>NC_090932.1:654777124-659577124 GCF_040938575.1 Ambystoma mexicanum | reverse complement strand
CCTCACTTAATGAATGCCTCTTGGTGTCTAGGGGCATGTATGCAGACCAAGGGGCTAGTTCTTCAGACGGATTTTGACTAACATACTTGATGTTCCACCACATGTTCATTCCTTCTCCTAGGAGGTAATGTATAGGTAGTATGTGTCTTGTTCGCTGTCTGTGACTGTCAATGCACCCACCCAGGACTTCCCACTGTCTCCCTCCTCTGCTTCCTGCTTGTTTTCACACCTCCAACTGATATTTTTTCCACCTTGCTAATCTTTGTACTTCCTGTCTTCTGATGGTTCTCTCTCTCTCTCCCTCCCTCTCTCTCTCTCTCTCTCTCTCTGTCTTTTACAGGGTGGCAGTCGCCACCCAAAAGTTGAGGTGAGAAGTGAGATCCTTAGGAAATCCCAAAAACGTATTGTTAATAACCTTTCGCTCGCGTGACAAATGTAGCTGAAATTTTGCAGACAATTGTGTGATTTCTAGTAAGGGGAAGATGAGTATTTTAAGTTCATTTAGTTAGCAAGCAAACTGTTTTTCTGTGGTATTAAGTGTGTTATAAACGTATGCAATGAAACAACAGAACCAATGTTTGTTTTCTTTATCACTTGTTTTGACTTAAAAGTGAATTTCTTGATTCACCCCTGACACCAGACACTAAGATATCTACATGATCGTACCTTCTTCTTCTATGTCACAGTACCTAGTTAGGAATCCTACCTGAATTACTATATCCCTCTTCCTCATCTCTGAATAGTAATCTTACCTATATATCCCCACATCACTCTTCCCCGTCACAGTCCTTCACTAACAAAACCTCATTCTTCTTCATCATAGTACTCCACTATCACTACATCACACTTCCTTATCACAGTACACCCTTACCACCAACTCACTCTTTCTCATAAATCCCACATGTCACACTTCCTTGTCACAGTATCCAACTAGCACCAACTCATTCTTTATCTTCACAGCCCCCGACTACAACCACATCACTCTTCCTTGTTACAGTACCCCAATATGAACATCTCGTTAGTCCTCGTCACAGTCCCCCACTACCACACCACCATCTTACTCTTCTTCATCACAGTGCCCCACTTCCACCATCTCAATCCTCCTTGTCACAGTACCCAACTACCACCAACTCACTCATCCTCTTCACAGCCCTCCACTACCAGCACATCACTCTTCCTCATCACAGTCCCCTACTACCACC
This sequence comes from Ambystoma mexicanum, assembly GCF_040938575.1. Taxonomy (NCBI): domain Eukaryota; kingdom Metazoa; phylum Chordata; class Amphibia; order Caudata; family Ambystomatidae; genus Ambystoma; species Ambystoma mexicanum. The sequence goes on along the minus strand of NC_090932.1, from coordinate 659,575,922 downwards.
AACTCATGCTTCCTCTTCACATCCCTCCACTAACACCACATCACTCTTCCTCATCACAGTCCACTACCACCACCTAACTCTTCCTTGTCACAGTCCCCCTCTACCATCAACTCACTCTTCCTTGTCACAGTCCCCTACTACCACAATCTCACTCTTCCTTGCAACAGTTCCCCACTGCCACCACATCACTCTTTCTCATCACAGTACCCCACTGCCATCAATTAACTCGTCCTCATCAGTCCCTTACTAACTTCACCTCACTCTGCTTCATCAGAGTTCACCACTAACACCACCTTACACTTCTTAATCACAGTCCCCACTGACACTGACTCACTCCCCATTGTGACAGTCCAGTACAGCCCCACCTCACTATTCCTCCTCACAGTCTTCAGCTACCACCACCTCACTCTTCTATGTCACATTTCCTAACCACCCCACCGCACTATTGCCAGTCCACAACAACCCCACCTCACTCTTCCTCATCACAGTCCCCCACTAACTCATCTCACTCTTCTTCATCACAGTACCCTCACTAGCACCACCCCACTGTTCCTCGTCACAGCCCCCACCTACCCCACCACAATCTTCCTCATCACAGTACCCCACTTACTCCACCTCACTGCTGCTCATCATAGTCACCAACTACACAACTTCAGTCTTCCTCATCACAGTGCCCCACTAAATCCACCTCACTCTTCCTCATCACAGTACACCATTACTAATTATTTTCTCATCATAGTACTCCATTACCACCACCTCACTCTTCTTTGTCACATTTCCCAACTACCCCACCCCACTCTTTTTTAATTAAGGTGCAATTTTGATGTGAACATCTTCCCATAAAAAAACTCTGCAGTGGTTGAGCACCCAATTAGTGTGTTCAGATCTTGGGCTGAATAACCTATGTTCTGAGCAATATGTTAGCTGATACACTGTTCCATGCTTCTGCCTCACATTCCCATTCCTCTCTTAGCCTGTCAAGGATGGGATGTTCCTTTATCCTTACATAATATTTTCTCCAGACTGATGAAACCAGTATCTCCATATTTTCAAATTGTGGCTTTTGAGAGAAGGCAAAATGCTAATTACCTCTTTTGATGGGGTGTGTGGTGATGCTTGGCTGTCAACTTTTATTTGGGGAGGCTGGGACCCCATTTCATCTCTACATCTTGCCCCTGTTACTACAATGCATACAGTTGTTTGGGAGTGAAAATGTAGAGAAATTCCACTAGAACTAGGAAATAGGGGTGCACAAAGACTAGCTTAACAACATACTAAAGGTGATAATGCTGTGGATGTTGGACTATACTGTCTCATAAAGATCTGCTACCCTAATTGAAGGGCTGAGCAAAGTGTTGGCTTGTCAACTTGGGCGAGTGGACAATTACTCTCCAGCATGACCTGTAGCAAATGGCATTATCCCCTAATTCTTGAATCCTTGGGAATATGGTACTTGTGATGCCAGCTTTAAAATAACAATGTAGATGATGGCTAGCATCCACTGTGAGCAGTTGAGGAAAGCCATTATAATCTTGATTGATTTGAGGAGGTCAAAACATTGTTGCCCGGGATTTTTGATTTGTGGTCTCAGGGTTTGGTAGCTGCACATTAAAAGGCTTCCAGGTTCATTACTTTTGATGTCTGAAGCAGGTGACTATTCCTTCTGCCCATGCTATTCTTGTGACGATATGTTCCTTGTTGCAGCAGATCAATACTTCATTTTTGTTGGGGTTGATTTTTAGCCTGCTTCATGTCCTCCTGTGTCTTACTTGATCCCACCCAGTGTCCTTCTTCTTTGCAGTAGTTGCCTTATTCATTGTATGGGCCCGTATTGTCCACTTTACATTTTAAAATGAGTTTGGTAATTGTAGCATGTTGGGTTGTGTTCTCTGATCACTTTCCCAGTATCTCCAAATAGATGTCAAACAAGAGGAGGAGTGGTCTGACCATGTGATACTCTGCATGTGGAGAAGAATGGAGGCAATTGAAAAGATGGAAGGTATGTGGTCTCTGTTTGGTTGGAGTAGAGGGATATCATAAACTGGACTGCTGTGCTGGCCAGACTCACCTCTTACAGCTTTTCCATAAGGATACTATGGCTGATTGCAGAACATGTTACTGTTATGTCCATGGGGATTAGGATACAAATATATGCTTTTCTTCATATCATCCCAGTTTAAGAATACGGAGATTCCATTCCACTGAGCTACCTGTGATTGATCGTTTGTGTTTCTTGTTGCTATGTGCTTGAGAAGTTGTTGATAGACAACCCTCTTCAGTAGTTTGACAGGATATCATATGTTGCAATCATGTCATTAGTTGGCTGAAGTTCATGTGTTTGCCTTGACACTGTTCATGTTAGAATTTATTAAAGCTTTCTTGAAACTTGGTGCAATGATGCGTTAAATAGATTTCTTTTTTTATTGGTTAAATAAACCTTTTAACAATGTGATAATTTACATGTCGTTCTGAATAGATTATTGCACTGGCTAACTTGAATGTAGCATTTGCGAATGGCTTTATAAATACCGGTGGGCAGAGGTCCATTTGGGATCTACACAGATGCCTGCTGTCACATGTTTTGAAAAATCTGATCTGGTGAAGAGCATGACTATGTTCAGATATGGTGTTTTAGCTCAATACATCTCCTGCTTCTTAATGTATCCATCTTTCATGTTTCCTCTTTTATTTTCCAGGTTGTTGTGAATCTTGGAGACTTTGGGAGTTATATGTGAGATGATGGTATAACATAGTTTCTGGGGGGATGGCATATTATTGGAGACTCTTCCGTTATGGGTCTACTTTAGTCATTTGAACAATTCCTTTAGTGGCGATGCTCTTTATTGTATTTGTTGTATCCAGTGTCCCTTTTTGGGTCTGTGCATATTTGCCCTGTGGTGATTTAGGTACCACTGATATGCAGATTTCTCAGGTTTCATGTAGTTTGAGGGCTTGAATTAAACCAAGTATATTGCTCTGTTTTATACTGCTGTTATTATTGTCAGCAAAAGATTTTCTATATGGTTCATTTTGATATATTAAGATCAACAATAGAACAGAACATTTTCATAGGGGCTGCGAGTAACCTCCACCTTTGGCTTTTTTACCTATTCAGCACAAATGATTTGAAGTCTTGTGATCTTAGATGTTTTTGTGGTATAGGATGATTTTTAGTTTTGCACTTTTTATGCTACATTATTTATGAATTTGTAATATTTTTAGCTCAGGATATACTTTATGGTTTGTTTTGTCTTTAGCTTTATGGCTTGTTGCTGAATAAATTATTCAAGTGGATGGCTTTGTGTACAAGAAAGAGTATATCAATGACATTTCATTTTAGAGATCCATCTAGTATGGTGGAGGTGAGGGAGAAGTGGGTTTGTTACGTTGAGTGAAAGAACAGATGAAGAGGCTAGCAAGCAGGTTTAGGCAGTAGTCGAGGTTGCATAGCAAAAGAGTAGTGATAAGTGATTTGTATGAGCAGCGGGTGAGATGGGAAGTGATTTTTCTGATGATGATATGGTTCGCATTGGCAGGCATGCCATGAGCCATGATGTAGTGCTGGAGTTTTAGTTCACTATCGGAGATGACTCCAAGATTGCCATCCTTAAGTGCGGAGATATGATTTCTGGAGGAAGGAGACAGGAGATGGGGTAGTGGATTAGCATTAGAGGCAGGCAGGTACATGATTTCCATTTTAGAAGATTTTACCATCAGGCAGCATAGAGATATTCAGTGGCAGATGCCTTTGAGATATTTAGTGATGTATTGGGAAATGCGTGGGGTGAAGGTGAGGAAGGAGAAGAAGATATGTTTTCATCTGCAAAGGGATAACAGTGATAGCTGAAAGAGTAGATGAGTTTACACAGAGAGGTGATGCAAATTGTAAAGAATAGGGGGCTTAGAACAGATACATTTACACACACATGCACAGGAAGGTGGTGCGACACATGCAAAGGTGGTACGAGAGAGGTGGTAGAGTTCCATGAAATGGAGAAACTATGTTCAAAGAGATAAGAGGCCACCAAGTGAGGTGCAGTGTCCTGGAAGCCAGGGGAAAAGATGGTTAGGAGAAGGGAGCAATGGTCAACAATGCCAACACTGTAAAGATATAGAGTAGGAGTAAGATGGAGGAGAGGTGGGAATGAGGAGCAGTGTTTACATTATTTGAAAAATTGGTAAGGTAAGTGTAGTTTCAGTTGAACATTTACTCTGAAATCCAGATGGAGGGAAGAACATGCCCTAAATTAGCTGATGATATCATTGAAAACTGCCCTATCTAGGACTTTGGAGTAGTGGGGAAATAAAGAGACTGGCCTTTAGAAGTGGGTTGGTTGGGCTCAGCGGTGGGCTTTCCAGTTATGGGATGACACTGTTAATTAATATCATGTAGGGTAGATTCCTGTGGAAAGAGAGAGTAGTTGGATGTGGACAAGAGATGGGAGGATGTGCTGTTTAATAATTTGAAGAGAAAATGTGTCTCCTGGAGCAGAGGAAGCATTTGTGAATGCTGGTAGTAGTTTGTCTGGGGAAGAGCGTGAGAAGTGGGATAGTGAAAAGACGATTGTAGTGGAAGGCGGTGGTGTGATGGGGGAGGTGGTAGTAAAAATAGGAATGTCCTGCATTGCATGTCATTGTTACTTTAGAGAAGGAGGAGGACAATTCATCAAATGGGATATGTATTTATTTATTTGGATTTATAAAGCGCCCAGCGGCCCAGAGGCATTGTGGCACTGTTACAGAATATTCACTGAAAAGGTTAGGCCAGACATTACAGAGGCGGTAATGCAAACTCAATGACAGTGTTGAAGGGGAGTTCCGAGGTTACAGAGGAACAGTGTTGGAAACATTATGATAAACATTCTAGTTGAATAACTCAGTTTTTAGCACCTTTCTGAACACTGTGAGGGATTCTTCGTTTCTTAAACTGAGCGGGAGGGCGTTCCAAGCTTTTGGGGATAGTACTTCAAAGCTTGTGCCCCCAGCTTTGGCTCTGTTAAAAGCTGGGACTGAGAGTAGGTGAGAGCATTGGTCTCTTCTTGGTCTGTGGGCTGGAGCCTGGTGTATACTTTCTGTTAGGTAGGCTGGGGCGGTCAGAGAGAGGCATCTGTGTGTGATCGTGAGGGCCTTGAATGTTATGCTTTCTTTGATCGGGAGCCAGTGGGCATCTTTTCTCAGAGATAGAAGGATAAAGAGTAGGTTCTATGGGGTAGAGCATGGCCTGGAAGATTTGGAGTATTTGTGAATGGACATAGTAAGGTATAAAATGAGGTCAGAGTATTAGAATGAATTTTCCAGGTCAAAGGCACTGGTGAGGGCAAAGCAGGAGTCTTTGTAAGCATTGAGGAGGGTAGAGATGTTTTTGGGCCTGCCAGCGGTGTAGATGGAGTGAATGGATGTGGTGACTTGTTTGATAGCTGCAGTGATTCATAATTGAGGGCGGGGAAGTGGAGCAAGCAGGGCAGTGGTTGTCTTAGGAGCAGCAATTGAATTACAACAATCTCTGAATGAACGAACGAATGAATGAATGAATGAATGAATGAATGAATGAATGAACGACGAACGAACAAATGAACAAATGAACAAACTGGGCAAGGAGCAGGGCAAGGACTTAGGGAGATGATTTAACAATTTCCAAGTATGTGCCATAGAGCTGAATCTTAATATTCTCTTGGTGATAGATGAGGGGTAGCGCCTGTAGGTGAGGAGGGCACCAAGTAGATAAAGTATATGAGTGTGTGATCAGTGTGGGGCTTGGCTAATAGAGAGAGTAGAAGGGTTGATGGAGGATATAAAGATGGGATCAAGGAAGCTTCCCCAATTGGGGGTGGGAAATTGGGGGTGGGAAGGTTATGGAGTGTAATGTCGAGTTAAGTTCTAGTTGATGAGCCTTAGAGTGATGGTGGGGATGTTAGGATAACTCATTATGACCATAGGCCATACGATGGTAATTATTCAAGTAGCAGACGCAAATCAGAGAGGAAGAATTTAGGTTTGCCAGATGGGTGATAAACGAGGAGAAAGGTGTGAGGAATGGGAGCAAGGAGTTGGACACACAAATGCTACAAGGAGGAGGGGCTAAGGTCAGTTGCTAGAAGTTGGGATGATGGCAAACTCATGCTGATTCAACGGCTAATGTTAGCACCTAATTTTGAAGTTCGTGGAGTTGGAAATGAGTCAGTGAGATGTTGAGCAAAAACAGTAGTGTCCTGCTGGCAGATTTTGCTTTCAGTGATGGCCACAGCAGAAAATATGAAGTTGTGGTAGTTGAAATGGTCAGTGACGAAAGAAATTCTATTGCAGGTAGACTGGGTTATCCAGAAGCACGAGGTGAGGTCAATAGGAGGCTGACTGCCTAAGAGGGAGGGTGGGGCAGAGGCTGAGGGATAACATCCATAATAAATCAGGTTAGAGAGGGCAGTGAGTGGCCAACCTGCACGGCCATATTGTCATTTGGGAGGCGAATCAATGATAGGAATGGGGAGAGGAGAGGGTGCTAGTGGGAACAGCGGGCCAGAGCTGAGAGGTGTGCAGAGGTCTCGAGTAAGATGCAGATAGAGGGCAATGAGAAGAAGGAGAATGTTTGTTTGGAGCATGGCAGGAAGGAGCGAGCAAATGGGTCGGAGAGCATTTGGGTAGATCTGGGGAGAAGGGGTATGAGGCTATCATTGCGAGTTGCACAGTCAAATAGAAATATAGGTAGATAAGTTAGATATTAAAACACAGTACTGCTTTGGAGTCACAGCAGAATATGTGCAATGACTATTCTCTTGCACATTGTTTTTCTTACCATGTAGGAACTGCACATTCTAATTGAAAGAATGCTTCCTGCCAATGTGTTCTGCGCTGGTCGACTAGTGAATTGAGGCATGATATGTGTTTAGTCATCACGGGTTCAGTTCGAGATTATGAATCTTGCTGTTGTTCAGGGCTTTCTTTGTGTCTCCTTTCACGTCTTCTTTTTTATTAGATATTGGGCCTGATTTACAAATGCCTTTTTACAATGGTGCGATCTCATTGATAAATGCATTGTAAAGCAGGACTTTTGTCTTCTGCTACTGTAACTACATTAGCATTTTTTGTATTTTTCCTTAATATATCAGAGAGTGGTTTTTAAGCGTGGGATCGGGATTCGAACCTGGGTTGTGCTGCGTTGTCTTACTTCAAGACAAACGCGTTGCCCTGCTTCCAAGACAAACGCGTTGCCCCTCATCTATCCTTCACTCCCATATTCGTATTGCTTCCTGTGTACCCCTTGCCACTAGTCAAATATCATTTTCGTTTAGATTGAGGACATACTTTAACAGCAAGATGAAATAATGATGAAATAAAACACCAATTATGGACCAGACAAAGAACGATGGGTTAGTTCACCGTAGTTATCAAAATTTAATAACCAGAACCATGAATAAAAGATTAAAACACATTAAATAAGAGAAATACCTCCAGGTTTTAAATACCAATGAGAAGAATTAATAATTTAGAGGCACAAATTATACTGCAGCATTACATAAACGGCCTTAAACTTTGGAAAAACAAACGTCCTGTCAGAGTTCTAATGGCCTGATTCATCTCAGCACAGTTCTTGACATTTCTGAGATCCAGAACGCACATGGTATAAAGCAATTGTCCCCGGGGAAGGCTGCTAATAAAAACAGTATTAATTCAATATATGAAATGAACATTACAAGACTCTTGCCTTCCTTTTCAGGTAAAGAGAAAGACATTTATTTTACAACAAGCTATTTCCTTTCTTTCAGAACAGATTTAAACATGATTATAATGTCCACCCATTTCTGCAATTTACAGGATTATTCATCATTCAAAGGCATCATTTTATTCCTGTGTTTTATTTGAATCAAGTTTAGAGTAGAGGCCAATTATCATTTTATGGCTCAAACTCCATATGGTGTTCGTTGTGCACTTCATTTTCAATGCTTTCAAGACCCTATCAATGACACATTTCTTGAGTTTTGATGATTATGCTGCAAAGATAACATCTCTTCAAATAAAGGCATTTCGGTGCTGGACTGCTCTTGGGCAGGACAAAGACTGATATGCAGTGGACATTTCTCTACTGTGAAAGGATGGTGAGCTAAAGACTGTGGTTGAGACTCTAACCCAGGATATAGGCTGGTAGATAGGCACTGCCAGGACCCCCCTTGTTTGTGCATATTGAGCAGTTTTGGATTTTCACCCTAAATAACTAGTGTAATTCAGACGTGGAACCCTTGCTCACTGTTCTTAGAGTGGCACAGCTCCACCCCACTGATGAGGCCCAACCACACTGAAACACGTGTCTGGGGTTGGTAATTTTCTTCAGAAGAGAATTGCCTGGCATTTCTGTGTTGGACTGCCCTTGGGCAGGACAAAGACTCCTATTTAGTGGACATTTCTCTTCTGCAAAAGGATGGTGAGCTAAAGACTCTGGTTGAGACTCTTACCTTAGGATATAGGCTGGTAGAAAGGCACTACCGGGTCCCCCCTTGTTTGTGCATATTAAGTAGCTTTGGTTCTTCACCCTAAATTACTAGGGTAATCTAGATGTGGAACCCTTGCTCACTATTCTTAGAGAGGCACAACTCCACCTCAATGATGAGGCCCAAACAGGCTGAAATACATGTCTAGGGTTGCTGTTGATACTCTTGATCAGAAGAGAATTGATTATGCTGCAAAGATAACATCTCTCCAAATAAAGGCATTTCGGTGCTGGACTGCCTGTGGGCATCACAAAGACTGATATGTAGTGGACATTTCTCTTCTGTGAAAGGATGGTGAGCTAAAGACTCTGGTTGAGACCCTGACCCGGGATATAGGCCAGTAGAGAGACACTCCGAGGACCCCCCTTGTTTGTGCATTTCAAACTGCAAAGTCATGTGATAAAGCAACCGGACAAAATTTATGTGAATTCTCAATTGAAACATATGTTCATAAATCAAGTATGCATTACTTTGTCATAAGGTTACGCACATATCTCAGTAACAGTTACCCTATTTTCTTTAACCATCACTCTCTGTTTTTCATCCTTTACACCACGTCCTCAAAGTCCCTAACTGTTCTTCTTTGCAGTCAACTTTCAGACTTCCATTTCCCTTTCGTGCATCCCTTAACCCTTAACGGAATTCACTTCCCTTACCTCAGTCACACTCCCTTCACTGCCCCACATTGCTCAGTCATCCATTCCTTGTCACTCATCCCCTTCCATTGCACTTGTTCACCACATGCTTATGATGGACCACCTTGATTTGCTACTCAGACTCTTCTAGACATGACAAAATGTCTGGGTCTTGCTGGTAAATGTGGCATTGTGGCATGTCTGACATGGCTAAAATGGAATATGCGACTTTCACATTTAAGGTGGAAAGGTTCATTGGATAATGCAGAGCAAAAGATGCAGAGGTGACTTGGCTTTCATTGTGCTCCCAAAATGCACTTTCCTGGAAAGCTGGTTGCATATTTCAGTTAATTGAAGCAGAGGGAACTGAGAGGAGAGTCTGTCTGGGAATCGTATGATAGATAAGTAGTAAAAGCGACCTATGATATATATTTTTGGTTACAAGGAAGGTGTACTGTGCATTTGTGTCTATGTTTGTTTGATTGTTTGTTTGATTGTTTATTAATTTCTAATGTGCACCAAACCCATGGATAACAGGGCGCAGCAATAAGAAAATGCAAGGCTTACAAAGTTACAAAATATACAGGTTACAGTAAAAGTACATGAAACACAACATATGCAGGTTACAGTAAAGGTACATGGAGCACAAAGTATCGGGTCAGAATACACAAAATAATGCCGGAAGTATGATATAATTTAACTGGTATAAGGGTGGTGTGGGCCAGGGGGCAGGAATGGCATGGGAGATGGAATGACTAGGGGTCCTTGGAGATAATATATTGGATGGCATTCCTTCTAAATGAGGGTAAGGTTGGGCTGCTCTCAGATTATATGGTAATGAGTTTCAAAGTTTAGCAGCCTTCACTGGAAAACTGTTGCCACCAATGGTAGTTAGCTTATACCTCGGTACAACTATGCAGTTAGCGTTACCAGCTCTCGTTGTTCTTATAGACGTTCTTTTATGTAGTTTATTCATAAGATAACTAGGGGCAGCTTTATTTAAGGATTTATGGGTCGGTGAGATCATTTTTAATTGTATTTTGTTATCTGTGGAAAGCCATTATGTTGGCGTCTGAAGGCGTATATATGTACTCTTTTGTTTATGCCAAGCGCTGCCCTCAAGGCGTTATTTTGTAGTGTTTGTAGTTTTTGGATGGTAGTTTTATTAGCACCGCTGTAGAGGGCATTGCAGTAGTCAATTCTAGAGAGTATTAAGGCTCTAGCCAGGATTATACAAATGTCATTGGAGAGGAATGGCATGCCAGCTCTTATCAGCTTACCAGTGTAGGCAGTGGTGGAGGCCAAAGATTTTATTTGTTTGTCAAATGACAGAGTGGAGTCAAGGTAGAAGCCAAGGGTTTTTACTTCCTTGGAAACCTTGATAATATTTCCATCAATATTGAATGAGGAGTATTCCTGGCCTAGTTTGCTGATGTTCATGTGTGTGCCCAGGATTATCAACTCTGTTTTATCATCATTCAAGCACAGGCCATGGGTGGCCATCCATGCTTGAATGATAAGATATAGCCTATTCACCAACTCTGTGTCCTTACTATGATCCCCTGAAAGTGGGAGGAGAATCTGTGCATCATCTGCATAGTTAGTGTAGGTGATACCCAGAAGGTCCAGATCATCGAAGAAATGTTTGGTGAAAATGTTGTATATATTTGGCGACAGCCTGAGGGACACCGCACAAGATTGGAGTGGGGTTTGCAGCTGCTGATGGGGAAAATACTCTCATGGTTCTCTCACTCAGGAATAATTCTATCCATCTGATGGCCTCAGGAGAAAAATGAGCTGCAGAGTCCAGGTGTCTAAAGAGGACCTTGTGGTCCACAAGGTCGAATGCAGCTGAGAGATCAAGTAGGAGCAGGAGTGCTGTCCTCCCTTTATCTCTCAGCTCATCAATTTGGGTTTTTAAATAAATTAAGGCAGTTTCCGTTCCCTGTAGTGGATGGAAGCCAGATTGTCTGGCTCCTAGGAGTTGCAGTTCAAGATATTTTTTAATTTGGATGTAGGCGGCTTTGTCCAGTATTTTAATGAGGAATGGTACCGTGGTAATAGGGCGGTAATTTGTCGGGATGAGATGGTCTAGTGTCTGCTTTTTAAGGAGTGGGAGCACCCAGGAATGTTTTAGGTTGGCTGGGATAGTACCTGTTGCAAAGGAAGCGTTAAACAATTTGGAAATGAATGGTGATAGGTCTCTGGCAGCGTCTTTTATTAGCTGTGCTGGACAGATAACACCTTTGCAGTTAGACAGTTAGAGTGAGAGAATGATTTTTTTCTACTTCTAGAGGAGAGGTTTTGGACAAATGAAATTTGGTATTATGTGCTGCGAGTAAGTCACTAGGCAGCGGGATATTAGGCATGTGCTGTAAGTTCAGCATGTCTTTTTTAAAATGTATTTTATTGTGGAGCGTGTGTATTTTATTTGCTAGCGCATGTTGGATAGCTGCACACCAGGGCTTATCCTTTCTTGACTAAATCAGGTGTAGCTATTGGTGACTCTAGTTCTTTCAGTATGGAAAAGAGCCTTCATGCTGGAATTAGAATTGGAAATTCGTTCATCGTAAGAGTTCTATTTAGCTAGGCAAACTTCATTTTTGTAGTGCGAGGAGATGGAGGTTAGTTTTATTTTATTTTCGTTAGATTGGCATAATCTCCAAGTAGTTCCACTTTTTCTTTTTAGAAGGCATAAGTCTTTTAGTTGTGGTGTAAACCATTTATTTAAATGGGCTTTGGGTTTACTTGTTCTGAGTTTAAGCGGGGCAATTTTATCCAATGTGGTGAGCATGATATTATTATATTCATGGACTAGAATGCTAGGGGCTAGGTTATCTGGCAGTGCACATAGACAGGGTAGGATGGCAGGGTTTACTTTATCCACTGTAATACTTTTTTTAGTTCTGGTTAAGCATGGGGGCACTAGCAACGGGGACATGGGAGATGGTCTGGATGTTGATAGGTTGAAGGACACAAGTGAGTGGTCTGTCCAAGGTTGAGGAGAGATGGAAGAGATGGTAGCTGTGCAGTTGTAATCCGCAATCCAGTCCACTGTTCTCCCCTTCAAATGGGTGGGTTTGGTGACTTTTTGAGACAGACCTAAGGCATTATGGTATTAGCTATGTCTGTAGCTTGTTTATCAAAAGGATTGTTAAAGCCTAGGTTAAAATCCCCTAGCAAGAGAAGTTGAGAGGTCAGTTTGAGGTTGTTAGTAATTATACTGTGCAAATCCTCCTCAAAGGTACCGAGGGGGCCTGGAGGTCTGTATATTAGATGGATGGTAAGTGATTGTGTATTATTTATCTGGAATTTAGCGGAAAGGTTTTGACAGGATTGCAAAATTTGAGTAGGGGCTATTCTGAGAGAAAGGCTCAATTTGGAAATAATGGCAATTCCGCCACCTCTTGAACCATCTCGGTCTTGTCTGGTCATAGTATAACCTTCTGGGATGGCTAGCATAAGTGAGGGGCCTGCTGCATTGTGTAACCAGGTCTCGGTTATCGCTAGGAAATCCATATTACCTTCTATGATTAGATCCGCTATGTCAAGGGCATGGGCGACAAGCAATCTCACATTAAGAAGTGCTCCTTTGAGAGGTAGAGCCTCAGCTACAACTTTGACATGAATGGGAGTGGAGGTAGTTGTATTCGTAGGATGGGTCTTGTGTCTTTTGGTTTGTGTGGTGTTTATATTAGAGGTAGAGGGTGGAGGTGGCAAATTAGTATGGTTCTGTTTCATACTGTACTGGTAGTTTGTTTTCTGGTTTGTTGGTGGAAAGGCTCTTCTTGGTAGCTCGTACAGTTTAGTAAATCTTGCGCGGAGTTTAGAGTTTCTATCGGATAAGGTGCATGGGAGAGAGGTGTAGATTTCTATCCCTGAGGCATCATGGTTTTTAGATTGGAGAATCGTATGATTATTTGGAACTGTCTTTGGCAAGGAAAGTGAGGTGGGGTCTGGCACTGAAGAAAGGGTCTCAGTAAGACATTCCTGACTCAAGGTAACAGAAAGTATAGTGGCAGCCATTATGCAGTAATAGCTCATTAGATTCGACATCTTTCCAACAAGTCGCAATGTGGGACAGGTGGGTACATAGGACCAGGACTATATTAGGGGCAGCAAGTGTATAAAGCAATTAGTGCCTAGGTCCGGTCAACGCCAGACAAAAGTTATGCAGTACAGGTAGGACCAAAGAACCAGGCTGCGGCTAGAAACAAAGACTGTGCAGTACAAATGGAACGCATAGGGTACATAGGTCAGAGCTCAATCAGTGACTATGCCGTATAGTTTGGTGAGAGCTAAAACAATGGCTTTAGAGTCAGCTATGCATAGAATAGCTAGCATCAATTATACACAAGGTGCTTAGAATCTGTTAGTATAGACTAGCTAACATCAATTGTGCATGTTTAACATAGCATAGAGTGGCTAACATCACTTTACATAAAGTGTCTAGAATCCATTAGGGTAGGTTAGCTAAACATCAATTTTTCGGATTTAGCTTTACATCGAATAGGCTAACATCAATTTTAGCTTACGGCGCCTGGAATCCACTAAGTATGGAGTAGCTAGCATCAGTTGCAGGGGTTTCTGAAATCACTTTTACTAAGGATGTTAACATATAATAATAGCTGGCCTATAGAGGGGTGGGTAAGCACAATAAACTCATTACAAAGCATTACATATGTGGGAATGTATATGTGTTGTTTGTGTGTCTGTTAGTGATGCTTGAGTGGGTTTGTGACTCAATAAGGTATATGTAGAAGGATGCATCTCTGTTCATGTAACTATAATACATTGTCTAGAGCAACGTCCCTGTAGTTATGGTTAAGTTGCCTTTCCCCTATGAAGAACACATTTTGGACAGCTTATAACTTTGATGCTGTTTGAAAAATCTGCAAGAAACTTAGCAAAGTATAGACCTCTCCCTGTATTCTTTGGACAAGTGTGTTGTGGTTTCATCAAGGGTGGGCAGATGAGGGGGGTTCCAAAATGTTCAAAATCCAGATAGACTTGAATTGGAAAAAGATTCCCCGTGGCTACAGCCTGAACCACTGGACTGATTAGCACTAAACCTGAGGACTGAGTGGCGGCCTGGGCCCGAAGGCATGATTTAGAAAATTTGGTGTTCACCCATCCAGTAGATTATTTCACAAAAAGGGCCAAAAAGTAGATTAAATAAAAAAGTGATATCTTGATTCGGTCCACATACTCACTTCCTGATTTTGTGTCTGCGGATGCCTCTGGACTAATCATGTAGCTGCCTAACATTCATGGATATGGCATAAAGGTGCTGATTGGGCAATTGAGAATTGTGAGGAGCGTCAAAACATCAGAAATTAATGCCATGTTGGATTTGTGGCATTGACCCATTGTCCGTGAACATCACAGTCAGAAAATATTAAAAAACAGAACATTACACTTGTCTTACAAATGAAACAACATATGATTAGGTAAGGTGTTGCAAGCATTCCGTGGAATATGTCTTGGAAAGGGCAAAAACAACTTTTTTGGTTGGCTTATAGTTTTTACACCATTTGACCAATGTGTACAAAATGTTCCCAAAAATATGGGGGTCATAACAAGTTTGCTGGTGTCCCACTGTAATTACCGGTGGGATAACCGCAAACAGACTTATCGTTACCAGCGTCAATTTATCTGGAATTTCCAGGATTGCAGGTGCCGGCAACGGTGGTCTATTGCCATTCAATGGTATAGGACTCCATGGAGGTGTTTGCCGGTATTCCTGGCCCCTGTAATACTTGTGCCGGTAATGCCAGCTGTTTTTTGCCAGTGGGGGCCTGATTTATCAACAGAATCTTGGCTGGAGGTAAATCAGGTAAACCCCACTGGCAAACTTGTAGTTTGGTGGTCTGGAAACGTGCAGGTAAATGGAATTACTGGCACATTAATTTCAGATCACCAAACATTTAGTGATCCCCCACAGACTCTGAATATTTTTGGAAAGTTTGGTTCAGTTTCATTGAGAACATGCACAGTTATGGGAGGACTCGCAAAACTCTCAAAATTAGGATTGATTTGAATGGCAAGGAAAATTCCATTGCAGTTTCAGCCCAAAGCACTGAATGGATTTTCAATAAACGTGCATGAGGAGCTTCGGCCATTTCTCAAAAGCGTGCTTTTGCACATTTTGCGTTAGTCCTCCCAGTGTTATATTTTTTCCAAAAGTGTAAAAATGTAGTGACAAAAAATTGTGATATAACTTTGCTGCCTGAGGCATTGTGTGTGGCCATGGCCAATGGCCCAGTTGTCCAGGGCATGGGTAAAGGCCATTACATGGACAGTCTGGCCACTGACCATGGCCAAGTGGGCACTGGCTTGTCCTGCAGCAATTCCCTGTGTATACTTGGAGATGCTTAGTGGGCCTGCAACATGGCTAAAGCCTATGCCCAGGGGATTGTGGCCACTGTCATGGCCGCAAATTAGAAATAGTGGCCCACATACCCATGATTGGGCTATGGGGGCCACTGCACATTGCTGAATCTCATGGACCAGGGAGTGTGGCCATTGGCCATGGCTGAAAGTCATGGACAGAGGCCAATTTCCCCACAAATGGGCTGTAGTGGCCACTGGGCCAGCATGCAGGTCAGGCCAAATCTCTTCTTTTGGTTGCTTTGCAGGGCCAGCAACATCTCAGAAGACCAAGAGACAGAGTTTGGGTTAATGCAGGCACTGGGACTAGCATATGGCAATGCCCAATATCTACTTGGAGATGCTTACTGGGGCCTAAAACATGGCTGATGCCACTCTCCAGGGATATTGGCCACTGGCCATGTCCACAACCCATAGTGGCCCATGCTCATACAATGTGGTATTGTAACCACTGGGTCAGGTGGCAGGCTAGGCCCATTCTCTACTGTGGGTTGCTTTTTGGGGATGGCAACATCGATCAATACCATGCCCCAGGATTTTTTGTCATGGCCACAAGCCGTGGATAGTGTCCCACAGTCCCATTAGCGTATAGTGGGAACTGCGGTAGGCTGCAGGCTTGGACCATTGGCTATTGTGGGAGGTTTGGTGGGGACATGAGCATGGCTGAACCTTATGCCCCAGGAACTTCATCCATAGGTTTAAATGGGAAAAAAATTCTGCTTGAGGCTGCAGCCCGAAGTGCTCGCGGGTTTGCAACAAACTTGTGCGAGGAGCATCAGCAAGGACCTGAAAGCATGCATTTGCAAATCTGTCCTGTGTTTTACTTTTTTTTGAAAGTGTCAAAAAGTAAGTACAAAAATAGTGATATATCTTTGCTGCCTCGGCAGTGGGCCTGGCCCTGGGCTAAGACTCAGTTCTACTCTGATTTTGTCATGGCCTTAGGGCAAGGGCCCAGGCCTTCATCACCCCCAGGGTCCACAGGGACCTAAAGCACATCCATCAGGGCAGGGCGTGGCCAAAGAACAGCATTGGAGGCTTGCTGGAGTCCTTGGGCGAGGCAAGGTGGAGCCACAAGGCATGACTAAAGGGAGGGGCTGGAGCCAGCCTATATAAGGCCAGCCCAACCACAAGCCCTCGCTTCGCGTTACTCTGCTTAGCAGCGTGACGCTTACTGCCGTTCTTCACCTTGATTCCGGTACTCCATCCTTTGAAGATCACCGCACCTACCTGAATCAAGCCGCTCCATCGCTGAAGACGCACCTATCTGATTCCAGCCGCTCCATTGCTGAATGCACACTTACCTGATTCCAGCCGCTCCATCGCTGAAGACGCACCTACATGATTCCAGCCGCTCCATCGCTGAACGCGCACCTACCTGATTCCAGTCGCTCCATAACTGAAGGTGCACTTACCTGATCCCAGCCTCTCCATCACTGTGCGCGCACCCTACATGCATTCCATCGGAGTCGGGGGCTTGTCTCACCCGATTCGGGCTTCCAGCGACACGGGAGTCTACGCTTCTTCTCCGTTTCAACGCGGTATCTTCCTCCGGAGCCGCTAAACTGTCTTCAAGCATCCGGACTCTGCTCCACGCCGTCGGACCACTCCTACAAGGGGAAAAGAACACAATAGGTTAGAACCTCATAATAACGTACTCTTGGCCACATCATACCTGAGTCTTGACTTCGATCATTACGGACACTTACCTGTTGACCTTGAGAGTCCATCATCCTTAGGGTAATCCCAGGTTCCGCTTCACACTTCCAATATATCATCTTCACACCTGGAGAAGAGCAGAGACATTACAAGACATCGTTTTTACTTACCATCATGTCAAGACTCATTGTTAAAGGCATT
The DNA here is from genome assembly GCF_040938575.1 of Ambystoma mexicanum. NCBI lineage: Eukaryota > Metazoa > Chordata > Amphibia > Caudata > Ambystomatidae > Ambystoma > Ambystoma mexicanum. The sequence goes on along the minus strand of NC_090932.1, from coordinate 659,558,560 downwards.
ATCGAAAAACAAACATAACTATAACCCAAGACTTAGCCTCCAAGTGGATTGGTCACATCCGGCCTGCATCACCACTTCGTCGGCCAGTGGAGCAAATAGACCCATTCAATGCGCCCCTGCTGAAGGAAGCAGGACAGAGAGCCCAGCACTACGAGATAACAGGTGAGCTTCCATGGGAAAGCTCTTGCGCACTCCGTTTTGGCACGAAAGGCATGAGGGAGTTCGTAATACCTCTGCACCATCTTCATCACCTCTCCTCCTCTCCCAGGGGTGATACCTGCATACAGAGAAACATACTCTGCAGCAGCTGGGGAAGACAGCCGATACAGGGGAGCAAAGTCGATGGGAGGGCTCCAACCGTGCCCCAACGCCCTTGCAGAGACCAGGTGAGCGTAACAGATTTGCCTATTGGGGAATGTGGCACGTCTGAAGTCCATGCCCCATGGATTGTGAGCACTGGCCATTGGTCACATTATTAAGGTTTGGTGGACACTGAACTAGGATGCAGGTTAGGTGCATTGGAAAATGGGGGTATTTTAGTGGGGTTGGGTTCATGATTGAGCCTCATGTCCTAGGCAAATCAACCATGACTTGCATCCCCAGCATGCACTGCTGCTAACGACACACAGTATGCGTTGAAAAAAATATGTTTGTTAAAGGAGGTTTACAGTTCTCTCATATATGTTAAAAGAGGAATTATTAATAACTTATATAAAGTGTTCTAACATAATGAAACATTTTCACTCATAAAAACCTATGAAATTCACAGAACAAAATTGTTATCTCATGGTTAAGCTGCACTAATAAAAACCTATGAAATTCAGTGAAAAACGTGGTTAAAGGGACATTACAGTTAAGTTGCACTCATAAAAACCTATGAAACTCAGTGAAAAAACAGTATGGTTACATGTAAAAATAACCTTGTAACAAACAATTACAAGTAAAAGGCCCCTTTTAGGGACTTTTCATCAAATTAATTTCATATGTGATGTCATCAGTGATGTCACAAGTTATGGGTGCTTAGCTTACCATAACTGGCGAATTTATGAAGTTTATCGGTTTTACTTATAACCATAACGTCCCTTTAACAACATCATTTCACTGAATATATATGTATATATATACATTCAAGGAAAAAACGTTAGTTGCTGGGACGTTAAGGTGAGCAATACATTGTAACAAAACCCTTGCAATTCAAGGAAAAAACTTTAGTTGCAGGGACATTAAGGTAAGTGATGAGATCTGTGATGCCATCATTCTAGTCATAGTCTGCGCAACAGGGGGTACGAAGTTAAGGTGGCTTTAGCTGAATTTCCAGGGTTTTGTTGCAATGAGTTCTCACCTTAACATCCCTGCAACTAAAGTTTTTATATATATATATATATATTTACTGATATTTGTGATGTCATCTTTGATGTCATGGGTGTTAGTCCTTGCACAGTGGTAGTGGTTGCTTACCATAACTGCCAAATTCCTGGGGTTTTTCAGTTTTACCTGTAACCATAACGTCCCTGTAACAATGTTTTTTGTCAGTGAATTTGATTGGTTTTTAGCAGGATACCCTAAGTTTGTAAAGATGTACTGTGAAACATAGTGAAGCTGCTGGCACCATGTTAATGCAGACAGTAGTCACGGACTATGCCTCTGGGTGTGGACATCGGGTGGCATCCAACCCGCTCAGGAAGGCAGGTGCTCTCTTACATAGTGAAATCAATCACCAAAGTCAAAGAACATATACAAACAGCACCATGCACAAGAATTGCAAAGGAAAATAGAGTAGGAGTGCAAATTCTGTACTTATGAAACAAACAGGACAAAGGCATAAGGCGTACAGCATAAAAGAATGCACCAACAACAGAAGTGACATCTGCCTTCAACAATCTCACAGTGCTGCTATTGTACATGGGAACAAAAAACGAACGACCAGAGTATGGACTGGAAAGTACTGAGACCAAAACGTCACTAGAATGTAGTGAGCACAGTAAAGTTTGTCTGATAATTGCACAGGTGCTGCAGTATACAATAGTAGAAAACCATAACGTGTGTTTATTTACGCAGCAATGGCAAGCACCTTAGAATGGCCGGAAGAAAATGTCCCTCAGAACGCAATAACTTACGATAATAACCCCATTGGTACTCAGAGTAGTGTGAAGCGTACATTATGTAATATATATAGCTGCATGTACACCAAACACATTTTCTTTTCTGTAACAGAACATATTGGAAAGGAAAGCAAGGCAGCACAAGCGGCACCCCTTCCACAACAGCATACAGGCATAGGAAAGGAAAGAAACTCTGTGCATAGGAACATTGACAGCCTGGAAGCCAAAGTGGAAAAATTGGTGAACAATTGTGGCACTTTAAAGGTTGCGTAGAAGGGAATATTATGGACAAAATAAAACAGCAGTGGCAGACCTGCTTGTGTACCCCTGCCCCATGTGAGAGGCTGCCATCCCCTCAAAATCCATGTGAGATGAGGTGTCACGGTGATACCGCAAACTCTTCCTTCCCTCACAACCAACTTGTGCAAATCCCCAATTCCCCACAATAAGTATACACATCTGCTACCCCTTCCCTTTCCTAATGGTGTGTAGGAATGTGTTCAAGTAAATGTTAATATTTAAAATGTTGCTTTGTGTATATGTGGTATTGTTTTGTTTTTTAAATGCCGGTCTGACTCAGCGGCACACGGTCCTCATTGGAATGACCTCAATTTAGGAACAGATAGGTGTCCTACAGACACCACAGCTGCCCGGCCTATGCACAATGGCAATGGAGGCATCCATAGGGCGCCAGTATGCTCCGCATGTCCGCATGTTGTCCACCACACATGATTACGTGTGGGAGCGGACGTTTGGTCGTTGTGCAAGTACATGCATGTATATCTGTTCCTCTGTGTCCTGGTAACACTGCCACTGTGCAGCATATGCAAAGGAATGGTAATTAGTTGGAGGCGCCCACCCACATCCTACAGGTAGCTATACAGATAAACATTGCACCTGCTATACCCTATAAACAGCCACCGTCTCTGAAAATGGTCAGCGCACGTGTGGCGCACTATTATTCAGTACAGAAGTGGCAATGGTATGCATAGGACACCTATGCACATGAGCACAACGTATTCCTCCCAAAATGCGTCCTGCGAACAGCCGTCCCAAAGGAGAACAGTGGGGACATCACCATGGGACTGCGTGTGGGCCCTTACTTAGGAGGACACGATCCGGACCCTCAGAAAGCGGCAAAGTACAGTTTTGAGCAATGTGCAGAGTGTTTTTCAGAAAGTACACGGTTACAAACACAGCACAATGTGCCGTTGGACATGTCTGTATGTTGTTGAACAATGTAGGCCTGTTTTCCGGGTGCAAGTTCTCCATAGGAACCCTACAAAAGGCCACACCCAAGAGCTGCTCTGCAATCTGTGTGCAGCTTTTCAGAACAGAGTATCAGGCCACATAGGCTTGCCTTGTAAGTGATGGTGCTCCAAATCTGCTGTGCTAGATTGCATTTGCAAGTAATAGCAACCATGTCAGTCCGGCTCAGTATGCACGGTAATGGAGAAAATTGTGAACGGCCGTACCAATCTCATGGGTTCCATGCTGAAAACGGGAGTATGTGCACGTGCATTTCCGCAAGGATGGTGAGGGCCGTGCCCGAATAAACCAGAAACATTCCTTCTTCCCTTTCCACTTGCTTCTTTCCAACACACCATAATTGAGTACTGTTAAAAAGTTCCACATGTATCCACCAATGACATTGGGGAGCTTTCCATGTAACAGTGTGAGTTCTGTAAAACAGTTCTATGCGTACACAGCCGACCCAGAAACGTTATTGCGCAATCCCTCTGCCTCCAAAGTCATATTTCCATGGCCGCCATTCTCAAAATCCCCAGATATGGCTTTCATGCTGCGTGCGGGCATGAAGGAATAACTTGCAACCAGGGTAGGGGGAGTTTGTTGTAAAGTGCCGCTCTGAAAAGAGACTTAATTTCTTTATTTTTTAGATGCTTCTAGAGAAACAACTTTTTTCGTTTTTTATTTGATTTTGTGTTTTCTTGTGCGGACATTGTTACAGTAAACTCTTCACTGCATCTTGTAGACGGGCAAACAAAACAGCATTACCAATGGGCAACAACAAGATGCCATTTGTTTGGAAAAACTCAGCATTTCCACAACTAATGAGGTCATTGTTTGCCGAAGAACATCCCACCAGCGGACAAAAAAAACATGCTTCTGTTGATGAGACACCTTCCTGCATCTGGCTTGGAACAACATCCAGGAGCATTGTCCCATACTCTTAATGGTGTCATGGATGAGAAAAGCACCTTGGCAGTGGGAAAAAGCCTCTTCACTACAGTTAGCAACCTCTTCAGATGACGGAACAAACCTAAACAAGACATGTAACCCATATGCATGCCGCCATAGTGTATGATGATAACATCAACAGGAGCCAAAGTGGCCAGGCCTCTGCAAAGTGCATGCATATCAGTGAAACTCCAGTCATAGACAGTGCTCCACAATGCGTTCACTCCTTCCAAACCAAAAATGCCATCAGTGTGTCTTTCCAGGGCATACTTGTGCATATCTATCACCAAAGCATCACCCAAAGTCAACACAATGCGTTTTGCCATGTCAGCCAGCCTCACTACACAGAGTAATGTACAACAGTATGACCGCCCCTTCCTGTGAACCACACCCATATTACCTGATTGGTGACGTGCGCATCCCAAAGTAGCGCAAGGGCCACACCCCAGTAAAGCAGGAGCAGTCCTTCTTCCCTTTCCATTATTTTTTGTCCACCAAAACCTCATTGAGTACGGGTAAATAGGCACACACGATTCCACCAATGGCATCCAAGACGTTAGCATCTAACACTGTCAGTTCTGCACAACACTTCGTAGGTACCATTACTAGTTCAGCCTGCAAGTGTCCTGTCACTCAACAACATGTCCAGTAGATAGTTCAGTAAAAGATTTCAAGATTTGCGCATCCAAATTCATCCACATGAGCACCCATCACCTCAAAATGGAGGTATGAATACTTTTTCTGTAGTATGTTTACAACTGTATTATAAGAGCTTCTGCGCACGATATCTGCCACTGAACGGCCATTACGTTCTTTAAAAGCATACTGTTTTTTCCCCATCCACTATCATCAAGTGGCACTTCAGTGGTATGTGCTTGCAATGTTTTCATTTACCCATATCATACATTGTAATATTGAAACAGGAACACTCTGCTTTCCTTCTGACAAGGCTAAGAAATGTTTTCCCCACTAGCCCATCTCCTACATAAACCATAAAAATATGCCACCAAAAGGAACACTGCATGTATCGTACCAACCTAAAGCAAGTTTCCAAAAGGTCACTGTCTGCACAGCTGTGCTTCTGTCAAGGCTGCGCTGCTGCTACAGGCTCTTTTTAAATCTGCCCACTTCTATTCTCCGCCCTTTGGAATGCATCCAGAAGAGGACTGCGCAACTTGGGATGGTATCTCTCCAGCGCTGAAATGTCTTCACTAGCTCCCAGTGGTTGTGAGGAATAAATTGAAAACACTCTGCATTATGCACAAGGCCTTTTGGGCCCTGGGACCTCAATACCCTGAACTCTCACTTCCTGTATATCTCTGTGCTCAAGCTCTTCCCTCAGCCGCCTCCAACTCCCTCAGGGCCATTCGCTACTGCAAGCAACCAGTTGGTAGTAGATGTTTTTTTTTTTCCGGTGGGGCCTCCCTCTGCAACAGTATACCTGCCTCCCTGAAACTTGCAGAGAACCATCGCCAGTTCCGTAACACCTCAAAGCCGTTCTCTTAGCGTCTACTGTTTCTGCTCCTCTCCCCGGCTGACTGCCTGGCGTAACATGATTCTGCACTGGTTACCTCATGATTCTGTGATGTCGGGCCCATGTTGCCTCCCCCGCCAGGCAAACCCCTGCACTGTCTTTCTAGCAAATCCCGCACTTGGGGACTGTTTTCTGTATCCCTAACAGTTCCTCCACCACCTGATGTGTGCACTTATCCTTGAACTTGGCACAATCGGCCCGTATTTTTACTTATTGTCATTTGTTCTTCTTCCCATGTATTGTACCTTCCCCTCCCTCCACCCATGCACTTGGGCGATCTAAGTTACACCTGGCCTGGTAGGGTCATTGGGCCTCATTACACAGATGGCGGTAAGGGATTACCGGCAACGGTAAGGGCACTGGTGCCGATAATCCCTTACCGCCCTACTACAAGGTCCCTCAGTGGGTCCTGTCCTTAACGTGTGGTCAGACCACACATTAAGGACGGGACAGACCACACGTTAAGGACAGGATCCGCTGACGGACTTCAGAGCAAATGACGGTACAGCTAATTGCGGTATCGTCATTTGCTGCTTCCCCATTCCCATTGAGCCCCATGGGGGCTCAATGGGAATGGGGAAGGGCCATGGTGAATGGGGAATTACCGCCCCTGCCAACCTTGAAATGGGCAGTAATTCCGCCATTCACCATGCCGGACTCCGGCTGCAACCATGGTGCTACTAGCGCCATGGATACCGCCATCCGTGTAATGGGGCCCATTGTCTCTGTCTCCAATCTGTTCCTTCTCCCTTGCCTCATTCGCTTTGCTAAACATCTGTGTAGGCGTATTTTGAATGCCATAGCATGCAATTGCATATCCTATGATATCATGCACACAATGCATTCATAACAGTAGGATGGCTGCCACTTAACTTGTACACTGCAAACTTTTTTTGTTTGTTTTCTGCAGTACCCCACTTACTTCACACTTTTGAAAAAATATTGCAGAAAAGCAGCACTGCATGCATACTACGAACTTCAAACAAATACATACAGATCATGCATACACCCAGGATGGCTGCATATTACCTTGAACACTTCCACGATAGCCTTCTGCACTTCTTTGTACAAAGAGACCTTCTGCCATAGTGTTTGCATCAACATTCAGAACCACAAACCTTATTGAGCAGTGTCTTCCGCTCCACAGTTTCATTTCCATGGTTCCCATCCTGAAAATGGCTGGATGTGGCACGTGTAATCGTGAAACTACAGCGTAATCCGTTTTCGGGCTAGGAAGGGGGGGTGAAACAGGGTAGGGTTTTGGGTGTGTAGTACTGTCTCAGTAAATATATATATATATATTTTTTCTTTTTTTCCTGTTTTTGTCATGTACGTGCTTGTAGACAATTTTATTTTTTTATCTCTTTTGATGAGTTTCTGTTTGCTTCTCCTCCTGCCATTTCTACCAACTGAAGGTCAATGCTTCTCTTACATTTCTACAGGTTTCTCTGCAATGTCCCTTGGAACCAGTGCAAAGCTTGCTCGCGAATGCTGTCATAGTCGGTGCAGAACATCCCAGCCCTGCACATAATGTCACACATGCTTCTGTTTATGAGACAATTTCCAACCTATGGCTGTGAACAAATTACTCTGGCATGGTCCCATACACCTCTTTGTGTTATGGATGAGAAAATCACCTTGCAAGTAGGAAAAATCTGCATCACAGCTGCCATCAACTTCTTGAGGTGATGGAGCAAACGTGAGAACGACATGTATCCCAAATGTAGTGCTCCAAAATGCATGACCACAACATTCACAGTACCGACAGAGGCCACACATGTACAAAGGAGAGCCATGGCACCGAAACTCCACTCATAGACTGTGCCCCAAAAAGCCTCCACTCCTTCCAACTGAAAGTTAGTAGCAAAGCCTCTTTGCACGGCATAGCTGTGCAGACCTTGCAAAAAGGTATCACCCACGATCAGCAGTCTGTGTCTGTCCATCTCTGCCAACCTCACTGCATCGAGGTTTGGGGAAATATATCACCGCCCATCCTGTGAACCACACCCTCGACACCTGATTGGATAATCCCCACAGTTCCATTTGCAAAGGCACCATGCTCATAAAGGCAGAATGTACCACGTGCGCTTTCCTAGCTACAGCGAGGGCCACACCCCAGTAAAGCAAAGACAGTCCTTCTTCTGTTTCGACTACTGTATTTGCAACACTCCCGCATTAGGTAGTATTAAATAGTCACACAAGCATGTAGCATTCACATCCAAGATCTCTGCATCGAACACTATAATTTCTGTACAGCACTGCAGAAGTACCATTACACACTCACAGTACACCTCTTGTGTCATGTGAAAGCACCTCCAGTTAACAGGTCTCCAAACCTATCCACTCTTTCAGCGTCCACATTCACCCAAAGTGGCACCCAGTACCATGAACTGCATGTAGCAATATCAATTTTCCACCCAGCACGCCACCAACTGCAAAGATACAATACTTCAAAATACAGTACAGTGGTTAGTAATCTGCACAATACACACTACCCAAGCACATACACTATGCAGTTGAAACCTATGCACTGGTATACACAAAGTTTCTCACCACAGCACTCAGTAGACACACTGCAGAACTGTTCACTCCATAAGCTCCAGCCATGCACTGAAAAATGTACCGTGTGCTAACAATGAGCACACTCATGGAATCAACAATGCATGCACAACTCACAATCCACACACGAAACACAACAATCTGAAGAGTAGTTGCAAGAAACCCTTATAGCTGTTCATGGAATGCCTCCAGCCATGCATCAAAGATGCTAGGGCTTCACCACACACAGCACACCATAGTACACCCCATGTTTTACTGCGCATGTCATGTGAAATGCACTCCCCATCAAGTGTGCCTGCCAACTTTCACTTTGACCACATCTTTGCATGCATGGCCCGATGATGTTGCGTTGGCTGAGCTGAATGGTTTGTGAAAGGCTGTGTACATTGTCCATATTGCAACTTTGTGATGCTGATGACTTCCTTTCATGGCAAAACATGTTAAAACACTTCCTCAAGCAAGGGTCTTGTAAAGGGCATCCCATAGCAAATGGAAATGCTAACGTATGGCTCCCTAATGTGCAACACTTGCAATTACCTGCACCATGTGCTACTGAACGCATATGACCTCACTTTGGTTGTTCCATCAAGTGTAAAATGTTCTCCGTACCCATTCTTTAAAGGTCAACATCCTCGGAGAGATGCAGAGTTAATCCTGCATGGCTGCATTATGTTGTTCTAGCTGTCGTCAACAACTAGGCTCTTGGGTGCATGGTCAACGCCTTACCCACACCCACCGCAACATAATGACCTCATGAATGGGAACATTTGCCATTTACCACAATCCACAAACGCAAATGGCAACATGTGGCTCCCTAATGTGTAAGACATGCAATAATCTACACAATATGGTACTGTACGTATATCACGTCACTTGTGCTGTTCTACCATGTCTGCAATGTCCTGCAGAACCATTCTTTGAACGTCACCACCATCAGAGACATGCATACTTAAAACTGGATGCCTGCATTGTGGTGGCGTAGCTATGGAGCAGGCCTAAGCTATGTGTGCCTGGCCTAGGGCCTATGGCCTTTCTCATGCACCCAAGAGTGTAGACCTTGGCCACACCCAGCACAACATAACAGAGTCATGCAGGTGAACAAGTGGCCAGGTACATGAAGTTCACCCATAGCCACTTCTAAGCATCCAGTACTTCACCACTGCACCCAGAGGACACACTAGAGGACTCGTCACTCCATCATGTCCAGGCATGGACTAAACACAATACGATGTGCAACTAATCCCCACAATCATGAAACCAACATTGTATGAAAGGATCACAATCCACACACCAAAGGCAACAATGTGAAACCTACTTCACCCCAGGGCACATACTTGTCGGTGTAAGGTGTCCACCCATTCATCGAAGGGGCTACGAACTTAGCACACGCAGCACACTGTACTGCAATGTAGATTTCAAGTTTCATGTCTTGTTCATTGTACTCCCCTTCTGCCATTGCTCTACCATCGCTGACCACGTCAAGAGGTCGCCGCACCAGGTATTGTGCCATAACACAGTCTGCCTGAAGTACCTACACAATGTAGTTTCCTGTGGAGACAACCCAGATTTGGCGCAAAATGCACGGATACTACAGGAACACGACCGTCTTCTTCCACTTAATGACATATATGAAACGAACCACTTCTCACTCCCCCACACTTTCCATCCCTTCTTCCCACCACCACACGGCATATTGACAGTTTTTTTTAATGCACTCTCCATCTGCAATTGAGCTTCCACCAGTCAGCATGGTAAGAGGTAGCGGCAGTAGCTATCATGCTGTAACAAAGGCTCCCTGCTTTCAGCACTCATGGTACTCGCCTGTGCAGGGAACGCCAAATTGGCACAGTTCGCATGGATACTTCAAGCACACCACCATCTTCGTCCACCTAATAATCACATATTTGAGATTTACCACTTCTCTCTCCCCCACCCTTCCCACCCCTTTTCACCACCACCACATGGCGTAAAGTATGTTTGCCAGTCCCTTTCGGTGTCGCACTGTCCTCAGATACACCATGGCAGCATTTCCCAAAAACTTTGATGGACAACACGCTTCCCTCCAGCCAACTACCGGCCACGTCCAAAGTTCGCCGACAGCACGGCATACTGCTAGCCAATGAGCCTTCTGTCCACGGAGCGAACAGGGAAATCGGTCCACAGTGCGGACCCAGATATCACAATTTGTTTTAGACGTACATTTAAGTGTTTGCAACAAAAGTACCGGTCTGATTTCCACCAAACACACAAAAGCACATTTTCTGACCCCGCTCCTGCCGCAAATTTGATGAAAATCCGTCCATGCGCAAAGTAGTTCCCCATTTAGTCTATGGAAAAAAAAAATGTGGGACCCCCTAAAACCTCCACCCGCACGAAACCTCGCCAACCTTGCCGAAAAAATTCAGAGCGGGCCATGTACTATTTTTGCAAGGTTTGGTGAGGATTCCGCAAGGTGGGAGCAAAGTTATAAATCGCTGAAAAAGTGGTCTTCCTATGAGTTTAGCAACTTAACCATAACTACACACCCGCTACAGCGGGCTGTGTAAAATTCAGTGAAAAAACATTGTTTCATTGAATTTCAAAGGCTTTGTTACAAAGTATTGCTCACCTTAACTTACCTGCAACTAAAGTATTTCCTTGAATTTCAAGGATTTTGTTATTCCATAGATTTTTGGAATGCATCCAGACCACTAGCATGGTCTTCTTTGGTTAAGCAGTGTTCTCCAAGTGGTACACCCCTTTTCAGCAACATCATTTTGGTGGGGGCCGATTTTGGCACGTGCAATATGTTGCCGTGCCCATTTCAACAGCCCCTTTTTGGGGCAAAAAAAGCCATTCCGTTATTTTGGGACAAGGGATGTCTGGACGTGGCTGACATTGCAGCCAGGTCTAAATACCCTCATGATAAATAAGATCACAGGACTGTACTGCACCAGTCCTCACAACCTCCCACTTGCGTTGATTTTCTTTTAATTAAATTAAATTAGTTAAATACCAAATAAAAAACATATTGCCTTGAACCCTGCTCTGCCAAAGTTCATCTTCCAGCATTTAACCACTAGGCCACAACGACTTGGTGCTATGTGGGGCATACATTTCATACTTAGACTATAATTGAATATGTTCAATGATAAAAGGCTAGGTATGAAACTTGTGAAAGTCCAAACAAGAACATAATCGTAGCATAATGGTTATGTGCTGTGTCTCGAACTCCTTAAGGCCAGTGTTCTCTGATAGCAGTTTTCAGCACAAATGTGATTTTTAAAAATGTTATTTTTTCTGTTTTATAAAAATGTGGATGGTGTGTGTCATGAGATATTCAAAACTGCAACATGGCCTTAATGGGCTGGCCCCTTCCTCACTTTGAAACTTAGCAGCGTTTGTCCCAGTTAATGCAGGGATGGGAAACCCACTGTTGCTGTACAAATACCTATTTTTTGTATTATTGACTTGAAACTACAAACACCAGAATGCAATTCAGCAAAAGCAAAAAATTGTCTCTTAGTACAAAACCTTCAAGGACTGACAGTAGCACGGTTTAAAAAAGTAAATCGTTCAGATGCCCAATTGGTCGCCCATCCATGCAGTAACAGGAATTGGCCCTGCTTAGCTTCAAAGCGGGGCTGACACGGCTTAGCTTCAAAGCAAGAAAGGGTCGGGCCCATTCCTGTAAGTGGTCTTATAAGTTTGGCTCATCTATCAGCCAACATTGCCTAAGGAGGCTGTCCCCATTCTCACTTTGAAGCTAAGCAGAGTCAGTCCTGGAGAATGGGTGATCAGAATGGCAATTGAGTCACTGGCTGTGATTTTTCATCCCCGCCACTAAGTGCCCCCCTCATCTGTACCAGCACCCCCCACTCCCCAGATGGCCTCTTGCCCTCTCCCTTTCACCCCAGAGCACACAGTGCTAATCTGACTCACTTTTCTTTCAGATGTCAGCTATTCACGGCTATATCCGAGGCTACAGAAAGCTTTGTGTTGCAAACTCGATCCCTGGAGCCCCTCCAACTCCCAAATTTCACTCAGTGCTTTCTAGTCATCCCTCCACCTCTATCCCAATGGCATTTGTATGTTTTTTAACTTGGAAATAGCCTTTTACTGTGTTTCATTTTCCCATAACTTCTGCTATAATTGCAAATATCTCTCACATCGAGAGAAAAACAAGATGGCGTTCATTTCATTTCTGAAGACCATGATCCTGCAATGCACAATGGGAGATATAACTATAATTTTTGGGGAAGGGCGCACCCCCTTCTCCATCAAATTTTATAATAACTACGGCACGGAATAACCCCAAACCACGCATAGATCGCAAGTCAATGCTTTGTGCCTAAGCTGTTTTGGACCTGGTCCGAATCCACCCAGCGGTTTAGGCTGTGCGATTTGGGGAAAATGTTCCTTTTTTGTCTATGGGAAAATGAATAGGAAGTAGGCTGCAGTTTTGGAAAAAAATATTTCTTTGGCGCTTGATAACTTTTTTATTATTTAACATATCTTTACGATACTTTGCAGTCTGGGGGGCCGCAGACTTTTAATCCGTTTCAAAATTTTGGCCAAATGTCATCAGTTATGTCATAAATTACACATGTGAATTCATCTTTGATTACCTGGGTGTAAGTGTTAGCAGTGCACGGTGGTGGCATGAGTTATGGTTTCTTTGCTTACCATAACTTGTACATTTCTGGGGTTTCCGGTTTTAAGTGTAACCATAATGTCCCTTTAACAAGGTTTGTTCACTGAATTTCATAGGTTTCTTATGAATGCAACTTAACCATAATGTCCCTTTCATAAAGTTTTGTCACTGAATTTCATAGGTTTGTATTAGTGCAACTTAAACATAACGTCCTTTTAACAAAGTTGTTTACTGAATTTCATAGGTTTTCTATTAGTGCAACTTAACCATAACATACCTTTAACAAATTGTTCACACTGAATTTCAGGGGTTTTACCAGTGCACCTTAATTTTCTACAACTTCCTAATGCAACACTTACCTCCAATATTGCCACATTTTCGACAGTTGTACAACGTTTAAACTTAAAACTGTGGCATTCCACGCCTCCCGCAACATTTTTAACACTTCCGTAACCTTTTTGCATCTTTTTTCACTGTTTTTGTGTTTGCTGATATCCACAAATGTCTGAGTTCACCGCAGACTTTCAGGGCAGTGTCACGTGACCTTGCACGCACGCAGCATGATGAGGTGTTTTTTCCAAATGCGTCCACACTTCGCAAACTGGTCGGTGCTGTGTGACAGTTTGAAACTGCATTTCCATCTGATCTAGGAAGTTTAAACTCAAAATGTACCCTTGCACAGCTCCTACACCTATTTACACTGATTATCCATTTGCAATCTAGGACACAGCACATAGTTGTAAGGATATTAGCAGAATTGCTATTTATCTTTCAAAAATGGCATCAGCTATTACCATCCCTCCTCCACAGCAGCCATCACCACTACCACCAGCTGGAGGGCTTAGACAACGAAGAAGTGCAATAATTCAGGAAACTATCAAGAGGACCAGAAAGATGAGTTAGAGGAAATGCATACCTCTAGCATCTAGAGAGTATTATGGTTGTAGCAGTTCATTACCTCTGCTGGGGGTGTACCAAAGGCTAAATCTACCAAGGTAAAATGCTGCACTCAGTCGCGGACAAACCTGGGCAGTACTCCTATCGGCCCACCTCCATATGCCGTTACACCAAATCCAACCACTGCAATTACATAGAACATATTTACATACATTACATACTTTATAAATGATATAAGGGGGCGGAGATGGGCAGTTTTGAGACTGGAAAGAATATGGGTAGGGCAAGAGAGCAGGATTTGTTAAGGTTTGGGCCTGGGTCAGTGTATATTTGTTTGTTTTTTAAAGCATTCAACCGATGTGATATTATCGAGATCTGAATCCTGATTTGTTTTGAAGGGTAAAAAAAACATGGAATACATCAAAAATATAATATATTGAGATTCAAGTATGGCAGGTATTGGAAGAGGATTATTTTACGATAATTTAGTAGGCAATGCTTATTTTAACATAGAAATTGGGTATTACATACAGAGATATGGTGATATGATAATATGATGAAATTGGAAGCAAGTGATTATTTTGGATATTGGAAGATATGAGCATATTTTAGAAGATATATTTTTTTTAATTACCAGATTTAGGTTGGGTGGATAAACCTATCCTTGGTAACTTTGACCATATGAATCATACATTGATGTTTTCAAATAGTTAAAGTCCCTGAATCTTCAAAAACAAAAGTGCTTCCTTTTGTTCAAATATACTTATGATACATGTTCCGGGGCGGGAATAGTGAGGGCATTTTTTGACATAGCTGGGTACTGTCATTGGTGTGGCCGATGATTGCACTTATGTGGTCCTCATGGCCCTGTGGCCAAGGAACAGTTGTACAGAAATGAGAGGACATTAGGAAGTAGAGCACTTTCCATGTGGCTGTCTAACAATCACACTGCCAGATTCTACCCCATTGTATGAATTAAATGAATAACCCTACTATACATGAACATAATCATAGACATCACTCCATAACATTCCAGAATGACATGGCAGAACTACCACCTGAGACACCTAATGATATAGATGTACTGAAGTTTAAAAAAATACATTATTGTCTTTTTCTCAGAGCTATGCATGAAAGACAAAAATAGAATGAACATTAAACAAATTGTCTAAAATACTATGCCTGGGTTTTTAGTGTGGAGCTACTATGTTTTGGGAAATCAGATGAGATAGACATGCTTTTGTTTTTGGTTCAAACTGAGGCTCATGTCAGCATTTGCAATTAAAAAAGTGTGCATCACAATAAACATGTACATCTCAGCAGGTGCACCATGAAATGCACACATGTTGCATGTCCACAACAATTTGTACACTCTTGCCATCTCCAATTAGATGCACCATGGCACAGTTGCATCTCTGTGCCATTGCACTTCTCATTGAGATGTGCATGCTTTTGAGAAGCTTCCCTTTAGAGTCCATTCTAGCACAGATGAAATATACCGTATCTTTTAGGAAGGTCAAACAATATTTGTCAAACATTGTAAATAAATATTACAGAAAGTTGGTCTTGCCAATAGCAATCCACAACTTCAGTTGCAAAGCAGTGGGAGTCTGCAACCTTTGGATCATTGGGGCTTTTACATTAAAACTTCCACTAGACATGCCCAGCATAGGTACTGGTGATAGATCATGGTAGTCAAAGTCCAAATCATGCAGTGAAAGGAAGGTTTCAAACCACAAAACGAAAACGATAATGCCTATTTAGTGCATTACTCTAGTCCTGACAACACTGTCCACACAACACATATTTTTCAACATAGTTGACCTTTGCAGGCACCCTGCCCTAACCTTTACCATTTAGCATGGACAAGGCCAAAATGTTGAATTGTTTTAGCAATTTCAACTCTTAGAAAATCTAAACAAATTGATCCATGATGAGGATGGAATATGGTACATTCCTATGTTAATCAAAAGCAAATCTAAGAATGAAAATCAGTTTGCCTTGGAAGTGGCTGAAATGTGGCTACGCCTGGGCTTTAGAGCCTTTAATAGAAGACTTGATGGTTACATTTTCCGACAACCAAACTTTGCAGCTAAGGAATGGAACAGCCCTTAAGATGACCGCATTAATTCTGAATGAGTGGAGTGGAAATTTTGGAGAGAACTGGAGCAGTGAGACTGAATTATTACCTGACGGCAGAGAAATATTTTCCTAGTAATTTGAAAATCATATCCCGCAGATAGAACGTACCAATATAAGAAAGGACCTAAAGTGGCAATGAATTAAGCAGGATAATATCTTTTCACACCTGTATCAAGCATTACTACCACATCATGAGCAAGTGTTAAGTGACTCCGAATCAGTGGCTCAAAGAGTGGGGGACTAATTTCACAACTACATGGAGTTGCCCAAATTCTTCATCTCTCAACCAGTCAAAAGTAATATTGGTACCGTAAATCACAAAAGGGGACCTGGGCTTTATGATAAAGAATGTAAGGACAACCCATTGGCTTATGGCACTAAAAGAAAAGAGAAGAACAAACTGAGCCGATGTTTTAAATGTCCACCTTACAAATTGCTCATGCGCAAAATGAGAAAAAAAGGGTATGAAATCCAAAATGGAGAGAATTTGATAACAGCAATTAAATCCAAAAATGCAAAAGAAAATTGGAAAAAAAGTAGCAGGTGTGCTGAATAAAAATAGTTAGATTTTGGAGGGCTGTATTCCCTTTTAGGAATGGCTTACTTTTTATGATGGTTATTGGTCTTTAAATCGCTGGAAAAACTCCATAACTTTTTCAAATGCCCAGCATGAGTCCAAAGAACTTTTTTAGGTTTTAAAAGAGCTAGATGATCCTTGCCCTAATAAACAGGATGGACTCAAAAAGAACGGAGCATGGTGCATGCCCATATAGGAGGCTATGTTCCGTAAATTTGACCTGATCAAACAGAATATTGATGTCAGGAGAAAGACATTGGGACAAGAAGAGGATCTTACTAATGTACCCACACAGAGAGATATGGAGTACCAGTTCAACTTTAGACCTGTCTCATGAAGCTGAGATGTCAGATATCATTAGTAAACTCAAACTGACAAATTGTAAAGGTGACACTTGTGCAGCAATTACAATTAAAAGCTGTGCTCCTTCCATGATAAGGATTTTGTTTAAATTTGTGAATGCACCTTTCAAGGAGAGCCATGTACCAGATGAGATAAAAAAAACGCCTGGATTACCCAACTTAAAAAAAAGTAAAACAGGTCTAAGATCTCTGGTGCCAGCAAACTATAGGCCTACCACTACCACAACTTTGTCATTAAAAATATTAGATCATGTGGAATATTAGCAAATACTTGAGCATCTGAGCCTCACAACATATTGAACAAATGGCATTCATGCTTTAGACAAGGGCACAGCACAGAAACAGCATTACTGGATTTTAATTCCAGATTGCTTCAAGTTATTGATAAGGGACAAATAGCCTTGCTCATGTTGGTGGACTTGTCCGCTGCATTTGATTTGGTGGACCACCCATTATGAATTACAAACCTAAAAGAAGTTTCTGCCTTTTCTGACATGCAACATGAATGAAGTCCTTTCTCAGCAATAAAACCAAAAAAGTAATGGGTTGAATGTTTTGAATGAATCTGAACCACTGGCATTGATCTGGGCAACCTACCACACCACTATTTTTAGCCCGTCTGCGCCATTTCAAAAGGGGCCCAGCCATCTATAAATCAGTCAGTTACTGCCACCAATGGGAGCAGCCCTGCCCAAACTGCTAGGCAAGGTCCCCTCTGCACGGAAACACAAGCAACCCCAGGTATTTGTTGGCCTTGTTGGGCCTTCTCAGTGAGGTATAGCTTGGTTCCCAATGGTGCAGTGAGCAAGGGACCCACTTCTGGGCATACACGCTCTCACATAGCGAGACAAACTAAAATCAAAGAAGTGATGGGTGGACGATTTTGAATAAAACCGCTGGCATTGCTCTGGGCAATCTTCCACACCACTGTTTTTTAGCCCGTCTGTGCCATTGCAAAATGGGTCCAACCATATGCATATCAGTCAGGTACTGCCACAAATGGGAGCAGCCCTGCCCAAACTGTTAGGCCTGATTTGGGTCTGTAGTGATTGCGCAGAGGCTACGCCCACTCCATTGCAATTTGGGGTTTCACAAGGTGCGTGCCTCTCGCCTTCTCTGTATAATATCTTTGCAGCCTGTCTTTTTAATATGCTGGAAGACAAAGGCATTTGGTTCACGAACTATGCAGATGAGACACAATGTTTCATCCCTTTGTCCGGAAGCTATGAAGAGGATGTTAAGAACATTAACAATATGTATAGGCTGATACATGCATGGATGGTGAAAAATGCATTGGCACTTAACAAGGAAATAACCGAGCTGATGGTTGTTGGCACAGAAAGCAGAATATCAAAGCTTGGAGCAGAATTCTTGCATTTCCAGGTGGCCTGTTGCAATATTGCCACCAAAGGGAAAGAAAAAACTATAGGTACTTACCTAGATCAAAGCTTCAACATGCATGCCCAGGTGAATAGTCTTGTGTTGGTCTCTGCCTAAAACATCAAGTTGCTGGCAAAGATACAACCGTATCTTACTAAAGTGAACTGTGATACGGTGGCAAGGGCTAATATTGGTTTAAAAATGTATTATTATAGAAGTCTCTTAATTTGGATATGAACACATTATTGTGCTTGACTGCAAGTAGTACAAAACAGTGCAGTGAGGGTCACAGCAGACTTTAAAAAGAAAGACTAAGGGCCTCCAAACCGGGCTCCATTACCGGGTTCCTGCAATGAGGAATAACCGGATAATAATTAATAATAATAATAATAATTTGGCATTTATATAGCGCTACGAACCCTCAGGTATCTGAGCGCTGCTTATTATTACCCACGGTGTGTGGTGCTCATTTATCGACCTCGGAAGGATGAAACGCTGAGTTTGGCGCTGCCGGGATTCGAACCTGCTTTCGCAGGCTCTGCACGGATGTCAAAGCGAGCGCTCTACTCGCTGTGCCACTTGACCGGATCATTCCAACATAGGAGGACCCGGTAATTCCTCCTTGCAGGAACCATTCCCCATTCCCATTTCAGGGTCGTAATGAGGCTCTAAATCTCAGATGCAAGGCCAGAATTGCACTGGCTCCCCATAGAGGTGAAGATCAAATATTATCTGCTTATGATTACTCACCGATGTTTGGTGGGTCCTAGCCGAGCTTATCTGATGGAGGCCTGAAAAGCAAAATGATTGTGATAGTACTAAAATCTAACAACACCAATTAGTTGATAGTGCCAAGGTGTAAACTCACACAGGTCAGCAAGTGTGCATTCTTTGCAGCAGTGCCTAAAGCCTGGACTGATATCCCTTCCCGATTTGAGAGATATGAAAACAAAAGATATGTTTAGGAAGAAGCTAAAAACCCTGCTATTTAGTTAATTTCTTTCTTGATCATCCCATATTGTACTTGCTTGTCTTTTCCTAGGTATTATTTAACTGGTTTATATAGATCTTTTGTATTATCTTTATTGTACCCGTATGCCTCCGCACCACCTGGTGCGCAGTACAAATGTATTAAAGTAAAGTTTAGATAAACACAGTTTAGAAATGTACAGTGTATCTCGTTTCTGTGTCCTGTTGAGCTATCTAGTGTACATTTATGGCATAACAAGAGAGTCAAACAATATAAAGAAACTCATATCCCACACCCATTATTATTAAATGTGGCTAATGTATTAAAAATGTTTTATGTACAGGGACACCACCCGAAACCCACTTGCTGCCCCTTTGTGCCCCTGAACCCCACCCCATTCTACCCTTTAAACAACCCTGATGCACTCTTATTTCCCCTTCCCTAACCCAAACCACCCACTAAAAGCCTTGACATCCAGTCATGTCATAGTTACTAGTCACAATAGGAAGATATCTTTCACAGTATTAACATGTTTTTTTCAAACAATATTTTGAAAAAATGATATTTTGTACAATCTATTTTTTAAATAGATGTTTTTCCACCAATAATATGACTGGATACCTTTATGATTCCTTGTATGCCGATTTAGATAGCCAAGGACGAGATAGTTGATACATCCATGATTCCTCAGTTGACAGACTGAGGATTAGTATTTAATAGCAGATTTAAAGGACGTCAGGGGAGCCATGAAGTCCCAGACTTCACTAAAAGCCCTGGCCCAAACTGTGTGTCGGTTGATCTTTTTAAAGAAGAGTAAAACATTTGGGCCTATTATCTGACATGTCTGTTTACTTTCAGAGTAGCACATGGTAGGATCTCAGACTCATGGTGTAATCCTATAGTAGTCCCTAAATACAAGAAAGTTGATAGAAATGCATTATAAAATTATCTTCCCATTTTTTTGATCGATGCATCCGGTAAAGTCTTTCGGAGAAACCTTCTTGCTCACTTTGAGGAAAACGTTACAGTTAATAACTTTATTTTCTACCTCCAAGCAGACTTTCAAAATGGTCTTGGAACAGTAGACCAGGCCTTCAGGTTGAACTTAACATTTTTATAATATGTACTATTGAAAAAGATGTCATTATATATGGCGTTCGTAGATATGTAGGCCGCATTTGACGGAACCCACTTCATAGGTTATGGTGTACTCTAGCTGCAATGGGCCTACCTAGAAAGATACTAAATCCCACAACAAAGCTGGATTTGGATAATACAGCAATGCTTGGACTTAAACAGGGAACACATTCCTAAATGCAATGTTGGTAAGGGTGTATTGGCTCCCAACGTGTTTTCTTTATATAAAAATAATGTAGTGGCCTCTAGTGAAATGCTGGAACCTTATGCGCCAACCTTGGCCGGCACTATGATTGTCATTCTCATATTTGTTGATGATGCCGTATTACCCACCAAGACGCAATCTGGTCTATGGAAACAAATGCTCTTTTCACTGAACTAAGTTGAACTAAAGGCCTGGAGATTCATTACTGTAAAACATAGATTATGATATGTCGTAGCAATAGCAGATATTAGAAAACAATGTGAGTTTCAGTGACAAAGGTGGCTGGTGTGAGCACATTAAGACAAGGGGCCTCATTACGACTCAGGCGGTAAGGGTTTTACGGCGGCGTAAACAGCGCCGACCCTTACCGCCTGAGTACGAGGTCCCTTAGCGCCATGGCGGACTTAACACCTGCTTTTAGCAGGTGTTAAAATCCATGGCGCTAAGGGACCATGGAGTTAATTACGCCACCGTAATTTACGGTGGCGTAATTAACGCCTTCCCCACTCCCATTATGCCCTATGGGGCAAAATGGGAGTGGGGAAGGGAAAATGGGAAAAACGGGATTTACCGCCCCGCCAAGGTTGGAATGGGGCGGTAAGTCCGCCTACCACCATGGCGTAAACATAGTTTACGCCATGGTGGTAAAGTCACGGCCCAGGCGGTAACTTACCGCCTGGGTCGTAATGAGGCCCAAGGTATTTAAATATGATTGAACAGAGTGTGGTGGTCAAAATGCACACAAACAACACTGGAAATCGTTCAATTACCTCAGCCATTACGGTTTATGCTATGAGTGCAAGGTAGGCCTCTTCATAGGCAGAGTTATGACGTCATTGTTAAATCACTAATCTAATTGTCTCCGAAAAATAAGCTCTTAAAGTGACGGTTGGGCCTCCCTCGGTCAACACCTACAAGAATCCTTCATTCTGAGCTAGGAGGGAGGGAAATCGAGGGGTTGGTCAAATTAGAACCAGTCTTTTATTGGATTAAGATGTGGTTGAACCTAAAGATATACTTGAAAAGTTTTAAAGACTCAATGGGCCTCATTCCGAGGTGGGTGCAAAGGGATACTGGGCACTGTTAAGGACATTGGTGCCGGTAATCCCTTTGCGCCCTATTCCGAGGTGCCTTGTTTAACCAGGTGCCCTTAGCAGGAGCCGCTTAGGGACCAGAGAGCTAATAATGGTACTGCAAATTGCGGTACCGTTATTAGCTACTTCCCCATTCACATTGAGCCCTATGGGGGCTCAAATGGGAATGGGGAATGGATTTTTCAATGGGGACTTACCGGTCCCTCCAGGGTCGGAATGGACTGGTAAGTCCCCATTGAACCAGATCGGACTCGAACCCGGTATGGAAGGTAGCCATGGCGCAAATAGCGCCTTGACTACCTCCATACTCGGAACGCGGCCCAATGTGCGAGGTTATGGAGAATGCAGTAGGCACACAGTTGCCATATTTCAAAAATGTAAAACAAACACAGTAAAAGATAGGACACCCCATGGTATGGGCAAATATGTAATCTATGCTAAAGCTCCATGGCATCAAGTACAATGTGCATATCGTGTTTGGTGAGAGGAATACTCTTGGAGAAATGGTATGAGACAGCAATTGTATAGGGAATATACTATCATAAGCATATTCAATCTTCGAGAGCTATCATGATGAAATATACCTATCTTATGCTAGGACTTTATTTGTTAAGTTGAGGTTTGGTACCCTTCCACTTATGGTGTTGTAAAAATATTGAACCCTTAATATTCAGCCTTTTGCAAGCATGCAACCACTCCAACGAGGCTGATCAGCACTTTTTGTTTCTGTGTGCATTTTACAGAGATGTAAGGCAATGGAACATAAAGGCATGCTTAAATAATCATCAGGTGCGAACGCTAAGAGATGTGGAATAGCTAAGTAAAACCACAATGAATTTAGAAGTGCCATCTCAAGCTACCTGTTCATAGCATGACGTAGGAAGAATACATTGATGAGAGCTAAAGAGACATGACCTTAGATTTCAAAGTATGAACTGGATAATGTTGTTTTTACTATGTAATATTTCTGATTTAACAAATTGATCTAATTTTACAGTGAGGACTTTTTTGTTGTCACAAGTAAGGGTGGACGAAAATCTCACAGGTGAAATGGAATTGGCAAAATACACATTCCCTTATGGAAAGAAGACATATGGGTAGTAAAGTTATGGGGGCCACTATGAGTGCAGTGGTAAGGGGTTAATGGCACCGGTAAGGATGTTGGTGCCATTAACCCCTTACCGCCGCATTACGAGGTCCCTTAGCGGGTCCCACTAAGGCCGGCTGGTAAAACCCAACATTGTTTCCTGTACTTTTATATTTTTCTCTAGTATACAATTGTCCATTATTTCCATTGGCATAATACAAAATGCGAATGAAATGTTGAAGAATCTTATTGAGTCTAACTACTTTACGGAGAAATGTAAAATAGATAGAGTCTCTAAGATTATTTGTTTTAGTTCTACTTTTTAACTGTGAAAGGTGTTTCCTAAAGGAACATTTTTGTTGTTGTATTTTTTTGAAAGAGGGGTCAGAACCTCAACAAACACAAAAACTGTGGAAAAAGATGCAAAAAGTGTATAGAAGTGTTAAAAATGATGCTAGAAGGTGGGGAATGGCAGAGGTTTAAAGTGAAACTTTGTAAATGGGACAAACATGTTGCTAAATTGGGCTAAGTATGATATTAGTAAGTTCTAGGAAATTAGGGTGCACTGGTCAAAATCCATGAAATTCACTGACAAAACGTTGTTAATGGGACGTTATGGTTAAAAGTAAAAACGAAACCCCCCAGAAATTCACAAGTTATATTAAGCTAAGCAACCATAACTCATGCCACCACTGTGCACTGCTAAAACTAACACCCAGGACATGAAATATGCCATCACACATGTCATTTTTTAATTGTTTTTGGTTAATCAAATAACCTTTACAACTTAATCAATACACATATTACATCACAATACATACTAAAACATGCACATTTAAGATCTCTAAACAATTACATCTTAAATTCAAATTCCAACTTCTAAAATTCACTAGAATTTCCAAACATATATACATACATAAAACAACAATCATATAATCATCTTTTAGCTGATACATATCTTGAACTCAGAATATTGCAGTTTCTTTTATAGGTGATGCTAGGCAACACATACAGGCTACAAATACCAAATCAAGAATTACTTACATGCCATGTTACTTTTATATACCAGCTTGCAATAATTGCCCATTAAGTACCTCTAGAATTGTGGTCAGCCTAATAATCAGATTAATGCTCTTTCCCCACATACATCTACTCCACAGTGAAATTCTAGAATTATATCCTTCTGAATACCAATGTTTCCCAAATTCATAAATTCTAAGTGCTTCAAATTTTGGACAAAAAATTACTAGATGTTTTAGGGACTCTACAGTGTTTGCCATACCACATAAACGACAATGTAAATCTTTGTCTAAGAATTTTGATTTATATACTGGCCAATGTTGGACACGTTCCAATGTAGGGAATTGATTTAGACGTAAATACAAGTTTCTTTCTGTTTGACCTGGGAAATTTAAAATATACCTCGGTAGGTCACCCAATTTTCTTCTAAACAAAGCATATTCGTAGTAGGCTTTATAGTTCCCAATCCTATCAGACTGCATACACCATGAAAACATTGACATTTCCTCTTGTTAGCTGGAAGACATGATATGAGCTCATCTTTGGTGACGTTGGTTAATTCTAGGATCATCTCCATTTTTGCACAAATTATCACAAATGTCATTGATGACATCCCTGATGACATCACATATTAAATTAATTTTAATAAACATAAACAGTCGCTATAAGGGCTTGAGTTTATAATATTGGTAACAAGATGTTAGGGGTGATTGGGAGAACTATCATTACCTTCTTCATGTATTAAAGAATGTACTTATGTAAGCAAAACATTATATTCTAGTGTTGTTGTTAACAGAGGAACATAATCATACATATATATAGGCAATGGTTGCAAAATGCATACAAATCAGAGGCACGTACAGGGAAACTAAAGTAAGAAACAACAGCACCAAAAAATTACAATAACAGTTAATCATCATGCATACAAATTAATTTTGTTTTTGAGGCATGCTTATTGCCCCATGTATGTGCACTGTGAGCTCAGATTAAACTCTAAGGAAAGTACTTTAAGAACATATAAAAAAAAGGTTAATGTGTAGATATATCGCACCTTTTAAATTTTAGAAATTCTCATTGTCAGTAAAAACAAAAAACTAGCCTAATCATGTTAGCAAACAAAAATAAGTTGCCCAGATATGTGATGTCAACAGTGATGTCATCAATGGAATTTGTGATGTCATATTTCATCTCCTGGGTTTTAGTTTTATCAGTGCGTGGGAGTGGCGCGAGTTATGGTTGCATAGCTTAACATAACTCGCAAATTCCTGCATTTTTTCAGTTTTATTTGTAATCATAACGTTCCTTTAACAACATTTTTTCATTTAATTTCATAGGATTTAATTATTGCAACTTAAACATAAAGTCCCTTTAACAAAGTTTTTTCAGTGTATATATATATGTATACTTCTTATCCTTAATAATGAAATGCAACCTCTAAGCAGCACAATGATGTGCTTTAAAGTTTACATTGCCACATTTGTTTAATTACTTTGCACAGCACATGCCTAAAAGTATCTTTCTTTTAATGAAGGACAGTTTCTTAAGACTACTTTATTTTCTCCAATCTCAATGACAATCATTGATGTTAGAGACAAGTTACATAAACATCAGCATTATTATGATTTAATATTATTTACTTTTTAATTAATTTGACCTAGCGTAGATGTGATGTTGTGGGTTCCTAGCATCTGCATATAAGTGAAAAACATACTATGGCGGCTTGCATTCAAATCTACAGGCTTGTGTTTAGGGATGATGTGCTATTAATTTAGAATGCATAGGCATTGATTTATCTACACTAAGCATCAACCCTAAATATTGTTTTTTTCAGAAAGGCCATTGACTATCCCACCTAATTCCCTTGCATGGGTTGGGTTTATTTACTTCAGGGTACTCTCACTTCATCACGATGTTATTGGCATGAGTTGACTGTTTATTTAAAATTGCATCCTTTTCTGTTATCCTTCCTAATCTCTTTTAAATGACTAGCTCTTCATAGTCTTTATTTATACATTCCCTCTTTGGGCTAGGGAGTGTTTCCAATGGTCCACATCCCGAGTTATTGGCTCAACCTGTGAAAAGACACAGGAGCTCATTTTCAATGATCCTCAAAGTAAATCAAATGTGTACAAGTCTTGAGTAGGACATTTACACATGAGATTTACTACACGGCTCATTTTGCACAGTTTGTATGTCAGAGAGGTGGTGTGGATCCTAAGCTACAAACCTGCCTCACCCTCAGTCTCTGCTATACAAATACTCCACATATTTGCGCCAGCATGCATTTCACATGTTGGAGCAAATGATGCAGATTTCTATGGAATGTATGTAAATGCTACTTGGCATTGTACATGATAGGCAGAATTTATTCAGTTTGTAAAATGGAATGCAAAAGGGTGATGTGCAAGCATGCACACCACCTGTTGCTCTTTACTTTTGCATGCTGCCATGCACATGTTTAAAATGTACAATGAAGGTACGTGCCTATGTGTAACAGGTCCCTTCCACGTAATTTACGGGGAACTCTAAAATGAACCCCACACAGTTCAATTTCCTGGGCTTTGATTGCAAATGACTTCAGGCCACAAGCAGAAATGCCATTGGGTTCCAGTTTAAATTAATCTTCCCTTTCTTTGAATATGCTTAGGAAGCAGGATAGATTGCATACTAACATGCTAAAACATTCTACTCCCATTCAATTGGTTAAAATGTATCAGATCACACACTGTGCACTTTGAGCAGGAAAATGCTTTTTGTGCCACTGTAAATCAGATCTCACTTTGTTTTGAATATAATGACAAAGCAAGTTGCATTCCACACTACAATTCTAAATCATTCCATGTGGGATTAGTTCCACTGAATTGCTTCCCTTCTAGTTCCACTCAATCTAGGGATTTAGCAGAGAAATGATTCTGGAAGTCATTCATCTAACTGCATTGGAGCTTTTTATACTCACATTTGGATAATTATTTTACGCACATAGCCAACATGGACCCCCACACCCTCCAGGCAATCTCCCCATTCAGCCAGGCCCCTCTGTTCTCCACTTCATCCACCACTGGGATTAGATCTGCCACAAGTGAAGTCTACTTCCTGTTTACTATTGGACAAGGACTATGGTCTCTCTCATTCCTCAAGATGTCATCCCACCTCATCGTTCATCCAGTTGGACAGAAATGTCCCTTTCTGCAGCCTCTAAAATCGCAGCACTCTCCCATTTTCTTGCACATTTGAATTTAATTAGTGCTGGGAAGCATTTACAGTATCCGAGACAGGCAAAAAGGTTCAGGCTGAGAAAAATATGTTAGAAAGATTCACAATGTGAACAGTTTGAGCATGTCAGAATGTGCACGTAGCACTTGTAGTTAGTTTTGACACATATTCGATGCCCCATATAGCAACACAGAATTAGCAATTAATGTATTAATGTTGCGGTTGCAGAGATTAAAGATAGGGTAGTGTGTTAAAGAATAAACTCCCAAGCAATGTACGGAATGATTGGGAGAAAATGGTGGGGATTGAGGATAAGGGTTGGACAAAGATTCAGGCAATAGTAGTACACCATTGTAGGTGAAGGCTATAGAAACAGAAGGAAGTGCTGGATAATGCGCAGAAGGCTGAAGCTAAATAAGTCCATCAGAAATTAGCAAAGTTGAGTATAGAATGAGCAGTGATTAAGAGCCTGCCTCTAGGGCAGGAGGACACAAGGATGGCACAGGATTGGATGGAAGGGTACCACACTTCTCCAGATAACAGAAGGAATAGGAGAGGTTTTCATTGAGGGAGAGGGTAGTTTCAAGGAGGACGAGGGGGTAGTGGAGGAGGATTTGGAGGGATGGGGATGAGATTTGGAGGACCAGGACCATGTTCGGCATGTGGGAGAATAGGCTATTTTGCGTGAGTCTGTAGAAGAAGACACGTGTATTATTCTGATCCCTGCACCTACCGCAGCAGATCAGCGGTCCAGATTACATATCACTCGCTCTTGAGAATGATGCCTCCGAGTGCTACATTGGGCAGACGGTATACCGTTCTTTTGCCGCAGGATTTTTCGTCGCGGGACTTTTCATTGCCGTTTTTTTATCGAAAAAAAAAATTATTGTTTTTTTTTTGGCGGGGGGTTTAAAAATGAAATAAATATTTGGGGGGGAAGGGAATAAAAAAAAAATCAAAAACGTGCTTTTTTCGATAAAAAACGGCGATGAAAAGTCCCGCGATGAAAAATCCTGTGGCAAAATAACGTAGAACCGGGCAGACGTACCCCAGCAGGGACAACAGCCACAATATCAGTATCAGGTGCCATCACTACAACAAATGCAAACCCCAGCCCCAAATGCTGCACCGCTGCATGTACAGCAGCAAACACAACATTCAGTGCCCCAAATATGGGACAAAAATGTGCTGCCACCCAGCACAGTGATGCACTTTACAGGGATGAGTGTGGTGTGAGGTAACCCCTCTCTATTTCCAGGGCCAAGCACCTATGCAGATTAGGACATCCCACAGATACCCCTGATGTGCCTACTCCTGTCAAAAACTACCAAACCAGAAGAGAAACCCCTGGTAGGTGTGAAGATAGGTAACAAATCATTTGTCTCATGGTTGATACAGGAGTAACAAAATCATTCATAGAGGAAGGGCGCTTCCCTTTACCAGGTAATGGACATGCAGGGGTTCTCAGAAAAACTCAGAAATAGGCTGAGGGGAAAAAGCACAAGAAAGATAGTAAAGACAATTCTTATCCTCCACTACCTAAAGAGGGCCACACAAATCATAAAGGTACATTTCATGAGAAACCTTAGAGGGCTTGTGAAACCTCTGGGGCCAAACCAGAGGGCGGTTACCAGAGTCCCCCATTCCAGAAAGGCTATGGTAAATGCGTGGTTTGTGGGTCTAGTTACCATGTGAAAGGGGATCCCAGATGTAAGGTAAACCTTCAGGGGTCCACACTGTTGCCTTAGCCTTCACTCTGGGGGAAGCAGCTCCAATGACAGGTGTTTACTTTCACTTACTAGCTGATGACCCCATTGGAGTTCAAGCTAGTGTTTCTTTAGTGTCCTTGGGTCTGTCGGAACAAAAGAATATAGATGTGTATAACACAATACCTGACAACACAAAATATTATTATAAGGACAGTGTACTTGTAGATGGCCAGGAGAATCATGCCATCAGAGACACTGGGGCCAGCATTACAGTTGATGATGAAAGCTACTTCAAACCTGAGGATGTAGCTAAGGCACCCAAATGTCCCTCTAAACTTCCTGGAGGCCATATAGAAATGGTTCCTATTTTGCCAGCACTCATCCAGTGCAATAACATGACTGTACAAATTCCCATAAGTGTGCAATCTGAAGTAACTGGGAGAGTTCTATTGGTTAATGACTTGAAAACTCTTGGAGTAGTTTCCAGTACCTCCAGGCCTCCCTGCAAAAAGAAACAGGAGCTGACAAGATTGGCCAGAATGGCAACCTTGAAGGACTCTCAGTATGAGTGCAGGGAGAAATCCAGTATCTCAAACCAGCAGACAGGCCAACCTTCCACTTCAAGAAAGAAAAAAGAGACCAAGGAGAAATCCAGAGTCTCTGGAAAGAAAAAGAGTCTCAAACCTAAACCTGCTCTGAAGACAAGGAGTTCCTCGAGAAGACAGTCCCAGGTCACCCCTGTCACCCTACCCCGGCTGAGTGAGTAGTCAAACCAACTCCTGAAAACTCAGCTACTGGTGAAACCCAACTGGAGGAGATCCTTCCCTGCTTGGAAGATCTGGGTCCTTGCAACCCTTCTGAGCTGCAGACTTTGCTTGCAGTAGGGGGAACCTCTAGGGCAGATTTCAGCAGAGGGCATAGAGAGTGTTCCTCTCTAGAAGGTCTGAGACAACAGACAGCTTCCCAGATGGAAGGGCAAGAGCCAGGGAAGCAAAGACTCTACTGGGAGGATGGACACCCCTACTTTGAGCTTACAGAATCTACCCCAGGGGACTTCAGGTGACTGGTAGTACCACAGGAGGCGAGATCTAAACTACTACAACTAGCACATGAGATACCTCTGGCTGGTCACTTGAGCTCAAAGAAGACCAAAGAAAGGCTTACTCTGTACTCCACTGGCCCAAGATGGATGCAGATGTTATCAAACATTGTAGAAGCTTCCACACCTGACAGACTTCTAGCAAAAGTCGATCCACAAATGTGGCATCTTTAGTGTCCCTCCCAGTGGTGGGAGTTCCTTTTGAGAGGGTGGCATTTGACATTGGTGGTCCCTTAGATGCTCCTACTTCTTCAGGCAATCGATTTATATTGGTTGTGGTAGACCATGCTACCAGATACCCTGAGGCTATACCTATGGGTACTCTTACTGCCCAAGCAGCGGCAAAGGCTCTCCTTGGTATTTTTACCACGTTTGAGTTTCGCAAGGAAGTAATCTCTGACAGGGGATCTAATATTAGATTCCACTACATGCAGACCATGTGGAAGAACTGTGGAGTAACTTACAAGTTCTCAACTGCCTACCACCCCCAAACAGTTTGGTAGAGAGGTTTAACAGAACAATGAAGTGCATGATAGGTGCCTTAGAAGAACCCCTGAGAAGAACGTGGCACCTTCTACTGCCATGTCTTCCATTTGCTTACAGAGCGGTTGCTTATGCTGGAGTGGGTTCAGCCCCTTTGAGCTCCTCTATGGTCATACAGTCAGAGGACCCTTGGCCCTGATTAAAGAGGGTTTGGAGAGTCCTCCATCCCAGAAGCCAGTCAGTGTCACAGACTATGTGGTAGGCCTCAGGAGGAAGATGGTACTTTTGATGACAGAAGCAGCAGAAAACCCGAAAGCTGGTCAGTCTCTGGTCAAACATTGGCATGACCAGAAGGCCAACATGGTGGAGTTTATTCTAGACCAGCTAGTATTGGTTATAGTTCCTATAAAACAGAGGGCATTGCAGGACAAATGAACAGGACCCTTCAAGGTTGTAGGCAAACTTGGAGAGGTGAATTATTTAGTGGACTTTGGCAACCCCAAATAGGCCCATAGGGTCTTTCACACTAACCGTCTGTAGGCCTATGTCTCTAGACCAGAACTGGGAGCTCTGCTTCTAGGCTCTGATCAAGAGGAGGAGAGAGTGACCATGTGTAATATGTTGTGAAGTATGTGTTAGTAGTTGTACTAAATAAAAAGCAAAAACTGAAAAAGAAATAAGAAGTTTTTTTTATGAAAGTTAGATAAAATAATGAAGTTCACTATAACATTTAGTTAGTTTGGTATATAAACCCCCCAAAAATAAAAAAAAGTTTCCTTTAAGAGCCACCATCTTTTAACCAAAAGCAAGTTAATTGATTTTAACTCCGCCCACCTGCAGGGAATTTTGCATGGGTCCTTGGACTATTATGCTCTATGTGGACTATGCAGGCTGCAAAAGGTGCTTTGTTCATTTTTTTTAGTTCTATTTTTTAACTGTGAAAACTGGCTCCAAAAGGAACCTTTTTTGGGGATAGTTTTTGGTAATGTATTTTTGGGATTTCTTTTGTAGTAGAGGCAAGGAGGTAAAGTGGAGAGGGAAGGGAGGCAAGGGGCAGGTGGACAGGACAAGATGGTAAGTGTGCCTTAAATTAAGGTAGGGTGCAATGTTTCTCATGCTTCTTGACCAAAGCCTCGAAAGCACTCCAAAATTGCTCCCCCCTGCAGAGCGGTGTGTCACTGTATATACAGATGACTGTGGCCCTTGAAAGGTAAGGATTAACAGCCTCTTGTATGGGCTGCGAGGGAGCTGGTACTATTCATTGCCCCACAGGAGAGCAGATGGCTGGATTGAGTGTGGCGGCTCATGGAGGTGGTAACAAAAGTGTACTGCACAGGTTGTCCATGATTGTGTATGACTCCACACTCAGTGCATTTAACCTGGGCAGCCTGAGCCTTTGGTACCCCCACAACTGTGGTTATATCTGCCACACCCATGATTCTCTCCTGGTGCTGGAGGTAGGAACTTCCTCTACCTCATCTTTCCGTTCCTCTTGATCATCTTCTGCATTATTGCACCTGTTTTCCCATGCAGGCCCTCTAGCTGGTGGTTTTGGTGGTAGTGGCATCCCCTGGGGTTTAGGTATGGTCATGAATGATGCCATTGATGCAGAATTTACAATTTTTCAAGGTGAAATCTAAAGCAGGTGTCTCTAATCGTTCTCTCTCCTGGGTAGCCAGGTTAAGACTGACTAAAAGTAATGGGTGGGTCTGTTCAGAGGAACCATCTGCGGACCGTATGACTGTCCACGGATCATGAGACTGTCAGCGCACTTTCAAGTTGAAAATAGACCTTGACAGATCATGGGCCTTGGTGCTCTCGAAGGGTCAACTTTAAACTTGAAGCATCCTAGATTGACCAAAAATGCAGTTTCAAACTGTCCATGGAGCATGGACAGTGTCCGCTGACACGTCATTACACTGCACATGCACAGTCACATAATGGCATCCGGGGGCTTCCATATTGCTGACCTGTGTCCACAGACCTCAGGGAGTGGGAGACACTGGGCGCAGTCGGGCACACTGTCTGCGGACCAATTAAAAGTGTGTTATGTAAGACCAGACATGCCCAGACATGGCGCGATGTCCACAAATACCCCCTTTTGTAAACGGACACCCACAAAGTCATATAGTCTGCAAACTATTAATTTCTTTTTTTTAAAAGGAATTTATCACAGAATAATATACAAGATATTTATAGAATATGAGATACATTTATTTATGAACGGGATGGGGTATCGGAAAGGGAAATATAAATGGGAGAGTTTGAAATTTTTGTAAAGTCGTCATCAGAGATGTTTCATAAAACCGTCTTTGATTTATGATTTGTGAAAGTCATTGGGGTGATTGCTGTGGGAAAGGTGGACAGGTACAAGTAGGACAGTGATAATCAACATTTATAACAACATGATTTTTGATTTAATTATAACAACATGATTTTTAACATAATTTAGAATTTCTTGAATGAAATGTACCCACCGTGCCTCTGTGTACCCTACTTTCTTGTGCCCAGCCCCTTGTCACTGTGTGTGTCCCTATATCCCCTGCCATCCTGTTCCTGTGATGTCGCTATGTATACCAATGTATTACCCAATCCTCTCATCATCACCGTGCCCATGCGCCAGTATGTACCCTGCTTTCCTGTTCCCCATGCTGTTGCTATATATCCGTATGCCCACCTCTTGTCGCCATAAACTCTGCACCTGTCACTGTGTGTCCATGTGTCTATGTGCTCCCTGCCATCCTGTTCACATTCCTGGTCTTGGGCCCCTTAAGGAAGAACCAACATATCACATCACTATGCCTACTCTCTACTATACACCATCACTTAACTAGAACACAGCTATACCACTGATAAATTCGGCCTAGCTGTTCACATACAAACACTACCCCATGTACACCTCATCACCCTAATAAAACGCAGCAATACAATGTCATTCTAGCCGAGTTGCTCACATAAGCATCCCCCAGGCCTAAGGCAGCCAAACTCAGTCTGGATATCCACCCACCAGAATGCACACATCCAATTGATATCCTGAACACCACAACTAACGCTAGGATGCAGCTATCATCCGGCAATTACATCAGCTGCACACATAACTGCTGCACCCACGCACCCTATGACACCATCTCTCTACTGACCAGAACTGCAGTTCCCAAGGTCGTTCAACCTACCAGCGCTTTCAGATCATACCTATGATTTATGAACACTATATAAATGCAAAGTAACATTACATAATTGCTAAATACATCCAATCCTGAAGACAAGGTCACGATTTCATTCTATACAGTTGGGGATTGGGATTGTCTTTCTGAATGTTAGGATTCTCCATAATTAATCTGTGGTGTAGTTTCTTATTGTAAACTATGTACCATAAGTAAAGAAGAACTTATTATTTCAATGAGCTCTGCATAAATTACATTATTTGTTTATATTGAAAGATGTATTGTTTCCCATTAGGGATGTCATCATCATTCATTTCTTATTTGGGAACGTTTTCTTAGAGCCACTCAAGTGTGTTAGCCATTTCTGTCAAAATCAGAAATTGTGATATTTGCTCATGAGAAATATTTATATAATAAATGGTAATAATAGATAAACAAATAGTGTACTTACTATTTGGTAAGAAGTTGCTTTGCAATGAGCTGCTGGTTTATCTCAGTCTCTATGAAGAGTTGTACTGAACTGATAACATGAGGTGTAACCATAACTTCCCTTTAACAACGTTTTTCACCGATTTTCATGGGTTTCTATTAGTGTAACCTAACCATAACGTCCCTTAAGCAAAGTTTTTTCGCTTAATACACATATGTTATAGGGTGGCGATAGCCAACCTATAGTTAAGGTGAATCGGATTCCATAGGAATCCCTCAAATATCTTTTGTTAATAACTTTGATTAGAGTAACCGATTTGACCAACATTTCCAAAGTCATTAATGGCCCCCGGGTCCCCCCAGACTGCAAAGTTTTGTAAGGATTTGTTAAAAATTAAAAAAGTTATTAGGAAGACAAAACATTTTTCTTTCCAAAATTGCAGCCTACTTTTCATTCATTTTCCCATAGACACACAAGGTGAACTTTTGCTAAAGTGCAGAGCCACACCGCTGGATGGATTTGGACCAGGTCTGAAACAACTTCGGCATGAAGAGTTGACTCACGATCTATGTGTGGTTTGGGGTTATTCTGTGCAGTAGTTATTTAAATATTTGATGGAGAAGCAGGGATGTCGTTTCACCAAAATGCCAGGGGTAGCGGAAGTGACATCACACGACCCTTGACCCCCTGATGACATCACAGGAAGTGATGTAGTTTGACCCCACCCCGAAGTGAAATCACATGAAGTTGACAAAACAGGACGTGGCATCCCATAGCATTGTACACTATGAAAAATATGGTTACGATATCACTATAATGTGATGTACATTTCATACAAGAATGGATCGACATATGAATTGTTAAGATCAGTGTGTATAGGCTCTTATTACCAAATTACTGTGAATGCAAGCAAACGTCCATGACCAAATGATAATGATGTGTTATTATATAGCACTTACGCTTAAGCGCTTTATATAGAAATAATATACACCCAATATCACCCAACCTGTTTTGTTACTCATTTATCAATCTCAGAAGGATGAAAGGCTGAGTTGAGGCGTTTAAGAACAGACTAAATCAGTGACTCACCCCCTTGAAGTGTGCCTGAAATAAACCTTTAATGAGTCTAGCAATTATTGTATAAAATTCAAGAAAGACACATTATTTGGTATTACTATTCTTTCTTATTTAGGGTCAGTGCTGAAAGTGTTAGACTTGTGGCACTCCTGTTCTTATTTTTCTTCTTTTTATTAAGGGACCTGAACAAGAAAGCCTGCCACTCCAGAAGTAAAGAGCCACATGGTGCTGGCCACAGCTCAGGAGCTTGCATTAAAAAAGATTTTTTTTTAAACTTTTTGGGGTTTTTTGGGAGTTTTTTTAGAGGTCGCAAGGGAGACCACAGAGGTCACAAGGTAGATGCAGTTGAAACCTCTGGTGACCCCTAAATGATGTTCCTATGGAGAAGGGGAGGTTGCTGGAGGACACCAAGTGAAATTTGGGAGCTTTTTGTAGCCGCAGCTATAACCTAGAATAGATGACATCTCAAAGCAAACTGTGTCACAGAAACATTGTGTGTTGTGGGGGGAAAGGGAGAGGGCAGCGAAGGTGAGGAGGCCATCTAGGAAGTGGAGGCCCTCGCACAGATGAGGGGGGCACTTGGTGAAGGCTTGGGGGCAGGAAAGCATTTATTTTTCAGCTATTATTCTGATAATCGCGGCTATATTCAAGGCTACAAAGAACTAAATATAGCCGCGGGTAAGAGTAGTTCTATGTACAGGGCTATACATTTGTGGTGTCTATGTTTTATTTCTTTTTCAAATATATCTGTATGGGTATAGGGACGTCGTGGGTGAAAAATCACTAGCCATGGCCAGAGGCCATGGTCCGTGGAACAGTAGGTATTTGGGAGTCTTATCTATTTTGGCTGTGTGTTTTCAGACTTGCTTACATGTGAGACTGTGGAGAAAAAAAGAACATTTTTTAAAAAACTCTATACACAAAGGAGCCATCCTACTCTAGTTTTAGATGCCCCATACACTGTATTTTAGCCTCTGTATTCCCACCCATGCTATCATATATTGTGCAATTATTAAATGTATCCCTACCTAGGTTACTGTTTAGTTTTACTGTCATGCATTATACTCTGCTTTCTTTATCTTCATCTACCTTGCATAACTACATGAACAGTGTTTTACTGTACTGGACATTTAAATTCTATTGTATTTTAAAACCAGAAGTAAGCCCCCCCCTTAACTAAAATAGTGTAACTTTGGTTATAAAAAAAAGACAATTAACTCTAACCGCAGTTATATAAATACAAACATGGGGGTATCATGTTAATGTATTTGTGTATTTATATGTGCTAAGTAGTCCTTAAAAATACTTTTTTTGGATACACTGAGTGAAGTATTTTAGCACATTTGGAGAACTGTTTTGATGTTATGAATGAATACTGTATTCCCTTGATCGGTTAGGTCTACTGCATCATGTCTATGGAAATTAGCCATGTAGACTGTATGTTGTTGTTTGAAATCCATAACTGGTTATGATCTCTCTTGAATGCCGAAACTACTTTATTAACATGTCTCCATGATTTTCCAATGTTTCCATTACATTTGGTGGTGCATATCCATGTGTGCCTCTGAGTCAGACTGGAAAAGATAAAGACAGTATGAGAAAAAAGTTCATTTTTTTTTCAAAGTCTTGTTTTATCATTAAAGTAAGGAACACACCTTGTGCATTCCCCAAAAAATTGCCTCCACAATGAATCAGCATAATGTATGGATGCCCTGTACTTCTCAACAAAACAATTTTGGAAAATCTTGGAATCAATACATTCCCTGCAATCCAAACCATTTAATTGTAAAATCTCTCAGACAACGTTCATGTTAATATTTAGTTTCTCACAAAGGGCCAGTAACCAAAACAGCCAACTCTCTATGATCAGCCACACAGTTTTCAAACCAGCCATGATATCTGCAGTCTTTCTCTGTTTCAAGGAAAATGATTCCTAGTTTGAATTTTGAATTATTTCTATGAATAGGGTATGTATGCTGTGTGTGTTTTGGTGTTTGTGATTTGTTGGTGTTCCTGTTGTAATTCTATGTTTGTATGTAATAGGTTACACTCAAAATATATCAGCCATTTTTGTATTTTGGTTATTTAGTCCTCTTTTTGTGATTTTGATTTTGGAAAGTATAAACGCTACCATGTTATGCAGTTTTGTCCTTCTGATTGTAGAACTATCTACGCACTCTACTCTCATTGTTTGCATCCAACCCATCCTTTACCTGATTTTAAACTTTATCCACCCTACCTAACCCCAATCTTCTATATCGTAACTACTGTGTTTAGTTTATCATCATCCACTTTAAATAACTCCATGATCAGTCATATATTGTTATATGAGGCTCTACTATGAGAGTCTACTGGCTGCTCACACGTGCAAGTTTTGACTGTATACAGCTGAGGGGAAGTTCAATACAACTAAAGTCATAGAGTTTGCATATTCTGTCCCAAGCTGCTTATACTGTAACACATCACAGACAGACTAAAATGTATTCAAAAGTTATTCCTCCATCTATAGTTCCTATAGATGACTAAAAGTCCCTACAAAGAATTTCTCACTATACCTTTAGTGTACTGTCCCCAGTTGGGCGCTGGTGTGTCGTCTATCTATGTAGGGGATAGAAGAGGAATCTAGCCCTATCCTAACTTACTACTTTCTTCAGCCACTAAAATTTAGAGCGCACTGTTTGGAAGTAAAAAACAACTTGAATATATTTGCGTTGCTTTCATTCAGTGTGACTTATCATTCATCTTAAAAGTTATATGTAAACTATAAGAGTAAAAGTATAGTTTATTATATGATACTGTTCACTCTTAATCGTAAAATGATGCAATTGGACCAGACTCACTATTTGTTATGTGAGTCATGTGGGTCAGGACATCACCCTGATCCTTTTTGTGTCAACTGGTTTTAGCGGAAATACACCATTTGCTGCTTTCTTCAGGACTCTATTTGTTGCACAATGTGTCACATTACAATCCTAAAAAGACAATATTATTATTATATGTCTTCAACTTCCACCTTTCTTGTCTAGAGGGGGTGTCTTGCAATTTTCATGGGACATCTCATCTTGTTTCAAATCCCTGTGTAGATGTTCAAAGAAGTTTAATCAGTTATCATGTCAAGATCATAACGGTCCTGTCTGTGTTAGCAGTGTAGTCTCCCCTCTTGTTATTTCATCATATCCAGGTACATCCCTTAGTTGGCATGATTTCAAATGTTGTCATGTATAACTCACTAATTTGCAAAGGATACAGATTATGACCAGAAAAAGGATACAGATGATGGGATTAATCTCTGCATCCCTTGTAAAACCTGGATACTGGCTTGAAGGTAGAGTAGTCAATATAGACCTTTCAAGTGATTGCACTCTATGACTGAGAAATCACAGCCCGAGATAGGAATCACTGTGAATGGTGCAGAGTAACAGAAAAACACCAACCTGTGAGAGAAACAGTGGATCATGAATACTATTGTCACTTCCTAATAATCTCTCTATGCAAAGTATAAAGCCACCGCTAACCTGTGGATGTTGATGAGCAGTCCCAATAACACACAGAAAAATAATCCAATATGAAAACAACGAAAAGGAGGGTAGGTTAGTAAGGGAAAACTTATCCCGAATGGCACGAGAGTCACACTAGATACCGGGTTGGTGCACCACAGGATAACGTCCAAAGTCTTGTATAGTAAATCCTTCTTTGGAGTAAACTTAAATAACAGTACTTGTAGAAATGAACAATCCTGCCCTTGTAGGTTGGTATAGAAGATTAGGGACTTTGAATCTGCAATGGAATTCCAAAAAGAACACACATTCTAGTGCAAATAATGGTTCTCACTTGAGTTTTGAATTATCCAGGATCGTAGCAGAAGTCAGTAACATCCAAGATATATTGCTGAAACTGAGACGCTGAACACTTGGTGAACAGAATCCAAACAAAATGCTGCATTATGAACTTCTTGGTAACACATAAAGAGGAGAACACGTTAGGAAGGAGCCGCTGTGTGTTAATGGGACCAGAGACACACACTAATGACCGTGTTCTAGAGTTACTGAAAAACACCTGCATCAGCAGAACCAGCCGAAATGCTGACGGCTGTGAATTCATGCGGCAGCGAGCAGAACTTCAAAAGCTGCTGCGTAGCAGAATTGCCCGAGTCAAGTCTCCCGCTGCCTGATTTCTTGAATTGGAGGTGGCGGGAACGGGGAACATGTAAATAGCAAGCGGTCCGAAAACTGCTCAGAACCCCTGGAAACACAGAGCTCAGACTTATGCTCTGCGAGCCAAAGAATAGAAAGAAATGGCTGAAAACAATGCGAGAAGCGACACGTGTGAAGCACAACGCTGCTAATAAATGTAGCATTTGAAACTCACGTGATAATTGCAAATCACGTGACCTTAACAGCGTGAGTAATGTAAACCCTGTTTCCCTGGTAATATATCAAAATGTCTTCCATCTCGAATAGAACGGTTTTCGCTGTTCTATAGGCAGAGCATGTCTTCTGAGAAGAGAGTGCCCTAGAGACAGGTACTCCATGGTTACCTTAACGGCGTGAGTAATGTAAACCCTGTTTCCCTGGTAATATATCAAAATGTCTTCCATCTCGAATAGAACGGTTTTCGCTGTTCTATAGGCAGAGCATGTCTTCTGAGAAGAGAGTGCCCTAGAGACAGGTACTCCATGGTTACCAATCGTGACAAATGTTTACTTTAAACACATGATACATTTTCTTCCTTAGTCCAATTATCTGCATTATTACTCTCTATGATTTGTCTTAGATGTTTTCATTGATTGTACTTCTTTTTGAACATTAATTTATTTATTTTAATGTATACACAATTAGTTTTGTGGGTAGTTCTTGTGGTGCTTCTGGTTTATACTTGAAAGACTTCATACAAAAATATTTGAAATATTTTTAAACAATTGAAGATATAATACACTTTAAAAATATTTGTGTTGGTTGTATTGACATTCAATAGTAGTTAGATAAACTATATCTGTTTGTTGACTGATATTGGTTGCTTAAAATATTATTGATAGTTGTATTTTACATAAATATAAAGAATGGACTCAAAATCCTGAACGTGGCGTATTTCCTTCTGGTTCATTTTCTGGAGCATCATCCTTTTTAGTTTCTTCCTCTGTAGGATAATTGTCCTCGAGCCATTCCATGTTGGTTTCCATTTTACTGTGGTAGAAAGAAATACTGCTTGTCAGATATTAGAATAAGCAATCTAGTAGAAGTACATGGGGAGAGAAGGTGGAATTTTTTGTATTTAGTATCTGATAAATTGTCTATTGTTTGTGTGGTGGGCTTCTGCCAATAGGATGTCAAGTACCTCAGATGCTTTTGAACTGTTGGACCTATCAGAGGATGTACTTTTTTGAGTGATGTTTACATGTGAAAATAACACTGTAGATGATATTGTATCATTATGTTAAGAGTTGTTCTACATAGTACATTTATATTGCTTGAGAGTGAAGTGTAGTTGTAGGAGATTGTGCTATTTGTGCAGTATATGT
Source organism: Ambystoma mexicanum (assembly GCF_040938575.1). NCBI lineage: Eukaryota > Metazoa > Chordata > Amphibia > Caudata > Ambystomatidae > Ambystoma > Ambystoma mexicanum. The sequence continues at coordinate 659,517,969 of NC_090932.1, read as the reverse complement.
ATTGTTCCATTGGAAATTTGAAACATGGAACCAATTTCAGAAAGAGAGAAATTTCCTTCTTCAGAAGACTTTGGAGAATTTGAGAATTTTGAGAATGGGGTTTATAGTGATGTTGAAGACATAGGTGATGTGTTGTTAAAGCAATGCCTTACAAAGAATATTTTGTTCTATAATTTTATTTTTGATGAGGATTTGAAATGAGAGGTTTATGCTGCAATTGTGGAGAAATATTTTTGACAGAGAGTAGACTTTTTTTTCTCTTCGGGAAAAGAAAATTAATTAATCTTCTAAAGAAAGATCACAGAGAAATGTTCCAAGATTTTCTTTTTAAATTGTAATAGAGTTGAAGAGTATTTCTCTGATTGAAAATATATTTTTTGGTTATATATTGGTAAAAAATCCCATAGACTCTTTTAAGAGCCACCCACAGAACTTGATAAGTATATTGGAAAAGGGAAATACTGTTGATGTTTTTATTTAAAATAGCAGTGGTACGACAGTAGCCAATGAAACATTGCACCCTGTCAGAGGGGTTATAGCCGTGGGTACCACTGAGCCAATGGGATGTCATGTATTTTTGGTGGTTGCAGCCACAGCTATAACTATCGCTTTGGTCGCTGGTACATTACCAATACTTGTGCATTGATCATGATATTTCTTGGATTTTACAGTACACAATTCTACATGTGTTTTGATTCTATGCTCTAATGTGTGCATTGTTAATATGTCTTTTTCAATCTTGAAACATGTTACGGGTAGCCATGGCTACTGGTAGTTGACCAGACCCATGGCTACCCATGCTCCTGTTGGACTTTGATGCAGGCTTTGGTAGCCGCGGGTATGTTCTCGCTGATTGTACCCAAGGTTTAGCTGTTTGTATTTTGGTGCAGAGATCATATTATGTTATGGATGTTTTAGCACATATTTGTGTACGTCTTTCTGTTTGGATGTTCTCACCTCAAGGCATGTGTTATTTGAATTTGAAACCTTTGCAATGTGGATTTTTTCAGTGCATTTGAAAAATGTACATGTACTTGCGGCTATTAAAGGTCCTCCCAGTGTAACTGGGGTTATAGCTGTGGTTATGTAATTTGTCAAATAAAAAAAGGTTTCATTTAATTTAGTTTCTACATGTTCTATAAAGTATTCTTCAGAAGGATTTTTTTTTTTACTGTTATAGGTTATAATAAAAATCTGTTGGGCATTTTACTTGTTTGCTTTTCACAGTCCTCTTTTTGTGCTATTGATTTCTGAAAGCAATGAAAGTGAACTTTTTGTGAACTTTTATTTTAATCATTCTGATTCCTTAAAAGGGCTGTTCTGGGGGAAGGAAAGAGGGGGGTGGAACAGAGAAGGCAAACACATAAGAGTGAAACAAATAACAAGGTGAATTCAAATAAAAAAGAATTTTTTTTTAGGAATTTTGTTGTATATATTTTTTTAAAATGTAAAAGAAATTGCCACTTAAAAAACAATTACTAAGGATGACAGTTAATTTGGATTTTATTTTATTCATTTAAATGTATTTGTTTAGTTTCATAAACACTTTACAAATGTATATTGCATTATCAAAAATCATTGTGATAGGATAAGAGAATACAATTATACATTTAGTTTACATTTCACATGTTTTATCATGGACTTTCCGATTCTTTCAAAGCGCGCTTCACAAAACATGATAAGGCAGTATATAATTCCTCATTACTACTCCTTTACACTATTCATTTCAACATAATAAGGATACCCATTCTCTAATTTAGTTTACATCCTGGGATCTTATAATATTTTAGCATAGTACTTTAAAATCGTTAAAACTCTAAAATGTTTAGTTTTTCCTTAAAATTTACAATACTGATTATAATCATCAATCTACTGTAATTCATCTCCTATAAAGTGCTCACATTGTGACTTTTATTAAATCTTGGAATCAAGTGTAGTTGACATTGCTGCAAAAGTTGAGGGTTCATTGAGTGTCGGTGATGTCCCACTGGTGGATGCAAGTGTTGGAGGTGGTGCTGATTTCTGTAAATGTAATGCCTGAGCCCCATGCATTTTCATTCTGTGGTGCTGGTGCGTTTTCCGATACGCATCATCCACATCATCCCAGTGGACTCACATAAGATGATTTATCATGGTTGATGTCCCCAGGCTTTGTGATGGGACATTCTTCCTGGGTGGCGACAGATTGTGAACCCAGATGACATTGTCATTTCTGCTGCTGTTGCTATCTTGGTTGGACATTTTGGAATGTCCAACTGGAGAGGAACTGGAGAGGAAAATGTAAAACAACAAAAATGACAACACTAAAGACAATGCAACAAAAAATGAAAAAGTTAAAAAAAAGACAAGGGAAAATAGCATTAGGTGAAAAGTGGATGAAAAGGAAGAATAATTAAGGGGTAAATGTGCCACATGTTCTTGCAGTTACTATGATAACCTTTTACTAAAAAACACTGATAGCAATGATCAATATAAACTTATTTGTTGTGGGTATTTGTTGTGGGTGGGGTGATTATTTGCATCTACACACTGCTACATCCCCTGATTGCACACTTTTTCATATGCAGATGTCCTCATATGGCGTGGGGTAGCTGCGTTAATACATCTCAATGTGTGATTGAGCCATTCGTTGAGACGGATAGTAGTCACGTTTAGGTGCAGAGCCGCAGCACGTGATGTGATTGGCTGGCACATCCGGCACACAGATGCGTAGCCACATTGAAGGAGCCCAACGTTCAATTGGGTCATTTTGCACGCCTGGATTTCATCAAATGGCATGGGCGTAGACGCTTCAGTACAACGCAGTATGCCATTGGCTTGAATGTTCACATGACTAGAAGGGTACCAGAGCTCATGATCTGATTGGCTGTTAAAAACAGGTGCCAAGCAGCATAGCCATACCAATGCAGTTTTCAAAGTGATTGGGCCTTCAATTGACACAGCTTTTGCCACAATCAGGCGTGACTCCTCATTTCCCAATTCGATTGGTCAATAAATTAGGTGCAAACATGTTATTGTTGTTGGGCGTACCCATGTGTTCGGAAAACACATTCCGGTTGACTATATTGCATAACCACATTTACATGCCTGTCAGAAACACCTTTTTCATGTTTTCTGCAATTGCTTTTTATCTCTTTGTGGGAAAACTTCATTGTGAGCCTCCAGGAAGTTTTAAAAGCAGTATCTGATGTATCCATTCATTTTTTACCTTTGTTCTTCTTATACCATTGTCCTTTGTGTTGTACTGTGTAGTTTGTCAGTATTTGTTATTTTAGCTTGTTATAAATATTTTTTTAATGTTTTGGAATATTAAGTGGTGTTTATTTTTACAGTTTTTATTTTTCCTGCACGGTCCTGCATTTCAATATGACTATGACAAGCAGTGAGGTGGTGTGGGTGGCTTTAGCTTTACTGCCACAGAAGAAGCAATGGGCACAAAAAAAGTAGCTGACAGTGGGCAATATTTCCGTGTAAAGGACCAACATAGCAAAAAGGGGATTGAGAAGGCATTGTGTAACTTCTGCGGTAAGGTTTTGCAGAGGGGAACTTCACACAAGCCGTCGCATGCATGGGGACATCTAGGTTAAAGTCAGCATCTTGTCCATGTTCATTTTAGATAAACTGGATGAATCCTGTAGGAAGACTTAATTCAACATCTTGTCCATGTTCATTGGGATGAAGTGGAAGAATCCTCTTGCAAGACTCGTGTGGAACATAAGGTCAAAGCACATGGATCAAGATCAGCACAGCAGTATTTGTCATCTGTGCCACAGACATCCAATTCGATTAACAGCTATTTTTCCACCCGACCACAGTCAACCCTGCCTGCACCTGATCTTTCTAAAAAAAAAGTACCTGACAATCGGCAATATTTCCGTGTAAAGGACCAACATAGCAAAAAGGGGATTGAGAAGGCATTGTGTAACTTCTGCGGTAAGGTTTTGCAGAGGGGAACTTCACACAAGCCGTCGCATGCATCGGGACATGTAGGTTAAATTCAACATCTTGTCCATGTTCATTTGGATAAAGTGGATGAATCCTGTAGGAAGACTCAATTCAACATCTTGTCCATGTTCATTGGGATTAAGTGGATTAATCCTCTTGGAAGACTTGTGTGGAACATAAGGTCAAAGCACATGGAGCAAGATAAGCACAGCAGTATTTGTCATCTGTGCCACAGACATCCAATTTGATTAACAGCTATTTTTCCACCCGACCGCAGTCCATCCTGCCTGCACCCGATCTTTCCAATTTTATGTGATGTGTAAAAGCTGTCACAGCTTGCTCGAGTTGGGAGATGGCACCCTAGATGCGTGGTGAATGGCTCTTGCAGATCATACTGCCAATTGCCAACGCTGGGTATATTTTTAAGTGTCCATTTTTTCTTCATCATTGTTTAGAAAATAAAACATACCCAAATTTACAAAATATAAAATGCGAAAAAATAAATGTTCTTCTGTTTTTTCCTTTTGTTATAAATATCAATCCTAGTGTTTTTCCCTTCCCAGTTCATACCTCTTTTTTTTCTTATCTCCCAAAATGGTCCCTTTCAGGGCCAATTTTTCAGTTATAAAAATAGACAATAAAGGCACATACTGTAAATATGGATCAAAGACCTTTAATTGATCCTTTGTATACAGTGTGTGGTAAAAAAAAGAACATATCCTATGTATTTTATTAAAGCCGTGATTATCCCATGTGGGAGCCACAAGTAGACCCCCAGCCATTCAAGCATTTAGCTGCGCATGCATTTTGATAGCCGTGGCTATACAACCAATTAAAAATATATATCTATATTACACGGCCACAGCAGTGGCCGTGTAGTTATGGTTCAGTTGCTCACCCCACAGGCAGAGCACTTTTTGGGCAGCTTATAAATTCGCTCCCCCTGGACGAATCCTCATCAAAACAAGTATATGGCCCACTCTGAATCTATCTGCAAAGTTTGGTGAGGTTTGGTCCGGGGGGGGGCAAAGTTATAAGGGGGGTCCCAAATTTTCTTTTTTTCCCAAAGACTGAATGGGAAGAAAATTTGCTCATGCCTACAGCCCAAACTGCTGGACGGATTTTCGCAAATTTGTGGTAGGATCAGCGGCTTGGCCCTGAAAGCGTGCTTTTGCAAATTTGGTGAAAATCCGTCCAGTAGTTTTTTTAAAAAGACCAAAAAGTAGGTCACAAAAAAATAGTGATATCTATGTCCGCTCCGTGTACACATTTCCCTGTTCGCTCCGCGGACAGGATATCGATTGGCTAATCAGCTGGCGTCATGTCCGCAGACATGGGATGTGTTCACTGATTGGCTGGAATGATGCGTGAGGTGCGTTGTATTGTTTTAATGCGTCCACCATCTTGGATCCACAGACATCTGCGGACAGCGTGGCGACGAACGGGGGAGAAATATACCTTTGGCACGTGTGTTGGTGTGTAAGAGTGCTTGGGGAGGGTGGGGGAGTAAGAGATGGGTAAAATCCTGTCTTTGTTTAGGTGTCAGGCACCCCTGATGTGTTGGTCATACCCGCGGTCACTGCGGCTGTCTGCGGACATAAAAATGTGCTTCTGGCTATTTTAATCTAGTATGATATTGGTTTTGGGTTGTTAGTACAGTGTTGATTGTAATTAATATCCTGTATACGTAGTCCATACAGCACAGTTAAAATGTTTTATTCTATATAAGTAGCCCATATAGCAGAGTTAAAATGTTTGATTTTATGGGTGTGATCTATAGGTGTGATATGCTGCAGTGGTTGTGGCCAGGGCCCAGAGTCTTGTGTACATGGCCTAAGGCAGTGCCTAGAGTCTTGGGTTCATGGCCTAAGGCCATAGGCCATAGGCCATGCACCCAAGACTCTAGGCCCTGGCCACAACCACCGCAGCATATCACACCCATAGATCACACCCATAGAATCAAACATCTATCAAATATTTTAAAATCTACAGTTTGTGTTGTGTTCGATTTGTATAGTTTCCAAGTGATGTTTTGGCTACGTCATATCATTAAGATTGTAGAGTTTGGTAACACGCACTGCAGTATAACATATCCATGGAAGTAAACATTTTGTATTGTGGTGTATAGTTAGATGTTTGCTTCGATGGTTGTGTTATGGAGCAGTATTTATGAGTTGTATTTATTATAATATACTTACTGTTTGATTTTTTGTGATTAGATATATTTTTTTCATGACGTGGGTAACCGGAGCAGATATTCTTTTTCAATTTCTGTGATAAAAGAAAAGATCAAGTTAGTGTAGGTAGTTTATAAACACTTATTACATTGCATAATAGACATTTCTGCTTTATTTCGACCCTCGTATTTAGTAGTTTACAAACCAGTGTACTGTGCAATTTGCTCAGTTTCTGTGTTTGTTGCTTAAATCATTGGGTCTGTGGGGGAAAAAAAATCCATGTTGGATTAAAAAAAAACTTTTTTTGTTATGGTACAGTACATTTTTTTCTTTGTTTTTAGAGTTTACTTGTTGTTTCTGGCCAATGTTCTATCTATTGGTTGTTGCAGATTGTTAGATACCAGATGTCAAATTGATTATAGTTTTTTATTTATATTATTGAATTTGCTAATATACTTGTTGGGTTGTTGCAGATTCTTGGGGCAGTTAGATACATGTTGGTGTATTCTAACTGTTTATTTCTTTTTATAATTTAGTGGTATTGATTTATCTGTTTGGTTGTTGCAAAATATTGGGGCAGTTAGATGCTTGTTGGCGTATTCTAACTATTTATTTCTTCTTATAATTTAGTGATGTTGATTTATCTGTTTGGTTGTTGCAGAATTTTGGGACAGTTAAATACCTGGTTGGCGCATTCTAACTGTTTATTTTTTTGTTATATTTTAGTGGTGTAGATTTATTTATTTGGATGTTGTAAAATTTTGGGGCAGTTAGATACCTGTTGGCATATTCTAACTGTGTATTTTTTGTTATATTTTAGTGGTATTGATTTATCTGTTTGTTGCTAAATCTTGGGGCAGTTAGATACCTGTTGGCGTATTCTAACTGTGTATTTCTTCTTATAATTTAATGGTGTTGATTTATCTGTTCGGTTTTTGCAGAATTTTGAGGCAGTTAGATACCTGGTGGCGTATTGTAACTGCTTATAGTTTTATAATTGAAGTTTTATTAATGTTTATGCATAGATTAGTTATTACATTTTGGTGTTAAGATTATTAAATACGTGTTTATAAGGTTTGCTGGTAATCTTTGCTTTAGAGTAATGGTATTATCATTACATTCAAACCATCCAAAATTCTTTTTTATATATGCAGTGTAGTGACCTGCATTGGTTGTGGCTCCTGCATTGTAGATTATACCTATTGTTGTAAAGGTTTTCTTACCAAGTGATACTTGACCATGTGTGAATCCAGTCAGCTTGCAGTTGTTTTTGGTACCATTTGATTTGTAACATAAAATCATTGCCATGGTTTGCATTTTGTACAAGTTCCTGAAATGGAATGGATTCATAGTTAGGTACTGATACATACACAAAACGTTAATTAGGGAGTTGTTCCTGTGCCACATTGTTGCAGAGATTGTATGTATGTTTCCACATGTATGAAATCTGTAAGATTTCATTTATAAGTATATTTTTGTTTTCCAGTACTTAAAGTAAATACATTAGAAATTCTTGTGGATCTTCTTGTGAATGTTATATTTTAGTGGTATTGATTTATCTGTTTGTTGCAAAATCTTGGGGCAGTTAGATACCTTTTGGCGTATTCTAACTGTGTATTTCTTCTTATAATGTAATGGTGTTGATTTATCTGTTCGGTTTTTGCAGAATTTTGAGGCAGTAAGATATCTGGTGGCGTATTGTAACTGCTTATAGTTTGATAATTGAAGTTTTATTAATGTTTATGCATAGATTAGTTATTACATTTTGGTGTTAAGATTATTAAATAAGTGTTTATAAGATTTGCTGGTAATCTTTGCTTTAGGGTAATGGTATTATCATTACATTCAAACCATCCACAATTCTTTGTAGTAGAATAGTAGTAGAATTTCACCATTCTAGCACAGTAGTCCAATTCTTGTCTTATTACATGAACACTGTAAGTGTTGTCAGGATTGTTGGTTGCATTTCTATGAAGGACTAACATTTGCAAACACAATTGTTCTGTATTGTGTAAGTAAATGTTGTCAATAATTGGTGGCAATTGAAAAATAATATTTATTGCTACATTTGTTTAGCAATTTACACCAGTTACATTTGACAATTTGAATGGACCAGATAGTTCTGTGTGCAAGTAATTTCTTTGGAGTGTGTGTTGCTTCTTTGAAGAAGTATCTGAGTTACTTTGAGTAGTACATTCTTCTTTGTAGTAATTGATGAAGTATTAGCTTCTTTTACTCTCTTTGGAGGATTTGCAGTGAGATCCTGTTGCATTTCTGTTTGATGTGGTTTTCTTTTATAACGTTTTGCTTTTTGTGGAACAGGATAGGTTTTTAGATGAGGGTGTACAGTGAACATAGTCTATTGTATTCTAAAATACAAGGAATATCAGCATTTACTTTACTTGCATCAAAATTGATTAGAAATAGACCGTCAAGTATACATAAGCGTGATAGTGCTACGTAGCTCATGCCTTCTTTAAAGACTGTATTCCCAATATCTATTACTGCTTTATCTAGGGTAAGACCTTGTGATTTCTGAATGGTGACTGCGTATGCTAGAGTTAGAGAAAATTGCTCTCTGCCTACATACATGTCTTTGAAAAGAAGGAATCGAGCTGTTGAGGATCCTATTCTTTTTACTTCTGGTAGTTTGTCAAAGAGAATATTGACAAACTGAATGTTGTTGTCACGTTGTTGTCAAACACAATTGTTCTGTATTGTGTAAGTAAATGTTGCCAATAATTGGTGGCAATTGAAAAATAATATTTATTGCTACATTTGTGTAGCAATTTACACCAGTTACATTTGACAATGTGAATGGACCAGATAGTTCTGTGTGAAAGTAATTTCTTTGGAGTGTGTGTTGCTTCTTTGAAGAAGTATCTGAGTTACTTTGAGTAGTACATTCTTCTTTGTAGTAATTGATGAAGTATTAGCTTCTTTTACTCTCTTTGGAGGATTTGCAGTGAGATCCTGTTGCATTTCTGTTTGAAGTGGTTTTCTTTTATAACGTTTTGCTTTTTGTGGAACAGGATAGGTTTTTAGATGAGGGTGTACAGTGAACATAGTCTATTGTATTCTAAAATACAAGAAATATCAGCATTTACTTTACTTGCATCAAAATTGATTAGAAATAGACCGTCAAGTATACGTAAGCGTGATAGTGCTACGTAGCTCATGCCTTCTTTAAAGACTGTATTCCCAATATCTATTACTGCTTTATCTAGGGTAAGACCTTGTGATTTCTGAATGGTGACTCCGTATGCTAGAGTTAGAGAAAATTGCTCTCTGCCTACATACATGTCTTTGAAAAGAAGGAATCGAGCTGTTGAGGATCCTATTCTTTTTACTTCTGGTAGTTTGTCAAAGAGAATATTGACAAACTGAATGTTGTTGTCACGTTGGTATGTTTGAAAGCCAACAACTGTACCAAGTGCTCCATTAACTAGTCCTTCTCCACGTCAAGGTTACGTTTAAGCATTACTCTACAGTTTAAAGATTTTTTTTTTAATTTTTTTTTAATTTCTTTTATTGATTTTATACAAACAAAAACAATGAAAACCAAACAAGCAGCATAATCATAATGGTTCAATTGCACATCAAGTGATCGTAGTCACTGCTCCCATTATCCCACCCTCCCCCCGTGAGCCTATTTGTCCATCTCTTTCAGTGTTTGGCACATGCGGCCGAGTTTCGTCCTCTTCGGAGTCTTTTGGGTTTGATGTTACTTCAAACAATTCTGTTATTAGCGTTTTCCAGGCCAATAAGGTGCCCACCTCCCCCTCATCAGCCCGGCTACTCGCATCTTGCCATGCCACCGTTTCAGCCTGCGCCCATTTCTGTAGGTCCTTCCACCATACATCCACCTTAGGTTTGTGGCATTTCTTCCACCCCATGGCGATCCTACGTTTCGCAAGCACATACGCCAGATTTCTTAGTTTCTCAATATGTTTGAGTTTCCGTGGCCTAGGGAACCCGCCCAGTAAGCAGGCCCAAGCCGTGCCTATAACAAGAGTAACCCCTTTATTGGCCAATTTCTGCGCCACATCACTCCAGTAGCATCTAATAATCGGGCGCGACCAAAACATATGTGTCATATCAGCGTTTTCCAGGTTACATTTAGGACACACTTGTATGCCAGCGCTTCGGAACTTAGATATCCTCAAGGGGATAATCTGGCATTTCTAGATACTTTTTTGTGGTAGCCCAGGGCACGCTCCACATCCCGTCTTTCATCGGGGCGCGCACTTCCATCTCCCAGTCCAGTCTCAGATGCGTCAAATCTTTACCCACCTTAGCCATCACCATATCATACAGTCTCGAGATCTCATGACCCCCTTCAGACACATCATACATTGCTTCCAAAACTGCGTCTGGTTCTTCTATCAGAACTGTTTCTGGCCAGGTGCTCTTAATCGTTCGCACCAATCTAATGTATGTGACATATTGCCCCGTGTGTAGCCCCGCCTCTTTGTTGAGTTCTATAAACTCCTTAATGGATCCCTCCTGCCAAACATTGCCTAGCGTTGCCAGCCCCACCGATTCCCAGTAGTTCCTAACAATCGCCCTTAGCTGATCATCCCCTCCTGTTAAAGCAACCAACGGTACCTGCGGGAGGCACGGGTATGGGACCTCCATTAGGCGACAAGCCCTACGCCAAATTTTCCGCCCCAGCTTCAACATCGCAGGGCGCCCCCTCATGTCAGTTTCGGACAGCCAGATCATTTCTTTCAAATAAAACGGGGCACAGTCCTGCCCAAGCACCCTGTGCTCAGGGGTCACTTCATCGGAGAGCCACTTAGCCACATATTGCAACTGTCCCGCCAAATAATAAACCTCAAAATGGGGCAGTCTGATACCTCCTTTTTCATAAAAGTTCTGCAGTTTCCAGAACGCCACCCTATTTCGGGTACCGTGCCACAAGAAATCCCTACACATGCTGTTCAATTTACTAAAAAACTTCTTGGGTATTATGTGTGGGATATTGCTAAAGTAATGCAAAAGCCTGGGCAGAACTACCATCTTGAGCATAGCCCCCCGCCCCATCATCGCCAAGGGCAATCTTGCCCCGAACTGCATGCTGTTTCTGATTTTCTCAATGACTACTTCTGTATTGTGTCTGTGTTCGTCCTGCGCCGTGTGATATATATCTATGCCCAAAAAGCGAAAAGAGCGCGTTGCCCACGGTACCTGTAGCACCGGTAGACCTCCTGCAGGGATCCCCTTATAGCTACCTAATGGGAATATGACAGACTTTTGGTGGTTCACCGAGATGCCCGACAACTCTGCATACCTTTCCATCACTTCAAGTATGTATAAGAGGTTTTCTTCTGGGTATTGCAAGTATAGCAACAGATCGTCCGCGTACAAGGATATCAAGTGTCATTCCCCTCGCACCTCAATGCCAATCGTCTCGTACTGTGCCCTAAGGCATATTGCCAAAGGCTCCAGGGCCAAGATGTAAAGCATCGGGGACCAGGGGCACCCTTGTCTGGTACCCCTGCCAAGTTGCCATCTTTCGGATATCACCGCTCCAGTTCGGACCCTGGCAAGCGGCTCACTATGCAACATCTTGGCCCACCTGATATAGCACGGCCCCATTCCATACCCTTCCAAAGCAGCCAATAGCCATGACCACTTAACCGAGTCAAAAGCCTTGACTGCATCTAGAGACACTATTGCCATCTCACCCTCGTTTTTCACACCCCATTCGACCACCCGATGAAGTCGCCTATGGTTGTGTGTAATGTTCCTGTTCGGGACATAACCCGTCTGATCAGGATGTATGAGTCTGCCAATCACTTTCCGCAATCAATTCGCAAGAACAGCTGTGAGAATCTTGCTGTCTTGATTGAGCATCGGCAGGGGCCTGTAGGAACCACATCTGTGCTCCGGTTTATTGGGCTTGGGCAGCGGTATTATAATCGCCTCTCTAAGTGACTCAGGCAACCGTCCTATCTCAAACGCTTCATTCAACATGTCCAGCATTGGGGGGAGGATTTCCTCCTTGTATACTTTATAAAATTTTCTGGGGAACCCATCTGCCCCTGGGGCCTTAAAAGTGGGCAGCTGCTTTACTACCTCTTCTAATTCCTCCAACGTGATTGGCTCATTTAACTCCTCCCTCTCTTCGTCGCTTATCTTGGGCAGCCCTATGTCTTCTAACATTTCATTTATCGTGCGCTGGTCGCCTATCTCATCATCTCCATACAGCACTTTGTAATATTCCACAAATTCTTTGTTAACCCCCTCTTGCGTGGCCACCTCTTCTCCGTCCTCCCTAATAATGGTCCTAATCGGAGACTTAGGGGTCTCACTTTTGTATAGCCAGGCCAAAAGGCGGCCTGTCTTGTCTCCGCCTGCGTGCTGCCTCTCGACATATTTCTTATAATTAAGATTGCAGAGTCTTTCCCAGTGCCCTGCACTTTGTTGCTGTAGTTGGAGTACCAGCTCCGTGTCTACCTCTTCGCTCTTCAACGTTGTTTCTAGCTCAGTTTCCGCCCTCTGTAGGTCAGCCAAGATCCCACCCTGTAACCCTCTTGACTTAGCAATGGCCGCCCCCCGCATCACCACCTTAAAAGCTTCCCATAGTGTGCCTGCAGAGTCAACACTTCCAGTATTTTCCACAAAAAAGTTAGTAATCTCCTCCCTTATATCTTCTCTAAAGATTGGATCTTTGAGCGCCTCTGCTGGGAGGCGCCATGTAGGGATTTTCGCCCTCGGGGGGCAATATTACCAACCGAGGATCAGGGGCGAATGATCCGAGAGGACCCTGGCCTTGTATTCGGTTTGAGTAATCTCGGCCATCTCATCTGCTGTGACAAAGACGTAATCGAGCCTAGTGTGCAGTTGGTGCGGGGCCGAATAGTGTGAGTATTGCCTCTCAGTGGGATGTTTCATCCTCCACGCATCTGTAAAACCAAAATCTGTTAGCAGCGTCCGCAACGCTCTCGCTGCTGGGCTAGGCTTATTCACCCTGTCATCTGACCTGTCCACCGCCGGATCCAACACACAATTGAAGTCCCCGACCCAGATCACCTCGCTCCCCATACACACACTAAGATTGGCACACAGGGCTCTGAAATATGCTGCTGTGTTTTGGTTGGGGGCATACGTGTTTACTATGCATACCTCCCTGCCCTCTACCAGCCCTCGCAAAATAGCCATCCTTCCATCCATTTCAACCACCTCTTGTGTCAATTTGAACGGGACATGCGGTGCCACCCAGATTAGCACCCCCCGGGCATATGCAGAGTATGGTGAGCCCACTACGGTCCCTTTCCACTTTCTCTTAACTAGGTCCAACTTCTCCCGCGTCAAGTACGTTTCTTGTAGTAATGCAATGTCTATTTTCTGCCTTTTCAGATACATCATGATCTTGTTTCTTTTCAGGTAGCTGTTAAGGCTCCTGACGTTCCACGTTATTATCCTGAGGTCCCCCATAGGTCGTTAATAAGCACCCACCCGATCCTCCATCTATTACGACCCTTCATGCACCGCACGTGCCGCAAGCTGGTTCTCCCAAATAGGCTTGAAACAAAACTTAAACTCTCCATAACCACACACACACTCACCTCCCCATCCCCCAACTTTCTGCCCACCCACCCCTCCCCCAACAATACCCTCCCCAACAGTTGCCCAGCTCCATTCCTGGATCTCAGGCATCCCCACATCTAGCCCTGCCGAGCGCAAGCTTCTACTCAGGGCTCAGTAGGATATAGCCGCCCTAATGGCCGCTGAAACTAATAGTCTATTGGGGTAGGACGTCCGCGTTCTGTTGCTCCTCTCAAAAAAACATTACACATTCAATTGCCAAACCGTTACCGATTTAAGTTACACTCACTATATTCCAGTCCGAATCGAGCACCAGGCTCAGATCGTGTGCAAAGTTCAGTTATTCACAGCTTCTCCATGCAATCAGGGTCCTTTTCCTTACTGAATCTTCATTTGGTATGATCCTGCCGATCCCGATCCGCTTCTTGTTCCGGGCAGCCGTGCAGGTCCAGCCATGCGACAACATCCTCAGGGGTATCGAAAAAGAGTGCTTTGTTCATATGTAGCACTTTCAATCGTGCCGGGTACAGAAGCATATATCTGATTCCTGCTGCCCTCAGCCTCCTTTTGACGGCTACATAGCTGTATCTCTGCCTCTGTACCAGCATTGTGTAGTCCGGATACGCTGTGATGTTGGTGGATGCTCTCTCTATCGTGCCGCCCTTACGAAAGTATTCGAGGATCTTCTCTCTATCTCTGTAATTTAGGATCTTCGCGATGATCGGTCTTGGCGGGGCCCCCGGCCGGGGTTTCCTCATGAGGGCGCGGTGCGCCCTCTCCACCGTGAATCCCTGCGAGAGATTACCAGCTCTGATCCCTTGCAAGATCATGTTTTCAACATAGTTTGTGGGATCTTGGCCTTCTTCTCCCTCCGGAAGGCCAACCACGCGAATGTTGTTTCTCCTCGCCCTTCCTTCCGCCTCTTCCACACGATTTTCCAAGTTAGCGACCTGTTGTTTTAAGACATGAATCTCCTTTGCATTGCTCGTGCTAACATCGGTATTAATCTTCACCCCACTTTCCAAACCGCTGTTCCTTTCTGCAAGTGCCCTAACATCTTGACGAAGCAGGGTGAATTCTGTGCCTACAGCATCGATCTTATTCTCCAGAGCTGTGCGCAGATCTGCCATTGCCAAGTCCCATTTAGCGCTTAGCCCCATTATAGCTTCTGGGATCTGGTGCTTATCCCCTTCGGGGGCATCCTCCGCGGGGGTCTCGATCGCGCTCTGTACTGATGTTGAGGGGGTCCGTTGCGTTCTCGTGAAAGTCTCCATCGTGGGTTGCTTGGTCTTAACTCTCAACCCTTTCGCCGACATGGCGCTTCTCGCTGCTCCTGTGCGCCTCCGCTTTAGTGCTGCTGCCGCAATGTCCTCGGTCCGACAATGGTCAGGCTTTCAGGTCGCCAAACGCACATTCGAGATGGCACTTCGGATTGTCTTGCGGATGGGCTATGGCCTTCAACTTCCATAGGCCTCGTCACCCAAGCATCCAATGTCATCTCCTCTTGCGGTCCGATTGCCGAGGCTCCATTCGTGTATGTCAGGCCGGGCGCTTTCATGGATTCGACCACTCTGCCATATCACCCAATTTTGCTGCTTCTCCAGGCAATTTACCGCAGCCGTGTCCCGCAGGTCCGGGGAATCAGTTTAATTACTCCTCGGAGGCCTTTCCTTTGTTAGCCGCCATCTTGGTGTGGAAGCAGCCCCACAATCGCACCGACAAAACCATGTATATCTCACGATTCTCGGGGACTATGAGCTTCTCCAGCGAGCTTCACTTACTTGCAGCTTCCGACACCTGATCCTCAGAGTTCTCGGCGCTCGTTGCAGTTTCAGTAGGTAAATTTGGCAAAAATAGAGTCGGATCATCAGGAGCTCCTCACGCAGCACGTCCTATTCCATGGCCAGTTAGCCACGCCCCCCTCTACAGTTTAAAGATAATTTTAATATTTTCTCCAAACCCCCTTGTTGGAGATAGAATTTTCTAAGGTATTTAGTCTTGTTGTGGCTTGTTGACACATGGGTAGTGTCATACCATGTATATCGAGTTTGTCTGTGGAGCAAATTTCAATTATTGGTTGCATTTCTTTTTTCAACATTGTTTCATTGAACTTGGAACAGCTTGCAAGAGTTGGCATCAAGGACATACAAGTGACATTTTTGTGTGCTAATTGTTCCATGACATCAGTAGCACATGAGTTATGACCATGAAGTGCATGGATGTGCCGGGTTTTTAATATTGCTTGTGCTTCTTGAGATAGTATACCAACTCTAATACTTAAAATGTTGGCATAGGTGAGGTCTGCAGACTGGCGCATGTTTTCTGTTAATTCTCTGTATTGGAAATGTTGCCAAAGGTTAACATTTCCTATGCTGCCAACAGTTTTAAGGCAGAGTTTGTGTCCTAAGGTTTTAAAAATACGTTCACCTTTCACTGGTGTCAATTGAAGAAGATCTCCGAAAACAATAATGTGTTTTCCTCCAAAGAGCTCTTCGTAGTTTGTTTTGAGTACTTCTTGTAATCTGAGGTGAATCAAAGCCAACATTAGATTGGTGACCATGCTCACCTCATCTATTAGCAGCATTTTCATTTGTTTTAACACTCTGCGTAATTCCATTGCAGCTTCTGTAGAAAGTTTGTAATATTCTAATTTGTTTTGGTATTCTACTGGAAGGATAAGTAATCAGTGTAAACTGATATTGACTATGTTGTAGGCAGCTAAACCTGTAGGGGCAGTTACAACAGCTGACAGTTTGTGGTTTGTCAATTGTTGAAGGAACTTGCTGATGATTTTGATTAAGAATGTTTTGCCCGAACCAGCTTCACCACTGACATATAGTAGTTTAGGTTTGTAATTTTGTCAGGTACATACTTTATTTTCATGTTGTACACCATGTGCAATTTCTTTTGTTACTTCTTGAAAAATGGTATGCTGCTCTTTGTTTAGATTTGATTGTAGTGCAGTTAAGTCTTCTGTATCTTCTTCATAGTGACACATGGTGTTTTCTACTTCTGTCATAGCTAATTCTGCCTCATTTGCTATTAGTGGCTGTCCCAGTGGCTTCCTGTTACAGAAGGTTGACTACTGTCAGGAGTGCCCTTAACTATTTGAGCCTTCTTCTTCATGTTGCTGTTCATTGTGCAACATTTTGTACTGTGTAAAGTTTACATCGGTTATAGTGCCTCCATTTACTTTGAAATCGTATTCATAGGAGTCACAGTTATCTAGTATCTCTTCTTCTTTTCTCCATGGTTTAAAAAGTTGTAGCAGGGACATGTAATATAGTTCTTTATATTGAGGAGTTTTTAATGACAATTTTATATGATTAATTAAGTTCTTTTGGTAAATTTCAATAAGCTGCAATTTGTCACTCTGTATCTACCTTTGTTTTCATCGGGTTTCATATTATTTTTGTATGTGAAGTTTTGGGCTATGTGGTATAGACACATGGTTTCCAAAGTGGTACTTCTGTTTGGGTAGTACGTGCCTAGTAAATTGTTTTTCAAAATGTCTTGGCTGTTGGAATCATTTTTGGCTATTGTTTCTATGTCATCGTATGATTTGAGAACTCTTTTTTCTAAATTTAGCAGGACCAAGACTTAGCCATACTATATTTTCAGATTTTCCATATAAAGCAGTACCGGTTAAACGATCTGCAGCTTCATAGCAGCACATTCCCTATGGGAGAGCATTTTTATGCCTAAACTGTGCAATTTCTGAGACAGTGTTTTGTCCAATGATAGGTCATTCCAGAGATCTTGCAGCTCTGTTTTTTTTCTGCTTTGGTTAAGTAGGCTGTAACATACTGTGCAACTGCAGTGGAATTGTCTGAAATGTACTGCACATCTATGTTTGCATTCCGTAAGAGGGCAATGATGGCATTGTAATCATTGATGTATTTTGCTTCTTCTGTTTTTTTATGTAATATGTGTTCTTAGGTGATTTACCTTTAACACTATGGCCCTCATTAGGACCCTGGCGCTAAGGGGTTTGCGCCAGCGTTAGCTGCGCCGACCCCTTACCGCCAACTACGAGTTCCCATAGCGCCATGGTCATTTTTCCGCCCGCTTTTTGCGGGCGTAAAAATCCATGGCGCTATGGGACCTCGGTGTTAATTACGCCACCGTAGTGTACGGTGGCGTAATTAACACCTTCCCCACTCCCATTGAGCCCTATGGGGCCGAAATGGGAATGGGGAAGGGTAAATGGGTCAATGGGGACTTACCGCCCCGCCGACCTCGGAATGGGGCGGTAAGTCCGCCATCCGCCATGGCGTAAAGGGACTTTGCGCCATGGCGGAAAAGTCCGCCGATGGCGGAAAAAATCCGCCAGGGTCGTAATGAGGGCCTATGTCTAACTGAAGACATGAAGTTGTTCACTTCACCTGTTTCTGTAACTGGTCTAGAGAAACCAAAGCAGAATTCGCTGTAGTATTTCCCTTTGTTTTGTATTTGCAACAACAATATTTCCCACATTTGTGTCTTTGAAATTGTACAATTTGGGCATGAAGATCACTATTTGTTGCTTCTGATGGAATTTCACAAGTGACATATTTTTCGATAAACTGTAAAACAGTGGAATCACTGTCTTGACCAAATTTAGGAGCATCTTTAATCCATAAAAGCATGCAGATATGTGGTGCTCCTCTGGCTCAGTATTTTTTTCTCCAAAAGAAGTGTTGCACTGCTCCGAGGGGAGGAACAGTTTTATTACAAATAAAGTGTAGCATAGCAATGAAGCAATGATGGAAATATCTTGAAACATTAACAGGATCTAGAGAGCAAAGTTCTCCAGGTGTTAGTATATCTATGTTTGTTTTGTTTTTGTTTGCTATGCGTAGGAAATGATTTAAATCTTCCCATGCATATTCTGCACAACTTAATGTAACAAACCAAGTGGGCGGGCCGAGGTTTCTTATCATACAACGTACATCTGCGTAACGTCTGAACCAGTACTCTTTAGTCACACGCATGTTTGCTAACAGATTTGTTATGCTTGATTGTAGAACCTCATCTTTTTATTGCACTTTTTGTAGTAATTGCGTAGCTGACATATTTTGAAATTGGGTGCCTGATTTTAATGTGTGTGCAACTCCATAGCATAGAGTTGCTAGTTCACTTTCAAAGAGTAGGTGGAATATGTATTCCACATTTTGTCTAAATCTGGGATCTTCAGAATACATTTGTAACAAGCGGAATTCTGATGCTGTTATCTGAATGGGTCTATCATCGTACCTTCCTCCTTTTCCATTAGGAAAGACTAGAGGAAAAGCATGTGCTTCTATACTTTTTTCCCATATGCTGATTTGTGATTCTTTGGTTTGTCGTATTTGGTACTTTTCCAGTGCATCATCTATGGTGTCACTAGAGTGTAATGGATGGATTGTATAATGGTCTAAAATATTGGATATTGTAACAGGATCTAGAAGTTCAAATTGACCAGTTTCTGGTGACTCTTGAATTATTTTAGTGGTTTCCTTCAGGTTTTCTTCAATATTCATTTCTTTGTAGTATTCATTATTGTCTATTAGATATTGCAAGGCTTGTCTAACTTTATGTAAGCCTAAGAGTTGTCTTTTGTAGGTACACTATTTACTAAGACAATTAAAGATTGCTCTATTGGATGTTGTACTCCCGGAGTGTTCATATTTTCTTTCAGATCTAATGGTAAATAAACTACTTTGCCACAAATGTGTTTCACTAATTCAGAAGGAGGTAATTTTACTGTTTTTGGTTGAAGGTGTATTATTGTTTGAAATGGGTGCACTGTTTGAATTATGATGCTCTCATATAAATTGACTTTTGCAGGGGTTTTGGTATTGGAAATAATTGCAAGTTATTTGTGATAGCACGTGAAGGAGTTTGGTTGTTGTCAAGTTTTGTAGTGCAATAAAAGCAAAGTATTAAGGAGTTATTTATTTCATATTTGTTTTCTGCTATATGGTACAGAGCTAATTCAAACCATTTGGAATCTTTATTTTCTTCTATTTTGTATGTTACGTCTACAGTTTTTGTGTTACTTTTATAAAAAATGTTCTGCAGAAACACAGACACACACATGGTTTGGTACTTCAGTGGATGTACTTTAAAATGTTAGCATTTCTTTTTTATATGTGTGTAGTAGAAGGTTGCCATCTGTACACTTGTTGCTAGTCTGTTGTAAAGGTATTGCATTTTGTAAATGCCTTTCACTTCCAAAATATTTTCTCTGGATATGCTCTATTTCTTCAAGTAGGTCTTTGGCTGTACCATGTAGAAGATAGTTATTTAAATTGGCTAGTGCTAAAGCAGGACTTTTAGCATAGTACAGTTTATAAACTAGATTTCTTATAGTCGAATGATGTGTTGATATCATTTTGATGATGGAAGGTATTTTTGCAAACAGGTCCTGACATGCAGGCTAATGAATGTCCTTGTAGTCCTTTGTGTTTACAGACTGGACTGGTATCCATATTTTGTAGTAGTTTCATTTTGATTTTGTCTTTGCCTTTCACATACTGATTGAGGAACTGGCGTAAACATTTGAAAGATTTTTTGGCAATGTTACACATTGACATGCATGGCCATTTGTATACTGGACGTTCTGGTTCAGTTGAATAGAGCGGTTATACTGAATTTTCTGGGGACATTTCTGTAAGCAGTATTTCTTGTTCCATAATGGCATTATTAAGTTTTTCATAGCCTCTTCCACTGCTATGTATGGCAATTATGTTTGTTTGCTTTTGTTTGTATGCTTCTTCATTGAAATATGGTTCTGTGCTGGTGGTGTGACTCCATTCAACTCCACAGATATTTAAGTTGTTATTTTTGTTGACATATTATTTACTTAGAAGTCTTTTTTGTAATTTAGTAGTTATTTTTGTTAGTGGTTTCATTCTGTTTAACACTAAAATGAATAACTTCCTTTTGAGAAGGATTGCACTGTCTATCAAAGCTTCTAAAATTAATTTTCTACGGTAGGTTTTAGGGGTTGTGTATGATTTCTTTCCTGTTTTTATAAGATTTTGAAGGACTCTGTGGCGGAACATTTTTTCTTACATAGTTTTTTTGGTATGGTTACTTGCCACTACATCAAGATTTATAGGAGCAGTGTTAGCATTAGCGGTAGCTGAATTGTTGTTTATCACTTTTTGTTTTGTTTTACATTTTGAAAGAGGAGGGAAAGTTTTTGTACTGGATGATTGTTTTGTTTCAATTTAATGACTCTATTAGATCTTTTGTTTGGACTTTTTGTACAAATTCTGCGAGAGATGGATCCTTATTTTGGACACTTTTATTTTCATTTGCTCTACTTCTGCATTGCTTTCTATGGACTTGGTTCTTGGTAGACATTCTTTGGGGTCTGTTGAAAAAATAGAAGGTATGGGTTGGGCTGTTCTGCAATGTATGTGTGCTGTGTGCATGAGTGCATGAGTGTATGAGTATGATGGTAAGGATGTATGTGGTGGTGTATGATTGTGCATTGAGCAGCTACATCTAGTTGGGAAGGCTATTCTTGTATTTGTGTGTTACTATACTTGGGTTCAGATGACAGTACAAAGTAAGCTAGTGGTGAGGAGAAGTACTAATACTAAATCTAATGGTATAGAATGAAAACAGTTCTTTGTTCTGTAATACTAACATTCTAGGGGCAGAGTTATGTTATTTGTGCATTGAAAAATGGGGATTTGTGTGGTATTCTGCCTGTTAATCCCTGTTTAACTAATAGGGATTTGTGGGCAGAATGGTGTACGAATCTCTGTTTTTTGACGCAAAATTCAATGAATCAACTGCACATTGAGTTTGAGTAGCAGTAAGAATATTATGGTAGTATTGTACTTACCTTTTTTGTTTGGAATGAGCAGGTTTCTTCTGAGTTGTTGTTTGTACTTCTGATGTTGCTGCTTTTCAGGAGAGTGGTCTTCACTGCAATTGTAAAAGAAAGAAGTTAGTAATTTTGTGTGTTTGTAGTACTGATGTTAATTTAGACGTTTATTTTTATGTTTTTGTAGTTGTATACCTGTTTGATAAGAGAACATAGTGTGTGAATGCAGTTTCCTTTGACTATGTGCAGGCTTTATATTTTACTTACAATATGTTAGTTCAATATGCTTTGCAAATGAGTAGAATACTAAGTGTATGAAACTCACTTGGTTTTTTAAGGCTGTGTTATTGAATGTTAGGAGATAGAAGAAATAATTATATACTTATTTTGCAATTTTTAAAAGCTAATGGCAGAAATTGTATAGAGAAGCATGGAATGTATGCATTTGTGAAGGTACGGGTAATAAATTAGAAGAATTTGATTTATAGGCAGTGGTGTTATTTCAGCTGGGAGATTTTCAATGATACTGTCTATCTGTGTGAGTGTATGAAGATGCATAATCTTATCCTGACTGTGTGTAATTTTTATAATACACTACTAAGTGTGTTTCTATAATTATACTGTTATTTCTCCCATCTTTTAATATTATAATTTTTTTAGACAGATGTGTGTGTAAAAAGAAATTAGATAGCAGACAGGTTTGGAAGTGAGAGTTGATTATAGCAGATGGGAAAAATGACAGTAAGTTTTTTTTTATAGGTTATACAGGGTAAGTGGCAGTTACTCTGTTTATATGCATTCATAAGAGTTGTTCATGTACTGTGCAGAAAATATGCATACCTGTAGTTTGTATTCTTGCCCGTGGATATGCCTGTAGCTTCAAATAGAAATCTTGGAGACTTTTACAGTAGTTTTTGTAGTAGGTGCTTTCCAATGATATGAGACTTGTACTCAGAGTGATCAACAGTACATTTGAAGTGCTGAACTCTGATGATGGAGTTAAATGTAGAGGTCTTGGATGTTGTAGGTGGATGGTTGTGTGACCACTTAGCTGTATCCAATGAGGGAATGGCACAGAGAGTGAAGTGGAAACGGTAGAAGGGCTGACGAAGAGTTACGCGGTCTGTGGACACCGCGGCTGTCCGCAGACAGGGCGTGCCACATCTGGGGTTTTCCTGCAAATCCAGCATGGAAAGGGGACTGTAGGGATCAGCCAATCAGATACTTAGGTTGGATTTGTGTTGAAAGAGACTGTGTGTAGTGAAGATGGCAGAGGTGGAGAAAGTCAGGGTGTTGGTGCTTGGGGATATGTTTGTGCATGGTTTACAGAAGTATGCTCAATGTAGACATGTGGCAAACAATTTTGATGTTAAAGGAGTGGAGGTCTTGTGGAGCACTGTGCCTGATTGCAATGCAAAGGGAATTGTACAAGTTTGTGAAGATATGGGCAGGATGAACAGTCCCCATGTGGTAGTTTTGCACTATGGTGCTTTCCATTTGGGCTATGTCAGCGCCCCTACTTTGTTGGCAGATTTGGAACACTTGGTTCAAGCAGTAATGAACATCCTTCCAAATGCCAAACTTATTTTTTCTGGATTAGTAACTAGGGCAACATTGGACAATAGTTCTGTTTTTTGTCCTCAGCAAAACATTTCTAGGTGTGCAATCAACCGATGCATGTGTGCTTTCATGCTTAGAGCCGGTATGTCCTTCTGTAATAATGATAATATTGATTCCAGTAATGCTGTTTATTTTAAAGAAAATGGCATTTCTTTATCTTTTATGGGAAATGCCATGCAGTTCTGGAATGTAAGGGTTGCTTTGGAGAAGGTAATGTGAAGATTTTAGAAGTAAAGTAAGAACAA
Organism: Ambystoma mexicanum; assembly: GCF_040938575.1. Lineage (NCBI taxonomy): Eukaryota > Metazoa > Chordata > Amphibia > Caudata > Ambystomatidae > Ambystoma > Ambystoma mexicanum. Next base: position 659,494,624 of record NC_090932.1, on the reverse strand, counting down.
ACAAAAATACAAAACAACAGGTGTCTGTCAAGCATCTGCAAAAAAACCAAACAAAAATGGCTCATTTCAGAGCCAACCTCAAAGGGGAAATGGGGCACAATATTTAAATTTAAAAGCACCATGCTCAGATTTTTTGATATGTTCGCGGACATGGCGGTAGTCCGCAGACATTGCATATTACATACAGGGATTTTGGGGTGGAGAGGCATGCAAATGAGAATGAGAAAAGCAAGGGATTGGTCAGTAAAGATTACTGGGTGTGTTGTGTAAGGAGAGAGTTTGTCAGAAAGTCTTTTTGTGAGAGAAGAACAGATAGCTATGGCTGTGTGTTTCCGAAAACAGATTATATGGATTTTGGGAAACTCACGGATGCATTGGTTGGAGGTGCATGCAGAACGCTGTGGAGTAGCTTCAGATCTTGGATTCCCTCATGTGGAAGTGCACTGGCATGGAGTGTGTGGAATGAAGTGACTGGACTTGGTACCTCTCTGTGCTAGTTTGGAGACAGAGCATCATCCAGACATCATTATAATTCATCGTGGAGGGAACAGTTTAGGACATGTGTCTGGATTTTCTTTGCAATTTGCAATGAAAGAAGGACTTGGGAAGGTCATCGACATGTTTCCAAATTCCCAAGTATTTTTTTCTGGTATTGCGCAGAGACAAATGTGGCTGTGTTCTTCTTCATTTGGCCCATAAATGGAGAAAGCAAGGTGCAATGTAAATAAGGCTGTTTGTGCCTTTCTAAGAGAGGTTGGCATGTCCTCTTTTCACAATGAAAATATTATGTTTTTTAGCACATACATTTTTTGCATAGATGGAGTTCATCTTACTTATGCTGGCAATCAGATTTTTCTGAGAAATCTATAAAATGCTTTAGGACCTTTTTTGGAATTATAGCCATCCATTTTGCAGTAGGTGTTGACCATTTGAAGTTTTTCAAACACAAACAAACACCACCAAACGGCTCTTTTCAGAGCAATCACTTCCTCCCAAAGAAAAGTGCAATGGTTATGATAGGGCAGCACCCCCAAATTTTAGATGTCCGCAAACTGTCACTTCTATTTTTAGACTGTAAAAGGCAGCTCTGAAAAGAGCCTTATTTGTTATTATTTATTTATATCAATGCATTGTCTAATGCACTACATAGCTCAAGATATCTATTCCAATGATCCATAACACTTTTTCTGTCAACATTATAATAAGAATCCCTTGTACAAAGTTTTTATAAAAAGTAAATACACATGTGATGTCATCAGTGATGTCATCAATGACATTTGTGATGTCATCTTTGATGTCCTGGGTGTTAGTCTTAGCAATGCACGGTGGTGGCGCGAGTTATGGTTGCATAGCTTACCATAACTGGTGAATTTCAGGGGTTTTTCGGTTTTACTTGGAACCATAACGTCCCTTTAACAACGTTTTTTTACTGAATATATCTACAAATATATATGGGCAGCAGTCTTGTAAAGATTTATTTTAAGATATATTCGGGGTAATTCATGAAATAATTGTGTGCCGAAATTTGTGGCGCAAGCTGGCGTAACTGTGAAAAAGCTAACGCATGCGTGCGAAACGCACACATGCGATTCATGGAAGGCCCTGCACGTGTTTTTCCCTGGATGTGTTCCATATCCGCGCTTACCTTACACGTCACTGTAACTTTCCAAACGTGTGCCCGACAGGAACGGGGAAAGAGCACGACTTCTCGTGCACACACCTAAAAAGAGGGCAGAACATGGGGAATGGGAAACAACGGGTGAAAATGTAGGCGTAACGTAGGAAGTACCGCTGGGAAACACACAAAATGCCCACACGCCAGTGAATAACACGTATTCATGGAATCGAATAGGGAAAACCCACTCATGTCAAAACACACGCACAGGCACAAATATGTCCGCCACACGAAAGCAGGCGGAAGCATCCCTGCGCAGCATAAAAGTGTGCACAAACAACAAACAAGCATATACAGCTACAATGAATGTCCCATTACTCACAGCACTGATCGTGGGACACGGCAGGAGGAGGAGAATAGCTAGGTCCTGAGTTTTTTTGCCCAGAACCATCCTTTTTGGGATGCCTGATGATGAGGTCTATGGAAGGTATATGTTTCCACCTCATATCATACTAGACCAGGTCACTGAGTGGGAGGATGACCTCACATCACCCACCTTGTGCTCCCAAGCGCTGAGCCCTTTGGAGAAGGTTACTCAATGTACTGCATTTTTGGGCCACAGGTTCATTTGAGCGGACAACTGCCATAGTGGGGGGTGTCACACAGCCCACGCAGTCACGTTGCGTACACCAGGTGTTGGCAATCATCACTGCGCACGCCTCAGTCCGCAGGCACATATATATGCCCAGAACACCCGCAGAAAGGCAGGCCATGGTCCAGGACTTCTACAGGGTGGCACACTTCCGCAAAGTGTTTGGTGCCACAGATTGCACCCATGTGGCCCTATGTCCACCTAGGGCCACTGAAAACATCTACCGCAACCGCAAGAACTGGTATTCCAACAATGTGCAGGTTGTATGCGATGCCAAGGGAATCATCACTTTTGTCTATGCAAATTATCCAGGGTCCACCCATGACAGTTTCATATAAAGAATGTCTGCCCTGAGCCGGGCCCTGGAAGTTGGGAAGCATGGCGACACATGGCTCATAGGTGAGTACAAATGCCTGTGCACATGCATGCATGTCACGCACAAATACACAAGCCCAACTAATGACAACCATTATCACCTTTCCAGGGGACAGTGACTTCCCTCTGAGCAGCAACATGATGACGCAAATACGGAATCACACCACCCCAGGTAAGATACAACGCAGCCCATATTGCAACCAGGGCCATAGTGGAGCGCACATTCGGAGTGCTCAAGTCACACTTCCACTCCCTTGACCGCTCTGGCGGACAGCTACTATATGCACCCCCAGTAGTGTTCAGGATCATTGTGGCAGCATGTGTCCTGCGCAACATTCCAACACGGCGGCGCGTACCGTGGACATGGTGGTGCCCCCAAATCCCCAACCACACGCACGGCCGCTGCTCATGGGAGGGGAAAGGGCATGTGGCGAGGCAGCCTGTACCCAGCTTGTGGCTACATTTTTCACCTAAAATCCAACTCCTGCAGAGTGCACACAGGGCTGGCACATACCAGGTGACAATTTATGATAAGAAAGGGACAGTTAACTGTCACAACCTTACCACCCTGAGAATGTGTCCACAGATATGTGCAACATTGTGTGCATCCCTAGATACTTAAACACAACCAATCCTGTGTGACCAAAAAGAACACATTCAAGGTTCATATCCCAACCACCACCCTCCAAAACAGGCCATGAAAGTACTGGTATGCCACCCAAACCCTCCCAACCCACATGACCCCCGTCTGCCACACCATGTCATGGTATGCAACAGAAAAACATCAAACCATATGCACAACACATGAAACAATAGTCATGAAGTGCAACGTGACAAATGCAAATAGGCACCTGACATTTACACCTGACGTGGAACCTGAAGAAATGACTCTCCAAAACCTCACACCCTGAAAACTGTGGCACAAATGCATGCCACCAGTGGTGTGAGCAACAGAAGTCAGAATACCTGTTGCCATGCACATTGGACAATAACACATTGGCATTACAAACATGTGTGCTGTGTGTGTGTGTCCTGCAACACACCACTCACCAGATAGCGCAGTGAGTGTGCATTGCATTGGGGAAACCCCTTGAGCATCAATAAGTACAATCAACAAAATTGAACCCTGTGATGCATATACATGATCAATGAACTGGAGCTGAACATGGATTGTAGGGACACAGCATGCCTGAGAATGCAATCTGGTTGCACGTGTGTGCATGGTGTTGCCGTAGTTGGTGTGGGGGGGCGTTGGCTAAGTGTTTGTGTCAGTAGGGACATACATCGAATACATGCATGTGAAATGAAGTGAGCCTCAGTGTCCTGTACACAGCACATGTGAACATTGCACTCAAGGACCCCCCTCTGTGTTAAACCACACCAATCCACTGACACCTCAAAATCAAACCCAACATAGGATCAGCCATTGACCAGCAGAACATATGATGTACAGAGTAACCCATATCGACAATGGCAGACAGTGAGCAATCACTGATTCATAGAAAATCCGTATAGGACCTACACACAAAGTGCATCAAAACTCCTCAAGGAGGGATGGAACAAGGGAGAATAACAGTACTTTCCTACAAGTCCTTCAAACAGTCCAGAATGTGAAAAATAACAATCGTATCAAAGTAGATAGCACAAGTGCTTGTAACAATAAGGGAGAGTCAAGGGAGGGAATGTGGGAAAACAAAACTAGCATCAACATTGCTATGCTTGACGGCAATAGTTGCAAACAATGGATGGTCGATGAATAAGCACGGTAGTGCTGGAGAGGGGGAGAAGAAACACAGAAGGGAAAAGGGGAACAGACGAGCTGTAATCAGTGCTGGAGGGACTGATGATAAAAGTAAGTGCCAAAATAAAACTCAAAAAGGTGAAGGTGGGGAGTGGATGGACGGAGGCAGAGGGGGAAGCGTCTGCAAAGAACAGACGGCTATGTATCACGATGCCTGATGGCAATTGGGGTAGTGCCAGAAAAAGACAGACATAGGACAAGGAAGAGGGGAAAAGGTGGTGGAAAGGGATAGGGAGGAGAGAAGGGAGGAGGGGACTAAGGTGTAAAGGCAGGAAGGGGGAGATGGGGAAAGAAAGCACACACACGGGGAAGAGGGAAAGAAGAGGGTGCAGATGAGGAGGGTGTGTGACAGTGAAGGGGGAGACAGAGGGAGACTGGCGGGGGGCAGGTGGAGACTGGCAGGGGCAAGGGAGACAGGGGGAGACTGGCAGTGGCAGGTGGAGACTGGCAAGGGGCAAGGGCGATAGGGGGAAAATCAAGGGACCCATAACGGTAGTAGACAGGGGTGGACAGGGGTAGATAGGGCCTCCATTGTGGGCCGTTGGTAGTGGTGGCTGGCTCCAGCCTCCTGGTTGCCGGGATTGTCACAAGGGCCAAGTTCAACCAATGGGAGGGGAGAGCAGGGCCAGGCCACAAACAGGACAGTCAAGTCAAAAGCAATGCGGCCATATTTCAAATGGCACAACAAAATACCAGGCAGGGCTGCAAGATGGTCAAAGCAGGGGAAGCAAGGATTTGGGGTTTGATGAAACATGTGGTCACAAGGATAACTCGGCGTGCAGCGTTCATGTGGCATATCAAAATCACTGTAGGCCAAGTGTCCCAATGCAACATTGTCAGCACACACACCCCTCCCACCATCGGTGTGTGTCACACAGCCAAAGGGTGCATCGTACCGCCTACAGCAGGAAGTGCATGAACATAGACAGTCAAGTCATAAAAGAATCATAAGCAACATGATGAAATACACAGTCAACAGAATACTCACCAAATTGAAGTGCACACATGCATTGGAGAAGTCATCCGGAATAACAACTAGGGGTGTACACACAAGTAGGACTACAGGCTGGCCACACATATGACGGAAGCCCAATGCCCCTGTGTAAGATGCTGTCCCACCAAGCCATCCTTGCGAGCCCATGGAAAGGGGACGTAAGAGTAGCATATGTGTCAGGACCCCAAGCAAAACACATACACAAGGAACACACAGTGGATGCCTTCAAATGCTACACATCACCACACTGTCACATGAATGCACAATAGACAAAAAAATATATATATATATTATTTGCAGGAAAAAAAATATCAAAAATGGCCACATGCGGCGTGGCGGGTGGGGTGGGCACCCAGGACGGGGGAGGTACAGGGTGCACCTCAACACTGTTATGCTCACCTGGCTCCCACAGGGGCATCGATTGGACCCGGACAGCTGCGACCTCCTCCAATGTGAAGCGTAGTGCAGAGATGACCGACTGGACTGGACCGCCTAAACTCATCTGCTTGACCCGTATAAGTATTCTCCTTATGTTTTTAAATGATGAGCTCTCCATCCTGCGTGGAATGCAGGGGCGCGTAGATACCAGTTACTTCACTGGTTTGAAGGCGTTGGAAGAGTTCTGCATGAATATTGACTCTGAGGTTCCAGGTGAGAACCCGCAAGTATAAAGTTCAAAGAGTTCAATATGTCAGATGTTCACTCTTGTACATTCCTTTCTTGTGTTGCAGCTGGATCCAAGGAAACATTGTCTTGTGGCAATTGATGGTGTTCAGGTAAGAGTCTGTATTACCCAACACTGTCCGTTAAAAGATGTGTGTATTTAAATTGCTGGTTTCTCTCTCCTTACAGGTGTGGCGTAAGAAGTTGCGGTTTGTTACAGAATAATGCCTCCGGTTGTTAATCAGGTACGTCTATGGTGGAGAGGTTGTATTTGTTGGCTTTCTCGGCTCACCTTATGTTTCTTTTGTTCCCTAGATGGTGGAATTTGGCGAAGAAAATGATGGAGGCTGCGCTGGATCGAAAAAAATGCTGTGAGGACTGGTGAGTTTGGCGCGGCGCTGCAGCTGGTGATGCGACGTGTGTAGAATAATGTCCTTTTCAAGTTCGAATACGTGATGGATCCGGAATTCAGGTAAGGATTGAAATAATATCTGTATTCTAACCTTTCCTTCTTCTTTCTTCTATTGCTAGGAGCTCTGGATTCGAGACGGGCGTGGCTGAAGACTGGATGCTGACTGCAGGCACGGTGAGTATTACGCTGCTGGATGCAGAAAAACGCGAAGCATGTGCTGCTGTTTGGGCGTGTTTTAAATAGCCTCCAAAGTAGTTCCAGGTAAGAAGTCCCTAGAACCACACCCAAGTAAAAAATAGTCCCTGTAGTAAAATAGTCCCATACAGGCCTCACGTTGGCTTGGATTCATTTGCAGCATGGTCTGCATGAGGTAAGTAAAGTCTATGAGCCTGGCGCCTACGGTGCCAGGACTGATTTCTGTTATGAGCCTGGCGCCTAAGGTGCCAGGACTGAACCCAGACAGCCCCCAGCCGGGGCTGCTGGGGTTTTATTAAATATCTGGATGCCTGCTCCCGGGGCTAATGGGCTTGATCCGGATGGCAGGGGGTAGGCATCATGACAAACACCCACATGTGTAGATGTTGAGATTAAAAAAAGAACTCCATGGGCTCAGCGCCTGCATGGCCCGACCTATGTGGGAGATAGGTCGTCTTTGTCACCCTCTGGATGGAAATCAGAAGGTGGACGTGGCACAGTTGCCTGACCACGCCTATCCGTGGCTTGCCCCTCAGTGGCAGCAAGCACGCAGGTCTGGTAGCCCAGGTCCTGCATTGCAATGACACGTAGGTCAGCATGCATTACCTCACGTGTCACACGTGCTTCCTCCTGCAAGGACTGTCGTGTAAAACGGAGTTCTGCCTGCATGGTGTCACATGACAAACGGAGCTCCTCCCGGCTTGCGTAGAGTTCAGCTGAGATGGTTCTATCAAACCGCTCTATCCTGTCTTCTGCCCACCTACTCTCACCCATCATGAGCGTGCCCAGAGTTGATCAGAGGGATTGGCATTCCTCCCTCAGGGCCTCACGGTGTGCCTCTACCTGAGCAGCAAGTGCTTGACGCAGAGCCACCATTTCAACCTGGCATGACCTGTCAGAGGCCGCCATGCCCAGCATGAGTGAGCAGCATGTGAACCGCGTAACCTGCAGCTGGAGCTCCAGCTGTGTTTCAGGGGTGAGGATGGAGTGGGCCACACTTTCCATACCCTGAGCCATCATCTCAACTACTCCCCCCTGTTGTTGTGCGATGGCATACATGGCATGCTCCCACTCAGTTGACCCCGGTGGCGCACGGCCACCGTGTTGCCGGACACTACACTTGCCAGGCCCAAGGAGCCATGGTCCTTGCTAGGTTGGTGCCGCCCGCGGCTGCAGGACTGCATCGCTCCATTGACCTGATGACCCATGAACATGGACAACTGGTGTGGAGTGTGACCCTGCACCTGTAATCCCCACAGGTGGACATTCCAACCCCACCCGGCCCCCTACTGCAGATGTCGCGGACAGAAGATCATCTAACACAGGATCACTTACTGGCAACGACACGTCATGATGCAGATCCAGCTCAACATAGTGGTCAGATGATCCATCAGAGCCTGACTCGGAGTCTGCTCTGGACACGAGGGCCTGGAGCACCAGTGGGTTCTCGTGGGCTGCCACCCCACGCCCACCACTGGTGCCTGGTTGTTGATATGAACTGACCACCATGTCTGGGATGACATATTCATCCTCTGTCTCCAGTGCGCCATCACCTGCAACATTAGCAAAAGAAACATTAACACACATGTCAGTAGCACATACCACACACATACAGATCACAACATTGACAGCCAACACATGAAGCAGACATGTCACACGCAACTCAAACCCCAACATGCATCCAGTGGCATTGCAATGCAAGGGTATCCCGAAAGCAGAAAATGATTTGTGAAAAATGTGAAGCCAACACATGTATTGCATGTTGCCCATCACCTGAATCACACACAACCTCTAGCAGGCACATATCCAAGGCAGAAATGAGAGATGGCAACAAAGAGATGGCACGTACCATAAGCATGTGGGAACACACAAATAGCCACACCAAACACACCATTACACATGTAACATGCATCATCACGTGCAGCACTCCACAATCATCGACTATGCAGAGTTCATTTGTCACAGGAGGCACCTAGGCTAGTGCGTTTCTATACAGGGAAAGGAGGGACATGGGTACATACATGGCAGGTCACTATCACACAGCAGCATTGTGTTGTCATGTTGAAGGGCTGAACATGGCACAGGAGTCGGTGTGTGCGGTGCAGTGCATGTGTACTCCCTCAACTTCCAACATCAACACGTACGCACTGATGTCAATCTACAAACATGATGGCAGTGTAAGGGCAATTGGAGCCATCATGTGCAAATGGCATGCATCATGTAGCATGGATACCGTGAAACAACCACCCTCTGGGCAATAGCAGGGAGGCACTGCATGGAAATGAAAGTTTCACCACATAACTGTGCATTGGCAGACAGTGCTGGCATGCGTCTATTGCATGTCGTCAGTCAAATGTCACTACAGCCGATGAGAAGTGGACATGATGCAGGACAGATGAGGAAGCATCAGTAGTACACCCATGAATGCAGAAGACACAACACTAGTTGAACAGAGGCAGTGGGCCTGTAAAAGGGGGAGCCATGTGCACAAGTCAGATGTTGATACCCTAAAGTTATGCGTGATGACACACAGACCCACAGTGAGCATGAAATGGCTGTCCAAATAACATGACACTTGGATCATCCTAGAGACATACTACAATGAGCAGGCGGTCAAGGGCACCTAGGGGCATACATGGAATGCACATGGAGCATGATTGTTCACACATGTACACGGGGAGACACTGCCATCAGCACAGTCAGAGTGAGACACACTGCACCAAGGACAAACGATGCATATGACTTCTCATCAAGATTGCCTTTGTACACAGTGGCTCAGAGCGTAACCAAGCAAAGGGAGAGGAACAAGGGAAAAAAGAAAATGAAAACAACTATCTTACATGGCACAGTCACATTGAGAACACGCATGTGCATGTAGAAGGGAAAAAGGGGAAAAGTCCCTGGAAGGGAGAGAAGTAGAAAGTGCCAAACATAGGAGACCAATGAATGAAAATGAAGTCCAATGATAGAATAGGCATACAAAAGGTGGGTAGTGCAGCCAGCAAGTGGCAAGTGTACGATCATTTGGATAGGGCAAATCTGATGAGTGCAGAAGAAGAGTGGGGGACTGTATGGGTACACGAACAGGACCCATTGCAATGGGAGGCCTGGAGGCAGTGCAGCAGGGAGGCAGGGTGAGCAGGTACCTGGGCCTGAATGACAGAGGGCGTCCAGGTGCACAGTACCAAGAGGGGAAACAGTTCAGCTGGGGAGAAGAGGGGCTAATGCAGGAGCTAATTGGAAGGTCTTGAGGTACTTCCAGTAGCAGAGATGTCTCTCCTCAAGTTTTAATGTGGCAGGTAGGCTGTTCCAAAGGGAGATCCCAGCCATAGACATAGATCTGCCCCCAGCTTGTTTCTTCGATAAACGACTGACCCGGAGGGAATGTGAGGTAGAGGAGCAAAGGACTCAAGAGGGGAGGTATTGGCAGAGGGATAGTTGAAGATATTTTGGACCCAGGCCCCAGAAATACTTGTGCACAATGCAGTGGATATAAAATGTTATCCTTGCATCCACTGGTAGGTAGCCAATTAAGGGATTTCAAAGCTGAAGAGTTAGGATCCCAGGGCTTGAGGCCAAGGACAAGTCTTGCAGTCCTGTACTGGATTAGTGGTAGAGGGCGGAGTGTGAGGCAGGTAGAATTTTGAAAGAGCCTGTCACAGTATTCCACCCTTGAGACAACCAGAGACAGTGAGCTTGTAGGTAAACGAGAAGAAAGGCAGAGTACCCCTGAGGAGGTTAAACAAGAAGTTAAAATCTCAAGAAACATCAGAAATGTGTGCGGAGAAGGAATGTGTGGAGTCAAAGGTGACCCTGAGGTTGTTGGCCTTTGAGGTGGGGGTAGGAGGAGGGCCAAGGGAAACTGGCCAGAGAGGGAGGGGAAAGGATGGTGAAGGTGTACCAATGAGGCGGATGTCAGTCTTGCTGGAATTTAGACAGAGATCGTTGGCAGTACACCAATCTCAAATGGCAATTAGGAAATCAGAAATGAGGGAGGGAGAAGAAGTGGCTGAGTGCAGCCAGAAAATGAGTTGAGTGTCATCAGCATAGCATTGGAAGTTGTAGCAGAAAATAGAAATGCAGTAGGCGAGAGCTGCCAGGTGCTGTTTGTAAAGCCAGGCCGAGAGGTCAGACCCCTGGTGAACACCACAGGTGGAGAGGGAGATTTATTAAAGGAAGGACCCTAGTTGTAGCTGGGAGGGTCACACACGCCAAACACACATGTCATTGTCTAACACGCATCAATACTCACCGGATGATACATCATAATCCATCCTCTCTCGCACTCCACAGATTTGTTCTGGCAGAATGAACTCTGAAGCGATCCCCTCGTGCTGAGTGAGTTCATCCTCCTCTGGTGCTGGCCCACCACCAGTCACCTGAGACATGCCATAATTGGAGGCACGCCTTTGTTTTGCACAGTGTTGGAGGTCATTCCAACGCTTGTAGCAGTCCTGAGATGTGCGCAGCTGGAATCCCATGGCTGTCACACCATCCGCAACATGCTGCCAGTGGACCCAACGCTGGGGAGGCGTTGTATGGCAGTGTGGGCCCACAAGCATATTGTGTCAGTGCGCCGACACGTAGTCCACAAGGGAGTTGAGTTCCTGCTTGCTGAAACGCTTCTTCCTCGATGTGCTAGAGTTGCTGTTGGGTCATATGGGTGCCAGGTTGTGATGCAACAGAGGCATCTCCAGGAGCCACAGGGAGTGGTGGCATGTTCGCACCAGCACGTGGGTGGGCATCCTGTCCCAGTGGGGCACCCTTGCCTCATCCCCTCTGTAGCCAGCCTGGCCACCCTGGACTCCCAGTCCCCCCTGGTCTCTATGCCCATGTGCCCGGCCACGCACACCCATGGGAGGACGCCCAGCTTTGCCCCCCTTAGCCTGTTTTGGCCTCCCACCATTGCCACAGATGATAAATAGTTGATAAGAGGTGCACTCAACAATTGTCCTGGGCAATTAGGTTGAAGGGGGCAAGGTACTGGATGGAATAGGTACCCCTGTGCTCCTGCAAGTCTGTCTGTGACCCCGGGGAAAAATGACAGGCCATGCAACGCTCAGACACCCCTAAAAAAATAATAAAAATAATAATCATTTTAAAATATTAAAGAAAAACAGGTGCGCAACCCTGGTAGCCCATGTGCATGGAATGTACCTCCCGCAGTACGTTGTGGCACCCAGGGATGCAAAAAACATGTACACGTGGAACACACAGGCTACTATGACCTCAAAAATGGTACGCGATGCACAGGGGGAACCACAGTGGGAAAAATAGCATGCGCGACTCACCGTCTGCCTTGCATGGAAAAGAAAAAGAAAAACACACGCGCTTATGCGCGTAGGCAACACCCCGCCAAAATAAGAGGTTTGAACTTCAAGCGCTGTGAACTCATCGAGTCTGAATCCAGAAGAGTAAACAGACGTGACAGTCTGCACGAAAAGCATGTACAATGAACTGCTTGCCCGCACTCACCTTTAACCGTGCTGAAGGCAACACCCGTGCACGTAACATCACAACCGCACTTACGCGCTAAGGGCCTTTCCTCGGATTACACGCATTCACACATAGACGTGTTGTTTTTGTACGTGCTGATTGACTATGCACCCGTGCAAAAAGGGAAACACCCACGTGCGCCAGGTCACTTTCTTCGATTTACACACTGACGTGCTGTTTTTTCACGTGCTGACTCACTCTGCATCAAGCTGGCCACACGACAACACACAGAAGACTGCGCTCCTGCCCAGAAGGCCATTTTCCCACCGTCCAGATCCCCAGGGAGCCTCCGACGAGCCATCTGCTGCTGCCTGCCTGCCTGCCTGCTACCAACAGTGCCCTGCCATTTGGTGCCTGTACATCAGCCATCTGCAGGGGTCCAGTTGCTGTGACCAACCCTGCTGGAACAGAAGACTCCCGACTGGTGTTCCATCACTCCACAGCCCAGCCCCAGGACCCAGTTGCCCACCCACACCTGCCTCGGGGGTTGCCATGTCAGACACAAAGCCATCCAGCACCAGTGGCAACCCCCCAGCAGAAAGGCAGAGGGCTGCCAGCTTCACTGCCAATGAAGTTGGCATCCTGGTGGAGCAACTCCTTGGGCATTATGATGCCATCTTCTCACCATTGCACGCCGACAATGAAGGACGGAGGAGGATCTGGACGGTCATAGTGGGTTCCATCAACGCGGAGGGGGTGGCACCCCGCAACATCAAACACACCCAGAAGTGCTGGAAGGACTACAAGTCCAGGACCCTCAAGAAGGCCCGGCACCTCTTGAATGCAGTGGGTGCAGTGGGGAACCGGGGCCAGCTTACCACCCAGCATATGAGGGTCCTGGAGCGCATTCACCCAGTGCTTCACCACCAGATCCTCAGGATGCAGGCCCATCTGGAGTCGAGCGGTAAGTGCCCATGCATTCCCGTTTAAAACAGTGCATGTTGCAGTGTGGTGGTAGTTACTACTTGGCTGTATGTGTGACATGGGTCATGTATGGATGTGTGTGTGCAGGGACATGATGGTGCTGCATGTGAGTCCAGTCAGGCGTGTCCCACATGGATGGTGTATGTGTTGCAATGCATCATGCACAGCAGCATGCGGAATGCACACATGTATTCATGCCTGTGTCTGTACTTGGACATGTTTGGGGTGTGAGAGATGGGTGCTGCTGTCATGGACATGCATGGTGTACATGTCCTTGAGTCTGAGTAGTGTGTGTGTGACTGGTAAATGCCATGGATGCATGACACATGTCAGTGACGATGTGTTGATTCACTGATACAGCCTAGTTATCCTTGTACCCACTGTGTCTGGGGGTATACAGGGCCAGATGCATGAACCTCCGGTGATGTGTGTGCATGTGATCAGCATGTCCCATATTGCATGTGAGTTTCAGCCCACCATTGGATGTTTCTACAGTGCCTTAGACATGGATGCAAATGTGTGTTGCATGTGCCATGCCTGTTCCTGCATGTGTGTTGCCTGCACTGACCCATGTGTTTTGGAGGGACATGATGGAAGTGACGTTTGACAGTGCCATTCATGTACTATTGCTTTGTGTCCAGGCGACTATTGTACAGTACCCTGATGCTTGTGTTCAATGTCTCCCTTTACAAAGCGGCGAGTGAAGAAGAGGGCGGAGACGGCGCTGTGGAGGAAAGCAGCAGGGATGTCTCCACGGGCTGGCGACGCAAGGTCCAGTCACCCTCCCAGGTAATTCTATCATCCGGGAGCGAGGGGACTGGTGCCGCGTCTGCCACTACGGCTGCAGCGGAAGGGGCGGGTGAGCCCCCACAGGGGCTGGAGACAGCAGAAGACTGTGCAGAGCCATCCAGGTTGGTGGTGTGTATGGAGGAGAAGGAGGACGCTTCAGAGCAGCACAAGGGGGCTGGTGGGGGTGGTTCCACTGGTGCAAGTAGTGCCGTCCAGGAGGCAGCAGAGTTCGCCGCAGAGGGGTCTGTGCATGTCACTGTCCCTGACACTGTGACTGCATCACCATGCACCAGCAGGGATGCTCCGTCCCAGGCCCGCCCGCAGGTAGGGGGGAGGTCCACACAATCTGGCACTCCTCTGCCTGCAGACGTGGGGAACATTGACAGGATTGAGTCTGTCCTGATTGGTGTCGCATTGCGCACATGTGACATTCGTGATGACGTGCATGCTTCCTGGAGTGACCATACACGTCATCAAAAACAGATGTGTGCCAACGTGACCCAGCTGGAAAGGCTCATGGTCGGGGGTTTTCTTCATGTGTTGCATTCTCTTGCGGCCCTCTCCTCTGTGAACACTATACACCAGTCATTCTTCATGCCGTCTTCTGGCCCAGTTTAACAACAGGTTTATTTGGGGGGAATGTGGTCATACATTTCCTTTTTATTTTACTTTCTACACATGATACATCGTATTAATGTCAATTATGCATGGAATAACAAAATCCCTTTCATTCAAGGAAAAAACTTTAGTTGCAGGGACATTAAGGTGAGCAATACATTGTAACAAAACCTTTGAAATTCAATCAAAACACTTTTAGTTGCATGGACGTTAAGGTGAGAACTTAACACAACAAACCCCCTCAAATTCAGCTAAAGCCACCTTAACTTTGCACCCCCTGTTGCACAGCCTTTAACCACAATGATGACATCACAGATCACATCAAAGAGGACATCACTAATTACGTGTTGTATAAGAACACTGATGACATTACAAACCACATCACTGATGCCATCACTGGTGATGTAAATAATTACATTGTATCTAACTGATTACATCAATAATGGAATTAGATATAACATAATTTATAAGTTAGATCATGAAAACATTGATTACCGTTATAAAAATTTAGGCCATGGACTTGGCCATGACAAAGGCTGGGGTCACTGGCCAGCACCAGAGGCCATACCTAGGGATTGGTTAGTGTCCAAAAATACCAATGTGCATGGTTAAAGGCTATGCTTGTAGGCCATCAATATTTTAAATTATACAGTGTGCAAGGTTGAAAGCTGTAATCAGTGACCATGGCTAAAGTTTATAGCTAGTGCCCATTAATATGCTAGAATATACATTTGGCACAGCCAAAGGCTGTGCCCACTGGCTGGTATTGTGTTGAAGACCATGGCTACTGGCTGGTTAGTGTATATAATATACATAGGGCACGGCCGAAGGCCATAGCTAGTGGCTGGTTATTGTTGTATAATATACAGTGGGCACATCAGAAGTCTATTGCGTATGGCATGTTAGTATTTTAAAATATACAGTGGACATGGCCAAAAGATGTACAAACTGCTCATGGACAAAGGCCATGGCTAGTGGCCCATTTATACGTTAGAAAATATAGTGGACACAGCCAAAGATTGTGTCCACTGGCCAGTAGTGTGCTAAAGACCATGGCTAGTGCCTGATCAGTGTATAATATACAGTGGACAAAACTGAAAACTGTAGCCACAGGAGAAGGCCAAAGTATGTGGTTGATGGCCTGTTAGTGTTATAAAATATACAGTGCACATGGGTGAAGACGGTGGCCAGTGTCCATGACTGAAGGCTATAATTAGTACCCATTAATGTGTTCAGATATACTTGGCCATACACATTGACCATGGCTGAAGACCATCCTTAATGCTGGTTGCTGTTGCAATGTAATTAGTGATGTCATCAGTGATGTGATCTGTGATGTCATCATTGTGGTCATAGGTTGCTCAAAAGGAGGTGCGAAGTTAAGGTGGCTTTAGCTGAATTTCAGGGGTTTTGTTGCATTAAGTTCTCACCTTAACGTCCCTGCAACTAAGGTTTTTTTCCTTGAATGTATATACCCACAATATGCCCCAATATGGTTTTAAGATCCTCTATGTTCCCAGTGCTCTCCATGAGCTCTGAGAGACCAGTGGCCTTTTGCTGAATTGCATTGTGGTATATGTAGTCTACCAGTCACAATGGGAATAATGCCACAATTGTACACTTATTGCCTAACATCTTTCTATAAAGATTTAAATCTTTGAATGACAATATGGCATGTGAATTTTTCGAGTTTTCTTTCTAAAGTCGAAAATTAATGAAAGCAGATATGGAGGTGAGGAGGGGAAATGACGATTGGCAAGTAACTCATGAGTATTTGCCCAGGATGTGGCTAGAGAGGTTGCAATCCTGGACACTGGTGTAGTTATTTTCAGTAAAGGACACATGTGGGTGGACAGCTGTTGGGGGAGAGGTGGTCCTTCCCACCATTCCCGCATGCACAGATCTCAATTGTGCTTAATGGGGGAGACGTCCCCCCTTACCCCCAACTGTAATCTGTGTTAAACACCTACTAATTACTAACAAAGAAAGCATGAATCCGAGCCTTTTTGAAGTGCAAGGACTCTGTTTTAGGTAACCCGCCAGACTCTATCTTTTACTAGGCCTGAAAATGATCTCTGAAAGCCTGTCTCTTCCTCTGCCTTGCGCCTCACACCACCAGCCCAGGTCCCTACCCCACTGCCTTCTGCCAGCTCTGCACAAACCCCTTTCTCACGGAACCCCTTTCAGCCACTCATTGTTGCAACCTTCAGTGCCGTCCTAGAACAGATAAGCTCACTGCACTGTGTGAGACCAGAAAAGGCCCTCACCTGAGTGCCCATCCATCTCCACTAACCTGCATGTGCCCCTTCTGACCCCACCCTGCTAAGCTGTAATCCACCAGGGCCAGGCCCCTCAGCTCTTTAATACAGATACACATCTGAACTCCCGTAGTGGCAAAACAAAGACACCACCGCGAGCGCTGACCCCAATCATATATTCTTTCTAATCCCAACACTTGTCTATTCGTATCATGAGGCATTAGGTAGATCAAAACCTCCAAGACGAGCACCTCGGTCGGGGACTCTAGGTTTATGGGCACCAGGGTACAGAGGGTAGAACACATACCTATAACTTATCTATTAACTCTGAGAAGCATCCACATTCCTACCAGACTTTACGATTGTCATTTGTCTCATGCTCTCAAATCCTGTTATTGTAAGATCAGTTAGGGAAAGTGTAATTGTTGCTGGCCTGACCTTCACCTCACGGAGATGAGCCCAGCTGAACCACATTCTGCGGGAGTGACACCCAAGCAACAACCAATCCTATGTGGACAGCGTCTACATTTCCATACAGTACCAACGACTCAACCCAATTGTATTGCAGAATTGCGCACTTGTAACATGAGGTCATCAATGACGATTTTCTCTTCCATAATGTGCTGCCTGTGTAAATGTTTGGCAGAGCGCTCTCAGGGCAGCAGACTTCTCTGCTTGCACGATTTATCTTATATAAACTTTGTTCTACTTGCAATCTATCTCCTGGTCTCATTCCCTACTTTGGTATGTCCATTATTCTGAGTTTTGGATATCGTGTCGGGGAGGGGGCACATTCACAGAGCAACCATTTTTACACAACCCCCTGGGCTTTATTGAGGTTGGCAATTTTGCTTAAGTATTTGGCTACCCGGATTTCACTGTTTGTCATGTTCCCAGTGCAGCCGCTTACCCACAAGACCCAAAGTACTTGTTTTCGTAATACAATTTTGTCTTCCAGGTAATAGTTCCATAAAGATTGCTGGGTTTAAAAGGTGAGCACCTTAAATACTTTTCCAACATATTTATTGGAACATTTCCTCTCTCATGTTATTTTTATGGTGTTCATTACTTTTTTTAAAATTCCAATGCTTTTTTGTCTTACGCATAAGGTCAATAGACATTATACATTTGTATATTTCACTTTAAGATATATGTTCACTTTCTGTGTCTATATTCAGGGGTTCCACGTTTTGATTTTTCGCTATGGAGCCAAAAGTACCTGGGCATATGTTATTCTTGCAGCTGCTCTTTTGTTCCCCTTTTCTATGCTGCTTAAATGCGGCTAGATGGGGTCCTGCGATATATCACAACAGTCACCAAGAGACCGGCCATAAATCAAGTGGCTGGTAGCACGGTGCTTAACCAAAGTGTGCGATCCTTAGGAAATCATTTAGGGGCCAATTCATGGAGCAAACGTGTGGCGAAAATCTCAGCACAAGCTGGCGCAAGCGTGAAAAAGCAAGCGATTGCGCACGCGTGCGATTCAAGGAAGGGCCTGTGCGTGTTTTCCACTGGTTGTGCACCAAATTCGTGCGTGGAGCACATGGGCGCACACGTCATTGCAATAACCCGAATGTCATGTGCGACACGCACAGGGAAAGCGCACAAGGTCGGCGCACACACCAAGAAGGGGGTGGGTCACGGGGCGTAACACGCAGAATGGGGAACAACCCATGACAAAGAAGGCTTAACTGGGGAAGTACTGCAGGGAAATACACGGAACGCCCACACACACGGAAACAACTCGTATTCATGGATTCGAATACGGGAGACAAGCGCATGCTAAAAGATGCGCACAGGTGTCAACACATCCGCCACAGGTAGACAGGCATAAGCGTCCCCGCGCACAGTATAAAAATGCGCGCAAACAACAAACACGCATATACAGCTACAATGAATGCTCCATTTGTCGCAGCACTGATCGTGGGACACTGCAGGAGGAGGAGAATAGCCAGATCCACATTTTTTCCACCGGACTAGCCTTTTTGGGATGTCTGACGACCAGGTCTACAGCAGGTATAGGTTTCCACCTCGTATCATCCTAGACCTGGTCAGGGAGTGGGAAGATGACCTTACATCCCCCACCCTCTGCTCCCAAGCATTGAGCCCCTTAGAGAAGGTGCTCAATGTCCTGTATTTTTTGGCCACTGGGTCATTTCAGCGGACTACTGTCTTAGTAGGGGGGGTCTCACAGGCCACGCAGTCACGCTGCCTACACCAGGTGTTGGCAATCATGATTGTGCGCCCCTCAGTCCGCAGGCACATATACATGCCCAGAACACCCGCAGAAAGGCAGGCCAAAGTCCAGGACTTTTACAGGGTGGCACACTTCCCCAAAGTGCTTGGTGCCATAGATTGCAGCCATGTGGCCCTACGTCCACCTAGGGCCACTGAGTACATCTATCGAAACCGCAAGCACTGGCATTCCATTAACGTGCAGGTGGTATGCGATGAAAAGGGAATCATCACCGCTATCTATGCAAACTACCCAGGCTCCACCCATGACAGTTTCATATACAGAATGTCCACTTTGAGCCGGGCCCTGGAAGCTGGGCAGCATGGCGACACATGGCTCCTAGGTGGGAATGCCTGTGCACATGCATGCATGCAACACACAGACAAATACACAAACCCCAATAATCACAACCATTATCACCTCTCCCGGGGACAGTGTCTACCCTCTGAGCAACCACATGATGACGCCAATCCGGAACCCCACCACACCACCCCAGGTAAGATACAACGCTGCCCATATTGCAACCAGGAGTATAGTGGAGCGCACATTCGGAGTGCTAAAGTCACGCTTCCGCTCCCTTGACCGCTCTGGCGGGCAGCTATTCTATGCACCCCCAGTAGTGTGCAGGATCATTGTGGTAGCATGTGTCCTGCACAATGTTGCAACACGGCAGGGCGTACCAGTGGACATGGTGGTGCCCCCACATCCCCAACCACAGGCACATGTGCTGCCCATGGGAGGGTATAGGGCACGTGGCGAGGCAGCCTGGACCCAGCTTGTGGCTACATTTTTCACCTAAACTCCCACCCCTGCGGAGTGCACACAGGCCTGGCACATACCAGGTGACAATGGATGATGACAAAGAGACAGTCAACTGTCACAACCTTACCATCCTGAGAATGTTACCATGGAAGTGCTACATTGTGTGCATCCCTAGTTACTAAAACATGAACAATAGTCTGTGACCAAAAGGAACACATGCAAGGTGGGCATCACACACCCCTGCAAAACAGGCCATCACAATCCCTGGTATGTCATCCAAACCCTCCTAAACCACATCACCCTTGTTTGACACACCATCACATGGCAAGCAATAGCAAAAGGCCAACACATTACCAACAATATACGAAGTGACGTGTGATAAATGGAAATTGCCTTCACACAATGACGCCTGTCATGGAATCTGATTAAATGACTGACCAACAACCTCCCACACAAAACAAATCATGCACAAATGCATTCCAACAGTAGTAGCATGAACATATCAATCAATGCCTGTTCACATGCACATTGGCCAAGGCAGAATCCCTACTGAATACGTGTGCTGTGTGCATCTCCTCCAACACACTGCTCAGCACACAGCATAGTGACCAGACATTGTGTCAGAGACACACCTCGAGCATCACATGAAAAGGACACAATAAATAAATAAATAAACAATTGATGCATGTACAGGATCCACAAATGGTCATAGATCATATGCTGCAGGGACACAGTGGTCCCCAGAAGGCAAACTGTGTGCATATTTGGACATGGAAGGGTGGATGTGCATATGGTGGAGCATAGGGCGACTGTGTGTGTCAGTAGGGACATGCACGCAATACATGCATGTCCAATCAAGTGACCATCAGTGTCCTCTACACATCACATGTGAACATTGCCCATGTGCACACCCCAGCATGTCAAAACACACCAATCCCCTCACACCTGAAAGGTAAACACAACACAGGAACAGGCATTCACCAGCAGAACACATCATGTACATAGGACACCGCAATAACAATGTCAGGGTGCCCATCACACTGCAGGCCATGACAACTGTCCAACAACCAAACACCCTCCCTCGTTCACATATCATCATGACCTTCTGAACAACTGTGTCTGGGGTATGTAGCCTTCTTCCTCAAAGTCTACCTGGCCACAGGATCACCCTACCCCTTTGTCTCCATCTACCACCTTGCATGTAAATAGTGTCTACCACCCTCAGAGGCCACCCTGACTGACAAAAATACCAAATCAAAGAGAACTCAAATGAGCCAAACACACAAGCCAGCCAAAAAGCCTGTAGGCAGCAAAAAACACTTGAAGAGTCTCCAGTAGATGACTTGAAATAGCAGTAAATTTCAAAGCACATGTACAAGCACAATGATGGAACAACCAAGTTAGCACACTTAAACAATGCTACAACAGGATGTGTACCATGTTTGCTACATAATATACAATGATGCAGCACCAACTGATGGGTAGTGTCACTGCTCCAGTGTCCACGCGCAGGAGTGGCACGAACCAACCACCCCCTCCGTGGTCTGGGCGCCTGCAAGGTCAAACTTACACAGGCCTCTGAGACCACAGTGGGGAAGGAGTGTCAGGGATATGTTGACTGGACAGGCATTGGTATTCTGGATAACCGGAAAGAGGGGCAAGAGAGGGGAGTTGGATTGTCAAGGGAAAGTAGGGAAAAGACAAAAATCTACTATTCACAATAACACATACCCAATCAGATCAACCATGTACATCATGCACATTGTACCAAATGGCTCAAATGGAAGTCAAAGAGAGACTTATCTCTGGGGTGAGTGCTGGCCTCCTGCCTACGCACTATCAGGTCCGGTAACAGGAGCAGTTCAATGCTGCAAAGATAGTAAGAGTTACTAATCTGTGTGTGTCCATAACACACACACACATACCACCATACATGCCCCAAAGCAAGTAATTCCTCCACAAACAAACACTCTTGTCTGCTGCTTCGTACCCATACGTAAGACTCCCCCCGTGATGGTTCATTCACTGTCAATGCAGTAAGTCAGGCGCACGTGGGCGCGTGGCAAATGGAAGAGCAATGTGTCAAGATTCACACATCATGCAATGGTCCCTGGGTAAGCAGCTACACGCATATAGCGAGGTACAACTTCAGTACAATTAGTGTTCTGGCATCCCCCAAATAAAAGAGGTAGTGCATGTGTCAATTTGAACATACAAATGATATGCACTGCACACTAGTCTGTCCCTCGCTGGGTGTCCCTGTGCGCAGCTCCATTTTTCCAGGCTTTGAACACTAATGGGCTTATAGATCGGCTTCAATGGAGCATGCTGGACTGGAGACTGTGTCCGACAGCCCCTGCATGTGCCCCTGACAACTTGGAAAGCAACTTGCCATGTGTCCACCAACTCATTTTAGCTGTACTGTGTGCTCCAACACCAATAACTGTCCAAGCTCACCGTCAGTGGCACTACTTAGCATGCATGTGCAACAGGCCTAGTGGTAGGTTGGCTGTGGTGTGTGCCCCTTGTGCTGCTTACCTTGCATGGAGTTCCTGGAAACACGTCTGCTTCTGTTGGATGTATGAGCACAAGCTCTGTGTCAGTGCTAGCGCACACATGCGCATGTCTGCACCACCGAACGGGGCCAGCTGCCAGACGTATACTGGCCCACGTCTGCCGGCAAAGGTGGTCTGGAGGCTCATTCTCATGCAGAAAGGGCACAAAACACAAAATGAATGCAGGAAAGTCACCTGTGTGTGTCTCTTCATGCTGGTTGTGACTGGACCATGTCAGAGACGTACATCAGATTCCATCCCACCATCACTGTGACTTTGACAGGCAAAGGGTGGCGGACACTCTCTACAGCATGAAGTGCATCAAGCACATGTACATTAAAGAAAATAAACATACAACAAAATGCATAGCAATTAATGGACACCGTATTCCTGAAACAACCCATTTCTAATGCTGAAGACCCTACAATCCCCACTAGGGGTGTTAACACAAGTAGTACAGCAGCAGACAAGCCACAGATATGACAGTCCAAAGCCCTTGTGAAATAGACTGTAACACCGAACCATCCTTGCCAGCCCATGGATAAGGGAAGGAGGAGTGGCCTATGTGAGTCAGGACCCCAAGCTGCAAACACATACATGAGACAAGCTTGAAGGGCCCATCTGGAACAAACAGTGGATGCTTTCAAAAGCCACAAAGCACCACACCGTCACATGAAAGCACAATAGACAAGCAATTTTAAGCTATATTAACTAATTACACTAACTATAAAAAACCTACACTACCTAATTAAACTAACTATCAAATCGAATGTTAACTAACTAAACTAAAAAGAAAAATCAAAAATGGGCACATACGACCCCGGGGGTGGAGGCACCCAGGAGGGGGGAGGTACAGGGTCCAGCTCAACACCCACATGCGATGATGTTGAGGAAAAAAAAAACCTCCATGAGCTCAACGCCTGCACAGCCCGACCTGTGTGGGAGATACCTCGTCGTCCGAGTCTGGCTCTACCTGAAAAGGAGGATGTGGCACAGGAGCCTGACCATGCCTAGCCGCAGCTTGCCCCTCATCAGCAGCAAGTCTGCCGGACGGGTGAGCTTGGTTCTGTGCGGCAATGATACGTAGGTCTGCATGCAGAACCTCCTGTGATACTCGTGCTTCCTCTTGCAAGGTAACACCTGTAACACAGAGTTCTTCCTGCAAGGCCTGGCTGAACAACTGATGCACCTCCAAGCAATCATGTAGCTCAGCCGAGATGGTATGCTCAAGCTGTGCAAACCTCTCCTCTGACACACCCTCTGGGACATCAAGAGGACACCCAGAGTGGATCTGAGGGACTCATACTCAGCCCTCAGGGCCTCCATGTGTGAGCAGCAATTGCTTGATGCAAAACAACATTTCAGCCCGGCGTGCTCTGTCTGACACCGCCATGTCCAGCCTGAGAAAGCGGGACGTGGACTGTGCCACCCGCTGCTGGAGAAGCACCTGCCTGGCAGGGGTGAGCATGGATTAGGTCACACGCTCCATGCTCACAGTGATGTTTTCCATTGCTGCCCCCTGGCGTTCTGAATTGGCAGTCATGTCTTGCTCCCACTCATTATTCCTCGGTGGCGCGCAACCACCGCACTGCTGGGCTTGACAATATAGACAATAATAAGTCAGGTAGCCAAGCGCGTTAATTAATTGCAACAATGCACAACAAGACAAAAGCATAATCATTAGAAAACACACACTAAAATTGACCATGGGATGCTGTGCGTCAACTACTCAAGTGTCAGGGCAAGAGAAATGTAACATACAATATAATAGGCCTGGCACTGTTAACAAACGGTAGTTTCGATGGGGATAACACATCTAACTTGAAAGCAGATGATGCCCATCTTCTTCAGGAAGTAGCATTCCCGTAAACGTCATGGTTCTTAATAATTCATCTTTGTCCTTTTATACACAATACATTTTAAAAGAAAGACTGGGCGTTTAACAATCTATAAAGGTCACGGCTAAAAAACACAAAGAAAAAAAGATGAAGAAAAAAAGAAAGTGAGAAAACACATGCACATTAACAAATTTTAAAAGACAAAACTGGTGATCTGTGAATGAAACCCAGGGAGCTTATTCCCATTCCCCGCAGTTCAGATATGTCATGAGGTATAGTATAGTAAGGGAGAAAAGGTATTTACCATAGTCTCAACCCATAGGGCTGGTCCCAGCGTCCAGGGAATAGCAATCGGGCCGTGCCAAAAATAGATCTCTACGAATTAGATCTAGGTGCAAGGATACAAAGGCAACAAGAATAAAAAATGGCCAAGAAAATAGATGGTCGATGAATTTCTCCAGAAATATAGGGAAGCAGGAGTATCCAAAATTGGTCACATTATCTGCTCTTTAGCAATAGAAGAGTTCGAAGAATTAATCAAAAAGGATGAATATGCCAAAACCTGTATCAGAACAGGAGGGGAGAAACCCTCTTCTATGAAGCGAAATGTCCATTGACCAGTTATGAACCTAAGAGTCAACTTACCTGTACGCAACATGGAAAGCCCATATGTCTGGGCCGTTTCCAACTTGGTGGTCTATCTGAAGTAAACGGTGATGTGGCGGCCAAGACGTCCTGAATCATGCCACAAACACCACAGTTTGTGTTTTCACAAAGTGGACCCACTTCGCTGAACCTCGGTGTTGAAGCAGTGCCAAGATAGATCTAATAAATAACTTTAAAATAAAGGGCCACAAAGCCCTATTAGTGGGGTGACACTAACAGAAGAAATTGAAGGTGCATAATGGCCAAAGTGCCGCTTTAGATTATCCGTTTCATGCAATAAAGATATTTGGCAAGTACTGCATTATGATCTAGAGCCCACCAAAGAAAAGGTTGGACACAAAGCACAAGGAGGCCTCTATCCAAAAGACTGTATCAGGCAGAAAACTACATGCAGGCAATAACACAGGGAATAGCAATCGGGCCGTGTCAAAAATAGATCTCAACAAATTAGATCTAGGTGCAAGGATACAAAGGAAACAAGAATACAAAACGGAGCATCTGACATGTGCAGAGTCCAAGTGACACACCCTGCATCAAGTACAAAGGATGTACCCCACTGCATGTGTCTGGCAGGTTGGCTGGTGGAAGTTAGCATGTACACAGGACACATGAACAGGCAGGCCATTGCATTACGGCAAAATGATGCAGACCATTGCTAAGGTGATATTGGGGTGCAGGGGGGTGGAGAGGCAAGGGAGCATGCCTACGTGGAGTACCCACATGCAGGCAGAGGACACATGCACGTCAGTCATGCTATGACATAGTCCCAGTGCTGAGAGGAAGGACACCCCAGGCTACATGCAGAAGGGCCAGTGAGCTGGAACATGGACCGGAAGGGCATCCAGGTGACCAGCATGTGAGTAGGGTGCAAGTGTGGTGATGAGGACAGTCCCCATCTGGTCCACATGTCCACCATCCTGCAGAGCAGCCATGCATCAGTGAAGCATTGCATTACTTGCACATCTGAACCATGTACACATGACATGTAGTGGCAGTCATGCACAACACATCACACAAGTAAAACGCACATGGCCTCGACAAACATGCAGCAACACTCACTGGACTGGGCATCAAAGTCCGGCATCTCTCCCACTCCTTCGACAGATTCAGGTGGTATGAACTCCGCAACGAGTGACTCATGCGGAGTGCGGTCTTCCTCCTCAGGTGCCGGCCCACTGCCAGTCACCAGAGTAATGTTGTAATTTGAGGCACGCTCTGCCTTAGCGCTGCGTTTGAGGTCATTCCAATGCTTTTTGCACTCTTGCGCCGTGCGCACCTCATGGCCGAATGCACTCACATGTTCCGCAACTTGCTTCCAGTGGGTATCACAGTGGTCAGCCGTAGTTTGACAATTAGGCCCCACTAGCATGTCACGGTTGTGGTCCCGCACATAGTCCACGAGGAAGTCCAGTTCCTGCGCACAGAAAAGCTTCTTCCTCGATGTGCAGGAGGTCGTGGCTGTGTGTGGGGTCCCAGCCTGTGCTTCAGGTGCAACCTTCCTCCTCTTGGATAGTGGCACGGACCCTGGCTGCCAAATGCCGCCCTGATCATTATGGCCAGTGGCAGCGGTGGATTGAGCCAAGGGAGTGGCAGGTGGAAGGACGACCAAAGGCCTGACTTGCGTCAGTGGCTGCTTGGTGCCCTCGAATAGACCCTGCGCAGCAACATCCGCTGGGGCAGGGTGATTGACCGCGACTGTCCTGGTTGGTAGACTCACAACCGGGGTGTTGTTGGCTGCATCTGCCCCTGCACTTGGCAACACTCGGCTGGTCGGGGCAGCAGATGACATTACTGCCCCAGGGACACGTGTCTCGGTCAGGGCAGCCCTGCGTGAACCTACGGTGTTCCTCCTGCCCTGTTGAAAATCTTCCATGGACTCTTCAAGTGCCAATGCAGCCTGTGCTGGCAGTCCCTGAGCCTGGGTGGTGGTGTCCACAGCTGCACCTGCAGCTACCACTACCCTTGGACCTGTGGCAATCAATGAAACGGACTGCCGGGTCACATGGGGGCCAGTGCCAAATGCAGAAGCTGCATCTCCCGGAACCACAGGGGGTGGTGGCATGACTGCACCAACACATGGCACAACATCGTGCCAAAGTGGTGCACCCCTGCCTCTTCCCGCTCTGTGGCTACCCTGGATACCCTGGACCACGCCCACCATGAGGAGTACGCCCAGCTGAGGTGCCCCTCACCTTTGGTGGCCTCCCAACCATGGCACAGATGGAGTAGTGCCAGCACAGATGGAGAAGTGCCAATGGGAGGTGTACACGACAATTGTCCTGGGCAATTAGGGTGAAGGGGGTGGGATGCAAGATGTTAACAGCACCCTTGCACGTGCAAGGCTGTATGTGACCCCAGTGATTAAGTAGTAGTAAAACTGTGCACGCACCCCTGCAGCCTACGTGCATGGAATTAACCTCCCGGTGACACCCAGTAACACGAAAAATGCATACTTGTGGGACACGCAGGCTACTATGACCTCGAAAACGGGTACGCGATACAAATGGGCACCCGCAGTGGGAAAAATAGCGTGCGCGACTCACCGTCAGACTAGCGTGATGATGAAAAACACGCGTAGCCAATACCCCCGCCAAAAGAAGAGATACGTTCTTGATCCGCTGTGAAGTTGTGATGGCGCGCAAAACAACACAAAGTAGCAACACACATGTCGGTCTCCATGAAAGGCACGTACAGCGAACTGCTGGCCCCGCCTACCTTTAACCTGTGCTGAGGGAAACGCCTGCGCGTGTCACATCACTTACGTGCTTAGGCCCTTTCCTCGAATTACATGCATTCACACACAGACGTGTGGTTTTTTCACGTGCTGATCCACTATGCACCCGTGTTGAGGGAAACGCCTGTGTGCGTTATGTCAAAGACGCGCTTACGCGCTAAGGGCCATTCCTCGAATTACACGCTGACGTGCACTTTTTTCACGTGTCAAATCACTCAGTATCAAGCTGGCCACGCGACAACAGACGGAAGACCACGCTCCTGCACAAAAGGCCATTTTCCTGCCCCCCAGATCCCTGAGCATGCTCCCACCTGCCATCTGCTGCTGCCTACCTGCCTGCTGCCCACGTGCCCTGCTATTTGGTGCCTGCACGTCAGCCATCTGCAGGGGTCCAGTTGCTGTGTCCACCCCTGCTGGAACAGAAGACTCCCAGCTGGGATACCATCGCTCCACAGACCAGCCCCAGGACCCAGTTGTCCACCCACACCTGCCTCGGGGGTCGCCATGTCTTGGCAAACACCATCCGAGACCACTAGCGACCCCCAGCCAGAGAGACAGAGGGACACCAGCCTCAGTGAGAAGGAAGTTGGTGTCCTCGTGGAGCAAGTTCTGGGGCATTATGATGCCCTCTTCACACCATTGCGCGCCGACAAGGAAGGATGGGAGAGGATCTGGGAGGACGTACTGGTTGCCATCAACACAGAGAGGGTGGTAACCCACGACATCAAGCACGTCCGGAAGCGGTGGGAGGACTTCAGGTCCAGGACCCTCAACAAGGCCCGGCGCCTCATGAAGGCAGAGGATGCAGAGGGGTGCCGGGTCAGCCTGACCAACATCCAGATGAGGGTCCTTGAACGTATAATCCCAGCGCTCCACGCCCAGATCCTTCGGAGGAAGACCCGTCTGGAGTCAAGCGGTAAGTTGCCATGCATTGCTGTGTGAAACAGGGCATGTTGCAGTGTGCTGGTAATCAGCTACTTGCCTGTACGTGTAACATAAGCCATGTATGGATGTGTGTGTGCAGGGACATCATGGTAATGCATGTGAGACCAGTAATGCGTGAACCACATGGATGGTGCATGTGTTCCAATGCAACATGGGGAGCAGCATGCGGAATGCACACATGAATGCATGCCTGTCCCTGTTCTTGGACATGGATGGGGGTGAGAGATGGGTGCTGCTCTCATGTACATGTATGGTGTACATGTCTGTTTGTCTGAGAAGCGTGTGTGTGACTTTGAAACGCCATGGATGCATGACACATGTCCGTGACGATGTGTGGATTCACTTATGCAGTCTAGTCACCCTTGTATCCACTGTGTCTGTGGTGTACGAGCCATGATGCATGACCCTCCGGTGATGTGTGTCCATGGGATCAGTATGAGCCATGATGCATGTGAGTTTTAAGGCAACATTTATGTCAATAGAGGCCCTTGTACATGGATGCTGATGTTGATTGCATGCGCCATGCCTGTTTCTGCATGTGTGTTGCCTGCATTGACCCATGTGTTGTGGAGGGACAGGATGGAAGTGACGTTTGACAGTGCCACTCATGTGTTATTGCTTCCTGTCAAGGGGACTATTATACATTACCCTGATGCTTGTGTTCTATGTCTCCCTCTACACAGCGTCGAGTGGAGAAGAGGGCGGAGATGGCGCTGTGGAGCAAAGGGGCGGGGATGCCTCCACCGGGCAGCGATGCAAGGCCCAGCCACCCTCCCAGGAATTGCCATCATCCGGGAGCGAGGGGACTGGTGCCGCGTCTGCCACTACGGCTGTAGCGGAAGGGCTGGGTGAGCCCCCACAGGGGCTTGCAATGGCGGAAGATGGTGCAGAGACATCCAGGTTGGTGGTCTCCACAGAGGAGGAGGAGCCTGCTACTGAGCCGCACGTGGGGCCTGGTGGGGGTAGTACCACTGGTGCAAGTGGTGCAGTCCAGGGCTAGGGTCAGGAGGCAGCACAGGTTGCCGCTGAGGGGCCTGTGCATGTCGCTGTCCATGACCCTGTGACTGCACCACCATGCACCAGCAGGGATGCCCTGTCCCAGGCCCATCCGCAGGTAGGGGGGGGGGCCCACATCATCTGTCTCTCCACTACCTGCGGACGAGGAGTCCCATGACAGTATGGGCTCCGTCCTGATTGGTGTCGCGTTGCGCACGCATGTCATTCGTGATGACGTGCGTGCTTCCTGGGGGGACCACACACGCCATCACGAAGAGCTGCGTAACAACATGGCACAGTTGGGAGGGGCCATGGTCGGAGGGTTCCTATATGTGTCGCGCATTCTGGCGGACCTCTCCTCCTCTGTGTAGACTATGCGCCAGTCGTTCTCCCTGCCGTCTTCCGGCCCAGATTCTGCCAGGGCCCCCTGTGGACCTGGCCTGACCAACACAGCCAGCTTAGTGGAGATCCCATCCCTGCCACAGTCGAGAGTCGGCGGTCCAGCAGGGGAGGACACCCCAACAACTGGAGACCAGCAGATGGAGGATGTGCAGGCATCATCGGACAGGGCACATGGACAGCAGCAGCAGCAGGCTCAAGGTGGGAGCTATGATGGCTCGGGGCCATCTACATCAGAGAGGCAGGCATTGGCCAGAGGGCAGGAGGACCCTGGAATGGGAGTGTCTTCCATGTGGCTGCGGTTGGGCCAATGGATAGATGAGGAGCGGCGGCGGGCGGAAGAGGCGCGGCTCACCATGGTCAGGGCGGAGTTTTCCATGCGCCGGGCGTTGAGGCGGGCTGAGTGCCTCGAGGCAACTCGCAGGGAGTTGGAACAGGCCATGACTGCATCCCTGCGGGACCTCGGGGCCAGGGCAGAGGCCCGCCTCCAGCAGATTGACATGGAGTTTGATGATGCCCTGGCCCACAACATCACAGAGTGAGCCGTAGGACTTGCCCGCCGCCATTGTATATAGTTAGTTAGTGTTAGGTTTCCTTTCTCTTTTTTTTTCTTTTGGGACGCTTTGACAATGCCCCACATTTTTGTATATAGTTCTTCATTTAGGTTTTTTTTTATAGGTTTCATTTCATTTGTTGGGCTCATGGACCCTGGTTTCAATCGTTGTACATAGTTGAACTGTGGATTTCTGAGAAAATATTATTTTAAATCACCATGGATCAATGGATTTTTAAATGTACGTTTCCTTTGGATTTGCTTTGGTGGACGGAGAGTTTGGACTAATTTTATTTTGGATTACTTTGGATTGTGACTTCATTTTTTTTTTTCATTTTTGGACATGCATTTTTTTTCTTGTTTAAAATTATTTTCATGCTTTGATTCCATTTGCTTCATTTTGTGTTTGTGCACAATACATTTTGATTTATTACTTCCAAGTGTGGTATCCGCTCATTGGTTTACTGCATGTCACAATGTGGGTTTAATCAATCACTGGCACCCAGTGTGTGTGTGTGATGGACATGTGTTGATGTGCATAGTTGACTTTTGGTTTGTGTCATGATATAGGCCTTTCAGTGTGGGGTGGATGGGAAACTTGATTGTGTCTGAAGTCTGGGGTGGCGTACAGTGGGATTTTGGTGGACATGAGGCCCATGAATGTGCATCTTTATGATATGTTGGGTGGGGACATGAGTCGGGGCCTGCTGGCAGGTGCCTGTCAATGCTGGGGGGCTGGGGGGGCAGGGGGACATGAGTCGGGGCCTGCTGGCAGGTGCCTGTCAATGCTGGGGGTGCAGGGGGACATGAGTTGGGGCCTGCTGGCAGGTGCCTGTCAATGCTGGGGGGCAGGGGGACATGATTCGGTGCTCACTGGTGCATGGTGACATGTGGGCTGGCTGGGGGGCATGGCCAGAGTGGATGGGCTGCCTACGGGACATGACCAGGGGTGCAGGGTAGTCCCCTGTGGTGTGGGCTGGCTGCAGGGGCTGGGGAGGGGGTACAGGGCACACCTGGGAGGACCCACACTGCCATTTCACGTGTTGAACTCCCTGCGCACCCCTCAGAATACACGTACCACGCTCACACAGCTAAATCGTGTGTGATTCTCCCCGCGCACCCCCTCAAAATACACGTACCCCGCTCGCACAAGGCCTATCGCGTGTGATTCTCCATGCGCACCCATCAGAATACACGTACATGCTCGCACAGGGCCTATCATGTGTGATTCTCCACGCGCACCCCTGAAATACACGTACCCGCTCGCACAGGGCCTATCGCGTGTCGCACAGGGCCTATCCCGTGTGATTCTCCATGCGCACCCCCAAAATACACATCCACCGCTCCCACAGGGCCTATCATGTGTGATTCTCCCAGCGCACCCCTCAGAATACACATACCCCGCTTGCACAAGGCCTATCGTGTGTGATTCTCCACGCGCACCCCCGAAATACACGTTCCCGCTCGCACATGGCCTATCGTGTGTGATTCGCCAAGCGCACCGCCAGAAAAACACGTACACGCTCGCACAGGGCCTATCGCGTGTGATTCTCCACGCGCACCCCCGAAATACACGTACTCCGCTCGCACAAGCCCTTTCGCGTGTGATTCTCCACACGCACCCCTCTGAATACATGTACCCCGCTCGCACAAGGCCTATCGCGTGTGATTCTCCACGTGCACCCCGGTGCGAGCGGGGTACGTGTATTCGGAGGGGTGCATGGGGAATTTTACAGCCGTTTTCATCGTTGGGGGGCTGTATGCTGGTCCACTGGCCTGTGCGCCATATACAGGATTTGTGCGCTGTTCAGGGCGCACAGGGCGGGGTTGGGGGCGTAACTGGCGCTGCTGCAGGGTCACTGCGCCACTCTGCGCCACGGCAGGTTATGGATGTTAAAATCCATGAATACGCTGTGCGCGGAAATGAATTTTGGCGCGCGCGGCTGCCGCAGACTGCCGCACGCGCACACTGTGCGCCAGCCGCGTGCGCCGCTTGTGAGCAGGATTCTATGAATTACCCCTTTAATCTCACTGCGAATTGCCTAAATAAATAGTGACTGCTCGACGCTCTGTCATTTTTATATATAACAACACCACTGTCTAAACAGGTCAACATCGCTGGTGGTCTAGTAGTGTTCTAAAATATACAGTGGGCACAGCCAAGGCATTGGCTATTGGTCTGGAAGTGTATTAAAATGGACAGTCGGCATGTCCTAGGGCCTTGGCTAGTGGTCTGATAGTGTTCTAAAATAAACAGTGGGCATGGGTGAAGGCCATGGGCAATGATGCGGAAAAAATCTATGGAATAAAAAAAACTTCAAATTCACAGAAAACACTTTAGTTGCAGGGATGTCATGGTGAGAATGTAATGGAACAAAACCTTGGAAATTCAGCTAAAGCCACCTTAACTTTGTGCTCCCTGTTGTTCAGCCTATGACCACAATAATGTCATCACAGATGGCATCCCCGATGACATCACTAATTACATCATCTATTATTTTACAGATGACATCACTGATGGAATCACTGGTGACTTCATTGGTGACATCACTGTTTACATTAAATATAATACCACTGATTACACCTGTGATGGCATCAGACATAACATAATGTATGTCTTAGCTAATAAAAGTTTCATCTAAATAACAATTTAGACTGTGGTCTTTGCCATGGCCAAGGCTGTGAACACACTGCATGGCCGATGGCCATGGCTAGTGGCTGTTTAGTGTTCTACAATTTGCAGTGGGCACGGCCGAAGGCCGTAGCCACTGGCCATGGCCAAAGGCCATAGATAGTGACCCCTTAATGTGTTACAATATACAGTGGGCACAGCCAAAGGCTATGGCTAGGTGTCCCTTAGTGTTTGAAAATATACAGTGAGCATTTATAGTTTGAAATGTGCACTTGCTAGAGGTCCTGCTACAAATAAAAACAGTTTTTGCTGTGTTTGCTACAAGTAAACATGGTCCGTAGATAGGCTGTCCGTTTCAGGCTTCATACAGCCTTTGGTAAAATACATGAAATTACCCTTGCAAATGAAATATTCCAACTTCATAAATCATACAAGCACAAAATGCAGCAGAGCCGACTGCCGCAAAAGCCAGTTCAAGTCTATCTCAATTCCCCTCAGCGATTGTGACTTTTTAATCATCGACATTGCCGCAAAAGCCAGTTCAAGTCTATCTCAATTCCCCTCAGCGATTGTGACTTTTTAATCATCGACATTGCCGCAAAAGCCAGTTCAAGTCTATCTCAATTCCCCTCAGCGATTGTGACTTTTTAATCATCGACATTGCCGCAAAAGCCAGTTCAAGTCTATCTCAATTCCCCTCAGCGATTGTGACTTTTTAATCATCGACATTGCCGCAAAAGCCAGTTCAAGTCTATCTCAATTCCCCTCAGCGATTGTGACTTTTTAATCATCGACATTTAATGCTCCAGGAAACCATTATTTATAATGGAAATGTCAGCAGCAGATTAGTAGTAATGAATTAGGTTATGAGATTATTAATCCGTCAAAAGCTTTAATGTCGTTGGCCCAGAATTTAGTTTTTAGAATGTGAAAAATGTTTTAGTTTTACGGAGCTTTTAAAAATGTGTCCAATCTAGCCTGAGAGACTATGTCTTGTGCTGATTTTGACAGCTATTTGCAAATTAGCCCCACGAATAGTTATTTAAACTGCTTTACATTTTATTTCAAACGGTGGCAGGTAACTTGATTAACATACGAAAACTGTGTCAAATTTAGTTTGGATAAATATTGATTGCTACCACCGATGAACGATGCCGTGCCAACAACATATGCTTTTTGGAATCGTATGAAAATAAATATAGGGCTAAATAGCAAATTTTGTACTAAGGGTTTCTTTGAAAGACAAGTGTCCATTCGATTTGCAAAGGCGTAACTAGTAGTAATTTATAAACCCAATTTACTCCCGATTTACAATTCTGTGAACAGGAGAAAGTCAGGAGTTAGAGTTCCCCCACGTGACCACTGTGTAGATTACATGTGAGGGCAGGAGTAGGTCAGAGTTACTACTGATACATTTATGTATTTTTCATTTTATTTTCACATTTATGTAGCGCCCGAACTCTGAGGTATCACGGCGCTGGTACAGAGTAAATCGGTAATACAGAAAAAGTCAAAAGTGCAGATTACGCAGTCTTTTTCAATCTACTCCTGATATCTTTATATAAATACTCAAAAAGTTCCCCGAAAAACAAAATAGCACGTCCAGAAGCACATCTATATATTTAAGGTTTGGCAGAAATGGAGAAATTAAGTTAAAAGAAGGACATCAGGGGCTTTTTTATCCTAAGAACTGTATATTTGCAGGTATTTTGCTAATGTTTTTGAACTGCTGAAATAGCTCGTCTTAATGATGAGCCTAGCCTCTTTGTCTTTGCCTATATTGCCAAAGGATTTTCACACAGCTACATCTACTACCATATTTTGGGATAGTTGCAGCATTTTTTGATGTTGGCGTGACAATGTTTCCATTTTGAATTACTTTAGCCCGTCCTCTAAAGCAGGGTCTTCGCAAAGATGCCCTTATTCAAAGAGAGGGTGTTGTGTGCAGTAGGAGAGTCTGCCTGTAGGTGTAAGTGTCATACCCGTGCCCTACGCTTAGATATAAAAGGCACCCTGCATGCATTTGAGTTGAGATACGGGGTTTATTCACCCATTTAGGTTCTGGGTGTAAAATGGAGGTCACCTACCACTTATGTTTTACATTTCCACTTCTATATCAGGGTGGACACGTTAAAAAATAATACAATTTCAGATTCTGAGAAAGTCTGTTTCGCTTCAGAGCTGTACTATGCATTTAGGCCAAAATGTCCGAATGCGTGATTTGGCCGATTTTCGAACGTTCGCAAATTCTAAACGCCTGAAAAGTTCGACCATATGAAGCATGCAGTGCTGGGTATCGCGGGTATGTCCCCCACACCCTTGCTCACTATACTGTGAGCAGGGGTTGCGGGTGTATCCCAGGCAGCTGTCCCGCAGTCACGAAAAAAATAAATAAAAATGGAAAGGACCCTGCAGTGCCCGTTCCCGATCACGAAAGTGAAAGGGAACAGGCGGTGTAGGCACACAGCGCGTCGAAATGAAAGGTAAGTAAGGGGGTTGGAGTGTGTTGGGGTGTGGGCGGGGGTGTGGGTTTGGCCAAGTGTGAAATGTTGAGGGTAGAAAACACCAAAGGTTATTTCGAACAAATAACCTTCGGCATTTCTCCCTCAAACATTTTTACCTCTGTCATTCAACCCCAAATCGTACAATGTAGGGAACAGCCTAAAATAGATGTATTTTGTTGTTCCACTGTGCATGGTGGCCCACGACAAAGGTGGCCAGATATAGGGATATTGCGCCACAAACTGTGCTTTTGAGAGAGCATCACACCATGAAAAAGTGATACTCACCAAATACACTTTTCGCGTATCTGGCACACCCCCACAATGCAAACATTGAACTGTCGTTATGTTACAAATAACGGGTTGGCACTTAGCAGCCCTTTAAAAGTAAGAGCCATGTAAAGCAGGGATGTCACGTGGGAAGTGGATTTTCGGGGTAGAGGGAGGAAATGAAGATGAGGCGTTATTATTGTAAAATGGAGGCAGAATATGGAGTAAATAAAGAAATGTCCTCCTACCTGTTGTAGAGTCGTATGTGGGTTTCCATTGGTAGTAACAACTGGCGGCGAGACTGATGCTACCCATGCACCAACAGCCCTCTGATGCCATGTAGACTCACGGGTGCTCAGCAGATCCGTGGCAGGGCTGTGTGATGCTGCATTGCGATGTGCGCCCAGGAGCCAATGGCGTCCACACCATCTTCCATCCAGCAGCCACTCCAAATGGCTGCCAACATCTGCAATGTCTCCTCTCCCTCGCATGCACATAACGCGAGCAACCATGGTACATGAGGCTCTAGCCTACAAGGGATCTACGGCAGTGAGGATGGACCTCGTGTCTTCATAGAAGTAGCATCAGCCTCCAGGGTCCATTAATCCGGTGCAGATGTGTGAGTAATGTACACGCTGCCATTCTCCCGCCAACACACAATCTGCGTCCTCCATCCTCCACCAGGTCCTGGCTTCCAGTTCTTTGCTGATTGAATGTTCAAAGAGACTTCCATACCTTCACACACATTAGATATCCACGTGCCCCATGTTAACTTTAATGCCAGAGTGACACTGCTCCTATTTATCATTTACCTACCTGTGACGTTATTACCATTTGGGCACTCCTTGATCATTGGTTTCACAATCAAGAAAATTGACAAAGGGCCTGCAGTTCTGCCTGCAAATTAGTCTACTAATGCCAGGGCAGCCTTCCTCAGGAAACGACAGCATTCCAGCTACAGCCACATCATGATAAAGGGCCCTGATCTGTGGACTGGCTGGAAGAGTTCACAGACTTCACAAGGATAGTGGGGATGACAAAACCCCAGCCATTATTGACATCTTCACCAATCTAGCTGGGAGGATAGCTCTGGGGCAATGCGTATGTCTTGGAAGCAAGATAACGCAGAGCAACAAGGTTCAAATCCCGGTGCCGCGCTTCTATACATGTCTCTGGTTTTAAGCATGTAATAAAAGATTAATTAATTGATTTGGAATTAATCTAGCAGAGAAGGTGATTAAAGCCATTATAAAAATGATTCCTAAGGCTGACAGAACATCCTATGATGCCCTTATTAAAGCACTCAACAAGAAGTTAGCCATAAACCCAACTGGGAATATGAGAGATATGTGTTTAATCTGTGACATCAGCTTCCACATAAAACCATTCATGACTTTGTGACGAGGCTTCACCAAAAGATGATCCATTGGCAGTTTGATTTTTTTTGGGATGATGATGCCATCTGCTTATGAATTTTAGAAGGCAGCACCTCGTCCACTTTTCGTAAGCAGCTGCTTAAAAAAACTCTACCGATTGACGACATCATTAACGTTGTCGGCGTATATGAAAGGTTAAATATATAGGCTGCTGCCAGGAAAGCCCGAAAGAATCAAAACTCTGTAGCAGTGCTACAGCCATCCAAGTGCCCTGACAAGCCTCTGATAATACCACGGGCCAATGCACCGTCCAGAATGTGTTACAGGTGTGGGTTTGCATTTCCGCACGCTGGGACATGGCCTGTGATTAATCAACATTGCACACATTGTGGCAGAGAAGGTTATTTCCAGACTGTCTGTGCAGAGGGCAGACTGTAGCCTGTTTTCTCGATCACCAAATAGACACATGGAGATCCACACCTAATGCACCTCAAGGTATTCTTTGGAGATCACCTTCTTCCGCATCCTAAGGCACATGCAAATTTGTTAGCGCTTTGGAAGACTCCCTGATTATCAATCAAAATGAGCATGAGTACTATGTGTTCTATTCCCAGAATACACTGATGAGTATGTGTACCCGACGGTTGAATACCCTGATACCAAAGAGGCCACGAGAGTCACACTCAATATGGGGGGCAAAAATCATGGCTTTATCATTGATACGGGCACCACGGTCAATACCATGGCTGAGCAAGAATTCCTTCAAACAGAAAACAGAAACATCCTAACCAAGTCTATGGCACAAATATTTCAATGGAGTGCAAGCCCACCACTGCCGTTCATCTGCAACTTTCTACGCACTGTAATGCATAGAGGATGGCACACCACTACCACTATTCGTGTATTGAGGAGTCCCAACAGTGGAAGATGCCTACTCAGCTTCAAGATTGCAAAAGAACTGTGGCTGAAAGAGGTACTCAACCAGACATCCAAATGAGAACAATGTGTCCAGCACACTGTGCAGAAGATATCAATGATGGCAGCAACACTTGTTTAAAAAAAAAAAAGTAGTCCTAGTGTTCCCAAAACTTTGTCAAGGACTAGGCATTCTAAAAGGAACTGTTGTGGAACTACATATTGATGTATCTTTATGCTCAGTTCCTTAACACCCAAGAAGGATAGGGTTTCACCTCCAGCATAGAGTGTCCAAAGCACTCTGCCAACTGATGAAGAACTATATTATTGAAACATTCTCCGGGCCCTGGATCTCTTCACTAGTGGTCGTGCACAAGGATGGTGGCTGTGTATGCCTATGTATTCATGTGAGTGTTGCCAATACTGCTATTAGAAGAGAAAGACACCAATGTCCAGACATGGTAGACATTATTGTCCAGCTGATTAATGCCACGCTGTTCTCCAACCCTGACTTAAATGAAGTGTACCATCAGCTGGAGCTGCACCTAGCGTCAAGGCCAATACCACCCTTTCAACCCACTATGGTCTGTCCGGTTCTAAGCATCTACATTTTGTGATTTCATCTGCCACAGAAGTTTTTAAAAAATGGCATTTAATTACAGTGATGATGTAATGGTATATGGTTGATCCCAAGAAGAAAATGACCAGGCATTAATGGCTGTGTGCACCATGCTCCAGAAAGCAGGCCCGACTTAGAATTTTTGACAAATGGGACATTGACAAAAGGAACCTCTGTTTCTATAGTCACACATATTTTGGGATCTGGGGATGTGCCCAGACCCCGAGAAGGTTCTCACCATTAACAGCCTCGCCCCACCTACACAAGTTGCTGAGGTGCAGTCATTCCTTGTCATGGCCCGGTACTATCCGAGATACTTACCTAATTTTTATACAACGACAGACTTTCTGCATTGGTTGCTGAAGAAGGATGCTGTTTTTCATTGTTCAGGGGAGTGTCAATGGGTGTTCAACCAAATAACTATAGCGTTATCTGTAGCCAGAAAACTGGCAAAATTAAACCCAATATGGCACACAGAGATCATTGTGCATGCCAGCCCGGTGGGTCTAGGCACCATACTAGCTCAAAGTAACACAGTTCCCTGCATTCCACACCACATGGTTGCCTATGTCAGCAGGGCACTGTCACCGATGGAGTGTGCACTTTCTCAGAAGCTGAGAAGGAGAGTGTAGTGGCCTTGTGGGTGTGAGAACATTTCCACCACTTTGTCATTGGGCAGCAATTCAGGCTGGCAACAGACCACCAAGTGTCAGGAATAGGGTTTGGGGTAAGCCCAAGAGACGGTATGTATGGAAATGAGGGCAAAAAACTACAATTCCCAGCATGCTTTAGGGAGGATTGTAGTTCTGGAGATTCACGCCGTGAGGCAGATGGAGCCATCAGGATGGTATTTTGCCGTTGACCGCCCGTGCACAGGTGCTGATAATTGATGTTTGTGCAGCACGGGCGGCCACAACAGTTTGCACGGGACTCGTATGAAGCAGGAGGCGTCCTGAATTCTCATGCGGCAGCGGTGGTGAGCTATGGAACTTTGAGCGTCTTGCTCTGCGGTCTTATCCGGGCTGTGGCGGTGACTCTCTATGGCTAAGCGGGTTCGCGCTGGCATTTGGAAGCACCTTCATTGCCTGGGCTGCAGCGGTGAGCGGCTCCTGCAGAGAAGCAGGTCTAAGCCATATGTGACGGTGGATCAAGTGACCACAGCGTTTCAAGGCAGCATGCTACGAGGTCCGGGTGTACTCCCGAGTCACCCAGACACTAAGATAAGTGCACAGCAGTTGCTTTGTTTTGTTTTACAAACTGAGCAATGTTTCAGGAGTTCTATGGTTAATTAATGAACTAAAGCTGCATCTTCCTTTTGGGAACTCATGAAGCCATATTGCAGCAAAATAAGGGTGTTGGAAGTATGGTGTAACACCCGGAGTATGAGACAATACTCACAGTGAAGAGCGGAATCTTTACTAGGGTGCAAGGTTCTGGATGCAGAAGGGGCACATGTATAGAGGTACACAGAACCTCATGATTTATGTTCTGTTGTATGTTAAATGTTAGCCCAATGGGCCATTCATTTTAGGGAACATTCCCTTGTCTGTGCCATACAGTTTGTGGTTTGCTTCATGTGTAATGTGTGGTGTCATGATCATTCTACCTTTATATGATAACACAGTTACCTGAGCTGGCAAGTTATAATTAAGGTAACTAAGCTGCTTATGTAGGTAATTCACAGGAGTAGGTCTGGATAGGTATTAACTATTGTGGAGAGAGCAGGATTAGGAAGGTACTGTATTAAGCTTTATTGTTAGATATGCATGTTTTCTCTTCACCACCATTCCTTTGTCAGTCCACCCCCTTTCCCTAACTCCGTCATCCCCCCATTGGCTGTCACGTGGTTCTCCTTATTATTAACATCCAGACGCCCGTGCCAACCACGGTGGGAGGGTCGATCTGTTCGGCTTCTGTGGTTCGGCAGAGGGGGTCGATACCCTTTCATCCCTTAGTAGACAAGACAGAATTATCAGCCCCCGATTTAGGGGTATTTGAAACACCCAGGCCAAATGGAGTCAAATCCTCCATCTTTAGCAGAAGTGCTAAAGACGTTTGCAAGAGATTCAAGTGGAGTTGGCGCATGCAAGACAGGAGTCTAGTAATATCAAGGCTCAGGTACAAGGGCTAGTAGCTGAGGGTACTCCATTGGAGACTGCGGGGTCATCTACAGGGAGTAATGCAGGAAGAACCTCTATCTTTATTGTAAAACCACCTAGTAGTGTTCTATTGGCGGCACAGAAAGATTTGCTGGTGATCCCCGGAAGTACATGACATTTTTAACCCAATGTAGGTTACATTTTTTGTGTAAACCCGCGGCATTTGAAACCATCCAAGCTAGGACAGTATTTGCGATTTCCTATTTAACGGGAGATGCGGCGGCGTGGGCCATGC
This sequence comes from Ambystoma mexicanum, assembly GCF_040938575.1. Classification (NCBI taxonomy): domain Eukaryota; kingdom Metazoa; phylum Chordata; class Amphibia; order Caudata; family Ambystomatidae; genus Ambystoma; species Ambystoma mexicanum. The sequence goes on along the minus strand of NC_090932.1, from coordinate 659,453,441 downwards.
TGTTGATACAGAAAGATTATCCCTTATTATACAACTGGGGCAGGTTGACAGAATTTGGGTGGCTATTTGATCGTAGAGAAATTTCTTTGTCCCAAGACAAAGAATTGTTAGCATTAAAGCAGGGAACACTTGAATTAGTATCATATGTTACTCAGTTCAACTGGTTGGTGATAGAGACGGATTGGCCAGAGAATAAACAAACGGTATTGTTTTATCAGGGATTTAGGGATGAATTGAAGGATGCGATGGCTCAGGTCGAACCCCAACCTAGTTCATGTACTGCTATGATCGACCTAGCCTTGAGATTGGATGATCGTATGAATGAAAGGAAAGGGGACAAGAAGAGACCTGAGGTGGTACCTTTTGCAAGATTGGACAAAAGGCGGGGAGTGAGAAATAATGATGGAGAGCCCAAGGAAATAGGAGGGGTGAGAGGGCCTTTGTCGCTGCAGAAAAGGAGCAGCGCATGGTTAATAACTTATGTTTATATTGTGGTCAACCAAGACATTATATACGAACATGTCCCAATACTCCGAAAAAAGTTGTGAGAAGCGAGGGAAGCAAGATGGAGGTGGGAAAAGGATTGGGCCGGCCTTAGGGGGAACTCAGGTGTCAGGCCCCAGAAGGTGTATGTTCCCAAGTTGGGCAGCTAATACGGTGGATAACAAGAATTCTCATTTGTATCTGTTGGTGACGTTATTATTTGCATGCACAAAACAAATGGTGTCAGCTATGGTAGATTCAGGTGCCACTGGAAATTTCATTGACATTGGTTTGGCAAGGAGGTTGGGATTACCTTTAAGAGATAAGGCACAGTTAGAAGGGGTACAGTCAGTGGATGGTTCTCCATTGATTTCTGGTCCTATTTGTCAGCAAACCCAACCAATTCAGATGCTTTGTGGATGGGGACATGTGGAGGAAATGGTGTTTGATTTAATATCACCACCTCAGTTTGGCCTTATTTTAGGGATGCCTTGGTTGATCTTGCACAACCCCAGTATTGATTGGGTCAAGAGGAAGAGGTTGGCCCAGCCCTATTTCTGGCAGATCAAGCAGGAGACTTACAAGTGGTGGGAGATGTGGGGGCTGTTATTCCTAGGCAATATGTTGATTTCACAGGAGTGGTCGACAAAAGGGGAGCAGAGCGGTTGCCTCCACCTCGATCTTATGATTGTGTGATTGAGTTAGAGCCTGTGGCCAAGTTACCATGCAGTCACATTTACGCCCCAACTTAAAAAGAAAATCAACATTTAAGGGAATATTTGGATGACATGCTGCAAAAAAGTTTTATTAGACATTCTACTTCTCCAGTATCATCACCTTTCTTTTTTTTTCTGAAAAAGAAGGAACACTCAGAACCTGCATTGACCATAGAGCTTTGAACAAGGTAACCATAAAAAATGTATATCCATTGACTTTAATTTCAGTATTACTGGACCAGGTGAAATCAGCAGTGATATATACTAAGCTGGACTTGAGAGGGCATATCATTTGATTTGTGTAAAGAATGGGGATGAGTGGAAGACAGCTTTCAGAACAAAATTTGGATTGTTTGAATATTTAGTTATGCCTTTTGGACTGTGTAACGCACCTGCAGCATTTCAGTACTTTATGCAGGAAGTGTTGAGTGAGTTCTTGGACATATTCGTCATTGTATATATTGACAATATTCTGATTTATTCCGCTTCAGAGGGCCAACACATAGGTCATGTGCGGGCTGTGTTACAAAGACTACAGGAGCATGAGTTGTGTGTAAAATTGGAAAAATGTGAATTCCACACTACTAAGTGGAATTTCTTGGATTCATACTCACTCCTACAGGTATAGTAATGGATCGGAAGAAGGTACAGGCAGTCAAAGAATTGCCAGTGCCTCAATGTGTCAAGGACATTCAGTCTTTTCTGGGGTTTGCCAATTTTTATAGAAGATTAATTTCAACTTTTTCACAAATTGTCGCACCCATAACTAAGTTGTTAAGAAAATCCTCTGGGTTTTGTTGGAATGAGGAAGCAGAGAGAGCTTTTCATGAATTGAAAGGGGCATTTACCTCTGCTCCTGTTTTGAGACATCCAGATCCTGAAAGGCCTTTTCAAGTAGAAACAGATGCCTCCAACATAGCGGTGGGAGCTGTGTTGTCTCAGAATGATGGGGAAGGTAGGTGGCATCCAGTGGCTTTCTATTCCTGGAAACTCACGAGTTGCGAGCAGAATTACTCTATTACGGACAAAGAGTTATTGGCGATACAGGAAGCATTTCTTGAGTGGCAGCACTATCTTTTGGGAGCGAGACATCAGGTGATGGTAGTAACTGATCATAAGAATCTTCAGTACTTTAAAACCGCACATACCCTAAGCCCAAGACAGTTGCGTTGGTCACAATATTCCAATGAATTTGATTTCTTGGTGACTTTCCGGCCATGGAAGAAAAATGGAAAGACTGATTCATTATCTAGACAGCAAAATTTAGAAAATGTTGTGACAGAGGTGAAGACTATTCTTCTGGTGGAAGGAGTGGTAGGAGCAGTGACCAACAGTCTGTAGAGACAGGTGACAAAAAAAAGGAATAAACAAAAGGGTGTGAAATGGGGCACCAAGAGACCGTTAGAAATGGTCAAAGATGGTCTTCCGTACTATGCAGGGAAGTTATATTTGCCTACTCAAGATTTACAAACAAAGGCATTGTATTGGTGCCATAAATCCCCCTTGGCAGGGCATGCTGGGAGGAAAAAGACACAGGAGATTTTGAAGAGGTACTTCTGGTGGCCAACCCTAAGACAAGATACCATTGACCATATTCAAAACATGCATACAGAGTAAGGCAGATCATGTAAGAAAGGCAGGTCTATTGCAGCCATTGCCTACTCCGGAAAATGTTTGGACTCATATTTCAATGGATTTTATAACTGACTTGCCTCCTGGTAATCAATATGACATGATTTGGGTAGTCGTAGATTATTTGTCCAAACAAGCCCACTTTGTGCCTTGTCAGGGTATTCCAGGGTCAGGAAAATTGGTGAAGCTATTTCTACAGAATATTGTTTGGCTGCATGGGTTGCCACAAAGCATTGTTTCTGATAGGGGTTCACAGTTTGCATCTAAATTCTGGCGGGCCTCTTGTCAGATGCTGGATATGGAGTGTGCTTTATCTACAAGCTATCACCCACAGACTGATGGACAAACTGAGCATGTCAATCAGACTCTGGAACAATATTTACGATGTTATTTGCATGAAGGCATGGACTCCTGGGTACAGGCTTTGTGGTTAGCAGAGTTTACGTACAATAATACTGAGCATGCTTCATTGGAAATGGCACCTAATTAATGTTTGTATGGACAAGGGCAGAATATCTTGCCAGAACATTTACCAGCAGTGGAAACATTTCCAGCATTGCAGGAGAGGAAAGAATTACTTTTAGCCATTAGACAAAAGGCTAGAGTGAACTTATAACAAGCGAAGAAGGATTACAAGAAACAGGCAGGTAAAGAAAGGAGGGCAGCTCCTCATTATAAAGTGGGAGATAAAGTATGGTTCTCTACACGTAATGTACCCCTGGTAGGATATTGTAAATTTGCACCAAGATGTATTGGGCCATATGAAATTGTGAAAAGTATATTGCTAATGGCTGTTAAATTAAAGTTGCCAGACACGTTAAAATACATCCTGTGTTTCATGTGTCTTTGCTTAAACCCGCAGTTCCGGGAACACGTGTACAGAGACAGCTAGCCATCACCAAGGAAGGTCAAATGGAGTATGAAGTCAAGAAGGTATTGGATTCAAGACGCAAACAGCGGAACTTATGGTAATTGATCCAATGTGCTGGTTATGTGCTGGAGGACTGTTCCTGGGAACCTGCCAGTTCAGTGCATGCACCACGATTGGTAAAACAATTTCATTTACGTCACCCGGAAAAGGCAGGCCCAGGGAAGAGCCCTGGGAGAGGAGATACTGTCAGGAATAGGGTTTGGGGTAAGCCCAAGAGACATTATGTACAGAAATTAGGGCAAAAAACTATAATCCCCAGCATGTTTTAGGGGGGATTGTAGTCCTGGAGGTTTGCGCCGTGAGGCAGCTGGAGCCATCAGGATGGTATTTAGCCGTTGACCGCCCGTGCACAGGTGCTGATAATTGATGTTTGTGCAGCACGGGCGGCCACAACGGTTTGGACTGGACTTGTATGAAGCAGGAGGCGTCTTGAATTCTCATGCGACATCAGCGGTGAGCGATGGAACTTTGACCGTCTTGCTCTGCGGTCTTATCTGGACTGTGGTGGTGACTCTCTAAGGCTAAGCAAGTTCACGCTGGCATTTGGAAGCACCTTCATTGCCTGGGCTGCAGCAGTGAGCGGCTCCTGCAGAGAAGTGGGTCTAAGCCATACGCGGCGGTGGATCAAGTGACCACAGCGTTTCAAGGCGGCATGCTACGAGGTCAGGGTGTACTCCCGAGTCACCCGGACACTAAGATAAGTGCACAGCAGTTGTTTTGTTTTGTTTTACGCACTGTGCAATGTGTCAGGAGTTCTATGGTTAATTAATGAACTAAAGCTGTATCTTCCTTTTGGGAACTCATGAAGCCACATTCCAGCACAATAAAGATGTTGGGAGTATGGTGTAACACCCGGAGTGAGGCAATACTCACAGTGAAGAGCAGAATCTTTACTAGGGTGCAAGGTTCTGGATGCAGAAGGGGCACATGTATAGAGGCACAGAGAATCTCATGATTCATGTCCTGTTTTATGTTAAATGTTAGCCCAATGGGTCATGTGTCATGTTGATTCATTTTAGGGAACGTTCCCTTGTCTGTGCCATACAGTTTGTGGTTTGCTTCATGTGTAATATGTGGTGTCATGATCGTTCTACCTTTATATGTTAACACAGTTACCTGAGCAGGCAAGGTATAATTAAGGTAACTAAGCTGCTTATGTAGGTAATTCACAGGAGTAGGTCTGGATAGGTATTAACTATTGTGGAGAGAGCAGGATTAGGAAGGTACTGTATTAAGCTTTATTGTTAGATATGCATGTTTTCTCTTCCCCACCTTTCCTTTGTCAGTCCACCCCCTTTCCCTAACTCCGTCTTCCCCCCATTGGCTGCCATATGGTTCTCTGTATTATTAACATCCAGACGCCCATGCCAACCACGGTGGGAGGGTCGATCTATTCCGCTTCTGTGGTTCGGGAGAGGGGGTCGATACCCTTTCATCCCTTAGTAGACCTGACACCAAGCCTTACTTTCCCTGTTTGTGAACCCTTGAACAGGGATGCCACACCACATTGAAAGGGGGCAATTTGCTGATAAGAATATGATCTTGACATTGTACACATGCCCAGCGGATTATCTGAATCCTGCAGATTAAATCTCCGACACCCAGGACATAACCCTCACGGACCAAAGTAAAAAGTTGCAGAACAATACATCACAATGTAACCACAAATGCTTTCCTACTGGCATCCAGGCTATATATGTTCAGGCAATCATCAGTAGAGGACCCATCGATAGTCCTAGCTATTGAACTCACCAACACCAGCAAGTGGGGAGTCTATCTCAGACATCTGGAGCAGCACCTAGCTGCAAACAAAAATGAGAAAATGAGAATGGGCAGGATGCACATGGAGCTAACTTTGATGGATCAACGGATACTGTTCAGATGTTGTCAGCTCGTCGCACCTGTGCTCTTTACAAAGAAAAGTGGTGCTATGCAGGATGTTAAGAGCCCATCCCGCCTCGACTGATCAGCAGCTTCAGGAGAAGCGCCCTGCCTCCTCTGCCGTGTCACAGCTCCACGGTAAGCCATGCCCAGTCTCCACTAGATGGATGAATCTGAACTGATCCATGAAACAAGACCATCATATCCTGTTGCCGGCTATATTCCGGCATTACGAGCAAATTGTGCAGCCCTCGATCCCATCCGCTGTGCACATCCATGAGGACAGCTTCAAAGATGGCCACTGCCCAATGTTATTGATTAGGTTGCAAAGCAACCATGCTGGAAGAGCTCCGCTTGGCTCCAGCACCCCTCATCTGCAGGCCGGTGTAAGCAGAAGGCTCATAAGGCTAGTGCCTGTCTTTACCTGTCTTGGCCTGACAGGGTGCGGGGGGACAGCCACTCTGCCCTCCTCACCATGGAACACCAATTGTAGGCTAAGAAGCACCCAGCATGCCTGATTTCTCCATGAACTTCTGCAAACCTTTTACTCTAATTTGTAATACCGTTCTGTGTGCCTCGTAATTTCATTGCTTGTTGCGTTGTATTCATCCGATTGCCGACTGAGGCCCAGACATTGCGCCCCATAGCCCATGCTGTGCCCTGTGTAGCTCATGTGTGAATGTGCCCCCCTCTGTCACGGGCCTGGGTAAGCAGTAACCTTATTGTTGTTCTCATTGCAATACTTGTTTCACCATATCCTGACTTAGTGTAATGATGCCGCCACATGTCTTGTGCTGCCACAATGCTAACAATAACAACTCGTATCACAGGATCACAGTGAATCGTGCCTGTCTTCCCGCCTTCCGAGACTATGATCCCATCCTGCACAGAGTGTGCCCTATTACTCTCTCTAAGTAAGCTAGGCCGACTCTACCAATGACTATACACGTAACTGTATTCCTTCTAATTGTGTCCATTACTATTACTTCCACATCTTCGAAGCCTGTGTCATACTTATATACCTAACTCTACCTTGCGGGTCTATGTTATCATTTGTATATTAGTCCCCAGCTGTCCTACCGCCTTACAACAGTACCTGGTGCCTCATTAATACAATCTAACATGCCTATGAAACTACGGTCGCATTAAGATCTGTGTTGCCATAATGTTGCCTAGCTCGCATTAAGATCTGTGTTGCCATAATGTTGCCTAGCTCGTATCAAGACTTGTGTTGCCATAATGTTGCCTAGTTCGCTTCAGGATTTGTACTGGCCAAATGTTGCCTAGTTCGCATCAGGATTTGTGTTGCCCTACTAATGTTGCCTAGCTTATATCATGATTTGTGTTGCCATAATGTTGCCGACCATCCACTCCACCTATGTCTACCGTATGCCTCAACTTTTCTCGTGTAACGGACCACTTTGTAACCTGGTCCCTCATTCTCTTTGACATTTGTCTCATGCCATTTAATGTATATGTTTGATTGATTGTATTACCTTGTGCTCCGCTTAACGATATGTAACCATGTAACATATGCGCCCAGCTACCTGAGGGTTCAGATGCACTCTATAAATAAACAAACTAAACTAAACTAAACTAAACTAAACTAAACTAAACTAAACTAAACTAGTTTGTTTCAGGACTTCTGTTGCCCTAATGTTGCCTAGCTCGCATCAGTCACACTGGCCTATTACTTGTACTATTTATGCCTCTACATTATTATTGATGCCTTTTATAGGCTCCTTTCTGGAGACTAACCAGCAACCTATAGTTGCATAGTTAACACTCGAAAACTGTCAGTATCCAGCCATGTCGAATCCCACATGGCCTGTACCTGGGATCACACCTACAACCTTCTTACCCTCGCTTAAATATGACCACCTGGACATTTCAATAAGGCCCACAAAGTTCTTAGCCACACTTCAATTAGACACAAGTTCCTCTAATAAAGCTTACACCAGTGGCAGAGACCTAGACCCTCTGCTACCGTCTAACCAATGGATTAATTGTCCTCATATCCAAACATCACACCAGAAAACATGCTCCAATACAGCTAGAAATAACAGACTCTGTTCCAGATTACCTAAACATCTTGAGCCATCGCTCAATACAACACATAAAATAAATCCACTACCTAGTAAGAATAATCATAGCTCTGAAATCACAGTCATAAACAAAAACAGAAATGCACGTAGCAAAGATATGCCTAAAACCACAGAAAACAACAATATGACATGGAAACAGACTAGACTGAGTGACACGCTTACGAATTCCACCAGACAAACCATTAAAGTTGCATTCATTAATGCCAATCAATGGTGGCTCATGCGACAGACATCTCTAACCTGATCACAGCCAAAGACCTTAACTTTCTAGCAATAACGGAATCCTGGCTTCATGCAGCAGCAGGCCCTTCACTCCTACTCACTGTACCAGACAATTACGCTATCATAAGAGAAGACAGAGCAGACTCTAGAGGCGATGGCATTGCCATCATTGCAAAGGCCAACCTAGACTTAATATATTCATCTCACCAACATTCCCATACTGCAAATAACCCACTACTAAAATACCCATCTCCAACTCCCATTCCTTAACTGTTCACCTAATTTATAGACCTCCACCGCCCATTAGCACCTTCGAGGAAGATATCATGACACTTTTATCTGATAATACAAAAGCCTCCTCTCAAATATTACTGTTAGGAGATCTCAATTTAGGATTCAATGACCCTAACGACCACCAATCTATAGCAGTAACCAATACCCTTACTGAATTTGGCCTTAATCAAAGAGACACTCAGCCTCCTCATGTCAAACGCAGGACCTTGGATTTGGTAGCTGATCTTAATTGCAAAACTGTCATTACGTCAATTGTACCTCAATCATAGACAGATCACTGTCTACTGTCCTTCACTCTCGCAGCCAATTTCCTTAAAAGTAAGTCTAACCTAATAACACCTCCACTTCCGACCAGGAACAAACGGAACATTACTGGGGACACTATCTTTCGACATGTAATCCCTATCCTTAACTTACTGTAGGACACTGCCGATCCAGATATAATAGTAGATGTCTATAACTCAACGATGACCAAAGCCCTAGATATCATTGCCCCGCTTAAAATGCATAAAGGCAAACCCAAAGCTCACCTGAACTCATGGTTCACACCTTATTTAAAAGCCTTGCGAGTAGAAAAAAGAAAACTGGAAGTCCTATGGGAACACCTTCCTTCTGTAGTGAACAAAACTAACCTTTTGAATATCACAGCTAAATATCAAGAAGAGATCTTCCTTACCAAACGTGAGACTTACAAAACATAATCTATCAAGCTAGCTCCAGTACTAAAGAACTCTTTGTTATCCATAGGGAAATGGAGGCTCCCATCCCCCCAACTGATACTTGCCTAAAGGATAAACTCTTGTGTACCAACATCCAGAATCCCCTCACTAACAAAATTGCCACCTTCCAAAACAAAATTGCTGACAAAAGATCGAACTTACCTAACATAGATACCCCCCTCTGAACCCAAGAGCTTCCCACTAAACCTCATCAATTATTCAAATTCTCCAAAGTCTCTATCCCTGAGTAACAAAAAGGCAAAAATCATTGCCTCCCTCACACCTTCAAGATGCCAAGGAGATAGCTGCCCTGCTCAAATAATTAAAGATGCCGCCAGAGACCTGGCACCCTTCTTCTCAAAAATAATCAATGCCTCTTTCTTATCTGGCACTGTACCTAGCAACCTAAAGGAGTCATGGGTCCTACCTCTCCTAAAAAAACAATCCTTGGACCGTACTATCTCCACTAATTACAGGCCAATCACAACAGTACCATTCTTACTGAAGATACTAGATAGGGTTGCATACATACAGATCCAGGAATACCTGGAGACCAATCATCTTTTAGGGACTCGACAATCTGGTTTTAGGCCTCAACATGTCACCAAAATGGCGTTGATCGCTTATGCAATCACCTTGCCAGAGCACCCCATTTCTCTCAGGACACAATAGTATGGATCCAATCATTTCTAAATAACAGGACCATGAAAGTGTTCTCCCCTTCGGCAACAGCCAACCCGATCCCAATAACATGTGGAGATCCCCAAGGTTCCTGCGTGTCACCGACAAGGTACAATATCTTCACAAAGCCTCTGTTCGATTATCTAGATCATCTGGGTGTCACCTACATTAATTATGCAGATGACACCCAGATCCTCTTACCTCTTATGAGAAACTATGATACCGATGTAGTGCTAGTGAATAAAATTTATCAAATCATTCAGGCATGGATGGTCACCCATGGCCTCTGCCTGAATGACGATAAAACACAGCTCATGATTCTAGGCTCCCCAGCCAATTTGAATACACTTAACAATAACTATACCTCCTTTGACATAGATGGGAACAACATTAACGTGGCAAAAGAGGTTAAAACCCTAGGCTTTTACCTCGACTCAGCACTTAACCTTCACAAACAAGTCAACACCATGGCCTCAGCAACAGCATATACTTGTAAATTGATACAGGCCTGCAAACCCCTTTTTTCCAAAGAGAGGTGCCTTGTACTAGCCAGAGCCCTCATCTTGCCAAAGTTGGATTATTGCAACAGACTCTACTTAGGTGCAAGTTAGTACATTGTTAATAAACTCAATTTTTTGGAAAATAATACACTAAGGACTGCTCTGAGTATATGAAGGAGAGAACATATCTCTGAGGCAAGGAGACAGCATAAATGGCTATCCATTAAGAACAAGATCCAGCTTAAAACCATGTCTCTAACTTATAAATGTCTTAATCATGCTGTCCCCTTGTACCTAACGGAAAAATGTGTCATAAGTTCCTCCTCACGTGTCACCAAGTCGACCAACTCTTCTTGCTTGGTAGTCCCAACGTACAAACTAAAAAAAACAGGATGAGTAGTGTCCCGGTTATGGCGGCCCAGCTATGGAACACACTCCCACCCACCCTTAAAATGAACCAGTCCTTCTCTAACTTTAGGAGAAATTCTATAACATGGTTAAATGAGAAAAACTGATGACGAGGTCAAGATAGCATTTCTTCCAATGTCAAATGCTGCATTATGTTTCTCTCTGTGTTGCTCATGATATACTCACTGAACAGTTATTGACTGTCTTCTTGGGCTGTACTTTTAAATCACTGCCTGTAATGGTTGATTATGCTATGTTGAAACCTCTTGCGATGTGCCCAAATACCGCCGGGTTCGGTGTGCTATATAAATCAATAAAACAAACAAACAAACTATAGAAGTACCCTGCATGATGCCGCAGGAAAAACACTGGCTGAACTCACGGTGCTCTACCAACTGGAATGAGGAGACAAAGAATTTTGAAGAAGAGAAGTTGCCCAGAACAAGCACCTGACTAGAGAACAGATGGGGCAAAGGAGGTGAGTCTGGCCAAAGGGGTGTACTATAGGTGTTGACGTATTGGTGAGACAAAGGTGACAGAAATAAAAGGAACAACGGTCATGGCCCAGAATTGATCCCATGGTATAACAAGGAATGCATCATAGCTTTAACATCAGCTGATGACGACTGGAAAAGGGATGGGCGATGAAGAAAGAGAAGGAGCAAGAGAGTCTGAACAACCATCAGTTGGCACTGATGGAATAGTGAATCCTGAGGAAACAGGATCTGAAGAAATAGCAGTGCTAAGTTATACAGGCAGGCCTCCGAGGATGATAAAGAAGCTACCACGACTGTTGGAGGAAATATAACATGGACCAAAGAAGGTTTGTGAGGGGGGTGATGTCATGATTTTACAAATCATGGGTTGGCAGCTGTTTATGAATAAGATACACGTGAAGCAGGCATGTCATGTGCGAGAGGGAGTTTCAGGGTAGAGGGGACCCATTGATCTGCTGAAATATTTGAAATTCAGGTTTTCTGTACACCACCTAACTCCCACAGGAGCCAACAAATATTCAAAGATTATTTGATTGTTGCTGAGTGTAACAGCTTTGAACCTTAGGATTGCAACTCGTTTGACTGTTTATGTGACTTTTGCACTTATTGGGTTCATACTTATTTAAGGTTTGTTGATATCAATCGTGTGATGTCATCAGTATGGAGGTTTGATATCATCTCTTGTGACTTCACTATAGTAAAAAAAAAAAGTCACGTGGCAGTTTTTCAGAAAGTTTATCGATGGGGGGTCAAAAGGCACTGCATATCACACCTAGGATTTCGATACAAAGAAAAGATTTTTAAAAACAGGCTTCTTTGAAATACCAGTTTCAGTTTATATAGTTATAACCCCTTTAAACAGTCTGAATATTGCACATAGAGCAATGTAGACTGAAATAATTGCTTCTCTTTGTCAAACATGATTATAATTCGGTAAGGAGCTTTTGGTGGAAGATGGAAAGACATACATTATCATTTGAAACATGTACAAATCGGTTCATTGGCCGAGCAAAATATGAACATAAAATCGGATGGGACATTGAGACAGATTTCTGAAATATTTGTTTCAAATAGTTAATGCACAACCCTAATGATCATGGACAAGTAGAAACATGAACATATGCAGAATTGTTACATGTTGCATTGACATGAAGGATTGACAATCACGCCCTCATCAAAGAGTCAACTTTATAGGACAAATTGTTAATAAATCTCTAGTATTGGCACGTGGAGTTTTATAGCTGTCATGAAGTGGCCTTAATATCACATAAAGCGTCTATCTATCTTGAATGTGTTTAGATGAGAAAGCCTGGGGTGCCATGATCAGTAGAAAAATACTAGTGAGGAGTCATTGCCTCATCCAACTTCAGATAGAAGAGGGTGAGCCTGATGGTTTATGCAGATTCAGACTCAAATCTAAAAAGGAATCTTCAAAACTGTACAAGCAAAGAATTAGTAACTGCTGAAAACAAGGACCACGTTTTTAAAGCATGTATACAACCACACATCCCAAAGAAATGTATCTGTTTCAGTATGAATATAAATCATTTATGTAACATACACTATAGGGACACATCTTTTAAACCACAGTGCACAATTATGACCACCCAAACTGAACTAAATTGATTAGATATCCACTTCACATATAGACATAATTATGTCAAATAATAATTTAAAAAAAATAAACAGAAACTGATGAATACCAGTACACGCGGCCAGGAAAATGTTCATCATTGTTACAGGAGTGCATTAGTACATTTGAAATTCAAGATGGCTCTGCAAACGTCAGCTACTTAGATCCGCATTGCTTTAGCCATTATTTCAATTTATATGTTGCCTACTTCAATTTCGGCTATTGGAGCCATTGGTTTAAGGCTCAGCCTTCCTCAGGGCGTAATGAGAACACATTGCATGATGCTATAGTGTATAGTTATTCTAAAATTAAGAAATAAATCTGTTAAACCGTTGTAAATTTAAAGTGGTAATGCAGCCTTGACACAGACTGGGTTATTGCATAGCAAGAAAAAGACGTTTTAAGCAGTCCCTGATGTAAAATATTCTTTCAGGCAATTACTATGTTGCAATATGGCTGAATATCCAAGTGTGCCTCTTCACTTTAGTTTGAAAAACCATGGTAGAGCTGTACTTCGCATATTGGTGATCACTGTAGACTTTGCACATGAAAAATGGAATCCTGCTCGGTCCGTGCCGCATATGCAGATTCACCATGAGGAATCCAAAGAAAAAAGATGATCTGCAGGCAGCTGACTGAATGCCTGACACAGAGCCATTAAGCTTCAGGCTAAATATAGCGCTGAGCAAGTAGAGAACTGAGAGAAAATCAAAGTGCCGAATTAAAAACTATCCATTAAAAAAGGAGGAGTCTGCAGAGGGTGAGAAGTAGAGCAATGATCAAGTGGTGGACTACAGGGGGATCCCCCCATAGTGCGCAACGTTACTGACAGGCCCTAAAGAAAAACACAAGATTATTAAATGCCTCATCGATCAAGCTGGGAACTGGAGGCAAATCCCCAAAATGAGAAATAATAAAAACAAGCATACAAATAGATGGGGGTGGAGGATTTAAAACAAAGTGTTGACCCAGCAGAGTTTTGAGAGAAACCACCCACAGTGTTAAAATAAAGCAGCACAATAGAAGGGAAGACATTGCATGAATTTCTGTATTCAGGGATCTGTAGTCAAGGTCCCAGAATAGTGAAATAACAGTGGTCTTCTGGGTTCTGAAGTCAAGGCCTTTTATTATTAAGAAAACCGTCGCATTCTGCAGTCTGAAGTTAAGTTGCAGTAATTTTGAAGGACTTGAGGCATTCTATGACTTGGGCATTGAATAGAACCATTGCAATCAATGGAGTTTTTGACAATCTACTTTTCAATTCTTAGTAATCAACAGGTAAATACACATAGTTCTGGGTCAACCTATTTAAATGTTCACAAATAAAGCTTTGAACTCTATCTTTTCCCTTCTAATGCATTGTTTTAAGTGACCAGTTTACCATAGAGCCAATGCACAGACATCACTGCACATGATGGCATCTCCTAGATACTTCTATTTTATCCCACCACCGCCTATAGTACGCCCCAGAGAAAAAGTATATTCCTGTCCTTCTTTCCGAGACCACCTTCCTCTTTCTCATATCTTCCTTTGTTGTTGGACTACTAAATGGGCCTCATCATAATGCCACACTCCTTTGTCATGTTTCCTTACTATCTTTCCCTCCCCACAGCCACCTGATGTTATCACCTCCTTCTTACGACAACTTCCTCCACAAACAGCTATTTCCTTCTATCTGCCAGTCTCCAAGTTGTCTGCCTCTTGCAATAGTACTTCAATAAATTTCTGATCCATCCTCTCAATTTCTTTCTCTTACCTCCTCTACCAGATGTCTGCTCTAACTGCCTCTATAGAAACCTTACCATGTTTCTACTGTTGGCAACCTTCTACCCAATCCCTTATTGAGCTCTCTTCTGACTTCTAACTGCTAGAAACCTTTGGTTTCACCACTCTCTCAGCTGCCACAACCGTTTCTGCGTATAACAACTCCACCGCCAAAGCACTACCACCAACCACTACCTCTTCACTGACCACATTTTCTATTTGAGGGACGACTGCCACTCCCTAGATATTAGCACCAACCTTCTCAGTGATTACTGGCTCTGCATCTTTAGTCAGCATCCCCGCCTACCCTTTTGATCTCCCCTAGCTCTGGTCTTATTACCACTTTCACCACTGCTGAACATCTCAGAAGGTCCTTTCTATAAGGTCTCACTCCTTCTACACCCACCCTTCACTAGAACCTGTGCAACTGATGTTGCTACCACTTCTGTCTGTTGAGCTCTTGCCATTTCCTCAGCCACCATCTATTTGGTCTATTACGCACTCCACCACTGCTGTAACTCCGGTCACTACCACTTTTTGTCACTCTGCTAACTCATGATCTTCTTCTCTTCAATTATAACCAACTTAGACTACAACTATCTGTATCTGAGGTGTAGCCAACACCATCTCCACCTGCCGTCACCTCTTCACAGTCCTTCATAATTTCTCCAGTCTCATTTCTCTGCAGATCTCTCCAGTCTCCAACCTACTCTAAATGCGAAATTTGAGGCTCCTGTTCCTTTCTACTACACAGTCAGACTGAACCGACTGTCTTATTTAGGGTGCCCTCCTCCCCCATGAGCAGGTCTTCCCTTATGTGGATCCATCTGTTTATCAACTCTGGCTGCCATCTCCAATTTCATTTTTTTGTATTAGGGGGCTGAGCAATCTGCCTCTGCAGAGGAAACGCTGCTGCTGGGCAGATAGGCACACTAACAAGGCTCTGTGGGTGTTTTAGAGCTTTTTTCATGTTCCCTGCACAGTTCAATGTATTTAGATGTGTTTGCAGGAGTTCAGGTAACAAAAGCAGGTTGATTATGCTGCAAAAAAAAAACAATCAGATGCCTAATCAAAACTGTGGGCTAAGGGACGATCACTTGTCTGATCCCTATTTCTGGATAATGAACATGTATATAGAGGGTGCACATATATGCTCCTAGTTGTGAGTTAACAGAAGGATAACTCCATAACCAGAACTATTTCTGGAACCCTAACCTAATGACTGGGTTTGGGATGGAGATGAATTCTTATTGTTATTTTAAATGGACGCATTATTACTCCCAAGATGCCCTTGGTACCAATGGTTTTCTTTCTAATTCAGAGTGTGATAATAATCCATATAATTATTCATAATTCTGATTCCTCATTGGTCCTTCTTTTGTTATAGTTAGAATCATGTAAGTTCCACCATATCCACCATGCGTATGGCTTCACTTCTGATTTGGGTGTAAAATACCACCACACATCATTATTTGGTAAGATATACTGTTAGCTTGAGGCATGCTTGCAATCCTACTTAAATTTGAAGTCTCGTAGTTACTCAAATTCTCCCTGGTACCATGATTTAGCTTCCACCATGCACGATGGTGTGGTCACATCATTAAAGGTTAGTTTGACCTTTGTCATGAGGGGTGATGTCACAGAAAACCTGAGATTCCATAAAAGGATAAGGGTTGGATCGATGCTTGCTGGGCAAATGGAAAATCACAATAATACAAAGGACGACAGCTTTCTAGTAATGGTGCAATGGTGCATTGGTCTAATCTAACATGATATATTTAATTAATTCTTAACCTTTATTCGACATTTTGTCGTTCAGTATAAAACACAGAAATCATTTAAACAATCCACCACTTAAAAAAATAAACCTAGTCGATCAAAACATAGGAAAATGCGAGTCAAAACGGATTCATTTGCTCTCTTTTTGGCCCTGACGTGGATATATTTTACCACCACATACATATCATCTGGGTCAGCTGTACACGTGCAAACATACATTGCTTCTGCAACTTCTCAAATGACCCTATGATTAAACTAAGGTTTTAGATAATGCACTCCTAACCCCCTAAATTCCACACAGATTAACATAAAATGTATGAAAGTTTCCTCAGCGGCACCACAAAGGGCACAAAGACGACTATTAGGGCCACCCCAGTTTTTAGAAACTGCTGCCAGGAACGTCATTTCACCAAACTGCAAGGGGTAGCAGAAGTGACATCACACTACCCTTGACCCAAGATAACATCACAGGAAGTGTTGTAATTTGACCCCACCCCAAGTGACATCACAGGAAGTGATGGCAAACGACCTTCAGATATTTTAGAGGCATCTAGCACCCGTGTTTCCAGGTGCTCTCATTTCAGCCAGATATAAAAACCGAGGCACAGAGGGAGGCATGATTTGTCCATGATTACACATTTGGGGAATGCCATTTTCCAGATTCGACATGGGGTCTATATGTAAAACATACATAATGCAGTATGTCTAACAGGGTAACGGAAATCTGTAACACAGGCTACAGCTAGTGTATGAAAAATCTATAGATCAATGGACATAGAAGTATGTGTTATCTGTGGCGTTGCTGTGTTAAACATGGCAAAAAAACACTGACCTGGGGAGGCGTGCACTGCTGATTAACGAGGCAAAAAATGCTGCATGAGCAAGGCCTGAAAATTAAATCATTGAACAGGATTTAGTATCAACAAAATTCCCTGGTTATGAATGTATACATAATTCAGCTACCACTATGATAGAAGAAACCTATTAGACTGGTCTGCGTGCACAGAGGGTAGTGCACCTGATAATGTTGCAGTATAATACCTTGGAATGTTTCTTTCAATATACCTGACAGCCACCCATAGTTGTTATTATCTAAGCGTAATAGTGGATGCCATAGGACTTAAAAAATAAAAAAATACACCATTTAATGTAATATCATTGCTGTGCACATAAATTCATAGTACCACACAGTTATTTAAAATTGAAAACACCCACAAGTTGTTTCTCACCCGGGGACTCACTGGCAGACTTCAAGGCGCACACTGCACACTACCCCTTGTCAGACCCAGTGGTGCCCAATGGCGTAGCACAAAATTTGGCAGCTCCCCAGTAAGCCATGCTGTGGAAGCTCCCCACCCCTCTCCCCCAAGCTCCTAAACAAAGCACAGGGCCCGCCAGACCTGGGCGTTTCGGGCCACCTAGTGTGTGGAATGTCCATGATGATCATGCCGCTGCAGGGGCATGCACGACTCCAAGAGAAAGAAGCAAATATGCTTTCAATCAAAGCTTAAATCTTTAATGTAGCACAGAGAGAAGGGAGCGGTGCCTGGTCCACAAATATAACTGCCACCAGTTGTGGCAGGTGAGGGTGTAAATATTTGCCACAAGTATTTGATTGTGCCTGAGCATAGCGAGGGAGCCTGAACTAACGAAAATGGGTTGGGAGGGGTGGGGGGCATTCTTCTCCCTCCTCAGAGTAAATGTTTTGAATAATGGGTTAAAATGGTGCATCAAAAAGCACACTTTCTGGGAAGATATTGGTTAAAGGCCAATAATGTGGGTAAAAGGCCAAAAATCGGTTTTGTTGGGTGCAGGGTACATCAGGAAAAAAAAGTACAATAGATGCAAGGCACCAAAAGTGCACAGGGCCTTCCCAATGCATTATCATGCTGCCCCATGCAATATATACCAGTATAAAAAAAACAATTGTATGTTGGCTGTGCCCAGACATTTCCATGCTGGATCCACCAGCATATGCTAGTATTCCCATATAAGACCATACTCATGATCGCTTTACAATGTTTTTCTATAGTATCATTGCCGGCACCGGCACAAAACTGGCTCTGCCAACATATGTCACTACTCCCATGTATGTACATGCTCCTGTTGGTTTGGCCATTAAAAGTGGCATGTCACAATAGGAAAACCTGTCCAAACTGGTTCCAATGTAAGCCAGTCTAGAACCATAAGAAAACTTATCTTGCTTGATTCATCATAGATGCTTAGTTAATAAAAAAGTCATGCTACAGTGAAGAATATATAGGCCATTACACCAAAACATCAGTCTAGCGAAGTAACGCTACTTATCATACTTGCTTTTATAAAGATGCAGAGTAATACATGTCATGCCACAGTAAGCAATAGCTAGACTGACTGCACCAAAATGCCAGTCTAGCCAGGGAATGTCACACGTGAACTTGCCTTTGCCTAAAAATACCAGTAAAACATGCAAAGTCAATAAAGGATGTGGCAAAAATGCTCCAGTGATCCCCAGCCTCTCAGGGCCTTACACAAAAGCATCCCCTTTCACCCACCGGTCACTCACCCATACATCTCCTCTCACACGCGCTCACACTGGATTCACCACACAGGCACACACTAAACCCCACCCAGAACATTCAAACGCACACTACCACATGTATGCTCATTCACCCACCAGTCACTCACTCAACACCTTCTCTTACATGCACTCATTGCATGCTCTACACAGGCACACACCCAGCCACCCAGAACATTCACAAATACACATCACATCACTTTTCATTCACCCACCAGTCACTTACACCTTCTATTACGTCCACCCACTGCATTCTATACACAGGCACACATCCACCCACCCACCCAGAGCATTCAAAAACACACATCACATCACTTCTCATTCACCCACCAGTCACTCACACTTTCTCTTACACCCACTCATTACAGTCTCTACACAGACACACACCCACCCACCCAGAGCATTCAAAAACACACTTCACTTCACATCACTTATCATTCACCCACCAGTCACTCACACCTTCTCTTACATCCACTCATTACATTCTCTACAGAGGCACTCAGCCACCTACCCAGAGCATTCGAAAACACACATATCACTTCTCATTCACCCACTAGTCACTCACACCTTCTTTTTCATCCACTCATTGCATTCTCTACAGAGGCACTCAGCCGCGTACCCAGAGCATTCAAAAACACACATATCACTTCTCATTCACCCACTAGTCACTCACACCTTCTCTTTCATCCACTCATTGCATTCTCAACACAAGCACACACCCACCCACCCAGAACACTCAAAAACACACATCACTTCTCATTCACCCATCCATCTTCACCCATCCATCAGTCACTCACACCTTCTCTTACATCCACTCATTACATTGTCTACACAGGCACACACCAACCCAGAACATTCAAAAACGAGGGAGAAGGGGTTGGAGCTGAACATGGCATGTGACATTTGCCAGATGTCACAGTCAGCTCCAATCCCTACTGGGTGCCTCGCCACCCCAGCCTTCACCCTGATGGGTGAGGACTGGGCATGGGTCCCGCCAGTCCTGGTGTGGTGGGTCCCCCCGTGCTGCGGGAGGTCCCACTACACCAGGAGCACCCTTTATTTGTAAAAAAAAAAGATTAGTTTTGAAGTTGGGATCGCAAGGAGTCCCAGGGGTTCCAAATGTGCCTCCGAGGGGTCGCAGTTGCGACCCACAAATGACGTCCCTGGCTGCTGCTAGCCTCAGTATGCCCAATCCAAACTCTACAAAGAGTGTTCTTGCCAAATGAGGGGTAATATGGTCAAGATATGTTTCATAACCAAAGTCTTGTACGCAGATAAGATATTCAGTACCTAACCATGTAGCAAAACATGATTCGTTCAACCTCCTTCGTGATATAATTAAAGCAGATTGTTTAACAGTCAAAACTGATGCACAATCAATGTTTATGGGATTGAACCACAGCCCTAGTAATTCTAAAGAAACCAATGACTTTTGTACGTGTACCATCCAGGGCAAAGACGCTCCCCCTATTATTGTCAAAACATGTTTCAGTGCTATACAGCGCAAGGCCAGGAGAACTGCACTTACTAAGCCAATGTAAAACTGGGCTTAGGTTGCTATTATACCCAATAGTCATCAGATTCAATTCCACCCAAAGTGGGGCATGCAGGGCACTGTGTGGCAGTGAAAGTAGACTCTACAAATACCTGTTTTCAATAGTCTGCAAAGGCCTATAATTGGAGTACCCCCAAATATCGGCACCATACAAAGCTGCAGCTTTTGCCTGCCTATGATACATTTCCATGGCAGGTAAAACAGCACCCGTACCATGCCAGAATAAGCTAGACCCACCCACACCCCACTATATTTCACAAGAGCAGTCCAAAGCTCATCCGCCTGGGCGCTCCATACACAAGTCTCTGAAAACGGAATGCCTAGATAATCGTAAGTCTCCACCTGTCCACTCCGGCTCCTTCCACAATGATACAAAGGTCACATCTACACATTTTGATAGGTCGAAAAACTCAAGACCTTGGTTTGACCAACATTGAGGGTTAAACCAAGATCTTTACACTTTCTATCAAAACTGCTCATTGTGTGTTTCAAACCCACTGGGGTTGTTGAAAGTATTAGGGCACCATCTGCATAAAATAAGGTCAGCAGCCCCTCCATAACAAGCTTAGAGGAATCCAAACAATGTTAGACTACGTCCTCAATGGTTTATAGTCATAATGTCGACAGTCAAAATGTCGACAGTCAAAATGTCGACAAAAAAATGTCGAAAAATAAAATGTCGACTTTTTTTTTCAATGCATTTTTTTTTTTAAGGGGGGTTCCCACCCCAACCCCCCTTTTTTAATTTTTTTTTAATTTTTCCCTTTTTTTTAGCTCCCAAACCCCTAAAATAAATATATAATTAAAAAAAGAGAAAGTCGACATTTTTGTCTGTCGACATTTTTTTGTCGACATTTTTGTCTGTCGACATTTTTTTTTCGACATTTTGACTGTCCACCGTCCTCAATAACTTCATTAATAAAAAAATATTATAAAGCAGCTGTGCAAGGACACATCATTGTTGGACACCTTTGCATACTTTAAAAGGGGCTGTTGTTCCCCCACTAGACCAAACCTAACCACTGGTTGGTTCTTCTGGTAGAGTGACTGCATGGCTAATAATAAATGTCTTGGTACTCTTTTTTATCAAAACCTTCCAAAGTAGTTCTCTTGGAACGCCATCAAAAGCTGACCTTGAATCAGCAAAGAGGGCATACAACCTAACCTTCAATAATACAGTATATTACTGTTTTAAAAGAAACAGACGGAATCCTTGATCCAAA
The DNA here is from genome assembly GCF_040938575.1 of Ambystoma mexicanum. Taxonomy (NCBI): domain Eukaryota; kingdom Metazoa; phylum Chordata; class Amphibia; order Caudata; family Ambystomatidae; genus Ambystoma; species Ambystoma mexicanum. The sequence goes on along the minus strand of NC_090932.1, from coordinate 659,431,861 downwards.
GTACTCAATCCTCTTCTGAAGGCCGCTGCCACAATGCTGATAACCGGATTATCGTCAGCCCACTGCTGGAGATGTTTCAAAAAGGTTTGGCTAAATCGTTGCCGGGAATCTCCAGCAGAGAGATAGGGTGATAATTCCCTGGGAATCCCTCTCCCCTTTTTTAAAAATTGACAATATTACACACTGTTACCAGGACTCGAGCAAAACCCTATGATGAATCATGATATTAAAAAGTTGTAAACAAATCAGAGCCCAAAATGGAAATTGGAATCTTTAAAAAGATTAATAGGAACACAATCGGGCCCAGGGGCTTCCCCACTTTTCTACGATAGGATAGCTTATGAAACCTCAGAATGGGTAGAATCAAAATCGTTATTGACTAGCCTCATGGGACTCAACGTCACCCGGGGGAGAGATAGGTGAATCGAAAAAGCTCTCTTCACCAGAGCCGTACAACCCCTCAAAGTGGTTATACCATGCCCAAGCTTCAATACAGCATTGGGGGATGTTGAAGACATTAACCGGTTAGCCAGCAACCAACCTCCAAAATGTGATTTGATATGGTTGTAGGTCAATTGGTCAAATCTAAATGATCGACAGGACAAATGGTCGACACCAAAAGGTCGACAGGTCAAATGATCAAATGTATTTTTTTTTCACATTTTTTTTGGGGGGTCTCCCCCTAACCCCCATTTTTTTGCTAAAAACACAATTTTTCCCTTAACGAAAACCTAAAAAAATATATATAACTAAAAAAAAAATTTGGTCATTTTTCCTGTCAACCAAATTGTGTCGACCATTTGTCTGTCGACCATTTGTCTGTCGACCATTTGACTAGACACCATTTGATATCCCTCTACCACAGCATCCCTTGATTCATTCCACTCAGTCTGGTAAAAATCTGCCTTTTTAGGCTTAACAATATTCTTGTAAAATGCTCTTTTCAATCCACCCCTGAGCCGATTTTAAAAGAAGCAAGGACCCTCGTTTTGGCAATTCTGCAGTCATTATCATACCACTGATCCCTGACTAGAGCTGTTTTTTTTAATCACTGACTTAGGGCAAGTTACAACAGATTGGATGGACCTCACCAATACTTCAAATTCCCTCTTGACCTTCGCACCAGTGCAACCATCAGAAAGCTGGCACTCGTGTGGGGGGACAGTTAGATATATCTCAGATGTATGGGGGATTCCCAAAGCTTCTCTCAATTGACCAATAGTTACTATAGGTATAGAATTGGCACATACTTGGTTACTAGGAACCAACCTCCAACATAAGTTAAAAGTCACACTTAGTGGTTTATGATCATTTTCACCACGATTAATCACATCAGAATTCACAATTTCATCCCAGTCCTTGGTTTTCATTAAAATTGATACATGAAGTGTTATTGATGCCAACAAAAGTCATTCCTGCTGGTTGATTGTTTAAAAACCTGCCATTACAAGCTCTCATCTCAAATTCATACAATGGACATATTGTATGCAGGGCTTGCATGTGGGTTCGCTTAGAAAAAGGAGCTATCAGATTAGGGATACCTCTTGCCTTATCTTGCTCTTCCCATAGACCCTCCATAGCTCTACGGGGCTTCAGTTGCATATTCAAATCCCCAGCGATTATAAGATGTTGTTTATCCAAATTTGAATGTTCCCACTTGACCATCAGTTCCTGCATCCTGCTCACCATAGAAGAAACATGATTCTTACCAGGTCTCTATACTAAACATAAGATAATCATGGCCATCATATGTTGAGGCTATAAGGGGCTGGATATCAGCAGAGCCTGTATTATAATCTTTGAATTCCAAGTTCAGGGAACTGTCAACCCAAGCAATCAGGCCACCTGCTGGTCTACCACACATACCCTTAGTCAAACCACAAACAATGTCCCGTAGATTTGAATATTTGCAATTTCCAGTGCCCAGGTTTCTTGACAAAAAAGTTATAGTGTAACCTCAGATGAAATCAATCCATGTAGGGTCTGATAAATGCTTATATAGCCGTGCAATATTCCAAGATAATAATCTACATGAAAGCCGATTGTCACTATGGTCCTGGCTGGTTTGTGTTGGTGGTCAATCCACCCCTTCAAGCCCCCACAGGGAGGTTTCTAATCATCATGGCCCACTACCCGCCATCCTATTAGTATCAGCTAATCTAAAGGAATGTGGTTTGCTCATCAACTGAGATCTTATTCACCTGCTTTTCGAAATTCCAATCAGCAATGATAGAACAGCCCTAATGGTAATTTTAGTATCTGGAGGATGGAAAGTATGAAAATCAATAGCTAAAGGCCACCAGCCAATGATTGGTCAGTTCTTTCTCGTGCGCTGAATAATGCCTTCTCTTATTATAGAGGTGCAACCTTTACCTGACAGAATCTAGTGAATGCGTTGCATCAAGGATTCCTGGTTCTCGCAACCCCCAGCTGGCAATCTAGTCTCATTAAGCATTATAACAGAAGACTTATTCAAATCAATTTGCCTAGACCCAGGAGACAACCTTATATTACCACCAGAGCCATTTGCTATCGAAAGGATAGTTGGTATGAAGCGCAAATGACCATGGCAGTAACGCCTCTCATTTGTCATGCCTATTGGGCCGACCTGATTTCTCCCCCTTTGAACATACTGGTCCTTCCAAGTAAAGCACTGGCTAAAAGGCTAGAATAACTCAGTGGAGAACCATTATTCCTGCTTAGATGTGAGGCTATTAGATTACTTAGTTTACTAGTCGCTAAGTGAAATCCATCAGCAACCACACCTGCAATTTGGGTGGTTGCTTCGGAAAAGGAAGAATTAAACCCTGCGTGTCCCGTAGGTCCTGTACTTTGCGGGCCGAAACTCAGGGACTCAACCATTGTTGTTAAAGTCATCAATAATTCTGTTAAAAACTGACCTCTGCACAGAGATTGCTGAGCACCTCTTTCTTATAGAAGGCACAACCACATATTTCAGCAAAATCTTCAGCTTTTCGCGTATTTCCTCCACGCATTATTACACCTTGGAGGAATACAAATCTTACCCTGATGCTTGCTCTTATTTGTAGCATTAGATCTGCCTTTAGTTTTACCCATGGGCACCACATTCTGCTCGGTCGCAGTCACACCCTCTTTAACAAAATCCATACCATTATATGTGGCTTCACACGTAGGCAGCGTGGTGTCTGGTATTCCTGGAGGGGAACATCTATTCGCTATTGGTATACTTGCATCTATTACCTTTATCTCCTCACAAGTCTGGTGTGGCTCATACTATTTAATCAAGTCCAGAGGGTCGTCAGAAGGAAGCAGGGTCCCCTTGTTGCAGGAATCCCACTAAGGGGTGGGTCCTGCATTTCAATTAAATTACAATTTAGCATTTCCTTGCTGCCAATTACACCAGAACATAGTCCGTAATGTTTCCCCCCTTTCCTGGCCCACTTTCCTGGCCTACATGTCTGCCCAAGGCCAGGAATATCCCACACATTAGCACAGTCGAACCACAACCCCTTAAAAGGGAAGTGCTTTTCTCAAAACCTTTAGCCAGAGATACTCCCCATCATCTAAATCACCTACATCGTGCAGTATAAATCTTTAATTTCTGTGATGAGGGTATTAACTTCACTGATGGGTTTAGACATTTTATAAACCCCCCCAAAACATTCAGTATATTCATGACTCACCAAATAAAAGTAATTACAGCTTGAGTTCGACAAAGAAATAAATAAAGTTTCTCTGATAGTCTGAATTAAAAATAAAATAGTCCAAGCAGCTCAAATAGTTTTGAAAGCCAGCAGTACATCAGCAGATGTGCACATGAATGGATCCGCTCAATATACAAGCCGCCGGAAAGAAGAAATGGCTTATAAAAAGACTTGAGGCCTCATTACGAGTGCGCCGGTAAGAGGGTAACGGCACCGGTAAGGATGCCGATGCCGTTAACCCCTTACTGCCGCATTCCTTAGCGGGAGCCGCTAAGGGACCAGGGAGCTAATAACGGGTCCGCTATTTGCGGGCCCCCTTATTAGCTCCTTCCCCAATCCCAGTGAGTCCTATGGGGGCTCGAATGGGAATGGGGAATGGTTTTCAGAATGGGGACTTACCGGGTCCGCCAAGGTTGGAATGACCCGATAAGTCCCCATTCCGACTACCCGGACCCAGACACGACTTTGGAGGCAGCCATGGTGCTAATAGCACCATGGCTGCCTCCAAACTCGTAATGAGGCCCTTTACTTCAAAAGTAACTGAAGAGGTGAAAAACTCACGAAATTGCAAACAAATCCATAGCAGACCAGCCAGGCAGGTGGTGGATCAAGGGACCATGGTTCTCGGAATTCAATTTAGTTTGAATCAAGCAGCTCGAACCGAAGCGCCAAAAGACTTGACCAAAGTCTGGTGTAAATGTACATATCTTGCAGCTGCTAACACCCGGCTGATACAAACACCCAACGCGCCCTTGACCATTCGATCTTCATCGCTGACGGGCGGGCCATTGCTAAATAAAGGCAGGTGTAACGGTAGCAGGCAAGTGGCGCGCCGTAGCATACAGGACCTCCACAGAACTTACACCCGGTGGATGCAAACACCAAACGCTCCCTTGACTGGCTGGACTTCACCGCTGCAGGGCGGGCCTCTGCTAAATATAGGCAGGTGTAACTGTAGTAGGCACGTGGCATGCCATAGCAGAAAGAACCTTCACAGAACTTACACTCAGTGGATGTAAATGGGGAACATCTGTTCCCCGTTCAATGTCTAAACCTCCTAATCTAACATGCATAAGATCAGATGCTCAACCGCGGACACAACTTTTAATTTGTACACAGTCACACTGCATTTAAAAAATGCCAGAATGTTTCTTTCCGGGCTTTGCTAACCTGCTTCATTGAAGGTATCAATCTCATTCTGATATATGGCTCTGCAGGCTATTTTTTAAAATTATTTTTTTTTATTCCAACACACTTTCTCCGGGGCAGAGCCGTTTTAGCTCCACTCTATTGCTCTGGGGTCACCTCAATTATGGAAATCTTCCTCTGTGGCTGGAATCTTTTTAATCTGCAGTTGTTGTTGCCCCCAGTAAATGGCATTAGAACCCTGGGCTGGTCAATACCCCTTTCCCACGGGTCAATTTACGGGCTATAAGAAACGGCATAGCTCGCAGTTTCATTATAGCCCGCAAATTTGGCCTTGCTTTTTTGTAGCTCTGAAAGTCGAGCACTAACAGTGTTTCACCCCCTTCTAGGGGCCTTCTTTAAAATAACATTTGCCTACAAATACCATTCTTTTTAAATTTGTGTTTAAATGCATGATGGTTGGGGGTCGCAGTGAAGTCAGAGAAGGACGCCTTGTCCCTCACCCCCCCCCTTTCCATGTGCCTGAGCACTCACCTCAGGCTGTACTCCCTCACTTGCCTTCCCTGTTCCCCATTCTCTCCTCACTGTGCACTCACTCGCCCCCTCAAGTATCCTTTCTCTGCTATCCCTCACTTTTTGTCATGTTGTTTTTCATGTTTTTTATAAACTTAAAAATTCCACGTGGAACATGTAAGCTCCCCCAAAAAAATCAAATATTTTTAAAATATATATTTTTACATAAACATTTTGTGTGTGCCCATGGAATCTAATAGCTTTATAGACCTTGCCCTCGGGCCTAACCGTCATTAAGGGACCTCATACCTCATTAAACTCGGTCTTCAGGGCCAATAACGCCCAGTACGGCCCTTGCTGCAGGTCTATAAAGCTATAATATAAGCTACTGCATCTCAGTAGTAGTTAGCTCCTGAGAGCTTCTCCACTATACCACACAGCAGGTACCTTGCACTTCCTCTCTTTAAAGTTTACACATTCTGTTGTGCTGGGCTTTTTTTCTTAACCACTTTTAGTTCCATCCTCCTATAATTGTCTCTGCTATAATACCAAGTCTTTGCATGATCGTCTGAAACACATTAAATCTATGTTGCATGTGCCTCATGCTTTAATTCTCTACTTAAGGGCAGAAATTGGTCAAGTACTTACATCCTTACTACTAGGCTATGGTTTTGGCTCACATTCCTCGGACACACCTTTATTTTCTACCAGTTCACGTTCTCTCCTACTTTGGTTCATGTACTGGTTCTGGACCAAGGTCTTAAAAGCGCCCTCTGTAAACCTTATGGCTGATATCCAAACATGGCACAACATTGGGCAATCCCTTACATCCTATGCTCTATTAATGACTGCATTTACATGCTAGCATCTTCCCCACTCAGCCAACATGTAGACTGCCCACCGCTTATTGTACACAAGTGGCCACTCTGGCTCGGTATTGCATCAATGAGCACTTTATGGTCTCTTTAACTTTGTGGTGCCTGCCCTTTGTTATGGTCACAGGTTGAGCCCAACAATATAGGCAAGTTTGTCTGAGTATTTATTGTGTTGCTCGCAATTTTCTAGCACCTGACCTGATTTCCCTAGATTATTTCATTGATTTGGATATTTATTTATTGTATTTATTTATTCAGTATAGTTGGCCTGTTACGGTTTTTTATACATAATTAAAATGAAATATAAATATTCAATAACCTAAATTCATTGGCACAACAAAATTGAACTTAGATTGAAATCCTTCTAGCACAGAGAATAACCCTGGATCAATGCTGTCAACGACATTTAACTTACATTGAGTTGCTTCTGACACAGTGATTAAATCAGAGGATATAAAAACACACATTGTAATATAAAAGAGATTCATAAGGCTCGATATCTAATCAATAAGGTGCAAAAGGTGTGATAAAAGAATGCTTAGCACAGCCATATTTCATTGGTAAAGGAATCACTCCATGCTCCATAACTTCCGCAAAAACGATCATAAATGCAAAGGATGTGTCATGTTTGGAGCTAAACAGAAAAAGTGCATTGTTCATTAAAAAAAACAGTCCTAAAATGTCCTCAATAGGGAGCTAACATTTAAAGAGGTGGTAAATTAACCCGAGATAAAATACATTGGCCCTCATTACAACACTGGCGGTAACCCCTCGCGCTATTAGCACCATGGTTGTTGCCGGTGTCTTAACAAGTCCACCAATGTTCAATGGGGAATTACCACCCCATTCCAAGATTGGCGGGGCGGTAATTCCACATTGAACATTGGCCCTTCCCCATTCCCATTTTTGCCCCATAGGGCTCAATGGGACTGGGGAAGGCGGTAATTACGGTACCGCAAATTGCGGTACCGTAATTACCTCGAAGGTCCCTTTGCGGGTCCCTACTTTAACGGCTGGTCCAGACCAACCGTTCAGGTCGGGTCCCGCAAAGGGACCTCGTAATTAGGTGCTAAGGGGTTAACGGCGCCACAGCCGTTTACGGCGCCGTTAACCCCTTAGCGCTAGGGTCGTAATGACCCCCATTGTTTAAAGTCAAACAGTTCTAAAATGGGCTAATTAAAGTGTCAGATGTTTGAGAGGTGGCACATTTACCTAGCCTCATTCTGCTGAAAGTAAGTGAGACATCATGATTCTACTGCATCCACACTACCAGTTATCTGTCCACAGGCTATTAATCCTTTTCTTCTCAATATAGACAGGCTTTTGCAGTAGAATAGTATGCGCTTTGCAGATTCTAGGGCTTCATCCCAGAAGAGCCTACAAAGACAATGGGCCTCTTTCCGAGTTTGGTGGTAGTCATGGCACTATTTGCGCCATGACTGCCACCAATAACGGGTCCGGCACCGGTGTAGTTCAATGGGGACTTACCGGTCTAGTCCGACCCTGGCGGGACCAGTATGTCCCCATTGAACATGTCATTCCCAATTCCCATTTGAGCCCCCATAGGGCTCAATGGGAATAGGGAGGGTGCTAATAACGGCCTCGCGTTGTGCATGCCCGTTATTATTAGCGCCCTGGTCCCTTAGCGGGACCCGTAAGGGACGTGTGGTCTGACCACACGTTCCTTACGGTCCGCGCCAAGGGACCTCAGAATAGGGCGGAATGGGATTACCGGCACCAGTCTCCTTACCGGTGCGCGGTATCCCTTACCGCCCTACCCGTAATGAGGCCCAATGTTTTCTAGTGATTCCTCTTCTCCCTCAAAACAAGTGAGTTGATGAGTTTAAACTTAATCCTCAAATATGAGTACAATGACCAGTTATTAGAATATTCATTTAGGTGTCAGTGGGTTGGAGGATTGAGGTAATGTTGATAGTATCTGAGGAACTCAGTGATTTAGTAAGCAGATTAATAATATTTTGCTTTTGGGTAATATTGTGCAGCAATTTTTTCTTGGCAGTCTTATATAGATGAAAAGTGGTATTTGCATGTTCAATGTCATGGTTCAATTTCCAATTATCTGAATCATATGTTAATATGTGTCGATTAATGCATTTCAAAGCTATCAACCTATTAAGAAAATATAAATAAATAAGGTGCACAAGTGTATCCGGGGGAGCATTCCTAAATCGCCCATATAGATTAGGATCACAATTCATGGACTCCAGCGCAGAAGTCTCGCAAGCGCCCTGCGCAGAGAGGGAGCGTGCGCAACCCGTGCGCCAGGCGTATTGCGAAACAGCATTTTCACGCACCGTGTATTCATGGATTTCCCAAGCCATCAACAGCCTTGGCGCAGCGAACATCCAGCAGCACCAGTTAGGCCCCCAACACCGCCCCTTGCGCAGGAAATAGTCAGTGAAATGGCCAATATAGAGCAAAGGCCTGCGCTATCCTTGGCCCAGCACACAGCCCCCCTCCATCGTAATTGCGTGAAAAATTGGAGCGTACCCTTCTCGCAGCAGTGAAAACGCATGAAAATGGCCTTGCGTACCCCGCTCGCGCCACTAAAATCGTGTGAAAAGTGCCTTGCATACCCCAGCAAAATCATGTACCCCACTCGCGCCAGTCAAATCGTGTGAAAATGGCCTTGCATACCCCCTGAGAAATCCCGTACCCCGCCCGCACCAGCCAAATCACGTGGAAAGCACTGCATGTGTGGTGACGGGTGTGGGGGGGTCCCATGTGGAGTGGGCTGCCTGCAGGCTATGGTCATGGATGTTGGTGGGATCCCCTGTGGTGTGGGCTGCCCGCGGGGCATGGTCATGGGTGTTGGGGTGTCCCCTGTGGTGGAGGCTGCCTGCAGGGCATGGTCATGGGTGTTGGGGGATCCCCTGAGGTGTGGGCTACGTTCGGAGCATGGTCACAGGTGATGGGTTGTCTGCGGGGTATGGACACGGGTGTTGGGGGTCCCCTTTGGTGTGGGCTGCCTGTGGGGCATGGTCATGGGTGATGGGCTGCCTGTGGGGTATGGATACAGGTGTTGGGATCCCCTGTGATGTGGGCTGCCTGCAGGACATGGCCACGGCTGATGGGATGTCTGCGGGACATGGGCACTGGTTATGGGCAGCATGTGGGGCATGGTCACGGGTGATGGGCTACCTGCGGGGCATGGTCATGGGTGTTGGGGGTCCCCAGTGGTTTGGGCTGCCTGCGGGGCATGGTCATGGGTGTTGGGTTGTTCCCTGTTGTGTGGGCTGGCTGTGGGGCATGGCCATTGGTGTTGGGAGGGCCCCTGTGTTGTGGGCTTCCTGTGGAGCATGGTCACGGGTAATGGGCTGCCTGCGGGGTATGGACACGGGTGTTGGGGTTCCCCTGTGGTGTGGGCTGCCTGAAGTCATGGTCACGGGTGATGGGCTGCCTGCGGGGTATGGACACAGGTGTTGCGTGTCCCCTGTGGTGTGGCTGCCTGCAGGACATGGTCATGGTTGTTGGTGGGTCCCCTGTGGTGTGGGCTGCCTGCGAGGCATGGTCATAGGTGTTGAGGGGTCTCCTGTGGTGTGGGCTGCCTGCTGCGCATGGTATTGGGTGTTGGGGGGTCCCCTGTGGTGTGTGCTACCTCTAGGGGTGTTCCCGGCATATGGCAGGATGTGAGGGCCTTTTCATGCGATTTGTGAGTGGGGTGCAGGATTCTGAGGGTTACGCGAGCCAGTTTTCACATGATTTGGCTGGCACGGGTGTACGTGAGGGCATTTCCACGCAATTTGGGTGGCAAAAGCCGAGTATGGGATTTCGTGGGTGTACGCGAGGGTGTTTTCACGCGATTTGGCTGGCTCGAGCAGGGTGCAGGATTTTGGGGGTTATGCGAGCCAGTTTTCTTTGACTGGCGCGGGTGTAGGCGAGGGCGTTTTCATAAGATTTGTCTGGCGCGGGTGTATGCAAGGTGTTTTCATGTGATTTTGCTGGCACGATCGTGGTGAGCGATTTCGGGGAGTACACAAGCCAGTTTTCATGCGATTTGACTGGTGGCGGTGTACGCAAGGGCGTTTTCACACGATTTGGCTGGCACGGGTGTCCGCAACTGCATTTTCACGCGATTTGATTGGTGCGAGCGGGGTACAGGATTTCGGGGGGTACGCGAGCCAGTTTTCACACGATTTAACTGCTGCGGTTGTACGCGAGGGTGTTTTCATGCGATTTGGCTGGTGTGAGCACGCAAGAGCTTTTACACATGATTTGACTGTGAAGTGGACCCCCCAATCACCCGTGACCATGCCCCGCAGGCAACTGACTGTTAGGCAGAATTATATGCAGTACCCTGTGGGACCACCACACACAATTTAGACTACAAGTGCAAGTACAAATTCACCTTTGGTACAAGCCTGTACTACACATTAAAGTGGTAGCGATGGCTGAGCAGCCAGACTTATCTCAAGAGTAAAGTGAGCAGTATCAGAAGTTACGCAAAGGACAGCAATTGCTATGGTATAAACAAACACTGACTCAAGGTTTCTGAGTAAACAAATATACATTTATTTACACCATCAGTTGTAAAACAGTTCACTATTATCAAGCAGCAGAAAATCACAATCTTAATATACTACACAACACCCAATCAATTCTGGACAAGTTAAGCTCAAAATGAAGTGTGAGCAAAATGGCACTCTAGCAATTTAAAAAGGGAGGGAAAGACAAGGTTATTCAAAATCAAGCAGCACCAACAAGTAAGTAGGCAGGGAAATCTAGAAAAGGCTTACTACAATGAGGATTCAAATCAATAGGCCTGGGCCAATGTTAATGGTTCAGAGTCTTTGCAGAGGATCACACAGTTCAGAGTAGTTTGCAGTTAAGTCTTTGCCAAGAGTTTGAAATGAAGTTGGTCAGGAGAAAAGTTACTTAAAAGAGTATAGAAGGACAAGCCCTCAGATTGGCAAAAGATTTAAAACACCTTCACCGCGGTCGGACGTAACGAACAACCGAGTTTGAAAAGTACCTTAGAAGAAGAAGAATGCTGTAGCTGAGGCAGACGTTCCTGGCAGATCCTGGAGGCTCATGGTTCCTGAAGCGACTGTCGGACTGACACGAAGGAGAGAGACTGGAGGGTCCTGCACTGCCCATGGAAGAAACCAGCAGCAGATCAAAGCAACGAATAAAAGGTGTGCTCCTTAAAACCCAAACATGGTCCGGTCCTCCTGGCTATCTGGTTCACTGCAGCGATGCACAGCAAATTCGACCAGGAGAGGAAGGCCTTGCTTGGTTTTTGGTGAACTGGTTGGTCCCACCAGCTCAAGGGAAGAAGATTCCTTGCAGATCTTCTCTGTCGTCGGAGTTTAGACAATTCGGACCAGTAGCAGGGCTTCACCGGGAGGTTCAGTAGTTGCAGCAGTCCTCTTCCTTCAGCTTCTCTTCGGTTCTCTCGATCCAGTGGCGACTCTGCCTTCCAAGTCCCAGAGGCCTGATTTTTATGCATTTTTCCCCCATTCACACAGCCTGGCTGTCAATCATACAGCAGGGTGGGTGTCCTGGTAGGACAGTCACCTAGCCAATCAAACAAGAGTGTGACTTGGGTCTCCAAGGAGACCCTGTGCAGGGGGCCTAAATCCCCTCCCTCACATCATGTCTATCTAGACTCTAAGGTGCCTAAGGAGGGCTTCTGTGCAGAAGCCTGCCAAAGGACGGCGAACAAAGGAACCAAACCTGGGTTGGCACGCAGAGCAAAACACGAGAAAGATTACAAAAAGAAATTGTAAATAAACCCAGCCGGAACCAAATAAAAGTAAATGGGGTCCAGCGGATTAAAGTTTGAGGCTACTAACACAGCCTAAAGCATTACCAAGGCTATTTTCATAGACCGTGGTAGGAAAAATATGGTAGATACCACTGCCACCAGTCAAATCTTAAAGAAAGGGGAACGAAATAATGTTCCATGAGAGACAGACAAAAGGGATAACTATTAACCATTTCCAGTACTCTATGGAAGATAGTTTGTACTGGGTCTGTGAAATCAAAAAGACTAATGAAGTCCATGGCAACTTTACAGGTTCTGGGAGACAGTAGTCAGTCCCAGAAAATGGAGTTTAAAGTGGGAAGTCTGAAAAAGCCAACCCTGTGTCACTGCACTAAAGGTGCTGTGTGACACACAGTAAAAAGATGATGCCTATGGAGTAGGTGAGGCTCCACAGTCTATGAACACAAAAATGTAAAACACAAAACAAAACACATTTAAGAGTGGGCAGAAAAAGGCTCACACTCTTACCAGGTGAACACAAAAAATCACCACATGTTGCCCCCCCCACAGTGCAATTCAACACACATCCATTGTCCCCACTCCACAGTACATGCCCCATGGAATGGGAATCCCAAATGCACACATGCATGCAGCCAAATACATGACCAACAATGATCCCCAGCAGTGACACATTACATATGCAATCTAGAGTGACACATGCACCAAACCATTGACAGCAGACACCACTTAGATATGTATGAATGAAAGTGTATTGAAAATACATAAAAGGGACAAAATGAAAATCAAACATGAAAATGAAATTGAATTGAATACAAAAGAAAAAGAAATGCAAATCCAAAAGTAATAGGAAATCCAAAATGAAATGAAATCCAAGAAAGTGGTCCATATCCATAGTCCGTCGTCCAGTTCCAATTAAAAAAAAAAAAAAAAAAAACATTAGCTCATGGCTTAAAACAAAAAAAGAAAACATTCCAACACAGTACAACTGTTTATAAGGATGAAGGGTCATGATCCCAAAAGTCAAAGAACTGCACACACAAACTACACAAAAAAATAACTCTATACACGAAGTGGAGCAATGTCCATGTACTCCAAATTAAAAAATGAAACAAAGGAAACCTAACCCTACAGAACTACATACAAGGGCGGCGGGCTAGTCCTACGACTCACTGATGTCATCAAGAGTCTTGGCCAGGGCATCATTGAACTCTGTGTCTATGGGCCTCATTATGAGGTAGGAGTTAAGGGAAAAACAATGCCAGTAAAGGATTACCGGCATCGCTTACCGCTCCGCATCATTACGACCCGCCAACCCGCTATTAGCGGCACTGTAAATAACAGGACCTCTAATAGCGGCATTGGCGCGGGCACACAACCCTAAATGCCGGCAATAGTGGCATGGTGTAAACAGGAGCTGAACACAAGTCAGGCGGACATGCAATTAGCGGCCTGCTGAAGCCCGAAAAGTACCTTACCGGCATGGAGTAAATACCGCCATCGTGAACCACCCGTAAATGGCCATGTGCAATGTTCCCAACTGCCACAGGTGCACACAATCAGCACAGTTGGAGGCAATGTAGACTGGCCAGCACAAAAGGAGCACACCGCACCCCTTCCCACACCCAATCTCACACCAAAATGATACCAATACTAGTAGCTATATTGGGGCTGGAGGACATGATTGCAGAGGAACTCCAGCAACAACTACAACAACAACAACAGGCAGCACAGAGGAGACGCAGGAGGAGAAGGAGGATGAGGCAGGCACAGCATGCACCACCAGTGCAGGCAGTTGTACCACAAAGGCAGCCCACAATCCCTCGAATCAGAGCCAGTCCATTCAGCCTAACGCCTGAGCAGATCCACACCCTGTACCGTCTGGACCGGGACAGCATCACCACCATTGTGGACATGATACATAACGACATTGCCAGCCTCATAGACATCCGTACTGCCAACCCCCCTCTACTGAAGGTGGTGTCTGTGCTCCACTTCCTGGCCGCAGACACCTACCAGCACACAGTAGGGCAGATGCATGGCATATCACAACCATTATTCTCACGTACGCTGAACCAAGTGCTCGATGCCCTCCTGAAGCACACAGGCGACTACATATTCCTACCACAGACTGCCCAGGAGATCTCCAACACCAAAGTTGTCTTCCATTCACTGGCAGGCTTTCCAGATTGCATCGATGCCATCGACTGCACCCATGTGGAATTGGTGGTCCCACATGCCATGGAGGTAGTGTACCGCAACCGTAAGTTGTATCACTCCATCAACGTGCAAATGGTATGTGAGTCAAACAAGATCATCACACATTGTTGTGCCCGATTTCCCGGATCAACCCATGATTCAGTGGTCATGCAGAACTCCACGATACCACGCTACATGGAGCGACACGCAGGGCAACGATCCTGGCTACTCGGTGAGTTGCTTGTCATGCTCATGGCATGTACTGTGGAGTGGGGACAATGGATGTGTGTTGAATTGCACTGTGGGGGGGCAACATGTGGTGGAATTTGAGTGGAAATTTGATACATGTTTGTATGTTGATACAATGTGTTTGGTGGGGGCCCCGACTCTTTTGCCCCCACCAAACACATTGTATCAACATACAAACATGGCATTGTGATGTGGGGAGATGATTGGGAGGAGAGATGCATACTTCACCTGGCTGAGAAGGGTGGGGAGAGATGCATACTTCACCTGGCTGAGAAGGGGGGGGATGCATACTTCACCAGGCTGAGAAGGGGGGGATGCATACTTCACCTGGCTGAGAGTAGCTGTGAGGATGGACCATGCTCATGCCCCAAAGCAGGCCAGACTGGACCTGACACGTGACACCTAAATGCAAGATGTAAGCTGCACTACTATGAAAATGAGGCACTGCTGAACCATTCCACAACCATCAACATGTACACTGCACATAATCAGACCGTAGCCCCTGCAACACAATGCAGTGACATGCTGTCAGTATGGCCAATGCACATGAGCTATTTACATCAGCAAGAAGGATAGGTGTCCATAAGTGCGTACAAAGGAGTCACATGAGGCCAAAATACATGATCCCACTCCTACACCAACACAGAGGTCCAGCATACCAACATGGCAACATCAGGCGCAGAAAGTGAGATCATCTAGAGTATGGCATCAACGGTGACAGGATAACACCATACAATGAACTACACATCACCTAGAACATGGGAACAATCGGCGTGGGCAACCACAGTGCATGAGTACTCATTAGGAATAGGACACCCCTGCGCCCACTAGACAATGGCACACACACCAGTCGATCAGATGGATACACACATTGTATTTCCATTGAGTAGCTTTATTCATGCATGGATATGAGGATGCAAACAGGAAATAAATGCATGCTATTGTTTCATTGATACAGGTCCCATTTGATGTAACCACTTACACATTACCATTGTTGCACACATGCAGGTGATGCTGGCTATGCCTTGAAGAGGTGGCTCCTTACCCCTGTCCGAAACCTGCAGAACAGGCACGAAGAGGACTACAATCGTGCGCATACACGTACCCGTGTGGTGATCGAGCAGACATTTGGCCTTTTGAAGGCACGGTTTCGCTGCCTCAGCAGGTCCGGTGGGGCACTCCTGTACGGGCATGAGAAGGTGGGCAAGATCATAATGGCATGTGTCATGCTACACAATATGTGCATCAAATGGAATGTGCCTCTGCCCCCTGACATTGAACTGCAACCACATGACGAGTGGGGTGAGGAGGTAGGAGATGGGGCTGCACATCAGGGGGTAGCGATGCACAGGAGGGACGTGCCGTGTGCCAGACTTTGATTAACCAATGTTTCTAACACACATGGATGCAGAGTGTGCCATGGAGGTGGGACTCAGGTCACTGGGTGTGTCAGGGACATGGACACTGTACACTGTTCACCAATAAAGCACACGTACACAATAAGCAATGTCCGGGCATGTGAATTCTCATATCACAACAGGTATATTGAACATATAGAAAATAGAATGTGCACAAGCCCTCCACCGCACACACCCTCTCCCCCTCCCTCTCCCCCCTCAACTACCCCACACACCCTCACCTCCCTCCCCCTTCCCCCTCACTACCCCACACACCCTCTCCTACCTCCCCTCCCCCATCAACTACCCCACACACCCTCTTCCCCCTCCCCCTACCCCCTCAACTTCCCTACACATGGTGTGCACTTGCATGCACCATTAGTCTTCAAGAGTTTGGAATGGCAGGCTGCACCTACACCCCTTTTCCACTGCCCGCATCGGGTGGACCCCTGTCTCACCTGCGCAAATTCTGACCAGTCCTACGCAGGGGGCTGGTCTATCTGGAGCTGGCATTTGAGGAGGTGCCTGGTTGTTCAGCCACCTGTGGGGGACGCAGGGCCTCCAAGACTTCCACCATGCGGGTGAGGACCTGCCTCACTGCCGCCAATTCGCTGCATATTTCTCTAGATGTGGACTCAATGGCAGCTTTGAGGGACACTGCACATTCCCTGAATTCCTCCCTTGCCTGGCCACTTTCAATGATGTGCTGAGTCACCAGCCCAGTCAGCTCCTCTTGGTGCTGTTGGACTACCGTGTTCCCATCTTGCCTGTACACTGGCGGATGTTGAAGGGGCATGCGACATGGTTGGTGCTTCATGCATGCTCCCTGTGGGGCTGAAGCTCCCTGGCTATGAATCCACAGCAGACAGCTCATGGCTGCTGGTATTGTGTATGCTGGGTGGGGAGAGGTGGGGTGACTACAGGGGGCCTGTAGCGGCAGGTATTCTGGGTGTCAGAGTATGTTCTTCATCATCTGAAATAGATGCTGTGACAGCTGACTCTCCGACTGGAATGCCGGCAGTGGTTACAGTGCACTCAGCCACTGGCTCCTGTGTGGTGGTGGCTTGTGTGGGTGCTGTGGGTGTGGACCTATTGCACAATGGTGCTGTAGGTTCTTGGGGTTTGTTGGGCTTGTGATATGGTTCTGGTGTCACTCTTCCTCTTGATGTTGAGGGCTTGTTTGCCCCCTCCATGCCCCTGGACTTCTTGACTGGTGTCGCAGGCTTCTCCCTGGGGTCCTCATCATCACTGTCAGATTGTGTGCCTGTGGGGGACCAAGAGAGGGAGAGCATTAGTGATGGGTCTACGTGCATCAGGCATGCATTGGGGTAGCTGCATTTCTATGGAATGGCAGGTATTTGCTGTTGGAGTACTGACATACAGGTTGCTTGCCTTTCAGGTGGGTCATGCAGGCATGCGTCTGGGATGACACATGTATGGGGTGCATCATGCATGTGGATAAGATGGTGCTGTGCACTGCCCGGAGGCAGGGTTGCGCACATGTGTCTGGTGGACCCTGATTTGCATCATTTCACGGTGAGTTCGGGGGGACATCTTCATGGTTTGCAGTACAGTGGTTTATTTGTGACTCCTACCTGCATCAGCCGATGATGGGGCTCCTCGCTCCATATCCCCCACTCCCTCGATTGACTCCATTCCGATGGTGGTTGCACAAATCTCCTCCCAGCGATGCATCTTTATGGGTGAGCCGCCTCCGCCACCTGTTGCCATTCCCTCGTTACGGTTTGCTGCGAGTATGTTCCTTACACGTTGGCGCAGGTCATCCCAGCTTTCTGGAATTCTTTCACATTGCATGGGGTAGTTCCTACAGCACTCACTTTACGCGCTACCTCCGCCCAGATCTCTTTTTTGCGCAACAGTGCTGGTCGACGCATATCAGTAGAAAACACTACATCCCCATTTTCAGACAAGGTGTCCGAGAGCATATTGAGCTCTTCTGCCGAGAAGCGCTCCTTGCGCAGGCACGCAGCTCCTTTTTTAAGTGCCTGGGGCATTCTTATATGCTGCTGAATTATACTGGGACAGGTGTGGTGTTGATGTGGATCCTGGGTGCAGAGGATGGCAATATATTGTGTTCTTCAAGATGGCCACCGTGCTCTTTCCCGTTCCTGTGCGATGACGCTACTTCCGGTTCCACTTATTTACGGTCACCGCTATTAGCGGTGACCACTATTTGCGGTCTCCGTTGATAGCGGTTACCGCTAATGCCAGAGGCATGGATGGCGGTGTTGCTATCTGCGCTTCTCTCGATGCCGCTAAGGGTGATTTTTGGGTCTTTTACGGAATGCCGGTAAGGTCCTTACCGGCATGGCACAAAGCCTGTGCCCGCGAAGTAGTAATGGCCCTCTAATAGCGTGTTCTTTGCAACAAGGACATGTTATTTGCTCCATGCCGGTAAGAACACTGACTTACCTCCAAACTCGTAATCAGGCCCTATGTCTCGGAAGCGGGGCTCAGCTCTCTCCTCAAGGGCTTGCAGGGACTCCGCCATGCTCCTCTCCAACTCCCTGTGAGTCTCCTCGAGGAGCTCTGCCCGCCTCTTTGCCTGATGCATGGAGTTCTCTGCCCCGTCATGGTGAGTCATGCCCTCAGTGCCAGCAGCCACTCTGCACCTATTCGCTGGCCCATCCGCTGCCGCACGGAAGACACACTTGTCCCTGGGTCCTCCTGCCCGTCGGTCGATGCCTGCCCCCTTGATGTTGTTGGCCCCGAGTCCTGACTCCTCCTTTGTTGAGCCTGCTGCCACCTTGGAGCCATGTGCCTTTGCCACCAGGACTGCCTCCGGTGCGATGACCCCCCTGGGGCAGTCGTGCACGTGCTCTGCCCGAAGGTGCCTGCACAACCTCCATTGCCAGTGGTCCTGTTGCTGGGGTGACCACCTCTGCTGAAACTCTGACTCCCGACTGTGGCAGGGATGGGATCTCTACCAGACTGGCCACAGTGGCTGGGGCAGGTCCATAGGGGCACCTGGTGGCATGTGGGCTGGAAGACGGCATGGAGTGTGAATGGCACATAGTGGATGAAGAGGTGGAAGCACGCACATCATCACGAATGAAGGCTGTGCACATCGCGACACTCACTAGCACGGGCTCAACCCTGTCATGGATTGCCTGGTCCGCAGGTAGAGGAAGGTCAGTTGACGTGTACTTATCCTCTACCAGCGGAACAATCTTGAATGAGGCATGCATGTCGGTGCACAGTGATGCAATCGCAGGATCAGAAACAGGATTAGGCACAGGCCCCTTTGCTGCGACCTGCGCTGCCTCCTGCCCCTGCCCCTGGACTGCAACAATTGCACTGGTTGCATCAACCCCTCCAGGCCCCATGTGCGGGTCTGATGCGGCCTCCTCCTCCACCTCAACCACCACCTACCTGGATGCCTCTGCACCGTCTTCTGCAATGGATTGCCCCTGTGGGGGCTCACCTGCCCCTTCTGCTGCCGAGGAGCCCACCTCCAACCTCGTCCTCTTGGGCATCCCCTCGACAGCTGCGGCCATAGTCGCGGACGCCATACCAGTCCCCTCACTCCCGGAAGATGTCTTAATTTGGGAGGGTGACTGGGCCTTGCGTCTCCGGCTGGTGGAGGCATCCCCGCCACTTGGCTCCACAGCGCCGTCTCCGCCCTCTTCCTCCATCGTCGCTGTAGATAGGGAGACATTGAACACAAGCATCAGGGTACTGAACTAATGTCTGCTAGACACAAAGCAAATGCACATGAGTGGCACTGTCAAACGTCATAACCATCATCACCCTCCACAACACATGGGTCAGTTCAAGCAACACACATGCAGAAACAAGCCTGGCACGTGCAACAGACAATTGCATCCATGTCCAAGGCACTGTGTGAACATCAGAAGGGGGGCTAAACCTCACATGCATCATGGGACATGCAGACCACATGCACACACACCACCGGACAGTCATGCATCTGGCTATGTCTACCTCCCGTCACGGTGCATTCATGGACAACTAGGCCGCATCAGTCAATTCATGCATTGTGATGATCATGTGCCATGCATCTAGGGTGTTTTCCAGTCACACAAGCACTACTCAGACAAACACACGTGTACACCATGCATGACCATGTGTGACAATGAAGGTGACATAAGCATCCATGTATCACACCCCAAACATGGCCAAGTCCAGACACAGGCATGCAAACATATGTGCATTGTCACATGCTGGTGCACATCATGCATTGCAAAACAGACACCATTAATGCGGAAGACGCTTGACTGGACTCACATGCAGCAGTGCCATGTCCCTGCACACAGACATCCATACATGGGGCATGCCAGACATAAGGCCAAGGTGCACACTCCAGCCACACGTCAACATGCACTACGCTGGACAAAAACACATGGACACTAACCACTCGATTCCAGATGGTTATACAACAATAGGACCTGGTGGTAAAGCGCTGGGCGTATGCGCTCCAGGACCCTCATCTGGTTGTTGCACATCTGGCCCCGGCACCCCACTTCATCATCAGCCTTGACGAGGTGCCGGGCCTTGTTGAGGGTCCTGGATCTGAAGTCCACCCAGCGCTTCCGGATGCGGTCATAGTCGTGGGATGGCATCCACGATGTCCGCAAAGATCCTGCTCCGTCCTTCCTTGTCGAGGTGCGATGTTGAGAAGAGGGCATCCTAAAGCCCAAGGGCTTGCTCCACCAGGATGCCAACTTCATTGGCACTGAAGCTGGCAGCCCTCTGCCTCACTGCCGGGGGGTTGCCACTGGCCCCAGATGGTCTGACCTGGCAACCGCCTAGGCAGGTGTGGGTGGGCAACTGGGTCCTGGGGCTGGGCTGCGAAGCAATGCTACAGTAGTCGGGAGTCTTCTGTGTCAGCAGAGGTGGTCTCAGCAACAGGATGCCTGGCAATGTCTTCTGTGTAGGTACAAAATTGCAGAGCACGTAGGCAGCAGGCACACTGAGTGGGCTGGCAGCAGCAGATGGCTTGCAGGAGGCAGCTTGGGGTGTTGGGGGGCAGGAAAATGGCCTTGTGGGCAGGAGCTTCGTCTTCAGTGTGTTTTATCGTAGCCAGCTTGATGCAGAGTGACTCTGCACATGAAAAAATCTGCGCATTAGTGTGTTATTCGACGAAAGGCCCTTAAGTAAGTAACATATTGCGCACGGGCGTTGCCTACGGTACAGTTTAAAGGTCAGCATAGGACACCAGTTTGCTGTATGTGCTATTCGTGGGGACCGAAGCATGTGTTACTTCTTCTAATGGCTTCACACGCGATATCTTCACTGCAGTTACAGTTCGTACTTTTTGTTTTGGTGGGGGAGTTGCCTATGCGCACATGCACATGTGTTTTTCTTGTCCACGCAAGGCAGACCGTGAGTCGTGCATGCTTTTTTTCCCACTGTGGTTGCCCCTGTGTGTTGTGGTACGTTTGTTTTGTTTTTCGTGGTGCCCGAGCGTTGTGTGACCCGTCATTTTTCCCCAGGGGTCACAGACAGACTCGCAGGAGCACAGGGGTGTGTCTACCATCACATAACCTGCCCTCTTCACCCCATTTGCCCAGGACAATTGTTGTGTGCAACTCCCATTCACACCAGTCCATCAGTGCCATGGTTCAGAGGCCACCAAAAAGTAAGGGTGGCAAAGCTGGGCGACCTCCCAGAGGTGGGTGTGTTGGGGCACATGGCCAGGGTGGCCAGGGAGTCCAGGGAGGACAAGGTGGCCATGGAGGGGGACGTGGTCAGGGTGTTCTACAGTGGCAGGATGTCCAGCCACATGCAGGGACAGCCATGCCACCATCCCCCGCGGCTCAGGGAGATGCTGCTGCAGACATCCCCAAAGCCCATCTGACCCGACAGGCAGTGTCATCTGCTGTCACGGGCCCCCAGGTAGTGGAAGCTGCAGGTGGAGCTGTGGCTACCACCACCCAGGCTTGGGGTCAGCCAGTGCGGGCTGCATTGGCACAGGAGGACTCCCAGGCAGATTTCCAGGTCAGGAAGGTCAAGCCACGTGTTTCTAAGGTTGCTGTGACCAAGCCATGTGTATCTGGGGCAACGGTGACATCTGCTGCCCGAGCAGCCAGGTGGTGGAAGCTGCAGGGGCAGATGGAGCCAACACCACCCCAGCTGTGAGTCTGCCAGCCAGGACTGTGTCTTGGCGACAGCACTCAGCAGCCAATGACTAAAGTAAGGTCTTCCGTCCTCATGCCATTGCCTACTCCCATTGGCCAGTCCACCAGCACCCCTGCGCCTACTGACCAGAGTGGCAGTAGCCACTCAGGGTCCGCACAACCTGCCAAGAGTAGGAAGCATGTTTCTGCGCAAGAGGCTGGGACCCAGACACGGCTTAGGCCTCTATCATGTCCTGGAAGAAGAGTTTCTATAAAGTGGAACTGGATGCACTTGTGGGCTACGTGTCGGGACACAACCGTGAAATGCTGGTGGGGCCAGGGTGCCAAACTATGCCTGCCCAGCGTAAGGCCCACTGGCAGTGCATTGCGGAAAGTGTCAGTGCCATGGGATTTGAGAAGCGCACAGCTGATGATTGCTATAAGCATTGGACTTTCCTCCGATGCTGTGGCAAAAAACAAGTGGGCTTCTAATTACGCCTCAACTCTGGTGACTGGCGGTGGGCAAGCATCAGTGGACGATGTACTCACTACTCATGAGGAGATAGCTTCAGGGTTCATCGATGAGGCTCAAATCCAAGGAGTGGGAGGGATGCCGGATTTTGATGCAATGTCCGGTGAGTGTTGATGCGTGTGTGTCCAGCCCATGTGTGTTTTGCTTGTGTGATGTGTTGTGATTGACTGCCAGTTCAGACTATGTATTCATGAGTGCCATATGTGACCCATACGATGCTTGATGTGTGCTTGTTGTGATGCAGTATGCATGCAGGCCATGTGCTGCACACAGAGCCAATCTTCCTCTACACACCTGCACCCTCCTTACATGCAAGACACTTGGCAGCCTCTCTTCTCCATATCCTTGCTCCCAGACTGGTTTGCTGATGGCCTCTGCTGATCTTCCACTCAACACTCGGCGTATGTCGTCACATGACTGACGTCTCAGTGTGTTCACCCTGTAAGCTTATCCCCCTCAGGGGCATGCTTCCTTGCCTCTCTATCTGCCAGCAGCTCACTGTCTCCATGGTACTGGTGATTCACATGTTGGACTCATGAAATGGCCAGTCCCAGAATTCTGTGTATATGCACACTTCCCTCTGAACCTCTGCCAGACCTGTACTGTGTGGTACATCCTTTGTCCTTGATGCAGGGTGTCTCACTTACACTGTGCAGACGGCACAGGCCCACAGTGGACATGAGTGTTCATTCATGGACCATGTGCATTCCCAGCAAGCCCCTATGGGTCTGTGTCAAGCTACTCATTCTACTCCATCTCCGGTATTTCATACGTCTCATAGTATTTGGTCATCCCTTTCATGCTCACTTAGGGTCAGTGCCTCATCACGTCCATTTTTTGGCGGTCCTTGTCCGTCTCGAGTGTAGGACTCCCTCTAGTGTAGCCTCTATGCAACTGGTCGTGTAGCTTCTCCGTGTCTTGGTGAACTTTTGATGATTAGTCATGTGTTGTGTTTTCTGTCCTCCTCTCATCTGCTGTAGTCTCAGATAACTGAGGTGATGTAATAGACACCTGCCCACACTGTCTGCTACAAGACAGTACTCTGATCCACCATTCTGAGACATGCACTGCCTCCCAGCCATTTCTGAATGGGAGGGGTTACTGTATCCCGACAATCCACTGCCAACACTTTGCACATGATGACTGCAATTGCCCTTACACTGCCATCATCACACAACATTGACATGACTGCCTTTGTGTTTCGATTGATAGTTGAGACCGTACACAGGTACTGCCCCCACACACTTCTGAGCCCTGTTTCAGCCTTCTACATGCCTATTCACTAGTGTGATGTCAGGGTGACCTAGCATTTATGTATCCATGTGCCTTCCTTCACTGTATTGCAACACACTGGCATTGTTGTAATCTGTGACACATGTGTGATTTTTTTGTGGTGATTGACATGTAATGTATGGTGTGACATGCTTTCTACATGGGCCACATGTAGTACTATTTGACTTCCATCTGGGGCTGGTTGACAGTTTTGCAATGCCTATGCTACGTGCCATATGTTTGCTGGCATCTGTCATTTTTGTGTAAGGTCTATGCAATGCAGGAGCTTGTGTGTGATGCAGGTGCCATGCAACATGCCGTACATGCGTAGGCTTCACATTTGACACAAATCCATGTCTGCTTTCAGGGTCACCTTCCATTTCATGTCCACTGCATGCATGCTGGAGATTGTGTCATGTGTGACATGGCTGATTCATGTGTTGGCTGTCAATGTTGTGATGTCTATGTGTGTGGTATATGCTGGTGACATTTGTGCTCATGTGTTTTTTGTTTTGTTACAGGTGATGAGGTACTGGAAGCAGAGGAGGAGGAGGAGATGGCAGAGAGGGTGGAGGGTTCAGGGCACCAACCAAGCACCAGTGGAGAGTGTGGTGTGATAGGCAATGAGCATCCATTGGTGCTCCAAACCATCCTGTCCCGGACTGGCTCTGGGTACACCTCTGAGGATCTCTTTGACTCTGATGCTGAATCGGATGTTCATCAATCCATGCCGTCACAGTCGAGTGATTCTGCAGTGGATGCTGTGCTGCCTGACACAACTGTAGTGGGGGAAGAACCCTCAAGGGGCCTGTCAGTTTTGGAATGTCTGCTTGTGGTGGTTATGGGTGCAGGGTCACGCTCCTTACCAGTTGCTCCTGTTCCTGGGGCAGGAGATCAATGGAGGAATGCAGTCCTGAAACCACAGGCAGTGCCAGCGCAGCAAGTACCAGGGCTCTTTGGGCCAAACAGGTGTGCTGTCCAGCAACACAGTAGCTGTGAGCCACCGGGGAACACTGTGTGGGAGAATAACATGTATGCCATTGCACAGCAACATGGGGCAGCTAATGAGGTGATGGCTCAGGGAATTGGACGTGTGGCCGATTCCATTCCCCCCCCCCGGTAGGAAGGTGGAGCTCCAGCAGCAGGCAACACGGTCCATGTGCTGCTCACACAGGCTGGACACAGTGGCTGCCAACAGGAACCGATGGGCTGAACTGCAGCCTCTGCACACAGCCATTGCTGCTGAGGCAGAGGCCCACAGGGAAGCCCTTAGGGAAGAGAACATCTCCCTCAGACATACTCTGTCTACACTTTTGATGGGCCAGGGTACATGGGTGGAACAGCGGATGGAGCAGCTGGAATGCACCATCTCAGCTGAACTCCATGCAAGCCATGAGGAGGTCCATCTGTCACATGAGGCCATGCAGGCTGAACTCCATGCTAAATGCGAGACCTTGCAGGAGGAACTCCGTTCTACACGTGAGGTGCTGCATGGGACCTCCTTGACATCTTCCTGGAAGACCAGGCTTACCAGACCCGCATGCTTGCTGCCATGGAGGGGCATTCTGGGGATATGCGTGGGCAGGCACCCTTACCACGCACTCCTCCTGATATTCAGCCAGAGGGTGACAACAGCGACGACTGATCTTTCACTTCGGCCTAACCGTGCAGATCATGAGCCCATGCATTTTGGTGAGTATATTGTTAACTGTGTATATTTTCATGTTGCTTATTCATGTATTGCCTTTCCTGTCTTCATGCTGTATGCGCTACCCTGGACCCTTTAGCTGTCAGAGCCACACTCGAGATGGAAGGGGTACGTGTGGTGGCAATGTCACATTGAGGCACTTGTGCTATAGTGATTGGTCACTGTCTGACATTGTCACTGTGGGGTCCTGTGTTCATGATATGTTATGCTGTTAAATAGATAGTCCTGTGTTGGGTTTGCTTTTGATGTGTCAGGGAATCGGGGAGATTTTTCCATTGCCTATGAGTCCACAACAGAGTGATTCACATGGAAATGTACGCAACACTGAAGGTTTGTACATTTCACATGCAAACATGCATTGAACACCCCTGCAAACCCACACCCACAACATACACACAACACACCCCTGCCCCCACCCCGACCCCCAACTCCACCCCAACATACCCCCACGCACACTACTTACCTTCAGAGACATTCTGTGTCCCTGCTGCGCAAGTTCACTTTCACTTTCCCGATTGGCAACTGGCGCTGCAGGTTCATTTATTTTGATTATTTTTTCTGCAGCTGCAGGGGTTTCCAGCCTGCAACCCCCGCTCACTTTACTGTGTAGTGTAGTGAGCGGGGAACAGCCCTGCAGCACCCGAAATTTTTTATTTGGGGGGATTTGCCTGAAATGCATGCCACCAAAGGTTCATACTTTTGGTGTTCTAACCTTTGGTGGCATGTATTTGTGAAAGTTGTGTCATGTGTTGCGAATTTATTTTGGAGTTTTCACATTGCATGCCATGGCATGGTGTGTTGGGCAGGTGACATGGGGTTGAGGCAGGTTTAGGTGACATACCAGGATATTGCTGTGTTGTTTTACATGGGGGTGGTGGTATCTGTAGCTTGCATGTGTACCTTTTTGTCACACAGGATTGTGTTTATTTCAGTGGCTAGGGATGCACACAATGCTGCAATTCCGAGGACACATTCTCAGAGTGATAAGGTTGTGACAGTTGACTGTCCCTTTGTCATCATCGATTGTCACCTGGAATGTGCCAGGCCTGTGTGGACCCCGCAGGGGTGGGAGTTTAGGTGAAAAATATTTCCACGAGCTGGGTACGGGCTGCCTCGCCACATGCCCTTTCCCCTCCCATGCGCAGCAGGCGTGCATGTGGTTGAGGATGTGGGGGCACCACCATGGGGGGGGGGCACCACCATGTCCACCGGTATGCCCCACTGTGTTGCACATTGTGCAGGACACATGCTGACACAATGATCCTGCACACTACTGGGGGCGCATATAGTAGCTGCCCACCAGAGCGGTCAAGGGAGCGGAAACATGACTGAGCACTCCGAATGTGCGCTCCACTATGCCACTGGTTGCATTATGGGCTGCATTGTATCTTACCTGGGGTGGTGTGGTGGGGTTCTGTATTGGCGTCATCATGTAGGTGCTCAGAGAGTAGACACTGTCCCCTGGGGGTATGCAGTAATAAAATTGTGGCAAAAATGTTGCCTTTACAAAAAATGGCGGCAGAAATGCTGTGGTTTGACCCAGTAAAGATGTACTCATTATAACATTTAAGGGGAGCAGGGGTTGCTGGGGTGTCCCCTGATCCCCGTAAATGGTATAATGGGTCTGGGGGTTGCAGGGGTGTCCCCCGCATCTTTTACATGGATTGCGGCAGCAAAACAACAGCCTTTTTACCTTGATTTTTGTGTAAACAGCCATTTTTGCCACAATTGTAACACATAGAACCCCCCTGGGGAGGTGATAATAGTTGTTATTAGTTGGGTTTGTGTATTTGTATGTGTGTGACATGCATTCAAGTGCACAGGCATTTTTTACTCACCAATGAGCCATGTGTTGCCATGCCTCCCAGCTTCCAGGTACCGGTATAGGGCTGACATTCTGAATATGAAACTGACATGGGTGGACCCGGGATAGTTTGCATAGTCAGAGGTGATGATTCCCTTGGCATTGCGTACAACCTGCATGTTGATGGAATGCCAGTGCTTGCGGTTGCGATAGATTTGCTCAGTGGCCGTATGTGGACGTAGGGCCACATGGGTGCAATCAATGGAAACAAGCACTTGGGGAAGTGTGCCACCATGTAAAAGTCCTGGACCACGCCCTGCCTTTCTGCAGGTGTTCTGGACAAGTATATGTGCCTGCGGACTGAGGGGCGTGTAGTCATGATTACCAACACCTGGTGTAGGCAGCGTCACTGTGTCAGTGTCACTGTGAGATGCCTCAAACTATGGCAGTTGTCCACTGAAATTACCCAGTGGCCAAAACATGCAGAACATTGAGTACCTTTTCCAAGGGGGCTCAGTGCTTGGGAGCACAAGGTGGGTTATGTGAGGTCATCCTCCCACTCAGTGACCAGGTCTAGGATGATATGGGGTGGAAACCTATACCTGTCATAGACCTGGTCATCAAGCATCCTAAAAAGGCTGTTCCTGGGTAAAAAAATGTGGGGCATGGCTATCCTCCTCCTCCTGCAGTGTCCCACGATCACAGCTGCGAGAAATGGGACATTCATCATAGCTGCATATGCTTGTCATTTGTGTGTACTTTTATGCTGCACGGGGGCGCTTACGCCTGCTTTCGCCTGGCGTACGTGTTTCAAGCTTTGCACGTCTTTTGACGTGCGCAGGTGCGCCCTGTTCAATTCCATGAATATGTGTTGTTAGCGCACATGTGGGCGTTGCGAGGATTCGTAGCGGGACTTCCCCTGTAACGCCCACATTTTCGCGTGTTGTTCCCCATTTCGTGTGTTCCGCCCCCTTTTTAGGTGTGTGCGCTGGACGGTGTGCACCTTTTCTGGGCTTCTCGCACAGGGCTTCCGTGATGTTGCAATGACGTGTGGAAGCCGTGCGGATTCGGCACAGGTCGAGGGTAAGCCACGCGCAATGTGTTCCATGAATAGTGAAACGGGCGCTTGTGCATGTTTCGCACACGTTTGCTATGATTTTCACGCTTGCGCCCCCAATTTCGGCGCACATTATTTCAATGAATTACCTCGTAAGTGAGCACGATTCCAGTGATGCTTGAATGCTGTGCAGGCCCATCTCAAGATATATTTATTCAATGTGGGTGGTTTTATTGAAATTCAAAATATGGCTAAAGGAAATGCTTTCTGCTTTATGAATCCTGGTTAAGAATTTAGACACCCCCCCCAAACCTCTACTCCATGTAATAAAATGGTCAGAAATGTTGCTTTGTAAACTTTAAGCATTGCCTGCATGGAATATCCACCATGGTTTTTTGTGGGGCGTTTAATAGCACACGATGATTGGTCTATTTTTGGTTCTGTCATGGCTAGATGGGATTGCCAAGTGAGTCTTATTTCACTAATGCTCTATAACACATTGTGTAGCGTTTCACAAATGATATTGTATTGTATTGTACTTGTCATTTGTATAGCACCTTTTACAATGATTATAGTCTCAATGTGCTGTTAGTGGTATCGCCCTTGGAGGACCACCGTCCAGAGTGTTGGTGGTAATGGAACACAATTAGGATGTGTCTGTGCATTTGGGTCAGGCATGTGGATGGGTGCTGAGAGGAGAAGGGGTGGCATCTGTGCTAGAACACACTATGTGTTCTGCATGCTCAAGTTTGTCATAGGTTTGCACTACATTTTGCTGTCAGGGGTGTAGTCTAGCGTAAGTAGGCAGAGAATTACGTGAACAACACAACCACATTTTGTCATAGTCCTTGCTGAATACTGATGTGTGCTCATTTTTATCCATGACATTCTATTCTACAAAGGATTCAGGAACAAATTATAAAGCAACCCTGCATTGTGTTTGCGTGCTCACATGTTCACGGTCAAACTATGTTTAATTTTCGGCTTTAATGCAGAATTGAAAAATAGTATGTTTCTATTTCAATAGTAAGCTCTACAGGAAAAATACGAAAATATTTGTACTCTTCAAAAACACATAGCAACTGATTTACAGAAATGTTTTTACATGGGAAAGTCCCATTGAAAACATTTTTGTAAATCAGGCCCATAGTAATGTGATTCAACGTTACTATACATATACACATTCTCAATCAAACCAAGTTTAATAATTATTATTTTATCAAACATGACTACATGCACATGCGGGAGTGTTCTGGTTTTACATCTGGTCAAAACTTAACAATGCAAATATATTATTGTTTTCACAGTCAATTTAATTTGAGAAATATGAATAAAGACACATCTTTTTTAATCCAATTGAAACAGTGCCCTTTACGAGTAACTAGAATTCAATAACATGTTTACTGTGTTTTGAATAACATAGTAAACGTTTACTATATGCACCCACCACCCCCATTCAGGTGTCAGGTTTGGGCCTGGGTTGCCATGCTGGTATCCACTCCTAATGTTGAAAACCAGCATCCAACCAGAGGGAAATGTACCTACTTGGTGGCACCTTGGCACCAATAGGTGCCACAGTACTGTGTTTCTGCTCTAGCTGTTATAAGAGGAGGAGGCAGGGTCCCATGATCGGTTATGTTATTTTTTATAGCAGTTTTATGGCTCCTGCTGTCATTGGTCTGGCCTCAAAGTGCTGTGCAGATGAACGCCCTTTGGAGAACCATAGTCTAAGATATGAGATGTGAAGGTAGGATTTATTAAATGTGTGTGGGAATTTATTGCCTACACAAGTTAGGTACGGTGTGGCTAAGTCCCTAATAGCAGCCATAGATATTAGATGAGCGGACAGTTGCAGTGACAGATTGTCATGGGTGTAGGAGAGTCAGGACACTGATTATGTGAATAGTTGTCCCTAATTTATTCATGGGACTCAAAAGTGTTCAATCGGAGGTGGTGATTTGTGTTTTGGTGGGTAAAGCTGAGCAGTTTTTATTGCGAAGTGTCGAGGTGGGTGGGCCGTGCCCCAGGCAGGATGCAGCTATGTTCCATTGTGATGGAGTGCTTGATGTTCCACCAAAGCAAAACTGACACCAAGTTAGATGCTGTCTTGAAGAGCTTACCATAAGGCATGACTGAGATGACTTCCATGGGGGGCCACGTCCCCTCTTGTCGACTTCTCAGGTGCCCCCTCATTCATGTCAAGGGTTGTGAAATCGTTCACCGAGACGATGCTCTAAGTCTGTGAGGATGCTGAAGGGAAGAGCCAGGTTTTGAGAGCTGTCCTGAAGACGAGGTGATACTCAAGGCATGGGTCACTCCGAAGCGAGAAACTGAAAGTGGTCCAACCACAATGGTGGCCAAAGTCAAAGTGTGAAACCCGCACCTGTCGTGCTCCCAACAGGGGAGATGCAAGTGTGGCAAAGCAGCACTGAGACAAAGTGTAAACTGCAAAATTGTGCCTGGAACACTCTATGAGGAGCATATGTGAGTGTGTAGAGTAGCATCAAAGCACAAAAGGAGAAGCCGAATTCCTGAAATTTGTGAGAAGACAAATGCAAGTTTGGAAAAACCATACAGCAGCACTTTCAATTGTGAGACCCATGCCATGGAACCTAAGGGAAGAAGATGTATGGCATTGCAAACAACAACAACATTAAATTGTGATTTATGATGTCATCTTTGATGTCCTGGATGTTAGTCTGTGCAGTACACGATGGTGGCGCGAGTTATGGTTGATTAGTTTACCCTTACTGGCGAATTTAATGGGTTATTAGGTTTTACTTGGAACCATAACGTCTCTTTAACAAAGTTTTTTTCACTGAATTTCATAGGTTTTTAATAGTGCCACTTAACTATAACCTCCCTTTAACAATTTTTTTTACTGAATATCATATATTTTTAGTAGTGCAACTTTACCATAATGTTCCTGTAACAAAGTTTTTTTTATTGAATATAGATTTAGATAATATACATTTGATACATATAACATAGAACATACTGAACCCCCTACCTGCGCTAGTGGTTTTGAGGTCTGCGGACCATGCGCATGTCCGCAGATGGACGTGGTCAACAGCAACACTATCCAAAAACTCACGGGGTATCTTACATTGTTGTATCATGCAATAAAAACACTGAACATATTCAAAAAGAAGCACATAAATACATTATATTTAATAATAAATAAGAAGTGCAAACTGTATATGTAAGACACCAACCATCCAATTACATAGCATATGCAACACAATGGAATATACCAAAACAAAATAAATATGCCTCCAACAGAATTCCCTCACAGAAACTGCACAGCAAAAATCAACAGCACACCTACGCAGCAGTAACAGAAAAACTTAGCAAGAAACTAGTGAGTATACTACATTTATTGTATATATTTATAAACTTTATGTATTAGGTACACTAAAAGTAATATTTGTTTATTTTATTTTTTTAATCAGAAATGTCTAGTACTTTGGAATGGCTGGAAGAACATTTTCCTGAGGATGAAATGAGTGAAAACAGTGATACTAATGGTAGACACTACATTTCTCTATATAAACCAAATAATAACCATTACTTTATGTGCAATTAACAAAATTGTATTTTTTTAACAGACCATAAAGACATTAAAAATACAGAAACAGAGACCTTAGAAAATCGTCTGCAGCAAATAGAGCAAAAAATTGATCTATCAATGTTAAATTTCAACTTTAAATTTCAAATTTAAAACACTTTGTGGAGGACCATATAAAAGAAAAAACATAAATATCACTGTCCCACAAGTCCCAGCCAACCATCCCAAAAACTCCCCAGCAAGAAAAACATTATGCTGAGACTTCAATCCCTTCCTCCCCTACTAACCATCATGTACAAACACCTAATTCCCCTGTATTTTTGTCAGTTTCTGCTTCCCCCTCTCTTTCAAAATTTTTATACTTTTATGCAATAATAACATATTAAGTATGTTGTTACTATATTCCTCTGTGTCTTATTTTTTTTTAAAAGGTGTCTGGGATGTCCGTAATTAACCAAAATGGGGCTGTCCTAAGGACACTATACCTGTTCGTACTGTTCGCAATCAAAATGGAGGTGTCCTTAGGACACACAGGATGTCTGCCTGTCCGCAATTAACCAAAATGGGGGTGTCCTAAGGACACTATACCTGTTTGCACTGTCCTCACACAAGATGGAAGTGTCCTTAGAACACACAAGATGTCCGTCCATAACTAACCAAAATGGGGGTGTCCTAAGGACACTGTACCTGTTCGAGCTGTCTGTAGTCAAATGCAAATTAAAGTGTCCTAAGAACATTCCCCTTGTTCGCATTGTCCGCAACTAGAATGAATATGTCCGTAGAACACATAGCCCATCCGCCTGTCCGCAAAGTTGTGACGCACATTTATTTTATTTGAGGACCTGAACACTGTCAGTAGAACACCCGTGCACATGCATATCGCACCATTGGCCCCTACGAACGATGTTCCTGTTCACAACTGTCTGCTGCACGTGTGTCGCACTTTTAATTCGTTCGGGGATTGGAACACTGTCTGTAGAACCCCCGCACACATGCGTAGACCAGACCTCGTGCATTTGGTGTCCTATGGACAGCCGTCCCATTCACAAACGTGTCCGCTACGTCACCATTTGACCGCACCCGCGCTAATCATAACAAACACTGTCCGGGCCCCCAGAGAAGTGAAAAGTGTTTTTTTGGCAATCCAAGGTATTTTCCTGGGAAAGTTCACCCTTGCACATGTACCAAACCATGTCCCTGGTGATCTGCATACTTTTTGGAACTTTTTGAGCCCTTTCTTGGTTTTCAAAGTGTTTTCAGACAGCGCTGGTGTCCAGGAAGCGTGCCCAAGCACCCCTATAAAAGGCCAGACCCCAGAGCTGCTCCTTATTCTGTTTTCGGGCTTCCAGGACAGAGACTGCTCCTTGTTGCATTGGATTGATCTTGCTCTTTAAAACAGCTGTCCTGATGGCATCCATGGCTGCTGCTGGTGCTACTGCTGTCTCAACACCACCCCCACCCCCTACACCACAAACACCTCTCCAAGAGCCTGCAGAGGGGAACAGGCATGAGGATATACAGGAGAGTGATGAAGAGGATGAAGAGGATGATGAGGTAGTGGAAGTCCCTACTACTAGTGCTCACTGTGATTCTTAGGTGTGGAAGTTGTTTACCACTCTTGATGGAGTACCAAAAGCACATGCAAACAAGGTGACCTGCAACCAGTGAAAGGTGGTGCTTAGTCGCGGGAAACAGGGTTTGTACAGCTATGGTACTACTTCAATGAAGAGACACCTAAAGTCGATCCACGGTCGGGCTATTCGTAAGGTTGTGCCTTGCCATAAATGTAGTAGGTTGAGTTCCCCTGCAGCATCCTCCGTTTCTGCTCCTCCCACCACAAGAGACACTCCTGTAGGGCAGCGCATTCCTCCAGCTGCCTTGCAGGCCATATGTGATACTGTTGATCCTTACCTTTCGAAGGTCACAGTATTGTGCATGTGCTGCGACGCAGTACTCTGCAGGGGAGAGAACCTTCCAAGTGCTTTCGAGACTGTGGTCATGGAGCATGAGAAGGACTGATTCCTACCTGAATAAGGCCCACCCTACATCTTCCTCTCTCCACCTGCCTGTTCTTATCCCCGTGGGTGGTGTCCCTTCCTTACCCTCTTTTCCCTTCCTTTCCTTGAGTGTCGTGTTTAAAAAACAAAAACAAATATAAACCAACAAGTATCTTTTCAGAGCCCCCTTTCACAGTTCAAAAATAGAAGTGTCAATGAAATGCTGGAGGGCCCTGTGCATTTTTAGAAGTCCACAGACTGTCCACAGACCTCTAAAATGTTGTGGTGCTGCCCTGTCAGAACCATTGTACTTTTCTCTTGGAGAAAGAGGTGGCTCTGAAAAGAGCCTTTTTGTGGGTTTTTTTGTGTTTCAAAAACTTCAAATGGTCAACACCTACTGCAAACTGGATTGCTGTAGTTCCAAAAAAAGGTTGCAATGCATTTTGTATATTTCAAGAAAAATCTGATTGCCAGCATAAGTAAGATGTACTCCTTCGCTGCAAAAAATGTGCATACTACGAAGCACAGAAAGCCTTGTTGACATTGCGCCTTGTTTTCTCCATTAGTGGACCAAATGAAGAAGAGCACAGCCACATTTGTCTCTGCACAATAAGGGAAAAAATGACTCTGGAGTTTCTGGAGTCCTTCTTTCATTGCAAATTGCAAAGAGATTCCAGACACATGTCCTAAACTGTTCCCTCCACAATGAATAATAATAATAATATCTGGATGACACTGTGTCACCAAAGTAGCACAAAGATGTACCAAATCCAGCCACTTCATTCCACGCACTCCATGCCAGTGCACTTCCACATGAGGGAATCCAAGATATACAGCCACTCCATAGCGATCTGCATGCCCCCCCAACCAATTTATCCACGAATCTCCCGAAATCCAGACAATCTGCTTTCTGAAACAAACAACCATAGCTATCTGCTCTCCTCTGAGGAAAAAACTTTCTGACAAAGTCTATGCTCACACATCACACCCAGGAAACCCTATTGACCAATCCCTTGCTCTGCAAAGTCTCATTTGCATGCCCCTCAACCTCAAAAATCCTGTATGTAATACACACATTCTGCGGAGGTGTTTTCAGAAGGATCGGGAGCGTATGTTGCATATTTGTACCTTCTGCAGATGCTGAGAACCGTTCCCTCTCACATGTGATAGCAGCAGTGCACAACCTTGGCGAACGGATGAAGAATGAAGGAGGAGCCCAGCCCAGCACCTGGTTCGACAATCTTTTTTCATGGGTACCCTCCTGGCTGGGGAATGACAGTAAAGCTCCTCGTACCACTCATCGTCTTTTTACTTCTCTTATTTCTCTTATTTGCTTAAGTAACTTAGCCTTGTCCATTTGAGCCCAGGGTATGTAGTTTGGCCTTCCTGCCCCCTGTGTATTAGTGGCAGCTGCACATTTCCCCCCCCATTTTAGTACTCACTTTCTTCCCTTTCTACCCGATCACAGCCATATGCCCTGTTCTATTTCTTAACCTTCCCCTCTACTCTCCCATGGGGACAACCCTTCTCCAATCGAGGCCCCACCAGTTGCTATTCCCAGCCTTCTCCCCTCCTCCTCTTGCTCCTCTATGTCGCTCCAATATTCCTCCTCTCGATCTGACACTACCACACCTTCTTCTATTTTCCGTTCATTGTTGGCTGTATTTATTTCTATGATTCGAGTAGGGGTGTCATTTATTTGAAATAGTATCTCGCCTTTTTTCCACCCATCTTCCTCTGCCCTTACACTTGGTTGGGGCGTCTCATCACACTCTGCTCAGGCGTGTGAGTGACCCCGCTTGCTCACCGATAGCCCTTAAACGAGACAACTCAGCTCGAGCCATTGTCAGCCGTGAATCTAAATCCTGTGTACGTTTTTCGATATTTATTGTGGGGCTACTTACCTGTCTGATCATCCCCTGGCTCTCGTACAGGGGTGGCGCTGTGCTGGATGGCTTAATTGTGGGGGGCGCTGTGGGCTGTGCTACATATTCGGGATCACTATATCCTTCTGCAGGCACAGGCTTTGATAATAGTGTATAAACACGTGTGACCTCTACTGCTTTCTCATCTTGTGTGGGCGGCCCTGTACTGCCAGCTGTTGTCAGAGGACATGCATTGTGTTCACTGTTTTTCCCTGGGGGCACCTCCTCAAATAGGCACAACAGGTCCAATATCTCTCTCCTATTCTGTAACTTCTTCCCCTTATTTGTAAGAGACAAGCAGGTGGCAACCATGTCTAACACCGCTTTATCAAAGCACCCTCCCTCAGGCCAAACTTGGGGTAATCCTTCTCCCTTCAGCTCCACGATCCACTGGTTGTGGTACTTATTGATCTTCTCTGCATACCCCGGTAAAGTTTTACAGATATGGGAAAGGGACGTTTCTGCAGCCATTGTATTTCTGCTGTCAATACGCCTTACCTGACGCTTCTATTTTATGCCTGATTACTTTTCATATATAGCCTATTTAACACACTTTAAAATCCTTCTCCACAAAGACAGAATGTTCACCTACTTTTCAATGTCTTAAAACCACACCAGCATGCATGCAACCCTTTTCATATGATGTCAAATTTGTTCATTAATGTTTATGCACAAAAAATACTCTTTTCACAAAAAAATGGACGTTTAACAGTTTACATGGACAACAGAAAACATAGACAGCATAGAATACATTTCACCGTCCCCAATGCCCCTTTCATAATTGCCCAGTCCCCTGTTCTTTCCTGAAGTTATTCTCTCCTTCCACCTTACTCTGGTTCACCCACTTGAGAGAGGAGACGGCAGGATAGTTAAGATAAAGTCAGAAAAAGCGTTTCTAAATACTACTCCGGATCTCCCCTTTGGACCCCTACATTATCTTCTTTTACCTCAATTCCTCATACCCATATATCCTGCACTAGTCGAGATAGCACTATGCAGCGCCGTCTTCCACCCTCCAACAGAAATAGGATCCCTGTCAACCTCTTTTCACCTTGTACTTCGTCACTGTCCTAATGGCCATATGCGATAGAATGAGAATCGTGTGGAATATAGAAAAGACCCAGACTCCCACACCCCCTTTAACCCCTTTTGCTACAGACCTCCACACCCTTTTGTTTTATCAGAATTACACTGTTTATCCCACAACGTCCTAATCTGACTCCCACCCGTACTTTTAATATCACCCGGACTTGATACTCACATTTCTGTCTTGATCCGAGGCCCTCTGGACCCGATCGGTCAGTGCGCTGCTCCTCGCTCAAAGACCACGTCCGGCTCCGGTGAGTGGTAAGTTTGGGTTTTGTTAAGAGGGATCTCTTAACTGGGGGTCAAAGCAGTGAGGCGTCTCGTGCCAGAAGGATGGGAAAGAACGCTATGCGATGTCCTTCATTCTCCGGATGCAAGACATGTGGAGAGCAGAAATGGGTACGGCCTGGGACCAATCAACGTCCCTGTTTTACTTCATCATAAAAAGGGGGCTCCCAAAGGACGTGCAGAGGTCCTTGATAAAATAGCTGGGATAGAAGCCAAGGGGTGGCCTGAAATTCAAAGCATCCTAGTGCACCACTGCAAGAGGATCAAAGAGAAGGAAAAGGAGATAGCTCAGCGGCGGTTGGCAGACAAAGCTAAATTAGTGCAAAGCAAACTATTGAAGGTCAGTACAAAGGCTGCAACCAGCGCCAGGAAGGGATCGGGAGGAGGAAGGCGGGCAATCGGGTATACCAATGCAGATGGTGGCAAATTGGACAGGTAACGATCAAGAACAATGGTCAGGGGAAAACCAATATGAGGGACCACAGTGTCCAATGAGAGGGGGGTGAGGAAATAGAGGAGGATTCACGGGATCAAGAGGAGGGGGTGCAGGGTATGGAGGGCCTAGAGGGGGAATGCAAGGGCTATGCTGGAATTTTGGGAGGTGGGGTCATTTTATGAGAGAATGTCAAAGCAGACCCAATAATTCATATTCAAAGGAATCTCAGATCAGACACGCCCACCTGGGAAGACCCTATGGGCTACCAATGGCTGGAAACAGACGGGATAGCCAGGCCAACCCAAGATATATGAATGAGTGCCCATTACCCCCGCAAGACACGTCTCCACACCCCCAGTGTAATGGCAATACCGCCCCCATGCGCAACAGCGCTTATGCAACCACATCAAATGGGGCACCAGCCACACCGTGTAGTGGGATAGCAATGGTAACAGGAAATGTTTTTGATGTAGATAAACTCCCATGGCATTCAGCATAGGGCAGCCCACAGAGAGCACTTGTGTGTCCAGTACTGTCGACGACCTGTAACGCAGCAGAGGAACCACTCGTGGGGGCGGCAATAGGAAACAAACAATTCATTTTCATGGTGGATTCGGAAGTGGAAAAATCATGCCTCAAAGAAGGCAGGTTCCCGCTTTCTGATCAGACTTTGGAAATGCAGGGGTTTTCTGGGGCAGTGGTCGAGGTTCCATACACTGAAGAGCTAGACATAACGGTGGGAGGGCAGACTGTACGTGCCCCCATGTTGTATTACGAGGAGTCACCCATTAACCTGCTGGGAAGAGACCTTCTCAGCGAGCTCAACATGACGATCTCTTTAACCGAATATTGTTTTCCACACCAGGCATATGCGCGATTTGTGCCATGCTAGTGATACACACTCAGGCAGACTTTCCACAAACACGCGGCATACCTGTAAATCCTGACATGTTTACCCAAGGGCTGAGAATACTAGCGCGTGTAGTGCCAGAACTGAAAAATAAAAATGGAGGGTCCCCACTGTCATGATGCCTACCTCCAAGGAGCCAGGTCCGACCCAGCAACCCCATAGGCAGGCATCATTTCCCCCAGGGGAGCGCCAGCGGGCCCAAGCTGGGGCCCTTTGGACGCAGTCCTGGCGCCTTAGGCGCCAGGCTCATGTTGGACCCCTGTCCTGGCGCCTTAGGCGCCAGGCTCATAAAGCTAGACATGTGTTCAAGTGTTTTAATGTGCACTTACCTGATGCAGACCATGCTGCCACATCCAGGCCCTCTTGAGGCCTGAATGGAACTACTTTACCTGTGGGATTACTTTCCACCCGGGTGTGGTCGGGGAAGGATACATACCTGATCGGAGGAAGGATACACTTTTGGAACTTCTTCCAAAGCTATTTAAACCACACCCGATCAGCAACTCACGCTTCGCGTTGTTCTGCTCCTCGCAGCTGGACGCTCACCGTGTCAGCTCCTGCATCTGGACTTCAGCCACACCTGTCAGCATCCTGGGTCACCTGCAAAGGGAGACAAGAGACCTTACCAGCTAAATCTGCACCACGGAGACATCACCGACGATCCTGAAAGGGAAGACATTATTTTTAAAAGCATTTCGTTACGATCGCTGCAGCGCTGCATTTCACTCACCTTTCCTGGGTTCCTCCATCTTCAGCAGCGATCATCCGGATACACAGCCACTTCCCAGAGCCTAGAGAAAAAGACAAGAATAAGAGGTGAGAGAAGGAAGGGAATAAGACTTACCTGTTGGGTCATTCCCATTTCATTTCGGGTCTTGCCGCTTCCAGGCATTTTCCGGACCCCGGCCCCTATGGGGAAAAAAGACAAAGACATTGAATGAGCATATGCAAAGACAGTTCCCGAGCGCTCATCCAGAACTAACCTGCCATTTACTGGAACTGGAACTGCACGTTTCACCGTGGGAATCAGGTGAGCGTTACACCCTCAGAGTTCATTTTTCGTCCAATAACAGACCCAGAAATAGTGCCGGGGTCCATCGTGTCCCTGGACATACATGCAGTACAGGTGTCAACTCAGAGAATAAATGTAATAGCAATGGATATGCAGGGATGCCAGTGGAGAACAGTGTTGTGCATCAACGCCACTAAGGCCCTGCGAGACTTGACCGATGAGGAACTTTTTTGTGACACAGAGGACGACACAGAGATAGTAATGGAAATTGCAATCCCCTGTGAGGTCATGATCCAAAGGAGAGAGGTGCAGCTACCTCTTATAGCGATGATCAAAGCTCCACAAACATACTTTGAGGAAGACATGTCCCAAGTGCCACCGCAGCTGTGTACCACAGGCCCACATGACGTAGGCCTACTACAGGAAGTGACACCGGTAAAGATCAAGCTCAAACCCGGAGCCATTCTACCGCGGGTGAAGCAATACCCCACATTGAGGGAAGCTGAGGAAGGAATAAAAGACACAATATATGCATTAATGGAACAGGGCATAATAGTACCATCTAATTGCCCCTGCAATACGTGCATTTACCCAATCAAGAAAGCAAAGGGAGAGGCGTGGAGGATGATCCAGGATTTATGCCCACTTAATCACATAGTACAGAAGGAATTCCCTCTTGTCCCAAATCCTGACTCAATTCTATGCAGTATTCCAACATAAGCCACTAATTTCACAGTAGTGGACCTAAAAAATGCATTCTTTTCAATCCCACTCAATCGAGGTTGCTGACACCTAACAGCATTGACGCTAGGGGGGAAAAGGTATGAACATTGCAGACTGCCCCAAGGGTACTGTGAGAGCCCCAGCATTTTCAACAGAATATTGCACACAACGAGTCCCATAAGTGAATAGTTTAATGTCATCTGTTCGACACCATGTTACAGTTAAGTCAACAAGAAATACTTCTTACTAAAGATTACTTCTGCAGAGCTACAAGAATGTTTAATGCAGGTAATGGCCATGTCCTGGGACTTAGATTCCCTGATAAATTAGTAACACTGTATAATGACCAACTAACCAAACTCTTGGACAGAGTAGCCCCTTTAAAAACCTTTAAAAACCAAGTTGACCAGAGAGAAAAAGTGCCAGCAAGGCTGGTTCTCGACTGATTTCGTAAAACTCAAGCAGTGAAAAAGACATGCGTAATGTACCTGGGGGAAAAACCAGATGGAGACTTATAGATTGGCTTGGAAAACCCTACAATCAAAATATAAAAAAAGACTCTTGAGGAGAAACAGGCTTTTTACAATACGAAATTGAGAATGCTGCAAATGACACAAACAGATCTGTTTTAACTGTACTGTTATCCCAACTAGGGAGGACTGTATCAAGGGCCAACAAGCCTTTGCCAAGAACATTATTGTGGCTAGGGAAAAAATAGCTATGACAATATCACCACTAAGCTCGGTCATAAAAGAGGACACAGAATCTACCTTTTTCCAGTCGATTACAAATACTGGTAGGGAGGCATTTTTTTTATAAACATGAGACCGACACAATGTAAGGGAGAAATTCTGCCCTCTGAGATCATTCTGGGAAATTCCAGAATTTTGACGCCATTTCTAGTGTGTTCTGGAAACTTTTCTTTCTCCCATTTCTCCCATTATCTGGTACCAGATTCGATCAAAAAAGTGGCAGTGACCCTTCTACCCATAAAAGGTCATTTTGACCTCAAGGACCCAAACAATCTCTGTCCTATTACCAAGTCTCTGTTCCTATAGAAGGTGGTTGATAAAATCGCTTTCGTCCAGTTCCAACAACATCTGGAACAAGCAGGCATCCTCCACCATATGCAATGAGGTTTTTATCCCCAACATGGCACTGAGAGTGCACTCCTGGACCTTCACTTGCACATGTTGTAATATCCAGAAAAGGGCAAAATAGGTCTCTCAATGTTTATGGAGGCGTTCAACTTACTTGATCATGACTTTCAATTGGATGCCTTGCTCTCAAAGGGAAAATGTTCAAGGAAGGCTACATACTGGCTGCTCTCCTTCTTAAGTAACAGAGATTCCAGATTAAATTGGGAAGGAATATTCTCTGATGTGGCGAGAATACTGTATGGGGTTCCGTAGGAAGCATGCCTATCGCCAGTCCTGTTTAATCTTTACCTGAGATCCCTCTTGGATCTGCTTACCAGTCTGGATGTTCACTGTGCTAATTATGTAGATGACACGCAGCTGGCAGTTGAGCTGAGTGGGGATATACTACTGATTCCAAATGTCTCAATCGGATATATAACACCATTAAAGATTGGATGTGCAAACATTGGATGTGCTTGAATCATCAAAGACGGGGCTGATGATTTTCGGCTCACCTCAGGGAAGAGCTAAGCTCAGCCAGATATATAACTGCTTATTTATCGATGGAAACTTCATAAACATCCCAGTTAAAGTCAAAACTGTAGGTGTCTATATAGAAGCTTCCCTTAACTCTATGGCACAAGTTGAGGGGATTGTAAATAACGCTCACTATCACTAAGG
This sequence comes from Ambystoma mexicanum, assembly GCF_040938575.1. Classification (NCBI taxonomy): domain Eukaryota; kingdom Metazoa; phylum Chordata; class Amphibia; order Caudata; family Ambystomatidae; genus Ambystoma; species Ambystoma mexicanum. The sequence goes on along the minus strand of NC_090932.1, from coordinate 659,389,814 downwards.
GTACTTAGACGAGCTAAACCATTTGTCTTCCAAAAAACAGGGAAGTTCTGGTTCGAGTCATTATAATGCCTCACCTTGCCTATTGTAATGCCCTCATCCTAGGAGAAAGTAAAGAATGTATAAGCAAGCTCCAAAGGATCCAGTATGAAGCTGTCCAGATCAAGGAGTGAGCATATCTCTGATCACAGAAGAAAATTGCACTGGCTCCCAATTTCAGCCAGTTCAAGTTGTAGGGCCTTGTCTATAGTACACCAATACCGTCAAAGGAAGGCTCTGAGATATCTCATGGAAAGGTTAACACTCCGTGTGCCATCTAGGAATCTTTGATCAGGCAAGCAGGAACAACTGTCAGTCCAGAGGGTCAAACAAACAAGGGGAAAGTGTCACTCCCTAGACTGTCTAATAGTGAAAACTTGGAACTCACTCGCGCTGAGTTTATGGACTGAGAAATCGCACACGTTGTTCAAGATACATTTTTCAGTAATCTGCCTTCTGTAGTTCCACTTTTATCTTGGGATTATTTTACTTGTTTCTCCACTTTTTGTTGGACCAGCGCCCTGATGCCTCCAGGCTTTGGTGCTATATAAATAAATACATATATATATACACATATATATATATATTATTTAAAAAGAAGTAAGGAATGCCAATTCATTAATGATTACATTCCTGTAATTGCTCAGCTATGGAATGCAAATACTGATGTACAGTTTATTGCTGATGATTCAATAGCTGTTGCTCAATATGTTATGTATGGGCAGATTCATTAGCAAATACAAGTCTTAATCAGAAACTTCTAAGCTTTGCTTTGATGATGCTTTCATATAGAGAATGTGGTGGCTACAAAGCTGCAGACTGACTAACTAGTTTGTCTCTGTATGGAAGTAACATCAAAGTAGTTTGGTTAATCTTGAACCAGCTAGTACTAGAAATTGGGTATTGAAGCCTTTGAGTGAAATTGAAAAGTTGGCAGAAACAGTACTTGACAGTACAGAGATTTTGAAAACAAACTTGATTGAACCTTATTATCCCAATCAATCTCAAATGTTGGAGGATCTTTTATTGTTTGAAGTAGCAGAACGCTACTCATATCCAAATGTTGAAGCAAACAGTGACAGAACATGGTTTCAACTACATGGATGTAGTGGTTGTCTAGTGAGACATGAGAAGGCAACTCCCATTAACCAGATGAAACTGTCTTGCCAAACTGCAGAGATCATTGTATGTTTGTCTTTTGCAGTTGTTCTTCACATGGCATACAGAGAGGGATTTGCTTGGAAGTTTTGCAATTTTGAAAAAATCATATTTGGCTAAAGAAAATGCTTAATTAAATATCCAAAATGTGAGCAGTACTTGAGTTACTGGAGAAAGAACTATGTCAAGAAGAATTTTTGGCAGCTGAATTTCGCAAAATAGACTCCTGAGGGATGTCAAGATTCAGCAGTAGGAAGTCAAAATATACTTGGTGAGCCAATTATTCCAACCGATGTTGAGCTTGTCATGGAGGAAATATAAAGTGCAATGCAACAAAATAAAGTTGCAGATGCAATTTGTGGTGAAATTGCTAGTAAACTTAATGTAGAGCAAAAAAAGAAGTTTATTATAAAAAAGATAGGTTCTAACATGGCTTACTGCATGATAAATGTGAATGTTCTTGTGTACAATACACAATTTTATTGTTGTATGTTAGTGGAGAAGCAGTGGAGAAGCAGGAACAGGTAAATCCTTTTTAATTCATGAAATAAGAGCTATAATCCAAAATGAAACTGATTCCTCTTTGTCATGCATTGTAACTGCTCCAACAGGTTTAGCTGCCTTTAATGCCGGAGGTGTTACTTTACATCGCCTGTTGATGCTAACAGTGGAGCATGACAACACACTAGAGTATCAAAAACGTGTATCAAGTGCAGCACAAGAAACAGGAAAAGTTAATAGAAAATAAATACCTTGATTGTAGATGAAGTAAGTAGGGTGTCTAACTTGATGCTAGCTTTCATTCACTTACAAAGGCAAGAGTTTTTTGAAGACGGACTACAATGTTGTGTTTGGAGGTAAACATTACTTGTTTTTGGAGACTTGTTACAATTAACTCCTGTGAAAGGTCACCCAGTTTTCAGAATGCTGCATTCTAAGGATACTCATAAAAGTATAGGAATTAGTGGTCATTTTAACCTTTGAAATTGTTTTGAATTCCAGGAATTTACGATTAATCTGAGGCAATCTGCAGACATAAGCCCTGATTCAACAATTTTATTTTTTTGTGTAAAACAAGAATGTGCGTGTCATTCTGCCTGCAAATCCCTGTTTGACAAATGGGGATTTGTGGGCAAAATGGCACGCAAATCCCCATTTTACATGCAAATAATTCCAGGAATCCGGGCCTTACAGTATTCAGAAATGCCTTATAAGATTTGTGTAGGTGTTCTTGAGGACAATGTGAAAGCAGTCATAAAGGGAAGTCTGATTACTAACATGGTTCATGCAGATTGCAGATTGCAGTCCGTCTGATGTCATGTTGTCCCTTAAGGAAATAAATATTTCTTGTGTTGTTTTGATGTACACATTTGTAGAGTGTAACACGTTTAACTCTACACTGCTACTGTCAGAGAAGCAAAATATTGTACAGATAAAATTGTGTGATGTTTTAGAAGGTCATATTATGCCTTTAGTGTTGGATAAGAGAGCAAAGCTTGATCAGTTCAAATAAAGAATTCAATTTCTAAAACAGCAGGTCTGTAAGGAGTTTTAAAACTGTGCATCAATGCCCAAGCAATGTTGAAGAGGAACTTGAATGTAGGAACTGGCACAGTCAATGGAGCCATGGGAAGAGTGATTGCATTGCATACTTTTACTCACAGTACAAATATCGAATATGCTGAAGTTAGGTTTGCTCATAAAGACCTCATTTAATTCCTTGTACCTCTGCACGTTTCATGCTTTTAAGGATACCTTTGTGAAAAGAGCACATTTTCGATTGTGCTCGAATTATGCAATGACTATTCATAAATAAAAAAAGGTTGACTTTAGAAGCAGCATTTATTGACATTGGTCATACAGTGTTTAAAGATGGAATGTCATATTTAGCTTTGTCATGTGTGAAAAATATAGGTTTACTTTGATGAAAGAAAAGTGACAGCTGACATGTCTTGCATTGAAGAATATAATAGTTGAGGTGTACTTAAGGCTCCTCACCTGAACCTTATACCTGAACCTGCAAAGCACTCATCCAGGAAACATAAGGAGTCAGTGAGAGCACATTCAAATGACATCAGTCCTTGTAACACTAGGAAACAACAGAATTTAATGGAGTTGTTTTTTCCAACTATAACATACTCTCCTTGCAGATTTAGTAATGAAACAGGAGTTGAATGCCTTTGTAATGCTGCTTTGTGTATGTTGTTTCTAATGACTCAATGGATGCAAGAAATTGCTTCCACAGCAGAGAAGCAGCTATGTGTGGAATTTTCTCTTCTTAAAATGTCACAGTTTACATTCGGCAATGTCAATCCGAAATGTAGTAACTGTTGCAAGCGGAAATCAACAATTTTCTCAAAATACACAGGAAGATAGTCACACATTTTTAATGACTGTCTTTGGTTTATTAGTGAAGGAAACTGTTAGTGTGGATAGGTGTATAGAAATCAGCTACAAGTGGAATCATATATATCCAAAATTTAAGAAATGTTATTCTACTCCAGATCTCTATGAACGATTTGTGTCTGTGCATATCCCTGACCAGAAAAGTGTACATTTGTCTGATCTTGTAACTAAAGCATTCCATGACATGGAATGTAGTGATTGTGGCTGTAATTTACAATGAACACTCCAAATTCTAGTTTTTTTATTTAGTATGTATTGATTATGATTCACAGATACAGTATGTAGATGGTAGGAGAATTAACACGTCAATAATGAATTTTAAATGTGATCAACTTTCTGTTAGTAAGAACACTTTTAAAGCGTGTGCAATTATTTTTCATGAAGGGGCAACCATTGAATGTGAACATATCACAACATGTGTGTGTACAGAAGTATATTGGCTTGTTTGTAGTGACTATATAGTCACACATCAAGCTAGATTGCAAAAGGGTTTAAAGAATTCTTACTTAATGTAGTTAGAACCAAAGTTTTCAAGTATATGTTTAAAATTACTGCCTACTGCCTATTACTGAAAAATGTCCTTCTGTTTCTTCCACTTGAATCCAGGACTTAGATTGTGACAGCATTCATTATGGGATCCCTGGACTACTGTAATGGTATCTACATTTGCCAACATGGGGCCCTACTACACCGACTGCAGATCCTTCAAAATGCAGCGGCTTGCCTCGCCTTGGGAGCTCCTAGACTTGCTCACTCTTCTGATCATCATCGTCAATTTTAAGGTCCTACGCCTCGTTCACTGCTCCACTCACAACTCTGGGGCTGGGCTTCTCCAATCCAGAACTGTACCCTACAAACCCAGCTGTCTCCTCCACTCAGCCAATCAGTCATTGCTGAATATTCCTCGTTCCAGCAGGCCAGAGGAGGAGGTAGGTCCTTTACTTGCCGCCACGCTCTGGGATGGCCTGCCCCCAGTGCTCCACAACACTCCTGACTACCTTCTTTTTTGAAAATATTTAAAAACTCATCTGTTCTAACACCCTGGGTTTGTAGCTACCTCACTCTCTCCAGTACATTGATGCCTTTTGGTCTTTGTTCACGCTCTACAAATACCTCTACAATACAATACAATACAATGTAGGGGTGAAAATAAGTATGTACACCATGTTTTTTAAACGTATTCTAAATTAAATAAGAAATTAAAATAACTTAGTTTGTTAAATGTATAAATAACTTCTGAATGTAGTTTGAAGTTTTCAGAAATGTGTCCAATCTATCTAGTCATCAACTGTGTATCTTTTTCTATTTTGTATGGTAGGTTTAAGAAAATTGTCTTTAGCTTCTTAGGTGTGCAGGTGGTCAAAAAAGGATGCACATCAAATTATGAAAGAAGTTATCACATGGCAATGAAGATATTATTTTTTATAATTTAGAGTGTATGTTCATATAGTAAAAAAAAGTATTGTACACTGAGTACAACTATCAGTGCCAATAGAAGTTTAAATAACAATTCTTAATTTTTAAGTAATGTAAATATGATGTGTACATTATAAAAGTAAATTGTCTACTTCTCATGTGTCTAGCTGGGCAAACAAAGGACGCACACCGATTTGTTTAAAAGTGTGGAAATTACATTTGTTAGGGTATTAGTGTAGATTTTTCTAAGTGTTAATATGTTTACACACACAGGTTCTTATTGTCTACCTATTATGTGAAATATAGGTATGACTATACTTGAAAAAGATTAATACTCCAAATAATGTCTCACTGCTGGCATCTCTTCATGTATTTCTTTGTAAAACTGAAGACAGAATTAGATTGTAAGTCTTAGTTTCCAGGTTAAGGTTGCATACATTAATCTATGGATGTGTCATCATTTAATATTAAATAATGTTTGTACAGTATTTTAACATATCTTCATTGTAGTTAAATGGCATCATTTGTGTTCGAACTGTTGATAATGTGGGCAAATCGTTTTACAATTTGCTGGTGCAAAAACATGTTTGTAATGGCCTAAATGGTAGGTGTAGTTCAAGTTATAATACTGGATTTGTCCTATACTGCACTGCAGCTCTTAGTTTTTGGAAGTGTTATTTTCTGAAGGGTGTTTTCTTGTTACAATATTTATTTTATAACATTGTTTACATTTTTATTTTTATTTTACATGTTATTGTATACATATATTTGTAGAAAGGGAGATAGTGTATCATTTTTATATATAATTATTGTTAAATAGATAAAATAACTAAAGAGAGTTTTTTTCTCTCTATAGTATGATTAATTAATACAACCTGGTAATGGTTTGTGCTTTTATTCGGGGCTAAAGTGCTTTGTCTGTAAGTGTTGTAACCGCGGCTACAAACAAACTATTGGGGGATTTTGATTACTGCAACTGCATAAAATAAATTGCAATCGATATTTTGAAAAAGACATTTAGAGAAAAAGGGGGGAAACACAATTGCCACTTAAAAAAACAAAGCATGACAGATAATCTGATGTTCAGGGATTAACTTCTGCCATTGCTCAATTGTGGCATCTGCCTGGACTACCCATTTGAAGCATTTTTTAAACATGACGTGCATCATGGAAAGATCGGGAATCATTAAGACAAGAGTTTGTGCAGTTGACACCGCTGTTGAAGTTGAGGCTTCATTTCCAGTTGGTGATGTTGTTGCACTAGTGGATGAAGGTGCTCCAGATGGTGTTGATGTCCGTCAACCCAAGAAATGGGACCCATGCATTTTTCTTGTATGGTGTTCATGTGGTTTCTTCGATACTCATCATCAACATCATCCCAGTAGATTTGCACTAGATGATTTATCATTATAGATGTTCCCAGGCTTTCAGAAGGAAAATTGGGTGGCCCACAGCATACAGTTTTGCTGCAGATTGTACAAAGCACCTATTCTGCCTCTATTCGGGAACAGTGTTTTTGACTTGAAAGAAGCACCAACTGTCTGCAGTGGTTTTCGTTCCAGTTGCCTTCTTCGTCTGTGGCGATGGATTCTTAACCTAAACGACAACCTCATCATCACTGCTGCTGCTCTCGTGGTTGTCCAACTGGGGAGAAATATGTAAAATAATAAAAATGACAACACAAAAAAGACAATGAGCCTCATTATGACACTGGAGGTAGCCACGACTGTCGCCGGTATCATTACGGCCTTGCCGGACCCGGTAATTGACCATTTGCAGGCGCCAGAAAAATTCATTGGGTTCAATGGGAATGGGGAGGTCGGATGCACCGGCACCATTTGTGAATGCTGCTGGTGCATCCGATATGCTCTTCTCACGGGTGCCGGTACACCCACCAGGTCAGACCTGGCATGCCAGAAGGCACCCGCGAGCAGAACTCGTAGTTTGCCAGTCCGGTAACAACGGTACCAGTACCGTTGTTACTGGACTGGCAAACTTATAATTAGGCCAAATGCCTCTAAAATTGAAAAAGTAAAAAAAAAAAAGTAAAACAAAAAATAGACAAACTGTACAAATCATATGAAAAAGTAAAAAGGATTTGGGGAAAACTGGTTAAAAAGGATGAAGAATTTAAGGGGTAAAGTGCCAAAAGTGCTTGCAGTTACTCAGAAACCCTTTCACTAGCAAGTACAGAAAGCAATGATAAATTGTAAACTTCTTTTTTTTGTGGGTGCAAGGATTATTCATGACTACAGATTGCTGCGCACACTGATTGGACAGTATTGTACGCATGGATGTCATGATACGCTGTGGGTGTAGCTGCGTCAATCAATCTGAGCATGCAATTGGATTGTCTTTTGGTGCCGCTGTCAAAGACACATAGGCATGACACCACAGTGCATAATATGATTGGCTGAATGGTGACTGACGTGGATTTGTAGCCACGTTGATGTAATTCGACGTGTTGTTGCTTGATTTTGCACATGCAGATGTTGTGCGACGGTGTGGAGGTAGTCGCATCAATACATTTCAGTATGCTATTGGCTTGTATGTTGACACGGCTACGCAACATAGGATTTTGCATGCATTGATGGCACGCTATGCATGGGCGTAGTCGCGTCAATGCATCTCGCTGTGCCACTGGCTTGTATGTTGACGTGGCTATGCGACATAGAAGCTCGAAATTTGATTGGCCATTAGAAAGAGTTGCACATATGTGTAGCTGCTTCAAAGGAACTCTCTCTGTAGACCGGCTATAAAACATTTTTTTTAAAAACATATGTATGTTGGCAGTTGTGCTGTAAAAAATTGTTTTAGACTATATTGAAAGGACTCTGTGTACACAGTTTCTGTAGCACATTAATACATTTCTATTTGTAAACTACATATAATTGCAAACACTATTAAAAGTTAAATTAATACGGAAAGAAACATTTTTAAGACTCTAGTTATTTGGAGGAATATGGGTGCAAAATTGCTTTTTATTTTACTTTGTACACATGATACATCATTTTCATTAGCCCAATTGTCTATGGAATAACAGAAACAAAACCCTTGAAATTCAAAGAAGAAACTTCAGTTTCAGGGACGTTAAGATGAGAATTTAGCGCAACAAACCCCCTGAAATTCAGCTAAAGCCACCTAACTTTGCACCCCTATTGTGCCTATCACCACAATGATGACATCACATACACATGCTGCGGATGTGAAATTGATTGCCCCTCACGTCCACCAAGACATCCTCGGCTCTGCTGTCAATCTTGGATACTGGAAATCCACATTTGACCAATCATATTCCTATCAATGACGTATCCTTGGGGAAAATATGCATAACAGTACCAGAACTCTAATCATGGCAGATATTATGTCACCCAAAAACAATGCAATGCTCAGGAAGATCTAGTTAAAAAATAAATCACAAAAAGTGAATTATTAAAGTATGACAGTAATTGATTCACCAATAAAAACCTTACAAAGACAAATCTCTTTAGAGTTTGGTAACTGCCCTGGCTAATCAACTTACATGTCAATGACCTGTCTCGTAATGAACATATTACTGGTACTTTGATTATGCATTGCGCAACAGAAAGAAAAGAGGGATGACAACACATTAGATATTAAAAAAAAAAGACACTAGCATGCAATGTAGGAATTCAAGATATAATAATACATCAAAAGGTTGATCATGGAGAATTGAGATATAAAAAAAGAAAATGGGGATGAAAATTCAGTAAAACTCTCTATAAATGTACCAAGCTAAAAACAAGAACACTGTACTAACCAAGAATTGAATTACCTGTGATAGGGAAAATCTATGAGGTGATTCAGCAACGAAGATGAGAAGCGGTGCAATGAAGAGTATCCTCTGTAGACAGCAGAGATTTTTTCTTGCTAAGGATTTCAATTAGTTTATAAATACTTTAAAAAGTGGGTGTGTATACGAATTTGTCACATTGAGGACTTTCCCTAAATTTTCTTGCTCGTTTTATACGGGCATGATGTAGTATTGGTACATGCCATATTTGGATATTTGGATATTTTGATTCGCGCCTTGAAACACGTGTGTATAGGTCCACTATAAATGCCATATCATATCATATCATATCATATGTGTAAAGATTGATGGAGATGAAGGATTGATGACAATAAATTTCAAAGAAGAAGAATGTGGGCACCTGCAAACAACTATTGTGAGTGCATGGTCACAAGTGAGAACTGTCATTCATACATGTGACTGATGGATAAGGATGAGGCGAGCGCAACAGGCCCGGTACCCTGTGAAAGGGCTCAGAGATCTGGTCATTGCAGGGACCGGGTCGGCAAAGGGTGGTAAGGATAGACTCGGTCTGGCTAGCCATTTGACCATTTGGCCAATGGTCCCTAGATGCGAGACCCCTTTGAGTTGTACATGCGATTCAGCATCTTGTGTCTTGCCATCCACCCAGCGCTATTGTGAGTGCATGGCCCCAAGTGAGAACTGCCATTGATGCTTTCAGGGACTGGATAAGGATGAGGCAAATGCAATAGGTCTGGCACATTGTCAAAGGACAAATAGATATGTTGATTGCAGGGAAGGGGTCTTCAAAAGGGAGTATGAAGACACTGGACCTGGGGTGGTCATGTGGGCAATGGTCCCTAGAAGCCATACCCCTTTGAGTTGTACATGTTATTTCGCACCTTGTGTCTTCCCATACTTCCAGCCCCATTGTGTGTGCATGATCCCAATTGAGAACTGACATTGATACAATAGGGGGGTGGATAAGGATGAAGCAAGTTCAATAGGCCAGCACAGTGTGAAAGGACACAAATATATGTTGATTGCAGGGACCAGATCTTCAAGGGGTGGTATAGAGACACCGGGGTCGGGAGTGGCCATTTGACCAAAGTTCCCCAGAGGCCAGACCCTTTTGAGTTGTACATTTTGTTCAGCAACTTGTGTCTTCCCATCCACTGAGCCCCATTGAGAGTGCATGGTCCCACGTGAGACCTCTGAATCATGCGTGAGGGTGATGGATAAGGATTAAGAAAACATAATTGACCCAGAACCTTGTCATAGGACACAGAGATATTTTGATTGCATGGACAGTGTCTTCAAAGGGTAGTATGGAGATACTGGGCCTTGGGTGACCATGTAGCCAATGGTCCCTAGAGGCAAAACCCCTTTGAGTTTTACATGTTATTCAGCACCTTTTACCTTCCCATCCACCCAGCCCCATTGGGAGTGCATAGTCCCAAGTGAGAACCGCCATTCATGCATGAGGGAGATGGACAAGGATGAGGCGGGCACAATAGGACTAGCACATTGTCAAAGCTCACAGAGATATGTTGATTGCAGGGTCAGGGTCTTCAAAAGGGAGTATGAAGACACTGGACCTGGGGTGGTCATGTGGGCAATGGTCCCTAGACGCCAGATCCCTTTGAGTTGTACATGTTATTCAGCAGCTTGTGTTTCCCATCCACCCATCCCCATTGCAATCGCATGGTCACAAGTGAGCAGTGCCATTGATACAGGAGGGGAGGGATAAGGATGAGGCAAACAGAATAGGCCCAGGGCAGTGAGAAAGGACACAAAGGTAAGTTGATTGCAGGGATGGGGTATTCAAAGGGGAGTATGGAGACACCAGGTATTGGTGGACAATTGTCTATAGAAGCAAAAAACAATTGAAAAGGCATTGAAAAAATGATAACAACGCATTGATGAGTGAGAAGTGTTTGGATAGATCATGATTGAGTAAGAATAATTTTGAAAACGTATTGATGGCAGTAATAATAATCTGTGCTGAACTTGGCGGTATGGCATACTATTTTTTAGTATACTTGGTGGTGTTGGTGACTTGGACAATCCGTTTCATTCACTTATCATCATATTAATGTACGGCTTTTATTTCCTATAACCGTTAAAGTGTGATCATTGTTAACATTTTATAAATTAGTTGTATATTCCAACATAGAATAAAATGAAATCTAGAGCACCTGAAGCCAAAAAGTAACATTTGAAGAAATAATAAGAATAAGAAATGCAAGTACTGAGGATTTCATATTTTGGCTTCAGGGTTTGTGCCTTGTTGTATGCTGTTGAAAATATGAGAAAACTTGACATTTGCAAGGAAAACTAAAAACTGGAAATGATACACACTACATTGAAATACTTGGAAAATAAACAATGCAAAATTATTAGATAAATACATGTTTTATTGAAAGTCAAATATTTTAATTAAATGCGTATTTGTTTAAAAGAGGTGGATATCATATACTAACTACAAATTACACATTATAATTATCTGGTAGTGGTACTGTCTGTAAAAATCCCTTGTATTGTCAGGAGGAGCTAGGAAATGTATCATGGAACCACACAGGCAGGTATGACAGAATGAACGTGGATTCCCAGTCGTCCATGATTCCACCATGTAAACGGTTGATAGGTCACAAGCCTGTACCATCTGTGTAAAAGATAGAGAAATTGTTTTGTTGTATGAATCGAATAATTTAATTTATCTTGTTGGGTATATCTTGCAAAATACAAGGCACTGGTATGAATTCAAAAACATACTTTGTGAGTAAAGTAGTCAGATTCCAATACTTTTGTCAGTTCTGGTTCTGCACTTATTCATGAGCACTCAACAATATTTTCAACTATTAGGAAATATCAGTTTACTATGGTGCAATTTGTTTCTCAATACCTCATTTCCAGTACTCTCAACTGAAAGCATGTTATGTATGCACTTTGCAAATGTTTGAACATGATTAACAGTGTGAGTCTTTGCACCTGATGTTTTTTGCATTTGTTTTGGACACTCAATCCATGATGCACTAGGATTTTTTAAAGTCCCAGTAAAGCGTCATTTTGCAGTGGGCATTTACACATTGTTACATTTGGTACTTGTGAAGTTGAAACATGGGGCTTCTGTAACTGAATGAATGTATTTGAAAAAGGCTTGCTACTAAAATTGTTAAAGTAATTTTGAAATACGTCCACCAAACTGTAGTCCTGTTTTGTTATCATTCTATTGGATTACACAATGCCTTGTACATTTTGATCAGTACTGATCTTCAATCCTAGATGTAAATATGGCTGAAAGCACGGGAATACATACAAAATCATAATTTAGATCATGGTATCAATTTTACTTTGCAATAGTTGTTGTATAGATTCATGAGAACACTGAGAGAACACCTTCTCTTTCAAGCACTGACAGAGGTTAAAAAGACAGCCGTGCCTGTGCTGCATAAAAATGAGAAAACATCAACGATTGGACAACAATCATTCATTGCATTTTTTTCCTTGGATTCGTGCATTAAAGGTATTCGGTCTGACACCTACACATTAGAATCAGGCGAGCATGTGGCATCCTTTAACTAATATACAAAGTGAGCATGCATGGAATATGAACAAATGTTACATCATGGCGTAGCAACCTATTTGCAAATGGAATAATGAACACCAATAAAACATGTACAGTTTGTAAAGGAGCCCCTAAGAGAGCTATTTAAAGCACCGGCTTTATGAAAAATTGAGCAGATACTGAGCACCTACTTAAATAGACGAGGGAACCGCATATCTGGTAGAGATCTCGGATCCAGGCCCTTAGATAAAGCATGCAACTCCCAATATATATTAGTATTCTATAAGCTGATATGAGTGTTTCACTCCATGCTACTGCTTCCTCAGGGCATTCACCAACATATTATTCAGATTAACATAAGTAGAAGACGTGTTAAATGAAAACTAGGTGTTTTTACCAGGGGTTTGAAGAGTATGACATGCAGCGTGTTCTAATGATTATTGTTAAAATAAGACACACACAAAAATGATGTAAACCAACACGTATTGCCTGCAACTAGTAATGTGAAAATAGAAATGTTGTGCTAGATCAGATCCTTGGAGCCAAGAATTAAACATTAAAAGTAGACAAACGGTCATTTCTTTATGTCCAGTTGCCATTGGGGAATTGAAGTGGAGTAGTTGACATTATTATAAATCAATCTATGTATATGCCAGCGATAATTAAGTATCAATTACTGGATTTGCACTAATGTTGAATTTCCAGCATGCATCAATCTCATAATTATTAATACAATTGCCTATGATTGAATCAGGAAATGTGTCGCTGGTGATATCTGATTTAAATTGCACCAGCACTTGAGTGACCAGTTGTTTAAAATAAAAGCCTGTAGATCCGTATCTGATTTCAGCCTATATATACTTGTTGTGTTGGACAAATCGTAGATTTCGTATTCCTTCTTGGTTCCATGCTGCCCATTGTTCTACCAGAGTTAGACAAGTGTCAATATTTTCCATTTTTCATAATTCACTACTTGTGTTGTCGAGCAGTACCTCCAACACAAATTGTATTACAGATAGAGGAAACCATATTTCTGTTGTAGTTGCGGGTTTGGACACAGGGCTGGGGGATATTATGCTCCATCTAGATATAATTTGTGTGGCTTCATCCACCAATATTTAATTTCTATTGAAGACTAATTCTGGCTTCTTCCCATCCTTAATGTTCAAGGCAACAGTTCTGTGTACTCTGCATCTAATGCAAATAACAAGGGGGGTGCTGGGAGACTCTCTGCCAGACATGAGCCCTGGTTACAAGAGCCTTACCCAGAGTCTTTAGCTCACTATCTTTCACAGAGGAGAAATATCCTAAACATATCAGTCTTTGTCCTGCCCTGGGGCAGTCAAGCACTGAAATGCTAGGCAATTCTCCTCTGAACAAAGTACCAACAGCAACCCCATACTCGGGTTTCGGTCTGGTTGAACCTCATCAGTAGGTTGTAGATGTGCCTCTCTAAGAATAGTGAGCAAGGGGTCCACGTCTGGATTCCCCTAGTAATTTAGGTTGAGACCCAAAGTTACTTGAAATATGCAAATAACAAGGGGGTTCCTGGGAGACCCTCTCTTTTTAACGTGGTTATGGGGGAGTTCAGCATCAAGGTGCATGTAGACCACCACTTGGATCCCCCAGGTTCAGCGCTAATATTTCATTAAAATGTCATGTATGACCATGTCGAATTGTGTATCACTTTCCACGTTGTTTTCTTTCTGTTGAGATTGTTTGATGCCTGTGCTAATGGCTAGTTTAAACTCTATGCCAAATTAAATAATCAGTAGATAAATTGTAATCAAGTTCGGGTAGTGAGACACATTTTCTGTTATTTTTTCGAAACAGATATATTCTGCCATTCTGCAATTGTCATCGATTCCAGATGCCAACTGACGGCTTTTTTAATCGGCAGCTGCAGATCGTTGTAAATAACTGGATCACAGTGACTATATTTTGGGACGATCGCCCAGTGCCCATATGTCCTTATGCTGTACTAGCGATTAGGAGCAACATAACATCCTTTATGGTGGTCTAGGCCCAAGAAGATGCAGAAGCACTGGAATTCACTGTGTGACCCAAGAGCTTCTTTTACCGAAAACAAACACCTTGTGTACGTAAAAAGAACAATGCGTGCCTCACGATAAACATTTTGGATCGCGAGCGAAGAAACAAATTTGCAATTTGTTTGAATATGGTAATAGTCGGATGTTCTCAGAGCGTTTATTGTGAAATAAAAGTACTTTACAAATTGTACAGTGTTGTTGTTTTGTTTTAAAGTACAGTTTAATATTCCGAATTGTGAGGTGCTGTGTTGTGAGTCCATGTGTGTTGATTTTCGGATTCCACGTCACGTCACGTAGGTGATTATGGGTGCGTTTGGGTACGCTGACGAGGAACGTCACCGAGGAAGGTGTAGAATATCACTAGGTTTGGTGATGTGAGGCTCAGGGGCGGGGCATATGATTTAGTGACATCAGGGCAGTTTACCTTAGGCCGATGCAGCAATGGATAAGAATAGCACAAGATGGACGCGCCCGCTGCCAGATTTTGCATGTTTATATAAGAGGAAAAGTACGATAAGGTGCATTGGAAATGTTTGCGATAGATCAATGCATGTATAAAAATACATGGCCGAACCCTCGGGACAATAATATTTTCTGAGCATTGCACTGGTCAAACTTATGAAATAATCTCTGGGGAGGTGAGGGGTGATGAGGATGGGATGGGACATTTCTGACCTGATTTCTAATGAGTTTCCAAAGTTTGGTGGGATTTTGTGCAGAGGGAGAAAAATTAGACGGGGGGTCCCAAAATAATGTAATGACGAATCTACACTTAATTTGGCAAACTGATAATAGATCTAGATATAAATGTTTTTGTGAAGTTTGGTGGGATTTGTGAAGTGGGGGCTAGGTTATATGACGATTGTATGTGCATTCACTTGACACTTTTGAAAAAATAAAATGTGGGTGGATGTCCAGCAAACTTGCGTAAGGCGCATTGGCAAGGATCTACAAGTATGGTTTTGCAAATGTTCCAGTGTTTTATTATTTAAAAAGTGTCATAATGTAGTTACAAAAAATAGCGGTATACCTTTTGTGACTGAGGGGTAGCATGTGGCCATGGGCAGTGGCCAGATTGTACGGTTCATGGAATAAGGTCATGATCCAGACAATCTGGCTACTGGCCGTGACCACAAGGGACAAAACATAGGATTAAAGTGGCCATGTTCACTTGGCACTGGCTTTGTGGTGAAGTTATTCGAAATTAGGATAGATCTGAAAGGGAAGAAAAATGTGCTCGTGGTAATATAGTCATAGGGTTCTCTTTTTGTCTTTGCAGGCTGCCATGAAAAGCGAAGAGGGCCCTGTGTGGAACCCTCGCCTTCTCTTTCCATGGTGGCTATGTTGGAAAAGGATTTTCCTTCCTACACCGGGATGCCATAGGCGTCCCGGTGTAGGAAGCAAAATCCTCTTTTTTAGCACCTCGGGTTTCTGTTTTGGGAACCTAGACTGCTAATGGCCTTCATCCCCCATTTCAGGGGCTAGAATGTTATGCACCCTTGCTTCGCTTGGGTTGATAACTTGGGCTGCTGGGCCGGTATCACCGTTCCAGTTCCTAGAACGGAGGATGAACGCCACAATATTCCCTCTAGCATAACAAAAAATGCAAATGGAAATGTTGGAAAATCTTATTGAGTCTATGTACTTTACTGAGAAATATGAAGTAGATGGAGTCTATATGTTTTATTTTTTAGTTATATTTTTTAACTGTGAAAGGTGGTTCCTAAAGGAACAATTATTTTGTTTTTGGATGCATTTCTTTTGGCAGGAGAGATTAGAACGAAAGGTGGGGAGGGAAATGAGGGAAGAGGCACCAAACACTAATATGGAGGGGCAGATGGACAGGAGAAAATGTTGCGCATGTGTTATTTCTAAGGTAGGGGGAAGTGTTTCTCATGCTCCTTGATTACAGCAGTGGTGGTGTCTCTTGGGGAGGAGGGATAGCATTAGCTGATTCTAATTTAAGATAAATAGCAGTTTTGCTAAAAGTATGTACAGTGTACTAGATTGTTAATGGATGAGGAGGAATAGGTGTTGAAGCTGTGCAAGGGAAATTTTGAAGTTGAAAGTTCCTAGATCAGTAGAAAATGTAGTTCTGAACTGTCCGCGAAGCACAGATCTTATTGTGAAGTGCGTACGCGTTCTCAGACACGTCATCAACCCGCGCGCCAGCATATGGTCATGTCACACTCTCTGGAAGGTCTGCAATGAAGTCAGATGTTCATAGACATTATGGTTTAGTTACATTAATAACCTATGAAATTCAATGAAAAAACTTCGTTAAGGGGACTTATGGTTAAATTGCACTACTAAAAACCTATGAAATTCAGTAAAGAAACTTTGTTAAAGGGACGTTATGGTTAAGTTGCGCTACTAAAAACCTATGAAATTCAGTAAAAAAAACTTTGTTAAAGGGACGTTATGGTTCCAAGTAAAATCGAAAAACCCCTGAAATTCGCCAGTTATGGTAAGCTAAGCAACCATAACTCACGTCACCAGCGTGCACTGCAAAGATTAACACCCAGGTCATCAAAGATGACATCACAAATGTCATTGATGACATCACTAATGACATCACATGTCTGGCTCCTCCTTTTTTCCTTTACTGACATATCTAGGCCACATGGTTTTCTTCAGTTACAGTCAGAAACTGAAAATTGAAAAAGTACTATATTTGTAGACTTATCCTTCAAGTATGTTCTTACAGTAATTCCCTTAGGGTCCAGTCACATCATATGAAACATATACATAGGGGAAGACACAGGCTTGAAAGAAAGCAATCCTGTCTGTGTATGAAGATAATCATTAGAGTTATCAGCACTTTCTGATAGTTCTGTTGTTTTTTTATTACTGTACTTTCCCTATATATACATTGCACTTACACTACTTTCCTTAGGGTCTAGTCACAATATGTGATAGTTATAGATAGGGAAGTAGTAGCTTTGAAGCATAGCAATCATTTCTGTGCATGAACATTATCAGTTAGATTATGAAGATTGTCGGGTAATACTGCTGTTTTTTTGTTTACTTCACTTTCCCTGTATAAGCGCTTTGCATTAAGGCAATATATAAATAACACATCATTATCATTATTATTATATACTCTAATTGTATGTGTTGTTGTCTGTTTGTGTTGTGTGTGCACTAATGGAATAATGTAGTAAGTGGGTTTGATTAGGTACTTATTAAATGTTTCACAGTGTGCAAGACTCTAATAAGAACGCATTTATAATTTTACTATTTAACATGGCAAGATTATTAATATTGCATCTTCATCATGTCTGCTGCACACTATGCCTATGTTAATACATGTGTACCTTAGTATATTGGAAAAAACTTCATAATAAAATGCTATTTGGATTAATGCATTACTTAATGCACTACACACCTCATGATATTTATTCCAACGTTCCTTGACACGTTTTTATTAACCTTACAATAAGAATCCCTTATACAAACTGTTCATGAAAAGTAAATGCACATGTGATGTCATCAGTGATGTCATCAATGACATTTGTGATGTCATCTTTGATGTCCTGGGTGCTAGTCTCAGCAGTGCACGGTGGTGGCACGAGTTATGGTTGCTTAGCTTACCAAAACTGGCGAATTTCAGGGTTTTTTCTCGGGTTAATTTGGAACGATATCATGCTTTTAACGTTTTCTTACTGAATTTCCTAGGTTTTTAATAGGGCAACTTAACCATAATTTACCTTTAACATAGTTTTTTTTACTGAATTACACAGCCACGGTAATGGCTGTATAGTTATCGTTAAATTGCTAATCCCATAGGAAGAGCACTTTTTGGGTGGTTTATAACTTCGATCACCCTGTACGAATCCTCACCAAACTTTGCAAAGTTTGCTGAGGTTTGGTTGAGGTGGGGCAAAGTTATAGGTGGTCCCAAAATTTCTTTTTTCCCCATAGACTGAATGGGGAAAAAACTTTGCGCACGCCTACAGCCCAAACCACTGGACCAGTTTTCACCAAATTTGCGGCAGGAGCAGCGGATTGGTCCCGAAAGCGTGCTTTTGTAAATTTGGTGAAAATCCTTCCAGCAGTTTTTTTTAAAAATGATCACAAAGTAGGTCTCCAAAAATGAGTGATATCTATGTCCGCTCCACGGACACACTTCCATGCTCACTCCGCGGGCAGGACACTGATTGGCTAATCGCGTCATGTCCGTGGACATGTAATGCATTCGCTGATTGGATGGTGAAGAGGGTGAAGTGCGTCAGATTGTTCCGATGCGCCCGTCATCTTGGATCCACCAACAGCGCGGCGACGAACAGAGGCGAAATGTCATTTTGGGGAGTGTTTTGGTGTGCAAGAGTGCTTGGGGAGGTTTGGGGAGTAAGAGATGGGTCAAATACTATATTTGTGTAGGTGGCAGGTGCTACTGATGTATTTGCTATGCCCGCGCTGTCCTGGATGTTCGTAATTAGTGAAAATGAGGGGTGTCCTATGGATAGTATTGCCGTCCGTGCTGTCCGCCGGCAAGTTGAAACTGTTCTAAGGACACGCGCGGTGTCAACAGACATAAAAATTGACCATATGCCACAGTTAAAATGTTTGATACTATGGGTGTGATATGCTGCGGTGGTTGTGGCCAGGGCCTAGAGTCTTGGGTGCATGGCCAAAGGCAAAAGGCTATGCACCCAAGACCGAAGTTATAGGCACCGAAAGTTATGTCACCATGGATGTGATATGCTGCGGTGGTTGTGGGCAGGGCCTAGAGTCTTGGGTGCATGGCCAAAGGCCATGCACCCAAGACCGAAGTTATAAGCACTGAAGTTATAAGCCACCATAGGTGTGATATGCTGCGGTGGTTGTGGGTGTGATATGCTGCGGTGGTTGTGGCCAGGGCCTAGAGTCTTGGGTGCATGTGCACCAAAGACTGAAGTTATATGCACTGAAGTTATAAGCCACCATCGGTGGCTTATAACTTCACTCTCCCTGGATGAATTATCGCCAAACTTTGCAGAACTTGTGATATGGGTGGGCCCCTATAGACAGTTGAAATGTTTGATTCTATGGGTGTGATCTATGGGAGTGATATGCTGCGGTGGTTGTGGCCAGGGCCTAAGGTCTTGGGTATATGGCCGCAGGCGTAGGCCGTAGGCCATACACCCAAGACTCTAGGCCCTGGCCACAACCACCGCAGCATATCACACCCATAGATCACACCCATAGAATCGAATATCTATCAAATGTTTGCAAATCTACAGTTTGTGTAGTGTTTGATTTGTATAGTTTGTATGTGAAGTTTTGGCTACGTCATGTCATTAAGATTGTAGAGTTTGGTAACAAGCACTGTAGTATAACATATCCATGGAAGTGAACATTTTGTATTGTGGTGTATGTTTAGATGTTTGCTTCAATGGTTCTGTTATGCAGCAGTATTTATGAGTTCTGTTAGAATATACTTACTGTTTGATTTTTTGAGATTGGATATATTTTTTTCATGAGTTGGGTAACTGGAGCACATATTATTTTTCAATTTCTGTGATGAAAAAAAAGAGCATGTTAGTGTATGTATTTTATATAGACTTATTACATTGCATAATAGACATTTCAGCTTTTTTTTCAACCCTCATATTTAGTAGTTTACAAACCAGTGTACTGTGCAATTTTCTCAGTTTCTATGTTTGTGTTTCAAATCATTGGGTCTGTGGGAAAAAAATCCATGTCATATAAAAAAATAACTTTATTTGTTATGCTACAGTCTATTTGTTTGTTGTTTTCAGTGTTCACTTGTTGTTTCCAGCTAATTTTCTATTTGTTGGTTTGTTGGGGATTTTGGGAGCAGTTAGATACCTGATGGCGTATTCTAACTGTCTATTTTTTGTAATAATTTAGTGGTATTGATTTATCTGTTTGGTTGTTATAGAATCTTGGGGCAGTTAGATACCTGTTGGTGTATTCTAGCAGGTTATAGTATTTAATTGAAGTTTTGTTAATGTTTAAGTACAGATTAGTTATTAAATTTTGGTTTTAAGAAGATTGAATAAGCGTTTGTAAGATGTACTGGTAATCTCTGCTTTTGAGTAATGGTACTATCATTACATTCGAACCATCCACATTTCTTTTTTATAACTGCAGTGTAGTGACCTGCATTGGTTGTGGCTCCTGCGTGGTAGATTATACCTATTGTTGTGAAGGTTTTCTTACCAAGTGATACTTGACCATGTGTGAATCCAGTCAGCTTGCAGCTGTTTTTGGTACCATCTGCATTGTAACATAGAAGCATTAGTTTTACGTATTTAAAATGTGTTTGTATTAGTAAGGTGGAGCGATTATCTGAATTGCAGGTAGTACATAATCTACCATGGTTTGCATTTTGTACAAGTTGCTGAAATCGAACAGATTCACAATTAGGTATGGATACATACACAAAGCGCTCATTAGGGATTTATTCCTTTGTCACAGTGTTGCAGAGAGTGCATGTATGTTTCCACATGTATGAAATCTAGAAGATTTCATTTATAGGTATGTTTTTGTTTTCCAGTACTTGTAGTAAGTACATTAAAAATTCTTGTGGATCTTCTTATGAGTTTATAGTGAATTTCACCATTCCAGCACAGTTGTCCAATTCTTGTCTTATTCCATGATCACTATACGTGTTGTCAGGATTGTTTGTTGTGTTTCTATGAAGTACTAACATTTGCAAACACAATTGGTCTGTACTGTGTAAGTAAATGCTGTCAACAATTGGTGGCAATTGAAATAGAATATTCATTGCTACATTTGCGTAGCAATTAACGCCAGTTATATTTGAACATATGAATAGACCAGATAGTTTTGTGTCCAAGTCATTTTTTTGGAGTGTGTGTTGCTTCTTTGAAGAAGTACCTGAGTTACTTTGAGTAATAGGTTCTTCTTTGGTTGTGGTAATTGATGAAGTATTAGCTTCTTTTACTCTCTTTGGAGGATTTGCAGTCAGATCCTGTTGCATTTCTGTTTGAATTAGTTTTCTTTTACAACGTTTTCCTTTTTGTGGAACAGGATATGTTTTTAGATGGGGGTGTATAGTGAACATAGTCTATTGTATTCTAAAATGCATGGAATATCAGCGTTTACTTTACTTGCATCAAAGTTGATTAGAAATAGACTGTCAAGTGTACGTAAGCATGATAGTGCTACATAGCTCATGCCTTATTTAAAGACTGTGTTACCAATATCTATCAGTGCTTTGTCTAGAGTAAGACCTTGTGATTTATGAATGGTGAACGCGTATGCTAGAGTTAGAGAAAATTGCTCTCTGTGTAGATATTTGTCTTTGAAGAGAAGGAATTGAGCTTTTGAGCGCCCTATCCTTTTTACTTCTGAAAGTTTGTCAAAGAGAATATTGACAAACTGAATGTTGTTGTCACGGGGGTATGTTTGAAAGCCAACAACTGTACCCAGTGCTCCATTAACTAGTCCTTGCTCCACATCAAGGTTACGTTTAAGCATTACTCTAGAGTTTAAGGATCATTTTAATATTTTCTCCAAACTAGCTATGTTGGAGATAGAATTTTCTAAGGTATTTAGTCTTGTTGTTGGTTGTTGACACATGGGTAGTGTCATTCCATGTACGTCCAGTTTGTCTGTGGAGTAAATTTCAATTATTGGTTGCAATTCTTTTTTCAAAATTGTTTCATTGAATTTGGAACAGCTTGCAAGAGTTGGCATTAAGGACATACAATTGACTTTTATGTACGCTAATTGTTGCATAACATCAGTAGCACATGAGTTATGGCCATAAAGTGCATGGATGTGGCGGGTTTTTAATATTGCTTGTGCTTCTTGAGATAATACACCAACTCTAATACTTTTAAAAATGTTGGCGTAAGTGAGGTCTGCAGATTGGCACATGTTTTCTGTTAATTCTCTGTATTGGAAATGTTGCCAAAGGTTGACATTTCCTATGCTGGCAACAGTTTTACGGCAGAGTTTGTGTCCTAAGGTTTTAAAAATAGGTGCACCTTTCACTGGTGTCAATTGAAGAAGATCTCCGAAAACAATAATGTATTTTCCTCCAAAGAGCTCTTTGTAGTTTGTTTTAAGTACTTCTTGCAATATAAGGGGAATCAAAGCCAACATTAGGTTGGAGACCATGCTCACTTCATCTATTAGCAGCATTTTCATTTGTTTTAACACTCTGCATAGTTCCATTGCAGCTTCTCTAGAAAGTTTGTAATATTCTAATTTGTTTGGTGTTCTTCTTGAAGGCGTTGTAATTGGTGTAAAGTGACATCACCTATGTTGTAGGCAGCTAAACCTGTGGGGACAGTTACAGCAGCTGAGCTGACAGTTTGTTGTTTGTCAATTGTTGAAGGAACCTGCTGATGATTTTGATTAAGAATGTTTTGCTTGAACCAGCTTCACCACTGACGTATAGTAGTATAGGTTTGTAATTTTGGCAGGTATATTCTTCATTTTCATGCTGTACACCATGTGCAATTTCTTGTGTTACTTCTTGAAAAATGGTGCGCTGCTCTATGTTCAGTTTTGATTGTAGTGCAGTTAAGTCTTCTGTATCTTCTTCATAGTGACACATGGTGTTCTCTACTTCTGTCATAGCTAATTCTGCCTCATTTGCTATTAGTGGCTGTCCCAGTGGTTCTTGACTTCCTGTTACAGAAGGTTGACTACTGTCAGGAATGTCCTTATCTAGTTGGGCCTGGAGTTCTTATTCGTGTTGCTGTTCATTGTGCAACATTGTTTTGTACTGCGTAAAGTTTATATCAGTGATAGTGCTTTCATTTGCTTTGGAAGCGTCTTCATAGGCGTCGTAGTTTTCTAGTATCTCTTCTTCTTTTCTCCATGGTTTAAAAAGCTGTAGCAGGGACATGAAATATAGTTCTTTCTGTTGAGAAGTTTTAAATGACAATTTAATATGATTAATTAAGCTTTGTTTGGTAAGTTTCACTAAGCTGCCTTCACAATCTGTCACTCTTATCTACCTTTTTTTCATCAGGTGTTATACTATTTTTGTTTGTGAAGTTGTGGGCTATGTGGTATAGACACATGGTTTCCAAAGTGGTACTCCTGTTCGGGTAGTATGTGTCTAGTAAATTGTTTTTCAATATGTCTTGGCTGTTGGGATCATTTTTGGCTATTGTTTCTATGTCCTCATATGATTTGAGTACTCTTTTTTCTAGATTTAGCAGGACCAAGACTTAGCCATACTGTATTTTCAGATTTTCCATACAAAGCAGTACCGGTTAAACGATCTGCAGCTTCATAGGAGCCACATTCTCTATGAGAGAGCATGTTTATGCCTGAGATGTACAATTTCTGAGATAGTGTTTTGTCTGATGATAGGTCATTCCACAGGTCTTGAAGTTCTGTTTTTTCTGCTTTTGTTAATTAGGCAGTACATATTGTGCAACTGCAGTGGAATTGTCTGCAATGTACTGCACATCTGTGTTTGCATTCCATAAGAGGGCAATGATTGCATTGTAATCATTGATATATTGTGATTCTTTTCTTCTTTTTATGTAATACTTGTTCTTAGGTGATTTACCTTTAACACTATGTCTAACTGAAGACATGAAGTTGTTGACTTCAACTGTTTCTGTAACTGGTCCAGGGAAACCAAAGCAGCATTTCCTGTAGTATTTCCATTTGTATTTGTATTTTAGATGACAATATTTGCCACATTTGTGTCTTTGAAATTGTACAATTTGTGCATGAAGATCACTATTTGTTGCTTTCGATGGAATTTCACAAGTGACATATTTTCGATAAACTGTAAAACAGTGGAATCACTGTCTTGACCAAATTTAGGAGCGTCTTTAATCCATAAATGCATGTGTATATGTGGTGCTCCTCTGGCTTGGTATTCTTTTCTCCAAAAGAAGTGTTGCACTTCTCTGAGGGGAGGAACAGTTTTATTACAAATAAAGTGTAGCATAGCAATGAAACGATGATGGAAATATCTTGAAATATTAACAGGATCTAGAGAGCAAAGTTTTCGAGGTGTTAGTATATCTATGCTTGTTTTGTTTTTGTTTGATATGCGTAGGAAATCATGTAAATCTTCCCATGCATATTCTGCACAACTTAATGTAACAAACAAAGTGGGTGGGCCAAGGTTTCTTATCATACAACGTACATCTCCGTGACGTCAGAACCAGTACTCTTTCGTACCACGCATGTTTGCTAACAGATTTGTGATGCTTGATTGTAAAACCTCATCTTTTACTTGCACTTTTTGTATTAATTGCGTAGATGACATATTTTGAAAGTGGGTTCCTGATTTCAATATGTGTGCAACTCCGGAACATAGAGTTGCTAGTTCACTTTCAAAGAGTATGTGGAATATGTATTCCACATTTTGTCTAAATCTGGGATCTTCAGAATACATTCATAATGAGTGGTATTCTGATGTTGTTATCTGAGTGGGTCTATCATCGTACCTTCCTCTTTGCCAGTAGGAAAGAGTAGAGGAAAAGCATGTGCTTGTATACGTTTTTCCCATATGCTGATTGGTGATCCTTTGGTTTGTCGCATTTGGTACGTTTCTAGTGCATCATCTATGGTGTCATTAGAGTGTAATGGATTAATTGTATAATTGTCTAAAATATTGGATACTGTAGCAGGATGTAGAAGTTCAAATTGACCCCTTTCTGGTGACTCTTCAATTATTTCAGTTGTTTCCCTTAAGTTTTCTTCAATATTTATTTTTTTGTAGTATTCATTATTGTCTTTTAGATATTGCAAGGCGTGTCTAACTTTATGTAAGTCTACGAGTTGTTGCCAAATTCTTTTGTCTTTTGTTGGTACACCATTTACTAAAACAATTAAAGATTGCTCTATTGGATGTTGCACGCCCAGAGTGTGCACATTTTCTTTCAGATCTAATGGTAAATAAACTACTTTGTCACAAATCCCTTTCACCAATTCAGAGGGAGGTAATTTTGCTGTTTTTGGTTGAAGATGTATTATTGCTTGGAATGGGTGCACTATTTGAATTATGATGCTATCATATAAATTGACTTGTTGCAGAGGTTTTGTAAGTGTGAATAATTCCAAGTTATTTGTGATAGCACGTAAAGGAGTTTGGCTGTTGCCAAGTTTTGTAGTGCAGTAACTGCAAAGTATTAAGGGGTCAGTTATTTCGTATTTCTTTTCTGCGATAAGGTAGAGAGCTAATTCAAACCATTTGGCATCTTCATTGTCTTCTATTTTGTATGTTACGTCTATAGTTTTTGTGTTACTTTTATAAAAAGTACTGCGGCAACACACACACACATGGTTTGGTACTTCAGCGGATGTACTTTTAAATGTTTGTATTTCTATTTTGTATGTGTGTAGTAGAATTTTCCATGTGTAGAATTGTTGCTAGTCTGTTGTAAAGCTATTGTATTTTGTAAGTGGCTTTCACTTCCAAAATATTTTCTCTGGATATGGTCGATTTCCTCGAGTAGGTCTTTGGCTGTACCATGTAGAAGAGTGTTATTTAAATTGGCTAGTGCTAAAGCAGGACATTTAGCATAGTATAGTTTATAGACTAGATTTCCTATAGTTGAATGATGTGTTGATATCATTTTGATATGATGGAAGGTGCTTTTGCAAATAGGTCCTGAAATGCAGGCTAATGAATGTCCTTGTAGTCTTGTGTATTTGCGCACTGGACAGGTATCCATATTTTGCAGCAGTTTCATTTTGATTTTGTCTTTGCCTTTCACATACTGATTGAGGAACTGCGTAAAGATTTGAAAGATTTTTTGGGAATTTTACACATTGATGTGCATGGTAATTTGTATACTGGACGTTCTGGTTCAGTCGAATGGAGAGGTAATGCTGAGTTTTCTGGGGATATTTTTGTAAGCAGTATTTCTTGTTCCATTATGGTATTATTATTTTTTCATAACCTCCTCGTCCACTACTATGGATGGCAATTGTCTTTGAATGGTTTTGTTTGTATGCTTTGTCATTAAAATATGGTTCTGTGCTCGTGGTGTGACTCCATTCACCTCCACAGATATTTAAGAAGTACATTTTGTTGACATTCCGTTTATTGAGAAGTTTTTTTGTAATTTAGTAGTTAGTTTTGTTAGTGCTTTCATTCTGTTCAACACTAAAATTAATAACTTTCTTTTGAGAAGGAATGCACTGTCTATTAAAGCTTCTAAGATTAATTTTCTGTGGTAGGTTTGAAGTCTTGTGCATGATTTGTCTCCTGTTTGTTTAGATTCTGAAGGACTCTGTGGTGGAACATTTTTGCTAAAATACTTCTTTGGTATGGTTACTTGCTAGTATATGAAGATTTATAACAGCAGTTTTAGCAGAAGTGGTAGCCGAATTCTTGTTAAGCATTTTTTGTTTCATTTTACATTTTGATAGAGGAGGCAAAGTTTCTGCATTGGAAGCTTGTTTTGTTTCACTAAATGACTGTATTAGCTGGTTTGTTTGAACGTTTTGTAGAAAATCTGGTAGAGATGGATGCTTATTTTGGACACTTTTATATTGATTTGCTCTATTTCTGCGTTGCTTTCTACGGACTTGCTTTTTGGTAGGCATTCTTTGGGGTCTGCTGAAAAAAAAGAAGGTTTGGGTCGGGCCGTTCTGCAATGTATGTTTGCTGTGTGCATGAGTGTCTGAGTATGATGGGAAAGATGTATGTGGTGGTGTGTGATTGTACATTGGGCAGTTATAATTAGTTGGGAAGGCTATTATTCTATTTGTGTGTTACTAAACTGTGGTTCAGAGGAGAGTAGAAAGTGAGCTAGTGGTGAGGAGAAGCATTAATAGTAAATCTAATGGTGTAACATCAAAACAGTTCTATGTTTTGTAGTACTAACTTTCTAATGGTTGAGTATGTTATTTGTGTTCCAAAAAAACAGGGATTTGTGTGCCATTCTGCCTGGTAATCTCTGTTAAATAAATGGGGATTTGTGGGCAGAATGATTCAGAAATCGCAGTTTTTTTTGGTGCGCAAATTACATGAATGACCCACACAGTGTGTTAGAGGAACAGTAAGTATATTAAGGTAGTATTGTACCTACTCTTTTTTTGTGTAATGTGCAGGGTTCTTCGGATATGTTGTTTGTAGTTCAGATGCTGGTGATTTTCAGGAGAGTGGTCTTCACTGCAATTTTAAATGAAAGAAGTTAGTAATTTTGTGTGTTTATAACACTGATGTTAATGTAGATGTTTATTTGTATGTTTTTGTGGTAGTATTCTTGTTTGATATCTGAACATAGTGTATGCATGATTTCATTTTACTATGTGCAGCCTTTATATTTTATTTACAATATGTTAGTTCAAAATGCTTTGCAAATGAGTAGAATTTTAAGTGCATAAAATTAACTTGGTTATTTAAAGGTGTGTTGTAGATAGCAGACAGGTTTGGAAGTGACAGTTGATTATAGTAGATGGAAAACATTTCAATAAGTTAATTTTATAGGTAGACATGCCAACAATCGGGAGCCCCTGAGAGGGAGATTTCATCACAGTAATCGGGAACATTTATTTTTCCCATAGAATTGCATTGGGATTAGCATTAATTTAGGTGGGAGACAGTAAAAAATGGTGCGATTTTTCAATGAAAAATCGGGAGTCTCGTGCCTAAATCGGGAGGGTTGGCATGTATGTATAGGTTATGCGGGCGACAGCAAAAAATAGTGCAATTTTTCAATGAAAAATCGTGAGTCTTGCGCTTAAATCGGGCGGGTTGGCATGTATGTATAGGCTTTGCAGGTTTAGTGGCATTACTCTGTTTAGATGGATTCATAACAGGTGTACATGTACTGTGAATAAAATATGCATACCTGTAGTTTGTATTCATGCATGTGGATGTGACTGCAGCTGTAAGTAGAAATCTTGGAGACTTGTAGAGTAGTTTTTGTAGTAGAAATGGAGTCCATCTTACTTATGCTGGCAATCAGATTTTTCTGAGAAATGTACAAAATGCATTGCGACCTTTTTTGGAATTAGAGTCATCTATGTTGCATTAGATGTTGACGATTTCAACTTTTTCAAACACACAAAAACTCCACCAAAAGGCTCTTTTCAGAGCCACCACTTCCTCCCAGCGAAAAGTGCATTGGTTTTGCTAGGGCAGCACCCTAAAATGTTATATGTCCTAGGACTGTCCGTGGACTTCCAAAAAATGCACAGGCCCTGCACTGTTTATTTGCCACTTCTTTTTTTAAACTGTGAATGGCTGTTCCGAAAAGAGCCTTTTTTGGATTTGTGTTGTTTTATATTTTTTGGTTTTATTTACACACGACACACTAGTAGAGGAGGGGAAAGAAGGGTAAGGAAGGGACATCAACCATGGGGATAAGAAAGGGCAGGTGGAGAGAGGAAGATGTAGGGTAGGCCTTACTTAGGTACTGTAGTCTTGAAAGCACTTTGAAGACTCTCCCCCCTGCAGAGTACTCCATCGCAGTACATACACAATATTGTGACCCTCGAAAGGTAAGGATCAACAGCATCATGAATGGCCTGTGAAGCAGCTGCAGGGATGCGCTCTCCCACAGGAGTGTCTCTTGTGGTGAGAGGAGCGGAAACGGAGGATGCTGTAGAGTAACTCAACCTACTACATGTATCACAAGGTACAACCTTGCGAATGTCCGCACTGTGGAACGATGTTAGGTGTCGCTTCATGGATGTCGTACCAAAGCTGTGCGAACCATGTCTCCCACAACTCAGCACCATTTTGCACTGGTTGCAGCTGGCCTTGTTTGGTACGTTACCATGAATGGTAAACAACCGCCACACCCAAGACTTCCAGCGAGTGCTGGTAGTAGGGAGTTCCTCGACCTCATTCTCTTCATCCTCTTCATACTCGTTCTCTCCATCCTCACGCCTGTTCCCCTCGGCAGGCCCTTGGGGAGGTGGTGGTGGTGCAGGGTTTGGGGGTGGGTCTGAGGCAGATGTAGCAATAGCAGCCATGGATGCTCTCAGGGTTGATGAGATAATCTCACTAAAGGCAGCAAAATTCAATCTGCAATAGCCAGAAGTACAATGAAGATCAGCTCTGGGGTGTGGCCTTTTATACGGGTGGAGAGGTGCGCTTCACGAACAGATCGAACACCCAAAAAGGTTCAAAAAGTTCCAAAATGTATGTGGAAAGCCAGCATCATTGTCTGGGACATGTGCAATGTTGAATTTTTACTGTACAATAATTTGGATTGTCTGAATAAGTTCTTTTAAAATGTTGGGGAACCGGACAGTGTCCGTAAATTAGGACACACGCTCAGCGTGGGTGCGATCACATCATGACGTCGGGAGCACATCTGCGAAGGGAACGGGTGCCCGCAGGACACCAAATGCACGGGAACAGTCGTGCGCATGCGCGCGGGTGTTCTACAACAGTGTTTGGGTCCTCAAACAAATTAAAAGTGCGACACAAGTGAGATGACAGTTACGGACAGGCGCAATGTTTGCAGGATTTACGGGTGTGGTGCGCATGTGCGTAGATTTTCTGCAGACTGTGCGGACAGGTATAGTGTCCTAAGGACACCTCCATTTTGTTTGACTACGGACATCCCGGACACCACGCGTGTTCTTAGGACAGTTTCACCTTGTCTCCGGACGGTACGGACAGGTATAGTGTCCTTAGGACATCCCTATTTTGTTAATTACGGACAGCCCGAACAGGCGCACTGTCGGCGGACATTTTAACTGCTTTTAAAAAAGAAATAAGACACAAAGAATTTCATTAAAAGAAACATAATTTTTTTATTATATACATATACACAATTATGAAAGAGAGAGGGAAGCAGAAACGGATACAAATAAAGGGGAGTTAGGGGTTTGGAGAGGATGGATGGGAGGGGATGAAGGGATGAAAGTCTCATCAAAACGTTTTTCTTGGTGTTGAGGGTTTGGGGATAGTTCAATGGGACATGGAGAGGGGGATCAGGTACATGTGGGACAATGGTATTTATTTTTTTCTTTTATTTGGTCCTCCACAAACTGTTTCAAACCATTGACATTTTCCTTGAGCGTGTCTATTTTCTGTTCCATGCATTGCAGAGTCTTTTCCAATGTGTCTTTTGGTGTATTATTTTCAATGTTTGTATCTTCTGTTAAAAATAAATATATATATGTTAAGTACACATAAAGTAATGATTATTAATTTGCTTATATAGAGAAGTGTCTACCATTATTATCACTGTCTTCAGACATTTCCTCACATAGAACATTTTCCTCAAGCCACTCCAAAGTACTGCACATTTCTGTGTGAAAAACAAAAATATATTAATTGTAGTGTACCTTATACAAAAAGTATAGAAATATATAAGAAACATTACGTTTACTTACTAGTTTCTGGTAAGTCATATTCATAGTGTTGTGTAGGTCTACTGTTGCTTCTAGCTCTGCAGTTTCTGTGAGGTAATTATGTTGGAGGCATATCTTTTTTGTTTTGGTATATTCCATTTTATTACATATAGTATTTAAATGGATGGTTGATGTGTTAGATATGTAGGTTCCACTGCTTATTTATTATTACATATAATGTGTTCATGTGCTGCTTTTTGAACTTGTGCAGTGTTTATATGGTATGATAGAACAATTTAACATACCCCCTGAGTGTTTGGGTAGTGTTGATGTCGTCCGCAACCGTTCGCGAACATACGCACAGTCCACGGACATCAAAATCATTAGCGGGGGGTTCAGTATGTTCTATGTTACATGTATATAAAGTAAGGGAATCCTAGTAAACATCTATCAAATTCACACTATGAAAATGTATATTCAGTAAAATAAGTTTGTTAAAGGAACGGTATGGTTAAGTTGCGCTACTAAAAACCTATGAAATTCAGTAAAAAAACGTTGTTAAAGGGACATTATGGTTCTAAGTCAAACCGAAAAAACCCTGAAAGTCGCCAGTTATGGTAAGCTAAACAACCATAACTCGCACCACCACCGTGCACTGCTAAGACTCACACCCAGGACATCAAAGATGGCATCACAAATGTCATTGATGACATCACTGATGACATCACATGTCTGACTCACTGTTTTCTCCTTTAGTGATATATCTTAGACAGTAATAGTTAGGAACAAAGAAATCAAAAAGTACTATATTTGTAGACTTATACTTCAAATATGTTCTTGCAATAATTCACTTAGGGTCCACTCACAGCATATGAAACATATACAGCTGTTTTTTTATTACTGCACTTTCTCTGGAAGTGCTCATATTTGTATTTGCATTACTTTCTGTAGGTGCAGTCAGATCATTTGATCGTTATACATAGGGAAGTAGTAGGTTTGAAGCAGAGCAAGGCTTTCTGTGCATAAAGATGATCAGTTAGGTTGTGAACACTTTCTGCTTCTACTGCTGCTGTTTTCTCTATATATACTCATATTTGTATATGTTGTTGTGTCTGTGTTTTGTATGTAATAATGAAATGATGTAGTAAGTGTTTTTATTAGCTACTTATTACATGTTGCACAGTACACAAAACTCTAATAAGAAAGCATTTATCATTTCACTATTCATCATGGCAAGATTATTAATATTGCATCTCCATCATGTATGCTGCACACAATGCTTATATTTATACATGAGTAGCTTAGTATACTGTAAAGAACTTCATAATAGAATGCTATGTATGTCAATTCATTGCCTAATGCACTACATAGCTCAAGATATGTATTCCAATGATCCTAGACACTTTTTCTGTCAACATTAAAATAAGAATCCCTTGTACAGAGTTTTCATGAAAAGTAAATGCACATGTGTTGTCATCAGTGACATTTGTGATGTAATCTTTGATGTCCTGGGTCTTAGCAGTGCACGGTGGTGGCGCGAGTTATGGTTGCTTAGCTTACCATAACTGGCGAATTTCAGTGATTTTTCGGTTTTACTTGGAACCATAACGTCCCTTTAACAAAGTTTTTTCACTGAATTTCATAGGTTTTTAGTAGCGCAACTTAACCATAACGTCCCTTTAACAAAGTGTTTTTACTGAATTTCATAGGTTTTCAGTAGTTAAGTTTCGCTACTGAAAACCTATGAAATTCAGTAAAAACACTTTGTTAAAGGGACGTTATGGTTAAGTTGCGCTACTAAAAACCTATGAAATTCAGTGAAAAAACTTTGTTAAAGGGACGTTATGGTTCAAAGTAAAACCGAAAAACCCCTGAAATTCGGCAGTTATGGTAAAATAAGCAACCATAACTGGCGCCACCGTGCACTGCTAACACTAACACCCAGGACATCAAAGATGACATCACAAATGTCATTGATGACATCACTGATGACATCACATCTCTGGCTCTCCCTTTTTTCCCTTTACTGACATATCTAGGCCACATAGTTTTCTTCAGAACAGTCAGGAAGTAAAAATTGAAAAGGTACTATATTTGTAGACTTAGGGTCAAGTCACATCATATGAAACATATACATAGCGGAAGACACAGGCTTGAAAGAGAGCAATCCTTTCTGTGCATGAAGATAATCATTAGGGTTATCAGCACTTTCTCATAGGTTTTTTTTTATTACTCTACCTTCCCTGTATATGCTCATATTTGTATACATTATACTCACTCTCCTTTCCTTTGGGTGCAGTCACATCATGTGATACACATACATATGGTAAGTAGCAGCTTTGAAACAGAGCAATAGTTTGTCTGCATAAAGACAATCAGTTAGGTTATGAACTCGTTCCGCAACTACTTCTGCTTTTTTGTTTACTTCACTGTCCCTGTACTCATATTTGTATGTGTTGTTGTCTCTTTGTGTTTTGCCTGTAATAATTATGTATTAAGTGGGTTTTATTATCTACTTATTACATGTTTCACAGTACGCAAAATTCTAATAAGAAAGCAGTTATCATTTCACTATTCAACATGGCAAGAATATGAATATGGCACCTTCATCATGTATGCTGCACACACTGCCTATGTTTCTGCATGAGTAGCTTAGTATACTGGATAGAACTTCATAATATAATGCTATTTATATCAATGCATTGCTTAATGCACTAATTAGCTCATGATATTTATCCCAATGATCCTTGACAGTTTTTGGTCAGCATTATAAGAATCCCTTGTACAGAGTTTTCATGAAAAGTAAATGCACATGTGATGTCATCAGTGATGTCATCAATGACATTTGTGATGTCATCGTTGATGTCCTGGGTGTTAGTGTTAGCAGTGCACGGTGGCGCGAGTTATGGTTGCTTATTTTACCATAACTGCCGAATTTCAGGGGTTTTTCGGTTTTACTTTGAACCATAATGTCCCTTTAACAAAGTTTTTTCACTGAATTTCATAGGTTTTTAGTAGAGCAACTTAACCATAACGTCCCTTTATCAAAGTTGTTTTACTGAATTTCATAGGTTTTTAGTAGCAAAACTTAACCATAACGTCCCTTTACAAAGTTTTTTTACTGAATGTCATAGGTTTTTAGTAGCACAACTTAACAACCATAATATCCTAGATTTTAAATACATGTAACATAGAACATACTGAACCCCTAGCTAGTGATTTCGATGTCCGCGGACTACCGCCATGTCCGCGGACATATCGAAAATCTTAGCGTGGTGAATGTAAATTTAAATAGTGTGCCCCATTTCCCCTTTAAGGTTGGCTCTGAAAAGAGATGTTTTTTTTGTTTTTTTTGCAGATGCTTGACAGACACCTGTTATTTTGTATTTTTTTTTCTCTTTTTTTCTTACTTTACTCCTAAAATCTTCACATAACCTTCTACAAAGAAACCCTTATAATTCCAAAACAGCATGGCATTTCCCATAAAAGATAAGGAAATGCCATCTTCTTTAAAATAAACAGCATTACTGGAATCAATATTCTCATTATTACAGAAGAACATACCAGCTCTAAGCATGAAGGCACACATGCCTCGGTTGATTACACACCTAGCATTGTTTTGCTGAGGACAAAAAACTGAACTATTGTCCCATATTGCCCTAGGTAGTAATTCAGAAAAAAATACTTTGGCATTTGGAAGGATGTTCATTACTGCTTGAACCAAGTGTTCCAAATCTGCCAAAAAAGTAGGGGCACTGACATAGCCCAAACGGAAAGCACCATAGTGCAAAACTACCACATGGGGACTGTTGATCCTGCCCATATCTTCACAAACTTGTACAATTCCCTGTACATTGCAATCAGGCACAGTGCTCCACACGACCTCCACTCCTTTAACATCAAAATTCTTTGCAACATGCCTGCATTGAGCATACTGTTGTAAACCATGCACAAACATATCTCTGAGCACCAACACCCTGACTTTCTCCACTTCTGCCATCATCACTACACACAGTCTCTTTCAACACAAATCCACAATCTCAACATCTGATTGGCTGATCCCTACAGTCTTCTTTCCATGCTGGATTTGCTGGAAAACCCCGGATGTAGCACGCCCTGTCCACGGACAGCCGCGGTGTCCGCGGACCGCGTAACTCTTGGACAGCCCTTCTACCATTTCCACTTCACTCTCTGTGCCATTCCCTCATTGCATACAGCTAAGCAGTCACACACTACGGAGAACGTCCTCACAACACCCCCATTTCGTTTATTTTCAAACATTTCAGGACACCGCAAGTGTTCTTATAACACATGCAACTTGCCAGCGAACAATACGGACAACGTCCTTAGAACACCCCCATTTTCTTTATGTACGAACATTTCAGGACACCGCGAGTGTTCTTCTGGCTCACTCTTTTTTCTTTTGCTGACATATCTAGGCCACATGGTTTTCTTCTGTAACAGTCAGAAACTAAAAATTGTATTTTATTTGTAGATGTATCCTACAAGTAGGTTCTTATAGTAATTCCCTTAGTGTCCAGTCACATCATATGAAACATTTACATAGGGGAAGACACAAGCTTTAAAGACAGCATTATTTTCAAGCAAATAAATGATGATTTTTCTGTTTCAAAGATGCTATTTACCCTATTTATATGTGTATTGGTTTGTATTCTTGTCTCTTTGTGTTTTCTCTATAGTAATGCCATTATGTAATACATGGGTTTTATTAGCTACTTATTACATATTTCACAGTACACAAAAATCTATTAAGAAAACAATTATCTTTTCATTATTCAACATATTAACATTACGAATATTATACCTTCATCTTGTACGCTGCACACAATGCTATGTTTCTGCATTAGTAGCTTAGTATACTAGATAGAACCCCATAATAGAATGCTATTTATATCAATGCATCGTTCAAAGCACTAATTAGGTATGATATTTATTGCAATGATCCTTGATACTTTTTTCGCAACATTATAATAACAATCCCTTGTACACATATTTCATGAAAAGTACATACACATGTGATGTCATCAATGACATTTGTGATGTCATCTTTGATGTCGTGGGTGTTAGTCTTAGCAGTGCACAGTGGTGGAGCAAGTTATGGTTGCTTAGCTTACCATAACTGGCAAATTTCAGAGGTTTTTCATTTTTACTTGGAACCATAACGTCCCTTTAACAAAGTTTTTTTATTAGCACGCAAACAATATACAAAGATGGAGTGTAAAAAGCAATTTCTCAGAGATGGCTGTCCACAGAATGTTGCAAACTAAGAATTTATGGTCGTTTACAGTGAAGGTCAGCTGCTTCCATTTTTGCTCGCGTGCCGGAGAGGCCCACAACTCGCACTATAAGGTTCTATTGTTTTTTTACCTTGACAGACAGGTATCGTGCTAAAAGACTTCTTTTGAAGGAGTGTTGCAAAAACGTAAGACACGATAAGGATGACATTTCTGAAACAAAACCACTTTTATATATTATATCACTATGAGAAAGATTGTTGGCATAGACAGAGTCGTATTTTGGGACTGCACTACGCTTAGACAATGGAAAATGCCAATATAATGTAAGTAACCCTTTAGATTATTTTATACCAGAATATAATAACAATAGCGTGGCGTTAACGCCCGGTTAAGTTGTACTTGTTCGTTCAATGTGGCATAGTGTTTTCTACCGCGCACTATCACCGCCGAATTGGTCCCCTGTCGCTTAGAGGGTTCTGAAAAAGGCAGAGGACAGAGGGTGGGTTAATGGGAATAAGTTAACATACTCCGTTGCAAATAGTTTCACGCCCTAATAAATAAAATGAATATTTTTAATGAAGATCGGCTGGTGAGACTAATTTATGTTTTTTAAAACAGGTACGTCCTTCCGTACTGTCAATGCCATGATTTTCAGACCCCGGCGGACGGATTTTTTAACTGCCAGGTGCAGCTACCTCTAAACAACTTCATGACCCTCACCATTTTATGGGACAATCACCAAGGACCAATATGCCCTTACGCGGTACTAGCGGCTAGAAGCAACATACCAACCATTATGGTGGTCTAATGCCTCATTGTTGGAACAGCCTTCCGATTATCAGTGCGACCATAGTGCTTCTTTTATCATAAACCAACACCCTGTGTACCGCAAAGGAACAGCGCGTGACTCAAGATTAACTTTTGCGGATCGACAGCAAAGAAAAATGCAAATCGCTGAATATTCTCTAAACATTTGATGTCAAATACAAGTACTTTATGAAATGTACAATCTTGCTGTATGTTTTTAAATCACAGTTTTATATTCTGAATTGTTGTGCGCTGTGTTGTGAGATGATCTGTGTTGTTTTCCGGGTTCTGTGTAAAGTCGCGTAGGACTGGAGACGACTGGGCGCGTTTGGCTACGCACCCTGTACCGTCACGGAGAGAGACGAGGAATATGAATGCTTTGATAATGTCAGGCTTAGGGGCGGTAGATAGGATTTAATGTCGCAAAAGCAGGTCAGCCAGGTCGATGGGGCAAGTGATAGGATTATCACATAATGTAGGTGCACAGCAGCCTGATTTATCGTTTGCTTAGTGGACAAAAAGTCGGGTAAGGCCCATAGGAAATTGTAATGTCAACGGACATAAGGAGGGTTCTTAGAACAAATTCAACCTGACAACGAACAATACGAACAGCGTTCTCAGAACACCCCCATTTGGTTTAATTGCAAACATTACCTCCACGTCCACTCTTCCTCGTCCCAGTACTTAATTCATGAGGCCCCTGTCTCCGACACAGGACCTTCTTCTATTTCTTTAAATTCCTATAACTCCTCCCCCACATCCACATTACTCAGTTTCATATTACCAAGCCAGAGCATGGGACCTTCCCCGCAGGGAGGGTGAGGAGGGTCATCAGTACTGTGATGAGGAAGAGTAGGACTAGGAGTAATGAAGATTACTGGTAAGTAGTCATAGCATTTCAGGACACTGCGAGTGTTCTTAGAACACATTCAACTTGCCAGAGTACAATACGGACAACGTCCTCAGGACACCCCCATTTTGTTTATGTACGAACATTTAAGGACACTGCGAGTGTTCTTAGCTCAATTTTAGCTTGCTTGCGAACAAAACGGACACATACACCGTCCTCAGAACACCCCACCATTTAGTTTATATAGAACATTTCAGAACAGCCGTGTTGTCCGCAGACAAATTGAACACAACAAAAGTGTCTAGCATATAAAAAAACAGAACATTGAACCTATCTCATACTCCCCCACCCTCCCCAAACACTCTTACACACCAACACACTCCACTAAATACAATTTTTAATCCAAGTTTCACCGCACTGTCCACGGTCGTCCGCGAATGCAAGAGGGTGGGCGCCACAGAAAATCTGACGCGCTTCATGCACCACGCCGTCCAATCAGTGAACACGTTGTATGTTCGCGGACATCACGCAAGCCGCTCGGCTAATCAGGGCACTGTCCGCAAAGCGAACCGGGAAGACCGTCCGCGGAGCAAATGGAGATATCACTAATTTTTTTGCCTTACATTTTGGTCATTTTAAAAAAAAACTACTGGATGGATTTACACCAAATTTGCAAAAGCACGCTTTCGGGACCAAGCCCCCGCTCCTGCCGCAAAAAAATGTTCTTCCTATGGAAACACCAACTTAACCATAACTACATGGACGCTACCGCGTCCATGTAATATATATATATATATATATATATATATATATATATATATATCTATATATATATATATCTATATATATATATATATATATATATATATATATATATATATATGGAAAAACAAGGAAAGGTGCGCACTCCAATTCTCTGCATGACCTTCCAGGCCACTGGTGTACTCCTCCGACCGGTTTCTGTGCCAATACACGTCATCAGGGAGGCTGGGTGGACTTGCAGCACACCGCAGGTGCAGGTGATAAAAATCTGCTGCAAGGGCTACTGGTAGATGTAGTCATCTGGTCAGCAGAGAAAACGATCACGCCCAATCCCACAGTGGAGAACGGGGGGGAGTGTAGCCTCAAGTGAGGCACTCCAAAGCCAGGCATATATAACCCTGGTGCGGCACCCTGTCAGGCCCTGAGGATTCCACCCCTCAAGGTCCTGCAAAAAATGGAAAAACAAGGAAAGGTGTGCACTCCAATTCTCTGCATGACCTTCCAGGCCACTGGTGTACTCCTCCGACCGGTTTCTGTGCCAATACACGTCATCAGGGAGGCTGGGTGGACTTGCAGCACACCGCAGGTGCAGTTGATAAAAATCTGCTGCAAGGGCTACTGGTAGATGTAGTCATCTGGTCAGCAGAGAAAACGATCACGCCCAATCCCACAGTGGAGAAAGGGGGGGAGTGTAGCCTCAAGTGAGGCACTCCAAAGCCAGGCATATATAACCCTGGTGCGGCACCCTGTCAGGCCCTGAGGATTCCACCCCTCAAGGTCCTGCAAAAAATGGAAAAACAAGGAAAGGTGTGCACTCCAATTCTCTGCATGACCTTCTAGGCCACTGGTGTACTCCTCCGACCGGTTTCTGTGCCAATACACGTCATCAGGGAGGCTGGGTGGACTTGCAGCTCACCGCAGGTGCAGGTGATAAAAATCTGCTGCAAGGGCTACTGGTAGATGTAGTCATCTGGTCAGCAGAGAAAACGCTCACGCCCAATCCCACAGTGGAGAAAGGGGGGGAGTGTAGCCTCAAGTGAGGCACTCCAAAGCCAGGCATATATAACCCTGGTGCGGCACCCTGTCAGGCCCTGAGGATTCCACCCCTCAAGGTCCTGCAAAAAATGGAAAAACAAGGAAAGGTGCGCACTCCAATTCTCTGCATGACCTTCCAGGCCACTGGTGTACTCCTCCGACCGGTTTCTGTGCCAATACACGTCATCAGGGAGGCTGGGTGGACTTGCAGCTCACCGCAGGTGCAGGTGATAAAAATCTGCTGCAAGGGCTACTGGTAGATGTAGTCATCTGGTCAGCAGAGAAAACGCTCACGCCCAATCCCACAGTGGAGAAAGGGGGGGAGTGTAGCCTCAAGTGAGGCACTCCAAAGCCGGGCATATATAACCCTGGTGCGGCACCCTGTCAGGCCCTGAGGATTCCACCCCTCAAGGTCCTGCAAAAAATGGAAAAACAAGGAAAGGTGCGCACTCCAATTCTCTGCATGACCTTCCAGGCCACTGGTGTACTCCTCCGACCGGTTTCTGTGCCAATACACGTCATCAGGGAGGCTGGGTGGACTTGCAGCTCACCGCAGGTGCAGGTGATAAAAATCTGCTGCAAGGGCTACTGGTAGATGTAGTCATCTGGTCAGCAGAGAAAACGCTCACGCCCAATCCCACAGTGGAGAAAGGGGGGGAGTGTAGCCTCAAGTGAGGCACTCCAAAGCCGGGCATATATAACCCTGGTGCGGCACCCTGTCAGGCCCTGAGGATTCCACCCCTCAAGGTCCTGCAAAAAATGGAAAAACAAGGAAAGGTGCGCACTCCAATTCTCTGCATGACCTTCCAGGCCACTGGTGTACTCCTCCGACCGGTTTCTGTGCCAATACACGTCATCAGGGAGGCTGGGTGGACTTGCAGCTCACCGCAGGTGAAGGTGATAAAAATCTGCTGCAAGGGCTACTGGTAGATGTAGTCATCTGGTCAGCAGAGAAAACGCTCACGCCCAATCCCACAGTGGAGAAAGGGGGGGAGTGTAGCCTCAAGTGAGGCACTCCAAAGCCGGGCATATATAACCCTGGTGCGGCACCCTGTCAGGCCCTGAGGATTCCACCCCTCAAGGTCCTGCAAAAAATGGAAAAACAAGGAAAGGTGCGCACTCCAATTCTCTGCATGACCTTCCAGGCCACTGGTGTACTCCTCCGACCGGTTTCTGTGCCAATACACGTCATCAGGGAGGCTGGGTGGACTTGCAGCTCACCGCAGGTGATAAAAATCTGCTGCAAGGGCTACTGGTAGATGTAGTCATCTGGTCAGCAGAGAAAACGCTCACGCCCAATCCCACAGTGGAGAAAGGGGGGGAGTGTAGCCTCAAGTGAGGCACTCCAAAGCCGGGCATATATAACCCTGGTGCGGCACCCTGTCAGGCCCTGAGGATTCCACCCCCCAAGGTCCTGCAAAAAATGGAAAAACAAGGAAAGGTGCGCACTCCAATTCTCTGCATGTCCTTCCAGGCCACTGGTGTACTCCTCCGACCGGTTTCTGTGCCAATACACGTCATCAGGGAGGCTGGGTGGACTTGCAGCTCACCGCAGGTGCAGGTGATAAAAATCTGCTGCAAGGGCTACTGGTAGATGTAGTCATCTGGTCAGCAGAGAAAACGCTCACGCCCAATCCCACAGTGGAGAAAGGGGGGGAGTGTAGCCTCAAGTGAGGCACTCCAAAGCCGGGCATATATAACCCTGGTGCGGCACCCTGTCAGGCCCTGAGGATTCCACCCCTCAAGGTCCTGCAAAAAATGGAAAAACAAGGAAAGGTGCACACTCCAATTCTCTGCATGACCTTCCAGGCCACTGGTGTACTCCTCCGACCGGTTTCTGTGCCAATACACGTCATCAGGGAGGCTGGGTGGACTTGCAGCTCACCGCAGGTGCAGGTGATAAAAATCTGCTGCAAGGGCTACTGGTAGATGTAGTCATCTGGTCAGCAGAGAAAACGCTCACGCCCAATCCCACAGTGGAGAAAGGGGGGGAGTGTAGCCTCAAGTGAGGCACTCCAAAGCCGGGCATATATAACCCTGGTGCGGCACCCTGTCAGGCCCTGAGGATTCCACCCCTCAAGGTCCTGCAAAAAATGGAAAAACAAGGAAAGGTGCGCACTCCAATTCTCTGCATGACCTTCCAGGCCACTGGTGTACTCCTCCGACCGGTTTCTGTGCCAATACACGTCATCAGGGAGGCTGGGTGGACTTGCAGCTCACCGCAGGTGCAGGTGATAAAAATCTGCTGCAAGGGCTACTGGTAGATGTAGTCATCTGGTCAGCAGAGAAAACGCTCACGCCCAATCCCACAGTGGAGAAAGGGGGGGAGTGTAGCCTCAAGTGAGGCACTCCAAAGCCGGGCATATATAACCCTGGTGCGGCACCCTGTCAGGCCCTGAGGATTCCACCCCTCAAGGTCCTGCAAAAAATGGAAAAACAACGAAAGGTGCGCACTCCAATTCTCTGCATGACCTTCCAGGCCACTGGTGTACTCCTCCGACCGGTTTCTGTGCCAATACACGTCATCATGGAGGCTGGGTGGACTTGCAGCTCACCGCAGGTGCAGGTGATAAAAATCTGCTGCAAGGGCTACTGGTAGATGTAGTCATCTGGTCAGCAGAGAAAACGCTCACGCCCAATCCCACAGTGGAGAAAGGGGGGGAGTGTAGCCTCAAGTGAGGCACTCCAAAGCCGGGCATATATAACCCTGGTGCGGCACCCTGTCAGGCCCTGAGGATTCCACCCCTCAAGGTCCTGCAAAAAATGGAAAAACAAGGAAAGGTGCGCACTCCAATTCTCTGCATGACCTTCCAGGCCACTGGTGTACTCCTCCGACCGGTTTCTGTGCCAATACACGTCATCAGGGAGGCTGGGTGGACTTGCAGCTCACCGCAGGTGCAGGTGATAAAAATCTGCTGCAAGGGCTACTGGTAGATGTAGTCATCTGGTCAGCAGAGAAAACGCTCACGCCCAATCCCACAGTGGAGAAAGCGGGGGAGTGTAGCCTCAAGTGAGGCACTCCAAAGCCGGGCATATATAACCCTGGTGCGGCACCCTGTCAGGCCCTGAGGATTCCACCCCTCAAGGTCCTGCAAAAAATGGAAAAACAAGGAAAGGTGCGCACTCCAATTCTCTGCATGACCTTCCAGGCCACTGGTGTACTCCTCCGACCGGTTTCTGTGCCAATACACGTCATCAGGGAGGCTGGGTGGACTTGCAGCTCACCGCAGGTGATAAAAATCTGCTGCAAGGGCTACTGGTAGATGTAGTCATCTGGTCAGCAGAGAAAACGCTCACGCCCAATCCCACAGTGGAGAAAGGGGGGGAGTGTAGCCTCAAGTGAGGCACTCCAAAGCCGGGCATATATAACCCTGGTGCGGCACCCTGTCAGGCCCTGAGGATTCCACCCCTCAAGGTCCTGCAAAAAATGGAAAAACAAGGAAAGGTGCGCACTCCAATTCTCTGCATGACCTTCCAGGCCACTGGTGTACTCCTCCGACCGGTTTCTGTGCCAATACGAGTCATCAGGGAGGCTGGGTGGACTTGCAGCTCACCGCAGGTGCAGGTGATAAAAATCTGCTGCAAGGGCTACTGGTAGATCTGCGGTGAGCTTCAAGTCCACCCAGCCTCCCTGATGACGTGTATTGGCACAGAAACCGGTCGGAGGAGTACACCAGTGGCCTGGAAGGTCATGCAGAGAATTGGAGTGCGCGCCTTTCCTTGTTTTTCCATTTTTCGCAGGACCTTGAGGGGTGGAATCCTCAGGGACTGACAGGGTGCTGCACCAGGGTTATATATGCCCGGCTTTGGAGTGCCTCACTTGAGGCTACACTCCCCCCCTTTCTCCACTGTGGGATTGGGCGTGAGCGTTTTCTCTGCTGACCAGATGACTACATCTACCAGTAGCCCTTGCAGCAGATTTTTATCACCTGCATCTGCGGTGAGCTGCAAGTCCACCCAGCCTCCCTGATGACGTGTATTGGCACAGAAACCGGTCGGAGGAGTACACCAGTGGCCTGGAAGGTCATGCAGAGAATTGGAGTGCGCGCCTTTCCTTGTTTTTCCATTTTTCGCAGGACCTTGAGGGGTGGAATCCTCAGGGCCTGACAGGGTGCTGCACCAGGGTTATATATGCCCGGCTTTGGAGTGCCTCACTTGAGGCTACACTCCCCCCCTTTCTCCACTGTGGGATTGGGCGTGAGCGTTTTCTCTGCTGACCAGTTGACTACATCTACCAGTAGCCCTTGCAGCAGATTTTTATCACCTGCATCTGCGGTGAGCTGCAAGTCCACCCAGCCTCCCTGATGACGTGTATTGGCACAGAAACCGGTCGGAGGAGTACACCAGTGGCCTGGAAGGTCATGCAGAGAATTGGAGTGCGCGCCTTTCCTTGTTTTTCCATTTTTCGCAGGACCTTGAGGGGTGGAATCCTCAGGGCCTGACAGCGTGCTGCACCAGGGTTATATATGCCCGGCTTTGGAGTGCCTCACTTGAGGCTCCCCCCCTTTCTCCACTGTGGGATTGGGCGTGAGCGTTTTCTCTGCTGACCAGATGACTACATCTATCAGTAGCCCTTGCAGCAGATTTTTATCACCTGCATCTGCGGTGAGCTGCAAGTCCACCCAGCCTCCCTGATGACGTGTATTGGCACAGAAACCGGTCGGAGGAGTACACCAGTGGCCTGGAAGGTCATGCAGAGAATTGGAGTGCGCGCCTTTCCTTGTTTTTCCATTTTTCGCAGGACCTTGAGGGGTGGAATCCTCAGGGCCTGACAGGGTGCTGCACCAGGGTTATATATGCCCGGCTTTGGAGTGCCTCCCTTGAGGCTACACTCCCCCCCTTTCTCCACTGTGGGATTGGGCGTGAGCGTTTTCTCTGCTGACCAGATGACTACATCTACCAGTAGCCCTTGCAGCAGATTTTTATCACCTGCATCTGCGGTGAGCTGCAAGTCCACCCAGCCTCCCTGATGACGTGTATTGGCACAGAAACCGGTCGGAGGAGTACACCAGTGGCCTGGAAGGTCATGCAGAGAATTGGAGTGCGCGCCTTTCCTTGTTTTTCCATTTTTCGCAGGACCTTGAGGGGTGGAATCCTCAGGGCCTGACAGGGTGCTGCACCAGGGTTATATATGCCCGGCTTTGGAGTGCCTCACTTGAGGCTACACTCCCCCCCTTTCTCCACTGTGGGATTGGGCGTGAGCGTTTTCTCTGCTGACCAGATGACTACATCTACCAGTAGCCCTTGCAGCAGATTTTTATC
The DNA here is from genome assembly GCF_040938575.1 of Ambystoma mexicanum. NCBI lineage: Eukaryota > Metazoa > Chordata > Amphibia > Caudata > Ambystomatidae > Ambystoma > Ambystoma mexicanum. Next base: position 659,345,209 of record NC_090932.1, on the reverse strand, counting down.
ACCTGCATCTGCGGTGAGCTGCAAGTCCACCCAGCCTCCCTGATGACGTGTATTGGCACAGAAACCGGTCGGAGGAGTACACCAGTGGCCTGGAAGGTCATGCAGAGAATTGGAGTGCGCGCCTTTCCTTGTTTTTCCATTTTTCGCAGGACCTTGAGGGGTGGAATCCTCAGGGCCTGACAGGGTGCTGCACCAGGGTTATATATGCCCGGCTTTGGAGTGCCTCCCTTGAGGCTACACTCCCCCCCTTTCTCCACTGTGGGATTGGGCGTGAGCGTTTTCTCTGCTGACCAGATGACTACATCTACCAGTAGCCCTTGCAGCAGATTTTTATCACCTGCATCTGCGGTGAGCTGCAAGTCCACCCAGCCTCCCTGATGACGTGTATTGGCACAGAAACCGGTCGGAGGAGTACACCAGTGGCCTGGAAGGTCATGCAGAGAATTGGAGTGCGCGCCTTTCCTTGTTTTTCCATTTTTCGCAGGACCTTGAGGGGTGGAATCCTCAGGGCCTGACAGGGTGCTGCACCAGGGTTATATATGCCCGGCTTTGGAGTGCCTCACTTGAGGCTACACTCCCCCCCTTTCTCCACTGTGGGATTGGGCGTGAGCGTTTTCTCTGCTGACCAGATGACTACATCTACCAGTAGCCCTTGCAGCAGATTTTTATCACCTGCATCTGCGGTGAGCTTCAAGTCCACCCAGCCTCCCTGATGACGTGTATTGGCACAGAAACCGGTCGGAGGAGTACACCAGTGGCCTGGAAGGTCATGCAGAGAATTGGAGTGCGCGCCTTTCCTTGTTTTTCCATTTTTCGCAGGACCTTGAGGGGTGGAATCCTCAGGGCCTGACAGGGTGCTGCACCAGGGTTATATATGCCCGGCTTTGGAGTGCCTCACTTGAGGCTACACTCCCCCCCCCTTTCTCCACTGTGGGATTGGGCGTGAGCGTTTTCTCTGCTGACCAGATGACTACATCTACCAGTAGCCCTTGCAGCAGATTTTTATCACCTGCATCTGCGGTGAGCTGCAAGTCCACCCAGCCTCCCTGATGACGTGTATTGGCACAGAAACCAGTCGGAGGAGTACACCAGTGGCCTGGAAGGTCATGCAGAGAATTGGAGTGCGCGCCTTTCCTTGTTTTTCCATATATATATATATATATATATATATATATATATATATATATATATATATATATGTATATATATTACATGGCCATGTAGTTATGGTTAAGTTGCTCATCTCATAGGAACAGCACTTTTTGGGCGGCTTATAACTTTGCTCCCCCTGGACGAATCCACACCAAACTTTCCCAAAAAAATGTATATGGCCCACTCTGAATTTATTTGCGAAGTTTGGTAAGGTTTGGTCGAGGGGGGGCAAAGTTATATGTTGGTCCGAAATGTCTTTTTTCAACATAGACTGAATGGGGAAAAAACTTTGCTCATGCCTACAGCCCAAACCGCTGGACGGATTTTCACCAAATTTGTGGCAGGAGCAGCGGCTTGGTCCCGAAAGCGTGCTTTTGTAAATTTGGTGAAAATCTGTCCAGTCGTTTTTTTTTAAAACAACTAAAGAGTAGGTCACAAAACATTAGTGATATCTATGTCCGCTCCGCGGACACACTTCCCTGTTTGCTCCGCGGACAGGGCACTGATTGGTTAATCGGCTTGCCTCATACCGCAGACATGCAACGTGTTCGCTGATTGGATGGTGAAGAGCATGAAGTGCATCAGATTTTTGGAAACGCCCGCAATCTTGGATTCGCGGACAGCGGCCGGTGTCCGCGGACATCGCAGTAAAAACATTAAAAAACACAACATTGCACTTGTCAAACTTATCAAATAATCTCTGGGGAGGTGAGGGGTGATAAGGATGGGATGGGATATGGCTGCAAGAGGCAAAAAAAACGGGTGTTTCTTGCCGCAAAAGTCTTCAAACAGTTTGGATTTTCGCGAACAGTCCTGTAAAGTTCGCAAACACCTCAGCATTACTGGGTTGGTGAAATGCCATTCTTGGATGGCTTATAACTTTGGCACCACTTAATGGGACTGCAGGAAATCTTGCATGTATATTTCTGACCTGATTTTGAGTGAGTTTGAAAAGATTGGTGGGATTCTGTCATGAGGGGGCAAAATTAGAGCGAGGGTCCCAAAATAATGTAAAAGCTTATAAATGAGGTGCCGTTTGACAAATCTACACTTCATTTGGCAAACTGATAATAGATCTACATATACAAGTTTTACCCGAAGTTTGGTGGGATTCTGTCAAGAGGGAGCAAAATTAGAGGGGTGTCCCAAAATAATGTAAAAGCTTATAAATGAGGTGCCATTTGACAAATCTACACTTAATTTGGGAAACTGATAATACATTTTGATATTATAGTTTTTGCAAAGTTTGGTGGGATTTTGTCAAGAGGGGGCAAAATTAGAGGAGGGTCCCAAAATAATGTAAAAGCTTAGAAATGAGGTGCCATTTGACGAATCTACACTTCATTTTGGAAACTAATAATACATTTAGATATTATTGTTTTTGCGAAGTTTGGTGGGATTTTCTCAAGAGGGGCACAAAATTAGAGGGGGGGGTCCCAAAATAACGTAAAAGCTTATAAATGAGGTGCCATTTGACGAATCTACACTTCATTTGGCAAACTGATAATAGATCTACATATGCATGTTTTTCCGAAGTTTGGATGGAATTTTGTCATGAGGGGGCAAAATTAGAGGGGGTCCCAAAATAATGTAAAGGCTTATAAATGAGGTGCCATTTGACAAATCTACACTTCATTTGGCAAATTGATAATAGATCGAGATATACATGTTTTTGCATAGTTTGGTGGGATTCTGTCTAGAGGGAGCAAAATTAGAGGCTGGGTCACATAATATTGTAAAGGCTTATAAATGTGGTGCCATTTGACAAATCTACACAAAGATTATAGATCTAGATATAGATGTTTTTGTAAAGTCTGAACAGATTTTGTCAAGTGGGGGCTAGGTTATATGAAGATTGTATGTGCATACATTTGACACTTTTGAAGAAATAAAACATGGGTGGATTTCCAGCAAACCTGCATAAGGAGCATTAGCAAGGACCTACAAGCATGGTTTTGCAAATGTGCAAGTTTTTTATTATTTGACAAGTGTCATAATGTAGCTACAAAAAATAGTGGTATACCTTTAGCGACTGAGGGGTATCCTGTGGCCATGGGCAGTGGCCAGATTGTCTGGGTCATGGAATAAGGTAATTATCTGGACAATCTGGCTACTGGCCATGACCACAAGGGATACAACATTGGATTAAAGTGGCCATGTCCACCTGGGACTGGCTTTGTGGTAAAGTTATTCGAAATTAGGATAGATCTTAAAGCGAAGAAAATTGTGCTTGTGGTAATATGGTCATAGGGTTCTCTTTTTACCTTCTGCAGGCTGCCGTGGAAAGCAAAGAAGGGCCCTGTATGGAACCCTCGCCTTCCCTTTCCACGGTGGCCATCTTGGTAAAGGATTCTCCTTCCTTCACCGGGACACCAAAGGCATCCCGGTGTAGGAAGAAAAATCCCCTTTGTTAGCACCCCGGGTGCCGCTATGGGAACCTAGGGTGCTAATGGCCTTCATCCCCCATTTCAGGGGCTGGAATTGGGGGATAATGGTCCAGAGACCTTGTTATCCACCCTCGCTTCGCTTGGCTTATTGAGTCTATGTACTTTAGTGAGTATAAAGTAGATGGAGTGTATATATTATTTTTTTTGTTCTTTTTTTTACTGTGAAAGGTGGTTCCTAAAGGAATATATCTTTTGTTGTTTTTGGATGTATTTTCTTTGGCAGGAGAGCTAAGAACGAATGGTGGGGAGGGAAAATGTTGCACATGTGTTATTTCTAAAGTAGGGGGCAGTGTTTCTCATTGTCCTTGATTACAGCAGTAGTGGTGGCTCTTGAGAAGGAGGGATGGCATTAGCTGATGCCATTTTAAGATAAATAGCAGTTTTGCTAAATGTATGTATGTATTGTGTACTAGATTGTTAATGGATAATGAGTAGGAATAGGCGTTGGAGCTGTGCAAGGGAAATTTTGAAGTTTAAAGTTCCTAGATTAGTAGAAAATGCAGTTCTGAACTGTTTGCAAAGCAGAGATCTTATCGTGAAGTGCGGACGGGTTCTTGGACACGTCATCATGCCGCGCACCAGCCTATGGTCAAGTGGCGCTGTTCGGAAGGTCCACTATGAAGTTAGATGTTCGTAGACGTCTAAGGATGCAAAACTAGTTATAGAAGTGTTAAAAATGATTCCAGAAGGTGGGAGTTTTAAGGTGACACTTTGTAAATGGGACACAAAAATTGCTTCATTGGGTAAGTATGATATTAGTAAGTTGTAGGAAAATAGCATGCACTGGTAAAAACCTATGAAATTCACTGAAAAAACTTTGTTAAACGGTTGTTATAGTTAAGTTGCACTAATAAAAACCTATGAAATTCAATGATAAAACTTTCTTAAAGCGAGATTATGGTTAAGTTGCACTAATAAAAACCTACAAAATTCAATGAAAAAACTTTGTTGAAGGGACGTTATGGTTTCAAGTAAAACCGAAAAACCCCAGAAATTCGCCAGCAGAGATCTTATTGTGAAGTGCGGACAGGTTCTCGGATACGTCATCATGCCGTGCGCCAGCGTATGGTCATGTGGCACTGTCCGGAAGGTCGGCTATGAAGTCAGATGTTCGTAGACGTCTACGGATGCAAAACTAGTTGAAATAGTTGCAAAAAGTGCATAGAAGTGTTAATGATTCCAGAAGGTGGGAAAAGGCAGAGTTTCAAGGTGACACGTTGTAAATTGGACACAAACATTGCTATATTGGGTGAGTATGATATTAGTAAGTTGTAGGAAAATAGCATGCACTAGTACTTTGTTAAAGGGGCGTTATGGTTAAGTTGGACTAATAAAAACCTATGAAATTAATTGAAAAAACTTTGTTAAAGGGACGTTACGGTTAAGTTGCACTAATAAAAACGTATGAAATTCAATGAAATAACTTTGTTAAGGGGATGTTATGGTTAAGTGGCACTAATAAAAACCTTTGAAATTCACTGAAAAAATGTTGTTAAAGGGACGTTATGGTTATGTTGGACTAATGAAAACGTATGAAATTAAAAGAAAAAACTTAGTTAAAGGGACATTATGGTTTCAAGTAAAATCGAAAACCCCCAGACATTCGCCAGTTATGGTAAGCTAAACAACCATAACTCGCGCCGCCCTGTGCACTGCTAAAACTAACACCCAGGACATCAAAGATGACATCACAAATGTCATTGAGAATAATACAATTGAAAAAGGTGCTATATATCTAGACTTTAACCTTGTCATATGTTCTTTAAGTACTTTCCTTAGGGTATGGTATGAAGATAAACTTTAATGTCATTAACATTTTATAATGATGCAGTTTCTTTCTTCCTTACTTTAGTTTCCCTCTATGTGCCTCTGATTTGTATGCATTTGTGATGTCATCTTTGATGTCCTGGGTGTTAGTCTTAGCAGTGCACGGTGGTGGCGCGAGTTATGGTCGTTTAGCTTACCATAACTGGCGAATTTCTGGAGTTTTTTGATTTTACTTGAAACCATAACGTCCCCTTAACAAAATGTTTTCTTTGAATTTCATACATTTTTATTAGTCCAACATAACTATAGCGTCCCTTTAAGAAAGATTTTCAGTAAATTTCAAAGGTTTTTATCAGTGCAACTTAACCACAAGGTCCCCTTAACAAAGTTTTTTCATTTAATTTTATAGGTTTTTATTAGTGCAACTTAACCATAACGTCCCTTTAACAAAGTTTTTTCATTGAAAAAAAAAATATATATATATATACATTACATGGCCACGGCAGTGGCCATGTAGTTATGGTTAAGTTGCTGTTTCCATAGGAAGAGCACTTTTTGGGCGGCTTATAACTTCGCTCCCCCTGGACGAATCCTCACCAAACTTTGCAAGTATATGGCCCACTCTGAATTTTTTTGCAAAGTTTGGTGAGGATTCGTCCAGGGGGGGCAAAGTTATAGGGGGGTCCCAAAACTTTTTTTTTTCCATAGACTGAATGGGAAAAAAATGTTGCTCGCGCCTACAGCCCAAACCGCTGGACGGATTTTCACCAAATTTGGACCAGGAGCAGCGGCTTTGTCCCGAAAGCGTGCTTTTGCAAATTTGGTGAAAATCCATCTAGTAGTTTTTTTAAAATGACCAAAAAGTAGGTCAAAAGGAATTAGTGATATCTGTGTTCGATCCGCGGACACACTTCACTGTTCGCTCCGCGGACAGTGTCCTGATTGGCCGAGCGGCTTACGTCATGTCCGCAGACATGCAGCATGTTCGCTGATTGGACGGTGTGAAGCGTGAAGAGCGTCAGATTTTCGGTAGCGCCCGCCATCTTGGATTTGCGGACGTCCGCGGACAGCGCAGTGAAAGTTTGTTCAAAATGTGTATTTAGTAGAGTGTGTTGGTGTGTAGGAGTGTTTGGGGAGGATGGGAGGGTATGAGATAGGTTAAATGTTGTGCTGTTTTATGTGGTAGACGTTCTTTTTGTGTTCGATTTGTCTGCAGACATCACGGGTGTTCTGAAATGTTCTAAATAAACTGAATGGGGGGTGTTCTGAGGACTCAATATGTGTCCGTTTTGTTCGCAAGCAAGCTGAAACTGTTCTAAGAACACTCGCGGTGTCCTGAAATGTTCGCAAATAAACAAAATGGGGGTGTTCTGAGGACGCTGTCCGTATTCTTCTGTGGCAAGCTGAATGTGTTCTCAGAACACTTGCGGTGTCGTGAAATGTTCGCAAATAAACAAAATGGGGGTGTTCTGAGGACAAGTTGAAAGTGTTCTCTCGCGTTGTCCTGAAATGTTCGTAGGGGGTGTCCTGAAGACGCTGTCCGTATTGTTCGATGGCAAGTTGAATGTGTTCTAAGAACACTCGCGGTGCCCTGAAATTTTGGCAAATAAACCAAATGGGGGTGTTCTGAGGACGGTGTCCATATTGTTCGTTGTCAAGTTGAAAGTGTTCTAAGAACTCTTGCGGTGTCCTGAAATGTTCGTAGGGGGTGTCCTGAAGATGCTGTCCGTATTGTTTGCTGGCAAGTTGAAAGTGTTCTTAGAACAATGGTAATGTCTGCGGACATTAAAAGTTTCCATAGGCCATAGTTGAAATGTTTTACTCTATGGGTGTGATATGCTGCGGTGGTTGTGGCCAGGACATAGAGTGTTGGGTGCTTGACCATTCATGCACCCAACACTCTATGCCCTGGCCACAACCACCGCAGCATATCACACTTATAGTTGCTTATAACTTTGGGTCAAAAACAAATTTATAAGGAACACATTTATAAGATATTATGGGTGTGATATCCTGCGATGGTTGTGGCCATGGCATAGAGTGTATAATATACTTACTGTTTGGTTTAGTAACTGGAGTACATGTATTTCTTGATAATTTCTGTGATAAAAGAAAATAGCATGTTAGTATTAGTGTTTTGTAATGACTTATTACATTGTATGATCAACATTTTTTTCTTTTGGACCCTCATATTTAATAGATTACAAACCAGAGTACTGTGCAATTTGCTCAGTTTCTGTGTTTGTTGATAAAATCATTGGGTCTGTGGGAGAAAAAAAATCCATGTTGGATTAAAAAACCTTATTCTGTTATGCTACAGTTTATTTGTTTGTTTGTTTGTTTTCAGTGTTCACTTGTTGCTTCTGGCTAATGCTTTATACATTGGGTTGTTGCATTTTTTTGGAGCACTAACATATTATTTATTTGTTTGGCTATTATAAAATTTTGGAGCAGTTAGATACCAGTAGGCATATTCTAACTGTCTATTTATTGATATATTTTAGTGGTATTGATTTATCTGTTTTGATATTGTTAAATTTTTGGACAGTTAGATACCAATTGGCGTATTCTAACTGTCTATTTTTGCTCTAATTTAGCGGTATTCATTTATCTGATTAGTTGTTGTACAATCTTTGGGCAGTTAGATAGCTTTTGGAATATTCTAACAGTTTATATTTTTTTACTACAAGTTTACTTAAGATTTAAGTACAGTTTAGTTATAACATTTTGGTTTTAAGAACAATAAATAAGCGTTTGTAAGATTTGATTTGCTGGTAATCTCTGCTTTCGAGTAATGGTATGATCATTACATTCAAACCATCCACATTTCTTTTTTATATATGCAGTGTAGTGCCCTGAATTGGTTGTGGCTCCTACGTGGTAGATTATACCTATTGTTATGAAGGTTTTCTTACCAAGTGATATTTGACCATGTGTGAATCCAGTCAGCTTGCAGTTGTTTTTGGTACCATCTGCATTGTAACGTAGAAACATTAGTATTACGTATTTACTATGTGTTTGTATTACTAATGTGGAGCGATTATCTGAATTGCAGGTAGAACATAATCTACCATGGTTTGCATTTTGTACAAGTTGCTGAAATGGAACGGATTCACAATTTGGTATTGATAAATATATGAAGCGTTCATTGTGGATTTCTTCTTGTGTCACATTGTTGCAGAAAGTGCATGTATGTTTCCACATGTATGAAATCTGAAAGATTTCATTTATAGGTATGTTTTTGTTTTCCAGTACTTGTAGTAAGTACATTAGAAATTCTTGTGGATCTTCCTGTGAGTTTATAGTGAATTTCACCATTCCAGCACAGTAGTCCAATTGTTGTCTTATTCCATAAACACTATACGTGTTGTCAGGATTATTTGCTGCATTTCTGTGAAGTACTAACATTTGCATACACAATGGGTCTGTACTGTGTAAGTAAATGTTGTCAACAATTGGTGGTAATTGAAATAGAATATTCATTGCTACATTTGCGTAGCAACTTACACCAACTATATTTGAGAGTTTAAATGGACCAGGTAGTTCTGTATCTGACATTTTTTTTTGGAGTTTGTCTTCCTTCTTTGAAGAAGTACCTGGTCTACTTTCCCTAATTGATTCTTTTTTGCTTGTGGCACTTGATGAAGTATTACTTTCTTTTACTCTCTTTGGAGGATTTGCAGTGACATCCTGTTGCATTTCTGTTTGATTTATTTTTCTTTTATAACGTTTTACTTTTTGTGGAACAGAATATGTGTTTAGAAGGGGGGTGTATAGTGAGCAAAGTCTATTGTATTCTAAAAAGCAAGGAATATCAGTGTTTATTTTACTTGCATCAAAGTTGATTAGAAATAGACCGTCAAGTGTACGTAATCGTGATAGTGCTACGTAGCTCATGCCTTCTTTAAAGACTGTGTTACCAATATCTATCATTGCTTTGTCTAAGGTAAGTCCTTGTGATTTATGAATCATGACTGCGTATGCAAGAGTTAGAGAAAATTGTTCTCTGCATACATACATGTCTTTGAAGAGAAGGAATCGAGCTGTTGAGCGTCCTATCCTTTTTACTTCTGAAAGTTTGTCAAAGAGTATATTGACAAACTGAATTTTGTTGTCACGTGGGTATGTTTGAAAGCCAACAACTGTACCCAGTGCTCCATTAACTAGTCTTTGGTCCACGTCAAGGTTACGTTTAAGCATTACTCTGCAATTTAAGGATAATTTTAATATCTTTTCTAAGCCTGCTGTGTTTGAGATTGATGTTGCTAAACTATTTAGTCTTGTTGTGGCTTGGTCACACATGGGTAGTGTCATACCATGTACATCTAGTTTGTCTGTGGCGCTAATTTCCATTATTGGTTGCATTTATTTACTTAACATTATTTCATTGAATTTGAAACAGCTTGCAAGAGTTGGCATTAAGGCCATACAATTGACATTTTTGTGGGCTAATTGTTCCATAACATCTGTAGCACAGGCATTATTGCCATAAAGTGCATTAATTTGCGGGGTTTTCAATATTGCTTCTGCTTCTTTAGAAAGTATACCAACTCTGATACTTTTTAAGATGTTGGCATAAGTGAGTTCTGCAGATTGCCACATGTTTTCTGTTAATTCTTCATAGTTTGTTTTGAGTACTTCTTGTAATCTGAGGTGAATCAAAGCAAACATTAGGTTGTAGATCATGCTCACTTCATCTATTAGTAGCATTTTCATTTGTTTCAATACTCTGCCTAGTTCCATTGCAGCTTCTGCAGAAGGTTTGTAATAGTCTAATTTGTTCTGGTGTTCTACTGGCAATAGTAGCAATCAGTGTAAAGTGACACCACATATGTTGTAGCAGCTAAACCTGTGGGGGCAGTGACAACAGCTGACAGTTTGTTGTTTGTCAATTGTTGAAGGAACTTACTGATGATTTTGATTATGAATGTTTTGCCAGAAACAGCTTTACCACTGACGTACAGTAGTATAGGTTTATAATTATAGCAGGAACATTCTTTATTTTCATGTTGTACACCATATGCAATTTGTTTTGTTACTTCTTGAAAAATGCTATGTTGTTCATTGTTTAGTTTTGATTGTAGTATAGTTGAGTCTTCTTTATCTTCATACTGACACATGGTGTTTTCTACTTCTATCATAGCTAATTCTGCCTCATTTATTATTAGTGGTTCTCCCAGTGGTTCTTGGCTTCCTGTTACAGAAGGTTGACTACTGTCAGGAGTGTCCTTATCTAGTTGTGCCTGGAGTTCTTCTTCGTGTTGCTGTTCATTGTGCAACATTGTCTTGTATTGTGTAAAGTTTACATCAGTTTCATTTGTTTTGAAAGCATCTTCATATGAGTCATAGTTATCTAGTATTTCTTCTTCTTTTCTCCATGGTTTAAAGAGTTGTAGCAGGGACATGTAATATACTTCTTTATGTTGAGGAGTCTTTAATGACAATGTGATATGATTAATTAAATTTGGTTTAGTGAGTTTAACTTAGCCGCCTTCACAGTTTGTCACTCTTTATTTACCTTTTTTTTCATCAGGTTTTATATTATTTTTGTATGTGTAGTTTTGGGCTATGTGGTATAGACACATGGTTTCAAAAGTATTACTTCTGTTTGGGTAGTATGTGTCCAATAAATTGTTTTTTTAAATGTCTTAACTGTTGGGATCACGTTTGACTATTGTTTCTATATCTTCGTATGATTTTAGAACTCTTTTTCTAGATTTAGCTGGACAAAGACTTAGCCATACTATATTTTCAGATTTACCATACAATGCAGTACCAGTTAAACGATCAGCAGCTTCATATGATCCACATTCTCTATGGGAGAGCATTTTTATGCCCAAGCTGTATACTTTCTGAGACACTGTTTTATCTGATGACAGGTCATTCCAGAGGTCTTGGACCTCTGTCTTTTCTGCTTTGGTTAAGTATGCTGCGACATATCGTGCAACTGCAATAGAATTGTCAGCAGTGTACTGCACATCTATGTTTGCATTCCGTAAGTGGGCAATGATTGCATTATAATCATTGATATATTTTTCTTCTTCTTTTCTTTTTATGTAATATGTATTTTTAGGTGACTTACCTTTAACACTATGTCTAACTGAAGATATGAGGTTGTTCACTTGACCTGTATTTGTAACTCATCTAGGGCACCAAATCAGCATTTGGTGTAGTATTCCCCTTTGTTTTGTATTTGCGACAACAATATTTTCCACATTTGTGTCTTTGAAATTGTAAAATGTGTACATGAAGATCACTATTTGTGGCTTCTGATGGAATTTCACAAGTGACATATTTTTCAATAAACTGTAAAACAGTGGTATCACTGTCTTGACCAAATTTAGGAGCATCTTTAATTCATAAAAGCATGTGGATATGTGGTGCTCCTCTGGCTTGGTATTCTTTTCTCCTAAAGAAGTGTTGCACTTCTCCAAGGGGAGGAACAGTTTTATTACAAATAAAATGTAGCATAGCAATGAAGCGATGTTGAAAATATCTTGAAACATTAACAGGATCCAAAGAACAAAGTTCTCCAGGTGTTAGTATATCTATGTTTGTGTTGTTTTTGGTTGATATGCGTAGGAAATCATGTAAATCTTCCCATGCATATTCTGCACAACTTAATGTAACAAACCAAGTGGGTGGGCCAAGGTTTCTGATCATACAAATTACATCTCCATGACGTTGAAACCTGTACTCTTTAGTACCACGCATATTTGCTAATAGATTTGTAATATTTGATTGTAAAACCTCATCCTTTTGTTGCACTTTTTGTAATAATTGTGTAGCTGTCATATTTTGAAAGTGTGATCCTGATTTTAATATGTGTGCATCTCTGTAACATAAAGTTGCTAGTTCACTTTCAAAGAGTAGGTGGAATATGTATTCCACATTTTGTCTAAATCTGGGATCTTCAGAATACATCCGTAATGAGCGCTATTCTGATGCTGATATTTGAATAGGTCTATCATCGTACCTTCCTCCTTTGCCAGTAGGAAGAGTAGAGGAAAAGCATGTGCTTCTATACTTTCTTCCCATATGCTGATTGGTGATCCTTTTGTTTGACGCATTTGGTACGTTTCCAGTGCATCTTCTATGGTGTCATTAGAGTGCAAAGGATGAATTATATAATAGTCTAAAGTATTTGAAATTCAAGCAGGTTCTAGGAGCTCAAATTGACCAGTTTCTTGTGTTTCTTGAATTATTTCAGTTGTATCCTTCACGTTTTCTTCAATATTAATGCCTTTGTAATATTCATTATTCTCTTTAAGATATTTCAAGGCTTGTCTTACTTTATGTAAATCTACCAGCTGTTGCGATATTTATTTGTCTTTTGTAGGTACTCCATTTACTAAGATAATTAAAGATTGCTGCATTGGACGTTGCACTCCTAGAGTATGCACATTTTCTTTTAGATCTAATGGTAAATAAACTACTTTTCCACGAATGCCTTTTACCAATTCAGAGGGAGGTAATTTTGCTGCTTTTGGTTGAAGGCGTATTATTGCTTGAAATGGGTGCACTGTTTGATTATGAGGATCTCATATAAATTAAGTTGTTGTAGGGGTTTTGGTAGTGGGTATAATTCCAAATTATTTGTGATAGCACGTGAAGGAGTTTGGTTGTTGTCAAGTTTTGTAGTGCAGTAACTGCAAAGTATTAAGTGGTCATTTATTTCGTATTTGTTTTCTGCTCCAAGGTAGAGAGCTAATTCAAACCATTTAGAATCTTCATTGTCTTCTATTTTGTATGATATGTCTACAGTTTTTGTGTTACTTTTATAAAAAGTTCTGCGGCAACATACACACACATGGTTTGGTACTTCAGCTGATGTACTTTTAAATTGTATTATTTCTTTTTTGTATGTTTTTAGTAAAAGGCTGCCATGTGTACAATTGTTGCTAATTTGGTTTAAAGCTATTTCATTCTGTAAGTGGCTTTCACTTCCAAAATATTTTTTCTGGATATAGTCAATTTCTTCAAGTAGGTCTTTTGCTGTACCATGTAGAAGGATGTTATTTAAATTTGCTAGTGCTAAAGCAGGACTTTTAGCATAGTAAAGTTTATAGACTAGATTTCTTATAGTTGAATGATGTGTTGATATCCTTTTGATATCATGGAAGGTGGTTTTACAAGTAGGTCCTGTAATGCAGGCCAATGAATGTCCTTGTTGTCCTGTGTACTTGCGCACCGGACAGGTATCCATATTTTGCAGTAGTTTCATTTTGATTTTGTCTTTGCTTTTTACATATTGATTGAGGAATTGGCTTAAAGACTTGAAAAATTGTTTGGGAATGTTAAACATTGACGTGCATACACTAGATGTTCTGGTTCAGTTGAATGGAGGGGTAATTCTAAGTTTTCAGGGCATATTTTTGTAAGGAGTACTTCTTGTTCCATTGCTGTATTATTCACTTTTTCATAACCTCGACCACTGCTATGTATGGCAATTGTATTTGTTTGCTTTTGTTTGTACGCTTCTTCATTAAAGTATAGTTCTGTGCTCATAGTGTGATTCCATTCATCTCTGCATATACTTAAGAAGTTTTTTCTGTTGACATTTCGTTTATTGAGAAGTCTTTTTTGTAATTTAGTTATTAGTATTGTTAGTGGTTTCATATTCTTTAACACTAAAATAAATAACTTTCTTTTGAGAAGAATTGCACTGTATCAACGCTTCTAAGATTAATTTCCTACGATACGTTTTAAGGGTTGAACCTGGTTTCTCTCCTGTTTTTATAAGATTTTGAAGGACTCTGTGATGGAACATTTTGGCTGAAATACTTTTCTTGGTATGCTTACTTTGAACTTTATCAAGATTTATAGAAGCAGTTTTATCTGTAGTGATAGCTGATTTTTTGTTAATTGTTTTCTGGTTTGTTTTACATTTTGATAGAGGAGGCAAAGTTTTTCCACTTGAAACTTCTTTTGTTTCACTAAATGACTGTATTAGCTGTTTTGTTTCAACTTCTTTTACAAATTCCGCTAGATATGGATGCTTATGTTGGACACTTTTATTTTCATTTACTCTACTTCTGCGTTGCTTTCTACGGACTTGACTTTTGGTAGGCATTCTTTAGTTTCTGTTGAAAAAAATAAAGAAGGTATGGGTTGGAGTTTTCTGCAATGTATGTGTGCTGTGTGCATGAGTGTTTGAGTAAGATGATAAATATGTATCTAATGGTGTGTGATTGTGCATTGGGAACTACAACTAGTAGGGATGGGTATTCTTGAATTTATATGCTACAAAACTGGGGTTCAGATGACAGAAAAAAGTAAGCTAGCGGTGTGGAGAAGCACAAATAGTAAATCTAATGTATACAATTAAAACAGTTGTTTGTTCTATAATATCCAAATTGTAGCGGTTGAGTTGGGTAATTTGTGTGTCCAAAAATAGGAATTTGTGGGCCATTCTGTCTGTAAATCGCTGTTTAAGACATGGGTATTTTTGGACAGAATAGTGCACAATCTCTATTTTAGGCACATAAATAGCATGAATTAACTTTACAGTGTGTTTCAGTAATAGTACAAATATTATTGTGATATTCTACTTACTTTTTTTTTTTAAATGAACAGGTTAATTCTTAGTTCTTCTTTGTTCTTCAAATTCGGTTGCTTCTTTTCAGGAGAATGGTCTTCACTGCAATTGGAAAAGAAACATATTAGTAATTTTGTTTGTATATAGCACTGTTTGGAATTTAGACATTGATTTTTTTAATTGAAATCTTCAGCGCCTTACTCAAAACCATTAAAACTATCTTATTTACATAAGATACGTCACACAAGTTCAAAACACATGATATGTTCTTAATGAACAAATTGTATTGTAATGACTAACTTTAGCAAACAAAATATCTTTACTATGTTTGTGAAATTCATAATGTACCACTGAATACCACTATTTCTGTAACTAAGGTCTTCCAGGTAACAGTGTCTCAATGTCATGCTTAAATTAAAGTAATTGAATAAATAAAGAAATAAAACAAAAATATTAAGTCACTTTGAAAATGTGTTCATGTATTGTACAGAAAATATGCATACCCGTAGTTTGTGTTCATGCATTTGGATATGCATGGAGCTGCAAGTAGAAATTTTGGAGACTTGTACAGTATTTCTTGTAGATGGTGCTTGCCAATGATATGACACTTGTACTCAGAGAGATTCACTGTACATTTGCAGTGCTGATCTATGATGATGCAGTTAGATGTAGAGGTCTTGCATGGGATTGGTGGATGGTCATGTGACTTCTTAGCTATATCCAATGAGGGAATGGCACAGAAAGTGAAGTGGAAATGGTATAAGGGCTCTTCATGTTACGATATGTCCGCGGACATGGCGGTAGTTCCCGGACATCGGGTGTTACATCCGGGGATTTTTGGGTTCAGAAGTCATGTACATGAGAATGAACACTGAAAGGGATTGGTCAGGTAAGTTTAGTGGGTGTGTTGTGCCAGGGGAGAGTTTCTCAGATACTCTTTTTGCTGAGAGAACAACAGATAGCTATGGCTGTGTGTTTCAGAAAACAGATTGTTAGGATTTTGGGAGATTCATGGATACATTGGTTGAAGGTGCATGCAGAAAGCTGTGGAGTAGCTGTAGATCTTGGATTTCCACATGTTGAAGTACACTGGCATGGAGTACGTGGAATGAAGTGGATGGACTTGCTACCTCTTTGTGCTAGTTTGGAGACAGAGCAACATCCAGACATAATTGTAATTCATTGTGGAGGGAACAGTTTAGGACATGTGTCTGGAATTTCTTTGCAATTTTCTATGAAAGAAGGACCTGGGAAGGTCATGGACATGTTTCCTAATTCTCAAGTAATATTTTCACAGATTCCACACAGACAAATGTGGCTTCGTTCTTCTTCATTTGGTCCACAAATGGAAAAAGCAAGGCAAAATGTTAATAAGGCTGTTTGTGCCTTTCTAAGAGATTTTGGCCTGTCCTCTTTTCACAATGAAAATATTATGTTTCGTATTACATACATTTTTCGCAGAGATGGAGTCCATCTTACTTATGCTGGCAATCAGATTTATTTGAGAAATATACAAAATGCATTACAACCTTTTTTAGAATTACAGCATCCATTTTGAAGTAGGTGTTAGGTATTTATAATTTTTGACATATAAACACCTCCCGTAGGCTCTTTTCAGAGCCACCACTACCTACCAGAGAAAATTGCAATGGTTATGATAGGGTAGAAACCCAATTTTTTAGATGTCCATGGACTGTCCACGGACTTCTAACAAATACAAAGGGCCCTGCTTCATTTATTTTCACTTCTATTTTTTAACTGTGAAAGGCGGCTCTGAAATTTTGTATTTATTTTTGTTTTTTATACACGACAGGAGGGGAAAGGAGGGTAAAGGGGGGGACACCAACCACAGCGATAAGAAAGGGCGAGCTGAGAGAGGAAGATGTAGAGTGGGTTTTATTTGGGTAGTGAGCAGGTCTTCTCATGCTCTGAGACGATAGTCTCAAAAGCACTGCGAAGTCGCTCCCCCCTGCAGAGTACTGTGTCACATGAAGTAGAGGAAATCAACCTACTACATTTTTCGCAAGGTACAACCTTGCGAATAGCCCCAGAGTGAAATGACCTCAGGTGTCCCAAAGCTGTACGAACCGTGCCTCCCGCGACTGAGTATCATTTTGCACTCATTGCAGGTGACACGGTCCGCACGAGCCTTAGGACCATTCCCATGAATGGTAAACAACCGCCACACCCAAGACTCATGCCTAGTGCAGGTAGTAGGGATTTCCTCTACCTCATTCTCCTCATCATCTTCTTCTTCCTCTGCATCTTCACTCCTGTTCCCCTCTTCAGGCCCTTGTGGAGGTGGTGGTGGTAGAGGGGATGGGGGTGGTGTTGAGGCAGACACAGCACCAGGTGGCAGCAGTGGAGCCACAGAAGCCATCAGGTTGAAGATGGAAATCTGCAGGTTGCAGCAAAAATCTCTGTGCTCTGTAGAATAGCCAGAAATACAATGAGAATAAGCTCTAGGGTGTAGTCTTTTATAGGGGTGCTTGTGCGCGGTCCGTGGACATGCATGCTGTCAGCGGACAGATCGAACACAAAAAAAGGTTCAAAAGGTTTCAAAAAGTATGTATAAACATATAATTAGTATGTGGGACTTGTGCTATGGTGAGTTTTTATTGGAAAATATTGTGGATTACTTGAAAATGTAGTTTTAAATTGTTCAGGGACACGAACAGTGTCCGCATTCAGAACACATGATCAGCGTCGGCGCGCTCACATGGTCGCTTCGCGAAGGAAGCGGCTGTCCGCAGGACACCAAATGCACAGGCATTGGTTTGCGCAAGCGCGTTGATGTTCTATGGACACTGTTCGGGTCCTGAAGTAATTAAAAGTGTGTCAGACGTCAAACGAACAGTTACGGTCAGGTGTTTGTTCTTAGAACAGTGTCAACTTGCTTGCGAACGATACGGACAGAAATAGCGTCCTTAGAACACCTCCATTTTAGTTTCTTTACGAACATTTCAGGACACCGCGTGTGTTCTTAGAACAGTTTCAACTTGTTAACGGACAGTACAGACAGGTATAGTGTTCTTTAGGACACCTCCATTTTCGTTTATTTACGAACATTTTAGAACACCAATTGTGTTCTTAGAACAGTTTCAACTTGCTAACGAACAGTACGGACATGTATAGTGTTCTTCAGGACACCTCCATTTTCGTTTATTTATGAACATTTCAGAACACCAATTGTGTTTTTAGAACAGTTTCAACTTGCTAACGAACAGTACGGACAGGTATAGTGTTCTTCAGGACAGCTCCATTTTCGTTTATTTACGAACATTTCAGAACACCCGTGCTGTCCGCGGACACCTACATTATTTTTTTTTTTAAAATGGAAACTAATTAGAACTCAATATAAAAATTTTACTTTATTTAACATATATTAATAATTTATGACAGAGAAGGTGAGGCAGAAACGGAAACAAAAACAGGAGAATTAGGGGTTTCAACATGATTGGTATCAGGTGAAGAAGGGATGGAAGTCTCATCAAAATGTTATGGGTTATGGAGAGGGTTTGGGGATAATTGACTTGGATATGGTGAGGGGGGATAAGTACATGTGGGGCAATGGTATGACATTTTTGTTTTAAAATGATCTTCAACAAAGGTTTTCAAATAATTAAAATTGGTCAACAATAAATCAATTTATTCTTTTATGCTGTCAAGCGTGTTTCCATAACAGCTTCTTCAGAGGTATTTTCTATTTTGGTATGCTCTGTACAAAAAAAAATATATATATGTTAAATGTATATAAAATAATAATAATTAAATGGTTTATATTGTAAAGTGTTTACCATTAGTTTCACTATCTTGTGACATTTCCTCATGTGGAAATGCTGCTCTAGCCATTCCACAGTACTAGACATTTCTGTGAGAAAAAAAAGATATTATATTTTTTTATCTAATACAGAAAGTTTATAAATATATGAGTAAAATGAAGTACACTTACTATTTCAGGTAAAATATGTTCTAAGTACTGTGTAGGTCTGGTGTTGTTCTTAGTTCTGTAGTGTCTGTGAGGTTATTACGTTGGAAGCCAATTTATCTTCTTCTGGTATATTCCATTTTAGAACATATTGTATTTAAATGAATGGTTAGTGTGTTACATATATGGGTTACATTTCTTATGTATTACTACATATAATGTGTATGTGTGTTGCTTTTTGAATTTGTTAAATGTTCCTATGTTATGATATAACAATCAGAGTTTTTAGGTAGTGGTACTGTTCTCCGAACATGTCCGCGGACATTAAAAGAGTTTGCAGACACCAAGTTCAGTAGAAGAGGTTCAGTATGTTTCATATTACATGTACATAAAGTCAAAGTTATTATTGTTAAGTTGCGCTACTAAAAACCTATGAAATTCAGTGAAAAAACTTTGTTAAAGGGACGTTATGGTTAAGTTGCGCTACTAAAAACCTATAAAATTCAGTGAAAAAACTTTGTTAAAGGGACGTTATGGTTAAGTTGCGCTACTTAAAACCTATGAAATTCAGTGAAAAAACTTTGTTAAAGGGATGTTATGATTAAGTTGCGCTACTAAAAACCTATGAAATTCAGTGCAAAAAACTTTGTTAAAGGGACGTTATGGTTCCAAGTAAAACCGGAAAACCCTTGAAATTTGCCAGTTATGGTAAGTTAAGCAACCATAACTCACGCCACCACCGTGCACTGCTAAGACTAACACCCAGGACATCAAAGATGACATCACAAATGTCATTTTTGACATCACTGATGACATCACATGTGCATTTGTTATCTACAAAAAGAAGTTACCAAAAAGTGCCAACCACACATGGGTATCCTGTCTAATAGTCAGAAATTACTATGATCCTCAAAAAAATACAATTTTTATTAGTTGAACCAAAGTTCATTAAAAAACATCATTAAAAATGATCATATCGCATCACATAAAATAATCTGGTCTGAAACCCACACAAGTGAAGACAGCTTAAATCAAGTTTAAGATTCAATTCAGTGTCTAGTCAAACCCATGTGGTTTAGTCACACTAAGTTTCCTTGACTCATGATGTCATTCTGATTATTGCACATTTTGATTTATCAGATTCCCAACTTGTACAAGTTTCTGTCCCATTCACACAACAATGTAGGACATTCTAAGAAGACGGAAATTTGATAATATGGTTGCATCTTGAACAGAATCGACACAAGACACTACTTGCCCCTGAAGAATGTCCTACATGAATTCTCCCAGCCGATTTACCCCCAGCTCAGAGCTGGGGGGAAATGCAGCCAAACCTGTGATTTGGAGGACCCCTAAAAGCGGTGGTAATAGCGTTACTGCCACATTTAAGGGTTACCGCCAAACTTGTAATGAGGCTTTTAGTGTCTGACAGTTTAATATGTTGGCAGCATATGCATACAGCCCAACATCTCCTATTCCAATTTATACGTGTTTATAAAATCTTTTTTTTCCTTTACATTCTGTCACTTCCAATTCCAAGCCTCCCATTATAAAACTCAAACTTTAAGTCCCAGAATGCAAAGAAAAAAACATGACAGAACTTCAAGATTTGAAACTGTGACATGTACATCAAATACACATATAAAATGCTCTGCTATTCAAAATATTTTTTAGAAGCTTTTCAAAGAAAGTGAGAACATTCATATCTGCATGTACAGCATAAAAAAAAAAAAATCATATTAAATAGATTTGTACACCATTTGTAATTGGCACTCAGTGTGTACCAGTTTAATATATTGACAGTACATGTATAATTCCAAAAATAACCCATTTCAATATGCAGTCCTAAACTTTTCTCTAAATTCTGTGACTTGTAGCCCAACTTTCACAATGGTAAAAGTGGAACAATGAGTCCCATAATGCAAACAAAACATCTAGGACTTCATAAACACCTACACATTAGAATGCATCATGTTGACAGGGATGCATGTACTCCTAAAATATTAAACTTCCACACACCAACTGCCATTTAAAAGTCTACCACAAATCTTTTCCATCCAATTTTCTTCTCTTTTAAAATATGTTACAGAGCTTCTACAAATGCACATATTCATTTCTTAACTTTCATGAAAATGCTCCTAAAACCAACAATTGTATTAACTTTTTCCCCAACACTCCTCCTTCCATTCTAAATATGAAACTTGCTTACTAAAACCACTTCCCAATTACCACATATCCCCAGTAACTTTCTTTTACAATTACAGGGAAGAAGCACATTGCTGAAATCAACAACCAAAAAACAAGTACCCTTCGCATACGACAAAGTAAGTACATTAATGTACCAAGTGTATGTATGTAATTATAGCAGCACAGTTCCACTATATATATTACCCCACGCTACTCTTTTCAAACCAACATTTCTTTCACTCTAGCCCATTATATTCCACCATTCACACTCTTACTATTCCCATCTACTACCACCATTGCAACACCCACCATGTTCCTTAAAACATCACAATCACTGTACAGATTCCACCACACCACATCTGCCCTACTCACTAACCCAACACCATCACACCTTTGTCACCTCACAATCAAACAGCACTCCAATGCCTACTAAAGAGCAACTCAATAGAAAATAAAGAAAAAGTAGAGAAGATAAAACTTAAAGTGCAACATGTAGTCACAACCTAAAAAACAATTTATAGAAAACATTAAAATAAAAGAGCTAGTGCCTTCACTCAACAAAACTAAACTAGCCAAACCTAAAGAAAATAAGTCCCCTCTTGCAAAAACAAAAACTAAAATATTATGTACAAAGAAAAGCAAACATACTAACAAACCCAACCTCTATCTACCATTGTTAACATAGGCACAGTAAAGCAATCCGAAAAAATGATGTTACAAAAAATGTTCCACCGTAGAGTTCTTCACAATCTTATAAAAACATCTGAAAATTCACGATCTACCCCTAAAAACTACTGCAGGAGACTAATCCTGCAAGCTCTAATTGACAGTGATTTTCCACTAAAGAGAAAATTGTTTATATTGATTATAAAAATAATGAAACCACAATAAATTACAATTACTTCTAAACATGCACACTGTTAAAAAAGAGACCTTTTCAAACTTCTGTGATGGTGAATGGATTCACACAAGCAACACAGAACCATACTTCAACAGAGAAGTATATAAAGAAGAACAACAAAGACAATTGCTATAGACACTAATGGTCGAGGGTATGAAATGGTGAAGCAAACCATTATGGCAAAAGAAACCCTTATAGAAAAAAAGACCGCAACAAACTTTGAACCTAATGTTCTTTTCACCAGAACAAACTGTCCATTGTACAAATGGACATGCAGCTCAATGTGTGATGTATGCCAACAATATTTACGACAATTACTCAATCACAATGTGAAACTGAAGGACAAAAGTAAAATTAAAACTTTACAAACCCTAGACTCCTTTCCAGTGCGCAGCCACACTGGTCTGAGAGGTCATTCATTAGCCTGTATTTTAGGAAATGTTTGCAAAAGCACTTTCCACCACATCAAAATGTAAGTGACACACCAATCTACTATACAAAATCTTCTGCATCGACTACACTATTCAAAAAATCCTGCTCTAGAACAGCAAAATGTAAATAACATTCTCCTACATGGAACAGCCAATGAACTCCTTCAAGAAATAGAGCACATCCAACGTAAATACTTTAGAATTGAAGGAGACTTAGGAAATTCTGTACCTTTAGAAAACATTACCAAAAACCTCATAAACACCAACATCCTAATAAAGACAGACAAAAAAGAAAATGGCCAAGATTCAAAACACATCTGCTAAAATACCAGACCAAATATGTGTCTGTTGCTGCAGAATGTTTTATAAAAAGAACACAAAAATAGTGGATCTAGCCTACAAAATACAAGACAATGAAGAATCCAAATTAGCTTTATATCTAACAGCAGAAGCTAAATACTAAATAACTAACACCTCAAGAGTGTGTACGTATTATAACACAAAGCTTGACAATAACCAAATGACATCACATGCTATCTCTAATAACTTAGAAATATTCCCACTCTCAAAAGCTCTCCAACAGCTTAATTTGAATGAGAACATTATAACATCAAGCTATTATGTCTTCCACCAAAATCAGCCAAATTACCTCCATTTGAGTTACTAAAGGGCATCCGGGGCAAAGGAGTATATTTACCATTGGATCGAAAAGAACATGTACAAACTCTAGGAGTACAATAACCAACAGATAAATCTTTGATTGTACTAGTTAATGGTGTGTCAACAAAAGACTAAACAAATTGGCATCTACTAGTTGATTAAACAAAGTCAGACAACCCCTATAATAGCTAAAAGAAAACAATTAATACTACAAAGATAGAAACATAGAGGACAACTTAAGAGAAACCACCCAGATTATTCAAAAGTCATCAGAAACTGGTCAAATTGTAAGTGTAGATCCTTTTACAGCAGCCAACATTTTAGACCAGTATACAATTCATCCACTACCCTCCAAAGACAGAATTGACGATGAATTAGAAACATACCAAATGCACCATGCCAAAAGATCCCCAATGAGCATATGGGAAAAAATGTAGAAACACGTTCTTTTCCTCTACCCTTTCCTACAGGAAAAGGAGGAGGATATGATGAAAGGTCCACACAAATTTGTGCATCAGAATATCGTTCTTTACAAATGTATTCTGAAGCCCTCTGATTCAGACAAAATGTCGAATACATTTTCCATCTCCTCTTTGAACGTGAACTAGCAACTCTATGTTATGAAGTGGCACACATTAAATACAGGCTCTAACTTTCTAAACATATCCACTACCCAACTGCTTAAAAAATAAAAGACAAAGATGAAGTTTTGCAGTCAAGTATTAAAAGTCTCTTGTCAAACATGGGTGGTACAAAAGAATACTTGTTCCGATGTCACAATGATGTACGTTGTATGCAAATGAACCTAGGCCAACATGGTTTGTTACAGAGAATGCATGGGATGACTTGCATGACTTATTACGCACTGTAAACCAAAATAAAGATGGAATAGACATAAAAACACCAGGAGAACTCTGTTCCCTTGACCCTGTAAATGTACCAAGGTACTTTCACCATTGCTTCATTGCCATGCTGCATTTTCTCTGCAATAAAACTACTCCTCCGCTCAGAGAAGTGCAGCACTTCCTTTGGAGAAAATAATATCAATCCAGAGGAGCACAATACATCCACATGCTTTTGTGGATAAAAGATGCTCCAAAATTTGGCTATGATAGTGAAGCCAATGTTTTGCAGTTTATTGAAAAATACATTAACTGCAACATCCCTTCAGAAACCACAGATGGTGACCTACATACATAAGTGTTAGGCTTCCAAAAGCATACATGTGGCAAATACTGCAGACACAGATATAAAAACAAAGGGAAATTCTATAACAAATGTTGCTTTGGAGTCCTTAGTCCAGTTTTCAAAAAAGGACCAGTAAATAGTTTGATGTCTTCTGTTAGACACAGTGTAAAAGGCAAATCCCCCCATAATACATCCAACATTAAAAGGGACGAAGCATCCAAGTACATCAATGATTACAATTCAATCATTGCCCGCTTGTGGAATGCAAAAATAGACATAAAATACCTTGCAGACAATTCCACTGCAGTTGCAAGATATGTCACAGCATATCTAACCAAAACTGAGAAAGAAAGAGCTAAAGGACCTCTGGGATGACATATCATCTGACAAAACACTATCACAGAAATTGTTCAGCTTTGGTATAAAAATGCTCTCCCATAGAGAATGCGGGTGCTACAAAGCTGCAGGCCTTTAACAGGTACAGCCTTATATGGAAAATCTGAGAACATTGTCTGTCTGAACCTTGGACCAGCTTCATCCCAAAAAAGAGTACTATAATCCAACCAAGAGATAGAAAACATAGTCACAAATGGTCCCAATATCCAGGAAATTCTTTCAAAAGACAATTCAATTTAGGGGTGCTGCTGCATGGCTAGAAAATGGCACCAGCCTGAGAAGCTGCAGCAAGGGCTCAAAAATACTTCTTCAACATCCTGCTTCTTGAGTCTCTGTTTCTCTCTGGAATTCACAGTATGATTGCATAAAGACAAGGGCAGCAACAAAGCAAAACAGCCAGCTGCAACAAGCCCACGGTGCGGTACTGAAACATATGCTGGATACGGGCACCTGCTATGACCTCACAGAGCTCACCTTCCTAAGTTACATGACACCGCTGGGCTGGCGTCGGCCGCCCTGGTTCAGATGCATAGGCCTGCCTCCACTGTCCAGACTCTGTCAGAAAGGGATGGGAGGAGGAGCCCTCTGGGAATGGACTGCTTCCTCCTGACTGCCCGGCTGTGGCTTTGGACGCACTCCGGAGTGGGTGCGTGACACCTCTGCCCATACGCTCAATTTGGAGGGACTACCCACCATTAAGGAGTCATGGAGAGCAGCAAGCAGAGAGCTGCCCGTGGGCTGCTATTGAAGATCTTGCCCCCCTACCTCTGGGGGGCCCACCACAACATCCTCCCTATAAATCTGGGAATACTGCACCCACAGAGCCGGCGATCTGTGTCGGACATGGCCTGTGGCATAATATGCTGCAGGGGCTACATCATTGCACTTGCCAGAAACGTACCAGTACTCGAGCTCCTCTGCCCATATTCTGCAAGTGGGAGGGGCTACCCACCATTAAGTAGGCACAGAGCGCAGCAAGCAAAGTGCTACCTGGGAGGCCCTATTGCAGATCTCGCCCGGCCTGCCCCGGGGGGGGGCACCACAACATCCTCCCCATAAAACTTGGAATACTGCACCCACGGACCCGGTGACTAGTGTCGGACAGACCCTGCGGCATAGTTCGCTGTAGGGGCTTGAAGTGGGAGAATGGAAGACCATGCTCCCGTCCTTCCCCTCTCGCGCCTGGCCTAAAGGATCACGGCCCAGGCACCCGCCACGAGAAGAGTTTGCCCATCTACCAGACGACCAAATACCCTGGTACAGGAACATACGGATGTGTCCATCTGCCTGCCCAGCAGCCCGCCCTGTCCATGCCGACACCTGCGGCACGGATCAACTAGACTAAAACCTACACGTCGTTAGAGATGCCATGACGACCTAGCCAACAGTCAGCACACCTGTGCAAATATACACACCGGACACTCCCGCACCAATCTACACGAAGAATATACTCAGTGCTATGACGTAGGCGACAGACATACTCACGGACGTGCATCTTTATTATTTTCCACATAGGCTCTCAAAATGCAGAAACGCAAGACGCATCATGAACCCATCTAAAGAGCTTGCTTACGCTTCTCCTAAAACCAGGTGCCATAATGAGAAATATAACGAAGACACGATACTGGGGATAAGACAATATGATACTATAACCTAAAGCGCCTGTGCACCAAACGGTTCCACCTATACACCAGGCCTAAGTAGGCCGCAAGCAAGAGCTTCCATGGACGTTAAAAGAACAAGAGTCAGGTTGCTGATCCTGCAGAATGAGCCCGGCGAAAGCAGACAGCCAAGGTCGCAATGTTGCAAACCCACATTCCGAAAGCGGACAATCAAGGGCACGATGTTGCAACCTCGCACGCCGCACACCAACGTCAAAGTCACACCTGCAAATTAAACCAGGCACACAGTGGAAAAACAATATTAATTGTGCAGAATTCTGCCTCAAACACGGTCCCATCTCACGTGACCAAGCCGAACCTGACAGGATGCCAAGGCCAGAAAAGGCGTCTGGATCCCTCGTTACAAGACACAGGCAGATACAATTAAAAGGCTCAATGGACATCTGCGACAGTGGGAGTAGTCGGCCTTCCAGCTTATGAATAAGTCCTCACATTGTCTGCACGTACTCATAGTGAAACATTGTTGCAAATGACAGGTGCACCGAGAGCTGGGAACAGCGATGGTCCCAGACTGGGAGGCTTGCGAGCGCACCAATCAGAACATGGGGCTCTTATCACTGACGCCATTAACATTAACCAATCATCAGGGGTCTTCATGTAACAATTCTCATGTATCTAATTGTAGGGACAACCCAGATATATCACCTGACTAACCCTTGACCACTAACATTGTTCTCTATACGTATGCTATACTAACCCTACCACTCGAGCAACCAATTAAGAGTGGCGATAGGTTTTTTGCTAACTTTCCAATGTGACGCAAGTAGCGCGTCATACTAAGGTAAAAAGGGCCTGCGAGCCCCACGATTGTGTGTGTGTCAGGACGGACGCGTACGATCCTTGACCCATCCCTGCCGTTTTTGTCTAATAAACAGCAGAGTCACCTTGCTTCTTGCGTGTGTCTCATACTCTATCTCTTTTGGGATATACGGGAGGAGTTGGGGCCTCCCTGCCCGGAGGTCTGCGGACGGCCCAGCCGACCCCGGCAGAATTTCCCCCCGACAAGTTGGAGGCACTGCTGAGATCTGTTTAAGATCCGCTTTTTATTTTTACTTTTTCCAGGTACTCCCGTTGCGAGGAGGCCCGGCGGCGCGGCCCCCTCTGCCGTTGCCCCCTTCTGAGGACTACAGGACCATCGCGGAGCTGCGAGAAGACCGGACAGCACAATCCGGATATTGGCCCTCGGGAGCCGGTTGAGAAGTATCCCGCCCGCGGTTGGCGAGTGTCCAGACGTGGTCCAGACGAGGGGAGGTGGCGAGCCGCTTGGAGGGGTGCACGCAGTCGAGCGGCCCCGCATCAAGAGAACTTGGTGAGCATGCCACGCACAACAAGCAATGTGAGATTGTGAGGGAGGGGGGAGGAAATAAATACGGGAGGTGGGAGGTGTTGCACAGGTGCGCGGCGAAGGTTTGACAATTTAGTGTTGGCAATGGAATGAATGGTAACCGAACAAGTGCGAGAGCAGTCGGCTACGTTACGCGAGGGGGGGCGGAGCACGAAAACATCACGTGCGGTCGCTCGTAGAGACTGATTGGCCTAGGTCGCGACTACGTGTAAGGGTGGGTGTGTGTGGTTTCCTACGATTTGGCATTTATTGATCAATGAGTAGATGAGGATCCCTATTGTTCGAGCAAGAAACTCGATAGGTAGATGACGTTTCCCTGTAGGCGGTAGCTAGTTAGTTGCCCAATACGGAAGATAATTGGCTGGTTAAGCCCTCCTGTCGAGGGGCGTATCACACGCGAGGCGACGCAGCGTGCGCAGTCCGATTATATTATTGATTACCTTGTTCCAGGAGTGACAGGAAGACAGCTGTAAGGTTAACATGGGTAGATTGCAAGTGTATTTTGAACTTAAAGAATATATGAAGAACTTACCAGTAGCTCGAAGAGATCGGTGACGTCACCAGTAGGGCTTTCATAGGATATCGCGAGCACAAGGCATCTTCGTTTTTGAGAGTGGTGGGGAAGAGAACTGTGGTAAGGGAGTGGAAACGGAGATAAACGGTAAATGAGTTGATCGAGGAAAGGCGAAACGGGGGACGTGGCTGCGCACGGAGAACGCCGGCCACGGCAAGTGTAGAAGAAGGAGGAGGAGCACGTGAAAATAGGACGACTGTATAAGAACGTCATAAGGGGTACGCAGCCGCAAGGGGCTACGTGTGCCTCGGCCGCAGGGGGCCGTAAGGGTGTCGTATAAAGAAAGAAAGACAGAAGAAAATATACAAATGTAAAATACTATATTTTTGTAATTTTCCTTAGCGGACTATCGCAAGTTCCCAAACTTACGGGGCCAGGTAACGATATAAGGCTGTATATTGTAAACTGCTAGTGAGATAACCACTACCAGATAGGGGAAGGGTAACAAGTGGAGCGCTACTATGTCATACGGGACAGGATCGGGAGGGTGGGGGAACACCCTCACTACCCCACTACAACACATATGTACAACACTGCCACCCCATAGGGAGAAACTGATTAAGTATAGCATAGAATGGACCCAGGGGACGGATAACAAAATGATAACACCCTGGCCGCCTAATGGTAGCTTCGATCCATATGCCCAACATTCACTATTAAACCATCTGCACAATACATTCAAAGGGAAGAAGTTGGCAAACCACGTGGAGGTGTTTAACTTATGGAGGATGTTCCAAGGGTCCCGACCAGGACCAAATGGAATGTTCACTGTGGGGGAAATACCGGAAGAAAAAGAGATTAAGGAGGAAGGAGAGGATGGGAAAAAGGGGAGTGAAGACCCAAAGAACACGGGGAACGGAGGAGAGGGAGGAGAAAAGAATAATACATCAGATGAAATAAAAAAGGAACCGAGCAACAATATACCCCTAGCAAAGGGAGTGAAAACAGAGGGAGGGGGGTTGTACCCTTTAAGAGAATTAGGAGAGATAGGAAGAGGACAGTTAAGGGCGGCTGAGGGATACTCGAACCCGGCATACAGCCCTCCACCATATGTGGCTCATAGGAAGATGCCAGCAGGGGAGGGGAGAACTGGAGAAGAACAAACTGTGGAAATAGGAAATGGTGAGTGGGTAGCTGCACAGATATTATTAAAATTACGAGGTTCATTAACAGGAGAAGAGAAGGAGGTAGTAAAGAAAACAGACGAGGATAATACCAGGGAGAGTGAAATGAGGGGGGAAGAGCTGTTACGACAAAAGGAAGAGATTTTGGAGGAACGACTAGCAAAGTTAAGGGATGAGCAGAATGAATTGATCAAGCAGCTCGAGAGGGAGGAGAGAGAGAGAGCGAGGAAACGGAAAGAAGGTAAGAACGAATTGGAAAAAATAAGGGAACAAACTGAGGAGCAAAGGAGAGAAGCTGAAAGGGTAAAAGCAGCAGCAGAAAGGGTATCAAGAGTAGTGCTGCGAGAAAAGAAAAGGGAAGAAGAAGAAAAAGAAAAAGAAATGGCAATGTGGAAGAGGAGATTACTATCAGAAACGACTAAGAAATACGAAGAAGGGAGGGTGATAGAGAGTATAGTAGAAAGAGAAAGGGTGAAATGGGAAAGGAAGAAAGAGGATGAAAGAATATTGGAACAGATGAGTAGTGAAGTGATGGAGGAATTAAAAAGGAAAAGGGAGGAAAATAGTAGGGAGATGGAGGAGAGAAATGAAGGAGAAAGAGAAGATAGGAGAAGGGAGAGTGAAGCATGGGGGGATGTATATAGAAACACAGAAGTAGCAACAACATCAGCACAAAGGGGAGCGGTTGATAAAGGAGAAAAAGGAGAACTGGACCTAATAGACTTACAAACAGTAACAATCAAGGGGAAAAAGACCGAGTGGGGGGTGCCGTTTATGACTGACTTTTGTAGTGAGGAAGAAGAAGGAGTGGAGAAGGAAGGAAGAAACAGTGAAAGGGAAAGCTTAGATAAACTATACATCACCCGGACCAACACAGACTCACCATGGATCCGTAAGAGAAAGGATGAGCTGGAGAGAAGTGAGGAGGGAAAGCAAGGAATAGCGGAAAGACAGACACATGAGGCCGAACCATCCCCATCCCCATCACGCCCTCCCCCATCGCACCCTACATGCTCAACCACCTCACGCTCGTTACGCACAATAAAACTCGCGCCCTTCACAGACGAACTGACACCCTATGCATGTCGGCTTAGAGACCTCCCTAGACGCAGGCAGGAAAGACGAATACACATGCCCACATTAAATACAGGAAATGATGGAAGAAGGGGAAAAGATGGAGAAGAAAGAGTTACGAGCAGGGGAAATACGGACGAAATTGACGATGTAGAAGAAAGGGAAGAGGAGGAAGGGTGTGAGGACTCGATATTATGGAACACAAAGGGTAAAACGAGACATAACTTAATGCCACTTCTGGAGAGAGGAGGGGTTAGACCACAGTATGTCCCTTGGAAGCATACAGATAAAGAAAATATAAAATGCAGGCTCCCATCATTAAGTGGAGGTGCGGGTAAGTGGATATATGAAATGGAAAAACACACCGCAGGACAGAAACTGGCAGTAGGAGTTGTAAAGGGCCTTCTAATATCGATATTAGGGGATACAGCGGATGACATTTGGAAGAGAGCGGGATTCCCTGGGGTAACAATAACAAACACATCGCATGATGGGGCACCATTCGCAAACTGCAGACATGCACTATGGCAGGCACTGAGGGTACAGTACCCAGACACATCAGACATAGGAGCAATGACCTCCCGCAAGATGCGTGAGAACGAAGATCCTGTTGATTACATCCAGGAAATCCAAGAGAAGTGGCGCATGGAAACTAGAGAACAATGGGATAAAACACCAGCAATATTTTATCATATACTAGTACAAGGGCTCCCAGAAGGAGTTCAGAAACAACTAAAGAAAGTAGTGGGAATGGAAGCAAAACCATGGCCAGAAATACAACTGACTATAGTGCATCATTGCAGGACATGGCAAGGAAAAATGAAACAAAAGGAAGAGGACAGGAAAACGGAAGAGGCTAAACTAGTACAGAAAAAGCTTACTAAATACACAATGGAAGGGGCACTAATAACTATGCCTACAACAATGACCCAAAGCCCCACACAAGTAGTGGCTGCACAAGATTCCTCCCAAATACCACCTTCACAGACTATAACACAACAGGCGCCACCACTCCAACCATACACGACCAACATGGGAGGAGGACACCCAATGCCAGGAGCTGGGTATTATAATTATACCAGGGGGAGAGGAAGAATTATGAGAGGGAGAGGATACGGATATAACACCCAACAGCAGGTGGGAGGACTTAGAAATTCCTACCCCACAGGGCAACCAGTATACCAGGACAACACAGGGAGCTTTCCATGGCAGAGTAGGGAACCACCGGTGTGTTGGAGTTGTGGACTATTAGGGCACATGTCACGCACGTGTAGAGTTAGACCAGGAACACCATCATGGAGTGAACAGGGACAACCAAGGCCCTCACAGGAACAGCAGGGCATACAGCAACAGCAGACGTTGCAACAGGGAAATGAACAACAACAACTAATAACACAACAACAGCCACAAACATATTCACTGCCACAACAACAGGTAGCGATAACACAACAACCCCAAGCACAACAAACACAACTGGGTAGGGTGACGGTCTTGGGACACAACCCTTACACAGGAAATGGCCAATCGTTGTACCCTCAATAGGACAGCCCACAGATGGCCTTGGTGTGTCCCATCCTGTCAGTAACACCTAATAGTGCGGAGGAACCACGCATAGAGGTAACGATAGGTGACAAAAAATTGTCATTCCTTGTTGACACCGGGGCGACCCGGTCTTGCATACGGGAAGGTAAATTTAAGATGTCAGGCGAAGCCATTAACACCCAAGGATTCTCTGGGGCTAGAGGGTTGGTTCCCTTTACTGATAACATTCCCTTATCTATTGGAGATTATGACCTGTCAGTTCCACTTCTATATTATAGTGCCTCACCAGTAAATATACTGAGGAGAGAAATAATGAACAGGTTGAATATGACGATCTTCTTTACTGAGGACGGCATAATTTGCTCTACTCCAGGGATTAACATGCCCACAGCACGACAGATTATGCAAGCATACTGCGGACAGACAGCGATTAGGGCGGAGCCAGTAGATGGCGAACTATTCCAGTATGGAACAGATATGGCATTTGCATGGATGCCAGGGATAGAAGGGAAAATATGGAGGAGGCCAGCAGCCTATCTGTTCAGACCAGAAACACCTGTTAATGAACCAGAAGGAAAGGTGGTTCTAATGGACATTGAGAGCATTATTGCAACAGCTGATTACATTGCTGTACATGCCCAAGACAGAGAAGGAAGAGCATGGAGGGCAGTGATAGCATTAGCAGAAGGATGTAGGCTCACCCAGGTGTCAGATGAGGAGCTGTTCTCAGAAGAAAAGGAGGAAGGTGAAATGGTGTTTATGATGAGTGTGGAAATATGGCTAAGAGTGGCTTACAAACAAGTAGCACAGAAAATTTCAATGGCACTTGAGGCACCCGCATGCACCCCAGTCCCCTTCTTTAAGGAGGATATGTCAAAGGTACCCAAATCATTGTGGACTACTAGCCCCTATGACGTGGGGTGCATAAAAAGTATAGGGGGAGTAAGGATAAAATTGAAAAAAGGTGCAATACTCCCCAGAGTGAAACAGTACCCACTATCAAAAGAGGCAGATGAGGGCATATATGAAACCATAACGGCCCTTATAAATAATGGCATATTGGTCCCCTCAGAATCACCATGTAACACGGCTGTATACCCAGTGCGCAAGGCTAAAGGGGGGTCTTGGCGCTTCATACAGGATCTCAGGCCCTTGAACAACATAGTAGAAGCAGAATATCCCATAGCAGCAAACCCGGCCACAATATTGTGTGGCATTCCAGCAGAAGCATCGCGATTTACAGTGATCGACCTTAAAAATGCTTTTTTCTCAATACCATTGCACCCAGACTCACAAGATCTGACGAGCTTCACTTACAGAAACACAAAGTGGAAGCACACCAGATTGCCACAAGGGTATTGCGAATCACCCTCAATTTTCAATAGAGTAATACAGATAGATTTGGGTAACATTGAAGTGGAAAGCACAGTGTTGCAGTATGTGGATGACATAATAATTTGCAGTACAAACGAAAGAACATGCAGAGAGGACTCCTTAAAGATGTTGACAATATTGGCTGAAAAAGGTTACAAGGTAGACATGGAAAAGATACAGTACTGTCAAGAACAGGTACTTTACATTGGTCAGCTTATATCCCAACATGGAAGAAAGATTGCACCACAAAGAGCACAGGCCATTTCAAACACTCCAATGCCACAAACAGTGAGGGAACTGCAGCAGTTCCTGGGGCTGTGCAACTACTTAGAGCATGGGTATTTGATTACAGTTCGTACATAGGACCCCTGCTTGAGGCGTTAAGGGAAGCTAATAAAGGGGAGAAAAAGCTGGGGTGGACGATGGAAATGAAAGAGGCTTTTGATGAATTAAAAGATGCAATATCAACTGCTCCGGTACTGGCATCCCCAGACTATGAGCGACAATTTTTTTTATTTTCACATTGCGACTCAGCAGTGATGAAAGCAGTGTTGGCTCAAAAAACAAGCATGGGCTACAAACCAGTAGCATTTTACAGCGGCCACTTAGATCCTGTGATGTTAGGTCACTTCCCTTGCGAACAAGGTCTCGCCGCAGCTGCTTTTGCGGTAGAGAAAGCATCAGCAATCACCATTGGGTGCCCAACTACACTGTTTGTGGAACATGCACTATTTGCGATATTGAATAAACCTAAGTCCACCCTAACCACGCAAAGAGCATCAGGTTATGAGATCATTTTATCCAGAGCTGAACTATCAATTGTTAAATGTAGCACGGTCAACCCTGCAAGGTTCCTAGCAGAAGTAATTGAGGAGGGAGATTATGCCCACGACTGTACGCAAATAACTGAAATGTACTCATGTACTAGAAAGGTTGAAGAAAACGCACTAGAGGGAGGTGAGCTCCTGTTTATTGATAGGTCATCAAATATCGATCAAAGGGATGGTATAAGGAGGACTGGGGCAGCAGTGGTAAAAATGATGGAGGTACCGGTGTGTGTGGCCATGAAATGTGTACAATTACCACAGCATTACTCCGCTCAAGCAGCGGAATTAGTTGCACTGATCTTGGCGTTGAAGGAAAGCTTTGACAAACGAGTGACCATATACTCCGACAGCGCATATGTTACATCCACTGTCCACTCAGGGCTGTCGAAATGGAGAAGAAGAGGGTTTAGGAGAGCTGATGGCACTCCAGTGCAACATGCCCTCTTATTGGCTGAACTAATTGAAGTAATAAATGACCCCCAAGAATTAGCTTTAGTAAAATACACCGCACACACCAATGGTGAAGACCACATCTCGAAAGGGAATGCAGCAGCAGACGCACATGCGAAGTATGCTGCATACTTTGGTGAGATATGGAACCCCCCAGAGTCACAGAGAGGGAGAGGGAGGGGAATGGCTAAGGAGATGTTGATAAGAGAAGGGTACACCCATCTCCCAGCCACACAGATTATGTAGCTACAAGCGGCTGCACCAATGGCCGAAAAAGAAATATGGGTAAAAAGAGGATGCACAATGTCACCAACCGACGCACTATGGCGCCAGGGTGACACTGGAAAGGTTGTAATACCATTGGCACTTTTGAACACCGCCCTGAGCCAACTACATTATCCAGCCCACACAGGCAAGGAAGTAATTGCAGCACGAATTAGGGAAGACTGGTTTTGCCCCGAGTTAAATTCTCATGTGTCAAATTTTATCAGCAATTGTCTCACATGTCAACAGTTTACGGCCGGCCATACTCTAAAGGAGACAAGAGGTACTATACCCCGGCCAGAGGGACCTTTCCGGCATCTCCATATTGACTATGTTGATATGATTAACATATGTCAAGGAAATAGGTATATGATTGTAGTAGTATGCCCATTCTTGAGGTGGATTGAAGCAGGGCCCTGTTCACACCCAGATGCATTTAGAGCAGCTAAATTCCTAGTGAGGGAGGTCTTCCCCAGGTGGGGAGTGTGCGAGGTGTTAAGGTCAGACAATGGCCCACATTTCGCAAACGAAATGTTCCAGCACATCACATCCTTGCTGAACATCAAGCATAAATTTGCATGTGCATACCACCCACAGGCCAACGGTGTATGTGAACGCCTGAATGGCCTATTAAAGGAGGCAATTGCAAAGATACAGCAAACAACAAAGAAGAGTTGGTTATATTGCCTTCCATTAGCCCTATTTGAGCTAAGGAATAGACCAGGGTCCGACCACCACCTCACCCCTCACGAGGTGGTTACCGGACGTCAAATGCGCCTTCCCCTAATGCCAACATCAAGAGCATTTACCGACCACGAGAGTACTGCGAGTGTTCTTGGTGATGAAATCTACCAATATGTGTCTTCTTTGATTACTAGTGTAGTGTTTATGTCTCAACAGCTCCAGCGCACGCGGGCCGGGTCTAACAGCAATCAACAAGAAGACGTGGATAAAGAATTGGAAAAGGAAAGACTGTGTAAAGTTGCTAAAGGTGACCACGTACTACTTCGTAATTTCAACAGGAAGTGGAACAGTCCACGATTCACTGGCCCCCATCTGGTAGAGGAGGTATCAACGAGAGCAGTAAAGCTACAGGACAAGCGTGCCTGGAACCACCTACACGATGTAAAGATCTACAAACTCCAGACCCGCCCCAGCGCCACCGACAGGTCCATTGGGAGAACAACAACAACATCACCAACGGAGGAAGAGAGTTCTACCACAGCTAACGGCCTAAGTGTTCCCATATCCTGTCACTCCCCAGATTCCCCAGAGACAATAACTGAAGAAGAAAGGGGTGATCCCCATACTGCCCACCCCATGGTCACACGCTCAAAGAGTAAAGATACTTCCGCCAGTTGAGCCCCAAACCCCCTGCCCATTGACCCCTACCCCCACTGCAGTAATAACTGAACTGAAGGACATTGTCTTGCACACGTACACATGTAAACACGTGAATGCTCTCTTTTCTTTTCTCTCGCACATGCAGGAACTGCGTATTATTGTACTGCTAAGAAAATAGATAACTAACAAATTCACTGCCCAGGAGTAGATTGTACCCTCAGATGATAACTACCCAGAAGAATTGTCACACCAATTTGTGTATGAAATAAAAAGGCCAACGTACCTGAAAAGAAGAAGGGTACGTGTCTACTACACAGCATTCCTCTTGGCCATAGACTATTCAATGCCCCACCTCCACCCATACTTGCCTGTCCTAAGAGATAGATCGCTTAGATTAGCGTGGGAACAGCTCTTCGCCTGGGCACTGAATGACTATTTGATAGGGAGAGCTTAAAAAACAACAACTAACATTTAATAACCAGCATATTGAGAATTTTCAGGCGGGCAACTTTAACGTCGCAAGAATACGCTGCCGGACTGCAGCAAGGTAAGAGCAAAATGCCGGTGAAATTAGCATGTGTAATAAAAATAATAGGGATTTTGATGATCACCGGGTTCTTGGCTGCCTCTGTATGGCAGTACAGCTATGCTATCAATCTTATTGCTGTACCCAAACCTAATACACCCCCATCCCCAGCTGCAACAGGTATTACGTCAGGTGATACTAGTAAAATCGCACACAAGCAAAATAGAGTTCAACGCAGCACATACTCAGATAATAAAGGTATTGACAATTATATACAAGATTCAGCACACATCTCAAACAACATATGGTACCAACACATGACCCGCATCGGTAAGCAGACAACAGAAGACAGCTGCTACGTTTGCTCATTAATACCATACGCCATGAGCGCTTCTCGAACATTTGTTGCCACAGAAATAGATGAAAAGACAGCACGATGCATAATATACTTGGCACTGTTCCAAACGAAAGGAAGATTTCAAGGGACAGTGGTGCATCTGGTGTGGAAAACACGAGACTCATACCCATATGAAAACAATTTCCTCAAGACCTTTTTGAGTTACCACAAGAGCAGTTTACATGCTGAAGCATTCACATACATAACAAGTGGTCCTGAAAAAGGGGAAACAAAGAAAGTAACACTGCAGTATTTACCATGTGATTGGTACGCCACTGAAGTTGCTGGTAAACCAGGATGTTGGGAGAGGCCACTGGTGACGATAACGGGGAAGGTGTACATGGACAACAAATGGGAGATAGGAGTGATTGGCAGCAACATGGTAACAAAAGAAACTATTTCAACTATCGATGCACACAACCACAGATGTTGGACGACTTGGATCAAGTACGTGCCCATGCTCACATGGATAGAGACGGATGAAGACCCAATAACAATACTGCCGCTGACTGCGCCTAAGGTATGCTACCAACATAAAGGAGAGGTGGACGTAGGATACAACACCAACTGTGCAAGCGTGATGGAGTTACCTGAGGGGGGAGCAGGAACAGCAGTGATAATGGACCATTACTGGGCCTGTGGAGAAAAGGCATACCACACACTGCCCCCTCTGTGGAATGGTGTATGCACGATGGTGCACGTCAATGTACCATCACTAGTGGTACCCCAGAAGCATGTGAATGTGGCAAACTTTCCCAAAATGGATGAAGGGGACAAGAGGAAGAAGAGATCTGCACCACCTCAGGAGGGGCCAGGGAACAGGAACAACGGCAATAATACTGTCCTAAATAGAAGGAAAAGACAAGGAGAACCTCTGACAGGAAATTACCTATGGGGAAGGTCGGAAACGGCACTCACTTCAATTCCGCCAGAACACAGACTATTCAGCAGAGCAGCAATGTTCTTCTCCTCAATAATACATCCGGGACTGCAGGCTTACGCAAACGCAAAATGGCTCCAGATAACTAGATGGGAACTAATGATGACCATCAATTCTACAGTAAATGGATTTAACGCAATAAAAGAGGAGCTGCGAGCTATAAGGATGGTAGCACTTCAGAACAGATATGTATTGGACCTCCTCACAGCCATGGAAGGAGGAGTCTGCGCAAAGATAGGACAATCATGCTGCACGTTCATTCCTGCCAACGATGCTGACAACGGTACACTGACAGAAGCAGTTTCACAATTGGCCCAGATGCACTCCAAAATGATGGATGAAAGTAAAGGTGTGAAAAAGGATGAGAGCTGGTTTTCAATATTATGGTCATGGATGCCATCTTGGCTGTCAGATGGACTGAAAATTATAGTTGGTTGTACTATTTTGGCTGGAGCTACACTGATCATAATAAGATTTTGGAAGGCCCGGAAGGCACGCACCACTGACGAGTTGCTTGAAATGGTCGGTATGCACCCCTTGATGCCAGCAGATGACGGCCAACACACAGGCACAATCATACAAGAGAGAGAGAAGTTGCGCAACCAGATCATCACCAACCACCTGGACCCACCATCTGTGAAGATCGAGAACCCAAGAAACCCCAGGAGTTACATAGGGAAATGGGTATACTGTACTCCTGGAGGAACCTGTGAATATATGTATTGGTCATTTGAAGATCATGTGAACCACTATGGACATTTAGGAGGAATAACTAAGATATGGAGAGTAAGAGGAGATAACGAAAAGGATATGTTTGTGGTCGACAAGTCGACCAGAGGGGGAACTGAAGTGGGAGAATGGAAGACCAGGCTCCCGTCCTTCCCCTCTCACGCCTGGCCTAAAGGATCATGGCCCAGGCACCCGCCACGAGAAGAGTTTGCCCATCTACCAGACGACCAAATACCCTGGTACAGGAACATACGGATGTGTCCATCTGCCTGGCCAGCAGCCCGCCCTGTCCATGCCGACACCTGCGGCACGAATCAACTAGACTAAAACCTACACGTCGTTAGAGATGCCATGACGACCTAGCCAACGGTCAGCACACCTGTGCAAATATACACACCGGACACTCCCGCACCAATCTACACGAAGAATATACTCAGTGCTATGACATAGGCGACAGACATACTCACGGACGTGCATCTTTATTATTTTCCACATAGGCTCTCAAAATGCAGAAACGCAAGACGCATCATGAACCCATCTAAAGAGCTTGCTTACGCTTCTCCTAAAACCAGGTGCCATAATGAGAAATATAATGAAGACACGATACTGGGGATAAGACAATATGATACTATAACCTAAAGCGCCTGTGCACCAAACGGTTCCACCTATATACCAGGCCTAAGTAGGCCGCAAGCAAGAGCTTCCATGGACGTTAAAAGAACAAGAGTCAGGTTGCTGATCCTGCAGAATGAGCCCGGCGAAAGCAGACAGCCAAGGTCGCAATGTTGCAAACCCACATTCCGAAAGCGGACAATCAAGGGCACGATGTTGCAACCTCGCACGCCGCACACCAACGTCAAAGTCACACCTGCAAATTAAACCAGGCACACAGTGGAAAAACAATATTAATTGTGCAGAATTCTGCCTCAAACACGGTCCCACCTCACGTGACCAAGCCGAACCTGACAGGATGCCAAGGCCAGAAAAGGCGTCTGGATCCCTTGTTACAAGACACAGGCAGATACAATTAAAAGGCTCAATGGACATCTGCGACAGTGGGAGTAGTCGGCCTTCCAGCTTATGAATAAGTCCTCACATTGTCTGCACGTACTCATAGTGAAACATTGTTGCAAATGACAGGTGTACCGAGAGCTGGGAACAGCGATGGTCCCAGACTGGGAGGCTCGCGAGCGCACCAATCAGAACATGGGGCTCTTATCACTGACGCCATTAACATTAACCAATCATCAGGGGTCTTCATGTAACAATTCTCATGTATCTAATTGTAGGGACAACCCAGATATATCACCTGACTAACCCTTGACCACTAACATTGTTCTCTATACGTATGCTATACTAACCCTACCACTCGAGCAACCAATTAAGAGTGGCGATAGGTTTTTTGCTAACTTTCCAATGTGACGCAAGTAGCGCGTCATACTAAGGTAAAAAGGGCCTGCGAGCCCCACGATTGTGTGTGTGTCAGGACGGACGCGTACGATCCTTGACCCATCCCTGCCGTTTTTGTCTAATAAACAGCAGAGTCACCTTGCTTCTTGCGTGTGTCTCATACTCTATCTCTTTTGGGATATACGGGAGGAGTTGGGGCCTCCCTGCCCGGAGGTCTGCGGACGGCCCGGCCGACCCCGGCAGAATTTCCCCCCCGACAGGCTACATCCTTATACTTACATGAAACTTACCAGTACTAGGGGTCGAACAGATTATGACTCTCAGCACATCTTCTCGTGCAAGATTTCCTGTCCTATCCCCAATAGAGAAGGGTTGCACCACCGAGGTGTTCAGATAATCCACCTCATCAAAGTGACACAGCAAGCCATACCACAAGACAAAGAAGGACAAACAGAGTGCATACTGCAGTGGACATTATGCAATGGGTAACCCCAAAAGAAAGGCCAAGATAGATCAGTTTGTGCAGCCAGATTAGCTGCAGCCCACTCCAGCGCAGAACCAGGAATCCACCCAACTGGATGTATCAGCCCTAAACCAAATGCTACTGACCCTGAAAAGCAGCACGGACAACCTTGGTGCAAAAATCGATAAACTCTGTGGCTGTATGACTGAGGTGGAGCAGCGGATAGGTGAAGACGATGACCAAGTGACTGCCCTGCCACAACTTCAACAAACGGTCAAGAAAGTGGTGGCGAAGAACAAAGATATGGAAGGACGATCTAGATGGAATAACATCTGCATCCTGGGAATACCTGGAGTCCACACCAGTCCATAACATGGAGAACATTGTGGAAAAATTGCTCATGGAAGTCCTAGGGGAACCCCCGGTCACAAGCATGTTCATGGTGGAACGGGTACACCGATCACTGCCAGCAAGAACACCTCTTGGGGTGCCAAAACTTCCCATCATTGCCAGAATATTCAGCAATCATGACAGGGATATCCTACTTTGTGCTGCCAGAGACAGGAAAGAACTACGATGGGAATCCACTACTATTCGCCTTCTCCCAGACTTTAGCTCACCAGTCCAGGAAGAAAGGAAAATCTTCCAGGCAGTAAAAAACAAACCTGCAGAGAAAGGAGGTTTGTTACTCAGTGCTATGATGCTTGCCGTGATACCACCACTGTCCCATTGCCATGGATTGTTATGTCACTGCCCAGAGACTACTGATGTATAATTCCGGACGAAGTGGACGAGAATGCAAAAATGTCAGACACAGCCATTGCCGCAAATTGCAATCTAGCACCAAAATATCAGGGTAGTGGAAGTGACATCCCATGGCCACCGACCGCCGATGACATCACAGGAAGAGATGTCATTTTACCCAACCCCGAAGTGACATCACAGGAAGCGATGGAACCTGACCTTTCATCCCTTGACAAAACAGGATGTGTCATCACATAGCATTGTCCCTAGGTACACTACGAAAAATATGGTTACAATATCATTGCAATGTGATATAAATTTAATACAAGAATGGATCACCATATGTATTGTTAATACCAGTGTGTATAGGCCCATATTACCAAATTGCTGTGAATGCAAGCAGATGTCCAAGGCCAAATGATAATGATGTGTTGTTTTATAGCACTTACCCTTAAGCGCTTTATATAGAACTAATATACATACAATATCACCTAACCTGTGTTGGTACTCATTTATCAACATCAGATGGATGAAAGGGAGTAGGCCTTGCCAAGATTCGAACCTGCAACCTGCAGTTCAAACACACTTTGCAATAACAAGCGCTCAACCCCCTGAGCTATCTTACCATCTATACCTAGATTGCCACCTCTAGTAAAATGAGCAATTACATGTCTGAATGTTCTCAAAGTCAGAAAGAAAATTAGACTCTGTAGGGGATACCATTAAACTTGTAACTGAGATTTAACAGCAGGCCAGATCATCTGCAGGTCTGGTGCAAAGTCGGCCATATGTCAAGCCTGCATGGATCTACTTTTCAGGATTCAAAGGTTGTCAAAATACATACCATTGGGAGGGTAACTAACTGTGTATTAAAGAATTTAGAGTAGTGCAAGGAAAGCAGCACACTCACACGGCATCCCGTACTCTGGGCACACATTCCTCCTACATGCAAAGCCAGTATCCTTAGCAGCACGCTTCACATTTAAAGGAAAGATAGACACTGTACAACAAAGGATTCATTGTGGCACAATGGAATCAAGGGCCACTTTATGTTGTATGGTCAAACATTTATACGCTGTACACAAGCTTTTAGGTGCACCTAGAAGCACTTGTGTACAGACGCATTATAAATGACATACTATCATATATCATAATATATCATATCACAAGGATTTTGACAAGTGACCAAGGACACCGAGATGGAATGTCTTGTGATGATCGTAACAGACAACGGCAGAAAAAACATGCTTTAACTGCAACTTGCGGAAAGCAATATACATAGGGCCTGATTCACAGAAGCGTTTTTATAATGGCTCATTCCCATAGGAAAACACTATGTGAATCAGGCCCATAGTCCGATATGGATGCTTATTCTACTCTAAATGATTTTTGGAGGTTTTTGTCTGCATTGGAATTTGAGGTGTTTAGGAACAGACTAAATCAGTGACTCACCCCCCGAAGTGTGCCTGAAATAAACCGTTAATGAATCCATCAATTATTGTGTAGAATTCCAGAAAGACAAATTATTTGTTAGTCCTATTCCTTCCTATTTAGAGTCACTGCTCAAAGTGTTCCACTTGTGGAACCCCCTGTTTTTTTAAGAAGCCTGAACAAGAAACCAGCCCTCTAGAACCAAAGAGCCACATGGCACTGGCCACAACCCAGGAGCCTCAATTTGTAAAAATAAAAATATATATTTTTTTTCAAAACAATTTTTTAGGGGTAGCAAGGGAGACCACAAGCGTAGCAAGGGCAGTTGTGATGCCTGGTGACCCCCAAATGGCATCCCTGGAGTGGGGGGTGGACATTATTGGGTTTTGGTAGTGTATGTATTTTCTAAACAGGGTTTATAACGTTTGGTGGGAGGAGGGACTTGAGCAGAGCGCAAGAAAGATTAAACCAGTTTCCACTACATAATATGGTAACAACCCAGTTCTCGGACTGGTCACAACTGAATCAAGAGGGTGCCATAGGTCTTGAAAATCCTTACTACTGTTTGCAATATGGGAATGCCTAAAGCAGTGGGGAAATTGGACAACA
The DNA here is from genome assembly GCF_040938575.1 of Ambystoma mexicanum. Taxonomy (NCBI): domain Eukaryota; kingdom Metazoa; phylum Chordata; class Amphibia; order Caudata; family Ambystomatidae; genus Ambystoma; species Ambystoma mexicanum. The sequence goes on along the minus strand of NC_090932.1, from coordinate 659,301,765 downwards.
TAATATCAGTAATGTCATTTAATATACATGGGTTTACCAATCAGAAAAAAAGTCTGTCTGATAACAAATTATGTCAAGAATTATAATGTAAAAATGTTACGCCTGCAGGAAACACATCTAGCGTGAGAAGGGATCCTCCCTAGCATAGCGGGAGGGGAATACTCACATTCAAGGGGGGAGGCCACGTAAATACACCATTCCTTAGAATTTAAACTGCATGAACAGCTTGAAGATGAGGTTGGTCGGTATATCCTACTGGCTGGGGTGATATTTGGACTAAAACTCCCTCTGATGAACATATTTGCCCCAAACACAGACTCACCAGAATGCTTCCAACGTTGCGCTAACCATATCCATAGATTCCCAAACTATGACATTGTGTGGGTCGCTGATTTTAACATGGCCATTACTTTAGATCTGGACAGAACATCTACAAGGCAACTCACCCTACCATGTGTGGCCCAGACATGGACCACCATAGCAGACTATCAGGGACTACACAATGCATGGCGCAGGATGCACCCCGCTGACAGGGAATACTCTTTTTACTACAGTGTGCATGGTAGCTCCTCCAGAATAGACTATGTCATGGTAACAGCATCCTTGGCTATGAATGTTATCAGGGACGACATGCTTCCCCGAGCCCTCTCGGACCATTCCCCGTTATTAATTCAGGCCACAGGACCAACTAAACCCCCAAAACAATTATGCTGGTGATTTAGGGCTGGCAAACTGGATGAAGCAGTGTTCCGTGAAGAAATTGGGCAAAAACTTACTTTCAAACTAATGCAGGCTCGGTCCCTGACCCGGGGGTGATCTGGGAGGCCTTTAAGGTATATATTAGGGGATGTTGCATATCAATAGAAGGAGGGGTTCTGAAAGCTCTATGCAGGTCCATGCTTGCACAGGAGACTATTATTAAAGACTTGGAGATACAACAGGAATTCCAAGATTCACTAGAAGTACATAACACGCTGAGAATGAAATGAGAGGAGTTGAGTTTATTGGCATTCAGAGAGGAAAGGTTTCTTGGAGACCCTAATGCAGCTGTAAAGTACGGCAATGGCGTCCGGCCTAGCAGGGCACTCTCCAGGGCTATCAAGCGAGAACACCAACTGGTGCCCATTATAAAGGTAGAGGACCCAGGTGGGAACTTTAGTAAAGATCCTGAGGGGAACAACAGAATCTTTCGGGAAATCTATGACCACCTATACTCTTCCCAATTAGATGTAGAACACAAAACCATAGTGTAATATATAGATAAAATAGCCCCTGGGTGGCTAGACCCGACTCAGGGAGAGAGCCTGAAGGCACCTCTCATGGATATGGACATTCGTTATAGAGTCCTCTCCCTATCGGAAAGGCCCTTGGCCTGGATGGGATAACAGTCAAACTCTATAAGACCTATATCTGTTTCTGCATCTGCGGAACATGTACGAGAATAGTACATCCACTGGCATCCCCCCTGAATCGACAGGAACCGCCCTGGTAAGAGTTCTGCTTAAACAAGGCAAGCATCCCCAAAAATACACTTCATACAGACCGCTGTCCCTAATCAACACGGATAACAAAATCCTAGCTAAAATACTCGCTGACTGACTTCTACCCCATGCAGGCACTAGTACTCCCTGACCAATCGGGATTCATCCCAGGATATTCTACACAAAATAACTTGAAACGACTATTTACTCTTATGCATAATGTCAACACGGAAATCCCCATTGCTGTGGCTGCACTGGACACAGGCAATGCCTTTGATTCTGTAGAGTGGCCCTTTCTGTTAGAAGTCCTCTGGTGTTCCGGGGATCTGTCTCACATTTATATGGTGTGTCCACCTGCTATACAATGCACACAGGGCCGCGGTGTACACTAATGAAATTACATCTGAATACATCTATCCAACACGGAGGACGTGCCAGGAATGCTCCTTTTTGCCAATCCTGTTCGCCTTTGCAGTTGATCCACTGGCATGCTACATACGAAAATATCATGCCCATTAGGGAATAAAGATACAATCACACCTCTCCATTATCTCCCTGTATGCGGACGATATACTATTATATGTGAAGCATCCCGGGCAAAGCCTACCACTATTTACACAGGAAATAAGCAAGTTTGGGGATCTCTGGGTGTTTAGAATAAACTGTACTAAGTCAGAGGTATTGCCTCTAATCCCAAGTGTTCAACAATCACAAATAGGGAGGGACTTCAGATGCTGCACCCAAGGCATATTGTATCTGGGTGTCCTTGTGACTCCATCCTTGGGAGATCTATACAAGGAAAACTATGTAACGGCACTCAAAATACTGGAGCACAGAGTCGGTTCATGGATGCTTTTACCTATCTCCCAAGCTTCTTGCATCTCCCTGGTAAAAATGGTGATCCTTACGAAACTCCTGTACATATTTAACAACATACTGCCCTGGACCCCCGTGAGCTTCTGGTTCCAACTTAAGAGCCTGATGGTATTACCAGCGTGGAAGGGCTATCAGGCAAGGGTGTCCTATGACAACCTCGCCCTTCTCTACGAATGGGGCAGGTTAGAATACCCTCACTTATATTTATGCTTTCTGGCTGCACAAATCCAGTATTCTGTGTGGTGGTGGTCCCCCATGACTGAACTCCCACACACACTTCTAGTGAAAGCAATCACTTACCCAAATGACCTAAAGGTAACGCTATGGGGTAATCGGGGGAAGGTGGCATGATCTGAGATCCAACCAGTGGAAACCACATGTAAAGCCTGGCATCAAATATGCCGGGTGGTGGGTTGGGATGTCTGTTATTCCCTAACCTTCCTGTGTTTAAAGTATGCGGGGTCCCGATTACACAAAAGTATATTCCAGACACACTTCGAGAGGCTGGAAATCCTGACCCTGGGGGATCTGCCACATAACAGGCCGTTTATAACATGGGACACCCTGAATGCTAGAGGCGAATGGACGGCCATGACTATGCTGCTCTATTTTCATCTCAGGGAAGTGACCAAATCTAAATGGCCAGGTTAAGCGCAAGCCCTTGCCCCCGTTCCAATACTTCAATATGTTATTAACCCACTGTCCAACACCTACAAGAAGATCAGAACACTGAAGGATGTGAGAGTCCAGAATTTAAGAAGCAGGTGGGAGCTGATGCTAGGGACAGTGATAAATGAAGAGCAATGGAACATTGTTTGCACACAGACCCCTAACCTGTCCCTGAATAGTCGTCTCCAATTAATCAATTGCAACTTCCTGCACCAGGCCTATTACTCACCAACCCGCCTGTATCGATTCTTCCCTGAAAGATCTCCGCTTTGTAAAAGATGTGATTGGGATTCGGCCGATTTCTATCACGTGGCATGGTCCTGCCTATAGATCAGACCCATTTGGGAAAGAATTGAGGACGCCATGCCTCAAATGTTAATGTCCCTTAGGCACTACTCCCCAGTGCTGGGGCTGATAGCAATGATTGAGGGGGGCTCCCATTCAGAAAATAAACTGCTGGGGATGGCAACAGTAACTGCCCGATATATACTCACTAAAAACCTGGGGGAAACGTAAAGCACCATGCTTTCAGAGTTGGCTGAACTTTATGAATATGTGTGAGAAAAGAGAATCACGATATGCAACAATGCTTCGAAACGGTAGTAGACCACTTGATTACTGGGACCCTTCCAGATGCTACTATGCTGAACAAACACAGAACTCACCAGCTGTTGGGGGGAGCCTACAGCCGGAGGATCTCACTCCCAATGATAATGTATAACCCCAAGTATGTGGGAAACAAACTATAGAGAATACAGAACTAGGTGAGGTGAGAACCCCCGCATGCTGAGACACGTTATTGTAATGTGAAATATAAGAGAACCAGGACTAACATGGTCAAACTCCCATATCATTGATATGGTCTCTGTTATATTGTGAAAAACCCTAATGGTTGTATATGTATGAATATAATCTGATGCGCTGTACTGTGGTGCTTGAAGGGGTTTGGGGGAGTCACTGTTTCATGTGATTATCAATTACCGCTATGTAAAACCAATAAAATTAAAAAAATAATAATAATAAATTAATTGACACATACTGCCCAAACAGAAGTACTGCTTTGGAAAACATGTGTCTGTACGACATTGCTCAAAAATACACCTACAAAAACAATTTCCCACCATATGAGACAACTGGCAAATTTTCAGTCTGAACTTGTGAAGGAAGTCTAGTGAAGCTCATCAAACCCAGTCTAATTAATCATATAAAGTAAACATTTAAATCTCCACAACATAGAGAACTATATTACATGTCCCTACTCCAACTTTTTAAAACTTGGAGTACAGACAATTATTAATATGGTACTATGACTCATTTGAAGCTACATTCATAGCAAAAGAAAGCAGCATAACAAATGACAATTTTAAACAATAGAGACAAATGTTGGACAATGAACGCCAACAAGAGGAAGAAATTGAAGCTCAACTAGACAAAGACACTCCTGAGGGAAGTCAACCTTCCCTTAGAGGAAGCCAAGATCCACTTGGAGAACCACTCATTCTAAATAGTGCAATAGGGCAGCAAGACTTATCCTTGGCCTCAAGGCCAGGGACTGCATCTCTCCAACCCTACAAAGCCTTCACTGGCTCCTGGCCTCAACACAGATTAAATTGAAATTTCTCTGTATCATCCACATGGCTATCTGGGGCAGGAAACCACTCTATCTACAACGCTTAGTGACCAAATGCTCTCCTTCTAAACTACTGAGTTCCTCTGGCATCAACTCCTTGCGTGTGAAGAGGTTTGCTAAACAGAGAGCTGGTGGTCGATCACTTTCCTCAGCAGCTCCCTTTTGGGGAATAGCCTCCCATCCCTCTGTGTCTTGAGCAGGACCTCCTCAAGTTCCAAAAAAGACTCAAGACCTTTCTGTTTACTTCTTTCTTCTCCTCCTCTCTTCACTGCTAATCATACAGTAGCGTAACTGATGTGCAGGGCCCAAATGTATCCTCTGGCCGTGACCCCCCACATCTTTCATCCCAGAAGCAGTCTTACTGCACTTGCTTAGGCTCACTCTCTCCATGGGAGGTTGCACTTACATTTTCGCTTCTTAGAACCTCTACCCGAGCACTTTTCCATAAGCACCACAGCACCTAACCCTTACCCCGTAGTCCCTCTGCACTTTCATATTCTGAACATTCACAAGACATAGTATGTTTGTCTCCCCTCCCTATTATTCTCATGATTTGCTTATACTATTAATTCAATTATTTATCTTTGTGTAATTAATTGTGTACCTTCACCTGTCCCCATCCGGTTGCCTGTGGGTGCTTTGAAATAGTTTTGCTTATTGTATAAGCGCCAACCATGTGACCAATAAAAATAAATAAATGTAGCAGAAATAGCCATGACTGAGGTAGAAAATACCATGTATCAATAAAAACAATCTGAGGAACATTTGTCAGTTCTGGACTCAAAGCTAAATGATGAACAACTCACCATTTACCTAATAGTCACTCAAGAAATTGAACATGGTTTTAAACATGAAACTAAAATCTGTAGCTGTAAAAATGATACACCTCTGCTCCTGTATGTAAGTGATGAAACAGGTTCTGGTCAAACATTCTTAATTAAAATAATTAGCACATTTCTACAAAACGTAACAAACAACAACCTTTCGGCTGTAGTAACAGCCCCCACAGGTTCAGCTTCCTACAACATAGGAGGTGATACTTTACACCGACTAATACTCCTCCCCATAGACACCAAAACAAATGAGACTACTACAAATTATCAGCAGAAGCTGCTACTGAAATATGCAGAATTCAAAAACAAATGAAAGTGCTCCTGCTAGACGAAGTAAGTATGGTTTCCAACCTCATGTAGGCTTTAATTCATCTAAAAATGCAACAAGTCATAAAATCCTACTACAAAGAACTCTTTGGAGGAAAACATGTTATTGTTTTCGGAGACCTCCTACAGTTAACACCAGTCAAAGGGCAACCTATTTTGAAAACATTAGAACACAAACAATACCGCAATACCGTGGGCAGCATTGGAAATGTATATCTCTGGCAACATTTTCACTACAGCGAACTAACTCATAACATGCGCCAGTCTGCAGACCTCACATATGGTAACATTTTCAACAACATTAGAACTGATCTGTTTAATAAAGATGCAAACACATCTTACATAGTAGACTAATCCATAAGATATATGGATGGAACACTTCTGCTCCTGATGTCAAAATCATATGTCCTTAATGCCAACCCTTGCAAGCTGTAGTCAATTCAATAAGGTGATGTTGAAAGTAATTCATAAACTTAACCTTGACATAGAATAAGGTTTAGTCAATGGAGCAATTGGTACTGTTGTTGGCTTCCAAACATACCCACATGACAGCAACATTCAGTTTGTCAACATCCACTTTGACAAACTTGCAGAGGTTACAAAAATTGGCCAGACAACAGGATGTTTTCTTCTTTTAAAAGACATGTATGTATGCAGAGAACAATTTTCTCTACCTCTTGTATATGCTGTCACTATTAAAAAATTAAATTAAATGAAAAATGATATGAAATAATATTTTATTTATTTCACGCTCATACACAAGTGTTTCAGAGCGTGACCAGGCAAAGGGAGGGAAACAGGGGAGAACAAAAACAATGATCTTACTAGGCCCAGTGACATTAAGAGTGCATGGGAAAGGGAAAAGGGGGAAAGTGCATGGAAGGGGGTAGAAGTGGAAAGTGCGGAACAGAGGAGAGGACAGAATAAGTCAAATAAATAAAGGTGATAAACAGTGGTAATGCAGCCAGCAAGTGGCAAAGTGCTAGGTTAGTCAGATAGGGTGTATCTGATAAGTGCAGCAGAAAAGTGGGTGGGGGATGGTATGGGTACATATACAGACCCCAGCGAAAGGGGTGGTCCGGAGGCAGTGCAGTAGGGAGGCAGGGTGAGCAGGTACCTAGGCCAGAAGAACAGAGGGTTGCCAGGTACACAGTGCTGAGAGAGAACACATATCAGCAGGAGAGAAGAGGGGCAAAGGCAGAAGCGAAGAGGAAGGTCTTGAGCTGCTTCAAGAACCAGAGATGGTTCTCTTCAAGTTTTAAGGTGGCAGGGAGGCTGTTCTAAAGGAAGGCCCCAGCCAAAGACAGAGATCTACCCCCAGCTCGTATCTTTGAAAAACGACTGACCCTGAGAGAGTAAGAAGAGGAGCAAAGGGCCCGAGAGGGGAGGTATTTACGGAGGGATAGTTGAAGGTATTTTGGACCCAATCACAAATCACACGGTCTAACCCTAGATCAAGCATTGATTGACATTTGAAGCACAGTCTTTAAAGAAGCTATGAATTACGCAGCACTTTCCCATCTGCGTACACCCAATGGTCTATTCCTAGTTAACTTTGATGCAAACAAAGTCAATGCTGATATTCCTTGCATCCTGGAATACACCAGTCTATGGACACTATGCACCCTCCCCATCTAGATATGTACCCTGTACCTTAAAACAATAAAAATCTTAAAAGACAAATAATAGAAACAGAATCTATAGCAGATTTCCCAACAATGCCACTAAAAAAACAATGACCAACTCCTGCATCAAACAATACAACCACAAAACTGTTTAGTACAAAATCAACTGCACACCCATCACAAAAGAAACACACAAATGTCTCTTCTTTATAAACATCTGCAGACCCATCAAACAATCCACTAACAGAACTCTCTGGTCCATTTAAATTCAGCAACACAACTGGAGTAAATTGTTATGCTAATGTGACAATGAATCTTCACTTTCAATTGACACCAATTGTTCCCAACATTTACTTAAACGGCTTGGACCAGTTGTGTTTGCAAATGCTGGGCTTTCACAGAAATGCCATACATAATCCATGCCAACACTTACAGTGTCTCAGGTATAAGGCAAGAATTGGACTACTGTGCAGGAATGGTAACATTTACCATAAACACACAGGAAGATCTACAAGAATTTCTATTGTACTTACTGCAAGTACTAGACACCAAAAACATCCCTATAAATGGAATCTTCCAAATTTCATACACGTGGAAACATACATGTACTCTCTGCAACCATGTTTCTCAAGCCCACATACCTAATGAATGATTTGTATAGGTATCCATACCAACTCTGAATCCATTCCATTTCACCAGCCTGTGCAGAATGCAAATTATGGCATAATATGCCTTTTGCAATTCAGATAATTGTTCCACCATACAAATAATCTCACATAGCCAATATGTCATACAAATGCTTCTAAGGTACAATTCAGATGGTTCCAAAAATAACTGCAAGCTTACAGGCTTCACACAAGGCCAAGTATCTCTTGGACCTTCAGAATGGTGGTTATAGTATACCACCCTGTTGCCACAAACACTTCAGGGCACTACACTGCATATGTCAAAAAAGAAGTGGTTGGTTTAAGTGTAACAATGGGCCTCATTACGAATGTGTCGGCCATGGAATGAACAGTGCTGGTAAGGGACGGGCACTGTTCATTCTGGGCCACCCAATTACAAGTTCTGTTGCGGGTCCAGCTCTGTATGCCTGGCCAGACCAGATGTGCAGAGTGGGACCCAGTAGCAGTCCAGGATGCTAACAACGGAGGCGTCATTAACAGGCCCGCTGTTAGCATCCAAATGGGAATGGGGACGTACCAGGTCCGGGTCCCGCGAAAGGGAATTACCAGGCCCTCCAAGGTCGGAATGGCCCAGTAAGTCTCCATTTGCGGGACCCAGATGCGGACCCGAGTTTGGGGTTAGCCATGCCACTAAAAACGGCATGGTTACCTCCAAACTTGTAATGCAGCCCAATGTCTCTGTTACTGCAAAACATAGGTAACCAACAAATTTAATAAATGCCTACTTAATTTTCCTGCAACCCAAATATAGTCACTAAACTATAGCACACTTAACAGTTAGAATACAAAAGCAGGTATCTAATTACATCCATCATACTACAATAGCACTTTTGAAAGTCAATCTAGTTAGAATATGACAACAAGTAACTAAATACTTGAAAAACACCCCTCATTGCAATGCACTTCAAATACACCATCTCAATTCTTGTACAACAAAACATCTTCTAACCACTAATGTAGTTCGAATACACCAAAAGATATCTAACTACTTCAAGCATTGCCTTAAGCACAACATACTTCAAATACACATATGATCACCTTTACACTCACGTGACGGTAATCAGGTTTTTTTTAAACGAGTACAGATTTTGTTTTCCCAATGACACAACAATAGTGTAATGTCAAAACAGCAGCAGTGTGTCATACACTAATGTTGTACCAAACATAGTACTTACAATGTACTTTTTATGAGGGTCTAAAAAATGAGGGCATTAAAAAGAAAATGTATATTTAAATTTGTATAAAACTAAAGCTTTCGAACAATCCTGCTTAACCAATTGTACTGTTTGTTTTCCACAGAAAACAAACCAGAGATTGCAGCTTCATAACGCTACAACACTAAGTAATCACAACAATTATTATCAAATACATATTCTATAAGCACTATCCTCAATTGTACTACAATCATAAGTACCATAAAGTACCATATACAGTTCAATTATATCATTCATACATATTACAAACACTTTGTACTCCCACTACATTACCTACAATTACTATACATGTAGTGCTACCAATGTAATTCTGGCCCTACTCCTACTACATTACTACATAAGCTGGTCAGGTGGCACAGCGAGTAGAGCGCCCGCTTGACATCCATGCAGAGCCTGCTGATGCAGGTTGGAATCCCGGCGGGGCCAAACTCAACCTTTCAACCTTCCGAGGTCGATAAATGAGCACCACACACCGTGGGTAATAATAAGCAGTGCTCAGATACCTGAGGGTTCGTAGTGCTATATAAATGACAAATTACTATTATTATTATTATTATTATAATGCCTACACACAAATTACTGCTGTGGTAGTTGTGCCCAGTGCACATATTCTTGGGGCCATGGCTTGCAGCCATACCCCCCAGAATCTGGCTAGTGGCCTCATCCACCACTGTACAATAAACTATATTAGAAGTACGTACCATACACCATCAAGTAATAAATCTCACCCGAACCCCCTGCAATCGGAATGATGTCAGCAGATATCGAAATTGGACGCATTTTCAAACCCTTTTTTACCTATAAAACATCTCCACATTACTTTCACTCCACTCCCCTACTATTTCTATCCTGTCTTCCAGCCATCAAATAACATCAAATGTTTTTTCCAAGCCATCATTTCATGGCGCTGTCCGCAAACTACTGCAGTGTCCATGGACAAGTACGGCACCTTCACTGCCTTTTTCAACCTAAAGAAACAGCCCCATATAAACTTTTTTCCACTCCCCAACCCTTCACAGCCCCTCTCGCACTCTGAAACACTTGTGTACAAGCACAATATAAATAAAATATCAATCAATCTCTTTCCGCCACCAAATGACCCAAAATGTGTTTTCCATACTTTTTCCCAAGCGTAATGTCTGTGGACACAGGAGACTATCCGCGGATCCAACATGGTGGGCGTTTTCAAACATCTGACGCACCTCACGCTCTTCACCATCCAATTAGCTTACGTATCCAATGTCTGCGGACCTCACGTCAGTCCCTGGGTCAATTGAAGACCTGTCCCTGGACCGAACAGGTAAGTGACTCCATGGACCAAACCCAGATATAACAAAAAAATGTTCACCTACTTTTTGCTAGTTTTAAAAAAGGACTGGACAGATTTACACAAATCCATCCAGCTCCCCAATAACTTTGCCCCCCCTTGACGAAACCTCACCAAACTTTGCAGGTTAAATCTGATGGGGCCATATTCATTTATTTATTTTTGTGAGGATTTGTCCAAGGGGGGGGCAAAGTTATAAGCCACCCAAAAAATGTTTCTATGGGTTGAGCAACTTAACCATAACTACAGGGCTGCTACTGCATATCCTGTAATATTACAATACAGGAATTTTCTTTATAATTAGTCATTTTTCACACTATATTATTAGTCATTTCTTTACACTATAAACCAATTAGACAACTCAGATCAGCAGGATTGCTGGCCATCCATAAAGATCAAACATGAGAAGGATGTTACGTTTCTGTACAGGCAGCTACATTATGCAGGTGGTTAGAGCCTCCATTCCAAGTTTAATGATTGGGTAGGCTGCTGGAAACACTGGTGTTATTTCACTGCAATGGTCCCCATCACAGGGAGGGACCTACGTTATGTTGGGTTTACAGCATAAAAAGATAACGACATCGACCATTCCACTTGGCTTACAATCTCGGACTGACATAGTCCTTGGCTAACTTTACTATCCGCCCACAACACGTGACTGGGATCCTCCCATGTTCACGTGACTGGGCCCAGTACAGCTACACCACACTCCTCCCAAACTTAGAATGCTAAACATAATAACTTGCAGGTAACAGATAGTCTCTAACTGTTGTTCTTCCACTTGGTTCCTCTGGTGGTTTATTCCTTGTAGCACATATCCGTGGAGACGGGACAATGGTTTTGGCCTCTCTCTCAGCTGGTATCGTGGATGGGCCCTTTCAGGCTCTGTCTGCCTGGGGGGGCTTGGAGTTGTGCCTGACTGGGGGAGTTGTTCATTCGCTAGGCGAGGTGCAGGGTTGTCCTCTGTTTGTTCTGGTGATGCATGCCGCATGGGAGGACCTTCCTCACTCGGTTGGTGTTCCTTCCACACTATCTGTGGAACTTTCTGGAAGTGAGACACATTCCGTGTCACCACTTTGTTTTCTTGTGTGGTGGTTATCATGCTGTGATTGATGTCTTGTACTACCCATGGTTGAGACTCATAGTTCATTGTCATTTTCTTTAGAGGTGCTCTGTTCTTTACCAGCAGCATATTTCCAGGTTGAAGTTCCCTATGTCGAGCATGATGTGCTTGGCTCTCTTGATCGTTCTTACTTGCTCGCCTTTCTTCGATCAGGGGTATGTCAGGATCTGGGCTCACCCAGCTCGGGTGTACAGGGAGTTCTGCTTGGATCGGCACTCCGAACATGAGTGTGGTTGAGCTCACTCCTGTTGATACGTAGGTTGTTTACTGATGAGTTTGCAGGAATCTGTACACTGCTGCGAGCCACGGATGCTGATGTACTTTGGCAATCCGTATGACCTTATTCAGAGACCCCATGAAAAGTTCTGCGTCGGCATTGGCCTGTGGCCAGTATGGGGTGATCATCTTGTGTTTAATGTTCAGGTCCTGGAGGAATTGTTTCAGGTCTTGACTGGTAAACGTTGGGCCGTTGTTGCTCTTCAGTTTGGTGGGTATTCTGTGCACTGCAAATATTTTTTCTAGTGCCATAATCACAGACTCTGCATTTGTGGACATCACATATTCTACTTCTGTGTAGCGACTGAACTCATTGACTAGGACTAGGAGAGACCCCTCTCCAGCGATGGCGCAAAAGTCCAAGCTTACTTCCTCCCACCTGGTGTGACTCTGTGGCACGCTGACAATGGATTCAGGTGGTGCCAGCCTCCTGGCTGATTGGCATGCTGAGCATGATTTGACTAGTTCGGTCACTTGTTGGTGCATTTGTGGCATCCACATTCTGGATTTTAGGTAGGACTGAGTCTTTACAATGCCTTGGTGGCCTCCATGTGCTAGCTTCAAAGCTCTTTCTTTCAGCGTGCTTGGTAGGGTGATCCTGTGTCCCTTTAGCAGCACACATTCCCCCGACATTGTGAGTTCATGGTGAATCCCGAACAGGGCTTGCAGTTTTTCTTGGGCCGTTGGTGTGTGCTGGTCTACCACCATCAGGTAGTTCTTCCAGTCCCCTGATTGGACTCCTTGGATGGTTCTCAGCAGGCATGGATCCATCTCATGTATCGTGAGTGCTTGCAGTTTTGCACATGCAACAACATGGCAAATGTGCTCTTCTGTTTCTGCTGTGTTTTGTTCCTCGAGGTCTGTGGTGGGCCGCGGGTGGCAGGAAAGTTAATCTGCTGGATTGTCAGCTCTGGCTCTGAATTCTACATCAATCTTGTATGGTTGCAGCTGAAGCATCCACTTCTCTAGCCTTGCTGGGGGATGTGGTGCAGATGCAAAATGGGGATCAACTGCTTACTTATGATCAGTGAATACCTTGGCCAGCTGACCCAAAAGCTATACTTTGAAATGGGTGCAGCCCCAGAGGATCGCTAATGCCTCTTTCTCGATGTGCGCAGAATTCTGCTCTGTTCTGGTTAGCGCGTGGCTGGTGAATGCAATTGGATGTATGCCACCGTCTTTGTCTACTTGTGTCAGGACTGCCCCTAGCCCTACCGGCTGGCGTCCACCAGGAACTTGGTTTTCTGCTCAACATTGATAAATGCTATTCTTGTGGTGCTGGACAGTGTGTTCTATATTTGATGGAATGTTTGCTGGTGCTGTGTGTGCCCTTCTTTGTTAACTCCCTCAGGGGTGCTGCAATTTTAGCAAGATCTGGTATGAATCTGGCACAGTAGGTCGCCATGTCCATGAAGCTTCTCACCTCTGTGGCTGATGTTGGGGCTCTTGCGCTCTTTATGTTGCTTACTTTGGCAGGGTCTGGCGGTACTCCATCAGATTTGAAAAAGTATCCGTAGAAGCTGAGTTCCTCACATTGCAGGACCGCTGCGAGTCGTTCATGGTGTTAGGCAGCGGTGGCGCCATGCACGAGTATGTCATTGCTTATATTGGTGATTCCTCTGAGGTCGTGAAGGACTCTCCTAATTTCATTTTGAAACACCTCTGCTGCGGAGGTGTTTTAAAATGCCAAAGTTCAGTCGTTTATACATCTGCAAACCTAGGTGGGACGAGAACATCGTAATGTATCTTGATACCTTGCTAAGCCACAGTTGGTGATATCTGGACCTGAGGTCTAACTTGCTAAGAACTTTGGCTCTGGTCAGTTCTACAATTAGTTTGTCAATGGATGGCCTGACATGGCGTGCTTGCTATCATTGGATCAATATGTAGCTTAATCGTCCTGCCTCGAAGGCACCCAATGCCTTGGAATACATGGCAGTGTTTTCTGAGAAGGCTGTCTATCTCTGTCGGAATGATACTGAACGCAAACTGTATCAGGCACAGTTTTTCTGGTGTTCGGCAACTCAGGAGTGTTTCCAGGCCAGCGTCCACTACATATATTCAGACTCAACCTGAATGATCCTTTTACGGGTAGTGGCTTTCGGCTGCCATATGCAAATAGTTCTACGCACTTGTCTTGAAGTGCTGGCTTCGGGGCAAGTTTGTTGTAGTATGTGCGTATTGGTATGATGTTGACCGTCGCTCCCGTATCAATGACCAACTTGTTTGAGTATCCATCTGACAGGATTTTGTAGGATGGTCGATTGCTCTGCCTTCTCTTCTTCCCATGCTTTGTTCTGGATGGCTTTCTGGCTGAGATAATAATAACATGATTGTCTTTCCTGCTCGGCTTTCTCTGCCTTTCTTTCTTTCGTCTGTCAGGAGAGCTACTCTCGTGAGATGATTCTTCGGTTTCACTGATGTCAGGTGACTTCTGTGAGCTGTCGAGTGCGCTGCCTCTCCCTCTCCCTCTCGATTGGCGAGATGGTTTGCGTTGGTTAGGGTATCTTTGGCGTTCTTGTTGTTGGTTTGTCTCCCTCGGTTTGATGAGTTCAGACATACTTCTGCAAAATGGTTCAATCGTTTGCATTTTTGGCACGTTACACCTCATGCGGGGCATGGTTCGCATCTGTGCCATAGCCCACCACACCACTTGCAGGTATCGCTACATCGTTGTGGGTATCTAGGCCTTGTGTAGTTGGGGCGCCGCTCCTCCTGCGGCCGGTTGTCCTGACCCCTCTTAATGGCACCAACTTCTTCTCCTTTCCGGGGGTTGTCTCTCGCAAACATTGGATTGCAGCTTCCATCACTGCAACCTGGCCATCCGTTTGATATCGGAGCCTATCCATTCATCAGTGGTATGTTTTTCTCTGACAGAATGGCCCTCCGCAGCTTTTCAGATGATAGGCCATTTTTAATTTGCAGGCACATTGCAAACTCATCATTGGAGAATTCACATCCTACAGCTAGCTCTCTCAGCCTGGCGTGTGAATCATTTGATGTATCTTTCTCCCTTTGGCCGGTGATACAGAAGTGGAACCTTTTGTAGTCGGGGTTGAGCTCTGGCTTAAACCTGTTCGTAAGTGCCACCTTGGCTGCGTTGTAGTCATCTGCTGCTGCATTGCTGGGCAGCGTGTTAAACAAGCGTAATGTTGCAGAGTCAATGTTCAATAGAAGGAGTGTGCGTCTTCTTTTGCCTTCAGTGACATACCTTGCATCTAATCGTTGCAGCTATATACCCCAACGTAGTCCTGTGCCGGTGGCGTATGGGTCGAATGGCCGCATGATGGTTGTTTGTGAAGTCTTATGGTTTTCTGGCCCAAATAAGTTTCTCCTCCTATCTGCAGTGCTCCCCCTTGCAATGGAAGGCCTGGTATCCGGACTTGACATACTTACAGTCTGTACTGAGTCAGTGTCATGTCCCGACCTCACATGCGGCAAAGATCGCGCATGAACAGCCCTTCTATCACCTGGAAAATCCCGTGGCATCTTGGTCAACGCCGAAAGCGCAGCGGTCCCATGCGGACTACAGCTTCCAGCATTCCGTGTTAGTGGTCGAATTGGACACTAGGGTCACGTGAGATCCTGGACCGTTTGCTCGCATCCGTACGCGAGTAGTCTATTTGTTCTGACTTCACACACGGATTGGGTGCTCCTTAACTGTGTATTGTTGCCGGTTTCGTAGCGCTTTGTATCCTGATATTCCCATCTTGAATCCTGCTTCCGACTTCTTGGCCTGTTCTTATGGACTACTCTATCGGATTGACCTTGTTTTCTGGTGTCCAGATCTTTTGGATTTACTCCCGTTCGCCGGCGACGCTGAATTGCTTACCTGGATTTCCCTTTTTGCCTAGTGTCTGGTATACGTCTATACTTCGGATTCCTGTGCCTTGGTGTTGCAACTTTTAGAACCTGGTCGGATACTTCCCGACTTCCGATTGGACCGTTTTCTTTGCCTACCTTGGTTTCCCCTCCTTCAGTCTCCTTCCCTCAGCCTTTTACCTTTGCTTTACTATTCTCCACACCCCCATAAACTGACTCACTTACCTGTTTATTATTTAGGACGCTTTGCTGAACTGCAAGGATCTTTCATTTTGGACTCAAGGGTGACTACTGTGATGCTCTCCTGATTTCTTCATTGGTCACTCCTCCCTCTAACATCGGGATGCTGTGCAGGAAGATAAAGGACTGCCGTGGAATTGTGCTATTGGGATCACAGGACTCCTTCTGAGATGTTGTTACTTTGTTTTAATTCTACTTCATCCTGTGAGGCCAAGTAGATTTCGGTCATTTTCTTCACAGAGCAGGTAAGAGTGGGAAGCAGGGGGTGGTGACTGGCAGGGTTGGTATCCTTGATCACAATACTGAACTGCTGTTGTTGTTGTTTCCTCTAGCTCTGTTGCTGCTGCTCCTGACTTTTCACCCAAGACCCTGGTCTGTTAGATATACTGTACCCCTACAGACTGCGCTCTTGTGAGGAAAGTCTGGTTGTAAATTAGCTCCAGACTAAGAGGGGATTGTCGTGAGAACTGTCCAGTTTTTGACAGATTAAGGAGCCTACATTACAAACCTGCGAATATGGATCTGGGGCCAGATCCAGTGCAGGCACTCATGCAAGCCTTATCAGCCTTGTGTACTCATATGGCATCGGCCCATACGACTTTGCATCAATGTATGGATGTGTTACAGAGCTGTATACAACCGTTACCTCCTGATGAGGGGTTCGGTGAGGCTGCAGCAGTAGCAGACCCTCCAGCACCCCAAGCTACTCCTCCTGCTCCGACTCCAGTGGTATTGCCTGGGCCTTTTCCTCTGGCCCCGCCAGAACGGTTTATGGGGGACCCTAAAACTTACTGCACTTTTGTGAACCAGTGCCGTTTGCATTTTCTTTGTCAGCCCCTAAAGCTGCTTTTGTTCCGTCGCATTTGGGCGGGACGGCAGCCGCCTGGGCCAACCCTCTCTTAGAGGCAGATGGCCCGGTCTTGTATAATTTTGAGGCCCTCATCCAAGCCATGAATGCGGTGTTCGACATGAGACATAAGGCGCAGTCCTCTGATCTTGAGTTTCTGGCAATCACTCAGGGGAAATCAGACCTTGTAACCTACCTCGCCATCTTTAACCAATTAGCGATTGAAACCTTGTGGCCGGAACAAAGAAAAGGTGCTGTTTTCTATAAGGGCCTTTCAGATGAACGTAAAGATGCTTTATCAGTAGTACCAGCAGTCCCGTCTGTTTTCTCGGAACTGGTGGACCTGGTCTTGCAGGTTGATGCCAGAAATAGACAGAGACGTGGAGAACGTCGGGTTCCAGATCTCCGCGTCTCAGGGAAATCGGACACGGGTAGTACTAGTGCTTCCAGTGAAGCGGAACCCATGCAAATAGGGGCTATCCGAGGACCTCTATCCAAGGCAGAACGGGAAAGACGCGTGGTTAACAACCTCTGTTTCTATTGTGGTCAGGCAGGTCATTACATTCATGTCTGCCCCTTAAAGACCAGCTAAGTTGGCGGGAACACCAGGACTTGTACTTAACCCGAGCCTGCAGGACGAGTCAACAGATACAAGGCTCAGGAGACAACTGTTTTGCCTCTCATGTGTTTCTTTCTATGTGTTTTTCTGTCCCTGGTTCTGTGTCATTTTCCAGCCCTGTCATGATTGATTCTGGTGCTAACGGAAATTACATGGATGTCCAATTGGCTGGTCGCCATGGACTACCTATTGTCATCAAGCAGGTCCCGGAGGAAGTACATGCTGTCTATGGTTCCCGTCTAGTTTCGGGTCAGATAAAAGAACAGACTGGACCTCTTCAGATGTCTACATCAGGTCAATCTGAGTACATTACGTTTGACCTCATCTCAGCCCCACAGTTTGGGATTATACTCGGCCTTTCTTGGTTACAGACACATAATCCTGTCATTGACTGGACCCAACAAACGGTACGCTTCTCTTCTGAGTATTGCAGTAGGCGATGTTTTGATTCTCCGGTTACTTCTGAGCTCTCGCCTTAGTTAGCCATGGTTGCTAATGTTTGCTCGATCAGTGCCATATTGCAAAACCGTACCTCAGAACTACCTGCGGTATACAAACAGTATATCAACATATTTGACAAGAAGCTATCTGAAGGCCTTCCTCTGCATCAAAGTTATGATTGCCCTATCGATTTAGTTCCTGAGGCAGTGATTCCGCATGGCAGAGGGTACTCCTTGACACAAAAACAGGAGGAACATCTGCGAGAATATGTAGACAAGGCCCTACGGCTGGGGCATATCCGGCCATCTCGCTCCCCTGCAACGTCCCCAATCTTTTTTGTACCCAAGCAAGAGGGGGACTTACACCATTGTGTGGACTATAGAGCTAAAAACAAAATTACTGTAAAAAACAGTATCTGTTGCCTCTGATATCTGAACTGCTGGATAAGTTGACCTCATCCAGCATCTTTACCAAGCTGGATTTGAGAGGGGCCTACAATCTGGTCAGGATGCGAAGAGGGGATGAGTGGAAGACCGCATTTAAAACCAAGTTTGGTCTATATGAATACTGTGTAATGCCCTTTGGCCTTTGTAATGCTCCAGCCACTTTCCAACACTTTGTCAATGATATTTTCTGAGACATGCTGTATTGTTATGTAGTGATGTACTTGGACGATATCCTGATTTTCTCTGACAATCTGCCCCAACACATCCAGCATGTCTGCTCTGTCTTACAATGTCTACGGGAACACTCCTTATATGCAAAGCCGGAAAAGTGCGTTTTTCATGCATCATCGGTCGAATTCTTAGGATTCCAAATATCAGCGGAAGGGGTGCATATGTGTGCTTGCAAGGTTCAGGCAGTGCTCGATTGGCCTGTCCCAACTTCTGGGAAAGCACTGCAATACTTCCTAGGCTTTGCAAATTTTTATCGCAGATTCATTGTCTCTTTTTCGGAAATTGTGGCCCCCCCTTACACGCCTTACCAGCCCTGTGATTCTGTTTGTGTGGAATTCTGCTGCACAATTGGCTTTTCAAGCCCTAAAAGAAACAACTGCTCCTGGTTTGCAGCATCTAAATCGTCTCTCCCATTTATTGTAGAAGCTGACACCTCTGCCATTGCAGTAGGGGCTATCCTTTCACAAATCTGCCCTTCTACCCAGCAGATACACTCTGTGGCTTTCTACTCCTGCAAGTTGTCACCCGAGGAACGCAATTATACAATAATGGACAGAGAGTTTTGGCCATACAGGCTTCATTTAAAGAATGGCGGCACCATCTTTTGGGTGCCCGACATCGGGTTACGGTATACACCGACCATAGGAATTTACAAGCTCTATTTCAAGCAAAGTGCACTAATGCCCAGCCAATACGCTGGCACCTTTTTTCACCATGTTTGACTTCACAGTGACTTATCGCCCTGGCCCTTTGCATGGAAAAGCAGACGCTCTATCCCGGATCGGTACCGATTGCATCTCTGAAAAACCGGTAACACGGATTTTATCATCTGGGTCAGTGGTCTGTGTATGTTCGGCCTCCTCATCTCTTTTAGATAAAATACATCAGTGGGCCAAGGATCATGTTTCCTCTATTGAAGGATTGGGGGCTACACTTATCTCGGGTCTTCCCTATGTTCATGGTCTGCTGTACCTTCCGGACACTAAAACGAGAAGAATGGCTCTCGAATGGTCTCATGATTCCGAATTGGTGGCACACCCAGGCCGGACCAAAACCTATGAGCTATTAAGGCGATGGTGTTGGTGGCCCGGGATGAAAAAGGAGATTGATTGGTATGTTTCCACGTGTGCCATCTGTACTCCAAACACCAACCAGGTAAACCAGTGAGTCTTTTGATGAATATGCTCTCGCCTCTGCACCCGTGGTACATGGTTACCCTTGATTTTGTGGTGGACCTTCATATGGTCCAGGGTATGTCGGCAATACTGGTGGTAGTGGACAAGTTTACCAAGATGGCCCGGTTAATAACATGTCCGGGTATCCCGACTGCTTCCCTGTTGACCTCTCTATTCTTTGACAATATAGTCCACTTTTTTGGACTTCCCACAGTAATGATATCCGATAGAGGGTCGGTCACAATTTACATCACGTTTTTGGCGTGCATTAACCAACGCCCTAGGCATCGATGCGTGTCTCTCTTCTGCATATCATCCGCAAACAGACGGTCAAACAGAACGTACCAATGCCACCATGGAACAGTACCTCCGCTGTTTATGTCTACAACATCAGTCGATTGGTTGTCTGTTTTGGGGGTTGCTGAGTTTGCATACAACAACTCCCGGCATTCGTCGGTGGGTTGTTCCCCGTTTTATGCTCTCTATGGCCTAAGTCCGAGGATTCTTCCAGCTATCCTTCCTTCTTTGGACCGGGTTCCTGCTGCCAAGAACGTGAGAGATTCTCTGCTCGCTATCCGTACCTCTGTTCTTTGTCACCTCCAAGATGCTCAGCATCGCAATAAAGAACAAGCGGATAAGCACCACTCCCCGGCCCCTATTTACTCTCCGGGTGACCGGGTATGGTTGTCGACCAAACACCTTACCCTTCAGGGAAAGAAAAAGCTTTTGCCATGCTATCTTGGTCCCTATGAGAGCTTACATTGCATCAACCCTTCTGCTGTTCGGTTGCATATCTCTTCACACTGGCGTGTACACCCTTTGTTTCATGTTTCCTTGCTACGCCCTTTTGTTTCTGGCACTCAGCTCCCTACTTCCCCTGCTCCACTGGTGGTGCAGGGGGAGGAGGAATATGAAGTGCACACTATCCTTGAAACCTGAGTGAAGAAAGGGATATGTTCCTATTTGATTGATTGGAAGGGATGCAGTCCTGAAGACAGGACTTGGGAACCAGCCTCCAATCTACATGCTCCCCGGCTTTTGCGCTCCTTCTGGCGTGAGTGCCTGCGGGTACTGTCATGCCCCGACTTCATATGCGGCAAAGACGGCGTATGAACACCCCTTCTATCACCTGGAAAATCCCTTGGCATCTTGGTCAATGCCGAAAGTGCAGCGGTCCCGTGCAGACTACAGCTGCCAGCATTCCGGGTTAGTGGTCGAATTGGACACTAGGGTCACGTGAGATCACGGACCGTTTGCTCGCGTCTGTACACGAGTAGTCTATTTGTTCTGACTTCACACATGGATCGGGTGCTCCTTAACTGTGTATTGTTGCCGGTTTCGTAGCGCTTTGTATCCTGATATTCCCGTCTAGAATCCTAATTCCGACTTCTTGGCCTGTTCTTACAGACTACTCTATCGGATTTCCCTTGGTTTCTGGTGCCCGGCTCCTTTGGATTGACTCCCGCTCCCCCGACGCTGCATTGCTTACCTGGATTTCCCTTTTTGCCTAGTGTCTGGTATACGTCTATACTCCGGATTCCTGTGCCTTGGTGTTGCAACTTCTAGAACCTTGTTGGGTACTTCCTGACTTCCGATTGGACCGTTTTCTTTGCCTACCCTGGTTTCCCCTCCTTCAGTCTCCTTCCCTCTGCCTTTTACCCTTGCTTTACTTTTCTCCACACCCCCATACACGGACTCACTTACCTGTTTATTATCTGGGACACTTTGCTGAACTCCAAGGATCTTTCATTTTGGACACAATGGTGACTACTGTGGATGCTCTCCTGATATCTTCATTGGTCACTCCTCCCTCTAACACCGGGACGCTGTGCAGGAAGATAAAGGACTGCCGTGGAATTGTGCTATTGGGATCACGGGACTCCTTCTGAGATTTTGCTACATTGTTTTCATTCGACTTCATCCTGTGAGGCCAAGTAGGATTCAGGCCTTTTTCTTCATGGAGCAGGTAAGAGTGGGAAGCAGGGGGTGGTGACTGGCAGGGTTGGTATCCTTGTTCACAATACTGAACTGCTGTTGTTTTCTCTAGCTCTGTTGCTGCTGCTCCTGACTTTTCACCCAAGCCCTTGGTCTGTTAGATATACTGTACTCCTATAGACCGCGCTCTTGCGAGGAAAGTCTGGTTGAAAATTAGCTCCAGACTAAGAGGGGATTGTCATGAGAACTGTCCAGTGTTTGACAGTCAGCGGGCAGCGCAATGTGCCTGGCACTGGAGCTTCCTATGTGTGATGGCACGTACCCCCACGTGTTTTCCAAGCAGCCTTGAACTGCTGTGAAGGGCAGTGAATGGGGTTAAATCTGCCTTGGTAATGGGCACTTATGTGCTGTATCCTAGGTATGATTGCAGTATCAGCAGTATGGGATACTCAGCGATGAGATTCACTGGCAGATCGAATTGTAAATGCGCCAGTCTTTGTAACTTTGCCATTGGAATTTGCGCTGTAAAAATATCAGGTTCTAGAATGTTGCGTGGTAGCAGTGCTTACCGGCGTGTTCGAGCGGTCGGATGGGACGTTTGTTGCTCGTTTTCTTCACTGTGATCTTTATTTGTGCAGTTTCTGTTTTCATACCACATCCGGGACGCACTTGTGAAACGTCGCGTGTTCCACCGCAGCTCATTCTCTTTTTATTTGTTTAGTTATACAATCCATGGCTACACGCAAACCGATTTTCCTCGTTGCCAGTGTTCTGTCACTGCAACGGTCCCCGTCGCTGGGAGGGACCTATGCTATGTTCTCCGGCCGCACGGGCCTCGGGTATACAGCACACAACAAAGAAAACGACATCGACCACTTCAGTTGGCTTACAGCCTTGGACTGACATAGTGCTTGGCTAACTTTTTTATCTGCCCACATTACGTGACTCGGGTCCTCCCGTGTTCACTGACTGGGCTCTTTACATCTACACCACAACTGGGAAGAACACAGGCAAAGATAAGATAACTTAATATTAGAATACAGATTTCTTCTTGGGGTTAGACGCTGCATTTCACACTTTCTGATTGCATAAAAAGATAAGAATACGTCTTCTAGTCAAGAATAGCCTTAATTTATCAAACAGGGATGTAATGCCCTAAAAAAAGTATGTGTTTTCCTAAAAGGGGCTCCATAGGATTTGTCCGACTTCACCAGGGAAAAAGTCAGCTACACGAGTCACAAATGTCGAAAGCTAAATCAACATCAGAGCCCACATATGGCAGTGCGAAATCAAGAATGAGAAACGTGAGCGGGTTTAGCTTCTGAAATCCCAAGTTTCTCCATGGTAACATAAAATAAAACGGAAGCCAATCAATAGATGTTTATTGTAATTACAAGAAGCTATTCTAGCCGAAAACCTATTTAGAAGTAATATTCTCAAATTAATTAACTGCCATGGAAAACAAAAGAGGAACACGAACAATATGTCACTTCCACTTTATTTGATGTAAATCTATCTAAAAAAAGACTGTACCGTTGGCCGGTTGAATCAAGTAGTAGAATATTTATCTTTTGAGGTTTGTCACGCTCGTTCCCTCTGTTTACAAAGGTTTGTAAAATATAGACTCTAAAATCTATAAGGCACAGAACATGAGGTTGTCTCAGCTAAACGGACATAGCATGTATTATGCTGCAAAGATAAAGTAAATATAGGTGAGAACATTTCCGGTATTGTGTTGATTTGGCAACAGGAGTTTTTTCAAAGAATTTCTTAACGAAAACATTACTTCAAAACACTCGTCTAAATATACGTGGGGAAGTGGCTAAAAGTGGTAGGGAGGGAGTTGGCGTAGGGATACAGATATAAGGAAAGGGGTTAGAGGGACCCTCCGAAATATATATAAAAGAAATCCCATGAGTTTTTTCTAAGACATTTCATTGAAACAAAATACTTTTGTTTCCCCCGGCGGGGGACAAGGGAAGCCTCCAGCCATGGGGAGGCTCGGAGCGGGGATTGCCCCGTTTCGAGCCTCCTCATTGGCTGAGGGGCTGCCACGCCCCTCACCGGGAACAGAGTAGCCGGCACGCATGGCGTGGACAGGAATTCCGTGTGGTATGGCTCGCAAATGAGCCAATCACCACACAGTATTCCTGTTCAGCCGCGCGTCCCGGATACTAGTGGGTTACACCATTAGCTGTCCAAAGCATTATAAGCAGCTAAATACAAACTGCCTGGCGCTTGACTTTCACTAGCGGCCGGTACATTTTTAACTACCTGTTAAAACAATGGCTTGTGGTAGCTGTCCAGAGCAATATAGCTGTTTCAAAGAATGGGTTTTCATTTTCAACACAATTTGGAATGGTTAGCTGTCAATGGTAGCAGTGAGAATATTACTTGTGTCCCGTGCTTTGTATTGCTCCTGTTGTGTTGGTCCCTCGGTTGCCTTCTGTCCAGGGGTCAAGTCCTAAAAATTAAAGTGGGCGGACTCATCAACAAACACAATGGGATGTGACCTCGCTAGAAATTTGCATATAAAGGCGAAACATGCACGTTTCAGTAAATTGGCTTTGCATAACCAACAAAATTGAACAGGACATTTTTGTCTCATAGTTTTTTTGAAAACGTTAAAAGGTGTGCATGTTTTAAACTTGAAGAACCAATATAAATGTTATCCGTGGCACTTGCAGCACGGAAATGGGATATTTGCAGCTTTAGTTGTTTGTTATTTTTCATCAGGTTATATAGTGCAGTAGTGAAGTGTCCGGACTACAAACAAGTTTGATCCCCGAGGTTGGCTATAATTCATAAATTCAAAGAGGACATCCAATGTTTCTCTTTTAGCTAGGGGGGACTGAGTCCACCCTCTGAATAAAGTGGGTGGACTCCGTCCCCCCCTGTACCCTGAACTTGAGCCCTGCTTCTGTCCTGGATTTGCAAACTGCTGTGCACTTTTTAGTGATCCAGTAAACCGCTGTTAAGAGGCCAAGAATATGCCACAGCAAACATGTTACAAGCGCTGAGATGGTGTACCCACCACAGCAATCATGTAACGTGCACTGAGATGACACAGCAGTCATGTAACAGTCTAACAGAGAAATATGCCACAGCAGTTGTGTTAACAAGATGACACAATAAGCTCTGTAATAACCACTGTGATGCACAACAGTCATGAATCCTAAAGTCAAGCAGACTCAGAAACACACAACCAAAAACTGATCGCAAGCCCTGCAGAGAAACCATGCCTGGAGTGGATTAGACCCTTTTGCCTTCTGACTTGGGGTGCTTTTCTGCTTTTCTAACTCCACACTTGTTAGAGGACTGTATCGCCTGCTAATCTTTCTCGTGGATGAAAGCTAAACCCCAGGCACACAGTGTTAGTCCTGCAGCTGGGGGCACGCGCCAGCGTGTCTATGCGTTTGATAATGGGCAGACACACTTCCCATAATAGGGGGCACGCACATGAGCAAGACAGTCAGAAGCATCACACAAGACCAGGATGCGAGCACAGAGAGACACTCATTAGTGCACCTCATCTGATAATTTGAGGCTATGAAGCTGTGAGCCTTTTCAACGGTTTATTCTCATGATTTTAAAGGTTTGCTGTTCTCCTCGCTGCATTGTACTTCTCACTGAAACCATGTAATGCAGGGTCAAAGTGTATGTTTGATGGCTCCAATGGTAAGACAAATGCAGATTGTAATGGTACTGTGTGCTCGAGCTGTACGTCAACTTATTTTTAAAGCCTTTATAAAGTGTATAGTGCGTATAAATAAAAAATGCAAATTTCAGCAGTAAAAACCCAAACTATTCGCTTTGCCAATGCTTGTTTCTAAGGTCAACAGACAGTTCCAAGCGTATTGCCACTGTCATTATTTGTTTTCCTTTAGGCTTTTTTTTTGTATAAACGACAATTCTTTAAAATCCACTAACCATTCATACACGCAGAGGTATGGTGGCTTTTATCAACATGGACAGTTCTAACCATTAAAGCCATGGCGATAAGGCCTTGCAATAAGGCTCTAATGAGTATAATGAACAAACATCAAGGAGTATTCTATTAAGTAATGGCGTCAAACCCCATGGCAAGCTAGAGGAAGGTGATGGACTAAATTCAGGGATGAGGCATGATGGAAGACAAAGTGTTCACTCTCTCCATTTTCACAAAAAGAAGCCATCCATTCTACGCAGATAGAATGTAAGAGTAGCGTGCGCGCCATGTGAGAACTTTATACAATTAGGCTGAGGAAACTGTGGCGAGTTGGAAGAACTACCCTTCCTGATGTAGTAGGATGCTAAGACTCAGGGGATAGGCATGGACTGGGTGCTATCCTATGTTCCTCCCAGAGGGTGGCTGGAGCAAGGGTTCATAGGTTCTCCCTCGTATCAAGGACAGAGTAGCAAACCAAAATGTGCCGGTCTGTCAATTTTTTAAAAGAGTGCTTCCAGACCACAAGAACCAAGAGTCGTGAGACCTGCCCAAAAATCCTATGAAAAGTTATGGAAAAGGTAATTTTTTCCCCAAATTATAACACGTGTCTCAACATGATGGTCTAAGAATACAGTGCCAGTAGCCAATGTAAACACATGGAAAAGTCAGAGAGCCACCAAACAACAAAAGGGAACTGCTTAACTCCAAAAGAGATAGGCTCCCAGGCACAGAGCAAGACCAGCCACAATGGCATATACATCTTCTGATGAGGGTGTGGATGCCACAGAACAATGCAGAGCCACTTATCACCCTGGTTGTGGTTTGGAGACTGTATCCGAGCTCTGATACAACCTTCAAAGGGTTAGAATCGGCAGCGATATCACCTAGCCATCAAGTAAAGACTAGCCAATACAATAGGAAGAATTCTTGCAATTCAAACTTTAAATTTCATTTGGAATACCCATACAGTAGAGACCAATCCCAGCCACCTCACAAACTCCCTCGCTTGTCATTGTGTATAAAGGAAGTAAGGAACGTTCAGAGAGATTTGAAGACAAAGGGGAAGCAGATGTGCTCCAGCAGTCTCTCCTGATCGAAGACAATGCTGCTGCTAACAGATATTTATCAGTCTCTCTGGCTGATACACGTGGGAGACTGAAGAGGTTGTAGTGCATCCTCTCAGAGATACTCTGCCTGATTCACAGCATTTTATAATTGCACAATCCCATTAGAAAATGCTCTGTGAATCGGCCCACTGTGTCATAAAAAGGTTGTCATGAGACCTTGGAGAAATCCTGAGTAGCAAAGGTTGTGGTAAGACATCAAAAACACTGACAATCCAAGATCCAGGCGACACATTGCGTAGAACCATTGGGAAGCCAAGGCCATGGAGGGATTTCTCAGAGAAATACCATGCCAGGGAGGTGGTAAGACCTTGTAGATAACCACTGAGAAGCAGAGATTGCAGTGAGACTTACCAGAGAAACAGTGAGACTCTTAGGTTATCGTGAGACCTCCCAGAGAACGAGTTAGAAGCTGAAGACAAAGTTGGGCCTTCCAGAGAAACATTAAGAATCTGAGGTTATGACTAAATATTGATATTCCAGAGTTGTGTGGAGACCTCTAAAATACCCATTGAGAAGCTGAGGTTGTGACAAGACTTCCTTGATAAGGAATGAAAAACTGAGATTGTGGTGAGACCACTTAGAAGTCCATTAGAGACCGGAGGTCAGGATTAAAACTCAGAGGGAACCATTGCAAAGATGAAGTAGAGGTGAGATCTCCAAAACAGAAATTGAGAAGCGGAGGTCATTATGAGGCCTCCCAGAGAACCATTCAGAATCCAAAGTCATGGAGAAGCCTCCCAAAGAAATACTGAGAGGCTATGGCCAAGGCCAAACGTGCTAGAGAGCCATTGAGAAGCTGGGGTTGAGTTGAGATCTCCCAGAAGCAGTGAGAAGCTGAGGATGAGATGTGGCCTCTCAGAGAATCATTGATAAGCCAAGGTCAAGGTGAATTCTCCCAGGGAATCATTGAAACTCTGAGGTTCTGCCAAAAACTCACAGAGTAATATTGAGATGCTGAGGTGGTGGTAAAATGCCAGAGACAATTATTATGAAGCTGAGGTATTGGTGAGAACTCCCAGCAAAATATGGATAGTTTGAGGTTGTGCTGAGGATGCCTAGAGATCCATTGATAAGATGAGGTCATGATGAGACCTCCCAGAGAAACAATGAGAAGTTGAGGTCAGGATTGAGGCCTCCTATAGAACCCTTGAGAAGCTGAGGTCATGGCGTGGCCTTCCAGAAAGCCATTGAGAAGCAGAGTTTGAGGTGCAACCTCCCAGAGAACCACTGTGTAGCAGAGGTTGGGTGAGACCTCTCAGAGAATAATTCAGAATCCGATCATTGTAAGAGACAAATGCCACTGAACATCATAGGTTGTGGTAAGATCACTAAAGCAGCAATTGAGATTATAAGGTCATTGTGAGATATCCAAGAAAGTGAGGAGTTCTTCTGAGATCATGACTTTGTGGTGAGATCTTGAAAAACTATAGAGATACTGTAGTCATGGTAAGACCTCACAGAAAACCAGTGGCATGCCTATTGGGAACCCGAGGTGGCGATGAGACCTCAGTGCACCATAGAGAATCTACAGTCATTGTGAGACCTCAGACAGCTGCTGAGAAACAGAGGGTGTACAGAAAAGTTATATGAAAGGGCTGATGTGCTCCAGGGTGATAAGGAACCTGAAGAGAATGCCAGGAGTGACCAACAGCCAGTGAGAACATGCCTCAAGACATTGTGCATTGCAAAGTTTTGGAAGACATCAATCCTGAACACACTCAGAAGGGGGACTGAACTCAATGGGTATTTTATTGTAAGAATAGGGTTGAACGTCAAAAGAGTATGTTTTGAGCATTTGCTGGCCAAACTGGTATATCTTGTTCTGTTGTAGTTTAAGTGTAGCTAGGAAGCTACAGGACTTGAAAGCATAGTTTTTGACATTTGTGTTTCCAATCTGTTTGAACTTTCTTTATTAGAATAGAGAATCCTTTGAGGGAAAGAGAGCCATCAGAATAGGATTAAAATTTGATATTGTATAGTCATCATCCTGTGGGATACGGAGCACCAACATATTTGCACTTTTATTTGGCCTCTCATCAATACTGTTCAGAGAGAAGTCCCTTATCAGTTGTAAAAGAAATCCACTGAGGAATTATAGGCAATTACCTACACCAACACCTTACCAGAAGCAATCTAAATAATATCTGCGAAACTGTATATCAGTGTGAAGTGTACATTTTCTTGAAACCCTCACCAGTGGTGTTTGAAGTGAAATGTTAGGTCTAAATGTAAAGTATAAATCCACTTTCTACATAATGATTCCACCTGAGATCTTTGTTAAATTGTCTGAATTTCATCTGACAGAAGAACTCGAAAGTATGGATGGGGGTGAGGGGTGAGGGGTATAGAGTATCTGGTCTGAAATATTCTCCGCTCTCTGATGTTGCTCAAACCCTTGTTGATCTCCCTGATGCAACTGTTATATCTATAGAAAATATACATATGCGATTCAACAAAGAGAAAACATTATTATTGAGACATAAATGAAACTGCACTTTAGCTCCAACTACTGGGCCTATCCTACCCCTCCCATGAGCACTGGAGCTACCACAAGTTGAAATATCTTAATATTCTTAGAGCCACTGAATTATTGATGCAATCTGAGCATAATGTTTCTGAAGCTTTTCTTTGGAGCAGATGATTGAAACAGGATTAGTGGGGCAGCTACCTTATGATGTGCTCCCAACCAGTGAGAAACTCACAAAGCTATACCATGAACATACATTTGATGGGATCCATCAGAGTCTGGCTACCAAAGAGGTTGTTGAAAACAAGCAAGGCCCCTGAATCATCCAGCCAATACCCAGGTGTGGAGAATTGACTGCTTGAAGCAGGTGGTGCAGTGCAGCAGTCTGGAGTTGAAGGCCAAAAGGCAGGCAAATATAGCACCAAACTGCCACTGTCAAGACTCCCAGAGAGAAATGGGACACAAACATAATTTCGAATGGGGAAATAATGTATCAAGCTTTACCATGAAGACACTGGAAACACATTGAATTGATCTGGTTCTGCATTGGAAACACTGTTAACAGACTGGATTAGACAAGCTATGCAATGTATATACTGGTGGTTCAATTGATTAAATAAGCTATGGAATGGGTACTCTGGTAGTGTAGAAAATGGGGAAATTACATAATTGGGCTTTGGAATGGCAATGGCTGGTGACACAAACTGTCTCTGTGATAGACACAATTGTAACGTACAGTGTAAATCTGAACATACAATGTACATTGTTAATTCATCTTTCTATGCATTAGGAAGACTAGTGATACAAGTGAGCCAATCAAGCTATAGAGTGGGTATAATTGCAGTGTAATCACTGGGGTAATTAAATTAATCAAGCTTTGTAATTAACACATTTGCAACAAACTGACTCTATCTGGTCATGTAATGGCATATTGGTAACACACTGATTCCATCCAGCTATGAAGTTGATTCACTGATGGTACAAATATTTCACTAGATTTGCAATGGGTACACTAGAAGTGTAAAAACAGGGAGAATAATTATTTCACTGGAGCACAGTAACACACTGAAATATTCCGGATTTGCAGCGCACACATTGCTGGTACACTGAATCAATCTGACAATGCAATAGACGCACTGAATTAATGGGTCTATGCAGTGGGTATACTTGTGGTATAATACGTGAATCTGGGTATGCAATGGACACACTAGCAGAATAAACATGTCAGAGAAGAAATCATCAGTCTTTGCAATGGCACACAACGGTAACACACTGAATATACCAACCTGTGCGACAGACAGACTTGTAACAGACTTCATTAATCAGCCAATGCAATGAACACCCTGAGTCAATTTCGTTAAGCAATGGGAGCACTAGTGGCAAAGTGAATTAATGTAACTATGCAAAGGATACATTAACAGCGTAAACAATGGGAGGATTACATTAATGATCCTTTGCAATAGACACATTGGTAGCACTCTGCAATCAATCAGGCTGTACAGTGGACACACTCGAATCACGCTGAGAAAATCTTGCTAAACAATGGGTACAATGATGACACACCAAGTGGAGCCAGCTACGCAATAGGTATACTTGTGATTCAATGATTGATCTCGATATGTAATGGGTACATTAGCAGTTTAGCGAGTCAGGAAATGAAATGAATCAAGCTTTGCAATGGACAACAATGTTAGCACGGTGATTACTTCACCATGCAATTGACATACTGGTAACAACCTACATGAATCGAATTACGCAATTGCAATACAGGTGGTAATGCAATGTGTACACTAGCAAAGAATCAATGGGCATAGGACATATCCCCATTGATATGTCGGGACATGGGCGACGCTATTGGGAGCTGTTTGCTGTGCATGTTTGCTGTGCATGTCCACCAGCGCTGTAGCGCTCTGATGCCCCGCCACTTGAAGGAGGAGTAAAGAAGACAGAGGGGGGAAAAAGCAGCTGCCCAAACCCTTGTGGCAAAGCTCGCCGGGACATGGGTGACGCTGTTGGGTGCTGTTTGCTGTGCATGTCGCCCAGCGCTGTAGCGCTCTGAAGCCCCGCCCCCTGAAGGAAGAGGAAGGAAGACGTAGGGGAGGTAAAAGCCGCTGCTCCAACCCTTGTGGCAAAGCAAGCCGGGACTAGGGTGACGTTGTTGGGTGGTGTTTGGGGCTGTGAAGTGGTGAGCGGCGAGCACTTGGTGTGCCTTGGTGCAGATTGTATCTAACAGCTACGGCCTAACTGAGTTGTCTTAAGAATTAAAGCTTTTTTTTCAAGTGCGATTGGACTTGTTGGTGGTTGTTACTATCTCACTCCCTGCCTCAGACTCGCCGTCCCTTTGGGTGATTGAGACACTGTATCTCCTCCGGTTCGTGCTATTTCTGTCTTTGAACTCGGAGGTTGTTTTAAACATAAATGCCCTGCACTGGCCTTGTAAAGACGCAGTCTTTCGTGTTGGGACCAACTGGATTGACTGGTATGCGCACAGAGTATTCATGCTGGGCATAGTGTCCGGATCGTATTCCAGCAAAACTGTACCAATTTCCAGGCGGAAGCTTCCAGGAAACGCATATGTAAATTGCTCCATTAGGTCACCAATATAGAAATAGGAAGCATTAGAAGCACCAGCAAGGAAGTCCAGAACCCTAGCGTATCGCCTGCTGCAACTCGTGTGGTTATCCTTTGTTGGACCGCGCGCACATGTCGCAGAGATAAGAGGCTGCATAGGTGTATGCTTTCCAGGCTACCGTTTCAGATCAAGAGGCAGTGCATAACAGACAAATGCAGGGTGGGGAGGTGGAGACAGACCCTGGCTACTCCACGAGCAGTCAAGCGTTCCCCGCCCACCTTGAACGACCCTATGTTTGGGGCTATACTCTGGCCCATTGCTTACTGCATGCATACGAGGTGTTGTCACTTTTAAGGCAACCGTTAGTCTTGTACAGTGTTTGATTAGCTATGGAGAAGTGTGGACGTGTTTTAGCGTCATACAAACACAAGCACTTTACTATTTTAACTCCTTACAAGTTTTATAACATTTTAATATAGTTATTGTATGTCTTTTGTATGTGTACATTTGGAGTTTTAATAGGCGATCACCACATTTCAAATTTAGAAATTGTGTCTATTATGTGGGTGTTATGTGTATTTGAGATACCCCGTGAATCCCTATAAGGTATAACTGACTCGCATAGGGTCTTATAGGGGAACAATAAGAGTCTGAGATCTGGTTGGTCTGCTTTTAATCTCAAGACCTATCCAGTTTCTATTTGTGGTACATAACCACACAATAATACTAGGGCTCAGAGATTTCCAAACGGAAAGCACTACCGTTACTACCAAAATGTCTCAGTAAAAGGGCCCATAAAATGTTAGAACCCATCAATGATGTGATTATTCTAATAACTGAAATTCAAGGCCTCTTACAGGATATAGAGGGTCTGGTGGCTAAAAATAAGAACCTACAGTATCCTCTTATAAGGAAAGCAGCAGCAGCCCCGATTTATATTATGGTAATGGATGATTGCAAAATCTTGCCATAGTGTATAGCGCCCATCTTAAAACATGTAGTACACCCCACCCATACCCCTAATAGATCTGTTAATAAACCCCAGACCCAATTGCTGTATACGAAATAGGTCCCTTTGAGGGGCAGCAAGGGGGCAGGAATGATATGTTACACAATACACAACAAGGGGAGGAGTGGGGACAGGTGATGGAGATACACATCAATATAGCTGACTCGCAGCCCTTGCATAACAAAGTTATGACACCTGAAAAAGAGCACAAAAGGCAACATGAAGCAAATGGGGATAATGGCTGTAATGTAGTAGGGGAGGAACCATCGGAAGAGTGGCCGATGGTAATGGTGCCAATATCTAACTGATATGAGTCACTGGGAGTGAGCCATCTGTCTGGGAAGGATGCCACAAACTTGAGTACCCCGTAGTATCCCCGTAATAAACAAAGCGAAGGCCAAGGATGATGGGAAATGGGAATGGGTTGTACGACTATGGGGGAAATAACAAAAAACGGATGCAGAAAGGAGAGAGGTGGGGTGTCAGATGGAGGAGGTTTCCCCTGTGGCATGTGCAGATAGGGAACAGCCACAATCCCTACAGGAGCAGTTAATGACACAGTGGGGCAGGCAGAACTTTTGTTCACCAGGTTGAAGAAGATGATTAGTACCACTCTTGTCCAGCTAAGGCCTGAACTTACATCTATTAAGACTAAACTGTCCTTGGTATATGTTAGTAGTCAACCCACCTCTAGGGTCCAACATGCAAGCAGGGTTGAACCCCCCATGATATGGCCGCAACAACCCCTGAGCAAAGATTCGAATAATGGGAGAGAATGTGGTGAACTAGTAAAATCCAGGCCTTTGGCTACCCTTGTCAAGTCAGAGGGGGCATGGCCCTGTGGGGGCAGACCTGGAGGGCGTGTCAGCCTCCCTCTGGCTAGCGTTTTTGCAGAGGGTGGGCTGCCCAGATCTATCTGAGCCTAACTCCCTGCCAGTGGGAAATATTAACAGGGACGGTTTTCCCCATATTGCGGGAGGAAAGTAAGTGTCCCGAAACATAGTAAATGGCCTGGTTATGAAGCTAACTCTGTGACACTACATAATGTGGGGAAACTGGGACAGGGTCACAGGAGAACTCATATGCCTTGATCAATAAGGTGATACCTTACTTGATGGCGAAAAGAGGATGCAAATGCATCCTTAGAAGTGATATTGTGGAGTGTTTAAGGGAGAGAGGTCACCCGAATGAGGATGCTAGAATTCTCATGACCTTAAATAATGGTTGGATAATGGGTTGCCTTTTGTCAATAGGAACTAGAGCATACCCCCACAGGGTTCCAGGATTTTGATAAGACAATCAAAGGAACCCTATAGGCGGGTAGAGGAGCAACATAATAATAGCCAAGCAATCCCTGCCTCCCGGCAATTGGGCGTGAGGGGCCCAAGGGGACTGGTTGGGTTTACCTTGGGGAACATGGAGATAACGATTGACATGATGTTGGCCCTGATAGAGGTGGGGTACTTCTGTAAAAAGGTTTTTCTTTACTTCTGTGGAATATTGCAGGTCTTAAGAAGCACCTTGGGGACCAGGAGTGGTGTGATTGGGTAAGGACCCATGAAATGATTTGTTGGCAGGAGACATGGGACCTAGAACCCACCTTCTTTGGGGGTTATGGGACATACCAGGTACCAGCATTAAAAGGGACAATGGGTAGGCCATTTTGTGGTCTAGCAATCTGGATCAGTACGTAATTAGATCTGTGGATAGAGGCATTAGATCTGTGGATAGAGGCAATAGACAAAGGATCACCGGATGTACAGTACCTGATAGTGAGGGACAGGGAAGCAAATCATGTCTCCCTATGTAATATATATATAATAGAGTTACTCCTAATGATCAGCCAAACACTATTACCTTGGCAAGGGATCATGTTACAACTAAGTTGGTGCAACCCAACCATAGTATTCTTATCATAGGGGATCTCAATGTTCAAATTGAACCACTTAATGACCTGGAGGGGTTGTGCGAGGATTTGGATGAGGCATGGGGTATACCAGCATTGGTTCCCCCTCCTCGGAAGAGAAACCACTTACAAGTGCCTGAGCATTATTGGGGCTGGGCTTGAAGGCATCGAACGGCCGATTCCCAAAATATCATCCCCCGATTGAGGGACATGGCAGCTCTTCCTTTATTGACTATATACTTTCTTCTGCGGAGCAATGGGGTACGATAAAGGATTTCGAGGTCCTGGGGGTGGAGGGGAGTGACCATAAACCTTTATGTGTCAAAATGTCTAAACAGAAGGGGGGGGCGGCTAATAATAAGATCAATGTGGGTCCACCGAATGCTGCCCCATCATGTATACAGGGGACTGTCAAAAAATGAATTAAGTGGACCCGTCTTGACCTGACATTGGTTAAACCCTTGATATATAATGAAAAAGCTCCATTAATAAATAACGTTGTACAGACAAATATGAGGGATACAGACCTCATAGGTTCCTTTGCTGATGTTTTGGAGACTTTCCGCCCCTTTGTGTCGAAGCCAACTAAAAGTAAAAAAAGTAAGTCAACCTTATGTTGCCCCTGGTATGACAGGAAATGAAGAAAGACAAAGACTGCCATCCTTAACTGTTTAAAAAGCAGACAACGTAAGGAAAAATGACAACTCAGAGTACTCAGGGCGGAATATAAAGCCATATTAGTAAAGAAGAAAAATATCCTTGCTCAGACAAAATGGGATGTTCTGCTGGAGGCAAGATCCAAAAGGGACACTAAAACATTCTGGAGGTTGATTAAAGGCTTAGACAAGGACCGGGACAAGGGAGCGGTAGCCAAAAAAAGCCTGTCCACATGGACCAACCATTTTGAGGTGTTATACACAGAACAAAAAGATATGGAAGGACAGTTCCTCTGCATGGTATTAGGGGAGGAGGCGTTTGTTACAAATAGGCCCCTCCAATTAGATATGAAAGAAGTATGTGAGGCAATAATTAAAAAGTGGGACAAGGCTCCTGGCCCTGACCCCATTACCACAGACTTCTTTAAGGATGAACCGACGATATGGTGCCCCATGTTATGGCTCCTTTTTAATGCATGCCTCAGATTGAATTGGGTCCCCCATCATGATGTATGCCCATCATAATCCCTATATAAGAAGGGGGGTAGGAGTGACCCATTCAATTTTAGGCCTATATACTTGAGAGATGGAGTGGGAAAAATCTTTTCCGAATCAATTTGTGCACACTTTTAATAATAATTTTGCATTTATATAGCGCTACAAACCCTCAGGTATCTGAGCACTGCTTATTATTACCCACGGTGTGTGGTGCTCATTTATTGACCTTGGAAAGTTGAAAGGTTGAGTTTGGCCCTGCTGGGATTTGAACCTGCATCAGCAGGCTCTGCACGGATGTCAAAGCAAGCGCTTTACTCCCTGTGCCACTTGACCAGCTATTATAGGAATGGGAAACTCAAAATGACATAATTGATCACCTCCCGGCGGGATTCCAACCGAGAGTCAGTACATGAGATCAGGCATTAAGACTCCACCTTGTCACTCAGAAGTATGCAGTATTAAAGAGGATGAAGGTGTATTCCACCTTCATGGACCTGTAGACTTGTGGACCGCATTCAACTCTGTGTCAAGGATAGATCTTTGGAAAATCCTGGCCAAAAGAGGAGTTCCCCAGGGGCTGCTTAAAATAATTATACAGCTTTAGACAAAAAGTAAGGCAGCTTTAAGGTGGGGTCTTTGGGGGTGAATTAACTGAGCTGCTCGAAATCCAAATAGGGGTTGACAGGGTTATATGTTGGTCCGCATACTTTTCCTGATGTACATGGATG
This sequence comes from Ambystoma mexicanum, assembly GCF_040938575.1. Classification (NCBI taxonomy): domain Eukaryota; kingdom Metazoa; phylum Chordata; class Amphibia; order Caudata; family Ambystomatidae; genus Ambystoma; species Ambystoma mexicanum. The sequence continues at coordinate 659,265,051 of NC_090932.1, read as the reverse complement.
AGGTGGTGGCCCATGTAAGAAGGGAATATTTAGACCCCCTCCCCCCAAAAAATTTGCAGCTGAGAAATGTCCTCTACTTCTTTTTTCCGATGATGCAGTCGTTTTGTCTATCTCCCCTAAAGGACTTAAGACCGCATTGGAAGCCTTCCAGGAGAAATGCACTGAGTTGTCTTTGGAAATGAATATGTCCAAGAGCAAGATCCTGATATTCCACCCGAAGTTTTGTAAATACACTAAAATGTTGGTTAAGGTCAAGAATATCGTCCTAGAACAAGTACAGGAATATGATTATTTGGGCATACGTGTTAATGACCGTGGGAACTGGCCCTCACAAGTGAACAAAGCTACCCTGCAGATAGAGAAATATGGGGGGTATAACAACATGTTTCTATAACCCTGGCAAGGATTGGTCTCATCAGCAATTAAAATGCAATCTATCCAGGGCAAGGCAACATCGAGTTATGGAGCTGAATTATGGGGTCATGCTGATTGTCACACTTTGGGCTCAGCAGAATGAACATTTCTAAAGAAATGACTGGGCCTACCCAAATGAGCTCCAGCTAACCAAATGTATTTAGGAGTGGGTCTTAGCCCAATAATCAAGAGGTTTATTTTAGACCTGCTCTCTTTTGGCTTTAGGATCTGGTCAGTCCCTGAGCTTAATACCTACCAAAAAGCAATAACCCATGTACATGACTCAGGTTATAGGTTATAGTATCGACTTAAAAGGGTCGAATGACAAAAGGGTTGAGTCAATTCGACTGAAAAAAAGGATCAACATTTTTTTTAAAAACATTTTTTTAGGGTGGGTCCCCCCCCCAAACCTCCGTTTTTGGTGTAAAAACACCTTTTTTAAGCTAAACTAGAGCAAAAAAAATATTTATACATTTTAAAAAAAAATCGATCCTTTTGTTTTCGGTCGAATGCACTCTCACCTTTGGCATTCGATCCTTTTGTTTTCGAAACTTTAACTGGACACCCATGACTCAGAGGGCAGTAGATGCCTACCATGGGCACAAGTACAAGGCTCATTGGATTCTTTAGGGTTCATAAACGTATGGCACAGCCCACATTGCATAACAGAGGGACATAGAACAAAGTAAGACAATTTATTGAAACAGAATTAGTTGCCAATTGTAGTAATTCTACAGGGGGAAACTTATATCTGGAAAGAAACACTAGGTGGGGCCTCGAAACAAACCTGGATATGGAAAGGCCACCTAGTGCATCTAAACTGTATGTTAAGTTTAGAGTCTCCAACTTACCTCCGGCGAATGTCAGTAAGAGATGGTCTACAAATGGTAATGGTGCCTGTCCCTTTTGCTTATTACAGAGGAAACCTTGACACATTTTCTATTTGTTTGCAAAGCCTATAGTGCCCTTAGGCACAGATTTTTAGTCCAACTGTCAATTGCAAGAGGTATAACAACAGCAGTAGAAGCACTAAGGTCCCTCAAAAAATGTGATGTGATGAAAGTGTTGTATTGTGTATCTACATTTCTCATGCGTGCTTCGTGGATAAGAGCAGAAAACATCAAAGAACGTGCACTAATGGTTTGATTTTTATTGGTATATGTATGAACTTTTTAGCAGTATTGTGTCCACCGGATACAAATATTTTAAATTAGAACCTCGCCTGTTGCTATATTTTATGAATGTGGTGATCCGTTTTACTTCTGTATTTTGTAAAATTTGTTGTCCACATGAGCAAAATCTGCTCTGCCGAAAGGCTTGGTGTTACCAGTGGGTTAGTCTTTTCCCTTTGCGCCCAGGTAGGTGCACCCATACATGCGATGTACCGTTTTTGTCAGGACACCTGTGGATACGCAGGATAGTAGGACATGTGTTGTTGGCGGCGTGTTTCAGTGGGTGGCCAGTGTGAAATGTCTGAAAATTGTGGTTTATTCCACCAAATTCAGAGACATTTCCCTCTGCCCACCCACCGAAACACTCCGCCAACAACAGATGTCCTACCTTCCCGCGTTCCCACAGGTGTCCCAACAGAAACCGTACCTCACATGTGTGGATGCACCTACCTCGGCGCAAAGGGAAAAGGCTAACCCACTGATAACCCCAAGCCTTTCGGCAAAGCAGATTTTGCTCATGTGGGCAACCTACAGATTTGGGCCTAGGGTGTCGAAGCCACCAAGGAAAACAGAGAATCCCATGCATTTCCGAAAAGAAGACACCCGTGGGCACCCCCCTTTCCACTAAAAACATTCATGGTGGTTTAGTGACCCCCACACTCACCCAAAACAAGTTATCATTTTTTTAATTTTTGTTTTTGTTTTGCCTCTTTCCTAGGGGAAGATTGTGCTAGCAATCTGACCCCAGTGAGGGCTACATGAGATGCCTCCCGTCCAATTGGGGTGGGGGGAGAGAGGGCCACCCCCCCCCTTTCAAACACAAAAAATCCTGGTGGTCTAGTGGGCCCCCCACCCAAAACAAGTTATAATATCTTTTTTTTTTGTTTTGCCCTTCCCTAGGGGCAGGTGGCACATGGGTGCGACCATCTGCCCCAAGGGGGGGGGCAAAATGTACTGCCCCAGGATTGGGGGCAGGGTGGCTCTGCCAATTTCTGCAGTGCCCCCCAACCCCAAATGGATGGGGGCATATCATGTACCCCTTCCTAGGGGCAGAAATCTGCCACCAGGGAGGGCTACATAAGATGCCCCCTCATCCACTTAGGGTGGGGTGGAAGGGCTGTCCCCCTTTCAAACACAACACATCCTGGTGGTCTAGTGGGCCCCCCGCCTCCTCCCGCCTCCACCCATAACACGTTATAATATATATATATATTTGTTTTGCCCTTCCCTAGGGACAGATGGGCACATGTGTGTGGCTATCTGCCCCCAGGGGGGGGTCAAAACGTACTGCCTCAGGCTTGGGAGGGGTGGCTCTGACAATATTTGCAGTGGCCTCTCCCCCCACCCCAAATGGATGGAGGGCATCTCATGTACCCCTTCCTAGGGGCAGGAATCTGCCCCCAGGGAGGGCTACATAAGGTGCGCCCCATCTGCTTAGGGTGGGGGGAGAGGGCCACCCCTCTTGCCACCCCCCTTGCAGAAAGCCCTGGTGGCTCATGGTCCCACGCACCCACCCCACCCAAAACTATGTTTAAAAAAATATATGTTTGTTTTTGTTTGCCCCCTTCCCTGGGGGCAGATCATCACCCATCTGCCCCCAGGGTATTGCCCCATGCTTTTGGGGCTAGGGGGGAGCCTCTCCCCCCACTTCAAAAACAGATCCCTGCACGACACACCAAACACATATTCTGGGGGGGGATAAATGACATTACACCCCCCCCACTTAAAATTGTGGGGGGGGATTTGTCCCCCCTGTCCTCCCCATGTCCTACGCCCATTCTTGGCTCCAAATCTCCACCCTTCGAAAAATTAAACCCTTTATACTGCTGCAGGACTTCCAGACCGTAGTGCAGGCCCTTGTAGTCTCGCCCATCTATGGGGGAAATGCTCTCCTGACTGGGCTCCCAGCTGCTCGCTTGGCTCCCCTAAAAGCAGTCCACCACGCTGCAGCATGTCTTATTACTGGTGCATGGACATTTGACTGAATCACCCCATCCTACGCAAACTACATTGGTTTCCTCTCCAGGCCAGAATACTGTTCAAGACTGCGTGTATCATCTACAAAGCAGTCACAAGTAGCACACCAGCGTACCTGGTGGCTAAGTTCCACACATTGTGGCACACACTGCTCACGCAGAAAATCGGCCAACCAGTCCAAATCACAACTTCTCCGCAAAGGAAGAGCCTGCAATCAATCCATCTCTTGTCACGCATGTTCTCTATGAAACTCAATCCTGGTGTAGGATTGGAATGCCCCCATAAGTTTCCAATTTCGCAAATCTCTCAAAACATGGTTTTTTCAACACCTGACCAAGGACTACTATCAATAGGTGCACATACCAACGCACAGACCTCAACTCACGGTACTGCGCCACTGTTAAACGATACTAACCCAAATGCTGGCTACCCACACTCTGTACAGTGCTCTGTTGCCCTCCAGCTACGTCTGCGCTTTAAACAATACAATAAAAAATACAGTACCAATGGGCATGTTGCTGTTGGTAGGTACAAAACAAGTTTTGGGATGGGACTGTGCATTGCTTGCTACAGGCAAGCAATTTTTTCATAGTTGCACCTATTTCTGCAGTGGTAATATAGGATACATTGAAACACTGATGCTTTGTTTTCTATTATGGGGTTGGCAGGAGTGGTGAGCAAGACAGCATTGCGGTGTGAAGCCAGCGTTACTGCATACTTTCCTCTAAGGCGGTGGGAGAGTGCAGTGGTCTCCAAAGACCTGCTGAGAGTGGCCCCGCAGTACAGCAAGAAAGCTTGTGCTTGCCCAGCGAGTTTGTATGACCGTGTGACATTTGCATAGAGCTCTGTGCTTTTGTGACGCCTGAGCTAAAGATCTGGCCCCTGGGCTGTAGACTGTAATTTGGAACTTCGACCTGTGGCGGCTGGCAGTGAGTGCACATGGCACCCTACTGTGGAGGACAGGGAGGATTGGTGAGGCCTTTCTTGGCCTACCTTTAATACCTTTTCCATTGTCAACACAGTAAAGAGTGCATCAGTGTTTTCGTATTCGCATGGTCAGGTGGTTGGACTAATTCCTCTGGCTGAGCTAACTCCGGTGGCTTGGCTGGGAGGTTTCCTAGCTTTCCTACCTTTCCCTACCTTCATCCCTACCTTCATCTGGGAAATACGCCAAATGTGCTAGGGAGGTGGAAAGCCGTTTAACACTAGAGCGATATGAAAGAGTCTGAAAAACTGATATATTGTCTACTCACCACTGCGGTTAAACCCAGAAAGCCGGGCCACTGTTCGGTCAGGAACCAAGGTTCAATTAAAGGTACCACTCTAGCAAAAAAGGGGCAAAGGAGATTACAAGCAATAAACCAGCACTGAAAAAACAATAAAAAATTACAATCTTTTTGGCACTGGCACAAATAGGACCTGTGCAAATTGATCTGCCCACAGAATCGGTGACTTCAATTGTGTCAATCGTTAACCATGATTTAGACAAACTAGATCACTCTATTACTTTTGATAATGACGGTTCACTTTTGAACCTGTGCTACAATTTGAAACACAACTCTCTGGGATATACATCGCTCCATTGTTACAATATAATTGGGTTGAATTTATCGGCAAGTCCGAACCTAGAAGAGCTTTTATCAACAGGGGAATCACTGTATAAGGAAACCATTTTTTTTTTCTTATTGGTTTATACAAACCTTAAAAATAATTTGTGCATGTATGAACAGTTTCAGTTCAATGCGTACAAACAGACAAGTCTCTACTATTTCTCAGTTTTACATTTTCACTATGCTTGCTCTCACAGATTTCTTAAAGTATACATTTCATTTGCTTTTTGGAAGATAAAGATTCACTTACAACGCAGCGGGCCAACTTAGGGAAGACTGTAGTATCATCTTCTAACATTGCTACCCTAATGGCCAAGATGGATGCCTATTGGCTTTGTGCACTAAACTGATGATAGACCAGCTTGAGCTGAAGGGCATATTAGCAAAAGCGGTTGATGTAATATTGGAAAGCAGTCAGGACCACTTAGGTGGTCTGGACCAGCTTACGGGGGAGTCAAGATTCTGTGTACAATCAGCTCACTCCATGGCAAATTCCCCCTTGACCACAGTCAACACAGCGGCAGACACCCAACGGTGGGCAAGGATGGAAAATCAAATGCGCATTTAGTGCACTGTATATTGGAACAGCAACACAATGACTCACTGTGGGTGTCGGCGGAAATGGAGGAGGGGACTATTGAGGCATTGTGCAATGAAATGTCATTGATGAGGAGCTCTCCCGGGAAAAAAGTCTAAACGTAAGAAACGTCTTCTAATGAAGAAAATCTTTACCTCTCAAATGAATGGAATTCTTGAATGATAAATTAATCTCTAGAATACTGGACGCTCCTGAGCCAAGAGGTATTCCTTCTACTCGGTCAGTAACTATTGTTACCCAGAATCAGGGTAATTCCTCTAGTAGACAAGTTGAACTCAGGGGCCTTCTGGACAAATGGGTAAGCATACAAAAGTCTGGGGTTCCCAGGTTGCCTGCTAAAAAGAAGGACCTGTGCACGGGTATTAGAGAAGATCTGTAGAGGTTCCACCCAATCCATTGACACCCCTGTCTTGATTTCCAAGCAGAGGCCCCCACAAAAAATAATGTGGAACTTGGAATTCCAAGCAATATTCTTCCTTCCACTAGCATGTACACAAACATGCACCTGGGAAACATGGTAAAGTTGGAAGAAGTTGCCCCAATGTTGGACAGTCCCTTCCTAAATAGATCTAGACTGCTCTCGCTATGGAAAATTGTCCCTTAGCTGAGTGCTTATCAAGAAAGATGATGTATGTTGGGTAGAGGGCCCGAGATAGGACAGTGAGGTCAATTGGGCGCTGATTCGACTGGCATCATCAGCAACCGTCTCCTTAGTGTATTCATGTTCAAGTTCTTTGCAATCAATGGGCTAAACACTCACGGTCTGCCATGTCCCTGCCCGTAGAGATGAACGGTATGGAACAGAGACGTTATTCCATTTGCCACATTTGCAATTGGACCAGGTGTTGACTGACTGTTTTGCTAACTTGCCCGCTCTCCAAGCTGGACCACAACACCAGCGCTCTGCCCTGAGGGAGGGGTGTATGATCAAGTACTTTACAAAGGACACAGCGCTACGGAAACATATTGACCTCTACTCAATGAAACTCTATTAAAGTGCTGGAACACGCACGGTTTTCGTTCATTCATGAACCACCCTCTGGGCTCCTCTATAGTAGGAGAGAGTGATTTAATTATGTTACAGGAAAAATGGCCAGTTAAAGCTGTGACAATAGATGGCTGTAGCATTCTGTCAAGACAAGCTGTGTGTGGAATTCAAGGTCACCCCATTGGATGGCTTATTATTGTAGTACAATCTTATATAAGCCTGATTCCCCTTATGTATTATCAGCAATAATCGGTATTCATTCAAGTGACACTTGCATATTGATCATTAATATTTATTCCATCCCACCCCACTGGGAGGGACTTGTGTAAAGGAGATCTCAGTGCCATTGGAGAGGAAACTGTGCTGCTGAAATTATAAACTTCCTGGAGGGAAATTAATTGTAGGTGGTATTTTGACTGCGCCTCATATATATGAATGGCTTGTCTCTTCTAATAATGATTCTGATTCAGCGCTACCTTCCAACTTTTAGCGGTTCGTCAGGGCAGAGAGGTTGTGGTTGTATTCTCACAACTTTTACCCCGATTAGTGACCATTATATATTGACTTGGACACTTACTCTTTCCAAGATGTTAAAGATCTGTAAACTCAGAATTAGGTTGCCATTAATGGCCAGGGCAATTGCATTAACTTGTGTAAAAATAACTTTCTTAAGATCAGTGCTTTTTGCTATTCTTGACTGCCTACAAATGAATCACTGGAATCTGCAGTGGTGTAGGGTTAAGTTAAATCATCAACTTAAACTCCAATCGAGGCAGCAAAGAATAAGTTAACGACACAATAACTCCTTCGATCCACATCTCCAAAAGGAAAAGAATGCTCTCCGGAAACAATAGTCTCCAATAGGCATGTCCACTGGTTATACTAATCTGGAAAAAAGGCAATTAAAGACCCTCTCCCAGACTAGATATCGAAATTGTTTGAAAAGCCATGAATTCTCCTTGAGAACTGTACATTTTCTCAGAAGCATTCGGTATTGTACACAGCCATTCAGAAGCTATATTACAGTCTTGATCATTATCATGTGTCTGACACCAAATATGTAGCTTCCGCAGGCTTTAGTGAGGGATTCTCTCTGGATGACACCCTATTGATTACTAAATAATTGAACAGTTCCTGTGCCCCCGGCCCGGATCTGTTATCCAACGCTGTTCTCAAGGTCGAATCCCTCATTTTGGGCTTCAGTCCTCGAGCAAATATCCCAAAAAGCCTTGAACGAGGGCATTATGCCAGACAGATGGAGATAATCGATTTTGATCCCGGTTCGTAAGAAGGGCGATACGACAGATCCTTTGAACTATCACATATTGGCAAAGCTGGACGCAAGCCAAAAGATTTTCTCCAACATCTTGTTGGAGAAACTTGAGAAATGGGTGGCGGCATTACGTTTACTGCCACCTTCTCAGACTAGCTTTCTGAAGGGACAACACACCCTGCACAACATTAGTGCTCTCCAATATGCCATTGCCACTTGGAAAAGTGGCCCTAATAGAAGGCTTTATGTGTGTTTCATTGATTTTAGTATGGCCTTCGAATCAGTATCGTGTCCACTGTTGTGGCAGCAACTGCGTCAATGGGGCATTGACCAATCTTTACTGTATTTTATTTCCCTTCTGCACATAGATAATGCTGTGGTGATTTATATGAACCAAGAGGGACTTATAACCACGGAGATACCAGTTAACATGGGCGTGAAACAGGGATGCGTCCTTGCCCCTTTATTATACAACTTATATGTAAGTGACATGGGTAAGGCGATCCATACAGTTTGTAATTTTCCACTGCATATAGGAAACAAGTTAACGTCCTGGTTCAGCTATGCAGATTATACAGTGCTGCTGGACCTCACCCCAATTGGGCTGCAGTGGTCTGTAACTGCTGTTGCTAAACATGTTTTTAATAATTATTTAAAAATACATTCTCAGAAGACAAAAATATTAGTAATTGGTGCACGCGGTCCAGGAAAATCGGATTCACTTGGTCTATGAATGGTTCAATATTGGAAATTGTAGATCGATATGTGTATTTAGACTTCCCCATTTGGGACTCAGCAACATCATTTAGGGGTTGGCAGGGGTGGCAACCGCGACCTCTGAGGTCTCCCTTGCTACACGTTAATAAATAAATAAATAAACTGGGCTGTGGCCAACAACATGCAGCTCTTTGTTTCTGGAGTGGCTGGTTTTCTGATGGCTATAGCCGGAAAGATAGCTCAGTAGTTTGAGTGCTTGCTGCTGCAATGTGTGTGTGTGACCTGCACGTTTCAGGTTCGACTCCCGGCAAGGTCAACTCAGCCTTCCATCCTGCTGAGGTTGATAAATCAGTACCAACACAGGTTGGGTGACATTAACGATACACACAGTGATCCATTCATGTATGAAATATATATCATTTTGGGGTGGGTTCAAATGATATCACTTCCTGTGATGTCATCAGAGGTAAGGGGTCGTGTGATGGCATTTTCTTGAAATGACGTCCCTGTTGGGATTTCCTGATGGCAGAACCACACTATGATGCACTTCTTTTAAAATATTGAAGAAATTGTATTCCTTTAAAAAATGTATCCAGCACAAGGGTGGTAACAACATCGAAGGACAAATCGCTTTTTATTTGAAGAGCATTGCACCAGGAATCCTTTATGGACTGGCCGTCCTTCCTGAATGCCTTATGTTTTGGGTGAACACATTAGAAGGCATGATTTTGAGATCTATCTTGGGGGTGCCTCAATAGCTGCATGTGGAGGCACTATGATGCAAATTGGGCGTCGAATCAATAAAGTCACGTTGGTTAAGACAACGATGCACGCTGTATATTACATTTGTCCTAGCCTCGGAAGATCAAATACGCTATTTATTTATTTAGATATCTCCAACATGCAAGTTTGTAAAAATGATTTCATATTGCAACTTCAACAATACTACATTGGCTTATCTGGCTGATTTGAAGATTTCCTTGGACAAATTGCTTAGCCTGCCCAACTGGTCTTGTGTCCTAAAAAAGAAAGCTAGTATGGTCGATATAAGTAACAATATAGATCACTTGTCCACTAAGACCATGTATGCAGAATATAGAAAACAGGGCTTCTGTTAAAATGTCCCACAGTCTTATTTAACTGAATTGTACTCCTCAGCAATTTGCAAATGTATTATTTATCTGCGATTGAATATTCTTCAACATTAGAGCATAGCGGGAGATGGACGAAACTTCCTAGGGATTAGAACATTTGCTGTTTGTGCAAAATGGCGGTTGAATCAGTGCAGCACTTCTTGACACAGTGTCCAGCTTTGGATGTTTATTATGTAAAGGGCTATTCCAACTTCATAGCTGGCTTGCCTCAGATTGAGGGCGCCAGCTGTGGCGTAATCTTCTGGGTGCAGAATCGGTGGTCATTACGGCTGCTTCATTTGGTTTAATCAACAATGTGATGGTTTTGTAATTTGTTTTTCTTTTTTTTGATTTTTAATAATTGTAAAATGATTGTGTTGCAATTGAAGGCCTTTTTTAACTAGGCACGATTGTGTCAACTTGCCATCGTGTTACTCTTGTTTATCATTGTATCTGATTAATGTAGTGTGAATAAGGTTTGTAATTTAACCAATAAACACACACATAATAATATAAAATATTCTGGGGTTGGCAATGTAGGCACTGAAAAGGACCCTTTTTGGATTCTTTATTTTCCCTCTGCCTGGCTTGCAACAGGACAAGTAAAACCCAGGGTGAAAGAAGAATGCATTCTGAGAGGTGATTATGACTCGCCTGGCATGCCCCCCATGTGTACATTATGCGTGTGTGCAGATGGTATTTGCAGAGAGGCCTTTGTGGCAGCAGCTTCATTTCTATGAAATGTCCCTCACACAAACTTAGAGCATATTTCCCACCGGGAAGTGATTTGTGAATTGGGGCACTGCAGGTTGCCTGACATGATGTATGACCGTGTATCTAGCGCTTTCGATTCGCCACACACACCAGCCCTGTATTCTTTCATACCAGTTAAAGATTGTTTGGAAACATATGCATCTTGATGATTTCCATTCGATTTTTTAAATGATTAAAGATGTTTGTAGTTTTCAATTTACTTAAGAGCATTTGTGCTGCCAAACGTAATGTGCAGCTGCATAATGAAACCTTACTTTAGTTTTAAATGTACATATGTATTTTATAAACAGTATCTTAATACTTAATTCGAATGTGCTTTAAGCGTGCTCTCTGTGTTGTCTGCAGGATAATATAATAGTGATAGCCCATATTTCCAAATTCCATATGCAAACATCCCCAAGTTAACATCTGTAAACTTGTTTATTTTCAACAGCAGACATCAGAAATGATATCCCCGATTTATTCTAATATCCTAAAAGTATCCTCAGTGGAGATTTTGAATTGATTAAAATAAACATTAAAGACGATCATTTAATTATAATAGTTTGTAATGGTTGATTAGAATAACTAAATGAGAAACAAATCAATTTGTTTTGTGTCTTGAAGTTCTTAGTCATGATTGTATTCTGATCTGATTTTGTCAACATCGAAATTGTAAGGCATTTCGTAGTTCAGAAACTATTGTTTCATGTCAGGGACTACATTCCCATAGCCTATACACATGTGCATTCAAAGCAAATACATTTGTATTGCAAATATTTTCGACAACTGAATAAAATCATTACAAAAATAAAATGCATATCCTTAATGTATGGAAGAGTGAACCAACGATAATTAAAATGTATGCATGCATGTTTCTCTTTGCTTTTGTGTGTCAGTACAGTGTGGTGTTTATATGTATGGGAGATACTTTGTCCACGTGTTGTGATATCAAAATTCGTTTTTCCTCAATAAAATGTGCTTGGCATTGTGCTGTGGTGATATTCTAAAAGACAGTGCTTCTAATTACAGTTGAACTTTGAATAATTTCAAAGTCTGTCACACAAAATCTATTTAATTGTCTTCCTCACTGAAAAATGACCTGCTTCAATTTCTTTACCCTTTGCTGACATTCATTTCCTCTGAGCGTGACCACATTTACAAACTTCTTTTGTTAAACATGTTAACATTTGTTGTATTTGTTGTTGATAATTAAGGTGCCAGCTTCAAACACAGTTGCTTTGTAGCACCAACAGTGAAAACGAGGAACAAGGTGAGGGGGAGATGGAGGAGGTGGGGCGATCTGAACCTTCAAAGCTTTGGAACATTCCGGAACAGTTAAGCAAAAGGTAAGGTGGTGTGGTGGAGAAGGAATTCAGGAATGACTTACGCGATTACGAATCTAAAAGGCAGACCCTGCAACAGACAAATCTCCACGTTTGGGACACTGTATTGACGCTCAGCAAGACATCTATTTAGTAGACCCTGCCTGATACGTGTTTCCTCAGGAAAGAGTCACTGTGTGACCCCAAAGAAAAAGGTAAGCCACTCATTTATTTGGGACGCTGATTCATGCCACTTGGGTTTGGAGACCGGACAGTTCCTATTCAGACATGATTTGTGTCGTTCAGATTGGAAGTTAGAACATATATTGGACGTTTTACTGATTCTTGACGGCCACAAAAAGTGTGGTCCTATAAGAAACAAAGCCACCTTTTGATTGTTCACAACGCTTCAACAGACAGGCATTGTCTGTTTATCGACCGAGCAGACCACGACCTACCGTTATGAGCAAAGTGGTGTAGCAAGACCGACAATGTTGAATGATCTGGACAGTTATTAAGGGGAAGCTATCTCCTAGAGTCCTCCCTCCACGACTCCATGAAATAAAAGATTGGAATCATCGCAAACTCAACCAATTTACCTGGTCTTTGATTAGACCAGACGAGCGCAAAAGTACCAAGTCACTGCTGCTGTGCAACAACTCCAATTATAAGTGTGCTCCTGATGAATTTCCAAGGATTAACTCCCTCAAAAGATTAGGAAAGAAACATGTTGGTATTTTTAACCATTGTTTGAATCTCTTATGTGTGAATGAATGAATATGAATATATGAGCAATTGACTGGTATGAATGACTATTAGTGGAAGAGTGATTAATTTAAGTATGATTATGTGATGTTGCACGACACAAGCCACTTTACCATTGAGGCCCCCGTTCTGGGATTTACCTTTGGAATTGTTTTGCACAAACTTTTGCAGTGATGCTTTATCTAGTATTCCACTAGCTTTTTCAAACATCTGTTTGAATGAATTTGAACTTTTTATATGTTTAATGTGATATGCATTTTTGTACAATACCAATTAAAATATGTAAACATTTTTAGACTCAATAATAATGTCTTTTTCATTGTTAAAAGTTGGTTGTGGTCTGAGGACATGAGTTAGTCCTTCCCGGTACTCTAAGAAAGCGGTAAATTTGGAGTCACAAGCTTTATTGTTCACGTTTTAAGGGTTAAGCCCTTCCTTTGAGGGTCTGCTTGAGACCCACATAATTTCCCTCAACCTCTCCGTGTTATGATGGGGAAGGAATTCAGTTCAAATAGGTTACAATAAGTGCAGCATTACGGAGATCAGCTTGATGTGTAGACAGGTATGACCACCTGGAGCGTTTAAAGCGGCCATGGCCAAAAGCAACAATAACATCATGAGTAAAAGGAAAGCTTGAAAGTAATGTTTTCAACCATTTCCTGAAATAGAGATGATTGCCCAGCTTTCTCAAGGGGGCGAAGAGGTTTTTCACAGAGAATCTGGTGCAGTATGTGGGGTCCTGAAACATAATTTCTTTTTTCTAGGGTGGACCAGTGAAAGGAGGAAGGAGTAAAGCGACCTTAAGGCCAAAGGGCAGTGCTTCGAGATTTTCTATTGAATGCACTCTAGTCTTGCTCCACAGTAGTCACGGTGGATGATTCACAGGCTTTTAAAGACAAGCCACCTCTACACAGAAAGCTATTACAGGTATTCTAATTGGTTATTTATAACGTGATTAATACCCAGAGGTTTCTAAACGTGGACCCGGGGATCGAACGAGCGTGCGTTGCCCCTGAGCTATCTTCCCTAGTTATCAAAGGGCTGCCGTGGTAAAGTCTCCTGGATAGAGGCCGAGAATCAGTGTAGTAGCCATATATTGAATTGCTTGTAACAGATGCACCAGGCCTTTAAAGACATCCAAGTAAAAGCTATTACAGTAATCCGTAAGTGAGCAGACTATTGCCTTTTTAAAAAAAAAAATGTTTTTTTAAGATCTTTATTTTCTTTGGGAGCAGAGATACTTTTATAACATCATACATTCAGATTCCTGCTAAACATTAAACATTACAGTCATTGGGGCTTGTTAAGAGTTAGCTGGTAAACTGGCAGCAATACCGGTTTGCCGGTTTTACCATTATCACCGCTGCATTACGTCCCAGGCCCCAGATCCCTGGCTCAGAAAGTCCAAGTTCTCTGATGTGGAGCTCACTGGATTGATGGAAATGATAGTTCAGCATGCTGAAGAACTTTTCGGGAGCAAGCACAGGAGGACAAGCATCTAGCGTAAGTCTGGTCTATGGGCTGAAGTTGTGGCAAGGGTGACAGCTGTCTGAACTGTCCCCTACACCAACAGGGACTGCAGAAAGAGGTGGGATGACCTTGAAGCAAGGTTCTGGGGCCTCATCTCTAAGCACAGGAGGGAGTGTGCTGCCACAGGAGGAGGCACGGAGGATCCCCTTTTTCTCATGCCCCGGGAGAAGATAGCCAGCAGTATCCTGCATATGGAGGGTATCAAGTTCATAGGAAGCGCAGAGGCTGGATCAGGGGCTAAAGGTGATGGCAGTAAGTACAATTGCATGGACATGTTCAAGCCCCCAATTGAATGCATCCCCAGGCATAGCTGCACAGAATGGGCATGGGAAACAGTTTGACACATGGCAGGCACAGCAAAAGGGCAGTGAGTGCACACTCATGTGTCAAGGGATGTGGTTGAATGTACCAAGGCACATGCAATGCCGCTGAAATGTGCATGTATGCACATGGACATATGTCAAGTACCCATGTCTACCAAGATTGTCCACATCTGAAAGTGATATCCTACCACACACACAACAAAAACACTTTTGCAGGTTGACAGTCAACATGTAGACGCACATGCAATATAGGTGACAAATGGAAACAATTTAAATAAAAAATAACAAAAAAAGTGAGGGGGGATTGGAAATCTGAGTATTGGCATTTCCATTCCCTAAATGTAAGTGTGCTGAGGGTGGGTGTTTGCGGAGGGTGTGCTCAGGGTGGATGTTTGGGGAGAGTTCGCTTAGGGTGGGTGTTTTGAAAGGGTGTGCTGAGGGTGGGTGTTTGGGGATGTGTGCTGGGGGTGGTTGCTTGGGAAGGGTTTGCTGAGGGTGAGTGCGTGGGAGGTGTGCTGAAGGTTGGTGTTTGGGGATGGGCAATGCTTTTGTGGGGATATTTGTTTTATGTTGCACATACTTAGATTAAAAATGCACTTGAAGCAATGAGGGGACATTCCTGATTGAATTAATGTGTTTAATCTGCGTAGTCAATATTCACGTCATTAAGGTGCAAGGGTTGTGTAATTTGGTGTCCTCATCCAAAGAAATTGTCAATGAGTTCCTAGTGAGCCAGTCGCCCAAGGCTGGCCTCTACATGCTCAGTGTGTACATTTATGCCACCCGTAGCTACTGCGTCATCCTCCTCAGGGGGTGGCATGTCTGCATCCGGGGGCAGAGGAATGTTGCAGTGGATGCAAATGTTCTACAACATATCACATGCCAGCACTATTTTGACCACCTTGTCCAGCCTGTACATTGGAACACCCCCAGTACGGTGTAGACATCGGAAGCAAGCCTTCCACAGGCTGATGGTACGGTCCATTGACACCTTGTTTCTGACATGGGCCAGTTGTATGCCACCTCCTGTGGCATCAGGTGATTCCTCAGAGGAGTCATCAGCCATGGAAGCTGCGGGTATCCGGAGTCACCTGCAAGGGGGAGAGGCATAGGTGTCAATCATAGTGATCTGTGGATGAGTTTCCTGTAACTTCAGCATTTCAATAGACAGCCTGTGCATTTATGTCCCATGTGTCATGCCACTATGCTATTTCACATTCCGCTGTTGCATGTGTAGTCAACTAGTCATAGGGGATGTTCAGTCTGTAATGGAACATCTTGCACACACTGACACTCAAAGCTTTCATAGCCAGCGCTTGTCAGGTCAACATGCCATGGTGGGTGGTTGGAGCGTGTGCATTGCTCCTATGCAGTGTTCCTGATGGGGTCTGGGTTACACGTGCAGGACGTCTGTGTGGATCTCTTGATGGATTCATCTACATAGTGCCCTGGTTACATGCCATTTCAAATACTACTGTCATGTCCATAATTTGCAGTTTATTAGGATGACATGACATGTATGGCAGTGTTCTTCAGGCCTTGACATGATGGACCCCATATGATCGATTGGTGTCGGTGGCCACTACCCCTGGCCATTTCCCAAATCCCTCAGCTCTCCCAAAGGGTGTCTGGGCTGTGCAGTCTGTTAAAAGTTCCAGATTGCTGTAGTGGCAACTACTCTACTTGAGTGTAGATTGTAATATGTGGTTCGACTTTGCATGGACGATAACCTTGGCCTTTGGGTATGTTGCCATCTGTCACCTTCACACTTCTTCCATGACCCCCCTTGCAGACCATGCATGTAGTAAGATGTGTGATGTTGCATTATGGTACCTGTAGTTCAGTGTGTGTGTTCCTGTAGAGATAACATGTCTTTGCCATGCACTGCTGCATCATGAGTCATGTCCTACTCTGGTAGGTTGCAGCCTGTCATGTATTGGGTGTGCAGGTGCGTCCTGCACGTATGTGGCCTTGTAGGGCATGCATTCACTATGTGTTGGTGACCCCCCTCATGCCTCCTGTACAGCAAGGTTAGTGTGATGGAGCATGTGCTTACCCGATGCCCAGGTACTTTGGCCTCTATGCCCCTCCATGTACAATGGTAGTGTGCTGTTGCACAGGACCATGGCATCATGGGTTGATTGTGTGAAACAGGCACAGCAGTAGGTGATCATGAGTTCGGTATCACAAGTGGCCTAGACGTTAAGTGAATGGAACTGCTTCCAGTTCCTCTGAGGACTGAGGGGCCACCATCTCAACATGCGTGCAGGTCAGGTCTGCCACCACATTGGGCATGCATGCAATGGCATAGAATCTAGCCTTTGTCCTGTGCAAGGGTAGTGGGGAATTCAATGTGCTTTCCAAGATGCCGCAATAGTGCGCCCAGCACCTGACTCAGCAGTTTTGAGAAAGCAGGCTGTTAAATGCCATGCAGTGGGCTCACAGTGTGCTTGTACACGCCAGTGGTAAGGAAGTGCAGGACGACACCAGCTTTACTAGTGCTGGTATGGCTGTCCGGATGGAAATCCTGCTCCAAATATCTTCCTAGATCAGTTTGAGGAGGTATGCAATGCTTTCCCTGTCAAGGCGTTACAGGGTGAGGATGTGCATGTCAGTGAGGGTCCATGGTGTGGCCCTTACACTGGATATGGGTGCACACCTTGCATGGTGTCTCCTCCTCACAATCCTCCTCCTCCTGCTCTACACTACCTCTTGTTCCCTCTGGTGGTCCTCCAGCCCTTCAGCTCTATGTTGGCCTGGAGCAGCTACATTTTGATGCTGAATGCGGTCAGTGGAAGCATGGTGGTGTAGAGAAATGTGGTTGGGGAAGGTGTGTTCTTTTTGGACTCTTCCAGGGTGAATAAGGTGCACCTGGGTGAATTGGGTGCATCTGTGGCCTCATTTCCCACATCTGAATGCATTTACCACCTGCTTTCAGTTGGAGGTCTCTCCGCCTAACCTTTTCTGGTAATACTCGCAACAACTCCAGCTTGGGCTATGCCAGTAATACCATTGAGCCGGTGTAACCAGCGCAGGTTTCAGGCCCATCCGGTATTTCTGGTGCCGGTAGTACGGCACAGGTAATTCCGGATGCATAGATGCCGGTACCAGTAATTCCAGTGACTGTGTTCCGGCACACCCGTACTTGGCCAGTCCTGTAAAAGTGCTGGTAAACGTTATTACCGCCACTTTTACCATATTCCGGCAAACTCGTAATGAGCCTGATTGTGTCTTCAGGGTGAACTCAAACAATCATCTGTATCACCATTCCCTATTTTCTTCCTTACATATTAACTGCATACTCATAATATTCTCCCCCGGACTGTTGGGAAGCCAGTTTAACAGTAGCTCACTTTCAAAAGGCTTAAAACAATGGTGAGGGAATGAAAAAAAAGGGAAAAGAAAAAATAATAAATAAAAGAATAAGGGAGGGGATGGAAATCTAAGTATTGGCATTTCCATTCCCTAAATGTAAGTTTTCCTTACACCAATGTGAACTGTTTCAGGAGCAGTGGCCTATGATACCAGATTTCTTTGTCTCGCACGTAGTCTATGAATGGGGCCCAGGTAGTATTTTTGGGAAGTCATAGGGCCTCATTACACGGATGGCGGTAAGGGTTTACCGATACCGGTATTTTACCGGTAACGGTAAATCCTTACCGCTTTACTACGAAGTCCCTTTGCGGGTTGGGGAATTTAACGTCTGCTTTTTGCAGGCGTTAAAAACCAACCCGCAAAGGGACCAGGGAGCTAATTACGGTACCGCAATTTGCGGTACCGTAATTAGCGCCTTCCCCATTCCCATAGAGCCCTATGGGGCAAAAATGGGAATGGGGAAAGGCAATGGTGGAAGGGGGAATTACCGCCCTGCCAACCTTGGAATAGGGCGGTAATTCCCCTTTCCACCAAGGCGGTGCCGGTATTTTACCGGCATGAACCATGGCGCTAATAGCACCATGGTTCACCGCCATCCGTGTAATGAGGCCCATAGTGTAGAAGAGCCATTATCTTTTCTTAGCTACAACCTACCACATTTATACACACCACTGTGCTAGTATGTGTGGAATCAGGGTGGATGTGGCGCCTGACATATGATACAAGCCCATCTCATCTGCATCTCATAATATGATGACAACCGGGCACATCACAAGCTCACGGCCGGCAATGTCCTTAATTTAGCTAATTATTGCCTCACAGTATGTCTTCGCTTCGGGGCATGTCCACCACATGTGGGTCATCCGTCCTATCTGTGATCAACCCCTACAACATGTCGGTGGGGAAGAGAGAGTGATATTGTTAATCCTTTCTGTGGTCAAATACCATCTGTGTATGATCATGTATATTCCCTCTTTAATGATGGTGCACTTATATGCCAGGTGAGCTCTTTCCCATATCTGACTTCATGACTCTTCTAATGTAGTGATCCCCAACTCCTGTTGCCACTTTTCCATATATGTGAGGGACTCATTGTCCCATACTGAATGCAACAGTCCATATAGTTTAGAAAGTTGACTCTCCTCAATCCTGTCTGTCATTGCCAGTTCCATCTCCTCCGCCTCTCTCGTGCCCGCTTCTTTGGTCTGTCTCTGAGTAATCCAATGATGAAGTTGCATATAGCAACATCGTCCCCTCTCTCCTATCCCCAACTCTGACCTGAATTGTTCAAATGTCTTTGTTACCCCGCCTCCCCGAATACATCTGTTGTAGGTATAATGTCCCCTGTGACTCCCAGGCTTCCCATACTTTTTCTTAACCCCAGTGCAAAATTCAGAGTTGAAAAGTATCGAGGTCAATGGCCCCCTTTGGGGTATAAACCTGCTTCTCTGTCCCCTGTCCGAAAAAGCCAGTGAGTGGCCTGAAGAGGGTAGGAGCCTCCCTTCTCTCTGACGAGATTCACCTGTAAGAAAAGGTAATATTTTCACGGGACTATTTGTCACCCATTGCTCCATGTATTTACATCTTTTCCCCTCTGGGTGAGAAGCCCAGACCTTGATTGGCTTTATCTGTGCCGCTAGATAATACTGCTGAATATCGGGTACCGCCAATACACAATGAAGTGTATTCCTACTCATTATTTTGCGGCGCATTCGTGGACATTCTGACCGCATTTGAATGAGAACATTTTCCCCTGGAGCTTCTGAATTGGTGTTGCTGCAATCTGAATCAGAAATGTGCAGAACATAAATAGTAGTCTGGGTAGGAGGGTCATTTTAACTGCTATGATTCTGCCCACTCAGCCGATTTCTTGTGTCTCCCATCTTTTGAGGTCCCTTTCTGCATCTCTCAATAACCATAGTATTTTTGCCCTCATAGGTGGGGATAGGGTTTGTTCCCAAGCATGGAATCAATTACCTTCTCCATTCTCACAGACTGTTTGTATTACCTCTGCATTTTCTGTTATATTATGGGTCTTTGATTTCCATGGATTAATCGAGAACCCCAATACAGCCCTAAAATGCTTGAGGGTCCGAAATATTCCTGGTATCATGCGTTCTGAGTCTGAGGCATTGACCATTATATCATCTGCATATAATGCAATTTTGTGGGTCTTGTTCAACCCACTCACCCCCTAATTCTGCACTTCCCTTTATCCTAGCCACCAATGGTTCCATCACCACATGACCAACACAGGGGGGGACAATGGGAGCCCCTGTCCGGTTTCTCTCCTTATGTTAATGTGTTCTGTTTGAAGTCATTCACCCTCTCTCTAGTGCTAGGCAATATGAAAGTTTACCAGGACCAGTTTAGTGAAATGGGCCCCAAACCCAAAGGCTCCCAATGTCAGCCATATAAATCCCGATGTATACTGTCAAACACATTATTGGCGTCCAATGCAACTGAGACGTTTTGCTTCATTTTCCTCCTCCATTCGATTAAATGTGGATGTTACCCCATGTCTCTCTACCCTAAATGATTCTCGTCTCATCCACTGGGAACATGTCTGTGAGGATCTCTTGAAGCCTTGTTGTCACCACCTTGGCAAATATTTTGACATCTCTGTTAAGCAAGGTGATGTGGGTATACAAATTATATTCAGTCAGGTCCTTGTTTGGTGTCAGTATAACCATTGTATTTGACTCTGCCATTGTGGGGGTAACCCATACAGTGCCAAGAAACTAATTATACAAGGTGGCCAACCGAGGTGTTAGTATTTGTGTAAATGTTTGATAGAAGAGATTGAGGGAATCCGTCTGGTCTCAGGGTTTTGTTATTTGTAAGGGTTCGGATAACCATGTCCACCTCTTCAGATAGTATTGGGCAGTCTAAGTCTGCTCCTATTTCCAGGGGGATTTTTGGCAGATGAGCAGCCTCCAGGTACTTTCTCTGGGCTCCATGATCCAATGATTCCTCTTTCAAGAGCCCCTCGAAATAAGAAAATACCATCCTCTTTTTCTCCTCTTCTGTGGATCTGAGCGTTTCTGTCGGGTCTTTGAGTGTAGTTTTATAGTTTCTGGATTGATGTTTATGCAATTTTGCAGTAAATAGACAAAGTGCCTTATTCCCCTTCATGTAATGTGGCTGTCTAGTGTTGAGTATCTTCTGGGCCGACCAGGCAGCTAGTAGTGTCTCCAATTGGCACCTGGCAATCCCCAGTTTCCTGCGTGTTCTTACAGAGTCTGTCTTTTTATGCTTCTCGCAGAGCCGAACCTTCTGGTCCAGCTCTGTGCATTGGATTTCTTTGGCACTCAGATATCTTGCAGTCTTACTGATAAATTATCCACTAACAACAGCTTTACAAGCATCACAGAGGGATTCCCATGACGTTACCCCATTGGTGCTCTTGTTGAAATAGTTAATAAGTATTTCCGCTATCTCCTATCTAATGACCTGCTCTCTCGTTTAACACCCACCGCTTTCTTTCCATCCTGGGAGGCCTCATTTGCTGTATAATAACCTTGATTGGCACGTGATCAGACAGAATTCTGCTACCAATCTCAATATCCACAACCAAAGGTATCAGCGAGGTCGAGACCATCAGCATGTCAATTTTCAAGAAGCTCCTGTGTACATGTGAGTAATATGTTTACCCCTTGCCTGTCGCATTAAAAAACCTCCATGTTTCTATTATCCCCAAGTTTGTCAGCAGCTTTGCTAATGCTTGCTAGTTTATTCGATCACATCTGGTGGTTGGAGAGAACCGTTCCAATGCAAGGTCTAGTATGGCACTGAAATCCCCTCCCACTATCAGATCCCCTTCAAAGAAATCCACCAAGCGTCTCAGGGATTGTTAAACAATATATGCTGCTGTTCATTGGGTGCATAGGCTATTATTGAGGACGCCCTTTACCAAGAGTAAAAGGTAAGGTAATGCCTGCCAATCTGCGCTACCCCAACCAAACAGTGATCTGAGGTTAGTTTGGTACCAAAAAGTTTTCACAATGCCACATTCTCCTGGGTTATACAGTAAGTATTTTTATTCGATAAAAGCAAAGAAACACTACACGCCAACACGTGTTTCAGCCCTCTCTGGGCCGTCCTCAGGGCGTATGCACATAACAAATTAAGTATAGCTGTTCAATAAACATGTCGAAATACATTTATCAAATGTAGGACCAGAGTGATGAAACAGCCATGATTACAATATTCAGTGGAATTACAGTTATTTACATAGATCATGAATTCAATTTAATAAGGTGGGAGACAAAAAGAAAGAGGGTAGGGAGAGAGAGGAGAGGAAGAGAAAACAAAGCGTTAAAATTAAAATTGAGCATTGTTATTAGTGATTGTACTTTGAATATTAGTTTGTGCTAACAACCTATAGTTACTAAGTTACGACATACTATGCACTGGATTGAGTTAAAGATTATTATTCTAATTCGGTCCGGTCGTTACACCAAAGAGACAGCAAAATGTCAAATGGTATGTTGTACCTTAATATGGTTCTCATTGCCCGATAAGTCACCTCTGTAGGGTCTGTAGGTTTGAGTCGGGAGATGGCTGCAGTAAATATACATATAAGCATATTTAACATTCTATAGACTACTAAGAGTTCCAATAGATAATATTAATCTTAATGAGTGTACTCGAACAAGTATCAACTCGTAATGTTAAAGGTTGCTTACCACTGGTAACAGTGCTGGAGAGCGTAAATGCGGAACAGGCAGTGTGCTACTGCAAGTCTAATGTCCGTTAGATACGAGCGTCATCTATTCCAAAAGGAAAGGGAGATATTATTGTGAGAGGCTGATAATACTAGCTGGTCGTGATAAACCATGGTGATAAACTTTACGCTCTCCAGCACTGTTACCAGTGGTAAGCAACCTTTAACATTACGAGTTGACGAGTTGATACTTGTTCGAGTACACTCATTAAGATTAATATTATCTATTGGAACTCTTAGTAGTCTATAGAATGTTAAATATGCTTATATGTATATTTACTGCAGCCATCTCCCGACTCAAACCTACAGACCCTACAGAGGTGACTTATCGGGCAATGAGAACCATATTAAGGTACAACATACCATTTGA
The DNA here is from genome assembly GCF_040938575.1 of Ambystoma mexicanum. Lineage (NCBI taxonomy): Eukaryota > Metazoa > Chordata > Amphibia > Caudata > Ambystomatidae > Ambystoma > Ambystoma mexicanum. The sequence goes on along the minus strand of NC_090932.1, from coordinate 659,242,002 downwards.
CATTTTGCTGTCTCTTTGGTGTAACGACCGGACCGAATTAGAATAATAATCTTTAACTCAATCCAGTGCATCGTATGTCGTAACTTAGTAACTATAGGTTGTTAGCACAAACTAATATTCAAAGTACAATCACTAATAACAATGCTCAATTTTAATTTTAACGCTTTGTTTTCTCTTCCTCTCCTCTCTCTCCCTACCCTCTTTCTTTTTGTCTCCCACCTTATTAAATTGAATTCATGATCTATGTAAATAACTGTAATTCCACTGAATATTGTAATCATGGCTGTTTCATCACTCTGGTCCTACATTTGATAAATGTATTTCGACATGTTTATTGAACAGCTATACTTAATTTGTTATGTGCATACGCCCTGAGGACGGCCCAGAGAGGGCTGAAACACGTGTTGGCGTGTAGTGTTTCTTTGCTTTTATCAATTAAAAATACTTACTGTATAACCCAGGAGAATGTGGCATTGTGAAAACTTTTTGGTACCAAACTAACCTCAGATCACTGTTTGGTTGGGGTAGCGCAGATTGGCAGGCATTACCTTACCTTTTGCTTATTGTACAGAAGGGGTGCCGAGAAGTTACCCTTCTACGCTCTGCTACTGCTGCTAAGGACCCCCCCCTCACATCATAATAACTCTTTGAGTGAACCAATAATAGTGTGTGCGCAACTACCCACATAAGGGCTACTTCTCGGTCTCTTCACTTTAGTTTACTTCCCTTTGGGAGTGCAGCACAACACCTATATAGGGACCATTAATTAGTACTACTATGGCCAAATATTTAAAAAATCGTGATGAGGATAGCGCTGCTCTTTTTGCCCCACGTGGCACGGATACTAATCCCTTCAAAAACCGTTCACATAAAACAGAAACGTTAATTCAAAAATTCATTAAATTAGAAAGGTTGAGTAAAAAAGAAATCAACAAATATTGGGAACAAGTATCACTGAAGAACTATCTTAAACAAGAGATTATCCCAAGAGGTTTACGTATACTCATATTCCCAGACTTTAGTCACCAGGATGACCAAGACCTTGCCTCTGATTGGGAAGCCAACCTTACGGCGAGTTCAGAGAACATGATGAAAATTCTTGTATGCCATACAGAGAGAGAACACACAAGAACAAACACTGAAATGGATCGGATCCAAAAAGAGATTACAGAAATGCCTAATCCAGCAACCTCTAAGGAAAATAATTTTGAGAAAATGCATAACATTTTAGAAGAGTATCAAGATGATATAAAAATGAGGAAGTTCAGAAAGTTTTATCGTGATGAACGTGACTATATTAACGATAGAGTTTATACATTTCAGGCCAAATATGATGGAGACCAAACACACATAAAAACCCCCAATGTATCACCGGTTACATCAGATCTTGACTCTGATCAGGAACCAATAGCAACAAGTTCAGGAGGGTTAGAAACTGTAGATGAGGCCCTTTCCGTTGAGGAAAAACGTCATAACAGAAGAGGCTTTATGGCAGAAATTAAAAGATTTAAAAAGGGCAACGCTCAAAATCCCAACACTTATTACAAGAACGTACGCTTTCAGCAATCTTTCCCTTTAGGCCCAAATATTATAACCAACCCTACAACTTCAGAGGAGGAAGAGGAAGAAGAGCCAAGAGCAGAGGGAACCGGAGAAACAAGGAAAAGATTCACCAGATCAAGTCTCAAACCATCCAAACCCAGACCAATTCTCAAAATTTAGTCATTAATCTCTCGTCCAAACAACTTTCATCGCAACAAATCAATGTTCTCAACTATGGCCTCTCCTTTGCACCTAGCACCAAAGCTGATATGACTGAGGTACAAATTGATCTGTATAAATTCATCAGGAAACTCAAATTGAAAAAATATTTTCACAATAAACCCATTTACTATCAACAACAAGCAATACTACCACCTATCAGCAGCAAGAGTATACAGGAGATTGAAAATGTTCACCTTTTGGCGAACCTTACCACAGATGACACGTTATCAATTAGAGATATCCAAAAAGATTTAGGGATACATCAACGCAACATGGATATTGTAGAACACAAGAATAGATCCAAATTTATGCCCCCAAATGCAGGAGATAACATCATAGATGTTTTCTATAGGTCTATTACCAGGGATATTCATCAATATATTGATGGCCAATACAAAGGCTTTTTCAGCAAGCAAGCTAACTTATCCACTAGCGAACAACAAGCTCTTCAGGAATTATCTAATGACAATACAATAGTGATTAAAGAGGCGGACAAAGGGGGCAATATTGTTATTCTGAACAAACTAGACTATATCAAAATGGCTCAAGATCACCTAAATACACCAGGATGCTATCTTAAACTTAAGAACAATCCGACATTACAGACAGTTCAAGAGCTTAAAACTTTGATTCAAGAATGGTATCAACAAGGGATGTTAACGGATGAAGAGAAACAGTTTCTCACCAATACTACTCCACTCGTACCTACTCTGTATCTATTACCTAAGATACATAAACAATTTGATAACCTTCCTTCAGTGAGACCGATAATGAGCGGACAAGGAGGTGCCACAGAGAACTTAGCAACTTATATTGATTCCTGTATTAAGGATCTTGTACCTAAAATTCCTGCCTTTTTGAAAGATATGACTCATATCTTACAGATCCTCAATAATATCTCTTGGGAATCACATTATCAGCTAGTTACCCTAGATGTTACTGCCCTGTATACATCAATTGAACATGCATTAGCTATTAAAACTCTGGACCATTCCTTTAGACTGCATTCTGCTTCACATGCAGCACATGTACAAATGCTTAAAAGCTTTGTTGATTTTACCCTTAGTCACAACCAATTCATATTTAATCAAGACTACTATACTCAAACAAAGGGCATTGCTATGGGCGCAAAATATGCCCCAGCACTGGCAAACCTCTTTATGGCATTCTTTGAAGACTCACACATTTTTCTAAACAACCCATTTATAGACCTCATTCCGGTCTGGAAAAGATATATCGATGATATTTTTGCAATCTGGGCAGGCACAACTGAGCAGTTTCAATCGTTTATGCAATATCTCAATCACAATCAATTTGGAATACAGCTCACAGGCAAAATGGATACCACTGAAATAGAGTTCTTGGACCTTCGAATATACATAACAAATGACACTTTGCAAACTAGTACCTTTCGGAAAACCACAGCAGTTAACTCTATCTTACATGCCAAGAGTAGCCACAGAAGAAATTGCATTGAAAATATTCCACGAGGAGAGTTGCTTAGAGCAAGGAGGAACTGTAGCGAAGATTCGCACTTTACGGCAGAATGTAAGTCTATAGGAACCAGGTTCCAAGAAAGAGGTTATACCAAATGTAATATCGACCATGTACTCAAGAGTGTGAAAAAGGTTACAAGACCATCACTACTCACTCAGTCCAAAAGCAAAAAATCTGAGCGGTTTCCATTACATGTGAATTTTATCACGAAATATTGTAGTGATTCCAAATTCATTTACCACATTCTTAATAAACATTGGAATATTTTACAACTTGATCCAGACTTGGAAACCTACATTACAGAAAAACCGAGAATAATCTTTTCCAGAGCACCAACACTTAGAAATCTATTATGTCCCTCCTTCATGCAACCTGGTTTCAGCAGACAGCAGAATTGGCTGACGCAAAGTCACACACCTGTTGGGTTCCACAAATGTGGGACCTGTAATTTTTGTCAATATGCTTTAGCACCCACCAAAGAATTCATCTGTCATAGCAATTTGAGTACGAAAATCAAGGACTTCATTAACTGTCGTTCTAAATATATAGTGTATGGTATCATCTGTGTATGTAAGAAAGTCTATGTGGGCAGTACCATCAGGGAACTAAGGATCAGAATCAGAGAACATCTAGCAAACCTCAATAGTCAAGATGTTAAGTTACCTTTGGCAGCCCACTGGCAGCAAGAACACCAATTGGTGCACAAGAGTGAAATCAGATTTGTTGGACTGCAACACATCAAACCTCATGCCAGAGGTGGTAACAGACAACTTCTTCTTCGACAAGCGGAGGCCCGCATGATATGCAGATTAAGATGTATTCAAATGGGACTCAATCAAGAACATGAACTCAATGTTTTTCTGTGATCTAACTATAGTCTACCTTGGTACTAATGAGTGTCATTACATACCAAGATCTTAAAAGAGTTGTTACACCTTAGAGGACATCAAAAGGTCTAATTCTTAACATTAGTCTCATGCTATCTACTGGGCATCAATTGTCTCACATTACAATATGGGATACCAAAACATGTTATTTTTTAATTCTATCTTAGTCTAAGCGGTTTTAAATATACTGTAGACTATACATTATCAATCATATTGCTGCTCTGACTTCGTTATTAGGACGACAATTCATGGATGACCTACTTAAGGTATTTGATTAGTATGGACCTTAGGAACGGCTACTTTAACTAATTGTCAAAATACGTACAGGTATGTTATTATACCTTATATGACTGTTTATAGATATCAAACTAACAAGATGTTCCAATTTGCTTCTCATAACTACAGCTAACCATATGACTATATTGGTAATTTTAGCTCCGCAACGTTGTCAGCACACATTTCAGCATATGTCAACATTTTCTTATACCGCCTAAGTTTAGACTCTCTTTGAATGACTTTTACACAGAATAACCGCACCCAAGTGCAGTCTCGCTCACCGAGCATTCTTGCCTTCAGTTACTTAGCAACAGGGATTCAGTCTGAACACATGATTACACTCTCCTTTAGTACAAGCAGCACATTAGCGAAGTACACGACTGACACTGATAATTGTAGTCTAGTAACCTCATATCGTATATGTTAGCGTTAGCTCAACCATAAAAGCTTAGGCTCTCTCTGAATGATTTACAAACAGAATGATTACACTTACGTGCAGTTCAGATCACCAAGCCATTCTTCACTTAGTTACTAAGCAACAGGAATTCAGTCCGGTCACATGACCGTACTCTTCTTTAGCAAAAGCAGCACAGCTATTGGCTTGACCAGCCACACCTTTACTTTGCTCAGAGAACCACTGCCTGCCGGCAGAAACTACCGTGCAGGAACGCATTTAGGCGTGTTATAGTAAGTGCTCTATATTTGTTTTTGCATTTGTCCATGGTTTATCACGACCAGCTAGTATTATCAGCCTCTCACAATAATATCTCCCTTTCCTTTTGGAATAGATGACACTCGTATCTAACGGACATTAGACTTGCAGTAGCACACTGCCTATTCCGCATTTACGCTCTCCAGCACTGTTACCAGTGGTAAGCAACCTTTAACATTACGAGTTGATACTTGTTCGAGTACACTCATTAAGATTAATATTATCTATTGGAACTCTTAGTAGTCTATAGAATGTTAAATATGCTTATATGTATATTTACTGCAGCCATCTCCCGACTCAAACCTACAGACCCTACAGAGGTGACTTATCGGGCAATGAGAACCACATTAAGGTACAACATACCATTTGACATTTTGCTGTCTCTTTGGTGTAACGACCGGACCGAATTAGAATAATAATCTTTAACTCAATCCAGTGCATAGTATGTCGTAACTTAGTAACTATAGGTTGTTAGCACAAACTAATATTCAAAGTACAATCACTAATAACAATGCTCAATTTTAATTTTAACGCTTTGTTTTCTCTTCCTCTCCTCTCTCTCCCTACCCTCTTTCTTTTTGTCTCCCACCTTATTAAATTGAATTCATGATCTATGTAAATAACTGTAATTCCACTGAATATTGTAATCATGGCTGTTTCATCACTCTGGTCCTACATTTGATAAATGTATTTCGACATGTTTATTGAACAGCTATACTTAATTTGTTATGTGCATACGCCCTGAGGACGGCCCAGAGAGGGCTGAAACACGTGTTGGCGTGTAGTGTTTCTTTGCTTTTATCAATTAAAAATACTTACTGTATAACCCAGGAGAATGTGGCATTGTGAAAACTTTTTGGTACCAAACTAACCTCAGATCACTGTTTGGTTGGGGTAGCGCAGATTGGCAGGCATTACCTTACCTTTTGCTTATTGTACAGAAGGGGTGCCGAGAAGTTACCCTTCTACGCTCTGCTACTGCTGCTAAGGACCCCCCCCTCACATCATAATAACTCTTTGAGTGAACCAATAATAGTGTGTGCGCAACTACCCACATAAGGGCTACTTCTCGGTCTCTTCACTTTACTTTACCAAGAGTAGACTACTTTCTGCATCCCATTTTACTGCCCTTCTCTGGAAGTTGACACTTTTGTGGATTAATATGGCTACTCCTCTCCTCTTCACTACTCATGATGCAAAAGGCTGCTCGGTGAAGAACTTATGCCCCATAGGTGTATCTCATTTAGAATACAAATTTCAAATTAATAAATCATTTTAAACTTTAACACAATAGCATACAGGAGAAAAAAAGTAACACGTAGGAATTATTTAAAATAGCAAACCATGAAAGAGGAAAGTGGAAAGGATAACCAAAATACAAGAATACATATACTATTGATCATATTGCCCTTTCACATGTATCTAGAATTTCTTTTAAAAAATAATCGGGGCATTGTAGTTCATCCATGGTCTCATGGCAGTAACTTTCTCTGGTCGCTTGCATTATCCATCTGACGTTTGGCCCACCATACCTCTCCATGCCGTTTCTTCTCATCCCATGCAATCAGTTCACCAACATTTACATTCCCCTGAAAATAAAAATAAAAAACATAACAAATAACTTATACAGGGAAGAAGACAAATAGTAACATTCCTACTATGTCATGAGACAATTCGAAGTGTACAAGTGCAGTTACAGAAGAAGGGAGAGGAGGGGTGGTGTAGGTTGGGTCTGAACATGGAAGAAGACAGACAATACAGTTCCTACTAGGTCATGAGGCAGCGTGCAAGTGCAGTAATAGAAAAGAGAGCAGAGGAGGAGAGGAAGAGTAGAATGGGCTAAACAGGGAAGAAGACAAACAACGTTCATACTAGGTCATGAGACAATTCAGAGCATAAAAGTGCAGTAACAGAAGAGGGAAGAATGGATAAAATGGAACATGTAGGTTGGGAATGAACAGGGCAGAAGCCAAACTATAATGTTCCTACTAGATTGTGAGACAATCGAGAGCGTGCAAGTGCAGTGACAGAAACTAGTGGAGGGGGTGAGGAGAAGTGCAGGATGGGGAAGAAGTGTAATGCTCAGGCGGGAGGAGGAGAAGCAAGCATAAAGTGCAAGTGAACAGGTTCAGTTGCACTTTTGAGCAGGGGGTGCAAAAGGGAGTGCTTGAGAAGAAGGAAGGAGCACAGTGGCATGGAGTGATCATATATGTGCCAAGGCTGGGGAATAAGGGGAAATGTTGTCTTTGAAGTTCAGGAGAAGCATGGGAATGCCTTTTGGATGAGACTCTTACAGAGCGGGCTGTCTAGAGACCTCACCAGGTGAAGTGGGAAGGAAAGATGAACGTAGGAGGTAAGGGGTGAGGGGGGCCAAGGAAGGTCTGAGAGCAGGTGAGGTAGAACTGCGAAGCAACTTCAACACAACAGAAATTCAACTATCTAGCATCAAGTGACCAGGATAAAGGGAAAAGTCTAGGTTTCAACATATAGCAGAAACATAAAAACACCTAAATGTGAGTTTCCTGTAAAGGGGGAAAAGGCCTAGGTTTCAACATACAGCAGAAAAAGCAAACACTGAGATACGAATTTCCTGGAAAGGGGGAAATAGCCTAAGTCTCAACATATTGCAGAAAAGTAAAAACACCTTGATGCGAGTTTCATGTAAAGGGGGTAAAGGCCTAGGTTTCAACATACAGCAGAAAAGTAAAAACACAAAGATGCTGGTTACCTGGAAGGGCATATTTGCCAGAGATGGACAAAATACAATTGTGGGCGACATACAGTTGACTAAAGCATTGGTAAGAGGAGTAATAAGAGAGGTAAGCCATTGAGTGCAGAGCTAGCTTGTCTACAAAAATGAACACTTTACAATCATAGGACGAATAACATGGTGATCGGAGCGTAGACATATGTGAGTGGGGAGCTAACAACAGAGGAGGGGGAAGGTGGGCAATTTGTCAGCAATGTGTCTACTAGTAGGTAGGGGAGGAAACAGTAGGGATCAAATCACTCTGTCTCAAATAGTGTGGGGCATGGAAGGTGTGTTGACCTAAGTGTTAGGGAGGAGCCATTCCATGATGAGGAGGGCCTTGTTATGAACTGTAAATGCAAGGGGTGAGTCTGATGTTGATGGGGTGAAGGATCCTGAGTCCTGGGGCATATACAGAGAATGTCTGTCTACTGGTTCTTTCCTTACAGCACTGACAGAATTCAATTCTGCACATATCCTTAATTCTGGTGGATCATAGGCATCCAGAGATGTTAAGCTTCTCAGTAAGGTAGCTTGGGGACTTCATGGTGACAGCATTGTATATGATGCAGCAGGATTTGAAGATGAAACAGGCTTTCAGTGGGAGCAAGTGCTGTTCAATGATTGTCGGTTCATGTGGCTAAATTTGCAAAGTACATTGATGAGTTGTGCTTCAGCATGCAGGACAAATCTAAGGAGTGCCAGGGAATCCTGGAAGGCCTTCCAAAAGAGTATTCACACCATCTAGGTGGGAGAGGACCAAGGCTTGGACAACAGGTGTGAAGATGTTTTTATGGCAAAAAGGGCTTGATTTCCTGCAGGACATAACATTGGAGCAAGATGTTTATGTCTTACTTGCTATGGGCTGTGTGAAGGAGAGGTTTCTGTCAATGTCAAATCCAAGGGACTTGATGCAGGTGGCCAGTTGCAGTGTGAGGCCCTCATGGTGCATAGCATAGAGCCAGGGCTGGATGTCAGGGTGTACGTTGAGTTTGTTCAGGAGAAGGAATTCAGTCTTGGAGGGGTTGAGCTTCAGGTAAGCACTACACATCCATGACTGAATTAATGAGAGGCAGGCCTTGAGCCTGTGGATGTCTTCGTTGGAGGATATCTTGAGGGAGAGCTGCGTTTATTCTACACATTGTTGGATGTGGATGTTGTGTTGCCTGAGCAGGGTTACAAGAGCTCCATGTAAAGATTTTAAATTAGGGGGAGAGGATGGACCTTTGCAGGACTCTACAAGTGATGGGTAGAGTTGGTGATCTGAAGGAATCCATTTGTACAAACTGGTGGACAAATGCAAGTTATGATTTGAACCAGCTGAGGACAATCTCACTTATCCCGATGCGGCGATGTAGATTGTTGATGAGTGTCTGGTAGTCTATTGTGTCAAATGCTGCAGAGAGATCCAGGAGAACAAAGGAGAGGCAAGGATGGCCATCACCAAGGATTTAAAGGGCATCATTGATAACCTTGACAGGAGTGGTTCCTGTGCTACATCTGGGTCTGAAGCCAGAATGGGAAGACTGAAGGAGTGTGTTGGCTTTTATGTGTTAGAGCACCTGTGTGGCTACAGATTTCTCAAGGATCTTGCCTAGGAATGGAAGATGGGTGATGGGGTGATAGTTGCTGAATTTTTCAGGGTTCAGATTTGGTTTCTTGAGAAGCAGGAGGATTTGTCCAGTCTTAAGGATAGATAGGAAGGTGCTTTGAGTTAGGGAGCTGTTGATGATTGTCAGGTGAGTGTGGAGTGCTTCAGAAGGAAGAGTCTTGAGTATGGATGCAGGGAGCATGTTGTTTGCGTACAATGTGCCCTGAGGGCTTATAGGGTGGCACTGGGCTCTTTCATAGTGAGTGTCTTTAAAGTTGTCCAGGTAGTTGTGGTTCTGCAAGATGGTATTTGTAGTGTGCTGTTAGTTGTAGTGTTGGTGTCTATGTGTTGGCCGATCATGCTGATCTTGTTGATGAAGAAAGAGTTGATGGCGGTGGATTCTTTGATGGAGTTCAGTACGGGTGCGCCAGGCAGAGGGTTTTGCACTGCTTGATATGATATGTAATGATATGATATGATGATATGCTATGATATGGCATTTATAACACACTTATACACAAGTGTTTCAAGGCGCAACGAGGAAAAGGAAGGGGAACAGTGGGATGACATACAATGATCTTACTAGGCCAAGTGTCTTTCAGATCACGCAAGTGCAGGGGAAGAGGGTAGGGGAAAAGTGCAGGAGAAACGGGGGGCTGACAGTGCAGTACACAGGATAGATAGAATAAATAAAAGCAATAAGTCAAAGTACGGCCAGCTGATGGCAAGTGCAAGGGTAAGGGCAGACATCAGGTGTAAAGTGCTGGTGGGGGACTTTAGGGATACAGAAAAACAGTCCCCAAGTGCGGGGGTTGCCCGGGAGGCAGTGCAGTTGTGCAACTGGCGGGGGAGGAATCTGGGCCCGAGATCAGAGGGCGACCAGGCAACCCGTGCAGTTTCAGTTATAGTCAGGAGTTCAGCAGGGGAGAGGCGGAGAGAAAGCAGAAGCAAAGAGGAAGGTCTTGAGGTGCTTCTGGAACCGGAGATGGCACTCCTCAAGTTTCAGGGATGTAGGGAGGCTGTTCCAGAGGGAGGCCCTAGCCGAAGAACGAGATCTACCACCAACCCGTTGCTTGAAGAAACAACTGACCCTGAGGGAGTTGGAGGCGGATGAGTGAAGAGGTCGAGGAGGAAGGTATTTAAGAAGAGAGAGTTGAAGGTATTGAGACCCCAGAAGGCCTTGTAGACATTGCAGAGGCTTTTGAACTTAATCCTCACAGAGATTTCAGTCCTGGAGAGATACGATCCCTGGGCTTGAGGCCAAGGACAAGTCTCGCAGTCCTGTTTTGGATGAGTTACAGAGGGCGGAGAGTAGAAGCAGGCAGATTTAGAAAGAGGCTGTTACAATAGTCTATCCTAGAGAGAACCAGAGCTCTGGAGACAGTGAGCTTCTGGGGGAAGGAGAGGAAAGGGAGAATACCTCTGAGGAGGTGCAGCTGGTAGTGCAGCTTCTTGTAGACGTCAGAGATGTGAAGGCTTTCAAGGGGGCTCTGCTTTCATTGTTGGCCTTCGCTATAGTGTTTTGCTGGTAGTTTGCGGCAGTAGTTGGCCTTGGCACTGGTGGTCCGTAGTATGCAAGTAGCACAGAGTTCCTTGAGCAGGGCGAGGTTGGATGCACTGAAGGATTTTTGGGCTTAGGCTTGATGGTGCATTGTTTCAATGGGGCATGATAGTTACAGTTGTTTGTGAGGGTGGGGCTGAGTTCTTGGAGAAGAAGTCACGTCCTGGTTCATAGGAGATAGTTCAGCCCATGTGACGTGCTGTTTGGCAAGGTCTTCTTTGAGAGCCTCCACTGGGAAGATCTTGAATTATCTGAAGGCTTGTTTACTGGGATTCCTATGGGGTTGCTTGACTGGTGTGTTGTGACTGATGTCAAAGGAGATTGCCAGATGGTCTGACCAGTCAAGTGGGATTGGAGAGCTGTGATGGAGGTCGGCAGGGCAGTGATGAAGGAATCAAGGATATTACATTTCCTGTGAGTTGGGTCTTTTGTGCACTGTGTTAGGTTAAGAGTGTCAAGTAGACAATGGAGCTATTCCTTCATTGATTTGGTTTCCGGGTTACCAGGGATGTTAAAGTCACTGAGAAAAATGTTGTTGTCACGTGTAAGAGACCTGGTGGTGACCACGTCCATGACGTCCTCAATAAAGGAAGAATCGGGCTTGGGTTGTCTGTAAATGAGGTGAACATTGACTGTGTCCACTGGAGAGACCGGGCAGTGGCAGGAAAGTTTTTTGAATGTCCAGTAGGGTGCATGGCCATGATGACTTGTCAATTATGGTGAGGCCTCCATCATTCTTGTTTGGATTGTCTTGTTGTATAATTCTGTAACCATTGGGAATAAGACTATCTAGGATGTTGGTGCATGTGTATTTCATCCAGATCTCAGTGATGAAGATGGCGTCCAAGTCATGTGTGATAATAAGGTCAGTGATATATGCACCATGGTTGATTGCTGAGTAGACATTGGCTAGCATCACTTTTTGTCTAGTGTTGTGTGATGAAGTCCTGATGGAGTCTATGGTAATGTGGGTGAAGTTCCTTGGATACTGTATCCATGATGTTGCTTGTGAAGAGCATAGTTAGCTATGTGTGGTAATGGAGGGATGGTCTGTTGGGAGAGAGAGGTGAAACACATATTCAAAGAAGTTTAACCGATGTTAGAGGAGCAGAGGTTCTTGTCCTGGGTTCTCCCCATATGAACAGGTCCAAACAGGAATGGCCCATTTCTTCACTGGCCCTTCACTTCACACAACCAGGTAAAATACACCCTTGATCTTAAGAAAGGAAAGGAAAGGTAATGTCTAAGCAGGTTTGTAAATCTTAGGTCATGTGACCAAGATCCACTTGCACCTGCTCACCAATACCAAAGAAAAAGAGGCTGCCTGGAAGGTGCAAAGCTGGTGAAGGTCTGGCAACTGTGTGGTAGGTCCTTGTCGTGTGACTATCTGCCTCTTACGGGTTGTCTGCCTGGAGCTGGCCTGAAGTCCTTAAGAAGCTTAAATGTGATGTATGTCCATCTTGCTATGAACATACTTGGCAGTCTTGGAGAACTGTACGGAATAAATGCAAAATTGGCAAGAGTCTACAGTGGCAGGCAGATCAGTGGACCCACCCAAAAACATGCATTAAATGTCGCAATTTTCCCTGACACCCTTCAAAACGTCACTGCAACTTCAGTTTGTGCGCAATTACATGGCCACAGCAATGTAGATTGAAATGTCTTTTGACATGGGAATGTACAGCAATTATAACCGTCCATGAATTGTATCCACTTGTGGTCCAACATACACGCCTGTGGCATACACCTCTCACAGCACCCCATGGCACCACCCTGAATATGCATGCACAATGCTGAAATACATGGGTGTGCTGTGAGAAGATTATGAAAAGACATGTCCTTCAAGAATACAGTTCTGTGAGCATCACATCACCTCATGTGAATATAAGTGTAGAACAGCACATTAACACAGGAGTTCTCAATATAATACGTACCCAAAGAAACACACAGAAGAAAATTGACCTGATGACGATTATGTCTACTGTGACCATCGCTTTAACACCCTTCAGTAAGTTGTATGAGGCCCTAAATGAGTCACTCAAGGATCAGACGACTTTGATTGCATTAATGCATACAAAGTTGATTTATCTTGAGGGATACGTGATGGCAAAAGAGGTCAAACACCAACAAAGAAGAGAGCAAGACGCAAAGAGACTTCAAAATCTTGGCGATGTCCAGGATCAAGGTAGGACCCATCTAAATAATGCTAATAAAACTACCACAACAAGCTCCCAAATGAAGGGAGATCTTGGTGAAAAAGCTGCTGCTATAAAGACTCGAAGGTTGTCAGACACGGAGAAAAATTTAAACTCCCCGGATACTCACCAGGATCTTGATGCAGAAGTAATAGGGACGAAAAGCAATAATACCAGGGGGAATACAAAGGCCCTTATGAGTGAACAGAACAAGGGGGAAAAAATTGATGAGTTCTGGAAATAATGGGTGTATAGTTATCGACTCCCAGGACAATTTGAAGATCCAAACAACAGATAACAATAAAAATAAAAACCTGGGCGCTGCAAGTGGAAACAGTGCGAAACAAATGAAACAATATGGAATGTTCACACACAATAAGCAACAAGAACAAGGAAAAAACTATCACAGAGGTTCAAAATGAACCCGGATGAACAACGTCCTGTGGAAATACACAAATTCAAGGAGAAAACTGTGAGAAAAAACATCCCAAATGGCCCCAATAAATTGGGAGAAATTACAACAAAACAAGGTGCCGATAAAAAGGTAAACGAGAAAGAAATACCCGAAGTAGCCAGCTTTCAGGGGAGTCAGAGTGAGTGCTCACTGGATTTAATGGATATAAGTCTCTACACAGTAAAGGACTCTGAATCAGAGTTACAAAAAAACTCTGGGATTGAAAAGAAAAGCTAATGAGTCTTTGTCAAACATAGACCATTTGGAGCCACAAATGAAAGTGATAATAATTGACCCAGACTTGCCGATCTTTGTTACTTTGGATGAAAAAAGGCAAAAACAATGCAGGAATAAATGTGAGTACTCACCAGACTCCAACAAAAGCAAACAAAGTAGGGTCAAGGACTCAAACAGAGCGGAATGTGAGAAAAATGATTCTCATTCGCCGAGACAAAATAAAACGCTACCTACAAAAAGGAGTTTGGAAAGCTCAAGGAGAAGAGACTTAAAGACAAACTCAATGAAAATAAAGCCAGCGGAAACAGTAATTGCAAAAGAGATCAAGTCATCTAATTTAATTTGAAAAAGTCAGTGCAGTTGTATACTGAAAATGGATCGTCTTCTGGACTCCGACGGCGGTCTAATCTTGAGCAGGAAAACAATAATCAGAGTTTTCAAGCATAAACCGAGTCTGAGAGATATACACTCAGAAGATCTTAATATAGTTGAACCTTCAGAAAATGCCCATTTAGACTGCTCATACCTCCACATCACGTCACCATTAGTGAAGAACTCACGCCTGGAAGCCACGGACAACTTGCCATGTTCATGTTCTGGAGTATGACCTGAGTGAAGTTGGAAAACACATGGATAGAAAAGTCGTCCGGGAAGAGTGTGTGACCGCTGGCATTGAAAAAAGGAGGTACCAGGATGGAACAAACAGAGTCCATAGAAGAGATATATCACCCAATGAGTGGATGTCTTCCAGAAGAAATAGAAGCCAAGAAGCCGGCTCATATAAGAACCGGAAAAGCTCATATAAAGAAGAAAACTCAGTCGCGTCTCCTGTTAGAAAATTTTGGAGTAGAGGGAATCAGGATGACTCCTTTGAGTCAATGAGAGATTTGGATAGGATGCCGCAGGGACCTCAATTAAAACTACAAATAACAGTGGACCAAGAGCAAACGAGGAAAAAACTCTTAAGATCATCAAAGGGATGGAAGTCGGGTGGCAAAACTCCTACACAAAACAAGTGGGCCTGGCTCCCAGGAGCGCTTGACAATGATTCAAATAATTAGCCATCACAAATCGAGCCTGATGAGCAGAAGTTAGGAATCCGTTCAACAGACGGGAAACCATCAAACACAAATAAGCTCTGGATGGCATCCTGGAATACAAGAGGATTTAGTCACCTCACCACAAAGAGCGATGTAAATCTTGGAAAATGTGATCTTCTCTGCCTTCAGGAAACATGGCTTATGATAAAACCACACTTGGATGGATATTCCATTGCATTTACTGCAGCAGTCAAAGGATCGGCAGGGCAACCATCAGCCGGTCTGATCACGGCTATTCGCTCTGGCTGTAGACTAGAATTTATTTCAACAATTTCAGTTTCAACCTGAATACGGGTTAGTAAAGTGACTTGGACTCATCAAAATTCTTCTACAAACTTGGGGGACTCTACCATTCTAGTGATAAACACCTATTGGAACCCAAAAGCGGTTTCAAATGAAGTCTACCTTAAAGAAATTGAAACAATCTTGGATGAAGCATATACAACTGACCAAATTGATCACTTAATAATAACCAGTGACCTGAACTTGACTTGCCCGGAATTCAGGGATTGGTTAGGCCCCCAAAGAAAAACACCACTAGATGGGGAAAGATGAAGGAAATTGACAAATCTTATGGACACTCGCGATCTACACAATCTTCATTGGTTAAGGACAAAAGCAAACCAATCAATACCAGCGTGGGAGCGACAGAACCAGAGGTGCTCGATCGACCACACCCGTGTTACAAGATTGATGCTGCCACTGATAGATTCCTTCAAGGTCCAAAGAACCAGAAACAGCAAACACAACATTCTGATAACTACATGGATTGCACCGCAGGAACTCAGAAAACATATGACAGCTGATTTGGAAATAAATGATGCAGGTACATGCATAAAACTTTCGGAAAGGTTGATTACTCAAATCTTAAGTCAATATGAATCTGTTAACATGGACTTACTGAATACCACGACCCAAGGTAAAATGACGGTGGACAAGGTACCACTTCTCTCGGTTCACCATCTTGGAAAAGCAAATAATAGCTTTTCTCCACAACTGCATAATCATGTATATCACCGTCAATTGGTCGAACGACGGAGATCCTTACGACAACTGAAGCGACTTGCAAAGAAATTCTAAACATCAGAAAATCTCTTGAAGGCCAAAAACGCAGAAAAGGCTTTTAAAAACTGGCTGATACAACACTGATCAGCAATGTATCAGCATGATGCAGAAGCCACATTTAGGGTGATCTCTGCAAGAAAATCACGTGACTTTTGGGCATTAGCAGACAGGAACAACAGCAAATATCTTACTCTTAAGCAGCCTCAAAGCGAGAATTTTGCAGGGGAAACCAAGGGTATTCATGGAGTTTGTCAACTTAGTACAAGCTTTCGACCAAGTCAATCAGGATCGTTTATGGAGAAAGTTGGAGCTCAAGAACTGCCCTGAATTTCTGCTGTAACCTCTCAAAACTCTCCATTCCGGAACAACTATGAAAGTAAGATTAAGCTGACAAGGTAACCTAACAACTGATACCCCAACGGCCAGAGGTGTCAAACAAGGATGTCCTCTTGTGCCAATGCTCTACAATGCTTATATGGTGGATTTGGAGATCAGCGAGAAAGGAGTTAGAGCCTTTCCATCGACAGTTGGTAGTTCTCAGATCTCGTGTTTGCTGTATGCTGACAACACCATTTTGATAAACCAAACTGAGGTAGGCCTACAAAGGCAAATAAACAACTTAATAAAGTACCTGACAGAAAATAACCTAGAGTTAAACAAAACAAAACCAAAAAATTACCATCGAAAAGTCCACAAAAAGATAGAAGACAGCGATATGGCATGTCGAAGGGGTTACCCTGCAAAAAGTGACAAACTTTAAATATCTGGGAATAAACTTAAACAATAATCCTCTGGAGAAACCAATGCAAACACACATTTACACAAAAATGAAATCTTTGATATCGCAAGCGAAGGCGCTAGATAAGAAATACTGTTGCTTCACGCTGATCGTGATTCTGTACTATTACCGGGTTAAAGTGGTCCCAAGCGTTTTGTATGGCACAGAAGCCATGCCAAAGATTCTGGTGAAGATATGGCCCAAACTCGAAGGTTTGATTTGGCGTCAGGTCCTGGGACTGCCTTCATCCACCCCATTGATTTTGTCCGTAAAGAACTGTGCCTTTCCTCACTGAAAACAATCTGTGACCGCAACTCTCTACTGTTGTATCGCAAGGTCATTCAACATCCGAAACCAAATATTTTTGTAATAATTGAAAAAGAACTTAAGGAAGGAAAAAACATAATGTTAACAAAATGGTAGCAGGACAACAGGTTCCTACTTGAAGATATATGCTCATCAGAAGAAGAACTCATAAACAATCCGTGCAAAATAATAAAGAAGCTAAGAGACCTCGACTGGAGCAGAACTTTAGAAGTGGCTGTGTCTTACAAACTTGCAGTGGAGGTGTTGACGGATATAAAGAAAGTAAATGACTAAGAGGATATCTGGAAAAATGTCCAAATAAACAGATGAGCAGAACTTTCCTGTCAATGTATCTAAACTTGCTGAAAACTGGAGAAATAAGAGATAAATCTATCAAAAATGAGTGTTGGTTCTGCAAAAACACCAATCAAATAGAAACCTTGCAGCACCTTTTGTTGAGCTGTAGCACCACACAGAAGGCCAGAGAGACATTGAGACATCTAACCTGGATCTCTAAGGAGAAAAGACACAGTTGTGGAACTTAGAAAAGGAAGAGGATGGGAGTTTTAAAGTGAATTGGAAGCCGTACTCAATATAGAGCTTAGGGCTGCTGTCTTTCTTTTGTAAAAATTGTAACACAATTAAGAAAATTAAAAAAAAAAATATATATATATATATATATATATACACTTAAAAAACTTTGTTAACAGGTTGTTATGGTTCAAAGTAAAACCGAAAAACCCTTGAAATTCGCCAGTTATGGTAAGCTAAGCAACCATAACTCGCGCCACCACTGTGCACTGCTAACACTAACACCCATGACATCAAAGATGACATCAGAAACCTCGGAGAGAGAAGGGGCTACTGAACGAGAACGGCCCAGTAACAAAAAAAAGCCCAGATATGCAGTTTCCTGATTGCACTTTACAGTTGTCATGTCTTCAGTACCTCTTACAGACACTGGATGAGGAGGTGATACAATGACTATTTCAATTGCAATTTGGTGTCTTGTTCTCACCCCTAAATCCTGAGGTGGCAGTGAGAGAATATCAGTCATTATTACCCTGGCCAGACTGTAAGTGGCATCATGGACTGAGTATCTATTGTGGCCATGTCCGCATTTGAGTCATGGCAGCCATGTTGCAGCTGTATCAGAGCATGGAGAAGGCTACCAGTGTACTATGTCATGTATGAAGAAGAAGGTGGTGATGTGGACGTATGTTCCAAATGTCCTAACATGCATGTTGTAAGCAATGATAACTGTGCCTCAGAGGTAGTCTTTTTGTACAACTCATGTGTTCATACGGCACAACATTTAAGTGCAATACTAACATAGTCTGTTGTTATGACTTGCATACCCATGTTTGCAGGTATGGTAATAGCCACATCTTCTAAGTGCTTTGATACCCATGCTGTAATGTATGCACATTTGAATTTTGAGTGTGCTGTTGAATGTGTGGATGTGCAGCACAGTTGTTGCATTCATTTAGAAGTGTATCACGTGATGGCCGGAACCTGCACCACAGCCCCCATATTTGTCAAGAGTCAAATTTGGCTTTCTCTGGTGTGTCCACAGTTCCAGTGCCTGCATCTGTGTCTGTACCAGTGCTGGGTGGGGTCAGTACATTTGGTGCAGGATGTCATCCACTGAGTGCTGGGTCTTTTACAACAGGCAGACTATTGTCATCACACCTGCCATGCACACGTGAGGAATGCTTGTCTGCCAGGCAATGTGAGTGGGAGGAGATGATACATGAGGCGGCAGACTATGGCAAGTCCTTGAGGAGTCTCAGAATATTACCTAGGAAAGCAATACAGTGTTTGCACGATTTAGGGTTCTCTGGCAGGATATGTGTTCATTGGAGGGTGGAAATTCAACAGCACATGGTGGCATTGTGGAAAAGAATGAAGCAGGAGAAATTGGCATTGAGGGAAAGAATACAGGTGGAGATGTTGGCATTAAAGGACAGCTTAAACTAGTATATTGTGGCATCAAGGGACAACATACATCAGAAAACGGTGGCCAATAGAGGGTTGATGCATGCCTCCCTGTCATTCATTTCTGTGGCTACAGAGCATCAGACTTTAGCAATGAGTTGTTTCAGTGGATCCCCAGACGAGCGTCACCACTGGCTGTGGGTTCCGAGTGGCTGTAGACATGTTGCCTCTTCTGCACTGGCTTACAAGTGATATATATGCTATGTTTTTGGGCCTGCCCTGTTGGTGTGAAGACATTGTGGGTGGTGTTTGGGTTGTCTCTTCTGCTGTGATTTGTTTTATTGGCAGTGCAATTCTCCTTTATGAGGTCTACTTGCGATGTGGTCTGCTTTTGTTGTGGCCAACATATGCTGTTCTACAGTTTTGATCGTCTTAGTCAAACCTATGTTCCATGGCACATGCTTCTCTGTGATCATCACCTACAAGCGTAGATGCTGACATGCAGTTACAGTGAGTGGACAGCTCTCTCACTCATAGGGGTGTACATGTTGTCCATGTGCTGCCCATGCATGATTAATGGGCCCTCGCACTAATGAAAAAAGTGTTATGCAGTGTATAGTGTGATCATGTGTATTCTCTTCCATGTTCAAGGCCTGTGAGTCCTGAGGATTTAGTGGATGAGCGCTTAATATGTTGGTTGCACTGTGTTGCATACGTCTTTCTGGGATTGATGCATGGTGTTGGTATAGCTGGTACTTATGAGACTGTTATGTTATCTTTCGAAATGTTATGTTTTATTTGTGTAGCACCTCCTGCCATATGTAATGGGACTGCAGCACTGTAGAATGCATTCCCCTTCAGCAGACCACAGCCTGAAAAGGCATGAGAGTAGAGCAGCGCAAAGCATGCAGAAGAATTTGTAGTTTAGGCACTATCCGGAATACTGAGATGTGTAGTGTGGTGATATTTTAACCCAAATTGAGGATGAAGAAGAGGGAACGAGTATATTAAAGAAGAAGGAACGCATGTGAAACCTTGAGTGGTGTTTCATAGAACTCCGCTGTATGCTATTGGTCAGACTGCTACGTGCAGCATACAAGCACAATGAATGATATGCCATCACATGTAATGGAAATTGAGAAAATCTCTTTCCTTGTATCTGCTGTGCTGGTGTGGCACACTTCATTGTGTATTGGCAACACTGCCCTGACACATGAGCATGTGGTGACAGTATTTTAAGAGGTGTTGTCTAGCCCCTTTCTGCTACTATTGATGCCCTTGCTGCACTTGGCACTGTAGTAAAAAGGTGGAGGGATTAGTGGGACAGTGGGAGAGCTAGTTGCAATACATGTTTCGTTGATGGATGCAGGTCAGACGTTCACATGTCTTGTGTACAAATGTGTTTTTTATGTTAATTGCACAAGAACCTGTGAGTATGTTACTCATGGAGAAAAGGTCAAGATATGATAGACTATTGCACTGTGGGACTGGTTAGCTGCCTATGTTAGACAGCTTGATAGGGCTAAAGAGGAAAGCTTACTCATATTTATGTTAGAGCCAATGTTCTAATGGCTAGGCATATTGCTTCCATCGGTGGAGGTGGCTATGTTTGTGTAGTTAAAGAGGTAGGAGATTTATGAGGAGAATTGGTTAGTCAAGTGAATGGGGGAGAGTAGGTCTTCCAATGCAATACAACCTGCAGCCCTGCACAGGTCCTGATGTTACAGTAGCTCACATTACCACTGTTTATTCATCCTCACATTATTTCCCTCTAATGGATGCATTGTATCTTGTGTGAAACATAACAGGCATCACAGAAACTGCTCTTCTGGACACCCATGAAGCCCTGCTCTCAAACTTTGACTCTAACCCTCCCTCTGTCCCCTTTCTACTCGACCTCTCCTCTGCTTTCGAATACGGTAAACCACAACATCCTAATCTCCCATTTCCATGAGACTTTGGGCATCACTTATCATGCCCTTGTGTGGCTAGTATTCTTTCTCTCTGACCGTCCTTCCCGAGTAGAACTTGGTTCCTTTCTCTCTGCTTGTGGTGTCCCCCAGCGATCTAATCTATCCCCCTGGTTTTTCAATGTTTGCATGGCCCCTTTCACCCACATTATCTCTGCCTTCACCTCTGACTTTCAGTGCTATGCGGATGACACACAGCTCTCCTTCAGGCTACCCTTGTCCTCTTCCTCCTCCTCTCTCATCCCGGACCATCCATTGTCTGTCCACAATTCAGTCCTGGTGTGCTGCTAATGATCTCTGCCTTAATTTCCATAAGACAGAGATCATCCTCATTGGGACCCCCAGTACTGGTTCTCTCCAGAGTTGACTACTGTAACAGGCTCTTACTCAATCTTCCTACTTCTACTCCCCGACCTCTTCAACTTATGCAGAACAGAACCGCAATACTTATCCTTGGCCTCAAGCAAAGGGACCGTATCTCTCCATTCCTGAAATCCCTCGACTGGCTCCCAGTGGCTGCACTGATCAAGTTCAAGGCCCTTTGCATAGTACACAAGGCTTTCTGGGGCCAGGGCCCATACCATCTACAACAATCTATTCCTAAATTCTCTCCCTCCAGAGCCCTCCACTTGGCCTCCTCCAACTCTCTGCAGGTGAGCTATTTTCACAAACAGAGATTTGGCGGTAGATCCTTATCCTCTGCAGGTGCCTCCCTCTGGAACAGCCAACCTACCCCTCTCCGTCTTGTGCCAGACCTCCTTAAATTCTGGAATCTCCACAAGATAGTCCTCTTCTCTTCCTCTTTCTCTCGCCCTCTCCCTTGCTAACCTCTTCTCTTCTTTCCTGCTTCCATCCCTCATTCTCTTCCCCAATCTGCTCAGTCAGCTGACCGCTCCCCTGGTGCACTTCCAGAGACTCACAGGTCCCAGGCTCCCCCATCAGTCCTGCACTTGCCTACGGTCCTCAACATTCTGCCTGGCATTACTGCAATCGGAATAAGTTCCACAAGAGTGACACCCACTCAACACTTAACCCTGGCCGCTCCTGGACTGGGCGCACTTGTCACACCCTCCCCTCGCACTTCTTTGTACGTACTTGTGTGACCTTGAATGTACTAGGCTTAGCATGTTTGTCTGTCCTCTATTTCCCTTCCCCAGTTGGTTATGCCTGCATACATAGGCGCACTGAAGACCAACGTGTTTATCTCTTGCATGTTTCTCTCCTGCACCCCACACTTTCTTGCCACACTCTGTACCTCTATTGTGTGGTAACCTTTTTATTTTCCAATGTCCTTATAGGAAAAGGATTAGACTTGCTGAAAATGTTTTACATGGGGCCATTTTGAAAATTATTTCCAGGGGCTCATTTGGGTGCCAGTCCACCCATGTGCCACGTGCAGAGGTACTGCATATGAGCAGATGGTTTCGTGATGATGTGTCATCCTCCCACTTCCTGACTATGTCCAACATGAAATGTGTGGGAATTTGGTATGTGGCATAGACAAAAAGTGCAGACATGTTAGTCCTTGAAAGCTTATACTGATGGTTTAAAGACTGGTTTATGTGAAGACATGTTTAATATACACCTATTAAGCTTTATAATAATCAAGTGTAGGCAGGATATACAATTTATGTGTACAAATGTATTCAAGTGTCTCTCTTTATATGCATAGTTAACCAATAACAAAATAGGCAATTAGGAAATTGGCCAGCTACCATAATCTCCAAATTGCTAACAAACCCTTTTGTCATGCTGCCATGTTCTGTTGAATTTTTTGGGAGTTTAGGAGGGCAGCAGGAAATGTACCGATCTTAATTAATGATAACTGCAACTCAAAGTTGTACTTCATCAACCTGATCCCAAGAATACTACTGCACCTTTCTAGTGCACTCACTGTGTCCAAGATTCGTGAACAAAACAGAGGGATGCACCTGCCTGAAATAGCTGATGTCATCTTTTGGGATTTATCTTTGATATCACAGAAATGTCATGCCCTACAGTACAAATCTCACAGATATACAACACAAAGACCTTCATGAGATAAAGGAGAAAACTTCAACACAAGCAAGTTGCTGATTTCATGTTGCGATTGGGGATGAGCCGGAATGATTTGGAAATGTCAGAGCTTACACGGCCTGAAGCAGATTGAAATTTTTCTAAACCGATTAGAGCTGAATCTGTTAATAGTTTTTCGTTTGAAATTATTGTATTCTTCCAAGTTCTGAAGTGTTTAGGAGATAATCATCATTCATTTCCGAACCCCAGAAATTGATAATCTATCATGCATTAATCTTTCGATGCACGTGCAACCGTGCCCTTTTATTCTTTCACTCGGTACAGAAGCACCATAGTGTCTATTGTATAACCGTGATGATCTAATCCATCTGATCACACGAGTCAAGGCATCTCGTGCAGCTGGGCCTGACGGCCTGTCGAATACAACGTTAAAAGAAAACCCGGAAGAATGGGCAGCCATACTGGACTCAATTCTAGGAATGATCATAGCATCGAGATCAATCCCTCAGTCCTGGAAGGAGGCAATCGTAGTCCCGATCTGTAAGAGGGGCGGCCGTGAC
Organism: Ambystoma mexicanum; assembly: GCF_040938575.1. NCBI lineage: Eukaryota > Metazoa > Chordata > Amphibia > Caudata > Ambystomatidae > Ambystoma > Ambystoma mexicanum. Next base: position 659,218,346 of record NC_090932.1, on the reverse strand, counting down.
GATCCAGGGAACTACTCACCAATTGCGCTTCTGGATGCTGGGAAAACTCTATGGCACCCTCCTTTTACAGAGATGGAAATTGTGGGCAAAGGAATCTGGGCAGCAAGATGAGCTGCAATTTGGATTTACAGAAAGCATTGGAACCTTACAATTGCTATTTCTACTTTCACTGTTGAAAAACAAAATGAGTTTTCTCGCTTTTGTAGACTTTTCGCAGGCCTTTGACAGCATCAGCATACAACGGCTGTGGAGAAAGCTAATGAAATGGAAATGCCTTCCAGACCTTAAATCCCAGATTAAAGCCTTGCACACAGGAACTTCTTTCAGGGTATGGCTAAATGCTGAAGGTCCACTGAGTGGAAAAATCAAAACGGAGCATGAAGTGAAATGGGCTTGGCTCCATACATCTACAATCTATGTATCTCTGACCTCACAGTGTTTATGAAAGCTTGCACCTGCTTCCATGCAAAGATAGGTGGAGTAGCCATTACCCATCTTTTGTATGCAGATGACCTAGTTCTGATGGACACGACCCCAATTGGCCTTCAAAGGCAATTGACCCATCTGGTAGAGTATACTGTGTTGAATACACTTTCAATCAACTTAGGAAAAACTAAGGTCTTGCAATTCCAAAAACAAATCACTGGAAAACACTGTTTTAGCTGGTCAATTGGTGGGGAAAAAACTAGAGTCTGTTTCAACTTTCAAGTATCTGGGCCTTGAGATATCGGCTAATGAAGAGAGAAGAGCCATGTGGCGGTCCTAAAAAGGAAAGGGGAATCAAGCTTTAATCCTTAAATGCAGATTCTGTGCCTTTTCCTGCAACCACTGATGGACTTCTACAATGTTAAGGTGGTTCTTGCACTCACATATGGTTCAGAGGCCTTGCTATCTACTCCGTGCCAGCTGTGGCCGTTACTGGAAGGGGAGTTCTGGAAGGGCGTCCTTGGTCTGTGAAAATCGATTCTGATACAAATTGTGAGAAGAGAGCTAGGACTTATATCACTTAGGGCATCTGTGGACTGGAAATCACAGTGCTTTTTCCGGAAATTCATACTGCCTGAGCCTGACTTTTGTTTCCAAATGATCCACGATGAACTAGCCAAGGGAGACAACGTGAAAGGCTCACACTGGGAAAGTTTGTGTTGAAAGCTCTTAGAATCAACAGAAACCTCAGCAGAAGAGCTGATGACGAACCAGGATAAAACTAAGACAAAGCTGTGGGAAAAAGACTGGATAGTCAATTGGGAAGAAGCAAATAAGTACAAACTCCATAAACAGCAGGAACACGAAGTAAGAGCATATCACAAGACGCTGGACTACTTAAAGAGATTCCCGGACCTAGTATACAGAAACCATCTGATGAGAACCAGATTCAACCTCCTGCCGACTATGAAGATCATCGCAAGTCATTCAAAGGGCAACTTTATCACTCCGACCTGTAGGTTATGCAAGGCGGTCCCATCATCAGAAATCCTAAAACATCTTGCCACAACATGCTCTAATTGAGCAGAGATCGGAACACCTGGCCAAGCACATCACAAATGTAAACTCCTTATCTGCAGCGGAATGGTGGTCAATGGCGCTGAGAGGTGACCGCGTGGGTCTCACAGTCAAAATGGTTGACTTTATTACAGACTGCCTAGGTCTGAAGGGCCATGCATGTTAAAGCGTTATTCATTTGGAGGAGGCGAGGTTGGTTGGTGGGAATCTAAAGCCTACCACTATGTGAACAAGAGGTGTTGTTGTATCTGTTCCTACTTTGATTGGGATAAGATTTAAAAAATATTTTATTGTAAGGAAAGGTGTTTTCTCAAAAGCGCTGGATCTTAAAGTGTTTGCTAAAAGTTTTGTAATAAACTAAATTTGCAATAAAAAAATAAAAGAAGCACCTTTTTTGATCATAGGTTTTTTGCGATCAAACATAATTTTGTCAGTGTTTTATTTTTCTTCTAGCCTCTCAGTAGGGTGCTCCAGGGTAGAGACAACCATGTTGAGTTTTCTTTTAGCTTTTCACCAGTTTAAGAGGTTTACACAGAGCTGTGTGGGGCTGGGGGTGCAGGTTGTTGTCCCCAGTAGGGCAAACATTGCTTCCATTTTTTGTCAGAAACAGGAAGTCTATGAGTACAATTGCAGTGTGTTAGCTTTCAGATGACTTTACACTTCACTTAATGTTGATAGAAGCTAACTCGGTAGATGTCAGGCTGATGTGTGGTCCTCATATATGTTGTGCAAACATGGGAATTACTTCTGAAATAGAAACTGGTGACACTATGAGTACCAAGGTGTTAATATAAACTTCAAGAAAACTCTGTATCTACAGCTATACTTGCAATATAAATGTGATAACGCTTTGATGGTAGACCCATGTGCATAAAGCTGTTATGAATATAATCTGGCAGTTACACCTACATTGAGGGTCATAGCTAAAAAACAGAGACCATTAGGAACTCTCATACTGATATGTTTTGCAAAGGTCAAATGTATCCTCACGTAAACCTTTTGTAGCCTAAGGAGTATTTATATGCTGCCTCAGCCGCGGGGTTGGGCTCTGACTAGCAGATGTTGAATGAAAAAAATGCCACACATCCACAAGACAACCACTCCCTCCAATCAATTTCCCATGCATGTGGTCCTCTTGCGAAAGAAAGGAACCCAGTAACTCCACCAGTAGGGAGTGACCATGGCCAGCTGGTCCTCAGTGTTGTGCTTGGAGAGGGACACTAATGAGTTCCACTTCAGCAGAGGACCTTGGCATGGCCAGCAGCTAAACAGTAAACCCTTAAGTGTCAGGAAACTGATAGCACTGAGAGGGGAAGGCGGATTGGGATCAGTAGGGTTGGTCTGCCACACAAAGGACAAAGGATTGTGAACCCAACTTGGAAACCGTGTCTCCTGTGCACAAGGGTGCAGGAAGTAATGTGAGGAATGTTCCACGGATACCTGGGGCACCTGCCATTGAGCTCAAATTATCCTTGCTGAATCTACATATGGCTCAATAATGCCAAAGGCAGGAAGAGCTAACCCTAGGTAATATATCGCAAAGGCACAGAGGAGCTATAACTCAAGATGCTCACACATGTCTGAGAAAGACAGATCTCTCTTGTGTTACATAGCTTTCAACAAGGTAGGCCAGCTCTACAACTGCATTCCTCCTAATAATGCCCTTGCTATTACTCAGGTTACACAGGCCTCTCCAGTCTCTTACATAGCATATATATCTATCAGAATACACAGCTCTCAATAGTGCACAGAAAGGCAAAGTATATTGCTGGTCACAGACCTTACAGTAATGCTTGAGAGAGCAATGCTACCCCTTAGGTTACAAAAGTTGTACTGACTTATGAGACAGGGAATCTTCCACTCAGCCAGCATAACACTCAGGAATGTCAGAGATATTAATACTAATACTTAAGTACCACACCTGACCAGTGTAACCCTTAGACGATAACGCTAGTATTCATTATACAAGAGTACATTAGGAGCAGGGCTCGCGATCAGAAATATCACACAATGCTCAGTAATTGCTAAGAAAGCAGGTCTGTCGCTCAGGTTACATGACTCTTAATAATATTTTTGTATTTATTTATTTGCATTTTTAAAGCGCTCACGCAGCCCAGGGGCATGGAGGCGCTGGTACAGATTTTTTTGTTGTTATTGTTGTCTTAGTTGCATATTTATAATGAGCTAAGCGTGTACCCGGGGATTGAACCTGTGTTGCTTCATGTTGTCTTGCTTCCAAGGCAAACACATTGCCACTGAGCTATCCTCCCAGGAATATATTAAAAGATATTATGTGATCAGGTTGCTCAACTCTCTATAAAGACAGATAAAGCACTGTTCACTCTTCTACCTCAGGTTAACCAGGTCTCAGTAGCAACTAGGAGAGCCAATTTAGGATTAACAGTGTTCGAATGTTTAAGAGGCAACCCTATGATTCTGGACACATATAACTTATAAGGACCTCAGACAAGCTATGTCTCTTGTTATACATGTAACAGTATGAGATCAATAAGCAACGTTGTGTCTATCTTGTTATCTCTAGCTCCATGACTCGAGCCATCTGATGCCAAGAAAAAGACTGCAAGGAATATAAACGTTCCAGAGACCTCACCTCACTACTGAAAGAATTCACACATGATAATCACAAATAAACAGCCTATTGCAACTCCCCCATTTCATAAACCATCAACAATGGCAACACCCTCGTCAAATCAATCAAATATTGCTTGAAACACATGTAGTACATCACAGAATATATAGGGGTCGATTCATGGAACAAATGTGCGCCGAAAATCCCAGCGCAAGCAGGCGCAAGGTGGCGCAAGCGTGAGAAACCCAGCGCACACACACGTGTGCGATTCAAGGAAGACGCTGCGCGTGTTTCCCACTGTCCGTGCACCAAATCCTTGCATGGCGCACGCGGGCACAACCTCCACCAAACGGCGTGTGCTACGCGCACAGCAAAAGCGCACATAGCGTGGCGCACACAACCAAAGTGGGCGGAACAGTGGGCGTAACATGCGGAATGGGGAATAGCGTGTGAAAAAGAAGGCATAACTGGGGAAGTACTGCAGGAACTACACGGAACGCCCACACGCACGCGAACAACCCGTATTCATGGATTCGAGTACGGGAAAACAGCGCACGGCAAACGACGCACAGAGGTGTCAACGCGTCCGCCACACAAAGGCAGGCGGAAGCGTCCACGCGCACAGTATAAAAGTGCGCGCAAACAACAAACACCTATATACAGCTATGATGAATGCCCCATTTGTCGTAGCACTGATCGTGGATACCGCAGGAGGAGGAAAATAGCCAGGGCACGCATTTTCGCACCACGGACAAGCCTTTTTGGGATGCCTGATGATCAGGTCTACGGCAGGTATAAGTTTCCACCCCATATCATCCTAGACCTGGTCAGGGAGTGGGAAGATGACCTTACATCCCCCACCCTTTGTTCCCAAGCATTGAGCCCCTTGGAGAAGGTGCTCAATGTCCTGCATTTTTTGGCCACTGGGTCATTTCAGCGGACTACTGCCATAGTGGGGGGGGTCTCACAGGCCACGCAGTCACGCTGCCTACACCAGGTCTTGGCAATCATGACAGCGCGCCCCTCAGTCCGCAGGCACATATGCATGCCCAGAACACCCGCAGAAAGGCAGGCCATTGTCCTGGATTTTTACAGGGTGGCACACTTCCCCAAAGTGCTCGGTGCCATAGATTGCACCCATGTGGCTCTACGTCCACCTAGGGCCACTGAGCACATCTACCTAAACCGCAAGCACTGGCATTCCATCAATGTACAGGTGGTATGCGATGCAAAGGGAATCATCACCTCTGTCTATGCAAACTACCCTGGCTCCACCCATGACAGTTTCATATACAGAATGTCCGCCCTGAGCCGGGCCCTGGAAGCTGGGCAGCATGGCGACACATGGCTCCTAGGTGAGTACAAATGCCCTTGCACATGCATGCATGTCACACACACAAATACACAAACCCCAATAATCACAACCATTTACACCTCCCCAGGGGACAGTGCCTACCCTCTGAGCAACCACATGATGACGCCAATCCGGAACCCCACCACAACACCCCAGGTAAGATACAACGCCGCCCATATTGCAACCAGGGCCATAGTGGAGCGCACATTCGGAGTGCTCAAGTCACGCTTCCGCTCCCTTGACCGCTCTGGCGGACAGCTACTCTATGCACCCCCAGTAGTGTGCAGGATCATTGTGGCAGCATGTGTCCTGCACAATGTTGCAGCACGGCAGGGCGTACCGGTGGACATGGTGGTGCACCCACATCCCCAACCACAGGCACAGGCGCTGCCCATGGGAGGGGACAGGGCACGTGGCGAGGAAGCCCGGACCCAGCTTGTGGCCACATTTTTCACCTAAACTCCCACCCCTGCGGAGTGCACACAGGCCTGGCACATACCAGGTGACAATCGATGATGACAAAGAGACGGTCAACTGTGACAACCTTACCACCCTGAGATTGTTGCCATGGAAGTGCCACATTGTGTGCATCCCTAGCTACTTAAACACAAGCTATCCTGTGTGACCAAAAGGCACACATATGATATATGATATGAGATGATATGGCATTTGTAACGTGCCTATACACAAGTGTTTCAAGGTGTGACGAGGCAGGGAGGGGGGAACAAAGGAAGACAGACAACGATCCTCCTAGGCCAGGTGTCATTTAGATTGCGCAAGTGCAGGGGTAGGGGGAAGGGAAAAGTGCAAGGGGAAGGGGAGGGGGTAGTGCAGTACAGGGTAAGTAGAATAAAAAATAAATAAATAGGCCAGCTGGTGGCAAGTGCAAAGGTAAGTGCAGACAAGTGCTGGGAAGGGTGGGCTGTAGGGATAGAGAGACAGTCCCGCAGTGCAGGGGTTGCCAGGGAGGCAGTGCAAGTGGAGAGTGGCTGGGCCAGGGACCGAGGTTGGTGAGAGTGGCCCAGTTGCAGATTCAGTGCAGTTTCAGTGAAGAATTTAGCAAGAGAGAGGGAGCGAGAAAGCAGAAGCAAAGAGGAAGGTTTTGAGGTGCTTCCGGAACCGGAGATGGTTCTCCTCAAGTTCCAGAGAGGCAGGAAGGCTGTTTCAGAGGGAGGCCCCTGCCGTGGAGAGTGATCTACCCCCAGCTCGTTGCTTCGAGAAGTGGCTGACCCTGACATGCAAGGTGTGAATCACACACACACCTGCGAAACAGGCCATGACCATCACTCTTATGTCAGTCAAACCCTCCCAAACCACAACATGACATGACAAGCAATAGCCATACACCAACACAGTACCAATAAGGTACACATTGCCATGTAAAAAATGTACATTGGCATAAGACAATGATGCCTGACATGGAATCAGATGAAATGACTGACCAACAACCTCCCACCCAAAATAAGTCATACCCAAATGCATTCCAAAAGTCGTAGTTGTAACATAACAATGAATGCCTGTCTACATGCACATTGTGCATGGCAAAATCAACACTGCAGCTTCTGTGTGCTGTGTCCAACTCCTGCAACACACTGCTCAGCGCACAGCACAGTGAACAGCCATTGTGTGTGATGCACACCCTGAGCATCACATCTAAGCGACAAACCACATCAAATTAGGGATGTACAGGATCCATAATTGATCACAGAACATGTGCTGCAGGGACACAGTGGGCAGCAGAAGGCAAACAGAGTGTACACGTGGATATCCAAGGGTGGTTGTACATGTAGTGCATCATAGTGCGAGTGTGTGGGTCAGTAAGGGCATGCACTCAACATGTGCAATCAAGTGATCATCAGTGTCCTCTACACATCACATGTGAACATTCACCATGTGTACACCCCAGCATGTCAAACCACAACTATCCCCTCACACCTGAAAGGTAAACACAAAACATGAACAGGAATTGATCAGCAGAACACATCATGTACATAGGATACCACAATTACAATGTCAGGGTTCCCATCACACTGCAGGGCAAGGTAACTATCAACAACAAAACACCCCCCTTCCTCACAAATCACCATGACCCACTGAACAAATGCACCTGGGTCATGGAGCCTTCAACCCTCAATTTCACCTGGTCACAGGATCACCCTTCCCCTTCGTCACCATCTCCCACCTTGTGTGTAAAAAGTTGCCTGCACCCTCAGAGTCCACCTTGATTTGCAAAAACACAAAATCCAAGGCAGAAAAATGAACCAGAACAGCCTCCAGTAGATGACCTGAAGTAGCAGTACCTCACAAACGCCAAGTACTACCACAATGATGTAACAACCAAGGTAGCACAGTAAAACAATGTCACAACAGGATGTGAACCATGTGTGGTACATAACATAGAATGATGGACCACGAACGGATGTGTACTGTCACAGCTCCCGTGTACAGGCGCAGGAGTGGCACGAACCAACCACCCCCACCGTGGCCCGGGTGCCTGCAAGGTCAAACTCACACAGGTCTCTGAGACCCTGGTGGGGCAGGAGGGTCAGGGATATGCAGTCGGGACAGGTGTTGGCATACTGGATAACAGGAATGAGTGGCAGGAGAGGGGAGGAGGAATGACACGTGAAAGTAGGGAAGGCACAAAAATGTACTACCTGCATTAACACATAGACAATCCTAACAAACTTGTACATCATTGTCAGGGCCTTCCGGAGTCCAGGCTTAGGAGTGGCATGAACCAACCACCCCCTCTAGGGTTTTGGCGCCTGCAAGCTTGGGGCTTACACAGGCATCCGCAACCCCAGCGGTGAAAGAGGGTTAGGGAACGTTGGTTGGATAGGTACGGGAAGCAGGAACACCGGGTAGATGGTACAGGGTTTAGAATTGGATAGGACTCGGGGTGATTAGGAAAAAAAAACATACCAAATTGAATTACACATTCATCCATGCATTAGTGCAGCCCCCAGCAAGCCTATGCAGAGCAGTTTGAAAGAAAAACAACAAGACACTTAGCTCTGGTTTTGAGTGCTGGCCTCCTGCCTGCGCACTCTCAGGTCCAGTTACAGGAGCACTTCAATGCTGCAAAGAGAGTCACAGTTAATAATCTGTGCGTGCTCATAACACACAAACACACCACCAAATATGCCCCATAGCAACAAACTACTCTACAAACAGACAATCTGGTGTGGATGCTTCGTACCCATATGTAACATTACCCCTGTGATGGGTCATACACAGTCAATGCAGTAAGTCAGCCGCCGGTGGGTGCGTGGCAAATGGAACACCAATGTGTCACGATTCACACAACATGCAATGTTCCCTGGGTAAGCAGACAGATGCATATAGCAAGGTGTGACTTCAGAACAAGTTGTGTTCCACCATGACCGAAACAAAGTAGGCAGTGCATGTTTCAAAATGTACATGGAAATGAAAATGCACTGCACCCGAGTCTGTCCCTTGCTGTATGTCCCTGTGAGCTGCTCCTTTCCATGTCTCGGAAGGCTACATGGGTGATACAAGTGCCTCAATAGCCCATGGTGGACCGGAGGGTATGTGCCACTGTCCCTGCAGGTACCCCAGCCAACTTTAAAATCAACAAGCCATCAGTCCACCAACACATCTGAGCTGTATTGTGTGCTTCAATGCCAATATACGTCCAAGCCCACCGTCAGTGCTGCTACTAAGCATGCATGTGCAACGGGCCTGGTGGAAGCTTTGCTGTGTAGTGGCCCCCCTGTGCTTCTCACCTTGCCTGGAATCCCTTGAAACACATCAGCAGTTCTAGGATGTATGTCTGCAATCGCTGTGCCTCTGCTTGCACACACATGTGCATGTGAGCACCACCAAACGTGTCCAGAATCCAGATGTCCAATGGGCCATGTCTGCTTGCAAAGGTGGTCTGGAGGCTCATCCCCCTGCAGAAAGGCCATGAAACACATGATTAATGCTTTAGAGTCATCTGTGTGTGTCTCTTCAGGCATCTCATTACTGGACCATGTCAGAGACGTACATCTGAAATCTCACCATCAGTCCGTCTTTCACATCCAAAGTGTGGAAAACACTATCTATGGCATGAATTGCAACAAGCACGTGTACAGTAAAGATAAGAAACATACTACACAATGCATAGCAATGAATGTACTCAATCATGAAATACCCCATCTAGCAAAAGCAGAACAGTGGTCAATAACACCGCAATCATCCCCACTAGGGGTGTCAACACAAGTTACACAGCACCAGATATACCACAGATATGACAGTCCAAGGCCCTTGTGTAATAGGCTGTTACACCGAACCATCCTTGCGAGCCCATGGATAAGGGAAGCAGGAGTGGCATATGTGAGTCAAGGACCCCAAGCAGCAAACACATACACAAGACAAGCCTGAAGGGCCCAGCTGGAACAGACAGTGGATGCTTTCAAAAGCCCCAAAGCACCGCACCGTCACATGAAAGCACAATAGACAAGCAATTTTAAACTATATTAACTAATTACACTAACTATGAAAAACCTACATTACCTAACTATCAAACAGAAACTTAACTAACTAAACTAAAAGAAAAATCAAAAATGGCCACATACGACCCGGTGGGGGGAGGCACCCAGGAAGGGGGAGGTACAGGGTGCTGCTCAACACCCACATGCGATGATGCTGAGCCCAAATAAAAAACCTCCATGGGCTCAACGCCTGCACAGCCTGACCTATGTGGGAGATAGATGGTCGTCCGAGTCTGGCTCATCCTGGAAAGGAGGACATGGCAGAGTAGCCTGGCCACGCCTAGCCGCAGCTTGCCCCTCGTCAGCAGCAAGTCTGCCGGACGGGTGAGCCTGGTTCTGTGTGGCGATGTGACGTAGGTCTGCATGCAGAACCTCACGTGATACACGTGCTTCCTCTTGCAAGGTAGCATGTGTAACACGTAGTTCCTCCTGCAAGGCCTGGCTGGACAACCGCTGCACCTCCCGGCAAGCCTATAGCTCAGCCGAGATGGTACGCTCAAGCTGTGCAAACCTCTCCTCTGCCCGCTCCCTCTGGGACATCAGAAGGACACCCAGAGTGGATCTGAGGGAAGCATACTCCTCCCTCAGGGCCTCCATGTGCACCTCTGCATGAGCAGCAATTGCATGACGCAGAGATGACATTTCAGTCTGGTGTGCCCTGTCTGAGGCCGCCATACCCAGCCTGAGCGAGTGGGCCGTGGACCGTGCCGCCTGCTGCTGGAGAAGCACCTGCCTAGCAGGGGGGAGCACAGATCGGGCCACACGCTCCATGCTCTCAGCGATGTTCTCCATTGCTGCGCCCTGCCGTTCTGAATTGGCAGTCATGTCTTGTTCCCACTCAGTATACTGCCATTGCGCGCGGCGACCGCGTTGCTGGGCTTGACCCCTGAGGGACCCAAGGACTGGGTGTCCTTGCTGTGTTGGCACCGCCCGCGGCTGCACAACTACATGCCCCCGTCGATGTGATGTCCCAGGCACATCAGTGACTGGTGTGGAGGGTGACCCTGCGTCCCGATCCACCATGGGCAGAGGTACCAAGACTGTCTGACCCCTCAGTGCAGGTGTCGCTGACAGAGGAGTGTCCACATCAGAATCACTCACCCCTGACACATGGACTTGATGCTCATCCAACTCGACATGGGCGTCAGAGTCGTCATCAGGGCTGGACTCATAGTCAGCCAGAGACAAGATGGACTGTAGCACATGGGGGTTTTCGTGGCCTACCACCCCACGACCCCCACTTGTGCCGGGTTGATGTAGTGGTAACAATCCTGTGTCTGGCATGAGAACACCATCCTCCGGCTCCATTGCGTCATCATCTCAAAAATATAGAGAAAAAAGGTCACTACACATGTCAGAAGCACACAACACACACACACACCAACACCAAACACATCAGGCAGACATGTGACACACAAAATAGAACCTGGCATGCATGCTGGTCAACTTTGAATTGCTTCTGTGATCAGACCTGTTGAAAGGTGGCAGTTTGCATAAAAGTGGGTCTATGCAGTGCAGCAAATGTGTATGTCACTCACTACCTACATGTACAAGGACTTCATGGTGTGTGTCAGAAAATGTGAAGGCAGTGCAAGGTCAACTGCAGGCATCACGTGCAATGTGCATTCAATGGGTAGCATATCTACAAGCAAAGCCCCCCTCCACCCAAGTGCAAAAGCAGGGATGCCTAGCATGGTATCAAAAGGCTGACCATAGACCTGTGTATGGGCAGGCAGTGTTGACTGGCATCCACAGCTTAATGTGATTCAAGTGGCAACACTGCAAATGATGATGGGACAGTAAGCAGGACACATGATGAAACCTCTGGAGGCCGCTCACGTGTGAAGAAGACACTACAACAGTCGGACAGAGTCATTGGCCATTAAACAGTCTGAGGCCTGCGACCCACACAGAATGTCAGACCCTGAACATGTGTGCAATGCAGTACTGACCCACAGTTGACATGGGAAGGCTGATGAGATGCCATGCAATGTATGTCACCTAGGACTTGTATTACAGTGAAGGACACATAGGAGCATGCGTGCAATGCACATGGAGCATGAATGGGCACTCATGTCCCTGCGGGGCATCTGACCTCTGCACAGTACAAGTGAGATACCCTGCATCAAGTACTAAGGCTGTACCACACAGCATATGTCTGGAAGATTGTCCGCTGGAAGTTAGCATGTACACAGGACGCATGAACAGGAAACTACCCAATGGCAAGATTGAAGCAGATCACTGCAAAGGTGGAACTGGGGTGCAGAGTGGAGGAGGAGGGGCAAGGGAGCATGCCTACATGGAGTACCCGCATGCAGGCAGAGGACACATGCATGTCAGTCATGCTATGACATTGTGCCTGGGCTGAGAGGAAGGTCACCCCACGCTACATGCAGAAGGGCCAGTGAGCTGGAACATGGACCGTAGGGGTATACTGGTAACCAGCATGTGAGTAGGGTGCAATAGTGGTGATGCGGACAGTCCCCGTCTGCTTAACATGTCCACCATCCAGCACAGCAGACATGCATCACGGAAGTATTGCATTACTTGCACATCAGAACCATGTACATGTCACATGTAGTGGCAATCATGCACAGCACATCCCACAAGTTAAACACACACGTCCTCAACAAACACGCATCAACACTCAATGGACTGGGCATCAAAGTCCAGCATCTCTCCCACTCCTTCGACCGATTCAGATGGTATGAACTCTGCAACGAGTGACTCATGCGGAGTGAGCTCTTCCTCCTCTGGTGCAGGCCCACCACCAGTCACCAGAGTCAAGTTGTAATTTGAGGCACGCTTAGCCTTAGCGCTGCGTTTGAGGTCATTCCAACGCTTTTTGCACCCTTGCGCCGTGTGCACTTCATGGCCGAATGAACTGACATGTTCCGCAACTTGCTTCCAGTGGGTGTCACGGTGGGCAGCCGTAGTCTGACTATTGGCATCCACTATCATGTCACGGCTGTGGCCCTGCACGTAGTCCACGAGGAAGTCCAGTTCCTGCTTGCAGAAAGGCTTCTTCCTCGACGTGCAGGAGGTCGTGGCTGTGTGTGGGGTCCCAGCCTGTGCTGCAGGTGCAACCTTCCTCCTCTTGGACTGTGGCACAGACCCTGGCTGGCTAATGCCGCCCTGACCAGTATGGCCAGTGGGTTCGGTGGATTGAGCCAAGGGGGTGGCAGGTGGAGGGACGACCAAAGGCCTGACTTGTGTCAGTGGCAGCTGGGTGCCCTCTAATGGACCCTGCGCAGCAACATCCACTGTGGCAGGGTCATTGACCGCAACGGTCCTGGTTGGCAGACTCACAACCGGGGTGTTGTTGGGTGCATCTGCCCCTGAACTTGCCAACACCCGGATGTTCTGAGCAGCAGATGACATAACTGCCCCAGGGACACGTGTCTTGGTCAGAGCAGCCCTGCGTGCCCCTACGGTTTCCCTCCTGGCCTGTTGGAAATCTTCCAAGGGCTCCTCAAGTGCCAACGCAGCCTGCGCTGGCAGACCCTGAGCCTGGGTGGCGGTGTCCACAGCTGCACCTGCAGCTACCACTACCCTTGGGCCCGTGGCAGTCGATGGAATGGACTGCCGGGTCGCATGGGCACCAGTGCCAGATGCAGAAGCTGCATCCCCCGGAACCACAGGGGGTGGTGGCATGACTGCACCAACACATGGCACAACATTGTGCTGAAGTGGCGCATCCCTGTCTCTTCCCCCTCTGTGGCCGCCCTGGACACCCTGGAGTGCCCCTAATCCCTGGTCACCACAGCCACGTCCCCGACCACGCCCACCACGAGGAGTACGCCCAGCTGAGGTGCCCCTCACCTTTGGTGGCCTCCCAACCATGGCACAGATGTAGTAGTGCCGGCACAGATGGAGTCATGCCAATGGGAGGTGTACACCACAATTGACCTGGGCAATTGGGTTGAAGGGGGTGGGAAGCAAGATGTTAACAGCCCCACTGCACCTGCAAGGGTGTATGTGACCCCTGTGATGTAGTGATGGGTCACGCAACGCTCAGGCACCCCAAAACTGCAGTAAAACCGTGCACGCAACTCTGCAGCCTATGTGCGTGGAATCAACCTCCCGCAGACACGCAGGCTACTATGACCTCGAAAATGGGTGCGATACACAGGGGCACCCGCAGTGGGAAAAATAGCGTGTGCGACTCACCGTCTGACTAGCACGATGCAGAAAAACATGCGTAGCAAATACCCCTGCCATAAGAAGAGATACTTCCTTGATAGCTGTGAAGTTGTGATGGCACGCGAAACAACAGGAAGCAGCAACACACGTCGGTCTCCATGAAAGGCACGTACAGCGAACTGCTGCCCCCGCTCACCTTTAACCCGTGCTGAGGGAAACGCCCGCGCGCGTCACGTCACTTACGCGCATGGGCCCTTTCCTCAGATTACACGCGTTCCCACGCAGACGTGCAGGTTTTCACGCGCGCTGAACCACTATGCTAACGTCACGAGGGAAATGCCCGCGCACGCCCGCGTGCGTCACGTCACAGAGCCGCTTACGCTTGAAGGGCCTTTGGTCCAATGAAAGCGCGTACGAGTGCTGACGCGCTTACACGCTAGGGGCCTTTCCTCGAATCACACGCTGACGTGCACATTTTTCACGTGCCAAATCACTCCGTATCAAGCTGGCCACGCGAAAACACACGGGAGACCATGCTCCTGCCCAAAAGGCCGAATCACTTCCCCTCAGAGCCCCGAACACGCTCCCACCTGCCATCTGCTGCTGCCTGACTGCCTGCTGCCCACGTGCCCTGCTATTTGCTGCCTGCACATCAGCCTTGAGTGCAGTTGCTGAGACCACCCCTGCTGGAACTGAAGACTCCCGACTGGGATACCATCGCTCCACAGCCCAGCCCCAGGACCCAGTTGCCCACCCACTACTGCCTCTGGGGTTGCCATGTCGGGCAGTACACCATCTGGCACCACTGGCAACCCCCAGCCAGAGAGGCAGAGGGCCACCAGCTTCACTGCCACCGAAGTTGGTGTCCTGGTGGAGCAAGTCCTGGGGCAGTATGATGCCCTCTTCGGAAGTTCCCGCGCCGACAAGGAAGGACGGACTCGGATCTGGACAGACATCGTGACTGCCAGCAACGCAGAGGGGGTGGCAGTCCGCGAATTCCAACATGTCAATAAGCGCTGGGAGGACTTCAGGTCCAGCACCCTCAACAAGGCCCCATGCCTCTTGAAGGCAGCGGATGCTAAGGTGCACCGGGTCCACCTGTCGGAACATCAGATGAGGGTCCTGGAACGCATATGCCCAGCGCTCCACGTCCAGGTCCTTGAGAGGCAGACCCGTCTGGAGTCGAGCGGTAAGTGTAAATGCATACTGATTGGAAGCTGTGCATGTGGTGGTGTGCCAGTAGTGTGCAGGTTGTACATGTGTTTTTATAGGGCCATGTATGGATATGTATGTACAGGGCTGTGAGTCAGACACATGCAAGTCCTTTCATGTGTGAGACACATGGCTGGTGTATGTGTGGGTAAGCATGCAAGCCAAATGCAGATGTGTGAGCACACATGTTTGGATTACTGTGTATGTCAGTTGGCATGGTTGTGGTGTCACACATGGATGTTGGTTCCAGCTGCATGTATGTGCACCGTGTACATGTGCATGTGTGTCTATTTGACAAGGGTGCGACAGTGATGCAACATGGATGCATGTGACACAGATATGTGGAAAACAGATTTGCAGATGTGACATGGATGCCGATCTAAACACTGCGACAGTTGGCAGAGGTGTACACATGCATGTAAGTGTGTTGGCGTGTGTGCATGTGTAGTGCACTCCCTGTGTTTCATGTGATGTCTGGCTCACCTTTGGCTGCTCATGCTGTTGTATGTGTATGGATGGTGCTGGCTGTTGCAGTATGGCTGTGGAATAGCTCATGCGTGTGAGTCAAAATGACATGTGTGTTGGGGATTGTGATGCCATGTCTGAAGTTTGACAATGCCACTCATGTGGAACTGTCATGTGTGTGTGAGTCCATTGTACAGTGCCCTGATGCCTGTGTTTTATTTCTCCCTGTCTGCAGCGTCAACTGATGAAGAGGGCGGAGAAGGTGCTGTGGAGCACAGCGGCAGGGATCGCACCGCCAGCCGGAGACGCAAGGTCCGGCTCCCCTCCCAGGTTGTCATCTCGTCGGGGAGTGAGGAGACCGGTGCCGCGTCCCAGGCCGCAGAAGGGGCAGCTGAGACCCCACAGGGCCCAATGGAGGAAGATGGCATGGAGTCATCCAGGTTGGTGGGGGGTTTGGTGGAGGAGGAGGCCGTGCAAGGGACAGAGACGGGGTCTGGCGGTGGGGATTCCACTGGTGCTAGTGGTGCAGTGCAGGACCAGGGACAGGAGGCAGCACAGGCCGCCACGGAGGTGCCTGTGTGCAATCCTGTCCCTGATCCTGTCACTGCATCATCTTGCACCAGCAGGGATGTCTACGTCCAGACCCGTTCTCAAGGAGGGGATTGGCTTACACCAACTGGCCTTCCTCTCCCTGCGGATGTGGCTATCCGGCACCAGGTTCAGCCTGTCCTGGGTGGGGTGGCGTTGCGTCAACGTGCCATGCGAGGTGACCTGCAGTCTTTTCATGAGGAGACTGCACGTCTTCTCGCATGGCTCGTTGACCGCAGTGACCCACTGGGACAGCTCACCAGGGCCGGATTCCTCCGTTTCCTGGACCTTGTTCCGACCCCCTCCTCAACTGAACCCCCTATGCCCCAGTCGTCCTCCATGCCATCTTCCCACCCATGTATCACCTGGGTGCCCTGTGGAGCTGCCTCTGACCCTGCGGCCAGGCTGGTGGACAACAGATCCCTGCCACAGTCGGGAGTCGGACGTCCAGCAGGGGTGGCCACCTCCACAACTGCACCCCAGCTGGAGGAGGATGTGCAGGCAGCAGGAGCCAGGGCACAGGCAGCAGCACAGCAGCAGCAGCAACAAGGTGGGAGCCATGATGACTTGGGGCCTTCATCATCGGAGAGGCAGGCATCGGCCAGAGGGCAGGAGGACCCTGGACGGGAAGTGTCTTCCGTGTGGCAGTGGTTGGGCCATGCAATAGATGCAGAGCGGCAGCGGGCGGAAGAGGCACGGCTCACAATGGTCAGGGTGTAGAACTCCATGCGGAGGGCCCTGAGGCGGGCCGAGTGCCTCGAGGCCATTCGCAGGGACCTGGAGTTCCAGATGACATCGTCCCTGCGAACCCTCGGGGCCATGGAAGAGGACCGCCTCCGTGACATCGAGCAGGAGTTTGATGATGCCCTGGCCCGGGACATCCAAAAGTGAGCCGTCGGACTAGCCAGCTGCCCTGGTAAATAGTTATGTAGTTAGTGTTAGGTTTCCTTTGCTTTTTTATTTATTTTAGCCTTTTGGACAATGGACCACATTTTTGTATATAGTTTTTTTATTAGGTAGTAGTTTTAGATAGGTTTCATTTCTTCAGTTGGGATCATGGACCCTGGATTCTTTATCTGTATATAGATGACTGTTGGATTATACTTTTTTTTTTGGATTTACCCATGGAGCAATGGTTTTCAGTTTTGTTTTTCCCTTGGATTTACTTTTTTGAACTGTGACTTTGGACACCTTTCCTTTGGATTATGATTTGTTGTTTTTCATTATTTTACGGACATGCTGCTTTTCGTTTTTTAATTCCCATTGTCGTTTGTTTATTTTTAATTCAATTTATGTTGCTTTTAATACATTTTGTTTCATCAAATTTCAATGTGTTGTATCATCTCATTGGTTTCATGCATGTCATGATATGGGTTTTGACATTCACTTACACCCATTGTGTGTATGTGAGGGACATGTGTTCATTTACATACTTGCCATTGGGGTTGTATCATGTAATTGGCATTTCTAAGTGGGTGGATGCACTACTTGGGTGGGTGTTTGGCATGTGGAGGCTGCCCATAAGGGCCAGGGATCTAGATTGTGATGACGTGTTGGCTGGGGGACAGGTGTCGGGGCCTGCTGGCAGGTGCCCCGCACTGCTGAGGGGTGGGGGCGCAGGGGGACATGAGTGGGACATGAGTGGGGGCCTGCGGGCACGTGCCCTGCACTGCTGGGGGGTGGGGGTGCAGGGGACATGAGTGGGACATGAGTGGGGGCCTGCTGGCAGGTGCCCCGCACTGCTGGGGGGTGGGGGTGCAGGGGGACATGAGTGGGACATGAGTGAGGGCCTGCGGGCAGGTGCCCTGCACTGCTGGGGGTGGGGGTGCAGGGGGACATGAGTGGGACATGAGTGGGGGCCTGCTGGCAGGTGCCCCGCACTGCTGGGGGGTGGGGGTGCAGGGGGACATGAGTGGAACATGAGTGGGGGCCTGCTGGCTTAGTGGTTGCCATCAATGCGGAGGGGGTGGCAACCCGCAACATCAAGCAAGTCAAGAAGCGCTGGGAGGACTTGAGGTCCAGGACCCTCATAAAGGCCCGGCGCCTCGTGGAGGGGGGCCGGGGCAGCATGAGTACCATCCAGATGAGGGTCCTGGAACGCGTACGCCCAGCGCTCCATGCCCAGATCCTTGAGAGGCAGACCCGTCTGGAGTCGAGCGGTAAGTGGCCAAGCATTGCTGTGTGAGACAGGGCATGTTGCAGTGTGCTGGTTGTCTGATACTTGCCTGTATGTGTGACATAGGCCATGTACGCATGTGTGTGTGCAGGGACATCATGGTCATGCATGTGAGACCAGTAATGTGTGAAGCACACGGTTGGTGTATGTGTTTAAATGCAACATGGTGAGCCCTATGCGGAATGGACACATGAGAGCATGCCAGTCTCTGTTCCTGGACATGGGTGGGGGTGAGGGATGGGTGCTGACGCCATGTACATGTATGGTGTCCATGTCTGTGTGTCTGACCTGCGTGTCTGTGACGTGTGAATGCCATGGATGCATGACACATTTCTGTGACAATGTTCAGAATCACTGATGCAGCCTAGTTATCCTTGCATCCACTGTGTCTGGGGTGTACAAGGCCAGATGGATGAAACTACGGTGAAGTGTGTGCATGTGATAGGCATGACCCATGATGCATGTGAGTTCCAAAACAACATTGTATGTTTCAAGAGTCCTTTGGACATGTATACTAATGTCCATAGCATGCGCCATGCCTGTTACTGCATGTGTTTTGCCTGCACTGACCCATGTGTTGTGGAGGGACATGATGGAAGTGATCTTTGACAGTGCCACTCATCTGCTATTGCTTCCTGTCTAGGGGACCATTGTACAGTACCCTGATGCTTGTGTTCTATGTCTCCCTCTACACACGCCAAGTGAAGAAGAGGGCAGAGACGGCGCTGTGGAGCAAAGCGGCGGGGATGCCCCCACAGCTGCAGCGGAAGGGGTGGGTGAGCCCCCACAGGGGCTTGCAACGGCGGAAGACGGTGTGGAGCCATCCAGGTTGGTGGTTTCCACAGAGGAGGAGGAGGCCGCTACTGAGCCGCACATGGGGCCTGGTGGGGGCATCCCTGCTGGTGCAAGTGGTGCAGTCCAGGGGCAGGAGGCAGCACAGGTCGCCGTGGAGGGGCCTGTGCATGTCACTGTCCCTGACACTGTGACTGCACCACCATGCACCAGCAGGGATGCCCCATCCCAGGCCCGTCCGCAGGTAGGGGGGATGTCCATGTCATCTGACTCCCCTCCACCTGCGGACGAGGGGACCCCTGGCCGTATGGAGAAGGTCCTGATTGGTGTCGTGTTGCGCACAGGTGTCATTCGTGATGACGTGCGTGCTTCCTGGGGGGAGCACGCACGTCATCACGAAGAGCACCGTGCCAATGTGGGCCAGTTGGGACCGGCCATGGTCGGGGGTTTCGTACATGTGTCGGCCACTCTGGCGACCCTCTCCTCCTCTGTGGAGGCTATGCGCCAGTCGTTCTCCATGCCGTCTTCCGGCCCAGATGCCACCAGGGCCCCCTGTGGACCTGCCCCGACCAACGCAGCCATCTCGGTGGGGATCCCATCCCTGCCACAGTTGGGAGTCGGAGGTCCAGCAGGGGTGGACACACCAGCAACTGGACCCTAGCAGATGGAGGATGTGATGGCATCATCGGGCAGGGCACGTGCATGATGGCGTCGGTGGATTCCATCAGCCTGGATGCCGTCGTGCTGGCACAGGCAGTTGCGTCGGAGGCAGCGGCAGGTTCGACGTGGGAGGCATCATGGCTCGGGGCCATCAACATCAGGGTGGCAGGCATCGGCTGGAGGGCAGGAGAATCCTGGAATGGGAGTGTCTTCCGTGTGGGAGCGGTTGGGCCAGACGATAGGTGCGGAGCGGCGGCGGGCAGAGGAGGAACGGCTCACAATGGTCAGGGCGGAGAACTCCATGCGGAGGGCACTGAGGTGGGCTGAGACACCGCATTATCCCTGCAACACCTCGGGCCAGGGAACATGCCGCCCCAAGCCATTGAACAGGAGTTCAATGATGCCCTGGCCCATGACATCAACCAGTGAGCCGTTGGACTAGCCTGCTGCCCTTGTAAATAGTTATGTAGTTAGTGTTAGGTTTCCTTTGCTTTTTTATTTATTTTGGACCTTTTGGACAATGGACCACATTTTTTGTATATAGTTTTTTATTAGGTAGTAGTTTTAGATAGGTTTCATTTCTTCAGTTGGGATCATGGACCCTGGATTGTTTATCTGTATATAGTTAACTGTTGGATTATACTTTTTTTGGGGGATTTACCCATGGAGCAATGGTTTTCATTTTTGTTTTTCCCTTGGATTTACTGTTTTGAACTGTGACTTTGGACACCTTTCCTTTGGATTATGATTTGGTGTTTTTCATTATTTTACGGACATGCTGCTTTTCGTGTTTTTAATTCCCATTGTCGTTTGTTTATTTTTAATTCCATTTATGTTGCTTTTAATACATTTTTTTCATCAAATTTCAATGTGTTGTGTCATCTCATTGGTTTCATGCATGTCATGATATGGGTTTTGACATTCGCTTACACCCATTGTGTGTATGTGAGAGACATGTGTTCATTTACATACTTGCCTTTGGGGTTGTATCATGTAATTGGTTTATCACTGCCCCGACCCCATAGGAAGGGTCTCCCCTACGAATTCCAGTTAATTCTAGTTATTTTGTTAACTGTTCGCATCCTGTTTACTTCAAAACAACAACACCTGCCAGGTTCCACCCCTCGTGTGGCATGTCAGGTGACCAATTTTTATGTGACCACCTATGGCTATGTAAGCTCAATCATATGGCCATTTTGAAATGGTAAAAACCAAGCCAAATTACTATTGAAATCTAAGTAGGCCAAAATTAATTGTAAATGTGTTCTATAATAACATTTATAGGTAGATGTATTCTCAAGATAACGTTATTAGCCACATCAAGAGCCCGGGCCTGGCAGACCTTATACATAATCCTAATTAAATGACAGGAGCATTACACGGCCCACGGTAGTGGCCTTTAGTTATGGTTAAGATGCTAATCCCATAGGAAGAGCACTTTTTGGGCGGCTTATAACTTCGCTCCCCCTGGACGAATCCTCAAAAAACTGCAATAAAAGTATATGGCCCACTCTGAATGTATCTGTAAAGTTTAGTTAGGTTTGGTCTGGGGGGGACAAAGTTATAGCGGGGGTCCCAAAATTTCTTTTTTTCCCCTAGACTCCTACAGGTGGAAATCTGTCCACTAGTTTATTTTAAAATGACCAAAAAATAGGTTTCCAAAAATTATAGATATATATGTCTGCTCCGCTGACACATTTTCCTGTTCGCTCCGCGGACAGGGCACTGATTGGCTAAAATGCGTCATGTCCGCAGACATGCAACGTGTTCGCTGATTGGCTGGGATAAAGCGTGAGGTGCGTCACATTGTTTTGATGCGCCCGCCATCTTGGATCCACGGACATCCACGAACAGCATGGCATCGAACGGGGGAAAATTACAATTTTGGGGAGTGTGTTGATGTGTAGGAGTGCTTGGGGAGGGTGGGGAAGTAAGAGATGGGTCAAATGCTGTATTTGTTTAGGTGGCAGGTGTCCCTGATGTGTTTCGCTATGTCTGCAGCCATCGCAGCTGTCCACAGACATAATAAATGCACTACTAGCTATTTTACTTTAGTATGATGTTGGTTTTGGGTTATTAGCAGAGCATTGATTGTAATTAATATCCCCTATAAGCAGCCCACATACCATAGTCAAAATGTTTGATTCTATGGGTGTGTTATGCTGCAGTGGTTGTGGTCAGGCCATGCACAGAAGACTCTAGGCCCTGGCCACAACCACCGCAGCATAACAACCCATAGAATCAAACATCCATCAAATATCCACAACACAAAATGTTGTGTACTGTTTCATTTGTAAAGTTTGTATGAGAGGTTTTGGCTAAGTCCTGCTATTAAGATTGTAGAGTTTGGTAACAAGCACTGCAGTATAACATACCCATGGAAGTATACATTTTGGATTGTAGTGTATGGTCAGATGTTTGCTTGAATGGGTGTGTTATGCAGCAGTATTTGTGAATTGAATTATTATATACTTACTGTTGGATTGGATATATTTTCATCATGACATGGGTAACTGGAGCAGATGTTATTTTTCAATCTGATAAAAGAAAAGATCGTATGTTAGTGTAGGTAGGCATAGTAGATATTTCTGCATTATTTTGACAGTAATATTTAGTACTTTAGAAGTACTATATTTCAAACCAGTGTACTGTACAATTTGCTAAATTTCTGTGTTTGTTTATGTAATCATTGGGTCTGTGGAAAAAAAAAATCCATGCTGGATTTAAAAAAAAAAACTTTTGTTATGGTACAATCTATTTCTTTCTTTGTTTTCAGTGTTTATTTCTTGTTTCTTGCTAATCTTGCTAATCTTCTATCTGTTGGCTTGTTGCAGATTCTTGGGGCAGTTTGATACTTGTTGGTGTATTCTAATGGTTTACTTATAGTTTTAAGCTAATCTTCTATTTGTTGGCTTGTTGCAGATTTTTTGGGGCAGTTAGATACCTGTTGGCGTATTCTAACTGGTTATAGTTTTTTATTTATACTTTCAAGTTATTCATCTATCTGTTGGGTTGTTGCAGATTTTTGAGGCAGTTAGATACCTGTTGGCATATTCTAACTTTTTATTTCTTGCTATATTTTAGTGGTATTGATTTATCTGTTTGGTTGTTGCAGAATTTTGGGGCAGTTAGATACCTGTTGGCGTATTCTAACTGTTTATAGTGTTGTAATTGAAGTTTTGTTAATGTTTATGCACAGATTAGTTATAAAATTTTGGTTTTAAGAATATTAAGTACACGTTTACAAGATTTGCTGGTAATATTTGTTTTAGAGTAATGGTAGTATCATTAAATTCAAATCATCCGCATTTCTTTTTAATATATGCAGTGTAGTGACCGGCATTGGTTGTGACTCCTGCAAGGTAGATTATACCTATCGTTGTGAAGGTTTTCTTACCAAGTGATACTTGACCATGTGTGAATCCAGTCAGCTTCCAGTTGTTTTTGGTACCATCTGCATTGTAACGTAAAAGCATTACAATTACATATTTACTATGTGTATGTATTTGTAAGGTGGATTGATTATCTGAATTGCAGGTAGTACATAATCTGCCATGGTTTGCATATTGTACAAGTTGCTGAAATGGAATGGATTCACAGTTAGGTATGGATACATACACAAAGCGTTCATTAGGGATCTGTTCCTGTGCCACGTGGCTGCAGAGAGTTCATGTATGTTTCGACATGTATGAAATCTGGATAGGTATGTTTTTGTTTTCCAGTACTTGTAGTACGTACATTAGACATCTTGTGGATCTTCTTGTGAGTTTATAGTGAATTTGACCATTCCAGCAGTGTAGTCCAATTCTTGTCTTATTCCATGAAAACTGTAGGTGTTGTCACGATTGTTGGTTGCATTTCTATGAAGGACTAACATTTGCAAACACAATTGGTCTGTATTGTGCAAGTAAATGTTGTCAACAATTGGTGGCAATTGGAATAGAATATTTATTGCTACATTTGCATAGCAATTTAAACCAGTTGTATTTGAAAATTTGAATGGACCTGACAGTTCTGTGTCCAAGTCATTTGTTCAGAGTGTGTGTTTCTTCTTTGAAGAAGTACTTGAGTTACTTTGAGCAGTAGATTCTTCTTTGGTTGTGGTACTTGATGAAGTATTAGCTTCTTTTACTTTCTTTGTAGGAATTGCAGTAAGATCCTGTATCGTTTCTGTTTGAAGTAGTTGTCTTTTACAATGTTTTGCTTTTTGTGGAACAGGATAGGTTTTTAGATGGGGCTGTACAGTGAAAGTAGTCTATTGTATTCTAGAATGCAAGGAATATCAGCATTTACTTTACTTGCATCTAAGTTGATTAGCAATAGTCCATCAAGTTTAGGTAAGCATGATAGTGCTACATAGCTCATGCCTTCTTTAAAGACAGTGCTCCCAATATCTATCAATGCTGTATCTAGGGCAAGACCTTGTGATTTGTGAATGCTGACCGCGTATGCTAGAGTTCGAGAAAATTGTTCTCTGCGTACATACATGTCTTTGAAAAGAAGGAAGCGGGAAGTTGAGCGTCCTATCCTTTTAACTTCTGATAGTGTGTCAAAGAGAATATTGACAAACTGAATGTTGTTGTCACTTGGGTATGTTTGAAAGCCAACAACTGTACCAAGTGCTCCATTACCTAGTCCTTGCTCCACATCAAGGTTATGTTTAAGCATTACTCTACAGTTTAAAGATAATTTTAATATTTTCTCCAAACCAGCTTTGTTGGAGATAGAGTTTTCTAAGGTATTTAGTCTTGTTGTGGATTGTTGACACATGGGTAGTGTCATGCCATGTACGCCCAATTTGTCTGTGGAGCAAATTACAATTATTGGTTGCATTTCTTTTTTCAACATTGTTTCATTGAATTTGGAGCAGCTTGCAACAGTTGGCATCAAGGACATCCAACTGACATGTTTGTGTGCTAATTGTTCCATGAAATCAGTAGCACATGAGTTATGGCCATAGAGTGCATGGATGTGCTGATTTTTAATGTTGCATGATGTGCTGGTTTTTAATGTTGATTGTGCTTATTGAGATAGTACACCAACCCTAATACTTTTTAAAATGTATGTGAGGTCTGCAGACTGGCAAATGTTTTCTGTTAATTCTCTGTATTGGAAATGCTGGCAAAGGTTGACATTTCCTATGCTGCCAAGAGTTTTAGGGCAGAGTTTGTGCCCTAAGGTTTTAAAAATAGGTTCACCTTTCAATGGTGTTAATTGAAGAAGATCTCCGAAAACAATAATGTGTTTTCCTCCAAAGAGCTCTTCATAGTCTGTTTGAGTACCTCTTGTAATCTGGGGTGAATCAAAGCCAACATTAGGTCGGAGACCATGCTCACCTCATCTACTAGTAGCATTGTCATTTGTTTCAAAACTCTGCATAGTTCCATTGCAGCTTCTACAGAAAGTTTGTAATAATATAATTTGTTTTGGTGTTCTACTGGAAGGAGCAGTAATCGGTGTAAAGTGAAACCGCCTATGTTTTAGGAAGCTAGACCTGTGGGGGTAGTTACAACAGCTGACAGTTTGTTGTTTGTCAATTGTTGAAGGAACTTGCTGATGATTTTGATTAAGAATGTTTTGACTGAACCAGCTTGACCACAGACGTATAGCAGTATAGGTTTGTTTTGTTGGCAGGTACAGTTTTTATTTTCATGTTGTACACCATGTTCAATTTGTTTTGTTACTTCTTGGAAAATTCTATGCTGCTCATTATTCAGTTTTGATTTCAGTACAGTGAAGTCTCCTGTAGCTTGTTCATACTGACACATGGTGTTTTCTACTTCTGTCCTAGCTATTTCTTCCTCATTTGCTATTAGTGGCTGTCCCAGTGGTTCTTGGCTTCCTGTTACAGAAGGTTGACTACTGTTGGAAGTGTCCTCAACATAGCTGGGCCTGGAGTTCTTCTTTGTGTTGCTGTTCATTGTGCAACATTGTTTTGTACTGTGTAAAGTTTACATCTGTCATAGTACTTTCATTTGCTTTGAAAGCGTCTTCATAGGAGTCATAGATATCTAGTAACTCTTCTTCTTTTCTCCATGGTTTAAAAAGTTGTAGCAGGGACATGTAATACAGTTCTTTATGTTGAGGAGTTTTTAATGACAATTTGATATGATTAATTAAGCTTTGTTTGATAAGTTTCACTAAACTGCCTTTACAATTTGTCACTCTATATCTACCTTTCTTTTCATCTGGTTTTATATTATTTTTTTATGTGAAGTTTTGGGCTATGTGGTATAGACACATGGTTTCCAAAGTGGTGCTCCTGTTTGGGTAGTATGTGTCCAGTAAATTGTTTTTCAAAATGTCTTGGCTGTTTTTTCTACTTTGGTTAAGTCGACTGTGACATATCCTGCAACTGCAGTGGAATTGTCTGCAATGTACTGCACATCTATGTTTGCATTCCAAAAGAGGGCAATGATTGCATTGTAATCATTGATATATTTTGCTTCTTCTGTCCTTTTTATGTAATATGTGTTCTTAGGTGATTTACCTTTGACACTATGGCCCTCATTCCGAGTATGGTGGCAGTCATGGCGCTATTTGCGCCATGACTGCCTCTCATACCGGTACCGACTCCGGTTTGGTTCAATGGGGACTTACCGGTCCATTCCGACCTTGGAGGGACAGGTAAGTCCCCATTTACTAAACCATTCCCCATTCCCTTTTGAGCCCCCATAGGGCTCAATGGGAATGGGGAAGGCGCAAATAATGGGCCGGCGTATGCCAGGCCCTTATTTCCACCCAGATCCCTTAACGGGTCCCATCCATAACACCTGGTCAGACCAGGCGTTAAGGAAGGGACCTGCTAAGGGACCATGTAGTAGGGCGGTAAGGGATTACCGGCACCGGTCTCCTTACCGGTGCCCGGTATCCCTTACCTCCCTACTCAGAATGAGGGCCTATCTCTAACTGAAGACATGAAGTTGTTTACTTGACCTGTTGTTGTAACTGGTCTAGGGAAACCAAAGCAGCATTTGGTGTAGTATTTCCTTTTGTTTTTATATTTGCGACAACAATATTTCCCACATTTTTGTCTTTGAAACTAACATTTGTGCATGAAGGTCACTATGGCCCTCATTCCGAGTAGGGCGGTGAGGGATACCGGGCACCGATAAGGAGACCGGTGCCGGTAATCCTTTACTGCCCTACTACGAGGTCCCTTAGCGGGTCCCTTCCTTAATGCATGGTCTGACCAGGTGTTAAGGACGGGACACGTTAAGGGACCTGGGCGCAAATAATGGGCGTGGCATACGCCAGCCCGTTATTTGCACCCTCCCCATTCCCATTGAGCCCTATGGGGGCTCAAATGGGAATGGGGAATGGTTTGGTAAATGGGGACTTACTGGTCTCTACAAGATCGATATGGACCAGTAAGTCCCCATTGTACCAAACCGGAGTCGGTACCGGTAAGGGAGGCAGTCATGGTGCAAATAGCGCCATGACTACCACCATACTCGGAATGAGGGCCTATGTGTTGTTTGTGAAGGAATTTCAAAAGTGACATACTTTTCGATATACTGTAAAACAGTGGCATCACTGTCTTGACCAAATTTAGGAGCATCTTTAATCCATAAAAGCATGTGGATATGTGGTGCTCCTCTGGCTTGGTATTCTTTTCTCCAAAAGTAGTGTTGCACTTCTCCGACGGGAGGAACAGGTTTATTACAAATAAAGTGAGGCACAGCAATGAAGCGATGATGGAAATATCCTGGAACATTAACAGGATCTAGAGAGCAGAGTTCTCCAGGTGTTAGTATATCTATGTTTGTTTTGTTTTTGTTTGATATGCGTAGGAAATCATGTAAATCTTCCCATGCATATTCTGCACAACTTAATGTAACAAACCAAGTGGGTGGGCCAAGGTTTCTTATCATACAGCGTACATCTCTGGGATCTTCAGAATACATGCGTACAGAGCAGTATTCTGATGCTGTTGTGTGGGTCTATCATCGTACCTTCCTCCTTTTCCAGTAGGAAAGAGTAGAGGAAAGGCACATGCTTCTATACTTTTTTCCCATATGCTGATTGGTGATCCTTTGGCTTGTCACATTTGGTACGTTTTCAGTGCATCATCTATGGTGGCTTTAGAGTGTAATGGATGAATTGTATAATGGTCTAAAATACTGGATACTGTAGCAGGGTCTGGAAGTTGAAATTGACCAGTTTCTGGTGACTCTTGAATTATTTCAATGGTTTCTCTCAGGTTTTCTTCAATATTAATGTCTTTGTAGTATTACTTGTTGTCTTTTAGATATTGCAAGGCTTGTCTAACTTTATGTAAGTCCACGAGTTTTTGTCAAATCTTTTTGTCTTTTGTAGGTACACCATTTACTAAGACAAGTAAAGATTGATCTATTGGACGTTGCACTCCCAGAGTGTGTACATTTTCTTTCAGATATAATGGCAAATAAACTACTATGCCACAAATGCCTTTCACTTATTCAGAGGGAGGTAATTTTGCTGTTTTTGGTTGAAGGCGTATTATTGCTTGAAATGGGTGCACTGTTTGAATTATGATGCTCTCATATAAATTGAGTTGTTGCAGGGGTTTTGGTAGTGGGAATAATTCCAAGTTATTTGTGATAGCACGTGAAGGAGTTTGGTTGTTGTCAAGTTTTGCAGTGCAGTAACTGCAAAGTATTAAGGGGTCAGTAATTTCGTATTTGTTTTCTGCTATATGGTAGAGAGCTAATTCAAACCATTTGGAATCTTGATTGTCTTCTATTTTGTCCGCTATGTCTACAGTTTTTGTGCTACTTTTATAAAAATTTCTGCTGCAACACACACACACATGGTTTGGTACTTCAGCGGATGTACTTTTAAATGTTAGTATTTCTTTTTTGTATGTGTTTAGTATAAGGTTGCCATCTGTACAATTGTTGCTAGTCTGTTGTAAAGCTATTTCATTTTGTAAGTGACTTTCACTTTTAAAATATTTTCTCTGGATTTGCTCTATTTCTTCGAGTAGTTCTTTGGCTGTATAATGTAGAAGATTGTTATTTAAATTGGCTAGTGCTAAAGCAGGACTTTTAGCATAGTGCAGTTTATGGACCAGATTTCTTATAGTTGAATGATGTGCTGATATCATTTTGATATGATGGAAGGTGCTTTTGCAAATAGGTCCTGAAATGCAGGCTAATGATTGTCCTTGTAGTCCTGTGTATTTGCGCACTGGACAGGTATCCACATTTTGTAGCAGTTTCATTTTGAATTTGTCTTTGCCTCTCACATACTGATTGAGGAATTGGGGTAAGGATTTGAAAGATTTTTTGGCAATGTTACACATTGACGTGCACGGCCATTTGTACACTGGACGTTTTGGTTCCGTGGAATTGAGAGGTGATAGGTAGTTTTCTGGGGATATTTTTGTAAGCAGCATTTCTTGTTCTATTAAGGTATTATTAAGTTGTTCATACCCTCGTCCACTGCTATGTATGGCAATTGTGTTTGCTTGCTTTTGTTTGTATGCTTCGTCATTAAAATATGGTGCTGTGCTTGTGGTGTGACTCCATTCACCTCCACAGATATTTAAGAAGTTATTTTTGTTGACATTCCGTTCAATGAGAAGTATTTTTTGTAGTTTAGTAGTTAGTTTTGTTAGTGGTTTCATTCTGTTTAAAACTAAAATAAATAACTTCCTTTTGAGAAGGATTGCACTGTCTATGAGAGCTTCTAAGATTATTTTTCTACGGTAGGTTTTAAGGGTTGTGCATGATTTCTCCCCTGTTTTTATAAGGTTCTGAAGGACTCTGAGGTGGAACATTTTTTGTAAAATACTTTCTTTGGTATCGTTACTTGCCACTACATCAAGATTTATAGGTGCAGTGTTAGCAGTAGTGGTAGCTGAATTCTTGTTAATCACTTTCTGTTTCGTTTTACATTTTGAAAGAGGAGGCAAAGTTTCTGTACTGGAAGCTTGTTTTGTTTCACTTAATGACTATATTAGCTTTTTTGTTTTAAATTTTTGTACAAATTCTGCTAGAGATGGATGCTTATTTTGGACACTTTTATTTTTATTTGCTCTGCTTCTGCGTTGATTTCTATTTAGTTGCTTTGTGGTATGCATTCTTTGGGGTCTGTTGGAGAAAAAAGAAAGTGTGGGTTGGGCTGTTGTGCAATGTATTTGTACTGTGTGTGAGTGTCTGAGTATGATGGCAAAGATGTATGTTGAGGTGTGTGATTGTGCAATGGCCAGCTACAACAAGTTGGGAAGGCTATTCTTGTATTTGTGTGTTACTATACTGGGGTTCAGATGACAATACAAAGTGGTGAGG
Organism: Ambystoma mexicanum; assembly: GCF_040938575.1. Classification (NCBI taxonomy): domain Eukaryota; kingdom Metazoa; phylum Chordata; class Amphibia; order Caudata; family Ambystomatidae; genus Ambystoma; species Ambystoma mexicanum. The sequence goes on along the minus strand of NC_090932.1, from coordinate 659,188,090 downwards.
GGAAGCACTAATACTAAATCTAATGGTATAGAATTAAAACAGTTGTTTGTTCTGCAATAATAACATTCTAGTGTGTTTGAGTAACAGTTAGAACATTATAGTAGTATTGTACTTACTTTTTTGTATGGAAAGAGTAGATTTCTTCTGAGTTGTTGTTCATATTTCAGATGCTGCTACTTTTCAGGAGTGTGTCTTTCACTGCAATTGTAAAAGAAAGAAGTTAGTAGATTTGTGTGTTTATAGCACTGTTGTTAATTTAGACATTGATTTTTATGTTTTTTGTAGTAGTAGTGTTGTTTGATAACTGAACATAGGGCCTCATTACGACTTTGGCATAATAAGGGCATGGCTGCCACCAAAACCGGGTCCGGGTTCCCTGAATGTGGATTTACCGGGCCATTCCGAGTTTGGAGGGCCCAGTAATTCCTCCTTCTGGGAACCCGGGCCCAGACCTTCCCCATTCCCATTTGAGCCCCCATAGGGCTCAATGGGAATGGGTGCAGGGAACTAACAACGGGCCGATTACGACCGGCCCGTTGTTAGTTCCCTGGTCCCGGGACCCGGTGAGGATGCCTGGTTTTACCAGGCATCCTTACCGGGTCCCGCGAGGGAACCTCGTAATCTTGTGGAATGGGTTTAACGGGTCCGCCTCCATTAGCGGCACCCATTAACCCATTCCGCAAAGGTTGTAATGAGGCCCACAGTGTGTACATGCAGTTTCCTTTGCCTATGTGCAGCCTGTATATTTTACTTAGAATCTGTTAGTTGAACATGCTTTACAAATGAGAATATTACTAAGTGTATGAAGATCACTTGGCTTCTTAAGGCTATGTTATTGGATGTTAGGAGATAGAAGAAATAATCATATACTTATTTTGCAATTTATATAGGGTAAATGGCAGAAACTGTATAGAAAAGCATTTGTGAAGGTGTGAGGTAATAAAGCAGAAGGATTTGATGTAGAGGCAGTGGTGTTGTTTCAACTAGGAGCCCTTCTAATGATCGTGTCTATCTGTGTGAGTCTATAAAGATGCATGAGCTCATCCTGGCTGGTTGTTATTTTATAATACACTACAAAGTGTTTTTCTACAATTACACTGTTATTTCTCCCATCTTGTAATATGAAATTACACTTTTTAGATAGCTGTATGTGTAAAATAATGTTTTGGAGAGCAGACAGGTTTGCAAGTAACAGTTGATTATAGCAGATGGGAAAAATGTCAGTATGTTCATTTTGTAGATTATACAGGTTAAGTGGCAGTTACTCTGTTTATATGCATTTAGAAGAGAGTTGTACATGTACTGTGCAGAAAATATGCATACCTGTAGTTTGTATTCATGCATGTGGATATGCATGAAGCTACAAGTAGAAATCTTGGAGACTTGTACAGTAGTTTTTGTAGTAGGTGCTTTCCAATGACATGAGACTTGTACTCAGAGTGATCAACAGTACATCTGAAGTACTGAACTATGATGATGGATTTAGATGTAGAGTTCTTGGATGTGATTGGTGGATGGTTGTGTGACTGCTTAGCTGTAGCCAATGAGGGAATGGTGCAGAGAGTGAAGTGGAAAGGGTAGAAGCACTGCCCAAGAGTTACACGCTCCGCAGACACTGCGACTGTCTGTGGACAAAACGTGCCACATACAGGACTTCTGAACATATTTGGCATGGAAATAGGACTGTAGGGATTAGCCAATCAGTTGTTGAGGTTGTGGATTTGTGTTGAAAGAGGCTGTGTGTAGTGAAGATGGCAGAGGTGGAGAAAGTTAGGGTGTTGGTGGTTGAAGATATGTTTGTGCATGGTCTGGAGCAGTATGCTAAATGCAGAAATGTGGCAAACAATTTTGATGTTAAAGGAGTGGAGGTGGTGTGGAACACTGCGCCTGATTTCAATGTGCAGGGAATTGTACAAGTTTGTGAAGATATGGACAGGGTGAACAGTCCCCATTTGGTAGTTTTGCACTATGGTGCTTTGCATTTGGGCTATGTCAGTGCCCCTACTTTGGTGGCAGATTTGGAACACTTGGTTCAAGCAGTAATTAAAGTCCTTCCAAATGCCAAAGTTATTTTTTCTGGTTTAGAACCTACGGCAATATGGGACAATATTTCTGTGTTTTGTCCTCATCAAAACATTGCTAGGTGTACAATCAACTGAGGCATGTTTGCTTCCATGCTTAGAGCTCATATGTTATTTTGTAATAATGAGAACATTGATTCTGGTAACGTTGTTTATTTTAAAGAAGATGGCATCTCTTTATCTTTTATGAGAAATGCCATGCTGAACATAAGGGTTGCTTTGGAGAAGCTAATGTGAAGATTTCAGAAGTAAAATAAGAAGAAAAAAAAGAACATACAAAATAAAAGGTGTCTCTCAAGCATCTGCAGATTTTTCGATTTGTCCACGGACACCGCGGTTGTCCCTGGACAACACGTATTACATACGGGGATTTTGGGGTTGAGAGGCATGTAAATGAGACTGAGCAGAGCAAGGGATTGGTCAATAAGGTTTACTGGTGTGTTGTGTAAGGAGAGAGTTTGTCAGAAAGTATTTTTCCTGAGAGAAGAACAGATAGCTATGGCTCTGTGTTTCAGAAAGCAGATTACCTGGATTTCGGTAGACTGATGGATAAATTGGTTGGAGTTGCATGCAGAATGCTTTGGAGTGGCTGCACTTCTTGGATTCCCATATGTGGAAGTGCACTGGCATGGAGTGCGTGGAATGAAGTGGCTGGATTTGGTACCTCATTGTGCTACTTTGGTGACACAGTGTCATCCAGACATTATTATTATTCATTGTGAAGGGAACAGTTTAGGACATGTGTCTGGAATTTTGCAAAGAAAGAAGGACTTGGGAAGGTCATGTACATGTTCCAAAAATTCCCAACTCATTTTTTCCCATATTGCGCAGAGACAAATTTGGCTGCGCTCTTCTTCTTTGGCCCACAAATGGAGAAAGCCAGGCGCAATGTCAATAAGGCTGTTTGTGTCTTTTTAACAGATGTTGGCATGTCCTCTTTTCACAATAAAATATTATGTTTTTTAGCACATACATTTTGCGCAGAGATGGAGTGCATCTTACTTATGCTGGCAATCAGATTTTTCTGCGAAATATACAAAATGCAATTGTGACCCTTTTTTGGAAATACATTAATACATTTTGCAGTAGGTGTTAATCATTTGAAGTTTTTGCAACACAAAAAATAAAACACCAAATGGCTATTTTCAGAGCCACCACTTCCTTTCAGAGAAAGTGCAATAGTTCTAATAGGGCAGCCCCTCAAAAATGTGAATGTCTGCGGACTGTACGCAGACTTCTAAAAAAATTGCACAGGGCCATGCACTATTTATTTGTCACTTCTATTTTTAAACTGTGAAAGGCAGCTCTGAAAATAGCTTTTTTTGTTTTGTTGTTGTTGTTTTATATTTCTTTTGTTTTTTTAAACACGACACACAAGGAAAGGAGGGGAAAGGAGGGTACGGAAGGGACACCAACCACGGGGATAAGAAAGGGCAGGTAGAGAGAGGAAGATGTAGGGTGGGCCTTATTCAGGTAGTGGGCAGTTGTTCTCGTGCTCCTTGACTGCAGTATCGAAAGCACTCCGAAGAATCTCCGCCCTGAACAGTACTGTGTCGCAATACATACACAATACTGTGACCCTCGAAAGGTAAGGGTAAGGGTCACGAGCATCATGAAAGACCTGCGAGGCAGCTGGAGAGATGCGCTGTCCCACAGGAGTGTCTCTTGTGGTAGCAGGAGCGGAAACGGAGGATGCTGCAGGGGAACTCAACCTACTACGTTTATCGCAAGGTACAACCTTACAAATAGCCTGACCGTGGAACGACTTCAGGTGTTGCTTCATTGATGTTGTACCAAAGCTATACGAACCAGGCCTTACATGACTCAGCAACATGCGGCACTGATTGCAGATCACCTTATTCGCACAAGCTTTTGGCACTCCATCAAGAGTGGTAAATAACCGCCACACTCAAGACTCACGGCGAGTGCTGGTAGTAGGGACTTCCACTATCTCATCCTCTTCATCCTCTTCATCTGTCTTCTCTGCATCCTCAAGCCTGTTTCCCTCTGCAGGTCCTTGGTGGAGGTGGTGGTGGTGGAGGGTTTGGGGGTGGTGATGATGCCGAAGCAGCCATAGTTGCCATCTGGAGGATAGCAGGCAGAGGTCAGCAGCAATGCAGTGATTGCAGGTCAGAAGCAATGCTCTGTCAGGTAGCCAGAGGCACAATGAGGAGCAATTCTAGGGTGTGTGTTTTTTTTGGGGGTGCTGGTGCGCGCTTCATGGACACCCGCGGTGTCCGCAGATGGATCAAGCACAAAATAAAAAGGCTCAAAAAGTTCCAAAAAGTATGTAGATCGCCAGAGACATTGGGCCTCATTCCGAGTACGGCGCTAACCAATGGTGCTATTAACGCCTTGGTTGACGTCGTACCCGGACCGGCAGCGCCTTGGTGGATGCCGGAATTACCGCCCCATTCCAAGGTTGGCGGGGCGGTAATTCCCCATTCCCCAAGGCTCTTCCCCATTCCCAAATGAGCCCCCATAGGGCTCAATGGGAATGGGGAAGATGCAAATAACGGTGACCGTTCATTACGGTCACCGTTATTGGCTTGGAGGCCCCTTTGCGCCCTCGACTTTAACACCTGCTCAAAGCAGGCGTTAAGGGCGAGGGCGCAAAGGGAACTCGGAGTATGGCGGTAAGGGATTACCGCCACCGGTCTCGTTACCGGTGGCCGCTATCCCTTACCGCCATACTCGGAATGAGGCCCATTGTCTGGGACATATGCATGGTGAACATTTACTGTAAAATACCTTGAATTGTCCAAAAAAGCACTTTTGAAATGTTCAGGGATCCGGACAGTGTCCGCAAATAAGGACACATGCTCAGCGTGGGTGCGGTCACATGATGACGTCTCAGACACGTTCGTGAATGGGACGGCTGTCCGTAGGACACCAAATGTGCATGATCAGTTGTGCACATGTGTGCGGGTGTTCTACGGACAGTGTTCTAGTCCCCGAACTAATTAAAAGTGCAACACATGTGCAGCGGACAGTTATGGACAGGCGCGATATTCGTAGGACATCCCGGACATCTAGTGTGTTCTAAGAACAGTTCCATTTTGATTGCGGACAGTACGGACAGGTATAGTGTCCTTAGGACACCTCCATTTTGGTTAATTGCGGACATCCCATATATTGAGTATGTTCTAAGAACAGTTCCATTTTGATTGCAGACAGTACGGACAGGTATAGTGTCCTTAGGACACCTCCATTTTGATTAATTGCAGACATCCCGGACCTCGAGTGTTTTCTAAGAACAGTTCCATTTTGATTGCGGACAGTACAGACATGTATAGTGTCCTTATTACACCTCAATTTTGGTTAATTGCGGACATCCCGGACATTGAGTATGTTCTAAGAACAGTTCCATTTTGATTGCGGACAGTACTGACAGGTATTGTAACGCTCACCTGATTCCCGTAGAGGCGCCGGTCTTGACTGGGCGTATACCGTATCTTCAAAGGTGATGTGTAACACACGGCTGGCTCTTTGGGCTGGACCTCTGTGCACTGTATGTTTGACTTGAAGGGTAAGATATCTGCAGATAGAAAATATGGGATTAAGGAACTGGGTTATTGAATGTCTCTCTCTTCTTCCCTTTCTCTTCTCCTGTAGAACCCCAAAGGTTAACGCTCTCACCTTAGGTAAGTGAACGCCGTGCTCTCCATCTGCCTCGGGGCAGGGTGCTGTAACCAGTTTCTTCACTGGATAAGGGGAGCAGGCCTCTTGACTTCAGAGGACTGCTGTCCGTCGTTTACTGCACGAACGGTAAGTTTCGAGTAATTCTAATGTCTTTAAAGTCTTTAGTAATGATGTTTCCTGTTTTGCAGGGTTCTGGCGATGGCGGATGACGGGCTGAAGTGAGTTGAAGATGGAGCCCGTGTGATGAATAGAAGCGCCTGGAAGCACGTAAGTAAGCGCTTGTTGCCTGCTTCACGATGCGCTCTAACTGTCTTTTTATTTTGCAGGTACAAGTTCGGAGCGGCTGCAGGGTGCCGGAATACCCACTGGGTTAGATGTGGAAAGGAGTAATGGCACGTGAGTATTAAAGTTCCCCAATGTCTTTAAACGCACCTTGTTTTGTCTTTCAGATGCGGGATGCAGCGCCGAAGGCCTCCGGAGCGTGCGAAGAGTTGGTAAGCTTTTGTCTTTCAGATGCCGGAATGCAGTGTGAAGACCTCCGGAGCGCACGAAGAGTAGGTAAGCCTTTGTCTTTCAGATGCCGGAATGCAGCGCGAGGCGTTGGTGACAGCCGATGGACCAGGTAAGTGAAGACCTGTCACTGAAGACCGTAATGCTAACCTGTTCTTTCTTGTCTTTATAGGTGTTGCTGAAGACTGGATTCAGGATGGTAAGCCTTTTTCCTTAGGCCCAGGATCAGATGCAGAAGACACGATGAGCGTTCTGCTGCAGAGGATGCAGAATAACGCAAAGCAAGATTCATCCATCGGGTGTGGTTTAAATAGCCTCCTGTAGTGCTTAGGTGTCTCCTTCCACAGCCACGCCTAGGTAAGAAAAGAGTTCCTGCTTTCCAGAAGAGTTCCAGTGTTCTGAATCTAGGGAGTGGCTCCTGCTCCACCCAACAGGAAAAGTAGTTCCAAACAGAAGAGGATCAGAGGCTCAACTGGCAGGCAAGTAAGCAGCATGGTCTGCTGCAGGTAAGTCCACCCAAGCATTATGAGCCCGGCGCTTCCAGCGCTGGGACTGGGCATATTTATGAGCCTGGTGCCACTGGCGCCAGGACTGGGTCCAAAAGGTCCCAATTGGGACTGGTTGGCACTCGGAACCTGGGTTATGGATCTGCTTCCAAGGGAGTTGGGAAAACCCTGACCTTTTGGAAGCAGAGATCATGACAGTACCCCCCCTCAAGGCCCCTCCCAAACCGGGCTCCTCCGGGGGTTTTGGCTTGTCAGGAAATGTTCGGTGAAATCTTTTGATTAGGCGAGGAGCGTGGACATATTCAGCAGGTTCCCAGGATCTCTCGTGGGGGCCGTAGCCTTTCCAGTCAATTAGGTAAAATAGTTTAGATTTGGAGATCTTGGAGTCCAGAATGCTTTTGACTTCAAACTCGAGTTCTCCATCAACTAGGATAGGTTTTGGAGATTTAGTTAGTCGGGTTTGAGGTTGCACGGGTTTTAATAGAGAAACGTGGAAGACCGGATGTATCTTCATGTGCGGGGGCAAGTCCAACTTGACCGCTACTGGGTTTACTATGGTAGTGATGGAATAGGGACCAAGGTATCTTGGGTTGAATGTGCGTGGCCCTTTTAGAGGTAGATATTTGGTGGATAACCAGACTTGATCCCCTACTTGATATTGAGGGGCTTCCTTCCGATGTTGATCTGCTCCTTTCTTGTATTGTTCTTTAGCCCTTTGAAGGTGAGAAACAGCTTCCTTAAAGGCTTGGGTGATTGTAGAATGCAGGTAGTCTACTGCTGGTGTTTCAAGATCTTGGAGGGGATCCAACTCCGAGGTTCGAGGGTGACTGCCGTACAAAAGAAAAAACTGGGTTTTCCCAGTTCCCGAATGGACAGAGTTATTGTAGGCATATTCGGCTATCCAAAGGATGTCTTTCCAAGTTTTTTCAGTTTGTTGCAGCATGCAGCGTAAATACTGTTCCAGAGTTTGATTGGTCCTCTCGGTTTGTCCGTCGGTCTGAGGGTGGTGACTGATCGATAGTCTCACATCAATTTGAGCCGACCGACAGCAACTTCGCCAAAAATGAGAAATAAATTGACTACCTCGATCCGAAATTAGAACCGAAGGAAAACCGTGCAGTTGGACGATGTTTTCGAGAAATTCTCGGGCCAGAGTTGCTGCTGTTGGCAAGCCTTTGAGCGGAATGAAATGCGCCATCTTGGAGAATAAGTCCACGATTACTAGAATCGTATTGTATCCGGAGCATGGAGGTAGATCGGTGATAAAGTCCATAGAAAGCGTATGCCAAGGGCGAGGTGGGATGTCAATAGGGCGTAAGAGGCCTGCTGGTCTTTCCTTTTGACTCTTGTTTTGGGCGCATACTCCACAGGACATTATAAAGTCTCTGATATCTTTTTTCCAAGACGGCCACCAGAAGTAGCGCTTGATCTTTTCTGAGGTCTTGGCCATACCGGGATGTCCTTCCATTAAAGAATCGTGATAACAAGAGATTACTTTTTTCTGTAAATCTGTGCTGGGTAGGTATAATCGTTCTTGGAAATACAATAAGTTGTCCTTTACTGCAAAGTCCTTTCCCTGCAGATGCCAATTCCGTATGTCTGCTGGAGTTACAAGTTGCCTGGCTTTATCCTTAACTTCCTCTATGGATTCTGTGGCGATTACACCCAGAATTCTTTGTTCGGGAATGATTGGTACAGGTTTAGGGTTGATCAAGTGTTCTTCCACTCCCATCCGAGAAAGGGCATCAGCTTTACCGTTCTTTGTACCAGGTTGATAGGTAATTATGAAGTCAAACTCGGCAAAGAATAATGCCCAACGGAGTTGTCTAGAGGGTTGGGCTTTTGCGGTTTTCAAATATTGCAGGTTTCGGTGATCCGTAATCACAGTAACGGTGTGTCGGGCCCCCAGCAGATAATGCCGCCAAGCCTTGAAGGCAGACTTGATAGCCAGAAGTTCCTTGTCAGTAATCGTGTAATTGATTTCAGGAGGCGAGAATTTGCGGGACCAAAATGCCACGGGATGCAACTGATTGGTTACCGGGTCCTTTTGTGATAGAACTGCCCCCATGGCAAGGCTTGAAGCATCAGTTTCCACGATGTAGGGGAGTTCGGGGCGAGGGTGTTTTAAGATTGGTGCAGAGATAAATTTAGTCTTCAAATCCTGGAAAGCTTGTTCCGCCTCGGTAGACCATTCAAAACGTTTGTTTTTCTTTAACAAGGCAGTGATGGGCTGGACTATTCGTGAGAATTCGGGGATAAACCTGCGGTAAAAGTTAGCGAAGCCTAACATGCTTTGCACACCTTTTACAGAGGATGGTGATGGCCATTTGAGAACTGCATCGACCTTCTTTGAATCCTTACGCACTCCGCCAGGTGATAATATGAATCCCAAGAATTCAACTTCAGTCACGTTGAAAACACATTTTTCCAACTTAGCGAAAAGTTTGTGTTGACGCATTCTTTCGAGGACCATTTTCACGTGTTTCCGATGTTCAGATTCCGATGAAGAATAAACGAGGATGTCGTCAATGTAAACAACAACACACACATCTATGAGCTCTCTGAGGACATCGTTCATAAAATATTGAAAGGCGGCTGGGGCATTGCAAAGTCCGAAGGGCATGACCTGATATTCAAAAAGCCCATACTTGGTGCGGAAGGCCGTCTTCCATTCATCGCCCTCTTTTACTCGTACCAAGTGGTAAGCTCCTCTAAGATCCAGCTTTGTATATATGCATGCTTTTCTGACTTGGTCCAGGAGTTCAGGGATCAAAGGTAACGGATATCTATTCTTAACGGTGATCTGGTTCAGGGAGCGATAATCTATACAAGTTCTAAGGTCTCCTTCCTTTTTTGGAACGAAGAACAAAGCTGAAGAAGCAGGGGACTTGGAAGGACGAATAAACCCATTTGCCAGGTATTGATCCAGGTATTGTCGAAGGTGAAGGTTCTCAGGCTCGGTGAGGGCATAAATTCTACTACAAGGAGGAGTAGATCCAGGTATCAGGTCTATCTGGCAGTCATAAGACCTATGAGGAGGTAGCGAGTTAGCCTGATCCTTCCGGAAAACATCTTGGTATTCTAGGTATTCGGGAGGTAACTGGGGAGTCTCTGAAGAAATTGCTGCCAGTGCAACATCAGGTGGAGGGTGACAAGTAGATTCACATTCTGGAAACTGGACCGTTCTTGCTCGCCAATCGATCAGAGGATTGTGTTTCTCTAACCAAGGTATTCCTAGAATAATCTGAAACTGAGGGGCCTTGATCACATCAAACACGATCTTCTCATGGTGTCCATCTTGACTTACTAGCGTCACCTCTTGAGTGGTATGCGTTACTGGCCCGGAGGCTATCTCCGTACCATCCACCGTAGTAATGACGTCCTTTACAGCCTTGGGACAAAGAGTTAGATTCATCCTCAAAACCATTTCATGATCCACATAATTGCCATTGGCACCGCTGTCGACGTAAGCTTCAATTGCATGTAATCGATCCGGATTATCAGGGCTAATGAGGACCATAGGTATCACGAAATGCGAGGTCACGGAACTGGTTTTCACGCTCGGCAAGAGGACCTCTATTCTTGTCGGGCGAGGTCGTTTCCCTGCTCAGAGTTTGTAACTTTGGTAACTGCAGCTCCTACTGCCTTCTTGGCAGGTTTCACCGGACAGTCTCGAAGAAAGTGCCCTGAGTTTCCGCAATAGAGGCATAATTGCAACTGTTTTCTCCTTTCCCGCTCCTTTTGTGTTAGAGGACCTTTCAGACCCCCTATTTGCATGGGTTCCCCGGAGTCTACTCCTTTGGAAGGAGTTGGCGGTTTGGAAAATACTCGAGCATCAAACTTGGAACGATCGGCCTTCCTGTTCTGCAGTCTGTGATCTATTTGAACGACTAAGTCTATATAGTCCGAACAATCTTGTGGGGGATTCACTACTTGGGCTAACACATCTTTGAGCTCTCCACGTAGACCTCTATAAAACAGCGTAATCCTTTTGTCCTCAGGCCATTGAGTTTCCACTATCAGTCTGTTGAAAGACGCAATATAAGCCAAAAGGTCTTGATTACCTTGTCGCAACGAAAGAAGCTCATTGTCCAAGGCCTGCCCCTGTGAATGTCTTGCGAACAGTTTTTCCATACTGAGCTGAAAAGCTTGAAAATCATGGAGGACCGGATCATTTTGATTTACTAGAGGGATCGACCAGTCTGCCGCATTGCCACTAAGGTACGAAAGCTACTTTAGCTTGATCAGTTGGAAAGGCTGCTGGCCGGCATAAGAAATGCAACCGGCACTGATTGATAAATACTGCAAACCTCTTTGGGTCACCAGAAAATCGTTCGGGCGGAGCCAGAGGTACATTCCCAGGTAGGTTGATCTGCACTGGATTCATAGAGGATGTAGAAGGAAGATTTCCCCCAGATGCGGGTAACGGGGTCTGTCCGGCTTGTGACTGTAGCAATTGTCTAGCGAGATCATCTGTTCGCTCCTTGGAAATAATCAGTTCCCTTCTTAGAGCGTTCGTTTCCTGACGGGCTGCATGCACTTCTGCCCTTAGTTCCCCAAGTAACTGGGCTAGCTGGTCGGTATCCGAGGTTTCCATAGCGCCTGGACGGGAGTTTTGTGGTAGGCTTTGCGTTCTGTAACGCTCACCTGATTCCCGTAGAGGCGCCGGTCTTGACTGGGCGTATACCGTATCTTCAAAAGTGATGTGTAACACACGGCTGGCTCTTTGGGCTGGACCTCTGTGCACTGTATGTTTGACTTGAAGGGTAAGATATCTGCAGATAGAAAATATGGGATTAAGGAACTCGGTTATTGAATGTCTCTCTCTTCTTCCCTTTCTCTTCTCCTGTAGAACCCCAAAGGTTAACGCTCTCACCTTAGGTAAGTGAACGCCGTGCTCTCCATCTGCCTCGGGGCAGGGTGCTGTAACCAGTTTCTTCACTGGATAAGGGGAGCAAGCCTCTTGACTTCAGAGGACTGCTGTCCGTCGTTTACTGCACGAACGGTAAGTTTCGAGTAATTCTAATGTCTTTAAAGTCTTTAGTAATGATGTTTCCTGTTTTGCAGGGTTCCGGCGATGGCGGATGACGGGCTGAAGTGAGTTGAAGATGGAGCCCGTGTGATGAATAGAAGCGCCTGGAAGCACGTAAGTAAGCGCTTGTTGCCTGCTTCACGATGCGCTCTAACTGTCTTTTTATTTTGCAGGTACAAGTTCGGAGCGGCTGCAGGGTGCCGGAATACCCACTGGGTTAGATGTGGAAAGGAGTAATGGCACTTGAGTATTAAAGTTCCCCAATGTCTTTAAACACACCTTGTTTTGTCTTTCAGATGCGGGATGCAGCGCCGAAGGCCTCCGGAGCGTGCGAAGAGTTGGTAAGCTTTTGTCTTTCAGATGCCGGAATGCAGTGTGAAGACCTCCGGAGCGCACGAAGAGTAGGTAAGCCTTTGTCTTTCAGATGCCAGAATGCAGCGCGAGGCATTGGTGACAGCCGATGGACCAGGTAAGTGAAGAGCTGTCACTGAAGACCGTAATGCTAACCTGTTCTTTCTTGTCTTTATAGGTGTTGCTGAAGACTGGATTCAGGATGGTAAGCCTTTTTCCTTAGGCCCAGGATCAGATGCAGAAGACACGATGAGCGTTCTGCTGCAGAGGATGCAGAATAACGCAAAGCAAGATTCATCCATCGGGTGTGGTTTAAATAGCCTCCTGTAGTGCTTATGTGTCTCCTTCCACAGCCACGCCTAGGTAAGAAAAGAGTTCCTGCTTTCCAGAAGAGTTCCAGTGTTCTGAATCTAGGGAGTGGCTCCTGCCCCACCCAACAGGAAAAGTAGTTCCAAACAGAAGAGGATCAGAGGCTCAACTGGCAGGCAAGTAAGCAGCATGGTCTGCTGCAGGTAATTCCACCCAAGCATTATGAGCCCGGCGCTTCCAGCGCTGGGACTGGGCATATTTATGAGCCTGGTGCCACTGGCGCCAGGACTGGGTCCAAAAGGTCCCAATTGGGACTGGTTGGCACTCGGAACCTGGGTTATGGATCTGCTTCCAAGGGAGTTGGGAAAACCCTGACCTTTTGGAAGCAGAGATCATGACAGGTATAGTGTCCTTAGCACACCTCCATTTTGATTAATTGCAGACATCCCGCACCTCGAGTGTGTTCTAAGAACAGTTCCATTTTGATTGCGGACAGTACGGACAGGTATAGTGTCCTCAGGACACCTCCATTTTGGATAATTGCAGACATCCCGGACATCGAGTGCGTTCTAAGAACAGTTCCATTTAGATTGCGGACAGTGCAGACAGGTATAGTGTCCGTAGGAAACCTCCATTTTGGTTAATTCCAGAGATTCCATACACCTGCGTTTTCTGCGGACATCCCAACTGCCTTTTTAAAAAAAAATAAGACACAGAGGAATAAAGTAACAACACACATAATAATTTATTTTTGTATACAAATATAACATTTATGAAAGAGAGGGTGAAGCAGAAACTGAAACAAATACAGTGGAATTAGGGGAGATGTTGGATGGGAGGGAATGAAGGGATGGAATTCTCATCATAACATTTTTCTTGGTGGGGAGGGTTTGGGGATAGTTGACTGTGACATGGAGAGGGGGAACAGGTACCTGTGGGACAGTGATATTTAATGTTTTCTTTTATGTGGTCCTCCACAAAATGTTTTAAAAGATTGACATTTTTCATCAGCATATCAATTTTTTGTTCCATTCGCTGCAGAGCATTTTCTCTTGGTATATTATTTTCACTGTTTGTATGGTCTGTTAAAAATAAAGTAATGGTTATTAATTGGTTTATATAGTGTTGTGTCTACCATTATTATCACTGTCTTCACTCATTTCATCCTGTGGGAAATTTTCTTCCAGCCATTCCAAAGTACTGGACATTTCTGTGTTAAAAAAATATATATATATTACTTTCAGTAAAAAGAACTTTGGTATAGGGACTTTATGGTTAAGTTGCGCTATTAAAAACCTAGGAAATTCAGTAAAAACACTTTGTTAAAGGGACGTTATGGTTAAGTTACGCTACTAAAAACCTATGAAATTCAGTGAAAAAACTTTGTTAAAGGGACATTATGGTTCCAAGTAAAACCGAAAACCCTCTGAAATTCACCAGTTATGGTATGCTAAGCAACCATAACTCACGCCACCGCAATGCACTGCTAAGACTAACACCCAGGACATCAAAGATGACATCACAAACAGTCAATCAGGTGGATGGAACAGTGGGTGAAAATACACATTCCCTGCTCGCTGTGCCAGCCACTGGAGCCCCGTCCCTGGGTGTCGCCATTTGTTTGTTGTACCCTGCCCTACCCCAAAAATGCCATGACCCCTTTCCCACCCTCTCTCTCAATCCCCACTTACCTGTGGGACCAGACCTCTGCTCTCTGTTCTCGCCGATCATCACGTCTTCCTGCCACCGCCATAGACATGGAGATTGGCTCTGTAAGCAGTGCAAATCTCACAAGTAAAAATAATGAAAGCCATTTGCACCCTGGATCAAACACGGGCTGGGAATGGCTTTCATTCCCGCTCAGGAGGGTGGACATGGCCGGTTATGAGATCAGGCTGGCGGGCCTTTACTGGCCTTTACCGGCCATGTCCGTCCTTCTGAGCGGGCAAGAACGCCACAGTCCTACACTGTTTCACCTCAAACATCACCAAGTGGTAACAGGTAATACAAATGGACATCAATTGATCTTGTTGCGATTGATCAACTAAAGCATGCACCAAATGACTAAACACTCAGCTCTCTTTAATCTCTACATATAACCATTAAGCAAAGTCTTCTCCAACCTCCACATCAATGTCCAGCAATGCAGAGACAACGCTCAACCATATCTGAAGGAGACCTGTTAACTAAATATAAGTTCATGCATGGGTCTCAGAAATGCAACTAAATGGGTTTCGTGCCCACTTGCAAAATCTCAAAACTGAGGATAGGTAAACAAGCTAGAATAACATTCAAGCCACCCTGACAATGGGGTTTCAAATCAACTCAGTACAGCTTGTATAAGCGAACACGCATATTAATAGAGAATTCTGGGATACTAGGGGCTAAGGAAATGATGCAATAGGGTTATACTTTCCTCCCTGGTGCTCCTATCTTGTGGAGATAGGAGAGAGACACACATCTAGACTGCATGTACTTTATGAAAACTGCATTTTCTCAAAATCCTCATTTATTTTGAACACTACATTGCTTGTTTTGCTTTACTTTTGTTTTGTTTTTTTTATTTTAATGGGAAGACAAGAAATTGGAGCCTGGTGCATTGGACCAATTCTTAGATAGTAAGCTTCTGACTCGTAAATCTCTTTTTTTCAGTCATGTTCCTCTTCAATAAATAACATTATTCATAAGAGGCATTTTTCTGCTGTCAATTCATTTTTCTTCACATTTAAAAATGAAGAAGCCATTTGATTATTGTACGTCTTTGAGATGTGTTTTGTTTAACCGTTGTGTCATTTCACTTAAATACTTTATTTCGGATTTATTCCCAAAAAGCAGCAAGAATATACGTAATATACAAAATAATAAATCAGAATTGCAGTTTATAACAATTTAAAAGTGCAAATGAATTACAATTGCAATTTTGTAAATTGGTGCCATGAGTACCAAGTTTTACACATTATTAGAGGCAGAGGGAAGCGTAAAGAGGGGTTATATTAAAAACATTACATTTCATACAAAAAGAATCAACAAGAGCTAGCTGTCATTCATGATTCTATGTGCCCATGTGGAACAAGTGAAATGACAAGCTTTCTGTGTTTAGCTCAAGCTCTAAAAATGTAACTGGATGCAGCAAAAATAACCAAGTCACTGTTCATAACTTACATAAACCATTTGCAAGATAACAAATACCTTAATCCTCTGTAAACCGGGCATTAAGTGGTTTATACAAATACATTTTATTTTTCCATTTGTTGTGTTTTTTAAATCTTTTTAATTTATTTAACATGTTTCTGAAAAAACAAGCATATGTTCAAGTCACTGTTTTTTAGTGGGTACCTTCCTGTTGTGTATAGAAGATACTTCCTTTCGATGTGATGTTGTTACACTGTCTTTTTCTGGAACTCTATTTTTCAAAAGAAAAAGATAATTTGTTTTTCATTCAAAATTGTCATTATTGTTTTCAGCAGGAAAACTGCGTTTCTTGTTACTTTCATTTTCTTTAATTTCAAACTCCAGTCCCTAACCTTGAAAAAAATATAATTCCAAATAAAAGATGTTCTCCCAATGTTGGTACTAGTTATCAAAGTGTAAAAGAAAGTGAGGTAGAGCATTTGTATTTCTAGAGCAGCAGTATTTCTGTGAGTGAGTGTTTTTATAATGTTTCAGGTAGTAGCTGAATTGTGATGGAGATCTATAATAACATTTCACATATTTGCTTTTCAGTGAGAGCTATTAACATTGTTGAGACAGAAGCTTTTTTCTGTAAGGGAGAACCAATATAATTGTTGAGAGGGCCACTTTTCCATGAGTGATTTGAATCAGTAATGTTCTATAGTTTAAAACAGACTAACCTGAGTTGATTCAGTATATGTATATTGTTTTAAGATAAACGGTAAGCCAATTCAAACTCTAGTAGGCTATATTGCTGAAAGTGGATCAAGCTTATTTGAGCCACATATGATTTGATACTGATATTTACCAACTTTGCAGGGTTTTCCTCTTGAGCCGTCTCCTCCAAGGTTCAAATAGGTTGAGGTGGATAAAACCATTCTTGCATTGTTCAACCCACATATGAGTCAATAACATTAAGGCTCACCCATTTGTACTTTCATTATCACTATCACAGAATTCTCAAATTAAGGCTCATGTCACAAAACAGTGTGGTGCCAGCTCTGACTTCTCTATAAAATTACACTTTTTCCCCGGCCAAAAACTTTGCAGATGCCATGCAAGCATTCCCTCGCTTCCACATTGACAGTGGCAAAGCTCTATTTGACACGACTTCCCAGTAGCTTCCTTGGCCCTCCTGTAATATGTCAATCACGCAGCAGCTCATCACTGTCCCACTTCAAAGACTCTTTAGAATTAAACAGCCTGCCTCATCTTCAAGGTTATCCCATGGATCACCCAATCATACTTGTCCAAGAAACTCATTATATGAGGAAGCTGACATGTCACACAAAGCGAAGAGATGACGAGGCTCGAAACCAACAGCTGCACAAATGGTAGAATTCAGGGTCGGACTGGGACATGAAATAAGCCCGGTCACCCAAAAAAAAGTGGCCCATCCTTCGCCTCAAAAAAGTGGCCCGTACCTCGCCTCACTACCCTTGATCTCTGATGACATCATCGGAAGTGATGTCATTTCACTCCACCCCAAAGTGACATCCCGGAAGCGATGAAACACGACCTTTCACCACATGACAAAACAGGAAGTGGCATCAAATAGGATTGTTCCTAAATACACTTCGAAAAATATGGTTATGATTTCACTAATGTGATATACATTTCATACAAGAATGGATCACCATATGTTTCATTAATATTTGTGTGTATAGATCCATATTGTCAAATTACTGTGAATCCAAGCAGACGTCCAAGGCCAAATGATAATATGTTATTGTATAGCACTTACGCTTAAGCTCTTTTTTATAAAAGAAATATGCATACAATATCACCCAACCTGTGTTAGCATTCATGTATTGACCTAAGAAGGATGAAAGGCTTTTTGAAAAAAAAAAAAATCAAAAAGAAAATCTTTTTTTTTCTATTTTCTTTTTTCCAAACCGGCCCAGGCGTGGCCAAAAATTGGCTCACACTCCCCAGGGACGATTTCGGCCAAGCCACGGGCCGAAAGGCCGAGGGGCCAATCCGACCCGGTAGAGTTAAGAGACCCACCTTATCTTGCTATGCACACAGAATCTGGAACAACTTGAAGACCTGCATCAGACAAGTCTGCTCCATCCTACACTTCAGCACAGATCTGAAGCCGCTACTAATAACACACCACACCAACCTTTGAAACCCCTGCTGATTTCCCCAACAAATTATAGTATGTCGTGTCTTGAACAGATCTACAAGAATTTGTTTCGATTTATTAATCCATAGAAGTTTAAATACATAGGTGTAAAATGGTGGGTTTCTTACTGCTTCTCAGATAACTCACCTGAATCCTTGGAATGTAAAACCCAAAAACATATCTTTGTCGTTTGGAGGGAGATTGATCAACCC
Source organism: Ambystoma mexicanum (assembly GCF_040938575.1). Classification (NCBI taxonomy): domain Eukaryota; kingdom Metazoa; phylum Chordata; class Amphibia; order Caudata; family Ambystomatidae; genus Ambystoma; species Ambystoma mexicanum. The sequence goes on along the minus strand of NC_090932.1, from coordinate 659,170,148 downwards.
ATTGAGCAAAGGCTTAAAGGGATGGTCTAGTAACATTTTTTATTTCAAAAATAGATAGGCCACATAAAAAAAAATACTAGCATCCTCCGTTTTAAAACTTCCTATGTAAAATTTTGAGCTATTCAAGCTCAAAATTCGAAAAAGCAAGCACAGGGGCGCAGCCATTTTGTGAAATGGAGGCCCTCCTGTGCTGGCTTTTGCTTTTGCGGCACTAATGAAGGAAAAGCCAGCCAGCTGTAGTAAACAAAGTCTACCGCTGGGTGGCTTTCCCTTCATTAGTGCTGGGACTCGGAGGACGCGGACCCGAGACCAGAGCAGGAAAGCTGCAGCTGAATCTCGGTAATTGCTATTTATTTTTTTTACAAAAAATAAGCACTAGCTGCGGTTTTTTTTCTAAGTTTTCCGGGCTGGAGGAGCCCGGAAAACTTAGAAATAAAACCGCAGCTTTAAAAACGTTTTCTATTTTATCTCTCAAAAAAGGAAAGCTTTTGTTTTCATTTTTGCCCATTTCACAATTTCACGTTCTTGAAAGACGGTTTACTGTGAAATAAACTCACTCTGTGTTTCCAGTGAGCCAATTATACATGTGTGTGATAGCCATGCTCCCAGACACTAATGCATGCAAGGGGGATGGTCATTAGATAATTTGCATTGGTGCAGAAGATCCCTAGAAATGTGGTCAACTTTGGGAATAACGTGACTGGCATATTTCTTTAAAAATCTTCGGGTAAAAAAGAAAGTGCATCCTCTGTGCTTTTTTGATTATTAGAGACTTGGGTTCCCAGAATCACCATTCCGACTGCCACAAGGTTCCTCTGTCACTACTTCTATAGTGGTTTCCCCTGTGTTAAGGGGCATATCCGCTATATTGCCTCTGCCTCAAACGCTGATTGGCATAGACCCTTCTAGGGATGGGTCTAACATCTTAAATACTTACGACAGAACATTGGAAGGAAAAACCATTATAATTTTAATAATTGTTTTTTTTTTTTTTTAACCACTAAACACTGAAGTAGTTTCTAAGTTCAGAACCTGGGATTCGAACCTGTCTTGCTCTGTGTCCTTTTCCGTCCCAGACTCGACGTTGCCACTGAGCTATATAGTACCTGTACCTTTCACTAATATCATATACGAATTCCATGTAGCACTGCAGGTATATTACCCTTAAAAATCAATGAATATGTTTATTTCAGAGGAAAATGAAGGCACCTGACTGCAAATCTTTCGAAAAGCATATTTATAAATTAATAACATCGTTCCGAAGAACGATTTTTCAAATCTCCTGTCCACGGATGCAACCCGTGAAAAATAAGAGGTTAACGATGTGTATTGATCATGTAATATCTGGTATCAATCTGATCAATGTGAATAGACAGAACGATTAATTTGAAGAGGGGTGCATGGTCTCTGTAATTCAGATAGGCACGGTTGCATTGCCCACTGCAGGTAAAGGCAATGTTGAAACGCACGTCCACGTGTGTGCGCGCGTGCGTGCGTGCGAGTAGCCGTTCATGTGGGGAAGGGCTTTGTATAGAGGTTGAAGCACATGTTCAACCAGCTCGAATAATAGCAGTGTATCACTCCATGGAGCAGGCCGTGTTTAAGGCAATAATGAAGTATTCATAGTCTATTTCCCAAACGAGTCGGCTGGCATTCAAAACACACACTCGCGCCCACCAATGACGTTTTGCCGCTTGAAGACAAGTGGCAAACTCATTTTGCAAATAACCTTTTCGTGAATTTGGAATATCGCCTAATGTAATTGTCTTCTCTGGTAGTAGACAAGAGTGAGAATAGGTTCTTCAATAAGAAACACAAAATTCAATTAAGGGTATTAGATTCTTAGTGAGTATCAAAACACTTTTCCTGAAAGAGTTGTTAATCATGGCACAATGCATTTAAAGGAAGGTAGTAAATCTTCCGTGCGGCGGAAAGGTGCCCATCTGTAATTGCTTTATATATTTGTGCTGTATCGAGACCTTTTTGGAAAAAAATATATAGCTGCTATTTTCTCTAGCAACAAAAGCTCCAACAATGTACTCTAATATACAGAATGGATTGTCAGTGAAAGGCCATTACTTGTACATGAACACCCAAGTAGTTCTGGGCAAACTAGAACTAACAAACACAAATATACTATTCATGAGCCTTTTGTACACAAGGATGTCCGAGACAAATGTCTTGCTTTCTGTTTTTCATGATATGTAGAGGAGAGCTGCATGTATGAGGTTACACAGCAAACACATGTTGGTGTAATGAAATGCAATCTGCAAGGTGTGCATGCTTTAGCTTTTTTGATTTTTACAAAAGTAATGCTTTTTCTGAAAGGGAGGTCTGCTAATTAGTCCATTCTTTTATAATTCTGTATGCCAAAAACATGTCTTTTTACTGTGACTGTCTCCTAATACCTCTAGCAACTGCCTTTTTAGTGGCAGTAGGGCAGGTTCAGAGGTCGCATGCAAATTCCAGAAAGCTAATTTCGACAGGAAAAATTGACTTTTAAATCACCTCCACCTATGATTCAAAATGTACTATTTGTGTAACCTAGTCAGCAGGCAGTCATGTTAAACCATACAAATAATGTATGTCTGGTCACAGCATGTTGGCTCCTAACGTCACACAATTATAAAGCCACAGAGTTTGGATATCACATTAGCATCAGCCTGGTGAGCAGTGCTTAATCCATGACAGGGCTGATGTGTATTAGCTGTCTGGCCTGGATGTCTTCACAACAATATTGGACCGTGACCCAGGAATTTGCTTCTCTGATCACCCTGAGAAAGGCAAAACCTTCCTCAGAAGGAACAGGAACCCTCCCCAGAAGTTCTACCTGGAACCCATTCTTTAAAGGCACTCCTGGCCTGACATAAAGCCACTATCATACCAGAATGCTGATCTTTGGAGTCCTTTTCAAGTGAGCAGACTTAGAAAGGGCGTGGAGGTAGAGCAGCTGAGAGGGAAGCAAATCCTAGCTTCTGTTATGACTCTCTATAACTTGCTGCACAACTCCATTTTCTGCAGACAAAACACTCAGGTTATGATGTTAGAAGGCAAAGGACACTTGTTGAAAAAGCTTGCTTTGGACCCATGATGAAAGTCTTGCTTTTGACCTATCCAATGTAACATTTTGGCTTGCTTTTTAAGGCCATGAAATCTTCTCCGTGTTTCATTAATCATTGGACTTGATTACAAGGTTCTTCTACAAGAAGCAAACAATTCGATTAAGGGTATTAGATAGTGAGTATCAAAACCCTTTTACGGAAAGAGTTGTTAATCATGGCACAACGCATTTAAAAGAAGGTACCTGGAACACTACTGGGGATACAGTTGATTCCAAAGTCTTTTCTCATGGAGGTGAACACAGAGAGCGCAAAGGCAGAGGAAAGCTCTGCCCACTAACCATCCCAAGGTCATATTTTGTGTGACACTAATGTGGATGAAGGCCTCTCTGCTGCAGTGCCATGGAACTGTGATCGTCTTCACTGGAGGTGAAGCACACTTTGCCGGTGTCAATCTTCCTTTAGTGGAAGTCTGGCACCAAGGATTCACCTTGTACCTGTGGACCAAGGATTGGGCCTCCCTGAAACTTAGAAGCCCAAAAGAAGCCTGGAACCATGTTAACTGCCTTAAAATAGGCAGAGACTTGACCGTGCTTGTCTCACTTCAAGCCACTGCAGAACCTGCAGTGTTGCTTTTGGCACTCTAAAGATTTCAAACCAATTACCTGCTTCTTTGAACCGTCTCAACACTGGCTCACCGGTTGAAGTGCATGACCATCACCGATCGACGCTATAGAAGCACCTGACTTACTACATTTCAAGAGTGACTCAATTCAGCAGAGGGCCCAGTCTTGAAGTTTACTCAACACCAATTTGCCTGTGTATCAATGTGACTCAACCGTCTCAACACTGGCTTGAATACAGTAAAGCTCCCAGAAGTCAAGCTCGACTCGGTGAAGCACCCAGACAACGAACAAAATGTATTTGAAGAAGTCCATTCCCGGACCAACTTAAAGGACAATAGTGACTTTTAAGCCACCCTTTGTGCCTTTAAAAGACATATCCTTGAGCATCATTATTGATACTAAAATGGTTTCCCTGAGAACCCCTGCCTATCAATCTCGAGTGCCCTTTATTTTTCGAACTCTGAATTATTTTCGTTTCTTTCACATGGGTGGGTCTTTCATGTTTTTAATTAGTGGTGTGCATTAGTAATTTTCCTTAAAAACGTTGTTTTCATACATACATCATTTTACATTATTTTATTTTGGTACAACCTTACTATTGTTGTTTGTGTTGTAACTGTGACAGCTCACACCCCCCGAATATATAACCTGCCTTCAGCCTGCACTACCAAAAGAGGCAAAGGAGGTATGCATGTTGAGCTGTGCATGTTTCACCTCTATGATTGGGATTACTGCTGGTTTAGTAGTAGTGTGGGGGTTGAGTGTGCCGTTTAGCCCTGTATTCCTACAGAACAGTACTCATTACATCAAAGGTGGTCCTCCATGTGGAGACAGAAGAGCATTTTTTTTTTTAAACTTTCTTTATTGAACGATAAATGTCTCATCAACATTGGTCAAACAGAGTCACAATTAAGCATAACATTGGAAATCAGGCACTTACAAACTAGAGCCCAAACCACAACGAGTAACCTGTACATTTGAGTATTTGAGCGCTGCTGGGACATATACAGCATGCTAGTGGAATGCGTAGATCTGGGGGGACCATCATCTTGTCCATGTCGCGTTGCTCACGACTTCAAGTGACGCCGCACACATAGATCAACCCAACCAGCGCACAGGAGCTTTCAATCAAACACAGTCAGTACGCCGAGACAGCAAAAAGGTGGTGAAGGGGTTCCAAATGTTTTTAGGCCGGTTCTGCAGCCCGCATAGGTTAGCATACTTTTTGTCCATATAGCTAAGCCAGGTCAAGTGTGTCAGCCAGGTACGCACCCCGGGAGGGGATGGGCTCGTCCACCTCATCAAATTGCATCACCTGGCAGCAATCATACAAGTGTAGAGCAGCAGGATCAGATTGGCCGCTCGGACCGAAATCGTCCCAGGGAAGCAGTGGCCACTTTGGACCAAAAAAAAGAAAAACATTTTTGTTTGTATTTAAAAATATATATATATATATATTTTTGAAGAAAAAAAACACCTGCAACGGCATAATTCATCAAAGCAAGGTAACAAAAGTTACCTTGCTTTGATGATTTATTTGCATGCATGATGTGTGCATCATATGTTATGATTCATGCATCATTCACATGCTGCTGCGGCATGCAAAGTTGAGGGGCAGGGGCTGAAGCCGGGCCGGCTGATGTCATTGTGCCGCCAGTCCAGGGGGCACAGTGCCCCCTGGAGTGGCTGTGCTGTTGTATTAGTGATACATATGTATTAGTGATATTAGTGATAAACAACCAATTTTAGAGTAGAATAAACATCGATTTCGGACTATTTATTTTGCCTTTTGCAAATTGCAGTAAAAGCATGTTTTTATTTCCGGCCATTGTCTCTGTTACGATCATCACAAGACATTCCATCTCGGTGTCCTCGTTCACTTGACAAAATCCTTGTGCCTAAAAGCTTCTGTACTGTGTAGAAATATTTGACCACAGCACATCAAGTGGCCATTGACTTCATTGTGCCACAATGAATGCTTTGTTGTAATGTGCCGATCTTTCCCATCTCTGCGGCATGCTGTTCAGGATGTTTGTTTTCATGTATGAGGTAACGAGTGCCGAGAGTATGGGATGTCCTGTGAGTGCACTGATTCCCTATTTTGCCAACTTCTGAAGCCTGAAAGTAGATGCATGCAGGCTTGACATGCGGGCAACTTTGCACCAGACCTTCAGATGAACTTAACTGGTCTGCTGTTAAATCTCAGTTACCAGTTTAATGGTATCCACTACAGAATAATTGCTCATTTTACTATAGCCGATATGATAGCTCAGTGGGTTGAGTGCTCACTGCTGCGATGTATGTGTGATCTGCGGGTTCAAATCCCAGCAAGGACATCTCAGCCTTTCATCCTTCTTAGGTTGATAAATGAGTACCAACACAGGCTGGGTGATATTGTATGCATATTTGTTCTATAAAAAAGAGCTTACGCGTAAGTGCTATACAATAACATATTATCATTTGGCCTTGGACGTCTGCTTGCATTCACAGTAATTTGACAATATGGATCTATGTACAAAAATATGAATGATACATATGGTGATCCATTCTTGTATGAAATGTAATGTGAGAAGAATGGGTTTGCTCTCACACTGCACACACACATGTAATAGCAGACACAATTGCTGGTTAAATTGTTTGGTTTTAATCGACACTGTTGCAGCCTGACACGTGTTTCGAGCTTCCTGCTCTTCTACTGAGGCTTGAACTTGGCTTGTATAATCTGTGTACAAGGGTTAGAGCTATAATTCTTGTGGAATTAAACCAGGGGCTTCCAATATCTTGCAGTTGCACGGCCAGCGTATCTGTAAATTATTAAGTGGCAACGCGTTCGCTGCCTCTCAAGGTGAATGGAGCCATTGTATGAAATGTATATCACATTAGTGAAATCAATCATATTTGTTGTAGTGTACTTAGGAACAATCCTATTTGATGCCACTTCCTGTTTTGTCAAGGGGCGAAAGGTTGTGTTTAATCACTTCCCGGATGTCACTTTGTGGTGTGGTCGAATGACATCACTTCTGGTGATGTCATCAGAGGTCAAGGGTCTTGAGGTGAAGGGTGGGCCACTTTTTTGAGGCGAGGGGTGGGCCACTTTTATTGTTTGGTGTCCGGACTTAATTCTTGTCCCAGTCTGACCCTGTAGAGCAGCTTCCGATATTGTTTTGGCATCCGCGGGATCCACCCAACCATGCAACACAGCAGATTATTAGGTATCAACTGCCCAAGCACCTCAGACATGGTCTCCGTCACTCCCCGGCCCCCAGAATGGACACAGCTTAACACAAGCCCATATCATATGTATAAAATCGGCTGAGTCAGCCTTACGTCTCAGACAAGAAGCAGTTCTGGTGTTGTCGAACTGATGCGCACGGGCCGGGGAGAGATACACTCTGTGGAGAGCCTTAAGCTGTATCAGCTACAGTCTGGTGTTAAATGTTAAATGCCCCCCGTGCTTACCTCCACAAAGAACTGTCCAGTGCTTGTCTGTCAGGGGCGGACATAGGAGCATTCTTAGTTCCACACACTCATTTCAATTCCATGAACTATGGCTGGATTTGCAGCAATAGTAAATGCCTTAGATAGTAGCTGGGATCACATGGTAAATGTAGAGGATGAGGAATTGCTGTGCGCACGTGGGAGATTTCACTAGATTAACTACATGCATGCAGTAAATGGTCTGATAATCAAGAACACACTGACCCAATGTGGTGAATCTCTGATCAATTATAGCAGCATGCAGAAAGAGATAATAATGGCTAGAAAGACCTAGAACAAATGTTTTTTTAAAATGTTTGGTTAGGTAGAGAGCTGCTCAATAAAGTCATGGCTACAATGTCAGATTCAATTTTATTTCTAGTTTTTTTAGGTGGGCATTGTGCTGCAATGTGTTAGTCTTTTTCTCTTTGCATAGGTAGATACATCCCTATATTAGTAACCACACGCCACTTTGAAATCTTAGTTACTTTACCAGGGGTTTCCCAGAGACAGTAGCTTTGCTGACACAGCCTCTTTTCCGTCTATAGTTTTTTGATGTTTTGATGTTTTTTTCAAAAGGCGATTAGGGACAGAGATTCACCCTTTAGCTGTGGGCTCAGGGTCAGACTCAATTAGATTTTGGTTTCGTGCTGTTGGTCATAATATGGGAATGTATTTGTCTTTTCTATGTCATCATCTCTTTCTCTCTCTTGATATTTTGACCAATACGAGCTGAGAGTGTGCTAGGCCAAAGGAACGCTCATCTGTTCTTTTCTGTCCTCAATACTGGGTTCACTCTGCTCAACTACAGTTAGCATAATTTATATATGTTTTAATACCCATGAAAGTGTCATTTGAAACTCTCTCCTATTATCTGTACTAAATTGCAAGAAGGACATACACACAGATCATCTCCTCTGAGCATCTTACCTAAATTGTGTGCTCTGAGAAAAACATACTGTGATGCTGGAAAAACCTTTTTGAGGGACATGGCCTCCTAGTCCTTGTCCTATCACTTATCTGTATGGCTCCTTCTTAAAAAGGGGGTCAATCCTCAAAGGGAAGCATCGAATGAAAACGAGAAACTCTGCCACTTCTCCTGCCAAGGCATCAAAGGTACTGTAATGAGGAAGAGCATCTTCTAGCCTCAGGAGTTGTCCAGGGGTCCCAGATTTGCCTTGGATCTGTCCTCCTGTGGCCTCTCAGCTACCTTGCGGTGGTAGAACCTTTATGAAGAAATTGCAGGATTATTGAACATTTTTGGACTGGGCTGTAAAAGATAAGTTAAGTTCCTGCCTAACATTTCCATTACATGTTGCCCAGGTTGGGGGGATCCACATACATAATTACTTATGTCTATTCTAAAGAAAGCATTGTGCCACTGTTCATAATTCACCTGCCTTTCTTCCCTACTCTATGCAGTTACACCTCACTTTTAAATTCACATGCCTATTTAAAACTCTCTGCAGTTAGTGCATTTATTACTGAATTTAAGTATTGTATGGTACCACATAGAGTGTATATATTTGCCATTCTTTGGATAGAACTACCGGAGTACAAAGTGATATTATTTATATGTATATTCAGTAAAAAAACTTTGTTAACGGGACGTTATGGTTAAGTTGCGCAACTAAAAACCTATGAAATTCAGTGAAAAAACTTTGTTAAAGGACGTTATGGTTCCAAGTAAAACCGAAAAACCCCTGAAATTCACCAGTTATGGTAAGCTAAGCAACCATAACTCGCGCCACCACCGTGCACTGCTAAGCCTAACACCCAGGACATCAAAGATGACATCACAAATGAACAGCCTTCCGATTATCAGTGCGACCATAGTGCTTCTTTTATCATAAACCAACACTCTGTGTACCGCAAAGGAACAGCGCGTGACTCAAGATGAACTTTTGCGGATGGACAGCAAACACAAATGTAAATCGCTGAATATTCTCTAAACATTTGATGTCAAATAAAAGTACTTTATGAAATGTACAATCTTGCTGTTTGCTTTTAAATCACGGTTTCATATTCCGAATTGTGGCGCGCTGTGTTGTGAGATGATGTGTGTTGTTTTCCGGGTTCTGTGTAAAGTCGCGTAGGACTGGAGATGACTGGGCGCGTTTGGTTACGCACCCTCTAACCTCACGGAGAGAGACAGGGAATATGAATGCTTTGATAATGTCAGGCTTATGGGCGGGAGATATAGTTTAGTGTCGCAAAAGCAGGTCAGCCAGGTCGATGGGGCAAGTGTTAGGATTATCACATAATGTCGGCGCACAGCAGCCTGATTTATCGTTTGTTTAGTGGACAAAAAGTCGGGTAAGGGCCATAGGAAATTGTAATGTCAACGGACATAAGGAGGGTTATTAGAACACTTTCAACCTGACAACGAACAATACAAACAGCGTTCTCAGACCACCCCCATTTTGTTTAATTGCAAACATTACCTCCACGTCCATTCTTCTTCGTCCCAGTACTTACTTCATGAGGCCCCTGCCTCCGACACAGGACCTTCTTCTATTTCTTTAAATTCCTATAACTCCTCCCCCACATACACATCACTCAGTTTCATATTACCAAGCCGGAGCATGGGACCTTCCCCGCAGGGAGGGTGAGGAGGGTCGTCAGTACTGTGACAAGGAAGAGTAGGACTAGGAGTAATGAAGATTACCGGTAAGTAATCAGAGCATTTCAGGACACCGTTAGTGTTCTTAGAACACATTCAACTTGCCAGAGTACAATACCGACAGCGTCCTCAGGACACCCCCATTTTGTTTATGGACGAACATTTAAGGACACCGCGAGTGGTCTTAGCTCAATTTTAGCTTGCTTGCGAACAAAACGGACACATTCTCCGCCCTCAGAACACCCCACCATTTAGTTTATATAGAACATTTCAGAACAGCTGTTTTGTCCGCAGACAAATCGAACACAACAAAAGTGTCTAGCACATAAAAAAAACAGAAAATTAAACCTATCTCAGACTCCCCCACCCTCCCCAAACACTCTTACACACCAACACACTCCACTAAATACAATTTTTAATCCAAGTTTCCCCGCGCTGTCCGCGGTCGTCCGCGAATGCAAGATGGCGGGTGCCACAGAAAATCTGACGCGCATCACGCACCACGCCATCCAATCAGCGAACACATCGCATGTCTGCGGACATCACGCAAGCCGCTCGGCCAATCAGGGCACTGTCTGCGGAGCGAAACGGGAAATCCGTCCGCGGAGCGAACAGAGATATCACTAATTTTTTTGCCTTACATTTTGGTCATTTAAAAAAAACTACTTGACGGATTTACACCAAATTTACAAAAGCACGCTTTCGGGACCAAGTCCCCACTCCTGCCCCAAATTTGGTGTAAATCCGTCCAGCGGTTTGGGCTGTAGGCGTTCGCAAAGTTTTTTCCCATTATGTCTATGGGAAAAAACAAAAGTTTTGGGACCCCCCCTATAACTTTGCCCCCCCTGGACCAAACCTCTCCAAACTTTGCAAACAAATTCAGAGTGGGCCATATACTTTTTTTGCAAAGTTTGGTGAGGATACATATATATTACTGAACCTTATTTTATATAAATAAGCTGTGTTATCACCTAACACATTGTGTGGACATTCCTTTGTTGTGGCTTGGTACTCACTGTACTTAACCTGCCTGCATGATCTCCTTAGTGCTTAAGCCTTGGTTGCTTGTCCAAACTATCATATAGATAACGTTGGCTGGAGTTCTCAGTGCATTTGTCCCAAACTTACAGAGGACAGAAATATAGATACTGCCCTCAAGTCTTTACACATACCCACATATTGTCTCGTATATCATTACTGAGTAACCCTTGATCAGCATCAGAGCCACTAAGAAACACAGACTGATTGTATACAGACACATTAGATTAATATATTTATTTTTAACCACAACTTAGATGAATAATAATTCTCTTCATGTTATCAAGCATTTTGCTATAAGATTACCGCAAGTCATAGGAGTTCATGCAAGGGGTATGTCAATTGTTTTCTTCTTTCAAATATCATCTAAACAAATTCATGGTGAGCTGATGCCTAAGAACAAAGCTATTCTACTCCATTGCCCTTCTTCTTAAAGCAAATATACTATGGCTATTTCTTCGTCATTTATCGACCACCAGGTTCTACCTCTCCTTTGGTAGACCTTGCGGCTGAACTCTGAATGGAAAGGAAAACACAGATATTGTGGTGGTAAGTCATCACACTGTTATGGTTGATGATCTGGAGAGTACACTGGCAAAAATATTGTTTTCAATATGGATTCTTTGTATTTTTTCTAATGCTCCTCAAGACAACAAATTACGTCAAAATGACCCTAGACCTGTTGGTCTGTTTGGATTGTTTGTTCAGAGTCTGTCTAGATATACATCTTACTTAAAATGGTCACTCTGCTTTAAGTTTTATTCCCTTTAAAGTAAACAGGTTTGGAATATATCAGGAGGCTAAACATACCATGTGCCAGAGCAGCACATTATCCTTAATGTTTTTAGTATATAATCCTTTTTAAGTAGAGTTAGATCTCCCGATATAGTGCACATAAGGAGGTTAAAAGGTCCTGACAGACTTTCTTAATTACACTTTAAACAGACTTCTCTCATTGAAACACACTCCTCATAAATTCAATGACATAGCTGGTTTACTCCAGTACTTGAAGAAGTGTAAAATGGTAAAATGATTCTTGAGCCAAAAGAACTGGCTACTATCTGGATACCGATAAGATATATCCCATTAGCTTTATGGGAAAGTTAATGTGCATGGTAATTAGAGAAAATAAATGATACGACCAGGAATATTTATGTAAAGCAACTCTTACCCAATGAGAGTAAAATTGCATAATCAATGGGTTTTAAAACACTTTTTGGCTATAACAATATTGTTTTTGGCATCACAATTTTTATTTGTTGGCATGCAACATTTCTTGTTGGTCAAAGTGCAAAATCTATTTGGAAATGTATACCAATTGTTCTATTATTGAAGACCAATAAATGTTTGGGTTCCACTGTGGGTATCTTCCCTCCATCAGTTTTGGAAGAATTGTATGCCATGCCTGTGTTTGCAAATTACATAATAGGTATTTTAAATACATCTTTAGCAACAGAAATTACAGGATCTGCGGTAGCCACTCTGTAGTTATGGTTAAGTTGATCAACTCCTAGAAAGAGCACTTTTTGGGTTGCTTATAACTTCACCCCCCCATGGACGAATACTCACCAAACATTGCATAACAAGTATATGCCCCCCTCGAAATGATTCTGCAAAGTTTGGTGTGGTTTCGTCAAGAGGGGCAAAGTTATAGAGGGGGTCAAAATATTCTTGAAAATCCTCATTGACACAATGGAAAACATGTTTTGCTCGCACCTACTGCCCAATCCGCTGGATGGATTTTCACCAAATTTCCACCAGGATAGGTGGCTTGTTCCCGAAAGAGTACATTTGGTGTAAATCTGTCTAGCAGTTTTTTTTTTTTTTTTTAATGGCCAAAAAGTAGGTAAAACAAAGTGTGATATCTGGGTCCGGTCAGCGCACACCTATGGACCAATCAGGGGCCAGTGTGATGTCTGCGGACATTGTACACGTCTGCCTATTTTTGGTGGTTGATGGTTAAAAACATGAGCTGCAACATTTTTTTTAGAACGGGCCCAATGTTGAATCTGTGGATAGCGAGGTGGGGACAAAGTGTGGAAAACACAGTTGGGGTTATTTGGTATTGAAAAGAGGGCCTGGTTATTTGGTGGTGGAAAGAGGGCCTTCCAAGGGTATGGGAGTGGAATAAAGATTATATGGAGCTTTTTCTATAGGTGAAAAAAAGGTGTGCAGGTCCTGCCGAGTCGGCAGACACCGCTGTGAACAAACACTTTAGAAAATACGTTTGAGGTTATTTGGTGGCCAAAAGAGCACCTGGAAAGTGTGTGGGAATGGAATAAGATCATATGGAGTTGTTTTTGTCAGCGAAAAAAAAGGTCATGCAAGTGCTGCCGAGTCCGCAGTCCATTTTGGTGTCCGTGGACATCATCTGGATGCTAGGGGGGAGCGAGTTTTGTTACGTGAAAGTGTATTGTACATACTTGTTATATGGTTTAATTCTATTGTGGTGGCTGTGGCCAGTGGCCAGATTCTTGAGGGCATGGGCATAAGCAATGCTCCCAAGAAACTGAGCACTCTCCCACACACTACAGTAATATGTGTATAGTAATTATAAGTAATGTTGTACGAGTATGCAGTATTTTTAATATGGAGGAATGATATAATTGATGTGTATGTGGTATTTATGATTGTAGGAAAATTGAGGATATCGCTCATTGATGTCTACTCCACCTTTCGCACGGTCAACCATTGTATCCTCATTAAATGGTTACATGATACCTTTAGCATCATGGACCGGGAACTGGAGTGGCAGATCTGTTTTCCTCACTAACTTACCTTCCCAGCTGCAAATGGGCCATTTGTACTCCAACACCTCACTGTCTACCTGTAGAGTACCCTACGTTTCTATCCTATGATTGTGGCTCGTCAATATCTATTTCATCCCTCTGGCTCATCTGATGTCCTTTTTTTTCTTTTCTCATTTCCAGTGTTATGTTAATGACACAGAGCTTTCCTTAACTTCCCTCAACACATTTTTTCTCCTACTTTTTTATCCCTGATTGTCTGACCACCATCAAGGCATTGTGTGCAGCTAACAATCTCTGTCTTACACTTGTGCCCTGCCTTTCTTCTACCCTCTGGTTGCCCTCTTTGGACCCTCTACTCTAACTATCTGGTGAGGCTAAAACCCATGGGGGTCATCTTTATGTTCTATCTCTCCTTTAGTCTTTACACTTTAGAGCTTGTAAAGAAAGCCCACTTCAAGCTTCAACTCTTATAAGCATCCCACCGTTCCTCACTTTCCCCCAGAAGCTCAATGTCTCTAGAGCCCTGGTCCTATGTAGGCTGGAATACCGCAGCATCCTCTTCCTTAACTTCCCCCTTTGTTGTCTTTGCCCCCTTCAGCTAATTTAAAATAGGGCTGCAAATCGTATCCTTGGCCTGAAGCCCAGGTATCATATCACTGCAGCCCTAAAATGTGTACATTGGCTGATTGCAAGGAAGAAATGCAAGATCTTCTGCATCGTTGAAAACATTTCTGGGTCCAGGGATTACAATATCGCCAACTTTCCCATCCTAAATACTGCCCTGATAGAGCCGTCTGCTCCTGTAACTCCATTCTCTGCTTGTCAAATGCTTTTTGAACCTCAAACGTTCCAAGCCCTACATCTAGTTGACACTAGTACACCCCCCACCTTTAGCACTACCCTTGCGGGTCTACCACCTGGCGGATGTCTCCTCTGCCCCAGCAATTAGCCAGTGACCTCCCACTTTGGCATCCTTTGGCATTTTCCTTCTAGGCTCCTATCAGCACTTGGCAATCCATACTGCTTTTTCCATTCATGTTCTTCGCTTATTGCACAATAAATACTTTTTTTGGATAAGCAAGGAAAATGCAGATGCAAATGATTTCTAGAACATTCTAGAACATTCTTAAGTGGCAGTTGGTGTGTGGAAGTTTAATGTGTTGATAGGGTTACATGTAGAGTTTTCTGAACTAATTGGTGGATAGAGGTGTGACTGTTTAAAAGCGGGCAATGGGGAGGTCTTACAAACATAAAAGTAAAAAGGGTAGAAGGGTTGTCTGGTGTGATGGTGTGCACATGCAATCCGGGTTATTTAATGATGCATTGGGCCTCATTACGACCCTGGCGGTACGGGGTTAACGGCACCGTAAAAGGTGCTGGCGCCGTTTACCCCGTACCACCTCATTACGAGGTCTCCTCGCGGGACCCAGGAAGTAACGCCTGGTTAAACCAGGCGTGCTTACTGGGTCCCACGAGGGGAAGAGGGAGCAAACAACGGGCCAACTCGTAATGGCCCGTTGTTTGCTCCCTCTCCCATTCCCATTCAGCCCTATGGGGGCTGAAATGGGAATGGGGAAGGACTGGGTCCGGTACCTTGGAGGGAGGAATTACCGGACTTTCCGAACTCGGAATGGCCCGGTAATTCCTCATTCTGTGGACCCAGACACGATTTCGGTGGCAGCCATGCCGCCAATAGCGGCATGGCTACTGCCGAGATTGTAATGAGGGCCATTGACTGGAAAGGGGAGGGAGACCTCGGATAGTCATGATGTTCCATGGATCATGGTCCTTATTATATGCTAGAGAATAGTATGTGGGACAGAAAATTGTTTCTGTGCTTTTTTTTTCTGTAGGAATTGTGCATTATTGACATTTGTGATGTGACCTTTTATGTCCTGGGTGTTAGTCTTTGCAGTGCACGGTGGTGGGGGGAGTTAAGGTTGCTTAGCTTACCCTAACTGGCAAATTTCTTTTTTATTCGGTTTTACTTGTAACCATAAGGTCCCTTTAGCAAAGTCTTTCACTGAACATATATTTAAGTAAAGATCTTTAGTTGCAGGGACATTAAAGTGAAAACTTAATGCAACAAACCCCTGCAATTCTGCTAATGCCACCTTAACTTTGCGCCCTTTGTTGCGCAGCCTATCACCACAATGATGACATCACTAACTACATGTTCTATGAGATCAATGTTGACATCACATATCACATCACTCATACCATCTCTGGCAACAACACTAATTACATTGTATATTACAGATTACATCAATAATGGCATTAGACATAAAACCATTTATAAGGTAGGTCATAAAAACATTGATTATCTTAATAAGAATTTAGGATGTTGACTTGGCCATGATGAAGGCTGTGGTCACTGGCCATCACCAAAGGCCATAGCTAGTGGTTGGTTAGTTTTGTAAAATATACAGTGGGCATGGCAGAAATCCATGCCTAGTGGCCCATTACTGCTTTAATATATACTGTGGACAAGGTTGAAAGCCACAGCCACTGGCCATGGCTAAAAGTCCTGCCTAGTGGACCATTAATATGTTACACTAGGCAATCAGCACAGCCAAAGGCCATGGCTAATGACTGGTAAGTGTTGTAAAATATACAGTGGCCATGGCCGAACTTGATGCTTACTGTCCAAAAGCCATGGCGAGTGGCCTATTAGGGTTTTTAAAATGTACACAAACATTTAATAATAACTCCAGTTCCATTTTCTAAGCCATGAACAAGAAAACTATCACCCTATATTTAATAATAGTGGAGAGCTAGAGAATTACACTTTAAAAAAGGAGGAATGCGTGCTTTAGGGACAAGAGTTAATAAAACATGATAAAAACAACAATGCATGGGTACAACAGCTACACTAAGCACTTAGGTAAATACGAACCTGGTTTTGCATCTGCAAATGCTAAATAGAATTGCCCGCAACGTCAATGGTTTGTGCACTGCTAAAAGTACTTCTTTATATTTTATTTACAAAAAAAGTACAATAATATCATAAAAATGTATAACTATGTACACAAAACCAATGTTTCATTTCTGTGTAAACTTTGTTTCATTTCTAATTATATGGCATTTTCAGAGTGGTTTATGCAACCTAACCAGGAAACCGAGACATATAACCTAACCATGTGTTCGGTTTTACAAATAAAAATACGAAGACATGCCAGCATTGTACAATTATTTTGAGTGGAAACTAACTAGTACTTAAACTAGACTAATTTCCTTTTTATTTTAATTCAAATAATTCTTCTAAACCTCGTGGCTGTCCCTATTTTGGCCTCCTACACACATAAGAAGTAAATGACAATATAAGTAAATCTTTCCTTAAAATTCAAATTTCTGTTTACAACACATTTATTTTTAAATACTCTAATTTTGTTTTGCTCTATTTCCTACTGTTTAATTGAATCAGGTGCACATAATTGTCACCATCTACACTCCCTAGCACTCAAAATAATGTACATTGAAACACTTATATAATCCAGTACTGATAGGGAACACTTGTGCATATACTGCTTTGCGGATCTGCGTTCCCGAAATAGGGATTTACCGGATCATTCCAACCTTGGAGGAGCCGGTAAGTCCCCATTCCGGGAACCATTCCCCATTCCCATTCGAGCCCCCATATGGCTCAATGGGAATGGGGAAGGAGCTAATAACGGTACCGCAATGTGCGGGACCATTATTAGCTCTGAAATCCCTCAACTGGTCCCTTCCATAGCGCCTGGTAAAACCAGGTGTTATGGAAGGGACCCGCTAAGGGACTTCGGAATAGAGTGGTAAGAGCTTACCGGCAACAGTGCCCTTACCGGTGCCGGTAATCCCTTACCACCTACCGCGTAATGAGGCCCACAGTGTTTTACATAATAAAACAGAACTAGACGTTTGCAGAATGCTGTTGTTTTTTAATAATTGATATCATCATGTCAAAGTAATATATAACTTTATTTATATTAATTAGTTTACATAAAAATGGATTACATATTTTGCACTTTTAAGCATCACTTTTTCACGTTTATATTCAGAAAGAGCATACAACATATTTAAAAACCTTGGTTCTACTAACAGTAAGTAAGCATTTTTTAAGCCATTTGGCAATCTAGCTTGGTGTGTGACTATATGGTAATTGCATACAATCCAATGCTGTATGCACCAATGTTGTGAAATGTCCTGGTGAATGCATGCCCCCTGGTTTTAAAAGTTTTGTTGCAAATAGAAACATGACAATTTACAAATGTATAAACAACGTGGTGAGATTCATACCATTTATATTAAATCTTGGAATCATTATTAATAGTTACTTATTAAAAACTATGGGCATCATTAAGGCCCAGGCCGTAGCCGTGCCCTTATTAAGGGCATAGCTGCCACGGGAAATTCATTTTTACCGGGTCCATGAAATGGGCAATTACCGGGTCATGTCGACCTAGGCGGACCCGGTAATTGCCCTTTTCTTGGACCCGGTAAAAATTAATCCCCATTCCCATTGAGCCCTATAGGGCTCAATGGGAATGGGGAGCATGCTAACAATGGGCCCGTTAATGACGGGCCCATTGGTAGCATGCTTGTCCCCTCGCGGGACCCGCAAAGGACGTCTGGTAAAACCAGACGTCCAGAGCAGGTCCCGCTAGGGGACCTCATAATATGGTAGTACGCGGTTAACGGTTCTGGCACCTTTACCGGCACTGTTAACCCCTTACCGCCCTCCTCGTAATGAGGCCCTATATTTTGCATTGTTGAATGTAGATAACAACCACAGTCACTGCATTGCCGATCATGAAAAGTTTATTTACGAGATCAGAAAAAGATCACACTTTTCTTATCAGCAACAGGAAGGTATAAAAACCTTTGTGTAACATCTTGAGTACTTTTGTTTTTGTAGCATTCCACTCGAAAGACATTCCTACATATCTATTTACATTCACTTGTTCCTGCAGTAGCACCTCGAAATACCTAAACATTCTTGACTGTCTTTCTGTGTGGTTTTAGAAAAAATGGCACTTCCACTTGCAACAGCTACTATACTTCGGATTGACATCGCTCAATGTGTGTTATGTGACTTTTCATCTACTGATACTTTAAGAATTGAAAGTTACCCACATAGCTGTTTCTCTAGCGTTAAAGCTATTTCTTGCATCAATGGTTTCATTTGAAATAACATGTGCAAAGCTGCATTTGATTAACATTCAACTCCTGTTCGATTACAAAATCTACAGTAGGAGTATGTCATATTTGTTTGACTTTCCAAAACTGCTAAATTCTCTTGTTTTGCAGAATTAGGAGGAACAACTTAATTTGAATGAAACTTCACAAGTTGCTTTCTTTGTCTTCCTATGTGCTGAGCAGGAAGATGTATAAGGTCAAGGTGAGGAGCATACCGTACATGTAATCTATTATATTCTTCAATGCAGGAAATGTCAGCTGTCACTTTTGATTCATCAGAGTGTATTCAAAATAAACCTTCAATAATTTTTGCATGTGCCAGGTCTACATATGACATTTATTCTTTGAATACTGTATGACCAATCAGTGCTGCTTCTAAAGTCAACCCTTGTGAAGAGTAATTGCATATGCAGATTCTCTCTTCACAAATGTATCCTTAAAAAGCATGAAGTGCACAGAAGTCAGAGAAATCACATTGGGTTCCTCTACACAATCAAACTTTACAAGAACATGTTCAATATTTGTACTTTGAGAAAAAGTGTGAAACGCAACCACCCTTCCCATTGCTCCATTGACTAGACCGATTTCTACAATCAAGTCCCTCTTCAACATTACTAGTGCATTGATGAACAGTTTTAAAACCGATTCTATACCTGCTGTTTTAGAAATGTTACTGTCTAATTGAATTAATAGTGCCTTTGCTCTTTTATTTAACTCTAATGGCATAAGATGGCCATCTAAAACATTGCACAATGTTATCTCTACAATGTCTTGCTTCTCAGAAAGCAGCATGGTAGAGTTGAACTTGTCACACTCTCCAAGTGTACACATTAAAGCAACACAAGAAATGTTATTTAATTGAAGAGTCAACATGGCATCCGATGCAGTGCAACCTGCATGAAATTTGTTATAAATCAGTATTCCTTTTAAGACTGTTTTCATATTCTCTTTAAGGATACCTATACACATTTGGTAAGCATTTCTGCATACTGTACATTTGCAGATTGCCTCATATCAATGGTAAGTACATAGAATTCAAAACAACTGCAAAGGTTGAAATTACCAATGCTGCCTTTAGTTTTTTGACTAACCTTAGATTGCAGCATCTGGAAGACTGCTTGACTCTTTACAGGAGTTAATTGTAACAAATTCCCGAAAGCAAGGACATGTTTACCTCCAAACAAAACGTCATAGTCAGTGTTCAAGCCCTCTTGCATTCACAAGTGAATGAAAGCTAATATCAAGTTAGACGCCATGCTTACTTCATCTACAACTAAGTATTTAATTTTCTTAGATTTTTTCCAACTGCTTGTGCTGCACTTGATACCAGTTTTTGATACTTAAGTGTATGGTCATGCTCCACTAGTAGCATCAACAATCAATGTAAAGGAATAACCCCTGTTTTGAATGCTGCTAAAGATGTTGGAATAGTTACATTACACAACAGAGTGCAATCGGTTACATTGGGCCTCATTACGAGTCCGGTGGTAACCGTGCCTGAAATTCTGACAGGTCACCGCCGGACTCTTATTACCATTCCGCCTCTGTGATTCCCGGAATTACCGGGGTGTTACAACCCCAGTGACACAGGAATTCCGGAGGCGGAATTCGGTAAATCCCCATTCCCATTGAGTCGCATAGGACTCAATGGGAATGGGGACAATGGAAACACTGGTTCCGTCTATGACAGAGCCAGTGTTTCCATTTACGTCTGCAGGCAGGTGGTGTTAAACCCGCCAGGTCAGACCTGGAGGGAATGACACCTCCCGCCTGCAGAACTCAAGATCAAGCGGTCCGGAAACAACGGTGGCGGCAGATTTACCGCCACAGTTATTTCCATAGCGGGTGACTCGTAATGAGGCCCATTGTGTATCACTGCTCTCAATGTATGAATTAAAGATGATTTTCCTGTTTATGAGTGCCCACTGACATATGTCTGTATTATTTATTTATTTTCATTTATTTATTATTATTTTTGTATTTTAGTTCATAGAACTTTAACAATTGTATCAACAAATAACTTATTCACACAATGACAAAATACATAATAATCATACATTCATCACAAATAATTCCTATATAAGAATATGTTAATATAAATTCAACTAAATATGTTAAATTCCTATGTACACATTTCATAAAGCATCCATAGTACATTTAAATGAAAAGCGGAAACATCACAATCTTCATACATATCTATAAAATTCATTGATTCAGTGATAATAGCACCCTCACGTCATGTTAGAAAGTAGTTACCATTCACATAATCCTATGTTTAGATAATCAAAATCAGATTTTTACTTTATGGTTTTCCACTTCAATTCAGCCACAGACCAAATCTTATAGAGTGAAATGTACAGAAAATTCATTGGAGAATATGTCTGTATTGGACACAAGAACAGTCATGCTAGTCATGCTTGTCATGTTGTAAATCATGTAAAAACCTATATTCGATTTTAAAATAGACTTCATTCTGCTCCACATTAAGTTTACTTACTAACATCTCAAAATTTGCACCTGAAACTTTAGCCTGTTGCATTGCATTTTCTACTTCTTCCATGGCAAGCTCAACATCAATTTGAACAACTGGATCGCCTAAAACATTTTGACTTCCTTGTGCACAATTGTGACTGCCTTCAGGAGTCTCTTTTGCCAAATCAGCTGCCAAAAGTTCTTCTTGATGTAGTTCTTTTTCCAGTAACTGTTCACATTTTTTTTTATATCTAATTAAGTCTTCTTTATCAAAAAATGATTGTTCAAAATGTTCAAAACTTCCAAACAAATCACTCTCTGTCCACCATGAAAAGAACAACTGCAAAGGGCAAACATAAAATAATTCCCTTTTCTCTACAGTTTTGCAAGACAGTTCCATGTGGTTGCTGAAACCTGGCTTTTCATGTCTCACTAGGCAACCAGTACATCCATGTATGCTAAACCACCCTCTGTCATTGTTTCCTTCAATGTTTCAATATAAGTAGCATTCTGCTACTTCATACAAACAAAAATCATACAACTCTGCAGACGTACTTGGATAATAGGTATCAAGCAAGATGGCTTTGAGAATCTCTGTACTATTGGGTACTCTTCGAGCTAACTAACTGATAAATTCCACTGAAAGTTTCAGTACCTGATTTCTTGTTGTACCTGGGCCAAGACTTAACCATGGAACATTAATGCTACGTCCATAAGGAGGCAAACTAGTTAGTCGATCTGCAGCTTTGTTGCTTCCATACTATCTATGAGAGAGCATCTTTAATACAAAGCTTAGAAGTTTCTGACTGAGACTTTTGTCCACTGAAAGGTCTGCCCATACCTCAGCTGCATTGCTCTTTTCAGCATCTGTTATCTATGAGATAATGAGCAAAAGCTGGCTTATCATCTGCAATGTACAGTACATCAATATTTGCATTCCAAAAGCTGAGCAGTAACATTATTGTAATCATTAATTAATTGGTATTCCTTATCTCTTTTCTAAATGGTACGTCTTCCTAAAAACACCTACCAGTGACATGGTGTTGAATAGATGATATTAGACTATTTACTCGACCAACTTGTGTAACAGGCCTAGGAAAGCCAAATGTACTCTGAGGCCCTCATTACAACCTTGGCGGAGGACCATGGTGCTATTAGCACCATGGTCCATGCCGCTAAGGTTGCAATTCCGCCATGGTGGATGGCGGAATTACCGCCCCATTCCAAGGTGAGTGGGGCGGTAATTCCCCATTCACCAAAGGCCCCTTACCCATTCCAATTTTTTCCCCATAGGGCATAATGGGAATGGGGAAAGGCGATAATTACGGCACCATAAATTACGGTGCCGTAATTATCGCCAAGGTCCCTTTGCGGCATGGCTTTTAACGGCTGCAAAAAGCAGCCGTTAAAAGACATCCCGCAAAGGGAACCTTGTAATCAGGCGTTAAGGGTCGGCGCCGTTTACGGCGCCGTAAACCCCTTAACGCCTGAGTCAGAATGAGGCCCTGAGTGTAGCATTTATCTTTACTGTTATATTTTCTCAGACAGTTCTTTCCACATGAGTGCTTTTGAATCCTTTCTTCCTTGTTCCATAAATCACATTAACATTTTGAGCAGGAATGGAACAGGTAAGATATATTTATATATATATTCTATGACAAAGCTATCTCTTTCTTTGCCAAACTGAGGAGCATCTTTAATTCATAACAGCATATCTATATGTCGCACCCTATGTGCCTGGTACACTTTACACCCAAAAAATTGGTCCACAGAACCTAGAGGACCGTTTTCTTTATTACATATAAAGTGTAACATGGCTTTAAAAAAATGGCTGGTGGATGAATTGCAATACCTTCCAGGGTCCATGGAACTAAATTCTCCTGGTGTCATGTGTTCTATGTCCTCTTTCGGTGGATTACTTTCACAAATCCACTCTGCAATATCTTTCCAACCATTCTCAGCTCAATTTAAAGTCACAAACCAAGTTGGAGGGCCCACATTTCTCATCATTATCTAACCTTCGAGTGTCTTCTATACCAATATTCCTTAGTTGCTCTCATAGTGCCAAGGATATTGGTCATTTTTCCTTCATTATTCTCTTTTACCTGTTGCCGCATCTCACATGCAGAAACATTTTGAAATCTAGTTCCTGTCTGAAGTGTATAAGCAACAGCATAATGTCAAAAAATCTCTTTCATATAGTAAGTGAAAAATATATCTAATAGTGGTGTGGAATCAGAAATCCTCAGAATACATTTGTGTGCAACGATATTCTGAAGAAAATATTGGTACCATCCAATCATCCAATCTTCTTCCTTTTCTAGCAGGAAAATGCATAGGAAAACAACAAGCTTCTAAAGGTTTTTTTTTTCCCAGAGACAAATTGATGCAGCTTTTGTTGCTTTCATCTGGTCTAATTGTAAACTGTTGCCCATGTCTTCACATGAGTTCAGAGGATGAATAGTGTAATGTTCATACAAACTATTCCCTTATGCAACAGATAGACATTGGAACTGACCTTCACTGCTCTTGCTTTCGGATTCAACATCAAGCATAGACAAATCTCGACGAGTCAGCCTGCCTGTATACAAAAAATTGTGCTTCAATAGAGATTCTAAAGCTTTTTTTACCTTTCTGATGTCTATAAGTTGTTGCCAAACTTGCCTATCGTTTGTGGTAACACCATTTACTAAAACAAAAAAAGAATCTGCAATGTCACATTTTACTACTAGAGTGTGAACATTTTCTTGCTAATTAAGAAGCAAATACACAACATGACCTCTCACACCTTGCACTAATGACTCTTTAGGCAGTTTTTTCATCCTTATTTGCAGTCTAACAATAACTTCGAAAGGATGTTTCATTTTTGAAGCACAGCAGGTATATTAGACACTACCATGTCATTCAAGAAACTTCTAGAGGAATACATTTTCTTTTGTAAACCCCACGGTAGTGCCTACAAACATATACTGCCTCACTTGTGTCAAATCACTGTTTTGTCAAACAAATAACTTTGTTTGACATAACCCACATAACCTACTGTGGGTCGTAACACACGAATGTTACTAATCTGTTGAAAATACTGTGTATCGTAACACTTGAATGCTGCAAATCTGTTGAAGATACTGTGTATCGTAACACACGAATGTTGGTGATCTATTGAAAATGTTGTGTATCGTAACACACAAATGCTGCAAATCTGTTGAAAATACTGTGTATCTCAAAACACCAATGCTGCAAATCTGCTGAAATTGTTTTTTGCACCACAGGACAATGGCTGCACCTCGTTCACACCTGCACTTCTGCACAATATCTCCCTTTTAACCTTTTACGTGATCTACTGTATTACTGAATGCCCCCACTCCCTTGCTACCGCTCCTAAGCCCACCATTGACACCCCATCTCAATGATGTATGCCACCACATACCTGTTGCTGACACGAAGCTAATATCCAAAAACTAGGCCCAAACTGCACATCCTTCAGCATTGATAACAACCCTATCAAAGTGATGCCTGTGGTTAAAACCCTTGGATTCTATCTGGACTCCTCCCTCACTCTCAAGAAGCAGGTCAACTCCCTCGCCTCCTCTACCACCTACACCTGCAAACTCTCCAGCTCTAGCTGCATCACTCTAGCTAATGCTCTCATCATGTCTAGGTTAGACTACTGTAATGCCCTGTACTCAGGAGCTAACAAATACATCACAGACAAAATTCAAAGACTGCAGAACAATGCCTTGAGAGCAGCACTAAACATCCCCCACAGAGAGCACATCACCAAATTCAGGAAAGAGGTTAATTGGCTAAAAATAACGGACAGAATCTTACTCAAAACAGCTTCCATCACCTCTAAATGTCTGAACAACCTAGCCCCCCCGTATCTTATGGAACAAATTACGAGGAAAACCTCCACGCGACCCATGAGATCGGCCAACACCTTTAAACTAGAAACTCCCCGGTTTAAGCGATCGACCGCGGGAGGAACTAGCTTCCCGGTCAAAGCTGCTCACTGTTCGAACAAGTTACCTCTCGACCTTAGAACTGAACAACCGTACCCTAAATTTAGACACAAAATAATTAACTGGTTGCGGGCCAATGACACATAACCTGACTAACACCCACCTACAAGTATATGATACCTAGCCAATGACACATAACCTGACTAACACCCACCTACAAGTATATGATACCTAGCTTTATAGTTTGACCTATAAACTTAATCATATATTCAGCTACTAGACAGTCTTGCTAGAATGCTTCGTACTCCTTTAAGCTATGTCTTGTACTTGCACACATGTTTGTATACTTTACTGTATATATTTCTTTTTGCCTTGTGTTCGGTATACTCATGCCAAATATTGTATTACTGTATATATTTCTTTTTGCCTTGTGTTCGCCATATTCATGCCAAATATTGTAACAAGCTTAAGTCTTCATGTACATTGCTGCGCCCCGTTACCCAAGGGTTTGGTGCGCATTACCAAATAAATAAACAAACAAACAAACAAACTATTGTACGCCATACTACGCGCACACCAGCAGGCCTCAGTCACTGGCTCCAACAGCAGAGGCCAACTGCCTCTGACTAAGGCAACAAAAAGTTTCATACACTGGGGATTAAACCACCCATTTCTTGCCCCTGCTGACCCACCAATCATCAGCCATTAATCCTACCTGCTTCTTACCCAAGCTGCACTTAGAATCCAAACCGTGACTAATAGAATACTCTAGTGACCTAACTAACCCTTTGCCCACCGACCACATGTCCAACCTCACCCCCATTAAATCCAACTGACCATGCCCCACCACCACTAGAAACAACAGACTTCGCGCCAGACTACCACACATCGTTGAACCCATATTCAGTACTCTAGCCAATACAAGCCAGCTGAAGAAAAGGAACTACCTCTACTCCAAAACAAACTATAGACTCAGAGTCCCAAAACAAACAATACCTTGAATAAAAAGAAAGACTATGCAAACCTTCTGTCCCTCAGGCAACCATAAACACTCCTAACATTAATGGCACACTAATTAATGCATTGGTGGCCCACGCCTCCAAGATAGTGGACCTAATCACTGCCAATGGCCTTGACTTCCTCGCAATTAATGAGTCCTGGTTACATGCAGCTGCAGGCCCTGCCCTTCTACTAGCAGTACAGAACAATTACAACATCACCAGAGCAGATAGAGTTTACATAAATATAAGAATAACCGCCTCACCAACATTTGAAATCCTGTGAACTCCTCACATCTAAATTACTCATCTCTAACTCAAGTACACTAACAATCCATTTACTGGACAGACCACCTTGACCCATTGGCTCATTTGAGGGGGATATTTCCATAATACTTTCCAACAACACTAAAGAATACTCTCAAATACTACTGCCATGGGATTTCAACCTTGGATTTAACGACCCAAATGACCAACAATCTCTAGCAGTGTCCAATGTGCTTAATGAATTCGGACTCACCCAAAGAGTGTCCCAGCCCACCCATGTCCAAGGCAGAATTCTAGACTGGGTGACGGACCTAAATTGTGAAACCACAATTACATCCATCTCACCCCAAACATGGACAGATCACTGCTTGCTGTCCTTCACCTTAGCAGCTAATAGCCCATTGGCCAAAGCTAACTCAATAGCACCGCCACTCCTCACCAGGAAGAAAAAGAACATCACAGTGGACAAAATCCTACCTCTCATTATCCCCACCCTCAACTCATTGTCAGACTCCTCTGATCCAGACTCCCTAGTAGACGCATGCAATACCACTATGACTAAAGCTCCAGATATAATTGCCCACTCAAGATGAGGAAGAGCAAACCTTGGTTCACTAACTAAAAGCCCTTAGAGCAAAAAAAAGAAAACTCAAATAGCATGGAGACATCTACCCTCTGAGGAAAATAAGAAAAACCTACTCAATATTTCTGCCTTATATAAAAAAGAAATGATACATACCAAACAGGAAACGGTCAATGAGAGGATCAACAAAGCCAGCTCAAGTACCAATTAATTATTCGTAATCTTAAGAGAAATGGAAGCCCTGATCCCTCCCTCAGATAACTGTCCTAAGGACAAACTCTGGTGCACTAACATCCAAAATGCCCGAGCGAACAAAATCGCCTTACTACAGAACAAGATTGCAGACAAAAAAGTGAACCTACGAACTTAGACAGGCACACCAGAATCCAGCTCAGACAACCAATCCTCTGCAACAGTTTAAATTCTCCCAAATTCTACTAAGTGTAGGCCGTTTACAACTGTTCCCTTCTTACTCAGAATAGTATACTAAGTGGCATATCTGCAGATTCAGCAGTGTCTATAGACCAATCATCTACTAGGGGTCCGCCAGTCCGGCTTTAAGCCACAACACAGCACCAAAACTGCACTAATAGATCTAAAAGCACTGATAGATGAACTTAGGGACACAGGAAAAACAGCCATGCTTCTTCTCCTTGATCTGTCTGCTGCCTTTGATTTGGTGGACCATAAAGTACTCTGTAAACATCGAGCCTCAGCAGCTAACTTTTCCCAGGATGCCATAGCTTGGATCCGTTCCTTTACAAACAATATGTCCATGAGAGTTTTTTCTCAATCAGTGGCCTCTGATCCTATCCAAAAAACATGTAGTGTACCACAAGGATCGTGCATATCACCAACAATGTACAACATATTTACTAAGCCCCTATTCGACGACTTGGATAATCTGGGTGTCATCTACACTAACTATGCAGATGACACCCAGATCCTCATATCTCTTTCAGGAGTTTATGACGAGGACACGGCCCTAGTAAACCCCAACCTGAACAAACTAAGCATGAAATATGCCTCATTTAATATCGATGGGAATATTATTACAGTGGGAAATTAGGTCAAAACTCTAGGCTTCTACTTAAATTCAGCCCTAACCCTTAGTAGACAGGTTAATGCTGTGGCCTCAGTTACTGCTTACACTTGTAAGATCATCACAGCCTGTAAGCCTTTCTTATCGAAAGAAAGCTTTACCATTCTAGCCAGTTCCCTAATACTGTCAAAGATGGATTATTGCAATGCCTTGTACTTGGGTGCTGGCAAGTACATTATCAATAAAATCCAAATTCTCCAGAACAATGCTCTTAGAACCAATCCTGGCATACCCAGGAGAGAACACATTTCGGAGCTGAGGAGACAGAACAGTTGGCTCACCATTAACAACAACATTCTGTTTAAAATGGTCTCCCTTCCCACAAATGTATCAATAAAGCAGCAGCACTTTACCTAGCAGAGAGAATGGTAAAAAGATCTTCATCGTGCCCTACCAGAACATCCAACTCTTTCTGTCTGGTCATCCCCAGGTTCAAACTAAAAAAGCTGGAGGGTGTAGTTTCCCGGTCATGGCGGCACAGGCCTGGAATGCACTCCCACACTCCCTGAGAGTGGACCAATCATTCCCCACTGACAGATTATCTAATATTTGTCTACTACAACGTCTCTGTATCTGTGTATATTTTCTTACTGCATAATGTAAATGTACCTCCCCGTATATGTCCTTGCAATGCTCTGTACATTCCTCTTCTGTATTACTTTGTACATTATGGGCCTCATCACGAGTTGGGTGGTAACCCCAGTGCTATTACCGTTGGGGCTATTATTGTTACCGCCAAACCCCCCAGCGCTATTAGTGCCGGATCACGGGTTTGGCGGAATGGTACGTCCCCATTCCCCATTGGGCCCATTGGGGAATTTTCGGTGCTACTACCCCCGGCGGAATTAGCGCAACGGTAATAGCACCGAAAATTGGCAAAATCACAGTGGATTTGCCCCCAGCTCAGAGCTGGGGGTAAATCCTGCCAAACCTGTGATTTGGCAGACCCTTAAATGCGGCGGTAATAGCGTTACTGCTGCATTTAAGGGTTACCGCCAAACTCGTGATGAGGCAGTATATCTGTAACCCATGGAACTAAGCCAAAAGTATACTTGTAACCTCTTGCACCCAGATACCCTCGGGTTTGGAAGCCATACAAATAAATAAACAAACAAACAAACAAACAAATGCAAATAGAGGGCTTTCCAAACATCTTGAAAATAATCTGTTACTTTCTCCTCAGTGTAAACTAGTTGTACTTGTGCTTTATAGAATGTGTGTCGACAAGACACACAAACAATGTCAGGTCTGTCGATTGAAGACAAATCAAGCATCGGAATACCTCTATTGAACATTTGAAAAATGAGATCCTTGGAAAGCATAGCATCATCATTTCAACGTCCTGTAAGTGTTTCATCCACATATACATAATCTTTTAATTGAATCATGTTAATCATTTGAAGTTTAGAAAGCAAACAACAGTTCCACTAATTACTGTTTTATTTAAAGGAGCAAAGGACATACATGGTGTTTTTCAATGATGCAATTTATCATGAAGATATCTCATTTTACTATGATGTGTAGTAAGCAGCCATATATGATGAACTTACATCTGCTCCTATCAAGAAAAGTGAGGGTGTGACACAGAAGTCCTGTTATCTCACAAATTTCACAGTCATCTATTTTCGGCAACGTCTTGATTTGTTGTTGAACATTATCATATTTGTGCAACACTTGCATACATCTGTTTAAGAGTTTACAAGAAAACTTGTCAATATTGCACAACGAATTACACGTCCATACCAGCGTTTCTTTTCTTGCTTTTATCGCAGACGCTCGCTCTTAAACTTTCTGCTTCACTAGTGACTGTATTTTGAATTTCTTCTTTCTCAGAGATCATGCCATTTTCTACTTCATAGCTACATCCACTCTTATCAATAGCAAGGGTTACAAATGAATGTAACTCTCTTCATTAAAAAAATCTTTCTGTATGAGAAGTGTATTTTCAATCTTTGACAAAGGGCTTCATTACGACCCGGGCGGTAAGAGATTACCGGTCCCGGTAAGGGCGCCAGTACCGGTAATCCCTTACTGCCCAATTCAGAGGTGCCTTTGCGGGTCCTCCCTTAACGGCTGGTTTTACCAGCCATTAAGGGAAGACCCGCAAAGGGACTTTGGAGGTAATTACGGTACCGCAGTTTGCGGTACTGTAATTACCACCTTCCCCATTCCCATTGAGCCCTATGGGGGATCAAATGGGAATGGGGAAGGGCCATGGTTAATGGGGAATTACCGCCCCCACAAATCTTGGAATGGGGCGGTAATTCCGCCATTCACCATGGCGGAATCGGTAGTTTACCGGTGGCAACCATGGCGCAAATAGCGCCATGGTTACCGCCTGTGTCGTAATGAGGCCCAAAGACTTCAAAAAGGTTGTCATGTACAATTACATCAACTGTATCTGTGTACAGTGGCATGGTGAAATTAATTAACTTCTTAAGTTTGTTGAATGCAAAAATTAACAATTTTCATATGAAAATCTTTTCTGGTTTTTACTTCTACTTTTATCTTTTCAGGAAAACACTTCACCGCATACCTAGATTTTGATTTCAGACGTCTCCAAGAATTGGTAAAGACTTGAGAGTGGAATGTTTTTCCATATATATTTGAATACTTCTGTCTAGAACCTCAAGGAGCTTTTGTATGCTTTCTCTTAAAAAAAAACGTTTTGTTTCTTACTAACTACTAACAGCTGTGATACAGTTTTCATTGTATTACTCTGACTTGAAATATGCCTGGTTCCACTCAATTTATTAGTTGAGATATCTCCTAACTTAATTTGGCCATTTTCTAAAACAGTATCACTAACAGGCATAGGTATATTGCCATTAAAAGAAGTTTGTACAAAACTTGAAACTTTATCATCAACAGTTTGAGATTTAAATAGTTTACTTCCCTGCAAACGATTGTTCCTCCTGGCACATTCTAGATACTTTATTTGTTGGCATTGATGAGCATTGCTGTAAAGAAACAAATATAATTAGTACATACATGCCATGTCTAGTCCTTTAGAATAAAAACATCCATAAAAGAAACATGCACTCAAAATTAATAGGTAACAGTAGACAGAGTAGAGATAGCATGAGTCGATACCTACAATTAAAGACAGGAGAAGTAAAGTCTATACATGGCTTTGGAAAAATAATGGAGTACGGTGGGTGCATGAGGGTAAAGAGGGTGGTGACAGAATGCATGTGTAGAAGTAGAGAAGGTGGGGCTATGGTGCGTAGGATTAGAGTGTTAGAGAGTAGGGTGACAGAAGTAGGGTGGGTGCAGATAGGATGACTGGCTGAGGATAAAAAACTGTGGATTTAGGGTGGGTGAGTGAGTATATAGAACATTGACACAGGGTTAATGTGTGCAGCTGTGGAGTGTGGGGTAGTGTGCCTGAATAGGGGTACATAGGTTGCAGGTAGGGTAACTATGCACAAGAAGAGAACATACAGATAGGGAGGGTATATAGGGGAACAGAGGATTGAGGTAGCTTGGATTAGTGGATGGAGGCAGAGACAATGTAGGTATAGTGGGTGAAAATATAGAGAATAGGAATAGAAAAGCTGGATGTAGGATGAATGAGAGTAAATACGATGGAGGCAGGGTGGGGGGGCGATCTTACACCAGATTGCACCCCAGGCGGGAAGCATCGTTGGCGCCCCCTCCCACCCCGACCCCTAAAAATGACAACCAGAAAAATGTGTTACAAGTTTTGTAAATAAGGCACTTCATTAAGAGCCAGATGGAAATACCAATGCAATAGACAATGCATACACCTGTATTATGTGTTCAAAAAGTAAAATGCCCCATGTTCAATCGGGATTGGCACCAACTACGAGCCTAATGTCATTTGGCAAAAGGAGAAATATATGACTTGCGCTGCGCAGAAGTTGTTAGAATTGAGTCGCTTTTGTACAAATGCACTACTTAGCCACCAATTCGCCAAATACGGTACAAAGTGCAATTATCACGTCTGGACTACATTAAGGTAAGCGAACTGCCACAGCCCGCATGCCTGCATCTTGGCACGCTGCTGCACCCCTTGACGGTGGTTAACAGCAGCATTAGCAACACACCCCTGGCTGTGCAAGACCTGGAGGACGGTCAGCAAAGAAAGAGTGTTCCCAAGTCTGGCTGCTGCATAAGGCGTGCAGGAGGAGCTTGTATGGTATGTCTCCTGGGCGTAGGTGTAGCGCTATGCGGCATCCTGGGAGTCAGCTGATGCCGATACCCTGCCACCACCGCATGCATGCTGATTGGCGAGAACTCTTCCCCAGTTTATATTTCCCTGCCAAGCAGTTCACCAAAAGGCATTGGCGGTGAAGCTGCAGTGGCAGAACCCTATGAAAGAAAAGCAAGAATCTGAAGTGCTGTGCGTGTGGAGAAAGTACACAGGATGGCGCTACACGCTAGCTGTGGAGACAAAGTGGCTGGCAGGGGTGTAATGGGGAGCAACCTGCACTTGGCACATTAAAGGTGCCCTATATTGATATGTGAAGATTCATGTGTGTTCTTTCTGTACTGCCCACAGTGGCCTTCTCGCCTATCATTCTGTTTGCAACTGCCAGAGAATGGAGCATAAAAACACGGGCGCATCGGTAACATTTCGCTTTTATCGAACGTTTGAAGTGTGTTAACTTCGCATTGCGGATGTTCCAAGACTGTAATTCATTCACTAATCTTTCTGTATGTTCCGCTTTACAATTTGATGTTTGCGAGTTTCTAAGATTTGCAAATTTTGCAAAACTTCTCATTGGTCCATGGTTGTGGCCAGCATAGGTCTAGAATGTATCTTTCTGTCTTCTTGACCCCTCTAGAACATTCCACACAGATGAACTCCCGTCCTGGAATCTATATCATGAAGGGAGACACAGCACCTTATCAAACTAAATTCTGAAATGCTACCACTGTACTGCAGCGCTGTCCTGTGCTGCTTGCACGGTTCCTGATTAACAGCATGACTTCTAAATCATTCAACTTGAGCTGGGGATTGCATAATAAACTGAATAGAAACAGTCATGGCAAAATGCTAATGCCCATGACTCGCTGGAATCACTATTCCACCATAATGAGCTGGCATGATGCCTTTCCTCCATCACCAATGGGGAACTGTAGTGCATCAGCAGTCACTGAAGATTCACGCTCTGTAACTTCCTCCATTGCAGGTAATTAACCAATGGGTACGTTATTCGTCCACACTATAGACTTTTTCACTGTACTCGTTCTCTGGCAACAGCCACTCTCTCTCGCCCTCTCTCCATTGATGTTTCACTAAACGAGGTCTGCCCTGAGCAGAATTGTCGCAAGGCATACAGGTAACAGTTACGTCCAACACTACAGATTTTCTGCACCTGCCTTTCCCACTATCCTAGTTACCCCAGCTCAGGTTTCATGCAGAGCCATGAGCAGGAACTACAACATTATTGGCTTATGGGTGCTATAAAAGACCATTCACCTTGCCTCATACTAAAACACATAGAGAGCGGCTGTGCTTTTGTCAGTACTGTAGGTTGGTGAGTGTCGATCCAAGACAACAAAGTTCAAATCTCAGCTCCACTTTTGACCACTTGTTTGATTCTGTGCAAATCATTTCATCCCTCTGCTACACATTTATGACACCTGCCAAAATCAGAAGAGTTTAGAAAAAGGTATATAGCACTGCACACTACATCACATGCAAACACCACACAGGTGGGAATAAATGAGACTGATGTGGACTTTATGTGGAAATGTTCTGTAGCAATAATCTAGCTGCAAACATTGTGTTCAGAAATAATAGTTTGCTCCGTAGTCCAAATCTTGCAAAGTCAGTGAATCTTTCTGCTTAAGTGTGTGGTCTCGATTTCTCACTTTTTGGCTTTCTCTCACTTGCCCCTACTTTATGTTAACCCTAAAATTTATTGACTGGTAGTTAACCTACATGTTCACTATTTTTAGCTCTGGTGAAAGAAGCAGACATGTGGTATATGTAAAAAGAAAAAACAGTTCTAGTCGAATCTGCTGGAAGAACAAGACTGCTTCATTACACAACATGAATACTGCCGCCTTTTCCGTTTCGCATGCAGGCTTCATTCTAATGCTGCATTTTTTTCGTCCTTCTGGTCTCCCTCAAATGGCCGTGACCCTGTGAGCAGTGGCTGGTTTGCATGATCAGTGGTATGAGGGTGCAGTGGCATGGCCAGTCAGTAAACGCCAAAGGTGGCGCTGGGGTAATAGTATTCATTAAGTAGCATGCTGAAATAAAACAGCTGCACCTCTGCTGTTTGCAAAGCATCATAGGAAGAAGCAGCATGAGTTCAAGACACCTCCAGAGGATGTGGAATGAAACTATTGCCAGTGAAACCATTTTAAACTTCTGCTAGTGGGGGCAGCGAAGATCATGGGCACGGAGGGGCTTAAGCCTCCCCCAAACAATAATGACGAAAAGATAACGTCTGGGCAGAGCCGTCAGAGGTGCAGGGTGATCAGAGTATCCAGGCCAGCCTCAGTGAGCAGCGTCTAATGCTGTGGCATACCTTCCTTGCTTTTGGGCGCTGCAGTAGACACCACAGCTGGTGAAATTGTTTGTCTTTTTCCTTTGCCCTGCACTTGAGGGGATCTCCCTGCAGCAAAGAAGGAACACAGCATGAAAGCACACCTCCCCCTGCCCTGCATCTCACCCGCGGGCATAAGCGTGAAATCTGCCTCGCTTTGCCCTCTCTGATCTGTGCTGCCCCTGCCTCCCCTTCTTGCCCTGGGATCTGGGGGGTGCCGTTCGCTCGTCCACGGACCAGAACTAGGCGCTGCAAGGATAAGAAGTCAGATTAGTGGGTGAGGGCCAGCATTGCATTGCACCAGAAACGCCCCCCCCCCCACTCCCTAGCTGAGCGGCTTCTTGGTTCTTTGGCAGAATTCACCAACCATTGAAACCCTCACGGTACATCCTGTCCCCCTTGAGTCCTGGATATATGCTAATGAGTATATGCTCACTTCTAGGCTTCCAAAGTCACTGTCTTGGTGCTTTGATGGGGGTGCTTTTGCAGCAGGTGCCCCATTGGTCCCGTGCAGGCGGCTTCCTCTCTCCGTGATGGCAAGCAACACACTACTGCTCACAGGGGGGGGGCGTCCATGGGCAGGGGAGATCCTCAGAGGGTCCCACTTAATACCATTTCAGGAATGCATGCATGTCTTCTGCTGGTCTCTTCCTCGGCCTGCACCCGGCCTCACTCTGCCACCTCGCCCACTCCCTGCACAGTGCAGTCTCTTCTGCTTTGCTCTGTCTCCACCATTCTCCTGAGTGTAGACTCTCTCCTCCAGTCCTGTGCAGCAGAGGACATGTAGGGCTAACTGTCTCTCTTGCTGCACTCTCACAAGCTCTTTCATTTTGTGCCCCCCACACCTCTGCCTGCACACCCCTTGGCCAGCTCTCGCTTCCTGAACCCCCAGCATCACCCCTGTGTTACTCTCTCTCCTAAGCGCTCATGTCCCCTCTAGCTGTTTCTCACTTACACCCTTTTCTCTGCCCAGCACCCGG
Source organism: Ambystoma mexicanum (assembly GCF_040938575.1). Taxonomy (NCBI): domain Eukaryota; kingdom Metazoa; phylum Chordata; class Amphibia; order Caudata; family Ambystomatidae; genus Ambystoma; species Ambystoma mexicanum. The sequence continues at coordinate 659,134,512 of NC_090932.1, read as the reverse complement.
CAGCCTCTGTTCTCTGTCCAGCACCTGGAACGCTCTGTTCTCTGTTCTGCATCTGACACCCTCTTTTCTCTCTTCATTCTCACTGCATCTCTCACTACACGTTCTGTCTGAAACCCATCGACCCCTGCTCTCCACTCCCATGTGCCCCCTTTGCTCTCTGCACCCCATTCTCCTCTGCATTCCTCCTACCTGCAACCCTCTTCCAAAAACTCTATATTGGCTGCATCAGTCCAAGCACTATAACAGTGGAACTCTCCCCAAAAGGCTCAGGAGGGTAAATGCTTCATGAAGACTTTTGTCGAGTAACAACAGGGTTGAGCCCCATCCAGGGTGAGTCGACGTGCCATCATTCTGAGTGCAATAGAGCAGCGCCTAGAAGTGCCATGAGCTATGTGAACATGCGAGAGATGCATCATTGCATCAATGCATCTGTTCTTTCTGGGGTGTGCCAGGGCGTGCCAGAGAATGCGAAGTCCAGCCCCCAGCTCAGCTGCTGGGGTCACCGCATTCAGGGAGACCAGTTGCAGAAAGATGCTACAGTTCTTAAAACTCTAATTCGATCAGTCCTGCCGAGGGTCACGGGGGTGCTGGCAGACACCCCACAACCGTGTGGGAAACAATTAAACACCCATTGAAAGTATAGGGCGATTGCACAAGCAACTTTGTGCACTGATTAGGAGAGCTTTAATGCATATCTAAGCCTTTCTCTGCATTTTTGTGCTATACGTATTCAAATGTGTGCTTCAGTGCACACATATGTGCGTGTGGGCATGTGTGTTTTTTCATGCATATGTGTATTAGAAATGTGTGTCCATTGAGGAATCCACAAAGGTGTGGAGGCAATTAAATGAAATTTTGTAAAAGAATAGACCGGAAATGATACCCTCTCGCGCCAATAAAAAATAACCCCCACCCAATGTATGCATCAAGTATTCCTACATTGGTCTCTACAGTTGGCTAAGAATGTGCCTGTTCTGCCCCATGTCGGAGAGGAGCGATTGACCCCTGAGCTGTCCTACTGCACTGCTCTGCGTGTGTAGTGGGAACCATTCCAGCTGGTGTGAGCAGCTCTGGGGCACACTCCTTCCTCGCGCCATCGCAATGAGGCGCCCTAAACCTTTCCCAGAAAAACATGGCAACAATTAAAGACTGGCAGGGGTTTGAGGGAGGGGTGTTGCTACCTGGTGCAACCCCCACTTCCTTCCTATAGCTCTGGCCTGCTCAGTGTTTTAGCAGTTTCGAGAAACGTACAAAGTCATGATTGCTAAGGTGTCAGGCTGAGCCACCCTCCCACAGTATTCAAGCCCCCAGCATGAAGGCTGCAGACACCCGTGCATCAGCATTAGTCTAAAGCGCAGCCTGCTTTCTAGGAGGCTTCGAGGCACTTACTTCAAAAGCACCTTGGGACACTGCGTTGCCGACTGGGAACACGTACCCCCTGGTTACCTGCTGAGCACAGTTGCATGTCAGGCACTGGAGTTGACTGACACACTGACCTTAAGTGGGGCACTATCAGTGGAGTGAGCGTAATCAGATGCCAACTTCAGAACACCAAGGATAGTGCCGTTAAAGCCCTCCTTTTATATTTTATGCTTCCGTTTTGAAAAACCCTGGCTGCATGCAATAAAAAAACAGGAAATTGAAAGACAAACAACCTTCACAGCAGCCCAAAGCGATAACAACATTGCAGACTTACCTTGATCAGCAGCAGAAGGCAGAAGCATAGACCGTTCACGCCGCCCCAATTGCAAAGTCAGCAGGCTCTGGCTCACTGGGTCTCGGGACAGCAGGTTAGGAAAGGGCAGGCTGCCCATGCCCAGCCAGCCACAATCAATCCTGTGTCAGTGCACTACTGTGTGTGCGCGCATATAGCCTGGAGCAGGGTATGTGCGCCCAGGCATGGGGCCTGGCTGGCACCAGCGTCACCTCCCAAGGGAAGTGAGGAAGTGAAATAAAGCAACAAATGTTGCTAGTTTCCTAATTGCTGCCCTGCCTGAGAGCCGATTCTGCTATGTGGGAAAAAATGAATGTGGCTGGCTGGTGCCATGTTCGGCCTGGCTTTGCAGGAGCACCGGCTCGAGCTATAACAATTCAGAGAGACTGCTGTCTCACGCTCGCCACTCAGACTGGCTGCCCCCCTGGTGAATGTGGACTAGCACAGAGACTGTTGGTGCAGCGCCCCCTAGAGGCTGGCAGACGTCAGGCAGCCGCCTGAGCTGCCTGACACAAAGACCGGCCCTGGGTGGGAGTACAGTGGGTGTAGACAGGGTAGGTTCATGGGGTACAGAAAATAGAAGTAAACTACATTGGGAATACAGAGAGTGCAGGTACAGGGTTTATGGTCAATCCGTTGAAAAAAAAACATCTACATACCAAACCATCTAATGCAAAGCATCGTCTGCCAAAGCATCGATAGGCTCTCTTTAACATGTAAAAGTGCATTTCCTTCTAAACCAGTCCATCTTAAATATAAATGGTCTGGTTTCAATGGAAATGCACTTTTACATGTAAAAAATAGCATTTCAATGCTTTTTTGTAACTTTAAAACGTTCCATGGAGCCGTGAGTGCTGAAATTTTGGCACTGGCCAGCTCCTTGTGACATGTTTTACCCTTAATCAAACCCTAGCCCCAACCCTAACCCCTAACCCAAACCCTAACCCTAAATCTAACCATTACCCCAACCCTAACCCTAACCCTAATCTAACCCTTAATATAACCATAGCCCCAACCCTAACCCCTAACCCTAACCCTAATCCAATATAACACGTTTTGATGGATCCATCAAATTATAGACAAAGAAATTGTCATTCAATGGAATGGATTTCGAAGCTTATAATTCGATGGATTGGTGTTAGATGCAATAGCATTCAACAGATTGACTAGATACCCAGGTACAGACAGTGAATGCAAATTGAATGGTGGAAGAACGATTGGATGTAGAATGAGTGGATGGTGCTAGACCGCATAGAGATAAGTAGGATGAGGGCAGTTAAGAAAGGGGTTGGAAGGTAGAGGCAGTGCACATTCAGATAGGATGAGTGGATGGGTGGTGGTAAATATGGTAAAAGTAGGCTGGCTGTGGGTAGAATTAACATAAATAGGGTGATTGGATGGATGTAAACAATATAATGGTAAAGTGAGTGGGTAGGTGTATAGAGGTTGGAGGTTGGATAGCTGGGCAAGAGTAGACGGTGGCAAGGGTACAGAGGATGGGGGTACTGTGAGTGGGGGTAGGAAGAGATACAGTACATGGAGGGTGCATGGGTGACTGGAGGAGCACACAATATGAGTACAGTAGGTGGTAGGGGTACACAGTTTAGATTAGGGTTTCTGTATGGGGTACAAATAATGTAAATATAGTAGATGGGTGTGAGTGCAGACAATGGTAGTAGCGTGGATTGATTTAGGTTCAGAGGGTGTGAATTTACTGGCGGTGTATAAACATGGTGGGACTAGTCATAGTGGATGTAGAATTAGGGTGCACACCGACAGTGGCCATATGTATGGAACACATACGGTGAGTGGATAGAAAGAGCTGGAGAGGAATGGGGTAGGATGGATAGGAGAACAGCGTGTAGGGTACAGTGGCTTCACATAGGATTAGTGGGTGGAAATAAAGACACTGGGGGTACAGTTGGTACATGGGAATATAGAGGATGGGGGAACAGTGAATGGGCGACAGGTATAGAATGGACAAGTGAGAGTAGAAAGTGTGATGGTAAGGTCGATGGGTAGGAGTAGATACAATGGAAGTAGGATGAGTGTGCATAGACACGGTGGGGAGACTGATGCATAGGTTTGGGAGGTGCATGGGACCACAGAGGATGGGGTAGGTTGGATGGAGATAGAAAGGACGGAGGTAGGATGTTTGCATGGGAGTACAAAGAATATAAATTACATGGGTGCACATATAGAGAATGCATATAGAAAAAGTGAGTATTAGGTAAATGGATGGATGGAAGAAAGCACATGTTTAGAATAGGTGGGTGGGAAAATAGATTAAATAGTTTGGGTGAGTGGAGATACAAAATGCACTGGTAGACTAGTGCAGGTATGGTGAATGGAGATATGGTGGGTGTGTGATGGTAAAGACAATAGGAATAAGTTATGTAAGTAGGGATACAGACAAAATCAAAGAGGGTGGGCGGAAGGAGGGGCGGATGATTGGGATAATGTGAATGCATGCAGGCTCAGATATTTTAGGAAGAATGCCTGTAAAACGATACAAAGTGTTAAAAAAGTACACGTGTCATTAATTATTTTCCCCCCGCTACATACATATAGGTTTTAAAACCCTACATGTTTATAAACAGCCAAGTGTCAAAAAGGAAGTCACAGTATCAATCCAAAATCATGTGCACAAGAGTAAGGGGAAAAAAGAAGATACCAAAGCCGCATTAACAGCATATAGCCACTCAATTAGTTTTGCCTGTACTTAATTTGTGCCAGTATCCAGCCAAACCACGGAATTTAAAGGCATATGGTTGTTATTTTGAGAATTGTGCATTAATAACGAAAATCAAAGCTTGCACTGCCACTGCTTGTACAATTATGTATGTTCTATGTGAGTGCGGCATGGGCTGCAAAGGCCCCTGCCATGTCTAAACTATGCCTCTTGAGCAGGCGCTGTCAAGGCCCATACTGTAACTGTTATATGCGGACTGAGATTACACTGCTGAGACCCATATTGTGCCTGTTTTTGTTGCAGCAATTTGCATTTGGGAAACATTTCTGTGTCTCTTTTACATAAATGGACCTTACACTACTAAGGCTATACCTATGGTTTTTATGAGTGGAGTTTTAACTGCTAGGGCCAATGTTATATACATTGTCCGTAAGGGAAGTGTACACTGCTCACACCCATGCTGCAACTATTCTATTTGATGGAAGCTTACACTGCTGATTCAATCCATTCTATATGATGAATGCTTCCACTTCCAGGGCCCATGCTTACAGAGTCTGTGTTAAGTGAAGGTTACCTTACACCACTGCAGGCCACAGGACTCCTTTCCATTTGAAGGAATGTCTTAATTGCCAACAGTGACTTGTTCTGTGCAAGGGAACCTTGCAATACTGCACACCATAGCCAGATGTTTGTGAGGGAAAAATGCACTTGTACTGCCCATATTGATGTGCGCTATTTGTACAAACTTACACTACTGTGTCTAATTCTGTACCTGATCTGTTTCGGAAATATTGTTCTACCGATGCCTATTATGACCTACACTATTTGGAAGTTCATGTTGACCTTTGATGTATTTTTGTTTGTGAAAAACTGAGAAGCATCGTTGTTCTGCATATTGCAAGGGATCAGAAATGACAGGCAGACACAAGGTTCTCATATTCTTGTTCAAAGACAGTTTTTATTAAACATAAATGGGTTGGAAAAACACCTCTCTAGCCCAATTCTTAAGAGGACCTTCCCTACCTAGAAACTTAAACCACATTTTTTTCTGTGTCAGGATGTCAGTAACTAAAACGCTGTCCTTGTGTCCACAACATCCTATCCTGACCCTCACACTATAAACACACAACAAAAGGGTGCAAGGAAAGTCTTTAGCTTGATGTTCGCAAACATTGTTAAAAATCAAAAGTATAAGAGTGACTCCAATGAAAATGTTCTCCAAGGTAAAGACCCTTGGATCCAGAGGGTGGTTGCCTTCCCCTGGATTCTTGAACAGAATGGCAAAAATTGCTCTTTTAGATAACAGTTCCTTTGTGTCTTCAACAAGCTCACAAAGTTCTGGTTCAAGCAAAAGGTTCTGTAAAAGTCTTTCTATAGCAGTTCTTCAAACTTTGCAGATTAGCTGGTTATACGTCCCTGTCAGGAACCTTTTTACAATTTCAGATGCCTGGTGTACTCATCTGCCAGGACGTCTCTTTAGCGTTTCAGATCACCTGATATACTCCGATGCTAGGGATCATTGCACAATTTCAACATGTATTGCACAGTTCTTTGATATAGCATAAACTGTCTGGTGTACTCGCCTGCCTGATCTTCATATGCTTTTCACAGTTCATTGATACACCACAATAGGAAATACCATACATTCCTTGGTATAATCTATCTGTGGTATTATTGGCTCAAATGTATTGACTCAAACTTCTCCCCAACAATGGCATCTCATGTATCTGAACTTATTTGCGGTTTGTCTTTGTACTGTGTCTTGTTTGCATTCATTTTTCTTGTAGAGCTTTGAGTTTGTACCTAGCCTTGACTGCACTCAAACCAACTTTGTCCTTGCTCATTCAGTTGTCTGCATTCAAACATTCTTCTTATTGGGTGTTGGATTTGTAGTTTGTCTTGACTTTATTTTAAAAAAAACATTGTGTATTTTCTGCATTAGATCTATTGTACCATTCAATCATTTGTTGTCACTCTTGTCTTCCCTGGCTGTTTGGGTAGACTCAAAGGCTTTTCCCAGCATCTTTGTTGCTGCTCACACTTCTGTGGTGTGGCTTCTTCACATGCCTTTCAATTTGAAGTGTGGGGTCATTCCTACAGCATCCTGTGCGGCTCTGCAGTCACACGCTAGCTTTCCCTCTTGGCCTGGTGTGGAGAATGCTATCTTGTCAAGCTAGTCCACTTCCTGGATCTTTTACCCAGCTCCTGCCGTCTCGTCAGCCTCTCCTGGTTCGAGGCAGCGTCTCCACTCCTGAACTGCTCATCTCCACATAGCAGTTGTCATATTTAAATGTCCCGCTCACTAAAGGTTTGAAAAAACAAACAGTCTGCATGTTGTGCTTTGAGCACCTGTCACTTTGCACACACTCCCTTTTCCTCCTCCTCGTCTCAGTACCTGAGTGGTTATGGGAGTTGGAATCCATAACTGTCTTTTGGCTGTTAACTTACAAATGTTTTTTTCGCATGGATTTTTCTATAAAGGTGCATTTAAACCAAAAGATGTTATGTGTGAGTTGTGGGTGTTTGAGTGAAAGGTGGGAGAAATGTGGGAACCTGACTGGAGTGCCAAAAGGCCATCATGACCTCAGGTTCAGAGGGCCTTCCTCGTGTGGAAGGGGAGAAAACTCATCCAGTGAAGTCATAATATCTCCCCGGAAGTTGTCTCCTTCATTTTACCACCCTCAAAGTCAGGATCAGTTAGCAACTGCCGTCCAATGGCCACATGGGAGGAGGTCACTGGTGAGGAATCTGTGATGACTCTAGTGGATTCATCAAAATATGCAATACTTATATTGCTGTGGTACATGTTTTGTCTGATGTTGTGTCAATCAAAGTTGCAGCAGTACTCCCCACAATGTCCTTGTCTGTGTTTGATAACGATTCTTGCCCTACTACTCCACCAAACTCAGAAGATTCCAAGCTAAAATGTATTCAACCTCTCTTTCCCTCTTGCCGGTAGGGCAGTTTGAACAATGATCAGGCCCATACAGCAACCATTCTATTTGCTGAACGCTTAACTTGCTGATTCAATCTATTCCATATGATGAATGCTTGCACTTCCATGGTTCATGCTGACATAGTCTGTTTTGTGGAAAGGTTACCTCACACCAGTGCAACCCACAGGTTGTCTCAATGCTGAGGCAGACGGTGACTTATTCTGTGCAAGGCAGTGGTCAAAGTGTAGAAAAGAAGTAGTGGAACTATGTTATCTGCTGGCCTGTCCCACTATCCACAAACCCCATCATCATGCCCCCTCCCACGTGCCATACAGACCCATAAACAGATGCAGGTCCTCATGGATGTTCAGGAGAGCAGTTACCATGCTTCTGTCAGCTCTAAAGACAGATTGGTGGTCATGGAAAGAGCCAACAAGGTCAGAATGAAGGTGAAGCTGAGAGATGGCCAGCTTTTCCAGGAGCTTACCCAAAAAGGGGGAATGGAAATTGGGCGATAGTTCGACAGACAGGAGGGATCAGCTGAGGGCTTCTTGATTTGAGGATGCACAAGGGAGTGCTTCAGAGGGGAGGGGAAAGATCCAGAGGCAAAGGAGAGGTTGCAGAAATTGACAAGAGCCGGAGCGAGGGTATCAATGTGGTCCTTAATAGTTTTTTGAGGAACTGGGAAGGACTTGTTTTGATTAAGCTTTCATAGATCACACTTGTCTAGCAACCTCATCAGGAGAGAAAAGAGGAAAAGAAGAGAAAGAAAGAGGGGGGTCGCAGAGGAAGCGTTGGCAGGCCCGAGAAGCAGTGGGGAGAGGAGGGGGAGAGGAGGAGAGCGAGGACAAGATGTCCTGCATTTTAGAAATAAAATGAGAGGCAAGGGCATTGCAAAGAGCCTGGGAGGCAAGCGGAGGGATGGAGACTGCAGCAGGGTTGGCCAGCTCCTTGCAAATTTTAAAGAGTTTGATCAAGTTGTTAGATGCCGCAGAGATGTGCGCGGAGAAGGAACGTGCAGAGTCAAGATGACCCTGAGGTTCTTAGCCTCACAGGTAGGGGTAGGAGGAGGGCCAAGGTAGGCCGGCCAGAGAGTGAGGGGAAAGGGTGATGAAGGTGCACCATTGAGGAGGATCTCAGTCTTGTTGGTATTTAGACAAAGATAATTGGCAGCAGACCAATTTTGAATGGTGATTAGGCAATCAGAGATGAGAGAAGGAGAGGAGGTGGCTGAAGGAAGCCTGAAAATGAGTTGGGTGTCATCAGCATAACACTGAAAGTTTGAGCAGAAGATGGAAATGCAGTAGGCAAGAGTTGCCAGGTATTGGTTAAAAAGCCAGGGCAAGGGGTTAGACCCCTGGGGAACACCACAGGTAGAGAGGGAGTTTGAAGATAGGAAGAACCCAGTTGTACCTGGGAGGGTCGGTCAGAGAAGAAAGATGTCAGCCAGGCCAGAGCCTGATCAGTGATACCCAGGTTGTTGCGGAGATGATTGAGCAGGGTGGTATGGTTGACCGTGTCGAAAGCAGAGGAGAGATCAAGTAGGATGAGGACAGAAGGAATGTTAGCATCAAGGTTGGAGAGCAGGTCCTCACAGATGTTCAAGAGAGCAGTTTCCGTGCTTCTGGCAGCTCTAAACCCAGATTGGTGGTCATGGAAAGAGCCAACAAGGTCAGAATGAAGGTTAGCTGAGAGATGGCCAGCTTTTCCAGGAACTTACCCATAAGGGGGTAATGGAAATTGGGCGATAGTTCAACGGACAGGAGGGACTTCTGAGGGCTTCTTGAGGAGAGGATGCACAAGGGAGTGCTTCAGGGGGAGGGGAAAGATGCAGAGGCAAAGGAGAGGTTGCAGAAATCGGCAAGGGCTGAAGCGAGGGTATCATTGTGGTCCTTAATAGTTTTTGAGGAACAGGGAAGGATTTGTTTTCATGAGGCTTACATAGATCAGACTTGTCTATCAACCTCATCAAGGGAGAAAAGAGGAAAGGAGGAGAAAGAAGGAGGGAGGTCACAGAGGAAGTGTTGGCAGGCCAAAAAGTAGTGGAGAGAGGAGGGGGAGAGGGAGGACAAGATGTCCTGGGTTTTAGAAATAAAGTGAGAGGCAAGGGCATTGCAAAGAGCCTGGTAGGCGAGCGGAGGGATGGAGACTGCAGCAGGGTTGGCCAGCTCCTTCCAGATTTTAAAGAGTTTGGCCGAGTTGTTAGATGCCGCAGAGACGCAGGCTTGAATGTGGACTCTCTTCTTGATGTGGACAGCGAGTCAGTATTGCCTTTGGAGCAGGCGGCAGGCCAGTTGTCAGAGCATGCCCAAGAAGCCCTCCATTTCCTCTCAGCCACCCTAAACTTACGTTTTAGTATAGCTAGGTCAGAGTCGTACCAAGAATTGCACTTGGCTTTGGACTTCAAACGGATCCTCATGAAAGGGGCAAGAGCATCAAGGGTAGAAGTAATAGAGGAGTAGAGCAGGGACAAGGCTGTGTCAGGGTGTGAGTCAGCCTGATGTGGAGGAGGAGGAGAGAAGGTGGCAGCAAAGACCGCGACTGACACATGCCTCATGGGCCTGATGTCTGAGAACAAGGGTGGCAGTCTTGGAATAGGTTTGGCTTGAGGGCAGGAGATGGAAAGATGGGAGGAGAGAAGGCAGTGATCACTCTAGGAGAGAAGAGTGGAGAGGAGATTAGAGAGGGGGAGACCATGGAGATCAAGACATCAAGTGTGTCAGAGTATCCTACGTGGTAGTATGGGGAAAGGTGTTGAAAGAAGGGGGATATCACGTCTGACCCGTCAGTGTCCCACTCCCCAAAGACCCCCTCATCCAGGAACTGGATCCAAAAGTGATGGCTGTTGCATAGCCACCTGGATGACAGATCCCCGGGGACTAGACAGGGAGACACCTTCAGATTTCTCACATACCCTTTCCCTATGCGAGGTGGATATATCTGTTCTTTGTCCAGGTTTCCATTTATTCAGACCTGAAACAGAACAGGGATCAGAGATATCCACGGACTCTCGAATATCCCATTGTTTGGTGTTAGTTGGTTTGTGCAAAGGACTAGATATTTTATTGGTCTCTCCACAGAAGCCTACAAATTTGGTTTCAAGGGTTTTGGTTGGTTTCATACATTTTGCATTCTCCCAGTCCCATGTTGGAGAACTTTGGGAGTAATAGTCTGCCTGCCAGCTACTTTTAGGTAGAAAATCTCTGAATGGAGATGGATAGTCCCGTAAGAAATTTGTAAAGGTAGGGAAGTCTTGTCCCAAGATAACTTCTTTGGGGAGCCCAGGAATTATGTCTGACAAAAGTTCACAAGATTCACCCCGGATGTTAATATGTACAGGTATTTTGGGATATATCTCGTTATCGCCATATACACAGGTGACACTAACTAGGGCAGCATTGTCTAGGTCCTTAGCTGAAACTAAATCGGCTACAAAGGCAGTTTGCTTACTACCCGAGTCGCTCAAGGCCTTTACTGGTCTTCTGTTTATTGAAGCCTTCTCGTATATAAACTCTGTAGCGGTCTGGCATAAAAAGATACTAAAGGTTTCTAATTCCTCCTTGGGTTCATCCCATTCCTCTGCCATTAGACAACCTAGTTCCATAGGTTCATCCTTTAAGTTCTTTGAGCAATATCAGAGCCACATATCCTGTTCCTCTACAGGAAAACCGATAGGATGGGATGGTCTACTCCCTTTTACTTCCTACTTTTTACTTTCCTCTTTGGCTCTGAGGTCAATTTTTTTAAGGTGTACTCTTTCTATTGGCTGTCATTCTCTATTGCGGTATGATGCCCCGGGTCTCTCTATTCCCTGAGACAGAGGTTGATAAATCGGTCTATGATTCTTTCATCCCTGCCAATGTTTTATTTATTTATTAGCATTTTTAAAGTGCGCAGGGTAGGGTGTTCCACAGTTTAGGTGCTAGGTGTGGGAAGCCAATCCCACCTGCTTTGGCTCTTTTGATGGCTGGGATGTGTAATTTGTTGGCATGGCATGTTCTTTTGCAACATGATGAGATGTCTCTGGATAAACTCTCTGATAGGTAAGGTGGGGCAGTGGACTTAAGCATTTGTGTGTTAGAGTAAGAGTCTTGAAAGTGATTCTCTCTATAACAGGGAGCCAGTGGGCATTTCGCCTAGCGTGCATTATGTGGTCTCCTTTCTGGATCTCTGAGAGCATTATTTTGGACTGTTTGGAGTCTATTCAGATGTTTTGTGGAGGAGCGAGCTAGAAGCGCATTTCAGTGATCTAGTTTAGCCCCAATTGTTGCTCTTGCTATTGATAGGCAATTCTGGTTGGAGAGGAATGGTTTGACTGCGTTTGTAAGTTTGGTAGTGTGGGCAGATGCAGAGGCGATGGCACTAACCTGGCGAGTCATGGATAACATGGAGTCTAGGAAGACCCCTAATTTCTTGATTGCTGAGGAGACTGGGATGATGGAGCGGTTGATGGTAAAGTTGCAGTATTGATGGCTAAGTTTAGCTAATATTTCTTTTGGACCCATGAGATGATCTCAGTTTTATCGCTGTTGAGACACAGCCCATTTGCTGCCATCCATGCTTGGATGGCAGTGTAGATCTGGAGGAGGGCTGCCGCAATCTGGTCATAAATGCCTGAGAGTGGTAGAATGACCTGCGTATCATTGGCATAGTTAGTATAAGCTATGGCCAGGGCGTCTAGTCTGTCGAAGAGTGGTTTAGTAAATAGAATGTATAGAGTGGAAGCTGTGCAGGAGCCTTGGGGAACTCTGCATTGGATGGTAGAGGAGCTGCATTCGCCCGGTCTTAGAAGACCTTCATGGCTCTTCCTTCAAGGAAAGAAGGGATCCAGGAGGAGGCCTTGTTGGTGAAGTGTGCAGCATGCGTGAGGTGGGAGGTGAGAGTCTTATGATCCACAAGGTCGAAGGCGGATGAGAGATCCAAGGGTAGGAAAAGGGCAAGTTTCCTTTGTCCATGATAGTGGTTAACTGATTTTTAAGATCCAGAAGGGCAGTTTCAGTGCTGTGGAATTTACGGAACCCTATTTGTCTTTTACCGAGTATGGCATTGGTTTCTAGGAAATGTTATTTGTGGTTATGAGCAGCTTTATCAAGGATTTTAAGGAGAAATGGGACCATGATAATAGGGCAGTAATTAATAGGGGATGAGGGCTCTAGGGATATTTTTTTTTTAGAAGAGGGCGAACCCAAGCATCTTTGAGGCTGGAGGGGACTGTGCAAGTTTTGAAGGCCACATTAAAGAATGTCGTGACGAGAGGAGCCAGGGAATCAGCAAATTCTTTGAACATTTTGGGGGGGCAGATGTATCCTTTGCATGTTGAGGGCCTAAGCTGCTGGAGAAGTTCAAGTACTTCAGTTTCAGAGACGTCACAGAATGAGAAGAGGGGGTTGAGGGGAGTTTTAGAGGGGTGGCTAGGCATGGGAGGGTGGTCAATCTTTGCTAGGACATTGAATTGAGCTTGTATTTTATCTTGCAGTAGCTCAATTTTGTTGAGCAGAGCTGCCTGTATGCTGGCGTACCATGCTTCATATTTGATGATTTAATCGGGGCTGGCCGAAAGGGTGGTGAGGTCTTTAAAGATGGAGAACATTTCCTTTGATTGTGAATTGCATTGGAAATCCTCAAATTGAGGGATTTAGATTTAGCATTGAATATGTCTTCTTTATATTGCGAGGAAACTTTTAAAAATTCTTCCTTTGTGTCGTTGCTAGGTTTAGATTGCCACTTGGTTAAGGTGTTGCTCTTACTGTCATGATGCCTGCCCCCGGAAGACCAGACCAGGCCCAGCAGCCCCGGAAGCAGGCATCATGCAACTTGGAGCATGCCCAAAAGCCCCAGTTAGGGGCTGTTTGGGTACAGTCCTGGCGCCTATGGCGCCAGTCTCATAAAGATAAAGTCAGTCCTGGCGCCATGGGCGCCAGGCTCATTATTGATAACTTACCTGAAGCAGACCATGCTGCATACTCACCTGAGGCAGACCATGCTGCATGAAGACTCAAGCCAAATGAGGTTTAGGAGGGACTATTTTACTGAAGGGACTATTTTGTTACTTGGGTGGGGCTGAGGAAGAATACTTACCTGGATCTTCTTCCAAGGCTATTTAAACCACGCCCGGACAGCCACACATGCTTCACGTTATTCTGCTTGCTGCAGCGTAACGCTCACCGTGTTTTCAGCAGCTCCAGTCTTCAGCCACGCCCGCTTCAGTACTGGGACTCCTGAAATAAGAAGACAAAAAGGATAAAGGTTAGAACAGGAGTTTTAACTTTAATCCTTACCTGAATCCTGATCCATTTCGCCACGGAACTGAAAGACAGAAGTTTTTGAAGCATTGCTTCGCATTCCGACGGCGCCGCGCTGAACTCACCTGCTTGGTGGTACTTCAGCATTCCATCACGCTCTCTCCATTTCGCGGCAGCCCTCCGACACCTAAGGAGACAAAGACAGCAAGGTGAGCAAGGGGACTCTCAAGGCCATACAAGCTACCCCCAAGGACTTACCTGATTTACCACGGGAGGTACTCACCTCATTTCGGGTCGGCGCAGTCAACTCTGCTTCATCGCCGTACCCTGGCCCCTAAGGGGAGAAAGCAAGGACAATACCAGTTACCTCCCACAAAACTTACCTGATTTACCACGGGGGTCTCACCTCATCTCGGGTCGGCACAGTCAACTCTGCTTCATCGCCGTACCCCGGCCCCTAAGGGGAAAAACACAATAGACTTACCTGAATCTTACCGAGTGCCATTTGGAAATCTTCGAGTGGATTAATCGGCAACCTGCAAGGAATCGGACAGAGTGAAGAGCAGACATTTGAACTCTTATGAACAATTGGACTTTAGAGTCAATACTGGAACTCACCAATTCCTCTACGCCAGTGAAGTAACTGGTCATCAACGCGCCCCTGCGGTCAACGCAGGATGGAGAGCTCATCCTTCCAAACCATCAGGTGAGACTAAGGAGGGGACATCAAGAGTGATTAGTGGAAAGACAACGGGAGTGGGGAAGGTGGGTTGACACTCAATTCCACGGGTGGTTAATTCCTCTTCTTTGCAGAAGAATATTCTTGCGAGCCAGACAAACTAGGCTGAGCGGGCCAGTCCAGTCAGTCATCTCGGCGCTACACTTCACGCTGATGGCAATAACAACGGCCCAGTTCTGGTCGACGCCCACGTAGGAACCAGGTGAGCGTAACAGAACGCAAAGCCTACACACAAATGCCCACCTGGGCGTCATGGAGACCTCGGAAACTGATCAGTTGGCCCAATTATTAGGGGAATTAAGGGCCGAAGTGCATTCCGCCCGCCAAGAAACCAATGCCCTCAGGAGGGAACTGATAGTGTCAAAAGAACGAACTGATGAGTTAGCCAGACAGCTATTACAGAGCCAGGCTGGACAAACACCTCTACCAGGACGTGGGGCAAGTCCAGCTCCTGTACCATCGAGTAACCCGGTGCAGATAAATTTACCTGGAGCCATTCCTTTGGCTCCGCCTGAACGCTTTGCCGGAGACCCAAAAGGGTTTGCAACATTCATGAATCAATGCCGCTTGCACTTTTTATGTAGACCTAGAGCTTTCCCAAACGATCAGGCCAAGGTAACCTTTGTACGGTCATATCTCAGCGGCAGTGCGGCGGATTGGTCCATTCCACTAGTTAACCAGGATGACCCGATTCTTCGAGATTTCCAGGGTTTTCGAACAAGCATGGAAAGACTATTCGCCCAACACTCCCGAGGACAGGCTTTGGACAACAAACTTTTATCCCTACGTCAAGGTAACCAGGATCTTTTATCCTACAATGCAACTTTCAATAGATTAGTAGTGGAAACCAAATGGCCTGAAGCCAAGCGAATCACATTATTCCATCGAGGACTTCGAGGAGAACTCAAAGATGTTTTGGCCCAACTCGTGAACCCGCCTCAAGACTGTGCTGAATATATAGATCTAGTGGTCCAGCTCGATCACAGACTTCAAACCAGGAAGGCTGACTGAACCAAGTTTGAGAACAGGGTGTTGGTTAAAACCCACGTAAGCTCCAAGGGAGTAGATGTCTCAGAACCAATGCAAATCGGGGGGGTTAAAGGACCCCTAACCCAAAAGGAGAGAGACAGAAGACGGCAACTGCAATTATGTTTATATTGCGGAACTGCTGGTCATTTTCTTCGGAACTGCCCTGTAAAACCACCCAAGAAAGTTATAGGAGCAGCAGACGAAAACCATGTGAAATCTGACTCGGGAAACGACCACGCCCGGCAAGCGTAGAGGTCCGCTTGCCGAGCTTAAAGAAGGACACTCTGACCTCGCATTTCACCATACCCATGGTCCTTGTAGATCCAGAGCAGCCATCACGCATGCACGCGGTAAAGGCGTACGTAGACAGTGGAGCCATAGGAAATTACTTGGACTGGGAATTGGCTACCACCACAGTAGATGGAACGGAAATTGCCTCTGGTCCCGTAACTCGTTCCACTGCAGAGATGACATTGCTGAGTCAAGATGGGCATCGAGAGGCTATGATGTTTGACTTAATCAAGGCCCCACAGTTTCAGCTGATACTGGGGATACCTTGTTTGGAAAAACATAATCCCTGTATTGATTGGCGAGAGAAGAGAATAACCTTCCCAGAATGTGCTCACACCTGCTACCCAAGGAAAACTCAAAACTCAGTCCTGGCCCCAGTAATTCCAGTAGCCATGCAATTACCTGTTGAATACCAAGACTTTCAGGATGTCTTCCAAAAGGAACAGGCAAACACCTTACCACCTCACAGATCGTATGATTGTCAAATAGATCTTGTACCTGGAGCACAACCACCTTGCAGAAGAATCTATGCCCTTACGGAACCCAAAAATCTTCATTTGCACCAGTACCTAGACCAGTACCTTGCTAATGGCTTCATTCGCCCATCCAAATCCCCTGCATCTTCAGCTTTGTTCTTCGTACCGAAAAAGGAAGGTGACCTTAGAACATGTATAGACCACCACGCACTGAATCAGATAACCATCAAGAATCGATACCCACTGCCTTTGATCCCAGAACTACTAGACCAGGTGAAGGACGCTTGTATATACACGAAACTAGACCTTCGGGGGGCATATCATCTGGTACGTGTCAAAGAGGGTGACGAATGGAAGACTGCTTTTCGCACCAAGTACAGACTATTTGAGTACCAGGTGATGCCCTTCGGACTATGCAATGCACCAGCAGCCTTCCAGTTCTTCATGAACGATGTCCTCCGAGAGCTTATCGACGTTTGTGTGGTCGTTTACATCGACGACATCTTAGTATACTCTTTATCAGAATCTGAGCATGTAAAACACGTCCGAGCAGTCCTAGAGAAGTGACGCCAGCATAAATTATATGCTAAACTGGAAAAATGCATCTTCCACACTACGGAAGTGGAATTCCTTGGATTTATTCTGACCCCGAGAGGAATCCGGATGGATACACGAAAAGTGGATGCCATTCTTAATTGGCCTTCGCCAAGTTCAATCAAAGGAGTTCAAAGCATGCTTGGCTTTGCCAATTTCTACCGCAGGTTTATCCCGGACTTCTCGCACATTGTACATCCCATCACAACACTATTGCGAAAAAACAAACGCTTTGTGTGGACAGTGGAAGCCGAGAACGCCTTCCAAGAGTTTAAAGCTAAATTCACATCTGCTCCCATATTAAGACACCCGCGCCCCAAGCTTCCCTACATAGTGGAAACAGATGCATCCAGTTCAGCCATGGGAGCAGTCCTTTCCCAAAAGGATCCCAAAACTAACCAGCTTCACCCAGTGGCGTTCTGGTCAAGAAAATGTTCAGCCCCCGAATTAAACTATGCCATAACCGACAAGGAGCTTCTGGCCATCAAGTCCGCCTTCAAGGCTTGGCGGCACTATCTACTGGGTGCCATACATACCATCATGGTCATCACCGATCACCGCAATTTACAATACCTAAAGACAGCCAAAGCCCAATCTTTGCGCCAACTCCGTTGGGCATTGTTCTTCGCCGAGTTTGATTTTGTAATAACCTATCAACCAGGTTGTAAGAATTGTAAAGCAGACGCCTTGTCCCGGATTGGAATGGGAGAAGCAGAAATAACTTTAGAACCCGTACCCATAATTCCGGAACAGAGAATCCTTGGCCTGACTTCCATACAGACACTGGAGAACATTCAAAACAAGATCCACCAACTCTTTGATTCCGTTGCCCTACAGGACTGGGCAAAGAAAGGTCCAGAGTACTCTGTCATTGATGATTTACCTTATTACCAAGGCCGGCTATTTTTACCGCAAAAGGAACTACAGGAACTTGCCATTTCCCATTACCATGACACCTTAATAGAAGGGCATCCGGGAATTGCAAAAACAGAAGCTAAAACTAGGAAGCAATTTTGGTGGCCTACCTGGTGAAGGATGTCAAGTCATTTGTCATGTCTTGTGACATTTGCGCACAAAATAAAGGGCAAAAGAAAAAACCTGCTGGATTATTGCAACCATTAGACATACCACCTACCCCTTGGCATACCTTGTCATTAGACTTCATCACGGATTTACCCCCGTAGCAAGGTTACAATACCATTCTAGTTATTGTAGATCTTTTTTCTAAAATGGCCCACTTCATTCCTTTAAAAGGGATACCTTCAGCTTCAATCTTGGCCAAGGAATTCCTTGAAAATGTTGTCCGCCTGCATGGCTTTCCTTCAGTGTTAATTTCAGATCGGGGCAGTCAATTCATTTCACATTTTTGGAGGAAATGCTGCCAACTGGCACAAATTGATGTTAGGCTTTCGACCAGTCACCACCCTCAGACCGACGGTCAAACGGAGAGGACCAACCAGACTCTTGAACAGTACCTCCGTTGTATGCTACATCAGTCTGAGGGGAATTGGAAAGACATTCTGTGGATCGCAGAGTATGCGTACAATAATTCCGTACACTCAGGAACTGGACAAAGTCCTTTTTTTTACCAAATATGGGCACCATCCTCGAACCTCGGATTTGGACTCTCCCCAGCATTTAGAGATGCCCGCAGTGGACCATCTCCACGCTGTTATTACACAAGCCTTTAAAGAAGCAACCATCCATTTGCAAAAGGCTAAGGAAAAATACAAAAAGGATGCGGATCAGCACAGAAGTGAAGCTCCTCAATACCAAATAGGGGACAAAGTATGGTTAGCCACTAAGCACTTACCACTCAAGGGGACTCGGACCTTTAACCCCAGGTATTTGGGACCTTTTTCTGTCAAGGCAATCATTAACCAAGTGGCCGTCAAGTTGGACCTACCTGCTCATAGGCGAATCCATCCCGTTTTCCACATGTCTCTTTTGAAGCCAGTGCAACCAGGAACAAGGCTAACCACTCCACCTGAACCTATCCTCATAGACGGGGAGCCCGAGTTCGAAGTCAAGAATATTTTGGACTCAAAAAGAGTGAGATCAAAACTCTTTTACCTAATTGACTGGAAAGGTTAATGGTCCACAGGAAAGGTCTTGGGAACCTAGTGACCACGTGCATGCACCTCGTTTAGTGAAGAGGTTCCATCGGGAATTTCCAGACAAACCACGACCAAGGGGGAGAACGACTTTAGGAGGGGCCTTGAGGGGGAGTGCTGTCATGATGCCTGCCCCCAGAAGACCAGACCAGGCCCAGCAGCACGGGAAGCAGGCATCATGCCACTTGGAGCATGCCCAAAAGCCCCAGTTAGGGGCTGTTTGGGTACAGTCCTGGCGCCTATGGCACCAGGCTCATAAAGATAAAGTCAGTCCTGGCGCCATGGGCGCCAGGCTCATTATTGATAACTTACCTGAAGCAGACCATGCTGCATACTCACCTGAGGCAGACCATGCTGCATGAAGACTCAAGCCAAATGAGGTTTAGGAGGGACTATTTTACTGAAGGGACTATTTTGTTACTTGGGTGGGGCTGAGGAAGAATACTTACCTGGATCTTCTTCCAAGGCTATTTAAACCACGCCCGGACAGCCACACGGGCTTCACTTTATTCTGCTTGCTGCAGCGTAACGCTCACCATGTTTTCAGCAGCTCCAGTCTTCAGCCACGCCCGCTTCAGTACTGGGACTCCTGAAATAAGAAGACAAAAAGGAAAAAGGTTAGAACAGGAGTTTTAACTTTAATCCTTACCTGAATCCTGATCCATTTCGCCACGGAACTGAAAGACAGAAGTCTTTGAAGCATTGCTTCGCATTCCGACGGCGCCGCGCTGAACTCACCTGCTTGGTGGTACTTCAGCATTCCATCACGCTCTCTCCATCTCGCGGCCGCCCTCTGACACCTAAGGAGACAAAGACAGCAAGGTGAGCAAGGGGACTCTCAAGGCCATACAAGCTACCCCCAAGGATTTACCTGATTTACCACAGGAGGTACTCACTTCATTTCGGGTCGGCGCAGTCAACTCTGCTTCATCGCCGTACCCTGGCCCCTAAGGGGAGAAAGCAAGGACAATACGAGTTACCCCCCACAAAACTTACCTGATTTACCACAGGGGTCTCACCTCATCTCGGGTCGGCACAGTCAACTCTGCTTCATCTCCGTACCCCGGCCCCTAAGGGGAAAAACACAATAGACTTACCTGAATCTTACCGAGTGCCATTTGGAAATCTTCGAGTGGATTAATCGGCAACCTGCAAGGAATCAGACAGAGTGAAGAGCAGACATTTGAACTCTTATGAACAATTGGACTTTAGAGTCAATACTGGAACTCACCAATTCCTCTACGCCAGTGAAGTAACTGGTCATCAACGCGCCCCTGCGGTCAACGCAGGATGGAGAGCTCATCCTTCCAAACCATCAGGTGAGACTAAGGAGGGGACATCATGAGTGATTAGTGGGAAGACAACAGGAGTGGGGAAGGTGGGTTGACACTCAATTCCACGGATGGTTAATTCCTCTTCTCCTTTGCAGAAGAATATTCTTGTGAGCCAGACAAACTAGGTTGAGCGGGCCAGTCCAGTCAGTCATCTCGGCGCTACACGTCACGCTGGTGGAAATAACAGCGGCCCAGTTCCGGTCGACGCCCCCGTGGGAACCAGGTGAGCGTAACACTTACAGATACGTAGGGCATGTAGTTCGTCCATGAACCATGAGTTGGTGTGCATTGATTTTTTTCTTTCTTTTGGATTCGATTGGAGCTATAGTGTTGACAGTTTTAGTGAGGGTGTCAGTGTAGAAGTCTACAAGTATGACCGGGTCACTCGAGAATGGAGGGTTGAGAGAATGGATCAAATGGAAGTGTTTATCTGTGTCTGAGTGGTTTTGTGCAGTTTCGATGGCCATAGACAGGGTAGGCCGATTTAATTGTAGCACATCTTTTTTGTAGAAAAGGAGGTAAGGAGTTTATAAACTGCTCCAGGGTGATCATTTCCGTTAGCTCGTCTAGAGATTTACAATTGATCCATAGGGCTACATTATTTTTAACCAGTTCCCCCAGTTCTAAGGGGGTTTCCCCTGGATTAACTTTTTATAGGCCTTAATTTTTGGCAATATAAATGTCAGGTTTGCCCACTCTTTTCAACATCCACTCTTCTATGGATAGAAAGGTGTTCCCTTGAGCCAGATTCAACAGTTGGTGTGCGGTTTGTAGTTCACCTTTCAATAGAGGGCCAAAAAAACCTCTTTTAAGGTTCTTTTCCCACCCCAGTTGCACATCTAGACGTTTGAAGTTCAGACAAACGTTTCCTAAGTCTTCGCCGCCCAAATATGGTTGAAGCACCCCGTGTGGCAGTAAGGGTCTTGGTTGCAACTCAATTATTTCAGCCACATTTCCCTGGAGCCTAACCTCTACTTGCATCTGATGGGCTGCTAATTGGGCAATGACATCAGCTAGATCCACCATTTCTTCTGGGGGTGTAAGCGTCCCTTCTGTCGATGGTTCGGAATCTGAAAGAAAGCAAATTTCAAACCTGTCAGAAAGAGTTTTGAAACCTTTGGACTCTTATGAGTCTGAATCTGATGAGGGGACAGACTTCCATAAATTAATCTCCAACCCAGATTACAGATGGCGATGATATATCAAAAACATGTTCACAAATAATAAGTCAGGATGTAATTGCCACGGTTCTCCCTTCCTCACATTTTCGCCACAGGACAAGGTGGGTCCTCGGAGCACAGCACACGCTCAAGCTTTCTCAGCACGAGCCAACAGTTCTGTATCAGCTATCAGGTTCTTCAGTGGTTAAATTGTCATGTCAATAAAAAGTCTCTTGCCCTTGATGGACTGATATATCCAACAAACAAACAAAAATAAAAGTTCTGCTTCATGTGATGGTTTCACCCCTGGCTCCTGCTCTCCCGGGCATAGACCCTTCATGAAGTCATATTAACCAGAACAGTTTCTTTTCAAAGCACTTTGGGTGCCAACTTCCACTATAGATCTCCCTCTTTCGGGCTCGGACCCCTATTAGAACCTTGTCTTCCTCCTTCGGGTTCACCTTGGTTTTTCTTACTTTCATGAATCTTAATGTCTTTTTAAACCATGTTCAGGCTTTGCACCCAGGTCTCCCTCTTCCGGGGTGCAGACCATTTACAAATCAGGTTCAACAATTTAACTGAACAGTTTCCTTTTCAATCAACTTTGAGTGGTAACTTTCCACCCGTGGATCTCCCTCCATCGGGCTCGGTCCCCTGTCCAATCTCAGCTTCCCTCCACTGGGTTCACTATGGCTTTTCTACTTCGTGAATCTTAATGTCTTTTTGAACAGTTCAGTGGACATCCCTCAGCCGGGTTCACCTTTGTCAACACACTGTTTCTTGGGACTTTAGACTTTGTCCCCTCTTCATCAGCATGCCTCTGCCAGGTTCACTCTTGCCAACTTCCCATTTATATTTACTTTCAATTTCTGCAGGATTCACTTCCCTTGCTTTCCATACAGTTCTTAGGTCAAAGGCTTTCAACTGTACAGGGATGTTGCTTGACCTACTGTTTGACCAATTTGACATATCTTGGCAGCTCTCCTATGGCCTTCTGGCAACTGTAGTTTCACTGAGATGGGGATCGACCAATGTTTCTTGAAACAGCACCCATTTGGCCCCAGTCCCATTCTGTTGCAGGATTTCCCCCACTTTTTCATTAGTTACTTTGTTAACTCAAAGTTCAATTAGCCACTTGCTACATTCATTCAACACAGTTTGGTTTCTTTATCGGCTTTTCCCTCGACTCACCAGCTATGATGAATTCCTTTGCTTTTTTGTCTGTAGAGTCAAGGACGACACCTTTGGGCCATGCATCTCTCCCCGGCTTGGCCATCAGCGGAGGAGGCGCCCGGCCACCCTTGACATCTCTGCAACAAACGCTGCCCATTGTTCATGGTGTTAGGATTTCTTCTCTTGAGACTTCAAAGGTCTCTGTCGATAAGGGCAAGGTAACTTTTCCCCTTGGCATCCTCTTGACTTGTGCCGTCTTTTGTCTCCTCTTGAACTGCCATGCTCATTTAGCTCTCACGCACGCCTCTCACGCCGTCTGGTCTGCCTCGCTCGTACTGTGCTCTTTTGCTCCACCTTGTATCCCTGTGGGGAAAAGAAAGGGCCGTCAGGTGTGTGTGATTTAGGTCAGTTGCCTGACTCTGCCTGACCCTTGCGTCGGACATCTCAGGTAAACATGTTTCACATTAGTCTCTTGTCTTTGGTGTGCAAAAGTGTGTGTGTCGGAAAAGGGGGGATAGGAGTGTCAGAGCATCCTACGTGGTACGATGGGGAAAAGGTGTTGAAGGAAGAGGGATACTCCGTCTCACTCATTGGTGTCCCACTCCCACTACCCAAGGATCCTCCATCCTGGTATCCACTGGTCCACCCCCAAGAACTGGATTCAAAAGCAATGGCCGTGTCCTGGCCACCTGGATGACAAATCCGCAGGGACTAGACAGGGAGACACCTTCAGGTTTCTCACAGAATATGAAAAACCAAATGGTGCTATATATCTAAACTTTAACATTGGCACATGTTCTTCACGTACTTTCCTTAGGGTTTGGTTTTAGCTCATGGTGCACATACACAGGGCAATAAGCAGGCCTCAAACACATAGGGCCTCATTACGACCCAGGCGGAAAACCATGGTGCTAATAGCATCATGGTCCATGCCGGTAACTTACCGACTTCGCCATGGAGAAAGGCGGAATTACCACCCCATTACAAGGTTGGCAGGGCGGTAATTTCCCCCTTCCTCCATGGCCCTTCCCCATTCCCATTTTTGCCCCATAGGGCTCAATGGGAATGGGGAAGGTGCTAAGTACGGTACCACAAATTGCGGTACCGTACTTAGCACCAAGGTCCCTTTGCGGGTCTCTACTTTAACGGCTGGTGTAGACCAGCCGTTAAGGTCGGGTCCCGCAAAGGGACCTCGTAATTAGGCACTAATGGGTTAACGGCGCCGCAGCCTTTTACGGCGCCGTTAACCCATTAGCGCCAGGGTCATAATGAGGCCCATAATTCCTTTGTATACATGAAGATGAACTTTAATGTAATTGATATTTTCTGGTGCTGTTGTTTTTCCCTGTATGTGCCTCTAATTTGTATGCATTGTGTGTCTTCATATGCATTGTTTCTTGAATTGTCAGCTATTTATTCCATGTTTAATATTACTGAAAACTCTGATAAAGTATAATTCATTATTGTACTATCCAAAATTAGCATATTAGAAATAGTGTACTTCTACGGTGCATGCTACAGTCATTGCCTATGTGTATGTATGATTAGGTTCCCGTATTAACAACAACACTCCAATACAATGTTTTGTTTAGATGAGTACATTCTTTAATACATTAAGTAGTTCATAATAGGTTTCCCAATAACTCCTGACATTGGGCCTCATTCTGAGGTGGGCGCAAAGGGATTACCGGCACCGGTAAGGACCCCGGTGCCGGTAATCCCTTTGCGGCCTATTCCGAGGTCCATTTGCGGCCCCGTCCTTAATGCCTGGTTTTACCAGGCGTTATGGACAGGACCCGCAAAGGGACTTCAGAGCTAATAACGGTACCGCAATTTGCGGTACCGTTATTAGCGCCTTACCCCTTCCCATTGAGCCCTACGGGGGCTGAAATGGGAATGGGGAATGGCTTTTTGAATGGGGACTTACCGGTCCTGCAAAGGTCAGACTATACTGGTAAGTCCCCATTGAACAAGGGCGGACACGGTACCGGTATTGGTGCTAGTCATGGCGCTAACAGCGCCATGACTAGCACCAACCTTGGAATGAGGCCCATTGTGTTACCAACATTATAAACACAACTCCCTGTAGGGAATTTTCATCAAAATTAATTTCA
Source organism: Ambystoma mexicanum (assembly GCF_040938575.1). Lineage (NCBI taxonomy): Eukaryota > Metazoa > Chordata > Amphibia > Caudata > Ambystomatidae > Ambystoma > Ambystoma mexicanum. The sequence goes on along the minus strand of NC_090932.1, from coordinate 659,109,904 downwards.
TATGTCATGTCATTAGTGATGTGATCTACAACATTTGTGATGTCATCTTTGATGGCCTGGGTGTTAATATTAGCAGTGCACGGTGGTGGCACGAGTTATGGTTGCTTAGCTTACCATAACTGCCAAATTTCTGGGTGTTTTCGGGTTTTATTTGTAACCATAACGTCCCTTTAACAATGTTTTTTCACTGAATTTCATAGGTTTTTATTAGTGCAACTTAACCAAAATGTTCCTTTAACCAAAGTTTTTTCAGTGAATTTCATAAGTTTTAACCAGTGCACACTTAATTTTCTACAAGTTCCTCATATTGGACTCACCTCTAATGTAGCAGCTGTAGAGTAAGGGAACAATGTGATAGTCTGCGTACAGAAGGCAGCATTCACAAAGAATCGAAGCACAGAGGAGAACACAAAATGTTCTACCCATCAACCAACAAGCAGATATTCATAAAACAACCTTACTTAGATTTACTGCACCCAAATATACCTTTTTGTACAAACAATTACATCAAAATGTACAATTTGTTTTTTTATTTATAACAATATAACGGAATGCAAGCATAAATCATCTTTATTATCACATTATTATCACTTCAGTACAACTTTTTATAGAGACTCACATACACCAAGTGCTTATTCCAAAACAATATCTCCCAAACAGTAAGTACACTGTATTTATTTCTTTATTATTACCATTCATTATGTAAACATTTCTAATGAGCAAATATCACTGTTTTAATACTTTAACAAAAATGGTAAAAACACTTGAGTGGTTGCAAGAACACTTTCCAACAGAAGAAATTAGTGATCATAACATATCTAATGGTAAACAATACACCTTTTAATATAAACAAATAATGTAATTTTTACAGACCTCAGTCAAATAATAATGGGCTTCATTACACGGAAGGCGGTGAACCATGGCGCTATTAGCGCCATGGTTCATGCCGGTAAAATACCGACACCGCCTTGGTGGAAAAGGGAATTACCGTCCTATTCCAAGGTTGGCGGGGCGGTAATTCCCCCTTCCACCATTGCCCTTCCCCATTCCCATTTTTGCCCCATAGGGCTCTATGGGAATGGGGAAGGTGCTAATTACGGTACCGCAAATTGCAGTACCGTAATTAGCTCCCTGGTCTCTTTGCGGGTTGGATTTTTAACGCCTGCAAAAAGCAGCCATTAAATTCCCCAACCCGCAAAGGGACCTCGTAGTAAGGCGGTAAGGATTTACCGGTACCGGTAAAATACCAGTACCGGTAAACCCTTACCGCCACCCGTGTAATGAGGCCCAATGTGTTCTTTTCTTATTGTACACAGTATACATGGAGAAACAACACCCCAATTTAATTATGGAGAATCCCAAGAACCACAAAGACAATGGGCCTCATCACAAGTTTGGAGGTAGCCATGCCCTTAATAAGGCCCCCTTAGGGCTCAATGGCAATGGGGAGGATGGTAGCATTGGTACCATTCATAACGGTACCGTTGCTACTATCCTGTTCTGCTCGCTGGTGCTACTCTGCACGCCTTGTCTGACCAGGCGTGCAGAGCGGCCCCCGTGACCAGAGCTCGTAATGTGGTGGAATGGCAACAACGGCGCCGGTAGCACTACCGGTGCCGTTGTTGCCTTACCGCCCCTGTTGTAATGAGGCCCAATATCTATCTCCAACTGTACATAATAAAATTGGGATGTTGTCTGCAAAATAGGATAGACTTAGTAATGACTTCAAGGGACTCTTATATTATGTTAAAAATCATGGTATTAAAAATGTTGATTATCACTGTCCTTCTTGCACCTGTCCCCCTTGTCCCCACTAATTAACCCCATCAAATTCCCAAAATATGAATGAAAGATGCTTTGATGAAATTTCACTCCCTTCCTCCCCTGATCATTACTGTACAGGAATTCCAATTCTCCCATTTATGTTACCCATTCTGATATCATATCCCTTTCATTAATAAATTTATTTTTATACTATACATATCTTGTATATTATTCTCTCCCCCAATTAATAGTCTGCGGCCACATGACTGTCCGAGGTGTCTGTTCATAAAATGGGGGTGTCCGTGGACATTGCGGACATGTCCATTCTTTCATGATGCACTTTTTATTAGTCCGCAGATAGCACGCCACTTCTAAGGACAGTCATGTGCATGCGCTCTGCGTCTCCCACCTGATGTGAGTCTGCAGACTGCCGTCAGTGTCGCGACATCCCTGGACATCATCATGTGACCACACCCGTGCAGCATGGCGGCCTGATCATGGACGGTGTCTATGCTCCACGGACATTCTAAAACTGCATTTTCTGCCAATCTAGGGTGTTTCAAGTTTAATATTTACCCTCCCAGACCTCCTAGACCAATTCTTAGTTGATCTGGTAAAATTTTACAACTTTCCAAGGCTTATTCTGGACTCAGTTGTGCACGGAAAAGTTGCCCGGTCCGCAGATGGCTTCTCTGAAGGGACACACCCATTACGCTCAGTTATTCTCAATCTGGCATTCCAGGAGAGAGCAAAATGCTTCGGAGAGCTATTAGGGAGAGCTGCAATCTTGCAGCAAATTGCATCACTGATGGCTATCCTCCTCCCCAGCCACCCCACAACCATCACCATCTGGAGTGCCTGTAAAGACGAACAAGTGTGAGGATGCAGAAGAGGACGAGAAGAAAGATGAAGATGAGGTAGGGGAAGTGCTTACCTCCAGCGCCCAGAGTCCCGGTTGTGACGGTTTTTCACCACTGTTGGGGGTGTACCAAAGGCTCAGGCAGCCAAGGTTAGATGCACTGAGTGCAAAGTTTTACTCAGTCACAGAAAACCTTGGCTGCACTATTACAGGACCACTGCCATGTGCCGCCACACCCATGAAAAAGGCAGTACCTTTTTCAGGGAGAAGCAGGTTGATGGCCTCTGGCCCATCTTCCCGACCGCTCCTGTCACCACACAGACTATTCTTGTGGGGCAGAGGATCCCAGCGGCTGCCTTGCTGGCCACACAGAACGCTGTTGACCCTTACCTTTTAAGGTTCACAGTACTGTGTTTGCATTACCATGCATCAATCGGCAAGGGGGCAGCTTCTTAGTGCTTTCAAGGCCATGGTCAAGGAGCACGGGAAACACTGCCACACCTTAAATTTAAGACCCACCCAACACCTTCCTCTGTCCACCTGCCCCTCCATCTCTGTGGTTGGTGCCCCTTCTCTGCTTCCTCCACCCATTGTACCTTGCCGCTCCTGAAAAAAACAGATATACAAAATTAAAAAATTTTAAAAAATGGTTCCTTATGAGCCACCTTTCACAGTTAAAAGATAGAACTGAAAATTCCAGGTGTGGGGTTGGGGAATGAAAATCATTTTAATTGCTATTCATGCAAAAATGGTGGCTCTTAAATCAAACTTTTTAGCTTTTATATTTTTTTAGATTATTTTGTTGTATGTACTAAACTAACAAATATTCTACAGAAAGTAATTATTTTTTGTAAATTGCCTATTTTTAATGTTTGTTTAATGCAACCTCTATAGAATACTTGAATCCATATTTTATTTGTTTTTAGAAACTGCTTCAATACATTTTGAACATTTTCAAGAAAAATCTGATTGCCCGCATCAATTAGATGTACTCCATCCCTTCGAAAAATGTTGACAATATCAAATTTAATATTTTCATTATGAAAAGATGTCATGCCAACATTACACAAAAAGGCACATACAACATTGTTCACATTGCACCTTGCTTTGTCAATTTGTGGACACAATAAATTTGAACGCGTTCACATTTGTCTCTGAGCTATTCAAAAAATAATTATTTTTGAATGTGGAAATAGTTCCATCAACTTTCCAAATGTATCCTTCATTGCAAACTGTAATGATATTCAGGTAACATAGCCCAAACTGTTGCATCCACAGTGTACTACAATGATGTCTGGACTCTTCAAGTGAATCATATTCAGATAAAATGTGAAACATTCTGCTCATTTCATTTCTCGAACTCCATAACATGACACTTTAAATTCATCAAATCCAAGATTTTCAGACAATCCACAGTGCTCAGAATACACCTTCAGCCAATGGATCCAAAAGTCTCCCAGAATCCATACACTCTGCTTTCTCAAACACATAGTCATAGCCATCTTCAGTGCACTCTCCAAACAAAATTCCTGCTACCCTTTCTTCCTGTACACCACCCCCACGAAACCTGATTGGTGATCCCCTGATGTCCGCAGACATCCACGACTGTCTGCAGTCACCACAGTCCCTTTTCCATGCCAGGCATCCTTAGAAGACCCGAATGGCACGTGCAGTATCCACATACTACCATTGGTGTTTGTGTACAATTGTGGCTCTTAAAGGACCCTTCTTTTCAATTTTGAATTTTGTTTTGGTTTCCGCATTTTTATTTCTTTATTTATATTTTATTTACAAGAAACATCTGATTCCCAAAATCAGTAAAATTCACTTCTTCACTCTGAAAATTGTTTGCACCATCCAATGTGATGTTTTAATTTTCAAAAGAAACCATGCCTACACCATTCAAAAAAGAACATACACCTTTATTTAGGTGTGCACAGAGCACATTTGGGCATCTCCATACTTCCCTTGGATCTATTTGTGAAAAAATATTATTTGCACACGGAAATAGTTCCATTAAGCCTCAGAACATGTCCGGTAATGATACCTGCAAAGATAGTGGAGTAACGTTGCCCAAACTATTTCCTCTACAGTGCAAAACAACAATATCTGAACATTGAAAGTCAGACATAGTCTTACAAAATGATAATAAACAAACACAGTTTAGCCCAGACACTGTATACCACCAAACATCCACTCCCTCCAATCCAATAGTACCCGAGATGCCGCACAATTCAGTGTACCCTTTCACATTTTTCATTCAACAATCTCCCAAACATCCACACAGTGACATTTTTCATAGCATTAGCCACATCCATCTTCCATACATACAACAATCAAAACACCTACTACCCTCTCTTCCTGTAAACCACAACCAAAACACCTCATTGGCTAATCCCTACAATCCCCTTTCCATGCCAGGCATCCTCAAAGGACCCGGATGGCATGCCCTGTGTCCGCAGACCCCAAAGCACAGGGCAGCCCTTCTACCTTTTCCACGTTCATGTTTGTAACTCTCCCCCATTGGCTGCTTTCAAACAGTCACACATCCATCCACCAATCACATCAAGAAACTCTACATGTAACCCTGTCATCTCAGTTAAACACTTCAGATGTACTCCTGAACTCTTAGAGTATGTCTCCTGTTACTCACAGCCACATGCAGCAAAAACCATTGTACAACTCTCCAAGATTTCTAACAAGACATAGTGCAGGTATGCTTATATCTGTAAAAGTATTTTCAACTCCTTTGCACATGTATTTATACAGGGTTCCTGCCACTTACCCTGTAATAAGCTTCTCAATAAGCATATTCTCTTTTTAACCACTCTATCAAATGCCATGTTTTGCAGCATTTAGCACCTGCTCACTTCAATTGGTGGTTACTTACAATGCTGTATGTTTAAAAATGCTTCTTTTTAGAAACATTTTCTGAAAAGTAAAATAAAAATATGTGCATTTATAGCAGCAATCCATGTAACGTTTTTCTAAAAGAAAGGAAAAGTATATCAAAAAGATTTTTACAACATTTTTAAGTGGCACTTGGTGTGTCCAAGTTTAATATGATGGCATTACAGGCATACTTGCCAACATGACCCATTCCAAACTACAGCTGCTTATAAAGTCTTGGCTTTTTTCTTTGCATTCTGTGACTTCTAATACCACTTCTCCAGGCCAAGACTGCAAGACTAAAACGTTTCACATTTAAATTAAATAAACAATGGAAAATACTGTGTTTTTAAAAACATTTTTAGGAGAATATTGACTAAAGTTATGAAATGCACATATACATTTACAGCAGCACAGTGTGTAACATCTTTGCAAAACTAACAGAAAGCAGATTTAAAACATTTCTCCAAAATTTGGAAGTCTCACTCAGTGTGTGGAAGTTCAAGCTCTTCACAGTACATGCATACTTGCTACCATCACTCATTCCAATCTGTAGTTGCTTATCCAGTCCTAGTTGCTTCTATGCATTCTGGGGCTTGCAGTCCAAGTTTTGTAATAGAAAAAGTGCAAGTACAAGTCCCAAATTGCAAAGGAAAACGGCAAGACTTCATTAGCGCCTACATATTTCAATGGGTCATGTTGGCAAGTATGCATCTACTGCCAACATATTACATTTCTGCACACCAACCTCCTCTTAGGAATTTTCTACAAATCATCTCCAAATGCTTTTCTTGTACAAACAAACTGCACACAGTCCTGCTATAAATGCACATCTGCATTTTTTAACTTTCAGGAAAATGCTCCTGAAAAGAAACATTTTAAACCGTGAGATTTTTCCATTTTCCATTCCATATAAATGTCACACTTTTCAACCTAACTCATTACATCCCTTACACTGCTATCATTCTCCACCTGCTCATACATATGCCTATACCACCATAGTATCCATATACAACACTTCACCTTACATAGAAAGTACTCTTCTATCCCAACCTCTACTATAAGGCACCAAACAGTACTACAACAACAATCCACCATTGCATTACCACTAGGACACAGGTTTCCTTGTCTTTAAAAATACTGTAACATATTACAAATACATTACATCACAAACACAGCACTTCTTGTATTAAAATGAGCAGCTCAAGAGTAACCTAGATATGCACTGTTTTCTCACAACCATTTTTGCCCTGTTCCTTCTAGTGTGCCAAACAGCAGTACTTATACTTCAATTGTTCTAACAACATAGTTATCATACTTAAGTACACCACCCATAACACAACTTCATTAACTTTTTTTTACCAACAACTTCTCCTACCTTAATAAATAACAACCTTGCTTACTAAAAGTGTGTCACCATTACCACATATACCCACTAACTTTCTTTTATAATTACAGGAAAGAAGAAGATTGCCAAAGACAGCTCTGAAAAAAGAACACTCTTCACATACTAGAAAGTAAGTTCATTAATATAGCATGTATAGTTTTGAAATGTAACAATGTACTTTCACTATATATTAGTATATAGTGTTTTCTTCGAATCAACAACATTTATTACACTCTTACTCATTATATTGCAACATTCACACTCTTTCTATTCCCATCTAAACACCACCATTACAACACCCACTATTTTCCTCAAAACACCACAATGTCCCCACGTATTCAATGAGACCACCACTCCCTTACTCACTGACCGAAGCCCATGACACCTGTACCGATTCTTACTCTTACAAACCTCCCAACTACAACTATCATCCAACTACATAATCATACAGCACTCTCTTCATCTCTACAACCACATCTACAATACATACAAATACATTACACAACTTTCAAACCCAAACTTCATTTTTTTTCTCAACAGACAGAACAAAATGCCTACTAACAAGAAACTCCATAGAAAACAAAGAAAAAACAGAGCAGAAAATAATAAAATCAACCCGTATATGTATCTACCTCTCAAACAATGCATAGAAAACATTACAAGAACACAGCTAGTAACCTTACTCAACAAAACTAAACCAGCGACCACTAAAAAAAGTAAGGCCCCTCTTCCTAAAACTAAAAGTAAAACAAGATATATATATATAAAAAGGAAATCTATTAATGAACTTAACAGTATACCTAGAAATGTTAACATAGCCAAAGTAAAGCAATGCAAAATATCAATTTTACAAATAATGTTCCACCGTAGAGTTCTTCCCAATCTTATAAAGACAGCTGAAAATTGTTGATGTACCCTTAAACACTACTGCAGAAGACTAATCCTCAAAGCTCTAATTGACAGTGCATTTCTACTAAAGAGAAAATAAATAAATATTAATTTTAAACAAAATGAAACCATTAACTAAATAAATCAATAATTTACAAAAAAGATTTCTAAACATGCGCAATGTCAATATAGATAGATACCTTTTCAAACTTTTTTGAAGGTGAATGGATTCACTCAAGCTGCACAGAACCATATTTTAATGAAGAAACGTGTAAACAAGATTAAAAAAAAGCAATTGCCATAGACAGTAATGGCCAAGGTTATGAAATGGTATGAGACAACATTATGGCAAAAGAGACCCTTATAGAAAAAACGTCCCCAACAAACTTTCAACCAAATATTCCTTTCGCCCAAATAAACTGTCCAGTGTATAAATGGACATGCAACTCAATGTGTAATGTATGCCAACAATCCTGTAAATCTTTACAACAATTCCTCAATCACTATGTGAAACTAAAAGACAAAAGCAAAATAAAAAACTTTACAAACCATGGACTCTCGTCCACTGCACAGCCACACTGGACTTTGATGACATTCATAAACCTGTATTTCAGGAACTACTTGCAAAAACACCTTCAACCACATCAAAATTTTAGCAACGCACCATTCTGCTAAACAGAATATTTTACATAGACTATACTATGCAAAAGGTGGTGCGCTTGAATTACTACATTTAAATAACATTCTACTACATGGAACAGCCAAAGAACTCTTTTGAATAAAAGAACACATCCAAAGTAAATACTTTGAAACTGAAGTTGACTTGGGAAATTCAGTAACTTCAGAAAACATTCACAAAAACCTCACAAACACCAACCCCCTAACAAACACATACAAAACGGAAATAGCTAAGTTTCGAAACACATCTGCAGAAATACCAGACCTGTTGTGTCTGTTGTCGCACACAAATAATAGATATGGGGCCTCATTATGACCCAGGCGGTAAGGGGTTAACGGCGCCTAATTACGAGGTCCCTTTGCGGGTCCTGACCTTAACGGCTGGTTTTACCACCCGTTAAGGAAGGAACCTGCAAAGGGACTTTAGAGGTTATTACGGTACCGCAATTTGCGGTACCGTAATTACCGCCTTCCCCATTCCCATTGTGCCCTATGGGAGCAAAAATGGGAATGGGGAAGGGCCAATGGTGAATGGGGAATTACCGCCCCGCCTACCTTGGAATGGGGCGGTAATTCCGCCATTCACCATGGCAGAGTTGGTAATGTACCAGCGTCAACCATGGTGCTAATAACTCCATGGTTAACGCCAGTGTCGTAATGAGGCCCATGGTCTACAACATAGAGGAGAATGAGGAATACCAGTGGTTCCAATTGCCGTTAAATCTAACAACAGAAAATAAATACAAAATAACAGACCTCTCAATAGTTTGCACGTATTGCAATACAAAGCTTGACAATAATCAAATGCCATCACGTGCTATCACTAATAACTTAATTTCAAGCTATAATATGCCATTAACCAGAAAAGCCAAATTGCCTCCATTTGAGTTATTAAAAGGCAGCCATTGCAAAGTAGTATATTTGCCTTTAGATCTGAAAGAAAATGTAGATACTCTAGTAGTCCAACGACAAATAGATCAATCTCTGATAGTACTAGTTAATGGTGTACCAACAAACAACAATAAAAACTGGCAACAACTATTCAACTTGAACAAAGTTAGACAAGCCCTACAAAAACTGAAAGAAAACATTGAATACTGCAAAGATGTAAATATAGAGGAAAACTTAAGAGAAACCACCCAAATAATTCAAGCTTCACCAGCAACTGGCCAAGTTGAACGTTTCTGATCCTATTATGGCAGCCAACATTTTAGACCAGTATACAATTCACCCACTACACTCCAAAGACATCATTGAAGATACATTAGAAACATCTCAACTGCGTCAAGCTAAAGAGCCTATCGGAAAAAAAGAGTAGATGCATGTTCGTTTCCTCTACTCTTCCCTACTGGAAAATAAAGAATCTATGATGAAATGTCCACACAAATTAGTGCATCAGAATATCACTCTTTTGAATGTTTTCTGAAGACCCCAGATTAAGACAAAATGTAGAATACATTTTCGACCTCCTGTTCAAAAGTGAACTAGCAACTCTATGTCATGGAGTTGCACATACATTAAAAATAGGCTCTTATTTTTTAAACATGTCCGCTATCCAACTGCTTAAAAAAATAAAAGACAAAGTTTACGTTTTGCAGTCAAGTCTCTTGGCAAACATGCGTGATACAAAAGAATACTGGTTCCAACGTCACACTGATGTCCATTGTATGCTAAAAAACCTAGGCCCACCCACATGGTTTTTAATTTAAGTTGTTCAGAGTACGCATGGGAGGAATTACACGACGTCTTATGCACTGCAAACCAAAATAAAGATGGAATAGATATAAGAACACAACAACAATCATGGAGACTGATTTGAGAAGGATAATGACCTTACATTTTAGGTAAAGCATCAATTGTATTACACAACAACACTTTTTACATTCTTATTCGCATTTCTCAGTAAAGACCAGTAAAGATTGGAAACAGTAAACAGTAAACTAGTATTGCTAGAAACTATCTTTTGCTCTTATAAGTGTTCTTGTGTGATACAATAAATATAAAAACACCAGGATAATTCTGTTCTCTGTCAATGTATCAAGGTACTTTCACCATTGCTTCATTGTCTTGCTGCACTTAATCTGTAATAAAACTACCCCTCTGCTTGGAGAAGTGCAACACTTCTTTTGGAGAAAAGAATATCAATCCAATTGAACGCCACACATCCACATGCTTTTGTGGATAAAAGATGCTCCCAAATTTGACCATGACAGTGATGCCACTGTTTTACAGTTTATTCAAAAATACGTTACCTGTGACATCCCTTCAGAAACCACACAGTGACCTACATATTCAAATCTTACGCTTCCAAATACAAATTTGTGGTAAATATTGCTGACGTAGATATAAAAACAAAGGGAAATACTATACCACATGTCGCTTTTGCTTCCCTAGACCAGTTTGCAAAAAAGGACAAGTACATAGCTTGATGTCTTCCGTTAGACACAGTGTTGAAGGCAAATCCCCTAAAAACACATACAACAGTAAAAGGAACAAAGTATCCAAGAACATCAATGATTACAATGCAATCATTGCCCTCTTGTGGAATGCAAACATAGACATAGAATACATTGCAGACAATTCCACTGCAGTTGCAAGATATGTCACAGCCTATGTCACCAAAGCTGAGAAAACAGAGAAAACAGAGCTATAAGACCTCTGTGATACAGAAGTACTGGTAGTGTTGTTAATGGTGCCAGTGCTTCTGTGACTGGTCTGACTACCATGGCCACTGGGCCCGGCAGGGTCAGACCTGTTGGGCACGGCGGATCGGGCAGGCAGACCTCTAATATGCCGGTCTAGAAAAAACGGTGCCGGTAAACTTACCGGCACCCTCGTTTCCGGACCGGCAGAGTCATAATGAGGCCCATTGTCTGGCTAAACATTGGTTCACCTTCATCCTGAAAAAGAGTACTAAACTCCTACCAAGATATGGAGACAATAGCCACAAGCGACCAGAACAGCCAGGACATTCTAAATCACTATTTCATTGACACATACTAAGCAAACAGAGTTACTCCTTTGGAAAACATGTGCGTGTACGACATTGCCCAAAACTACTCCTACAAAAAACAATGTCATACCAGATGAGACAACTGACAAATAGTCAGTCTCAACTTGTGAAGGAAGCCTAGTGAAACTTACCAAACCCAACCTAATTAATCATATAAACTTATAATTGAAATTTGAAACATACATAACTTTATCACATGGCCCTACTGCAACTTTTTAAAAGTTGGGGAAAAGAATAATAATTATTATGTGACTATGACTCGTTTGAAGCTGCATTCAAAGCAAATTAAACAGTATAGCAAATGTCAATTTCAAACAATACAAAGCAATGTTGGACAATGAACACCATCAAGAGGAAGAAATTAAAGCTCAACTAGATAAATACACTCCTGAGCGCAGTGAACCTTCCCTTACAGGAAGCCAAGAACCACTTGTAGAACCACTCATTCTAAATGAAGCAGAAATAGCCATGATTGAAGGACAAAATATGACGTATCAATATAAGCAATCGGAAGAAGACTTGTCAGTGCTGAAATCACAGCTAAATAATGAGCGACTCATTTATCTAGAAGTCACTGAAGAAATTGAACGTGGTTTTAAACATGAAACTAAAATTTGTAGCTGTAAAAACTATAAAGCTCCACTCCTGTTAGTAAGTGGTGAAGCAGGTTCTGGTCAAATGTTCTAAATTAAAATATTCAGCACATTTATACTAAATTAACAAACAACAAACTTTCAGCTGTTGTAACAGCCCCCATATTTTTAGCTGCCTACAACATATGAGGTGTAACTATACACCAACTACTGCTCCTTCCAGTAGAACACCAAAACATTTTTGTAAAATGTTTATTAATTACACTTGGAGTACAACAGTATTTTTACCACATTTGAATTAAGAAGCATGATTAATACGATTAATACAATGGTCACAAGCACATGTGCAGAAATCATAGCAGAAAAGCGAATTGGCAGTTCACTTCAGTGGGGTGGGTCAGCTGCGGCCAGGTACGCCAAAAATTCAGACCACATGTCCTTGGGTTTGGCGACAGTAGGCATTAAGGTGATATACAATTCTTCAGTATCATTTGCCCAGACAATGTCCTTCAGCTATATTTCCTGCGTGGGAGGCTGTTTGTGGGTCCACCTCATAAGTATTGCCCTCTTGGCCAACAATAAACCAAGGTTCAAGAGTCTTTGGTGGGGTACCCCTATTCGACCAATGTAGCCAAGCATGCAATCACTCGCCGACAAATCTAGCTGCTCCCCTAGTATCTCGGTCAGAGTGTCCTTCACAGTGTTCCAATATACATACAGTTTAGGGCAGGACAAAAGCATATGCAGTAAGTGGGAATTGCTACCTCTGCATCTGGGACAAAGATTAATCTCATTGATGCAGAACAAATTCAACCTTGTCAGGGTGTAGTAAAGCCTATTAAAAATGTACAAGTTTATAAGCCTGAACTTTGAATTCACTGAAACCCCTTTTGACAATGCACAGTGTGCCCTCCACTGAGAGTGAAATCTACAAGAAGGTTTGCACCTTGCATTTCCTGGAGGGCCAGCGTCTGTCGAGTATGCAAGTTTATATAGTGTTGAGATACTTTCCTTAGTGGCGGCCCCTTGTAATATGTGTGATAGAAATGGGTATGATGATGGCTCCCCTGGTAAAGCCGGCCAGTGTACATCTATAAATAATATAGTGTCTTCAGTGGGCTTTCTTATAGGGCCGGCATGAATACCTCCCACTCTAGAAAACCGCCATCCTTATGTAAGTCGCCAGCCATGCGGACACCCACTGCACTCCAGGTTTTGACTATGCCCCTGTCCCGGGATGGGAGGAGTGTCGGGAAATCCGACAGGGGAAAAAACCTGTTGTGTATTGGTGCGTGAGTCCCTCTACCCATTAGCCTCTTCCATGCCTCCCAGGTGACCCCCACCGGGTCTAACCAGTGCTGTGCCTGATGTATACAACCAACCATAAGGGAGGTCAAGGAGGCTGCACCAGCGCATATTTTTTCCAGTCGTGAATGTGGTAGTGTGTAATCAGACATAGCTCAGTAAGCAGCACAATGACCCTGCGCCACAATATAATATAGTTCGAAGTCGGGCGCAACAAACCCCCTTCCTCGTATGGTCTTGTCAAATGTGCCCACCTCACTCATGCTGCCCTTCCGGCCCATATAAATGTAGAACATTCTATCTTAATGTCATGGACTAGCTCATGGCCTGGTGAAAGTGGGATATTGTGAAACATGTAGAGCAATTTGGGAATTATGACCATTTTAATTAATGATAGCCTCCCCACCATTGACATCGGTATCTTCCCCCACTTCTGTAGTTTAAGCTTCAAGACCCCCATGTAAGACCCACAGTTCAGTTCTCGAGTTTGATCAGGGGTACGTGCTACCACTATCCCTAGATAACGAAACAAATGTGCAGCCCATTTCAGCCCCATTGTGCGAGTAATTTCCTCTTTCCCAATGGTCTGGGGGAAAATATCTGCCTTACTGTTATTCAAATGCAGATCAGAGTACCTCCTGAAACCCACCATTGTGTTGAGCGCCCTGGCCAAGTTAACCTCTGGATCACTTATGTACAGTAATATGTCGTCAGCATACAATGATATAATTTCTGATCCCCCTCCTAATTGTATGCCGGCTTGGCAATGCTCGGTTCTTATCTTATCTGCCAATGGTTCTATTATTAGTGCAAATAGCTAGGGGGATTAAGGGCACCCTTGTCTGATGCCCCCAGCCAGCTGTAAGAGTGGAGAGTTGCAAACGTTTGTGCGTACGCGGGAATATGAACATGAATGCAGCAGTCTCACCCATGATGTGAATCTAGGTCCGAATCCGTAATTGGCTAGGAACGGAAAGAGGAATTCCCATGATACTGTATCAAAAGCTTTCTGCATGTTCAATGACACTGCAACCACCTGTGCCTCAGGGGGCGTTATGGTCATAACATAATACAATTGTTGGAGGCACACCGCTGTCGACCGGCCTGGTTAGTATCTTTATTGGGATGTACCATATGGGTCATCAATGGGGAGAGGTGCGTTGCAAATATTTTGGTGAATATTTTGGCATTTGTGCTAATAAGAGACAGGGGCCTATATGACCCGCAGTCCTCTGGTGCTTCATAGGGTTTAAGAAGTAGTATAATGATAGCTTCCCGAACGGTGTCCGGTAGCATCCTTACTTCAAGTGCTTCACCCAAAGCTGCAGTAGGCATGGAGATAGCTGATCAGAGTATTCTTTTTAAAACGCAGCACCTAGCCCGTCTGAGCTGGGGACATTACCACGTTGGAGATCTGTTATTGCTGCCTGATTTTCCTCTAATGCATCGACACGGAGAGCAGGGTGGTGGGTATCCCATTTAAATATTGCTCCGTAACACTTGTAGAGGCACTACCCTTAGGTTGGTACAGGGATCAATAGAAATCAAAGAATACTTCATTAATATTGGTGTTGGTGGTTCCTACCCCACCTTCAGGAATACAGATATAAGGAATATGTGCATTCCCAGTCTCCTGTTTCACCAGGCATGCCAAGGTATGACCCGATCTGTCCACCACTCCGTTACTCCTCGCCACTTATGGTCTATCCATAAACCCCACCTCCCTGCGTGCGAGATCCCTATATGCCTCCAATGCTAGTTTTATTTCAAGCTGTAAATCCATATTGGGAAATAATCCACCCCTCTACTGCACAGCTCCGAGGTTAGCCTTCTTTTTGGCCAAATCTCTTCTAATGCTTTCGAGGACACCAAACTCAGCTAACATCATGACCCACCTGGACACACACCTTGACATCCTGCCACACGGTTGCCACCGTTGAAACAGGTCCCACGTTTTTTTAAAGTAGAGTGCCGTCTGTTTGTGCATGTGCATCGAGAAGGCTGTGTCTAATAGCCCAGCTGGCTTGAACCTCCAAGGTGGGCGGGACTCCCCTGCAGCCAGGAATTCCAATGTGAGTAATATCGGGGAATGGTAAGCCCTGTGTTTGCATACCGTGCACTATTGCCTGCGCTGTCCTGGATAATGACGTCTTGTGGTGCCTGATCGGTCAAGTGTAACATCTAATATAGTATTGAAGTCCCCGACTAGCAGTATCTCTGCCATTGGATATGAGGCCAAAAACCCAAATAGTGTATCATAAAATGTTGGGTTGTCTATGTTGGGCACATAAACATTCAGAAATATAACTTCTTGCTTGTGATGGATCCTGTGAACCTGTATGTACCTACCCTATGAATCTGCCTTGACATCCAATAGTGTGAAGCACAGTGCGCGGTTTATTAAAATAAGCGCCCCTCTAGCGTGGTAGAGGAGGTGGTGTAGTATTGCTGTGCACCTGGTGCCAGACCAAGGGCCTGCCGGTCTAGTGCATGTGTCTCTTGCAAAAAGGGAACATGTGCGCCCTTCCTATTAGCATATGCAGTTATTTTACAAGCTTTGATAAGGTGGCCCGACCCCCGTGATATTCCGAGCCATCCCAAATGCTCAAACTATGGATGATCATCAAAATGTTTTATCACATACAGGCCAGGCTTTGTCTTAAATTTCTCCAAGTGTGTTTCAAACCAACCCAACCATGCTACTCCCCCAACCCCACCCTCACTGCACCCCAAACTGTGGCAGTGTTGGATGCCCCCAACAGTAAGCAACCCAAAACGGCACATTTCACTCGCAAGTGGGGTGCTGATGCCGCGCAGAGCGGGCAAACAATTTTCAATGCTAACTTATTAAGCATAGCCCAACAGAGCAGGAATTCCTATGTACCCGTATTACATCAAAACATGTTACTAAAGAAAAGGCCTTCCCTGAGGTGGGGGACGAGCTCCCAGGTGGGGCTTCGAGTCAAGGTATATGCGTCTCTAAGAAGGATACCTCCTCAGCAGGGGGCGTGAAAAAAAAAGTGTTGCTGTTGTATTGGAACTTAAGGCATGCCAGGAACAGCAGAGCATAGGAGATGTTTCTCTCTCGCAAAAGTTTAATTATGTGATGAATGTGCGACGTTCCTGCTGAACAGCTATGGAAAAGTCTGGTTATATGTGAAGAACACTGGATTCAAATCAGATGTCCCCAATCTCTCTTGCCCGGCGTAAAGTATGATCTCTGTCCCTGTAGTTCATGACACAGGTGATAATGGGCCGTGGGTAGTCACCAGGTTTAGGTTTGGCTGCCAGTGCTCGATGGGCACATTCCATGGTGAAGTGTGGGGACAGCCCTGTGGTGACAAGTAGTGTTCCTTCACCGCTATCTCCTTGTTGCCATGGAGGGCATTCTCCAGCAGCCCCACAATGTGTAGGGTTTTACTGAGAGACCTTGATTCTAGGTCGTTGCACTAAGCCTTATGTCAAAAGACACAGTTTTTATATCTTTTTACAAAGCCGCCACAATAGTCTGCAGGCCCATGATGTCATCCTCTGCTGTGCTGATCCTACCATAAGCCTCTGTAATTTCTGCGTCTCCTTTTTGAGTAATATCATTCAACTTGCCATTGACAGCGCTGAAACCTTTTGTCACAATATCAAAAATCTGTTGCATGCTCAATAGTTCAGAGGCTGTTCATGCATCTGAGGTTGAGGCCAGAGTGGGAGTCGCAGCCACCATTTCCAATGTTTTAGATGTTATTGTTGTGAAGCGATCCATGTCACCACCTTTCTTGCTCCCTGCTCCTTTGGTCCAGGTCGGTGGTGGCTAGGCAAACCCAGCCACTTATATCAGTATCACTTGTACTCACTAGGGAAGTTAAGGCCAGTGTTTATAGTATGTCCAGAGGGGCCTGGGTGGTGCAACCAGTTCTGTACAGCCTGTCTGCAGTCCGCACCAACGTTCTGGCCGACTAGACACAGCACGCACCATGGTGTACCTCTTGGGTCCTGCACAACCGTGATTAGATAATGGTCAAGTCCCTCCCTTTTGCACCCAAGTGATTGAGCTGTCCTGGGAGATGTGCACAGATCCCCCATGCAAGCAGTTACGTTCAAGTGTGGTCCTCTCCAGAGTCTCTATATCAAGGCTATAGTCATTGGGAAGGGGGATGCTGCCATCAATCTTGCAAACATTGAATCCAGTGATGCCACTAAAGTTACTCTGCAGCCACCCAATTGTGGTCCCAGAGGTAGATAAAACTGCTGAGGATGCCACACACTCACCGTCACACTGTTCAAGGGGTGGCACAGGAGGCCATAGCAGGTCATGGGTTTGCTCCAGAGCGACCAGCTGTATTTATGCAACAAGCACTCTCACACTCCAAAAAGCCTGTCCCCAGGACCCTCAGGATGAGGGTCAGATGTCACTCCCATGGTAGAACTCATCTCAGGTTTGACAGCATTTTTTTTATTATTCCCCCCCTCTCACACCGCTGTGGGCCGGGTGCTCAGTGGCCCAATGTGAGTCCCATTGAGGCAGACCCAGATTTCCAGGTGCTGCGGCTGGAGCAGCAGCATTGCAGGAGGGGAGCTCACTGTCATGCCCACCGCAGCTCACGGCCACGGTCCAACAGCAATGCCCCCTTACACCACCACAGGCCTGGTATTCAAAAGCCCAGTGTCCATCACACCAAGTTGGGCGCAGCTGCACTGACATCGCCATGGGGACAGCAGCCATGTAAGCCACGCAGCAGTGAGCTCCTCTTCTCCACTTGTGAAGCCCACGGCCTCAGATGTGGTTCTCAGGGAGGCACACACTAATCCCGGTTCCCGGTGTCAGGTGGAGCTGGGAGACAGCACAGTAGGCAATGCAGCACTCAATCAATATGAACACACAGCTTGTAATGTCAGCGCGGATTCTACCATAGGATTCTCGTCTTTGCTGTCTGCTGCGCACTGAGCTTAAAAGAGAGCCACCATCTTAGCAGCTGCTCAACAGCGCGCCCATACACCGAAATAAATTAGACTACAAATGATCAGCAAAAGCTGCTACTGAAGTACGCAGAATTCTGAAACAAATTAAAGTGCTCCTGTTTCCAACATCATGTTGGCTTTAATTCACCTCAGAATGCAATAAATCCTGAAAGCTGACTATGAAGTACTGTTTGGAAGCAAACACGTTATTGTTTTCAGAGACCTCCTACAGTTGATACCAGTAAAAGATCAGCCTATTTTCAAAAAACTAGGACACAAACAATGCTGCAACACACTCGGCAGCATTGGACATGTAAATCTCTGGCAACATGTTCACTACAGAGAACGAAATCCAAAAATGCTTCAGTCTGCAGACCTCACCTATGCAAACATTTTAAAAAGCATTAGAAATGGTCTGCTTACTAAAGATGCAAAATCCACCGCAAATAGTTGACTAAATGATGAGCTATATGGGTGTAACACTCATGGAACAATTAACTCAACAAAATATAAAAGGCATATCCTTAATGCCAACCCTTGCAAGCTGTAGTCAATTCAATGAGACAATGTTAAAAAAAAAATACAACCCATACTGCATATCAGCTCCACAGACAAACTAGAAGTGCACAACATGACACTCCCTATGTGTCAACAGCAACATCAGGACTAAATAGCTTACAAAAATGTATCTCCAACACAGCTGGATTGGAAAAAATAGTATATTTGTGTCTAAACTGCAGAGTAATTCTATAACTTAAACTTGATGTAGAACAAGGTTTAGTCAAACATATTCACATGACAACAACGTTCAGTTTTTCAACATCCACTTTGACAAACTTGCAGAAATTAAAGAAATTAGCAGTACAATAGCATGCTTCCTTCTTTTCAAAGACATGTGTGTACGCAGAGAACAATTCTCTCTGTCCCTTGCATATGCTGTCACTATTCACAAACCGCAAGGTCTAACCCAATGACACATTGATTGACATTGGCAGCACAGTCTTTAGAGAAGGTATGAGTTATGTAGAACTTGCACGTCTCTGTACATTCCACGGTTTATTCCTAGTTAACTTTGATGCAACAAAGTCAATGCTGACATTCCTTGCATCCTACAATACAACAGGCTACGTGCACTGTGCAGCCCCATCTAGATATGTACCCTGTACCTCAAAAAGGAAAACATTAAAAAAGAAACCAAATAGAAACAGAACCTATAATAAATCTCCCAACAATGCTGCTAAAGAAACAATGGCCAACTACTTCTCAATCAAATAATACAACCACAAAACGGTCTAGTACAACTCAACTGCACATCCATCAGAAAACAACGAGACAAATATCTCTTCTCAAAAAAGATCTTCAGGCCATCAAATAATGTTGAAGTACAAATCTATGGTCCATTTAAATTCAGCAACACAACTGGAGTATATTTCTATGCAAATGCAACTATCAATCTTCACTTAAACGGATTGGACCAGTTGTGTTTGCAAATGCTCATCCTTCATAGAAATGCCACAAATAATCCTGACAACATTTACAATGTCTCAGGTATAACGCAATCATTGGACTACTGTGCAGGAATGGTAACATTTACCATAAACACGCAGGAAGATCCACACAAATTCCTAATGTACTTACTACAAGTACTGGAAACCAAAGAACATCCCTATGAATGAAATCTTCCAGATTTCATACATGTGGAAACACGCATGCACTCTCTGCAAATATGTTTCACAACAGCACATCCCTAATGAAGAATTTGTATATGTATCCATACCAAATAGTGAATCCATTCCATTTCACCAGCTTCTGCAGAAGGCAAATCATGGCATATTATATCTTTTTTGCAAATCAGGCAATCGTTCCAGCATACAAATAAACTCACATAGCCAATATGTCACAGTACTGCTTCTAAGGTACAATGCAGATGGTACCAAAGATACCTGTAAGCACACTAGCTTTACACATGGCCAAGTATCTCTTGGCAAGAAAACCTTCACAACAGTAGGGATTATATACCGCACTGGTATTTGTTATGTATCTAATTCTATTTTATAACACGCTTAATACCTGAGTTTGTTTTCTAAGCGTGAATCCAGGATTTGAATCTCTGTTTCTCTGCGTGGTCTTGCTTCCAAGACCAGCAGGTTGCCCTGTGCTATCCTCTTTTCCCTGCCACAAACACTTCACGTCACTATACTGCAAATGTCAAAAAAAGAATTGGTTGGTTTGAATGTAACAACACCTTTGTTATCCAGAACATAGGTTATCAGCAAATCTAACAAATGCCTACTTAATATTCCTTCACCCAAATTTACTCACTAAAGTGTAGCACAATAAACCGAATACACCAACAGGTATCTAACTACATCTTAAGTACTAGGAGACCATGTTTAAAAGTTAAGAAAGTTAGAATACGCCAACAGGTATCTAACTACTTCAAAAATACAATCCATTTTACAATACACTTCAAATACCACATCACAGTTCTTGTTACTACAAAACTTTGTGTAAAGTTTAATAAAGTTAGAATATGCCAACACACATCTAACTACTTTAAACATGCCCTTAATTACAACACACTTCAAACAAACATACTATCACACTTAACCTCACATAATTACTCCTGTATGGGTCTTTTTGCCCAATAACCCAATGATTAATTCATGTCAATACAACAACAGTGCAGCATACACTAATGTTGTACCAAACATAGTACAGAGAATGGACTGTTTATGAGAGTCAAAAAAAGTGCATGTATATGTACAATTGCAAGCAATTAAAGCTTTTAAGCTATCATGATTAACACATTATACTTTTTTTCACAGAAAAAGAACCAGATTCCAGCTTTATTTCTGCATGCAACTAAGTAACCATACCAAGTATAAACAAATACATATTCCATAAGCATTATCCTCAATTGTACTACAATCATAAATACCATATACACTTCAATGATATAATTCCACCATATTACAAATACTGCATACTCCCCCTACAGTACCTATAATTACTATATACATGTTACTATAGTGTGTGTGGCCATTTGCCACTGGCCACAACCACCACAATATAATTAACTATATTACAACATCACACATCTTCAGATAAAAAAGCTTCCCCTCAACCCTCTGCAATTGAAAAGATGTCCACGGACACTAAAATTGAATGCAGACTCAGTGGCATCTGCAAACCCTTTGTTAACCTATAAAAACAGCTCCATATACTCTATATTCCAATCCCCTACCCTTTCCACACCCTCTTTCAGCCATCAAACCGCAAACATCACGCTGGAGCCTCATTGTTCCAGGGGGGTTGGTGGACCCGAACAGGAAATGAGTCTACGGACCAGACCCAGATATCACTTTCTTTTTATGTACTTTTTGGCGTTTTTAGAAAACTACTGGATGGATTTACACCAAATTTACAAATGCTTTCGTGGCCAAGTCGCTGCTCCTGGCACAAATTTGGTGAAAAGCCACACAGCGGTTTGGACTGTAGCCGTAAGCAAAACATTTTTTCCATTGCCTATATGAGGATTTGCACACATTGTTGCCTATATTTTTGCCGCCCCTTAACAAAACCACACCAAACCTCGATTTTTTCCGAGTGGGCCATATACTTATTTGCAAAGTTTGGTGAGGATTCGTCCAGAGGGGGCAAAGTTGAGCAATTTAACCATGACAGGCACTGTAAAAATATTTGCTGAATATACAGATCTGTGGTTATGCTTATGTTACCAAAATGCTCTATAGTTTCATGTAGAAAGGGCTGGAATTCCTCACTGGAATTATGTGTACCCTTCCACTTTCCCATATTTCGAAAGTGTACACTAGGAGTGTATGCGATTGTCTAATTTAGAATGTTAATTTTCTGTCAGAAAATAATGGGTGTAGTTATTTCAGCACAAAGCTCCAGGCCAGCAGGTACGTAGGGACGTAGAGAGGGATTGGGGAAATGGGATGATTTGCTTTGATGGCTAGGGAGGCAACAGAGAGAGGCTCCCTGTTGCCTCCTCAAATTGAAAAACAAAACAAAATGGCACCACCTGGGAAGGGCCACTGGTGGCTTGAAACAGCAGGCGGAGAATGAGCATTCACACCCGCTGTTCCAGCCACCTGCTTGACTGAGCGCCCTTCCCCGGGTGCAAATGACTAATAAGACCCAACACTTTGCTTTGTTAAGGCACTTGCTGCTGAAATAAATTGCTTGCGCCCCTTTCTTCAACCAGAGTTTCTCCTTTGCTATTATAGTTTGCATTCTCTGTGTTTCTTTTACAGGGGCTAGGTCCTTACTGTTTTATATAGTTTTGTGCATTGCTAGTTTTATTTTAAAGTTCCTATTTTTACAGAGCCTTGGTTGGATATTCGTTTATTTCAGTGTCACCGTACTATTGCTGTTTGCGTTGCACCCCTCCTGAAATGTATTGCCTGCTCTTGTCGCACCTTACCAAAAGAGTCAACAGAGTTTTAGCTGTCGGGCTGTGCCTATTTCATAATTCTGATTGAGATTGCTACTGGTTTCGTAGTAGTGGGGGTCTGAGTAGGCGTTTTAGACAACAGTCATCCCAGAACTCCTGCAAAGCTATAATCATTATGTCACAGAGAACAGGCATTGGACCTATGAGCATTAGGTGAAATGTTTCCCTCGCCGATGTTATAGACGTATGTTTCCAACTAGCTGAAGATTTTTCAGAAATGACTTGTAGTTGTTATGCACATTTAATGGAGAATATCTTGTTTTAGGCTGTTGTGCTCCCGTTAATGGCACCAGCAGTAAAGCTGCATGCAAAAGACGCCACAGCAATACTGATATACAACAAACCACCAGGGGCTGAATACAGGCACTTGCACGCCTGATACCAAAGGAGGAGGACTGCACATGAGGGTGCATGGGCCCTTGGCTTTAGCATCAAAGCGGAAAGGAGGTTAGTAAAGGAGAAATGTGTGAGTTGGAGTGTGAGGTTGGTGAAGATGGACAGATTGCCCAAAGCTAAACAGAGGAAGTACCACAATAGTGGCAAGGAGCAAATAACCTTATTAATGAGGTTCATGAGGTTTAGCGGCAATAAGATCGCGAACCATATATCCTGCCCTAAATCTTCCATTTCGAATTGATCAAGAAAGATAGTGGAGTCCCCTTCCACAGTCAAGGTTTCATATTGCAATAGGCATTTACTCAAGGACCACCAATAATGATTGATCACCTTTTTGTAATCTGACTACAGTAATGAGATTAAATTCAATTTATTTTATAATGTGTTCGTTTGTTTAGATAACACGCCCAATATCGTACCTGAGTTCAGTTTCCAAGAGTAGATCCAGAATTCAAACCTCTGTTGCTCTGCGTGGTCTTGCTCACAAGAGCAGTGCGTTGCCCCTGTGCTATCCTCCGTTAATATAGAAAGTACATATACAAATATTGCTATGCTTGTTTTCATATTTCATATTCAATCACACTTCGCATTCATTAAATCATAAGAATTACACACTTTGCTAACTCATCGCTGTTTATTCAGACAGCTCAATAAACCTTCGATTGGTGCACACAATGTCTCAGATCAAGCAGTATGTATTGATTGCACAACTGGAGCAGTATATACATTTTGTGTGACTCTTGCTTAAAGCATACTTTCATCAGTAGATATATTTCACAATTTCCCATTGTAGTTCATTGTTAGATTTCCATGCAGAAATGTTGATCTAATAATGAGTTTATATTGCTTGCTAGTTTTATTGTAGCATCTGGATTAATGATTAGTTGAGGTGGGCAACTGGACGTTTTACGGTGTGTGAATCATAAAATAGCCTTTAAGCCTAGTCATTGTTAGACAAATGTCAATATTTAGCAACGAGGTAAAGTTACATTCCTTCCGTCTATACTCCTTGCAAACAAAGACAAATAGTTTGGCTGTCCATTTTGCAGGAGTAAAGACACTAGAAAAATATTCTGTGTGCATGCAGTTATTCAGACCTGATGTCTGCAGAATGGTGGGGTTGTACCTTAGAGGGGCATCTTTAAATACATGCAGTATACATGGCTATCTTATCCAGAGGTTCCCGGAGCATCCTTTAGAAATGAAAGCAATTGATGCCGCACGACCTGGAAGCATTAATGCAAAGATCACACATTCTTACATCACGTTAGGTGTCCCTCCTCTGTGCCATTTAGCACTTTCATCCAATGCCTGGCAGTAGCTCTCAAGAGTTATTAGGACCATAAATTATCAGCCTGTGTATTAGCCATCTCGTTAAAATATATAGGTACCCTCTATATTTTACCCTTTCTACTTGGAGCTTAATGGTAGGGTCTTTCTTATAGATGTTTTCCAATGTTATGTGTTTAGTTGGTTAGTTATATTCTTCTATAATCGATTTCCATCTTTCATTTATCCATCATCCTATTCATAAAACCACTACCTTAGTAGATATGTCACCGTTTTAATTAAGTGGTGCAAACAGTTGATTGCCTTTATCCAATTTACTAACAAGCTCATCATCTTCTAATTGTCATCTTTCATTCTTCATCTGCAAGTGCAGTGTCCATATTGTGTGTTTTCCAAGAATATACGTGGTTCTAGTGATTAAATTGCAGATTTGAGTGCAGCAGGTAAGATATGTTCCTTTGGGCTGCTATAGTTCCATGTCCCAGAAAACGGAATGCACCGGAAAACAAGCATTGGTAATGCCGAGAGTTTCGGCTTTTGTGTAGGCATGGAAAAGGCACGTGCCAGGAACAGCCATCGTGGTATTAACTATCCATTGTTGGTAACATGTGGAGCCTCTGATGATACATTGTTCTCCAGAACCTCTGCACGCTTGAAGGACCTTCTGTTCTAATGATTGACCACAGTAATTTTGTATTTTCTTTATTTTCTTTTTTACAAACTTTATTTGTGTGTTCAACTCAAGAGCCTCAATTCCATTCAGGCATAAGAAACCAACTGTATATTTTTTAAATGTTAAATGTTATGTTTCCCGTTGAATTATGCAAGGTTATAAAATTATATGTACAAATAATGTAACTCCATTAAATAGTTTCATACAGTCAATAAGGATCTCGACTGATGTTAAGATTAAACTGTGATTCATGACTTAGCATCTAGGATTTCAATTGCTTTGAGAATTTGGCTGCCAAGAGCAGGACAAAGAAAGGGGGATATTCTGCCACATAAAGTGCTGCTTGAAATGACAATGCACAACGCTTCATCCAGGCCCCACAAAACTAACCTATGATCATTCATTTTGAGACTAAACTACACAATGCAAAGCACGATGAGGCTTACAAAGGTATGCTAAGAAAATAGAGTCTACTAAGCTCTGTGATTGCAGAAGCATTCCCACAAAGTGGACCTGTACAATAGCTGAGTGGTGAGGACATGAAGTGAGATCGTTTATGAGGGTGTAACAAATTAGGACATATACAAGGGACAAAAAAAACAAACAGAATGTATGTAAGAAAACCTACAAAGGTTGCAAGTGTTTAAAACTAAGAAGTAGTTCTAATTAAATATATACAATTCCATTATTAAGCGTCACTGGAAGCAGTGGTGGGGTCAGATAGGGAAGATGGGATAGAGGGCTTGGGGAGCTCCATCTCTAGAAAGTATGTGAAGTTTGAGCTAATCTTTGAAGAAATCCGCATTTGAGCTGATCTTGATTGTTAAGGGCAGTGGGTTCCAGTGGAGCAGGGCAAGTAGGGAGAAAGAGTAGAAGCAAGAGGAGACACAGGGAGGCTATGGTATGCTGAGATTGTATGCAGAGCAGGATGGGGGAATGAGATGGCGAGTTAACTGAGATACAGACAGGTACTGAGGAGCAATGGCATTGATAGCTTTGTAGATTAGGAGAAGGACTTGAAAAGAGAGTGGTTGTGCATGGAATGTCAACCAACAAGTTGTCGGAAAGTAGAAGTGGGGAAGGTCTGGTAGGTTGTAGAGAGTGCAGGTAGCAAAGTTTAGGACTTTTTCTAGAGGGAGGAAGGAGTAGAAAAGAAGGCCAAGCGATAGGCTTGAGCATTAGTCCTGTTTGCTGCGCACACAAGTGGATACTAGAGTTTTTGTAGAGTGGTTAGTAAAAAAAGGATGAATTTTACAAATGTTGAGGAGGATACTACGAGCACCAGATGCAGTGGTAGTTATGAATTTTGCAGTTGAAGGCCACCAAGACTGCAATTCTTGGGTGAGGGAGCAAGAAGGTGAGTTGGGAAGGAGATAGGAGATGGGAGGGATGGGTGTGGAAGCTTTCAGAAAGATGACTTCTGTTTTTGAAGAGTTCAGCATGAGGCAGCATGGAGTCATCCATTGAGAAATTGCCGTAAGTTCTGGTGGTATGCAGTTGCAATTCCCTAAACGTGTAGGGAAGTACAAGCTGTCGAAGTTCTATTAGCATGAGCATTTGATCATTTTTAGTGTTAGTGTCTCTGTTATTTGTTGCAGTGTTTCAGGTCATTTTCATATGGGATTTAGTTTTGCTTTAGTTTTGCCACATTTTAGAGAGCACTAAGCTACCAAGCACATGGTGGAAGAACTTGCAGCAAAAATATATTGATATTGATTTTTATTAGCATTACGGGTCTAGGCTGCAGTTCTTAACCTCTGTCTGTCCATTGAATTAAACTTTATTCCTGCTTCCCCCCAGTGAGTCGTCGGCATGCCAATGTCCTTGGAGGAATGGTGAGGGGCAGCACACATATCAGTTATTTTTGCAGGGCTTAGTTGTTCTCAGGAGCTTTTAGTGAAACGTAGAATAACAGTTTGTGTTCTC
The DNA here is from genome assembly GCF_040938575.1 of Ambystoma mexicanum. Classification (NCBI taxonomy): domain Eukaryota; kingdom Metazoa; phylum Chordata; class Amphibia; order Caudata; family Ambystomatidae; genus Ambystoma; species Ambystoma mexicanum. The sequence goes on along the minus strand of NC_090932.1, from coordinate 659,082,810 downwards.
AACGTTAGATGAAAAACAATAGTTGCAAAGGACATATGTTGGTGTGAACAGAGCCTTGTGTGAAGACATCGCCAAAGCGTCCAAATTAGATTGTGGTCATATAGCCCTCTAGAGAGTGTTGGGACAACTGGGTCTGCAATAGAATGGCTTGGTAGCATGAATACATATGAGAAATTTCTTTTCGAAGGGGTGTAACCTCAATTATGTTTTTTATGAAGGCCACCTGGTTCCCAAGAGATAGCCGGAAGAATGTATGCTAGGGATCAATGTTCCCTCTAAGCTGTGCGCATGTGCGCTTGCCCAGCTTCCTTCTGGGTGCCGCTCAGAAGAATTTTAGCAGCGCACACAGACAATTCTCACCTATTCAAAAGTATTTAATAAGGCAAAAGCCACAGCAATTACCTGAAATGTTCTCTCTTAAAATAAGCAACTAGTCTTGATATTCTGCTAATTCCCTAACAGCAAAATACAACACAAGAGGTTAAAAACTAATATGAAAAACTGACTTCATGAACAAAAGAATCTAACCAAGATATGCCTGCACACATTAACTAAACATTTTCCCTCCCCACCCATGACTCCTAAACCTGACTCTAACACACTTTAACCTTATGAGTAACTTCTGCCAGAGAGTACATTAAGGTACTACCGGACAACCTTGACTCTTCCTCTCTTGGCTCTTCGAAAGGTTAACAGACGTGTAACTACATCCCCTTATTTTATCTTTGTTGTAACATTAATAACGTTCCCACGCCAGAATTTCTGTTACTCATTGTGCCTTACCAAAAGCATCACCCACACTATATAGTCTAACTACCAGCTCAAATATCAGATACTGACTGTAAGTAGGCAGGCTACTTGGATGTGTAACCAAATCCCATACTTCCTCTTCTTTGTACATATGTCACGCAAGTGCTTTGAAGCGGCCCACTTGTAAATTAATGCATTATGAAAATCAAATATTAATTTGCCCTCTAAAGATTTTGAAAAGACAAATGTGATGTTCAGCATCTCCTAATTTAGCATTACTAACATTACCCTATAAGTAGAGAGCAACATTGCAATATTATTTACTTAGCCTACAAGGGATAATAGGTATCGACTATGCCTGGGATTACAAGTCCATGGTATCAGGGCACCGGATATTCTGACATGAGAATGCTTTTCACAGAATCTGCATCATTTCCAAGTGTTCAGAGTTCCTTTCGGCATGGACCTTCACACATTATATGGTAACTTGCTTCTGTACAAAAACAGTTAACAGGAGCACTTGTGTAATCCTACACAATGATATTAGGGTGGGGTATGTTACAAACAATCTTGTATGCACTGCAAAAGAATTCTGTACATGCAGAGTCCTGACATTCTTAAAATGCACATCATGTGTCGAGGCATTAAAATATGCCTTGCTTGCAAAGTATTGTGGGTCTGCAAATATCCCAGTGATAGTTTACTGCTACAATCCCTCACTTTTTATAGTGCTCTATCAACTAGTATTGGAGGCAAGCACAGGGGCTGGGGAAGGGTATGGGTGGAAGCATCACTCTTTGTGGGTGATCAACAAAGCAGCACATTTCAAAGACCAAGTCAGGTGCTTTAAGCAGTACACTGGAGGAAAGGTGTTGCATGTTTGCTAAAGGATAGGAAATTCTAGTACCCATTTAGACAACAGCACCTTCTATTTCTGTCTATGCTCAATTGCTGAGGGCTTTTCAATATAACCTTGTGGTTCTGTGTGTGCAGTCTCTAGCATCTCCCTGCATCTTATTTAACTGATCACCACAAATTACAGAAGAGGAATCCATAATTATAGAAGAAGGCACTAAATCATTTGTATCTCTGATGAATTGATACAATTAACTTAAATGCATATATGTGTGATTTTCCTCAACAGGGCTCCATAATAAACCTCAGTAAGGCTCTTGTTTAATTTTATCTAGGCTGTGGTGCGGAAGGGTGGGCAAAACTATACACTTTATTATGTGCCCTGTCATTTCACTCCCTATGTCTGGGGTACAAGCATGGCTCTAATCAGATTTTGCTCCCTCGTTGGAGTCAAATGATTTTTCAGGGAGCAAAAAAGTAATTAGCTTTGCCAATAGGGATACTTTCTGCTTATTAAAAGATGTTCTTTCCCCATAAAATTCGTATGAGAATGGGCATTAATATTATTAGAGTTCCTTCCTTCCTATGCCACTGCTCTACTGGTCACTATTTTGAAAAAATATAAGTGGAGCTTTGTGGGTTGAAGCAATGATATGTTCATTGTTTCTTGTTTTTGTTAGGCACTTTCTCCTTTTTTAGGGAGTAAAAATGCATGATGCATATGTCTTTTAGCTCAAAGGCTGGTGTTATCACTACCAACAGGAGAACGTAATGTGGATAGTAACCAGAGGCACAGGAATTTTGGATCATCACATTCTAAGGTGCAGTTATTCTAATACAATTATCATCCTTACACAAATTATTTGAAGCATGTTCTCCCGACCCTTGAATTACTTAATTAAAGTGGCACTTGAACTCCTTTCAGCATGTTTTTGACACATTGCTTTTAATTTCCATTAATCCATCAGCAAATGTCTTCTGTGTGAGTTTCTTGACAGCACATCAGTTATGACAAGACATATTTGAGGGTGACAAACGCCAGGGACTTCGCTCGTAGCAGTAACAGGCTCCCAAGCCAGCCTATTCAAGGAGTGGAACCCACCTATCCCAACCCACCACCCAGAGCCAACCTACCTAACGGTCAATGAACAATAATGCAACAGCCTTGATAAAGACCTCTTGCTTGGGTCGAAACACGTGTCGGCTGACCACGAGATTATCGCATCAAGAATAAAATTCCCTTTTTTTTGAAAAATCAGAATACAAAGACACATTTCTTTAAGAATAAATATTGTTTGCACAAGATATCTGGGAACACAACTAAGAGATATTTGTGTTTTGTAATACAAATGAGTGATTTTCCAGTGGCATAAAACATACAGGGCCTCATTAAGACTTGGGGAGGTATTCTGGCGTAAATCCACCAGAAAACCACCCAAACAAATTACTGTTACCGCCACGTGGTGCAGAGGAATTTCCGCTGTATTACAACTGGTGGTGGCGGTGTAATTCCCCATTCATATTGAGTCCATGGGACTAAATGTGGCGTTTTGGCAGAATTACCGGAGTGGAAATTCCGACGATTTCAGCGTTGAGTTGGAGGATTTACCTCCAGGATTTTCCTAGAGGCAAATCTTCCACTCCAGGCCCAAAATCGTAATTTGGCGTAGTGGTAAAGTTTTTCTCTGCACGGAAGTACCTTTGCAAGGTAATGTGGCAGATATGAAGTCTTGGACTGGTTGGTGAGTTTTCTGCATAATCACATTTGACATATTTTATTTTGGAAAAAGTATTGTAAGATTTTTAAAGAATTGCAGTGGCTGGGAAGAGGAAATTCCTTTCCAAACTCTCTTCTAAGAAGGTAGCTCACAAAGTGGCTTACCTCATTAGTCATGTGTGCACAACAGCCAACCGGTTCCGCACATAGAGAAAAATAATTAGAGGGAACATTGGCAGACGTCTGAAAGGACAACAGACCTCTCTGCAGCAACAGGAAGAGGAAAAAAGGGAAGAATAAGATGATTGACATTGATGCTTCTTTCAATTCTCTGCACCCAGTGTGCCCCTTTGGGCAGCAGACAATAACACATTTTCATAGCAGCCAGGAACAAAGGACAATGTTAAAATGATTTCCTTCGCTCTCTCTCACTCAGTAATGTCACTAACACTGCATATATATCAGTGAATAGCATTGAATAGTAGTGTATGCGTGACCAGTATTAGAAGGGATATTTGAAACGCAGGTGTTTATGTAGGTAATGTTAAAGATGTTCATCACCCCAAAACTGACAATATGTGGTACAACCACATGAAGGTAGTGAGAAAAGGGAAATCAAACTACTCTTGCTATGTGTGTCCTTTAATCCCTCATGCAACAGGCACACCCAAACTGTTCATACCAGAAGGATTGCCACCAGGAGTAGCCCAATGTGTAGTGCATCTTGCCTTATGTAGGGTGGGAGGATTGATTCAGGCTCACAAGGTCCAAACACAATTGGTAGAAATTGACAACACAGCATACACAGATAACCACATAAAGATAAAGGAGATGGCAGAAAAAGAGAGTTTGAAGAAGCTTATACTGAACTATCAGACAAACTGTTGGAGGAAGGGGGAAGTTGTCTTTATTCTACTACCCCTGATCACTTGTCCAGATGAAGTAGGATGGGTGCAGGTACCGTGCAAAACAAGACTTAAATTGCAGTTGATAGGTGCTGTTTACTATAGAGATGAGTGGGTCAAGGGACTGATGAGGTGCATGGCAGGAGGGATGGTTGGACTATCTATGAGCACAGTTTCACAAATAAATGGGACTTGTTTGGCTGGTTGGGAAAAGTATGTTATTGAATTGACCTGGATTGACCAACATAAGAAACCTACCCAAATACTGAAACTTACATGGTTCTCCTTGTGTTTCAGATACAATGGCAGCATGCATGTGGGGACTAACAAATGGTGCAACCAGACTATCGATCCACCAGACATTCGGGGGGTGAGGGGGAAGCAGCCCTTATAGACAAATATTGGGTTTGTGGGAGCTTAGCGTACAACAAATTTCTGCCACTCTGAAAGGGTGTATGTTCCTTGGCAACCCTGCAGTCTCCCATGCACGTTGTCCCAGATGTCAATCTCACCACAATCAGCGAGCACCCCATGTCCAAACTAGAGAACCAGCAGGACCAGCACTCTTTGGGCTTGCAACGTCGTTGACACAGAAACTATTTTTCCCAGGACTCTAGTGACTGATTAAAAACTATTCCTGAGGAGTTTAGGCTACTTAGGGCCTCATTACACGGACAGCGGTAAGGCTTAACGGTCACCGTTAATGGTACTGGTGACCTGGTGACCGTTACCCCTTACCGCCTTACTATGAGGTCCCTTTGCGGGTTGGAGACTTTAATGCCTGCTTTTTGCAGGCGTTAGAAACCAACCCGCAAAGGGACCAGGGAGCTAATTACGGTACCGCAATTTGCAGTGCCGTAATTAGCACCTTCCCCATTCCCATGATGCCCTTGCTCCCGGTATACAGGCAGCAGCAAATGCAAAATGGCTCCAGATAACATTTTGGGAGCTCATTCAACTTGCAAAAGAATTTGAGCATGGACTAAACGCCATCTGTTAGGACATAAGAGCAATTAAGTTGACCACACTCCAAAATAGATATGTCCTCGGTTAATTGACTGCCATGCAAGTGGTGCTGTGCAGCGATAGGAAGTTCCTGTTGCACTTACATACCTTCCAATGACACAGAATACTGCACCTTAACCCAAGCTACACACTCACTACAGACTTTGTGCAGAAGGATAGAGAAGGAAGGGGGAATCACAGAAAAAGACTGGTTTGGGTTTATGGGCCTCATTACGGGTCCGGCCGTAACCCTGCCTGTGAAACCGGTGGGTTGCCTCCGGACCTAAAACAAAATGCCAGCGCCTGACTTCCCGATGCCACAGGCTAGTCCGAATCCAGTGGCTGGAAAGTAAGGTGCCAGTAATTTTGTGAGTCCCCAACGGGGACACGGGAGCACCAGCACCGTTAACAATGGTGCCAGTGCTCCTGTGAGAACTCTGTGAGCAGATGCAGTCCTGCCCGGAAGGCCTGACCCTGCCAGGCAGGACAGCACCTGCCCACAGAGTAGTACTGTGCTGGTCCAGAAACAACAGTGCCGGAAGGCTTACCAGCACTGTTGTTTCCAGACCAGCACAGTTGTAATGAGGCCCTATGTTTTCATGGGTTTCAGTGCGGATGGGTAATATATTGAAGGTGCTCATTCCTGTCCTGGTTTTGTTGCTTATCCTTCTTTGTACCTGCAAGTTGCTTATGGGTTGCTGCAGAAAGACGGTGTCCAAGGGAAGGCCTTTGATGTCACTTTAACTTAAAACAGGTGAGGCCACTCCCCTTTTGAAACATGTGCACACACAGAGATTCAAATGGAATTGTGAGATTGAGAATTGCATGATTAGAATATCAGAAATGATTGGTCCAGCAGGAACACTTTCTTATCCCCCTCCTGACCCAACTAGTGGGAAGAATATGCTGACTACAAAGGGTGTGGGGGTTGCTGTTTTCTGACATGTACCCCAGAGGAACATGCAGAGCAAGGAGGCGACTAGCGTTATATTAGTAAGGTATGGGTACCAAAGACTGATTTTTACAAAATGAAGAAAGCAAGTAGAGTTAATTAATTAACTAACAGGGGGAATGTTGGGATGCAGGTGCAACACCCTAAAAGTGTAGCGAAGTACAAACTGTGGAAGTTCCAATAGCATGAACATTTTGTCATTTTTAGAGTTTCTGTCATTTGTCACAGCGTTTAGGGCATTTTCAAATGGGATTTAGTTTTGCTTTAGTTTTGTCTGATTTTAGAGATCATTAGGCTACCAAGCACATAGTGGAAGAATGGACGGCAACGATATTGTTATTGGAATATATTAGCATTAAGGGTCTCTAGCCACAGTAGCCAGAGTCCTGCCATTTTGAACTAGGTGCAATTAGAGTTTGTAGATTTTTGTTATTTAGGGCACTAGGCTGTAGTTCTGAAGTTAATGAAACTTTGTTCCTGCTTCCCCCAGCAAGTGTTCAGCATGCCTCGGTCCTTGGAGGAAGGGTGAGGGGCAGTACACATATTAGTTATTGTTGCAGTGCCTAGTTGTTCTCAGGAGCTTTTAGTGAAATGTAGAATAATGGTTAGTGTTCTCAATGATACATAAAATACAAAAGTTGTAAAGGACATATTTTGGTGTGAACGGAGCCTTGGGTGAAGGCATTGCAAATACATCAACACTAGATCATGGTCATACTGCCCACAAGGGAATTCTGTGTCAACTGTGTCTGCAATAGAACGGCTTGCTAGCATGAATACATAGGAGAAATTAATTTCCAAGAGGTGGAGACTCAATTACATTTTTTATGGAGCCACCTGGTTCCCAAAAGATAGCCAGAAGTATGTGTGCTAGGGACAGCAACATGTTTCAAAACAGGACTTGCAAAAAGTGTTGCAGAAGCAAACTACTACAAGGCCTGAGAACTGCCTGGGATTGCCATCAGAAGTTACATGAACTTGTCTTGATCAATAAGAGTATGCCTTTTAGTAAATGTTACATGTATAACGTTAGCCAATCAGGATGAAGAATTTTCTGCTGAGTGCACAAGTAGGTCATTGTTAGGGGGCTGCATTTAGGATGGTCACAGATAATGCACTAACCAATGGGGGACACTAATGCATACTGTGTTTAGATTTCTCTACGGTTCAGAGCCAATAGGGAATGTGGGATCAACATGTACTTCTGTGGAACCTCCCTACCCCAGGGTTCCACGTTTCCAAGGTACATTCTTCCCATTCAAGTGATACACTGAGCTAGACACTACAGTAATGTGCTCTAATTAAGTATTTTTAGTCTTGTAATTTTTAAAAATGTGACACAATGTGGGTGGATCGAAGGTGTTTTCAGTTCTATGGAGCTGACTGATCCTTGTGGCCATCATGTTGATGTATTAAATATAGTTTCTTTGCAAATCGTGCATCCCATTATTGCATCCTTGGATTGATTTTTTTGATCGGCTTTTGGGCCTACCGCCCATTTTCGAATTACCACCTGCATTAAATCTTACGAAATCCCCCTGGAGATATATTGGGTTCATTATGAATTTGGTGGTAGCTGTGCTAGTAAAACAGGCACGGCTTCTGCCGGAGTCAATTTTTTACTGGCAATTACCGGGTCATTACTGCCCTGTCGGACATAATTGCCCATTCCTGGGAGCCAGTAAAAAATGCTCCCCATTCCCATTCAAGCCCCATATGGCTCAATGGGGATGCCGGAACCACCGGTACCATTCAGAATGCCGCCTGTCATTTCTGCATGGGTTGAGAGTTTGTGGGCACCCAGGTTAAGGAATTAACCTTATTCCATTATTGCATAAGGTTCCGGGGAGGGGCTAGTAGATATCATGGGCTCAAATGGACAAAAATAGTTTGATAATGGCACTCCTGTCTCTTACCGCTGGAACGGGTGAGTGGATATATGCCCTTCAGAAGCAGACAACTTGTATGAAGCTGACCGTAGGGGACTTGAAACATGTATTTGTTTCAATAGTGGGAGATTAATCTGATGACATCTGGGTCAAAACGGGGTATCCAGGAGTGAAGTTAGGGGATGATAGCCACAATGGAGCCAATTTTAATGACGTTAGGCCCCAAGTATTGGCAGTGCTGCGATATACATATCGAGATACGCCAGACCTTCAATCAATAATGAAGCAAAGAATTCGGGACGATGAGGATCCTGCACAGTATATTATGCAAATTCAGGAAATTTGGAGGGCAGAGATGGGAGATTTCTGGCACCAAGTGTTCACCTTCTATTCTTTCGTGGTGAAAAGGGGACTTCCAAAGGAAGTGCAGAAGACTCTTGATAAGGTAGTGGGGATCGATGTCATGATCTCTGCTTCCAAAAGGTCAGGGTTTTCCCAACTCCCTTGGAAGCAGATCCATAACCCAGGTTCCGAGTGCCAACCAGTCCCAATTGGGACCTTTTGGACCCAGTCCTGGTGCCAGTGGCACCAGGCTCATAAATATGCCCAGTCCCAGCGCTGGAAGCGCCGGGCTCATAATGCTTGGGTGGACTTACCTGCAGCAGACCATGCTGCTTACTTGCCTGCCAGTTGAGCCTCTGATCCTCTTCTGTTTGGAACTACTTTTCCTGTTGGGTGGGGCAGGAGCCACTCGCTAGATTCAGAACACTGGAACTCTTCTGGAAAGCAGGAACTCTTTTCTTACTAGGCGTGGCTGTGGAAGGAGACACCTAAGCACTACAGGAGGCTATTTAAACCACACCCGATGGATGAATCTTGCTTTGCGTTATTCTGCATCCTCTGCAGCAGAACGCTCATCGTGTCTTCTGCATCTGATCCTGGGCCTAAGGAAAAAGGCTTACCATCCTGAATCCAGTCTTCAGCAACACCTATAAAGACAAGAAAGCACAGGTTAGCATTACGGTCTTCAGTGCCAGCTCTTCACTTACCTGGTCCATCGGCTGTCACCAACGCCTCGCGGTGCATTCCGGCATCTGAAGGACAAAGGCTTACCTACTCTTCGTGCGCTCCGGAGGTCTTCACACTGCATTCCGGCATCTGAAAGACAAAAGCTTACCAACTCTTCGCACGCTCCGGAGGCCTTCGGCGCTGCATCCCGCATCTGAAAGACAAAACAAGGTGCGTTTAAAGACATTGGGGAACTTTAATACTCACGTGCCATTACTCCTTTCCACATCTAACCCAGTGGGTATTCCGGCACCCGGCAGCCGCTCCGAACTTGTACCTGCAAAATAAAAAGACAGTTAGAGCGCATCGTGAAGCAGGCAACAAGTGCTTACTTACGTGCTTCCAGGCGCTTCTATTCATCACACGGGCTCCATCTTCAACTCACTTCAGCCCGTCATCCGCCATCGCCGGAACCCTGCAAAACAAGAAACATCATTACTTAAGACTTTAAAGACATTAGAGTTACTCGAAACTTACCGTTTGTGCAGTAAACGACGGACAGCAGTCCTCTGAAGTCAAGAGGCCTGCTCCCCTTATCCAGTGAAGAAAATGGTTACAGCACCCTGCCCCGAGGCAGATGGAGAGCACGGCGTTCACTTACCTAAGACATCTCACCCTTCAAGTCAGACATACAGTGCACAGAGGTCCAGCCCAAAGAGCCAGCCGTGTGTTGCACATCACCGTTGAAGATACGGTATACGCCCAGTCAAGACCGGCGCCTCTACGGGAATCAGGTGAGCGTTACAGAACGCAAAGCCTACCACAAAACTCCCGTCCAGGCGCTATGGAAACCTCGGATACTGACCAGCTAGCCCAGTTACTTGGGGAACTAAGGGCAGAAGTGCATGCAGCCCGTCAGGAAACGAACGCTCTAAGAAGGGAACTGATTATTTCCAAGGAGCTAACAGATGATCTCGCTAGACAATTGCTACAGTCACAAGCCGGACAGACCCCGTTACCCGCATCTGGGGGAAATCTTCCTTCTACATCCTCTATGAATCCAGTGCAGATCAACCTACCTGGGAATGTACCTCTGGCTCCGCCCGAACGATTTTCTGGTGACCCAAAGAGGTTTGCAGTATTTATCAATCAGTGCCGGTTGCATTTCTTATGCCGGCCAGCAGCCTTTCCAACTGATCAAGCTAAAGTAGCTTTCGTGCTTTCGTACCTTAGTGGCAATGCGGCAGACTGGTCGATCCCTCTAGTAAATCAAGATGATCCGGTCCTCCATGATTTTCAAGCTTTTCAGCTCAGTATGGAAAAACTGTTCGCAAGACATTCACAGGGGCAGGCCTTGGACAATGAGCTTCTTTCGTTGCGACAAGGTAATCAAGACCTTTTGGCTTATATTGCGTCTTTCAACAGACTGATAGTGGAAACTCAATGGCCTAAGGACAAAAGGATTACGCTGTTTTATAGAGGTCTACGTGGAGAGCTCAAAGATGTGTTAGCCCAAGTAGTGAATCCCCCACAAGATTGTTCGGACTATATAGACTTAGTCGTTCAAATAGATCACAGACTGCAGAACAGGAAGGCCGATCGTTCCAAGTTTGATGCTCGAGTATTTTCCAAACCGCCAACTCCTTCCAAAGGAGTAGACTCCGGGGAACCCATGCAAATAGGGGGTCTGAAAGGTCCTCTAACACAAAAGGAGCGGGAAAGGAGAAAACAGTTGCAATTATGCCTCTATTGCGGAAACTCAGGGCACTTTCTTCGAGACTGTCCGGTGAAACCTGCCAAGAAGGCAGTAGGAGCTGCAGTTACCGAAGTTACAAACTCTGAGCAGGGAAACGACCTCGCCCGACAAGAATAGAGGTCCTCTTGCCGAGCGTGAAAACCAGTTCCGTGACCTCGCATTTCGTGATACCTATGGTCCTCATTAGCCCTGATAATCCGGATCGATTACATGCAATTGAAGCTTACGTCGACAGCGGTGCCATCGGCAATTATGTGGATCACGAAATGGTTTTGAGGATGAATCTAACTCTTTGTCCCAAGGCTGTAAAGGACGTCATTACTACGGTGGATGGTACGGAGATAGCCTCCGGGCCAGTAACGCATACCACTCAAGAGGTGACGCTAGTAAGTCAAGATGGACACCATGAGAAGATCGTGTTCGATGTGATCAAGGCCCCTCAGTTTCAGATTATTCTAGGAATACCTTGGTTAGAGAAACACAATCCTCTGATCGATTGGCGAGCAAGAACGGTCCAGTTTCCAGAATGTGTCTCTACTTGTCACCCTCCACCTGGTGTGGCACTGGCAGCAATTTCTTCAGAGACTCCCCAGTTACCTCCCGAATACCTAGAACACCAAGATGTTTTCCGGAAGGATCAGGCTAACTCTCTACCTCCTCATAGGTCTTATGACTGCCAGATAGACCTGATACCTGGATCTACTCCTCCTTGTAGTAGAATTTATGCCCTCACCCAGCCTGAGAACCTTCACCTTCAACAATACCTTGATCAATACCTGGCAAATGGGTTTATTCGTCCTTCCAAGTCCCCTGCTTCTTCAGCTTTGTTCTTCGTTCCAAAAAAGGAAGGAGACCTTAGAACTTGTATAGATTATCGCTCCCTGAACCAGATCACCGTTAAGAATAGATATCCGTTACCTTTGATCCCTGAACTCCTGGACCAAGTCAGAAAAGCATGCATATATACAAAGCTGGATCTTAGAGGAGCTTACCACTTGGTACGAGTAAAAGAGGGCAATGAATGGAAGACGGCCTTCCGCACCAAGTATGGGCTATTTGAATATCAGGTCATGCCCTTCGGACTTTGCAATGCCCCGGCCGCCTTTCAAAATTTTATGAACGATGTCCTCAGAGAGCTCATAGATGTGTGTGTTGTTGTTTACATTGACGACATCCTCGTTTATTCTTCATCAGAATCTGAACATCGGAAACACGTGAAAATGGTCCTCGAAAGATTGCGTCAACACAAACTTTTCGCTAAGTTGGAAAAATGTGTTTTCAACGTGACTGAAGTTGAATTCTTGGGATTCATATTATCACCTGGCGGAGTGTGTATGGATTCAAAGAAGGTCGATGCAGTTCTCAAATGGCCATCACCATCCTCCGTAAAAGGTGTGCAAAGCATGTTAGGCTTCGCTAACTTTTACCGCAGGTTTATCCCCGAATTCTCTCGAATAGTCCAGCCCATCACTGCCTTGTTAAAGAAAAACAAACGTTTTGAATGGTCTACCGAGGCGGAACAAGCTTTCCAGGATTTGAAGACTAAATTTATCTCTGCACCAATCTTAAAACACCCTCGCCCCGAACTCCCCTACATCGTGGAAACTGATGCTTCAAGCCTTGCCATGGGGGCAGTTCTATCACAAAAGGACCCGGTAACCAATCAGTTGCATCCCGTGGCATTTTGGTCCCGCAAATTCTCGCCTCCTGAAATCAATTACACGATTACTGACAAGGAACTTCTGGCTATCAAGTCTGCCTTTAAGGCTTGGCGGCATTATCTGCTGGGGGCCCGACACACCGTTACTGTGATTACGGATCACCGAAACCTGCAATATTTGAAAACCGCAAAAGCCCAATCCTCTAGACAACTCCGTTGGGCATTATTCTTTGCCGAGTTTGACTTCATAATTACCTATCGACCTGGTACAAAGAACGGTAAAGCTGATGCCCTTTCTCGGATGGGAGTGGAAGAACACTTGATCAACCCTAAACCTGTACCAATCATTACCGAACAAAGAATTCTGGGTGTAATCGCCACAGAATCCATAGAGGAAGTTAAGGATAAAGCCAGGCAACTTGTAACTCCAGCAGCCATACAGAATTGGCATCTGCAGGGAAAGGACTTTGCAGTAAAGGACAACTTATGGTATTTCCAAGAACGATTATACCTACCCAGCACAGATTTACAGAAAAAAGTAATCGCTTGTTATCACGATTCTTTAATGGAAGGACATCCCGGTATGGCCAAGACCTCAGAAAAGATCAAGCGCTACTTCTGGTGGCCGTCTTGGAAAAAAGATATCAGAGACTTTATAATGTCCTGTGGAGTATGTGCCCAAAACAAGAGTCAAAAGGAAAGACCAGCAGGCCTCTTACGCCCTATTGACATCCCACCTCGCCCTTGTCATACGCTTTCTATGGACTTCATCACCGATCTACCTCCATGCTCCGGATACAATACGATTCTAGTAATCGTGGACTTATTCTCCAAGATGGCGCATTTCATTCCGCTCAAAGGCTTGCCAACAGCAGCAACTATGGCCCGAGAATTTCTCGAAAACATCGTCCGACTGCACGGTTTTCCTTCGGTTCTAATTTCGGATCGAGGTAGTCAATTTATTTCTCATTTTTGGCGAAATTGCTGTCGGTCGGCTCAAATTGATGTGAGACTATCGACCAGTCACCACCCTCAGACCGACGGACAAACCGAGAGGACCAATCAAACTCTGGAACAGTATTTACGCTGCATGCTGCAACAAACTGAAAAAACTTGGAAAGACATCCTTTGGATAGCCGAATATGCCTACAATAACTCTGTCCATTCGGGAACTGGGAAAACCCCGTTTTTTCTTTTGTACGGCAGTCACCCTCGAACCTCGGAGTTGGATCCCCTCCAAGATCTTGAAACACCAGCAGTAGACTACCTGCATTCTACAATCACCCAAGCCTTTAAGGAAGCTGTTTCTCACCTTCAAAGGGCTAAAGAACAATACAAGAAAGGAGCAGATCAACATCGGAAGGAAGCCCCTCAATATCAAGTAGGGGATCAAGTCTGGTTATCCACCAAACATCTACCTCTAAAAGGGCCACGCACATTCAACCCTAGATACCTTGGTCCCTATTCCATCACTACCATAGTAAACCCAGTAGCGGTCAAGTTGGACTTGCCCCCGCACATGAAGATACATCCGGTCTTCCACGTCTCTCTATTAAAACCTGTGCAACCTCAAACCCGACTAACTAAATCTCCAAAACCTATCCTAGTTGATGGAGAACTCGAGTTTGAAGTCAAAAGCATTCTGGACTCCAAGATCTCCAAATCTAAACTATTTTACCTAATTGACTGGAAAGGCTACGGCCCCCAAGAGAGATCCTGGGAACCTGCTGAATATGTCCACGCTCCTCGCCTAATCAAAAGATTTCACCGAACATTTCCTGACAAGCCAAAACCCCCGGAGGAGCCCGGTTTGGGAGGGGCCTTGAGGGGGGGTACTGTCATGATCTCTGCTTCCAAAAGGTCAGGTTTTTCCCAACTCCCTTGGAAGCAGATCCATAACCCAGGTTCCGAGTGCCAACCAGTCCCAATTGGGACCTTTTGGACCCAGTCCTGGCGCCAGTGGCACCAGGCTCATAAATATGCCCAGTCCCAGCACTGGAAGCGCCGGGCTCATAATGCTTGGGTGGACTTACCTGCAGCAGACCATGCTGCTTACTTGCCTGCCAGTTGAGCCTCTGATCCTCTTCTGTTTGGAACTACTTTTCCTGTTGGGTGGGGCAGGAGCCACTCCCTAGATTCAGAACACTGGAACTCTTCTGGAAAGCAGGAACTCTTTTCTTACTAGGCGTGGCGGTGGAAGGAGACAACTAAGCACTACAGGAGGCTATTTAAACCACACCCGATGGATGAATCTTGCTTTGCGTTATTCTGCATCCTCTGCAGCAGAACACTCATCGTGTCTTCTGCATCTGATCCTGGGCCTAAGGAAAAAGGCTTACCATCCTGAATCCAGTCTTCAGCAACACTTATAAAGACAAGAAAGAACAGGTTAGCATTACGGTCTTCAGTGACAGCTCTTCACTTACCTGGTCCATCGGCTGTCACCAACGCCTCTCTGTGCATTCCGGCATCTGAAGGACAAAGGCTTACCTACTCTTCGTGCGCTCCGGAGGTCTTCACACCGCATTCCGGCATCTGAAAGACAAAAGCTTACCAACTCTTCGCACGCTCCGGAGGCCTTCGGCGCTGCATCCCGCATCTGAAAGACAAAACAAGGTGCGTTTAAAGACATTGGGGAACTTTAATACTCACGTGCCATTACACCTTTCCACATCTAACCCAGTGGGTATTCCGGCACCCGGCAGCCGTTCCGAACTTGTACCTGCAAAATAAAAAGACAGTTAGAGCGCATCGTGAAGCAGGCAACAAGCGCTTACTTACGTGCTTCCAGGCACTTCTATTCATCACACGGGCTCCATCTTCACCTCACTTCAGCCCGTCATCCGCCATCGCCGGAACCCTGCAAAACAAGAAACATCATTACTAAAGACTTTAAAGGCATTAGAGTTACTCGAAACTTACCGTTCGTGCAGTAAACGACGGACAGCAGTCCTCTAAAGTCAAGAGGCCTTATCCAGTGAAGAAACTGGTTACAGCACCCTGCCCCGAGGCAGATGGAGAGCACGGCGTTCACTTACCTAAGACATCTCACCCTTCAAGTCAGACATACAGTGCACAGAGGTCCAGCCCAAAGAGCCAGCCGTGTGTTGCACATCACCTTTGAAGATACGGTATACGCCCAGTCAAGACTGGCGCCTCTACGGGAATCAGGTGAGCGTTACAATCGAAGCTAAAGGATGGGCAGAAATAAGGCCATTATTGTACACCATTGTAAATGGTTAAAAGAAAAAGAGAAGGAAACAGTTTAGAGTGTGCAGTTAGAGGAAGCAAAACTGGTACAGAAAAAGTTAGCTAAAGTTGCACTGGAAGGGGCAGTGATGGCGGTCTAGACAGAAGGACAGGTTGAGCCCAGAGCAGTCCAGGCAGATGTATAAGCAGCGCCTAGTTGGGGAGGTGAATACGATTGTAATGGTGGGTACCAGTCTCATTACCAAGGAGTGTTTCCAGGGGGTATCAGTGGGGAAGCGGGGAGTTTTTGCGGGGCAAAGGGAGGACAAGGTGGTTTTGGAGGAATGGGGTCACAGGGAGGAGGAGCCGGACAGTGTTGGACTTGTGGGTGGATGGACCATTTCTCCAGGGAGTTCATGAGTAGACAAGTAGTTGCGTACCCCCAGCAGCAATCATACCCATATCCGCAGGGAGGCTCGGCCGTATCCCCAGCCTTATGTGCAAACACCCCCAGCGGTTACATATGGTGCACCTGTGATGCTGGAAATGCATTGAAGGGACCGGACCTCCATGTCCTTGTCCTGTACTCCTTTTTCATGTGTGTTCAGTGTTGTTGTCTGCACAGGAGTCCAGATGGGACTCCTGGCAGTGCAGCTCTTCCTCTTTTTGGTTGTGGTGAACAGAAACCATTGATACCCATATGGCACCTATGGGTTGGGGTACCCCTGTATCCCTAGTGTATGTTTTTGGGCACCTGTGTGTGGCCCACAGAGCAGGGTATGGTATGGTGGCAGCTTCATGCTGAAGTTGACAGGTGCTCTGAGTATCCTCCATTTTGGGATACCCAGGCCCTGCCATAGGAATCTGTGGATTTCTGATAGAAGGCAAGGCGGACCCTGGGCCTCTTGGTTCCTATTACCTGGCACCTTGTTTTCCCAAAGTCCTGGGAAGTCATGACTCTGTCCCTTCCCCTTACTGGCTGTTGGGTGGGCGAACCATATATGGTATTGTGGGGAAGTCCAGGCCAGACTGGCTGGAGCCTTCCCAGTAACTGTATGTTGTAGGTACACCCTGGGGGTGGGACCTGTGTAAATAGAGTGTGTGACCAATATGCATTATATGTTATGGGTGTCTGGTATCTGTGTGTGTGACACACAGAATGAGAAAGCCCTGCCTGAAACTGGCATGAATGCAGTGTGGTGTGCTTGCCCCAATCCACATTCCTTGTTATGGGTGTCTGGGTGGAAGTGAATGGCCTGAATGCACTGTGAGCCTGATTGGCTGCCTGCCTGTATGAATGCCCTTCTGTCTGATTGGCTGACTGAGCTTGCCTTAGCAGTGTGAATGAGGGACAGATGTGTATATATGGGGACCTGAATTAAAGATAATGGAGAGGGGCACTACATGTATATGTATTAGTAGGTACATATCTGCTCTCTAATTAGTACTAAAGTTACCATAACTCTTAAGGAATGCTTCAGTTATACCTGAGACTAGTCTCCGGGCCTGTGGAGACTCAGAAATGCTACAGTCTATCTAAAAAGCCTTTTGTCGCCAACAGGTACCCATGTGCACTCTTTCAGGACACAGTCTCAATGCAGTTTACACTCTCATTGTTTAAATTAATAATGTAAATACAAATTAATGTCTAAGAATTTTGTACAAAATTCAAAAGCTAATTTAATGTAATCCTGATTTCACACTGACTTCGGCTGAACCTACATCTATGACATGTGGAGTTCCTCAAGGATCATGCGTTTCTCCAACCATGTACAACATTTTCACAATGCCACTTTTTCGACAGCTTTGATGATCTGGGTGTCACCTACACCAACTATGCAGATGACACTCAGATCCTCATTCCTCTAACTGGTGAGTATGACACAGACCTAGCTCTGATCAATAAAATATATCTCATCATTCAGGCCTGGGTGGCCTTGCATGGCCTTTGCCTGAATGATGAAAAGACACAGCTCCTGCTTGTTGGTACCCTGGCCAATCTCAACAAACTTAGCTCTCACTTCCTATCTTTCAACATTGATTGCATTGACATGAAAGTGGCCAAAGAAGTAAACACTTGGGGTTTCTACCTAGACGCAGCCCTAAATATGCAAAAGCAAGTCAACGCTACAGCCTCAGCAACAGCTTACACCTGCAATTCATGCCTGTAAGACTTTCTTATCTACAGCCAGTTGCATCACCCTAGCGAGAGCTTTAATACTCTCTAACATAGATTACTGCAATGCTCTTTACCTGGAATCCAGTAAATATATTGTTAATAAACTTCAAATACTTCAGAACAACGCACTAAGAACTGCATTAAATATCTCTAGAAGACAACACATTTATGAGACCAGACGGGACCACAAATGCTGTCAGTCAAGGACAGAATTCAGTTCAAAGTAGCTTCCCTTACTCCTAAATGCCTAAATAACTAAGCCCTTGCCTACCTTATGGACAAACTTGTCAAAAATACATTGACACGACCCACCAGAACCATGCACTCTTTTTGCCTGAAAATCCCCAGGTAGAAGTTGAAGAAAGCAGGAGGTAGAAGCTTCCCGTTCTTGGCAGCCCAGCTTTGGAACTCCCTGCCCTTAACCTTAAGAGCTGATCAGTTGTTTTTTATTTTCAGAAGAAGTGGCTCATCTCGAATGATCTATGACCAGCCTTAGTATCCCACCCTTAGTACCAGCCTAATATTGCATTGCTTTATGTATGTAAATTGACCTGCATATTTATCATGTATATTACTGTTTCATTCACTGTAAAAATATTGCAAAAGAAATGTATTGTAACTATTCATCCATGTAAAGTATGTTAACATGTAATCATTCAACTCGCAATGCGCCTAGATACCCCAGGGTTTGTAGCGCTAAAGAAATAAATAAACAAACAAACAAACACTTATTTGTGTAGTTCAATCTAACACAAATTAACTATTCCTTTTGACAAGTTTCATAAATTCAAAGGAAAAACACATCACTTCGTCTTGATATCAAATAAACCACATTTATTTTGTTTCATGGTGATTCACACAGTCAACTGAAAACAAATGTTGTTGCTGACGCGTTTCGGACTCTAGGGTCCATTTCCAGAGCATAAGAGTCGTAGCTTTCCAAATTCTAAACAATTTAATTCAATAATTCATCTGTGTACCTACAATGAATTACAAATAATATAATGATTTCAACAATGTATGTACTGAGTGCTACTCATTTTGTCCATCTTCCAGAAAGAAGCTCATACTAACCTCAATGGCAGGGATTAGTGCTAACTTGGTCCTCAGCCTGGAAAAAATGAAACGTGAAATGCATATGTTATCTGTTGGGCACTCCTGGTGTCTGTCAAATAAGTACGCTGTGTAATGCCTGGTATCAAAACACTCACCTCGCAAATGCGTAATGTGAGCCATTATCATTTATTCAGCCTCTTCGACTGTCTCTGGATTCTCAAGAAGAAATTATGTGTTTTTCCTTTGGATTTATGAAATTTGTCAAAAGGAATAGTTACATTATGTTAGATTATTAAATTACACAAAGACGTATGAAATCGGGTATAAATTAAATTTGTTTTTGAACTTTGTACAAAATTCTCAGACATTAATTTGTATTTACAGAATTCATTTTAAAAAAATGAGAGTTTAAACTGCATTGAGACTCTATGTCCTGAAAGAGTGCACATGGGTAAACTGTTGGCAACAACAACCTCTTTAGATGTATCTGGGGACCTCTCACTTTGCAATTTGTTCAGAAGCTGAAGTTGAAACTTGAAGTTGCTTATCCCCGAAGCCCAGCTGGAAGAAGAATTGCTGCTGTTTTCCTTCGACCCAATCTAAAAGCTGTTGAGTCTGTCGAGGACTGATACGAGAGAGGGCCTGGCTAGGAGACCTCTCCCCAAGCTATGATGGAAAATCGTGCAGAAGCTGATCTTCATCGAGGTACGCTGGAAGCCAGTCCCGAAGGCTGTCGACAAGAGAAAGAGTTTACAGAGAATCTCGAATTAAAGCACCCGGACATCAAGGCCATCGAAGTCCATTGCCGTCGACCGGGGTTTGGAGGATTTCTGTGACCGCCGAAAGCCCATCAAGTTGTGTTGCCCAGAAGCAGCAACAGCTGATGCCATGCTGCTAGACGACCAGAGCTGCAACGCTCCAGCTTTTGCCTAAGAACATTTTAAATGAAGGGCTCCCTTGCCATCACGGTCGACCGATTTGTCCCACTGAAGAAAGTCAAGGTCGTCGATGAATGAGGACAATCTGGCGGTGGGTTTCCCGCCACCCAAAGTCCACAATTACGCTGACAAGTGAAGATCCGAAATCCAGCCGTGGTCTAGTCCCGGTCGTCGACGCTGACACCCAACGCCTGCGGCCGGGCCTACGTTATTCACTGAGTCTTCTTTGCGGCACCGAACACTTTGCATCGAGGTGCACCACATGCCTCATCTTCCGAGGACGTCCTCGAATGATAATTGATGAGCACCGTGAAGATCGAAGCTGCAGTCTTAACGCAAGTGTTCACATTTCTTCAAGGAATCTGGAAGCCCTGTGGCTCCTGCTTTAAAGGGCGACCACTCTCGAGGGATCCGTCAACAAACCATCAAACAAACTCTTCTAACTCAGGTGCATTGGGGTAGTGGAACATTCTAAACAGGAAACAAGACTATTTAAACATTAATGGAATGGGCTTGTTAATACTCTTTATTACAGGTTGCCCAGGTGGGAGGATCCTCACACAGAACTGTGTCTTAGTAGCAAAAGTACCATTCTGCCATTGTTTGAACCAACATGTCTTCCTTTCCACGCTCTATGCTGATACACATTGTTATATGATTTGTATGCCATTATTACTGTCAGCAGTGGATGCATTTTAAAGTAGTCAGTAGCTGAGTGTGGTAAAACATAGACATTGTATATATTTGCCATATTAGAATTGCCAGAGTACAAAGTGTGTTATTAATTGATGTATATATCTTGAACCCTATTTATATATAAAGAACTGTGTTAGCACATAACATAGTGTGTGGACATTCCTTTGTGGGGGCTTGGGGACTACACTGTACTTAATAAACAGCCCACATCACCTCCTGAGAACTTAAGCCTTGGTTGCTCATCCATTCTGCCATATAGAGAATCTTGGCTGGGGTGCTCTGTGCTTCTACTCTGCCATATAGAGGGCAGGAGTACAGATACCCCCTCCAGTCTTTACACTGGTGGCAGCGGTGGGATGCTAATGGTTTTAAGAATCAGTGTGTAACCTTGCCACCTACAAAATATCCACATTTTATTAATTTGAGATTTTAGTTGTGTACTACTGTAACTTCACTACACGCAATGGAATCTATTGCAGATGGTAAATTGACTAAAATGAGCTAAGAGGCTCTCCAAAGTTCTTGTGAAGCCAGGGAGTTAGACGTTGAAGATATGTCGAGGGATGAGCTGATAGCTGCCCTGGTGGACTACCAGACTGATTGTGATGCTCTTGATGAAGGAGGGGGTGAAACCACTGAGGACCCTGCCCCTGGGGTTATTATTGAATCTGTTTCTGGGAGAGCCACCTCTCCTGCTGCCACTATTCTGAAACCCAGCATTGTTTCTTCAGGGAATGCCTTGTAATTTAAATTATTAAGCATAACATTGACCTTTGAATATAAAAAGTTGGAAACTGGAGCTGAACTAAAGAAGGAGGAGTTGCCACAGCAAATGATACTCAAGGATAGAGATCTTGAACTTAAAAACAAGGACACTGAATGCCAGCTAGAGAAAGCTAGAGTGGCGACTTCCGCCAAACCAGATGAGAGTGTCAGGTGCCCTGCCACCAAGTTTATGAAAGATTTGGTTGGTGTGTATGTGGAGGGATCTGATATCCTCCAATGGATTGAAACATTTGAAATGGCTTGTGGAATCCATGATGTTGATAAGAGAGATTGGCTCAGTGTTTGTTAAGTAGAGTGCCTTGGACTGGTTATGATTGTATTCAGAAACTGAGAGTGGAAGAAAAATGTCAGTGTGAGTGCATGAAAGCTGCTTTGATTGCCAAGTTTGGCAAGATGCCTACCCAATACCTCAAAGGATTCAGGGAATATAAAAAGAGAGAGAATGTGTTTTGGGTTGTCCGGGTGAGTGCTGCAAATATGAACATGATGGGGTGGATTGATGGATACAAGGTGAAAACCTTGTGACCAGAACAGTTTGGATCCCTTTAAGTTGGCCAGGCTGGCTGACAAGTGGGTCTCCCACCGGGTTTCCCCTAAGGGACCCAACTGGGAAGGATAGAAATAAAGAGAAAAGGGACCTCTCGGAAGTCTGAGGACTCCCAAAAGCAATCAGTTGAATACATCTAAAACTCCCTCTCCTAAGAACCAAACATCTAGTGGGGATAAGTTTTATTGGGGTGGGAGCAAGAGTAGCAGTTCTCCTGATGTAGAGAAAGCTCCCATTGGGCCCAGTACCGTACCTCGCATTCCTGGCACTTGTTTGGACTGTGGGACTCTGGACCACAAGAAGGGTGACCCCAAGTGTAAAGGTAAGGCACTTGGAGTTCAGGCTGAAAGTCTGACCTACCCTTGCTTCATGCCTGAGTTTGAGTCCACTGTCCTCCCCTCCTCTATAGGAATCACATTTGGTTCTCCTGCAGAGATTTCCCTAGAATATTTGCAGATGTTTGAGAAGAGTCCTCCTGAATGGCCAGCCTTCTACTGGTTTGAGAGACACTGGGGCAAGTATGACAGCGGTGTACAGGACCCTGCTCATGTCAGAGGACTATGTAGGTGCTCCTCTGAGAACTACCAGGTTAGCTGGTGGGCCTCCCAAATTATCTCCTGTAGCCCTAGTCACCATCACGATTGTGGACAGGACAGCAAAGCTTTCCGTCCTAGTTCAGCACAATTTACTTGCCCACATCTTGTTGGGAAATGATCTAATAGAGTTGGGGTTGATCTCTGAATGACTACCCATGACTGCTACTGCAGTCACTAGGTCTCAGGTCACAACAGATCTGACTGCTAGTCAGGTACCCAAGCCAAAGGGGAGACCCAAGACAAGAAGGAAGACCAAGTGGACTGCCTCTGTGAAGGGGGCTCCTTCTCTTCCTGATGTTTCAGCAGCACCCACTGGGATTCAGGCACCGGACAGAGTGGGTCCAGTGGTAACCCAAGACTCAACCCCTGAGGGAGAAGAGCCAGAAGACCCTCTTGCGGGAGAGGTACTCAACCCAGAGGATCACTGTGCCCTTCAATGTCTGCTGGGTGAAGGGGCCCTTTATGGGAGACTTCTGTAAGGGTCAGAATGCGTTCCACTGTTTTGAGGGTCTAAGAAAACAGGCCCTGTCCCAGGCACACAGTGAAGTGCCTAGGTCATTAAAGATTTATTGGGAAGGTGAGCTCCTTTGTAGTGAGCCCACTAAGCCTGAACCTGGTGACCTCAAGAGGTTGGTGGTACCCAAGGTTTACAGGTCCTTCCTACTGCAGTCGGTGTATGAGGTGTCCTTAGCTGATCATCTTGGGACCAAGAAGACTAAGCAAAGACTCTTTGCACATTTCTACTGGCCCCGGATGGGAGTAGAAGTGGAGTCCCACTGCCAGACCTGTCCCACTTGTCTGTTGCCTGGCAAGACTGGAGGCAGTGGGCCTTATTACGAGTATGGCGGTAAGGCAACAACAGCACTGGTATCACTACCGGCACCATTGTTACCGTACCACCATACTACGAGTTCTGCTCGTGGGTGCCCTAGCAGCCACCTAGTCTAACCCGGTGGCCGTACCGGCACCCCCGAGCAGAACATGATGCTAGCAAAGGTAACGTTATGAACGGTACCGCTGCTACTATCCTCCCCATTCACATTGAGCCCTATGGGTGCTCCAATGGGAATGAGGACGTACCAGCTCCGGCACCCACGCAATTGGAATTATTGGGTCCGCCGAGGTCGGAATGGCCCAGTGATTCCACTTTCATGGGTGCCGGAGCTGAGTTTGGGGGTAGCCATGCCGGCAAAACTGGCATGGCTACCTCCAACCTCGTAATGAGACCCAGTGTCATTGCCCTACAGCAGCCTTTGCCAGTGGTTGTCACACCATTTGAGGGGTTTGGCATCAACATTGTCAGTCCCCTAGACCCTGCCACATCAAATTGACAACAGTTCATCCTGGTCTTGGTTGATCATGCCACCAGGTACCCTGAGGCTATAACCTGTACAGGAGGGCGGAGTGACCTCTGACGGTCCCATAGGATCAGAGCTCTCCCTCGAATACACGATAGCTGCACCTTGAGGTGGATGGGGTGCAGGATTCTCTTACTCCAACACCAATCAATAAGGACAACTCAATGGTTTGGCAAAGGGGAGTCTGTTTAATGACAAGTACAAAAAACGGGGAAACATGGAAATCAACAATGTTGCGATAGTTCGTCTTGCTGCAACTCCCAACAATCTACATTCAAACAGCAATAGTTATAGTAAAAATTCGTCATCATTGACGTGTAACACTCAAAAGTTTGTCATACAATTCTGTTGGTTGGAAAAGG
Source organism: Ambystoma mexicanum (assembly GCF_040938575.1). NCBI lineage: Eukaryota > Metazoa > Chordata > Amphibia > Caudata > Ambystomatidae > Ambystoma > Ambystoma mexicanum. The sequence goes on along the minus strand of NC_090932.1, from coordinate 659,058,606 downwards.
TAACTTAAGTATAGGTGCTATATCTGTATATGATAACGGAGTGTGAGGATTAGATAACTCTTATCAGGTAGGCGTCTATGCCCTTCCCTCTACATTACTCATGCAAACATCACTAAACGTACGACATCTCATTGGTTCTACTATCTATAGGACCTTAGATTAGGCTGGCTACAACCCTAAGCATAAATCTCCACGTTAATTAGCAGCATGCAGAATGGTCACCCAGATGTGGCATGCCCCATGATTCACCCTGCCTCCCTTCCATCAATCAGTACTTTAGGGCTATGTGTCAATTAGTTGGCTAACGTTGGCCTCGAAACTGTAGCTTCTTGTCAGGAAAAGTTATGATATCTTCTGCTTTTGGGTGACATCAGACGTTGGTACCTCTTCGCGGTCGGCTGTTCACATGTTAGTACACCGTGAATCTGCTTCTTTTTTGTTCTATTTGCGCATTTAATTCTCCTTTAGGCCCGCCACCTGCATGGGCTTCCTTATCTCGACCTTCGTGTGGCAGGCTGCTCTGCTCCTAAGTTTCGATTCTCCGAAGTTACTGTCTGCCTCCCTCACTTGGTTTGACCTCGACTTCCCAGGCACGAATTGCCTCTTGCTGAGTTTCGATTCTGGCCTCCCGTCTTGCCTTTGGCTGGAACATGAATCCAGGCCTGTCTTGACCCTTAGTAACCTGAGTTAATTCTGCTATTTTATAAAGCGGACTCACACTTATATAATGTGCTTCATTGAGGTAGATATATGGTTGGCGCTTGCTGCTCTATTCTTCTACTAAGCATAGCAAGCCGCACTGTTTTCTTAGCTTCTTGCGTTCCAAGCTTATGTACAGGCGTTAGCTAGTTACATACTTTCATACTGCATTATAGTTACGTTTCTTTGTATTTCAACATTGTCTCTTCTTCTATGTCCACTACGTTATTTTCATACATTTCGTCTTTGTGTGTCACCCTTTTGGTTGCCGTTTCTTTCATCAGTGAGTCTGTCCGGGCCCTTGTGTCATCACCATTTGTCTTCAATTAAGGCTTTTTGGCTTTCTTCTGGGATCGTGTTTAAGCAGTCTTCATTTCGTGTCATTTGTTGGTAGGGTTGTCTGAATAGATACCTTACTGTCCATGGTTGTCTGGTTATTTGCACTTCAATAGGCATTGCTCTTCTGATAGGCACAGGGCAGAGCCCTAGTGCGTCTCTCTGTTGGTTTATTTGCTCCTCATATGTCACATATCTTGGTGTGTATGTTCCTGGTTCTTCAAAATGGGTGGCTGGAGTGCAGGCCATATCTGGGACCTCCTCTACACTCCCCCCCTCTGGTCGGTTTATTGACCACTTCTGCTTCCTTCTCTGGATTTGTCTACTTGGGTCTTCTGTATTCATTTATTCGTCTTCTGGGTTGGTACATGATGGTGTGAAGGAGTGTCTCTTTGGAGTCCATATTTTTATCACTCCTTTCAGACTTCCTGCAGTTTTTACATGTTCATCTTGGTTTCAGGTCATTAGCTGGCACTGTCCGTTTGGGCTGCAATAGATCCATTTTCCTTCATATTTTCTTTGTTTCCTGGGATACATGAATTTTGTTCCTTCTGGCGCATAGTCACTGGCCTTCACGAAGTCTCTTATTTCATCATCAGTCAGGTTTCTGGGCTTCCATCCTGGTTTGACATTGATCATGATCTTCATCCCTATGGATTTTTTCGCAGTTTTCTGGCATTGCGAGATTATTGTTTTGATAACACAAAATCCTAGTAGTATCATCAATAGCAGGTCTCCCAGGAACTTGAATATATCTGTCATCCATTGTGGGACCCATGAGAATAGTGATCCAAACCAGCTGTCATCATCAACTTCGTCAGTTTCGTCAATCATCTGGTTCTGCATGTTTGTCAGCATACCTATGGCTTCTGTTAAGGTTCTGTTTTCTTCATCATGTGAAGGTATAAATGTGCAACATGATTCTTTGATTTTTGCACAAACTCATCCATCCATTGCTGTGATCATGTCAAGTACATATCTGTTCTGGAGAGTCATCAGTCGGATGGCTCTTATCTCTTCCTTGATTGCATTGAATCCTTTTATGGTCGTGTTGATGGTCTGCAATAACTCCCATCTGGTTATTTGCAACCATTTAGTGTTTGCTCCAACCTGGAATCTTGGCATGAGAATTGTTGTGAACACCGATGAGGTGAGGCTGAACAGCCTCTGTTCATATGGGATTGCATGAAATGCTTCTTCTGATTTGGCAGAAAAGTAATTATCTCTCTTCATTCGGGATACCAGCTCCACAGATCTCCTTTTCCTCAGGTGAGCATTTGCTTTCGGGAAACTGTCAATATTCAGGTCATTTTTCGGGATCACTAGTGCTGGAACGTGGATGTTCACTATTGTGCATATGCCTCCCCAGTTTCTCGGCAGTCTTATGTATGCTTTGGATCCACACGCCCAATAATGATCCATAATTACTGCAGTTCCGTGAGTCATTCCTGGAGATTCAAAAATTAATCTGCAGTTCTCATTCTCTCCCATCTTCCTTGTGCCATTGTTCCTGAAGCACAATTTTGGACTTTTCAGTGGCACTATCTGCAGAGGTGCTCCTCTGTCTTCGACCCATGTCAGTAATCTTGTGAGTCTTGGCCATAGAGGTTTGCACAACCTCTGTGAGTTTTCAATTGCTTCCTTGCAGGCTCCAAGGACCATCCATGCTGGGCAGATCACCACTCCTTCTTCCCATCCGTCAGGTGAAAGCACTGTTCCCCAAATCTGCATTTGGCCTCTGTTCTTCCAAATTTGAGCCTCTCTGGAGTTTTTCCATGGGTGTTCAGTCTCGGGTTTATTTCCCATCTTGTTCCTGTTCCTTTAACTTCAGGCTTTTAATACCTGATCACGTGATTCCTAGTATGAGATCTATTTCTCGTCTTAATGTCCTGAACCTAATCGTCTTCATCGGGGTAATCTGCTTCAGTTTCCCATATCAATGAGGCATCCCTCCCCATGAACTGGCCTCTGGTGTTGCACATTGATACATGTGACAGACAATTGCTGTCGGGACATCAATTTCTATAGCCACAAACATCTTGTAGAAGTGCACAAATGAAGCATTCTCCTTCTGAAGTTCGTTTTACAACTTCTTTCACATGCTGGTACCACATGTTGTTCCCTAGATGGGCTGTGCTGTCCAGGTAATCGTTTAGTTCATTGTTATCTTCATGTGGGCTTCTCTTGATTCTTAATGTCTTCCTGTAGTTTGCTATAACTTCATCCCTAAAAATGTCTGTATGGCTTTTCCTTGCAGGGGGACTCTCGGGCATTCTGGTTCAAGGTGCAGGTATCTTTGCCTGCATCGATGGGGTTGATGGAGGTTTTGGCGTCCTCTCCTTTTCTTCTTGCAACCTTTTTATGCCCTCTATAAGTGCCTTTATCAACCACCAGCCTGTCACTGGCCCAGTGTATGGCTGCATCGTAGGCCTTGTACTTGTCCCTCGTGTTGGAACTTGTGCGCTTGTCAATACAGTCTCTGTGGTTTTATTTTTCAGTTCCTCATGCAGTTTCCTCGCTCTAGCTATGTACGGGAATTAAAGATCTATTAACATTTGAGCCTTTGCATCAAGCTTTTCAGCATCCGCTTCTGTCTTCTTAAGGGCTTCTGATATGACTGCTTTCGTTGGCCTTTCTCTTGATTCTTCTCAGTTTCTCTCATTAGTTTCTGGGACTGGTTGTTCGGTAGGCAGTCTCATCTTCTCTGTTGCTTTCGTTTGCGGTTCTGCTGTTCTTGCCATCTGGCCTGGTTCGTGTGCATTCAGTGTGTTTGTGCGTGTAGTTGTCAGTGCTATATTTTCATTCATCTCGTGCTTACCCTGTCTCCAGCTTTTCTTCTCATTCCTTTCCTCAATTGTGTATGTATTACTGCTAATTACATTAATTTTCAGTTCATTTACCTTACCATCAGATTTTCTCGGAACTGGAATAACTATATAGTGTCTGGGTGCTTTTGTGGGTTTCATGCTTACATCATCAGGTGGGTGCCCTGAAATTGGAATGCTTTGTGCCCCGATAAAAAATGCAGTTCTGATCGTCAATGACACCAAAATAATGATAAAAACAATGCATAAATACATAATAGTGCGGTAAGTAAGGCAGCAGCATTTTCTTCCAGAGAAGCGAGAGTGCCCCTCTGCTCTTGGGAGGACCAGGTTACTGTTCTGGGCCCCCGTCTCGATCATTTACCAAATGTCAATGTTATTTTTCTCCCCTATTCAATATTGTTCTTGAACAGTTTGTATTATAAAGTGTCTGGTGCTTCACAAGTGCCCCCACCCCCTTGCGGGTGACAATTGTCTTTTGATACAGGGTATAGTTCCCTTGCTAGACTATGGAAAAATAGATTAAACTAACACTTCAGTAAGTCAATTTTACTGTGCATGTTCAAAGTAGGTGTGTTCCCAGTCCACCCCTCGAATCTGCTTCAGCCCTGAGGACATGCTGGATGCTGGTCCATGTGAAGAAATGGAAAACGTGTCAACAAATACAATGAACAAAGGTTTTGATTCTGCTTACTCGATCTGTCCTTCGGTGGAAAGTTTCTCTAGAACCTCCTTAGATACTCTCCCTGAAAGTTAGAAAGCTCCACTTGCAGCATTGGTCCATTTGTATTTGAATTTGTATTTGTTTTATTTGTAACACGCACCATCAGGCCCAGAGGCATCAGGGCGCAACTTTTGCAAAGTTACATAACGAGCATATATATACATACATAATTTAAACAGAGCGTGTATATACATACATAATTTTAAGCAAGGATACTCAACTAATATATCAATATACATAATTTACAAAGCCAGTGTTTGACATGAGACATAGGGACAAGAGTGTATAACAGGTGGGATCAGTGGTTCAGTGCTAGCAGGGCTGTGGTGTAGCATTCCATGAAGGCGCATTCCCATCTGTGCGACATTAGCTGTATCTATGATGAAGGTGAGGACGTCTACCTCCATAGATCTCCCCACCATCTCTGGAAAGTCAGTGACTAGGTGAAAAAGGACATTATGTGCCAGTCTGCTGGGTTCGGGTGACAGGAACATTTGCCCTGCCTTGCTGGGTTCAGGATTGTAGGTTCTTCTCTTGATGGGAACAATGCTTGCACTATCCGGATGCGTGGAGTGCGACTAAATGGCTAATTTTGTTCAGCAATTGGCTCAAATGTTCAGTGTTTGCTGGATCTTGAATGAAGGTCAGAGTGTCAGTTGTTCTCCCGACAATAGCTGGACAGTCTTCGATTATGCGAAAGAAAAGTGTTTTGATGAGTTTGTCTAGAGTCACCTGTGGTGGAAGCATTTGTGTCCTTGTCACTGTACTCTGGTAGTACAATGAAGGCTTCCACGATGACAGTAAGCAGTTGCCAGATTACTTTCTTGTTGGCAGGATCTCGTATAAAGTCTGTGACACTGGTGACCCTCCCTACCAGCGACGGATATGATACCAATACTAAATGGAAGTAGTTAAGCACGTCCTTTGTGATGTCTCTACTGGGGGGCACCATAAGTGCTGCCAAACAAAGTCTCGATGTAGCACGAATCAGGATACTGTATTTTGCTTTCAGTGTAAAAGTCTGTGATCATGTTTGTTATAGTCTTTTCCTCAAAAAGGCTTAAGTGTGATTTGGTTCAAAAGTTCAAAATCAACAAAAATTTGCTGTGGCTTATGTACACAATTTCTTCTTCACCCTGCAACTGGGATGCACAGAGTGCCCGTTTTATGTCCTTATCCCCTTTTTGCTTAGAGGAAGTGTCCAATTTAAGTCACAATTTGCAAAAGGGTTCTTGTCTTGTTTTACTGCTCATGCTTCCTTCTTCCTCCTCATGGTTCTCGTCTGCACGTGCTGTGGTTCTTCCCAGTTGTCTGTAGTTTCTTCGCGGTGGGGTGCAGTTAGAGGGCTTCTCCGATATAGGGCTTAATGTCATTGAGAAAAAGCCATGTTCTCCTGCCCTGCAGTTTCACAGCTGATGGATTGGAGTCCTCCACGGTGAACGGACCATTGCATCTTGGCTCGTCCCACCTTTTCGTTGTGTGGTTTTTTTACCAACACAGCATCTCCAGGGAAGATGAGTGAAACATGTAGACCTTGAACTGAGTATGTTGCAGTGTCGTCTGCTGTGTTTTGTGCTGCGCTGCACCCTTTTCGTCATTGTTGCAGTTGGTCTGAAATTACAGTAAGGCTGGATGTCATGCAGTTCAGATACTTTTGCATTTCGGATCCCAGGACCTCTCGGGTTGGCTGGGCATCACATCTAGCTCTATCTTGAGGGGTAAAGGGAGTCTTCATCCTCCTCCCTGTGACTATCTCGTGTGGCGTAAGATGATGGTTGGAGCCTGGTTGGTTCCGAAGAGCATATAATGCCAATGGAAGGCAGTGCAACCATCCCCTCTTTAGAGTAAGCTTCAACTTGGCTATCCTTTCCTTTAATAAGCCGTTGAGCCTCTCACAAACACCATTACCTTCTGGATGATACGCCGACGAGAACTTGTGCTTCATACCAAGCAACAAGCTAATCTGTTCAAAGACTGCATTCACAAAATGAGCCCCATTATCTGATCTCATTACTTCACAGACCCCCCACCTAGGGAACACTTCCCTCACTAGGAATTTGGCCGCACAGGTAGAGTCTGGGTGTGTACATGGACCTGCTTCTATCCATCTAGAGAATGGACACACCACGACAATTAAGTATCTGTACCCGTTACACACTTGAATCATGTCAACATAGTCGATATGTAAGTGCTGAAAAGGCCCATTTGCCAGGGAGATGAATAATCTCACTACTTTTAATGTGTGCCCAGCGGTAAATTCCTGGCAGATTATGCAGTTTACCATAAAGAATGCAACATGCTCAGCTAAATTCGGTATAAACCAGTCTTCCACGAGCGTTGCTGCTAGATTTTCTTTTGACATGTGTATCGGATAGTGTAGCTGCTCTAATGCTATTTTTAGTAGGGCTCCAGGCATTACTGGTTTACCAGTGCTGTCTTGCTGCCACAATCCATCAGAGGGGTTTAAGGAACACCCTCGATATTTCCACAGGCTTTTCTCATCCTGCGGTGCCTCCCCTTGAAGCTCCATTAGTTGTGTCTGCCCCAGATTGCTATAGGCTTCAGGTGTGGTTCGTGCCACCATCATTCTCTCATGGGTGCATGCCACTTCCACTTCCAAAACCGTCTCATTTTTGAATGCCATACGCTTGGCTTCCGTGTCTGTTGCATGATTTCCACGCGACACAAAGTCTGTCCCTTTCGTGTGGGCGGCGCATTTCATGACTGCTATGCCCACTGGGAGCTGTAGTGCCTTAATCAGCCTGCCCAATAAGGGTGCGTGCTGCACCGGTGTGCCGTCTGCTCAGAGGTAGCCCATCCTTTTCCAGTGTGCTAGGCCTGCATGCATTGTTGACGTCACAAAGGCGGAGTCACTGTACTTCCTGGTCTGCGTGATTCTCAATGGCGAGTATCAATGCCAATAATTCTGCAGCCTGAGCCGAATAATGCGATGGGTTTCGTGCACTGACGAGTACTCGAAATTCTCCATTTGCTATGTGTTTCATCACAGCGATGCCTGTATCTTTGTCCGTCTTCTTGATCGATTCTTGAAGAACCGTCAATAAAAACAATCTCCCGTCCCGCCAGGGCATTTTCTTTCACCCTGGGGATTTCATCATAGAATTCTTCATAGTGTGTACAGTCATGTATCGGCTCTCCTTCAGTGACTGGCTCAGCTATGAACGTGGTTGGGTTCACTGTTTTACATCAAACTATTTTGATTGATGGATTAGATATGATCACTTCATAAGCAGAAGCTCTCTGAGATGCAATGTGCCCTTTGGTTTCTCTAAAATGGCAAATAATGAGTGCTCGACGTATAACGTCATGGAACATCCCATTACAATGGTTGTCGCCTTCTCTATGGCGAACACTGTGGCAGCTAAGCTTTGTTTGCATGGGAAGTGGCCTCTCATTACTGGGTCCAGGTTCCCACTGTAGTTTGCCAGGGGTTTGTACCCCAACAATGTTTTTTGAGCGAGCACAGCCGTCATGACGCTGCCATCTGTGTGCGAAAACAAGCAGAATTCCTCTGCATAATTAGGAATTCCGAGAACTGGAGCCGTGCAAATCGCTCTCTTGAGTTCTGCAAACCCTTTTTCCATCGCCTCAGACCATTCACTCTTTTTCAAGGGCTTGGTATACAAGCTGTAATCCCATGCTCTAACATAGTTGCATAGGCCTAGAAAGCTCTGCATTTGCTTTATCGTGTGTGGTTTGGCCGTGTTTAAAATGGCTTCAGCCCTTTCTGGGGTTACCTTTTTACCTTCATGTGAGATTAGCTGACCTATGTATAGTACTTCCTGTTGACAATATTGTAACTTTTCCTTGTCAACCTTATAACCTTTCTTAGCCAGTATAGTCAATAGTTGAACAGAATCGCGCCTGCATTGCTCCTCTGTGGTGCTGCAGATTAGAATGTCATCCACATATTGCAAGACAACACTTTCTAATGCAATATTGCTTAGGTCCATCTGTAAGACTCTATTGAAAATGGACAGGGACTCACAGTACCCCTGTGGCAACCTTGTGCTTTTCAGACGCATTTGTCTGAACGGGAATGACGTCAGATCTTGTGAGTCACGGTGCAATGGTATTGAGAAAAAGGCATTTTTCAAGTCAATCACCGTAAAAATATTTTGCCTCGATGGGTATATTACATAGGATTGTAGATGGATTAGGGACTAGAGGGAACTCGGCCTCAACAATATCATTTAATGCTCGTAAATCCTGGATTAAATGCCAAAACCCTCCCTTTTTTTGACCAGATTAATCACTGTATTACACGGTGACTCTGACATCACTAAGATGCCCTGATCCATCATGGCGGAAATTGTCTTTCCGATCCCTTCATCCGCCTCTCTGGACATGGGATATTGTCAGGGTCTCTGTAAAATTGCTCCTGGTTTCAGTTTAATTTTCACTTCTCCCACCCCCTTCAGGAGGCCTACGTCATAGGGTCCCGTAGTCCATACTGAGACAGGCACCTGGGCCATGTCGTCATCAAAATATTCTGGACGTATCAGCGCCAACATCATTCTCTGAGGTACTTCTCTCCTGATCATTTTTACCCAAAATATGAGACTCACTTCCACCCTTGTGGAGAGCACCTGGAGACTGCCCTCGGGTGGTAGCGGTGCATGGTATAAATCAACATAACATAACAGAATAAATGATGACAGCAGTCCTGACACAACACAGCTCCATGGGCCACCAACCTCTGGCGTACTATAGTAGTATGTTTGATTCGGTCATGAAAGAACAGTTCTCCTGTGAACAAGTGTTAGATGCAGCTGCTTTTGCTATTGAGAAGTCTGCCACAATTGTCATTGGTGCTCAGTGACTCTATACATAGAACATGCAGTATTTGCGATACTTGATATGTCCAATCCACATGAAGCACACCGAGGACTTCCACATATGAAGTTATCCAGTCTAGCCCACCCACTCACATTGTTTGCTTTAAAACAGTGAATCCTGCTACCTTTTTGACAGAACCCATTATTGAAGATGATGACGTTCATGACTGTGTTACTTTTAAAGGACCGGACACAGAGATAGCCCTTCTAGATCAGAAGATCCAAATGGATGAGGCCAAAGACAAAGGACACCCCTCACTTCTCCTACTCCTTGATCTCTCTGCGGGCTTCGACTTAGTCAACCACAACATCTTAACATCTCATCTAACCACATCAGCCTCCTTCTCAACCAGCGCAGCCAAATGGATCCAATACTTTCTTTCTGAAAGATCCATGAGGGTGTTCTCTGACACAGCATCAGCATACCCCGCGCCCATCACCTGCGGTGTCTCCACCTTATATAACATCTTTACTAAGAAGTTATTTGACCTCCTCGATGATATGAAAGTCCTGTATACCAATTACACTGATGATACCCAAATCCTTATCATGCTCACAGGCTCCTACACAAATGACTGCTCCAGACTCAACAAAATATACAGAAAAATCCAAGACTGGATGGCCAAGCACGGCTTATGTCTCAACGATGACAAAATCGAGCTCCTACTCATTGGCACCAGACCACACCTAAAAAAACTCAACCCACACTACAATACATTCAACACAGATGGAAATGTCATCAATGTCTCTAAACATGCAAAAACACTCAGGATCTATCTCGACTCCACACTCTTACTCACAAGACAGGTCAAAGCCACATCCTCATCATCTGCCTACACCACTAAACTAATAACCGCATGCAGACCATTTCTATCCACCCAAAGCTGCATCACTCTGGCCAGAGAGTTAATACTATCAAAAATCGACTAATTCAACTCCCTCTATCTAGGCAACAGTAAACATAACATCCATAAGCTCCAAATCCTGCAAAACAACATGCTCAGAGCAGCCCTCAACATACCACGCACTGACCACATTACACAAGCCAGACAGACGGCCAAATGGCTCCCCATAAAAGACAGAATCACCTTCAGAACTCTCATGATCACTCACAAGTGTCTCAATAGCACTGCCCCCAAATACCTTACTGACAACTTCTACTGGAAGAATACAGCCAGACCTACCAGAGCCAACTATGCCCACTGCCTCAACATTCCCAAATTTAGACTTAAAAAATCAGGTGGTACCAGCTTCCCAGTTCTTGCTGCTAAAACATGGAACTCCCTACCACCTGCACTAAGGGATGAGCACTCCTTCCTAGCCTTTCATTTCAAAGTAAATCATGGCTCCTCTCCCTGACAACCTCTACCCAAGGGCACCCTCACTTCCAGTCAACACATGTATATATTTGTGTATAAAATTATTGTAAAATACCAGTCACTGCTATGACTATTTTGTTAATATCAGCTTACTCGTGTGACCCTTATATCCAATGTAAATGCACCTGCTATTGCCTCTATAATTTCTTTTAATATTTCTACCACTGTATGTATGTGTTTCCATGTATGTAACTTTCCTACCAAGTCATGCGCCTAGCTACCTCAGAGTTCAGTGTGCTTTATAAGCAAATAAAACAAACAAACAAACAATGAGATTCCTAAAGCATGAGATTATGCCTTAGATGATGGAGTGGTGTTCTTTATTGACAGGTCTTCGACCATTGATCAGGAGACTGGCCAGCGACACACTGGGGCAGCAGTGGTCCAATTAGTTTATAGAGAGTATCTGGTCTATCTTCAATGGAGACTATCGGGGCATTACTCTGCCCAGGAGGCGCAACTGATTGCTCTCATTGAAGCACTAGAAGCAGCACAGGAATGCAGAGTAGCAATGTATTAAGACTGAGCATATGTAATGAAATCTGTACATTTGGGATTGTCGAACTGGATGAGAAGAGGATTTCAGAGAGTCGATGGAAACCCAGTACAGCATGCCACTCTCTTAGACAGATTGATTCACACTCTCACCAGTCAACACTTGCAGCAATCATCAAGTGTGCCGCCCATACTAATGGTGGGAACTTTGTTTCTCTTGGCAATGAAGCAGTGGACATGGCCACAAAATTGGCTGCATATTTACCATACCCAGATATTTCTGAACACCCAGCACTTTTTGGTATGCAATTGCAAGTACAAGTACCCTATACTACATTATCCAAGTCATTAAATTACATGTACTGAATTATAAAGAAACATATACACGGGATAATGTATTATGGCAATTCAAATAGCAATTTAGGATGGAATGTGATGAAGAAAATTAGTATAATCAATATAAAGGAGTAGTTTCTGACACAATATCTGATGCTTACCATCCAGAATTTAATGACATGTGGTACAGCCACAGGAGCTCAGTGGTGAAACAGAGGTATAACGGGTGCGTTTATGTCTGCTCCCTCATTCCCCATGCATCAGTGGCACTCAGAATGTTAGTTCCCCAGGAAAAGACATCATTTGAAGCCCAGTGTTTGGTAAATCTGGTACTGTGTTGGGTTTGCAATCTGTTCCTGGGGCAGAAGGTACAGGTTGTACTAATGTACAAGCGTGAAGAATAAAATACCATAGAAGATGTCACCCCTCAATGTAAGCTACGACCAATGCTAAAATTGGATGGAGTGTTGTTTGCATCAATCAGATGGGAAAAGGTTGTTGGTGAGCTGTGCAGTAGGGGGTTAGTAGTGTTCGGAGAAGAAGTGATATAGAATATCAATAAGAACTGTTTCCCAATGTGGGCTATGTATGTTTTGAAAATGACATACGTCGAGACATGAGAATTTCCAGTGAATGTGCAAGCAGCGGAAGAATTTGAGTTTTGTTGGCATGAATACCAAGTGTAATAAAACAATGTTCATTCAAGATATTGCAAGAGGAACAGCAGCCCTAATGGATATCTACTGGGTGTGCAGTCAGAAAGCATACCTGCATCTCCCAACCATCTTGGCGAGGCACCAGCACATTAACAACATTGCTATTCTAGTGGTGCCTGAAGCTCATCTAACAATTGCATCTAAGACTGTCATAGAGCAACATAATCAAGTTCTGACCCAACCCCACCGGGGGAAAAGAAAGACACGCTCACTGAAGATATGAAGGAACTGATCAAAGTATTTGTCTGAAGATTTGTCCAAGTTGCTCAAAGTCATTCCAGACAAATACTGCCTGTATACCAAGATGGACGTGTTTTCTCCTCTCTTCTGATACCTGTGATTCAAGCCGCAGCATATGCCAAATGGCTGCACGTTGTCAGGTGGGAGATGATTCAGCTGGCAAATGATACTGAACCACCCCTGCATGCTATCAAGAGTGAATTGAGGCTGATTTGGTTAATGACACTCAAGAATAAGTGTGTCCTGGATCTTCTAACGGCAATGGAAGGTGGCATATGCAAACCAATAGGATTGTCTTGCTGCACATACAACCCCTAAACGATGCAGAAATGGATACTTGAAGCATAGCATAGCGGTCATGGACAAGTTGAAGATTGGCATGGAAAGTGAGGCAGGGGTCCAGGCTGAAGATTGGTTTGACACACTATTCTTGTTGGCACCAACCTGGTTTGGAGCTGTGTTAAACGTTTTGGTCCTGATCATGGTGCTCCCATTGGTGTTGTTTTGTACGTGCAAAAATGATGCTTTGATGCTGTGCCAAGACTATCCCAAACAGTGCAATGATGGACTATTGGGGCAGGAAGATCTCTCCCAGGTACAGAAAATGGGCAAGTTCAGATGGAGGACCCAAACAAACAAAGTATGGTCATCCCCTAGACATCCTGACTTCACCCCCACCAGACATAGATAATTACACAGATCATTGGGTTGATTTAGTGGGTGACAGAGAGTGCATTTATCTTGCATGAACTCTGGAGAAATATGCCCGGGATGGGGAAAGCTTACATCATATATGTAGAGTGTAGGCCCCTAAGGATGAAGTGGATAGAGAGAGAAAGAGAGGTTTGTTAATGGAAGATTAACTAAAGAGGGGACTGTTGGGATGCATGTTCAGATTCCAGCCCCTCCCGATTGATTTTGATTGCAGGAGATATACTAACATGTGGGAAATATACATGAGTGGGTACAGGGGCCAGGAGGGGAGAATTGACGGCATAGGTAAAATGGCACATGACATGCTTATAATAGGACTTTAAAGAACAAACAAATAACAAGTTTCTTAGAAGTTTCTTAGAAGTGGATACATTGCATGCACATGACATACACATAGACTGGACCTCTGGTACTATATTTGGATGTAGGCCTGAATCCTCGCAGGCTGCGCTGAATGCACTAAACAATGAGGCCACGGAGTTGAATATTTCTACCCCATCCAAGGCCAGGTAGGGAACACAAACACACACATAGATAAATTGTGTTAGAGCTTTGTGAAATTAGAAAGGAATGTGAGCGGCCCTCACCAGTAAGGGCTGCAGCTGGTTGTGAAGGTCAAACCTATGGGAGCCAGGACAGAGGTCTTGAGCTGGCAAAATACAAGCAGAGATTTAGGATAGTAGTGCCTCGCAGGAAAAAGGCCATCCCATTTGAACTACCAGATGCTCATAAGCAAAACTCCTAAATCCTTCACTTTTTTCACTGATTTGTGGGACTTGCAGGAAACCCAGGCCTGGCCCTTGGCAGGGGAAGACGATAAGGGGGGAGCAGAAGATTACAAAGTCTGTGATTTGCACCGGGGAGAGCAAAGGATAATGCTAACTCTTGTAAGATTATGATGGGGAGGGTGATGGGAGCACCAGTGCGTCTGGGATTGTCAGAGGCTTGACGACAGAGAGGAGGCCACAAAGCTGAGGGCAGACATCTGCACAAGAGACAGGAGTGTAAGGAATCCTGCAGACAAGCAAGTATAGGCAAGTACTACAAATGGGGTAAAAAGGCAGTGAGCAGAAAGGGTCAGGGAGTACAAGTAGGACAAACACTTTAGTTTCCCAAATGAGGTGTACACAGAATGGGGGAGAAGTTTGCCATAGGGTCTGGTGCAGTGGCGTAACACAAAATGTGGGGCCCCCCCTGTGAGCCATGTTGAGGGCCCCCCCTAACTCAGCAACAAATCACTGGTCGCGCCACGCTCTGGGCAGGCATAGATTATTTATCACGCTTGCGAAATACGCACAAACGTGCTGCTGAAGGGATATGCCACACACGGCACTAGGAGAAAGATATAAATATGTGTTTTAATGCAATATACAGCACACTTTCTGCGAAAAATTGCCTAAAAAGCCAGAGTGTTTGCAATTGTTTTGTATGGTAACACCAATCCAATAGATGCAAATCACCAACAGTGCACAGGAACATTAATACTTTGCTATTAAAAATGCCATGCCACAATGAAAACATGTCCAACTGGCTACACAATGTAGACCAGTGTAGACACGTAATATCATTACAGTAAAGCATGCCAGGCCACATTTAGACATATCTAGACTGGTTCGCCAAAATGCCAGTCGAAGCATTAACACTCTTCAAGAAGAGAACACACATTCAAGCCTGTGGCCTCTAACAACACGGCCAAACTCTTTAAAATCTGCAAGGAATTGGTCAATCCTGTTGCAGTCTTTCCCTCTCTTGTTCCCTCCCAGGCCCTCTGTATGGCTCTGTCATCTCACTTATCTGCTAAAACTCCTGTTCTTCATCTCCTCTTCCTCTCCCTCTTCCTCTCTCGACCCGTGTTTGGCCATCTCTACCTCTCTTCCTCCTTTCTCCTCTTTCTCTCTGACAACACCTGACAAGGTTTCTAGGCAAGTCTGATCCATGAACGTGTCATCCAAACAGGTGCTCCTCTGCTCCTTCAAAACCATCAAGGACCATATTGACAACCTCGCTCCAGCCTTGGCCAATTTCTGTAATCACTCTTTTGCCACTGGAATGTTCCACTCTCCCCTTAACCACTCCCTTATGCACCCACTCCTCAAGAAGCCATCTGCCGATCCTGCCTGCCCGGCAAACTATCGCCCACTCTCCATCACCCCTTTCCTGTGCAAACTGTTGGAAAAGCTGGCCATCTCCCAGCTTACTCTCCACACAAAATCTGTTGGTTGTCTCCATGACCTTCAGTCTGGCTTCAGAGCTGCCAGAGGCACGGAAACTGCTCTCCTGAACACCTGTAAAGATTTGCTCTCTAACCTTGATTCCAGCATTCCTTCTGTCCTCATCCTCCTTGATCTTTCCTCTGCTTTCAACACGGTCAACCATGGCATCCTGATCAATCAACTCCATGAGAACCTGGGCATCACGGATCAGGCCCTTGAGTGGCTGACCTCCTTCCTCTTGGACAGCCCCTCCCAGGACCAACTGGGTCCCTTTCTCTCCGCTCCATCCTCTCACCGTGGTTTTTCAACCTCTACTTGGCCCCTTTGGCCCACCTGAACTCTACCTTCTCCTCTAATTTTCAGTGTTGTGCAGCTGACACTCCACTTTCCTTCAGGCTCCCCTCAAACTCCTCTACTCTTTCGCTCATTCCTGACTGTCTATCCGCGATTCAGGATTGGTGTGCCTCCAACGATCTCTGCCTTAACGTCAGTAAGATGGCGATCCTTCTCATTTGGATTCCTGCCCCTGCTTTCCCTCTCTCACTCTGGCTGCTCGCCTTGGGCCCTTCCTGTCAGGCAAACAACCTTGGTGTCATCTTTGAATCCACTCTCTCTTTCTCTGTCTCTCCTCACATCTCGGATGTCACCAATAAGTCCCACTACCCGCTGCTCCTCCTCAAAGGAACTCTTCACTTTCTCACTTTCCCCCAGAAGCTCACAGTCTCCAGAGCCCTGGTTCTCTCTAGGCTGGACTACTGCAACAGCCTCTTTCTCAATCTGCCTTCCTCTACTCTCCACCCTCTGCAACTAATCCTGAACAGGACTGCAAGATTTATCCTTGGCCTCAATCCCAGGGATCTTATCTCTCCAGTCCTGAAATATCTCTACTGGCTCCCAGTTGCTGCAAGGATCAAGTTCAACACCCTTTGCATTGTCCACAAGACTTTCTGGACCTGGGGCCCGCACTGCATCCAACGCTCTCTTCCAAAATATCTTCCTTCTCAAGCCCTCCACTCAGCTACCTACAACTCTCTAAGGGTTAAACACTTCTCCAGGCAGAGAGTGGGGGTAGATCTCTCTCCTCTGCAGGTGCCTCCCTCTGGAATAGCCTCCCTGACCCTCTCAAACTTGAGCTGGACCACCTGAAGTTCCAGAAGCAGCTCAAAACTGTCCTCTTCTCCTCTGCTTTCTCTCTCTCCCTCCCCTGCTGGCGTACCTGACCTACCTGTCCCCTATACCGACTGGTTGCTTGGCTACCCTCAGAGTCTCACTGAGTCCACACTCTTTCTTGATCAGTCACCCTTGCACTGCCTCTGGGCCTACCAAGCACTTAGGGGCTGTAACTCTAACCCTACAGTCCCTTGTTCGCCTTGCAATACCCAGAGCCACGCTGCCCTGGCTGCACTTACTCCGAGCATTGCTGCCCTGTTTTTCCCGCCCCTCTCCTTTGCACTTCCCCCCTCCCATTCCCCTTGCACTTCTCGTTCTCGCATTTGCATGATCTGAATGACACAAGGCTTAGTAAGATTGTTTGTCTTGTCCTCCCTCTATCTTCCCTCCCTTTTCTTGTCGCGCCTAGAAACACTTGTGTACCGGCGTGTTATAAATGACTTATATCATATCATTTGATCACAGATGCCCAGGAAAATATACAATACCGCAGTAACAAATGGCTAGACTGGCAGCACCCAAATGGCAGTCTAGCCAGGTAATTCACTTAGCAGGACTGCTTTATCAGAAATGCCCAGTTAAAAAAAAAGTCATACCAAACTGAGGAATGACTAGACTGGCTGCACCAAAATGGCTCTCTAGCCACTAATACCACATATCATGCCTGCTTAACCTGGACATAGACAGCATTATGATTTGTTGCACAATCCTGCCCCCCCACACATCCGCTCTCCTGACCACCCCTACCCCAACCTCCAAAATCATCTCATTGGCCCAGAATTAACTCCATGTTACTCTTCCTTGTCCCAGAGTTTACGTATGAGGTTCTTTGCCTCATAGGTAAGTACTGGGATGAGGAAGAGTGGGACTAGAAGTAATGAAGAGTGCAGGTAGCTAAGTCAGGCATTACCTCCATTTACCTCTACCTCATCCCAGTACTTGTGTATGAGGCAGAGTGCCTTATACACAAGTACTTTCTCATACACACTGGGAAGAGGACGAATAGGGCTTGGAGTAATGAGTAATCAAGACATTAAACACAAGTATTGGTACAACACCATTGAGTTGACTGGGATTCAGCACTCCCCCTGAAACTTTGGGCTATGTTTGTTGATTCAACCTGGCTGACCTTTAGAGCAGTTGCCAGGCAGAACAGGGTGCAGATGTTAAATGGCACCTGGGTTTCGCTGTTAACAAGAGCGCAGCTAATACTAACATAAAGCATTTCACTGTTAGTACCTGCTTTCAAATGCCAAATGTTTTATGCAATTGAAATCGTGATGTGGGTTAAATACTTGCATGCCAGGGGAGTGATTGGAAGGGTAGAAAGGGAACAGGGAAACAGCAATCCATAAGTGGGTGCTTTCAACCTTAAAGGAGAGAGTTAACTGCTTGTAACATTGAAGCTGCACTAGAATAGTCTCATTAAAATGAGTAAAGAAATTAGATGTCCCCAAACAAATAAGTTTGGCCCTCCCCCACCGCCCATGAAGTTAGTGCCTCTCCCAACATTTGAAGGGTTAGCCTCCCGAAATGTAGGTTTTGTTGCACCCCTGAACGCAAGCACACACACCAATCACCATATACACACATGCACATCCAGCCATCCATACATTTAAGTGTGCATTATTTCACCATGCAGTCACACCAAGGCAGCCAGCCATACATTTAAGTGTGCACCCTTTCACCATACATTCACACCAGGCAGCCACTTGTACATTTAAGTGTGCACCCTTTCATCATACAGGCACACACACCGAGGCACCCACCCATACATTGGGGCCCCCTCCTAGGACATGTGCTGGCGGGGCCCCCCGCACCGTGGGGGTTGCGGGGGCCCCTGTTACACCAGTGGTCTGGTGATATGTTACAGGGATCCACTCTGAATGCTCATGGAAAGGAGCAGCAGGGGTGGGAGTCTGTGTCTGCACCCTAAGGCAGAAACAATAAAACAGTACTCACAAGACTGTTGCCTTTATGGGTCCAGCAGGAACTGAACAATGACTGCCTCCTGAAGCAGGAACAATAACACTGTTAACACTAGGGCATTTGGTGCAATCCTGAAACGCGACAAAGGAAAGGGGCAGAGATTGCCAGATGGGAAACCCAGCAGCCAAACTCTGAACAAAGGAATTACACAAGCACAGGATAGGACAAGAACAATAACAGAAATATCCAGGGAAGATTAGAAAGTTAAAGTAAGCAAGGTTCAGGATAGGGACCAGGAATGAAAGGGGAAAAGCAAGAAGAAAATAATCTAAGTGCAAAGGTACAGGAGACTGGAACTGCAGACTAGAAACTAAGGACCAGAATCAAGGAACAGCGGACTGAACTATAGCCCAGGAACAAGCAAACTCAGCACCAGAACTCTGGACTAGGATAGCAAGGACTGAACTGCAGACTGGTAACAAGGAATTTAAGGAACTGAAATCTGTACTGCAATAACAAGGGCAGGACTGCAGACAGATAACAAGGAAACTCGGGACTGGAAACCTGGAAGCTGAAGCCAGTTAACACAGAACTATGGTCATGCAACAAGGAACTGCAGGCAAGGAACAAGATAACAAGTGGTAGAGAGCAAGTGGTTGCAGACGGGGAACATAAGAGTACAAGCAGGGGAGCAGGGCTGCTGTGCTGGAAGCAAATAGGTGCAGGCCATAAGGCAGAAGAGTGTAGGCAGAGTAGCAGGGTTGCAATACAGGGAGCACAGTGCACTGGGATAGGAGCAGGCTCCGGAAGCAACAAGAAACAGCTGAAATCCAAGGATCAAAGCACAAAGGGCTAGACACAAACTCAATGCAAGAGCGCTGTGCTACTGCAGGCAGCTGATTAAATACTGACCTGCCCTGTGCTGAAGCAGGCTCATTAGCAGCACCTGGAGCATCACATCTGAAGGTAATCTCCTGCCTCCCTCTCTGGTCCAGGGAGAGGTAAAGCAGCACTGATCTCTAAGGCTTCTGGGGATTGTAGTTCTAAGACTGCTCCATAGGAATAGCCAGAGAATGAGAACTGCCACAAGATGCATTATGGGATATGCAGTTTGTGAAATGAAATAAGGAAGTTCCAAAATCTTGCAAACAGAAAATAAAGCCAAAAATATGAATGGGTATTGTCAAGGGTGGATTATGGAGATGAATGAGTCCCAAATACTCCAAAATGGGTGCCAATTTGTGCTCCAGTGTCTGCAGTCGTGACCGGGATGAGAAAAGGGATTCACAAAGACCAGGCTGACCTCGAAGTTATGCACTGAGCTCATGTTGCCGGCAAAATGCAAATCACATGATTAGGCCTCAGGGCAGGGTAGTGTTTTCAAAAACGTAACCTATCATTTTACAGTGACCTAAGGTGAAGAGATCCCAGCCCACTTTTGAAGGTGTTGGAGTCAGTGAAGATACAACCAGTGAACTAGGGGTTCATATATGATTAGTAGCATATAAATAGGGGGAAGCCTATGAGGGTGGGGGATGAACACTGTATATTGTGCACGTCATGAATGATGAATTTGCCGTTATAGCATGCTGTTTGCCTTGAAGAAGAGAGAGAGCCTTACGGCAGCGGACTTATAATTATATCATCCCTTTTCATTTGTATACAAAATAAAGCTCTTGTTCTTCTCACAAAAGGGTGCACCAAGTCTTTTTCCCTATCCCTTTGTCATTTTTTAGTCTGGTTTTCGAGAGATTACTCTTCACCTGCTGATGGAACACACATCTCATGATGGATGACCACATTATTATAAATGTTCTTTTACACAAAATTGCATGCACAGAATAAATTAGTATACTGCCTTCCCTCTGCAGGAGGTATGGCTGACTGCTTGACTGAGGTACGCAGTCTGTAATTATTACAATCCAACAATTGATATTTCTCTGTTTCTCTTCCATTGAAACATTCCAAACAATTCTTCTTTTTGGCTGAATCTATTCCAAGCTGTCTGTAAGTTATTCAGATCTGGATGAATTAAAATAAATTGGCCTTTATCAGTGACACATCTGAAATATTCAGCATAGCACCCCCACCGTTACCATTTCTTTAGCCTAATGAGCTTGGCTATACTCCTGTTATCACTAATGCCTCCAGAAATCTCAGAGTCACATTTTACAACAAGTGTTTGGTTTCAACCCAAATCAACACAGTGGCTACAAAATGCAACTAGAACAGAGACTTTGTAAAATATCTCCCCACATTTACCAGCACATCAAACATTAATCAGAGCTACCATCCCACCCCCCTTTTATTGAGCCAATTCTTCATACATATGTTTCTCTCATTTCTTCTTAGACAAACTGCAAATAATCCAGAACAAAGCTCCTAGGCACATTCTAAACTGCAACCCTCTTGATTAGGTAACTTATGCACTGAAGTAGTCCACTAGCCCTCCCTCCTTTCCACGTTATCTTCAAAGGGTTATGCATAATCGACATAAATGGTTCACTGTATTTGCAAACCTGCATCAGTAAATACATCCCAACAAGAAAAGATCCATCAGCCATATTCCAATCTTCTTTACGTTCCCACATTCAAGGAGCTGAGATCTGGAGGTTCCATATACCGTGTCCTATTCTCAAAGCTTTCCAATGCATTACGAACCCATCTTAAAACAGGATAATCTTAACACACAGAAAGACTCTGCTGTTCGTAAAATGTACTAAACATTTGTATTTCTCTTTCCTCCCCACTTTCCATATCTTTTTATCTTTTTATCATATGGTTCTCATTACTTACGCTCTGAAGTGACATTGCTTTGCAGGGGTGCACTAAACAAGTCAGTATGTCTCAGTACAAGTTAGTGCATCCGGAATCCGTTGTTTCCTTGAAGGCAGTGGCACCGTTTCCGTGACCGCAAGCATGCAGTAGTAAGGTGCGATTATGGGTTTTCGGTTGCGTGCACCAGACCATTGCGGAAACGGTGTCAACGGTGTAACGCTAACACCCACGGAGACGGATGCACCGTGCAACATGGCAGTGGTACATCCGTATCCACTCCCGCAGTCCAGAAACTGAACTACCGGTCCTGGAAACAATGTGATCGCGAAAACTGAAAAGAGAGCAGCCGCCATTACTTAAACCACAATCCATTGCCATCCTCAGCAACCAACGGGCATGCACCTACTGTGACTTGATCCAGAGAAGCAAGAAGATGACATCCCACATACCAGCCACACGACATCGCAAACCCCGCTTCAGCGAGGCTGAACTAACAGTGCTGGTTGAGCACATTGTTGGCACCCAGCAGCAGCGCAAGGAAATTTGGGCAGCCGCTGCAAAGAAGTGCACAGCAGTCGGTGTGAGAGTGCGCACTGTCAAAGACTGCCACAAGTGCTGGGACGATTTGTGGCTGCGTGTACGCAACCTCATGGCAGCACACCGGCAGCACAGCACCAGCACAGGAGGAGGACCTGTTTCACCCCTGAAGCTGCAGACCTGGGAGGAGAGGTGTAGCAGTGTCATGCACCTTGAGGGGATCGAGGAGTTGACTGAGCAGCTGTCAGAGCCAGCACACCTGCTGAGACTGATAAGTACACAGAGTGCAAAGCCATGAGTGCCAATGATTGAATCTCCCCCCAATCCCCAGCCAGGGCCTAGAGGCACAGAACACATCCACCAATGACCCACAATGACCCCCCCCAGCCAGGGCCTAGATGCACAGAACACATCCACCAATGACCCACAACCCCCCCAGCCAGGGCCTAGACGCACAGAACACATCCACCAATGACCAACAACCCCACCCCCCCAGCAAAGGCCTAGAGGCACAGAACACATCCACCAATGACCCACAACCCGCCCCCACTCCCCAGCCAGGGCCTAGAGGCACAGAACACATCCACCAATGAACACACCACACACAACACGGCCATGTGACAACACCACCAGGACAGGCATATGACATGCAACTGTGTGCAAGCCGTGATCCACACACCTGAGTGCATCACCCATCAAATGTGTGTACGTGCAAGTGGACCGAGTATGAGGAGTGTGTTGCATGTAATAGCCCCATTCACATCCTGCCACACAACTAACAGCATGCTCTACATTCCCCCACAGGCACATCATCCGACAGTGACTCGGCACAACAGCCAACGACAAGAATGACTGCATGTGGCTGTCATGCACAGACATCCCGGTATGCCACTGCCTCCACCTCTGGCACACAACCATCTGCCACGCTGACGGTGGCTACAGACACTTCCATACATGCAGCATCCGAAGTACAGCACGTGGCAACCGAGGACACACCTGCTGCCACTTCCGTCGCACCCATCAGTGGGTAACCAACTCAAAGTGACAATGACGCAGCCAGCGTCGACAGTGCACCGGGGGAACAGGGAGCGGATGCACCTGACAATGTGGATGACAGGGGCAACATCACTCCCAAACAGGTGCCCATATTCAGCCCCATGGGACCCAGAGTCCATTCTGCTCCCTCACACCTTCACTCATGGAACTCAACACCCGCCTCCTGCGCATTGAGGAGCACCAAGCAAGCCTAACGCAGCTTGTGGAGCAACAACTCCAGGAGGCGAGGCTGCAACAAGAGGAGGCCAGACTACAACGCAAGGAGGCTAAACTTCAACAGGAGAGCAGTGCCACCTCAGTGCACCAACATGGTCCTTTCACGGAGTGTCACGGAGAGCAATAATATAATGTCAAATATTGCTGAGACAATGCTTGTTGCCCAACAGTCTTTCCTGGGTCATGTGCCACCTGCGAAACCCAGCAGTGCCATCTGCCAGAAGCACCCCCCCCAGTTCGGTGGCCAGTTGTCCCCAGAGGAGGTCTTCACGGCTGTCAGGACCATCTAGAAAGGACATGTACAGGCACAAGCGTGGACGGAAATAGAAAGTGTAGTGTTGAACTGTCATCCAAACAGTTGTGATGGGGTCGTGGTTGGTGGGTGGCTACATTGGGGAGGTGTGGGTGGTCCTTAGAGGGGTAAGTCAGTTGGGGCCTGATTGGTGGGTGGGTATGTTGGGGAGGTGTGGGTGGTCCTTAGTGGGGTAAGTCAGTTGGGGCCTGGTTGGTGGGTGGGTACGTTGGGGAGGTGTGGGTGGTCCTTAGTGGGGTAAATCAGTTGGGCCCTTGTTTACTTGTAAATACACTGTTGTGAAAAAGCAAATGACGGGTGGACATTCTTGATTTCTTCTGTGTACAAACCATTTAATGTTGTGCCACCACATGAAGTGCTGAATGTGCATGAGAAGTGTATCAAAAAAAAATTGGGGATGAGTGCTGCACGTGCATGTTGTCCATCAATGGCACCCGGGGCTGGCAGTGCACCCATCCCATCACCATCATCAGCGTCATCATCATCATCTTCAGCCTCAATGTCTGGGGGCAGTGGAATGTTCCTGTTTATGCACAGATTGTGCTGCAACGCACATGCTATTACTATTTCCCTGTCTTCATTGGGCTGTACAGCAATGAGCCACCAGATCGGCTCAGGCAGCGGAATCTGGCCTTCAGTAGTCCAAAGGCACGTGTGCGTATGTGTGCCCTGTTGTAGGCCTCCTCATGCCTGTTCCTTGGCCTTCGTATGGGCATCACCAGCCATGGCGTGCCTGCATATCCAGCATCACCTGCATGGGAGTGTAAGCAAGGGCACATGTTAGTGTTTGTGGTATTACTGTCTGACTCAGATGCAGTACAATGATGCCCCATTTGGTAATCCGTTGTGTGAGTCATCTGCAGAGCACACTTGCATCACATTACCATGCAGGGGTCAGTGATGGCTACATTTCGTGGATTGAGATTGGGCAACAACATGTTGCCAGCATGTCAATGACCATGGGTTCAGATGTGTTGGGTGACTATGGCATTGTGATGTGATGGGCAGACCTGCATCAGGCAGACACAGGTCACTGTACAGATGTGCACAATGCACACTGCATGGGGAGTGCACATCGTGCGCATGGAGGAGGCACAAGTACATTGGGCGGCGGAGGGACTCACCTCCTCATGTCGATATTGCATGTAGTGCCATCCCATGGCTAGGGTATGCATGGAGGTAGACAGGGCATGTACTTGCACGCTGTGGCAATTGAAAAATCAACACGTAGAACTGTGTGGAATCTGGTGCTTGTCCATTACATTGAGCAGGGATCATGCATTGGCAATTGTACTCACCCCAATGCCTGGGACACTGTGGCCCTTCACTACCCCACCACCCCCAATACACAGGGGTCATGAATTGGCAGATGTACTCACCCCAATGCCTGGGACACTGTGGCCCTTCACTAATACACAGGGGTGTATTAGTGAACCCCAATATACAGAGGTCATGCATTGGCAGTTATACTCACCCAATAGCCATGTGTTTTTTCCCGCATAGCGTTCCATGTAGCGTGGCAATGTAGAATTCCGTAAGACCATGGAGTCGTGTGTAGAACCCGAGAAATGTGCACAGCAATGGGTGATCACTTGTCCGGCATCGCAGACCATCTGGACATTCAGTGAGTGGAATTGCTTCTGATTGCGGTACACCGCCTCGATTGCAAGTCCAACTGTCAACTCCATGTGCGTGCAGTCTATTGCACCTATGCAATTGGGCATGTCTGCAATGGCATGGAAGGCCAACTTGGTGGCAATGACCTGGGCAGTGGTAAAGGGTTAGGAAAATGTACTCTGATGCATGGCGCAGCAGCACATCCAGTACCTGGACCAGTATTCTGGAAAAACAGGGTTGTGACAGCCCGTGCAGCTCCCCAACAGTGTGCTGATATGTCCTGTTTTCGAGGAAATGCAGTACCGAGACTACCTTCAACGGGGGGGATTGCAGTCCGGATGCCAATGCGGCTGCTGATGTCCTCTTCAATCAGGTTGACGATGGATATGATTGAGGCCCGGTCAAGCCTGTATAGTGTGTGGATTTGACCTGGGGTCAGGTTCCAGGGTGAGGCCCTGTTGCGGGGTATTGCTGGCTGCCTGCGGGGTAGTGCCTGCTGCATGTTTATGTTTGGGATGGGCACAGGGTTCAAGTTGTGCCTCCTGTGCCTGTGCCTCCTCCTCCTCTGCCCCACTGCTGCCACAATGTGCACTGCTGCTTGTAGGTTCCTTAGCCCAAATGCTGCTACAGCAGCTGGCAGCATGGTTGTGCTGGAAGGTGGCCTGGGTGAGGGCCTTTTGTAGGCTCCCAGTGGCCTATGAGGTGCAGCTAGTCTCATTTTGCACATCTGGGGCCTGATTCAGCTCACCTGCCACTGTTTAACACCATATCCACAGTGCCGGCGATACCGCCTCAATGTTCACATGTTTAGACTATCTAAATGTGTGCATCCAAGTGTGCACACTCAGGCTCCCTTGTTCACTCGCTTTGCACATTCAGTGCATTCCAATGAGCATCCTGAATCCACAAGCAGGATTCACTTTGAAATGTGCAAAAACAAAGACCTCCTCCTGTGCCTGTTTGGCCCAGGCGCAGTGGAAGGCGCAATGCATAAGAGGTTTATTTCTGAGCTTTTCATTTTTAAAGTGGGGGAGCAAAAGTCTAAACCTTTATGGGACTGTCACTGTGAAATGCGATGCCAGCCACTATGTGGGTGCTTGGAGTCGTTAATACATCTGACACTATTGTATCCAAGTGGGATGAACAGTGCATATGTTGCACTGCTGTGTAGCCCACCATGAAATGTGCAGGTCACCTTTGAGAATAATGTTATCTGCACATTTCTGAAATGAACAGGAACATTTGTTCAATTTTGAGAATCTTGCCCACTGTATGCTGCTTCAGGCCTATTATGTCTGCAGAAACCTTGTAAAGAGAGAATGTATCAAATACAATTGTTGTTTTCAACTAGAAATAAAGATTTGTGGTGAAACGCAACACAATGCCACCCCATAAAATAAATCCAAAGGGAACTTTAGCACACCAGATATCATGCTTAATGTTCACATATGTCAGACGCAGCTGCGACAAATATATTTAGTCATTGTAGAAAGGGTTAGACAGCACATTTTTTATTTTGAGATGCCAGACAGTCAGCCACCTGCGGTCAGTGCGGTGCGATCACTCTAAGAACTGCTACAGGCCAAGTACTTTATAAACAATTACAGTGATGTATTGGGTTCCTTATACTGGATCATTTTAATTAATAGAAAGCAGATACCCATTTTCAAAATTACACTTGCCTTCCTAAGTTATGTCCGAAGTTATTGAAATGATATTTAACCAAGAGGTGCACATTAAACCTGTTATAATTTTAACAGCATGATTGCATTGTGTTTTCAATATGATGTATAGCTAAGCAATCTGTCTTTCACTGTAAGATCATTATCCTCCAGTTTTGTGTTCATGTTACTGCTCTTGACAGTGCACATTAGTTGCGTCATGTAAACTAAAGGAAAGTGTACATATAGGGGTGAAGTATGTATTAGGTTTGTTATACGGGATCGTTTTAATAAATCGAAATCAGAAACCCATTTCTGAAAATTACACTTGCCTTCCTAAATTATGTCTGAAGTTATTGAAATGAGGTGCACATTTGAACCTGTTTTAATGTTAACAGTATCATTGCATTGTGTTTGCAGCATGCTGTTTAGCTTGGCTGTCTGTCTTTCACTGTAAGATCATTATCCTTCATTTTTGCGTTCATGTTACTGCTCTTTACAGGTCACATTGGTTGTGTACTACACAGCCACGGTAATGGCTGTGTAGTTATGGTTAAGTTGCTGTTTCCATAGGAAGAGTACTTTTTGGGCAGCTTATAACTCCCCTCCCCCTGGACGAATCCTCACCAAAATTTGCAAAAAAAGTATATGTCTCACTCTGAATTTATTTGCAAAGTTTGGTGATGTTTGGTCCAGTGGGGGAATGGGGGAAAAACTTTGCGCATGCATACAGCCCAAACCGCTGGACGGATCTTCACCAAATTTGCAGCAGGGGCAGGAACTTGGTCCCAAAAGCATGCTTTTGTAAATTTGACAATTGTGACAATCCGTCCAGTAGTGTTCTTTAAAACGACCAAAAAGTATGTCTCAAAAAATTAGTGATATCTACGTCCGCTCCTCAGTCACACTTCCCTGTTCGCTCCGCGGACAAGAAACCAATTGGCTAATCCGTAGCGTCATGTCCGCGGACATGTGGCACGTTCACTGATTGGTTGTGGAACAGCGTGAAGTGCATCAGATTCTTTCACTGTGCCCGCCATCTTTAGTTCGTGTTTTGGTGTACAAGGACATCGCTGGTAACACATATAAAACAAGACACCATTGCACTTGTTACACCTATGAAATACTGTTTCGGAAGGTAAGCGTTAATGAGGCTGGGATGGGATGTGGCAGCAGGGAGTCAAAAAGTGGTGTTTTCTTGTCACCAATGTCATGCGGTAAATTAGAAGTTGGTGCTCAACATACGGAGAAGAATTACTGCGTCTGTGTTACAATGTATTTAGAATAATATTGCAGTCAGACTGGTGTCCTAGAGTTGGAAATCTGAGGCAGCCACCTGCACTGTTTGATGGAAACAGCGGTTCTGCAAGTGTATGGGAGTAGCGGTTCTCATGAATGGATTCTCATATGTTGTTGCAAAGTGAGAATGTATTTGCATTCTGAATGAAGGTGACTCGCTTTTCTTTTTTAGTTGCGAGCTCAGTAGGCCCACGCATCCGACTGAACCCATAAGGGTCAATTGTTTTTTGACCTTGAGCGAAAGGGAAAAATCAGTAAGAATGCAGGGAGTGAAAGTTTGCAAAAAATACCATTTGATAAGGTTATGTTTCAAAAACGTTTGTAAGGCACATGAAATAACTTTTCACTTACGGAGAGTGCAGATTCTCCGCGTTTGTAGGCTCTCACTAGACTCACCCTTGTTCAACGCTAATATTTCTTATTTAAAATGTCATGTTTGACTACATCGCTTTGTGTATCACTTTGCACGTTCTTTTTGTCTTTTTTGAAATCACGAGCTGTAATTCTTTATTACTTGAACATTAATTTTGGCTTTGTAACTAAAGTACTATCTTTCTGTGTAGTTGTCATTTTTTTTAACTTATGGAGAGTGCAGATTCTCGGCGTTTGTAGGCTGTCACTAGACTTACCCATGTTCAACGCTAATATTTCCTTAAAATGTCATGTATGACCACTTTGATTTGTGTATTAGTTTCCAAGTTTTTTTTGTCTTTTTTTAAATTGTTTGTTAAAGGTTGGATATTGATACATATTTTCTCTTACTTTTCCAACCAGCTACATCCTGCCTTACTGTGCTTGCCATGGATTCCAGATGCCGAGTGATGGCTTCTTTGGACGACAGATGCAACTGCTCATGACCGGCTGCCTGTCCGTCACAGTTTTGTGGGATCATCCCGCCGGCCCCCTTTGTCCATACGCTGCAGTGGACATTAGGAGTAACATAACATCTTTTATGGTGGTGTAGGCCGAAGGTCATGGCGACGTCTTGGAAATCACTGTGCGACCAAAGCGGTTGCTTTATCGAAAACGCATACTTTGTGTATGGGAAAAGAACAACGTGTGCCTCACCATTAACATTTTCGATGACGCCCATAGAAACAATGTTACTCTTTGATTGAAAATGGGAATAGTCCGATGGTCTCGGACAGTTTATTGTGAAATAAAACTACTTTACAAATTCTAAAATGTTAATGTTTTCTTTTACAAACCAGTTTATTATTTCAAAATGTAACGTGCTACGTTGTACGTCGCTGTATGTTCATTTTCAGGTTCTGCGTCACGGCACGTCGGTGCTTGTGGGCACATTTGGCTACGGTGCAGAGGAACGTCATCCAAAAAAGGTGTACACTATCATTAAGGTGGGTTATGTGACGAGATGTGGGAGTGTTTTTGTATTACAAAAGTGTTGTGATGTCGTTAAAAAATGTAGCGGTATACGTTTATTGACTGATGGATTGGCTGCAGCTATGGGGAGTGGGCAGAATGTCGGGTCGTGGTATAAGCTCATGATCCGCACAATGTGGCTACTGGCCATGACCAGAAGGGAGAAAAGATAGGATTACAGTGGCCATGTCCAACTGGGACTGGCTTAGTGATAAAGGTGTTCAACATTAGGATACATTTGAAAGGGAAGAAAAAAGTGCTCATGGTAATATGTTAACAGCATTTCCGTTTTGCTTTTTGCAGGCTGCCATGGAAAGCGAAGAGGGGCCCTGAATGGAACAACCCCTTTCCCTTTCTATGGTGGCCATCTTGGAAAGGGATTTTGTTTTCTAATCCGTGACGCCTCAGGCGTCCTGGATTAGAACCAAAAATCCTTCTTTTTCAGTAGCGCGCGTTATTGCTTTGCAAACCTACATTGTTAATGGCATTCATTCCCCATTTTAGGGCTTGAAGTGTCCTTCACTGAGAAATATAAAGTAGATGGAGTGTATGAGCCTTAAAATAAATCTTTTTAAACTGTGAAAGGTGGTTCTTAATGGAACATTTACTTTGTGTACGGATGGCTTTTTTTTTTGGAAGCATAGCTCAGAAGGAAATGTGCGGACGGAAATGAGCAAAGAGGCACCAAACAGTAATATGGGGAGTTAGGTGGACAGGCCAAAATGTTGTGCGTGTGTTATTTATAAACTAGGGGCAGTGTTTCTCATGCTCCTTCATTACAGCAATGATGCTGTTTTTTGGGGAGGTGGGATGGCCTTAGCTCATGTCATTTTCAGATAAATAGTACTTTTGCTGAAACTATGCACTGTGTACTGCAATGTTAATGGCTGCGCACAAATAGGTGTTGAAGCTGTGCAAGGGAAATGTTGAAGTTGGAAGTTCCTACATCAGTAATAAATGTAATTCCACACTGTCCACGAGGCATAGATATTATTGTTAAGTGTCTACAGATTCTCGAACATGTCACCATGCTGTGCGCCAGCATATGGTCATGTGGCATTCTCCACAAGGTGTGCAATGAAGTCAGATGTTTGTTTACATTATGGTTATGTAGCACTAATAGAAACCTATGAAATTCAGTAAAAAAATGTTGTTGAAGGGACATTATGGTTAAGGGGCGCTACTAAAACCCTATGAAATTCAGTAAAAAAGACTTTGTTAAAGGGACGTTGTGGTTAAGGGGCGCTATTAAAACCTATGAAATTCACTAAAAAAAACTTTGCACATTTGTGATGTCATCTTTGATGTCCTGGGTGTTGGTTTTAGCAGTGCACGGTGGTGGTGCGAGTTATGGGTGCTTAGCTTACCATAACTGGTGAATTTCAGGGGGGTTTCGGTTTTACTTGGAACCATAACGTCCCGTTAACAAAGTTTTTTTAGTGAATATAAATTAAAGTGTCCATATATGGGTGAAGTAAGCAGCCTGGCAGATGTGGACAAGAAGGCAAATGAGTACAGTGCTAGACCTCTGCTTTTCCAACACAGACACTCAATTATACACAAAGGGAGGGGAGCAAACGACTCTCTAAAGGAATGAACACCTCTCACTTCGAACGAGGCTCTGGTCAATGTTACTGTTGGAAAGAGGTGCTGGGGGATTTATGGAAATGATAAGCACAATTAAAAAGTAGTTACAAGATCATGAACTAAAGACCAGACAAGTCCAGACAATAGATATTCCAAAAAGAGGAAGAACGTGTGAATTTGTTACCATTATATGATGAATGGTCGCAATGGGTTTACATGCCCGGTAATGTCCAGCTTATTGATTCTCACAGGCCAGAGTGTCCCAAAATACTACACAAGGGATTTTTATTATGTTGCTATTAGGATTTACAGCATGCCCCATTGACAATGTTATATTCTCCAGGTGCTCTGGCAGCCCTGGAAGAGGGTGGAGTGGTTTCGTTAGTTGGGAGATGAGCGAAAGGCAAGATTGAAGTTCTTTTTTGGTGATGTTGCATATTGAAAGTACCCTAAGCCCTACCTGCATGTAAGTGTTCTAGGTGAGAAGTGTAGGAAGCATCAAAGTCTTTGTGTGTGTGGGGGGGGTGCTCTGTGCTTATAATGTGTGCATGTGTTGGACAGGTGCTGGGTATTCTGGCTGTAATTGGAGGTGTACATTAGTGATGTTCAAATTTGGGGAGCTTGTCTATTTTCAAAAGGGATTTGTGAGTGGATGGTTTGCGTGCGTGTGCATTGAGCGGGTTGGCAATGGAGGAAATAGAGGGGGGAGTCAGAGAGGATGGAATGGAGTTCAAGTTGGTAGGCAACATTATATTTCTGGAGATTAAAGTCACCCATCATGACAATGGGGATGTTAGAGGGGAGGATTCAAGGAGGTAGTCTAGGTCAATAAATAAATATATATATATGTATTTGCCAAATATACAGTTATGTGGTTATGTGTAGTGGTGAGTGACTGGGTATGTATCATGCTTAGGTCACAGTTGGAACCTTAGTGGCATCTTCTAGATGTGAGTTTCAATAGATGCAGTTAGAGAAGAGAGGTGACCAGCCTTGGTGGTGGGCATTGGTACTCTGGTGGCCCTAGCTTGTACCTGAGGAACTAGAGCCAATAACTAGAGCCAATAAATACTCAAACTACTACCTGCAACTATGTGATTGTGTCTACTTGGTTCATGTCAATATCACTGGGAAGGCACCAAGGTACATCTGCATATGGGACACAACATTTGGTCTGCTATGTATGTGTATTGGGGGCCCAGGGCAAAGTTGCTGCAAAGTTGCCACTTGTTGCTGTTGTAGCATGGTAAGGAGTCCCTACCGCATGTTCATAAAGTGCAGTGTGGTAACAATTATATTAGATTGTGGGCTCTTTGGCTAGACATTAGAAGACTTAGTACTGTGCTATGCACACACCAGATTTTAACATTTTATATGTAGATTGAATATCTATTTATGTATTTTATTTATTTATTGGGTTTTTATAATGTGCCTTTGCACAATGTGTTTCAAGGCGCAACAAGACAAGGGGGGGAGATAAAACATAAACTGTCTTTTTAGGCCATGTGACATTTGGATAGTGCAAGTGCAGTAATGGAAGTGCAGGGGAGAAGGGTGTGGGGGTAGTGCCAGAGGGTTAAGGGAGTGTCCGAGTAAGCCAAGTGGACAGAGCCCAGTAATAAGCGTGTGCCGAGCAGAAGGGTCCACCGGCTAATAGCGAGGAATGGGATGGAAGGGCTAAGGGGGTGCAGGCCAGCTAGGCAACTGCAGGGGTAGGGAGCCCAGAAGGGCAAGTGCAGGTTGGGCTGGGAGTCAGAGGAGACCAAGTGCAGCGGTAGACTGCTAGGGGAGTGCCTGGTGCCCTGTAAAAATCAGAAGGAACCAGGCAGTCAGTCAATAGGCAGAGGGGGGAAATAAGCATGGGATGGGGAGAGGGAAGGAGGAAGAGAAAAGGACGGTCTTGGGAAGCTTCCGGAACTCAAGGAGATCTGGCTCAAGTCTGAGAGGGGCATAGAGGCCATTCCAGAGGGAGGCACTTGTGGAGGACAGAGATATACCCCACTCTCCGCTTGGAGAAGCATCACATCTACAGAGAGTTGGGGCTAGAAGACCAAAGGGCTCTAGCAGGGAGGTGTTTATGGAGAGAGAGTTGGATGTAGCAGGGTCCCAGGCCCCAGAAAGCCTTTTATATAATGCAGAAGATTTTGAAATTGTTCCTCGCAGCAACCAGGAGACAGTAGAGTGATTTTAGGGCTGGAGAGAGGCAGTCCCTGTGCTTCAAGCCAAGGATAAGTCTTGCAGTCCTATTCTGGATTAGTTGAAGGGGGTGACAGGACGAGTTAGGTAGGTTGAGGAAGAGGTTGTTACAGTAGTCCAGCACAATAAGTGGCCATGATTCAGGCCTGTAATCCATACATTTATATGAAGATTTTTAGATCCGTTAACAATGTGATGACATTTCTATTTGCATTGGTTATAGGTAATAAAACAAAACATGTTCAAAATAAAAAAAATGACACACATTCCAAAATCAACCAGAAAAGCATGAATTCTTTGGTGCATGGTGTTAGAGAGAAGGAAAACAGAACATTCAATTCCACACTGACAGTTTTATTTTGGTCCAGGAACAACCTTAACTGGCATTCATTGACAATGTGTGTAGCACATCGTGAAACCCTTAAAACGTCCCCCTTATTTGCTATCAGTAGATTGGGGTTGAAAATAGAGGAAACACTGGTAAGTACTTTAGCTGGTTTTTATAACAGAAAATACACTTTAGAAACAGCCTCGACTCCCATTTACCCTTCGTCATCTAGCTAAGGTTGGTTATGTATGAGGTTAGAGGAAATGGTTTCTCTGACATGCAGATTCATTCCCATAATCAACTTAGATTTAGGCAACTACCTTGATTCCTGGGTACCGTGGAGATAGAGGGAGTTTTGCCTTTTGTGTCAGTTTGACTCAGCCAAATTACTCTGGCAAGAGATTCCAGTTACTTTGGTTCCTATTAACACTCACTTGATACTGTTGCGGCCTAGCCCTTCTGGGCAGCTTTCAGTTTGAGCTTCACTCAGCAGTAGCCCCCAATGCCCAGCCCAGCACTCTTTGGAACTCTACACAGCTTGAAATTCTGTCACGCGGCCAGCCAGCCAGATATCATCTTTGCTCACAGTTCTCATTCAAGGTCCCAGCAAGACTTTGCAAGTTGCCTTTATACTCAAACAGCACAACCACAAACCAA
The DNA here is from genome assembly GCF_040938575.1 of Ambystoma mexicanum. Lineage (NCBI taxonomy): Eukaryota > Metazoa > Chordata > Amphibia > Caudata > Ambystomatidae > Ambystoma > Ambystoma mexicanum. The sequence continues at coordinate 659,024,343 of NC_090932.1, read as the reverse complement.
GCCCGGCTCTCTCACTCGATGATCACTTTCAAAACCTGAAAACCACAGTCCCAGCCTTGCTTGAAATCACAGCTTGTTCAATCTCAGCCAGTTTGAAAGTCTCAGCCGGGCAAAGCAAAAAAGCCCCTTGCAAACAGCCATGCCACAACCATGTCACAGGCCAAAAGACCCAGGTCAAAAATCCAACACAAAAAAGCTAACCTTCCAGCTGATAGGTCCAAAAGCCTTTCTCCAGAACCCATCCCAGCACATATAGATTCTGAGCATTCTTACCACCTATCTGCCGATGTCACCTCCTTTACTCCAGCCCCTTGTGCCACTACCAACTTTAACACGTGACAGAGCCTTTGAGAAAATTCCAACTCTTCCTTGGTTCAACCATCTCGTGCATATTTCCATCTCAGTCCTCTGGTTTCTGAAAAGCTGAACTGCTGCCGACCATTTCTTTCTGTTTTCAGATGAAAATTAAACATCTCTCCTCTCTTCCTGCACCTCTAACTGAACAATAACCATGTTTTTATTTCCCAAGCCCTGTCATCTTGTTACACCACAAAATAGGCAGTTCACCCTTTAATGTCTGCTGAACCTAACCCTTGCAAGCAAGTCAGTTTTGTCCAGGCACATGCTCTAATGCTGTAATGTTAATGCCTTCAGGTTGCAAATCTAACCCCTACATTAGCATTTTGGTTCACCCACACCCCTATTTAATTCCCTAATTCAATGATCACCACCCCTTTTGTTAGTGAACCATGTTAGTGATCCATGTTAGCAGCCCATGCAATATACCAGAGAGAACACAGCACATGCTGTACTATTAGCATATATCCATATCATTTGCACACAACCGCCGAACAGAGTGTACAACGAAAGAGCTCTGTCAATGGCTGTCCCTGGAGCTGAAGTGATGACATTTCAGAATGTCCTGGCAGCCTTTCCAGATTAAAGAACTTGAAGTGTGATAACATGTATCCATGCTGGAGTTTCAATAGTAGGCGGAAGACACACCAGAAGAAAAGCTTTTCACTGCAAACAAATGTTGCAGCTTTTTTGAATCGAGGAACATAGCTGGCAGAGATGATCCCTGCTGGTGAGGGGCATATGGATGGCTCGTCCAGGACCAGTCATGTGGACTAGAGCCAACAGTGACTTTTACTGCTTGTCTTATTGTTGTCCAAGGGATGTAATGGAGTCAGCCCTGCTTAATGTTTCAAAGCGTCAAGGTTGCTCTGGGAACTGTTTTTTAATGAGGGTTAGTTAAAGATCCCAGTGTCCTGCATATTTGAAATGCATTGAGTAAAAGATATGGTTTGAAATGCAAATTGAAACACATCGAGTAGGAATGGGTAAGATGCATTAGCAAAAGGAAAAAAAGAAAACGAAAATGGAAGGAAAGCAAACATGCAGAAAGTGTGTTGCTGGCATGGCGGCTGTTCTCCATTTAAATGATAAAATGTTTAACCATATTTAATTTGCAAATGTGGATTAATGTTAAAAAAAAGAACAAAGGAATGGAAATATGCGATTGGAATGAGGAAGAGCAACTTTCTGGATATGGAGGTTATGTTTCTCCAGAAAAAAAGGGAAAATGTGTGCGCAGTTATGCATTCTATGTAGTGAAAGAGATCGCAGTTTTTTATGGTTTGGATGAGGCCGCATGGATATGTTGGCGCATTGACTATATGTGTACTTGGTCAGTGACCTTTGGATTTGTGTGACAAGTGCCTTCAAGAGGTTGCTTGTGTGTGTATGGTGTTATGTTACAAATGTGTTTTGTTGAGGTTAGGTGGATGCATTTATATATCCTTTTGGATGTTGGCAAATAGTAAGGGCCCTAAAGGTACAAAACATTCGCTATTTTTCTATTTGGTTTTTGAATGCATTTATGTTGTACCATTCTTCGGGTGTATGTGTTGTGTCTGGTTTTGTTAGTCTGTTATTAAAATAAAGGGGAAGTGTGTAGGATTATCCTCTGTTTGCAGAAAGGGGAGAGGGGTAGTGAGAATACATGTTAGTGATTGATCTGTAGTCACATCTCTTTCTGTAAAAGAGGCAGAGGTGTATTGAGGCTTTTGTATGGTGCATGTTTTAAGGTGTGTGGATAGGTATGCAATGTATAACACTCACGCTTATCTGTAAAACAGTGAGAATGAATTGTGTGCATATGTTGGGTGCATGTGTCAAAGTGAGAGAATATGTTCATTCTATTGTGATCATTTAATTGTGCCTTCTCATTATGTCTCTTAAGGAATAAGGAGTGTAGTGGTAAGTGACTGGGTGCATGACATCATGCTCATGTCACAGTTGGAAACTTGGTGGCATCTTCTAGATGTGAGGTCCAATAGTGGCAGTTTGAGAAGAGTAGTGAGCAGCCAGGGTGATGAGCACTGGTACTTGGTGTTCCCAGCTTGTACCTGAGGAACTAGAGCCAATAAAGACTCACAACTACTACTTGCAACTGTGTCATCATGTCTACTTGCCTCCTGTCAATATCACTATGAAGGCACCATGGTACAGCCCCAATACGGGCCCCCATACCTACGTTAAAGCCGTCTCTTTGCTCGGGCTTCTAACTATCACCACTGGGGCATTACCATACCGGTAATGCCCCCTACTCATATTCTATTGCTTAAATATAAACATTCCCTTCTATGTACTGTTGCAACCGATTACTGATACTTCAGCACAAACAGGTCATGTATGCAGATAGGTTGTTACATTAAAAAGATCTTACTCAACACTTTAATGTGGAAATATTTAATAACTGTAGTGCCTTTTGGGACCAATCAATTCATGGTCAAGAAGAAAACTTAGGTCTCCAATGGCCATTAAGGGTTTGGAGTGAGCCCACACTTTCCGTACATTCAGCCTTATTTTGTGTTTGCCAGTGCAGGACATTTCTGGATGTAATCCTGTTACCACCACTTTTTTTGGCAGTAACAGAATTACCACCAACATTGCTATGCTGCCAATTTCCGATTTTGGTGGGAAAGTGGTAGATTTACCTCAAGCACATGTTGGGAGTTTAGTTCTCCCCAATTTACCTAAAAAAATCATGTTTACTATACTTATTTATAATTATTTGAAGAAGAGGGAGGTCAATTTCTTGCAGAAATGACTTATAATAACACATTTACAGATGGTGTAAGCATTTCCAAGAAGGGTGCCTTTACAATAGCATAGGGATGAGAAGAAGTAGTGAGATTGTTTATGAGGGTGTACAAAATTTGAACATATACCTGGGACAAAACAAATCTAACAGAAACAAAATGTATATAGGAAACCTTACAAAGGTGACATTAACCTAAGGCGACAAGTGCTTCAAACTGAGAACGAGCACTAATTAAATATACAAAATTCCATTATGAAGTGTCACTGAGGGGATACAGGGCTTGGGGAGTTCCATCTTTAGAAAGTAAGTGAAGTATGAGCCAAGCTTCGAAAAAACCTGTGGTTGGGCTTGTTTTGATTGTCATAGGCAGTGGGTTCCAGGGGAGCACAGTGAATAGGGAGAAAGACTAGAAGCAATAGGAGACACAGAGAGAGCATGGGATCGTGAGTGTGCATGCATAGGAGGATTGGAGGGAATGAGATTCATTAATTAATTAATTTTAACATTTGTATAGTGTCTTTCACCATAATTATGGTCCCAATCGTTGAACGCCCTCTGAGGGACTAGAGTCCAACATTTTAGAAAATTAGGAGGTGTCATTATGCGTGTGCGCATTTCAGCCATTAAAGTTATGTGAGGGTGGCCAAGTCCCTGTTAGTCACCCACATCTAGTGGCATGTGGATGGGCGCGGCGGAGGTATACTATAAACTAAAGTGGTGAGTTGTGTTTAAGGAGATAGAATGGTATGTGGGAAGCTACAATTTGAATGTCTGTCATTAAAGGTAGTTTCACTCTTATGGCACAGGTGATGTGCAATAGTGTACGTGTTATATATGAGTGCAGGGTGTGTGTAATAAACCTGTGCCTTCCTCTAAGTTGCGAAGGTGTGGTGTGCAAAAAGAAAAAACGGGTTAGCTATACACACAACAATGTCTACATCCTGCCATCCATCTATGTACAAGGAGCATTGCTATGTTTCACTGACAATCTAAGTGCTAAATGTTTACATAATTCTCAACCTCTGAGAGGATCTTAGAGTGAAGATTGGCATCCCTAGTTTCTTCTAATGTGAGCAAGGTCCCCTTTCAGGTTACAGGCCGAAGCCACACCCACCCTCAGGTGCATTAGAGATACTTAATGTGCAGACTTTGAGAGACGGATTTGAAGTGCCTCAGTGTCCACCTTCCTGAGGATCAGAGCGAGTTTCCTAAGGTGCATTTTAAGTGTGATGCATTGTCCTCCCTCCGAGCCCATATGCATACAATACCTGGCCCAGAATCAGGATTCTTTCTCATGAGCAAGTTACTGGACTGCCTTATTACGTTCTCTGTAAGGGTTTGGCGGTGACAAGGTGGTGTTAGAGGTGGCAGAGCACAGTGGAAGAAGGCTCAAATAGGCAAGTGACAGAGAGGGACCAGTGGGGGGGGGGGGTGTGCTGACTGCTGAATGATGCTTGGGTGCATGTGGAGGCGAGAGGGCTAGGGGAAATTGGGATCAGGAAGTAGGAAGGAACAGCCAGGTTTTGAGGGCTTTCCTAAAGGCCAAGTGGCCTTACTGATGCAGAGGGGGAGGGATTTCCAGAAAGTGGGTGCGAGGACAGAGCACTTCCTAATCTGAGAACTTGAAAGGGGGGACTACCAGGAGGTGTGCACACCCTGATCTGAGGACTAAGGGGGGGCGGTAGCGTGTGAGCTTGTTTTGGAGGAATTCAGTGCCTTCCTTGTGGATGGCAGAGTGGGTAATACACGTGGATTTGAAAGTGGCCCCTTGGCTTATTGGCAGCTAGTGAAGTGTCCTGAGAGCAGTGGAGATGTGTTCTCTGGGGGAGAGTGTGCGGAGGAGCCTTGCTGCAGAATTTTTAATCCATTGGAGCTTTCTAAGATGGTATGTAGGCAGACCTAGGTAGAGGAAGTTAGAGTAGTCTAGAGACGACAGGATAATGGTCATGATTCCTGAAACTCTGTGGGGATAGGAGAGATAAGGAAAGATCTGCTTGAGTGTGCGGAGGTGGAAGGTGCATTATCTGGAGACTGAATTGATGTGACGGGAGAGGGTGCATCTGAAGTTTTTGACTACGAGGGATGTAGTAGGAATGTGTCCTAATAAAGACAGAAAAGGGATAGGTTGAGGAAGGAGAGCTGTTTTGCAACAGATTATGATTTTGTTTTTTTCCAGGGTTGAGGAGCAGGTGGTTGTTCATCTTCCAGTGGTCAAAGTCTGCTTGGCAGGATTGTTGGTCTGGGTGGGGTGATTAGGAGGAGTTAGGGATCTTGAAGATGATCTAAGTGTCATCAGCATAGTGGTAACAAGTGAGATTGTGGGAGCGGATACGAGAGGGGAGGGCTGAAAGGATGGTGAGTAAACTGAGAAACAGACAGGTACTGAGGAGCAATGCCATTGATAGCTGTGTAGATTAGGTGAAGGACGTGAAAGGAGAGTGGTTGTGCATGGAGTGGAAACCAACATGTTGTCTGCAAGCAGAAGTAGACAAGGTCTGGTAGGTTGTATAGAGTGCAGGTAGGAAAGTTCAGAACTTTTTCTAGAGGGAGGAAAGAGTAGTGTAGCAGGAGAAGGAATAGGCTTGAGCAGTAGTCCAGTCTGCTGAGCACAAGAGTGGAGATTAGAGTTTTTGAAGTGTGGTTAGTAAGAAAAGCATGAATTTTCTGAATGTTGAGGAGGATATTACAAGCAACAGATGTAGTGGTAGTGATGCATTGTTGCAGTTGTAGGTCACCAAGATTGTGAGTCTTGGGTGTGTCAGCTAGAAGGAAAGGCTGGAAAGATAGGAGAAGAGAAGGGGTGGGATGACTTTGGTGCTTGGTGAAAGATGACTTCTGTTTTTGAGAGTTCAGCGTGAGGCAGAGTAGAGCCATCCATTGACGAATTGCAGTCATTCCCAAATAACCACCTGCAGTAAATCTGATGAAATCCACCTGGAATTGTATTGGCTCAAAAATTGGGTCTAACTTCACCAGTACCTTACTCGTAGTACAGCAGTACATTTGCAGGGCTGAGTGGTGCAATGATAAACAAGTTTGGCTGTTATTTGAAAGGATTAACTGCTAAACTTGTTTGCCGTTACAGCCACTGTAATGAGGGCAGTCATTTTGAAATGCATTTTGATTGCAAAACTACAATGAATGGATAAACAAAGCACATTTGACAATTGCCATAATTTAGGTTCTGACACATTCCTGTGATGGATTTTGACAACTAATCCTACTAATATACTAATATCGCCATGGTTCTTCAATATGTATCTTACCCCTCTCGCTCACTTGATCTCCTGCTGCTCTCATTTCTAGTGTTATGCGGATGAGACACGCTTTTCCTTAAACTTCCCTCTATCACTTCCTCCTCCCCCTCTCTCATTCCCGACTGCCTGTCCACTATCAATGCATGGTGTGTGGCTAATTATCTCTGTCTTAATGCCAGTAAGACAGAGATCCTTCCTATCAGGACTCTTTCCTCCTGTTTCCCTTCTTCTCTCTGGTCACCCTCTTTGGGCCCCCTACCTTCTGCTGCCCTCGAGGCCAAAAACCTCCGGGTCATCTTTGATTCCTCTCTCTCCTTCACCCCTCACATCTTGGACCTTGCCAAGAATGCCAATTTCCAGCTTCACCTCCTTAGAGGCATTCTCCCTTTTTTCACCTTTCCCCAGAAACTCAATGTTTCCAGAGCTCTGGTCCTCTTTAGGCTGGACTACTGCAGCAACCTCTTCTTCAATCTCCCTCTTTCCTCCTTACGCCCCCTTCAGCTAATTCACAATAGGGCTGCAAGACGTATCCCTGGCCTCAAACCAGGGACCATATATCTCCAGCCCTAAAATCTCTACAATGGCTGCAAGGATCACATTTAAGACCCTCTGCACCATCCACAAGGCTTTCTGGGGCCTAGGACCACGCTGTCTCCAACTCTCTCTCTCTAAATAATACCCTGCTAGAGCCCTCCACTCCTCTAACTCTGGTTTTTATTTGTTAGAAACTTCTCCAAGCAGATAGGAGGGGGCATGTCTCTCTCTTTGGCTGGTGCCTTTCTCTGAAACAGCCTCCCTGCCCCTCTCAAACTTAACTTGAGCTGGACCTCCTTAAAGTCCAGATACATCTCAAAACTCTGCTTTTCTCTACCTCTTTCTCTCTTTCCCTTCCCTGCAAACCACCCTTCTGCACCACGACTGGTGGTCTGGTTCCTTCATGAATCTCACAGATCACCAGGCCCTCTGCCCAGTCAACTGTAGTACCCTTCCCTTTCAGCAATGCCCCTGTGCGCCCCCTGCATGGTGGCTGTGCATCCCACTCCTTGGGATCCTTCTGGCCAGAACCTAGCCAGTGTACTCCTCCCCGGCACCTCTTGCACTTCCCTCCTGGTCTCTCCAGCACTTTTCCATCCCTAATTCCCCTGCAGCCTTTCCTAACCTCCTGCACTTCTCTACACTGCACTTGCACGTCAGAATGCCACGAGGCTTGGAATTCACTGCTCTTTGGAGTGTTGCAATCAAAGATTTAGGGCAATACTCCAGCATTTGAGAAATTCACTTACTCTGTCAACAATGGTACTTAATGGGCATACCACATAGTATAGTTCAGCATTAGGCTGCTACCACATATCAGGGACATTAAGTGCCTTATTTTGAACTCCATATTGAATCTTGTGGAGCAGACCACATGCATCATGTCCTTGACTGCAGTCTCCTAGATTTCAATACTTTTCTAGATATGCCATAACATGTCCCAGCAACCCAGGTAGTACCCAGGTTCCTGTATCATTTTCCACCCTTGGCATGAAATGCTTTCGGATCACCACTGTGAATGCATACAGGCAGGTCACTGTGCCTGTTTTTTTCGATAGAGATGACAGCAGCTAATCACATCAAAATCTGATTCAGTCTGTAATGCTGTCGATTTCCCTGAACTGAAACGGAAAATGCATTGCCACTCCCTGCCACTTTCCTTCATAGAACCCAATCCAAAATGGCACGGTGGTCGAGAAACGTGCACATCCTGGCCCCAGATTTGTAACGACTTCTGAGCCATGTTTCATAACTTCGAGCACTAGGGTAATGATATAAAAGTGTTCTCCACCACCCTTGCTCCTTTGTTCCCACAGATGGCATTAAGAAAACACGTGTTCTCCTGCCTATGCCTGCCTTGCAAACGTACCCTGACTTCACTCCAGATTACAGTTGTCTATGATCTTTGTAACACATTGTACAAAGCAGCAAATTCACATCATAGAGAGAGGCAAAACAATTGTATTGTGATTCACTGTTTTGCATGCATTAGGGATGTCATCACAGTCACTGCAGTGGTGCTATTGCCCCAGCTCTCCGAGTGTATCGTTCACTGGCGCTTACAACATGGTCAAATGGAGCTGAGGGGGTTGCTGGTACCCAATCTTTGAGTATAGTGGAAAAGAGTTGTTTTTGTGCATCACTACTCATGTTTTCCTTGTCTGCTTCTAATGTCAGTCTGCATATGGAAAGTGACCGACAACCGGTATGTGACTTTATCAAGTTGAAACCCATCTTATACAGGGTGAGAATATGGACTTCACAAGTCTGGCTTGTTATAGAAAATACCTTATGTACGTTATGTCCCTCAAAGGATCATGGTCTCGTCTGTGGCTCAAATATGCAAAATCCTGGCTGCTTGAATCAAACCTCTGCCACTTAGGGAGTTCACTGTAAACCATGAACATTGAAACCAAGGGCTTGATCAAACGAGCAAGTGTTGTATCATATGCAGTTGGCCTGTTAATCTTAGCACCGGCTAGCTCTATTTGATTACCAAGCCAGATTTCGGGTTTGAAGTCTATATTGGATATGATAAGCCTTCACTTTGCAAGTTCCTTAACACTAGACTTTCGTCCTGGCAACTTAAAACTACAGACAGTCACACATAACTGGAATGGGCCTAACAACACAGTTTGCCTGGTCAGTGGGACCCAAAAAGAGCCCATTAACCACTTCTTGTTTTTCTGTGAAGAGGATAAAGACCTTCAAGTAAACTACCTGGCCTGATTCTTAGGCAGTGGCTCATTTTTTTATGCCAAACAGCTGTCACGGGTCTCAATGAAGCTGTGGCCTGGAACAACTTCGGAGGTTAAGTTACACGAGGTTGCGAGGTTAATAAATGCATAATACTAAATAAAAAATGGTATACTTCGGTGCCTCTTCCTTTGGTCACACTTGGGTTCTGAGCAGGCTTTGTTGTTCACACTGGACTTGACCCAGTTATGCTAATACACTTGTCGTTATGAGTGGGAGCAGAGAATATATTTTGGCGTTATCCCGCTTTTCCACGGGCGCTACTACAGTTACCAGTAGTTCGGAGACATAACATCATTTGTTGGTCAGATTGTAAATACACGTTTACATGGGGTCTCTTACCTCGAGTAAAAGAGGCGTAATCCGCTTCTGTGTATCCCCTTTTCTTAAAAAAATGGAGTCCTCCTAATTTAGAAGAGCCCCAGCAGCTGCGTCTCTCTGCTAAACTATTAAAGATCAGCATGGGGGCGCAGACTATAAATCAGGTGACAGGGACGTTACAAACTGGATACCGGAAACGGAATAGCCTGAGACGGAGCCTTCGGAAAGTAAGTCGGCGGAGATGCAACGGATTGCGGGCTTGCGAACATTTGATTATTGTCCAAAGTCGGTTAGAGATGGGGAGTGGCTTTACCGTTTCGCGCTGCTAGATAACGCGGGTGTTTGTTATTCGAAGAAAGCGTGTCACTGTTTTGGCATGCAGATGGATCGTGTTGCTAAACGGTTGTCCATTTATACCCAAGTGGGTTACTCTCTCCTGATTGTCTTTTCTTTTGATAGTTGTGCAATCTAGTGATTGTACCCGTTTTATGTACCCAGAGTGGGTCATTTTCCTTGATATGTCCTTGTGTTTCACAATATGCAGATAGGCAGTGGAGTAGGTGGTTAGTAATTTCCTCTTACAGGGAGCCCACTTAAGAGACACGAGCTGAGAATGTAGTATTCAGTTAAAGTTAGGTGTGTATTAGATGGACAAAGTGTACAGAGGTGCACCATCATTATAAATGTATCTGTTTCTTGCAGAGTTGTGATTGTGGAGCATCTGGTTGTTTGTGACGGTTACCACCACAGAGGGCTGTCTTACTAGGAAGACGCGCCTACTACGGCATGGTCAGCATAATTCAGCATAATTCATTATAGCTTCCACGATAAGCCTACCACAAGAGACTTATAGCTCTATAGTATGGTAGTGAGAGAATTGGCAACAGCATTAATCATGGCTGTTTTTTATGCTGTTCCTTATAGGACCTTAGAAGAACATTATCACCATGACGAACGAAAGAGAATCTGCATGTCGAAATTTGTTTTTTTCCCCCTGAAGAAGTTCTTATATTACTGTAATTGTTTTTTGTAGAACGAAACATGTTGGGCTAATCTTTTGTCATTTACTAAGGCAACTTTGACGAGTAAAATATTAATGTAAAAGAACCTTGAGTAGCAAGGATTCGCCTAACAAGGACATTAAGGGTTGTGAAAGAGCATCTCGGAATTCTGAGAGCTCTTAGTATTGTTATATTCGACAGGTGTATTAATTCCAGTGAATGGTGATTTCAGTATGAGTCAGGCAGCGAATGAATGGCGTGTGGTCTGTAAGAAAGCACTTGTTGCACTTAAGGTGTTGTACTGAATTGAAAATTGTAGGTAATTAGTAGTCTGCAAGGAGCACTTAATGTGTTTTACTGAATTGACAATTGTAGGCAATTAGTAGTCTGCAAGGATGTTTTTTTTAAACGAAGACAATTTAAAACATTGTTTAACTTATATGAGCTTATATGGTCTTAATAAAGTAATTTTTTTAATGTACAAGCCAATGGTGCCAATCTGTTAATGTCTGAGTGGGTTTAAATCCAGTGGTGTTCTTCATTTGTCCTTTAGGGTTCAGTATAGGGGCCACGGGTTTCCTAAGTCAAGGAGCTTTCGCTGGTTGTTTAAGGGGGACAAACCTCGAGGCCATTCAACTATTCCCCTCAATCTTTTTATTGTACACGTCTGATTCTTAGGCTGGCAGGTATTCTCCAAATTGAAGTGGCGATAGCCTACTGCAAGAACACTTGTGATCTGACAGCAGCATATTTTGTTAGTTACTATGTTTTTACACAGAGTGTGGTTGAGGAGGTCTAAAGTGAGTAACGGCAGCCCTCTTTTGTTGCAATGACACTCAGCAATAAAATCCGGCTATCTCATGCACTGCTTATTAAGATAAATAGAGCCAATTTGTACGTAATCATTTTTAGCACTATATTGCTGTTTTAATTCTTTGTTTTTCGTCTTTTAACAATTATATTGTGGAAGGTCTTTTTGTACTGATTTTAATTAATAATACATGTTGGTCATTGTATTTGTTGGTAACCTTTATGGCTCACGCCGCAATAACGTTTTCGAATAAAATCGATTCACTGTTTTACCACACAGGATTCTGAACACCACAACACTGATTGCGTCCATCACAACTTCAAAAGCTACTGAATTGTTTGAGATCAACTAAGCAAATAATCCATTGTTTTTGCAAAAAGCCAATAATACACTTTTTTGGGTCAAGTTTCACTAGCTCATATCCTCCCTTTCAACAATAAAAGGTGCCCCCGAATTCACAAAGGGCATCTAGAGGGGCGCATCCTAGGTGTGCACTTTCAGAGGCCCTTTCTCACTCAGTTTGCACATTCAATGAGCAGCACAAATCCACAAACAGGATGCACTTTGAAATGTGCAAAAACAAAGACTTTTCCCTGTGCCTGTTTGGACCAGGCTCAGTGGATGGTGCAAGACATACGAGTTTTATTTCTGAACCTTTCGTGCATTTTCTTTGAAGTGGGGGAGCAGATGTCTGAACCATTATGGGCCTTTCACTTTGAAATGCGCTGCCAGCCAGCACATGGGTGCCGGGAGCCTGTATACATCTGAGACTATGGTATTCAAGTAGGCTGATTGATGCATATGTTTCACTGCAGTGTAGCCCTCCTTGTAATGTGCAGGTCACCTTTGAGAATAATGTGATCTGAACATTTCTGAAATGAGCACATGCGAAAAAAGTCCATCCTATCTGCTTATTTCATTTGTGTTCAGTTTTGAGAATCTTGTCACCGTATGCTGCTTCAGGCATATTATGTCTGCAGAGACCTTGTAAATAGAGAATGCATCAAATAACATCTTTGTTTTTAACTAGAAATAAAGATTGATGGTTAAATGCAATACACAATGCTGCACCATACAAATAAATCCTAAGGGAAATTTAACACAACAGATACGATGCTTAATGTTCACATATGTCAGACACAGCTGTGAAAAGTATATTGTCTTATTGTAGAAAGGGTTAGACAGCATAGTTTTTATTATGAGATGCCAGACAGTCAGCCACCTGCGGTCGGTGCAGTGCAATCACTCTGAGAACTGCTACAGGGCGAGCACTTTCATTCATGCTTTTCAAACAATTACAAGTATGTATCAGGTTCGTTATACTGGATCAATTTAATAAATCGAAATCAGATACCCATAAAAAATACACGTGCCTCCTAAGTTATGCCAGAAGTTCTTGAAATGAGGTGCACATTTGAAACTGTTTTAATTTTAACAATATCATTGCATTGTGTTTTCAGCATGCTGTTTAGCTCGGCTGTCTGTCTTTCACTGTAGGTTCATTATCCTTCAGTGTTGCGTTCATGTTACTGCTCTCTACAGTGCACATTGGGCAAGTTATACAAACTGAAGTGAAGTGTCCACGTGAGGGTGAAGTAAGAAGGCCAGCGGATGTGGACAAGAAGGTACATGAGTAATATGCTAGACCTCTACATCTCCAACACCACCACTCAATTATACACAAAGAGAGGGGAGCCAAGGACTCTCTAGAGTAATTAACACCTCTCACTTCGATCTAGGCTGCAATCATTTTTCAAATTTGAAAGAGGTGCTGGGGATTCACGGAAATGACAAGCACAAGTAAAAAGGAGTTACAAGATCAAGTACTACATTCCAGACAAAGGATATTCCAAAACGAGAAAGAAAGTGTGAACTTGTTACCACTACATCATTAATGGTCTCCATGGGTATACATACCTGGTAATGCCCTGCTTATTGATTCTCACAGGTCAGAGTGTTGCAAAGTTCTACATGAGGGATTATTATTATGTTGTTATTAGCATTTACACCATGCCCTGGAGCCAATGTCACGTTCTCCAGGTGCACTGGCCGCCCTGGAAGAGAATGGGTGGCTTTGGCTAGTTGGGGGGGAGGTGGTGGGGTGAGCGCGAAAGGCAAGATTGCAGTGCTTTGTGTTGATGTTGCATTTTAGAAGGATGCAGTTTGTAAGCTTTCTAGGTGAGAAGTGTAGAAGGCATCAACGTCTTTGTGTCAGGGAGTGGGCTGCTCTGTGCTTATAATGTCTATGTGTTGGCCTGGAGCATTCTGGATGTAATTAGAGGTGCACATTAGTGATGTTCAACGTTTGGGCAGAGGGTCTATTTTCAAAAGGCATGTGTGAGTGGATGGTTTGCGTTTGTGTGCGTTGAGAGGGTTGGTCATGGAGGGAATACAGGGAGTAGTCACAGAGGATGGAATCAAGTTTACGTTGGGAGATAGCAGTATGTTTTGGGAGATTAAAGTTGCCTCTAATGACGATGAGAATGTCAGAGGGGAAGATTCAAGGAGGTGGTCTAGCTCTATAAAGAAAGAGTTAATAGTGCTGGGGGGACGTTAGATAGGCAAGAAAGTGAGTGGAGTGGAAGAGAGGAGTTGGATGACTGTGCATTCAAATGAAGAGCGAGAGATGGGGGAGGTAGGCATGAGGTGCAATGGATTGGTTTGTTAGGAACACCCCCCACCGTTACCGAATTAGTGGGAGGAGTGGTTAAAAGTAGAGGATTGGTAAGAAGCGCTGCAGGTAGAGTCCTGGAGGATAATCAGGTTTCAGTGATGGCAAGAAGTGGGATGATGGGTAGAAAAGAGTGAAAAGTGCTCAGTGAGGAAGGCTGTCTTAATACAAAGTGTTTGAGCATTCCATGGTAAATTACAAGGTGATGGAGAAAGAGATGGGGATAATAAGTGAGGCAGATGTGGAGGATAGATGAGGTTGGGGGTTTGGCATAAAGCGAGACATCCAGGAATGAGCGGAACAAGTGGAGGGTGATAGTAGAGGGATGGGAAGGAGTGATAGTGGGGTGAACGTCAATACAAATTGAATCTGTAAGCCAAGAGAGAGAGTTAGAAAAAAAGAGAGTAGTAGGAGGACAAGAGCATGGTTTAGATGCATAATGCAGAGTTATCAGGAGTGCGGAACAGAGAGCTGTATGTCTCTGGTGACCAACATGCAGCAGGCACAGTAATACGAGACAATACACGGATAAAAGGGATCTAAGCAAGGTCGAGTGTAATGAAGATAGGCTGACCTGGTGCAGCAGATAGCCGATCAGAATAAGATGTTCAGGGAGGTGAGCAGAGTCAAGGCGGGCCACAATCCTGTAGTTGAGTCGAGGGGGGCAGAGCAGGCAAACTTGATAATAAATCATACCCTTTGCCAAGATGCCCTCCTGGCTGCCTGATGGGCACCCTAGGAGTAGAACTAGGAGGTAGAACCGCAGTGATATGGCTGGGAGAGAGGCCAATCCCTACTTGCCTGCATCCGAGACTGGGGAGGCTGGGCTACTTCTGCTGCTTCCATAGCTGCAATTCTGTGGGGTCACAGGGCCAGAGGAGGTGGAATCCAATCGATTGTGGGTGCCATTATTCGTTCCACAGGCCCAGTGTTGGATTAAGGACTGTTGCTGCCAGATATTGAGGGCATTGGAAGTAGACAGCCAACAGGGGGGGCATGAGGCTGAGGGAATGGGGGTTCTGCAGGTTGCATAAGGGCCAAGCACACCAGTAAGATTGTAAGTCAAACATTCTGTTTATTAAGCACTGAAGGTTTTTAAACGTTTCCTGAATTTCAGGTGTTCATGTAGGGTACAGATTTCCATTGGTAGCTTTTGTCACTGTTTGGCCACCATAGTGGAAACAATTGAGCCACTGTGTCTTTTTCTTCTAAATCTCTTGGTATCTAATAGGCTGTTGTTTCTTGATCTTAGGCCTCAAGTTGCTTGTTATGGTGAGATTTTGCTTTGTAGGAATTCTTCTCCTTGACTTCACATGTTCTGTGAGAGGCCAATGTCTTTGTTGTGAGGGACACCCAGGTATGCCAGAGTATGGCTGGGGGTCTGCTTGACTTTGAGGGCCGAACACCCTCCCACAAATAATTGGAGGACTCAGCCAAAGGTATACTGTGGTTTATTGCAAATAAAACCAACAAGGATCAAAACAAGAAAATGGGAATTCTGTTACATCTCAGCTCTCCATGGTGTGCAGCATAGTTTTGTATGAGCATGTCATCATCACCTGGGCCTGTCATCACAAGGGATTTGGTAATGAGAGTACTAATACCTATATAGAACCCTATAGAGGTTAGTCTACTGGTCCTTGGATGTCAGGTGGCTGGCCTGTCCCGTTCCCAAGAAACTATCTATTACATTGTTGCAGAGTAAGGGGCTTACCTTTGGTTCATACCGTTTTCCATCCACCACTGCATGTCTAATCTGTGATTGGTTAGAGCTGATCTCCCCAGGCCTGGAACTCAATTAAGTTCTCAGCCCTCTGTGCACCTCTTCAAGGTAATGTGAATGATTGTGTCAGTATTGTAGCTTGTGTGTACCACCTTTGCCAATGAGAATGTGCTCCTCACATCGCAACACTTGTTGCTGTCTGCGTCTGTCGTGCTGGGATCAGCTCCACTTTCCCACCAGAGATGACTGTCCATTGTCTGATTTGGCTGTACCATGTGTTTAGGGACCACAGAATTGAGCTCTGCAGCTCACATTTATGAGGATTTATTCAGTTTCTCTGCAGTTGGTCCCTTTGTCATCTGGAGATTGGAAAGTGTCTGTGTATCTCTGGCCTTGGCTGTGAGCCTGCTTTGTGCTCTGTGCCGCCTGAATCAGCTCTCCCGTCTCTCCTTTGTGGCTTTTGGGCCTTCTGTAATTTTCCTTAGACGTATAATATAAATTCTACATGTCCATGTACCTCTAGGTACTCTATATGTGAGTCGCACTTGGTCCTCTCAGGTTGCATACATATCCCTGTAGTCTGGTAGGGTTGTTCGTGTTAAGCATCTGCAAGTTTGCTCGGGATCTCTTGTGCCTTCCGGTTCTGCATTACTGCATTTGGCTAATGAAAAAATAATAAAAGTATTGACAGCATGTATACGTATATATATCTGTCCTCTAGCTATAGAACTGTATAAGCATGTTCTTCATCTATAGGAATGTATGTTTGTGTGATGCGGTGCCGGACTGCGAGTGTGCGTCATGTCTAATGCTGCTATGTTGTGGTGTCACTAATGACATCACCACCATGGCTTCTTGGTGCTTAGTCGAGGCTGCCCATATAGGCGTCTCTGTCCACGATCTCTGGTTCTTCTACTATACATGTAAAGACTTGCATTGGATATGGTCTGTTTGGCTGACTGAGAGGATACCTTTCAGTGTACTTGGTGCACTCAGGATTCATCCAAAATAAGATGGGTGGCTATGAGCATTTCTGGCTCTCCATCTCGACATGAATCTGAGGGTGAGGAGGGGGATCTTCGAGACCCTCTCTTCAACTTGAGCCGGTGTCATGTGTTTCCTTATGTTGATTCTGTGTAGTAGACTATCTGCTAAGTTTTGGATTCGTTGAAGTTTTTTTGAGAGGTAATTTGGCATACCTAGTTATAAATGCCGCTTGCAGAGTTGAATCTTGAAAGAATCAGGGATATATATGCCAGTGTTCTGAGTGAGAAGGAGAGGTAGGGCATAATCTCTTGGAGAGAGCAGAGATGGTAGAAGCACTTTTTGACTAATGAGCTGAATTGGGGTTCTAGCTTGAGTCCTTTGTCTTTTAATATGTCTCGGTTATTATTCACTTTTAGATGCTGTAGGGCAGTTACTGGGTGTTTCAGGTGGGGCACGTAGTAAGACTATAATTATTAAATTTTTCTGGGTTTAAGTTTTAGGTAGTAGGTCATCATCCATTCACTTATTTGGATGAGGTAGTTGCTGAGGGTGATGCTTGGGTTTCCATTGTCTGCCATCTGACATATGATTTGTGTGTTATCTGCATAGTTGTTACAGGGGAGCCCATAAGATTGTATGATCTTCATCAAAGGGGTCATTTAGTTGATGAAAAGGAGTGGCAACAGACTTGATCTCTGAGGAGATCCACAGTTCATGAGTCATGGAGTCAAACTGAAAGGAGTGTATTATGAATCTCCATAAAGAACCTGACTGAGTGCATGTGCAGGAATCAGCATGCTTTGCACAACTTCTGATGGATGATGCTAACACACAATATCATCTTGTTGCCTGATGTAGCTCTTCTTATTTTATATCAGAATTAGGGAAGCATTCAATAGTACACGATGATAGAAAACAAAATAAATAGGAAAAGGGTTCCCCAGTTTCCCATCCCTTTCTGCATCCTTCATATTTAACATCTCAGTGTCCGCAGTTTTCCATACAAATGATTGTCTTCCAACCACTCCCTCCACTGTTATCTCTCAAAGTCCCTTTAACCCCCAAACAATTCCATCTGCAGGTTCCTACCTCCAGTGTTCTCCATCTCCTCCCCATGTTACTTTCTGGTTTTCTGTATCATGCATAAATCGCCCCATTCAAATACTTCCCTTGGCTTAGCCCTATTCTTTTCAGGTCTCCCTTACCATCCTGGTGTGGCCCCCCACTACAGAGAAAGTTGAGAGAATTGTATTCAATGGTTGCATTAATGCGTCCTTAAGAGTAGCCAAATGTGGTTGAGTGAGAAGGTGGCTCAATGGCTAGGTGAGTGGTAAGATGAATGTGTAAATACCATGTATGGATGAACGTGTAAGTGAGTAAATAGGTTGAGTGCCGCCAACAGTGAACTAAGGCATGGATGGGCAGATGAAGGAGAGGATGGATGATAGCTTAATGTATTTGATGATGTTTACCTGAGTAATTGGTGAGAGAGTTCAGTGCACGGGCAAGTAGGCGGACAACAGAGTGAATGACTGAGTAAAAGGAAATTACTTGATGAATACCTGAAGTGTATTTTGATGGCTGTGTGACTCTATGAAAGAATATGAAACCTTTGGTGTGCAATAAGAGGAAATAAAGGACCGGTTATTCACTGAAATGATATGTGAATGATTAGATAAAATGACAATAGAGAATCTGTGAAAGGGTGGACCACGCTAATAATGACAATGAGGTCATAGTTGTGGAAGGGGTATCAAGAGTTACAGTGTATAGTCAGTGGTTGAACGAAAGCAGCAGAGGCTGACAAGGTGTAAAAACATTGCTTCCCCTGTTAGCTCCTCCATGATTCTATTAAAACTCTGTAATGCTACCAAACCGTGGTTTCAACCCCGGCATTTTGCCCTCACATCCATTCTGTTTAATATGACACATTATTATACATGTTTCATGGTTATGTATACTTTTCTGTTACAGTGAGTAGTGTGAAAAAAGAACTGAACACAAAGCCCTTTATTTACACGCATATTTGTCAAATGTAAAGATCTGTGGTCAATTCTATGTTCCCAAAATTCTTTTACATTTTTAAAGCAAACAGGAGCACTCATTGGTGTTATTAATCCCCTTCCCCAGTCCATCTTGGAATAATAACCTTCAAAGAGAGAGACATAGAGAGGTAGAGATCGAGAGAGAAAGAGAGGCAGAGAGGGAAGAGAGTGAGAGAGATGCAGAAGAAGAGATAGAGAGATTGAGAGAGGCACAGGTAGAGAGAGAGCGGGTGAGAGAGAGAGAAAAAGAGTGAGAGAGAGAGGGGTGTGTGTATACCAGACTCAGGGCTGTCACAAGGTGTTGTGAGACCCGGTGCAAAAAATATCATGAGTCCCCGTTGAGATTTTTTGCACTGGGCCAGTGGCAGCGGCAACGCCACAAACAGTACACGTGGGAAATCTCCCCTTGAGTCTGTGTGGAGGAACCCAAATATGGTTTATTGTTACAACTGTAAATCAACTACAGCAAAGTTAGATTTCTCTACTTAAGAAAGGTTTATGCCAGACTAACTTTTGTATCATATGCTTCCATATATATATAGGATGGCATGACGGCGTGCAGTGCATGACACCAGCATTAAGTAGTACCCTGCACCTGTGTGTGCATTAAAACACAAATCATAAACAGTGACAGATAGATGATGTAAAGTGGAGTCGGGTGAATTTCTGAACTGAAGAGGCTTAAATGTTTTTAGCCAATTAGGTGGGATCTACAGAGCACAGTGAGGGAGCCCAAACCAAGCAAGCGGTGCTTGAGGCGGTTCTTCACTCCCAAGACATTTTTTGAAATATTGGGTTAAAATGATGCATTTTAAGGCCCTTTCTTTGCAAAATTGGGTAGAAATCCATACAGTTTGCAATGGTTTTGTATGGAAGCAAATGGAGAAACCCAATAGTTGCAAGTCGCTAACCCTGCACAGGAATATTTTCCAATTGCATTTCATGTCACCTTTGAGCACAACATATGCTAATATAAAAATATATACACGCTAGTTGTTCCCATGTATGTCCATGCAGGTTGCACCAATATATGTCATTATTACTGTATAAGGACTCCTAGCCAGTAAAAATACCATGCCACAGAAAATATGCCCAGGCTGACTGCACCATGAATGCTATTACTCACTAGACTGGCCTAATTTCAATGTGGTTCAGTTTAGCCAAGTACTATGTTTGCGTTAACCTTGATGCATGGTCCTGTGCATCAAGGGGAAAGCAAAACAAGCATTGGCAATGCTAACAGTTTGGGCTTTCGTGGAGGCAGGGGAAAGGCACTGCTGTATTGGTATTAACTGGCCGTTGATAGTAGCAGGTGCAAAATGGTTCCAGTCCCTGAGCATCTAATAGCATTGCCTAGCAAATGCCTAACACTTATGCACACGCCAAAACTGTTGGCTTTACCAATGCTTGTTTTTAAGAGGACTTCCGTGAAAGACACGTGGTGCTTTTAAATCAAGTGGCTGAAACCAGACCTTGTCAAGACATTTGTATTACACCAGTGGCGTGTTTACATCTCCAATTAAGTCATTAACGCTCAGAAGACTCCTTTGAGAAAACACTTTCTGACACTTTGAGGGCAACATTTGATGGTAAGGTTTGATTACAGCTAGCTCAAAGAGTTTAAATGAGGTGTTTTGGGTGGGGCAGATAGGAACTGGGTGGAAAATGCCACAGGGATTAGCATGGCCATGGGAAGTCAATGGGTGGGCAAACAATTAAACAAAACCTACAAGCTTTGTGTCCCTCCTCTTATGCAATTTCTTCCCATCTGTACTCAGTGCTGTCATTGGGACAGATCTTCCCAGATCCGGAATCCAGCAAGAAATATCAGAGTGGCTGAAAATATATCTGAGCCCCAAAACCCCTTAACAAAAACGATTGTTTGTGTAACTAAGTTACTATGTATGTATGACTAATGTGGTTCATGGCAATCAGATAGATAAGGACAGAAGGAGGAGATGGTGATGTTGCTCTCAACCCTTCTTTTTGTATTAGATCCCGCGTTGAGTTGAACCTGAAAATGGTGGAATGGAGGGAACAATTCTGAAGACACACCACCTTTCTGAGCTAGAATCTTTGCTCTAATCCTTCACACATTTGTCATGTACATGGAGTTTTAATCTGAATTTACTTTGAAATGCCCTCTTTAAAATAAATATGTGTGTTCAAATATTTATATATATATAATATGAAGCCTAGTCTTTAATGGTATAGTGTTCTTTTATCGACGGTGTCATTTCAATGTTTTTTTTCTGAGTACATTTTACCGAAAAACTCATCTAAATATGTAGGGGGTGGGGTGGGTGGGGGTTGGAACAGTATATATAAGGGGGGAGGGAGGGGTTGTAAATAGATAAAAAACAAAAGTGGATAAGGGATTAGGGGAACCGCACAAATATTTTAAAAAATCAATTTCAATGAGTTTTTTCTGTAAAAAAAAAAACCATTGAAATTACTCCTGTCGATGAAATGACATAGAACCACCTTGGATAACCCACTCTGCTGTATAGAAACATGGGTTATTATCATGTATTTGCAATCATAATAAACCAAAATAAGGTTCCTCCATACACAAATGTATCTTCCGCTGTCTTCAGTCTTGCAAAAACCTGTGACATCCTGGAGTGAGGGGGACAGTTAACAGAAGTTAAGGCTTATTTGCTAGGTATGTGGCCTGCATTAGTAAAGTTTTTTTCCTTGGAAATCCATCTTACACAGAAGAAAGTAAAACGGATAAGGAGACACTTTGTAGTAAAATAAAAACGAAAAGTTAACTTTTGTAGAAAATAAACTAATCATGACACAAACTACCGATAAAGTATAACACACTTCGACAACTGAATGAATACCATCTGAAAGCAAAATATGCATAGAAACATATATTTGTTCCCATCCCTTCAACTCGCAGCTGATCCAACATGCACACAATTATTAAAGACTCTTGTGACTTATTAACAAATCTGAAGTTAATTATGCAGTTTAGACAATTATGAAGGCACAACGTCTTAATCTCTTCAGTGAGACTTATTTTTTATTTTTGGCCTTAATATTTTATTTATGTATTTATTATTATTATTATTATTATTATTATTATTATTATTATTATTATTATTATTAATCTGTTTCTCCTCTGGTCTGCACTTTCCACTTCCCCCCCTCCATGCACTTTTCCCCTTTCCCTTTCCCACACACTTGCACATTCTCAATGCCACTGGGCCCGGTACGATCGTTGTTTTGTTATCCCCTGTTCCCCTCGCTTGCCTTGGTGCACTCTGAAACACTTGTGTATGAGCACGATATGAATAAAATATCATATCAAAATATCATCACCAAGTGTGACCCCTTGTACTTCGGGTTCTGCACGTGTGTCCATCCAAGAGCCCACACTGGTAGAGAGCGAGCAGCCTTATGTGTGTGTGTCATTAATTGTTCCCCGGTTTCCTCGCGTCATCATTCCATTGAGTTCAAGCCAGACCCACTTCTGCTAGTATTTAAAGATGTGAAGGCAGGCGCTCTGTTACCAGTCTTTAGCATCTCCTCCTAACGTATGTTTTCATGACTTCATCAATCTTCAGGGAGTCTGCGTTTCTTTGTTTTTTCAGGCGGGTCTGCATTTCTGTTTCAGGTGTGACAAGTTAATTAGCTCTGAGGATTCTGGTACTTGTATTTTTCGCACTGGATTTTGCTGGCAGGTGACTGGAAACAACTCCCTCCATAGCACACATCTTCCCCTTGATAGGGGGAGGGGGAAAGCCATGGTTGTGGCTCTCCAATGTAAGGCATGATGGCCCTGCTGCACTGCCTTGTGAGCCCGGGACTCCTGGAACAATGTTTAAAGATGTGAAGGCAGGTGCTTTACCAGTCTTTAGCTTCTCCTCCTAACGCATGTTTTCATGACTTCATCAATCTTCAGGGAGGCTGAGTTTCTTTGTTTTTTTCAAGTGGGTCTGCATTTCTGTTTTCATCTTTAACCACTTCTGCTAGTAGTATCATTATCCGCGCTCAGTTAATTGACAATCCACCAGACCCAAAGTTCTGGTTGAAGAAAAAAACCTCAACCGCCAAGAGAACAAACAGTAACAAAACTCACAAGTTGACATTTGTCTGCACTGTTTTTCGTTAGTGTTGTGCAGAATTTCAATTTGGCCAATCGTTTCCCACTTTGTGATGAAAAAATATTTTGTTCAGAGACAGCAAATGCAGCATTTTCCCACAGTGACAATTTTTGCAAGGTAAATCGTTCATTTTAGGAAAAAAGAAATCTCGCAAATACTAGTTACATGAGATTCTTTTCCCGCACAGAGAATATCCGCAACCATAACATTTGCGATGGAACAATCTGCTTTGTCCCAATTTCCCAAATTGACTTCTCAAATTCATAACTTGGTGTATGTAATGTTCACATTTTCGTTTCATAAGGGGAACATTATGGAGTAAAGGAATTCTAAAGTGCAGTTTCGATATAAGCCAGCATGTAAACAGCCTAATGTACTGAAATACAAATGGGCACTTAACCTGTAGATAGGTCAATGAAACTGCAACCATGTTGCTCTGAGGTTTAATCGGGAGAGTTTTAGGAGCCGCACATGGACTTGATTGCAAGTGCTTTTATTGTCACGCTTACTAAGGAAGAGTGGGGTGCATACAGTGACCCCCAACCAGTACATCTCACCACCTGACCCTGCTGGAATCTGGAACCCTCATCAGCAAGTCTCCAGATTCCCAGCTGGCACTAACTATGTGCACAATGGATATGACTTGACGCATTGCATGAATATACCAAGCTTATAAACATACAACTACAGGAAGCATGAGCACTCCTAACAGAGAGATGGGAAAACAGATGGAAGTAATCTCAAACTGTACCCAGTCATTTTACCGAACACAAAACAGAGTGGCACATTTCACTGAAGTGCATAACATCAAACATCACTGAAAATATTAATTAAATATGTATGCAGTAGTGGGGTCAGGGGTTAAAATGAATTGGGATGGGGTTGGGGTGGTGTTATAAGGATCTATAAACAAGGGGCTTGGGAGGGACACCCCACATTTAAAAAAACAAAACACAAAATCTGTATTTCTGGTATTATGGCGCGATGAAATGTACCACTCTGAAATTGGGGTAAGTAAAACCACATATAACCATCATAAACCTGATGCCATTTTCCTTCCTTCCTTCCGGTGCTTGAGGCACAGTAAAAGATGTTGGCTGGAAGTGAGCCTTCCTGGCACCTGGACTGATTTTCTTCTTCTAATTATCAACAGCGTGGGCGGACTGATTTTCCCACGTCACTGCGAGGTCTGCATGCGAGGGGCTGCCTGGGTAAAGTGAAAACAATGTTGCCACGGAGTAGCAGAGTCCTTTCAGTTCCAGCCTCATGCTGAGAAAAGATAGTATTCTTTTGAATTTGTTTTACATTAAACAGCCCTGCCATCCCAGACAGCAACAGCCCAGCCAGCCTGTGGGGCAGACGCCCCCAGTCCGCCCCTGCGCAAGGCCCCCCCTAGAGCGAGGACCAGGGCAATTCGCCCCTCATGCCCCACCCCTAATGACGGCCCTGACCTAGACTGCATTGAAAAAGAGCAAGCCAGAGAACAGTGCCACAGGACTGCACTCACAGACAAATATGGGGAGAGAGAGAGAGAGAGAGAGAGAGAGTACATGTGTGACTGACCATGTGGCCTGCTTCTCTCTGTTTCACTGTGTCAATGCAGTCTCTCTCGCTCTCTAACAGCTTCACATATAGAGATAGCCAACAAAATAATACATTTGCCTCAAGTTGTTTGGAACTTGCCCTAAAGGAAAATGAGACCAGGTCAATTTCCTAAACCATCCCGTCCTCCTAAGGACCATAAGTGTTTAGTTTGCAGTGATAATAATTCTGTTGGTGCAACTTTACTGTACCTGCAATTAAATATAGCTGATTACGTATTTGTCTCTAACAGAAGGTCAATCTCTGAACCCCAAGTTAACTCGTTAAAAAGGGGCATATCACTATTATGCTCCACAGATGTAGATGAAGGATGTTCAGATCGAAATTAATAATAAACCCACACTGAGTTAGTGTTTGGCAGAAAAAGAATAACTGTGGCAGGACGCCCTTTTTTCCGTTGCTCCACAGATGAGACTGATGCCAGCAGATATTTTTATTCCATGAAGCATATGAGGGTAATCAAATCAGACCTTTATTTCAGGAAAAAATGGGAGAAGAAATAATCTTTGTTTATTCAATGTTGCAGCCTACAGTTTGGCCTGCTCCTCTACTTTATGGCTCTGCTTCAAAAAGTCCTCAGTTTCGCTAAATGTACCTTGTAGAACCTAACTTGAACCCCCCCCCCTCACTTCTATACACTGTCACCATGCTTCAAGGCTATCCATGCAAAATTGCTGTCTCCTTAAATTCCTGCTTCTCATATACACTATACATGGTCACACACTACCATTATCTTGATGACTCAATTTCTCTGAACTCTCCTACCCGATCCCTTCATTCGTCTTTTCTCCTTAACATCCATATTCCCTAGCTGCCCTGCACTTCCTTCTACTTCTACTCTTTCACTCTACTTCCCCCTTCACTGGAACACCCTCTCCCCTGACATTAAGGCCATCCCATCTGTGGAATGCTTCAAGATCCGGCTCATGCTCTGCTAACTGGCCAGTAAACGGCCCTCACCTGCCTCGTGATACTCCACACCCATTGACTCCAGTCTTCCAATCCTACCTTGACACAACATTAATGCTCTATCAGTAAATAGGTATATTATTATTAGCAATCACCTTAGGCCACCATTGTATGTTATCTATGTTGGGTATCTAATGTTTCTCTATGGTTTATTGACCATTACTGTACCCCCCAATCAATAGGTCACTCTCACTTAATAGGGGTGTATCTTTTGTAAACTCACTATAATAAAAGACTGTCCCACCCATCTGTGCTGCCTACTAATACAGTTATTTATGTTCGACATGGTACCTGATTATTGAATAAGTGCACTACTATTCAAATGTCAAGGACATGTTTTAGCTAATTATGTGTGCTAAAGTTAGGCAGCTTGTTTAAAAGAAAAGCTCGCTGATATGAAACAAATTCTAACATTGAGAGGAGATAATCCACACAGTTTCTCAAAGAAAACATAACAGTTCCAAGAAACTGAATAAACATTTTGTTGAGTCAGTGTCTATTAGATGGATAGCATTACATGCAGTCAGTTGAAGTAAACAGAATGACACATCCGAGAATATTGACTCTATGTCACAGTTAGACTGAAAATCTGTTTTGTCCCTAAGCACACATTCCCAGGCCCATCCCTCAACTACCAAACCTTGTGTCAGCATGTAGCTGGAGTCTCTTTCAAATGTTGGCCTGCTAGTGTAAGTGAGCCGTGATTCTATGTTTGAGAAAAGGCGGTTTAGGAACAAAAACACTTCCAAATAGAGTTGTTTGGCCAACAAGTTTCAGTCAATCACAGGCTTCTTCGGACATATACACTATTTGCCGTCCCAAAGACGTTACATGTCTATCATACTTGATTTTACAAAACTGTGCAACAATTCAATTTGTGCTATACTCTTTAAAGGAGCGAGCCAGAATGTCCATCTGGAGTGTAGGCTGTATCTCGAGTTTGCTGTTTTTAATACATGTGGACTGAGATGTTAGCCTCCAAGTTTAAGTTCTTACAGTAAATGAGTTTCGGTCGGGCAAATCTTCTTGAAAAGCAATTGCTTTCCTTTTCAAGTTGGAATGCATTCACTCTTGATCCTCAGTTCATTTGTTATTCCGATAATATTAATTATGTCCCATTGGAGTAGAGAGTTATTATCCCAGTTGGTCTGTTAACAGATGTCTCTTCTCTGTAAGGAATAAGCCACAAAGTGAATCATTGAAAAATATTGTAAAATCAAGTATAATAGAAATATGAAGTATGTGTGACTGCAGATAGTATACACGGCCCTAAAGAAGCTCATGAATGAGAGAAACGCATGTCGGCCACAGAATGGCATTAATGAAAAATGAATAAATGCTAATTTAAAATGGGACACCACGTCGATAAGCAAGACCACATGTCCTGTGCTGTTATTTGACAACAACACTTTTTTTTGTCTCTTTGACCCTGGCAGGCTTACAAAAGCAGATGGAGTTATTTAGTGAATTATTAGTTAATCGAGACAACATTAAATCTATGTTATTGGCTTTAAGAAGGAAACAAACAAAACTAGATCTTCAAACTGATGGTGGTCCAATTGAACAATGATGCCCCTTTGATTATCTAGGTGGTAGGTTTGTGGACACAGGTAGCTGGAGACAACAGTTGTTCCCTCAAATTGCTGGAGGTAGCAGAGAACTCAGTTTAAAAAAATGTTCTGAACGTGCCAAGGAGTACTTCTACTATTCCCTACATGACAAGAACGGATTTTGTTATATTGGACGGATTGCGGCAATTAAACAATTAAACTTCTCCCATACTGGGTAAGGGATTGGAGTACACCCTCACTTGTCAAGTATAGGGAGGTCTTGCAGGATTTCCTACATCGAGATGGAGGGAGTACCCTGTGAAAGATGTATTCGATTATTTGGGCAATAATTTGAATATAATTGCAAATAAAATATCTGGAACAGGTTATAAATATGAGTGTGAGATCTCTTTTGAATGGTCATTGGGAGTTTACATTCAGAATAGGTTAAGAACAATACCTTGATTATATAAGGTCTAAAATGGCTCAAATGCTTTATTTTAAGTTTAGGTTTGGTATCTTTCTATTGGCTATGCTTACTCATATATTGGGCTTGACCTCAACAGATCATATTGCCCAGAGACGAGCGAGCCGGTATTCATTTCCTATTGATCTGCCCTAGGTATGTGGGGTTGAGGAAGTGTTATTTAAGGACATGATTGTTTGATGCCAGAATTCATATCACAGCAGCTCCTATCTTATCCTGCAAAAGAACAGATGATGAGGCATGTGTGATTGCAGTGTCCATTTACATACATTTCTCCTGGATCATTAGGAAAAAAGCTATTAATAACATCTGAGCATAGATGTTTCTTGATTATATGTATAGTATTTTTCAAAAGTGCTTTACTAATTTATTACATGTCTAGCTATTTTTTTTTTCTGATGCCATATCGGAAATGTTGTGATTATATAAGCACAGCCAGTGACCTGATTGTTAATGGCCAATCTGTTGTATGTGTTATTGATATGACTATGACATGTATATTTATGTTGTTATGTAGACGCTTTAATGTCAATCGCCGAAATAAAGTATATGATGATGATTATTTATTACAACAAGAGTGGCCAAAAATGTACAAAAATTACTGACATTTAGGGTATACATGTTTTGCATTCTTTGCAGTTATCTGTTCCAAAATGTCCTCTAATACTAGCGCTAAGTTAGAGACTTCTTATACCGCACCCTTCTTCATACACCCAAATAGGGCTCTGATTCAGTTAATGATGTCAATGTATTCTCAGGTTGTTTTGATACAAATGAAACAGTGGACTGGTCTACAATAATATCCTTGGCGAGGGTGATGATGACCTACTTAATCAAAGTTACTTTATGGTATAACCACTTGCTATGATGGTCAATTTTAACTGGGTCAACACATTATAGCAACAATTTGTTTTCCATGTCATTGAGCCCATTATTGATAGTGTCCATGATCGAAATCCAATAGGAGTCCCTGTTCTGTAAGATCTTATGTATAGTGCCTCACCGACTCAACTGACATGTTTTCAATTACAGTTGGACTAATGCCTAAGACCGTACCTTGGTTGTGTACAAAGTGCTGTGCCAATTTAGTGGGAATGACTAAAAAGTGCCCTAGATTCACTGATTCGCACATAGATCTTTCTTGAAATCAGAACCACAAATTGCAGTTTGTGTGGACATGGCAAAAAGGACATGCTATTGGTAGACACTCAGGGCCCCATTATGAGTGTGCCGGTCCGTTAACATCGGTGCGGTTACCGGCACTGTTGTTACCGGACCGGCACACTCCAAGTCTGCATGTGGCTGCCATCCCTCCCACAAGGTCTGAACTGGTGGGCGGGATGGCACACACATGCAGACTATCCTGGAAGCACCAGCACGGTTATTAACGGTGCTGGTGCTTCCCACATTCCCATTCACATTGAGTCCTATGGGACTCAAATGGGAATGAGGATTTACATGTTTCTGGCGTCTGACTTCCAGGCACCGGGGTTGTAATCCCCCGGTGTTTCTGTGTAGCCAGGCGCCGGAACGGCTACCGCCGGAGTTGTAATGAGGCCCTCAGTTAGAGTAGAATCGCCTTGGCTGTTTAAAATGTTTGTGATTGAATATTTTGGAACCTTCAGTGAACACACTTCTTTGAAGTGTAGTGGTTGTTGAAGGGGAAAGGTGCACTCTAAAAAAAGTAACCTACAGTTTTCTCCTGCACATAGGTTTAGATAAGCTCCTTCTGTGTACGCCTCCATTTCCTGAAACAGAACAGGGGCACCTGCTGGTGCCTGATTCACAGAGTGCTTTCCTATGGGATTGCGCCATTATCACACAGATCACACATCTCAATCTTTCTGTCAATGGAGCTCAACAACCTGGTAATATTTAAGCAATATGACCCAAGCGGCGGGGGCATTACCGACTCAGGTAATGCCCCGCCGCCAGGGTCATATTACTATTAGTACCTCGGCCTGCAATATATGCGTGACCGGGGCACTAAAAGCAATTTTTTTCTGTCCCGAAATGACGCTGCGTTTCGGGACAGAAAAAAAAATGAAAAAATTACCAAGAAAATGGCCGCAGGGAAAGGGAAAACGGAGTCCGTTTTCCCTTTCTATGGCAGCCATCGGGAGCGGACGCGCTGGGAACACAAGTGTTTCCAGCCGTCCGCTCCCGAAAAAAAAAAAGAAGCAGAAGATAAGTGGGGTTGGGAGGGCGGAAGCGAGGGAGGGGAAGGTAGAAAAAAAAATGTACCTGCATCCCCAGCAGAGGACGATGGAAGCCTCCAGCTGTGTGGAGGAGCAGAGCGGGGCTGGCCCCGCTCGGAGTTTCTACACTGCTGGAGGCTGCCATTGTCCCCCACCATGGACGCAGGAGCAAGAAGGTAAGTGGGGTGGGATAGGGAGGGGGGAAGGAAGGGAAAAGAAAAAGAAAAAAAACGCTTACCTGAGTCCCCGGCGGGGGGCTAAGGCAGCCTCTCAGCTGTGGGGAGGCGCGGAGCGGGGATGGCCCCGCTTCGAGCCTCCTGATTGGCTGAGGGACTGCCACGCCGCCCCACTGAGGACAAGGCGGCTGGAATCCCAGCCGAGAATCAAAGGATACTCGGCCAGGTAAGGACCCGCCGAGAGCCAATCAGAATGCGTGTTGCCTTCTGCTTGACTCTCGCCGGGTACTAATGTAAGTTCTTTTAGGGACTTTGTTTAGTATTGTATGGAGAAAGATTTCAGAATTAAATGTATTTGTATGGCCGGTTGCCTAGCTACCATAACCATTAAGCCTTAAGTGGATCGAGGTCATGTTTCCATGGAACACTGTTCTGTGGAACATGACAATGTGCAACTCCTTTCTGCTCCCTTCCCTCTTCCCCTTCAGACTTCATGGTCCCCATGGCTGAATCTGTTAACTCCCTGTCCCACCTCCACCCCGGCCCTATTTGCGACTTTTTTGTTTGTTTGTTTTACACGTTTTCCATATTTCCTTTGTGGCATACATGGGAACGCGACCACAGAGCACAGTGCAGCTCCGTTTTCTAAAACCCTTCCTTTTTTTTTTTTTTACAGGGGACAGGTTGTCCATTCGCGAGAATACTCCTGTTACTCCTCTACCAACTTTTTTTTGTGAAAAAAGCAGTTCGTCAAACCGCAGCCTCAAAAAAGTGACCCAGTCCCCTTTAAACATGTAGGAACTGACCAACGGGGAGACCACTTTTAAGGCTCACCGGATGGCAGCTGTCAAAATGTAACTTTGTAGCCCTGTCAGATTTTATGGTAAAAATAGAAGTGTTCATCCATCCATTTTGATGTCAGATAACAAGCTCCAGAAAGGGTATCTTAGCACTTCTATAGGTGATTGGACATTGTATGTGCGAGTTATTTTTGTGAACCCACAAGTAGAAACAGGCTCTTCAACTCCAGAAGCACCAACAAGTCGAAAGGTGCGAGCATGTTGTTCAAAGGTTCTGCCAATGGCCGACAGTGAACCCCTGTGTCTGCCCGCTCCAAAAAAACAAAAGAACCAACTAGCAGCAAGTGAGAGGAGAAGGTCAGTCATGAAGGCTCTGTGAGAAGATGAGAATGAATGTATTGAATACCAAGGTCTGAGGAGAATAGACGTCACAATCATAGGATTTCAGTGGAACCTCCTCACAGAGCACTTTACTTTGCAGCCATATTAAGATCTTGAAACTATTCAATATTGCAACCAGCTGCCAAAGCTCTCTGTCTAATTGGTACATTGGTGATATAGGGATACTGAATAGTTATTTATTGCTTATGCCAATGCTTAATTATCTGGTGTCTTAGTGCAGGGTCTTTAATGGTGTATTGAGTTTCCCAGCACGCCCTATGCAGAGGTACTGTTGAAATGTTACATTTACTAGCAACCCTGTGCGGAGGGTGAGCCTGGAAAAGAGAAGAAGGGATTCAGCCGCTAAGCTGAAAGCCATGTGTCGCAGAGTAGCTAAGTGACAACGGGGCTCCTCTAAGGTACAACTTCAACAGCATTGGCACCATAGCTCTAACAGGCCAGATTACAAACTGTTGATAATGGCCATAGTTAGGCATTTCATAATGAAAACGCCTCTTTGGATCAGGTAAGCTAAGCATTAAACCTCAATTTTGGGGGTCCGCCTGCTGCCGGAAAATGTAGACAGAGTAAGAAGCTATGCATCATAGGTACTGGAGTATCACACTTGGCTGTAAAAGATTTTAAAAACACTGTTGTGTTAAAACATCTCAAATAAACCATACATCTGTTAGGCTAGGGTTTTAATTGTGAATTTAATTGAGGGGCCTACCTGGCATTTAGGGATCGGGTAAAGAACTGAGCACATTCTTCAAGATGCGAACTAAGATTTGTGATATGCAGAGGGGAGAGGTCATATTTTTGGCAGTGAAAACATTTGATTTGAAACAGTTGCTCCTAGATAAAATGTTAATTGAAGTTGTTTATTAACAAGTGTAAATCAGCAAGTTTACCATGTCTTGATCACTGGCATTTTTAAAAGATGATTATTGATCCAAATAAAGGAACATCTAAAAACCTCCCTATATCACTACATCTCTTTTTTTCAATAACATCACCTTGTTGAAGGCACACATGCAAAGTGATTCCTTTTCTTTTTAATGTCTTCATGTGGGGCAAGGCAGTGAATTCCAATGAGTGCAAGTGGATTGTTTTTCATTCCCATATACACATTGCAGTGAATTAACTTAGCAATGTTGATCATTAAGTAATCAGTGTCTAAGTTTGAGTTTGAGTTTGAGTTTATTTATTTATAGCGCGCGCCAGACCCAAGGGTAACCGGGCGCGTTGTTCAAGGATACTTTAAACTTTACAGGTTACACATGATTACAAGTAGTGGTTATACATAGTAGAGATTACATAATGCAGGCCATGGTATATACATATAACATAATATAAACAGGAAATATGCAGTAGAGAGATAAAGGGTATATAATTATGTACATAGTACGTTTGTAGAGCAGTGGTTATGGACTATCGGTCATTTTCTTTGATCCAATTGATACAGTTGGATCTGAAGAGAGCGTAGAATTGGGGAGATCTCAGGCCGGGCGGGAGGGAGTTCCAAAGCTGGGCAGCTTTGACCGGGAAGCTGTTTCCTCCGGCCGTACTTAGTTTGAATGGGGGTATCATTAACTGGTTAGAGTTAATATGTCTAAGTATATGTCTAGCCAGGGTACACATGCCCCTGATATATGATATGGCATTTGTAACGCGCCTATACACAAGTGTTTCAAGCCCCTACCAACAAAGGTTTATTTTAATTGTATTGGGTTTTTAAAGGTTAAAAAAGGGGGGTTGGGAGGACCCCCCATTAAAAAAAAAGGAAAAAATGCATTTGATGCTTTTTTTCGACACTTTTTTTAGATGGTAAGGAATTCAATCCTTTAGCATTCGATGCTATGACTATAAACCAATCCTTCCTCTCCCTATTCATGGCATGGCCATTTGGTACGTGTTTGGCATTTTTCATAAAGCATCTTAGTCTCTGCAGAGCATTACTTACTTTGTTTACTATGAAACGGCTGTATTGTCATTATCAGCAGATGAGGAATATCGCAGGTGTTTCCACACATTGATATGTTGGAATCTAATTGACTGTCGAAGTGGGACAAGCAGTTAACTCTGCAATAGATTGCCATGTATAGAGAGATCGCCATGCCCATGCAATGCTCTTGACACACCACCATCAGCAGATTTCGCTTTACCTGACTTTATATTGGTGATGTATTTTCTCAAAGCTCTCAAAAGGCACACGGTGGGCATATTACCACTATGGGAAATGAAGTACAATTGCTGAATGGATGAATAGACCACCTGCGTAGACAATTCTGCAAACTACATAACATGATCCTGGCATTTACCGGACTGTTGGTCCAAGTATGCTGGTGCCCACCATTTGTATTGCACATACAGAGTCACATGGGAAAATACCAGTGCTGCAGTCTCATAACAGGTTGTGTACAAGTGTTTTTCTGTGGAGTGAATGCAAAAGTTCCTGTATATTTGTGTTGATCCAATAAAAAAAGATTTCACTTCTAGATGGTCAAGTTAAATTCCTCAGTAATCTCAAAATTGAGTTGTGCTTTTTGACTGATGCATGTTTTAAAGTTGATACAGTGGTTGAATACCACCAAAGTTTGTTTCCTATTGTTGCTGTCCTTTGGAGTAGAATTGCTGAGATTTAGAAAACCATACCCGTTTTGGAAATGCAACTATTTGGAGCACTCTGCCAGTCATATGTAGACGTCTCAGTAAGATATTATGGGAGTTGTTTACTGGGGGAACATGCGTGCCTTAAAGTGTATATAAAATGAAATAGTCATCTCTTGTCACACTTTCCAGTGATTTCTGCTACAAGATTAGAGAAAGTCCTACCTCGCTTTCTAATATGGTGCTCAATAATTGTAACGTGTGTATACATTTTAAATGCCTGATCCTAGTGGATCCAGTGAATCTATTCATGAGGATGAATGATGGCTAAACCCGAATAGCATAATAATATAGTCATCTACAACACCAAGTGCATATTGTAATGCTCAAATACATTCCCTAAGTCATAAGTATCAAATGTATTCGAGCATTGTTTAAATCCAATGTCTTTCTAATACCTGCCTCCCTTCTTTGGTTGTATTACGTATTCTTACAGACTACTATTCCCTCCTCCACACTACTACTCTCTCCTCCACACTACTGCTCCCTCTTTCACACTTCTACCACTCCACACTACTCTAGTAATACACTGTGCTACCACTCCACACTACTACTGCTATTCCACTCACCTTTCCAAACTTCTTTCACATTGACTCTAACTTTTAACTCACTCATTACTACCACTCTCAAACACCTTACAAGAGGAACCACATAGAGTAGTACTTGCTCTCACTTACCAAGATGTCACCTTTCCTCCAATTCACCTTCAAACTCCAATCCACTGACCTTTCACTTCCTGGTCTGTTAGTTTGCCACCACCTCCTCCTCTGACCTCACCCGAGCAACCCACACCTTCCTGTTTCTTGTTGCCCTTCTTAGGGCCTCATTACACGGATGGCGGTAAGGATTTACCGGTACCGGTAAAATACTGGTACCGGTAAATCCTTACCGCCTTACTAGGAGGTCCCTTTGCGGGTTGGGGGATTAACGCCTGCTTTTTGCAGGCGTTAAAAACCAACCCGCAAAGGGACCCAGGGAGCTAATTACGGTACCGCAATTTGCGGTACCGTAATTAGCGCCTTCCCCATTCCCATTGAGCCCTATGGGGCAAAAATGGGAATGGGGAAGGGCAATGGTGGAAGGGGGAATTACCGCCCGCCAACCTTGGAATGGGGCGGTAATTCCCCTTTCCGCCAAGGCGGTGCCGGTATTTTACCGGCATGAACCATGGTGCTAATAGCGCCATGGTTCTCTGCCATCCGTGTAATGAGGCCCTATGTCTTTCCCGCTTTCTCCCATTAGAATACTGGTCTTGACCAATCTGGTCCAGTCTTTCTCTACCAGAAGCATTTACAGACCTTAGAGTTTACAAATATTGTGTTTCGCCCTGTCCTTTTTCCCACACAGGGTCGCCATGCTGCAACAACGGCAGCCCATGTTGCAGTGTCCCAGTTCGTGTCAGTGGGCCAAGCTAAATTAAAAACAATCACGCATAAGCCATTACATGGCCAGTACCTATATTAATAGGTCCGGTGCAGTGGTTTGTACTCTGCCCATGCTGGTGCTGGTGTGCAATATGTCTGGCAGAGGCAAAGGCTCTCTGTTTCTTTGCTTACTGGCTCACTTTCTCCCCGGTGGTTGTAGAATTCAGATGTTTGTAGTCATTAAGCAAGGGAGCAGGTGGGTTGCAGTCCTGCAAGTTGCCTTTGTTTACTTCAGCTTCCTCATTTCTGGCTCTGCAAAAGAAAGTGAAAAACAGACCAGCAATGTTCTCATGAGAAATTGGGTGATGGAAGTTGGTACTGTTCATGTAAAAGCATGCACTTGTGGACGGAACAGGAATTGCGGGCACTCTCAACTGCCACTGTTCCCTCGAAGGGTAGGACTGGCTCTGGATTCTACCCTGGGAGGCCTCCCACCCATGGCTAAGAAGCGTACCTAAGATTACTGACCTTCTCACTGGTGTTCAAAATCTTCTAAAATCTTCAA
This sequence comes from Ambystoma mexicanum, assembly GCF_040938575.1. Lineage (NCBI taxonomy): Eukaryota > Metazoa > Chordata > Amphibia > Caudata > Ambystomatidae > Ambystoma > Ambystoma mexicanum. The sequence continues at coordinate 658,988,751 of NC_090932.1, read as the reverse complement.
AAACTGCATATTAAACAAATCAAATAAAGCTTGAAATTATAAGGATGCGTCTTAGTAGTTTAAGGTGCCCACTGTTAAATAAATGCACCCATTAAATGCCAATCAACATAATATAGAAATACAGTGTAGAGGATGCAACTTGGACAGTCAGAAGTTCAATTTTGCACTCACCTCCTGCGGATTAAATAAAATAGCATAATGATCATTGAAAATTAGTTGTGAGATATTCTATTGTTATGTTGACATTCATATTGGAAATTCATCCAACTCTATCACAAACAGATGCCATCATCAGGCCGATTCATGGAATAATTAGCGCGGCGCAAGTGGGCAAAAACGTGCGATTCGCAGTGGAATAGCGAAAATCGCAGTGCAATTGCGAAAATCGCACGAAAAGCAGCGCACGTCGATTCATGGAAGGCCGTGCGCGAGAAAACCAGCGGATGTGCGATAAAAAGTGCGCGGCGCACGTTGGCGCACAGGCCATCTAACAGCGTGCGCCAGGTCACTGCGAAAATCGCACAGGCCACAGCGAAAATCGCACATAGCGCGGCGCACGCAACAAAAGTAGACGGAACACGGGCGTAACACTCGGAATGGGGAACAACTTGCCAAAACGTGGGCGTCACGGGGGAAGTACAGGGCACAAGTGCGCGGAACGCCCACACGCTCGCCTACAACACGTATTCATGGAATAGAATAGGGGAAAAAGCGCACGCTCAAACCAGCGCACAGGCACAAACACGACCGCCACAAGAAAGCAGGCGGTAGCGTCTCTGCGGCTGTAAGAAATGTGCGCCAAAAGGTGCGCCAACAAATCGCACCTATATACTGCCATGATGAATGTCCCATACTGTGGCCCTCCAGGAAAAAAGACGTGCAAAGGGGTACCCACAAACACGGACACCCGCTGACAAAAAATACGTGTGCGTGTATACCGGGGTGCGCGGGAAGTCTAACACGCGATTTCAGCAGGGTACGTGCATCACAGGGGTTCACGTGAAGTTTCACACGCGATCGGGTCTGGGGGAGCGGGCTACGTGTATTTCAGGGGTGCGCGGGAAGTTCCACACGCGAATAGCCTGGGCGCGTGTATTCCAGGGGTGCGCGGGAAGTTCCACACGCGAATAGCCTGGGCGCGTGTATTTCAGGGGTGCGCGGGAAGTTCCACACGCGAATAGCCTGGGCGCGTGTATTTCAGGGGTGCTCCACACGCGAATAGCCTAGGCGCGTGTATTCCAGGGGTGCGCGGGAAGTTCCACACGCGAATAGCCTGGGCGCGTGTATTTCAGGGGTGCGCGGGAAGTTCCACACGCGAATAGCCTGGGCGCGTGTATTCCAGGGGTGCGCGGGAAGTTCCACACGCGAATAGCCTGGGGGCGTGTATTTCAGGGGTGCGCGGGAAGTTCCACACGCGAATAGCCTGGGCGCGTGTATTTCAGGGGTGCGCGGGAAGTTCCACACGCGAATAGCCTGGGCGCGTGTATTTCAGGGGTGCGCGGGAAGTTCCACACGCGAATAGCCTGGGCGCGTGTATTCCAGGGGTGCGCGGGAAGTTCCACACGCGAATAGCCTGGGCGCGTGTATTCCAGGGGTGCGCGGGAAGTTCCACACGCGAATAGCCTGGGCGCGTGTATTCCAGGGGTGCGCGGGAAGTTCCACACGCGAATAGCCTGGGCGCGTGTATTTCAGGGGTGCGCGGGAAGTTCCACACGCGAATAGCCTGGGCGCGTGTATTTCAGGGGTGCGCGGGAAGTTCCACACGCGAATAGCCTGGGCGCGTGTATTCCAGGGGTGCGCGGGAAGTTCCACACGCGAATAGCCTGGGCGCGTGTATTTCAGGGGTGCGCGGGAAGTTCCACACGCGAATAGCCTGGGCGCGTGTATTCCAGGGGTGCGCGGGAAGTTCCACACGCGAATAGCCTGGGCGCGTGTATTCCAGGGGTGCGCGGGAAGTTCCACACGCGAATAGCCTGGGCGCGTGTATTTCAGGGGTGCGCGGGAAGTTCCACACGCGAACAGCCTGGGCGCGTGTATTTCAGGGGTGCGCGGGAAGTTCCACACGCGAACAGCCTGGGCGCGTGTATTTCAGGGGTGCGCGGGAAGTTCCACATGTGATTTGACAGTGTGGGTCCTCCCAGGTGTACCCTGTACACCCTCCACGGCCCCTGCAGGCAGCCCACACCACAGGGGACTACCCTGCATCCCTGGTCATGTCCCGCAGGCAGCCCACCCACCATGGGCATGCCCCCCAGCAAAGGCACATGTCTCCTTGAACTAATGAACACCAACTCATGTCCCCTTGCACCCCCACCCCCCAGCACTGTGGGGCACCTGCCAGCAGGCCCCCACCCATGTCCAACTCATGTCTCCCACCACCCCCACCCCCCAGCCACCAGGGTCACCCTCCACCAGGCCCCCACTCATGTCTCCCACCACCCCCACCCCCCAGCACTGTGGGGCACCTGCCAGCAGGCCCCCACCCATGTCCAACTCATGTCTCCCACCACCCCCACCCCCCAGCCACCAGGGTCACCCTCCACCAGGCCCCCACTCATGTCACCCACCACCCCCACCCCCCAGCACTGTGGGGCACCTGCCAGCAGGCCCCCACCCATGTCCAACTCATGTCCCCCACCCCCCCCCACCCTCCAGCACTGTGGGGCACCTGCCAGCAGGCCCCCACCCATGTCCAACTCATGTCTCCCACCACCCCCACCCCCCAGCCACCAGGGTCACCCTCCACCAGGCCCCCACTCATGTCTCCCACCACCCCCACCCCCCAGCCACCAGGGTCACCCTCCACCAGGCCCCCACTCATGTCTCCCACCACCCCCACCCCCCAGCACTGTGGGGCACCTGCCAGCAGGCCCCCACCCATGTCCAACTCATGTCTCCCACCACCCCCACCCCCCAGCCACCAGGGTCACCCTCCACCAGGCCCCCACTCATGTCACCCACCACCCCCACACCCCAGCAGTGCAGGGTCACCCTCCACCAGGCCCCCACTCATGTCACCCACCACCCCCACACCCCAGCAGTGCAGGGTCACCCTCCACCAGGCCCCCACTCATGTCACCCACCACCCCCACCCCCCAGCAGTGCAGGGTCACCCTCCACCAGGCCCCCACTCATGTCTACCACCACCCCCACCCCCCAGCCACCAGGGGCACCCTCCACCAGGCCCCCACTCATGTCTCCCACCACCCCCACCCCCCAGCACTGTGGGGCACCTGCCAGCAGGCCCCCACCCATGTCCAACTCATGTCTCCCACCACCCCCACCCCCCAGCCACCAGGGTCACCCTCCACCAGGCCCCCACTCATGTCACCCACCACCCCCATACCCCAGCAGTGCAGGGTCACCCTCCACCAGGCCCCCACTCATGTCACCCACCACCCCCACACCCCAGCAGTGCAGGGTCACCCTCCACCAGGCCCCCACTCATGTCACCCACCACCCCCACCCCCCAGCAGTGCAGGGTCACCCTCCACCAGGCCCCCACTCATGTCTACCACCACCCCCACCCCCCAGCCACCAGGGGCACCCTCCACCAGGCCCCCACTCATGTCACCCACCACCCCCACCCCCCAGCAGTGCAGGGTCACCCTCCACCAGGCCCCCACTCATGTCACCCACCACCCCCACACCCCAGCAGTGCAGGGTCACCCTCCACCAGGCCCCCACTCATGTCACCCACCACCCCCACCCCCCAGCAGTGCAGGGTCACCCTCCACCAGGCCCCCACTCATGTCTACCACCACCCCCACCCCCCAGCCACCAGGGGCACCCTCCACCAGGCCCCCACTCATGTCACCCACCACCCCCACCCCCCAGCAGTGCAGGGTCACCCTCCACCAGGCCCCCACTCATGTCTCCCACCACCCCCACCCCCCAGCACTGTGTGGGACCTGCCAGCAGGCCCCCACCCATGTCCAATCCATGCCCCCCTGCACCTGGGTCCCAACATTCCCCAATCATGTCCGTAATGCCCATCCTCCCCTGCCAAAAGGGCCAACCAACTATCACACCCACCCACATATCAAAGGCAATTACATGTTACACCCCCAATGTAAATAATGCAATTTAACACATGTCTGTCACACACAATGGCTGCAAGTGAATGACAAAACACCCAACATGACATGCCTGAAAGCAATGAGATGATACGACACATTGAAGATTAAAAAAATAATATGTATTGAACAGCAAATAAGAAAAAACACAAAGCAAATCAAACAAAACAAGATGAATGTCCAAGAAAAAATTCTGAAAAATTAAAATAAGCCAATTAAGAAGATCATCCTGGGTCCATGAGCCCTACCAAATTAAACCTAACTGACTACTAACTAAAAAGTGAACTATATACAAAAAAGTGGTGCATTGTCCAATCGCAACCAAAAAAAAATCAAAAAAACAAAGGAAACCTAACCCTAACTATACAACTATATACAAAGGCAGCGGGCTATTCGGACGGCTCACTGGTTGTTGTCATGGGCCAGGGCATCATCGAACTCCTGGTCAATGGCTTGGAGGCGGGCATGTTCCCTGGCCCCGAGGTCCCGCAGGGATAACGCAGTGTCCAGCTCAAACTCCCTGCGAAGACCCTCGAGGCACTCAGCCCGCCTCAGCGCCCTCCGCATGGAGTCCTCCGCCCTGACCATCGTGAGCCGTTCCTCCTCTGCCCGCTGCCGCTCCGCACCTATCCGCTGGCACAACCTCTCCCACACGGAAGCCACTCCCATTCCAGGGTTCTCCTGCCCTCCGGCCGATGCCTGCACCCCTGATGTTGATGGCCCCGAGCCATGATGCCTCCCACGTTGAGCCTGCTGCTGCCTCCGACGCAACTGCCTGTGCCAGCACGACGGCATCCAGGCTGATGGAAACCACCGACGCCGTCGTGCACGTGCCCTGCCCGATGATGCCGTCACATCCTCCATCTGCTGGGGTCCAGTTGGTCTGGTGTCCACCCCTGCTGGATCTCTGACTCCCGACTGTGGCAGGGATGGGATCCCCACCGAGCTGGCTGCATTGGTCGGGGCAGGTCCACAGGGGGCCCTGGTGGCATCTGGGCTGGAAGACGGCAAGGAGAACGACTGGTGGATAGCCTGCACAGAGGAGGAGAGGGCCGCCACATTGGCCAACACATGCAGGAAACCCCCGAACATGGCCGATCCCAATTGGGCCACGTCGGCACGGTGCACTTCGTGATGACGTGCGTGCTCCTCTCGGGAAGCACGCACGGCATCACGAATCACAGCCGTGTGCATCGCGACCCCAATCAGGACCTTCTCCGCACGGCCAGGGGTTCCCACGTCCGCAGGTGGAGGGGAGTCAGGTGACATGGACATCCCCTCTACCTGCGGACAGGCCTGGGACGGGGCATCCCTGCTGGTGCATGGTGGTGCACTCACAGGGTCAGGGACAGCGACATGCACAGGCCCCTCCACGGTGACCTGTGCTGCCTCCTGCCCCTGGCCCTGGACTGCACCACTTGCACCAGCAGGGATGCCCCCACCAGGCCCCATGTGTGCCCCAGTGGCGGCCTCCTCCTCCTCTGTGCAAACCACCAACCTGGATGGCTCCTCACCGTCTCCCACCGTAGCAGGCCCCTGTGGGGGCTCACCCACCCCTTCCGCTGCAGCCGTGGGGGCATCCCCGCCGCCTTGCTCCACAGCGCCGTCTCCGCCCTCTTCTTCACTAGCCGCTGCGTAGAGGGAGACAAAGAACACAAGCATCAGGGCACTGTACAATGGTCCCCTAGACAGGAAGCAATAGCAGATGAGCACCACTGTCAAAGTACACTTCCATCATGTCCCTCCACAACACATGGGTCAGTCCAGGCAAAACACACACAGTAACAGGCATGGTGCATGCCATGGACATTTCCATGCATGTCCAATGGACTCTTGAAACATTCAATGATATGTAACTCACATGCATCATGCCTCATGCCCATCACATGCACACACTTCACCTCAGTCACATCCATCTGGCCCCAAACACACCAAACACAGCGGTTACAAGGGTAATTTGGCTGCTTTACTGAATCTGTGCATTGTCACACACATGTGTCATGCATCCATGGCATGCACAAGTCACAGACACGCAGGTCAGGCACACAGACATGGCTACCATATATGTACCTGGCATCAGCACCCATCCCTTACCCCCACCCATGTCCAGGTACAGAGACTGGCATGCTCTCATGTTCAAAATCTGAATAGGGCTCCCCATGCGGCATTTCAACACATGCAACAACCATGTGCATCACACATCACTGGTCGCACATGCATTACCATGATGTCCCTGCACACATACATGCATACATGGCCTATGGCACACATACAGGCAAGTATCATAGAACCAGCACACCGCAACATGCCCTGTCTCACACAGTAATGCATGGACACTTACCGCTCAACTCCAGACGGGCCTCCCTCTCAAGGATCTGGGCGTGGAGCGCTGGGCGTAGGCGTTCCAGGACCCTCATCTGGATGGAACTCATGCGGCCCCGGCCCCCCTCCACGAGGCGCCGGGCCTTCACAAGGGTCCTGGACCTCAAGTCCTCCCAGCGCTTCTTGATCTTCAGGACGTCGCGGGTTGCCACCCCCTCCGCGTTGATGGCAACCACACAGTCGGCCCAGATCCTCTGCCGTCCTTCCTTGCTGGCGCGGGACGATCCAAAGAGGGCATCATACTGCCCCAGGACATGCTCCACCAGGACACCAACTTCGGTGACAGTGAAGCTGGTGCCCCTCTGCCCCTCTGGCCTGGGGTTGCCACTGGTGCCAGATGTGGAAGTGCCCGACATGGCAACCCCAGAGGCAGGTGTGGGTGGGCAACTGGGTCCTGGGGCTGGGCTGTGGAGCGATGTAATACCAGTCGGGAGTCTTCAGTTCCAGCAGGGGTGGACACAGCAACTGGACCCCTGCAGATGGCTGATGTGCAGGCACCAAATGGCAGGGCACGGTGGCAGCAGGCAGGCAGGCAGCAGCAGATGGCACGTGGGAGGCTGCTCGGGGCACTGGGGGGCAGTAACTCGGCCTTCTGGGCAGGAGCGTGGGCTTCCGTGTGTTTTCGCATGGCCAGCTTGATACGGAGTGATTTGGCACGTGAAAATCCTGCACGTCAGCGTGAAATCCGAGGAAAGGCCCTTAGCGCGTAAGCGCGTCAACACGCATACGCGATTCTATTGGACCAGAGTCCCTCAGCGCGTAAGCGCGTCTGTGACGTGACCCGCACGGGTGTTCCCCACTCAGCACGTGATGACGGGGCACACGTGGAGATACTGCACGTCAGAGTGTCATCGCGTGTAATTGGACAAAAGTGCGCGTACACGCGATTGGCCTATGTACGTGTATTTAATGGGTGCGCGGCCACTTACACACGCAAGTACGTCAGCGAACCTGTATCACGTGGTGCGTGTGAATTTCCGCACGCTATTGGACTGGGAACTGGATTCCAGGGGTGCGCGGGTCACACGCTGTATCCCGTGGTGCGTGTGAATTTCCACACGCTATTGGACTGGGAACTGGATTCCAGGGGTGCGCGGGTCACACGCTGTATCCCGTGGTGCGTGTGAATTTCCACACGCTATTGGACTGGGAACTGGATTCCAGGGGTGCGCGGGTCACACGCTGTATCCCGTGGTGCGTGTGAATTTCCACACGCTATTGGACTGGGAACTGGATTCCAGGGGTGCGCGGGTCACACGCTGTATCCCGTGGTGCGTGTGAATTTCCACACGCTATTGGACTGGGAACTGGATTCCAGGGGTGCGCGGGTCACACGCTGTATCCCGTGGTGCGTGTGAATTTCCACACGCTATTGGACTGGGAACTGGATTCCAGGGGTGCGCGGGTCACACGCTCGCCTAGAACACGCGCTAAGCATAAATTGCGGACTTTAACAATAACAAGCTCAGACGCCAGGATGAACATACCGTTCCTAGCAGCAGTGGCAGTGGGCTACCAAAGGAGGAGGAGGAGGATAGTCAGGGCCAGAATATTCACACCCAGAACCAGCCTTTTCGGGATGCCTGATGACCAGGTGTATGGGAGGTACAGGTTTCCACCACACATCATACTGGACCTGGCGAGTGAGTGGGAGGATGACCTCACATCACCCACCCTGTGCTCCCAAGCACTCAGCCCCCTGGAGAAGGTCCTCAATGTACTGCACTTCTTAGCCACTGGATCATTTCAGCGGACAAGTGCCATAGTGGGTGGGGTGTCACAGGCCACCCAGTCACGCTGCCTACACCAGGTCTTGAACATCATGACTGCACGCCCATCAGTCCGCAGGCACATATACCTGCCCAGAACACCTGCAGAAAGGCATGCTGCCGCCCTGGATTTTTATGCAGTGGCACGATTCCCCAAAGTGCTAGGTGCCATCGACTGCACCCATGTGGCTCTACGTCCCCCCAGGGCATCTGAGCACATCTATAGGAACCGCAAGCACTGGCATTCCATCAACGTGCAGGTAGCATGTAATGCCAAGGGAATCATCACCTCAGTATATGCAAACTATCCCGGCTCCACCCACGACAGCTTCATTTACCGAATGTCCACCCTAAGCCGGGACCTAGAAGCTGGGCGGCATGGCGATACATGGCTGCTTGGTGAGTATGTATGCCACTGCACATGCATGCATGTTGGATACTGAGCAAGGTCACAACCTCACCAATGATACCAATCCCCACCTCCACAGGGGACAGTGCCTACCCTCTCAGCCCCCACATGATGACGCCAATTCGGAACCCCACCACGCCACCCCAGGTAAGATTTAACACAGCCCACATTACAACCAGGGGCATAGTGGAGCGCACATTCGGAGTGCTGAAGTCACGCTTTCGCTCCCTTGACCGTTCTGGCGGGCAGCTGTTATACGCTCCCCCAGTAGTGTGCAGGATCATAGTGGCAGCATGTGTCCTGCACAACGTTGCAACACGCCGGGGCCTGGCCGTGGACATGGTGGTGGCCCCACATCCCCAACCACATGCACAGCCGCTGCGCATGGGAGGGGAAAGGGCACGGGGGGAGGCAGCCCGTACACAGCTAGTGGCTAATTACTTCACATAGAAATCACACCCCTGTGGAGTGCACACTGCCCTGGCACATTCCATCTGACAATCAATGATGACTCAACCTGACACTGATCCTGAATGTCTGGAGAATGAACCGTGAATACCATATCAGCCTGAGATTGTTCACCTGGAAGTGTCACAATGTGTGCATCCCTACCCACACAGACACCACCAATGCAGTTTTGTGAAGTTACACATTGAAGCAGCTAAAATGAATACCCACTTGCAAAATGCAACAAGAGGACAGTGCCATGTCAGCCAACCCAACCCCAGCACTGCCACACGACACACCGTGCCATGTCATGCTAATTGCAGGTAAACAAAGTAATCCCCACAACATGACATCACTCTCACTATGTACAGTGGCACTATTAGAAACCTGCAACACCTGAAATGCTCACAGCAATGCCGGACCAACAACATACTTGAGCACGTAGTACCATTAACATGACATCAAAAATGTTACATATTAGTAGTCTCACCACCTGGAAATGCCTGCACTCCCACCACTACCAACTGTGCAGTGTTGGCGCCATGTAGAGTTGTAGGAGCACTGCTGCCAACATGGTCCCCATCGCCAGACTAGAGGTCCTTGTGTGGACTTGAGGAAGGGACCTGCAAATTGGGAGGTAGACACAGAAGAAGAGTTACACATCAATGCAACATGCAGTGTACAACACAACAGCAATATGCACTATGAATGTATACACAGTATTGACTACAGACTGGCCACACAGCTCATGGGAGTCCAACGTCACTGTGTAATTCACTGTCACTTGGGCACACCCTTTGCAAGCCCATGGAAACGGGAAGCAGGAGGGGTGTGTGTGACTCAAACCCAAGCATCTGAACCAAATACATTACAAGCCTGCATGTGCCCAGCCACAATGCAGCGTATGCCCACAGGAACCACGGAAGCCAACACATCGAAGCCAACACATCGGAGCCAACAGATCGGAGCCAACAGATCGGAGCCAACAGATCGGAGCCAACAGATCGGAGCCAACAGATCGGAGCCAACAGATCGTCCCAAAAAAATTGGGAATAAAAGAAATCAAAATAAAAATATGAAAAAGAAACAATCAAAAATGGCCATTGATGGGCCCGGGGGGTTGGGGAGGCCACCCAGGAGGTCCGAGGACAGGATGCACACCAGAACCCACCTGCGTGGATCCTGGGAAGATAAAACACCTCCACGGCTACCCTATTGTGGGAGTATCACTGCTGTCGCTATTATCACCCTGTGCAGCTGCATCCGGAGGTGGTTGCACTATGGGAGGCAGCCCACGCAAGGCCCTAGTCTGCTCCTCCATGGCTGCAAGCATGCGGGTGTGGTAGGTCTGGTTCTGGAGGATGAGTGTGCGGAGGTCCCCATGCAACAACTCACGGGATGCCCGGACCTCCGCCCTCGTTGCCTGCATCTCAGCTGAGAGCGTACGGGTGAGACGCTCCAGCTGCTGTTCTGTCCTTTGGTGTGTTGAAGCCTCAAGCTCAACAAGAGTCGTCCTGAGGTGTAGGAGCTCCTGCCTCAGGGCTTCCCTGTGGCCCTGGGACTCAATGGAGATGGCCTCCTGCAGAGTCGCCAGTGCCGCCCGCCTGTCCCTGTTGGACCCCAACATGTCCTCCCTGTGTGACTGGCAGATGGAGTCGGTTGCCTGCTCTAGTCGCTCCATCAGCCTTTCTGGGGGGACAATGGAAGTGGCCACCCTATCCATGGCCTGAGCCATCATCTCGGATGATGCTGCCTGTTGGGTAGCCATACCGTAAATGGATTGCTCCCATGCGGTATTGCCGGGTGGCGTACGGCCACCACGTCGGCGGGCACCACACCTGTCTGGGGCAAGGCGAACTGCGCCTTGCTGTGCCGGCACTGCCTGAGGCTGCAGGACTGCATTCCCCCTCTGATCTGCTGGCCCAGGAACAGGATCAGATGTCGCGGAGTGTGACCCTGCATCCGTAACCACCGAAGGCGTAGCTGCCAACACTGACATCCCCATGGAGGGTACTGACCCCGGTGCAGGTGGGTGAGACAGAACAGAATCCCTCCCTGGAACACTCACCAGCGACGGCACGTAGGTCTCATCCGAATCAACACCTGAGTACAGCTCGGGGGAGGTGCAGCCAGAGACACCCCTTGAGAGCACGACCTGCAGCACTTGTGGGTTCTCCCCCACCACCACACCACGTCCCTCACTGGTGGTTGGTCGGCCCTGGGACACCTCCTGGGTCTGCACCATCTCCACAACCCCAGCAGTATCAGGTGCGTCTTCCCCTGCAAAGACATGAAAACAAAGTAATGGAAACAGGCATTAGCACCATGGCACACATTGAGGGCTGAGAAGCAAGAGAACCAGTACTTGATTGACACATGTCCCACATGACTAAAACCCTCCCATGCATGCACCCTCACTGCGTATGAAGTGCAGGCAAATGGCACACACTGATGACACCAAGATGGAAGATGAACAAATTTTCTGCATGCTGCCTGGCAGTGGCATCACACATTGGCCTGTGATTGGCAGGTGAAACACACATGCCATCACACAGATGGCATGTACCATTGCTATTGAGTGAAGATGGAGAGGAGGGCAGCACCTATTCATTCAGTCCAGTTCCCGCATGTAATGGCTTTTCTGATTCTAACAGGTCAGATTTTTCACCTGGAGCTGCCAGTCTGAAATGGTCAAATTGCACAGGGACATGTGTGTACAAATGATATCCAGGTACCAAAGTCACTCCACTTTACCATACCCATGTCAGACATGTGACTAGTGGACAGCGACATGCCTAGTGAAAGTGGTGGAATGCAAACAAACTGACTGAATGAACAGTATAAAAAAAATAGGCAAATATGTTGTGTCAAGGTGACACTTCAAGGGCAACTGGCGTGCAGTTGTGCTAGATGTCTACTGTTGGCAGAAGGGATACTGCTATGGCCAAATGCAGCTACGCAGGAAGTATTGCATGAAGCACATGGCTGACCCATACGACTGAGGCGCACACACTCTCACCTGGCACCCAAACAGAAGCCCTCACACACACACCATGCACATGGATGACACACACATGCATGTGCACTCACCGGACAATGCCTCGTAATCAGCCAGATCTCCCACGCCTTGGATCTGTTCCTCCGTGACGTAGGTCCCAGCGACTGACTCATGTGGAGTGAGTTCCATGTCTACTACTGGAGACCCACCTCCAGTCACTAGAGTTGCGGCATGACTTGAGGCCAGCTTACTCTTTGCCCTGCGCTTTAGGTCATTCCAGCGCTTATAGCAATCATTGGCTGTGCGCCTCACGATTCCAAGGGCACTTACGATGTCCGCAACGGTCTGCCAGTGTGCCTGGCGTTGTGCAGGTGTGGTCTTGGATCCTGCAACAATGACCATCTCGTTGTCATGTCCGGACACATACTCGACAAGTGCATTCAGTTCGTCATCCGTGAAGCTGGGCTTCCTGGACGGGCCGGACTGTGTAGCCGTGTCTGGGGCATCAGCCTGTGCCGGACGAGCACTCTTCCTCTTCCGCTTGGAAGGTGGTGGTGATCCTGAGTGTCCTGCGCCGCTCTGGACACTAGGGGCAGGAGCCCTGGTGGACTCTGTATCAGGAGTGTGGGATTGCACACTCAGCATGGGAGTTGGTGCAGGCATTGGCTCTAGTGTGATGGTGTCAGGGGGAATGTCAGCAGCATGGACTAGGACCGACACTGTCCTGGCTGGGTGTGTGAGGGCTGGGGTGGATGGAGCCGCAGCTGCCCCTGCAGCCACTCCGCCCTGCCTCCTTGGTGCAGCAGATGACCTTGCTGCCCCAGATCCACGTGGCATGATGGCATCAACGTGCACCAGCGCACGTGTCGTAGCCCTGCTGACCTGGAAGTCAGCCATGGAGTCAGCCAGGTCTGGTGCCACAATGGGCTGGTCCAACAAGGGCTGAGCATGGATGGTGTCAGCCACTTCAGCCTCAACGGGAGGGGGGGAGGGGGGGGAGGGGGGGGGATGATGGGTGCCCTTGACTGGTCCTCCACACATGGGGGGACAGGCTCACCCTGCAAGTTACGACCACATCCCCTACCGGATCCACCACGGCCACCACTTGTGGCTCTTCCACCTTTGCCACCCTTACGGAATCCTCGCCTCCCAGCCATGGCACTGATATTAATGTGCGTATGGGAGTGGCTGTAGACAATTGTCCTGGGCAATTGGGGGTCAAAGGGGTTGGGTACCAGATGGTAATTGTACCCTAGTGCTCTAGCACGGCTGATTGTAACCCCTGGGGAAAGATGACGGGTCACGCAACGCACAGGAGGCCCAAAAAAGGGAGATGACGTGCACGCAACCCCTCCTAGACCACGTGTGCAGAAAGAAAAACCTGCACTACGCTGTGGCACCCAGTAACACAAGAATGAACGTATGCGTGTCACACGCAGCCTAGAATTACCTCTGAAGGGGTAGGCTACACACGGGGCAAGCACAGAAGTTGGATACGTGCGTGACTCACCGTCTGCCAGGTAAAAGAGCGTGAAGAATGAGCGCGTTTGGCTGGCTAAACCCCCGCCAAAAGAAGATGTGTACGCTGTCTGAGAAGACAGGACAACAGTAGAAGGGGACACTGTTTGAGGGAACAGGCCCAGGTAAACCAGTAAAAGAGAAAAAAGAGAAAAAGCTGTCAGAGGTAACAGGGAATACGAACTGGAAACGCCGTGAAGTAAATCGCGTGTGAAACGACAAGAAGTACAGAATTCACCCACTCGCTCTCCACGAAAAGCACGTACAAGGAAATGGTGTTCTACATGTACCTTATATACAGGCCCACACGTACAGCGTCACTTACGCGGCGTGTACGTTCACCAATCACACGCTTTGTCACTCCTGCGTGTAGATCCATTTTCACCAATCACACGCTTTGTCACTTCTGCGTGTAGATCCATTTTCACCATCCACACGCTTTGTCACTTCTGCGTGTAGATCCATTTTCACCAATCACACGCTTTGTCACTTCTACGTGTACATCCATTTTCACCAATCACACGCTTTGACACTGGGACGTGTCACGCAACAATTTCCTGCACGTGCAGGTGACTATAGGCGCGCATATGCTGTTGACGGGTTTACGCGCTAAGGGCCTTTGCTGACGTGTGGGATTTCACTCCCTATCAGGCTGTCCACGCGTTCACACACGAGAGACCACGCTCCTGGCCAGGAGGCCAAATTACTGCCCCCCAGAGCCCTGAGCACGCTCCCACCTGCCCTCTGCTGCTGCCTGACTGCCTGCTGGCCACGTGCCCCACAGTGCTGGTGGGTGGGGGTGTTGGGAGACATGGGTGGGGGCCTGGTGGAGGGTGCCCCTGCACTGGTGGGGGTGGTGGGAGACATGGGTGGGGGCTTGGTGGAGAGTGTCCCTGGTGGCGGGGGGGTGGGGGTGGTGGGAGACATGGGTGGGGGCCTGGTGGAGGCTGCCCCTGGTGGCGGGAGGGTGGGGGTGGTGGGAGACATGAGTGGGGGCCTGGTGGAGGCTGCCCCTGCACTGCTGGGGGGTGGGGGTGCAGGGGGACATGAGCAGGTGTGCAGGGTAGTCCCCTGTTTTGTAGGCTGCCTGCAGGGGCCGTGGAGGGTGTACAGGGAACACCTGTGAGGACCCACCCAGCCTAATCGCGTGTGATGATTCCCACGCACCCCTGTAATACACGTACCCTGGCCAATCGCGTGTTGAACTTCCCGCGTACCCCTGTAATACACGTACCCTGGCCAATCGCGTGTTAAACTTCCCGCGTACCCCTGTAATACATGTACCCTGGCTAATCGCGTGTTAAACTTCCCGCGTACCCCTGTAATACACGTACCCTGGCCAATCGCGTGTTAAACTTCCCGCGTACCCCTGTAATACACGTACCCTGGCTAATCGCGTGTTAAACTTCCCGCGTACCCCTGTAATACACGTACCCTGGCCAATCGCGTGTTAAACTTCCCGCGTACCCCTGTAATACACGTACCCTGCCTAATCGCGTGTTAAACTTCCCGCGTACCCCTGTAATACACGTACCCTGGCCAATCGCGTGTTAAACTTCCCGCGTACCCCTGTAATACACGTACCCTGGCTAATCGCGTGTATAACTTCCCGCGTACCCCTGTAATACACGTACCCTGGCCAATCGCGTGTTAAACTTCCCGCGTACCCCTGTAATACACGTACCCTGGCTAATCGCGTGTTAAACTTCCCGCGTACCCCTGTAATACACTTACCCTGGCTAATCGCGTGTTAAACTTCCCGCGTACCCCTGTAATACACGTACCCTGGCCAATCGCGTGTTGAACTTCCCGCTTACCCCTGTAATACACGTACCCTGGCTAATCGCGTGTATGACTTCACGCGTACCCCTGATATGCACGTTACCCGCTTTGCGTTCCTTGTTTGGCAGCCCTGTAAACTGGTCCAGGGTTAGCGCAGCCCTTTGCGATGATTTAGCGATTTTGATGGCTTTTCCTTGCGCGAGGGCGTTCTTGGGGGCGTTATTGGCGCTGCTGCAGGGTCGCTGCGATACTCTGCGCCACGGCTGGTTTGGGAGCATGAAATCCATGAATACGCTGTGCGCGGAAATCGGTTTTAGCGCACGTGCCTGGCGCAGTCAATCGCACCGGACACTCTGCGCCAGCCGCTTGCGACACTTTTCAGCGAAATTCTATGAATTACCCTGCATGTGTTTTTCCCTTAGATTATTTTGTGTCCCACAAATAGAGATTTGACAAGGTTTTGAAATGTACATTTAACAATGGCTAACATATCTAGATATACTTGAGGCATTTTCTTTATTGACACTTTTCCTCAGGGCTTCGGTTTGCAACAAATAATGAATATAATATTACATGTAATGAGCATGATTTCCCAGAATCTCTATAATCGAGCAGAAAACGTATGTGTCCAACCAGCACAGTGTGAAAATTATAAAACAAAGGACACCCAGAAAGCTGACCGTCAGGATCTGAGGGCACTAGATTATCTTAAGAATGGTCACTATGAAGAGCTTCTGTTATAATAGTTTCAAAAGGTTAATAATATTAGTCCCAAGAATGTGTCACTCGCGACTATAATGGAGGTTGAGCCCAACAATGGTGAGTTGTCTTCCTGTCCCGTTCAGCATGATTGAAGAGCCTGTGTTATTCCTTAACCCAGGCCTCCTCACTCGAGGGAGCTCTTCCTCTCGATACAGCCCTCTGCTGTACTCAATGATGACCAGACAGAGGGGTTGATCAAGCGAAAGAGCGGGTAGCAACAAAAAACGCTAAAGACCCAAGCTGCAAGCAAAGAAAGAACAAGGTTATTGACAGCCAATGGTTAAAACAGAAAATGCAACTCTTGGTGTGTTAATTAACCTGGTTTGATGGAGCTTGGTGAAATAGGAAATAAGGACCAGGTGAGTTATTCATTAGTACCTAAAGTTATGATATGTGCAATTAATACCCTTAGTATGAAGTCTGTATCCTGTACTGAAATAAAGCAACCAAACCGTCCTTACCAGGCAGCACAGTATGAGAGCAGTTAAGTATCAGGGTTACCAGGAAGAGCAAGAGTGTGGATTGGAAGAAAACGTTACCGTAAAATAGCAAACAGGAAGGTTAGTAGAGGAAGCTAACCCGGTCGGAGCGAGGGTCGCTCTAGAGCCGGGTTGGTGCACTTCTTAACTGCAGGGCATCCCAAGTGCAAGTACGGACAAACTCAAGATGGTTGGAAACCACTGGTAAGTAAGAACAAGCACACTGGTAAGTAGGTATGAGCATACTATGCAGTGAAAAAGTACCTGAATGAATGCTGAAGGATCCAAGCGTTCTGCTGCACTGAAGAAACATGCAGCACTGCGATGCACACACAGCTGATCCACTGCGGCGGCTCTGGAAGTTGAAGCCGCGGACTCCGAGGTGAGGCAAGATGCAGTCCGATAGGAGGCAGGGTTTGGCAACATGATCGTAATCTGATTAACAAAATCAGCAGGCAAGAAGCAATCCAATAGCAGGCAGTGTCCGGTAATGTGCTTGTAATACAAGGTATCAATCGGTAGGCAAAAGGCGGGTCGGTGTAACAGGCTGGGTTCGTCAGGAAGGAGATCAAGGGTACAAGAGATAAAGTAGCCCTACTAGAGAGAACAGAGTCAATCAGAAGCACCCGTAAGTGGGCCCGAATGTTATTTATGCATCCGCTTAAGACGTAACTTGTTGCGTGCAGCAGCTGACATAATCACGCGTGCACCCCGCGCGGCGCGGCCCTTGCAAAGATGTAAGGCGGCTGCGGTACGTCACCAAGGCAACCGCCATCGCCGCAGAAAAGGGGATGCCATATTTAGATAATGCAATGATAACGACCTCTGCGGAGAGGGGAGACGAGGGTGAGAGCGGGCACAGGAACCCCTATTCACAACAGAATGGTGTTACCCATCATCCAAACTATACATAGGCACCTTGTTTTGTAGTTTTTAAGTACACATTCTCTAACATACAACTGGAAAAAATAGACTGCACTGCTTTTTTAATGGAACAAAAAAATAGCTAAGTAATTTCTTTTAACAGTTTATGTTCATATATACCTATTTAATTGTCAGATTCCCAGCAACGGGAATGGGGTCACATGTATATATCTTGAATGAGCTCATGTGAATGCTAACTCAGATGTGAGCAATCTCATAGGGGTGACATTCCGAAATCACAAATATAATAGATATAATGGCTCGGAACTTTAAAGTTGTTGCATCAATACAACAGGTGGGTTTGCAATAACATGGGCCATGCCCAGGTGTGTACTGGCCTGTCGGGAACTCTGGAGATTTCCTGGTAGGCTTCTGAACCCTGGGCATCTTTTGTGTGGTATTTCCGCATTTACTCATAGGAAACGGGTTAGGCTTGATGAAAATATCTAATTTTGAGCCACTGTGAACATTATTTCCAGGGCCTCTTTTTGTTCTCAGTCTACCCCTGGCCATGCCCTATGCTTAGCTTGCATTGTCCTATGCACCACTATCTCTGAGCACCAATTGGGCCTTACAGAACCAACAGCCCACAATGAAATTCCACCAAGAAGTGGACCAGCTATGAGCTGGTCTGCAAATGGGAAGATTTCTGCAGGAGACCGGTCTAATGTGGGGGGCCCAGAGGCACACTTACAAGTACCAAAAGGGGGCAATGGGCGCCCCATTGATGAAAGGACATCACAAAGCCCCATCCTCCCAGTTGAAGCATTTCCATCTGGCAGTCAAACAGATCATCGCCCACAAGCATACGGGGTATTGAAAAACAGGCTGTGCTTTTCTATCAATTAGGTGTAATTAGAGTGAGACCACAATCTTTACAAAATGAAGACATGCATGATGAAATATTTGCTCGTGTGCATCTACTGCTAATGGCATCCTATGAGAAAGAATGCACATTGTTGTTTATTTATTTATTGTTCACTTGCTAGGCGCCTATACAAGAAGCAATAATGCAGCAAAGTACTCAACTTCTACACTGTGTACGTGGCCTGGAAAGCAACTTCAATTCCTTCTATTAGTACAATTGTAGGTCTATGAAAGTTGGGTATTTTTTTTAGACCTTTACTTGATCTCCCTGGCAGCCACCCTGCTCCATCTGTATCTCCGGCCGAAGACCGAAATCGATATATACTATTATATGAAACATACCTTTAGAAATATGATGATATTGGATTTGAAGTGCAATATCCAATCATGTTATGGACAAATAAAAAAGCATAGTGAGAGCCAGATTATATATTACATCGTGGACTTTTTTTCTGCGTGCCTGAACTGGCATGTCAATTGTTGCATCTTGTTGACAGGTGAAGCAAGTGGCAAAGGAAGTCAGACAAACTGGCAACCTATTATTTATCTTGTAACTGCAGGAACACAACTGTTCAGGTTTTTAGACAATTGCCTTCGGGTCAATCTGCACTGTTGACCTCCTTCCATTTTGTGAGACTTCAGCTTTGCGATCATTCTTTGCCACCGCTTGAGAAGGTCAGCATCCATCTACTCATCAAAAACCTCTGCTGCTAAAGGTCATTCCAAAGTCACTTTCTGCATTTCCAATGTAAGCCGATTTGTATTGCTTTGTTTCTACGTGTGTGGAATTGTATTTAATTGTGCTCAACATTCGGTATGTAAAGAGAGGGATCGATATCTGCGTCAGTGGCAGATTAAAATCAGAGCGTATCAAAATTATTCTGGACTCAAATATGCATTCAATTGCGCAAAAGAATGTTGAAACGTTTGTAGGGTTTTGATCAATGTGTTACTAAATGTGGATAATGCACAAACTTTCCCTTCTTAATTTTCGTGTTATCTTCACAAAGATAATCTGCAAGAGTGGCAATGGTTGGAATCGAAGCAGACAATGTTCGCTGGTGACAAAAACACAGTTGAAGTGGACTAACCTTTCACTCACAGGACAAGGCTGCGGTGTTGAGCGACGCAAGTGGGTGGGAGACGCTGCCTGGCTATACGGTAGCATGCTTCGCTACGTCCATACATCCGTGCCTGTAAGAACTGAGGTACGGACCCTATGCAAGAAAGCCCTCATAGGACAAGGCTGCAATGTTGAGCGATGCAGGAGATGCTGCCCAACTATACGCAGCACGCTTCACTATGTCCACACTTCTATGCCTATCAGAACCGAGGAGGTGGTCCCTCTACGGCAAAGCCCTCACAGGGCAAGTCTGCAATGTTGAGCGACGCAGGTGTTTGGCGGTGCTGGGGTAGCGGCATAGACAGTGAGTGAGGATGACCTCACTCTCCTGTCTGCAGCTGCCAGGTAAGAAGGTGCTTGCTACACTCCATGCAAGACCCCCGAGACCTGGTGTCCCTTCTCACTCTTGCACATGTATTGGCACCAGTGTCCTGTCCTTGCACCACACCCCCTGCTTACTTGAGCCCCCTCTTACCTAGATTGCGTTCACTCCCTTGCAACTTAAGCTTCGTGTGACCCCTTGCATCTTAGGCGGTGTGCGCTCCCATGCAACTCTAGGCTGCATCGCCCCCTCTTACTTTAGGTTGCATTCACCCCCTTTCAACTTGGCCGCATGCGTGTCTTCTTACTTAGGTCACGCAACTCATGCCATGTGCGCTCCCTCTTACTTAGACCATGTACACCCTTGTGCATTATTAGGTCACGTGCACTCTCTCTATAGTCAGCTCTGTGCACCCCCTTTCCCTTAGCCGCTGCGCCCACTGCATTCCCCGCAGGCCTTTCCCTCCCCTCTTCTTAGCTCCCTCCCCTGATATTTTGTGTATTGTTCTTGACATTTTGTTCTCCATGTTGTTGGCTTACATTGCATTGTCTGCGTTCCTGCTGTGCTCGTTCTTTACTTCTAGGTTCCTTTATTGATTGTTCTATTCCTGTCATTTTTTTTTTTCTTCTCCAGGGTTGTTTGCTTATACTGTACTGCCTGCATTCCTGCTTTGTTCATTCTTCCATCTAGGTTCTTTTGGTGATTGTTTTGCTGCTTTCATTGTTATTTCTCCAGGGTTGTTTGCTTACATCGTAATGCCTGCATCCCTGCTGTGCTCATTCCTTACTTAAAGGTTTCCTTTGGTGATTGACTTGTCTATGCACTGCATCTGATTTTCTGTATGTTGTTCTGTCCACTGTGTGCCCCCTCCTTTTGTGTCTACCCCCCATAGTGTTCCCCCCTGCTTGTGCTCACCCTCCCCATCTCTTCTTCACCCCCTCTTCCTCTCTGTACCCTCTATGGTGCTCTCGTTCTCAGCTGTCTTCTCTAACTGCTTTTCTATCGACTGATATCGGCTGATACCTACACCAGTGCTTCCTCCAAACAGACCCTTACTGACATCCTCTTTGTCTGTCCCTCTCCAGGCCTATGCATCCCCATATTGTCTCTGTTCTCTATGCTTTTTCTTCTTCACCCATAAATGATGGCCCCCTTTCACTCCTCCAAGACCATCATTAATGTTTGCATAAATGGCACTGTCTTGGTGTGAGACCCTCAGGCCAAGCTCCTCCTTTTTGATAGATGCTTCCTGTGCCTTATCAACTTCCTTTCTTCTCCTGCTGTTCCTTCTGTTCCCTCTCTGGCTCCTCTGCCACCTCCATCCTCTGCCACCTCTGCGGCTCACTCTGCTGCTTCTCCGGCCACCTTGTTGCCTGCTTCCTCTGCCAGCCTTATGGCACCCACCATGTCCTTCCTGGCTACCTTGCCTTCTCCTGCTTCCTCCTCTCCCCACCCATGGGCACCTGTAAAACTTCCACAGGGAGTACCTGTGACCTGCCCCACCACGAAAGTCCTTCAAAGGGGCAACCTGCTCCACGTTGCTACTCTCAACTCTCGCTCAGCTTTCAAACACTCCTCTGACATCTGCCGTCTCCTGGAAGAACTCGATTTGGATCTACTTGGTCTGACCAAGACTTAGTTCATGGCCAGCTCTGTCATGAGCTTTGACACTCGTCATCCAGATGGCTATAAGATCCTCTCCGAAACCAGAACCAACCGTCCCTGTGGGGGGTGTAGCCTTGATCTTCTTCTCAGAGTAGATCCATGCTTCTGTCATTCCTAAGCAGGACTACTCTTCCTTTGAATGCCTAGTCTGCAGGCTCTCTAATTCTCAGGCCTTTCTCTCACTGTGGCCACTATCTACAGTCCACCTGTCCAGGTCGCCCCCTGAATGGACCTCTCTGCCTCTCTCCTCACCTCTACCTCTCAACTTCTCCTCCTCAGAGACCTTACAATCCACCTGGATGCCATCTGCCCTTCTTCAGGACTCTTTTTCAACCTCTGCAACTCTCTCTCCCTCTATTTTTCCCTCTAGTCTGACTCACACTGTAGGGCACACCCTGGATGTTCAGATCTCCTTGGACCTCCCCCTCTCAAACTCTCTCACCACTCCTCTCTCCTGGAGTGATCACTTTCTCCTTTCCTCCCACAACTCTCTCTCTCCACCCCTCAGGCTAAGCCGGATCCATCACTACCACCTACCTTCTCGGTCATCCGACCCATGAAGCGTGTGTCAGCTGAGGCTTTTGCTGCTACTTTTCTCCTCCTTCCGCACGTTTGGCTGACTCACATCCTGACACAGCCCTATCTAACTTTCACCTTTCTATCTCTAACACTCTTGATGTACTTGCCCCTGTCATGAGGATCCACTTGAAGCTCAACTCCAAGTGCAACTCTTGGTATGACTCCAACCTCATCACCCTCAAACACAAGTGCAGGGTGGCTCAGAGGAAGTTGAGGGTATCAGGTGCACCCTCTAACAAACTGGCCTGCTGTAACGCTCACCTGATTCTCGCAGAGGCGCCGGTCTTGACTGGGCGACTACCGTATCTTCAAAGGTGATGTGTAGCACCCGATTGGCTCTTTGGGCTGGACCTCTGTGCACTGTATGCCTGACGTGTAGAGTAAGATGTCTGCAGATAGAAAATATGGGGTTAATGAACTGGGGTTATTGGGGTGTCCCTATCTCTTTCCTCTTCTCCTCTCCTGTAGACCCCCAAAGGTTAACGCTCTCACCTTAGGTAAGTGAATGCCGAGCTCTCCATCTGCCTCGGGGCAGGGTGCTGTAACCAGCTTCTTCACTGGATAGGTAGCGCAGGCCTTCTGACTTCAGAGGACTGCTGTCCGTCGTTTACTGCACGAACGGTAAGTTTCGAGTCATTCAAATGTCTTTAAAGTCTTTAGTAATGATGTCTCTTGTTTTGCAGGGTTCCGGCGATGGCGGATGACGGGCTGAAGTGAGTTGAAGATGGAGCCCGTGTGATGAATAGAAGCGCCTGGAAGCACGTAAGTAAGCGCTTGTTGCCTGCTTCACTATGCGCTCTAACTGTCTTTTTATTTTGCAGGTACGAGTTCGGAGCGGCTGCAGGGTGCCGGAATACCCACTGGATTAGATGTGGAAAGGAGTAATGGCACGTGAGTATTAAAGTTCCCCAATGTCTTTAAACGCACCTTGTTTTGTCTTTCAGATGCGGGATGCAGCGCCGAAGGCCTCCGGAGCGTGCGAAGAGTTGGTAAACTTTTGTCTTTCAGATGCCGGAATGCAGTGTGAAAACCTCCGGAGCGCACGAAGAGTAGGTAAGCCTTTGCCTTTCAGATGCCGGAATGCTAACCTGTTCTTTCTTGTCTTTATAGGTGTTGCTGAAGACTGGATTCAGGATGGTAAGCCTTTGCCTTTCAGATGCCGGAATGCTAACCTGTTCTTTCTTGTCTTTATAGGTGTTGCTGAAGACTGGATTCAGGATGGTAAGCCTTTTTCCTTAGGCCCAGGACCGGATGCAGAAGACACGATGAGCGTTCTGCTGCAGAGGTTGCAGAATAACGCAAAGCAAGATTCATCCACCGGGTGTGGTTTAAATAGCCTCCTGTAGTGCTTAGGTGTCTCCTTCCACAGCCACGCCTAAGTAAGAAAAGAGTTCCTGGTAAGAAAAGAGTTCCTGCCTTCCAGAAGAGTTCCAGTGTTCTGAATCTAGGGAGTGGCTCCAGCTCCACCCAACAGGAAAAGTAGTTCCAAACAGAAGAGGATCAGAGGCTCAACTGGCAGGCAAGTAAGCAGCATGGTCTGCTGAAGGTAAGTCCACCCAAGCATTATGAACCCGGTGCTTCCAGCGCTGGGACTGGGCATATTTATGAGCCTGGTGCCACTGGCGCCAGGACTGGGTCCAAAAGGTCCCAATTGGGACTGGTTGGCACTCGGAACCTGGGTTATGGATCTGCTTCCAAGGGAGTTGGGAAAACCCTGAACTTTTGGAAGCAGAGATCATGACAGTACCCCCCCTCAAGGCCCCTCCCAAACCGGGCTTCTCTGGGGGTTTTGGCTTGTCAGGAAATGTTCGGTGAAATCTTTTGATTAGGCGAGGAGCGTGGACATATTCAGCAGGTTCCCAGGATCTCTCTTGGGGGCCGTAGCCTTTCCAGTCAATTAGGTAGAATAGTTTAGATTTGGAGATCTTGGAGTCCAGAATGCTTTTGACTTCAAACTCGAGTTCTCCATCCACTAGGATAGGTTTTGGAGATTTGGTTAGTCGGGTTTGAGGTTGCACAGGTTTTAATAGAGAGACGTGGAAGACCGGATGTATCTTCATGTGCGGGGGCAAGTCCAACTTGACCGCTACTGGGTTTACTATGGTAGTGATGGAATAGGGACCAAGGTATCTTGGGTTGAATGTGCGTGGCCCTTTTAGAGATAGATATTTGGTGGATAACCAGACTTGATCCCCTACTTGATAGTGAGGGGCTTCCTTCCGATGTTGATCTGCTCCTTTCTTGTATTGTTCTTTAGCCCTTTGAAGGTGAGAAACAGCTTCCTTAAAGGCTTGGGTGATTGTAGAATGCAGGTAGTCTACTGCTGGTGTTTCAAGATCTTGGAGGGGATCCAACTCCGAGGTTCGAGATTGACTGCTGTACAAAAGAAAAAACGGGGTTTTCCCAGTTCCCGAATGGACCGAGTTATTGTAGGCATACTCGGCTATCCAAAGGATATCTTTCCAAGTTTTTTCAGTTTGTTGCAGCATGCAGCGTAAATACTGTTCCAGAGTTTGATTGGTCCTCTCGGTTTGTCCGTCGGTCTGAGGGTGGTGACTGGTCGATAGTCTCACATCAATTTGAGCCGACCGACAGCAACTTCGCCAAAAATGAGAAATAAATTGACTACCTCGATCCGAAATTAGAACCGAAGGAAAACCGTGCAGTCGGACGATGTTTTCGAGAAATTCTCGAGCCAGAGTTGCTGCTGTTGGCAAGCCTTTGAGCGGAATGAAATGCGCCATCTTGGAGAATAAGTCCACGATTACTAGAATCGTATTGTATCCGGAGCATGGAGGTAGATCGGTGATGAAGTCCATAGAAAGTGTATGCCAAGGGCGAGGTGGGATGTCAATAGGGCGTAAGAGGCCTGCTGGTCTTTCCTTTTGACTCTTGTTTTGGGCGCATACTCCACAGGACATTATAAAGTCTCTGATATCTTTTTTCCAAGACGGCCACCAGAAGTAGCGCTTGATCTTTTCTGAGGTCTTGGCTATACCGGGATGACCTTCCATTAAAGAGTCGTGATAACAAGAGATTACTTTTTTCTGTAAATCTGTGCTGGGTAGGTATAATCGTTCTTGGAAATACAATAAGTTGTCCTTTACTGCAAAGTCCTTTCCCTGCAGATGCCAATTCTGTATGTCTGCTGGAGTTACAAGTTGCCTGGCTTTATCCTTAACTTCCTCTATGGATTCTGTGGCGATTACACCCAGAATTCTTTGTTCGGGAATGATTGGTACAGGTTTAGGGTTGACCAAGTGTTCTTCCACTCCCATCCGAGAAAGGGCATCGGCTTTACCGTTCTTTGTACCAGGTCGATAGGTAATTATGAAGTCAAACTCGGCAAAGAATAATGCCCAACGGAGTTGTCTAGAGGATTGGGCTTTTGCGGTCTTCAAATATTGCAGGTTTCGGTGATCCGTAATCACAGTAACGGTGTGTCGGGCCCCCAGCAGATAATGCCGCCAAGCCTTAAAGGCAGACTTGATAGCCAGAAGTTCCTTGTCAGTAATCGTGTAATTGATTTCAGGAGGCGAGAATTTGCGGGACCAAAATGCCACGGGATGCAACTGATTGGTTACCGGGTCCTTTTGTGATAGAACTGCCCCCATGGCAAGGCTTGAAGCATCAGTTTCCACGATGTAGGGGAGTTCGGGGCGAGGGTGTTTTAAGATTGGTGCAGAGATAAATTTAGTCTTCAAATCCTGGAAAGCTTGTTCCGCCTCGGTAGACCATTCAAAACGTTTGTTTTTCTTTAACAAGGCAGTGATGGGCTGGACTATTCGAGAGAATTCGGGGATAAACCTGCGGTAAAAGTTAGCGAAGCCTAACATGCTTTGCACACCTTTTACGGAGGATGGTGATGGCCATTTGAGAACTGCATCGACCTTCTTTGAATCCATACGCACTCCGCCAGGTGATAATATGAATCCCAAGAATTCAACTTCAGTCACGTTGAAAACACATTTTTCCAACTTAGCGAAAAGTTTGTGTTGACGCAATCTTTCGAGGACCATTTTCACGTGTTTCCGATGTTCAGATTCCGATGAAGAATAAACGAGGATGTCGTCAATGTAAACAACAACACATACATCTATGAGCTCTCTGAGGACATCGTTCATAAAATATTGAAAGGCGGCCGGGGCATTGCAAAGTCCGAAGGGCATGACCTGATATTCAAATAGCCCATACTTGGTGCGGAAGGCCGTCTTCCATTCATCGCCCTCTTTTAATCGTACCAAGTGGTAAGCTCCTCTAAGATCCAGCTTTGTATATATGCATGCTTTTCTGACTTGGTCCAGGAGTTCAGGGATCAAAGGTAACGGATATCTATTCTTAACGGTGATCTGGTTCAGGGAGCGATAATCGATACAAGTTCTAAGGTCTCCTTCCTTTTTTGGAACGAAGAACAAAGCTGAAGAAGCAGGGGACTTGGAAGGACGAATAAACCCATTTGCCAGGTATTGATCCAGGTATTGTCGAAGGTGAAGGTTCTCAGGCTCGGTGAGGGCATAAATTCTACTACAAGGAGGAGTAGATCCAGGTATCAGGTCTATCTGGCAGTCATAAGACCTATGAGGAGGTAGAGAGTTAGCCTGATCCTTCCGGAAAACATCTTGGTATTCTAGGTATTCGGGAGGTAACTGGGGAGTCTCTGAAGAAATTGCGGCCAGTGCAACACCAGGTGGAGGGTGACAAGTAGAGACACATTCTGGAAACTGGACCGTTCTTGCTCGCCAATCGATCAGAGGATTGTGTTTCTCTAACCAAGGTATTCCTAGAATAATCTGAAACTGAGGGGCCTTGATCACATCGAACACGATCTTCTCATGGTGTCCATCTTGACTTACTAGCGTCACCTCTTGAGTGGTATGCGTTACTGGCCCGGAGGCTATCTCCGTACCATCCACCGTAGTAATGACGTCCTTTACAGCCTTGGGACAAAGAGTTAGATTCATCCTCAAAACCATTTCATGATCCACATAATTGCCGATGGCACCGCTGTCGATGTAAGCTTCAATTGCATGTAATCGATCTGGATTATCAGGGCTAATGAGGACCATAGGTATCACGAAATGCGAGGTCACGGAACTGGTTTTCACGCTCGGCAAGAGGACCTCTATTCTTGTCGGGCGAGGTCGTTTCCCTGCTCAGAGTTTGTAACTTTGGTAACTGCAGCTCCTACTGCCTTCTTGGCAGGTTTCACCGGACAGTCTCGAAGAAAGTGCCCTGAGTTTCCGCAATATAGGCATAATTGCAACTGTTTCCTCCTTTCCCGCTCCCTTTGTGTTAGAGGACCTTTCAGACCCCCTATTTGCATGGGTTCCCCGGAGTCTACTCCTTTGGAAGGAGTTGGCGGTTTGGAAAATACTCGAGCATCAAACTTGGAACGATCGGCCTTCCTGTTCTGCAGCCTGTGATCTATTTGAACGACCAAGTCTATATAATCCGAACAGTCTTGTGGGGGATTCACTACTTGGGCTAAAACGTCTTTGAGCTCTCCACGTAGACCTCTATAAAACAGCGTAATCCTTTTGTCCTCAGGCCATTGAGTTTCCACTATTAGTCTATTGAAAGATTCAATATAAGCCAAAAGGTCTTGATTACCCTGTCGCAACGAAAGAAGCTCATTGTCCAAGGCCTGCCCCTGTGAATGTCTTGCGAACAGTTTTTCCATACTAAGCTGAAAGGCTTGAAAATCATGGAGAACCGGATCATCTTGATTAACTAGAGGGATCGACCAGTCTGCCGCATTGCCACTAAGGTACGAAAGTACAAAAGCTACTTTTGCTTGATCAGTTGGAAAGGCTGCTGGCCGGCATAAGAAGTGCAACCGGCACTGATTGATAAATACTGCAAACCTCTTTGGGTCACCAGAAAATCGTTCGGGCGGAGCCAGAGGTACATTCCCAGGTAGGTTGATCTGCACTGGATTCATAGAGGATGTTGAAGGAAGATTTGCCCCTGATGCGGGTAACGGGGTCTGTCCGGCTTGTGACTGTAGCACTTGTCTAGCAAGATTGTATGTTCTCTCCTTGGAAATAATTAGTTCCCTTCTTAGAGCATTAGTTTCCTGACGAGCTGCATGCACTTCTGCCCTTAGTTCCCCAAGTAACCGGGCTAGGGGGTCAGTATCCGAGGTTTCCATAGCGCCTGGGCGAGAGTTTTGCGGTAGGCTTTGCGTTCTGTAACGCTCACCTGATTCTCGCAGAGGCGCCGGTCTTGACTGGGCGACTACCGTATCTTCAAAGGTGATGTGTAGCACCCGATTGGCTCTTTGGGCTGGACCTCTGTGCACTGTATGCCTGACGTGTAGAGTAAGATGTCTGCAGATAGAAAATATGGGGTTAATGAACTGGGGTTATTGGGGTGTCCCTATCTCTTTCCTCTTCTCCTCTACTGTAGACCCCCAAAGGTTAACGCTCTCACCTTAGGTAAGTGAATGCCGAGCTCTCCATCTGCCTCGGGGCAGGGTGCTGTAACCAGCTTCTTCACTGGATAGGTAGCGCAGGCCTCTTGACTTCAGAGGACTGCTGTCCGTCGTTTACTGCACGAACGGTAAGTTTCGAGTCATTCAAATGGCTTTAAAGTCTTTAGTAATGATGTCTCTTGTTTTGCAGGGTTCCGGCGATGGCGGATGACGGGCTGAAGTGAGTTGAAGATGGAGCCCGTGTGATGAATAGAAGCGCCTGGAAGCACGTAAGTAAGCGCTTGTTGCCTGCTTCACTATGCGCTCTAACTGTCTTTTTATTTTGCAGGTACGAGTTCGGAGCGGCTGCAGGGTGCCGGAATACCCACTGGATTAGATGTGGAAAGGAGTAATGGCACGTGAGTATTAAAGTTCCCCAATGTCTTTAAACGCACCTTGTTTTGTCTTTCAGATGCGGGATGCAGCGCCGAAGGCCTCCGGAGCGTGCGAAGAGTTGGTAAACTTTTGTCTTTCAGATGCCGGAATGCAGTGTGAAAACCTCCGGAGCGCACGAAGAGTAGGTAAGCCTTTGCCTTTCAGATGCCGGAATGCTAACCTGTTCTTTCTTGTCTTTATAGGTGTTGCTGAAGACTGGATTCAGGATGGTAAGCCTTTGCCTTTCAGATGCCGGAATGCTAACCTGTTCTTTCTTGTCTTTATAGGTGTTGCTGAAGACTGGATTCAGGATGGTAAGCCTTTTTCCTTAGGCCCAGGACCGG
Organism: Ambystoma mexicanum; assembly: GCF_040938575.1. NCBI lineage: Eukaryota > Metazoa > Chordata > Amphibia > Caudata > Ambystomatidae > Ambystoma > Ambystoma mexicanum. The sequence goes on along the minus strand of NC_090932.1, from coordinate 658,959,458 downwards.
ATGCAGAAGACACGATGAGCGTTCTGCTGCAGAGGTTGCAGAATAACGCAAAGCAAGATTCATCCACCGGGTGTGGTTTAAATAGCCTCCTGTAGTGCTTAGGTGTCTCCTTCCACAGCCACGCCTAAGTAAGAAAAGAGTTCCTGGTAAGAAAAGAGTTCCTGCCTTCCAGAAGAGTTCCAGTGTTCTGAATCTAGGGAGTGGCTCCAGCTCCACCCAACAGGAAAAGTAGTTCCAAACAGAAGAGGATCAGAGGCTCAACTGGCAGGCAAGTAAGCAGCATGGTCTGCTGAAGGTAAGTCCACCCAAGCATTATGAACCCGGTGCTTCCAGCGCTGGGACTGGGCATATTTATGAGCCTGGTGCCACTGGCGCCAGGACTGGGTCCAAAAGGTCCCAATTGGGACTGGTTGGCACTCGGAACCTGGGTTATGGATCTGCTTCCAAGGGAGTTGGGAAAACCCTGAACTTTTGGAAGCAGAGATCATGACAGTACCCCCCCTCAAGGCCCCTCCCAAACCGGGCTTCTCTGGGGGTTTTGGCTTGTCAGGAAATGTTCGGTGAAATCTTTTGATTAGGCGAGGAGCGTGGACATATTCAGCAGGTTCCCAGGATCTCTCTTGGGGGCCGTAGCCTTTCCAGTCAATTAGGTAGAATAGTTTAGATTTGGAGATCTTGGAGTCCAGAATGCTTTTGACTTCAAACTCGAGTTCTCCATCCACTAGGATAGGTTTTGGAGATTTGGTTAGTCGGGTTTGAGGTTGCACAGGTTTTAATAGAGAGACGTGGAAGACCGGATGTATCTTCATGTGCGGGGGCAAGTCCAACTTGACCGCTACTGGGTTTACTATGGTAGTGATGGAATAGGGACCAAGGTATCTTGGGTTGAATGTGCGTGGCCCTTTTAGAGATAGATATTTGGTGGATAACCAGACTTGATCCCCTACTTGATAGTGAGGGGCTTCCTTCCGATGTTGATCTGCTCCTTTCTTGTATTGTTCTTTAGCCCTTTGAAGGTGAGAAACAGCTTCCTTAAAGGCTTGGGTGATTGTAGAATGCAGGTAGTCTACTGCTGGTGTTTCAAGATCTTGGAGGGGATCCAACTCCGAGGTTCGAGGGTGACTGCTGTACAAAAGAAAAAACGGGGTTTTCCCAGTTCCCGAATGGACCGAGTTATTGTAGGCATACTCGGCTATCCAAAGGATATCTTTCCAAGTTTTTTCAGTTTGTTGCAGCATGCAGCGTAAATACTGTTCCAGAGTTTGATTGGTCCTCTCGGTTTGTCCGTCGGTCTGAGGGTGGTGACTGGTCGATAGTCTCACATCAATTTGAGCCGACCGACAGCAACTTCGCCAAAAATGAGAAATAAATTGACTACCTCGATCCGAAATTAGAACCGAAGGAAAACCGTGCAGTCGGACGATGTTTTCGAGAAATTCTCGAGCCAGAGTTGCTGCTGTTGGCAAGCCTTTGAGCGGAATGAAATGCGCCATCTTGGAGAATAAGTCCACGATTACTAGAATCGTATTGTATCCGGAGCATGGAGGTAGATCGGTGATGAAGTCCATAGAAAGTGTATGCCAAGGGCGAGGTGGGATGTCAATAGGGCGTAAGAGGCCTGCTGGTCTTTCCTTTTGACTCTTGTTTTGGGCGCATACTCCACAGGACATTATAAAGTCTCTGATATCTTTTTTCCAAGACGGCCACCAGAAGTAGCGCTTGATCTTTTCTGAGGTCTTGGCTATACCGGGATGACCTTCCATTAAAGAGTCGTGATAACAAGAGATTACTTTTTTCTGTAAATCTGTGCTGGGTAGGTATAATCGTTCTTGGAAATACAATAAGTTGTCCTTTACTGCAAAGTCCTTTCCCTGCAGATGCCAATTCTGTATGTCTGCTGGAGTTACAAGTTGCCTGGCTTTATCCTTAACTTCCTCTATGGATTCTGTGGCGATTACACCCAGAATTCTTTGTTCGGGAATGATTGGTACAGGTTTAGGGTTGACCAAGTGTTCTTCCACTCCCATCCGAGAAAGGGCATCGGCTTTACCGTTCTTTGTACCAGGTCGATAGGTAATTATGAAGTCAAACTCGGCAAAGAATAATGCCCAACGGAGTTGTCTAGAGGATTGGGCTTTTGCGGTCTTCAAATATTGCAGGTTTCGGTGATCCGTAATCACAGTAACGGTGTGTCGGGCCCCCAGCAGATAATGCCGCCAAGCCTTAAAGGCAGACTTGATAGCCAGAAGTTCCTTGTCAGTAATCGTGTAATTGATTTCAGGAGGCGAGAATTTGCGGGACCAAAATGCCACGGGATGCAACTGATTGGTTACCGGGTCCTTTTGTGATAGAACTGCCCCCATGGCAAGGCTTGAAGCATCAGTTTCCACGATGTAGGGGAGTTCGGGGCGAGAGTGTTTTAAGATTGGTGCAGAGATAAATTTAGTCTTCAAATCCTGGAAAGCTTGTTCCGCCTCGGTAGACCATTCAAAACGTTTGTTTTTCTTTAACAAGGCAGTGATGGGCTGGACTATTCGAGAGAATTCGGGGATAAACCTGCGGTAAAAGTTAGCGAAGCCTAACATGCTTTGCACACCTTTTACGGAGGATGGTGATGGCCATTTGAGAACTGCATCGACCTTCTTTGAATCCATACGCACTCCGCCAGGTGATAATATGAATCCCAAGAATTCAACTTCAGTCACGTTGAAAACACATTTTTCCAACTTAGCGAAAAGTTTGTGTTGACGCAATCTTTCGAGGACCATTTTCACGTGTTTCCGATGTTCAGATTCCGATGAAGAATAAACGAGGATGTCGTCAATGTAAACAACAACACATACATCTATGAGCTCTCTGAGGACATCGTTCATAAAATATTGAAAGGCGGCCGGGGCATTGCAAAGTCCGAAGGGCATGACCTGATATTCAAATAGCCCATACTTGGTGCGGAAGGCCGTCTTCCATTCATCGCCCTCTTTTAATCGTACCAAGTGGTAAGCTCCTCTAAGATCCAGCTTTGTATATATGCATGCTTTTCTGACTTGGTCCAGGAGTTCAGGGATCAAAGGTAACGGATATCTATTCTTAACGGTGATCTGGTTCAGGGAGCGATAATCGATACAAGTTCTAAGGTCTCCTTCCTTTTTTGGAACGAAGAACAAAGCTGAAGAAGCAGGGGACTTGGAAGGACGAATAAACCCATTTGCCAGGTATTGATCCAGGTATTGTCGAAGGTGAAGGTTCTCAGGCTCGGTGAGGGCATAAATTCTACTACAAGGAGGAGTAGATCCAGGTATCAGGTCTATCTGGCAGTCATAAGACCTATGAGGAGGTAGAGAGTTAGCCTGATCCTTCCGGAAAACATCTTGGTATTCTAGGTATTCGGGAGGTAACTGGGGAGTCTCTGAAGAAATTGCGGCCAGTGCAACACCAGGTGGAGGGTGACAAGTAGAGACACATTCTGGAAACTGGACCGTTCTTGCTCGCCAATCGATCAGAGGATTGTGTTTCTCTAACCAAGGTATTCCTAGAATAATCTGAAACTGAGGGGCCTTGATCACATCGAACACGATCTTCTCATGGTGTCCATCTTGACTTACTAGCGTCACCTCTTGAGTGGTATGCGTTACTGGCCCGGAGGCTATCTCCGTACCATCCACCGTAGTAATGACGTCCTTTACAGCCTTGGGACAAAGAGTTAGATTCATCCTCAAAACCATTTCATGATCCACATAATTGCCGATGGCACCGCTGTCGATGTAAGCTTCAATTGCATGTAATCGATCTGGATTATCAGGGCTAATGAGGACCATAGGTATCACGAAATGCGAGGTCACGGAACTGGTTTTCACGCTCGGCAAGAGGACCTCTATTCTTGTCGGGCGAGGTCGTTTCCCTGCTCAGAGTTTGTAACTTTGGTAACTGCAGCTCCTACTGCCTTCTTGGCAGGTTTCACCGGACAGTCTCGAAGAAAGTGCCCTGAGTTTCCGCAATATAGGCATAATTGCAACTGTTTCCTCCTTTCCCGCTCCCTTTGTGTTAGAGGACCTTTCAGACCCCCTATTTGCATGGGTTCCCCGGAGTCTACTCCTTTGGAAGGAGTTGGCGGTTTGGAAAATACTCGAGCATCAAACTTGGAACGATCGGCCTTCCTGTTCTGCAGCCTGTGATCTATTTGAACGACCAAGTCTATATAATCCGAACAGTCTTGTGGGGGATTCACTACTTGGGCTAAAACGTCTTTGAGCTCTCCACGTAGACCTCTATAAAACAGCGTAATCCTTTTGTCCTCAGGCCATTGAGTTTCCACTATTAGTCTATTGAAAGATTCAATATAAGCCAAAAGGTCTTGATTACCCTGTCGCAACGAAAGAAGCTCATTGTCCAAGGCCTGCCCCTGTGAATGTCTTGCGAACAGTTTTTCCATACTAAGCTGAAAGGCTTGAAAATCATGGAGAACCGGATCATCTTGATTAACTAGAGGGATCGACCAGTCTGCCGCATTGCCACTAAGGTACGAAAGTACAAAAGCTACTTTTGCTTGATCAGTTGGAAAGGCTGCTGGCCGGCATAAGAAGTGCAACCGGCACTGATTGATAAATACTGCAAACCTCTTTGGGTCACCAGAAAATCGTTCGGGCGGAGCCAGAGGTACATTCCCAGGTAGGTTGATCTGCACTGGATTCATAGAGGATGTTGAAGGAAGATTTGCCCCTGATGCGGGTAACGGGGTCTGTCCGGCTTGTGACTGTAGCACTTGTCTAGCAAGATTGTATGTTCTCTCCTTGGAAATAATTAGTTCCCTTCTTAGAGCATTAGTTTCCTGACGAGCTGCATGCACTTCTGCCCTTAGTTCCCCAAGTAACCGGGCTAGGGGGTCAGTATCCGAGGTTTCCATAGCGCCTGGGCGAGAGTTTTGCGGTAGGCTTTGCGTTCTGTAACGCTCACCTGATTCTCGCAGAGGCGCCGGTCTTGACTGGGCGACTACCGTATCTTCAAAGGTGATGTGTAGCACCCGATTGGCTCTTTGGGCTGGACCTCTGTGCACTGTATGCCTGACGTGTAGAGTAAGATGTCTGCAGATAGAAAATATGGGGTTAATGAACTGGGGTTATTGGGGTGTCCCTATCTCTTTCCTCTTCTCCTCTACTGTAGACCCCCAAAGGTTAACGCTCTCACCTTAGGTAAGTGAATGCCGAGCTCTCCATCTGCCTCGGGGCAGGGTGCTGTAACCAGCTTCTTCACTGGATAGGTAGCGCAGGCCTCTTGACTTCAGAGGACTGCTGTCCGTCGTTTACTGCACGAACGGTAAGTTTCGAGTCATTCAAATGGCTTTAAAGTCTTTAGTAATGATGTCTCTTGTTTTGCAGGGTTCCGGCGATGGCGGATGACGGGCTGAAGTGAGTTGAAGATGGAGCCCGTGTGATGAATAGAAGCGCCTGGAAGCACGTAAGTAAGCGCTTGTTGCCTGCTTCACTATGCGCTCTAACTGTCTTTTTATTTTGCAGGTACGAGTTCGGAGCGGCTGCAGGGTGCCGGAATACCCACTGGATTAGATGTGGAAAGGAGTAATGGCACGTGAGTATTAAAGTTCCCCAATGTCTTTAAACGCACCTTGTTTTGTCTTTCAGATGCGGGATGCAGCGCCGAAGGCCTCCGGAGCGTGCGAAGAGTTGGTAAACTTTTGTCTTTCAGATGCCGGAATGCAGTGTGAAAACCTCCGGAGCGCACGAAGAGTAGGTAAGCCTTTGCCTTTCAGATGCCGGAATGCTAACCTGTTCTTTCTTGTCTTTATAGGTGTTGCTGAAGACTGGATTCAGGATGGTAAGCCTTTGCCTTTCAGATGCCGGAATGCTAACCTGTTCTTTCTTGTCTTTATAGGTGTTGCTGAAGACTGGATTCAGGATGGTAAGCCTTTTTCCTTAGGCCCAGGACCGGATGCAGAAGACACGATGAGCGTTCTGCTGCAGAGGTTGCAGAATAACGCAAAGCAAGATTCATCCACCGGGTGTGGTTTAAATAGCCTCCTGTAGTGCTTAGGTGTCTCCTTCCACAGCCACGCCTAAGTAAGAAAAGAGTTCCTGGTAAGAAAAGAGTTCCTGCCTTCCAGAAGAGTTCCAGTGTTCTGAATCTAGGGAGTGGCTCCAGCTCCACCCAACAGGAAAAGTAGTTCCAAACAGAAGAGGATCAGAGGCTCAACTGGCAGGCAAGTAAGCAGCATGGTCTGCTGAAGGTAAGTCCACCCAAGCATTATGAACCCGGTGCTTCCAGCGCTGGGACTGGGCATATTTATGAGCCTGGTGCCACTGGCGCCAGGACTGGGTCCAAAAGGTCCCAATTGGGACTGGTTGGCACTCGGAACCTGGGTTATGGATCTGCTTCCAAGGGAGTTGGGAAAACCCTGAACTTTTGGAAGCAGAGATCATGACAGTACCCCCCCTCAAGGCCCCTCCCAAACCGGGCTTCTCTGGGGGTTTTGGCTTGTCAGGAAATGTTCGGTGAAATCTTTTGATTAGGCGAGGAGCGTGGACATATTCAGCAGGTTCCCAGGATCTCTCTTGGGGGCCGTAGCCTTTCCAGTCAATTAGGTAGAATAGTTTAGATTTGGAGATCTTGGAGTCCAGAATGCTTTTGACTTCAAACTCGAGTTCTCCATCCACTAGGATAGGTTTTGGAGATTTGGTTAGTCGGGTTTGAGGTTGCACAGGTTTTAATAGAGAGACGTGGAAGACCGGATGTATCTTCATGTGCGGGGGCAAGTCCAACTTGACCGCTACTGGGTTTACTATGGTAGTGATGGAATAGGGACCAAGGTATCTTGGGTTGAATGTGCGTGGCCCTTTTAGAGATAGATATTTGGTGGATAACCAGACTTGATCCCCTACTTGATAGTGAGGGGCTTCCTTCCGATGTTGATCTGCTCCTTTCTTGTATTGTTCTTTAGCCCTTTGAAGGTGAGAAACAGCTTCCTTAAAGGCTTGGGTGATTGTAGAATGCAGGTAGTCTACTGCTGGTGTTTCAAGATCTTGGAGGGGATCCAACTCCGAGGTTCGAGGGTGACTGCTGTACAAAAGAAAAAACGGGGTTTTCCCAGTTCCCGAATGGACCGAGTTATTGTAGGCATACTCGGCTATCCAAAGGATATCTTTCCAAGTTTTTTCAGTTTGTTGCAGCATGCAGCGTAAATACTGTTCCAGAGTTTGATTGGTCCTCTCGGTTTGTCCGTCGGTCTGAGGGTGGTGACTGGTCGATAGTCTCACATCAATTTGAGCCGACCGACAGCAACTTCGCCAAAAATGAGAAATAAATTGACTACCTCGATCCGAAATTAGAACCGAAGGAAAACCGTGCAGTCGGACGATGTTTTCGAGAAATTCTCGAGCCAGAGTTGCTGCTGTTGGCAAGCCTTTGAGCGGAATGAAATGCGCCATCTTGGAGAATAAGTCCACGATTACTAGAATCGTATTGTATCCGGAGCATGGAGGTAGATCGGTGATGAAGTCCATAGAAAGTGTATGCCAAGGGCGAGGTGGGATGTCAATAGGGCGTAAGAGGCCTGCTGGTCTTTCCTTTTGACTCTTGTTTTGGGCGCATACTCCACAGGACATTATAAAGTCTCTGATATCTTTTTTCCAAGACGGCCACCAGAAGTAGCGCTTGATCTTTTCTGAGGTCTTGGCTATACCGGGATGACCTTCCATTAAAGAGTCGTGATAACAAGAGATTACTTTTTTCTGTAAATCTGTGCTGGGTAGGTATAATCGTTCTTGGAAATACAATAAGTTGTCCTTTACTGCAAAGTCCTTTCCCTGCAGATGCCAATTCTGTATGTCTGCTGGAGTTACAAGTTGCCTGGCTTTATCCTTAACTTCCTCTATGGATTCTGTGGCGATTACACCCAGAATTCTTTGTTCGGGAATGATTGGTACAGGTTTAGGGTTGACCAAGTGTTCTTCCACTCCCATCCGAGAAAGGGCATCGGCTTTACCGTTCTTTGTACCAGGTCGATAGGTAATTATGAAGTCAAACTCGGCAAAGAATAATGCCCAACGGAGTTGTCTAGAGGATTGGGCTTTTGCGGTCTTCAAATATTGCAGGTTTCGGTGATCCGTAATCACAGTAACGGTGTGTCGGGCCCCCAGCAGATAATGCCGCCAAGCCTTAAAGGCAGACTTGATAGCCAGAAGTTCCTTGTCAGTAATCGTGTAATTGATTTCAGGAGGCGAGAATTTGCGGGACCAAAATGCCACGGGATGCAACTGATTGGTTACCGGGTCCTTTTGTGATAGAACTGCCCCCATGGCAAGGCTTGAAGCATCAGTTTCCACGATGTAGGGGAGTTCGGGGCGAGGGTGTTTTAAGATTGGTGCAGAGATAAATTTAGTCTTCAAATCCTGGAAAGCTTGTTCCGCCTCGGTAGACCATTCAAAACGTTTGTTTTTCTTTAACAAGGCAGTGATGGGCTGGACTATTCGAGAGAATTCGGGGATAAACCTGCGGTAAAAGTTAGCGAAGCCTAACATGCTTTGCACACCTTTTACGGAGGATGGTGATGGCCATTTGAGAACTGCATCGACCTTCTTTGAATCCATACGCACTCCGCCAGGTGATAATATGAATCCCAAGAATTCAACTTCAGTCACGTTGAAAACACATTTTTCCAACTTAGCGAAAAGTTTGTGTTGACGCAATCTTTCGAGGACCATTTTCACGTGTTTCCGATGTTCAGATTCCGATGAAGAATAAACGAGGATGTCGTCAATGTAAACAACAACACATACATCTATGAGCTCTCTGAGGACATCGTTCATAAAATATTGAAAGGCGGCCGGGGCATTGCAAAGTCCGAAGGGCATGACCTGATATTCAAATAGCCCATACTTGGTGCGGAAGGCCGTCTTCCATTCATCGCCCTCTTTTAATCGTACCAAGTGGTAAGCTCCTCTAAGATCCAGCTTTGTATATATGCATGCTTTTCTGACTTGGTCCAGGAGTTCAGGGATCAAAGGTAACGGATATCTATTCTTAACGGTGATCTGGTTCAGGGAGCGATAATCGATACAAGTTCTAAGGTCTCCTTCCTTTTTTGGAACGAAGAACAAAGCTGAAGAAGCAGGGGACTTGGAAGGACGAATAAACCCATTTGCCAGGTATTGATCCAGGTATTGTCGAAGGTGAAGGTTCTCAGGCTCGGTGAGGGCATAAATTCTACTACAAGGAGGAGTAGATCCAGGTATCAGGTCTATCTGGCAGTCATAAGACCTATGAGGAGGTAGAGAGTTAGCCTGATCCTTCCGGAAAACATCTTGGTATTCTAGGTATTCGGGAGGTAACTGGGGAGTCTCTGAAGAAATTGCGGCCAGTGCAACACCAGGTGGAGGGTGACAAGTAGAGACACATTCTGGAAACTGGACCGTTCTTGCTCGCCAATCGATCAGAGGATTGTGTTTCTCTAACCAAGGTATTCCTAGAATAATCTGAAACTGAGGGGCCTTGATCACATCGAACACGATCTTCTCATGGTGTCCATCTTGACTTACTAGCGTCACCTCTTGAGTGGTATGCGTTACTGGCCCGGAGGCTATCGCCGTACCATCCACCGTAGTAATGACGTCCTTTACAGCCTTGGGACAAAGAGTTAGATTCATCCTCAAAACCATTTCATGATCCACATAATTGCCGATGGCACCGCTGTCGATGTAAGCTTCAATTGCATGTAATCGATCTGGATTATCAGGGCTAATGAGGACCATAGGTATCACGAAATGCGAGGTCACGGAACTGGTTTTCACGCTCGGCAAGAGGACCTCTATTCTTGTCGGGCGAGGTCGTTTCCCTGCTCAGAGTTTGTAACTTTGGTAACTGCAGCTCCTACTGCCTTCTTGGCAGGTTTCACCGGACAGTCTCGAAGAAAGTGCCCTGAGTTTCCGCAATATAGGCATAATTGCAACTGTTTCCTCCTTTCCCGCTCCCTTTGTGTTAGAGGACCTTTCAGACCCCCTATTTGCATGGGTTCCCCGGAGTCTACTCCTTTGGAAGGAGTTGGCGGTTTGGAAAATACTCGAGCATCAAACTTGGAACGATCGGCCTTCCTGTTCTGCAGCCTGTGATCTATTTGAACGACCAAGTCTATATAATCCGAACAGTCTTGTGGGGGATTCACTACTTGGGCTAAAACGTCTTTGAGCTCTCCACGTAGACCTCTATAAAACAGCGTAATCCTTTTGTCCTCAGGCCATTGAGTTTCCACTATTAGTCTATTGAAAGATTCAATATAAGCCAAAAGGTCTTGATTACCCTGTCGCAACGAAAGAAGCTCATTGTCCAAGGCCTGCCCCTGTGAATGTCTTGCGAACAGTTTTTCCATACTAAGCTGAAAGGCTTGAAAATCATGGAGAACCGGATCATCTTGATTAACTAGAGGGATCGACCAGTCTGCCGCATTGCCACTAAGGTACGAAAGTACAAAAGCTACTTTTGCTTGATCAGTTGGAAAGGCTGCTGGCCGGCATAAGAAGTGCAACCGGCACTGATTGATAAATACTGCAAACCTCTTTGGGTCACCAGAAAATCGTTCGGGCGGAGCCAGAGGTACATTCCCAGGTAGGTTGATCTGCACTGGATTCATAGAGGATGTTGAAGGAAGATTTGCCCCTGATGCGGGTAACGGGGTCTGTCCGGCTTGTGACTGTAGCACTTGTCTAGCAAGATTGTATGTTCTCTCCTTGGAAATAATTAGTTCCCTTCTTAGAGCATTAGTTTCCTGACGAGCTGCATGCACTTCTGCCCTTAGTTCCCCAAGTAACCGGGCTAGGGGGTCAGTATCCGAGGTTTCCATAGCGCCTGGGCGAGAGTTTTGCGGTAGGCTTTGCGTTCTGTAACGCTCACCTGATTCTCGCAGAGGCGCCGGTCTTGACTGGGCGACTACCGTATCTTCAAAGGTGATGTGTAGCACCCGATTGGCTCTTTGGGCTGGACCTCTGTGCACTGTATGCCTGACGTGTAGAGTAAGATGTCTGCAGATAGAAAATATGGGGTTAATGAACTGGGGTTATTGGGGTGTCCCTATCTCTTTCCTCTTCTCCTCTCCTGTAGACCCCCAAAGGTTAACGCTCTCACCTTAGGTAAGTGAATGCCGAGCTCTCCATCTGCCTCGGGGCAGGGTGCTGTAACCAGCTTCTTCACTGGATAGGTAGCGCAGGCCTCTTGACTTCAGAGGACTGCTGTCCGTCGTTTACTGCACGAACGGTAAGTTTCGAGTCATTCAAATGGCTTTAAAGTCTTTAGTAATGATGTCTCTTGTTTTGCAGGGTTCCGGCGATGGCGGATGACGGGCTGAAGTGAGTTGAAGATGGAGCCCGTGTGATGAATAGAAGCGCCTGGAAGCACGTAAGTAAGCGCTTGTTGCCTGCTTCACTATGCGCTCTAACTGTCTTTTTATTTTGCAGGTACGAGTTCGGAGCGGCTGCAGGGTGCCGGAATACCCACTGGATTAGATGTGGAAAGGAGTAATGGCACGTGAGTATTAAAGTTCCCCAATGTCTTTAAACGCACCTTGTTTTGTCTTTCAGATGCGGGATGCAGCGCCGAAGGCCTCCGGAGCGTGCGAAGAGTTGGTAAACTTTTGTCTTTCAGATGCCGGAATGCAGTGTGAAAACCTCCGGAGCGCACGAAGAGTAGGTAAGCCTTTGCCTTTCAGATGCCGGAATGCTAACCTGTTCTTTCTTGTCTTTATAGGTGTTGCTGAAGACTGGATTCAGGATGGTAAGCCTTTGCCTTTCAGATGCCGGAATGCTAACCTGTTCTTTCTTGTCTTTATAGGTGTTGCTGAAGACTGGATTCAGGATGGTAAGCCTTTTTCCTTAGGCCCAGGACCGGATGCAGAAGACACGATGAGCGTTCTGCTGCAGAGGTTGCAGAATAACGCAAAGCAAGATTCATCCACCGGGTGTGGTTTAAATAGCCTCCTGTAGTGCTTAGGTGTCTCCTTCCACAGCCACGCCTAAGTAAGAAAAGAGTTCCTGGTAAGAAAAGAGTTCCTGCCTTCCAGAAGAGTTCCAGTGTTCTGAATCTAGGGAGTGGCTCCAGCCCCACCCAACAGGAAAAGTAGTTCCAAACAGAAGAGGATCAGAGGCTCAACTGGCAGGCAAGTAAGCAGCATGGTCTGCTGAAGGTAAGTCCACCCAAGCATTATGAGCCCGGCGCTTCCAGCGCTGGGACTGGGCATATTTATGAGCCTGGTGCCACTGGCGCCAGGACTGGGTCCAAAAGGTCCCAATTGGGACTGGTTGGCACTCGGAACCTGGGTTATGGATCTGCTTCCAAGGGAGTTGGGAAAACCCTGACCATTTGGAAGCAGAGATCATGACACCTGCTGCCTGCTCCAAGGGCAATACAGACTCTCTGTCCTCACCAAGAAGAGAGCCCACATCCAAGCCTGCGTCTCTGAGGCATCTAAAACTCAGCCAGACTCTTCAAAATCTTCAAGGAGCTGGCCAATCCTGCTGCAGTGTCTACCCCTCCTGTTCCCTCCCATCCCTCTGTACGGCCGTGGCTTCTCATTTCATCACTAAAACTCAGAACATCCTGTCCACCCTCTCTTCCTCTTCCTCCTCCTCCACTCCTGGCCCGCCTTTGGCCTTCTCTGCTCCTCCCTTCTTTTCCTTTCCCTTGTTCACCCCAGGCAATGTCTCTAGACAAGTCCGATCTATGAAAAGTCTTGTCAAAACAGGTTCTCCCCTGTTCATCCAGAACCATCCAGAACCACATTGGCACCCTTGCTCCAGCAATGGCCAATTTCTGCAATCACTTCTTTGCCACTGGAACATTCCCTTGCCCCCTTAAGCACTCCCTTGTGCACCCACTGCTAAAGAAGCCCTCTGCTGATCCTCCCTCTCCGGCTATCTATCGCCTGATCTCCATCACTCCTGTCCTGGGCAAACATTTGGAAAATCTGCCCATCTCCCAACTTAATCTGCACACAGAATCTGTTGGTTGTCTCCACGACCACCAGTCTGGCTTCAGAGCTGCCAGAAGCATGGAAACTGCTCTCCTGAACACCTGTGAAGACCTGCTCTTTTACCTTGATTCTAACCTTACTTCTGTCCTCATTCTCCTCGATCTTTCTTCTGCCTTTTATATGGTCAACAATGCCATCCCGCTCAATCGCCTCCGTGATAAGTTGGGTATCACTGATCAGTCCCAGGCCTGGCTGACCTCCTTTCTCTTCTCTCTCCCTCTACTTGCGGTGTTCCCCAGTGTTCTAACCTCTCTCCTTGGCTGAACAACAAATACCTGGACCCTCTTGCCGATGGCATTGCTTCCTTCTGCTCCAACTATCAGTGGTATGCGGATGACACCCAGCTTTCCTTCAGGCTCCCTTCAGCTGCCTCTTCTGCTTCTCTCATTCCGATTATCTGATCGCAATTCAGAAATGGTGTGCCACAAATGATCTCATCAGAAAACCATCTCCGTCCTTCCCACTTTCTCTCTGGCTGCCCACTCTGGGCTCTCTTCCTGCTCCTACCTGTGAGGCTAAGAAACTTGTGCTCATCTTTGACTCAACCCTCTCCTTCTCTCCTCACACCTCTGAGGTCTCTAAGAAGTCAAACTATCAGCTGCACCTCTTCAGAGGTATTCTTCCTTTCCTCACTTACCCCAGAAGCTCACTGTCTTCAGAGCTCTGGTCCTCTCTAGGTTGGACTATTGCAAAAGCCTATTCCTAAATCGTCCTGCATCTGCTCTCCGACATCTACAGCTTATTCAGAACAGGACTGGAAGACTTGTCCTTGGCCTCAAGCCCAGGGATCGTATCTCTCCAGCTCTGAAATCTCTTCATTGGCTCCCAGTGGCAGCAAGGATCAAGTCCAAGACCCTTGGCACCGCCCACAAAGCATTCTGGGGCCTGGGACCCCCCCTATATCCAACTCTCTATTCCTAAACATCTCCCTTCTCGAGCTTTCCGCTCATCCACCTCCAACTATCTGAGGGTCAGTCGCTTTTCCAAGCAGAGAGTTGGGATCAGATCTCTTTCTTCAGCTAGGGCCTCAGTCTGTAACAGCCTCTCTGCCTCTCTCAAACTTGAGCAGAACCATGTCCGGCTCCAGAAGAAACTCAAGACCTTCCTCTTTGCTTACACTTTCTCTCTTCCTTTTCCCTTCTGATGTCCTGACTGCTCCATGCACTGGTCACCTGGCTACCCTCTGAACTTGGGCCCAGGCTCCTGCATGTCCAGTTGGACCTCACACTGCCTCCTGGGTCCCCTAGGACTTGTGGTCTGTATCTGCATCCCTACAGTCCCTTCTCTCTGCACTTCTGAGCCACCAGTTGGCTGCAGTTTTTGAATTACCTGCACTGAGCCATATGCTGGTTGTACTTTTGAGTTACCTACACTGCCCCCACCCCCTCTGCAATTCTCCCTTTTCAGTTCCTTGCACTTGCACAATCTGAATGACACAGGGCCTAGTAAGATTGTTGTTTTGTCTTTCTATGTTTTCCTCTCCTTGTCTTGTCACGCCTAGAAACACTTGCGTACAGGTGCGTTATAAATGCCATATCATATCATAATAATGACATTTGAAATGAAGGACATAGACTAAAAGTAAACGTATTGGCATTGTGAGTCTAGAAAACACCGTTCCATAGCATAGAAGGTATATTATGTTGGCCTAAAACCAACCGCATCATATATCTAGCATCGTCAGTACAGAATTGTCAGCATAACCATAGAGCGTCCATTTTGTAGTAAGAGAATTCGCCATTTTAGTAATTTTCTCTTTCCTTGTTTCCTGTTCAAAATGCTTTGCTGTAAGTGAATTCTATTTCATTTTGCTCATGCACAGAGCAAAACCACAAGTTACATATTGAAAACTAGCCCAGACAGCAATGCCCCGGTTTCCTCCCTCACAAGTCCTTGGAAGTAAGCAGAAAGGCATTTAATCACTACGCAGGTGCCAGCTAGTCTCGCTGGAGCAGCAGAAACTGTAGAAATGGACAGTTGATGGCTTGAATTATGCTCTCTTTTGTACCCCCCTTCACTGAGCCCCTGTAGATCAAGCTGACCTCTAGTTCACGAATAGAAACTTGAATATAGTGAGGCCTGGAATGTGTCTCTTCCCTGAATGCAGCTTGCTTGTAGAACAAGAGCACTATGTTCCCTAAAACAAAGAATGGTGTCTGCATCTTTGCAAATTGCAATTGTTGCTGAATAAATGTCTTAAGGGTGTCATATTCGTCATAATTATCAATCATCAAACCATTGCAAAGAAAGATACATTATGGGCAGTTTTGAATGTGTCACTACTGATAATATGATGGTCATTTTGTATATATGTAACTGATGTAGAATGCTCGCTCTCTTGCGTCCCATGAGGTCTGGGTGATACACGTTGCGGGACGTGAGACCCAGTCAACCGACTGAGACTATTTGCTTTGCAATAAACCCTAGATTTTGGGAATTGAACCTCGAGAGGTGTTTGGGGCACCCCTGTGAAAGTGATGAGACTCCTTCGCAGATCTGTACACAACCGATCCTTGATGTCCGGCCAGAGACCAAGAAGGCAAGGGTCCCGAAACGAGGCAGAGTGAGCCAAAATACGCAGACACGACGATCCTTCGTTGCGTCAGTATACGGTCGAATTGTGTCTTGAAAGACGACTTGGTTGATCAGGTGAGTCGTGCCCCGATTCAAATAGCCCTGATATTGGTTGAGTGTTGCTCTTGCAAGATGAAACGCCCAGAGTAAGGTACCAAAAAGTTTAAAACATGACTGGGAATTTGTCTTCCTGTTTAGTGGTTTTGTTTCAATGCGGTAGACAATCTTTGGAAACTGGCCAGGCTGCGCCACCCGAGGTTCGCCAGTGTATGAGATGTATGTGAAATATGGAATAGCGGCAATAATGTTTTGTGAAATTTGGTATAGGAAAACCAAACATGAAGAAGATTTGCAATGGCCTAAACATGGGAGTTATGAGATGGCACCTATAGATTATTTGGAATCAGTATTGCTGTGAAAAAGAGCACGCCATGACGTCATTAGAGACTGGAGAAAGGAAGCTATGATCCGCTTGAGAAGCAGAGAGAAACATGCGCGCAGGCACAAATCTAGAGAAGAAAGAGCGCAAGAACAGGACGAAAAAGAATGGGATGAGCAAATAAGAAAGACGGATAGATGTGTTAAGATAGCAATAGACAAAATATATATATATATCCCCAACAAGAATTGCATGCATCAGACAAATTAATCAATAAGATATTAAATGAAAAGAGACAAGAACGTCCTAAAAGTAAGACTGATATAATTGCGTTACCGCCCATTGCCCAGCCCATCTCCGTTATCCAGCCGCCATTACAGCCGCCACCACCACTCCCCCTTCCAGTCGTTCCATCTGCACCAGCCCCTCCTCTCCATGCAATCTCACTCCCCCCTCCACCTACCAAACTTGAATCCACTGTAACCAGAGAAGAGAGTATGGGAAGAGCGGGGATGGCACAAAGTGAGTGTGCTAGAATAAACCATAGTGCGGTCAGCAATGAGAGGAGGAAGGAGTTGAAAGAACAGGCAGAAATGTATATAGACGGAGGCGATGAGACATCAGCGCTGGATTCGATGTACGATTATAGGAAGCTTAGTGAAAAAAGGTATTGCTGGAATGCATGGGAAAATATTTAATGGAGAGATGGAAGCAACTAACTGGAATGGTGCAGCCGCAGAAGTAGCGGCACTTGAATGCTTTTGCACTTATGAGAGAGAAAGAGATTCAGAAATGATGGAACATGTGGATAGGCTTTTTGAGTTTAAAAATGAACTTGATGAATTGTATGCTGAAATGTTTTCTATGCCTGGGTTTAGGAACAAAGACATAAGGAGAGGGAGGCAAGAGGCGGTACCATATGTGCAACAGCGATTTTTTTTTTTTTTTTTTTCCGCCGTCAAAACAGGCTAGTGAGGAAATGAAAATATGCACACAAGAGGCGCTTAGATGGATCACAGATGCTAGCATTCCTACAATGGAAGTGCATGAAATAAGTGATCAGTATACATTAGGAATGCAAAGAAAGGCACTGCAGGTGATGGTTGAATATTTACAGGATAAATATGTAGATAATAAGCACATTTTTCCATCTGAATTAATGGCAGTGTATAAGAAAGCATTTACACGAGATACAGGAAAAACTGCCTTATCCCTTCATTTGGCAATAGTGCTGCATATGAGGGAGGGAGAAGAAAAAGCGAGTGCGATATTTCCCATGAGGGAGGTTCCACCCACCTTTGTACCAAAGATAGAAATCCCTGCAGCAGATGGACATCCAGCACAGGTAACAGAAGCACATTATATAGCACAATATATACATGTCCCTTTCTCCAGACAGGTTAATAACATAAAACAAACGATCCCTGATTTGAGAAAAAATCCAGCGGGATTCTATAAAGAAATAGTCTTATTTGAAATTGTCCATTTTTACTATGAACAACATTGACCTAATATTCCCTGTAATTTTACCAGCCGACATATGGAAACAGATAAGAAAAGTCGATGATCAGGATAGTTTTGGTGACATGTGGGAGAATTTAGCGAAAGAGGATGCGGACAGGAAAGCAGGCGAGAAACCATCATCAAATATGGCAGCATTACCAGCACGGATAATACAGAAATTGAAAGTTATAGTTCCAGAGAAGAGAATTGTATGGTACAAACTAACTGCATGTGTACAAGGCAAAGATGAGTTGGCTACAGACTACTTCAATACATTTGAGTAAGTATTTTCAGATTTTAGTGGGCAAAATTTAAGTACTGAGACAGGAAAAAGACTATTCATTGATAAATGTGTGAGGGGATTAATACCTCCAATCGAAAACTTGATAATGACATCTGAAAGTGCATGGCAAGCAAAATCACTGAGTGAGGTATTACACATGGCGTAGTATTATGAAAACAGAGTGAATACAGAGAAAGAAAAAGAAGTGAGGGACAGAGTGAATCTAAAAACAAAGGGTTTACTACAGCAGGTAGCGGGTCATAATAGAGGAAGAGGAAATGCACAAGGGAGAGGAAGTAATTCAAACATGCATGGAGGTCCTCTGGAGGTCCTCTGGGATTAAACCAGTACATATTGTAGGGGGTAGGGTCATTGGCGAGCACAATGTCCACACTTGCAAAATAGAAATGAGTATGGTCAATGAAGACAGAACAGAGGACGCCCGGGAACATATGGGCAGGATAGAAATAATAGTACGCAGCAAAACCAGAATAATCAAGGAAATATCAACCAGAACCAAAACCAGAATTAGAATCAGCACAATGGAGGTAGGGATGGGAATATTTTTGATACTCAACCAAATACATACTATTCTGGTGACTACACATCAGATGACGTATTGTTTCCCCGTTAGGACAGCCCAAGTCAGGGGTCAGAACCAGTGTCTATTCCCATTGACCAGAAAGGACCCTACGTAGATATGAAAGTTGGGAATAGGGAGCACAGTTTTCTTGTAGACACAGGTGAACAGAAGTGCTCAATAGACCACCACTTGGTTCCGGAAATACCACTGTCAGGGCAAAAGAATGTTTCAGTAGGGTTTGCAGGCACCCCAGTAATTAGTCCCGTGTCCCAATCAGTACCAATAACACTAGGGCCATTTACTGAATATTGTCTGTTTTTATTGACACAGAATTGTGGAGAAAATCTATTAGGTTTAAACTTATTGAAGAAAATAAGTGTGATTATCCATTGTACTCCTGAAGGAGTGTTTTTGACAATATCACCACAGAATATACCAGTGTCTGAGTTCCTGTCCAAACCTCAGCCGAGAAAGTTAAGTGAAGTACCGACTTGTATATGGGCAATGAATGAAAATGATGTGGGGTGTTTAAAGATAGAGCCGGTGAAAATTGTAACATTGCCATGTATTCCACAGTATAAGATTTCGGTTGAAGGCGAGAAAACATTGAAAAGTATTGTCTCCGATTTGGTGAAAAGAAATGTAATTGAAGAGATTACAGGTAGCACTTGTAACAGCCCCATTCTTCCAGTTTATAAGGAGGTAATGAAATACCGTTCCGTTTCATAATTGATTTACGCGCGTTGAATAAAGTGGTTGATCCTCAGTTCCCGTTGGTCCCAGATGTCACTACAATTTTGACAATGATACCTGCTTTCGGCTGTATATTTTAGTTTAGTTGACCTTAAAAATGCATTTTTTAGCATTCCAGTACACCTGGATAGCAGATACTTATTTGCTTTCACGTTAGGAGGACGGTCATTTACATTCACACGAATTCCACAAGGTTACACTGAGAGCCCAAGTTTTTACAGCAGAGCATTAAAAGAACAGTTAGACATGCTAGAACTACCAGCGGGTTTTGTATTATTGCAATACATAGATGACCTGTTAATTGCTGCTGATACAGAGGAGATTTGTAAAAAGAGTACCGTTTTGTTGTTGTCACATTTATCAGAACATGGCCATAAAGTTAGTTTGAAAAACTTCCAATATTGTCAAAAAGGAGGTGGCTTATTTGGGCTACCTACTTTCGAAAGAGGGGAGAAGACTTACACCGGAAAAGATAGAGAGTATCTCTGGTATGCCTATTCCAAAAACGCATAAAGGAGTTAGAGCCATAATAGGCATGGCTTCCTATTGCCGCCAATGGATAGCAAACTTTGCAATGATTGTAATGCCAATGGTGGCATTGACGAAGAAGGATGTTGTGGTACCTTTGCCATGGAATAAAGAATGCCAGAATGCATTTGATCTGCTAAAAACTGTGTTGTGCTCCGCCCCAGCACTGGGCACACCAAATTACGAAAAAGCTTTTAGATTATTTGTGCATGAGAATGAAGGCTGCGCGCTGGCTGTTTTAACACAGGAACAAGGAGGAAGAAATAGACATGCAGTTATTTTTCTTCCGCGCTGGACCCTGTAGCATGCGCTTTGCCGCGTTGTTTGTGAGCGGTTGCTGCGGCTGCTGCGTCATTTAAACAAACTGATGGAATGGTGCTGGAGCACACCTTAATTTGAAAGGTGCCACATGCAATAGACGTTCTCTTAAACAGAACGCAGACGCAACACCTCACATCTGCTAGATTGACTAGATATGAAATTGTCCTGTTCGCACCAAACATTCAAATTTTGAGGTGTTGCGCTTTGAATCCTGCAGAATTAATGCCACTGCCCAGGGCAGACATAGGTGAGAAGGAATCACCTCCCCATGATTGTTTAATGGTTACTGAAGAAGAAACGAAAGGAAGAGTAGATTTAACAGACACCCCACAGAAAGAGCCAGATGGAGAACTGTGTTGTGACGGCTCCTGTTTTAAATTACGTGATGGCACATCAACTGCTGCCTATGCCATTACGACACAAAAAAGCATTGTAGAAAGCAAAAAAATCCCCAACAACTCCGCACAAGCCGCAGAGATAATAGTGTTAACCAGAGCATGTGAAATTTCTGAAAACATGAATGTAAACATATATACCTGCAGTCAGTATGCCTTTGGGGTGGTACATAATTTTGGTGGACTCTGGGCTGAGAGGGGTTTCTTAACATCACATGGAACTAGGATCTAACATGGCCCTTTGATAGTGCGATTGCTGTCTGCGCTTACGTTTCCAAAGCGACTGCCGATAATAAAATGCCATGTGCATAAAAAAGTAACATGCAAAGTGGGAGAAGAAAATGCATTTGCAGACAAAATTTCAAAACAAACTGCCACTGACTTAAGCACCAAGATGCTGATAGTACAGTCAGAGGAAGTGCCCTGCATGATAGAAAATGGGATTGCTACAGTCAGAGATGCAGGCTGACGCAACTGCTGATGAAATAAAAGGGTGGGCTGAGGGCTCTGCAGAATTAGACTTGGAAGGTTGCTGGGTGGACAAAAAGAGTAGAAAATGGATGCTGCCCAACTCCTATGTAAATGCAATGGTCACCATGGCCCACAGTCCCACCCACATTTGTGCAAAGAAAATGGTCCAACATTTGGCTACTGTATGGCAGAACACGCACATAAGAAAGAATGCGGAAAGACTAGTGCAGAATTGTATAACGTGTTTGCAACACAATGTTGGAAAAGGAACAGCTACTCCAACATGTAGTTTTGGCCCCCCCTCTATGCCTTTTGAGGTGATCCATTTTGATTTCATAGAAATGGAAAGGTGTCAGAACCTAAAATACATTCTGGTGGTAGTGTGTGTGTTCAGTAAGTGAGTGGAAGCATATCCGCTGAAGGATTGTACAGCCATGAGCACTGCTAACGTGATGCTAAAAGAGTACTTCTTCAGATTGATAAACGATTCCATTGCACCAGACATCCGATGAGTGCGGGTCTTGTTGAATGCCAGAACGGCATATTGAAGAGTAAGATCAGTAAAATTGGTGCAGGGAACAAGTTGAGATGGACGGACGCATTGCCTTTAGCTTTGTTGTGCATGCGCACATCTGTGCAAGCAAGGACTGCACTCTCCCCTTACGAAATCGTGATGGGAGGCCCACTAATGTTTGGTGTGCGCCGCAGCCCAGGCGGTTAAGTGAAGTAGAATATCCTGTGCTTAGTACATACTGTAACATCTTAATGCAAAAGCTTTGTTTGATTCATCAGCAGGTGCAGGAGGCTCTTCCTGTCAGATATACTGGTCCGTGGCATTCTCTGCAACCAGGCGAGTGGATCCTGATAAAGAACTTCGAAAGAAAGTCATCGCTTGCACCAAGATGGCAGGGCCCTATCTAGTTCTTCTGGCAACACAGACAGCGGTCCGTGTGGACGGTAGGAAGGCATGGATACATGCCACGCATACTAAAAAATTCCATCGCCATTGAAAGAACTGCCTGATCAGACGACAAGGAAGAGACATCTGCCTCCGAATCGAAGGACATTGTTGCCAGTTCTCTGTCACAAAATGTGCCTGAATCTGAGACAAAGCCTGGAAAGATTGCTACAAAGGAGTAGGGGTAAGAGTGCCCCAACCTTGCCCAGCAGAACCTGCATCGCTGCAGGTTGACACGGAACCTGCATCATCACTTTAGCGCCCGCCACCTCTCGCTGCACTGCAGGCTGACTCTGAGCCTGAATCCGGAAGTGCACAAGCACTATTTGATGATCACTAAGTACCTGGAGCAATGCGGTACTACCTACGTTCCCAAAATCGGAAGTGATCAGATCTTCGTTTCATTTTTTCTTTGCTGCCTCTATTTCCCTTCACGGATGAAGTGGGAATCGGAGACCTAGGGGAGAGAAGCGTGGGAGTTGTGCAAATCTGACAGCTCTGGAACACGGCTTCCCAGTGCTACCTTTGAAAACAATCCATGTGTTGATCACCCTGTGCGAACGAGCAGGGCTCATATGGTACAACGGCAATTGATGATTGCTCTGGAGTCCTTTGAGCAATGTGCAGAAGCACAATAATCTTGCCTAATGTTTAGCAATCCAGGCTGCCGAGAACTGGCCTAAACACTTTGTTAACATTTCCGAACTTACTGGTATTTGAACGAGTGCAGCGGTGAGAGGTATTCAAGACAAACATTGTAGGAGAAGAAGAATCAAGAAAATGCCTGAACCAACTTCTGCCCCCTCCTGCACCAATGCTGATAATGTGGTGAATATAGAGACTATAAAATTGATGAAAAAGAATTGCCGTAAAAGATGTATGCTAATCATCACAATAATCATGTGCGTTATGAGTATACTAGCACCGATAATGATAGTCCTGGTATTATGGTATTTAGAAGAGATACATCCCTTGGGAGTGTTTTTGCCTATTAGAATTATTTCTGTCACTGAAAGCCCGGTCCATGTAAGTTCCTATACTTTGTCCCTGATGGTGGAAAGACACAGGGAAGGTTATGGAAATAACACGTAACTTCTGATAATGAATATGACACATTTGATTCTGAGAAAAAAACAATTGTTGGGTGTGTACCCATATACCGCAACATAGTGGTAAGGGAATAGGTTGGTATGTGCAGCCATTGCCGTTAAGTTCTGCATGTTACGCGTCCTTAAGTGCACTATATTATGGGAAATGGAATAAGAGTGAAACAGGTCGATTAGATAGGACAAACATGGACGAATTTGAAGAAGTAGTAATGAAACCTGTAGGTTGCTCTATATTTCGCAGAGCAAGAATGATAACACCAATAGTAATGCCACAAGATAGATTATATGTGCCGTATAAATCATCTGTATTCACGTTTCACATGAACCCAGAAGGAAATAAAGATACAGTGCCCCATTCATATACAATAAATGACGGTCCGCGCACTGTTCCATTTTGTTTGAGGAAGAAAGGCTCCTATTCAGTAGGGACATTCACTAGGTGTATGAACATTGCAATCCAAGAGAGAGGGAGAGAGAGAGAGAGAGAGACGAAGAACCAGTATAAATGTAGGTGATCCTGTCTATTTCATATGTGGGGAAAAAGCTTCTCCCTGGTTGCCGAGAAATTGGGGAGGTACTTGTTACTCAGGGATTATATTTCTGGGAGTATTTCTTTCAAAAATGTCAGACATAGCAAAATTATCTAGATCAAGGCCGCGGCGAGATGAGGAAGGAGGATTAATCGCAGAAGACATAGCAAAATCATTTATACCATTTTGGGGTCAAGCAATAAATTCATATAATATAAGACAACTGTCCAGAATTTTACAGAAAACAATAAATGGAACAACGGATATATTGTATAATATGACTCTGGAGGAAAAAGCAATCAGACTAATGACACTTCAAAATAGGATGGCTCTTGACATATTTTTGGCTGATCGTGGAGGAGTTTGCAAAATTGTGGGGTCATCGTGTTGCGTATTTGTAAGTGACTCCTCCCCTACGATTTTTGAAGCAATGAAAAAATTACACGTCCTGAGCTCTGATCTCCATCCTCCAGAAGGTAGTTGGGAATTAGACATAAGTTCCTGGTTTTGGGAATTATTAGGCTCATGGGGATGGAAATTGGTTGCAATTCTAGCAGCAATGCTCGGAGTGTTCTTAACATGTTGTTGGATACACTGTCTACCAATAATTTTCACTGAAGTAAGTGATGAAGGCATACACATGGTGACACAGAAAGAACTCCCGGATTGAATAAAAATACAAATCACGAAATGAAGACAGTGAAAGAATTCATGTCAATTAATATCGATGATTATGATGACGATTATAGCAGTATGCAGAGTTCAGAATCAGATACATGGTCAGAGGAAGACGCGATGTTTGGTTGATGCGTATGGCTTACGGCCAAGAGGAGGGTTTGTGCATCTAGAAAACATCCTTCCATAGCATAGAGTGTATATCATGTTGGCCTAAAACCACTGCATCATATATCTAGCATCGTCAGTACAGAATCATCAGCATAACCATAGAGATTCCATTTTGTAGTAATAGAATTCGCCATTTTAGTAATTTTTGGTTTCCTTGCTTTTCAGTTCAAAATGATTTTCTGTAAGTGAATTCTATTTCATTTTGCTCATGCACAGAGCAAGGCCACAAGTTACATGTTAAAAAACTAGCCCAGACATCAATGCCCCGGTTTCCTCCCTCACAAGTCCTTGAAAGTAAGCAGAAAGGCATTTAATCACTACGCAGGTGCCAGCTAGTCACGCCCGGAGTGGCAGAAACTGTAGAAAAGGACAGTTGATGGCTTGAATTATGCTCTATTTTGTGGCCCCCACTTCACTGAGCCCCTGTAGATCGAGCTGACCTCTAGCTCACAAATAGAAACTCGAAGATAGTGAGGCCTGGAATGTGTCTCTCCCCTGAACACAGCTTGCTTGTAGAACAAGAGCACTATGTTCCCTAAAACAAAGAATGGTGTCTGCATCTTTGCAAATTGCAACTGTTGATGAATAAATGTCTTAAGGGTGTCATATTCGTCATAATATTCAATCATCGAACCATTGCAAAGAAAGATACATTATGGGCGGTTTTGAATGTGTCACCACTGATAATATGATGGTCATTTTGTATATATGTAACTGATGTAGAATGCTCGCTCTCTTGCATCCCACAAGGTCTGGGTGACACACGTTGCGGGACTTGTGAACCAGTCGGCCGACTGAGACTATTTGCTTTGCAATAAACCCTAGATTTTGGGAATTGAACCTTGTGTCTGGCGTATCAGTTTGTGTGGTGATTGTGCCTTGTTTCCATACGCAAGGGTCATCAATTGGATCAATAAAGTAAGTTGATGGAACACCATTTTAAGGCTTATATCCCGAGGCTTGTCTCAGGAGGATAGCTCAGAGGCAACGTGCTCGCCTTGGAAGCAAGACAACACAGAGCAACACAGGTTTGATCCCTGGGTCTGCTCTTAGAAACCTCTGGGTATTAAGCATGTTATAAATAACCTATCATATCAAAGCATTATATTCATCAAATGAATTCACAGTAAAGTAAATAATAAGCATTTAAAAAGGGTGCATGGCTGCTTTAACATGAAAGTTCTTATGTTTCCTGCCTTGTCAATGTCAATGTGAGTAGTTTGCTGCATAGTTGCATTCCAAATACTCAGTAAATTATAGACAGATATTGACATTAGAGGGACTAGAAACTTGAAAATCTTCTGCCTATTGGATCAATGGTGATCACAATTTAAAAAAATGAATCCTCATAATGAATCCTAATACATTCCTACTATTTTTGCTGAGGTTGCAAATTGGTTGGCAGAGATGCAGGAAGAAACATGTGAGGAAAATGGTTTCCATAGGTGTAGCCACATCCACCCACCTTGGTAGAAATTGACAACAGGGATTAGAAACCACAGTGAGTGATACATTCATATTGCAAAGTTGGCGGAAAGGAAGGGATCTGCTTTAATGGCATCTGCCATTTCGGATTTCTTTGCATGTGTGCATAAAGACATGGTGGAGATCAAGTATAATGCTCTGCATGTAGTTTAAACAGACATAGGAACGCATGCTCAACCTGGATTGCCATGTCTGTTTGCACTTCATTGGGTACATTTTGAGACTTCTGAGCAGGGGGAGTTGAAGGGGGCTAGCAGTAGCACATTCTCTTACTCGATGGAAATATAGCACTGCCAAATAACACTGCATAAACAAACACCTGTCAAGCGTCCTCTTGTCAGCGGTTGTTAGGAAGAATTCTCTGTTTAGGCTGAATTTCCTAACCTAGTGAGTCCCCCAGCAGCTTTGCCGGATTTCTGGAGTTTGTTTTTCTCCATCCTGCCAAGAGTGAGACTCATTTCTCTCACTCTTGGACATGAATGTGTTTGATTTCTGTGAATGTCAATGTGTTCTATGGGCTATGGGGTCTTTTACTCCATAGGGTCTCATGTGTTTTGCTATGTGTGTTACACCGCACCCTCCGTGCCGTAACACTGGGGCGTCCTAGAGGATCCCCACCATAGACAACATAACCCGGGACTGACTACTGTCTCCCAGGGCATGTAAAGTCACCATTGGCCTTACTAGACCTAAATTTACTAACAGAACTAGTACAAACCATCCTATTGTGGACGTACTAGTTGGAGTAAGTCGATTACCCCTGGGTCTGTTATTCGAGGGGGCACTGTCCCGTCCCCCCTCGTTGAGTTTTGGCTGGTGGCAGTGGAAACTACTTGTTATATTCGACCCCGAATATAACTCTATGGGATTCTTCCCATTGTTGGAGGCTAATACTTTTTCCCGTTAGTCTCTAACATACCGCTGGTTTATTTGTCTTAAATAAATCTACTGTTCGGTATTTTCTGCCAGAACTCGGTTTTTAAAATGGCGTCTGTGTTCACCTCTGTAATTCCGAACCAAAAGTTGAGCCCTTTGTTCCACTTTTGGCAGGCTTCTACACAGAAGCCCTCCAAAGTGGTGCCATTCTGTCTGGGTACCACAGGTGGTGTGGGAGGGGGTTTAGGCACCCTGGACTGAGCTGCCTTGCCAACTCAAGTAGCACTCTGGTGTGATTGGCCCAGGTGGTGAGCCACCCCGCTCACCACTTAGCGTGTTTTGATTGACAGCTAGACTGAATGAATGGGGGTTTTCTGCATAAAAGCTGGGCTTTTGGGACTGGATCTTCAGAAGTCGCCACAGGACCTAAGAATCTGATGAGGGTAAAGCTGAGCCGACCTGCAACGACGACACCTCCGGTGGAGCCCTGCTGAACCGACTCACCAACTCCCAACGACAGAGGAGATCTCCCGGCTGAAGAGTCTTCTTCCTCTGACTGGTGGGAACAACCAGTCCCTTTGCTTTTTCTTCGCTTCCAGGGTGTAGTGGTCGAATTGCCCGTGCTGAGCACCCCGGCAACCAGATAGCCACTAGCCCATACCGCAACCAAAAGGTGGTGCCTTGTGACGGAGCACTCCGCGGCTGGTCTCTTCCCTGGTGGTGCAACGATCTTCAACTTTCCTTCGACGACAATATCATCTCATCTCTTGGCAAAGCACCGACTTGCATCCACCACCAGGAACAACTGCCCCTGCCGGAGCTGTCTCTCCACATACAACGTACCGTGTCCGCCTGGCTTCCCTGGTGACGGTTAGCGTGAGGTGTCTTAATCCTTACCTACCCATCGGGTCGCCTCCAGACCTTCTTAACTGTTTGTTCTAAACTGGTCCAACCTTTCTGTGACAATTTGCTACAAAGACTTGAAGTGCATTTCCACTGTGATACTTTTCTTGGGATATATCGCCTTGCCTCTCTCCGAGTGGGCCTGGCCTCTGAACTTTGTGATCCACAGTAGACCCTGCCTTACTTGCCTTCGTGCCATCTAGGTTAAAGCATTCACCTCTGTCTGCAAATAAGTGGTGCCGTTGAACCTAGACTTGTCAAACTATTGTTAGAGGAGTGATATACGTATAGTAATTGTAATTGAAGTTGTTTGCCGTATTAGTGCCAGTGTGTTTTTCATAGATGTGTTTTTATAAATAAATAACTATATATCTTTACACCCAAGCTCTGTTCCGTGTCTGCTTGTTCTACTGTGTAAATTGCCCTATTTTGTATACTCCACATGCTGCCTAACTCTTCTTGAGGGAAGTCTGACTGCTCAGCCACAGCTACTAAGTGAATTTACTGCCAAACACCTGTAGGCCTAAATCTTTTGCAGTGGTCCCAGAGGGAACTGCACAGGTTTCCGCTTAACAGCGGTGACAATCCCGAGCCCCTCAAAGCCATTCCCTATGCCTGTGAGGAGATGTTTTCATCAGCATGTAAGTGCTGGGAAACCAGGACTAACGCATGCTGCTGCACTTGAGTTGAGCCACCTAAAATGAATAGAATCAATAGGTCAATGTGGCTTGCTAGATGTTTTGGACTACAACTCCCATAATCCTACACAATTCAATATGCTGGATAGGACAGTTGGGAGTTGTTGTAAAAAAACATCTACAGGTAATATGAAGTGCCCTGACCTGACACCAACATGAGTTCAATATGTCCTCCCTTAACATCTGTAATAGATGAAGGAGAGAGCAAAATTGAATCGACTACATTGAAACAGAGGACAATTGCCTATATGTACACCCAAACAAACGTTCAGGACAGTGACAGACATAGTGGATGTCCAGATGGTGGATGGCAATGCACGGTCCAAGACACCAGTGCCCAAGGATGTGGTAGATGAAACGGTAATGCAAGAGCAGGCCGGTTTCACTGCCAGGGACATCCTTGCAAGAAGCATATGTAGCCACCTGGAAGACATTTCATCACTAGCACTAGAACCTGACACAGCGGTGCCAACCAAGAAGCAGGGCGCACTGGGATGGGTCCCCAAATATAAACCTGCAGTCCAGCACAACTGATTGCGGTTCCTTGCATGTCAGGTCCCCAAATGTGTATCTTTACCCCACACACGCCCACACTTATCCACACACGCAAGTCCCAGAGTCATTGTTCTGTTGCCACAAGAGTCTGTCATGGAAAGTGAGGAAGGACTCGCTTCTGAACCCCTTACACATCACCATGCAGGCCATCTATCTTGTGGCAGGATGATCTTCCCTTTCATTGATGGCTGCACCACTGCACTGACGCATCCTTTCATCAAATAGGACATATATGTTTTTTTAAAAACACTTTTGGCATCTGCCTCAAAGATCTGGGTGCTAATAGAATTAAGCCTGCTGTTCTAGTGTGAACGTGGGCAGTAACACCCCTAAGCGCTCACAAGGTCTTTGCTTTGCTCAGGCCCACCTTGGCTTGGCCTAGCAGGCCGGTACCTCCCAAGCCTGTCCCAGGAGTCTTAGCTCTACAATAAGTAACAAAGTGAAACACTGAAGGCAGTAAAGGGACAATGAAAGCTCAAAGCACAGCCACTGACATGGCCGATAGTGCATGTTTGCAGACTGTGGTGGATGAATTTTAGTTGTCCGTCAAAGTAACGGGAAACCAGGGGACTCTGTTGATAAACTGACAGATGTACTGGAGAAACATGTACGAATGCGGGCTTTGTATGAAAGGGATACAGTTCCTACGACATCATACATCACAACGGACGTTGAGAGTAAAATCCAGTACCCCAGAACCAAACCAATGCGCTGCGGGTACCATCAGTGTGGTATGACTTCCTCACTGCCAGCATGATGGTGATTTCTGATGCCAGTCCATTCACTTAAGGTGGAAATACAGACCGTCCTCTGCCTGATCGTCTGTCAGCAGCTGAACCCGAAGGAAGTGACGAAAGCTGGACCATTCAGCCCATGTCATACCGGGCAAAGAATGGTAAGCATTTTAAGGGAGAAAATATAAGTTCAAATGTTAAAGCATTGTTGCCCAGACCAGTGAGAAATTATAGTAAGGATTGTACTAACGACTCCTAAACCTCTATTTTATGACATGCCTGTTTGCATTTCACGCTGCACCAAAACGCAGTGGAAGTGCATCATCAATCATGATATGTGTGCTGTTCCTGTGTACCTAGAGAGCTGCTGTCCTGTAACCACGCAGTACCTAGAGAGCTGCTGTCCTGTAACCACGCAGTGACCTTTTTATGGATACTTGCATAATATTCAAGTTTACTACTACAGTAATATGACCATTTTGAGCGACTTTTCCTTTCAAGCTTCAGTTGTTTGGAGACGTGAGGAGAGGTCTCCAAATTGGGCATACACACCTTGTTGTATGGCTATGTTTACTTTAGTAATTCAAACGCACTGTACGGGTAACCCATATGGTCCTAGGGTACATCTACTGGTCCTCAATATTTATTCCTGTGAAATATCCATGCATGCAATGCTGATGTCCTTTAACCATGTCTACTAACCATTGTACATGCAAATCCATTCCAAGTGTGTACACTAGGTACTCCAATTCTGAATGATCTCATCTTTCATGTGTTGGCCTTCACATATACTGTCATCACATGGCAACGTGTCATCTTCAGCTATTACTAAAGATATTTGACATGCAACAAATAATTCGCATGTGACACAGTTTATTGGGCTGACCCACTGGCATGTGGCCATGGTAAGGACTCTCCAGGAAAGCCAACAACTGCTCTATTGAGTTTCCATGTGAGAAATGTGTGCAGAATTATACTACCGTTTTCTTTATTATGGGGGTTCAGAACTGGTGTTGTTAGCCAACTTTTAGGGGAGATACACTGTCACCTGCATGGATGTGACATTAGATGGATTAATATCGCTCATTCACCCTCATTGCAGCCTCACTCACATATCGTGATCACTGTCAGACTTCTTTTTTTAAAAACATTTTTTTATTGTGATATTAGTCAAAATCTGACTTTTTACACATACAAAAGAAAACATACTTAGAAAAACATTATCACAAAACACGTAACATAAAAAAACAAAGCCAATTTAAAATTAGGCTTTCATATATAAATAAACGGAAATAAATCAGCAAAAAACAGAACAAAGAATATAGTTATCAGCTTAAAAATGCAGCAAAGCTTTCCCTTAACCATTTTCAGATAATAAGTTCATATCCGTTAACAAACAAATTACTTCATAAGTAAGAAAGTTTTCTTGACCTTGCACAAGTCTTTCCCAGAACAGAGTGGAATTGAGTAATTGCAGATTGTGCACAAATCTTTGAAATCTTTTCTGCCTCGATGTCCACGTTCCCACACACTCTGACAACAGGTGGATCGTAGTTTGCTTAACATCATCTTCACATTTATCACAGATGTTAGATGGATAAACTGTTGGGTCTCTAATATGCTTTAATTCCAAAGTAAGAACCAAATTTGATCTAAATTTTAAGAAATCTGATAACATTATTTGATTTGGGGAATTCTTTTTGATAAGCCAGCACAGATCGAATAGGCTTATCAATTTTCGTTCAAGAAGCCGATAATTTTGCCTCTCTCATTTTAGAGATAGTTCTAATCCAATCCATTCGGGTTAGATGTTTTTTTACCCTTAGAGGATTCTGGATTAGAATATCTATGGTAGTGTCTGATGCTACCAGTATTTTTTTACAAACAGAACTTAATCTATTTAGAAATATATTGGGCCTCATTACGAGTAGGGAGGTAAGGGATACCGGGCACCGTTAAGGAGACCGGTGCCGGTAATCCCTTACCACCCTACTACGAGTTCCCTTAGCAGGTCCCTCCTTCAACGCCTGGTTTTACCAGGCGTTATGGACGGGACCCGCTAAGGGACTTCAGAGCTAATAACGGTACCGCAAATTGCTACTTCCCCATTCCCATTGAGCCCTATGGGGGCTCAAATGGGAATGGGGAATGGTTTTTCCAATGGGGACTTACCAGTCCCGCAAAGGTAGGACTACACCGGTAAGTCCCCATTAAACGTGACCGGTGGCGGTACCGTTATTGGAGGGAGTCATGGTGCAAATTGCGCCATGTCTACCTCCAATCACGGAATGAGGCCCATTGGCTCTCTTTTCCAGCTGATCTGCTGCTTCCACATACATGGTAGCTTTTTATGACACAGAATTAGTCTATATAGACTTAACCATTTCCATTCCATTAAGGACATCAAGGAAGCAAGGCCTAGCTCATATCTAAGACTTGACATTGGTACGCAGTTTGGCAATAATAATACCCTTTTCCACAGCTGAGACTCTATTTCTTCCCATCTGAGTTCAAAGGACTGTGGGTAACACTCTAACATAACCAATAGAAGGAAGAACCTTTGCCCCATAGAATTTTATCAATGGAATTAGGGAGAATTTACAGTATTTACTGTAAACTTTTTTCATGTGTGCTCCCAATTTCCTTTGTTCGGATTCCATTGTTAAAAGAGGGGTCATGGATGGGTAGGATGGAATCTGACAGCCCAAATAGGTAACCTCTTTGTCAATTGGTACCACAGTATTATTCAAATCAAATGCATAGTGTTTAATTATTTTGAGGGGATGTTTAAAGATTGCAATCTTAGACTTAGCTGGATTTATGGTCAAGTCATTTAGACTGGCGTATTCAGATAGTGCTGTCATAAGCCTCTGCAGCCCGACTTGAGTGTGATTCATAACCACTATATCGTCTGCATATGCAAGCAACGCTATTTTACCTCCCCAAACCTAGGCGCCACCAGTCCTTTCTCCAGCAACCAATTTGATAGATCCGCCATAAATAATATGACCAGAAAAGGAGCCAGAAGACACCCCTGACAGACCCCCTCTCTGTTTTAATATTCTTTGATAAAAGACCAGAATTTGTAAGTCTAACTCTGATAACAGAGTCTTTGTGAAGATGCATAAGAATATTGAGGAGGCCATCCGGTAGGCCCCAATTTCTTAGCTTGAGCCACAACCTCTCCCTATTGATACTATCAAAAGCCTGGGAGAAATCCACCCAGGCAGCAAAGAGGGAATGCCCATTTTAACAAAGGATAATGATGAAATACAAGTAAGGATGAGAATATTCAATGTAGTTGATAAACCTCTCAGAAAGCCTGTTTTTTGCTTGGGAATTATATCATTAAAAGTCGCCCAATTCTCTAGTTCTGATAGGACTAGACCACTGAAGATCTTACCATCTGCATCCAATAGGGAAATTGGCCTATAATTAATAGGCAGAGATCAATCTCCCTTCTTGTAAACCGGAATAATAATTGCCTGTTTCCATGTGTCCGGAGTTGTTTTTGTGACAATTATATTATCGAACAAGATTTTCAGTAAATGGGCCCATAAAGACAGGTTATTTTTTAGAACTGAGTTCGATAAACCATTTGGCCCTGGTGTCCTTGAGTTTAAGGATTTCTTTATCAGGCGCATAATGTCCTCTTCATCAAATTTGAGAGTCCATATTGCGTCTTGTAGCTAATAATAGGGCTCAGAGACAATCGGAGCGTAGACCTTTATAAAGTGGGCCACCCACGCCTCTTCTTCTACTACTGACTCTAGGTTTAGATTACTGCAGGGTTCTGCATGATTAACAAGTGACCAGAAGTTCTTTGGATTTTGAAGGGAGATAGCCTTCAACATTGCTTCCCCATCTTTTTGCAGAAACATAGATCTATGGCTTCTAGCCCAGTTCTTATATTGATTCTGTAGTTGTTTAATTTGGCTTAGACATACCTTCTCATTTCTCACTGTTTTCTTTATTTTATTTTTTTCGGCCCTTAGCTGTTTCTTTTTTCTTTTTTTTTTTTATTATTACTTGTGTATAATCAAAAGGAAAATGATTTTTACAAGGAAGCAAGGTACAGATTTTCCGTGTTTCTTTTTTCCCTGCATCTGATTATCGTAACTATATGTATGCCTTTTATTTGGTTTATCCTTTCCAGGATTTGGTAGGTTCAGAGACCATATAAAGCCAATATAGTTACTGGGATTACATTGATTTCTCAATTCTTTTGCTGATATTTGGTCACCAGCTTTCTCCAGATTGTCATTCAACATTTGGCCCCCTTTTTCAAATTTTACGACACAATTTCCACCCAAATTTGTCTCCAAAGGTTGCAAATAATACAGATCTAATGATATCATATCAATTTTTATGATATAATCTAACATGGCATGATCACTATCTGAAGTATGGGTGAGCTTTAGGGATAAACATTTATTAAAGATGTTACCAGAAATGAAAACGTAATCAGTGGTAGAGAAGGAGCCACCCCTCTCCCAAGATGCTGCAGATGGAATATCCCCCCTCACATTCCCGTTTAGCATAGTTAAATGCAAGTCCGACATAAAATCCACCCACATTTTACCATTCATAGATTTATTTTTTGAGGAGTGCAGAGTTGCATCTATATAAACACACTGCGAGTTAAAATTGCCCAGTATTATCAGTTCATCCCTGGGAAATTGTGTTAAGACTATACCCAGTAGGTCGGAGAGCTGCTGTAATAAGAGGCCCAGAGCTGACCCCACAGAATTCCAATAAACTGTAATTATGATCCAATGGGATGGTATCAGGATTTCTTTAATCCGGACTCTTAACCACCAGGATACACTGGAATGTGTTTTAAAGTACGTTCCTTGAAAGACTCTTGTTATATGCTAACAGCAGACCTCCACTTGGACGACCCATCCCATTGTGTTCAGCATTTTGTTGGAGGACATAGAAATCTGTGATGCCCACCTCTTCAACTAACCATGTTTCTTGTAGGGAGATCAGTCCAAAGTTCTTAAAAATAAAATCTCTTTGGTTGTCTTTAACAAAGGATTTGTATCCTCTGGAGTTCCCTGATAGGCATCTGACTTCCTGTTTAGCTAGAGCCTTTGTTCAGGCAGGCCCATCTACTGGAAAACTTGCACTAGAATTTCCGGGATCATATTCCAAAGATTACCAGATCCCCTCCTCATTGACTTCCCCCTTTCAGGGACAACATTTGAGGCAGCCTTGGGATTAGTTCTTGATACAACATCGCCTCTTTTTTGCCATTCCTCCTTTGACTTGAGCATAAACTCAGATGGTTAATCTTGATTTCAACTGAATTTTAGTTACTTTCGTGTTTGGGTAGTTCGGAAAACTTAATCAATATCACTGGAGATAAGGAATTTCAATAAATTCATTGATTTCATCTCTTCCAAGATGACTGGTCAATTAATAGGAGTCCTTGATTTATTGTTGTTAGTCTTAGATAAGATGATTCTCTGTGAGGGGAAGTTAGCTTCAATATTTTTCCTGGTTGGACAAGAAAAATCATTACAGTTCGAGTTTGGGAGCTTTATTCCTCTTGGGTACATTAGACTTCAATCCGCATTTGAAATACTTGGTTTTCCCAGAATATGCCCCATAGTTTCCCTTTCCTCTTCCTCCCTAGCTTCATCTTTATATAAGTCCTTCTTTTGCCATCTTCTTTGTATGTTTCAAAAAAATTGGGTCAAATTTCAGAGAAGGCGTAATAATATTCACTTTTTGTTTCAGAGGAAGGAATATTGGGGTAATTTTCTTTGGGGTAGCCAGAGACTCTGTCTAATTACTCACTTTCATCTTGCTGACAGGCAGGGAAACCTCATCCAGATTCATATTTGGCTCCGACTCTACCACTTTCAATTTTTGATTTTTGGCCGAGCCTTGTTTAGGGCCTTTTCGACTTTTCATTCCAATAGGCAGAGTCCGTTTTTTCAGTGTTTTGGCAAAGTGTTTCATGTTAGGTATACAGGGCTCCGACTCCTTTTGAATTACACTCTGATTTTTGTTCTTTTGTCTCATTTGTCCTTCTTCAAATTTCTTTTTTGTTTTTCTTTTAGATTTTCCATTTAGGTTCTTAACACTTTTGGCTAAAGATCCCTTATTACCGGTCTGTTCTTCTACCGGATCATCTTGTTCAATTTGTGCAATTTCGTCCCCTGCCAATTGGACAAGGCGCATTAATTCTTCCATCGTGGAAGCGGATAGGTGTGTATCTTCCCAAACATCTTCCATCTGGCAGTCCTCTCGATTTAAGGGCTCATCAGATTGTTTTCGGCTTTTTTGGCCCTGTTCCCGAGTTTTTCTAAGATGAGATAAGATCTGTTTAGTTTCAACTCCTTGTGAGCATATAGTTTCCATTTTGCTTAAATGAACTTCCTCAAAGGACTGCCACAAGTTTCTTGAAACAATTCTCTCCTCAATTGTAGTTGTTTTTAACGCCACCATATTTGAGTCCAGTGACTCCATAACCTTTGATAATTCCAGCAAAATTTTCTGAGTGCATTTCTACTTTCGATTTGATATTTTTAAGACTTTGACCAGTGAGGTTAGTACAAAGTTCAAAGCTATGATGGTTGGGGGGCTCAAGTCTTCCTCTACATTTGATGGTAATGTTACATTCTCTTTTTGATATTCAGACGCTTGGGTAGTTCTTTTACATTTTAATGGGGCAGTATTCAGAAATGCCTGCCAGTTTTCTGATAATGGATTCTGCTCCATTGATAAATCCAAGCTTTGAAACTGTGGAGAACCAGCTGTGGAAAGCACACGTATGACAATTTGGTTGTCAGAGTTATCTGAGACTTGATTTGGTTGAGGATGTTGATCCATGAATAAAGAAGCATTATCTTTTGTTATAGCCTCATTTGGTCTGGAAAAAAGATCTTCAATAGCATTTTTCATTATAGCGGCCGTGACCGTATAATTTAAATTGGTCATTAGAGTAGTTTGTACCGAAGTACTTAAGTGTGAAACATGATACAAGTCTTTTTTTTTATCTATCTTAATAACAGATAGACCCGAGCTGGTAGGAACTTCTGAGTCTTCTGGGAAGGTGCTCGTTGGCGGAAAAAAGTTACCACCTCCCACTTTGAAGTGGGTCAATGGAAGATTTATTGCTACATTTCACTGTGCCACAGGAGTAGATATAGCTTGTGTTTCTTGTAGCAATTGTTAATCCACCATAGGTCTGCTTCTTAGATTTTATATGGTTGACATTTTCCTTTATCACCACCAACTTCCAGCTTTGACAGTTTCTGCACTAGGTGAAAACGTACTGACAGATTCCAACTGAGTCAAAGGTCACAGACCTGCAGTCATCAGTCAGATCTTATATGAGTGGCAATCAGGTAGAAAATCCCCTAAAGAGGAGACCAAAAAGCAGAATTCACAAAAGGGAGGCTCTTTGGCCACACCGTTACGGCGTAGCGTAGGTTTTTACACAATTGCTGGGATAAAATAAAAGTGTAAATTAAGCACACTATTTTCGTCGAGGTAAGCCCTGGGGACCACGAGATCAAAGGATAAAATTCCAGCAGTCTCTCGCAGTTCCCGATATGTGTTTGTAACAATATGCGGTGATGCAGATCCGCCTTCCCTTTTCTTTAAGGCATTTAGTCACAAAGTCAATCCTCTGTCCTCAATCAAGCAATAGTCCCAGAGCCCACAAGCTCCCAAAAAGCATAAAAGGTTCTTTTATCAGCATTAACTGTCCCAGCACAGCAGCAAAAACAGCAGCTCCAGAAGCAGCGTTGCCCTTGTCTCTGCGTAGGGCTTATCGGGTAACCAGTTTCTTTCCTGGGACAACTGCATCCTGACATCAGGGACACTTTTATAGCATAATTTGAAGGCATAATGAGCAGAGACTGGAAATTGCCAAAACAAAGTGTTATAATGATGTGTGCATAACAGTCACAGAAGTTCATGGAGAAGTGCATTTTCCAGTTCCAATAGATTATTTCTATGGAATGTGGTGGGTGAACTGCACATACGTGTGCTGTGATGCTAATCTTGGAGTCTTCTGCAGGCTAATATGTGTGTATCGGTCCAGCTGACATCATTTCGAAAGTGTTTGAAGACCCATTTTTAGTTTGGGCTATTAGCTGTCGCTTGTGACACCTATAAGCCGAAACTATTGCATTAGAGTACATATAGGGAGAAATGGCACATGAGTAGGAGCACACAGCTTGTAGGTGTTGTTTGGTTATTTGCCCACATTCACTGCCCATGGCCACACTAATCCCTATAGCCATTCCCATCTAGTTCCTGTCACTCCCCACCTAAAACACATCCTCATGGTAACTCTTTGAGCTCACTTTACTCAAGCCTTACGATCTAACTTTACACACAAAGTGCCTGCCAATGTTTTTTCTAAGCAATCTTTTGTGAGTTAATGAGTACATTGGAATTGTAAACCCACCCCTGGTATAATACAAAAAAACAATGAAGTAAATAAAATTTAAAATAACCCGAAAAAAGCAGTTCTCCATTATCTCCAGTTGCATGTCACACTATTGACCTCTGAAGAGAGGCCTTGAAATCATATAGAGGGGTGACCTTTGAAAACTCAGTTTCCCTTCTTGACCATCCTTCAAATTTGCATAAGATATTTAAACAACCACTAGGTTCTAATCTCCACACAGAGTGAACTGTTGTGTCTGTCCATAGAGCTCTATGCCTAATTTATATAGCATAAGGACACACCACTGTAATTGAGGTGTGAGGCTATACATTTGACACTTTTATAAACACACTGGATAATCACTGCTCATCCTCCATGCTCTGCTAGGTATCGTTCAACCACAAAGCAAGAACTCATAATATGAACTCTGTCTGTGGAAAGTGTATGAGAAGCTTCTGAAATCTCTAAAACACCATGGGCTGGATTTACAAAAGCATTTTCGTATGGGAAAACCCCATTGGAAAATGGTTTGTAAATCGCATCCCAGGTATTTTAAAGCCTCACTAGCAATATAATGTTTGCATGTGTCCGGGATGCTGAGGCAGTCACAATAAAACCATTACAGTCCTGATAGATAATGCGCAACATACATGGTAATTCATAGAATTTTGCACAAAAGTGGCGCACGCGGCTGGCGCACAGTGTGCGCGTGCGAATGTCTGCGCCAGCCGCGTGTGCTAATATAGATTTCCGCGCACAGCGTATTCATGGACTTTAGCCTCCAAAACCAGCCGTGGCGCAGAGTGGTGCAGCGATCCTGCAGCAGCACCAGTTACGAAGGGTACGTGTATAACTGGGGTTTGCGGGAAGTTTTACACGCGAAAGGGCCCTGTGCGAGTGGGGTACGTGTATTCCTCGAGTTCGCGTGAAGTTTTACATGAGAAAGAGCCCTGTGCGAGTGGGGTATGTGTATTCCTGGGGTTCGCGTGAAGTTTTACACGCAAAAGGGCCCTGTGCGAGTGGGATACGTGTATAACTGGGGTTCGCGGGAAGTTTTACACGCAAAAGGGCCCTGTGCGAGTGGGGTACGTGTATTCCTGGGGTTCGCGTGAAGTTTTACACGTGAAAGGGCCCTGTGCGAGTGGGGTACGTGTATTCCTGGGGTTTGCGTGAAGTTTGACAGGCGAAAGGGCAACGCCCGTGCGTGACACGTCACAGACGCGCTTACGCGCTAAGGGCCTTTGGTCCAATGAAATTGCGTACGTGTGCTGACCCGCTCACGCGCTAGGGGCCTTTCCTCGAATTACACGCTGACATGCACATTTTTCATGTGCCAAATCACTCCGTATCAAGCTGGTCACGCATACACACATGGAAGACCACGCTCCGGCCCTGAAGGCCATTTTCCTGCCCCCTAGAGCCCCGAGCACGCTCCCACCTGTCATCTGCTGCTGCCTGACTGTCTGCTGCCCACGTGCCCTGCCATTTGCTGCCTGCACGTCAGCCAGGGGTGTAGTTGCTGTGACCACCCCTGCTGGAACTGAAGACTCCCGACTGGGATACCATCGCTCCAGAGCCCAGCCCCAGGACCCAGTTGCCCACCCACTCCTGCCTCTGGGGTTGCCATGTCAGGCACATCTCCATCTGGCACCACTGGCAACCCCCAGCCAGAGAGGCAGAGGGCCACCAGCTTCACTGCCACTGAAGTTGGTGTCCTGGTGGAGCATGTCCTGGGGCATTATGATGCCCTCTTCGGAACATCACGCGCCAACAAGGAAGGACGGGAGAGGATCTGGGACGACGTAGTGGTTGCCATCAACACAGAGGGGGTGGCAACCCGCGACATCAAGCACGTCAAGAAGCGCTGGGAGGACTTCAGGTCCAGGACCCTCCACAAGGCCCGGCGCCTCACGGAGGGGGGCCGGGCACGCATGAGTAACATCCAGATGAGGGTCCTGGAATGCATAGGCCCAGTGCTCCACGGCCAGATCCTTCGGAGGCAGACCCGTCCGGAGTTGAGCGGTAAGTGGCCAAGCATTGCTGTGTGAGACAGGGCATGTTGCAGTGTGCTGCCAGTCTGATGCTTGCCTGTGTGTGTGACATAGGCCATGTATGGATGTGTGTGTTCAGGGACATCATGGTCATGCATGTGAGACCAGTTATGTGTGAACCACATGGTTGGTGCATGTGTTTTAATGCAACATGGGGAGCTCTATGCGGAATGCTCACATGAAAGCATGGCTGTCTCTGTTCCTGGACATGAAGGGGGGTGAGGAATGGGTGCTGATGTCATGTACTTGTATGGTGCATGTGTGTGTGTGTGCCAGAGAAGTGTGTGTGTGACTTTGAAACGCCATGGCTGCATGTGACTTTGAAGGCAACATCTTGGTTTACAGAGGCCCTTCTACATGGAAGTTGATGTTGATTGCAGGCGCCGGGACTGTTTCTGCATGTGTGTTGTGTGCATTGACCCATGGGTTGTGGAATGACAGGATGGAAGTGACATTTGACAGTGCCACTCATGTGTTATTGCTTCCTGTCTAGGGTATTTTGTACTGTACCCTGATGCTTTTGTTCTATGTCTCCCTCTACGCAGCGTCAAGTGAAGAAGAGGGTGGAGACGGCACTGTGGAGCCAATCGGCGGGGATGCCTCCACTGGGCGGCGATGCAAGGCCCAGCCACCCTCCCAGGAATTACCATCATCTGGGACTGAGGGGGCTGGTGCTGCGTCTGCCACAACGGCTGTGGCGGAAGGGCCGGGTGAGCCCCCACAGGGGCTTCCAATGGTGGAAGACGGTGTGGAGACATCCAGGTTGGTGGTCTCCACAGAGGAGGAGGAGCCCGCTGTTAGGCGGAAACCTGTGCAGTTCCCTCTGGGACCACTGCAAAAGATTTAGGACTACAGGTGTTTGGCAGTAAACCCACTTGGTAGCATTCTGTACCACACAGATTCACTTGATAGCTGTGGCTGAGCAGTCAGACTTCCCTCAAGAAGAGTTAGGCAGTATGTGGAGTATACAAGATAGGGCAATTTACACAGTAGAACAAGCAAACACGGAACAGAGCTTCGGTATAACGATATATAGTTATTTATTTATAAAAACAAATCTATGAAAAACACACTGGTACTAATACGGCAAACAACTTCAATCACAATTAGTATAAGTAAATCAATCCCCCTAACAATAGTTCGACAAGTCTAGGTTCAACGGCACCACTTATTTGCAGACAGAGGTGAATGCTTTAACCTGGATGGCACTCTAGTAGTCGTTAGGCCGGGAGAGAAAAGGCAGGGTATGAAATGTACCAACACTCGGTACCAACACTTTTACGAACAAATGCAAGGCAAGTAAGGCAGGGTCTACTGTAGATCGAAAAGTTCAGAGGCCAGGCCCACTCAGAGAGAGGCAAGGCGATATGTCCCAAAAAGTATCACAGTGGAAATGCACTTCGAGTCTTTGTCGCAAATTGTCACAGAAAGATTGGACCAGTTCAGAACAGAAAGTTAAGAAGGCTTGGAGGCGACCCAATGGAGAGGCGAGGATTAAGACACCTCACGCTAACCGTTACGCAGGAAGCCAGGCGGACACCGTACCTTGTATGTGGAGAGACAGCTCCGGCGGGGGCAGTTGTTCCTGGTGGTGGATGCAAGTCGGGGCTTTGCCAAGAGAAGAGATGCTCTCGTCGTCGAGGGAAAGTTGAAGATCGTTGCACCACCAGGGAAGAGACCAGCCGCGGAGTGCTCCGTCACAAGGCACCACCTTTAGGTCGCGGTTACGGGTTAGTGGCTATCCTGTTGCCGAGGTGCTCAGCACGGGCAATTCGACCACTGCACCCTGGAAGCGAAGAAAAAGCAAAGGGGACTGGTTGTTCCCACCAGTCAGGCGAAGAAGACTCTCCAGCCAGGAGATCTCCTCTGTCGTTGGGAGTTGGTGAGTTGGTTCAGCAGGGCTCCACCAGAGGTGTCGTAGTTGCAGGTCGGCTCAGCTTTACCCTCGTCGGATTTTTAGGTCCTGTGGCGACTTCTCAAGAAAAAACAACAGGGTAAATTAAAGCTCAAAGAGCCAGAGTGGCAACTGCCTTCCCAAACCATAGGGAGATACTGATACACAGGGAACAGTTTACTGGGGAAAAAGTTCATCAACTTGCCGATAAAGGCAAGACAAAACAACTAATAAGATTTGTTTTGACCGTGGTCCTGTCCTCTTGGACACAGGGTAAGGAGCTGGTCTGGTGCTCTATTGGGTGGAGGAAGGTGTTGTGTGGGATATCTGGTCCCAAGCAAAATTGGGCGTGCTAGCTGGCTGGATGGTAGTCTGGCTTGGTTTGTTTGTTTTTTTTTTTTTTGAGGAAATTAAGTCTCTATAGCCTATTCTCAACACTGGCGCGTCTAACATGCACATGCCGCGTTTTGCACTAAAAAGAAGACGCAACTTGAGAGACGCCCTCGTCAACACGGTGCGTCTAGAAACGGATACTGCCAAAAAAACACAGGTCACCCTATGGAACCAGACCAATCCTGTGGGCCATAGTCCGTGTGGCCTTTGTTCAATGTGTATCCAGACAGCTCGGAGCACCAGTCTGGAGATTGGCTGGACTACTCCCTGGATTCAGAAATTCTTCACCAACTGCAATACCAAAGGAGTAATTTATATGATCACCTGTCCGTGCCACTTGCGATATATCGGGATGACTGCCCGAGAAGTAAAGAAACGGATGATTGAACATAGATCTTGCATCCGCACTAAGAAACTTACAGCACCTATGGTTCCGCATTTTTTGGCGGAAGGCCACACAGCAGAGTCTTTTCAATGGACTATTTTGGAAAAAATCATGCGCCCGAAGCGAGGAGGCAACTATCACGCTATACTCTTCACTCAAGAACAGAAGTGGATTTTTCGCTTGAACACCTGCAAACAAGGGTTGAATGAAACAATGCAGTGGCAAGAATTGGTGGTTCTACAGCATTGAACCCCGACATCCCACGAATCACTGCCCACTAGCAGATGTATCTGTGTGATCAACGGGATAACATATGAAATATTTGATGCATTTTTCATCTGCTATATGTTTTTCTGTTTCATTTACTAAATGTCTATTTCTTCCATTCATCCTCTCCACTCATTGGTATTTTCCTTGTCCACCCACTTGTGTTGCATTATCAACTTTGCTAGTCTTTTGCTTTGTTCTATCCATCCGGCGCACCTGTGGATTCTATACATTACTTTTTGACGGTTGCACTTGTTCATCCCCTGGCATCACCTCCACCCCCTCCCCCCTCCCCTGCCCCATGTCCGTCCTGACCACGCACCCCTTTATTGATCACCCCCTTCACCCACCACATATGATTCAGGCACCTTGCCTCACAGCCTCTCTTGTGACCCCACACAAGGATTTGGTTTCCTCCTCCCCTTCCCCCTGCTCGCTCCGTCATGAGCCTCAGTTCCGTCAACACACACACACCCATCGGTGCGCGAGCCCTGTTTGGCTCAGCGCGTGCCCACATCACTCCACGGGCCATGCCTTGTTCGGCTCTTCCTCAGCCGTCTTACTCGCTATGTGGCTACCCACGTTTAATCCTAGCCCGGCAGCACACACACCCTCCGGAGTGTGTGCTCTGATTGGTCGCCCGCTGCGCCTACTTCCGCCCGGGCCGCGCCTTGATAGGCCACTTGTCAACCGACACGGCTGTGACGTGGTCATCGCCGATTGGCTTACGCGCCTATGACTAGCGTTGCCACGCCCCCATGCAGCGTCAGACGCGGCAGATATCCACCGCTGCAGCCGCTCAGTATACCTACAGCCTTTGGACTGAGTAGGCTGCAGCGCTTTCTGTGCCCGCCTCGAATTTCCTCAGGTATGGGATCTCCCTCGCTCTTCTTAGCGTCACCGCTCACTCTCAGGCTCATCCAGCCCCTCACTACTCTGCTTCCCCGCAGGTACGCCACTGGAGAGAGCCCATTTATTGCTCCAAGCGGACCTCCTGGACTGCACAGCCATCCTTTCCAGGTAGGTCCCCTTCTCCCCCTGCACACCCTATGGATCCCTCCCTGTCCCCCCCTTCCCCTCCCCTCCCTCACGTGCACAGGTCTTCTTGCCACGTTTCCCTCCCCTCCCCCACGGGGTTGACTTGTCTATGTTTTTAGCCACCATTGCAGTGGTTTTTTACTCTGAATTGGCGAGCACCTTTTTTGTGCTAGCATTCACTTGCCTTGCAACAGGTTCTTTAGCTGTACTCTGGATGTACCATTGTTGCAACATTGCAGCTAGAGATTAACTCATGCCCTCTCTGCAAATATGTTTCTTGTGTCTCCTATTCCAGGATCCCCTTGCAGCCTGTTACCGCTGCCCTACTAAGAGGACAGACACTATTCAGGAGCACATGAAGATCGATCTTGTCCTGAAGAAGATGGTCGGTAATCACTCACAAACCATCGAAACCGGTCAACCTCACCTGTTGTGGCTTCACCACAACATTTTATGATACCCCCAAGACCAACAGGGGCTACTGCATGAAATTGAGAAAAACCCAGAAAGCATGGGCTTTTCCATCCCATAACTAGTGGGATAGTGCCTTTTTAGTGATCATTTGGTATCACCTAATCCACCCTCCGGGCAACCACCCTTTTTCAAGGAACTTTCGAGTCATCAAGGTTAAAATAAAACTACAT
Organism: Ambystoma mexicanum; assembly: GCF_040938575.1. Lineage (NCBI taxonomy): Eukaryota > Metazoa > Chordata > Amphibia > Caudata > Ambystomatidae > Ambystoma > Ambystoma mexicanum. The sequence continues at coordinate 658,914,868 of NC_090932.1, read as the reverse complement.
GACCATCCCGATGCCTCCATTTTTGCACTTGTCAACTCTAGCTGTCTAGAATTAAGAATACGAGATGTAATCCCCCTCTCGCACTCTTTCACATAATAGTGCTGGTTGCTCCTACTCCCATCCTGGTTTTCCCCCCCTCCCCCGCCCCTTCCATCTAGACTAGACTACCATCCAGCCAGGTAGCACGCCCAATTTTGCTTGGGACCAGATATCCCACACGACACCTTCCTCCACCCAATAGAGCACCAGACCAGCTCTTCACCCTGTGTCCAAGAGGACAGGACCATGGTCAAAACAAATCTTATTAGTTGTTTTGTCTTGCCCTCATCGGCGACTTCTCAAGATCCAGTCCCAAAAGCCCTGCTTTTATGCAGAAAACCCCCATTCATTCAGCATAGCTGTCAATCAAAACACAATAAGTGGTGAGCGGGGTGGTTCACCACTTGGGCCAATCACACCAGAGTGCGACTTGAGTTGGCAAGGCAACTCAGTCTAGGGTGCCTAAACCCCCTCCCATACCCCCTGTGGTACCCAGACAGAATGGCACCACTTTGGAGGGCCTCTGTGCAGAAGCCCGCCAAAAGTGGAACAAAGGGCTCAACCTTTGGTTTAGGAGTCACAGAGACGAACACAGACGCCATTTTAAAAACCAGGTTCTGGCAGAAAATACCAACCAATAGATTTATTTAAGATAAATAAACCGGTGGTATGTTAGAGATTAACGAGAAAAAGTATTAACCTCCAACAATGGGAAGAATCCCATAGAGTTATATTCGGGGTCGAATATAACAAGTAGTTTCCACTGCCATCACCAAAACTCAACGAGGGGGGACGGGACAGTGCCCCCTTGAATAACAGACCCAGGGGTAATCGAATTAACCCTACTAGTACGTCCACAATAGGATGGTTTGTACTAGTTCTGTTAGTAAATTTAGGTCTAGTAAAGCCAATGGTGACTTTGTATGCCCTGGGAGACAGTAGTCAGTCCCAGGGTATGGAGTCTATGGTGGGGATCCTCTAGGACGCCCCAGTGTTACGGCACGGAGGGTGAGGTGTAACACACATAGAAAAACATATGAGACCCTATGGAGTAAAAGACCCCATAGCCCATAGAACACATTGACATTCAAAGGAATTAACCACATTCATGTCCAAGAGTGGGAGAAAAAGAGTCACACTCTTGGCACGATGGAAAAAATCAAACTCCAGAAATCCAGCAAAGCTGCTGGGGGTCTCACTAGGTTAGGAAATTCAGCCTAAACAGAGAATTCTCCCTAACACCCGCTACTGAGCCTCACATGGGGCCTGGTGGGGTAGTACCACTGGTGCAAGTGGTGCAGTCCAGGGCCAGGGTCAGTAGGCAGCACAGGTCACTGCGGAGGGGCCTGTGCATGTCGCTGTCCCTGACCCTGTGACTGCACCACCATGCACGAGCAGGGAGGCCCCGTCCCAGGCCCGCCCGCAGGTAGGGGAGAGTGCCATGTCATCTGCCTCTCCACTACCTGCAGACGAGGGGTCCCACAAACGTATGGGCTCTGTCCTGGTTGGTGGGTCCCTACATGTGTCGCGCACTCTGACGGACCTCTCCTCCTCTGTGGAGACTATGCACCAGTCGTTCTCCACACCGTCTTCCGGCCCAGATTCCACCAGGGCCCCCTGTTGACCTGGCCCGACCAACACAGCCAGCTTGCTGGAGCTCACTTCCCTGCCACAGTCGGGAGTCGGTGGCCCAGCAGGGGTGGACACCACAACTGGAGACCAGCTGATGGAGGATGTGCAGGCACCATCAGACACGGCACATGGACAGCAGCAGCAGGAGCAGGCTCTAGGTGGGAGCAATGATGGCTCGGGGCCTTCGACATCGGAGGGGCATGCATCGGCCAGAGGGCAGGAGGACCCAGGACTGCTAGTGTCTTCCGTATGGCAGTGGTTAGGCCATGCTATAGATGCGGAGCGGCAGCAGGCAGAAGAGGCACCGCTCTCAATGGTCAGGGCGGAGAACTCCATGCGGAAGGCCCTGAGGCGGCCAAGTGCCTCGAGGCAATTCACAGGGAGTTGGAGGAGAACATGTCGTCGTCCCTGCGATCCCTCTGGGTCATGGAAGACGACCGCCTCCAGGACATTGAGCAGGAGTTTGATGATGCCCTGGCCCGGGACATCCAAAAGTGAGCCGTCGGACTAGCCCGCTGCACTTGTAAATAGTTTTTAGAGTTAGGTTTCCTTTATGTTTTCCTTTTATTTGTGGTCAATGGACAATGCCACCCAAATTTGTATATAGTTATATTTTTAGGTAGTTAGGTAGGTAGGTTTCATTAATTTGGTTGGGATCATAGACCCTTTACATCCTTGGACAATGGATTGTATATAGTTTAATCATGTTTTCTTTTTTTTGGTTGTGCATTATGGACATGGAGTAATGGATTCTTTTTCCCCGGACAATGGATTGTAAATAGTTGGACTATGGATTGATTTCTCTTTTATTTTTTTATGAACATGAAGCAATGTTTTTATTTTTTTTTGTTTACATTTCCTTTGGATTTGCGTTTTTGGAGTGTGACTTTGGACTGTTTTCCTTTCAAATTTATATGGATTGGTTATCATTTTCATTCAATCATCTTTTTCACATGCTTTTCATTTCATGTTTCATATTTTGGTATGATTTCATTTCATTTTTGATTTCATGTACATAATACATTTTCATTTTTTAGTTCCATGTGTGGGATTCACTCATTGTCTTGATGCATGTGAAAATGTGGGTTTACACAAGCAATGCCAACTAGTGTATGTGTGTGATGGACATGTGTTGATGTACATAGTTTTGACTTTTGGTTTGTGTCATGAGACCAGCATTTCACTGCTGGGGGGTGGAGGTGCAAGGGGACATGAGTGGGGGCCTGCTGGCAGGTACCATGCACTGCTGGTGGGTGGGGGTACAAGGGGACATACGTGGGACATGAGGGGGCCTGCTGGCAGGTGCCCTGCACTGCTGGGGGGGTGGGGTGCAAGGGAACATGAGTGGGGGCCTGCTGGCAGGTGCCCTGCACTGCTGGGGGTGGGGGTGCAAGGGGACATGAGTGGGACATGAGTGGGGACCTGCTGGAAGGTGCCCTGCACTGCTGGGGGTGGGGGTGCAAGGGACATGAGTGGGACATGAGTGGGAGCCTGCTGGCATGTGCCCTGCACTGCTGGGGGGTGGGCGTGCAAGGGGACATGAGTGGGGGCCTGCTGGCAGATACCTGTCAGTGCTGGGCGGTGGCGGTGCACATCCCTACCTGGCCCTACATAAACACATGTGCAACCTGCACACTACTGGCACAACACGACACGCACAGCATACCTTCAACATGCATGTACACTTACCGCTTGATTCCAGACGGGTCTGCCTCTCAAGGATCTGGACGTAGAGCGCTGGGCATATGCGTTCCAGGACCCTCATTTGATGGTCTGACAGCTGGCCCCGGCGCCCCTTGGCATCCGCTGCCTTAGCGAGGCGCCGGGCCGTGTTGAGGGTCCTGGACCTGAAGTCCTCCCAGTGCTTCTTGACATGTTGTAAGTCGCGGACACCCCCTCCGCGTTGATGGCAGTCACGATGTTCATCCAGATCCTGGTCCGTCCTTCCTTGTCGGCGTGCAAACTTCCAAAGAGGGCATCATACTGCCCAAGGACTTGCTCAGCCAGGACACCAGCTTCGGTGGCACTGAAACTGGTGGCCCTCTGCCTCTCTGGCTGGGGGTTGCCAGTGCGGCCAGATGGTTAGTGCTGGACATGGCAACCCCAGAGGCAGGAGTGGGTGGGCAACTGGGTCCTGGGGCTAGGCTGTGGAGTGATGGAATCCCAGTCGGGAGTCTTCGGTTCCAGCAGGGGTGGTCACAGCAACTACACCCCTGGCTGACGTGCAGGCAGCAAATGGCAGGGCACATGGGCAGCAGGCAGTCAGGCAGCAGCAGATGGCAGGTGGGAGCGTGCTCGGGGCTCTGGGGGGCAGTAATTCGGCCTTCTGGGCAGGAGCGTGGTCTTCCGTGTGTTTTCGCGTGGCCAGCTTGATACGGAGTGATTTGGCACGTGAAAATCTTGCACGTCAGCGTGTAATTCGAGGAAAGGGCCTTTGCGCGTAAGTGCATCAGCACACTCACGCAATTTCATTGGACCAAAGGCCCTTAGCGCGTAAGCGCGTAAGTTACATTATGCGCGCGTGCATTTCCCTCATAGCACGTGAGGACAGAGCACACTTGGAAAAACTGCACGTCTGACTGTCATCGCGTGTAATTGGAGGAAAGCGCCCACGTACACGCGTATCTGACGTGTACGTGTGGGCCGGTTTAAAAGCTAGGTTAAAAAGCTAGACACCATTTGCTTGTACATGCTTTTGGTGGAGAGCGAGTGGGTGAAATCTGTACTTCTTGTCGGTTCACACGTGATTACTTCTCAGCGTTTCTAGGTCGTACTCCCTGTTACCTCTGACAGCTCTTTTCTGATTTTTGTTGGGCCTGTTTCCTCAAACAGAGTTCACTTCTCCTTTTGTCCTGTCTCCTCAGACAGCGTACAATTCTTTTGGCGGGGGTGTTGCCAACGCGCACACGCGCGTATTTTTCACATTCTTTTTCCAGGCAGACGGTGAGTTCTGCACGTACTTAGCAACTGTGCTTGCCCCGTGTGTCACATTCCCCTTCAGAGGTCATTGTAGGCTGCGTGTATTACGCATACGCTTATTTTTGTGTTTCTGGGTGCCACAGCGTAGTGCGGGTTCATTTTTTCACGTATGTGGTCTACGAGGGGTTGCGTGCACGTTAATTTTTGATTTTGGGCTGCCTGTGTGTTGCGTGACCCGTCATCTTCACCCAGGGGTCACAGACAGCCTTGTTAGAGCACTAGGGTACGAATTCCATCAAGTATCCTACCCCTTTGACCCCCAATTTCCCAGGACAATAGTTTACTTTAACTCCCATACGCACAACAACATCAGTGCCATGGCTGGGAGGCGACCAAGCTGTAAGGGAGGCAAAGGTGGCCGACCTTCAAAAGGTGGGCGTGGTGGGCGCGATAGGGGACGTGGCCTGGATTTGCAGGGTGCCCCTATACCCCCATGTGTGGAGGACCAATCAGGGACACCCAGGCCCCCCCCCCCATGGTTGAGGTAAACATGGCAGACACCATCCAATCTCAGCCCCTGTTGGACCAGCCCATTGTTGCACCTGACCTGGCACAGGATGACTCCCTGGCTGACTTTCAGGTCATCAAGTCTACGCCACGTGTGGTGGTGCAAGTTGTTGTCACCAATCCACATGGATCTGGGGCAGCTATGTCATCTGCTACCCCAAGTATGCAGGGTGGGGAGGCTGCAGGGGCAGCTGCAGCTCCATCCGCCACAGCTCTGACTCTCCCAGCCAGGACAGTGTCAGTCCCGGTCCATAAAACTGACGTTCCCCCTGCCAACATTACCCTGCAACCAACGCCTGCATCAAGACCTATGGTCATTGTGCATTCCCACACTCCTACTACCCAGCCAACCAGTGATTCTGCCCATACTGACCAGAGCAGCGTAAGCCACTCTGGCTCTGTTCCACCTTTAAAGAAGAGGAAGAAGGGTGCTCTGGCATGACAGGCTGAGACCACAGACACGGCTACACACTCCGGTACCTCAAGGAAGCCTTGCTTTAATGATCCGGAACTTGATGCACTTGTGGGCTATGTGTTGGCACATAGCCATGAAATGCTGGTGACCGCAGGGTGCAAGACCACACATGGTCAACATAAGGCACACTGGCAGACCATCGCTGACCGCATAAGTGCCCTTGGGTTTGTGAGGCGCACAGCTGATGATTGCTACAAGTGGTGGAATGACCTGAAACGCAGAGCAAAGAACAAGCTGGCCTCAAATCATGCCGCTACTCTGGTGACTGGCGGTGGGTCTCCAGAAGAGGACAACGAACTAACTGAACTGAGTCTGTTGCTGGGGCCTTCGTCACAGAGGAACAGATCCAAGGTGTGGGGGGACTACCTGATTATGATGCATTGTCCGTTGAGTGCCCATGCATGTGTGTGTAATGCATGTGTATGTTGTTTGGGTGACGGGTTCTGATTGAGTGCCAAGTGAGGGTGTGTGTGCCTGAGTGGTATGGGTCATCCATGTGCTTCATCCAAAACATTCAGCGGCCTTGGATTTGGGTGTGACAGTATCCCTTCTGCCCACATTAGTAATTTGGCTCAACATTACGGCAGTTGCCCTTAAAGTGGCATCTTGCAACAACATTGTTTGTATTTTTCAGTGTTCGTTTAGGCTGATTGTTTCAAATCTCCCACTTTTGCTACGCATTCCTCAGCCCTAATGTCACATTTGTGACATGCATCTGTCATTGATGAGCCCCACATTCGCCCACATGTGTTACCTTGTTAGATGAATGATTCGACCATTCAGGCTAATTGAGTATTGGCCTGATCACAGGAATTTTTGGGGCCTGTTTGAATGTGGAACATGATAGTTCTTTCCTGTCATGTTGAAGTGCACAACCATTGATGTGTACATCGGCCTGCAATCACAGTATTTTTGTACGATGGCTGTGTTGCAGTGTGTGGCACATGCCTATTTTGTCACACTATATAGCATTTTTCATCTCATCTTGTCCATCTCACATGGATGGCTGACAGTATTCATTCACTGACATATGGATGTACTTGTGGAATGTACCATGGCTATGGTATATGCCATCTGTGTGATGGCATGTGTCATTTATGTGTATTGGACATGTCACTCACTGGCCAATGTGTGATGGCAGTGCTACCAAGCATGCAGCAAATGTGTTGCTCTTCCATGTTGGTGTCATCAGTGTCTGCCTTTTGCCTCCCCTTCCAACTCAGTGACCGTGCATGCATGGGAGGGTTATAGTCATGTGGGACATGTGTAAATCATGTACTGGTTCTGTAGCTTGTCAGGCCTATTTGTGTGCTATGGTGCTAATGCCTGTTTCAATTTTTTGTCTTTCATGTTTTTGCAGGGGATGACGCACTTGATGCTGTTGAGGTTGAGGAGATGGTGCAGACCCAGGAGGAATCTCAGGCACGACTGGGCACCAGTGGGGGACGTGGTGTGGTGGTGGGTGAGAACCCAATCTTGCTGCAGACCATTCTGTCGAGGGGTGCCTCTGGGTGCACCTCCCCAAACCTCTATTCAGGTGCTGATTCGGATGATGAGACCTATGTGGCGTCACAGGTAAGCGTTTCTGGCAGGGATTCTGTTCTGTCCAACCCACCTGTACCAGGGGTGGAACCCTCTATGGGGATGTCAGTGTTGGTAAGTCCGCCTTTGGTGGTTACGGATGCAGGGTCACACTCCACAACATCTGATCCTGTTCCTGGGCCAGCAGATCAGAGGGGGAATGCAGTCCTGCAGCCTCAGGCAGTGCCGGCACAGCAAGGCGCAGATTGCCTTGCCCCAAACAGGTGTGGTGCCCACCGACGCGGTGGCCGTACGCCACCAGGCAATACCGCATGGGAACAATCCATGTACAGTATGGCAACCCAACAGGCAGCATCAGTTGAGATGATGGCTCAAGCAATGGAGACGGTGGCCTCTTCCATTTTCCCCCCTGAAAGGCAGATGGAGCAACTACAGCAGGCAACAGACTCCATTTGCCAAACACACAGGGAGGACATGTTGGCATCCAACAGGGACAGACGGGCGGCACTGGAGACTCTACGCCAATCGATATCAATAGAGTTCCAGGGCCACAGGGAAGCCCTGAGGTCAGAACTCCATCACCTCAGGGAGACTCTTGTTGACCTTGAGGCTTCCACTAACTTGAGGACAGAACAGCAGCTGGAGCGGCTCACACATTCGCTGTCAGCTGAGATGTAGGCAACTCGGGAGGAGATCCGGGCATCATGTCAGGAGCTGCATGGGGATCTCCGCACTATAATCCTCCAGAACAAGACCTTCAACACCCGCATGCTTGCTGCCATGGAGGACCATACCAGGGCTTTGCGTGGGCTGCTTACCATAGCACCACCACCTCCTGTGGCAGCACCACCTCCTGTGGCAGCACCACCTCCTGTGGCAGCAGCAGAGGGTGATGAGAGCGACAGCAGCAGTTCTCCCACATTGGCATAGCCGTGCAGGCCATGAGCCCATGGAAGTGTTTTTTCCACACAGGTGGGTGTTGGTGCGCACCCTGTCCTCCGACCTCCTGGGTGCCCCCCCCTGGGCACACATGACCATTTTTGATTTTTGATTTTTTTTACAGTGTGTTGCCTTGTGTGGCTCCCGTGGGCATGCACTGTATTCCGGCTCGGCACATGCAGGCTTGTCCTGAGTTTGGGTTAGATGCTTGGGTTCGTGAGACACACACCCCTCCTGCTTCCCGTTTCCATAGGCTTGCAAAGGGTGTGCCCAAGTGACAGTGACTTACACAGTGACGTTGGACTCCCATGAGCTGTGTGGGCAGTCTGTAGTCAATAATGTGTATACATTCCTAGTGGATATTGTTGTTGAATTGTACACTGCATGGTGTATTGCATGTGCTTGTGCATCCATGTCTTTCGCCTAATTTGCAGTTTAATTCCTCATGTCTTCACAAGGCCGTCTAATTTGGAGATGGAGTTCATGTTGTAAGCAGTGGACTTAGACATTTGCGTGGCAGCAGCACTGTACAGTTGGAAGTAGCCGATGTGCTGGCATGATCAGGTTGTAAGACTACCACTACTTTAACTTATTACTGTCATGTTTATGCTATGTTTGAGGTTGTGTAGCTGCATTGTATTGTTGGTAAGTATTTGGTCATGTGTGTTGTTAGTTCTACATTACTGGGAGCATATTGTGTGTGGGCAGTTTCCATTAGGGACACTGTACTTTGACACTTGTGTCATGTTTTGGGGATTGCTTTGTTTGCTCTCACATAGCATGACATGCCATGGTGTGTTGGGTGGTGGTGCTGGGGAGGGGTTGGCTGACATGGCACTGTTGTCATGTTGTATTTTGCAAGGGGGTAATGATTTTAGCAGCATAGAAGTGTGTCTTTTGATGACACAGCTTTGGTGGTGTTTGTGTAGGTAGGGATGCACACAATGTAACACTTCCAGGTGACCAATTACAGGCTGGTATGGTTGGGACAGTTGACTGTCCCTTATGTCATCATCATTGATTGTCAGATGGTATGTGCCAGGGCTGTGTTCACTCCACAGGGGTGTGATTTTAGGTGAAGTAATTAGCCACCAGCTGCGTACGGGCTGCCTCACCCCGTGCCCTTTCCCCTCCCATGCGCAGCAGGCGTGCATGTTGCTGGGGATGTGGGGGCACCACCATGTCCACGGGCAGGCCCCGGCGTGTTACAACATTGTGCAGGACACATGCTGCCACTATGATCCTGCACACTACTGGGGGAGCATATAACAGCTGCCCGCCAGAACGGTCAAGAGAGCGAAAGCGTGACTTGAGCACTCCAAATTTGCGCTCCCCTATGCCCCGGGTTGCAATGTGGGCTGTGTTGTATCTTATCTCGGGTGGCGTGGTGGGGTTCCGAATTGGCATCATCATGTGGGTGCTCAGAGGGTAGGCACTGTCCCCTGGGGAGGTGGTGATGGATATCATTAGTGGGGCTGTGACATTACTCAGTATCTGACATGCATGCATGTGCAGTGGCATTTATACTCACCAAGTTGCCATGTATCGCCATGCCGCCCATGTTCTAGGTCCCGGTTTAGGGTTGACATTCTGTAAATGAAACTGTCGTGGGTGGACCCTGAATAGTTGGCATATACAGAGGTGATGATTCCCTTGGCATCACATACTACCTGGACGTTGATGGAATGCCAGTGCTTGCGGTTTCTATAGATGTGCTCTGATGCCCTGGGGGGACGTAGAGCCACATGGGTGCAGTCAATCGCACCTAGCACTTTGGGGAAGTGTGCCACCCGGTAAAAATCCTGGACGACAGCCTGCCTTTCTGCAGGTGTTCTGGGCAGGTATATGTGCCTGCGGACTGATTGGTGTGCAGTCATGATGGCCAAGACCTGGTGTAGGCAGCGTGACTGCGTGGCCTGTGACACGCCCCCCCCCACTATAGCAGTTGTCCGCTTAAATGATCCAGTGGACAAGAAGTGCAGTACATTGAGGACCTTATGCAGGGGGCTGAGTGCTTGGGAGCACAGGGTGGGTGATGTGAGGTCATCCTCCCACTCACTGACCAGGTTGAGTATTATGTGAGGTGGAAACTTGTACCTCCCATACACCTTGTCATCAGGCATCCCAAAAAGGCTGGTTCTGGGTGTAAAGATTCTGGGCCGACTATCCTCCTCCTCCTCCTGCAGTATCCCACGACCACTGCTGCTAGGAACGGTATATTCATCCTGGTGTCTGTGCTTGTTTGTTGTTTGCATGCACTTTTATGCTGCGCGGGTCCACGTACGCCTGCTTCCTGCTCAAATATATTTAAAAAGAACAAAGGGACATTTCACGATGTTCCCAATGTACTCAGATCTAGCAAGGACCTCAATTACTTTAATTGTCCTGCTCTTTTGAACTTCCAGTGTTTAAAAAGAATGTTAACTTAATTTTTATTTTTTTTATTTTTTAAAGTAACATTTAGTTTATACAAACTTTTATTACAAACAACTCATTCCAAGAGTCAACTCTTAAATGATCAATTCCTCAAACTTAATCAATGTTGTTCTTGAATGCCAAAATGAAGTGATAAGGATACCACAAATAAAACAATAACACACCCATCAGCACTAATTATTGTCTTGATCTCAGAGATGAATATCCTTGTTTCCCCTCTAGTTTTAAGAGTTTCTGATTGGCTAATACTTCATCTGATCACACAGTTACCTTATCCATTTACTCCACCACTGCACAAGTTAATTTAATGTTGTGCCCTGATACTACGTGGCTCCACCAGTCTTCCATATTTCCATTCAATGGAGCACATTTTCAGAGAAAAAAAGATCTTTGATCGGTGATGGCCAAACATTCTGTTATCAAATGCTTTGTCGATTCTATTCCTATTTTGCAATATCTACAGAGATTGTCTTTTGTTTCTTTATCTCGTTTTAGCCACAGCATCTCTTTAGTTTTTTAGCATTAAGATGTATTCTTAGAAACGGATCACGTTGGTGGTGTGATGGACAGCACAGAAGGTATTCCAGTTGTACATCGAGTCCATTTTCTAATGCTCCAAGAAATGATGCACTGCGTAGATTAGCTCTTTTCTCAGAATTTGTAATCTTGCTCCAGAATTTCAATGTGTTTGCGGATGCGCCAAAAGTGAATCTTTTTTATATCTGCTGAGATCAAAATACCTTCCAATTTGTTTAGCCAACATTTCAAAGGACCGCTATGTGGGGACATCAATCTAGGGGAGAATATTTTATAAACTGGCGCTGGGTTGCTCATAAGCATTTTCCTCTGACTGCAAACAATTTCCACAAGACTGTACAGTACAAGGAGTTTATTGCTGGTTCATGATGCAAGGCTACCGTTAAGATATAACGCAGCATTCCAAGAACCTTGCACCAGAATAAGCCTTCAAGCACAGATCAGATTTTTTTATCTAGATTCCACCCTGCTTCAGCTCCAAAGGTAAATAGCTGCAATAACCTTTTGTGTATAAAAAGTCTAAATCGAAATCAATGTCAATTTTCCATACTCATCATGCAGTTTTGCGCCTTGTAAGGCACAGGTGGTCATCCAATGCATTAAATCTTGATGCCAATGCCATTCTTGAATTGATGTACTAAATAGCACCCCTGAATACCTTGTTGATGAAATCGAATCAATGTTTTCTCGCGCCACAGTCCACCAGAAATATTTGTTCCTTGCTCCCACCTGCGATCCCACAATCATGATTTTTGTTTTTGTAGTGTTCATTTCAAGGTCATTTTGAGCAAGATACTCATACAGCTTAGTTAATAGCCTCTGTAGTCCTATTTGGGTGCTATCTATCTAAACCAAATTGTCAGCATACGTGACACAACTAATTAGATGACCATTTACTTTGGGGGGAAACAATTTACTTCCTCTAGAGCCATTGGTAGATCAGCTATAAACAATTTAAACAATTGTGCTGCCAGCGGGCACGTTTGTTTTCTCCTTTCTGCATTGGTATCTCATTCGTTAGGTCCCTGGTTCTATTCAATCTGACGCGAATGGTGGTATTATCGTGCAGAGCTTTCACAGGGTCAAGAAGGTCTGGCAGGCATAGACAGTTTGTAAGTTTCTACCAAAGCAGCTTGTGATTTATGCTATGAAAGGCTTGTCACATGTCCACAAAGGCAAGGAACAGCTTCTTTTTGCATTTTAAAGCTTCTAGTTTAAGAAGATGTAATAATACTAGATTTACATCTTTCCTACACCTCTAGTGCATCCAGTCTGACGACAGTCACCAATACTGGCGTTGTCAGCCCAATCTGCTAATTTTTGTTGCACGAACGAAGCGAAGATCTTCCCGATGGTATCCAACAAGGCAATCGGGCGATAGTTCGATGGATCAACTCGACTGCCCTTCTTGGAAATCGGTACCACCACTGCTTTTAACCAGGATTCAGGTACAATCTTTAGAGTAGAAATCTTCATGAATAAGACTTCTATAAACTTTGCCCAATTTTCTTTGTCCTTCTTTAACATCAAATTTGTGATGCCATCACGGCCGGCAGCTTGAGAATTATTCAAATGTTGGATTGTGACTTCAATGTTTGCCAAAGATTTTCGCACATTCCATGGTTTTTTGCAATCGATCTTACTTATTAGTTGTACATGTGCCGATCTTTTAAACATAAATGTGAAGTCTTTCTCCCAGATAACGGCTGACACTTCGTTTAGCATTGTTGGGTTGCATTTTGTATGCCTATTATTCAGAATTGCCTATATTTCTTGTGAGTTATGTTTCGCTATAAGCTCCAAGATTAGTTCCGCTCGTTCTTGATCACGAATAATTGCAAACGATTTTAACCAATTTCGGAATTGTTGTCACCGATGTTTAATGACATTGCCAGCATCTTTTACCTTGAAATGTCTTTAAGCGTCTTATATCTCTATGCAAGATTTTTTTGTTCGAAATTCATAGCTCGACTGAAGGTGTGTTTGTTTGTGTGACTGACAGTTCTTAAAACATTCGTTTTTACTGTGAATTTCATCAGCAAGGGGGCATAATCAGTTTCTCTGTCCAGAGTTGTTGCCAATAAACTGTCTCTTAGCTCTTTTATTTGCGGGCCATTAATTTGTAATATCTTTCCTCCTGCATTTACATTCAAAGGTTTATTGTATGTCTGAGAAAAGGGTGCCCATTTCAATGTCCATGTGAGCTTCAAAGCATCATGATCACTTTTGGTGTTTGGAGGCACACTTAGCTCTTCTATTTTGTCAAATAAGTTGTGTGAGGCCTATATGTAGTGAAGGATTGTATGACTTTGGTTGCAGTGCCATTTGAAGTTCAGAAGTAAATCACCTTTAACATTTCCATTTAACATTTTGCAATTTCGAATCTCCAATGCGGATTTCCACCACTGTCCTCTATTGGTAAGTTTATTAAAAGAAATGGGAATGTTTTTTTGAGTCTTTATAACCTTCTTAAACCACGAGTTGCTCATGTCACCACAAACAATTGTTAGCAGATTGTTTGATGCCAACATACATTCGTCGATTTATGCGGTCACTGAGTTTGTTACTTTCATGAGCTGATCATAGCTGGATTCCAATGAGTATTTATCAGCAGAAGTTGTGTACGATTGAAAGACTCAGCATCTCTCGATTCTCTGATCGTACCTTGAACAAACATATTTGGGTTAATTGAATCAACCACTGTCCACCAATTAGTTATTTCACCATCCGGATGGTGCGGATGGTGCGATGTCACGGATGTTGCAGATGTTGCGGAAGGTGCAGATATTACGGATGGTGCGTATATTACGGATGGTGCGGATGATACCAAATATCTGTATCCCCAAGATATCTTATGTACCTGTAGCCCCATATATATATATCTATATCCCATAGATACCTCTGTCCATCCTGTCGCTATATATATATGTATGTCACTATGTACGTCCCCACTGTCCTGCTTACGTTCCTAGTCTCAGGCGCTTATACTGATAGCCACCATATCACACCACTACGCCTACTTTCTACTATACACTATCATTCAACCAGAACACAGCTATACCCCTGATAATGCGAACTAGCTGTTCACATAAGAACACGACTCCATGATCACCTCATCACCCTAATAAAAACACAGCTAATAGAATAATATTACCTAATAGAAGCACATTCCGGCTAGCTTAGGCGTCCCTCAGGCCTAACGCAACCAGAACCCAGTCTTGGTGTCCACCCACCAGACTGAACACATCTAACTGATTTCCTCAGCACCACACCTATCGCTAAAAAGCAGCTACCATCCAACAACTACACCAGCTGTACTCATATTTGGTGCTCCAACACACCATAAGACTCTCTCTCTACTGACTAGAACTATGGTTGCAGAGGGCGTTCAACCTAACAGCGCTTTGAGATCATACCAATGATACATAAGGCGCTATATAAATGCCAAGTAACATAACATAACATAGTTAGAAGCCCAGAATAAGGGCGTCGCCACATGTTTTTCCCTGCTGAATTTACTAGCATTGTATACCCATCTCTTGTTGGGACATCTCGAAGCCAAGTTTCCTGCAAACAGATAGCAAAGTTTTTATCCAAGTTGAAAGGAAATTAGTTAAACAAGTGCCCAAAACCTCTTGTGTTCCAAGAAAGGAGCTCACAAGATGTGCCGTCCTCAGATCATCGTGGCCTCTGGTAATGCTGTGAGTTAGAGGAGGATTTTCCAAGCCATTTATGTCTATTTCATGGTGGCTTGCCTTTTCTTGAGTTTGCTGATTTATTTGTCATCTTTTTCCTAAATGCATCTTGCCTTTGTTCATTTGTTGTCATCTCTATTTTGTGATCACTCAAGGATTCCTCATTAGAGCTTTTGTCATTTGGTTCAATTGAAAGTTCAAACCCATAGAAGAGTAATTCATCTTTGCCATCCAATATAGTTTTCCTCACTGCTTGTGATTTAATATGAAGCAAGACTTGGTCTGATGTTTTCTCAGAGGCATATTCGACGATATTGATGTCATCTGAGTTGATTGTACGTAGAAAAGGAATACATTGAAATGATTTCATTATATTTCCACGGTTGAGATTGACTTCATTATCCTCCAACTGGATATTTCGTAATCTCAATTTCCACATGTTACCTTTCAACCCCAATTTCCATTTGATCAAGTTTTTTCTTGGAACATTAATTTGTCTTTGCAGTTGGTTTGAGGTTAATTTTGGATTCAGGCTACAGGACATAATCGAATTGTGTTGTTTTTTCAAATCGAGTTTTTAGCATTCGCCAAGGTATTTTTTATTGCACATGATGGAATTGAATTAGTGTCAATCGATATGTAGCGTTCTATGCAATTGGTGTCTCCCTCTTGTTCGTTGTCCTCCTCTATTGAATATGTTGAAAAGTCACATAGATCAATCGATGACGAGGACGAACTGGACATTTGTTCTTCAGAATCTACTTGCCGATGTTTGCTTGCATTTGTTTTTTGTGAAACTTTATGTGAGTCCGATTTGTTTGTAGTCAACATATCTTTCATGGTTTCAGCTGTTTGTAATGAATAATTTCGGTCGAAGAGACCAATTTTTGTCGGCGTCGAAAGGTTCCTTATAAATTGTCTTGAATTTGGACATGCTCTTTTTTCATTTATCTCTACTGTTTTTGCGGTTCCAGAGAAGATACCTAATGAAGAGAAGGTTTTTTCGGCTCTCGCGTCATTATTCCTCCTCTCATTTTGGTAATTTTTAAGTTTGTCATCTGAGTCATCAACCATGGGCAGGGAATTTGACTCTTTAATGGACGATCTGAGATTCTTTTGTTCATTGCTTAATGCCGACATCTGTATCACATCTTCATCAATCCTAGCAACCCCCTGTTGGGGCTATATTTCGTAATTTGTCTGTGTTGAGGCCACAGAGACTTAAGTGGTGTTTGAGATTCTTTCCGTTGCAATTAAGACTGAAGGACGCAGGCTTTTTACTGCTCTTTTTTCTGACCTTCCTGGTGGTTTCCTTTGGGCAAGACTCGAGCTCATTTTAATTTGATAGGTACTTGTTGGCTTAGTGCAAGAACATTGAGAGGGAGTCACTACACGCATAACATTGTGTCTCATCCATTTTACTCCTTCAATTATTGCTTCTATTAAGTCATCTTTTGATGATTGATCTCTAGAAGCAAGGTCGCTCAGCCGATGCTGCCATCTGAACGTTAATTCGGCTTTGTGTTACATCTGTTGCTAAAGAAATCCATTAAAGGATTCCATATTTGTTAGCTTAGCCATTAGATTGGTGAGCATAGCGGCTTAATCTTTTATAGAGTCATGCAGAGACTCATATCATTTAATGAAGGGAATGAGAGCCAAGGACGATGGCGCCAACACGTTGTTATGAATTTGTATTGCGGCAGCTGCTGACAGGTTTTCCTTACTTCCAAGATCTAGCTGAATGTCAGGTGCTCTCATGTTTGCATTTTCCACCATCTTACTTTGTTTGGAGCCTATATTCTCAGTTTGTTTCCTTCTTTCAGATAAGTCAGTGTGAGCTATCCGAGCGTCATTTGAGGTGTTCCTGGTTGGGGCCAGGGGATCTGGTATTTGATATTTTGAGAGAGGCGTTTGCTTTAAATGCGGCGTACTCGTACTCTCTTGAAGTGTTGCCAGAAGTAACAGCAACAAACCTTCCAACTGTTGATCAACACAAGGGACATTTTATGTCAAATTGTCCATATTTATTGATATATTCGAAAAACTTGCACTCAGTTTTTCTTTAACAATTTTAAAATCAGGCTTTGAGCATTCCGTCAAACGCGCTTCACGTGCTGCCAAGTCAAAAAAGGATTGTCCACAAACTAATGACTCAGCCGAGTCATTTGAAGAGACGTTACTCAAATTTTGTGGGCAAATCCTCACGACCAGGTTTTCAGGGATGACATTTTTTTCCACAGGGCTCATTGTCATTTGCTGTAATATTTTTGATTTCCTGCAATATGTCGTCTTCATCATCCTCATCAAGGAATTCTTCTGATCGCGTGTCATTTGATGAGACCTGTGTGCCATTCATAGAGATTACACTTTTTCGTAGAGGTGGCATGTCGAGTGTTTGCAATATATCTTCATCCAAAAGATTTTGGACCACATCGTCATTTTTAATTTGAAAATCTGCACCATTGGGTATCTCTTAAAATATTAATGCATTGTCCTCAAGGTGATTTGATGAAATTGGAATTTCAAGCAACTCTGTGTCTGTCACATTGAAGAGTGAAAGAAACAACACTGTTTTCTTTTCTACCGAGCCTGCGTTAACAGATTCCTTTGAAAGTGGATCACTCATTGTTAACTCAAAATCTGTAACAGGCTCAAATAACGTAGGCAGATTAGTTGAACATGTCTTTAAAATCTGCCCACCTCGAAGTCTATTTGTCTGCACCGCCAACGCGGATAACAGAGAACAGGGTGGAATTCGGGCAGTTGCCTGCATGACATTTTCAGTGTTGTCAGTGGCAATGTTGACAATTAAGTTGCATTCAATTTGCTTACCATGGGCACTGAGCCTGCTGGCTTTTACAAGTCCAGCAGTTAAGCAATCGTTAATGTTGCAGTGTTTTCCGCTGAATTAATGGGCTGCATCGGATGCCATCTTCCTGAGGTGCCTCTTGCGTCCCGCAGCGGACTGTGGCAGACTGTAACTCTGCATGTAACTCTTCACGGCGCTCCCAGAGTTGACCTAGTTTGTATAGGTGGAGTTACAGGTTAAAGCGATACCGCTGCAATAGTGCACCAGGTTCCAAAAACAGCAAAAGACATCGCTGCAGATCCTTAAGGCAGGATCAATGGCAGACTGTAACTCTGCACGTAACTCAATTACTTATTAAAATGTGGAATAAATAGTGCACATATTTTTAATATGGGTTATCCCGTTATTGTTGGGAAAACCCTAAATGATATTGGCCGACCGGTTTCAGTGGCTCATGATGGTGTCGCCTCTTTCTTCAGGACCTCAGATGCTCCATCAGTTAATGAGCATCAATACATCTGCTTGTGGATGGCAACTGAGTATAGGCAAAGGGTGTAGATACACCTGTATGGGAAGAAAGGAGTGGAGGGCGGACACCGAATGTAAGTTTACTGCTGGCATCCAAATATTTCTAAAACCAGTCTCAAAAGGTTGCTATGCTTACCGAATGCGTGGCACAAGTAGGGTGGCCTCTATATATGTGTTATTAGATCATTCCTAGGCACAATCAGAAGTAATGTGTCAGGATTTCTCTCTTACCTGATTGCTTTCAAGCTCTGTTGAGATTGGATCTGTGCCGCGAGGCTGCGAAACAGTGAACACAGCATTCCGCGATCTCATTAATTAAACTGGCAAAGTCAGGCTTTGTGTTACACGCATGCCCGCCGGGAGTCAATACTCCCCTTTTCTAGCCATGAGGCCATATTGGAGGGTTGTATCCAAAATTGTATTGGAATCTTTGTCACTTCTGTGAAAAATCCTTTGATCCGGTCTAAGCCAAACCTACTATAGATTGTTCAGCATAATTTACTGGCAAAAGTGTTGTTTATTGCAAACATTCAGTTTGACGTGATTTAGCAATGTAGATGTTCTAAGGTGGCATGTAGTGTATCTAATCTCGTTTTTAGTGTATAATTTCAGAGGTTTGGCAGTGGTAGCACGAACGGAGGTTCCGTTCTTATGGTTACCACTCCTGACCTCAAGTAAACAAATGTGCACATGGTTTTTGGCTAATCCACATGTAGGCACTTGTGTGTTGGCTTTTGTTTATCCAGATAAGGTATCTGTGATGGACAAAAATATACCTAGTAAAAACTGGTAAAACAAGCAGGCCCTCTTTGTTCATGTCCACAATCATGTGCTGATTACCCATTGGGACGCACAAAGTGGAAGTATCCATTGTGAGCTTATCAGAATTTCCTCCTTGGTGTAGCATATCCACACAGAGCTGTGGGGGCTACATTGGAGGGGAAATGACAAATAGCTGCTAAAAACACTCTGTATGGAGCATGACTATTTTTAAAAAAGGACCTAAGACTCAATGTTACCTACATAGTGGCTAAAACTTGCCAACTGGTATGTTCATTCATGCCCTGTGTGTCTGTATGTAGACGATAAATCCAGAGTTGTTATCCTTTGAATAATAAAGCATGCAAGTTGCCTCTTCCATTGGGGACCTCACTTTTTTTTCGAATGGTCCAGGTACTCAAGTCTGAGTGGCCATGTCCCTTCTGAATAAAATGTTCTACCGTGGGTGCAGTAATCTTTTTAGTTCTTAAACATGAGCAGTGTTCGTCGATACAGATTTTCACCGGGCGTGTTGTCATATCTAAGACTGTACGGGCTCCTGATTATGTAGATAACGTTACTGCTGTTGGAGTTCGTAAAGTACTGCTGATGCCAGGGATAATGCTAGCATATGTCAATAGATATGCTTCTTTATGTCTGAGAGCACACTATGCATTGGCCACATGGGGCATGTCCACTTGTGCAGGAGAGCTTCGATAGTGCATTGGGAGTCTGCTCTTCTATTTCTTTGTATTTGTGTACAAGACAGTCTCAATGGTTTCGCCTATGTTTTATTGCAAACATCGGGTACCCCATTTCCAGTCGACCCAGATTTAGTATAGGCCATCATTTTGTCACTTCCTATTTTATTTGGTTAACAAGGGGGGAATAGCTACCATAATTAATTTGTGGGTTATTCTCTCTTCTTCCATGTCGTTCAAGAGTGATATCTCTAGGAATATGCCTATCCTCTTTTTCGCATATCAAACTATTTTCTTTGTGCAACCCCAGTTTCTCTTTTTTTGCCAGGTCAGTGGAGTGTTGGTAATAGTTCCAGAGGGCAGTACAATCCTCCAGTAATGTAAACATTGTCCAAAGGGTAATTTTCTTATAGGCTTTTGGGAACATAGCTCTGAAACAATAGCAAATACTTCCTGTCAGTGGGTTTGCGGTACATTGTGCTCTTGATTCTTCCATCTTTTGCTGTCAGAACTAGATCGAGAAAGTTGACCTAGGAGTGGTTGATCATCTTTGTGAATTTGGAAGCCATTCTGGATGTTCAGCCATTTCATGAAATCAGTGGGGTTTTCCTCTGTGCCTTCATGAAAATGTCAATTATATATCTGCTCCATAGTCTTATTTTCTTATGGGAAATGATTGCTGATGTCATACATGGTTATTTGTTCAAAAGCTGCTACATACAAGTTGGCTAAACTGGGGGGCAAAGATTGCTCCCATGGCGGATCCTGATGTATTTTGTGTGTTTTATTTTATTTTAAATAGAGCTGTACATAAGAACAGAAAACAGTACAAATGATTAAATCAATATTTAAAATACAGAGTATTTCAGCAATTGCAAAAAAATCCTCATTTACAAGATAAGAGAAGGTAGGATCATATAGAGAACCGAAGGGCTGAATAGACCGTAATGGAATGAAGAGAGAGAGGGAGTGTATTCCAGTTCAAGGGTGATAGGAGACCTAAAACGAGAATGAGCACAAGGGTGACGGGGGACTACAAGAAGATAGTGAGAAGCAGACTGAATTGAGCAAGAGGGTAGATAACTTGAAACAAGTGAAAAAAGATAGGGAAGAGCAAGACCATAGAGAGCTTTAAAAATGAAACATACAATATTAAACGGTGATGAAAGTAGAGCCATCCAAGCTGAGTCCAAGAAGAGGAAATAGAATCACGAGGCGCCAACAAACAAAGAACACGAATAGAAGCATTCAATACAGCTTTCAGTGGAGCCAAATGAGATAAGGGAAGTCCAAAGTGTGCAGAGGAACAGTAGAAAAACTGTGAAAAGATTAAAACAGGCACCAGCAACAATGTGGCTTTAAAAGTGATAAACAGACAGGCTTTCCGAATGCTATACAGATGAAATTGACAAGAATGAGCATATAGTGAAACGTGATGACTGAAAGATAGATCTGTGTAAAAAAGACATAGGTTAATGGCCACTATTGAAATGGGTAGATAGGCCAGAGGAAATGAAATAGAAGAATATAAAAGAGGAGAATTAATAATAGTAGAAGGAAAGAAAATAACCTCAGTTTTTGCAACGTTGAGAACTAAGAAGTGATCTGACATCCATGATTGGGTGGCCAGGATACAAGCATCAAGTTTATGATGAATGTCCTCGGTGACATGTGGAAATGAAAGAAAAAGTGTGTGTCGTTAGCATAGAAATGATGCGAGAACCAAAAAAGAATTTGCTCATAAGAAATCTTTTTCATAGATAAAGTCATTCTCAGTCAATTGACATTAGTGTTGCTTCTTGTGGGATTCTCATATACAGAGATTCTATGTCTAAATTGACTACAAATCTTGACATTTAACAGACCATTGAATAAGCCAACTTCAATGGCGACATGATTACCCTCAACATAACGAGTGAGTCCTGGAACATTTGAACTAAACTGGCATCTGGGGTGTCTATTCCACATTTAGTGCATGATCTTTCCACTGTTATAAATAAAATGTCAGCATGATCATTGCCCTTAGTTATCAAAGTGCTGAGGATGAACATGCTCATCCTATTTGCACAGACATGCATAATAGCCCAGCAGGTAAGGGGTTAATATGATGCTTTCCTTTTTTTCTGATGTTGTTAGCAGATCAGTTATATTGGCCATGTCCAATTCAGAAGCAACATCAGACCCTTCCTTCTGCCATAAAGCAATTCTGTTTGGATAGTTAAACTCAGACAACATCAGCAGTGTAATTGGTGGCAATTAACCCAGACCAATACCAAAAGTCACATATCAGAGCCCTAGGAATTGCAACCTTGATGGGTTGTGGAGGGTCATTAACCTTGTGTTGCAGACCCATCACAGAATGTGTACGATCGCCAAACTGTTGCTTTCCTGATGCATCTGCTGTTGGCCTACAAATGATGCCAACGCTCCTCTCACAACCTTAATCAATCCTGCATTGTCTAAGCAAGTCCCAAGTCAGAGCAGCAGGAGTGAGAAGGGCAGTAAACCTGACAAGGCAATCTGAGCCACTTTAGTTTGATGGTGAGCCTCACAAGAATTCACTGTATGTGGGTGGAAAGCGAAGAGTTACAACAGCAATATCCCCTTTCAGAGCTTGAGTAGCTTGCTACATTCTCTGAATTATGTCTGAGTGGAGCCATCAATCAGTTAGTGAGAATCTCCTTTCCTCTACTTCCATGCTCCTGGTTCAGCATTGGCTAAACGGTCACTTAGGCTTATTCCTGGAACCTTGGTAGCAGCACAACTTCCAATATCCTTTTTTTAAGGGCTTTACAGTGTTTGTCAGATCTCACACAATTATTTTGAATACTATAAATTCACTTTAGTGATTGTCACACAAATCACACAAAATTAGAACGCTTCTGTGACAAGTGCTTCTCTGCTCAAAAGGGAGACCTAAAGCCATGTGATCTCAGTTCATGCTCAAGCTCACTTGCATATTTTTCTCAACATCTCTCAATATGATCCATCTATTCCGGGGTGTGTCCCACTGTGAGCTCTGTAAGTTTCCCAGTAGCCCTCTGCATCATGGCCTCTTTTATGTGATTACCTATTTTATTTTCCAAATGTTCTCATAGCAAAGTGGTTGGGCTTGCTCACACTATGTAAAATTGGGCCCCTTTAAAAAACATGTTTTATTGTGTTTCAGTTACAATTAAACCTTTCACAGAAATACAAAATGCATCACAGCCATATTAATTCCATATCACAGTAGTTAAAACACAATAGGCATCCTTAGGAGTTGGCAGGTGTGGTATTAAGGTGCTAATGATTTTCCTTACTGGCACATTACTGCACCAGCCAACTCAGAGCGGGAGGTAATTCTGGCACCCCACCAGCAAAACTTGCTAGCATTACCAGCACCGGCATGACCAGTGACAGTAATACTGGCAACCCCCCATCAAGTCCTTTAGGACTCCATGGAATGAGGAGAAACTGCCCTTAATGGGAATCTGGTGTTAATTCCGCCAGACTGAGTACCAGTAATGGTAATTCCATTTGGTGGTATCCCACCGGATTTAATAGCGGAATACCACCAAACCTGTAAGTAGGCCCAATGTTTAAAATCCACTTAATTGTACGTTTCCATTAATTGATAGGTTCAATCGTTGTCATATACTCAACCCTCAAAATTATAGATACATTCTGTGAAAAATGATTTATGTCTTCAGTTGGCAATAACTGATAAACAAATTGTAGCACAACTAATAACAATGAGATTGTTGACAGCTTTCTGGGACAGGCTAAAGTGTAGGTTGCTAGACATATGCCTATCACAGAAATCATCTGTTGAAATGAACAATGAAGAATGTACACATTTTTAAAAATGTTTTAGTCACACTTCAATGTCTGAATATTACCCTGCGTTTTTTACAAAATCTATGCACACAATGTTTTTGAGAACTACGTTAATTCCGTGATACAAAGCCCCTTTGGTATTAAGAAAGCACCAATAGTCAGGAGTACACACAGGCATATCTTCAGTTCAGAAATGTAAAATCTTAAGAAAGAGAGGAATCGAGAAATCCGTTCCCTCCTGAAAGGGCTAGGAAATATTTCACTTAGTGGTAGGGTGAATGGTGTTAAAAATAAGTGGAAATCACAAGCAAGACGATTAAGGGCCAAACATTTCCAGAAGGACTTGGAGGATATGCTTCTTTCTCTTTCCGTTTCTAACACCCGGAAATTCTGGACTTTAATTAACAATAGAGGTGAAGTCCAATTGAATGCCCAAACTGTATGTATTCCTTCTTACGTTTTGGGAAGGGCATTTTGGTACACTATACAGTTCCCCAAATCTGGACTGGAATGTACCTAATGACATCCAAAGGATCCATGGAACATCCCCTTTACTTTGGCCGATATAAACAGAATGATTGTGTGTTGCTCTGCCTCCCTAGCTCCTGGCCCAAACTTGCTCTCTAATATGGTTCTCAAAGGCAATTCCTATTTATGGGCAAAACTGATTACTAGGATCATTCCTACGAGTTGGCACATGTACTTTGTTGTTCCTATATATAAACAGGGTGACGGGTACAGTCCACTTAGTTATAGACCAATCCCCTTTTTGGACACGGACTCCAAAATGTTTGCCTCTATCATTCTGGAGCATATCCATGATTGGATTATGGAATTTAGTATATTTTCTCCTTTTCAATTTGGTTTAAGGAAGCATGTAGGAATGGACGCGGGTGGTTTAATGATGAATATTGTGCAACAACAGGCATAGATTGTGGGGACCCACCCATTTATCTCGCCTCTATTGACCTGACATCAGCTTTTGACATGGTGAATAGAACCACGTTATGGACAAAACTCTATTACTTAGGTATGCCTACACCCCTGCTGTCAATTCTTTATTATCTGCATGAAGATACTAAAATTAAAGTCCGATTGAGCACAGATGGATCACTATCTCAAGAGATCAAGGTATCCAATAGCTTAAGACAAGGATGTATCTTCGCCCCCACTGTTTTCAATCTGTACTTTTCCAATGTGGGTTAACACAAGATATATCATTTGTTCCACCGAAGGTGGAGGGAGTTAAGGATTTCTGTACTGCCTGTGCTGACGACGTGACATTATATGATCACACCCCTATAGGATTACAACATCTTCTTACTTCCTTTAAAGACTATACATGGGCAAACTCCTTAATAATTAATCATACCAAAACTGTCATCCTGCGATTAAGCTATAGCGAAATGCCCAACAAATACTCCTGGTTTCTAGAAAATGTAAAATTGCCAGTGAGTCATGCTATTCGATACCTGGGCTATCCTATTTTTGAGGATACGAAAAAGGTAAATTACTGCGACTATCTTGATAAGAAAATGAATCCACTTATGTGTCAGTTATGGAAAATTGAAAACAAGTATGGCAAATTCTCCATGCTACCATGCTTATGCATGTATAGAAATACATTTGTGGCACAGTTCTGCTTTGGTTTGGAGTTTGCCCCGTTCTGGAGTACAGAGAAAATTGGAAAGTATGAGGGCCGCATTCTAAAATCTATGGTCCGATGTCTGCCAAAGTGTGTACCCCTTATTGCTATTCGTTATGAACTGGGGCTTTTTTCTACCAAAAGTATAATTGAATGGCGAAGGCTAGCTTTTGTACAGGAAACTGCTTTCAAGCAAGGACATCACTAGATGGCATGAGAGCACGGTTTACCAGCATACCAATAAGGACCTAACTAAACAAACTGGAATAAAGATTGAATATTTCGTTTCACTGAAGTAAGTAATTTCAAAACCTAATTTTCCACAAATGATAACTACTTTTTCTACTTAACTTGTAACTGGATCCAAAGACACATGAAGTATCAAAGTCAAATATTTTTTGTTGCCTTTGTTTGCAGGCTAAATCATGTAATGAAATCACAAAATATCAAATTTGTTCGCCATAACCCTACTGATGAACCATCCGAAAGGGATGGAGAAACACTTGTAGAGGGGTCATCAAGTTTTCATTAGCTAAAAATTGGTACTTTCTTTGCATCATGCAAAAGGGGTCATTAAGTTGTCATTACCTAAAAATTTGAACTCTCTTTGCATCACCCAAAACTTCATTTTTCATATATTAAAAATATGATCATGAAAAGGATATGTACTGCAAAAATGTACTTTCAAATCTAATGAAATTATGATCTATTTGCTACATCTCAGCTCCTCTGTATGAATGCAATACAGAGTACATACAGATAAAGTTTAAGTTAATAAACAATCATTCAAAATAAGCATTTGGAGTGCATAATTATCTCTGTTGTTATTCCTCATATTTCTCAAACACTGGTCAGCCGCACTGATTCAGAGATAGGTGCCGCAAACAACGCAACTTAAATACGAATAACCAAAACAGGAAACTCGCCATAGTTGTTCAGACTGGATGAAACTACAATTAAGGACACCACTTTATACAGAATCATGGGAAGCGGGCTTCAAATTGGAAAGGTCTCCTCGAAATTTCTTGTTGACTTGGAAAGGGAAGCTTCTGAATCCCTCAATAAAGTGGAGGTTTCCTGTGATCTTTTGATTTCCAACCCAATTAAGGTCAAGAATTTGCTTCTTCATTGCGATTGGAATTCAACGGTTAGAGAAATACTGAACAAGAAATTATATAGCCAACTTGCCTCAAACTATAAAAATATGGGTGTCACTGAACCATACTTGCTTAAATGTCCTGATAGATCGTGGAGGCAAGCTTTTATGAGGTTTAACTTTAATGTCCTTGGTGCAGGCGAATTTATGAACATCAGGTCCGGAGCCCTTGATCTTGCCTCCACTTGCAGATATTGTAAAATTGAGGTCCCTTCTGAAACCCTTAAACATATTTTAACAGAATTTGTTGGATTAAGAACAGAACAAATTGAATATTTTTCGCAATGTGCATCTAACACGGAGTGTGTGGAACTGACCTCACTATGGTTAGACATTACATGGGAATCAAATCAAGTTTCAGCTAGCAATCTTAAGATAATTGAAGACACATTGTGGACTGTAATTCCGGTATATAGCTATCTCTTATAGGTAGATAAGATGGACGTCGTGTCGACGGATTATACAGCATCCTTCTGAATTTTAGTGTGTTTCTGCTCCTCTGAAATATATCATTCAGAATTATGAGGAGGTAATGTTAGTCTATTGAGTTAATGTGAAAGTATGAAATTATTTATTTTATGTATTTTAACTGTTCAATATTTTTGTAAAAGTTACTGTGTAACCAAAAACACATTTTTTAAACCAAATTACCCTGGGTTTTTTTACAACTATCGCTTTTCCAGCTATTTCTCTGAACCATTACATCGGTTGCCAGGAAATGTTATCAGATATGTAAGACTCCTAACCTTTAACTGTTTTCATGATAGTCTAATACATCTTGTATAACTAATATAAATATGTTTTTAGAATACTTAATAGAAGGGCATCTATTTTAAATATTGTATAAGTTATGGCATACTGTAATAAGATGATGTATGTTTGTATGTATTTAAATTTAACTGTTTTGCTGCTAATGGAGAAATATTAATCTAATAAATAAATTGAATTGTATTGTTTTGTTGCATCATGGGCGTCTACCCAATCCTTTAGCTCACTATCTTTCAAAGAGGAAAAATTCTCCTCTGAACATGAATACAAACAGCAACTCTAAGTTACTAGGGGAAAACAGACTTGGACTGCTTGCGCACTATTCTTAGAAGCAGAGCTCCACCATACTGATGAGGACCAACCACACTGAAACACGTGTCTGGGGTTGCTCTTGGTACTCTTGTTCAGAGGAGAATTGCCTAGCATTTTGGTGATATACTGCCCCAGGGCAGGACAAAGACAGATAGGTTCTGGATATTTCTCCTCTGTGAAAGATAGTGAGCTAAAGACTCCAGGTAAGGCTCTTGTAACTAGGACTAATGTCTGGCAGAGAGACTCCCAGGAACCCCCAATGTTACTTGCATATTTTAAATAACTTTGGCAACTTACCAGGGGAATCCAGACTTGGACCACTTGCTGTCTATTCTTAGAGAGGAACAGCTCCACCCTTCTGATGAGGTCCAAAAATACCGAAACAAGTGTCTGGGGTTGATGTTGGTACTCTTGTTCAGAGCAGAATTGCCTAGCATGTCTGTGATGGACTGCACCAGGGCAGGACAAAGACTCATATGTTCTGGATATTTCTCCTCTGTGAAAGATAGTGAGCTAAAGACACCGGGTAAGGCTCTTGTAACTAGAACTAATGTCTGGCAGAGAGACTTCCAGGACCTCCCCTTCTTATTTGCATATTTTAAGTAACTTTGGGTCTCACCCTAAGTTATTAGGGGAATCCAGACGAGGACCCCTTGCTCACTATTCTTAGAGAGGCACAGCTCCACCCTACTGATGAGGTCCAAACAGACTGAAATACGTGTATGGGGTTGCTGTTGGTACTCTTGTTCAGATGGAAATTGCCAAGCATTTCAGTGATGGACTGCCCCAGGGCAGGACAAAGACTGCTATGTTGTGTATATTTCTCTTCTGTGAAAGATAGTGAGCTAAAGACTCTGGGTAAGGCTTTCGTAACCAGGACTAATGAGACTCCCACGACCACACTTGTTATTTGCATATTTTAAGTAACTTTGGGTCTCACCCTAAGTTACTAAGGGAATCCAAACGTGGACCCCTTGCTCAATATTCTGAGAGAGGCACAGCTCCACTCTACTGATGAGGTCCAACCAGACCGAAACACGTGTCTGGGGTTGCTGTTGGTACTCTTGTTCAGAGGAGAATTGCCTAGCTTTTCGGTGCTGGACTGCTCCAGGGCAGGACAAAGACTGATATGTTTCGGATATTTTACCTCTGTGAAAGATAGTGAGCTAACGACTCTGGGTAAGGCTGTCGTAACCAGGACTAATGTCTGGCAGAGAGAATCGTAGGCCGGCCCCCTGTTATTTGCTTATTTTAAGTAACTTTGAGTCTCACCCTAAGTTACTAAGGGAATCCAGACGTGGATCTCTTGCTCACTATTCTTGGAGAGGCACAGCTACACCCTACTGATGAGGTCCAAACAGACTGAAACACGTGTCTGGGGTTGCTGTTGGTACTCTTGTTTAGAGGAGAATTGCCTAGCATTTTGGTGCGGGACTGCCCCAGGGCACGACAAAGACTAATATATTTTGGATATTTCTCCTCTGTGAAAGATAGTGAGCTAAATACTCTCGGTAAGGCTCTCGTAACCAGGACTAATGTCTGGCAGAGAGACTCCCAGGACCCCCTAATGTTATTTGCATATTTTAAATAACTTTGGCTATTTACTAGGGGAATCCAGACTTGGACCCCTTGCTCACTATTCTTAGAGGGGCACAGCTTCACCTTACTGATGAGGTCCAACCAGCCTGAAACACGTGTCTGGGGTTGCTGTTGGTCCTCTTGTTCAGATGAGAATTGCCAAGAATTTCGGTGATGGAATGCCTCAGAGCAGGACAAAGACTTCTATGTTGTGGATATTTCTCTTCTGTGAAAGATAGTGAGCTAAAGACTCTGGGTAAGGCTCTCGTAACCAGGACTAGTGAGACTCCCAGGACCCCTTTGTTATTTGCATATTTTAAGTAACTTTGGGTCTCACTTTAAGTTACTAGGGGAATCTAGACGTGGACCGCTTGCTCAATATTCCGAGAGAGGCACAGCTCCACCCTACTGATGAGGTCCAACCAGACCGAAACACGTGTCTGGGGTTGCTGTTGGTACTCTTGTTCAGAGGAGAATTGCCTAGCTTTTCGGTGCTGGACTGTTCCAGTGCAGGACAAAGACTGATATGTTTCCGATATTTCGCCTCTGGGAAAGATAGTGAGCTAACGACTCTGGGTAAGGCGGTCGTAACCAGGACTAATGTCTGGCAGAGAGAATCGTAGGACCGCCCCGTTATTTGCATATTTTAAGTAACTTTGTGTCTCACCCTAAGTTACTAAGGGAATCCAGACGTGGACCTCTTGCTCACTATTCTTGGAGAGGCACAGCTCCACCCTATTGATGAGGTCCAACCAGACCGAAACACGTGTCTGGGGTTGCTGTTGGTACTCTTGTTCAGAGGAGAATTGCCTAGCATTTTGGTGTGGGACTTCCCCAGGGCTGGACAAAGACTGATATATTTTGGATATTTCTCCTCTGTGAAGATAGTGAGGTAAAGACTCTAGGTAAGGCTCTCGTAGCCAGGACTAATGTCTGGCAGAGAGACTCCCAGGACCCCCCAATGTTATTTGCATATTTTAAATAACTTTGGCAATTTACTAGGGGAATCCACACTTGGACCCTTTGCTCACTATTCTTAGAGATGCACAGCTCCACCCTATTGATGAGGTCCAACCAGACCGAAACACGTGTCTGGGGTTGCTATTGGTACTCTTGTTCAAAGAAGAATTGCCTAGCATTTCGGTGCTGGACTGCCCCAGGGTAGGACAAAGACTGACATGTTTTGGATATTTCTCCTCTGTGAAAGATAGTGAGCTAAAGACACCGGGTAAGGCTCTTGTAACTAGGACTAGTGTTAGGGAGAATTCTCTGTTTAGGCTGAATTTCCTAACCTAGTGAGTCCCCCAGCAGCTTTGCTGGATTTCTGGAGTTTATTTTTTCCATTCTGCCAAGAGTGAGACTCTTTTTCTCCCACTCTTGGACGTGAATGTGTGTAATTCCCTTGAATGGCAATGTGTTCTATGGGCTATGGGTTCTTTTACTCCATAGGGTCTCATATGTTTTTCTATGTGTGTTACACCGCACTCTCCGTGCCATAGCACTGGGGCGTCCTAGCGGACCTCCATCATAGACTCCATACCCGGGGACTGACTACTGTCTGCCCGGGCATGTAAAGTCACCATTGGCTTTACTAGACCTAAATTTACTAACAGAACTAGTACACACCATCCTATTATGGTCGTACTAGTAGGGGTAATTCGATTACTCCGAGGTCTGTTATTCGAGGGGGCACTGTCCCGTCCCCCCTCGTCGAGTTTTGGCTGGTGGCAGTGGAAACTACTTGTTATATTCGACCCCGAATATAACCCTATGGGATTCTTCCCATTGTTGGAGGTTAATACTTTTCCTTGTTAATCTCTAACATACCACCGGTTTATCTTAAATAAATCTATCGTTTGGTATTTCTGCCAGAACTCGTTTTTTAAAATAGCGTCTGTGTTCGTCTCTGTGACTCCTAAACCAAAGGTTGAGCCCTTTGTTCCACTTTTGGTGGGCCTCTACACAGAGGCCCTCCAAAGTGGTGCCATTCTGTCTGGGTACCACAGGGGGTGTGGGAGGGGGTTTAGGCACCCTGGACTGAGTTGCCTTGCCAACGCAAGTCGCACTCTGGTGTGATTGGCCAAAGTGGTGAGCCACTTAGCGTGTTTTGATTGACAGCTAGGCTGAATGAATGGGGGTTTTCTGCATAAAAGCAGGGGCTTTTGGGACTGGGTCTTCAGAAGTCGCCACAGGACCTAAGAATCCGACGAGGGTAAAGCTGAGCCGACCTGCAACAAAGACACCTCCGGTGGAGCCCTGCTGAACCGACTCACCACTTCCCGATGACAGAGGAGATCTCCCCGCTGGAGAGTCTCTTCCCCTGACTGGTGGGAACAACCAGTCCCCTTTGCTTTTTCTTCGTTCCAGGACATAGTGATCAAATTGCCCATGCAGAGCACCCCGGCAACCGGATAGCCACTACCCCTGTACCGCGACCAAAAGGTGGTGCCTTGTGACGGAGCTTCCGCAGCTGGTCTCTTCCCTGGTGGTGCAATGATCTTCCACTTTCCTTCGACGACGAGATCATCTCTTCTCTTGGCAAAGACCCGACGTGCATCCACCACCAGGAACAACTGCCCCCGCCGGAGCTGTCTCGCCACAAACAAGGTACCGTGTCCGCCTGGCTCCCCTTGTGCCGGTTAGCGTGAGGTGTCTGAATCCTCGCCCCTCCATTGGGTCGCCTCCAAGCGTTCTCATCTCTCTGTTCTGAACTGGTCCAATCTTTCTATAACCATTTGTGACAAAGACTCGAAGTGCATTTCCGCTGTGATACTTTCTGGGACATATCGCCTTGCCTCTCTCCGAGTGGGCCTGGCCTCTGAACTTTGCGATCTACAGTGAACCCTGCCTTACTTGCCTTGCATTTGTTCATAAAAGTGTTGGTACCGAATTGATTTCTTACCCTGCCTTTCTCTCCCATCCTTATGAATACTAGAGTGCCATCTAGGTTAAAAGCATTCACCTCTGTCTGCAAATAAGTGGTGCCGTTGAACCTAGACTTGTCGAACTATTGTTAGGGGGATTGATTTTTCTTATAGTAATCGTGCTTGAAGTGTTTACCGTATTAGTGCCCGAGTGTTTCTCATAGATGTGTTTTATAAATAAATAACTATATATCTTTACACCGAAGCCTTGTTCCGTGTTTGCTTGTTCTACTGCGTAAATTGCCCTATTTTGTATACTCCACATACTGCCTAACTCTTCTTGAGGGAAGTCTGACTGCTCAGCCACAGCTACCAAGTGAATCTGTGTGGTGCAGACTGCTACCAAGTGGGTTTACTGCCAAACACCTGTAGTCCTAAATCTTTTGCAGTGGTCCCAGAGGGAACTGCACAGGTTTCCGCCTAACAACTAATGTCTGGCAGAGAGACTTCCAGGACCCCCCTTCTTATTTGCATATTTTAAGTAACTTTGGGTCTCACCCTAAGTTACTAGGGGAATCCAGACAAGGACCCCTTGCTCACTATTCTTAGAGAGGCACAGCTTCACCCTACTGATGAGGTCCAACCAGACTGAAACATGTGTCTGGGGTTGCTGTTGGTCCTCTTGTGCAGATGAGAATTGCCAAGCATTTCGGTGATGGAATGCCTCAGAGCAGGACAAAGACTGCTATGTTGTGGATATTTCTCTTCTGTGAAAGATAGTGAGCTAAAGACTCTGGGTAAGGCTTTCGTAACCAGGACTAGTGAGACTCCGAGGACCCCTTTGTTATTTGCATATTTTAAGTAACTTTGTGTCTCACCCTAAGTTACTAAAGAAATCCAGACGTGGACCTCTTGCTCACTATTCTTGGAGAGGCACAGCTCCACCCTATTGATTAGGTCCAACCAGACCGAATCAAGTGTCTCGGGTTGCTGTTGGTACTCTTGTTCAGAGGAGAATTGCCTAGCTTTTCGGTGCTCGACTGCTCCAGGACAGGACAAAGACTGATATGTTTCGGATATTTCGCTTCTGTGAAAGATAGTGAGCTAACGACTCTGGGTAAGGCTGTTGTAACCAGGACTAATGTCTGGCAGAGAGAATCGTTGGACCGCCCACTGTTATTTGCATATTTTAAGTAACTTTGGGCCTCACCTAAGTTACTAGGGGAATCCAGACATGGACACCTTGCTCACTATCCTGAGAGAGGCACAACTTCACCCTACTGATGCGGTCCAACCATACCGAAACACATGTCTGGAGTTGCTGTTGGTTCTCTTGTTCAGAGCAGAATTGCCTATCATGTCTGTGATGGACTGCCCCATGGCAGGACAAAGACTGATATGTTTTGGATATTTCTCGTCTGTGAAAGATAGTGAGCTAAAGACTCCGGGTAAGTCTCTTGTAACCAGGACTAATGTCTGGCAGAGAGACTCCCAGGAACCCCCTTCTTATTTTCATATTTTAAGTAACTTTGCGTCTCACCCTAAGATACTAGGGGAATCCAAACAAGGACCTGCTCACTATTCTTAGGGAGGCAGAGCTTCACCCTACTGATGAGGTCCAACCAGACTGAAACATGTGTCTGATGTTGCTGTTGGTACTCTTGTTCAGAGGAGAATTGCTTAGCATTTTGGTGCTGGAATGCCCCAGGAAAGGACATAGACTGATATGTTTTGGATATTTCTCCTCTTTGAAAGATAGCAAGATAAAGACTCTGGTTAAGGCTCTCGTAACCAGGACTAAAGTCTGGCAGAGAGACTCCCAGGACCCCTCTTGTTGTTTGCATATTTTAAATAACTTTGGGTCTCACTAAGTTACTAGGGGAATCCAGGTATGACCCTTGCTCACTATTTTTAGAGAGGCACAGCTCACCTTACTGATGAGGTGCAACCAGATCGAAACATGTGTCTGGGGATGCTGTTGGTACTCTTATACAGAGGAGAATTGTCTAGCATTTCAGTGTGGGACTGCTCCAGGGCAGGGCAAAGACTGCTATGTTTTGGATATTTCTCCTCCTTGAAAGATAGTGAGCTAAAGACCCTTGGTAAGGCTCTCGCAACCAGGACTAATGTCTGGCAGAGAGACTCCCGGGACCCCCCTTGTTATTTGCATATTTTAATTAACTTTGGGTCTCACCCTAAGTTACTAGGGAAATCAAGACGTGGGCCTCTTGCTCACTATTCTTAGAGAAGCACAGCTCACCGTACTGATAAGGTCCAACCAGAACTAAACACATGTATGGGGTTGCTGTTGGTACTCTTGTTCAGAGGAGAATTGCCTAGCTTTTTGATGCTGGACTGCCCCAGGGCAGGACAAAGACTGATATGTTTTGGATATTTGTCCTCTGTGAAAGATAGTGATCTAATGATCTGGGTAAAGCTCTCGCAACCAGGACTAATGTCTGGCGGAGAGACTTCCAGGACCCCCCCTTGTTATCTACACTCAACCTCTCCAGAATTCTGGAACACTTACTATCAAAATATTGAAATGGTTTTGAGTTTTTTATCTCCAACGTACGATTTAAATCTTCATGCATAGTGTTCTTACTGGGCTCTGCTATCTTCAAGTATATTTTTCGAGCTTGCCAGTTCACATGAGTTACAAATGCAACCAAGCCAAATTCATACCGAATAATAGCGCCCAGATCCTCCTGAGGAAGGGATACGACTCTCTGCCAAATAAGATCTTCTATTTTGTTAAAACATTTCAAATCATACTATACTGCAGTTGCAAACCCTAAATTAAACTTGGAATCATGTTTTGCTTACACAGTATTAGCAATGGAATATAAAAATATCTCCAGTACTTTTTCTGGAACCTCTTAATTTGAGCAACATTTAGTGGAACTTTAGATTGTACTCAGTCCATTGCTGATTGATTTATATATTGTGCATTTGTAAAGCGCTTATACAGCAAGAACTTGTGTTTCACAGGGCAAGTGAGGGAACATGGGACAAAGGCTAAATATTACAATAATGAACCGGATAGTGGTGGTTCTACAAGGCATTGTGGGCATTCGGATCGTGCACGTGGAGATTCTTTATAGATGGTAAATCCAAAATGAATTATTTTTTCATATTCTTCAAGAGCTATCCCATTCAGATTCCACGAAATGTAGGCATTTTTCCTAAAATGAAAGGACATTGTTTTCGTCTTGATGCGGTTTGCCACCTAATTGTGCTTGTGTAGGAATATAGACATCTTATTTAATGGTCTCCGGAGGTCTATTGGTTCTGCATCAAATATTTTGAGATCCTCTGCATATGCTAACCAGTGCAGATGATCTTGACCACCAATACGTGGTGGGAAAACACGAGCAGTATTTAGATATTCCCCTAGATCTGACATACACAGCTCTGGCTGTGCCTTTAGAATTCATAAAGGGATTCCATCCAGTTCCATTGAAGCTGATGCTCTTGCATTTTGTATGAGTAAGATTATGCCCTCTGTGTCACTATCAAACACCATATTTTCCCGTTGTTGATTTATGATCTCGTCCCCAGTCTCAAAATGAAATTGGGTCCAATTCAAGATCGACTTGTGAGTTGTGTTCTTCAATTGCCAGTTGCCAACAAGATGAATCGTCCTTGCAGATTATTACAGGACTTCGTTTGGTTCACAGTCCACCCTTGCATTTATTTAATGAAGATGTTGGCCATCCTCATCCTCTCTTTGTTTGTTGTGAGTGCTTCATAGGACCTTATTCATTTATACATGAAAACAATGCATTTTAAGACTTTAATGACGCCTCAAAAGTGTCATCAAGTGCTTTGCAGTAACACTTACGTTAACACTGGAACAATAGCTTGATATCAGCTGTTACAAGCACTCCAGACAAGGTATGGTAATACAATGGAAGCAGGCAGCTGAAGCCATCATGTTCTCCTGGATTTCCGGGATTTATTTAGATGCCTGGCAACAGCCTTAGAAACACATAGAAGCCCACCACATGGAGAGAGATGTAATGATCAACTGGCACCTTGAGTGGCAAAGCACATGCTCCCACTTGGCCTCATGTTATGGGTGATTGGGCACTTCGCAGAGTGCATGTCAGATCCCACGAAGCTTGCCACTCTTGTATAGAACATTTTTCCAGGTACTTTCACTAGTCCACCAGCACAATCTCCAACACAACACACACAGACACAGCTTGAAGATATGAGTGTTGCAGCCATGTGAGATATGCTCCTTCAGTATGGAGGCCAAGTCGGGTCTTTGGTTCTGTTAAAGCTTAGTTTAATACCTTTACTTAAGCACATACGTAGATAAGTGAAAACGCTTACCGTGAACAGTTTAAACCTCTAGCAACGAAGAAGGATACATAACAAAGCGATATTGTCAGCAGTTATATATCTCACACTAAAAATGAGTACAATTCTTATAACATAGACTTGGAGAACCACCACAGGCCATGGCACAACACAGAAGAGGTATATAACACATTGCCACTTGACCTCGGATAAACAGAACCTTCCTTTGTTCAGGTCCGTTGGAAAAAACAGATTTTCTTTTGTTTTTGGAAATGTATGATTGATTATTTTAGCTCCTTTTAATTTTCGAATGAAATGTGGTATGTAGACACGCTTTCTAAGGGTGTTTCTTGCTACTATCGAAATTAAATTAAAGTAATTACATTCATGTCGCTTGTGTTTCTTCGGTTTTTTGGATTAACACACACAGTGAATACAAGTTTCATCATGGGAGCTGCTTTAAGCACATTTTTTTCTGTAATTTTACACTTTTACAAATTACAAATAGCATGAAAAAAACACAAGCACATCCCGGTTTCATTTTTGGTAATGGAAACACATCAGTGGCATATAAAAGAGAACTCATGCAAGAATGGGCATGAAGGTGTTGCATGCAGTTAACGTGTGAGATTGTGTGAAGTTAACATAACGAAGAAAGGTCAGATTTGAAAATGTTATAATTTTCGCAAAAAAAGCTCATTGTGCAGTCTGTAAATGATAACATTTGAAAATATGATTGAAACGGTGTTTCTGTGTTATGACTGGTGTCAGTTATCTCGTGAAAGACATGAGCTTGAAACGACACTTTGCTCTCCTGTACTTTGGCAAAATGCACACTTTGATTTCATGCTTCAGTAGACCTTAAAGGACAATGGCAGCGACATCATAATATTTCATTTAATGTGAATTTAGAGGAAGTTGCCTCAAAATGACCACCGTTATATCTACATAACTCTAACGTTGCCAGTCATAACATTAAAAGACGTGATTCACCACTGCTAAAAAAGGAGAAGGACGGTTATGTATATATGTTAGGTGTGCATGGCTTAAGGGCACTATTTGAACATAAGATTTGAAAAACATTACAGCAAGTTGGTTTACATGAGCAGATATCGTCACTTGCTCAGACATTCAGACAATATATTCGACTTTTGTTTTAAAATAATTTTGCTGTCCATGTGTACATTTACCAAATTTTTTCACCTGCACATTGATTCAGAAAAAATGTCAAGTGATCGAAGCAAATACTTCATACTTTGAAGCCTCCTAAATATTGCATTAACAAAGTAAGCATCAGAGAAATATTTTAATTCATAAATGTTAGACAGCGATACATAACAAACACCAGTTACGAAGAAAATCGTACAAGGATTGTAATTCACAGACCAAAAGTGCCCTTATACAAAAACAAAAAGAATGATACACTGCTCAGAGGCATTCTCCCTTTCCTCCTCTTCTCCCAGAAACTCGATGTCTCCAGTGCTCTGGTCTTCTCCAGGTTGGACTACTGCAACAGCCTCTTCCTCAATCTACCTAACGCCATCATCCGCCCCCTTCAACTAATTCAGAATAGGACTGCAAGACCTATCCTATGCCTCAAGCCCAGGGACTGCATTTCTCCAGCCCTAAAATCTCTCCACTGGCTCCCTGCTGTAGCGAGGATCAAGTTCAAGGCCCTCTGCATCATTCAGAAGGCTCTCTGGGGCCTGGGACATCCAACTCTCTCTCCTTAAATACCTTCCTTGTATAGCTCTTTGGTCTTGTAGCTCCACTCTCTGCAGAGCAGACGCTTCTACAAGCATAGAGTCGGGGTAGATCCATCTCAGCGTAGGTGCCTCCCTCTGGATTGGCTTCACTGCACCTCTCAGCACTTGTGCCAGATCTCTTAAAGTTCCTTAAGCTTCTCAATACCTTCCTTTTCTCCTCCTCCTCCCCAATCCCCCTTCCCTGCTAATGTCCCCATCTGTCTGGTTCCTTCAGATTCTTAAAGGGTACCAGGCCCTCCTCGTCCAGTCTCCCCCTGCACTTGGTATCCACTGAGGCCCCCCACAACCTGCAATTGCCCTCCAGGCCCCAATGTCTATGCTAGACTGTTTGGGCCTACACCCCTTGAGCCCTTCCAGGCCCTTACCTTGCACTAAGCTGGTGGTCCTCCCTTCCCCTACACTCTCTTCTTTCCCCTGGCTCTGTCTACCTGGCCTCCCCTGGCACTCACTTTCTCACAGGCCCTTCTGCCCTGACTGGCACTCCCCACCCTCCCCTCTCCCCGCACCTCTTGTTACTGCAATTGCATGATGCAAATGTCACAAGGCCTAGTAGGACTGTATGTTCTGTCCTCCCTGTCCCCCCCTTTTGTTTTGTTTCATCTTGACACACATTGTGTACAAGTGCCTTATCAATACTCAATAAATAAATAGACTAAAAAAAAATATATATATTTTTTAATCTAATTACTAACATAAACACTTGCCCACATCACTCAGGAATAAAAAGATCTAAATACCCCAACACACGATTCATAATTGCTTCAACAGAAAATATCATATTTCTAGTGAATGTATTAACTGTGTTTAGTTATACCATTTAACCATGCATGCACCCTTCCTGCAGGGGCCACATGACAGGACCAGCAACCATGCCCCATGGACAGTATTGGCTGTAGTATCTGCTGGAATTGACCCACAGTGACTTTACATAAATCGCCAACTTGCAAGGTATTCAGCCATGCCCCTCCATCGTTACCTCATCTTAAGTATTCACTGCATATCACTTAAACTGCTCGCTGGGCAAAATGCACCAATCTGCAATGGTGTCCAGACATTTGGTCGACCTAAAACTAGTCGAATGACATTTGGTCGACGCAATTTGGTCGAAAACCAAATGGTCGAATTTTTTTTTTTAATTATATATTTATTTTTCGGGTTTTCGTTTTTTACAAAAATGGGTTTTTAGAAAAAAAGGGGGTTAGGGGGGAGACCCCCCCCCCAAAAAAAAAAAGGTGAAAATAAAAAAAAAACAAATTCGACCATTTGGTTTTCGCCCAAATTGATTCGACCATTTGTCTGGTCGACCAATTTTTTTCGACCAAATGTCTGGTAACTATCTGCAATAGCCTTTGCTGAAGGTGTTTACCTTGTCATTATGTATTTAGTTGTGTACATTGTGTAAAATGTAAATGATTAATGTTTTAAAAAACGCTGGATTTCACATTGGCCCTTGTAGCCATTCCTTACCTCCATTCTTAATAAGAACCTTGCAGAGGACATCCAAAAAGATCCTCCCCAGGCAGTGACCCCTTCCTGACTGCTTTACTCTCTCAAACAAATGCCTGTTCCTGGAACCACATTCAAGTATCCAGGATTCCAAGCAGCCAGCCGTTGCTGCCCGATTCAGAGGCCAGCAGCAAGACCTATTAGATATGCATTGCAAGAAATGTCATCCAGAAGTAGATGGTCTGATTACCAATGCATTGAAACCGGTTGACCATACTAGTTGTGGCTCGACCAAAACACAACTAGATATTCCCAATACTGATAGGGGTTACAGTGAAAACCATCTATAACTCACATAGAGTGAGCATTCTTTGTGGCAATCCCCAGATTTTTTTTTGGGCTTTTTGTTTTTAAGAAGATTCAACCCTCTTTTTTTGTTTCGCTTCCTCGTTTTGACAACCACCAGCATGCAGATTAAAGGAGCCATTAGGGTTATTAATTATGCAGAGGAAATCCCGATGACCCAAGCCATCACATGCTAGTTGATACAGCCTGGTTTAGACTACGAGATCTAATCACACTCTCGTAGACACCCTCACTTTCGGTGGTTGCCCCTTTTGGCTGTTGTTCCAACATCCAGTGTGTTTTATACGCAATTAACTGCACACTTTGTATAGAGTCAGGGACAGCTTCTTGACCTATCCCTCTTGGATAAGTGTTGCACCATCCGCTGTCTAGGGACAGAAACCCCTGCCAGGGCTACCGTGTTCTTCCTGAGGGCCAGAACAGCTCATTATCTTGTTTTTCTCTTTGTGATTACCTCTAAGTTGCAACAATCACTTGTTTCGATTCCATTCACAGATAGACACTTTCTTTTCTTTCTCCTAAAGAACTGTTCCTTTGTGTACCAGAACAGTTTCTTAACAGTTAGGGAAGGCAGTAGCACTTCTGGCTTTTTTTTTAGCCCAATAAACCCTGCATGTTGTATGGGATGTGCTACTTTTATATTTGGTATTTTAGTTCTATTTTGTAGATGATTGCATATTTATGATTTCATGTTAAATTATTAAAATAAGGTTACTTTTTTAAAATACATTTTTAGTACATAAACTATCCAAATACTTTGCAGTATAATAATGTTTTTTATATGGTGCACTTTATGCATGTACACATTTTTAATAATTCTGGTTTTTAATGTGTTCAATTAATACAAACTTTGCTTGTGTGTGATTGTTTTGTACGGCATAATCCAAATGTTGAAATTATACTATGTATTGTGTGCATTTACAATACTACTTGATTTAATGATTTAAATTATATAACACTTTGTTTGTGTTTGTATGTTTTCTACAGCATAATAAAATGTTTAATTACAATATGTATTATTGTATTAATGCTTAGATTTACATTTAATGAAGTGTGTAAATTTCAATTGTATATGTAGATACTTGTACTTATGTATTATACGTAATGATATTGTACACATACATATGTTGGGTTTACAGTTTTTAAATATATTATGTCTTTTTTAGAATATTTTTTGCTTTACTAAAAATGTGTGTTT
Source organism: Ambystoma mexicanum (assembly GCF_040938575.1). Lineage (NCBI taxonomy): Eukaryota > Metazoa > Chordata > Amphibia > Caudata > Ambystomatidae > Ambystoma > Ambystoma mexicanum. The sequence continues at coordinate 658,874,061 of NC_090932.1, read as the reverse complement.
CATAGGTAAATATACTTGAGTGTTTGTTAACTTATATCCTTTTTATATGTATTTAGCAATAATTCAAATATTCATACATGTATAGTATATTATACAGAGAAAAGACACAGATTTAATGAATATGTACTCATTGATAGTAATTCGCAATCGTTGATGCCTTACATTTTGCAGACATTCCAACGGTTGTAATACTTTATTTGTGTTGTTTGTTGGGCTTTCTCATAACACCACATCAAATGTTTGTATTCATTTTAGTATTGGTGACATTTTTTTCTCCTCTATAGGTGAACTATGTAAACTACAAATCAAAGAAATATCAATAAATAGATATGGCAATGTGTTTGCTTTTGTGGACCACAGCAGGATTAATCTAATTCTCAAAATACTACTACTTGAAACAGTATGAGATTTACCTTGATAGGTAACAGCAGTTGGCACTGTTGAAATACAACTAGGTTTATGGTAAAAGGCAAATTATTTTTTTCATTTTTGTGTACAGTAGATGTTATAACATTTGAAATATAAATACTAGCAGTGCTATAATGTATTTTTATGTTTTTTGCAGCATACAAAACTTTGCACGTTGAAACTGTTCTATTAGTAGTATGCAAGACATGTTTTAATAGAATTTTGCACTTTTTGAATATTACTAGAAACAGTACAATCCATTTGTGTGATTTGTTAGACTTGTTGGACTTCAGACTTTTGGAATAGTACTAAATGTAGTATTAGGTGATATTTCCAGAGGATTGTTATAAATCTTTTAAAGGACTTGAAGGAAAAACTTCACAAGAAGAATTGTTTTAAAAATAGAAACATGGCATACATAGATGTAATGTTAAATTTTAATTAACTGGTTTTATTGGTGACTAATTCCATTTTCAAGTTAGAATGGTTAACTCATTGTTTGCATGTTTTGAATGTTTTATTTTATTATTCTGAACTAAAACATTTTAAATTTAAAGTAGTAACCCATTTTACCTTTATTTGTTGTAATATGTTAACAAACACTTACCATGCTGTAGTCCTTTTTTAAGAGGAAACTGCCTGTGATCAAGTTGGACTGTTACAGTGTTTTTGGTAAATGCAATGTATGCAATACACATTGTTTTTTCCCTGTTGATTTGATGTTCATGAAATATATCTTCTCTCAGTTCTATGGTAACAATACCAAGAGTTGGCACAGTTGCAATAATACACATTTTGAGGGCCTATTCAGTACTCCTTGGCATCATGGAGGCAGGTGTATGCTCCACGCCCATGTTAATCCTAAAAATAGAAACACAATACATATCTGTGGGGTATCTATTCCTAAACAGAGGATCATGAGTATTTCTGAACTCTTCCGATACTTAGCACGATAAGTCTAAGTTTCGATTGGGGAATAAACATATCCATACTCAGTTTAGAGTGAAAAATCAACATTCACATTGTATGAATAAAAAATGAACTGTTCACTGTGACAACCCAGTGGGTGATCGAGAAGGTATTATCTTTCATGAATACTGCAGCATATGGTCCAAAAAACACAGAGAATGTCAAGGTTAGCCCATAATTAAGCAACACTCAGATGAACAATGTCAATGGGTTTTTTGCATGGGGCAATTCAAAGGTTCCTGTAACATCATAGATTAGCGTGTAGGGTGCATTTTCCAAGAACGCTAAAGCATTTGAGCCATGGACCACCCCAAGTCACCCCTTCTCTCATTGGTAGCATAGCACAGTTCTCATCTCTTCAGGCAAACCCAATCTGCCCTTAATAGAAAGTGCAGGACTGAAGTTGGGCATTCTTTAACAGGCAGGGTAAGTCTGACACCTCCCATCTCTCAAGCAGTCAGTGTTAAACAGAAGTTCCATCGGTGCTGTACCTTTTGACGAAAGCATGGAGTGGGTAATGTCTTTTCTAGCTCCTCGCCCAATTGAGTATAAGGAGTACTGGGTTTGGGGTTTAAATGAACACAGAGGGAAAAGTAGCATGAGGTGTGTGCAAAAGGAATAATTTTTTAGAGAACCCCAGTCCCACTTAGTGAACTAGGTAATGTAAAAACAAAGAAATAACAATAAATAGATAAAGCAACTTGTTTGCATTTGTGGACCACAGCACGATTAATCCTCAAAATACCACTACTTTAAATAGTAGGAGTTGTAAGTTGTTTTTGTTAAGGTAACAGCAGTTGGCATTGTTGCAATACAACTAGGTTTATTGTAAAAGGCAAATTACTTGTTTTATTTTTATTAGGAGTCAATGTTTTGCATTTGAAATGTAAATACTAGCAGTGCTAAAATGTATTGTTTAGCTATTTTAGCAGCATACAAAACTTTGCACGCTGAAACTATTCTATTAGTAGTATTCAATGCTTGTTTTAATAGAATTTTGCATTTTTTAAATATTTTATAGTAACAGTACAATGTATTTGTGTGATTTGTTAGACTTGTTGGACTTCAGACTTTTGGAATAGTACTAGATGTTGTATTAAGCGATTTATCGTTTTCATTTTGTTGTGTTACAGCACATTCAATTATTGAAACAGTGCTAGATGTAGTGATAAGCAATGTAGGCTGTTTTTCACTTTTAATAGGAGACATTTTTACTGTTAAAAAACAAGTGTCATTTTGCCTCACTGATTTGTATCAATTTGAGTTTATTTTAGGTGATTGACATTATGAATTAAATTGATGAGGTGTGGTACAGACAGCCTTAGTAGCAATCTTGTGAGTTTTAAAAAGTATATTTCTATTTTCAGTGGATTGTTTTAAATCTTTTAAAGGACTTGTGGAGATTGAAGTAAAAACTTCACAAGAAGAATCTTTTTTAAAAACAGAAACAATGTATACATAGATGTTATAATAAATATGAATGAACTTGTTTCATTGTTGACTAATTCAGTTTTCAAGTTAGAATGGTTCACTCACTGTTTGCATGCTTTTAATGTTTTATTTTATTATTCTGAACTAAAACATTTTATTTGTTGTAATATGTTAACGAGCACATACCCTGCTGTAGTCTTTTTTTAGGAGGAAACTGCCTGTGATCAGGTTGGACTGTTATAGTGTCTTTGGTAAATTCAATGGGTGCAATAGACATTGTTGTTTCCGTTTTGATTTGATGTTCATGAAATATATTGTCTATGAGTATTACATTAACATTACCAAGAGTTGTCACAGTTGCAATAATACAAATATTTGAGGGCCTATTCAGTACTCCTTGGCATCATGGAGGCAAGTGTATGCTCCACACCCATGTTAACCCTAAAAAGAGAAAGACAATACATATCTGTGGGGTCGCTATTCCTAAACAGAGGATCAGAGTTATGTATGAACTCTTCTGATACTTAGCACAATAAGTCTAAGTTTCGATTGGGAAATAAACATATCCATACTCAGTTTAGAGTGAAAAATCAACATTTACATTGTATGAATAAACATGAATTGTCCACTGTGACAACACAGTAGGTGATTGAGAAGGTATTATCTTTCTTGAACACTGCAGCATATAGTCCAAACCACACAGAGAGTGTCAAGGTTAGACCAGAATTAGCCAACACTCAGATAAACAGCACATTTCAATGGGTTTTTTGCTTGGGGCACTTCGTAGGTTCCTGTAACATCATAGATTAGTGCATAGGGTGCATTTTTCAAGATGGCTAAAGGCTTTGGGCCATTCCCCACCCCAAGTCACCCCCTCTCTCATAGGTAACATAACAATGTCCTCATCCCTTCAGGCAAACAAAATCTGCCCTTAATAGAAGGTTCAGGACTGTTGTTGGGCATTCTTTAACAGGCAGGCTAACTCTGACAACTCCCTTCGTCAAGCAGTCAGTGTTAAACAGCAGGTCGATAGGTGGTGTACCTTTTGACGAAAGCATGGAGTGGGTTATATCCTTTCTAGCTCCTCACCCAATTCAGTATAAGGAGTACTGTGTTTGGGGTTTAAATGAACACTGAGGGAAAAGTAGCATGGGGTGTGTGCAAAAGGAATCATTTCTTAGAAGACCCCAGTCACACTTCACGGTGAGATTTGTCTTAATCAGCTCTCATGTTTGTCTCTTTGTAACAATGTTACATTATTGATATGGTACTTTGCAATGTGAACATGCCAAGGAGAAATATGTGGCTGAGTCTCTTTGTCAGTTGGTGATCTCATTGTGACTGCTGAACTATGTTTGGACTTCTACTGCGATGTTGAAGTTTGAGAGAAGCCCCGTCCACTTCACCCAGAAGCCTGATAAATCCTCGGGCCCATGCGCTTCTGCGTGTGTGCTTCTAGTAAGTGCTGTCTGCCAGGTGCTGTCCTGCAGGATTCTCTTTGTCAGACAGTGATTTCATTGTGAATGCTGAACTTAGTTTGGACTTCTACTGCAACGTTGAAGTTTGGCAGATAATACTACTAACGGATTCCAACAGCTTGTTCCCACTTTATACTTTGAAGGAAACATTTACGAGGCTCTAAATCACTGTTTTAATCCTTTTAGAGAGAAGCCACTGCCACTTAACTCAGAAGCCCGATAAATCCTCAGGCCTGCACGCTTCTGAATGCACACTTCTAGTGAGTGCCTTCTGGTGAGTGGTGTTCGGCTGTTCAATTGAGCAGCCAACAACCCTCGCTGTTTGCATTTATTTATCCTTGCTCTGGGAAAAACTTAGTTCAACTACCTCTTTCCCCCATCTTGTCATTTCAAACATAGCATGTATACGCTTAAATCCGTGTTGCCCGTACACGCGGACGTGCTTATGGTGAACCAGATACCGTCAACATCTCCTGTGCCTAATGACAGGAATGCCCCTAAATTCACTTTAAAAAAGAAATGTGTTTTGCGAAATCAGTCAGATGGAGCTGTTATGAGACATTTCTGGTCACCTAATCCGCAAAAGATTCCCCGAAGCCCCATGACACTTTTTTACGAATACCTCTCAAACAGTGATGATGCATAATCCACAAATAACCGATGAGGAAATATTTGCATACAACTCTCCAGAATCTGTCGGTTTGGAGTGCTCAACGTTACAAAACTCCAGGATGCATGTGAGTAGAAATGGCCCTATAACTTTGTCAACTGTCTTTAAATCCGTTGAAGCCCACGCAATGTTCCATGCTAATGAAAACATGAAAGTTCCTAGACTATATTCCCAAGTGGCAACAAACATTTCTTCTCCTGAGCCCAGCAAACATCTTAGAACTGAGGGCTCTCGAAACCACATTGTGAATAAGGAGGCACAACTCTGTGAAAGGTCAAGCGAGGTAAAGGTGGACAAAAACAATATTACTGAATCTTATCCAGCAACACACCCGCCGTCATCCAGTGATACACAACTAGACACTGACACAAACCAAACATCAACTTCAGGGCATTAAGAGATGATATTGCAAAACTTGAAACAGAAATGACACCAGTAAAGGAAACACAATTTTCAACCACTGGTGTGAATAATTAAAATCTATCAGGATCTCCAATTTTGCATCCTAGATCCTCTAATCAGCTTTTCAAAACCACTGTATCATGAGAAATGTCTTACATTAGGCGAACCCTGAGACCACCATTTGGATTTAAGAACCCAATCATACCGGCATATGAAATTGCAATAGCCGCTATGAATGCCGGCCTGTTCAGCCTAACAAAAATGTATGAGAATTTAGAGACCAAAATTGAACAAAATTCCATGGTCTTGACAAATGTCAACTCCAATTTTGACCACGTTTTTACTGAACTAAACCAAATAAATCTGAGATTGATGTGAATACAAAGAGGAATGCCTTCTAACAATCCAATCAGGGAAGCAGTCCCTCCTTTAGCATCATCCGAAATGACCCTTGCGGTGGATCTCCAACTTAATGAAGGCGTTGAGAGTAATGAACAAGATTTGTCTACCCCGCTGTTGGCCAAAACCCGAGCGGGCACCCTTCCTCTTTGACATTTCCCGTTTTTGAAATGGGGATGCCCAGGATCCAGAGATAACTGCCATATCTAATCTAGATGTTGGCTTTCATGATTTAGAGCAGGAAGATAACGCAGTACAAGACTCTAATGAACCTTTATACAAGTTATTCCAAACTAAACTAAAAAGACCAACAAGAAAAAGAATAATAATCAATTGAAAAAGAAAACCAAGAACCAGAATATACCAAAAAATACAAAGCAAACAGCAGCGAAGCGAAAATTCATAAGATCCCTAACAACACCTGTTAATACAAAAATATCAAAAACAGACAAAATATACAAACAAATGAACCATGCGAGGGAACAGCAGATGATAATGATAAAGAGGAAACTGTAAACAGAAATAAAATTATACTGCCATCTATAGAAATAGAACCAGAAGATAACATGAGCGTATTAGTAAACCTCACCACTTACTACATTATGTCAGAACACTCTAATGTGGATGCCAACATAGCTGAGAAAGAACCAATTAACTTAATTGATTTAGTAAATCCCACTCAAAGATCCACTGAACTAACTTTCCGAACTATGGAGGAAAGAACAAGAGGACTCTTAAACACAGCTAAAGAGAAAGATGAGGTGACAATAGTGCAACAAAAATAAATTACAAATACATCCACAAAATGTATTCTAAAAACACAGATGAGCAATCCTATTACTGAAGAGAGCACAAATACTAACGTAAATAAACACATAAGCATGCTTTAAAAACATCAAATCACTTCACAATACTTATGAATGAAATAAGTTATAATGATCTATTCCCAAATATATCCACTATCCTAGCAGCTTTCCATATTATTTCAAAATTAAAGGTGATTCAATCGAGAGACATTGAGCTGATAGCTATTACTAGAAGCCAGAGAACGGACATGGCCACGATCACAGTACCCTCACAAATAGTAAGGCAATCAATATGAGCAGAAAAACTGAATCTCTGTGAAAGAGGATTTGAAATAAACATAAAAATGGCACAGAGGAGAGGAAACCTACAACTAGACATGAGGAAATTGTTCATAGAGGAGATGAATCATCCCATCCCAATTCAAAATCTAAGACCTTTTTGATAAATTGCGATGGGTTCACTGCGAAAATGAAAAGGGATGTATATTATCAAGACGAGGCGCAGGCTAGTAACACAAATAAATGGTCATGGCTTGAAGAAGCAGTAAGAGACACCAATTATGAGCACAATTAATAGATCTGAACAAAACAGCTCCCAGCTTCCTTGGAAATTGCAGTCTGGAACACCTGTGGCTTCTCTCAATTAATACAACCAGAGAGATCACATAACCTGGGCATCTATGATTTAATCTTATTACAGGAAACCTGGTTGATGTCACAACCTGTATGGCCAGACCATCAGATATGTTGGGTACCTGGCCTAAAGCCAACAAAAGGGAGACCCATCATGTGATTATTGTGTGCATTGAAAATGGATTCACTGGGTAAATTAACTGAATGGAGAAATCCACACCCATGTTTACAATTTTTAAAATATGAAATTGATATCCTGCCCACCCCATGGCCTCTGCAACTGCAATCATCAATGTATTCTGGAATCCAGCCATTATTCCGGAAAGGTGATTTTATATGCTGTTTAATTGGCTTATTTGAAGAAATTGACACTGATCCAAATATAGGCATGGTCCTTCTTGTGGGAGACTTGAACACACACTGTTTGACTAGTGATAGCAGAGCCTTACCAACACGAGCGGCTAAATGGCTTAGATTCCTGGCAGAGAGAAAAATGACGCTTTGTTTGAATATGTGGAGGGGGACATCCCTCCATGCCCAACATGGAAGAGACAAAAAGCCGAAGCCATTATTGATTATTCTTTCCTATCAGATAAACATCTAAATATGGTATTAAAATGTGTTGTTGTTCCCACAGAATTCGTGATCATAATATTCTGGTAAAAATTTGTGAATCAACATTGGGACAGCTGAGAAGTATTATAACTTTCCATTACAACTATCCCAAGCGCAACATCGTAATAGATGGACAGAAACTAAAGTAAATAAATAATTACATAAACTGACCCAGAATAATCAAGAGAATTATGTGAATGTTCTGTCTTTCTTCATAATTACCATGAATGAAAACCATCAACCAATAGAAAGAGCCTCTTGCGCATACAATACGGTCATTAGAGCTAAAAAAGCAGAAAAGAGATGGGCAATAAGACAAATCAAGGCTGAGAAAAAAGAACATAAAAAAGAACTTGTGAATATTAATAGTAAATACAAGAATTTCATAACTCACTACAAAATTCAAAAAATACAAACTGAAAATGAACTGATGTTAAAAGCTATTGCAACTAAATCAAGCGCTCATATTTGGGGTTTCATAAAAGACAGCGCTAGAACATCTAAGACTCCACACATCTTAAATGCCATTCAAGAATTAGGATGGGTTGAATACTTTGATACCCTATTCAATGACAAATTAAGTGAAAAGAAAGAGTGCCCGAAATATGAATCACTAAACAACAAACTGGCGATAGACCTAATGGACATTCAAATAATAATCAAGAGGTTATGCTCCTCAAGAGCCCCTGGGCTTGATGGCATTCCAAATGCTACCATTAAAGCTTTCCCAGAAAAATGGTCACTAGCATAGCAGGAAATATATCAAAAAGTAGAACTGACAGGGTATATTATGGAATCATGGAAACAATCAATTGTAATTCATGTATTTAAGAAAGGTGATAGACCCCAACTGGCAAATTAGAGACTTTTCGCCCTTGTCTACTCTGCTGGAAAAATGTATGCAAAGATACTGCTGGCGGCTTTGATTAAATGGCTCAAGAAAAACGACATGTATGATCCAAAGCAATCAGGCTTTATACCTGGTCTAGGCACCACTCCCAATCTGTTAACCACACAAGCCGTGAAACAACAAGCTATAAAAAATAAGAGATCACTATACATTGCCCTCATTGATTACAGACAGACCTTTGACACAGTTTTACGAAGCCTACTATGGAGTAAATTGAAATTAGCAGGATGCCCAGTACACATCATCAATCTAATCCAGCAATTTTACTCAGGAACATCTGTTCGAGTAAAATTGAACATGGAAGGCCTAGTAACACGATCAATAGTAACAAACAACAGACTCAAACAAGGGTGCATCTTAGCTTCCACCCTTTTTCATTTTTACATCTGTGATATCAATAAGCTAGATAATGTAAGAGCCTTTCCTCAGAAAATCAATGAAAATTCAGTTGGCCGATTGCTCTACGCCGATGACTTAATAATAATAGATCAAACTTTCATTGGTCTTCAAAGGTCCTTAATTGTGCTAGAGGATCACGCTCATGAAGACAAATTACAAATAAACATGGCACAATCTAATAGTTTAATAATCAGAGGCAGCAAAACATTGGCTGGAAAATTGGGTAATCATTGGACCAGTGGTAAAAATCCAATCAAATTTGTAAAGGAATACAAGTACCTAGGGATAAGCATAAGTGATACCAAGGTAGATATGCCATATAAAGAAGATCTCAAGCATAAAACACTCATGTTATGCTCACAAGCAATAATGATCCAACGAAAATATGGAAAATTTACCGGCCTCCCAATCCTTATGTTTTACAAGCAGAAGGTTATCCCCACCTTATAATATGGGGCGTCATGCAAACCAGTGCAGAGTCAACCCAACTGGACCTACTTAGCGTGCCTTTTTTGGAAGAGAATTCTGAGGCTAGCTAAATGTTTTCCCATGCCAATAATTCGGTATGCATTGGGCCTTACCTTGCTGAGAGCTAAAGTAAACTGGAATTTGCTTCTATTGTATGGAAAATGCAAAACCAAGGGCACCTTTGATTGCACTGTAACACATATAATATCACAGGCCTTCCTGCATGATGGGAAAGCATGATAAAATCATGGAAAAAATGATGCAGAGAAAACATAAATGAAGCAGATATTAGTGAGCTCTTACAACAAATCCAAATCGGGATAAACAAAAGTTTTGTCTCTCGATTGGAGAAACACTATGGGCCTCATTACGAGGAAGGTGGTAGGGGGTTAATGGGGCCGGTAGAGCTGCCGGCCCGTTAACCCCCTACCGCCTCATTACGAGGTCCACTCGCAGGACCCGCTAAGGACGCCTGATTTTACCAGATGTCCTTAGCGGGTCCCGCGAACGGCCCAGCATGCTAACAACGGGCCCGTGATTAATGGACCCGTTGTTAGCATGCTCCCCATTCCCAAATGGGAATGGGTATGGACCGGGTCTGGGTTCCTTGAATGGGGAAATACCGGGCCCTTCAAGGTCAGAATGGCTCGGTATTTCCCCATTCCCCAACATGGACCCGGAAACTGGTATGGGGTAGCCATGCCTCAAAAAGCGGCATGGCTACCTCCTTCCTCGTAATGAGGCCCAATGTTAGAATGTGAGAAATACAAAATCTTCAAAAGAGGCATTTTCATTATCATGAATTTGAATGATGTCCCCATATATATACGAAAATATCCGCACATCGATTATCAGTCAAATATATTGAGAATTTGATTCAATTTATGGTCTACAAGACAATTAAAATCATTGAGAGCAAAAGATGAAACACAGACCAATTTATGCAGATTCAGCAAAATAGATACAGAGATTGTGACCCTAGAACATATCATGGTCCATTACAAGGATCTAACAAGACTAAGGCACAAGTATTTTTTTTAAGTAATTTAGTGAGCATCGGACGTTAACCTCTGGTACAATGTGGTCTATGGTAATAATACCCAACACATATCTCTGAATCTTGCTGCTATTAGATACGTACTAGGAATACAATTAAGATCTCAAGTACTCAAACAGTTGCCCCTCTGACCGTGTTTAATTGAACTTTCAGACCTTCAGATTGGGTACTGGAAGACAGACTGAGGGCCGTCCTGGCTGGGGTCTCTTCCTCACTTGGAAGTGAGGGAGATCTTCCTTTAGATACACCCTGTTGCTATTTTAATGAATAACAGTACAAAGGAATAAATCAAATGAAAGAGCGGGAATAACCAAACCACTGGAACCCAGGCTGAAAGGAAAGAAGAAGAAAACTAGAATCAAATGACAAATACAACACCTAACTGAACAGTGTTAGGGGACAGAAAACCTACACTGGCTGATCGTAATATTGCTATGTTCCAGGGCCCTGTATTTCTCTGAAGGTTTATGTTCATGCACGCTTCTGGGATTAAGTACCTTAGTTGAATTGAAGAAAACAGAGGAGGAAATCTTTTACTATTGTGTCAAGCTAACTACTCTCAAAGATACCCCAAAATACTGAAGCTTACCTAGTTTGTGTAATAATCAGTTAAAGGAAGTCCAAATGCCAATACGAAAAAAGGAGGGAATGTTAGTAAAGGTGCTACCCCGAACGGAACAAGAGCCGCAGTAGAATCTGGATGGTGCACGTACTTCTAGCAGCAAATCATCCTGGTCGCATGCATGGAGAGAAAAAGGAATCAAGAGGACTTCTTTGGATGAGCAGGTTATTGGAGGTACTCATGGGAGGTGCGTGTTGGAATGAACAGCAGCTTCCTCTGCATCTCCTTCTGGGCGTCTCCCTACTCAGGTAGGACTCAGAGAAGAAGGGACTTGGAGGTTTGGAAAGCAAGCGGGATGCATTTGCAGATTGTTCCGATGCTAGGTAACAGGCATCCGTAATCCAGGCAGTACAAAAGCAGGCACAGTTCAGGTAAGGTGCAGTCAAAATCAATGCAGAATCAGCAGGCAAACGAGGAGTCAAAAACAGGAAAACCGCAGTCAGAATCTGGATGAAAAACACAAGCGAAACGTAGTACTTTAGTTAAATCAGGAGCAGAGAGTCGCAGGAGGAGGTGGGGTTTATGGAAAGAAGGCTTGCAGCCAATAAGGACGCATTCATGTGATGAATCACGTGACAGCAACGCATGCAGAGTTACTTGGAATGCAACGTGTGGGTAATGTTTTTCAATGCACGTCTCCATGGAGACATCCAACATGGAAAGAACAGTGAGGCCACATAACGATGAAGGTGGAACACCTGATATTTCTTTATCTTCCGTTGATGTGTGCCATACGTTGCTTTATTGCCTTTCTGAGCCGTGACATAGAATAAATCAGAGAAAAGTAAATGGAAATTTCAAATAAAATATTAACAAATGTCACAAAATACCTCGCATGAACAGAAATAATGAAGAGTGAATGTGATCTGAGATAAAGGTATACAATGATAATAATGTGAATGGAGGAAAACAGGCCTCAATAAAAGGTTATTTCTAAACAAACTAGCATTAATTGGTGGAGAAAAACTTATATAATATGCCAACTTCTGTTTTTTTATTTCTTATTTATCAGTATTCATAAACTCCAAGATACCTTATGTGGACCTTGATAATGACATCTGTTCCAAATGGAAGGCACCTGAATTGAAATACACCTGTAAAAGCAAACTGTATGATTAAATGAAATGATTATGTCCTTTTTTTTCTTCTATGCTTGTTTTTATAATTTAAGAATCAATGGATTTTATAGATAAATGATATTTGTAAAGTTGCATTTGCAAACAAAACAAATAAACAAATAAAAAAATAAAAAAAATAATATGTGACTGAAAAGTGCCAGCTTAAAACACTGTGACCAGACTTAAAGGAAAATCATTTGGCACATGACCTTTAAATTGAATCCAGAGCATAGCACTGACAAGTTGCATACATTATCAAATTCAATGATACTGTACACTAATGCTAACAGGTGAGGTGTAGTATGCCTAACACACTATCTCACTCTCTCTCCCATGCATTCTACAAATCGCACACACTAGCCGCAAACCAGACATCAAATAATTTACTCAGTGAATATCATCCCATCTGTATATATCTCTCTCACACACACACACACAAACACATGCGCACACACCGACTCACACACACACATAAATGAGGCTCTGCACATTACACTCAATTTATTTAACTCATTGCAAATCTCAATCAGCACCAACACCATGAAGATGAAACTCTCCACACAACACAGTTCATATTGAAGACACACACCCAAAACACAGCATGTGCCGTAGAATAGACATACCATAGATTATACAACACAATCACAAGAGCTAATCACAGATCAAATACACCACATAGCTTACACACAAAAATCATGACACACTACAGATACACACATATAAAGCAGCACACAACATAGAACAAATGCACCACAGATTGCTGCACTACATATCACAAGCGTGCAATCCTTGTGTGTGTATATATATATATATATATATGTATGAAAAAAAGAGGAGAGGGGCGCACTCCAGTTCCCTGCACAGTAAACCTTCTCAGCCACAGGTGTTCTCCTCCGACCGGTTTCTGTGCCAATACACGTCATCAGGGAGGCTGTCTTAACTTGCAGCTCACAGCAAGTGCAGATGTTACCACTTAGTGAGGATTCTGCTGCAAGGACTTCTGGTAGCTGTAGTCATCAGGTTTGCAAGGAAAAGACTCACACCCAATCCCACAGTGGGGAAAGAGGGGGAGTAGCCTACAGTGAGGCACTCCAAAGTTGGGCATAAATTACCCCGGTGCAGCACCCTATTAGATTTCTGAAGATTCCACCCTTCAGAAAACTTACAAATGTGGTGAAAAAAAGAGGAGAGGGGCGCACTCCAGTTCCCTGCACAGTAAACCTTCTCAGCCACAGGTGTTCTCCTCCGACCGGTTTCTGTGCCAATACACGTCATCAGGGAGGCTGTCTTAACTTGCAGCTCACAGCAAGTGCAGGTGTTACCACTTAGTGAGGATTCTGCTGCAAGGACTTCTGGTAGCTGTAGTCATCAGGTTTGCAAGGAAAAGACTCACACCCAATCCCACAGTGGGGAAAGGGGGGGAGTAGCCTACAGTGAGGCACTCCAAAGTTGGGCATAAATTACCCCGGTGCAGCACCCTATTAGATTTCTGAAGATTCCACCCTTCAGAAAACTTACAAATGTGGTAAAAAAAGAGGAGAGGGGCGCACTCCAGTTCCCTGCACAGTAAACCTTCTCAGCCACAGGTGTTCTCCTCCGACCGGTTTCTGTGCCAATACACGTCATCAGGGAGGCTGTCTTAACTTGCAGCTCACAGCAAGTGCAGGTGTTACCACTTAGTGAGGATTCTGCTGCAAGGACTTCTGGTAGCTGTAGTCATCAGGTTTGCAAGGAAAAGACTCACACCCAATCCCACAGTGGGGAAAGGGGGGGAGTAGCCTACAGTGAGGCACTCCAAAGTTGGGCATAAATTACCCCGGTGCAGCACCCTATTAGATTTCTGAAGATTCCACCATTCAGAAAACTTACAAATGTGGTGAAAAAAAGAGGAGAGGGGCGCACTCCAGTTCCCTGCACAGTAAACCTTCTCAGCCACAGGTGTTCTCCTCCGACTGGTTTCTGTGCCAATACACGTCATCAGGGAGGCTGTCTTAACTTGCAGCTCACAGCAAGTGCAGGTGTTACCACTTAGTGAGGATTCTGCTGCAAGGACTTCTGGTAGCTGTAGTCATCAGGTTTGCAAGGAAAAGACTCACACCCAATCCCACAGTGGGGAAAGGGGGGGAGTAGCCTACAGTGAGGCACTCCAAAGTTGGGCATAAATTACCCCGGTGCAGCACCCTATTAGATTTCTGAAGATTCCACCCTTCAGAAAACTTACAAATGTGGTGAAAAAAAGAGGAGAGGGGCGTACTCCAGTTCCCTGCACAGTAAACCTTCTCAGCCACAGGTGTTCTCCTCCGACCGGTTTCTGTGCCAATACACGTCATCAGGGAGGCTGTCTTAACTTGCAGCTCACAGCAAGTGCAGGTGTTACCACTTAGTGAGGATTCTGCTGCAAGGACTTCTGGTAGCTGTAGTCATCAGGTTTGCAAGGAAAAGACTCACACCCAATCCCACAGTGGGGAAATGGGAGGAGTACCCTACAGTGAGGCACTCCAAAGTTGGGCATAAATTACCCCGGTGCAGCACCCTATTAGATTTCTGAAGATTCCACCCTTCAGAAAACTTACAAATGTGGTGAAAAAAAGAGGAGAGGGGCGCACTCCAGTTCCCTGCACAGTAAACCTTCTCAGCCACAGGGTTTCTCCTCCGACCGGTTTCTGTGCCAATACACGTCATCAGGGAGGCTGTCTTAACTTGCAGCTCACAGCAAGTGCAGGTGTTACCACTTAGTGAGGATTCTGCTGCAAGGACTTCTGGTAGCTGTAGTCATCAGGTTTGCAAGGAAAAGACTCACACCCAATCCCACAGTGGGGAAAGGGGGGGAGTAGCCTACAGTGAGGCACTCCAAAGTTGGGCATAAATTACCCCGGTGCAGCACCCTATTAGATTTCTGAAGATTCCACCCTTCAGAAAACTTACAAATGTGGTGAAAAAAAGAGGAGAGGGGCGCAACTTTGGAGTGCCTCACTGTAGGCTACTCCCCCCCTTTCCCCACTGTGGGATTGGGTGTGAGTCTTTTCCTTGCAAACCTGATGACTACAGCTACCAGAAGTCCTTGCAGCAGAATCCTCACTAAGTGTTAACACCTGCACTTGCTGTGAGCTGCAAGTTAAGACAGCCTCCCTGATGACGTGTATTGGCACAGAAACCGGTCGGAGGAGAACACCTGTGGCTGAGAAGGTTTACTGTGCAGGGAACTGGAGTGCGCCCCTCTCCTCTTTTTTTCACCATATTTGTAAGTTTTCTGAAGGGTGGAATCTTCAGAAATCTAATAGGGTGCTGCACCGGGGTAATTTATGCCCAACTTTGGAGTGCCTCACTGTAGGCTGCTCCCCCCCCTTTCCCCACTGTGGGATTGGGTGTGAGTCTTTTCCTTGCAAACCTGATGACTACAGCTACCAGAAGTCCTTGCAGCAGAATCCTCACTAAGTGTTAACACCTGCACTTGCTGTGAGCTGCAAGTTAAGACAGCCTCCCTGATGACGTGTATTGGCACAGAAACCGGTCGGAGGAGAACACCTGTGGCTGAGAAGGTTTACTGTGCAGGGAACTGGAGTGCGCCCCTCTCCTCTTTTTTTCACCATATTTGTAAGTTTTCTGAAGGGTGGAATCTTCAGAAATCTAATAGGGTGCTGCACCGGGGTAATTTATGCCCAACTTTGGAGTGCCTCACTGTAGGCTACTCCCCCCCCTTTCCCCACTGTGGGATTGGGTGTGAGTCTTTTCCTTGCAAACCTGATGACTACAGCTACCAGAAGTCCTTGCAGCAGAATCCTCACTAAGTGTTACCACCTGCACTTGCTGTGAGCTGCAAGTTAAGACAGCCTCCCTGATGACGTGTATTGGCACAGAAACCGGTCGGAGGAGAACACCTGTGGCTGAGAAGGTTTACTGTGCAGGGAACTGGAGTGCGCCCCTCTCCTCTTTTTTTCACCATATTTGTAAGTTTTCTGAAGGGTGGAATCTTCAGAAATCTAATAGGGTGCTGCACCGGGGTAATTTATGCCCAACTTTGGAGTGCCTCACTGTAGGCTACTCCCCCCCTTTCCCCACTGTGGGATTGGTTGTGAGTCTTTTCCTTGCAAACCTGATGACTACAGCTACCAGAAGTCCTTGCAGCAGAATCCTGACTAAGTGTTAACACCTGCACTTGCTGTGAGCTGCAAGTTAAGACAGCCTCCCTGATGACGTGTATTGGCACAGAAACCGGTCGGAGGAGAACACCTGTGGCTGAGAAGGTTTACTGTGCAGGGAACTGGAGTGCGCCCCTCTCCTCTTTTTTTCACCATATTTGTAAGTTTTCTGAAGGGTGGAATCTTCAGAAATCTAATAGCGTGCTGCACCGGGGTAATTTATGCCCAACTTTGGAGTGCCTCACTGTAGGCTACTCCCCCCCTTTCCCCACTGTGGGATTGGGTGTGAGTCTTTTCCTTGCAAACCTGATGACTACAGCTACCAGAAGTCCTTGCAGCAGAATCCTCACTAAGTGTTAACACCTGCACTTGCTGTGAGCTGCAAGTTAAGACAGCCTCCCTGATGACGTGTATTGGCACAGAAACCGGTCGGAGGAGAACACCTGTGGCTGAGAAGGTTTACTGTGCAGGGAACTGGAGTGCGCCCCTCTCCTCTTTTTTTCACCATATTTGTAAGTTTTCTGAAGGGTGGAATCTTCAGAAATCTAATAGGGTGCTGCACCGGGGTAATTTATGCCCAACTTTGGAGTGCCTCACTGTAGGCTACTCCCCCCCTTTCCCCACTGTGGGATTGGGTGTGAGTCTTTTCCTTGCAAACCTGATGACTACAGCTACCAGAAGTCCTTGCAGCAGAATCCTCACTAAGTGTTAACACCTGCACTTGCTGTGAGCTGCAAGTTAAGACAGCCTCCCTGATGACGTGTATTGGCACAGAAACCGGTCGGAGGAGAACACCTGTGGCTGAGAAGGTTTACTGTGCAGGGAACTGGAGTGCGCCCCTCTCCTCTTTTTTTCACCATATTTGTAAGTTTTCTGAAGGGTGGAATCTTCAGAAATCTAATAGGGTGCTGCACCGGGGTAATTTATGCCCAACTTTGGAGTGCCTCACTGTAGGCTACTCCCCCCCCCTTTCCCCACTGTGGGATTGGGTGTGAGTCTTTTCCTTGCAAACCTGATGACTACAGCTACCAGAAGTCCTTGCAGCAGAATCCTCACTAAGTGTTAACACCTGCACTTGCTGTGAGCTGCAAGTTAAGACAGCCTCCCTGATGACCTGTATTGGCACAGAAACCGGTCGGAGGAGAACACCTGTGGCTGAGAAGGTTTACTGTGCAGGGAACTGGAGTGCGCCCCTCTCCTCTTTTTTTCACCATATTTGTAAGTTTTCTGAAGGGTGGAATCTTCAGAAATCTAATAGGGTGCTGCACCGGGGTAATTTATGCCCAACTTTGGAGTGCCTCACTGTAGGCTACTCCCCCCCTTTCCCCACTGTGGGATTGGGTGTGAGTCTTTTCCTTGCAAACCTGATGACTACAGCTACCAGAAGTCCTTGCAGCAGAATCCTCACTAAGTGTTAACACCTGCACTTGCTGTGAGCTGCAAGTTAAGACAGCCTCCCTGATGACGTGTATTGGCACAGAAACCGGTCGGAGGAGAACACCTGTGGCTGAGAAGGTTTACTGTGCAGGGAACTGGAGTGCGCCCCTCTCCTCTTTTTTTCACCATATTTGTAAGTTTTCTGAAGGGTGGAATCTTCAGAAATCTAATAGGGTGCTGCACTGGGGTAATTTATGCCCAACTTTGGAGTGCCTCACTGTAGGCTACTCCCCCCCTTTCCCCACTGTGGGATTGGGTGTGAGTCTTTTCCTTGCAAACCTGATGACTACAGCTACCAGAAGTCCTTGCAGCAGAATCCTCACTAAGTGTTAACACCTGCACTTGCTGTGAGCTGCAAGTTAAGACAGCCTCCCTGATGACGTGTATTGGCACAGAAACCGGTCGGAGGAGAACACCTGTGGCTGAGAAGGTTTACTGTGCAGGGAACTGGAGTGCGCCCCTCTCCTCTTTTTTTCACCATATTTGTAAGTTTTCTGAAGGGTGGAATCTTCAGAAATCTAATAGGGTGCTGCACCGGGGTAATTTATGCCCAACTTTGGAGTGCCTCACTGTAGGCTACTCCCCCCCTTTCCCCACTGTGGGATTGGGTGTGAGTCTTTTCCTTGCAAACCTGATGACTACAGCTACCAGAAGTCCTTGCAGCAGAATCCTCACTAAGTGTTAACACCTGCACTTGCTGTGAGCTGCAAGTTAAGACAGCCTCCCTGATGACGTGTATTGGCACAGAAACTGGTCGGAGGAGAACACCTGTGGCTGAGAAGGTTTACTGTGCAGGGAACTGGAGTGCGCCCCTCTCCTCTTTTTTTCACCATATATATATGTATATATATATATATATTCAGTAAAAAAAAACTTTGTTAAATGGACGTTATGGTTCCAAGTAAAACCAAAAAAAACCTGAAATTCGCCAGTTATGGTAAGCTTAGCAACCATAACTCACGCCACCACCGTGCACTGCTAATACTAACACCCAGGATATCAAAGATGACATCACAAATGAGATAAATGTCATAGCCGGTCAAGTGGCACAGCGAGCAGAGCGCTCCCTGCTCGCTTTGACATCCGTGCAGAGCCTGCTAACGCAGGCTCGAATCCCAGCGGGGCCAAACTCAGCCTTTCATCCTTCCGAGGTCAATGAATGAGCACCACACACCGTGGGTAATAATAAGCAGCGCTCAGATACCTGAGGGTTTGTAGCGCTATATAAATGCCAAATTATTATTATTGATGATATCACTGATGACATCACGGGGGTAATTCATAGAATTCAGCGCACAGCGTATTCATGGATTCCAGCCACCAAAACCAGCTGTGGCGCACAGTGGTGCAGCGACCCTGCAGCAGCACCAGTTACGCCCCCAAGAACGCCTCTCGCGCAGGGAAAAGCCATCAATATACCCAATCCAGCGCAAAGGGCTGCGCTAACCCTGTACCAGCATGGCAAGCGGGCTACGTGTATCACTGGGGTGCGCGGGAAGTACCTCACGCGATTGGCCCTGTGCGAGCAGGGTACGCGTATTTCAGGGGTGCGCGGGAAGTGCCACACGCGATTGCAGCATGGTACGTGTATTTCAGGGGTGCGCAGGAATTTCCACATGCAATTTCATCATGGTACGTGTATTTTGGGGTGTGGGGGAAGTTTCACATGCGACATCAGCAGGGCACGTGTATTTCAGGGGTGCGCGGAAAGTTCCACACGCGATCTCATCAGGGTATGTGTATTTCGTGGTGCGGGGGAAGTTTCACACGAGACATAGGCAGGGTACGTGTATTCCAGGGGTGCGCGGGAAGTTCCACCCGCGATTCCATCAGGGTACGTGTATTTCAGGGGTGCGCGGGAAGTTCCACACGCGATTGGGCCCGTGCGAGCAGGGTACTTGCATTTCAGGGGTGCGCGGGAAGTTCCACACGCGATTCCATCAGGGTACGTGTATTACAGGGGTGCGCGGGGAGCACCACACGTGAATTGCACGTGTGGGTCCTCCCAGGTGTTCCCTCTACACCCTCCACGGCCCCTGCAGGTGGCTCACACCACATGGGCCTACCCTGCACATGTCCTGCAGGCACACCATCCACCATGGCCATGACCCCCAGCCATCCCACATGTCAACTTGCACTACTGCCCACCAACGCATGGCCCCCTGCACCCCCAGCCACCAGGGGCACCCTCCACCAGACCCCCACCCATGTCTCCCACCACCCCCACCCCCCAGCACTGTGGGGCACCTGCCAGTAGGCCCCCACCCATGTCTCCCACCCCCCAGCACTGTGGTGCACCTGCCACCAGGCCCCCACCCATGTCTCCCACCTCCCCACCCCCCAGCAGTGCAGGGTCAGCCTCCACCAGGCCCCCACCCATGTCTCCCAGCACCTCCACCCCCCAGCCACCAGGGGCACCCACCACCAGGCCCCCACCCATGTCTCCCAGCACCTCCACCCCCGAGCCACCAGGGGCAGCCTCCACCAGGCCCCCACCCATGTATCCCAGTACCCCCACCAGCGTGCAGGGGCAGCCTCCACCAGGCCCCCACCCATGTCTCCCAGCACCCCCAGCCACCAGGGGCACCCACCACCAGGCCCCCACCCATGTCTCCCAGCACCCCCACCCCCCAGCCACCAGGGGCAGCCTCCACCAGGCCTCCACCCATGTCTCCCAGCACCCCCACCCCCCAGCCACCAGGGGCAGCCTCCACCAGGCCCCCACCCATGTCTCCCACCACCCCCACCCCCCAGTCACCAGGGGCAGCCTCCACCAGGCCCCCACCCATGTCTCCCACCACCCCCACCCCCCAGCACTGTGGGGCACCCACCACCTGGCCCCCACCCATGTCTCCCAGCACCCCCACCCCCCAGGGGCACCCATCACCAGGCCCCCACCCATGTCTCCCAGCACCCCCACCCCCCAGCCACCAGGGGCAGCCTCCACCAGGCCCCCACCCATGTCTCCCAGCACCCCCACCCCCCAGCAGTGCAGGGGCACCCACCACCAGGCCCCCACCCATGTCTCCCAGCACCCCCACTCCCCCGGGGCAGCCTCCACCAGGCCCCCACCATTGTCTCCCACCACCTCCACCCCCCAGCCACCAGGGGCACCCACCACCAGGCCCCCACCCATGTCTCCCAGCACCCCCACCCCCCAGCCACCAGGGGCAGCCTCCACCAGGCCCCCACCCATGTCTCCCACCACCCCACCCCCCAGCAGTGCAGGGGCACCCACCACCAGGCCCCCACCCATTTCTCCCAGTACCCCCACCCCCCAGCCACCAGGGGCAGCCACCACCAGGCCCCCACCCATGTCTCCCACCACCCCCACCCCCCAGCCACCAGGGGCACCCACCACCAGGCCCCCACCCATGTCTCCCAGCACCCCCACCCCCCAGCCACCAGGGGCAGCCTCCACCAGGCCCCCACACATGTCTCCAGCACCCCCACACCCAAGTCACCAGGGGCAGCCTCCACCAGGCCCCCACCCATGTCTCCCACCAACCCACCCCCCCAGCACTGTCGGGCACCCACCACCAGGCCCCCACCCATGTCTCCCAGCACCCCCACCCCCCAAGCCACCAGGGGCACCCACCACCAGGCCCCCACCCATGTCTCCCAGCACCCCCACCCCCCAGCACTGTGGGGCACCTGCCAGCAGGCCCCCACCCATGTGCAACTAATGTTCCTCAGCCAACATGTCATCACAATCTAGATCCCTGGTCCCTATGGTCAGCCTCCAAATGCAAAACACCCACCCGAGTATTGCATCCACCCACTCATAATTTGCAATTACATCACAGAACACCATTTGCAAGTTCCGAAATAAACACATTTCCCTCACATACACCCAATGGGTGTCAGTGAATCTCAAAACCCATACCATGAAATGCATGAAACCAATGAGATACCACACATTGAAGTTCACAAAAAAAAATATGTATTAAAGGAAACATAAATAGAATCAAAAATGAAGAAACAGAAATGTGAATGTACAAAAATTAAAAGAAGCATGTCCGTGGAAAAAAAGCAAAACCAAAAATAAAATTCCAAAGTAATGTTGTCCAAAGTCAATGTCCACAAAACAAAATCCAAAGGGAAATAAATAAGAAAGCCATTGCTCCATGGTTAAAATGTGAAAAAAAATACAATCCAACTGTCAACTAAGAACATGGGAACAAGCCAGGGTCCATTATCCCAACAAAAGAAAGGAAACCTATCTAACTACACTAACTAATAAAATAAACTGTATACAAAAATGTGGCCAATGTCCGAAAGGTCCAAATAAAATCAAAACAAAAATGAAACCTAACACCACCTACATAACTATGTACAAGGGCAGCGGGCTAGTTTCACGGCTCACTTGTGGATGTCCCGGGCCAGGGCATCATCGAACTCCTCCTCAATGTCCCGGAGGCGGTCCTCCTCCATGGCCCCGAGGGTCCGCAGGGCCGTCGACGTGTCCACCTCCAAACCCCTGCGGATTGCCTCGAGGCACTCGGCCTGCCTCAGGGCCCTCCGCATGGAGTTCTCCGCCCTGACCATTGTGAGCCGTGCCTCTTCTGCCCGCTGCCGCTCCGCATCTATGGCGTGGCCCAACCGCTGCCACACCGAAGACACTCTCTGTCCTGGGTCCTCCTGCCCTCCGGCCGATGCCTGCCCCTCCGATGTTGAAGGCCCCGAGCCTTCATGGCTCCCACCACGTTGCTGCTGCTGCTGTGCCTCTGCCCGTGCACTGCCTCCTGCTGCCTGCACATCCTCCGCCGGCTGGGGTGCAGTCGTAGATGTGGCCACCCCTGCTGGACGTCTGACTCCCGACTGTGGCAGGGATGCCTCCTCCACCAGCCTGGCCGCACCGTCAGAGGCAGCTCCACAGGGCACCCAGGTGACTGATGGGTGGGAAGATGGCACAGAAGACGACTGGCGCGAAGGGGGTCCAGTTGAGGAGGGGGTCGTAGCAATCCCCATCAGACGGAGGAATCCGGCCTGGGTGACCTGTCCCAGCAGGCTGACGTGGTCAACGAGCCATTCGAGATGACGTGCAGTCTCCTCATGAAAAGACTGCAGGTCACCTCGCATGGCCCGTTGACGCAACGCCACACCAGCCAGGACAGGCTCAACCCGGACCCGGATAGCCACGTCCGCAGGCAGAGGAAGGCCAGTTGACGTGAGCTCATCCTCTGCCTGAAAACGGGTCTGGACGTAGGCATCCCTGCTGGTGCAAGATGATGCAGGGACAGGATCAGGGACAGGATTGCACACAGGCACCTCCGCGGCGGCCTGTGCTGCCTCCTGTCCCTGGTCCTGCACTGCACCACTAGCACCAGTGGGATCCCCACCTCCAGACCCCGCCTCTGGTGCTTGCAAGGCCTCCTCCTCAACCAAACCCCCCACCGTGCCATCTTCCCCTGTTGGGCCCTGTGGGGTCCCAGCTGCCCCTTCTCCTGCCGAGGAGTCCAACTCCAACCTCCGCCTCTTGGACCTCCCCCCGGCAGCTGTGGCCTGGGATGCGGCACCGAACTCCTCACTCCCCGACGAGATCACAACATGGGAGGGGAGCCGGCCCTTGCGTCTCCGGCTGGCGGTGGGATCCCCGCCACTGTGCTCCACAGCACCTTCTCCGCCCTCTTCATCAGTTGACGCTGCAGACAGGGAGAAACAAAACACAGGCATCAGGGCACTGTACAATGGACACATACACACATGACAGTTGTACATGAGTGGCATTGGCAAACCTCAGACATGTCATCACAATCCCCAACACACATGTCATTACAACTCGCACACATGAGCCATACCACAGCCATATCGCAACTGCCAGCACCATCCATACACATACAACAGCATGAGCAGCCAAAGGTGAGCCATACATCACATGCAACACAGGAAGTGCACCACACATGTACACACAACACCACACTTGCATGCATGTGTACACCTCTGCCAAGTGTCGCAGTGTTCAGACGGGCATCCATGTCACATCTGCCAATCAGGCTTCCACATACCGCTGTCACATGCATCCATGTTGCATCACTGTTGCACCCTTGTCAAATACACACACATGCACATGTACACAGTGCTCGTACATGCAGCCGAAAAAAACATACATGCGTGACATCACGGACATGTCTACTTACATACACATTCATCCAAACATGTGTGCCCACACAACTGCATTTGGCATGCAAGCCTACACACACAAGCACCATCCATGTCTCACACATTCCAGCCCTCGCATGTGTTAGCCCCATGGCCCTGTACACCCCCACCCATACTCGACCCCATTCAAACAGATGTGCAACCTGCACACTACTGAAAAATCACCACACGCACTGCTCACAATCAGGATGCATGTACACTTAACGCTCGACTCCAGACGGGTCTGCCTCTCAAGGACCTGGACGTGGAGTGCTGGGGATATGCGTTCCAGGACCCTCATCTGTTCTTCCGACAAGTGGCCCTAGCACCCCTTGGCATCCGCTGCCTTCAAGAGGCGCCGGGCCTTGTTCAGGGTCCTGGACCTGAAGTCCTCCCAGCGCTTCTTGACATGTTGTAAGTCGCGGACTGCCACCCCCTCCGCGTTGATGGCAGTCACGATGTCAGTCCAGATCCGAGTCCGTCCTTCCTTGTCGGCGCGGGAACTTCCGAAGAGGGCATCATACTGCCCCAGGACTTGCTCCACCAGGACACCAACTTCGGTGGCACTGAAGCTGGTGCCCCTCTGCCTCTCTGGCCGGGGTTGTCAGTGGTCTCAGATGGTGTTTGCCCCGACATGACAACCCCAGAGGCAGGAGTGGTTGGGCAACTGGGTCCTGGGGCTGGGCTGTGGAGCGATGGAATCCCAGTCGGGAGTCTTCGGTTCCAGCAGGGGTGGTCACAGCAACAGCACCCCTGGCTGATGTGCAGGCAGCAAACGACAGGGCACGTGGGCAGCAGGCAGTCAGGCAGCAGCAGATGGCAGGTGGGAGCGTGGTCGGGGCTCTGGAGGGCAGTAGTTCGGCCTTCTGGGCAGGAGCGTAGTCTTCCGTGTGCTTACGCGTGGCCAGCTTGATACGGAGTGATTTGGCACGTGAAAAATCTGCACGTCAGCGTGTAATTCGAGGAAAGGCCCTTAGCGCGTAAGCGCATCTGCACGCATACGCATTTTCATTGGACAGAAGGCCCCTCAAGCGCAAGCGCCCCTGTGACGTGACGCGTACAGACGTGCATGGGCATTTCAGCGCGTGTGAAAATCTGCACGTCCGCGCGTAATATGAGGAAAGTGCCCATGCGCGTAAGCGCGTGTGAAAAACTGCACGTCCGCGTACAATACGAGGAAAGGGCCCATGCGCGTAAGCGTGCGTGGAAAACTGCACGTCCGCGTGTAATACGAGGAAAGGGCCCATGCGCGTAAGTGATGTGACGCACGCGTGCGTTTCCCTCAGCACGGGTTAAAGGTGAGCGGGCCCAGCAGTTCGCTGTACGTGCCTTTTGTGGAGACATGTGTTGCTGCTTCCTGTTGTTTCGTGCGCCATCACAACTTCACAGCTATCAAGGACGCATCTCTTCTTTTGGCGGGGGTATTGGCTACGCGTGTTTTTCTGACGGTGAGTCGCACACGCTCTTTTTCCCACTGCGGGTGCCCCTGTGTATCGCACCCATTTTCGATGTCATAGTAGCCTGCGTGTCCCACGTTATTCGTGTTACTGGGTGCCACCGCGTACTGCGGGAGGTTGAATCCACGCACGTAGGCTGCAGGGTTGCGAGCACAGTTTTACTGCAGTTTTGGGGTGCCTGAGCATTGCGTGACCCATCACCACATCACCGGGGTCACATACAGCCTTGCAGGTGCAGGGGGGCTGTTAACATCTTGCTTCCCACCCCCTTCACCCCAATTGCCCAGATCAATTGTGGTGTACACCTCCCATTGGCACCACTCCATCTGTGCCAGCACTACTACATCTGTGCCATGGTTGGGAGGGCACCAAAGGTGAGGGGCGCCTCAGCTGGGCGTCCTCCTCGTGGCGGGCGTGGTCGGGGACGTGGCCGTGGTGACCAGGGAGTAGGGGGACTTAGGGTGTCCAGGCCAGCCACAGAGGGGGAAGAGGCAGGGGTGCGCCACTTGAGCACAATGTTGTGCCATGTGTCGGTGCAGCCATGCCACCACCCCCTGTGGTTCCGGGGGATGCAGCTCCTGCATCTGGCACTGGCACCCGTACGACCCGGCAGTCCATACCATCGACTGCCACGGGCACTAGGGTAGTGGTAGCTGCAGGTGCAGCTGTGGACACCGCCACCCAGGCTCAGGGTCTGCCAGCGCAGGCTGCGTTGGCACTTGAAGAGCCCTTGGTAGATCTCCAACAGGCCAGGGGGGAAACCATAAGGGCACGCCGGGCTGCTCAGACCAAGACACGTGTCCCTGGGGCAGTCATGTCATCTGCTGCCCCGAACAGCCGGGTGTTTGCAAGTGCAGGGGCAGATGCACCCAACAGCACCCCGGTTGTGAGTCTGCCAACCAGGACCGTTGCGGTCAATGACCCTGCCACAGCTGATGTTGCTGCGCAGGGTCCATTAGTGGGCACCCAGCTGCCACTGACACAAGTCAGGCCTTTGGTCATCTCTCCACCTGCCACTCCCTTGGCTCAATCCACCGAACCCACTGGCCATACTGGTCAGGGCGGCATTAGCCAGCCAGGGTCCAAGAGGAGGAAGGTTGCACCTGCAGCACAGGCTGGGACCCCACACACAGCCACGACCTCCTGCACGTCGAGGAAGAAGCCTTTCTGTAAGCAGGAACTGGACTTCCTCGTGGACTACGTGCGGGGCCACAGCCGTGACATGCTAGTGGGTGCCAATAGTCAGACTACGGCTGCCCAACGTGACACCCACTGGAAGCATGTTGCGTAACATGTCAGTTCATTCCGCCATGAGGTGCGCACGGCGCAGGAGTGCAAAAAGCGTTGGAATGACATCAAGCGCAGCACTAAGGCTAAGCGTGCCTCAAATTACAACTTGACTCTGGTGACTGGCGGTGGGCCTGCACCAGAGGAGGAAGAACTCACTCCGCATGAGGCTCTCGTTGTGGAGTTCATACCACCTGAATTG
The DNA here is from genome assembly GCF_040938575.1 of Ambystoma mexicanum. Lineage (NCBI taxonomy): Eukaryota > Metazoa > Chordata > Amphibia > Caudata > Ambystomatidae > Ambystoma > Ambystoma mexicanum. The sequence goes on along the minus strand of NC_090932.1, from coordinate 658,847,013 downwards.
GTCGAAGGAGTGGGAGAGATGCTGGACTTTGATGCTGGGGTGTGGGGGTGGTGGGAGACATGGGTGGGGGCCTGGTGGAGGCTGCCCCTGGTGACTGGGGGGTGGGGGTGCTGGGAGACATGGGTGGGGGCCTGGTGGTGGGTGCCCCTGGTGGCTGGGGGGTGGGGTGGTGGGAGACATGGGTGGGGGCCTGGTGGAGGCTGCCCCTGGTGACTGGGGGGTGGGGGTGCTGGGAGACATGGGTGGGGGCCTGGTGGTGGGTGCCCCTGCACTGCTGGGGGGGTGGTGGGAGACATGGGTGGGGGCCTGGTGGAGGCTGCCCCTGGTGACTGGGGGGTGGGGGTGGTGGGAGACATGGGGGGGCCTGGTGGAGGCTGCCACTGGTGGCTGGGGGGTGGGGGTGCTGGGAGACATGGGTGGGGGCCTGGTGGTGGGTGCCCCTGCACTGCTGGGGGGTGGGGGTGCTGGGAGACATGGGTGGGGGCCTGGTGGAGGCTGCCCCTGGTGGCTGGGGGGTGGGGGTACTGGGAGACATGGGTGGGGGCCTGGTGGAGACTGCACCTGGTGACTTGGGGGTGGGGGTGCTGGGAGACATGGGTGGGGGCCTGGTGGAGGCTGCCCCTGCACTGCTGGGGGGTGGGGTGGTGGGAGACATGGGTGGGGGCCTGGTGGAGGCTGCCCCTAGTGGCTGGGGGGTGGGGGTGGTGGGAGACATGGGTGGGGGCCTGGTGGAGGCTGCCCCTGGTGACTGGGGGGTGGGGGTGCTGGGAGACATGGGTGGGGGCCTGGTGGTGGGTGCCCCTGCACTGCTGGGGGGTGGGGGTGCTGGGAGACATGGGTGGGGGCCTGGTGGAGGCTGCCCCTGGTGGCTGGGGGGTGGGGGTGCTGGGAGACATGGGTGGGGGCCTGGTGGTGGGTGCCCCTGCACTGCCGGGGGGTGGGGGTGCTGGGAGACATGGGTGGGGGCCTGGTGGAGGCTGCCCCTGGTGGAAGGGGGGTGGGGGTGGTGGGAGACATGGGTGGGGGCCTGGTGGAGGCTGCCCCTGGTGACTGGGGTGTGGGGGTGCTGGGAGACATGGGTGGGGGCCTGGTGGAGGCTGCCCCTGCACTGCTGGGGGGTGGGAGGGTGGGAGACATGGGTGGGGGCCTGGTGGAGGCTGCCCCTGGTGGCTGGGGGGTGGGGATGGTGGGGAACATGAGTTGGACATGGGTGGGGGCCTGCTGGCAGGTGCCCCACAGTGCTGGGGGTGGGGTGCTGGAAGACATGGGTGGGGGCCTGGTGGTGGGTGCCCCTGGTGGCTGGGGGTGATGGGAGACATGGGTGGGGACCTGGTGGAGGCTGCCCCTGGTGACTGGGGGGTGGGGTGGTGGGGAACATGAGTTGGACATGGGTGGGGGCCTGCTGGCAGGTGCCCCACAGTGCTGGGGGGTGGGGGTGCTGGGAGACATGGGTGGGGGCCTGGTGGTGGGTGCCCCTGGTGGCTGGGGGGTGGGGGTGGTGGGAGACATGGGTGGGGGCCTGGTGGTGGGTGCCCCTGCACTGCTGGTGGTGGGGGTGGTGGGGAACATGAGTTGGACATGGGTGGGGGCCTGCTGGCAGGTTCCCCACAGTGCTGGGGGGTGGGGGTGCTGGGAGACATGGGTGGGGGCCTGGTGGTGGGTGCCCCTGGTGGCTGGGGGGTGGGGGTGGTGGGAGACATGGGTGGGGGCCTGGTGGAGGCTGCCCCTGGTGGCTGGGGGTGCTGGGAGACATGGGTGGGGGCCTGGTGGTGGGTGCCCCTGGTGGCTGGGGGGTGGGGGTGGTGGGAGACATGGGTGGGGGCCTGGTGGAGGCTGCCCCTGGTGGCAGGGGGGTGGGGGTGCTGGGAGACATGGGTGGGGGCCTGGTGGTGGGTGCCCCTGGTGGCTGGGGGGTGGGGGTGGTGGGAGACATGGGTGGGGGCCTGGTGGTGGGTGCCCCTGCACTGCTGGTGGTGGGGGTGGTGGGGAACATGAGTTGGACATGGGTGGGGGCCTGCTGGCAGGTTCCCCACAGTGCTGGGGGGTGGGGGTGCTGGGAGACATGGGTGGGGGCCTGGTGGTGGGTGCCCCTGGTGGCTGGGGGGTGGGGGTGGTGGGAGACATGGGTGGGGGCCTGGTGGAGGCTGCCCCTGGTGGCTGGGGGTGCTGGGAGACATGGGTGGGGGCCTGGTGGTGGGTGCCCCTGGTGGCTGGGGGGTGGGAGTGGTGGGAGACATGGGTGGGGGCCTGGTGGAGGCTGCCCCTGGTGGCAGGGGGGTGGGGGTGCTGGGAGACATGGGTGGGGGCCTGGTGGTGGGTGCCCCTGCACTGCTGGGGGGTGGGGGTGCTGGGAGACATGGGTGGGGCCTGGTGGAGGCTGCCCCTGGTGGCTGAGGGGTGGGGGTGCTCGGAGACATGGGTGGGGGCCTGGTGGTGGGTGCCCCACAGTGCTGGAGGGGTGGGGGTGGTGTGAGACATGGGTGGGGGCCTGGTGGTGGGTGCCCCTGCACTGCTGGGGGGTGGGGGTGCTGGGAGACATGGGGGGGGCCTGGTGGAGGCTGCCACTGGTGGCTGGGGGGTGGGGGTGCTGGGAGACATGGGTGGGGGCCTGGTGGTGGGTGCCCCTGCACTGCTGGGGGGTGGGGGTGCTGGGAGACATGGGTGGGGGCCTGGTGGAGGCTGCCCCTGGTGGCTGGGGGGTGGGGGTACTGGGAGACATGGGTGGGGGCCTGGTGGTGGGTGCCCCTGCACTGCTGGGGGGTGGGGGTGCTGGGAGACATGGGTGGGGGCCTGGTGGAGGCTGCCCCTGGTGGCTGGGGGGTGGGGGTGGTGGGAGACATGGGGGGGGCCTGGTGGAGGCTGCCACTGGTGGCTGGGGGGTGGGGGTGCTGGGAGACATGGGTGGGGGCCTGGTGGTGGGTGCCCCTGCACTGCTGGGGGGTGGGGGTGCTGGGAGACATGGGTGGGGGCCTGGTGGAGGCTGCCCCTGGTGGCTGGGGGGTGGGGGTACTGGGAGACATGGGTGGGGGCCTGGTGGTGGGTGCCCCTGCACTGCACTGGGGGCAGCCTCCACCAGGCCCCCACCCATGTCTCCCAGCACCCCCACCCCCCAGCCACCAGGGGCAGCCTCCACTGCTGGTGGCTGGGGGTTGGGGGTGTTGGGAGACATGGGTGGGGGCCTGGTGGAGGGTGCCCCTGGTGGCTGGGGTGCAGGGGGACATGCGTTGGTGGGCAGTAGTGCAAGTTGACATGTGGGTTGGCTGGGGGGCATGGCCATGGTGGATGGGGTGCCTGCAGGACATGTGCAGGGTAGGCCCCTGTGGTGTGTGCCACCTGCAGGGGCCGTGGAGGGTGTAGAGGGAACACCTGGGAGGACCCACACGTGCAATTCACATGTAGTGCTCCCCGCTCACCCCTGTAATACACGTACCCTGATGAGATTGCGTGTGGAACTTCCCGCGCACCCCTGTAATATACGTACCCTAATGGAATTGCGTGTGGAACTTCCCGCGCACCCCTGGAATACACGTACCCTGCTGATGTTGCGTGTGATACTTCCCCCGCACCCCCGATGTACACGTACCCCGCTCAATCGCGTGTGTGACCTCCCGCACACCCCCGAAATACACATACCCCGCTCGATCACGTGTGTTGCTTCCCGCGCACCCCCGCAATACACGTGCCCCGCTCGCACAGGCCCAATTGCTGTATGTTGCCACTTTTGTGATGCGCTGGGACTCTACCGCCTGCCTTCGTGTGGCGGACGTGTTTCAGCTTGTGCGTGTCTTTGGCTGTGCGTGGCTTTGCCCTATTCGATTCCATGAATACGTGTGGTTCGAGTGCGTGTGGGCGTTCCGTCTGCTTCCCTGCAGTACATCCCCAGTTACGCCCTTATTTACGCGCATTGTTCCCCATTCCGCGCGTTACGCCCCGTGTCCCGCCCACTTTCTGGTGTATGCGCCGAGGTTGTGCGCTTTCACTGTGCGCGTCGCGCACGCCTTTCGGGATGTTGCAGTGACTTGTGCGCCATGCATGGGTTTGGCGCACATCCCGAGGTGAACACGCGCAGGGACTTCCATGAATCGCACGCGTGCGCGTGCGCCTGTTTTTTTGCGCTTGCGCCTGCTTGCGCGAAGATTTTCGGCGCACATTTGTTCCATGAATCGGCCCCCACATGTCTGGCTCCCCCTTTTTTCCTTTACTGACATATCTAGGCCACATGGTTTTCTTCAGTAACAGTCAGGAACTAAAAAGGCAAATTTCAGGGGTTTTTCGGTTTCACTTGGAACCATAACGTCCCTTTAACAAAGTTTTTCACTGAATTTCATAGGTTTTTAGTAGCACAACTTAACCATAACGTCCCTTTAACAAATTGTCTTTACTGAATTTCATAGGTTTTTAGTAGTACAACTTAAACATAACGTCCCCTTAACAAAGTTTTTTCATTGAATTTCATAGGTTTTGATTAGTCCAACTTAACCATAACGTCCCCTTAACAAAGTTTTTTCATTGAATTTCATAGGTTATTAGTGCAACTTAACCATCATGTCTACGAACATCTGACTTCATTGCAGACCTTCCGGAGAGTGCCACATGACCATATGCTGGCGCGCTACATGATGACGTGTCAGAGAACCCGTACGCACTTCACAATAAGATCTGTGCTTCGCGGACAGTTCAGAACTACATTTTCTACTAACTATCAACTTCAAAATTTCCCTTGCACAGCTCCAACACCTATTCCTACTCATCCATTAACAATCTAGTACACAGTACATACTTTTAGCAAAACTGCTATTTATCTTAAATTAGATACAGCAAATGCCATCCCTCCTCCCCAAGAGATACCACCACTGCTGTAATCAAGGAGCATGAACACTGCCCCTACCTTAGAAATAACACATGCACAACATTTTCCCCTGTGCACCTGCTCCTCCATATTAGTGTTTGGTGCCTCTTCTCTCATTTCCCTCCCCACCTTTCATTCCAAGCTCTCCTGCCAAAAATAAAAATGCATCCAAAAACAAAATAAATGTTCCTTTAGGAACCACCTTTCACAGTTAAAAATACAGTTAAAAATAGAACAAAAAAAAAACAGATAGACTTCATATTTCTCAGTAAAGTACATACTCAATAAGATTTTCCAACATTTCCATTTGCATTTTGTGTTAGGCTAATGGGAATATTGTGGCGTTCATCCTCCGTTCCAGGGACTGGAACGGAGGATACCGGCCCAGCAACCCAAGTTATCAGCCCAAGCGAAGCGAGGGTGGATAACAAGGTCTCTGGACCATTATCCCCCCATCCAGCCCCTGAAATGGGGGATGAAGGCCATTATCAACCTAGCTTCCCAAAACAGAAACCCGAGGTGCTAAAAAAAGTATTTTGCTTCCTACACCGGGACGCCTATGGCGTCCCGGTGTAGGAAGGAAAATCCTTTTCCAACATGGCCACCATGGAAAGAGAAGGCAAGGGTTAAATACAGGGCCCTCTTTGCTTTCCATGGCAGCATGCAGAAGGCAAAAAGAGAACCCTATGACCATATTACCACAAACACATGTTTCTTCCCTTTCAGATCTATCCTAATTTCGAATAACTTCACCACAAAGCCAGTCCCAAGTGGACATGGCCACTTTAAACCTATGTTTTGTCCCTTGTGGTCATGGCCAGTAGCCAGATTGTCCGGATCATGACCTTATTCCATGAACCGGACAATCTGGCCACTGCCCATGGCCACATGCTACCCCTCAGTCACTAAAGGTATAACGCTATTCTTTGTAACTACATTATGACACTTGTTAAATAATAATACACTGGCACATTTGCAAAACCATACTTGTAGATCCTTGCCAATGCGCCTTACGCAGGTTTGCTGGAAATCTACCCACGTTTTATTTTTTCAAAAGTGTCAAATTAATGCACATACAATTATCATATAACCTAGCCCCCACTTCACAAAATCCATTCACACTTTACGAAAACATTTATATCTAGATCTATAATCTTTTTGCAAACCTTTGTGTAGATTTGTCAAACGGCACCTATTTTTATAAGCCATTACAGTATTGTGGGACCCCCCTCTAATTTTGCCCCCTCTGCACAAAATCCCACCAAACTTTGTAAAGTCATTCGAAATCAGGTAAGAAATATCCCATCCCATCCTCATCACCCCTCACCTCCCCATAGATTATTTCATGAGTTTGACCAGTGCAATGCCCAGAAAATATTATTGTCCCGAGGGTCAGGCCATGTATTTTTATACATATGCCCCGCCCCTGAGCCTCACATCACCAAACCTAGTGACCTTCCTCATCAGCGTAGCCAAATGTGCACATAATCACCTATGTGAAGTGACGCAGAACCTGAAAATCAAAACACATGGACTCACAACACAGCACGTCACAATTCGGAATATTAAACCGTACTTTAAAAGAAAACAACAACACTGTACAATTTGTAAAGTACTTTTATTTCACAATAAACGCTCTGAGAACATCCGACTACTGCCATATTCAAACAAATTGCAAATTTGTTTCTTCGCTCGCGATCAAAAATCTTTATCATGAGGCACCATTGTTCGTTTTGCATACACAAGGTGTTCGTTTTCGATAAAAGAAGCTCTTGGATCGCACAGTGAATTCCAGTGCTTCTGAATCAACTTGGGCATAGACCACTATAAAGGATGTTATGTTGCTCCTAATCGCTAGTGCGTAAGGACATATGGGCCCATGGCGATCGTCCCAAAATATAGTCACTGTGATCCAGTTATTTACAACGATCTGCTGCTGCCGATTAAAAAAGCCGTCAGTTGGCATCTGGAATCGATGACAATCACAGAATTGCAGAATATATCTGTTTCGGAAACATAACAGAAAATGTGTCTCACTGCCCGAACTTGATTACAATTTATTGACTTATCAATTCGGCATAGAGTTTAAACTCAAGATTAGCACAGACATCAAACAATCTCAACAGAAAGAAAACAACATGGAAAGTGATACACAATTCGACATGGTCATACATGACATTTTAATGAAATATTTGCGCTGAACCTGGGGGAACCGAGTGGTGGTCTACATGCACCTCGATGCTGAACTCCCCATAACCATGTTAAAAAGACAACTACACACAAAGATTGTACTTGTGTTTCACTGCAATAAGCCACACAGAACAGACAAATAGAATGTAACCCAAAAATAATCTTCAGATAATAATAAGTTAATGCTCGTTCTGGTATACAATCGTCGAAAATCAAACTTACATTATATTCACAATTTCCATTCTCTTGGCGTAACTCAGACCGTAACGCTCACTGCGTTCGCACCAACGTATCTTCATAAACTGAATTTACATGTTCCTTACACACTTTTGGAATGCATAACCTTCTCATATCTTCATTATTACAAATCTCCTTTCATTGAATTCCTGTCGGAATGGTCTCTTTCTCTCAAGGTTAATAAACAATTGAACCTTAAACTGTGTGTCCGATGAGTGGCTTAGATGGCGGGTGCATCGGAACAATCTGTCGCACTTCATTCTCTTCACTATCCAATCAGCGAACGCGTCACATGTCCGTGGACATGACGCAAGCCGATTAGCCAATCGGTGTCCTGCCTGCGGAGCGAACAAGGATGTGTGTCCGCGGAGTGGACATAAATATCACACATTTTTTAGACCTACTTTTTTCATCAAATTTATAAAAGCACGGTTTTGGTACCAAGCCGATGCTCCTGCCGCAAATTTGGTGAAAATTCGTCTAGTGGTTTGGGCTGTAGGCGTGCGCAAAGTTTTTTCCGCATTCAGTCTATGGGAAAAAAAGAAATGTTGGGACCCCCCTATAACTTCCCCCTCCTGAACCAAACCTCACCAAACTTTGCAAAAAAAAACCAGAGTGGGCCACATACTTTTTTTGGTGAGGATTCGTCCAGATGGAGCGAAGTTATAAGCCGCCCAAAAAGTGCTCTTCCTATCGGATTAGCAACTTAACCATAACTACACAGCCACTTTGTGGCTGTGTAATATATATATTTACAGATACCTTGCACATATCTCACACACCAAGATCCAAAAACTCCACATATGGCACAATGCACGGGCAGGATATGTACAAAACATATGTTCGAACGTTTACACTTTACAAATACAGTTTTATGAAATGTGTCAACCCTCCAATGTTACCACAAACAACAATCACGCTTTTGCTCAACCTGATAACCTGATTCCGATGTCTAGAAGAAATGTATTCAAGTTGCATAAGTCAATAAAAATACATGTGTTATGAATATGTTTGGGAAATTAGGGACATTTTGAGCCCACTGAGGCAAAGATGTTCATGTTATTCATGTTTATATGTAGGTAGATGCTTATTGGTTTTGTACTCTTGTTAGCTTGTGGTGTATGGTTAAATTAGGAAGTGATAATGGGGGAATGAGTTGGATGTATGGAATACTTTGTGGACATATATAATATGATGTTCAGATATTCTAGGGTTGGGCAGAATAATGATGAGGAGTAGTTTAAGCAACTGAATGAACATTTGGATGTATTACAATTGGCAATAGTAATGGGAGGAGCGGCGTTAAGGGTGGTTATGTCGGGGGAAATGAAATTGTTATAACTGCAAAAAACAGGATGTTTGAGAGTGTGCAATATGCATATATACAGTGTGTTCATTCTTATGAGGTATTGTATGGTATTACATTTGTGTTAACTCTACAAATGGAAGATGAGTAATTTAGATAGGAGTCTTGGAATTCCAATCGGAGAGAAGAAACTTATTTGAAATGTGGTTGACGTGGGCTTGGATTTCTGGAGGGGATGGGTTGGCTAGGAAAAACAAAAGATTTCTGGAGGGGATGGGTTGGACCACACTATGTATGGGGTGGATGTGTACTCATAAAGAATCTGAAGTATGGTTTCATATTGTACAATGATTTGAAATTAATCAGGGTTTATATCTTTGTATTTCTATTTGTCTGATGTCCTGTTTTTGTGTGTTTGATGTCAGAGATCCCAGAAACAATATGATAATGGGTTGGTTTGTTCGCTGCTTGGCAGTTTATAATAATGTCTTGCTCTGATACTTGCTTGTTTAGTGAGTGGTAATGTAAGATGAAACACTAGCTGTGGTTATGATTGGGAGTAAAAAAATAAAGCAGATTAGTATAATTTGATGGGTACGCTAACAGCATTGACTTGGAATGTTAAAGAACTGAACTGCCCACGTGAGCGTAGAAAGGTGATGACAAGATTATGGAGGGCGAAAACAGATGTAGTGTTTTTTACAAGAAACTGATGGATGAGGATAGGCATTTTTTGCTTAATTCTAGATATCATAAAGAACTTTCAAATTGTTATTTATCTAAGTGAAGAGGAGTCGGCATACTTTTTAGGAAGAGTTTAAAATGTAGCATTGAAAAGGTGATAATGGACGGAGAGGGTCAAATGATTTTTGTAGACGTCCAGTATAGTGGAAAGAAAATCCCTCTGGGATGTGTTTATGGTCCGTGTTCACTGGGAAAGATGTTCTTCGATGAAATATCATGATTACTCTGTGAAATGCATGGGGAGATGGTTATTTTGGGGAGTGATTTTAATAGTGTTCATGATTATAAAATTGATCTGACTAGTCAGTGTAGGTACACACATTTTGGTGTATGTAGGGAGTTTGAGATTTGCTTGCAGAAGTTCAATTTGGTGGATGCATGGAGGGAGTTTCATCCGTCTTCGAGGGAGTACATATTTTATTCACCTGTGCATGATAAGTTTTCTAGAATTGATTATGTATTAGTCACAGATAGATTGATAGGAGGATTAGTGTGAATATTAGGGAGAGAGAGATCTCAGACCATACTCGTGAAATAGATAGGGAGGTGCCTACTTTTGTGAGGTGGCGTCTTAAGATGGGGTTTTGGATGGAGAGGGGGTTGAGGAGAGCATCCAAGCATCAATGGAGAGGTATTTCAAGGAGAATGAATGAAGGGTCTGCAGAGTTTAGGATGGTATGGGATTGTGTTATGGCTGTGATGAGGGGGCAATCTATAAGTAAAACTGCTTATCTCAGAAATAAACACTTGGGTTAATTGAGATCAATGGAGGATAGGCTGTCGTGGTTGCAACAGAAATATGCGCAGTCAGGTAGAGTCAAAGATAGGTTGGAGATGTTGCAAGCCCAAACAATGTTGGCGAGTAAGACAGACTTGTTGACAGAGGAAGGCGTTTTCTTTATGGAACAATAATTTTGGGAATGTGGGGACAAGAGTGGGAAGTTGCTTGCTAAAAGACTAAATGGAATTGCGCAGAAATTGTTTATTCAGAGCATTAAGAATGAACAAGTGGATAGGGTAATAAAAAATGTTGATATATGTAAATGTTATAAGAGATTCTATGAGCAGTTGTATACAGAAGAAGTGTTTCCCTCCCAGGCGGAATTAGAGGATTTCTTTGCAGCTATAGACATTCCTAAACTGACATGAGAGGAAAGAGAGAATTTGGAATTGGAAGTTGAGATGAATGCGGTTCTGCTGGCGATTGAACAACTTAGGATAGGTAAATCGCCAGGAATGGATGGTATACCTGTGGAGTTTTATAGGAAATTTAAGACTTATCTGGCACCTATTCTATGCAATTGTTCAATCTGTTTGTAGGAGATTTATGCCAGTCAATCAGTGAGGCAATGATTACTTTAATACCAAAGGAGGGAAGAGATTGTAAAAATTGTAGCAATTATTGACCCATTTCTTTGCTGAATGTGGATGTGAAAATATTTGCAAAGATTATGGCGAGTAGACTGGAAGCATGTATGGGGAAATTGGTTCATGAGTCGCATGTGGGATATATGAAAAGCAGATGTGGGTGTGACAATAAAAGAACTATAGTTGACCTACTGAGTTTACAGCAAAATTAGTTAATGAGTGCGGCATTGATCTTTATGGATGCGGAAAAGACATTTGATAGGGTAAATTGGAAGTATTTGAGATTTACAGTGGAAAAGATGGGATTTGGCAATAGGTTTCTAGGGGTAATCAGTTGACTTCAGGGTGGTACAAAAGCAAGGATCTGGTTGAGTAAAGTGTTATCTGAGGCCTTTGAACTAACTCGGGGGACAAGGCGGGGTTATCTTCTATCACCTATTTTGTTCAATATCGCTTTGGAGCCATTGTTGGCCTGCATGCGTGGAGGACAATATGGTGGTTGTTCTTGCAAATCCAGAGGGGGTAGTGTAGCCCTGAAGAATATCTTTGACAAGGTGAGTAATCTCTCGGGGCATAACATTTATTGGGATAAGACGGAAGTATTCCCACTTACTAGGACTTGTATAAGGGATGATTTTTCAGATTGGAATTGTAGTTGTACTGAGTCCCATGTGAAGTATTTAGGAGTCTATCTGACCATGGATGTTAAAAAGATGGTGGAATTCAATGTGGGGAAATAGTGGATACTTTCGACAAAGATTTTAGGAAATGGGAGCATTTACCTATGAGGTTTCGGTGAAAATCAGTGCTATCAAGATGACTCTTTTGCCGAAAGTGCTTTATGTCATGCAGTCCTTGTCTTTGAAGTTTTGAAAAAAATGATAGCTACTATTGACCGGGTTTTTCAAAAAAAATTGTGGGGGGAGAAGAGGATGCCGAAGATTCCGAAATTCATTGTGGTGCGTAGTACTAAACACGGGGGGGTTTGGTACCCGGATTTGGACCAATATTATAAAGGGTTTATTTTGAAGAAAGCAGCATACTATTTGAAAATGTGGAGTGAATCAAAGCCCTTTTGGACGTTGATTGAAGGGCGTAAAATGTCTGGATTTAAATTGAGTGCTATTGCTTCAATGGGAAGGCTACCTGGGGGGGGTAGTAAGTTACAAACTATTGTTGCGATCAAAGATGTGCTTGTTTGGTGGTTGAATATTTTTAATGGACATTTGTATCTCAATTACGGGGCCTCAATTTGGCTTAATCATGCTTTGCAGATTGCCAATAAGCTTGTATATTGGAGGAGTTGGGTCTCAAGAGGGGTTTTGTGCATTGGGAATGTGATACGGGATGGATGTATTTTAACATTTGAGGAGTTGCAGGAGACGTTTCATCTAGCTAAGAGGGAAAAGAATAGATTTGTAACATTAAAAACACTGTTGAGTGAGAGACTAACAATGTTAATGAGACCTTTAGAGGAGAAACCATTGGGTTGCAGGATTCTCATGTCATCGCACACGAATGGTAAGCACATACACTAATTTAATGCCAGTGAATTGTGCAGTTATTGATCCTGGGAAGAGAGTATTGAGGAATTTGGATGTGAGATTACGGAGAAGGAGTGGGAAAATATGTGGGGTGTGGGATATAGGAGCAACTTGGATCTTAAGTTAAGACTTATTCACCAGAAAATATTAGGACGTTTGTATTGGATGCCAGTGCCAGTGGTGGCTGGTGAGTTTGAAAGCTGGTGGGGCGTAAATTTTCCAGGGCGAATTTAGTAGCGAGCGTGAGCAGCGCGCGAGCCCACCCCCGTCAAGGAGGGCACGGGGGGCTTCTCCCCCTGCGAAAATTTTGGAAGAATGGCCTACAAAATATGCAATTTACTGTCCAACAAACCCACCGAAATATTTAAAAAAAGCATTCGGTTTTCCATATTAATGGTGGTACACTATTCTTATGTGTGCAAGTGTGATGGTGTATTTTACAGCAGCTTGTATTGAGAATAGCTGGTACTATGGTGTATGCATAAAGAAATTCATTATATATTCAGTAATGATGGAAACATATGTTTGTCATGCTGTTACTGGCATTCACATGCGCTCATCCTCTTACTAAGGTGGGATTTTAGGCATTTTCTGAAAGGGGGAAACTAAGCTAAAATATTACATTCGTTTTTAACCACTTAATTAATGCGACATTTGTCCTACCTTTAATGGCTGTCTACCTCGCTGAGTTGCCATTGCTTCAGTTTCTCAAACTTGCAACATGTGGAATGCACAGGTCTCAGAAATAGCACATACATATTGCATGGAGAAAAATGCAACAGAAATAGTTTACTAAGTTTATTATGTTGAGTGCTTTATTATCAACCTACAACCATAACATCAAAACATACTTCACATTTCTCACTGTTCTGTCAAATAGATCACTGCAACCTTACACAAAATCCTAACATACATAAGGTCATTGAAACAAAGAATTCAAGGTAACCCACAAAATAACTGCAAATAGCTTGTTTGTAACAGAACATTCACTGGTCAATAATTTTGAAAGTTTGTACACAAATTGTGCACGTCTATTTTTCAGAGAGGCAAATGTATCAATTGTCCGTTTATTGAAGCCAGGGATCTCTTTAATTAGTTGTTTTTCCATGGACAGCATGGCCAAAGCATTCAGACGATCCTCAGTCATTGTGTTTCTCAAGAATGTTTTAATTCGCTTCAGGGTGGAGAAACAGTGCTCAGACTCAGCTGTTGTCATGGGTGTAGTAATTAAAATTTTTAATAACTATATTGTCTCACTAAATGCTTCTTCGAGATTGTTTTCAACAAACACTTTTAATAAAGAAATTGCCCCACTTGAACTACAGTATTCTGGTCCCTCATAAACAATTGAAAGCTCAGTGCGCAGTCTTTCCTTGTTTAACATGGGGTACGATTGGACAGTTGCATTCAGTGCATCATTGGGAAAAGACTGTCCATGTGTTTGAAATAGGTCACTCTGCAACAAATTGGCCCCCTCCAAGTGGTTGGTAAATGCACAGCGTTCTTGGGCTTGTGTAACTATAATATCACATACTTCTTTAGCCAAATGATTCAAAGTGTTCATATTTACATTGCGACCTGAAAAAGTTGCCTCTGATGGAAGTTTAGTTTCCAGATTGTCAGTGCTTTCACGTACTCTTCCATTGCACTTGATAAAAGTTGCAGTAGCTTTCTTCACATACAGAGTCAATGTCTCGCTTCTGAAGCTGGTTATAAAGAATGTCGACATGGGGCATTATGCCATTGAACAAAAAAAGGAAGAAAAGGAACTCCTTCTCTTTCAGAGTTCGAATGAATCCCTGGGCCTCATGCACAGTAACCCCCTCAAAATCAGTCCGTCTTTCAATAATGGTCTCAAAGCATGTACGGAGTGCTTCCCTGTGCTGATATATGGCTTTCACTACCCGAACATGGTAGCTCCAGCGAGTGCGAGATGGTTTTGGAAGCCTTTGATCTGATACCTCATCTAGAACTGCGGTTCTTTTTGGAGAATGAGAAAAAAATGTACAGAAGCCAGAGATATCACAAAAGAAAACTTGAGCTTCTGAGATTTTTGAAACAGCCTGTTCAATGATGAGGTGAAGCTGGTGTGCATAGCAATGTACATAATGTGCATTTGGATACACTTCAGCTACTTCTTTTGGACTCCACCAGACACCCCCCTCATTACACTCGCACCATCATATGTTTGCGCAATACATTTTTTTTTGTGGCAATGTTCAGGGAATACTTTGTCCAATGGTTCCATTATGGCAGTAGCAATGGTCTGCGCACTAGAGTCTTTCAGATGAGATAATCCATAAAACCTTTCAACAATTCTGTATCGTTCATCAATGTAGCGATAGACTACCACAGACTGAGTCTTAGTGGAAACATCAGTTGTATCGTCTGCCTGAATAACCACATAATCTGTGCATTTTAACTGCTCTACCATGATCTCTCTGGTGACCGTGAGCATGCAGTCCAGCAGTTCATTCTGAATTGTTTTTGAAATGCCCTTGAATACTGTTGCATTTTTTAAGTGTAGTTCCATTGCACTGTCTATGCTGGATACAAAATCCATCAGGCCTCTAAATACACCAGGATTTAAAGAGTCTTCAGTTTCATCATGGCCACGTAAAGGCAATTCAAACGCACAACAAAAACGCACACAGTCTATTAACTTTGACAAGATGTATCGGTTTTTATCCACATCCTCATTATGCCTCATCACGCTCCAGCGATAGGCATCATCCAACTGTGTTGCAATGTTTACACTTCCCAACATGCGCAGCTGTAATATATTCTCAATGTGAGATTTGCACGATTCATGTCTCTTGCTTTTTTCTGACAAATGCTTTAAATCAGTGACTCTGGTTTTTGTCGATGCCGTTTCACCTCCAAACAGCAGGCAAGGGAAGCAGAACAAAGACCGCTTAGCAATGCTACCAGTGAGCCATGTCTTCTTTTCATACCACACCATGGAAAATGTGTGTGTGTAAGCCTTTCCCCTATCTTTTGCGGACTGTTCAATTTTTACATCTGGCCGATCAGGCCCTAGTCTTTCCACCTCCAGTTTTTCACTGTGTGCGAGTCCGGAAAATGGTTTTGAGAGTAATTGGTCCACTGAATTCATTTTCGGCAACAGTGACACCTGTTAATAAGTAAAATGATTATGTACATGTGTATGTAGATGGGATCATGTTGTCATTGTTAGGTGTGCTCTTCAATAACACATACTTATAATTAGTCGGTACTAGAAACAGAAAACGTCTGCAATTATACACAACTCTGCTGTACTTATCATCGACCACTACAGTTGAGTATAATTGCCAATGTTATCTATGCATGCGTTAACACACATGCCCATTAGCAAATGTGACACCAGCCACACTTTACGAATTGCAGCTTGTTTGACAACTGAGTACTTAAGGAAGTTTCTTCTGTTAATACTGTTCTAAAAGAACATTGTTTAGAATGTAGGGAGATTTTTCTGACTGCATGACACAACCCCAACCCCTCCCAAGCACTATGGGAGCAATGGTGAAGATTAGAAAGAAGGTATTCTGATGTTTGAAAGACTGGGATTTTACAGCAGTAAAACAAATTACTGTATACCATTCAACTGGAAGATACCAGAACATCATGAGGTAAGTGGGAACCACCACCCAATCCTATCCTTCGAAAAACTGTTTCCAAATGGACAGGTTTGCTTCCGTTGAACCATAAGCAGGCCTTTTTACATTATATGTATGACTTTCCATTTTCAAATGCCACCCTCTCAGCTAGTCATAGATGCTATTCTGTAGTTAGTCTGTACTGTTCATCAGATTTTCCCCCACCTCATTCATCCCCACAAACATGGGCTTCTTTTAAAAAAAAAATTAAACAAGTTAGCTGTGTACCTTCTTTACTACAGATGAACACAAACAGAGTTGGAGTGCCCTGAGCACCAAACCCTACAAAAGACTCATGCTAGCTCACATCGTTCTGGAAAATGGTCACTGCAATGAACTCCTTCGCAGGCTATGGGAAATCCAAATCCCGGAAGGTGCACTGTGGAGGTTGAAGTCCGATGTTTTTAGTTGCACAATTGCCCTGGAGTGGTTGGATTTGTTCATGTAAGGTGTTGCTGATGCTCTGTAAAGAGAAAGCGAGAGACTGATCTGAGAAAGGGCAACATAGGCTCAGAGCAGTATTAAAATGGTTTTCACACATGAAGGAGAGAGAGTTAACTGCTTGTAACATTGAAGCTGCACCAGAATAATAATTTGTACAATGTGTAAAGAAAGTAACAGCAACTACCACCATGTTCCGGTCATCAGTTGTATAACGCTGCAATATATACATTTTTGTAATGTTTTCGCTCTGGGGCTTTAAAAGTGCGCTTTGCGGAGCTGACATTATAAAATTAATTTGCTGCAGCCCTTCAGGCACCCGATTTATAAGCACTCTGCGTGTCCTTCGCTGAAGTCCTGTTAAAAACAGCATTGGCAAAGCCACTGAGATCCTGTTCAAACACAAGCATTGACAAAGCCAAAATTTTGGCCTTGTGCATACGGTGTAAGCTTCTGCCAGGCACTGCTATTAGATCATGATGCCCAGGAACTTGCACCATGTTTCTGCTTCTACAACAACGGGTAGTTAATTCTGCTACAGCTGTGCCTGGCAAGTGGCACTGTGCCTGGCAGGTGCCTGGCAAGTGTAGCTGTGCTACAGCTGTGCCTGGCCACAACAAGGAATGAAGGGGTGAAGGTAGACAGATCAAGCACAACAGAAGGCAGTGAGCCGAGGTCAAAGGGGAAGGTGGTGGGTATACAGCAAGAAAAAGAAGCACAGGCTGATAGTTAAATACCAGGGGTGCAGATAAGCAAGAAGGAGAAACGGCAAGTCAGAGAACTGGTTGTAGATCAGAGAGAAGAGGGGCAAGGGGGTAACAAAGAACGTGGAGGACAGAAGGCAGAGAAGGGGGGAAATCAAGGAAAGTGGTTCAAAAGTCAGATAAATGGATGCAAGTAGGTGCAACATTGCACAGCCCAGGAGGCAAAGTATCAACCAGATGATAAACAGCAGAAAGGGCAGTCAGCTAAGTAGGGTGAAGGGGTAGTAAAGCGCAGGGTTGGTTTGGGAAAGACAGACAACATGGGGGTGCTGGGTGCATAACCTTGAGGTGCATAATTATTTACACAGGGAAATACCTCTTACCATGTACTGTTTCCAGGTGATTCTTATGTTGTTTCAAAGATTGTCATGAGAGATCATCTCAATGGAATTCCTGCCCAACACTCTTGCTCTCATGTAGCCTGCTGGCTGGGCTGGCATCATAAGAACACGGAAACGCAGAATGGCAATCTTATGAAAATGCCCAAAGGGCCCCGTGCTGGCACAGTGGTTGAACAGAGAAGGCATGACACGGGAACAACAAGGGTGCCAGAGAAAGGGCGAACTTTTAGGTGAAAGAACAGAGAAGACAGACAAAAAGGGGGCAGGGGGAAATAGACGAGAGAGAAAGCAAACAAGAGAAAGAACGCAGAGCAAGAACTATTCAGAAATAAAGAAATCAAAAAGGATGAAAGGTGAGTAGGAACTAGGAAGGAAAAAAGATAAGGAAGGGAGATAGTACAATAATGAGTGGATGAGAAAGATGCGAGTTTGGGAGGTAGAAAGGATGGAGATGGGCAAGAAAGATGCGTTAGAGAGAAAAAGAGGCACAGAGTGGGTTTTGGGAAAAGTTGACACATGGGAAGACACGGTAGAGGGGTGTTGGCGTGGAGTAACGGGTTGAAATCTGGGAGGAATGAACAAGGGGCCAGAGACTACGAACAAACCATTCTCTCTGCCTTTACTGCTGTGGAAAACCACAGTAACAAGCAGTGGCAAAGCCGACACCTTTGTGTGCGCTGAAGGGGAACCTTTGGGCACGTGGGCCAGCATCCTCACCTCCTCCCTTCTCTGTGTACTCCCCCTCAGCAGTCCGTGGGCTCCGTGCCTCTCGCCGCTGCAGCCCCTTCTCTCCCCTGGCTTATTCTAGCTGGGCTCCCTTGGGGCAACGTATGCTCCGGTTAGGAATCTGAAACTCGTCTTGCCCAGAAGCTCTGCTCTCTCCTATTGTGAAATAGGCTCAGTCCTTTATAACTATGCAAGCTTTATAACATTGGCTCAGTCCTTTATAACTATGCAAGCTCTGTGCTGCCACAGCATCCACTCAACAAACATCTACTCCTAGAACATGTCCTATTAAAACCATTGCGAAATTCAATCTGCATCATTGGCCCTTTCTTACTACAGTCAAAATGGGCAACCACCTAGCTAATGGCATACTCTTGACTTACCAGCATAAGTACCACTCTGCTGCTGGTGGACAGAAGTTGACCAGTCTTCATGTGCAGTACCCTTTTTATGTTCCCAGGTTGTGTTTAGGTTTGGGAGTAGTTTTGTTTTCTCCAGCATCACCACCATCAGGCAGATTAAGTCTCTGCCGACCCCATTGTCCCCCCTCAAGTATTGCAGGGAGCTACGTCTACGAACTCCACACTGAAACCTCCTTGGCTTCAGGGCCAGCATGGCACTGCCATATTGGTCCTGTAAGCAAAGGATCGGGGTTATATGACCAGAACTGGCTTCCTCTCCATAATATACAGCACGAGAAACCCTTGGTCTTGTAGAAAGAGCCATCGCTGCATGAACATCGTCCCAAGAGACCTAATGGAACTGTACCATTCCCCATAAGTGGATTCCTAGAAGCACCTAGGTTGCTGCTTTTTTGGGTAGATCGGCCTTCTCGTCGCGTCTGTGGCCCAAACTCTGTTAACCACACCGCCAGCCGCGGCCCGCGACCTCTGCATGCTAATTGTGCCATTTTATATTTTTGGCATTTTTCTACAAAAAATGCCGAAAATATAAAACGGCACAAGTCACGAGGGGCAGGGAGAGCCCTGGGAGAGGGCCTCTCCCTGCCCCTGGTGTAGACGTGTAGGCTGCGTGGTGTCGCCACATAGTTTGGGCCCGGGGAGGGGGGTAACACTCCCGAGTCCCGACCCCGGGCCCAAACAGAGATTAGAAGAAGATTAGAAACAAAAAAACAAATACAATGCATGCACAATGGTACTTACCCGGGCTGGTGCAGCAGCAGCACCGTGTGTTGTGTTGACTCGTTGGTCAGGGCAGGCTGAAACAGAAACGACGTGTGAAGGCGGCGCAGGCACATGCACACACCCTGCACCGCCAGTCATAGTCAGATACAGTAATGTCATTGGCTGTTTGCCAGCCAATGACATTACCTTATCCATGGCAGGGGAGGGAGGGAATAAATAAGTGCGCTGTTTGCGCACATTTTATACTGGCGGGGCCACCCCTGAAGCGCCCAGCCAGGCTTCTAATTAAAAGGGGCTATGTAGAGTGTGTGGAGCTACGAGCTCCATGCACTCTACTATGCAAATAAATATACTAAATTGGGACGCGCCCGCTGCCGAGCCGGCCCCGGGCCTACACTATTGTTTCCTTGCCTCAGCACCCCCGCACTGTTGGCAAAGGAAATGCACCATCTTCTAAGCTAAAAGAGATTCAATCAGAGTTCTCTGATTGAATCTCTTTTAGCTTCTCTCTTTTTTTTGTGGGGGGGTGGCGCCCGGCCGCCCTATCATAGCAGCTGCCACTAGCCAGTGCGTATGTGTAAACTGGGTCTAATTGAAAATGATTTGTGTTGGAGATGTGAGAAGGAGAAAGGGACACTTGTTAACATGTTGTGGTATTGTCCTCCTGTGTTGGACTTCTGGACAGGAATGTTAGACAGACTTGATACGATATTGTTCATAAGTCTTCCTAGGATGCCTCTACAGTTGTTACTTCCATCCAGAAGGGGAAGATGCGAGGTTGCTTGAAGATATGAGCAGTGGATTGATAAGGTGCTTATGGTTGCAGCAAAGCAGGTGTTGATGGTATGGAAAACAAGGTAGAAGCCTCGAGTGACGAATTGGATAAATTATGTATTGATGTCATTGGGGTTTGAGAGGGTGATGTTCCAAAGACAGGTCAGAGGACAGAGGAGATAAGTATCTAGCTCTGTGGGCACCATTTAATGAATTATATGGTGAGTGAGTATCTGGATTGTCTGAGACTAGTATGTTTTATTGAATTGGTAGTGAGGTTTGGGGTATTGATCTGGGATCTTTCTGTTTGTTTGATTCTATGCTGTGTTTTTATCCGTTTGTTTGTCCAGTCTGTGGGATTGTCTTCGTATTTGTTTAGTGGTGGTGTTTTGTGTTTAAAAGATTCATGACTGGGTAAACATACATAAGGAGGAGGAATTGATGTTGACTGAAAGTGATGTAGATGAACTTGGTGTACTAAATTGGTCTTGAAATGTGTACCTATGTAACATTGTGCAGTGAGAAACGTATTTTGTTGAACTGCTGATAATTGTATTGTCGATTCTTTTGGTATTTAAACGTTGGGAAAATATGAGGCATGCAAGCCAAAAATACAATGGATAAACATAAAGATACATTAAAGACACATTAAAAAAGCCCACAGAAAAAGTGCAAGTGCATCCCTCAGTCATGCACACTTAAAGTGATGGTGCATATTTAAAGAAAACAACACTTCAATACAGTCTAGTAACCAAATCCAAAGGTTAGAGATCAATCAATTATGTACATAAGATTGTGTAACATTATTTGATTACAATGCTCCGATTAATCATTGTATTCTGAAAACTCCATACTCGGATTCTCTAGAGAGCTAATCTAATATCCAAAGTCCCAATTGTAGTCCATGGAAGAAGTGGTCTTTCATGACCTTCTTTTCACTTTATTTCTTAAGAGCTTTGTGTCAAAGAATAGATGCATATGGAATCCTCCTTTGATCATCCTTCTTATTTATTCTTTGTCAATAGAACCTAGATACAAACAGACATAACTAGAGTTAAAACACTTGAAAATGAATCAATCTAGCTATCTACCATCATGTTAAAATTGATGAAATGTTCTCGCACCTCAAAATGAACTCATCTAATGAGGATCAGTGATACATTAGATCACCATCCACCATCAACGCTTGATAGATTATGTTGATTGTCAGGCTTCCTTTTTAGAACATTGAGTTTGTACCTACACAGAAAAAGAATTATTTACTATTGCTTATAGGACACCCTACATATCTGCAATCATCTACAGGCTCTGCATACTAACTTATATCTTTCTTGTGTTGTTGGAACAAGTGGCCATCCCATAATGGATACATTGTAAGAAATAATAAGAACAAGTTGCTCATTCTACTCCAATCCAAGATTCCCGATTTGCGATTATACCCCAATCAGATATGCTTAGGGAATTAGTTATCTTTTCTCCTACATGGCCTTGTGGATGTGGACCCCTTGCTCACTGTGCTCATAGAGGCACAGCTCCACCTCACTGATGAGGCCCGACTATGCCAAAACATATATCTGGGGTTTGTGGTTGGTACTCTTGTTCAGAGGAGATTTGCCTAGCATTTCGGTGTTGGACTGCCTTTGGGCAAAGACTCATATGCATATGGAAATGTCATCCACCCAAGAACTTGTCAATGGACTGTGTTTGTGCCGGCAGAGGGACTCCCAGACCGTCTTTTGCACACATTCTTTAATACATTAAGTAGCTCATGATAGATCTTCCACTCACCTCTCACATCTTGTTACTAACATTATAAACACAACCCCTTTTAGAGACTTTTTATCACAATTAATTTCATATGTGATGTCATCAGTGATGTCATCAATGACATTTGTGATGTCATTCTTGATGTCCTGGGTGTTAGTCTTAGCAGTGCATGGTGGTGGCGTGAGTTATGGTTGCTTAGCTTACTATAACTGGTGAATTTCAAGGGTTTTTCGGTTTTACTTGGAACCATAACATCCCTTTAACAATGTTTTTTTACTGAATTTCATAGGTTTTTATTAGCGCACCATAACCATAACATCCCTTTAACAAAGTTTTTTTCACTGAATTCCATAGATTTTTGGTAGCTCAACCTAACCATAATAGCCCTTTAACAAAGTTTTCTCACTGAATATAGATATAGATAGTGTAAATGTGATAAATGTTTATTAAGACTCCCTTAGCTTATATACATAAAGCAAAGAAAATACTGAACCCCCTGCCCCCGCTAGTGATTTTGATGTCCGTGGACCGTGCGCATGTCCACGGATGGACGACGTCACCATGAACACTATCCAAAAACTCAGGAGGTATCTTACATTATTGTATCATACAATTAAAAAAAACCAAACCTGTTCAAAAAGCACCACATAAATACATTACATTACATAATAAATAAGAAGTGGAAACTGTATATGTAAGACAGCAACCATCCACTGAAATAGTGTTTCCAATATAATGGAATAAACCAGAAAAAAATATATATGCCTGCAACAGAATTACCTCACAGAAACTGTGCAGCAAAAAGCAAGTGCATACCTACACAACAGTAACACCAAAAGTTTGTAAGAAACTAGTAAATACACTATATTTATTTAATATATTTATACATTTTCTGTATTAGGTACACTAAACTAATGTTATTTTCTTTTACATAGAAATGTCTAGTACTTTGGAATGGCTGGAAGAAAATTTCCCACGAGATGAAATGAGTGAAGACAGTGATACTAATGGTAGACACAACATTTCTCTATATAAGCCAATTAATAACCATTACTTTATGTGTAGTTAACATATTTTTTGTAACAAACCATACAGATAATAAGTGTAATATACAAAGAGAGACATTAAAAGATCTTCTGAAATTAATGGAACTAAAAATGAATATGGTAATGAAAAACTTCATTCTTATAAAAACAGTTTATTGAGGACCACATTAAAGAAAATATTAAATATCACTGTCCCACATGTACCTGTTCTCCCTCTCCATGTCCCAGCCAACTATGCCCCAACCCTCCCAGCAAGAAAAACATTACAATGAGACTTCCATCCCTCCCAGCCTTCCCATACATGATGTCCAAACCCCTAATTCCCTGTATTTCTTTCATTTTCTGCTTCCCCCTCTCTTTTGTAATTGTTATACTGTTAAACAATAATAACATTTTAGGTGTGTTCTTAGTATATGCCTGTGTCTTATTTTTTTTTTTAAGTCAGTTAGGGTGTTCGCAGAGCGCGTAACACTGGGACAGCCCTTCTACCCTTTCCACTTCACTCTCTGCACCATTTCCTCATTGGCTACTGTTAAGCAGTCACACAAGCATCCACTAATCACATCCAAGAACTCTACATTTAACTCTATCATCACAGATCAGCACTTTAGATGTACTATTGATCACTTACAGTACAATTGGGCCGTGACTGCAAAGGACCTACAGCAACAACTACTATAAAACTCCCAAAGATTTGAACTTGCAGATTCATGCACATCCATATGCATGAATACAGACTACAGGTATGAATATTTTCTACACAGTACATGTACAGCTCTTCTGGGAATACATATGAACAGAGTAACTGCAACTTACCCTGTATACACTGTAAAATGAACTTACTGGCATTTCTCCTATCTGCTATGATGAAGTGTCAATTTCAACCCTGTCTGCCCTCCAAATTTTTGTTTACGCACACATCTAACTAAAGAAATGTTACTCATATTAAAAGATGGGAGAATTAACAGTATAATTATGATAAAATTACACGCAGCCAGGATGAATACATGCATCTTCATTCAAGCACACACACAGACAATATCATTAGAAAGGCTCCCAGCTGAAACAACATCACTGCCTCTAAATGAATCCTTCGGCTTTATTTCCCAGACCTTCACAAAATGTCATAAATTGCATGCTCTTCTGTACAATCTCTGCTATTTACCCTGTAAAAATTGCAAAAAATGCATATGATTATTTCTTCTATCTCTTAACATCCAATAACATAACATTAAAAAAACAAGTGTGCTCTATACGTTTACTATTATACTAATTTCTAAAACATATTCAACTAACAGATTCTAAATAAAAAAATACAGGATGCACATAGCCAAAGGGAAGTGCATGTGAATACTATGCTCAGTTATAAGAAAACACTACTACTACAAAAACAAAAAAAAAACAATGCCTGCATTAACAAAAGTGCTATCTACACACATAATTGCAGTGAAGCCACTCTCCTGAAAAGCAGCAGCGTCTAAAGTACGAACAAGAACTTAGAAGAAACCTACTCTTTCCATACAAAAATAAGTACAATACTAACATAATATTCTGTTTCTCAAACACACTAATATTTTAGTATTGTAACCCTTTACCATTAGATGTAGTATTAGTGCTTCCCCTTACCAACTGCATACTTTATCTTGCCATCTGAAGCCCAGAATAGTAACACACAAATACAAGAATAGCATTTCCAACTTGATGTAGCTGCCCATTGCACAATCACACACCTCAATGATCATCCTTACCGTCATACGCAGACACTCATGCACAAAGCACACATACACTGCACAACAGCCCAACACTCACTTTCTTTTTTTCTCCAATAGACCCCAAAGAATGCCTACCAAAAAGCAACTCTGTAGAAAGCAACGCAGAAGTAGAGCAAATGAAAAACAAAAGTGTCCAAAATAAGCATCCATCTCTAGCAGATTGTGTACAAACATTTCAAACAAAATAGCTAATACAGTCATTAAGCAAAACAAAACAAGCTTCCAGTACAGAAACCTTGCCTACTCTATCAAAATGTAAAGTGAAACAGAAAGTGATTAACAAGACTTCAGCTACCACTACTGCTAATGCTGCACCTATAAACCTTGATGTAGTGGCAAGTAATCATACCCAAAAAAATATTTTACAAAAAATGTTCTGCCACAGAGTCCTTCAGAACCTTATAAAAACAAGAGAGAAATCATGCACAACCCTTAAAACGTACCATAGAAAATTAATCCTAGAAGCTCTCATAGACAGTGCAATCCTTCTCAAAAGGAAGTTATTTATTTTAGTTTTAAACAGAATGAAACCACTAAGAAAATGAACTACTAAACTACAAAAAAGACTTCTCAATAAACAGAATATCAACAAAAATAGCTTCTTAAACATCTGTGGAGGTGAATGGAGTCACACCACGAGCACAGAACCATATTTTTAATGAAGAAGCATATAAACAAAAGCAAACATACACAATTGCTATACATAGCAGTGGACGTGGGTATGAAAAACTTAATAACACCATATGGAACAAGAAATTCTGCTCACAATAATATCCCCAGAAAACTCAGTATCACCTCTCCATTCTACTAAACCAAAACGTCCAGTCTACAAATGGCCATGCACATCAATGTGTAACATTGCCAAAAAACGACTACAAAATATGGATGCCTGTCCAGTGCGCAAATACACAGGACTACAAGGACATTAATTAGCCTGCATATCAGGATGTTTTTGCAAAAGCACCTTCCATTATATCAAAATGATATCAACACATCATTCAACTATAAGAAATCTGGTCCTTAAACTCCACTCTGCTAAAAGTCCTGCTTTAGCACTAGCCAGTTTAAATAACAATCTTCTACATGGTACAGCCAAACAACTACTCGAAGAAATAGAGCATATCCAAACAAACTAGCAACTACTGTACAAATAGCAACCTTCTATTAAACACATACAAAAAAGAAATACAAAATTTTAAAAGTACCTCAGCTGAAGTACCAAACCATGTGTGTGTGTGTGTGTGTGTTGCCACCAGACTTTTTTATAAAACTAGCACAACAACTGTAGGCATAGAAGAAAATGAAGATTCCAAATGGTTCCAATTAGCTCTATACATCATAGCAGAAAACAAATATGAAATTACTGACCCCTTAATACTTTGCAATGACTGCACTGCAAAACTTGACAACAACCAAACACCTTCACGTGCTATCACAAATGACTTGAAATTATTCCCACTACCAAAACCCCTGCAAAAACTAAATTTATATGAGAGCATCATAATTCAAATAGTGCACCCTTTTCAAGCAATAATATGCCTTCAACCAAAAACAGCAAAATTACCTCCCTCTGATTTAGTGAGAGGCCTTTGTGGCAAAGTCGTTTATTTACTATTAGATCTCAAAGAAAATGTACACACTCTAGGAGTGCAACAGCCAATAGATCAATCTTTAATTATCTTAGTAAATGGCGTACCTAAAAAAGACAAAATAATGTGGCAACAACTCGTGGACTTACATAATGTTAGACAAGCCCTGCAATATCTAAAAAACAACAATGAATACTACAAAGAAACTAATACTTGAAGAAAATCATTGAAATAATTCAAGAGTCACCAGAAACTGGTCAATTTAAACTTCTAAATCCTGCTACAGAATCCAATATTTTTGACCATTATACAATTCATCCTTTACACTGTAAAGACACTATAGATGATGCACTGGAAACGTACCAAATGCAACAAGTCAATCAGCATATGGGAAAAAAGTATAGAAGCACAGCCTTTCCTCTACTCTTTCCTACTGGAAAAGTAGGAAGGTACAATGATAGATGTACACAGATAACCTCATCAGAATATTGCTCTTTACGAATGCATTCTGACGACCCCGGATTCAGACAAAACGTGGAATACATATTTCACCTTCTCTTTGAAAGTGAACAAGCAACTCTATGCTACAGAGGTGCACACACATAAAACTCAGGTACCCACTTTCTGAAATATGTCAGCTATGCAATTATTACAAAAAGCACAAGAAAAAAATGAGGATTTACAATCAAGTATTACAAATCCTTTAGCAAAAATGCGTGGTACAAAAGAATACTGGTTCCAACGTCATGCAGATGTACGCTGTATGATAAGAAACCTTGGGCCATCACTTGGTTTGTTACATTAAGTTGTGCAGAGTATTCATGGGAAGATTTACACGATTTCCTACGCATAGCAAATATAAACAAAACAAACATAGATGTAGAAAGAATCCAAGTGATTGGCCCACAGCTAAAACTACAGCAGCCAAAACATTTGCATGAGAAAGGTGCGAACTACCAAACGTTTGTACCTTTCTCATGCAAACACACATACATACTCACACCCACACACACAACACACCCATAACAACCCCTCACCCTCACCCTCAGCACACCTCCAACATAAACAAACCCCACTTACCTTCATCTTCACACTGGGTTCCTGCAGCACCAGTTCCCTTTCACTTCCGTGATCGGGAACCAGCACTGCAGGGTCCTTTTATTTTCTTTTTTTTAATGGAAGGCTGCTCACTATACCATAAAGTATAGTGAGCGGGGCGATGCGGGGGACACCCCGCAACCCCCATTTCTTTTTTTTTTTAAACGGAAGGCTGCGAGGGTGTCCTCCACAACCCCTGCTCCCTATACCATGAAGTGTAGTGAACGGGGCGATGCAGAGGATACCCCTGCAGGCCCTGTTTTCTTTTCAATGCTATTACCAAAGGTTCAAACTTTTGGTGTTTGAACCTTTGGTGGTAGCATTTCTAGAACTTTTGGTCATTGCGACCATTTTTTTATGGTAAAATTGTCCTACACCTATAAAAACACCAGGAGAACTCTGCTCTCTAGATTCTGTAAATGTATCAAGATATTTCCATCATTGCTTCATTGCTATGCTGCACTTTATTTGTAATAAGACTGTTCCTCCCTTCAGAGAAGTTCAACACTTTTTTGGAGAAAAGAATACCAAGCCAGAGGAGCACCACACATCCACATGCTATTATGGATTAAAGATGCTCCTAAATTTGGTCAAGACAGTGATGCCACTGTTTTGCAGTTCATCCAAAAATATGTCCCTTGTGAAATCCCTTCACAAACAACACATAGTGAACTTCATGCACAAAGTTTACAATTTCAAAGAAACAAATGTGGCAAATATTGTCATCACAAATATTTTTTAAAAAGGAAATACTACGCCAAATGCTGCTTTGGTTTTCCCTAGACCAGTTTCAGCAACAGGTCAATGAAGCAACTTCATGTATTCAGTCAGACA
This sequence comes from Ambystoma mexicanum, assembly GCF_040938575.1. Lineage (NCBI taxonomy): Eukaryota > Metazoa > Chordata > Amphibia > Caudata > Ambystomatidae > Ambystoma > Ambystoma mexicanum. The sequence goes on along the minus strand of NC_090932.1, from coordinate 658,818,822 downwards.
TAGGGCCTCATTACGAGGTGGGCAGTAAGGAATTACCGGTACTGGTAAGGGCACCGGTGCCGGTAATCCCGTACTGCCCTGCTATAAGTTCCCTTTGCGGGTCCTTCCTTAACGCCTGTTTATTTCAGGTGTTAAGGCTGGGACCCGCAAAGGGACTCTAGAGCTAATAACACTACCGCAAACTATCAGGGCTCAAATGGGAATGGCCCTGGTGAATGGGGAATTACCGGTCCCGCCAACCTTGGAATGGACCGGTAATTGCTCCATTCACCAGGGTGGAGTCGGAACGAGTTTGGAGGCAGCCATGGTGCTAATAGCGCCATGGCTACCTCCAACCTCGTAATGAGGCCCATAGTGTCAAAGGTAAATCACCTAAGAACACATATTACATAAAAAGAACAGAAGAATCAAAATACATCAATGATTACAATGCAATCATTGCCCTCTATGGAATGCAAACATAGATGTGCAGTACATTGCAGACAATTCCACTGCAGTTGCACGATATGCCGCAGCCTACTTAACCAAAGCAGCGAAAACAGAACTTCAGGACCTCTGGGATGACATATCATCTGACAAAACACTATCACAGAAATGGTACAGCTTAGGCATAAAAATGCTCTCTCATAGAGAGTGTGGCTGCTATGAAGCTGCAGACCAGATTTGTTAGCACCTTTGCTGCTCTGGACAAAGGTCAGACATCATTAAAAAGAGTGTTTGTGCCGTGTGTATCCGCCAGGGCGACAGAAGCAGAGGCGTCTCTGCCAGCCGCTGAGGAGGCCAGAGGCCCTATAGAGGAAACAACTGGTGACAGCAGGAAGACAGAAGGCTGAATCCTTCCTTCCCCTCCCATGGAAGAGGTGGGGGCAGGGGCTGGCACTGCAGCAGCAGGTGAGAGTACACTCGTATGCACACAGCGCAGCAGCAAAAAATGCAATTACCGCGATAGGTGGTAGGCTAGCGATGCACCTAAGCGCTTGGGAGGAGCTTACCATGGACTCTTGGGTCGCAGAGACTGTGCAGGAGTTTTGTCTGTAATTTTTAGAGAGCACAGACAAACGAAACTGCAGCAACCTTTCGCAGTTCCAGAGGAGGAACAAAGCCTCATGGACAAGGAAGTAGGAGAGTTTCTAAAGAAAATGGTGATAAGGCCAGTGAGGCAGGTGGCGCAATGCTTCCTAAGCAATGTCTTACCGGTGAAACAGAAGCAAAAGGTCAGGCCAGCGATATGAGACAATTAAACACCTTTCTCGTGTACCGACACTGCAAGATGGAGGAAATCCACCTCTTCAGGGACATTTTGCAGAAAGGGCACTGGCTAACCTGCATAGATTTGAGGGATGCCTATTTAGCAGTACCCATTTCTGAAATGCTCCAGCAATTATTAGAATTCCTCTGGTGATGGCAAAGGTGGGAGTTTATGTGTCTCCATTTACGGACTAAATTCAGCACTGTGGTGCTTCATAAAGCTAATCAGGAGTGAGACTGATTTTATACATCAACGCTATGTGTCTCATGGCGCAGGATCCAATGCGGCTGCCAGAGCAAATGGGCCTAACAACGGGTCTCCTAGAGAAGCTGGGGTTTCTCATCAATTGGGAGAAATCCGAGACCAGTCCACAGCAGAGAATGGAGTTCCTGTGGTTTATCACAGACTCAAAGCTGGGACACTGTCTCTGCCCCTGTAGAAAATGAACGACCCTTTGAAACATCACAGTATTGACTTTCCATTAAAGACTAAACTTTACTTGACAGTCTTATGTTTGCTCAATCACCTCTACTGTTTAAAAGTTCTTTTAACTAACTGATCAATTTTCCAACAATCATATGTCATAACAAGTTGTATTCATCAGTAATTTTACAGTCACTTATCTAAGAAGGAATCTGCTGAACCTCCAAGGGAACCTGACGGCAGGTGCGGTCACTAAACAGGCAGACAACACAGGGCGGATCCCTGCCGGATTTGGAGGTGGTTCATTACGGGTTTTGTTCTTCGTTAATCCCTGTTCGAGATGGAATCATTCATTAGGAAGCTACAGAGAGACAGTGAAAGAAAGAGTAATTGTGGACGAGAAATTGTGAGGTGATAGGACCATAATGTTGTGATTCATGGACTAGGACAAGTGTCATGCCTGAGGGCAATAGAGTTTCAAACTGCAAAGACTACATTGTCACAGAAAATGTTTTTTTCTTTGATTTTTGTTTAATGTTTTTTTTTCTTTTTTAAGATTGCTGCTTGAATTTTAATAAAGAAGAGTACGCATAATACAAGCCTCTGGGCCTCATTACGACCCTGGCGCTAAGTGAAAAACGATGGCGGTAAAAGATTACCGCCATCGTTTTCCGCTAGGTCCGATTATGACCCCTGACCGTTAACTACGATGCCATTAGCGGCATCGTAGTTAACGCTGCCGCTAACTGCACCAAGGACGCGCGCACGCGGCATCCCACACCGTAATCACTGCCATGGCGGAAAGGTACGCGAATGCCGACCCAAACGGACATGCACCTAACGCCATCACCCAGCCCGTAAAGCACCTTACCGCCATGGCGCTAATAACGCCATCGCGAACCAACCGTAAAGGGCCTTGTGCAATGAATCCAGCTGCCACAGGTGCACAGAATCAGCACAGGTGGAGGCAATACAGACTCAGGAAGTAGAAAAAGAGCACACCCAACCCCTTCCCAGACCCAGTCACACTCCACAATGATACCAATAGGACTAGCAATGTTGGGGCTGGAGGACCTGATAGCAATGCAAGTGCCACAACTTCAACCACAACAACAACAACAACAACAACAACAGGCTGCACAGAGGAGACGCAGGAGGAGAAGGAGGGCAAGGCACGGCCAGCAAGCCCCACCAGCACAGCCTGTGCCACCACGGAGACAGCCCCCAATCCCACGCATCAGAGCCAGTCCATTCCACCTCACCGCTGAGCAGATCCACACCCTGTACCGACTGGACCGGGACACCATCACCACCATTGTGGACATGATACACAACGACATTGTCAGCATGATTGAAACACCCACCGCCATCCCCCGCTACTGAAGGTAGTGTACGTGCTCCTCTTCCTGGCCACAGGCACCTACCAGCACACAGTGGGGCACTTGCATGGCATATCGCAACCATTATTCTCACGTACACTGATCCAAGTGCTCAATGCCCTCCTCAAGCACACAGACGACCACATCTCATTGCCACGGTCTGCACAGGAGATTGCTAACACCAAAGTGGGTTTCCATGCACTAGCTGGCATACCTGGTTGCATTGGTGCCATCGACTGCACCCATGTGGAATTGGTGGTCCCACATGCCATGGAGGTACCGTACCGCAACCGTAAACTATTTCACTCAATCAACGTGCAAATGCTCTGTGACTCCAACAGGATCTTCACACATTGTTGTGCCCGATTCCCCGGATCAACCCATGATTATTGAATCTTGGGCCTGCATGTCGCTCCATGTAGCATGGTCCTGAGGAACTCCACAATACCACGCTACATGGAGCGACATGCAGGCCCAAGATCCTGGCTACTCGGTGAGTCTAATGTCATGACCATGGAAATGCGAAGTGGGTAGGTGATCGACGTACCAATGCATACTTCACCTGGCAGAAAAGGGGGGGATGATGCATACTTCACCTGGCTGCGACTAGCAGTAGCCAGGCCATACCCTGAGGCAGCACTTACGTCATCTGACAACTGTATACATGATGCCTGACCTAAGCAGCCCTAACATGGGAATGAAGGTGTGTCCCAACCATGACACAACCATCTGCAAGTGTATTGTACAAAATGTGACAACATTGACTCCAACGAATAGCAGCTACATGCACGTCACCAAACACCATCTACTGATAGGCCTGTCCCCCATAACTGCGCACAAAGGAGGCACATGACGGACAGGAACATCAATACACCACAACACAGACAGCAAGGCCCACAAACTGTCCACATTGACATCAGTATTGTTCACTGGGGTCATAATGTGCCAGACATCAATGTTGCAATCATGTGAGCGTTGACCTCACAGAACACATGCCAGGTCACCTAAAATACAGCCTGAACAGACACAGTGGATGTGCACTCACAAGGCACTTGTCACCCCTTCATTGTGACTTGGCATGCAAAACAGTACATGGAAGCCATGAACATATACCGGTTGCATAGTGTGAATCCATTAGTGCGACTAAAAGTGGTGCAAAGTAACAGTCTAATGCAAGGCATGGCGTCACGTCATGTTCAGTAATCATTCTCATCCCTGACACATACATTGTTGTCCACTTACAGGTGATGCAGGCTATCCCCTGAAGAGGTGGCTCCTTACACCAGTCCGGAACCCACAGAACCAGCATGAGGAGGACTCCAACCGTGCCCATGCACGTACCCATGTGGTGATTGAGCAGGCATTTGGCCTACTGAAGGCATGTTTCCGCTGCCTCTCCAGGTCTGGCGGGGCACTCCTGTACCGCCATGAGAAGGTTGCGAAGATTGTCATGGCATGTGTCATGCTACACAATATGTGCGTCAGACGAAATGTGCCCCTGCCCCCTGACGCAGACCTGCAACCACCTGGCGATGAGGATGATGAGGGTGGGGATGGTGCAGCACCTCGAGGAGGCAGCGATGCACAGGAGGGGCGTGAAATGCGTCAGAATCTCATTGACCAATGCTTCTAGCACACACTTCGTGTGCGTGTGACATGGAGAGGGCACTCGGGCCAATGTGTGTGTCTTGAAAATGCACACTGCGGACTAGTCAACAATAAAGCACACATACGCAATGAGCAATGTCCACACATATGATTTGTGCAAAACGAAAAAGTGTATTGTGATTTCAAAAAGGAATGACACCCCCTCCACCCTCCCACCTCCCCCCTGATCACCCCAACACACACCCTCCACCCTCCCACCTCCTCCCTGAACACCCCAACACACCCCCTCCACCCTCCCACCTCCCCCCTGAACACCCCAACACACCCCCTCCACCCTCCCACCTCCCCCCTGAACACCCCAACACACCCCCTCCACCCTCCACCCTCCCACCTCCCCCCTGGAATCCCTATGAAGGTGTGGTACTGTCTGTGCAGCAGTGTGTGAAGGAGTCCTGCTCAACTGTCCAGCCACTACTGACAGTCCCCTCCCCTGGCCCCCGAGGCACCCCTGCTGCGCAGATTCCTCCCAGATCTGCGGATGGGGCTGCTCTGTGCCGAGCTGGTTGATGAGGAGGGTCCTGGCTGCACGATTGGACGCGTGTCCCTAATGGCCTGTACTAGTTCTGTGAGGACGTGCCGCACAGCAGCGAGCTCTGTACAGATGTCCTTTGTGGAGGACTCAATGGCAGCTGTGACTCGGTCCGCGCTTCTCTCCATGTCAACCCTTGCACCCCCACACTCTGCTACGTGTTCATTAAGGAGGGTGGATAGCTGCTGCTGGCGGATGAATATCTCTTGCAGGGTCTGCTGGTTGTGCTGGCTCATGGCCATGTCCATTGGGCTGCTCGCCTCAGGCTGCGGGGATGGGGTGGCTGGCCAATCCTCGGCCTCCGAATGCCCCTGTGTGGCATCCGCCTGCAGGGGGCTTAGGGATGTGTAGGGGGAATGTGGGTGGGCAGTGGGGCTTCCATCATCGATGTCCTCGATGCTCCCTGCCTCACTGTCTGAGGATGCTGCTATGGCAGCAATTTCCCCCAGGGTGCTGCTCGCAGCGGAGCCTGTCCCTTCGGTGGGCACAATTGCTGATGTGTGCGGTGCTGCTCCTGCATGTCCGATGACTGTTGTGGTGGCTGTCACTGGCCTGGCCTCTTCCCCTGGCAGGGTTTGTGGCTGCTGGTGTGTTTTTCCAGGGACGGCTGAGGTGGAGGCTTGCGGCCTTGCCACTGTTGTCCTGGCCCTCTTGGTGGCTCTGGAGGCAGTGGTGTCCTCATCTTGGAGGTCTGAATCAGAGCCTGTGGTGGAGCAAAGGTGGGATACTGTTATTGATGGGTCTGCGGACATTGGCCGTGCATTGTGACGAGTGACATCTTAACAGTAGGTACATGCAGAACATTTCCGGCAGGGGCATACAGGTTTTGTGCTTTTGTGTGGAAGTTGCATGGTGGTATGTGGGTTCCAGCAGTTAGGGTGTGCATGCTGCATGTGTGCAGGGTGTATTCCGGATGTGTCTGTGGGCATTCTCCTGCCGATGTGTTGCATATGCACTATGGGTCAACATGGTACTTCACATGATTGAACTTTGTTGCTTTTAGCATGGCTTGATTTGGCCACCTACCTGCATCTCCAGATGTCGGGGCTCCTCTCTCCATCCCTCCGACTCCTTCGATGCTCTCCATCCCAATGGTGGGGGCACATATTTCTTCCCATGCCTGAAGCTTGATGGGGGATTCTGATCCACCCCCAGTTGCCGTCCCCAGGTTCCGGTTTGCTGAGAGTATGCTCCGGACCCGTAGCCTCAGATCGTCCCAACGCTTTCTGCACTGCTGTGCAGTGCGGGGTACGGCCCCCATCTGTTGGGTGTCCTGACCCACGTTTGAGCTATCATGCTTCAACATTTGGTGCTGTGGGCTTAGAAAATCCAAGATGGCCAAAAAGCCCACAAGTGCGCCAGAATCCAGGAGAACCACGCAGTTTGTGCGCACACCAAAATGGTTACCTAACTTGCCACCCACCAGTGTAAAGAAAGATCTTTGTTAACAAAATCCACTGTTACTGATGTCAAAAAGTTGCTGAAATCGTGACTCTTTGGACCACTTTAAAGATTCAACCCTTTTGTGGGGTTCCACATAACCATCTTACTGTAAGGAGCCCCATCAAAACAATGTTAAGCAAGGATTATTTACTACCATGTAAGAACCATTCCTGTTTGGAATGCATTAATCCAAGAAAGATCCCAAAATTGCATGCAGTACCAACAAAATTCTCAAGGCGGCGCTAGCGGTCTAAACTCTGACAGGAGAACTGAGTGCAGTTGCTGACAAAGGGATTTGACTCAGCTGACTTCAAAGGCTGCATTTTAATTAAAAATTAGCCACCTGCGGTTCCCAGAGGCCTGAAGCCTGGGAAACCCTCTCACCTCCAGAGATTCACACCAGGAGTTAGAATCTCACATGACCTCTTGATTGATAGAAGGCAGACTGGCTGGGAGCCTCCTGGAGACCACACAATAGGCTCTTGCAATTGAATAGGATATGTTGATTTTGACTGTTTCCTGTCAACAAAGGCCTGCCTGCCAGAAGACACATGTGACTGACCCATCCAAGTCTTGGAGGCGGACTCCAACACTCTGAGAACTGAATTGAAAGCAAAATATATATTTTACAGAAACACTGATAACTCTTTGTAATCAAATGACAGAAATGTATAACTTTGAGAGCCTTCATTAAAAAAAATGTACCTTCAATTCAAGCCCAAACTCCAATTTGTGTGATGTTCTGGGGCAAAACCCTGCTATTTATGTATACTACAGACTCTGTGTTTAAGCTAGGGACATGGTAATTTACTGGAGTATGTATGGACAGGCCGTGTACATGTGTACAAATCTGGAGAAAAATCTGATGTTGCACAACCACTAAAAAGCACAAAATATTGCCATTTTTGAACGCAAGCCCCCAGGAAGAGCAGAGTTGGAACAGGGGATACCTCATGTGATATGTGATGGGTGCATGACATTTCAAACCACTGTGTAGCTATGAAATATGTCTTTTTGAGCAAATATAGATTGTGTGTAAAGTTGACAGGGGTGGGTTCTCTGTATCATAAACAGACCTCATCATGATGACACTTCATTTCATTCCCCCAATCAAGGGGAAGAGGAGGAAGTGGCCAATGGGCAGTTGAGAGAGGGGCTGGCTAGTGATGCTGCACACACACCCACTTTTAAAACACATAAAAGCAGACAGTCAGGACAGATAGGGAGATTCTATTCCATCTGCTGCGGGACGCTCTGCCGGGAAAATCCATACTTTACCTCCATCAACCTCCAGAGAGCCAACATAGAGACTTCAATCTATCCACCTTCAGAGACCAAGACTTTACTTCAGAATTTGTAGCAGAGAGGTCAACTACAAGCTAAATCCCTCTTTAGCAGGCCTCAAATCATTGCCATTATCACAGCCAGGCGAGCTGTTTGAATTCTTTGCAAGAACTCTTGCCATTTGCCAGAGAGCAGTGTTGTATCCAGAGAGAGACCAGCTGAACCGTAGACCGCTGTATCCGGACCCACAGACCGCTGTTAGCAGAACTAGAGAGCTGACCCAGATCACTGTGAAGAGACCCAGACCAGACCGGAGTCCAGTCCAAAACCTGACCAGATCCGTGGCAAGGCCTAATTCAAAAATATATTGTGAGTACCTAGCAGAACTGTGCAGAACCAATCTCTTAGTTAAAATAATATAATTCAATCTATTTTAATCTAAGTAGAACTGCCTAAAAGCTGTCACCTGTCATTTTCTAGCTGCTAGCTGTCACTTGTCACTTTGAACTTTAAAATTTCAAATCTGAAAAACGACCTTTACCATATCGCTCATATCTCCGTGGCCGTTTGTCTTAGAGACTTGCAGTAACTTTCCTCTGAAAGCTGGGAATCTTGGCTTTTCCACGAACCTAGAACCGCATTCCTAATCCATACACTTTTGCCGCAATTGCGAAAAACGCACTCGTGAATTTACCGCGATTTGCAAATTTCTCCACGTGTGAAAACAGCAGTTTCCTTGCTAAAAATTAGTTTGCCTCTTAAGAACCATTCCTGAATCATTGCTAGAGTGAGCCTGGACTAATATTAACTTGATACCACTCACCCTGAACCTCTAGAGGGAATTAAAAGCATTTTAGCATATTTTTCAGTTCATTGCCAGCACATATAAAAGCATTTTGAGCCTGTGTTTCAAACTTCTGTAGTCTAAGCTTGCTGGGGTGAACTGAATTACATTTGATTGCATTTCTGAGAAATGTGTGCTTTCCTTCCATTTCCTTGCATTGCATAAAGGGGGGAGGGGATTGCCAGAGAAAAGTGATTACATTGTTTTGTTGAAATCATATTGAGTATTTTCTGTATTGCATTTTCATTCAACATTACATCCATCTGAACTTATATAAAGCATTCTCTACCACCTTATTCTTCTGTTGCTATTCACAAGTGTGCTAGTGCCAGACTATCCATTATTGATTACTGCTCAGATTCAGTGTGATATTCAATTATTAATTTATTATAAAGCGTGATATATATATATTGTTTCAATTATCAAATAAACCTTTAAACTTGCAAAACAGAACTACTTCTTGGCTCAGTGGGGTCAGGGGGATTCCAAGAGAGGGGTGTTATATAGGGGTAGTCATCCAGAACGCATGAACTGGACATAAAGATATATCAATAAGGGTTTCCATTCAGTATCCCAGACTAGGCATTGACTTAGCTGTAGTGTTGAATTGAATCCTCTTACAAATTGGGGGCTCGTCCGGGATGTTTGGATTAGATCTATCACTTGTGCAGATTAATACAGTGTGCCAGCTGACCAGATACACATATCCGGTCGGATCACCACGCTGTGTTACGCTGTAAAGCACTCCTTAAAGGAATGCTCTAAGGAAAAGGTCTGTTTTGCAAAAATAAAATACAAACTTCCGTAAGTCAGGAAGGAACTCAAATTCCAGAATGACGACCTTAGTAGACATGAAAATAGCCAGAGAGCACTTCTTACATAAGTTATTTGTGAGAGGTGAGTGGACTCACCAGGACCGCATGGTCTAGTTGCAGGCCATCACGCAACAGGTCACGGAAACAGGGTCAGATACATGGAGAGATCAGGGTCCCTTACATGTGGCCCTGAGTGAACTATACATGGCTCCTAAAGCTAAGGATGAACAAGACAAGATGGTTAGGATAGCGGCATACCTGTACCTATATATGGGAGACATGCAGGATAAATGTACTGAAAGCCAAGATCTGGCAAATAAGCGACAGATGGCGTTAGAGAAGGTCCACTCTGACCTGGTCTTTTCTGAGCAGAGGCTGCAGGGGAGCCAGGAGTCAGAAAATGAGAGTACACAGCACATCATTAAAATAAAGAGGGATATGGACATCCTGCAACAGGAAAAGGCTGACCAGGATACCAGATTTCTGGCCTTGCAGAAGGAGTACCAAGAAGGTTTGGACTCCCTACTGCAGAGCCAGAAAAAGCTGGAGCAACAGTTAGACTTCAATAGGGCATGTGCTGAGCAGGTAGCCACCCTGCAAAGCCACCTAGATAGGGAGAAGGCAGAGAGCAATAAACTGATTTTGAAAGACCTGGATACCCAGGCAGAGTTTGACCAGGAGCGCCAGAAAGCTGGTGCCTTCCAAAGGCAAAGGGACGACCTGGCGGCACAGATGCAGGCTCTTAGTCAGGAAAGGGATACCTTAGGCCAGGAAGTCTGCCACTTAAAAAGGAAAATGGAAGAAAATCACCTGGCCCTCCAGGGACTGGGTGACCTCCTAAAAGAACACCATAACTTGTTAGAGCACACCAGGAAGGTGGAGGATGCTCTGGCAAGAAAGGAGCAGGCCAATAGGGACACAGCTCAGGAGGTAACCCTCCTGCAGCAAAGACTGGCCCAGTGCTCCAGGAGCAATCAGGAAACGCAGAGAGAGAATGAGGCTCTCTGCCAGCACAATGATAGGCTCCAACAACAGGTAGCGATGCAGGAGAGACTGATAGAGTCTAGTAAGGCCTTAACTGAGGAACTGAAGGCGCAGGCTCTTGCATTGCAACAGGGAGCAGGGGCGGATAGAGATGAGGTTCGCTGGGAAAGAGAAACTCCTGAGCATAACCCCAGGAGCCCTAGTACCAGAGGCCTTTATTTCTCTCAGTCCCTGGACTCTGCCACCCCAATGTCCCCTGGCGCACATGAGCACAGGGCCACAGGGATGGCAGATTACTATCCAGCCAGAAGCATGGGGCTCATAGGCCAGTACCACCCAGGAATGGATGGGCGGGCATCCGGGTATGGGCACCCAAGCACAGTGCAATTTAGTGGGGAACCCCAGGAGAGTAGGCCCATTAAGGGCATCCTGAAAACCTCTGCCCAGTTAGGTCAGTGGGGGGGGGTACCCATCAAATCCTGGCAGCAAAGAGGAATCTGAAGACTCCTCTGAACGGTACAGGACACAGGAGACCAGGTCCCCACATTCTGTCAGCCATTCCCAGGCTTGCAGAATCCGGGAAAACCTGGAAGATCAGACAGGAACCACTGGGAGCAGTGCCTCTGAGTCAGAGGACGAATGGACAAGGGTTACCCGAACCAAAAAGGCCAATAAGGCAAAAAGGGCCTTGATTAAGGACCCATTGAAAAAGATTAAGGCAATCAGGAGTGTCATCACGCCTTATCATAAGAACGCCAAGTACTCTGTTTGGGAACACTTGGAGCTCTATGAGCAAATGATGGAGACTTTTCATTTGAAGGACAGCCAAAGCTGTATCCAATATGTAAAGTGGACATTCTCCCCAGAGTACTCCAGTTTCTTTGCAGGGCTGGAGGACCAAAATCATTCCAGGTGGTCCACCTATAGGGCGGCCATATTAAAACATTTTTCTGTTCACAGAAATCCCCAAGAGGCTCGCAAGGCAGCCTACAATTTACAATGTGGGGAGGATCAGGCCCCACAAGAATTTGTGCAGGAGTTAAAGCGTGCTTTTGCACAGACCACAAGAAGGGTGCGCACGGATAGCAGAGAATTTATTAACACATTTTTCCATGCCTTGCCCAAATACATAATGACCCAGCTTGTGAGGGATTTTCACGAGAAAAGACCTTTAGACTGGGTCATTGAACAGGCGACCCGGATCTATGAGGTGCAGAAGCCAATAGAAAATAAAAATAATGCACCCAAAAACCCCAAAGCCAACAACACCCCTGCTGCTGCCAAGGTGGCAGAGGTAAAGGTCACCCCCGTTTTAGAGTTGGAGATGGGGGGGCCTAAAAACCTACCTGCACCTAATAATGCTAGGCCCAGAAGGTCCTCGGGCCAGTCAAAAACAGGTAGTCAAGGAGGTAGTCCCACAAATGGGGTGCCTCGCTCTCCTGACTATGTAAGTCCCCGTTACAAGGGAAGTCGACCCATCCTGGGTTATGTGTGGACTCCTCCAGCCCAAGGGGGGGGATCCAGCCAAGCACCTAACCCAGGGAACTTCCCTCCTAACTTCCCACCGGAGGGCAGAAATTCTCTGAATCCTGGGCAGAACTTTTTCCCCAGGTATCCACCCAACTTCCAGCCCCAAAATCCTCCACCCTTCTTTCCCCAATTCCCTGAGCCCAGACAACCGAATCCGGGAGAGGGGAGGCCAAGGGTTGAGGGGTATCCAAATCTTCCCAACCAGGGGTACTACCAAAGAAGGGATAGCTACCCTTCCCGGGATCAGCCCAGGGGAGAAAACAGGGCCCCGTATCAGCCTGAGCGGGTTTCCCAGTTAGAGCGCCAGGTTCAAAACATGGCGCGGGATCTGGGTCACATACTGAGGGCTCAGCAGAACCCTCAGATCGGCATGCCGGCGCAGAACGCACCCAACTCTGGACCTGGTGCTCCAGAACAATGACGGGGCAGCACCCCGATAACTCACCGGTTCCCAGGGAGGAGGCACAAAGGGAAGGGGGGTGTAAAGCCTTGGAGGAAGCTTCCTTCCTCACTTGTAAACAGCCCCTGGAAACCCAGGAACCGGAAACAAAATCTCTTGCCCCTGAAAGTCTGCCTCCTAAGGAGCAGAGGGGGGGTAAGAGAAACAAAAGACCCAAACAGACTCAGTTTGAGGAGGAGGTACAGATCTTCCAATTTGAGGGAGAGGGATCCTCAGAGGATCCTGGGAAAAGGATCTTCTCCTTCAGAGAGGGGGGAACTCCTCCCAAAGAAAAATGGGTCCCTAGGGATGCAAATCCAGACTGGGGAGATGTGGAGACTGAGCTACCGCCGCCCACCATCTCATCCCAGAAACAACAGCAAGAAAATCCCCTGGTTCAAACCCATCCTGGTGACTGCCTCCAAAAAGGGGGGGGCGGCCCGGAACCGGAGCCAGGGGAACCCACAATGGCTCTGATCTCCAGTTGCCAACTTTTTCTTTCAGATTCCCAAGGCTCTCCACAGAATTCTGCCCAAATCTCTTTGCTAGCGATGTCCAAAACCAGAAAGTTAGCCCACCAGTTGTCCAAAAATGCGCATTATCTGTGCCCCCTTGAGGAGAAGGAGGGAAGATATTATGCCCCGGTACAAGTACAGGGGCAGGGTACGATTTCAGCGCTGGTGGACACGGGATCTCAAGCTACCCTTCTGTCCAGAAGGGCCTTTGATGAACTGAATGCAGGAAGGGGAGGGGAATTACCAAATTCCTCTCACCCCTCTTCCTGGACAACTGCAGAACTTTGACGGGAAGGAAATTCCCGTTGAGGGGACTGCAGACTTGGACATTAAGATCGGGCGACACAAGGTGAAACACCCGGTCATAGTAGTGACTCCAGAGGGCACCCCTTGTTTACTGGGGAATGACCTCCCTGACAACTACACTATCCTCAGAGTAGACAGACCTAACGCTCGAGGAGGTGGTGTAGCCCTCATCTTTAAGTCCTCGCTTGATATCAGAGTAGGCTCCTCTCCTCTACTCAAATCATGTGAACACCTTACAGTTAAACTACAAACCTCCCCGAAGAGTACCATCACTATGCACCTAATCTGCAGACCCCCGGGTCCACCTGGCTCATTTGAGGAAGATATCACCTCCCTAGTAGCCGAAAGCTCCAAACCTTCAGCACAAATGATTATACTGGGAGACTTCAATCTCGGGTTTAATGACCCTCTTGACACCCCTGCCATTGCCCTAGCCACGGCATTAGAGGAGCATGGCCTCCTTCAACTCTGCTCCAAACCCACCCACTCGAAAGGCAGAATCCTTGACTGGGTAACCGCCCTCAATTGCAACATCACCCTAAAGGACCCTGTACAGCTCATCTGGACGGATCACCACTTCCTCCCCCTTGATATTAATATCAACAACCTAGTGCACAAAAGGCCTATTATTGCTCCGGCCTGCCTAACTAGGAAAAAGAGCAACATCACAGCTGAAGCCTTAATGCCTCTGGTGACCCCCCATTCTGAACACCCTACCAACTACAACTGACTTAAACTCGCTGGTCAACGCCTATAATGACTCCATGGCTAAAGCTATCGACACCATTGCCCCATTAAAAATGCGCAAAGGGAAACCTAAAGCTCACTTGAATACGTGGTACACCCCAGAGCTCAAACTTCTCCGACTACAAAAAAGCAAACTTGAATCACTATGGAAATCGGTGCCCTCAGTAGACAATAGAACCAACCTTACCAATATCTCCACCCTCTACAAAAATGAGATCACACGTGCTAAGAAAGAATCTCTTAATTCCAGGATCTCACAGGCAGGCTCCAGCACAAATGAGCTCTTTAACATCTTAAAGGAATTAGAAAACCCCACTCCTCCCGAAGATACCTGCACAAAGGAGAAACCTTGGTGCACAGGGATCCAGAATGCCCTTGCCAACAAAATTTCAGGGCTCCAAACTAAAATTGGAAACAAACGGCAACAGCTCACTCATGACCCCACCTCCAGACCCACCCATCCCCCACTCACCGCCACTAGCTCAGGCTTCACCTTCAAAAAGGTTACCATACCTGAAGTACAAAAAATTATAGCATCCTTGAAACCCTCGAACTGCAAGGGGGACAGTTGCCCCGCACAGATTATCAAGGATGCTGCCAGGGATCTCTCCCCCTTCATCACCAAATTAATAAACTTGTCTTTTTCTAACAACATGGTCCCAAGTAATCTGAAACAATCCTGGGTCCTACCCTTGCTAAAAAAACAGACCCTCGACCCAGACATACCGACAAATTATAGACCCATTACCACTGTCCCATTTTTACTAAAGATTCTTGACAGAGTGGCCTATTTACAAATTCAGGTTTACCTTGAAACTAACCTATTACTAGGTACTCACCAATCTGGCTTTCGTCCCCAACATGGGACGGAAACGGCCCTTGTTGATCTCAAGAGCCAGATAGACGAAATCAAAGATAAAGGGAGGGCTGCCATCCTGCTTCTCCTCGACCTCTCCGCTGCCTTTGACCTGGTTGAACACAAAATCTTGTGCAACCACTTATCACCGGCAGCACACTTCTCCCACTCGGCGGTCACATGGATCCAATCCTTCCTGGACAACAGGACCATGCGAGTCTTCTCACCCATAGCAGCAGCCGACCCTATTCCCATTACCTGCGGTGTCCCACAAGGATCTTGTGTTTCACCCACTTTGTATAATATATTTACAAAGCCTCTATTCGATAAACTGGACCATCTGGGTGTCACCTACACCAACTACGCAGATGACACCCAGATACTCCTCACTTTATCAGGCAACTACAACGCGGACGTCAACAGGATCGGTGAAGTCTTTTCCATCATTCAGGCATGGATGGCCACACATGGCCTCTGCCTGAACGATGACAAGACTGAACTGCTCCTTGTCGGCTCACCCAACACTATCCGGAATCTCAGCCCTAGCTACTCTAGCTTCATCATTGACGGCAACACCATTCCCACTGCCAAAAGTGTAAAAACTCTGGGTTTCTATCTCAACACTAACACCAACTTCGCCAAACAAATTAATATGACTGCCTCAGCCACTGTTTACACTGGGAAACTAATCAGAGCTTGCAGACCTTTGATATCCCCCAACAATTGCCTTACTCTAGCCAGAGCACTTATACAATCCAAACTGGATTATTGCAACAGCCTGTATGTAGGTGCCAATAAAACGGTTGTCAATAAACTGCAAGTTCTACAAAACAATGCACTCCGTGCCGCCCTTAATATTCCCAGAAGAGAACATATCTCAGCCACAAGAATCACATGCAAATGGCTCTCCATCCAACAAAAAATAGACCTAAAAACTATCTGCCTCACCTACAAAGCTCTTAACCACCTGGCCCCACCTTATTTAACCGATAAATTCACCTTAAGACAGAATATTAGAACCACCAGATCCTCTAATACACTACAACTGACAGTGCCAAATACTCCCTAAAAAGAGCCGGTGGATCCAGCTTCCCAGTTCTAGCCTCACAATTATGGAACACTATTCCATTGGACATCAAATCTACCCCTACATTTCAACCTTTCAGAACTAAGATCATCACCTGGTTACTCAACAAATAACTAGCACTGTATGTATGTATGTATCCGCTACGATGTTACTAATTCCACTATAACTGCTTTCATAACTGCTTTTGTAACTATACTTATACTGCACAAATGTACAAATGTTCTTACCTATGCCTGTAACCTGATGCTTAAGCGCCCATATACCTCTGGGTCAGGAGCGCTATACAAATAAATAAACAAACAAACAAACAAACAAACAAACAAACCTCCTGAGGAGGTTGTCACCCTTAATAGATTGCGTAAACAAGGTCCTCTGGACCCAGACTAGCCGACCAATAAAATTAAAACAGAGTGTCAACCATGTTAGTTTAAACGGCACCTGCCACATGGTTGAACAAAAATCTGACCAAGTAGAATTTCACTTCCAGAACAACCAAACTCCAGACGTGACAGTAATAGCAGTAGGACAACAGACTGGTGATGGGGGGTCCTCTCTATTTCTGAAAATCAACCTTCCTTCCAGTTTAAGGCGGTATTCCACACTGGAAGGAAACACCCTGAAATTCTTTACTAATCCACAATCAGAAACTCCCACTCCTATAGTCCAAAAAGATGTGAAATCAGCTCAGAGCCTGGCTGATATTCAGCAAATTGGAGAGCAGTTGTTCATCCCTGTTCAGTTAAATGATGGGAATGACTCTGTTCTCACTCGAGTGTGCGTGAACAATGGTAAGAGCTTCATCAGCGAAGCCATGTTTCGCCAACTCCCAAAAGATCCAGCCATTCCCACCTTCAAACTGATAGACAAATGGGAAATGGACCTGGAAGCACCTAATTCCAAACATCTCCTGCTAAGCAGGTGTATGCTCAAAATCTCCATTGGCAACAAGAGCATAGTCCACAATTGTTGGGTCGTGCGAGACGTCCCTGCCGCCTTTTACTTAGGCAGTGACATTCTCAATCGCTTTGCCATTAGTTTGGACCTAATAAACTTCAAAGCTTGGTCCTGATTAGCGGATAATCCCATGGGCTTTGATGATCCAGAAAAAGCATTTAGGTCAGCTCAATTGCTACCGTATGCAGTTGAAATTCAGATCAAAGAGGAAGTCACCATCCCAGAAAGGACCCGACAATTCTCCCTGGAAGTGAAAGTTAAAAGAGGACAATATCTGCAAAACCCTGATGCTTACATACATCTAAACGCTTCTCTCCAACAGCAAGGGTTGGGGGTAAACCCAACTCCATTAGTCAACATAGAACATGACACCATTCCAATAGAGGAGGATAACAGTGACTTAAAGAGTATTACTCTAGCCGCAGGCACCATTATTGGAATGGCGGTTGATGACCGACATTTTTCCATAGATTTAGGTAATGAACTGTTAGGGCCAATCTCCAAGGACTGCTTTGACAGTGACAGTGATGACAATACAACACCAGACAGGATTTTTACCCGGCATGGGGGGAACTTCCTGGTGTACACTTCTTGCCCTTATGGTAAGGAAGATGTGACTTGTGACTTCAGGAGGGATGAGGTGATTTTCCAGGTCCATGAGGGTTGCCTTTCCCACCTGAAGCCTCCAGTCCAAATCAGCACTCTGACCAGGGACTTCTCCACCCAGCTGGAGGAGGCCACTGAGATAGCCAAACCAGAAGTCTTTCCAGGCTTCAGGCAGATGGTGGAAGAGAGAGTCAACCTAGCTGATGCCTGTGTGACTCTGGAACAAAAGCAAAAGTTGAAACAAGTTTTCTTGGATTTCCAAGATCTCTTTGCGGTAGACTCATATGATTGTGGTCGCACTGACATCCACACAACAACAATCCCCACGGACCCTGGCATGACTCCTGTGTTTGTGAAGCAATATCGCTTGCCTCTCGCATCAATGGAGTCCCTTACTGAAATAATTAAGAACCTTGAGTCCCGGGGAATAATCCGTCCAGTCCACAGCACCTTCAATAATCCGGTGCTGGGAATATTGAAGCCAAACGGCCAGAGGAGACTCTGCGCCGACCTCAGGGAGCTCAACAAACGGGTCCATAGTTCCCGATGGCCTCTGCCCTACATTGACCAAGGGCTGGCCCAGATCCAGGGATCACAGGTATTCACTGCAATAGACCTGACCAATGGATACTGGACTGTGCCTGTCAGTAGGGAGGACCAATACAAGCTGGCTTTTACCTTTGAGGGCCAGCAATACACATGGACCCGGACTCCCTTCGGATACCTCAACTCCGGCAATGAATTCAACATTTTCCTACATAAGGCCATGCCCGACCTGGGTGCGAGGGGTAACCTGGCTTATGTAGATGATGTCCTCATCAAAAGTTCATCTGTGGAGGAACACATAGCGGAGATCCGTTATGTTCTGACGCAGTTGAGGGCCGCCGGAGCAAAACTGTCCTTTCAGAAAGCACAGTGGTGTAGAATCCGTGTTAATTTCTTGGGGCATGAGATTACTCCTCAGGGTCTCTGTCCCCAGGAAAAGAAAGTGGAAGCACTTCAAAAACTGAAAGACCCCACAACTCTGCGGGAACTAAGGAGCCTCCTTGGACTGACTAATTACAGCAGAAAGTTCATTGAGGGCTACGCAGAGATCACCAGACCCCTGATTCATCTCCTGAAGGGGGGGGTCAAGTGGGAATGGGGTCCAGAACAAGTCGAGGCAGTAAAACAACTCAAAAGAAGCCTCTCACAAGCGCCTTGCCTAGCTTACCCTGTCAGAAACAAGGAGTTCTTCCTGGAGACGGGGTTCTCTAATACGTGCTTGACAGCAGTATTATACCAAAAGCATGACAAGGTCAATAAAGTAATCTCCTATGCGAGCAAAACTTTATCCTCTGTGGAGGAAAAATTCAACGATTGTGAGAAGGCACTCCTGGCAACGGTGTGGGCATTGAAGAATTACCGCCCGTTTATCCAGGGGGAACACATCATAGTGGAGACTCCACACCAGCCTCTGCAATATCTCCAAAGTGATAGAATCCGGGCCGGAAATGTGAGTAATTCCCGAATTACTTCCTGGATTCTGTCAATGCAAGGCTTTCCTGTGGAGGTCAGATATGGCCAAAACAAGAAGATTTCCCTCGCGCAAGGTCTGGCTGACTTGCATGATTGTGCCAGAGAAAACTGTCTCGAGGACGAAAGTCTAAAAATCAAGGACAACACGGAGGCATACCTTAATTCCCCACACAAAGTCTTTGAAGAGGACAAGTGTGAGGGAATGCCCACTGTCTATGTGGATGGATGCTCGTACCATGTTGACAACGACGGGGAGAAAGAACTGCTGGCTGACGTAGGGAATGCATGGGTGAATGAGTCCCCAGAACCCTCCGCTGGATACAAAATTGGTCCCCGAAGTAGTCAGGTGGCAGAATTGATGGCTGTGCATCAGGCCATCCTCACTGCTGTCCAGCATCAACTCCACGAACTGGTCAAAATCACAGATTCGGATTATGTACGGAATGGGTTCGTGGAGCACCTGGTTAATTGGAAAACCAGAGGCATGTTATGTGCTAATAACAAACCCTTGAAACATGGGAAGTTGATCCAAAACTTTGATGATCTGGTCACCTCGAAAGAGATGACCATCTATTGGAAAAAGATCAAGGGGCATTCCAAAGTAGAGGGACCAGACAAAACTGGAAATGACTTAGCTGATCAGCTGGCCAAAACCGGGGCCATCCAAGGGGATCTAATTGAGATTGAGTCCCTGTTGGGGGAAATCCAGGTCACTGCTATCACTAGGTCCCAGACAAATGCTCACAACGACCTTTCAATTGCACAATGGAGTAAGGCGACCCCTGATGCTGATTTGATTACCGCTCAGAAGGGGGATCCAATTATTGGTAAGTTTTACCAACACCTTGAGGACCCTTAGAACTTTCCCCTGACGGATACCGATTATATCAGGAAAGAGGACCTAAGAGTGTTGATGAAATGTCCAAAAATGTTCCGAATCTAAGACGGTTTGCTGGTAAGGAAATCCAAAGCTGGCCACGATCAGTGAGTGGTTCCTACCTCATTCCGAAGCCTGATGTTAAGTCACGCCCATGATGCGGCCACCGCCGGTCATAGGGGGTTTCACACAACACTGGAAATCTTAAGAGAGGTTGCATACTGGCCACGCATGGGGCAGGACCTCGACCAATACTTGAAGGGGTGTCTTGTGTGTGCACAATTTCAGCCATCATCCCTCACGCACCGTGCGCCTCTCCAAAAGAGGGGGATGACACTGCCATGGTCAGATTTACAAATCGACTTTGTAGGCCCCGTGATTCGCTCTGCTAGGGGGAATAAGTACATGTTGACTGTGACATGCTTGTTTACCAAGTGGGTGGAATGTCTCCCAGCCCCAAATTGCAAGGCAGAAACTGCAGCTGCCCTGATGATTAACCACATCTTTTCCCGTTTCGGTCTACCTCAAAGGATTGAGTCAGACAGGGGTAGCCACTTAACCAGTGAAGTGATGACAAAGATGTGGGAGATACTAATATGACCTGAAGACTTCCAGGAAGGAATATCAGGTGGCGGACCGGGTCTATCTATACAATTTCCAAAGGAACCAGGCCAAACAGCGAAAATGTTTGCCTACATGGAAGGGACCCTTTGAGATTATAGACAAAATCTCCCCTGTGGCCTACAAGATCCGCATCCCCAAAGGCGGTTTGGCAGAGGGGGAAGACAAGTGGGTCCACATAAACCAGTTGAAGTGTTGCCATCCCAGGCACACTCTGCAACAACTGGAGGAATCCTCTGGAATCCTAGAGGGTACTGTCTCAGATTAATTCAGTTCTAACTTAAAATATCCTACATATCGCCTATCAAATTCTGAGTTTCTCAAAGTGGGTGTTTTGGTTTTTGAATGCAAAAAGAAATGTGCATGTTCATATGTTTTGACTATAAATTTATATGCCACCCCACTATATCAATGGTGGGGGAGAAATGTCCATGAATAGGTATTGCCGCTCTTCCTTTGTCGTCCTAGGAGAAAGAAAACCTGGAGACGGGCCAAGGAGGACGATCCGGAGACCGGGAGCAGAGACGCAAGGGGCCCAGCGTACCGCCCAATACTCCCATCAGGACCGGCGAGGAGAACCGATCGATCAGTACCGGATGGAGGAAAAGATGCTGAACTGTGCCATTTGCAGAATTGGAAGAAGATTATGCGAACAGACCAGTGCGTGGGTCAAAACCCTTGTGCACCCGACTCCCCATCGACTCAAATTCAAAGGGCAGTCACGTGGGGGGATCTGTTGGGTGTCCTGACCCACGTTTGAGCTATCATGCTGCAACATTTGGTGCTGTGGGCTTAGAAAATCCAAGATGGCCAAAAAGCCCACAAGTGCGCCAGAATCCAGGAGAACCACGCAGTTTGTGCACACACCAAAATGGTTACCTAACTTGCCACCCACCAGTGTAAAGAAAGATCTTTGTTAACAAAATCCACTGTTACTGATGTCAAAAAGTTGCTGAAATCGTGACTCTTTGGACCACTTTAAAGATTCAACCCTTTTGTGGGGTTCCACATAACCATCTTACTGTAAGGAGCCCCATCAAAACAATGTTAAGCAAGGATTATTTACTACCATGTAAGAACCATTCCTGTTTGGAATGCATTAATCCAAGAAAGATCCCAAAATTGCATGCAGTACCAACAAAATCCTCAAGGCGGCGCTAGCGGTCTAAACTCTGACAGGAGAACTGAGTGCAGTTGCTGACAAAGGGATTTGACTCAGCTGACTTCAAAGGCTGCATTTTAATTAAAAAATAGCCACCTGCTGTTCCCAGAGGCCTGAAGCCTGGGAACCCCTCTCACCTCCAGGGATTCACACCAGGAGTTAGAATCTCACATGACCTCTTGATTGATAGAAGGCAGACTGGCTGGGAGCCTCCTGGAGACCACACAATAGGCTCTTGCAATTGAATAGGATATGTTGATTTTGACTGTTTCCTGTCAACAAAGGCCTGCCTGCCAGAAGACACATGTGACTGACCCACCCAAGTCTTGGAGGCGGACTCCAACACTCTGAGAACTGAATTGAAAGCAAAATATATATTTTACAGAAACACTGATAACTCTTTGTAATCAAATGACAGAAATGTATAACTTTGAGAGCCTTCATTAAAAAAATGTACCTTCAATTCAAGCTCAAACTCCAATTTGTGTGATGTTCTGGGGCAAAACCCTGCTATTTATGTATACTACAGACTCTGTGTTTAAGCTAGGGACATGGTAATTTACTGGAGTATGTATGGACAGGCCGTGTACATGTGTACAAATCTGGAGAAAAATCTGATGTTGCACAACCACTAAAAAGCACAAAATATTGCCATTTTTGAACGCAAGCCCCCAGGAAGAGCAGAGTTGGAACAGGGGATACCTCATGTGATATGTGATGGGTGCATGAAATTTCAAACCACTGTGTAGCTATGAAATATGTCTTTTTGAGCAAATATAGATTGTGTGTAAAGTTGACAGGGGTGGGTTCTCTGTATCATAAACAGACCTCATCATGATGACACTTCATTTCATTCCCCCAATCAAGGGGAAGAGGAGGAAGTGGCCAATGGGCAGTTGAGAGAGGGGCTGGCTAGTGATGCTGCACACACACCCACTTTTAAAACACATAAAAGCAGACAGTCAGGACAGATAGGGAGATTCTATTCCATCTGCTGCGGGACGCTCTGCCGGGAAAATCCATACTTTACCTCCATCAACCTCCAGAGAGCCAACATAGAGACTTCAATCTATCCACCTTCAGAGACCAAGACTTTACTTCAGAATTTGTAGCAGAGAGGTCAACTACAAGCTAAATCCCTCTTTAGCAGGCCTCAAATCATTGCCATTATCACAGCCAGGCGAGCTGTTTGAATTCTTTGCAAGAACTCTTGCCATTTGCCAGAGAGCAGTGTTGTATCCAGAGAGAGACCAGCTGAACCGGAGACCGCTGTATCCGGACCCACAGACCGCTGTCAGCAGAACCAGAGAGCTGACCCAGATCACTGTGAAGAGACCCAGACCAGACCGGAGTCCAGTCCAAAACCTGACCAGATCCGTGGCGAGGCCTAATTCAAAAATATATTGTGAGTACCTAGCAGAACTGTGCAGAACCAATCTCTTAGTTAAAATAATATAATTCAATCTATTTTAATCTAAGTAGAACTGCCTAAAAGCTGTCACCTGTCATTTTCTAGCTGCTAGCTGTCACTTGTCCCTTTGAACTTTAAAATTTCAAATCTGAAAAACGACCTTTACCATATCGCTCATATCTCCGTGACCGTTTGTCTTAGAGACTTGCAGTAACGTGCCTCTGAAAGCTGGGAATCTTGGCGTTTCAACGAACCTAGAACCGCATTCCTATTCCATACACTTGTGCCGCAATCGCGAAAAACCACTCGCGAATTTACCCCGATTTGCAAATTTCTCCACGTGTGAAAACAGCAGTTTCCTTGCTAAAAATTAGTTTGCCTCTTAAGAACCATCCCTGAATCATAGCTAGAGTGAGCCTGGACTAATATTAACTTGATACCACTCACCCTGAACCTCTAGAGGGAATTAAAAGCATTTTAGCATATTTTTCACTTCATTGCCAGCATATATAAAAGCATTTTGGGCCTGTGTTTCAAACTTCTGTAGTCTAAGCTTGCTGGATTGAACTGAATTACATTTGATTGCATTTCTGAGAAATTTGTGCTTTCCTTCCATTTCCTTGCATTGCATAAAGGGGGGAGGGGATTGCCAGAGAAAAGTGATTACATTGTTTTGTTGAAATCATATTGAGTATTTTATGTATTGCATTTTCATTCAACATTACATCCATCTGAACTTATATAAAGCATTCTCTACCACCTTATTCTTCTGTTCCTATTCACAAGTGTGCTAGTGCCAGACTATCCATTATTGATTACTGCTCAGATTCAGTGTGATATTCAATTATTAATTTATTATAAAGCGTGATATATATATATTGTTTCAATTATCAAATAAACCTTTAAACTTGCAAAACAGAACTACTTCTTGGCTCAGTGGGGTCAGGGGGATTCCAAGAGAGGGGTGTTATATAGGGGTAGTCATCCAGAACGCATGAACTGGACATAAAGATATATCAATAAGGGTTTCCATTCAGTATCCCAGACTAGGCATTGACTTAGCTGTAGTGTTGAATTGAATCCTCTTACACACCGCACTGACACGCTGTGCCACCAAGGCCCATATGGCCTTCTTTTGGACTATTGCCGGCCTGGTCATCTGCTTTGAAAATACTACTGCAGCATTGTCCTGCAGTGTCTCGGCAAGCATGGTGAGCTCCTCACGTGTAAAGCGGTCCTGGCGCTGCCGGTCGCATGCCTTCTTCACAACTTTCGGCATTATCGGGTGGGTAATAGGGTGGGTGATGGGTTTGGAAAGGTTTCAGGGTCGGATCTGGTATGGTTGGGGAGGATGGCAATGGATTGTGTTTTTAAAGATGGCCGCCGTGCTCCTTCCCGTTCTGCCGCGATGACGCTACTTCCGCTTCTGCTTAATTGCGGTCACCGCTAATTGCGGTCACCGCTATGATGGGTGGCGGTAGTGCACCATGCGCAGCGTACGATGCCAGTAGGGGCCATTTTGGGGTCTTTTACGGCATCGCGTTCTTTGCATTACCGCCATGGCGTAATGCACGTGCGCGATGGGTCGGAATGTGCCGCACTTTACGCCATCCGGCCATGGCGTCAACGTTAATTACGCCATGGCGGTAATGTTCGGTACTTACCGCCAGGGTCGTAATGAGGCCCTCTGTGTCTTTAATAGAATCATGACTTTCCTAAAAGTACGTATGGAAAATCTGGACTGTACCACAGTACTAACTGCCTCAATGGAGTTTACCATCAGACAGCATTTCTGGCTAGTCCCCTTTTTCTGGCAATGTATTCCATGTCGTGTCATGGAGTGCCCCCTACATTTCTCTGTCAACAGAGCTGCCAAGTCTCCCTATACTCGTGGGAGTCTCTAGCAAAAGGAGACAGACTGTAACGCTCACCTGATTCCCGCAGAGGCGCCGGTCTTGACTGGGTGAATGCCGTATCTTCAAAGGTGATGTGTAACATACGGTTGGCTCTTTGGGCTGGACCTCTGTGCACTGTATGTCTGACTCGAAGAGTAAGATGTCTGCAGATAGAAAATATGGGATTAATGAACTGTGGTTATTGGGTGCCTCTCTCCTCTTCCCTTTCTCTTCTCCTGTAGAACCCCAAAGGTTAACGCCCTCACCTTAGGTAAGTGAACGCCGAGCTCTCCATCTGCCTCGGGGCAGGGTGCCGTAACCAGTTTCTTCACTGGATAAGGGTGCAGGCCTCTTGACCTCAGAGGACTGCTGTCCGTCGTTAACTGCACGAACGGTAAGTTCTGGGCACTTCAAATGTCTTAAAAGTCTTTTGTAATGATATCTCTTGTTTTGCAGGGTTCCAGCGATGGCGGATGGCGGGCTGATGAGAGTTGAGGATCGAACCCGCGTGAGGAATAGAAGCGCCTGGAAGCACGTAAGTAAGCGCTTGTAGCCTGCTTCACGATGCGCACTAACTGTCCCTTTTATCTTGCAGGTACAAGTTCGGAGCATTAGAGAAGCTGTAGGGTGCTGGAATACCCACTGGATTCGGTGTGGGAAGGAGTAATGGCACGTGAGTAATAAAGTTGCCCAATGTCTTTAAACGCACCTTCTTTTGTCTTTCAGATGCGGGATGCAGCGCCGAAGGCCTCCGGAGCGTGCGAAGAGCTGGTAAGCTTTTGTCTTTCAGATGCCGGAATGCAGTGCGAAGACCTCCGGAGCATGCGAAGAGTAGGTAAGCCTTTGTCTTTCAGATGCCGGAATGCAGCGCGAGGCGTTGGTGACAGCCGATGGACCAGGTAAGAGATGCGCTTCCACTGAAGACCGTAGTGCTAACCTGTTCTTTCTTTGTCTTTACAGGTGCTGCTGAAGACTGGATTCCAGGATGGTAAGCCTTTGTTCCCTTAGGCCCAGGATCAGAAGCAGAAGACACGATGAGCGTTCTGCTGCAGAGAATGCAGAATAACACAAAGCAAGATTCATCCATCGGGTGTGGTTTAAATAGCCTCCTGTAGTGCTTAGGTGTCTCCTTCCACAGCCACGCCTAGGTAAGAAAAGAGTTCCTGCTTTCCAGAAGAGTTCCAGTGTTCTGAACCTAGGGAGTGGCTCCTGCCCCACCCAACAGGAAAAGTAGTCCCAAACAGAAGAGGATCAGGGGTTCAACTGGCAGGTAAGTAAGCAGCATGGTCTGCTGCAGGTAAGTCCACCCAAGCATTATGAGCCCGGCGCTTCCAGCGCTGGGACTGGGCATCTTTATGAGCCTGGTGCCACTGGCGCCAGGACAGGGTCCAAAAGGTCCCAATTGGGACTGGCTGGCACTCGGAACCGGGGTTATGGGTCTGCTTCCAAGGGAGTCGGGCAAGTCCTGATCTTTTGGAAGCAGAGATCATGACAGCACCCCCCCTCAAGGCCCCTCCCAAACCGGGCTTCTCCGGGGGTTTGGGCTTGTTAGGAAATGTTCGATGAAATCTTTTGATTAGACGAGGCGCGTGGACATATTCTGCAGGTTCCCAGGATCTTTCTTGGGGACCGTAGCCTTTCCAGTCAATCAGGTAAAATAGTTTAGATTTGGAGATCTTGGAATCCAGGATGCTTTTGACTTCAAACTCGAGTTCTCCATCAACTAGAATAGGTTTTGGAGATGTAGTTAGTCGGGTTTGAGGTTGCACGGGTTTTAATAGAGAGACGTGGAAGACCGGATGTATCTTCATGTGAGGGGGCAAGTCCAACTTGACCGCTACTGGATTTACTATGGTAGTGATGGAATAGGGACCAAGGTATCTTGGGTTGAATGTGCGTGGTCCTTTTAGAGGTAGATATTTGGTGGATAACCAGACTTGATCTCCTACTTGATATTGGGGGGCTTCCTTCCAATGTTGGTCTGCTCCTTTCTTGTATTGTTCTTTAGCCCTTTGAAGGTGAGAAACGGCTTCCTTAAAGGCTTGGGTGATTGTAGAATGCAGGTGGTCTACTGCTGGTGTTCCAAGATCTTGGAGTAGATCCAACTCCGAGGTTCGAGGGTGACTACTGTATAAAAGAAAAAACGGGGTCTTCCCAGTTCCCGAGTGGACAGAGTTATTGTAGGCATATTCGGCTATCCAAAGGATATCTTTCCAAGTTTTTTCAGTTTGTTGTAGCATGCAGCGCAAATACTGTTCCAGAGTTTGATTGGTCCTCTCGGTTTGTCTGTCGGTTTGAGGGTGGTGGCTGGTCGAAAGTCTTGCATCAATTTGAGCCGACCGACAGCAACTTCGCCAAAAATGAGAAATAAATTGACTACCTCGATCCGAAATTAGAACTGAAGGAAAACCGTGCAGTCGGACGATGTTTTCGAGAAATTCTCGGGCCAGAGTTGCTGCTGTTGGTAAGCCTTTGAGTGGAATGAAATGCGCCATCTTGGAGAATAGGTCCACGATTACTAGGATCGTATTGTATCCGGAGCATGGAGGTAGATCGGTGATGAAGTCCATAGAAAGCGTATGCCAAGGGCGAGGCGGGATGTCAATAGGGCGTAAGAGGCCGGCTGGTTTTTCCTTTTGACTCTTGTTTTGGGCGCATACTCCACAGGACATTATAAAGTCTCTGATATCTTTTTTCCAAGACGGCCACCAGAAGTAGCGCTTGATCTTTTCCGAGGTCTTGGTCATACCGGGATGTCCTTCCATTAAAGAATCGTGATAACAAGAGATTACCTTTTTCTGTAAATCTGTGCTGGGCAGGTATAACCGTTCTTGGAAATATAATAGGTTGTCCTTCACCGTAAAGTCCTTTCCCTGCAGATGCCAATTCTGTATGTCTGCTGGAGTTACCAGTAGCCTGGCTTTATCCTTAACTTCCTCTATGGATTGTGTGGCGATTACACCTAGAATTCTTTGTTCGGGAATGATAGGTACAGGTTTAGGATTGATCAAATGTTCTTCCACTCCCATCCGAGAAAGGGCATCAGCTTTACCGTTTTTTGTACCAGGTCGATAGGTAATTATGAAGTCAAACTCGGCAAAGAATAGTGCCCAACGGAGTTGCCTAGAGGATTGAGCTTTTGCGGTTTTCAAATATTGCAGGTTTCGGTGATCTGTAATCACAGTAACGGTGTGTCGGGCCCCCAGAAGATAATGCCGCCAAGCCTTAAAGGCGGACTTGATAGCTAGAAGTTCCTTATCAGTAATAGTGTAATTGATTTCAGGAGGCGAGAATTTGCGGGACCAAAATGCCACGGGATGCAACTGATTGGTTACTGGGTCCTTTTGTGATAGAACTGCCCCCATGGCAAGGCTCGAAGCATCAGTTTCAACGATGTAGGGGAGTTCTGGGCGAGGATGTTTTAAGATCGGTGCAGAGATAAATCTAGTCTTCAAATTCTGGAAAGCTTGTTCCGCCTCGGTAGACCATCCAAAACATTTGTTTTTCTTTAACAAGGCGGTGATGGGCTGGACTATTCGAGAGAATTCGGGGATAAACCTGCAGTAAAAGTTAGCGAAGCCTAACATGCTTTGAACATCTTTTACGGAGGATGGCGATGGCCATTTGAGAATTGCATCGACCTTCTTTGAATCCATACGCACTCCGCTAGGTGATAATATGAATCCCAAGAATTCAACTTCAGTCACGTTGAAAACACATTTTTCCAACTTAGCGAAAAGTTTGTGTTGACGCAATCTCTCGAGGACCATTTTCACGTGTTTCCGATGTTCAGTTTCCGATGAAGAATAAACGAGGATGTCGTCAATGTAAACAACAACACACACATCTATGAGCTCTCTGAGGACATCGTTCATAAAATATTGAAAGGCGGCCGGGGCATTGCAAAGTGCGAAGGGCATGACCTGATATTCAAATAGCCCATACTTGGTGCGGAAGGCCGTCTTCCATTCATCGCCCTCTTTTACTCATACCAAGTGGTAGGCTCCTCTAAGATCCAGCTTTGTATATATGCATGCTTTTCTGACTTGGTCCAGGAGTTCAGGGATCAAAAGTAACGGATATCTATTCTTAACGGTGATCTGGTTCAGGGCGCGATAATCTATACAAGTTCTAAGGTCCCCTTCTTTTTTTGGAACGAAGAACAAAGCTGAGGAAGCAGGGGACTTGGAAGGACGAATAAACCCATTCGCTAGGTATTGATCCAGGTATTGTCGGAGGTGAAGATTCTCAGGCTCGGTGAGGGCATAAATTCTACTACAAGGAGGAGTAGATCCAGGTATCAGGTCTATCTGGCAGTCATAAGACCTATGAGGAGGTAGAGAGTTAGCCTGATCCTTCCGGAAAACATCTTGGAATTCTAGGTATTCAGGAGGTAACTGGGGAGCCTCCGAGGAAATTGCTGCCAGTGCAACACCAGGTCGAGGGTGACAAGTAGAGACACATTCTGGAAACTGAACCGTTCTTGCTCGCCAATCGATCTGAGGAT
The DNA here is from genome assembly GCF_040938575.1 of Ambystoma mexicanum. NCBI lineage: Eukaryota > Metazoa > Chordata > Amphibia > Caudata > Ambystomatidae > Ambystoma > Ambystoma mexicanum. The sequence goes on along the minus strand of NC_090932.1, from coordinate 658,789,173 downwards.
TGTGCTTCTCTAACCAAGGAATTCCTAGAATAATCTGGAACTGAGGGGCCTTGATCATATCGAACACGATCTTCTCATGGTGTCCATCTTGACTTACTAGCGTCACTTCTTGGGTGGTATGCGTTACTGGTCCGGAGGCTATCTCCGTACCATCCACCGTAGTAATGACGTCCTTTACAGCCTTTGGACAAAGAGTCAGATTCATCCTCAAAACCATTTCATGATCCACATAATTGCCGATGGCACCGCTGTCGACGTAAGCTTCAATCGCATGTAATCGATCCGGATGTTCAGGGCTAATGAGGACCATAGGTATCACGAAATGCGAGGTCACTGAACTGGTTTTAACGCTCGGCAAGAGGACCTCTATTCTTGTCGGGCGAGGTCGTTTCCCTGCTCAGAGTTTGTGACCCTGGTAACTGCAGCTCCTACTGCCTTCTTGGCTGGTTTCACCGGACAGTCTCGAAGAAAGTGCCCCGAGTTTCCGCAATAGAGGCATAATTGCAGCTGTTTTCTCCTTTCCCGCTCCTTTTGTGTTAGTGGTCCTTTCAGGCCCCCTATTTGCATGGGTTCCCCGGAGTCTACTCCTTTGGTAGGAGTTGGTGGTTTGGAAAATACTCGAGCATCAAACTTGGAACGATCGGCCTTCCTGTTCTGCAGTCTGTGGTCAATTTGAACGACTAAGTCAATATAGTCTGAACAGTCTTGCGGGGGATTCACTACTTGGGCTAACACATCTTTAAGCTCTCCACGTAGACCTCTATAAAACAGCGTAATCCTTTTGTCCTCAGGCCATCGAGTTTCCACTATCAGTCTGTTGAAAGACGCAATATAAGCCAAAAGGTCTTGATTACCCTGTCGCAATGAAAGGAGCTCATTGTCCAAGGCCTGCCCCTGTGAATGTCTTGCAAACAGTTTTTCCATACTGAGCTGAAAAGCTTGAAAATCATGGAGAACCGGATCATCTTGATTAACTAGAGGGATCGACCAGTCTGCCGCATTGCCACTAAGGTACGAAAGCACGAAAGCTACCTTAGCTTGATCAGTTGGAAAGGCTGCTGTCCGGCATAAGAAGTGCAACCGTCACTGATTAATAAATACTGCAAACCTCTTTGGGTCACCAGAAAATCGTTCGGGCGGAGCCAGAGGTACATTCCCAGGTAGGTTGATCTGCACTGTGTTCGTAGAGGATGTTGAAGGAAGATTTGCCCCTGATGCGGGTAACGGAGTTTGTCCGGCTTGTGACTGTAGCAATTGTCTAGCGAGATCGTCTGTTCGCTCCTTGGGAATAATCAGTTCCCTTCTTAGAGCATTCGTTTCCTGACGGGTTGCATGCACTTCTGCTCTTAGTTCCCCAAGTAACTGGACTAGCTGGTCGGTATCCGAGGTTTCCATAGCGCCTGGGTGGGAGTTTTGCGGTAGGCTTTGTGTTCTGTAACGCTCACCTGATTCCCGCAGAGGCGCCGGTCTTGACTGGGTGAATGCCGTATCTTCAAAGGTGATGTGTGACACACGGTTGGCTCTTTGGGCTGGACCCCTGTGCACTGTATGTCTGACTCGAAGAGTAAGATGTCTGCAGATAGAAAATATGGGATTAATGAACTGTGGTTATTGGGTGCCTCTCTCCTCTTCCCTTTCTCTTCTCCTGTAGAACCCCAAAGGTTAACGCCCTCACCTTAGGTAAGTGAACGCCGAGCTCTCCATCTGCCTCGGGGCAGGGTGCCGTAACCAGTTTCTTCACTGGATAAGGGTGCAGGCCTCTTGACCTCAGAGGACTGCTGTCCGTCGTTAACTGCACGAACGGTAAGTTCTGGGCACTTCAAATGTCTTAAAAGTCTTTTGTAATGATATCTCTTGTTTTGCAGGGTTCCGGCGATGGCGGATGGCGGGCTGATGAGAGTTGAGGATCGAACCCGCGTGAGGAATAGAAGCGCCTGGAAGCACGTAAGTAAGCGCTGGTAGCCTGCTTCACGATGCGCACTAACTGTCCCTTTTATCTTGCAGGTACAAGTTCTGAGCTTTAGAGAAGCTGAAGGGTGCTGGAATACCCACTGGATTCGGCGTGGGAAGGAGTAATGGCACGTGAGTAATAAAGTTGCCCAATGTCTTTAAACGCACCTTCTTTTGTCTTTCAGATGCGGGATGCAGCGCCGAAGGCCTCCGGAGCGTGCGAAGAGCTGGTAAGCTTTTGTCTTTCAGATGCCGGAATGCAGTGCGAAGACCCCCGGAGCATGCGAAGAGTAAGTAAGCCTTTGTCTTTCAGATGCCGGAATGCAGCGCGAGGCATTGGTGACAGCCGATGGACCAGGTAAGAGATGCGCTGCCACTGAAGACCGTAGTGCTAACCTGTTCTTTCTTTGTCTTTACAGGTGCTGCTGAAGACTGGATTCCAGGATGGTAAGCCTTTGTTCCCTTAGGCCCAGGATCAGAAGCAGAAGACACGATGAGCGTTCTGCTGCAGAGAATGCAGAATAACACAAAGCAAGATTCATCCATCGGGTGTGGTTTAAATAGCCTCCTGTAGTGCTTAGGTGTCTCCTTCCACAGCCACGCCTAGGTAAGAAAAGAGTTCCTGCTTTCCAGAAGAGTTCCAGTGTTCTGAACCTAGGGAGTGGCTCCTGCCCCACCCAACAGGAAAAGTAGTCCCAAACAGAAGAGGATCAGGGGTTCAACTGGCAGGTAAGTAAGCAGCATGGTCTGCTGCAGGTAAGTCCACCCAAGCATTATGAGCCCGGCGCTTCCAGCGCTGGGACTGGGCATCTTTATGAGCCTTGTGCCACTGGCGCCAGGACAGGGTCCAAAATGTCCCAATTGGGACTGGCTGGCACTCGGAACCGGGGTTATGGCTCTGCTTCCAAGGGAGTCGGGCAAGTCCTGATCTTTTGGAAGCAGAGATCATGACACAGACACCTGAACTCTCGTATTTGAGCAGGATTTTCTTTCTACATCTGCCCAGATCTTCAGCTGTGCCTCAGGCAGTCCCTTTGTTTGTGGTAACACTGGGTTGAAGTAAGTAACACACTGCTGAACACAGCACTCAACAGCACATGCCGGTTTGACTGGGGCTAAGCTGTGTCCTGTACACCTCGACTGCTGAACTTCCAGCTGATCTCAGTGGCAACTTTGGGTAAAGAGGGATAAATGGGATAGATAAGATGATCATGTGTGTAATTTCAGCACAGGTGGTGTGCAAGAGGCTACACTGCCCATGTGATGGTCTGACATGCATATTTTGGCACACAAACATGACTGTATTGTCTGACCTGACAGGAGATATTCTTGCTTTTCTTGTAAATGTGATTAGAAACCACATTCTGCTGTCTCATATTAAGCACATTTTAGGGTTTCTAAGACAGACCTTTAGTTTTTTAATGTTACATCAGGAAAGGAGAGGACCTTGCAATTCTCTTATTGATTTCATGTGTAAGTTCATCACTACCAGGTCGGTGCTGCGGACCCCGGGCAACGTCAAGGGGTAGGCTTCACGGAGGGACTACTTCACCTTAATGTCCACTTTCCTTGAGCCTCAGCCCGAGGAAAATCCTGACACTTCCAAAAAGACTCGTTCCTCTGAATGTCGCTGTGGCTCATATGTCTCACACTCTGCTTGAGCTCTATTGTTCTTCAAAGGCATGCATGAAATGGACAACTGCCCTCAGGGCCACAGCTTTATGGAAGAAATTGCAGCAATTATATGGCTTTTCCCCAAGTTCATGTTGGCAAAAGAGTAACAATATTCTTATACTGCAGGCCCATGTGAAATATAGCTCTGTCTTAAAATCTATGTATCATATGTTTGTCCTTCTGTAGGCTATTGATTTCTTGGAGTCATAGATGTGTGTGATGTGTTGCATTTTGAAAAGTCATTAATTTTGTGAGGCCCATTGCTTCCGATTCACATTTTACATGTTACTGTGTGGAATTTCAGCAGTGGGTCAAAGAATAGAAGAAAAGCATGACAGAGTTTTGTTAACAATATTTCCAGAGATACATGGAATAGATGGAGCCTGGGGTCCTCTTGTATATTAAACAGACCAGGCATTTCAGGAGCTACATAAGGAAAGAAGGAAGGCCCTTTACCCTGGAATAGGGAGTTCAGAGAGTGGAGGCTCCCAAAGCATTGATACGAACAGAAATCTGACATTCACAAATAGAGTGTGAGGTGTTCATTGGTCTGTTGTGGTGTCGTCATGTCCACTTTTACATTTTTGATCATCCTATCATGATCGTGATGGACCCAAAACCCTTACTGCCAATTTTCCAAGGGTCATTTCTTCGCACACCACTCCCATTAGAGCACTTGATTGCAACTGCCAGATTACATGGTCACTGCCCATTTCGATAAAGTGGCTGGCAACCCCATGGACTACCTGCTGGGTTATCCAGGTCTTCGGGCGTCGACACCGTAGGCAGTGGAAGTTGAGGCAAAAGCTCTGGTTAGCATGGTCAGATCGATGACTCCTCTGAAATATATGCCACTTTGATTGTCCTGCTGGTGTTTAAATTCATTTTCAGCTGTGTGCACATCTTGATTGTCCTGCTCCTGTTTACATTTGTTTTCAGCTGTGTGCATAACATGCTTTTCATGAGAATGTGTTAACAAGTCCATCCCTCTGTACTCTGTCTAGTCTGCTACAGGTTCCTTCACCCTTCCTCAGTCCCATTGTCCCTCTGTGCTGTTATTCCCCTCAGCCCTACACACCCTACCTCCGTTTCCTCTGCATGTTCAGTGTTTTTCTGTGCATATTACCTCCCCCAGCTCCCATTGTTTTTCTCCCAGTCTTGTTCCCTGTCTCCCCCCCTCTACCTACTGCTCTCGCTGCGTATCTGTGGCCTCAGCCTGGTTACCTCACTCTCTGCAGTTTGCTATGGCGCTATCTATCGCTCCCATCTTCTCAAACTGCTTCTCTATCTCTTATCCTTCACCCCTTACTAGGTCTGTCAGGAAAAACCTCAAGAAGGACATACTGAGCTCTAACCCAGGCCTCCCGATTGCAGGCACCTATGTCATTGCCTCTGCCAGAGACACTCTCACAGACATACTCTATGTTGTTCCCTCACCCGTCCTATGGACTCTCCGAATGATTGCTCTTCTCTCTCCTTTCTCTTCTTCGCCCATCAATGGAGGCACCCGCTGGGAGGTCCTTCTTGCCCTCTCCACCTCCAGGGTCATCATCAATGTCTACTGCAATGGTACCATCATGGTCCAGGGTTCTCAACCCAACCTTCTACTCTTTGATAGGCTTCTTACCGCCTTATCAACCTTCCTCCACCTTCTGCACCAGCTCCTTCAGCAGCCCTGGCGCCCATGCCAGCTGTGCCCACCTTGGCGCCCTTGCCACCTCCTAACCACCTTTCTACCCTCACCATGGCTTTCTTGCCACCACCACACACATTGACAACCCTGTCTGCCTTCTCCTCTTGGGTGAACCAGTCACCCACTAACACTGTATCTGGGGCTCCCTTGCCCCCTTTGGTGCCTCCCGCACTGGCTCCCTCCTCACCCATTATGGTCCTGGCTCCCTTACCGGCCTTGGCTCCTCTGCCCCCTTCTACCTCTGTCCCTCAGGCACTATCGTCACTTAGGGGGACACACTGTCCACTACTCCCCCCGTAAGTATTTCACTGATTGCAATCTGCTCCACATTGCCATGGTAAACACTCGCTCAGCTGTCAAACACACCTCTGACATCGGCAACCTCCTTGAATTCCTGGATTTTGATGTTCTTGCCATGATTGAAACCTGGTTCAAGGATTGCTCTGTCACGAGTTTTGACACACTTCTCCCAGAAGGCTACACAATACTCTCTCTTCCTAGACCAAACAGACCAGGTGGGGGAGTAGCATTGATCTTCCCTGAGTGTATCACTGTGTCTGTCATGCCCACTTAGGCCTATTCATCTTTTGAGTGCCTGATCTGCAGGCTGTCCCTCTCTCCAAGCTCTTCACTGCTGCTGTCCACCTTATATCGCCACATGGTCAGCCCTCCCTCTTCCTTTCGTAATGGGCTGACCTGGCCTCCTCTCTCCTTTCCTCCTCTTCTCATCTCCTCCTACTGGGTGATCCCAACATCCATCTCGACTCACCTGATTCCTTAAGACCTTTACGCAACCTTTGCGACTCTCCCTTTCTTTCCATCTTACCGTCGGGCCCAACGCACAGCGCTGGCCAAACCTTGGATGCTCTCTTCTCAACTGACATTCCACTATCTATCCCTCTCACTACTTCTCTCTCCTGGACTGATCATTTGCTCCTCTCTTCTCACTTGAAGCTCTCTTCTCTTGCATAGGTACGCCCGGCACTGCCTCCCGTCTACAAGGCCTTCCGACCCTTGAAAAGAGTCTCAGTAGCTGCCTTTGCCTCCACCTATTATGCTCCTTCCACTCCTGCAACTGACTCCCACCCTACCACAGCCCTCTCAAAATTTAACATCTCTATTTCCAATACTCTTTATATTATTGCCTCTGTCATGAGGGTACGACTGAAGCCTACCAAAAAGTGCAACTCTTGGTATGACTCCAAATTGGCTTACCTTAAACACAAGCGCAGGGCAGCCAAATGGAAATGGGATTCCTCTGGCGCACCCTCTGACAAACTGGCCTGCCGCCTCCTCCAAAGGCAGTATAGACTCTGCATCCACTCCCAGAAAAGAGTCTTTATACAAGCCTGCATCTCTGCAGTATCCAATAACATGGACACACTTTTAAAAGTCTGCAAGGAATTATCCAACCCTATCGCAGCTTCCTCCACCATTGCACCCACCCAGGCAATTTGCTCGGTCCTGGCTGAATACTCACCTCAAAAACACTGGCTATCCTATTCTCCCTCTCTTCCTCACAACCTCGTGTACCAACATCTCTTGTACCACCATTGGCCACCTTCACCCCTCCCCTTCTCTCTTCTGTCTCTCCTGTCACACCTGAGGAGGTTACTAGACAAGTCTGGTCTATGAAATCCTCCACCAGACAGGTGGACCCCTGTCCCTCCAAAATCATCAAGGACAACATCGACTCTCTCGCTCCAGCCTTGGCTGACCTCTGAAACCTCTCCTTCGCCATTGGAGATTTCCCCACCACTGCTCTTAAGCACTCCCTTGTGCACCCTCTCCTGGAAAACTATCGCCCGATCTCTATCACTCCTTTCCTGGGCAAACTCCTGGAGAAGTTTGCTATTTCCCAGCTTACCCTCTGCACTGAATCTGTTGGCTCCTTCCACGACCACCAGTCTTGTTTTAGACCATCCAGAGGCATGGAAACTGCTCTTCTGAACCCCGTGAAGATATGCTCTCAAATCTTGGTTCTAGCTCTCCCTCTATTCTCATTCTACTTGCCCTCTCCTCTGCCTTCGATACGGTGAACCACAACACCCTCATTGCACGTCTCTGTGATACCCTGGTCATCAATGATCAGGCCCTGGCATGGCTAACCTCCTTTCACTCCGACAGCCCATCCCAGGTGGAACTGGGGTCTTTCCTCTCCCCTATCACTCCCTCTACTTGCATTTCCCCCCAGGGATCTGACCTACCCCCCTGGATTTTCAATGGCTACATGGCCCTGCTGCCCCGTATGATAGCCACCTTCAGCTCCAACGTTCAGTGTTACACGGATGACACACAGCTCTCCTTCAGGCTACCCTCGGCCTCTTCCTCTTCCTCACTCATACCTGACTGGCTGAAATTCAGTTGTGGTGTGCTTCAAACGACCTCTGCCTCAATGCCAGTAAAACAGAGATTGTCCTCATCAGGACCCCTGCTCCACCTTACCTCTTTCTCTCTTGCCGGCCTCCCTTGACCCTTTGCATTGTCCACAAGGCATTTAGGGGCCTGGCCCACTCTATTTGCAACGCTCTCTTCATAAATAATCACTTTCCTGAGCCCTCCTCTTGTCTTCCTCCAACTCTCTGCGGGTGAGCCACTTCTCCAAGCAGAGACTTGGGGGGGGGGGGGGGAGGGGGGATCTTTATTCTCTGCAGGTGCCTCCCTCTGGAACAGCCTCCCTGCCTCTCTCCATCTTGAGCCGTATCTCCTTAAATTCCAGAAACTCCTCAAGACGTTCCTCTTTGCCTCCTCCTTCTCTCTCCCCCTCCCTTGCTAACCACCCCTCTCTGCTCTCTCGCTCTCTCTCCTCTACTTCTGCTCAGTTTCGATGACTGGCTTCCTGGTGTACCATCAGTGCCTCACAGGTCCCAAGCTTTCCTCGCCATTCTCCTGCACTTTCCCCGAGGCTTTGCACTTGCCGCAGCACTACTGCATATCAGTTACGAGCCATGATATTGGTATCTCCTTGCACTTAACCTATGTTCTGACCGGGCTGGGCACACTTGTCACAATTGCACTGCCACACACTTCCTTTTCTATTCACCTGCATAATCTGAATATACCATGCCTAGTAAAATCGTTCGTCTTGTCTTCCCCTCTCATGCATGGTTGCGCTTTGAAACACTTGTGTATAATGCATAATAAATAAACAATCAATCAATCAATCGTCTTTGCAAGACATTGCAGAAGCCACCCGCCAGCATCGAGGCATGCAGAAGGTCGTAGAACAGCTTAGGGGTTAGTGAAAACCCTTATTGGCGGAGACTACTCATGATATTGAAGATACACAGGTATTCATGTAGAGCCTATTGAAGGTCTGCACTGAAGTGAGGGTGTTCTACTTGGGGGTATCTGAATTGTAATTCCCCCCATCACTAATCCAAACAATAATCAGCATTGCACACACATGACACCAAGGGGCTGCAACACAAAGTCTGTTTCCCTGAGCTGGAGAAGGAAGTGTATGTCCTGCTGGCAAGCTGCCAGGAGACTGATGAAATTCAGACCTCCCGCCCCCCAAATTGAATCGTCTGTGTGGCCATCTGAGCCTTTGCAAGCCATAAGAATGGACTTCAGAACTATACAGCGGAACACGCAGTTGGGGTAGATGAGCTTTCCTGATATCCTGTTGGTGACAGAGGACATTTATGTAGATCAAAGGCTCCCAAAGATGGTGAGAACATATGAAAGGCCCCCATTTCAAGGTGCAGTGAGGTTCATCTAGTCACATATCTACCACATATGGAATTGTCAATGGCTGTAAATTAAGAAATACCACCTCCGGAGTACATGAAAACAATCCATGTATGTATAAAATGAAGTCCCTGTATTATTGTCCCACAATAAAATAACATTTGGTTTTAGGACATTTTGTGTCCGTCTCTTTTACTCTTCTAGTCAGTTGTCCTTCCAGTGTGCTTATTGCTGCAGAGTCTTAGATGATGGCCATCACTGCCCTCATTCTTGTCAGCTGTTCTACCTACTGTGGCTTTTTGAGCCAGGGGATGTCACCATCTTTGCCTTTACCTATCATCTTATACAAGAACGTTGGTCTTACTCAGAAAACACCACAGGTACACATCCTACCGCCCCTTTCATAGGGTGAGATGGACATCAAAATTATCTGACAACCTTTGTCTGATTGAAACTATCTTTCAAATGTCCTGCACAACAAAACCACAACCCTGGCAACATTCCCCAAACACCTTTGAAAAGGATACATTCCCTTTAACGACCAAGTATCAATTCAGTTGTCTTCAAGTACATAGTTCATTCTTTTTCAATATTTAAAAATGGTTCTTTTAATAAAGCATCGTTCAAATTGTATTAAATGAAATGTCTATTTATGTATGTTGCGCAGGATAAAAGGCGTACATTTCTTATTAAAATGTCCATCTCATAATAACCATGGTCACCTTACCATAGTCTCACTAGTATTATTAATTTAAAAGCATATTTCCTTGTTATAAACTTCTGTTTAATTTCAATTTTTTTTTTAAACTGGTCATCTCTAATTTACACGTTTCCTTGTTCCTACTAAATTATATTTTCTTGCATACAATAATCATATATCAAAATTAATGTGGCCCCTGTAATAGTTATTAATTAATGGCATAGTAGCTAATCTAGATGCTAATCTTGTGTTTATTTTTCTAATAATTTCAATTCACTTTATCATAAGCCTGCCTCTGCTTTCATATTGACGCTAATGGTAATGGTGTGTTATAACTGCTTTACATATAACATATTTGCATACAAAATCACCCAACCAAAGTAGTTACTCATTTGTCTGTCTCAGAAGGTTGAAGGTTTAAGTTGGCCTTTCTGGGATTTGAACTGGTAACCTGTAGATCACAGCAGCGAGTGTTGCTACCCTACCTCACTAATCACTTATCTAAAATGAGAATCTCAAATGAAAATGCATAACATTTTTATTTTTAATCACTTACTGAAATGCTCTCAATAAACGCTTGTTACAGTGGATTAGTTTAATGTTCTCACTGTTTTCTTGGCCGTTTCAACAATCACTTTGCTGTATACGTTTACTAAATATCAAACTGCACTAACTCACTTAAAGTTAAATTATTTATTATTTAAATACATAAATAACAAAAACAAATATAATAGTGCAAACAAACCCTAACAGCATTGTATTTAACAAATATATATATATATATTCAAAAACAACATGATTGCCAAAATAGTGCTCTGCCCAACAAGTAGCTGGTGCAAAAAACACATGTGTATAGTGAGTTGTAGCACTGCAAAAAGCCCTCTAAACAACATGTCACAAAGTGATCCCTGCACACACGACCAAACCACCTTCTCAAAAAAGTATTTATTTAATTATAAAAACGTGCAACCAACACTGCATAATAGCTTAAAAGGGCAGGCATACATCACAAGCCTCCCTTAATGGTATACAGGTAATAAAACACTCAACCCACAACAGAAGTGTAAATACTTCCCACTGCACCATGAAATACAGGTTGGTGGGATTTGCGAGATAATTAGGGTTGCCGAATTCTGCCGTATGCTGAATTCTCATACCTTCTAAAATATTTAAAACACTTAATCATGTGTTTATCCGCGCTAGTGCGCTAAATTGTTGTAACTTGGTTTGAATTCATCATCCATGATGAAAACCAAACCAATACGCCCCAGGGCTTGGAGTGTTTATTTTAAAGCAAGAGGATAGCGCAGCATTCCCACCTTCTCAGATCTGTGTTGCCACAACACAATATTGTGCATAATACATGTTTAAAAAGCCTTGGAAAAGTAGTTACTTAGTATCACTCATGCGCCAGTACGAAATAAAGCAGATTCCACTTAGTCAAGGTTTGTTTTTAAGCAATTTTAACTTTATGAATACAAAAAGTGCCCTTTATGATGACACATGTTTCAACGAACTCAGTCGTCTTTCTCAAATCAGGGCTAGTATAGCGAAACATCATCTATTTCAATCATAGACATTATCATCATTGAGTAAATATATAAGAAATATAAAATGAAATGTGTCATGTGTAACACAGACATCAAAGGAGTGGGATGGGGGAGGATTGAAATGGGTAAACAGTGTCATATTGGTACCATGTATAAATGTCAAAGGAAACAATAACAATGGGAGAAAAAGGAAAGGGGGGAAAAAAGGAGGGAGAAAAACACAATTTTCATGAGTACATATGTTTTTAGGTATCGGTTTGCAAGTGTAAAAGCAAAATCTAAACATCTTCAACTGAACGGAAACATTGCATCTTACCTAATCATATTGATTATATATATATATATATATATATAAATATATATATATATATATATATATGTGCATATATACGTATATAGGATGTGAACAACCCAATTTTAAATATTTTTTTTCACAAGAGCATGACTCTTACATTTTATGACAACTCAATGTAATGTACAATAATTATTATTTAAATTAATATAACAAATATGCAATAATAGTGCAAATAAACCGTAAAAACATTACGTAGAATGTATGTAGATCAGCATACGTTCAGCTTCATGACGGTTCAGTGCTTCACATTTTTGAAGAATTTTGATTGTCATCTGCAAAAAAGTAAACAAAATGGCAAATTTCAGTCACTATTACTTTAAAGGATCATCAATTGTGTAACATTGTAAACATACAAATAACCTGACTATGGCCTGCAGACTGCTAGGGGAAGTGCAACACTCACAAGAACGCCATGAGCATGCGTCCACAACGGAGTGCTGGCTTAAAACAGGTCATTGTCTTTGGAGGTTGGGCAGCATGACAAGGGTGTGGATGGGAGTGTGTCGTTGGTGTCAGCTCAGTGTGGTGTTTGATGCACAAGTCCCTCAAAAGTGCAAAGGGGAGGCTTGAGATCAACAAAGCGGCCTAGAACACAGCAGCATTATGCAGCCAGTCTTTCCACTATTAGATTCAAATAACCACTGCATAAAAAAATTATAAAATTCTACACTTTTTGGGCAACATTTCCCAAGTTTATTAATTGACTTTTGAACCATGATTTAAAGATCATGCGAGACAGCTTGAGAGATGGAGATAAAAATAATGAATGTGAGGCTAATGATGATTAATTGCCCTGCTTATCCTGAATTGCTATGACATATAATTATTTGTTATGTCTTGTTATGCCCTTTTCATGTCCTGCTAGGCTGTGTCGTTCCTTGTTATATTTGTATTTATTATTTGTTAAGCTTGTTAACTTACCACTGTATTTTTAACTTATTCTATGCTTCTTCCTGGTGACCAGTTCAGATTATGTTGATGTTATTTCCACCCATGTGTCACAATGCATTTTTGTCCTGCTTATGTTGTCCTCCCTTTGGTGCCACAGCCATTTGGTCCTATGGCTCCCTAATCAATTAGTGCTCTGCTGTCTTTTATGTCTTCAGTACTCAATGTAATTGTTTTGCCACTGCCTCCTGCATATTCCAAATTCACCTTGTAGTAAGCCGAGGTAGTCCTAGGAACGCCACCAGGAATATGCCTATATGCAATCCTCACACTGAACTCACCTTTTAAAATATTATGATCCACTATCTAATGTCTCCTAATAACTAGGGCACACAAATCGTAGCTCTAAAGATAAACATATATGCCTCTACTCTCTCAACACATGACACCTAGAAACACTCCAGCATGTAGATATCATGGTACTTGCAGTGTGCATACATCTACAAACCAAGCTATATTGCATTTTCCCTTTCTCCCAACTAACCTGACCCACTGCCCTTTCTTTCACAACCCCAAGAGCACCTTCAAACGGTAGTGCTGTTGGATGAAAACCTCCATAATATAATTATCACATCTCACACAAACTTAATTATTAGATATGTTATATACATTTTTATTCCAGGCTGTAAAAGTTACATCTTTTCTGTTTTAGACTATATTATTTAAACATAATGTTTTCCATTTGACACATGCTAAGCCAACTGCACTTTACTATAATCAGTCTGCAATGAAGTTAGGGGTTTCAAAAGATTTTAATAAAATCTCGGTCCAAAATCAGGCCCCATGGAAAGATTAGGGGTGAAGTACAGGGTGGCCAATGCCAGACGTTTTTCACTGTGGAGGTGTTTTCTTACCCCCAAATTACAAAAGGTTTTGGTATCATAGTCAAATATCTGAGGCTTGGGAATCTGTTATATTTACACCTAACAACCATCATGTAGGGGGATTTGTCTTGAAATCCAGATTTCATGTCCTTGTTACCTTTAATGATAAAATAATACATTTTCAATGTACATAATATCATCCAACCAAATGTTGAAGCAATATAAACTATTGTTTTATTTGTTTTGTATTAAAAAAAAAAGGTTTTATTTTTGAATGCCTGATAATGATACACTAAACCATGGTTATGTTTTTCAATTATAAATATGAACTTTGAGATAATTCATGGTATGCGCTACATTGTGTTGCATAAAGTGATTACAGAGGTTCCTATGATTGTAACAATGATTATTTCGATGTTGGTACTAGTGAAGTATCCATACAAACTTTCCATTCTCTTCGCAACAATCAGTACAATGAATGCAGCTATTCAGAAAGCATATTTATTGTTTTAAACCTTATCTAATACTACACTGTATATTTTGTATGAATATTTAAATGCATACTTAACTTAAACTCTACTAATATTCAATTGTGATCATTCTGTTAATTCTTTAAATAATCAATAAATGTGTTTCGCCAATTGCCATTAAGTACACATTGTGACAAATCAAGTTTAAAACAATATAGATGCATCTGCAAGTGCAGTTATCGGTTAAAGATCAAATATCTTACAGACAATCAAACACTAAAAGAGGTTATAGAAACAAACTGGCCCTAATGGCTAGGTCAATACATTCCATAGCCTGACTGTGCTAGCACAAAAAAACATACCTTGTTAAAATATCAAAGGTAAATTAAAGTCAACAAGATAATCAATAATACTGATGTATCTCGTGAATATCGACTGTCGGAGTCAGAAGCTGTCAAATATATAATGTGTCTAGTAGTTTTTGGCAAGCTAAAGGTGGTAACATAGAAACTCAGTTATGTCATTACAATATACATATCTGTTGCATACACTGGTTGTGGTTAGCTATTGTTCCACCTTTTTCCTAATTAACCAAGACTTAAACATGCAATTTATCACAGCATATTTATAAAGTCCACTTTTTCATTTCTTCTACAAGCTACTAAGGCATCAAAAGTGCTGTGGATGTTGGCGTGATAATAAAGGGTCTCAATAATTTGTTTCCTACAGTGATATAATTTGGGCAGAGTCACATAAAATGCAATTCTATCTCTCTGATCTTTGTGCATTAAGGATACGCACCTGTCATTTTCAATCCCCAGCCGTGAGTAATCAAAGCCAGTGGTACATTTCCACATCTAAATATAACCAAGAGCGCTCTTGCTAGCACAGGACCATGTTAGTCCAGAAACTGTTCATAACCATTGCACAATTTGAGTCCCAGTACAAACCTAGTGAGCAGAATCCGTCTCCCATGGCAATAACATCCTCCTGTGTCTTCTGGTGGATTTCATGTGTCATTGTTCGTCTATCCCTCCCGAATGATGTTATGTGGGTTTGTCCAAAGCTGCTTGCAGCCTAGCTCAATTAAGCAGCTTTTCACATGCTTGCACCAAGGGAGACACTTTTCGCCTCTGGCCCCTGTATATCCTTCAGGGTATCTCTGCATTATCCAAAGGTAGGGAAACTCCAGATTCCAATCCAGTGGAGCAGAGGTCTGGAGGCCAACATCTGTGTAATGTGCCCAAGGCCTGTCTCTTCATGCAGCGGCATTGATGGTGTACCCCCAGGGAGTTTAAGGACATTTAAAAAAGACAAATTCTCAGTAGTCTGTCAGGTTTTAGCTCTTTGCAAGTCCTTATTTCTAAGTTTCATAATTTTCAGCTTGGCATACTTGGGGCTTATAGATATCAATTACAGGCCTAAGGGCTGCCACCCAAAACCCTTTTTATGGTTTAGCTGTATCTCAGTCTGACCGAACTAATATCCAGTGTGTGAGCCTCAGGCAGAACCATTCAAAGGATGTGACCTGGTTGATTTCCCTGGATCTGAATGGTTTGCTTCACGTACTTGCTTCTTAGTGGCCTAAACACCATGCACTTTGTTTTTGAACGATTCAGCATCAGTCCATGGCCATCAAATGTAAATGGAATTATTTTCGTAGTAGTGATGGAGTCAAGGAGATGAGCATTACATTTCTGGCATACATCAATACAGGAAATGCATCTTTGCCAAATGATTGTGCATCAGTCTTGGCAGTACCAGTAACTCAATAGCTGAAATAGGCTCTCCTAGGCACCTGAATGCAATTGGGCGAGGCAACTCCTACCTCAGCTGGAACAGAACAATACAGCAGGCAACTGCCCACACACGGCTCCGCCCCAATCATTATAGGTATTTTTTAAGAAAGTTTTGACAGCTTGTTAATACAAAGCTGTGGTTAATTATTTTATATTTCTGTATCATCATACCTCTGGTATTGACACATTGATCATGAGTGATGTAATTTGACTGAACAATGAAAATTTCATAGCGTTTTAATTGCTTCCATAAAACTTCTTGTCTACAATAAAATAAAGTACATGCAACTAATTCTCAGTTAGGTTTTATCATAACAACTACAAGACAAAGGATGTTTGAAAACAATAACGTTTTTTACTCACATCACTTTCGCTGAATATAGTCATCCTCATTTTCAGTCCCTCTTTTAATTTTGGCATATATGTTGGATTTGAGAAGAGAAACATTCAGATTTACTTATTTTTACCTTTTGATAATATTAGATGCATGTTCCTGTTTAAGATAAAAAGAACATACATTTTTTTTTTAGGTTTCACATTTGTTAACAGTTATCATTCTCAGTCTACACCCCCATCATTTGTCATCACATTAAGAGGTGGTCTACCGCAATTTGCAATTTAAATATACCTCTCTTCTTCATAAACAGTAATTAACAAAACAGACTGTGGTTTTCACAACCAGCAATTTCATTACTTCACAGTCTCCGATACAAATTGTACTGCAATGTATTAGAACATCATATTTTGTCCATGTGTAATATTATGTAGTCTACATTTCAGAACACTTAGCAATGTCTTTTTCCCTAGGTTGCACGAGTGCAGCAATAGAATTGATGGCACGTTCCAATATGCGCAAGGCATTTCATTACGCACATCTATAATTAAAATAGAAGACACTTTCAATAAAAATTAATAGCAATGCATGTTCATCACTGTGCCTTACAGGGCTATCTTCAATATGCAAGATTCGTATTGAAAATACCGAAACATTTGCTTTTCTGGCTATGCTCTTTTAAAATAATTATGTTAAGTTTTTTATACATTGTTTTTAATATGGGTTGCGTTTGTTGATTCAATGTCCATGTTCATCAGGGTCACACATTCATATTCTAGCATGCACTCTGCACCTGTGCAATAATTCTACTTAGTGCTCATGTTCAATTAATTTCATGTCTAGTAGCATTTCCTTGGCATTTTGGGGTGTATTATTTCAGAGTCCATCTCCCAGCAGTAGTATGCTCTCACTGCAAAAGTTATATTTTTTAACTGGCCTATATGGTACATACTTGGGCATCACCTCCAGCCTTTAAAACTTTGAGCAACAGGCTTCAATTGGGAGGTTCAGCTACATGCTTAGTTAGTAGTAAGGTATTTTACACTGTGTTTTGAAGTGCTTTAAAATTATTATTTGCAAAGCAGCACTTAAAATGTATAGGGGATGATTGACAGAGGATTTTCCAATGGTACTGCACAATTATAAATTGCTACATGCCTGGACCAAGAAAGTGTTCTGGCCTTTATTTCTTTCTGAAATGTTGGGATAATAAGTTTCCTGTCCAGTTCCGATTTCAGGTGACATCTGGGTGTGCAAAGTGTAAATGTATATCCTAAATAAGTAGCTGTTGGATGGTGATGAACAATACACATTATTCTAAAAATGATCTTCTTTTCTACGGGCAACCAGTGCAAGGGTTGCAGCGCTGGATTGGTATGCCATCTTTACTAAGTTTCATTATCTATCTTGCAGCTCTGTTTTGCTCTCTCTGAAGTAGAGTGATAGCGTATTTTGGGAACCCCAAGGTAGCAGGAGTTTCCATATTCCACATGAGAGCAGATGAAGTTCATAACCATTATCTGCCGAGAGGAAAGAGAGAGAGAGAGAGAGAGAGAGAGAGAGAGAGAGAAAGAGAGAGAGAGAAACTGAGAAACTGAAGGGCATATCAGATTTTTCCTATTATCATGAAGCATAATTTAGTTATTGATGAGGTTTGGCTCTTTAAAGTTAGCTCAGAATCAACATAAATACCTAGTGTTTTAACAACACATTTCGGTTTTCGGAAGTTACCAAATGAGGCTGTCCAGCAGAGGGTTGTTCAACCTTTAGGCTTTTCATTTACCTCCAAAATTTTGATTTGCTTTTGTTGATCTTTAAGGAGTTACAGTCCTTCACTCTATAACAGAGACTTGTCAGTATTTTCGGATGTGGTCTAATCACCCCCTTTTAAGTCAACCACAATCAGGTTATTGCATTATTAAATAAGGATACCTCAGTTTCATGTATAAGATCCATTTGTGGATGGGAGAAGGGGTTTAACCCTGTTGGACACCACATCTCATGGCATGAGCTTGCAATAAGTAGGGACCCAGCCTGATTTCTTTAGAACAATTGGTAAGAAAAGACTGGATTCATGTAATTAGTGCGAAAACATTGAGGACTGACTGTTTTGCTCGTCCTCCCAGAATATTAATGATAAAGAAGTGTGATATATAGCTATCATATTGAGAATAATTGTTTTTTAAAATAATTAAAATCTACCATATCATTAAAGTACATTTCTTTACACATAGAAAATAAATATCTTATGTTTACTTTTAATCAACTACATTTACAGTACACTTTTCAGACAATTCCAATACTTAAGCAATGAATATGACAATTATTTTATACATGCCTTTATTTCATATTTGTTCAGTAAAGTCTTTATGCCTTCACTTTCAAGTTTTTCTTTTAGCCTTGAAAAATGGAATTTGCAAATTAATATATTTCTGAGACATTTCTTATTTCATAGTGATAGATAATTGCATTTCAACAATCAGATTCCAGCTCCAAACCTTAAAGAAATTACATATTCCATATATGTTTAAATTCATCTGTATGTCCATAGTTTGAAAGACATTTCACTATATTATTTATTTTAAATATTTCACTTGTCTCTTTGTAATCCGTACAGTGATCTAATACCATGCATTATCATCCACATTTAACGGTTAAATACAATATTTACATACTTTTTGTTACATCGCACTAGAATCATTTTGTACCACCAATACCATGTTAATGCTAAACTATTTAACTGTGCAGGGACATATTTGTCTCAATATTTGTCTCAGTTGGTTCACAAAGTCTTCCATCATTAGGCTGGAAGAATTCTTGCTGTGTTCTGTTGTTTGTATGTTTAGCAACCTGACCAGCAATGTTGGAAATGTAAATAGTAGGCGGGTATGAAAAACTCAATAGCCCATCAGAATGATCTCTTGCTGATTCTTGCCACCATAATGGGGAACTATAATATATCACTGAATCAATGCAACCCGTGTGAAAAACACCCCCTGCAACAACATAAAATACACACATGATTGTAGTACATGATCTCATAATTTTAATCAGCTGATTATGTATGCCCCTTTTTTGTAAAGTATCCTGTCGAAACTTCAAATAGAATATGACATTAAACATTGTAAACTAAAAGGTAAACGTTAAAGACATGTCAAAAGAATCATCATGTATAATTATTATATTTCATTTGAACATGCCATTAAAAGTGCCATACGCAATACTGAAGATTTGTAGGAAGGCATCATTCGTGAGACTAAAATAGATTTCTTATTTCATGTTAACTTACAAGAACAACAGGAAGTTGACATACTTTTTGCATTTCAAAATGTATAAAATGTTTATAAAATCTAATTAGTAAAGCATTTTATTTCATTTTAAGACATACCTCTGTTTTTGTAAGTTTAGAAAACATGTTGGGGTAAATTTCTTTGCAGAGAACAGGTTCTTGAAGTTGGTTTATAAGGTCTGTTCTGTATCCCATCCTCGACACCCCCAAGGTTTGGCAAGCACTAACCAATTTCTCTTTTGCTGCCTGAGAACAAATGTTATTGAAGCATATTATACTGTATCTAGTGTAATGAGAGCTTGCATTTAATATAAAAATAATTTAAAAACGATTATACTAATAAAAAACACATGAATGATGAGATTTTAAATAACTGCATTTAAATATACATGTGCTGTTTAAAAAATCGGAAGAGATTATTGTCAAAAAACAAAGGGTGTTTCACAACCTAGACCCTTTGATCCCGTACTCAGGTGGCCAGGGAAAGCCCATAGCTTTTGGATCCTGACGCTGGGGGTGGACAAGCAAGGGAGGCTCACCTGGGCAGGGGGTCCTCAGGGAGTGGGGGAGAAGCACCCAATGGAGAGACATGGTATGCCCCTTTTTCCACAACCCATCTAAAGCCTATCCCTGCTTATTTTATGGGAAACTAAAGCTCCCATAATTCCTCCCCACTTTACATTGACAACAGTACTGAGCCGAGGAAGATGAGTAATGAGGTCAGAAAGATTACCTACACTGACTTGCATTGGCTCTGTCCCTGCAATGAGGTGAGGATAGAGTCAGACACGTAGTCCTAGCAATATCCCAGGAGGATAGCTCAGCGGCAATGTTCTCGCCGTGGCAGCAAGACCACATGGACCCACAGGTTCGATCCCCGCGTTTGCACTTAGAAACCTCTGGGAATTAATCACGTTATAAATAACCTATCATATCATATCAATACACACCTGCCACTGGTTAACACTCCCTGTGATAATAAAAGGTGGTGCACACAGGCACACTCTGAGGGAGGCTGGGTACGAGAAGGAACAGCTATTTTGGGGCTGATGTGTACCAGGCTGTGAAATTTGGAAGGCCAACAGGTTGATCTGTAGTTGCACGGATCAAGAGAGAGCCAGGTGAGAAATCCACACTTTCAGGAAGCTATCAGCGTTCCAAGACTGAAACCGAGCGAGAGGAAGAAAGAAACCTTCAAGTTGACTGAATGCAGGCTGTGACCCTCCCGGGTGAACGGCAGAGTTGTGGAGGAGCAGAGGAGGCATTGGTAACTATTAGGCAGAAACCTGTGCAGTTCCCTTTGGGACCACTGCAAAAGATTTAAGACTACAGGTGGTTGGCAGTAAACCCAATTGGTAGCAGTCTGTACCACCCAGATTTACCTGGTAGCTGTGGCTGAGCAGTCAGACTTCTCTCAAGAAGAGTTAGGCAGTATACAGAGTATTCACAATAGGTCAAAAGAACACAGTAGAACAAGCAAACACTGACCAGAGCTTGGTGTAAAAGAGATATAATTATTTATTTAAAAACACAACTAGTTAAACACACTGGCACTAATGACTAATGTTAAGCAGTTCAGAAACACGGTCACTAAAAGATATACACTCCCTTCAACGATTATTAGACAAGTTTTAAGTAAGGCAACACTTATTTTCAGACAGCGGTGAGCGCTTAACGAAGATGGCACTCTAATCAATCGGTTTAAGAGGGAGAGAAAGGCAGAACAAAGATAGAAACAGATCCCAACACTTTCGGGCGAACACCATAGGAGAGAAAGGCGGGTTAAAACCGTAAAGTCAAAGTTAACAAGGCCGGACCCACTTTAAGAGGCTCCGGTTGAAATGTGTCCATGGTCACTCTGTTGAAAGTGCCCAAAAGTTTCGCACAAGGTTCAGAAACAGTTGGACCAACAGAAAGGGACCAGTTAGATGGTCAAGGCGGCCAGCCCAGTCCAGAAGGTTAAGGGATTATTGTTCAGAAAGAGTTGGACCAACAGAAAGTGACCAGTTAGATGGTCAAGGCGGCCAGCCCAGTCCAGAAGGTTAAGGGATTATTGTTACCTTGTAGCAATCTTTAGAAAGGGCGGCCTGGCGGACACGGTACCTTAAAGTGGTGAGAACGCTCCAGCGGGTGCAGTTGTTCCTGGCAGCGGGTGCAAGTCGGTGCTTCGTCCTGGGAAGAGAGGATCTCGTCGGGGAGGAAAACAGGAGTCTGTTGCACTGCCAGGGAAGAGGCCAGCCACGGAGTTCTCAATTAAAAGGAGCGGTCCTTTTATTCGCGGTCCCGTGGTAAGTGGCTATCCGGTTGCCGGGGTGCTTGGCACGGGCAATTCGACCACAAGACGTCCTGGGATGTGAGAAAAGAAGGTAAACTGGTTGTGCCCACCAGTCAAGGGAAGAAGACCCTCTAGCAGGGAGATCTCCTCTGTCGTTGGGAAGTAGTGAGTCGGTTCAGCAGGGCTCCACCGGTGGTGTCGTCGTAGCCGGTCGGCTGAGCTTCTCCCTCGTCGGATTTTCAGGTCCTGTGGCGACTTCTGAAGTTCCAGTCCCAAAAGCCCTGCTTTTATGCAGCACACCCCCATTCACTCAGCCTAGCTGTCAATCAAACATGCTAAGTGGTGAGCCGGCCGGCTCTCCACTTGGGTCAATCACGCAAGAGTGCGACTTGAGTTGCCAAGGCAACTCAAACAAGGGTGCCTAAACCCCCTCCCACACCCCCTGTGGTACCCAGACAGAGTGGCACCCCTTTTGGAGGCTTCTGTGGGGAAGCCCGCCAAAAAGTGGGACAAAGGGCTCGACCTTTGGTTTGGAGTTACAGAGGCGAACACAAACACCATTTTAAAACTGAGTTTTGGCAGAAAATACCAACCGGTGAATTGGTATTAATTAAATAAACCGGCGGTATGTTAGAGGCTATGTTAAAATAGTATTTGCCTCGAACAATGGGAAAATCCCATAGAGATATATTCGTGTTTGAATATAAAAAGTAGTATCCACTGCCACCACCCAAAACTCGACGAGGGGGGATGGGACAGTGCCCCCTCGCACAACAGACCCAGGGGCAATCGAATTGCCCCTACCAGCACGTCCACAATAGGATGGTTTGTACTGGTTCTGTTAGTAATTTGGGACTAGTAAAGCCAATGGTGACTTTAAATGCTCTGGGAGACAGTAGTCAGTCCCAGGGTATGGAGTCTATGGTGGGGGGTCACTATGACACCCCGGTGTTACGGCATGGAGGGTGCTGTGTAACGCACATAGGAAAAACACATGAGACCCTATGGAGTAAAGGACCCCATAGCCCATAAAACACATTAACATTCAAAGGAACACCACAGATCATGTCCAAGAGTGGGAGAAAAAGAGTCTCACTCTTGGCAGGAGAAAAAAACAAACTCCAGAAATCCAGCAAAGCTGCTGGGGGACTCACTAGGTTAGGAAATTCAGCCTAAACAGAGAATTCTCCCTAACACTAACGTCCTTGACGGTTGCATGAATAAGATGAAAGAAGACCAATTAACACGACCAGCGAGTTATTGAAGGCAACACAAGACTGGTTTGTGTTAAAAGCAAAAGTGACTGTAATCCGAAGGTTGAAGGTTCTGTGTGTGCCGATAAAATGCAAATAGAAAGGACAATTGCTGAATTGTAAAAAAGGAAAGGTGACAAAGTAACAGTGGTCCTGCGAGGTAAAGTCACCAATGCATAAAGGTGGTCGCGAAAAATAAACGCGCGTATACAGCTACGATGGATGTACCATTCCTCGCAGCAGTGATCGTGGGGCACCGTAGCAGGAAGAGGAGGATAGCCAGGCCCACATTTGTTTTACCCAGGACCAGCCTTTTTGGGATGCCTGATGACCAGGTCTATGGCAGGTATAGTTTTCCACCTCATATCATCCTAGACCTGGTCACTGAGTGGGAGGATGATCTCACATCACCCACCCTGTGCTCCCAAGCACTGAGCCCGTTGGAAAAGGTGCTCAATGTACTGCATTTTTTGGCCACTGGGTCATTTCAGTGGGCAACTGCCATAGTTGGGGGCGTTTCACAGCCCACGCAGTCACGCTGCCTTCACCAGGTGTTGGCAATCATGACTGCACGCCCCTCTGGCCGCAGGCACATATACATGCCCAGAACACCTGCAGAAAGGCAGGCCGTTGTCCAGGACTTTTATGGGGTGGCACACTTCCCCAAAGTGCTTGGTGCCATTGATTGCACCCACGTGGCCCTACGTCCACCTAGGGCCATAGACCACATAAATCGGAATCGCAAGCACTGGCATTCCATCAACGTGCAGGTGATGCCAAGGAAATCATTACTTCTGTATATGCCAACTATTCAGGGTCCACCCATGATAGTTTCATATTCAGAATGTCACCCCTACACCGGGATCTGGAAGCTGGGAGGCATGGCAACACATGGCTCATTGGTGAGTATAAATGCCTGTGCACATGCATGCATGTTAGACACAGACAAATAGACAAAGCCAACTAATGACAGCCATTCTCACCTCCCCACGGAACAGTGCCTACCCT
Source organism: Ambystoma mexicanum (assembly GCF_040938575.1). Classification (NCBI taxonomy): domain Eukaryota; kingdom Metazoa; phylum Chordata; class Amphibia; order Caudata; family Ambystomatidae; genus Ambystoma; species Ambystoma mexicanum. The sequence goes on along the minus strand of NC_090932.1, from coordinate 658,765,358 downwards.
CTGGGCACCTACATGATGATGCCAGTAGGGAACCCCATCACACCACCCCAGGTAAGATACAACGCAGCCCATATTGCAACTAGGGCCATAGTGGAGTGCACATTCGGAGTGCTAAAGTCACGCTTCCGCTCCCTTGACCACTCTGGTGGACAGCTTCTATATGCACCACCAGTAGTGTGCAGGATCATTGTGGTAGCATGTGTCCTGGACAACGTTGCAACACATTGTGGCATACCAGTAGACATGGTGGTGCCCCCAGATCCCCAACCACATGCATGCCCGCTGCACATGGGAGGGGAAAGGGCATGTGGCGAGGCAGACCGTACCCAGCTTGTGGCGCAATTTTTCACCTAAAATCCCACCCCTGCGGAGTGCACACAGGCCTGGCACATTCCAGGTAACAATCTATGATGACAAAGGGACAATCAACTGTCCCAACCTTTCCACCCTGAGAATGTGTCCTTGGAAGTGCTACATTGTGTGCATACCTAGCTACTTAAACTAACCCAATCCTGTGTGAACATAAGGCACATATTGAAGATTCAGTATGCCACTAAGCCCATGTAAAACAGCACATCTAAATTCTGGTATGTCACATAAACCCTCCCAAACTTCATGTCACCTGGTTGCCACACCATGCCATGGCATGCAATGCCAAAGGTGACAAATAAATGCCCAACACATAACACTACTGTCACAAAGTGCACTTTGACAAATGGAACTAGGTCAGAAATAACTCACTTTGACACATCAAAAAAAAATCATACACAGGTGTCAGGGGTGGCACTCTATTAAGAGTGGCACAGGACACCCAGAAAGGGTTTGGGTGGTTGTGCCAAATAAGGTGGACAGATAAGAACACACACAGCGGAAAGGAAAGAGAACGAAGAGTAAGCAAGAGTAGCAAGGGAAAAGATACAGAATGAATACCCTCTTGGGGTGTATGCAGATATAGGAAAAGAGTATTCCACGAACCTTGGAAATACTCTAGCCTTCTGCACAGTTTGATATAACAGAGGCCCACGCTGATTGCTCATGACTTGGAACAGCAGCTCTGGGTGTCTGTAATGTAGAAACAGGACAAGGGAAGGGGCAGAGGTTGACTGATGGGAACCAACAGACAAGCTCTGTACAAAAGGGTCTACAAACAGTACAAGAGAAGATACTACAGACAAATCCAGTAAAGGAGGTGATAGCAAACTAGCAGAAGGAAATGAAAGGAAAGTCGTGTAACAGGATAGGATAGCAGAGGACAGTAAGGAACAAGGTTGAGAGCTCAGAGGAGCAGGAAAGCAATGAGTAAGCCCACAGGAGTAGGACTGTAAGGTAGAACGCCCAGAGGAAAAAGGGTTTAGGGCAGCAGAGTAAAGCAGACTGCACGGCAAGGATCTCGTAAGGGCCGGGCAGTAAGGAGTGAACCCTGAGGGACAGGGCCGCTGAATGTAGAAGGTAGCAGAGGACTGTAGAGAGCTGCTAGGCAGAGAACCCAGCAGAAAAGGTAGATAGTAGGCAGCGGAGCGTAATAAGCTGCAAAGTAGGAAGGCCCAGAGGACAAGGGCTGTAGGTAGCCAGAGAGAGGTAGGCTGCAGAGCAGGGAGCCCCAGAGGACAAGGGCTAAGGCAGCCGGAGTGAGGCAGGCTGCAGAGCAGGGGAGCCCAGAAGACAAGGGCTGGAGGCAGCCGGAGTGAGGCAGGCTGCAGGGCAGGGAGCCCAGAGGACAAAGGCTGAGGAAGGAAAGCAGCAGAGCGTGATCAGCTGCAATGTAGAGGGTCCGCAGGGCAAGGGCGGAGGCTGGAAGGCAGCAGAGTGTGATCGGCTGCAATGTGGAGAGCCCGGCAGGGCAAGGGCGGAGGCTGGAAGGCAGCAGAGCGTGATCGGCTGCAATGTGGAGAGCCCGGCAGGGCAAGGGCAGAGACTGGAAGGTAGCAGAGCGCAATCGGCTGCAATGTGGAGAGCCCGGCAGGGCAAGGGCGAAGGCTGGAAGGCAGCAGAGCGTGATCGGCTGCAATGTGGAGAGCCCGGCAGGGCAAGGACGGAGACTGGAAGGCAGCAGAGCGTGATCGGCTGCAATGTGGAGAGCCCGGCAGGGCAAGGGCGGAGGCTGGAGGGCAGCAAAGTGTAACAGGCTGCAAGGCAGGAAGCCCAGAGGAGCTGGACTGAGGCAGGGAGCCCAGAAGGCTATGGCTGTAGGCAGTGAAGTGTAACAGGCTGCAAGGCAGGAAGCCCAGAGGAGCTGGACTGAGGCAGGGAGCCCGGAAGGCTAGGGCTGTAGGCAGCAGGGTGTAGCAAGCAACAAGGCAGGGTCCAAGTAGGAGTGAAGGTAAACAGCATACAGGATCCGTAGGAAGACGCGAAAGGTGGAGGAAGGACTCTCAGATGCAAGAGGCTGAGCCACTGCAGGCAGCAGCCTTTATACTGCCTAGCCCAGCACAAAGGCAGGCTAATTGGTTGCACCTGGCTAAGCACACCTGCAGGCAATCGGCCACCTCCCTTTCTGTTCCTGGGCTGGTGGAAGCAGGGCAAGTCTCTAGGGCTTCTGGGGGGTGTAGTTCCATTGATAACCAATAGGAACAGCCAGGAATCGATGCTTGTAGCCAGGTGCATTATGGTATGCGTAGTTTGTTGGAAATAATAATTAAGCAGCAAAGTCTCGCAAATGGGAAATAAAGTTTCCAAAGTAAATATAGATGAATCCAAGAGTCTGTTGTAAATAAATGATAAACATATAGTCCAAATTGAACGTAAAGGGATGCGCCCATGGCGGAGGCATGACAGTATGCCCCTCTCCAGGCCCCTCTCCAGGCCCCTCTCCAGGCTCCCTGAAGACCGACCTATAGGAAGAATGTCTTCACACCGTACAAGAGTCTTACTCCAAAAAGGCAAATCATGAAGCACCAGAAACGGGTTGCAAGGTGAGAGTCTTGAATGGCTGTAGAGAGTATGAAGGCGGTAGCAACTGGTTGTGTGGATGTCATGAGAGAGCCAGCGGGCTGGAACGCACCAGAGACTGGTAGAGTAGGGTCTGGCAGTCTTAGTGCTATAGATACACCAGCAGGAACAACTGGAGCAGTAGTCTTAACAGGAAAACCCTTCGCTGACCCTGCAACAGTTAGCATGGCGGATGTAGGATCAGGAAGAGAAGGTGCTGAGGGATCAGGTTGTGTAGCAGAGGATTCTGCTGCAGCGAGCACAGCTGCGAAGGAAGTAGAAATATGGGCATCGGGAGCATCAGAATTAGCAGTAGCTTCAGGAATCACAGTAGCTATAGCAACCTCAAGATTTGCAGCAGAGACTTGAGGAGTCTCAAATGTGGCAGGGAGTTTAGGAACCACAGCAGCAGGAAGATCATGGATTGCAGTTGGAAGTTCGGGTGCTGTAGCAGCTACAGATAGTTCAGGTGTTGCAACTACTGCTAGATCGGGTACCACAACCACTGGCGATTCAGGGGGTATCGAAGAAACTGAAGATGTTGATTGCTCAAGAGTGTTGTCTGATAGCACAGCCACACTTTGGCAAGCCCCGCTTGCCAACTCAGCATGCTCGGTGTGAACTGCACCAGTCTCTTCAGCTGCCATTGTCATTTCAGAAGAGGTTGTAAGTGTGAGTACTGGACAATAGGCAAGGGTGAGGGCGGAACCATCCTTTGACTCAGAGGGATTTCCAATCAGAAGACCACCCTTGTTTTGCGGTGTAATGGCTGTGTGCGTGATTTGACCCACCGGAGGAGTTAATTCTTTTCTGTCAGTACAACAACCTGAGTTTCTGTGGCTGGAAGGTGAAAGAGCTGTGTCAGTCTTTAGAAGGGATACATATGCTATGTTTAGGTCTTCCATCTGCTTGGTATAAGTCTGTATACTTTTCTGTATGGCAATTCCAGGCCTTATCATGTCGATCTCTAAAGATAAGATGTCAGGTGTTGGACATAGTGTCAGATGGTCTGGTGACTTGTGTCCCTTCATAAGATTCTTATAATGCAAATAAACAAAGTCATCATAGAGGTCTTCGGTCTTTCTTTTAAGGCGTAGGAGTTGTTCGTGTAGCAGGTAAGCATCATTAGTTTGATCTAAAGCTTCAGAAGCTGGTGTGGTAGAAAATTCGGTTGTAGCAATGGGAAGACTGACCTTAGGGTTATTGTGTTTAGTAGATACTGTAGAAGCATTAAGACAACCGATGGTTAGTATAGGTCTTTTGTACCCAGGACCAGATGCACAAACCTCAGGATAATGACTGCCTTGTCCTGTCAAATAAGGGTTTCCAGCATTCTGGGGAGCTTGCCAAGCTGATCTTGCGCATATCACTCTGGCAACAGCGTATTCTGGTTTAGAGTCCCCCTCAATGAGTGCTATATCCTTGTCTGTTGCGGTGTTAGAAGGCTTGTCAGAAGACGCAGGAGTGTTTTTCACTGTTTGGTTTAACAAGATCTGTAAGAATTCATTATCTTGCTGTAGCTCTGCAACAGATAAGGACTGCGGGTCATAGTCGCAAATGTCATAATAATTGTACATGGAAGAAGGGTCAGCTAGCCAGTGAGTATAATACTGTGCTTGTAAATCTTTGTTTACTAAGGCGAGACTGTCCTTTAGACTAAGGTTCTTGTTTGCTGTCTTTAGGGAAACCATAGGTTTATGCAAAGGTTTCTTAACCCGAAAGGAAAGCATCTTTGTTCTGTGTGTGCCTTTCCGGCCTATGGAACAAGACATTTTTGGCTCTTGCATTCTGTCACGGGTGGCACTCTATTAAGAGTGGCACAGGACACCCAGAAAGGGTTTGGGTGGTTGTGCCAAATAAAGTGGACAGATAAGAACACACACAGCGGAAAGGAAAGAGAACGAAGAGTAAGCAAGAGTAGCCAGGGAAAAGATACAGAATGAATACCCTCTTGGGGTGTATGCAGATATAGGAAAAGAGTATTCCACGAACCTTGGAAATACTCTAGCCTTCTGCACAGTTTGCTATAACAGAGGCCCACGCTGATTGCTCATGACTTGGAACAGCAGCTCTGGGTGTCTGTAATGTAGAAACAGGACAAGGGAAGGGGCAGAGGTTGACTGATGGGAACCAACAGACAAGCTCTGTACAAAAGGGTCTACAAAAAGTACAAGAGAAGATACTACAGACAAATCCAGTAAAGGAGGTGATAGCAAACTAGCAGAAGGAAATGAAAGGAAAGTTGTGTAACAGGATAGGATAGCAGAGGACAGTAAGGAACAAGGTTGAGAGCTCAGAGGAGCAGGAAAGCAATGAGTAAGCCCACAGGAGTAGGACTGTAAGGTAGAACGCCCAGAGGAAAAAGGGCTTAGGGCAGCAGAGTAAAGCAGACTGCACGGCAAGGATCCCGTAAGGGCCGGGCAGTAAGGAGTGAACCCTGTGGGACAGGGCCGCTGAACGTAGAAGGTAGCAGAGGACTGTAGAGAGCTGCTAGGCCGAGAACCCAGCGGAAAAGGTAGATGTAGGCAGCGGAGTGTGATAAGCTGCAAAGTAGGAAGGCCCAGAGGAAAAGGGCTGTAGGTAGCCAGAGAGAGGTAGGCTGCAGAGCAGGGAGCCCCAGAGGACAAGGGCTAAGGCAGCCGGAGTGAGGCAGGCTGCAGAGCAGGGGAGCCCAGAAGACAAGGGCTGAAGGCAGCCGGAGTGAGGCCGGCTGCAGGGCAGGGAGCCCAGTGGACAAGGGCTGAGGAAGGAAAGCAGCAGAGCGTGATCAGCTGCAATGTAGAGGGTCCGCAGGGCAAGGGCGGAGGCTGGAAGGCAGCAGAGTGTGATCGGCTGCAATGTGAAGAGCCCGGCAGGGCAAGGGCGGAGGCTGGAAGGCAGCAGAGCGTGATCGGCTGTAATGTGGAGAGTCCGGCAGGGCAAGGGCGGAGGCTGGAAGGCAGCAGAGCGTGATCGGCTGCAATGTGGAGAGCCCGGCAGGGCAAGGGCGGAGACAGGAAGGCAGCAGAGCGCAATCGGCTGCAATGTGGAGAGCCCGGCAGGGCAAGGGCGAAGGCTGGAAGGCAGCAGAGCGTGATCGGCTGCAATGTGGAGAGCCCGGCAGGGCAAGGGCGGACACTGGAAGGCAGCAGAGCGTGATCGGCTGCAATGTGGAGAGCCCGGCAGGGCAAGGGCGGAGGCTGGAGGGCAGCAAAGTGTAACAGGCTGCAAGGCAGGAAGCCCAGAGGAGCTGGACTGAGGCAGGGAGCCCAGAAGGCTATGGCTGTAGGCAGCGAAGTGTAACAGGCTGCAAGGCAGGAAGCCCAGAGGAGCTGGACTGAGGCAGGGAGCCCGGAAGGCTAGGGCTGTAGGCAGCAGAGTGTAGCAAGCAACAAGGCAGGGTCCAAGTAGGAGTGAAGGTAAACAGCATACAGGATCCGTAGGAAGACGCGAAAGGTGGAGGAAGGACTCTCAGATGCTAGAGGCTGAGCCACTGCAGGCAGCAGCCTTTATACTGCCTAGCCCAGCACAGAGGCAGGCTAATTGGTTGCACCTGGCTAAGCACACCTGCAGGCAATCGGCCACCTCCCTTTCTGTTCCTGGGCTGGTGGAAGCAGGGCAAGTCTCTAGGGCTTCTGGGGGGTGTAGTTCCATTGATAACCAATAGGAACAGCCAGGAATCGATGCTTGTAGCCAGGTGCATTATGGTATGCGTAGTTTGTTGGAAATAATAATTAAGCAGCAAAGTCTCGCAAATGGGAAATAAAGTTTCCAAAGTAAATATAGATGAATCCAAGAGTCTGTTGTAAATAAATGATAAACATATAGTCCAAATTGAACGTAAATGGATGCGCCCATGGCGCAGGCATGACAACAGGAACATCCATTTTCTGGCATAGCATATCATAAACACAGGACCCAACAGTGAGAATGTCAGAGGGTAACCAATCACAATAGCACAAGTGTCTCAATGTGACAAAGCTACCACATGGACCCCTTCTATCTTGAGTGTGTCTCTTTTAGCTAAGGGGGCAGGTTAACGCATACAGCAGGAAGGGTATCAATAATGGAGACAGTCAAGGTAATACATGAAGATGTAACATGAAAAAATGCACATTTACCATTGTCCAAACAAAAAGGTATGCTAACCATGCACTGGACAAACAATCATAAATCCCCACTAGGGGTATATACACATGTTGGACTTCAAACTGGCCACAGAAAGGATGGAAGCCCAATGCCACTGTGTAAGTTACTTTCACACGCTGCCCTCCTTTCAAGCCCATGGAAAGGGGAAGCAGGAGTGGCATATGTGTCTGGACCCTAAGGCACAAACAAGGAGTGTACTAACACGAGACAAGCCTGGATGGGTCCAGCCGGAACACGCAGTGGATCCCTTCGGATGCCACACAAAGCAACACACTGTCCCATGAATGCACAATGGACAGAAAATAAAGTAAAACAAAAATCAAAAATGGCCATGGTGGACCAGGGGGCGGGGGGTACCCAGGAGGGAGGATGTGCAGGGTAGATGTTAATAAAAAACCTCCAAGGGTTAATGGCCTGCACGGCTAGCATAGATTGGGAGAGCTGCTCATGCTGTGGTCACCCTCTGGTGTAGCATTAGGTGTGCGTGATAAGGGAGGCTGACCTGCCCGGGTCTGATCCTGAATGGCAGCGACCGTGCAGGCCTGAAAGGTTTGATTCTGCATCATGATGGTCGGGAGGTCCGCATGCAGCACCTCACGTGATGCACAGAGTTCCGCCTGAAAGACCTCACGGGATGCACGGATCTCCATTTGCAGAGACGTTGTGCGTCACCTGCTCCATCTGCTGTTCTGCCTGTCTACTGTGGGCCAACTCCAGTGCAGCCAGAGTAGATATGAGGGAGGTATTCTCTCCCTCAAGGCAGTCCTGTGGGCCTCAGCAGTTATGGCTGTGCGCAGAGCCCCCAGTTCAGCCCGTTGGTCCCAGTTGCTGGTCAACATGCCCAGCCTGTGCGAGCAGCATGTGGACTGCAATGCCTGCTGCTGGGGCTCCATCTGTCTTTCAGGGGGGAGAATGGAATTGGCCACCCTATCCATGCCCTGAGCCAACATCTCACATGATGCCCCCTGTTGCTGTGCAATAGTATACATGGATTGCTCCCACACAGTATTTCCGGGTGGCACACGGCCACCGCGTTGCTGGACCCCACACCTGCCGGACCCAAGGATACACGGCTCTTGCTGCGCTGGCACTGCCTGTGGCTGCAGGACTGCATTCCTCCCTTGATCAGCTGCCCCAGGAACAGGAGCCAATACTGTGGAGCGTGACCCTGCAGCCGTAACCACCACAGAAGGACATACCAACACTGACTGGCCCTGTGAGGGGTCTACTCCCCCCTGCAGGTGTTTGGGACAGAACAGCATCCACAGTAGAATCCCTCACCTGCGACAGCAATGAGGGTTTCATGTCCGTTTCAGCACCAGAGGCGTAGGCTTCCTCAGAGGTGTACTCAGAGACACCCCTGGCCAGGATGGTCTGTAGCACGAATGGATTCTGATGTGCTACCACACCACGTCCTCCTCCACTGCATCCAGTGCCTCATCACCTGCACACATTTTAATGAAAACATGAATACACATGTTAATGGCATAGGCCACACAAATAGGTATTACAATATTGTTAGCCAACACATGAACCTGCCATGTCACACATGACACAAAGTCAGGCACGCACGCAGTGTCAATGAAATGGAAGGGGATCCTGAAAGCAGACATGGATGCGTGTCAAAGGGCAAAATAACACATATACTGCATAGCACCTGCATCACACACTAGCATGTGACTGGCATAGTCCCTCCACAAACATGACTGATGCCATTACACAGATGGCACGTAGCATAGCCATGCCAGAACTGTCAACCAGCCTCAGATGGAAGTTGTATACTACTGACCATGAGCCATGTACAATGCATGTCAGATGACATTTCATGGAATTCACTATGAGAAAACACACATGTGTCACAGGGTGCAACAACACTTGAATGTTGTAATACAGTGAGGGCAGGCACACAGATTCAATAATGCTAGGTCACATTGACATCACACAAGTGAATAGGCATTTTGAAGGGAATAACAGGGTTTAGAAGTGTGTGTGTGCAGTGCAGTACATGGGTACGGCCTCAACTATGAATAAAAACACAGATCCAGTAATGTCAATGTAGTGGCCTGATGGCAGTGTAAGGGTAAGTGCCGTCATCATGTGTAAAGTGTTGGTAGTGGGTTTTAGGGATACAGAAAACCCCACCCCCAAGGGCGGGGAATGGCTGGGAGGCAGTGCATGGGTTAAAATGATTGCTCAGAGGACCGTGTCGTAGCAGACAGTGTGGGATGGTGGCAAGTGCATTTTCTTAGTCATCTGGGAGTACAGCATGGGAGAGGAGGACAGAAATCACAACACATGCGGAAGCATCAGAAGTGCCTGCAGACCCAGAGAAGCTACACCTGCAATTACATAGAGGCAGGGAGGCTGTACCAGAGGGAGGCCTCAGCTCAACACAGATGTGAAGCACAACCTAATTTCCATGAGGAGCAACTGACAAAGAGGGAGTATGAAAGGGATAGTCAAAGACCATGAGAATGAAGTAAATACTGGAGATAGAGTTGAAGGAACTGCTGGCCCAGGACCCATAGGGACTTGCTGAGAATGCAGAGGGTTCAATAATGAACACTCATAGCCACTGTGAGCCTGTGCCTTCATCACAGTCCTAGGGTGATAGGGTGATACCTTGCAGCAAGCCTAAAGGACTTTTCACACAGTCCAGGACTGCAGAGCTGCAGAGGGAAGAGTGTAGAATCACAGAAATCCTGGTAAAGACCGTTGCAGTAGTCCACCATAGGAATTACCAATCCGCTGGAGACAGTGAGCTGCTGGGGGATGGAGAGGAAAAGAAGAATGCTTCTGAGGAGGAGCATCTTGCAGGGTGACCTCGCAGAGACGTCAGTCATGTGACGATAGAAGGCCACTGTTGAGTGGAAGATCATCACAGGCTATCCGCGACTACAGGTTGGAGCAAGAATTGGGCCAAGAGAGGCTGGACAGAGAGTATCATGGAAGGAGGGAGCATGTGTGTTGATGAGGATTGCCTTTGTGTGTAGCATATGGTTTGTATGCAGTCTGCATGACAACAAGCATGTATCAGTCCAACATCACATGGGTCACACATGGCAGTCATGTCAATGTAGCCTGAACTGGCAGACAGTCGTTACACATCACCCAAGCAACATACACATGGCCTGTACACACATGCATCACCACTCACCGGACATTGGCAGGTCTCCCTCGCCTTGTATCTGCTCCACTGCAATAAAATCACTAGTGATCTTCTCATGTCCAGAGAGTTCATCATCCTCTGGTGGTGACTCACTGCAAGTCACCAGAGTAGAGGCGAACTTTGCAGCAAGCTTGTCTTTTGCTCAGTGTCGGAGGTCATTTTGACGCTTCACAATATCACCAGCTGTGCACCTCTCATAGCCCAAGGTCCTAATACGGTCTGCGAGGCACTGCCAGTGGGTCATACGCTGAGCAGGTGTATGTGTGCTACCTGCCTGCACCAGCATGTCACGCCCGTGTTTGAACATGTAGTCCACGAGCATGTCCAGTTCCTCATCACAGAAACTCCTCTTTCTCGACGTGTGGGACTCCTGTGCCGCGTCTGGGGTCTCAGCCTGTAGCGCTGGAGCATGCTTCTGCTTCTTGTGAGGTGGTGCAAACCCTGAGTGGCTTGTACCGCTCTGGTCAGTAGGGGCTGAGTACAGGTGGACTGACCTATGGAATCAGCCACCAATGTAACAACAGAAGGTCGGCTTGCAGGTATCAGTAGCTGGGTGCTGTTGCCAGGACCCTGCGCCGCACGTGTCTTGGCCTTAGTGACAAGGGACTGGGTCCCTGAGTCACACTGGGCAAGGACCAATCCAGGCCTGGCTGGGTGACCCCGAACCAGGGTGCCCTGCAGCTTCCAGACCCTGGCCAGTGTGAACAGCAGATGACACTGCTGCTCCAGATCACCGGGTGCCGGGAACTTGCACCGCATGTGTCTTGGCCTTCGGGACATGGAAATCGGCCATTGAGTCACACTGTCCCTATGCCGGGGCCACAACAGTCCGGGCTGGCTGACCCTGGGCAGTGGTAGCTGCAGCTGTCCCTGCAGCTTCCACACCCTGGCTGCTCCGCACAGCAGATGGCACTGCTTGTCCGGGACCACGGGTGCTGGGTATGTCAGCAGCTGCTGCAACTCCCTGCCCCGGTTGGGTGTGGGGCATAGCTCTCCCTGCATGGGCCTGGAAACCTTGCCCACGTGGACCACCTTGGCCACCTTGGCCACCCTGGCCACGTCGCCCATTTTGGCCAGCTTGGCCACCCTGGCCACGTCGCCCACCTTGTGCCAGATTCAGCCCTTTGTCTCACCTGTTTGTCCTTTGTTGTTTTCTTCTTTGGAGATCTTTCTTTGTTCCTGGACATTCAGGACTTGTACAGGTAAGGGCGGGTATCCTACGCGTCCAGTGTGAGGCCCGCGACCAGCCTCGGGGAGATGGTAGGAGTTCAGAATTCCAGGAAGGTAAGAGATGGGGCAGTCAATGTCTGGGATGGAACTTGGAACCAGGAAGGGATTCACAATACTTGCAGAGTGCAGGGGTCTGACAGTGAGCATGGAAGGACAGGACAGGGGTCCGGGTAGGAAGAGGAACGAACGGCCCACAGGCAAAAGCATAAGGGCAGCACTTTAGAACACCAGGAAGGAATTGGGAGCCGAAGATATCAGAGAAGGAGCACTGAAAGGAGGGAGGTAGTTACGAGCACACTTGCCGAGAACTCGGAAGGGTAGCGTTGAGACACACAGAGCCGCGGAGGTGTGTCTGTTTTCTAGGAAGCAACAGGTCTTACGTAAACGCTAGACAACAGCGTTTCTGAGGCGTCGGCCGTGTTGGGAGGATAGCCGATCCAACGTTGCGGTGCACAATGGACCATGATGTCCAAAAGGGGCAGAAACGGCGTATCATGACACCTTGGCCACCTTGGCCACCCTGGCCACATCGCCCACCTTGGCCACCTCTGGCAAGTCACCCACATTTGCCTCCCTTCCCACTTGTTGCCCTCTCAGTCATTGCACTGATGGACTAGCGCAATGGGAGGTACAGCCAACAATTGTCCTGGGCAATTGGCGTGAGGGGGCAGGGTATGTGAATGAAAACGTACCACTGTGCTCCAGAAAGGCTCTATGTGACCCCTGGTGAAAAAATAATGGGTAGCGCAACGCTCAGGCACCCCAAAAACAAAGATAAACATGTACGCGACCCCTCGGTAGCCCACGTGTGAGTAAAATACATCCTCCAGTACGCTGTGTCACACAGCAACACAAAAAATGCGTACAAGAGGAACACGTAGGCTACTATGACCTTGAAAATGGGGTACGCGACACACAGGGGCAACCACAGTGGGAAACATGCGTGCACGACTCACCGTCTGTCTCGTAGAATGAAAAAAATCACAAACGCGTGTGCCCGTAGGCAACTCCCCTGCCAAAACAAGAAATACGCACTGCCACAGTAGTGAACTATTTGTGTGTGAACCCACAAAAATATGAAGTTCACACGTCCATCCCCACGAAAAGCATGTACAGTCCTCTGTTGTCCTACACAGACTTTTAACCCGATACTGAACGGCAACGCCCAACATCCAGCCTGTGTCATGTAACTTACGCGCTTGGGCCTTTCCTCTGATTACACACTAACGCGCTGTTTCCGCACGTGCAGAGTCACTCCGTTTCCGGCTGGCCACGCGAAAGAACACGGAAAACCCACGCTCCTGCCTATAAGGCTATTTACTGGCCTCCAACTGCCCAAGCTGCCTCCTACGAGCCATCTGCTGCTGCCAGCCCACTCTGTGTGCCTGCTGCCAACATGCCCTGCATTTTGGTGCCTGCTCATCAGCCATCGCCAGTGATCCTGTCGTTGTGACCACCTCTGCTGATCCTGAAGACTCCCGACTTCCATACCACCGCTCCACAGCCCAGTCCCAGGGCCACCTTGCCCACCCACACCTGCCTCGGGGGTTGTCATGTCTGACACCAAACCATCTGAGGCAAGTGACAACCCCCCGGCAGAGAGGCAGAGGGCTGTCAGCTTCTCACCCAGGGAAGTTAGCATCCTGGTAGAGCAAGTCCTGGGGCTTCATGATGCTCTCTTCCACGGCCCATCGCAAGTCGGCAATGGATGGAAGAAGATCTGGGGGGACATCGTGGGTGCCATCAACGCATAGGGGGTGCACCCCATGGCTACCATCGTGTCCACAAGCGCTGGGAGGACTTAAAGTCCAGGACCCACAACAAGGCCTGGTGCCTCATCAAGACTGGTGATGATTGAGTGAGATGCCGGGGCCGCTTGACCACCGACAAGATGAGGGTACTGGAGTGCTTCTACCCAGCGCTGTACCCCGAGGTCTTGGAGTTGGTGCTCCATCTGGAGTCGACTGGTAAGTGTTCATGTGTCCTTGTCCACCATAGTGCATGTGCATGTTGACGTGTTACTGGAGTGTGCACCTTGGCCTTATGTCTGGCATGCCTCCTGTACAGATGTCTGTGTGCATGTCCCTGACAGTGCTGCATGTGAGTCCATTCAAGCGTGTCCCACATCAATGGTGTCTGTGTTGCAATGCATGAAGCGCACAGACATGTAACGATGCGCACATGTTTGCATACCTGTGTCTGGTCTGGGGCATGCGAGAGGTGTGACACATGGGTGCTTATGTCACCATCATGGACATGCATGGTGTACATGTGCGTGTGTCTGAGTAATGAGTGTGTGACTGCCCAACACTCTGCACGTATGTTACTTGAGTTCTTGATTTGTGATTGCCTCACACTGCCAATTTGCCCTTGAGTGCACTTTGACGTGATAGCTCCATGGCCTGCCTCATGACTGTCACGTGATGTGTGTGAATGAGATGTGTATGTCCCATGATGCGTGTGATCTGAATACACAATTATGATCTTGTGTCAGTGCCTTGTCCATGGATGAGAATGTCTGTTGTGAATGACAGACATGTTTGTGAATGTGTGTGAATGGCACTTTCCTGTGTGTATTGGAGGGTGATGATGGTTGTGACCTTTGACAGTGCCAATGATGTACATTGGCATTGTGACAAACACACATACACACATATGTTCAGTAGCCTGATGTTTGTGTTCTATGTTTCCCTATCCACAGCGACGATGGAAGAAAAGGGCGGAGAAGGCGCTGTGGAGCACCGCAGCAGGGATGCCTCCACTAGGCACAGGCACAGGGCCCAGTCCTCCTCCCAGGTACCGTTATCTTCCGGTAGCAAGGAGACTGGTGCCGCGTCCATGACAGCGGCCGCAGCTGCTGAGGGGAGGCCCAAGAGGATGAAGTTGGTTGTGGGCACCTTGGCAGTTGGAGGGACAGATGAGCCCACACAAGGGCAATCCGATACGGAAGACAGTGGGGAGTCATCCAGGTTGGTGGTGGTGGAGGAGGAGGAGGCCACATCAGCCAAGCACATGGGGCCCGGCAGTGGTGATGCGGTAGGTGTGGCTGGTGCAGTCCAGGATCAGGGGCCGGAGGCAGTGCAGGTCACTGTGGAGGGGCCTGTGACTAATCTTGTCCCGGGAACTGCGACTGCACCAGTATGCACCTGCGGGCATGTCTCAGGCCGGACCCATCCACAAGTGGCGGATGTATCCACGCAAACGGATCTTCCACTACCTGCGGATGAAGCAATTCGTGACAGGGTGGAACCATTGCTAGCCGGTATTGCGAGGCGTACAGGCACCATTTGTGATGATGTGCAGGATTCCAATCGGGGGCTTGCACATCATCACAATGAGGTCTGTCGCCTAATTAACTGGCTAGCTCAGTTCCTGGTCACGAATCTGGTACGTGTGCTGGCCACTGCTACAACCCCCCTCCTCCTTTTCCTCCTCTGTGTGCCAGTCGTCCTCCCTGCTGTCTTCCGACCCAAATACCACCAGTGCCCCCTGTGTACCTGTCCCAACCCTGGCGGCCAGTCTGGTGGAGATCATATCCCTGCCACAGTCGCGAGTCGAAGGAGGATCATCAGAGGTTGTCACCGCAGCGACAGGAGCTATGGCAATGGAGGAAATGAAGGCACCAAGCAGCAGGGCACGTGCACGATTGCCCCGGGTGGTGTCATCATCCCAGAGGCTGTCCTTGTGGCGCAGGCACCGGACATTTTGGCAGCAGCAGGCTTAGGGTAGGAAGCAACAGGACTCGGGGCGTTCATCATCAGAGGGGCAGGTATGGGCCATCAGGCAGGAGGCAAAAGTGGACCTTACGACAAGGATGTCTTCTGTGTTGGAGCGTTTGGGCCAGCAAATCGGGGCAGAGCAGCAGTGGGCAAAAGAGGCGCGACTCACCATGGCCAGGGCAGAGAATTCACTGCGTCGGGCAGAGAGGCGGGCGGTGGTCCTCGAGGAGACTCGCAGGGAGTTCGAGAGGAGCATGGAGTCCCTGCAAGCCATTGAGGGGGAAGCCGAGGTCCGCCTACTGGAAGTAGACGCAGTGTTCGATGCTGCCCTGGCAGAGACTATGAGAGAGCATGGTGAGGAGATGGACTAGCCTGCTGCCTTTGTATATAGCTCTTTAGGAGTAGGTTTCATTTGTTTTTTCTTTTTATTTGGAGTTCCTGGACTTTGTTCGGCATCTTGTATATAGTTATTTTTGTATTGTATTTTTATGATTTTTCTGCATGTTTTGCGACCACGGACCCTGGATCTTTGTAAATATTTGGATTTTAATTTGAACAGTTTTTTAACCATGAAGGAATGGTTTCACATGATATGTGATTTCATTTGCACATACGTTAATGGACAAGGACCTCTTTCATTTTTTACATCGCATTGATTTTGTTTTTCACTTTCTTTTGGTTTTTGATTTGGTTCATGAATGTTTAATTTGATGAAGATGAAATCGAAGTGGTGTCTAGTCTCAACGGTTTAGTGCATGTTTCACTCCTCCATGACTCATTTGCATGTCCCTGCTGTTCACCAATGTAATTCATGTGTGTGCACACATGCATGCATGTGTGATGTTAGGATTCACATGACATGGGGCATTTACTAGGGAGAATGACCAATGGATGGGTGTTGAGGTGCACCAGGGGGGGTGCAGCGTGTGGTGGCATTTTAGTTGGCATGTGCTGCGTGATTGTATGTTGGTCCAATGTGTTTTGGTGTGGAGGGCGGGGACATGTGGCGGGGCCTGCCTGCAGGTTGCCGTCACTGGTGGGGGTTGAGGACATGAGGCGGGGACTGTCCGCAGGTTGCCGTCACTGGAGAGGGGTGAGGACATGAGGCGGGCCCTGCCTGCAGGTTGCCGTCACGGGTGGGGACATGTGGCGGGGCCTGCCTGCAGGTTGTTGTCTCTGGTGGGGGTGGGGACATGAGGCGGTGCCTGTCTGCAGGATGCCATCACTGGTGTGGCATGGGGACATGAGCCGGGGCATGCCTGCAGGTTGCCGTCTCTGGTGGGGAGTGGGGACATGATGCATGGCCTGCCTGCAGGTTGCCGTCACTGGTGGGTTGTGGGGCATGAGGCGGGGCTTGCCTGTAGGTTGCCGTCACAGGTGGGGACATGTTGTGGGCCTGCCTGCAGGTTGCCATCACTGGTGGGGACGTGGGGACATGAGGCGGGCCTGCCTGCAGGTTTCCGTCACAGGTGGGGACATGAGGTGGGGCCTGCCTGCGGGGTACGGTCACGGGTGATGGGGTGGCCATGTGGTGTGGGCTGCCTGCGGGGTATGTTCACAGGTGTTGGTGGGGGTCCCATGTGATGTGGGCTGCCTGCGGGGTATGGTCATGGGTGATGGGGGGCCATGTGGTGTGGGCTGCCTGCGGGGTATGTTCACGGGTGATGGTGGGGGTCCCATGTGGTGTGGGCTACCTGCGGGGTGTGGTCAAGGGTGATGGGGTGGCCATGTGGTGTGGGCTGCCTGTGGGGTGTGTCCACGGGCGATGGTGGGGGTCCCATGTGGTGGGGGCTGCATGCAGGGTATGTTCACAGGTGATGGGGGGCCATGTGGTGTGGGCTGCCTGCAGGGTATGTTCACGGGTGATGGTGGGGGTCCCATGTGGTGTGGGCTGCCTGCGGGGTATGGTCACAGGTGATGGGGGGGCCATGTGGTGTGGGCTGCCTGCAAAGTATGTTCACAGGTGATGGTGGGGTTCCCATGTGGTGTGGGCTGCCTGCAGGGAATGCTCAGGGGTGATGGGGGGACCATGTGGTGTGGGCTGCCTGCGGGGTATGTTCACGGGTGATGGTGGGGTTCCCATGTGGTGTGGGCTGCCTGCGGGGTGTGGTCACAAGTGATGGGGTGGCCGTGTGGTGTGGGCTGCCTGCGGGGTATGTTCACGGGTGATGGTAGGGGTCCCATGTGGTGTGGGCTGCCTGCGGGATATGTTCACAGGTGATGGGGGGCCATGTGGTGTGGGCTGCCTTTGGGGTATGTTCACGGGTGATGGTGGGGGTCCCATGTGGTGTGGGCTGCCTGCGGGTGTGGTCACGGGTGATGGGGTGGCCATGTGGTGTGGGCTGACTGCAGGGTATGTTCACAGGTGATGGGGGGCCATGTGTTGTGGGCTGCCTTCGGGGTATGTTCCCGGGTGATGGTGGGGGTCCCATGTGGTGTCGGCTGCCTGCAGGGTGTGGTCACGGGTCATGGGGTGGCCATGTGGTGTGGGCTGCCTGCGGGTATGTTCACGGGTGATGGTGGGGGTCCCATTTGTGTGGGCTGCCTGCGGGTGTGGTCACGGGTGATGGGGTGGCCATGTGGTGTGGGCTGCCTGCGGGGTATGTTCACGGGTGATTGTGGGGGTCCCATGTGGTGTGGGCTGCCTGCAGGGTATGTTCACAGGTAATGGTGGGGGTCCCATGTGGTGTGGGCTGCCTGCAGGGAATGCTCAGGGGTGATGGGGGGACCATGTGTTGTGGGCTGCCTGTGGGGTATGGTCACAGGTGATGGGGGGGCCACGTGGTGTGGGCTGCCTGCGAAGTATGTTCACAGGTGATGGTGGGGTTCCCATGTGGTGTGGGCTGCCTGCGGGGTATGCTCACGAGTGATGGTGGGACCATGTGGTGTGGGCTGCCTGCGGGGTATGTTCACAGGTGATGGTGGGGGTCCCATGTGGTGTGGGCTGCCTGCGGGGTGTGGTCACAAGTGATGGGGTGGCCATGTGGTGTGGGCTGCCTTCGGGGTATGTTCACGGGTGATGGTGGGGGTCCCATGTGGTGTGGGCTGCCTGCTGGTGTGGTCACGGGTGATGGGGTTGCCATGTGGTGTGGGCTGACTGTGGGGTATGTTCACAGGTGATGGGGGGCCATGTGTTGTGGGCTGCCTTTGGTGTATGTTCCCGGGTGATGGTGGGGGTCCCATGTGGTGTCGGCTGCCTGCAGGGTGTAGTCACCGGTCATGGGTTGGCCATGTGGTGTGGGCTGCCTGCGGGTATGTTCATGGGTGATGGTGGGGGTCCCATGTGGTGTGGGCTGCCTGCGGGTGTGGTCACGGGTCATGGGGTGGCCATGTGGTGTGGGCTGCCTGCGGGGTATGTTCACGGGGGATGGTGGGGGTCCCATGTGGTGTGGGCTGCCTGCAGGGTATGTTCACAGGTGATGGTGGGGGTCCCATGTGGTGTGGGCTGCCTGCGGGTGTGGTCACGGGTCATGGGGTGGCCATGTGGTGTGGGCTGCCTGCGGGGTATGTTCACGGGGGATGGTGGGGGTCCCATGTGGTGTGGGCTGCCTGCAGGGCATGTTCACAGGTGATGGTGGGGGTCCCATGTGGTGTGGGCTGCCTGCGGGATATGGTCACGAGTGATGGGGGCCATGTGGTGTGGGCTGCCTGCGGGGTATGGTCACGGTGATGGGGGGGCCACGTGGTGTGGGCTGCCTGCGGAGTATGCTCACGGGTGATGGTGGGACCATGTGGTGTGGGCTGCCTGTGGGGTATGTTCACGGGTGATGGTAGGGGTCCCATGTGTTGTGGGCTGCCTGTGGGGTATGTTCACAGGTGATGGTGGGGTTCCCATGTAGTGTGGGCTGCCTGTGGGGTATGTTCACGGGTGATGGTGGGGGTCCCATGTGGTGTGGGCTGCCTGTGGGGTATGTTCACAGGTGATGGTGGGGTTCCCATGTGGTGTGGACTGCCTGTGGGGTATGGTCACGGGTGATGGGGTGGCCATGTGGTGTGAGCTGCCTGCGGGGTAAGTTCAAGGGTGATGGTGGGGGTCCCATGTGGTGTGGGCTGCCTGTGGGGTGTGGTCACGGGTGATGGGGTGGCCATGTGGTGTGGGCTGCCTGCAGGGTATGTTCACAGGTGATGGGGGGCCATATTGTGTGGGCTGCCTGTGGGGTATGTTCAAGGGTGATGGTGGGGGTCCTATGTGGTTTGGGCTGCCTGAGGGTGTGGTCACGGGTGATGGGGTGGCCATGTGGTGTGGGCTGCCTTCGGGGTATGTTCACAGGTGACGGTGGGGGTCCCATGTGGTGCAGGTCACAGGTGATGGGGAGGCCATGTGGTGTGGGCTGCCTGTGAAGTATGTTCATAGGTGATGGTGGGGTTCCCATGTGGTGTGGGCTGCCTGCGGGGTATGCTCACGGGTGATGGGGGGACCATGCAAATCCCACCAACCTGTATTTCATGGTGCAGTGGGAAGTATTTACACTTCTGTTGTGGGCTGAGTGTTTTATTACCTGTATACCATTAAGGGAGGCTTGTGATGTATGCCTGCCCTTTTAAGCTATTATGCAGTGTTGGTTGCACGTTTTTATAATTAAATAAATACTTTTTTGAGAAGGTGGTTTGGTCGTGTGTGCAGGGATCACTTTGTGACATGTTGTTTAAGGGTTTTTTGCAGTGCTATAACTCGCTATGCACATGTGTTTTTATATATATATGTATATATATATATATATATATATATATATATATATATATAGGATGTGAACACCCCAATTTTAAATATTTATTTTCACAAGAGCATGACTCTTACATTTTATGACAACTCAATGTAATGTACAATAATTATTATTTAAATTAATATAACAAATATGATAGTGCAATAATAGTGCAAATAAACTGTAAAAACATTACGTAGAATGTATGTAGATCAGCATACGTTCAGCTTCATGACGGTTCAGTGCTTCACATTTTTGAAGAATTTTGATTGTCATCTGCAAAAAAGTAAACAAAATGGCAAATTTCAGTCACTATTACTTTAAAGGATCATCAATTGTGTAACATTGTAAACATACAAATAACCTGACTATGGCCTGCAGACTGCTAGGGGAAGTGCAACACTCACAAGAACGCCATGAGCATGCGTCCACAACGGAGTGCTGGCTTAAAACAGGTCATTGTCTTTGGAGGTTGGGCAGCATGACAAGGGTGTGGATGGGAGTGTGTCGTTGGTGTCAGCTCAGTGTGGTGTTTGATGCACAAGTCCCTCAAAAGTGCAAAGGGGAGGCTTGAGATCAACAAAGCGGCCTAGAACACAGCAGCATTATGCAGCCAGTCTTTCCACTATTAGATTCAAATAACCACTGCATAAAAAAATTATAAGATTCTACACTTTTTGGGCAACATTTCCCAAGTTTATTAATTGACTTTTGAACCATGATTTAAAGATCATGCGAGACAGCTTGAGAGATGGAGATAAAAATAATGAATGTGAGGCTAATGATGATTAATTGCCCTGCTTATCCTGAATTGCTATGACATATAATTATTTGTTATGTCTTGTTATGCCCTTTTCATGTCCTGCTAGGCTGTGTTGTTCCTTGTTATATTTGTATTTATTATTTGTTAAGCTTGTTAACTTACCACTGTATTTTTAACTTATTCTATGCTTCTTCCTGGTGACCAGTTCAGATTATGTTGATGTTATTTCCACCCATGTGTCACAATGCATTTTTGTCCTGCTTATGTTTTCCTCCCTTTGGTGCCACAGCCATTTAATCAATTAGTGCTCTGCTGTCTTTTATGTCTTCAGTACTCAATGTAATTGTATTGCCACTGGCTCCTGCATATTCCAAATTCACCTTGTAGTAAGCCGAGGTAGTCCTAGGCACGCCACCAGGAATATGCCTATATGCAATCCTCACACTGAACTCACCTTTTAAAATATTCTGATCCACTATCTAATGTCTCCTAATAACTAGGGCACACAAATCGTAGCTCTAAAGATAAACATATATGCCTCTACTCTCTCAACACATGACACCTAGAAACACTCCAGCATGTAGATATCATGGTACTTGCAGTGTGCATACATCTACAAACCAAGCTATATTGCATTTTCCCTTTCTCCCAACTAACCTGACCCACTGCCCTTTCTTTCACAACCCCAAGAGCACCTTCAAACGGTAGTGCTGTTGGATGAAAACCTCCATAATATAATTATCACATCTCACACAAACTTAATTATTAGATATGTTATATACATTTTTATTCCAGGCTGTAAAAGTTACATCTTTTCTGTTTTAGACTATATTATTTAAACATAATGTTTTCCATTTGACACATGCTAAGCCAACTGCACTTTACTATAATCAGTCTGCAATGAAGTTAGGGGTTTCAAAAGATTTTAATAAAATCTCGGTCCAAAATCAGGCCCCATGGAAAGATTAGGGGTGAAGTACAGGGTGGCCAATGCCAGACGTTTTTCACTGTGGAGGTGTTTTCTTACCCCCAAATTACAAAAGGTTTTGGTATCATAGTCAAATATCTGAGGCTAGGGAATCTGTTATATTTACACCTAACAACCATCATGTAGGGGGATTTGTCTTGAAATCCAGATATCATGTCCTTGTTACCTTTAATGATAAAATAATACATTTTCAATGTACATAATATCATCCAACCAAATGTTGAAGCAATATAAACTATTTTTTTATTTGTTTTGTATTAAAAAAAAAAGGTTTTATTTTTGAATGCCTGATAATGATACGGTAAACCATGGTTATGTTTTTCAATTATAAATATGAACTTTGAGATAATTCATGGTATGCGCTACATTGTGTTGCATAAAGTGATTACAGAGGTTCCTATGATTGTAACAATGATTATTTCGATGTTGGTACTAGTGAAGTATCCATACAAACTTTCCATTCTCTTCGCAACAATCAGTACAATGAATGCAGCTATTCAGAAAGCATATTTATTGTTTTAAACCTTATCTAATACTACACTGTATATTTTGTATGAATATTTAAATGCATACTTAACTTAAACTCTACTAATATTCAATTGTGATCATTCTGTTAATTCTTTAAATAATCAATAAATGTGTTTCGCCAATTGCCATTAAGTACACATTGTGACAAATCAAGTTTAAAACAATATAGATGCATGTGCAAGTGCAGTTATCGGTTAAAGATCAAATATCTTACAGACAATCAAACACTAAAAGAGGTTATAGAAACAAACTGGCCCTAATGGCTAGGTCAATACATTCCATAGCCTGACTGTGCTAGCACAAAAAAAACATACCTTGTTAAAATATCAAAGGTAAATTAAAGTCAACAAGATAATCAATAATACTGATGTATCTCGTGAATATCGACTGTCGGAGTCAGTAGCTGTCAAATATATAATGTGTCTAGTAGTTTTTGGCAAGCTAAAGGTGGTAACATAGAAACTCAGTTATGTCATTACAATAGACATATCTGTTGCATAAACTGGTTGTGGTTAGCTATTGTTCCACCTTTTTCCTAATTAACCAAGACTTAAACATGCAATTTATCACAGCATATTTATAAAGTCCACTTTTTCATTTCTTCTACAAGCTACTAAGGCATCAAAAGTGCTGTGGATGTTGGTGTGATAATAAACGGTCTCAATAATTTGTTTCCTACAGTGATATAATTTGGGCAGAGTCACATAAAATGCAATTCTATCTCTCTGATCTTTGTGCATTAAGGATACGCACCTGTCATTTTCAATCCCCAGCCGTGAGTAATCAAAGCCAGTGGTACATTTCCACATCTAAATATAACCAAGAGCGCTCTTGCTAGCACAGGACCATGTTAGTCCAGAAACTGTTCATAACCATTGCACAATTTGAGTCCCAGTACAAACCTAGTGAGCAGAATCCGTCTCCCATGGCAATAACATCCTCCTGTGTCTTCTGGTGGATTTCATGTGTCATTGTTCGTCTATCCCTCCCGAATGATTTTATGTGGGTTTGTCCAAAGCTGCTGGCAGCCTAGCTCAATTAAGCAGCTTTTCACATGCTTGCACCAAGGGAGACACTTTTCGCCTCTGGCCCCTGTATATCCTTCAGGGTATCTCTGCATTATCCAAAGGTAGGGAAACTCCAGATTCCAATCCAGTGGAGCAGAGGTCTGGAGGCCAACATCTGTGTAATGTGCCCAAGGCCTGTCTCTTCATGCAGCGGCATTGATGGTGTACCCCCAGGGAGTTTAAGGACATTTAAAAAAGACAAATTCTCACTAGTCTGTCAGGTTTTAGCTCTTGCAAGTCCTTATTTCTAAGTTTCATAATTTTCAGCTTGGCATACTTGGGGCTTATAGATATCAATTACAGGCCTAAGGGCTGCCACCCAAAATCCTTTTTATGGTTTAGCTGTATCTCAGTCTGACCGAACTAATATCCAGTGTGTGAGCCTCAGGCAGAACCATTCAAAGGATGTGACCTGGTTGATTTCCCTGGATCTGAATGGTTTGCTTCACATACTTGCTTCTTAGTGGCCTAAACACCATGCACTTTGTTTTTGAACGATTCAGCATCAGTCCATGGCCATCAAATGTAAATGGAATTATTTTCGTAGTAGTGATGGAGTCAAGGAGATGAGCATTACATTTCTGGCATACATCAATACAGGAAATGCATCTTTGCCAAATGATTGTGCATCAGTCTTGGCAGTACCAGTAACTCAATAGCTGAAATAGGCTCTCCTAGGCACCTGAATGCAATTGGGCGAGGCAACTCCTACCTCAGCTGGAACAGAACAATACAGCAGGCAACTGCCCACACGCGGCTCCGCCCCAATCATTATAGGCATTTTTTAAGAAAGTTTTGACAGCTTGTTAATACAAAGCTGTGGTTAATTATTTTATATTTCTGTATCATCATACCTCTGGTATGACACATTGATCATGAGTGATGTAATTTGACTGAACAATGAAAATTTCATAGCGTTTTAATTGCTTCCATAAAACTTCTTGTCTACAATAAAATAAAGTACATGCAACTAATTCTCAGTTAGGTTTTATCATAACAACTACAAGACAAAGGATGTTTGAAAACAATAACGTTTTTTACTCACATCACTTTCGCTGAATATAGTCATCCTCATTTTCAGTCCCTCTTTTAATTTTGGCATATATGTTGGATTTGGGAAGAGAAACATTCGGATTTACTTATTTTTACCTTTTGATAATATTAGATGCATTTTCCTGTTTAAGATAAAAAGAACATACATTTTTTTTTAGGTTTCACATTTGTTAACAGTTATCATTCTCAGTCTACACCCCCATCATTTGTCATCACATTAAGAGGTGGTCTACCGCAATTTGCAATTTAAATATACCTCTCTTCTTCATAAACAGTAATTAACAAAACAGACTGTGGTTTTCACAACCAGCAATTTCATTACTTCACAGTCTTCGATACAAATTGTACTGCAATGTATTAGAACATCATATTTTGTCCATGTGTAATATTATGTAGTATACATTTCAGAACACTTAGCAATGTCTTTTTCCCTAGGTTGCACGAGTGCAGCAATAGAATTGATGGCACGTTCCAATATGCGCAAGGCATTTAATTACGCACATCTATAATTAAAATAGAAGACACTTTCAATAAAAATTAATAGCAATGCATGTTCATCACTGTGCCTTACAGGGCTATCTTCAATATGCAAGATTCGTATTGAAAATACAGAAACATTTGCTTTTCTGGCTATGCTCTTTTAAAATAATTATGTTAAGTTTTTTATACATTGTTTTTAATATGGGTTGCGTTTGTTGATTCAATGTCCATGTTCATCAGGGTCACACATTCATATTCTAGCATGCACTCTGCACCTGTGCAATAATTCTACTTAGTGCTCATGTTCAATTAATTTCATGTCTAGTAGCATTTCCTTGGCATTTTGGGGTGTATTATTTCAGAGTCCATCTGCCAGCAGTAGTATGCTCTCACTGCAAAAGTTATATTTTTTAACTGGCCTATATGGTACATACTTGGGCATCACCTCCAGCCTTTAAAACTTTGAGCAACAGGCTTCAATTGGGAGGTTCAGCTACATGCGTAGTTAGTAGTAAGGTATTTTACACTGTGTTTTGAAGTGCTTTAATATTATTATTTGCAAAGCAGCACTTAAAATGTATAGGAGATGATTGACAGAGGATTTTCCAATGGTACTGCACAATTATAAATTGCTACATACCTGGACCAAGAAAGTGGTCTGGCCTTTATTTCTTTCTGAAATGTTGGGATAATAAGTTTCCTGTCCAGTTCCGATTTCAGGTGACATCTGGGTGTGCAAAGTGTAAATGTATATCCTAAATAAGTAGCTGTTGGATGGTGATGAACAATACACATAATTCTAAAAATGATCTTCTTCTCTACGGGCAACCAGTGCAAGGGTTGCAGTGCTGGATTGGTATGCCATCTTTACTAAGTTTCATTATCTATCTTGCAGCTCTGTTTTGCTCTCTCTGAAGTAGAGTGATAGCGTATTTTGGGAACCCCAAGGTAGCAGGAGTTTCCATATTCCACATGAGAGCAGATGAAGTTCATAACCATTATCTGCCGAGAGGAGAGAGAGAGAGAGAGAGAGAGAGAGAGAGAGAGAGAGAGAGAGAGAGAGAGAGAGAGAGAGAGAGCGAGAGATAGAGAGAGAGAGAGAGAGAGAGAGAGAGAGAGAGAGAGAGAGAGAGAGAAACTGAGAAACTGAAGGGCATATCAGATTTTTCCTATTATCATGAAGCATAATTTAGTTATTGATGAGGTTTGGCTCTTTAAAGTTAGCTCAGAATCAACATAAATACCTAGGCCCTCATTACGACCCTTGCGGAAATCGAAAAACGATGGCGGAAATGCAATACCGCTATCGAATAGCGCTCGGTGCGATCATGACCCGTCACCGTAAAGTACGATGCCATTAGCGACACCGTAGTGAACGCCAACGCTAACTGCACCAAGTACGCGCACGCGCGCCATGCCAAACCGTAATTACCACCATGTCACAACGGTACGCGAATTCTGACCCTAGCGGACATGCACTTAACGCCATCAAGCATGGCGGAAAGTACCATTCCGCCATGGTGAGAAGAACGGCATCGCGAACCAACCGTAAACGGCCCTACTGAGTGCCTGTACACCACTCCCTGGCCACATTGCACAACTCCTCGTAGGTGCAATGAAGTCACACAATGCAACCAGTGAAATGTACAAGTCATCCATGCCTGCCAACGAACAAATGAATCTAGGGGCTCCAAGTGCCTTGTGAGTGGCCATCCATATTTGCCATGGCACCATTGCCGCACTGATGCAGCACAGGCATGTGAAGGGTCAAGTCCAGCAACATGAACAGAAAAATGAGACAAACAAAAACAGGCCCCCCCATCGACTGACACCAGTGTAAGGCAACATTCAAAGCAGTATCCTGAGTGAGACTGCACCAGCCCTGTACTCCTGCCAGTAAACAAACCAACCATCAGCATAAGCATGTACCACACAAGTTGGCAGAGTGACTGAGCAGCCAGGCTCATCTCAAGAGGGGCCAATGGGAGCTGCAGGGCACAGATGGCACGAATACAGAAGCCATTAAAATGGACATGACCTCAGTCTCCCTCCAAGAAACGCACGCAAACACAGGCACCTGTGACCAGCCATATTCTGATAATCACATCATTCCACCAATCCACCTGGCTGACCGGCATCTGTTACACAAAAGCTAACCCCCCGCCCCTGAGCATGACATCATTAAAACAGTCATAATGGCAGCCCCTATCCCTGACCTCACTGGGCTTCGTAGGCAAACGCGCCCAGTACAGTACCACGCAACTATACTCCGAAGCTGGAACCCAATGCAGATCTCCTCACAATACATTGCTCCACAAATAGGAATATGCTACATCACTTGCAAAGAAGAACGCTACACGGTTCATATCAGAATAGAAATTTAATGCACAACAAAATCACCAAGCCCATACAGCCATTAGGTCATGAACTCCAAAATATATTTCATCATTGTGGACTGCATCCGCAATAAATGACCAGCTTCTTCTTGTGTGACGCCCTGTTCCTTCATGGTACACAGGGGCTACATTCACGTTCAAAAAGGCAACATGGAAGCGCCTAGAACCGCAGGGCCGTCCCATTAGGTAGGCACTAGTCCAGCTGAAAGGCCGAAATGTTGCTCCTAGCCACTAGTACTGCGTAAGGGCATGTGGCCCATTGGCGATCGTCCCATAAGATCGTAATGGTGCTCCACTGATTAACACGAAGCAGCAGGTGTCGGGAGTAAAATCCATCTGCAGGAGTGGCATACAGATGGCAGCGGCAAAAGGGGAGGAGATACCTGTCACCCAAATGAAATGAAAAAGAATAGTATGGGCATCCGAACTTCATTTGAATTACTCACTTCAATGATCACACTAAATCCACAGCCATATGCATGCTAGCCCACTCCAAAGGATTATTTCCACCCAAAAACCACTTGCGAATCATAACTATATATATCGAGGTGAAAACACTATTACAAACGAGTGTTTTTGTGCATGCGTCTGTTAAAACAGAATCCATTAGATGGGATCAGTAACGTGCATAGACACAAGTGTTTGAAGGCGCGTCGAGACAGGGAGGGTTCAACAAGGACAGATAGACTATGGTCCCACTATGGCAGCTCTGCATCACATAGCGCAGGGGAGGTGGATAGATTCCAAAAAGCCCTGTACATGGCAAACTCCGTATTAAATCATCTGTCCATGCATCCATACATCATTCCCTCATCCCGTAATGAGAACGCCTGATTTTATACTCACATAACATGTGAAATTTCCATTGAGTCTGTGCGTTATGCAGTCTGCAAAATCCACTGTGCTCCAGCCCGTAATTCCAGTGTTGTGAAGTAACATGTATTTGGGAACGTCCGGCCTCATCGTCCACTACGCTATTGCGCATCCCATACTATTCATATCAATCATTGCATTCTCGCCATGGCCCCTGTCCCAAGGACATTGAACAATAGAACGTTATATTTGCAGTCAGACCTGTGGGCATCTCCTCGCCGCTAGCTGAAAACCGAAAGCGCCGTCCTTCGAATTCCTCATTTGCAACATCACGTCGAAAAGGCATCTGTGACCGCTTGAAATCACAAATTCATCCATCTAGTGCGGCAGTGTGTGAAAATGGCAACTGGCTTCACTCACAAATGGGACGCCCCGCCCGTCGGTGAACCTCGGTACAGTGTTGCATGAGGGTCCACCGTTAATCGAGTACTACATTCCACTGACCCTTCACAAGTCTGTTCGCGACTGCAAAGGTAGTATGTGAAACAATGGGACCATAGCAGAATGAACATATGAACCAATATTACACTGCCATCGGGAACAAATACATGATTGTAATAGCAAGATGCCATTTGTCGAATTGCAGCGTTGTGTGCGGGACGTGCTCGCCCAAAGGGGATTGCAGCTTGCACAGGTGGAATGAATCACCACAGGTGGAGGCTATACAGCCTGAAAACACATAAATTGCACACCCAACCCCCTCCCACAACCACACCCACTCCGAAATGCTACCGGCAGGACTAGCGATGTTGGCCCTGATAGCACTGCAAGTACTCCAACTTCAAGAAGAAGACGAACACCAACTACTACAACAACCGGCCGCACGGAGGAGACGCAGGAGGAGGAGGAGGGCAAGGCAGGGCCAGCAAGGGCCGCCAGCACAGCCACTACCACCACGCAGGCAGCCCGCAATCCCACGCCTCCGAGCACATCCGTTCAACCTCACTGATGAGCAGATCCACACCCTCTACCGTTTGGACCGGGACACCATAACCGCCATTGTGGACATGACACAGGCTGACCTTGTCAGCATGATAGATAGCCCAACCGCCATCCCACCCCTACTGAAGGTGGTGTCTGTACTCCACTTCCTGGCCACAGGCACCTACCAGCACACAGTCGGACAGTTGCATGGCATTTCACAGCCAGTGTTCTCACGGACACTATTGCAAGTGCTCGATGCCCTCCTGAGGCACGCAGACGACTACATCTCTCTACCACGCTCGGAGCAGGAAATTACGAACACAAAAGTGGGATTCCATGCACTTGGCGGCATACCGGGTTGCATTGGTGCCATCGACTGCACCCATGTGGAATTGGTCGTCCCACATGCCATGGAGGCCCAGTACCGCAACCGAAAACAATTTCATTCTCTGAATGTACAAATGGTGTGTGACTCCAACAGGATCATTACACATTGTTGTGCCCGATTTCCTGGATCAACCCATGATTCTATGGTCTTGAGGAACTCTACAATACCACGCTACATGGAGCGACACGCAGGGAACAGATCCTGGCTACTCGGTGAGTCATTTCAAGCATGATAATGTGGGGTATGTGATGCGGCAATGACCTGGCAGGAAGGGGGGGGTGCGTACGTAGCAATGTCATTCCACAAACATCCTTTATTGTCCACATACAGGTGATGCCGGGTATCCACTGAAGAGATGGCTCCTTACACCACTCCGGAACCCACAGGACCAGCATGAGGAGGACTACAACCATGCCCACTCACGTACCCGTGTAGTCATAGAACAGGCATTCGGCCTACTGAAGACTCGTTTCCGCTGCCTCAGCAGGTCTGGCGGGGCACTCCTGTACCGCCATGAGAAGGTTGCAAAGATGGTCATGGCATGTGTCATGCTACACAACATGTGCGTACGTAGAAATGTGCCCATGCCCCCTGACACAGAACTGCAAGCACCTGAAGATGGTCATGATGAGGGTGGGGATGTGGCAGCACCTCAAGGAGTCTGCGAGGCACAGGAGGGCCGTGACATTCGTCAGCATATCATAGATGCATGCTTGCTTCTAGCACTCACGCCTGGTGGCTGATACATGGACACGGGACTTGTGGCACTGTGTGTGTCTGGAACATGCACAATATGGACTGTACGCCTATAATGGCCTCGTACACAAAGATCAATGTCCACACATCTCATTGGATGATCGTGCATTGTTTATGGCATATGTGAAATTATGTTACACACCCCATCGACCCGCCACCCAAGTGAGCCCAACACACCCCCTCCACCCTCCTACCTCCCCCCCGAACACCAGTGTCCAAAGATGCTCATTGTCAGTGGGCAGTCGCTATTGCAAGCCCCCTCTCCGGGTATCAGGGGCACCCCTGCCTGTGGAGCGCAGGTTCCTCCCAGATCTACGTTGGGGGCTGCCCTGGACGGAACTTGCAACAGATGATGTCTCTGCCTGCTCACGTCCATGCATGTCCCTAAGGGTTTGTGAGAGCTCAGTGAGCACACGACGCACAGCGGCAAGTTCAGCACATACGTCTTTGGACGTCGCATGCAGTTCCCCCCTCAGGCTCTCGGTGCTTCTCTCCATTTGTACTCTCAGGCTCTCGGTGCTTCTCTCCATTTGTACTCTCAGGCTCTCGGTGCTTCTCTCCATTTGTGCCCTTAGTGTCTCTGTACTTCTCTCCATTTCTGCCCTAAGTGTCTCAGTTGATGTTTCTATGGCTGCCTTAGTACCCCCACATTCATCAGCATGGTCCTTGAGGAGCGTGGCCAGTTGCTGCTGTTGCACGATCACCTGGTCGAGGGACTGTTGCCTCTGCTGTGCCATGGCCATTTGCGGTGGTGTCACAGAGGGGCTGGTCACCTCATGTTGCCTTGCCACAGGGCTTGTGGGGGATGGCCAGTCGTCGTCTTGTGGGTGCCCCTGCGTGGTATC
Source organism: Ambystoma mexicanum (assembly GCF_040938575.1). Classification (NCBI taxonomy): domain Eukaryota; kingdom Metazoa; phylum Chordata; class Amphibia; order Caudata; family Ambystomatidae; genus Ambystoma; species Ambystoma mexicanum. The sequence continues at coordinate 658,734,420 of NC_090932.1, read as the reverse complement.
CTCATGGTGTACGGGATGGAACAGACAGGGGGATTGAGACAGGTCATGGATGGATCTTACTTCGACATCCCCGTTTTCTGTGTCGGAGCATGCTGCCATTAATGCAGTGTCACCTATGGTGCTGCTGTCACCAGAAGCAGTGCCTTCTGTGGCATCCATTGGGGGGACCTGTGGTGGTGCTGTTGTGGGCATGCTGGCTGCTGGGGTGCCTGTTGAAGTTCCCTCCTGTGTGCTGCCACTTGATTTGTGCTGCTGCCGTGTCTTGATGCGTGCAGCTGAGGTGGAGGGTCTTTGACCGTTGGTCTTGGCCCTCTTTGCAGGTGTGCTGGTAGGGGTGTCCTGGAGCTCGTCGTTTGAATCGGACCCTGTGGTGGAGTAAAGGAGGGCGAGCGTTATTAATGGGTCTGTGGAAATTGGAATGGCAATGTATCACATGCATTGAGGTGGTACCTGAGGGTGATTTGGGTTGGGGCCTTGGAGGTGGTTTCATTTTTGTGTGGATTGAGGATGCAGTTGTTTTGCAGCCTGCAGTTAGGGTGTGCCTGCTGCACGTGTAGAGGGTGTTTTTAGGATTTTTAATTATTTATGTATTTAATGTGACTTTTAAAGTGTGCTATCAGGCCTATGTATGTGGACGTTCTCCTGGACATGTGTTACTGTTGCACTATGTGGACACATGGCACTTCACATGATTGGACATTATGGATTTAGCATTGTTTTATTTGGCCCACCTACCTGATTCTTCGGATGTCTGCACTCCTTTCTCCATCCCTCCGACTCCCTCTATACTCTCCATTCCAATGGTGGAGGCACAGATTTCTTCCCAGGGGGTCAACTTGATGGGTGATTTCGATCCTCCCCCGGTAGCTGTGGCAATGTTACGGTCGGCGGATAGTATGCTCCGTACGCGTATCCGCAAGTCGTCCCTTCGCTTTCTGCATTGCTGTGGGTTGCGGGGTGCGGTCCCCACCGCACTTACCCGCTGTGCCACCACGGCCCATATGGCCTTCTTGTTCGCAAGTGCCGTCCTGGTCATTTGCGTCGAGAAGACGACGGCAGCATTCTCCTGGAGGGTCTCTGTGAGCATGGTGAGTTCCTCACGGGAGAAGTGGACCTGCCGCTTGCGGTCGCACGCTTTTTTCGCTACTTTTCCCATTTTTTTTTTTTTTATAAAGTATTTTATTGTTATTAACATAGTACAGTGGTCATAATAACAAAGCAACAAGCAAACAAAAACAACTCCAGACTGTCATGGTCGTTCACAATCAAAAAAGGTACCCAGAACATCAACAGTTGAGCAATCATCTCATCACCTGCAATAATGTGTAGTATGGTACAAGCACAAAACAAAACACCCAGTGCACATTTCCCCGCCTGTAGATGGGACACTCAGGCCACACCTTCCTCCCACCTGTCCCATATTTTCGACGCTTTGTTGGGACAGCCTCGTGCCGAGTAAATCCTACGCTCCATCATAGCGCATATGTCCATATCCAATTTCCATTGTTCCAGCGTTGGGGAGTCAGGTGCACCCCATTTCTGCGCTATGTTGCGCTTAATCAGCCCCATCGCCGTGTGTAGGAGCAATCTTTCCCACTTATTAGCTTCTGTCTCATCGGGCACTCCCAGAAGCAAAGCCCTTGGGTCCAGTGGTATGGTGCGAGTCAGAACTCGGGAGAGTTCCCCACAGCATGCGTTCCAAAAAGTTTGTATCTGGGGACACAGCCACAAAATGTGAATAAAGGTCCCCTCCCCATCCCCACACCGCAAACAGTTTGGGTTAGAAGCCCGTTTCCAGCCATATAGATGTCCTAGGGTAATAAACCCGGTGTAGTATTTTCAACTGCACTAGTCGAAGCCTAGAGGAAATGGCGATTTCCCGGGGATGCATAAGTACTTGTATCCAATCCTCAGGATCTATCACCCCCACATCTACTTCCCACTTCCCACTTTGCCTTTAGTTCATTCAGTTCGGGGGTAGCAAAGGAGGATATGGCATTATAAAGGATGGAAGTGCATTTGGTAGGGATATGCGCCGGAAGGATGTTACGCTCTATGGGGGTATAGTCCGGTAACTGTGTATCTGCTGTCAGGTAGGGTCTCAGAGCATGGGCGAGGCGAATGTAATGGTAATATTCCGTATTCGGAATCTGGAATCGCAATTGTAGGTCATCAAACGAGGTCAAACACTCCTGTGTAAGCATATCCCCAATCCTGGCAATCCCCGCGTTCACCCACCTAGGCCACGGTTCCAACTTCTGGGTCTCAGCTAGGTTGTTGTTCCGCCAGAGGGGTTGTGCTCTAGTAGCTTTATTTTCCCACCCAATGAATCGGTGTGCCTGTCTCCACACTGTGATCATATGCGTAGTGGTTGTGGGCGGAGAGGTTCTCGAAAGGGGCTGATAGAGGAGAAGCAGCGGGTCAGTGTTGCGCATAGTGGCTATCTCAGCCCGTATATGGGGCAGGTCTCGGTCCCCGTGGAGAAGGTCATTAACCACCACCAGTTGTGATGCCCAGTAATACGTTTGAAGGCGGGGAACTCCTATTCCTCCCTCCCAAATAGATCTTTGCAGTGTAGTTAACGCAATTCGTGACTGGCCTCCCCCCCATATGAGGTCTCTGAGAAGTGTCTCCACTTGGTGGAACTCCGAGTCGGGGACTTTAAGTGGGGCATTTTGAAGGACATAAAGGAATCTAGGAAGGGTCATCATTTTAAAAAGTGCCGCTCTTCCCATAAGTGTCAGGGGGAGGAGTTTCCAGTGCCGGACATCAATAATAAAGCGGTCTGTGATCGGTCGGAGATTGTTCCTTATATAGCTTGTTAAATCCCCGGATATCCATATTCCCAGGTAACGAAACCCCTGTCTTTCCACCCGGTACGGGCAGTCCTGGGGGATTGCCTGTTCCCCACCCTTCACCGGAAAGAGGACCGATTTCCCCCAGTTGATTCTGAGTCCGCTGAGTTCCCCAAAGCGGATTAACATTTGCGTTACAATGACAGAGGATGTTAGTGGGTCACCCAGGTACATAAGGAGGTCATCCGCATACAGGGATGTACGATCCTCGTGTCCCTCCGGCCATCTGAATCCTCTCCAGGCGGTGTTTTGGCGAAGCCAGAGGGCTAATGGCTCGATAGCAAGGGCGAACAAAAGAGGGGACAATGGGCATCCTTGTCGCGTACCACGGCCCAGGGGAAAGGACCCCGAGGACCAGCCATTCACTCTCACTTCCGCCTTGATGTTAGCATAAAGTAGCTGCACCCAGCCTAAATAGACCTCTCCGAACCCCATGCGGCGCATTATTTCCCAAAGGTAGTCCCATCGAATGGAGTCGAACGCCTTTTCAAAATCGATTGCCAACAAGGCCAGGGGTTCGTTTATAATCGGGGATCTCTCCAATGCTAAATGGAGGCGGCGCAGATTCATCCGAGTCGATTTGTCAGGCATAAAACCACATTGATCCGGATGGATCAAGGAGGATGTGACTAACTGCAACCGATTCGCTAATAGCTTAGCAAGGACCTTAGCTTCCCCGTTAATCAGCGATACCGGTCTATAAGAAGCACAATATTGTGGAGGTTTGCCAGGCTTGGGAATGACCACAATAGTGGCTTTACAAAGATCTGGTGGGAGGGTACCCTGTTCCCGGGCAGCAAGAAACATCCTATGTAGCGGAGCGGCCATTTTGTATACTCCTAGCTTCTGCCAAGTTTCAACTGGGAATCCGTTCGGGCCCGGTGTCTTTCCCGACTGGAGCTGAGACAGCGCCTCTGCAATCTCAGCCTCTGATAGAGCAGAGTCCAGCTGGTCCCTCTGTTGCCCCGAGAGGGTTGGCAGCGTCACCTCTTCTAAGAGGCAGGAGTTTAGCGGTGAGGTCGGAGCCCGATACAAATCTGCGTAAAACTCTGCGAAGGCCTCGGCAATCCCAGAGTCCGAATGTTGGGTGTCGCCCTGTGCCGTGACAATTTCCCGAACATGGCGCTGCCCCTCGTCTCTCCTCTGCAACCAAGCAAGCAGTTTACCCGACTTATCCCCAAGTTCATACACCCTCGCCCTAGCCTGCCAATGGGCCTGCTTGGCGTCATCCATCGTTCTGTTACGGAGGCATTCCTGGGCGCGCTGGAGGGATCGGTGGGTCTCGGGCGTAGGGTCGGATATATGCTCAATCTCCCTGTTTCTCACTTCCTCTTCGGCCTTTAATATTTCCCGGAACCGGGTGTTTCTTTTATGTGTCGTCCAAGAAAGGATCTCACCCCTTAGCACTGTTTTATAGGCCTCCCATAATATCACAGGGCTGTCCACCGACTTCCCGTTAATTTCGAAATATTCACCAGAAACTTCCTCCAGGCGATATATCAGTTCCGGGGACCCCAGATAATAATTGTTAAGTCTCCACGTTCTAGGGGGGAGGGGACCCTGCATACGCAATTCAACTAAGAGGGGGGAGTGGTCCGAAATGCCCCGGGGGAGTAAGTCTGCAGACGTTGCCCTATGGAGGTCGGTATGTGGCAAGAAGAAGTAGTCCAGTCTGGACATGGAGCCGTGAGCGCCGGAATGGAAGGAGTACTCCCTATCAGTCGGGTGTAACTCTCTCCATACATCTCGGAGCCCAAGGGCCGATGCAAAATTGGCCAATCTAGTCGAGGTGTCAGGGTTGCGATTTCGGAGATGGGAACGGTCAAAGTTATCATTCATGGTATCATTAAAATCACCCCCCAGAATGAACGTATCAGGATGGTGTTTCCCTATAAGGGTAGTAAGATCGTCCAGTAATTCCTGTCCCAACCCGGGTGGGGAATAAATTGCGGCAATGGCCATCGTCTGACCCCAGATGGTCCCCATGACGAACACGTATCGACCCCTTGGGTCACGCTCAACCAATTGCTGAATAAATGGAATGCGCTTGTGTATCAGGATGAGGGTGCCCCTGGAGCCCATTGTGTACCCCGCCTGAAGGGCAAGGTGGTAATTAGTCCTCTGAAAAAAGGTACAGTGTGATCCGGCCAGGTGGGTTTCTGTCAAAAGGGCCACATCAGGGGAGTGTCTACTTAGAAATTGCCTAAGCAGGCGCCGTTTAATCCCGGACCCCATCCCATTCACGTTCCAGGTAAGGAACTTCAGGGATTTGGTGTGTCGCATGGGTGTCTCGTGAGTCTGTGCACAGGATATCTATCACACATGATGGGGGTCTGTACGATTGTAGCAATCAGTGAGAGATGGTGGAGTGGTAACTTCGACCAAAGACAGTGGTTCGTGTCCTTTATAAACATATGACAGTCTTGAAGTAACAAACAAACTTTCAAACATTCCCAACTTACCCCCACCCTATACTCCACCCCAACACGAAGTACCTGTCGCCCAAACATAGCTGGACCTTCAACTTAAGGTAGCAGCTCAAAAACCCAGACCCTAGAGCCGGGTCCAGATGAACAAGAAAGAGGGGGTGGGGGAAAGGGAAAAGGAGAAGGAAAGGAGGAAGTTCTGCTAGGGGGGGGGGGGGTTTCAGAGGCTCCTCCAGAGTCCCCTCCCTTGCGCCAGTGTCAACATCTCCATGGTGGACTACTCATGCGTCCGGCTTAAGAGTACAAAGAAAGAATACTTCAGAGCGCTATTACTAGGCCAGAGGGGCGACAGTCCGGTCAATGTTCTCGATGATCTGCATCGGGGTCCAGGACCCCCTGTTCATTCCTCTCCGGGTTTCCCCTCGGGGAGGCGTGCCTGGGCCTCGGTCTTCCTCTCGGTCTCTTCGGTCTCGCAGTCCAATCACCTTCTATATGGGCCTCCGCCCATTTCCATGCCTCTTGCGGGTCGCTGAAATGAACCGTGGTTCCACCATGATATATCTTCAGTTGGGCCGGGAAGAGCAGGCCATATTTCACATTTAGTTGGGCCAGCTGTCTCTTGAGTGGCTCAAACGATTGTCGTGCCCGCTGCACTTCTCGGGTGTAGTCCGGGAAAAAGGCGATTCGGGAGCCGTTATGGGTAATCGAGCCTTGTGCCCGCGACAGTTGCAGGAGGGCATCCCTATCTCGGTAGTTGAGTAAGCGGGCGATGATAGTACGTGGCGGGGCACCCGGGGGTGGTCTACCCGCCGGCATTCTGTGAGCCCTCTCCACTGAGAAGAACTTTGAAAAGGATGTGGCCTCGAAGATGTCTACCAGCCACTGCTCCAAGAACAGCTCCATACACTGTCCCTCTTCCCCTTCTGGCAGACCCAGGATACGGACATTATTGCGACGGGATCGCCCCTCTCCATCCTCCACTCTTGATTCAAGGGTCTTAAGGCGGTTTAAGGCCTGGGACAGTTGGCGGTTAATCCCGCCTATGTTGTCTTCCACTCCCGAAATACGGTGTTCCGCCTCTCCCATTCTGGAGGTTAGCTTCTGTAGATCGTGGCGTAGGAAGGAGACGTCTGCCGCCATGCTATCTATTTTGGTCTCCATGGAGGATCGGGAATTAGCAATGGCCGCCATTACATCATGGAGAGAAAGAGGGCCCTCCCCATTAGGGGAGTTCGGTCGCGTTGCTGGGGCCGCCGGGGCCGGGGTGGTGGCGACGGCAAATTGGTCCATGCTGCTCTGTGTGGAGGGTTTCTTCTGCCTTTCTTTCCCCATGGTTCCGGGGAGGCGTGGGGCGTCCGGCACGATAGGTCGAACAGTGCTAATTACGCCCTTCCGGATCTACTCCGGTGTGCCGTGTCGCAGCCCTGCGACAGGCCAGGTGGAAGGCCTCGGGGTCCTCCAAGCACCTTCCCACACGCAGGTTCCACGAATCCACCGTCTGTATGGAGCAGGGGGGGGGGGGAGTTAATCCCACCTACCTCTAGCACTGTCGGGCCAGGCCGCTACCGTCCTCCACCACTCGAGGCTGGGTCGAGACAGCCCAAGAGCATGAGCCGTTTGTTCGGGCGGCCTCCGGTTGTAAGAAAAGGCAGTGTCCACTGCGTGTGCCGTACCACGCTAGGCCACTTCAATCCCCAATCAGACAGGAGGTGGTCTGCCCTCAAGCTCTGGCGGCCATCTTGGTTTCGCAGTTCGGGGCCCCCGGCCTTCGGTAAATTGCAGATTATGGCCCTCTAAACGGGCAGACAACAGCCCGGATTTCAGCCGGTCGTAGCCCACAGCTTCACGGGCACAATCGTGGCGTTGACGTCATTCGATGTCCCCAGGAATCAGGATAAAAGTACAGGATTGTGTCGGCGCTTAGGGGAGCTCACTCGGCTCACGTCCGCATCGCTCGCGCGCTAGCCAAGCCCCCCCCTACTTTTCCCATTTTTATTGGTTTCACTAGGGTGGATGACAGGTTGGGATGAGTCTCAGGGTAGTATTTTTAATGGTTGTGTGGAAATTGTGTTTTTATAGGTGTACGGCGTGCTGTTTCCCGTTCCGGGACCATGTTTTTACTTCCGTTTCCGTATATTTACGGTCACCGTACTTTCCGATTGCCGCTCATTGCGGTGACCGCTAAGATGGGTGGCGGAATTGCACCTAGGGCGCCGTACGGCGGCGGTGAGGGCCGTTTGGGGACATTTCCGCCATCGCGGACTTTGCACTTCCGCCATGGCGTAGTGCTCGTGCCCGATGGGTCGGAATTAGCCGCACTTTGCTCCCTCGTGCAATGGCGGAAACGCTATTTACGCTATGGCGGTCAGGTCAGTCACTTTCCGCCAGGGTCGTAATGAGGGCCCTAGTGTTTTAACAACACATTTCGGTTTTCGGAAGTTACCAAATGATGCTGTCCAGCAGAGGGTTGTTCAACCTTTAGGCTTTTCATTTACCTCCAAAATTTTGATTTGCTTTTGTTGATCTTTAAGGAGTTACAGTCCTTCACTCTATAACAGAGACTTGTCAGTATTTTCGGATGTGGTCTCATCACCCCCTTTTAAGTCAACCACAATCAGGTTATTGCATTATTAAATAAGGATACCTCAGTTTCATGTATAAGATCCATTTGTGGATGGGAGAAGGGGTTTAACCCTGTTGGACACCACATCTCATGGCATGAGCTTGCAATAAGTAGGGACCCAGCCTGATTTCTTTAGAACAATTGGTAAGAAAAGACTGGATTCATGTAATTAGTGCGAAAACATTGAGGACTGACTGTTTTGCTCATCCTCCCAGAATATTAATGATAAAGAAGTGTGAAATATAGCTATCATATTGAGAATAATTGTTTTTTAAAATAATTAAAATCTACCATAGCATTAAAGTACATTTCTTTACACATAGAAAATAAATATCTTATGTTTACTTTTAATCAACTACATTTACAGTACACTTTTCAGACAATTCCAATACTTAAGCAATGAATATGACAATTATTTTATACATGCCTTTATTTCATCTTTGTTCAGTAAAGTCTTTATGCCTTCACTTTCAAGTTTTTCTTTTAGCCTTGAAAAATGGAATTTGCAAATTAATATATTTCTGAGACATTTCTTATTTCATAGTGATAGATAATTGCATTTCAACAATCAGATTCCAGCTCCAAACCTTAAAGAAATTACATATTCCATATATGTTTAAATTCATCTGTTTGTCCATAGTTTGAAAGACATTTCACTATATTATTTATTTTAAATATTTCACTTGTCTCTTTGTAATCCATACAGTGATCTAATACCATGCATTATCATCCACTTTTAACGGTTAAATACAATATTTACATACTTTTTGTTACATCGCACTAGAATCATTTTGTACCACCAATACCATGTTAATGCTAAACTATTTAACTGTGCCGGGACATATTTGTCTCAATATTTGTCTCAGTTGGTTCACAAAGTCTTCCATCATTAGGCTGGAAGAATTCTTGCTGTGTTCTGTTGTTTGTATGTTTAGCAACCTGACCAGCAATGTTGGAAATGTAAATAGTAGGTGGGTATGAAAAACTCAATAGCCCATCGGAATGATCTCTTGCTGATTCTTGCCACCATAATGGGGAACTATAATATATCACTGAATCAATGCAACCCGTGTGAAAAACACCCCCTGCAACAACATAAAATACACACATGATTGTAGTACATGATATCATAATTTTAATCAGCTGATTATGTATGCCCCTTTTTTGTAAAGTATCCTGTCGAAACTTCAAATAGAATATGACATTAAACATTGTAAACTAAAAGGTAAACGTTAAAGACATGTCAAAAGAATCATCATGTATAATTATTATATTTCATTTGAACATGCCATTAAAAGTGCCATACGAAATACTGAAGATTTGTAGGAAGGCATCATTCGTGAGACTAAAATAGATTTCTTATTTAATGTTAACTTACAAGAACAACAGGAAGTTGACATACTTTTTGCATTTCAAAATGTATAAAATGTTTATAAAATCTAATTAGTAAAGCATTTTATTTCATTTTAAGACATACCTCTGTTTTTGTAAGTTTAGAAAACATGTTGGGGTAAATTTCTTTGCAGAGAACAGGTTCTTGAAGTTGGTTTATAAGGTCTGTTCTGTATCCCATCCTCGATACCCCCAAGGTTTGGCAAGCACTAACCAATTTCTCTTTTGATGCCTGAGAACAAATGTTATTGAAGCATATTATACTGTATCTAGTGTAATGAGAGCTTGCATTTAATATAAAAATAATTTCAAAACAATTATATTAATAAAAAACACATGAATGATGTGAGATTTTAAATAACTGCATTTAAATATACATGTGCTGTTTAAAAAATCGGAAGAGATTATTGTCAAAAAACAAAGGGTGTTTCACAACCTAGACCCTTTGATCCCGTACTCAGGTGGCCAGGGAAAGCCCATAGCTTTTGGATCCTGACGCTGGGGGTGGACAAGCAAGGGAGGATCACCTGGGCAGGGGGTCCTCAGGGAGTGGGGGAGAAGCACCCAATGGAGAGACATGGTATGCCCCTTTTTCCACAACCCATCTAAAGCCTATCCCTGCTTATTTTATGGGAAACTAAAGCTCCCATAATTCCTCCCCACTTTACATTGACAACAGTACTGAGCCGAGGAAGATGAGTAATGAGGTCAGAAAGATTATCTACACTGACTTGCATTGGCTCTGTCCCTGCAATGAGGTGAGGATAGAGTCAGACACGTAGTCCTAGCAATATCCCAGGAGGATAGCTCAGCGGCAATGTTCTCGCCGTGGCAGCAAGACCACATGGACCCACAGGTTCGATCCCCGCGTTTGCGCTTAGAAACCTCTGGGAATTAATCACGTTATAAATAACCTATCATATCATATCAATACACACCTGCCACTGGTTAACACTCCCTGTGATAATAAAAGGTGGTGCACACAGGCACACTCTGAGGGAGGCTGGGTACGAGAAGGAACAGCTATTTTGGGGCTGATGTGTACCAGGCTGTGAAATTTGGAAGGCCAACAGGTTGATCTGTAGTTGCACGGATCAAGAGAGAGCCAGGTGAGAAATCCACACTTTCAGGAAGTTATCAGCGTTCCAAGACTGAAACCGAGCGAGAGGAAGAAAGAAACCTTCAAGTTGACTGAATGCAGCCTGCGACCCTCCCGGGTGAATGGCAGAGTTGTGGAGGAGCAGAGGAGGCATTGGTAACTATTAGGCAGAAACCTGTGCAGTTCCCTTTGGGACCACTGCAAAAGATTTAAGACTACAGGTGGTTGGCAGTAAACCCAATTGGTAGCAGTCTATACCACCCAGATTTACCTGGTAGCTGTGGCTGAGCAGTCAGACTTTCTCTCAAGAAGAGTTAGGCAGTATACAGAGTATTCACAATAGGTCAAAAGAACACAGTAGAACAAGCAAACACTGACCAGAGCTTGGTGTAAAAGAGATATAATTATTTATTTAAAAACACATCTAGTTAAACACACTGGCACTAATGTTAAGCAGTTCAGAAACACGGTCACTAAAAGATATACACTCCCTTCAACGATTATTAGACAAGTTTTAAGTAAGGCAACACTTATTTTCAGACAGCGGTGAGCACTTAACGAAGATGGCACTCTAATCAATCGGTTTAAGAGGGAGAGAAAGGCAGAACAAAGATAGAAACAGATCCCAACACTTTCGGGCGAACACTGTAGGAGAGAAAGGCGGGTTAAAACCGTAAAGTCAAAGTTAACAAGGCCGGACCCACTTTAAGAGGCTCCGGTTGAAATGTGTCCAAGGTCACACGGTTGAAAGTGCCCAAAAGTTTCGCACAAGGTTCAGAAACAGTTGGACCAACAGAAAGGGACCGGTTAGATGGTCAAGGCGGCCAGCCCAGTCCAGAAGGTTAAGGGATTATTATTACCTTGTAGCAATCTTTAGAAAGGGCGGCCTGGCGGACACGGTACCTTAAAATGGTGAGAACGCTCCAGCGGGGGCAGTTGTTCCTGGCAGCGGGTGCAAGTCGGTGCTTCGTCCTGGGAAGAGAGGATCTCGTCGGGGAGGAAAACAGGAGTCTGTTGCACTGCCAGGGAAGAGGCCAGCCACGGAGTTCTCAATTAAAAGGAGCGGTCCTTTTATTTGCGGTCCCGTGGTAAGTGGCTATCCGGTTGCCGGGGTGCTTGGCACGGGCAATTTGACCACAAGACGTCCTGGGATGCGAGAAAAGAAGGTAAACTGGTTGTGCCCACCAGTCAAGGGAAGAAGACCCTCTAGCAGGGAGATCTCCTCTGTCGTTGGGAAGTAGTGAGTCGGTTCAGCAGGGCTCCACTGGTGGTGTCGTCGTAGCAGGTCGGCTGAGCTTCTCCCTCGTCGGATTTTCAGGTCATGTGGCGACTTCTGAAGTTCCAGTCCCAAAAGCCCTGCTTTTATGCAGCACACCCCCATTCACTCAGCCTAGCTGTCAATCAAACATGCTAAGTGGTGAGCCGGCCGGCTCTCCACTTGGGTCAATCACGCAAGAGTGCGACTTGAGTTGCCAAGGCAACTCAAACAAGGGTGCCTAAACCCCCTCCCACACCCACTGTGGTACCCAGACAGAGTGGCACCCCTTTTGGAGGCTTCTGTGGGGAAGCCCGCCAAAAAGTGGGCCTCGACCTTTGGTTTGGAGTTACAGAGGCGAACACAAACACCATTTTAAAACTGAGGTTTGGCAGAAAATACCAACCGGTGAATTGGTATTAATTAAATAAACCGGCGGTATGTTAGAGGCTATGTTAAAATAGTATTAGCCTCGAACAATGGGAAAATCCCATAGAGATATATTCGTGTTTGAATATAAAAAGTAGTATCCACTGCCACCAGCCAAAACTCGACGAGGGGGGATGGGACAGTGCCCCCTCGCACAACAGACCCAGGGGCAATCGAATTGCCCCTACCAGCACGTCCACAATAGGATGGTTTGTACTGGTTCTGTTAGTAATTTGGGACTAGTAAAGCCAATGGTGACTTTACATGCTCTGGGAGACAGTAGTCAGTCCCAGGGTATGGAGTCTATGGTGGGGGGTCACTATGACACCCCGGTGTTACGGCATGGAGGGTGCTGTGTAACGCACATAGGAAAAACACATGAGACCCTATGGAGTAAAGGACCCCATAGCCCATAAAACACATTAACATTCAAAGGAACACCACAGATCATGTCCAAGAGTGGGAGAAAAAGAGTCTCACTCTTGGCAGGAGAAAAAAACAAACTCCAGAAATCCAGCAAAGCTGCTGGGGGACTCACTAGGTTAGGAAATTCAGCCTAAACAGAGAATTCTCCCTAACACTAACGTCCTTGACGGTTGCATGAATAAGATGAAAGAAGACCAATTAACACGACCAGTGAGTTATTGAAGGCAACACAAGCCTGGTTTGTGTTAAAAGCAAAAGTGACTGTAATCCGAAGGTTGAAGGTTCTGTGTGTGCCGATAAAATGCAAATAGAAAGGACAATTGCTGAATTGTAAAAAAGGAAAGGTGACAAAGTAACAGTGGTCCTGCGAGGTAAAGTCACCAATGCATAAAGGTGGTCGCGAAAAATAAACGCACGTATACAGCTACGATGGATGTACCATTCCTCGCAGCAGTGATCGTGGGGCACCGTAGCAGGAAGAGGAGGATAGCCAGGCCCACATTTGTTTTACCCAGGACCAGCCTTTTTGGGATGCCTAATGACCAGGTCTATGGCAGGTATAGTTTTCCACCTGATATCATCCTAGACCTGGTCACTGAGTGGGAGGATGATCTCACATCACCCACCCTGTGCTCCCAAGCACTGAGCCCGTTGGAAAAGGTGCTCAATGTACTGCATTTTTTTGGCCACTGGGTCATTTCAGTGGGCAACTGCCATAGTTGGGGGCGTTTCACAGCCCACGCAGTCACTCTGCCTTCATCAGGTGTTGGCAATCATGACTGCACGCCCCTCTGGCCGCAGGCACATATACATGCCCAGAACACCTGCAGAAAGGCAGGCCGTTGTCCAGGACTTTTATGGGGTGGCACACTTCCCCAAAGTGCTTGGTGCCATTGATTGCACCCACGTGGCCCTACGTCCACCTAGGGCCATAGACCACATAAATCGGAATCGCAAGCACTGGCATTCCATCAACGTGCAGGTGATGCCAAGGAAATCATTACTTCTGTATATGCCAACTATTCAGGGTCCACCCATGATAGTTTCATATTCAGAATGTCACCCCTACACCGGGATCTGGAAGCTGGGAGGCATGGCAACACATGGCTCATTGGTGAGTATAAATGCCTGTGCACATGCATGCATGTTAGACACAGACAAATAGACAAAGCCAACTAATGACAACCATTCTCACCTCCCCACGGAACAGTGCCTACCCTCTGGGCACCTACATGATGATGCCAGTAGGGAACCCCATCACACCACCCCAGGTAAGATACAACGCAGCCCATATTGCAACTAGGGCCATAGTGGAGTGCACATTCGGAGTGCTAAAGTCACGCTTCCGCTCCCTTGACCACTCCGGTGGACAGCTTCTATATGCACCACCAGTAGTGTGCAGGATCATTGTGGTAGCATGTGTCCTGGACAATGTTGCAACACATTGTGGCATACCAGTAGACATGGTGGTGCCCCCAGATCCCCAACCACATGCATGCCCGCTGCACATGGGAGGGGAAAGGGCATGTGGCGAGGCAGCCCGTACCCAGCTTGTGGCGCAATTTTTCACCTAAAATCCCACCCCTGCGGAGTGCACACAGGCCTGGCACATTCCAGGTAACAATCTATGATGACAAAGGGACAATCAACTGTCCCAACCTTTCCACCCTGAGAATGTGTCCTTGGAAGTGCTACATTGTGTGCATACCTAGCTACTTAAACTAACCCAATCCTGTGTGAACAAAAGGCACATATTGAAGATTCAGTATGCCACTAAGCCCATGTAAAACAGCACATCTAAATTCTGGTATGTCACATAAACCCTCCCAAACTTCATGTCACCTGGTTGCCACACCATGCCATGGCATGCAATGCCAAAGGTGACAAATAAATGCCCAACACATAACACTACTGTCACAAAGTGCACTTTGACAAATGGAACTAGGTCAGAAATAACTCACTTTGACACATCAAAATAAAATCATACACAGGTGTCAGGGGTGGCACTCTATTAAGAGTGGCACAGGACACCCAGAAAGGGTTTGGGTGGTTGTGCCAAATAAAGTGGACAGATAAGAACACACACAGCGGAAAGGAAAGTTAACGAAGAGTAAGCAAGAGTAGCAAGGGAAAAGATACAGAATTAATACCCTCTTGGGGTGTATGCAGATATAGAAAAAGAGTATTCCACGAACCTTGGAAATACTCTAGCCTTCTGCACAGTTTGCTATTACAGAGGCCCACGCTGATTGCTCATGACTTGGAACAGCAGCTCTGGGTGTCTGTAATGTAGAAACAGGACAAGGGAAGGGGCAGAGGTTGACTGATGGGAACCAACAGACAAGCTCTGTACAAAAGGGTCTACAAACAGTACAAGAGAAGATACTACAGACAAATCCAGTAAAGGCGGTGATAGCAAACTAGCAGAAGGAAATGAAAGGAAAGTTGTGTAACAGGATAGGATAGCAGAGGACAGTAAGGAACAAGGTTGAGAGCTCAGAGGAGCAGGAAAGCAATGCGTAAGCCCAAAGGAGTAGGACTGTAAGGTAGAACGCCCAGAGGAAAAAGGGCTTAGGGCAGCAGAGTAAAGCAGACTGCATGGCAAGGATCCCGTAAGGGCCGGGCAGTAAGGAGTGAACCCTGAGGGACAGGGCCGCTGAACGTAGAAGGTAGCAGAGGACTGAAGAGAGCTGCTAGGCCGAGAACCCAGCGGAAAAGGTAGATAGTAGGCAGCGGAGTGTGATAAGCTGCAAAGTAGGAAGGCCCAGAGGACAAGGGCTGTAGGTAGCCAGAGAGAGGTAGGCTGCAGAGCAGGGAGCCCCAGAGGACAAGGGCTAAGGCAGCCGGAGTGAGGCAGGCTGCAGAGCAGGGGAGCCCAGAAGACAAGGGCTGAAGGCAGCGGAGTGAGGCAGGCTGCAGGGCAGGGAGCCCAGAGGACAAGGGCTGAGGAAGGAAAGCAGCAGAGCGTGATCAGCTGCAATGTAGAGGGTCCGCAGGGCAAGGGCGGAGGCTGGAAGGCAGCAGAGTGTGATCGGCTGCAATGCGGAGAGCCCGGCAGGGCAAGGGCGGAGGCTGGAAGGCAGCAGAGTGTGATCGGCTGCAATGTGGAGAGCCCGGCAGGGCAAGGGCGGAGGCTGGAAGGCAGCAGAGCGTGATCGGCTGCAATGTGGAGAGCCCGGCAGGGCAAGGGCGGAGACAGGAAGGCAGCAGAGCGCAATCGGCTGCAATGTGGAGAGCCCGGCAGGGCAAGGGCAAAGGCTGGAAGGCAGCAGAGCGTGATCGGCTGCAATGTGGAGAGCCCGGCAGGGCAAGGGCAGAGACTGGAAGGCAGCAGAGCGTGATCGGCTGCAATGTGGAGAGCCCGGCAGGGCAAGGGCGGAGGCTGGAGGGCAGCAAAGTGTAACAGGCTGCAAGGCAGGAAGCCCAGAGGAGCTGGACTGAGGCAGGGAGCCCAGAAGGCTATGGCTGTAGGCAGCGAAGTGTAACAGGCTGCAAGGCAGGAAGCCCAGAGGAGCTGGACTGAGGCAGGGAGCCCGGAAGGCTAGGGCTGTAGGCAGCAGGGTGTAGCAAGCAACAAGGCAGGGTCCAAGTAGGAGTGAAGGTAAACAGCATACAGGATCCGTAGGAAGACGCGAAAGGTGGAGGAAGGACTCTCAGATGCAAGAGGCTGAGCCACTGCAGGCAGCAGCCTTTATACTGCCTAGCCCAGCACAGAGGCAGGCTAATTGGTTGCACCTGGCTACGCACACCTGCAGGCAATCGGCCACCTCCCTTTCTGTTCCTGGGCTGGTGGAACAGGGCATGTCTCTAGGGCTTCTGGGGGGTGTAGTTCCATTGATAACCAATAGGAACAGCCAGGAATCGATGCTTGTAGCCAGGTGCATTATGGTATGCGTAGTTTGTTGGAAATAATAATTAAGCAGCAAAGTCTTGCAAATGGGAAATAAAGTTTCCAAAGTAAATATAGATGAATCCAAGAGTCTGTTGTAAATAAATGATAAACATATAGTCCAAATTGAACGTAAATGGATGCGCCCATGGCGCAGGCATGACAACAGGAACATCCATTTTCCGGCATAGCATATCATAAACACAGGACCCAACAGTGAGAATGTCAGAGGGTAACCAATCACAATAGCACAAGTGTCTCAATGTGACAAAGCTACCACATGGACCCCCTTCTATCTTGAGTGTATCTCTTTTAGCTAAGGGAGCAGGTTAACGCATACAGCAGGAAGGGTATCAATAATGGAGACAGTCAAGGTAAGACATGAAGATGTAACATGAAAAAATGCACATTTACCACTGTCCAAACAAAAAGGTATGCTAACCATGCACTGGACAAACAATCATAAATCCCCACTAGGGGTATATACACATGTTGGACTTCAAACTGGCCACAGAAAGGATGGAAGCCCAATGCCACTGTGTAAGTTACTTTCACATGCTGCCCTCCTTTCAAGCCCATGGAAAGGGGAAGCAGGAGTGGCATATGTGTCTGGACCCTAAGGCACAAACAAGGAGTGTACTAACACGAGACAAGCCTGGATGGGTCCAGCCGGAACACGCAGTGGATCCCTTCGGATGCCACACAAAGCAACACACTGTCCCATGAATGCACAATGGACAGAAAATAAAGTAAAACAAAAATCAAAAATGGCCATGGTGGACCAGGGGGCGGGGGGCACCCAGGAGGGAGGATGTGCAGGGTAGATGTTAATAAAAAACCTCCATGGGTTAATGGCCTGCACGGCTAGCATAGATTGGGAGAGCTGCTCATGCTGTGGTCACCCTCTGGTGTAGCATTAGGTGTGCGTGATAAGGGAGGCTGACCTGCCCTGGTCTGATCCTGAATGGCAGCGACCGTGCAGGCCTGAAAGGTTTGATTCTGCATCATGATGGTCGGGAGGTCCGCATGCAGCACCTCACGTGATGCACAGAGTTCCGCCTGAAAGACCTCACGGGATGCACTGATCTCCATTTGCAGAGACGTTGTGCGTCACCTGCTCCATCTGCTGTTCTGCCTGTCTACTGCGGGCCAACTCTAGTGCAGCCAGAGTAGATATGAGGGAGGTATTCTCTCCCTCAAGGCAGTCCTGTGGGCCTCAGCAGTTATGGCTGTGCGCAGAGCCCCCAGTTCAGCCCGTTGGTCCCAGTTGCTGGTCAACATGTCCAGCCTGTGCGAGCAGCATGTAGACTGCAATGCCTGCTGCTGGGGCTCCATCTGTCTTTCAGGGGGGAGAATGGAATTGGCCACCCTACCCATGCCCTGAGCCAACATCTCACATGATGCCCCCTGTTGCTGTGCAATAGTATACATGAATTGCTCCCACACAATATTTCCGGGTGGCACTCGGCCACCGCGTTGCTGGACCCCACACCTGCCGGACCCAAGGATACCCGGCTCTTGCTGCGCTGGCACTGCCTGTGGCTGCAGGACTGCATTCCTCCCTTGATCAGCTGCCCCAGGAACAGGAGCCAATACTGTGGAGCGTGACCCTGCAGCCGTAACCACCACAGAAGGACATACCAACACTGACTGGCCCTGTGAGGGGTCTACTCCCCCCTGCAGGTGTTTGGGACAGAACAGCATCCACAGTAGAATCCCTCACCTGCGACAGCAATGAGGGTTTCATGTCTGTTTCAGCACCAGAGGCGTAGGCTTCCTCAGAGGTGTACTCAGAGACACCCCTGGCCAGGATGGTCTGTAGCACCAATGGATTCTGATGTGCAACCACACCACGTCCTCCTCCACCGCATCCAGTGCCTCATCACCTGCACACATTTTAATGAAAACATGAATACACATGTTAATGGCATAGGCCACACACATAGGTATTACAATATTGTTAGCCAACACATGAACCTGCCATGTCACACATGACACAAAGTCAGGCACGCACGCAGTGTCAATGAAATGGAAGGGGATCCTGAAAGCAGACATGGATGCGTGTCAAAGAGCAAAATAACACATATACTGCATAGCACCTGCATCACACACTACCATGTGACTGGCATAGTCCATCCACAAACATGACTGATGCCATTACACAGATGGCACGTAGCATAGCCATGCCAGAACTGTCAACCAGCCTCAGATGGAAGTTGTATACTACTGACCATGAGCCATGTACAATGCATGTCAGATGACATTTCATGGAATTCACTAAGAGAAAACACCCATGTGTCACAGGGTGCAACAACACTTGGGTGTTGTAAGTCAGTGAGGGCAGGCACACAGATTCAATAATGCTAGGTCACATTGACATCACACAAGTGAATAGGCATTTTGAAGGGAATAACAGGGTTTAGAAGTGTGTGTGTGCAGTGCAGTACATGGGTACGGCCTCAACTATGAATAAAAACACAGATCCAGTAATGTCAATGTAGTGGCCTGATGGCAGTGTAAGGGTAAGTGCCGTCATCATGTGTAAAGTGTTGGTAGTGGGTTTTAGGGATACAGTAAACCCCACCCCCAAGGGCGGGGAATGGCTGGGAGGCAGTGCATGGGTTAAAATGATTGCTCAGAGGACCGTGTCGTAGCAGACAGTGTGGGCGGGTGGCAAGTGCATTTTCTTAGTCATCTGGGACTACAGCATGGGAGAGGAGGACAGAAATCACAACACATGCGGAAGCATCAGAAGTGCCTGCAGACCCAGAGAAGCTACACCTGCAATTACATAGAGGCAGGGAGGCTGTACCAGAGGGAGGCCTCAGCTCAACACAGACATGAAGCACAACCTAATTTCCATGAGGAGCAACTGACAAAGAGGGAGTATGAAAGGGATAGTCAAAGACCATGAGAATGAAGTAAATACTGGAGATAGAGTTGAAGGAACTGCTGGCCCAGGACCCATAGGGACTTGCTGAGAATGCACAGGGTTCAATAATGAACACTCATAGCCACTGTGAGCCTGTGCCTTCATCACAGTCCTAGGGTGATAGGGTGATACCTTGCAGCAAGCCTAAAGGACTTTTCACACAGTCCAGGACTGCAGAGCTGCAGAGGGAAGAGTGTAGAATCACAGAAATCCTGGTAAAGACCGTTGCAGTAGTCCACCATAGGAATTACCAATCCGCTGGAGACAGTGAGCTGCTGGGGGATGGAGAGGAAAAGAAGAATGCTTCTGAGGAGGAGCATCTTGCAGGGTGACCTCGCAGAGACGTCAGTCATATGACGATAGAAGGCGACTGTTGAGTGGAAGATCATCACAGGCTATCCGCGACTACAGGTTGGAGCAAGAATTGGGCCAAGAGAGGCTGGACAGAGAGTGTCATGGAAGGAGGGAGCAGGTGTGTTGATGAGGATTGCCTTTGTGTGTAGCATATGGTTTGTATGCAGTCTGCATGACAACAAGCATGTATCAGTCCAACATCACATGGGTCACACATGGCAGTCATGTCAATGTAGCCTGAACTGGCAGACAGTCGTTACACATCACCCAAGCAACATACACATGGCCTGTACACACATGCATCACCACTCACCGGACATTGGCAGGTCTCCCACGCCTTGTATCTGCTCCACTGCAATAAAATCACTAGTGATCTTCTCATGTCCAGAGAGTTCATCATCCTCTGGTGGTGACTCACTGCAAGTCACCAGAGTAGAGGCGAACTTTGCAGCAAGCTTGTCTTTTGCTCAGTGTCGGAGGTCATTTCGACGCTTCACAATATCACCAGCTGTGCACCTCTGATAGCCCAAGGTCCTAATACGGTCTGCGAGGCACTGCCAGTGGGTCATACGCTGAGCAGGTGTATGTGTGCTACCTGCCTGCACCAGCATGTTACGCCCGTGTTTCAACATGTAGTCCACGAGCATGTCCAGTTCCTCATCACAGAAACTCCTCTTTCTCGATGTGTGGGACTCCTGTGCCGCGTCTGGGGTCTCAGCCTGTACCGCTGGAGCATGCTTCTGCTTCTTGTGAGGTGTTGCAAACCCTGAGTGGCTTGTACCGCTCTGGTCAGTAGGGGCTGGAGTACAGGTGGACTGACCTATGGAATCAGCCACCAATGTAACAACAGAAGGTCGGCTTGCAGGTATCAGTAGCTGGGTGCTGTTGCCAGGACCCTGCGCCGCACGTGTCTTGGCCTTAGTGACAAGGGACTTGGTCCCTGAGTCACACTGGGCAAGGACCAATCCAGGCCTGGCTGGGTGACCCCGAACCAGGGTGCCCTGCAGCTTCCAGACCCTGGCCAGTGTGAACAGCAGATGACACTGCTGCTCCAGATCACCGGGTGCCGGGATCTTGCACCGCATGTGTCTTGGCCTTCGGGACATGGAAATCTGCCATTGAGTCACCCTGTCCCTATGCCGGGGCCACAACAGTCCGGGCTGGCTGACCCTGAGCCTGGGCAGTGGTAGCCGCAGCTGTCCCTGCAGCTTCCACACCCTGGCTGCTCCGCACAGCAGATGGCACTGCTTGTCCGGGACCACGGGTGCTGGGTATGTCAGCAGCTGCTGCAACTCCCTGCCCCGGTTGGGTGTGGGGCATAGCTCTCCCTGCATGGGCCTGGAAACCTTGCCCACGTGGACCACCTTGGCCACCCTGGCCACGTCGCCCATTTTGGCCAGCTTGGCCACCCTGGCCACGTCGCCCACCTTGTGCCAGATTCAGCCCTTTGTCTCACCTGTTTGTCCTTTGTTGTTTTCTTCTTTGGAGATCTTTCTTTGTTCCTGGACGTCCAGGACTTGTACAGGTAAGGGCGGGTATCCTACGCGTCCAGTGTGAGGCCCGCGACCAGCCTCGGGGAGATTGTAGGAGTTCAGAATTCCAGGAAGGTAAGAGATGGGGCAGTCAATGTCTGGGATGGAACTTGGAACCAGGAAGGGATTCACAATACTTGCAGAGTGCAGGGGTCTGACAGCGAGCATGGAAGGACAGGACAGGGGTCCGGGTAGGAAGAGGAACGAACGGCCCACAGGCAAAAGCGTAAGGGCAGCACTTTAGAACACCAGGAAGGAATTGGGAGCCGAAGATATCAGAGAAGGAGCACTGAAAGGAGGGAGGTAGTTACGAGCACACTTGCCGAGAATTCGGAAGGGTAACGTTGAGACACGCAGAGCCGCGGAGGTGTGTCTGTTTTCTAGGAAGCAACAGGTCTTACGTAAACGCTAGACTGCAGCGTTTCTGAGGCGTCGGCCGTGTTGGGAGGATAGCCGATCCAACGTTGCGGTGCACAATGGACCATGATGTCCAAAAGGGGCAGAAACGGCGTATCATGACACCTTGGCCACCTTGGTCACCCTGGCCACATCGCCCACCTTGGCCACCTCTGGCAAGTCACCCACATTTGCCTCCCTTCCCACTTGTTGCCCTCTCAGTCATTGCACTGATGGACTAGCGCAATGGGAGGTACAGCCAACAATTGTCCTGGGCAATTGGCGTGAGGGGGCAGGGTATGTGAATGAAAACGTACCACTGTGCTCCAGAAAGGCTCTATGTGACCCCTGGTGAAAAAATAATGGGTTGCGCAACGCTCAGGCACCCCAAAAACAAAGATCAACATGTACGCGACCCCTCGGTAGCCCACGTGTGAGTAAAATACATCCTCCAGTACGCTGTGTCACACAGCAACACAAAAAATGCGTACAAGAGGAACACGTAGGCTACTATGACCTTGAAAATGGGGTATGCGACACACAGGGGCAACCACAGTGGGAAAAATGCGTGCACGACTCACCGTCTGTCTCGTAGAATGAAAAAAATCACAAACACGTGTGCCCGTAGGCAACTCCCCTGCCAAAAAAAGAAATACGCACTGCCACAGTAGTGAACTATTCGTGTGTGAACCCACAAAAATATGAAGTTCACGCGTCCATCCCCACGAAAAGCATGTACAGTGCTCTGTTGTCCTACGCAGACTTTTAACCCGATACTGAACGGCAACGCCCAACGTCCAGCCTGTGTCATGTAACTTACGCGCTTGGGCCTTTCCTCTGATTACACGCTAACGCGCTGTTTCCGCACGTGCAGAGTCACTCTGTTTCCGGCTGCCCACGCGAAAGAACACGGAAAACCCACGCTCCTGCCTATAAGGCTATTTACTGGCCTCCAACTGCCCAAGCTGCCTCCTACGAGCCATCTGCTGCTGCCAGCCCACTCTGTGTGCCTGCTGCCAACATGCCCTGCATTTTGGTGCCTGCTCATCAGCCATCGCCAGTGATCCTGTCGTTGTGACCACCTCTGCTGATCCTGAAGACTCCCGACTTCCATACCACCGCTCCACAGCCCAGTCCCAGGACCACCTTGCCCACCCACACCTGCCTCGGGGGTTGTCATGTCTGACACCACACCATCTGAGGCAAGTGACAACCCCCTGGCAGAGAGGCAGAGGGCTGTCAGCTTCTCACCCAGCGAAGTTAGCATCCTGGTAGAGCAAGTCCTGGGGCTTCATGATGCTCTCTTCCACGGCCCATCGCAAGTCGGCAATGGATGGAAGAAGATCTGGGGGGACATCGTGGGTGCCATCAACGCATAGGGGGTGCACCCCATGGCTACCATCATGTCCACAAGCGCTGGGAGGACTTAAAGTCCAGGACCCACAACAAGGCCTGGTGCCTCATCAAGACTGGTGATGATTGAGTGAGATGCCGGGGCCAGTTGACCACCGACAAGATGAGGGTACTGGAGTGCTTCTACCCAGCGCTGTACCCCCAGGTCTTGGAGTTGGTGCTCCATCTGGAGTCGACTGGTAAGTGTTCATGTGTCCTTGTCCACCATAGTGCATGTGCATGTTGACGTGTTACTGGAGTGTGCACCTTGGCCTTATGTCTGGCATGCCTCCTGTACAGATGTCTGTGTGCATGTCCCTGACAGTGCTGCATGTGAGTCCATTCAAGCGTGTCCCACATCAATGGTGTCTGTGTTGCAATGCATGAAGCGCACAGACATGTAACGATACGCACATGTTTGCATACCTGTGTCTGGTCTGGGGCTTGCGAGAGGTGTGACACATGGGTGCTTATGTCACCATCATGGACATGCATGGTGTACATGTGCGTGTGTCTGAGTAGTGAGTGTGTGACTGCCCAACACTCTGCACGTATGTTACTTGAGTTCTTGATTTGTGATTGCCTCACACTGCCAATTTTCCCTTGAGTGCACTTTGACGTGATAGCTCCATGGCCTGCCTCATGACTGTCAGGTGATGTGTGTGAATGAGATGTGTATGTCCCATGATGCGTGTGATCTGAATACACAATTATGATCTTGTGTCAGTGCCTTGTCCATGCATGAGAATGTCTGTTGTGAATGACAGACATGTTTGTGAATGTGTGTGAATGGCACTTTCCTGTGTGTATTGGAGGGTGATGATGGTTGTGACCTTTGACAGTGCCAATGATGTACATTGGCATTGTGACAAACACACATACACACATATGTTCAGTAGCCTGATGTTTGTGTTCTATGTTTCCCTATCCACAGCGACGATGGAAGAAAAGGGCGGAGAAGGCGCTGTGGAGCACCGCAGCAGGGATGCCTCCACTAGGCACAGGCACAGGGCCCAGTCCTCCTCCCAGGTACCGTTATATTCCGGGAGCAAGGAGACTGGTGCCGCGTCCATTACAGCGGCCGCAGCTGCTGAGGGGAGGCCCAAGAGGATGAAGTTGGTTGTGGGCACCTTGGCAGTTGGAGGGACAGATGAGCCCACACAGGGGCAATCCGATACGGAAGACAGTGGGGAGTCATCCAGGTTGGTGGTGGTGGAGGAGGAGGCCACATCAGCCAAGCACATGGGGCCCGGCAGGGGTGATGCGGTAGGTGTGGCTGGTGCAGTCCAGGATCAGGGGCCGGAGGCAGTGCAGGTCACTGTGGAGGGGCCTGTGACTAATCTTGTCCCGGGAACTGCGACTGCACCAGTATGCACCTGCGGGCATGTCTCAGGCCGGACCCATCCACAAGTGGCGGATGTATCCACGCAAACGGATCTTCCACTACCTGCGGATGAAGCAATTCGTGACAGGGTGGAACCATTGCTAGCCGGTATTGCGAGGCGTACAGGCACCATTTGTGATGATGTGCAGGATTCCAATCGGGGGCTTGCACATCATCACAATGAGGTCTGTCGCCTAATTAACTGGCTAGCTCAGTTCCTGGTCACGAATCTGGTACGTGTGCTGGCCACTGCTACGACCCCCCTCCTCCTTTTCCTCCTCTGTGTGCCAGTGCCAGTCGTCCTCCCTGCTGTCTTTTGACCCAAATACCACCAGTGCCCCCTGTGTACCTGTCCCAACCCTGGCGGACAGTCTGGTGGAGATCATATCCCTGCCACAGTCGCGAGTCGAATGAGGATCATCAGAGGTTGTCACCGCAGCGACAGGAGCTATGGCAGTGGAGGAAATGCAGGCACCAAGCAGCAGGGCACGTGCACGATGGCCCCGGGTGGTGTCATCATCCCAGAGGCTGTCCTTGTGGCGCAGGCACTGGACATTTTGGCAGCAGCAGGTTTAGGGTAGGAGGCAACAGGACTCGAGGCGTTCATCATCAGAGGGGCAGGTCTGGGCCATCAGGCAGGAGGCAAAAGTGGACCTTACGACAAGGATGTCTTCTGTGTTGGAGCGTTTGGGCCAGCAAATCGGGGCAGAGCAGCAGCGGGCAAAAGAGGCGCGACTCACCATGGCCAGGGCAGAGAATTCACTGCGTCGGGCAGAGAGGCGGGCGGTGGTCCTCGAGGAGACTCGCAGGGAGTTCGAGAGGAGCATGGAGTCCCTGCAAGCCATTGAGGGGGAAGCCGAGGTCCGCCTACTGGAAGTGGATGCAGTGTTCGATGATGCCCTGGCAGAGACTATGAGAGAGCATGGTGAGGAGATGGACTAGCCTGCTGCCTTTGTATATAGCTCTTTAGGAGTAGGTTTCATTTGTTTTTTCTTTTTATTTGGAGTTCCTGGACTTTGCTCGGCATCTTGTATATATTTATTTTTGTATTGTATTTTTATGATTTTTCTGCATGTTTTGCCACCACGGACCCTGGATCTTTGTAAATATTTGGATTTTAATTTGAACAGTTTTTTAACCATGAAGGAATGGTTTCACATGATATGTGATTTCATTTGCACATACGTTAATGGACAAGGACCGCTTTCATTTTTTACATCGCATTGATTTTGTTTTTCACTTTCTTTTGGTTTTTGATTTGGTTCATGAATGTTTAATTTGATGAAGTTGAAATCGAAGTGGTGTCTGGTCTCAACGGTTTAGTGCATGTTTCACTCCTCCATGACTCATTTGCATGTCCCTGCTGTTCACCAATGTAATTCATGTGTGTGCACACATGCATGCATGTGTGATGTTAGGATTCACATGACATGGGGCATTTACTAGGGAGAATGACCAATGGATGGGTGTTGAGGTGCACCAGGGGGGGTGCAGCGTGTGGTGGCATTTTAGTTGGCATGTGCTGCGTGATTGCATGTTGGTCCAATGTGTTTTGGTGTGGGGGGCGGGGACATGTGGCGGGGCCTGCCTGCAGGTTGCCGTCACTGGTGGGGGTTGGGGACATGAGGCGGGGACTGTCCGCAGGTTGCCGTCACTGGAGAGGGGTGAGGACATGAGGCGGGCCCTGCCTGCAGGTTGCCGTCACGGGTGGGGACATGTGGCGGGGCCTGCCTGCAGGTTGTTGTCTCTGGTGGGGGTGGGGACATGAGGCGAGGCCTGTCTGCAGGATGCCATCACTGGTGTGGCATGGGGACATGAGCTGGGGCATGCCTGCAGGTTGCCGTCTCTGGTGGGGAGTGGGGACATGAGGCAGGGCCTGCCTGCAGGTTGCCGTCACTGGTGGGTTGTGGGGCATGAGGCGGGGCTTGCCTGTAGCTTGCCAACACAGGTGGGGACATGTGGTGGGCCTGCCTGCAGGTTGCCATCACTGGTGGGGACGTGGGGACATGAGGCGGGCCTGCCTGCAGGTTTCCGTCACAGGTGGGGACATGAGGTGGGGCCTGCCTGCGGGGTACGGTCACGGGTGATGGGGTGGCCATGTGGTGTGGGCTGCCTGCGGGGTATGTTCACGGGTGATGGTGGGGGTCCCATGTGGTGTGGGCTACCTGCGGGGTGTGGTCAAGGGTGATGGGGTGGCCATGTGGTGTGGGCTGCCTGTGGGGTGTGTTCACAGGCGATGGTGGGGGTCCCATGTGGTGGGGGCTGCATGCAGGGTATGTTCACAGGTGATGGGGGGCCATGTGGTGTGGGCTGCCTGCAGGGTATGTTCACGGGTGATGGTGGGTGTCCCATGTGGTGTGGGCTGCCTGTGGGGTATGGTCACAGGTGATGGGGCGGCCATGTGGTGTGTGCTGCCTGTGGGGTATGTTCACGGGTGATGGTGGGGGTCCCATGTGTTGTGGGCTACCTGTGGGGTATGTTCACAGGTGATGGTGGGGTTCCCATGTGGTGTGGGCTGCCTGTGGGGTATGTTCACGGGTGATGGTGGTGGTCCCATGTGGTGTGGGCTGCCTGTGGGGTATGTTCACAGGTGATGGTGGGGTTCCCATGTGGTGTGGACTGCCTGTGGGGTTTGGTCACGGGTGTTCGGGTGGCCATGTGGTGTGAGCTACCTGTGGTGTAAGTTCAAGGATGATGGTGGGGGTCCCATGTGGTGTGGGCTGCCTGTGGGGTGTGGTCACGGGTGATGGGGTGGCCATGTGGTGTGGGCTGTCTGCAGGGTATGTTCACAGGTGATGGGGGGCCATATTGTGTGGGCTGCCTGTGGGGTATGTTCAAGGGTGATGGTGGGGGTCCTATGTGGTGTGGGCTGCCTGAGGGTGTGGTCACGGGTGATGGGGTGGCCATGTGGTGTGGGCTGCATGTGGGGTATGTTCACAGGTGATGGTGGGGGTCCCATGTGGTGCAGGCTGCCTGCGGGGTATGTTCACAGGTGATGGTGGGGGACCCATGTGGTGTGGGCTGCCTGCGGGGTATGGTCACTTGTGATGGGGGGCCATGTGGTGTGGGCTGTCTGCTGGGCCTGGTCACAGGTGATGGGGGTGCCATGTGGTGTGGGCTGCCTGTGAAGTATGTTCATAGGTGATGGTGGGGTTCCCATGTGGTGTGGGCTGCCTGCGGGGTATGGTCACAGGTGATGGGGGGGCCATGTGGTGTGGGCTGCCTGCAAAGTATGTTCACAGGTGATGGTGGGGTTCCCATGTGGTGTAGGCTGCCTGCATGGAATGCTCAGGGGTGATGGGGGGACCATGTGGTGTGGGCTGCCTGCGGGGTATGTTCACGGGTGATGGTGGGGTTCCCATGTGGTGTGGGCTGCCTGCGGGGTGTGGTCACAAGTGATGGGGTGGCCATGTGGTGTGGGCTGCCTGCGGGGTATGTTCACGGGTGATGGTAGGGGTCCCATGTGGTGTGGGCTGCTTGCGGGGTATGTTCACAGGTGATGGGGGGCCATGTGGTGTGGGCTGCCTTTGGGGTATGTTCACGGGTGATGGTGGGGGTCCCATGGGGTGTGGGCTGCCTGCGGGTGTGGTCACGGGTGATGGGGTGGCCATGTGGTGTGGGCTGACTGCAGGGTATGTTCACAGGTGATGGGGGGCCATGTGTTGTGGGCTGCCTTCGGGGTATGTTCCCGGGTGATGGTGGGGGTCCCATGTGGTGTCGGCTGCCTGCAGGGTGTGGTCACGGGTCATGGGGTGGCCATGTGGTGTGGGCTGCCTGCGGGTATGTTCACGGGTGATGGTGGGGGTCCCATATGTGTGGGCTGCCTGCGGGTGTGGTCACGGGTGTTGGGGTGGCCATGTGGTGTGGGCTGCCTGCGGGGTATGTTCACGGGTGATGGTGGGGGTCCCATGTGGTGTGGGCTGCCTGCAGGGTATGTTCACAGGTAATGGTGGGGGTCCCATGTGGTGTGGGCTGCCTGCGGGATATGGTCACAAGTGATGGGGGGCCATGTGGTGTGGGCTGCCTGCGGGGTATGGTCACAGGTGATGGGGGGCCACGTGGTGTGGGCTGCCTGCGAAGTATGTTCACAGGTGATGGTGGGGTTCCCATGTGGTGTGGGCTGCCGTCGGGGTATGCTCACGAGTGATGGTGGGACCATGTGGTGTGGGCTGCCTGCAGGGTATGTTCACAGGTGATGGTGGGGGTCCCATGTGGTGTGGGCTGCCTGCGGGGTGTGGTCACAAGTGATGGGGTGGCCATGTGGTGTGGGCTGCCTTCGGGGTATGTTCACGGGTGATGGTGGGGGTCCCATGTGGTGTGGGCTGCCTGCCTGTGTGGTCACGGGTGATGGGGTTGCCATGTGGTGTGGGCTGACTGTGGGGTATGTTCACAGGTGATGGGGGGCCATGTGTTGTGGGCTGCCTTCGGGGTATGTTCCCGGGTTATGGTGGGGGTCCCATGTGGTGTCGGCTGCCTGCAGGGTGTGGTCACGGGTCATGGGGTGGCCATGTGGTGTGGGCTGCCTGCGGGTATGTTCACGGGTGACGGTGGGGGTCCCATGTGGTGTGGGCTGCCTGCGGGTGTGGTCACGGGTCATGGGGTGGCCATGTGGTGTGGGCTGCCTGCGGGGTATGTTCACGGGGGATGGTGGGGGTCCCATGTGGTGTGGGCTGCCTGCAGGGTATGTTCACAGGTGATGGTGGGGGTCCCATGTGGTGTGGGCTGCCTGCGGGATATGGTCACGAGTGATGGGGGCCATGTGGTGTGGGCTACCTGCGGGGTGTGGTCAAGGGTGATGGGGTGGCCATGTGGTGTGGGCTGCCTGTGGGGTGTGTTCACGGGCGATGGTGGGGGTCCCATGTGGTGGGGGCTGCATGCAGGGTATGTTCACGGGTGATGGTAGGGTTCCCATGTGTTGTGGGCTGCCTGTGGGGTATGTTCACAGGTGATGGTGGGGTTCCCATGTGGTGTGGGCTGCCTGTGGGGTATGGTCACAGGTGATGGGGCGGCCATGTGGTGTGTGCTGCCTGTGGGGTATGTTCACGGGTGATGGTGGGGGTCCCATGTGTTGTGGGCTACCTGTGGGGTATGTTCACAGGTGATGGTGGGGTTCCCATGTGGTGTGGGCTGCCTGTGGGGTATGTTCATGGGTGATGGTGGTGGTCCCATGTGGTGTGGGCTGCCTGTGGGGTATGTTCACAGGTGATGGTGGGGTTCCCATGTGGTGTGGGCTGCCTGTGGGGTATGTTCATGGGTGATGGTGGTGGTCCCATGTGGTGTGGACTGCCTTTGGGGTTTGGTCACGGGTGTTCGGGTGGCCATGTGGTGTGAGCTACCTGCGGTGTAAGTTCAAGGGTGATGGTGGGGGTCCCATGTGGTGTGGGCTGCCTGTGGGGTGTGGTCACGGGTGATGGGGTGGCCATGTGGTGTGGGCTGCCTGCAGGGTATGTTCACAGGTGATGGGGGGCCATATTGTGTGGGCTGCCTGTGGGGTATGTTCAAGGGTGATGGTGGGGGTCCTATGTGGTGTGTGCTGCCTGTGGGGTATGTTCACGGGTGATGGTGGGGGTCCCATGTGTTGTGGGCTACCTGTGGGGTATGTTCACAGGTGATGGTGGGGGTCCCATGTGGTGCAGGCTGCCTGCGGGGTATGTTCACAGGTGATGGTGGGGGACCCATGTGGTGTGGGCTGCCTGCGGGGTATGGTCACTGGTGATGGGGGGCCATGTGGTGTGGGCTGTCTGCTGGGCCTGGTCACAGGTGATGGGGGGGCCATGTGGTGTGGGCTGCCTGTGAAGTATGTTCATAGGTGATGGTGGGGTTCCCATGTGGTGTGGGCTGCCTGCGGGGTATGGTCACAGGTGATGGGGGGGCCATGTGGTGTGGGCTGCCTGCAAAGTATATTCACAGGTGATGGTGGGGTTCCCATGTGGTGTAGGCTGCCTGCAGGGAATGCTCAGGGGTGATGGGGGGACCATGTGGTGTGGGCTGCCTGCGGGGTATGTTCACGGGTGATGGTGGGGTTCCCATGTGGTGTGGGCTGCCTGCGGGGTGTGGTCACAAGTGATGGGGTGGCCATGTGGTGTGGGCTGCCTGCGGGGTATGTTCACGGGTGATGGTAGGGGTCCCATGTGGTGTGGGCTGCTTGCGGGGTATGTTCACAGGTGATGGGGGGCCATGTGGTGTGGGCTGCCTTTGGGGTATGTTCACGGGTGATGGTGGGGGTCCCATGTGGTGTGGGCTGCCTGCGGGTGTGGTCACAGGTGATGGGGTGGCCATGTGGTGTGGGCTGACTGCAGGGTATGTTCACAGGTGATGGGGGGCCATGTGTTGTGGGCTGCCTTCGGGGTATGTTCCCGGGTGATGGTGGGGGTCCCATGTGGTGTCGGCTGCCTGCAGGGTGTGGTCACGGGTCATGGGGTGGCCATGTGGTGTGGGCTGCCTGCGGGTATGTTCACGGGTGATGGTGGGGGTCCCATTTGTGTGGGCTGCCTGCGGGTGTGGTCACGGGTGATGGGGTGGCCATGTGGTGTGGGCTGCCTGCGGGGTATGTTCACGGGTGATGGTGGGGGTCCCATGTGGTGTGGGCTGCCTGCAGGGTATGTTCACAGGTAATGGTGGGGGTCCCATGTGGTGTGGGCTGCCTGCGGGATATGGTCACAAGTGATGGGGGGCCATGTGGTGTGGGCTGCCTGCGGGGTATGGTCACAGGTGATGGGGGGGCCACGTGGTGTGGGCTGCCTGCGAAGTATGTTCACAGGTGATGGTGGGGTTCCCATGTGGTGTGGGCTGCCGTCGGGGTATGCTCACGAGTGATGGTGGGACCATGTGGTGTGGGCTGCCTGCAGGGTATGTTCACAGGTGATGGTGGGGGTCCCATGTGGTGTGGGCTGCCTGCGGGGTGTGGTCACAAGTGATGGGGAGGCCATGTGGTGTGGGCTGCCTTCGGGGTATGTTCACGGGTGATGGTGGGGGTCCCATGTGGTGTGGGCTGCCTGCCTGTGTGGTCACGGGCGATGGGGTTGCCATGTGGTGTGGGCTGACTGTGGGGTATGTTCACAGGTGATGGGGGGCCATGTGTTGTGGGCTGCCTTCGGGGTATGTTCCCGGGTGATGGTGGGGGTCCCATGTGGTGTCGGCTGCCTGCAGGGTGTGGTCACGGGTCATGGGGTGGCCATGTGGTGTGGGCTGCCTGCTGGTATGTTCACGGGTGATGGTGGGGGTCCCATG
This sequence comes from Ambystoma mexicanum, assembly GCF_040938575.1. Lineage (NCBI taxonomy): Eukaryota > Metazoa > Chordata > Amphibia > Caudata > Ambystomatidae > Ambystoma > Ambystoma mexicanum. The sequence continues at coordinate 658,702,806 of NC_090932.1, read as the reverse complement.
TGGTGTGGGCTGCTTGCGGGTGTGGTCACGGGTCATGGGGTGGCCATGTGGTGTGGGCTGCCTTCGGGGTATGTTCACGGGGGATGGTGGGGGTCCCATGTGGTGTGGGCTGCCTGCAGGGTATGTTCACAGGTGATGGTGGGGGTCCCATGTGGTGTGGGCTGCCTGCGGGATATGGTCACGAGTGATGGGGGCCATGTGGTGTGGGCTGCCTGCGGGGTATGGTCATAGGTGATGGGGGGGCCACGTGGTGTGGGCTGCCTGCAGAGTATGCTCACGGGTGATGGTGGGACCATGTGGTGTGGGCTGCCTGTGGGGTATGTTCACGGGTGATGGTGGGGGTCCCATGTGGTGTGGGCTGCCTGTGGGGTATGTTCACAGGTGATGGTGGGGTTCCCATGTGGTGTGGACTGCCTGTGGGGTATGGTCACGGGTGATGGGGTGGCCATGTGGTGTGAGCTGCCTGCGGGGTAAGTTCAAGGGTGATGGTGGGGGTCCCATGTGGTGTGGGCTGCCTGTGGGGTGTGGTCACGGGTGATGGGGTGGCCATGTGGTGTGGGCTGCCTGCAGGGTATGTTCACAGGTGATGGGGGGCCATATTGTGTGGGCTGCCTGTGGGGTATGTTCAAGGGTGATGGTGGGGGTCCTATGTGGTGTGGGCTGCCTGAGGGTGTGGTCACGGGTGATGGGGTGCCCATGTGGTGTGGGCTGACCGCAGGGTATGTTCACAGGTGATGGCGGGCCATGTGGTGTGGGCTGACTTCGGGGTATGTTCACGGGTGATGGTGGGGGTCCCATGTGGTGCAGGCTGTCTGCTGGGTCTGGTCACAGGTGATGGGGAGGCCATGTGGTGTGGGCTGCCTGTGAAGTATGTTCATAGGTGATGGTGGGGTTCCCAAGTGGTGTGGGCTGCCTGCGGGGTATGTTCACGGGTGATGGGGGGACCATGCAAATCCCACCAACCTGTATTTCATGGTGCAGTGGGAAGTATTTACACTTCTGTTGTGGGTTGAGTGTTTTATTACCTGTATACCATTAAGGGAGGCTTGTGATGTATGCCTGCCCTTTTAAGCTATTATGCAGTGTTGGTTGCACGTTTTTATAATTAAATAAATACTTTTTTGAGAAGGTGGTTTGGTCGTGTGTGCAGGGATCACTTTGTGACATGTTGTTTAAGGGTTTTTTGCAGTGCTATAACTCGCTATGCACATGTGTTTTTACATATATATATGTGTATATATACATATAGATATATATATATATATATATATGTATATAGGATGTGACCACCCCAATTTTAAATATTTATTTTCACAAGAGCATGACTCTTACATTTTATGACAACTCAATGTAATGTACAAAAATTATTATTTAAATTAATATAACAAATATGATAGTGCAATAATAGTGCAAATAAACCGTAAAAACATTACGTAGAATGTATGTAGATCAGCATACGTTCAGCTTCATGACGGTTCAGTGCTTCACATTTTTGAAGAATTTTGATTGTCATCTGCAAAAAAGTAAACAAAATGGCAAATTTCAGTCACTATTACTTTAAAGGATCATCAATTGTGTAACATTGTAAACATACAAATAACCTGACTATGGCCTGCAGACTGCTAGGGGAAGTGCAACACTCACAAGAACGCCATGAGCATGCGTCCACAACGGAGTGCTAGCTTAAAACAGGTCATTGTCTTTGGAGGTTGGGCAGCATGACAAGGGTGTGGATGGGAGTGTGTCGTTGGTGTCAGCTCAGTGTGGTGTTTGATGCACAAGTCCCTCAAAAGTGCAAAGGGGAGGCTTGAGATCAACAAAGCGGCCTAGAACACAGCAGCGTTATGCAGCCAGTCTTTCCACTATTAGATTCAAATAACCACTGCATAAAAAAATTATAAAATTCTACACTTTTTGGGCAACATTTCCCAAGTTTATTAATTGACTTTTGAACCATGATTTAAAGATCATGCGAGACAGCTTGAGAGATGGAGATAAAAATAATGAATGTGAGGCTAATGATGATTAATTGCCCTGCTTATCCTGAATTGCTATGACATATAATTATTTGTTATGTCTTGTTATGCCCTTTTCATGTCCTGCTAGGCTGTGTTGTTCCTTGTTATATTTGTATTTATTATTTGTTAAGCTTGTTAACTTACCACTGTATTTTTAACTTATTCTATGCTTCTTCCTGGTGACCAGTTCAGATTATGTTGATGTTATTTCCACCCATGTGTAACAATGCATTTTTGTCCTGCTTATGTTGTCCTCCCTTTGGTGCCACAGCCATTTGGTCCTATGGCTCCCTAATCAATTAGTGCTCTGCTGTCTTTTATGTCTTCAGTACTCAATGTAATTGTTTTGCCACTGCCTCCTGCATATTCCAAATTCACCTTGTAGTAAGCCGAGGTAGTCCTAGGAACGCCACCAGGAATATGCTTATATGCAATCCTCACACTGAACTCACCTTTTAAAATATTCTGATCCACTATCTAATGTCTCCTAATAACTAGGGCACACAAATCGTAGCTCTAAAGATAAACATATATGCCTCTACTCTCTCAACACATGACACCTAGAAACACTCCAGCATGTAGATATCATGGTACTTGCAGTGTGCATACATCTACAAACCAAGCTATATTGCATTTTCCCTTTCTCCCAACTAACCTGACCCACTGCCCTTTCTTTCACAACCCCAAGAGCACCTTCAAACGGTAGTGCTGTTGGATGAAAACCTCCATAATATAATTATCACATCTCACACAAACTTAATTATTAGATATGTTATATACATTTTTATTCCAGGCTGTAAAAGTTACATCTTTTCTGTTTTAGACTATATTATTTAAACATAACATTTTCCATTTGACACATGCTAAGCCAACTGCACTTTACTATAATCAGTCTGCAATGAAGTTAGGGGTTTCAAAAGATTTTAATAAAATCTCGGTCCAAAATCAGGCCCCATGGAAAGATTAGGGGTGAAGTACAGGGTGGCCAATGCCAGACGTTTTTCACTGTGGAGGTGTTTTCTTACCCCCAAATTACAAAAGGTTTTGGTATCATAGTCAAATATCTGAGGCTTGGGAATCTGTTATATTTACACCTAACAACCATCATGTGGGGGGTTTGTCTTGAAATCCAAATATCATGTCCTTGTTACCTTTAATGATAAAATAATACATTTTCAATGTACATAATATCATCCAACCAAATGTTGAAGCAATATAAACTATTTTTTTATTTGTTTTGTATTAAAAAAAAAAGGTTTTATTTTTGAATGCCTGATAATGATACAGTAAACCATGGTTATGTTTTTCAATTATAAATATGAACTTTGAGATAATTCATGGTATGCGCTACATTGTGTTGCATAAAGTGATTACAGAAGTTCCTATGATTGTAACAATGATTATTTCGATGTTGGTACTAGTGAAGTATTCATACAAACTTTCCATTCTCTTCACAACAATCAGTACAATGAATGCAGCTATTCAGAAAGCATATTTATTGTTTTAAACCTTATCTAATACTACACTGTATATTTTGTATGAATATTTAAATGCATACTTAACTTAAACTCTACTAATATTCAATTGTGATCATTCTGTTAATTCTTTAAATAATCAATAAATGTGTTTCGCCAATTGCCATTAAGTACACATTGTGACAAATCAAGTTTAAAACAATATAGATGCATGTGCAAGTGCAGTTATCGGTTAAAGATCAAATATCTTACAGACAATCAAACACTAAAAGAGGTTATAGAAACAAACTGGCCCTAATGGCTAGGTCAATACATTCCATAGCCTGACTGTGCTAGCACAAAAAAAACATACCTTGTTAAAATATCAAAGGTAAATTAAAGTCAACAAGATAATCAATAATACTGATGTATCTCGTGAATATCGACTGTCGGAGTCAGTAGCTGTCAAATATATAATGTGTCTAGTAGTTTTTGGCAAGCTAAAGGTGGTAACATAGAAACTCAGTTATGTCATTACAATAGACATATCTGTTGCATAAACTGGTTGTGGTTAGCTATTGTTCCACCTTTTTCCTAATTAACCAAGACTTAAACATGCAATTTATCACAGCATATTTATAAAGTCCACATTTTCATTTCTTCTACAAGCTACTAAGGCATCAAAAGTGCTGTGGATGTTGGCGTGATAATAAAGGGTCTCAATAATTTGTTTCCTACAGTGATATAATTTGGGCAGAGTCACATAAAATGCAATTCTATCTCTCTGATCTTTGTGCATTAATGATACGCACCTGTCATTTTCAATCCCCAGCCGTGAGTAATCAAAGCCAGTGGTACATTTCCACATCTAAATATAACCAAGAGCGCTCTTGCTAGCACAGGACCATGTTAGTCCAGAAACTGTTCATAACCATTGCACAATTTGAGTCCCAGTACAAACCTAGTGAGCAGAATCCGTCTCCCATGGCAATAACATCCTCCTGTGTCTTCTGGTGGATTTCATGTGTCATTGTTCGTCTATCCCTCCCGAATGATGTTATGTGGGTTTGTCCAAAGCTGCTGGCAGCCTAGCTCAATTAAGCAGCTTTTCACATGCTTGCACCAAGGGAGACACTTTTCGCCTCTGGCCCCTGTATATCCTTCAGGGTATCTCTGCATTATCCAAAGGTAGGGAAACTCCAGATTCCAATCCAGTGGAGCAGAGGTCTGGAGGCCAACATCTGTGTAATGTGCCCAAGGCCTGTCTCTTCATGCAGCGGCATTGATGGTGTACCCCCAGGGAGTTTAAGGACATTAAAAAAGACAAATTCTCAGTAGTCTGTCAGGTTTTAGCTCTTGCAAGTCCTTATTTCTAAGTTTCATAATTTTCAGCTTGGCATACTTGGGGCTTATAGATATCAATTACAGGCCTAAGGGCTGCCACCCAAAACCCTTTTTATGGTTTAGCTGTATCTCAGTCTGACCGAACTAATATCCAGTGTGTGAGCCTCAGGCAGAACCATTCAAAGGATGTGACCTGGTTGATTTCCCTGGATCTGAATGGTTTGCTTCACGTACTTGCTTCTTAGTGGCCTAAACACCATGAACTTTGTTTTTGAACGATTCAGCATCAGTCCATGGCCATCAAATGTAAATGGAATTATTTTCGTAGTAGTGATGGAGTCAAGGAGATGAGCATTACATTTCTGGCATACATCAATACAGGAAATGCATCTTTGCCAAATGATTGTGCATCAGTCTTGGCAGTACCAGTAACTCAATAGCTGAAATAGGCTCTCCTAGGCACCTGAATGCAATTGGGCGAGGCAACTCCTACCTCAGCTGGAACAGAACAATACAGCAGGCAACTGCCCACACGCGGCTCCGCCCCAATCATTATAGGCATTTTTTAAGAAAGTTTTGAAAGCTTGTTAATACAAAGCTGTGGTTAATTATTTTATATTTCTGTATCATCATACCTCTGGTATTGACACATTGATCATGAGTGATGTAATTTGACTGAACAATGAAAATTTCATAGCGTTTTAATTGCTTCCATAAAACTTCTTGTCTACAATAAAATAAAGTACATGCAACTAATTCTCAGTTAGGTTTTATCATAACAACTACAAGACAAAGGATGTTTGAAAACAATAACGTTTTTTACTCACATCACTTTCGCTGAATATAGTCATCCTAATTTTCAGTCCCTCTTTTAATTTTGGCATATATGTTGGATTTGAGAAGAGAAACATTCGGATTTACTTATTTTTACCTTTTGATAATATTAGATGCATGTTCCTGTTTAAGATAAAAAGAACATACATTTTTTTTTAGGTTTCACATTTGTTAACAGTTATCATTCTCAGTCTACACCCCCATCATTTGTCATCACATTAAGAGGTGGTCTACCGCAATTTGCAATTTAAATATACCTCTCTTCTTCATAAACAGTAATTAACAAAACAGACTGTGGTTTTCACAACCAGCAAATTCATTACTTCACAGTCTCCGATACAAATTGTACTGCAATGTATTAGAACATCATATTTTGTCCATGTGTAATATTATGTAGTATACATTTCAGAACACTTAGCAATGTCTTTTTCCCTAGGTTGCACGAGTGCAGCAATAGAATTGATGGCACGTTCCAATATGCGCAAGGCATTTCATTACGCACATCTATAATTAAAATAGAAGACACTTTCAATAAAAATTAATAGCATAATTTAGTTATTGATGAGGTTTGTCTTTTTAAAGTCAGCTCAGAATCAACATAGATACCTAGTGTTTTAACAACACATTTCGGTTTTCGGAGGTTACCAAATGAGGCTGTCCAGCAGAGGGTTGTTCAACCTTTAGGCTTTTCATTTACCTCCAAAATTTTGATTTGCTTTTGTTGATCTTTAAGGAGTTACAGTCCTTCACTCTATAACAGAGACTTGTCAGTATTTTCGGATGTGGTCTCATCACCCCCTTTTAAGTCAACCACAATCAGGTTATTGCATTATTAAATAAGGATACCTCAGTTTCATGTATAAGATCCATTTGTGGATGGGTGAAGGGGTTTAACCCTGTTGGACACCACATCTCATGGCATGAGCTTGCAATAAGTAGGGACCCAGCCTGATTTCTTTAGAACAATTGGTAAGAAAAGACTGGATTCATGTAATTAGTGCGAAAACATTGAGGACTGACTGTTTTGCTCGTCCTCCCAGAATATTAATGATAAAGAAGTGTGATATATAGCTATCATATTGAGAATAATTGTTTTTTAAAATAATTAAAATCTACCATAGCATTAAAGTACATTTCTTTACACATAGAAAATAAATATCTTATGTTTACTTTTAATCAACTACATTTACAGTACACTTTTCAGACAATTCCAATACTTAAGCAATGAATATGACAATTATTTTATACATGCCTTTATTTCATCTTTGTTCAGTAAAGTCGTTATGCCTTCACTTTCAAGTTTTTCTTTTAGCCTTGAAAAATGGAATTTGCAAATTAATATATTTCTGAGACATTTCTTATTTCATAGTGATAGATGATTGCATTTCAACAATCAGATTCCAGCTCCAAACCTTAAAGAAATTACATATTCCATATATGTTTAAATTCATCTGTATGTCCATAGTTTGAAAGACATTTCACTATATTATTTATTTTAAATATTTCACTTGTCTCTTTGTAATGCGTACAGTGATCTAATACCATGCATTATCATCCACTTTTAACGGTTAAATACAATATTTTACATACTTTTTGTTACATCGCACTAGAATCATTTTGTACCACCAATACCATGTTAATGCTAAACTATTTAACTGTGCAGGGACATATTTGTCTCAATATTTGTCTCAGTTGGTTCACAAAGTCTTCCATCATTAGGCTGGATGAATTCTTGCTGTGTTCTGTTGTTTGTATGTTTAGCAACCTGACCAGCAATGTTGGAAATGTAAATAGTAGGCGGGTATGAAAAACTCAATAGCCCATCAGAATGATCTCTTGCTGATTCTTGCCACCATAATGGGGAACTATAATATATCACTGAATCAATGCAACCCGTGTGAAAAACACCCCCTGCAACAACATAAAATACACACATGATTGTAGTACATGATATCATAATTTTAATCAGCTGATTATGTATGCCCCTTTTTTGTAAAGTATCCTGTCGAAACTTCAAATAGAATATGACATTAAACATTGTAAACTAAAAGGTAAACGTTAAAGACATGTCAAAAGAATCATCATGTATAATTATTATATTTCATTTGAACATGCCATTAAAAGTGCCATACGCAATACTGAAGATTTGTAGGAAGGCATCATTCGTGAGACTAAAATAGATTTCTTATTTAATGTTAACTTACAAGAACAACAGGAAGTTGACATACTTTTTGCATTTTAAAATCCTTTTGGCCGTTTTCTCACCTTTTGAGCTTGTTTATATGGTAAGGAGACAGCACTGCTTGAAGGCTAAAGGTTGCAGAGGATTGGGAATCCGGTGCATGCTGCTACAACATACAAGGAAGTGGTTAACAGCACCGAAAACACCGCGGAGCGGAGCGGAGTTGCGAGCTGAGTTGGGAGCAGTCCTGTGTTCTGACCACATCGTTGTGTCCAGGAAGTGGTTAACAGCACCGAAAACACCGCGGAGCAGAGCGGAGTTGCGAGCTGAGTTGGGAGCAGTCTGCTGCAGTCAGCTGCATACGCGGAGTCGTAGCAGGATGGAGCCTGACGTGAGACCGCATCCAGTTTCCCACGCGTGGTCACCCCCCATGGGAAAAAAACTAAGAACTAAATCCGAATTGGCCGTGAAACCGGCAAGAACCGGCGCAGTGCAAAGGAGCACGGAGCGGATGGAAATCCTGACAGCGATCCAAAACCACCTGCCTTCAGAGGGAACGGTGAGTGAATCTGTCATCTTAAACTCCCCCACTCCACCTTCACCTCCCTCTACGAGTGAAACTTTTTCTGAAGGTGCTCCCAAGGCTCGGCCGGAGAGGTCAAATCAAGGGTCGAGCAAGCATAGTGCCACGACTCCACCTGTATGTACTTTTATTATGGTGCCGTCCCCCACCCCGGGTGACCCTAAGAAAACACAAAGCAAATGTGATATCGATATCGATGCTGACGCATTTACACCTTTGGAAGCCCAGTCCCTAGCCGAGCCCTCAGGAAGCGTAGACCTCCTGGATCCTAGGACCTCCATCTCGACCTCTTCCGTGAGTCAAGGGGACACCGTTAGGGTGCGTCTGGAGACCACTGGTAAGGTGAGGTGGGAAAACGCGACGGGTGAAAAGGGGACGCCCGGCACGCGGACCACCGAGAGCCATGGAGTAGCGGGTCAAAGGGAGACAACTGACATTAAGGAGCTCCAAATGCTAAAGGAAAAGGAAAACCTGCGAGCGTGCACTCGCGAACCAAGCCATAAATCGGTTGGCGCCCCACATGCAAAAATGAGTACACAGTACGCTGATACAAATTCTGAGAGTGGTGAAGGAGCGAAGGGGGAAACCCAAAATCCCCAACAACCCCCGCTCAATGTACCACAAAAGGAAGGCCTAGATGGCAGCTATATGGTCACTCAGGTAACGGCATTGATCCACGAAAATCCTAGTGCTGCGTCACCCACTTTAAAACAAACAAAAAAAGTGAGTAAACATCCTAAAAGACGATCAAACGAACGAAAGCGCTGCTCGGAGACAAACAGCAGCGAAACGGACTCAGACCTAGATACGGACTTAACTACAGATACAGAAGAACTGATAAGATAGGACGAGGCAGCGATCGAAGTGGACTCAGATACCGAAACTACAGAATCGGCTGACCTGATAAAGAAATCAAAGGTTGCATCAAATTCAGAAATCTTGGAAAAAGGGGAAATTAAAAGCTCAACCGACCACACCTTCTTAAAAATAGGAAGAAAGAGGGTACTCCAAGAAAGCAAAAAAAACGGTCACAAAAGATCAAAGTTCGTATCAGAGACGCCAGAACAAACGAGCAAAAAAGTACTAGAAGAGACGCGCATCTAAAGGGGCCCTCCATCCCCCCAAATCAAAACTTCTTGAAGGCCTTCTTCACTCAACTCCAAAAAAGAAAAATTCTAACAGAAGACGAAGTATCGGACGCAGACATGTTGGAAGCAGTAGGGGATCTCCCACAAGCTCTTAAAGCGAGAAAATCTGTTTTCGACGCAAATGACATCCAGAGACAGGAGCAGCAAAACGAAAATGTAAAAGTACAAAGTCTAAAAGACCCGGAAGAGCTATTAAGAAACAATATAACAGCTGAGAATACGAATCAAGGCGCGAGGGAAAAACTGACGGCCTCTTTAATTAGCCAACCTACTTCCTACCCAAAGAAAGTAATTCACGAGACGAAAAGCCAAGCAGAAAACCCGAGCAAGGGATCGGAGGTGGTTAAGGAAGTAGAAGGGCAGATCATTAGCGACGCATACTCAGAGAAAACCCAAGCAGTTGATGGGGAGCAGCGGGTGGCTTGGACAAGACCACATCTGTCGCTGGTCTCTCAAAACAAACCAGTCTCAGAGGTAAGGGACTTGCCCAAAACCCTTTGGGACCAGGTTTTAGCGAATAAGGGGCGAAGTAATCAAACCATGCTAAATGAAAACGGCCATAGCCCTCGACGAGACTCCTCATATAATGACCTCCAGGCAACTACACGAAGAAAAGAACAAATCCTGGCATCTCCAAAAAAGAGACGTTTAAGTGACATAGCGGCAGCAATGCAAAAAGAGTCGCCGAGTAAAAAACCAGACATGATCGCTATCATGTCGGCTATGACTATTGTGCTGGCCCCATTTTGCAAATTATATGAGGCGATCAAAGAAGAGGTGAAAGACAACACCGCAATTTTATCCAACATGATGAATAAAACGTCTCACGTTGAAAGGTATATCAAAAAGGGGACAATAGAGGGGTCGAAATGGAAAATGGAAATAAAGAGGCCACGGCGACACCGCAACAAAACCGAGGAGTCGTCGTCCCTAAAGAGAGACTTAAGACAGCTTCAGAAAAGGCAAGTACCAAGCCTAAAGGACTCAATGAAAAAAACAGCCCAGTGAAATTAAGAGCCCAAAGGGGAGAAAGAGGAGATCATAAAATGAATAAAGACGCACTAAGAGTGTTCAAGCTTGAGCAAAGAGAGATAGAGAGCGGCCACCTGATTTTGAACAGACCTACAATCATGAAGATTATGAACAAAACGAAATCTTTATACAAAATCAGACCAGCAGATGTGGTGTTAGTAGAACCATACCACAGAGAGAAAAGGGCCAAAGCCTATGTTCACATTAAAGCAGAAGAAACTGAGCGGATTGACCAACTGGCGTACGAAGAATTAAAGTCATTGGGTTTCACCCTGACCGAGATCACAAAGCCAACGGAGCAAATATTGGCGAGTAAGAAAAAGGCTGATATCGCCATTAGATCAGTGCACTATAAATCAAGGACGGAAGACCTGTATCGCCAAAACCGCAGTCAAGAGGCAGTAGAGAAGGATGGACTAAGAGGGCCCTTCGTGACCACCATTGGGACAAGGAGATAAAGAAAACCACACGAAAGAGATATCACGACACTCGTGACGAAATCTGGCGACGTTACAGAAGTGATCAGCGGGATAGGGTTTATAGTCGTTCTGAAAGTAGTCCGCCTCGAGGAAGAAAACCAGAGCAACAGAGTGAGGTCGGCATTGAAGCAAGGAGGAGAGACGACAAAAACAGCTCTCCAGACCCCAGAAATGGTGTAAAATCTGTAAACTAGGAAGCAGGCCCCTGGAAATGGTTCACTCAAAAATGGAACAAAAACAACAAAAAATAGCAACGACCGGGGCCGTTCAACGTTGGCGATTTTACACTCTGCTACGATGAGGAACGGCCTGAAATAGAGACCTTCACTCTGTGCTCGTGGAACACAAGAGGGCATGCCCACTTGACAAAGGTCGGTGAAGTAAACCTGGGGTTTTACGATATGATATGTCTCCAAGAGACATGGCTGATGGATAAACCTGCATTGGACGGCTACACAGTTGAAATTTCACCGGCAGTGAAAGGCTTACTAGGCAGACCATCGTCTGGCCTGTTGGTGGCGATTAAAACGGGCCAAGGGTTATCGGCTCCAATTAAATGGAAGGAGGCATCCGAAGTATTGGTGGTGTTGACCTCGTGGAAACAGATAAGCGACAAAAATGAAATCAGCTCTACAAAAAATGTAGCAATTATAAATTGTTACTGGAACCCTCAACGGATGTCTATCAAAACATTCTGTGACAACATGAGGGGTACCATCGATAAATTGTATGCAAACTTTGACTCGATCGACATCATAATATGCGGTGACTTTAACGCAAAATGCAGTGTCCTAAGGCCCACTGGTTTGGGTAATGAAAAAGGGAACAGATCAAGAGAAGCATCTTACGAACGAGGGAAAGCCTTGAACCAAGTTATTAAAGCAAGAAATATCCAAAACGTCGCCAATCTCTTCCCCTTACAAGTAAATCTCCCAACATGGGAACGAAACTCCGTAAACGCGACACTTGATTACATCTTTATCTCTGACGGCCTTACAGCAGGTATCACAAGCTTTAAAGTATTAAAAACAGAACACAGTGATCATAACTTGCTTACTTGTGTTTGGCAAGGCAGTAAACCGTCTAAAGAAACATATGGAACAACGCTCGACTTAAACTCCCAAAGAACAAGGCTTAAGATAAGCGAAGGGGACATCGCTAAAATCAAGCAAGGTTGGGTCGAAAAGGTTGATAAATTGCAGGAATTAAACCGCGATGAACGACCAAACTATTTACCCTTGTTATTGGCCTACGAGACCCAGGCTAAAAAGTCCACTAAGATACTCGGGACCGGAAGACATGCATTTAACAAAGCACTGGTTGACAAAAGAAAAGAGGTCCGCAAGCGAAAAAGAACAGCGAAAAAAACAAATGCCTCCGCCGATTGGGAGAAATGGAAGCAAGAAACAAAAGGGTACAAAAACTGGCTAAAACAGCAGAGAGCTTCCCAACTTCAATTAGATGCGGAGTTTATGATGTCCAAATTACAGACAAAAAAATCCAGTGAATTTTGGGGCCTTATAAAAGAAATTACAAACACTCCAGGCTCAGCGCAGACAAACGCGGTGGCCGAATCCAGCTGGATTGCTTATCTGACCAGAGAATTCAAGAGACCAGACGGCGAAGTGTACACGGAGATAAATCGGTCGAATTCATCCTGGATCGATGTATCCAACCCCAGTGAAATAGAAGCATCAATTACCAAACTAAAAACATCAAGAGTCCCTGGTCCGGATGGCCTTACTAATATGGACCTTAAGCGGTACCCGGAAAAATGGTCAGAATTGATTAGTAAAATCTTTCAGGAGTGTGGCAGAAAAAAGATGATCCCCGAAACATGGCGAACTGCGATCATCGTCCCTATTTACAAAAAGGGAGCCCGAAATGAGCCAGTAAGCTATAGACCCATCGCTCTTTTGGACATTATAGGGAAGATCTTTGCGACGCTGCTATTGACCCACTTTAAATCATGGGAACAAAACAGCCCGTCGAGGGACTCCCTACAAACAGGTTTCCAAAAAAACGGGAGCACATCAATAAACATCCTTATCCTCAACATCCTGAAAGCCAAGGTCAAGGATGGGGCGCCCAGGATTTTTTTGGCTTTCGTGGATCTATCGAAGGCCTTCGATAAGATTGATCGTAACAAGTTATGGTCTAAACTACACCACTGGAAATGTCCGGAAGAGGTGTTGGAGCCAATAAAAGCCCTCCATGAGAAGACAAAAATCAAGGTCAAACTGAATCAACAGGGTACATTATCTGAAGAGATTGAAGTCTATAGAGGCGTCAAACAGGGCTGTCCACTGGCCCCCGCCCTGTCAATGCATTTTTGGGAGATTATGGCCAGTCAGAAAGCAAAATTAGAACATTTCCCCCAAAAATAGGAAATACGGAGATCCCTTGCCTGTTGTACGCCGATGATGTCATACTAATCGACCAAACTCCAGTTGGTCTTCAGCGCAAACTGACTAATCTGGCAAAGTATATGAGAGAAAATAACCTGGAGATCAATGAGTCAAAAACCAAGATCTTGGTCTTCGAAAAAAAGCAAAAAAAGAACAAAACAGCAGACATGGTTTCTGGAGAACACTGAAATCGAAACCGTAAAAACCATCAAATACCTAGGGGTATTGATGGACTGTTCTGGAGTGGACAGGGCCTGGCAACTTCAACTATGGGAGAAAACAAAGCGGCTGACCGCCCAAATAAGAGCAGTGGGCAGAAAATACGGCAAATTCTCACTCATCCCAGCCATAACCTTCTATAAAACAAAGGTGGTCCCATCAATACTATATGGTGCCGAGTCATCGCTGTGTTTACCACATAAGCTATGGCCCAAACTGGAGGGTTACGTATGGAAAACAGTTCTGGGTTTACCCAAATCGACCTCCATGCCGGCAATTAGGCGTGAATTGGGCCTAGTTTCACTGACATCCATGGTGGATCAAAGCGCTATGAGGCTATTTAGAAAAATCATCATGTCTGACTCCCTGCCATTATATGAAATTCTGAGGAAAGAAAAGGAAAAAGGGAAATGCTCTGCCCTATCCAACTGGGCAGAGAAAAGAGAAAATGACCTAGCCCAAATAGCCTGCTCCGAACAAGACCTGAAGGAAAACCCGGATCATGTCAAACGCAAAATGGAAGAGTGGGATTGGATAACCACAGTGGAAAAGGCAACTAAAAACAAACTTTTAGCCACTCTACCTCCGACTTTCAACAAATTAAAAATGCTGTTAAAATACTGTCAAAAATTCCCGGATAAAAAACTGAGAAACCTTCTATTGAAAGCAAGATTGAACTTACTCCCTACGCGGGAGATTATGGCCATTCGTGACCCTAAGATCACAAAGTCCTGCCGTCTCTGCAAAAACCTGGATACGATTGAAACCGTCAAGCACCTTGTGATTAACTGTCCAATGACCAGAGAAAACAGAATAGCTTACCTTCGCCCTCTGCTAGACAACGCCTGGATCTTGGAGCCCGACGAGTGGTGGGATAGACTAATCTCAGGAGAGAAAACGAATTGGGCAGTGGCAATGGCGAAACAAATAGAGCTAGCGATGAAAGAAATAAATACTCATAACACCTCATCGCAATCACAATAAAGGATAGACTTTCTTTCTTTCTCTGTCATCCACTTAAAGTCGCAACACACATGGAGAGTGAGGTAGTGTTGCGTGAAGACTTTTCCTTGGAAAGGGAAGGAAAGTGAGAGGACAATTTCGTTTTACTTTTGATAAAACTCAGTTTTTCTTTATTTTTAAACTGAGTAAATGTTTCAATAAAAAAAAAAAAATTATAAAATGTTTATAAAATCTAATTAGTAAAGCATTTTATTTCATTTTAAGACATACCTCTGTTTTTGTAAGTTTAGAAAACATGTTGGGGTACATTTCTTTGCAGAGAACAGGTTCTTGAAGTTGGTTTATAAGGTCTGTTCTGTATCCCATCCTCGATACCCCCAAGGTTTGGCAAGCACTAACCAATTTCTCTTTTGATGCCTGAGAACAAATGTTATTGAAGCATATTATACTGTATCTAGCGTAATGAGAGCTTGCATTTAATATAAAAATAATTTCAAAACAATTATATTAATAAAAAACACATGAATGATGTGAGATTTGAAATAACTGCATTTAAATATACATGTGCTGTTTAAAAAATCGGAAGAGATTATTGTCAAAAAACAAAGGGTGTTTCACAACCTAGACCCTTTGATCCCGTACTCAGGTGGCCAGGGAAAGCCCATAGCTTTTGGATCCTGACGCTGGGGGTGGACAAGCAAGGGAGGATCACCTGGGCAGGGGGTTCTCAGGGAGTGGGGGAGAAGCACCCAATGGAGAGACATGGTATGCCCCTTTTTCCACAACCCATCTAAAGCCTATCCCTGCTTATTTTATGGGAAACTAAAGCTCCCATAATTCCTCCCCACTTTACATTGACAACAGTACTGAGCCGAGGAAGATGAGTAATGAGGTCAGAAAGATTACCTACACTGACTTGCATTGGCTCTGTCCCTGCAATGAGGTGAGGATAGAGTCAGACACGTAGTCCTAGCAATATCCCAGGAGGATAGCTCAGCGGCAATGTTCTCGCCGTGGCAGCAAGACCACATGGACCCACAGGTTCGATCCCCGCGTTTGCACTTAGAAACCTCTGGGAATTAATCACGTTATAAATAACCTATCATATCATATCAATACACACCTGCCACTGGTTAACACTCCCTGTGATAATAAAAGGTGGTGCACACAGGCACACTCTGAGGGAGGCTGGGTACGAGAAGGAACAGCTATTTTGGGGCTGATGTGTACCAGGCTGTGAAATTTGGAAGGCCAACAGGTTGATCGGTAGTTGCACGGATCAAGAGAGAGCCAGGTGAGAAATCCACACTTTCAGGAAGCTATCAGCGTTCCAAGACTGAAACCGAGCGAGAGGAAGAAAAAAACCTTCAAGTTGACTGAATGCAGCCTGCGACCCTCCCGGGTGAACGGCAGAGTTGTGGAGGAGGAGAGGAGGCATTGGTAACTATTAGGCAGAAACCTGTGCAGTTCCCTTTGGGACCACTGCAAAAGATTTAAGACTACAGGTGGTTGGCAGTAAACCCAATTGGTAGCAGTCTGTACCACCCAGATTTACCTGGTAGCTGTGGCTGAGCAGTCAGACTTCTCTCAAGAAGAGTTAGGCAGTATACAGAGTATTCACAATAGGTCAAAAGAACACAGTAGAACAAGCAAACACTGACCAGAGCTTGGTGTAAAAGAGATATAATTATTTATTTAAAAACACATCTAGTTAAACACACTGGCACTAATGTTAAGCAGTTCAGAAACACGGTCACTAAAAGATATACACTCCCTTCAACGATTATTAGACAAGTTTTAAGTAAGGCAACACTTATTTTCAGACAGCGGTGAGCGCTTAACGAAGATGGCACTCTAATCAATCGGTTTAAGAGGGAGAGAAAGGCAGAACAAAGATAGAAACAGACCCCAACACTTTCGGGCGAACACCGTAGGAGAGAAAGGCGGGTTAAAACCGTAAAGTTAAAGTTAACAAGGCCGGACCCACTTTAAGAGGCTCCGGTTGAAATGTGTCCAAGGTCACACGATTGAAAGTGCCCAAAAGTTTCGCACAAGGTTCAGAAACAGTTGGACCAACAGAAAGGGACCAGTTAGATGGTCAAGGCGGCCAGCCCAGTCCAGAAGGTTAAGGGATTATTGTTCAGAAACAGTTGGACCAACAGAAAGGGACCAGTTAGATGGTCAAGGCGGCCAGCCCAGTAAGAAGGTTAAGGGATTATTGTTACCTTGTAGCAATCTTTAGAAAGGGCGGCCTGGCGGACACGGTACCTTAAAATGGTGAGAACGCTCCAGCGGGGGCAGTTGTTCCTGGCAGCGGGTGCAAGTCGGTGCTTCGTCCTGGGAAGAGAGGATCTCGTCGGGGAGGAAAACAGGAGTCTGTTGCACTGCCAGGGAAAAGGCCAGCCACGGAGTTCTCAATTAAAAGGAGCGGTCCTTTTATTCGCGGTCCCGTGGTAAGTGGCTATCCGGTTGCCGGGGTGCTTGGCACGGGCAATTCGACCACAAGACGTCCTGGGATGCGAGAAAAGAAGGTAAACTGGTTGTGCCCACCAGTCAAGGGAAGAAGACCCTCTAGCAGGGAGATCTCCTCTGTCGTTGGGAAGTAGTGAGTCGGTTCAGCAGGGCTCCACCGGTGGTGTCGTCGTAGCAGGTCGGCTGAGCTTCTCCCTCATCGGATTTTCAGGTCCTGTGGCGACTTCTGAAGTTCCAGTCCCAAAAGCCCTGCTTTTATGCAGCACACCCCCATTCACTCAGCCTAGCTGTCAATCAAACATGCTAAGTGGTGAGCCGGCCGGCTCTCCACTTGGGTCAATCATGCAAGAGTGCGACTTGAGTTGCCAAGGCAACTCAAACAAGGGTGCCTAAACCCCCTCCCACACCCCCTGTGGTACCCAGACAGAGTGGCACCCCTTTTGGAGGCTTCTGTCGGGAAGCCCGCCAAAAAGTGGGACAACGGGCTCGACCTTTGGTTTGGAGTTACAGAGGCGAACACAAACACCATTTTAAAACTAAGTTTTGGCAGAAAATACCAACCGGTGAATTGGTATTAATTAAATAAACCGGCGGTATGTTAGAGGCTATGTTAAAATAGTATTAGCCTCGAACAATGGGAAAATCCCATAGAGATATATTCGTGTTTGAATATAAAAAGTAGTATCCACTGCCACCAGCCAAAACTCGACGAGGGGGGATGGGACAGTGCCCCCTCGCACAACAGACCCAGGGGCAATCGAATTGCCCCTACCAGCACGTCCACAATAGGATGGTTTGTACTGGTTCTGTTAGTAATTTGGGACTAGTAAAGCCAATGGTGACTTTACATGCTCTGGGAGACAGTAGTCAGTCCCAGGGTATGGAGTCTATGGTGGGGGGTCACTATGACACCCCGGTATTACGGCATGGAGGGTGCTGTGTAACGCACATAGGAAAAACACATGAGACCCAATGGAGTAAAGGACCCCATAGCCCATAAAACACATTAACATTCAAAGGAACACCACAGATCATGTCCAAGAGTGGGAGAAAAAGAGCCTCACTCTTGGCAGGAGAAAAAAACAACCTCCAGAAATCCAGCAAAGCTGCTGGGCGACTCACTAGGTTAGGAAATTCAGCCTAAACAGAGAATTCTCCCTAACACTAACGTCCTTGACGGTTGCATGAATAAGATGAAAGAAGACCAATTAACACGACCAGTGAGTTATTGAAGGCAACACAAGCCTGGTTTGTGTTAAAAGCAAAAGTGACTGTAATCCGAAGGTTGAAGGTTCTGTGTGTGCCGATAAAATGCAAATAGAAATGACATTTGCTGAATTGTAAAAAAGGAAAGGTGACAAAGTAACAGTGGTCCTGCGAGGTAAAGTCACCAATGCATAAAGGTGGTCGCGAAAAATAAACGCGCGTATACAGCTACGATGGATGTACCATTCCTCGCAGCAGTGATCGTGGGGCACCGTAGCAGGAAGAGGAGGATAGCCAGGCCCACATTTGTTTTACCCAGGATCAGCCTTTTTGGGATGCCTGATGACCAGGTCTATGGCAGGTATAGTTTTCCACCTCATATCATCCTAGACCTGGTCACTGAGTGGGAGGATGATCTCACATCACCCACCCTGTGCTCCCAAGCACTGAGCCCGTTGGAAAAGGTGCTCAATGTACTGCATTTTTTTGGCCATTGGGTCATTTCAGTGGGCAACTGCCATAGTTGGGGGCGTTTCACAGCCCACGCAGTCACGCTGCCTTCACCAGGTGTTGGCAATCATGACTGCACGCCCCTCTGGCCGCAGGCACATATACATGCCCAGAACACCTGCAGAAAGGCAGGCCGTTGTCCAGGACTTTTATGGGGTGGCACACTTCCCCAAAGTGCTTGGTGCCATTGATTGCACACACGTGGCCCTACGTCCACCTAGGGCCATAGACCACATAAATCGGAATCGCAAGCACTGGCATTCCATCAACGTGCAGGTGATGCCAAGGAAATCATTACTTCTGTATATGCCAACTATTCAGGGTCCACCCATGATAGTTTCATATTCAGAAGGTCACCCCTACACCGGGATCTGGAAGCTGGGAGGCATGGCAACACATGGCTCATTGGTGAGTATAAATGCCTGTGCACATGCATGCATGTTAGACACAGACAAATAGACAAAGCCAACTAATGACAGCCATTCTCACCTCCCCACGGAACAGTGCCTTCCCTCTGGGCACCTACATGATGATGCCAGTACGGAACCCCATCACACCACCCCAGGTAAGATACAACGCAGCCAATATTGCAACTAGGGCCATAGTGGAGTGCACATTCGGAGTGCTAAAGTCATGCTTCCGCTCCCTTGACCACTCCGGTGGACAGCTTCTATATGCACCACCAGTAGTGTGCAGGATCATTGTGGTAGCATGTGTCCTGGACAACGTTGCAACACATTGTGGCATACCAGTAGACATGGTGGTGCCCCCAGATCCCCAACCACATGCATGCCCGCTGCACATGGGAGGGGAAGGGCATGTGGCGAGGCAGCCCGTACCCAGCTTGTGGCGCAATTTTTCACCTAAAATCCCACCCCTGCGGAGTGCACACAGGCCTGGCACATTCCAGGTAACAATCTATGATGACAAAGGGACAATCAACTGTCCCAACCTTTCCACCCTGAGAATGTGTCCTTGGAAGTGCTACATTGTGTGCATACCTAGCTACTTAAACTAACCCAATCCTGTGTGAACAAAAGGCACATATTGAAGATTCAGTATGCCACTAAGCCCATGTAAAACAGCACATCTAAATTCTGGTATGTCACATAAACCCTCCCAAACTTCATGTCACCTGGTTGCCACACCATGCCATGGCATGCAATGCCAAAGGTGACAAATAAATGCCCAAGACATAACACTACTGTCACAAAGTGCACTTTGACAAATGGAACAGGTCAGAAATAACTCACTTTGACACATCAAAATAAAATCATACACAGGTGTCAGGGGTGGCACTCTATTAAGAGTGGCACAGGACACCCAGAAAGGGTTTGGGTGGTTGTGCCAAATAAAGTGGACAGATAAGAACACACACAGCGGAAAGGAAAGAGAACGAAGAGTAAGCAAGAGTAGCAAGGGAAAAGATACAGAATGAATACCCTCTTGGGGTGTATGCAGATATAGGAAAAGATTATTCCACGAACCTTGGAAATACTCTAGCCTTCTGCACAGTTTGCTATAACAGAGGCCCACGCTGATTGCTCATGACTTGGAACAGCAGCTCTGGGTGTCTGTAATGTAGAAACAGGACAAGGGAAGGGGCAGAGGTTGACTGATGGGAACCAACAGACAAGCTCTGTACAAAAGGGTCTACAAACAGTACAAGAGAAGATACTACAGACAAATCCAGTAAAGGAGGTGATAGCAAACTAGCAGAAGGAAATGAAAGGAAAGTCGTGTAACAGGATAGGATAGCAGAGGACAGTAAGGAACAAGGTTGAGAGCTCAGAGGAGCAGGAAAGCAATGAGTAAGCCCACAGGAGTAGGACTGTAAGGTAGAACGCCCAGAGGAAAAAGGGCTTAGGGCAGCAGAGTAAAGCAGACTGCACGGCAAGGATCTCGTAAGGGCCGGGCAGTAAGGAGTGAACCCTGAGGGACAGGGCCGCTGAACGTAGAAGGTAGCAGAGGACTGTAGAGAGCTGCTAGGCCGAGAACCCAGCAGAAAAGGTAGATAGTAGGCAGCGGAGCGTGATAAGCTGCAAAGTAGGAAGGCCCAGAGGACAAGGGCTGTAGGTAGCCAGAGAGAGGTAGGCTGCAGAGCAGGGAGCCCCAGAGGACAAGGGCTAAGGCAGCCGGAGTGAGGCAGGCTGCAGAGCAGGGGAGCCCAGAAGACAAGGGCTGAAGGCAGCCGGAGTGAGGCAGGCTGCAGGGCAGGGAGCCCAGAGGACAAGGGCTGAGGAAGGAAAGCAGCAGAGCGTGATCAGCTGCAATGTAGAGGGTCCGCAGAGCAAGGGCGGAGGCTGGAAGGCAGCAGAGTGTGATCGGCTGCAATGTGGAGAGCCCGGCAGGCCAAGGGCGGAGGCTGGAAGGCAGCAGAGCGTGATCGGCTGCAATGTGGAGAGCCCGGCAGGGCAAGGGCGGAGGCTGGAAGGCAGCAGAGCGTGATCGGCTGCAATGTGGAGAGCCCGGCAGGGCAAGGGCGGAGGCTGGAAGGCAGCAGAGCGTGATCGGCTGCAATGTGGAGAGCCCGGCAGGGCAAGGGCGGAGACTGGAAGGCAGCAGAGCGCAATCGGCTGCAATGTGGAGAGCCCGGCAGGGCAAGGGCGAAGGCTGGAAGGCAGCAGAGCGTGATCGGCTGCAATGTGGAGAGCCCGGCAGGGCAAGGGAGGAGACTGGAAGGCAGCAGAGCGTGATCGGTTGCAATGTGGAGAGCCCGGCAGGGCAAGGGCGGAGGCTGGAGGGCAGCAAAGTGTAACAGGCTGCAAGGCAGGAAGCCCAGAGGAGCTGGACTGAGGCAGGGAGCCCAGAAGGCTATGGCTGTAGGCAGTGAAGTGTAACAGGCTGCAAGGCAGGAAGCCCAGAGGAGCTGGACTGAGGCAGGGAGCCCGGAAGGCTAGGGCTGTAGGCAGCAGGGTGTAGCAAGCAACAAGGCAGGGTCCAAGTAGGAGTGAAGGTAAACAGCATACAGGATCCGTAGGAAGACGCGAAAGGTGGAGGAAGGACTCTCAGATGCAAGAGGCTGAGCCACTGCAGGCAGCAGCCTTTATACTGCCTAGCCCAGCACAGAGGCAGGCTAATTGGTTGCACCTGGCTCAGCACACCTGCAGGCAATCGGCCACCTCCCTTTCTGTTCCTGGGCTGGTGGAAGCAGGGCAAGTCTCTAGGGCTTCTGGGGGGTGTAGTTCCATTGATAACCAATAGGAACAGCCAGGAATCGATGCTTGTAGCCAGGTGCATTATGGTATGCGTAGTTTGTTGGAAATAATAATTAAGCAGCAAAGTCTCGCAAATGGGAAATAAAGTTTCCAAAGTAAATATAGATGAATCCAAGAGTCTGTTGTAAATAAATGATAAACATATAGTCCAAATTGAACGTAAATGGATGCGCCCATGGCGGAGGCATGACAGTATGCCCCTCTCCAGGCCCCTCTCCAGGCCCCTCTCCAGGCTCCCTGAAGACCGACCTATAGGAAGAATGTCTGTCACACCGTACAAGAGTCTTATTCCAAAAAGGCAAATCATGAAGCACCAGAAACGGGTTGCAAGGTGAGAGTCTTGAATGGCTGTAGAGAGTATCAAGGCGGCAGCAACTGGGTGTGTGGGTGTCATGAGAGAGCCAGCGGGCTGGAACGCACCTGAGACTGGTAGAGTAGGGTCTGGCAGTCTTAGTGCTATAGATACACCAGCAGGAACAACTGGAGCAGTAGTCTTAACAGGAAAACCCTTCGCTGACCCTGCAACAGTTAGCATGGCGGATGTAGGATCAGGAAGAGAAGGTGCTGAGGGATCAGGTTGTGTAGCAGAGGATTCTGCTGCAGTGAGCACAGCTGCGAAGGAAGTAGAAATCTGGGCATCGGGAGCATCAGAATTAGCAGTAGCTTCAGGAATCACAGTAGCTATAGCAACCTCAAGATTTGCAGCAGAGACTTGAGGAGTCTCAAATGTGGCAGGGAGTTTAGGAACCACAGCAGCAGGAAGATCATGGATTGCAGTTGGAAGTTTGGGTGCTGTAGCAGCTACAGATAGTTCAGGTGTTGCAACTACTGCTAGATCGGGTACCACAACCACTGGCGATTCAGGGGGTATCGAAGAAACTGAAGATGTTGATTGCTCAAGAGTGTTGTCTGATAGCACAGCCACACTTTGGCAAGCCCCGCTTGCCAACTCAGCATGCTCGGTGTGAACTGCACCAGTCTCTTCAGCTGCCATTGTCATTTCAGAAGAGGTTGTAAGTGTGAGTACTGGACAATAGGCAAGGGTGAGGGCGGAACCATCCTTTGCCTCAGAGGGATTTCCAATCAGAAGACCAGCCTTGTTTTGCGGTGTAATGGCTGTGTGCGTGATTTGACCCACCGGAGGAGTTAATTCTTTTCTGTCAGTACAACAACCTGTGTTTCTGTGGCTGGAAGGTGAAAGAGCTGTGTCAGTCTTTAGAAGGGATACATATGCTATGTTTAGGTCTTCCATCTGCTTGGTATAAGTCTGTATACTTTTCTGTATGGCAATTCCAGGCCTTATCATGTCGATCTCTAAAGATAAGATGTCAGGTGTTGGACATAGTGTCAGATGGTCTGGTGACTTGTGTCCCTTCATAAGATTCTTATAATGCAAATAAACAAAGTCATCATAGAGGTCTTCGGTCTTTCTTTTAAGGCGTAGGAGTTGTTCGTGTAGCAGGTAAGCATCATTAGTTTGATCTAAAGCTTCAGAAGCTGGTGTAGTAGAAAATTCGGTTGTAGCAATGGGAAGACTGACCTTAGGGTTATTGTGTTTAGTAGATACTGTAGAAGCATTAAGACAACCGATGGTTAGTATAGGTCTTTTGTACCCAGGACCAGATGCACAAACCTCAGGATAATGACTGCCTTGTCCTGTCAAATAAGGGTTTCCAGCATTCTGGGGAGCTTGCCAAGCTGATCTTGCGCATATCACTCTGGCAACAGCGTATTCTGGTTTAGAGTCTCCCACAATGAGTGCTATATCCTTGTCTGTTGCGGTGTTAGAAGGCTTGTCAGAAGACGCAGGAGTGTTTTTCACTGTTTGGTTTAACAAGATCTGTAAGAATTCATTATCTTGCTGTAGCTCTGCAACAGATAAGGACTGCGGGTCATAGTCGCAAATGTCATAATAATTGTACATGGAAGAAGGGTCAGCTAGCCAGTGAGTATAATACCGTGCTTGTAAATCTTGGTTTACTAAGGCGAGACTGTCCTTTAGACTAAGGTTCTTGTTTGCTGTCTTTAGGGAAACCATAGGTTTATGCAAAGGTTTCTTAACCCGAAAGGAAAGCATCTTTGTTCTGTGTGTGCCTTTCCGGCCTATGGAACAAGACATTTTTGGCTCTTGCATTCTGTCAGGGGTGGCACTCTATTAAGAGTGGCACAGGACATCCAGAAAGGGTTTGGGTGGTTGTGCCAAATAAAGTGGACAGATAAGAACACACACAGCGGAAAGGAAAGAGAACGAAGAGTAAGCAAGAGTAGCCAGGGAAAAGATACAGAATGAATACCCTCTTGGGGTGTATGCAGATATAGGAAAAGAGTATTCCACGAACCTTGGAAATACTCTAGCCTTCTGCACAGTTTGCTATAACAGAGGCCCACGCTGATTGCTCATGACTTGGAACAGCAGCTCTGGGTGTCTGTAATGTAGAAACAGGACAAGGGAAGGGGCAGAGGTTGACTGATGGGAACCAACAGACAAGCTCTGTACAAAAGGGTCTACAAACAGTACAAGAGAAGATACTACAGACAAATCCAGTAAAGGAGGTGATAGCAAACTAGCAGAAGGAAATGTAAGGAAAGTCGTGTAACTGGATAGGATAGCAGAGGACAGTAAGGAACAAGGTTGAGAGCTCAGAGGAGCAGGAAAGCAATGAGTAAGCCCACAGGAGTAGGACTGTAAGGTAGAACGCCCAGAGGAAAAAGGGCTTAGGGCAGCAGAGTAAAGGAGACTGCATGGCAAGGATCCCGTAAGGGCCGGGCAGTAAGGAGTGAACCCTGAGGGACAGGGCCGCTGAACGTAGAAGGTAGCAGAGGACTGTAGAGAGCTGCTAGGCCGAGAACCCAGCGGAAAAGGTAGATAGTAGGCAGCGGAGTGTGATACGCTGCAAAGTAGGAAGGCCCAGAGGACAAGGGCTGTAGGTAGCCAGAGAGAGGTAGGCTGCAGAGCAGGGAGCCCCAGAGGCCAAGGGCTGAAGGCAGCCGGAGTGAGGCAGGCTGCAGGGCAGGGAGCCCAGAGGACAAGGGCTGAGGAAGGAAAGCAGCAGAGCGTGATCAGCTGCAATGTAGAGGGTCCGCAGGGCAAGGGCGGAGGCTGGAAGGCAGCAGAGTGTGATCGGCTGCAATAAGAAGAGCCCGGCAGGGCAAGGGCGGAGGCTGGAAGGCAGCAGAGCGTGATCGGCTGCAATGTGGAGAGCCCGGCAGGGCAAGGGCGGAGGCTGGAAGGCAGCAGAGCGTGATCGGCTGCAATGTGGAGAGCCCGGCAGGGCAAGGGCGGAGACAGGAAGGCAGCAGAGTGCAATCGGCTGCAATGTGGAGAGCCCGGCAGGGCAAGGGCGAAGGCTGGAAGGCAGCAGAGCGTGATCGGCTGCAATGTGGAGAGCCCGGCAGGGCAAGGGCGGAGACTGGAAGGCAGCAGAGCGTGATGGGCTGCAATGTGGAGAGCCCGGCAGGGCAAGGGCGGAGGCTGGAGGGCAGCAAAGTGTAACAGGCTGCAAGGCAGGAAGCCCAGAGGAGCTGGACTGAGGCATGGAGCCCAGAAGGCTATGGCTGTAGACAGCGAAGTATAACAGGCTGCAAGGCAGGAAGCCCAGAGGAGCTGGACTGAGGCAGGGAGCCCGGAAGGCTAGGGCTGTAGGCAGCAGGGTGTAGCAAGCAACAAGGCAGGGTCCAAGTAGGAGTGAAGGTAAACAGCATACAGGATCCGTATGAAAACGCGAAAGGTGGAGGAAGGACTCTCAGATGCAAGAGGCTGAGCCACTGCAGGCAGCAGCCTTTATACTGCCTAGCCCAGCACAGAGGCAGGCTAATTGGTTGCACCTGGCTAAGCACACCTGCAGGCAATCGGCCACCTCCCTTTCTGTTCCTGTGCTGGCGGAAGCAGGGCAAGTCTCTAGGGCTTCTGGGGGGTGTAGTTCCATTGATAACCAATAGGAACAGCCAGAATCGATGCTTGTAGCCAGGTGCATTATGGAATGCGTAGTTTGTTGGAAATAATAATTAAGCAGCAAAGTCTCGCAAATGGGAAATAAAGTTTCCAAAGTAAATATACATGAATCCAAGAGTCTGTTGTAAATAAATGATAAACATATAGTCCAAATTGAACGTAAATGGATGCGCCCATGGCGCAGGCATGACAACAGGAACATCCATTTTCCGGCATAGCATATCATAAACACGGGACCCAACAGTGAGAATGTCAGAGGGTAACCAATCACAATAGCACAAGTGTCTCAATGTGACAAAGCTACCACATGGACCCCCTTCTATCTTGAGTGTGTCTCTTTTAGCTAAGGGGGCAGGTTAACGCATACAGCAGGAAGGGTATCAATAATGGAGACAGTCAAGGTAATACATGAAGATGTAACATGAAAAAATGCACATTTACCATTGTCCAAACAAAAAGGTATGCTAACCATGCACTGGACAAACAATCATAAATCCCCACTAGGGGTATATACACATGTTGGACTTCAAACTGGCCACAGAAAGGATGGAAGCCCAATGCCACTGTGTAAGTTACTTTCACACGCTGCCCTCCTTTCAAGCCCATGGAAAGGGGAAGCAGGAGTGGCATATGTGTCTGGACCCTAAGGCACAAACAAGGAGTGTACTAACACGAGACAAGCCTGGATGGGTCCAGCCGGAACACGCAGTGGATCCCTTTCGGATGCTACACAAAGCAACACACTGTCCCATGAATGCACAATGGACAGAAAATAAAGTAAAACAAAAATCAAAAATGGCCATGGTGGACCAAGGGGCAGGGGGCACCCAGGAGGGAGGATGTGCAGGGTAGATGTTAATAAAAAACCTCCATGGGTTAATGGCCTGCACGGCTAGCATAGATTGGGAGAGCTGCTCATGCTGTGGTCACCCTCTGGTGTAGCATTAGGTGTGCGTGATAAGGGAGGCTGACCTGCCCTGGTCTGATCCTGAATGGCAGCGACCGTGCAGGCCTGAAAGGTTTGATTCTGCATCATGATGGTCGGGAGGTCCGCATGCAGCACCTCACGTGATGCACAGAGTTCCGCCTGAAAGACCTCACGGGATGCACGGATCTCCATTTGCAGAGACGTTGTGCGTCACCTGCTCCATCTGCTGTTCTGCCTGTCTACTGCGGGCCAACTCCAGTGCAGCCAGAGTAGATATGAGGGAGGTATTCTCTCCCTCAAGGCAGTCCTGTGGGCCTCAGCAGTTATGGCTGTGCGCAGAGCCCCCAGTTCAGCCCGTTGGTCCCAGTTGCTGGTCAACATGTCCAGCCTGTGCGAGCAGCATGTGGACTGCAATGCCTGCTGCTGGGGCTCCATCTGTCTTTCAGGGGGGAGAATGGAATTGGCCACCCTATCCATGCCCTGAGCCAACATCTCACATGATGCCCCCTGTTGCTGTGCAATAGTATACATGGATTGCTCCCACACAGTATTTCCGGGTGGCACACGGCCACCGCGTTGCTGGACCCCACACCTGCCGGACCCAAGGATACCAGGCTCTTGCTGCGCTGGCACTGCCTGTGGCTGCAGGACTGCATTCCTCCCTTGATCAGCTGCCCCAGGAACAGGAGCCAATACTGTGGAGCGTGACCCTGCAGCCGTAACCACCACAGAAGGACATACCAACACTGACTGGCCCTGTGAGGGGTCTACTCCCCCCTGCAGGTGTTTGGGACAGAACAGCATCCACAGTAGAATCCCTCACCTGCGACAGCAATGAGGGTTTCATGTCCGTTTCAGCACCAGAGGCGTAGGCTTCCTCAGAGGTGTACTCAGAGACACCCCTGGCCAGGATGGTCTGTAGCACCAATGGATTCTGATGTGCTACCACACCACGTCCTCCTCCACTGCATCCAGTGCCTCATCACCTGCACACATTTTAATGAAAACATGAATACACATGTTAATGGCATAGGCCACACACATAGGTATTACAATATTGTTAGCCAACACATGAACCTGCCATGTCACACATGACACAAAGTCAGGCACGCACGCAGTGTCAATGAAATGGAAGGGGATCCTGAAAGCAGACATGGATGCGTGTCAAAGGGCAAAATAACACATATACTGCATAGCACCTGCATCACACACTAGCATGTGACTGGCATAGTCCCTCCACAAACATGACTGATGCCATTACACAGATGGCACGTAGCATAGCCATGCCAGAACTGTCAACCAGCCTCAGATGGAAGTTGTATACTACTGACCATGAGCCATGTACAATGCATGTCAGATGACATTTCATGGAATTCACTATGAGAAAACACACATGTGTCACAGGGTGCAACAACACTTGAGTGTTGTAATACAGTGAGGGCAGGCACACAGATTCAATAATGCTAGGTCACATTGACATCACACAAGTGAATAGGCATTTTGAAGGGAATAACAGGGTTTAGAAGTGTGTGCGTGCAGTGCAGTACATGGGTACGGCCTCAACTATGAATAAAAACACAGATCCAGTAATGTCAATGTAGTGGCCTGATGGCAGTGTAAGGGTAAGTGCCGTCATCATGTGTAAAGTGTTGGTAGTGGGTTTTAGGGATACAGTAAACCCCACCCCCAAGGGCGGGGAATGGCTGGGAGGCAGTGCATGGGTTAAAATGATTGCTCAGAGGACCGTGTCGTAGCAGACAGTGTGGGCGGGTGGCAAGTGCATTTTCTTAGTCATCTGGGAGTACAGCATGGGAGAGGAGGACAGAAATCACAACACATGCGGAAGCATCAGAAGTGCCTGCAGACCCAGAGAAGCTACACCTGCAATTACATAGAGGCAGGGAGGCTGTACCAGAGGGAGGCCTCAGCTCAACACAGATGTGAAGCACAACCTAATTTCCATGAGGAGCAACTGACAAAGAGGGAGTATGAAAGGGATAGTCAAAGACCATGAGAATGAAGTAAATACTGGAGATAGAGTTGAAGGAACTGCTGGCCCAGGACCCATAGGGACTTGCTGAGAATGCAGAGGGTTCAATAATGAACACTCATAGCCACTGTGAGCCTGTGCCTTCATCACAGTCCTAGGGTGATAGGGTGATACCTTGCAGCAAGCCTAAAGGACTTTTCACACAGTCCAGGACTGCAGAGCTGCAGAGGGAAGAGTGTAGAATCACAGAAATCCTGGTAAAGACCGTTGCAGTAGTCCACCATAGGAATTACCAATCCGCTGGAGACAGTGAGCTGCTGGGGGATGGAGAGGAAAAGAAGAATGCTTCTGAGGAGGAGCATCTTGCAGGGTGACCTCGCAGAGACGTCAGTCATGTGACGATAGAAGGCCACTGTTGAGTGGAAGATCATCACAGGCTATCCGCGACTACAGGTTGGAGCAAGAATTGGGCCAAGAGAGGCTGGACAGAGAGTATCATGGAAGGAGGGAGCATGTGTGTTGATGAGGATTGCCTTTGTGTGTAGCATATGGTTTGTATGCAGTCTGCATGACAACAAGCATGTATCAGTCCAACATCACATGGGTCACACATGGCAGTCATGTCAATGTAGCCTGAACTGGCAGACAGTCGTTACACATCACCCAAGCAACATACACATGGCCTGTACACACATGCATCACCACTCACCGGACATTGGCAGGTCTCCCTCGCCTTGTATCTGCTCCACTGCAATAAAATCACTAGTGATCTTCTCATGTCCAGAGAGTTCATCATCCTCTGGTGGTGACTCACTGCAAGTCACCAGAGTAGAGGCGAACTTTGCAGCAAGCTTGTCTTTTGCTCAGTGTCGGAGGTCATTTCGACGCTTCACAATATCACCAGCTGTGCACCTCTCATAGCCCAAGGTCCTAATACGGTCTGCGAGGCACTGCCAGTGGGTCATACGCTGAGCAGGTGTATGTGTGCTACCTGCCTGCACCAGCATGTCACGCCCGTGTTTCAACATGTAGTCCACGAGCATGTCCAGTTCCTCATCACAGAAACTCCTCTTTCTCGACGTGTGGGACTCCTGTGCCGCGTCTGGGGTCTCAGCCTGTAGCGCTGGAGCATGCTTCTGCTTCTTGTGAGGTGGTGCAAACCCTGAGTGGCTTGTACCGCTCTGGTCAGTAGGGGCTGAGTACAGGTGGACTGACCTATGGAATCAGCCACCAATGTAACAACAGAAGGTCGGCTTGCAGGTATCAGTAGCTGGGTGCTGTTGCCAGGACCCTGCGCCGCACGTGTCTTGGCCTTAGTGACAAGGGACTGGGTCCCTGAGTCACACTGGGCAAGGACCAATCCAGGCCTGGCTGGGTGACCCCGAACCAGGGTGCCCTGCAGCTTCCAGACCCTGGCCAGTGTGAACAGCAGATGACACTGCTGCTCCAGATCACCGGGTGCCGGGAACTTGCACCGCATGTGTCTTGGCCTTCGGGACATGGAAATCGGCCATTGAGTCACACTGTCCCTATGCCGGGGCCACAACAGTCCGGGCTGGCTGACCCTGGGCAGTGGTAGCCGCAGCTGTCCCTGCAGCTTCCACACCCTGGCTGCTCCGCACAGCAGATGGCACTGCTTGTCCGGGACCACGGGTGCTGGGTATGTCAGCAGCTGCTGCAACTCCCTGCCCCGGTTGGGTGTGGGGCATAGCTCTCCCTGCATGGGCCTGGAAACCTTGCCCACGTGGACCACCTTGGCCACCTTGGCCACCCTGGCCACGTCGCCCATTTTGGCCAGCTTGGCCACCCTGGCCACGTCGCCCACCTTGTGCCAGATTCAGCCCTTTGTCTCACCTGTTTGTCCTTTGTTGTTTTCTTCTTTGGAGATCTTTCTTTGTTCCTGGACATTCAGGACTTGTACAGGTAAGGGCGGGTATCCTACGCGTCCAGTGTGAGGCCCGCGACCAGCCTCGGGGAGATGGTAGGAGTTCAGAATTCCAGGAAGGTAAGAGATGGGGCAGTCAATGTCTGGGATGGAACTTGGAACCAGGAAGGGATTCACAATACTTGCAGAGTGCAGGGGTCTGACAGTGAGCATGGAAGGACAGGACAGGGGTCCGGGTAGGAAGAGGAACGAACGGCCCACAGGCAAAAGCGTAAGGGCAGCACTTTAGAACACCAGGAAGGAATTGGGAGCCGAAGATATCAGAGAAGGAGCACTGAAAGGAGGGAGGTAGTTACGAGCACACTTGCCGAGAACTCGGAAGGGTAGCGTTGAGACACACAGAGCCGCGGAGGTGTGTCTGTTTTCTAGGAAGCAACAGGTCTTACGTAAACGCTAGACAACAGCGTTTCTGAGGCGTCGGCCGTGTTGGGAGGATAGCCGATCCAACGTTGCGGTGCACAATGGACCATGATGTCCAAAAGGGGCAGAAACGGCGTATCATGACACCTTGGCCACCTTGGTCACCCTGGCCACATCGCCCACCTTGGCCACCTCTGGCAAGTCACCCACATTTGCCTCCCTTCCCACTTGTTGCCCTCTCAGTCATTGCACTGATGGACTAGCGCAATGGGAGGTACAGCCAACAATTGTCCTGGGCAATTGGCGTGAGGGGGCAGGGTATGTGAATGAAAACGTACCACTGTGCTCCAGAAAGGCTCTATGTGACCCCTGGTGAAAAAATAATGGGTAGCGCAACGCTCAGGCACCCCAAAAACAAAGATCAACATGTACGCGACCCCTCGGTAGCCCACGTGTGAGTAAAATACATCCTCCAGTACGCTGTGTCACACAGCAACACAAAAAATGCGTACAAGAGGAACACGTAGGCTACTATGACCTTGAAAATGGGGTACGCGACACACAGGGGCAACCACAGTGGGAAACATGCGTGCACGACTCACCGTCTGTCTCGTAGAATGAAAAAAATCACAAACGCGTGTGCCCGTAGGCAACTCCCCTGCCAAAACAAGAAATACGCACTGCCACAGTAGTGAACTATTCGTGTGTGAACCCACAAAAATATGAAGTTCACACGTCCATCCCCACGAAAAGCATGTACAGTGCTCTGTTGTCCTACGCAGACTTTTAACCCGATACTGAACGGCAACGCCCAACATCCAGCCTGTGTCATGTAACTTACGCGCTTGGGCCTTTCCTCTGATTACACACTAACGCGCTGTTTCCGCACGTGCAGAGTCACTCCGTTTCCGGCTGGCCACGCGAAAGAACACGGAAAACCCACGCTCCTGCCTATAAGGCTATTTACTGGCCTCCAACTGCCCAAGCTGCCTCCTACGAGCCATCTGCTGCTGCCAGCCCACTCTGTGTGCCTGCTGCCAACATGCCCTGCATTTTGGTGCCTGCTCATCAGCCATCGCCAGTGATCCTGTCGTTGTGACCACCTCTGCTGATCCTGAAGACTCCCGACTTCCATACCACCGCTCCACAGCCCAGTCCCAGGGCCACCTTGCCCACCCACACCTGCCTCGGGGGTTGTCATGTCTGACACCAAACCATCTGAGGCAAGTGACAACCCCCCGGCAGAGAGGCAGAGGGCTGTCAGCTTCTCACCCAGGGAAGTTAGCATCCTGGTAGAGCAAGTCCTGGGGCTTCATGATGCTCTCTTCCACGGCCCATCGCAAGTCGGCAATGGATGGAAGAAGATCTGGGGGGACATCGTGGGTGCCATCAACGCATAGGGGGTGCACCCCATGGCTACCATCATGTCCACAAGCGCTGGGAGGACTTAAAGTCCAGGACCCACAACAAGGCCTGGTGCCTCATCAAGACTGGTGATGATTGAGTGAGATGCCGGGGCCGCTTGACCACCGACAAGATGAGGGTACTGGAGTGCTTCTACCCAGCGCTGTACCCCGAGGTCTTGGAGTTGGTGCTCCATCTGGAGTCGACTGGTAAGTGTTCATGTGTCCTTGTCCACCATAGTGCATGTGCATGTTGACGTGTTACTGGAGTGTGCACCTTGGCCTTATGTCTGGCATGCCTCCTGTACAGATGTCTGTGTGCATGTCCCTGACAGTGCTGCATGTGAGTCCATTCAAGCGTGTCCCACATCAATGGTGTCTGTGTTGCAATGCATGAAGCGCACAGACATGTAACGATGTGCACATGTTTGCATACCTGTGTCTGGTCTGGGGCATGCGAGAGGTGTGACACATGGGTGCTTATGTCACCATCATGGACATGCATGGTGTACATGTGCGTGTGTCTGAGTAATGAGTGTGTGACTGCCCAACACTCTGCACGTATGTTACTTGAGTTCTTGATTTGTGATTGCCTCACACTGCCAATTTGCCCTTGAGTGCACTTTGACGTGATAGCTCCATGGCCTGCCTCATGACTGTCAGGTGATGTGTGTGAATGAGATGTGTATGTCCCATGATGCGTGTGATCTGAATACACAATTATGATCTTGTGTCAGTGCCTTGTCCATGGATGAGAATGTCTGTTGTGAATGACAGACATGTTTGTGAATGTGTGTGAATGGCACTTTCCTGTGTGTATTGGAGGGTGATGATGGTTGTGACCTTTGACAGTGCCAATGATGTACATTGGCATTGTGACAAACACACATACACACATATGTTCAGTAGCCTGATGTTTGTGTTCTATGTTTCCCTATCCACAGCGACGATGGAAGAAAAGGGCGGAGAAGGCGCTGTGGAGCACCGCAGCAGGGATGCCTCCACTAGGCACAGGCACAGGGCCCAGTCCTCCTCCCAGGTACCGTTATCTTCCGGTAGCAAGGAGACTGGTGCCGCGTCCATGACAGCGGCCGCAGCTGCTGAGGGGAGGCCCAAGAGGATGAAGTTGGTTGTGGGCACCTTGGCAGTTGGAGGGACAGATGAGCCCACACAAGGGCAATCCGATACGGAAGACAGTGGGGAGTCATCCAGGTTGGTGGTGGTGGAGGAGGAGGAGGCCACATCAGCCAAGCACATGGGGCCCGGCAGGGGTGATGCGGTAGGTGTGGCTGGTGCAGTCCAGGATCAGGGGCCGGAGGCAGTGCAGGTCACTGTGGAGGGGCCTGTGACTAATCTTGTCCCGGGAACTGCGACTGCACCAGTATGCACCTGCGGGCATGTCTCAGGCCGGACCCATCCACAAGTGGCGGATGTATCCACGCAAACGGATCTTCCACTACCTGCGGATGAAGCAATTCGTGACAGGGTGGAACCATTGCTAGCCGGTATTGCGAGGCGTACAGGCACCATTTGTGATGATGTGCAGGATTCCAATCGGGGGCTTGCACATCATCACAATGAGGTCTGTCGCCTAATTAACTGGCTAGCTCAGTTCCTGGTCACGAATCTGGTACGTGTGCTGGCCACTGCTACAACCCCCCTCCTCCTTTTCCTCCTCTGTGTGCCAGTCGTCCTCCCTGCTGTCTTCCGACCCAAATACCACCAGTGCCCCCTGTGTACCTGTCCCAACCCTGGCGGCCAGTCTGGTGGCGATCATATCCCTGCCACAGTCGCGAGTCGAAGGAGGATCATCAGAGGTTGTCACCGCAGCGACAGGAGCTATGGCAATGGAGGAAATGAAGGCACCAAGCAGCAGGGCACGTGCACGATTGCCCCGGGTGGTGTCATCATCCCAGAGGCTGTCCTTGTGGCGCAGGCACCAGACATTTTGGCAGCAGCAAGCTTAGGGTAGGAAGCAACAGGACTCGGGGCGTTCATCATCAGAGGGGCAGGTATGGGCCATCAGGCAGGAGGCAAAAGTGGACCTTACGACAAGGATGTCTTCTGTGTTGGAGCGTTTGGGCCAGCAAATCGGGGCAGAGCAGCAGTGGGCAAAAGAGGCGCGACTCACCATGGCCAGGGCAGAGAATTCACTGCGTCGGGCAGAGAGGCGGGCGGTGGTCCTCGAGGAGACTCGCAGGGAGTTCGAGAGGAGCATGGAGTCCCTGCAAGCCATTGAGGGGGAAGCCGAGGTCCGCCTACTGGAAGTAGACGCAGTGTTCGATGATGCCCTGGCAGAGACTATGAGAGAGCATGGTGAGGAGATGGACTAGCCTGCTGCCTTTGTATATAGCTCTTTAGGAGTAGGTTTCATTTGTTTTTTCTTTTTATTTGGAGTTCCTGGACTTTGCTCGGCATCTTGTATATAGTTATTTTTGTATTGTATTTTTATGATTTTTCTGCATGTTTTGCGACCACGGACCCTGGATCTTTGTAAATATTTGGATTTTAATTTGAACAGTTTTTTAACCATGAAGGAATGGTTTCACATGATATGTGATTTCATTTGCACATACGTTAATGGACAAGGACCTCTTTCATTTTTTACATCGCATTGATTTTGTTTTTCACTTTCTTTTGGTTTTTGATTTGGTTCATGAATGTTTAATTTGATGAAGATGAAATCGAAGTGGTGTCTGGTCTCAACGGTTTAGTGCATGTTTCACTCCTCCATGACTCATTTGCATGTCCCTGCTGTTCACCAATGTAATTCATGTGTGTGCACACATGCATGCATGTGTGATGTTAGGATTCACATGACATGGGGCATTTACTAGGGAGAATGACCAATGGATGGGTGTTGAGGTGCACCAGGGGGGGGTGCAGCGTGTGGTGGCATTTTAGTTGGCATGTGCTGCGTGATTGTATGTTGGTCCAATGTGTTTTGGTGTGGAGGGCGGGGACATGTGGCGGGGCCTGCCTGCAGGTTGCCGTCACTGGTGGGGGTTGAGGACATGAGGCGGGGACTGTCCGCAGGTTGCCGTCACTGGAGAGGGGTGAGGACATGAGGCGGGCCCTGCCTGCAGGTTGCCGTCACGGGTGGGGACATGTGGCGGGGCCTGCCTGCAGGTTGTTGTCTCTGGTGGGGGTGGGGATATGAGGCGGTGCGTGTCTGCAGGATGCCATCACTGGTGTGGCATGGGGACATGAGCCGGGGCATGCCTGCAGGTTGCCGTCTCTGGTGGGGAGTGGGGACATGATGCAGGGCCTGCCTGCAGGTTGCCGTCACTGGTGGGTTGTGGGGCATGAGGCGGGGCTTGCCTGTAGGTTGCCGTCACAGGTGGGGACATGTTGTGGGCCTGCCTGCAGGTTGCCATCACTGGTGGGGACGTGGGGACATGAGGCGGGCCTGCCTGCAGGTTTCCGTCACAGGTGGGGACATGAGGTGGGGCCTGCCTGCGGGGTACGGTCACGGGTGATGGGGTGGCCATGTGGTGTGGGCTGCCTGCGGGGTATGTTCACAGGTGTTGGTGGGGGTCCCATGTGATGTGGGCTGCCTGCGGGGTATGGTCATGGGTGATGGGGGGCCATGTGGTGTGGGCTGCCTGCGGGGTATGTTCACGGGTGATGGTGGGGGTCCCATGTGGTGTGGGCTACCTGCGGGGTGTGGTCAAGGGTGATGGGGTGGCCATGTGGTGTGGGCTGCCTGTGGGGTGTGTCCACGGGCGATGGTGGGGGTCCCATGTGGTGGGGGCTGCATGCAGGGTATGTTCACAGGTGATGGGGGGCCATGTGGTGTGGGCTGCCTGCAGGGTATGTTCACGGGTGATGGTGGGGGTCCCATGTGGTGTGGGCTGCCTGTGGGGTATGGTCACAGGTGATGGGGCGGCCATGTGGTGTGTGCTGCCTGTGGGGTATGTTCACGGGTGATGGTGGGGGTCCCATGTGTTGTGGGCTGCCTGTGGGGTATGTTCACAGGTGATGGTGGGGGTCCCATGTGGTGTGGGCTGCCTGTGGGGTATGTTCACAGGTGATGGTGGGGTTCCCATGTGGTGTGGACTGCCTGTGGGGTTTGGTCACGGGTGTTCGGGTGGCCATGTGGTGTGAGCTACCTGCGGTGTAAGTTCAAGGGTGATGGTGGGGGTCCCATGTGGTGTGGGCTGCCTGTGGGGTGTGGCAACGGGTGATGGGGTGGCCATGTGGTGTGGGCTGCCTGCAGGGTATGTTCACAGGTGATGGGGGGCCATATTGTGTGGGCTGCCTGTCGGGTATGTTCAAGGGTGATGGTGGGGGTCCTATGTGGTGTGGGCTGCCTGAGGGTGTGGTCACGGGTGATGGGGTGGCCATGTGGTGTGGGCTGCATGTGGGGTATGTTCACAGGTGATGGTGGGGGTCCCATGTGGTGCAGGCTGCCTGCGGGGTATGTTCACAGGTGATGGTGGGGGACCCATGTGGTGTGGGCTGCCTGCGGGGTATGGTCACTGGTGATGGGGGGCCATGTGGTGTGGGCTGTCTGCTGGGTCTGGTCACAGGTGATGGGGGGGCCATGTGGTGTGGGCTGCCTGTGAAGTATGTTCATAGGTGATGGTGGGGTTCCCATGTGGTGTGGGCTGCCTGCGGGGTATGGTCACAGGTGATGGGGGGCCCATGTGGTGTGGGCTGCCTGCAAAGTATGTTCACAGGTGATGGTGGGGTTCCCATGTGGTGTGGGCTGCCTGCAGGGAATGCTCAGGGATAATGGGGGGACCATGTGGTGTGGGCTGCCTGCGGGGTATGTTCACGGGTGATGGTGGGGTTCCCATGTGGTGTGGGCTGCCTGCGGGGTGTGGTCACAAGTGATGGGGTGGCCATGTGGTGTGGGCTGCCTGCGGGGTATGTTCACGGGTGATGGTAGGGGTCCCATGTGGTGTGGGCTGCCTGTGGGGTATGTTCACAGGTGATGGGGGGCCATGTGGTGTGGGCTGCCTTTGGGGTATGTTCACGGGTGATGGTGGGGGTCCCATGTGGTGTGGGCTGCCTGCGGGTGTGGTCACGGGTGATGGCTTGGCCATGTGGTGTGGGCTGACTGCAGGGTATGTTCACAGGTGATGGGGGGCCATGTGTTGTGGGCTGCCTTCGGGGTATGTTCCCGGGTGATGGTGGGGGTCCCATGTGGTGTCGGCTGCCTGCAGGGTGTGGTCACGGGTCATGGGGTGGCCATGTGGTGTGGGCTGCCTGCGGGTATGTTCACAGGTGATGGTGGGGGTCCCATGTGGTGTGGGCTGCCTGCTGGTGTGGTCACGGGTCATGGGGTGGCCATGTGGTGTGGGCTGCCTTCGGGTATGTTCACGGGTGATGGTGGGGGTCCCATTTGTGTGGGCTGCCTGCGGGTGTGGTCACGGGTGATGGGGTGGCCATGTGGTGTGGGCTGCCTGCGGGGTATGTTCACGGGTGATGGTGGGGGTCCCATGTGGTGTGGGCTGCCTGCAGGGTATGTTCACAGGTAATGGTGGGGGTCCCATGTGGTGTGGGCTGCCTGCGGGATATGGTCACAAGTGATGGGGGGCCATGTGGTGTGGGCTGCCTTTGGGGTATGGTCACAGGTAATGGGGCGGCAACGTGGTGTGGGCTGCCTGCGAAGTATGTTCACAGGTGATGGTGGGGTTCCCATGTGGTGTGGGCTGCCTGCGGGGTATGCTCACGAGTGATGGTGGGACCATGTGGTGTGGGCTGCCTGCGGGGTATGTTCACAGGTGATGGTGGGGGTCCCATGTGGTGTGGGCTGCCTGCGGGGTGTGGTCACAAGTGATGGGGTGGCCATGTGGTGTGGGCTGCCTTCGGGGTATGTTCACGGGTGATGGTGGGGGTCCCATGTGGTGTGGGCTGCCTGCTGGTGTGGTCACGGGTGATGGGGTTGCCATGTGGTGTGGGCTGACTGTGGGGTATGTTCACAGGTGATGGGGGGCCATGTGTTGTGGGCTGCCTTCGGGGT
This sequence comes from Ambystoma mexicanum, assembly GCF_040938575.1. Taxonomy (NCBI): domain Eukaryota; kingdom Metazoa; phylum Chordata; class Amphibia; order Caudata; family Ambystomatidae; genus Ambystoma; species Ambystoma mexicanum. The sequence goes on along the minus strand of NC_090932.1, from coordinate 658,664,187 downwards.
ATGTTCCCGGGTGATGGTGGGGGTCCCATGTGGTGTCGGCTGCCTGCAGGGTGTGGTCACGGGTCATGGGGTGGCCATGTGGTGTGGGCTGCCTGCGGGTATGTTCACGGGTGATGGTGGGGGTCCCATGTGGTGTGGGCTGCCTGCGGGTGTGGTCACGGGTCATGGGGTGGCCATGTGGTGTGGGCTGCCTGCAGGGTATGTTCACAGGGGATGGTGGGGGTCCCATGTGGTGTGGGCTGCCTCCAGGGTATGTTCACAGGTGATGGTGGGGGTCCCATGTGGTGTGGGCTGCCTGTGGGATATGGTCACGAGTGATGGGGGCCATGTGGCGTGGGCTGCCTGCGGGGTATGGTCACAGGTGATGGGGGGGCCACGTGGTGTGGGCTGCCTGCGGAGTATGCTCACGGGTGATGGTGGGACCATGTGGTGTGGGCTGCCTGTGGGGTATGTTCACGGGTGATGGTAGGGGTCCCATGTGTTGTGGGCTGCCTGTGGGGTATGTTCACAGGTGATGGTGGGGTTCCCATGTGGTGTGGGCTGCCTGTGGGGTATGTTCACGGGTGATGGTGGGGGTCCCATGTGGTGTGGGCTGCCTGTGGGGTATGTTCACAGGTGATGGTGGGGTTCCCATGTGGTGTGGACTGCCTGTGGGGTATGGTCACGGGTGATGGGGTGGCCATGTGGTGTGAGCTGCCTGCGGGGTAAGTTCAAGGGTGATGGTGGGGAACCCATGTGGTGTGGGCTGCCTGTGGGGTATGTTCACAGGTGATGGTGGGGTTCCCATGTGGTGTGGACTGCCTGTGGGGTATGGTCACGGGTGATGGCGTGGCCATGTGGTGTGAGCTGCCTGCGGGGTAAGTTCAAGGGTGATGGTGGGGAACCCATGTGGTGTGGGCTGCCTGCAGGGTATGTTCACAGGTGATGGGGGGCCATATTGTGTGGGCTGCCTGTGGGGTATGTTCAAGGGTGATGGTGGGGGTCCTATGTGGTGTGGGCTGCCTGAGGGTGTGGTCACGGGTGATGGGGTGGCCATGTGGTGTGGGCTGACTGCAGGGTATGTTCACAGGTGATGGTGGGGGTCCCATGTGGTGCAGGCTGTCTGCTGGGTCTGGTCACAGGTGATGGGGAGGCCATGTGGTGTGGGCTGCCTGTGAAGTATGTTCGTAGGTGATGGTGGGGTTCCCATGTGGTGTGGGCTGCCTGCGGGGTATGCTCACGGGTGATGGGGGGACCATGTAGTGTGGGCTGCCTATGTGGTATGTTCACAGGTGATGGTGGGGGTCCCATGTGGTGTGGGCTGCCTGCGGGGTATGTTCACAGGTGATGGTGGGGTTCCCATGTGGTGTGGGCTGCCTGCGGGGAATGCTCACGGGGGATAGGGGGACCATGTGGTGTGGGCTGCCTGCGGGGTATGTTCACGGGTGATGGTGGGGTTCCCATGTGGTGTGGGCTGCCTGCGGGGTGTGGTCACAAGTGATGGGGTGGCCATGTGGTGTGGGCTGCCTGCGGGGTATGTTCACGGGTGATGGTGGGGGTCCCATGTGGTGTGGGCTGCCTGCGGGGTATGTTCACAGGTGATGGGGGGCCATGTGGTGTGGGCTGCCTTTTGGGTATGTTCACGGGTGATGGTGGGGGTCCCATGTGGTGTGGGCTGCCTGCGGGTGTGGTCACGGGTGATGGGGTGGCCATGTGGTGTGGGCTGACTGCAGGGTATGTTCACAGGTGATGGGGGGCCATGTGTTGTGGGCTGCCTTCGGGGTATGTTCCCGGGTGATGGTGGGGGTCCCATGTGGTGTCGGCTGCATGCAGGGTGTGGTCACGGGTCATGGGGTGGCCATGTGGTGTGGGCTGCCTGCGGGTATGTTCACGGGTGATGGTGGGGGTCCCATGTGATGTGGGCTGCCTGCGGGTGTGGTCACGGGTCATGGGGTGGCCATGTGGTGTGGGCTGCCTGCGGGGTATGTTCACGGGTGATGGTGAGGGTCCCATGTGGTGTGGGCTGCCTGCGGGGAATGCTCACGGGGGATGGGGGGACCATGTGGTGTGGGCTGCCTGCAGGGTATGTTCACAGGTGATGGTGGGGTTCCCATGTGGTGTGGGCTGCCTGTGGGGTGTGGTCACAAGTCATGGGGTGGCCATGTGGTGTGGGCTGCCTGCGGGGTATGTTCACGGGTGATGGTGGGGGTCCCATGTGGTGTGGGCTGCCTGCGGGGTATGTTCACAGGTGATGGGGGGCCATGTGGTGTGGGCTGCCTTTTGGGTATGTTCACGGGTGATGGTGGGGGTCCCATGTGGTGTGGGCTGCCTGCGGGTGTGGTCACGGGTGATGGGGTGGCCATGTGGTGTGGGCTGACTGCAGGGTATGTTCACAGGTGATGGGGGGCCATGTGTTGTGGGCTGCCTTCGGGGTATGTTCCCGGGTGATGGTGGGGGTCCCATGTGGTGTCGGCTGCCTGCAGGGTGTGGTCACGGGTCATGGGGTGGCCATGTGGTGTGGGCTGCCTGCGGGTATGTTCACGGGTGATGGTGGGGGTCCCATGTGGTGTGGGCTGCCTGCGGATGTGGTCACGGGTCATGGGGTGGCCATGTGGTGTGGGCTGCCTGCGGGGTATGTTCACGGGTGATGGTGGGGGTCCCATGTGGTGTGGGCTGCCTGCAGGGTATGTTCACAGGTGATGGTGGGGGTCCCATGTGGTGTGGGCTGCCTGGTGATATGGTCACGAGTGATGGGGGGCCATGTGGTGTGGGCTGCCTGCGGGGTATGGTCACAGGTGATGGGGGGGCCACGTGGTGTGGGCTGCCTGCGAAGTATGTTCACAGGTGATGGTGGGGTTCCCATGTGGTGTGGGCTGCCTGCGGGGTATGCTCACGAGTGATGGTGGGACCATGTGGTGTGGGCTGCCTGCGGGGTATGGTCACTGGTGATGGGGGGCCATGTGGTGTGGGCTGTCTGCTGGGTCTGGTCACAGGTGATGGGGGGGCCATGTGGTGTGGGCTGCCTGTGAAGTATGTTCATAGGTGATGGTGGGGTTCCCATGTGGTGTGAGCTGCCTGCGGGGTATGCTCACGGGTGATGGGGGGACCATGTAGTGTGGGCTGCCTGCGTGGTATGTTCACAGGTGATGGTGGGGGTCCCATGTGGTGTGGGCTGCCTGCGGGGTATGATGACGGGTGATGGGGGGCCATGTGGTGTGGGCTGCCTGCGGGGTATGGTCACAGGTGATGGGGGGGCCATGTGGTGTGGGCTGCCTGCGAAGTATGTTCACAGGTGATGGTGGGGTTCCCATGTGGTGTGGGCTGCCTGCGGGGAATGCTCACGGGTGATGGAGGGACCATGTGGTGTGGGCTGCCTGCGGGGTATGTTCACGGGTGATGGTGGGGTTCCCATGTGGTGTGGGCTGCCTGCGGGGTGTGGTCACATGTGATGGGGTGGCCATGTGGTGTGGGCTGCCTGCGGGGTATGTTCACGGGTGATGGTGGGGGTCCCATGCGGTGTGGGCTGCCTGCGGGGTATGTTCACAGGTGATGGGGGGCCATGTGGTGTGGGCTGCCTTTGGGGTATGTTCACAGGTGATGGTGGGGGTCCCATGTGGTGTGGGCTGCCTGCGGGTGTGGTCACGGGTGATGGGGTGGCCATGTGGTGTGGGCTGACTGCAGGGTATGTTCACAGGTGATGGGGGGCCATGTGGTGTGGGCTGCCTGCGGGTATGTTCACAGGTGATGGTGGGGGTCCCATGTGGTGTGGGCTGCCTGTGGGATATGGTCACGAGTGATGGGGGGCCATGTGGTGTGGGCTGCCTGTGGGGTATGGTCACAGGTGATGGGGGGGCTACGTGGTGTGGGCTGCCTGCGAAGTATGTTCACAGGTGATGGTGGGGTTCCCATGTGGTGTGGGCTGCCTGCGGGGTATGCTCACGAGTGATGGTGGGACCATGTGGTGTGGGCTGCCTGCGGGGTATGTTCACAGGTGATGGTGGGGGTCCCATGTGGTGTGGGCTGCCTGCGGGGTGTGGTCACAAGTGATGGGGTGGCCATGTGGTGTGGGCTGCCTTCGGGGTATGTTCACGGGTGATGGTGGGGGTCCCATGTGGTGTGGGCTGCCTGCGGGTGTGGTCACGGGGGATGGGGTGGTCATGTGGTGTGGGCTGACTGTGGGGTATGTTCACAGGTTATGGGGGGCCATGTGTTGTGGGCTGCCTTCAGGGTATGTTCCCGGGTGATGGTGGGGGTCCCATGTGGTGTCGGCTGCCTGCAGGGTGTGGTCACGGATCATGGGGTGGCCATGTGGTGTGGGCTGCCTGCGGGTATGTTCACCGGTGATGGTGGGGGTCCCATGTGCTGTGGGCTGCCTGCGGGTGTGGTCACGGGTCATGGGGTGGCCATGTGGTGTGGGCTGCCTGCGGGGTATGTTCACGGGTGATGGTGGGGGTCCCATGTGGTGTGGGCTGCCTGCAGGGTATGTTCACAGGTGATGGTGGGGGTCCCATGTGGTGTGGGCTGCCTGCGGGATATGGTCATGAGTGATGGGGGCCATGTGGTGTGGGCTGCCTGCGGGGTATGGTCACAGGTGATGGGGGGGCCACGTGGTGTGGGCTGCCTGCAAAGTATGTTCACAGGTGATGGTGGGGTTCCCAGGTGGTGTGGGCTGCCTGTGGGGTATGCTCACGGGTGATGGTGGGACCATGTGGTGTGGGCTGCCCTCGGGGTATGTTCACGGGTGATGGTGGGAGTCCCATGTGGTGTGGGCTGCCTGCGGGTGTGGTCACGGGTGATGGGGTGGCCATGTGGTGTGGGCTGACTGCAGGGCATGTTCACAGGTGATGGTGGGCCATGTGGTGTGGGCTGCCTGTGGGGTATATTCACGGGTGATGGTGTGGGTCCCATGTGGTGTGGGCTGCCTGCGGGGTATGGTCACAAGTGACGGGGTGGCCATGTGGTGTGGGCTGCCTGCGGGGGATGTTCACGGGTGATGGTGGGGGTCCCATGTGGTGTGGGCTGCCTGCGGGTGTGGTCACGGGTGATGGGGTGGCAATGTGGTGTGGGCTGCCTGCGGGGTATGTTCACGGGTGATGGTGGGGGTCCCATGTGGTGTGGGCTGCCTGCGGGGTATGTTCACAGGTGATGGTGGGGGTCCCATCTGGTGTGGGCTGCCTGCGGGGTATGGTCACGAGGGATGGGGGGCCATGTGGTGTGGGCTGCCTGTGGGGTATGGTCACAGGTGATTGGGGGGCCATGTGGTGTGGGCTGCCTGCGAAGTATGTTCACAGGTGATGGTGGGGTTCCCATGTGCTGTGGGCTTCCTGCGGGGTATGCTCACGGGTGATAGGGGGACCATGTGGTGTGGGCTGCTTGCGGGGTATGTTCACGGGTGATGATGGGGGTCCCATGTGGTGTGGGCTGCCTGCGGGGTGTGGTCACAATTGATGGGGTGGCCATGTGGTGTGGGCTGCCTGCGGGGTATGTTCCCGGGTGATGGTGGGGGTCCCATGTGGTGTGGGCTGCCTGCGGGGTATGTTCACAGGTGATGGGGGGCCATGTGGTGTGGGCTGCTTTTGGGGTATGTTCACGGGTGATGGTGGGGGTCCCATGTGGTGTGGGCCGCCTGCGGGTGTGGTCACGGGTGATGGGGTGGCCATGTGGTGTGGGCTGACTGCAGGGTATGTTCACAGGTGATGGCGGGCCATGTGGTGTGGGCTGCCTTCGGGGTATGTTCACGGGTGATGGTGGGGGTCCCATGTGGTGTCGGCTGCCTGCAGGGTGTGGTCACGGGTCATGGGGTGGCCATGTGGTATGGGCTGCCTGCGGGTATGTTCACGGGTGATGGTGGGGGTCCCATGTGGTGTGGGCTGCCTGCTGGTGTGGTCACAGGTGATGGGGTGGCCATGTGGTGTGGGCTGCCTGCGGGGTATGTTCACGGGTGATGGTGGGGTCCCTTGTGGTGTGGGCTGCCTGCAGGGTATGTTCACAGGTGATGGTGGGGTCCCATGTGGTGTGGGCTGCCTGCAGGGTATGGTCACGAGTGATGGGGGGCCATGTGGTGTGGGCTGCCTGCGGGGTATGTTCACGGGTGATGGTGGGGGTCCCATGTGGTGTGGGCTGCCTGCGGGGTGTGGTCACAATTGATGGGGTGGCCATGTGGTGTGGGCTGCCTGCGGGGTATGTTCCCGGGTGATGGTGGGGGTCCCATGTGGTGTGGGCTGCCTGCGGGGTATGTTCACAGGTGATGGGGGGCCATGTGGTGTGGGCTGCCTTCGGGGTATGTTCACGGGTGATGGTGGGGGTCCCATGTGGTGTGGGCTGCCTGCGGGTGTGGTCACGGGTGATGGGGTGGCCATGTGGTGTGGGCTGACTGCAGGGTATGTTCACAGGTGATGGCGGGCCATGTGGTGTGGGCTGCCTGCGGGTATGTTCACAGGTGATGGTGGGGTTCCCATGTGGTGTGGGCTGCCTGCGGGGTATGCTCACGGGTGATGGGGGGACCATGTGGTGTGGGCTGCCTGCGGGGTATGTTCACGGGTGATGGTGGGGGTCCCATGTGGTGTGGGCTGCCTGCGGGGTGTGGTCACAATTGATGGGGTGGCCATGTGGTGTGGGCTGCCTGCGGGGTATGTTCCCGGGTGATGGTGGCGGTCTCATGTGGTTTGGGCTGCCTGCGGGGTATGTTCACAGGTGATGGGGGGCCATGTGGTGTGGGCTGCCTTCGGGGTATGTTCACGGGTGATGGTGGGGGTCCCATGTGGTGTGGGCTGCCTGCGGGTGTGGTCACGGGTGATGGGGTGGCCATGCGGTGTGGGCTGACTGCAGGGTATGTTCACAGGTGATGGCGGGCTATGTGGTGTGGGCTGCCTTCGGGGTATGTTCACGAGTGATGGTGGGGGTCCCATGTGGTGTCGGCTGCCTGCAGGGTGTGGTCACGGGTCATGGGGTGGCCATGTGGTATGGGCTGCCTGCGGGTATGTTCACGGGTGATGGTGGGGGTCCCATGTGGTGTGGGCTGCCTGCTGGTGTGGTCACAGGTGATGGGGTGGCCATGTGGTGTGGGCTGCCTGCGGGGTATGTTCACGGGTGATGGTGGGGGTCCCATGTGGTGTGGGCTGCCTGCAGGGTATGTTCACAGGTGATGGTGGGGGGCCCATGTGGTGTGGGCTGCCTGCGGGGTATCGTCACAGGTGATGAGGGGGCCATGTGGTGTGGGCTGCTTGCGGACTATGTTCACAGGTGATGGTGGGGTTCCCATGTGGTGTGGGCTGCCTGCAGGGTGTGGTCACTGGCCATGGGGTGGCCATGTTGTGTGGGCTGCCTGCGGGTATGTTCACGGGTGATGGTGGGGGTACCATGTGGTGTGGGCTGTCTGCGGGGTGTGGTCACGGGTGATGGGGTGGCCATGTGGTGTGGGTTGCTTGTGAGGTATGTTCACGGATGATTGTGGGGTTCCCATGTGGTGTGGGCTGCCTGCGGGGTGTGGTCATTGGTGCTGGGGGGGCATGCCGTGTGGGCTGCCTGCAGGGTAAGGTCCACTGCTGGGGTATGGCTGTCCCGTAAGGAGGCGTCTGCTTCCAGGTGAGTTGTGTGTGTATGGCGGTGTATACACGGGCCTTCTCACTTGATTTGTCTGGTGCGAGCAGGGAATGGGATTTCGCTGGGGCACGGACAGGGTACGTGCAGGCCTACCCACGCGATTTGGCTGGTGCGAGCAGGGTACATAATTTTGATGGGGTGCGGAAGGGGTACGTGCAGCCCTTCCCATGAGATTTGGCTGGTGTGAGCGGGGTACGCGATTTTGCTGGGGTGCAGACGGGGTACGCTGAGGCCTTCCCACGCAATTAGGCTGGTGCAAGCGGGGTACGCTCTGATTTTTCACGCGATTATGTTGGGAGGGCTGTGGGCTGGGCCACAGATGGCACGGGGCCTTGCACAATATTGGGCATTTCACTGGCTTTTTCCAGCGCATGGGGGCGTGTTGGGGGCGTTACTGGCGCTGCTTGGTGTTCATTGCGCCACGGCTACTTGATGCCTCGGAAAATCCATGAATACGCGTGCCACGCAATTACTGGTTCTCGGCGCGCAGCACTTGCGCTGCTTCTGCGCTGGATTCTATGAATTGGGCCCTAAATCTGAAGATTTAGCAACATTTGTAAATGATGTTTTCATGATCGTGCATATACTCTGATATATAAGTTATAAATATTATCAGTAGGATATGGTTGTACTGTATTTATCACAGTTCGTACAGTCAACTGTGAAACACATTAATTAATGTACAAACACACACACTTTAATATTGCGACCATACTCTTTTGGAAAACATGTACACAATACATGTTTGACATTTAAAGCATTACACAGTAACAGATTTTGGGTTGAACAGTTTTTTAAATGTAGTATTATGCAAGAAAAGCACAAGATGCAAATACTTACAGTAAATTGTTTAGATCCTGCAAACTATCAGAATCGCACATGCAGTTTGTTTTAAGATGTAACTTAAAATAAAAAAGAGACCATCATTGAAACATGTGACAGTTCACATTAGAGGTAGAATTTGAACAGTTGATGTCTTGAGACGTGGTGGTGTAGTGGTTAAAGAGCTAGGCCAGATATCAAAAGGTCTTGAGTTCGAATTGTCGTGGAGCCCCTCAATTTTACTTTTACCCAAAAAAATGTATAATTGGCGCTTCCGATTTTTGTTTTTAAAAAGTGTTGCTGGGGGGGGGGGAGATGGTCATGGACATCGCACCAGCTCCCTGCATGATACTATGGGACACCAGTATCAGGAGGCCCAGTGCCTCTGAGGATTAGAGGGTGGGGGCTGGTCATGGACATCGATCCAGCCCCCTCAGAGGTGCTATGGGACACCAGCACCTGTGAGGCTCTGTGCCTCTAGGGGTGGCAGGTCTGGGCCTGCCGGCTCATGCGGACCCTGCCTGTCATCCTGGCAGGTGGGCCCTATGGCAATATGGCCTGCAGGCCCTGATTGTGCAGGGTGGGCCTGCAGGCCATAATGAGAGGCATACGTTCAGAACATTCCGTTATGAAGTCTGCAGCCGTTCTCTTTCAGGTGCCTGCAGGGCTACCTTTCATTAGCTTGGGCCATGACAAAGTCATGGCCCATCTTAAAAGGGCAATACACGGGAGAAGTGACACATCCCCTTAAAGGGCAAAACACCCGGGAGGGTTCACTACACAACATCCCTCCTTTTTCATAAGGAACAAAACAACCGGTAAAACAACGCAACTGATCTTCCCCCCTCCCGTAACAGAACATTACTTCAGGGTCGGGGAACCAACTTCAAACAGGATGTGCTGTTAACACACGAATGGCCTCACATTTGTATATACATATCACCTACCGACCCATCACCCTCAGGTGACGGTCACAGGGGGGTGCCCCCGGTGGCCGGTTAGCAGTTGGACCGCAAGCTATGCACCCTTTATTAACCTGGGGTACGGACTTCCCACCATTGCCTGACTCTCACGGATAGCTACTGGTACCATATAGAGCAACCCTACCACCTGCAGGAGCACAGCTTCACATCACTGTCCTTTACTGAGACTACTTTAAGCATGTAATTACTATGCAGTTCACAGAATCAGAACGCATGTTCACTGAGTCCGCTTAAAGCAAGGGCATGACTGCAGGAGACCAGTTCAACTTTTATCAGCGTCCGTTCTGGAGTCACTTCCCCGGGACCGGGTCCATTTATGGTAAAGTTCAGAACCGGCAAAGCCGCACCTGGCAGGTCATGCCAGGGGCCACATCAGCATAGATCCTTGATGTTGTGGGCAGTCCATGCAGGAATCCCTTCTCAGGATCCAGGTCCACTGATGGTGCAGCGCAGAAACCAGCAAACCCGCACCTGGCATGTGCCAGGGACCACATCAGCATAGTCCCTTGACTTTAGGGCAGTGTAGCGAGACGCAGCTCGCCGGGCGGTCAGGCTGCTCGACTTCCTGCTTACAGGATACATGGCGATGGGACATCACTCACCCCCCTTTCTTGGCAATGTCCCTCCAGTATGTGACGTGCTTCTCTCCAGTGGCACGTGAGGGCGCACAAGCACTCTTGAGGAGCTGCAACCCTTACTTTGCCCAGTGTACGTCTTCATTGCGGCGGCTGTCAGGGCCATCCGCATTCGTTGGTCAGATCAGAGCTGTTGGTTGAACTCAGGGGGGCCGGTAGGTACCTCCCCCAAGCCCACGTTGGCCTGGTCCTGCAACGGGATGGCATGCCGGGGGATGATAGTGGCAGGCAGCCAGGTTGTAATCAGTGGCAGGTTGGGCAGGCCCGATGGCTTGTGTGACAGGGGAATTTCCCTGGCCTGGTGTCCTGTTTTCCAGATGGCACTGCTCCGGGTTGATTGCCTTTATCCTTGTTGTGCCACATCTCTCGACTGTTGGTGCAGTGTACGAGCTCTCGCCCAGCTGGCAGTGCAGGACTGGCGTCCCAGTTCTGTGGTGGGAGTCGGCGTCATCCCCTGCTTGACAGTACTGGGGGGGGAGGGGTGTGCTGTGCTCAGATCGCAGGATTCCCCGGTGTTCATGGCTGTGAATCCTGAGGAGCACAAGGGTGGAAGTTCCACTTCAGCCACGGTGTAGCCACAGTTGTTGCTGGGTTTGTGTCATACATCGTTAGCAAGGGGTTGTCTTTGGTGCACAGAGTCCTCTTTCTTCTCCTTCTCAGGCACGGAAACAAGGCCCCCTCCGTCCCTATTGCTGCCATTGGGTCCAAAGTCTGACGGCTTCCTTCAGATGCCATGAGTACATGATCGGCCTGTGCTCGGTGCTATTAGCCCCTTATCTGCCTGTGCTGGTATGGCATCTGATATGGGCCAGGGATCACTGTTGGGGCCACTTCCGTTATTCTCTTTGTCCCAGAGTCTTTCCCATGATTACTGCCTTCTGGCCTGGACTTTTTGGAGGGCCCACAGTTTAATTTGCATTCGCTCCAGCATGGAGCATGCACACTTTTTTTTTTCATCAGCACCATCGCCTTGCGCGGCTCAGTACTGTGCTGTGCAGCAGCTGGGAGTCGGGCAGGGCACATTAGCTGAGCACCAGTGCTCCCGGAGGACACACGCCTCCACAAACACACCTAGACATCTGGTTGTGTCACTCACGCTTCGCTTCTGTCTTTCAGCTCCTACCGGAGCACAGCAGCAGTCATCTGCCGGCACACGGGATCTTACGAGTGTGTTCTCTCCTTCTTTGGCATAGCAGATGCCGCAGGGGACAGCAGCGGGTTCTCTCCCTGGCCTCACAAGCACCCTCTTTTCTGAGGGCCGCAGCCAGGCGGGAGGACCACCGGCAGGGTGCCAACACGACCAGCACCCCTCTTCCCCGGTCAGCGGGTGGCACCTCCTCCTCCCTCGCGGCATACGCCACCTTCATTGTCTGCCCCCTTTACTGCATGGCAGAGGAGACGTCTTTTGTCTTGCGGCCGCCTCCCACCTTCTTCTCTAGGGCCGGGCAGCACTGCTCCCGCCACTGCAGCACGGCGGTGCCGCCACCTCACCTCTTCTGTCCCCGGCGGGACGGACAGCAGTGCGGCTCCCCTCCCTCGCCAGAGACGTTGCTTCTCCTGCAGCCATGGCACAACTTCTTCCCTGGGGGTAGGCAAGCACTGCTCCCCCCCAGCGGGAGACCTCCTTTCTTCACTCAACTTATTCTTTTGCGGCCTGGTGCCGCGCAGCGCTCCTCACCGCAGGTTGGCCCGGGCCTACACTGCGCCGCAGGCGGTGGGCGCAGGCCAATCCTGACTTGCGGTGGGGGTTGGGTGCTCCTTTCCTCGCTTCCTCTCCTTCCTTTTACCCGCTTCACAAGTGTGGGGCAGGAACGTGCCTCGCGGGGCCCGTCGTCTCCTCCCCTTTTCCTCAAGGAGATTCAGACTTCCTCGTCGCCAATGTTACGGGGGTAGGAGGTCATGGACATCGCGCCAGCTCCCTGCATGATACTATGGGACACCAGTATCAGGAGGCCCAGTGCCTCGGAGGATTAGAGGGTGGGAGCTGGTCATGGGCATCGGACCAATCCCCCCCCCAGAGGTGCTATGGGACATCAGCACCTGTGAGGCTCTGTGCCTCTAGGGGTGGCAGGTCTGGGCCTGTCGGCTCATGTGGACCCTGGCTGTCATCTTGGCAGGTGGGCCCAGGCTCGGACTGGCCTATAGGGCAATAGTCCCATGGCCGAACCAAAAATGCAAAATGCTTGAGTGGCCCAGTTTTTCTGGTCGAAGTGGGCCACTTTTTTAGCCAAAGTGGGCCAGTTTGTTGAGTTACTTCACTATCTGGCTAATAGTTTTGACCACTGTTGCTGAAAACATATTCTTCAAAATGCACAATGTGCATCACATTTTATCAAAAAACTCCCCCTTGTGTCACAAAAGCAATGAATAACCATTTGCAACGGTGGGCAATTTTTTAATTGTTGCCCTAGACAATTGTATGGCCCAGTCCGACCCTAGGTGGGCCCCATGGCAACATTGCCTGCAGGCCCTGATTGTACAAGGTGGGCCTGCAGGCCATAATGGGACACACGCTCAGAACATTCTGTTATGAAGTCAGGGCTCCCTTTATCAAAAGGGCATTACACAGGGAAGGGACACAACCCCTTAAAGGGGCAACACACACAGGAGGGTTCACTACACAACAAAAAGGAGGATTATAATTTGAAAAACGAAGAGACAGACGGCACATCTGATATTTGTTTTACCGTGGCATGTGAAACCTTTTTTTGGGGCATGGCATGTGATACCTGCCAGTGGCACGTGTCACTTGTAGTGGTGACATGCAGTGGCACGTGTCACTGGCATATGACACATGCCATATTCGGCTCCTACCCCTACTGGAGATTCGTTCCGTTATGGGTATAGTTTATTCTGTCCGTTATGGGTATGGTTTATTCTGAGAGAAAGCTTTACATCAACGGCTTCCTCAAAAGCAGCCTCGCATTTTAATGCAAAGCTTTCTCTCTGAATAATCGGTGTTTATCTAGTACAACAATGGAGGCAGCTCGCTCGGTACCAATCAGCAATCAGTCGAACACAGCCTAAGAGCAGGGGATACCAGATCGGTACGGGATACCAAATATTAATTAACACCAGCAGGTAAGCCTTCCCGCTTTATTACAGGCTGAGACCGGATGATTAAGTGGGCACACCTGAAATTTAGCAGCACGTCATCACGCAGACCTTATAATAGACGTAAGACAAGATGGCGCTCGGTTTGGCCGCCAACTGCAGGTGCAACGGGGTTTAGAGGTAAGCAAGCGCTACAACTTGGAATAGTTAATGGACTAAAACCGAATTAGGCACAACCTCACTTATTGAGGCACTAAATGTTATATTTTTCTTTGCACACCCCAGGTCCTTTACTGGCATGACCTCAGTCACCCAACGATAACACCCCAACCCCGCCCTCCCAAGACAGGCCGTGTTAACTTTGGACCGCTCTTACGGCGACACGCAGGTGCCTTTCTCGTGTAATATATTAGGAACAAACGCTTTGTACATCCCATTTCCCTCACTAGGGATCATGTATCAAGATATGAAGCTCTCACGTACTCTTCACCCTGGAAATTGTGTGGGCTTCTGTTCTGGGTTTGTTGGGGGTTCGGGAAATTACACAGCAGCCCGGTCTTCACGGCAGAAGTGGGGACATCTGTTTTCCTTCCTGCTAACACCGCGGCTGCTGCCCACCAGCCGCTGCTGCTGCATGTGCACGTCTATCGCGAGTCCAGGTGAACTGGGTGACTTCCGCGGGAGATTACCTGCCCATGCCCTGAGGGGAGCCTCACTTTGCTATGATAGCCGACAGGTAAGGGGGGGCGGGAGTTCTACTCGCTTCCCCCTTCCTGTGTCTCACTTGACTTTATGGGAAGTTCAAGGAGCAACGGCAATATATATATATAGAGATCTGCAACTTCATAGCTCTCAACGATTTGTCTCGCAAAGGCGGGTGAAATCACCCGATTTTGTTTTTGGCGGGTGAGACGCCCATTGAAATGAATGGGCGTGCAGGAGGCTTGGCGGGTGAGGCAGCCCTTTGCAAGGCGGTTGACACCCGCCGAAAGCGGGTGAGTTGAGAGCAAAGCGGCTTTAGCCTAATGTGTGCTGTTGAACCAAAGCAAGACTCCAGCTCCCATTATAAAATAACATTATTGGGAATGCATTGAGTGCTTGAAAAGGAATGTTAAGGTGTGGGCAGCCAGGACTGCGTTGTCTAGTTAGTAAGACTTCTTGTAATCTGGAGTTACTCATTTTCCAGTCCCGATAAGCAGCAACCTGGTTATCGGGTGTATGGTCCTGTTGGTAGAAATTGGAAGGGGACCAAAACTGCATCTTCCGGAATACTTTGTTTCTCGACTGGAAAATCAGTGGTGATAGTTTCGGGCCAACCTAGTGCCCAGGGGTCAGATTCTCAAATATGCCCTGCTGCAAAAAAAATTAGCAAATTAATGCAATGTTCCTGCTTAATACGGAATATAGCAAAAGGGTTTGGGCACCCCATCTCTACCGTTTAAGGATGTTTTAACTAGGGTGAAAACGGAGCAGGCTGTTCCGTTTGCTGCTTAACATGGAAAGATTACAAACATATATGTGTTATATAGCACCCATGGTACAGGTTCATCGGTTCTTGCCCTAGTGCATATGCATATTGGATTGTACGGCTTGGCGCTGAACAAGTTTGCTCGATTCCTTATTTTTTAAGCTTTTTCTCATTTTCAGCACTGGTGCACATGTTGGATAATCTGGCGCGAGTATGGAATTCACATTCTGGCACATCATGTTTCATTTGCTCATTTGCACATAGTCTCTGTCACATCTAGAAAGGATGTGAATATTAGCCAGTGCCACATTTAGATACAATTGTGAATATTAGCCTACGTCACATTTAGATAGAATTGTGACTATTATCCTGCGTCACATCTAGCTGGAAATGCATATAGTCACGCGCCACATCAAGAAAGAATTTGGAAATGAGTATGCATCACATCCAGATGCCACTAGCCCAACTAAAAATCTCACCCTTCTGCAAACACTTCCCAAACTCTAACAAAACAAAAGCACACCAAACTGCAGGAACTTCACTTCACTGCAACAACAAAACCAATCACACATAGCCTCGCATAACAGAACACAGCGGCTACCAACTGTAAAAACCGCTAACAGTGCAAACCGAACTGCTGCCAACAGCAAATCGCTGCTCTCTTGCCCTTTTCCTGCTCGGTCCTACTAACTGACCCCACCCCTTTACTTTTCAGATCTGCCAGACGACCCCTCTGGTGGTGGTAGTGCGCGGTACAAATGTCCTTTAACTTTAACAAGCAGTGCGCTGAGCTCCTACAGCGACGTGCACGCTTCATACGTATGCAATGATAGCAATATTTAGAACCATCGCAATGCACATCACATTTCCCTAACAGGGGACAGCTAATCACGGCATTCCCTCACCCAATCACAACCATGCCCAAGGCAGTCTAGGCAAAGCTTGGTAGAGCATAGAATTTCACAATTAGGTAAGAAGTGGAATTGCGCTACTTTGGATGGCAAACTTATTCAGTGTCCTACTGGTCCCATACATCTGCACCTGGTGCTGAACCCATACTCCTGTACATCCCATCTTATCACCCCTGTTGCTTTATTCCA
Organism: Ambystoma mexicanum; assembly: GCF_040938575.1. Lineage (NCBI taxonomy): Eukaryota > Metazoa > Chordata > Amphibia > Caudata > Ambystomatidae > Ambystoma > Ambystoma mexicanum. The sequence continues at coordinate 658,648,544 of NC_090932.1, read as the reverse complement.
GCTACCAGCTAGCCTGAAAATGAGATGGCCACAAAATACAATTTTCCACCTAGCTTGTCCAGTTCTCTGCCTGCTATGCCATTCACGCTGCTTAGTCTTACTGTCCTTCCTCTTACATAATTAATACAAGATATGTACACAAAGTAGTGATCAATAGTTCCATCACATCAGTACATCTACAGATCTGCTGCAATAACATCCGCCGTATTTAGCCTCTGCGTTTTGTTGAACGCTCTCAGCCACCTCATGCCCTTGCAGGGCACATGCTTGCTGGGGAATTAACGCTGGCAACATAAGAATGAAAAGTCTGACTCTCGGTCCTTTCGGAGGTGCCCATGACATAACCAATTCTTGCATGCATTTGCTCGATTCCTTATCAGCGCCCACCTAACTGTGGCCCCTATACCACATTCCAGTGTCTCTGCCTCGTCCACAACTGCTTGTGGGCCTGGGGCGATCACCCTCCCCCACTTCCCAACAAGAATAACAAGGAACCAGGCAGCCATTCAATAGAGGCAGAGGGGGGAGATGTTATGAAACTCGCACTGAAAAATATCACTTTACCAGGGGCACAACACATTTCCCTAAACATAAATAAATCACAAAAGTGAGCCAACAAGAACGAGAACCACAATTCTTTACTTTCTACAAATGTCACTTCAACAAATAATCAAATTGTGTACAGGCACTTTATAATAACCTGGGATTTCCTTAGCACAATCCCACAAGTAGTGCATGAGACTCCAACCTAAGTAATAGTGCCCAGACCCTGTCCCAAGGCCCCAGAATTCCAAGGTAACAACCAGTTGCACCCCCTGACCATACAGCTGTTTGACTCCAATCGATCTGAAAAGTTCAGAAAGCAGGGACAAGCTGCCATAACCATGGGCCACGTGATTTGTGCTGGGATGGGCAAAACAGACCTAGAAGTGCGCGTGGGGAGCTTTGGACGTGTGCCTGTGTCTGGCATCGAGCTGGGCCGGTTTGTGAATCAGTGACCTTGTATCTTCTGCTTTACCAGGTGTACATCTGGTTGGAGATAGTGAATGTATTTTTCTAACTAGCAATTAATTGCAGCTTTGTGCCAGCTTATGTGCGAAGCCCACTTGAAAGGGGCTAGTTCAATGGCCTGCCATCCCCTATGGAGCAGGTATAGGGTCATGACAATCAGCCATTTCGATTTGTAAGCTGTATAATTTACGTCACTGACATTTTGGCTGAACGTTCCACGGCAGCAGGGCTCTTTACTGGTGCATCTTTATTTTTGTGGAAATACACCCTCCTTGCAAGAGATGTGGTGAACCTCTAGTGGATTGCATTTTTGATGGGTTTGGTGCTGGATCTTTTAGACATTATATAGCTTTTCTCTACTCTGGTTGAGTCTTGGAATGATCCTTGGTACTACCCAGCTCTTTCACCGGCTGCGGTTATCAAACAGGACATCCCCACAACCCTTCGAGGCCATAACAATTGGGTACTATACAAATATCAAATTACGTAAATTAATTGCTGATCTGTGGTTCTTTGCTCCCCAAGCCTTCTCCAGAGCGCTTTCACAACCCTTTAAATTTGAACCCTGTTCCTGCAGTAGTGCTTAAATGCAGATTTCACGATATCCTTTTTTTTGTTATTACACCAAACGTAATCTAATTCTAAAGTGATCTCTGTTCATTTTCGGCAACTCCTCGGTGCGCCCAATGAAAATGAACCCTCACCATATGCCAGTACCTAGGGTCCTCTGTTTGGAGTGATAGGCAGCTCATGCAGACACACACAGTATGGGCTTGAAGTATTGAGCATGGCTTCAGTAGACTGGCAAAATGCAAAGAGTATGTGATAGTGTCTTTAGTTATGCCATGCAAGAAAGCGGGCATGTGATGTAACAGCTTCTTCGGGTGATGGTCCCAATTAGCATAACAAGTGCATTTTCTTCCTTGAACAAAAATATATTAAATCTCGTATTTGTTTGTTTTTTAGCGACGTGGAGGAAGAATGCTAAACCCTGGTAGGTAGAAATGAATGTTTTGTTATCAGAAGCAGTTTGAAGGATTCTGCCCCAGATGTGATGAACAATGAAGATTCATCTTAGATTAACACTGTGCACCTTTATTGCTTGTGTGCAGTATGGACATCTGCCATGAAGAATGTTATGAAGTACAAATGTAAAGAGATATATTTACAAACACTGTAAGACATGGAGAAAGATACCCCTGCATAGTCATTACTTTGGCAGGTCCCTCGATGATATCAATTAGATGAGGATATTAATTACGAAATTGCCACTTTGATAAAAATCTTTGCGATTAAGGGGGATGACTTGCAAAGTAATTGCATTCAGTAAATCTGACTCGTGGAGAGGGCTTTACAATTCACAAAAATAGGTACTCCGGGTAACTTTGTTTTACTCCTGAACAGTATGTTCTCATGGGTAATTCTAAAGTTCCTATCTCTCTTTCTAGTCCCTGGGCTCTAATCCCAAGTCTGTGCTCTGTCCTAGTCTCTTCTCCTTCCTGCTTTAGTCCGAAGTTCCTTATATTGGTTTCTCTTCCACCTCAATATCCAGTTAGAGCACTAAAAATGTGGTTGTATTTCCATGTCCCATTCCGTATTCAATGCACATTTCAATTCAATGTTTTATACACGAATAACAGATTGTTCACTCTAACTCAACAAACTAAAGAAAAGTTCAGCATTTCTAACTGAACAAGCAAAGAAGCCGCCAACACATGTTTCAACCTATCGTAGGTTTTCTTTGGGGCTAAATTGAGATGACATCTGTAGAGCGCTTTCCTAATCTGCACCGAATACAAGCTGAATAGCTTGCGCTTGAATTAACTTGATATTTAGGGCTTTCCTCGTGGGCGCCCACGAGGAAAGCCGTCGGAGGGAGCTTGAAAGAGGCCCCTCCAATATAGAAGCTTGGAACACTATTTGTACATAGGCGATTGAAATGGGTAATGTACCTGGAATGTAGTGACCCAGTTAAGACCAAACCATTTTCACTCAGAATCTAAGGCGTAGAAGACAGTCTTAGGAACACAGGCTACGTTATATTTATTTTCCATTGGGGTGGAATGTTCTAAATATCAAGTTAATTCAAGTGCAAGCTATTCAGCTTGTATTTGTTGCGGATTCGATCTACAGATACTGTTTCAATTTAGCCCTGATAACCTATGATAGGTTGAAACGCGTGGTGGCTTTTTCTTAGCTTGTTGTATGTTAGAGTGAAACATCAGTTATTTGTGTTTGGTTTAATGAAACCTCATAAAACATTTAATTGAAACTTGAATTGAATACGGTATTTGAGGCATAAACTGCTGGCAATTGAAGTCCTTTGTGGGTTTGCTGCTGGAACTTGATATTTTAGATATTTGTATGATCCTTGGTACTCTCTAGCTTGCCAACCACATTGCTTTCAAATTGTAGATTTACATATATTACTAGGTGGTGTAGCTGAGACTTTAGTGTAACCTCATTCTAGAATGCATTATCCTTATCATTGTGGTCCATCATCCTACTCCCCTTAATCTTTTGCGACCTAGTTCTTCTCATTTGTGTTCCTCTTATACAAGCCCTTTCTGTCTCCCCAATTCTAGGCTGCATTTAGATTGAAATTCAGAGATATTCACGCACCACTTCTAGAGAGAATTTGGAAATTAGCACGCATCACATTGCACCATTTTACAGAAAGCGCATTTACATTGTCTGTTGCCAAGGGTTTAGTGCATTTCCCTTATGCCGAGTAGGTAAACTTAGTTACTAGACCCGCAGGCCTAGCAGAAAATCCTAAATTCTCAAATCATCCCTTTGTTTACCAGCAAGCTTCCCCAACACAGGCATTAAGTGGAGTCGGTTTAAAATCCCAAATTCCCAAATCATTCCATTATTTGTCAGACTTCCCCAGACCGCAGAGGTCAAAGGGTTGTAAAAAGCACTTTACGTTATGTCATTTGATATTTGCATAGCACCCAAATGTTGTGGCTTCGAAGGAGGGTGGGAAGGGGAGAGGCCTGTCTGATAACCGCAGTCTGTGAAAGCAATATGGACACTGGACCAAAACAGACTGCTGAGTCGCCCTGTGTCCATATGAGTCACCCTGTGTCCATATGAGTCAGTCCATATGAGTCGCTCTGGCCCTGTGTCCATATGTCTGTCCATATGAGTCACCTTGTGTCCATATGAGTCGCACTGGCCCTGTACATATGAGTTGCCCTGTGTCCATATGAGTCAGTCCATATGAGTCGCCCTGGCCCTGTGTCCATATGAGTCGCCCTGGCCCTGTGTCCATATGAGTCGCCCTGGCCCTGTGTCCATATGAGTCGCCCTGGCCCTGTGTCCATATGAGTCGCCCTGGCCCTGTGTCCATATGAGTCGCCCTGGCCCTGTGTCCATATTGCTTTCACAGACTGCGGTTATCAGGCGGGCCTCTCCTCCCCCACTCCCCCCTTCGAAACAATAACAATTGGGTGCTATACAAATATCAAATTACATAACGTAGAGTGCTTTTTACAACCCTTTGAGTTTGATCCCTGTTCATGCAGTAGAACTTAAATGCACATTTCACTAATCTTTAAGCTTTTTGTTTTTTGCCTGTTCACTTCAAACAGAATCTAATTCTAAAGTGATACCTTTAGTCATTTTCGACAACTCCTCGATGCACCCAATGAAAATGAAGCCTCACCATATGCCAGTTCCTAGGGTCCTCTGTTTGGAATGATGCAGACACGCACTGTATGAGCTCCCAGTATTCAGTATGTCTTCAGTTTTTCTCTTTAGACTAGCAAATTGTGAAGAGAATGTGATGGTGTCTGCTAACAGACCATTATGCCATGCAAGAATAGCAGGCACGTGATGTAACTGCTATTTCGAGTGATATGTAGGTGGTTATGATCAGTGCATATTCTCCCTTGAGCAAAAATATATTTAATGAAATCTCATATTTGTTTCTTTTTTAGGGAAGTGGAGGAAGAAGGCTAAGCCCTGGTAGGTAGAAATGAATGTTTTGTTATCAGAAGCAGTCTGAAGGATTCTGCCCCAGATGTGATAACAATGAAGATTCATCTTAGATTAACACTGTGCACCTTTATTGCTTGTGTGCAGTATGGACATCTGCCATGAAGAATGTTATGAAGTACAAATGTAAAGCGATATATTTACAAACAGTATAAGACATGGAGAAAGATACCACTGCATAGTCATTACTTTGGCAGGTCCCTCGGATATCAATTAATGAGGATATTAATTACGAAATTGCCACTTTGATAAAAAAATCTTTGCGATTAAGGGGGATGACTTGCAAAGTAAAAAGTCTGACTCGTGGAGAGGGCTTTACAATTCACAAAAATAGGTACTCTGGGTAACTTTGTTTTACTCCTAAACAGTATGTTCTCATGGGTAATTCTAAAGTTCCTATCCCTCTTTCTAGTCCCTGGGCTCTAATCCCAAGTCTGTGCTTTGTCCTAGTCTCCTCTTTCCTTCTTTAGTCCAAAGTCCCTTATATTGGTTTCTCTTCCACCTCAATATCCAGTTCAGCACTAAAAATGTGGTTGTATTTTCATGTCCCATTCCGTATTCAATGCACATTTCAATTCAATGTTTTATACACGAATAACAGATTGTTCACTCTAACTCAACAAACTAAAGAAAAGTTCAGCATTTCTAACTGAACAAGCAAAGAAGCCGCCAACACATGTTTCAACCTATCGTAGGTTTTCTTTGGGGCTAAATTGAGATGACATCTGTAGAGCGCTTTCCTAATCTGCACCGAATACAAGCTGAATAGCTTGCGCTTGAATTAACTTGATATTTAGGGCTTTCCTCGTGGGCGCCCACGAGGAAAGCCGTCGGAGGGAGCTTGAAAGAGGCCCCTCCAATATAGAAGCTTGGAACACTATTTGTACATAGGCGATTGAAATGGGTAATGTACCTGGAATGTAGTGACCCAGTTAAGACCAAACCATTTTCACTCAGAATCTAAGGCGTAGAAGACAGTCTTAGGAACACAGGCTACGTTATATTTATTTTCCATTGGGGTGGAATGTTCTAAATATCAAGTTAATTCAAGTGCAAGCTATTCAGCTTGTATTTGTTGCGGATTCGATCTACAGATACGGTTTCAATTTAGCCCCGATAACCTATGATAGGTTGAAACGCGTGGGGGCTTTTTCTTAGCTTGTTGTATGTTAGAGTGAAACATCAGTTATTCGTGTTTGGTTTAATGAAACCTCATAAAACATTTAATTGAAACTTGAATTGAATACAGTATTTGAAGCATAAACTGCTGGCAATTGAAGTCCTTTGTGGGTTTGCTGCTGGAACTTGATATTTTAGATATTTGTATGATCCTTGGTACTCTCTAGCTTGCCAACCACATTGCTTTCAAATTGTAGATTTACATATATTACTAGGTGGTGTAGCTGAGACTTTAGTGTAACCTCATTCTAGAATGCATTATCCTTATCATTGTGGTCCATCATCCTACTCCCCTTAATCTTTTGCGACCTAGTTCTTCTCATTTGTGTTCCTCTTACTTATACGAGCCCTTTCTTTCTCCCCAATTCTAGGCTGCATTTAGATTGACATTCAGAGATATTCAAGCACCACTTCTAGAGAGAATTTGGAAATTAGCACGCATCACATTGCACCCTTTTACAGAAAGCGCATTTACATTGTCGTCTGTTGCCAAGGGTTTAGTGCATTTCCCTTATGCCGAGTAGGTAAACTTAGTTACTAGACCCGCAGGCCGAGCAGAAAATCCTAAATTCTCAAATCATCCCATTGTTTACCAGCAAGCTTCCCCAACACAGGCATTAAGTGGAGGGCGGTTTAAAATCCCAAATTCCCAAATCATTCCATTATTTGTCAGACTTCCCCAGACCACAGAGGTCAAAGGGTTGTAAAAAGCACTTTACGTTATGTCATTTGATATTTGCATAGCACCCAAATGTTGAGGCTTCGAAGGGGGGTGGGAAGGGGAGAGGCCTGTCTGATAACCGCAGTCTGTGAAAGCAATATGGACACTGGACCAAAACAAACTGCTGAGTCGCCCTGTGTCCATATGAGTCACCCTGTGTCCATATGAGTCAGTCCATATGAGTCACCCTGGCCCTGTGTCCATATGTCTGTCCATATGAGTCACCTTGTGTCCATATGAGTCGCATTGGCCCTGTACATATGAGTTGCCCTGTGTCCATATGAGTCGGTCCATATGAGTCACCTTGTGTCTGTATGAGTAGCACTGGCCCTGTGTCCATGAGTCACCCTTTGTCCATATGAGTCAGTCCATATGAGTCGCCCTGGCCCTGTGTGCATATGAGTCGCCCTGGCCCTGTGTCCATATGAGTCGCCCTGGCCCTGTGTCCATATGAGTCGCCCTGGCCCTGTGTCCATATGAGTCGCCCTGGCCCTGTGTCCATATTGCTTTCACAGACTGCGGTTATCAGGCGGGCCTCTCCTCCCCCACTCCCCCCTTCGAAACAATAACAATTGGGTGCTATACAAATATCAAATTACATAACGTAGAGTACTTTTTACAACCCTTTGAGTTTTATCTCTGTTCCTGCAGTAGAACTTAAATGCACATTTCACTAATCTTTAAGCTTTTTGTTTTTTGCCTGTTCACTTCAAACGGAATCTAATTCTAAAGTGATACCTTTATTCATTTTCGACAACTCCTCGATGCACCCAATGAAAATGAAGCCTCACCATATGCCAGTTCCTAGGGGTCCTCTGTTTGGAATGATGCAGACACGTACTGTATGAGCTCCCAGTATTCAGTATGTCTTCAGTTTTTCTCTTCAGACTAGCAAATTGTGAAGAGAATGTGATGGTGTCTGCTAACAGTTATGCCATGCAAAAGAATAGCAGGCACGTGATGTAACTGCTATTTCGGGTGATATGTAGGTGGTCATGAGAAGTGCATATTCTCCCTTGAACAAAAATATATTTGAATTATTTTTTAGGGAAGTGGAGGAAGAATGCTAAACCCTGGTAGGTAGAAATGAATGTTTTGTTATCAGAAGCAGTCTGAAGGATTCTGCCCCAGATGTGATGAACAATGAAGATTCATCTTAGATTAACACTGTGCACCTTTATTGCTTGTGTGCAGTATCGACATCTGCCATGAAAAATGTTATGAAGTACAAATGTAAAGCAATATATTTATAAACAGTGTAAGACATGGAGAAAGATACCCCTGCATAGTCATTACTTTGGCAGGTCCCTCGATGATATCAATTAATGAGGATATTAGTTACGAAATTGCCACTTTGATAAAAATCTTTGCAATTAAGGGGGATGACTTGCAAAGTAATAAATCTGACTCGTGGAGAGGGCTTTACAATTCACAAAAATAGGTACTCCGGGTAACTTTGTTTTACTCCTGAACAGTATGTTCTCATGGGTAATTCTAAAGTTCCTATCTCTCTTTCTAGTCCCTGGGCTCTAATCCCAAGTCTGTGCTCTGTCCTAGTCTCTTCTCTTTCCTGCTTTAGTCCGAAGTTCCTTATATTGGTTTCTCTTCACTAAAAATGTGGTTGTATTTCCATGTCCCATTCCGTATTCAATGCACATTTCAAATCAATGTTTTATACACGAATAACAGATTGTGCACTCTAACTCAACAAACTAAAGAAAAGTTCAGCATTTCTAACTGAACAAGCAAAGAAGCCGCCAACACATGTTTCAACCTATCGCAGGTTTTCTTTGGGGCTAAATTGAGATGACATCTGTAGATCGCTTTCCTAATCTGCACCGAATACAAGCTGAATAGCTTGCGCTTGAATTAACTTGATATTTAGGGCTTTCCTCGTGGGCGCCCACGAGGAAAGCCGTCGGAGGGAGCTTGAAAGAGGCCCCTCCAATATAGAAGCTTGGAACACTATTTGTACATAGGCGATTGAAATGGGTAATGTACCTGGAATGTAGTGACCCAGTTAAGACCAAACCATTTTCACTCAGAATCTAAGGCGTAGAAGACAGTCTTAGGAACACAGGCTACGTTATATTTATTTTCCATTGGGGTGGAATGTTCTAAATATCAAGTTAATTCAAGTGCAAGCTATTCAGCTTGTATTTGTTGCGGATTCGATCTACAGATACTGTTTCAATTTAGCCCTGATAACCTATGATAGGTTGAAACGCGTGGTGGCTTTTTCTTAGCTTGTTGTATGTTAGAGTGAAACATCAGTTATTTGTGTTTGGTTTAATGAAACCTCATAAAACATTTAATTGAAACTTGAATTGAATACGGTATTTGAGGCATAAACTGCTGGCAATTGAAGTCCTTTGTGGGTTTGCTGCTGGAACTTGATATTTTAGATATTTGTATGATCCTTGGTACTCTCTAGCTTGCCAACCACATTGCTTTCAAATTGTAGATTTACATATATTACTAGGTGGTGTAGCTGAGACTTTAGTGTAACCTCATTCTAGAATGCATTATCCTTATCATTGTGGTCCATCATCCTACTCCCCTTAATCTTTTGCGACCTAGTTCTTCTCATTTGTGTTCCTCTTATACAAGCCCTTTCTGTCTCCCCAATTCTAGGCTGCATTTAGATTGAAATTCAGAGATATTCACGCACCACTTCTAGAGAGAATTTGGAAATTAGCACGCATCACATTGCACCATTTTACAGAAAGCGCATTTACATTGTCTGTTGCCAAGGGTTTAGTGCATTTCCCTTATGCCGAGTAGGTAAACTTAGTTACTAGACCCGCAGGCCTAGCAGAAAATCCTAAATTCTCAAATCATCCCTTTGTTTACCAGCAAGCTTCCCCAACACAGGCATTAAGTGGAGTCGGTTTAAAATCCCAAATTCCCAAATCATTCCATTATTTGTCAGACTTCCCCAGACCGCAGAGGTCAAAGGGTTGTAAAAAGCACTTTACGTTATGTCATTTGATATTTGCATAGCACCCAAATGTTGTGGCTTCGAAGGAGGGTGGGAAGGGGAGAGGCCTGTCTGATAACCGCAGTCTGTGAAAGCAATATGGACACTGGACCAAAACAAACTGCTGAGTCGCCCTGTGTCCATATGAGTCACCCTGTGTCCATATGAGTCAGTCCATATGAGTCGCTCTGGCCCTGTGTCCATATGTCTGTCCATATGAGTCACCTTGTGTCCATATGAGTCGCACTGGCCCTGTACATATGAGTTGCCCTGTGTCCATATGAGTCAGTCCATATGAGTCGCCCTGGCCCTGTGTCCATATGAGTCGCCCTGGCCCTGTGTCCATATGAGTCGCCCTGGCCCTGTGTCCATATGAGTCGCCCTGGCCCTGTGTCCATATGAGTCGCCCTGGCCCTGTGTCCATATGAGTCGCCCTGGCCCTGTGTCCATATTGCTTTCACAGACTGCGGTTATCAGGCGGGCCTCTCCTCCCCCACTCCCCCCTTCGAAACAATAACAATTGGGTGCTATACAAATATCAAATTACATAACGTAGAGTGCTTTTTACAACCCTTTGAGTTTGATCCCTGTTCATGCAGTAGAACTTAAATGCACATTTCACTAATCTTTAAGCTTTTTGTTTTTTGCCTGTTCACTTCAAACAGAATCTAATTCTAAAGTGATACCTTTAGTCATTTTCGACAACTCCTCGATGCACCCAATGAAAATGAAGCCTCACCATATGCCAGTTCCTAGGGTCCTCTGTTTGGAATGATGCAGACACGCACTGTATGAGCTCCCAGTATTCAGTATGTCTTCAGTTTTTCTCTTTAGACTAGCAAATTGTGAAGAGAATGTGATGGTGTCTGCTAACAGACCATTATGCCATGCAAGAATAGCAGGCACGTGATGTAACTGCTATTTCGAGTGATATGTAGGTGGTCATGATCAGTGCATATTCTCCCTTGAGCAAAAATATATTTAATGAAATCTCATATTTGTTTCTTTTTTAGGGAAGTGGAGGAAGAAGGCTAAGCCCTGGTAGGTAGAAATGAATGTTTTGTTATCAGAAGCAGTCTGAAGGATTCTGCCCCAGATGTGATAACAATGAAGATTCATCTTAGATTAACACTGTGCACCTTTATTGCTTGTGTGCAGTATGGACATCTGCCATGAAGAATGTTATGAAGTACAAATGTAAAGCGATATATTTACAAACAGTATAAGACATGGAGAAAGATACCACTGCATAGTCATTACTTTGGCAGGTCCCTCGGATATCAATTAATGAGGATATTAATTACGAAATTGCCACTTTGATAAAAAAATCTTTGCGATTAAGGGGGATGACTTGCAAAGTAAAAAGTCTGACTCGTGGAGAGGGCTTTACAATTCACAAAAATAGGTACTCTGGGTAACTTTGTTTTACTCCTAAACAGTATGTTCTCATGGGTAATTCTAAAGTTCCTATCCCTCTTTCTAGTCCCTGGGCTCTAATCCCAAGTCTGTGCTTTGTCCTAGTCTCCTCTTTCCTTCTTTAGTCCAAAGTCCCTTATATTGGTTTCTCTTCCACCTCAATATCCAGTTCAGCACTAAAAATGTGGTTGTATTTTCATGTCCCATTCCGTATTCAATGCACATTTCAATTCAATGTTTTATACACGAATAACAGATTGTTCACTCTAACTCAACAAACTAAAGAAAAGTTCAGCATTTCTAACTGAACAAGCAAAGAAGCCGCCAACACATGTTTCAACCTATCGTAGGTTTTCTTTGGGGCTAAATTGAGATGACATCTGTAGAGCGCTTTCCTAATCTGCACCGAATACAAGCTGAATAGCTTGCGCTTGAATTAACTTGATATTTAGGGCTTTCCTCGTGGGCGCCCACGAGGAAAGCCGTCGGAGGGAGCTTGAAAGAGGCCCCTCCAATATAGAAGCTTGGAACACTATTTGTACATAGGCGATTGAAATGGGTAATGTACCTGGAATGTAGTGACCCAGTTAAGACCAAACCATTTTCACTCAGAATCTAAGGCGTAGAAGACAGTCTTAGGAACACAGGCTACGTTATATTTATTTTCCATTGGGGTGGAATGTTCTAAATATCAAGTTAATTCAAGTGCAAGCTATTCAGCTTGTATTTGTTGCGGATTCGATCTACAGATACGGTTTCAATTTAGCCCCGATAACCTATGATAGGTTGAAACGCGTGGGGGCTTTTTCTTAGCTTGTTGTATGTTAGAGTGAAACATCAGTTATTCGTGTTTGGTTTAATGAAACCTCATAAAACATTTAATTGAAACTTGAATTGAATACAGTATTTGAAGCATAAACTGCTGGCAATTGAAGTCCTTTGTGGGTTTGCTGCTGGAACTTGATATTTTAGATATTTGTATGATCCTTGGTACTCTCTAGCTTGCCAACCACATTGCTTTCAAATTGTAGATTTACATATATTACTAGGTGGTGTAGCTGAGACTTTAGTGTAACCTCATTCTAGAATGCATTATCCTTATCATTGTGGTCCATCATCCTACTCCCCTTAATCTTTTGCGACCTAGTTCTTCTCATTTGTGTTCCTCTTACTTATACGAGCCCTTTCTTTCTCCCCAATTCTAGGCTGCATTTAGATTGACATTCAGAGATATTCAAGCACCACTTCTAGAGAGAATTTGGAAATTAGCACGCATCACATTGCACCCTTTTACAGAAAGCGCATTTACATTGTCGTCTGTTGCCAAGGGTTTAGTGCATTTCCCTTATGCCGAGTAGGTAAACTTAGTTACTAGACCCGCAGGCCGAGCAGAAAATCCTAAATTCTCAAATCATCCCATTGTTTACCAGCAAGCTTCCCCAACACAGGCATTAAGTGGAGGGCGGTTTAAAATCCCAAATTCCCAAATCATTCCATTATTTGTCAGACTTCCCCAGACCACAGAGGTCAAAGGGTTGTAAAAAGCACTTTACGTTATGTCATTTGATATTTGCATAGCACCCAAATGTTGAGGCTTCGAAGGGGGGTGGGAAGGGGAGAGGCCTGTCTGATAACCGCAGTCTGTGAAAGCAATATGGACACTGGACCAAAACAAACTGCTGAGTCGCCCTGTGTCCATATGAGTCACCCTGTGTCCATATGAGTCAGTCCATATGAGTCACCCTGGCCCTGTGTCCATATGTCTGTCCATATGAGTCACCTTGTGTCCATATGAGTCGCATTGGCCCTGTGTCCATATGAGTCGGTCCATATGAGTCACCTTGTGTCTGTATGAGTAGCACTGGCCCTGTGTCCATGAGTCACCCTGTGTCCATATGAGTCAGTCCATATGAGTCGCCCTGGCCCTGTGTCCATATGAGTCGCCCTGGCCCTGTGTCCATATGAGTCGCCCTGGCCCTGTGTCCATATGAGTCGCCCTGGCCCTGTGTCCATATGAGTCGCCCTGGCCCTGTGTCCATATTGCTTTCACAGACTGCGGTTATCAGGCGGGCCTCTCCTCCCCCACTCCCCCCTTCGAAACAATAACAATTGGGTGCTATACAAATATCAAATTACATAACGTAGAGTACTTTTTACAACCCTTTGAGTTTTATCTCTGTTCCTGCAGTAGAACTTAAATGCACATTTCACTAATCTTTAAGCTTTTTGTTTTTTGCCTGTTCACTTCAAACGGAATCTAATTCTAAAGTGATACCTTTATTCATTTTCGACAACTCCTCGATGCACCCAATGAAAATGAAGCCTCACCATATGCCAGTTCCTAGGGGTCCTCTGTTTGGAATGATGCAGACACGTACTGTATGAGCTCCCAGTATTCAGTATGTCTTCAGTTTTTCTCTTCAGACTAGCAAATTGTGAAGAGAATGTGATGGTGTCTGCTAACAGTTATGCCATGCAAAAGAATAGCAGGCACGTGATGTAACTGCTATTTCGGGTGATATGTAGGTGGTCATGAGAAGTGCATATTCTCCCTTGAACAAAAATATATTTGAATTATTTTTTAGGGAAGTGGAGGAAGAATGCTAAACCCTGGTAGGTAGAAATGAATGTTTTGTTATCAGAAGCAGTCTGAAGGATTCTGCCCCAGATGTGATGAACAATGAAGATTCATCTTAGATTAACACTGTGCACCTTTATTGCTTGTGTGCAGTATCGACATCTGCCATGAAAAATGTTATGAAGTACAAATGTAAAGCAATATATTTATAAACAGTGTAAGACATGGAGAAAGATACCCCTGCATAGTCATTACTTTGGCAGGTCCCTCGATGATATCAATTAATGAGGATATTAGTTACGAAATTGCCACTTTGATAAAAATCTTTGCAATTAAGGGGGATGACTTGCAAAGTAATAAATCTGACTCGTGGAGAGGGCTTTACAATTCACAAAAATAGGTACTCCGGGTAACTTTGTTTTACTCCTGAACAGTATGTTCTCATGGGTAATTCTAAAGTTCCTATCTCTCTTTCTAGTCCCTGGGCTCTAATCCCAAGTCTGTGCTCTGTCCTAGTCTCTTCTCTTTCCTGCTTTAGTCCGAAGTTCCTTATATTGGTTTCTCTTCACTAAAAATGTGGTTGTATTTCCATGTCCCATTCCGTATTCAATGCACATTTCAAATCAATGTTTTATACACGAATAACAGATTGTGCACTCTAACACAACAAACTAAAGAAAAGTTCAGCATTTCTAACTGAACAAGCAAAGAAGCCGCCAACACATGTTTCAACCTATCGCAGGTTTTCTTTGGGGCTAAATTGAGATGACATCTGTAGATCGCTTTCCTAATCTGCACCGAATACAAGCTGAATAGCTTGCGCTTGAATTAACTTGATATTTAGGGCTTTCCTCGTGGGCGCCCACGAGGAAAGCCGTCGGAGGGAGCTTGAAAGAGGCCCCTCCAATATAGAAGCTTGGAACACTATTTGTACATAGGCGATTGAAATGGGTAATGTACCTGGAATGTAGTGACCCAGTTAAGACCAAACCATTTTCACTCAGAATCTAAGGCGTAGAAGACAGTCTTAGGAACACAGGCTACGTTATATTTATTTTCCATTGGGGTGGAATGTTCTAAATATCAAGTTAATTCAAGTGCAAGCTATTCAGCTTGTATTTGTTGCGGATTCGATCTACAGATACTGTTTCAATTTAGCCCCGATAACCTATGATAGGTTGAAACGCGTGGTGGCTTTTTCTTAGCTTGTTGTATGTTAGAGTGAAACATCAGTTATTTGTGTTTGGTTTAATGAAACCTCATAAAACATTTAATTGAAACTTGAATTGAATACGGTATTTGAGGCATAAACTGCTGGCAATTGAAGTCCTTTGTGGGTTTGCTGCTGGAACTTGATATTTTAGATATTTGTATGATCCTTGGTACTCTCTAGCTTGCCAACCACATTGCTTTCAAATTGTAGATTTACATATATTACTAGGTGGTGTAGCTGAGACTTTAGTGTAACCTCATTCTAGAATGCATTATCCTTATCATTGTGGTCCATCATCCTACTCCCCTTAATCTTTTGCGACCTAGTTCTTCTCATTTGTGTTCCTCTTATACAAGCCCTTTCTGTCTCCCCAATTCTAGGCTGCATTTAGATTGAAATTCAGAGATATTCACGCACCACTTCTAGAGAGAATTTGGAAATTAGCACGCATCACATTGCACCATTTTACAGAAAGCGCATTTACATTGTCTGTTGCCAAGGGTTTAGTGCATTTCCCTTATGCAGAGTAGGTAAACTTAGTTACTAGACCCGCAGGCCTAGCAGAAAATCCTAAATTCTCAAATCATCCCTTTGTTTACCAGCAAGCTTCCCCAACACAGGCATTAAGTGGAGTCGGTTTAAAATCCCAAATTCCCAAATCATTCCATTATTTGTCAGACTTCCCCAGACCGCAGAGGTCAAAGGGTTGTAAAAAGCACTTTACGTTATGTCATTTGATATTTGCATAGCACCCAAATGTTGTGGCTTCGAAGGAGGGTGGGAAGGGGAGAGGCCTGTCTGATAACCGCAGTCTGTGAAAGCAATATGGACACTGGACCAAAACAAACTGCTGAGTCGCCCTGTGTCCATATGAGTCACCCTGTGTCCATATGAGTCAGTCCATATGAGTCGCCCTGGCCCTGTGTCCATATGTCTGTCCATATGAGTCACCTTGTGTCCATATGAGTCGCACTGGCCCTGTACATATGAGTTGCCCTGTGTCCATATGAGTCGGTCCATATGAGTCGCCCTGGCCCTGTGTCCATATGAGTCACCCTGGCCCTGTGTCCATATGAGTCGCCCTGGCCCTGTGTCCATATGTTTCGCCCTGGCCCTGTGTCCATATGTTTCGCCCTGGCCCTGTGTCCATATGAGTCGCCCTGGCCCTGTGTCCATATGAGTCGCCCTGGCCCTGTGTCCATATTGCTTTCACAGACTGCGGTTATCAGGCGGGCCTCTCCTCCCCCACTCCCCCCTTCGAAACAATAACAATTGGGTGCTCTTCAAATATCAAATTACATAACGTAGAGTGCTTTTTACAACCCTTTGAGTTTGATCCCTGTTCATGCAGTAGAACTTAAATGCACATTTCACTAATCTTTAAGCTTTGTTTTTTGCCTGTTCACTTCAAACAGAATCTAATTCTAAAGTGATACCTTTAGTCATTTTCGACAACTCCTCGATGCACCCAATGAAAATGAAGCCTCACCATATGCCAGTTCCTAGGGTCCTCTGTTTGGAATGATGCAGACACGCACTGTATGAGCTCCCAGTATTCAGTATGTCTTCAGTTTTTCTCTTTAGACTAGCAAATTGTGAAGAGAATGTGATGGTGTCTGCTAACAGACCGTTATGCCATGCAAGAATAGCAGGCACGTGATGTAACTGCTATTTCGAGTGATATGTAGGTGGTCATGATCAGTGCATATTCTCCCTTGAACAAAAATATATTTAATGAAATCTCATATTTGTTTCTTTTTTAGGGAAGTGGAGGAAGAAGGCTAAGCCCTGGTAGGTAGAAATGAATGTTTTGTTATCAGAAGCAGTCTGAAGGATTCTGCCCCAGATGTGATAACAATGAAGATTCATCTTAGATTAACACTGTGCACCTTTATTGCTTGTGTGCAGTATGGACATCTGCCATGAAGAATGTTATGAAGTACAAATGTAAAGCGATATATTTACAAACAGTATAAGACATGGAGAAAGATACCACTGCATAGTCATTACTTTGGCAGGTCCCTCGGATATCAATTAATGAGGATATTAATTACGAAATTGCCACTTTGATAAAAAAATCTTTGCGATTAAGGGGGATGACTTGCAAAGTAAAAAGTCTGACTCGTGGAGAGGGCTTTACAATTCACAAAAATAGGTACTCTGGGTAACTTTGTTTTACTCCTGAACAGTATGTTCTCATGGGTAATTCTAAAGTTCCTATCCCTCTTTCTAGTCCCTGGGCTCTAATCCCAAGTCTGTGCTTTGTCCTAGTCTCCTCTTTCCTTCTTTAGTCCAAAGTCCCTTATATTGGTTTCTCTTCCACCTCAATATCCAGTTCAGCACTAAAAATGTGGTTGTATTTTCATGTCCCATTCCGTATTCAATGCACATTTCAATTCAATGTTTTATACACGAATAACAGATTGTTCACTCTAACTCAACAAACTAAAGAAAAGTTCAGCATTTCTAACTGAACAAGCAAAGAAGCCGCCAACACATGTTTCAACCTATCGTAGGTTTTCTTTGGGGCTAAATTGAGATGACATCTGTAGAGCGCTTTCCTAATCTGCACCGAATACAAGCTGAATAGCTTGCGCTTGAATTAACTTGATATTTAGGGCTTTCCTCGTGGGCGCCCACGAGGAAAGCCGTCGGAGGGAGCTTGAAAGAGGCCCCTCCAATATAGAAGCTTGGAACACTATTTGTACATAGGCGATTGAAATGGGTAATGTACCTGGAATGTAGTGACCCAGTTAAGACCAAACCATTTTCACTCAGAATCTAAGGCGTAGAAGACAGTCTTAGGAACACAGGCTACGTTATATTTAATTTCCATTGGGGTGGAATGTTCTAAATATCAAGTTAATTCAAGTGCAAGCTATTCAGCTTGTATTTGTTGCGGATTCGATCTACAGATACTGTTTCAATTTAGCCCCGATAACCTATGATAGGTTGAAACGCGTGGGGGCTTTTTCTTAGCTTGTTGTATGTTAGAGTGAAACATCAGTTATTCGTGTTTGGTTTAATGAAACCTCATAAAACATTTAATTGAAACTTGAATTGAATACAGTATTTGAGGCATAAACTGCTGGCAATTGAAGTCCTTTGT
This sequence comes from Ambystoma mexicanum, assembly GCF_040938575.1. NCBI lineage: Eukaryota > Metazoa > Chordata > Amphibia > Caudata > Ambystomatidae > Ambystoma > Ambystoma mexicanum. The sequence goes on along the minus strand of NC_090932.1, from coordinate 658,630,335 downwards.
GGGTTTGCTGCTGGAACTTGATATTTTAGATATTTGTATGATCCTTGGTACTCTCTAGCTTGCCAACCACATTGCTTTCAAATTGTAGATTTACATATATTACTAGGTGGTGTAGCTGAGACTTTAGTGTAACCTCATTCTAGAATGCATTATCCTTATCATTGTGGTCCATCATCCTACTCCCCTTAATCTTTTGCGACCTAGTTCTTCTCATTTGTGTTCCTCTTACTTATACGAGCCCTTTCTTTCTCCCCAATTCTAGGCTGCATTTAGATTGACATTCAGAGATATTCAAGCACCACTTCTAGAGAGAATTTGGAAATTAGCACGCATCACATTGCACCATTTTACATAAAGCGCATTTACATTGTCGTCTGTTGCCAAGGGTTTAGTGCATTTCCCTTATGCCGAGTAGGTAAACTTAGTTACTAGACCCGCAGGCCGAGCAGAAAATCCTAAATTCTCAAATCATCCCATTGTTTACCAGCAAGCTTCCCCAACACAGGCATTAAGTGGAGGGCGGTTTAAAATCCCAAATTCCCAAATCATTCCATTATTTGTCAGACTTCCCCAGACCACAGAGGTCAAAGGGTTGTAAAAAGCACTTTACGTTATGTCATTTGATATTTGCATAGCACCCAAATGTTGTGGCTTCGAAGGGGGGTGGGAAGGGGAGAGGCCTGTCTGATAACCGCAGTCTGTGAAAGCAATATGGACACTGGACCAAAACAAACTGCTGAGTCGCCCTGTGTCCATATGAGTCACCCTGTGTCCATATGAGTCAGTCCATATGAGTCACCCTGGCCCTGTGTCCATATGTCTGTCCATATGAGTCACCTTGTGTCCATATGAGTCGCATTGGCCCTGTACATATGAGTTGCCCTGTGTCCATATGAGTCGGTCCATATGAGTCACCTTGTGTCTGTATGAGTAGCACTGGCCCTGTGTCCATGAGTCACCCTGTGTCCATATGAGTCAGTCCATATGAGTCGCCCTGGCCCTGTGTCCATATGAGTCGCCCTGGCCCTGTGTCCATATGAGTCGCCCTGGCCCTGTGTCCATATGAGTCGCCCTGGCCCTGTGTCCATATGAGTCGCCCTGGCCCTGTGTCCATATGAGTCGCCCTGGCCCTGTGTCCATATGAGTCGCCCTGGCCCTGTGTCCATATGAGTCGCCCTGGCCCTGTGTCCATATTGCTTTCACAGACTGCGGTTATCAGGCGGGCCTCTCCTCCCCCACTCCCCCCTTCGAAACAATAACAATTGGGTGCTATACAAATATCAAATTACATAACGTAGAGTACTTTTTACAACCCTTTGAGTTTTATCTCTGTTCCTGCAGTAGAACTTAAATGCACATTTCACTAATCTTTAAGCTTTTTGTTTTTTGCCTGTTCACTTCAAACGGAATCTAATTCTAAAGTGATACCTTTATTCATTTTCGACAACTCCACGATGCACCCAATGAAAATGAAGCCTCACCATATGCCAGTTCCTAGGGGTCCTCTGTTTGGAATGATGCAGACACGTACTGTATGAGCTCCCAGTATTCAGTATGTCTTCAGTTTTTCTCTTCAGACTAGCAAATTGTGAAGAGAATGTGATGGTGTCTGCTAACAGTTATGCCATGCAAAAGAATAGCAGGCACGTGATGTAACTGCTATTTAGGGTGATATGTAGGTGGTCATGAGAAGTGCATATTCTCCCTTTAACAAAAATATATTTGAATTATTTTTTAGGGAAGTGGAGGAAGAATGCTAAACCCTGGTAGGTAGAAATGAATGTTTTGTTATCAGAAGCAGTCTGAAGGATTCTGCCCCAGATGTGATGAACAATGAAGATTCATCTTAGATTAACACTGTGCACCTTTATTGCTTGTGTGCAGTATCGACATCTGCCATGAAAAATGTTATGAAGTACAAATGTAAAGCAATATATTTATAAACAGTGTAAGACATGGAGAAAGATACCCCTGCATAGTCATTACTTTGGCAGGTCCCTCGATGATATCAATTAATGAGGATATTAGTTACGAAATTGCCACTTTGATAAAAATCTTTGCAATTAAGGGGGATGACTTGCAAAGTAATAAATCTGACTCGTGGAGAGGGCTTTACAATTCACAAAAATAGGTACTCCGGGTAACTTTGTTTTACTCCTGAACAGTATGTTCTCATGGGTAATTCTAAAGTTCCTATCTCTCTTTCTAGTCCATGGGCTCTAATCCCAAGTCTGTGCTCTGTCCTAGTCTCTTCTCTTTCCTGCTTTAGTCCGAAGTTCCTTATATTGGTTTCTCTTCACTAAAAATGTGGTTGTATTTCCATGTCCCATTCCGTATTCAATGCACATTTCAAATCAATGTTTTATACACGAATAACAGATTGTGCACTCTAACTCAACAAACTAAAGAAAAGTTCAGCATTTCTAACTGAAGAAGCAAAGAAGCCGCCAACACATGTTTCAACCTATCGCAGGTTTTCTTTGGGGCTAAATTGAGATGACATCTGTAGATCGCTTTCCTAATCTGCACCGAATACAAGCTGAATAGCTTGCGCTTGAATTAACTTGATATTTAGGGCTTTCCTCGTGGGCGCCCACGAGGAAAGCCGTCGGAGGGAGCTTGAAAGAGGCCCCTCCAATATAGAAGCTTGGAACACTATTTGTACATAGGCGATTGAAATGGGTAATGTACCTGGAATGTAGTGACCCAGTTAAGACCAAACCATTTTCACTCAGAATCTAGGCGTAGAAGACAGTCTTAGGAACACAGGCTACGTTATATTTATTTTCCATTGGGGTGGAATGTTCTAAATATCAAGTTAATTCAAGTGCAAGCTATTCAGCTTGTATTTGTTGCGGATTCGATCTACAGATACTGTTTCAATTTAGCCCTGATAACCTATGATAGGTTGAAACGCGTGGTGGCTTTTTCTTAGCTTGTTGTATGTTAGAGTGAAACATCAGTTATTTGTGTTTGGTTTAATGAAACCTCATAAAACATTTAATTGAAACTTGAATTGAATACGGTATTTGAGGCATAAACTGCTGGCAATTGAAGTCCTTTGTGGGTTTGCTGCTGGAACTTGATATTTTAGATATTTGTATGATCCTTGGTACTCTCTAGCTTGCCAACCACATTGCTTTCAAATTGTAGATTTACATATATTACTAGGTGGTGTAGCTGAGACTTTAGTGTAACCTCATTCTAGAATGCATTATCCTTATCATTGTGGTCCATCATCCTACTCCCCTTAATCTTTTGCGACCTAGTTCTTCTCATTTGTGTTCCTCTTATACAAGCCCTTTCTGTCTCCCCAATTCTAGGCTGCATTTAGATTGAAATTCAGAGATATTCACGCACCACTTCTAGAGAGAATTTGGAAATTAGCACGCATCACATTGCACCATTTTACAGAAAAAACATTTACATTGTCTGTTGCCAAGGGTTTAGTGCATTTCCCTTATGCCGAGTAGGTAAACTTAGTTACTAGACCCGCAGGCCTAGCAGAAAATCCTAAATTCTCAAATCATCCCTTTGTTTACCAGCAAGCTTCCCCAACACAGGCATTAAGTGGAGTCGGTTTAAAATCCCAAATTCCCAAATCATTCCATTATTTGTCAGACTTCCCCAGACCGCAGAGGTCAAAGGGTTGTAAAAAGCACTTTACGTTATGTCATTTGATATTTGCATAGCACCCAAATGTTGTGGCTTCGAAGGAGGGTGGGAAGGGGAGAGGCCTGTCTGATAACCGCAGTCTGTGAAAGCAATATGGACACTGGACCAAAACAAACTGCTGAGTCGCCCTGTGTCCATATGAGTCACCCTGTGTCCATATGAGTCAGTCCATATGAGTCGCCCTGGCCCTGTGTCCATATGTCTGTCCATATGAGTCACCTTGTGTCCATATGAGTCGCACTGGCCCTGTACATATGAGTTGCCCTGTGTCCATATGAGTCGGTCCATATGAGTCGCCCTGGCCCTGTGTCCATATGAGTCGCCCTGGCCCTGTGTCCATATGAGTCGCCCTGGCCCTGTGTCCATATGAGTCGCCCTGGCCCTGTGTCCATATGAGTCGCCCTGGCCCTGTGTCCATATGAGTCGCCCTGGCCCTGTGTCCATATGAGTCGCCCTGGCCCTGTGTCCATATGAGTCGCCCTGGCCCTGTGTCCATATTGCTTTCACAGACTGCGGTTATCAGGCGGGCCTCTCCTCCCCCACTCCCTCCTTCGAAACAATAACAATTGGGTGCTATACAAATATCAAATTACATAACGTAGAGTGCTTTTTACAACCCTTTGAGTTTGATCCCTGTTCATGCAGTAGAACTTAAATGCACATTTCACTAATCTTTAAGCTTTTTGTTTTTTGCCTGTTCACTTCAAACAGAATCTAATTCTAAAGTGATACCTTTAGTCATTTTCGACAACTCCTCGATGCACCCAATGAAAATGAAGCCTCACCATATGCCAGTTCCTAGGGTCCTCTGTTTGGAATGATGCAGACACGCACTGTATGAGCTCCCAGTATTCAGTATGTCTTCAGTTTTTCTCTTTAGACTAGCAAATTGTGAAGAGAATGTGATGGTGTCTGCTAACAGACCGTTATGCCATGCAAGAATAGCAGGCACGTGATGTAACTGCTATTTCGAGTGATATGTAGGTGGTCATGATCAGTGCATATTCTCCCTTGAACAAAAATATATTTAATGAAATCTCATATTTGTTTCTTTTTTAGGGAAGTGGAGGAAGAAGGCTAAGCCCTGGTAGGTAGAAATGAATGTTTTGTTATCAGAAGCAGTCTGAAGGATTCTGCCCCAGATGTGATAACAATGAAGATTCATCTTAGATTAACACTGTGCACCTTTATTGCTTGTGTGCAGTATGGACATCTGCCATGAAGAATGTTATGAAGTACAAATGTAAAGCGATATATTTACAAACAGTATAAGACATGGAGAAAGATACCACTGCACAGTCATTACTTTGGCAGGTCCCTCGGATATCAATGAGGATATTAATTACGAAATTGCCACTTTGATAAAAAAATCTTTGCGATTAAGGGGGATGACTTGCAAAGTAAAAAGTCTGACTCGTGGAGAGGGCTTTACAATTCACAAAAATAGGTACTCTGGGTAACTTTGTTTTACTCCTGAACAGTATGTTCTCATGGGTAATTCTAAAGTTCCTATCCCTCTTTCTAGTCCCTGGGCTCTAATCCCAAGTCTGTGCTTTGTCCTAGTCTCCTCTTTCCTTCTTTAGTCCAAAGTCCCTTATATTGGTTTCTCTTCCACCTCAATATCCAGTTCAGCACTAAAAATGTGGTTGTATTTTCATGTCCCATTCCGTATTCAATGCACATTTCAATTCAATGTTTTATACACGAATAACAGATTGTTCACTCTAACTCAACAAACTAAAGAAAAGTTCAGCATTTCTAACTGAACAAGCAAAGAAGCCGCCAACACATGTTTCAACCTATCGTAGGTTTTCTTTGGGGCTAAATTGAGATGACATCTGTAGAGCGCTTTCCTAATCTGCACCGAATACAAGCTGAATAGCTTGCGCTTGAATTAACTTGATATTTAGGGCTTTCCTCGTGGGCGCCCACGAGGAAAGCCGTCGGAGGGAGCTTGAAAGAGGCCCCTCCAATATAGAAGCTTGGAACACTATTTGTACATAGGCGATTGAAATGGGTAATGTACCTGGAATGTAGTGACCCAGTTAAGACCAAACCATTTTCACTCAGAATCTAAGGCGTAGAAGACAGTCTTAGGAACACAGGCTACGTTATATTTAATTTCCATTGGGGTGGAATGTTCTAAATATCAAGTTAATTCAAGTGCAAGCTATTCAGCTTGTATTTGTTGCGGATTCGATCTACAGATACTGTTTCAATTTAGCCCCGATAACCTATGATAGGTTGAAACGCGTGGGGGCTTTTTCTTAGCTTGTTGTATGTTAGAGTGAAACATCAGTTATTCGTGTTTGGTTTAATGAAACCTCATAAAACATTTAATTGAAACTTGAATTGAATACAGTATTTGAAGCATAAACTGCTGGCAATTGAAGTCCTTTGTGGGTTTGCTGCTGGAACTTGATATTTTAGATATTTGTATGATCCTTGGTACTCTCTAGCTTGCCAACCACATTGCTTTCAAATTGTAGATTTACATATATTACTAGGTGGTGTAGCTGAGACTTTAGTGTAACCTCATTCTAGAATGCATTATCCTTATCATTGTGGTCCATCATCCTACTCCCCTTAATCTTTTGCGACCTAGTTCTTCTCATTTGTGTTCCTCTTATACAAGCCCTTTCTGTCTCCCCAATTCTAGGCTGCATTTAGATTGAAATTCAGAGATATTCACGCACCACTTCTAGAGAGAATTTGGAAATTAGCACGCATCACATTGCACCATTTTACAGAAAGCGCATTTACATTGTCTGTTGCCAAGGGTTTAGTGCATTTCCCTTATGCCGAGTAGGTAAACTTAGTTACTAGACCCGCAGGCCTAGCAGAAAATCCTAAATTCTCAAATCATCCCTTTGTTTACCAGCAAGCTTCCCCAACACAGGCATTAAGTGGAGTCGGTTTAAAATCCCAAATTCCCAAATCATTCCATTATTTGTCAGACTTCCCCAGACCGCAGAGGTCAAAGGGTTGTAAAAAGCACTTTACGTTATGTCATTTGATATTTGCATAGCACCCAAATGTTGTGGCTTCGAAGGAGGGTGGGAAGGGGAGAGGCCTGTCTGATAACCGCAGTCTGTGAAAGCAATATGGACACTGGACCAAAACAAACTGCTGAGTCGCCCTGTGTCCATATGAGTCACCCTGTGTCCATATGAGTCAGTCCATATGAGTCGCTCTGGCCCTGTGTCCATATGTCTGTCCATATGAGTCACCTTGTGTCCATATGAGTCGCACTGGCCCTGTACATATGAGTTGCCCTGTGTCCATATGAGTCAGTCCATATGAGTCGCCCTGGCCCTGTGTCCATATGAGTCGCCCTGGCCCTGTGTCCATATGAGTCGCCCTGGCCCTGTGTCCATATGAGTCGCCCTGGCCCTGTGTCCATATGAGTCGCCCTGGCCCTGTGTCCATATGAGTCGCCCTGGCCCTGTGTCCATATTGCTTTCACAGACTGCGGTTATCAGGCGGGCCTCTCCTCCCCCACTCCCCCCTTCGAAACAATAACAATTGGGTGCTATACAAATATCAAATTACATAACGTAGAGTGCTTTTTACAACCCTTTGAGTTTGATCCCTGTTCATGCAGTAGAACTTAAATGCACATTTCACTAATCTTTAAGCTTTTTGTTTTTTGCCTGTTCACTTCAAACAGAATCTAATTCTAAAGTGATACCTTTAGTCATTTTCGACAACTCCTCGATGCACCCAATGAAAATGAAGCCTCACCATATGCCAGTTCCTAGGGTCCTCTGTTTGGAATGATGCAGACACGCACTGTATGAGCTCCCAGTATTCAGTATGTCTTCAGTTTTTCTCTTTAGACTAGCAAATTGTGAAGAGAATGTGATGGTGTCTGCTAACAGACCATTATGCCATGCAAGAATAGCAGGCACGTGATGTAACTGCTATTTCGAGTGATATGTAGGTGGTCATGATCAGTGCATATTCTCCCTTGAACAAAAATATATTTAATGAAATCTCATATTTGTTTCTTTTTTAGGGAAGTGGAGGAAGAAGGCTAAGCCCTGGTAGGTAGAAATGAATGTTTTGTTATCAGAAGCAGTCTGAAGGATTCTGCCCCAGATGTGATAACAATGAAGATTCATCTTAGATTAACACTGTGCACCTTTATTGCTTGTGTGCAGTATGGACATCTGCCATGAAGAATGTTATGAAGTACAAATGTAAAGCGATATATTTACAAACAGTATAAGACATGGAGAAAGATACCACTGCATAGTCATTACTTTGGCAGGTCCCTCGGATATCAATTAATGAGGATATTAATTACGAAATTGCCACTTTGATAAAAAAATCTTTGCGATTAAGGGGGATGACTTGCAAAGTAAAAAGTCTGACTCGTGGAGAGGGCTTTACAATTCACAAAAATAGGTACTCTGGGTAACTTTGTTTTACTCCTAAACAGTATGTTCTCATGGGTAATTCTAAAGTTCCTATCCCTCTTTCTAGTCCCTGGGCTCTAATCCCAAGTCTGTGCTTTGTCCTAGTCTCCTCTTTCCTTCTTTAGTCCAAAGTCCCTTATATTGGTTTCTCTTCCACCTCAATATCCAGTTCAGCACTAAAAATGTGGTTGTATTTTCATGTCCCATTCCGTATTCAATGCACATTTCAATTCAATGTTTTATACACGAATAACAGATTGTTCACTCTAACTCAACAAACTAAAGAAAAGTTCAGCATTTCTAACTGAACAAGCAAAGAAGCCGCCAACACATGTTTCAACCTATCATAGGTTTTCTTTGGGGCTAAATTGAGATGACATCTGTAGAGCGCTTTCCTAATCTGCACCGAATACAAGCTGAATAGCTTGCGCTTGAATTAACTTGATATTTAGGGCTTTCCTCGTGGGCGCCCACGAGGAAAGCCGTCGGAGGGAGCTTGAAAGAGGCCCCTCCAATATAGAAGCTTGGAACACTATTTGTACATAGGCGATTGAAATGGGTAATGTACCTGGAATGTAGTGACCCAGTTAAGACCAAACCATTTTCACTCAGAATCTAAGGCGTAGAAGACAGTCTTAGGAACACAGGCTACGTTATATTTATTTTCCATTGGGGTGGAATGTTCTAAATATCAAGTTAATTCAAGTGCAAGCTATTCAGCTTGTATTTGTTGCGGATTCGATCTACAGATACTGTTTCAATTTAGCCCCGATAACCTATGATAGGTTGAAACGCGTGGGGGCTTTTTCTTAGCTTGTTGTATGTTAGAGTGAAACATCAGTTATTCGTGTTTGGTTTAATGAAACCTCATAAAACATTTAATTGAAACTTGAATTGAATACAGTATTTGAAGCATAAACTGCTGGCAATTGAAGTCCTTTGTGGGTTTGCTGCTGGAACTTGATATTTTAGATATTTGTATGATCCTTGGTACTCTCTAGCTTGCCAACCACATTGCTTTCAAATTGTAGATTTACATATATTACTAGGTGGTGTAGCTGAGACTTTAGTGTAACCTCATTCTAGAATGCATTATCCTTATCATTGTGGTCCATCATCCTACTCCCCTTAATCTTTTGCGACCTAGTTCTTCTCATTTGTGTTCCTCTTACTTATACGAGCCCTTTCTTTCTCCCCAATTCTAGGCTGCATTTAGATTGACATTCAGAGATATTCAAGCACCACTTCTAGAGAGAATTTGGAAATTAGCACGCATCACATTGCACCCTTTTACAGAAAGCGCATTTACATTGTCGTCTGTTGCCAAGGGTTTAGTGCATTTCCCTTATGCCGAGTAGGTAAACTTAGTTACTAGACCCGCAGGCCGAGCAGAAAATCCTAAATTCTCAAATCATCCCATTGTTTACCAGCAAGCTTCCCCAACACAGGCATTAAGTGGAGGGCGGTTTAAAATCCCAAATTCCCAAATCATTCCATTATTTGTCAGACTTCCCCAGACCACAGAGGTCAAAGGGTTGTAAAAAGCACTTTACGTTATGTCATTTGATATTTGCATAGCACCCAAATGTTGAGGCTTCGAAGGGGGGTGGGAAGGGGAGAGGCCTGTCTGATAACCGCAGTCTGTGAAAGCAATATGGACACTGGACCAAAACAAACTGCTGAGTCGCCCTGTGTCCATATGAGTCACCCTGTGTCCATATGAGTCAGTCCATATGAGTCACCCTGGCCCTGTGTCCATATGTCTGTCCATATGAGTCACCTTGTGTCCATATGAGTCGCATTGGCCCTGTACATATGAGTTGCCCTGTGTCCATATGAGTCGGTCCATATGAGTCACCTTGTGTCTGTATGAGTAGCACTGGCCCTGTGTCCATGAGTCACCCTGTGTCCATATGAGTCAGTCCATATGAGTCGCCCTGGCCCTGTGTCCATATGAGTCGCCCTGGCCCTGTGTCCATATGAGTCGCCCTGGCCCTGTGTCCATATGAGTCGCCCTGGCCCTGTGTCCATATGAGTCGCCCTGGCCCTGTGTCCATATGAGTCGCCCTGGCCCTGTGTCCATATGAGTCGCCCTGGCCCTGTGTCCATATTGCTTTCACAGACTGCGGTTATCAGGCGGGCCTCTCCTCCCCCACTCCCCCCTTCGAAACAATAACAATTGGGTGCTATACAAATATCAAATTACATAACGTAGAGTACTTTTTACAACCCTTTGAGTTTTATCTCTGTTCCTGCAGTAGAACTTAAATGCACATTTCACTAATCTTTAAGCTTTTTGTTTTTTGCCTGTTCACTTCAAACGGAATCTAATTCTAAAGTGATACCTTTATTCATTTTCGACAACTCCTCGATGCACCCAATGAAAATGAAGCCTCACCATATGCCAGTTCCTAGGGGTCCTCTGTTTGGAATGATGCAGACACGTACTGTATGAGCTCCCAGTATTCAGTATGTCTTCAGTTTTTCTCTTCAGACTAGCAAATTGTGAAGAGAATGTGATGGTGTCTGCTAACAGTTATGCCATGCAAAAGAATAGCAGGCACGTGATGTAACTGCTATTTCGGGTGATATGTAGGTGGTCATGAGAAGTGCATATTCTCCCTTGAACAAAAATATATTTGAATTATTTTTTAGGGAAGTGGAGGAAGAATGCTAAACCCTGGTAGGTAGAATTGAATGTTTTGTTATCAGAAGCAGTCTGAAGGATTCTGCCCCAGATGTGATGAACAATGAAGATTCATCTTAGATTAACACTGTGCACCTTTATTGCTTGTGTGCAGTATCGACATCTGCCATGAAAAATGTTATGAAGTACAAATGTAAAGCAATATATTTATAAACAGTGTAAGACATGGAGAAAGATACCCCTGCATAGTCATTACTTTGGCAGGTCCCTCGATGATATCAATTAATGAGGATATTAGTTACGAAATTGCCACTTTGATAAAAATCTTTGCAATTAAGGGGGATGACTTGCAAAGTAATAAATCTGACTCGTGGAGAGGGCTTTACAATTCACAAAAATAGGTACTCCGGGTAACTTTGTTTTACTCCTGAACAGTATGTTCTCATGGGTAATTCTAAAGTTCCTATCTCTCTTTCTAGTCCCTGGGCTCTAATCCCAAGTCTGTGCTCTGTCCTAGTCTCTTCTCTTTCCTGCTTTAGTCCGAAGTTCCTTATATTGGTTTCTCTTCACTAAAAATGTGGTTGTATTTCCATGTCCCATTCCGTATTCAATGCACATTTCAAATCAATGTTTTATACACGAATAACAGATTGTGCACTCTAACTCAACAAACTAAAGAAAAGTTCAGCATTTCTAACTGAACAAGCAAAGAAGCCGCCAACACATGTTTCAACCTATCGCAGGTTTTCTTTGGGGCTAAATTGAGATGACATCTGTAGATCGCTTTCCTAATCTGCACCGAATACAAGCTGAATAGCTTGCGCTTGAATTAACTTGATATTTAGGGCTTTCCTCGTGGGCGCCCACGAGGAAAGCCGTCGGAGGGAGCTTGAAAGAGGCCCCTCCAATATAGAAGCTTGGAACACTATTTGTACATAGGCGATTGAAATGGGTAATGTACCTGGAATGTAGTGACCCAGTTAAGACCAAACCATTTTCACTCAGAATCTAAGGCGTAGAAGACAGTCTTAGGAACACAGGCTACGTTATATTTATTTTCCATTGGGGTGGAATGTTCTAAATATCAAGTTAATTCAAGTGCAAGCTATTCAGCTTGTATTTGTTGCGGATTCGATCTACAGATACTGTTTCAATTTAGCCCCGATAACCTATGATAGGTTGAAACGCGTGGTGGCTTTTTCTTAGCTTGTTGTATGTTAGAGTGAAACATCAGTTATTTGTGTTTGGTTTAATGAAACCTCATAAAACATTTAATTGAAACTTGAATTGAATACGGTATTTGAGGCATAAACTGCTGGCAATTGAAGTCCTTTGTGGGTTTGCTGCTGGAACTTGATATTTTAGATATTTGTATGATCCTTGGTACTCTCTAGCTTGCCAACCACATTGCTTTCAAATTGTAGATTTACATATATTACTAGGTGGTGTAGCTGAGACTTTAGTGTAACCTCATTCTAGAATGCATTATCCTTATCATTGTGGTCCATCATCCTACTCCCCTTAATCTTTTGCGACCTAGTTCTTCTCATTTGTGTTCCTCTTATACAAGCCCTTTCTGTCTCCCCAATTCTAGGCTGCATTTAGATTGAAATTCAGAGATATTCACGCACCACTTCTAGAGAGAATTTGGAAATTAGCACGCATCACATTGCACCATTTTACAGAAAGCGCATTTACATTGTCTGTTGCCAAGGGTTTAGTGCATTTCCCTTATGCCGAGTAGGTAAACTTAGTTACTAGACCCGCAGGCCTAGCAGAAAATCCTAAATTCTCAAATCATCCCTTTGTTTACCAGCAAGCTTCCCCAACACAGGCATTAAGTGGAGTCGGTTTAAAATCCCAAATTCCCAAATCATTCCATTATTTGTCAGACTTCCCCAGACCGCAGAGGTCAAAGGGTTGTAAAAAGCACTTTACGTTATGTCATTTGATATTTGCATAGCACCCAAATGTTGTGGCTTCGAAGGAGGGTGGGAAGGGGAGAGGCCTGTCTGATAACCGCAGTCTGTGAAAGCAATATGGACACTGGACCAAAACAAACTGCTGAGTCGCCCTGTGTCCATATGAGTCACCCTGTGTCCATATGAGTCAGTCCATATGAGTCGCTCTGGCCCTGTGTCCATATGTCTGTCCATATGAGTCACCTTGTGTCCATATGAGTCGCACTGGCCCTGTACATATGAGTTGCCCTGTGTCCATATGAGTCAGTCCATATGAGTCGCCCTGGCCCTGTGTCCATATGAGTCGCCCTGGCCCTGTGTCCATATGAGTCGCCCTGGCCCTGTGTCCATATGAGTCGCCCTGGCCCTGTGTCCATATGAGTCGCCCTGGCCCTGTGTCCATATGAGTCGCCCTGGCCCTGTGTCCATATTGCTTTCACAGACTGCGGTTATCAGGCGGGCCTCTCCTCCCCCACTCCCCCCTTCGAAACAATAACAATTGGGTGCTATACAAATATCAAATTACATAACGTAGAGTGCTTTTTACAACCCTTTGAGTTTGATCCCTGTTCATGCAGTAGAACTTAAATGCACATTTCACTAATCTTTAAGCTTTTTGTTTTTTGCCTGTTCACTTCAAACAGAATCTAATTCTAAAGTGATACCTTTAGTCATTTTCGACAACTCCTCGATGCACCCAATGAAAATGAAGCCTCACCATATGCCAGTTCCTAGGGTCCTCTGTTTGGAATGATGCAGACACGCACTGTATGAGCTCCCAGTATTCAGTATGTCTTCAGTTTTTCTCTTTAGACTAGCAAATTGTGAAGAGAATGTGATGGTGTCTGCTAACAGACCATTATGCCATGCAAGAATAGCAGGCACGTGATGTAACTGCTATTTCGAGTGATATGTAGGTGGTCATGATCAGTGCATATTCTCCCTTGAACAAAAATATATTTAATGAAATCTCATATTTGTTTCTTTTTTAGGGAAGTGGAGGAAGAAGGCTAAGCCCTGGTAGGTAGAAATGAATGTTTTGTTATCAGAAGCAGTCTGAAGGATTCTGCCCCAGATGTGATAACAATGAAGATTCATCTTAGATTAACACTGTGCACCTTTATTGCTTGTGTGCAGTATGGACATCTGCCATGAAGAATGTTATGAAGTACAAATGTAAAGCGATATATTTACAAACAGTATAAGACATGGAGAAAGATACCACTGCATAGTCATTACTTTGGCAGGTCCCTCGGATATCAATTAATGAGGATATTAATTACGAAATTGCCACTTTGATAAAAAAATCTTTGCGATTAAGGGGGATGACTTGCAAAGTAAAAAGTCTGACTCGTGGAGAGGGCTTTACAATTCACAAAAATAGGTACTCTGGGTAACTTTGTTTTACTCCTAAACAGTATGTTCTCATGGGTAATTCTAAAGTTCCTATCCCTCTTTCTAGTCCCTGGGCTCTAATCCCAAGTCTGTGCTTTGTCCTAGTCTCCTCTTTCCTTCTTTAGTCCAAAGTCCCTTATATTGGTTTCTCTTCCACCTCAATATCCAGTTCAGCACTAAAAATGTGGTTGTATTTTCATGTCCCATTCCGTATTCAATGCACATTTCAATTCAATGTTTTATACACGAATAACAGATTGTTCACTCTAACTCAACAAACTAAAGAAAAGTTCAGCATTTCTAACTGAACAAGCAAAGAAGCCGCCAACACATGTTTCAACCTATCGTAGGTTTTCTTTGGGGCTAAATTGAGATGACATCTGTAGAGCGCTTTCCTAATCTGCACCGAATACAAGCTGAATAGCTTGCGCTTGAATTAACTTGATATTTAGGGCTTTCCTCGTGGGCGCCCACGAGGAAAGCCGTCGGAGGGAGCTTGAAAGAGGCCCCTCCAATATAGAAGCTTGGAACACTATTTGTACATAGGCGATTGAAATGGGTAATGTACCTGGAATGTAGTGACCCAGTTAAGACCAAACCATTTTCACTCAGAATCTAAGGCGTAGAAGACAGTCTTAGGAACACAGGCTACGTTATATTTATTTTCCATTGGGGTGGAATGTTCTAAATATCAAGTTAATTCAAGTGCAAGCTATTCAGCTTGTATTTGTTGCGGATTCGATCTACAGATACTGTTTCAATTTAGCCCCGATAACCTATGATAGGTTGAAACGCGTGGGGGCTTTTTCTTAGCTTGTTGTATGTTAGAGTGAAACATCAGTTATTCGTGTTTGGTTTAATGAAACCTCATAAAACATTTAATTGAAACTTGAATTGAATACAGTATTTGAGGCATAAACTGCTGGCAATTGAAGTCCTTTGTGGGTTTGCTGCTGGAACTTGATATTTTAGATATTTGTATGATCCTTGGTACTCTCTAGCTTGCCAACCACATTGCTTTCAAATTGTAGATTTACATATATTACTAGGTGGTGTAGCTGAGACTTTAGTGTAACCTCATTCTAGAATGCATTATCCTTATCATTGTGGTCCATCATCCTACTCCCCTTAATCTTTTGCGACCTAGTTCTTCTCATTTGTGTTCCTCTTACTTATACGAGCCCTTTCTTTCTCCCCAATTCTAGGCTGCATTTAGATTGACATTCAGAGATATTCAAGCACCACTTCTAGAGAGAATTTGGAAATTAGCACGCATCACATTGCACCATTTTACAGAAAGCGCATTTACATTGTCGTCTGTTGCCAAGGGTTTAGTGCATTTCCCTTATGCCGAGTAGGTAAACTTAGTTACTAGACCCGCAGGCCGAGCAGAAAATCCTAAATTCTCAAATCATCCCATTGTTTACCAGCAAGCTTCCCCAACACAGGCATTAAGTGGAGGGCGGTTTAAAATCCCAAATTCCCAAATCATTCCATTATTTGTCAGACTTCCCCAGACCACAGAGGTCAAAGGGTTGTAAAAAGCACTTTACGTTATGTCATTTGATATTTGCATAGCACCCAAATGTTGAGGCTTCGAAGGGGGGTGGGAAGGGGAGAGGCCTGTCTGATAACCGCAGTCTGTGAAAGCAATATGGACACTGGACCAAAACAAACTGCTGAGTCGCCCTGTGTCCATATGAGTCACCCTGTGTCCATATGAGTCAGTCCATATGAGTCACCCTGGCCCTGTGTCCATATGTCTGTCCATATGAGTCACCTTGTGTCCATATGAGTCGCATTGGCCCTGTACATATGAGTTGCCCTGTGTCCATATGAGTCGGTCCATATGAGTCACCTTGTGTCTGTATGAGTAGCACTGGCCCTGTGTCCATGAGTCACCCTGTGTCCATATGAGTCAGTCCATATGAGTCGCCCTGGCCCTGTGTCCATATGAGTCGCCCTGGCCCTGTGTCCATATGAGTCGCCCTGGCCCTGTGTCCATATGAGTCGCCCTGGCCCTGTGTCCATATGAGTCGCCCTGGCCCTGTGTCCATATGAGTCGCCCTGGCCCTGTGTCCATATTGCTTTCACAGACTGCGGTTATCAGGCGGGCCTCTCCTCCCCCACTCCCCCCTTCGAAACAATAACAATTGGGTGCTATACAAATATCAAATTACATAACGTAGAGTACTTTTTACAACCCTTTGAGTTTTATCTCTGTTCCTGCAGTAGAACTTAAATGCACATTTCACTAATCTTTAAGCTTTTTGTTTTTTGCCTGTTCACTTCAAACGGAATCTAATTCTAAAGTGATACCTTTATTCATTTTCGACAACTCCTCGATGCACCCAATGAAAATGAAGCCTCACCATATGCCAGTTCCTAGGGGTCCTCTGTTTGGAATGATGCAGACACGTACTGTATGAGCTCCCAGTATTCAGTATGTCTTCAGTTTTTCTCTTCAGACTAGCAAATTGTGAAGAGAATGTGATGGTGTCTGCTAACAGTTATGCCATGCAAAAGAATAGCAGGCACGTGATGTAACTGCTATTTCGGGTGATATGTAGGTGGTCATGAGAAGTGCATATTCTCCCTTGAACAAAAATATATTTGAATTATTTTTTAGGGAAGTGGAGGAAGAATGCTAAACCCTGGTAGGTAGAAATGAATGTTTTGTTATCAGAAGCAGTCTGAAGGATTCTGCCCCAGATGTGATGAACAATGAAGATTCATCTTAGATTAACACTGTGCACCTTTATTGCTTGTGTGCAGTATCGACATCTGCCATGAAAAATGTTATGAAGTACAAATGTAAAGCAATATATTTATAAACAGTGTAAGACATGGAGAAAGATACCCCTGCATAGTCATTACTTTGGCAGGTCCCTCGATGATATCAATTAATGAGGATATTAGTTACGAAATTGCCACTTTGATAAAAATCTTTGCAATTAAGGGGGATGACTTGCAAAGTAATAAATCTGACTCGTGGAGAGGGCTTTTCAATTCACAAAAATAGGTACTCCGGGTAACTTTGTTTTACTCCTGAACAGTATGTTCTCATGGGTAATTCTAAAGTTCCTATCTCTCTTTCTAGTCCCTGGGCTCTAATCCCAAGTCTGTGCTCTGTCCTAGACTCTTCTCTTTCCTGCTTTAGTCCGAAGTTCCTTATATTGGTTTCTCTTCACTAAAAATGTGGTTGTATTTCCATGTCCCATTCCGTATTCAATGCACATTTCAAATCAATGTTTTATACACGAATAACAGATTGTGCACTCTAACTCAACAAACTAAAGAAAAGTTCAGCATTTCTAACTGAACAAGCAAAGAAGCCGCCAACACATGTTTCAACCTATCGCAGGTTTTCTTTGGGGCTAAATTGAGATGACATCTGTAGATCGCTTTCCTAATCTGCACCGAATACAAGCTGAATAGCTTGCGCTTGAATTAACTTGATATTTAGGGCTTTCCTCGTGGGCGCCCACGAGGAAAGCCGTCGGAGGGAGCTTGAAAGAGGCCCCTCCAATATAGAAGCTTGGAACACTATTTGTACATAGGCGATTGAAATGGGTAATGTACCTGGAATGTAGTGACCCAGTTAAGACCAAACCATTTTCACTCAGAATCTAAGGGGTAGAAGACAGTCTTAGGAACACAGGCTACGTTATATTTATTTTCCATTGGGGTGGAATGTTCTAAATATCAAGTTAATTCAAGTGCAAGCTATTCAGCTTGTATTTGTTGCGGATTCGATCTACAGATACTGTTTCAATTTAGCCCTGATAACCTATGATAGGTTGAAACGCGTGGTGGCTTTTTCTTAGCTTGTTGTATGTTAGAGTGAAACATCAGTTATTTGTGTTTGGTTTAATGAAACCTCATAAAACATTTAATTGAAACTTGAATTGAATACGGTATTTGAGGCATAAACTGCTGGCAATTGAAGTCCTTTGTGGGTTTGCTGCTGGAACTTGATATTTTAGATATTTGTATGATCCTTGGTACTCTCTAGCTTGCCAACCACATTGCTTTCAAATTGTAGATTTACATATATTACTAGGTGGTGTAGCTGAGACTTTAGTGTAACCTCATTCTAGAATGCATTATCCTTATCATTGTGGTCCATCATCCTACTCCCCTTAATCTTTTGCGACCTAGTTCTTCTCATTTGTGTTCCTCTTATACAAGCCCTTTCTGTCTCCCCAATTCTAGGCTGCATTTAGATTGAAATTCAGAGATATTCACGCACCACTTCTAGAGAGAATTTGGAAATTAGCACGCATCACATTGCACCATTTTACAGAAAGCGCATTTACATTGTCTGTTGCCAAGGGTTTAGTGCATTTCCCTTATGCAGAGTAGGTAAACTTAGTTACTAGACCCGCAGGCCTAGCAGAAAATCCTAAATTCTCAAATCATCCCTTTGTTTACCAGCAAGCTTCCCCAACACAGGCATTAAGTGGAGTCGGTTTAAAATCCCAAATTCCCAAATCATTCCATTATTTGTCAGACTTCCCCAGACCGCAGAGGTCAAAGGGTTGTAAAAAGCACTTTACGTTATGTCATTTGATATTTGCATAGCACCCAAATGTTGTGGCTTCGAAGGAGGGTGGGAAGGGGAGAGGCCTGTCTGATAACCGCAGTCTGTGAAAGCAATATGGACACTGGACCAAAACAAACTGCTGAGTCGCCCTGTGTCCATATGAGTCACCCTGTGTCCATATGAGTCAGTCCATATGAGTCGCCCTGGCCCTGTGTCCATATGTCTGTCCATATGAGTCACCTTGTGTCCATATGAGTCGCACTGGCCCTGTACATATGAGTTGCCCTGTGTCCATATGAGTCGGTCCATATGAGTCGCCCTGGCCCTGTGTCCATATGAGTCGCCCTGGCCCTGTGTCCATATGAGTCGCCCTGGCCCTGTGTCCATATGAGTCGCCCTGGCCCTGTGTCCATATGTTTCGCCCTGGCCCTGTGTCCATATGTTTCGCCCTGGCCCTGTGTCCATATGTTTCGCCCTGGCCCTGTGTCCATATGAGTCGCCCTGGCCCTGTGTCCATATGAGTCGCCCTGGCCCTGTGTCCATATTGCTTTCACAGACTGCGGTTATCAGGCGGGCCTCTCCTCCCCCACTCCCCCCTTCGAAACAATAACAATTGGGTGCTATACAAATATCAAATTACATAACATAGAGTGCTTTTTACAACCCTTTGAGTTTGATCCCTGTTCATGCAGTAGAACTTAAATGCACATTTCACTAATCTTTAAGCTTTTTGTTTTTTGCCTGTTCACTTCAAACAGAATCTAATTCTAAAGTGATACCTTTAGTCATTTTCGACAACTCCTCGATGCACCCAATGAAAATGAAGCCTCACCATATGCCAGTTCCTAGGGTCCTCTGTTTGGAATGATGCAGACACGCACTGTATGAGCTCCCAGTATTCAGTATGTCTTCAGTTTTTCTCTTTAGACTAGCAAATTGTGAAGAGAATGTGATGGTGTCTGCTAACAGACCATTATGCCATGCAAGAATAGCAGGCACGTGATGTAACTGCTATTTCGAGTGATATGTAGGTGGTCATGATCAGTGCATATTCTCCCTTGAACAAAAATATATTTAATGAAATCTCATATTTGTTTCTTTTTTAGGGAAGTGGAGGAAGAAGGCTAAGCCCTGGTAGGTAGAAATGAATGTTTTGTTATCAGAAGCAGTCTGAAGGATTCTGCCCCAGATGTGATAACAATGAAGATTCATCTTAGATTAACACTGTGCACCTTTATTGCTTGTGTGCAGTATGGACATCTGCCATGAAGAATGTTATGAAGTACAAATGTAAAGCGATATATTTACAAACAGTATAAGACATGGAGAAAGATACCACTGCATAGTCATTACTTTGGCAGGTCCCTCGGATATCAATTAATGAGGATATTAATTACGAAATTGCCACTTTGATAAAAAAATCTTTGCGATTAAGGGGGATGACTTGCAAAGTAAAAAGTCTGACTCGTGGAGAGGGCTTTACAATTCACAAAAATAGGTACTCTGGGTAACTTTGTTTTACTCCTAAACAGTATGTTCTCATGGGTAATTCTAAAGTTCCTATCCCTCTTTCTAGTCCCTGGGCTCTAATCCCAAGTCTGTGCTTTGTCCTAGTCTCCTCTTTCCTTCTTTAGTCCAAAGTCCCTTATATTGGTTTCTCTTCCACCTCAATATCCAGTTCAGCACTAAAAATGTGGTTGTATTTTCATGTCCCATTCCGTATTCAATGCACATTTCAATTCAATGTTTTATACACGAATAACAGATTGTTCACTCTAACTCAACAAACTAAAGAAAAGTTCAGCATTTCTAACTGAACAAGCAAAGAAGCCGCCAACACATGTTTCAACCTATCGTAGGTTTTCTTTGGGGCTAAATTGAGATGACATCTGTAGAGCGCTTTCCTAATCTGCACCGAATACAAGCTGAATAGCTTGCGCTTGAATTAACTTGATATTTAGGGCTTTCCTCGTGGGCGCCCACGAGGAAAGCCGTCGGAGGGAGCTTGAAAGAGGCCCCTCCAATATAGAAGCTTGGAACACTATTTGTACATAGGCGATTGAAATGGGTAATGTACCTGGAATGTAGTGACCCAGTTAAGACCAAACCATTTTCACTCAGAATCTAAGGCGTAGAAGACAGTCTTAGGAACACAGGCTACGTTATATTTATTTTCCATTGGGGTGGAATGTTCTAAATATCAAGTTAATTCAAGTGCAAGCTATTCAGCTTGTATTTGTTGCGGATTCGATCTACAGATACTGTTTCAATTTAGCCCCGATAACCTATGATAGGTTGAAACGCGTGGGGGCTTTTTCTTAGCTTGTTGTATGTTAGAGTGAAACATCAGTTATTCGTGTTTGGTTTAATGAAACCTCATAAAACATTTAATTGAAACTTGAATTGAATACAGTATTTGAGGCATAAACTGCTGGCAATTGAAGTCCTTTGTGGGTTTGCTGCTGGAACTTGATATTTTAGATATTTGTATGATCCTTGGTACTCTCTAGCTTGCCAACCACATTGCTTTCAAATTGTAGATTTACATATATTACTAGGTGGTGTAGCTGAGACTTTAGTGTAACCTCATTCTAGAATGCATTATCCTTATCATTGTGGTCCATCATCCTACTCCCCTTAATCTTTTGCGACCTAGTTCTTCTCATTTGTGTTCCTCTTACTTATACGAGCCCTTTCTTTCTCCCCAATTCTAGGCTGCATTTAGATTGACATTCAGAGATATTCAAGCACCACTTCTAGAGAGAATTTGGAAATTAGCACGCATCACATTGCACCATTTTACAGAAAGCGCATTTACATTGTCTGTTGCCAAGGGTTTAGTGCATTTCCCTTATGCCGAGTAGGTAAACTTAGTTACTAGACCCGCAGGCCGAGCAGAAAATCCTAAATTCTCAAATCATCCCATTGTTTACCAGCAAGCTTCCCCAACACAGGCATTAAGTGGAGGGCGGTTTAAAATCCCAAATTCCCAAATCATTCCATTATTTGTCAGACTTCCCCAGACCACAGAGGTCAAAGGGTTGTAAAAAGCACTTTACGTTATGTCATTTGATATTTGCATAGCACCCAAATGTTGAGGCTTCGAAGGGGGGTGGGAAGGGGAGAGGCCTGTCTGATAACCGCAGTCTGTGAAAGCAATATGGACACTGGACCAAAACAAACTGCTGAGTCGCCCTGTGTCCATATGAGTCACCCTGTGTCCATATGAGTCAGTCCATATGAGTCACCCTGGCCCTGTGTCCATATGTCTGTCCATATGAGTCACCTTGTGTCCATATGAGTCGCATTGGCCCTGTACATATGAGTTGCCCTGTGTCCATATGAGTCGGTCCATATGAGTCACCTTGTGTCTGTATGAGTAGCACTGGCCCTGTGTCCATGAGTCACCCTGTGTCCATATGAGTCAGTCCATATGAGTCGCCCTGGCCCTGTGTCCATATGAGTCGCCCTGGCCCTGTGTCCATATGAGTCGCCCTGGCCCTGTGTCCATATGAGTCGCCCTGGCCCTGTGTCCATATGAGTCGCCCTGGCCCTGTGTCCATATGAGTCGCCCTGGCCCTGTGTCCATATTGCTTTCACAGACTGCGGTTATCAGGCGGGCCTCTCCTCCCCCACTCCCCCCTTCGAAACAATAACAATTGGGTGCTATACAAATATCAAATTACATAACGTAGAGTACTTTTTACAACCCTTTGAGTTTTATCTCTGTTCCTGCAGTAGAACTTAAATGCACATTTCACTAATCTTTAAGCTTTTTGTTTTTTGCCTGTTCACTTCAAACGGAATCTAATTCTAAAGTGATACCTTTATTCATTTTCGACAACTCCTCGATGCACCCAATGAAAATGAAGCCTCACCATATGCCAGTTCCTAGGGGTCCTCTGTTTGGAATGATGCAGACACGTACTGTATGAGCTCCCAGTATTCAGTATGTCTTCAGTTTTTCTCTTCAGACTAGCAAATTGTGAAGAGAATGTGATGGTGTCTGCTAACAGTTATGCCATGCAAAAGAATAGCAGGCACGTGATGTAACTGCTATTTCGGGTGATATGTAGGTGGTCATGAGAAGTGCATATTCTCCCTTGAACAAAAATATATTTGAATTATTTTTTAGGGAAGTGGAGGAAGAATGCTAAACCCTGGTAGGTAGAAATGAATGTTTTGTTATCAGAAGCAGTCTGAAGGATTCTGCCCCAGATGTGATGAACAATGAAGATTCATCTTAGATTAACACTGTGCACCTTTATTGCTTGTGTGCAGTATCGACATCTGCCATGAAAAATGTTATGAAGTACAAATGTAAAGCAATATATTTATAAACAGTGTAAGACATGGAGAAAGATACCCCTGCATAGTCATTACTTTGGCAGGTCCCTCGATGATATCAATTAATGAGGATATTAGTTACGAAATTGCCACTTTGATAAAAATCTTTGCAATTAAGGGGGATGACTTGCAAAGTAATAAATCTGACTCGTGGAGAGGGCTTTTCAATTCACAAAAATAGGTACTCCGGGTAACTTTGTTTTACTCCTGAACAGTATGTTCTCATGGGTAATTCTAAAGTTCCTATCTCTCTTTCTAGTCCCTGGGCTCTAATCCCAAGTCTGTGCTCTGTCCTAGACTCTTCTCTTTCCTGCTTTAGTCCGAAGTTCCTTATATTGGTTTCTCTTCACTAAAAATGTGGTTGTATTTCCATGTCCCATTCCGTATTCAATGCACATTTCAAATCAATGTTTTATACACGAATAACAGATTGTGCACTCTAACTCAACAAACTAAAGAAAAGTTCAGCATTTCTAACTGAACAAGCAAAGAAGCCGCCAACACATGTTTCAACCTATCGCAGGTTTTCTTTGGGGCTAAATTGAGATGACATCTGTAGATCGCTTTCCTAATCTGCACCGAATACAAGCTGAATAGCTTGCGCTTGAATTAACTTGATATTTAGGGCTTTCCTCGTGGGCGCCCACGAGGAAAGCCGTCGGAGGGAGCTTGAAAGAGGCCCCTCCAATATAGAAGCTTGGAACACTATTTGTACATAGGCGATTGAAATGGGTAATGTACCTGGAATGTAGTGACCCAGTTAAGACCAAACCATTTTCACTCAGAATCTAAGGCGTAGAAGACAGTCTTAGGAACACAGGCTACGTTATATTTATTTTCCATTGGGGTGGAATGTTCTAAATATCAAGTTAATTCAAGTGCAAGCTATTCAGCTTGTATTTGTTGCGGATTCGATCTACAGATACTGTTTCAATTTAGCCCTGATAACCTATGATAGGTTGAAACGCGTGGTGGCTTTTTCTTAGCTTGTTGTATGTTAGAGTGAAACATCAGTTATTTGTGTTTGGTTTAATGAAACCTCATAAAACATTTAATTGAAACTTGAATTGAATACGGTATTTGAGGCATAAACTGCTGGCAATTGAAGTCCTTTGTGGGTTTGCTGCTGGAACTTGATATTTTAGATATTTGTATGATCCTTGGTACTCTCTAGCTTGCCAACCACATTGCTTTCAAATTGTAGATTTACATATATTACTAGGTGGTGTAGCTGAGACTTTAGTGTAACCTCATTCTAGAATGCATTATCCTTATCATTGTGGTCCATCATCCTACTCCCCTTAATCTTTTGCGACCTAGTTCTTCTCATTTGTGTTCCTCTTATACAAGCCCTTTCTGTCTCCCCAATTCTAGGCTGCATTTAGATTGAAATTCAGAGATATTCACGCACCACTTCTAGAGAGAATTTGGAAATTAGCACGCATCACATTGCACCATTTTACAGAAAGCGCATTTACATTGTCTGTTGCCAAGGGTTTAGTGCATTTCCCTTATGCAGAGTAGGTAAACTTAGTTACTAGACCCGCAGGCCTAGCAGAAAATCCTAAATTCTCAAATCATCCCTTTGTTTACCAGCAAGCTTCCCCAACACAGGCATTAAGTGGAGTCGGTTTAAAATCCCAAATTCCCAAATCATTCCATTATTTGTCAGACTTCCCCAGACCGCAGAGGTCAAAGGGTTGTAAAAAGCACTTTACGTTATGTCATTTGATATTTGCATAGCACCCAAATGTTGTGGCTTCGAAGGAGGGTGGGAAGGGGAGAGGCCTGTCTGATAACCGCAGTCTGTGAAAGCAATATGGACACTGGACCAAAACAAACTGCTGAGTCGCCCTGTGTCCATATGAGTCACCCTGTGTCCATATGAGTCAGTCCATATGAGTCGCCCTGGCCCTGTGTCCATATGTCTGTCCATATGAGTCACCTTGTGTCCATATGAGTCGCACTGGCCCTGTACATATGAGTTGCCCTGTGTCCATATGAGTCGGTCCATATGAGTCGCCCTGGCCCTGTGTCCATATGAGTCGCCCTGGCCCTGTGTCCATATGAGTCGCCCTGGCCCTGTGTCCATATGAGTCGCCCTGGCCCTGTGTCCATATGTTTCGCCCTGGCCCTGTGTCCATATGTTTCGCCCTGGCCCTGTGTCCATATGTTTCGCCCTGGCCCTGTGTCCATATGAGTCGCCCTGGCCCTGTGTCCATATGAGTCGCCCTGGCCCTGTGTCCATATTGCTTTCACAGACTGCGGTTATCAGGCGGGCCTCTCCTCCCCCACTCCCCCCTTCGAAACAATAACAATTGGGTGCTATACAAATATCAAATTACATAACATAGAGTGCTTTTTACAACCCTTTGAGTTTGATCCCTGTTCATGCAGTAGAACTTAAATGCACATTTCACTAATCTTTAAGCTTTTTGTTTTTTGCCTGTTCACTTCAAACAGAATCTAATTCTAAAGTGATACCTTTAGTCATTTTCGACAACTCCTCGATGCACCCAATGAAAATGAAGCCTCACCATATGCCAGTTCCTAGGGTCCTCTGTTTGGAATGATGCAGACACGCACTGTATGAGCTCCCAGTATTCAGTATGTCTTCAGTTTTTCTCTTTAGACTAGCAAATTGTGAAGAGAATGTGATGGTGTCTGCTAACAGACCGTTATGCCATGCAAGAATAGCAGGCACGTGATGTAACTGCTATTTCGAGTGATATGTAGGTGGTCATGATCAGTGCATATTCTCCCTTGAACAAAAATATATTTAATGAAATCTCATATTTGTTTCTTTTTTAGGGAAGTGGAGGAAGAAGGCTAAGCCCTGGTAGGTAGAAATGAATGTTTTGTTATCAGAAGCAGTCTGAAGGATTCTGCCCCAGATGTGATAACAATGAAGATTCATCTTAGATTAACACTGTGCACCTTTATTGCTTGTGTGCAGTATGGACATCTGCCATGAAGAATGTTATGAAGTACAAATGTAAAGCGATATATTTACAAACAGTATAAGACATGGAGAAAGATACCACTGCATAGTCATTACTTTGGCAGGTCCCTCGGATATCAATTAATGAGGATATTAATTACGAAATTGCCACTTTGATAAAAAAATCTTTGCGATTAAGGGGGATGACTTGCAAAGTAAAAAGTCTGACTCGTGGAGAGGGCTTTACAATTCACAAAAATAGGTACTCTGGGTAACTTTGTTTTACTCCTGAACAGTATGTTCTCATGGGTAATTCTAAAGTTCCTATCCCTCTTTCTAGTCCCTGGGCTCTAATCCCAAGTCTGTGCTTTGTCCTAGTCTCCTCTTTCCTTCTTTAGTCCAAAGTCCCTTATATTGGTTTCTCTTCCACCTCAATATCCAGTTCAGCACTAAAAATGTGGTTGTATTTTCATGTCCCATTCCGTATTCAATGCACATTTCAATTCAATGTTTTATACACGAATAACAGATTGTTCACTCTAACTCAACAAACTAAAGAAAAGTTCAGCATTTCTAACTGAACAAGCAAAGAAGCCGCCAACACATGTTTCAACCTATCGTAGGTTTTCTTTGGGGCTAAATTGAGATGACATCTGTAGAGCGCTTTCCTAATCTGCACCGAATACAAGCTGAATAGCTTGCGCTTGAATTAACTTGATATTTAGGGCTTTCCTCGTGGGCGCCCACGAGGAAAGCCGTCGGAGGGAGCTTGAAAGAGGCCCCTCCAATATAGAAGCTTGGAACACTATTTGTACATAGGCGATTGAAATGGGTAATGTACCTGGAATGTAGTGACCCAGTTAAGACCAAACCATTTTCACTCAGAATCTAAGGCGTAGAAGACAGTCTTAGGAACACAGGCTACGTTATATTTATTTTCCATTGGGGTGGAATGTTCTAAATATCAAGTTAATTCAAGTGCAAGCTATTCAGCTTGTATTTGTTGCGGATTCGATCTACAGATACTGTTTCAATTTAGCCCCGATAACCTATGATAGGTTGAAACGCGTGGGGGCTTTTTCTTAGCTTGTTGTATGTTAGAGTGAAACATCAGTTATTCGTGTTTGGTTTAATGAAACCTCATAAAACATTTAATTGAAACTTGAATTGAATACAGTATTTGAGGCATAAACTGCTGGCAATTGAAGTCCTTTGTGGGTTTGCTGCTAGAACTTGATATTTTAGATATTTGTATGATCCTTGGTACTCTCTAGCTTGCCAACCACATTGCTTTCAAATTGTAGATTTACATATATTACTAGGTGGTGTAGCTGAGACTTTAGTGTAACCTCATTCTAGAATGCATTATCCTTATCATTGTGGTCCATCATCCTACTCCCCTTAATCTTTTGCGACCTAGTTCTTCTCATTTGTGTTCCTCTTACTTATACGAGCCCTTTCTTTCTCCCCAATTCTAGGCTGCATTTAGATTGACATTCAGAGATATTCAAGCACCACTTCTAGAGAGAATTTGGAAATTAGCACGCATCACATTGCACCATTTTACAGAAAGCGCATTTACATTGTCGTCTGTTGCCAAGGGTTTAGTGCATTTCCCTTATGCCGAGTAGGTAAACTTAGTTACTAGACCCGCAGGCCGAGCAGAAAATCCTAAATTCTCAAATCATCCCATTGTTTACCAGCAAGCTTCCCCAACACAGGCATTAAGTGGAGGGCGGTTTAAAATCCCAAATTCCCAAATCATTCCATTATTTGTCAGACTTCCCCAGACCACAGAGGTCAAAGGGTTGTAAAAAGCACTTTACGTTATGTCATTTGATATTTGCATAGCACCCAAATGTTGAGGCTTCGAAGGGGGGTGGGAAGGGGAGAGGCCTGTCTGATAACCGCAGTCTGTGAAAGCAATATGGACACTGGACCAAAACAAACTGCTGAGTCGCCCTGTGTCCATATGAGTCACCCTGTGTCCATATGAGTCAGTCCATATGAGTCACCCTGGCCCTGTGTCCATATGTCTGTCCATATGAGTCACCTTGTGTCCATATGAGTCGCATTGGCCCTGTACATATGAGTTGCCCTGTGTCCATATGAGTCGGTCCATATGAGTCACCTTGTGTCTGTATGAGTAGCACTGGCCCTGTGTCCATGAGTCACCCTGTGTCCATATGAGTCAGTCCATATGAGTCGCCCTGGCCCTGTGTCCATATGAGTCGCCCTGGCCCTGTGTCCATATGAGTCGCCCTGGCCCTGTGTCCATATGAGTCGCCCTGGCCCTGTGTCCATATGAGTCGCCCTGGCCCTGTGTCCATATGAGTCGCCCTGGCCCTGTGTCCATATTGCTTTCACAGACTGCGGTTATCAGGCGGGCCTCTCCTCCCCCACTCCCCCCTTCGAAACAATAACAATTGGGTGCTATACAAATATCAAATTACATAACGTAGAGTACTTTTTACAACCCTTTGAGTTTTATCTCTGTTCCTGCAGTAGAACTTAAATGCACATTTCACTAATCTTTAAGCTTTTTGTTTTTTGCCTGTTCACTTCAAACGGAATCTAATTCTAAAGTGATACCTTTATTCATTTTCGACAACTCCTCGATGCACCCAATGAAAATGAAGCCTCACCATATGCCAGTTCCTAGGGGTCCTCTGTTTGGAATGATGCAGACACGTACTGTATGAGCTCCCAGTATTCAGTATGTCTTCAGTTTTTCTCTTCAGACTAGCAAATTGTGAAGAGAATGTGATGGTGTCTGCTAACAGTTATGCCATGCAAAAGAATAGCAGGCACGTGATGTAACTGCTATTTCGGGTGATATGTAGGTGGTCATGAGAAGTGCATATTCTCCCTTGAACAAAAATATATTTGAATTATTTTTTAGGGAAGTGGAGGAAGAATGCTAAACCCTGGTAGGTAGAAATGAATGTTTTGTTATCAGAAGCAGTCTGAAGGATTCTGCCCCAGATGTGATGAACAATGAAGATTCATCTTAGATTAACACTGTGCACCTTTATTGCTTGTGTGCAGTATCGACATCTGCCATGAAAAATGTTATGAAGTACAAATGTAAAGCAATATATTTATAAACAGTGTAAGACATGGAGAAAGATACCCCTGCATAGTCATTACTTTGGCAGGTCCCTCGATGATATCAATTAATGAGGATATTAGTTACGAAATTGCCACTTTGATAAAAATCTTTGCAATTAAGGGGGATGACTTGCAAAGTAATAAATCTGACTCGTGGAGAGGGCTTTTCAATTCACAAAAATAGGTACTCCGGGTAACTTTGTTTTACTCCTGAACAGTATGTTCTCATGGGTAATTCTAAAGTTCCTATCTCTCTTTCTAGTCCCTGGGCTCTAATCCCAAGTCTGTGCTCTGTCCTAGACTCTTCTCTTTCCTGCTTTAGTCCGAAGTTCCTTATATTGGTTTCTCTTCACTAAAAATGTGGTTGTATTTCCATGTCCCATTCCGTATTCAATGCACATTTCAAATCAATGTTTTATACACGAATAACAGATTGTGCACTCTAACTCAACAAACTAAAGAAAAGTTCAGCATTTCTAACTGAACAAGCAAAGAAGCCGCCAACACATGTTTCAACCTATCGCAGGTTTTCTTTGGGGCTAAATTGAGATGACATCTGTAGATCGCTTTCCTAATCTGCACCGAATACAAGCTGAATAGCTTGCGCTTGAATTAACTTGATATTTAGGGCTTTCCTCGTGGGCGCCCACGAGGAAAGCCGTCGGAGGGAGCTTGAAAGAGGCCCCTCCAATATAGAAGCTTGGAACACTATTTGTACATAGGCGATTGAAATGGGTAATGTACCTGGAATGTAGTGACCCAGTTAAGACCAAACCATTTTCACTCAGAATCTAAGGGGTAGAAGACAGTCTTAGGAACACAGGCTACGTTATATTTATTTTCCATTGGGGTGGAATGTTCTAAATATCAAGTTAATTCAAGTGCAAGCTATTCAGCTTGTATTTGTTGCGGATTCGATCTACAGATACTGTTTCAATTTAGCCCTGATAACCTATGATAGGTTGAAACGCGTGGTGGCTTTTTCTTAGCTTGTTGTATGTTAGAGTGAAACATCAGTTATTTGTGTTTGGTTTAATGAAACCTCATAAAACATTTAATTGAAACTTGAATTGAATACGGTATTTGAGGCATAAACTGCTGGCAATTGAAGTCCTTTGTGGGTTTGCTGCTGGAACTTGATATTTTAGATATTTGTATGATCCTTGGTACTCTCTAGCTTGCCAACCACATTGCTTTCAAATTGTAGATTTACATATATTACTAGGTGGTGTAGCTGAGACTTTAGTGTAACCTCATTCTAGAATGCATTATCCTTATCATTGTGGTCCATCATCCTACTCCCCTTAATCTTTTGCGACCTAGTTCTTCTCATTTGTGTTCCTCTTATACAAGCCCTTTCTGTCTCCCCAATTCTAGGCTGCATTTAGATTGAAATTCAGAGATATTCACGCACCACTTCTAGAGAGAATTTGGAAATTAGCACGCATCACATTGCACCATTTTACAGAAAGCGCATTTACATTGTCTGTTGCCAAGGGTTTAGTGCATTTCCCTTATGCCGAGTAGGTAAACTTAGTTACTAGACCCGCAGGCCTAGCAGAAAATCCTAAATTCTCAAATCATCCCTTTGTTTACCAGCAAGCTTCCCCAACACAGGCATTAAGTGGAGTCGGTTTAAAATCCCAAATTCCCAAATCATTCCATTATTTGTCAGACTTCCCCAGACCGCAGAGGTCAAAGGGTTGTAAAAAGCACTTTACGTTATGTCATTTGATATTTGCATAGCACCCAAATGTTGTGGCTTCGAAGGAGGGTGGGAAGGGGAGAGGCCTGTCTGATAACCGCAGTCTGTGAAAGCAATATGGACACTGGACCAAAACAAACTGCTGAGTCGCCCTGTGTCCATATGAGTCACCCTGTGTCTATATGAGTCAGTCCATATGAGTCGCTCTGGCCCTGTGTCCATATGTCTGTCCATATGAGTCACCTTGTGTCCATATGAGTCGCACTGGCCCTGTACATATGAGTTGCCCTGTGTCCATATGAGTCGGTCCATATGAGTCATCTTGTGTCTGTATGAGTAGCACTGGCCCTGTGTCCATGAGTCACCCTGTGTCCATATGAGTCAGTCCATATGAGTCGCCCTGGCCCTGTGTCCATATGAGTCGCCCTGGCCCTGTGTCCATATGAGTCGCCCTGGCCCTGTGTCCATATGAGTCGCCCTGGCCCTGTGTCCATATGAGTCGCCCTGGCCCTGTGTCCATATGAGTCGCCCTGGCCCTGTGTCCATATTGCTTTCACAGACTGCGGTTATCAGGCGGGCCTCTCCTCCCCCACTCCCCCCTTCGAAACAATAACAATTGGGTGCTATACAAATATCAAATTACATAACGTAGAGTGCTTTTTACAACCCTTTGAGTTTGATCCCTGTTCATGCAGTAGAACTTAAATGCACATTTCACTAATCTTTAAGCTTTTTGTTTTTTGCCTGTTCACTTCAAACAGAATCTAATTCTAAAGTGATACCTTTAGTCATTTTCGACAACTCCTCGATGCACCCAATGAAAATGAAGCCTCACCATATGCCAGTTCCTAGGGTCCTCTGTTTGGAATGATGCAGACACGCACTGTATGAGCTCCCAGTATTCAGTATGTCTTCAGTTTTTCTCTTTAGACTAGCAAATTGTGAAGAGAATGTGATGGTGTCTGCTAAAAGACCGTTATGCCATGCAAGAATAGCAGGCACGTGATGTAACTGCTATTTCGAGTGATATGTAGGTGGTCATGATCAGTGCATATTCTCCCTTGAACAAAAATATATTTAATGAAATCTCATATTTGTTTCTTTTTTAGGGAAGTGGAGGAAGAAGGCTAAGCCCTGGTAGGTAGAAATGAATGTTTTGTTATCAGAAGCAGTCTGAAGGATTCTGCCCCAGATGTGATAACAATGAAGATTCATCTTAGATTAACACTGTGCACCTTTATTGCTTGTGTGCAGTATGGACATCTGCCATGAAGAATGTTATGAAGTACAAATGTAAAGCGATATATTTACAAACAGTATAAGGCATGGAGAAAGATACCACTGCATAGTCATTACTTTGGCAGGTCCCTCGGATATCAATTAATGAGGATATTAATTACGAAATTGCCACTTTGATAAATAAATCTTTGCGATTAAGGGGGATGACTTGCAAAGTAAAAAGTCTGACTCGTGGAGAGGGCTTTACAATTCACAAAAATAGGTACTCTGGGTAACTTTGTTTTACTCCTGAACAGTATGTTCTCATGGGTAATTCTAAAGTTCCTATCCCTCTTTCTAGTCCCTGGGCTCTAATCCCAAGTCTGAGCTTTGTCCTAGTCTCCTCTTTCCTTCTTTAGTCCAAAGTCCCTTATATTGGTTTCTCTTCCACCTCAATATCCAGTTCAGCACTAAAAATGTGGTTGTATTTTCATGTCCCATTCCGTATTCAATGCACATTTCAATTCAATGTTTTATACACGAATAACAGATTGTTCACTCTAACTCAACAAACTAAAGAAAAGTTCAGCATTTCTAACTGAACAAGCAAAGAAGCCGCCAACACATGTTTCAACCTATCGTAGGTTTTCTTTGGGGCTAAATTGAGATGACATCTGTAGAGCGCTTTCCTAATCTGCACCGAATACAAGCTGAATAGCTTGTGCTTGAATTAACTTGATATTTAGGGCTTTCCTCGTGGGCGCCCACGAGGAAAGCCGTCGGAGGGAGCTTGAAAGAGGCCCCTCCAATATAGAAGCTTGGAACACTATTTGTACATAGGCGATTGAAATGGGTAATGTACCTGGAATGTAGTGACCCAGTTAAGACCAAAACATTTTCACTCAGAATCTAAGGCGTAGAAGACAGTCTTAGGAACACAGGCTACGTTATATTTATTTTCCATTGGGGTGGAATGTTCTAAATATCAAGTTAATTCAAGTGCAAGCTATTCAGCTTGTATTTGTTGCGGATTCGATCTACAGATACTGTTTCAATTTAGCCCCGATAACCTATGATAGGTTGAAACGCGTGGGGGCTTTTTCTTAGCTTGTTGTATGTTAGAGTGAAACATCAGTTATTCGTGTTTGGTTTAATGAAACCTCATAAAACATTTAATTGAAACTTGAATTGAATACAGTATTTGAGGCATAAACTGCTGGCAATTGAAGTCCTTTGTGGGTTTGCTGCTGGAACTTGATATTTTAGATATTTGTATGATCCTTGGTACTCTCTAGCTTGCCAACCACATTGCTTTCAAATTGTAGATTTACATATATTACTAGGTGGTGTAGCTGAGACTTTAGTGTAACCTCATTCTAGAATGCATTAGCCTTATCATTGTGGTCCATCATCCTACTCCCCTTAATCTTTTGCGACCTAGTTCTTCTCATTTGTGTTCCTCTTACTTATACGAGCCCTTTCTTTCTCCCCAATTCTAGGCTGCATTTAGATTGACATTCAGAGATATTCAAGCACCACTTCTAGAGAGAATTTGGAAATTAGCACGCATCACATTGCACCATTTTACAGAAAGCGCATTTACATTGTCGTCTGTTGCCAAGGGTTTAGTGCATTTCCCTTATGCCGAGTAGGTAAACTTAGTTACTAGACCCGCAGGCCGAGCAGAAAATCCTAAATTCTCAAATCATCCCATTGTTTACCAGCAAGCTTCCCCAACACAGGCATTAAGTGGAGGGCGGTTTAAAATCCCAAATTCCCAAATCATTCCATTATTTGTCAGACTTCCCCAGACCACAGAGGTCAAAGGGTTGTAAAAAGCACTTTACGTTATGTCATTTGATATTTGCATAGCACCCAAATGTTGTGGCTTCGAAGGGGAGTGGGAAGGGGAGAGGCCTGTCTGATAACCGCAGTCTGTGAAAGCAATATGGACACTGGACCAAAACAAACTGCTGAGTCGCCCTGTGTCCATATGAGTCACCCTGTGTCCATATGAGTCAGTCCATATGAGTCACCCTGGCCCTGTGTCCATATGTCTGTCCATATGAGTCACCTTGTGTCCATATGAGTCGCATTGGCCCTGTACATATGAGTTGCCCTGTGTCCATATGAGTCGGTCCATATGAGTCACCTTGTGTCTGTATGAGTAGCACTGGCCCTGTGTCCATGAGTCACCCTGTGTCCATATGAGTCAGTCCATATGAGTCGCCCTGGCCCTGTGTCCATATGAGTCGCCCTGGCCCTGTGTCCATATGAGTCGCCCTGGTCCTGTGTCCATATGAGTCGCCCTGGCCCTGTGTCCATATGAGTCGCCCTGGCCCTGTGTCCATATGAGTCGCCCTGGCCCTGTGTCCATATGAGTCGCCCTGGCCCTGTGTCCATATGAGTCGCCCTGGCCCTGTGTCCATATGAGTCGCCCTGGCCCTGTGTCCATATGAGTCGCCCTGGCCCTGTGTCCATATTGCTTTCACAGACTGCGGTTATCAGGCGGGCCTCTCCTCCCCCACTACCCCCTTCGAAACAATAACAATTGGGTGCTATACAAATATCAAATTACATAACGTAGAGTACTTTTTACAACCCTTTGAGTTTTATCTCTGTTCCTGCAGTAGAACTTAAATGCACATTTCACTAATCTTTAAGCTTTTTGTTTTTTGCCTGTTCACTTCAAACGGAATCTAATTCTAAAGTGATACCTTTATTCATTTTCGACAACTCCTCGATGCACCCAATGAAAATGAAGCCTCACCATATGCCAGTTCCTAGGGGTCCTCTGTTTGGAATGATGCAGACACGTACTGTATGAGCTCCCAGTATTCAGTATGTCTTCAGTTTTTCTCTTCAGACTAGCAAATTGTGAAGAGAATGTGATGGTGTCTGCTAACAGTTATGCCATGCAAAAGAATAGCAGGCACGTGATGTAACTGCTATTTCGGGTGATATGTAGGTGGTCATGAGAAGTGCATATTCTCCCTTGAACAAAAATATATTTGAATTATTTTTTAGGGAAGTGGAGGAAGAATGCTAAACCCTGGTAGGTAGAAATGAATGTTTTGTTATCAGAAGCAGTCTGAAGGATTCTGCCCCAGATGTGATGAACAATGAAGATTCATCTTAGATTAACACTGTGCACCTTTATTGCTTGTGTGCAGTATCGACATCTGCCATGAAAAATGTTATGAAGTACAAATGTAAAGCAATATATTTATAAACAGTGTAAGACATGGAGAAAGATACCCCTGCATAGTCATTACTTTGGCAGGTCCCTCGATGATATCAATTAATGAGGATATTAGTTACGAAATTGCCACTTTGATAAAAATCTTTGCAATTAAGGGGGATGACTTGCAAAGTAATAAATCTGACTCGTGGAGAGGGCTTTACAATTCACAAAAATAGGTACTCCGGGTAACTTTGTTTTACTCCTGAACAGTATGTTCTCATGGGTAATTCTAAAGTTCCTATCTCTCTTTCTAGTCCCTGGGCTCTAATCCCAAGTCTGTGCTCTGTCCTAGTCTCTTCTCTTTCCTGCTTTAGTCCGAAGTTCCTTATATTGGTTTCTCTTCACTAAAAATGTGGTTGTATTTCCATGTCCCATTCCGTATTCAATGCACATTTCAAATCAATGTTTTATACACGAATAACAGATTGTGCACTCTAACTCAACAAACTAAAGAAAAGTTCAGCATTTCTAACTGAACAAGCAAAGAAGCCGCCAACACATGTTTCAACCTATCGCAGGTTTTCTTTGGGGCTAAATTGAGATGACATCTGTAGATCGCTTTCCTAATCTGCACCGAATACAAGCTGAATAGCTTGCGCTTGAATTAACTTGATATTTAGGGCTTTCCTCGTGGGCGCCCACGAGGAAAGCCGTCGGAGGGAGCTTGAAAGAGGCCCCTCCAATATAGAAGCTTGGAACACTATTTGTACAAATTCGATTGAAATGGGTAATGTACCTGGAATGTAGTGACCCAGTTAAGACCAAACCATTTTCACTCAGAATCTAAGGCGTAGAAGACAGTCTTAGGAACACAGGCTACGTTATATTTATTTTCCATTGGGGTGGAATGTTCTAAATATCAAGTTAATTCAAGTGCAAGCTATTCAGCTTGTATTTGTTGCGGATTCGATCTACAGATACTGTTTCAATTTAGCCCTGATAACCTATGATAGGTTGAAACGCGTGGTGGCTTTTTCTTAGCTTGTTGTATGTTAGAGTGAAACATCAGTTATTTGTGTTTGGTTTAATGAAACCTCATAAAACATTTAATTGAAACTTGAATTGAATACGGTATTTGAGGCATAAACTGCTGGCAATTGAAGTCCTTTGTGGGTTTGCTGCTGGAACTTGATATTTTAGATATTTGTATGATCCTTGGTACTCTCTAGCTTGCCAACCACATTGCTTTCAAATTGTAGATTTACAT
The DNA here is from genome assembly GCF_040938575.1 of Ambystoma mexicanum. Classification (NCBI taxonomy): domain Eukaryota; kingdom Metazoa; phylum Chordata; class Amphibia; order Caudata; family Ambystomatidae; genus Ambystoma; species Ambystoma mexicanum. The sequence goes on along the minus strand of NC_090932.1, from coordinate 658,593,917 downwards.
ATATTACTAGGTGGTGTAGCTGAGACTTTAGTGTAACCTCATTCTAGAATGCATTATCCTTATCATTGTGGTCCATCATCCTACTCCCCTTAATCTTTTGCGACCTAGTTCTTCTCATTTGTGTTCCTCTTATACAAGCCCTTTCTGTCTCCCCAATTCTAGGCTGCATTTAGATTGAAATTCAGAGATATTCACGCACCACTTCTAGAGAGAATTTGGAAATTAGCACGCATCACATTGCACCATTTTACAGAAAGCGCATTTACATTGTCTGTTGCCAAGGGTTTAGTGCATTTCCCTTATGCCGAGTAGGTAAACTTAGTTACTAGACCCGCAGGCCTAGCAGAAAATCCTAAATTCTCAAATCATCCCTTTGTTTACCAGCAAGCTTCCCCAACACAGGCATTAAGTGGAGTCGGTTTAAAATCCCAAATTCCCAAATCATTCCATTATTTGTCAGACTTCCCCAGACCGCAGAGGTCAAAGGGTTGTAAAAAGCACTTTACGTTATGTCATTTGATATTTGCATAGCACCCAAATGTTGTGGCTTCGAAGGAGGGTGGGAAGGGGAGAGGCCTGTCTGATAACCGCAGTCTGTGAAAGCAATATGGACACTGGACCAAAACAAACTGCTGAGTCGCCCTGTGTCCATATGAGTCAGTCCATATGAGTCGCCCTGGCCCTGTGTCCATATGTCTGTCCATATGAGTCACCTTGTGTCCATATGAGTTGCACTGGCCCTGTACATATGAGTTGCCCTGTGTCCATATGAGTCGGTCCATATGAGTCGCCCTGGCCCTGTGTCCATATGAGTCGCCCTGGCCCTGTGTCCATATGAGTCGCCCTGGCCCTGTGTCCATATGAGTCGCCCTGGCCCTGTGTCCATATGAGTCGCCCTGGCCCTGTGTCCATATGAGTCGCCCTGGCCCTGTGTCCATATGAGTCGCCCTGGCCCTGTGTCCATATGAGTCGCCCTGGCCCTGTGTCCATATGAGTCGCCCTGGCCCTGTGTCCATATTGCTTTCACAGACTGCGGTTATCAGGCGGGCCTCTCCTCCCCCACTCCCCCCTTCGAAACAATAACAATTGGGTGCTATACAAATATCAAATTACATAACGTAGAGTGCTTTTTACAACCCTTTGAGTTTGATCCCTGTTCATGCAGTAGAACTTAAATGCACATTTCACTAATCTTTAAGCTTTTTGTTTTTTGCCTGTTCACTTCAAACAGAATCTAATTCTAAAGTGATACCTTTAGTCATTTTCGACAACTCCTCGATGCACCCAATGAAAATGAAGCCTCACCATATGCCAGTTCCTAGGGTCCTCTGTTTGGAATGATGCAGACACGCACTGTATGAGCTCCCAGTATTCAGTATGTCTTCAGTTTTTCTCTTTAGACTAGCAAATTGTGAAGAGAATGTGATGGTGTCTGCTAAAAGACCGTTATGCCATGCAAGAATAGCAGGCACGTGATGTAACTGCTATTTCGAGTGATATGTAGGTGGTCATGATCAGTGCATATTCTCCCTTGAACAAAAATATATTTAATGAAATCTCATATTTGTTTCTTTTTTAGGGAAGTGGAGGAAGAAGGCTAAGCCCTGGTAGGTAGAAATGAATGTTTTGTTATCAGAAGCAGTCTGAAGGATTCTGCCCCAGATGTGATAACAATGAAGATTCATCTTAGATTAACACTGTGCACCTTTATTGCTTGTGTGCAGTATGGACATCTGCCATGAAGAATGTTATGAAGTACAAATGTAAAGCGATATATTTACAAACAGTATAAGGCATGGAGAAAGATACCACTGCATAGTCATTACTTTGGCAGGTCCCTCGGATATCAATTAATGAGGATATTAATTACGAAATTGCCACTTTGATAAAAAAATCTTTGCGATTAAGGGGGATGACTTGCAAAGTAAAAAGTCTGACTCGTGGAGAGGGCTTTACAATTCACAAAAATAGGTACTCTGGGTAACTTTGTTTTACTCCTGAACAGTATGTTCTCATGGGTAATTCTAAAGTTCCTATCCCTCTTTCTAGTCCCTGGGCTCTAATCCCAAGTCTGAGCTTTGTCCTAGTCTCCTCTTTCCTTCTTTAGTCCAAAGTCCCTTATATTGGTTTCTCTTCCACCTCAATATCCAGTTCAGCACTAAAAATGTGGTTGTATTTTCATGTCCCATTCCGTATTCAATGCACATTTCAATTCAATGTTTTATACACGAATAACAGATTGTTCACTCTAACTCAACAAACTAAAGAAAAGTTCAGCATTTCTAACTGAACAAGCAAAGAAGCCGCCAACACATGTTTCAACCTATCGTAGGTTTTCTTTGGGGCTAAATTGAGATGACATCTGTAGAGCGCTTTCCTAATCTGCACCGAATACAAGCTGAATAGCTTGCGCTTGAATTAACTTGATATTTAGGGCTTTCCTCGTGGGCGCCCACGAGGAAAGCCGTCGGAGGGAGCTTGAAAGAGGCCCCTCCAATATAGAAGCTTGGAACACTATTTGTACATAGGCGATTGAAATGGGTAATGTACCTGGAATGTAGTGACCCAGTTAAGACCAAACCATTTTCACTCAGAATCTAAGGCGTAGAAGACAGTCTTAGGAACACAGGCTACGTTATATTTATTTTCCATTGGGGTGGAATGTTCTAAATATCAAGTTAATTCAAGTGCAAGCTATTCAGCTTGTATTTGTTGCGGATTCGATCTACAGATACTGTTTCAATTTAGCCCCGATAACCTATGATAGGTTGAAACGCGTGGGGGCTTTTTCTTAGCTTGTTGTATGTTAGAGTGAAACATCAGTTATTCGTGTTTGGTTTAATGAAACCTCATAAAACATTTAATTGAAACTTGAATTGAATACAGTATTTGAGGCATAAACTGCTGGCAATTGAAGTCCTTTGTGGGTTTGCTGCTGGAACTTGATATTTTAGATATTTGTATGATCCTTGGTACTCTCTAGCTTGCCAACCACATTGCTTTCAAATTGTAGATTTACATATATTACTAGGTGGTGTAGCTGAGACTTTAGTGTAACCTCATTCTAGAATGCATTAGCCTTATCATTGTGGTCCATCATCCTACTCCCCTTAATCTTTTGCGACCTAGTTCTTCTCATTTGTGTTCCTCTTACTTATAGGAGCCCTTTCTTTCTCCCCAATTCTAGGCTGCATTTAGATTGACATTCAGAGATATTCAAGCACCACTTCTAGAGAGAATTTGGAAATTAGCACGCATCACATTGCACCATTTTACAGAAAGCGCATTTACATTGTCGTCTGTTGCCAAGGGTTTAGTGCATTTCCCTTATGCCGAGTAGGTAAACTTAGTTACTAGACCCGCAGGCCGAGCAGAAAATCCTAAATTCTCAAATCATCCCATTGTTTACCAGCAAGCTTCCCCAACACAGGCATTAAGTGGAGGGCGGTTTAAAATCCCAAATTCCCAAATCATTCCATTATTTGTCAGACTTCCCCAGACCACAGAGGTCAAAGGGTTGTAAAAAGCACTTTACGTTATGTCATTTGATATTTGCATAGCACCCAAATGTTGTGGCTTCGAAGGGGAGTGGGAAGGGGAGAGGCCTGTCTGATAACCGCAGTCTGTGAAAGCAATATGGACACTGGACCAAAACAAACTGCTGAGTCGCCCTGTGTCCATATGAGTCACCCTGTGTCCATATGAGTCAGTCCATATGAGTCACCCTGGCCCTGTGTCCATATGTCTGTCCATATGAGTCACCTTGTGTCCATATGAGTCGCATTGGCCCTGTACATATGAGTTGCCCTGTGTCCATATGAGTCGGTCCATATGAGTCACCTTGTGTCTGTATGAGTAGCACTGGCCCTGTGTCCATGAGTCACCCTGTGTCCATATGAGTCAGTCCATATGAGTCGCCCTGGCCCTGTGTCCATATGAGTCGCCCTGGCCCTGTGTCCATATGAGTCGCCCTGGCCCTGTGTCCATATGAGTCGCCCTGGCCCTGTGTCCATATGAGTCGCCCTGGCCCTGTGTCCATATGAGTCGCCCTGGCCCTGTGTCCATATGAGTCGCCCTGGCCCTGTGTCCATATGAGTCGCCCTGGCCCTGTGTCCATATGAGTCGCCCTGGCCCTGTGTCCATATGAGTCGCCCTGGCCCTGTGTCCATATGAGTCGCCCTGGCCCTGTGTCCATATTGCTTTCACAGACTGCGGTTATCAGGCGGGCCTCTCCTCCCCCACTCCCCCCTTCGAAACAATAACAATTGGGTGCTATACAAATATCAAATTACATAACGTAGAGTACTTTTTACAACCCTTTGAGTTTTATCTCTGTTCCTGCAGTAGAACTTAAATGCACATTTCACTAATCTTTAAGCTTTTTGTTTTTTGCCTGTTCACTTCAAACGGAATCTAATTCTAAAGTGATACCTTTATTCATTTTCGACAACTCCTCGATGCACCCAATGAAAATGAAGCCTCACCATATGCCAGTTCCTAGGGGTCCTCTGTTTGGAATGATGCAGACACGTACTGTATGAGCTCCCAGTATTCAGTATGTCTTCAGTTTTTCTCTTCAGACTAGCAAATTGTGAAGAGAATGTGATGGTGTCTGCTAACAGTTATGCCATGCAAAAGAATAGCAGGCACGTGATGTAACTGCTATTTCGGGTGATATGTAGGTGGTCATGAGAAGTGCATATTCTCCCTTGAACAAAAATATATTTGAATTATTTTTTAGGGAAGTGGAGGAAGAATGCTAAACCCTGGTAGGTAGAAATGAATGTTTTGTTATCAGAAGCAGTCTGAAGGATTCTGCCCCAGATGTGATGAACAATGAAGATTCATCTTAGATTAACACTGTGCACCTTTATTGCTTGTGTGCAGTATCGACATCTGCCATGAAAAATGTTATGAAGTACAAATGTAAAGCAATATATTTATAAACAGTGTAAGACATGGAGAAAGATACCCCTGCATAGTCATTACTTTGGCAGGTCCCTCGATGATATCAATTAATGAGGATATTAGTTACGAAATTGCCACTTTGATAAAAATCTTTGCAATTAAGGGGGATGACTTGCAAAGTAATAAATCTGACTCGTGGAGAGGGCTTTACAATTCACAAAAATAGGTACTCCGGGTAACTTTGTTTTACTCCTGACCAGTATGTTCTCATGGGTAATTCTAAAGTTCCTATCTCTCTTTCTAGTCCCTGGGCTCTAATCCCAAGTCTGTGCTCTGTCCTAGTCTCTTCTCTTTCCTGCTTTAGTCCGAAGTTCCTTATATTGGTTTCTCTTCACTAAAAATGTGGTTGTATTTCCATGTCCCATTCCGTATTCAATGCACATTTCAAATCAATGTTTTATACACGAATAACAGATTGTGCACTCTAACTCAACAAACTAAAGAAAAGTTCAGCATTTCTAACTGAACAAGCAAAGAAGCTGCCAACACATGTTTCAACCTATCGCAGGTTTTCTTTGGGGCTAAATTGAGATGACATCTGTAGATCGCTTTCCTAATCTGCACCGAATACAAGCTGAATAGCTTGCGCTTGAATTAACTTGATATTTAGGGCTTTCCTCGTGGGCGCCCACGAGGAAAGCCGTCGGAGGGAGCTTGAAAGAGGCCCCTCCAATATAGAAGCTTGGAACACTATTTGTACATAGGCGATTGAAATTGGTAATGTACCTGGAATGTAGTGACCCAGTTAAGACCAAACCATTTTCACTCAGAATCTAAGGCGTAGAAGACAGTCTTAGGAACACAGGCTACGTTATATTTATTTTCCATTGGGGTGGAATGTTCTAAATATCAAGTTAATTCAAGTGCAAGGTATTCAGCTTGTATTTGTTGCGGATTCGATCTACAGATACTGTTTCAATTTAGCCCTGATAACCTATGATAGGTTGAAACGCCTGGTGGCTTTTTCTTAGCTTGTTGTATGTTAGAGTGAAACATCAGTTATTTGTGTTTGGTTTAATGAAACCTCATAAAACATTTAATTGAAACTTGAATTGAATACGGTATTTGAGGCATAAACTGCTGGCAATTGAAGTCCTTTGTGGGTTTGCTGCTGGAACTTGATATTTTAGATATTTGTATGATCCTTGGTACTCTAGCTTGCCAACCACATTGCTTTCAAATTGTAGATTTACATATATTACTAGGTGGTGTAGCTGAGACTTTAGTGTAACCTCATTCTAGAATGCATTATCCTTATCATTGTGGTCCATCATCCTACTCCCCTTAATCTTTTGCGACCTAGTTCTTCTCATTTGTGTTCCTCTTATACAAGCCCTTTCTGTCTCCCCAATTCTAGGCTGCATTTAGATTGAAATTCAGAGATATTCACGCACCACTTCTAGAGAGAATTTGGAAATTAGCACGCATCACATTGCACCATTTTACAGAAAGCGCATTTACATTGTCTGTTGCCAAGGGTTTAGTGCATTTCCCTTATGCCGAGTAGGTAAACTTAGTTACTAGACCCGCAGGCCTAGCAGAAAATCCTAAATTCTCAAATCATCCCATTGTTTACCAGCAAGCTTCCCCAACACAGGCATTAAGTGGAGGGCGGTTTAAAATCCCAAATTCCCAAATCATTCCATTATTTGTCAGACTTCCCCAGACCGCAGAGGTCAAAGGGTTGTAAAAAGCACTTTACGTTATGTCATTTGATATTTGCTTAGCACCCAAATGTTGTGGCTTCGAAGGAGGGTGGGAAGGGGAGAGGCCTGTCTGATAACCGCAGTCTGTGAAAGCAATATGGACACTGGACCAAAAACTGCTGAGTTGCCCTGTGTCCATATGAGTCAGTCCATATGAGTCAGTCCATATGAGTCATCTTGTGTCTGTATGAGTAGCACTGGCCCTGTGTCCATGAGTCACCCTGTGTCCATATGAGTCGGTCCATATGAGTCACCCTGGCCCTGTTTCCATATGTCTGTCCATATGAGTCACCTTGTGTCTATATGAGTAGCACTGGCCCTGTGTCCATGAGTCACCCTGTGTCCATATGAGTCATTCCATATGAGTCGCCCTGGCCCTGTGTCCATATGAGTCGCCCTGGCCCTGTGTCCATATGAGTCGCCCTGGCCCTGTGTCCATATGAGTCGCCCTGGCCCTGTGTCCATATGAGTCGCCCTGGCCCTGTGTCCATATTGCTTTCACAGACTGCGGTTATCAGGCGGGCCTCTCCTCCCCCACTCCCCCCTTCGAAACAATAACAATTGGGTGCTATACAAATATCAAATTACATAACGTAGAGTGCTTTTTACAACCCTTTGAGTTTGATCCCTGTTCCTGCAGTAGAACTTAAATGCACATTTCACTAATCTTGAAGCTTTTTGTTTTTTGCCTGTTCACTTCAAACGGAATCTAATTCTAAAGTGATACCTTTATTCATTTTCGACAACTCCTCGATGCACCCAATGAAAATGAAGCCTCACCATATGCCAGTTCCTAGGGTCCTCTGTTTGGAATGATGCAGACACGCACTGTATGAGCTCCCAGTATTCAGTATGTCTTCAGTTTTTCTCTTTAGACTAGCAAATTGTGAAGAGAATGTGATGGTGTCTGCTAACAGACCGTTATGCCATGCAAGAATAGCAGGCACGTGATGTAACTGCTATTTCGGGTGATATGTAGGTGGTCATGATCAGTGCATATTCTCCCTTGAACAAAAATATATTTAATGAAATCTCATATTTGTTTCTTTTTTAGGGAAGTGGAGGAAGAATGCTAAACCCTGGTAGGTAGAAATGAATGTTTTGTTATTGGAAGCAGTCTGAAGGATTCTGCCCCAGATGTGATAACAATGAAGATTTATCTTAGTTTAACACTGTGCACCTTCATTGCTTGTGTGCAGTATGGACATCTGCCATGAAGAATGTTATGAAGTACAAATGTAAAGCGATATATTTACAAACAGTGTAAGACATGGAGAAAGATACCCCTGCATAGTCATTACTTTGGCAGGTCCCTCGATGATATCAATTAATGAGGAAGTTAATTACGAAATTGCCACTTTGATAAAAATCTTTGCAATTAAGGGGGACTGACTAGCCTAGAAATACTGTTAGGTGCTCTAAATAAGGTCTGTGCTTTGATTTGTGTTTTCAAAGCATAGTGTTTTTCTAATGTGTTTACTATCGTATACATATTTACCCAACAATCTCTTGGTCTGCTTGTATATAAAATAAACCCTTTATTTTTACAATACATAGTGTTTCTTTGGACCATATGTATGATACAATTTTTGTACTTATTCTACAGCCTCTCTCCCTCCTAAAATAAGCCTGGCTGCTCTGTCTATGCTACCCTGAACTCGGGTGGCACAGCCTTATACCAAGAGTGGATTCTTGTACTGCCTCTGTTGAATGGTTTTACTAAGTCCTTGGACTTCAGGAAAACTGTCCCAACAGTGGTCTCAAGGGCTCCTCTAAGCGTTTTGCCATATATTTCATCTCTTTATCTCCAAGTAGCTTCTCACCGAATCTTTTAAACTCTGTCATTTGTGAAGGTTTACTGGTTACTGTTTCCCTCTCAGTATCTGAAGTGTTTAACTTTGTTACAAAAACTTAATTTCATTGGATTTGATATGCTAATATTCTGCAACCTTTATTTCTGTACCCTTAATATATCTTTGATTTGTGCTGCCAGTTTATACTTCTCTAATTGAAATAATGGCTGTCTTGCATAATCTAAATATTCACTATCTTCAGAACTAAATTTGTACGTCAGTAATTTTTCTGTTTTACTCAACCTCCTCTGGAAGTTTTCCTGCCTTGCTTTCTGAAGTTTATACTTAAACTGCACATGGAAAATTAGGCTCTTAGTGTACTGTTTACTGCAGCTCACCATTTAACTTGGAGTGGCTCTGGTGTCTTTGTGCTGTACAAGTGCAACCCTCTTTTACTTTACGATTTCTACTACATTTTAGCCATTCATCAGTGAGTTAAGTTGCCATATCATCTGGTGTGTGATAGCACTACACTTTAAAGAACCATAATTGGCACATGGTCTTGACAGCATAGCTTGTCGCATTGAGCAGTGGGTGCAAACTGTCTTTAAACAAGGATCATAGCTGTCTACCCTTCTTGCTCCCAGCCTCCGTGTCAATCATATTGAAATCAAGCCTCATACAATCCTAGCATAACCACATTGTAAGAAAATGTGCATTAGTAATGGCTCAGCTGTAAATAATTGTGGAGAGATTGAGCACCACTTAACATAGCTCAATACTTATTTGATCCACTCCAGAAACCCTCTTGCACTTAGAGTAACTAACACTGGGATTTGAATCTGGTGGACCCGCCAGCAATTGGATGAACCTGGTTGTTACCCCACCAGTTGAATTACTTAGATTTCCAAAACATTAACACTGGACTGCAGTCATTCAAAGTGTATTGATTCACAGCATAAACATCTCTTCAACAGAACTGCCTCTTTTAAAAGACTCCTTTAATCATAGTCAAAAGGCACAGAGACTAATCCAATGCATTTTGGAAATATATATTCATCGGTGAAAATAGCTGAAAATAAACTAATGTCATTTTGATTACATTCAAATGATGTACCATGTTACATGACCAGAATGTCCTGAAATCATACCTACCTCAACCATTAGAGCATCCTGTAGCATTACGATTAGACAGATTTATCTGATTTCTTATACTATCTGAGGAAATTACTAAATTATCCCTATACTTTATTTGAATAGAAGCATAAAGTTTTCTAATGCCACCATTACCTAATATGTAATTGAATGATCTGTAAATGCAAAAGCAGAGTACATTATAGAAGGTTTTTCTAAATGACAAGATTCTCACTTACAAACATCTAAATGTGGGGTTTCATTGGTCTCTCAACCAAAATTGATACCACCGAGCACATACTGTGCCAGTTTTGCAAACAATTCAGCACTTGTTTAACTGCACATTTGAATCCGAGGTGGCGCTTTGTACTGACATGTATGTGTATAACCATCAATATGATGAAGTCATTTTGACTGCACTCATGTCGCAGAAAAAACACCACTTAACTAGAAAACAGAAACAATGTGCTAAAATGAACTCGTGTGTGAATAATTAAAAAAAAATATTGAACAGTTTGAAAAATCATCTGTCAGACGAACAAAATTCAGGGCAAAAACTCAACGTTATCACAAATGGCATACTAGTGTCCCTTATGAACTTATTCCTAAATACATTTCTACAATAACAGCAATTAGTTCACAAGTTCAACTGCTATAAGTTGTGTAGTAAGAAACAGTAAGATATGTTGGTTCATACATAATTTTCAAAGGATAACTTAGATGTGCAGCATAATATACACTTAAGTTTTACAGTTTATCTTAAAAGTATATGCAAAACATGCCCTTATCACCAGTCTAATCCAATTTCTCTTCATAATATGTGGATAGTATATATAGGCCAATCTTGTTAACTCTAAAGTGTGCATCCTATAACAACCGCTTTCTTGTCAATCTCACAAGAAACAATTGATGTTGCACTCATTCATGCCACCACATTAATCTATCCAAAAGCTTCTTTGTTCAAGCAATCAATAAAAGTATTACCAATTGTTTTCATGTTGCCCATGCAGTTTCGAAGATTGTTCATTCCAGTGAATTTTCACGTTGCTAGAGGACTGTTGAACATAGTACTTGCCACACGGACACTGTTCGTTGTAAATGATATTGTAGGTTACACATGTAGCAAAATCCCATTCTCACCTGTACATGGATGAGAAACACTACTTCCTCTTGTGATATTGCAACAGTCTGCAAAGTGAAGACATGGGTAAGGGCTGGCTCTCATTCTGGTAGTCCGAGGTTTTGTAACATCAGTTTGTACAAACATATCTTTCAGGTTCTGAATCCTAGTGTGTACAAAGACAGGAAAACAGTTAAAGTACTCGGTTTGCTGTGTTAAAAGATGACCAATGTTTACATATTCTTTTGTTATATTACCCCAAGGTATTCTACCTGGTTAGTACGGTACCAGTGTGGCCGGGTAGATCCTTCCTAACTAAGCTTCAAGGAGCATGTTCAACGCTTATATGGAAAGGCTAGGGTTAGCTGGAAAACGGCTCCCTACGCCGTATGATCGTGGGGGACTGGCTGCTCCCGACTTCGAGAGGTACTTCCTCTCGGAACAGGCTTATTACATAATGTACTGGGTAGAGGGAGGTCCCGCTGCTTCACATGTGACACTAGAAACACAAGGGGACAATCCAATACGATTCCTGCATGAGTTGGCTCTAGGGAAAATTGACAAATGATAATCATATGAATCCCACACAGGTTACATGTGCAGCTTGGCCCAGGCTAACGTGTAACCCCAAAAACTCTATATAGCCCAAGCATGACCCCATGGAGATGGAGGGGCACCAAATCTTTTTCTTGGACAATTCATTAGCTGCAATGACATGAAAGCAATTATAAATGACACTACGCTGCAGAAATTGCAGTACCTCAGACTATGCTCAGCGATAGCGAACACCTGGGAGAGTTTCCATAAGGAGCCGTCAGCACACCCAGGTCTGGGATGTACTTTCTCCCAACACGGCAAAGAAATCAGCTGCTACACTGTACAAAAATCACACTTTTAACAAGGGCAATCCAGGCCCCAGATTTTAAAGGGGAGTGGGAGCGAGACCTGGGGATCGCCTTCAGACGCTCACTGGACACAGCTATGCGGACTGACAAAATATATCATGCAATTGCAGCTACTGTCTGATACATTTTAAAATATTGAACAGGGTCCACCTCACCCCAGCACGACTTAGACATGTATAACATGTCAGGGAAATGTCTGAGAGGTGGGAGCTTGGATGCGGGCATATTTCACATGTTGTGGGCATCTAGAATGCTCACCGAATACTGGACTGCTGCGTGCAGAGCTCTTGAAGCAATGTCAGAGCAACCTCTGGATTGGGGCCTGGGATCTTTGTGTTAGGCATTGTGTGCAGAATGAACCTGGTACACAGCAAACTGTTAATTCTAGGCCTATTGTTAGCAAAAAGTATGATATTGCTGCAATGGAAGAGCAAGGACCTCCCCGACCCAGCAAGATTGGGAAAGGGGCATGTCCTGGGCGAATGACGAGGAGGAATACACTAGCCTACTACTTCAAAAAAGGTACCAGTCGCTCCTCTCCAGAAAGAACATGGCTTCAAACTCTCATCTCAGAACAGGTTATCATGCCATGTTCTTTCTGGAGAGGAGCGCCTGCTACCTTTTTTTTTAAATACTAGCCTACTACTGACAACATCCCACCGGAGGGATATCTGGGGTGTATTCAGGCAATATCTAGTGGATAAAAGTGCACAGGAAAATGAACCAGAAGAACCGTGTTAACATATGTTCCATATATTCCAACTATGTATACAGTTGTATTATTGTAACTAATGCATGATACAACTGCAAGTATTGTAATGTGAAAAATATGCAAGTTAAAATAAGGTTTAAAAAAAACATTCTGATCATTCTCAGAGACTTCAACATATAGTTCGAAGATGAGAACTCCAACTCGCAGAAAATGTTAATCAAGCAACTCGATACCATGAAGCTCCGACAGATGGTGAAAGGAGCGACACAGCAGGTCACACCCTAGACCCAATCTTTGCCAATAAAAGCCTGGTCACAACGTCACCACCCATCTAAATACTATGGAGCGACCAACTCTGTTAGGTAATATTTGGGGGTAGTACCCTTTGGGTGCCCTGGCAATATGAATCCAACCTTTGGTATAAGTCTGTACTACACAGGCTGGTAGTGTGGTTGAGCAGCCAGGCTTATCTCAATGGGGGTCAATGTGAGCAGTAGGGTAGTTGCACAGATTCACAGTGACAAGTATCCAAATAAACACTTCTACTCAAGGTTTCTTGATAAATTAATGTAACAGTCAGTTTGAATAAGCCTTCTTCAGAAGGGGCAATATAATAGTAGCACACAAATACACTTCAAAATACACTCTTAGTTTCTCTAAATCAGCAAGTACCTATTGGGGATGACACACAGTCACTCCCTACACCCTCAGGTGACAAATAGCTAGAACACTGGACATTATATCACTGGTACATTTAGAGCAGTAGTGAGATTGGGTGTCAAAGAAAAGCATTATTAGAATAAACAAGAGATCACACACATTTTCTGAAGCAGGTAAGTACTTTTTGAACCCCTCTATGCAAAGTAAGTTAACCCCTCCCTGGAAGGATAGGTGCAAAACAATGTCAGAGGAGAGAAGAGTTATTCAGGAAGCCAGGCCAGCCAATGTCAAGTTAGCAAAAGTCTAGGTGAGCTGAAGCGCTTCTTGCAGGTAAGTAAAAGTCTTGCACAATGTTTTAGAAGTTTTTGCAGAAAAGAAGAATCAATGTAGGGCCACAAGCTGTTTAGGCTTGTGAGAGTAGGAGATGCAAGCAACTCTACAGAGCAACCAAGACCAGTCTCAACTGAGAACAAGTAAGGCTACACAACGAAGAGCGAAGTTCTCTTAGACTGTACAATACCTTTGGTTAGAATAAATGGTTCCAGCTGGTTTCTGTTTCTGTGCAGCTCTGCAGATCCTGTTCCTCAGTCGTGGAGACAAGAGGGAGACTTCTGGAGGACTCCTGCACTGCAATGGGAAGGTCACCTATACCAACCGGCAATCTTAAATTTAGTGGCACTTCGCGGTTTCAGCTCCTCGCATCTCAAGCAAATACCACCAACGTGGTTCTCGGATACCACTTCGGACTTTCCTTGCAACTGGGGTCCAGAACTCTATTGAGGTTGCTCAGGCTTGGTCAGTCCTGCTTCCTGGGAGTCCGGAGGATCTTCCTGGAGCTCGGGTCTGACTTGCAACGCACTCGATCTGGTGTTCCTCTCCCTGGCCCTTCAGTTCCAACAGCAGCAGCAGTGGAAGTACAGCCAGCTTCGAGAGGATGTCCAGACAGGTTTACTTTGGAGTTGAAAAGGTCCCACCAACTCAAGGGGAGAAGTTGTCCTTGCCGGGCTTCTCTAGTCCAGATGAATTTGGTGCTTCAGGGCAGCAGCAGGGCTTTACCGGGCAAACCAACGGTCCAGGAGTTGCAGCAGGCGTCTCTTCCAAGTTCTACTTTGGATTCCTTCGTCCAGTGGTCGACTGCCTTCCAAGCCAAAAAGCCTTGCCTTTTATGCAGGTTTCTCACATTCATTCCAACCTAGCTGTCAGTCAAACAACAGGGTGGCTAATCACCTTTGGGTGCATTCCTGTAACGAAGGGGATTAAGCACAGGGAGTTTTGGGCACCTCCCTCACTGTCCCCGCCAGACATACTGGAGGCAGAGGTGGGTTTCACTTGTAAATCCTGCCAAAGACAAAACTAACAAAGGGACCAAACCTGGTTTAGCGCGCAGAGTAAATCTCAAAAGGACCTTTACAAATAGATCGGGCCATTTTGACAAAATGGGCACACATGGGTGCTTTACTGCAGCTGTGAACGCAGCCCGCGGTAAAAACACAACGGTAGTAAAAAGTAAACCACTGCTGCTAGCCATTAATTGTAGAAAGGGTAACATAAAAATGTTACATGGGAAACTAGAGAAAGGGCATACTAAGTAACCTCTCCAGCACCCTGTTGTAAGATAGTGTGTGCTGGGTCTAGAAAGTTACAAAATGGTCTTGAAAGTTACAAATGTAAGTAGTTAATTTCACTACTTCTCTTGGAAACAGTAGTTTATCCAAGAGAAGGTATTTAAACCTTTGTGAAATCTAAAAGACTTCCCTGTGCCACTGCACTGAAGGTGCTGTGTGCCCACAATGTAAAAAGATGATGCCTATGGAGTTTGTCAGACTCCACAACCAAAAGAGAAATAGAGTTCAAATCACAGAAAAATATGAGAATGGGGAAAAAAGGTCTCACTCTCTAAAGGAAAAAAATGTAAAGGTCCAGAAAAATTGCTGAATTAAGGTAGAAGGGAATTGGCACATTGAGAATTCTCCCTAACAATGGCGATAGCCAGAAGGAACTCCGCTTTCAGCGTCCGACAAGGATGGCGGAAAAAAATCAATCTGAAGGACCTCGACGTGGGAAGCACCATGGGGTACAGTGGACGTCACACTAGGGATAGTATTACTGGCATGCCCTGTCAACATCCCTTTGAGTTTCAAAAACAACTGTAATACTATAAAGCATATAAGCCACCCCAAGAAAAATATCCACCATCTCCTACTTGCTAATCTTTATGAATGAGTTCAAGAATATTCTGGGTAGGTAAAACCTAAGGCAAACTTATTCTGGACAGGCTAACAGCAAGTTAGGTGAAGCAAGACCCAGTTGGGGACACTCATATTATCCTAACAGGAATAGTGAAGTGGAACCAACATTACTTTTGGGAAGAGGTACAACCAAATCACAGGTGAGTAATATAGCCTTACATCTACTTTCTGTTAGAATGGCAAAACAGTTTCTAAGGTAGGTAAAACAACCTTATATATTTATCAGAATGGCAGAACACTGCAAACTGTTTCTGGATAAAAAAGAGAGGATCGTTATTCCAAATTTGCATTTGAAGAGGTTAAGAACTTTATTGAAAGGCTACTGAATGGTATGGTTTTGAGATCATACCATTCCATGCATGTATTCTAATTACAGTTGGAATGATTGGCACTTTAGTTGCTGAAGACACATTTCCACAATTTGGATAACATACAAAAGTATCCCCAGCAGTAGTTGGGTAGAGCATAGTCTATGCATTGGCCAGCCTAAATGGGTAACATTGTCAATATTTGACAAAGAGATCAGGAAGGATACTTTGTAATCTCCATTTAGTACCCAGCAGTTGGAAGAGGGTAGGAAGAGCGGGTGGGCTGACATCAAAATACTCTGGACAATTCTGATCACATTTAGTCAGTGGAATACAACTCCATGGTGATATGATAGAATGCAAGGGATGGAAAAGGCATTTAGCAAAGTATGATGCTCCTTTTCTGTGGTATCCCCATTCCGTTGTCCACACGCTCTCCTCCTTCCCAGCTTGTGGGAAAGGCCTGTTCCTTCAGCAGGGCAGACGGGAAAACTGAAGCATGTTTATTTGTAAAAAGATACTCTTATTTTTCTGATAGCAGAAAAAATGTATGCCACGTAACACTTGCCTTCTTGCCATAAATAAAATCTTGACTTCCATCTCCGCACAAAGACCACAGAACATTTTGCAGAGAAATAAACTTCCCCCGTGTCGGGTGTCAAGAAGTAAAATAATCCTGGCAGATTGCTTTGTTGTGTCTGAGATTTAAATGCACAGTTCCAAGCCAAGAGGGACAAATAAAAAGAGCTGCTCCTGTATGTTGGACATGTGGGATGATAGGGCACATTATGCGCACATGTGGAAGCTAAGGGTATGTACAGAATGGGCAATTCTCAAGAGGGGGGACAGCTTATCCTCCAGCATATAGCTCACAGGCTAGGGACAGATTTGCCCAAGATCAGACAGTGTATCAAGCCCAAGCGCTGCAAATACAACAGGCTTTGCAACCACAGCAAGCATCATTGAATCCACCGCAAGGGCATTCGCAGCACGCACCCATGCAGATACAGCAGAATGCAAACACGGACAGCTACTGACATCTAGAGTAGGGGGTGTCATGGTGGTGCGAGGAAGTCCTTTTACAGGTAAAGGGAAATGCATGTATCCACAATAGGACAGCTCACAGGGCGATTTGATGTGTTCAGTACTATCAGTGACACCAGACCCGCAAGAGGAACCATGGGTTGATGTGGTAGGAGGCAAATCTTTTTCCTTTTTTTAGTAGACACTGGGGCTACTCGTTCATGTTTACGAGAGGGAAAATACGCAATGTCTGGAAATGCCATGAATGTGCAAGGTTTTTCTGGAGCCACGAGTCGAGTTCCTTTTACTGATGAATTATTAGTCTCCATAGGAGAGTGTGATATGTCTGTTCCGTTATTGTATTCAAGGCAGACACCAGTTAACATCCTAGGATGAGATTTAATGACGAAGCTTAATATGACTATTTCTTTTACTGATGAAGGCATAGTGTGTTCTACTCCAGGGATACATTATATGAATGTGGGTGAATTTGTACTGGTGTTTACAGGGCAAATTGCTGTGCGAGGAATGCTGCTACAGATGGATGTTTTTCTTTATGGCGTGCGCAGTCTGCTGACATGGCTACACGGCTTAGTAGGAAAGATTATGGGAATGCCTGAATTTTTGTTCAGGCCACAGATACCTATAGACTGAGAGGGGGGGGCAGACTATTCCCCTAGAGTTAAATGCAGCCATACTGCGAGGGGAGATGACCATGCTCGAAGGAACCAATGACGAGGACAGTGATTGCCATTTAGGAAGGGTATAGATTGACTGAAGTCACTGACGAGGATATGTTCAGAGATGATCCATCAGTTGATGAAATCATATTTGAGATGTGTATTACATGTTGGATCAGAAAAGAAAAAAGGGAGATCCCGCAGAGAATGGTGATAGTGAGGCAGCATCCAGCATTTTTCAATGAAGACTTAGAAAAGGTATCAAATTCTTTATGGACTACAGGCCCCTATGAGGTAGGCCTATTGAATGGGGTAGCAGCAGATAACATTAAGCTGAAGCCGGGAGCAATTTTACCTTGAGCAGGTGGATGAGGGTATTTTTAAGACTATTTCAGCCTTGATGGAACAATGTATTTTAGTGATGTCAGAGTCACTGTTATACCGCGGTTATCCAATTAAAAATCAAAGGGAGGGTCGTGGAGATTCATACAAGATGAGACCGAGTAACCAGATTGTAGAGGCAGAGTTTCCTTTAGTTCCGAATCCAGCTACAATATTGTGTAGTACCCCAACAGAAGCACGATATTTCACTGTGATTAACTTGAAAAATGCATTTTTCTCAATCCCGTTGCATAAGGACTCCAAAGACCTTACGTCATTTATGTTTTGCCAAACTAAACTGAAAAGCACTTGTTTGCCCCAAGGGTACTGTGAGTCTCCATCGATCTTTAATAGGGTCCTTCAGATGGGCTTAGGCAATATTGATTTGAAAAGCATTGTGCTGCAGTGTGTAGATGATATTTTGGTTTGTAGTACAACTAAGATGAGTGCAGACAAGACTCGATTCACTTAATGACTATTCTGGCAGACAGGGGATATAAAGTAGAGAAAAAGAAGTTGCAATATTGTCCAGAAGAAGTGTTACATATAGGCCAGTTGATTTCACATGAGGGGAAGAGTCACACCTGAAAGAGCTGAGGCGATTATGTAAACAGCAAAACCGCACACGGTTTTTGGGATTATGCAACCATGTTAGAGCATACGTGTTTGATTCATACACCAGACCCCTTTGGCAGGCTCTGAAGAAAGTACAACTGAATAAAGAAAATGTAGAATGGACTGAGGAAATGGAGAGAGGTTTTGAAGAACTGAAGAAAGGAATTCGTACAGCTCCAGTTTTAGGAATTCCCAATTATGAAGAGGAGTTCTTTTTATTTTCGCACACGAATGGGACAGTCATGACGGCAGTGGTTTCACAGAGGACTACATTGTGGTACAAACTCCTGGCATACTACAGTGGTATTTTAGATCCAGTTATGAGAGGGCACTTCTCTTGCGAACAGTCTCTGGCAGCTGGCAGCAGCTGCATCCGCAATAGAGAAGTCTACTAGTATCGTGATAATGTTCTATGCAATTGTTTATTGAGCTGGCTTTGTTTGCCATTTTGGAAAAACCTACGGCTACATTGACATCTCAAAGAGCTTCTGCTTATGAAGTGGTTATATTGAATCCAGCAATCAAAATAGTCATGTGTAAAATAGTGAAAGCCACATTTGTAGCGGAGCCTGTGGCAGAGGGCGAGCATGTGCATGATTGCGATAACTAGGAGGAATTATATGATGACATCCCGTGCGTAAAGGAAAATGCATTAGCAAGGGGGGAGATTCTCTTTATTGATGGTTCTTCGAAAATCGATCAAACTAGTGGGGCAAGGCATTCAAGCTCAGCCATGGTGAGGCGTTGAGAAACATGGAATTTGAGGTTGTAGCTAGTGCAAGACTCACTTCAACGTAAGCAGCAGAGTTGGTGGTGCTTATTGTCGTGCTCGTAAATCATGCAGGGCAGGAAGCAATGGTGTACAGTGACTCCGCCTATGTGACGTCAACCATGCATGCAGGGATAGCACATTGGAAATGGAGGGGCTACCTCCGAACAGATGGCACTCCAGTGCAACTCGCACCCTTATTGGATAGGCTTATTAAGGCACTACAACTCTCAGTAGCCTTAGCGATAGTTAAATGCACTGCACATATTTAAAAAACTGACTTTATCTCTCATGGGATCGAAGTCCCAGACGAAGAGGCCAAAAGGGTTGCATATTCACCAGACATTTCAAGTTTTGATACTCCAGATGTAAAGGAAAATGTAGTCACGATTATGACAGCAAATGAAGGGTTTAATCATTTATCAAGAACACAGTTGAAGGTTCAAGGCAGTGCACCACAGGAAGAGCAGGAATTGGGTTCTTTAACCCCCTCTGAGGCATTATGGCGGCAGGACAGCACTGGAAATCTGGTCATGCCAGTAGCATTGTTAAAGGTAGCGCTTGATCAGCTGCACTACCATGCGCATGTACCTAGGGAAAGCCTTTCAGCAGCTATTGCAGAGGACTGGTTAGTACTGAACCTGTTAGAACACCTTGCATTTTATGTAATAAATTGCATGGTTTGTCAAAAGTTTACTGCTGGGCATACACTGCGAATGATCAGAGGAGAGATTCCTCTACCGAATGGTCCTTTTCAGCATTTAAATATCGATTATATTGACATGTGCAAGTATGTAGTGGTTTACAGGTATATGATGGTGGTGGTGACTTTTTCTAGGTAGATCAAAGCATGTCCGTCCTTGTACACACCCTGATGCGGAGAAGTCTTTCCCAGATGGGAAGTGTGGGAGGTGTCGAAATCCGACAATGGACCCCATTTTGTTAATGAAGCATTTGAACAGAATAGCCTATTAAGTATAAAACACAAGTTTTCTTCTGCTTATCACCTGCAAGTGAATGGAGTATGTGAGAGACTCAACAGTCTACTTAAAGAGAGAATTGCCACATTTAAATTTACACTGAAGAAGGGATGGCTGTACTGCCTGCCCCTTGCATTATATGCATTAAGGAATCAGAATGGGTCGGACCACCATCTCTCAGCCCATGAGCTAGTAACAAGTAGGCGAATGAGAACGCCTTTGTTTCCTCCATTGAGGAGCAGAAGTGATGCCCAGAAGACTGCAAAAATGTTAGGAAATGAGTTACATGCTTATTTAACATGTATGACCCCCTAGTATCTCTATCATTTCAGATCACCTCAACCGCAGGGGGGGGGGGTCCGGTCTTAGGACACAGATGAAGACCATTCAGCAACCAGAATTCAAGAACTACTTCCTGTACGTAGACTCTTTATTGGAGATTCAGTCATAGAGCTTAACTTCACACGGAAGTGGCACTAGCCACTTGTTAGTGATCCCTACGTAATAGAAAACTTGACTCCCTCAGCAGTAAAAGTCCAAGAGAGACGCACATGGATCCATTTGAACAAAATAAAGCCTTACGCTGGTGAGACCGACGCACCCCCAACAGTCGATTCGGAAGCAAGACAAGAAGCCGAAGTTCAGCATGTGCAGACCCAATCGATGATGAGGAAGGACGCTAAGGTTGCTGACTAAAGCAAGTGTGCATTTGGACTGTGGCTCACCCCAGCCACTCTTTATAGATATTATAGCAGGAGTGCAAACTCCGTTTTTGAGTCACAGTAATCTTTTGAATTGGACTTCAGAAAGTATAAACATACTAAACATGCCAAACCTGGAGTTTGAATTTGATGACTAGAAACGTGTGCAGCTTCCAGACTAGTTCCTCACTGAATTTCTGTTCAGATAAAACAATAGTCCTATCTGATGTCGATGTTCATAGGCTCCTTCTCGCTGTTTTCGTTTTTGTTCTTAGAGCTTATCCTGCTCTTGTTGGCGCAGTACAAATACACACATTTTTCTGAACAATTCTAAAAATGGCCCTGCAATCAGGAGGCTGCTTGTGGTAATAGTTGAACAGATCCTGCAGTTACCTGATCATTTAACAGAGTTGCCTGATTAAAAAGGTTTTTTCCTCCTTCTTTAAAGCAGTTTACAGGCACAATGAGGACTGTTGAGAATGGTACAGTTTCAGAAAGTGAGCAAACTCAATGACGTGTGGAAAATCATCGATGGTGGGGATTGATGTATTGGTGCTTAATATATGTGTGCTCAGCATTTATCATTGTTTTCCTAATTTTGTTAATCCATACTGTTTACTTCATTGGTGCAAGCAAGGTAGAAGTCCCTTTGATTCTTCCCACTCCAGTGACTCATTCAGAATTATCTGTTATGGAAAGACCAAGGCTATTTTTGATTAGCTATACACCAGTGGGGCGTGTGAGTTTCTATGACAAGTGGTCCTATGATTCCCCCTGTAGGAAGGACACTTATTGATATACTTCATGAGCATTATGCATGCACAGTCTTTATGAGAGGGAGACACAGGAGAAGCACAAGTGAAGACCAGCAATTATTTAGACAGCGAACTTGGGGAATAACATGTGGTTTCGGCACATGACAAAGGTAGGACAGAGACGCTCTAAGGAGAGTTGCTATGTTTGTGCTCCCATACCTTATGCCATGGGAAATTCCAAGATATTCATAGCTATAGAAGTAGTCCAGAAAGCTCACTGCCCGACGCACCTTGCACTCTGCCATACGAGAGGTCAGTTCCGGGTTTGAATGGCATCCTTGGTATGGGTGACCAAGAAGACTGCTCCAGAAGGAGATGATTATGTGCAAGATTTAAAGAAAAGAGAGAGACCCCACACCAGAAATCACATAAGATATGAACTGCCTGGAATTAATGGATCAAGAATCGGATGGGAAGTAAATAAAAAGTTCAATTGTCAAGGAAAGGACCCTGAAGAAATACGGAGAGATGTCAGCTGCAAATCAAGGGAACAGTGCTCACTACGAAGGGATGGGCTGAAGCCCCGATTGTGTTTAAGGCTCCAGCACGTACAGGATATTATGAGCCAGTCATAGACACTGCAGAGAATGAATGCAATCATAATTGGTCGAAGATTGAAAAGTTGCTGACATGGGTTGATGATAAAGGAGGACCTTTGCAAATAGTACCCCTAGCTTGTGCAGAGCTGTGCTTCAGAAAAGATGGCACAAGAAAGGTTGGAATGAATCAGCAGTGCGGCCGAATTTTCGATGTCCCAGGCATGAAGGATGGAACAGTAGTGATTATGGACCACTACTGGGCCTGTGGATCCAGAGCTTATATGAAGTTGCCAAAAGACTGGGGAGGGCTCTGTTCCATAGTGATCATTCATGTTCTAGCATTGGTGATTCCAAAGAGTAACCTGAACATTGGAGAGTTTCCAAAAGCAGATGCTCATCTAAGGAAGGGGACTTCACTTGAATTTCTCAATCGAACCAAGAGGGAGAACTACTTTTCAGCTAAATCCATAGAAGCTTTCAATGCTATTCTGTATAAACACAGGTTGTTCAGTCAAACTTCAGCAGTATTTGCAACAATCTTCATGCCGGGGATCCAGACGATGGTCAATGCCAAATGCATTGTTACAGATTACCAGATGGGAACTTCTGCAGACGATCAACGCTACCATACAGGGATTCAATGCTTTGAAAGAAGAATTGAGAGCCATAAAACTGATGACCCTGCAGAGTAGATATGTCTCGGACATGATAACAGCTATGGATGAAGGTGTTTGTGCCAAAATCGGAGAATCATGTTGCACGTTCATACCTTCTCACAATGGTGAGAATGGGACCTTTACAGAGGCCATAACATTGCTAACGAACTTGCACATCAAGATAGAAGATGAAACAGAAGATATTGCAGATGACAGCTGGTTTGCATCAATCTTCTCATGGGTTCCACAATGGATGGCGAATATTTTCAAGTTTTTTTGGAGCATTGTTGGTGATGATCATGTTCAGATTCTGGGTGATCGGAATAATAGTCACACAGTGCAAGAAGGCAGCAAAGAAAGCAGTAGGAATGAAGATCATGATCAATGTTGAGTCTGGGTTTGGGCTCAAAGAGTTGACAGATGAAGACATCAGAAAGTATATAGAAGCAAGCATTCTAGCACCTGAGGGAACAAAGTTCCTGTATCCAAGAAACAACAAAAAGTATGTGGGAAGATGGATCTACTGCAGCCCAAATGGAAAATGTAGTCACATGACCTGGAGCGTTGATGAACATGTAAAAATAGGAGGATGTCTGAAATGAGTAGTAAAGGTATGGACTCCACAGAAGCACTTTTTCAGACAAGGATGTCTAGATGTGAAGACTGATGAGTGTGCTCGATGAATCAACCAGAGTGGGGAGTGTAGAGGAGGAGCCAAGTGCCTCTAGCGGGAGTCCCACCCCTATTTTTCTCGTATGTTGGAAGCCAGAAATTGCGACATGCACAACACCAATAATAACTATCCCACGAAGAGCTCTCGAAACAAGGTATCCATTGAGAAAGCCCTATATGATAAACCTGTGGTGAAATGTCTGTTTCTTAAAGGAGGTTCCTGAAAAAGTGTGAAGCGGTTAAGGCAAGAGACTGGTGACGTCACATGAAACAGAGATGACACCCCTAGAAGAGATTCCAAGGAAGAAGGTGTATAAACCTTATAGAATCTGATGACGAAGTAAAGAATTGAGTAATATTTCATGTGCAGAATAAAGATTACACGTGGGGAGAGAACTGAAGAAAATGCAGGACGTTTTATAATTGTACAGATGCTGAAACGCAAGTAGGCTAGGTAACCATGAATGCTGGCTATACATAATGAATAGACTGCTGGTGGAGCCGCCATTATATATATATGTGTTTAGAATCTGGATGTTCCACGTCACATTTTACCAAACTAGAATCTCCGTTGCAAAAAGGCTGAAAGTGTGGCACAGTAGATAAAGACAGCTGATGATGAAGGAAGATTCGAGAAGGATTGTCTGGCCCAGTGTCAAGGGTTGGAGCAGCCAAGAAACTGGTTATCTATTTGAGAAGATACAATTAATGTAAGAAGCGAGGCAAACTTCTGTTGAGGTGCAATGGAAAAACACTGAGTGCCAAGTTTATTCATTTAATAGTATTAAAGGTGAAGAAGGGGCTAAAAACATGGTCTCCTGTCACATGGGGAAGATGAAAATAGAATTTGGGCAAGCTACATCGAGACTGAAGATAAGTACATGCTCACACTCCCTTATATTCCCAGAGATGATAAGCAACTACAAGGCCAAGTTCAAAGACCATCTGAATGGCAGACATCATGAGAGATGATGGGCTAATTGGGTGGGGAGGCATTGTCAAGGCATTGTCAAGTCCACCCACCAGCACCTGGGGCACGACCTTGCGTGCTGCTAGCGAGTGGAATATTCCAGAAGGGTACAAGCATGCCAACCAATTATAGAGGGCAAAGAGCCCTATAGTTTGAAAGCCAATGAAAAACTAGGGGTGGTCATAGTTGTCCACCTGACTAGGAAGACCCAATCACAATCCTATTCCCCATAGAAAGTATACCTAGATGTTCCCTGCAGACCAACCACAATCCAACTTAGGTTTTCTTATTTTGCCACATAGTGTGAGGTCAGTGATGATGGGTTTTTACTATATAACTGTGTTTTTTCATTTAACACATTGAGAGACTTAAGCGAACGTCCGTTGATGTCCATCGTACTCCGTTTTTTAGATAATTGATAAAACAGCTAAAGTTTGCCAACTTGTGACATTGTTTGAGATAATTTTGAGACCATCAATCTACAGTATAGAAATATAGTTGCCTCCAACCCATCCACCCTTTTATATCAAATGATGAAGCAGTTCTCCGAATAAAGTTGGAAGCAAAACAATTTCATTTCTCTGAAACCATTAACAAATATTGGCATAAGCGAAACATGTTGCTGTGAGTATAATTCACCAATAATTATACGGATTTACATCTAAAATGTTGGACACTATCTTGGACAAACTATTGGTTCCTAGCTTGGGAATCAGTATTATGTACTATATAATAAAAGGCCAGATATATGTTTGTCCAAAGCTGCCCTGCCCGCTTCGCCTGTTATCACCGCTAGAGGGAGCTTTTGCTTTATGTATACAACAAAAAGACTTCAAGTTCATCTTCCAGGCACACAAAATGTGTATTTCATTTTATTACAGCTGGTAGGAGCTGTTGCCTTAGGAAATATGCAAGGCAATATTTGTTTTCCATTCATATCAATTACAATCAATTATACCACATAATATAAGAACACTCTGAAAAATGCTCCACTGACGCACTTTGGACCATATACACAGGCTTTCACACTAGTTATTACATAATTGCTGCAGCTTTTGACTGGTTGTGAATAATTGTAAAGGTGTGAGTTTCTCTGGAATTCTGTTCCTTATGGAATTCTGAGAGAGCAGGGCCTAACTCCCTCACTATTCTCAAAGAATCAGGTTCACCTTCACAATACACCTGTTCAATCTGTTCATTTAGAGAATAGATTATAAAATTAATGTATTGACTATGACACACCAATCAAACGTGTCAACCCATATTTCAGTGTGATATGTCTACGTCCACCAGAGATCCCAAATAGCAGGAGAAAATCTGTTATGATGTTCACTTAAGATTTCAGTTTTAATTATAAAACACAAAGCAAATATGTCTTGCACCATATTCTCACTTTCAGTGATATAACTTTTAAAGAGGGTTCCCCAAAATAATTTTAATTTCTATCTGGAATGTAATTAATAATTGGGAAAATTCTCCAAATAATGTAGCTTGACAGTACTCATTTTTGCTTTGTTTTTCGAAGACCCAGATCAGGGAGGGACACTGACAGGCTTCAGGCAGCTCCACCACATAAACTCTTCCTTTGAGTCCGTTCACTTGCTCTCAAAATCCCTCTCAGGAAATGTGGTTCTGCATTGAGAAAGGCCCCTGTAATCGGGCAAATGTGGATGAAGGCTCTGTTAAGCTGATTCTGCCCTCCGTAAATCCAGTTAAAATCCAAATCTCTCCTGAAGGACGGGCTCAATTGCTCTCCTGTTTCCCCAAAGCTCTTTTCATCTCCCTGTGTGATTGAGTTTAAATGCTTAGCAAACTCCACCCACGCAGCATTTATTGGCATGACATTTTGGATTGGACAGACCCTGTGATAGGTTGGCTTTACTTTCCCACACCCACCAGTGCCCTCCAGCTTGCTTCTATGGACCCTTTCAATTTTGATTTGTCATAAGGGTATGCATCAGTTACAAACTAGACCCCTCCTTTCTGAATGAAATTAATTTTAATCCAGAATATTCATGTTTCTAATAATTTTCTACATGGATATGTGCTAGTGATGAGAATGATATATTCCGATTTTTAACAATATTCTTAATACCAAGATATAACTGATGTTTATGCCACTTCATGCATGATGGAGTTATGAAAATAAGAGAATTATGCATAAAACACACATTTCCAAATATCATTCATATATGCATATTTAATCTAGATCTGTATTTTCTTTTGAAATCTCAATGGTTTAGAAGCTACATTTAAAAATCCTAGTTTAAAGCATTACCTGTGCTATGTACATTCTAAATAAGCTTTTGGTGTACATTGAAACATATTCATGTGTTCCTCAAATGTTTAGTCTGCTTACTATTGATGGCAACTATGTTGTTTTGAGAAGGACTTTTAGTTGAACCAAGGATCGTTAAATGAAGTGCATCACATTGAATCAAATATACTACAGTTGTAGGAGTGTGGATGGCTCTGGTATTGGAGTGCATTAGAAAGGCTATATTCACCATTATTGAGAAGTAAAAGAAGTTAAGATGCAACTAGGCAAAGCATTCCCTGGTGAGTAACATTCTTGCTGTTATTTGGTGAACATCTCATAAAAGACAGTACGTTATGTGCGGAACTATGAATGAAAAGTGACCCTGATGTGCAGTAGGTTTTTATCATTGGCAAAGAAGAAAGTGGCACACATCAAGAAGTGTGTATGTATTAGAGGAGAATAGGTGCTTTAACAGGTAGCATACAGTTGTGGAGTAAAAGAATATAGAAAAGTAATTATGGCAGGCAGAGTGTAGGAAAACGCAGCACAGTATGTGATGAGAGTAATGAGAAGAAACATTGCTACAGGTGCAACTGCAGATAAACATGATCAAACTCAGCTTGGCTTGTGCTTGTGGAAAGGTCATTTAACCAAATGCTTCAGAGTGCCCACGATCAGTAACATAAATGAAGTGGAAGAGTTATGTGAAGATGATGAAGAGGTACTGATAAACACCCTCATTCAAGGAATCATGCAGCTTTTATAATGCTGAAGAGAGTAGCTGTGTTCTTGTATGCTGTTCAGGATAGTATCAGGCTGATTAGACTGTTTGCCCGTACTAGACATTTAGATATAGGGGACAATAAGAGCATGTTTCTTTGAACTAAGTGAAACAGGTACAATAATGAGAACACCAATGGCATTGGCCAAAACAACATAACTATGATAGTACAGGGTGGGTTTGGTGCACCTAATTCAGTGTCGGGTACAGCAGGAGTAATGTATTGTACTAAGTGATAATCTGTCCTGGTGGGTGGAAGGGAAAGTTATCCAAGATATTGTATGCAAGGTTATGGATTTTACAAGCCGGTATTCGAGGAGGAAGGGTAATTATTAACGAACAATGGCTTGCAACTGAAGACAGACATTGGATAGATCACCTAAGGACAATGAAGTTACTCATGAATTGAGTGCCATATACCACACATAAACTAACAGGATGGTAGATTTAATAGAACAGCAAAGGAAGTGATACACATGGAAACCTCATCTGAACAAAGCTGGGGAGACATGGTGAGGAGATGCTGTTGCTTAGCATTACACACCATGTACTGTGGTGGGTGTAACACCATTCGAGGTTCTGGATGAAATTAAGTAAAACAGTCTTGTATAGCACCCTTCTACTATGCTGTCAGTCTCCTTGTACTTTGGTAATGCAAGAAAAGAGGGAGGTGGACGTTATTGGGGTAGCGAGAGATGCAGATGCAAATGTGTTGCTTTGATGAGTGCAGGTCAGATGCAAATAGATGCTTTGTGTCAATTAATATTCTATATGTTTGACAGACAATTTGTGAATATATTATTCAGATGGGTGAACCCAAAATCTAAGGCTAAAAACGCTTTGGGCAAGGATACCCATTAATTTTGTGAGTAAGCTAGTACTAACGAGAAAAGCTTAGTTGTCCCATGATTAATGTTCAAGTGGTATTGGCTAGGCCTGTGGCAGCAGTCCGGGGTGATGTTTGTGTATGTGTGTATGGTAGCATATTTTAAAGTGAAGTTGATGAGTTGGGGAGAGTAGAAGAGATGGGGTGTGAATTGTGGTGGAAAAGATGCTGGCTAGCCTCCTGGGGTGAGGTAGTATGTGCCGTCCGCAGAGTGAACAATGGTTTGTTAAATGTTTTGGCAGTATTCATTTGGTTCCGTTTTGTTTCCGCATTTCAGTTAATGTTTACTGGTGGGTTACATGTGGGATCTTGGTACTTTCTGGGATTTAAGGGGTGCCTTCCATGAAGGGAGGATCCAGCAAGAAGGTGTACAATTGAGGGTTCTATTTGGAATAGTTGAAATGTCCAGGTTATTAGCTATTTCTTTTAAGGTCAAGTAATCTTCTGATGTGTGGAGGTGTTTTGGTAGGGAGTTCCAGAGTTTGGTTGCTAGGAGGGAAAAGGAGGATCATGCATGTCATTTACTGTTTGAATTGTGGCAACGTTACTTAAAGGAATACAATCACAACAGACTGCGTAGGTGTGAAGGAAATCATATTACAGCAAACTGACAGGGCAGTGTGGAGAATATTGAACAAAACAGTAAAGAAGGATTTCTGTGAAGGTAAAGGAAAAGTCGTTAGTGTCTGGGTGAATAATTGTTACATTGTATATAGTATGGACTGCAGTGTTCAATTAATGCATGTGTGCGTATGGTTTGTTTTATGTACTTAGACTTATGTAGTCATCATAACCAATATGGTTTTTAGATGCTATCTTTGCTATTAGAATGTAAGAAAGGTATATATGATATCCAGACATTGCATCGAAGACAAAGCATTGAATGCCAAAAGCATTAAAAAAAATGCCTCGGGAAAAAAAAGCATTAAATGCATTTTTTTCAAAGGTAAAGGTTTTATTTTAATTAGAATGGGTTTCAAGGGGTAAAAAAACAGGGTTTGGGGGGACCCCCCATTAAGAAAAATGGGGGGGGAAAAAATGCATGCAATGTCTTTTTTTAGTAGCTTTTTTTTTAGATGCTTTGGCATTCGATGCAATCACTATAAACTGTATATATGTGGCATACTGCCTGGAATGTTCAAGCACCATGGACAGATAGTGCAAGAGGAGCGCATTATGTTGGAGAATGGTGTGGGTTGTTTTTCTGAGCAGATGCTTCCACTGCTGCTGGCCTCCAACTAAAGCACTCACTGCTTGAATACAAGTTGTTCTTACCATGCCCCCCCCCTCTGTCACCATTCTAATACAGCAACGGAACGTGTAGAAGCGTGATTCTATTGACAGTTATAGCAACATTTGTTTATAACTTCAATAACTATCTGCAGCGAAAACTGATTATGCAAAAGCAAATATGCAGACATTAATTAGTATATTGACCATTACATTCTGCAAAAATTAAACTCTCTTACTACTTTGCACCCACATGCAAGGATTCAAGGATGCAAGAATGCAAGGACTTGGTTTCTTTTCTCAATGTCAAGGATCAAAATCGAATTTCATGTGACATAACCAGGCTACCAACGTCTGTGTGATAAATTTGGAAATTCCTTAAGTGATTCCATTTATACAAAAACTGTCCTAATGCTTTCTTCTTTCAAATGTCCTTTCAAATAAGCTGTTTCCCAAGGACGGCTGGGTTGTCAGTCACATTTAAGACAGAGTGCTGCTGAATCAATACAACTAAATGAATTCTTCAGAAAGTGGATTTGAGCTTTCCAGAAGGCCCAGAGCAAAACAGAAAACAGGTTGCCAGAGCTAAATAATCTAAAACACCTTCCTTTTCTCAAATGTACTTTAGATGCATCTTTACAGTAAGTGCATGAATCTACTGAGATATCTTACTGCAGAGTTTAATGTGCAGTCCTCCTTGGATAACATTCACAGATGCACGGGACTCTCTTTCCTCGTCGTTTAAGAAAAATCAGTGGGGACCTACGTAAGTTCCCAATTCTCGATAGGAGATTTGCAGGAGTACGTGGATCCCTTTTGAGACAGTTTGCCCACGCTCTCTCATAATGAGGCCCCCAAGAGCCCTCTAGGACATTTCCCGATTGAATAATATCAGAGCCAGACAACCCATCTGCCAAAGTGTTCCTGCTAATTTAATGAACCCTTTGTCTTACTGCGAACACTGTCATTGCAGATTTCCAAGTAACCTGTCGGGTTCTGTGTGCTGCTGGACCGCAAGCTCCCAAACTTAATGTAAGCCGGAAGGTGTAGTCTGTCTGACACTGATCGATAATGGAATTGGCCAATGGTCCTTATTTGTGGGAGACTGAACGTTTTCCATAGAGCTCACAACCACACCCCTTATCTGAAATCCATAAATAATGCAGCTTCATAATCAGGAGGAGGCGTGGTACTATGGGACACTCAACAATATAATAATGAAGTCCACAAACAATCGGCAAATAAAAAATTCTACAAACAATTGCCGGAAAATCCCACCAATACCATAAGGGATGAAATCAGCAGCCTTTTGTCTCATGCATTACATGAAGGCTGGATAGATGAGGAAGAAAAAGCTTTTCACACAACAAGTCAACCCACTACTCCAGCTCTATACTGTTTTCCAAAAATTCATAAAGACGCCAGTCAACCACCAGGGCGCCCCATTGTAGCTGCCATCGGTTCACTACTTGAACCATTGTCAATTTAAACAGACTCATTCCTTAGACCTTTTGTATTAAGATCATCAATGAACTTGCCACGGATACAAATGATATTTTAGTTACCTTGGATGTAGAATCGCTATACACCAGCATTCCCCAATTGCAATGTATTCAAGTTATCTTCTCGTATCTTGAAACCAGAGAAGACCTTTCGGTCCCTTCTGAGTTTATTTGCGAATGCATTAGAATAGCATTGGTCAACAACTTCTTTATGGTGGAAGATAGGTTTTACCAGCAGCTACACGGAACAAGCCTGGGTGCCACCTTTGCTCCCGATTTAGCGAACTTATTTATGGACAATTTAGAATTACAGTCTGTGTATCATGAAAATAATCCTTTCAAATTAAACATCAAAGCTTGGCATCGTTATATAGATGATGTGTTCCTCTTATGGAATGGTAGCGAAACAACTCTGACAGAATTTCTGGTGTGGTTAAACACACAAAGCCCATGCATAAATTTCGCTATGAATCTAAATCATCAAAAGATAGCCTTTTTAGATTTAGAGATTTATAAAACATCGCAAGGCACATTAAGAACCACTCTAGATAAGAAGCCAACAGATAAAAACACAATGTTGTCATTTAAAAGTTTTCATCCGCAATCATTGCGGGAAAATCTTCCATTTGGTCAATTTTTGCGCATAAGGCGTAATTGCTCAACAAAGGAAGACTTTGACTTCCATAGCAATCACCTGTCGCAAAAACTAAAAGAACGAGGATACCCATCCCATATCATTCAACGTTCATTAAAAAGAGCACGGAACACAGAGACCAATATTTGGAAAAACGACAGAGTACAAGAAGACAAAATAAAATGTGTCTCCACGTTTTCTCCAATTAGCAACGACCTTCGTCGCTGCATCTTGAAAAACTGGTTCCTGATTCAAACTGAAGATTTTTCTGTGAATAAACCGCGTTTTGCGTTCAAGCGCATGCCAAATTTGTGACAAATTGGTACACACTTACCAAGTGCCAAGGGCAACTCCAGTCCAACAACAGACTACACTGTGGCATTTGCCACCAGTGAGCGGTCATTTTAAATGTGGTAACTGTTCGGTGTGTAGTTTGACAAAAAATGTAAAAACTGTCAACCTGAAAGGCCTAATTTGGTATCTAAAAGCCTTCACCAATTGTAATACAACGTGGGCAATTTACGCCATCATATGCCCGTGTAAGCTAATATATATTGGGAAGACAAAAAGACCTATAAAGCGGAGAATCTGCGAACATCGGTCATGTGTCAAGAATTCAGTGCCTGACAAACATTTAGTTGCTCATTTTGTAAAAGCAAAACACACTGGATAATATACCACTCAATGTCTTCAACAAACAGTGCCAACACACCCCCGTGGAGGGGACCGTAATCGAAAGTTGAGACAGCTCGAACAGAAATGGATTTACAATCTGAACACTGTCCAAGCTGGGCTCAACATTGGAATCGAATGGAGTTTGTTTTTGCATAAGTAGGTCACTTTTGACTACATGCATGCCATGGCCTGTAAACTAAGGAGGCACATATGTAATATATGCAGGGCACAACATATGCACATCCACTAGTGCACGTTTAGTCACTCAATATGCATGTTTGGAATATGTTTGAACGCTACTGCTTTTCCAATAAATTCATTCTTTCATGTGGAAATGTTGCAACATGTGCACACAAGGTTATTGTATAGCTGTTTGAACAAAAGACAGGGCCGCATAAATGTCAAGCAGTGTTTCACCATTTATCCCATGAACATACTTACTGGTGAACTACAATAAATTATAAATGGCAATTTTGCGATTTGAATAAATGTTTACAACCATGGTTGTTTATCTCAATATAGCACACATTCTACAATGTGCGTCGGCATTCTAGCCTTTTTTCGTCTTGGTCGCGCCCGCCATTTTATCTTTCTCAGATGGCGGACGCTTTTTAACGAATCCACATACACAGCGCAAGTCTAGCTTTTTCGAGACGCAAGCGCGCATAGATTTGGCAGCAACAACACGCGATCCCTGCCAAAGCAACAACAGCGCCCGGGACCAATAACGCTTAAGCTTTGAATGTAGGTACCTTTATTAAATAACGCGCTTGTGATATTTGGACAGACAGCATCCTGCTCGCTTTTTATGGGCTGTTACATCTTCACACTTTCATTGATAGATTAGGCGATTCCCAAACTCCGACACGATGGGACAGAACAGGTGAAATTCCGTCCGTGACCAAACAAAGCTATACACAAGCATATTCTGCTTGGATTAAGAGGTACACTTCCTTTAATAGCACAGCATAGATCTAATGCCTGTCAGATAACATTGAAGTGCAACCGATAACAGCCGATTGTGCCACTTGAGATACTTATTCAATTTATTTCGTTCATTGCTTAAGATCTCCCTGTTTTTGCTCTTTACTCTCAGCTTGTTTAATTAGTTTTCCATTAAACCTCTTACTTAATAAATTAAGTGGGAAATGGGAAACAAATATTTTCAAAAAGTGAATTTGTTTCTTGCAGCTCTAACTATTGTGAAGAAATCACAGTTTGGACTATTGAATTCAGTCCACATTTATATTCTAATAAAGGCCACACACGTGAATCAAATTATAAAAAGGTTAGTTGAATTAGTTGCATGTGCACATTTATAGAGATACAATACTCTGTTTTTATTTTGTTACCAATAGGGTCTCTCGTTTTGGTTTTTAGATTGTCACTCCCGAAGGGAATCAACCAATGAACTATTTCTGAATTCCAATTTTGGATATCTGTATAAAAAGTCCTGAAGACGGGTCGAGCACATGCCTGATAGCATTAAAAAACCAGCTACAGAGCTTGATTAACTTTCGCCAGGACCTAGAAACACACTTTCTGGTGTCGACAAAGTCAAGGACAGTAAATTGTTGTTTGAGGTCTTATTTAATGACGAGATGTTCACCTCACACTTCTACTAACCCCACAACATCACCAGTATATGATGATTGTGTTTAAGTTTAAACAAACTGGTTGAGAACATTGATTTTCAGTATATGTTCTTTTATGTAATGTTATGTACAAACAAATTGCATTTTTGTCTTTTTAAAATATACTTCTTTAGTATTTTGTATTTATGAATTAAAAGATGTATCTCTCTATCAATTTCTGTCGTAATTAATCGACATGAAAGGTAGCACTCTGTGCAACTAGACATACCTACTATGTGTGTAGGCGGGTAGCTGTTTCTGTGGTATTTCCTTTTATGTATATGCTTACAGTAGTCTTTTGCCACACAGCCCCCTAAAAAAGAGGACTCCGCAGCTCTAACTGCTTTATATCGCTTCATAATCACTGCAAATGGAATCTCTTTTCAAGCTTTGACAATAACCTAGACCAATCATGTTTTTTTCTTTAGCATGTCCGTTATGTTATCTTTCATGAACCGGACACATTATACCATGTCCATGATCTCTTGGTGATTGTTTGGAAACAAAATAACTGCCAACATCCCTACCGACCATTTGCTATGATTAAAAGACACATGTTTAGAGCCTTCCTAAAATAAAGAAAATAGCCCATCTGTCTGATGCCAATGAATACTGCTGCCGGAATTGAAATAGCTCATTGTGTTGCTTTTTATAAACTCTTGCAATACACGCTTGTAAAGCGGTACATGGCCATGTTTCTCTGTTAGGCGTATAATACTGGAGTTTCTTTTAAAAACGTGGAGGGTGGGACTCCTTCATAGAAGACCTGATGGCAGGCCCGGCTTTAGGCATGGGCAACCCGGATGGTCGCCCGGGGCACCACATTAGCCCTCCCATCAGTCCCTCTACCAACCCAGCTTGGGGGAGTATTTCAAGGGCTCTGCCGAGCTGGTCTGGAGGGTGACGGTGCCCTATTGAAATTAAATGTGCCCCGCTCTCATGCTGGCACTGGGCGCTCGAGCACGGGAGCGGGTTGCTTTTCATTACGATAAGGCGCTGCTGCTAAATGAGCATTGGGCAGCATGTTAAAGCATGGGGTCCCATGCTGGTTTGCGAGCGGCACTCCATTTAGCAGAGAAACTGCAAATTTAGCACCACCCCCTCACTGGGGCGGGACCCCGGAGGGGCCACTAAACTTTTTTTCCTCACCCAAGGCACTGCCAGAGGTGAGGACGGCCCTGCCTGATGGCTAATAACTTGCAGCTTTGTTACGAATATGGTGTTGGTTTTAAAAACTGGTATTTTAAATACCACTTCTTTTTATAACACCACTTAAGGCTGAGTTGGGTGCACATTGGTTAATTACTGCATGTGCTACATGGAAGGTTCTGTGTGGGGCATACATTGTTTTTTTCTGGGCAAGCGGGCTCAGAACATGTCTGCTGCAGCCAGTGGCCTTATTCTCGAGTCGACCTTGAGCCAGCCACTTTGCCTGAGCCAGCCTAAGTCTCCCCTGGCTTACCCGCCTTTTTGCTCACAGAATTGAACTGATGTCGTGGTCAAGCCAAACTTTATAGGTGAACAATACAAATAATAGGAACCAGAAAACACAGCATGAATGTAATTAAAGAACTAAGCAAAATACCAATTTTAACACTGCTTGGATTCACCATAGACATGTATGCTTTGCTTATTTAGCTATTACGCCAGTCAATGCACAAGAGCGCAATTTACCTATAATAATGTCCCATTTAATATTCGTGCCCATTTTTCTTTTTAATGTCTGACTGCATACTCTAATCAGATAGAACGCAACTGCTTCTTGTAGTGTGTCTGTAGACCAGAGCAAAACCACTTACAATGTGATTTTGACACCTCCTCGTGTGGCTCATTTGCTTGTTCCTCTCAGGCCTTAATGGAATGAGTCACTCCAGGTCTGGATGTCTCCCCTCCGCCTCCTACATTGGCCACCTCCGCTGACATCCGAATAGGACTGTGGGATGATTGCCAGCTAAGATCTGTACTTCCTCCTCTCCCTTCTCTGGTGCAGGCCTGGGGCCCAATCAGCTTGATTTCTCCCTTTTCCTATACATTCCAACCATTTCCCAGAGCAGCCCATGCTGCACAGTGAGCTTCATCTATCTACCCAGCATCCTCTGACACAGCTTAGCCCTGAGTGCAGAAGATGGAGGAGGGCGCAGAGGGTGTTCTCTCCTGCACAGAAGCAGATGTTCATTTTAATTGACCCCTGTTTCTTCACCAGAGAGATGGCATTAGCTTTTAGGGGCTTCTGCCCCCCCTAAAGAAATTTTAACTTTTCTGTAGGTAAATATGTTCTGCCAGTCATTATTTGAAGCATTATGGGCCTGACTCACAGAGCATTTTCCAATGGGTACAACTTCCTTTCACTGCAGAACGTTATTTTGCGGGGCTTTTTACCACAAATGTAGTAACGAAAAAATCCATCAAATTTTTTGGGGGGTTAGAAAATTATATATATGGGGTGTGGGTGTTTACGAATAGATAAAAAAAAATTAAATGAATGGAGGGTTGAGGGAGATCCCCCCCCCCCAAATAATTGTAAAATAATTTGATGTTTTTTTCATGAAAACATTTGCGGTAAAAAACCCTGCGAAAAAACATCCCGTGATTAAATGACATGGAACTACAAAAACACTTCAGTGAATCAGGCCCTATAATTTTTAGACATTACAATGTTCTACAAATCATTCCACTAAAAATAATGAGAAACAGTAAGTACATTCATTTGGGGCTGTGTGATGGGGTGCTGTATTGCTTAGGAATCAAGTGGCTGACAATGTTTAATTGCTTCAGTAGCTACTTAATAGCTGCAATGAACCAACCACCTTTGAGAATTGATGCTTGAAACTTTTAACCTGGAGAACGAGCTATAGAAATCAAAGATGGCAAACAGATAAATCTTCCCATAACAGACTGGCATACTGTTGCTAAGGAAATCAGAGACCTCAGGGAGCACGAGTGCCCAGGACAAGCGGGCCAAGGTCATGGAATTTCAGGGCGCCTAGAATACCTGTTATTGTGCATCTGTTGAGGGTACTTTATTTTGCATACAATGTTGAATAGCTTACTTAAAATGCCTAATTAAATCTATTTGGAAGTTACTAGCAAGTTAGTAGCTAAAGATAAAATGGTGGCTTCATGCACTTTGCTCGAGCTTCCACAATAACCAAATCCAGAATTGACAAACAGAGGGGAGCTAAAGACTTGCAAAGGAATGCTGAGCTTTCATTTTGGTAGCTGATCCATGCCCAAAATTCAGCTTTGCAAGAGGTGCCAGGGTACAGGCAACAACAAGCATAATGCAAAACAGTCAAACAGTAACAAAGCAAAGGTCAAGATCTTACTCCACAAGATCATCTCCGAATTCGTAAAACCTACCTGCACCTCTGCCCAATCGACTCCCACACAATAACTCTGCGAGTCCCTCACGCTACATTTCTACAACACTGCACTTGACAGGATGGCAATTTAAAGGGATATTCCAGTAAAAAAATGTATTTAAACAATAAATAGGCAATATAAAAAAAATACTAGTACTATTTTTTTTTTTAAACTTCCTATGGAAAATGTTGAGCTATTCAAGCTCAAAATTCGCAAAAGCAAGCACATGGGCGCATCCATTTTGTGAAATGGATGCCCGCCTGTGCTGGCTTTTGCTTTTGCGGCACTAATGAAGGAAAAGCCAGCCAGCTGTAGTAAACAAAAGCTACCGCTGGGTGGCTTTTCCTTCATTGGTGCCGGGACTCGGAGGACGCGGACCGGAGACCAGAGCAGGAAAGCTGCAGCTGAATCTCGGTAAGTGCTATTTATTTATTTTTAAAAAATAAGAACTAGCTGCGTTTTTTTTTCTACGTTTTCCGGGCTGGAGGAGCCCGGAAAACTTAGAAATAAAACCGCAGCTTTAAAAACGTATTTATGTTTGCGGTCGCTTTTGAAGCCAGAAGGCAGAAACACAACACGGTTGTGTTTGAAAATGCTGCGGTTTTTCTTTCCGAGTTCCTCAGGCTCCTCCGAGCCGGAGGAGCCTGAGAAACTTGGAAAGAAAAACCGCAGCATTTTCAAACACAACGTTGTATTTGTTTGCGGTTGCTTCAAAAATATGTTTTTAAAGCTCCTCCAGCCCGGAAAACGTAGAAAAAAAAACGCAGCTAGTGCTTATTTTAAAAAAAAAAAAAGTAGAGGAACAAACTGCATGCCACGGGCCCCACCACCTGGGTATCCCCGATTGTGCCTGTGCCCAAGAAAGGGTCAGAAGCCATACAACAGTGCCTGGACATGAGGCGTCCAAATCAAGCCATCAAGAGGGAGAGGCATACGGCTCCCCGCATCACAGACATGATTCACTTGCTGAATGGAGCCAAGTTATTCTCCAAACTTGACCTACAGAAAGGATACCATCAACTAGTACTGAGTCCCGAAAGTAGGAACATAACTACCTTTGTCACGCACGTGGGCCTATTACGGTACAAGAGGTTGAAATATTTCAAGCTGAGGTACATAATGTCATCAAACACATTCCGAACTGTCTCAACTACAGTGACGACATCCTGGTTTTTGGCACAGATGTAAACAAACACGCCGAAACACTGATGAAGGTGTGCAAAGCCCTGAACGTGGCAAATCTCACCCTGAATTGCGACAATTGCGAGTTTCGTAAGAGCACCTTGAAATTCTTCTGACACATCTTTTCGGAGACGGGCATGACACCTGACCCAGAAAAAGTGGCGGTGCTAAACGAAACCTCGGCCCCATAAAATGTATCCGACTTACGGTCGTTCCTAGGCCTGCCCAGCTATTGCAACCGATACATCAAAGACTTTGCCTCCGTCAGTGAGCCGCTGAGAAACTGACTCGTAAGCATGTTGCGTTTCACTGGACCGACGACTGCTAGAGGGCCATTGAGATCATCAGAGAAAGAGTTGCAAAAGCGGAAAACATTGCATACTACGACCCAAGCCGCAAAACTGAACTGACAGTGGACGCAAGTCCAGTAGGTTTGGGAGCCATACTAGCCCAAGTGGATCCGAGAGACCCCTCCCAAACACACATCGTTGCATATGCTAGCAGGAGCCTCTCCGCCACTGAACAAGCTTACTCTCAAGCCGAGAAGGAAGGTCTTGCAGTAGTATGGGCGTGTGAGCTATTTCATCTCTTTCTATTTGGGAAGCTGTTTCGAGTCATCACAGATCATCAAGCCCTGCTGTTCCTGTACGGAAATCCACAGGCCAAAATGCCACCCTGAATTGCCCGATGGGGTTTGAGACTACAAGACTATGTTTTTGAGATAGTCCACCGACCAGGGAAAGGTGAAACCCTGCTGACTTTCTGTTCAGAATGCCCTGGGAGGGGTGTGCGACGGAACCCTCGGTGGCAGACAGGCATCTCAGATAACTTATACACCAGACCACCCCCGAGGGAGTCTGTACCAAGATAATAGCTTGAGAAACAGAAAATGACCAAGCCTGCAAGATTATATGTGAAGGACTCGAATAGGGCATGTGGCGGAGGGCAAAGGAAAGAGGGAGAGCAGCAGGGGACCTGATACAAGCGGAAGTAGAGCGCCTTATACAAGTGAAGGACAAGCTAGCGGTATCTGATAACCATCTTTTGCTGAAAGACTGCAAACTGGTAATTCCCTCAGCTCTGAGAACAGAGATCATCGAGCTCGCCCATGAAAATCACAGGGGCATGGTATCCACCAACCTCATGCTTTGCCAGAAAGTCTGGTTCCCCAACCAGTACCATTACCGGTGACCGTTAGCCCTTACCGCCTACCGTGTAATGAGGCCCTTTGCCTCTATGAGCTTGCCGTTGAGAGAGCTCACTAAATAAGATGTTGTTTTATAGTGGTCACCAGAGTGCGAGATAGCGTTTCTCCAGATCAAGTGCAACATTGCATTGGTTGATGACATGGTGTATTTCGATCTGTGGTTGTGCACAGAGCTGATGCTGGACGTGAGCTCGGTCGGACTGGGAGTAATTCTGGCACACCGTTGTCGAGGGAGGGAATCCCTGTGAGCAATGGAAGCCTATGCGAGTAAAAGTCTTTCTGATGCAGAAAGAAGATATTCGCAACCGGAGAAAGAAGAGCTAGCCATGGTATGGGCTTGCAAACACTTCAACATGTTACTGCTCAGCAAACCGTTCACAATAATCACAGACCACCAGGCGTTGGATACCATATATGGGAAACCCACAGTGCAAGATGCCATAGAGAAACTCTCTATGGCATCTTGAGGTGGGGCTTGATGTTACAGGAGTTTGACTTCAACAAATTGTTCAAAAGACGGGGCAGGAGCATAACCCAGCAGACTTCAAATCAAGGCATCCTCTTCCTGACCTATCCAAAAGGGGGTATCCATTGCCGAAGATTATGTTCACTTCATCACTGAAGAGATGCCATCTGGCCCAATAACGCCCGTGATCATCAGTGAATACGTTCAGTGTGATGACACCTTACAAAAGATACAGGAGTTGATAGTGTCAAGGAAATGGGTGTCTGTGTTTACTGGGGGGAGTCAAGAGAGAGGCAGTTTGTGGCTGACATACGTGTCTTCAAGCAAGTGAAGGAGGAGCTCTCCATGTCCGCTGAAGGACTCATCATGCAAGGCAATCAGGTGGTCATTCCTCAGTCAAATGGCATGGTGGAGCGACTGATGAGTAGTCTTAAGAAAGTGGTGCAACAGAATGAGCTACAATCCATCTCAGTCAATAAGGCTCTGTGCAACATGGTACAAGAATACAGGAATTTCTTGCATGGTAGGACAGGGAATTGTCCAGCAGAGCGGATGCTTGAGAGAAAAGTGAGAAAAGGCTCCATCTCCCAGGACCTCCCCCGCCTGCGATCAAGTGGTGACAATCATAGATGAGGCAAAGAAGCAGAATATGAAGCAAAATGCGGACTGCCGGAGGCATGCCATAGAAGTGGCAGTATGGACTGGTTCTCGATAGTTGCAGATATGAGAAGAAGTCGGAATCACAGTTTGATCCAACACAGCTGATACCAACTCATGTCAAGGGATCGATGGTGATGGGTCGATTACCTGATCTTGTAATTATTCAAAATGTCTCATTTCAAGAGATACTGTGAGAGAGATGTGGAAGACAGTGGCGAAGAGAGGCCTGAAGGAGAAGGCTCCTGTAGGCAAGAAGGAGACAAGCAGGCAGAAGTACACGTGAAACCCATCAAGTGCATTCAAAGGCCTGCGCGCCTTAATGAAGAAATAAATCTGAGACGGTGTGTGAACAGCCTTGTCTGTGTTGGGTTGTCCTTATGTTTTGTTGTTTTTATTCTCCCTGAGAGATGTTGTGTCCTGGAAACTGCAGAATTAGGTTGGTGGGCCCATTGCATTCCGTAGGGCTGCTGCCTCACGGCAAGCAGTCAATAATCTTCTCTTAAAGAATGTGTGTGCAGAAGGGTTTTCCCACACACAGGAGCATTTTCCCAGCACACCAATAAAGAAGAGTGTGTTTCTTCAATTGGCTCAGTGTCTTTCTTTCTCCTTGCCCCGTGCATGGCCAGATCACAACGAGACCCTCCCGATGCGAACCCATTCAGCTATACTATCCTCCACATTGAAGTAAACTTCTACTGGCCTCCTTGCCTCTTATCACTCTTCTAAAAGCCTTTTTTGTTTTTCTGCTATCCTAATTGGGGATATAAAATTAAATGCACATTATTGTTTTTATAAACAATCCAATTGTTTTATTTCAGGCAACTAAAAAGTTGCACACTTCATCAAGGTCGATATTCTACTTTATTATCATCGCCTTGAATCTGTGTGACTTATAGTACTTAGGTCTATGGTTTTACTGGTCAAGGAGTTTCTAAAACCAAAAAACAGCTCCAAACCTTTTTTGGGGCGGTTTATCTTAAAAAGATGCTACTATGTCTAAACCGTGTCCACCACTTCTGTTTTTGTGGAACACAGGATTTAGGTGATCACTCCTAAATCTGTTGTCAACCGGTTTCAGTGGTATCTCATTACTTCCCACTTTCTTCAGGACATTTACTAATTTTAGGTTTACTGATCTAAATTATTAATAACTGAGCAGCAGAGCAGAAAAACAACAAGAAGAAGAATGGCAGCTATTCTCGTCCTGTTTGTCCACATTCATAGGTTGTGGATCATTTTCCCCAGTTTTCTGTTGGCTTTCTGGTCACTAAAGGGGAAAGAGAAAAAGGGAGGGGGCGGGGGGTTTAGTGTGTGATGCTTATTCATTAATACCACATGTTATTGCATGACAGGGAGGGTTTCTCACCTGTCTTTTCCTTTTGTACAGATGTTCTTTTGGGGGCTTTTCCCAAAGTGTAATCCAGGTATCTGTAAAACAGTCATATATTCCTTTTTTACTATTAACTTCATAGGAATACACCTTTTATCTCACCACTGCTCTCATGTTGTATACCTGTATATTCCGGAGTCTGTAATTTCATATTGTCCAGTTAGTTACGTCTCCCCGCCCGTGTGCGTGGATTGGATAATCCTAATAATCAATACAGCTAAATCAGTTTCGGAAAAGCTCATGAACGAAATAATCAGCAGACAAGATGCTCTAGCTACCAAAACCATAGTGGGCAATTACTTAAAAAGTATGGCTGCACTCGATGCCACAATGAAGGAGTACAAAGAGTTCAATTCCAATACGAAAATAATGAAATTAAAACTAGACATAACAGCCTTTTCACGTGAAAAGAAATATCCGTAAACAACCAATGAATATTATGAAGAACTGGATAAGACCAACAACCAATACATGGGTAATGGCTCTCAGAGAGGGAGGCAATATCAACAGAGAAGCAGACCCAAGCCAAAGAACTGGACTTTCTCAAGTGGAAGCTCAGATGAGGACTCTGGAAGAACCAATAAGAACCTCCGCTTTGAGGATGAAGAACAAAACAGAAGTGATAACAGCCGGGGTTTTCAGGCACCAAGAGGACAAAGCAGACCAAGAGGCTGGTGGCAGGAACAGTCACCCAGAGTGACCAGGAATCGAGGGAGGGTTGGTACGAGCGAAATGCCCCACAACAATGAGGGAACAAAGACAGAAAAAACACAGGATAAAGAAAGGACAGTCACTAATAGTCAATTTATCGGACACCATATTGACACAAGACCACCTGAGTGTTACAAAAAGGCCTCTCCTTTGTCCCTACGGCCAAACTCGATCCTTTTCAAACAAGAATCGAACTGACACAACTTATGAGAAAAATCTGCTTAAAACAACACTTTGCAAACAGTACGTATGAAGGAGCTTAGGATGTCACCAATGCATACAACAATTCATCCTATTACCCACCGTCCCATGCAGTCTCAGCAGAATCGATAACATTCGAAAATCTCACGCTGAAAAAACTGACTGAGATACAGAAAGAAGAGCCTTCTCTAATATGAACAGAGGTGAATCTATAGCACTAAAAGAACTACAAAACAATGATGGACTAGTCATAAAACCTGCAGATAAAGGTGGAGCGATAGTCCTTATGAACACCAAGGACTACAAGAATATGGCGAACACCCTGATACAAGAGAGAAATACATACCAGAGATTGGGTTCTGACCCAACAGAAAAATTGAGAAACCTAATCAATCCGATCATTGAAGAAGCCAAGGGGGAAGGCTATATTAGTCAGAAGGAGGCAGATTTCCTGTGCCCCAAATACCTGAGATGCCCAGCATTCTACTCCCTCCCCATATTACACAAGGGGGTTCTTCCCCCACCGGGACACCCGATTGTGTCGTGGATAGAATTGATATTGGAACCACTATCCCAGTTCATGGATTTCTTCTTTAAGGATTAAGTGCCACGCATGAAATCGTATACCAAGGACACCACAGCAATACATTGAATCCCTTTACTCGAAAATACCACAGATGGAAACTCTGAAAGTCATAGAGAATCTGCTCCTCAAAAAACCACAACTGACAGTGATGCCAACAGCTTTTATAATGCAACCTGCAGAAAGTGCATTAACCAAGAATGTTTTCCTGGTAGAGGAGAACTATTATGAGCAGACAGCAGGGACC
This sequence comes from Ambystoma mexicanum, assembly GCF_040938575.1. Classification (NCBI taxonomy): domain Eukaryota; kingdom Metazoa; phylum Chordata; class Amphibia; order Caudata; family Ambystomatidae; genus Ambystoma; species Ambystoma mexicanum. The sequence goes on along the minus strand of NC_090932.1, from coordinate 658,549,949 downwards.
GCTATGGGGGCCACCTTTGTCCCAACATTGGCAAACCTGTATGTGGCTGATTTTGAAGAGAAATATATATATATCAACAAACCAACCCTTTCTCAAACAACATTTTAAGTTGGCGTTGATATATTTCAAAGAACAGAAATTCTACTCACAGAGTTCATCACTTGGCTGAACAATCTTAACCCATTTTTACGATTTACCTATGAAGCGAGTAGGAAGGAAGCAACCTTTTTAGAGTTAAGGATTAGTAGAAATTGACCAAATCTGGAAACCACTGTGTACCAAAAGACCACAGTTAGAAACTTGCTACTGGAGTACAATACTTTCCACCAAAAGTCACTTAAAGAGAATCTACCTTTCAGACAATTCCTCCGGTATCGAAGGAATTTACAATGAGGGGGAATATGACAAACAAGCAGAGATGCTCACAGATAATCTCAGAGAGAGAAATTACCCAGAAAAGATGATCAAACATGCCCGCAAGAGAGCTAGAAATATCCAGAGAGAGATAACACTGATGCAACATGGAAAAAGTGATAGGGAAGAAAATATAACAGCGGTATTCAGCCACTCACTGGTCGTTAATTGACTCAAAAAAGAGATATATACTGAACACAGGAGAGAACCAGTTGAAGACTCCCCTGTTTGCAATAAATGAAGGAAAAACATCTGGGACGGTTTGGTACATACCTACAAAGAAAAGATGAATGAAGCAGTACAAACTAGACTGTGGAATGTACCAAAAGCCACAGGACATACACCATGTGGAAACTGTACAGTTTGCCAATATACTAGGCACACTACATCGATAGACATTGGTTGGGAAAAACCATGCCAACAGAGATCCCTTACAAACTGTAATACCACCAATTTATATATCTCATTCATTGCCCATGCGCTAAAAGATATGTCGGGATGATAAGAGCAGTGAGAACGCAAATCTGTGAACACAGGTCGAATATAAGAACAAAACGAATCACAGCCCTGTTAGTTGAACACTTCATTCAAAATAACCACTCAGAAAATGACCTCAAGTGGACAGTCCTGGAAAAAGTACTGGTACCGAAGAGAGGTGGAAATGCAACAGCCTTGTTATTAAAACGTGAACAAATGTGGATTTATAGATTAAAAAGCCACATGGAAGGCCTAAATGAAGAAATCTGCTGGCAAGCGCTAGCAGTACTATAAAAACAAAAACAAACGGTGAATCCTAGACTATGAGCTCTGAGAAGTCTCAAAGTGAAACCAACACTCCAATTCAGGCAAACAAGAGAATGCAAAACACAAAATTAACCCCCTCCATGTATACGCAGAGGCATAGACTGGAGGGAGTAGACAAGTACCCCTGTTACTCGAAAGCCAGCTCGAAGAATAATGCTTAAAGTGAAATAGAAATAAACGCCTGCATTGGAGGTACGAAAACGTCACCCCATAAAGCAAGTTCCAATATAAAAGAACTGCGGAACCAACTAGCAAGAGAATCATTGTGGTATAAAATAGCTGCCTTAGGCAGAAATATGGCAGCCAAAAACCACATTTCCCAGCATACCTGTAGCCTGGGGTAGTTTGAATGCTACACTTGACTTTGAAACCAACAATGAGACAGAAATGCAGAACCCGCACACTTGTAGCATAGAAACAATGTGTTTCTCCCTTGTCCACAGTTAGTGGGGAACCTCAAAATAAGGTAGCAGCCTGTGAACATCCCAAGCCACGCACACGGGCGAGGAGACATAAAAAACTGGACAATATGAAATTAGACTCCTGAATATACAAGTATACACCATGAGAGCAGTGGTGAGATAAAATGTGTATTCCTATGAAGTTAATAGTAGAAAAGGAATATATGACTGTTTTACAGATACCTGAATTACACTTTGGGAAAAGCCCCCAAAAGAACATCTGTACAAAAGAGAAGACAGGTGAGAAACCCTCCCTGTCATGCAATAACATGTGGTATTAATGAATAAGCATCACACACACTAGACTAAACCCCCCACCCCCTTCTTCTCTTTCCCCTTTAGGGCACGTGACCAGAAAGCCACGGCCACCAGAAAACTGGGGAAAATGAACCACAACCTATGAATGTGGACACACAGGACGAGAATAGTTGCCATTCTTGTTGTCGTTTTTCTGCTATGCTGTTCTATTATTAATAATTCAGATCAGTAACCCTAAAATCAGTATATGTCCTGAAGAAAGCGGGAAGTAATGAGATACCGCTGAAACCGGTTGACAACAGATTTAGGAGTGATGACCTAAATCCTGTGTTCCACAAAAATGAAAGTGGTGGACACGGTTTAGACATAGTAGCATCTTTTTAAGATAAACAGCCCCAAAAAAGGTTTGAAGCGGTTTCTTGGTTTAGAAACTCCTTGACCAGTAAAACCAAGGACCTAAGTACTATAAGTAACACAGATCCAAGGCAATGATAATAAAGTAGAATATTGACATTGATGAAGTGTGCAACTTTTTAGCTGACAGGAAAGTAGTGAGCAAGGATAGGGAAAGACCCCATTATAGTCTTTTGTACCCTTTACAGGTGAAATATTAGCGACCACCTAGGGCCAGTCCCTTCCCTGAAGATAGGGCAAATCAGTGAATATAGGGGCATTTAGCTAGACAAATAGGATTTAGACCATATGATTAATAACTTTTAACAATTTATTTCTGTCTAAATGGTGTTAAAAAACAGTCAGGCAAAGACAAGATAAGAAAGCCACAGACTCCAAATCATTTATATATTTATTTCAGGCATGCCATAAAACATACATACATACATACAGTGCAAAGCATCATAAAATATCAAACAAGATTATTTTTTATTTTATTGCATCAATTAGTTACCAAACAAAACTTTAAATGCATTGTGGAGATAAAAAGAAACGAATTGAAAAAAGGAAGAAAAGGAAGAAGAAAAAAAAAGTTACATCAAATATATATATATATATATATATATATATATATATATATATATATATAGGGGGAAACAGTATAACTCGAGAAAAATAACTAAATGTCCAACATTGTAAAGGTTTCTCTCATAAAGTTCAACAGAGCCAGGGTCGTAGATACTTTTTCCCCCCTTCTCAGAATTAGCCACCTGTCCTGCAAGGTTAAAATGCTTAAATTTGAAAGGTGCGTCCCCAACCATTTCTCTCTGAACTCAGTTAAGGTAACACAATTCATCACTAGATGCTGTAAGGTTTCAGCCTCTTGCCCACAGCCTCGACACAGCAGACTGGGTTTTTCCTCTTTTTTGGTTCTCCTCCCTAAGACTTCTCTTGTGTGGAAGAGGTTTAGTCTGAATTTTAAGAACCGCTGTCTTTCCGTATTTGAGGGAAATTTATCCAAGTAAGGGTGGACAGTGCCTCTGCAATAGTGCTCGTCCATGCCTTGGGTGATTGATGGCAAAGCACTGAGCCTGTCCAGGGTGGCTATCCAGTCCCAGTCCAAGAGTTTTCTCTTTACCATGAGCGGATTTAACATGAGATTGTCTGGTTTTAGTGCTATGGTATTCAGGATTTCTAAACAAATTAATTGCCACTTGGTTATGACCGGAATCAATTGTCTTTTGATTGCTTCGTTAATTGCCACAAATCCACTTCTTTCCTGGGGGTGCAGACATTTGCAGAGGAGTGTCAGGGATTTCCAGACCGTCGATATGTAAAGGGACGATAGGCCTAGTTCCTTACGCACACTTTCCATTGGAGTTGATGTCGGTAAACCCAATACTCTTTTCCAGAATAGGCCCTCCAACAGTTTCCAAACATCTGAATTGATGAAGAAATTCGCTTCTGCTGCGTAAGTGAGAATTGACACAACTTTCAGTTTGTAGAAATCTATCAGAGGACGAAGGGAAAAAGAACAGTATCGTCGCTTGATTAACAAGGCTTGCGAAGCTAAGTTCGTAACTTTACTTCTAAGCCTGCAGATACCTGGACCATCTTGGATGCTGTTGTTTAAAGTTACTCCAAGGTATATCATGGACGAAACCACTGGTACTTCTTCCCCGGAAAGGTACCGCCTTAGATTTTTCATGCCGATGATAGGTCCTAGCCTCAAGATCTTTGATTTTTTTTGAATTTATACGGAGGCCGTTTCCTTGTGTGTATGACTTGAGTGCCTTTAGTTGCCGCTGAAGTCCGAGCCGTTTGGTCTAGCAACAGAAGATCGTCCGCAAATAACAGCCTTCCCACGACGGTCTCCGCGATTTTTGGGGGGAAACACCTCACTGCTTCGAAAGCTTCCTGCATGTCGGATATAAAAAGGCAAAAAACAGCGGGAGCCAACCGACAGCCCTGTTTCAGACCGTGCATGGCCACCACATTGTTTGAGAGGTTGCCCTGTCTGTCCAACCTTACTCTGAGGGTTGTCCCCGTGTGTAGTTCTTCGAGAGGTTCTCTCAGGTTGGTCGGACATCCCCATTTCCTTAATTTGTGCCATAGCATTCCGCAATCAACAGAATCGAATGCCTGTTCCAAGTCTATTGACGCGATATAGATGTTCTTATATTTCTTGGCCTTAACCATGCATTTGATTATGTTGATGAGTAGCACATTTAAGGATGTTCCAATGCCCTTTCAAAAGCCTAATTGCCAAGGGTCCAGATGGTCTACCAGCCGACTCCAATCATTTAGATGTTTCAAGATTAGTGCTGCAAATATTTTGCCGACGACATCCAAAAGGACAATCGGTCTGTAGTTAGTGGGCACGGACCTATCTCCCTTCTTAAAGATCGGCACAATTATGGACGTCGTCCAAGATTTAGGTAACTTTTTTAGTCTTGTTATGTTGTTATACAAATCCAGCATGAACGAAGCCCATTTTTCCGGGTCCCTTTTGAGGGTGTCGTTGGTGAGACCATCAGGTCCTGCAGCCCTTGAAGAATTGGACTGTTTAATAAGGTCTAGAATATCTTGTTTTCCAAATTTAAAGTCCCAGGGCTCATTCGATGGTAAGAATGGAGCAGGACCACAAATTTTCCCCATAGAGTAAAGGTTCCGAAAGTGAGTTTCCCAAACTTCTGAGGCTATTGGATTTACCATTTTTGAGTCGGAAGGGATGTTTATTTCATTGATCAACTTCCAAATACCAGTGATGTTTTTAGTAGATAGTAGGTGAAGCATCTTCTCACTGTCTTGTTGCATTATTTGATGTTTGTGTTGCTTAAGCCAGTTCCTGTAGGTGTTTCTAGCTTTAGTATACAGGACTAAGTCAGCTGGTGCTCTAGTTTTAACATATAATCTCCTGGCTTTTTTAACCAGTTTTTTTTGTCACTACATGGTGATCATAGTGGTGCCGCTTGCATTGGTGAATTTCCTTGGCGACTACTTTTGGGCGAAAGATCTTCAGTGTTTCAGCATATTCTATCAGGTTTGGACCTTGGTCCTTGATTAAGGAATCCAGCACCAGGCCCATCTCTTTTCTTCCCATGCGTAGTCTATTGCCACCAGGAGTTGACTCAAGAAACTGGTTTGGTAGATGTTTGCCTGGTACAGACGAGAGCTTGTTCCAGGCCTCAGATTTGAGTTCCAGGATGTTGTGATCACTCTGGATCATGGGGATCACTTCCAACGATATTAATTTGCCAAATAGATTTTCTGATGCAAACATATAGTCCAGTGTACTTGTTTGGGCACCCCGTTTCCATGTGCAGGCGGCTGGTTTGTCACCCGCCAAGTTACCGTTTACCAAGTATATATTTCTGGCTAGTAGTTCCTTCTCCATGACCACGCCTCTCGTTATTTTTTTTGAGGCGTTCAAAGGCAGGAACTCTATTTTCCTCTAGTTCTTGTCGTAACATTCCATGTTCAAGTCACCACATAGCAGAATTTCAAGTAGTGGGCATTCAATCCTGGCGTCGTCTATGGCTTCCAGTAGGACTTCCATAAGTTTGTCCTCATCTCGGGCTGTCGGGCCCCAGTATACGTTGCATATAAGCAACTGCCAGTCTGAAGTAAGTGAAGCTGGTTCTGATGTGGATGAAATCCTAGTAAATTGGATCCAAGGGTTTCTGTTTAGAGAAGAGAGCACTTTTATGCCACTGGTGCGCTTTACCCCCAACAGTAAACCCAAGCTGGGTCTGCCCTTTGTTGCGGGGTTTAGATATAGCTCAAACCTGTCCAGAAGAGGTAGATCACACAACCAGGTTTCTTACAAGCAAAATAGGTCGTAAGAGGACAGGTGTGTTGCTGAATTGCCAAGTAAATGCACATAACCCCTTGTGTTCCAACTCATGATCTTTATCCCTTTTGGTTTGGAGTTGGAGTGGGCACTCGTAGATGGGTGTTGGCGTTATGACTTAGCAGATAGGACCTCAGCCAGCCAACTCCAGTCGTCTTGACTATTCACCAAGTTTAGTCCTGCTTTTTCTGATTGAATATGCACTTGGTCTCCTCCACTATCAACCTCTCGTGTCCCTCTACCACTATTTCCTGCTTTCATCGGATGATCCTTATAGGGTTTGGTAGTGGTACTTCGGTGGTTGTGTAGTAGATGTTTCCGAGTAGCTACACGGTCGGATCTGTTTTCCTCCTCCAATTCCCTAAGCACGAATCCACATAAGTTAAGTTTTGGGCCCAACTCTAAGAGTACATTTTTAGTGTTTTGATCAGTTGTGTGAAGAATCACACTGTCGTGTCGCTGTTAATTATGAAATTGGATCCAGTATACATCCCTCGATTTTAATTTCTCCAGAAGATCCAGGGATTGTAAGAGCCTCATAACGTTAGCCCGATTCATAATTAAGTTATCTTCGTAGCCTAGAGTTCTTTCCAATAGTATTCTGTAGTGTTCCTTGGCATTTTTTGCCCCCGGTCCATTGTGGGCATTGTGATTGTTGGGCCCACATGTCGGTTTTCAATCAATCGTTTCTGCCCATGACACTGTTCTTTTTGTTTCCTTTGACACGTCAGGGCTGACTCCTTTATTACTGGTAGTTTCCAGGGATCTCTGGACAAGAAAGTTCGTCTGTCTTCCAGTGTTGTGTAAACCAAGGCGTTAGATGGGTGTATGTCTGCCCTCTCTTTTTCTGTGGGGCTGGCCGATATTTCTCTACCGGAGTGCACTCTAGTTTTCCACTTGAGTTTTTTATCGAAGACCGAGTTCGGAATCGATAACGTGGGCATTGAGGGCTTTTTGAAGGACACTAGCCGCGCCGCCCTGTCTTTAATCGTCTGAGCCTTCGTCTGCCATTTAAGGTAGACTTCTTTTATCTTGCTGTATATTTCTGGATCTTCTTCCTCGATACCACTTTCTGTTCCGGAGGTATTCGATCCTGACTCCCCCTCCCATGTGGTGTTTATGTCTGAATAAACAGATAAGTCCATGAGAGAGATGTCCATGTCGTCATTTGTCGACGTGATGTCCAGTGGGCGAGGGGACTCATCAGGAGTTACTTTTAGGCGGGCAGCAGGAGCAATTTCTGTTTTTTTTATTACTGGTCTCTCATGAGTTGGCAGTTTGCAGGGAAGTGCCAAGTTCCTTGGAAGGGATAGACCAGTTGCAATTTTAGATCTCAATGTGGGTTTTCTTGTAGGCAAAGGTCTCTGTCCTATAGGTTTGTCCGTTGGTATGACTATTTTCCCATAGTTTTTGTTTTGCAATGTATGGGTGCTGTGTGCATGAGTGTCTGAGTATGATGGGAAAGATGTATGTGGTGGTGTGTGATTGTGCATTGGGCAGTTACAATGAGTTGGGAAGGCTATTCTTCTATTTGTGTGTTGCTAAACTGCGGTTCAGATGAGAGTAGAAAGTGAGCTAGTGGTGAGAAGTATTAATAGTAAACTTAATGGTATACAATGAAACTAGTTTTTTTTTGTAGTACTAACATTCTAAGGGTTGAGTATGTTATTTGTGTTCCAAAAAAACGGGATTTGTGTGCCATTCTGCCTGCTAATTTCTGTTTAATAAATGGGCAGAATGGTTCAGAAATCGCTGTTTTTTTTTGGTGCGCAAATTACATGAATGAACCACACAGTGTCTTTGAGGAACAGTAAGAATATTAAGGTGGTATTGTACTTACTCTTTTTTTGTGGAATGAGCAGGTTTCTTGCGATATGTTGTTTGTCATTCAGATGCTGCTGATTTTCAGGAAGTGGTCTTCACTGCAATTGTAAAAGAAAGAAGTTAGTAATTTTGTGTGTTTATAGCACTAATGTTAATGTAGATGTTGATTTTTATGTTTTTGTGGTAGTATTCTTGTTTGATATTTGAACATAGTGTATGCATGTATTTCATTTGACTATGTGCAGCGTTTATATTTTCTATACAATATGTTCAACATGCTTTGCAAATTAGTAGAATTTTAAGTGTATGAAATTCAATTGGTTTTTTAAAGGTGTGTTGTAGATAGCAGACAGGTTTGGAAGTAACAGTTGATTATAGTAGATGGGAAAAATGTCAAGAAGTTCATTTTATAGGTAGACATGACAACAATTGGGAGCCCCCTGAGAGGGATATTTCACCACAGCAATCGGGAACATTTATTTTACCATCGGATTGCATTGGGATTAACATTAATTTAGGCAGGAGACAGTAAAAAATAGTACGATTTTTCAATGAAAAATCGGGAGTCTCATGCCTAAATAGGGAGGGTTTGCATGTATGTGTAGGCTATACAGGTTTAGTGACATTACTCTGTTTATATGCATTCATAAGAGTTGTACATGTACTCTGAATAAAATATGCATACCTGTAGTTTGTGTTCATGCATGTGGATGTGCATGGAGCTGTAAGTAGAAATCTTGGAGACGTGTACAGTAGTTTTTGTAGTAGGCGCTTTCCAATGATATGAGATTTGTACTCAGTGATCAACAGTAAATTTCAAGTGCGGAACTCTGATGATGGAGTTAGATGTAGAGGTCTTGGATGTGATTGGTGGATGGTTGTGTGACTGCTTAGCTGTATCCAATGAGGGCATGGCACCGAGAGTGATGTGGAAAGGGTAGGAGGGCTGGCTAAGAGTTATGTGCCACGCTGACACCGCGGCTGTCCGTGGGTAGGGCGTGCCACATCCAGGGTTTTACAGCAAATCCAGTATGGAAAGGGGACTGTAGGAATCAGCCAATCAGATGTTGACGTTGTGGATTTGTGCAGAAAGAGTGTGTCTAGTGAAGATGGCAGAGGTGGAGAAAGTCACGGTGTTGGTGCTCGGAGATATGTTTGTCCATGGTTTACAGCAGCATGCTCAATGCAGGCATGTGGCAAACAATTTCGATGTTAAAGGAGTGGAGGTGGTGTGGAGCGCTGTGCCTGATTGCAATGTAGATGGAATTCTACAAGTTTGTGAAGATATGCGTAGGATGAACAGTCCCCATCTGGCAGTTTTGCACTTTGGTGCTTTCCATTTGGGCTACGTGAGTGCCCCTACTTTGTTGGCAGATTTGGAACAGTTGGTTCAAGCAGTAATGAACATCCTTCCAAATGCGAAAGTAATTTTTTCTGGTTTACTACCTAGGACAATATGGGACAATAGTTCTGTTTTTTATTCTCCGCAAAACATTGCTAGGTGTGCAATCAATCGAGGCATGTGTGCTTTCATGCTTAGAGCTGGTATGTTTTTCTGTAATAATGAGAATATTGATTCGAGTAATGCTGTTTATTTTGAAGAAGATGGTATTTCTTTATCTTTTTTGGGAAATGCCATGTTGTTTTGGAATGTAAGGGTTGCTTTGGAAAAGGTTATGTGAAGATTTTAGTTGTAAAGTAAGAAGAAAACCCCCCCAAAAAAATACAAAATAACCGGTGTCTGTCAGGCATCTGCAAAAAAAACCCCAGCTCTTTTCAGAGCCCACCTCAAAGGGGAAATGGGGCGCACTATTTAAATGTGCATTCACCACGCTCACATCTTTGATTTGTCTGCGGACATGGCAGTAAATGAGGCATGCAAATGAGAATGAGCGGAGCTAAGGGATTGGTCAGTAAAGTTTAGTGGGTGTGTTGTGTAAGGAGAGATTCTGTCAGAACGTCTTTTTCCTGAGAAAGTACAGATTGCTACAGCTGTGTGTTTTCGAAAACACATTATCTGGATTTTGGAAGACTCATGGATACATTGGTTGGACTTGCATGCAGAACGTTGTGGAGTAGCTGCAGATCTTGGATTGCCACATGTGGAAGTGCACTGGCATGGAGTGTGTGGAATGAAGTGGCTGGACTTGGTACCTCTCTTTGCTACTTTAGAGACAGAGCATCATCCGGACATAATTATCATTCATTGTGGAGGGAACAGTTTAGGACATGTGTCTAGAATTTCTTTGCAATTTGCAATGAAAGAAGAACTTGAGAAGTTCATGGACATGTTTCCAAATTCTCAAGTAATTTTTTCTCATATTGCGCAAAGACAAATGTGGCTGCATTCTTCTTTATTTGGTCCACAAATGGAGAAAGCAAAGCACAATATCAATAAGGCTGTTTGTGCCTTTCTAAGAGATGCTGGCATGTCCTCTTTTCACAATAAAAATATTATGTTTTGTAGCACATACATTTTTCACAGAGATGGAGTCCATCTTACTTATGCTCGCAATCAGATTTTTCTGAGAAATGTACAAAATGCATTGCGACCTTTTTTGGAATTAGAGTGACCTATTTTGCAGTAGATGTTGACGATTTCAAGTTCTTCAAACACACAAAAACACCACCAAAAGGTTCTTTTCAGAGCCACCACTTCTTCCCCCCAGAGAAAAGTGTATTGGTTTTGCTAGGGCAGCACCCTAAAATGTTATATGTCCTAGGACTGTCCGCGGTCTTTCAAAAAATGCACAGGGCCCTGCACTGTTTATTTGACACTTCTTTTTTTAAACTGTGAAAGGCGGCTCTGAAAAGAGCCTTTTTTTTGGATTGTTGTTGTTTTATACTTTTTTGGTTTTTTTTACACACGACACATTAGGAGAGGAGGTGAAAGGAGGTTAAGAAAGGGACACCAACCATGGGGATAAGAAAGGGCAGGTAGAGAGAGGAAGATGTAGGGTGGACCTTACTTAGGTAGGTGGCAGGTCTTCTGGTGGTCCGTGACCGTAGTCTCGAAAGCACTTCAAATACTCTCCCCCCTGCAGAATACTGCATCGCAGTACATACACAATATTGTGATCCTCGAAAGGTAAGGGTCAACAGCATCGCAAATGGCCTGTGAAGCAGCTGGAGGGATGCGCTCTCTCACAGGAGTGTCTCTTGCGGTGAGAGGAGCGGAAACATAGGATGCTGTAGAGGAACTCAACCTACTACGTTTATCACAAGGTACAACCTTGCGAATGTCCGCACTGTGGAACGAAGTTAGGTGTCGCTTCACGGATGTCGTACCAAAGCTGTACAAACCATGTCTCCCACGAGTCAGCACCAATTTGCACTGGTTAAAGGTGACCTTGTTCGCACATGCTTTTGGTACGTTACCATAAACGGTAAACAACCGCCACACCCAAGACTCTCGGTGAGTGCTGGTAGTAGGGAGTTCCTCGACCTCATTCTCTTCATCCTCTTCATCCTCGTTCTCTACATCCTCGTGTTCCCCTCTTCAGGCCTTTGGGGAGGTGGTGGTGGTGGAGGATTTGGGGGTGGTGCTGAGGCAGATGTAGCAACAGCAGCCATGGATGCCTTTAGGGTTGATGAGATAATCTCAGCAAGAGCAGGAAAGGCAGCAAAAGTAAATCTGCAATAGCCACAAGTACAATGAAGATCAGCTCTGGGGTGTGGCCTTTTATAGGGGTGTAGGGGTGCGCCTCACGAACATATCGAACACCCAAAAGGTTCAAAAAGTTACAAAAAGTATCTGGAAAGCCAGGGCCATTGTCTGGGACATTTGAAATGGTGAATTTGTACTGTAAAATAATTTTGGATTGTCTGAATAAGTTATTTTAAAATGTTGGGGAACCGGACAGAGTCCGCAAATTAGGACACATGCTCAGTATGGGTGTGCTCACATGATGTCGGGAACACGTCCACGAAGGGAACGGGTGTCCGCAGGACACCAAATGCACAGGAACGGTCATGCTCATGCGTGCGGTTGTTCTACAGACAGTGTTCGGGTCCTGAAATTAAAACACAAGTGAGACGGACAGTTACAGACAGGCGAGATGTTCGCAGGAATTACGGGTGTGGTGCGCATGTACGTAGATGTTCTACAGACTGTATGGCCAGGTATAGTGTCCTTAGGACACATCCATTTTGTTTGACTACGGACATCCCGGACACCGCGCATGTTCTTAGGACAGTTTCAACTTGGCTGCGGATGGTACGGACAGGTATAGTGTCCTTAGGATTCGTCCATTTTGTTCACTTACGGATATCTCGGACAGCAGGTGTGTTCTACAAACAGTTCCATTTTGGTTGCGAACGGTACGGACAGGTATATTGTCCTTAGGACACCCCCATTTTGTTCATTTATGGACATCCCAGACACCTGGTGTGTTCTAAGAACAGTTCCATCTTGGTTGCGAATGGGACAGACAGGTGTAATGTCCTTAGGACATCCACATTTTGTTAATTACGGACAGGCCGGACAGGCGCGATGTCCGTGGACATTTTAACTGCTTTAAAAAAAAAAATAAGACACAAAGAATTTCATTAAAAGAAACATAACATTTTTTTTATTATATACATATACACAATTTATGAAGGAGAGGGGGAAGCAGAAACTGATACAAATAAAGGGGAAATAGGGGTTTGGAGAGGATGGATGGGAGAGGATGAAGGGATGGAAGTCTCATCAAAACATATATCTTGGTGTTGAGGGTTTGGGGATAGTTCACTGGGACATGGAGAGGGGGCACAGGTGCAGGTGGGACAATGGTATTTAATGTTTTCTTTTATGTGGTCCTCCACTAACTGTTTCAAACCATTGAAATGTTCCTTGAGCATGTCTATTTTCTGTTCCACGCGTTGCAGAGTCTTTTCAAATATGTCTTTTGGTGTAATATTTTCAATGTTTGTATAGTCTGTTAAAAATAAATATATATATACATATATATTTATATTAAGTACACATAAAGTAATGATTATTAATTTGCTTGAAAAGAGAAGTGTACAATTATTATCACTGTCTTCAGACATTTCCTCACATGGAAAGTTTTCTTCAAGCCACTCCAAAGTACTGCACATTTCTGTGTGAAAAAACAAAATATATTAATTGTACTGTACCTCATACAAAAAGTTTAGAAATATATAAGAAAAATGAAGTTTATTTACTAGTTTCTGGTAAGTTGTATTCGTAGTGTTGTGTAGGTCTACTTTTGTGTTGTGTAGGTCTACTTTAACGTCCCTTTAACAATGTTGTTTTACTGAATATATATTCAGTAAAAAAACGTTGTGCAGTAACTGCAAAGTATTAAGGGGTCAGTTATTTCGTATTTGTTTTCTGCTACAAGGTAGAGAGCTAAGCAAACCATTTAGAATCTTCATTGTCTTCTATTTTGTATGATAGGTCTACAGTTTTTGTGTTACTTTTATAAAAAGTTCTGCAGCAAAATACACACACATGGTTTGGTACTTCAGCTGATGTACTTTTAAATGTTAGTATTTCTTTTTTGTATGTGTTTAGCAAAAGGTTGCCATGTGTAGAATTGTTGCTAATTTGGTTTAAAGCTATTTCACTCTGTAAATGGCTTTCACTTCCAAAATAATTTTTCAGGATATAGTCAATTTCTTCAAGTAGGTCTTTTGCTGAACCATGTAGAAGAATGTTATTTAAATGTTCTAGTGCTAAAGCAGGACTTTTAGCATAGTACAGTTTATAGACTAGATTTCTTATAGTTGATTGATGTGTTGATATCCTTTTGATATCATGGAAGGTGGTTTTACAAGTAGGTCCTGTAATGCAGGCCAATGAATGTCCTTGTAGTCCTGTGTATTTGCGCACTGGACAGGTATCCAAATTTGCAGTAGTTTAATTTTCATTTTGTCTTTGCTTTTTACATATTGATTGAGGAATTGGCGTAAAGACTTGAAAAATTGTTTGGGAATGTTACACATCGACGTGCATGGCCATTTGTACACTAGACATTCTGATTCAGTTGAATGCACAGGTAATCTTTAAGTTTTCAGGGCATATTTTTGTAAGGAGTACTTCTTGTTCCATTATGGTATCATTCACTTTTTCATAATCTCGACCACTGCTATGTATAGCAATTGTATTTGTTTGCTTTTGTTTGTACGCTTCTTCATTAAAGTATGGTTCTGTGCTCGTAGTGTGATTCCATTCACCTTCGCAGATACTTAAGAAGTTCTTTCTGTTTACATTTTGTTTATTGAGAAGTCTTTTTTGTAATTTAGTTATTAGTTTTGTTAGTGGTTTTATTTTGTTTAACACTAAAATAAATAACTTTCTTTTGAGAAGAATTGCACTGTCTATCAACGCTTCTAAGATTAATTTCCTACGATAGGTTTTAAGCATTGAACTTGATTTCTCTCCTGTTTTTGTAAGATTTTGAAGGACTTTGTGACGGTACATTTTGGCTAAAATATTTTTCTTGGTATACATACTTTGCATTATATCAAAATTTAAAGAAGCAGTTTAATCTGTGGTGCTAGCTGATTTTCTGTTAATTGTTTTTTGGTTTGTTTTACATTTTGATAGAGGAGGCAAAGTTTTTGTACTTGAAACTTCTTGTGTTTCACTAAATGACTGTATTAGCTGTTTTGTTTCAACTTTTTTTACAAATTTTGCTAGAGATGGATGCTTATGTTGGACACTTTTATTTTTCATTTTCATTTGCTCTACTTCTGTGTTGCTTTCTACGGACTTGACTTTTGGTAGGCATTCTTTAGGGTCTGTTGAAAAAAATAAAGCAGGTATGGGTTGGGGTGTTCTGCAATGTATGTGTGCTGTGTGCATGAGTGTTTGAGTAAGATGATAAAGATGTATGTAATGATGTGTGATTGTGGATTGGGAACTACAACTAGTAGGGATAGGTATTCTTGAAATTATGTGCTACTAAACTGGGGTTCAGATGACAGAAAAAAGTAAGCTAGTGGCGTGGAGTAGTACAAATAGTAAATCTAATGTATACAATTAAAACAGTTGTTTGTTCTATAATATCAAAATTCTAGCGGTTGAGTTGGGTAATTTGTGTGTCCAAAAATCGGAATTTGTGGGCCATTCTGCCTGTAAATTGCTGTTTAAGACATGGTGATTTTTGGACAAAATGGTGCACAATCTCTATTTTTAGGCACAGAAATAGCATGAATTAACTTTACAGTGTGTTTGAGTAATACAAATATTATTGTGATATTCTACTTACTTTTTTCTAAAATGAACAGGTTACTTCTTAGTTCTTCTTTGTTCTTCAAATTCGGCTGCTTCTTTTCAGGAGAATGGTCTTCAATGCAATTGTAAAAGAAACAAATTAGTAATTTTGTTTGTATATAGCACTGTTTTTAATTAAGATATTGATTTTTTTAAATGAAATCCTCAGCGCCTTCCTCAAAACCATTAAAGCTATCTTATTTACATAAGGTACGTCGCACCAGATTGTATTGCAATGACTAACTGTAGCAAACAAAACATCTTTACTATGTCTTGTGAAATTCAAAATGTACCACTGAATACCACTATTTCTGTAACTAAGCTCTTCCAGGTATTAGTGTCTCAATGTTATGCTTAAATTAAAGTAATTAAATAAATAAAGAAATACAAAAAATATGTAATAGTATTATTTTTTGAGATTTGAACATAGTGTGTGTATAAAGAAAGTAAATATTATAAAGGTTTATAAGTGACAGTTGATTTTAGGAGATTGAAAAAAAGACAGTAGATTCATTTTACAGATTACACAAGCTAAAAGTCAGTTTGAAAATGTGTTCATGTACTGTACAGAAAATATGCATACCTGTAGTTTGTGTTCATGCATATGGATATGCATAGAGCTGCAAGTAGAAATCTTGGAGATTTGTACAGTATTTCTTGTAGAAGGTGCTTGCCAATGATATGACACTTGTACTCAGAGATTCACAGTACATTTGCAGTGCTGATCTATGATGATGCAGTTAGATGTAGAGGTCTTGAATGTGATTGGTGGATGGTCATGTGACTTCTTAGCTACATCCAATGAGGGAATGGCACAGAGAGTGAAGTGGAAATGGTAGAAGGGCTGTTCATGTTACAATATGTCCGCAGACATGGGGGTAGTTCGCGGACATCGGGTGTTACATCCGGGGATTTTTGGGTTCAGAAGTCATGCAAATGAGAAAGAGCACTGAAAGGGAATGGCCAGGAAAGTTTAATGGGTGTGTTGTGGCAGGAGAGAGTTTCTCAGATACTCTTTTTGCTGAGAGAACAACAGATAGCTATGGCTCTGTGTTTCAGAAAACAGATTGTTTGATTTTGGGAGATTCGTGGATACATTTTTTGAAGGTGCATGCAGAAAGCTGTGGAGTAGCTGTAGATCTTGGATTTTCACATGTGGAAGTACACTGGCATGGAGTACGTGGAATGAAGTGGTTGGACTTGCTACCTCTCTGTGCTATTTTGGAGACAGAGCAACATCCAGACATAATTGTAATTCATTGTGGAGGCAACAGTTTGGGACATGTGTCTGGAATTTCTTTGCAATTTGCTATGAATGAAGGACTTGGGAAGGTCATGGACATGTTTCCTAATTCTCAAGTAATATTTTCACGAATTGTGCAGAGACAAATGTGGCTTCGTTCTTCTTCATTTGGTCCACAAATGGAAAAAGAAAGGCGCAATGTTAATAAGGCTGTTTGTGCCTTTCTAAGAGATTTTGGCATGTCCTCTTTTCACAATGAAAATAAGTTTCGTAGTACATACATTTTTCGCAGAGATGGAGTCCATCTTACTTATGCTGGCAATCAGATTTTTCTGACAAATGCGACCTTTTTTAAAATGACAGCATCCATTTTGAAGTAGGTGTTAAGTATTTATAATTTTTGACATACAAACAACTCCCAAAGGCTCTTTTCAGAGCCACCACTTCCTCCCAGAGAAAAATATAATGGTTTTAATAGGGTAGCACCCCATTTTTTTAGATGTTTGCGAACTGTCCGTGGACTTCTAAAAAATACAAAGGGCCCTGCTTCATTTATGTTCACGTCTATTTTTTAACTGTGAAAGGAGGCTCTGAAAAGAGCCTTATTTTTTTTAATGTTTGTTATTTTGTATTGTTTTTGTTTTTTTTATACACAACACACTTGGAGAGGAGGGGAAAGGAGGGTAAAGGGGGGGACACCAACCACAGGGATAAGAAAGGGCGAGCTGAGAGAGGAAGATGTAGAGTGGCTTTTATTTGAGTAGTGAGCCGGTTTTCTCGTGCTCTGAGTCGATAGTCTCAAAAGCACTCCGAAGTCGCTCCCCCCTGCAGAGTACTGTGTCACAGTACATACATACAACTGTGACCCTCGAAAGGTAAGGGTCATCAGAATTCTGTATGGCCTGAGAGGCAGCTTGAGGAAGACACTGTCCCGCAGAGGTGGTACTTGTGGTGACAGGATCAGAAACGGAGGGTGAAGTAGAGGAAATCAACCTACTACGTTCTTCGCAAGGTACAACCTTGCGAATAGCCCCAGAGTAAAATTACCTCAGGTGTTGCTTCATGGTCGTGGTCCCAAAGCTGTATAAACCGTGCCTCCCATGACTCAGTATCATTTTGCACTCATTGCAGGTGACACGGTTCGCACGAGCCTTAGGACCATTCCCATGAATGGTAAACAAATGCCACACCCATGACTCACGCCTAGTGCGGGCAGTAGGGATTTCCTCTACCTCATTCTCGTCATCCTCTTCTTCCTCCTCTGCATCCTCACTCCTGTTCCCCTCTTCAGGCCCTTGGGAAGGTGGTGGTGGTGCTGAGGCAGATACAGCACCGGCTGGCAGCAGTGGAGCCATGGTTGCCATCAGGTTGATGATGGATGTCTGCAAATGGCAGCAAAAATCGCAGTGCTCTGAAGAATAGTCAAAAACACAATGAGAATAAGCTCTACGGCGTGGTCTTTTATAGGGGTGCTTGTATGCAGTCCGCGGACATGCGCGCTGTTCGCGGACTGATCGAACGCAAAAAAGGGTTCAAAAAGTTTCAAAAGGTATGTAGAAACTCAGGATTACTATGTGGGACTTGTGCCATGATGAGTTTTTATTGAAAAATAATGTAGATTACTCGGAAATGTACTTTTAAATTGTTCGGGGACACGAACAGTGTCCGCATTCAGAACACGCGATTAGCGTGGGCGTGGTCACATGATCCCTTTGCAAACATGTCCACGAAGGAAGCGCCTGTCCGCAGGACACCAAATGCACGGACATTGGTTTGCTATTGCGCGTTGATGTTCTACGGACACTGTTCGGGTCCTGAAGTAATTAAGTGCGTCACACGTCAAACGAACATTTCTGGACACCACGTGTGTTCTAGAACAGTTTAAACTTGCTAGCAAACAGTACGGACAGATATAGTGTTCTTCAGGACACCTACATTTATGTTTATGTACGAACATTTCAGGACACCAATTGTGTTCTTAGAACAGTTTCAACGTGCTAGCGAACAGTACGGACAGGTATAGTGTTCTTCAGGACACTTTAATTTTCGTTTCTTTACGAACATTTCAGGACACTGCGTGTGTTCTTAGAACAGTTTCAACTTCATAGCGAACAGTACGGACAGGTATAGTGTACTTCAGGACAGCTCCATTTTCATTTATTTACGAACATTTCAGTGCAGCAATTGTGTTCTTAGAACAGTTTCAACGTGCTAGCGAACACTACGGACAGGTATAGTGTTCTTCAGGACACTTTAATTTTCGTTTCTTTACGAACATTTCAGGACACTGCGTGTCTTCTTGGAACAGTTTCAACTTGCTAGCGAACAGTACGGACAGGTATAGTGTTCTTCAGGACACCTCCATTTATGTTTATTTACGAACATTTCAGAACACCCGTGCTGTCCGCGGAAACCTACATTTTTTTTTTTTTAAACGGAAACTAATTACAACACAATATAAAAATGTAACTTTATTTCACAGATATTAATAATTTATGACAGAGAAGGTGAGGCAGAAACAGAAACAAAACAGGAGAATTAGGGGTTTCAACATAATTGGTATCAGGTGAAGAAGGGATGGAAGTCTCATCAAAACGTTTTGGGTTATGGAGAGGGTTTGGGGATAATTGACTGGGATATGGTGAGGGGGGACAAGTACATGTGGTGCAATGGTATGAGGTTTTTGTTTTAAAATGATCTTCAATAAAATTTTTCAAATTGTTAAAATTGGTCAACAATAAATCCATTTTTTCTTTTATGCTGTAAAGCTTGTTATCCATAACAGTTTCTTCAGAGGTATTTTCTATTTTGGTATGCTCTGTACAAAAATGTGTATATATATGTTAAATGTATATAAAATAATAATAATTAAATGGTTTATATTGTAAAGTGTTAACCATTAGTTTCACTATCTTGTGACATTTCCTCATGTGGGAAATGCTCCTCTAGCCATTCCAGAGTACTAGACATTTCTGTGAGAAAAAAAGAGAATATATTTTTTTTAATCTAATACAGAAAGTTTATAGATATATATGTATAAAATGAAGTACACTTACTATTTCAGGTAAGATATGTTGTAAGTACTCTGTAGATCTGGTCTTGTTCTTAGTTCTGTAGTGTCTGTGAGGTAATTATGTTGGAAGCCAATTTATCTTCTTTTGTTATATTCCATTTTAGAACATATTGTATTTAAATGAATGGTTAGTGTTACATATATGGGTTACATTTCTTATGTATTACTACATATAATGTGTATCTGTGCTGCTTTTTGAAGTTGTTAAATGTTTCTATGTTATGATATAACAATCAAACATACCTCCCAAGAGTTTTTAGGTAGTGGTACTGTTCTCCGAACATGTTCGAGGACATTAAAAGAGTTCGCGGACATCAAGTTCAGTAGAAGAGGTTCAGTATGTTCCATATTACATGTACATAAAGTCAAAGTTATTATTAAGTTGCGCTACTAAAAACCTATGAAATTCAGTGAAAACTTTGTTAAAGGGACGCTATGGTTAAGTTGTGCTACTAAAAACCTATGAAATTCAGTGAAAAAACGTTGTTAAAGGGACATTATGGTTAAGTTGCGCTACTAAAAACCTATGAAATTCAATGAAAAAACTTTGTTAAAGGGACGTTATGGTTCCAAGTAAAACCAAAAAACCCTTTAAGTTCGCCAGTTATGGTAAGCTAAGCAACCATAACTCGCGCCACCACCGTGCAATACTAAGCCTAACACCCAGGACATCAAAGATGACATCACAAATGTCATTGATGACATCACTAATGACATCACATGTGCATTTACCTTTCATGAAAAGTCTGTACAAGGGATTCTTAGTGTAATGTTAATAAAAATAGTGTCAAGGATTATTGGAATAAATATCAAGTGATAATCAGTGCATTAAGCTATGCATTGATATAAATAGCATTCTATTAACTTCAATCCAGTATACTAAGGTACTAATGTGTGCAGCATACATGATGGAGATGCAATATTCATAAACTTGCCATGTTGAATAGTGAAATTATAACTGTTTTCATATTAGAGTTTTGCGTAAAGTGAAACGTGATAAGTAGGTAATAAAACCCACTTACTACATGATTGTATTTTTATAGACAAATCACAAATAGGCAACACCACATACAAATATGAATATATACAAGGGAATTGAAGTAAGAAAAAAAACGGCAGTAGTAGTAGAAAGTGTTCATAACCTAACTGATTACCTTTATGCAGAGAAATGATTGCTCTGTGTCAAAGCTGTTACCCTATCTATATATATATATATATCACATGATGTGTCTGGTCCCTAAGGAAAATAGTGTGAGTACAACATATAAAAACATGAGCATATACAGGAAAAGTACAGTAATAAAAAAATCATCAAAACTTTCAGAAAGTGCTGATAAATCTACTGATAATTTTAATGCTCAAAAAGGATTGCTATCTTTTAAGGTTGTGTCTTCCTCTATCTATATGTTTCATATGACATGACTGGACCATAAGGGAATTATTGTAAGAACATACTTGAAGGATAAATCTACAAATATAGTACATATATAGTCACACATGTGATGTCATCAGTGATGTCATCAATGACATTTGTGATGTCATCTTTGATGTCCTGGGTAATAGGCTTATCAGTGCACGGTGGTGGCGCGAGTTATGGTTGCTTAGCTTACCATAACTGGCGAATTTCAAGGGTTTTTCGGTTTTACTTGGAACCATAACGTCCCTTTAACAAAGTTTTTTTTACTGAATATATATATATATGTCATTGATGACATCACTGATGGCATCACATGTCTGGCTCACTCTTTTTTCTTTTGCTGACATATCTAGGCCACATGGTTTTCTTTAGAAACAGTCAGAAATTTAAAATCTTATTTTATTTGTAGACACATTCTTCAAGTAGGTTCTTACAGTAATTCCCTTAGAGTGCAGTCACATCATATGACACATATACATATGGGAAGACACAAGCTTGAAAGACAGCAATCCTTTTTGTGCATAAAGATAATCAATAGACTTATGAGCACTTTCTGATAGTTCTGTTTTTTTTTTTTTATGGCTGTACTTTCCCTGTGGGTCCAATCACATCAGGTGATACATATACATAGGGTAAATAGCAGCTTTGGTGTTCTGAAGACGCTGTCTGTATTGTTTGATGGCAAGTTGAATGTGTTCTAAGAACACTTGCGGTGTCCTGAAATGTTCGTAAATAAACACAATGGGGGTATTCTGAGGACGCTGTCCGTATTGTTTGATGGCAAGTTAAATATGTTCTAAAAACACTTGTGGTGTCCTGAAATGTTTGTGGGTGTGTCGTGAAGATGCTGTCCATATTGTTCTCTGGCAAGTTGAACGTGTTCTAAGAACACTTGCGGTGTCCTGAAATGTTCGTAGGGGGTGTCCTGAAGACGCTGTCCGTATTGTTCTCTGGCAAGTTGAATGTGTTCTAAGAACACTCGTGGTGTCCTGAAATGTTCGCAAATAAACAAAATGGAAGTGTTCTGAGGACGCTGTCCGTATTGTTTGTTGTCAAGTTCAATGTGTTCTAAGAACACTTGCGGTGTCCTGAAATGTTCGTAGGGGGTGTTCTGAAGACGCTGTCCGTATTGTTCTCTGGCAAGTTGAATGTGTTCTAAGAACACTTGCAGTGTCCTTAAATGTTCGCAAATAAACAAAATGGAGGTGTTATGAGGAGGCTGTTCTTATTGTTCGTTGTCAAGTTGAAAATGTTCTAAGAACTCTTACGTTGTCCTTCAATGTTTGTAGGGGGTGTCCTGAAGATGCTGTCAGTATTGTTTGCTGGCAAGTTGAAAGTGTTCTAAGAACACTCGCGGTGTCCTGAAATGTTCGTAGGGGGTGTCCTGAAGACCCTGTCCGTATTGTTCGCTGGCAAGTTGAATGTGTTCTAAGAACACTCATAATGTCCGCGGACATTAAAAGTTTCAATAGGCCATAGTTGAAATGTTTGACTACGTGGGTGTGATATGCTGCGGTGGTTGTGGCCAGGGCATAGAGTGTTTCGTGCATGGCCATTTGGCCATGCACCCAACACTCTATGCCCTGGCCACAACCACCGCAGCATATCACAGTTATAGTTGCATATGACTTTGGGTCAAAAACAAATTTATAAGGAACAAAGTTATAAGATACTATGGGTGTGATATGCTGCGATGGTTGTGGCCAGGGCATAGAGTGTATAATATACTAACTGTTTGGTTTAGTAACTTGAGTACATGTATTTCTTTCATTTCTGTGATAAAAGGAAATAGCATGTTAATATTAGTATTTTGTTATGACTTATTACATTGTATAATCAACATTTTTTTTACCCTCATTTAGTAGATTACAAACCAGAGTACTGTGCAATTTGCTCAGTTTCTGTGTTCGTTGCTAAAATCATTGGGTCTGTGGGAGAAAAAAAAATCCATGTTGGATTAAAAAAAAAAAACTTTTTCTGTTATGCTACAGTTTATTTCTTTGTTTGTTTTCAGTGTTCACTTGTTTCTGGCTAATGCTTTATATTTTGGGTTGTTGCATTTTTTTGGAACAGTAACATATTATTTATTTGTTTGGATATTATAAAATTTTGGCGCAGTTAGATACCAGTAGGCGTATTTTAACTGTCTATTTTTTTTATATATTTTAGTCGTATTGATTTATCTGTTTGGATATTGTTACATTTTGGGACAGTTAGATACCAATTGGCGTATTCTAACAGTCTATTTTTTGGTCTAATTTAGTGATATTTATGTATCTGATTAGTTGTTGTAGAATCTTTGAGCAGTTAGATAGCTTTTGGAATATTCTAACAGTTTATATTTTTTTACTACAAGTTTAGTTAAGGTTTAAGTACAGTTTAGTTATCAAATTTTGGTTTTAAGAACATTAACTAAGCGTTTGCAAGATTTGCTGGTAATCTCTGCTTTAGAGTAATGGTACTATCATTACATTCAAACCATCCATATTTCTTTTTTATATATGCAGTGTAGTGCCCTGAATTGGTTGTGGCTCCTGTGTGGTAGATTATACCTATTGTTGTGAAGGTTTTCTTGCCAAGTGATATTTGACCATGTGTGAATCCAGTCAGCTTGCAGTTGTTTTTGGTACCATCTGCATTGTAATGTAGAAGCATTAGTATTACTTATTTACTATGTGTTTGTATTACTAACGTGGAGCGATTATCTGAATTGCAGGTAGAACATAATCTACCATGGTTTGCATTTTGTACTAGTTGCTGAAATGGAATGGATTCACAATTAGGTATTGATATATATATATATATGAAGCATTCATTGGGGATTTCTTCTTGAGTCACATTGTTGCAGAGAATGCATGTATGTTTCCACATGTATGAAATCTGGAAGATTTCATTTATAGTTATATTTTTGTTTTCCAGTACTTGTAGTAAGTACATTAGAAATTCTTGTGGTTCTTCCTGTGAGTTTATAGTGAATTTCACCATGCCAGCACAGTATTCCAATTTTTGTCTTATTCCATAAACACTATATGTGTTGTCAGGATTGTTTGCTGCATTTCAGTGAAGTACTAACATTTGCAAACACAATGGGTCTGTACTGTGTAAGTAAATGTTGTCAACAATTGGTGGTAATTGAAATAGAATATTCATTGCTACATTTGCGTAGCAACTTACACCAACTATAATTGAGAGTTTAAATGGACCAGGTAGTTCTGTATCTGGCTGCTTTTTTTGGAGTTTGTCTTCCTTCTTTGAAGAAGTACCTGGTTTACTTTCCCTAATTGATTCTTTTTTGCTTGTGGTACTTGATGAAGTATTACTTTGTTTTACTCTCTTTGGAGGATTTGCAGTGACATCCTGTTGCATTTCTGTTTGATTTATTTTTCTTTTATAACCTTTTACTGTTTGTGGAACAGAATATGTGTTTATATGAGGGGTGTATAGTGAGCGAAGTCTATTGTATTCTAAAATGCAAGGAATATCAGCATTTATTTTACTTGGATCAAAGTTGATTAGAAATAGACTGTCAATTGTACGTAAGCGTGATAGTGCTACGTAGCACATGCCTTCTTTAAAGAATGTGTTACCAATATCTATCATTGCTTTGTCTAGGGTACAACCCTGTGATTTATGAATTGTGACTGCGTATGCAAGAGTTAGAGAAAATTGTTCTCTGCGTACATACATGACTTTGAAGAGAAGGAATCGAGCTGTTTAGCGTCCTATCCTTTTTACTTCTGAAAGTTTGTCAAAGAGTATATTGACAAACTGAATTTTGTTGTCACGTGGGTATGTTTGAAATCCAACAACTGTACCCAGTGCTCCATTAACTAGTCCTTGGTCCACGTCAAGGTTACGTTTAAGCATTACTCTGCAATTTAAGGATAATTTTAACATCTGTTCTAAGCCTGCTGTGTTTGAGTTTGATTTTTCTAACCTATTTAGTCTTGTTGTGGCTTGGTCACACATTGGTAGTGTCATACCATGTACATCTCGTTTGTCTGTGGCACTAATTTCCATTATTAGTTGCATTTCTTTACTTAACATTATTTCATTGAATTTGAAACAGCTTGCAAGAGTTGGCATTAAGGCCATACAATTGACATTTTTGTGGGCTATTTGTTCCATAACATCTGTAGAACATGCATTATCGCCATAAAGTGCATTAATTTTCTGGGTTTTCAATAGTGCTTCTGCTTCTTTAGAAAGTATACCAACTCTGATACTTTTTAAGATGTTGGCATAAGTGAGATCTGCAGATTGCCGCATGTTTTCTGTTAATTCTCTGTATTGGAAATGTTGCCAAAGGTTGACATTTCCAATGCTGCCAACAGTTTTAAGGCAGAGTTTGTGTCCTAATGTTTTAAAAATAGGCTCACCTTTTACTGGTGTCAATTGAAGAAGATCTCTGAAAACAATAATGTGTTTTCCTGCAAAGAGCTCTTCATAGTTTGTTTTGAGTACTTCTTGTAATCTCAGGTGAATCAAAGCCAACATTAGGTTGAAGACCATGCTCACTTCATCTATTAGTAGCATTTTCATTTGTTTCAATACTCTGCATAGTTCCATTGCAGCTTCTGCAGAAAGTTTGTAATAGTCTAATTTGTTCTGGTGTTCTACTGGCAATAGTAGTAATTGGTGTAAATTGACACCACCTATGTTGTAGGCAGCTAAACCTGTGGGGGCAGTGACAACAGCTGACAGTTTGTTGTTTGTCAATTGTTGCAGGAACTTACTGATGATTTTGATTAGGAATGTTTTGCCAGAACCAGCTTCACCACTGAAGTATAGTAGTATAGGTTTATAATTATAGCAGGAACATTCTTTATTTCCATGTTGTATACCATGTGCAATTTGTTTTGTTACTTCTTCAAAAATGCTACGTCGTCTTTATCTTCATACTGACACATGGTGTTTTCTACTTCAATCATAGCTAAATCTGCCTCATTTATTATTAGTGGTTCTCCCAGTGGTTCTTGGCTTCCTGTTACAGAAGGTTGACTACTGTCAGGAGTGTCCTTATCTAGTTGGGCCTGGGGTTCTTCTTCGTGTTGCTGTTCATTGTGCAACATTGTTTTGTATTGTGTAAAGTTTACATCAGTTATAGTGCTTTCATTTGCTTTGAAAGCATCTTCATATGAGTCATAGTTATCTAGTATTTCTTCTTCTTTTCTCCATGGTTTAAAGAGTTGTAGCAGGGACATGTAATATACTTTATGTTGAGGAGTTTTTAATGACAATTTGATATGATTAATAAAATGTGGTTTAGTGAGTTTAACTAAGCTGCCTTCACAGTTTGTCACTCTGTATTTACCTTTTTTTCATGAGGTATTATATTATTTTTGTATGTGTAGTTTTGGGCTATGTGGTATAGACACATGGTTTCCAAAGTATTACTTCTGTTTGGATAGTATGGGTTCAATACATTGTTTTTTAAAATGTCTTGGCTGCTGGGATCATGTTTGGCTATTGTTTCTATATCTTCGTATGATTTTAGAACTATTTTTCTAGATTTAGCTGGACCAAGACTTAGCCATACTATATTTTCAGATTTACCATACAATGAAGTACCAGTTAAACGATCAGCTGCTTCATAAGATCCACATTCTCTATGGGTGAGCATTTTTATGCCCAAGCTGTATAATTTCTGAGATACTGTTTTATCTGATGACAGGTCATTCCAGAGGTCTTGGAGCTCTGTCTTTTCTGCTTTGGATAAGTATGCTGTGACATATCGTGCAACTGCAGTAGAATTGTCTGCAATGTACTGCACATCTATGTTTGCATTCCATAAGTGGGCAATGATTGCATTATAATCATTGATATATTTTTCTTCTTCTTTTTATGTAATATGTATTTTTAGGTGACTTACCTTTAAAACTATGTCAAACTGAAGACATGAGGTTGTTCACTTGACCTGTATTTGTTACTGGTCTAGGGAAACCAAATCGGCATTTGGTGTAGTATTTCCCTTTGTTTTTATATTTTCAACAAAAATATTTTCCACATTTGTGTCTTTGAAATTGTAAAATTTGTGCATGAAGATCACTATTTGATGGAATTTCACAAGTGACATATTTTTCAATAAACTGTAAAACAGTGGCATCACTGTCTTGTCCAAATTTAGGAGCATCCTTAATCCATAAAAGCATGTGGATATGTGGTGCTCCTCTGGCTTGGTATTCTTTTCTCCAAAAGAAGTGTTGCACTTCTCCAAGGGGAGGAACAGTTTTATTACAAATAAAATGTAGCATAGCAATGAAGCGATGGTGAAAATATCTAGAAACATTAACAGGATTCAAAGAACAAAGTTCTCCTGGTGTTAGTATATCTATGTTTGTTTTGTTTTGTTTGATATGCGTAGGAAATCATGTAAATCTTCCCATGCATATTCTGCACAACTTAATGTAACAAACCAAGTGGGTGGGCCAAGGTTTCTGATCATGCAACGTACATCTCCATGACATCGAACCCAGTACTCTTTAGTACCACACATATTTGCTACTAGATTTGTAATATTTGATTGTAAGACCTCATCCTTTTGTTGCACTTTTTGTAATAATTGTGTAGCTGTCATATTTTGAAAGTGTGCTCCTGATTTTAATGTGTGCAACTCCATAACATAAAGTTGCTAGTTCACTTTCAAAGAGTAGGTGGAATATGTATTCCCAGATTTAGACAAAATGTGGATCTTCAGAATACATCCGTAATGAGT
The DNA here is from genome assembly GCF_040938575.1 of Ambystoma mexicanum. NCBI lineage: Eukaryota > Metazoa > Chordata > Amphibia > Caudata > Ambystomatidae > Ambystoma > Ambystoma mexicanum. The sequence continues at coordinate 658,522,269 of NC_090932.1, read as the reverse complement.
GGTATTCTGAAGCTGATATTTGAATAGGTCTATCACCGTACCCTCCTCCTTTGCCAGTAGGAAAGATTAGAGGAAAAGCATGTGCTTCTATACTTTTTTCTCATATGCTGATTGGTGATCCTTTTGTTTGACGCATTTGGTACGTTTCCAGTGCATCTTCTATGGTGTCATTAGAGTTCAAAGGATGAATTGTATAATGGTCTAAAGTATTTGATATTGTAGCAGGATCTAGGAGCTCAAATTGACCAACTTCTTGTGTTTCTTGAATTATTTCAGTTGTATTCTTCAAGTTTTCTTCAATATTAATTACTTTGTAATATTCATTATTCTCTTTAAGATATTGCAAGGCTTGTCTAAGTTTATGTAAATCTACCAGGTGTGCCATATTTTTTTGTCTTTTGTAGGTACTCCATTTACTAAGATAATTAAAGATTGCTGCATTGGACGTTACACTCCTAGAATGTGCACATTTTCTTTTAAATCTAATGGTAAATAAACTACTTTTCCACTAATGCCTTTTACCAATTCAGAGGGAGGTAATTTTGCTGTTTTTGGTTTACGGTGTATTATTGCTTGAAATGGGTGCACTGTTTGAATTATGATGCTCTCATATAAATTAAGTTGTTTTAGGGGTTTTGGTAGTGGGTATAATTCCAAATGATTTGTGATAGCACGTGATGGAGTTTGGTTGTTAAGTTTTGTAGTGCGGTAACTGCAAAGTATTAAGGGGCCACTTATTTCGTATTTGTTTTCTGCTAAGCAAACCATTTAGAATCTTCATTGTCTTCTATTTTGTATGATATGTCTACAGTTTTTGTGTTACTTTTATAAAAAGTTCTGCAGCAACATACACACACATGGTTTGGTACTTCAGCTGATGTACTTTTAAATGTTAGTATTTCTTTTTTGTATGTGTTTAGCTGTAAATGGCTTTCACTTCCAAAATATTTTTTCAGGATATAGTCAATTTCTTCAAGTAGGTCTTTTGCTGTACCATGTAGAAGAATGTTATTTAAATTTGCTAGTGCTAAAGCAGGACTTTTAGCATAGTACCGTTTATAGACTAGATTTCTTATAGTTGATTGATGTGTTGATATCCTTTTGATATCATGGAAGGTGGTTTTACAAGTAGGTCCTGTAATGCAGGCCAATGAATGTCCTTGTAGTCCTGTGTATTTGCTCACTGGACAGGTATCCAAATTTGCAGTAGTTTAATTTTCATTTTGTCTTTGCTTTTTACATATTGATTGAGCTGGCGTAAAGACTTGAAAAATTGTTTGGGAATGTTACACATTGACGTGCATGGCCATTTGTACACTAGACATTCTGATTCAGTTGAATGCACAGGTAATTCTAAGTTTTCAGGGTATATTTTTGTAAGGAGTACTTCTTGTTCCATTATGGTGGTATTCACTTTTTCATAACCTCGACCACTGCTATGTATGGCAATTGTATTTGTTTGTACGCTTCTTCATTAAAGTATGGTTCTGTGCTCGTAGTGTGATTCCATTCACCTTCGCAGATACTTAAAAAGTTCTTTCTGTTTACATTTTGTTTGAGAAGTCTTTTTTGTAATTTAGTTATTAGTTTTGTTAGTGGTTTTATTTTGTTTAACACTAAAATAAATAACTTTCTTTTGAGAAGAATTGCACTGTCTATCAACGCTTCTAAGATTAATTTCCGACGATAGGTTTTAAGCATTGAACTTGATTTCTCTCCTGTTTTTGTAAGATTTTGAAGGACTTTGTGACGGTACATTTTGGCTAAAATATTTTTCTTGGTATACATACTTTGCATTATATCAAAATTTAAAGAAGCAGTTTTATCTGTAGTGCTAGCTGATTTTCTGTTAATTGTTTTTTGGTTTGTTTTACATTTTGATAGAGGAGGCAAAGTTTTTGTACTTGAAACTTCTTGTGTTTCACTAAATGACTGTATTAGCTGTTTTGTTTCAACTTTTTTTTACAGATTTTGCTAGAGATGGATGCTTATGTTGGACACTTTTATTTTTTATCTTTATTTGCTCTACTTCTGCGTTGCTTTCTACGGACTTGACTTTTGGTAGGCATTCTTTAGGGTATGTTGAAAAAAATAAAGAAGGTATGGGTTGGGGTGTTCTGCAAAGTATGTGTGCTGTGTGCATGAGTGTTTGAGTAAGATGATAAAGATGTATGTAATGGTGTGTGATTATGCATTGGGAACTACAACTAGTAGGGATAGGTATTCTTGAAATTATGTGCTACTAAACTGGGGTTCAGATGACAGAGAAAAGTAAGCTAGTGGTGTGGAGTAGTACACATAGTAAATCTAATGTATACAATTAAAACAGTTGTTTGTTCTATAATATCAAAATTCTAGCGGTTGAGTTGGGTAATTTGTGTGTCCAAAAATCAGAATTTGTGGGCCATTCTGCCTGTAAATCGCTGTTTAAGACATGGTGATTTTTGGACAAAATGGTGCACAATCTCTATTTTTAGGCACAGAAATAGCATGAATTAACTTTACAGTGTGTTTGAGTAATAATACAAATATTATTGTGATATTCTACTTACTTTTTTTCTAAAATGAACAGGTTACTTCTTAGTTCTTCTTTGTTCAAATTCAGCTGCTTCTTTTCAGGAGAATGGTCTTCAATGCAATTGTAAAAGAAACAAATTAGTAATTTTGTTTGTATATAGCACTGTTTTTAATTAAGATATTGATTTTTTTAAATGAAATCCTCAGCGCCTTCCTCAAAACCATTAAAGCTATCTTATTTACATAAGGTACGTCGCACCAGATTGTATTGCAATGACTAACTGTAGCAAACAAAACATCTTTACTATGTCTTGTGAAATTCAAAATGTACCACTGAATACCACTATTTCTGTAACTAAGCTCTTCCAGGTAATAGTGCCTCAATGTTATGCTTAAATTAAAGTAATTAAATAAATAAAGAAATACAAAAAATATGTAATAGTATTATTTTTTGAGATTTGAACATAGAGTGTGTGTGTATAAAGAAAGTAAATATTATAAAGGTTTATAAGTGACAGTTGATTTTAGGAGATTGAAAAAAAGACAGTAGATTCATTTTACAGATTACACAAGCTAAAAGTCAGTTTGAAAATGTGTTCATGTACTGTACAGAAAATATGCATACCTGTAGTTTGTGTTCATGCATATGGATATGCATAGAGCTGCAAGTAGAAATTTTGGAGACTTGTACAGTATTTCTTGTAGATGGTGCTTGCCAATGATATGACACTTGTACTCAGAGAGAGTGCTGATCTATGATGATGCAGTTAGATGTAGAGGTCTTGAATGTGATTGGTGATTGGTGGATGGTCATGTGACTTCTTAGCTACATCCAATGAGGGAATGGCACAGAGAGTGAAGTGGAAATGGTAGAAGGGCTGTTCATGTTACCATATGTCCGAAGACATGGCGGTAGTTCGCGGACATCGGGTGTTACATCCGGGGATTTTTGGGTTCAGAAGTCATGCAAATGAGAGAGCACTGAAAGGGAATGGCCAGGAAAGTTTAATGGGTGTGTTGTGGCAGGAGAGAGTTTCTCAGATACTCTTTTTGCTGAGAGAACAACAGATAGCTATGGCTGTGTGTTTCGGAAAACAGATTGTTAGGATTTTGGAAGATTCATGGATACATTGGTTGAAGGTGCATGCAGAAACCTGTGGAGTAGCTGTAGATCTTGGATTTCCACATGTGGAAGTACACTGGCATGGAGTACGTGGAATGAAGTGGTTGGACTTGCTACACCTCTGTGCTATTTTGGAGACAGAGCAACATCCAGACATAATTGTAATTCATTGTGGAGGGAACAGTTTAGGACATGTGTCTGGAATTTCTTTGCAATTTGCTATGAAAGAAGGACTTGGGAAGGTCATGGACATGTTTCCTAATTCTCAAGTAATATTTTCACGAATTGTGCAGAGACAAATGTGGCTTTGTTCTTCTTCATTTGGTCCACAAATGTAAAAAGCAAGGCGCAATGTTAATAAGGCTGTTTGTGCCTTTCTAAGAGATTTTGGCATATCCTCTTTTCACAATGAAAATATTATGTTTCCTAGTACATACATTTTTCGCAGAGATGGTGTCCATCTTTCTTATGCTGGCAATCAGATTTTTCTGAGAAATGCGACCTTTTTTAAAATTACAGCATCCATTTTGAAGTAATGTTTGACAAACAACTCCCAAAGGCTCTTTTCAGAGCCACCACTTCCTCCCAGAGAAAAATATAATGGTTTTAATAGGGTAGCACCCCAATTTTTTAGATGTTCGCGACCTGTCCGCGGACTTCTAAAAAATGCAAAGGGCCCTCCTTCATTTATATTCACTTCTATTTTTTAACTGTGAAAGGAGGCTCTGAAAAGAGCCTTATTTTTTTTATGTTTGTTATTTTGTATTTTTTTTTGGTTTTTTATACAAGACACACTTGGAGAGGAGGGTAAAGGGGGGGACACCAACCACAGGGATGAGAAAGGGCGAGCTGAGAGAGGATGATGTAGAGTGGCTTTTATTTGGGTAGTGAGCAGGTCTTCTCGTGCTGAGTCGATAGTCTCAAAAGCACTCCGAAGTCGCTCCCCCCTGTAGAGTACTGTGTCACAGTACATACATATAACTGTGACCCTCGAAAGGACAGTGCAATTCTTCTCAAAAGAAAGTTATTTATTTTACTGTTAAACAAAATGAAACCACTAACAAAACTAATAACTAAATTACAAAAAAGACTTCTCAATAAGCGAAATGTCAACAGAAAGAACTTCTTAAGTATCTGCGGAGGTGAATGGAATCACACTGAGCACAGAACCATATTTTAATGAAGAAGCGTACAAACAAAAGCAAACAAATACAATAGCCATACATAGCAGTGGTCGAGATTATGAAAAAGTGAATAATACCATAATGGAACAAGAAGTACTCCTTACAAAAATATGCCCTGAAAACTTAGAATTACCTGTGCATTCAACTGAATCAGAATGTCTAGTGTACAAATGGCCATGCACGTCAATGTGTAACATTCCCAAACAATTTTTCAAGTCTTTACGTCAATTCCTCAATCAATATGTAAAAAGCAAAGACAAAATGAAAATTAAACTACTGCAAATTTGGATACCTGTCCAGTGCGCAAATACACAGGACTACAAGGACATTCATTGGCCTGCATTACAGGACCTACTTGTAAAACCACCTTCCATGATATCAAAAGGATATCAACACATCAATCAACTATAAGAAATCTAGTCTATAAACTGTACTATGCTAAAAGTCCTGCTTTAGCACTAGCAAATTTAAATAACATTCTTCTACATGGTACAGCAAAAGACCTACTTGAAGAAATTGACTATATCCTGAAAAAATATTTTGGAAGTGAAAGCCATTTACAGAGTGAAATAGCTTTAAACCAAATTAGCAACAATTCTACACATAGCAACCTTTTGCTAAACACATACAAAAAAGAAATACTAACATTTAAAAGTACATCAGCTGAAGTACCAAACCATGTGTGTGTATGTTGCTGCAGAACGTTTTATAAAAGTAACACAAAAACTGTCGACCTAGCATACAAAATAGGAGACAATGAAGATTCTAAATGGTTTGCTTAGCTCTCTAACTTGTAGCAGAAAACAAATGCGAAATAACTGACCCCTTAATACTTTGCAGTTACTGCACTACAAAACTTGACAACAACCAAACTCCTTCACGTGCTATCACAAATCATTTGGAATTATACCCACTCCCAAAACCCCTACAACAACTTAATTTATATGAGAGCATCATAATTCAAACAGTGCACCCATTTCAAGCAATAATACGCCGTAAACCAAAAACAGCAAAATTACCTCCCTCTGAATTGGTAAAAGGCATTCGTGGAAAAGTGGTTTATTTATCATTAGATCAAAAGAAAATGTGCATGCTCTAGGAGTGCAACGTCCAATGCAGCAATCTGTAATTATCTTAGTAAATGGAGTACCTACAAAAGACAAACAAATATGGCAACAGCTGGTAGATTTATATAAAGTTAGACAAGCCTTCCAATATCTTAAAGCGAATAATGAATATTACAAAGAAATTAATATTGAAGAAAACTTGAAAGATACAACTGAAATAATTCAAGAAACACAAGAAGCTGGTCAATTTGAGCTACTAGATCCTGCTACAATATCAAATACTTTAGACCATTATACAATTCATCATTTGCACTGTAATGACACCGTAGAAGATGTACTGGAAACTTACCAAATCAAACAAAAGGATCGCCAATCAGCATATGGGAAAAAAGTATAGAAGCACATGCTTTTCCTCTACTCTTTCCTACTGGCAAAGAAGGAAGGTATGATGATAGACCTATTCAAATATCAGCTTCAGAATATCGCTCATTACGGATGTATTCTGAAGATCCCAGATTTAGACAAAATGTAGAATACATATTCCACTTACTCTTTGAAAGTGAACTAGCAACTTTATGTTACGGAGTTGCACACATTAAAATCAGGATCACACTTTCAAAATATGACAGCTACACAATTATTAGAAAAAGTGCAACAAAAGGATGAGGTTTTACAATCAAATATTACAAATCTATTAGCAAATATGCGTGGTACTAAAGAGTACTGGTTTTGACGTCATGGAGATGTACGTTGTATGATCAGAAACCTTGGCCCACCCACTTGGTGTGTTACATTAAGTTGTGCAGAATATGCATGGGAAGATTTATATGATTTCCTACGCATATCAAATAAAAACAAAACAAACATAGATATACTAACACCTGGATAACTTTGTTCTTTGGATCCTGTTAATGTTTCAAGATATTTTCACCATCGCTTCATTGCTATGCTATATTTTATTTGTAATAAAACTGTTCCTCCCCTTGAAGAAGTGCAAAACTTCTTTTGGAGAAAAGAATACCAAGCCAGAGGAGCACCACATATCCACATGCTTTTATGGATTAAAGATGCTCCTAAATTTGGTCAAGACAGTGATGCCACTGTTTTACAGTTTATTGAAAAATATGTCACTTGTGAAATTCCATCAGAAGCCACAAATAGTGATCTTCATGCACAAATTTTACAATTTCAAAGACACAAATGTGAAAAATATTGTCGTCGCAAATACAAAAACAAAGGGAAATACTGCACCAAATGCCGATTTGGTTTTCCTAGACCAGTTACAAATACAGGTCAAGTGAACAACCTCATGTCTTCAGTTAGACATAGTGTTAAAGGTAAGTCACCTAAAAATACATATTACATAAAAAGAACAGAAGAAGAAAAATATATCAATGATTATAATGCAATCATTGCCCACTTATTGAACGCAAACATGGATGTGCAGTACATTGCAGACAATTCTACTGCAGTTGCATGATATGTCACAGCATACTTAACTAAAGCAGAAAAAACAGAGCTCCAAGACCTGTGGAATGACCTGTCATCAGATAATACAGTATCTCAGAAATTATACAGCTTGGGCATAATAATGCTCACCCATAGAGAATGTGGATCATATGAAGCAGCTGATCGTTTAACTGATACTGCATTGTATGGTAAATCTGAAAATATAGTATGGCTAAGTCTTGGTCCAGCTAAATCTAGAAAAAGAGTTCTAAAATCATATGAAGATATAGAAACAATAGCCAAACATGTTCCCAACAGCCAAGACATTTAAAAAAAACAATTTATTGGACACATACTACCCAAACAGAAGTAATACTTTGGAAAACATGTGTCTATACCACATAGCCCAAAACTACACATACAAAAATATGAAACCTGATGAAAAAAAAAGGTAAATATAGAGTGACAAACTGTGAAGGCAGCTTAGTTAAACTCACTAAACCAAATGTTATTAATCATATCAAATTGTCATTAAAGACTCCTCAATATAAAGAAGTATATTGCATGTCCCTGCTACAACTCTTCAAACCATGGAGAAAAAACTAACAATTACTAGATAACTATGACTCATATGAGGATGCTTTCAAAGCAAATGAACGCACTATAACTGATGTAAACGTTACACAGTACAAAACAATGTTGCACAATGAACAGCAACACAAAGAAGAACTCCAAGCCCAACTAGATAAGGACACTCCTGACAGTAGTCAACCTTCTGTAACAGGAAGCCAAGAACCACTGGGAGAACCACTAATAATAAATGAGGCAGAATTAGCTATGATAGAAGTAGAAAACACCATGTGTCAGTATGAAGATAAGGAAATTTAACTACACTACAATCAAAACTGAACAGTGAGCAAAGTAGCATTTTTCAAGAAGTAACAAAACAAATTGCACATGGTGTAAAACATGAAAATAAAGAATGTTCTGGCCTAATTAAAAACCTATACTACTGTACGTCAGTGGTGAAGCTGGTTCTGGCAAAACATTCCTAATCAACTTCATTAGTACGTTCCTTCAACAATTGACAAACAACAAACTGTCAGCTGTTGTCACTGCCCCCACAGGTTTAGCTGCCTACAACATAGGTGGTGTTACATTACACCGATTACTACTATTACCAATAGAACACCAGAACAAATGAGACTATTACAAACTTTCTGCAGAAGCTGCAATGGAATTATGCAGAGTATTGAAACAAATGAAAATGCTACTAATAGATGAAGTGAGCATGGTCTCCAACCTTCAAAGCTGATGTTAGCTTTGATTCACCTCAGATTACAAGAAGTACTCAAAACAGACCATGAAGATCTGTTTTTGGAGATCTGTTTCAATTAACACCAGTAAAAGGTGAGCCAATTTTTAAAACATTAGGACACAAACTCTGCCATAAAACTGTTGGCAGCATTGGAAATGTCAACCTTTGGCAACATTTCCAATACAGAGAATTAACAGAAAACATGCGGCAATCTGCAGATCTCACGTATGCCAACATTTTAAAAAGTATCAGAGTTGGTATACTTTCTAAAGAAGCAGAAGCAATATTAAAAACCCGGCGATAATGCATGTGCTACAGATGTTATGGAACAATTAGCCCACAAAAATGTCAATTGTATGGCCTTAATGCCAACTCTTGCAAGCTGTTTCAAATTCAACGAAATCATGGTAAGTAAAGAAATGCAACGAATCATGGAAATTAGCGCCACAGACAAACTAGATGTACATTGTATGACACTACCAATGTGTGACCAAGCCACAACAAGACTAAATAGTTTAGAAAAATCAATCTCAAACACAGCAGGCTTAGAAAAGATATTAAAATTATCCTTAAATTGCAGAGTAATGCTTAAACGTAACCTTGACGTGGACCAAGGACTAGTAAATGAGCACTGGGTACAGTTGTTGGCTTTCAAACATACCCAAGCGATAACAAAATTCAGTTTGTCAATATACTCTTTGACAAACTTTCAGAAGTAAAAAGGATAGGACGCTCAACAGCTAGATTCCTTCTCTTCAAAGACATGTATGTACGCAGAGAACAATTTTCTCTAACTCTTGCATACGCAGTCACGATTCATAAATCACAAGGTCTTACCCTAGACAAAGCAATGATAGATATTGGTAACACAGTCTATAAAGAAGGCTTGAGCTATGTAGCACTATCATGCTTACATACACTTGACGGTCTATTTCTAATCAACTTTGATGCAAGTAAAATTGCTGATATTCCTTGCATTTTAGAATACAATAGACTTCGCTTACTATACACCCCCCACCTAAACACATATTCTGTTCCACAAAAAGTAAAACTTTATAAAAAGAAAAATAAATCAATCAGAAATGCAACAGGATGTCACTGCAAATCCTACAAATAGAGTAAAACAAACTAATACTTCATCAAGTACCACAAGCAAAAAAGAATCAATTAGGGAAAGTAAACCAGGTACTTCTTTAAAGAAGGAAGACAAACTCCAAAAAAAGCAGTTAGATACAGAACTACCTGGACCATTTAAATTCTCAAATATAGTTGGTGTAAGTTGCTACGCAAATGTAGCAATGAATATTCTATTTCAATTACCACCAATTGTTGACATTTACTTACACAGTACAGACCCATTGTGTTTGCAAATGTTAGTACTTCACAGAAATGCAGCAAACAATCCTGACAACACGTAGTGTTTATGGAATAAGACAACAATTGGACCACTGTGCTGGAATGGTGAAATTCACTATAAACTCACAGGAAGATCCACAAGAATTTCTAATGTACTTACTACAAGTACTGGAAAACAAAAACATACCTATAAATGAAATCTTTTAGATTTCATACATGTGGAAACATACATGCACTCTCTGCAACACTCTGCAACAATGTGACACAAGAAGAAATCCCCAATGAACACTTCATATATATATCAATACCAAATTGTGAATCCATTCCATTTCAGCGACTTGTACAAAATGAAAACCATGGTATATTATGCTCTACCTGCAATTCAGATAATCGCTCCACATTAGTAATACAAACCCATAGTAAATACATAATACTAATGCTTCTACGTTACAATGCAGATGGTACCAAAAACAACTGCAAGCTGACTGGATTCACACATGGTCAAATATCACTTGGTAAGAAAACCTTCACAACAATAGGTATAATCTACCACGCAGGAGCCACAACCAATTCAGGGCACTACACTGCATATATAAAAAAGAAATGTGGATGGTTTGAATGTAATGATAGTACCATTACTCTAAAGCAGAGATTACCAGCAAATCTTACAAACGCTTATTTGATGTTCTTAAAACCAACATTTGATAACTAAACTGTATTTAAACCCTAAGTAAACTTGTGTTAAAAAAATATAAACTGTTAGAATACTCCAAAAGCAATCTAACTGCTCAAAGATTCTACAACTAATCAGATAAATGAATACCACTAAATTAGACCTAAAAATATACAGTTAGAATATGCCAATTGGTATCTAACTGCTCCAAAATGTTATAATATCAAAACAAATTAATATGTTACTGCTCCAAAAAAATACAACAAGCCAAAGTATAAAGCATAAGCCAGAAACAACAAGTGAACACTGAAAACAAACAAATAAACTGTAGCATAACAGAAAAAGGTTTTTTTTAATCCAACATGGATTTTTTTCTCCCACAGACCCAATGATTTTAGCAACAAATACAGAAACTGAGCAAATTGCACAGTACTCTGATTTGTACTAAATATGAGGGTAAAAAAAAGTATATTGATTATACAATGTAATAAGTCATTACAAAATACTAATACTAACATGCTATTTTCTTTTATCACAGAAATGAAGAAGAAAAACAAGGACTCCCGTTACTAGACCAAACAGTAAGTATACAATAATAAGGAGAACCATAGCAGCATATCACATCCATAGTATCTAATACCTTTGTTCCTTATACATTTGTTTTTCGCCCAAAGTTATAAGCAAATAAGAATGTGATATGCTGCGGTGGTTGTTGCCAGGGAATAGAGTCTTGGGTGCATGGCCCTGGCAACAACCACCGCAGCTATCACATCCATAGAGTCAAACATTTCAACTATGGTCTATGGAAACTTTTAATGTCCGCAGACAATTATGAGTGTTCTTAGAACACTTTCAACTTGCCAGCGAACAATACGGACAGCATTTTCAGGACACCCCCTACGAACATTTCAGAACAACGCAATAGTTCTTAGAACACTTTCAACTTGCAGCGAACAATACGGACAGCGTTTTCAGGACACCCCCTACGGTACATTCCAGGATACCGCGAGTGTTCTTCGAAACGTCTTCAGAACACCCCCATTTTGTTTATTTGCGAACATTTCAGGACACCGCGAGTGTTCTTAGAACACATTCAACTTGACAGAGAGCAATACGGACAGCATCCTCAGGACACCCCCTACGAACATTCCCCGGACACCGCGAGTGTTCTTAGAAGCGTCTTCAGAACACCCCCATTTTGTTTATTTGCGAACATTTCAGGACACCGCGAGTGTTCTTAGAACACATTCAACTTGACAGAGAGCAATACGGACAGCATCCTCAGGACACCCCCTACGAACATTCCCCGGACACCGCGAGTGTTCTTAGAAGCGTCTTCAGAACACCCCCATTTTGTTTATTTGCGAACATTTCAGGATACCGTGAGTGTTCTTAGAACACATTCAACTTGACAACGAACAATGCGGACAGTGTCCTCAGAACACCCCCATTTCCTTTATTTGCAAACATTTCAGGACACCATGAGTGTTCTAAGAACACATTCAACTTGACAGAGAACAATACGAACAGCATCTTCAGGACACCCCCTACGAACATTTCAGAACAACGCGAGAGTTCTTAGAACACATTCAACTTGACAGAGAACAATACGGACAGCGTCCTCAGGACACCCCCATTTTGTGTATTTGCGAACATTTCAGGACACCGCTAGTGTTCTTAGAACATATTCAATTTGACAACGAACAATACAGACAGCGTCCTCAGGACACCTCCATTTTGTTTATTTGCGAACATTTCAGGACACTGCGAGTGTTCTTAGAACAGTTTCAGTTTGCTTGGAACAAAATGGACACATATTGAGTCCTCAGAACACCCCCCATTCAGTTTATTTAGAACATTTCAGAACACCCGTGATGTCCGCAGACAAATCGAACATAAAAAGAACATCTAACACATAAAAAACACAACTTTCATCCTATCTCATACACTCCCACCCTCCCCAAACACTCCTACGCACCAACACACTCTACTAAATACAACTTTTGAACAAAGTTTCACTGCGCTGTCCGCGGACGACCGCGAATCCAAGATGGCGGGCGCTACCGAAAATCTGACGCACTTCACGCTCCACGCCGTCCAATCAGCGAACACGTTGCATGTCTGCGAACATCACGCAAGCCGGTTGGCCAATCAGGACACTGTCCGCGGAGCGAACAGGGAAGTGTGTCCGCGGACCGAACACAGATATCACTAATTATTTTTACCTACTTTTTGGTCATTTTAAAAAAACCTACTGGACGGATTTTCACCAAATTTGCAAAAGTACGCTTTCGGGACCAAGCCGCTGCTCCTGGTCCGAATTTGGTGAAAATACGTCCAGCGGTTTGGGCTGTAGACGCAAGCAAAAAATGTTTCCCATTCAGTCTATGGGAAAAATAAAGTTTTGGGACCCCCCTATAACATTGCAAAGTTTGGTGAGGATCCGTCCAGGGAGAGCGAAGTTATAAGCCGCCCAAAAAGTGCTCTTCCTATGGAAACAGCAACTTAACCATAATTACATGGCATGGCCACTACTGTGTGTGTGTGTGTGTGTGTGTGTGTGTGTGTGTGTGTGTGTGTATATATATATATATAAAATCTGGATGTTCCACAATACATTTTAGTAAAGTTGGACCTTGTGAATGAAAGGGCTGAAAGTGTGGCGCAGCAGAATAAAACAGTTGACAGCGAAGGAAGATTTGAGAAGGCTTGCCTGGCTCAGTGTCAAGAGTCGGGCCACTAAGAGCCTTGTTATCTATTCAAGGAGATACAATAAACGTGAGAAGTGAGCAGAGCTCCTGTTTGAGGTGTAACGGAAAAACACTTGAAGTGCCAGGTTTTGTTCATTTAATAGTATTAAATGCAATGAAGGAACTCAAAACGTGGTCTCCAGTCACATGGTCAGATGAAAATAGAATTTGGGGCGAGCTACACAGATACCAGAAGATAAGGCCATGCTCACACTACCTTTTATTGTCAGTTACAGTGAGCCTTGCAAGGCCAAATTCAAATGCAATTAATTGAATTGCAGACCGCAGGAGTGATGATGGATGTTGGGCTAATTGGGTGGGAAGGCATGACCAGGCCAAACCCCTAGTACCTGGGGTACCAGCGTGCATGCTGCTAGCTCATGGAATATTCCCCAAGGGTACAAGTGTGCCAACCAATCATAGAGGGCCACGTAGCAAGAGGCCCTATATTTTGAGAAGCCAATAGAACATTGTTTATTAGTATGACACGGAAGATGACTTGCACTTGGGTGGGCTTAGTTGTCCACCTGACCTTAGAGATCCAATCGCAATCCCATACCCCATCGAGAGTATACTTAGATGTTCCATTTAAGCCTATCACTTCCCCTAGTCGATTTTCTTATTTTGCCACATATTATGACTTCAGTGATGACACCTTTTTAGTATAAAATTGTGTTTTTTCATGTAATGCTTCGAGAGACTCTTGAGAGAGAATGCTGTGTGGCGTCCGTTGATGCCTGTTGCACTCCCTGTTTGTGAAGACCCTAGGCTTCTACCTAGACGCCACTATGAACTTCACTAAACAAGTTAACTCCCTTGCATCGGCTACTGCATACACATGCAAAATCATCAGAGCTAGTAAACAATTCCTCTCCACTGACAGTTGCCTCACGCTGGCTAGAGCCCTCATACTTTCCAAATTGGATTATTGTAATGCACTCTACATCGGAGCGAATAAACAAACCATCCATAAAATACAGGTTCTCAAGAACAATGTCCTGAGAGCAGCATTGAAGATCAATAGAAGTGAGCATATCTCCTCTACTAGAAGAGAATACAAATGGTTATCAACCCTTGATAAAATCAAACTCAAGACTGCCTCCCTTACCCACAAGTGCCTCAATAATAATGCACCACCCTACCTTACAGACAGAATTTGCACAAAAACATCCTCCAGACCGACGACAATAGCTAACTCCAACTGCCTCCAAGTTCCACGATTTAGACTATCCACTATTGGGGGACATAGTTTCCCCCAGTCAAGGCCGCGCAACTATTGAACTCCCTACCTCCAGGTATTAGAGCCCCCCAGCCTTATGCCAAATTCAGACAGATTTTGACCAACTGGCTAAAAGAAAATGACAAACTGTAATTTACTCTGTATATACTGATGTGTTATTATATATGTCGGCCTGTTGGCCATGTAACTAAGTTTAACATATCCTTACTGCTGCGCCCTGTTACTCCTGGGTCTGGTGCGCATTATAAATAATAAACAAAACAAACAAAACAAGTGTAATTAAAACAGTTATTCTGATTATTGATGAATGAGTAAGATCTGCATCCCCATCCATCTCAGATACTGTTACCTTGTCTTAAAGGATCTCTGGGTTCACTTCCCTCACCTCAGCAGTACACAAATACATACAAGACCACAATCATAACCACCAAAGCTAATGAATTCAATGAACGCTTGAATAATGCTGGCTCCAATTCCAAAGAACTTTTTGCTATCCTGATAGAATTAGAGACTCCTATCCCCACCTCAGCCCCACCCTTGCTGACAAATCAAGGTGCACCACCATATAAAACAACGTAGCTCATAAAAGACATGCTCTCCTCTAAAGCACCTATTATCACCACACTGAACAGTTTGATGGTTCCAGTACTAGAGCCAGGTGTTTTAAGGGGGGATCTCCAAAGACATCAAGCTTAATAGTGAGGTGATCAAGTCCCAAAGTCAGATATTTATTACGTACAGCAGCATGCTTCGCTTGATAACAAGTATTCATAACTGAAGGCAATGCAGGTTTAGTGGGCGAGATAGTAAGTGACGAGTACTATGCTTACCCAAGCTTAACAGCACCACAATAGTTTTCAGCAGTGGGACTACTGACACACCTCGCACAATCCTGGCACAAACCGGCACTAACATGAGGCTCAAACGCATCAGGCAGTATCACGCCTGTTAACTAAATAAATGGCATGCACACTACAATTCCGCAGGGGATTGAGGTTCGCAGGTGCAGCATCGGGCGGACCAGTAGGCGGCCCTCTAACTAAGAAGGACAAGCTGACTAAAAGCAAGCCAGGAATTACACAGCAAGTAAATGATCAACATGGCACATATAGTTCAAATGAACACACAAATATAGTTTTAAAATAAGGTGGTCGCAAATATAAATATAAAATAAAGCGGACACAATAAAAGAGGAGCAGCAGTTCTAATAAAAACAAGGTGCCTAATGCATATGTAGAAACAGGAATGGAGAATGAACCCTCTATATAATGGGACTAACTGGAGGCTCAAACGCAAAAGCCGTTAACACGCCTGTTAACTAATTAAATGTTCATGCAAACTACAATAGCACGAAACACATCAAAACCCTGGGGGTGCACTTGGAGGCAGAACTAACCACGACTAAACACATAAATGCCCTGCCCTCAGCCACGGCCTACACGTCATGGCTCATCTCCCTGAGTAGACAATGCCTGACTCCTCCCTACTGCCTAACAAAGGCATGTTCCCTTATCTTCTGGAAAGTGCATTATCGCAATGTGTTCCTCATGAGTACCTCTGCTACCAACTTAGCCAAACTCCAGCTGCTGCAGAACCAAGCACTACCAGCGGCACTTGGGCTTAAGTGTTCAGACCATATCTCTGCCATCAGACAGGAGGTACACTTGTTGCCAATAAAAGCATGCATCGAGTTCAAAACTCTACCCTTGGCACACAAAAGCATCTAAAAAGTAGCACCCACCTACCTCAACAACACACTTGACCATAAACCACTAGATAGAACCCTCAGATCCAATGCCAGTATCCTCCCAATTTAGGAGTAAAAAGGCAGGAGGTTGTAGCTTTTGGGTTGCCGCATCCACCCTCTGGAACACACTCCCGATGGACATCACAAACGAGCAATTGTACAATGTATTAATAAAACTTAAAAAAACCTGGTTACTGAATATGAATGAATGATGTCTTTTTCAACCTAATGCTTGTGTAACATGTTGCTATATGTGTAACAACACTGTTACCCCACAGTTTGCGCATTATAGAAATGTCATAAAACCATAAATACATAAATAAAATAACCATAACTTACGCCACCTCCGTGCACTACTAAGACTAACACCCAGAACATCAAAGATTACATCACAAATCATTTTAAAGAGCGTTTACAATGGGGGTCATTACGACCCAGGCGTTAACCAATGGCGCCATTAGCGCCATGGTTGATGCCGGAATCCGCAATGGTGAATGGCGGAATTACCACCCCATTCCAAGGTTGGAGGGGCAGTAATTCCCCATTCACCATTGGCCCTTCCCCATTCCCATTTTTGCCCCATAGGGCTCAATGGGAATGGGGAAGGTGGTAATTATGGTACTGCAAATTGCGGTACCGTAATTACCACCAAGGTCCCTTTGAGGGTCCCTTCCTTAACGGCTGGTGAAACCAGCTGTTATGGTAGGGACCCGCAAAGGGACCCACTAATTGGGCAGTAAGGGATTACCGTCACCAGTAATCCCTTACTGCCTGGGTCGTAATGAGGCCCACTATGTGAAAAATCATGTCATTAGAAATTATTGCTATCACTGTCCTTCTTGCACCTGTCCCCCTAGTCCCCAGCAATCATCTCTATCAAATTCTGAACATTTTAATCAAAGACGCTTTGATGAAACCTCACTCACTTCCTCCATCATCATTATTGTAAATACATTCCTAATTCTCCTATTTATGATTGCTATTCCAATACCCCATCCCTTTCATGAATACATGTATTTTTTTATACTATAAATATGTTGAATATAATTTTGTGAGATGTTTTTTAAAACAATTTTGTGTCTGCGGACACTACGTCTGTCCGGGGTATCTGCACCCAAAATGGAGGTACCCCCAGACAGGCGTGTTTTCCGGCCATGTCCGATTTCACATGACACACTTTTAATTGGTCTGCAGACATTGTGCATGTTCTACGGACAACCACGCGCATGCACCCTGCGATTCCTGCCTGATGGGTGTCCGTGGACAGCCATCATGGGACTGCACCCAGGTGTTTCAAGCAGAAACTTTACCATTACACAGCTCCCATACCCATTCCTGATTGATCTGGCAACTTATTCCAACTTTCCTATGCCTATTTTGGCCATATCTGCTTCCTAACCAACCCAAACACCACAACCTCAACAGGAAGGGCCTGGAGAGAGGAAAAGATGCAGAGATACAGATGAGGATCCAGAGGAAGGAGAGGATGAGGTGGAGGAAGTCCCTATCTCCAGTACTCAGCGTGAGTCCTATGTGTGGCAATTTTTTATGACCGTTGGATATGCCCAAAGACTTGTGGAAGCTTTTATTCCTACAGGACATCCTCCATGAGGTGCCACGCCAAATATAACCCCTGACTGCTCTTTTGAAGGTGGTACCTTTCTCGGGTAAGAGTAGGTTGACATCCTCAACCCCATGATCTTCAACTGCTCTTGTTACCACAAAGGATATGCCTTTGGAGCAGAGGAGTCCAGTGATGGCTTCACAGGCCTTACAGAATGCTGTTGACCCTTATTTCCGAAGATTACAATGCTATGTTTGTACAGTGAAGCACTGATCTGTAGGGGGGAGCAGATTTGGTGTGCTTTCAAGGCTGCAGTCAGAGAACACAAGAAACACGACCCCTGAACTTAAATGTAAGGCCTGCCCAACATCTTCCTCTGTTTACCTGCTCCTTCATCTCTGTAGTTGGTTCTCCTATCTTCCCTTCCCTCCCCTACCTTGCCTCGCCTGCAAAAAGAGCCAAGGAAACTCACAAAAACAAAAAAACAAAAAAGGTCTATTAAGGAGCCACATCTCACAGTTACAAAATAGATGTGAGAAAAAAAGTCACAGGACCCCGTGCAGCCTGCATAGTCCACAGACAGCACAGTAGTCCACGAACATCAGAAAAATTCCAGGCGAGGGGTGGTAGACTTAAAATCATAATTGTTTCACATTCACAAATGGTGGCTCTTAAAAAGACCTTTATTTGTGTTTTTGGCTTTTATATTTTGTAAGAAACATTTCACTGAATTTAAGGATGTCTTCTCATTTCACAAAAACTGTGTGAAAGCATTGTGAATGTTTTTCTAAAAAATCTGATTACCCACATCAGTTAGATGGACTCCATCTCTCCGAAAAATGTTGGCAATATCAAACGAAATGTTCTCATTATGAAAAGATGTCATGCCAACATCTCGTAGAAAAGCACGCACAGCTTTATTGATGTTGCACCTCGCTTTTTCCATTTGCGGACCAAATAAACTCAAATGCGTCCACGTCTGTCTCTGCGCAATGCAAAAAAATGTTTTGGGGGAATTTGGGAACATTTTCTTCAACATTCAAAATGTCTCCTTCATTGCAAAATGCATTGAAATTCCAGTCACATAACCCAAACTGTTTCCTCCACAATGAAGAAGAATAATGTCGGGATGTTTCAATTGTACCATATTTGTACAAAATGCAAGCAAGTCAACCCACTCCATACCATTAAACTTCACATTCATGGAAGGCAAGATAATCCACCACCCCACAATGCTCTGCATAGACCTTCAACCAATGGACCCAAGAGTCACCCAAAATCCACACACCCAGCTTTCTCGAAAACATAGCCTTAGCCATTGTCTGTGCTCTCACAACTCCTACTAACAAAACTCCTGATACCCTCTCTTCCTGTACACTACAACCAGTAAACATGATTGGCCTTTCCATGCCAGCATCCTCAAAAGCTCCGATGTTGCTCGTGCTGTCCACAGACTACTGCGATGTCCATGGACAGATCATACAATTGAAGGAGGTGGGGAGCCCTACACTTAATTTAAACAATTTATTGTACAATGGTGACTCTTAAAAGAGCCATTTCTTCAGTTTACAATTTATTTTTGATTCTGATTTTTATTTTCTACAACTACTTAGAAATATGTTCATATGCACTGCACATCTTTTTCACTTAAACTTTCTCATTGCATTTTGAATATTTACAAGAAACATCTGATTCCCAAAATCCGTAAAATTAACTACATCACTCCAAAAATTGTTTGCAACAGCCAGCTTGATGTTTTCATTTTCCAAAAGATGCCATGCCTACACCATTCGAAAACATACATAAACCTTTATTTACAAGGTGGCTACCTTCTTCTAGTTGTGCACAAAGCACATTTGGGCATTTCCATGCTTCCCTTGGATGTATTCCCGAAAGAAAATCTTTCCATATGGAAATAGTTCCATTAAGCCTCAGCACGTATCTTTTAATGCAACGTGCAAATAGCCCAAACTATTTCCTCCACAATGAACAACAATAATATCTGGCCATTGAAAGTGAGCCATAGTCTTACAAAATGATAGTAAACTCAGCCAGTGTTGCCCAGACACTATATTCCACCCAATGACTTTTCTATTCCAAATGCTGCTTTAGCCAGTGTTTTACATGGGAAATACCGCCCAACGTCAAAACCTTCCTCTTTGCTTCTGCTTTCTCTCTCCCTCTCCCCTGCTACAACTGGTCCACTGTCTGCGACCTCGGTCCTGGGCCCTTCCACTCTCCACCTGCACTGCCTCCCTGTCAACCCCTGCACTGGGGGACTGTCTCAGTATCCTACAGACCCCCCTTCCCAGCACTTGTTCTGCACTTACCTTGCACTCGCCACCAGCTGGCCCTATGTATTTATTATGTTATGCTACTTACCTTGTACTCCACTTCCCCCCTCCCCTTCCCCTTGCACTTTTACCTTCCCCTACCCCTGCACTTCTTCTCCTTGTTCCCCCCCTCCCTGCCTCGCCACGCCTTGAAACACTTGTGTATAGGCGCGTTGCAAATGCCATATTATATCATATCAGTGACGAAGTGGTCCACTGGCGCTCAGGCGGCTCTGAAAAAGGCTGAGGAGAGGGGGTGGGTTACTGGAAATGACGCACTATCCTAGCTATGAAATAATTTCCCGACCTAATATATAAAATGAATAATTTTAATAAAGATCTGATGGTGAGACTAATTTCATTTTTTATGTTTTTAAAACAGGTACATCCTTCATTATTGTCCGTGTCACGAGTACCAGACACCGGCGGATGGGTTTTACAACCGCCAGTTGCTTCTCCGCGTGAACAACGTTACCACCCTGACCATTTTATGGGACGATCGCCAAGTACAAGTATGCCCTTACGCGGTACTAATGGCTAGATGCAACATACATACCGTTGTGGTGGCCTAGTGACTCGTCGTTGGAACAGCCATGCGATTATCAGTGCGACCCGAAGAGCTTATTTTATCGTAAACCAACACCCTTTGTACTGCACACGAACATTGCTTGCCTCAAGACGAACTATTTTGGATCGAGAGCAAAGAAAAATGCAAATCGCTGAATATTCTCTAAACATTTGATGTCCAATAAATGTACTTTACCAAATGTACCGTGTTGCTGTTTGATTTAAAAGTACAGTTTCATATTCCGAATTGTGGCGTGCTGTGTTGTGAGCTGATCTGTGTTGGTTTCCGGGTTCTGTGTGGAGTCGCGTAGAAGACGCATGGGCGCGTTTGCCTACGCAGCACAGTCACGTCACGGAGAGAGGCGGAGAATATGAATGTTTTGATAAAGTCTGTTTCAGGGGCGGGGGATTTGATTTAGTGCCGCAAACGCAGGTGAGCCAGGTCGATGGGGGGAAATGATAGGATTATCACAAAATGGCGGCTGATTTCGAGTGCGTTAATGGACGAAAAGTCGGGTAAGGTCCATAGGAAAGTTTTCTCCGATCTACCGATTTATGCTTAAAAACACATGGCCGAACCGTAGGGACAATAAAAAAAAAGTCCCGGAACTATCCTTTAAGTTGAGGTAATAGATAAAGGTGCAATGTGTGCTTTTTTCAGGTTAAACTTTAATAGGACTTAACCATTTTGTCTATCCATAAAGTGTATGTTATCTTAAATTGTATTTAAATGTATTACTGGAGAGACTAGTTATCACTGTGTTAACGTGGCTGAACTGTGGATGTACCTAATAGTACATTAGTAATTGTGTAGCTATTTCTCGTTTCACTTTTGTGCAAATGAGTCCACGATTTATGATCTTTCATTAGTCAATTTGAGTTATTTTCTAAATAAGTATAGGAATAGTGCATGTTGTTTGTTGTCAAATATCTTACTAGGTTTATATAGGTATATCTCAAATGTCTAAAGATCTACTTGTAGTAGTATTGTATCTTTATATATAATAAGTACATTTTTAGTATGTATTTGCATCCCAAAAACAATTCCAGAAGTAAATGTAGCATGCTCTGCTGGCTTTATAAAATTCTGTAAAATGTATAACGCAATTTAACACAATTTAAATTTAAGTGTCAACGTTTCCTTTTAAGGGTTGGATAATCATTTAAAAATGTAATTCCTTACATCTAAAACATTTTCAGGAAATGTTCTGTATAAAATACTAATACTGTTTTATGTTGCTCTTCAAAGTAATCAATAATGATATATACTTGAAATAATAAGAATAGTTATTATATGTGTGTATGTTCTAATATAAAATCTATGTGAACCATTTTGAAAACAAATAGAAATAACTATTACTTTTACAAATGTGAAAATACTAATAGTTAACATATGTTAACAAATGTAATGTTGTTTTTGCAATTTTAGAAATGTGATTCTTTGGACAATTTGAAAGACACAAGACACAAGTGTAATAAATACGTATATTATCATGTCACTTTTTCATTCTCTTTTATTTTGATGTACCATATGTTTTACTATGTTATGTTATATGATGTTTTGAAAGTTGTACTATACAAACACTGTTATGTTAAATGTTCAGAAACAAATATAATTACATTAGACTTAAGTATGCATAGTTGGTAGAATGGAACATTAAAATACAAAAGATACATTTTAATTTGGAGGGATTTTACTCTCCAGTGAGTTTGTTTTACCTCCACTGCCCATGTGATTATAATACACAATCTTAGATGGTTGGGTGCAAAAAACATACAATTCTTTGGTTCTTTACACATACGATGGGCAAACATGAAGTGAACATATGTTTTTCCACAGGTTATATATTATGTATATTGATGTACAGCTTTGCTGTTTATTTTATTTTCAGTGGGAACAATTGTAAATGTCAGTGGTTATTTAACTTTCTCAGAAGTGTGAGTAGTGAACTACACGAGGTAAGATTCTTCATCTACCATTCATCATATGAAACTACCTTGTGCCACAAATGCTGACTATTCTGCTTATATTACACTTTCAGAGAAAGAACATCTGGCAAATTTGAGGTACAGAGATTCTAGTTTATCTTAGATATCTATTATTTGTCATGTTAGGAGGGATAGTGTTTCAATTAAAGGTACTGGAAGAGATAGCATAATGAAACCCTTGAAATTCAGTCAAAAACCTTTAGTTGAGGCACGGTTAAGGTGAAACATACTATGCAATGAATCCCTTCAAAATCATTCAAAAAGTCTTTAGTCGAAGTGACGTTAATTTAATATAATGCAACAAAACCCCTGAGATGTGGCAGATGTTTGGACGATACGCCATATTAATAATGAGGCACCCATTGCACAGCCCTTAAGCACAATGATAACATCCCAAATGAAAGTGTGTTTTAAGATGCACCATTTTAATGGAATATTCCCAAAGAAAATCTGGGGGAAAACTTCCCCAGGTCCTCATGAGTTGGTTCAGGTTCCCTAACTATGCTTGGTCGCTTGGGCAAATTTCAGGGAAATATGTATGCCCCTCAAATAAACAAATTCACCAACCAACACTGAAACTAATCCTATAAACCTTTAAGTCTCTAAAACTGAGATCATGTTGCTTGGCTGTAAACATTCCTACCACCCTTTGAATTCAACCTGTCACTTACAATGGGTTATCTTTTACACCATCTAATATTGGCTGAAACATGCGATTCCTCTTCAACAATGAGTTCATATTCTTGCTGCAAATAAACAATATTGTCATGAACACCTTCTTCAGTATCCCACCTTTGAGAGACTATATTCTTATGCTTTCAGAACGTATCACCATTATCGTAGCTGTGGCACAATCTCGCATTGATCATAGCATAAGTATCTAGGGAGATTTACAGGCATTGTCCTTAGCTAATTTCCAAAGTGATTTGATCCATGCAATTCACGTTATCATATGTTTTAACCAATTTGATCATGTAACATCAGCACTCACATCTTTGGATTTGTTACTGATTAAACAGAGGGAATGATACAGAACCCTTTGTTTAACACATAACACTTTGCACATCCATGCTCCTGCTACTGGTCAGTGTTGGGGGCCTGCCTCGTATCACCAGGGCAGGCCCCCAACACTTCAGCAGATGAAGGAGCAGGGATCACCCGCTCGCTCTGGATCACCGGAGCAACCCAAGTGGCAGGGGGCACCCAGCACACTGCGGCCCTGGCTCTGGGGGAATCCAGGCCGGGGTTGGACCTACAGCCAAGATCACCTGGCCGCAGTACGCTTCAGGGATGGCGTTGCCCAGCAGGGGCACCATCCTCATGCGGGGCCCCGTCCTTGGGCCCAGAGCATGCAGTGCTGCACCGGCATGGTGCCGTACAATAACCACACCGGAGCCTTTGTTGGTTCGACTCCCGAGCCGGAAGCGGCTCGTATCTTTTATTAAGTTGGTCACGTGGCTACTGCCACGTGACCCATTACAACATCCTGGGAGCTACCATGCTCCCAGGAGGGGTGCCATGCAACAGTCAGCAAGCTGCGGCTCCCCAGATGTTTTGCACTACGACTCCCATGATCTCTCTGCGTATGGTAACAAAGTATGATGGCAATTGCAGTCCATCACATCCGGAAAGTCAAAGGTTGCAGATCTCGGAATAATAATGAGCCAGAATGCGTATGTGTGGCATCTCATAACAGACTATCTAATAAAAAAGAACAACAAAATACTTTGGGGAAAAGAATAATTTTCGTGCAAGGTTCACCACAATGGAACCTTTGCTCCATACATCTTTAACTACAGGCGCCCTTCAGCTTCTAGCTAAGCTACTGGCATGCGTTTGCACAGCAATCAACAGTGATTCAATTTGAGAGGGGACCTTGCTTAAACACATGACATCAGATGAAATGTTTCAACTTCCACCTTTTCAAACTGTGAACCATGTCAGACGCTCCGAGACACTCTGGGTAGGGCCAGCGCTAAACACAAATTCAAATAAACTTAATTATAAAATAGAATGTGTATATTTAAACTGAAAAAAACAAATTTCATTGTGGCATTGAAGAGGGGGCGGCAGGAAAGGGAATTTTAATATGTACCTTGTAGAATTGGGCTTGACACTCATGTCTGGCACTTAACACATCAGATTACCGAAATCCTGTACCTTAAAAGTGGAAATTGATTTCGGAGATAAACACTTTATTGTAAGGTGGAATTTAGAACCAGAGAACTAACTTAGTTTGGGAAATTATCAAAGAATGAAAAATAGGTTGATTGAAAACATCACAACTGTGATGTAGAGCTTCTCACCTCTGGCGCGGTTTACAAAGTCAACATGAATGGATATTCTCCACCAAAACAAATCAACGCTTCAGGGTGGCAGTGTGTTGTGACCAGATCATAGAAAAAAAACAGGAAAATAAAAGGAAAACTGATAAACATGATCTGATACAAAATTCTGGTTATCTTTCAAAAGCAGATCAAGATTAATGTAGATGATTATGTCTGATTGTGATTAAATTACTTCGGACCTGCAGGGTTACTAGGGTGCACCGTGGCGAAATCACCTACTCAGCCCTCACACTTCTACAAACCATGAGTGATCCCAATCATAAAGGCAAAACAGGCAGAGCTAAGAGATATATCACCTTCAACTTTCGTGGTAACACTGACCAAGAGGAGGCTATAATCTCAGAAGGGGTATTGAAATGAACATGTAGAAATCCAAACGGCAAAGTACAACCATCCAAAATAAAGGATTGTTCAATCCGAATTCTATAACCTGTACATACTTTAATTAAACACACCATATTCAATCAACTGTACTAGATAACACCACAAAAACGCACTCATTTGTAAAAAGAATACAGAATGTGCAGAATGTGGATGATGTAAACACTATTGGTAATGAAGCAGGTGTGAAAGGCAAGACTTTGCAACAATTTTACTTTAAAAGGATATGTTTTTTGATGAAAAATGTGCAAAAAGGTGGTCTTCAATGTCAGGCTTCTTAAAAGTTCCTCTGTTTTGTCCTTTGGTGGTTCCACAAGATCAAAGTAGGCTTTTTAGCTCCTAGTGGGATAGGTGCACCAAACAAAGCAAGCAGCTATCCTCCCACACTTCTAACCCCCGCTACAAGGACCCATGCATCTCCCCCACCTTACTTCATTCACCTTGACTCCCATCCCCTAATGTATCTACACTTACCAAAGTAGCTCACAGCTCATCTGTCCACCTGCCCACTCTTCAAATTGCTGACAATGGAAATAGCCAGGAGACTACCAATAGTGCCCTTCTCTTTTTCCCCGGTGGTTTCCTATTTTCGTTGTTTTTTGTTTACTTGTGAAGCTGTGGCATTCTCTGGGAGGCACCCTCTGGGTACAGCTTTTCACAAATATAAAGCAGCCTGTTGGCACCCGATGGAACATGCCTATGTGCTAATATTATAACTAAGGCTTCTGGTGTTATTTTTCTGCCATTTCCATCTGTATTTATCCATATTTATTTTTGGGCTTTTTTTCAGTATTTATCCACATTTATTTTTTCTCATATAAAAAGATAATTTGCAACCAGTATTTCTCTGCATTTATTCTAATTAAAACATGCATTAAAGCACACATGCAGCCATATAGGAAAGAAAGGCTTGCCTATTTTTTTTTTCCAAAACAACAAACGGTTGCTCTTGTGACTGCTGCCTTAAGATATATGCTGTCAGCAATTTGAAGAACCTAAATGCTATTTTTATACAACTTTTACACTCTCCATGCTGGCAATATGCAATGTGATTGGCCTGTGATATATGAATGACATCATAGAGAACCAGACCTGTTGCTCCGTTTTGTTAGATTTTTTTAAATACATAAATACAGACGGAAATCAGATTGATTTCCGTCTGTATTTATGTGTAAAAACGGGAAACTGCAAGCCTTCATTATAATCCCCTTCCAGGCTGGCCTTTCCAATCACCAACAATCTGAGATGTCATTGAGTGCACTCGATTTGGTTTGACTTGGTTTCCGGACCATCATTGCTTGAGAAACTCCGACTAGAGGGGTTGTTGTTGTTTAACAAAGTCCATGCTAGTGATCCAGCACACCATGGTATAATTCAAATAAATGGGAATACACATTATTTCCCAAAGACCTTTAATTGTAAAAGTAACAACGTGTGCCAGGGGTTGAGACCACATCAGTAGAAAGTACATTTTCCTCCAAGCACTTTATATTTCTAATAATCTCATCACATAGAGCTGCACCCATGGTTGGATGGTTTCGTCCATAATAACAGAAACAGATGGGGCTAAAAAGCGAAATTACAAGCTCTGGCCCTGAAAGGCGATTCAAATGCCATAGAGCAATAGCAACAAGAAAATGCTCATGGTTTTGCAAAATGGCGGATCGTACCGCTCACATGATTCCACGCTCCGTCTGTTTGCACATTTTCGGATCTAGTGTGGGCTCCCTGACTTGCTTCAGTACAACAGAGCAACGTTTACATCTCTCTTCAGCTCTCTTCAATTGATATGCAGACTGTCCAAGCAGTCTGACAATTGCAGTTTGGGATCGTGCACCTGTTCTGGATGACTGGTTGTGTCAATTATCAGCAAATGCGCCCTGTGCTGCCCTCAGGATATACTTGTACTGGTTTAGTTTCATCCACAGCGCTGAAAAGAACAAAACGCCAGTGTTCAATGGACAGCTCTTGTACCTTCTGACTCTATTAGGGCTGCCCAAGAAAGGCGTTTGATCGCCTCCTTCCCAATCAAATCTCCAAGCAGAGCGTGCTGTTATGTAGTGTTGTTGCCACGAGTTTATCACAAAAAATTGAACATAAATTATGATGAATTAATCATTTCAATTTGAAAAAGCCATGGGCAAAAGCTTTGCTAATTTAGTTATTAAACATTAGTATATTTGATTACTGTGTACACAATAAATTCAATATGTCTTGGTTTAAAGACCTTGGGTGTTATAATTAATTCTTCCAGTTTTATGGTATTTATTTTTCTGTCATGTCAGTCTGTATCTATCCATATTTATTTGTGGGCCTTTTCTTTCTGTATTTATCCACATTTATTTTTTGTCATATAAAAAGATAATTCGCAACTAGTATTTTTTTGCATTTTTTCTAATAATGCATTTATTGAAGCACAAATGCAGCCATGCAGGAAATAAAGGTTTGCTCAATTTTTTCCATAACAAACCGTTGCTCCTGTGGCTGCTGCTGCCTTAAGATATGTGCTGTCAGCAATTTGAAGAACTTTAATGTTATGTTATGTTATGTTAAAGGTATATATATAGAGCGCACGTCACCAACGGAATTGGTCCCCAGGCGCTCTGGCGGTTCTGTAAACAGGCAGGACGGAGGAGGGGAGCAGGAGAGTGGGAGAAGTGATGTGCTGTTGGCAGCTTCAGCTCGGTATACACCGAGTGCTGAGCTTTGGTGCTAGTATCGGATCGGGCGAGACCTCGAGTGCTGTAGCCGATGTTTGTGTTGTTGATGTGGTGTGGTAAAGTGCGTGCGGATAGCTGGGAGAGAGATGGTTGTGTGGCTTTGTGTGGTTTAAGTATGCAGAAGATTGAGGGTTCGGTTAGTGGGGTCTGTATCCTGATTTAGGTACTTCTGATTCCGTTAGAGATGTATCCCTGTGGGTTGGGTTCATGCTGGTTCGTCGTGGGCCGATTTGCTTTGTTGGTGCTGTGCTGACCCTGCTGTATCATACCGAGTATTGTTTGGATTGATAGGTGCGTCTGAACCTTTTCTTCGGGTGTGGGACTGGGTTGGTAATATCTATTCTCTTGTTATTTAGTGTGACACTGGTCAGTGGAGGTTTTGAATGGTTCAGGGTCAGAGTGGTGTTGATGTGGCGTTCTAGTGCTTCCGTTTTGGTGAGCTTGTGTCATTTGTTTCCTCCTGTCATGACTGCTTTCCATTGGTTCTTTGGTTTCTGTGGGGTGAACATCCTTGGAGATGTTGTTTAGTGAGATTTTGTGAGATGGGGCATTGTGCTTCCCGCTGTGTAGTTTTTTAATGCTATTTGTATACAACGTTTACACTCTCCATGCTTCCAATCTGCAATGTGATTGGCCTGCTATGTATGAGTGACATCCTACAGAACAGGCAGGAATACCTGTTTTTCTGTCTTTTTCCATTTTGTATAATAAATACAGACAGAAAGAAGATTGATTTCCATCTGTACTTATGTGTGAAAATTAGTGAAATTTAAAAACTGGAAGCCTTAATTATAATCCTGACCATTACTTATTTTGTTGAGGGTCTTTCCTGTAAAATGGGCCAGGGTATATTTGACCAGGGGCCATTTTCACATGGCATAATGGTACCGGAGGATAGCTCAGGGGCAGCGCGCTTGTCTTGGAAGCAAGGCGATGCGGAGCAACACAGTTTTGATCCCCGGGTCTGCGCTTAGAAACCTCTGGGTATTAAGTGCCTTATAAATAACCAATACAATAACATTCTATAGTAAAGGTATTGTGGCGGTGACCCAATCATTTACTTCTACTTCCTCCTCTTGCTCAGGGGAGCGTCCTCTCATTCTCCATCATGCTTTTCCCAGATGCCCCACGTACGCCCACTTCCGTGCGGCACATCACTGCGCCGGCCAGCACATTCACTCGCCTTGGAAGAGTGTACTTTGGTCCCTGCATGGCTCCCCCTGGGCTCAGTCCACCATGTTAGTCCCTTTCGGTTTTTGTTTTTTAATTATCCATGCCAGGACAAACTATACCATGGAAAGGTGACTTGATTTATGGTGACCCAATCCCTGTAAAAACAGATGTTCCTGCCAGTCAGAACTACGTCAGATTTTTGAGAGCATTCCCAAAGTTGCAAACTCCTGACAGAAAAAAATGTGATTATTGAAATACTTCATGCTTTTCATCTTATTTTTATTAAAATAAATACAACTTTGGTGATGGAAATCAGTAGACTCATTACAATTCGTTTTCATAATGCTGTTAATGTACCTTACTGTCACTCAGCAGTAAACTGCTGGATTTTCAACATGAGCTCCATGTTAGGAAAAAGACAGCACCAATTTGTGACTTTGGTGGGGGGTCTTTAACAGAACAGGAATTCAATCTAGCCTGTAAATTAGATATTTGAGGTGAGTCTGCAAACTGATAGAAAGCTTAACCTATACATCTGGCTCTCACCTCAATAAGGAATGATGTCTTTGGATAGCTT
The DNA here is from genome assembly GCF_040938575.1 of Ambystoma mexicanum. Taxonomy (NCBI): domain Eukaryota; kingdom Metazoa; phylum Chordata; class Amphibia; order Caudata; family Ambystomatidae; genus Ambystoma; species Ambystoma mexicanum. The sequence goes on along the minus strand of NC_090932.1, from coordinate 658,492,193 downwards.
TCGTGAAAGGGCACACAGTTGGACACCATTTGGTGCGATCTTGGAGCGACTTGGAGTAGTTTTGGTTGATGTTTTTGTAGCTGATGTACCAATATGTTTGATCTACCCAGGTACTACTGACTTTTAACTTTTTCTAGCTCTCAACCGTGTGACTCTAGATCCCTTTCCTATCAGCTCTTAGTGCCCACATTTGCAGGTGACATGGGTGGGAAAACGCTCTCGAGTACAGCCCCAGGGGCCAGTCGAGCGTGCCCTGGCAGGACTTTTGGCATTTTGCCTAGAATTGAATAATTGCCTAACATACATGTCATGTCCAAGAGGAAGGGCAGGCCGGTTCTTAGCCCACCAAAGAAAAAAACAACTTCATCAATGGGCTCAATTTTGGAGGCCCCGCACCTAATAGAAGAGGTAGAGGTGCTGCTAGCTGACCTCAATGATGAGGACAATGTGAGAATTGCAATTGACCCTTATGCGGCAGAACTATCCACATGCAAAGTGCAACGTCCTCTGGCACCTGTCATAACAAAAGCGGCCGTACCGACAGGAATGCTGGAACTCCCCCACCCTAATGGTCATGATGATGGCCTCAATTATGAGGTTGTTCCTCGTCATAGGATCCACTGATTATTTAAATACTGTAGTAAGTATGATGACTTAGGCAATGATAAACTGTTCCAAATTATTAATGGTCAAAAATAAGAATTCCCATGAACTGGAATGGGGAAAGCCAAGACTCCCTCACAGCCTACGTATACAATGGACTCCGATGGTGGGCGGAAGAAGTTGCCATCGTATTGTCTGCCTAAACAGATGTTACGATCAGTACCGCTACTGAACCTAACCATTGCAGCTATTTTGAATTGAAAGATTCCTTTTATGTTTAAAAAAAAATGATGTTTCAAGTTTGATTGACGAGGAGAAGACTCTGACTAACATCCTAAATGACGTGCTACGCTTGATCAAAGTTTACCACCTGTTATCTGGTGCTCCCACAGATGTTGCAGTATCTAATCTCATCCCCCCAGCAGATCAGATCATCTTAGAGGTAATGCGTCAATGGTATCTAACACATATTATTGTATACTCCTCGCCTATGATCACCCGCTAAAAGAACTTTGATTAGCACCTGGGGCAGTGGGCGCAGCCGAACAGGTTTAGCTGATCGCTTTATCTCTCATCTCATCATGCATACCACAGAACCTACAGGCTGCCTCCCTCGCCATGGGCTGCCATTTTACCCCCACCCTCCCATTTATTTTTGTCAATTTCCCAACCCCTCACACCTGCCCCTCTTACCTTATTGTTGCTTTAGCGGCACAGCCTCTACCGTAGCATCTTCCCACCTCCCTTTTCTGGCTGCCATGGTACTAGAAGAGGGGCTCTGTATGGAGCCAAGCCTTCTACAACCATGGCAGCCATGTTGGATAAATATTTTAATTCATTGAATGGGATGTGCGCAGCATCCCTTTCAATTGATATTGATATTATATTTATATTGCGCTTGTATACAAGTGTTTCAGAGCGCAACAAGGCAAGGCAGGGGAACAAGGGAGAACAAACCAACGATCTTACTAGGCCCAGTGACATTGAGAGCGCGTATGTGCATGGGAAAGGGAAAAAGGGAAAAGTGCATGGAAGGGGGGAGAAGGGGAAAGTTCGGAACAGAGAAAAAAGATAATTACAATAAATAAAATAAATATATAAATAAAGGTGATAAACAGTGATAGTGCAGCAATCAAGTGGCAAGTGCTGAGTTTAGCCGACGGGGTATATCTGATAAGTGCAGAAGAAAAAGTGGGGGGGACTGTATGGATACAGATACAGACCCCAGTGCAAGGGTTGGCCCGGAGGCAGTGCAGGAGGGTGGCAGGGTGAGCAGGTACCTGGGCGCGGGGGGCAGAGGGTGGCCTGGTGCACAGTGTCGAGAGAGAAGACAGATCAGCAGGAAAGAAGGGGGGCAAAGACAGAAGCAAAAAGGAAGGTCTTGAGGTGCTTCCAGAACCAGAGATGGTTCTCCTCAAGTTTCAGAGTGGTAGGGAGACTGTTCCAAAGGGAGGACCCAGCCAGAGACAGAAATCAGCTCGTTTCTGTGAAAAACAACTGACCATGAGGGAGTTAGAGGTAGAGGAGCATGGGAAGGGAGTTATTTACGGGGGGATAGTTGAATGTATTTTGGATCCAGGCCCCAGAAAGCCTTGTCGACAATGCAGAGGGTTTTAAATTGTAACCTTGCATCCACTGGGAGCCAGTGAAGAGATTTCAGAGCTGGAGAGATACAATCCTAGGGCTTGAGGCCAAGGACAAGACTAGTTGTGAAGGGAAGAGAGCAGAGGCATGTAGATTTAGAAAGAGGCTGTTAGGTAGTTCAACCTAGAGGGAACCAGAGCTTGGGAGGCAGTGAGCTTCTGGGGGAAGGAGAGGAAAGGCAGAGTACCTCTGAGGAGGAGCAGTGGGAAGTTTGAATGAAAATCTTTGTTTTAGCACCCTGAGTTACCAAAGCGGTAACCCGGGTCGATAATGGCGTTAACACCCCGTTCCAAGAGCTGGAACGGGGGTAATGGCCCTGAGCCCTCCTTTACCACCCTTGATTCGCTCAGCTGTTAACTTGGAATGTCGGGCCATTACCCCCTGTTCCAGCCCTTGGAATGGTTTGTTAACACCACATTAACACACACATAGTCAGATTCCAAGCAGCACCTAATACGCCACAACTACCAAGCTCGATATCAAAGACACAAGGGACCGAGTGCTTGAGGTCTAATAAGCAAATAGTCTGAACATACTGTGAACGTTGTTGGCCTCCAGGGGCTGGGGGAACAGGGCTTATATTATGACGCCATAAAGGCATGCAATAACAAGTGGTCATAAATGTGAGTAAACAAATAATGTGGGAGGAGGTGTTTGGAAGACACGTGAATACCTGAATTGTCAATCCTATGAAATTCCCCAGTGTTTATTATTTTTCTTTTATTTTCACAGACATTGGGTAGGGAAATCACCATTTATTAGGTAATGCGTACCCCGAGGGCTCTTTAAAGAGACATGTGCTGTAGGACTGCTGAGGCAGCTCTTTCAGGATCTCTCGAGGGCACCGAGTGAAGGCCACCAGGCTGCCATTTCTGGATTCTACTGACTCTTTTCAGTTGCGACAATAGAGCCCTGTTCTTTGCAGGAAGTACGTCAGTGGGCGGGGACCCCTATGCCCTTCACCTGAAGAGTTGGATGCCAGACATCGTCAGACCAGATCGACCGAACCAGAGGTAGAGGATCAATTGATGATGAGAGAAGGGATGAAAACGGAAGAAGGGCTTGAACATATAGAAGGAGTATCATTGTTATGCTTTTGGGGCGGGAGAGGTCAAACAGAAGTGACATGTTTTGTAAGGGAGCTGACCATGGGGAGAAATCTGGGGAAGAACAATTGGGGGCGACTTGGTTTAGTTCGGGTGGTGGGTTAGTGATGTGCTGTCCGTTTATTGGTTTGCAAAGCTGTTGTAAATGGCATCTTGTGTTGTCCATTCCCAGTAAGACTCCATCTTTTGTTTTGTGTTGATAGTTGGTGACCATGACTCGGATCTGCCATGCAATGCTGCAGAATGCCGGATCTTGTGGACCTCCATGCGGACAGCCCAACGAGTGCTCAGTACGATAAGATATGAGACCTACTTTCAAAGCTCCATAGGGGGTTTACCTAAGATGATACCGGGGCTGGTGAGCGTGCATGCAGGGCCAGATTTTGGGCCTGGAATATAGTATTGGTGGTAGTTGTTGCCTGCTTCATAATTGTGATCCTTTTAGTTCTGTCTCTCTTTTATAAACAGATTAATTTAGCAAAGTACCAAGGGTAGTGACTGAGCCTGGCTAGCGTATGATGCCCAGGTACTGGTTAGATTAACAATCTGGGGATAGGGTAAGGCCCAGAATTAAATAGAGATAGACGGATGATTGCATGGTAAGAGTCCTTATCCTTATCAGGATCAGTCTCCTTGTGCCTCTGGTCCTTCCCTCTCAGGACTGCGACAGAGTGGAGTCCAAGAACGCATGGAGCATGGGTAATGGGGCAAGTGATGAGTCAATACTGAATTAAATAGGGAAAGGAAAATGGGCAATCAGCAATGAAAACAGGCAGAGGAACGCTTAAAGGGGTCGCCCACCATTATATGCTTAGGCAGTTTAGCAGTTTGTCTTGTGATTACTTGGACTCATGGCGTAATAGACTCAATTTCCAATTGAGGGACATTTAACTTAGATACATTGGGAGCTCTTAGAAAGGCTTTGGAGGCGCAAGGTACTATGATACCAGCAGTTAAGTAGGTAATGTTTGCCATGTGGCTGGAAGAGGCAACAGCTAGGACAAATGATGGGAAAATGAGAGGACTGAAGGAGTTCAACTATCGACTGAGGGGACAAAGGTTTTTGGGGGCACAGAAGGGGCTTGAATGTGCACACAAATAATTCAGGAGGGAGCTATGGGTAGAGACAGGGGAGAATAGGATCAAGAAGATCAGGACAGTGAGACGCTTGAAGATATACTTGAATTTTTCACTATTATGAGATCACTTCAAGTGGCAAAGCCAGAGGAGGCACAGCAGGAGGTAACCATGGTTGAGGTGTCTCATTTAGGGCCCTCTGCCCCCAGGACACCAGTGCGGAGCTGGCTGGGGTCTGCAGGGACACAGACACCCAAGGGGCTGCCTCCCTCATATGCCTCCTCTGTGAGGAGGGGAGGTAAGATATATGAAAGAGGTTCACACCTTTTCAAGCTCCCCTCAGGCAAGTACCCTCTGGTCATGAGGACAGAGAACAACAGCAGGGTTTTAGTCACTGCCCATGTACCCTGGACACCCATGTATCAGGGAAGAGCCCCATTTCGATTTGTGAAGGGTCTGCAGACAGTAATGCAGCATTATAACCAATTGTGGGCTGAGATCATTCGAGTTAGGAGGCTATTGAAGCCACCGGACGTGAGGCAGTAGTTAGTGGAGAGGTAACTTGGCAGCTGCCGATCTGGGTTCAGGGGACATCCAGGTGCAGGCAAGTGAAAGCATAGTGACGGCGGTTACAGGGGTGTGCCCTAGAAAGACTGATTGGTCATAAACACTTGGAAAGACTGAAGCTGGTGTTCACTCAGCACTCTGGTATTACAGATCTGGAGGATACAGCTCAGGAGGCCAAGAGGCCATAGCAAACTTGATTGTTTCTGGCCTGCTTCCGAAATTAAAGGTACAGTTTAAGAATGTGGGTATAAGCTGGCAGACCAAACCAACTGGTGACAGTGGAGAATCATTGCTCGCTTGCCAGGAGCAGAAGAAGGAAAGTGTTTGAGGACAAACTCATGACCTTGCAGATGCAGAGTCTTAAAGCACAGGTGCAGGGACAGCTCCAGGGAATGCCACTCTAGCCAGTAAATCAGATCCAAAGGGGATACGGAAAGGCATAGAGGCAGAGGCAGAAGTCTGGTGGGTTTGCAGTTGTAACAAACCCAGCAAGTAGGATATTTGTGATTGCGACAATGGGGACAGCTCAATCAACAGTGACCGCGGGGAACACATGGTCAGCAAGTGCAGATAAATTGGAATCATCAGCAGGCTCCTAGAGCCATGGTACAGAACTCTCTGATTTGTGATTATTATAAGAAGGAGGGCCTTTCGAAAAATGTGACCGTGATGGTCGGAATGGGATCCGAACAGGTTCTGACAACCAGGAGAAGAGGGGACTCTGGAAGCACTAATAATCCCAGTCAACCAGAAAGGTCCTTATATGCAATGTGACGTGCAAGGGACACAGGTGTCTTGTTTGGTGGACACAGGGCAAATCGATCTGCTTTGCAAATTAATATTTGTCCACATGTTCCAATATCAGGATAAACAGTGATAGCAGTAGGCATATCGAATACTACTGGTGTACACCAGGTGACATATCCCCTTACTGTCAATGCAGAGCCTATTACAGATCAACACGCTTTTCTTTGAAGTCCCACATGACCACTAAATTTGCTGGGGAGACATTTGATGTGCAAGATGAGGTGCACTATCTATTGTTTTTGAGCGTGCTCTCAGATAACGTTATAGAGATGATGGATATATTAAAGGAAGAAACAAGAGGCAAAGTTGTGGTGAAAGATGAGCAATGGTTGGAACACATACGTGGGTTAATTGATTCTATACCAGAGTGTTTGTGGGCCACCCATAATAATGAGGTGGGGAATATACACACTACTGAACCAGTGAAGATAAAGTAAAGATAGACCCATTTAAGAGATTGCCCCCCCCCCCCCCACACCACAATATCTCTTGAAGCCTGAAGCAGAGCCAGGTATCACCCCAGTCATTGAAGTCAGAGAATTATTGTTTCCAACAAGTAGCCCATGCAATTCTCCGATGTTTCCAGTGAAGAAGGTTTATCATTGTGTGCACGACTTGAGGGATATCAGTCCACTGGTAATACCTTACTATGGTGGCAGAACTAGCTTCCATATTGCCCTGCATTCCAGGATGTGTTACACATTTCATTGTGGCAGATTTGTGTTTAGCCTTTCTCGCCGTTCCTCTACATAAGATTAGTCAGAACTTGTTTGCATTTTCTCTTTAATAGGGGTTGGCCAGCACCAGGGACAGATGGGACTTGCTGACTGAGTGGGTCGAGCACCACTACAGCGGCAATTAAATAAGGAGCAGCAGTTCTTATAGTCTGTCAGCAGACAGACATCGCTCTAGGTAGGAGCATTGCAACCCCGCAACACAATCTGGTCTGTTGCTGACAGCGTGGAAGACTTAGCCGGAACTTTGTCTCTCAATGAATGACATTTCTGCCTTTCCCTGCAGGTGATAGTCTAATTATGCAATGAAAGACGCCAAATCAACTGTAGTTAAACATCTGTGTCATATTGCTTTGAATGTTATAAGCAAAGTCGGAGGGGCACTGCCTCTCTGCCACCTTTGGTGCCCAACCCTGGGGGCTGCGCCACCCCTGGTGCCTTCAGTGCCCAACCCCCAAGGGCCTCACATCATGCACTCCCCACTGGCGACCTCTGCGCGTGTGACTCAGCAGCTTGGTCACTTGTATGGAATCTCCACCAAGGGCTTGCTTCGTTTGTACTCCCCTCCCCCCCATTTGGGGAATTGGAAAGTTGGACAGTATACCAGCAAAGATGGAGAAATGAGGGACTGAATACAGCAGACCCATAACTTTAGGACATACAATGACCCCAATTCAAAGTGTTACGGTACCATCACTTATCACGTACATAAGTTCATCACACAACCTCATCAGTTAATGTCAGTTATTGAACTTGAAACACCTTATGAATTGTAGATTTGGACAGTATACCCTAAATGTTGAATGCATGTGGAACGGAATGCCACCAAACCCATGTGAGGCGTTACACGAAATCATCACAACTTCATCTGGGGATCAACTCCAATTAATGGACTTCAAACACCTTAAGAATTTGCAGTTTGGACAGTATACCATTAAAGTGGGCTAAATGTAGAAGGACATGACACGACAACCATGTCTGTAGTACATACGATTACCCCAATTTCAAGCATTAGAGAAATCATTACAGAAAAACGTTGCACACAATCGTCACTTATGATTTTATATTATAGGGTAGATGTAAAATAACTTCATGGTCGTCTAGTTGCACAATCAATGGATTCCACTCAATGCAAAGTTTTAAGCCTCAATGTACTGTGTTTAGTCAGTACATCCACTTTTGTTGCAGTCTCCTTACCTTCTTGTGTAAATATCCACCTCTTTGATGTGGTTCCAGTTTTTGTAAAATGAACCACATGGTGTTTTTGTCTGTATTTTTGAATTTTATATAGTGCTCTACCAATGACTTGTCTGTTACTTGGTTTTGGAGACATAACCTGTGTTTGGATATGCATTGTTTTATTGGTTTTATAGTTTTGCCTACATATAGCAAATGGCAAGGGAATTTAATAAAGTACATTGCTTTATTGCTGTTGCAGTTGGTATGTGCTTTCAAAGTTCACTTGATATTGTTATACTCAAAGATGTGTTTAATGTCTGTGATTCGGCACTCAACACAGCAGCCACATTTGTAATGTCCAGTCACATGTGGCAAACCAAAAGAAGGAAGTAGGGATTTCTCACTTTGTGAGTGTTTATATGTCTGCACCAATCTCTGCCTTAGATTAATGCTCTTTTTAAAGGTGAACAGGGCTTCTTTTGCAGTGTACCAGGATGTATGATAAGATGCCACTTCTTATGTACAATCAGTTAAAATGTGCTGCTGATGAAACTACATTTTGTAACACAAATTATTCTGTCATGCTTGGATGTTGCTTTAGGCATCAGATAAAGGTCTCTGTCAGTGTTGGATGCTCATTTCTTGGTTTGACTGATGATTTTTACTGGATAGCCATGTTGTTTTAATCTCCCTTGTAAATCTTTAGCCTGTTTTTCATAATCCTCTTTCTGAGTGCATTTCCACTTTATTCGCAGAAATTGACCATATGGCTGAATCAATTTCAACCCACTCAGGTGAAAGCTGTCAAAATGGAGAGGGCTACTGCGGTCTGTTGGCTTTCCGTATAGATCTGTTTGGAGCTGGTCACCACTTTGATATATTGCTAGATCCAGAAAATGGACAGTGTGCTTATCTTTGAGTAATAAACTTGATGTGTGGGTCATATTGGTTTAACCAGACAGAACAATCAGTTAACTGTATTTGATCACCTGTCGATATCGTGAAAATATCATCTATATATCTTTTTCATAGCTCCTTGCCACCCCCAGTCAGCAGGGACAGTAGAGAGATGAAGTAGGATTTTGGAGAATACATTGGTCAAACTGTGTCAGAAAGTGGTGATGAAGTGGCCAGAAGCTCTCCCAATGGTTTAATTTAGTATGAGAAGTACATCTAAATAAAAATGTTTATTAATTCTCCATGGCAGACCTACCAGATTCCCTGTAGCACCACCAGGGAAAACTATTCCAGATAATGTGCAATTGTCAGATGATTAATTGTTGGAATATGTTAAGACATTCATGTCTTCTGTCGGTCTCATTCACAATCAGGTTCAAGCTGCTCTGCCACCTGAACAAGAATCTCCAGGTCATTCTTTACAGCCCAGTGACAGTTCCCTGATAAAGGTTCACTAGAGAAAGATAGCTCTAGCCTCCAGGTTAAAGGGGCTGTACCTGGTGCGACTCACCTCAAACTCAGCTGTAAAGTTTTAGGGGCACCCATCATAGGTGGATGTCAGTCACTGCAAATGGGCGGAAGCCCCTGCAATGTAGTTCTGGGTGCTTTGTTGATCTGTCTCTCTGTGCTGGCTTACAATAATGTAGTTATAGGAAAACATGACTCTATTGTGCAAACTATTTTAGCCATGAAAAGCTTGACTGACGTTATGACATTGGTTGATGTAAGGGCTTGGCCATGGTATAAGAAATGGTGGATAGTGCATTGGCAAGGGGGAACCTGCAATCTAAATGGTGGGTGGGAATGTGTAGTAGACCTTTTGTGGGCCAGCCGAATGCCCTGTGGGTCCCTATGGGTCTCTTGATTTGGATTTTCTCCCCCACCCCTACAATAGACATAGACTATGTGCCCTGGGTCCCCAGCTTCTAGGAAGGGATATTATTGAGGCAAGGGTATTCAGTGTTGGCCATTGTGGGCCTCTGAAATCTAACCTTTCCTGGTTTGATGTTCTTTTTAACTATATTTGTTCAGTTGAATTGATTTCTTGGTCTGTTCATATTTGTACAGACATTTCTTTATTTGGATTCTGAGTTGTTGGTAATTAATTTGTATGTACATGTGTTGCTTTGAAATTGTCTTTCAGCAGCATGTGTGTAATAAATGTCATATTAAATGTAATTTCATTGTTATTATTCTGCATTGGTACATTAAGATGTATTCATTACTTCTTCCTAGCAGAGTTGATTTAAGTAGATTAAGTAGTTTGTGAAGCCTTTGGCCCAATTAAAGAAATTAGCTACAGTAGCTCCAAATAATGCCTGATGGGAACATACCTCCTTGTATTTGTGAATGTCCTGTGTGAGCAGTACCATATTCCTGTGATGCTCTACAAATTGGATGAGTGATGAAAAGTATTTGAAAATCTTGAACTCCGTAATGGAAGAGCCTAAAGTGAAGTCCCCAGCCTAACCTTAGGGATAGAGAAATGAGTGCAGCTACTAACATACTTACTACTGTTACAGAAATGGTGACCATATTATACCAGACCCTTCACATGTCTCTGATCTAATTTATTACTGTCATTTTGTTTTTTTTATAATGAAAATAACTAAAATGATTTTGTGGAATTGACACTGATCAATTAGTGGTTGAATTGGCATCCAAGAGATCCACGGGGGAGTATGTGGCACCTTGGATGACAGAATTTGGAGGCAACAGCTATCTGTATGCGTAGCCATACAACTATAGTGTTATGCTGAATCTGCACTTTAAATTCAACTTTATACATATGACAGTAATAACAGGGAGCCAAAGTGGGTCGAGACCAAGCCCATGTGGGTGTAGTCTATGTGGGTCATTGGTGTTTGTGACTTTAAGGCATCTACTGGGCCTCATCACAAGTTGGCCGCTAACCCCAACCACCAAACCCCGCGCTATTAGCGCCAGATCACAGGTTTGGCGGAACGGTAAGTCCCCATTCCACATTGGGCCCATTTAGGAATTTCCCATTCGCCATTGAGCCCAAGGGGGAATGTTCAACGCTATTACCGCTGGCAGTTGAAAGACCAAAGAAATATCGAGGCTTAGTACCACAAAATGAAATACGCCAATCATTGGTCAAAAAGATACAAGTATCTTTTATTCTGTACAGATTCAATGCAAACAGATAGCTATATGGCTCCCATCACCTCGCAGTGTGTACCAGCAGACACAGTGAGGGGTGAGAGTGCTGGACATCTTAACTCAGATGTTTTAATACAATTTTCCAAACATTGTCCAGCCCCTCTCCAAACTAATTAATTTACATGATAGGGTTTGTGCCCAGTTCATATGACAAATATTACAATATTGTACAACGGATTTAACAAGTTTGCATGTCCATGAAGTTACAATGGTGACATTGGTTCTCTGTTTCACAGTAAGCATTGTTTCAAGAATCGCTACAATGCAGTTCAGAAAAAACACACGATCTGAGTTTGTTCTACATTGTCTCGTTGTTTATATGAGGATGAGGCTTGTCAGCACAGACAACACTTGGATTGCAGTTCATTTGAGTAACACGGTTTCTTTGCATAGTACAAACTGTCTGCTCTCTGTCAGCCTAAATGTTGACACAACTCAAAGCTCGTTTGGCTCATCTGCAGTGTCAAGAATGCTATTTGCAGCACAGGATTCAGGGTCGTCACTCAAAGAAATGTCCCCCTCCTCCTAACCTTTATCCTTGAATGAAGTCTCTGGCCTTTTACCCCTCCTCCTTTGATCTTTGCGATTCTTTTCGTAGAGGTAAGGTCTCCCTCGAGTAGAAGCCACTCTGCAGCCTTTCCAGAGAAGGCCAGCAAAGGATCCCCTCCCAAGAGAGCCCAAGAAAGGAAAAAGCAGTGTGCAGAAAAAACCTCTTGTGAATTTGGGCAGGTAGATAGCAGGAAACTGTCTTCAGAAATCTTAGGTAGGGATGAGCTCCCCAAAGTCCAATGATCCAGGTGGATTAATCACAGCAGAGTGAAATGGCCAGGTGCCTCTGTTATCCAGGAGACAGTAAGATGGTAAGTACTGTAACTCTGGAAGGGTACCAGGAGTGTAAATGATGGAAACAGTAGGGAAGGAAAGATAGGGAATACCCAAAGGGTATGGACAGAAAAGAACGACTCAAGACACAGGGTGTAAACAGAGTATAACCGATAGCCGGTAAGGAAATAGGAAACCAAAAGAAAGCGAGCATACAATAGCAGCCTTCTGGTACAGAGGAATAGTTCCAGAAGGAAGGTGAGGGTTGGAAAGTTTAGGCGAAAGACCGGAAAGGAACCCGGCAAAACAAAAGTGGAATAAGTCGGAACCGGTACGAAAAGAGGTTTGTACCAGCAGAAAGGGAAAAAAAGGTGGACAATGAGAGAGAGAGAGTAGCAGGAAGCAACGGTAGAGGGTGAGCAGGGAGGTAACAAAACAGCTAGCGAACAAGGAAGAAAGCAGCGACTAAGCCCAAAAGCGGAGCGCTAGCAAAAGGGATTGCAACGCACCATGAGAAAGAAAAGGCGGAGCTATAAAGGGGAAGTACACAAAGGGACAGAAAGACTAGACCTGCGCTCCGGGAAGGACGGGAGCGTGGTAGAACATTCTAATGGTGGCAAAGGAGTTGCCAAGAAGACCATAAGCGCCAAGGGACATGGCGCGTGACAGTATACCCCCTTCCCAAGCGAGATCCACCCGGCTTGCCTGGGTTACACCGGTGGAATCTTCTGACCATATCCAGGGCATATAGGTGTGAGGATGGTTCCCAAGAGTCCTCTGAATGCGGATAACCTTTCCAATGAAAGAGGTACTCCAGACGTCCTCTTCTGTATCTTGAATCTTGCAAACCCACCACCTCGTATTCTTCAGGGGACACCCTGGCAGGAAAAGATGGTTTCGGAACTGGACGGGAATAAGCATCTGTCAGATGTTCTTTGAGCAAGGATAAATGAAACACAGGATGAATGCGTTTCATATGAACAGGTAGTTTCAATCTGTAAGACACTGGGTTGACATGTTCCAATATCGGGTATGGCCCCAAATACCTAGGAGACAGCTTGGATTGACGTAACCATTGAGGAAGATACTTGGTAGAAAGCCAGACCTTGGTACCTTTCTGCCATTTGGGAGAAGAACGGCGATGAGGATTCACCTGGGCATCATAGCATCTACGAGCTTCCTGAAGGCTTCTGGAGGCAGTTTTATGTGCATCAGAGATGTCAGCCAAGAGAGCATCCACTGAAGGGATGATAGTGGCTTGGAGGTCTCCGGGTACAAAGGGGCGAGTATGGAACCCATAAGAACAGAGAAAAGGACTAAGTCGGGTAGCACTATGTTTGGAATTGTTATAGGAATATTCAGCGGTAGATAACAAGGACACCCAATTGTCCTGCTGATGGTTAACAAAGCACCTGAGGTATTGTTCCAATGATATATTTAGTCTCTCATTTTGGCTATTAGTCTGTGGATGAAAACCTGATGACAGAGCTCTTTGAACCCCCAGTTTGGCACATAGAACCTTCCACCAATTCCAGAGCCTTCCATCTAGAGTAAGAATCAGGAAGGAGCAAGTGTTGATTTACAAAGATAAGTTCATTGTGTCTGCTAATGACATCTCGGGAAGTAAGGGATGACGGTGTAGGAGTAAGTGCCTTAGCTTTCCTTATTTTTTGGAGAAAAGTAGAAACCAGACTTATGATCTTGTTGCCGGAGAACATGAGTTTTGGAAGGTGATCAGATGAGAGATCCTGACAGGGTATCCGGGAAAGGGCATCAGCCAATACATTCTTAGAACCAGGTAGATAGGTAATGGAGAAATCATATTGAGCAAAGAAATGCGCCCACCTAGCTTGGCGTGAATTGATACATTCCATATGTTGTATAGCCTTGAGATTTGTGTGATCAGTCCTCAGAACGAAAGGATAAGCGGCTCCCTGGAGTAGGTGGTGCCACTCACAAGAGGTCTTCATCGCGAGAAGCTCCATCTCGAGCACTGAGTAGTTAATTTGGCTGGGTGTAAGGGTCCTGGAAAGATAAGCAATGGGATGTTCGATTCCCTGGTGTTCCTGTAACAAAACTGTGCCGATGGCAGTAGCGGAGGCATCTGTTTCAACCACAAAAGGATATTCCTGATTAGGCTGATGCAAGATGGGAGCAGAGCAAAATAAGCTTTTTAACAGAGAAAAAGCCTCATCCGCCTGTTTGGACCAAGAAAAAGGAGCAGCTATCCCTTTCACAGGGATGTGATTGTGTAGTGTTCCATGTATCTCGGGACGCTGCATGAGATGGGAAGCGTGAGCCAACAAGAACGGGCTCGAGCAGGAGAATGCAGTGAACGGACAACGGTAGGAGAGGCGAGAGAGAATAAAGACACACATTCATGTCCCCTTATATTAGTCCTACTAACTTGTATTTACATATAAAGTTATACAGATATTGAGCTATAAATAAATCCCCATTTAACTTACCTTGTTTCCGCCCCTGCTTCAATGGCGACGAGGAGCTTCTGATCCGTACGGCCGTTGAGAAGGATCTCCGGCCGGTAAGCAGGTAGGGGCGGAGTTGCTGCCACTGTTCACCCCGCGCATCCAGGAAAACAAACCCTCCTCTGCCACTATTTACCCTTCGCGTATCCACGAAAGCAAGCCTGTGCGTATCTAGGAAAGCAGATCCAGCCTATGACACATCAGAGGGTGTCTCCCCTCCTAGTGTGAAAGCGGATTGATGGAGGTCGGCAGAGGGATGGGCCTGGGCAGAGCATGATATGATATGATATGATATGATATTTGTAACGCGCCTATACACAAGTGTTTCAAGGCGCGACGAGGCAGGGAGGGAGGGAAACAAGGGGAAGACAGACAAACGATCCTACTAGGCCAGGTGTCATTCAGATCGCGCAAGTGCAGAGGTAAGGGGAAAAGGAGAAAGTGCAGGGGGAGGAGGTGGGGGGGAAGTGCGGTACAAGGTAAGTAGCGTAAAAAATAAATAAATAATAAGTAATAAATAAAAGGGCCAGCTGGTGGCAAGTGCGAGGTAAGTGCAGAGCAAGTGCTGGGAAGGGGGCTGTAGGGATGCAGTGACAGTCCCACAGTGCAGGGGGAGCCAGGGAGGCAGTGCAAGTGGAGAGTGGCTGGGACCTGGACCGAGGTCGCTGAGAGTGGCTCAGATGCAGGTTTAGTGCAGAATTCAGTGGGGAGTTAAGCAGGTTTAGCAGGGGAGAGGGAGAGAGAAGGCAGAAGCGAAGAGGAAGGTTTTGAGGTGCTTCCGGAACCGGAGATGGTTCTCCTCAAGTTTCAGGGAGGCAGGAAGGCTGTTCCAGAGGGAGGCCCCTGCTGCGGAGAGAGATCTACCCCCAGCTCGTTGCTTCGAGAAGCGGCTGACCATGAGGGAGTTGGAGAAGGATGAGCGAAGGGCTCGTGAAGGAAGATATTTAGGAAGAGAGAGTTGAAGGTATTTAGGCCCCAGGCCCCAGAAGGCCTTGTGGACAATGCAGAGGGTTTTGAACTTAATCCTCGCAGCCACTGGGAGCCAGTGAAGAGATTTCAGTCCTGGAGAGATACGGTCCCTGGGCTTGAGGCCAAGGACAAGTCTCGCAGTTCTGTTCTGGATAAGTTGCAGAGGGCGGAGAGTGGAGGCAGGCAGATTAAGATAGAGGCTGTTGTTGACACTGTACCTCTGCGATTGGCCAGCTACCCGCCCTGTACTCATCGTATTTACTCTGAGGCTTGGCAGGAGAGGATGGTCCCTTTCACCTTCAGCAACGTGACGTGAGATAAGGGGCAGTCCGTTTCTAACAAAGGTTCGCTACAGTGAGCCTGCCCACCTGTACTGACTAGTTGAAACACCTAGTGTATGAATCCAAACGCATGCAAATATTATGCAAAGACATTTCTCCAAGTTGAATGATGGCAGAGGGTCATGCCCATATTAAGCTCTGCGAACAGGGCAAACTTAACTCTGTGAATTAAGCAGTATTACCAATTGCATTGAATGAATCCAATCATTATCAATCTCTCATTTCCTCGTTTTAGTACAGGTGTGCTACAGAAGTAATCCCCATCACTCCTAATCCTCCTTACAGTACATTCATATTACCTGAAGAAAGAATATATGTACAGGAAACAGAGAAAGAAGCAACTAAGGTCTGCCTTAACCTATTATAGATATAAAGCAGTGGACTATTTCAGTGATAAGTAGGGCCATCGTTGGCCATTATATAACTGAGACAAGCAATCAATCAGACCGGTATCATGGCAATGCAGGGGGTTCTGCGTCCTCAAATGTTCTTACAAGAGGTGGGGGAACCAACACTACCCTCGAAGCGGTTGCTCAAGTCCTTTGAGCACTATGCACATGTAGTTTGTGGGATGACCTACAGTATTGAAAGGAAAAAATCCTTGTATTTACACTGTCTAGGGCCAGTGGGGCAAGTGAAATATGAAGATCTGCCAGATATCCAAGAAGAGGAAAGTGGGGACATGAATGATATGAGAGAGCTATCAAAAAACATAAACACTACGAGAAGAAAGTCAGTACCATTTTAGAGAGTTACAAGTTCGGGAAGAGAATTCAAGAACAAGATGAAACGGTGGAACAGTATGTCACTGCTCTGAGAAAGCTGGCACGTAACTGTAAATTTGATCAGCAACTCGAAGGGAGGATCAGAGATCAATTTATGCTTGAATGTAGGAGTAGTAAAGTCAGATAGAGATTCTGGTCAGAGGATTATCCCTCGCTGGATGTTGTACTGAGACTAGCCAAAGAGGTTGAACATACTGAAACATGTGTGCTAACGTTGAAGAATAGAGTGAAAGAGATGTCAATCAAACCATCAGTCAGCACCATACAGTCTGATCAAGACGAGGTAATAGGAGCAATAAGAGGTGTAAACAAGAAAATGGCATCCAGAATGAATGCTGTTCATCAAAGAGATGCGAGAATGAGAGTTCATGAGAAGCATGAATCTGGCAAGAGAGGAAGCCGATATGAGTCCTATAGAATGACGACACCTGATGGGGAACATCAATACAGAGGACGCAATCTCCAAAGAGGAAGGAAGAACCAGACAGAGAGGATGTTACAGGTGTGGCAGTCCATCACACTGGGAAAACAGTGACAGGTGTCCTGCATTGAAGATAATTTTCAGGAGATGCAGTGGAAGAGGACATTTAGCTAAGTGCTGTAGAAGCAATCGGCGTGACGGTCCAAATTTTAATTGGATTGGTGATAACGATGAAGGAAAAGAATGCATATTCATGGTATCCGATAAAGGTGAACAAATCGATAGCCCTAGGACAACGATAACAGTGAATGGGTGCACCATCGTCATGATGGTGGATTCAGGTGCCAGGTATACTCTCATTCCAGAAGATGTATGGAGAACTTGTGGGCCAGAGTACCTATGTGAAGTAGATGTTAGAACAAAAGCGTATGGAGGAGCTAAGATTGAGCTCATTGGGTGGTTCATGGCCACCATCAAGTTCAAAGACAGAGAAGCAGTAGGTCGCATCTATGTCTCAAAGAATGGGAAGACTTCATTACTTAGTTGGACTCACATGAAACTCTTGAAGGTTTGTTTAGATCCCAATGCGAACGACACTGTATATCAGGTGGAAGGAACAGGAAATGACAATATACAGAACATTAAAGATGAAGTATTCAAAGAGAACATAATAGAATGTTTAAAGGGCTTCTCGCATCGTATCTTACTCAAATCAGGTTCCAGACCTGTTGCTGAAAAGCTGCACAATGTACCGTTAGCTCTCAGAGATGAAGTCAAGAAAGAACTAAAGAAGTTTGGAGACCAAGGCATAATTGAGAGGATAGATGCGGCTGAATGGGTGTCACCCATGGTGGTGGTGAATAAAAGCTTGGGGAAGGTGAGACTGTGCATAGATATGAGGGAACTAAATAAATTTATAATCCCAGAAAGGCATCCACTGCCAAACATTCAGGAACTTATATCAACACTGGGTCCTCTGAAAATATTTTCCACTTTGGATCTCACAGCTGCTTACCACCAGTTAAAATTACATGAAGATTACAAACATCTAACAGCGTTCATAACACCGGAAGGTCTCTATCAGTATTGGAGAATGCCTTTCGGTCTGATTTCCGCAGCTTCAGTCTTTCAGAAAGTCATATACAGAATTCTGGAAGGAGAAGAAGGAGTTGTCTTTTTTCAAGATGATGTGCTGATACATGCTAAAGATCAAGAAGAACATAATATTAGACTAAGTAAAGTACTTAGAAAACTACATCAATCTGGAATGGTAATCAGCAAAGAAAAATCTAAAATAAATAGAAGAGAAATTGAGTATTTAGGATATGTAATCTTGGGTGATTTAATCACACCACAAAAAGATCTGGCAGACTCGATTAAACCTATGATTACCAGGAAATAAAGAGCAGTTCAGAACATTCTTAGGCATGGCTGAATACTATGCAAAATTCATTCAAAATTACTCTGATCACACTGTGGAATTGAGAAACTCATTGAAAACGAGCAAGACATTTGTATGGAATGAGGGATGTGAAAGGAATTCCTCTTCATCAAAGAGGCTCTCGCTAAGGCTCCAGCTCTTCAGAGTTATGTGAGAGTAAGGAACACCATAATCACAATGGATGCGAGTGATGTAGGGCTCGGAGCATCCCTAACACAATATCATGACGGGAGAGAGTTTGTCATAGCATTCACTTCAAGACTACTTAAAGGAGCGGAGAAGAATTATGCAACCATAGAGAAGGAGGTGCTAGCAATAAAGTGGGCAACAGAGAAATTTAGGAGCTTCGTATGGGAAGTGAAGTTTGACAATCACATGGATCACAAACCATTGGTGGAAGTGTTTAGCACGAAGGGTCTCGACAAGATCTCCAGCAGAATTAGAAGATGGGTATCCAGGCTTCAAGAATTTAATTTCAACATTGTGTATATTTCTGGTTCCAAGAATCATACAGCGGACTGTCTGTCACGTTTAAGCAACTACAGCGATGTTGTTGATGGTACGGAAGAACAAGAATAGACTTGTGAAGTGTCAGAGCAATCAGTATCTAGACAAGAATGGGATGAAGAAGTAAGCAAAGATGCAGTACTGAAAGAAGTTATGAGAAATGTGGAAGAAGGAAAATGGAGCAGAAGTAAAATGATACAGGCTGGAGTTGGCGCATTCTGGAACATCAGAGATGAACTGTACATGCAGAGTGGGTATTTGATGAGAGGAGACAAGATAAAACCTCCAGATGAGCTCAGGGAGAAAATAATGAAACTAGGCCACGAAGGCCATCAAGGCATTGTACAAACGAAAAGAAGAATCAGAAACACATATTGGTGGCCTGAATGCGACTGACAAGTGGAAGACAAGATTAGAAGTTGTATCCTTTGTTCAAGGAGTGATAAAGTGTGTGTGGGAGCGAATTATCCAATGGTGTAAAGAGATATACCAGAAGCACCATGGAAAAAGATTGCAATGGATGTGTTGGGCCCAATATGGTGTCGGGGATGTTCCACGTTCTGTTTAGTTGTCATTGATATGTTAACTAGGTGGGTGGAAGTTGCTTTCATGCCGGAAGTCACCACCCAGAAAGTAATTGAGTTCATTGAAGAATTGTGTGAGCGAGAGGGTAACCCAGAAGAAGTGCTGACAGACAATGGTTCGCAGTTCAAGTCCTAAATTATGGAGAAGTATTTTAGTGAGAGATCCATAGCACACAAATGTGCGATTTATCACCCACAATTTAATGGCATTGTGGAGAGATACAATCGGGTAATCAAGGATGCCATTAAATGGGCAAAGGCAAATGGTAAATAATGGAAGACTGGTGTAAGAGAAATGATTTTAGCCCACAGATTCACACCACACAGCACCACAGGGGTTTCTCCTTTTGAATTAAGCAGGGGGAGGAAGGCTAATAAGAAATTATTCCCAGGGTGGATGAATTTGGTGGCTGGTAAGTGAATTTAGATGGTGTGGAGAAGAGTATTGAACAAATGCAAATGTCTAACAAGAGTCAACATGATAATAGATGTTTTAGAAAAGGGAGAGTACCACAAGTAGGGTGTTTGGTGAGAGTTAAAGTTCCAGTACCTTTAAGAGAGAATGGTTGTCACTGGTCCAAGCCTGTCAGAGAAGTGGAAGTGTACTCGCATGCTGTGAAAACCAATGATGGCAGAGTATGGAACAACGAGAGGGTGATGCTGTTAGGAGACGATTGTGCTGAAAGTGGTGCTGGGGAAATGACAAGTAATAAAGTGAAGAAGAGCAATGGGTGTGTGAAGAGAAGCAATGGTAGTGGTGATGTACGGAGAGATTCTGATAAAGAAGTTGATATATTCAGAGGTAGTCTCAGTGCAGTGAGCTCATTGTCCTTGTCAAACAAAACAGATTTGCGTTTTGGAAACATCCAGGAGGAAATCAAGAGCTGGAAGGAGCTACAAACAGCCAAGGCATTTATTGGACTATGTGAACTCATAATTTCATTTAGTTTGTTATTACGGAAAGGGGATGTGTAGTGTTCCGTGTATCTAGGGACGCTGCATGAGATGGGAAGCGCAAGCCAACAAGAACGGGCTCGAGCAGGAGAATGCGGTGAACGGATGACTGTTGGCGAGGCGAGAAAGAGTGAAGACACACAACATTCATGTCCCCTTATATTAGTCCTACTAACTTGTATTTACATATAAAGTTATACAGATATTGAGCTATAAATAAATCCCCATTTAACTTAACTTGTTTCCGCCCCTGCTTCAGATTGGTAAGACCACTCCTGAAAATCCCGATATGAATTTGCAGTAGAAATTTGTCAAGCCCAGGAAATGCTGTACATCTTTAACTGACTTGGGCGTGGGCCAATCCAGGGTGTCTGTAAAGTTGTGAGGGTCCATCTGAACACCGGAACTGGAGAGTATGAAACCCAAATATGGAACAGAGGTGGCTTGGAAAACACATTTATTAGGGTTGACCAAAAGATGATTTTGACAGAGGTGTTGGACTACTTGGCAAAGATGGTGTTGATGGTCTTCGTGGGAGGAAGAGTAAACCAAGATGTTGTCTAAATAGATGATAATATTGGGAAAAAGCATGTCAGAAAACAGGCGGTCCATAAATCTTTGGAATATGGCTGGTGGGTTGACCAATCCGAAAGTCATGACACAGTACACGAAGTGTCCGTACGGAGTACGGAAAGCAGTCTTCCATTCATCCCCCACACGGACTCACAGAAGGTGATAAGCTCTGCAGAGTTCTAGCTTGGTGAATACAAAAGCCCCCTGAACATACTCCAGGATGTCTTTGATGAGAGGTAAAGGATACCGATCCCGGATGGTAACTCTGTTGAGTCCGCGGTAATCGATACAGAGCCTGAGTTCCTTTGTGTCTTTCTTTGGAACAAAAAACAATGATGCCCCTGCAGGATATTGCGAAGGTTGGATAAGGCTGTTGTGTAGACTGGCATCCAGGTAATGTCTCAACACTTCCTTCTCCTTTAGGGACACAGAAAGCATTCATCCAAAAGGTACCAATGCTTTAGGTACTAGCTCAATGGCACAGTCCTCTGGACGGTGTGGCGGTAACTCTTGAGGATCCTTATCACAAAATACCTCTGAGAAATCCCCAAGAAAGGTGGGAATAACATGAATGCCCAAGGTATCTTGTGTCTTGATTGTTCCTGCAGAGGTATCCACAGCGAAATAGAGCATACCTTCTAGACAAGTCTTGTTACAGTATGCAGAGGTGAAAGCCATTTGGTTCTTGGCCCAATCGATTACAGGATTATGTCTTCTCAGCCAAGACACTCCTAATATCACAGAAATTGAGCGGCTCTAATTAGATCAAACTGGATTGTCTCGGTGTGTTTCATGATGGTCATAGTGAGGGCTATGGTGCTATGGTTGATGAGACCAGAGCTCAGAGGTTCACCATCAACCCCTTCCACCTTTTGATCCTCTTCCATTTCCAAGATATCGATGCCCATCTTCTTGGCCCAGATATTGTCCATGAAGCACCCAGCTGCTCCACAATCAACCAGAGCCAATTCCTCAATGGTGCTTTTCTTGACTTGAAGTTGGATGCACACTACCATGAGTCGGTTGTCATCTGTTAGAATAGTAGTGATGACTGACATTGTTACGAAGGGACTGGAAGAACTTCCTCTGAGACTAGTCCCCATTAGATCCGATGGGGGTTGTTTCACGAGCGGCGAGGAGGGACTTCTGGACAGTCACGGAGCATATGTCTGCTGGAACCACAGTACATACAGAGATGTTATCCCTACGTCTCTTTTTTTCTTCAGCGCTTAATGGACCTCTTGTAGTGCCTATCTGCATAGGCTCATCCTTGGGTTGAACAGGTGAGGAGGGATGCAGACTAGGGGTATTTGGAGGGAAAGGCAGACCACGTCCTCTTCGTTGTTCGGAACGTCTCTCACTGAGTCTGATATCCACCTGAAGTGTAGTGGAGAGCAGTTTGTTGAAAGTAACAGGTCTCAGTGATCGTGCCAGCTCATCCTTCAGTTCTTCACAAAGTCCTCTTCTGAAGATGGTATACTGGGCGGTTTCTGGCCATCCGGTCTTGGCTGCCACTCACTTAAAATCGGAGATGTAGGTCAATAAGTCAGAGGACCCCTGTCTAATGTCCAACAGTTCCGCGCTGGCCATCTGACCCGATTCCTGCCTCTCAAAAGTTGCCTTAAACTGAGCTGTAAAGGCACTGTAATCCTGAAGCAGTGAACTAGCACTCGTCACCAAAGGTGTAGCCCAAGCAAGAGCATTTCCTGTCAGATTTGAGACCAGGAAACCAATGCGGGCCTGATATGAAGCATATGCTTGTGGACGAAAAGTAAAGTGAATGATACAGGCTTCTATGAACTCTTTGAATTTGCGAGGTGACCCATCATATTTTCCTGAGATAAGTGCCATGGGTGGGAGCTCAGTTCGGGGCTGATCCCTGTTGGTCACCATCTGCTGTAGAGTGGCGTTCTCAGTCTTCAAAGCCTGTACTTCCTGGGTCAGTCCTTGTAGAGCGTTTACTACTTCTTGTAATTGCTCAGCGGTGGCCATATTGGTTTGTACTTGTTGGTGTTGCAAACTGTCAAGAATGCTATTTGCAGAACTGGATTCAGGGTGGTCACTCAAAGAAATGTCCCCCTCCTCCTCACCTGTATCCTTGAATGAAGTCTCTGGTCTTTTGCCCTTCCTCCTATGATCTTTGTGCTTCTTTTCGTAGAGGCAAGGTCTCCCTCGAGTAGAAGCCACTCTGCAGCCTTTCTAGAGAAGGCGAGTAAAGGACCCCCTCCCGACAGAGCCCAAGAGAGGAAAAAGCAGTGTGCGGAAAAAAACTCTCATGATTTTTGGCAGTTAGATGGCAGGAAACTGTCTTCAGAAATCTTCGGTAGGGATGAGCTCCCCAAATTCCAATGATCCGGGAGGATTAATCACAGCAGAGTGAAATGGCCAGGTGCCTCTGTTATCCAGAAGATGGTAAAATGGTAAGTACTGTAACTCTGGAAGGGTTCCGGGAGTGTAAATGATGGAAACTGTAGGGAAGGAAAGATAGGGAATACCCGAAGGGTGTGGACAGAAAAGAAGGACTGAAGACACAGAGTGTAAACGGAGTACAACTGATAGCCGGTAAGGAAATGGGAAACAAAAGACACCGGGCACACAATAACAGCCTGCCGGTACAGAAGAAGAGTTCCGGAAGGAAGGTAAGGTTTGGAAAGTTTAGGCGAAAGACCGGAAAGAAACATGGCAAAGAAAAAAGCGGAATAAGTCGGAACCTGTATGAAAAGAGGTTTGTACCAGCAGAAAGGGAAAAAAAGATGGATAATGAGAGAGAGAGAATAGCAGGAAGCAACGGTAGAGGGTGAGCAAGGAGGGAAGAAAACATCTAGCGAACAAGGAGAAAGCAGCGACTAAGCCCAAAAGCGGAGCGCAAGCAAAAGAGGTTGCAACACACCGTGAGAAAGAAAAGGTGGAGCTATAAAGGGGAACTAAACAAAGGGACAGAAAGACTAGACCCGCGCTCCCAGAAGGACAGGAGCGTGGTGGAATATTTTAATGGCGGCAAAGGAGTCACCAAGAAGACCATAAGCGCCAAGGGATATGGGGCGTGACATGCAGTTCAAAACACAGTCCACCATTTTAGGACACAAGCAAGAGTTAAAATCAAAATGGTGGATAATTCTTACAATGGCAGTGACGTTGATCAAAAATTGAAACATTTCAGTTGTGGTTTTCTGTGCAAAGCGAATGGGCTTAGGCCAATAATCATGACAAGGCAGTATTATGCGAATACAGTTTAACACTGCATTAGCGCTGGCAATAGTAGTGCCAAAAATTGGCAAAATCGCTGCAGATTTGTTTATCCGCCAAGCCCGTGATTTGGTTGACCCTTAAATGAGGCGGTAATAACGTTACCGCCACATTTAAGGGTTACTGCTAAACTCGGAATGAGGCCCTTGAGTTTGCAACTCTTTCAGGCATTCGCTGTGGAGCACCCAGGGCATACGGTCATGATTCTAGATTGCTCAATCGTTCTTGTTTGTGTAATACATTTTGAGAGTGCGACATTGTTAAATCTATCTACTACTTACTCAACATGTGGGGTAATATTGAGGACGTATGGGGGATTTTCTAGTGTTTATTGATGAGGACTCTTTGGAGTGATTTGTTTTAAATTGTATGATTGTTTTACTTAGGAATCTTTTTAATATATGGTCATTTTAGCTATTGGTTGTAGGAGATAATTTCAGAATATTAAATATTGCCTAGGATGGTTCAATACTTTTAAGACACATTTTTTAACAAGTGGTATAATGTATAAAAATCCTTAACAGTCTGTATTATACTAATAAACACATAAAATAAATAAAATATAATTATTTCCAAACTCATCTATTGGTATAAATAATAGACAGGTGGTGGCAGTTCAGAGAGAATTTGCTGGTAAATGAAGTGTAGCTCCAGACTGGGTCAACTTGCTATGCACTGGGTGGTGGAGCCAGGGTATTGTGAATTGGAGGATCAGAGTGCTGTAGTAGGTAAAAGGAAATAGCGCCCATATGTTTGGAGTGTTATTTACTAATGATAGTGGACAGGATGAATGGTATAAATCAGTGAGAGTTTGCTTGAATTCTCTTATTCCCAGTTTTTAGACAATTTAGGCAATCAAACATGTACTAGGATTCAGAATGTTCCCTCCCCGGAGATGAACATAGGGGAATTTATGAAGTATGCTCAAGTGTATAATCAACGGTTGAGTTACGAGCTCACAATTACTTTGTTTCTTTACGCATGCTGTTTTTCACCTCAGACTTGTTTTGGTATTAGCTTTCAGTTCGCTGCAGTTAAAATGATTTTCGAAACTACACAGTCTCCAGTTAACTCTTCTATCAGAGTACCCAAAAAATGTACAGTTCAAATGTGATCCTTTTACTTGACTTTGAATATAATTACTTCTTTTCATTAAATTCTTTGCGTCACTTATCTGATTCAGCTGCTAGTTCCTTCTGACTGTAACTTATCTCTGTAGACTTCATTTTTTGGCATTCTCTTCAGTTTCTCACAAATTTCACTGGAGCTAAAGTTGCTTATACCTTCCTTGATCAAGACAGGAATGAAAGGCAGTTTAGAATCTACCTCAAGATTCCAAACTACTTCACAGCTCTCAGAACCAATCATTACTTCTCTAAATGCTCACCATTTTGGATTGGGATCACAGCTGTCTCCTGAAAGGCAAAGTTATGGAAAAATATACACTTTCCCCAAGATACCTCCCCCAGCAATTTATTTAACATCTTACACATTTCCTGTACTTCTAAACCTTTTTTTCTGAAGGGAACACTTGATGGGAATTTGAAAATACCCCCTCCGTAATGCCCTGTCCCAGGGCCTGGTTTCTATGGACAACATTGATGGAACCTCCTGACCAGTCTCAGAGAATGAACATCCTCCCAAGCCACCCATGTTCTACCCTTTCCAATCCACCAGATATTGCAAGCTCTGACATACTCTAGAATACTCTAGAATCCAGAATCACCTGCACTTCCTAGTAATTCTCAGAACCCTCTACACTCACTGGACCAGGCAACTCCTGTAATCTGGTACCCTTCATAAATGGTTTTTAAAGATTAACGTAGCAAGTGAGATGCACCTTGAGACCTGAAGGCAACTTCAATTTCACATTAACTGGATACTGGAATTGTTCGATCTCAAAAGAACCTAAAAAATGGGGACTAAACTGATTCTTGCACCTGAGACCGATGTTTTTACTGGAAAGTCAACCCAACTCACCCATTTGATACTTAGGAGCGGATCGGCGCTTGCGATCAGCAAACGTCTTATAACTGGGCGTACTCTTTTGCAAGGTCTCTACAGCCCTATGAGATTCTCACCCATAGCATTCAACCTGCTCTCAACATCAGGAACCTCTACCTCCTCCAACTTTGCTTCCCTAAGAAATCTTGGATGCAATCCCTGATTTAAAAAGAAGGGATACGTTGATGTAGAATTCTTTGACGTGTTGTGGTAGCACAATTCTGCCAGCCATAATAACTCTACCCAACCATTACCAGACTTCAAATAAAATCTTAAGTATTTTTCTAGGTCTTGATTCACTCTCTCAGTTTGGCCATTAGCTTCTGGATGTTAACCTCCATCTTTAACTCTTTGCAAAATGCTTGCCAGGACAGATATCACCTGAGGAGGCAAATCATGGTGTCTCACTATGTTTTTAAAAAAGGCTTGCACTAAAGAAGAAGCTGTTGCTTCCCCCTTGATAGGCATAAAGTGGCTTGCTTTGGACAGAACATCAACCACAACCAAAATAGTAGTCCAACCCTTGTCGGGTTGAAGGTCTACAATGTAATCTAGTGAAACTGTATTCCAGGTACGAGCTGGAATGTGCAAGGGAACTAAAAGGTCTGCTGGTTTTTTATGTCAGACTTCACCCAGGCACAAGTCATAGATGTTCTCACATAATTCAAGGTATCCTTGTACATTCCTTCCCACCAACATTCTCTGTGTAACAATGCCAACATGTTTCTAAATCCTGGATGTCCTGCTAAAGGTGAATCATAACAAAGCTTTAATGCCTCTTCTTGCAATTCTTCAGATGTTAAAAACAACCTTGCATCCCTGTTGGTAAACCCTTCTTTATTTGCCGAGTTGGGTCAGGATGGAGCTCTCCTGTCTCAGGATGTCTCTGGGACAACACCGCTCCCATAGTTATATCTGAAGAATTCCACTTCCACAAAGAATCTTTGTTCGACATCTGGATGCAGCAAGACTGGTCCAGTGGTAAACTCTCCTTCAAAAAACAGAACACTTCTTCTGCTTCACCTCCCCACACAAACTTCATTCCCTTCTTCAGAAGTTGGGTAATTGGTGACACCACCTGAGAGAGATCTCAAATATATCTGTGGTAAAAGTTAGCAAATCCAATAAAACTTTGGATATCCTTGATGCTAGCTGGCATCGGTCACTCAAAAACCACCTCAATCTTGCTGGAGACAATTTCCAACCCACTTGGAGAAATTACAAAACCCAAGAACTCCACTCTTGAAGTGTGAAACTGACTATTTTCCAACTTTGTAAAATAAATGATGCTCCCGCAGCTTCATCAAGACCTTCGTAACATGTTCTTCGTGTTGTACTTCATTCTTGGAAAAAAATATTATATTGTCAATTTAAACTACCATGAAAATATCTAAGTAATCCTAAAGTACCTCATTTCTGAAAAATTGAAATGCTGCTTGGGTATTGCAGAGGCCAAAAGACATCACCTGATATTCGAAAAGTCCAAAGTGAGATCGAAATGTAGCCTTCCACTTGTCTCCTTCTCTTATTCTCACAAGATGATCCAGCCCTCTGAGATCCAATTTTGTGGACTCCTGGGCAGTCCGTGGTAGCGATATGTGGGTGTTAGCGTGCTTCAGGAGGGCATCCAGCACTTGGGTCAGCATGCGTGAAAATAGTGGTTGTGAAATGCCATGCAGCTGACCCACTGTGTGCTGGTAGGTGCCTGTGGCCAGGAAGTGGAGCGCAGGTACCAGCTTTAGTAGCGGGGGGATGGTAGTGCGTATTTCTATGAGGCTGGCAATGTCGTTGCCTATCATGTCCACTATGGTGGTGATGGTGTCCCGGTCCAACCGGTAAAGAGTGTGAATCTGCTCAGGGGTTAGATTGAATGGGCTGGGTCTGATGCGAGGGATTGGTGGCTGCCTACGAGGGACTACTGGCTGCACTGGTGGTAATTGCTGGGCCTGTCTCACCCTCCTTCTCCTCCTGCATCTCTTCTGTGCTGCCTGTTGTTGCTGCTGTTGTTGTTGTTGTAGTTGCTGTTGTTGCTGTAGTTGTAGCAGTATAGGCATGTCCTCCAGCCATGATTGCAACAGCTAGTGGTAGCATTTTGCTGTAGGAAGGGGTGTGGTGTGTGTGTGTATTCCTTTTATACTGGGACAGACTCCATTGGGTCCACCTGTGGTGATTGTGTGCACCTGTGGCAGTTGGCTTGATTGCTGATTGCTGTTTGTGGGTGGTCCGCGATGCCTGTATGGCCAGTATCGTGCAGCCCCTGATTACCGCCTTCGGGATGCCGGTATTTGCATGTCCCCGTGGATTGTGATGTCCTCCTATTACCGGCATGCCGGTATTTGCTCCCCGAAGGGGTGCGTGTATGCGCACATGCCGGTATGAGGGGGCACGGTACAGGCGGTGCCGGTATTGGCGGGTTATCGGGTCGGAATGCCCCAGACCCGTTAACGATGCCGCTATTACCATTCTGCCTTCCTTTTTTCATTACCTCCATTCTCGTAATGAGGCCCAGGGCCTCATTCCGAGTTTGGAGGTAGCCATGGTGCTATTAGCACCATGGCTGCTTCCAAACTCGGGTCCATGTCCGTGATGTCGGAATGGGGACTTACCGGGACATTCCGACCTATCCGGACCCGGTAAATCCCCATTTCGAAAACCATTCCCCATTCCCATTTGAGCTCCCATAGGGCTCAATGGGAATGGGGAAGGAGCTAATAACGGGCACGCAAATTGCGGGCCCGTTATTAGCTCCATGGTCACTTAACGGGTCCCGCTAAGACAGGCTGGTAAAACCAGCCGGTACTGGTGGGACCCGCTAAGGGGCCTCGTAATAGGGCGGTAGGGGGTTAACGGCACCGGCATCATTACTGGTGGCTTTAACCCCCTACCGCCAGGGTCGTAATGACCCCCTTAGATTGAAATATACCTTCTGCAAGGTTTTGGCCACAGACTGAATCCTCCTGTTCAACACAGTAAGTGCCCTCACTGCCTGGCTCTGTACCTGCAAGTCTGAAGAGAGATACAGATGAAAAGCTACTGTAAATGAACTTGTGTACGAACATTGTTTTAAATGTGCTCTGCACCTTAGCTGCAAATGCTACCGAAAGCTCTCCCTCAAGAAGACCAAGGTCATATGTGAAGCCTAGCCATTTCAGATATACTCTTTTCCATGCATTCCGGTATGTTCATTTTAAACACCCTTATTCACAAAATCAAGGATTCAGAAAAACAATTACACCACCCTTTTGCGTGTACGTGTCTTACCTTCCAAGAGACAAACGGACATCTCTGTATACTGCCCTATTGTCCTCTACATAGAAGTAATTGTTTCACACAAGCACACCAATGCATTAATAACACACTGCTTTGGGGGGGGGGCGTGGCTAAGCACCAGCGCTGATGGCTGCTTAATCAGGTACTCCCGCTCTGGCGAGTTTATATACTAATATATTACTGTTTATAATCGGAGAAAACATTTCAAAATGACTTGCCAGCACTTCCGTAATCAACGTGTAAGAGGTAGCTTGCTGTGCGGCATCTAAATTTCGTCTGTAGGGTGAGGCAGAGGGAGTTAGATAGAGCCGTGGGTGCGGCCTGCAGCAGCGAGGTTGCGTATTGAATTGATATTATATTTTGATCCCGCTCGTACACAAGTGTGTCAGAGCGGGACAAGGCAAGGGAGGGGAACAGGGGAGAACAAAACAATGATCCTACTAGGCCCAGTGATATTGAGAATGCGCAAGTACATTGGAGAGGGAGAAGGGAAAAGTGCATGGAAGGAGGGAGAAGTAGAAACTACGGAGCAAAGGAGAAACAGATAAATAATAATAAATAAATAATAAAGGCAACAAACAATGGTAGTGCAGCCAGCAAGTGGCAAATGATGGGTTTAAGGCAGCAGACAAGGTAGGTCTGATAAGTGCAGAAAGAAAAAGGGTACAGATACAGACCCCAGTGCAAGGGGTGTCCCGGAGGCTGTGCGGGAGGGTGGCAGGGTGAGCAGGTACCTGGGCCAGGAGGACAGAGGGTGGCCTGGTGAACGGTGCCGAGAGAGAACAAATCAGTAGGGGAGAAGGGGGGGGGGCAAAGGCAGAAGCAAAGAGGAAGGTCTTGAGGTGCTTCTGGAACCGGAGATCGTTCTCCTCAGGTTTCAGAGTGGCAGGGAGGCTGTTCCAGAATGAGGCCCCAGTCAAAGACAGAGATCTACCCCGAGCTTGTTTCTTTGAAAAATGACTGATCCCGAGGGAGTTAGAGGTAGAGGAGCGAAGAGCTTGAGAGGGGAGGTATTTGTGGAAGGATGGCTGAAGGTATTTTGGACCCGGGCCCCAGAAAGCATTGTGGACAATGCAGAGGGTTTTGAATCTAATCCTTGCATCCACTGGGAGCCAATGGAGAGATTTCACCTGGAGAGATACGTCCCAGGGCTTGAGGTCAAGGACCAGTCTTGCAGTCCTGTTCTGGATTATTTGCAGAGGGCGGAGAGCAGAGGCGGGTAGATTTAGAAAAAGGCTGTTACAATTGTCCAACCTAGAGAGAACCAGAGCTTGGGAGACAGTGAGCTTGCAAGCCTGTGCGTGTGGAAGTGCGGTTTCTCCACAACAAAGTCAAAGTAACCTGTCATAAAGCACAGCATTACAAAATAAGGTATTTATATTTATAACACACGGCTGTATGGAATACCAATGGAAATCAATAATTTAAGATGCTGAGGCTTTCATAAATAGTTATCTAGTGGCTTGTGTGATTTCTGGGAAATGTCATTACTGTAATGTTGGAGCAAGATATGAAGCTGTGGCATATGAGGGTTCCCATTCATCAATAAGTGCACTATTTATGTGGCTTTCCCACCTTTCATGAAATCCTGGGGCAAAATATCTGTGTAATTTATCAACACAAAATACCACCAGGTTTCTCAATCTGTGGGCTAAATAGTACTTCATGTCCATTGACAGGGTGCACTATTTTCGTGGCTTTCTTGCTACGGTTTGAATTTTGGAGATTTACTTTTGCTTTACCACAATCTCACAATAACTGCCAAGTTACTGGCTCATATAGAGCTGTTCTATCAATAATAGGTTGCCCTACTTTTGTGTTTTTTTTTTACTGAATTTTGGAGCAGATATATGCTTGTCGATGACCATAACCTTAACAAGCTACCAGGTGTTTGGCATATATGACCTTCGTCACTACATAATAAGATATCATTTCTGGATTATACCCTCTCAAAAGAATTGTGAATCAGAAATTCTGCGAAGAAACAGAGTGCCAGATTTCTTACCAAAGTGTGGCTTCCAAACAAGGGCAACCCAAGGACCTGTCCTTATGTGAGTCCCCCACACCCAAGGATGATCTACAGGATCCAGTCATGCAAGCTACTCTAACAGAGATTAAAGCCCTTAAGCCATTTATGGAGGCCACAACTGCCAAGTTGCAAATGTTAGATGATAAATGGTCTACTTTCGAATCAAGAATAAACAAAGTAGAAAGAAGTATTGGCGATGCTGAAGATGTAACAGGAAGTGTGGCAACACTAGAAAACTCAGTCAACTCTTTGCAGAAGCAAGCTTAAAATGCAGAAAATCGGAATAGGAGGAACAATTTACGAATTGTGGGTCTTCCAGAGAATATTGAAAAGGACAATCCTATTCAATTCCTATACAACATGCTTCCTTTACTCCTGGATCTCCCTGCGCCCTTGCAGCTGAACATTCAAAGGGCACATCGTGTTGGACCCATAACATCTTCTCGAATGCTCCAAGAACTCTAATCTTTGCCTTACTTGACTATACTCACCTTCTGCTCATCGTGGATAAAGCTAAACAAAAAAGGCAACTAACAAGGTATCAAAATCTTTTTGTATCAGGATGTGTCTAATGCCACTGCGGCGAGAAGAAAAGAATTGTTGACATTCAGGCCTGCTCTTAGGCAATTAAATGCTAG
Organism: Ambystoma mexicanum; assembly: GCF_040938575.1. Classification (NCBI taxonomy): domain Eukaryota; kingdom Metazoa; phylum Chordata; class Amphibia; order Caudata; family Ambystomatidae; genus Ambystoma; species Ambystoma mexicanum. Next base: position 658,460,265 of record NC_090932.1, on the reverse strand, counting down.
ATATGGAATCATCCATCCAGCCATTCTAAAGGTTACACTCAATAGTCATACTTTCACCTTCCAAAATCCAATTGATCTGTGCAACTTCATTCAGAGCCACAGAAGAGTGGAAATTGACACATACAGACCACCAATATGAACAGCAATGTGCAACATGAAGTATTCATTCTTTTGTGATGTCCCCGCTGGAGCGGGATGCTGGTTGAGCCCTTTGTAATCTGGCTCTCTATCCCCACTATTCTCTGTTCCAATCACAAAATGGTTTGGAGTGGCTGTTTCCTGTTAGCCACTACTCATTCATACATTATTCGGTTTACTTGGAAATTATATAATTCCATTTTGTTTATGTTCGTGTTCCCTGTCCCCTATGTTTCCCTCCCATTAGTCCATTAATGCAGTTATTGAATACCTTAACACTACTTCTTGTGTACCTGCTATTTATTCTACCTTTCATAAGAGAATATATTATTCTTGAGCTCTGTCCATTTATTACTGTGATTTATATGTCGGTGTACATTGTTCCCATTGTCATTTATGTGATTTAACATAACTTCATGCAATGTTAAATGCCTGCATAATCCGATCAAAAGACATAGGGCCTCATTACACGGATGTCGGTAATGGTTAACGGTCACCGTTAATGGTAACGGTGACCGTTAACCATTACCGCCTTACTACGAGGTCCCTTAGCGGGTTGGTGCTTTAACGCCTGCTTTTTGCAGGCGTTAAAAACCAACCCGCTAAGGGACCTTGGTGCTAATTACGGCACCGCAAAATTGCGGTGCCGTAATTAGCACCTTCCCCATTCCCATTATGCCCTATGGGGCAAAAATGGGAATGGGGAAGGGCAGTGGTGGAAGGGGGAATTACCACCCCACCAAACTTGGAATGGGGCGGTAATTCCCCTTTCCACCAAGGCGGTGCCGGTATTTTACCGGCATGGACCAAGGTGCTAATAGCACCTTGGTCTATGTGGTAATACCGCCTTCCGTGGAATGAGGCCCATAAAGTCCTTTCCAAATTAATAGAGCTAAGCCATCCATAGCTTGCCTACAAGAATCTCACCTTTGTCAGACAGAAGCGGCTAAACTGAAACATTTATATGCGGGTCAAGTATTTTCTAGTGCATTGAATGGGAAAAGAAATGGAGTCATCATTCTCATCAACACACCTTTCTATGTAAGGTTATATCCACAGAATCAGATGATGTGGGAAGATGGGTTCTGGTGAAGTTACTTATTGATTTTACTGAATATTCAATTTTAAATGTATATAGTCCTACTAACCTTGATCCCACATTCTGGATTTAGCTAAGGAATCATATCCTCAAACTTAGCCCTAATAACCTCATTGTGTGTGGTGACTGTAACAAGAATATGGATCACTTTTTCGATAGGAAATCAAATGTACGCTTCAAAAAAACAAAATCTCACCTACAATTTGCCAACTTTGCCTCCGAATTAGGTCTTATTGATGCATGCGCATAACCCATCCCTCCGACTTAGACTATACCTTTTACTCCCCCCTCACAGCTCATTCTCAAGTATTGACGGTCTTTATCTCAAAATCCCCCACTAATTGTCTACAAGATGCCAACATAGAATATATACCTCTATCAGATCATGCACTTGTTCATGTTCAACTATCCAATCCACAAAATTCACCTAAACATAACTGATGGAGATTTAATGCAGCACTCCTGAAAGATAAACAAAGTCCTCAATTTATCCAGCAACATAATACAAACGTTTTCTCTGAAAATCTAAGCGTTGATACATCCATTGTAAATAACTGGGATTGCTATAAAGTTGATCTTAGAGGGCATATCATATTCTACACAGCTATTAAAAAGAAAAAGCTTAAACCAGAAGCAGATGATATTCTTCAAACAATCAAATCTCCAGAATCCGAGTACATACACTCAACTCAACCTCAATCCATCAACAAATCACTAGACTTAGAATACAGTATAACAGTATGGCGAAACAATACTCTTGTGCTAATCTTCTAAAATACAAATCAAAAATGTACCACATCTCTATTAAATCCAGCAAATCTCTGGCATCCTATCTTCAAATGAAAATGGATAAGGCTAAAGTTACAGGGCCTCATTACGAGTTATGCCAGTAAGGGAAAAATGATGCCGGTATGTAAATACCGGCATCATTTAACGTTCCGTAGCATTCTGACCCACAAACCCGGTATTAATGGCACCGTTATTTACGGTTACGCTAATAGCGGCATGGGCGCGTACACACGCCTCCTCAGGTAGTAAATACCGGCATGCCGGTAATAGGGGGCAATCACAACCCACGCAAACATGCAAATACCGGCATCGCGAACACGGTAATAACGGGCTGCATGATGCCGGAAAAACAGGCATCGCGGACTACCCGCAAACAGCAACCAAGATACAAGGCAGCTGCCACAGGTGCACACAATCCCCACAGGTGGAGTCAAAAGAGGCTGTGCCAGTATGAACTGAGCACACGCACACACCACAACCCCCCCCCCCCAGGTGGACTCAATGGAGTCTGTCCCAGTATAGAAGGAATACACCCACACACCACACCCCTTCCTACAGCAAAATGCTACCACTAGCTGTTGCAATACATGCCTATACTGCTACAACTACAGCAACAACAGCAGCAAGAACAGGCAGCACAGAGGAGATGCAGGAGGAGAAGGAGGGTGAGATAGGCCCAGCAATTACCACCAGCGCAGCCACCAGCGCCTCGCAGGCAGCCACCAATCCCTCGCATCATACCCAGCCCAATCAACCTAACCCCTGAGCAGATCCACACCCTGTACCAGTTGGACCGTGACACCATCACCACCATAGTGGACATGATACACAACAACATTGCCAGTCTCATACAAATACGCACTGCCATCCCCCCACTACTGAAGGTGGTGTCTGTGCTACACTTCCTGGCCACAGGCACCTACTAACACACAGTGGGCCAGCTGCATGGCATTTCACAACCACTATTCTCATGCATGCTGAACCAAGTGCTGGATGCCCTCCTGAAGCATGCAAGCACCCACATATCCCTACCACGGACTGGCCAGGAGATAGCCGAAACCAAAGTAGGCTTCCATGCACTGGCCGGCATGCCCAATTGTGTTGGTGCCATCGACTGCACCCATGTGGAATTGGTAGTCCCCCATGCCATAGAGGCGGTGTACCGCAATTGCAAGCAATACCACTCCATCAATGTGCAAATGGTATGTGACTCCAGCAAAATTATCACCCATTGCTGCACCAGATTTCCTGGATCCACACATGATGCCATTGTACTGCGCAACTCCACGCTACCCCGTCACATAGAGCGACATGCTGGACCACGTGCCTGGCTGCTCGGTGAGTTGCACAACAGGCCCATGGCCATGCTGTAGGGTACTCGTGTGCGGATGCAGAAGGGGGGGGATAGTTTACCAGGGTGAGAAAGGGGGGGTAGTTTACCAGGGTGGGAAAGGGGGGGTTAAAGGTACACCTGGGTAGCAATAGCCAGTGAGTGGAGAATGAATGCAGAGCTAAACACTCCTCACCTGACGAGCCAAACGGAAAATGACACATCACTGGGCCACATATCACAAATAATGCAAATGGATGACAACAAGTAAGAGGCACAACCGGGGCACCATGGTGATGGCAAGCAATGCATGACTGAATAGGATGGCAACTGTGGCAATGCGGCTAGTGTGACCATGCATAGTGAAGAGTATACAGCATGAATTGGAGGCTAAACATTGTTGCACTGCCACAGCACATCTGCCTCAGCATGCATGATTACACCCTGCATCATCTATTCAACCCCACCCATTGTTCCACACCTCTTTCCAGTATACATCCCATATAGGTGACAATTTGGTACACGTACAGGGACATGTGCATGCTCACACCTAATAGCTGCTGCCATGACCGTGCTCCCTGAAGGTGTCAGTTCAGAGTGACACACACCTATTTGTATCTGCTTGCAGGTGATGGAGGATATCCCTTGAGGCCGTGGCTACTTACCCCTGTGCGGAACCCGCAGAACAGCCATGAAGAGGAGTACAATCGTGTGCACACTCGTACCCGTGTCATGATTGAGCAGACCTTTGGCCTGTTGAAGGCGCGGTTCCGCTGCCTAAGCAGGTCTGGTGGGGCACTCCTATATAGGCCTGAGAAGGTGGCAAAGATCACCATGGCCTGTGTCATGCTGCACAATATGTGCGTCCGAAGGAATGTACCACTGCCACCTGACATTGACATGCATGGCCCGGGTGAGGATGAAGGGGATGGAGACGGAGGCGAAGGAGCCCCCCTGCCAGTACGTGATGCACGGGATGGCCATGCTGTACGCCAAGCACTAATTGACGAATACTTTTAAGACACAGGGACCATGAATTACTTTTGTCAGTCAGACACTGGGCCAATGTGAAAATGCACAAGGGAATGTTGTAATTTTGAGACTGAACACTGTAACACATTAAATGGATGCACGCCAAAAATGACAATGTCCAGCCATGGATTGTTCTCCAGAAAACTTGTGTATTATATGAAAGTGCAAAACTGTGCCCACTCCCCCCTCCCACGACCCCCCAACAAACTCCCTCACCCACCCGACAGACCCCAGTGAACAGCCCAACAAACTCCCTCACCCACCCCACAGATCCCAGATGTCCCCATGTGTGCAACAAACAGTGTTGCCTTCAACAATCCTACTCCTCACATTTCTTCCATTTTTCAAAAAGTCACTTTTTGGCGACTTTCAGGTCTGGGGGTGCGATGGCCATGCACTGTGCACTCCTGCGCGTTAAGCACACAGGGCTTGATTGGACAGAGGTGGAAGGTGTTAACGTGGTCGAGGTGTCAATTGTCAATTCTCTGTCAGACCCATGGTGTGGCTGCTGCACTTGCCTGATGTTGGCTAGTAGGGCCTCGGTCAGTGACCCCATGCACTGCCTGAATGCAGACGTGGACGCCTCCACGGCTGCTGTATTTGCGGCAATGGCCGTGGCTATGGCCTTCATGGCCTCATTACCGGCAACAACCTGTTGCCGCATTATCTGCAGCATCTCGTCTTGACGGGTCTCCACCCTTGCCAGACGGACCTCAAAGGGGGTTTCTGTCGCAGGTGTACCGGTGGAGGGCTGGGTGGCGGAGGGCTGGGTGGTAGAGGGCTGGGTGGTGGCAGGCACCTGCGTGGGGCCCTCGTCCTGGGCACTGTCATCCTCAAATACGCCGATGTCCGAGTCCCCTAGGTCGGAGTCATGGAGACATTGGGTCATCCAGGCTCTCTGTCTCCGCAGGGAGTAAGGGGGGGCCAATGGGTGTTGGGCTGGGCGATCCCGAAAAATCTTCGGCCTCTTCAACCACCTCTGTGGACAGGACATCCGTGGTGGCCGGCGGTACAGCTGGCACTGTCGCAGCAGGTGCCCCCTGCAGAGATGATGCCTTGCGTGGCACACTGGGAGTGGTCACAGGAAATTTTTTGGAGGAGGGGGTTGCGGTGTCCCTGGTCCCCTTGCTTGCACTGGATGTGCCTGACCCCCTGTCCTGGGTTCCACCTTCCTCATCAGTGCCTGGGGGATAGAAGAGATGCAGGTCATCAGTGAGATTGCCAAATGGCAGCTGTGATTTGTGGCAGTGTTATATCTTGATACATTCAGGCATGATTTCATTTCTGTTGTGTGGCATTTGGCGTACTGAGGGGACATGTTGGCAATGATTGCATGGCTGGTGGCAATGGATTGTCTAGGTGTGGGGGGACATTGGGATGGATGGGTTTACAGATTTCACGCAGCATGCGTGTGGTGCAGGGGTGGCAATCAATATTCTGTTGGTGAGTTGATGTTGCCTTGGGTATGGGAATTGCCTTGCCTATTCTGACTCCCACCTCACTTGTGTCACATCATGTTTTGTTATAGGTGGATGTGATGGTTCACTCACCTTCCTCTGTTGTAGTAGCTGCCCCAAACTCCTGCTCTCCAATCCCCTCGATGGATTCTGGATCGATGAACCCACTTGCAATCTCCTCCCATGTGGTGAGCTTAACAGGGGAGTGTGTGCCACCGCCTGTCGCCATTGCGGCCCTCCAGTTCTCCGCAAAGATCTTCCGCACACGGAGGCGGAGGTCGTCCCAGCGCTTTCTGCAATCCCGGACACTCCTTGGGGTAACCCCCACTGCTGTTACCCTCTGCGCAAACCTCCTGCCACACCTGTTTTTTATGCGTTTGGGCCGCATGCTTCAGGTCCGTGCTTCGGATAATGTCAGCATGCTGTTGTAGGGTGTCCGCTAGCATTGTCAATTCTGCATCTGAGAAGTGCTGCTTCCTCTTCCTTTGTTTGCTTTGTTTGCTTTTTCCGGTGGCCTTTGACATCCTGGTTTTGTTTTGGCACTCAACAACACGGGTGTAGTGGTAGAAATGGAGGATGGCAATGGATTGTATTTTTAAAGATGGCCGCCGGCCCACTTCCCGTTCCTGCGCGATGACGTAATTTCCGGGTCTGTTTTTTGCAAACACAGTAATACCATGGTGCTATTACCGTGCCGGTATTTACGGGTTAGTGTGAGGCGGTAGCGCAATGGGCGGTCCCCGCAATGCCGGTATAGGGGGCTTGGAGGCCCTTTACCGGCATGGCGGTGTTGCCACTACCGGCATGGGGGAACGCACGTATGAACCCGCTATTAGCGGGTTCATACGTGCACGGACCCGCTCATTCCGGCATGCCGGTAATGAACACGGTTTTTACCGGCATACTCGTAATGAGGCCCACAGTCATTAAGGATCAGAACGGCAATATAATATTCTCTGATAAAGGAATTTTAAAAGCATTCTCAAACTTCTACCAAAATGTATATTCTTCTGAAACCCCGCCCAATAGCACCCATGCTCATGATTTTCTTAGACATATACACCACAACTCATATTCAAACACACATTTCCAGACGCTAAATGCTCCCCATTCCCCCAGTGAAATTAGTAATGCTATCAAAAACCTCAAAAAATGTAAGGCTCTGGGTTCCGGATGCCTTCCGGATTGACTTTTTCACCCACTTTAATGATCTATTAGTTCCCGAACTCAATCAACTTTATACTTCCTTCATTGCTAATGAAAAAGCTTTAGGAACCTTTTCAGAAGAAATGTTTATTGTATTCCCTAACCCAACAAAGATCCTGAAATGACCCAGAATTATAGACCTATTTCACTCATCAACTTCCAAACTTAATTAAAAATGATCAGGTGGACTATGTTATAGGGTGATTATCCTCAGCCAGTATCAGACTCTTAATTGATATTCTTAACGTCATTCAGAAATCTACCAACCCTTTTGCGGCCATAGCACTCGATGCTGAAAAAGCCTTTGATAGGATTGAGTGGAATTATATGTTCCAAGCTCTTAAATGGCACAGGATCACTGATCCCTTTATATCTATGGTCAAAGATTTGTATTCCAATCCCAAAACATCAGTCTGTGTAAATGGACAGATGTCTTCTTTTTTTCCACTTCACAGAGGTACTCGCCAAGGTTGTCCCCTCTCTCCACTCCTCTTTATTCTTGTGCTAGAACCCTTCCTCGAAGCAATTAGACAGGATGATAATATAACTGGTGTTTTTTTATGATATTCAAATTAAGACAGCTGTTTATACTGATGATGTATTTCTACTCCTCAATATAATAGACATGTGTTTGCATCATCTACTTCACATTATTGCACAATTCTCTCTGGCATCAGGATACAAGCTCAATGTGGATAAATTAGAGATCGCACCACTTAATCTACATTGTACCGAACATCGTATTTCACTCTGTCATGAAATGGTCCCCTTCAGCTATTAAATACCTAGGCATTCATATATCCTCCTCCACTTAAGATATTATCAAACAGAATACCACAACTATCCTGACGAGAGTAAAGGAGATTACTAATTTGTGGCCCCTCCTTTTTTGTATGATGGTGGCGTAGGCTAGAATCTGTCAAAATGATTTCCCCAATTATACTTCATTTTCTGTACATGCTCCCAATCTTCTTTCCCACTTCATTCTTCAAATCACTGGATTCCTGTATTCTCAAGTTTATCTGGGGTAAAAAGAAACTAAGAAAATCCCTATGTGAGCTTAAGAAGCCTTGACCTGGTGGTGGAGTTGGCTTCCTGATTTAAAAAAATACCATATGGCATTTGTGTTACGTCAAGCTCAACTGTGGTTTATACCTACTGGTTCTAACATGCCCAACTGGCTGTGTTTAGAGAGAGCAATGGCCTGCCCTCATACTCTTTCAGATTGCCCTAATATTACAGGAAATAATACATATCTTACTTGTCCTAGTATTACTATTTCAGTCACCTATCTTCAAGCTTATTTATTTCCATCCATAACCAAAACATAGCAATTTGTTTTACAATACATTTGAATGAATCCCATGATAAAGGTCAACAAAAGAATCATATGCTAGAGACCATGGCTTTCTCTAGGTATTAAATGTGTAGGACAACTCTTCATTCAAGGTACTCCACTCACTTTTAGTGAGATGGTAACTAGATGCCATTTGCCAATATCATTTATACAGCAATATTTCTGTCTGATTGATGCAATCATGGAAAATTATGATGTACTAATATGTAATCGTAATGTCTAACAAGCTGAAAGAATACACTTGTCTAACTCAAATTGTACAGCCTCTATGTTTAATAAGATATGGTTATTAAGTTCAACGATTGAAAACCTGTGTAATTGCTCAGTGGTATGGAAGCAGGACTGCTCACTAATAGACTCTCAACCACTATGGCTATCTTTATGTAAGAATATATCTAAAGCTATAGTCTCAGCCAGCTAACTCAGGGTAGAGCTACACAAAACGATAGGTGCTGGTCTTGTATTCATGCTCAAGGCTCTTTCAAACATGTTGTTTTTGAATGTACCTATGGTAAGGGATTTTGGGAAAAAGTATCGAAAATTCTCAGTGTATTTTTCCTCTGCAACAAGATATATGTCTTAGCTTTCTTTTTACTGGTAGTACAATGATTCAACGAGCAACTGACAAATACTTTTTATTTCTTTGACATTTTAATGGCAATAGCAATTCAAACCATTACCTCTAACTGGAAAGATTTTAAGTGTTTGCATGTCAAAATATGGTGGAACGCTGCGTGTAATATACATAGAATGGAAAAATGTAATTCTGCGTCCCCTTATTCACAGCTCAAACATGAATTGAAATGGCAGTCGTTCATAGAACTTTTAGATAACACTACCTCAAACCAATAGAAAGGTTAATACTCTGCTGTTAGCGTATATTGTTAGTATACACTTCTCTCCCTCCCCCTTTTTCATGTTTGTCCTGTGCGTCTTTCTTTAATTTTAAGTTACATATTTTATACAACTATACATTTATCTTAATTTGCATTTTATGCATTAGGTTATATAATGAATACTATACCATACAACTCTGGCTTGGTCCTATCTACTCTAGACGATTGGTTTGTTATATCTTCTGCCTTTTCTTATCACTTGACTTTAAATATATTGTAAGAGTCCTATATGCTAATTGATTTCAATAAAAATATCTAAAAAAAGATAATAATAACACCCTGCTTTCATACCAACAACAATACACAGGGTGAGGGGCTTCAGAATGCTAATGCCCCCTTCCCTATGAGCTGCGACTTCACAGAGAAGGGGCCATTATCACTCCCCATTTTACAAATGTGTCCACGACAGCCCAGTAATAAATTATGTTTGGGGATCAGGGAAGGAATTGGGTTGGAACAAGACTCACCTGTGCTGAATGTGCCCCGTCTGCAAGTGCAACATTAGTGGGCAAATGCATAAAGTGACTGATCACTTTATAAAGTTCACCTGGGCGATTAACAGCCAGAGAAATATGAGTAGTCATATAATGTGAATGAACCTGATGACCTTGGTATTTGTATTGTTGGTGAATGGTATGAAGCTGTTCAAGCATCTGATCCTCGGCACCTCCTTCTCTGTCAAATATCTTAACAACAACTGGATTGAATTTCCCCAGACCCATCCCGGAAATCGAGTCAATGCTTCATGCCCAAGTTGTAACTGTTCAAATTCCGTCCAGTGGATTTTGCTGTGTATTGCAAACAAATGTGAACTTTTTCTCTATGGAGAAATGAATGTGAGTGCCCGAAAATCATCATTTTCTTGCTTTCTTAAAACTTTCTCATTTTCAAGCTAAGTTTTTCCATAATTTCCACTGGTGGGACGGAGGGGCGGCTGGCAAACATTATGCTGGCACAATATCAGCCAAATCCGTCAAACGTATTAGAAAATCAATTTTCAGGTTTCCTATAGACCTTGATACTCAACTGTAGTGCAGCGAAATTAAAATATATATTAGTAATTGAGAATATAATATATTCTGAAATGTGTATGCCAACTAATGAATAGTTGCTACAACATAATTTTAAACTCCAGTATTATAATGTTATTTACTGCACGGAGTCAGCAATTGGGGTGGGCTGTATCTTAGAAAAATGGTGTGCTTTCACCTTAGAAGTGAGGTGACAATTTAATTGCATAAGGAAGTCACAGGGCTCTCGTGCAGCTGAATCAACAGAGCCCATGACAACTGTCGAGTGGAAATGCAAGATTTGCAATCTCAAACATTAAAGCCCTCACTCGATGCCCAGAAAAAAACAAATCTGATATTGTTTACAACGCCAGGATATTAAGAGCATTGTAAATAGAGAGAGAGGAATAATTAGGAAGAACTATTAACTCTGATCAGTTATATAACCAATAGAGCCCTTTATAAGTGGCCTCATGAATCTCGCATCACTTTTTCTAGATCGGTAGGCATGTGATCTTGGGCGCATTTGCTGGGACAAGTGTATAGGCGTTCCAGGCTATCTCTTGTTGTTAAACAAGTGGGCAATGGACATGTGTCCCAGTGACCACTGTGAGACCCCAGAGGTGAAGATGCTGGACAGTCTATCATCCGACTGTGATTCCAAGCATTTGCCTCCACTTTGGTGTGTGTGTTTGTCTGTGAGGGCTGTGTTATGGTGCACTGCTTCCACTGTCCTTCCTGAATGCGAGTCCAAGAGGGCCATTTTTAATCAACTCACAGAACACCTGGAGACCATGAGAAGGGCAGCAGTGCAGGGACGTCATTTCACCAAAATGCCAGGGGTAGCGGAAGTGACATCAGATGGCCCTTGGCCCCTGATGACATCACAGGAAGTGCTGCCATTTGACCCTAGCCCGAAGTGATATTGCGGGAAGCAACAGAGCACGACCTTTCACCCGTTGACAAAACAGGAAGCGACATCACATAGCATTGTACACTACGAAAAATATGGTTACGATATCACTATAATCTGATGTACATTTCATACAAGAATAGATCGCCATATGTATTGTTAAGGTCAGTGTGTATATGCCCAAATTAACAAATTACTGTGTCTGCAAGCAAACGTCCATGACCAAATGATAATGATGTGGTATTATATAGCACTTACGCTTAAGCGCTTTATATAGAAAAAATACACACAAAATATCACCCAACCTGTGTTGGTACTCATTTATCGACCTCAGAAGTATGACAGGCTGAGTTGAGGCGTTTAAGAACAGACTAAATCAGTGACTCACTCCCTGAAGTATACTTGAAATAAACATTTAATGAGTCTAGCAATTAGTGTATAGAATTGCAGAAAGACACATTATTTGGTATTGCTATTCTTTCTTTTTTAGGGTCAGTGCTTAAAGTGTTAGACTTGTGGAACTCTTGTTCTTATTTTTCCTCTTTTGTTAAGGGGCCTGAACAAGAATGCCAGCCACTCCAGAAGTAAAGAGCCACATGGTGCTGGCCACAGCCCAGGAGCTTGCATTACAAAAAAATAAAAACGTTTTTTTTTTCTTCAGCGGTTGCAAGAGAGACCACAGAGGTCGCAGTTGTGACCTCTGGCGACCCCTAAATGACGTCCCTGCAGCAGTGGGCTGTATATATAAATCTTCATGATAACATAAGAACATGTAAAAACTCAGCACTGCCGTTGCAGGTAGGCACAACATGTCCTTTTTGCGTGGACAGGCAATAAGGTAGCTTTGCAGCCCTGCTGAAGCTCAACCTGAAACATCTAATCATCCCCATCTCCTCCCAAGGACACACTACTGTCTATGTGTGAACCTGGCCAGGCCTTACGAAATACAGATCCTCATTTGCATACTGTGGTAAATTACATTGTTACACGTCGAGTACCTTTTGTACCACTCACTCAAATGTAAACAGTGTTGGTGCAGGGACACCATTTGGGTGTCACCATGGGTTGCAGCTGCTGGACTGTTGGCCAGCGTCATGTGACTCTTTGTTTCCGAAGTGGCTGTCTTTCTTGTTCAGACCTCTTAAAAAACCTGGCGTTCCACAAGTGTAACACTTTCAGCAGTGAGCCTAAATTTGAAGAAATAGGAATAACAAATCATTTGTCTTTCTGGAATTCTATATAATATCTGCTAGACTGATTTAAAGGTTTATTTCAGGCACACTTCAGGGGGTGAGTCACTGATTTAGTATGTTCTTAAACACCTCCACTGAGCCTTTCACCTTTCTGAGGTCGATAAATGAGTACCAACACAGGTTGGGCGATATTGTATGTACACTTGTTCTCTATTGTTCTAAGAGACCAGCATTGGCTAAAAATTAGCGACAGGATACTACTCAAAACAGTATCCCTTTCCTTCAAAGGTCTTAATAACACTGCCCCCCTTTTGGCCAGACTTACTAGAAAAATCTCAACGCACCACACCAGAGCCTCCAATCATCTGTGTCTAAAAATTCCTAGATACAAACTTTCCAAAGCAGGTGGATCTAGCTTCCCTGTCAAAGCTGCCCTATTCTGGAATACGCTACCTTCTTCCTTCAGAATGGAGCAACCTTATTCCCGTTTCAGACGGAGCCTACAGAACTGGTTGCAAGCTAACGACACCTAGCTGTAGACCCTTAGCTGGACCCCGACTTCCCTGCTTGAACCCTGTATGCACACATATCTCCTTCCTACTTGCTCATGAATGCATCTACCAATTCCCATGGATACTAGACCTAACTGAATGTCACTTATAATCTGTTGCTGTTTCTGCTCCATGTATATGCCTGTACAATGTAACTAAGCTTTGAGTATTCTTGTACTGCTGCGCCCTGCTACCCAAGGTTTTGGTGCGCATTACCAAGTAAATAAACAAACATATAAAGCGCTTAAGCGTAAATGCTATATAATAACACATCATTATCATTTGCCTTGGATGTCTGCTTGCATTCACAGTAATTTGGGCCTAATACACACTGACATTAATGATACATATGATGATTCACTTTTGTATGAAATGTATATCCCATTATAGTGCTATTGTAACCATATTTTTCGTAGTGTACCTAGGAACAATGCAATGCCACTTCCTGCTTTGTCAAGGGGTGAAATGTCGCGTTCCATTGCTTTCTGTGATATCACTTCAGTGTGGGATCAAATGACATCACTTAATGTAATGTCATCAGAGGTCAAGGCTCGTGTGATGTCACTTCCACTACCCCTGTCATTTTGGTTAAGTTATGTCCCTGTGTTGGTGAACACAGAGCCAGCGCCCCCCACACCAGGCAAATAAGTGCTGTAATAGCAGGTGTTTTCATTATAACCCAATGTTTTTCAAGGTACCGGTCTAAGGTGATTAATGGCTCACTGAGTCTGAGCCAACCTTGCCTGTCACAACTAGGACTGTGCGTGTATCTAAGTCTGCCCATCTTCATCTATTTGGCCAAAAAATGCACACCTGTCTGACAAAGTCGCTCAGTCTTGAAATGTTTACATTGACTTGGACGGGGGAGACTTCGCCGCACACTAAGCGCTTGGAAAACACAGAGATAGTGGCAACAGAGGACTGGACCGTACACACATGCTAAATGTGGTGAAGTGAAAGGGGTCCCAATAACGCACTCTGCAATGTGTTAGGCTCTCACTCGCTCGCACTCTTTCATATGAATTACGAGACAGAGCCTTGCATGCCATGAACTAACTTTATTCACTCCTTCATAGTAACTGCCTTTTCCCCCCTTCGCTCCTCCCCTTTCACCCTCTTCCCGCTTCCCCTTGTGTCTCCCTTCTTAAAGAGGCTGTGTCCCCATTAGTCACAATAACACCTCCCTGTGCTTAGCACGAAAGTCCAGTTACATCTGTTCGATGAGTCTCACTGGTTTCTTTATTGTTCTTGGAGGTCTCCCTGGGGATTCTCTGCTTTCGCCAGTCGTTTCCACTGGGGGTTCTGTTTCCTCTTCCTCGCTCGCACTTTCAGCTGTGACCTCCTGTGCCTCAGGCTCTTCAAGGTACAGTCTCTTAAAGAATGAGGAGTTTCGGGTGATGTCCCCTGGTTCTCTGGTCGCCGTGATCATGGGTCCTTTGATGGCTGTGATGATCCGAGGCTCTGGGCTGTAGCGCGTGTCTGTTTTCTTGCGTTGGGTTTGTCGGACTAGGACAGTTTGTCCTACTTCTAGTTGGTGTTCCTTCGCTCTCCTCTTTTTGTCGGCCCACTGTTTGGCCTTCCTCTTCTTTTCAGCGTCCCGTTCTCTGATGGCCGTATCTTCTTCGGGTGTGTAGTCTTCCCATCGGGGAATGCGTGTCCGTGGTTGGTATCTCACCATGAGCTCGGCTAGTGGCTTTGCCGTTGCATCATGTTGAGTGTTTCGGTAGATTCTGAGCATACTGCAGATGGCCTGCGGGTGGGGCGTCTGCTCTGCTACTGCTTTCTGTCGGGTCAATTTGATGGTAGCGATGAACCGTTCCACCATCCTGTTGGCTTGGGGCCAGAGCGGTGTAATCTTCTGGTGGTGGAATCCTAGGTGGTTTGCAAGCTTCGCAAATTCTCGTCCTTGGAACGGGGATCCGTTGTCTGTTTTGACGAATTTTGGTATGCCCCACTCGCTGAATAGTTCATCCACAATGGGTGCTGTTTCCATGAATGATGTTGAAGGTATTTGCTTGATGAAAGGAAACCTTGAGTATTCATCTATTATCACGAGCAGGTATCCCCCTTCTTCCAGGGGTCCATAGAAGTCCATCGCGACTTTTTGCCAGGGCCTTGTTGGAAGTGTGGTTAGTTGGAGGGGATTTGGGGATGGCCCCTTTGCTGCTAGTTGGCAAGGTCTGCAGTGCATGAGCATGTCTTCGACTATTGTGTCCATGTACGGAAACCAGACGTAGTTCCTGAGAATTCGTTTCATGTTGTCGATTCCCCTGTGGCCCTCATGTGCTAGTGTCACTAGGGTCTTTCTTAGGTCCCTTGGGGCTATTAGTCGATTCCCGCGCAGCAATATCACTTGGTCTGTGGCTATTAGTTTGTCGTGCACTTTGGCTAGCCGATCAAGTTCCTTCTTGTCTGCTTCCTCCCCCTCGTTACCTCTTTTCTGGCGTTCCCTCCATTTATTGGAGCGGGTGAGAGAGACAGCGGCTCTGATCGTTGGGTCAGCTTTGCTCCTTTCCTCGAAAGTTGCAGTTGAGATTGTTGGTGGCATGGCATTTGAGGACAGGTACGAGGTGTAGTCAGTGGCTTTGTGGGCTAGGGTGTCATCTTTGTTCATCATGGGGTGTCTGGACAGGTAGTCCGCTGGGTTGGCGTCTCCCCCAGGTTTGTAGATGATTGCGTAGTCATATTCTTGTAGTCTTATTCCCCATCGCTCTATGCGGGGTGGTATCTTGGTTTTGGGGTTTCCAAATATTGAAAGGAGTGCCTGATGATCTGTCACTAGAGTGAACTTCCAGCCGATGATAAAGTGGTGATATTTCTCACAAGCCCATACCGCAGCTAGGCTTTCCCTCTCTGCTTGTGAGTAGGCCCTTTCTGTGTGTGAAAGGGCACGGCTGACATATGCCACCACTGCATGGTGGGCGTTGTCTGTGGGGTCGGTCTGGGCAAGGATTTCTCCGAGTCTTACTGGACTGTCATCAACTGTAATGATGGTGTGCCATTCTGGATAAAAGTATGCCAGCTGGCGGTTGTTGGTAAGACTTTCCTTTATGGTTGTGAATGCTGCCTGGCAGGGTGTGTCCCAGATGAAAGGTTGGTCCTTCTTCAGGTGGGTGCGGAGTGGGTCAGTATTTGTGGCATAGTTCGGGAGTAGCATGCGCAATATCCTGCCATGCCTAAGAAGGAGCGCAGCTCTGCAGTAGTCGTGGAGGCTTGGAGGTCGATGATGGCTTTTATCTTGTCCTGGTCGGCTGTGATTCCTTTGTTGGAAAATATGTGGCTAAAGAATTTGAGGCTGGTCTTATTAATGTCATATTTGGGTTCTTTTAGCATCAATCCCACTTCTTGGAGGATGTTACAAACAGCTCTTAGGGCTTTGTCGTGCTGTTCTTGATCTTATCCAAAGATTAAGATTTCATCACTATGGTTTAGTGCATTCATTTCAGACGCTATCAGGCATCCGATCGTCTCCTGAAAAATCTCTGCAGCAGATGATATGCCAAAATGTAGTCTTTTGTATCTAAAGAGTCCGTCATGGGTCGCAAAGGTGGTGATGGGTCTTGATTCTGGGTCCAGGACGAGCTGGTGGTAGCCCTGATTGAGGTCCAGTTTCGAGAAGAACCTCGCTTGATTTAACCTGATAACATGTCCTCCAGGTTCGGGCCTGGGTGCCTCTCCCTCTGGATGGCGGTGTTGGGGATGCGCATATCGACACATATGCGGAGGCGTCTGTTGTCTTTGGGTACTATTACTATTGGGGATACCCATGGTGTTGGTCTTTCTGCTTTCTCTATGATGTCATTAAGGAGAAGGAGCTGGATCTCCTTTGACACTTGTCTCTGGAGGTGGAAGCCCACCTTGCGGGGGTGCTGCGGTACCGGCGTGATGTTGTTGTTGATGTGCAGTTTGATGGTTGAGTTTTTGAGCATTCCCACTCCTTTGAATAATTTGGGGAACTGGTCTTTGAGGTCTCCTTTCACAAGGGATTGGTCTGTTATCCCCCTGATGGATTCACATCTCGATGGGTGTCCCTCTATAATTTCCGACTGGTCGTAGTGTAAGTCAATCAGTGCCAGGGCACTGGCTGTTCGGTAACTGAGGAGGCATCGGCCAACGGAAGGGCTCTTTATGACATGGATTGTGGAGGTCACTGTGAGGTCACAATGTCATAGGTCACATTGGAATTGCCCTCTGGATGTCATTGGTAGGGCTGCTCCCCATTGGAAAATGTGTGTCCTGGATTCCCGTAGAGGGTACGAAAGGGCAATATCATGGTATAGGTCTTCATTCATGACATTTACCGTCGCTCCTGTGTCAATGACAAATTTGTTTCTGCTGTTTCCCATTTCAATAGTTACTCTGGGAGCCGAAGTGTTGTCCAAGTCAACACTAAGGAGGCGGACGTACTCCCTGTCGTAGCCATCTTGTAGGTACTCAGTATGTTCGTTTACCTCCAGTTGATATCTCGGTGTGGAGTTAGGGTACAGGTTCACATCCAGTTCATGGGGAGACAGGGTTTCTCTCATGCACTCATGCATGTCGCCCCTTGTTCTGGCATTTGCATTAGGTCTCGTTGGCGGATGTCATAGAGTTCATGATCTTTCCTGTCTGATTCGATCTGAAGTCCTTCATGAGCCCTTCCGGTGTTTGGGCATTGATAAGCGTTTATGGGGAATGTTGTGTTCCTCTCTGCAGGGCGATGTCGTTCCATGTGTGTTTCCACCGTGTGGTCGGCAGACCGTTGTCGTGTTGAATTTCCTTCGTGGAGTTGTTCCTTGCACATCACTTGGAAGTGGTTTTCCATTCCGCATGTCAGGCAGCGTTGGCCGAAGGCTGGGCACGGCCCTCTGTGGGGGTACTCGAATCCACAGCAGTAGCATTGGCAGTCACTTTGTGTGCGTTGAGTCGGGTATCTTGGGTTTGTTCTGTTTTGTGAGGCTGGGTGTCAGGCATAGGGGCTCACATCTGCAATGATGTCGCCCTTTTTGGGGTTTTCAATGGCTGCAGTCTGGATGTCCACTCTTTCGTAAACTCTGGCCAAGTCCAGTACTTCTTTTAGTGACAGGGTTTTTTTGAGTAGGTGTTTCCGAAACATCGAGGATATGCATCCTTCAATTATGTGTAACCTGATGGCTTCGTCATCGTTAAAGTTGGCGAAGTCGCACTTCGTTATTTTTCCTGGAAAGCGAATGACGAATTCCATCGATTCATGAGGGAGTTGACCACATTGATTAAAAGTGTATCGCGCATAGTCGAGATTGGGTGAGATGACAATTTTCTCGTTAATCACTTGTAGGAGCTTCGCATACGTGGTGCGGTCCTGTTGGGGATACGTGCGTATGATGTTTTTAATTTCTCTCCCTGCGACGTTGGCGAAAATGCTGAGTATGTTGGGTGGTTCTTGTTTGCTGATGGCACCTACGAAATACTCAAATTCTTCCACCCACTCTTCCCATCGTTGACCCTGGTCGTGGTGTGGGTTCAGTGTAAATGGTGCAGGTCTCCTCATTAAGCTGGCGTGAGAGGGTGCTCCTGGTAATGGTGGTTGGGCATTGAGGTCTACTGCGTCTGGAGCCAACATAATGGCGCCGCTGGGTTTGTTCTAGTGGTTCAGGTGGCACGTGGGTGCTAGGTGGCACGTGGTTGCTGATCTTAGTAGTCTCTTGGGACACTGTGGCCGCATGTGTAGTGTCCAGGGTGTGGCCTTTCCATCCAGGGAGCTAGAATTCGCTGGCCTGGTAGGGTGGGTCAGCTGTGAAGTTTGTGTTGACCTTTTTGCAGTGTTCATGTGGGGCCGTTGGACCCTGGGGTTTCGTCCTTCCTTGTTGGAGTTATGGCAATGTCATTCCTCTTTTCTGTTTTTGAGTGTCACTGGGTGGGAGACACAAAGTTCCCCTTATTTCCCGTGGCCCTACTGTTTTTGACTGGTAATTGTGGAGAGACGCAGGAATTCCGCTTTCCTTTCTTTTCTGGCTAGTCTTGCTAAACTGGTGTCTCGTTTACTTTGGAATGTCACGTTGGGGAGACACAGGGTTTCCCTTCTTTGTGTCAGCTTTGTTTTCGTTTTAATGTCACGTGTGGGAGACACAAGGTTTCCCTTATCTGCCGTAGCACTCTTATATATTTTTTTTTTGAGTGTCACTTGTGGGGAGACACAGGGATTCCCTTGTTTGCAGTCATTTCTTTCCCCGCCCCTGATGGAACACCTTACTTGGTGCGCGGCCGCCGCGGTCAGTTGGTTCCTCTCTGCCTGCTGCTGCCGGCGGGTGAAGCGGGAGAGATGCCGAGTCCGCTGCTCCGTCACGGTCGCTGTCGGCGTGATCTTCTCCTCGCTGCCTAGCGGCTCTGTAGTTGGCGGTCCTTCCTACCAGAGGCACACAGGCCTCTTTATCGATGCTGGGCGCGTGGGCTCTCCTCGACCCGCAGGCACACGGGTCTTCCCATTCCGGAGGCACACGGGCCTCGAGGTTACTGCTGGGCACACGGGTCTCTGCTGTGTCACAGGGCACTCGGTCGTCAGCGCTGCTGCAGGGCACACAGGCCTCTGCTCTCATGTGGGGCACACGGGCCTCCACAGTGCCGCAGGGCACAGGGGCCCTCCCAATCAGCTGCTAGCACACAGAGGTTTGTATCGGCTTTCTCGTCGCCAGTTGTTAGGCTCTCACTCGCTCGCACTCTTTCATACGAATTACGAGACGGAGCCTTGCATGCCGTGAACTAACTTTATTCACTCCTTCATAGTAACTGCCTTTTCCCCCCTTCGCCCCTCCCCTCTGCCCTCTTCCCGCTTCCCCTTGTGTCTCCCTTCTTAAAGAGGGGTCCCAATAACGCACTCTGCAATGTGTGGCAGCGTAAAATGGCCCCCAAACAAATACAGGTTTAAACTCTTTACAAATAAAAGTCCCGCTAACTTTTGCATTCCCCCAACTCCAGTTGGCATACATAAGCATGTGCAAATTGTGTGCGTGCATTGCCGAGCGTAGGTGTGCTGCTCAACTGATGCATTAATCATGGATGCCCCTCTGCTCACAGCTGGGTAGGCGGTGTATACAGGTGCCCGGCACCTTCAGACTTGCTATGAGTGCACCACAAACCTACCTCACAAAATTAGACCAAGTCAGGACTCCACAGACCAGTGCATCAGCAATAACTCTAGAGCGATGATTAGAACCACAGAACCATGTGTTCATCACCTTCAAAACCATGAATGGGCAGGCACGTGGCCAGGGGCTATTCACTTCCGCCCCCTTGCCACTCCTGACCTGCTGTGCAATCATAGACTGTTGTGACTCCCACCTGAATACGTGACAGTATTCACCAATGGTAGCACTGATCAAGAACTGCACAGACGGACCTGCTAGATTACTTCAACAAACCCAGGCAGATAGGATATTTGGAGAGACTGAGGCACCCAAACCTCTGTGTCAGTACTACTCACAGCACTGATCACCTTGTGATACTATGACATACTTATTGCAGCCCAGTACATCTGCAATCACTTGTGACGGTCAACAGTGCACTCAGGGACTATTGAAATAGGGATTTTGCGTCATTTGTTGATGTTTGAGTGAATAAGGCGTTCATGATTCTGCAGAAGTGCAAGCACTACTGTTGGGCCCTAGGGCTGTCGATAAATAACGAGAGGACACGTCGAAGAAAATCTAAGCGACTGCTTTATTACACATATAAAAACAAACTAACTTTTCTCCCTGTGCGCCTCCTCCCTCTCACCACGTCATGATCCACGTGGATCTGCCTCTTTCTTAAAGAGTCTGTAGCCCCGTAACAACATCCCCGGACAAATGTCCTTGCTTCCTCCTCAGCATTCCTTGATGAGGCTTAGTGTTTTCTTGACAACCCGTTGAGGCTGGCTGAACGAGCTTTCACTTGAACTTCCTACTTGTAGATCCACTCTCCTCATTTCAGGTTGAGGTGAGAACAGAGGCCACAGGTTATCTCTGACATTATGTGGTTCTGGATCTGGAGGTGGAGGTCTCTCCCCTTCATCGGTGACAATATGTTTAAACATTGAACTGTTCCGTGTGACTTCGTTCTCATTGTTTGCAGCCGTCACCATGATTCCTTTGACTGCAGTGACCTGTAGTGGGTTCGGAGCAAAACGGGAATCAGTTTTCCTGACCATCGTTTGCTGTACCAACACTTCACCCCCAATGTGGAACTCCTTTGGCCTGGCTCCTCTCCTTTCATCAGTCTCCACGCAAGCCCTTTCCTTCTGTGTCTCTTCTTAAAACTTCTTGGTCTGCTTCGGGCTGACTTGCTGGATGTCTTATGAACCTTGTGCGGACATGGTATTTTACCATGAGTTCTGCCAGCGTCTTATTTGTGGCCTCATGGGGTGTGTTGCGGTAGTCTCAAAGTATGTAACAAAAAGCGCTTGGTGGGGGTCAGCATTCTCAATGTGGGCTCTCTGTAGGGTCTTCTTGATTGAGGTCATGAACCTTTCAGCCATCCCATTTGCTTGGGGCAAGCGAGATGTGATTTTCTGGTGTTTGAATCCCATGTGTTTTGCGAATTCCATGAACTCTTATCCACTGAATGACAGGCCATTTTCAGACTTGATGGTTTCCGGTATTCCTCATTCACTCACAACTTCATTGAAGACGGCAGCTACTTGGGCAAATGCTGTGGATGTGGCCCGTTTTAAAATCGGGAACCTGGAATGTTCAACAATGAACAGCAGTAAATATTCTCCTGACTTGAGTGGCCCGTAAAAGTCTACTGCAACTTTTTCCCTGGGGTGATCTGTTGGTCGCAATGGGATCGGAGCTTCAGCTTTGGCTGTGCATTGGCACTCTACAGAGTTTCTCACCTACCAGTCTAGCATGGCATCCAGGAACGGGAACCACACGTGGCATCGTAGCTGCCTCTTAGTGTTATCCGTCCGACGGTGTCCTTCATGGGCCGTCTTGATGAATTCCAACTGTAGGGTCGCTGGGACCACAAGTTTGCACCCTCGCAGGAGTATTGTGTTGTCTTTTACAGGCAGCTAGTTCCGTGTGCACTTTTGCCAGTCTCTCCAGTTCATCCCTGCATGCTCCTGGATGTGTCGCTACTGCCCGCCGATAGTCTTTCCACCAGTTGTTTTTGGTGAGACTGATGGCCAAGGCCATGGAGGGATCCGCGGCTGAGGCAACGGCCTCTAGTGAGATCGCTGTGGAAGGCGCATTTGTGGTTACGTAGCTGATACATTTGGCGTCTCCAGGTCTTGGTACTGGCTTGCCTGTGGGGTGCCTGGATAATTAATCTGCTGGGTTGTTCTCACCCCCGGACGATGAATGATTTCAAAGTTGTATTATTGGAGTCAAATGCCCCACCGTTCGATTCTGGGAGGCATGTTTGTCCTGGGGTTCTCAAACAGTGACAGTAGAGCCTGATGGTCAGTGATGAAGGTGAATTTCTTGCCTATCACAAAGTTGTGGATCAAAACAGGCAAGCTTCCTGGCCTTGGCCGGGGATTGTTTGATGGTATCAAATGCCCCTTGGCAGTCTGCGGGGTCATTGAGAAGGGAGGTGGCATTCGGAAGGCGGTGGCTGCAGTGTGCATGATGGGGAATGGGGGAGCCTGGGCTTGTACTGGTGGGGAACTAATTCTGGCTGGAAAATGCTGGGATAGGTGCCCGCTCCCTGGCTGAGGCTATTGGTTTTGCCACTGAATTGATGTTTGTTGCCACAGATAGAATGTCGTGCTGCTTAGGCAGCGGGATCGCTTGCGTGCCAAGGAGGAGGAAGACCTCAGCGAGCTGGAGGGACCTCGTCGCTAGTTTCTGGGCCCTAGGGGCCTGGATAAATAACGAGAGGACACGCAGAGGAAAGTCTAAGCGACTGCTTTATTACACATACACAAACCAACAGACTTTTCTCCTCAGGCGCCTCCTCTTTCTCACCACGTCATGTCCCACGTGGCTTTGCCCACGTGGGTCTATCTCTTTCTTTAAGAGACCTTAGCCCTGTACCAACTACAAGCTTCTCTTTCAGCACAGACCACTGCAGTGCAAGCTCACACCGAACAGGTACAGTGAGCACTGCTGCATTACGAGTCTGGGAATGGAAGGATGGCTTTTGCACAAACAGGCACAGTACTGAACAGACAGCAGCAATGCAGATTGCACCTCTCACTTACACAACAGGTACATACAGGCTGCAGCAGTGCAAGCTTCATTCACCCTCACTTAAACAGCCAGCACTCTCACGGCAGATTATGGCAGAATCAGCAACGAGGAAAACTTCTCTGGTACATATTGTTTCATGAAGGTACAGCACAGGTTCGAAACCATGTTAGCTGGCCAAACACATAAAATAGCTGTCCCTATCCAGGTATTGGTGGGCCACCAGGAAGCACTCTAATTAACTATGCCCTATCTGGTGCGTACCTCACGCCCCTGGGAATAAGGTATATAAGCAATTAAAGCGAATATGGGCTTGTGGAACAGTGAACCATGTCCCAACTGTTACTAAGCAATTTATTTTATAAATGCATTTTATATGATGCATTAAGGTCATTTAGAAATGCTTTGTATTAGGATGCACTTTAATGGCCTGATGGCCGAATAAAGTTATCTTGATTTATAAAATAGCTTTGAATGAGAAGCAGTCGTGCAATCTTCCGACCTACTCTCTGGCAGCTTAGCCAGGAAGTACAAAGTCCCTCGCACAGCCACTACCCCACACACATGCTCACACCCCAAAAAGCAGATGCAAAATTGATGGTAACACCCATACTTCATGTTGTCGGTTTCCCTCAACCTCCATGTGAGCCCCCAACACCCCTGTGAACAGATGACAAGCACACAGTTTTATACTGCTGGGCTCCAGGCGTGCACTGCCAGAGCGGGTGCAGGAATACCCCTTTATTAACTGCATGCACCAGAATTACGTCACTCTGCATACCGTAGAGTGACACACTACATATAGGGGTTGCAACATAACACAACACTATGGCATGTAATATCTACAATCAACAGTAACTGTAACACAGGTCTCTTTTGAGCTGGCTGTTTCATTCAGGCATAACATAGTCATCAAAGTGGGATGGCCTCCTCTTCCCTTCACATGGAGGCCATCTCTGAATTCCTCCCCCTCATGACTGTCGCCTCACTTACCAGGCTGGGGCTGATTGGGTCTGGGGGCCATCCTTGACCTGGATCACTGCCACTGTCCCAGGTTTCTGCCTTCTCTCTTACCTCCTGGCCTTCCCCCACTCTCCTGAAGAAACTGGTGTTTCTGGTCACAGTCCCTTGTCCATCTCTTGCAGTGATCATGGACCCCTTCACTCTGACCACGTCCATGGGGTATGGTTCATAGTTGAGGGACAGCTACCCTTCTGGTCGTCTTTCCTCACAAGCACCTCGTCCCCAACCACCAGATCATGGGGTTGCAGGTTTCTTCTTGCATTTTCCTGCTCATTTATCACTCTTCTTTCCTAAAATACTCTTGCGTCATCAATCCCCCTGAGATTCTCCCCTCAGTCTCAGAAATAAGGGCTCTTGGGCACCGTCCGAACAGTGCGTCTGCCGGGTTTACTCCTGTCGAGCTGTGCAGTGTTGACTGATATTCCTGTAGGAACTGGTAGAGTGCTCGCTGGAGGCACTGCCTCTGCCCTTGGGCAATCCTGAATACCTTATTGAGTGTGTGCATGAAGCGATCATTGCTACTGGGCAGACGGACCCATCTAATTGCAGTTTCACCTGGTCCCATTTCAGCATCCCCACCCCATCAAAACATCTTTGAACTTTTCAAGCCTCCGCCCTTGTGCAGTGGAGCAGTGTGTCACTGCTAATGTCCGAGACAAAGAATCTTGCCTTTATTGAGTGTTTGCCATGCTGCGCCTTGGATAAGTAGAGCAGTTTTAGCGGTATGGTCCCTCCAAAACGTGAATATTTTTGCCTTAGTCTGCATTTAATACAGGTGCACCTGGAAGTGTTTCATAGTTTCCCGCCGACATCACATTCACTGAAGTCCCTATGTCTACTAGCACTTGGACACCCGCTCCGTTCACATTTATGGTGCATTTCGGCTGTCTTCTTTTCTTTCCCTGGATGGCACTTATGCTGGAGATGAAAAATATCTCCTCATCTTCTTCCTCTTCTTCGGCTACATCCGGATCCTTAGGGGACATTTCCTGTTCCACCTGTACCACTCCTTGCAACCTCCTCTGCGTCCCTGCTCTCTGTTTGCCGGGACCTCTAGGGATTACGATCGGTGTTGGGGCCTTGTACATTCTGGCAAAATGGGCCGGCACACCACATAGTCCACATGTTCTCCCTTTTGCAGGGCAATACCATTGATGAGGGAGATCGAACCCACACTTTGTGCAGCGCATGTGGGTTTCTTGTCCCCTTTCCTTTTTCGGGAACCATCCTCTCATTGCCTGGGCTATCCCTTTTTGGAGACCTAACGCACACACCTTGTCAATCTTCTGTGTTTGAATTGCAAGTCCATTTTGGATTCTCTTACCTCCGACAGCTCGTAAGAACGTCCCATATCGGGAATGCGGCCCAAAGTCAAGCTGGGTTCCCTCAGCACTTTTCTCCTTAGTTTTCCTGACATGCACCCCTAGTTCAGCTGCTGGCGAACCATACTGTCTTCATTGTCCAAGACACATGTTGTGGCCAAATGACAGAGACATCCATACAATGTGTCCCGCGATTAATTCTCTATTTGTTTCGCAGCACACATTACAAATGTTCATAGTCTGTTTGCTAGTGTCATGAAATGCTTCCTGAGACAGTCCTTTGCTGCTTGATACGTGTTGTCAGCTGTTATTAGCGTCATGAGAATGCGGTGCACTTCCGGTCATGCTGAGCATATCAGCATTGATAACTTTGCGTCATCGGTGGTTTCCACCGTAGGCCTAAAATTCATTTCCAACCTGTTGATCCACGTGTGCCATCTGGGTCTCAGGCAAGACAGAGCACCTGATTTGTCAAATGTGGTTTGGGCATTGGGGTAGTGAGCCTTGTTGTCTTGGTGTTGTGGCCACTCTGTTGGGCCCAGGGCCTGCTTGCACCAGGCCTGCAGCTACTATTGCGCCATCTTCTCAGTCTCCCATACTGCCACTCCTTTCGCCTGGCAGTGGTACTCATTTTTGAATGCACAGGCACCTCTATCTGAACAGAGGTGACAACTCTGGGACAATTGTGGGTATGACTACACCTTGAGTGCACAGGCACGCCTGTTTGGTCAGAGGCTGCAACTCAGAGGGAATATGAGCAGCAGGCGCTATCCTGGTCACTCTGGGAATCATCCTCTGGAGGCCCTTCTCATGAGCACACGTTCCTTGCTTTTACCTTTTTTTGTTGTTTTTAGTTGTTTTAAACTCAAAGTCAATGTCTGACACTTCACAGTCCCTCCTTAATGGTCTAGTTTGCCGCTCTGGCGGTACTAAAAAACGCCCATGGGTGCACAAGCACTCTGTAGCCGAGCCCCCACCCTGTGAAGTTGCACTACTGAGATAGGCCATACCGCAAGGTTCGTGATAGGCAGGCATAAAGGAGAGCATTCACTGTCATGCACCACAAATGGAATGGACCATCTGCTTCCCTTTCCCTGCCAGGGCGTCTACGTCGAAGCGGGCAGACCCCTCATTGTCAGGTTCCACCAACTGCCATGTGAGCCCCCTAAACCCCCGTGAACAGACGACACAAGCACAGTCTTATGCTGCTGGGCTCCTGGTGTGTGTTATGTCGTCAGCCCTCGGCCTGTGCGCGGGGGCTGGCAGAATGTTAGCAGGCCGCGCGGCCTGGTGCGCAGCTCCAGCGGGAGCGAAATGAAGGTACACCCACACAGGTTGCTGGTCGGCCCCGGAACTGCCTCCCGAACGCGGGGGCGGGGCTTTTATTTAGGACACCCTGCGTCACCGCGTAGCGGGACGCAGGGCGGAACTCAACATTCCTCCTTTATTATAAAACAAACAAAAACATCACACTAACTGCCAAATAACGGCAAAGTCCAACATAAGCTTCCAGTCCTCAACACTCAGCCACCCTGCCATGGGGTTCATGGCACCCGTTACCACACATAGTCACTTAGCTTGGCTGGCGGTCTCGTCGTTGTTCTCAGCCGGTATCGCCCTTCGCGGGGGCCACTCCCCCTTGCTTCATGCTCTGGTTCGTTTTCGCTGTTCAGGTCCTCGAGGCCGGGTGCATCCACCGGCTCCCAGGTTCCATCCCCCGCTCCTTTCTCCTCAGGGATGGCCTCCGGCTCTTCTTCGCTGGGAGGAGTGTCCTCGCCTTCCCGATGGCCCTCCTTATCGGTCCATAGGGTACGGGGTATGGCCTTGAACCATGACGCATTTCTAGTCACTTGGCGGCGTCCTCGTGTCACAGTTACCATGGTTCCATGCCGGTTGCTGACGGTCCATGGAAGTTCTTCGTACCTGGTGTCAAGTTTTGACTTGGAGGGGTTTTGTAGCATGATGACCTGGTCACCCACTTGATGATGGGACGGCCTCGCTCTCCGCTTGCCGCTCATGTGTGCGTTAGCATCCCTTCTCCTTCTTTCTGTGCGTTCCTCGTTGACCGCGTCCGGGGTTCTGCTAGGGTGATGCGGGATCGAAGATCTAATGACGGTGCCGAACATGAGGTCCGCTGGCGGTATGCCGGTTGAGCTGTGGGGCGTGACCCGGTAGTTCCGGAGGAACCGGAAGAGGTCAACCTTCCAGGGGCTGGCGTTAGCCTTGGACACCCTGAGCACCTTGTTGATAGTTCTCATAAACTGTTCTACGTCCCCATTTGCCTGGGGGTGTCTTGGAGTGATGTGATGATATTTAACATTGAGTTCCTGTAGATACTTTTTGAAATCCTCTCCCGTAAACGGTGGCCCATTGTCGCTTTTGATTGAGATGGGTAGCCCGTGAGTTGCGAACATTTTCTCTAGGGCCGGAATGACCACTTCAGCTGCTGTAGATTCAACTACCTCAACTTCCGGGTATCGAGAGTGATCATCGACGGCCACCAACAGGTGGAGGCCCTCCCTTAGCTTGCAAAAGTCAATGCTGATGGCCTCCCAGCGAGAGCGGCCCCGTTCAGCTGATATGATGGGTTCCGGGTCTGGCGGGGCCCCCGTTATCTGACAGGATAGGCACGTGCTAACGAGTGTCTCGACCCGCTCCTCGATCTGGGGAAACCATACCCGGTGCCGAATGCGGGCTTTCGTCCTTACCAGTCCTTGGTGTCCTTCATGCGCTAGGGCCACTATCCTGTCTTGTAGTTTGAGAGGGATTACGATGCGGTTTCCTCGTAGTATTAGTCCACCTTCCGTGATTGACAAGTCTTGTCGTACTGTGAATATGCCGGACAAAAACCCTTTTGTGTCCGCTGTTCTGTTGTGCGTGTGTCTCATGAAGGTCTTCCAGTCACCGGAAAGGATGGCATCTTTCACTAAGTCACAACACAGGTCCTTGTGCGTTTCCGCCTCGATTTCCTCGATGCTCACCGCCTTGGGCCTCATTGCGCGCACCACTTGGCATATGTGTTCCTCCGTCTCTGCAGCTACTTGGATCTCTTGTTGAGTGGCCTCTCGCGGATGCCTGGAGAGAAAGTCCGCCGGGTTTCCGCTGCCCGGTTGGTAGATGAGATCAAAGTCATATTGCTGGAGGTGCAATAACCACTTGGTGATCCGTGCCGGAGGGTGTGCTGATGTTCCCATGAAAATGGGTAGTAGGGGCTTGTGGTCCGTGATCATCGTGAAATGACGCCCATATAAGTAGAGGTGAAAATGCCGGCACCCCCACAGCACGGCGATGGCCTCCTTTTCGATGTGTGAGTACCTTTGTTCGGTCTCTGTGAGGGCTCTCGATGCATATGCTATCGGTCTCTTCTCCCCTTCCTTCGTAGCTTGCATTAGGATGGCTCCGCGCCCCACAGGGCTGGCATCCACGAACAGTTCTGTGGGCAGCTCGGTGCTATAGTAGGCCATCTTGGTGTCGGCGGAGAGAGAGTCCTTGATGCTTTCGAACGAGTCCTGGCATTTCTGCCCCCACTCCCACTTGACTTTGGCCTTGGTGAGTTCCCGCAGCGGCTCAGATAGTGTGGCCAGGTTTCGGATGAACCTCCCGCAGTAGGTGGCCATGCCTAAGAAACTGCGCACTTCTGTGGGGGTCATCGGTGGGCTTGCCGCCTGAATGTCTGCGACCTTCTGCGGGTCAGGGGAGATGCCTGTGCTGCCAAACTTGTACCCGAAGAAGGTGATCTCCGACTTGAGGAACTCGCACTTTTCCCGGTGTATTGTGAGCCCAACTTCTTGTAGTCGGCCCAGTAAAGCGTGAAGCCTCTTGATGTGTGTTTCTTTGTCGGGGGCGTGAATCAGAATATCATCGCTCACGTTGAGGACACCAGGGATGCCCCGGATGACCTCTTGGATGGTTTGCTGGAATACCTCCGCAGCAGACGATATTCCGAAACTTAGGCGCTTGTATCTCCGCAGCCCCAAATGCGTTGAGAATGTTGTAATGTAGCGAGAGTCTCTGTGGAGTTTGAGTTGATGATACCCCGCCTTGAGATCAATCTTTGAGAATATGCTTGATCCTGTGAGGTCAGCCACGATCTCGTCGATTGTTGGGGTTATGTGGCGTTCTCTTTTAATGGCAGTGTTGGGGAGACGCATGTCTATGCAGATCCGCACCTTTCCAGGCTGCTTAGGCTTCCGTGTCACCACCATTGGGGAGACCCACGGTGTGGGCCCTGTGACCTCCTCAATGATGCCCGCTTCTTCCAGTGCCTTGAGTTCCTGCTCCACTTGTTCTCTCATGTGGAATGGCGTTCTTCGGTGCCTGACGGCTTTCGGCTACACGGTTTTATCAATATGAAGTTTGATGGTTTTGCCTTTTAGACAGCCTATTCCCTCTTGCAAGTCAGGGTATTGGCTCAGCATCTGCTCCACTTCCTTGTCTTCGTTGACATGGCAGATGAATTGGACCACTCCCAAGTCCTCTGCTGCGTCCCCACTCAGGAGGCTCTCAACACCTGACTTCACGACATAGACCTTGGACCATAGTCTGTTTTTTCCGTGTTCCAGCGTGG
This sequence comes from Ambystoma mexicanum, assembly GCF_040938575.1. NCBI lineage: Eukaryota > Metazoa > Chordata > Amphibia > Caudata > Ambystomatidae > Ambystoma > Ambystoma mexicanum. The sequence continues at coordinate 658,430,255 of NC_090932.1, read as the reverse complement.
TGCGGAACCTGCCAATCACCGGCAGGGGCTTTCGACAGCCGTATGCATACAACAGAGTGTCTGTGCTTTTCAGCTCTGGTGGAGGACTTAGAGTCAGGAAGATGCTTTCGGGCATGACGTTCACCGAAGCGCCTGTGTCGATGGTCATGAGAATGCACTGGTTTTGGATGGTGACCATGCATTTGCGCCTTCGGACGGCTTTTCTTCGAGGTCCTCGGCCTTGGCACAGTGCAGACACCAGGTATACCTTCCTTCCTTTTCTCTCGATGTCCTTGGAGGGGTCCTGCTGCATCGCCGAGACATCATCCCCTTCATCCTCCGTGGAAGAGCTGGCCACTGCGATCCTTCTGGCACTGGCTTGCTTCTTTTTCTTGGTCGCGACCTTCTCCGGCTGGTTTTGCAGGGGCTGTATGGGGGTGTCCGCTGATCGGCATACCTTCGCGTAATGGTCCTTCCGGCCACATGCTCCACATGTGGTGCCTTGAGCAGGACAGTTGCGACGGCCATGTCGTGGGCCACCGCACCAGCCACACTCTGTGGGTCCCGGAATGCGCGGTTGCCACCTGTTTTGGCCATACCCGCCACTGTTGTCGTCTCTCGAGGATTGTTTGCTGGTGATACGTGCCACCATAGCTGTGTTGAGAGCAGGTTGCAGCCTGTGTAGCGTGGCCTCCATGTTGGCCGCTCTGGTGTGTGCCAGTTCCCTCTGACGTCCTAGTTCGAGGATCCGCTGTAGGGGAATACCCCTTTCGCTAAATATCAGGCGCCTTAATTTTTCCGAATGTATCCCGTTGATGATTTGCCTCCTGATCTCCCTCTCCACGTTCGTGAATTCGCAGGACATGGCCAACTTTCTCAGACGGGTGTGGTACGCATCAAGGGTTTCCTCCGCTGCCTGTAAGGTGGTGCAAAAGAGAAACGTCTCATAGTCTGGGTTTAGTTGAGGGAGAAAATGATCGGTGAGGGCATCTTTCGCGCTTCGGTATCCATCCAGGCCATCATCAACGTTCAGGGAATTGAAGATGCGCAGTACCTCGTCACCCACGCTGAGTAGTAGGTGGGCCTTCAGTTTCCTGGGCGCCGTAACCTCTTTGCACTCCATCGCCATCTCGAACTTCTGAATCCACAGCCGCCATCTGGGTCCGCATGATGATGGATCCGTGAATGGGTCGAACGGCTGGACCAGTGTCGACGAAGTACCTTGTGTGCGAGGTGGAGGTGGCGTCATGGACAGGTTTGCCGCAATTCTGGATGGCGTGGAGGGCCCAGGCGTGGATGTGCCAGCCGCCATGTTGTCGTGGACCTGATCCGTGTTGTCGTGAGTTCATCCAACGGCCACCAACGCCGCGATGTTGGGCCTACCTTGGAGGTGCAGCCGTACCCAGGCGCCGTGTTGCAGATCAGGGCCTGGTGCTCCCGTTACACTGTGATGCTGCCCTCTGGTGTTGGATGTCAGATGCCACCTGGTTCTCCCGTGTCCAGAGGGAAAAGCTGTGGTCTTGGTGGCAGAGAGCATGAATGGAGGAGAGAAAAAAATTAAAAAAAAATGTATTTATATTTTTTTTTTGGGGTGGGGGGTCACGTGTGTGATTGCACCCCCACCGGGTGTCCAAAAATTTCGCCGCGATGGCTGTGTGGCATTAGGGTGCCTTCAAAGCACCGAGCCTGTCGTGGAGTTCCTCTCGCCTCGTCGCCATTGTTATGTCGTCAGCCCTCGGCCTGTGCGCGGGGGCTGGCAGAATGTTAGCAGGCCGCGCGGCCTGGTGCGCAGCTCCAGCGGGAGCGAAATGAAGGTACACCCACACAGGTTGCTGGTCGGCCCCGGAACTGCCTCCCGAACGCGGGGGCGGGGCTTTTATTTAGGACGCCCTGCGTCACCGCGTAGCGGGACGCAGGGCGGAACTCAACAGTGTGCAGTGCCGGAGTGGGCACGTGAACAAACCTTTATTAACTGCACGCAACAGAGTTACATCCGTGAAGCCTTGCCTCACTCACACATCAAGAACGGGTAAAGCACAGACAGTAGTGGTAGTTCACGTTTCTTTGTCTCAAACCCTATCTATTGTAGATTTCAAATGGAGGCACTTCTCGAGCAACAGAGCAGCCAATTTGTGAGAATCCTTCAGTGAGTGTACAGACCGAGGAAGCAGCACCAAGCCTTTGTCAGAAGCAGTTTGAAAACGAAGCTGGCAATCATCAGTACCGCAAAGTGCTCTAGATGGCCTCCCAAATTAACAAAGAAATAATAATCAGGGTAGATGGTACCCGGAAAAAGCAGATTAAACATGGATTCGCATCTCTAGCTATCTTTCTGTTTTGCACTTCATCTCTCCTTGCCAGTCTTTCTCCTCCAGTCTTGCGCTCTCTCTCTCACCCTCTCACTCTCTCTCACAATATCTTTTTCCACACCTCCCCTCTCACTCCTTTGCGCCATCTCCCTACTACTTGCCTTTCCTCTCTCTCTCCAAGTGTCTTGCTCTGTCTACCTCTCTGTCTCTCTAGGACTCCCTCCTCTTCTCCCTTCTAGTAAGAGAGACCGTCCATAATGTTTCCACAGAGCCGATTACATGTACCCCAAAACACCCGCAAGCAGATTGAAAACGAAACTGGTATATGTCACCTGCCTGGCGTTCTCTTGGCTTCTGGCACCGCTGGCGCAGTACAGCACCAGCTGAGGTGCACTGCATCGGCATGCTGTGGGGCGAGGGCGACATGTGACATTTTTGTAATTATTTTTATTATGCCTATCCAAGGTACACCGGAGTGCAAATATAATTAGACAAAACACGACTGGTCACTTGATTTGCAAACGAGTTTGGACTTGGAGAGTGAAATGCCGTCAAGACCCCATTTTGAATTCTATGATTGTTAAAATTCTAATTGGGGTCTTTTTCCAACTACAGGGTCAGAGGGGTGACGACGATCTCCCTGTCTAAGGCACCCATGTCCCGCATACGAGCTGACATGGTCCTACTGCTACCTGGTAGCCAGCAGCGGGCAAGCGCCCACCTTTCCAGCAGCATCGACTGGTTTGTGGCTCGTGGCCCCTCACTGGTGTGGTGTCAGGGAGCGGCTGGTCTTTCCTCGTGCTGCTTGGGCAGGGCTTATCTTTTCACCTAGCTGCACATGCTTGCACCGTGCAGCGCATGCAAGGCGGAAGCCCTGGCCCCTGACTCTCACCCCTGTGCTGTTGTCCTGTGTGCACCTTTATGGAGCGTTTTGTTCACTGCATTTGCTTTGCTCGTAGCCGGCCGGGGGCAGCTTGTGGACCTGTGCTGGCAGTAGGCAGTTGCATAAGTAGCAGCAGTCGCTGCATTGTTGTCAGGGCCTTGAGGGTTGCTGTGGGACCCCCCCTCAGCCTCTCAGCCCGTGGCCGGGCCTAAATTGTCCCTGGGGAGTGGAGGCTGGTTTATGCCCACGCTTGGGCCGGTTTGGACAACAACAAAAAAATGTGAACAAAAATATTTCACTGTGTCGCCACTCCAGGGGGCACGGTGCCCCCTGGAGTTGCTGTGCTGTTGTATTAGAGAATAATATGTATTAGTGATATTGGTGATAAACGACCAATTTTAGAGTCAAGGGCCGTGAGGCGAGGGGTGGGTCACTTTTTTGAGGTGAGGGGTGGGCCACTTCCTTTTGGGTGTCCGTGCCTATTTCTTGGCCCAGTCCGACCCTGCTCAGCACCTTTGCATGGTGCCCCACGCACCTGTGGGGCTGCAGATTTTGTGGCTATGCCCGTGCTTCCACTATCGCAGAAGAGGAAGGTGCTCAGTTCTCATTGACCAAAGATATGAGAAGAACAACACATGTAGTGATACTACAGTTAGATGAGAGTAAAAATCATAAGCCTCTATTTACTTCTCTCAGTTCACTGATAAGTCGACATTAATGATGACAACGGGATGGATGATGATCAAGACAAAGATTATGGCCAATTAGAGTTCAGATGTGAATAAATATTGTTGAAAAGGAGTGATATTGACGAGGAAGGTGGGAATAACACAACAGATGCAGAGAGTGTATTATAGAATATCACCCCACACCTGTGTACAATGTCTTTACCAAACAACTTCCTCTAGTAGATTAGAAAGCACATACTTCATTCATTACGTCGCATCCAGAATACAACTAGCCGCACTACTGCTAGCACCATCATACCCACGTGATCCCAGCCTGCATTCTAGCCCACTACTCAAGTAAAACGTCAAGCAGTATTTTACATAATATAAAACACAATCTCATTTGGACACTCTCCCCCTTTGACTGAAATGGTGTTCTGAGGGAACCAGACACCAGTCTTGGTATGACTTCTATGGTATCTGTACACATGATCCTTCATGTCCATCGTCACTGATAGCACAACCCTTGCCCTTTCCCTTATGTTCGCATTTTACCTTCTTCCACAGCTAAACATCATGCAGACATCCTCAGGCCCCTTCCTCCTGGTTGTCTTCCCAGGTGGTAGGGCAATATAGTCCCACACCCAGGACTATGTAGGAGGTTGAGATTGCTAATCCTTGGAGATCCTCCTGTGCATGGCTTGAACCCTCTGGCAGGAACATGAAGAGACTTCTCATCCAGGACCTATCGCACACCCCCCTCCTCCTTCCCTTCTGGTAGGTCAATCACTTGGTGTGGCACCTCCATAGGCTAGTTCTTCCCCACACCTTTCCTGATAGACCTTCCCCTAATAATCAGTAGCACCCTAAACCTATTGGGTGGACACCACTTTCTCCTCTATGCCCCCCCAACCGGAAAGGAGCCACCCTAAACACTACATGAGGCCCTGCCTTCCCGGAACTGTGGGGGAATCCACATAATGCCCTGTCTCATTGGAGAAATCCATTTGAGGCCTTCCCTCCCCTGCATCGATAGGGCATCCAAATGTGATCCTTCGCTTACTGTGAGGGGACATTCAGCTTGTCCTCTCCCTAAACAGCCTTTTTTCCCTTCCCTTATCATTGTTGCCTGCACTCCATGAGAAGTGCCACATTGGCAATGCTGAAAGCTGTTTGCACACACAGAATTGTGGGTACCAATTAGCCAGAGAAAGCTAGAGCAAAACTCCAAGTGAACAGTCATACAACAAAAAATATTCCTAAAACTAAAATACTGCATGTGACGGATTTCCATCTTGTGAGGGTGTAAAAGCTCTAGGTTTTTGATTTGTATTTATAATAAAATGATGCAGATCATGCATCTCATAAACGATGTTGTGCTAAAAAGGCCACTCTTTCGGTACATTCCATAACAAAACATAGTTTACACCTGTGCCCTACTGCCTCAGTAGCCTAAGCTGCAGCCTCAACTGTCCTATGAGGCCTAGCAGGTTTAGAAATCTTATGTGATCTGTTTGATAGCTGCTGGTATAGCCAAGACACTACAATGCAGAGATTGAATTAAAGTCTACACCTCTGTTCCAAATGCAATATAATTATGATAATCTACACGTGGCAGGGTAATCTTGGTTGGATGGCTGAGACTTTACATAATTATTAAAACCACATCTGATTTGTACCATATCAGTGTCAACCTTGTGAGCTTAGACAACTATGGGAGGCTATGTGCATTTCAGGCACCTGTATTACAGTGAATGAGACAAAGGACAGGATGAATGCCTCTATTTCACTCTTTGGGAGGAAAGATAACACCCTAATTGCCAGATCCGGGTTTCTTCCAGATGGAAATGCCCTGTGAGCCTGTCTTCAAAGAGCCAAGTCCATTCCAGAGGTCTCTCTCACACTAAGGGGCTGCACGCCAAAGAATTTTTTAAATTGCACACTGGGAAAGGGCAGAGTCAGAAGAGCCAGAAACACAGGTGGGTTGGAAGAATGGTTCCTCCATATCTTTTAAGGTTTTTCTCTCCTTCCTGTCCCCTCCACTTCCTGGCACTCTGGGTATGACATCGGAAGGCAAGGCTTGCCTTCCCTCTGACACATTGCCTATAAAAGAGAGAGTCTCTCACTCCAGCAGGGATTCTCGTTTGAGCAGTCCAGTACTTAATGAAGAATTAATGTGGACTTTTTTTGGAAGAGTTGATCTTTCTATAACCCTCAACCTATTGAGAAGAAGAATGCTCCAAGGCAGAGGCAGGCTCTGCTTCCTACACATTCCCGGGGAACATTGGGGGTGACTCTTTCTGAGGACCATGGCCTATCACTCTAGTCACAAACCTCCATATACTTTGCCACACCCAAACAGAAGGGACCTGCTGGTGCTGCTTTTGGCATTCTCTGGAAATTCAAAACCACCACTGCTTTATATCTATTGAATGTGATCACTGCTGCATCACACCAAGCAGAGCATGGCACCTATTTGGCTTGAACAACCAGCATGCTTGTGCAGATGACTTTTGAACTGCAGCCTCTTTGAACATCGCATCGGACCATCAGCATCACAGCTTAAACTGCTGACTTTGACCCAAATCACTGGAGCACTGCATCACTTCTTCATCTGAACCAGTGGTGACCAGTGTTTTGAACTGACTTCACATTTAAACTTATGCAAAATGCATTGCTAAAATGCCATGGTCGAACCACAATGAGCACCTGCTTCAAATTTGATGCTAGCTCGCCGCTTGAACCAATATGACTCGCTGCATTCGAACCTGATTCCACCCACATCTACAGCACCACAAAGACTGGTTTGACACCATTGAATGCACAACATTGGAATCAGATACTTTCAAATACCCTGTCCGCCTGGTGCAACTTGTGGGGCTCGAGAGAGTCATTAAGTCCCTTTGTATACCTTTTTCGAGCAATACATCACATTTTGATTACCGTTGGTGCATTTCTTTTCGTTTTCCTCCTGACAATTAGCCAAAGTGCTTATACATTTCTGTTCCTTATTTGTGGTTGCCTTTTGCAGGAGGTGGGTTTGTATAGTGTTTTTATAGGTAGTTGTAAGATTAACTTGTTTGAATAAAATATATCTAAATTTATAGAACCTTGATTTGATACTCTTTTATTTTGGAATTATTGTAATATTGCTGTTTGGGTTGCAACCAGCTCACATACACACCCCTTCGGAAAGTAAAGCCTTCCCTTGGCTCACGTTACCACAAAAGGCGAAGAAGATATATCCTTTTATGCTGGTTTTACCTTTATGACAGGAAGCTATGTTGGATTGTAGCAGTGTGAGGATTGAGTAATCATTTTAGTCACTACTCATCCTTGTTCTCCTGCAGAGCACAGGTCATTTTGACACACTACACTAGCGCAATAAAATATCAGTATAATGCTACTAAAATACTATACAGTAAACAAACAACAATACGCCAAACAGGGGGAACTGGGATAGTGTAAATGCTAGTGTTCTACACTATTCTGTATCATTGATTTTTTGGGGGCAATCCAAAGGGTGGCCGCGGGCATTGCTTTTGAGCACTTTGTGGTTTGCTTTATTTTGTGGCCATGTCACTCTGCTGGTATTCTGTTCATAAACCCCAAGGGTGACTGTGTGCCGTGCCTTTGAACCCTTCCAGTTGTTAACATCAAACCCTAACAATGGGGAAAAGAAAGTCATCCAACTTCCAAGAGCTGGTTTCTGTTAAGGAACCAAGAAATGGCGGCATCAGACCTATTGAGAAGATTTCATTAACTTTGGACAACTATCAAAAGGAAGTGGCAGGCAAACTTGAGGCTCAAATATTAATGGCAGTATTCCTTAAAATGTAGTTATAGTAGAAAAGATCTCTCTCCACAGATCAGGTGACATCTAGATTAGCACCCCCGGTCTTTGTTTCTGTTCCATCTATGGCTACCTCATCAGACTCGCCCCACCCCACTGAACCTGTAGAAAACAAAGACTGGCCGGGCACATAAGTCAACCATTACTAAGATTTACCTAAACCCCCATCACAAGCATGGCAGGTGGAGATCTCCCAAATATCAGACAGTAATCTGCTGTTACCTACATCAAGGAACACCCCATGGGGTGTCGACCAGGCTAGAAATGCAGTAGAGAACAACACCAGGGATGGAACTATCACTGAGCCCATAATGACCTTCTCCAGCTGGTAACCTTGGTCCCATTCCTTGTAACTCCCACTCTTGCTCAAATTGAGACTATAAAGAGTTTTCTAGTAATATTTCTTACTGTACACTTGTGTACCCATCAAGCAGAAGTAATTCTCACTGCCCATACAATGGTCTCCCTCCTTGGTAGGAATTTTTAACAGTCTCTTTGGTCTCCTCTGTAGTTTCAAGCTCACAACACTATGTTGCTTCTCCTCTGAAGATGTAAGACTTTCCCAGGCTCTTGCTCTCTTATTCACAAGATCAAGTTTGCTATCTGTTGGAAATGTGGCCCACGGTAGGCTCACAATTTCTTTAATGGCTTCTAGCTCTTGGCAGGGTCTTGGCTGATGCCCCTTTAGACTTACTGCAGCAAGACCTTCTTGCAAATCAACCTATTTACCCTTTCACCACTACTCTTTAAGTTCGGGACTCCCTGGAATGCCGCCTTACCTCTCTACATGTGTGTCTGCTTCTACCTTCTTATATACTATTTCACTGGATTCAAACTCCCCAAAAATATCAGTGATTGGCAGGGCTGGAATCCATTCTACCTTTGTAGGTTGGTTAGCAAATGATTTATGTTCCTTCCTTCGGCTCGTGTTTTTCACTACATTTCCTGTTTAGGTTCACATTGTGATTCTTTAAAGGTCACTGATTTCTATTAGGTTTATTTATGGGTCCTGTTCACCTAAGGCCCAAATCTTGGGATCGGGCAAGACCAATGTGGTTACTGGACAGTCCTAGTACTGCCCAACTCCCTGTGATGCTGGCAACTGTTTCCCTGCACAGGAATGGCTAACATGCACGCGTGAGTTCAACTCTTCAGCAGCTTTTCACAAGTGCACCTTGCCCACTGAACTATACCCACTGCTCCATCTCAGAGTTGACTTTGGGGTGCATAATACAGTACTCCTTTGCTCTGCAAGCAGATATACAGAGTGTACTCAGGGAGAGCAGTAATGGTGTAATGTCAAAAGCCTCCTCTACAAGAATTTTTTGTCACTAGGATGTGACGTGTATTCCAGATCCCTGTCACTTCCCAGCCCTACATCTGAACTGTGGAGTGTCTCTCTCATGTATAGTACATTCCCTGACAGTCCAAGAAGGGCAGGCTTCTCTGCCAGAATGACTATACGGAACATTAAGCAAAATGTGAATTAGTCTGTATTGGCCCCATGTCTGTCTGTCCACATCAATGACTAGTCCTTGAACCATTCTCTTATGGAAAGAGTGCAATCAAGTGACTGCTATGAATTCTGCTATAACCTACTCTATAGTGTTTCTGGTCATATTGCCATGCCTTTATCAATAAAAGCAACACTTTGTAAATTGTAATAATACAGACTTTGGTCAGAGCAAAATCTTTTCTTATTTTGATTTATTGCACATTTGTATGGTGCCTAGGCGCCACAAGACAAGATGGATGTGGGTGAATGGGGGGGGGGGCATGGGAATCACAAAAGTAGAACAAAAACGGTTAAATTGACCTTTTGACAATCCTACTACGCAAGTGCATGACAAGGTGGCAAGTGCAACGGGCGAAGTGGTAGAGAGAGAGGTGCAGGAGTGGCAACCCTCATTAGGGGGCAGGCAAGTTCTGGGCACGCCAAGGCAGCAAGTGCCAGGGGAAGAGGGGAGAAAGAAGGATGAGTGCAGTGGACATTGCAGACTTAGTTTGCCTAGTCCGGGAAAGGGAGCCCAAGGGCAAGTGTGTGAAAGGAAGCTGGGGGAACTACTAGGGGGTCTGGCCACTGTATGACTCTAAAGGGACCAGGCCCCAGTTGCAGCGGCAGATGGAGAGTTAGCACAGGAGGGGGAGAGGGAAGGAAGAGGAGAAATTGAAAGTCTTGAGATGGAGGAGCCAGCTGAGGAAAGGGATCTACCTTCCACTCTCTGCTTCGAGAAACGTTTGACCTGCAGAGAGTTGGAAACAGAAGACAGAAGGACTCTGGCTGGGAGGTATTTAGGAAGGGAAAGCTGAAGGTAAAGAGCTCCCAGGCCCCAGACAGCCTTGTGGATGATGCAAAGGATCTTGAATTTGATCCTTACAGTCACCGGGAGCCAGTGCAGAGATTTTACAGCTGGAGAGATGCAGTCCCTGGGCTTGAGGCCAAGGATAAATCTTGCAGTCCTATTCTGGATTAGTTGAAGGGGGCGAAGAGATGAAACAGGCAGGTTGAGGAAGAGGTTGTTGCTGTATTCTAGCCTATAGAGAACCAGGATTCTGGAAACATTGATCTTCCGGGGGAAGGTGAACAAAGGTAGAATGCCAATTAGGAGATGCAACTGAAAATCAATCCCAAGGACAAGGCTGCTGCCTCATTGGCCAAAGAACTCTCAGACCTAGGGTTGACACTCAAAATCACAGAGCCAACTCACAACAAATGCTGTTCCTTAGATTGGATCGCTGACTGCTCATCCACCGTCACCAACATCACGCAACACCCCTGGACAGATCACCACTGTGTACAGTTCACTATTCCTGCCAGACCTTGCTTGAAAGTACTATCACACGAATCCGCAGCTTAAGTAAGAAGTTCCAAAAATCTCTCTAACATCAATGTCCTCCCTCTTCAAGACATAGCAGAACTTAAACCCCCATTTGTCAATAACACCTGCCTACTAGCCGAAATCTATTCAAACTTTCTCACCAAGCCCATTGACTCCATTGCCCCATTGGAAGAAAAGAAGAAAAAAAATCCATGCACATCAACTCCTGGTTCACAGAAGAACTATCTACCCTTCGCACCAACAAACGTCTAGCCCTATCTAGCTGGCAAAAGTCTTGCAGCCCCTCCACCCTGTCAGAATATAAAGACATAGCCTTGATCTACAAACAAGCTATATTTAAAACTAAATCTGAAGCCCTCAACCGTAGAATCTCCTCAGCGAACTCCAAATCCAAGGATATGTTCTTGATCTTCAAAGATCTTATCACTCCCACAAACAGCCCAGATGAAATCACCAAAGACGAAGCATGGTGCACCAGTGTCCAGGCAGCCCTTCTTAATAAAATGAAGCTTCTTCAAGAAAAAATCCACTCCCAGAACAATGCACTGCCAAAACAAGACAATACTCCCCTGCCCCTCGCCCTGACGCCCCCTTTTCACCTTCAGAGAAGTGACAGAAACAGAAGTAGCAGGCCTTCACCAACACATAAAACCATTCACTTGCAAAGGAGACCTCTGCCCTCCATCCATCATTAAACAATGCAGCAAGGCCCTAACATCTATTATCACAGCATTTATTAATGCATCCTTCTCCACAGGCACTGTTCCCAAAAGCCTAAAAGACGCATGGGTCATCCCCTTTTAAAAAAAACCTCCCTAGACCGTACCTGCCCCAACAACTACTGACCTATCACCACTGTCCCTTTCCTCCTCAAAATCCTCGACAAAGCCACCCACTCCCAAATCCAACACTACCGTGAGTCGAACGCCATTCTAGGCAAACGAAAATCTGGCTTCCGCAAAGGCTATGGCACAGAAACCGCCCTCCTATACTTAAAAAACCAAATCACCAAAATAATGGACAAGGGCAAACCAGCACTCCTGCTACTCCTTGATCTCTCCGCTGTGTTTGATCTTGTAGATCACAATATCTTGACCTCCTACCTCTCCAACGCAGCTCACTTCTCAAAAGGAACAACCACCTGGATTACTTCCTTTTTAGAGGGAAGGGCCATGAATGTATACTCCGACAATGCAAATGCTCCACCCACCACCATCCACTGCGGAGTGGCTCAAGGGTCTTGCACTGCGCCTACCCTTTACAACCTATTCACAAAGCCACTCTTTGACAAACTTGACTCGCTCAGCATAGCCTACACAAACTATGATGACGACCCACAAGTACTCTTACCCCTCACTGGTTCCTATGATCAGGACGCAGCTGCCCTCCTACAGACATACACCACCATCGAAACTTGGATGGCAGTAAACGGCCTCAGTCTAAATGGGGACAAAACGCAGATCATTCTCCTAGGTCAAAAAAAATACTCCATATACTGGTGAAAAAATATGAAAACTTCACCATTGACCATTCCTTTTCAATGAATCGTCAGGTTAATGCCATTACCTCTGCCTCTGCCCACACCACCAAACTTATAAATGCCATAAAACCATTTCTCACTTCCCAAAATTGCCTATCCATTTCCCGAGCCATGATAGGAGCCATGATAGGAGCGAAGCTAGACTATTGTAGCGTCCTCCGTCACCGGCACCTCAAACCAAAATCTTCACAAACTCCAAATAGTACAAAACAACACACAAAACAACACACTAAATGCAGCCCTCAGCATCCCCAAAGGGACCAAATAACACAGGCCAGGCAAGCCGCACGCTGGCTCCCGGTCAAGGACAGGATCAACTTCAAAGTACTCTAACACATAAATGCATCAATCACACTGCCCCATCCTACCTGGCAGACACCATTATCAAGGACGTATCTGCCCGCCCCAACAGAAGTCACCATGCCAACCAACTCTGTGTTCCCACCAACAAAAGAGCAAACACAGGTGGTATCAGCTTCCCATTAATTGCTCCCAAACTATGGAATACCCTTCCCAATGCTCTTAGAGTGGAACCGCCGCTAACCTCCTTTCGTAAATCCCTAAAAATGACTCTGTTCAACTAGCCCGCCTCTCCCGTTCCTCTCCCTGCCACCCCCTAGAAATGTCCTATCACTCTGACATTGTAACTAAGTTTTATGGTATGCTTACTCTGTTTGCGCCAATCTTGTAACTAATTCTTACTTTGTATTTCATATGTATCTTTTGTTCATGTTTTGCTGTAAACACGGTTTGCTATCAAATGTAACCTGCAAGTACCTCTGCAACAGTGCCACGATGCCTAAGGGCTGTTGCATGCTCTATAAACACTAATAAATAAATAATGAAATTTGACTTCTTGTAAAGGTCCATGATGTGTGGAATGAAAAAGAGAGGAGTCAAAGATGACCCCAAGGTGTTTTGCCTCACAAGTGGGTGAGGGTAGAGGATCCAGGGAGTCTGGCCAGAGATTGGGGGAAACAAGGAGCAGGCGTCCTAATGAGAAGGATCTCTGTCTTACTAGCATTACGGCAGATATCGTTGCCAGGCACCATGCCTGAATAGCAGTCAAGCAGTCAGATATGAGGGAGGAAGAGGAGGAGGGGCATGGAAGGCGGCTTGAAAGAGAGCTGTGGTTAATCTGCAAAACACTGGAAATCAGTGGAGAAAGTGGAGATCAGGTGGGCCAGAGGGACCAGGTAGATGTTTAAGAGTCATGGCGATAGGACCAAGCCCTGAGCGATGCCACAGGTAGAGAGTGAGTTGGAGGAGAGAAAAGGACCCATTTGCACTTGGGAAGGTCTGTTTGAAAGGAAGGGCGTCTAATTACAGAGTTCTGCTCATGAAATACATGATTGCACATTTTCTATTAGCAGTAGATACAGAAGAGATACTGCAGCAAGCAAACCACTAGCAGACACAGAGACACAAAGTAAATGCTCTAGAAGAGTAGTTGTGGAAAAATAAGGCACTGGAAACAGTTGATAGCAACAGAAGACATGGGCTCAAGACTCAGTATGGAAAGTTGATTATGGAAAATAGGCAAGAAAGGGTAAAGTATGTTAATTTACCTCTGTAGCAAACAGGAAAAGAGAATAGCAGCAGCACGCTGGGCTTCATGCATGCCATGTGAAGGGATTCTGGTGCCTGAGTGAATGCTGGGGAGGATTAGATGGTATATCAGTATTATAATTGTAGTTTTGCATACAGTTTTCTGTTTTTAATTTTAATGTGTTGCATCATTTCAACGTGGAAGTATATTTTTAACAATAATATTGGATCTGGTAATAGAAACTGAACTGTGAATGATTTGCAGGGGCCATACCTAGTAGTGTGGTTACCTACTAGGTATGCATAGGATTGTTCATAAACCTTGAGAACAATTGCAACTATACTATAATTTGAAGAATCCAAATTGAACTAGTAATGCATCTGACCCTGGAAATATATAATTTGAACTTTGTATATGAGTTCATCTTTCCTATTCTCGCAATGCTTCATTGGAATAATATAAGTATAACAGAGCCCTATACTAGCCATCATAAGTCATTGTACAGTAATTTATATAACACCATGATGCTTTTTAGAAAAGTCAGAATGGACACCAGTAACAGGATCTTCAACATGATCACATGCGAAATAGACTGCAAAAACAGTGATCTGTTAACAGTATGGCAAGAACAAAACCAAAAAGTACTACGTGATGTAGCATCTGACGAACAAGACCTGATTCAAAATCCATGCAAAGTTCTAAGGAAAACCAAAGATGCAGATTGGGCAAATACGATAGACATCACAGTCAGTTTACAACTTACTTCTCACTTACCATGCAACACAATGAAAAGAAATCAGTTACAGAGTTTTATAAATCAATTTCCAAACAGACAGGCGAGAAACTTAATTTTGCGAGCACGACTGAACTTAATGAAAACCAACGAGATATTATACATCAGGGGACAAGCGCCAACAAATGGCTGCCGATTCTGCGGCAACACAACACACCACACCACACCCTGTCAAAGAGACAATAAGACATCTTCTCATGACATGTCCAGAAACAGCTGCCAGCAGAAAGCAGTATCTGTCCCATATGGCCTGCTTTGATATTGCAAATGAAGAAAACACATGGTGGTGAAGACTCATTGGAGGTGACAAAACCACGTGGAAAATTGAAGCAGCTAAAATGCTGGAATATATTGAGCAACATCTACTTAACAGCAAAGTGCGTTAGTGAACATCAAATCAGTCTAGACATTTGACAACGAAACCACGACACCATGAAGCGTACACAGACAGTGAGAAATTTGCCAGGGAAGCAGATGTTACGAATTGACAAGCATGTTTGAAATTGTAAAAATCTTATTTGATTAAACAATAAAAAAAAAAAGATGCTTTTGCAACCTTCACACAGTGGCATGTTGCTTGATATAAGATATTAATAATATCTTAAAATATAGAATAGCTCAATAGTTTGAGGTAATGAAATGGTGACCCAGAATTTGAACAAGGAAACGATGACAGAAGAAAAGCAAATGCTTCATCTTAAAATTAAGACTTGCAGATCCCTAATTGCAGAAAAAAAACGTAAGTAGATGATAACATGATGCAGTAGCAGACCTTTGGCAAAATTTCAAGGTTTGCACGATTGCAGTTGCTTTTCTCATGTGGGCAATATTGGGATTAACTGGAAATGCACATTTTGTTAATTTAAATATCTCTCACTGGACAAAATATAATTGCTTAACATCTCGGTAGGTTTCCCCCGTTAAACAAAATAAATTACCCATGCCATTTTTTATGTAAAAGAGAACATGGAGAACAGCTGCACAGTAGATTGATTGAAAATCAATGTTTGATGGCATATATTTGGCCATGAACCAAAAACACTATAATGTAGTTGACTGATAAGATTTAGCAGGTGGAGACATGAAATTACAGAATAACAGCATACATTGTAGGACATCTAACTCATCGTAAAGGATGAGAGCGAGATACAGAAAAGATGGGAAAACCATGAAAGATAATGAATTTGCTCTTTGGGACTTCAAAGGTGTACAAATAAATGCTGATAGCGAGTCAAGCAAAAAAGAACATCCTGCAGGGTTATGCACTGGTCTTTCTGAGGTCAATGAAGAGTCTAGCATCCGCAGGAGACCCTAAATTAACGGATGGGAACTTACTAGATTCACTAAAGAACAGAAAAATGGTTTAGAAACAATTCATGATTTCGATTGCTGGAACAGGAAATTTGCAGGGCATACATGTCGAATGTACCATTCTGAAACTCTTCTTGAATTCAGTGTGTGACTCGCTCGAGCAAGCCTCAGACAAAGTGTGAATGTCATTGGAGAAGTGTAACATTTGGGGCATCTATTCAAACAATCTAGAAAAGGGGCCTCACTGTGAGTATGGTGGTGGTGTAAAAACTGTCAGTATCAGCATTGCTGTCACTTTTACCAAACTGCCATGCTACACGTCTGGAGGGAAAGTGGGAATTCCATAACTGAACAATAACTGAACTTTAATTGTTTGATTAAGAACTGTCACAGTGAGGACACAATAGATACGTGTGAATAGTTGGCAGTTGTGATTTCCTCCACTTTGCAGGCAAAAGTAGGAGGAATCGCCACTGATCAAATTGTGATAATTCTTCAAAATCCTGATGGTGAAGTACGGCACTCCATAATGGGGAATAACACCACCTCTTAGTCTGGAATTCTAACCTCCATTTCTGAGGTAGTACTTTACAGTAACAGTGACTAAGCTTGGTGGTATTTCCAGTAGAAGAATGGCCAAACTCCTAATGTGGTGACGGTGTCACAGTAGGAGTAATATTTTACCACACTAGCTAAACTTTTATTCATGAACGATTGACAATCCCCTGAACCGTGATAAGCACAGCACTGGTTTTGGGGACGATGCAAAAAACAACATGTAAAGTTAATAGACACACAAAAATTATTTGTTTCGTTTGGATGGACTTTAACAAACTTGTCAGATTAAGACTGTGCTAAAAACAAATGTGTACATTACAAGTTTGCCAGTATTTCAGTGGTAAATCTGCCTAAATGACATGAAACAGATTTACTGTTATCGCTGTATGAACCTGTGGATTTACCATGAGATTACTGGGGTAATTCATAGATTTCAGCACAGAGGCAGTGCACGCGAGCAGCGCAGAGAGGGAGCATGCCCCAGCGTGCGCCAGCGTGTGCGCTAAACAGCATTCTGGCGCACCATGTATTCATGGAATTCCCAAGCCATAATGAGAGCTGGCACAGAGAACATCCCGCAGCGCCAGTTATGCCCCCAAGAACGCCCCTTGCGCAAGGAAAAGCCATTGAAATCCCCAATGCAGCGCAAAGGGCTGTGCTAACCGTGGACCAGCTTACAGGGCTGCTACACTGCAATCACGCGAGCGGGGAACGTGTATTCCTCGGGTGCGCATAGGGCTTCGGCGAGCGGGTACGTGTATTTCTGGGGGTGCGCGGGAATTTTCACATGCGATAGGCCTTGTGTGAGTGGGCTACGTGTATTTTGGGGGTGCATGGGAATTATCACACGCGATAGGCCTTGTGCGAGTGGGGTACGTGCATTTTGGGGGTGCGCGGGAATTCTCACACACGATAGGCCTTGTGAGAGTGGGGTACGTGTATTTTGGGGGTGCGCAGGAATTATCTCACGCAATAGGCCTTGTGCGAGCAGGGTACGTCTATTTTGTGGGTGCGCGTGAATTTTCACACGCGATCGAGCGGGGTACGTGTATTTTGGGGGTGCGCAGGAATTTTCACATGCGATAGGCCTTGTGCGAGCAGGGTACGTGTATTTTGGGGTGCGCAGGAATTTTTACACGCGATAGGCCTTGTGCGAGCGGGGTACGTGTATTTTGGGGGTGCGCAGGAATTAGGATATGATATGGCATTTGTAACGCACCTATACAGAAGTGTTTCAAGGCGCGACGTGGCGGGGGGGGCAAGGGGAGACAGACAATGATCCTACTAGGCCAGGTGTCATTCAGATTGTGCAAGTGCAAGGGTAGAGGGGAGGGGAAAAGTGCAAGGGGGAGAGGGAGAGGGGAAAGTGCAGTACAGGGTTATTAGCATACAGGATAAACAACAAGGGCCAGCTGGTGGCAAGTGCGAGGTAAGTGCAGACAAGTGCTGGGAAGCGGGGCTTTAGGGATACAGACACAGTCCCGCAGTGCAGGGGTTGCCCAGGAGGCAGTGCAGAGGAGAGTGGCTGGGCCAAGGACCGTGAACGGTAAGTGGCCCAGTTGCAGATTCAGTAATTTGTATTTATTTATTTATTCATTTTTTTTAAGCAGGGGAGAGGGGAGAGAAAGCGGAGGCAAAGAGGAAGGTTTTGAGGTGCTTCCCGAACCGGAGATGGTTCTCCTCAAGTTTCAAGGAGGCAGGAAGGCTGTTCCAGAGGGAGGCCCCTGCAGCGGAGAGAGATCTGGCCCCAACTCGTTGTTTGGAGAAGCGGCTGACCCTGAGGGAGTTGGAGGCGGATGAGTGAAGAGCTTGAGAAGGAAGATATTTAGGAAGAGAGAGTTGAAGGTATTTTGGCCCCAGGCTCCAGACGGCCTTGTGGACAATGCAGAGGGTTTTGAACTTGATTCTCGCAGTCACTGGGAGCCAGTGCAGTGTTTTCAGTCCTGGAGAGAAAGGACTATCACATGCGATAGGCCTTGTGCGAGCGGGGTACGTGTATTTTGGGGGTGCACGGGAATTATGACATGATATAATGATATGGCATTTGTAACGCGCCTATACACAAGTGTTTCAGGGCGCGATGAGGCAGGGGGGGGGAACAAGGGGAGACAGAGAACGATCCTACTAGGCCAGGTGTCATTCAAATCGCGCAGGTGCAAGGGTAGTGGGGAGGGGAAAAGTGCAAGGGGGAGTGGGGAAAGTGTAGTACAGGGTTATTAGCATACAGGATAAACAACAAGGGCCTGCTGGTGGCAAGTGCAGACAAGTGCTGGGAAGGGGGGCTGTAGTGATACAGACACAGTCCCGCAGTGCAGGAGTTGCCCAGGAGGCAGTGCAGGGGAGAGTTGCTGGGCCAAGGACTGAGAACAGTAAGTGGCCCAGTTGCAGATTCAGTAATTTGTATTTATTTATTTATTTATTTATTTAACCAGGGGAGAGGGGGAGAGAAAGCGGAGGCAAAGAGGAAGGTTTTGAGTTGCTTCCGGAACCAGAGATAGTTCTCCTCAAGTTTCAAGGAGGCAGGAAGGCTGTTCCAGAGGGAGGCCCCTAAAGCGGAGAGAGATCTGACCCCAACTCGTCGTTTGGAGAAGCGGCTGACCCTGAGGGAGTTGGAGGCGGATGAGCGAAGAGCTTGAGAAGGAAGAAATTTAGGAAGAGAGAGTTAAAGGTATTTTGGCCCCAGGCCCCAGACAGCCTTGTGGACAATGCAGAGGGTTTTAAACTTGATTCTCGCAGTCACTGGGAGTCAGTGCAGTGTTTTCAGTCCTGGAGAGATAGGACTATCATACGCGATAGGCCTTGTGCGAGCGGGGTACTTGTATTTTGGGGGTGCGCGGGAATTTTCACACGCGACAGGCCTTTTGCGAGCGGGGTACGTGTATTTAGGGGGTGCGCGGGAATTTTCACACACAATAGGCCTTGTGCGAGTGGGGTACGTGTATTTTGCGGTTGCGTGGGAATTTTCACACACGATAGGCCTTGTGCGAGCGGGGTATGTGTATTTTGGGGTTGCGCAGGAATTTTCACACGCGATAGGCCTTGTGCAAGTGGGGTACATGTTTTTTAGGGGGTGTGCGGGAAGTTTCACATGCGATAGGGCTTGTGCGAGCGGGGTACATGTATTTCTGGGGTGTGCGAATTGGCAGTGTGTGTCCTCCCAGGTGAGCCCTCACTCCCTCCCCAGGGCCTGCAGACAGCCCACACCACAGGGTACTACCCTGCACCCCTGCCCATGCCTCGCAGGCAGCCCATCCACCCTGGCCATGCCCCCCAGCCAGCCCACATGTCACCATGCACAAGTGAGCACCGACACATGTCCCCCTGCACCCCCACCCACCCAGCAGTGAGGGGCACCTGCCAGCAGGCCCCGACTCATGTCCCCCCACCCACTCACCCACCCAGCAGTGACGGGCACCTGCCAGCAGGCCCCGACTCATGTCCCCCTGCACCCCCACCCACCCAGCAGTGATGGGCACCTGCCAGCAGGCCCCGACTCATGTCCCCCCCTACATGTCATAAAGATGCACATTCATGGGCCTCATGTCCACCAAAATTCCACTGCACGCCACCCCAGTCTTGAGACCCAATCAAGTTTCCCATCCACCCCACACTGAAAGGCCTATTACATGACACAAACCAGAAGTCAACTATGTACATCAACACATGTCCCTCACACACACACACACTGGGTGCCAGTGATTGTGTAAACCCACATTGTGACATGCAGTAAACCAATGAGCAAATACCACACATGGAAGTAATAAATCAAAATGTATTTAACACAAAATGAAGGTAATGGAATGAAAACATGAAAAATATTTTAAACAATAAAAGAAATGCATGTCCAAAAATGAAAAAAATAATGAAGTCTCAGTCCAAAGTAATCCAAAAGAAAGTTTCTCCAAACTATCCGTCCACCAAAGCAAATCCAAAGGAAACGTACATGGCAATAGATCCATTGTGATTAAAAAATATTTTGTTTTCATAAATGCACAGTTCAACTATGCACAACGATTCAATCCAGGGTCCATGAGCCCAACGAATGAAATGAAACCTATAAAAAAAAAAACTAAGAAATAACTATATACAAAAGGGTGGGGCATTGTCCAAGCACCCCAAAATAAAGCAAAATGAAACCTAAGACTACAAACTATATACAATGGCGGCAGGCTAGTCTGACGGCTCACTTTTTGATTTCCTGGGCCAGGGCATCATTGAACTTCTCGTCTATGTCCTGGAGGCGGGACTCTTCCATGGCCCCGAGGTTTCGCAGAGACGATGCATGTTCAACTCCAACTCCCTGCAAATTGCCTCGAGGCACTCGACCCGCCTCAGCGCCCTGCGCATGGAGTTCTCTGCCCTGACCATTGTGAGCCGTGCCTCTTCCGCCCGCCGCCGCTCCGCATCTATGGCCTGGCCCAACCGCTGCCACACGGAAGACACTCCCAATCCAGGGTCCTCCTGCCCTCTGGCCGATGCCTACCCCTCTGATGTTGATGGCCCCGAGCCATCATCGCCCCCACCTTGTGCCTGCTGCTGCTGTGCCTGTGCCCTGCCTCTTGCTGCCTGCACGTCCTCCTCCGGCTGGGGTGCAGTTGTTGTGGTGGCCACCCCTGCTGGACGTCCGACTCCCGACTGTGGCAGGGATGCGTCCTCCACCAGGCTGGCCGCTGGGTCAGAGGCAGCTCCACAGGGTACCCAGGGATTCATGGGTGGGAAGATGGCATGGAGGACGACTGGTGCATAGGGGGTTCAGGTGAAGAGGGGGTCGGAAGAAGGTCCAGCATGCCCCGTTGACGCAACGCCATCCCAGCCAGAACAGGCTCAACCCAGTCCCGGATTGCCACGTCCACAGGGAGAGGAAGGCCAGTTGTTGTGCGCTCATCCCCTCCATGAAAACGGGTCTGGATGTATGCATCCCTGCTGGTGCGGGATGATGCAGTCACAGGATTACACACAGGCACCTTCGCGGCAGCCTGTGCTGCCTCCTGCCCCTGGACTGCACCACTAGCACCAATGGAATCCCCCCTCCAGTCCCCATGTGTGTGCCTTCCATGGCCTCCTTCTCCACCAAACCCCCCACCAACCTGGATGACTCCATGCCATCTTCCTCCGTCGGACCCTGTGGCGTCTCAGCTGCCCCTTCTGCTGCCGAGGCGTCCACCTCCAACCTCCGCCTCTTTGACCTACCCTCGGCAGCTGCGGCCTGGGACGCGGCACCAGACTCCTCACTCCCCAACGAGATGACAATATGGGAGGGGAGCTGGGCCTTGCGTCTCTGGCTGGTGGTGCGATCCCTGCCGCTTTGCTCCACAGCACCCTCTCCACCCTCTCCATCAGTTGATGCTGCAGAGAGGGAGAGATAGAACACAGATATCAGGGCACCGTACAATGGTATGATACACACATGACAGTTGCACATGAGTGGCAGTGTCAAACTTCAGACATGGCATCACACTCCCCAACACACATGTCATTTCAACTCACACACATGAGCAAATCAACAGGAATGTTGCACCAAGCAGCACCATCCATACACAAACAGCATGAGCAGCCAAAGGTGAGCCTGACGTCACTTGCAACACGGGGAGTGCAGAACACATGCACACACGCCACCAGATTTACATGCATTTGTGCATCTCCACCACCTGTCGCAGTGATAACATCGCCATCCATGTCACATCTGGCAATCAGCCTCCTACATGTCAGTGTCACATGCATCCATGTTGTTTCACAGTTGCACACTTGTCAAATACACACCCATGAACATGTACATAGTGCAGATACATGCACCTGGAACCAGCATCCATGTGTGACACCACAACCATGCCACAGTACATACACAGAAATGTTAACATGTGTGTACCCACACATGCATTTGGCCAGCATTGTTACCAACACATACACCATTGATGTGTCTCACACATGAGAGGACTCACACGTGGCAGGTTCACGTCCCTGTACATACGCATCCATACATGGCCCTACAAAGACATATGTGCAACCTGCACACTCCTGGCACACCTCAACACGCAGAGCATCCAATCAGTACGCATGTACACTTACCAGGACCCTCATTTGGTTGTTGGTTAGGCGGACCCGGCAGCCCTTGGCATCCACTGCCTTGAAGAGGCGCCGGGCCTTGTTGAGGCTCCTGGACCTGAAGTCCTCAAAGCGCTTCCGGACTTTTTGAATGTCACAGACTGCCACCCCTCCTCGTTGATGGCAGTCACAATGTCCATCCAGATCCTCTTCGGTCCTTCATTGTCAGCGTGCAAACTTCCAAAGAGGGCATCATACTGCCCCAGGACTTGCTCCACCAGGATACCAAATTCACTAGCACTGAAGCTGGTAGCCCTCTGCCTCTTTGGCTGAGGGTTGCCAGTGGTGCCAGATGGTGTTGTGTCTGACATGGCAACCCCGGAGGCAGGTGTGGGTGGGCAACTGGGTCCTGGGGCTGGGCTGTGGAGCGATGGTATCCCAGTTGGGAGTCTTCAGTTCCAGCGAGGGTGGTCACAGCAACTGCACCCCTGCAGATGGCTGACGTGCAGGCACCAAATAGCAGGGCACATGGGCAGCAGGCAGGCAGGCAGATGCAGGTGGGAGTGTGCTTGGGGCTCTGGGGGGCAGGAAAATGGCCTTCTGGGCAGGAGCATGGTCTTCTGTGTGTTGTCGCGTGGCCAACTTGATACGGAATGATTTGGCACGAGCAAAAAGTTCACATCAGCCTGAAATTTGAGGAAAGGCCCTAAGCACATAAGCGCATCTGTGACGTTACATGCGCGGGCGTTTCCCACAACACGAGTGCATGTTTATTGTACACGTGAAAAAACTGCACATCTGGGTGTCACTGCGTGTAATTGGAGGAAAGGCCCTTAGCGCGTACGCGCCTAACTGACGTCACACATGTGGGCTGGCTTAAAAGGTATGGGTAGGATGCCATTTTCTTGTACGTGCTTTTTGTGGAGAGCGAGCAGGTGATTCTTGTACTTCTTGTCGGTTCACACGTGATTACTTCACCACGGTTCCAGTTCGTACTCCCTGTTTACTCAGACAGTGTTCAATTCTTCTTTTGGCGGAGGTGTTGCCAACGCGCACACGCGTGTCTTTTTCACATTCTTTTTCCAGGCAGACGGTGAGTCACGCACGTATTTTCCAACTGTGGTTGCCCTCGTGTGTTGCGTACCCCTTCAGAGGTCATTGTAGGCTGCGTGCATCACACGTACGCTTATTTTTATGTTTCTGGGTGCCACAGCATAGTGCGGGTTCATTTTTCCACGCACATGGTCTACCAGGGGTTGCATGCATGTTTAATATTTTTTTGGGGTGCCTGTGCATTGCGTGACCTGTCATCTTCCCCCAGGGGTCACAGACAGCTTTGCTAGAGCACTAGGGTACGAATTCCATCTAGTACCCTACCCCCCTACCCCGTTCACCCCAATTGCCCAGGACAATTGTTTACTGCAACTCCCATACGCACAACAACATCAGTGCCATGGGTGGGAGGTGACCAAGCAGTAAGGGAGGCAAAGGTAACCGACCTCCAAAAGGTGGGCGCGGTAGGGGACGTGGCAGGATGTGCAGGGTGGCCCAAGAGGCCAGTGTGTGGACGACCAATCGGGGCCACCTATGCCCCCCCCAATGGTTGGGGGAAATGTAGCTGACACCATCCCAGCTCAGCCCTTGTTAAACCGGCCCAAATTGTCAACTCAACCGGCACAGGATGACTCCCAGGCTGACTTCCAGGTCACCAAGTCTAAGCCACGTGTGCCGGTGAAAGTTGCTGTCACCAGGCTACGTGGATCTGGGGCAGCAATGTCATCTGCTGCCCCAAGTAGCCAGGGTGAGGAGGCTACAGGGGCAGCTGCAGCTCAATCCACCCCAGCTCTGAGTCTCCCAGCCAGGACAGTGTCGGTCCAAGTCCATCACACCGAGGTTGGTCCCGCCAACATCACCCTGCAGCCAATGCCTGCACCAAGACCTTTGGTCATTGTGCCTTTGCAAAAACGTACAGTACCCAGTCCACCTGCGCTTCTGCCCCTACCAACCAGAGCGGCGTAAGCCACTCAGGATCCACACCATCTTCCAAGAAGAAGAAGGGTTCTCTTGCACTACAGGCTAGGACCCCAGACACGGCTTCACACTCCGGAACGTCAAGGAAGCCCAGGTTCAATGACGCCGAACTAGATGCATTTGTGGCCTATGTGTTGGCACATAGCCGCGAAATTGTGGTGACTGTGGGTGCAAGAATACGCCTGCTCAACGTAGGGCCCACTGGCAGACCATTGTGGATCACATTAGTGCCCTTGGATTTGTGAGGCGCACAGCTGATAATTGCGACAAGCGGTGGAATGACCTGAAACGCAGAGCAAAGAACAAGCTGGTTTCCAATCATGCCTCTACTCTGGTGACTGGTGGTGGGTCTCCACCAGAGCATGAACAACTCACTGAACATGAGTCTGTCGCTGGAACTTTCGTCACAGAGGATCAGATCCGAGGCGTGGGAGACATACCAGATCATGAAGCATTGTCCGGTGAGTGCCCCTACATGTGTGTGCAATCCATGTGTATGTTGCTTGGGTGAGTTCTGATTGAGTGCGAGGTGAGGCTGTGTAGTCATGACTGGTATGGGTCATCCATGTAGTTCCTCTAAACCATTCCCCAGCCTTGGGTTTGGGTATGACCTTATCCCTTCTGACCACGGTAGCCAATTCGCACCAGATTACTGCAGTTGCCCTTCAACTGTCATCTTGAAACAACATTGTTCAAAATGTTTTCCTGTTCATTCAGCCTGATTGTTTCAATCCTTGCCATTTTTACGATGCATTT
Organism: Ambystoma mexicanum; assembly: GCF_040938575.1. Lineage (NCBI taxonomy): Eukaryota > Metazoa > Chordata > Amphibia > Caudata > Ambystomatidae > Ambystoma > Ambystoma mexicanum. The sequence goes on along the minus strand of NC_090932.1, from coordinate 658,405,143 downwards.
TTCTGCCGTACTGCCACAATTGTAACATACTTCTGTCATAGATTACACCCCACAATGGGCCACATTTATTACCTTGTTATGGGAATGATTTAACCATTCAGGCTGACTGAGTAATGGCCTGCACACAATCATTTTTGGGCCCTGTTTGAATGTTGAACATGACTGTTGTCTTCTGTCATGTTGACGTGACCAACCATTGATGTATCCACCTGCCTGTCATCATTGTATCAGTGAACACTGGATCTGTTGCAGCGTGTGGCACATGCATGTTGTATCTCATGATGTCCATCTCATATGGATGGGTGACAGTACTTGTTTCCTACCATATGGCTGTACTTGTCAAATGTACCATGGCTATGCTACGTGCCATCTGTGTGCTGGCATGTGTCAAGTATGTGTATTGGACATGCCACTCACAGGCTAATGTGTGATGCCAGTTCCATCCGGCATGCAGCACATGTGTTGCTTTTCCATCTTGGAGTCCTCAGTGTTTGCTTTTTGCCTCCCGTTCCAACTCATTGACAGTGCATGCATGCCATCGTTATAGTCATGTGGGACATGTGTTATTAATGTACTGGATCTCTGCCTCGTCAGGCCTGTGTGTGTGCGCGCTATGGTGCTCATGCCTGTTTCCATTTGTTATCTTTCATGTTTTTGCAGGTCATGAGGCACTTGATGCTGTTGAGGAGGAGGAGGAGGAGATGGTGCAGACCCAGGAGTTATCAAAGACACAACCGGGCGCCAGTGGAGGACGTGGGGTGGTGGTGGGTGAAAACCCATTTGTCCTACAGACCATACTGTCCATGGGTGTCTCTGGGTACACCTCCGCAGACCTCTATGAATCAGGTGCTGAATCTGACAGTGAGACATATGTGCCGTCGCAGGTGAGTGTTTCTGGCAGGGATGCTGTTCTGTCCAACCCACCTGCACCGGGGGTAGACTCCTCTATGGGGATTTCAGTGTTGGTAAGTTCGCCTTTGGCGGTTTACGGAGGCAGGGTCACACTCCACAACATTTGCTCCTGTTCCTGGGCCAGCAGATCAAAGGAGGAATGCAGTCCTGCAGCGTCAGGCAGTGCCAGCGCAGCAAGGTCTAGAACGCCTTGCCCCAAACAGGTGTGGTGCCCGCCAACGCGGTGGCCGTGCGCCACCAGACAATACTGTGTGGGAGAACGCCATGTACAGTATAGCAGCACAACAGGGAGCATCATGTGAAATGATGGCTCAGGCAATGGATAGGGTGGCCATTTCCATTCTCCCCCCTGAAAGGCAGATGGAGCTCCAGCAGCAGGCAACAGACTCCATTTGCCACTCACACAGGGAGGACATGTTGGCGTCCAACAGGGACCGACCGACTGGCTGGACTGGAGACTCTGCGCGAAGCCATATCTGTAGAGTCATAGGCCCACAGGGACGCCCTGAGGTTAGAACACGGGTTCCTCAGAGATACTCTGGGTGAACTTAAGGCTTCTCGGAATTTTAGGTCAGAACAGGTCAGAACAGCAGCTGGAGCAGCTCACACGTTCACTCGCAGCTGAGCTCCAGGCAACCCGTGCGGAGATCCGGGCCTCACGCGAGGTCATGAAGGCAGAAATGCGGGCTACCCGTGAGTGCTGCATGGGAATCTCCGTACCATCATCCTGCAGAACCAATCCTTCCAGACCCGCATGCTTACCAGGGCTTTGCGTGGGCTGCCTCCCATATCACGGCCACCTCCTGATGTAGCAGCAGAGGGTGATGACAGCGACAACAGTTCTCCCACTGTAGCGTAGCTGTGCAGGCCATGAGCCCATGGAAGTATTTTTTTTTCTCAACATCCACGCTTTTTTTAAAATATTTTTTTTTACAGTGTGTTGCTTTGTGTGGCTCCCATGGGCATCCACTGTATATTCCAGCTGGGAACATGAAGGCTTGTCCTGTCTTTGGGTTAGATGCTTGGTTTCCTGACACACACAACCCTCCTGCTTCCCCTTTCCATGGGCTTGCAAAGGGTGTGACCAAGTGACAGTAATTTACACAGTGACATTAGGCTCCCATGAGTTGTGTGGGCAGTCTGTAGTCAAAACTGTGTGTACATCCCTAGTGGGGATTGATGTTGGATTCTACACTGCATGGTGTATTGATATGTGCTTGTGCGTCAAAGTCTTTCTTCTTATATACATGTAGGTTCTTCGTGTCTTCACAAGGCCGTCTCCTTCGAAGATGCAGTTCATGTTGCATGCAGTACACTGAGACATTTGCCTGACAGCAACACTCTGCAGTTGGAAGGGGTCGATGTGCTGCCTTAGTCAGGTTGTGAGATTTGCATTACTTCAATTTTTTACTGTCATATATTGCCACGGTTTCATCCTGTACTGATGTTTTGTGTTGCTGGTAAGTATTTGTTCATGATTGCTGTTTCTTATTGATTACTGAGTGCATATTGTCTGTGGCCTGTTTACATTAGGGACAGTGCACTTTGTGACACTTGTGTCATGTGTTCTGCATTCATTTGGTTGCTTTCACATTGCATGCCATGACATGGTGTGTTGGGTAGCTGAGATGGGGAGGGGTTGGGTGACATGGTACTATTTTTATGTGGTATTTTGCAAGCGGGTAGTCATTCCTGCTGCATGAATGTGTGTCTTTTTGTGACACAGCATTGGGTGTTTTTAAGTAGGTAGGGATGCACACAATGTAACACTTCCAGGAGAACAATCTCAGGCTGGTATGGTTGTGACAGTTGACTGTCCCTTTTGCCATCATCATTGATTGTCAGCTGGTATGTGCCAGACCTGTGTGCACTCCGCAGGGGTGGAATTTTAGGTGAAGTAATTTTCCACAAGCTGGGTACGGGCTGCCTCACCACATGCCCTTTCATCTCCCATGCGCAGCGGCTGTGCATGTGGTTGGGGATGTGGGGGCACCACCATGTCCACCAGCATGCCCCGGCGGGTTGCAAGGTTGTGCAGGACACAGGCTGCCACTATGATCCTGCACACTACTTGGGGCGCATATAGCAGCTGCCCACCAGAGCCACCAGTCAAAGTGGCAGTGGGATGATTAGCACGGAATTCAAAGAGGTAGAGAACAGCAGAGTTGTAAGCAGTTTCCAGAACTTGAGGAGGTCGAGATCAAGTCTGAGAGGGGCAGGGAGGCTGTTCCAAAGAGGGGTGCCAGCCGAGGAGAGAGACATGCCCCCTAATTTCTGTTCAGAGAAGCGTTTGACAATCAAAGAGTTGGAGTTAGAGGAGCGTAGGGCTCTAGCAGGGGAGTATTTAGGGAGACAATCAGGAGGACAGTTCTGCAATACTCATGGCCTTGCTCTCACATTAATTTCGAACACAGGACTATGCCAGCCACACCATAATTAATAGTTATTTTCTGCTGGTCAGTTCAGTGATGCGATGTGATTGAGGGGCAGGATATGTTAATATTATGATGTCATGAAATGGTTGTGGTAAAGGGTTTTGTTCCAGGAAATGTGTTTTCAGATAATCAATGTATGTAGCATTAAAGGGTCTCAGGATTTTTCACCAATCATTTCCTTTGACCTGCCCCAAGATGTAACTACTGGGTTATGGACAGCTTTTGCGCATTGGCCTGTTCGCTGGAAGCCAGTTGATTATTGTGCATGTGAGAAGATGGGGCTGATTCATGGAATTATTTGCACCGAAAAACGGGTATTTGTGCTCCATTCTGCCCGCAAATCCCCATTTGTTAAACAGGGATTTGCGGGCAGAATGGCGCACAAATCCCCATTTTTTGGCGCAAATAATTCCACGAATCAGCCCTGATATATTTTTGGTTGGTCGAGTGCCATGAACTTTTCAAACCTTTCCAGAGATTCTAGAAAATGTTGAGGTTACGCGGGTGTAAAAATGAGGGCTTGCAGGAGAGGAAAGGCTACAGCTAGTAGCAGAGGCGCGCCAGAGGGGCAGATAATAGGGCACCCGCACCCGCAGGAGGCTGGGGGGCGCACTGGGCATGCACTCTGCACCAGGGTGGAGCCAGGGAGGGTGGCCACCCGCTCTGCGCCCACCTTGGCTCCCTCTCTTGTAAGCCCCCATTTTACACTGGGGGTAACCTCAAACTTTTCTAGCCGAATTTTTGGAAAAGTTAGGAAAGTTCATGGCACTCGGCATCCCCAAAAGTCGGTTGGTTTGAGCTTTGCAGGAACTAGATCGCCCATCCTTACTGTAGATTATAAAGCGCTTTAGCGATTCCAGCTCTCCACCATTTGAAGGTAATGAAAGAATGTGCTGGAATGGACGAGATGACAGCACCGGTGCGGCTGCACAAGAAGAAATCAAAACGAACCGCAGCTTTCCCGTCAAGATCCTCTGCTGCATAATGATTGCATGTGAAATATCACGTTCTGTTTGACCCCATTTGCATCAGTTCTTTTTCTCCACTGGACGTGAAAAAATGTAATGGAAAAATACTAAGCGCCTGCGACTTTTCTAATTCATTTTTTTCCAGAACTGATAATATATTCGGAAAGAAACGGCTTGCCTGTTGAGTGACAGATGCTGTCATAATTCAGATCCGTCGCCTCCAATCTCTAATGTACAACTCCATGAAGTGGTGTGAATTCTGTCTCTGGGAGCGCGGTATGTGAGGCATGTTAAACAGGCCCTCCGTTGTTGTTGCAAGACCTCGTGTCGGTTTGTGTAGGTTTCGTCGGATCAGTGTTCAACTCAACCTGCAGGATTCAAGTTGCAGAGCTATTATTACACTTTGAAGGTCAAACGGGCTTTTCGTTTGCTGGTTTGTATCACTTCATTGAGATGTCAAAAGCTAGTGCGGTAGAATTCTTAGATGTATAATTAAGTAGATAACATTTATATGTGCGATGAATCTTACATTTTGTTGCAGGGTGCTTACATATTGGATAACATTCTCAAAAGGATAACATACATGAAGCATGTGGAGAGGATGTGCTTTTTCTTTTTGGGTTACTTTAAGCATTGTGCAGGTCCCCGTATTCACAAAGGTGACCTGTGCACTCAAAAGGTGCGGTGTCAATCCCCCTGGTTTACATGGATGCCACGGTCCTAGCATCCATGTGGGTGCTGGGAGCGCATTAGACAGTGAAACGCCTTAAAGCACCCGGCTTGCCACTGTGATAAGTTGCACAAATAAATACAATACGTTCTATCTCTGTTCATACAGTTCATACTGTTGCCAACTTAAAAAAAAAATAATTATGATGTCAGAAGTGACCAAGTCATGTCCCCCCGAACTGTTGAAAAAGGCATAGGGGATGGCGTTGTTTGATGTAAATGTTATTGTGCATCACATCTGTGAATTTGAGATGCACATTGAAATGTACAGAAATGAACCTTTACTCAAAAGTGCAAAAGGGTTGAAAAAGGGATCCACATTCAGATACACTTAGTGAATAAAGCATACTTTTTGGGACACAGATGATGAGATGGTTTAGTGCACTTCATCACTTGCACCAACATGTTCTGCGAATTGGCCTCCATTTGTTATCTTTACCTGCGCTCATAAGCTATGCAGCGGCTTTATTTGTTTTTGGCATTAAACAGTAGTTGAGTTCTGCTACGGTCTAAAGTCTTGCAACAGTGTCGACTGTATCTTCTGAAAACTGAGAACTACTGAATTAACATTGAGTGGATTATCCAAGCCCCACGCGTTATCTGGTGCAATGCACACATGCTGCACCAGGTGCAGTAGCCCAGAACGTTGTCTCCCATTGCCTAATACAACCGCGCTTCGGAACGCACCTGCAGGCCTGTGGAGTGGATGGTGCACAAGCTCACACTTTCATCACTTCGCAAATGTTCCTCCCAATTCACAAGAGTGCAATGTTTCGGAAGGATAGCGCAGGGGCAACGTGCTCGTGTTGGAAGCAAAACGACACTGAGCACCACAGTTTCGATCCCCGGGTCCTCTGGGTATTAAGCACGTTATAAATAACTTACATGCCTGTTGTTAATCATTTAGATACAGGTTTCCCATTCTCACTCGGTATAACCCCTCCTTACTCGTTTTAGCCGAAAATTAACTGATTCCTACTTTCCAAAAATGATACAGCAAAGAAAAGGGAGTTTCACTCATTTTCAAAACACACACTACTGCTCACATGGTTTACCCACTAACAGGCACATATTTATAAGGCTTTAAAATCTGTCAGAGCAGTTTGCGAACTTTGATGATAGAGCGGTTCGGGTCTGGCCAGTCAGATTACTTGTAGTCCTTAATTGTGAAACTGTCTTAAAGTATTCTTCAACTTGTCTGAAATACAGGGGGAAATAGGGACAGGGAAAGAAGACACTGGAACCCTGTAGGAGAGAGGAGAGCACTTTCATTTCGAAAGTTGGCAAAAATGGCTTCCTGCTTTCAAAAAATGTCCAACGCGCTAGCGGCCTTGTGAATGACGGTTGTGCTACTTGGGGTGGTGCAGAAGTAAATAGCAAACGGTTGCTATGTGGTTCCACGGAGGCGTATTTAGGCAGCGGATAAAGTATAATGATTGGGAGTTGGGGACAGGAATGCAGTGCAAGAGAAGCAGATGGCTGTTTCTCAGCATCCATTGCACAACTAAGGCCTTCCTAAGGACTGGTAATATGGACCTAAAACGGGATTAAAGAAAATGAAGCTCATTGGAAATGAGGAGTACGTGTAAGCGAGAAACAACAGGCATGCAAGAACCTGTGTGGCATTCAGATATATCCATGCAAAGCACAATGATGTCTTGTAAGAGAAGAAACACTGCAATCTACCTCTTTTGTGAAATGACCGCACTAACCTAACATGCCTTCCAGACTCCCCATCATAATAGGTCATTGGTCACCTGACAGAATTGAAACCTGTGAACATTCTGGAAAGCACCACAAGGCCTTCTGGCAGGAGCACCACAACTCCCACCAACACAATACTACCTCTCATTTGTATTTAGTGATTGGCTGATATCAATTTCCGGTCACTACATCACTTGGGACTTTCTGTCCAGAGCTTCTCACAAAGGAGCAGTCTCACCGCTCCGGCTGTGATGATATCCTTGCTTTCTGTGCTGTCTTCTAAATGGAGGAGGTTTTTCATGTCAGATATAAGCTTCAACCTCAAGGAGGTTCCCTGTTTGTCAAAATGTACTTCGGTAAGCCAACCCAGGAGCAATAGATAGAGGAATATATGTTTCTGAGGGTTTTCTGTAGTGTTTACTCCTGATTTGACAATAGTGTTGATACCTAGTCACATAATCTGCAAGGGCAAGTATGTATTTTAAATCCTCTTGTAAGGGTTTAGGGGACCCATAACATCCACCCCATTCTACTTTAGGGAATGTCAATGCTGGGAAGTTAATGCCAGGGGGCTGGAAACACAACAATGTGAGACATGATCTAGCCAATCGACAGACCTCACAATCATATTTGATCTGTTGGCTTAGTACATGGTTTTCGGTCTTTGAGATTCATTGGTGTACTGATGATAAGTGGGAATTAACAGATCCATAACTGCTTTCTTAAAAGAGAGTGTGACTACTAGCTGGAAAGTTGTTTACCCACACCGGGTAGGGTTATTCACATCCTGGTACAGAAACTCCCAGAATAGAATGCAGAAATGCACTGATTTCTGCAGACCCTCCTCTTCAGAATTAACACCATCAAAGGTTGACCACACAGTGGGTCATTTCATTGAGTGGCTGCAAATTCAGGGCTAAGGGGAAGTAGTCCTCCATCATGTCTGATTGATCGAAAGGGCTTGATCTCACTCAGTACGTTGTGAGTCCTCACTGGTGTATTTTGAGAACCAACGAATGGACTCAAACCAGTCTTCCTATCTTTTGGTAGAAGTCACACTGGTAGTTTCTGCTACTGTATTCACTGGTGTCTTTTATTTAATAATTTTTCATTACAAGATACTTGGGTATGCTTAAGCAAAAGTTAATTTTGGAAAAGCACAAGAAATCAATGATTGACTACCCAAAGAGAGAACATCTGTGCGCCAACAATCTGTCCTTCTTCTTTTGGGGACTGCCATGTTATGGAGGAAGAGATATATAACCTGGGAGTCATGCTTGACAGCCAATTAAATGTGGCCACCCATCTAGTGCTTTGGCCAATTGATATCACTTAGTAAATTGCTGCACGGATAACTCTGCCAGAGATTGCAACGCATTTGCTGATTGCCATTAAAAGCTGTCTGGAATTAATAGATCTGATTGAAATATTCTACTGAGATGGGAAATAGCTGCATTTAAACGGATATTACCTCTGTTAATGCTGTATTGAGTAAACCACTGGCAAGCCATAATCAGCGGCAAGCATTAGTTTGCCTGCAGACACAACATTCTAGATCATAAAAGGTGCTGGTATTGCGGCTTCAAATGCGGTGTCACAGTGAATGTGAAGACATTTCCTCCAAACATCTGTTGTGGGCACAGACACAAACAATATGTGGTTCCTGAAAGACCTCTCCATTTTGCGTATACTTTGATCTACTGAATGGACAGCAAAAGAGTTGGAAGCATTGCAGTATTGGCTCCAGACCTCTCCCTATTTCTATTCTTTAGGAGGATGGGTTGGCCATGTTGTGTAGGCATTCAACCCCGGACACACCATTTAGTTTCTCTCTGTTCATCCTGCTTGGAAAGAGTTGTGTAAGGATATTTGGCGTGTTACAGCACAGAGTACAGCACCACTCCACAGGATCAATGTATAGCATGTTTTTTTTTGAAGTGCAGCGCCACTGCATGGGTTTGGTGCATTGGTATGATGCAGTTGTTTCAAGCTATGTGTTGCCAGTGTAACGTGGACATATAAGTAAGGGCAGGTTATTCAGTCAAAAACGATTTTTACATATAAAATGCAAATACATTTTTCACAGTTAAAAGCACACATCTGTACCTTCAAAATGCACACCATTTCTCACCTGAAATGCCTATGTTGCAAGAGACACATTTGGTAATTAACAAACTAATATCACTAACAAGACTAATAATTATAACTCATTAATAAAAGAATGTGTCTTCACTGCAAAAAGAGGCAGACTCTGAAAATCAGATTTAAACACACATTCAAGTTTTTTTTTTCTTCTTCTTCTTTTGCCTTTCTGTGCTCTGTCCACAGTAACTACAGGAAGCAAAGACTTTGAATAAGCAGGAAATCAGTTTGGTTACAGTTGCAACTGTATAAGTCAAGCCATTGTGTACAGAGGGTGGTTAGGGCATGATAGAATTTTATTGGTTAGGATCCTTTGGTAGGAGGGAACCAGAGTTTTTTTTGTTTAATCTCGAGAAGGAGCTAGGGGGAGAGATCTTGACACAGCTTGAAGAAGGACGGGGTTGAGAGCTGGGGAGGCCTGATTCCTAAAGCAGATTCAACTCGGTTGCAGAGACTGGCTTTTCCAGGCAACAAGTCCCAGTTCGAGTGACGGCAGATGCTTGTCCTTGCTGGGTGAACCCCTCCAGAAGGCGAACAGCCAAAGAAGTTACATGCTGAATAAGCCTGGTAATTATCTCGCTGAGGTGTGGGGGCTGAGTGCGTACGAGAATATTCAGTCAGTGTAGGAAAGGAGATTCCTGTGCTTTACTCACGTGTTTAATGTTGCAAATTGAGTTCTTGTCTCCGCCACTCTCTTTTCAGTGTATCACAGATAATGCTTTTACTGTGCTATTTCATTTATTTCTGTAAAGAGTGAGATCGTGTTTAAATGCAACTTTTATAATACACAAAAATATCTGAAAGCAGACGGGTGGTGTGTTTTATATTTACCAATACAGTGCTGATGATGTGGGGAGATGTTTAGACAGTGCAATTGCCATTTTCAAGGTAGCTAAACATAAAATTTGGCTGCGGCTGTGTACACAATGTAATTCAGTATGAGCAATTATAACTAACTGTGTGTATTGTAGTCTTCCGGAGGTCTATGAGTCGGCAAAAAGGGAGGCCCAGGACATAGTTCACTACCGTATATAAGATAGTGAAAACTACCACATGATAGCTCGCTGCCGTAGATAAGACAGAGAGAAATTGCCCATGGTGGCACACTAAAAATGAAAATGTGGTGTTCCTGAAATGCAAGCCTGAGGTCTCTCTAGTGATTACACGAAAAATCTAAACAAAAACAAGGGGTTCTGGATATTGGGGCCACAAATAAAACAAAGGAATTATGCTCACCAAAATACCACCAATCACGCATACCAACCACGCATGTCTGTGTGCTGAAATAATGCATGTCCACTGTATTATTGTTGTACATGGCCCAATCTGAATACAAGGAGTGATTGTTGCTAAATTATTTTTCGGCGTTAAGAAAGTACCGTCAGGCCTCAAATCTCCACAAAAATACTCAACAATTGTACAAAACACGGACCCTTCATATACCCGTCTGTTTTCACCACAATTCAGACCTCCACTACACCAGGATCAGCAGTATACTCAGCTAGTCTGGATCTAGCCATTTAAATCAAAGCAAAGACACACAGACTTCTACTGAACTGCCAGCACAATACAGTACTCCTGATTAGCCTTGTTATCTCAAGTGAACAGCTGGACAAACACTGGTCTAACAATAAATGTCCGCTTGTTGTAGTGACATTCAAAAATACTTTTCAACACAGGATACCAATTATTGATATTAATTGACAAATATCAATACTTTTACATTAGAGGACATCATCTAAAATAGATTAGAAACCAAACATATGACACTTGGAGGCAATTGAGTAACAATAGGCAGAAATAATTGAACAAGAAAAGTTGTCTTTCTGTGACATCAATAAAATAATCCATACGCAACCTCATTAAGAGCATATGATATGATATGGCATTTATGACACACCTATACACAAGTGTTACAAGGCGCGACGAGGCAAGGGAGGGGAACAAAGGGAGGACAGACAGCGAACCTACTAGGCCAGGTGTCATTCAGATCGCGCAAGTGCATGGGAAGGGGTCAGGGAAGGGGGTGGGAAGGGGCAGGGAAGGGGCAGGGAAAGTGCAGTACATGGAAATAGATAATAACAATAAGTAAAATAACAGCCAGCATGTGGCAAGGGTAAGTGCAGACATCAGGTGTCAAGGACTGGTGGGGGGACTGTAGGGATACAGAAACAATCCCAAGTGCGGGGGTTGCCAGGTGAGCAGTGCAGGTGTGTGACGATGGCGGGGGAGGGGCCTGGGCCTGAGTTCAGAGGGTGACCAGGTAGTCAGTGCGTTCCGCTTACAGCCGTTACAGCATATGTTTTCATTACAGAGCTAAGCAGATATGCTAATGGGAGATACATGCAGCATAAACCACAGATTAACATATATGATGACAGAAACCACAGAGTAATATGTATATAATATACATAAAGAAAGACTCTCCATATGTTTTAAAAAACAATGTGCCTATATTATTCTAGGAAGAGAATAGAAAAACCTAAACTTCACTAATTGAAACTCCGTTCTATCCCTAGATATGCTGGTGTCCTGCCTATCAAGAAATACAGAGTACCGTACCTGTGTGGCTATGTACAACAACCTAACATGATGCTAACTCCTTCATGAGCTTATGTGTGTATGTATAAGATTTATGAAGCACCAACCTAGCCAGGAAGCACTGGAGCTATCTATAAAGTGGCTGCAGCCAGGGGGTTACAAGTAGGGTGCAGGGACAGCAGAGGAGCCGTGATGGGTGTAGGGAACAGGGGAGGGGAAACACCAGAGGGAGACAAAAAGGGCTGAGTGGAGCAATCAGCAATTGGCAAGATGTTCTTTAAAATGTAGTGTCTTCCGGTCCTTCTTGGAGTGTAGTATGAAGGTTGCCAGTTTTATCTGCATTTCTGACTTGTTTCAGAAAGAGAATGCAGAAATAGTTGTGTTTCCTATTTTCCGCACTTGTACTTTTATTTTTTTCAGCCTGGCAATGTTGTGGCTCTTGGTGATGCACGGGCCAATGTGAATTGATAGGTTTCCTGGCCATGTGCATTCATGTTTTGGTGGGAACTGTATTGTAGGTGATGAAAGCAATCCTCAACTTGATGCGTGCATGAAGGGGTAACCACTGCTGCTTCTTGAGGATGGGGTGATGTGCGAGAACTTTCTTATCCTGTAAAGAGGCATTTGGCAGTGTGATGGACAGATTTCACAGGAGCTTACTGCTTACTGCTTAGTGTTGTCCTAGCCACAAGTATGAATGTGTTATGCCAAAATGTTATGCTCTAATGTAAAAGTAATGAATGATACAAATGAGGGGCATTGTTCTTTTCAATTCTCACCAGACAACAGAGTGTTTATATAAAACAAACGTCAAGACACTCGGTTGAGGTGAGGTATCTTTTATTTCTTTTGAAAATTGAGTTTTATTGAAGATTCAGGTTATGACAGTAACAGAGAAACATGACTACCACAAAAGTATACTTAACTGGGGCCACAACCTTACACAACTCTCCCACCCTCTTCCCTCCCTTCTCCCCCTTCCCTGCCATGGATCAAGCAACAACAGTTAGTACAAGGATCAGGCACAGTGTGGTTCAATACACTCCAAACAAAGGGTAGCTCTAGCACAAGTGCTCAAAATGTAGGGCCCTGCTCTCTGGCACTTAGTCCTCCAACCCATTGAGCATTTCAAAGCCATTGAGTGCACCCCTCCGGGGTCAGAGGTCGAGTTTGGTGTCCTACCGTAAGTGTTCCAGAATCCTCAGGAAGCCATGACCACTCAATATTGGTCTTGGATTCAACTATTAAATGGGTCAGGAACTCCATGTCATATATTTTTCTCAGTTTAGTAACCCATTCCTTTTCCCCCGGCCTTCAGGAGGATTTCCACTTTTGGCTCAACAACACCTGGCAGAGACCAACATGACCTGTAGTATGTGGTCATGTGATACATTCGGCCTCCCTCAACCTCAATTCCAAACAACAGTAACCATGGGCATAGGGTCCTCTCAATGCCATCCACCCCCTATATCCAGGACTAGGTCCTCGCTCCAATAGGTTTGCACCACCTGACATTTCCACCACATGTGTACATAATCCCCCCTCTCAGTACGGCATTTCCAGCAATGTGGGTCGTATCCCTTCCTCACCCTGGCTATCCTTTGCAGGGGGTAGTGCCATCTATGGCTCAGTTTCAAGGCCTGATGGCGGTGTTGGGGTGAGACCGTTGAGTGGTTGGCCTGTCTGCACATGGTGGTCCATCTCTTGTCTGTGATGGGTACGCCTAGGTCTTTTCCCCAAAAGCACCTGGTCGGGGGGGGGTCTTGCGGGTTCGCTAATGACAAAAGACCATAAAGCCTGGATATCACTCACTTGGTTCCCTTGTACGTGATCAGGAAATTCTCAAAATCGGTTATGTCCCTCCTGAGAGTGTCTCCCCATCTGTTTTCAGTAAGGACCCCCTTTAGTTGCAAATATCGAAAAGGGGAGAGGTTGTCCAAACCCAGGGCCTCTTTCAATTCTGCTAGGGATATGAATACGCCGCCAAACCAAAGCTGCCCTGCCCTGCTAAGACCCGCTTCGTACCATTGTTGAAAGGCTAGCAGTTTGTCAATTCCATCCCTGAGTTGGGGAGCCCACATACAGCTCAGGGGTGAGGGCCATGTCGTGAGCCATCTAAAGTAACACCCATCTTTCCATAGAGACCATAGTACCCCATGACCGGATGATTCAGTACTCTCCTCGGGATGCGTGCTTTGCGAACCCACAACCATTCATCAAGCGTTACTGGGGAGAAAAGCTTATTGTCCATTGCTACCCACTGTTTCCTTGTGCCCATCACAAAGTGGTCTACCAGGATTCGTAGCTGAGATGCCCTGTAGTATGTGTCTAAATCTGGGAAACTTACACCACCCTCTTCTTTGGCCCCCGTCAGTACATCATAGGAGATTCTGTGGCACTTTCCCACCCAGAGGTAGCGCAGGAGGGCCGGCCTGACCTTGAGAAGGAATGGTTTGGGTATTTTTGTCGGTAGCATCTGAAATAGATATAGAAATTTGGGGAGGATCACCATTTTAATTGATTTGAGGCGTGCTATCCATGACAGGCCGGATTTCGCCCATCGTTCTATGCCCTGTTTAATTGCCGACCACAGGGGTGGAAAGTTAGCGGCGAAAAGATCACCTAGGTTTTGTGGCACCTGAACCCCCAAATAACAGAACCCATCTGCCTGTATACTGAACGGGAGACCCTAAACATATTGCCTTTCTGCCTCTGGGAGGTGTCCCGCCATAAATGCAACCAACCTCCCTAGGTTAACCTTGTAACCCGAGAGAGCCCTGTATCGTTCCGAGCTATTCAATACCCCAGGCACATATTGGAATGGATTGGCGAGGTAAAGCAACACATAATCAGAAAGCAGGCTGATCTTACAGTTCATTTCCCATACCCTTATTCCCTTGATCTGCTCGTTCCCGCTAATTGCTACCACCCAGGGCTCCATCACTAATGCCTATATAAGGGGGGAGAGAGGATACCCCTGTCTCGTGCCCCTCTCCAGTGGGAAAGTTACCAACTCACCACCGTTAACTACTACCCTTGCTGAGGGGTCAGAGTAGAGGGCCGAGATCCACCCCAACCACTTTGGCCCCCATCCCAGGGATGATAACACCTTGCTCATGAAGGACCAAATCACCCTGTCAAATGCTTTCTCCGCGTCGAAGGATAGGAGAAGAGCTCCCTCCAACCAGACACCTTTCCAAGCGGGTCACCAAGATCCTGGTGAAGATCTTTGCGTCGACGGAGGTGAGGTATCTTTTTTTGAGTAAGCAACACTAATCTACAAGAATAGTCTATTAGTCTCTGCATGTATTTGGTGCAGCATTCATTAGGACTATGAAAAGCAAGTCTCTCTTTATTCCATGGAGAAAGAGGTGTACCAGATTTATATGGCAATCATTTCATGAATTCAATGGTTTCTACGTCCTTGTACCCGGGGTAGTTTTCTGCTCGTCCCCAATGGACAATGTACATTTGCTCCAGAGCCATTATGGATCATCACTTCATCCTTCTGATTCCTTTACCTGCCATGTATGTCCATAAAGTGACGGACCCCGACTAGTTCTCCTTGCATATTACCTGAGTATTCTCACACGCACACTTCTACTGAACTGCCAGCACAATTCAATACTCCCGACTAGTCCTGGCCTTCCTCAAACCAGATTCATGAGACTTTGTAACCATTTTAGGTAGATGCACCCTATTTCGCCAGTATACTGCATGGTTTTTGAAGAGGGAGCATTCCAGTTTCAATCTTGGATCTCAGGTCGAGGTCCTGGTTTTATCGAGACTGCTCACTTCTTATCCTCAGAAATGTCTTAAAGGGAGCGCAAAACCACACATAGGCTCCTACCCTTGTAAGAGCCCCCATCTGGCTGCCTAACGTATGTGCTGCTGAGACTCTTCACCCTCTGCCTTGCCATTTTTTTACATATACATCCAACCCGATCATGTACTCAGGTAATGTGTTCTATGCACGCTATTTTATATACAGTTTGTACATTCACTATAGCACATCTTAATTTGACAAATATTTTAATGATAGCAAAATGCATGTTGATAAGCTTGGGTACTACAATAGTTTAGATGATAGGGTAATGTGTTAACCACTTGCTTCTGAGATCTGTGTTACCATGGCAGATCACACTTCCAAAGACTGGCAAGGCAGATTTCTCTCTCTCTCTCTCTGTCTCTGTCTCTGTCTCTGTCTCTGTCTCTGTCTCTCTCTCTCTCTCTCTCTCTCTCTCTCTCTCTCTCTCTCTCTCTCTCTCTCTCTCTCTCTCTCTCTCTCTCTCTCAGTTTAATACATTGGAGCATGTAAGCAATTATGCTAGTGGTACCTAATGTGCTGCAAAACAACATACCTGCATATAAAATCATGTGTTATCAAAAATATTATACTATAAATATGTTCCAGCTCTAGTGCTCAGTCCCTCCTCAAAGTGAGGGTTGTAAAAATGAAGCTGCCACGTCTAAGGATGAGCAAAATGTATTTGAGATAATCACATAGCAAATTTTAGATGGATGAGATGAAGTGTGAAAGCTCATATACCGTCTTTGCTATTGGAGGACATGGTTTGCCTTATCACATTTTGTTGGGAGTGTTATGGTGTTGTTAGTGTTAGAGTTACCTCTTACCCCTTGCAGGACCATAGACTCGTGAATCCAATCCCAAAAGAATTAGATTTCAGTTCAAGAGAGACGATCCAGGCTAACAGCACGAGCACCACCTTCACAGGGCTGCAGAGAGAGGATGCACGCCACAGACTACCGCAAGACTTGGCTGTGGAAGTCCCACGGACGCCTGAAAGCACAAAAGGGGCAGGGCCAAGTGAGGCTTTTGAAACTATGGGCCAGTGAAAGCCAGGCCCCTGGCGAAAGCAAATGGATAGAGTGGCCAAATCGATCAGGAGATAGCAGGGACCAGTTTAAAGGTAGAGGAGGAGTAAAGAAGGAAGGCCTGTGAATAAAGGTATACCGGTCACAAGGATGGATGATATCAGCAGGAGAGTTGGTGGACCAATGGAGCAGCCAAGGATGTACTTTGGAGAGGAATGCAGAAGAGTGATTAGGTATAGGGAAATAATGCAGGCAAGGTATTGTGTATGAGCAAGAGTGGTATGAAGCATGAGAGAGTCGAGCAGATGTTGGTAAAGTTGATGTTAGAATGGTTGGGATCAGAGAAAGAGGGTGTGAGAAATAGGAGAGAGAGTAGATGAAGAAGCAGATTCCAGAGGGCAAGATTGTTAAAGAGAACACATTTGTCATATTGTATAGATATTTAGATTGTGCTTTTGCCAAGGTGCTGCACAATATTTACAACAAATCAATACAATGTGTGAATTTACAAGGGGTGACATAATTGGCAGCAGGAAGGAGTTAATTGTGAGAAAACGAGGATATATAATGTGCTAACCTCGTACTGAAGATGAGAAGTAAATGATTGATTTATTTGTATTTATATACACAGGGAGGAACAATGCTCTTTTGATCACAAAAGAACATACAAGAAATCAGATTTCATGTGAAGCAGTAAGCTTCTTATAATGGGATGTGTTTGAGTGACATTCTGACCAGGTTGTGGAGGGGAGTACATGGAACAGTCACAGGGCACAATGCATGGACGGACATACAAAGATACAAAGATTAAGGACATTCAACATTAGAGATTTGTATGTGAAGGTAGGCAGTGTGGCAAGCAGTGTTAGAGATATGACCATGATGGATGAAGTGGTACAGTGGAAGCAGGGAAAGTGAGGAACAGAGGCAGGTAAGTGGTGAGGAAGAAAAAGGCAGATGAGAGGCAGGTTAACAGTGTAACTGGGAGGCAAGGAGGTAGGCATTTATGTTGGTTGTGAACAAAGTAGAAGATTGATTGTCGGGAGAATGGGAGTTTTAGAGTTTAGCTGCAAGAAGATAAAAAGAGCAGACGTGAGAAGGGGCACACAGGGGGGGTTGGGACAGAGAGAATTTGCAGGTGTTGACTATGGAGCGAACAAAAGGGACAATAGGGTGATATTAACAGCCATGGGGGTGGCGGATTCTTGCGCATGGTAGAATTTGAAAACGATTGTGAGAAAATGGAAAAGAAAATGAGATTCAAAATTAAGGAAGGAAATGGGTAAACGAGCCTGAGTGATCGAGGACCGGGGACAACAATGAAAGAGAACCTAAATAATGGAGTTGAAGACAGAACTGAGTGGCAGTAAGAAGAAGGAAGTCCCACAAGGAGGGCAGAACAAGAATCAAGGAGAGAGAGAGAATAGAAGAAGAGTTTAGCAGTATGAAAAGATATAAAAGGTTGTATGCAATGCAGATTATAGAGATAACATTGGCAGATGTGACAGTTGTAGAAATATTATGAGAGTTATATATAGCCAAGCCAAAAGTAACTCAAAGATTACAAGCACATGGGAAAAGGGAATAAAGTGAAGGAGAGAGGATACCGGTGTAGAGGGGGAGGTTGGAGAATAGGAGGGAGTAGTAGGGGAGCGTGAGAGAGAAGGGAGGACAGTGGAAAAGACCAGAGCGACAAAGAGGCAGAGATAATAGAGGTGACAGTATAGGATGGGGGCGAGAGAGAGAAAAAGAGAGAAGGGAAGGAGGAGAGTCTGAAAGATAAGAAGAACTTATAGAGGCAGAGAGACTGGAAAGAGATGGTGGGAGCGGAGGGAAAATAGGAGAGAGAGGGAGCAAGGAAGAAGGATGTAGAGGGAGAGAGGGAGTCAAGAGGGGAGGGAAAAGGAGGAAGTAAGCAGAGTACTAGAGAGAGAAGAATATGGGACAGCAGTGGAGAGAAGTGAGAGAGGGAGACTGGGAAAGAGAGAGAGAGAGCGAGAAAGAAAGAAAGAGAGAGGGAGAGAGAAAAGGCATATCTGGAACATCATATTGCCTGGTTATACAAATCCCAGAGGTAGTAAGAGAGAGAAGGGTACAGCCATTAGGCTCTCACTTAAACTGTAGGATAGTCCCAGAGAGTAGGGTTTACCCTATCACTAGCCTTGCTTTTGACTGGCTTGGGAGGAGGGAAGCCTGGTGTAGGTTGGAGAAATCCAAATTGAGTTTGACGGATATACCACAGACTCCCCTTAGTCTGGCCTTCCTACAACCAATTATCAGTTTTGAACTCTGACAATAAAACCATCGAAATACTGTACCAAACCTTGACTCTCTGAAGTCATCTGTGACAATAACATGTTTCTGTATGGATTTTTGAAAAAATATTGTCATGTGTGTTTATCATTGATGTACCCACTTTGCAAGTCCGGGCTACAAAACAACATATATGCTTTAGTTCAGGAAAGTCAAATATGCACCAATAACTTCATTCTGCAGTATGAAAAGAATTGGATACAATGTGGTAAAGTGACAACAATTACACACTTGGTTCAAACCCCAACAAAAGTGTTTGATCTGAAAGTTCAACCTACCCAGTCAATTTAATTGGATATTTATTATTGTGGTGTTATACCTGTACATGTAATTGTACTTGCATGTACTCCAGTGTGACTAGTGAAGGAGTGTGGAAAGGTGAGCTCCAATTGTGAAGGTGGAATTCTGTCTCCCCCTTATTGGGTTTTGCTGCAGACATGAAAAGGCCATGAATCACATGTCTCCTGTTGCCTCTGCTAACATGTTGTCTCTGTGTGTCTTTCACGCTCTGCCTTGACTGGTATATCACACAACTCTCTGAATCTCAGCTACTTTCTCCCAAAAAAATCACATGACAGAGACTCACCCAGAGGCAACCATTGGGCTTTCCCTGCTCCTCCTGCTTCTTCTCAGAGGTACCACCCAATGCCATGTTTTTTTTGTCCTCTTACTTCAACAGATGCACCCTGAGCGATGTACTACCTGCCTCCAAACAAAATCACGCAAGTGTGACTTTCCCACACGCTTTCTTCACGGAGTCCCTGCAACTCCTCCAAGGTGTCACTTGGTCACACGTTTCTCATTGACTTACCTCTAGAGACTGGCACTCACTGGTATGTCACCCCTCCTGAATCTCTACTGCTCCTCCCACTGAAATGATGTGAGAATGACTCCCCCACAAGCTTCTATCAAAGGTTGCTAACTCCTCCTGCTCCTCTTCTCTGTTGTCTCCTGAATGCATGTTTCTTGTCTACTCACTTCAAGAGATGGCCACTGACTGCTGGGTCACTGCCATCCATGAATATCTAATGTTTCTCCCACTTAGTTGTGGCGTGCATGACTCTCTTGCAAGCTGCACCAGGAAATTAAGGGTCACCCAATGTGCACTCCCTCGCATGGATTTCCTCTCCCTCAATTTACACCAGGCCGGGGCACGGCCATCGCCTTTGGATCCAGACCCTGGCAGTGGACGAGTGCGGGGGGATCACCTGGGTGAGGGGTCTCTGGGGAGTGAGAGTGGGACACCGGATGGAGAGATGCTGTATCCCTCCCCCTGTAACACCTTTACCCGATCCTACCGGGTAGGATATGTAGGACCTTTACTGCGCTTTCCTTCACAAACACTTCCACACAGACAGCCCGCTCTGGGAGAAAACAGACTCACACCTGAACAGTGTACCTGACATGTCCTGCTACTATGGTCAGACAAAGTCAGGCAATTACTGACAATCACTCACACCTGAGTTCCATTAAACTTCCCCACACGGATAAAAGACGGAGCACAAAAATACACTC
Source organism: Ambystoma mexicanum (assembly GCF_040938575.1). Classification (NCBI taxonomy): domain Eukaryota; kingdom Metazoa; phylum Chordata; class Amphibia; order Caudata; family Ambystomatidae; genus Ambystoma; species Ambystoma mexicanum. The sequence continues at coordinate 658,385,048 of NC_090932.1, read as the reverse complement.
TGAGCGAGGCAAAGAACACGAAGGAACAGTAGTTTTGAATCAGCAACTGAACGAGGGGAGAAAAACAGCATACCAAGAAGGGTTTGCAAGGAAGGAAATACCCTTGACTTTTCTTCAAGAAAAAGTTACTCTCAAGAAACCTTCGAGTCAGAAAGTGTGAGGCCAGGAAACCAGACCAGACAATCCTGCATTCTGTGCCAGAGATGCTAGGAAAAAATTCATTGAGCCGATAGAGCTTTTCACCCTCAACATTTCAAAAAATTATTCTTTCTTCGACCCTTCTGTTTAATAGTGACAAGCAAATATATGAATCCATATGTAGATTTCATATAGTGCATTATTTTATATAATGGCAAGCATTACAATCTGAAATGACATTCCAACTTCAGGCTGCTCAAGCCAAATTGTGTCAGTTCCTTTGCAGCTGAGGGCTGAGACAATTAAGACTCACTGAATGTGGTTATCATGGTGCATGTACTTTGAAGTTAGGCTGGCAGGGACATGTACGACTTCAGTCCCACACTGTTGAATTATTAAAGGATCTGACTGCCCTGCATATGAGACATCCATTCCCAAATGTGTGGTGTTCACTTCCCCATTGAGGATGGGATATGTGATTACTTGAGAGGGGACCGCTGTTCACCCCTTCCCGGAGCAAATTCATTGTATTTTTAAGGGGGTTTAGGCTAAGCTCAGAGACAGATAGAAGTTGCAAATGCGTACCATTTGTTTTGTTCTGCAGCGCTTGGCTTCCTGAGAATCAACTGCAGGCAATCATCAGCTTTTATGGCTTATCTTCAAAGGCCACTATTCACACCTTTCTCATGTAAAGGTAAGCCCCATATCCTGAAGCTTGTTGGGAGGTGGAAGGCCATTTGGCAGTCCAGACGTAGCTTGGATTTCATTCACAAATGTAGCATTTAGCAGATTTTTTTTTTTCCATGTTACATTTGTCACTTCAAACATAGCAAGATTAAAACATTGTATTTGCTTATTAAAGTCCTCTCAAAGACTTTATATTTTTGAGTACCTGTTGGTTTCTTTCTACAAAGCTGATTCCCAGTCCTGTGAATGAAAATATACACACAGCAAGGCCCACATTCTGTTTAGAATCTCCTACGAAAGGCTATGTTTTCCAACCCAGATTGGACTGCATTTCCATTTTAATAAAAGTTACTGGATACTCCCTGGTACCTGGAATAGTTATTTTCTTGGATGTATCCGTTACTTTGGAGATATACACGTATTATAGGTGGGATGCTAGCATTGCACATTCCCTCACACATGTTATTTTTCTTTCTTTGAATTCTTTTCTATGGTATAGATTTCGCTACAAAATGGGTGAATATTTACACATATATCAAAAATGGAAGTGCATCATTCAAAGTGCAAACATGCTCGTTGCTAAGCACGCGGAATAGCCACAATGTCATTGGAGCACTGCAGCTGGGGCAAAAAAATTAAAAGTGCCAGATATCCTCTACTTCATTGTAACAATACCAGCATAATGGATCAATTTTACCCAATCACCTTGAACTAGACCTTGCTATCAGTTGGATACCTAGTGAAAATATTATAATGAGGACTGTTTGTTCAAAGTGTATGTTTTTTTCTCCATATATGGCTCATAGCCCAAAACGTGCATTGTCTCTAAATATTGCTCAAATAAATTACTACGTTTATCATTTAGCAAGGATCTTGATATTACCCATTCAATAAAAGCATCAAACACGTAAAATATACTATTTTAGCATCCCATATTATGTTCATTTCCCAATTAAATGCAAGTTGGCAGATACATTTGAGACTGGATGTGTCCCATGAAGTGAACGGACATCCTCCAGCCCTTTCTGAAAGTGCTCTAGTGCAGGATTATTCTTGGTGCGGAACCAGTATAATAATGGTTTCATCTGTGTATTGTACTGTACACACATTTATTTGTCTATATGGAGGTGTTTGGTCTGTGACTTTGCCTGGTGCTTTGGTTTAAATTCCAACAGTGGATTGTTTAAATAAGAAGTAGACCAGTAAAGGGTGAAATGTTTTCTATTTCTTTTTTGTCTCCGATGCATAATATAGGTCATCGGCAGATGTGATCAACTGCTTAGATGGACCTGACATGATGATTGAATGTTTTCCCAGGTCCTGAAGAAGGTGGCATAAGTATATGTGAAGAACAAAAAAGGCTCCCACATCTGTAGTAGGTTTAGACACACAATCAGGACTGCTACACTGAGAATCAATGCAGCTTCCTAGGTCTGTTTACTGACATTAAGAGACGGTAAGCCCCTGAATACATCTAACATATTGTAATGATGATTGATGTACCCTAACGAGCAACCGCACCCTTCAGGACGTGGTTTGTTTTTACTATTAGGTTTGAACTGGATTGACTCCCTTGCATTAAAGACAAGCAAGTGTGAATATTTACTTCATTTAATTGTCCACTGGGAAACACCACTCAAGACTTCACACTGCCACAACAGCTTCGATTTGTCAAGCTCTACTCTGATACCACCATGAGTTGGGCTGTGGGTGTTTTTTTACCCTGGCCCACACACTCCCCTGAAGAAGTTCCTAACACTAACCCCAATGACTGAAGGAACGAAACATGTAGGGCAATTACAGATACTGTCAAGTATCTAGATAAGTATTAGAACCCTCCGAAAAGGTGCACTTTAAGTACATGTTGACTAAGGCATCTAAATTAGAGACACTACACAGTGAAGGTCTCTGATTTTACATACTCTGTGGTTTCTGTTTATCAAAGAATTAAGGTTCAAATAACCTGAAGTTGTTTATATGTTTATATGTACACTTGATGTTACCCTAGTATCTAAGAGAGAGATACAGATCTATTGCTTATTTTGCACATTGTCTGTTGTCTGGTGATTAGCACTTAGCACTTTTTGGAGCACTAGTCACTTTTGTTACCTTTTATATTTTAGCTTTTATGTATTTGTTTTTAAATATTACAATTTATATTTAAAACTATTAATTTTAACAGAACTATTATTGAAGTCAGGTTGTATTTTCCATGAACTTCTACTTGCCAATGCTTGACTGTTTTGAAAGTGTGATAACCCCAGAAATATCCAGCAAATTGTGTGTCTAAACCTACTACAGGTGTGGGAGGCTTTTTTGCTCTTGATCAAGATATGTCAGGTTTACTCCCCCAAAACCTCTAGATATACCTGATTTCCCTATAGGTGTTTTTTTAAATAAGTATATGTTAGTCACTGATAACGGTCAACCAATTTTGGTTGATATCCTTTGAGTAATTTGGGATACACTAACAAACTTTTTATGTACGCCACTTTCAGTATTTGGGCCTTCTGGGGTTTGGGGGGGTGGACATTTTTAATAATGAAAACTTTAGTAGATGGAAACTAGATTTTCTGGTACACACTCAGGGGTGGGTTGAATAAAATGATCAAAATCCCTGCTTGAATAACCTGGAATAATAATGTACTCTAATGTAGTCCTTGTGAGTCTCTGGTACTGAGTGATTTTAATATTAAGTCCAGTTTAGCTTTTTGAGACATTCTCTTCTTTCTATCCCTATTAGATAAGGGGCACACCATGGGTGACTAAGGATCGCAGTTACACAGGATAAGGTATTAATTCATGAAGGACAGGATGAGTTTCGAGAGAGATATTGGTGAAGTAATTTGTATTTTGTCCACCCTTGTGTGAAACAATCTTGTTCCTCCTTGGTGGACTATGTTCATAGTAATGGAGGAATAGGTTACAAGTTGACCGTTTAGTGTGCTTTCTTTACCCCTTCATCAAAAACAAAATTGCTGCCAGTGTAGATAAAGCAACTCAAGTGACGGTGGTCATTTTAAATCGTAGAACTAATGTTGCTAATGCAATGCTGACACCGTGTGCAACATTAAAGAATTAGCATTTGCGTTATTTGTAGAAGTGCTCCCCAATACTGGAAGTGCAATTTAGCATAAATTATATAATATTATATACAATATTGTATAGTAGCACAAATCTTCAATCGTTGTGGCTCAAATATTACAATTGAATGTTTCACAGCGTGTCAGCTTGGGATCCTGTGGCCTCAGTACAGAATCTATCGATCAGCTGTCCTATCCTCGCAGTATCACATACACCTACAGGGCTAAATCTGATGAGGGACTTCTGTGACCACAGAGTTCCACACCATGTTCAGCGCTGACTTGCAGTGAAGCCGCAAATAGCAGATGTGTCTCTACCCACAGCAAGATAGTATGTGTCAAGACCTAATCCAATAATACCCGGTGATCCGAGTTGCTGCAACAAGTGGATCAAAACCAAGTCACTGCCTTGATCTCATAAGAGCCTCAGTTGGGAGCGATCTCCCAAACTGATCATCACAGGCTCGCCATCAGTGCCTATCACTGGTGGGCTTCCGCGCAGCAACCAGGACATGAAAGCAGCTTTGAAGTGCCAAGATTCCATGGTCAAATGCACACAAAAATCAGCAGTGATGCAGGGTCAATTTAGTTCCAATTCCTTCAAAGACAAAAAACATGAGATTGGGAAGATGATGGCAGGATTAAGGCAGGATTAAGACGGCATTAGGTATAAATGGCTGCTATAGCTGATGTAGCATGGGGCTGTATACGAAAACGGCTATCAGAATTTCCACCCTGGTCACATGACTAGTCCTTCCCAACAACTAGGCTGTGGTAAGCACAGCGAGCAATTGAAGTTCAAAGGTACTTACATACAGAACTCCCTTGCGAGGTTTCTCATCGCACACAACGTTGCATGCGCAATTGTGACAGCCATCTGAAAAAAATACTCTCCAATTGTTTCTCTGTATTGCTTTTGACGATTATTTAGGCCACAGCAAGTCGTTAATACTTATGGTCACTTTTTGACTATTCTTGATAGATACAATTTCGAAATTTGGCACACTACTGCATTGCGTGACTTTAACGGACCAGAATCCCCAAACTCCAGTGACCATTGGACCCTTGCAACACATGCAATGGTTTTTCTATGATTAACGTAGCCGTAAATGCACTGAAGCTGCCACCAGTTGGTGTAAGCAAACACAAATGACTAAAAAAATACATAAATACAATTCTCCGAAATTAATGCAGTGTGTCCTATAATAGATATGTCAATCATCATAGTACAACATTTTTAAAATGATTGGCTAGAAATTAAACCACATTTTGGTAGTAACTGATTTTAGCAAAATGTGTGTAGCTTGATAACCAAATTATTTAAATCCCAGAGTTTATTTGACAAGAAATAAAGAATGAATAAGAAACCTGATTTTCTTAATATATATTGCGATATGAACGCATCCCTGGCGAAGAAGGCCACAGCCAAAATAATGAGAGCGCATATTTAAAAAAATAACATTAATAATCATCTACCTTGTGAGAGGAAAAATCCCTGAGGCAGAAAAGCGAAGGAATGTTCTTCAGCTTGCTGTTTTGCTCGAGGGCTCGGCAGCTCCCTTGATTGTAAAGCCTGCATTGCAGCCCACCTGAGAGAAATGCGCGGGAAAGCTCGACGTATTTTGCTCGAGGCCTGGAGAGAAACGTATGACTTTAGAGAATTCACTTATTTTCATGTATCTTACCTGTGGTTGAAACCATAGGTATTGCCTTTCCCACAAAAGAGAAACGTCGAATCTGCAGAGAAAAGGGACTGGCAAAAAAGACACTTCTTTGGACCTGTTTTTAAATGGGGTCAGCAAGTGGTTGAATTGAAACTTATTTACTAAGCACTAATTGGGACTCAATCTTGACACATTTGGCCTGGTATATGTCACATGGATTTTAAACGTTTATAGGGACATGACATGGTATAATTAGATTTTTAAGCAAAATAGGACATAGGTGAACAAAGAATTGATTCGTTTACCCCAGTGTGCGGAAACAACTGGAGGATTCTAGCTTTTTAAAACATTCCTCTAAAAAATACAGCAAATCCCAGATGTTGGAATGCAAATCTTACACACAAGAGAGATAGCCCATGCATGCATTTAAAGAAGTACATGTATTATTAAAAGTGTTTTTTGTAAATAACTTTTGAGAAGTGGCATACATTCTTAAGTACTAAAAAAATGAAGATACGGAGGATACCTCATTTTGCTTATAAGGTTAAATTATGAAAAACTCGTTTCGATCTTTGATGTTTAATTCTGCATTAGTAAATGTTATCAGGCAATCACTGGAAATGTACTAATTAGTATTTATGCACGGATTTTTTTTAATACATCTAACCTTTTGATCAAAGATAGTTATGGAGCATCATTTTAACTGCATAAATGGGTCGGTGTAATTGCTGCTGCAGACTTACTTCTAGAGCAAATCACTTTGACCTTCAGAGGAAGTTTCAAGTGTCCCCGTGGAACTGCTGATGTTTACTTTCTTTAATGGAATATCATAGCTAATGAAGTAGCAGGCTTGATTTAGCGAGTCCATGAACATTAAAGCATATTCTACCATTTTATTAACTGTTAAATTTCAAGTAACAGGTCCCATATTTTCTAATGGCGGAGAATGACACATTTGAAGTACTCAAAAATGGCATGTCATAAGTGTGGGCATATGTGTTCTATTTCGATTGAATACATTACCTCTGGACATCTGAACGTTTGATCATTGGGATTCGATAAATGGATAAGTAAACCATGCTGTTTTATTTACAATCACCAATGAGGAAAGACCGTTCTCTTTGTCTCACGCTAGATATAACTAAATTTCTCCAGCATTGGATCTTTCATGGATTCACATGCTTAGAATATTCCCCGTCGTCAGACTGGGAACCCTCGGTACACATATATATAGTCATTTCCAATAGGAAAAAACTTCTGCCCTATCCCCGTCTGCGTCCTCTACGGGGCCGCCCACGTACGCCCCGTTGGACGTGATGGTATATAAGCCCCGCCCCCGCGGGTCCCTTCAGATTTCAACCGTCTCCAAAGATAGTGGGATCCCCTCGTGTATTTTCTTCAAATACTTATCGAATTGTTTCTAACTCCTGCGAGTTTGTCTGTTTGGTCCACTTCTAACTCCTACGAGTTTTGTTTGTTGGGCTGGCAATAATGTCGGGTAAGCCTCTTTTCCGCCCGTGTGCCACGTGCGGTCTAAAGAAGGTTTATGAAGGGGATGGCCATCTTGACTGCATCTACTGCCTTCACCCCCACCACTCGGCGGACCAATGTGATATTTGCAAGGGGTTTTCCCAAAAAACCCTGAAGGACCGGAATCGGCGACTGGTCTCGTGGCTGAACGACGGCGCTGGAGCGTACCCTCAGTCGGAGGTAGGATCGGTGCGCAGTATCGCCTCAGCGAAAACATCAGAAGCCCCCCGACGCTCACATCCGTCGGAACCTCCGGCCAAAAAATCACGACCTACGGAGCATTCCTCTAAGGCCTCATCGAAAGAATCGACGAAGAAATCATCTTCCTCTTCTTCTTCGTCGAAGAAAGATAAGGACAGGCCAAAATCCTCCTCGAGCGATCAGAAAAGATCAGCTACGAGTAGAGAGGCGGATAAACGCAGGGAGAGCTCCGCGAAGGCGGGACCGCCTAAGCCACCTGCAGGCCCTCCGTCGACGACGGCGACGATCCAAGTGCCCACTCCGTCACAGTCCCCCGCCTTTCAAACGGGCTCATCGTCGACGACGATTCCCTCGTCGACGGAGTTCCAGGCCTGGAGGCCAGAAGTGTTCGACATGGGGCTACCCGACACACTGCTGCAAGAACAGGCAGTTTCGATCGCCTCCAAAGAGGACGACGGCTTCAGAATAGTGAGCCCGGAAGACCTGGGGCTACGGCCCAGATTTCCTTCTGGTGCAACCTGCTCTCAAGTTTTCACCCAGCCTCCAAACGCCCAGGCTACTCTCTCCATGGAGGTTCTTTCCTCCTTACACTCGCTCTTGAAGTCCCTGGACGAAAGGCTCCCACCTGTTCCGACGACTCCCCTCGTCGACGAGCCCGGACCTTCACACCGCCCGACTAGATCGGTCGTGGGCCCAACTGCTCCAACAGTCCAGGAAGAAGGTGAGCTCTCGGACTCCCTCTCTGAACAGGGGTCAGCTTCTGGTATCTCCCTCTCGCCGTCGAGAGACCCGTCATGGGTTTCGGATGTGGAGGTGGATCCTCCGAAAAGTCCCATTCACCCGTCTCCACCGGATGACATAGGGGCCTTCCATTCCATGATGGAAAAGGCCTGCAAGGAGTTCGGTTTGACCCAACAAGAAGAAAAGAAGGACTGCTTCCTCTTTGACCACATGGGCAAGAATAGGCGTTCCGTTTTTTCGATACCGATACTGGACCACGTATGGAAAGAGGGCGTCCAAACCATGCGGCATCCATTCTCGGAACCTGCGGTCAAGGGCCGCGTAGAGAAAAAATTTAAAGTGCCAGATTCGATGCCAAAATGCCTCTCTGCGCAACCCACGCCTGACTCGGTGGTATCGGCGGCGGCGACGAGAAAGGCAAAAGCCCAGCATAAATGCTCTACCCCTCCGGATTCCGAAGCTAGACGCCTTCGGTAAGAAGATCCTGTCAGTGGGAGCGTCAACAGTGAAAGCAGCGAACTCCCTGGCAATCATGGCCAGGTATGACAGGGAGATGTGGCACAGACTGGCACCCATTATGGACCACCTCCCAGAAGAACACAGAAAATCAGCTATGTCCCTGGTTCGTGAAGGAGAAGAAGCCTCGAACCATGCTATCAATATAGCGGTGGACCTGGCAGATTCGGGGTTCAAACAAATTAACAACGGAGTGGTTCTACGACGCCAGGCCTGGCTCAAGTGCACCAACTTTAGACCCGAGGTGCAATATAAGGTCGTCGACATGCCTTTCGAAGGTGACCACCTGTTTGGCGAAAAGGTGGATGAGGCCTTGAAAGGAATGAAGGAGGACTCTGAGACGGCGCGCTCACTGGGCTCTCTCCAAAGCGGTAAGCCCTTTCGTTCCTTTCGCCCCTTTAGAGGAGCTACGGGAAACGCACGATTTGCGGGATCAAGGGATAGAGCATTCGGGAGGTCTTCATATCCGTCCCAAGGCTATAGGCGCGCCTCACAGTCCTCGACCCGACGCAGAAATTTCCAGGCCTCCAAGAGACGTCCCACTTACTCGTCGTCGACGGGAAAACAAAAAGATCAACAATGACGTTCTAGGAGGGAGAGTGTCAAGTTGCGTCGAGGAATGGGAGTCAATTACGACAGATCGGTGGGTTCTGGACACGGTGAGACTGGGACATTCCCTAAGATTCAAATCCAGACCTCCAAGACGTCCACCGATACGCCTGTCTCAACCACACCTAAGCGTCTTGCGTCGAGAGGTTGCGCTCATGCTAAAAAAAGGCGCCATCGAGTTAGTCCCTGCTTCGCAGAGAGGCTTAGGGGTTTACTCACGCTGCTTCGTAGTAAAGAAACCAAACGGGAAGTGGCGCCCCATCCTCGACCTACGGGACCTCAACAAAACCCTGCTGAGTCAAAAGTTCAAGATGCTTACTCTACAGGAAGTAATCAGATCGGTCCAAAAGAACGATTTCCTGGCGTCTCTGGACCTCCAAGATGCGTATTTTCACATTCCGCTGCGCACTCACCACAGGAGGTTCCTGAGGTTCCTAGTCGGCCAAACACACTACCAATTTACTGTGCTCCCTTTCGGCCTGAAGTCCTCCCCAAGAACCTTTACAAAGTGCCTAGCACCCGTAGCAGCCTGGCTGCGGAAGGAAGGGCATCACGTTTACCCGTACCTCGACGACTGGCTCGTGAGGGGATCCTCCCCAGCGTCGACCAACGACAGCCTATTGACCACCTTGCGACTGCTACAGCGTCTGGGATTTGCAGTGAACTACGAAAAGTCTTCACTAAAGCCCTCGAAGAGCTTGAAGTTCCTAGGTGCTCAATTCGACACCCACACGGGACTAGTGAAACCATCCCTGGAAAGGTTGTTGAAGATCAAACACCTGACAAGCCAACTTCGTCTACAGAGCAGGTTGTCAGTAAGAAAATATGCGGCTCTCCTCGGCTCCATGGCATCGTGCATCCACCTAGTCGCGAACTGCCGGTTGTTCATGAGACCTCTACAGGAGTTCCTATCAGACAGATGGAAGCAGGCCACAGGCCGCTGGTCGGACAAGATAATAGTCGACGACGAACGAGTTATCAAAGCCCTCCGATGGTGGAAAGTGGCGCGCAACCTGGACAGAGGGGTCCCCCTGCAGGAGCCGGAATTTCAGAACACCATCATTACAGACGCCTCTCTGTCGGGCTGGGGAGCACACATGTCACGTCACCAAACCCAAGGCAGGTGGTCGTCGACCGAATCTCGCCTACATATCAACGTCCTGGAGCTAAGGGCGGTGAGATGGGCCCTGAAATCTTTCCTCCCACACATCAAGGGGTCAAAAGTAAGAGTGCTCACGGACAATACGACAGCTATGTTCTACCTGATAAAACAGGGTGGCACCAGATCCAGGACCCTCTCGAAGGAAGCTCAAAAGATCTGGCATTGGGCTTTAAAACACCACATCTCCCTAGCGGCATACCACCTACCGGGAGCGAAGAACATACAGGCGGATTCCCTGAGCAGGACTATGTCACAAATACACGAGTGGGAGCTGGACTCCACTCAACTCGGGGAAATCTTCGAAAGATGGGGGACCCCGTCGATCGATCTCTTCGCCACGGAAAGAAACCGAAAATGTGTTCAGTTCGCGAGCAGATGGCCCCAAACAGGCTCCCTGGGGGAAGCGTTCTCGTTTCCGTGGACAGGCAAGTTCCTCTACGCCTTCCCTCCATTTCCCCTCATACGGAGGACGATCCAGGGGATCCACAGGTACAATTGCCGGGTCATCCTAGTGGCCCCGCGCTGGCCGAGGCAACCATGGTTCTCAGACCTCCTTCATCTGTCGCTGGATCAGCCGATACCATTCAGGAAAGTGCCGAACCTCCTGTCCAGGGACGAGGGGACCGTGTGGCACCACAATCCGGACAGCCTGAACTTAACTGCATGGCTCCTGACTTCTCAGAGTTCGGGAACCTAAAAGTCTCGACTGATTGCCGAAAGATTCTGCAGGCGGCTAGGGCCCCGTCCACTAACAAATCATATGTAAGCAAATGGAAAAGGTTCTGTATATGGTGTCAAACACAACAAAATATACAACCTTTGGAAGTAACTCCGGAGCAAATCCTCCCGTATCTTCTTCATCTTGCGGAGAGCGGACTGTCATCATCGTCAATCAAAGTACACCTGGCGGCTGTTTCGAGATTTACAAGAAGAAGACAGTCCCCTCCACTATTCAGTGACAGGCTAGTGAAGCATTTCATGAAGGGTCTGTTTAGAACCTTCCCTCCGGAAAAACGGTTCCCACCGTCGTGGAGTCTGAACACGGTTCTAGCTGCCTTAATGAAGCCTCCCTTTGAGCCAATGTCCTCTTCATCTCTACAATTTCTATCTTGGAAACTCGCGTTCCTAGTTGCCATCACTTCGGCTAGAAGAATATCGGAACTACAGGCACTGGTCATAGACCCTCCATATCTGAGGTTCTTTAAGGACAAAGTTATTTTATCAACTAACCCTTCATTCATCCCAAAAGTACCGTCGGTCTATCATAAGCACTCGACCCTGGTACTCCCTACTTTCTTTGCATCTCCTTCGTCGACGGCGGAGAAGGCTCTTCACACTCTGGACGTCAAAAGGGCGCTAAAATTTTACCTGCAAAAAACGCAAGATATCAGAGCCACCAGACAGCTATTCGTCGCCTACGGCCCCTCGGCTAGGGGTAAGGCTATCTCCAAACAAGGTCTGGCTCGCTGGGTCTCCTCGGCGATTACCCTGTGTCATTCCAAGGCCGGGAGACCTCTACTACATCGTCCCAGAGCCCATTCCACGAGATCGACATCTTCCTCCGTGGCTCTATGGGCAGGAATTCCGCTGACGGACATCTGCCAGGCGGCGGCATGGTCTGTTCCGCACACGTTTACGCGCCACTACTGCCTGGAAAAGCAGCACGCGGATGAGGTACAAATGGGAAGGGCAGTGCTTCGCCACCTTTTTCAATGAGGTAAGCCAAAGTTTCAAGAATAATGCTGCCTATTATTTGGCCTCAGCTGTTTTTTCAGAGTGTATACATGAATGTACATAGTTTATTGACCTAAACATAATGGTCGGGTAGATATATGCGCAAGGGGTGCATACTGAGTCATATGACATAGCATTGTATGGCGGAAATCCGTTTCGTATCAGTATAATAAGTTGTTGCTTACATACATGGTATAAACGGTAGTGTTTGGGGGTGTCTCTACGAATGTAAGTTACATTGCACTCTCACCTCCTTCTTGATGTTACTGCTTTACAATCTATTCTAAGCATGTGAATCCATGAAAGATCCAATGCTGGAGAAGGGAGTAGTTTCTTACCTGTAACTCCATTTCTCCAGCATTGGATCTTTCATGGATTCACATGCTTAGAATATTCCCCGTCGTCAGACTGGGAACCCTCGGTACACATATATATAGTCATTTCCAATAGGAAAAACTTCTGCCCTATCCCCGTCTGCGTCCTCTACGGGGCCGCCCACGTACGCCCCGTTGGACGTGATGGTATATAAACCCCGCCCCCGCGGGTCCCTTCAGATTTCAACCGTCTCCAAAGATAGTGGGATCTCCTCGTGTATTTTCTTCAAATACTTATCGATTGTTTCTAACTCCTGCGAGTTTGTCTGTTTGGTCCGCTTCCAACTCCTACGAGTTTTGTTAGTTGGTCTGGCAATAATGTCGGGTAAGCCTCTTTTCCGCCCGTGTGCCACGTGCGGTCTAAAGAAGGTTTATGAAGGGGATGGCCATCTTGACTGCATCTACTGCCTTCACCCCCACCACTCGGCGGACCAATGTGATATCTGCAAGGGGTTTTCCCAAAAAACCCTGAAGGACCGGAATCGGCGACTGGTCTCGTGGCTGAACGACGGCGCTGGAGCGTACCCTCAGTCGGAGGTAGGATCGGTGCGCAGTATCGCCTCAGCGAAAACATCAGAAGCCTCCCGACGCTCACATCCGTCGGAACCTCCGGCCAAAAAATCACGACCTACGGAGAAGGACGTGCCTCGAAGTCATTCCTCTAAGGCCTCATCGAAAGAATCGACGAAGAAATCATCTTCCTCTTCTTCTTCGTCGAAGAAAGATAAGGACAGGCCAAAATCCTCCTCGAGCGATCAGAAAAGATCAGCTACGAGTAGAGAGGCGGATAAACGCAGGGAGAGCTCCGCGAAGGCGGGACCGCCTTAGCCACCTGCAGGCCCTCCGTCGACGACGACGACGGCGACGATCCAAGTGCCCACTCCGTCACAGTCCCCCGCCTTTCAAACGGGCTCATCGTCGACGACGATTCCCTCGTCGACGGAGTTCCAGGCCTGAAGGCCAGAAACGTTCGACATGGGGCTACCCGACACACTGCTACAAGAACAGGCAGTTTCGATCGCCTCCAAAGAAGACGACGGCTTCAGAATAGTGAGCCCGGAAGACCTGGGGCTACGGCCCAGATTTCCTTCTGGTGCAACCTGCTCTCAAGTTTTCACCCAGCCTCCAAACGCCCAGGCTACTCTCTCCATGGAGGTACTTTCCTCCTTACACTCGCTCTTGAAGTCCCTGGACGAAAGGCTCCCGCCTGTTCCGACGACTCCCCTCGTCGACGAGCCCGGACCTTCACACCGCCCGACTAGATCGGTCGTGGGCCCAACTGCTCCAACAGTCCAGGAAGAAGGTGAGCTCTCGGACTCCCTCTCTGAACAGGGGTCAGCTTCTGATATCTCCCTCTCGCCGTCGAGAGACCCGTCATGGGTTTCGGATGTGGAGGTGGATCCTCCGAAAAGTCCCATTCACCCATCTCCACCGGATGACATAGGGGCCTTCCATTCCATGATGGAAAAAGCCTGCAAGGAGTTCGGTTTGACCCAACAAGAAGAAAAGAAGGACTGCTTCCTCTTTGACCACATGGGCAAGAATAGGCGTTCTGTTTTTTCGATACCGATACTGGACCACGTATGGAAAGAGGGCGTCCAAACCATGCGGCATCCATTCTCGGAACCTGCGGTCAAAGGCCGCGTAGAGAAAAAATTTAAAGTTCCAGATTCGACGCCTAAATGCCTCTCTGCGCAACCCACGCCTGACTCGGTGGTATCAGCGGCGGCGACGAGAAAGGCAAAGGCCCAGCATAAGTGCTCTACCCCGCCGGACTCCGAAGCTAGACGCCAAGACGCTTTCGGTAAGAAGATCCTGTCAGTGGGAGCGTCAACAGTGAAAGCAGCGAACTCCCTGGCAATCATGGCCAGGTATGACAGGGAGATGTGGCACAGACTGGCACCCATTTTGGACCACCTCCCAGAAGGACACAGAAAATCAGCTATGTCCCTGGTTCGTGAAGGAGAAGAAGCCTCGAACCATGCTATCAATATAGCGGTGGACCTGGCAGACTCGGGGTTCAAACAAATTAACAACGGAGTGGTTCTACGACGCCAGGCCTGGCTCAAGTGCACCAACTTTAGACCCGAGGTGCAATATAAGGTCGTCGACATGCCTTTCGAAGGTGACCACCTGTTTGGCGAAAAGGTGGATGAGGCCTTGAAAGGAATGAAGGAGGACTCTGAGACGGCGCGCTCGCTGGGCTCTCTCCAAAGCGGTAAGCCCTTTCGTTCCTTTCGCCCCTTTAGAGGAGCTACGGGAAACGCACGATTTGCGGGATCCAGGGATAGAGCATTCGGGAGGTCTTCATATCCGTCCCAAGGCTATAGACGCGCCTCACAGTCCTCGACCCGACGCAGAAATTTCCAGGCCTCTAAGAGACGTCCCACTTACTCGTCGTCGACGGGAAAACAAAAAGATCAACAATGACGTTCTAGGAGGGAGAGTGTCAAGTTGCGTCGAGGAATGGGAGTCAATTACGACAGATCGGTGGGTTCTGGACACGGTGAGACTGGGACATTCCCTAAGATTCAAATCCAGACCTCCAAGACGTCCACCGATACGCCTGTCTCAACCACACCTAAGCGTCTTGCGTCGAGAGGTTGCGCTCATGCTAAAAAAAGGCGCCATCGAGTTAGTCCCTGCTTCACAGAGAGGCTTAGGGGTTTACTCACGCTGCTTCGTAGTAAAGAAACCAAACGGGAAGTGGCGCCCCATCCTCGACCTACGGGACCTCAACAAAACCCTGCTGAGTCAAAAGTTCAAGATGCTTACTCTACAGGAGGTAATCAGATCGGTCCAAAAGAACAATTTCCTGGCGTCTCTGGACCTCCAAGATGCGTATTTTCACATTCCGGTGCGCACTCACCACAGGAGGTTCCTGAGGTTCCTAGTCGGCCAAACACACTACCAATTTACTGTGCTCCCTTTCGGCCTGAAGTCCTCCCCAAGAACCTTTACAAAGTGCCTAGCACCCGTAGCAGCCTGGCTGCGGAAGGAAGGGCATCACGTTTACCCGTACCTCGACGACTGGCTCGTGAGGGGATCCTCCCCAGCGTCGACCAACGACAGCCTATTGACCACCTTGCGGCTGCTACAGCGTCTGGGATTTGCAGTGAACTACGAAAAGTCTTCACTAAAGCCCTCGAAGAGCTTGAAGTTCCTAGGTGCTCAATTCGACACCCACACGGGACTAGTGAAACCATCCCTGGAAAGGTTGTTGAAGATCAAACACCTGACAAGCCAACTTCGTTTACAGAGAAGGTTGTCAGTAAGAAAATATGCGGCTCTCCTCGGCTCCATGGCATCGTGCATCCACCTAGTCGCGAACTGCCGGTTGTTCATGAGACCTCTACAGGAGTTCCTATCAGACAGATGGAAGCAGGCCACAGGCCGCTGGTCGGACAAGATAATAGTCGACGACGAACGAGTTATCAAAGCCATCCGATGGTGGAAAGTGGCGCGCAACCTGGACAGAGGGGTCCCCCTGCAGGAGCCGGAATTTCAGAACACCATCATTACAGACGCCTCTCTGTCGGGCTGGGGAGCACACATGTCACGCCACCAAACCCAAGGCAGGTGGTCGTCGACCGAATCTCGCCTACATATCAACGTCCTGGAGCTAAGGGCGGTGAGATGGGCCCTGAAATCTTTCCTCCCACACATCAAGGGGTCAAAAGTAAGAGTGCTCACGGACAATACGACAGCTATGTTCTACCTGATAAAACAGGGTGGCACCAGATCCAGGACCCTCTCGAAGGAAGCTCAAAAGATCTGGCATTGGGCTTTAAAACACCACATCTCCCTAGTGGCATACCACCTACCGGGAGCGAAGAACTTACAGGCGGATTCCCTGAGCAGGACTATGTCACAAATACACGGGTGGGAGCTGGACTCCACTCAACTCGGGGAAATCTTCGAAAGATGGGGGACCCCGTCGATCGATCTCTTCGCCACGGAAAGAAACCGAAAATGTGCTCAGTTCGCGAGCAGATGGCCCCAAACAGGCTCCCTGGGGGAAGCGTTCTCGTTTCCGTGGACAGGCAAGTTCCTCTACGCCTTCCCTCCATTTCCCCTCATACGGAGGACGATCCAGGGGATCCACAGGTACAATTGCCGGGTCATCCTAGTGGCCCCGCGCTGGCCGAGGCAACCATGGTTCTCAGACCTCCTTCATCTGTCGCTGGATCAGCCGATACCATTCAGGAAAGTACCGAACCTCCTGTCCAGGGACGAGGGGACCGTGTGGCACCACAATCCGGACAGCCTGAACTTAACTGCATGGCTCCTGACTTCTCGGAGTTCGGGAACCTAAAAGTCTCGACTGATTGCCGAAGGATTCTGCAGGCGGCCAGAGCCCCGTCCACTAACAAATCATATGTAAGCAAATGGAAAAGGTTCTGTATATGGTGTCAAACACAACAAAATATAGAACCTTTGGAAGTAACTCCGGAGCAAATCCTCCCGTATCTTCTTCATCTTGCGGAAAGCGGACTGTCATCATCGTCAATCAAAGTACACCTGGCGGCTGTTTCGAGATTTACCAGAAGAAGACAGTCCCCTCCACTATTTAGTGACAGGCTAGTGAAGCATTTCATGAAGGGTCTGTTTAGAACCTTCCCTCCGGAAAAACGGTTCCCACCGTCGTGGAGTCTGAACACGGTTCTAGCTGCCTTAATGAAGCCTCCCTTTGAGCCAATGTCCTCTTCATCTCTACAATTTCTATCTTGGAAACTCGCGTTCCTAGTTGCCATCACTTCGGCTAGAAGAATGTCGGAACTACAGGCACTGGTCATAGACCCTCCATATCTGAGGTTCTTTAAGGACAAAGTTATTTTATCAACTAACCCTTCATTCATCCCAAAAGTACCGTCGGTCTATCATAAGCACTCGACCCTGGTACTCCCTACTTTCTTTGCATCTCCTTCGTCGACGGCGGAGAAGGCTCTTCACACTCTGGACGTCAAAAGGGCGCTAAAATTTTACCTGCAAAAAACGCAAGATATCAGAGCCACCAGACAGCTATTCGTCGCCTACGGCCCCTCGGCTAGGGGTAAGGCTATCTCCAAACAAGGTCTGGCTCGCTGGGTCTCCTCGGCGATTACCCTGTGTCATTCCAGGGCCGGGAGACCTCTACTACATCGTCCCAGAGCCCATTCCACGAGATCGACATCTTCCTCCGTGGCTCTATGGGCAGGAATTCCGCTGACGGACATCTGCCAGGCGGCGGCATGGTCTGTTCCGCACACGTTTACGCGCCACTACTGCCTGGAAAAGCAGCACGCGGATGAGGTACAAATGGGAAGGGCAGTGCTTCGCCACCTTTTTCAATGAGGTAAGCCAAAGTTTCAAGAAGAATGCTGCCTATTATTATTTGGCCTCAGCTGGTTTTTCAGAGTGTATACATGAATGTGCATAGTTTATTGACCTAAACATAAGTGGTTGGGTAGATATGTGCGCAAGGGGTGCATACTGAGTCATATGACATAGCATTGTATGGCGGAAATCCGTTTCGTATCAGTATAATAAGTTGTTGCTTACATACATGGTGTAAACGGTAGTGTTTGGGGGTGTCTCTACGAATGTAAGTTACATTGCACTCTCACCTCCTTCTTAATGTTACTGCTTTACAATCTATTCTAAGCATGTGAATCCATGAAAGATCCAATGCTGGAGAAGGGAGTAGTTTCTTACCTGTAACTCCATTTCTCCAGCATTGGTATCTTTCATGGATTCACATGCGCCCTCCGGCCTCCCCGGACTGCAATGTGGAAGATTGGTATGTAAGCAAGTTTTCCCCCCGTTATCTTGGAGGGGTCGAAATCTGAAGGGACCCGCGGGGGCGGGGCTTATATACCATCACGTCCAACGGGGCGTACGTGGGCGGCCCCGTAGAGGACGCAGACGGGGATAGGGCAGAAGTTTTTCCTATTGGAAATGACTATATATATGTGTACCGAGGGTTCCCAGTCTGACGACGGGGAATATTCTAAGCATGTGAATCCATGAAAGATACCAATGCTGGAGAAATGGAGTTACAGGTAAGAAACTACTCCCTTCTCCAGCATTGGTATCTTTCATGGATTCACATGCGCCCTCCGGCCTCCCCGGACTGCAATGTGGAAGATTGGTACGTAAGCAAGTTTTCCCCCGTTATCTTGGAGGGGTCGAAATCTGAAGGGACCCGCGGGGGCGGGGCTTATATACCATCACGTCCAACGGGGCGTACATGGGCGGCCCCGTAGAGGACGCAGACGGGGATAGGGCAGAAGTTTTTTCCTATTGGAAATGACTATATATATGTGTACCGAGGGTTCCCAGTCTGACGACGGGGAATATTCTAAGCATGTGAATCCATGAAAGATACCAATGCTGGAGAAATGGAGTTACAGGTAAGAAACTACTCCCTTACTCGATAGCTTGCAGTGTATTGCATATGGTGAAGTGAAACATAGTTTACGGCTAGTAATGCCCTACCCTGTTTAAAATGATAAACAGCTATTTTTGGTTTTGGATACATAGATAATGATGCATCAATCTCTAATCTGGCCAAACAAGGAGACCAGCAATTCAGCTATAATGTGATAGATGTTCATCCTTGGTTGGCTACTGTTTCTTAGATTCAGTGTGGGCAAGCAATGGGTTAAATGGCAAGTCCATGGTTTGCATGAAGCCCAGAGAGAAAGGTGAATTCCCGAGCAACTGGGTTCACTAGGCCCCATGTGTCACGTAACCTGTACAACTAGAGCATGCAGATTGAACACCTTTCTGGTCTTGGATAATGAGCTGTCACAGACCAAGAGAGCAAAAGGAGATTTTACACAATTGGGGGAATCATACTGTATAGTAGCTGTATTATACAAACTACTGGGTTTGGGAGTAAGGCCAGCAACACAAGAATATCAAAACAAGTCTGCAGAATGTCTGAGGGAAACACGAGTGTGTGACATGGTTTCTACACTTCTACTCAAGGGACGACTGTGGTCATTAGTCCAATTTCCCTTTCGATAACTGTGTGTGCTTCAGGGTGGGAATAAGATGAACTTTTTGTGTGTATTTATTTCGTTAATTATGTAATTATTTTTGTGTGTGTTTTCGAAAATGTAATTAAGTATTCATGTTGCTCAAACCCTACCCAAAGACAGAATAACAAAAAGACAATTGATCACACATTCTAAAAAAAATGGAAGCAGTTCAAATCTGACTAGTGACTTTTTTAGGAAAGAAAAGAAGGTCTTTAGGCTCTTCTGAATGAGTGACAAGGTGTGGGCAATGTGGGCAGCTAGTTCCAAAATCGTGTTAGCCTCATTGAGTGAGCCTATAGAGGTGTGAGTCTTCAGTACTGTGGACATGGTAAGATATGAAGGGCCTGATTCACAAAACATTGATCAATTGGATAATCCCATGGAAAATGCTTTAATAATCAGATCCAGCATGTGCTTGCTGTGCTTAAGGTCCATAACCATCAGCTAATTAGAACTTTTAAGTTGGCTAACATGGCTGGTATAACATAATAACCCTATAGGTAACACACCATAATTTGAAGAGAATCCAAGCTTGGAATGGCAGTCAATGTAGTTAGACCAAGTAGTGTAATATGTCATATTACTGCTAACTAGTCATGAGTCAGTCGGCTGCAATTAATGCAGAGTTGAGGGTTTGGAGGAAGCTATTGCCATGGCACACAAAAAAAGAAAAACATCAGCTCCACATGTTTACCTTCAACATACATAGAAGACTGTGTATCACTCTTAGTCAATTTCAAACTCAACAAACAATTCAATTTACTCTTCCTTTTTTCTATATACTGCCCACCTATAACCCTAACATTGCCACAAAACACACTGATGCCATAGCCAGCCTACCCATAAAATATGACATGATCATCATTCTGGGAGATTTCAACTACTGGTTTGAAAGAGAAAACAAAATCGCAACAACCTCCCTTAGCTCCCTCCTGAAAACTCGCCACCTCAAACAAATGGTGAACGGACCCATCCACAGAGATGGACACACTCTTTAGAAATGTCTGAAGCAATGATCATATGATATCATTCACAATTAAACCCCCAAGATGCATTATACTCGCACACATTAGAATCCATCAACAAACAGAAGAAACTGGAACAGGTCTAATCTAGACACACTAACTCAACTACTAGAATCCTCCTCGTCTGATAACTCCCAATAAAATGATGCCAGACACCATTGAAGTGAACCTTCACACCTGAGTCACAGATGGGCTAGACCAATTAGCACACATAAATTCATTCAAACCCGCACTGAAAAAGGTTGCCGTCAGATAGTTCAAAGAAGAACCAAGTGGATTCATGAAGACAAACCATGAACTAAAAAAAACATGGAGAAAAAACTACAACCAATTTGAAAAAATGAACTACCAACAACAATTTTGACCATACAAATTGGCAGTTTAGAAAGCCAAAACAGCACACTACGCCACATAAACCCTATCGGCAACACACCCACAAAAGGAAATGTCGAGAAGTATTAAGGAAATTAAAAAAAAACTCATGCAGCCACAACACTGTACCCTCGCAAACGTTATGCAACAGCATTGTGGACCACTTCAGAGCCAAAATACACTCAATTCAGCAGGCCATAAATGAATCTAGTGGAACCATCAACAACACGCTGCCAAAAAGCAGAACCCCAATAACCAGTGCAACACTCAACCAATTCTAATCAATACGCGTGGCAACCTTCAGTAACCTACTAAATGAGACCAACATGGCTGAATCAAACAGCTACTCACCCATAAATCTGGGATTCAAAAGTTTGCACTACAGAACATACAATCTTTCCTCACCGACAGAACGAAAATAAAGCTACCTATAACCATTTACACTGACCACAACAGAACATCAAGCCTTGTCCCCACTTTGCTTCAATATTAAATGAAGCTCATATAAACTAATGGGTTAACATTGTATAAATGAGCAGATGACACTCAGCTCATTTTCAGGATGACTTTAAACAGTGACTCGGAGAACGACCACAATAAATGCCTCAACAACATAAACACATGGATGGAAAATTACAACCTTAAACTTAACCCAACCAAAACGGAAATAATGATAAATCTATGAGATGACAACCTAAAACAGACAGCACTCACCTAGCCCCCAAGAATGGGAAATCAACACAAATCCTCAAAAATAATTAAAAAATGGGGACTACTCATGGACAGTGCTGTCACCTTGGAACCGCAGGCCAATGCAATAGCAAAACAAGTTCTGCCATCTTGGACTCACTATCATTTCTTTGATATTATAAAGAATACAAATAGTCTCTACCTAGGAATGCCTGAACACCTCAACAGAAATCTACAACTTATCCAAAACACAGCTGCAAGACTACTCCTGAGAATAAATAGAAGTGATCACATCACCCTAGCCCTGAGAAGTCTACATTGACTACCAGTCAAGAAACAAATCAACTTCCAAGCTCATAGATCACTACACAGATAAGGAGCCACATTCCTCCAAGCAAAAGTCACTCGATATCAAACCAGAAGAGCCTGAAGATCTAGCACTGACCTCCAAATAGAAAAAAAGACACTATGACAAAACTAAACTCACAGGAACTGCCTTTCCATCCTCATAGCCAAACAATTGAACTCGATCACGAAGAAAATTAGAAGGACTGAAGACAACCTAATCTTTTCAGAAATGGCTACAAACTTGGTTATTGAACTTGCTGGGATAAATACAGATCAACAACAACTACATAATGATCATCCTTATGGGGAGACCACTTCAACCCAATACAATTCTCAAACAACATCCACAAAGGCTTTGAAACTCTAGCCTAGAGTATATAAACTGCGAGCACCCGGCCAACTGAACGCTTCTCACCTCTCGGACTGATGTTTCAAGATATTCACACATGAGTTTGCCTAGCAGATCAAGAGAAAACATGAAACTCAGTAACCCTCAGCACATACCCAATCCCTCTAAATAATTGCCACTTTAACAACAACCTATTGTCTCTTAGACAACCATCTATACTTTACCAACCACCCTCTCTCAATTTAGTTGTGTCCCATTAATCTAAATGCACACCAACGCAACGGTGAATGCCCTGCAAAAAGAAAACAAAAGCATATCTGCATAATACCCAGCGACCACTCAAAGACATAATAACCATTTTATTTTTTCTACCAACCTCCCTCACCAAACACTTACCACACATACCAAGTTGGCTACCAAACCATCCTGCTAAAGCACCCACGTTTACAATTTTTTCTAAAGGTCTCCTCTGGAAAACTCTCAAAGATAGGAGGGCTAGATGGCTTCTAGTTGAAACCCATGTCATCATGAAGCCAACACATTATCAGGCTGAATTGAACACCAATATTATTCAGACTACACAAAATAATCACTGCTTTTTTATATATTATAATATAGGATATTGCACGATAATATTATGAGCTTTGTACAATAATCTAAAAATGGTTGGAGAAATAAAACATTGCATTAACATAATCTAAATGAATGATGATACTTTTCCTTCATTTGTTTCACAGTAAAAAGGAGCTTATTTTATATCTTAGCTGACTGTTTTGACAAATGTGGGCCTATTTACACTTTCAGAAATAAAGTTCTATTTTAAACTGGTGCATTCTGCATGTCCTGTTTTGTGCTTGACATAGTTAAAAACCCAGTTTTTGGGTGCAATTTAATCAAAGGGCCAATGTGTTGAGTGTTATCTCTCAAGTGCACAGTTGATTATCTGCATCCTTCAGGTGCACCCTTGTTGTTGTAGCGAGTAAGATGTGGAAATCATAGATAAAATCATACATTTTTCTGACACCTCCCTCACTTAAACTTGAAACAATCCCCATTTGTCTTTGATCCTAACTGAGAGAGCAGCACATCTCACAATGTATCATGCATTTGTGTGCTTTAGGGAAATAATCTTTGGTTTCATTTACATTGATAAGTGACTTAACAGAAAAGCTCAACTGCAATACTTCATTTTGAAGTGGGTAACGTTGGAAATTATTTGTCTGTAATTTCTTTTTGATATGGGTTTTTAACTAAAGTCTATTTTTCAGCCAAAACCTGAGATATTTTATGACTGGGACACTGTTGGGTGTAAATGTTGGCTTTGAGGAGACTTTAAATTAATTCCCAGGTAATGCAAACAACATATTTCTGTTTTAATATGAATTCACACACAGTCCCTTTGGAGTTCCCTAGTTCCAAGGTCCTTCTCTAAGCTGTTGCCAGTGAATGTAGGCCCCTTGGCTTTTAGATTATAGTTTTTGTCTTTCCTATATGTCCAAGTTAGGTTCTCTGGCTGCAGTCACTCTTGTTATACTCCCCAGTCAAGTTTAGTTATGATTCAGGAATTTAAGACAAATACCTGGCTCTGAAAGAAATTGTCTTTGGAGGGTTTTCTGTCTCCATCATACTGTGCCATGCTTGTACTGTCTCTAGCTTCTTACTCCTTCTCTCTCTCTCTTTCTCTCTCTCTCTCTGTCTCTCTCTCTGTCTCTCTCTCTCTCTCTCTCTCTCTCTCTCCCCCCTCTCTCTCTTACTTGCTATCTCTTTTGGGGTTATAAGGCACATAACCCTGCAAAAAATGGCAAACATGTTAACAATAGCAAAACAAAAGAGTTGATGGCTGGAAGGTTTAGAATAAATCTTGACCTCTGGCATTGCTCTGGGCAACCCTCCAGACCATCGTTCTTCGCCTGCCAAGCCATTACAAAAGGGGAAAAACCATATGCAAATCAGGCTTGGTCCCACCCCCAAAGGGGTAGTCCAGCCCGAACTGCTAGGTCACATCCCTTTTGCACGAGACCACAAGCATCCCCAGACATGTTTCAGCCTTGTTGGGCGTCATCAGTGAGGAGCAGCTTGGGTCTCTAGGCCCAGCAGGCAAGGGACCCACGTCTGGGCATACCCTTCCCACTCGGGGTGACAATAGCAAAACAAAAGAGTGGATGGCTGGAAGGTTTAGAATAAATCTTGACCTCTGGCATTGCTCTGGGCAACCCTCCAGACCATCGTTCTTCGCCTGCCAAGCCATTACAAAAGGGGAAAAACCATATGCAAATCAGGCTTGGTCCCACCCCCAAAGGGGTAGTCCAGCCCGAACTGCTAGGTCACATCCCTTTTGCACGAGACCACAAGCATCCCCAGACATGTTTCAGCCTTGTTGGGCGTCACCAGTGAGGAGCAGCTTGGGTCTCTAGGCCCAGCAGGCAAGGGACCCACGTCTGGGCATACCCTTCCCATTCGGGGTGACAATAGCAAAACAAAAGAGTTGATGGCTGGAAGGTTTAGAATAAATCTTGACCTCTGGCATTGCTCTGGGCAACCCTCCAGACCATCGTTCTTCGCCTGCCAAGCCATTACAAAAGGGGAAAAACCATATGCAAATCAGGCTTGGTCCCACCCCCAAAGGGGTAGTCCAGCCCGAACTGCTAGGTCACATCCCTTTTGCACGAGACCACAAGCATCCCCAGACATGTTTCAGCCTTGTTGGGCGTCATCAGTGAGGAGCAGCTTGGGTCTCTAGGCCCAGCAGGCAAGGGACCCACGTCTGGGCATACCCTTCCCACTCGGGGTGACAATAGCAAAACAAAAGAGTTGATGGCTGGAAGGTTTAGAATAAATCTTGACCTCTGGCATTGCTCTGGGCAACCCTCCAGACCATCGTTCTTCGCCTGCCAAGCCATTACAAAAGGGGAAAAACCATATGCAAATCAGGCTTGGTCCCACCCCCAAAGGGGTAGTCCAGCCCGAACTGCTAGGTCACATCCCTTTTGCACGAGACCACAAGCATCCCCAGACATGTTTCAGCCTTGTTGGGCGTCATCAGTGAGGAGCAGCTTGGGTCTCTAGGCCCAGCAGGCAAGGGACCCACGTCTGGGCATACCCTTCCCACTCGGGGTGACAATAGCAAAACAAAAGAGTTGATGGCTGGAAGGTTTAGAATAAATCTTGACCTCTGGCATTGCTCTGGGCAACCCTCCAGACCATCGTTCTTCGCCTGCCAAGCCATTACAAAAGGGGAAAAACCATATGCAAATCAGGCTTGGTCCCACCCCCAAAGGGGTAGTCCAGCCCGAACTGCTAGGTCACATCCCTTTTGCACGAGACCACAAGCATCCCCAGACATGTTTCAGCCTTGTTGGGCGTCATCAGTGAGGAGCAGCTTGGGTCTCTAGGCCCAGCAGGCAAGGGACCCACGTCTGGGCATACCCTTCCCACTCGGGGTGACAATAGCAAAACAAAAGAGTTGATGGCTGGAAGGTTTAGAATAAATCTTGACCTCTGGCATTGCTCTGGGCAACCCTCCAGACCATCGTTCTTCGCCTGCCAAGCTATTACAAAAGGGGAAAAACCATATGCAAATCAGGCTTGGTCCCACCCCCAAAGGGGTAGTCCAGCCCGAACTGCTAGGTCACATCCCTTTTGCACGAGACCACAAGCATCCCCAGACATGTTTCAGCCTTGTTGGGCGTCATCAGTGAGGAGCAGCTTGGGTCTCTAGGCCCAGCAGGCAAGGGACCCACGTCTGGGCATACCCTTCCCACTCGGGGTGACAATAGCAAAACAAAAGAGTTGATGGCTGGAAGGTTTAGAATAAATCTTGACCTCTGGCATTGCTATGTCACCCCGAGTGGGACGGGTATGCCCAGACGTGGGTCCCGTGCCTGCTGGGCCTAGAGACCCAAGCTACTCCTCACTGATGAGCCCCAACAAGGGCGAAACATGTTTGGGGATGCTTGTGGTCTCGTGCAGAAGGGTTGTGGCCTAGCAGTTCGGGCTGGACTGCCCCTTTTGGGGTGGGGCCAAGCCTGATTTGCATATGGTCTTTCCCTTCTGTAATGGCTTGGCAGGCGAAGAACGGTGGTCTGGAGGGTTGCCCAGAGCATTGCCAGTGGTTAAGATTAAGTCTAAACCTTCCAGCCATCACCTCTTTGTTTTTGCTATGTCCCCCCGAGTGGGACGGGTATGCCCAGACGTGGGTCCCGTGCCTGCTGGGCCTAGAGACCCAAGCTACTCCTCACTGATGAGCCCCAACAAGGGCGAAACATGTTTGGGGATGCTTGTGGTCTTGTGCAGAAGGGTTGTGGCCTAGCAGTTCGGGCTGGACTGCCCCTTTTGGGGTGGGGCCAAGCCTGATTTGCATATGGTCTTTCCCTTCTGTAATGGCTTGGCAGGCGAAGAACGGTGGTCTGGAGGGTTGCCCAGAGCATTGCCAGTGGTTAAGATTAAGTCTAAACCTTCCAGCCATCACCTCTTTGTTTTTGCTATGTCCCCCCGAGTGGGACGGGTATGCCCAGACGTGGGTCCCGTGCCTGCTGGGCCTAGAGACCCAAGCTACTCCTCACTGATGAGCTCCAACAAGGGCGAAACATGTTTGGGGATGCTTGTGGTCTTGTGCAGAAGGGTTGTGGCCTAGCAGTTCGGGCTGGACTGCCCCTTTTGGGGTGGGGCCAAGCCTGATTTGCATATGGTCTTTCCCTTCTGTAATGGCTTGGCAGGCGAAGAACGGTGGTCTGGAGGGTTGCCCAGAGCATTGCCAGTGGTTAAGATTAAGTCTAAACCTTCCAGCCATCACCTCTTTGTTTTTGCTATGTCACCCCGAGTGGGACGGGTATGCCCAGACGTGGGTCCCGTGCCTGCTGGGCCTAGAGACCCAAGCTACTCCTCACTGATGAGCCCCAACAAGGGCGAAACATGTTTGGGGATGCTTGTGGTCTCGTGCAGAAGGGTTGTGGCCTAGCAGTTCGGGCTGGACTGCCCCTTTTGGGGTGGGGCCAAGCCTGATTTGCATATGGTCTTTCCCTTCTGTAATGGCTTGGCAGGCGAAGAACGGTGGTCTGGAGGGTTGCCCAGAGCATTGCCAGTGGTTAAGATTAAGTCTAAACCTTCCAGCCATCACCTCTTTGTTTTAACATGTTAACAAGACTATTCCCTTCACTATCCCAGCACCCCTTTCAGTCCATGACACCTTGCTTGGTGAATGCTGGTTTTCTGTATTAGATCTATCAAGCCACTTCTCCTGCACTCTATCCCTCCTCATTCTGTACCCTCTCCTTGTCTCTGATGATCTCTGTCTTTCAATCGCTTTCACCCTCCTGTATTTTTTGTATTTTGGATTTGGGAGTTTGTATTGCGCATAACCCCAGAAGGGAACCAGTCAAAAAATTGCACCTGGGCGCAGATGATATATCAGCAAGGAAAAGTAACAGAATAAGCTGCTATGTCTTAAACAAACAGATACGTTTTCAGTTTTTTCCTGAACTCTAGCAAGGATTTAGCTTTGCAGAGTTCACATGGTAGGGCATTCCAGGCCTTGCACCCTGAATGGGAGAAGCGTATATTGCCCCAGGTAACAGAATTTGAGTGAGGGACCACCAACAATTTTTTTCTTGGATGATCGTATACAACATTGCGGTTGATAAACTGACATTTTTGACCCCAGATATCTCGGGCAGTATCTTGAATCCATCTAAAAATCAAACAGAGGGTTTTAAACAACACCCTCTGTTGCACAGGCAGTCAATTCATTTCTCTCCAATGTCTGTGTCTCAAAGAGCTCAAGACAAGGCACCTGCAGCAGGGTTGTAGCCATTTTTATTTTTTTATTGAGCCGGACAAAATCATTTCTGTTGTATTTCAATTGAGCTGGAGCTTATTAGCAGCCATCCAGCTCTTACTTTTACTGGCACAAGCCGTTCACTCTCTGTATAGCTTCCATAGGTTTGGTTAGCTGTGCATAGATCTGTGTGTTTTCAGCATAAGAATTATTAAATAATCCAAACTCAGCAAAAATCTTCAACAGGGGGTGAATATAAATGTTAAATAGTAAAAATGACACAGATGATCCCTGAGGGACTCCATATCTGACTGCTAGAAAGTCCGAGATGAAGGCCCCCAACTTGACCTATTGAAAGCAATTATTTAAAAAAGAAATAAACCACCTCAGGGAGGCATTTGAAATTTGGGCTATGTCAGAAAGTCTAGAGATGAGAATCTCAAAATTTACTGTATCAAATTCCGCAGAGGGATCAAGCATAACTAGCATGCTGATATCACCTTCATCGCTGTCTTCAAGATATTATCCCGAACTGATAATAGTGCTGTCTTGGTCCCATGACCTGTTCTAAAACCAGATTGGCATGCATCCAGCATACCCTGCTCCTCCAAATGAGCCTGCAATTGGATTGTAGCAAACTTTTCCAGGATCTTGGCCAACCAGGGTAAGCCTGCAATGGGGCGATAGTTTGAACAGACCTTCAGGTCCAGAGTATCTTTCTTCAGCAAGGGTGTAATGTACAATCTTTTTAGCTCGTTAGGAATACAGCCTTGCATTAGTGATTTATAATAGCCAATACAGGTGCGCTTAGCACTTCCACATGTCTTCTGACTAAATATGTCGGAATTAGATCATTATTAAAATTTGTGGGTTTCAATTTGGAGAGGAGATTACTAATCAGATCCAATTTCACTGTTTTAAAATCCAACTTTAAAACTGTTAATTCTGACTCGGACCCCACATTAGTGTTCAACGGTGTGATAGGTACTAGCACCATTTCTAATTCAATTTTTGCTCTAATCGCGTCAATCTTGTCTATAAAGAAAACAATGTCGTTTTTAGCCAGATGTAAAGAGCAAGCAAGATATGAAGTTGTACAAGAAGAGGAGATAAAGTGTTTCACTGTGTCAAAAGGTCCTTAGGTCTATTCAATTCAAAGCACAACCAATTTGTTTTTGCAGACATTCAGCATTTGCAGATACAATAGCCTCCTTATAACTCCTTAGATCTTTGATCTCAAATAGATCCCCAGAGGATCTAGTTTTCAGCCGCACTTTTTCCTTTCGACAATATTCTTTTCTCCCAACTTTTTTCAACTTTAAAGACCCGTTAAACCACTTGTTGTTCTTACAACGAGATTTAATTAAATGAGTAAAAGGGGCCTGTATATCACAGTTTGCTTGTAAGCAGGTCATAGGATTAGTTTATAGTTCAGCACATTCTGAGTCAGCTGGGAGGGCTGAAATTTCTCTTAGCTGCAGATATTCGACATTATCCTCCACATTGCACCAAATATTAAAATCACCTATAATAAAAACATTTTGGCAATGTAAAGCTTCTACCCCCAGATAGCTGTCAAGCCCTTGTAAAACATAGCCCAGGTTTCCTGGAGGCCTATAGCACAATACCAGATGATGGGAACAATTTTGGGACAAATGCAAAGTGCCTCTTAAAATTTGGGATGAAGTATCCCAATGCAAAGTTCTTGCATCTGTGCATGATCTTCAACTCTACCAAACTCCCACAGACTCATCTCTTCTGCTTCATCGTCTGACCTTCGTCCAAATCCTTTGTTTCCATATCCATTTTACTCTACCACCTCCTTCACAACTTTCATTTTCTCCACCTTTGTTCTACTCATACATTTTCCTCTTTCTTCCTCATTTCTCGCTCATATCTTTCAACTTCTCCCTGTTAACCTTCATGTCCTCGGTGGAGAGTGGAATGTATTCATCACTTACCTTGTCTTTATGCCCACTCATAGCCCACAGGCTGACAATAAAACCAGTACTCTAAAATGACAATTCAATTGGAGATGATGAGCAAGCAAAGCTGTTTATATAATCATTGAAGAGGATTGGCATATGGTTATTTATTAAATGTATCCTCAAGAGTTGTGCATCAGAACATTTGGTCTCAATCTGTTTGACCCTGGTCTTCAGATCAATTTTAACCCATGTAATTAGACCACCACTCAGTCTCCCTCTGCCCCCTTTGGATGCCTATATTAAGTAGCTTGCATAGACTGATTTAGGTGGTAAAGAACCCACCCATGTTTCCTGTAGATAAACAATATGTTTCTGCTCAATTCATGAGGACCAATCATGGTGATTACATTTTGAAGGGATCACGCCACATTTCAAGATAATGGGCCTCATTATGTGTGTTGCGGTAAGGCAACAATGGTGCCGGTAGTGCTACCGATGCCGTTGTTACCTCTCAGCAACATTCTGAGTTCTGCTTGTGGGGCCGCTCTGTACGCCTGGTCAGACCAGACGTGCAGAGCGGCACCCGCTAGCAGAAAACGATGGTAACAACGGTCCCGTTATTAATGGGACTGTTGTTACCATCTTCCCCATTCCCATTGAGCCCTATCGGGGTTCAAATGGGAATGGGGATATACCGGGTCCGCGTCCCATGAATGGGAATTACTGGGCCTGCAAAGGTCGGAATGGCCCGGAAATTCCCATTTTTCTGGACCCAGACCCGAGTTTGGGGGTAGCCATGCCGGTAAAAACGGCAGGGCTACCTCCAAACTTGTAATGAGGCCCAATATATTTTATTTGTTTTGATTGGTGTTAGTTAAAAGTTGGTACGACACCTGTGATATTTGACTTTCCAACGAGAAGGACTTGTCAGTATTCTCCTTCAATAGATTGACCCCGTAGTGTAGAAGAATTCTTCCCATTAATGTACCCCTCTGAATGTTGAAAACGACATACAGAGGGGCCAATTAATTGAAAGATTGGACTCCCACGAGACACCGATGGCTGCAAAGAAAAGACGTCAAGGATAGTGCTTACTCAACAAATGACAATCAATGCGTAAGTTAAAAGACAAGACTGACTGACCTGTGCTACCTATTGCAGGTTGCTCAATAAACCAGAGTTCGAAATGCACAGGTATGGTATCAGATTGGACTGTAATTGCAGACAGAAATGATTAAGGAGTTTATCAAAAGGAAAACAGGCAAGAATGTGTAGAATCCCTGAACATCCTGACATGAAGAAAGTTTGTGACAATGCAAAGAGTTCCAACCTACTCCGAAGGCATTAGGGTGCCTAATGACCAAACAGCCTATGCTGATGAAATGAGGACGCCTAATGCCCAAACAGCCTAAGCCGAAGAAACGAGGAAACCTAATAATCCCAGCACACAATGGAAGTCTCTAGTCCATGTGATTTGGGGATCGCAGTCCAATGCAAAAGAAGGTTATCTTCATCAGAGGTTTTCAGGAAGTAGGGAAGTAGATATGAGTAACAGCAATAACAACTGGAACCTAAGCCGCAGTTCCGTCATTCCACTGAAGATCACATCAGTGACACGTGAGACAGGAACAATCTGTAGGCAATCCGGGTCGAAAGGGGTGGGGGCAAAAACAGTACCAAGGAACAAACAATATCAGTCCGATGAAGCAATCCGGGTCAAGACAAAGTTCCAAACACACAAGGGCAAAACCGAAGCAAATCCAAACAGCATAGCAGGGAGTTCCATCAGCCGGCTAGATCACCAAGTATTACTGTAACAGATAAGGAACAGGAAAAGGCAGGTTTAGAAAACAAAGCAGGAATTTGGCAACAATAACATGGAGACAGCAAAGTACTTGTGTTATTCAGAAGCAGCCAGCAAATGCAGAGGCGGGGCTAATAAGGGCTGGATCACATGACTTACTGTCTGTATCCCGGACGCTTGGTCCTTCCCATATGCAACAGACACCACTGTTTCCATGGTAGCTTCCAGCTACCGCGGAAAGGCGTCTTCCGAGTGCGTGCACTTTGAAACGCTGGAATGACGGTGAATGACCTGCATTTGCTTTGCCACTGCTTAATACAAGCGAATACCAGTTGTTTTAGAGCCAGCAGCCTTTCTAAACCTAGACACAATGTGGTTCATACCCTTAACCATGACACTTGTATCAGTTTATTTTCCATATGTTATCCTACTCCCCTTTCGTAACCCATATACCAGCCCTCTTGTTCACCATACTCTTAGCCCCTTGGGAAGGCAAGATTCCAAAGAGATATTACTCCTCAGTTGCATGGTTGAATTAATGGTTGAATCTGGTGGAGGGAGAATTAAAATTCTAAGTGAAAACTCATGTGCTGATATCTTAGATGACACTGTTAGCTCAACATGCTCGAAGGACTTTCATCATGTACTGTAATGCTAGAGTACTTTACAATATTGGTACATATGCCAGAATGTCAACCTCCAACATGTATCATCCCAAGATTGAATTTGGTGGTCAAAGATTCATCCGTTTCTTAAATGCTGCAGAGAAGTTTTGGTACACCAGACATATATATCTTATTAGAGCCTTGACAGTTACCATATTTCCTCCATTTACTTTGGTTAAGATGATTATCTGCTGGTAGGGTGTTCTGGCCAGAATAATTGGCTCTATGGCAGTTTAGGATATTGCCAATCCTCAGGTGTGCTTTCTTCTCCTGGTTTGCAATAACTGCCACAAGTTAACTGTGGAATGTTTTGGGAGCACTATTGGGTTTGTTTTAAACACCCTATATGGATAGGAATATGGGTGATTTCTGTCACCTTGGTATTCTGGCACATCCAGGTCACTTACCCTGCCTCCACATGATGTTGCTATGATACTTTTTCTTGTGGAAATTACCATCTGTTACAAAAACTGATCTAATCTGATGTTTTCTGTCAGCAGTGAGGTCCTTCTAAATTCTGATGGATCATTGGAGCGTCTATGGAAATAGCCAGCAGTGGTTCCATTCAGTGCTTGACATTATCCCAGATTCCAGGGTTTTTCACATGCTTAGGCATTTTCCATTGCAAGTACTTCAGGTATGGATTTTTAGTGTTTTCTTTCTGTTCTGGCTTTCATTGGACTATAGAGTTATGGTTTAACCTTTTCTCCCATTCAGTCCTACATTTACTGTGGTCGCAATCATTTGGCATTAAGATGCATGAACTCTGCGCTCCTCATATAAGCAGTTCTTTTTAGTGACAAAGAGAGTGTCATCTTTAGCACTGTTTAGAATGTCTGACAACTTGTATTGTCCCTTCTCCTGAATCACCATTTAGATGGACCTTATTTTCTTTGCAGCTGCCTTAAGAAATATACAGGTCTATTCTACCTTGTGAAATATTAGAAATGATGGTGTTGCTTTCTACTTCTGCCTATTTTCCCCCATATTAATATTATTAATATTATTATTATGGTATTTATTGAGCACAGACCTAGCTTTGAGAAGCAACTGAGCACATTAGAGAGGTATACAACAATACAGATACACAAAGGAGCGCTTCACAGAGGTATGCAACAGTACAGATGCATTACAGAGCACATTTCAGATGTAACAACAAAACAGATATACATCAGGGGTAGGATACAGAGGGGCACAGAGCAGGGGTACAGCAGTACCGAGTGGCGAGGAGTAGAGGGGTGGGGGGCGTCTAGAAAATTAGATGGCGTGAGGGGCGCAGAATGGCCTAGCTGTTGAGGACAAGTGATTACTTGATGAGGTGGGTCTTGTGTTCTTTTCTGAATTGTAGTGTTGGTCTAGAAAAATGGACACCTCTCACGATTGATAGCAAACGTATTTTGGTGGCCGAAGACCAACCGTTTTATGTACATAACGATAGAAATACAGGTTTCCGAGTTTGACCAATGAGCGGCCATTTTGATGTAACAAGGATTGCCATTTTGTTTTCTAATGATTGCTCATTGCTTTGTGTTCAAACTGATTCGCAGCACATTTCTGCTTACTCTGCTCAACTGTTAACATTGTTGTCTGAACGTGAAAGGACAAGGCCGCAAGGCTAATAAGAGTTTGTTGAAACACAACGTATGCAGCTCCTGGCTCCCTCCTGAATGTAGCCTTGAAGGAGAGCCGCAGGGCATTTAATCATTTCACAGCTGCCAGCCAGTCTCGTTATATGGTAGAATATGTTAGAATAAAGCAGCTAAAGGCTTGAATTATGCTCTTCTTATGGCCCCCCTTTTCCGAGCCCTGTAGAGCGTGTCGGCTCCCAGGACACGAATAGCACCTCATAGATAGCAAGGTCTGGAATGTGACTCTTCCCCCGTATGTAGCTCGCTTACAAGAACAGAAGCACTGTGTTCTGTTCAACAAAGAAAAGATGTCTCCACACTTGCAAGGTTGCATATTGTTGCTAGAATAGATATTTGAAGGTGTCATATTCGTCGAAATTGTCCATCATCAAACCGAGTTCAAAGAAACCCAATAAATGGGGGTGTTAAACATGTCACAGCTGATTGTATGATATGCATTTTGTATATATGTAACTGATGTACGTAATTCGCTCTCTTGCGTCCCTCGAGATCTAGAGATACACGCCACGGGGCGTGAGACCGAGTTGGCCAACTGAGACTATTTGCTTTGCAATAAACCCTAGCTTTGGGAATACAACCTCGTGTCTGGCGTATCTATCGTGTGTGGTGACTTGCCTTATTTCCATAATGCGAGGGACCCCTAGGGGCCCCTTTCAGTAGAAGCGTGGGGGCAATGCTGATGCTGATGTAGAGGAGTTTCCATAGTTTGGTGCATAGGCCAAAAAGGCTTGTTTTCTGGTCCTTTCCTTTATGCTGCAGGGGATTTCAAGTATGCACCTGTCCTGGCTTCTGGTGGTGTGCTGTCCACCGTAGATGCTGAGTTTTTCCACGTTGCAGCTGGGTGATTTGAGGGGGACTGCCTTATAGATGATGCAGCAAGAATTTAACTTGATTCATGTGTGAAGTGCGAGCCAGTGATGGCCAATGAGGACTTGGGTGATGTGGTCAAATCTGCACAGACCCTTGATGAGGCAAGGCGGCTGTGAGTAGGGGCACAAGGTAGACGACTTGAGGTCTTTGATTTTGGATTTCCCCACCCAGGTGTCCTGATAACCAGGACACAAATAATATAAATAGATATTGATTGAAGAATGCCAGTTCAAAGTTTTGAATGCATTAATATTTTACTTTTTTACTTTTCCTTACTAACTTTCACATGTATTGGTGACTTGAGCAGGTGCCCAAATAAATTGTTCCAACAATAGCTCTTCAAAGGTTTCCTATATCATATCTTTTAGGATCAAATGACTTTTCATTATACTGAAAGCAAGATGTAAGTAGAATGTTCTATGCAGTAGATCTCACAGATCATAGTTTATAATGACTTGCCTCCTTACGTAAAACATATGAACCAGAAAAACCTGTCCTGTGCACAAAATTGTACAGCCAGAATCCTCTCTCATGACAATTTGTGCCGTACCTCCCTGTAGTTGAGATCATGACAAATCGGTTACTTTGATATGTTGGGTACAAAGATGATTTCTAAATGTTGGAATGTCTTCTGAGGACCTTGAACAAATTCCAAATTAAATCTCTGAACCATGTGAATAATACAAGCAACTTAAGAAATAAGCAAAATACAAATAATTCCTTAGCGCTAGCGCATGGCGGAGCTGAATGTAAGATAAACCTTCTATGGAGTTTCAGAAGATAACTTTTGCAAATAACTTTTGAATGCTTGCATGGACACATCAGAAATAATTCCACAGCAAAGCTTCAAGATATCCACCTATAAGTGGAAAATTTCAGGATTTTTCATAGTCAGCTTCATATTTTAAAAAAAAAATTACTCTGCATTGTGGACAGATTTAACATCAGGTTTTGCAATCGGAAAAAGAAAAAAAATTCTAACCCAAATATATCAACATTGGCTGCTTACCTTTTCAAAATATTTAGCATTAACTTAGATCTCATCAGGAATTGCTGTAGTGAAAAGTAACATGAATATTGACTTTTTGAGATATTATTGATTTAAGATGTATCAATAAATGATGCATGCACAGCATAACTGTGCATCTTTGATATCAACTGTACAGGCATGTCTAGAAATGTACATTAGGTACATGTATGCTACCATACATATGAAAACTCACAAAAAAGTCAGAACTGACTCTGATGTAAGTTTTCAGAAGATGTAAATTGCATTCGGCTGTGAACTGTAAAATTAATATACACTTCTGGCATGTATTGAAACTTCACATCAACGTTAGATCTCACATTAATATGATCTTTCATATGTAATGGAAACATGGAATATGTAAGCAGACTGAATGTACATTTCATATATGAGGTGTAAGCATTTGCATGGGAGATGTACATTTGGTACATGTACAATAATATATGTTTGAAAACTCACATGAAACATAGGGCTGATTTTCATGTGAGTTTTCAGGATATGTACATTGAAGTATGTACACACTGGAAAACTCATACACACCTCGTGCCCATATTGAAAAAACACATCAAAGTGAAACCTCATTTCAATGCAACTTGTCCTACTTATAGGAGGTAGATAGGGGAGATACATTTTATGACTTTACACCAAACACTCATATGCTACTTGTATACCATAAAGTCAGATGCTAGACACTTACATACCAAATGCACCAATGATTACATCACACATTTAAATTACACATGCCTGTATGAAACACACTCCTATGACACATGCTGCTATGACACATGCTCCTACGACACATGCTTCTATGAAACACACTCTTATGGCACACTCTCTTATGAAAACACACTCTTATGGCACTCTTGCCTCATTCACACTTATGACACACTCTCTTCCAACACACACTTGTACGACACATGCCCCTATAACACATGCTCCTACAACACATGCTTGTGAAACATAAAATCCAACAGCACATGCTAGTATGACATAGGGCCTCATTACACGGAAGGCGGTAATGGTTAACGGCCACCGTTAATGGTAACGGTGACCGTTAACCAGTACCGCCTTACTACGAGGTCCCTTAGCGGGTTGGTGCAACCCGCTAAGGGACCTCGGAGCTAATTACGGCACCGCAAAATTGCGGTGCCGTAATTAGCGCCTTCCCCATTTCCATAGAGCCCTATGGGGCAGAAATGGGAATGGGGAAGGGCAATGGCGGAAGGGGGATTTACCGCCCCACCAACCTTGGAATAGCGCCATGGCTCACCGCCTTCCATGTAATGAGGCCCATACTCTCTTATGACACAATTATGACACTTGAACTCAGTACTCCAGGTAAGATTTAGAAGTGGAAGTGTGTTACTCACTATTTTTTAGAGTTGGGAGTAAACTGATTTTTTTAAGGAGTCCAATTTCAAATAGGATTATTTTAACTGGAAAACCGAACATTTTTTAAATCCATTTTTTTGCACCTAGTTATTCATACACATTAAGAGATACATGTTTACTTCTTCTGATCAGGCAGTTATAATAGTAGTTTCTTCCCATGATACTATGTGCACTACTGGACCAAACATATCCATATAGTTGGGTGAGTGAAAGCACGGACACAAGGTCCTACGTATCTATTTCCTATTTTTGTTGGGAGTATTTTTAACTGCTATTTTTATTTTATGGGAGTATTTGACAATTTCTAGGGAATAAAAGTAGCCGATAGATCCCTTATCTGTAGGGCTGCTTGCACTTATGACACAGGCTCCTGTTACACAAATTCCTATAACACACATTTCTTTGAATCTCACACTTATATCACTCACACTTACAACACTCACACTGAAGATACACACTCCTATAACACGCGCTTGTATAACACAGTTATGACACTCACGCTATGACACAAGCTCCTATGACATATGCTCCTATGACATACTTATGACAATCAGACATACAACACACACTTCTATGACACATGACCCTACGACATGTGCTCCTATGACACACTCTTATGACACACCTACAACACTCACACTAATGACACACACACCTACACCACACTTTCCTATGACACACACTACTACAGCACATGCTACCATGACATACACACTTATGACACACTTATAACACTCACACTTATGACAGACACCTATGACACACAGTCCTTTAACACCCACTTCTATGAAACATGCTCTTTAACACACTCTAATAACAATCACACGTAGGACACACCATCCTACAACACACACTTCTATGACAAATTCATCTACAACACATGCTCCTTTGATACACATGCCTACAACACATTTGCCTATGATACACACACACACACAACACACTCTCAACACACATGCCCTTATGGCATACACCCTTACACCATGTCCTGTTATGCAGCATGCTGTTAAATCACACACACTTAATCTACACGTTCATTCTTACAAAACATGTGTTTACGACACATTCAGAATCAGAGTAAATCTTCTATACAAAATGAGACATACATGTAGAAGATGTACATTACACACATGTATGCTACTTTAGGTATGACAGCTAACATCAATATCAGCACTAACTATGATATTAGTTTTCAGGAGATGTAAATTGCAGTCAGTAGCAAACTGTAAATAAACCTCTTGCATGCACCGAAAACTCAGATCCAATTTGGAGCTCACGTTAATGTGATCTTTCATATTACTAATACATGAGCACTAACATTCATTTTAAAACTCACATGAAAGTCCACATCAACCCCCAGAATCCCACAAAGGGACGCTCCTTGCACTCCCACGACTCTGCGCTCTACTCTCTGTCCCCATAGCCCTGCATGGCCATCAGACCTTTCCACCACCAATACATACATTTACTAAATGTAAAGATTATAGCCATATATAGCTATATACTCATATGCTAATATACTCAGATGGTAAACACTCATGCAAGATGCACTTATACTACATGCACTCACATGCTGTTTGTCATTTTCCCCACAAAAAAGCTGAAATTATATACACATTTTTTTCATCAAGTGTGAGGTTCATCCAAAAAAACCTAACGTGTGCAAAGAGTGGGAAAAACAGTGTTCATGACCAGCACTCACCGTATAACACTCAACCATGAAACTTGAAGTAAACCGCTAACCTCAAACCACTGCATTGGTATGGTGTTAATGTGTATACTTTGAGTTTCATGGTTGAATTTGCAGTGGCAAAAAGCAAGGATCTTATTTTAAAAGAAGACATCATTCCCTGGAGTGGATCACTTACGTTTCCACTTATGTGCAAACAGGTTCACTCTGGGCAATATTTTCATCATTTGCACTGCAGAGTGCAAATGAAAAGTTTAAAAAGATGATGAAAGCATCGTTACATGTCTTTTTTGCAAACTTCTTTGCAAAATGAGTAACACAGCCTGCAATGTATGCATGAACAGGAGGAAGAGTGAGGAGAGAGTAGAGGAAAGGGAAAGGGTAGCACATCAGGGCAAGAAGTATAAAAGCATGCTAGGAAAGGCCTGAGAGAGACTTGAGTGATTGAAAGGCACCCCTTCTTGATACCATTATTGTTGTGGGACCCAGGTTAGGGTTCATCTAGATTCTTCCCAGTGGAAGATAGAGCGATAAGGCATTTTCCTTTAGACCAATCACGACTGATCAATCAGTTGTTAGACGGTAGACAAGTACAATCCATCGTGAGAATCTTGGGGTTTTCGAATACCTGTTCAAGGGATGGGAACTCACAATGGAGATTGGAGAGAAACACACATGAATCCGCTTTTCAAACATTCCAGTACAAATCTTCTGAACTGTCTTCAAGAGTTGGTGTGTTCTTGAGCCCAGGTGTGACATTTGTTCATTTTTTTAAGGCTTCCCATTAGCGGTGCAAAGGAAGAAAAGTCACTGCACTTAGCTGTGTTCAGCTGTGCAGTCATTTGATTTCAATGTATAGTTGTAGTTGTAGTATAGTTGTCTAGGTACTGTTTAGTAGCTGCGGTGCAGCTATCAAATGTCAAAACATTTCCAATGTTAAAACGTTTTTAACAGCTAAAGAACATCAATTGTAGTCCTAATGACATCCTTCTCCTGTATGTAGCCATTTCCTTAACCACAGCTACAACTGCAGCTTTGGAGCAGCTTTACCAACAGCCACTGCCACACCTTGATGACATCCTTCTACACATTGAGTACCACACCTACCTACCACACCTATCTTTACAGCTTTGGGACAGCGTTACTGACAGCTTCTACCGCACATTAGTAAAAGCCTAACTGATAGCCAAAATGGCTTTAGATCAGTCTTGATCGCAAATGAGCAGTCCAAAATCTAATTGTTGACAACAGTCTCGAGTCAAGGAAGGGGACATTTACCTTGCCTTCTTTGAATTGTTGATGGAATTTAATCAAGTAGATACTGCTCTGCACTGGGCGATTATTGCCCTTCCCAACTCCTAAGTATTCTGATGCAGTTACTCTCTAATACAATCACTTTTGCAACATATACAAGAGTTGGTGCTCTCACTTCGAACTTCCCAATACATCCAACTGTATGACTGGGATATGTGATTGATCCTTTAATATTTAACTAGTGTACAGGCCTGTGTACACGGGCCAAGTACAGGTTTTCATTGAAACAGTAGGACCGCTACATATCCTAACCCTACAGCTCTCTCTAGCAGTGACAGCAAGGGGTCCACTGTAACAGGCAGACTTATGCAACTTGGACCACTGTATATCCTAGGGCAAAAGGTCCCCTTAGAAGAGAATTCTGAGCATTCTGGGAGGATCTGCTGAACATGACAGCATTGGATACATATACATCTAACCTTTTATTATTATTCATTGTATATCTTAATGAACTTGAAGGTTATTTAAGACCTATATCAACAGATGTCCCTTAGATTGGAAAGAGATTTATCCCATGTTTAGTTTATGCAGATGGTGTTATATTTTTGGGACACACACCACTTGCCCTGCATAAATTGATAACAGAGTGCAATAATTATATGAATACACCTAATATGTGAGTCAATGTAGGGTAATCCAATGTGATGTATTATCATGAAAGGAGCAAAACAATGTTGGTCTTGCATATTGATAATGTAAAACAGTCTAAAGTAGACAGTTTCAAGTACTTAGGTGTTAGGTTTGTTTGTTAGAAATCCTGGGCTTCCCTGGTAGGGAAGGTTGCAAAACCTATGTGCTAAGCGAACTCTGGTATACTAAACTTGTTCGGTATTTATGGTAATAACGCTATGGTTCCAACTATAGGTCCTCATGTAAGAGAAGCCAATATGGGGAAAGTTGGAGTAAATATTATCACACTCGAATGAACATTAATGAAGAAGTTGAAAGAAGAAGTTGAAAGGCAATATATGTACAAGTCTCCATGTATGTGATGTACATTTGGGGAAAATTGGAACAGGAATTGCTACAAGCAAATAACTACCAGTGAAGAAATTATCATACAGAACTTGTAGACGTCTCCGCACATGAGATGTCACTATGGGAAACGTTAGAACAAGCAGTACCCAAAGTAAAATCAGTATAAACAGTGATGGACATTGCAGGAAGTCCTGGTGAAAGAAA
This sequence comes from Ambystoma mexicanum, assembly GCF_040938575.1. NCBI lineage: Eukaryota > Metazoa > Chordata > Amphibia > Caudata > Ambystomatidae > Ambystoma > Ambystoma mexicanum. The sequence goes on along the minus strand of NC_090932.1, from coordinate 658,343,506 downwards.
CATATCAGGCAGTGAGCCTCTAAAAAGAAGATACCTAGCAGGGAAGTATACCAGGTAATCCCTATAAAATAAAAGATATTGGGAGAAAAGGTACCTGGCAGTAGAGAAGCCTGGGTATCTAAAGCATCTATTGAAGAAGTTGCTCTGTAGAAAGGACATTTTTGTCATCCATAAAAGATGTGTGAAAGTGACTCTTTTTGTTATTCTTCAAACAGCACCTATTTTGCCTTCCTGAAGAAAGTGTTTGGTGAAAGAAACATTTTTGTTACACTTGAGGAATCATTGTTTGAAAAGAACACTTTCCCTATTCTACCTGAAAGAATCTAGGGGAAGGGAACCACCTTCTGGATTACAGAATTGTTTGTTGAATTTTCAGCTTTGTTTTTTACACACTTTTTGCTAAATCAAAATCAGTGACATGTACCTTACACCTGTGATTGCTTGTTTTAGTGTGAATGTCACATACATTTTGGACAACAGAACAGTTTGCATAATTTTGATGACGAGACATAGACTGATCTTTAGTTTTAGTATCCTAAGCAGGGGAACTCTCTTTAGGATAGGGTCAGAGATGCCTTTATCCAACCCCTTTAATTGAATCAAGATATCTGCTATTGAAAACATTACAATTTTGTGTCCTGGTGGACGTTTAAGTTTGAAAAACACAGTAAGAGAGCTTCTGATCCTACCATTGCTAATGAGCTATCTATAGGATTTGACATACACGGTAGTAGGGAAGAATTGCTTCAACCTGGGGACCGAGCTTTGAAACCCACTAACTTGGTCTGTATTCCCCCTCCTGGTATTTACATTAGATTGGCCTCTAAATCCGGTTTGGCCTGGCGCTATGGCTTAGACGTATTAGCTGGAGTCATAGACCCTGATCATAGAGGGGATGTAAAAGTGATGATACAAAATAATGGAAAAAACACCAAATTAAAGCAGGGAAGAGAATAGCTCAAGGGATTTTGGAGAATGCTCCATCCTAAACCCTGATACATTAAGGGTTGTGACAAATCTAGGAGATTAACTAAAGGTCTTGGAGAAGCAGGTAAAGAGCCTCCAATCATACCAGAAGAAAAACACATTCCTATAGGAGAAGGTTATTCCTGAACTAGATTTTGCCAAATGAAATTATCCTTAACTGGCAGAACATGTTTTCAGGTATTACCTGAGGAGGAGGGAAGGGAAAAGGGACGACCATTTTTCACCTTACTATCTGGGTTGTTGTATGGGGGACATGTTGAGCTTGATAGTACTCGTAGGTCACAAACAGTGGTACCTAAGAGTCATAAAACCATTGTCCTAGACATTGCTCATACTTGTCTGACGGGTGGACATCAAAGAACAACTGAAGCCCAAACTGTTACCCGATTCTATTGGCCTGGAATTTATGCTGATATAAAGAATATTTTTCAGTACCTATGCACTTTGTCAGAAAACAAGTACCCAGGTTCCTCTCCCAGCTCTCTTACAACCTTACCCATTATAGACATACCTTTTACATATATAGGTATGGATTTAGTTCGACCCTTAGAACATTAAAAGTTGGGAAACTGCTACATATAGGTGATGTTGGACTCTGCAACACATTATCCTGAAGCTTTTCCCTTGCAGAATAACACCTCACAACAAATTCTAAAACATGTAATTCCCATTTTCTCAAGGGTTGGATTCCTAAAATAGATCTGTCTTTATGAGTAAACTCATGTTGGAGTGGAAGGAGATTCTTCAGATTAAAACTTTGCATACTTCTGTTTATCAACCCCAAACTGATGGTTTGGTTGAGCTAATCAAAAGACTTTAAAACACATTCTAAATAAGCTAGTAAAGAAGGACTGGAAGAATTGGAATGTTGTGACACTATAGGCCCTGTTTGTCGTTAGAAAAACCCCACAATCTTCCACATGATTCTCCCCATCTGAATTAGTATATAGGAGAGAACCAAGAGATGTTTTAGGTATGTTATGGGAGATTGAGGAAGAATAGGAGAAAGCCTCTCTACTATTATCCCAAACAGCTAGTGGTTGAAAGAGCATATGGCTGCTGTTCGGTCCATAATGCAGACTAATATGACTAGAACTCAGGAACAACAAAAGGAATACCATAATAAGAAAGCTGTGTTAAGATCTTTTTCTGTGGGTCAGAACGTATTAGTCCTCCTTCCACACTCAGAAAATAAAATTCTTTCTATATCACATGGTCCCTATGAATGTATCGAAAACACAGGACCTTTTAACTATCAAGTTTCACAACCAGACAAAAAAGAATACTCATATTAATCATGTAAATCTCCTTAAGGAGCAGAGAGTGAATCCAGTTGGGGCCACTTCAGTGATATTAACTAGTCTAATATCTGATGGAAATGACACCAATACTCTGATCACTCCAGATTTGGCACAACATCTAAGAAAAGACTTGATGGATCTTCTAGAACAAATCCTTGGTGTTTATAGAACAGAACCAGGAAAAGTAAAAGGGGTATATCATTATAGCCATACCTCTCCAGGTAAAGTTATTCATTTAAAACCATATTGAATACCTGAGAGTAGAAATAAGATAATTCAAGAAGAGTGGGAACCTATGTTAAAGGCTGATATTATAGAACCTTCTCAAATACCATGGTCTTTCAGTATTGTATCGGCCGCTAAACAGAATAAGTTGTGGAGATTTTGCCTTGATTTTAGAATAGTCAACAGGGTTTCCCAATTTGACACTTGCCCCATGCCTAGAATTGAGATTTTATTTATCGGTTGGGTGCTCTGAAGTATCTCTCCATGATTGATCTGACTAAAGGATACTGGAAATGTCCAGTCAACCATGCAGATAAACCAGAAACAGCCTTCTCGACCCTCCCACCCCCAGTTCTTTTTCAGTTTAAAGATTTGCTTTTCGTTTATACAGAACCCCAGCCACCTTTCAAAGGTTAATGGATCAAGTTCTTCGACCCTATGCTTCCTTTTGCAGAGCACCTGCAGACCCCCGGTCATTCCTCCCTCTTCCTTTCTGAATTGGCTGATCTCTCCTCCTCTCTTGTTGCCTCCTCCCTCAAACGTATCTTCCTTGGGCACTTCAACACCCATCTTGACTTCCCTGATGTGGCCACCGTTCTCTTCTGAGACCTTTGCAACATTCTCTCACTCACTATTCTCCCCTCTGGCCCAACCTACTCTGCAGTGAACACCTTGGATGCTCTCATCTCAACAAATATCCTTCTTTCCAACCCCCTCACTACCATTCTCTTCTCTCTTCTTTCGTTGACCTCCTCTGTCCCCAGTCTCCTCCACCCGCACTGTCAGTCTCCTTTTCTGTTATCCGTCCAATGAAGCATGTGTCAGTATCTGCCTTTGCTTCCTCCTTCATCACTCCCCCGCCCCCTTATTTGTACTCTACCTTTGAATCTGTCCTAACCAACATCGGTCTCTCTATCACTAACACCCTGGACATCATGGCTCCTGTCATGAGGCCGCATGAAGCCTGCCTCCAAATGCAACTCTTGGTATGACTCTGACTTAGCCGCTTCGAAGTAAAAGTGCAAAGGGGCAGAGCAAAAGTGGCAGACATCTAGATCATGCCCCGACAAACTGGCATGACGTCTACTGCAAAGGCAATCGTATTTCCATCTGCTCCTCCAAACAATAGCTTATGTCCAGGCTCACATCTCTGGAGCCACAAATAACACATCTGAACTATTTAAAATCTGCAAGGGACTCGCCAATCCTACCACAGTCTCCTCTTCTCCTCCTAGTTCCCATGCCTTATGCTTTGCACTGGCCTCCAACTTTACCTCCAAATCTCTTGACATATTGTCCTCTCTTTCAACTACTCCCCCCTACTTCTCTCACCACTTTTGCCCTCCCACCCTCCCATACTCCCCGCTTCTCCCATTGCACCTTATGAGATCTCCAGAGTTGTCCACTCTATGAAAGTCTTCTCTAAACAGGTGCTATCCTGCTCCTCCAGAACCAACAAGGACAACATCGACACTCTCGCCCCTGCCTTAGGTGACCTGTGCAATCACTCTATTGCCATAGACTCTTTCCATCAATCCGTCAAGCACTCTCTGGTACACCCTCTCCTAAAAAAGCCATCTACTGACCCCTCTTACCCGGCTAACTATCAACCTATCTCTATCACCCCTTTCTTGGGCAAACTCATGAAGAAACTGGCCATCCCCCGATTGACCATCCACATGGAAATGGCTGGCTGCCTCCATGACCATCAGTCCAGTTTCAGGGCAGATAGAGGCAATGAAAATGCTCTCCTGAACACCAGAGAAGACCTACTCTCTAATCAGGATTTTAACACTCCTTCTGTTCTGATCTTCCTCAAACCTTCCTCTGCTTCCTCTGCTTTTGACACTGTCACCCACTCCATCCACATAAATTGTCTCTGTGATGCCCTATGCAGCACAGACAGAGGACTGGCATGGCTTACCTCTTTCATTTCTAACCGAGTCTCCCAAGTGCAAATGGGTCCTTTTCTCTCCTCCACCTCACTCGCTACCTGTGGCATCCCTCATGGATATATCCTATTTCCCTGGCTCTTCAACATATATCTGGCCGCTCTGACCCACCTGATCTCCACCTACTCCCCTCATTTCCATAGTTATGCAGAAGTCACCCAGCTCTCTTTCCGGCTGCCTTCCAATGCCTCCTCTTCCTCCTTTTCCTCCCACATACCCGACTGCCTGACTGTTATTCAGGCATGGTGCTCTGCCGATGATCTGCCAGCTCTGCCAATAATCTGGCAGCAAGACAGAGACCCTTCTCATTGGGATTCCTGTTGCTAGTTTACCCCACTCCATGTCTAGATTCCTTGGGTCCTGTCCCCTCCCCTCCCCTCACCCACTTGTGAGGGAAAAAACATTGGGTTAATCTTGGACCCCTCTCTCTCCTTCTCTCCACACATCATGGACCTTGTCAAGAGGTCACATATTCAGATTCATTTCCTCAGGTGCATTTTACCTTTCCTCACCTTCTCCCAGAAGCTCAATGTCTCCTGAACCCTGGTTCTCTCTAGGCTTGACTACTGAAATAGCCTCTTATACAGAATAAGACTGCAAGACTTATCCTTGGCCTCCAGCCCCGTGACCACATCTCTCCAGCCATAAAATCCCTCGACCGACTCCGAGTTACAGCAACGATAAAATTCAAAACACTTTTCATCATCCATATGGCCGTCTGCGGCCTCGGACCACTAAATCCAGATTTCTCTCCAGAAAGACCTCTCAGCCAGAGCTCTTGCTCTTCTGACTCCAACTCTATGTAGGTCAAAGGTTTCTCCAAGCAGAGAGTGGAAGGTAGATCCCTTTCCTTGGCTGGTACCTCCCTCTGGAAACAGCCTCCCCCCCATCAGACTTGAGCTGAATAGTCTTAAGTCCCGAAAACTTCCCAAGACCTTTCTTTTCTCCTCTTCCTTCCCTCTCCCCCTCGCGTGCTAAACTCTCCATCTGACACTGCGACTGGGGCTTGGTCCCTTCGGAGTCATACAGGGACCAACCCACACACCACCCGTCCCCCCAGCATCCCTTGCCAGCACTTGCCCTCAGGCTCCCTCTCCCAGACTATCCCAACCTAGTCCTCCATGTCCACTGCACTCCTCCTCACATCCCTCCTTTCCTCTGGCACTTGCTGCCTTGGCCTGACCAGCACTTGCCCGCCCCCACCCTTGGGGGTTCCACACTCTGGTGCTTCTAGCCCTACCCCCTACCCCTTGCACTTGTCACCTTGTCATGCATTTGCAGGGTAGGATTGTCACAATACCAATGTAACCGTTCTTTGTTGTTGTATTCTCATGATTTCCTATGTTCCCCCTCCCCCATCTTGTCTTGTGCGGCTTGGAAGCACCTGTGTATAGGTGCCATACAAATGAAAAAATAAATAAATAAGTAGATACTGTTACTCATAGTAAAACTTGGAAAGGACATATGTACCATCTATAGTTGGTTACTAAAGCACTGAGCAAAGCAGGTCTTACTTCAAATCATAAGAAATGTCATCTTGCTAAATCTGCAGTAAAATATATTGTTTTTTTCTGTCAGGAATGGACTTGATGACCACAAACTGAAAAGGTCAAAGCAGTGAAATAAACTGCTCCTCCAAAGACAAAGAAAGAGTTGATAGCCTGTTTGGGGTTAGTTAAATATTATAGATGGTTTGTTTCTAATTTCTCATCTATAACCTCTCCTCTCACCGATAAACTTAGAAATGCGGAACAATGGAACATCAAATGGCATCCTGAAGATCAATTATGTTTTGACAAATTAAAACACATCTTATGCAGTCAACCTGTATTGAAAGTGGCAGACTTTAATGGGGAATTTAACCTGCAAACTAATGCCTCACATACAGGTTTAGACACAGTTCTCATGATGGTATAGAACATGGTACTAAAATCTGGTGCAGGTATATATTACAACCATTTTGCCATCAAACATGTAACTGTTAGCATATACATGTTTCCACGTGATGATCTTTGGACTAGACTAGGACAATGAAAGGAAATGTCAAACCTCTCTTCATTAACAGTGCTCTATGTGTTTTGGAGACTGACTGAAATTGCGTACACAGCAAACAAAATGAGTGTATAATTCCACATCTTGCGACATATGCGGCCAATAAGCATACACTTTTAATATTTCCAATATTTTCTGTGAACCTCTATGCACCACTGTTGTCCCTTCATGGGTGTAATGTAACATTACGCCCTGAAATGACACATGGACCACCGATTGGATATGATCTGAAATGTATTTTCAGCCCGACAGTCTGTTATTCAGTTGAAACTGTTTGTTTATTCTTCATCATCACCGTTAATTTCTCTCTTCCCTTTCAGTCCTCCTCTGCTAAGGGAACATTTTTCTGCATCTTTAACATGATTGTACAACATACCTACAATTGGATCTTCTTTTTGTGCTTTAATCAAATCTATATCGGGTGTGGCAAAGCTCCACTGAACTACTGGTTGATCACCTGTCCCATGAGATTCGGAACATGTCACCATGCAGTTGAGAGGCAGATGAATAAGTCATCCATAGCTTCTGTCCTCCCCCAGCTCGATACCGCACAGGTGAGAAATGTTACTTGCTAAGACAACCACACTACTCTCTTCCCAGGCAGGTATAGCAGAAGATGGACACGACCTAAGCTGAAGATGGCAAGAGAAACCAAACTAATGTTGTAACAATACATGTGCATGCATTAGACGCAAAGCAAATGTTTTCCCAACATGAACAACACATACACAAGGTAATATATGCATATACATGTAGAATATTAATATAGCACCCATAAAACATGAAGAATACACACATAAGAAATGTATAAACTGATTGCAACACGAACGACACATGAATATAGCTCACTAAAATAGTAACACAAGAGTAATGGGCAGCCATCTTTTCCAAAATGGAAGCTGCAATATGCTTCTAATTAAACAAAAGTCCTCAAGGCTTCAAAAGTACTCAAGATGCTAAAATCATAGAAATACAGATACTTGCAGAGCTCAGGCAGTAGCCGGCAACCTAAGCTAAGGTTACCGCGAAACAAGGGAGGGTCATAAGATTGCAGAAAAGGCATGAGATAGCAATTCCCAGGACACAGAAGTATACTTGCAGATTAATTAAAGTTGAGACAATCACAACTGACCACTGTTAGCCAGGTGCACACAAAACTATAAGCCAAGAAAGGTCCACGCAAAATAACCCAATAGGGTCGCCAGTGGTACAAGAAACCATAACCCGCATATTAATATTTGCTAAAAATCCAAATAAATGCAGGGTAAAATAATTGCAATCATGGTCCCATCACACGAGACCCATAATTGGTGAACGCTGACTATTCATTAGAAACTAACACAGATAGAACAACTGATGTACTCCCTACACATACACCCAGACAAGAGACATCATACAAATACGATCATAAACGAATACGAATTAATGATCATATCAAATAAAGCGCTTTGAAACACATTGTGTATAGGCGCTGTAAAAATAAACTATCATAAACGATGATAAGCCAAGAACAAAGAAATCTCTCTGGCTCATGGTTTAGGAATAGGTAATGGTATCTTTTTTCCTTGAATGAAAAGCAGCCCCTCAACCTCTCTCCCTCTACTCCTGTCTGGCTCATGTCTTGACAACCTGTCAATCAGTCAAGGTTGGTTAGCAAAACGTCAACCAATTAGAATCTTCAGTGTTAGGTCGCCCAGCAAATTGCATGCCAACCAATAATGGAGTGTAGAGATGATGTATTTTATTTTTTTTATAAATTTAGAGGTGGTCCCAGGTGGAGCCATCAGATTGTATTAACCCAACTAAATGTTTTATACTTATAGAGTCTATATGTAGCTAATACACTTAACCAATCCCTAGATCCTGTAGGTTGTGTACCGAGAGATTATGTTGTGATGTCAGCAATGATGAGTTTTGAGTATGTTATCCATTGTTTGTATTGAATTAATTGAGAGCTCTAAGAATGTAATGATTGTATGCTATCCCGCTTTGTTTCGGGAGTCATTAATGCTGGGTTATGCCATGCACTCTGTCTATGTCTGTTATTTAGTATGGTTTTGACTGACTCCATATTCTCTGGGTAATCTGGGACTTTTCTGGGCAGTCTAAACAATGCCTACTTGGATCTTGCCGACCTAGTATTCATGGGAGACAGTTCTCCCATTACCTCCCCAATTTTGGCCAACTGATCAGCCTTATCATTCCCTTCCTTATCTTTTGTTGTTTTGAAATTCCCCCTTATTTTCCTCCAATGAATTATCATCTCATTCTCGGAAACAATATTGTCAATGGCCTCATTCAGTTTCCCATGCTGGAAGTTTGTGTTGTTACAAGTTACCATCCCTTTCAGCTTCCATCCCAGTAAGTATTCTACCAAACTATTCTGGGCATACTCAGAGTCAGTAACCAACCCTATTTATCTTACATTGTTTTATAGTGGTGTGGATATTGCTTTGTAAATTGAAGCCCTCACTGCTACCTCACTATCCCAGGGACCTAGCCTCATGGCCACTGATGGGATGCCTTCACATATGGCCCATACATTCCCGATTCCTGCCACCAATTCCTTTTTAGGGTCATTACTTATGTGGTATGCAAACCCATCCACATATATAGTTGGGACAATTCTATGTTTTGCTTCATTAAACTCTTTGTGTGGTGATTGTTCATATTCAATCAAATCCATTTGTAATTCTGTATTATCTGTAGAACCTACAAATGCCTAGTCATGTAAATCTGCCAGTCCCTGAGCCACTGGACTTCTTTTATTCTGCCTGTATCTTACTTCCAGAGGGAATCCCTGCAATGCCAATGTCCATGATGCAATTCTCGATTGGGCTACATTTCCTGATCTGATCCTTTTACTCTGCAAACATTGTCGGGGCTGATGAGCAGTTTCAACCATCAATCACTCTTCTTGAATAATGGGGCGGAAATGTTGCAATGTACACACAGTTGTTGATAGTGTTTATTCATATTCTTAAATTTGGTTTACATGTGTGACAATGCTTTGCTGGCATAAGCAATGGTCTTGTAATTTTTAATCATGCTTTTGATACAGGACCGCTGACATGCATAGGTCTGTGAACCCTATTTCTTAGAAGAAAAAAAATGGTTCTTCTTTGGATAGGCCAAACACGAGGCCTTTCCTAAACAATCCTTCAACTTGGCTACTGACTCAAGTTGTTTCAGTAATTTAGTCAATGGTTGTGTAATTTCTGCATGGTCTTTAATTAATTTTAGTTTGTAACTTTCCACCCCTAACTAGCTCTTCAAAATCTTCAGATTTATGGGATCCTTCAACTTTTTAAATACTTCTACCTTTTTCTTCTGTGTGTTCAATCCCTGGTCCGTGACTTCATGTCCCAAGAAATGTACCCTTTTTCTACACCACTACGCCTTCTGCAATGATACCTTTGTCCCAGCCTTTTGTAATTGGCTGAGTACATGTCTTATTTATTTGAAATGGCTTTAGACGTCATCATTCTTGAGCAGGATATCACCCACATAAACTATAGTTCCTCTCTCGGCTGCATTCGGAAGTGCCTTACTCAGAGACATCCAAAACTCTCTCCCACTATTGATAAATAGGGGGCTCTTTTCCATGCAGACTGTTTCCATTGGAAGGTAAATGCAAATATGTTTTGTATGTCCTTTGCTAGAGGCACACACCAATACCCATCTCTCATATCTAAAGTGGTAAAGTCCTTTGACCCTTAGATTTGTGCAAGGCCTTGGTCAATATAAGGTAGGGGCTACCATGACACAGGTACCCTCTTATTCAGTTCTCTCAAGTCTGCACATAACAGTCACTGACCTTTGGGCTTCAACATGCCTAGTAAAGGTCTGTTCGAGGTACTGTTAATGGGTCTAGTGATTTCTCTGGACTCTAGGTTTTTGATTATTTCTGCCGAAGACTCTAACTAGGCTAAGGGTTGCCTATATTGTCGCACAAAGACACATTCCCTACCAAACCTTTAGGCAATGTAGCAACATGAATGTCAGTATGCCCACAATCATATGCATCTCTAACAAATACATCCTTGTATTCTAAAAAATATTTTCCTCAACTGAGATTTCTCCAACTCATTTGTGCATACGTCTGTAGCTTGGACTTGTTCCTCTGCCATTTTAGACAATTCTGGAAAACCCTCCAGAGGAGGAATATCTGTGCTTTCTTCTAATTGTGTGGTAGTATCTCTTTGGACTCTCATTGTCATCCACCTGAAATAGAATTCAATCATCCTTCTGATGACAAATCACATATTTTGGTTCATAAGGATACACTGACTGAATTCTGAAAATCCCTTTTGGTTTGGAGTCTAAAGACTCAGGCAGTTCATCTTGTGACATGACATAACTTTCAGAAATATTCTCAATGACTGGGTTGTTCAAATCTGCAGTGTAATTTGATGTTTGCATTGCCATCCCTAATGGTGTACCCTTCTGCGAGTAGATCTCCTGACATCCTCTATTACTAGCATCCGGATGGGGCCATGCCCAACTTCTACCAATGGTGTGTATTCGCACTCTAGCCTCTGTTGTTTTATGGTTTCATTGATACACACAAATGCATCAGACTATATAAACTGTTGTCCCCTTATGGATTTCCATGGCACTGTAAACTGCCTTGATAATGCAGGAATGTCAACATCATTTTTTACTTGAAGTTCAACTGCATATGGCATTATTTGTGCACAAAAGTATGCTTGCCTTTCATTCTCAAATTCCGTTGGCATCCCACGCAGTCTGGTCCAAACCTTTTGATTTAATAAAATTGGAAACCATACTCATTCTGTGCATGATATCATTTCCCATATAGAATTTGGCATTAGTTCCACTTACAATCCATATATTGTGATGGACGCTTTTGGTTCCTATTTTTATTTTCAACATGCTTCTCCCCACAATTATATGTCCCAAATCAGGACTGTCTAATATGAATATTTGCTAATTTTCTGTTGTAAACTTTGGTATTTCTTTTCTGTAAAGCATTTAATTGAACACGTTCTCATTAATGAAACTCCTCTCCTGTTCTACGTACAACACTATCATAATTATTTTTGGATGCCCATCCATGTGCACTGGGATCCTTGCCTGACCTTCATTCATGTTTAACTCTGCTATTGTTGAAATATATGTTTCCTGATATGATACCGAACCGTCACATTGTTTAACATCTTCATCACTTAGATAGAATCATAATGTGTCTTCATCCATTGTGTTTGCCAGTTTTTCTTGTGATCTAGATACATCTCTAATGACTGCTTTTGTTTTTCCTCCTACATTTCATCCTGGAATTTGAGAATTACAGTGACACTATGTGCACAGCCATTTTGAAGATGTTTCTCTTCTGCTCTCTCTGATTTGGCAATTGCGTGTAATTCATTTTCACTGTTAACTTTGATCTGCACTTTTTTAGACTTCAGGGTTTTTTTGGCCAAAGACCACAAAACACCATTTACCCAATCAATTAGAAGCGACAGGCACTTTTAATAATTTGTGCCCAACAGAAATGGTGTCTCCTCAATCGGCGTGACCACCACTTCTTGTCTCAGTCTATGGTTCCCTACTTTGATGTTAACTTCATTTGCACCGTTCACCGGTCTCTCTTCATCACTGAAATTATGAACAGGGCGCTCACTCTGTCTTAATTTCAACATGTTTGGTTGTGGTTTTTGGTATTGGTATTGTTTATTTATAAAATGCTTAGACACAAAATGAGTGTTTCAGAGCATTTTCCTTGACATTACAGTAGCTTCTGCACCTGTATCCACCAGCACAAATACAATGCACTGTTCTTCAACTGTGATAGGGGGATACTATCTATCCTCACATTCCTAAAGTATGCATAGAAACTGTGAGTTGTTACTGATCTCGGGATTGATTTTCCTCAAGCCTGCCTGACTTGTTGCTAAACAAAGCGGCATGTGCAATGACACCTCACCCCCCATTTCAACCATCTCATTTGAAACTTTCCAGCCTTATTTGTTTATTTTTCTGTCCTGTGCTTTCATATGAACCTTTGCTAATAACTGGCCTCCCTGCATAAAGGAGTTGCTTGAGATCTCATCCATTTCTTTACCTGTTTTCTCCACAGTGTTTTGATTATCATCACTTACCTTCCCTCTGGTGTACAACTGCTTTGTGTTTCCATAAGCATCTTTTTCATGGGACAGTATATCAATATTTTGTGTTTGGAACTCAACTTGCATTTGTACTTTACCTGTGAACTGCGCCTCGTTGAACATATGTGGGGCAAAATATTCCTCTGGGACTCAAATAAAAGTGTCCATTGAGGAGATTGGATCTCAGTGGAAATATGAACAGATTCATTGTGTAATGAATCCTCATCACTGTTTTTTGTATATATCCTATCCTCACTAGTTATTTCATTTAGTTCTGTTTCATTTATTTCTGCTGTGTTCAGTGCACCCACTTATACATCTTGAACTGAATTAACCAAGTCATTAAACACGTGATGATTCTCTTTCACATTACTCATTGATTGCTCACTTATAAGCTCCTCTTTCTTTTCATTTGCATTGTGCTTCTTTTTAATCTGCCTTCTTTCCCGCTGGTCTTTGGGTTTGTGAGATACGTTTTGCTTGTGCCTTTCCTGGTGTTCACTCACCTGAATGGAGTCAATACTTTATTTTAACTCTAGGTTAAACCATACTCCTTCCTTGTGTGTGTTGTTATTTCCTATGTCATCACCAATTTGTTTCCTCAAATCTAGGTTACTGTGCAGTTCTGTGTGTTTAGCCAATGGTGATTCATTTATGCCTGCGGTGTGGGATGTTTGCCTGATTAGTCATTTGCTGGTTACTTGGGCAATGTCACTCTTATGCTCTTCATTCTGACTTATCACCTGTTAATGACTTTTTTGGGCAGCGCACAGTCTTACTATTTGCTCAACTAGGATTTTCATTTGTGCTTCTAGACTCTGAAACCTTTTTTGATCCCTATAATCATCTCTCTGTATTCTTGGTCCATACCGATTGGATTCAAATTGCCCTGGCCTATTTTCTTTCCTTCAGGCAACTGAATTCTGTTCATATTTCCCCTGAACTCCCAGGACAGAGGAGGTGGGAAACATGGTGCTATTCCTTGTCCATAACTCCCCTGCACTGCGGTCTGAGCATCGGCACATGGGCTATATGTTATGTCATGTCTCTCATTTGGATGATAATGTTCCCTACATTGAGCACGAGCTTCAATAAGTGTATCTACTTATATTGGTTCCATTTGATTGCTGTTCCCATATGTCATTGTCACAGAGTTAAATTTACTCTGAGCTCCCAGTGTCTGGTATGGCCTGAGACATGATTGATTTGGGGTGCTATTTGATGCTTCCGCACTGAACCAAAATCCAACCTTTGGTGAATTGCCAAGTTAACGGGTAGTGATGTAAGTATCACTTTGACTAGGATCTGTCAATTGAAATACAGTACTTGATGTTGCCCTTCGTTGTATAGCTACACTTTTCTGATTCCGTATTGTGTCACTTTGTATTTGGCCTGTCCCCAATGGCATATTTTCTCTGACCTTCTTTCTGAAAACGGCAGGAAACGTTATTGACTCTTTTACTTTATGATTTAAATCATTATATTTATTTTCAGTGTGAGAAATAAACTGCCAGATTTTCATGGCTTAGACTATGATCAAATGTATACTTTATTCACTTGAGAATTCACGGGCGAGCTGGGCTATTATCTCTTTACGAAGGTTGTGATGGAATGTGCTTTTGTACTTGACCGAGTTAAGATCACAACTCACATCAAACCTCATGAATGCCCTTTTCAATGTTTGTAAGAATTGTCTAGGTGAACCAACTGGACCTGCAGATAATGCATAGGCTGCCCCTTTAGCCTCTTGCATTGACTTATATGGTGAAAAGGATCTCCTCACCTCCTGCTGATTATCATTCCATACAAAAATGTTTTGCTCACTGAGATTACGCAGAAAACCAGTATGCGCTTGGGCAGTTGTTAAATGGAAGAAAGAGAGATACTGTTCCTTTGGGATGTTTACTGTCTGGTATGTTTGCATGACCTCTTCTATGTGTTCTATTGATTAATGTGAATCCCTTTTAAAGGGCTATACCAGTACTTTAAGTAATTTCATAATATTAATTGGGTAAAGAGATGCCTAATTTTCTTGTGAACGATAATAATTTTGTTTGCTTTCTATCACCTAATGGCTTGAGTTTGCCTCTATCCCTGCAGTGCAAACTGTTTCTCTGTTTCTCTTGCATGGCTTGATTCTCCCTCCCCACATTATCTGTCTCTTCAGATACTGGAATCTGGCCAGATCTTGGCAAGCATGCCTCACCTGTCCCAATTCCCATACTGTGGTTTGCCAGAGATCCACCGAGTGAAATATTCTGCAACTCACAATGCCGTAATAGCAAAACTTGCCCTCTTAAATCTGAATTCTGCTGCCTTGATTCGCTGAGCTGTGTATGCAATATCTGTGTCTTATCATGAAATATGTCAATTTTGAAATTTTCTTTTCTCAGTTTTATGATTAAACTGTTCATTTCTGTGACATGTTCTTTGTAATCGGTGATAACTTTCCAACTTCTATTGCTCTCTGACATTAAATGAGCGATCACATTTCCTAAGCACTGTATATCTCAAGACCACCACCTGTTGTCTTTACGCAATGACTCCATCTGTTTTATGGCTAAATCCCTATCTTTTCGAATCTAAGTTAATTAACTTTTTAAATGGTCAATCTGTTCTGAATCCTTATGTGCCTGCTTTCGCTTAACTTCCAAATCTGTTCCAGTATTTCACAATAATGTATGGCTGCCCTTAAATTCGACAATTGATCCATCAAGGTATCACACCTGGCTTGCAACTGTGAAAGCAGTAGTTACCCCTCATCTGACATATCTCTAACCAAATCACTCTTTTACGCAAATCACTTTGACATTTCAGCATAGTTTGTCTATCATTTTTTACATTTTCTTGTACTCTGTGCAGGATAAACCAAATTCTACCCCCACCCGGAAAAGGCTGTCTTTTTGAGATTTCTTCTCATCACAATCAAAAAGTCTGGTCAGGAATGTGTGTAACACTGTACCCTCTTCAAATAATTATTTAGGTGCCTCCATTCCTATCTCAGCAGCCAGGTGCTCTCTCCACGCATTCAAAGTATCTGAAGTCCATGTACCTAGAGCAAAGAATTTGGCTTCTGCATACTCGCACAAGTCTGCAGCATTAATCTCTGCCATGTCGCCCACTGTTCGCATAAAGCAGTGCGCCAACTTAAAAACCCCTTAATGCACAGCACTATTGACAGATATGATTCAACGTGTGCCCAGCATAGCACACTATTGCCACGCCTGACTGATGCACTTTGCTAAAATGATTCCCGGCCAATGCACCAAATATTTTGGACTAAGGGAGTCCTGATTCTTCTCTTTTGCCACCGTTTTACGCCACGGGATGTTAGCTATACTGTGCCACCCACTCATAAGGCTGATTTATCACCAGATGCAAGAAATAGGACAGGCTCTCGACACAATAAAAAAAACAACATGCTTTCACAGTTATGCACTTTCTTATTCAAACTCATAAAAAAGAACATATAGACAATCAAGCCAGTTCATAGTTGGAAAACATGGAAATATTTGTAGGAAGCATTTGCATTGGGCAACTGTGAGAATAACAGAAAACACACTCTACATCAAAATGCACTTTGCGTTGAGTAGTCATAGCATTTCAACTGTATGTGATTTTCCCACTAACTTGGGACATTCTAATTGGCACTCTTTGGCGATGAAAGCAATGCACTATGAATACATTTTCAGCTCTCGGGTACTCTCCTACCCTTGCCTAACGTTGGATTGGTAGCAATACTATGATATCATGACCCCTCTGTGTGAATGAAGAAACCAACCAGCCAATACTTTGGTACCAAAGGATTAACAACGAAGCCATAATCCAAAGGGATTCAAGATGTTCTGCCTTCCGTGTTCAATTAAACGTTACTAATTAAAATACCCTGTAGATTGTATCCTAATTGAATGTCTGCCTATTTATACTCATGCTGAGCTCTCTGCATTTTGGAATGATCACCTCGCTCTTGACTCGCCAGGTGCTTCTTCCAGCCAAGACTTTTTCTGCTAGGACACTACCTTGGATTTGCATCACGGCCTTCAAAGAACTTTCTTTTCAGCTACACAATTCTCCAGCCAAGCAGACACACCTCACCAGAGACAGCTATGCATAACACCCCTCTCATTTCAGTCAGCCATAACCAGTACCTCTCTCTCAAAAGGAAGTTAGTAGTGTTATAGATCTTTTTGGCTATATTTTGATATCTCGTGGTATAGTGGTACATTGTTAGCTCTAGGGAATATATTGGTGTAAGCTTATTGGGGCACCTGTTTAGTGGTGAGGCTAATTTCATAAGACTGCCTTATAATTATTTTACCAGGGTCACTAACGGTAAGCAAGTATTGGACTTAGCACACTCTGAATAATTAACTCATCCCCTCCTGTGGTATCTTATCTAAAGTATCACCTTATGCCCTTGTGGCTTGCTTCCCAGCATAAATTTACCATGCAAATGAAACACAAAACATTCATTCAGAGCCTCTCAGAGGAAAACAATTTACAGTGACTAACTTTACTCTGATATTTTTTTACTGCACGTTCTGCATCTCTCTGCATGCCAACCCAATAAAGCTGAGTGCAGAAGAGATCCACTGAGGCTAAATCGCCTTTTCGAATTATTATTCTTGATCAGAAGCTAGAAATATGCAAATACGCAGAATGACATGTGCATCCACATTGTAATTCAAACATAAGCAAAGTCATTCCTGCAAGGGATTTCAAACATTCTATTTGTGATAATGCCCAGAGTTCTGCCAACATTGGCCTTGAACTTCACAACAGAAATTGGCAGTGCACAGTTTTGACACTGAGTTTTACCGCTGCAAAACTTGAGAGAAAAAGAAAATATGATCACAGTTTTACATACACGTTTAAAATGTCATGGTGCAGCACCAAAAAATGAAATGACTTATTTACCCTATGTTACCTAGTATCAAGCATTCACTTAGCACACTCTTCAATTACTGCATAATTACCTAGATCTGTTGGGGTCAGTGGATTCTCAGACCACAAGGTCAGGATAGCCCTTCAGCGCTTCAGTTGGCGATATTCTCCTTTTTTTTCATCTGCTGGCTAGGACAGGATAGGAGAGTTCTTATCACGTCCACCCCCTATCCCAGCCTGGAATGAATCCTATTCAGACAGCTGCCAGACTTTCTACTCCCAAAGTCAGCCAGCGAGTGAGTCTGCCCAGGAACTAACTCCAGCCCTTAACACAGTCACTTTTATCATCTCCCTGCCCCTCCTCCTTCACGTATATCTAAATCTGTATAAATGTATGAGGCATCTGTCAGTCAAATCACCTCCCCATCGACAAACCAGTCCATTAAATAGCATGTGATTGCCTTTTGGCCCTACTGCACAAAAATTCCCAGACTCGCTTCAAGTGGAAAAGGATGCTTTTATGTGAAAGGCCAAATCTCACAAAAACACACTAACCTGCCTCCTTGACCTTACAGACTAACAGATCCATTTAACAATTTCCAAAATAAATAAATAAATAAATACATTAAATTCATTACTTCCTGTCCCTTGCTCGCTCCCCTACTCTTCAATTCCTGTCAACCTTCATTCCAGCTTTCTCCCATATTCTCCCGAGACCACACCCCTCCATCTTCAATCTCTCCTCCTCCTCTTTGTACCCCAGAGGTAGCCCATTCGTGCAAACAGCACAAGCCCCACCTTTACTGCGCTAGTACCCCCAACCCCCCTCCAAACGGTCATGTCCCCGGCACCAAAAAAAACCTCCCCTGATGTGTTCTTTCTGCCCCACACCTTTGCTTCCCTCCTTCTCATCTACCTCCAACTCTTTTCGATATCCTCCACAGCCAACCTAACATCGCCTAAGTAGTACATGAGTCCCATGATTGACAAATGAACGCCATCCTCCCGAAATAATGCAAAATCCTCATAAATTATCTCCCGGTGCACCAGCGTTTGCACCTCACATGACCTGCAAAACTTAACCATCTCCTTGTTGATCTTTTTCCTCATCCTTTCTACAGCACCATCATTCTGAGCCCCCTCCATACTATTCTTGGCAACAACTTGGTCCAAACCAAACCCACCCTGGGCCATATCTCCCTCAATCAACTCAGATCCCTCTTCATCTTTTTTAACAGTGCCACCCATGTATCCCTAACCAAATTGTTCTCCCCTGTATTTAAAATGAGTGCCTCAGGAACCCCATGAAGCTCCCTCATACCAGCTAGCATAGGCAGCAGTTGGTCCCACCTGAGCCACACCCCAGACCATCTCAGCAAAGCAATGTTATAAATACATCCTAACTGGGTCCAACAAACTCTTTTTGCTGCATCTTTCCCTGCCCATTTCACTTTGGAATGTCCACATATCCAGATCTGCAGCAACTCACCACTCTTCCATGACACATCCGAAAAAGAAAATAACCTTCTGTCCACCAAATACTTTGCCTCCCCCTCCTCTGCCCCCAAGCTCTTTCCTTAACTAACAGACCTCATTTCCCAACTCTCTTATGTATCCCTTGTATTTTGACGATTTCCATCACCCCAAACTCTTAACATTTTCTTCAGACAGACCCATCCTAGTATCTCCAGATGCCACCCCATCCTAAAAGAATGAGTCGAAAAATCTGCAGCTTTCCCCCCAAAGCCAACAGTGCTCTCCTCATAGTCCCCAAAACTTGAGCTGCAGTCACTTCAGACCCGTGTTCATGCTGGTAAACCAAGCACTCTCTTCCTTTACATCTTTCCTGCCACAATGCGCCCACCCTTAATGGAAACAAATCGTTACTACTTCTATCCAGAGGCACCCAAAAGCCCTTTCCTTTCTGATCCATTTTAGATCTACAAATTTTAATATCTACTCTGTTTACTGATAAATGCATGCCTCTCCACAGCAGTCCCCCTTCTCCTCTCCTCTCCTGTCCGCTGTTCCGACACCCAGAATGCCACAAAAAACAACCAAATGAAACACGTCAAAAACATGTCACTCTTCCATGATGACCAGCACAATCCCTCCAAATCCTTGGTCAACCTCAATAACAGGTACGCTGAAACTAATCTCCTGCTATCCTTACCCTATCTTTTTCCCCTTCGCCAATCCTTCCAACATCATGTGCCATTTCACCACCACTGGAACCAAAGTCCGAAAACAATTTCCCATAAAAACCAATGCCCACCAATTTTCCTACAATTGTTGTCCTAGACCAACCCTTGTCCATACACCCCAATATAAATTCAATCACATCATCCCTTCTTCTCTCCTCTACATCCACCAACACCCTTCCAACTGCGTGCTCCTCCTTCTATAAAGTCTAACCTTGCCATCTTGTATGCGGCCCTAGATGCAGGGGCTAGAGAACCCTCTATTAAACGCAGTGCTCTCTGTTTCCTAGCTGCCACAGCTCCTCCAGGATCCAATGCCTGATCACATCCGCTTCTGGTGCTATTCCACAGAATAACTGCTGATGCATATATCCTTCCCTGGCATGTGAGTTGCTCTAAACACCACAGTACACATTCTCTCATTAGCCTGGCTACCATCTGGTCCCTAGCTGAATGCCTGTTCACAATATTGACCACAGCCTCATTGTCGATGTTAAAATTCACTTTCTTATTCTGCAACTCTCCACCCCACAACTCCAGTGCCAGTAGCAACGGGAACAACTTCAAAAAGGCTATGCTCCTCTCTGCCACTGCTCAGGCCACTTTTCCGCACACCATTTACCCATCTAGTACATTCGAAAACCTGCTGAACCTGGCGCATCTGAAAAGAACTTGAACTTCCACATGCAACTGGAGCCCCCTGCAGCCACATTGACATTCTATTAAATTCTTCCAAAAATCATAGCTAAATATTGTAATCCTCCCAAACTGCTCCTGAAATCCTCATCCTTGGCCCCCACCTTAGAATGCGCCATGTTCCAGCAAAAAGTGCAACCCGGGGCCATCACCCAACACGCAAAATTGAAATTGAGATTCCCTATCAACCTCTGCATGTCCACCAGCTTCATTTTGTGGGCCACTATCACCTTCTCCAGTAACGTTACAAGCCTGCTCACTTTGCCATCCGGCAAGCATGAGGTCATGGCCACTGAATCCAGCTATATTCCTAAAAAAGTAAAAACCACCACTTGCCCTTCCGTTTTAGACTGCATCAATGGCACTCACAAATCCTGCATCAATGCCTGAAAAACCTCTAGCATCCGCTGACACTCATGTTCTTTTCCCACCCCACTGATGAAAAGAAAGTCGTCCAAATAATGCAAAACCCCCTCAAAACCAGAACTGTAAGTAAAAACCCATTGCATAAAAGAGCTAAAACACTCAAACAAAGCACATGAAACTGTGCAGGCCATTGGTAATGCTTTTTCAACGTAAATCTAACCATTGAGCTGCATCCAGAGCAACCAGAAATATGCTGGATCCACTGGTAACAAACGAAAATCCACCTTGATATCGCACTTGGCCATAAACGCACCACACCCTTCATTCCTCACTAAGCCCACTGTCTGATCCACACCGGCATAGGACACCCCACAATCTTCCGGTGCAATGAAGTCATTCACTAACATTCCCTCTATACATGATAAATGATGAATCAATCTGAATTCTCCTGCTGCTTTCTTAAGCATGACCCCTAAAGGAAACACCACCAAGCTACCCGGCAAATCTGTAAACGGCCTAAGCACTCCTCCCACTGACACCTCCTTTTGCAACATTAACCTTACCATTTCCAAATTCTCCAGAGCAAACCTTCCTCCAAAATCCTCGTCCCTTCCCTTTCTGGATAAAAACGGAGCCATTCCTCCGAAATCTCAACCTTAACTGGACTATAGGCCTTTCCCCACAACTCCTCGCCCAGCCCCACGCCCCCTCCCTCTGTCACCTGTTGTGAAACATTGTGTAACGGGATGCCGTCCAACACATCTGATGCACTTGTGCCTAAATGTGTACACTGTTCTAGTACAGCCCACCTTATTTAATGCCCAGCGTGCTTCTGATGACTGACCTGGTCTCCTCCCCCCACCCCATCAGAGGCGGGATGACCATGAAAAAGGACTGGTATGGAATGGGTAAACCACTTGCTGTATGCAGCGTTGGAGCTGGACATGCATGCGCCATCCACTGTGACCATAAATCCATATCGATCTCTCCCCATGCCATTTGGTTATCCTCACTCATCCTTGCCCTAAATTCTTCATCATATCTCACCCGTGCAAAGCACCTGAAAAGAGTAAAGGCTTTCCTAATTACATCCATATAATTTAGCAAAGCAATGCACCTCTCAGGGAACATTCCGCAATAAACACTAGCATATATTATAAATGCTGATGTTCAATTTTCAATCGTCACTGGTACCCTTGGTCTTTATGCCAACTCCTGCTCTTCTTCTTTGGACCCTTCTTTTGCTCTCGCGTCCCTGTGTAGGAGTTTAAACACATCCATAAACTCCCCTGCCCATATTTTTACTTTTGTCGCCACCATCAGATGTGCATCCAGTGGCTTTGTAATGGCTGTGTAAGGCATCTTCTTGGTCTTCTGTGTACTCTCTCCTGTCTCCTGTCCTTTCCATAAGAACCTCTACCACCCCTTGGGCCACTGGCGCTTCGACTCCACACCGACACGCCTCCTCTCTTTCCTCAATGGGCTCCTGCTGTGGTGACAAAAACATCAACAGAGTCTTCAGGCCAATTTCCCTGTTGGCTTCTTGAACTCCTGCTACCCCAACCCCATCTTCCCCTTCAAATCTTAAACCTCTATGAACCTTTTCTCTCCCCAACAACTCTCCTTGATTCTCATCCCCCCAAGGCACACCATTTTCCTCCACCAATTTATCCTCTGCCGCCATATACCATTCATGTTGCGAGCGCATGCATGGGCTGGGCAGATCCTCTTCAGGTGAGCTTGGGGCGTCCACAAGGATCCTCCTGCGACATCTTCTTGCGGGGTCGTGCCAATCTGTTCATGCTCGTCTCTTCTCAGCGATGGGTTGCCTCCTCCACCCTGTGCTCTGTCGTGCTACGGGCCATACTGCACCATCTAGGCTGGGCTCTTCCACCTGCCGGAGGGGCTGCTCTCAAACCCTCTACATCCACCTCTTCCATGACAATGGGGGCCATGCCTTTCCCCTCTCACCGCTATCTACTGGAGAAAGTGTCCTCCTCCTCCCCCTTGCACCCTTCTGCAGGCATTTCCAACCTCAACTTCTCTGTACCGCCATACCTCTTCGGTGCAACCCAACCCTAACCTCCTCAAAAACTTGCCCCATGCCCATCTCTGCCCCTACTCCTTCTCCACTGGCCCCTTCGCCCACCCTATCTGCTCCCGGCCCACTGCCTAGCCCACCTCCATCCATTCCCCTACTCATGGCTGTCCTCCTGGGTATATCCTTCCTGCTCTTCCTGGCCCCTTTGTCCCTTACCTCTCTCCTCCCTGCTGATGGGCTGCAAGCCACTACCGCTGTGAGGGCCCCCTTCTGAAGCCGTTCTGTGCTGTGGGATCCCCTCACTGGGCCCCTTCCCACCCGTAACCTCTTGTACTGCCCCTGCAAGCTGAGATTTGGATGCCCTGCTACTAATGCTAAGCACCTCCTTTAAAGACTGAGCATCCACCAAACCCCCTGACCCAGCACACCGTCTTGTCATCTTGCCCCAAGAAGGAACTAACCCCTAATTGTTTTATTTTTTTTATTTTATAGTGTAATTGGTTAATTAAAACCTTTAACAGTTATGCAAATACAACACACATTTCTTATCAAGTTTTTATCAAGTTACATATCCTCTTGTAAAATACAAAGATCAACAACAACACAAATTGCAAATATTCTTGCAGAAACCTAAAACCTAGTACTCCATTGTTCTAGTTAAGAAGGCATTCCAGACATGTTCAAAGTATCATCTCTAAAAAGAAGGCATTACATAAAAGCATTAAAAAACAATATTACATTATTAATGGTGGCAATAAATGACTATATAATCAATATTAAAAACCCAAATCCACATTTGCAATAATACTATTAGGCAAATATTCCAACTTTCTTAGAATTTCTCTCCATAAATAGTATGCCGCACCTATATACATAAGGGGATCTGCTGAATAAATGTTTGACCAGAATAGGTCTGATGCGACCATCCTAATATCGTGAGTTAGGTCCTTATACCCCCTATAGTACAATTCTCGCAGTTTATCACAGTCGGTCAGAAGGTGTCTTATCATTTCCACCTCCATTTGACACAACCTTCACACTCTTTTCTCTCTAGGTATCCCAATAGAGCCACCAACATATTCGTAACAAGGTAGTACATTAAATCTCAAAAGTGTGATAAATCCAGTGAGATTGCGATTACCTACCTTCTATATGTAACTGCAAGGTTTAGAGACTGCCATACCTTGTAAACGGAATGCTTCATACCGTCTCTTATTTCCTAACAGCTCTAGATTTTTACAAAGATCCCACTGAATTGTTTCTCTCTTCAGGGTTTTGTAAAAGCCAATCATATCAACGTTCTCTATAGGTAAGTGCATATATATTTCATTAAAAAAATGAAGAGAAGTGTGTTTCAGATCTTTCATAGCCGCATTACTTTCATCAAACTGTCATCGCTATCTCCGTGCAACGTAATTTTCATATACAGCTTACAGCACTTACTTTTCTATAAGGTGGTAAGAGATGTAAGTCCCAGTTCACATCTCATGGTTTCAATGGGAGTTCATTTAGCTAGTCTTAGAGCAGGTCTCCATAATTTCCCTTCAATTTTGCCTAAATTTACAAGGTATCTAGATGCCAAGGTTTCAAGCACATACAGGGACCCCGGGAATATGAAGCTCTTATAAATCTCCAGCAATCCCTCCACCAAGTAATCACCCTTAGAAGCCATATAAGATCGAATTAGATTCTATTTTATTGTTACCTTGCTTTCAATCATCTCATGATAAACATTATGAGGTGGATTATCCCTAACTAGCATACCCAAATATGGATATATTTCAACCACCTCAATCGGCTGGGTCTCGATTTTCCACTAGAACTTGTATTTCTTTTTCCTACCACCCCCAAAGATCATGATCTTTGTTTTTTCCAAATTGATGCTGAGGTTATTCTACAAATCATACTGTTGTAACTCATCTAAAGACCTTTGCAGGCCAATCAGTGTTTTATCCATCAAAACTGTGTTATCTGCATATGACATCCAGCTGATAAAATAATTACTGATCTTCGGTGGATGGTTATTAATATTCTCAAACCTATCTCCCATATCTGCTAGGTACAAATTATATAGGACAGGTGAGGTAACACAGCCTTGCTTAAGACCCAAATTAGTATCAATAGGTAGCAATCTATTCATCCCTCTGTTCAAACAAATGGTAAGTGTTGTATTACTATACATTTCTCTTAAAAGATGTAGCACTAAGGGGCACATTTTCCAATTTGCTAACTTGCTCCACAATTTGTCTCTAATGACACAATCAGAGAAGTCTATGAAACATACATAGAGGTTTGTATCTTTGTTCTTCCAAGTATCTGAGATAACATAATATAATGCCACCATATTATCAAGTGTGCTGAAGACTGTTCTAAATCCAAGGTGATAGCAGCGTGTTTTCCATACTCCAAACTTTAATAATTTTGAGCAACAGAGAACAAAAGATTTTACAGCTTGAATCAGCCATCGCTAACAATCGGTAATTCTTCTGGCAGGTTCAATTTCCTTTTTTATGAATGGGTATAAAACTTGCTTTACGCCAACTCTCAGGGATTTTACCACTTTTCCATATACATGAAAATAATTCCATCAAAATCCCTGCCCACTTACCGGGATTACGTTTCATGATATGATATGATGTGATATGGCATTTATAACGCGCCTATACACAAGTGTTTCGAGGCATGACGAGGCAAGGAAGGGGGAACAGAAGGAAGACAGACAATGCTCTTACTAGGCAAGGTGTCATTCAGATCGCGCAAGTGCATGGGAAGGGGGGAAAGGGAAAATAGCGAGGGGGAAGGGAGAGGGGAAAGTGCAGTACATGGGATAGTAGAATAAATAGGATAATAGAAAGGCCAGATGGTGGAACGTGCAGGTAGGAGCAGACATAAGTGCTGGTAGGGGGAGTGTAGGGATACAGAACAACAGTCCCCAGGTGTGGGGGTTGCCAGGGAGGCAGTGCAGGTGTGCAAATTGCGGGGCCTAGGCCAGAGATCAGAAAGGGTGGCCAGGTAACCAGTGTAATTTCAACCAGGAATTTAGCAAGGGAGAGGGGGAGAGAAGGCAGAAGCAAAGTGGAAGGTTTTGAGGTGCGTCTGGAACCGGAGATGGTTCTCCTCAAGTTTAGCCATCACAATATTAGCCGGTTGTCTGGCCCAGGAGTTCTGGACCCCTTTATATTTTTAATAATATTCAAGATATCATTCATGCCAAATGGGTAAATTCTATCTGCACCATCAAGTCTGATTTCCATAGTGACATCTGGCCTATTTTCTATATAACAGAGTGTGGATATATATTCCGTCCATGCCTCCATGGATATTATATTTATATTGGAGTTCTCTTCTTCAATGAGGTATTGACGATATAAGTAGCAACATTTTTTGGAATCATGGGTACGGCATAGAGTCAATATCATTCCCCAATTGGTGTTATTAATATTAGTCCTATGAGCCCTAAGCCAGTTCTTGAATTTTGTACGGAGGTTGGTGATACTTTGAAGTTTCCCAGCTTCTAACATATGCTTATCTTTTCTAATTATATTTATATCCACATTAAGCCTCTTCTTCATTTCATTTATCTGGCTATCATATATATTCTTGTGTTTTTCCTCATCATTTGGGGCAGGGTAATTCTACTATTAGTTCCCTCTATCATACCCAATAAACTCCCAATGACTTTTAAACCATTCCGGGCAATCTCTTGACCATCAATGGTTCAAATGTCAAACAACTCATCAAATGTATTTAAATTATTTTCTGTCCAACATATCCTGTTTGCCCCTCCATTACTTTGGATGTTCGTGCATTCCCCATTTCTGACATTCCTTACTTGATGGCTGTGCAGGCAGCATTTTGATATTTTATGGTCGCTAAGTGATGAAGAAATATGGTCAAAGCTTTTTAGCAATTTAAAAAGCCCGGCATTTACGAACATATAATCGGGTTGTAACTCACCTTCCCATTAGTCGAAGTTGGGTGATTTCCACCTAATCTCCCTGGTTCTAAGAAGGATAAGCCCCAACTCTGTAACATATTTAGCCAAGCTATCCCATTATTGATCTGGATAGAATGAATTTGAGCAGTACCCATATTCCCCAGTGATACTGGGGGGGCTATATCAAAGTCCCCACACCTTTCTTCCCATTCTTCCATTATTACCAGGGCTACAACGCAATAGGAATTTAAGTCTCCTACCTACATAATGAAGGCTTTAGGGGATTCCATTAACCAACCATCTATCGTATCCATAACAATTTTGCCCACCTCCTCAATGCAGCTCCCACCTGGCCGGGAATATACATTTGTCAACAATGAAGCCTCTTCGTTAGCAAGATTACCTATGCACATAACAGAATCTGAAATACCGAATTTACCAGATTCTTTAATGGTGATTGGGCATTTAACCCCAACACAGGGTCCTCCCAGAGGTCGTCCCTCATCTCCGGCAGTGGGCGCATTCGTTAAAATGTTGTACCCATCCAAAACAATCATACCCCTAGCCTACGTCTCTTAAAGTGCAAATACATCTCTGCTTTTCAACAATACAGTGCCTTTTTTCTGTAAAAAAGATAAAAAACCTCTACTATTCCATGAAATGATTTAAGGCCTGTTTCCGACTCTTTATCTCAATAGAGCTCCCAACCTCAGGTAAAATAATTCTTTCAATGTCCGAGGACATAATACACTGTAATTGAGGCACTTTATTGAGACACTCCAATAGCCAGTTTCTATCTAAATATGGACTATCTTCCATATGGGCTTTCTCTATTATTTTGATACTCTTTCCTCTATTTCTAATCAATGAAAGCTGATCTCCATTTACATCACCACCATCCTTCTCATTTTCCCTACTATTACTCATAGCCAGTCTTTCCATTTCCACCTTATAGACTTCCCTTTCTCTAGGATTGAGGCCACGCCTTTCTGTTAACCGCTACATCTAGAAATGTGACCACTAATTCATTTCTTTCTTCTATAACATTCTTATCCTTACTGACTGGAAGAGCAATAGCCTCCTCAAGGCCAGTTAATTTGCCTCTTTCTTTGAGACACTTTTCAATCCCTTTCTCTTTAGGCCTGAGCCTCCCTCTCTCTTGTTCTATCAGATTTAAATTTAATTAAAATCTATTTGCAACCTCAATGCATTCCAAATGCTAAAGCCTGACTATTCTTCTTAGCTATAACTTTCCTTTTTGGGTTTACACACCTTACTTTTACTTTTATTTCCTTTTTTGTAATTTCGGTTGCGATGCAATTGACGTCCCAGGCCTTGGGATAGAACTGGGTCTCTTTCTTGTACTGCTTTACTCAATTTACTACTATCCACATGACCATCTAGCTTATCCATATCTATTATATCTTCAATGATGCCCCTCTGCTCATTAGCTTCCTCTTTTACCAAAATGCATAATTAGCTCAACTCCCCATTCTGCTGACTAATAGATTCTTTAAGTTGGGCCGGTCCCTTCCAATTTTACCAATCTGGGGGAATCACATTCAGCATGGCCTTCATGTTCTCATTCACCATAACAACTAATTCCTTCACAGTTTGCTGCTCATTCATGAGTTTAGTACAGACTCAATAAGATATCAACTGTAACTATCAGGGAATCCATTTTTTCCCTCATATGTAAGGTGTTTTCTTCCACCCCCTCAGAATTGCTCCAAGAACAATTTACATACTTTTCATCATCCATAGATAAATTGTCCCGAGCCAATTTCCCAAGGTCGGCTGTAATAGAGAGATGTGTCCCAATTACGTTATTCATACCTATGGATGCCTCTGCACTTTTTTCCAATTGCCCCATGCCAGTGCCTATTGTCAAACCCATTGAGTGTCAGTGGAAATCATGACATAAGTTTAATAATTAATTGTTATCAATCATGGAACAATTTCAAGGGGTCCAGGGGCAGGGATAGCCCTCCCCTCCCCCAGTGAAATCTTTAAACAGATCTATTTTTGTTAAAAAGTGCAATATTTTCAGTTGTTCCAGCAGGGTATTATCCCTTTTTCCCTTAGGTTCTTTAGTTTCTTTAAGGGCTGTAGTGTTCAAAGTATGGGTAACAACAGTAGTATTATTTTGTGTTCCCTTTTCCTCTCTACTGTTGTTCGATCTTAATTTAGGCGCCATCTTTACTGATTGGTCACAAACCTCCCAAAACGGAAAGTCACAGAAGAAGGATCGACAACCCTCGAATTTACAAAATAATATCACCCCAACTGCCGGATAGCCTATAAGGGTATTCCTCTCTTAGAAACCTAAAAGCCTCTGAGTAATATTCCAACTCTATATCATCCGCATAGATAATAAATAGTACAATTCAACATGGGTCAATTTACAAACACAGCATATATAAAATACATAATGTAAAATAGAACAATGGAATTCAATCAAAACCTTAAAATGCAAGTTACCTGTTTTAAAATGCCAGTGCTATGTGAACTATCAAAATATTAACAAAGGGAAATACCAAATCAGTTTCCTCAAAATGCACAATTAATTAAGTATAGACCTCAGGTAATACTACCCATATAACAAATGCTAATTCACTACAAGTAAACAATAGTGCATTCAAAATGTGGCCAATTCCCTTATCAGGGATTATTCTAAATTAAAAATGTCCCTTTTTCTAAATAGCGAAGCAGAGTTGTTAAAAGTAGATTCAAAGGCATTGTAATACAAAAAGCCCACAGGCGAGAAGAAACCTTCGCAGCCCCCAAGGCCCCCCAAGGCAATAAATCAGTCGGCTATTAAAAGTCTCAATGTTTCGAAGTGTTCAAATAGAGGGGGATAGAAGACCTCACTGCCTTGAACCTTTAAAGTCCAGCTTACAACCTGTAAAGGCGTCTGTGTTAGTATCAAGACACCTTACTTAGTTGGACCAATCATAACACCTTAAAGCATCAGATTCATGGGATCCTACAGGGCGATGCACGCCCAACAGCTTGAGGAGCTGCCAGAGTCCGTCTCTACCCCCAGCCCTGGTGTTCCACACAGTTACTCACTGAAAACAACGCAATAAAACAGGATCCGCATTCGCCTGTGCCATAATGTTCCAATTTAACCTTTTCTTGTGTCCTCTCTCGGACTACACAGAGCAGTTCGTTGTAGATTAATATACCTACGTCCCTGCATCCACCAGAACAGCAAGAACACTCAGCCTCACTCCGCTGAGGCTCCGCCTGCAGATCAGCTTTTATAACAATAAAGGCTGCGAACAGACTCCTCTCTATTCACTTTGTAAAGTGTTGTTAAAGCTCCTGCACGGCAATGAATTACAGAAACCTCCTTTCTCGCCTCACTCTCCCCTAATGATGCCCACCACCCCTCAGAAAAAAAAAAAAGATTGTTTTCTTAAGCACACAGTGGGCTAAATCTCCTTGCTCTGGGCTTATTTCCTATATATGTTTTAATAGCCCGTACCTAATATATTCCACAATCTGCATCTCCTTTGTCTATAAATACCCCTGTTTTGATCCTTAAACCCTTTATAATACCCAACTGCTAGCTACCTGTCCACGATGAACCAAATGTGAATAAAGCCCCCCCATCCTCACTGTGTGCAAAACCCCAAACAAGGGCACCTAAACCTTCCAACTGGATAAAATCAATTATCCAGCACCTCTTTATTTTACTCACCCCTCACCTTAACCACACCACATATCCTCACTAAACTACAATTGTTCCCTTCCTGTTTAATATTTCTTATATTCTTACTTATTAATGATTCTTAATTTTATTCATTTTATTTTATTATTATTGTCTTCCTTATCTATTTATGTATTCCCCCACCGCAGCTCCCACCTCTCTCTTAATTAACAGAGCCAAGTAACCGCGCTGCACTGCCTGCCACCAGGTGGCTAAAATGGCTCTCTCATAGGTTGAAGGGAAGGCACAATCAACAGGCCGTGCACAGCACAACCAGCACTGCAATCTAACTGCGTGATGAGGAACTCAACACCCCCGGCAAACAGCCCGACACTCCACTCTACTGGCCTCAGACATGGCGGCAAAATATCCTTCGATGCCCCCCCAATGGAAGCACCCCTCTTAATCCCCACACTTCAAGGGATTGCACAGGGAAAACTGGCCTGTAGGAGCAGGCACAAACCGCAAAAGGAAATGGAAGGGTAAGAGACACCAGACCCTCGGTGTACAGTGCGACATCCATCCCCAGAGGTAAGTGTGGTGTTTTATTTACAGCAACCACTAAAATTGAAGCCCAATTTTATTTATTTATTTAGTACTTTTTATATACCACCCACCCAGTGAACACCAATACCTTCACCCTCCAATCCCACAGCCCCCAACTGCCAACCAACGCCACCAGAAACAGGCCAAAGGCAGGGAAGGCTCGGGAGCAGCGACCAGACAATCATTCAGGGTAATTCATGGAATTATTGTGCGCTGAAATCTCTTTCGCAAGCGTCCGTTTACTGATTCATGGAAGGCACTGCGCGTGGCTTACCTGGGACCTGGGCTGAAAACACAAATAAAAAGGGGGCGGAACATGCGAAATGGGGAACAACAAGCGAAAATGTGGGTGTAATGGGGGAAGTACAGCAGTGAAACCCTTGCAATGCCCACGCGCGCGCTGAGAGCACGTATTCATGGAATTGAACAGGGCAAACCCGTGCACCCCAAAAGATGTGCAGAGCCGGAAACATGTACGCCACGTGAAAGCAGGTGGAAGTGGCCCAGCGAAGCATAAAAGTGAGCACAAACAACAAGCAAGCTTATACAGCTATGATGAATGTCCCATTCCTCGCAGCAGTGATCATGGGACACCGTAGGAGGAGGAGGATAGCCAGGCCCCGCATTTTCTTACCCAGGACCAGCCTTTTTGGGATGCCTGATGACCAGGTCTATGGCAGGTATAGGTTTCCACCTCAAATCATCCTAGATCTGGTCACTGAGTGGGAGGATGACCTCACATCATCGACCTTGTACTCCCAAGCACTGATCCCTTGGAAAAGGTGCTCAATGTCCTGCATTTTTTCACCACTGGGTCATTTCAGCAGACAACTGCCATAGTTGGGGGTGTCTCACCGGTCACGCAGTCATGCTGCCTACAACAGGTGTTGTCAATCATAACTACACACCCCTCAGTCTGCAGGCAGATATACATGCCCAGAGCACCTGCAGAAAGGCAGGCCCTGGTCCAAGACTTTTACGGGGTGGCACACTTCCCCAAAGTGCTCGGTGCCATTGATTGCACCCATGTGGCCCTACGTCCACCTAGGGCCACTGAGCACATCTATCGCAACCGCAAGCACTGGCATTCCATCAACGTGCAGGTTGTATCCGATGCCAAGGGAATCATCACCTCTGTCTATGCAAACTATCCTAGGTCCACCCATGACAGCTTCCTGTTCAGAATGTCAGCCGTACACCGGAACCTGGAAGCTGGGAGGCATGGCAACACAATGCTCATTGGTGAGTAGAAATCCCTGTGCACATGCATGCATGTCACACACAGACAAATACACAAACCCAACTAATGACAACCATTATCACCTCCCCAGGTGACAGTGACTACCCTCTGAGCACCCACATGTTGACGCCAATACGGAACCCCACCACACCACCCCAGGTAAGATACAACGCAGCCCATATTGCAACCCGGGGCATAGTGGAGCGCACATTTCGAGTGCTCAAGTCACATTACCGCTCCCTTGACCGCTCTGGTATGCAGCTACTATATGCGCCCCCAGTAGTGTGCAGGATCATTGTGGCAGCATGTGTCCTGCACAATGTTGCAACCTGGTGGGGCGTACCGGTGGCTATGGTGGTGCCCCCACTACCCTAACCACACGCATGCCCACTGCCCATGGGAGGGGAAAGGGTAAGTTTTGTGGCAGCCCGTACCCAGCTTGTCGCTACGTTTTTTGCCTAAACCCCCCTCCCCCTGCGGAGTGCACACACGCCTGGCACATTCCAGGTGACAATTGATGATTACAAAGAGACAGTCAACTGTCACAACCTTAACACCCTGGTAATGTGTCCTTGCAGCATTGTCTGAATACCTAGCCACTTAAACAAACACAATCCCATGTGACCAAAAGGCACACATACAAGCTACTGATTCCACCCCCATGCAAAATAGCACATCCAAATGCTGGTAGGTCACATAAACCTCCCTCAACCCCATGTCAACCACCCCACACACCATGCCATGGCATGCAATGTGAAAACAAAACCTCGATAAAAATATCAACACACATGATACAGCTGTCACAAACCGCGCTGTTACAAATGGAAACAGGCCACAGACAATCCCCTCAGACACGGACTCTGAAGAAAAGGGTGAGCAAGAACATTCAACCTATACTAAAAGTACATAAATGCATGAAAGGCCTGAACCCCAAAACCTCCAACCTTTGGTGGCATGCATTTCAGGCAATCCAAAAAAATAAAAGAAAATGCGGGTTCTGTGGGGTGGTCACCCGCAACACCCCGTTCACTACACCACACAGTACAGTGAGTGGTGTCAGCGGCCTCAAAACCCCTGCAGCTGGAAGGAAAGGAAAAAAATGAGCCAGCAGCTCCAGTTCACGATCACGAAAGTCAATGTGAACATGTGCAGCAGGGACACAGCATGTCTCAGAAGGCAAGTAGTGTGTTGGTGGGTGGATGTTGGGGTGGGGGTGTGTTGTGTGTGTTGTGGGGGTGTGTTTGCAGGGCAATTCAATGCATGTTAGCATGGGAAATGCATAAACCCACAGTGTAGCATACATTTTCCATGTGAACCACTGCTGATCCTGTGACACATCATAAGCAAAGCCAACACAGGACGATCAATTTAACAGTATAACACATCATGAACAAAGGACCCAACAGTGACAATGTCAGACAGTGAGTAAACACCATAGCACAAGTCCCTCAATGTGACATTGCCACCACACGTCCCCCTACCATCATGAGAGTGGCCTCTACAGCTAAAGGGGGCATGGCAATGCATACAGCATGAAGTGCATGAACAATGTATACAGTCAAGGCAATACATGAATTAGCAAAATGAAATCATTCACAGTCATATACTCACCAAAATGCAGTCCAACCATGCACTGGAGAAACCATCATGAATCCCTGCTAGGGGTGTATACACAAGTTGGACTTCAGACTGGCCACATATATGACGGAAGTCCAATGCCTCTGTGTAAGTTACTGTCACACGGTGCCTCCCTTGCAAGCCCATGGAAAGGGGAAGCAGGAGTGGCATATGTGTCCGGATCCCAAGCCACTAACACAAACACGAGACAAGCCTGTTTGGGCCCAGCCGGAACACACAGTGGATGCCATCGGATGCCACATAGCATTCCTCCATGGGCTCATGGTCTCCATGGCCCGACCTGAGTAAGAGAAAGGTCATCATTGTCGTCACCCCCTGGTTGTACATCAGGAGGTGTGCATGGCACAGGTGCCCATCCACGCATAGCCCCAGCAAGCCCATCCACGGCAGCAAGCATGCAGGCCTGGTGAGCCTGATTCTGCATGAATATGGCACGGAGGTCCCCATGCACCACCTCACGTGTAACACAGAGTTCCTCCTGCAAAGACACACGTGTTACATAGAGTTCTTCCAGGGAGGCCTCACGTGACAGATGGACCTCCTCCCGGCTTGCATGGAGTTGGGCCGAGAGGGTGCGTTCCAGCTGCTCCATCCTCTGTTCTGCCTGTGTCTCCTGGACCATAATGAAAGCAGCCAGAGTAGTTCTGAGGGAGGTGTTATCTTCCCTCAGGGCTTCCCTGTGGGCCTGTGCCTTAGCAGCAATAGCTGAGCGCAGAGCCACCATTTCAGCCTGGCGGGCCCTGTTTGATGCCGCCGTGCCCAGCCTGAGTGTGTGGCACATGGACTGTATTGCCTGCTACTGAAGCTGTACCTGCCTATCAGGGGGGAGAATGGAATCAGCCACACGTTCCATGCCTTGAGCCAACATCTCAATTGCTCCCCCCTGTTGCTGTGCAATGGCATACATGGCATTCTGCCACACAGTGTTCCCCGGTGGTGCACGGCCACTGCATGGCTGGGCCCCACGCCTGTTGGGCCCAGGGCTGGACTGGGAACTAAAAGAGGCCCTGGAAATAATTACTGGGGACCAAAAGAGGCCCTGGAAATAAAGTTCAAAGTGGCCCTGTATGACACCTTTTCAGCAAGCCCAATGCTTTTCCTATGAGAAAATTTGGAAATACCACAGAAAAGAGGCCCAGGGTGCAGAGGCCCACCGGGAAATCTCCAGAGTTCCCCATGGGCCAGTCCACCCCTGGTTGGGCCCAACGAGATGTGGTCCTTCCTGTGCTGGCACAGCCTGCGGCTGCAGGACTGCATTCCTCCGTCGAACTGCTGCCCCAGGAACAGGAGCAACTGGTGTGGAGTGTGACTCTGCACCAGTAACCATCACGGGCCAACATTCCAACACTGACTGGCCGCTTGAATGGTCTACCCCCACTGCAGTGTGGCGGCCAGAACAGAATCCATTGCAGAATCACCCACCGTCAACGGCATGGATTCATGAGCATCCGATTCAACATCAGAGTCAGAGATAACCTCAGAGCTGTACCCAGAGGAAGGCCTGGACAGGATGGCCTGGAGCACCAAGGGATGTTCATGGCCTACCACCCCACGACCACCACTGGTGGTTGGTGGGTGACCTGAACCCTCCACCCTGTCTGCCATCTCCTCCTCCACTGCTTCCAGTGCATCATCACCTGTAACAAAAAAAACACATGAGTACATATTTCAGCAGCACATACCACTCACATAGACAACACAATATTGAGGGCCAACACATGAGGCAGTCATGTCACACACAACACAAACACTGCCATGCATGCAGTGGCAATGAAATGGAAGGGGACTCTGAAGGCAGACATGGATGCGTGTCAAATGCAAAACTCACACATGTACTACATGTTGCATATCAACTGCATCACACACTACCTTCTGGCAGGCATATATCTTGCTGAAAATGACAGATGCCAACAAAGAGATGGCATGCAGCCTAGCCATGGCACAATTCTCAAATAGCCGCAGCAGTAAGTCAAATAGAAGTGTCCATGACACATGTAAAATGCGTGTCAACATGCACTACAAGAACATAAATATCAATAAAAAAGCACACATGTCACTGAATGCAACAACGCAAGTGCTTTGAAATACAGTGAAGGGAGGCACATGGATACATACATGGCAGGTCACTTTGACAACACACAAATGAATAGGCATATTGATTTCCTTGTTCGGAGTGAGTTCATCCTCCTCTGGTGGTGGCCCACTGCCAGTCACCAGAATCAGGGAGTAATTAGAGGCCCGATTTCGTTTTGCACAGCATCGGAGATCAGTCCAATGCTTGCAGCAATCCTCAGCTGTGCGCCTCGCATATCCCATGGCACTCACACTATCCACAATGCACTGCCAGTGGACCTGACACTGGGCAGGCGTAGTATGGCAACCTGAGCCCACCACATATCGCGGTCGTGTGCCGACACGTAGTCCACAAGGAAGTCCAGTTGTTGTTTATTGAAAGGCTTCTTCCTTGCCGTGCCGGAGACCGGAGTGGTGTCTGGGGTCCCAGCTTCTTGCGCGGAAGCATTCTTCCTCCTCTTAGCCGGTTGTAGGGACCTTGAGAGGCAAATGCCGCTCTGGTTAGTAGGGGCAGTGGCAATGGTGGACTGGCCAATGGGAGTAGGTATTGGCATGAGGAAGGAAGGCCTGAATTGTGTGATTGGCTGCTGGGTGCTGTTGTCAGGACCCAGCAGCACAACTGCCTCAGTGCCAAGGGCTGTGACCGACACAGTCCTGGCTGGCAGACTCACTGCCGAGGTGGTGTTGGCTGCATCTGCCCATGCAGTTCCCACCACCTGGCTGCTTGGGGCAGCAGATGTCAACACTGCCCCAGATACATGTGCCTTGGTCACAGCTACCTTGGACACACGTGGCTTGGCCTTCCTCACCTGAAAATCTGCCTGGGAGTTCTGTGACAAGGCAGCCTGCGCTGGCTGACCCTGAGTCTGGGTGGTGGTTGACACAGCTGCACCTGCAGCTTCCATAACCTGGTGGCCTGTGCCAGCAGATGACACTGGCTGTGAGGTCAGATGTGTGCTGGGGATGACTGCAGCAGCAGCATCTCCCTGAGTCACTTGGAGTGGTGGCATGGCTGTCCCAGCAAGTTGCATGGACATCCTGCCCTGGTGGAACACCCGGGCCACGTCCCCCTCCGCATCCACCTTTGCCTCCTTGGACTCCCTGGACTCCCTGGCCACCCCGGCCACATGCCCCACCACGGCCAGCCCTGGGAGGTCGCCCAGCTTTGCCGCCCTTCCCTTTTGGTGGCTCCCAACCATGGCACTGATGGTATATTGCCAATGGGCGGTGCACACAACAATTGTCCTGGGCAATTGGGGTGAAGGGGGCAGGGTACGTGATGTTAGACGCACCCCTGTGCTCCTGTAAGGCTGTCTGTGACATCTGGTGAGAAAAGACAGGTCACACAATGCTCAGGCCCCCCAAAAATAATAATACATGTGCATGCAACCCGCAGTAGCCCACGTGCGTGGAATAAACCTCCCACAGTACGGCGTGGCACGCAGGGACACAAAAAATACGTACGCGTGGAACACGCAGGCTAGTCTGACCTCGAAAATGGGTGTGCAACACACAGGGGCAACCACAGTAGGAAAAATAAGCGTGCGCGATTCACCGTCTGCCTTGCGTGGAAAAGAAAAACACCAATGTGTGTGCGCATATGCATCTCCCCCGCCAAAACAAGAAGTACAATCTTTAAGCATTGTGACGTAATCGCGTGTGAACCCACACAAAGAAGAAACATACGCGGTCAGTCTCCACGAAAAGCACATACAGCGAACTGCTTACCCGAACGAACCTTTAACCCCTGCCGAAAGCAACGCCTGTGTGCATCACGTCACTTATGAGCTTACACGCTAAGGGCCTTTCCTTGAATTACATGCTCAAGGGCTGTTTTTTCACATGCGGACTCACCCTGCATTAAGATGGCCACGCGACAACGCACAGAAGACCACACTCCTGCCCAGAAGGCCATGTACCTGACCCCCAGAGCCCCAAGCAGCCTCCTATGAGCTATCTGCTGCTGCCAGCCTGCCTGTTACCAATGTGCCCTGCTATTTGGTGCCTGCACAGAAGCCATTGGCAGGGATCCTGTTCCTGTGTCCCCCTCTGCTTACCCAGAAGACTTCTGACTGGTTTACCATCACTCCACAGCCCAGCCCTAGGACCCAGTCGCCCACCCACACCTGCCTCGGGGGTTGCCATGTTGGACCAAACACCATCCGGGGCCAGTGGCAATCCCCTGGCAGAGAGGCGGACGGCTGCCAGCTTCACTGCAAATGAAGTTTGCATCCTGGTGTAGCAAGTCCTGGGGCATTATGATGCCCGCTTCTCGACATCGCGCCTTGACAAGGAAGGACAGAGGAGGATCTGGTCAGACATCATGGATGCCATCAATGTGAATGGGGTGGCATCCCGCGACTACAACCATGTCCTGAAGTGCTGGGCGGACTTCAGGTCCAGGACCCACAGCAAGGCCCGGCACCTTGTTGCAGCTCGTGGAGAAGTGGGGCGCCGGGACCAGTTGACCAACCTCCAGATGTGGGTCCTGGAGCGCACACACCCAGCGCTTTACCACGAGGTCCTCCAGTTGCAGACCCGTCAGGAGCTGAGTGGTAAGTGTCCCTGTGTTCTTGTCCAGTGTACTGCATGTTGAGGTGTGGCAGGAGTGTGCACCTTGGCCTCCTATCTAGCATGCCCCATGTATGTATGTCTGTGTGCAGGGCCATGACAGCGCTGCATGTGAGTCCACTCAAGCCTGTTCCACGTCAATGGTGTCTGTGTTGCAATGCATGATGTGCACCAGCATGGGACGACACACACACATGTTTTCATGCCTGTGTCTGGACTTAGCCATGTTTGGGGTGTGAGACATGGATGCTGATGTCACCATCATGATCATGCATGGTGTACACGTGCGTGTGTCTGAGTAGTGTGTATGTGACTAGGAAACGCCATGGATGCATGACACATGACCATCATGATGCGTGAATTGACTGATGCGGCCTAGTTGTCCATAAATCCACTGTGACGGGAGTTAGACATGGCCGATGCATGACTTTTTCAAGTGGTGTGTGTGCATGTGATCAGAATGTCCCATGATGCATGTGATGTTCAGCCCCCCATCGGATGTTCCAACAGTGCCTTGGAAATGGATGCAAATATCTGTTGCACGTGCCATGCTTGTTTGTGCATGTGTGTTGCTTGCACTGACCCGTGTGTTGTGGAGGGTGATGATGGAAGTGACGTTTGACAGTGCCACTCATGTGTAATTGCTTTGTGTCTAGCAGACTATTGTTCAGTACCCTGATGCTTGTGTTCAATTTCTCCCTATCTACAGCAACGACTGAGGAAGAGGGCGGAGATGGCGCTGTGGAGCAGAGCGGCGTGGATGCCTCCACCAGGCGGAGACGCATGGCTCGGTCACCCTACCAGGACATGTCATCTTCCGGGACCGAGAGGACTGGTGCCACGTCCATGGCCAGAGCTGCCGAGGGGATGCCAAGAGGCCAAGGTTGGAAGTGGGTTCCTCGGTAGTGGTAGGGCAGGTGAGCCCCCACAGAGGCTGTCCAGAGTAAAGACGGTGTGGAGGCATCAAGGTTGGTGGTGGGTGAGGAGGAGGAGGCAGCATTAGACCCGCACATGGGCCCTGCTGGGCGTGATTCCACTGGTGCAAGTGGTGCAGTCCA
The DNA here is from genome assembly GCF_040938575.1 of Ambystoma mexicanum. Lineage (NCBI taxonomy): Eukaryota > Metazoa > Chordata > Amphibia > Caudata > Ambystomatidae > Ambystoma > Ambystoma mexicanum. Next base: position 658,303,895 of record NC_090932.1, on the reverse strand, counting down.
GGGGCAGGGGCAGGAGGCAGCGCAAGTCACTGCAGAGGGGCCTGTGCCTAATCCTGTCCCTGATATTGAGACTGCATCAGCATGCACTGGCAGGGATGCCCCATCCCAGGCCCGTCCGCAGGTAGGGGCGTGTTCCACGTCAACTGACATTCCTCTACCTACGGACGTGGCGATCCATGACAGGGTTGAGCCCGTCCTAGTCGACATCGTGTTGCGCACACGTGTGATTCATGATGATGTGCATGCTTCCTGGCAGGACCACACACGTCATCACGGACAGTTGTGTGTCAACATTAACCGGCTCGGAGGGCTCATTGTCGGGGGTTTTCTCCATGTGCTGGACGCTCTTGCAACCCTCTCCTCCTCTTCACCCACTATGCGCTAGTCATACTCCATGCCGTCTTCCAGCCTACATGCCACCAGGGCCCCCTGTGGACCTTCCCCAGCCAGTACGGCCAGTCTGGTGGAGATCCCAACCGTGCCACAGTCGGGAGTCGGAGGTCCAGCAGAGGTGGTCACCCAACAACTGGACCCCTGGCAAAGGAGGTTGTGCAGGCACCTTCAAGCAGGGCACATGCATGACAGCCCCATGGGTTGCCATCTTCCCGGAGCCAGGCATGATGGCACAGAAAGATGGCATCAAGACAGCAGCATGCTCGACGTAGGAGGTGTGAGGACTCGGGCCGACTACATCACGGGAGCAGGCAGCGGCCGAAGGGCAGGAGGACCCTGGACGAAGTGTGTCTTCTGTGTGGCAGCAGTTGGGCCAGCTGGTAGATGAAGAGAGGTGGTGGGCAGAGAGGGCACGGCTCACCATGGTCAGGGCGGACAACTCCATGCGGCGAGCCTTGAGGCGGGCAGAGTTCCTCGAGGAGAATCGCAGGCAGTTGGCGGAGAGCATGGCGGCGTCCCTTCGAGCCTGCGAGGATAGAGCCCAGTCCTGCCTTCAGGCCATAGAATCGGAGTTCGATGATACCCTGGCCAAGACTCTTGGGAAGAACGGTGAGCCATAGGACTAGCCCGCCGCCATTGTAAATAGTAATTTAGGCTTAGGTTTCCTTTCGTTTTATTCTTTTTTTGGAGTCCACAGACATTGCTCCACATTTTGTATATAGTTGTATTTTTGTAGGGTTTTTGGTAAGTTTAATTTTGTTTTGGGATCATGGACCCTCAAAATGTCATTGTACATAGTTGTGGTACTGTGGATTATCTTCTTTTTTTCACCCATGAAGGAATGTTTTTTTTGGTTTACCCTTTGGAATTAGATTTTTGGACTTTGGACATGGACCACTTTGAGGATTTGCTTTTTTTCTCCTTGGGATTTCATGTTTTTTTGGATTTTGCATTTCATTTCAATTCCCATTCATTTATTTTTCATTGTCATGGTTGCTTTACCTTTTGTAAATTACATTTTTTTAATACATTTTCATCAAGTCATATATTTTTGTTGTCTGCTCTCATTTGTTTGGTGCATGTGTCAGTCGTCATTGCCTCAGTCATGTGTCACTGCTGTGTGGCCACGTTGGGCATGTCTTTGGGGGCATGCATGTGTTCTTCTGTGAATGACACCCCATGGGGACTCTACAGGGTAGTGGGGTCAATGGATGGGTGTGGAGTTGCACTGTTAGGAGGCAACGTGGGGTGGAATTTGGGTGGACATTTGCTACATGATTTTTATGTCATGGCAATGTGTTGGTTGTGAGGACATGAGTCGGAGCCTGCTTGCAGGTGCCCGTCACTGGTGGAGATCATGAGTCCGGGCCTGCTTGTGGGTGCTCGGTGCCATGTGGGCTGCCTGCGCTGCATGGACACAGGTGATGGTTGGTCCCCTGTGGCATGGGCCGGCTGCGGGGCATGGTCACGGGTGATGGTCTGCCTGAAGGCCATGGTCACGGGTGATGGGCTGCCTGCGGGGCATGGTCAGGCATTATGGGTGGTCCCCTGTGGTGCATGGTCAGGTTTGATGGGTGGTCCCCTGTGGTGTGGGCTGCCTGTGGGGCTTGAACATGGTTGTAGGGGGGTCCCCTGTGGTGTGGGGTGCCTGTGGGGCACGGACACAGGTGATGGGTGGTCCCCTGCGGCATGGGCTGGCTGCGGGGCATGGTCACAGGTGATGGGCTGCCTGCGAGGCATGGTCAGGGCTGTAGGGGGATCCCCTTTGGAGTGGGCTGCCTGCAGGGCATGGTCAAGGGTGTAGGGGGGTCCCCTGTGGTGTGGGCTGCCTGTGGACCATGGACACAGGTGTAGGGGGGTTGCCTGTGGTATGGGCTGCCTGTGGACCATGGGCACAGGTGTAGGGGGGTCCCCTGTGGTGTGGGCTGCCTGTGGGGAATGTACACGGTTGTAGGGGGGTCCCCTGTGGTGTGGGCTGCCTGCAAGGCATGGTCAAGGGTGTAGGGCGTCCCCTGTGGTGTGGGCTGCCTATGGACCATGGACACAGGTGTAGGGGGGTTGCCTGTGGTATGGGCTGCCTGTGGACCATGGACACAGTTGTAGGGGGGTCCCCTGTGGTGTGGGCTGCCTGTGGGGAATGTACACGGGTGTAGGGGGGGTCCCCTGTGGTGTGGGCTGCCAAGATTTGCCACATTTTTGAAATCACTGCACTAGTGAAATTACTTCCACAGTCTGATTCTTTTCTTTGAGGTAAACCAAATCTTGAAAAATATGGCTGAGTAGGACGTTGAGTAATTGCAGTCTGTGCAGTGGGTCCTGTGTTTCCAGTCTTTTGCTTTGTTTCCTACTGAGGAGCTTCCATTCACTCTTTCACTCCTTCCTACCGCAAAGCGGCTGTGGAGTAGGACGTTGAGTAATTGCAGTCTGTGCGGGCCTGAAGGCCTAAAGGGAGGAAAGAAGGAAGGACCTCCAAATAAAGGTACTTTAAATTTCTGAGTTTTCACCCTCTCCTCCTTATATCATCTAACTGACAGTGTCCGTGCCTGGTCCTGGCTTGTGTGCACTTGTTACATTTCTAACCTGAGACTTCACACAAACTGACTAAGCACTGACTTGCAGGAAAAAGAAGGTCACCTCTTTCATTGGTTTGATCGAGAGTGACGGTGGGCTGTTTACAGCCTTTGAGCTCTCAGACATAAGATGGATATTCTCTGTTCACTTATGCGTTGAGGCTCCACTGAGTGACTGCGGGCTGAAATAGCCTTTGAGGTCTTTTCTGCGTGACAGCCTTTCTCTTCCAACACCTCAAGCTCTGCAACTGTTATACTGCACTACAGGTACTTTTAACAATGTATCCACTACTTAAGTTTTGTTGGGGAGAAGTTGGACCCCCACCAGGGCTTCTGGGGGTCAGCTATGGGAGACCCCAACACCTCCCATTTTGCCCAAAGAAATGCAGCAGAGTCCCAAACAGGCAGCAACATGTTCCAAACTGTGTTTATTTCTGGGCAGCAAAAAAAACCACACAGAGCGATTCGTGCACAGCGAAAATCCAGGCACCGTCTCCCCCAGGGCTGGCTTGTAAGCCAGCTTTGTAACACACTGCAGGCTGACATCACATGATGGACCAGCTCCCAGAAACCTATCTCATCCTGCTATTGGCTGCTAAGTGATAGGTTACCAATGTAGCCCTTATAGGAAGCCTGATCATTGGGCATTAGGACTTTTGCGTCAGTGGGTTGGTTTAGCTGCGCCACCCCCATTACCTAATTCTAAAATTGTTGCAGTATGAATTTGTTCCCATTAGTTTTAGCTGAAACAGGCTTTTCGCCCCTGGGCCCTCAGCGTTCATTGTCCAGAGCTGAGCCATTCTTGTTACAATTATGTTTCAAATGATGTGTGGGTCTTGCAAAAATGTCTTTCGTTCCCAGGGAAAAAACACTGGGCTCTGGAGGTTCTGTCTGCCAGAGTTCACTGTCGTTCAAAGAAAGGAATCTTAGCTTACTGTAAGACCTTGGTTGCTGCTGGATTTGCGAGGAGCATTGCTGAAGTCAGCACGAATCCCCACTGCGTCTGGTGTTCAGTGAGACAAATGCAATTGGCTGTAATTTTCCTGAAACATGGCTTTATACTGTGCAATTAGATCAGGTTAGTTCATATAGGCATCTGCAAGCCTTTAAACAGGGATTCTTGTGTTTTGTAGATTCTGGTATTGCTGCATTGGCTAATGTAGCATGTAGGTTGCAATGTTGGTGAAGTGAGTGTCTTTCAGCATATTTGTCACCCATGGGTGCGCTGGGGCCTGGTTCAAATGATAAATGCGCTCCTTATTCTTCCTGCTGTCCTGTCTGTTGATGTGCCTGGGGTGAGGGGCAGGAGTTTGCTCTCCGTTTTCCCTCTTCAGTTTGATTCAATTTCCTGCCAAATATGCCGTCATTGTGAGGTGATGTTGCTTAGGCATGGCTATGGGCAAATCCGTGAGGACAGATGAATCTACTAAAGCGGATGATATGCAAAAGGCCACTCTCAATGTTATGGATGAGGAACAAACCATGTCACAGTGCCACGAGGGTTTGAAATACCAACACTGCTGTAGAAATTGGGAAGGGCAGTAATGGGGTTGCTGTCGAGATGATGAAGTGTTCCTCGACACCTCCTGTGCTGGTCTTGAGGAAAAGTCTCTGGTTCCATGCCTCAACCCCTCAAAGACTACTGGGGAGAGCTAAGGAGAATCTATCTATACCCTCTGATGGTGATGGTTTTTCCTTCCAAAATTCACCTGAGTCGGTGGAGCTATTTGTGTTTCGGTCAGGCGATTTACCTTCAGACCTTGATTTCTCTGTGTCAAGTGCGACAGTGTTAGATGTGCAACAAACTTGGGCAATAAATGGAGCAGTCTTTCCTCCTCTAAGCAAGGTCCTTTCTTGAATGTCTTTGTAACTATGGGCCCTGTGAATTACTCAATCCATGATTTGGCAACTGCGCGTGACACCATTCATCCACTGGTGACTGCCTGTGAATCTCTGCTGGGAGAGATCACTGACCTAGAGATGGACTCTACACACAAGGCCCTGGCGTATCCAAAGAGGCCCCATGATACTTCCCAGAATAAAAAAGGGTGGGCGAACTACTCTGTGAGACAAGGGGAGGGTCTGGGTCACAATCTCACAGTAGAGATTGATGAGGTCACAAGCGGCTTTGAGTCTGCTACTGTGCTCACATGGGAGGGTGTGCCCCTGGAGGGTGTGGGAAATATGGAAAACTGTGTGGAATCAACTGTATCTGAAGTTTCCCCTTTGCCATTCTATCCGGGTAATGGGGATACTGTGTTGCCTGCAGGGGGTAATAAACAGTTGGTTTATGATCCCCCTAATATAGGTCCCTCGGGTGACCTTGGTGAGAATGAATCAGGGGGAGTCTCCCCCCATCAGGGTCCTCTCCCTCATTCGGCTGAGGTAGTTTCCGACAAGCAACTCCCTAACGAGTTTTCATCTATGCTGCTGTCTAACTTGCATATCAGTCTAAATCTTGCTCTTAAAATGCTGGCTGAAAAGCAAGATTTGGTTGGCGGGATGCTTGTGGGCCAACAATCAGCCTTTAATGATCTGTCTACCTGGCTTCGTTATTTGGACGGCTTTTGCCAGGGCTCATCGACCAGGTCTGATGAGTCTGGTGGTATTGTCAAAACTGTGGATGCCAAGGAAAAAAGATTGACTGAGTTTGATGAAATGATTTCTATTTTGTTTGAATTGTTGATGACCAAACCTACATCTAACATGGTTGACAGGGAGGTGATAGCCACACCTTGTCCTGTAAGGATATTTGGCGTGTTACAGCACAGAGTACAGCACTACTGCACAGGTAGCAAACAGCACAGAGTACAGCACTACTGCACAAGTAGCACATTTTTTTTTTTGCAGCACCACCACAAGGGTGCGGTGCATTGCTATATGTGTTACCAGATTAACAAGGAAAGACAGGCCATTCAGTCAAAAACGATTTTAAAATATAAGATGCAAATCTATTTTTACAGTTAAAAGCACACGTGCTCATTTAAAAATGCACACTATTTTTCACCTGAAATGCCTATGGTGCGAGAGACACATTTGAAAATTAACAGCTAACCTATTAACCATTAACCTGACTAATAAAACCTTATTTAACATAACCCACTAATAAAAATGTGTTCTCCACTGCAGAATTAGGCATACTCTGAAAGCCATTTAAATGTGTGTGCAGATTTTTTTTCTCTTCTCTGCCTGCTTCTCCGTGTTTTTGTGCACAGTAACTGCAGGAAGAAGGAAGTCAGATTTGAAACAATTGCAAATGTATAAGCGAAGCTATTGTTGAGAGTAGGAGGATGAGAGATGAGGGATTTCATTGGGACACGTCATACAGAGGGCTGAGATGAAAGTTTTAGTGGGCAGTATCGGGGAAAAAGACAGGGAGACGTTTTTCTGCACTACTGGGGAGAAGACCTGGCTGTGGGACTCCTGACTGAATGCAGATTCCTGCGTCCTGCTACAGTCAAGATTTGGCAGAGCTGGGAGGAAGACCTTTTCCTGGTTGGAGGCATTCCTATCTGCAAAAGCTAAGAATTCCAGGCAATGACCCCGGTCTGAAAAGGAAAGGCGATCCTTTTACTGGGGTTAATCTTCAAGGGAACCACATCCCGAAGGAGAACAGCTGAAGAAAACTCTGAACAGATAAGGTAATTACATAAGCGTGGGAGCCGTGTGTGCACGAAAATATGCTCAGTGTAGGAAAGGGGATTCCTGTGCGTGTCTTAATCAAATACCAATGTTGCAATTTGAGTTCTGTTCTCCGCCACTCTCTTTGCAGTGTGTCATAGACAATGCTTTTACTGTACCATTTTATTTATTTCTGTAAAGAATGAGATCGTGTTTATATGCAACTTTTATAATACAGAAAAATATTTGAAAACAGACGGGTGGTGTATTTACTATTTACCATTACAATGCCGATGATGTGGGGAGATTTTTAAACAGTGCAATGGTCATTTTAAGACAGATGTGTGCATGTCAGAATCAGTATGAATAATTGTGAGTGACTGTAGCATAGCTTGTTGGAGGTACATGAGCCAACGGGAAGAGAGACTCTCTGAACATAGCTCCCTACCGTATATAAGGTAGTGGAAATTACCACAAGACTACCATATATAGCTCTCTGTCGTAAATAAGTCAGTGAGTTCGCCCATGGTGGCACACCAACACTATCACTGACAAAATGTGGTATTCCTAAAATGTAGGTCTGAGGTCTCTCTAGTGATCACACGAAAAATCTAAGCAAAGATAAGGGATTCTGGACATTGGGGCCACAAATAAAACAAGGGAATTATGCTCACCAAAATACAACCAACCGCGCCTACCACCCACGTATACCAAATATGCAGGTCTGGGTGCTGAAATAATGCATGTCCATTGTATTATTGTTGCACATGGCCAAATCTGAATACAAAGAGTGATTATTGCTAAGTTATTTTTCGGCGGTAATAAAATACCGTCAGGCCCCAAATCTCCACAAAATACCCTACATATTTATGGTGCGTTGCAGGCCGGGAAAGTGATCCTAGAGTACCTACTGGGCGTGGCAAGCGTGTCTCACACTGCCATTTGCACATTAAAGGGAACCCATTTTATAATAGCAGTGTGCCACTAAAAACGAATTTCAGAATGTCACAAAGGGAAACCACATTCTCAGATGTAGTGCAATATTTAGAGGCAAAGTTATTTGCACATGGGAATTGGTCTTCGAATAGCACGTTAGAATGGAGTAACCGCATTCAGGGTGAGGTGCAGAAAGAAAAACTAGACAATATTTTTGCAGAAGGCAGCATAATTCAGGTCTGCCTTACAAGATTATTGAATGCAGCCGATAAATACGGCTATGCGGCAAAATATGGTTTATTTTAAACAAGTCCCTGCGAATGCAAGAGAATGATACTCAGCTAATTAACAGGTTAAAGACTGAATTAGAGGGGGCAAGTAAAAATCATGAAATGTTGAGAGCAGAATTGGATGTATGCCAAAAAGACATGCAATTAAAATGCAGAGACTTTGATACTCAGTTATCCAAAAGCAAGAAACAATTTGAAGATAGTGAGCAAGAATTGGCACACTTAAAAGCCTTAGTGGATCACATTAGGCAGGATAAAGATGAGGTTGTTTCAGAAATGCAGATTTTACAAAAAGAACATTGCGAAAAAGAAGGTGATCTCCAGAGTGCAGAACAAGAAATGATTAAAATGATTCAAGAAAGAGACAAGAGAAATAAAGAGTTCAATGAATGCCAAATGCAAATGTGCGATATGCAGGAGGTGATTAATAAAATGAATGATGAAAATAATTATTTGCAAAATGAAGCAACCAGACTCCTTAAAAAGTGTAAGGACTTAGAACAGCAAATGTGCATTCCCAGGTCCCAGGAGAGGCGGCGGGGTACCACATTCAATGGAGTGGAGGTGAATTCTAGCTATGCCCAAAGAGCTAGTGCTACAGTGGCTGGGCCGGTGACTGAACTTGGTTGCAGCGCCCTTGGGGGATTCAATACTCCCATTGGGGGCAGCCACCAATCTCATACACCTGAAAACAGGATTGAGTCACAAAATAGTGCAATTCCATGCATTGCAACAAGTAGCCCCATAAAAATAATGAAATCCATTAAAGCCCTGATCAAACCATTTAAAAAGGGAGGTGAATGCTGCATTGAGGATCACTTAGAAGCGGTACATGACATTTTTAAAGCACTCCAGATACCTAAGGAACAGTACAGACAATATTTTCATTTAACTTTAGATGCCCCGACGGCCAGCATCATAAGGGGATTAAATGAACAGCAGAATATGACATGGCTGGAGTTTGAAAAAGAAATTAGGCGTCATTTTTCTCCTTTTCAGTCATTGCAGGAGGCAAAGAAAGTCGCGTACACAATTACTGCTGGACCTAATACATCCCCTCGCCAATTTTTACAAGACTTAAAAAGAGCATTCTCTCGCTTTGATGTATCTTTTGACTCAAATTCCAATGAGTTTAAAACCGCATACTTCTATGGGCTACAGAAAGACATCATATCCCAATTGGTCCGTGAATTTGACCGTGACAAGTCCCTTGAATGGATTGTACATCAAAGCACAAAGCTATATGAGGTACTCTATTGTCAGGGTAGAGAAAGTGATAAAATGAAAGATACCAGGCCTAAATCTAAAGAACCCTCAGCCACAGTAATGGAAATCAGGTCAGCCAAAATGTCCCTTGAGTCTGCTCAAAGCCAAGGTAAAAATAATGTGACACCTGAACAAAGGGGTAATCAACAAAGATCGCCATTTCCTGTACCAATGTTCCAAACACATGATCCTAGTAATAGAGAGAGCTACATCAGCCCTAGATATTTAGGGGATAGACCCCGGGTAGGATATCGACCTGATATGGCAGGTATGAACAATAACCAGAGACAAAATCAAGATCAAAGAAATGATGGTCCCTACCAGTCATTGGGGACACAGAGTAGGTTTGATCCCAACACCATGATATATGGTAATCAGGATAGGCCCCGATATGTGGATCGATTTACTGATAATGGAAATCAACATAGGGGCCAGTACCCACAATCTGAGAGACAGGACATGAGGCAAAACGTGAACTACAATCCACGCCAGTACAATGATTCCCCACCAGGGGACTATAATCAAAGGATGGGTGCAACCCGCTCCCCTCCACAAATGAATCAAGAGTTCAGAAACCATCCCAACCGACATCAATCACCTGAGACGTATCAGAATAGATCCAATCAGGGGGAAAACAACCAATATCGACCTAGGCCACAGAAAGAGGAGCCTAGAGAGATGGAAAGGTTCCAGTGCCTTGAGGCCCAAGAGAAAATTTTAGCTGAGCAAATAGGAAAGCTCTATACAGCGCAAAAACAACCTTCCAAAGAGGGGGCTGATGGCCATAGCAATGACCGGGGGGCTTCCGAAAAGTGACTAAGTACTCATGATAATCGCAGTGCCAAAATGACAGATTGCTCTGATATAATTTTGCATAACAACTCTGAGATGCCTAATGGATTAAAAATGAAAGTACCTGTAAATGAAATTGTGATAGAAAGTGCAAATACTTCTAAAAAAGAGGTACGGTTTAACTTAGAGCTAAATAAAACAGTAAAGATTTGCACAAATGAAAAAGAAACATTAGGAATTCCAAAAGAACAAAGGAACAGATTTAAGAAAAATGACTCATGCATGGGGAATACCAGTGAACAGGGAGTAAGTGGGGATGCCATAGCTCCTTCCCTGGGCAAGCAAAACAATGACCAAACACAGACAGAAAAAGGAAATACTCACAAGGAGGGTACAAGTCAATCACCTGAAGAATTCTTTGAGCCACATATTTTTGAAGAGGCTGAAAGGGCTGGTATTACACTAAATGATCACAAATGCACAGAATTAAAAAATGACAAATTGCTGAATGATGTTGTTACACATGTTCAGTTGGAAGGTTGTAATGTGGTCTCTGATGTTACCCAGATGGATGGGCGAACAGTGGCCACAATCCAAAAAACCTCTGAACATGGAGAAATGAATAAAATATATCGCACAGAAATGGGTAAAAAGGAGGGAAAAATGTCTTTTCATTTACCAATGTGCTTAGCCAAAAGTCAAAAAGACCTGAGAAAGGTGAGCCCTGAAATCAGTAAGAATTCACATTTCTTATGTGTATTAGAGGAAGTTGAGGACAGATATTATGCACCCATCACTGTAGAAGAAAAATGCCACACCTTCGCTATGATTGACACTGGCGCACAGGTCACAATTATGTCCAAGGAGCTGGTAAAGAGTATCATTGAAGGGAGGCCTCCACAGAGTCAGATCACAGTGAAGGCAAATCAAGGCCCAGTGCATAACTTTAATGGGGAGGAGGTGCCCATCATAGGTGTAACTGAGGTTGACATAAAAATAGGAAAGCACAGAATGAAACAAGAGGTATTGATCACATCTATTTGTGAAATTCCATTTCTGATGGGGACAGATTGCCTGAAAAGATTGTCTCCTCTCATAGATGGGGTGAATGGAGTGCTGTGGTCCTTAACCAAAAAACCATTGAGGCCTAAGAAACTAAAATCACAAAACAGCAATATAAATGAATGTCACACCGTTGCCAAAACAAATGATGCTGTGGAGGTATATCTCCAGAATAGCTGCATACCTAGTGTCACTGTTATATTAATGTGTCAAGACAAAATGCAGAGCGACAATGAAAAACTACCTGTACAAATATACTTGGACCCAAGGAAAGATTGGCAGACTGCCATAGATGAGCACACATTACGTTTCTATTTAAAAGAGAAAACATGCAAACAGAATATTGCTCCTAAAACAGATTCAGAAAAACACATTACCATTCTGGCAGAAATACACATGGAAGATGAGCAACCATGGGTTCATGTTGGTATAAATGATTATCTTAAAACAATAAAAGCCACTTTAGCACTTGAACATGAAAGGAGTTTCATTAATGAGAAATTGTTGCAAAAGATTATGGAGACGGAAGAAATACCGAAATTTAGGATTAAAAACCAATATGTTTCTGGGTTGGACAGTCCAGACTTTGAAAACCGAATTGCAGGCAGATGCATGCTTAAAATTAGCATTGGGCAGAAAACAATTTACCATAATGTATGGATAGTGAGTGGAGCACAAAATGAATTTTACATGGGCAATGACATCATGCACAGAATGTGTATGGTGTTAGATTTCCTTAATCAAAAAATATGGTCACGCCTAGGTGGTCCGGCACCTGAATTTGAAGACAAAAGAAGGGCTTATCATTGTGCACAACTGGTTCCTTATGCAGTCGAATTACAAATGAGGAAAAATACTATTATTCCTGCATTTACAAAACAGTTTGCAATAACACTGAAATGCAAAAATGGGCAGCAGATGAAAGGCTCTGATGCATTTGTATGCCTGAATGAATCCATAAAACAGCAAGGCCTGGATTATGAATACATTCCATTGGTAGACATTGGTGAGGGATCTGTAAAAATCATGGTAAATAATAAAGGTTGTCAGGATATTCATTTAGAGGAAAACTCCCCATTAGGAATGGCCATACAAAAATCACATTATACGGCAGATTTAAATAACATGGTGATTGGGAATATTCCTGAAAAATATGTAGATGCCAAGGGTGAGTTGCCAGAACACCTGGACTCTCAGCCCAAAGGAATATTTAAAATTCATTCTGTGTATCCTTATGATTCAAATGAGACAGTGTGCTGCCATCAAGAGGATTGCATAATATTTAATTTAAATGAAAATGAAACAGGAAATCAGCCCACTGAAGTGGAAGCTGATATGCCAAAATATTTAAAAGTGGCAGCTCTACAAAAAGACACAGCCACACAGTTAGAGGAAAGCGCTGAGATTCCTTTACCAGAAGAGTTTCCAGAATTTTCCAGAATGGTAGAAGAGCAGATCTCCTTAGCGGATGCATGTGACAGCGATAAGGATAGAGACGACCTGAGGGAAATATTTATGGAGTTTAAGGATGTATTTGCAAAAGATGCTTATGAATGTGGTTTAACTGATTTACATGTGGCCACACTACCAGAAGGTTGTAGCAGAAATCCAGTGTTTGTACGCCAGTATAGACTACCGCTGGCATGTTTAGAATCATTGGCAGAGATTATTAAAAATTTGGAATCACGGGGAATAATCAGGCCCATTCATAGCACATCCAATACGCCTATTTTAGGTGTGTTAAAGCCAAATGGTCAATGGCGGCTGTGTGCAGACTTAAGAGAGTTAAATAAAAGAGTACCAGTATCTAGATGGCCACTACCATTCATTGATCAGGGCCTAGCTCAGATACATGGTTCAAATGTATTTACCACGTTAGATCTCACATCTGGATATTGGTGTGTGCCATTGGCAGAGGAGATACAACACTTATTTTCCTTTACATTTGACAGGACTCAATATGCCTGGCTTAGAGCTCCGTTCGGGTACATCAATAGTGGGAGTGAATTTGGCATATTTTTGAGAAAGGCCATGCCGGATGCAGCGGAAAGAGAACAATAGTTTATGTGGATGATGTCCTGATAAAAAATGAAAGCCTGAAAAGCCATTTTGATGAAATAAGACATGTACTTGGCCAATTGCAGAAAGCAGGCGCCAAAGTATCTTTGCAAAAAGCACAATGGTGCAAGAAAAAAGTGAACTTTCTAGGGCATGAAGTGACTGAACGTGGGCTAAATCCACAAAGGAAGAAAATAGAGGCAATACAAAGATTAAAAGATCCTAAAGATGTGAAAGGAGTAAAAAGTTTATTAGGGATGACAGGCTATAACAGAAAGTTCATTGAGAATTATGCAGAAATCACTCAACCATTGAATAAACTGCTTAAACTAGATACTCCCTGGAGATGGGAAAGAGAGCAGTCTGATGCAGTGGATAGATTGAAGGAATGTCTTGTAAAGGCACCATGTTTAGCATACCCCATAAAGGACAGGGATTTCTTTATAGAAATAGGTTTTTCTGAACATTGTATGTCAGCAGTATTATCACAAAAACACGATTTGAATCACAAAACCATTGCATATGCAAGTAAGGCATTTTCCCAAGTTGAAATGAAATTTAATGAATGTGAAAAGGCCCTATTAACCACTGTGTGGGCGCTACAACATTTCCGCCCCATTGTTCAGGGAGAAAAGGTGATTATTGAAACAAATCATCAACCTTTGCAATTTTTAGAGAGTAAAAGAATTAGATCAGGCAATCTAGCGCAATCCTGAATCACTTCATGGACGCTGGCATTACAAGGTTTTCCCGTAGAAGTGAGATATGGACAAAATAAAAAGAGCCCAATTGCTCAAGGGTTAGCTGACTTACATGACTGTGCAGCTGAACAAATACCAAATGAAATGGAAGTGGAAACTAGTTTGCAGGAATTTGAACAATCATCACACAAAGCTTTTGATGAAAAAACATGCAAGGATTTGCCAACTGTATATGTGGATGGTTGTGCATTTCACATTGAAAAGACAGTAATAAACAGTTAGTGGCAGGAATAGGAAATGTCTGGTTGAAATGTGAAGGCGTCCCCAGTATAGGGATGAGGATTGGGGATAGGAGCAGTCAGGTGGCGGAATTGGCAGCCATCTATAAAGCAATTGCTACTGCAGTTGATAAAAAGTTCAGTGAAATTGTCCTGGTGACTGATTCTGACTATGCACGGAATAGCTTTGTGGAGTATTTGCCTAGTTGGAAAGCAAGAGGCATGGTTACATACAACAAAAAGCCACTTAAACATGGAAAAATGATACAAGCCATAGACAAATTGGTGTCAGAAAATAATTTAACAATATACTGGAGAAAAATTCGTGGGCATTTAAAAACACCAGGAGAGGATAAGGAGGGAAATGATAAGGCAGACCATCTGGCTAAGATTGGGGCTGTGATGGGAGAATTGCTACATATTGATTATTTAATGGGTGAAATACAAATTGATGCAGTGACACGTTCTAAAGCACCAAAGGAGGTAGATCAACCGGTGGTGCAGTGGAGTCATGACACGCCAGACCAAGATTTGATTGAGGCACAAAAGAATGATCAAATTTTGGGAATCTATTATAATCATTTGATAGATCCTGAACAAAATCCTTTAACAGAAAATGATTGTATGGGAAAAGAAGAGTTGAGGGTGTTATTAAAGAACAAAACACAAATCAGATTACAGGATGGACTCATGATTAGAGAGTCCATAACAGGACAAATACAGTGGGTAGTACCCCTTTCATTCAGAGGACTGATGCTACACCATGCACATGATGCCATAACTGCAGGCCATAGAGGTTCACAAAAAACATTAGAAATATTAAAAGATTATGCTTACTGGCCACATATGTCCCAAGATGTGGAATTATATACTAGAGGATGTCTAGTATGTGCCCAATTTAAACCTGCTTCACCAATGTATAGAGCACCATTGATGAAAAGAGGCCTAACTCTCCCATGGTCAGATTTGCAAATAGACTATGTAGGTCCTTTAAAAAGGTCGAGCAGGGGACACCGTTATATTTTGAGTGTGGTATGTTTGATGTCAAAGTGGATTGAATGCATTCCTGCACCAGATTGTAGTGCGCAAACAGCAGCCACATTGCTGGTGAACCATGTGTTCTCAAGGTTTGGGTTGCCACAAAGAATTGAGTCAGACAGAGGAAGTCATTTCACAAGTACTCTAATGAGTAAAGTATGGCAAATACTAGGTGTGAAAAGGAAACTACATATCGCATATCGGGCGGCGTCTTCAGGTACAGTTGAAAGAAGCAATAGGTCTGTTGTGGATATTTTAAAGAAATTTGTGGCAGAAGCAGGTTCCAGCTGGGATTTACATTTACCGTTGGTTCTGATGGCAATCAGGTCGACTCCTGCCAAAGCAACAGGTGTTAGCCCCCATGAGGTATTAACAGGTAGGAAAATGGTGTTACCACAACACCTACTATACAGAACACATGCGCAAACTCTAGTGAGTGCATCCACAGTTCATGAATATATTGATGAACTGAGGAGGCATTTGCAACATGCATTTGCTTTTGTGCAGAGAAATCTGGAAAGAGCTGCTGACAGTGCAAAGTCATATTATGATAAAAAGGCATCAGCAAAGGAATACAGTGTAGGGGATCAGGTGTACAAGTTTCATTTTGGAAAAAGTAAACAGAAAAATTCTAAATTTCTAGCAGCCTGGCAGGGGCCATTTCGGATTATAGATAAGGTCTCTCCTGTAGTGTATAAAATTTTGAAAAATGAAGGTGAAACTGCAATAGAGCAGTTTGTCCATGTAAATCAAATCAAACCATGCCATCCCAGACATGAGATCAGGCGGCTTGAGCATGTAGAAACAGATAAAATCCCTTGAACACAAAAAGAGAAAATAAATGGGTACAATCAGGAGGCAGTGACAAAGAAGTTAAAAAAAAGTTGATTGTTATGATGGTACATAAACATTGTAATATATGTAAAAATATATAATATAAATAAATAAATAAATAAATAAATGCACATATAATGGAAGCTCATGGTTGGTGTGCAGAGAGAAAGTGTGTTAAATATTGAATATCTGCTTGTTTTCTTTTAACTTGTGTTTAATTTCAGAAAAAAAAAAAAATGAAATATTTTTACCAAGCATGTTTTATTTTTGGCAAAAGGATGAAGTTAGTATTATGCTATGTGCTTAATTTGTTTATTTTCTATCTTGATTTAGACAATTAACATTATTTGGTCGGAGGTTCCGGGATCAGAGGCCACGGGAGACGATGGAGTCCTGGAGTCCCCTGGATGAAGACCAAAAGATGCCTGCCTCCAGGTGGAGGTGAAGACAAAATAACCGGAATGCCAAAAGAGATGACTACTGTGGATTCAAGATTGCCAAGATGAAAGAATACTCGAATGAACCGAATAACCTCCCTGGTCGGGACATACCAAAAGAGACAAAACAGAAGTTCCGGCATATGAAGTTCCACGTATTTATTATTTTAATTATTTATTTTAATTTGTTATATTAATTATTTGTTTTAGTTAGTTGTTTTATTTCGTTGTTTTTAATTGACTTGGAAAATTTAAACTTAAAATTCCACTGAAAAGGCAAATGTGGAACATTTTATGAACTGATGGACTCAGATGAAATGTTGATTGCAAATTTTTCATTGATGCACATGAATATTCATTTTGTTGGATTGCTATATTGTAAAAAAAAAAAAAAGAACAAGTTGTTTTTAGGAATTGGCTTGGATTATAGCCAAGTTCTAAAAACAAAAGGAGGGTATATGTAAGGATATTTGGCGTGTTACAGCACAGAGTACAGCACTACTGCACAGGTAGCAAACAGCACAGAGTACAGCACTACTGCACAAGTAGCACATTTTTTTTTTTGCAGCACCACCACAAGGGTGCGGTGCATTGCTATATGTGTTACCAGATTAACAAGGAAAGACAGGCCATTCAGTCAAAAACGATTTTAACATATAAGATGCAAATCTATTTTTACAGTTAAAAGCACACGTGCTCATTTAAAAATGCACACTATTTTTCACCTGAAATGCCTATGGTGCGAGAGACACATTTGAAAATTAACAGCTAACCTATTAACCATTAACCTGACTAATAAAACCTTATTTAACATAACCCACTAATAAAAATGTGTTCTCCACTGCAGAATTAGGCATACTCTGAAAGCCATTTAAATGTGTGTGCAGATTTTTTTTTTCTTCTCTTCTCTGCCTGCTTCTCCGTGTTTTTGTGCACAGTAACTGCAGGAAGAAGGAAGTCAGATTTGAAACAATTGCAAATGTATAAGCGAAGCTATTGTTGAGAGTAGGAGGATGAGAGATGAGGGATTTCAATGGGACACGTCATACAGAGGGCTGAGATGAAAGTTTTAGTGGGCAGTATCGGGGAAAAAGACAGGGAGACGTTTTTCTGCACTACTGGGGAGAAGACCTGGCTGTGGGACTCCTGACTGAATGCAGATTCCTGCGTCCTGCTACAGTCAAGATTTGGCAGAGCTGGGAGGAAGACCTTTTCCTGGTTGGAGGCATTCCTATCTGCAAAAGCTAAGAATTCCAGGCAATGACCCCGGTCTGAAAAGGAAAGGCGATCCTTTTACTGGGGTTAATCTTCAAGGGAACCACATCCCGAAGGAGAACAGCTGAAGAAAACTCTGAACAGATAAGGTAATTACATAAGCGTGGGAGCCGTGTGTGCACGAAAATATGCAGTCAGTGTAGGAAAGGGGATTCCTGTGCGTGTCTTAATCAAATACCAATGTTGCAATTTGAGTTCTGTTCTCCGCCACTCTCTTTGCAGTGTGTCATAGACAATGCTTTTACTGTACCATTTTATTTATTTCTGTAAAGAATGAGATCGTGTTTAAATGCAACTTTTATAATACAGAAAAATATTTGAAAACAGACGGGTGGTGTATTTACTATTTACCATTACAATGCCGATGATGTGGGGAGATTTTTAAACAGTGCAATGGTCATTTTAAGACAGATGTGTGCATGTCAGAATCAGTATGAATAATTGTGAGTGACTGTAGCATAGCTTGTTGGAGGTACATGAGCCAACGGGAAGAGAGACTCTCTGAACATAGCTCCCTACCGTATATAAGGTAGTGGAAATTACCACAAGACTACCATATATAGCTCTCTGTCGTAAATAAGTCAGTGAGTTCGCCCATGGTGGCACACCAACACTATCACTGACAAAATGTGGTATTCCTAAAATGTAGGTCTGAGGTCTCTCTAGTGATCACACGAAAAATCTAAGCAAAGATAAGGGATTCTGGACATTGGGGCCACAAATAAAACAAGGGAATTATGCTCACCAAAATACCACCAACCGCGCCTACCACCCACGTATACCAAATATGCAGGTCTGGGTGCTGAAATAATGCATGTCCATTGTATTATTGTTGCACATGGCCAAATCTGAATACAAAGAGTGATTATTGCTAAGTTATTTTTCGGCGGTAATAAAATACCGTCAGGCCCCAAATCTCCACAAAATACCCTACAGTCCCCAGCTGCTGGTGGTGGCTGACAGCAGCTTGGATATAATGCCTCTTGAACAGTTGGATGTACTGGACAGTCCTTCTTGCCTTGTGGAGGCAATGGCCTTTCTTGAGGCTATGGCCTGCCTCGAGATAAATGGACTGTCGGGTCAATTACAATGGGATGCTGATGTGGCAGTTGTGGATGGGGATGGTTTGGCGTCCAGAGGGGCCAAAACTACTAGTGAAGGAAAGGCTCAGGCTAAAAAGTTGAAAAACATGCTCAACACTAAGGTAAAGGGGCACAACTCTAACTTAAATGGCATTTTGCATCTCTCTACTGAGAATGGAATTAATGTACTAAGCAATGAGAAGGGCTCCGCCGTTGAGCATTTGTAACGCACCTTGAAACACTTGTGTATAGGTGCTTTATAAATGTCATATCATATCCTATCATACACTGAGAGCGACTCTAATCAATGCCTGGAGGGGAATTGCCAGGCTGCAGCTAATATTGAAGGTATGGGAGAGGCGACAATCAATGTTGAGACGTTGGGGATTATGGTCACAATCCTCCAGGAGGGGACCCCATGCCAAAGCCCATGTGGACGCTCTGCTCAATGTCTTCAGAATCTGCCCAAATAGAATCTGGACAGAATCAGGCTGAGAGGGCTCTGGATCATCCAGAAACTAAACCGACAAAATTACAAACTATCGGAATATGTTTAACAGGCAGGCGGCTAACATTGATGCTATTGAGGTGGACACTTGTGGGGGTTTAGCTGTGGTAGTTGGATGAAATCCAACAAGTAAACACCCTGTGCCTACAGAGGCTGGAGTCAAAGTGGGTAATGCTGAGATTAAAGAGAGAGGAAAAGGGACAAAATCTGTGGAACACTTGGGGGATGGGCCGTTGGTAAGACAACTGATGGAATAACATCCCTGAACAGATCACGTATTCTGCATGTCTTTAGAATGATCCCTCAGCTTATGTTTATTATCACAGAAGATATTGACTGGATCAACCTGCCCGTAGTTAATAATGTATGTATGGTGAGTTGCTTTCACTCAGCTATTGTGGCCCACATGGTAAGGGAACAAAGGACCAACCTTATGTCTCTCGGCTATGATCAGTATCCTCAACAAGCTGGTTAAGTGGTTAAGACCTTTTTGGAGTACATCCCACCAGGAACTGATGCTGGTCATTCATCTGGGGCCCAGGATACCTTATGGCCTAATGGGGATGGGGAACCTGAGGTTATTCTCCTACAGTCAGCCAATGATTGATCTTGCGTGAGGCCGGCCCTCAAAACCTTCAATCTAATTCGACAAGGATTGTGACAATCATAGCAACATTGGAGTCACCTTGATATCTTGGGATGCTTGTGGGTTGATCAATTTACGCAAGTTTTGGCCGAACATCCAGCTACTTGAAGGGCCTAAAATTGTATTGCTGCAGGAAACCATGTCTAAGGCACATTTCAATTTCGATGGCTACCAGACTTTTACCAGACCAGCTGTTTGTTCTGGTTTGGGACGTCCAAGGGGAGGGCTTGTAGTGGCTATCGAGCTAAGACTCAAATTGATGTATGAAGTCTTTATTTAATCAGAATGGCTTCCTGCTGTTAAAATGACTCATTTTGGGTTGGGGGTGTGTATCTTGTGGTGAATCTGTATTGGAATCCTGCTAGGGTGATTCTTGAGGATGTAACCAACAGCTTAGGAGAACAACTTGATAATTTGTATGCCAAGGTCAATGAGGCTAAACAATTCAAATGGCGGTGCACACCTCCAGTCCCTGAATGTGAAAAGAGTTTTTGAATGGGATTTGTTCCTGAGTGATGGAGTATGTTCCTACTGGAGGATACCCACAGGCAGACCCACTAGAACCGAATACACCAACCTGATTACAATGCCAAACACACTGAGGGCTTGGGCCGGAGGCTCGAGCTTCCCTTCCATGGCAGCGACTCATTGTAACTCCTTACCACCTCGCCTCAGAAGCATAGATTCACGTCTAGATTTCCATAAAGCTGTTAAAACTCGTATTACCCGGCCCCCGCCCCCCACTTAGCATTCACTTGTGCTGCACACTACTACTCTGCGGCATAGCTTTCACCTGTATTGATTGATACTGTATCCTGTAACCACCCTTACGTATCCTTCTACATCTACACTGTGGGCCTGATCACGACTTTGGCGGTAACGCTAGCGGTATTACCGCCGGCGGTATTAGCCCTACTGCCGAACTCCCCAGCGGTAATAGCGCCGGATCACGAGTTCGGCGGTGATGTAATTCCCCATTGAGCCCATTCGGGAATGCCCCATTCCCCATTGGGCTCAATGGGGAAAATTTGCGCTCTTACCGCCCGTGGATTTCCCGCCAGCGGTAATAGCGCACATTTTCGGCAGATTTCCCCCCAGCTAAGAGCTGGGGCGAAATCCACCAAAGTCCTGATTTGGCAGACTTTAAATCCGGTGGTATTAGCGCTACCGCCGAATTTAAGGATTACCGCCAAAGTCGTGATCAGACCCTGTAAGGCGATACGATATGCTCATTGTAATCTACAGCAAAGTATTGTCTGAGTAACTAAGTCACTTTCTTGCAACAGTGCCTCGATGGCTCTGGGCTGCTAGTGCACTTTATAAATGTAGGCTGTGTCTATGTTAGTGTCACTCTGGGACCGAGATGTGGTTCCTTGACCCATATGGACCCCGGGGTGGGAGACTATCTACTCTTGACACTCTTGTTGGACGTTTCTCTTTCGCTATTTGAAGTCAGGGTGGATCTGGCTCTGATCCAGCGAGCTAATGGCATACAAACAGTTACATGGAACCACAAGACAGTATCGAAGTTCACTCAATACATTGCCAAAAGATTTGCTGAACTGATTAGGGGGTGCTGTCCTTGGGGACACCAGCTGAGCAGGTCAATATTGTCCATTGTATTGTTAGTGAAGGTCTTGATGACCTGGGGCATTGCAAGGGGATTTTAACTGTAGGGAGAAAGCGCCATACCTTCATAGTTAGGATTCTGGCCACTAAGCAAGACAAACAGTGAACTATCAGAGGGCACGAGAGAGAGAGACTAAATGCTATGGACAACAGGAAGAAAGCTGCACAGACTTAAACAAATCTGGTCAAATACCTATCTATGGTGTCATATGAACGAGATAACTGACGTATGCTGGACAACCTTTCTGTGGGTAAGGAGGCTACCTTTTGGGTGAAACTCAAATTTGTTGGTGGGGAGCAAACTCCTAATATGGATTCTGTCATCTCTGAGGCCACCTGGGTGGCTTTTTTAAGGCTAAATACCTGCCTCTGGTAGACAGGGTTTCATGTGCAGACCCTAGCTTGAGATCAATAGAGTGGGGGGAGTGCTTATGGGAGGTGTCTGATATTATCTGGGCTATTGAAAGCCTCAAACCATCGAGGGCCCCTGACCCAGATGGTTTCCCTTTGTTTCCCTTAAGAGTTGTCCTTCTTTATGGGCAACCCTTCTAAAAACCCCTTTCGATGCTATATTTGCGTACCACCTCATCCTGCCGTTGTGGGTTCAGTCTATCATTATACCTATCTATAAGAAGGGAGATCCTGCTGACCCAGCCAATTATCGACCTATTGCCCTCATTGATGTCACATGCAAGGTGTTTTCTATTCTTCTCCTTAGGGACCTTGATCATCATATCAGTCAATTGGGACTATTCTCAAAATTCTGGGTTGGGTTTAGAAGAAACATGAGCACTCCACTTAATGCCACAATACCTGCACATCTTTGGGTGAGGACTATATGGCATCTTTAGATCTATCTAGTGCCTTTGACTGCGTGGTACGATCTCAGCTGTGGAATAAACTGCTTAGCTGGGATGTACCCAAAATGTTTGTTCAGCTCTTGGCGCTGCTCCAAACAGGCACTTCTCTGAGGGTGTGTCTCAAATGGGAGGGCTCTCTGTCTACCCAGATTCATACTTGGGTGGGTTTGAAGCAGGGCTGCACTGTTTCCCCTGTCTTCTTTAATTTTAATGTGCTGGATATGGAACATCTGTGGAGGGGCGAGAAGATGTCAGAGGCTAGATTGAGTGTTCTCAGACCTGATTGGTTAGCCTTCGCTGATGACTTTATCCTCTTTGATCGTACCCACAGGGCCCTTCAATACACACTAAGAGGCCGATTCATGGAATAATTAGCGCGGCGCAAGTGGCCAAAACCGTGCGAATCGCAGTGGAATAGCGAAAATCGCAGTGCAAGTGCGAAAATCGCACGAAAAGCAGCGCACATCGATTCATGGAAGGCCGTGCGCGAGAAAACCATCGGATGTGCGATAAAAAAGTGCACGGCGCACGTTGGCGCACAGGCCATCTAACTGCGTGCGCCAGGTCACAGCGAAAATCGCACAGGCCACAGCGAAAATCGCACATAGCGCGGCGCACGCAACAAAAGTAGGCAGAACACAGGGCGTAACACTCGGAATGGGGAACAACTTGCCAAAATGTGGGCGTCACGGGGGAAGTACAGGGTACAAGTGCGCGGAACGCCCACACGCTCGCCTACAACACGTATTCATGGAATAGAATAGGGCAAAAAAGCGCACGCTCAAACCAGCGCACAGGCACAAACACAACCGCCACAAGAAAGCAGGCGGTAGCGTCTCTGCGCCTGTAAGAAATGTGCGACAAAAGGTGCGCCAAAAAAAACCGGGGTGCGCGGGAAGTCTCACACGCGAATTGGCAGGGCATGTGAATTCCAGGGGTTTGCGGGAAGTTCCACACGCGATTTGTCAGGGTACGTGGATTACAGGGGTGCGCGGGAAGTTCCACACGCGATTTGGCCGTGTACGTGGATTTCAGGGGTGCGCAGGAAGTTCCACACGCGATTTGGCCGGGTACGTGGATTTCAGGGGTGCGCGGGAAGTTCCACACGCGATTTGTCAGGGTACGTGGATTTCAGTGGTGCGCGGGAAGTTCCACATGCGATTTGGCCGTGTACGTGGATTTCAGGGGTGCGCGGGAAGTACCACACGCGATTTGGCCGGGTACGTGGATTTCAGGGGTGCGCGGGAAGTTCCACACGCGATTTGTCAGGGTACGTGGATTTCAGTGGTGCGCGGGAAATTCTACACGCCATTTGGCTGTGTGCTCCCAGGTATTCCCTGTACACCCTCCACGGCCCCTGCAGGCAGCACACACCACAGGGGACTACCCTGCACACCTGCTCATGTCACCCAGCACCCCCACCCCCCAGCATCCAGGGGCACCCTCCACCAGGCCCCCACTCATGTCTCCCATCACCCCCACCCCCCAGCCACCATGGGCAGCCCCCACCAGGCCCCCACTCATGTCTCCCACCACCCCCACCCCCAGCCACCATGGGCAGCCCCCACCAGGCCCCCACTCATGTCCCCTATCACCCCCACCCCCCAGCAGTGCAGGGGCAGCATCCACCAGGCCCCCACTCATGTCTCCCACCACCCCCACCCCCCAGCCACCAGGGGCAGCCTCCACCAGGTCCCCACTCATGTCTACCACCACCCCCACCCCCCAGCAGTGCAGGGGCACCCTCCACCAGGCCCCCACTCATGTCTCCCACCACCCCCACCCACCAGCAGTGCAGGGGCAGCCTCCACCAGGCCCCCACTCATGTCAACCACCACCCCCACCCCCCAGCCACCAGGGGCAGCCTCCACCAGGCCCCCACTCATGTCTCCCACCACCCCCACCCCCCAGCAGTGCAGGGGCAGCCTCCACCAGGCCCCCACTCATGTCTCCCACCACCCACACCCCCCACCCACCAGGGGCACCCGCCACCAGGCCCCCATCCATGTCTCCCACCACCCCCACCCCCCAGCAGTGCAGGGGCACCCTCCACCAGGCCCCCACTCATGTCTACCACCACCCCCACCCCCCAGCCACCAGTGGCACCCTCCACCAGGCCCCCACTCATGTCTCCCACCACCCCCACCCCCCAGCCACCAGGGGAAGCCTCCACCAGGCCCCCACTCATGTCTCCCACCACCCCCACTCCCCAGCAGTGCAGGGGCACCCTCCACCAGGCCCCCACTCATGTCTCCCACCACCCCCACCCCCCAGCCACCATGGGCAGCCCCCACCAGGCCCCCACTCATGTCCCCTATCACCCACACCCCCCAGCAGTGCAGGGGCAGCCTCCACCAGGCCCCCACTCATGTCTCCCACCACCCCCACCCCCAGCCACCAGGGGCACCCTCCACCAGGCCCCCACTCATGTCTCCCACCACCCCCACCCCCCAGCAGTGCAGGGGCAGCCTCCACCAGGCCCCCACTCATGTCTCCCACCACCCCCACCCCCCAGCCACCAGGGGCAGCCTCCACCAGGCCCCCACTCATGACTCCCACCACCCCCACCCCCCAGCAGTGCAGGGGCAGCCTCCACCAGGCCCCCACTCATGTCTCCCACCACCCCCACCCCCCAGCCACCAGGGGCACCCGCCACCAGGCCCCCATCCATGTCTCCCACCACTCCCGCCCCCCAGCAGTGCAGGGGCACCCTCCACCAGGCCCCCACTCATGTCTACCACCCCCCCACCCCCCAGCATCCAGGGGCACCCTCCACCAGGCCCCCACTCATGTCTCCCACCACCCCCACCGCCCAGCCACCATGGACAGCCCCCACCAGGCCCCCACTCATGTCTCCCACCCAACCCCACCCCCCAGCCACCATGGGCAGCCCCCACCAGGCCCCCACTCATGTTCCCTATCACCCCCACCCCCCAGCAGTGCAGGGGCACCCTCCACCAGGCCCCCACTCATGTCCCCCTGCACCCCCACCCCCCAGCATCCAGGGGCACCCTCCACCAGGCCCCCACTCATGGCCCCTATCACCCCCACCCCCCGCCACCAGGGGCAGCCTCCACCAGGCCGCCACCCATGTCTCCCACCACCCCCACCCCCCAGCAGTGCAGGGGCACCCTCCACCAGGCCCACACTCATGTCTCCCACCACCCCCACCCCCCAGCAGTGCAGGGGCAGCCTCCATCAGGCCCCCACTCATGTCTACCACCACCCCCACCCCCCAGCCACCAGGGGCAGCCCCCACCAGGCCCCCACTCATGTCTCCCACCCACCCCCACCCCCCAGCCACCATGGGCAGCCCCCACCAGGCCCCCACTCATGTTCCCTATCACCCCCACCCCCCAGCAGTGCAGGGGCACCCTCCACCAGGCCCCCACTCATGTCCCCCTGCACCCCCACCCCCCAGCATCCAGGGGCACCCTCCACCAGGCCCCCACTCATGGCCCCTATCACCCCCACCCCCCCGCCACCAGGGGCAGCCTCCACCAGGCCCCCACCCATGTCTCCCACCACCCCCACCCACAAGCAGTGCAGGGGCACCCTCCACCAGGCCCCCACTCATGTCTCCCACCACCCCCACCCCCCCGCCACCAGGGGCAGCCTCCACCAGGCCCCCACTCATGTCTACCACCACCCCCACCCCCCAGCCACCAGGGGCACCCTCCACCAGGCCCACACTCATGTCTCCCACCACTCCCACCCCCCAGCCACCAGGGGCAGCCTCCACCAGGCCCCCACTCATGTCTCCCACCACCCCCACCCCCCAGCAGTGCAGGGACACCCTCCACCAGGCCCCCACTCATGTCTACCACCACCCCCACCCCCCAGCCACCAAGGGCACCCTCCACCAGGCCCCCACTCATGTCTCCCACCACCCCCACACCCCAGCCACCAGGGGCACCCTCCACCAGGCCCCCACTCATGTCTCCCACCACCCCCACCCCCCAGCCACCAGGGGCAGCCTCCACCAGGCCCCCACTCATGTCTCCCACCACCCCCACCCCCCAGCAGTGCAAGGGCACCCTCCACCAGGCCCCCACTCATGTCTCCCACCACCCCCACCCCCCAGCCACCATGGGCAGCCCCCACCAGGCCCCCACTCATGTCCCCTATCACCCCAACCCCCCAGCAGTGCAGGGGCACCCTCCACCAGGCCCCCACTCATGTCCCCTGCACCCCCACCCCCCAGCATCCAGGGGCACCCTCCACCAGGCCCCCACTCATGGCCCCTATCACCCCCACCCCCCCGCCACCAGGGGCAGCCTCCACCAGGCCCCCACTCATGTCTCCCACCACCCCCACCCCCCAGCCACCAGGGGCAGCCTCCACCAGGCCCCCACTCATGTCTCCCACCACCCCCACCCCCCAGCAGTGCAGCGGCACCCTCCACCAGGCCCCCACTCATGTCTCCCACCCCCCCCACCCCCCAGCCACCATGGGCAGCCCCCACCAGGCCCCCACTCATGTCCCCTATCACCCCCACCCCCCAGCAGTGCAGGGGCACCCTCCACCAGGCCCCCACTCATGTCCCCCTGCACCCCCACCCCCCAGCATCCAGGGGCGCCCTCCACCAGGCCCCCACTCATTGCCCCTATAACCCCCACGCCCCCGCCACCAGGGGCAGCCTCCACCAGGCCCCCACTCATGTCTCCCACCACCCCCACCCCATCAGCCACCAGGGGCAGCCTCCACCAGGCCCCCACTCATGTCTCCCACCACCCCCACCCACCAGCAGTGCAGGGGCAGCCTCCACCAGGCCCCCACTCATGTCTCCCACCACCTCCAACCCCCAGCCACCAGGGTCACCCTCCACCAGGCCCCCATCCATGTCTCCCACCACCCCCACCCCCCAGCAGTGCAGGGGCACCCTCCACCAGGCCCCCACTCATGTCTACCACACCCCACACTCCCCAGCATCCAGGGGCACCCTCCACCAGGCCCACACTCATGTCTCCCACCACCCCCACCCCCCAGCCACCATGGGCAGCCCCCACCAGGCCCCCACTCATGTCTCCCACCCACCCCCACCCCCCAACCACCATGGGCAGCCCCCACCAGGCCCCCACTCATGTCTCCCACCACCCCCACCCCCCAGCAGTGCAAGGGCACCCTCCACCAGGCCCCCACTCATGTCTCCCACCACCCCCACCCCCAGCCACCATGGGCAGCCCCCACCAGGCCCCCACTCATGTCCCCTATCACCCCAACCCCCCAGCAGTGCAGGGGTACCCTCCACCAGGCCCCCACTCATGTCCCCTGCACCCCCACCCCCCAGCATCCAGGGGCACCCTCCACCAGGCCCCCACTCATGGCCCCTATCACCCCCACCCCCCGCCACCAGGGGCAGCCTCCACCAGGCCCCCACTCATGTCTCCCACCACCCCCACCCCCCAGCCACCAGGGGCAGCCTCCACCAGGCCCCCACTCATGTCTCCCACCACCCCCACCCCCCAGCAGTGCAGCGGCACCCTCCACCAGGCCCCCACTCATGTCTCCCACCCCCCCCACCCCCCAGCCACCATGGGCAGCCCCCACCAGGCCCCCACTCATGTCCCCTATCACCCCCACCCCCCAGCAGTGCAGGGGCACCCTCCACCAGGCCCCCACTCATGTCCCCCTGCACCCCCACCCCCCAGCATCCAGGGGCACCCTCCACCAGGCCCCCACTCATTGCCCCTATAACCCCCACGCCCCCGCCACCAGGGGCAGCCTCCACCAGGCCCCCACTCATGTCTCCCACCACCCCCACCCCCCAGCCACCAGGGGCAGCCTCCACCAGGCCCCCACTCATGTCTCCCACCACCCCCACCCGCCAGCAGTGCAGGGGCAGCCTCCACCAGGCCCCCACTCATGTCTCCCACCACCTCCAACCCCCAGCCACCAGGGGCACCCTCCACCAGGCCCCCATCCATGTCTCCCACCACCCCCACCCCCCAGCAGTGCAGGGGCACCCTCCACCAGGCCCCCACTCATGTCTACCACACCCCCCACTCCCCAGCATCCAGGGGCACCCTCCACCAGGCCCACACTCATGTCTCCCACCACCCCCACCCCCCAGCCACCATGGGCAGCCCCCACCAGGCCCCCACTCATGTCTCCCACCCACCCCCACCCCCCAGCCACCATGGGCAGCCCCCACCAGGCCCCCACTCATGTCCCCTATCACCCCCACCCCTCAGCAGTGCAGGGGCACCCTCCACCAGGCCCCCACTCATGTCCCCCTGCACCCCCACCCCCCAGCATCCAGGAGCACCCTCCACCAGGCCCCCACTCATGGCCCCTATCACCCCCACCCCCCCGCCACCAGGGGCAGCCTCCACCAGGCCCCCACCCATGTCTCCCACCACCCCCACCCCCCAGCAGTGCAGGGGCACCCTCCACCAGGCCCCCACTCATGTCCCCCACCACCTCCAACCCCCAGCCACCAGGGGCACCCTCCACCAGGCCCCCATCCATGTCTCCCACCACCCCCACCCCCCAGCAGTGCAGGGGCACCCTCCACCAGGCCCCCACTCATGTCTACCACACCCCCCACTCCCCAGCATCCAGGGGCACACTCCACCAGGCCCACACTCATGTCTCCCACCACCCCCACCCCCCAGCCACCATGGGCAGCCCCCACCAGGCCCCCACTCATGTCTCCCACCCACCCCCACCCCCCAGCCACCATGGGCAGCCCCCACCAGGCCCCCACTCATGTCCCCTATCACCCCCACCCCTCAGCAGTGCAGGGGCACCCTCCACCAGGCCCCCACTCATGTCCCCCTGCACCCCCACCCCCCAGCATCCAGGAGCACCCTCCACCAGGCCCCCACTCATGGCCCCTATCACCCCCACCCCCCCGCCACCAGGGGCAGCCTCCACCAGGCCCCCACCCATGTCTCCCACCACCCCCACCCCCCAGCAGTGCAGGGGCAGCCTCCACCAGGCCCCCACTCATGTCTACCACCACCCCCACCCCCAAGCCACCAGGGGCAGCCCCCACCAGGCCCCCACTCATGTCTCCCACCCACCCCCACCCCCCAGCCACCATGGGCAGCCCCCACCAGGACCCCACTCATGTCCCCTATCACCCCCACCCCCCAGCAGTGCAGGGGCACCCTCCACCAGGCCCCCACTCATGTCCCCCTGCACCCCCACCCCCCAGCATCCAGGGGCACCCTCCACCAGGCCCCCACTCATGGCCCCTATCACCCCCACCCCCCCGCCACCAGGGGCAGCCTCCACCAGGCCCCCACCCATGTCTAAAACCACCCCCACCCCCCAGCAGTGCAGGGGCACCCTCCACCAGGCCCCCACTCATGTCTCCCACCACCCCCAGCAGTGCAGGGGCAGCCTCCACCAGGCCCCCACTCATGTCTACCACCACCCCCACCCCCCAGCCACCAGGGGCACCCTCCACCAGGCCCCCACTCATGTCTCCCACCACCCCCACCCCCCAGCCACCAGGGGCACCCTCCACCAGGCCCCCACACATGTCTCCCACCACCCCCACCCCCCCAGCAGTGCAGGGGCAGCCTCCACCAGGCCCCCACTCATGTCTACCACCACCCCCACCCCCCAGCAGTGCAGGGGCACCCTCCACCAGGACCCCACTCATGTCTCCCACCACCCCCACCCCCCAGCCACCAGGGGCACCCTCCACCAGGCCCCCACTCATGTCTCCCACCACCCCCACCCCCCAGCCACCAGGGGCAGCCTCCACCAGGCCCCCACTCATGTCTCCCACCACCCCCACCCCCCAGCAGTGCAGGGGCACCCTCCACCAGGCCCCCACTCATGTCTCCCACCACCCCCACCCCCCAGCCACCATGGGCAGCCCCCACCAGGCCCCCACTCATGTCCCCTATCACCCCCAGCCCCCAGCAGTGCAGGGGCACCCTCCACCAGGCCCCCACTCATGTCCCCCTGCACCCCCACCCCCCAGCATCCAGGGGCACCCTCCACCAGGCCCCCACTCATGGCCCCTATCACCCCCACCCCCCCGCCACCAGGGGCAGCCTCCACCAGGCCTCCACCCATGTCTCCCACCACCCCCACCCCCCAGCAGTGCAGGGGCACCCTCCACCAGGCCCCCACTCATGTCTCCCACCACCCCACCCCCCAGCAGTGCAGGGGCAGCCTCCACCAGGCCCCCACTCATGTCTACCACCACCCCCACCCCCCAGCCACCAGGGGCAGCCCCCACCAGGCCCCCACTTATGTCTCCCACCCACCCCCACCCCCCAGCCACCATGGGCAGCCCCCACCAGGCCCCCACTCATGTCCCCTATCACCCCCACCCCCCAGCAGTGCAGGGGCAGCCTCCACCAGGCCCCCACTCATGTCTACCACCACCCCCACCCCCCAGCCACCAGGGGCAGCCCCCACCAGGCCCCCACTCATGTCTCCCACCCACCCCACCCCCCAGCCACCATGGGCAGCCCCCACCAGGCCCCCACCCATGTCCCCCTGCACCCAGGTCCTCACAATCACCAACCATGTGCGTAATGGTCAGCCTCCACAGCCAAAAGGCCCTACCAAGTAACCCATTCACCCACATGGAAATGAAAATTACATGTTACACCCCCAACGTACATAAAGCAAATGAACCCATGTCTGTCACACACAATGGTTGCAAATGAATTTGAAAACACCCAACATGACATGCATGAAACCAATGAGATACCACACAGTGAAGTATGAAAACAAAAATGTATTAAAAAAATATGAATGCAAATGAAATGAAACAAACTACAATGCCAATGAAAAAAAGAAAAGGTGCATGTCCGTCCCACAAAATGAAAAACACCAAATCCAAAAAAAATGTACTTCAAAGTCACATTAAAAATGAAATCAATCCGACAGAAAAAAAATAAAATCCAAACACCATTGCTCCATGGAGAAGAAAAAATAAAATTAAAAAATAAAACAATCCAATGAAGAACTATGTACAAAATATCCAAGGGTCCATGAGCCCAACTGAACAAAGGAAACCTACAAAAAACCCTAACAAAAATGCAACTATATACAAAAAGTGGAGCTGTGTCCGTCGACTCCAAATCAACCAAGCTAGTATCCATATACATGATATCTCACAAGATACTAGCTTTGTAAGCATGAACACAGAAGAATTATTTCAGGCCCTAGAAAATGCGCTAGTCTCCTTGGTTGAAAAATGTGAAGCAATAGATAGCAAACTAGCTATCCATTCGTTATTATTGTATGATCTAGGTAAAAGAAATAATCTAAAATTGTGTGATAGTAGCACGAACACAGACATGAAAATGCCCATAGAGCAAGATAAGCATCAACTTAAAAATGACCAAAGTCAGAAGATAGGAAGCAATCTAGTGAATACTAACATTGAATACAATATAACAGAAAATAACAATAAAGAATTGAATATAGAAACAAATGGTAAATACAAACCCAAAAAAAAGCAGAAAATGTCCAACAGGAAAAAGAAAATCAGCCAAGCAGTCATGTACACTACGAACAAAGATAAAGTACCAAAAAACTGGTGTATAGTTGACAGTAATAGACTGATCGAATTGAAAAAAATTGGCCCCACTGAAATAGAATATAAACAGCAAGTAAAAAGTAGAGATTCTAAAAGTATATCAATGTATAAGGAAGCCAACTATGTTGGCACACATGATGTTGATATACATGAACCACTTAGTAAAAAAGGAAATTGTCTAAAAAACGAAAAGCAAGCTAAGCTGCCAGACACTGACATAAGAGATTTTATGATACCATCTAAGAAGCTGAAAAAGACACAAGCCAAAAAGAATAAAAAAATAGTGAATCATGTTGATGATATCATTGAAGATGTGCGAACACTCTATGAAGGTGTAACCATTGAAGAGGAAAACAACACACAACATGAAATATTATGTAATCAAGTAAAAGCAAAACATCCAAATGAGGGCGAAACCATCGACACAGAAATCCCTAACGAGAGAGATACTATTAAGGCACTGCAAATCAAAAAAATAGACATAAATAAGAGGTTAGTCCTAAATCGTAAGCATGTGCTAAAAATTTGTGCATCAATAGTACCCTTAAGGATGATAGTCTCTGAAGACTTTAAAGTTGTAGATCAAGTAGTAAGTGCTACTAAAATCATAACCAACCTATGGTGTCGGGATGACATAATCCACGACTACATATTTAGCCATAAACGCCAACTTGAACTTATCAGATATACATGCAAAGAGATATATATACCGAAAGTAAAATATGAAAATAATACAGAGAAAAGACCAGGCATAAATATGAGGGAACAAACTAAAATTAAAGATCAACCAAATCTGAAGGAAATAAATAAAAATGACAAACCAGAGAAACCCACTCGCCAAGAGACTGTCGATGGATACTGGCAGTGGCTCCCTACAGCGTTCAAAGCTCACTTTGATAAAAGCTCCTGATGCTCCTGACATCATTATGTCTTGGAATACCCGGGGAAATTCACACTACAATAGCGACGAAGGATTGCTAGAGAATATAAAAATGTTTAGAATCATAGCTCTTCAAGAGACATGGCTGACCTCTGATTGCGAAATAGATGGCCGTAACAACTATGTAAGCCCCGCCACCCAAGGGATGCGTGGCAGACCTAAAGGAGGGCTTTTAATCTCTATCAAGCAACCATGGGAAGGCGTCAAGCACCCTGAATCTACTAAGATGGTATTAGCACTATTGGTATCATGTAAGACACTTGTAATTGATACCTTTGTCCTTATAAATATCTACAATCCTCCTGAAGCCAAATATAGTAAGGAAAATATTGCTACACTTTCCAAAATCCTCACTGAAGTAGGTAACACCCTACTGTTGATTATTGTAGGTGATCTTAATGTAAAAATAAATTATAAAACTGAGGTAGACATGGAAGAAATGATGTCAGAACCCTTTACCCAGAACTTCGATAAAAATGCAAAAGATTGGATAAAGTTGCTAAACAAATTTGCACTGACTGTACTAAATGGCAACACGCCCGGAGACTGGGAGATGAATGCGACACGAATAACGGGATTGAGTATGAGCACTATAGACTATATGATAGTAAACA
The DNA here is from genome assembly GCF_040938575.1 of Ambystoma mexicanum. NCBI lineage: Eukaryota > Metazoa > Chordata > Amphibia > Caudata > Ambystomatidae > Ambystoma > Ambystoma mexicanum. Next base: position 658,270,548 of record NC_090932.1, on the reverse strand, counting down.
AAAGGGCACAGACATGGGTTAAAGACATGGCAGTCGGATGCAGAGAAGAAAGTGACCATCTCCCACTGTACCTCTTATTAACTAGTAAAACACCACAGAGTGAAAAATATCAACATAATGGGCAGATTGGCCTTAATACAGCAGGTAACAGAATAAAATGGAATCCCAAAAATATCGAGAAGGGTAATGAAATAGCTGAACCCCTGTTAGACCTATTTGTTGAAATAACTGGTACAAGTGAAGTACATCAAAATAACAACAAAAACATATTAAATATGTTTGATCAAATAACAGAAATGGTCAGAGCAGCCATTGGCGATAAACGAACATATAAGACAAACAATGAAAGATGGAATCTAGATCATAAGAAGAAATTTGATAAAATAATCCAACTAAAAAGGAAAAACTTACGAAAAGACATACGAAGATGTATTGCAGAGAAAGATGAACAAGCAACAAACAAGATACGTCACCTTAAGACTGAATATAGAAGATGGCTGAAATTTCATAACAAAGAAAAAAAAGTAGAGACGTGGCGCTCGCTTGCTGATGCAGCTAACCTAAAGAACAGTAAAAAGATGTGGGATATCATTAATGAGAAAAAAGATAGGAGCATCCCGATTAATTGTGTATCTGAAAACAAGTGGCTCACCTATGTCACAAATACAATTGGTAGACTAGCACAAGAGGAAACTGACTATAAATCTGTAAAAACTGAATGGAAAGGCAACTTTACTGTCGAATCGTTAACCAAAATAATTAAAAAATTACCCAAATCCAGAGCAGCCGGCCCAGATAACACCTGTAATGCTTTACTACAGAAATCACCTGAAAAATGGGCAAAGGTCCTATACATTGTTTATCAATGGATTGGAATACATGGGATGATCCCCAATTCATGGAAGAAAAGTATCATACTTACGATACACAAAAAAGGAGATTGTAAAGAACCCTGTAATTACAGGATGCTAGCGATGCTTGACATTCCTGGAAAAATATTTGGTAAAGTCTTACTAGAAGAATTAAACCAGTGGATAACAAGGTGTAAAATCTTGCCTGAATACCAATCAGGATTCAGATGTGGGTCCTCCACAGCTCACAATATAGCCATCCTAGTAAACGCAGTTGAATATTCTTGGAAAAATCGAAAGCTGCCTGTGTATGTTGCATACATAGATTTCTCTGCTGCCTTTGATACCATAGCACGCAGCAAACTATGGGCCAAATTAGAACAATGGAAGATACCAAGAGGCCTTCTTTATATGATCCAACAACTATATAAAGATACTACGGTCAGAATACGGCTAGACGCGGAAGGACATCTCTCAGAAAATATTCAGACTTTACGTGGCGTAAAGCAAGTGTGCACTTTAGCAGCCACTCTGTTTAATTTATATCTTGCCGATTTCCTCCAAAATGTGACAAGCACTAACATGAATGACATCAAGTTAGGCAAACTTATGCTAAGATGGCTGGGTTATGCTGACGATCTGATTTTGCTCGATTATACACCCAAAGGACTACAAGCTAAACTAAACGAGCTCGAAAAATACGCAAATATTAATAATCTTGTTGTGAATATTAGCAAGACTAAAATCATGAAGTTTGAAACACAACCAGCTAAGAAGAAGAGCTATACAAGAGGTTGGAAATTAAATAAACAACAGATCGAAGTAGTACATGCATACAAATACTTAGGAGTGGTCATAGACGACAAGCTTACATGGAAGACACATTGGATAGAAACTAAAAAGAAATGTATGACTGCAATTATGGCACTGAGCAATTTTATAGGTAACCAGGGTACTTATTCTATTGCAACAGTCATGAAAGTATATGCAGCTAAAATTGTTTCATGTCTGACTTATAGTGCGGAAATCTGGAGCAGTAATTATGGCAATAATATTGATAAATTTGAAGCCAAGATGCTAAGAATACTACTGCGAATGCCGAAATCATTGCCATACGAATACATGTTACTCGAATGTGATATACTGAGTATAAGAAGCAAAATACAATTGTCCTCAGCGATTTTGTATGTGAAACTCACGCGACTTACAAATGATACCTTTATGGTACGAATGATGGAGCAATACAAGAGACTAGATCGTATGGTCAAGTGGCACAAGCGAGAAGAGCGCTCGCTTTGACATCAGTGCAGAGCCTGCGAATGCAGGTTCGAATCCCGGCAGGGCCAAACTCAGCCTTTCATCCTTCCGAGGTCGATAAATGAGCACCACACACCGTGGGTAATAATAAGCAGCGCTCAGATACCAGAGGGTTCGTAGCGCTATATAAATGCCAAATTATTATTAATTATTATTATAACAATAGATAGATGGAGACTAAATTACCTTAAACTGATCAAAAATGAGACTCACTGTTGGTTACTATATTCTGTAGCTCAGATTAAAAATAAATTGAAAAAACTGATCTGTGAAATAGATAGAGAACAAAAAATAGTAAATTTGGCAACTAAGTCGAACAGTGAAATTTTCATAGAATCTATCAGAATGAGGATGGTCAAACCAAAATATCAGATATCCTACCCTAATTGCTCCACCATTCAATGGTATTTGTTGTTTAAATTCAATTCATGTGAGGTCTTAGAAATCCTCGGCGCGCGACTGGGAATACTGCGCAATTCTAGATTCAGCCGATTCTGTGGTGTGAACGTTATCGAATCAGCATACCATATTATATGTGAGTGTGAAAGTCTACAAACAATACGTACCCAATTTTTAATGAAATACGATAATTCGATGATTATGTGCAATATGAATAACATATGGGTGATGCTAATGGAAGGTCACAACGTAAATCTGATGTTCTATTTAATGACATTTTATGTGAGGATTTTAGCAATTTTAAAAGAACTGTCGCAGGACATTTTATATTATTAATCGTGTATAGAATTTGTGATATGTAGATTTCAATAATGTGATCTTATGTGATGTTTTGACGCAAAATATGTAAAACTAAACTGTTATATACATATTATTAATAAAGATAAAGATAAGAATAAACAAATGAAACCTAAAACTAAAGAACTATATAAAAAGGCGGCGGGCAAGTCCAGCGGCTCACTCCGTAGTGTTCCGGGCCAGGGCATCATCAAACTCCTCGTCTATGTCCCGGAGGCGGTCCTGTTCCATGGCCCCGAGGGTCTGCAGGGACGATGCCATCTGCTCCTCCAACCCCCTGCGGATTGCCTCGAGGCACTCGGCCCGCCTCAGGGCCCTCCGCATGGAGTTCTCCATCCTGACCATCGTGAGCCGCTCCTCTTCCGCCCGCCGCCGCCGCTCCGCACCTATCTGCTGGCCCAACCGCAGCCACACGGAAGACACTTCCTGTCCTGGGTCCTCCTGCCCTCCGGCCGATGCCTGCCCCTCCGATGTTGATGGCCCCAAGCCATGATGCCTCCAACGTTGACTCTGCTGCTGCCTCCGCCGCAACTGCCTCTGCCAGCACGACGGCATCCAGGCTGATAGAATCCACCTACGCCGTCGTGCACGTGCCCTGCCTGATGATGCCGGCACATCCTCCATCTGCTGGGGTACAGTTGCTGTGGTGTCCACCCCTGCTTGACCTCCGACTCCCGACTGTGGCAGGGATGGGATCCCCACCGAGCTGGCTGCATAGGTCAGGGCAGGTCCACAGGGGGCCCTGGTGGCATCTGGGCCGGAAGACGGCAAGGAGAACGACTGGCGTATAGCCTCCACAGAGGAGGAGAGGGCCGCCAGATTGGCCGACACATGCAGGAAACCCCCGAACATGGAAGATCCCAATTGGGCCACGTCGGCACGGTGCTCTTCGTGATGATGTGCGTGCTCCTCCCGGGAAGCACGCACGTCATCACGAATTGCACCCGCGCGCATCGCTACCCCAATCAGGACCTTCTCCATACGGACACGGGTCCCCTCGTCCGCAGGTGGAGGGGAGTCAGGTGACATGGACATCCCCTCTACCTGCGGACGGTCCTGGGACGGGGCAACCCTGCTGGTGCATGGTGGTGCACTCACAGGGTCAGGGACAGCGACATGCACAGGCCCCTCCACGGTGACCTGTGCTGCCTCCTGCCCCTGGCCCTGGACTGCACCACTTGCACCAGCAGGCATGCCCCCACCAGGCCCCATGTGTGCCCCTGTGGCGGCCTCCTCCTCCTCTGTGGAAACCACCAACCTGGATGGCTCCTCACCGTCTTCCACCGTAGCAGGCCCCTGTGGGGGCTCACCCACCCCTTCCGCTGCAGCCGTGGGGGCATCCCCGCCGCCTTGCTCCACAGCGCCGTCTCCGCCCTCTTCTTCACTAGCCGCTGCGTAGAGGGAAACAAAGAACACAAGCATAAGGGTACTGTACAATGGTCCCCTAGACAGGAAGCAATAGCAGATGAGTACCACTGTCAAAGTACACTTCCATCATGTCCCTCCACAACACATGGGTCAGTCCAGGCAAAACACACACAGTAACAGGCATGGTGCATGCCATGGACATTTCCATACATGTCCAATGGACTCTTGAAACATACAATGATATGGAACTCACATGCATCATGGGTCATGCCTATCACATGCACACACTTCACCTCAGTCACATCCATCTGGCCCCATACACCCCAAACACAGCGGATACAAGGGTAACTAGGCTGCATCAGTGAACCTGTGCATTGTCACACACATGTGTCATGCATCCATGGCATGCACAAGTCACAGACACGCAGGTCAGGCACACAGACATGGCTACCATATATGTACCTGCCATCAGCACCCATCCCTCACCCCCACCCATGTCCAGGAACAGAGACTGGCATGCTCTCATGTCTAAAATCTGCATAGGGCTCCCCATGTGGCATTTAAACACATGCAACAACCATGTGGTTCACACATCACTGGTCGCACATGCATTACCATGATGTCCCTGCACACATACATGCATACATGGCCTATGTCACACATACAGGCAAGTATCAGAGAACCAGCACACCGCAACATGCCCTGTCTCACACAGCAATGCTTGGACACTTACTGCTCAACTCCAGACGGGTCTCCCTCTCAAGGATCTGGGCGTGGAGCGCTGGGCGTACGCGTTCCAAGACCCTCATCTGGATGGAACTCATGCGGCCCCGGCCCCCCTCCACGAGGCGCCGGGCCTTCACAAGGGTCCTGGACCTCAAGTCCTCCCAGCGCTTCTTGATCTTCTGGACGTCGCGGGTTGCCATCCCCTCCGCGTTGATGGCAACCACACAGTCGGCCCAGATCCTCTCCTGTCCTTCCTTGCTGGCGCGGGACGATCCAAAGAGGGCATCATACTGCCCCAGGACATGCTCCACCAGGACACCAACTTCGGTGGCAGTGAAGCTGGTGCCCCTCTGCTCCTCTGGCCTGGGGTTGCCACTGGTGCCAGATGTGGAAGTGCCCGACATAGCAACCCCAGAGGCAGGTGTGGGTGGGCAACTGGGTCCTGGGGCTGGGCTGTGGAGCGATGTAATCCCAGTCGGGAGTCTTCAGTTCCAGCAGGGGTGGGCACAGCAACTGGACCCCTGCAGATGGCTGATGTGCAGGCACCAAATGGCAGGGCACGGTGGCAGCAGGCAGGCAGGCAGGCAGGCAGCAGCAGATGGCACGTGGGAGGCTGCTCGGGGCACTGGGGGGCAGTAATTCGGCCTTCTGGGCAGGAGCGTGGTCTTCCGTGTGTTTTCGCGTGGCCAGCTTGATACGGAGTGATTTGGCACGTTAAAATCCTGCATGTCAGCGTGAAATTCGAGGAAAGGCCCTTAGCGCGTAAGCGCGTCAGCACGCATACGCGATTCTATTGGACCAAAGGCCCTCAGCGCGTAAGCGCGTCTGTGACGTGACCCGCACGGGTGTTTCCCACACAGCACGTGATGACAGAGCACACGTGGAAAGACTGCACGTCAAAGTGTCATCGCGTGTAATTGGACAGCACGTCAGAGTGTCATCGCGTGTAATTGGACAAAAGTGCGCGTACACGCGATTGGCCTATGTACGTGTATATCAGGGGTGCGCGGGCACTTACACACGCAAGTACGTCAGCGCACCTATATCCCGGGGTGCGCGGGAATTTCCACACGCTATTGGACTGGGTACTGGATTTCAGGGGTGCGCGGGTCACACGCTCGACTACAACACGCGCAACGCATAAATTTGTGCGCTAACAAAATAACAAGCTCAGGCCCAGGATGAACATACCGTTCCTAGCAGCAGTGGGCGTGGGCTACCAAAGGAGGAGGAGGAGGATAGTCAGGGCCAGAATATTCACACCCAGAACCAGCCTTTTCGGGATGCCTGATGACCAGGTGTATGGGAGGTACAGGTTTCCACCACACATAATACTGGACCTGGTGAGTGAGTGGGAGGATGACCGCACATCACCCACCCTGTGCTCCCAAGCATTCAGCCCCCTGGAGAAGGTCCTCAATGTACTGCACTTCTTAGCCACTGGATCATTTCAGCGGACAAGTGCCATAGTGGGTGGGGTATCACAGGCCACCCAGTCACGCTGCCTACACCAGGTCTTGAACATCATCACTGCACGCCCATCAGTCCACAGGCACATATACCTGCCCAGAACACCTGCAGAAAGGCATGCTGCCGCCCTGGATTTTTACGGTGTGGCACGATTCCCCAAAGTGCTAGGTGCCATCGACTGCACCCATGTGGCTCTACGTCCCCCCACGGCATCAGAGCACATCTATAGGAACCGCAAGCACTGGCATTCCATCAACATGCAGGTAGTATGTAATGCCAAGGGAACCATCACCTCAGTATATGCCAACTATCCCGGGTCCACCCACGACAGCTTCATTTACCGAATGTCCACCCTAAAGCGGGACCTAGAAGCTGGGCGGCATGGCGATACATGTCTGCTTGGTGAGTATGAATGCCACTGCACATGCATGCATGTCAGATACTGAGCAAGGTCACAACCCCACCAATGATACCAATCACCACCTCCACAGGGGACAGTGCCTACCCTCTCAGCCCCCACATGATGACGCCAATTCGGAACCCCACCACGCCACCCCAGGTAAGATATAACACAGCCCACATTACAACCCGGGGCATAGAGGAGCGCACATTCGGAGTGCTAAAGTCACGCTTTCGCTCCCTTGACCGTTCTGGAGGGCAGCTGTTGTACGCTCCCCCAGTAGTGTGCAGGATCATAGTGGCAGCATGTGTCCTGCACAATGTTGCAACACGCCGGGGCCTGGCCGTGGATATGGTGGTGGCCCCACATCCCCAACCACATGCACAGCCGCTGCGCATGGGAGGGGAAAGGGCATGGGGGGAGGCAGCCCGTACACAGCTAGTGGCTAATTACTTCACATAGAAATCACACCCCTGTGGAGTGCACACTGCCCTGGCACATTCCATCTGACAATCAATGATGACTCAACCTGACACTGATCCTGAATGTCTGGAGAATCAACCGTGAAAACCATATCAGCCTGAGATTGTTCACCTGGAAGTGTTACAATGTGTGCATCCCTACCCACACAGACACCACCAATGCAGTTTTGTGAAGAAACACATTCAAGCAGCTAAAATGAATACCCACTTGCAAAATGCAACAAGAGGACAGTGCCATGTCAGCTAACCCATCCCCAGCACCGCCACACGATGACACACCGTGCCATGTCATGCTATTTGCAGGTAAACAAAGTAATCCCCACAACATGACACTAGTGTCACAATGTACAGTGTCCCTAATTGAAACTTGCAACACCTGAAATGCTCACAGTAATGCAGGACCAACAACAAACTTGAGCAGGTACTACCATTAACATGACATCACAAATGTAATAAATTAGTAGTCTCACCACCTGGAAATGCCTGCACTCCCACCACTGCCAACTGTGCAGTGTTGGCGCCATGTAGAGTTGTAGGTGCACTGCTGCCAACATGGACCCCATCTCCAAAATAGAGGGCCTTGTGTAGACATGAGGAAGGGACCTGCAAATTGGGAGGTAGACACAGATGATGAGTTACACAAGAAATACAATGAATATCCAACTTTTAGACCCATAATAAATGGAATAGGTTCGATCACAGAAAAAATTTCACAATTCATCGATATACATCTGCAACCGCTAACAATGCAATTGGCATCTTTTATAAGAGACACAAAACACATTATTCAACAATTGGACTCAATTCCTTGGCAAAACAACTATAATTTGGCAACGCTTGATGTTGTATCATTATATACAAGTATAAACCATAATCAAGGAATCACTGCATCTGAATTCTTTTTGAAAACAAGATCGGTATCATATAAAGAGGAGAACAATATGATTTTGGAAATGTTAAACTTTGCATTACAGAACAACATATTTTGCTTTAACCAGAAAACTTATAGGCAAAAGCAAGGCACCGCGATGGGGTCAAAATTTGCGCCATCATATTTATGGGCTATTTTGAAATCAAGCATGCTTGGAAGCACAAGGCCTTTACCCACTCCAAGAATATCATCTTTTGGGGTAGGTTTATCGATGAAGTTTTTGTGATTTGGGAAGGAAGTCAATTAGAATTTGATCAGTATGTGGAATATCTAAATGGAAATGAATACAACTTAAAATTTACAACCAATTTCAGCAAGGAAAAAATTCAATTTTTAGATCTTGAAATTTATGCAGCACAAGATAAAATCCTCACAAATTTATATGTCAAACCAACTGCTGGCAATAGCTTACTACATGCTCAAAGCAATCATCCAAAACATATCATATCAAATATTCCATATAGAGAGGTACTGAGGATTAAGAGGAACTGTAGTACAAAAGAAGCATTCGAAACCAATATTGAAAGAATGATCACAAAGTTTACACAAAGAGGATACAAAGAGAAAAAAATCAAGGAATCAATTAAAAAAGCGGAAAGAATCTCAAGAGAATATTTGTTGAGAGATAAACCAAGAAGAGAAAAACAACCTACCAAAACGAAATGTATTACCACCTATGGCTCAGATGCCTCGATACTAAGAAAAATCTTAACAAAACACTGGAGAATATTGAAATTGGATAACTCTCTACAAAAACATATAGATGAAAAACCAGGTATATGTTTTAGAAAAGCGCCAACATTGAGAAATAAGTTAAGTCCAAGTCATTTAAAATCTACGGAAAAGAAAGATATAAGAAGCATGTTCCATCAGCAACCAATTTTTGGTTCATTTAAATGTGGAAACTGTAAATTATGTTCGCAAATGGTTAATGGAAAGAAAACAATTTTGTTACCCAATGGAAAAGAGCACAAAATGAAACAGTTCATTAACTGTAACAGTAAATATGTGGTATATGTTATAGAATGTATTTGTGAAAAAATATATATAGGAAGCACAATAAGGAGTCTAAAAGCAAGAGTATTTGAGCACTTACGTGCCATAAGGAATCAAGATCTAAGGTATCCTTTAACACTACACTGTTTAATGGAACATAAAAACCTGAATGTGGAACAACTGAAAATTTATGGAATAGACAAAATTGGAGATCTGCCTAGAGGTGGTAACAAAGAACAGATTTTAAGACAAAGAGAATCTCGTTGGATTTGTTCTATGGATACATGTGAGAATGGATTAAACTCAGAGAACGAGCTTTGTAATTGGCTCTAAGAGTAACGTGACTTTACAGTTCCCCCGGTTTTTCATTTGCAGTTTGATATAGAAATATTAAGTTATTCGTGATATTTTGGTTTATCTTTTAAATGTGACATTTAAAGTGGCAAGTGAGATGAACAATAATACTTGAAAACATTTACAGATTGTTATATTTGTAAACGTGACAAATTGCACGTTAGTACGGTAAATATGCACGTTAGTATGGCATGGCAATAATATCAATGTTAATCTGTAAATGTGACTCACTTTGAAACTAGTTTCATATGAAAAATCCAACAATAAGAACATGATGAAGCAAATCATGTGTATTAATGATTGCGGCATTAAAAATGGCCGCAGTCACGCATGCAAATGCGTGATGACGTCACCGCGCACACTTAAAAATGTGCGTGATGACGTCACACTTAAATAGAATATAACGCGCGATTCACTAGTAAACAGAGCGCGAGAATAGGAGCCAGAGTGACAAGCGGATCACTGCAGTACACAAGGTAAGCTAGGAAAACCCCGAACTCCCTCTCTTGCTTAAAACCTTGTTAGAATACTGAAATGTAAACTCTTAAACAATGTAATTTAATTCCACTAGATACCTTAAATTAGACTAATACATGCTCTCTTATTGTAATAGGGTAAAAAAAAAAACAAGAAGATTGAATAGTAAAACTTTCAGGAAATACAAAAAGAATTGAGGATTAAATATACTTGGTGAGTGTCATTTCCATGGTGATATATTTTTTCAATGATTTGTTTTTTAAACAAAAAGGTTGAAAATGGAAGAATGAAAAATAAGTGAAAAAGAAGTTTTCTAAACAATTGATTTTTCTTTGGCGATTTATGCTTTACTAAATATATTTGTTTTTGTTTTTTTTTAAAAGATAAAACTATTACCACATCTCTCCTGAAGATCCTTTTGTGATTTAAACAAAGGTGAAACACGTGTAGAGAGGCAAAATTATATTTGAAGAAAAAAAGAGAAAAAAATGTTAAAAAGAAATAAAATATAAAGGATTTTTGAAAGAACAATCTAGTGTGGAAACAATTATTTGGCACTCATGTAAAGGGAAGTCGCAAGTGGAAATGCATAGAATTTGATAAATGACAGATGATGAGTTACACATCAATGCAACATGCAGTGTACAACACAACAGCAATATGCACTAGGAATGTATACACAGTATTGACTAGACTACCCACACATGTAGTGGGAGTCCAATGTCACCATGTACGTCAATGTCACTTGGGCACACCCTTTGCAAGCCCATGGAAAGGGGAAGCAGGAGGGGTGTGTGTGACTCAAACCCAAGCATCTGAACCAAATACATGACAAGCCTGCATGTGCCCAGCCACAATGCAGCGTATGCCCACAGGAACCACGGAAGGCAACAAATTGTCCCAAAAAAATTGGGAAAAAAATAATTAAAAATAAAAATAAAAATAAAAATAAAAAAAAATCAAAAATGGCCATTGATGGGCCCGGGGGGTTGGGGAGGCCACCCAGGAGGTCCGAGGACAGGGTGCACAGCAAAACCCACCTGTGTGGATCCTGGGAAAAGAAAACACCTCCATGGGCTCATGGCCCACACGGCTACCCTATTGTGGGAGTATCACTGCTGTCGCTATTATCACCCTGTGCAGCTGCATCCGGAGGCGGTTGCACTATGGGAGGCAGCCCACGCAAGGCCCTAGTCTGCTCCTCCATGGCTGCAAGCATGCGGGTGTGGTAGGTCTCGTTCTGGAGGATGAGTGTGCGGAGGTCCCCATGCAACAACACACGGGATGCCCGGACCTCCGCCCTCGTTGCCTGCATCTCAGCTGAGAGCGTACGGGTGAGACGCTCCAGCTGCTGTTCTGTCCTTTGGTGTGTTGAAGCCTCAAGCTCAACAAGAGTCGTCCTGAGGTGAAGGAGCTCCTGCCTCAGGGCTTCCCTGTGGCCCTGGGACTCTATGGAGATGGCCTCCTGCAGAGTCGCCAGTGCCGCCCGCCTGTCCCTGTTGGACGCCAACATGTCCTCCCTGTGTGACTGGCAGATGGAGTCGGTTGCCTGCTGTAGTCGCTCCATCAGCCTTTCAGGGGGGACAATGGAAGTGGCCACCCTATCCATGGCCTGAGCCATTATCTCGGATGATGCTGCCTGTTGGGTTGCCATACCGTAAATGGATTGCTCCCATGCGGTATTGCCAGGTGGCGTACGGCCACCAAGTCGGCGGGCACCACACCTGTCTGGGGCAAGGCTAACTGCGCCTTGCTGTGCCGGCACTGCCTGAGGCTGCAGGACTGCATTCCCCCTCTGATCTGCTGGCCCAGGAACAGGATCAGATGTCGCGGAGTGTGACCCTGCATCCGTAACCACCAAAGGCGTAGCTGCCAACACTGACATCCCCATTGAGGGTTCTGACCCTGGTGCAGGTGGGTGGGACATAACAGAATCCCTCCCTGGAACACTCACCTGCGACAGCACGTAGGTCTCATCATCCGAATCAACACCTGAGTACAGCTCGGGGGAGGTGCAGCCAGAGACACCCCTTGAGAGCACGACCTGCAGCACTTGTGGGTTCTCACCCACCACCACACCACGTCCCTCACTGGTGGTTGGTCGGCCCTCGGACCCCTCCTGGGTCTGCACCATCTCCACAACCCCAGCAGTATCAGGTGCGTCTTCCCCTGCAAAGACATAAAAACAAAGAAATGGAAACAGGCATTAGAACCATGGCACACAATGAGGGCTGAGAAGCAAGAGAACCAGTACTTGATTGACACATGTCCCACATGACTAAAACCCTCCCATGCATGCACCCTCACTGCATATGAAGGGCAGGCAAATGGCACACACTGATGACACCAAGATGGAAGATGAACACATTTTCTGCATGCTGCCTGGCAGTGGCATCACACATTGGCCTGTGATTGCCAGGTGAAACACACATGCCATCACACAGATGGCATGTACCATTGCTATTGAGTGAAGATGGAGAGGAGGGCAGCACCTATTCATTCAGTCCAGTTCCCGCATGTAATAGCTTTTCTAATTAAAACAGGTCAGATTTTTCACCTGGAGCTGCCAGTCCAAAATGGTCCAATTGCACAGGGACATGTGTGAACAAATGATATCCAGGTACAAAGTCACTCCACTTTACCATAGCCATGTCAGACATGTGACTAGAGGACTGCGAAATGCCTAGTAAAAGTGGTGGAATGCAAACAATCTGACTGAATGAACAGTGAAAAATAAGCAACAATGTTGTGGCAAGGTGACACTTCAAGGGCAACTGGCGTGCAGTTGGGCTAGATGTCTACTGTTGGCAGAAGGGATACTGCTATGGCCAAATGCAGCTGCGCAGGATGTATTGCATGAAGCACATGGCTGACCCATACGACTCAGGCGCACAAACTCTCACCTGGCACACAAACAGAAGCCCTCACACACACCATGCACATGGATGACACACACATGCATGTGCACTCACCGGACAATGCCTCGTAATCAGGCAGATCTCCCACGCCTTGGATCTGTTCCTCCGTGACGTAGGTCCCAGCGACTGACTCATGTGGAGTGAGTTCCATGTCTACTACTGGAGACCCACCTCCAGTCACTAGAGTTGCGGCATGACTTGAGGCCAGCTTACTCTTTGCCCTGCGCTTATAGCAATCATTGGCTGTGCGCCTCACGATTCCAAGGGCACTTACGATGTCCGCAACGGTCTGCCAGTGTGCCTGGCGTTGTGCAGGTGTGGTCTTGGATCCTGCAACAATGACCATCTCGTTATCATGTGTGGACACATACTCGACAAGTGCATTCAGTTCGTCATCCGTGAAGCTGGGCTTCCTCGACGGGCCGGACTGTGTAGCCGTGTCTGGGGCATCAGCCTGTGCCAGACGAGCACTCTTCCTCTTCCGCTTGGAAGGTGGTGGTGATCCTGAGTGTCCTGCGCCGCTCTGGACACTAGGGGCAGGAGCCCTGGTGGACTCTGTATCAGGAGTGTGGGATTGCACACTCAGCATGGGAGTTGGTGCAGGCATTGGCCCAAGTGTAATGGTGTCAGGGGGAATGTCAGCAGGATGGACTAGGACCGACACTGTCCTGGCTGGGTGTGTGAGAGCTGGGGTGGATGGAGCCGCAGCTGCCCCTGCAGCCTCTCCGCCCTGCCTACTTGCTGCCGACCTTGCAGCAAGTAGATGACCTTGCTGCCCCAGATGCACGTGGCATGATGACATCAACGTGCACCAGCGCACGTGTCATAGGCCTGCTGACCTGGAAGTCAGCCATGGAGTCAGCCAGGTCTGGTGCCACAATGGCCTGGTCCAACAAGGGCTGAGCATGGATGGTGTCAGCCACATCAGCCTCAACGGGAGGGGGGGGATTATGGGTGCCCTTGACTGGTCCTCCACACATGGGGGGACAGGCTCACCCTGCAAGTAACGACCACGTCCCCTACCGGATCCACCACGGCCACCACTTGTGGCTCTTCCACCTTTGCCACCCTTACGGAATCCTCGCCTCCCAGCCATGGCACTGATGTTAATGTGCGTATGGGAGTGGCTGTAAACTATTGTCCTGGGCAATTGGGGGTCAAAGGGGTTGGGTACCAGATGGTAATTGTACCCTAGTGCTCTAGCAAGGCTGAATGTAACCCCTGGGGAAAGATGACGGGTCACGCTACGCACAGGAGCCCCAAAAAAGGGAGATGACATGCACGCAACCCCTCCTAGACCACGTGTGCAGAAAGAAAAACCTGCACTACGCTGTGGCACCCAGTAACACAAGAATGAACGTATGCGTGTCACATGCAGCCTAGAATGACCACTGAAGGGGTAGGCTACACACAGGGCAAGCACAGATGTTAGATACGTGCGTGACTCATCGTCTGCCAGGTAAAAGAGCGTGAAAAAGGAGCGCGTTTGGTTGGCAACACCCCCGCCAAAAGAAGATTTGTACACTGTCTGAGGAGACAGGACAACAGTAGAAGGGAACACTGTTTGAGGGAACAGGCCCAGGTAAACCAGTAAAAGAGAAAAAAGAGAAAAAGCTGTCAGAGGTAACAGGGAATACGAACTTGAAACGCCGTGAAGTAAATTGCGTGTGAAACGACAAGAAGTACAGAATTCACCCACTCGCTCTCCACGAAAAGCACGTACAAGGAAATGGTGTTCTACACGTACCTTTTATACAGGCCCACACGTCCAGCGTCACTTACGCGGCGTGTACACGCTAGGACCATTTCCACCAATTACACGCTTTGTCACTTCTGCGTGTAGGGCCATTTCCACCAATTACACGCTTTGTCACTTCTTAGTGTAGGGCCATTTCCACCAATTACACGCTTTGTCACTGCCGCGTGTACGCACTAGGCCCATTCCCACCAATTACACGCTTTGACACTCGGACGTGTCTTTCATTTTTTTCACACGCAACATTTTGAAACGTGTGCCCAATTCAACGTGCACGTGACTTCATAGACGCGCATACGCTGGCGACGCGTTTACGCGCTAAGGGCCTTTCCTCGAATTACACGCAGACGTGTTGGATTTTTCACGTGCCAAATCAATCCGTATCAAGCTGGCCACACGTAAGCACACGGAAGACCACGCTCCTGCCCAGAAGGCCGAACTACTGCCCCCCAGAGCCCCGAGCACGCTCCCACCTGCCATCTGCTGCTGCCTGACTGCCTGCTGCCCACGTGCACTGCCATTTGCTGCCTGCACATCAGCCAGGGGTGCTGTTGCTGTGACCACCCCTGCTGGAACCGAAGACTCCCGACTGGGATTCCATCGCTCCACAGCCCAGCCCCAGGACCCAGTTGCCCACCCACTCCTGCCTCTGGGGTTGTCATGTCTGGGCAAACACCATCTGGGACCACTGACAACCCCCGGCCAGAGAGGCAGAGGGGCACCAGCTTCAGTGCCACCGAAGTTGGTGTCCTGGTGGAGCAAGTCCTGGGGCAGTATGATGCCATCTTCGGAAGTTCCCGCGCCGACAAGGAAGGACGGACTGGATCTGGACTGACATCGTGACTGCCATCAACGTGGAGCGCTGGGAGGACTTCAGGTCCAGGACCCTGAACAAGGCCCGGCGCCTCTTGAAGGCAGCGGATGCCAAGGGGCGCCGGGGCCACTTGTCGGAAGAACAGATGAGGGTCCTGGAATGCATATCCCCAGGTCCTAGAGAAGCAGACCCGTCTGGAGTCGAGCGGTGAGTGTACATGCATCCTGATTGTGAGCAGTGCGTGTGGTGATTATTCCGTAGTGTGCAGGTTGCACATCTGTTTGTATGGGGTCGAGTATGGGTGGGGGTGTACAGGGCCGTGGGGCTGACACATGCGAGGGCTGTAATGTGTGAGACATGGATGGTGCTTGTGTGTGTAGGCTTGCATGCCAAATGCAGTTGTGTGGGCACACATGTTTGGATGAATGTGTATGTAAGTAGACATGTCCGTGATTTCACGCATGTATGTTGTTTTCGGCTGCATGTATGAGCACTGTGTACATGTGCATGTGTGTGTATTTGACAAGGGTGCAACAGTGATGCAACATGGATGCATGTGACAGCGGTATGTGGAAGCCTGATTGGCAGATGTGACATGGATGCCCGTCTGAACAGTGCGACACTTGGCAGAGGTGTACACATGCATGCAAGTGTGGTGGTGTGTGTACATGTGTGGTGCACTTCCTGTATTGCATGTGATGTCTGGCTCACCTTTGGCTGCTCATGCTGTTGTATGTGTAGGGATGGTGGTGGCAGTTGCGATATGGCTGTGGTATGGCTCATGTGTGCGAGTTGTAATGACATGTGTGTTGGGGATTGTGATGACATGTCTGAGGTTTGCCAATGCCACTCATGTGCAACTGTCATGTGTGTATGTGTCCATTGTACAGTGCCCTGATGCCTGTGTTTTGTTTCTCCCTGTCTGCAGCGTCAACTGATGAAGAGGGCGGAGAAGGTGCTGTTGAGCACAGCGGCGGGGATCCCACCGCCAGCCGGAGACGCAAGGCCCGGCTCCCCTCCCGTGTTGTCATCTGGTCGGGGAGTGAGGAGTCCGGTGCCGCATCCCAGGCCGCAGCTGCCGGGGGGAGGTCCAAGAAGTGGAGGTTGGAGTTGGACTCCTCGGCAGCAGAAGGGGCAGCTGGGACCCCACAGGGCCCAACAGGGGAAGATGGCACGGAGTCATCCAGGTTGGTGGGGGGTTTGGTGGAGGAGGAGGCCGTGCAAGCACCAGAGACGGGGTCTGGAGGTGGGGATCCCACTGGTGCTAGTGGTGCAGTGCAGGACCAGGGACAGGAGGCAGCACAGGCTGCCGCGGAGGTGCCTGTGTGCAATCCTGTCCCCGATCCTGTCCCTGCATCATCTTGCACCAGCAGGGATGCCTACGTCTAGACCCGTTTTCAGGCAGGGGATGAGCTGACGTCAACTGGCCTTCCTCTGCCTGCGGACGTGGCTATCCAGGTCTGGGTTGAGCCTGTCCTGGCTGGTGTGGTGTTGCGTCAACGGGCCATGCGAGGTGACCTGCAGTCTTTTCATGGAGAGACTGCACGTCATCTCGAATGGCTCGTTGACCACGTCAGCTTGCTGGGACAGGTCACCCTGGCCGGATTCCTCCGTCTGATGGGGCTTGCTCCGACCCCCTCCTCAACTGGACCCCCTACGCGCCAGTCATCCTCTGTGCCATCTTCCCACCCATCAGTCACCTGGGTGCCCTGTGGAGCTGCCTCTGACGGTGCGGCCAGGCTGGTGGAGGAGGCATCCCTGCCACAGTCGGGAGTCGGACGTCCAGCAGGGGTGGCCACATCAACAACTGCACCCCAGCCGGCGGAGGATGTGCAGGCAGCAGGAGGCAGTGCACGGGCAGAGGCACAGCAGCAGCAACGTGGTGGGAGCCATGAAGGCTCGGGGCCTTCAACATCGGAGGGGGAGGCATCGGCCGGAGGGCAGGTTGACCCAGGACGGGGTGTGTCTTCTGTGTGGCAGCGGTTGGGCCAGCAGATAGGTGCGGAGCGGCGGCGGGCGGAAGAGGCGCGGCTCACAATGGTCAGGGCGGAGAACTCCATGCGGAGGGCCCTGAGGCGGACCGAGTGCCTCGAGGCAATCCGCAGGGGGTTGGAGGAGGACACGGCGTCGTCCCTGCAGACCCTCGGGGCCATGGAACAGGACCGCCTCCGGGACATCGAACAGGAGTTCGATGATGCCCTGGCCCGGAACACCACGGAGTGAGCCGCTGGACTTGCCCGCCGCCTTTGTATATAGTTCTTTAGTTTTAGGTTTCCTTTGTTTGTTCTTATGATTTGGAGTCGACGGACACTGCTCCACTTTTTGTATATAGTTGCATTTTAGTTAGGGTTTTTTGTAGGTTTCCTTT
This sequence comes from Ambystoma mexicanum, assembly GCF_040938575.1. NCBI lineage: Eukaryota > Metazoa > Chordata > Amphibia > Caudata > Ambystomatidae > Ambystoma > Ambystoma mexicanum. The sequence continues at coordinate 658,252,564 of NC_090932.1, read as the reverse complement.
GTTCAGTTGGGCTCACGGACCCTTGGGTGTTTTGTACATAGTTTTTCATTGGATTGATTTTATTTTTCATTTGACTTTGAGCAACATTTTTTTGGATTAGGATTTGGTGTTTTTATTTATTTTAAACGGACATGCAGCTTATCTTTTTTTCATTGCCATTGTAGTTTGTTTCATTTCTTTTGCATTTATTTTTTTTTTAATACAATTTTGTTTTCATACTTCACTGTGTGGTATCATCTCATTGGTTTAATGCATGTCATGTTGGGTGTTTTCCCATTCAATTGCAACCATTGTGTGTGACGGACATGGGTTCATTAGCTTTATGAACATTGGGGGTGTAACATGTAATTTCCATTTCCATGTGGGTGAATGGGTTACTTGGTAGGGCTTTTTGGCTGTGGAGGCTGACCATAACGCACATGATTGGGGATTGTGAGGACCTGGTGGAGGCTGCCCATGGTGGCTGGGGGGTGAGGGTGGTGGGAGACATGGGTGGGGGCCTGGTGGAGGGTGCCCATGGTGGCTGGAGGGTGGGGGTGGGTGGGAGACATGAGTGGGGGCCTGGTGGAGGGTGCCCCTGCACTGCTGGGGGGTGGGGGTGATAGGGGACATGGGTGGGGGCCTGGTGGAGGGTGCCCCTGGTGGCTGGGGGGTGGGGGTGGTGGGAGACATGAGTGGGGGCCTGGTGGGGGCTGCCCGTGGTGGTTGGGGGTGGGGGTGGTGGGAGACATGAGTGGGGGCCTGGTGGAGGGTGCCCCTGCACTGCTGTGGGGGTGGGGGTGGTGGGAGACATGAGTGGGGGCCTGGTGGAGGGTGCCCCTGGATGCTGGGGGTGGGGGTGCAGGGGGACATGAGTGGGGGCCTGGTGGGGGCTGCCCATGGTGGCTGGGGGGTGGGGGTGGTGGGAGACATGAGTGGGGGCCTGGTGGAGACTGCCCATGGTGGCTGGGGGGTGGGGGTGGTGGGAGACATGGGTGGGGGCCTGGTGGAGGGTGCCCCTGCACTGCTGGGGGGTGGGGGTGGTGGGAGACATGAGTGGGGGCCTGGTGGAGGCTGCCCCTAGATGCTGGGGGGTGGGGGTGCAGGGGGACATGAGTGGGGGCCTGGTGGAGGCTGCCCATGGTGGCTGGGGGGTGGGGGTGGGTGGGAGACATGAGTGGGGGCCTGGTGGGGGCTGCCCATGGTGGCTGGGGGTGGTGGGAGACATGGTTGGGGGGCCTGGTGGAGGGTGTCCCTGCACTGCTGGGGGGTGGGGGTGGTGGTAGACATGAGTGGGGGCCTGGTGGAGGGTGCCCCTGCACTGATGGGGGGTGGGGGTGGTGGGAGACATGAGTGGGGGCCTGGTGGAGGGTGCCCCTGGATGCTGGGGGGTGGGGGTGCAGGGGGACATGAGTGGGGGCCTGGTGGGGGCTGCCCATGGTGGCTGGGGAGTGGGGGTGGGTGGGAGACATGAGTGGGGGCCTGGTGGAGGGTGCCCCTGGTGACTGGGGGATGGGGGTGGTGGGAGACATTGGCGGGGGCCTGGTGGAGGGTGCCCTGGTGGCTGGGGGGTGGTGGGAGACATGAGTGGGGGCCTGGTGGAGGGTGCCCCTGGTGGCTGGGTGGTGGGGGTGGTGGGAGACATGAGTGTGGGCCTGGTGGAGGGTGCCCCTGGATGCTGGGGGTGGGGGTGGTTGGAGACATGAGTGGGGGCCTGGTGGAGGGTGCCCCTGCACCGCTGGGGGGTGGGGGTGATAGGGGACATGGGTGGGGGCCTGGTGGAGGGTGCCCCTGGTGGCTGGGGGGAGGGAGTGGTGTGAGACATGAGTGGGGGCCTGATGGAGGGTGCCCCTGCACTGCTGGGGGGTGGGGGTGGTGGGAGACATGAGTGGGGGCCTGGTGGAGGGTGCCCCTGCACTGCTGGGGGGTGGGGGTGGTGGGAGACATGAGTGGGGGCCTGGTGGAGGCTACCCCTGGATGCTGGGGGGTGGGGGTGGGTGGGAGACATGAGTGGGGGCCTGGTGGAGGGTGCCCCTGGTGGCTGGGGGTGGGGGTAGTGGGAGACATGGGTGGGGGCCTGGTGGAGGGTGCCCCTGGTGGCTGGGGGGTGGGGGTGGTGGGAGACATGAGTGGGGGCCTGGTGGAGGGTGCCCCTGGTGGCTGGGTGGTGGGGGTGGTGGGAGACATGAGTGTGGGCCTGGTGGAGGGTGCCCCTGGATGCTGGGGGGTGGGGGTGGTGGGAGACATGAGTGGGGGCCTGGTGGAGGGTGCCCCTGCACTGCTGGGGGGTGGGGGTGGTGGGAGACATGAGTGGGGGCCTGGTGGAGGCTGCCCCTGGATGCTGGGGGGTGGGGGTGCAGGGGGACATGAGTGGGGGCCTGGTGGGGGCTGCCCATGGGGGGTGGGGGGTGGGGGTGATAGGGGACATGAGTGGGGGCCTGGTGGGGGCTGCCCATGGTGGCTGAGGGGTGTGGGTGGGTTCTTTGACATGAGTGGGGGCCTGGTGGAGGCTGCCCCTGGATGCTGGGGGGTGGGGGTGGTGGGAGACATGAGTGGGGGCCTGGTGGAGGCTGCCCCTGGATGCTGGGGGGTGGGGGTGGTGGGAGACATGAGTGGGGGCCTGGTGGAGGCTGCCCCTGCACTGCTGGGGGGTGGGGGTGATAGGGGACATGAGTGGGGGCCTGGTGGGGGCTGCCCATGGTGGCTGGGGGGTTGGGGTGGGTGGGAGACATGAGTGGGGGCCTGGTGGGGGCTGCCCGTGGTGGCTGGGGGGTGGGGGTGGTGGGAGACATGAGTGGGGGCCTGGTGGAGGGTGCCCCTGCACTGCTGGGGGGGGTGGGGGTGGTGGGAGACATGAGTGGGGGCCTGGTGGAGGGTGCCCCTGGATGCTGGGGTGTGGGGGTGCAGGGGGACATGAGTGGGGGCCTGGTGGGGGCTGCCCATGGTGGCTGGGGGGTGGGGGTAGTGGGAGACATGAGTGGGGGCCTGGTGGAGGCTGCCCATGGTGGCTGGGGGGTGGGGGTGGTGGGAGACATGGGTGGGGGCCTGGTGGAGGGTGCCCCTGCACTGCTGGGGGGTGGGGGTGGTGAGAGACATGAGTGGGGCCTGGTGGAGGCTGCCCCTGGATGCTGGGGGGGTGGGGGTGCAGGGGGACATGAGTGGGGGCCTGGTGGGGGCTGCCCATGGTGGCTGGGGGGTGGGGGTGGGTGGGAGACATGAGTGGGGGCCTGGTGGGGGCTGCCCATGGTGGCTGGGGGGTGGGGGTGGTGGGAGACATGGGTGGGGGCCTGGTGGAGGGTGCCCCTGCACTGCTGGGGGTGGGGGTGGTGGTAGACATGAGTGGGGGCCTGGTGGAGGGTGCCCCTGCACTGCTGGGGGGTGGGGGTGGTGGGAGACATGAGTGGGGGCCTGGTGGAGGGTGCCCCTGGATGCTGGGGGGTGGGGGTGCAGGGGGACATGAGTGGGGGCCTGGTGGGGGCTGCCCATGGTGGCTGGGGGGTGGGGGTAGTGGGAGACATGAGTGGGGGCCTGGTGGAGGCTGCCCATGGTGGCTGGGGGGTGGGGGTGGTGGGAGACATGGGTGGGGGCCTGGTGGAGGGTGCCCCTGCACTGCTGGGGGGTGGGGGTGGTGAGGGACATGAGTGGGGCCTGGTGGAGGCTGCCCCTGGATGCTGGGGGGGTGGGGGTGCAGGGGGACATGAGTGGGGGCCTGGTGGGGGCTGCCCATGGTGGCTGGGGGGTGGGGGTGGGTGGGAGACATGAGTGGGGGCCTGGTGGGGGCTGCCCATGGTGGCTGGGGGGTGGGGGTGGTGGGAGACATGGGTGGGGGCCTGGTGGAGGGTGCCCCTGCACTGCTGGGGGTGGGGGTGGTGGTAGACATGAGTGGGGGCCTGGTGGAGGGTGCCCCTGCACTGCTGGGGGGTGGGGGTGGTGGGAGACATGAGTGGGGGCCTGGTGGAGGGTGCCCCTGGATGCTGGGGGGTGGGGGTGCCGGGGGACATGAGTGGGGGCCTGGTGGGGGCTGCCCATGGTGGCTGGGGGGAGGGGGTGGGTGGGAGACATGAGTGGGGGCCTGGTGGAGGGTGCCCCTGGTGGCTGGGTGGTGGGGGTGGTGGGAGACATGAGTGGGGGCCTGGTGGAGGGTGCCCCTGCACTGCTGGGGGGTGGGGGTGGTGGGAGACATGAGTGGGGGCCTGGTGGAGGCTGCCCCTGGATGCTGGGGGGTAGGGGTGCAGGGGGACATGAGTGGGGGCCTGGTGGGGGCTGCCCATGGGGGGTGGGGGGTGGGGGTGATAGGGGACATGAGTGGGGGCCTGGTGGGGGCTGCCCATGGTGGCTGAGGGGTGTGGGTGGGTTCTTTGACATGAGTGGGGGCCTAGTGGAGGCTGCCCCTGGATGCTGGGGGGTGGGGGTGGTGGGAGACATGAGTGGGGGCCTGGTGGAGGCTGCCCCTGGATGCTGGGGGGTGGGGGTGGTGGGAGACATGAGTGGGGGCCTGGTGGAGGCTGCCCCTGCACTGCTGGGGGGTGGGGGTGATAGGGGACATGAGTGGGGGCCTGGTGGGGGCTGCCCATGGTGGCTGGGGGGTCGGGGTGGGTGGGAGACATGAGTGGGGGCCTGGTGGGGGCTGCCCGTGGTGGCTGGGGGGTGGGGGTGGTGGGAGACATGAGTGGGGTCCTGGTGGAGGGTGCCCCTGCACTGCTGGGGGGGTGGGGGTGGTGGGAGACATGAGTGGGGGCCTGGTGGAGGGTGCCCCTGGATGCTGGGGTGTGGGGGTGCAGGGGGACATGAGTGGGGGCCTGGTGGGGGCTGCCCATGGTGGCTGGGGGGTGGGGGTAGTGGGAGACATGAGTGGGGGCCTGGTGGGGGCTGCCCGTGGTGGCTGGGGGGTGGGGGTGGTGGGAGACATGGGTGGGGGCCTGGCGGAGGGTGCCCCTGCACTGCTGGGGGGTGGGGGTGGTGAGAGACATGAGTGGGGGCCTGGTGGAGGCTGCCCCTGGATGCTGGGGGGGTGGGGGTGCAGGGGGACATGAGTGGGGGCCTGGTGGGGGCTGCCCATGGTGGCTGGGGGGTGGGGGTGGGTGGGAGACATGAGTGGGGGCCTGGTGGGGGCTGCCCATGGTGGCTGGGGGGTGGGGTGGTGGGAGACATGGGTGGGGGCCTGGTGGAGGGTGCCCCTACACTGCTGGGGGTGGGGGTGGTGGTAGACATGAGTGGGGGCCTGGTGGAGGGTGCCCCTGCACTGCTGGGGGGTGGGGGTGGTGGGAGATATGAGTGGGGGCCTGGTGGAGGGTGCCCCTGGATGCTGGGGGGTGGGGGTGCAGGGGGACATGAGTGGGGGCCTGGTGGGGGCTGCCCATGGTGGCTGGGGGGAGGGGTTGGGTGGGAGACATGAGTGGGGGCCTGGTGGAGGGTGCCCCTGGTGGCTGGGGGGTGGGGGTGGTGGGAGACATTGGTGGGGGCCTGGTGGAGGGTGCCCCTGGTGGCTGGGGGGTGGGGGTGGTGGGAGACATGAGAGGGGGCCTGGTGGAGGGTGCCACTGGTGGCTGGGTGGTGGGGGTGGTGGGAGACATGAGTGTGGGCCTGGTGGAGGGTGCCCCTGGATGCTGGGGGGTGCGGGTGGTGGGAGACATGAGTGGGGGCCTGGTGGAGGGTGCCCCTGCACTGCTGGGGGGTGGGGGTGATAGGGGACATGGGTGGGGGCCTGGTGGAGGGTGCCCCTGGTGGCTGGGGGGTGGGGGTGGTGGGAGACATGAGTGGGGGCCTGGTGGAGGGTGCCCCTGCACTGCTGGGGGGTGGGGGTGGTGGGAGACATGAGTGGGGGCCTGGTGGAGGCTGCCCCTGGATGCTGGGGGGTGGGGGTGCAGGGGGACATGAGTGGGGGCCTGGTGAGGGCTGCCCATGGTGGCTGGGGGGTGGGGGTGGGTGGGAGACATGAGTGGGGGCCTGGTGGAGGGTGCCCCTGGTGGCTGGAAGGTGGGGGTGGTGGGAGACATGGGTGGGGGCCTGGTGGAGGTGCCCCTGGTGGCTGGGGGATGGGGGTGGTGGGAGACATGAGTGGGGGCCTGGTGGAGGGTGCCCCTGGTGGCTGGGTGGTGGGGGTGGTGGGAGACATGAGTGTGGGCCTGGTGGAGGGTGCCCCTGGTTGCTGGGGGGGTGGGGGTGGTGGGAGACATGAGTGGGGGCCTGGTGGACGGTGCCCCTGCACTGCTGGGGGGTGGGGGTGATAGGGGACATGGGTGGGGGCCTGGTGGAGGCTGCCCCTGGATGCTGGGGGGTGGAGGTGCAGGGGGACATGAGTGGGGGCCTGGTGGGGGCTGCCCATGGGGGGTGGGGGGTGGGGGTGGGTGGGAGACATGAGTGGGGGCCTGGTGGGGGCTGCCCATGGTGGCGGGGGGGTGGGGGTGGTGGGAGACATGGGTGGGGGCCTGGTGGAGGGTGCCCCTGGTGGCTGGGGGGTGGGGGTGGTGGGAGACATGAGTGGGGGCCTGGTGGAGGGTGCCCCTGGTGGCTGGGGGGTGGGGGCGGTGGGAGACATGGGTGGGGGCCTGGTGGAAGGTGCCCCTGCACTGCTGGGGGATGGGGGTGGTGGGAGACATGAATGGGGGCCTGGTGGAGGGTGCCCCTGCACTGCTGGGGGGTGGGGGTGGTGGGAGACATGAGTTTGGGCCTGGTGGAGGGTGCCCCTGATGGCTGGGGGGTGGGGGTGGGTGGGAGACATGAGTGGGGGCCTGGTGGAGGGTGCCCCTGGTGGCTGGAAGGTGGGGGTGGTGGGAGACATGGGTGGGGGCCTGGTGGAGGGTGCCCCTGGTGGCTGGGGGATGGGGGTGGTGGGAGACATGAGTGGGGGCCTGGTGGAGGGTGCCCCTGGTGGCTGGGTGGTGGGGGTGGTGGGAGACATGAGTGTGGGCCTGGTGGAGGGTGCCCCTGGTTGCTGGGGGGTGGGGGTGGTGGGAGACATGAGTGGGGGCCTGGTGGAGGGTGCCCCTGCACTGCTGGGGGGTGGGGGTGATAGGGGACATGGGTGGGGGCCTGGTGGAGGCTGCCCCTGGATGCTGGGGGGTGGGGGTGCAGGGGGACATGAGTGGGGGCCTGGTGGGGGCTGCCCATGGGGGGTGGGGGGTGGGGGTGGGTGGGAGACATGAGTGGGGGCCTGGTGGGGGCTGCCCATGGTGGCTGGGGGGTGGGGGTGGTGGGAGACATGAGTGGGGGCCTGGTGGAGGGTGCCCCTGGTGGCTGGGGGGTGGGGGCGGTGGGAGACATGGGTGGGGGCCTGGTGGAAGGTGCCCCTGCACTGCTGGGGGATGGGGGTGGTGGGAGACATGAATGGGGGCCTGGTGGAGGGTGCCCCTGCACTGCTGGGGGGTGGGGGTGGTGGGAGACATGAGTTTGGGCCTGGTGGAGGGTACCCCTGATGGCTGGGGGGTGGGGGTTGACATGAGTGGGGGCCTGGTGGAGGCTGCCCCTGCACTGCTGGGGCGTGGGGGTGGTGGGAGACATGAGTGGGGGCCTGGTGGAGGCTGCCCCTGCACTGCTGGGGGGTGGGGGTGGTGGGAGACATGAGTGGGGGCCTGGTGGAGGCTGCCCCTGCACTGCTGGGGGGTGGGGGTGGTGGGAGACATGCATTGTTGATCAGTAGTGCAAGGTGACATGTGGGTTGGCTGGGGGGCATGCCCATGGTGGATGGGCTGCCTGCGGGACATGAGCAGGGGTGCAGGGTAGTCCCCCGTGGTGTGGGCTGCCTGCAGGGGCCGTGGAGGTTGTGGAGCGTACACCTGGGAGGACCCACACGGCCAATTCACGTGTAGTACTCCCCAGAACCCCTGAAATACACATACCCTGCTGAAATCGCGTGTGGAACTTCCCGCGCACCCCTGGAATACACGTACCCTGCTGAAATCGCATGTGGAACTTCCCACGCACCCATGGAATACACGTACCCTGCTCGCACTGGGCCAATCGCGTGTGGAACTTCCCGCGCACCCCTGAAATACACGTACCCTGCTTGCACGGGGCCAATCGCGTGTGGAACTTCCCGCGCACCCCTGAAATACACGTACCCTGCTCGCACTGGCCCAATCGCGTGTGGAACTTCCCGCGCACCCCTGAAATACACGTACCCTGATGAAATCGCGTGTGGAACTTCCCGCGCACCCATGGAATACACGTACCCTGCTCGCACTGGGCCAATCGCGTGTGGAACTTCCCGCGCACCCCTGAAATACACGTACCCTGCTGAAATTGCGTGTGGAACTTCCCGCTCACCCCTGGAATACACGTACCCTGCTGAAATCGCGTGTGGAACTTCCCGCGCACCCATGGAATACACGTACCCTGCTCGCACTGGGCCAATCGCGTGTGGAACTTCCCGCGCACCCCTGGAAAACATGTACCCTGCTTGCACGGGGCCAATCGCGTGTGGAACTTCCCGCGCACCCCTGAAATACACGTACCCTGATGAAATCGCGTGTGGAACTTCCCGCGCACCCATGGAATACACGTACCCTGCTCGCACTGGGCCAATCGCGTGTGGATCTTCCCGCGCACCCCTGAAATACACGTACCCTGCTGAAATCGCGTGTGGAACTTCCCGTGCACCCCTGGAATACACATACCCTGCTGAAATCGCGTGTGGAACTTCCCGCGCACCCATGGAATACACGTACCCTGCTCGCACTGGGCCAATCGCGTGTGGAACTTCCCGCGCACCCCTGGAATACACGTACCCTGCTTGCACGGGGCCAATCGCGTGTGGAACTTCCCGCGCACCCCTGAAATACATGTACCCTGATGAAATCGCGTGTGGAACTTCCCGCGCACCCATGGAATACACGTACCCTGCTCGCACTTGGCCAATCGCGTGTGGAACTTCCCGCGCACCCCTGAAATACACATACCCGGATGAAATCGCGTGTGGAACTTCCCGCGCACCCCTGAAATACACGTACCCTGCTTGCACGGGGCCAATCGCGTGTGGAACTTCCCGCGCACCCCTGAAATACACGTTCCCCGCTTGGCGTTTGTTGTTTGCCAGCCCGGTGAACTGGTCCAGGGTTAGCGCAGCCCTTTGCGATGATTTAGCGATTTTGATGGCTTTTCCTTGCGCGAGGGCGTTCTTGGGGGCGTTACTGGCGCTGCTGCAGGGTCGCTGCGATTCTCTGCACCACGGCTGGTTTGGGAGCCTAAAATCCATGAATACGCTGTTCGCGGAAATCGGTTTTAGCGCACGTGCCTGGCGCAGACAATCGCACGCGGACACTCTGCGCCAGCCGCTTGCGACACTTTTCTGCGAAATTCTATGAATTACTCTGTAAATCTATTTGCTTAGTATTGTACCGAAAACAATTTATCTGAAAGTAAATCTAAAATTGTTATTTACTCCAAGGGCGGAAAGATAATTAAACATTTTTCATGGAATCTAGGTGAGGAGAGAATGGAATACGTGGACTCTCTAAGGTACTTGGGATATAATCTGGGCAACCAGTCTTCTTGTGTAACTTGGAAGGCGGGTCTCTACAGTAGGCTCTCTCCCTTGACTTCAAAAATGAAATGTTTGTACAGAAGGGTGTGCAAGTTTACTGTCCTACCTATTCGGCGCTTCTACTTGGCCAAGGTTGAACCTGTGATTTTGTATGGATTAGATTTCTGCCTATTAGATATGGAGGACTATCTTAATATTGTACAAGTTAAACTGTGGAAACAGGTTTTGGGTCTTTCTATCGCTATCCCTAACTTTATCATGAGGCACACACTCTGACTTACTTCACTCAAGGCCGTTATACCTTGCATATGCTGGCTTCTTACTCTAAGGTCCTCTGTCCACCACCCAATAGTCTATATATGGATCTGTCTAGTGTCACCAAAGAAGCCACAATTCCCTCTGTTAATTCCTTTATTAAAAGAATCAAGGATATCCTGATTGACATTGGTGGAACTGAAGAGAAATTAGTACATCAACTGGGATACATAAAGGCTAAATTGTACAGATTGGATTCGGTGGAAACAGTTGATGCAATTGGCCTTTATAGTACATACACTGAATATGTATTTCAAATTGAATGTATCCCGCAATATCTGCAGAGGCTTCCCTGCAGTAGAGTCTGTAAGGTTTACTTACGTTTTTGCCTCAACCAGTTTCACTCGAAGGAACGTTTCTTACACTGGAAAGATCAAGGGCCCCTACTTGATAACATCCACTGTAGGTTCTGTGATAGCATGTATGACAAGGAAAACCTTAATCATTGGGTCACTGTCTGTCCTTACTTTCAGGAAAGCAGAGAGAGATTATTCAAACAAAATGATCCAAGGGAATATGATTTCTCCATTAGCCTTTTCTGGTCCCGGTTAATGTGGGGTCATAATGTTTCACTTATTGTATCTCTGTATCAATTTTTATGATGTGTTTCTGTTCTTATACAGTGACATTTTCTTCTGTTTTTTATATAGTGAGAAATTGTGTATTTTCTATTTGCTCTTTTGTATATTTTTGGCATAATAATGTGTTTTCTGTGGAAGGTTGCTTTGGTAAGCAAATCACAATAATAAAATAAAATATATGATTCACAAGCAAAGTGGTCGCCGTTTGCGCACTGCAGTCTGGAGCTGGAATGCACTCGACCCATTTAGACATTAAAGAAATAACCATCAGCATGTATCTGTTTCCCCTTGCTGATCTCCTCACAGGCCCTACAAAATCTACTTGCAAATAGGACCATGGGAGTGTCAAACCAGCTTAAATGAATGGCGCTCTATGAGCTGGTGACACATGCAGAAACTTCACACACACTAAACACCCTCTGGTGCTCAACATCTTGAGACATGTGTGGCCAATAGGCATAATCTTTTAAAATGTCCAGAGTCTACTGTGAACCTCTGTGGCCTTCAGTTATGGCATTGTGGCCATGATGTATCATCAATCCCCAACATGACAATGGCACTACCCATTGGATTTGTTCTGTCACAGATGTTCTAATCATCAGTCCGTCTTGTAACCTAATTCTCTTTTTTGTTTTTTAATAACACCCTCAATTCATCTTTCAATTTGCAGTCCTCTTCATTCAGAGGATTTTGTTCTGCATCTAGCAAATGGTTGTAAAATGGGCTAAGAATAAGATCATCCTTGTGTACCTTACTCAATCTTGATCTGGAGTATCAAAGCTCCATTGTGCCACAGGCTGTTCAACTGTTTTCAGAGTTTTGGAGCGTGTTATTGTATCCACCTGTATTTCACCAAGCAGGTGTTCAATGGAAAATATCTCTACCATTAAAACTCCAATTTTGTTTAATTGATCTGCCTTCTCATTTCCTTCCTTTTCCTCACCTGGCATTTTTAAATGACCAAATATTTTCCTCGAATGGATTATCAGGTCATTTTCTGACACAAGTTTGTCTATAGCTTGAATCATCTTGCCATGTTTCAGTGACTTCTTGTTATTTGTGAGCATCCCTTTCACCTTCCAGTCTGGCAAGCACTTCACAAAATTGTTTCGCGCATAGTCAGAATCAGTGACTAAAACTATTTTTTTGAGTCTATTTTTTACTCCTGTAGATATTGCTTTATAAATGGTGGACAATTCTGCCACTTGGCTGCTTTTGGGGCCTATCCTCATGCTTACTCTTGGAATACTGTCACATTTAAGTCACACATTTCCTATTCCTGCTACAAGTTTGTTTTCAGAATCATGTCCTACCTGGTATGCACATCCATCTACATATACATTTGGTAAATCCTTGCATGTTTCTTCATTGAAAGCCTTTTGTGGGTTTGCTCAAATTCTGCTAGACCTTGAGCAACTGGGCTCTTTTTATTTTGTCCATATGTCACTTCTACTGGAAATCCCAAAAGTGCTAATGTCCATGAAGTGATTCTTGACTTGGACAAATTCCCAGATCTGATCCTCTTACTTAGCAAAAAGTGCAGAGGCTGGAGATTTGGTTCAACAATCACCCGCTCCCTTGAATTATGGGATGGGAATGTTGAAATACCCAGACAGTGGTCAGAAGTGCTTTTTCACATTCACTAAATTTGATCTCTACTTGTGACAATGCTTTGCTAGCATATGCAATGTTTTTTTATTTGCATCATGTTTTTGATATAACACTGCTGACATACATTGATCTGTGAATCCTATTTCTACAAAGAAATCCTGTTTTTTATTGGATATACCAAAAATGACGCTTTCATTAAGCACCCCTTTAGCATGGCCACTGTCTCACTTTGTTCCTTTTCCCATTTCCAGGCTACACCCTGCTTCAGTAATCTCATCAAAGGTTGCATAATCTCTGCATCATTTTCAATACACTTTCTGTTGTAACTTGTCATTTCTAACAAACTCTTTAAACTTTTCAAGTTAGTGAGATCTTTTAGTTTCTGAAATGCTTCCTCCTTTTTCATTTGTGGGTTTGAGCCATGCTCTGTCACTTCATGGACTAGGAAGTGTACCCTTTTTCTGCACCACTGTGCTTTCTGTAAAGATACTTTTGCCCAGCCTTCTGTAGCTGACTGAATACATGTCTAATCTCATTGAAATGGCTTTTCAGAACTTCATTTCTGATTACCACAGCATCCACATAAACTATTGTTCCACTTTCAGCTGCATGCAGGAGTGCCTTGCTCAGGAATATCCCAAACTCACTCCCACTATTGGCATACCCAAAAGGGGTCCGTGACCATGCATATTGTGATTTGTCAAATGAAAATGCAATTCTTTCTTTTTTTTAATTATTATTTGAAATAAACTTCAGTTTATACACAAGGCACAACTTTTGTTTCAAAGAGAACAAATTCATCATACTTTGCCAAGAACCAAAATAATTTGTACCAGGGCAATTTTCCTAACGTTCACTCTCACATTTCTTTACACCAAGAACAACCCCCCTCATAAGTTAATTCATTCCCAACTCATAAAACCACTCAGTGGAAAAGATGCAAAATTGCCAGCGATACACTACATTAGACATCTACTGCCAAAATCATGTCCAAGTAGTTCACAATTGCACATACAAGTTTTGTGTTATTTCCAGAGATACACCTGGCCCACCATTCGTCCATGTTGTTATCAAGAGGGGCAATGCAAATACATTTTGAATGTCTTCAGCTAGTGGCACACACGGGTATCCAGCTGTAAGACCTAAGCTGGTAAATATTGTTGACCTGTGGAAGTCCCTGATCAATAAATGGAAGGGGCCACCTTGAAATAGGTATCCTTTTGTTTAATTCTCGTACATCTTGACACAAGCGCCATTGGCCATTGGATTTTAGCACACCTAACTATAGGAGTATTTGATGTACTATGAATAGACCTAATGATTCCTCTAGATTCTAAATTCTTCATTGTTTCAGCGAGCGATTCCAGACAGGCCAAGGGGAGACTATATTGCAGCACAAATACTGGCTCCCTAGCATGTATGACTGATAATGTGGTTCTGTCTTTCATTGGGTGGGAACTTCTCCCTATGATGATTTCAATGTTCAATGAATCTATTCACATATCTTGGTCTTTCGTGTTGGCCATATACCATTGCATTAGGGTCAAATCTAGTCGGGGCACCTAGTGTCTGGTATGGGACATTGTACATTTGATTTTGATAGTTATTTAGGCCTGGCATATCACAGCGAAATCCCATCCTGGGAGAACTACCAAGGTATCTAATGTAAGAACTTTTATTTCTGGGATCAGTGAACTGGAACATAGGAGTCTGGTGTGATGCCCTCTGTGGAGGCACGTCCTTTGATTAGGTGTCATTTCATTCCATGCCTGAGTTTGGGCTGATTCTAGTGGCCTTTTCACTGACTTTACCTCCAAAATCACTGGTGTGGGTTCCTTAGTTTTGCCTCTGTATTCCTAGTTTCCTCCTCTTTCTGTCCAAATATCACTTCATACAGTTTGGTCCCCTATTCTATTATCCACTCTAGTGGTTTTTCCCTGTCAAATTCACAGATTAATTGGGAGACAATTTATTTTTGGAGCCCATAAATGTATGCAGTTTTAAATTCTACAGAGTTAGGGTTAAAGGTCACATCAAAACGTGAACATTTTCTTTTTAAGTTTTGAAAGAACTAGCTAGGAGGCTCATTTTGCTGTGCTGTCATGGTATAAGTGGCTTTCTTGGCTTGCTGTATAGACTGATAAGGTGAGAATTGGTGTCTAATCTTCTTCCCAACGTCTGACCATGACAAATGTTCCTGTTCATTGAGACCACAAATGGTACTAGCAGATGCTGCATCTAGAGTGAGGTGAACGTACTGTCCATATTGTTCCCTAGTAATCTGAAGGGCCTTAAATGTATCGTGAACCACCTCCAAATTATCTTCCATACAATAATCCCCTCCTCTGTTGAATGGTTTAATCAAAGACTTCATAGATTTAATAATTATTTTAAGGAGTACATGGTGCATTCTGGTATGTGTCATTTTGTTGCTAATTCCTGTACTCTTGTGGGAAGGAATTTGTGTGAGTATTTGCAGTTGACTCAGACCATGTGGACAGCTGCTGGTACATTTCAGTGAAATTAGTACCCGGTCGCTTTTCCTGAGACTTGCGATTAAATATTTGCTGTTCCAGGTTTTTGCACTGTCCATGAAGCTGTTCTACTTCATGACTGAGAGCAGAATTCTGATCCCTGACTTTATTGGTTACTGGTTGTAATTCAGTGATCTGTGTCTGACAATGATGAAGTACTTTTTCATTTTCATCCAGTAATTTAAATATCCCCTCTATCATAGCATGGAATTCCTTAACTTTCTCCTTGTTATCTTCTCTACTGGTTTGCATTTTGAAAATTGCAACATCTTTGTCTTGACTTATATCATCCAATATCGTTTTTAAATGGGTTACTTCATGCTCACTCTCATTAAGATGGTTCTCTCTCTGAGCCAATTGAGCCGCAAGGTCATTACATTTGGCTTGCAGTTCCGTGTCGAGCTCTCTGTGTTTTAATTCTACTTTCAATTGCTGCCCCTGATCACATTCATTGTCCAAACTTCACTGTAATTTGCTAATGACCTCACTGTCTTTCCCTTACATCTTTATGGATCGGTGTAGATGTTTTGCTCACAGTCTGAGGATGCATTTCTTCTCCTCTGTGCGTTATGGGGCTTGGAACAGTCTAAGGAGACACACCCGCACAATACTTCCTTCATCAAAAATACCATCAAAAGCCTCTATTTTCACTTCTCTGCTAATCCTACTTTTCCATGTTGTCACATTTTCGGTGGAACAGTTTGCATGAGCATAAAGCTTCGCCTTGAGGTACTCTGATAAATTAGAAAATGTGGCCTGAATCTGGGACATGGCAGTATTATTGCCAATAACACTATAACAAGAATCAAGTGAGCACACAGTACTGCACTACCCCACAGCTCTAATTCAGAGAATGAGTGCACAGTATGGTTATGCTTTATGATGCAAGGCCACGGGCAGTAATTATTTTACCGCTTCCCAGTCAACGCACCAAGATGTTGGAGATTGTTTTGGCGATATTTTAACATTTCGTGGTATTTTTGTGGTATAGTGTTATCGTGGTATTTTGTTAGCTCTTGGTGATATAGTGTGGTATTCTTATTGGGGTATCTTTTTAGTGGTGAGACTAATTTCAGAACACTGACTAATAATTATTTTACCAGGGTCACTAACGGTAAGCAAGTACTGGACTTAGTACATTCTGAACAATTAACTCATCCCCTCCTGTGGTATCTTATATACAATACTACCTTACATGCTTGTGGCTTGCATTCCAGAATATATTTATCATGCAAATGAAACACAAAACATTCTTTCAGAGCCTCTCAGAGTAACATAATTTACAGTGACTAACTTTATTTTTATATTTTATTACTGCATGTTCTGCATCTCTCTGCATGCCAATCCAATAAAGCTGAGCGCAGAATGAATACACTGAGGCTAAGTCACCTTTTTAAATGGTTGTGCTTTATCAGAAGCTAGAAATATGCAAGTTACATAGAATCCTACTATTTTTGATAATGCCCACAGTTCTGCCACCATTGGCATTGAACTTCGCAACAAAAATTGGCAGAGCACAACTTTTGACACTCTGAGTTTTATCGCAGCAAAACTTGAGAGAACAAAATAAAATATTAACACAGTTTTACATAAACATTTAAAATGTCATGGTGCAGCACCTAAAAATGAAATGACTTATTTACCCTAGGATACCTAGTATCAAGCGTTAGCACGCTCCTCAATTACTTCATAATTACCTAGATGGTTGGGGTCAGTGGATTCTCAGACCACAAGGTCAGGATAGCCCTTCACTGCTTCAGTTGCTGATATTCCCCTTTTTCGAATACTGTATAGGACAGGATTGGAGAGTTATTATCACATCCACCATCGTCTCAGCCTGGAATTAATCCTCTTCAGACAGCTACCATTCTTTCTGCTCCCAAAGTCAGCTAGAGAGGGAGTCTGCACAGGAACTAACTCCAGCCCTTAAGACAGTCACATTTATCATCTCCTGTCCCTCCTCCTTCACGCATATCTAAATGTGTGTTAGGGCTAGCCCCCCTATACTGCCTTTCGGCGTGACAAGTGGAGTCCCATGCCAAGAGCAAAGGAAGAAGGGAAGGCAGGCAGAACCCACTCCAGTAGACAATGAGTTCTTCCCACCGATGTAACCCTCTGTTGTTTCCGAAATAACAATCAGTGGTGTCAATCAATTGGAAGATTAGGGACACACACCATGACACCACCGCTGTAAAGCAAGAGGCACAGTTATAACCTTTACACAGGTAAGTACCAGCAAAGACCAAGATCAAACCCAATTCAGCTAACCTTTATGCAAGCAGATGGATTCCGTAAAAGAGTGCTGGATGCTAATCACAGGCGTGGTAGATGTACAGCAGATTCCCCTGGTACCTCCCATGAAGGATAAGGACCACCTAAAACCAGAGAATTACAAAATAAGTGGAAAAAACAGAACAGTAATGACTAGGGATAGTAGGGGAACTGTTTCTTACCAGACGGAATTCGGTAGATGTAGTTCTGCTGTGTCCCAGGTGATTGGAGCCCAATCCAGTGACCTAACCTGATGGAACAAGGACGCCTACCTTCCATGTAGTTCACTTGGAAGTCTCTAGTCTGTGCACAGAAGATGTCGAAGTCCACAGATGAGACTGCTGCACCGAGTAGCGGCGTTGGTGTCCAAGTGACAAAGGACGGTATGGTGGAACGATGCGGACAAGTCTGTATACCGGAAAGAGGCAAAGAGTTTCCAGATGCATATCCGAGGTCGGCTTGGCGAGCAGCAAAGTGCAGGGTCGTGAAGCTAGGCAGTCCGTACAGCAGGCAGGATCGGTTACCATTCAAGCAGCGAAGTTCAATGTGATACACGGTACAGACAAGGGAACGGGGTTAGACAGAATCCAGATAACAGGCACAGGTCCAAAAAACGGAAAATCAAACATGTCACGAAGAGCAGCAAAGTTCAGAAAATAACTTAAATCAGAAGCACTGTAGTAAGGAAGAGGGCGGTCTTAAATCCTCTGTGTCATGTGATCGGCAAATACATGCTTTCTCACTCTGGTTGTATAATTACGCACAGGCCATAGCTTCCCCAGTTTCCATGGCAACATCCAGCATGCAAGAAATGGTGCTCTCTGTGAATGAAGAGAGAAACGTACAGGGAAACGGGAGCTTGCCCTTTGACAAACCAGCCCAATAAATGGCATGTGATTCAAGCTGCAGCCCTGAAGGAAAAACTGTTACATTCATCCGGCGCTATTGCCTCCTTCTCTACAAAATGAACAATGGAGCCAGTTTAAATGAATCAACTTGCATCTAAATCCTGAGGCGTATTCACTGCAAAACAAATCTAATTCCACATTTCCTACACTTCCATCTGACTTTGCACAGCTCAAAGCCTTTACATTTCATGAAATGGCCCACTTTATCTTATCTCATGCACCAATGTTTTGCACTGATAAGCAATGTGCTAAGTTGCATTGAATATTAGTAAGGGAATACGTTATTGGATCCTGCGATGTTAGTAGGATTAATATGTTATTTTTATTTTTTATTACATTTAGTGCATTGCTGTGGTGTTGTGCGAATGATAACACCTGTTGTGCAGGGTCAAATTCAAATTGGCTGGCATGTGCTTTATGCCTTATAATACTGACATCTACTAGGCACAGCTTGAGCCTCACACATGAGTCTCACACCCTTGGCCCTAGTTAAAATTCAAACCTTTGCTAAAATGTGGATGATGAAATCTGGAGCTACCCTTCTTGAAAATCAGAATAGGGGAAAAGTATTTCCCTGCTACATTTCCCTACAGTAAACCCCTCCTTCCTCCTTTCTCCCTCTTTTAAACCTCTCACTGAAAACCGCCTCTTATCCTTTGCCTATGTACATTTTCTTTACCATGTCCCAGTTTCTTCTGTGGTGTCATCTGGTTTCACCTGTCACATCACGTGCCAGAATCTTCCAGCACCCATTCTGCCCCCTTTGATTCCACTCGTGTAATTTTCAAGCCCCTCGCTTAAACAACCTTTGGACACTATTTTGCATAATACAACCTCCCAATAAAGTTGCATTTCACATGTTATCCTTCCTCCCTGGGCCGCACATTGGAACATTTATTTTCAAGGCTCATTGCATTGTTACAGGAATGTTCTGCCTTGCAAAGCACTGTTGTTCATCTTTATATGTTGCATTATTTTCTGGAACTGACAATGTTAGTGTGCCTACTGCTCTGCCAGTACTTTTGCAATCTGTGTTCTAACAAATCTATCCCACTCTATTTACCAACACAGTGTTAGCACCCAGTGCTATCCCCATGTTTACCCCCAATACTAAGTGTTTGTATCAATGATTCCTAACTACAAACAGAATATACGGCACAGATTCTTGAGCTCATAACCTCTGCTACAGATCCCAATCATAAGCGTAAATGAGACACAACCCAAACCGGCATACTACCTTTGTCCTTTGTGGTAACCAGGTTCAAGGCCAGCCTGCACTCTTCAGGAGGGGTATGATTGCATAACACCAGCAACCCAAACAGCAATAGTGCAAAGACTCCAAAATATATACTTTTATTTAATAAAAATGCAAATAACTAACTAAAACACAAGCACACATCCACCCTTATAAAGAAACATAGAAAATGCACAATGTTGTAGAATAGCACGCCAGGTAGATACGAAGATACATTGAAGAACTCAGTTAGAACAATCTAAATATTCAAGAAGGTGTTTTGTAAGACAAAGGCAGAGAAGGGGGACTTAAATGTCTCTATGGTTCCAAAGGGGCACCAGTGTGACAGCGCCTCTTTCTTTGTCTTGAAAGATTGACAGCATTAAGATAGGCTTATATACACTTTCCTTTGGTTGAGCTGGGGTCGAAGCAGTGCAAGTCGCATTGACCCAGGGGCACGTCAGCATTAAGTCTGCATACAAATGAGGATCTGTGTGTATAAAGTCAGCCCTCAAGACAGTGTGAGCTGATAGGTTTCAACAGTTTTGAGTTGGCAGCCTAGTCAGGTTGAAACAATGCTTCTGCGGTGTCAAGTCAACGAGTATTGGGATTGCTTCCAGCGGGTTTAGTCAGGGGTCAAGTTGGGTCAAGACAAGGTTCTCTTGCGTCTATGTGTGGAACCGGATGCATTGATTTGGATGCTTCCACAGTGGTGAGCCAGCGCTTGAGTCGAGGTAGCAATGATCTTTTCTAGTGCAAGATGGTGTTGACATTTCTCAAAAATGCAGGCAAGCAGCTTAAAGTTTGTGGAGTGCCAAAATAAGCACTGCACGCCCTGTCTCAGTTTGAAAGGCATTGAGCATGGTGGAAGTGGCAAGTCTCAAGATAGTTAGACATGGTTACAGCTGTTCCTGGACTTTCAGTGTGCTGAGAGTTCCAATATAGGGGCTTGGTTGGCAACTACAGAGGCTGCTTCACCTCCAATGACCAGGCACTGGTGCCAGTGCTACCACAGTGAGGCATAGCATTTCATCACTAATATGCCCTGGGGATGGTAAGGGAGCAGAGACGTCCTCTGCCTTTGGTGGGTGCACTGTGTTCTAACCCCCCCAGTCCCCATCAGATGACTTTGGAATGGACTGTTCCCCCAATAGAGGTCCAAACATGTATTATTCTTGTTCTGATTAGAGTCCATCCATGAATCAAAGAAAGAGAGGGTGCCATTCTCTGTTTAAATACAGGGTGCAACAGGGCATTGGTCCAAAGCAAGCTTGTTGTCAATTTCCAATGTTTGTTGTTGTAACAAGTGCATTTTGCCTTATTGAATCACACCCAGATTGCCTTGCTTGAGGAAATGGAGGGGACATGAAATAAAAAGAGATCCCTAACAGAAATCAAGATGGTGGCACCTCTTTCCAGGCCTACCTTCCCTCTCTGGCTACTGTAACTCTGTACCCTTCATATGCCTGTTGGTTTCAAGAGCACTCCAGTGATCAATTTCAATTTGCATTTCAAGGTAGGCTGTGTGTACATGTGCAACTACCAAACATGGTTTCTCAGTGCTCATATGGAATAGTCAGCAAAACAGAAGTAAGAGTTAGTTTAACAAGAAGTTGCCAGAAGTATTAAAACCAGAGGGTTTTCAGTCTCTCAGTAATTTGTATAAATTCACGAATTTCCCTAATGATCATTGGAAAATTATTCCAATACTTAATCCTGAAAAGCGTGCAGGATCTGCTGCAGACTCTTGATCTGTGAGAGAAGAAAACATACAGAGAATCTAAGGGGTTGAGTCAAGCTGTACCAGGAAAGGGCCGGCTCATCTACAAAGGTACAGAGCCAGTGTCTTTTGTATCATTGTCAAGAGTTTAGATTTAAATCTGGTCTTATTTGTAAGGTAATTAAGTATTTTTCAAAACTGGTGCCATTTCATCCAATTGAAGAATCATCTAACACTTTGAAGAATCTGTAGGTACTGGACAAGATGTTTAGTTGAGCCTGTATATACACAATTAACAACATCCAATTTGGATTAAAATATACCCCTTGTTAAAGTGGCACAGTCAGCTTTGGATAATAATGGTCTAGGTTGTTTCAAAACCATAAAATGGAAATGTATAGAGCACACAAGGCTACTGATGTGTGATGCCACCCACAATGACGAGTCCATAATCATGAAAACAGATATACCTGGTCTAAAACTTGAATGATGCCATTTGACGGGTAAGAGATCTATAAATCTAGCTAGCACTTTCCATTTTATCCGAGAAGCAGGCATTAACAATGTATCTATTTTGGCATGGTTTGAACTGAGCTAGTTTGATGAGATCTGTTTTGAGGATTTCATAATGAGGTGACATTATCATCAAAGTTACCCTTCAGACTAAAAATGATTTGTGTGTTGTCTACATAAATCTGAAATGTGACTCCTGGTGTGATACTACTTTGTTAAGGCACTGTTGCCTCTGAATCACTGTTGACAGGAAGCCGTCTGGGGTGCATTTTTTATATCCTGAGGGAAGGTTTGTCTATTCTTACTGTAGTATCAAAAGAGGCGGTATCCTAGATATTGTTCTACAAGGCAGCTGTGGAGACATTCACCCTAGACACCAATACACATCCACCCCATCACATCTGAGACCTCCTTACAGAGCAGACACTGATCTGATTTCATATTGCTCTGGCTTTGAAAAGTGTGTGCTCTTAGCAGTCACAATGGCACAACCTAGCATGGATTATATTTCGAGATTTAACTACCACCAGACCTATTAAGGCAAATAATTAAATAACTTAGATCAGATGTGCAGATGTTAAATTGCTACTTTTGCCTGCAGTGGGCTAGGGACACAGTACCTTTCAGGGATACACAGGTGACCTTTGAAACTGCTCTATATTCCAGGATAGCCGGTGCTGTCATTTCAGTACACTGGTTACAGCAAGGCACATGTTACATTATAATGCTGACATGGAACATTGTAAGAGGGATCTGATTAGCAGACTTCCCTTTCAGAAACATAATGACCAGCATAATTAGAAAATCTAGGACATTCACACCTGTGAACCCTTGGGATTCTTTTACACACCTCCATTGGCAGGCTCTGCTTTCCCAGACTCTGTGTCCAACTATCAGCAAGAAGGAGGTGTCACGACCCTCACTCCAAAGCCCCCCTGGCCTACCCATGGGCCAGGGGGAGCTTTGACCCCTATCCCCACTAAATCCCAACCTAGACCTTCTTGGGGCCAGTCCTGGCACCTTTGGCGGTAGGCTCATACTTAATAATGAGTTTGTGCTTGGGAACTACTTTTTGTTACTGTCATTCAATGTGGAAACATCCACAGAACCAGGGTTCTTGGAACCTGGCTTGCAGAAGGATGCTTTGGGTGTGGGACCTTGGAACTCTTTTACCTGGACTTCTTTCTTGAAGCTATTTAAACCACGCCCGACTGGACTGACACGCTTCGCGTTAGTTTGCAATTCTGCAACGTGACGCTCACTGTGTTCAGCTTCAGCCACGAACCTCGGAGGAACAGCATCTGCAGAAAAAGAAAGAAGACATTGTTAGAAAAGGTTGCAGTTTACCTGAATTCCATCATTAGCGGTCCTCAGCTCTTCCAACCGGCATCCTGAAACCAGCGCTCCTTTTGATCGACGGACCTGTAGAAAGGGAAAGACAAGGCATTAGACATTTTGCACAATTAACGAACTCCGCCAAAAGGTTTACCTTGCCACTCGCACTTCATTCAGCAACATCTCTGGAATTCTACGCTCCGGCGGAGCACCGCGACCTGTGAAGACAAAAGATAACAGGTTATCAAAGGCAAGGCACCTTAGCGCTGCGTAAAGCGGCTACTCACTGCGTCCAGGCGCTCAAAAAATGCTAATACTTACCAGCGAACCCCGAATCCAATCTTCGCCACGAATTGGACTTCCATGTACCTAAGGAAGAGAAAAGAGACATTGTTAATTCCAGAAAGGCATTCTAGGACAGCAAAACACCATAGCAATAAGACCTACCTGAAAGACAAACGTCGGGCCAGCATCAGTGAAGTAACTTAACCACTATAGCCCGCAAAGCACCACGCGCCCCTGCCGAGACAGCAGGACGGAGAACCCGCCAACATCAAGAACAAGGTGAAAGGAAGCCCAGAGGGACCGCAGACATACCGGGTGGTGGGAGGCTGTTAATCCCAGTTACCCGGTCCTAAACATTGTTTACCTGTATTTCTGTCAGGATTCTTCCGCTGGTCACTACTGGGCATCGCAGCTAGGATACCTGGACCCCGATTGCTGGGTGGCGCCCCCGTGGAATCAGGTGAGCGTAACAGGAGGTGGTTATGAGCAACTGGTTAGCAGTGCCCAGAACAACCAGGGAACACCTGAGCACATCTCCAAGCCATCATTCATCCGTAACAAGATAACATATTATCAACTCCATTCTACTCAAAACACTAAAAAGTATAGATTCATCCCAGTGATCACTCAATCACATGTTTTAATATCCCTATATTTTCCGCTCTTATCATTTCCTGCACTCCTTGGCCCTGTTTCCATTTCACCCAACAGACCAGGCTCTGGCTGCCACCTTAGAAGTAGTCACAATCTACCACTTTACATACAGTGGTCTGCACATTAATACTCCAATGGTGGTGATAAGAGATGATAATCGACACGTGACATAACATTGAATAACAGTGATGGATTTCCATACTGAGCATAGCTATGTTTGGTTTGTATGGAAATGTGGGAGAAAGGGGAACATAAAGGAACAACATGTTGAGAAGAAGAGGAGGGTAGTGGTATTAGCAAAAGTTTTGAATGGACATGAATTAGCCTAATAGAGGAAAGAAATGTGAAAATGTTTCAAAAATACAAAACAAAAATTGTTTTAAGATGCAAACATTAGCAATGTGTGCATATGACATACTACTATTACACCCTTTTAATATTAAAACAGTTTCCATGGTATAGAAGACTATTCCGTGCTATACAAAAGGTTGCCCAGTAAATTGTGCTGTTTTCCAGTTCAACCTACTGCTATCTGTTAACCTCACAAGGCAACTGCAGCTCTAATAAACTGTTGGAAAAGGGTGGTATATTTGTAGATTATTCCCAGTGGAAGCCAGCAGCTGCCTAATAGTGACATAGTCTTCCCATCAACCCAGGAATCCTCAATGGTTTGGTGTCAAGGCCCTATGAAATCTCAATGGGTATTCTCAGGTCTGTATGCTCAGCAGGGAGCCTTCATACTGAAAGCCACCCTAGCCTGGAAGTATATTCAGGATCAACCACTAACCCCTGGCTATTTGTGGCTGTCTGGGGCTGAGGAGACATTCAATGCTGTCCGTTCGAGTCAATAGTGTTACATTGTTCGCTAAAATAGCCAATCCTTTCTCCTCTGTGCTGTGAGGTGGCCTTGCTGCAACATAATGTGGACACAAACAACAAGCATGACATAGCCTTGTGGTACAAAGATGTAACACAGATAGCCCATAGCACAGGGATCATGTGCTGGGCAGTAACTTTACTGTCTGACAATATAGAATGACACACTACCCCCATCTTCTCTGTGAAAGGGACAGTGAGCTAAAGACTTGGTTGAGACTCTCCCGGGGCCATCCACCCAAGAACAGGTCAATGGGCTATGTTTGTGCTGGGAGAGAGACTCCCAGAACCTCCTTTGTTTTGCATATTAAGTTATTTTGGGTCCCACCCTAAGTTACCAGGGGAATCCAGACGTGGACCCCTTGCTCACTGTTCTCAGAGAGGTACAGCTCCACTTCACTGATGATGCCCAACAAGGCTGAAACATGTGAATGGGGTTACTGTTGGTACTCTTGTTCAGAGGAGAATAGCCTAGCATTTCAGTGCTGGACTGCCCCTGGGCAGGACAAAGACTGATATGCAGGGATATTTCTTCCCTGTGAAAGGGACAGTGAGCTAAAGACTTGGTTGAAACTCTCCCGGGGGCCATCCACCCAAGAACAGTTCAATGGGCTGTGTTTGTGATGGTAGAGAGACTCCTAGAAACCCCTTTGTTTCATAGATTTATTTATACATTCTCTTTAAGGCTCCTAATTCTGCTTTTAAGATAGCGCCATTCATTGGAGCACCACCATTTCTAGACAGGAGGACTCAGTACTATCTTAATTTTCACCAATTGAGCTGATTCCATGGTCCCAGTGAAGGTTGAGTTATATAACTAAGTCAATGACCTGAACTTTGTATTGCAAGGTTCCTTATTAAGGGAACCAGGGATAAAGGGGGTGAGCCTATCAATCTGCAGGCAGTATACATTTCTAGATGTAATAGATTTGGTGTGTTGTATGTTCCTTAAGGTCGAGGAAACAGAAGCCAGTCCAGAAATGGACACTCCTGTGTTCACACCAATCTAGCGGAATAAACTCTCTATCACAAGCCTACATATTGCAAGCAAGTATACAAACTAAAATGTGGCCTTTACCATCAGATGGAGACATCATTATTTGGCAACAATATAAGGCACCAAGTGTTATCCCCGGAGTCCACTGCTATTAAGTCTACCGGATTCTTAAAGCCACAGATACAATCTCCTGGATGTTGAGGAAAATATATGATGACAAAATGAATGACAGTTAGTCCTGGTAACCTTGATAATTCCCTTATCAGCCTGCTGATACCACATCACGTAACAAAACAACCACATTGCTGAAACCAACCATTACACTTTAACCAATTGAAACAAAGTAACCAATAGCAGAACCCTTTGGATAGCGACCAAACACTACACCATCCTCTAGACCTTAATCTCCAACAGCTCAATCCTGGTGCAGGTGCAGTTCCATTGAAAGGAAAAAGAGGATCCAAAGTAGGAACCCTCCCGTCCCTTGCACACTGTCTATAATCCACCAAATAGGTGATAAATAGTCATGGGTATTGATTCATAAAAGTTGCATATCGGAATTCTCTGCAAATATTTACAGAAAAATGCATTCACAGGGATGTTCCTCATCAAATGATTCTTCATAATAAAATAGACAAGAGCAGGAACCACATTTTCAGTTCCAAGCACTTCAAGATATCCCTGCTACCTCTCCATCTGGTGTGAAGCACAAACATTGTAGCGGTAAAATTCAACATCCTTACAACTTCCATTGCTAGGAACATCAATGGGGAAGCACTCACACCTATCCATTATATAAATGCTTTACTCAGTCAGCGCTTCTTCCCCAATAGTCTTAAGATGTACCCAGTCCTCCGATTTGTGTAGAGCACACAATTGGCCCATACAACCTCGAAAACTGCTACCCCATCACACACCTACACTGCATTAGTAAGAACATAGAAAAACGGAATTGTTCAGTTACACTAAAGGATGCGCAGCATAACCATCTACAAATTTACCAGTGTGTCTTCTAAACACGATACAGAGCTATGAACACCATTATCCAAGTCATTCATGATGTTGACATCATCACGGACCAGTGTGGGAAACTGTCTGCTACCCCAACACAACTTCCCTACTTCCCTTGACACAGTGGATCACAAAGAAAACCTATATATGTTTGCCATCTGCATGGAGTTTGTTAACACAGACAGAAATCAGTTAGTTATGTTC
Organism: Ambystoma mexicanum; assembly: GCF_040938575.1. Classification (NCBI taxonomy): domain Eukaryota; kingdom Metazoa; phylum Chordata; class Amphibia; order Caudata; family Ambystomatidae; genus Ambystoma; species Ambystoma mexicanum. The sequence continues at coordinate 658,226,055 of NC_090932.1, read as the reverse complement.
CTCATGGACAGACATACATGGGTTCAGTTTGACTGGCAATTATCACAACTGCTTTCTATAACTTGTGAAGTCCTGCAAGATTGCATCGTCTCCTCAGATATCATCAGCTCCTGCATTGCTCACTATGAAATCCCTCACTGATTCCCACATCAAGATCCACTAATGTGCTGATGACATCCAACTCTATCTGAAGGTAGGCCAAACATGTCAGCAACATTACCTGACTGAAACACTGCTTCTCACTCGTCTAGGCCTGGATATTAGGTGTAAACCTGAAAACTGCACCCCAAAATATAGCTACCTGGGAAACACATTTACTGCCTGATTCATGGAATTATTTGCGTGAAAAACGCAGATTTGCGCCCCTTTCTGCCCGGAAATCCCCATACTTCAAACAGGGATTTTTCGGGCAGAAAGGCGCGCAAATCTGCGTTTTTCACGCAAATAATTCCATTAATCAGGCTGTATATTCCAAACTTGTTGATGAAATAGGGACCTTAATGGATTAATTCCTAAACCTTTACATGTTTATGATTGACTCACCAGTGAGCTGCCGGAGGCTTTCTCTTCCATGCAGAATCAAGCTCTCCATTCCCAACCAAACTCCATATCTAGCACCCGATCACATGTTCTCTCCCTCTAGCACAGTGGGAATGCCCTACCCACAGGTGTCCAGTCTTCCCTATGAAAAGCATTTCAACTGAACACTTGGATCATGTGCGGAGTAATGGGCCAAAAGTGCTGTCTTGCAGGAAATCCTGCAGTGGACTTTTAAACCTGCAAGAATGACTGAACCAGTTGTGCTACTTTAAACAAAATAAACGATTGAGGAGCACAGTCGGTGGCATGACGAGTGTTGCAAACGCCCCTCTGTTGGGAAGCATAGTAGGACAAGTCACAACAAGCGATATTGGAATTGGATGTAAATACCGAAGAAGGGCTAAGGTAAGGTGTAAAGTTGAAGGGTCTGGAGGTCAGGTTTTTGTGGTCAGTGCACTAATGCTGTCTCCGTTTGTCATTCCCCTAAATTGCTGCATGAGCCTGTTTTCTCTGACAAGAACATTGTATTGAGTGTCCCATATTCACATATGGGATGCACAAGACAAGCATTCCCGATTCCTGTTTTGAACAGACAGGTGGGAAGGAACAATGCGGATTAAGTGCACTGTTGAACCATATGTGGAAACTGGAGGCGTGTTTCTACGTGACAGCCGCAATGCATTCATTCCTATCCCTTTCACAAGGTTAGAACATCCTTTGTTTTAGATGTCGGTATATGGTGTAAGAAAAACATTGCATGCAGTAATATTTTCAATGTATTTCAACAATGGGACATGTCAAGAGTTTTTCTCGACCTATATGTACTAAGCTCAAGGACGATAATAATAGTCATAAACCATGTTATCACCACACGGAGAGAACTATTTTATTTTAAAATACTCTCTAAAACATAATAAGTAAGTCGCTTTTAAAAAAAGATTGCTATTACATGTGTTGCACTTATGCAAAACCTGATCAAAACACAAACATACACTGTTATAACAGAAATGCTCAATGTGTTCTTTTGCATTTCTTTTCTCTTGTACAATGATAGTTCATATCGTTACGTTTTGACATAACAATGATCTAGGTAGGCAACCTTTCTATTCTATCTTTAATAAAGAAAAAGCACAAGTCTAAATATCAACCATACGTTTTCATACACTTAACTGCACAAGCGCCTCGAGTGAGGACATGCCTTCCATTTGACAATTGCCTTCAGAGGAAAACAGCTCGTCCCTATCTTCTTCAAAATGTCAGTACCGAGAGAGCTGTCAGTATAGGTTTACTTCAAATAATATGCAAACTTAGGCATGTTTTTGATCGTACAAAGGTGTCTCAAAAAGGTGTTTCTGATTTAGAGAACAAAACATGAAGTTCTTAAGATGCAAGTTAAATAGTGTTGTCTTAAGTCTACACAATTGACAGGCAAAGCACATATATTTATCTGGTAAACACGGGCAAGTCAGCGATGTCATATGATTGCATGGGTTGGCAGAAGCACAGATTGAAGGAAAACAGATCCTAACGGCCCACTGATGTCCAACACTGACACATTTAGAAACATACAATTGTGTCAGCCAGAATGCTTCTAATGAACTTGATTTAGATTGATAGTCAGGTTTCCCAGATCAACTAATGCTACGCTGTTAAGAGTTAGTAGGTTGCCCTTCTTTGACGTGCTATTTCACTGTCTGTGCCTCACATCTGACTCATTTGTGTCCATTTGTTCTTGTTTTCCCTCGCGCCATCCAGCCATCTTCCAACCACCTGTAACAGGAGTAGTGAAAGCAGCCCACCAACTAACAGTTACAAGGGCAATTATGGGGTAAATGACATGGGGCGGACGGGGAACCAGAAGAGGCCCTGGAAATAATGTTCAAAGTGGCCCCATATGACATATTCGCAGTAAGCCCAACCCTTTTCCTATGGGAACATTTAGAAATAAAATAGGTTGCCACACAAAAGAGGCCCATGTTGCAGAGGCCTAGTGGGAAATCTCCACAGTTCCCTATAGGCCAGTCCAGCCCTGTAGATGCCCCTTACGCTATTAATGAATGTAAAAAGATCGGTTTTGCATTTTCGAATTTAAAAACGACCTGGTTAAAACGACCGCCAGGAGGCTGCCCCAAGAGGTCTTTTCGAAATAAAACTTTAATGTCCTTGCTGTGCAGGGGCTGTCCTGGGCAGCTAGGCGAGGGCAGTCACGGGAGTGAGGTACGTGTTTTTTGTGTGTTTAAGTATCTGTGTGGGAGAGGAGAGGGAATTTGTGTTGTGGGGAAGGGTGGGGGCAAGGGAGCAGGGTGTGTTTGTGTGTCTGTGTGAGTAGTGAAGGATGCAGGGAAATGTGCTCGGCTGGGAAGGGGAGAAGGAGGGATGAAAGGGAATTTTCGGAGGGGGTAAGGGGGTTGACACTGATATCCTAGAAATCCTACCAGCATCGGAGAGGGTAGGGGTGGAATAACCTTACCAATGTGTGGGGGGCTTTAGAAAGTCATATTTTGGTGTTTTGAAGGTCACACAAAATCGGCCCAAATAATCCAGTCGTTTTTGTATTCGGCCTTTAAAATGTGGAAATATCTCATAGAACCGCCCCTGACTCACCGGGATGTGTAAACCCATGCCATACTGGGAACAATAAGAAGGGTGTTAAATACCAGCAACTTTGCAATGCATCAGTTGTTGAAGTGTTGTCAATATCTTTGACATGGCAAAACAACATCTTTCCTCCTATGTCCTACAGGATTTACTGTAAAGTGAAAACATTGAACGACTCGTTTTGTGCAGGTAACCAAGAAACACAGGCAAATCAACAAATGTGATCATTATCGGTTTCAGCGAAGTCCCAAATATTCTACTATGTGAAGAAATAAATCACAGGCAAGTAAAAATAAAACAAGCCTGTGGGGGTAGTTTTGGTTGCCAAGATAACAAAAGAGGATATGGTGGGCTAACCCATCATATAATTCAGTTTCACATGACTTTGAGCAGGAGCTGAATGGTAAGGTATGCCAATTTGCAGAGGTCAGTAAAACCTGAAATAGGGTGAATGTCTATTGCCAGTGAAATTACATGTGGTAAAACATCATATCAGAATTGTGCTAGGTTTAAGAAGTATATTAACTTTAAGGTCCTGACTTGTTTACGCAAATGCCTATGAGGCACACTACCAGACTATAAGAGGCACATGTTGCTACTGTCACATTCGGCATATAACCCTACCAAGAGTTATCCGCCCTTCCAGGGTTTTTATTACAGATATCACAAAAGGTATCAATTGTTCTTTGTAGCAATGATGAGAGACAGGCAATTTGTTTGATCATAGGCACTGGCTGGCACCAGGGCTAGGGGAAATGGTGGTAGGGCTGATCCCCTCTTGCTGGTCTCCCTTGAGATTTATACCCTAGCCCAGTCGTCCTGTAACCCCTACTGCTGTAGTGTGTTTGGCCAGTAACCCCTATTGCCTAATAGCTGGGTGCAACTAATATTGGTTACATTATTCAACAGCTATCTAATCTCTCTGTTATCTACACCTGTTTATTGTTCTACAGGAGGTTGGAAATAGTGCCTTTCATGTACTGGTTTGCAATTGGCTAACATCAACCATGTCCACTCTCACCTTTCCCTGTTACTTAGCCTTCATCATCTCCCTGAATCCTTCAACTACTTGTCTATTACTCCGGTATTTCACTCTGCCTGTCTTCTATCTTCACCCTTTAATGTTATCTCTCTTCCCAGTCTGTTACTAATGTTCCCACAATGCTATGCCTCATCCCACTACTACTGCTCTTCCTCATCCTACTTCAACCCTATCTCCACTACTACCACTCATCCTATGACGACAACTCCCGCTCCTCCTACCTCTCTTCCTCCCACTACTACCTAACCCTTACTACTAGCAAACACTTCCTCCCACTACCACCTCTCCCCCACTACTACCAGTCCTCATCCGAGTACTACCACTTCTCTTCCTACTACTATCACTCAGACACCCTCCTTCTAATCTGTACTAGTCTTATCATGCTTTTCACTATCCTAGCTACACCGTTGTCTCACATTCCTTCACACTCACACTGCAAAACCACTATCGCTTCTTAACCAATACCACACATGCTCCAACAATCTCCTCCACATGCTGCTCATTTGCCCTTCTTCCTGCTGATCACTTGGTCGCCTTCCACCTCCACCTCTGACCTCACCGGGTACACCCACAACTTCCCTTAAATCACCCTCCCTAAATCTTGATTGGTGTTCTGTCCCTGTCCAATATACATTGCCTTTCCCATCCTGGGAAGTGTATGTGCGCGGCGAAGCTTTCAAAAAGGGACTTTATCTCCGCCCACTGGCTCTGTGGCCATTCGCTGAGTAATGGCAGAACACAGGGTTCATCGAAATGGTATGTGATTTAATGGCCCATCTCCCGGGCGGTGTTGGTTAGTCTTTGCCACCATCCTCAGTGGTTTAGCGGCTCAGTCTAAACAGGTGGTCTCCAACTGGTACTTCCGATCGGAACAGTGCTGTCCTTAGAATTTCGGCATATGCTTGCAACTGTCCATTTTGGCTGTCTTTCTCTCCCTCACACTGTTCATCTCTGCATGAGACTTACCTTTTGTGAATGTTGCTTGCCAGCATTGGAGTCTCTTCAATGTGGGTGATGCACTTTCGGATGTTTCTTTTAGGTCTTTCATACTGGTCAGACCAGTCCTTTTTCAAGTGGCGTATCTGCAAGAAGACAATAAATACTGTTGGGCATCTGTTTTAAGAAGCATGGCAGGAGATAAGAGTCTGCATACAAGCATTTTTTCACAAGGGGGAGAAATAGGAATGTGAATACTTTCTTCTGACAACAGAGTTAGAACTGGCTCTGGATCTGCCTCCCCTATTCATATAATGTCAGGTTCTTGGCCTTGTCACACACCATTACATTGTCCTTTGAGCTCTCCTCCTGTCCCTGATGGTTGCCTGACTAGTACCCCCCAGAGGAAATGTCCTTAAACACGTGTACCTCATTGAGACATTTGTTGAATAGTGGAAAGTCTGAGAGGTCGATATTGGTCCTGCGATAGATAGGGGCATGGCTAGGTCTTCGTCTTCTTCCAAAATAGTCAGTTCCCTCCACTGTCTGCACCACAAACTCACTCTAAGTTGCCTAGGCACTCATGCGGTCGAAACTGGACTATTGCAACTCCCTACTCTGTGGCACTTCTGAAATGAACCTGCATAAACTTCAAACAATCAAAAACAATGCCCTCAGTGTGGCACTTGACATTGGAAAATGGGAAAAAAGGCAGGTGCCCCTCTCTTGAAAAGAACACAGCATGATAACCTGTTCAGTGGTTATTAACCACTTTGAGAGTTCGCAGCCATCTGCTTTTTGCTCACTGTGGGCCTCATTACCCGGTAGGCGGTGAGCCATGGCGCTATTAGCGCCATGGCTCATGCCGGTAAAATACCGGCACCACCTTGGCGGAAAGGGGATTTACCGCCCCATTCCAAGGTTGGAGGGGCGGTAAATCCCCCTTCCGCCATTGCCCTTCCCCATTCCCATTTCTGCCCCATAGGGCTCTATGGGAATGGGGAAGGCGCTAATTACGGCACCGCAATTTTGCGGTGCCGTAATTAGCTCCAAGGTCCCTTAGCAGGTTGGATTTTAACGCCTGCAAAAAGCAGGCGTTAAATCCCCCAACCCGCAAAGGGACCTCGTAGTAAGGCGGTAGGGATATACCGGTACCGGTATTTTACCGGTACCGGTAAATCCCTACCGCCATCCGTGTAATGAGGCCCTGTACCTCTCAAAGTGGCTACAAACCACTGACCAGGTTATCATGCCTTGTACTTTCGAGAGAGGGTCGCCTGCTACCTTTTTTTGTATTATTGGAAAATGGGACAATATTTCTGAGGCTAGAAAAACTGCCCACTGACTTCCAGTCACCCACAGCTGTCAATCAAACGATGCATCATGCTACCTAGCTGACAGGATAAAAAAGAACTCATCAGCAAGGACTACAACATCTTCTTACAAACATTGCCTAGCAATGCCTTGGTTGAAGCGGTTTAGAGCAGGTTGCGCTAGCTTTGCGGTATGCACACCTGCACTGTGGAAAAAGTTACCTTCCCACTTACGAGATGAACCATCCTACAATGGCTTCAGAAAGCAGCTCAAAGCATACCCTTTCAACTGACATTCACTCTACTCTCCCTTTCCCTTCCCTCCGTCTCCTTTTCAATCACACTGGTACTAGCACCTAGATATCCGTGCGCTATGTGTGCTGTTATGAATGTACACATAAATAAACTCCTTAAGCCATACCACACCTGCTCCAGCAATCTCCTCAAATGTTGCCACTCCATCTTTCCTCCTCTTGTTTTTTGATCACCTTCTCCCTCTATTTCTGACCTCACCTGTGCAACCAAAACGTCCTGCTTCCTGTCTTCCCCTAAATCTCCCTCTCCCTCTCTCCTTGACGAACCTGGAGCTGGGAGATCTATGGGTTAACCCCAGGCAATAATGCCCAAAGACATATAAAAAGCAAAGAGGAGGGCATAGAGCCTATCAGAGGTTGAGTTGGTCAACAATGGTATGAAATTGATCACAGGCTTAACGTCTTTGTCTACCAAGTCAACAAGGGGCCTTGAGAAATATATGAACTATGTTCAGACCCCCCTGGCCTGTACTTTTTATATCTAATTCAGGCTGGCTCAATTGCATTTGGCATCCCCATCTAAAAAATGGGTAATGAATGGTAACGAAATGTTTCGGATAGAGAATCCATGAATCACTTTTTGTTATTCTGCCAGAGCTCCGGGTAGCATGTTGTAAGTTTTAAAAAAACTCTTTGTAATACCCATGGAATACAGCATATTAGGCATGCCCTCCTACTTCTTAAAACAGGCAAAGAGGTAAAAGTGGTCTATTGTGTAGCCAATTACCTCAATGTAGCCTGGCGAATAAGAGCAAAAGCAATTAAACTTGGTCTTGGGGAGAAAAGCAGACAAGCTGATACCCACGGATAATAGCATATGAGTAGTTCAACAAATTGCTACCAAAGGATCAGGTAAATTCACCTTTATTGAAGCTAATGCCTTTTTTTTTAACATAGCCTTGTTCTTATTAGGGCATGGAACATGTGGATAATTGCTTTAAATAGTGACAAGGGGGATTATCTAAAGTGTTTGATATCATATCTTTTTAAAAATCTTATTTTTGGGACTGCAACGCTAAACTGTATCTTCGTCAATCCATTTACCGCCTGTATAGTATCACACATGATCTTTGTATTGCTTTTATTACATTATTGTGATTTGGAAATGTATGTTTATGGCGAATGATGACAAGTCAAATAAAAGCTATTTGATTGATTGATTGAAATCTCCCTTCATGTTTTCTAACTGGTGTTCAGCCCCTGTGCAATCTACAAATCTACAATTTAGAGTCTGTCCTGGGAAGGGTATGTGGGTGGTGTAGCTTACAAAAGGGTCTTGAGCCCTGCCCACTGCCTCCACAGCCATTTGCCACATAATGGTGGAACACATAGTTCATTGTGTTTTCGATTCATATCTGTCAAGCAGTGTTGGTAAGTCTCTGCTGCCTTCCCTGGTTATTTAGTGCAGAGAGAAGGTCTACCACTGGTGCTCACTGAAGTCCTTTTTGGCTCTCCCTGTCTGTCCTGGTAGGATGGTCACTCGGCAGCATTGGAGACTCTTTAATGTGGGTGATGAATTTTTGTTTGTTTCTTCAGGTCTTCTATGCCGGTGGCACTGTTCCTTTTTCACATCAAGATCTCTGGAACAAGAAGTGAAATATTGGCGAGCATCTGTTTTAAGAGTGATGGCAGGTGATAAGCATCTGAATACAGAGGTTTGTGAGTTGCAAGAGATTTTAAAGGATCAACATTCCAGGTAGGAGGCGATTTAGGCAAAAAGATTTGTGAAATGCAAGGTCTTGGAGAGTGAGTAGGAGAGATAAGTGGTCAACAGTGTCAAAAGCAGCAGAAAGGTTGTACATTTCGAGTGTAAAAGAGAGTGTGGAGTGGTGTTTACTACGGAAGCGAGACTGAGGTGGATCTCAAGGCCATTATCCTGAAAGTTCTTTGTGAGCTGACAGAAGACCACCGGCTCATGGATTTTTTAACAATGTGCAAGGAGAGGAACAGGTTGATAATTTGCTGGGATGTTTGGTTTGATTCAGCAGAGTGTTTCTTCAATAGGGGTAAGACCGTTCCAGATTTGAAGGAGGCAGGGAAGAGTCCAGAAGACAGAGAGAGGTTAAAGTGCTCAGAAAGATGAGGGCACATGATTGAGACTACGGGCCTCATTACAAGTCTGGCGGTAACCTTGCCTGTAAAACTGGCAGATTGCTGCCGGACTTGTGAATTTTACCGGAGCTTGGCTTGCCGGAAACACTGGAGCATTACAAACCCGGCGGTGTGGGAAGTCAAGCGCATGTAATTCCAATTTGAGTCCCATAGGACTCAATGGGGATTGGGACCACGGAAGCACCGGAACCGTTAATAACTGTGCTAGTGCTGCCGTGATAGTTTGCCTACTGTGGCCGATGTGCCCGGCAGGGTCAGACCTACCGGGCACAGCAACTCCGGCAGGCAGACTTGGAGTGTGCCAGTCCAGTTACAATGGTGCTGGAGGCTTACCAGCACCGTTGTTACCGGACCGGCACACTGTGATGAGGCCCTAAGTCTTTATTCAGTTGAGGAGCACAAGAGTCAAAAGGAGTGCAAGTTGGATTGGCACTGTGAAGGGTGGTTGCTAGTTCAATAGACAAGGTAGGGGTGAAGTAGTTGAGTGTACACGATTTAAGGGGAGAGGTGATGGACAGAAAGAGTTTTGGGGAGGGAGAGAGAGTAGGGCTGTGAGAGTGTAGCAAAGGTAATGTATCTTAAAGGAAAAGTGAGCAACAATTTAACAGAAAGGGAGCAGGTAATGGATATTGGCTTCTGGGGCATGAGTGAATTCTGGAAGGTAGCTCAATTTATGCAGGGGTTATTGTGAATGTGGAGATTAGGTTTGTGAAGTAGGAGGAAGGAAACTGTCCATATGTTGTGCCAGCATCGTAGGCGTCATCGCATATTTGTTTTGTGAATTGCAGAGGTGATCCCAGGCTGAGTACAGGAGCTGGATGATGTGAATGTGCGAGCAGGATAGTATTGGTCAAATGAACACCACGAATACATAGCAAAAGTCAGGAAAAGAATGATCAATGGAAGAGGCGTGAATCGGGGAAAGAGATAGAAGAGAGGTCCTCACATCATCTTGAACATCTTGATCAAGGTAAAGGGACAATTATACTTCCTGGATTTACTCTTAATCATTGAAGAGTGGATATGATGTTAAAGTGAACAATGGACTGATCAGAGGGAGAGGGATCAATAGAGAGGTCAGAGGAGGAGAGTAAATTAGAGAGAAATACAAGGCCAAAGAGTTCCCACTAGAGTGGGAAGGATGGTTTTGGAGGGAGGAAAGGGAGCGTAAATATAGGAGGGATTTAAGTTCAAGGCAGGTAGCTACAGAGGGCTTTGGAAGGTTAAAGGAGAAGGGTCAGATCAGGGAAGAATGACTTGAGAGAACCATGGTCTCAAAAGAGAGCCCAAACAGTGGGGGGAGTAGGAGGGAGGAGTTTAGTAGTGGTACATTTTATTTTTTTTTCATTTGTTTTTAGTGCTTATGCACCTTTACAAATATAAATATATATAATATAATATAAATAGTGGTACATTCAAAAGAGGAAAAGTTGATGGAAGATGGCGGTAGAGGGGTATCGTTGAGGGCCTTATTAATAAGGATCCCCACAACAGCACCCTTCCTAAACGGTTAGGGAGAGTGGGAAAAGGTAGCAGACTCAGTGTGGCAAGTTGCTAGCATGGCAGATTCATTAAGGGGGACCCATGTTTTGTAGTGTTTGGGTGTGACTTCTTTGTAAGTGGTGCAGGTAGTCAGGAGGGGTTAACAGTTTTGAACTAGTCCCTGCAATCAAGAGTGGCATGGAGGAAGAGCATCTGGAGCATGTAATATGGTGAATGAAAGTTATTTGATTTCTCAAAGGGGGAGCAATAGCACACTGGATCCATTGTGGAGCAAGATGCCTAGATACATACTCCCACAGATGGAAGCTTTTACGCATCACATCACGCATCACATTTACTGCTATAGTTTGTGGTAAGCACATTCACACTGAAAGCTGACCAGCGTATGATTGCTATTGCAGGCAACTGCATGCTGGATGTCTAACTCCATGAAAGGTGAAACGAGCAAGATTCAGATCGGTGCTAGCTTGACACTACCCCTTTTCCAAGACTGCACAGTGAATGCTCGGCCTATGTAGCGAAGATGGAAGCTCTTTATTATCCCTTGGCCTGATCACCATTACATCAATCAAGTGCTCCACTCACTTATGAGACCAATGGTAATCAAGGATGTCAGTTAGCTGGACTCTTGTTAAGACTGTAAACTGAATGGTAGGGATGATCTGAAAAGTAAGCATCAGGCAAGTATTTCTTGAGCTTGGAGATATGAAAAAACAGGTAAATCCCCCAGCGTGGTGGCACTTGGAGTGCAGAATCCATGGGGTTGATGACTATTAGGATTCAATGTGGTCCGACAAATCATGGTAGCAATTTTAAATGACGGGAGGCAAACCAAACCCAGTCACCCATCAACAATGTTCTATTGTTTTTAGTCTGCTTGCTCCTTCCTAAAATGATCTAAGTTTTGCTCATGGACACATGCAACTGCAGTGTCTTGTGCTGCTGGTAGATGAGTTATGAGGGAAATCTGTTCATCTAACATAATGGAATGACTCTCATCGGTGGTGACATTGTACTAATATGAAATTACATGAATACACCCAACATAGACAAAGGATTCAAAGTAGCAGCTTCACTGAATCTACAAGTGCTGAAGCATGGATACAGGAGATAGATTGGAAGTAATGAGGAGGGTATACATATGAAAGTATATGTATAAAAGAAACGAGGTAGGTATAAATACCATAGGTTAGGTAGGAAGGTGTGTGTATATGAACATACATTGACATTAGAAGAGGGCCATGCTTTACATTGCCAACTCAGGGGGCGCCCGTGGAGTGGTCTCCTCACTCTACAAGATATTTCAGGCTGCTTCCCCCGCTCCCACTCTCAAGGCACGAGACGAATGGGCCGGCGACCTGGGCCTGGAAATATCAGATGAGGCCTGGGAGAGTATGTGCCTGCACACCCAACGAGTCTCCCTCAACTTCCGTTTTCGCGCCATGCAATACAAACTTCTAAATAGACTTTATTACACTCCGCATAGAACATCTAGGTTCACTCACACTGCGGCGCACCCCTGCCCCCGCTGCGGGGCGACGGGGGCCGATCACCTACACATGTTCTGGTCCTGTAACAAACTGCTTGGTTTTTGGGAGGGTATCCTAGAAACACTCTCTGCTATCATTGGAGCGGTTATTGACCCGGATCCTCTGGCCGTCCTGTTTGGCGCCTGGACGACCGATGACACTAGATGTTCAGCTAGATTTCTTAATATTGCTTGTATGGTTGCCAAGAAATGCGTTCTTCAAAATTGGAAAAATCCCTTCCCTCCGGCCCACCGGAAGTGGCTCCATATGCTTACCTGGTCACGCAACTGCGAGGAGGAATTCATATCCATGCTCCCTGCTACATCTCGCCCCCGAAATATTTGGACGGAATTCAACTCATACCTTAACAGTAGAAGTGCGAGCGCCTCTAGCTCTGGCTTGTCCCCCACCCCCTCTGTAACCACCCCTACTATGTGAACTCGTACTTGTATATACTTCTTGTGACCATTGCCTGATATTGCTGTGACTAATGTACTATGCTGAATGTATTGTATTGTTACATCTTCAACGTGTGCCCGAACTGGTGGCCTCACTGCTTGCACCATGTAACCTTGTGCCGCCAAAAATAAAAGTTTTAAAAAAAAAAGAAGAGGGCCATGCTTTTCAATTGTTTTTTCCATGAGTGAGTGTGCCAAGAAACAAATGATTTTGTGGTCTGAAATAAACCAATGGTGACTATTTTTAGATATTAAACAACGCCAACGATGCTTATTGACAGTTAATCATGAGTGAGGTAGATTTCTAGAACATTTCCTGAAAAAATAACTTTTAGGAGTTAACAGTTTTTAAATACTTAGGCATTGGCAATTTCGTCAGGTTTGTCACTATGTGATCGCACACTTTGTTTACGCGATGAGCTGTGATTTGAGCCTAGCCCACAGTTTCCATAATTTACCACACTGCTTCACAATTTCTGTTCTAAAGTCATGTGCAGAAATTGACTTTTATTAACTGAAATAATTACCATGTTTATAGACCTAAAAGCACACCAATCCCATGATCACCAAAATGCACGATTTGTAAATATGAAATCCTAATAGAAACATGTTATGAAAGATGAGAATTATTGTAATATATTTTCTGCAGTAAATAAAAGCCTTCACGTACCAGAAAACTAATTTATGTGAGCCTTAAAAAAGTATAATATTGGTTTTACTATAGTGTTTTAAAAAATGTAAATAGACCCAACAAAATGAATTGTGCTACTAGCTCACCTGCTTATAGTCATCTTTTGACAGAGACTTGCAAATTAGTATCCATGATCTGAAGAAAAGATGTGCAATAGTGAAAAATATAAAACTATTTTCGTTGTGAAATAAGTACACTTGTAAATTTGGTTATACACATTTTGATTGGCCGGAAAAGGGGCATGCCCATCTTTGCTAGGGTTTATTTATGAAATTAACAGGTTCACAGTTCCTTAATCGAGGTAGAGACTTATACCCTAACCTCTTTAGTTTAAGTGTGAAGCTGATTAGAACGGCTATCATATAATTTGCATCTCGCAGGTCGTGAGGAGTTCTTTTTCAGAACCTGTAACACAGGGAGTCGTCAAACCTGTTGTGACGGGAGTTCCAATGTGAGCTTGTATTCAACTATATGAAATATCAGACAATTGGCCAGAGGTCATTGTCTCCCTTAGGCAACCTTGGCCAGGAATTTCAAACCACTCGTAATATGGATCCAGATATTGGTTGAATTTATGTTATATGTTAATGATTCATTAAAGCATAGCCCTGAAGAAGAGCCTAGCTCGAAACATGTGTTGGCTATTTGCTTGTAAACCTGGGAACTGTTATTCGTTATTTTGCTATTTGCTTTTTGACAATGTCATTTCCATTTCAAATCATTCAATACACAATTGAGTGTTCACTGCAATAAGGACATGAAAATGTATGTCTTGGTGTGAGGCGCATTTCGAGACTTGGTGTGTGTTTTTGTACTGTTATGAATTTGTGCTGCGTGACGTTGGGGAAGCATCCCCCTTAATTTCAACTACAAAATACTCAATGTCCCAGGCTTTTTGCGCAGGTTAGATGTTTATTCCAACTCTGTTTACTGATTATCTTATGGTGAATACCACAATGTGTTTATAGTTAAATCATGTTGAACTGATGTATACAATGCTTTCACGTCATATTTAACTAAAAGTATGTTTTTCCAATTTATTTTTCTCTAGCTAATTTAACATTTCCATATATTCTCTGGTATATAACTTCAGCCAATAGAGATATGTTCTGAGTTAATTACCAATATTTAGAGGTAAAGATTCTGCTATACAACTTATTTTGCACCTTACTTGCCACATATAAGGTATCTTACCAAATTGTTTGTGAATTTTGGGTGCAAAATACATAGGTGGCATTTATGATATGATATATTACATTTATAACGCGGCTATACACAAGTGTTTCAAGGCGCGATGAGGCAAGGGAGGGGAAACAGAGGGAGGACAAAGACAACGATCTTACTAGGCCTAGTGACATTGAGATCGCACAAGTGCAGGGGAGAGGGGAGGGGAAAGTGCAAGGGCGAAAAGTGCAATTTTACCACACCTATTGCCCTCAAGAAGAGCCAAATGCTTGAGACCTGTGTAGGCAGATTTTATGATGAAAATGTGTCTGAATATGAAATATTTTTGCAATAATCAATACATTGCTATGCTAAACAATACTATGTAAACACTGTACGTTTATTACTTAGTGATACAGTTCCTTATAACCCAGAACAAACGTATGGCTGTAGTCAAAAAAAGGTTAGCAGAGCTATGTGATATATGGTTGTCTCTCACCTGTCAAAAAAAAAAGATAATCTATTTTGGAAACTCCATTCCTGCGGTTCACCCTCTCACTTGGTTTCCCTTCCTTGGTTCTTATCACAACTCTGTTGCCTCGACCAAAATCCATGCTGCCAACATGGAAAATAGTTTGTCCTTTATTCCTGATATTCAGAAATCGCATTTTATATTCTAAAAAGAAAAAAACAAGGAACAGAAAACATTTACCTTTTTTTTTTACTAGACTTCCACAGAATCAGCAGTAAAGAACAAATCACAACTTAGCTTGCTGTCGCCAATCAACAACATTGCACCAGAAAATGTAATCACACACACCCAGAATGCAAACAACACACATCTTATAAGTCATATACCCCCATTGTTAAACAATACCTCCAGACTAAATTCACCCTCTGCCACTGCACCATCAGTTGTGGGTTTAATAGGAGTTCTGTGTCTCTATGATACATCAGTTGAGCAAAAAGATTCCCCTATGAATAAAACCCTATTTTGGGTTAACAAGCAATTAAGTGACACACCTGTGAGATGCAGTGATATTAGGATGATAAGTAGGGTGGGTTGGTCTTTTGTTTCTCCTAAATATATTTCAGGGGATTATACAGTTGTAACTCTTGCTCCCCTTTGCTTTAATCTAGCAGATTTTAAGCAAAGTCACTGAAGCTCATCAGTATTGGTAAACACTATGCGTTTTAAAAAAATAAATTGCAATGAACTTTTTGGTGAATTTAATGTATGCAAGCACACCACCCCGGGGAATGTTTTCCAAGCCATGTGTTGCTTCTTTTGGTGTCTAAGCCTGAAAGCATGAACATTGAAACATCTTAATTTCTAACATCCAACAATCACCTCACTTCAATTTTGTCATTTCTGAGTGACAATTGACTTGAAGAACCGAAATTATGCAGTTCAGCGTATTATGTGGGAAACAAGAGAGAGAGATGGGCGACCATGCTAAATGTAAATGGGCAATAATTTGCAATATATCTAAAGCATTTTCATCAGTAAAATCAGGTACGATCATACCAAAGGTAGTGATGACCATTGCAAACCTGTGTCAGTGTTTCATATTAACTTGCTTATCTTTGGATTAGAAACCTCAATATTAAGACATGAAAAAGGTGAGGTAGATTACATATCCTGGAATGTTGCATCTTTAATATCTAAATTGGAGGGTGAAGATTGATTTAATTTTATGTACACATGGCAAACAATCTTACGTGATTGACCTAATAATTATTGACATTTTTTATTTCTCCAGCAAGGCCCAGAGTAGCTGGGAATATTCGTATGAATATGATGGAGTGTTTTTTTCCCTCTTGAATAACACTGGAATCAATGAGACACGAACTGGGAAAGCCTGTGTGCATTTTACTATTGGATGATTTCAATGCAAAAATGTATTCTCCCCTGATGGCTGGGAAGGCTATCATTTAGACAAAGAGCCATGGGGGATCCCCAAAATGGTAACCGATGTGGCAGAAACAGACATGAATGGAATTAGGCTGATGTCTTACAATCATTAAGTGACAGAAATTACATGGACAACCCTGCCACACTAACCTTTCTTGCGAGGACAATGTCTTTCCTAATCAATTACATTTTTGTCAATCTGCATTATTTGAACAGGGTAAGTAACTGTCAAGGCATGGATTGAATTCAAAATGACCACACTGGCCTAATAGCCCTACTAAATTTGGAAGATGCTTTGGAAACCATCTCTTTGGATATTGATTCTGCTGAGTAGACACTCTTGACCCAGAGACCAGAGAGCAGCATATATCTTGAAATGTATAAATCCAAAATAATCTCCATTGTACAATTGTTCTGTCTGACATAGAGAAAATGTTAAGCTCTCCAAGAAGGGAAAGGGTAAAAATTGAGTTGTACATGCTATTAGCAAACGACATCTCTGAGATGTGCTCCAAAGAAATGTGAAAATGTCCTCACATAACCCTAAGCCAAAATTAAATTTGCAGAAAGGATTGTTGTCAAAGATAGGCATACATTAATGATGGGCCTCCAGGAGGTACTAAACATTGCCATGCCTGGGAAAGAATTTAAATTGAAGGAAATTAGATATACCTATAAAAATGAGATCACATAAAAAAGCGAACGTTTCAAATATTTTAATGTAATGCACTTGCGAATACAGCTGCCTCAGGTTGTGAGAGAAGCTTCCGGAAAACACCTGCATATAATCAAAGTGATTCGTGTCTGTTGGAAGAAGATGCTTATTTCTTCCACTTTGCTAATCAAATTGTTTTTATTTAGGACCTTCAGCTATGCACGATGGGTCTTAGTACTGTAATGTTTTGTACCTCAATTTATTCACTTCTAGATGTAAGTGAAGACTGCTACACCCTTTCACAATTATGGACTTTATATAAGCAATCTCATCAGGTTGAATCAATCAGTTTTGCTACATAACTTGTGCACCGACACCAACGCACATGAAACAGCTATTTTAAGGTACACATTCAAATCAACATTTTCTTTGGCATTGCATTCAAAACATATACAATGTGTTAGATTTCTCCATTTATTGGTTATTGCAACAATAAATCAACGACATTTGTTTTCTTACTTTCTGAGACCCTCCCTTTCTCATTTATCATTGGGTGGCTTGTTAAACTCTACCCCTCTGAGATAAATGGGAAATCTCCCACTCAAAATTTAGATCCAATTTTCTTAATTAACCTTTCAATACTGCAAAGGTGAATGAAATGCTTCTTTGCATCAAATCTGACACCTTGCCAATTATTCTGCAAAGGTTTTTTTTATCTATTTATTTCTTGTGTATGCTCACTATCCAAATCATTTCTTGCCTCTCTGTATTTTAAATGGGCCATCTTGCCCTTGTGCTTTTTCTTCCACCATGCACACAGACAGCAATCTTCTTTCCTGCAACTAGGTAGGCCTCAGCTTGTTGCTGTCAGACCAATGCACTTAAGGCAAACCTCAAATCCTCCCCGGTCGCATCCTTCAGCAAAGTTCAACACCCAGCAAAGCAGTCAGTCATCTTCGACTCCGACCACCAACCACTTTCATTCATCTACACACCTCTGTACATTTTCTTTAAATGTCCCCACCGTCTTCCTATGGTTTCACCTCTCATCATATCATCTGCCAGCTTCTGAAATTTTCCAGCTCCTATCTTAATCCATGGTGACCTTTGAACAAGATTCAATTTGGCATAATCTCATGCTGATCATGGAATAATGTTACTCTTACATCGCATTCCTCCACCTCTGTTCTAACTTGCACAAACAATGATTGGTTTCTTTCAAGACCAATCTCACTTCTGCTACATGCTCAGCTCTCTATGAGTTTTTTTCTTCACAAGGCATTGTTGTTCACATTTAATTTTACTTGGGTTTTCGAAACCCAACTATATTTATGCACTTGCACCTATGCTAGGATTTGACCTCACTCTACTCACCTCCTAATTCTAAATGTTAATGTAAAATGTCAATGCTTCTGCTGCACACAATCTTTATCTCCTACATTCCTGAACACATTCAATAATTGATTGCATCACTGTCTCTCAATGGTTCAACCATGTTCTTTCTTCCTCTCTATGCATTTCCAAACACTACCTAGCAATCTTACACTTTTCTCCTTGACTCCCAGAACAGGAGACAGATCCACCATAGATTTTACAATCACACTGAACGTTTGGCAATTTAGGAGCAACATACTGGGAAAGCCCCAGGCTCTGATCAAATTCCCACTAATCTCACCATGTGTGGAGTACAGTTTTGACCCAATTATTTAATAGCATTACTATTAATCTAAATGTACATCCTTCATTAAAATCTGCAGAAATAATCCCAATTTTCAATAAAGGTCTAATGACATCACTCGCCTATTATAGACCAATTTCTCTGATTGATATTCATGCAACAATATTTGGTAGAGGACAAATGCATTGATTATCACAATGGGTTAAAGAACATAAGATAATCGGTGCACAAGCATAGTGGTCCATGTCTGCTGCGGAAAGTCTTTGCTGCTTTGCTGTCCCTGGATTCTGGCTGCCTGTGGTCTGTCTTCACTGGCTGTTGGACTGGTGCTGGATGCTGGGTCAGCACAGGCCCTAAATTCACATTGCCCATGCAGAGCGCATGCAGTGTGCAAGCAGTGTGTTACATGTTCCAGGCTTTGGGACCTGAGGTGCCAGCAGCTAAAGTCCCTGAAAGGCAATGTATGGGGCTCTTGGAAGTCTTGACAGTGAGTGGATGACTTGCCAAACATTTTAGTTAATTCAGGATGAACCTGCACAGCAATTGAAAATGAAGGGATTCCTCACCAGCAAACTTGTCGCGTTCTTTGCCTCCGTCAGAAACTGAACCACTTTGTAATGAGTTTTATCTCCTCACGGAATGCAGTGCTAGTCTTGTTCCAATTCCTGAAACAGTCGGTATAACGCATGCCCAGGTTGATTTCCCTGAAGGATTGCAGAGTATCGATTACACCTTGAACGCCTCATTGATTCAGAAAGAAATTGGCAAATTCTTCCCATGCAATCCTAATGAATGCAAGGATTTGATTCATGCCTTTGCAGATGAACATGGGGTAAAACTGTGATTTAT
This sequence comes from Ambystoma mexicanum, assembly GCF_040938575.1. NCBI lineage: Eukaryota > Metazoa > Chordata > Amphibia > Caudata > Ambystomatidae > Ambystoma > Ambystoma mexicanum. Next base: position 658,206,758 of record NC_090932.1, on the reverse strand, counting down.
CCTCCTGTTTTGGCCTCTAGTGTTTCCCAAATGGAGTGCATAGAGGAATAAGTAGGTATGTTTTAACCCAAGGTCGATCCTTCTCAAGAATCTCTGTTGAACACACCAGAACCCTTTGATACCCCGATAGGGGTAATAGATCTAGGTGTAAAAGATTCAGCTTGCCTCACCAGCTCCACCGAGTATTCTAATCCCCTGAGACCTGAGCTGGGGCCACATACATTGGCCAACGTGAATTTTGTACTGTCCTTGCTTGTAAAGGTATTTGATATTCTCAAAGAAGAAGTTAGGAGAAATTCTGAACAGCTGCATAGTATCAGAACACTTCTAGAGTCTATTCCTAAAAAGGAGGAAGTAAAATGTTTTTTTTTTTTAAACACAGTTCTAGGTATTGTAACCAAATTAGTGGGCATCTAGCAAGAATTTACTTCCTTGCCTTTCCACGAGAAACTATTTGAAACCGCACTTAAAATGGAGCGTATTCAGAATCAATTAACTCTAATGGAAATCAATAAAGAAAGCATGCTTAAATTACTTAAATCATGGTGCTTCTCTCTCTTGTGTAACTGTTCTTAACAACACAATTGAAAGTATATTAGAAGTCCCTGGATCCCTAGTTGAGAGAGGGGAACCTTACCCCCTGGAGCAGAGGTTGCAAATCTCCCCATTTTTGGATATCCCACCGGATAAGAAATTAGTAGAGGAATTTCTGTGCTAAGAGCTATGGAGGAAGGCCTCGAACAGTCTGTGGTTTTCATCGTCTCTCCTGTCACTTGTGCTAGAGTTGAGAGTCACACTAAACACAACATCGAGAAAAGCTGCATCCGAGCAGTGTGTTGTGTTAAAAAATGTAAAATCAAAAAGCTCAACATGTGTACAGCAACTCCACTTGGAGTTTCATCAGATCACTAAAATCACACTTGGACCAGGATCTCCATAAGAAGCCCATGGTTACATAAAAAGGGTTGAGTATTGCCCCAATATCTTTAAAACATGGTGGCCAAGCGAAGTCAAGTGGAAGGTCTGAAATGGCCTCCCAATATTCCCTAAATGACATTAAAGGCACTAAGTTGTTTCCTTGTTAATGGGGAAGTGCTGTCTGAGAGTAATCAGAGTTCCCAGGGTACTTCTTTGTTTTATCTTCCCTCCATGGAGATGTCGGAGGTGGCTAAAGACTAGCTGTCGGGCAGCATGACAGGTTGTGGAAACGTTGCTAGGTTCTTTCGTCTAGCTACCACAGCTTCTGACAGCAGTTTGGATAACGGACAACGGAGAGTGCGGTTGAGCTGAGCAGAGCTGAAACGAGGAGTGGAGGAGCGCTTTTACAGCATAGCAAGTACCATGACCACCCAGGTAACAAAGTGGTATAATGGCAATGTTTATGCCCCCGCTCTGATTTTAACCACAGGCATCAGGTTCCAGGTCCTCTCGCCAGGTTCTCCCGCCATCCGGGTGACTGGGTTACTTGGTTATTGGCCCTGTTTAAGTTTGCTTAAGTTGAATTGAGATTCTTGGCCCTTTTGTGTTCCTTGTTGAGCTGTAAAGTGAGCGCAGCAAGGGTATGCAGTAATAGAATTACGGCAAAAATGTTGCCTTTACAGGAAATTGCGGCAAAAATGCTGTGGTTTGACCCAGTAAAGGTGAACCCCATTATACCATTTAAGGGGAGCAGGGGTTGCAGGGGGTGTGCTCCGCTCTCCTTAATTGGTATAATGTGTCTGGGGGTTGCAGGGGTGTCCCCCGCATCCTTTACATGGATTGCAGCGGCAAAACGTTTTTGTGTAAATGGCCATTTTTGCTGCGATTCTAACACATGGAACCGCAGCAAGTGTAAGCTGCTTCGGGCCACTGGGGGCGTTGTACGTTTTTGGGGGCCTGTGCTGGTGCTGGATAAGTTGGAGGTGGCCTTGTGCTACAGAATAGGCAACCCCAGTACAATGTGGATCTGGAATGTCACATTGAAGGGCACTTTTAACAGAGGGTTTTGTTCCTGTTCCCCAAGCTTGTATGATCAGAGCAGATTGGGGGCATTACCTGGCATGGGTGGTGTCGAAATTGGTTGGAAGTGGTTTGCTGCGGTTTACCGGGGGACTTTTAAGCCTGAGTACCACAACTTTACTGCAGAGCCTGCTTTCTCAGGCCTGCTTAGCTTCTGTCCTGGCTTTCGAATAAAGAAATACCTGGAAATATACGTTCCCTGGCTTGTATAGTTGCAGGTATAATTGGCAGCATGTTGCCCTCCCCAGCCAGTAATGATGAAAAGCTCAAAACAACAAAGATACAGTCTGCGTAGTAATGGCACACGTTCAGGGAAACGTGTCTGTAGCCCAAAGCGAGATCCATCGGGCTTAAATGATACCTCGCTGCTCCAAGAAAGACAAAAGAGAACAAAATGGAACAATGCATGATCCACAGATGACCATTGAGGATGACTTTAACAACAAAACGTCTGCCATAGTAGTAAGTGACACACTAATCAACTTGCTGGGGATTGATGTTGCACCATGCAAAAATACACCTGGAAAATCAGCTAAAAACACCACCACTGGTTCACCTATGATTGACAATAATGGATCGCTCCTTAACCTCTGTTTGAATCTGCAGCATAACTCACTGGGCAAGGGTAGCACACACTATGAAAACATTATTGGTTCTAATCTCTCTGCCACTCCTGTTTTGGAGAATTTCATTTTGTCTTCAGAGATCTCCTCCTGCGATGAGGGGAGTGTGGAGGAACATACAGTTCTAAGCATCTCAGCATCAATGAGGTCCTACAACAAACAGTTCCGGTCTCTTCGATGTTAAACTCCATTATCGCAAAACTAGATGCGTTTTTTCATCTTTGCACTAAGTTGGCGGAAGACCAGCGAGAGCAGTCTTGCATCCTAGCATTTGTTGTGAATATTATAATTGAATGCAGTTCAGTCTCTGGGATAAATCCGGGCTCTGGTAGTCGAACAGATGGGGAAACCGTGGGACAAATACTGGAGGCATTTTCTAACCATTCGCAAGTCATGTTGGATGCCCCCACAGCGCACAGGATGGGGAGGTTACCGGTCGAGGAAGGCACAACCACTTACCAAGATTTGCTTAAAGTAATCACCAAATCGGTGGAATTTGCAGTAGAGGCCCTGCGTATAGAGCTGTCACTCCTCAACAGCTCAGTTAATTCACCTATAACAGACACCTCCCACTTGGATTCACAAAGCAAAAACAAATATGTGGAGTTTATTAGCTCTTGAAAAAGGAAAAAGGTTCAAGAAAATGTTGCATGTGATATTTCTTGTCTACCTTATGGGCAACTTGTTATATCTAAGGTCTTAGAAATGGCTCCATGATACAGGTCCCGATACAAGATACAAGCCCAAGTTCTTTCTTCATGACACACTTCTACTCTCGCACAGGGAATTGACTCTAACTCGATCACAGAGGTGGGGGAAGGAGTAACTAACTGTCTTTTCATTCAGCATAGCCAGGTTGGCCCACTTATGATATACCCATGGTGGTCTGGCTCTAAATACATAAAAATCATTGAGAGGAAACCAACAGATGCCAGTCCTTTTTTGAATCCATAATGCCTTCTTGAATTGTTTTAACATATTCGTGACTTGCGTTGTATTACTTCTGTAGTCATTGAATGTCTGGAGCTGCAAAAGGAAATAGCCCATCAAATCGGGTTCCGGTTTCTTTGGTTTACAAACATATAGTCTCATACACACAGTCCCTTCTTTCTTTACATGGCGGGCACTACACAAATATGAAAGGAAAAAGAAAAAAAAATGTTTCCCATGAAACGGTGAGAAGTCCATTCTTTGTTTTCATGGTGGGGTGTCGCAGATCGGGAGTGGAGCACTGGGGACAGATGTATTCTCATCATGTCTGCTTCCGAAGAGGAGCAAAAAAGCAGGTAAATGGGGTGAGGGAAGGGAAATCTGTGTAGGGGGAGGTGGGAAGAGCGAGGGAGGGTGAGGGGAGCTGAGCAATTACCTTATTCACCGGCAGGGGAAGATGGCAGCCTACAGCTGTGAGGATGCTCGGAATGGGAGATTACATGTGGTAATTACCCCAGTTCTGAACCTAGTCATTGGCTGGGAGGCTCCACCCCCCATCCACCCCGCTGGGTACTAATGTGGTACAGGCTACGAGAAACCAGAGCCTATTTCCTTTTCTTTTTCCTTGGTACAGAACCCTCAGGATAACGTTACTCTTAAGTTACAAGGACGTGGAAATAAAATAACATTTGTTGCACTGCCTGCAGCATTGCATAAACAGATTACTTTTGACAAAATAACTCTTAAAAAAGGTTAATATTAGTCAAGACCTCTTAGTCCACACTATACCACATTTGATCTTTTAGATTGCCATGATTAAAGGAGCTGGAATAATTTGTTATCATGTATTCTTTGGAAAATAAGCCTAATTAAATGTGATTGCATTTATTATATGTTTTAATGAAACGTCTGTAATGTTGTAGTACCTTTATTGTAATGCTATCAATTCAGTATGTCCTTTTTGGCAATTGTAAAGAAGTTTATTGTTCATATATGTTCAATCCGTCTGTTATATTTAGTGCACACAATGATTCATTTTATGGGTAATGCTTTGTAAGGCTGAATGCAGCAATAAAGCACAGTCAAGTTATGTGATTTGCATATTCTGAAGCACAGCCCCTTATTCCTGAAGATGACTCGAACAGTTCAGGGCACCACAGCATTGGTTCTTTCACGCCTGGACTATTGCAGCAATCTGGGATTTTTCATGAATGTACACAACACATATAAGTCATCCAAAATAAAACAGCCTCATGTTGGGCCTCAAACCTAGGGACAACATCACACATGCACTTCTCCCCCTGAATTGGCTCCCCATTAAAGCAAGCATTGAATTTAAAATCCACTGCCTTATTCACAGCTTACTGGAACAATGCCACACTGTTTCTACAAGCAGCAGAACTCTTGGAGCAGCTGTATCTCGCCTCGTTAACAGCTTGCCTGTGGGCATTCAAGAAGCAGATAACCAAGCCACTTCCGTAAATGACTGAAGAATTTCCTGTTCAGGAAATCCAAAGGCCTCATCAACTGCAGAGTTATATTATCATCCCAACCACACACCCAGTATAACTACCTTTGAATTGATACATATTATAACACCTACTAAATTCTAAGCAGTTGAGATGCACTGTTTGACTCTTGCATGTTATTATACATTGCTCGTGTTCTGAGTCTGTCATGATGTACTTTTTCACATCTATACTAAGCTTTCCTGATGTTCTAAGCACTTTAGTGTACTGTATGCAACTTGTACTAAATTAAGCTTTTCTCCCTGTCCTGTCCTTTTGTACTTTACTACTCCGAATGTTCCTTGAGCATGAGAAAGCATGGACTGCTTTGCCAACCTCATTGTTCTTTGTGTGCTATAAAATGACTCTGACCATGGATGGTGCCTCATAAAGTATACCAAATAAATAAGTACATAGATAAATAAATACGTCAATAAATGTGAACCGTTCCACGTATATGGTCTGCACCAAGGAAACATTAGGCAATGTGGTTAAGAGTGCCATCCAAAAGTGAAAAGGCACTTTCTCCATTTAAGACAACACAGTACTATACAGTGAGGTAATATTATCTGTCCAGGATCAAAGTATTTTCTGGTGGCAAAGGTAGCATATGAATATCTATTTTCTCAAATTTGGCTGCCCAATCTTCTCTCCAAAATAGTGCATTATGACCTTCTTTGTACTGTACTGAAAGTAATGTGGGGCTCACCCTAAAGTAGTCAGAGTGCCATGGGTACTTTCAATCAGTGAGTTGAAAGTAAATATACTCTGGAAAGCTGCTGTCAAAGGTACAGTAAGGCTCTTCCCCTGCATCATAAATAGTGAAGATTAGTACATCTGTACCCTATTGATTGTGCTTATCCTAACAAAGTATCTGCATTTGATTAGAATGTAATGTTTGTATGCAAAATTCTCAGCCAAATATCGGTGAACAGATTTCCCAACCAATTGTCTGCCTTTGATTCATGCTAAATTTAATTCCACATAATGTTAATGCACAAGATCCTCAGCCAATTATTTTTAGCAGTATTCTCAACGAATTAACAGCTCCACCAATTATTATACAACCGTATTGTATGCGAAACGAGATTTGGCATACTATATGGTTCTATAATAATTGGTGGAGCTGTTAATTCATTGAGAATACTGCTCAACGATAATTGGCGAAGGACTTTGTGCATTAACATGATATGGAATTAAATTTAGAGTGAATCAAAGACAGTAAATTGGTTGGGAAATCTGATTCCCAAATATTTGGCTGAGAATTTTGCATGCAAACATTAGGTGCTAAACAAATGCAGAGACTTTGTTAGGATACACGCAATCATTAGTTTACAGATGTACTAATCTTCCTTGTTTGTGGTGGATGACTTTTTTGTGACCCTCCTTAGGACGGATCATGGTCTAGATCTGGACAGTACTGATCCATGTTTGTTTTTTTAACTAGCGCTTTCCGGTACATGTACATTGTTTTGTAGCACAATAGGTGTTACTATTACAAAGTTGAATACAATAACCTTTATCAACCACATATCTTAAGGAACCTATGTGTCTGCCTTGCTCGGTTTTGGTCCTGTAATCTGGCTTCTCAACATAAATCTCTGCAACAAATGTTTTGTACACTGAACTATCTTCTAAACCATCATGGCAATTTAACTTACCAATATGTGGTTAAACTTCCATGTGAATGTGATCAAAAAACTATGCAAAGAAACATGAGAAGGCTTCACAAATTGTGAATGCACAATCTGCTTATGCTACATTGCCAAGCATTAATACTTTGATGTGGGAATAATGTAGCTTCTGCTCTGAGATGGGATGATCAGTGAATCCACACCCTCCTTTCTTTAATGGTGAGACATGAGTAAGGCAGATGTGCATTCAGGCCTCCACATTACTCTGTTTATTTGAATGTATTTGAATGTTTGTTTAGCACTGCAGGACAAATTGCCTCCCTCCCCTCAGGCTCCTCTGTGATGAATAGCTCACCCAATTCAATATTGTTTTTCACGGAAAACACAGTGTTCATTTTCAAGACACCAGGAGGCCTAAAGAAACAAGTTACATTATTCTCTTACATTTGCTGAGACAAAGTCTTGGAAATTAACCAGGAACAAACAAAGGTCATGTCTTGCATATGGAGGAAGAAAAAGATACTGGAAATTAAAGTTACTTAGGTTACTTCTTTCTTGAAGATGTTCTACGATTTGATGACTTAGGGAGAGGCCTCTCCCTCAAAGGATCATTGACTCGACAAATATTAAAGGGCTTGCCAGTTTAAAGGGCATGTCAGTTTTAAAATTGAAAACGGGGCAGTAAAAGGATTTGCTTACACATACGGTAACAGACAACGCTTCACTGCAGGCTGCAAGTTGAAAATAGGCACACTAAGTCTCTATAGGGCAGAGCTATGGGAGCACGACCAACCAAAGTAATTCACACTGATGCCAAACAATTTTCTTCAACAAAGATTTGGCATGCCTTACTCCTCAATAGGTGGACTGGACACGCATTGCAACTGAGGCTCTACTGAAGCAAATTTTACATTGGCTTAAACTTTGGAACACTCCAAATTTAGCTATTTACCAAGCGGTAGCATGTTATATCCTGATCCAAGAAGGTGTCTCAAGTCTACTGTAGTTCAGTCACATTAGAACGATAGTGGGTATATTAAACATTTCATAATATTTGAATACCTATCACTATAAACAAGGATTATTATGCTATATTCAAATAGAAATATGCCTTGTACCACCCTGAGTTGTTACTTGAGACCAATTTTCACAGCTCCCTTGCTGCAGAACATTTGGTAGCCAAACGTCTATGGCTACAAGGATTCTACAGCATGTGCAGGACCTTACATTGCAGAATTATGTTGTCTTCATTAAAAATAGCAATAAGAGAAAATAAACTAGCACTTAGAAAAGAAAAACATAAACAAAGTCTCTATATGTGCCCTCGGACTTCCACTCCCATAAGTTTATAGGGTTTATTTATTTATTTAACAAGTTATATAGCTCACCCAACCCCAAGGAATCTGGGCACTGTACTTACAGAATTAGTCATACATTGTTCAAGAGTTCCGTAGTTACATATTTACAGAGATTGGTCATGCAAGGGTACAGAGTTACATATTTGCAATGTATTACAGGTGTCAGAAGCAGATAAAGAAACAATAAGGCTGGCAACCTTCTTCATATTGCCACTCTCAACTCTCGCTCTGCTGTCAAACACTCCTCTGACATCTGCCACCTCCTTGAAGAACCAGACCTTGATGCCCTTCGTCTTACTGAGACATGGTTCACACCAGCTCTGTCACAAGCTTTGACACTCTCCTCCCTGTTGATCTCTCAGCACCTAGATCCTCCCGGTCAGGTGGGGCAGGGGTAGCCCTGATCTTTCCTGAGTAGATTCCTGCCTCTATCGTTTCCACTCAGACCTACTCCTCTTTTGAATGCCTTGTCTGTAGGCTTTCTCTCTCACCTAACCACTCTCTTACTGTGGTTACCATCTACCGGCCTCCTGGTAAAATCACCTAATTTCTCTATGAGTGGGCATACCTCTCCTCCTCCCTCCTAGCCTCTACCACTCAACTCCTCCTCCTCGGTGACCTCAATATACATTTAGACTCTCCTTGCCCCTCCTCGGTACTCTTCCTTGACCTCTGCGACTCCCTCTCCCTGTCCATCCTCCCTCTGGCCCGACTCACTCTGCAGGGCACACACTCGATGTCTTGCTCTCCTCTGATCTCCCCCTCTCCATCCCTCTGACCACTCCTGGAGTGATCACTCCCTCATCAATCTCTTCTCTCTCCCTCTCTTCCCCCCAAGCCGAGCCTACCCCAACATTGCCGCCTACCTTCGCGGACATCCAGCCCATGAAGCGTATGTCAGTTGAGGTTTTTGCCGCCACTTCCCCCCCTCCACCTCTGGCTGTCTCACATCCTGACACAGCCCTGTCTCTGCTCTACTCTTCAATTTCTGATACGCTTGATGTTCTTGCCCCTGTCATTGAGGATCCGGTTAAAGTCCAAAGCCAAGTGCAATTCCTGGTATGACTCTGACCTAGCTACAATTAAATGTAAGTGTAGGGTGGCTGAGAGGAAATGGAGGACCTCCTGTTCATCCTCTGACAAACTGGCCTTTTGACTGCTACAAAGGCAATACTGACTTTCTGTCCTCACCAAGAAGAGGGTCCACATTCAAGCTCGTGTCTCTGTGGCATCTAACAACTCCGCCAAAGTATTTAAAATCTGCAAGGAGCTGGCCAACCCTGCTGCAGTCTCTACCCCTCCAGTTGCCTGCTAGGCTCTTTGCATTGCTCTTGCCTCTTACTTCATTTCAAAAACCCAGGACATCCTGTCCACCCTCTCCACCCACACCCTTTCTCTCCCCTCTCCATCTGTGCTTGATGACCCTCCTTTAGCCACCCCCACCATCCTTCTCGTCCTTTCCTTTTTTCTCCCCTGACGAGGCTGCTAGACAAGTCTGATCTATGAAAGCCTTGTCAAAACAGGTTCATCCCTGTTCCTCTAAAACCATCAAGGACCATATTGACACCCTCGCTCTGGCCTTTGCTTATTTTTGCAACCACTCCTTTGCCTCAGGATCTTTCCCCTCCACTCTGAAGCACTCCTTTTTGCATCCTCTTCTCAAGAAACCCACAGCTGATCCTTCTTGTCCAGCTAACCATCACCCAATTTTTATTACTCACTTTCTGGGCAAACTCCTGGAAAAGTTGCCCATCTCTCAGTTTAACCTTGATTCCAATTCTGCTGGCTGTCTCCATGACCACCAGTCTGGCTTCAGAGCTGCCAGAAGCACGGAAACTGCTCTCCTGAACATCCGTGAAGATCTGCTCTCCAACCATTCCCTCTGTCCTCATCCTCCTCGACCTCCCTTCTGCCTTCGACACGGTCAATCATACCATCCTGCTCAACCGTCTCCATGAAAACCTGGGTATCACTGATCAAGCTCTGGCCTGGCTGACCTCTTTCCTCTCAGATCGACCCTCCCAGGTCCAATTGGGTCCTTCCTTTCATCTATCTTCCTCTCTACCTGTGATGTTCCCCAGTGGTCTAACCTCTCACCCTGGCTTGTCAACAAATACCTGGCAACTCTCGCCGACTGCATTGCCACTTTCTGCTAAAATTTCCAGTGCTGCGTTGATGACACTCAACTCATTTTCAGGCTGCCCTCTGCTACCTCCTCTCCCTCTCTTATCTCTGATTGTCTAACTGCCATTCAAGATTGGTGTGCCGCCAATGATCTTTGTCTGAATGCCAGCAAGATGGAGATCCTCCTCATCGGCACACCTTCACCATCCTTTCCCTTACTCTCTGGCTGGCCTCCCTTGGCCCTCCTCCTACCCCCACCTGCGAGTTTAAGAACCTCAGGGTCATCTTTAACTCCACCCTTTCCTTCTCCGCCCACCTCCCTGAGGTCTCTAAAAAGTCAAATTTCCTACTGCACCTCTTCAGAGGTACTCTGCCTTTCCTCTCCTTCCCAGAAGCTCATGGTATCCCAAGCTCTGGTTCTCTCTAGTTTGGACTATTGTAACACCCTCTTTCTAAATCTACCTGCCTTTACTCTCCGCCCTCTGCAACTAATTCAGAACAGGACTGCGAGACGTGTCCTTGGCCTCAAGCCCTGGGATCGTATCTCTCCAGCTCTGAAATCTCTCCATTGACTCCCAGTGGATGCAAGGATTAAATTCAAAACCCTCTGCATTGTCCACAAGACTTTCTGGGGCGTGGGTGCCCCAGAAAGTCTTGTGGACAATGCAGAGCGTTTTGCGGAGGGATACCTTTGGGTATCCCTCCGCAAATACCTCCCCTCTCGAGCTTTTCGCTCCTCTACCTCCAACTCTCTCAGGGACAGTCGTTTTTCAAAGAAACAAGCTGGGGGTAGATCTCTGTGTTTGGCTGGGGCCTCCTTCTCGAACAGACTCCCTGCCACTCTAAAACTTGAGGAGAACCATTTCTGATTCCGGAAGCACCTCAAGACCTTCCTCTTTTCTTCTGCCTTCGCTCCCCCTCTCCCCTGCTGATCTGTTCTCTCTTGGCACCATGCACATAGCCACCCTCTGTCCTCTAGGCCCAGGTACCTGCTCACCGTCCAGCACTGCCTCCGAGCCACCCCTTGCACTGGGGTCTGTATCTGTACCCCAACAGCCCCCCCTTTTTCTTCCTGCACTTATCAGGTCTACCCTGTCTGCTGCCTTAAACCTAGCACTTGCACATTACTGGCTGCACTACCACTGTTTGTTGCCTTTATTATTTATTTATTGTTATTTATCTGAATCTCCTCTGCTTCACACTTTCCACTTCTCCCCCCTTCCATGCACTTTTCCCCTCCCCCTCGCCCATGCACTTCTGCGTTCTCAATGTCACTGGGCCTAGTAAGAACGCTGTTTTGTTCTCCTCTGTTCCCCTCCCTTGCCTTGTCATGCTCAGAAACACTTGTGTGCGAGCGCAACAGAAATAAAATATCAATATCAATATCAATAAGGTACAGCTATAGTTACAATGTAGTAATGTAGCATAGGTAGCATTGGACAGAGGACAATTCTGGAGACTGTACAGTAGGCTATGTCAGGTTGAGCTAGTATGTTACTTGAAATGTGAGCTGGCGGGTTGCTATGGAAGACATAGGGCCCAATTCACAGGTCGTTTTTCAATGGGATTGTAGCATTATAAAACACTTTTGTTAATCAGTCCCTTAGTTGTGATTTTCCTGCAAAAAGAGCCAAGTTTTCAGTTGTCTCCGTAAGGTCCAGAATGACTCTTTTGACCTGAGTTTAGCCGGAAGGGTGTTCCAGTGTCTGGCAGCTATGGAAGGGAAACTGTATCCTCCAGCTTTCTGTAGTTTGTTTAAAGATTTTTTTTGGATAAGATTAGGTATACAAGGCAGAAAATACAAATATCATATGTCAAGTATAGCAGCGGATATACAAGCAGGTAAACAGGATATAATGAGAATTAATACAAAGTAAACCAAGTATCCTTCCCTTATATAGTAACAAAATTGTGCTAGAAATTTTTAAATATTGGGGGGAAACAAACAATAACAGACATCAAGACAAAACACCAACTGGACAGAACACAGACAAGAGGAGGAAGTTGGATGGGGATGAAGGGTGGGGTACAAATAAATCATGCATTCTCACAGGATATTGATACATAGGTTATCGATGATAAATTTACACAGATAAAAATTCATTAAATGATTACCATTTCAACTGAAACTTGTTTTGTAAATCAGGGGTAGAAGCATTACATCCTTCCAATATGTGAATATTGCATATAGAATTCCACCAAAATTTATAATTAATTTTGCTTACGTTTTTCAAATTGGTCTTGATATTTTGCACCCATTAAGGATAAATTAAACAGATATCTAGCATGTTTCTTGACTGAGTTATGTAGCATGGAACTACCAAAGATGAGAAAATCAAAACAAAAGTCCATAGTAAGGTTAAAAATGCACTTGATGGTATTCCACACATGCTTCCAGAATAGTTTAACATATTGGCAGTCTATAAACATATGTTTTAAAGAACCTTGAACTTGTAAGCAGCTCCAGCAATTAGTTTGGACCTAGACATTGAGAGCAGGTTCAGATGAGTAGAACGTGTAGGTTTATTCGATGGGGATCTAGAGACTTTGTCGGCTAGGTAGAAAGGGGCTGTGTTGTGCAGGCATTTATGAGTCAGCGTGAGTGTTTTAAAGAGGATATGCTCTTGGACAGGAAGCCAATGGGTGTTCCTTCTGGTCATGGAAATGTGTGAGTTTTTAGGTATGTTGAAGAGCGTTATTTTAAATCACCTGTAAGGTTTTGATGTTTTGGGTCTTAGTTTCAGCATAGAGAGCCTTACAGTAGTCCAGTCTCGACAGGATTAGAGATCTAGCTATTGTGATGCAACTGTCAGGTGAGAGAAAGGGTCGGTAGGCGTTGATCAACTTGAAAGTGTAGACGGCAGCTGACGCTGTGGCATTAACTTGTTTGGTTAGATTCAGTGCGGAGTCTAAGTAAAAGCCTGAGTTTTTACAATATTTGACACTTCAATTGTGTTACCGTCTATGTTGAAGGCTTTAAAGGCATCATCAAGTTTGTTCAGGCGAAGTTGCACCCCTAGGAGAAGTAGTTTGGTCTTTTTGTCATTTAGGCAGAGGCCATTGTGGTATTGTGGTGGGTTATAGGTCTTCTTTTCACCAATCCCACACACCTCTGATTCATAAACATTCTCTATCCCCGAAATATTTTTACTGCTATTTGTGCACCAGTCAGGTAGGTATCCTCCTGGTTTCCCTGTGTTATTGTGTGATTTATGTACTATGTCTTTTGACATGTTTGTGCCTTATTGTACTTAATGATTTTGATTATTAGGCTGTGACTGTTCATCTTTGTTGATCAGCTCTCAGGCGAGCACCTCTGCAAAAATGATCCCAAACAGGCTCGTAGCGCTTTTCGCTCATTGTTGAACGGACATTATCATGCGAGTCCGTCCGTCTGTATTAGAGAAAGGGACCAGCAAGTGCAGTAAAATTCTCTATCAGTGTATGTTTTTTCAGGAGAATGGAGCTAAAAGATGAGTTTATATTCAGCACGGTGGCTGATAATTGTTGCAGGATGCTTAAGTCATTACCTACTATGGATACCAATATGGAACATGGCCCCAGATCCCCTGAAGCCACTGAATAGCCAGTCAATAACCCTGTGCAACGAGATGACTGGAGGCAGTGGGTTATGTGATTTGATACCCTGGCCATTGGCAGTGTCTTTGACAAGAAATAAGAAGCTTTTTTGGGGCCTTTTGAACTTTTTAAATTTTCATGGATAAGGGTTTGGACCATATTAGGTGATGGTGAGGTGAGGTTGCCAGAGAGTGGGGAGCCGGTACTGTATTTGGATCCCTAGGGAAAAAAAGGTCCTCATGAAAAGTAAGCACTGTTTGCACAAAGCAACTTCTCTAACTGCTTCTCTATTGACTATCCTGCTCTCCTCACTAAATCTGGTAGGAAAAAGTTTAAAAAGGACATCCTGGTCTCCAACCCAGGCCTCCCTATCGCTGACAACTACACTAGTGCCTGCTCCAAGGAAACTCTTACTGACATCCTCTTTTTTGTGCCCGCACCTGATCTATGGCCCCTCCATATGGTCTCTGTGCTCTCTCCTTTCTCCTCTTCTCCCATTAATGGTGGCACCCGTTGGGATGTCCTCTTGGCCCCCTTCCGCTCCTCTAAGGTCATCATTAATGTCTACGCTAATGGGACCGTCTTGGTCCAAGGCCCTCAGGCTAACCTTCACCCCTTTGATAGACGCTTCCCACGCCTCATCAACTTCCTTTCCTCTCCTACTGTCCCCCCTCCTCTGTCCTCGGCTACCTTGCCTCTACCCTCCCTCCCTGCCCCCTCTCGTGCTCCTTCTTCACCTCCTTCTTCTACACCTCTGCAGGGCGTACCTCTGATCTGTACCCCTCCCCCGAAGTCCTTCAAGGATGGCAACCTTCTCCACATTGCCACTCTTAACTCTCGCTCTGCCATCAAACATTCCTCTGATATCTGTCGCCTCCTTGAGGAACTGGACCTGGATGTCCTCGGTCTCACTGAGACATGGTTCATGACCAGCTCTGTCACCAGCTTTGACACACTCCTACCTGACGGTTACAAGATCCTCTCCGTGCCCAGGCCCAACCGTGCAGGAGGGGGTGTGGCCCTTATCTTCCCTGAGTGGATTCCTGCCACTGTCATTCCTACGCAGACCTACTCCTCTTTCGAGTGTCTTGTCTGCCGACTCTCTCTCTCTCCTAGCCATTCCCTTACAGTGGCTACTATCTATCGGCCACCTGGTCAAATTTCCTCCTTCCTCTATGAGTGGGCTGACCTCTCCTCCTCACTCCTGGCCTCAACCACCCAACTCCTCTTCCTTGGTGATTTCAACATCCACCTGGATGCCTCCTGTCCCCCCTCTGGACTCTTTCGCGACCTCTGCGACTCTCTCTCACTCTCTATTCTCCCGTCTGGGCCTACCCATTCTGCAGGGCACACTCTTGATGCTCTGATCTCTTCCGACCTTCCCCTCTCTGTCCCTCTCTCCACTCCTCTCTTCTGGAGTGATCACTTTCTCCTATCCTCCACCTCACCCTCCCTACCCCACAGGCAAAGCCACCCTCATCACTGCCACCCACCTTCTCGGTCATCCGACCCATGAAGCGCGTGTCAGTTGAGGGTTTCGCTGCCACCTTCTCGCCCCCCCCTCCCCCTTCGGCTGACTCCCACCCTGACACAGCCCTCTCCACGCTCCACTCTGCTATATCTGATACTCTTGATATCCTTGCCCCTGTCATGAGAATCCGCCTGAAGCCCAAAGCCAAATGTAACTCCTGGTATGACTCGGATCTCGTCACCCTAAAACGCAAGTGCAGGGTGGCAGAGAGGAAATGGCGTGCTTCATGTACATCCTCTGACAAACTGGCCTGCTGCCTGCTCCAAAGGCAATACCGTCTCTCCGTTCTCACCAAGAAGAGATCCCTTATCCAAGCCTGCATCTCTTCTGCATCTAACAACTCGGCCGAACTCTTTAAAATCTGCAAGGAGCTTGCCAACCCTGCTTCAGTCTCTACCTCTCCTATACCCTCCCAGGCCCTCTGCACTGCACTGGCCTCTCACTTCATCTCTAAAACTCAGGACATCCTGTCCTCACTCTCCTCCTATCACCTCCCCCCCTCTCTTCCCTGCTCTTCCTCTGGCCCTTCTGCAGCCACCCCTCCTCCCTCCTTCTCTGCCTTTCCCCTTTTTTCTGCTGACGAGGTTTCCAGACAAGTCCGATCTATGAAAGTCTCGTCTAAACAGGTTCACCCCTGCTCCTCCAAAACTATCAAGGACCACATCGACTCCCTGGCCCCTGCCTTGGCTGACTTTTGCAACCACTCCTTTGCCTCTGGAGTCTTCCCATCCCCCCTTAAGCACTCCCTTGTGCACCCTCTTCTTAAGAAACCCTCTTCCGACCCCTTCTGCCCGGCTAACTATCGCCCAATCTCCATCACTCCCTTCCTGGGCAAGCTCCTGGAGAAACTGGCCATCTCCCAGCTTAACCTCCATGCTGAATCTGTTGGTAGTCTTCATGACCATCAATCTGGCTTCAGAGCTGCCAGGAGCACGGAAACTGCTCTCCTGAACATCCGTGAGGACCTACTCTTGAACTTTGACTCCAACACTCCTTGTGTTCTCATTCTGCTCGATCTCTCTTCTGCATTTGACACTGTCAACCATGCCATCCTGCTCAACCATCTCCGTGATAACCTGGGTATCACTGGTCAGGCTCTGGCGTGGCTGACCTCTTTCCTTTCCAATCGACCCTCCCAGGTCCAACTGCGGTCCTTCCTCTCTGACATCTTTTTCTCTACCTGTGGTGTCCCCCAGGGATCTAATCTCTATCCCCGGCTGTTCAACCAGTATCTTGCACTCCTTGCCCACCGCATCGCCACTCTCTGCCCCAACTTTCAGTGCTATGCGGACGATACCCAGCTCATTTTCAGGCTACCCTCGGCCTCCTCCTCTCCTTCCCTCATCTCCGACTGTCTGTCTGCTATCCAGGAATGGTGTGCCACCAATGACCTCTGCCTTAATGCCAGTAAGACTGAGATTCTACTCATCGGCACACCCACTCCCTCCTTCCCTGCAGTGCTCTGGCCAGCCTCTCTTGGCCCGCTTCCTGCTCCTACTTGCAAGACAAAAAACCTCGGGGTCATCTTCGACTCAACACTCTCCTTCTCTCCTCATATATCTGACGTCTCTAAGAAGTCACACTACCAGCTGCACCTCCTCAGAGGTATTCTTCCCTTCCTCTCCTTCCCCCAGAAGCTCACGGTCTCCAGAGCCCTGGTTCTCACGAAGCTGGACTACTGTAACAGCCTCTATCTTAATCTGCCTGCCTCCACTCTCTGCCCTCTGCAACTCATCCAGAACAGGACTGCGAGACTTGTCCTTGGCCTCAAGCCCAGGGACCATATCTCTCCAGGACTGAAATCTCTACACTGGCTCCCAGTGGCTGCGAGGATTAAGTTCAAAACCCTCTGCATTGTCCACAAGGCCTTCTGGGGCCTAAATACCTTCAACTCTTTCTTCCTAAATATCTCCCTTCCCGAGCCCTCCGCTCATCTGTCTCCAACTCCCTCAGGGTGAGCCGCTTCTCGAAGCAACGAGCTGGGGGTATATCTCTCTCTGCGGCAGGGGCCTCTCTCTGGAACAGCCTTCCTGCCTCCCTGAAACTTGAGGAGAACCATCTTCGGTTCCGGAAGCACCTCAAAACCTTCCTCTTTGCTTCTGCTTTCTCCCCCCCTCTCTTCTGCTAAATTCTTTACTGAAACTGCACTGAACCTGCACCTGGGCCATTCTCACCGACCTCGGTCCTTGGCCCAGCCACTCTCCACTTGCACTGCCTCCCTGGCAACCCCTGCACTGCGGGACTGTCTCTGCATCCCTACAGCTCCCCCTTCCTAGCACTTGTCTGCACTTACCTTGCACTTGCCACCACCTGGCCCTACTTATTTATTACTTATTTATTTTATTCTACTTACCCTGAGCAGCACTTCCCCCCTCCCCTTCCCCTTGCACTTTTTCCCTTCCCCCTACCCTTGCACTTGCACGATCTGAATGACACCTGGCCTAGTAGGATCGTTGTCTGTCTACCCCTTGTTCCCCCCTCCCTGCTCGTCGCGCCTTGAAACACTTGTGTATAGCCGCCTTACAAATGCCATATCATATCATATCATATCATAAAGGGAACTGTGCAGATAATTTCCTGTGCCAACCAACTCTCAGGACATCGAAGGGGACAGCACTGTTCATGAAAAATAGGCTAGGGAGGAGGGCGGGGCCAGAGGTTCACGTGGGTTCAGGAGTTAAGGAGTTCGACAGTTGGCTGTTAAGTGCTAGTTAAATAGAAACATGTCTTCCACAATCTCCATGTGTGCATGAGTCATGGCTTTGTTTAAGCCTGTGCGCTGCATTGAATGAGCGACCTCGCAATGCTTGCTTGAGGGTCCGGGTAACTGGCGACGAGTATGCCGCGTGTCTGAAACCTGCTTCAGGAAGAAACAAATCCTGTCACGGAAGACGAACGCATATAATCTGGTAGCATTGAGCACTCGCCGTGCGCACACAGTCTCCCCCCTTCCCATCACAGTAGGAAGTAATTAATAAGGGAAGAGAAAGTGAAGCAGGTTGGAAGCCCCGCACCATTGTTATTATTAAAAAAAGTTGATATCGTTTTGAGAAGGAAAATAAAGGAAATATAAATATAATTGAACACGGAGTGGCAGCAAAGCAATGCGTGGCCAGATTTAAAGAAGGGTGATCATAGGCAATGTAAAACGCCACCTTAGCCCGCCTCTGATAAAGACCTAATACAAATAATTAAAAGAAAAACACCATCAAATACAGTGTGTGATTTATATACACATAAGTGTATTACTTTGAGGTGATATTATACTGATTAATACTATAGGACAATATCTCAGCCAACATGTGTGAAGAAACTCCCACGTCCTCTATTGGTGCCAATCCACCAAACGAAACACAGGCTACCACAAATGAAGGCTCGCAAGTGTTACAATTACCACATGCCTTTGACATACTAGATACCAGCGACCTAGGACTTAAATGGGCTACATGGTTCCGTGATTTCAATTTCTATTTTGGGGCTATACGACTTAAAGATGACACCAGACTTAAAAAGACATTATCCATGGCATTGGGGCCTGCAGTCAGAGACATAGTAGGGGAGCTAATTAATCTGGACACTGCCTCATATCAAGAATTCCATTCCAAATTGACAGAATATTTTACACTTTTAACCAATGTGGATTATGAAAGACAAGTATGTAATGCACTTGCACATCAAATTGAAGCATTGTGAATTGCATCGCTATACCAATGGAAAGGCACTTTGGTCTCAAGTGATAGCTGGATTTGACTCACTTAATTTTCGCAAGAAACTTCTACAAAAGCAACGCTCACTGGATGAAATTCTTGCCCTAGCTCGTATGGAAGCTGCAGTTGAATCCCAATTAGACAATCTAAACAAAGTCACCATGCAGACACAATCTTCTGATCATGATGCAGTCCATATATTAGTTTCAACTGTTAACTCAGCTGCAAACAGCAATGAAGCTATGTGTTATAGATGTGGTTACGAGTGCCCTCATGTAGGAGAATGCTTTGCCATGGGTCAAAAGTGTGCAGCCTGCAGTGGATGTGACCACTATAGAGCTATGTACAAGAATACTCCATTTCAACCTATATTACAGAAACATGTCAAGGAGCCAAGAAGGTTAACCCCTTCAAGAACAGGTCAAGAAGCACCAGACCCAGATCAAAGAGGATCAAGTCGAGATGGCAGAGATTACAAAAAACATATTGGAGAGACAAACACAAACCTTCTGACACCTAAAGGCACAGCAGGTGAAGGAGCTATGTCCGTTATATTTAAATGAAGTCACGTTCCAGCAGTGAACTGTCTTCATCAGGAGATGACCAGCGAAGAAAGGGGTATGAATGAGCTTTAAATAATAGCCCTGCCACTCAACATAGTCATATTCTGAGCATTCAAGTAAACAACACACCTTTAGATTTCCTCACTGACACTGTTGCGACTGTCAATATAATGAGTGAAGAAGTCTACGATTCATCACCAAACCCACCAAGGCTCAAGAAAGTGAGAGTAGACATCTAACCATATGGCTCCACCACGCCCCTACCCTGTAAAGGAGTAACCTCAGTTACAAGCTCACACAAGTCGCACATGGCGAAGGTTCAGGTACATGTGCTAAAAACTGAAGCAAAACACGGTTGAATATTCAGTTTTAAGACTGCTGTGGATATGGGACTAGTACACACCATGTACCAACTGATGGCCCACAAGTACTTTTCTCAACCAGAATACATTGAGGCTACTTTTCTGAAATTATTCAAAGGACTAAGAAAACTTAAAAAATCAAGAAATTCAGCTCCACATTAATCCAGAAATAAAGAAAACTTAAAAAATCAAAAAATTCAGCTCCACATTAATCCAGAAATAAAACCCATTGCTCAACATTACAGGGGCATTCCCATTAATATACAACACCAGGTAGAGGATGAAACCAACAAATTATTGAAACAACATGTTATAGAACCGGTAACTGGACCAACTCCATGGGTATCGCCAATAGAACATGTACCTAAGATATCAACAGAGGGATCAATTAGGTTATGTGTGAACGTAAGAAGAGCAAATGAGGCTATTGAAAGGGAAAGACACCAAGCCCCAAAAATAACAGATATGATTCATCTGTTGCACGGAGCCACATATTTTTCTAAACTAGACCTCAAAAAAGGATACTATCAAATCTAAATTGCTCCAGAATCCAGATACATTACCACATTTGTGGCTCATCTAGGACTTTTTCAATACAAAAGACTCAGCTTTGGTATTTCATCAGCAGCAGAGATCTTTCAGGAGGAAGTACATAAGGTCATCCGCCATGTTCCAAACTGTCTGAACTACTCAGATGATGTACTTGTTTACAGAAAAACCAAGGAAGAACACAATGCAGTAATACACAAAGTGTGTACAGCCCTTGAAACAGCAGGTCTCACGCTCAGTCGAACTAAGTCTGAGTTCAGAAAGACTCTCTGAGATTCTGTGGAACCATATTTTCAGAAAAGGGAATGAGGCCTGCCCCGGAAAAAGGTGCAGTCTTCAACTCAACCCAACTGCCAACATATCAGAACTAAGATCTTTTCTTGGTTTGTCCCGTTAGTACTCTCGATATATACAAGACTATGAGACAGTGAGTAACCCATTACGCCTTCTCACATGGAAGAGCCATGCTTTTGAGTGGCATGCCGAATGTCTAACAGCTTTTGAAACCATTTGTGACAATATCACAAGAGCAGATAACATAGCATACTTCGACACAGAAAAGAAAACTGAAGTAATAGAAGATGCCAGCCCTGCGGGACTGGGTGCCATATTAACACAATGCAACCCTGCAGAACCAAACGAAAAACTTGTAGTGGCCTATGTAAGCAGGATCCTTACAACGACAGAAGAAGCTTACTACCAGGCAGTAAAAGTAGGTTTAGCAGTGGTATGGGCATGTGAATATTTTCATCTTTTTCTTTATGGCAAGGCCTTTACAGTAATCACTGATCACCAAGCTCTCCTTACAATCTTCGGTGATCCCAAGTCAAGAATGCCTCCAAGAAAGTAAGGTCGGGAATACACTTGTTAGATAACAAATTAAGAAGACACTTGCACAGTAAACTTAGTTTTTTGCGATATACTATACTTTGTAGGATTGACATTGTTACAAAGTATAGTATATCGCAAAAAACTAAGTTTACTGCGTAAGTGTCTTCTTGGAGAAACAAACTCATTGTATCAAACTCTGGGAAAGGATCTAGATGGAGCTTTTCTGAAAGATCTAAAAAAGTTATGTGATAAGAAATTATTGTATCTCAGACTTACAAATGAGACCTTAATAGTAAACCCACGGAAAGTAAACAAATTGATAAAAGCATATGACTGGCTAGAGAACAACGTGGTGGTTCTAAATTCGTCTTTATATACACAACTAATCTCCTTTTGGAAATGGTATGCAGTACCAAAGAAATACTTAGTGAAATATCCATCGAGATCCTTTCGTAATTCAACAATGAGATTCCGGTTTAACGTTTTGAATACCTATGAGATCCAAAGCATTCGTGCCAAAAATGAGATGATTTATAAAACTTGCAGACATTGTAATAAACCTGATACAAAGGAATCACTATTACATCTGTTATTGATTTGGCCAAGACTGAAGAAGCAAAGGATTGAATATTTCTCAAAGTTTGTTAATGATACATCAAATGTAAATAGAGAAAATATTTGGTACGAGATGCTTCACGGTAACTCAACGATAATGAAAATACGAGTTAATGAATTCTTGAGGATAATATGTGATGTAACATGAATTACTGAAATACGTGAAACGAACTGAAGGATTATATGAGATGTGTTATGAATTACTTTTATAAGTACTGTTTAAAATGATGAAGTTTTACGTGTTTAAATGTGATGTAAAATGGTCTTTTAATGTTTGGTAATTTTAAGGAAGGTTGTTTGTTTTAACAAAGTGAATTATTATCTTAAGGTATACACTTTAGTTTTTATAGGATTGTAATGAGTATGATTAGTCTGTTTGTATTGGTTTAAATTGTGTATTTTAAAATAAATATTTTTTAAAAATAATTTTGTAAAGGTTTATACAAACCAAAACAATAAAGATAATAAAAAAAATAAGATAACAAATTAGACCTCATACACCTCCCTGGAAAAGAAAATAACCCGGCAGACTATCTGTCAAGACACCCTGCTGGGCTGCCGAGTGCCAATCCCTCCATCGCAGCTAAGTATATCAATGACATAATACATAATCTTCAACCGCTGCCAGTGGAATGGACTACTCTAAGTAAAGATTCAGAAAACAGCAAAGCCCTAGCTATAATAACTCACTGCTTACATACCGACAGGATGTCTCATGCAAAACAACAAGCCAAACTTGAAAAAGAGACAGTGAAAGAAGACGTCAAAGCTTTGGAACTTGTGAAAGATGAGCTGACAGTAATTGAGAACCACATACTGATGAAAGGATCAAAAACTGTCATACCCTCAACTAAGAGAACGGTTAATTGCACTGCTCATGAGGCTCATCGCGGTTTAGCTTCAGCAAATCACTCACTTCCTTAGAGAAAAGGTTTGTTTTTCAAAGCTAGACACCCTGGTGGAACAAGTGGTTGGAAAATGCAAACTATGCGCTTTAGTGGCTCCCAAGATGCCCCCAAATCCCTTGCAAATGTCGACACTACCAGGAGGTGTCTGGGAGGATGTGGCAGTTGATTTGTTTGGACCCCTACAAAATGGAAAATATGTCATTGTGCTTATTGACGCACATTCAAGATTTCCAGATGCGCAGATCATAGATTCCATGTCATCAAAATGTGTCATTCCTGCACTAGACCGAATGCTATCTGTCTATGGCATACCAAAAATATTGAAACAGATAATAGAGCACCTTTCACGAGTTATGATTTCAAAAACTTTGCCAAATACAGGGGCTTTATACACCGTAAGATAACGCCATGATGGCCCCAGGCTAATGGAATTGTGGAGCACTTCATGGCAAATATCAATAAATCATTACAGATAGCACATCAGATCAACAAACCCTTTGAACATGCATTATATCAGTTACTACATCACTATCATCATACTCCTAATAGCACCACAGGGGTGAGCCCGTCGGACCTCATATTTTGATGAATCATAAGAACACGGCTACCTGCGAGTCCAAACAAACAACCTGCTACACCACTTGAACAACAAGTCAGAAAGAAAAGATGAAGAACAACACCGACGAGAGAAGGAGAGCGCACGAGTGTGAGATAGAGCTGGGAGACCAAGTTATAATGTGTCAACCAAAGATCCAAAAGGAATACTCAACCTTTGCTCCAGAAATGCTGATAGTGACCGCCAAAAAGGGCAACATGGTGATGGCCTGTGGAGACCGCCAACAAGAAGTCACAAGAAACTCTTCATGCTTTAAAAGATTTCCTGGTCGCATTCCTGAGTGGTGGGAATCATCCAGTGACAGTGATGGACTGTCAGGCTCAGATGAGTCATACCAAGGTGACAGTGAACCCTATGACAAGGAAAACCAACTGGAAGAAAATTGTTCATATGCTCAAGAACCTCTGGCCCATGGAATGCATCAGCGTAAGCCGTATAAAGCCCATCAGACTGATTGAAGAAATGGGATAAAGCTCAAGTCTAGTTGAACTTTAAAGGGGGAGGAGATATCATGATGCCAGGTGACTCCTGCAGCCACTACACATCGTTATGTGAGTGGCTCTAAGCTCAGGTCTCAAGAGCCACTAAAGAACTGTGGGTTAGGGAGGAGGGCGGCAAGATGGTCAGGTGGGATCAGGAGTTCGGCTGTCGGCCCAATGTGGTAGTTAAATAAAGACGTGTCTTCCACCATCTCCCTCTGTGCATGAATAATGGATTTGTTTAAGCCTGCGCGCCATGTTGAGAGCAAGACCCTCGCAATGCTTGCTTGAGAGTCCGGGCAGATGGCTCTCCAGTCATCACTTTTTGAGCCGTGGTTTGCCTCCATTACTGAAGATTCCTACCCTACAGCACGATAGAATGAAGGTCTACATGACGATGATCCCCCGTTAATTGAATAAATGACACAGAAGATGTCTTGCGGGAGGGTTCTTTAAGAATGTTTGACTTCCAAGGGGATAAGATGTTTGATCCTCAATCTGTGACACCCTATTTCTATATAGTGGGTCACCTCCAGCTGGTGGGAGAGTGCACTAATTGATCTCTTAAATATAAACTGGACAGAGGATTTGAGAGCAAAATGAAGTCCAAGTGTCCAAGCCCTGTGGATTTCAGGCTGTAACCAATTTATAGATAAAAATATGACCCTTTTCTTGTCCTATACTTTAGGGACATTTCTATAGCTAAAGACTGGGCCAGGCGTACCTGCCATTACAGGCATCTTAATGTACTGGGTCCATGAATCAAGTTCCTAAACCAGGCAGAAGAGGCTAACTTAGAGGGTACTCTACTATATGCTACGGATGGTATTAGTTAGACAGAGAGAGCAGTTTGCCTATTGGGGAGTGGGGGGTACACAATCTATGGTCAAAGAATGGTGTAATGGCTTTCTGCTCAAGGTGAATGCCAAGTTAGGGGTTTGACAGAATCCTTAGATCTGGGTCAGCCAGAACTGGTCTGTTCAGGGAAGATTTGTTAAAGGCCTGTAAAAGAATGTTACCACCTCTGTTATTGACAAAGAGCAGGCTAGCATAAAGAAGATCTTTTATCCCCAGGTCAGGGCTGTTCATGGCGCAGGCTTTGTTTCTGGCCATTCATCTAAACTGGCAGGCTTCACATGTGCGTTGAAAGGAGTGCATGAAGCATCCAAGCTACAAGCTTGTCATTCTTATCTCACTGAAGGATTCCGTTCAGAATCATGGTCTTTAGAACAAATTGGCCACATGAGCAGTTCCCTCAAGGAATATATTGGGTCTATCCATTTTAGTCTTCTGTTACATCAATGTTTTCTTAATAATTTGCTTGTATTCAGAATGATAAATGTGTGCTACATAATGTACAGGGTTCAGATTGAGTTGCACAAGTCAATCAACTGTGTGTCTTGTGCTGATAGAGGTTTCTGTGATCCAGGAGGGGCATCATTTGATTCTTTTGGAGATGCAGGTTCTCCTTTGGATGCCTTCCTCTCCTTGGGTGACAAGCAACTATGTATTTGGCTTGGAAATAGGATAAAGGGTTTATTTCAGTCATAAATCTTTGGATTCTCAATGCCTGCTTGATCTATCAGCAGTTCAAAATGGAGACAAAACGTCAACTAAGGGAGGTGTTGCGATCAAACAATTGGTTGGTGAGGCTGGATCTGAAAGATGCTTCTCTCATGGTTCCCTTTTGGGAAAATCATACTAAGCCCCTATAGTTCTTGTGGGAAGGGAGATTGTACAGATTTGGTGTTCAGCCCTTTTGTGCTTGCTTAGGGCCCGAGGGGTATCACAAAATTGCTATGACTGACAGCAGTGTTTTTTGAACCAGAGATGTTTGTTGTTCTTTCTATCCTAGATCTGCAATTATAATCTGATGCAAGCTTTAGAGATGGGTGACAAAATGACTGCTGCTCCAAACCTTTAAAAAACAACAGTCATTCCAATCATAATGGTGAAAAAGACAGAGAAGAAGAGATGTATCTTCTTCAACTGTTGTGGTAATGTCGGCCGAGGGCAGGCTATCCTAATATGAGAGTGTTCTAATGGAAGACAGTAGCAACAAAAAAAAGAAATAGTGCAACAGTGCATCATAAAGGAATTTCCAGTCAAGGTTCTATAAAAATATATATACTTCAATTAAGAAATAAAAAGGAAATAAGAAGAAATAAGGAGGAATAAGAAATAAGAAGGAAAAGGCATGAGCTCAGAAGGTCCATTAGGCAATTATCTAAAAGCACTGATCGTTCTTGGGAAGAGAAAGAGAATGGGAGAAAACCTCTAAAACAAAAATATAGAAATTGCATTAAATATTATAGAATCCAAAAATACATAGGTATAAACTAAGAACTTCTATCCAAGTTAATCAGGAAAGATATGCATACGATTTGGTGGACATTGAATAAGGAAAAATTAGCTGCAGTCTCACACTCAATCATGTTGTGTGCCAGAGGAGGTTTGGTTTAATTACTCTAACAAATTCAAGGTTAATGATGACAATCTAATTGTTCCATATGCACCTGAATATATAGGGGTCCTTATCTGACACGTTGAGTTCGATCAATTCGACATTGAGGAGCAAGTGGTCAGGATAGTGTTGCCATTGGAGTTTTTAAAAACAGTCCTATCCTATGGTCCGAGATTCAGTTTAGGTTATTCTCGCACATTACGTTGAGTGGTTCTTGTCCTCTCTCCTGGACTAAATCGATTGTAATTCCAAATTTAAAAAGGGGGAGAGAAATGATCCCTCATGCTACCACCTAATATCACTTACTGATTCTTCTTCAAAATTGTTTTCCACTCATGTACTCAGGGAGCTCCCAGGATGGTCCAAAAAGACTCATCACTTCAACCCATTACAAACAGGTTTTAGAAAAGGGATGTGAACTGCTCTTATTGGTCTGGCACTGTCTGCATGTATTTCTGACGTAGGTGGCAACTTTGGTCAATTACTTTTTGTGGCTACAATAGACCTATCGTCTGCTTTTTATAATGTTAATATCCAACAGGTCTGGTAGAAATTAATGATTTGGGGAATGGATCTGGATCTATATTGAATGATTCAATTATTGTATAAAGGTAATACTGCAAGGGCCCGATTCTCATCTTGGCACAGAGAGCATCCTCCAGTTTAACAGCACCAAAAGGGTACCGTAAATGTGCGCTAGTTTAGCGCACATATTAAACTGGAGGAGTGCCACAAGAATTGGCTTCTAAAAAGCCAAGTTTAAGAATGTGGCGGTTGCTAGGTTGGTTTCCAACCCATCCTAGCAACCGCCACATGTATTCCGAAAGTGGAGCATTCCTTCCAACTTCACAAGGATGCGCCACCTTCAGAATAGGTCTTAAGTACCGAAAAGGTTGTTAAGCCTTTTAATGTCCTTTTCGGTACTTAACACCTACATGAGAATCAGGCCCCAAGTGTTAGGATAAATATGAGGGGGGAACTTTCTAGAGAGATCTTTTTTAGAGAAGGGTGTGCGCCAAGGGTGTGTTCTTGCCCCCACCTTATTTAATGTGTATTTAGCCGACCTGTGGGAAGAAAGTAAGGTATTGGGGAAACCCTCCAACTGGTCTGGCTTTGAGCTGAATTGAATTCCATATGCAAATTACCTAATTTTGATGGATAATACTCTGGCAGGCCTGCAACGTGTACTCTTAGGTGTTGAATCCTACTTTAATACAAATCAACCTACCATTAATTCATCAAAATCCTATGTTATGACTTGCAGCACTGACCGATGTAGCAAGAGCTACATATGGAAGCTAAATAATGAGGAAATAAGTAAAGTAGAGTCATTGTATTACCTAGCTTATATAGTGTCAGGAAGAAAGCAGTGGGAAAGATTCAAATTAACGATGGAGGAAAAGATTTGCTCATGCCTTTCTTTAATGAACTCTGTGAAAGGAAAAGAGTGTGTCTAATTATTGGTCTCAATGATTCAATTTTATAGGCTTGAGGTGTCTGCTACTGTATTATATGGCTGTGAATTGATGAATTTTAAGAATACATTTTGTTTTGATGTATTGGAAGGTCAAATATTATAGCAGGCCTTGGGCATCTTGAACTCTGTTTAAATCAGCTTCATCGGGTTGGAGCTGTGATTGATGTCTTGGTGGTCACAATACACTAAGAGGAGTCTTTCCTTAGAGAAAAAGTTGTCACGGTCAGATGCTTAAAGTCTCGGCTACCATCTAAATGACTTATTGGTGAAGGGATTAAATTCCTTCTAAGTTCAAGTAGCGATGTGATGTGTTTTGTCACATGACTGATCTCAATGGGTCTGATTCAGATGATGTGGTAAAAAGGAAAATACATTATTTGGACAGATCGATGGATGTTCAGGATCTGAGGAGACTAAACCTTTGTAAGGGGAAAGTAATCTTTTACCTACCCCAACATGATTTAAGAACTTGTATCAGCAAATTCCCCTCTTACAAATTTTGTGACTGGTACTCACAATTCAGATTGAATAGTTTACCAACTATTGAGGTGGTTGGTGCCAAATTAGGACTCCCTAAGGAGCTATGACGGTGTAGACTGTGTGCTGCCAAATCCTTGGAGATTCTGCTCCACTTAGTGATGAATTTTTCCTCATTATTAAATCAACAGATCTTGTGTCTGGGACGTTTTATTCCTGAAACTCGTGGAGTACCATCTCTGGTTCCTTAAACACCTGAAAACCTTCCTCTTTGCTTCTGCTTTCTCTCCTCCCCTCCCATGCTGAACTCCTGACTGAAATTGCACTGGTTACTTGGCCACCCTTTCTGATCTCTGGCCCAGGCCCCGTCTATTACCCACCTGTACTGTCTCCCTGGCAACCCCTGCACTTGGTGACTGTTTTTTGGTATCCCTTCAGTCCCCCTACCAGCACTTACGTCTGCACTTCCTTGCTCTTGCCACTAGCTGGCTGTTTTATGTGTCTTATTTATTCCACTTCCCATGTACTGCACTTCCCCCTCTCCGGTCCTCCTGCGCACTTTCCTTTTCCCCCTCTTCCCATGCACTTGCGCGATCTGAATGACACCTGGCCTATTAGGATCGTTGTCTGTCCTCCCTTTGCCCCCCCCCCTTGCCTCGTCGTGCCTTGAAACACTTGTGTATAGGTGCCTTATAAATGCCATATCATATCATATCATATCACTCAACTTCTCAGGTTTTGATGGAAAGCCTATGGGACAGATTTATGACAAGTCCCCAGCTCTCTCTTATCTTGGCTCTGGTGAAACTGTTGATGGAAATATTCTCTTAATTGAATAAGGTTGTAATGCAAGGTGAATATGATTTTAGACGATCTGTGATGTATAAATAATTTTGTGTTTTTTTTTAATTTTAGCAAATTTGCAATAGGATTAATTGCTGCTGTGCAGTATTGAATTATGATTGTGATGTACTTATGTAGTTTTATTATGTATCCTATTTTCTTTTTATTGAGGGTTTTGTAATCATGTGTTATGGAACTAAGTGTACTGAAAACACATGAAATAAAAAAGAATAAAAAAATGTATACTTTAATTAAACACAACAATTTGCAAAACAAAATGTTCTAAAAATCAGAAACACAAACCCACCCTTGTACAGGCAAAAAGAGAAATGTAGAATGTAAAGATGCAGCCACTTCGGATACTTAGCGGGGAGGAAAAGGCAATACATCACTGTAATGTTATAAAAAAGGATGTGTATTTGGGAAAAAAAAGTTCAAAATGGGTGTTTAGCCAGTATCTACAGTCCCGGAAAATGGGCTTAGGGGCTGTGCCTTCAAAAAGTAAATATAATGTTGTTGGCAGTTTGATTGCGACGACCCAGGCTTCTTAACAATGTGCGAGCAGGTAGGACCAGGTTTGGATGTGGCAAGTCTCCAGGATTCCTAATGGAAGCAGTCTTTGATTCAGGTTTCAGATAAAGCTCATTGTGTCTTGATGCAGTACTCGAAGGATGCGGGTCAGGGCTGATTCGCCTGTCGAGATTGGGGTCAATGGCAACGATGCTAATGGTTCAGGATGACGTGGTGGTTCGAAAACCTGCACAGCAGTGACCTTCTTGTATGAGTGTGAGTAAGCAATGCACTCTTTGGGCATGGTGCAGCAGAAAACTGGTTTGAGGAGAAGCAACAGCAGTTCAAAGAGGTTCAAATAAGTGGCAAAGGTAGCACCACATGCCCTGTTGTTTCAAGTGAGTTCAAACGTGGTCAACAATAGTTTGACAGCAATTTGATGCAGTACAATGCAGAGGACCTGCTGCTTTGCTTATTCTAGTACTGTGAATCCCAATCCAGGAGCGCAGGGAAAAGATGAGTCCTTGTACTCATGATCCCAATGGGGAGGAGGCTAGCTAACAACTGTAGGAGTCCTTCATCTCCAATGAAGTCCTGGGTACAACTGTAGCTGTCAGAGATCCATACATTGCATACAGCAAACGCATTTGTCTTATACGTGGAAACATATATTAATGTCAGAGCCGACAATTATGTAGAGTGTCAAAGCCAGATGAAACTCCTTGCAAAGCTATTTTCTATGATTTCACTCCTGATGATGTCAGTAGATATGCAAATCAGAGGATCTGCATGTCTTTTGCTGCAAATGCCATTGGAAATTCCAGGACAGGTCTAGAAGAGAGATCTTAAAGTTCAGTGCCCTCTATGCATAACAGTCAAACAGTGTGACTGTTGTGTTGTGTATTTGTTAAAATTCCTTTTCTCACTAATGTTGAAGTGGATGGAGTTGCGTTATGGGGGGAAGGGGTGCTAACATTGTCTTTTGGAAAAGTGAGCACCACAAACTACTTCTGATGTTCTACCACGTCTAAAGTGTCCTTTCAAATCCATGTTTTAAAGTTGCCCATCCTAGACTAGGGGAAAATCCAATAGTATCGTGCAGTTTTTGCAGGGAAAGTTGTACCCTCCCCCCTCACATTTCCCCTACCTGCAAAGCCCCATTATCAGGTGTTCTTTCCATCCCACCCCCCAGAAAAAAGGACATGTTCATGTGAGCCTTTGCCAATAACATGTTTAACTATGTGTTGGTTCTCTGCTGTGCCATTTGTAATGTGAAAATGTTATTTGGAATAGTGGCACGGTGTTTTCAACTTAAAAGCCTACATGTAGGTCCAGTTACCAAACAAACCTGTGTTTACTTTCAAGACAATGAAAGTGAGCACAAAATAACCCCCTCTTTTAACACTTAGTTATTGTCCATAACATGTGTTAGTTTGACATTCAAAAAAGAATGGGCTTGTGCTTATGTGGTTATTCACATTTGTTAACACTGTGCAATACAACAATTTGAAAGTTTGTTACAAACAAATACTTTTGGCTGGTGACAGTTTCATACGATTTCCTTTATTGTCTGCTTTTAATTGCAGAAAGTTTAGTAATGAAGACAAGGACCTTTTTGGGCATGACTTATTTTGCACTCGGGAGGATAGCTCAGGGGCAACGTGCTCGCCTTGGAAGCCAGGTGACATGGAGGAACACAGATTCAATCCCTGGGTATTAAGCGTGATATAAATAACCTTTCATACATATCATACATACTCTGGGACGTGTAGTCTTTATCCCGGATGTGGAAAATACAGCTATAATTACACTGTTTTGGCTTAATCTATTTCTGTAAGAATGCATGTATAGTCAGATTGTTCTACTGTGTGTTCTTTGTACTTTGTATCTAATTTAGGCATATGATTTATATGGAATCCAACAGCTATCAGCAACTAGTAAAACCTGGCAGATTCCATAGGAATTCAGGAAAAGGCCTCACGTCATGTACGTACTTTGCAGAAGGCATTTACAATTGCACTACGAAGTGTAAACGAAGCACACAAACCTGGCATCACTGGGGTGTCCATGCATTTGTATTTTGTGTTGCAAAAAATCGAGATTATATGGTTGGGACTTTAAACTTGCAGGTGTTGGAGTGAGCAGTCCTCTCCATACAATTAGCAGAGAGAAGAAAATCAATCCCTTCCCATCAAAGCCTATCCATGGTTTGTTACCCTCAGTACATATTGCAGAGCAACGTGTTAGAATACGTATGTCTGAAGTTATAGACTGATCCTCTCGTTGTTTCATTGGGGAAGCTACCATGTCTCCCTTGGTAGGGTTCAATGGTGTTTGTGAGCTTTTATGGATGGTGGTTCTCTTTGAGCACCTTGTGCACCAGTCAGGGACGTCATTTCACCAAAATGCCTGGGGTAGCGGAAGTGAAATCACATGCCCCTTGACCTCTGATGACATCACAGGAAGTGATGTCATTTGACGCCATAACAGCAAGTGGTCACACATAGCATTATGAAAAATATGGTCACACCATCACTTTAATGTGGTATACATATCATACACGAATAGATCACCATATGTATTGGCAGAAAAAAACGCGCTATAACTGCAACTTGCGAAAAGCAAAATACAAAGTCCGAAATGGATGCTTATTCTACTCGTAATGCTTTTTTGGAGTATTTTGTCTGCGTTGTGAATTTAAGGTGTTTAAGAACAGACTAAATCAGGGACTCACCCCCTGAAGTGTGCCTGAAATAAACCTTTAAAGAATTCCAGAAAGACAAATTATTTGTTGTTCCTATTCTTTCTTATTTAGGTTCACTACTCAAAGTTTTACACTTGTGCAAACCCCTGTTTTATTTTATTTTTTTAAAGAAGCCTGGACAAAAAAGACAGCCACCCTGGAAACAAAGACGCACATGGCATTGGCCACAGACCAGGAGTTTCAATTTGATTTTTAAAAAACTCCTTTTTAGGGGTAGCAAGGGAGACCAAAGGGGTAGCAAGGGAGACCCCAGGGGTCACACATGCGTCCCCTGGCGGCCCCTAAATGATATCCCTGACCACAGATCATACTTTTTAAGCATTAGTTATCTTTCTGGCCATACTTTCTCATACATCCTTACTATGTTTGTACATCACAATAATGGAGTCAAATCAAGGCAAAATCATTCCGTCATTGATGGACATCTTTGAACGATAGCTATATTAAGATGATAGAATAAATCAAATTTCAAATGAATGACTTAACAATATACCATTAAATTGAGCATTTGGTTGGAATATCTGACTGCAATATTTCTGTGCCAGGCTCCCAAGGCCCAAGCTCGGACAAAAGGGACTTAAACAGAGAATGAAAGAGAGGGTGAAAGTAAGATTGGAACAGAGGTGTGCGTGGGGGATACAAAAAGTAGAAAGTGATGCAGAAAGTGAGACACGAAGAGCAAGACAAACATATAAAGTAAGATAAATAGATAACTATGCCAATGGATGGAGAGACAGAGTTCGATTAAATGAAATGGGTTGGAAGGGGCCGAAGGTCCCAGCACAGGACCAATATTGGAATTTACTGGGGCTGAGCCCCGCTGCACTTAAAGCCTAGATTTGTGAGTACCTGCCTTCCTTTTTTTCATGCAAAGCACTGTCTGCCACTATGCTGATAATTTAGCATAATGATGCGATTTTGAAACAGAGGTGCAGATTTAAATGCAGCCTCTGCACTGCAGTTTCCTTGGTGTCACAGCAGTGGTAAAGAGGGCATCATTGACCTCTGAATGCTCGGTGCCACGGGAGAGCAGCATCTGCAGATCAGGATAATGATGCAGCAGGGCACAGGTGTTCATTATGATTTTGGCATCAAGTTTGATGAAGGGAGGATCTGATTAGCAGACCACCATTTCTGAAATGGATTACCGCCTTCATTTTATTGTTAGTGAAGATCAAAAATGGAAAGTCTTCCTGACCATGACCATATGCAAATACTTCACAAGATATTTGCCAGATCCTCTGAATTTTGCAGTTTCACAAAATTCCAGTCTGTTATGTGGTAATTCTTCTTCTTGGCAACATCTTAGCAGCTCCCTATATCAACAGGCTGTAAGGCACCCACTCCAAGTCACTGTATGAAGTAGTGGTTGCCTTCTGGGATTTCTGTCTCAGTTCTCATATCAAGATTCAGGCAAAATATCTCGTGGGGGCAGGAATTAATTAATGAACTGATGTTCAAGTCATCTGACAGGTTTACACATTTGGAGAATGGACAGGACAGTCTTTTTACATGTATAGAGGAGATGGGTCCATATCAGGACAATCGGTCCAGGCTGAACAGTCACCCAGTTGGAGGCCAGAGCCATTTGCTCTTGCCAAAGATTTGTTCTTCCAGATCTGGGGCCCAGGGACAGACTAAACCTGTCATTCCTTTTCTATGATTGCTAGCATGCTGCTGCTTGTTTAGAAGCATAAATGATATATGGAGCTGATCTACCTGTGTTGGTAATCCCAGGCATGGTTCCCAGTGATGTCGGAATGGGTGCAAGTAGTGCCAATCCTTCTACTTAATTTCAGGAAACTTCTTCTGAATGAGAAAGGGAAGCCTGGTTGATTACTTATTGTAGGTTCCCTTCTTTTTATGGGATGGCTTCTTTCAGAGAGTGATTGACCCCAGAGAGGGTTTTGAAAGAGGCTGCACAGCTCATTTCCCAGGCCTGGGATCCTAGTAGCATATGGGCATTCTTGGCAGGCTGGGGTGCCTCGGTTCATTGGAGCATTTGAAGGAACATGTATCCTATGCTACCAGATATTACTCAGGTGGTAAACATTTTGACATAATGTAATCCTTTTTTGGCATATCATAAATTAATGTGTCTCTCTCTGCAATGTCTTCATTAACGTTCAGGTGGAAGGGACCCCCGTTGGGGCTCATCCATTTGTGATGCTAGTCTAGTGCATCTCCACCACCTCAGTATGTGTGCTTTTGTGATGTTAATAAAGTCTTCTCCTTGTTTAGGTCATGGCCAGGCAACAGCAGGTTCTCTTTGTGGCATCTTTCAGCTAAGTTGGTCATGCTGATGAGTCTGGCTCTTTCAAGAGGTGTTGGGATGTTTGGACGTTGGACAGCTCAGGGTAATATTTCACATGCACTTAGGTTTGTTTTTGCAATTCCTGACACACTAAACTAATTCACGGTTAATTGAGTTCCCTGCATCCCTCAGTACGTCCTATTTTGTGTGTGGTGCACTGCCTGAGAAAATATTAATGATGGACAGCAGATCTGAGAATGTCAACAGAGCAGCTAATTATTTCCTCTAAGTCTCCCTTTCGCTCTCCCTCATTCTTTGGCTTGTTGGATTTGTTTGGGCATGGCACAGGCAGAGGCAGACATCAACTCTTCCAGGGCTAATTCCTTTAGCGCAGCTATGGCATCCAAATTGTTTTGGGCAGGTGACAGACTTGAGGAGATTTGCAGAGCTGCTGATTGGTCCAATGACCAGTTATATTTTACATTTTAATTTAAGCTAGTGGTTGATGTGACTCACATGATCTTGGCAGGGCATTCAACCTGCGTATAAAAAGACTTCATTTAGAATGTCAATTCCTTCTACTTTATGATGGAGATTTGATATTCAATGAATAGCACAGACACAAGTAGTATTCTACACTCTTGATGTTTCTTCCTCACCCATCCTATTTGATCCGATTCAAGGGCAAAATCTGAAGGGAAGTACAGAAAGCAATTCTTCTACGGGTGGACATCAAGGGCCTGATTCATGGAACAGTGAGCATTTATTCCGCATAGGCTGTGTCCCGAGAACAACACTATGCGGGCCTGTATGCAGAATAAAAATGCGTGCGCGTATATTCATGGAATTTTCTGCACAAAGTAATCGTATAAGCAAGTTGCAGCTGGAATGCCCCTGATATGTCCCCATGCAATGCAAAAACAAACAGAACAGCTACCTTTACAAACTCTCCCGGGTGCTATTACACGCATCCTTCAAACAGTGTGTGGGCTACCTCGCAAGAAGGCATACATCTTGGGGACCCTGATTGGGGTCCCCCGTAACTGGCACCAGCACCCCGACGACATGCGTATGATTTATCATAACTCCTACACCACACTACACTGCGTACACGCACCACTAAGTCCGATCAGATTCCTGTCCGCGTACACGCAGCCCTAAATCCACATGCAAACCCACCTGTTGCGAATTATATGCGCAAGTGTCTTTACACCTGTCTTCAGGTGGCATAGAGATCAAGGGATTTGCGTGAGCATTTCGCAGGTGAGAGGTTGAGCGGTCACATCCATGAATATGCTTTCTCATGTGCATTTGTAGGTGTGCTATGGACTGACTCATAACGCCCACTTTTTCCCTGGTCTGAGTTCCGCCCTCTACCCCGCCCTCTGCGCAGGTCTCGGCCCCGCTCTGTGGGGTGTCCCGCGCAAGGTGATCGTCCACTCGCAGAGATGTGCCTGGCCTGCGTGGAATCCTTGCAAAACCCAGAAAAGTCCTGCGCATTTGGTTTTATGAATCACTGAACAGGGATTTGCGCGCAGTTTGGCACGTACATCCACGATTTTCCATACAAATATTTCCATGAATTGGTCCCTTACAGCTCAGAGGCTTGTGTTATAAGTGTTACAATTACATAGAACTTTAGGGTCTATGTGCCAGAGGTCCAAGAATGCATATGGAGATTTTCTTTTTCTTTTCTTTTTTAAATGATTGTGTACATTGTCTAATCCCAACAAAAAAAAGTAAACAGGGCTCCTCCACCCTTGCCAGATGGCAAATCCTCACAAACTGTATAAATGATGCTGATGAGGGTGATGATGCCAAATAATAATAAAACAAGCCATTAAAAGAAGGACTCAAATAAAGCCTGAAAAAGAATTCCTGTGGTGGTTGATGGGGTTAGCGAATTACATAAAATATAAGTCATGATATTTTTAATGTAGCAGAGTAGCATACATAATTTCATCTAACGACAAATTCATAAATGGTTCCTAGTTTCTTTGAAAAAACAGCACCGCCACTCGTTCACTACTGAACGTAGAAGCTTCCTTTTCCAATGTGCCCTTTTACACACATGCAGATGGTACTGTACAGTTATGGTCTTGTGATGGGCACCCCCAATTGCTTTTCGTTTTATTAAAAGTGGGAGCAGATATAAAATCTCATTTCGTTTAAGCTTTGCAACCACTGAGCTAGGGCACGATGATCTTAAATCACATTAACAACATCCCATATTTTACAGAGCAGAAGGGCTTTAATATTCATATATGCATAGGTTTAATTTTAGCCTGGCAAGCTCTGTTTTATGGCCCAGCAAACCATAACAGAGAAAGGGAGGTTGAAAATAAGTACTCAAACAGATTCTTTAAAAAAAAAAAAAAAGCAAATCAAAACAGCGCGTCTTACAGAAAACATTAAAAAAGAAGGCAGAATAATGATGAGAACAAGTAATCTTTTTTAACAGGCGGCTATTAAACTGCAAGGCATTTCTTTAATATTGAGTTGCAGTGTACCAGAAAAGAGCTAATCATCTTAGCGGTTTACAATACGACACTTCTGTTGTGTGATTTTTTTTGCGCGACCTCTTCTTGCAGTTTCAATAGTACTTAGAAGAAATAATAGGCAAAATATTTCTGAACTTTGGCACTAGGTTTTTGTAATATCACCTTCTGCGCATATGAAGCTCGTCTGTGCGGACATCACGGTACACATAAAGCAGGCGGTTATTTACGGATATGCGCAAATGCAAATTCATCAGTGCATGCGTATCCCTTTACAACAGGGCTTTATCTCGCTTGGTCCCTAATTCAGAATCCCAAATGTTGCAAGCTGCTTAAATGGATGATCAGATATCTTTGCATGCACATGATGGCGCAACACTGCTCTCCCAGAAGGCTTTCCTGCGCAAACTACGTGGTTTCGGGTTAATGCACAGCTCTTTAGTCGCAGGCCCTGCTTTGCACCTTTATCCAGTACCATATTTCAGCTGACAATTGACACTAGTTCAATTGTGTATAGCTAGATTAATTTTGCACCATTACAATATTTTCTCCATATAGATTATTCTTACAGCCAGCATAATTGTTAACCAGCAAGATTTATTTGTGGACATCAAGATGAATTGGTGCATTGTTGAAGTAAGATTACTGTTTGCATCTAGGTGTACATGGTTCAAAAATACTAATCATGATGAAGAAGATCAAGAGGGAAGGATCGATGCCCAAATGGAGAATGGACTGGGTAGGGTTTACAGGCTATGAGTGCCCTGGGCGATCACAGAAGCTGTTGAGTAAGACACACAAGTTGTTATGAGTTGGAAAAGCATGTGGATGCTGGAAAACCTTCAGTCTAACCGGTTCTATTACCCAGTGAAGCACTTGAGCTTAAACCCTGTGATGAACCTGTACTTGGAGCTAGGAACTGTTGCGAACCATAGATGCTGCAAATGGACAGAAGCCCAGACTTTCTGAGGAATTGGAGCTGCACTTGAGTTTAGGATGTACTGCAAGTACTCAGATGCACTAGAATGTAAGATGTGTTGAGGAAGAGAAGGAAGTGAGCCTAAGAGGTGCTGCAAACAGTGGGAAGCATTGTTATCTAAATTCAAATGTTTCACTGGGAATAAAAAAACACTCAAACGTATGTAGTACTAGCAGTTGTACCCGTGCTTCGCACAGTAATTACCACAACAAAAAAAATAACAATTTGACAAAGGTATATTGATATTTTCGACATTGTCTACAACATGGAACCTGCACACATGCCACATTTAAGGTTTGTAGCATGTTGGGAAGCATGCTGAACCTTCTGAACAGAATCATACACAAACACACACACACACATATCCAAGCACTGCAGGCCGCATACAATGAAAATGCTTAAAAAAAATAAAAAATGGAAACATTTATATTTGATACTTTTTCCATTGTCTACAATAGGGAACCTACGCACGTGTTGAACTTCCTGACGATTACATGAGCTTAATAGATCTTGGGAACCCTCAGGAACATGTGTGCAGTGTTGAAAAAAACAGAGAACATCTACAGAATACATAATTTATGAAAATTCCTCGGAACCATGTGAACTGGTTCCTAAATCGTGAATAGCCAACTTGGATTGGAATACCCTACATGGAAAAGTATTAGAAGCAACTACCATTATATGGAAGTCCCAGTTATTTGCAAAACACAGTACCAAAGATCTGATTTTTAAAATTAGAAACAAAACTATAGAATATAGAACAAAATATTTGTTATTAAACAGAAAGTGAAAAGGAGGAACTGCCCGAACCATGTTGCGAACACAGGCATAACAGAAAAGTAAATCTAGTAGTTGAGAAATGTAGAGTGAGTCAACTTAACCAGAATAAGGGTGAACAACAAATTGTACAGAAACACGCCAATTGGAGAGTGGACAAAGTTGGGACTCGAATTCCCTTGGGGGAAATCAAGATAAAAACAACCATTGTGAGACTGAAATGGTAAAGGTCACATTGCCGAAAGTCTTGTATTTAAAAAGGAGTGAACAGAATAGCTCTAAGCAGTACACATGAAATTGTTATTATTTGAGCTTCTGAGTTGAGTTTCCTGTATTCTATGCGTCTTTTCCCCACTGCATGTGAACAGATCATATACACAGAATCTCTGTGTGCTTTTTCATGCATATGTTGTGTGAAATACATACAGAGAGTGTACAAGTGAGTATTCTCTGAACGTTTTATCTGCACGAATGAGAATACGTGGATGTGTTTAAAACGTGTGGAACAGCCATTTAGGCATTGTGCGGGAATGTGCCTTTTAGTGTCATGGAGAATAATGATGTCATTAGACACTTTCACATATTACCATATTATAGATAATATTTGATACCTTCTTAGTATGAGCGATGAACAGATGTACGTAATAAAAAAAAAGAAATACATAACTGCCAGAAATGATTGAACACTCATATGTTGTAGTATTTTGTCCAATGCCCGATTAAGGATAGGAAGTAATTATATGTTTAAATTCACTAACTGGCAATAGAGTGAATGATGAATGTGCATCGTGGCTAGGATGTGCACCGACTTGGAGACTTTTATTAAGACATTAGGGGACGATGAGAATCGGTTGTCACGCTTCAAATGCTACATCCGTCAAAACGCCTGGGCAATCAATCAAACATTCTCTCCTATTTTCCATAACATTATCTACACTGGGCAATTTATTAATCACTCATTTTTGAAGAAAAAGTGGCTAGAAGTATTGATTAACTAATGCATCAGGCGTGACAGTTTAACGAGCATCCACAATTTTGGACAACACAAAAACAAACGTCTGCGATTATTGTCGTATAGAATATTAATTTGCAGTCAGCAGTGGAAATTATTCTAAGACACTACATACTATGCACAGGAGTACACGTTGGAAAACAAACCTAGACACTAACATAAATGGGCACAATTAGAAAAACAATGCTTATGAGTAAATGATTTGAACCAAAGGTGACACGGTCTGGGGGTCTGGGGAGCAGAGCACTTGCTTCCCTGTCATGGATGGTGTAGCCATGCATCCCAATGTAGGGGTGGCCGGAAGCTGGATTCTGCAACATCAAATCCTCCACCAATCCCCACCTTCAATTCCTTTTAATATGATCTACACAAGGGCACAGTCAGAGAAACAAAATAAGCAAAGGCAATATTCTGAACAATCCCTGTGTTAAAAACAGTATATTAGTCAAAAAATGTAGCTTGTTTGTGCTACTGCTGTATATCAGCACCACTGAACATAGTATGCATCCTTGTTCGGAATGTCATAACATATATGTTCTATACAGAAGCAATAGGCATGTCTGCTTGTCTGGTTGTATATGAACAGTTCGCAGCTAATCATAGAGGGTAGCACATAGGAGGCATGCTGTTCCGCTGTCTTCAAAGTAGAGCATATAACAAGCACAACCTGCACACAATCTCCGGCACACAGCATGCGTGGGTGGCATTCTTCAGTGTAATAGTATATAGCTTTCAAAAATAAGTATTTCTAAGTTTGTCAGAATAATTCGATTTATACAGAAACGGTCTTTTTTTAACAAAAAAGTGCACACTGTGGGCCCGATTCATGGAATGCGGTGCAGAAATGGCGCAAGGTCAATGCGGCTGGAAGGACCCTGCTTGAGCCGCAGCGCAGAAAAAATGTTGCGCGCCATGCATATTCATGGATTTTAAAACGCATTACTAGCCGTTGTGCAAGTAACAGCAGGCTTCGTGAGGAATGCCAACAACATTCCCCAAAGCACAGCAAAAAGCAAGCAAACCGACTAACATGCCACAAGCCTGTGCACCACTCCTGGCCCAGCATCCAGTACCCCTGTGAGAAGGCCTCCCCACCTCACAAGCTCAGGCTGCACTCCAGCAAAATCATGTGTCTCAGCTCGCAAGTCCATGTACTGCACCAATTTGTGCATGGCAACACCAAAATTCACATGAACATGACTAGTCAAGGGAACAACCATCAACCTCCACACCCACACACATGGGCATGCAATCCACATCCATGCAGACACCTGCCAGGCCATCACTCCACACATTCACATCAGGCTACCTGCCACTGTCACAACCATCAACTGAGAGGCCCCAGGCAGTGTCATGACCAATGACATCAGAGTCCTGTGAACTGTAATGCCTCTACGAGACTAAGCCAGACATCCAAATGCACGTGTTGCATCCAGGTGTGAGTGATGCCCAGTCACCCTTTCCCTTCTTTGGCACATACACATGAACATCATGCATTCACATGATGCGGGCAACACTACCTCAACTGTCACAATTGTAACAATGGCAAGTCTCAAGCACATTGCATGTGCGCGGTGTGAAAGGCAGCACTACAACACGCAACACAAGTGATAGCTCATTCAAAATACTTATTTGTCTGAATGCACAAATGGAGAACAAATTCTGGGGCGTGCATGCAGACATCCGTCTCAGAAGCATACTTTCCACAAGACTAAGCGGGTCACTGGCAACATGCTGCCACATGCACAGAGCACATGCACCGTAGAACATTGCACCACATGGCTGCTCACCAGTCGACTCCAGACGTTCATGTAATTCGCAGACCTGGGTGTGCAGAACTGGGTAGAACTTCTCCAGGACTGCATGTTAGCAGTCCTCTGGCACCTGCGCGCATGGTGAACCACCGCAGTGGCACCGGCCTGGATGTAGTGCACGTCCTTGCTGTGGGTCCTGGATTTCAGGTCCTCCCAATGCTTGTCCATGGCCTTGAAGGTGCGGAATGCCACCCCCTCCGTGTTGATGGCATTTGTTATCCCTTCACAGATCTGCTGATATCCTTCCTTGCTGTGTTGCATCACAGGGTTGAAGAGAGCATCATAATGTTCCAGGACCTTCTCCAGCATGATGCCAACTT
Organism: Ambystoma mexicanum; assembly: GCF_040938575.1. Taxonomy (NCBI): domain Eukaryota; kingdom Metazoa; phylum Chordata; class Amphibia; order Caudata; family Ambystomatidae; genus Ambystoma; species Ambystoma mexicanum. The sequence goes on along the minus strand of NC_090932.1, from coordinate 658,164,654 downwards.
CCCTGGCAGTGAAGTTGACAGTCCTCTGCCTTGCTGCCACAGGGTTGATGCTCTGGCCTGATGATGATGGAGAACAGACATGGCATCCCTTGAGGCAGGCGTGGGTGGGCAAGGTGGTCCTGGAGATTTGCTGTGAAGCGATGAAGCAGCTGAGGTGGTCACAGGGTCAAGGACAAGACTACAGGCAATAGCTGAACAGCAAGCACTCCAAACGCAGTGCAGATGGGCAGCAGGCACACACACTGGACAGGCAGCAGCAGATGGCTAAATAGAAGGCAGCACAGGGCAGTAGGAGGGAGGTAAAAAGGCATGGGTGGGTCTTCCGTGTATATCTATGATGGCAGCCGGAAACAGAGTGACAGGACTTTACGCGTAAAAAATGAGCCTCAGCACGTGCAATCCGAGGAAAGACCCTCGGCACTTAACTTACGTGAAACACCATGCATGCAGGCGTTGAGCACAGCATAATCAGGGATACATTAGTACGTGTAGAAGCAACTTTGAACATTTTGTGCGAAGGGGAGAAGACGGACAAGTGGAGTACTGTGTATTTTGGGGTGGCACGCAATCCATTCACTTCAGGGACCATACAAACGTCTTATTTTGGTGGGGGATTTGCCTCTGCGCATACGCCCATCTACTTTTGATTTTTGCAAGGATAACAGTGAGTGGCGTATGCATTTTTTCAACTCTGGGTGCCCCAGTGTATTCCATACCTCTATTCTTACCTTTGGCAACTTACTGGGGATGGCGTATGCTTTTTCTGTGTTGCTGGGTGCTACTGCATATCACATCCACTTTTTCCAAGAGCTATCCTGGTCTCCCCTACGCATACTGAGTGCCTGTGCATTACGCATACTGTATTCTTCACACCTGGGGTACTTTTGAGCTGGACCGTCTTCCATCACGCACACTGCCCCCTCACTCTAATTGCCCAGGACAATTGCTTGGTGTGCCTTCTATTTTTCCCTTACACCTGGAACCTGAGAGGAAAGGTCCCAAGAGGGAAAGGGGGCAGAGGTGGCCCGGGTCAGGGATGTCCTGTGGATGCAACTGTCCCAGTCCCAAGGGTCCAGGGACGTGCAGCGGAAGTGGCTATCGCAGCCCCAAGGGTCCAGGGATGTGCAGCAGAAGCAGTTGTCCCAGCCCCTGGGGTCCAGGGACGTGCAGCAGAAGCAGCTGCCCCAGCCCAACAGGGTAAGAGATGTGCAACAGAAACAGCTGTCCCAACCCAAAAGGGTAAGGGACGTACAGCGGAAGCAGCTTCCCCAGCCCCAGGGGTAATGCCATGCCCCAGGCCACTAGTGGTCCAGCATCTGGGACCCAGAGTGTTCCCAGCCGCAAAGGGGCAACACCAACATCTTGTGGCAAGAAGGCAAAGCCTGCACAGCAGGAACAGGTTCAGCCCCACAGCACAGCACAGGATATTGGCACATTGAGGAAGAGGAACTTGAAGAACTCCAGATCCTGGTGTACTACATGACCATGCACCACCATGACATGTGCGAGCAACCAGGGAGCACATATACACCTGCTCATTGTATGGTGCATTGGCAACATGCCACGGATGAGATCAACACCAATGGGTTTCAGAAGCCCATTGCTGCACAGGCAGTGAAGCGCTGGAACGACGTCACTCATTGCACCAAGTCCAAGCTTGGTGCCAAACTTGCCCCTGCTCCGGCAAATGCAGGGGGATCACCAGAGGAGGAGGAGCTGACTGACCATGAAGATGCTATGAGCTAATTCATTGTACTGGATCAGGTGCAAGGTGTGGGAGGCCTGGAAAATTAGGAGGACACGTCCAGTGAGTGACAAAGATTGTGCATACTGAGAAGCACACCAAGATGTATGATTGTGGTGCACATCTGGCTTCATTTGAATGACTGCCCCAGGTTAACCAAGTTGTGGTGTATTAACTCCTGTACAGTGTACACAAGAGTGGATACAACCCATGTGATGTACATCAGTTGAACACAGCTGTGTGACAGTACTCTTCCCCCACTAGGATACCCTCCCAACATCTGCTACATGATACCACAGCATGCCCTTTTGTTAGCTGTATCCTGTCAGTGACTCTGCTCTGCTAGACATGTGCTTGTGTCGGAAATACGAGTCACACTTCATGCCCTGCAGGGTATAGATTCTCTTTTCACACATGCACATACGTGCGTCAATGCATGATAGAACATCCAAGATGACAACCAACACACCTTACGACATGTCCTGAGTGAGTGTACATATGTCTAGACTGTGTACATGCCTGCTGCCCCAATTGTAATGACTCCTGACGCCTGATCCCTGTTACCCTCCCACACTCAGCACACACTCCATGGGTCCATGCACCTCTCCCTCTTGTGGGTCACTGTAACTTGTTCATATATACGACTCCATTGACTTACTCTCTCAACTTCACATACCTTGGCTAGGTGGTACTATTAACGCCATAGATCAACTGGGACTGTTTCCTTAGTCACACAATTACGGCATGTTTACATTGTGTAGAATCCCTGTACCAGGACAACAAAGGTGTGGCATGTGATGGATGCAGATTTAGATGTGGAAATGTGTGTCTGGCTGTTGCCTTGTCATGTAATTGCACATCACAGAGCCACATGGCCATGCCCATTTCACTGGTTAGTCAACATGGGCCATAATGTGCTTGTTAACAACTCTGTTTCTTGGCAATTTCTCCACTGGCAGCATGGCCCTGAGCAGGGAATGTTGTCGACAGTCTTCATTGAACATGACTCCTCATGTCTTTCTCTTTCCATGTGCAGGTGAGGAGGCACCAGATGCAGAGGAGGAGGACAAAGAGGAGGAAGAATAGTCTGTGGCACTTCAGACAACCAGTGGAGGACGTGGCGTGGCAGGCCATGAGAGTCCACTGGTGCTATAGACCAGCCTGAGCCTTACTGCAGACAAGTCTGACTCTGTGGACTCCAGTAGCTCTGATGCTGAACCGGATGTGCAGTCCTCAGTGCTGGCAGAGGTGAGTGCACCAATGGTTGGAGCAGTTGGGGCCCATGAGTCTGCAGGGGGGCAGGTGCCTTCACAAGACCAGTCAGTGATGTCACACCTGTCTCTGGTGGTTACGGTTGCAAGGGCCCACTCCCATGTATTGGTTTCTGGTCCTGAGGCAGATGTCCAAGGGAGGGTTGCAGTCCTGCAGCCAGAGACAGTGGCATCACAGCAAGGCCATGTTCCCTTGGATCTGGCAGGTGTTGGCCCCACACACATGTGCAGCCTTTGAAGACAGTGTGGGAGCAGCAGATGTTGCATTCCACATACCAACAGGGTGCAGCCTGTGAGAGTTTGGTTGAGAGCATGAATAGGGTGGCCAGTTCCATGATACCCCCCACCAACACAGGTGGAGCAACAGCTGCAGGTCATGCAAGGCCAACATCAGGGGCCAAGAGGCAGATCTGCGTTGCTGCAGGCATCCCTGCTTGCAGAGGGTCGGACACACAGCGAGGCCCTGAGGCAAGAGTTGTTGTCCCACAAAGTTTCAATCATTGAGGAAGAGGCAGCCACCAGAAGACTGTTCTGGCAGGAGATGCTATTATTGAGGCAGACTATCGGGGAGGAACTCAGTTCAAACCATCAGGTTGTGCATGGTGACCTCCAAGCCCTCAGTCTGCTGGTGCATTCATCAGTGGCATGCATGGCCGCTGCCACTGAGGACCAGGCCAGGGCACTGTGTGGTGAGCCTCCAGCAGCACTTACACCTTCAGATTCAATCCAGGATGGTGGTACCAGCAAAGACATGCTTTCCATCCACCGTTGCTAAGCAGTCCGTGAGTCCATGGAGGGGAATGTATTATTATTATTATTATTTGTTTTAACGTCCACCCATGTGGAAGTTGATGTGCACCCTTCCCCTCCCCCCTCCTGGGTGGACCCACTTCCCCACCCCGGTCCATGATGGACATTTTTGATTTTTTGTTACATTTTTGATACTTAAGTTGACCCCAGACCCGGATGTTGGCATTTTATTTTTGAGTCGCCCTTCCAGGTTTTCTTTTTATTATTTTACTTATTTTTTCTTTGGGTTGTGCTGTTAACCTCGCAAGGACATGACATTTGCAGTGGTGGACATGCAGGCATGCATAGTGAAGTCAACTTGCATGTTTGCATGGTGGTGCACAAGATGACATGTGCAGGTAACTATGGGTTCAGTGTTTCCTCGCATATGTGTGCTGTGTGAATTGCACTTCACTATGCCTGTTGTAATGTCTTCTCCCATGTTGTTTCAGTAATCCGTGATGTGGCAGTGACTGCTGTCCTGGGGGAGACACCCTGAACACTTTGATGTCCATGCTCCTCATGCCCTCCACCAGGTACTGCCCCTCCTGTCCCTAATTTGGAGACACAGTTCCAGGTGAAGGTGATGCGGGATGCACACCATGCCGACACAGTCAGCGGGTAAGCATGTCCACTGTCTTGCATGTTGAGCATGTGTCGATGGTCACCATCTTTGCGGCATGTATAAGTTAACTTATATGTGCTTTGAATGCTACCATGCCGCAATGGTTATTTATGTGGTAGTCATGACACTGTGTTACCTCCCCCAGTCAATTAATATATGGCCGCACCTATTGTGGTCTAGTGCATGTCATTGGCCATCACCAATTCAGGCAGTGTACTCCTTGATGTGCCTTTTACTTGGCCTTTCTTCTCAGTGTCACTCTCTCTCCCTCTCTCTGTTGTGGTATGCTGCACTCACGGGCAGATTACAGTCTGTCCTGTCACACTCTTTCACCCTGCGGTGCTTCTGCAGTGGGTGCTCTCTGCATATTTTCTGGATCAGTTCATGTGTTGTCATGGATGTGCATGTTCTTTCTGTTGTTACTATGCATGTCATTGCATTGAGGGTATGTGTCTCCCAATGGGGTTCATCACATGTAAGGGAGGTGGGTACCCTGTGCAGGTAAGTGAAAGGCATTTGCAGACGCTTGTGTGGTGTTTGGCTGGGAGTCTTGCACTGTGTGTGATCACTTGGAATTGACTTGTCTTGTGGGGCACCAGTAATTCTTCATGGGTGCATGTTTCACAGGGTGTGGTTCTGGTGATAGGACTGGGTATGGTGTTGTTTGTATGGATTGGTGGGGCCACTGGTTTCATATTCAACATTGTGGGAATTCAAACTGTGTGGGACTTTTTTGGGTGTTTGGGAGTGGGTTGTAGGGCTGGCTTTTTGTGGCCTGTGACAGGTGTTCATGGCTGTGCTGGTGTGTGTGTCATTGAACTTTGACCATGTTTACTGAGTGACACTTCACATCCCTGGCAATGTTTGTGGGATTATGGCTCGACGGCATATTTGGCCTCTCTTGCTTAGGGTTTCCCAATGATGGTGTGTAGTACCAGTTACAAGCCAAAACCATGTGAACACTGATGCACATTTTTGGGATGCTGTGTTGGATACCAGCACATTACATGTTGTAGTGTTGTTGTTTTCACATGCATGTCCCATGCATGCTGCATCATGGTGTTTGCAGCTTCAAGTTGACTGCAGCTGGGTGCATAGTAATGCTGCATTCAATTGAATGCAGTATTTGACCAATGATATGCAGTCTGCATTGACCCTGCACCTTTTGTTTGCATCCTACATTTAGCATGCATTTATCCATGCTTGCTGTATCACATTGCTTTGTGTTGTCTGCTTATGTCTTCCATGGCAGTTGCCTCAGTGGCCAGCCTTCCATTCTGACATCGGCCTCTGTGAATTGATGCATCAAACATGATCCTGCCGGGAGTGCAAAAGGTGAGTATCTGCGTACTTGCATTCTTGTGCTTTGCATCATGGCTGAACTCTACAAAATGTGCAGGGAACTTGTCAACCCATCTGCAGTATCTTCTGCCCTACTCCTTCACAGTCCCTGTGTAATGCACTAGCCTCTCACTTATTTTCAAAAACCCTGGACATACTGAACATCCTTTTCATGCACTTTTCCAACACAACCCTCCCCCTTCTGCCTCCAATACCACTCACCCTCCTCCTTTCTCCTTCTCCTCCTTTGCTCCTGTCTCCCCTGAAGAAGTCTCCAGAGCTGCCAACTCCATGAAGGTCTCTTCCAAACAGGATGTCCCATGCTCCTCCAGAACCATCAAGAGCAACATCTCCTCTCCCGCTCCTGCTCTTGTTGATCTCTGCAACAACTCTTTTGCTACTGGTTCTTTTCCATCCTCCCTCAAGCAGTCCCCTTGTGTGCCCCATCCTCACATCCTCTGCAGACCCTTTCTGACCAGCAACAACCGCCCCATTTCCATCATACCCTTCCTGGCAAAACTGCTTCAGATGTTGGCCCTCCTCCAACTCAACGCCTATACAGAACTTGTTGGTGCTCTACATGACCACCATCATGTATCCTAAGCTTCCTGAGCCACGGACAATGCCCTTCTGAACACCCGTGAAGAACTGCTTGCATCCCTCAATTCCAAATCCCCAGCTGTCCACATGCTCCTTCATCTCTCTTCTGCATTGCACACAGTGAACCATTCCATCCTTATAAAAAGGCTCCATGATACACCTGGTATCTCGGAGCGGGCACTGGACTGGCTTAGCTCATTCTTAACTGACCATTCCACCAAAACCATTTTGAGCCCTTTCTCCTCCTCTACTTCCTCCTCTACTTCCTCCTCCACATGCGGCATTCCCCAGGGCTCCATTAATTTGCACTGCCTCTTTAACATATACATTTCCCTGCTGGAACACATCATTGCCTCCTTCTCCCCCAACTTCCAGTGCTATGCTGATGACACACAACTCTTCTTCAAACTTCCTACTGACGCACTTGCACCTTACTTCATCCAGGCCTGGTGCACTGCAAATGACCTCTGCTTCTATGCCAGCGAAACCAAGAGTCTCCCTATTGGATCCCCTGCACCCTACCTCTTCCCTTTACTCTGGCCTTCCTCCAAGGGCTCACCCCACCCCCTCCTCTGAAGCCAGGAATCTTGGAGGCATCTTCGACACCACCCTTTAATTCATCCATCATATTCAGGACATTGTGAAGAAGTTCCACTTTCAGCTCTTCCTTCTCAAAGTAACTGTACCCTTCCACACCTTCCCCCAGAGACACAATGTTACCCGTGCTCTGGTTCTCATCAGGCTAGACTACCGCAACAGCCTCCTCAATCCTTCTTCATCCACCCTGCAACCACTCCAGCATACCCAGAATAGGGCAGCAAGACTTATCCCTGGCCTCAGGCCCAGGGACCGCATCTCTCCGGCCCTACAAAGCCTTCACTGGGTCACGGTCTCAGCACAGAATCAATTCAAATCCCTCTGTATCATCCACAAGGCTATCCGGGGCCGGGACCCCTCTATCTTCAATGCTTCATGACAAAATACTTCCCTTCTAGACTCCTGTGTTCCTCTGGTACCAACTATCTGCGTGTGAAGCAGTTTATTAAACAGAGAGATGGTGGTTGATCAGTTTTCTTGACAGGCTGCCTTCAGTGTCATAGCCTCCCTCTCACCCTGCGTCTTGAGCAGGACCTCCTTATGTTCCGAAAAAGCCTCAAGACCTTTCTCTTCTCCTTTTCCTTCTCTGCTAATCATACAGTAGCGGGACTGATATGCAGGCCCCTTATGTATCCTCGGGCCCCTAACCCCCCACATCTCTCATCGAAGGAGCAGTCTATATACTGCACTTGCTCAGGCACAGCCTCACTACGGGAGTTTGCACTTACGTTTTTATTTTATTATCTTAGCACTTCACCTCATGCACTTGTTCATGTGCACCTCAGCACCTTTGCTCTTACCCCCCTCCTGTGTACACTTGCACGTTCTGAACACTCACAAGGCATAGTAGGTTTGTCTCCCCTCCCAGTTATTCTCATGATTTGTTTGTACTATTCATTCTATTATTTTTCTCTGTTGTATTTCATTTTCTACCATTCCCTGTCACCACCCTGTGGCCCTGTGGGTGATTTGAAGCAGTTTTGATAATTGTATAAGCGCCAAACAAGTGACCAATACATGAATGAATAAATAAATGTGCTCCCGTGACTGTGTTCATTGCACTGTCCCAATACTACGCAGGTGATGGCATGCCTTGGCATGTCATTGGTAGTCTTCCAGGGGTGTCCCATCTTTTTTGTGGGCTCAATTATCTGCATGAGATGTCTTCTCATTTTCATGCAGCATGTTGACTGATGCATGCATTGTGTATTTGCCACCGTCTAGTGAATGGGGATATGTGACATGCACATTTGCTGCATGTCATTGAGGGCGACAGGCATTGTGGGAGGGTGTTGTTTGTCAGTGTGTGTGGTTTGTGTGTTTGATTTGCCTGCAGTGTGCAGATGTTGCTGCATGTGAGCTGGGACACATTTTGATGGTTGTCTTGTGAGTTGTTGTTTGCATGTGCTGTCTGTCAGTGAGGGGTGCCCGTTGGTTTCAGATTTGTGGGTGCATGAATGTGTTAGCTACACTCTGTTTCATGTTGTTCATTGTCTGCAGATCCTTCTGTCAGGGAATGATGGCTATTTCATGGAATGAAATTTGACTGTCGACTGCATGCAAATGGGACAGGTAAGATGTGCATTTATCTTGATTGTTATGGAATGTCTACTTTAGTTGCTACATGTCTGGATATGGTAATTCCGGTGGGTCACACTCTTTGTCACAATTGTCTATTACCTCTTGTTAATAGTTTTTGTGTGGATGGGATGTATTGTGGTCATGTTGACATGTTGAGTAACTTGTGGGTCAATACTGCACTGCTTTTCTACATCCCGCAATAGGGACTTGTTTGGGCAGATCATGCACATTGTAAGACATGTGTGCAGCTATTTGCAATTGTGCTTGTTGTATTTTGTGCCCATGTAAATTGTTGCAGCTCAGACATGATGTTTCAGGATTTGTCCATGCTTACACATTTGACAGGTATGTTAGTCAGATCGCCAGAGCACCAGGGCACCACTACAGTGAGGATAGTGTGCAGTATAAATATCCTTTACCTTTACATATGGGATTGTTTTGGTGCCAAAGAGGTGATTTAATTAAATGGTTGTCATGGTGGTAGTGGTGGCCTTTCTCTTCAATGTGTTTCTTTTGGAAATGCAAAAAGAAATGTATTTTTAGTTCTAAGAGATTAACACAAATGTGCACTTCTAAGGTCACTTTCTCAGGATGGTTTTGTGGGCACAGTGGATTGGCCCATTGTCATCATTTAATGGCACCTAGGATTTGGCGGGATTGTGTGCATTCCACAAGGGAAGGATTTTATGTGAAATAAGATTGCACAAGCTGGGTACGTACAGACTCTCCACGTGCCCTTTGCCCAGCCATATGCCAGCGATGTGCCTGTGGGTGTGAATGGGGTGCCATTACCATGTCTACCGGGATGCCAGGCTGTGTTGCAACATTGTGCAGGACACATGCTGCCACAATGATCCTGCAGACTACTGGTGGTACATATAGCAACACACCACTGAGTGGTCAAGGGAGCGGAAACATGACTTGAGCACTCCGGATATGCGCTCCACTACGCCCAGAGTTGCAATATGGGCAGTGTTGTACATTACCTCAGCAGGTGTGTTGAGGTTGCGTATAAGCGTCATCATGTATGTGCCCATAGGGTAGGCACCATCCCCTGTAGAGGTGAGAATGGTTGTCATTGTCATTTGTTGACAGTGTCTATTGGTCTGTGTGCAACATGCATGCGTGTGCATGGCCATTCATACTCACCAATGAGCCATGTGTTGCCATGCTTCCCAGCTTCCAGGGCCTGGAGTAGCAGGGACATCCTGAAGATGTAACTATCATGGATGCTGCCAGGATAGTTGGCATACACATCAGTAATGATGACCTTGGCATCATACACAACCTGAACGTCTATGGAGTGCCAATGTTTCCGGGTGCGGTAGATGTGCTCTGTTGCTCGAGATGGACATATAGCAACATGTGTTCAATCAATGGCACCTAGCACTTTTGGGAAGTGTGCCACCCCATAAAATTCCTAGACCACTGCTTGCCTTTCTGCCGATGTTCTGGGCATATGGGTATGCTGGCGGACAGAAGGACGTGCAGTTATGAATGCCAACACCTGGTGTAAGCAGCATGACTGTGTGGCTTGGGAGGTGCCACCTACTATGGTGGTGGTACGCTGGAATGAGCCAGTGGCCGAAAATGCAGAACAGTGAGCACCTTTTGCAAGATGCTCAGTGCCCGGGAGCACATGGTGGGTTTTGTGAGGTCATCTTCCCACTATTTGATCAGGTCTAGGATGATATGGGGGGAGGAGCTTTTCCTGCCATAGACCTGGTCATCAGTCATCCTAAAAAGGCTGGTCTTTAGGTGGAAGATCCAGACTCTGGCCATCCTCCTCCTCCTGCGGTGTCCCATGATGACTGCTGCAATGAATAGTGTATTCATCATGGCTGTATCGTGCATTTGTCGATCGCACATGCTTTTTATGCATTTGTTAGTGTTTGCGTTGACATTTATGCCTGCTATCGCGTGGCGTAGGAGTTTTTGAATTTGCTTGTGGATTTTCGCGGGTCGGTGTTCCCTGTTCAATTCCATGAATAAGTTTGTTTTGCGCGCATATGGGCGGTTCGATTGTTTGACGGTCGAACGTCCTCGTAACGCTCACATTTTCGCTTGTTCTTCCTCATTCCACATGTTCCGCCCCCTTTTCAGGTGGCTGTGCAGGCCCGGTCGGCCCTTCCCTTGGAGTCTCTTGCAAGGCGTTCGTCGGCTCACAGTGACGTGGTGGACTGGCACGGATTCCTTGCAAGTCCTGGGTAAGCCCTGTTCATTGTGTTCAATCGAAAAACGGGGACTTGTGTGCGATTTCGCGTGCAAGTACCCGATTTTCTGTGCAGATTATTCCATGATTCAGGCCCTGTATATGTATGTTACAGTTCTATATTATTTTTTCCAATCTTTGTATTGCCACTTTTACAGAATCACTGTAACTTTATATAAGTGGGCTTCAAATGAACAGCATATATGCACTTATGTAAGGCTTGGTAGAAACTGTCAGCTGAATATTACATATGTGTCAGGGCATTCAAACCAGGGTAATTTACAAAATATTTAGCCCGGCATGAACTCACTTTGTGCAGTAAAAGTACACTTTGTGCCATGCTAAAAGCGAAATTCTGATTCATGGATCAGACTTTGCACAGATCCATCCTAAATTGCGCTGAGCTGGAGCGTTGCCAAGACACAGAGTACAATGGATTGGAAGGGCCAGCACAAAGAAATAAATTGCGGGGAACATGCAACATCCGCATTCAAGGTGGAAAATGAGGAAAAACATGGGTGTGGGGAGCGAGGCACCATGCAAACAACAAACATGCCCTATCAAGCACAAAGGAACCTCTATTCACAGAAGCTATTGTATAATTGCCTGGAGTCCAAAGGAGAACACATATCTTGCAAGCTTACTGCTACCTGATACACATCGCAAAGTAGAATGAGCAATGAAAGCTCAAGTATAGAACCTCAAAGCAACCCCATTGAACATATGACTTCCACAATGCCGGACCCTGCTTTACTGGAAGATTGTGATTCCCTTGCCATTTCATCCTAGACTTGGCCAGGGAGTGGGAGAATGATCTGGCATCGCCCACCATGTAGCCACAGGGTGTGACACCCCTAGTGAATGTATTATCAGCCTTACACTTCCTGGCAGTTGGATCATTTCAGCACACCACAGTCATTGTCAGTGGCATATCACAGGCAACACAAATCAGGTGCCTCCAAAGGGTATTGCGTTGCATCCTAGCACATGTGCCTAGGCACATATACATGCCATGCACACTGTGGACAAGGCAGAGAGTGTGCCAGGAATTCTACACAATTGCACACTCTCCATGGGTCCTGCGAGCCATCGACTGCACACATGTAGCGCTCAAGCCCCCCCGAGAGACTGAGCACATCTATCGCATGAGCATCTATCCGTGCAAAATCAGTACATAGTCATTTTTGCAGCAAAAAATGAATTTGCACAGACTTTGCACTGAAAGAATACACTTTGCACAGTTCTATAAAGCAGGGTTTGTGTCGGCAGTGAAAAGTCATTCTTCAGCAGTGAAAAGTCACTTTGAACCATGCAAAAAATTTCACGAATTGGGCACTCAGTGTGTGAAAAAGAAATGGAACTGGCTTGAGGCATCTCGGATGGAACAGGGAAACTTTGCAGCTGTGTTCTATCCAGCGGCACACAAGGGCGGGTTGGCACCCCTGATCATCCGAGCGTCTGCATCAATGCCTCAGAGCTTTGCCCTCCAGAGAGGGCTGGGGCTGACCGTGAGGACTGCTGGTGAGTTAGGGTGCTAGAGCCCTGTATCTAAGGCTGGTGAAAAATCTCTGGGGTATGTAGGAGATATTTGTTGCTGGTATTTTTGGTTGGTGTTATTTTTGGTTGGTGTAATTTTTGTCATTTCGTGGTATGGTGGTGAGTCTAACTTTACAGTACTGCCTGACAATTGTTCTTAACCAGGATCAATAACGGTAAGCAAATACTGGACTTAGTACACTCTAATTAATGAACTGATCCCCTTTGCGGAATCTTATTTACAATACTACATTATGGCCTTTTGGCTTGCATCTTACAATACATTTCCTTGGAAAATGAAACATGAACATTCATTCAGAGCCTGTCAGAAGAACACAATTTACAGTGACTGACTTTGCTTTACATTTTACTAAACGTATTGCATCTATTTCTATGTCAAACTAAGAGCTGAGCACATAATAAGTACGCTGAAGCTAATTCACCTTTTTCAAATTGTTATTCTTTATCAGAAGTTAGAAATATGCAAGTTACAAAGAATGACATGTGCAGTGCATGACATCCACGTTGTATATCAAATATAAACTAAGCCTTTCCTGCAATGGGTTTCAAAACATTCTATTTGCGATAATGCCCATAGTTCTGCCAACATTGGCCTTGAACCTCGCAAACAAAACTTGGCAGAGCAAGGGCTTCTGTCACATCTGAGTTTTATAACATTGATGGAGAAACAGGAACACAGTTATGCACCTATAAAATGTCACTGTGCAGCACCTAAAAGTGAACCACCCACCTCTAACAAGTCTATAATGATATTTGCCACTATACACTATCTAATAATAAGCATTCACTTATTAGTATGCTCCTCAAATTAACTAAACTCAAAGTGTGTGTGTGTGTGTGTGTGTGTGTGTGTCCCAAACTGCTCGCGACTCCCGTCTAGTTGTCGAACAGAATAACTCTTTATCGGATCCACACCCTTTGCACCTGGAATGAGCCCACGGATTCCTCTACCACCCTTTCTGCCACATGCTCCTCCAGAAGTCTATGTCCTACCTACATAAACTGTAGAACTATCTGCCCCTTTCTGTGACCTCATGTGCCATTCAAAACCACCTCGCTTTTTGTCAATCAGCCAGCCCTCTCGAAAGCACTGACGAGTTCATCCAGATTGCTTATGATGGTAGCAACGGAAGCAAATAACTACATCTCAATGCTGTTTTCCTGCTCTGAAAGTCTTTTGAGAATAAAATGTCTTTAGCAGAACGGTCTCACATTCCACACTTCTGACTTGTCACGTCTTCTTTCAAACACAGCATAGCCTTAATTCGGCACATATTATTTATTCCATTTCAAAGCTAACCCTGCACAGCTAAAATGCCTTCCACACTGGATTTATCAATCTGCAACAAGCTTATAAAATGCATGAACTCATTTGCACTGATTGTTAGTATAGAACATGTAATATGTTAGATGGATAAGGTAGATTAGTATATGTTGGGCTGATGGTTTTATTTTAGTGCAACTGATCCGACAACTGTGGTGTCATGGTGCAAAGTGATAACACCCAGTTATGCAATGACCAATTCAAAACCTTTATTTTTTAGCATGTGTTCTGTGTGTATTCCCAATATTGACATCTGCTAGATTCAGCCTGATTCTCACACATGAGTCTCACACTCTTTGTCACCTGAACTGGGACCAATCATTTACCCTTGTGGAAATGCAGAGTCCTAGTTGAAATTCAAACTGCATTTCCTTACTCGTAACGCCCTGGGCTATGACTGTGACACCTTTTTGCTTTGCCCTGTGGAGAAGTCCAGGGCTCCCGACCACCTCGCTGAGCCCCAGTACTACTTCCCTGGGACTCCTACTGGTCTCCGAGTCCCATCTGGCCCTTCAGCTGCAAGGCTTGCTTAGCCTCTCCCTCTGATGCAAGGCCTGTTGGTCCCAACCTGCTCTGGGGCCCCAGTCTGAGCATGGAGGAGCCCGTCCAGTTCCTGTGACACACATTTTTCCTACAGGGACAAACTTCCCACTGACTATTTTTGAGGCCAGACACAGTCAAAGGTAGGATACAGCAGGGCCATTTGTGACTAAGGCCATCTGGTTCAACCGCCTGGCCAGATGCACATTTGGGCCTAGCTGAAAGGTAAGATGGCTTGGGACAGTTCTCCCCGACTGGATGTGCAGCCATGAGGTTGTGCCTGTCTTAAGGCCATCGTCCAGGGTCTGGAGCTTAAGCTGCCAACTCAGTACCCTGGGGCCGGGTCTTAAGCTGCAACCAAGGTGAAGCTATTACCACTATCCCACCAGCTAGGCCAAGGCCAACTTGTCTGCTAGGATGACCAAAACGGGAGAATACCTCCCCTACAAGCACCCCTCCTGCATGTGCACCCAGTGTGGGGTGGAGTTTCGTGTGTGTCCCACGGTACAGCAGGAGGTGGAAGGATGGACAACCTTGTGACAACATCAAAGAAGCATCAAAGGCATGACCTTTGACAAAATCATGGCTGAGAGAAGTACTTCCAATAGATCTCAGCAAGGTAGCTGCTCTGCTAGTTACAAAACCCTGACCCAGAATCAGGTTGTCTACAAATGATTTTCCACAACAATGCCCACAACCATTTGTTGGTGCACTGTGGGCAAGAGGGCAAGAGAGGTTGCACTCTTCTGTCCACACTTGTGTGCTGAGGCAAGCAGCTCTATGCGCTGCCTCATAGGCAAGATATCCTATGCCAAACAAGGCTTCACAGTCCAGCTGTACCGTTTTTAAAAAAAACATTTTTTTTTTAGCTATACCATTTCTAGGGGGATTCTGACCTACAGGCATTATCTCATAAGCCCACAGAAGGCAACTTCGCCCAATTGACTCCTCAACCAAGCACATACACCAAATGATAGGAGGAGCCACCATGGAAGTATCAAAATGAACATCACTGTGAACTCGAGGCTGTCAGAAAACAGTTATCCCTGTGTTTATTATTCTGACAACTCCTGCTTGAAATGGTCTGTATTAATTCTGAAAATCACAATCCAGCAAGCTTCTGCCCTTCGGCTCTGTTGGAGGTGTCCTCCTCCAGCTTTGCATTAGGACATCCTCATTAGTGTGTGATATGTGTACTGCCCCAGAGAAGCTTTCCACCTGCCAATGTCCCCACAATGTCCCCAGCAAAAATACACTTTGCACAGTTCTATGAATCAGGGTTTGTGTTGGCAGTGCAAAGTCACTTTTCAGCAGTACAAATTCACTTTGAAACAGACAAATAGTCCATGAATCGGGCCCAATGTGTTTTCATCTATTTCTGTTCGTCAGTTTTTTTAGGGTCCAAATAAATCTCCAAAGATTGCTTCTCTTTTTCTCTTTGCATTTCATCCTGACATATGAGAATGACAGTGATGCTCGGCACACAGCCATTCTGAAGATATACTTTGACTTCACTTTCTGATTTAGCAACGGTGTGGCCTTCTTTTACACTGTTTCTTTGGGTGGTTATTTTCTTAGCTTTCAATTTTTTTGGGATAAGGACCACAACACGTCCTTTACCCCATCAATGAGGAGCAACAGTCTCCTCAAGCAATTTGTCTCTATTAGGAAGGGTATTTAATTAATGGGTGTGACCAATAATTCCTGTCTCTACCTATGCTTCCCTATCTTTATGTCAACCTCAGCGACACCTTCGATAGGTAGTTCTTCCCCATTGAAGTTGCGCACAGGGCCTTCCCTTTGCCTCACCTTTACATAGTTTTGTGAAGATCTCTCATTGATACTTGGAATCTGTTTCTTTGACATTATCTTTGCTTGGGCACCTGTGTCCATTCCATCATAGCAAACAACTTACATTTCTCCTCAACAGTTATCGGAGCATAATAGCTATCCTCAACTTCTTCCAGTACGCATAGAAAGTGTGAATTGTTACGGAACTTACTTTTCTCAGATCAGCCTTAGGCAAAGAGGCAAAGAGGCATATGAAATTACATTTTACCCTCCTGTTTGCCCATTTCCTCTTGAATTAGTCTATTTTTCTGGGCTCAGAACCCATTTGAAGTGTAGCCACTGACCACCCCTCCGATTTGGGACAACCAGTGTTCACACCCCAATTTCTCATTGTTCTTTCCCCATTGCCTGGGTCCTCTCTACTTACCTCCACTCTGGAACCTATTGCCTGTATCTTTTCACAAGTATCATGTGGCAGCATATCAGTTTCTGGTATGTGATACTTATCTGCATTTTGTATGGTGCCTGTCATTTCTGTCTTTGGAATATCAGTGGTTCAAAATACTCCTCAGGTGACTGACCTGCACCTATCTTTTGGGGAATTGCTATTTCTGTTGGGGTATCAATAGTATTTTGATTATCAGGTAAGGGTATACTATCTGTTGTCATTTTGTTTTTCATTTTCACATTGCATGTTTTTTTTAAACCTGCCTCTCTGTTCTTTGGGTTTTTCTTGCTCATGTTCCTCTTATTGTTCATCATGTCCACACACCTGAATGGTCTGGTTCAACTCCAAGTTAAACCACACTACCTTCTTGTGTGTGTTGTAATTCCCTGTCTCACTTTCATTTGTTTGTTTTCTTAGTTTTAAATCGGCAAACAATTCAGTGTTTTTATTCAAAGGTGATTCATGGGCATCTGTGATCTCGTCTTTTTGTCGCTAAATGCAAGATCACTCCTATGACCTCCGGCAGCTTCACTTGCTTGTTGCTTTTTAAACTGCACATAATTTCCCTATTTGCTCAGAAAACATTTTAACTTGGGCCTCTATCCACTGAAACCTTTCTGTGCCTCTGAATTCCTCTCTTTGTGGTCTGGGCCGGTAATGGTTAAATTAATCTTGATTATGCCTGTGTTGGCACCTTTCAGGAGATTGATTTCTCTGTGTTTCACCTGATTTCTCATGACACAGGAGGTGGAGAATGTGGGGTGACCATCCTCTGACCATGGTAAACCTGTGGTGGGGACTGACTATATTGGCAGGGTACATCATTTATATTTTGCCTTTCATTTGGTGGAACCTGTTCCCTATGCTGATTTCGATTTTCAATGAATCTATCCACATAACATGGTCTTTCTTGGTGGCCATACACCATTGTGTTTGGGAAAATCTTCTCTGGGCCCCTAATGTCTGCTATGGACCATTGTACATCTGATTTTGATCGTTATTTAGGCCTGGCATATCATGGCAAAACCCCACTCTTGGATAATACTGTAACGATGATGACCTCTAGTACTTCAGGGAGGTTCTTAGTCTCTTTATTTTCTTTGTCCTGTACTCCTCCACAAGACACGGGATGGTAGGGGACACAAGATCACAAGGGAAACAACAGGCTCACCCCCACACCCATCTTCTCTGCTCACAGCTTCTCTCTCTCTCACCAACCGGCACCCAGCAGAACACTTCCACCCAAACATTCCACTAGCAGATGACCTCACCACACTGCTACAGACAGCTACTCTGTAGGCCAGATTACTACAAATACAATGGTAACAAGGGCTAATGTAAGAATTTCTGTCGCTGGTATCAATGGATTGGAAAATAGAAGCCTGGGGTTTTGTTCTATGTGGAGCCGCACCCCTTTATGTGTCATGTCATTCTTTGCCTGAGTTTGGGCTGATTCTAGCAGCATCTTAACAGACTTTACCTCCAAAATAGCTGGTGTGGTTCCTTAGACTTTAATTTTGCCTCTTAATTTCTAGGCCCTCCTCTTTCTGATGAAATATTACCTCATAGAGATTGGTTACCAGCTCAATTATACATTCTATGGGTTTTTCCTGTCGAATTCAGAGATTAATTGGGAGACAATTTCTTTTTGGAGCCCATAGAAATACACAGATTTAAATTCTACTGAGGTAGGGTTAAAGGTCACATCAAAACATGAGAATGCCCTTTTTAAGTTTTGAAAGAACTGTTGAGGGGATACATTTTCTTGCTTAGCCGTGCTATAAGCAGTTTTCTGGGCTTTCTGTATAGAATTATTGGGCAAGAATTGGTGTCTAATGTCTTTGTCAAAGTCTACCCATGACAAATGTTCCTGTTCATTCAGACCACGGACTAGGTTGAGATTGTTTTGACCCCAAAACCTTTAAATAATTTGCTTTACCATCTGGGGTATCTGAGCACCTGCTATCCTCAGTGAAACTTCAGAGTGAACCAGTTACTAGATGGTTTGCTTTGTTTTTTTGCCCCTATACACAGCTCGGTTGACTAAATTGCATGTCAGGAGTGCTATGGACCTCCACCAGAGATCCCTCTGGCGTTGCCCTGCTCAGGCATAATTCAACATCTTTCGGGTCCGATCACACACGCACAGGCTCCACCTCCCCAAAAGAGAAGGCGAGAGGGGCCGTTGGTGTGCCCACTACAATTGAACAACCAGATCCCACCTCAGCCGTCATGTGCCAACCCTTACGTTCATTGTGCCACAGTATTTTATTAGGCTCTCTGACTGATGCATGTGATAGAGTCCTTGGGCCATGTTTCAAGACGGGTTGGGTGGGTTACCAACATCATGGCAGACCCCTGGCGGCCTTCATGCTATCCACAGCCCGGCAGTGCGATGCGGTCATGGCGCACTGATGACAGTCCACCCCAGTCAACAGTCACACCAGCAGCAGGGGGCCCATCCCCCGTTGCTGCCCCAGCGAACCCTGACAGGGGCCAGGATGGTTGCAGGAGGAGGGCATGCCAGTGGTCAATCACTCTTGGCCCTGCAGACATGGCAAAACTGCAGCTGGGGGATGTAAAATTCTCTGCTGGAGCCGTAGAGCCAGCTTCCCCCAGAGCCTGACCAGCCAATTCGGAGCTGGTCGTAGTGCAGATGCTGGATGTGCCCGTGTGACTGTCCTGCAAGGGGATCTGCCATTCTGGGTAACCAGCCTGCCCACCAAATTGAATCCACTGGTCAGACTGCTTACCTCTCAAAGGTTTCTTGCCCTCTTGAACTTTCCAACGTTAATTTCTTATTTTCCCAATGATACTTGTTGGCTTTCATTTTGAGACCATACTTAGCCATATATTGAGTGTACCATGCACTGTGGTCTGCATTCCAAAGCAACTCAATTCAGAGAAGACCCGATCCCGTTGCGCCAGGGGATGCTACAAGCCTAGCCCCCTCCTCATGGTGGGTCTCAATAAGAATGATTTAGGACCCCTGAATAAAGCATGGAGTCGGTCTTCTGGATGGCACATTTCCTGCACCCACCTATGGATGGGTATTCAGCTCTGTGCTCTTCCCTCTTCACTCACCATTACTGAGTGAATCCTGGTCAGATTATTTTCCCCTGCTTAGTAAGATGCTTACATTCAGTTGGTCACCATGTCTGAACTGATAGTCAGAGAGTGGAAGTTCAGGTGGCTGGCCTCGGGCCTGGGGTTATTGGGGGGTGGCCCCAGTTCTGTGACTTTGATGTAGGTGTGTGTGTGCTGTCCTGATCTGTAGCGAAGCCCACCTTGGGTGAGGTTGCCTGACGGATGAGGTTGGAAGGCCTGCGCTACAGATACGTCCCATGCAAGGGGCTGTGTTACACCACAGAGAGCCACATGAGGCACAGCCACCTCCCCTGGCGAAGGGCAATGTGCATTGGGGTCTTTCGGCCACTGCCACTACAACCACCACCACCACCTCCCAACCCAATGAAAAGTGAAACGGGGAGGCCAGGAAGTGCTGGACACAAGCCTCCAGACCAGGTCCATGTATCCTTTACAGTGTTCATTGAGGTCTGACCTTAGGGGGACAAAGGAAATGGGGTCCCTGCAATGGCTCCAGTTGTGCCCTGGCAAAGCTCCCCTGGGTGACTAATGTTCATGCCACCCTCAGACAAGCGTAGCCCTGGGAAGAAACCAGGACCACAAGGTGCATTCAAAGTGTCAATGATCCATGTGTCCTGCAAATCACACTAATTCCCTCAGCTAGCTGGGTTCTTCATTGATGTGTGAGCCGAGCCATCCACCAACAGGAGTCACAGACACCTTACATTTAACAAGACATCAGCCTGAACCAGCTGTTGCAGGAGAGGCTGGCTGCGGGCAGTGCTCCCCATGCTACCCGCACAGTGAGATCCACCTCTGCCCCATCTAGCTTCCCCATTTGTGAGTCAGTCAAGACCATTGTGGCTTCTCACTGCAACAGAGGCAGGCTGATCCACTCATCCCCCGACTATGAACTCCTACTCTTCTTTCGGGGAGACAGAGAGAAGGGCTGGAGGCAGTAGAGGGGCTGTCGAGAGGGACCATTAGCGTCTTCAAACCAAAGCACTGAGCCGATCTCCAGGTGCCTGTACTCAAGGTAAGGTAGACTACTGCACCATTGAGCCTGGCCACTGCTCACCCACAGTGGTGGCTGGACATAAATACAACACACGCCCGTCAATTATGCCCGGATGTGCCATGACTCAGAGGCATCCTTTGAGAACAGCTAGGTTTCCCTCGGCTCACAAAACCCCCCACTCAGAAATTCCCTTCTGACTGGGAGGCCCCTGGCAACAACTGCTCACTGGTGGGTTGGAGATAGGATTTACTGTTTAGCACAGTGGCACAGGGGTTGGCTCGGGAAGGAGCAGGGGGTGATCGGGCTCCCTCTTCAGTGCATGCTTGGGGATGTTCCCATCTGTCTTCTGGGTCATGGACACCTCCCTCTCAACGGCACCTAGCTCCCCACATTCCCCCACCAAGGACCACTCTGCTGGCTGGACCATAGCACAAGGACCACCCCAGGATGTGTGTGTGTTTGTGTGTGTGCGCCCGGGACACAGCGGAGGTTGGGCCCGCTGCTCTACATCCACCTGCTCCGCTGTTAATCATCCTATTGCAGGTTCACCTATTGAAATCTTGATTCAACTTTTCTGTCCTCTAGATAGGCCAGTTTGATAATCTTCTTGGCGGTTTACCAGCGCCGTTGCTGATCCTGCATGGACGGAAGTGCGACGGTTCGAGAATTTCACACCAAGCAGCACAATACGAATACTCCCAGCTTTCCCTCTTAATCATGGCTCCAGTTCTGATAACAAACAAAATAGAACTGGAGTCCTTTTCTATCATTCCTAGCTGAAGTATTCAGGTGACCGGCCTGCTTTGAACACTCTTATGTTTCCAAAGTAAATGCTTCTGACCCCTAAATCACAAAGTTACGAGAATCAAGGGGGTGCACAGAGGCATTGTTAACGTGCCTTGTGTGGGAACGCCAGCTCGATCCCAAGATCCAAATACAAGCTTATGAACTGCAGCAACTTTAATATGCTCTGTTTTAGATGGAATTACCATGGCTTTTGGCACCATACTTGCCGTTGTTAATGGATCTAAATTATACTCATTCAAATGAAAGCGCATCGAAGAAGTCCTGTAGTGATATTTTCCGTCAATACCTCACTGCGTTGGGAGTAGTTAATTTGCATGCCTGATGCCTTCTCTGGATGTGGTAGCCATTTGTTTAGCTCAGAAAAAACCCTGGAAAGTGGATAGGGCAGACATCAGAATGTATTGTCGCTGTCACAGGGACGTACAATCTGCCCAAGCTTAGCTAGAGTCAACAAAGCAGCCGGGTAAGTCAGGATTGGTCTTGGTCTAATGCTCGCATCCCGGGAGGTCAGCATTTGTCGGCATGTATTCACTATAGAATTATCACAGTTATCTATCACAGTTATCCAAGTAACAGATGGACAGATCAAAGGAAACATAACTAATTCAATGAGCCCATGGCAGTGTCACTGTACCAGCAGTGTGTACTTACACATGAATGACTCAATCTTTGAGACAAGCATATGCTACTGGCAAGATAATCCCGGTATCAGCACCTGCTGGGGGGTGGCACTGGGGGAAGCCATGAGCCCGCCTTGGGCTGACCCTCACACCCTTGAGCCATCTGCATGACTCAAGCATCAGAGCGCGGCCCCCACCAAACACTGGGTGGGGTGGTTGTTCTGAACTGCTGTAGAAATGGGCTTTGTGGAATAAGGTTAACGCATGGCTCAAAGGGCACAGACTGGGGCTAACACCACCTGACCCCATCCACTCTGATCTGACCACTAGCGAGCTGCCAGGCTGCTGAGTATTTGCTCTGCTTGGAGGGGGTAGCATCCCACATGAAGGGGCCCTCCCCAAGGAGGAATTCCCTTGACACAATCTCAAGGCGTGTGGAAGATAATTGCTTGAAACAACAGCCAAGCTGTCCAACCCTAGATTGACCAACCAATACCGTGGAATGCAGAGAGGGAACCCTGTCATCCATGTGCAAGTCAGCTGAGATTCTTTTTTTTTTCTTTGCTGGCCAGATAAAAGCTGGCCTCTTGGAAAAGCACCCCGTTTTTTTTTTTTTTGCCCACCACCATGGGCTGGCACGGCGTCCCCAGATGACTAAGCTTTATTGCAATCTGTGTACCCTGGGTGACAGAGGGGGAGGCCTGGGCAAAAGGGTCCTTATAGACCTAACTGAATGAAAATGTCTAATTTGCACCCCTCAGGACTTCCAGAGCTGGCCCATCTGGTCTTTTCACCCATTTTGGGGCCGGGACCACACTACATCCAACTTTCTCTTCCTAAGCATCATCCTTTGCACGCTCTCTGCTCATACACCTCTAACTCTCTGGGGGTCAGGCACTTGTCTAGGCAGAGAGTTGGTGGTAGATCTCTGTCCTCGGCTGGGGCCTCTCTCTGGAACAGCCTCCCTGCCTCTCTCAAACTTGAGCAGGACCACCTAAGGTTCCAGAAGTAACTCAAGACTTTCCTTTTTGCTTCTGCTTTCTCTCTCCCTCTCCCTTAATGATGTCTGCTACCCGTACTGGTTCCTGGCTACCCACTGAACATAGGGGACCAGGCTCCTGCATGACCAGTTGCCCTTGCACTGACTCTGGGCCTCCCCACCACTTAAGGGATTGTATCTGCAACCCTACAGCCCCCTTACCTCTCTGCACTTATGAGCCACCTCATGGCAGCACTTAGGAGTTGCTTGCCCTCTACTCCCCACCTCTCTACAGCACTTACGAGTTACTTGCACTCTCCCCTCCCCTCTAGCACTTAACCCCCTCCATTCCCCCTGCATTTCCACAATCTGAATGACGCAATGCCTAGTAAGATCGTTGTTTGTCCTCCTTCTTTCCTCCCTTCCTTGTCTTGTCGCATCTCGAAACACTTCTGTATAGGCACGTTATAAATGACTTATCACAACATATCAGTCCTATGGCCCACTGCCAGATGGCCAGTCTGCAGGACTCAAGCATCAGAGCGCGGCCCCCACCAAACACTGGGTGGGGTGGTCGTTCTGAACTGCTGTAGAAATGTGCTTGGTGGAATATGGTCAACACATTGCTCAAAGGGCACAGACTGAGGCTAACACCACCTGATCCCATCCACTCTGATCTGACCACTAGTGAGCTGCCAGGCTGCTCAGTATTTGCTCTGCTTGGAGGGGGTAGCATCCCACATGAAGGGGCCCTCCCCGAGGAGGAATTCCCTTGACACAATCCCAAGGAGTGTGGAAGATAATTGCTTGAAACAACAGCCAAGCTGTCCAACCCTAGATTGACCAAGTGATGCAAACCGATACAGTGGAGTGCAGAGAGGCACATAGGCAGGGCACCCTGTCATCCATGTGCAAGTCAGCTGAGATTCTTTTTTTAGCTAGACACCCTGCTGGCCGGATAAAAGCTGGCGCGGACAGCAGCTATCTGGTAATGCAATGCATTCCAAAGGGCCTGGCAGGGTAGGGCCCCTGGCCTCCTGGAAAATTCCCCCCCACTGAATGGACCCGGGAGGCAACAGCCAGGTTGTTTGGGGGTGGAGGGCTGCAGGGCAAATGGCAGAGCAGGCACCTGCTTAATGCATTAGATCTTTGCACGGACGGGGCCCAAGGGAGCTGCTGGGAAGACCATAGCTCACAGCTTTTCCAGTTGCATGCATGACTCCTCGAGCCAGCCCTTGTTTCATTCTGTACTGCATGCCTATGTGAATGTGTGAGAAGGTTTCACAAGCCCTGTTTATGATGTCTCCATCTGCACCATTGCTGCTGGACATGCTCACCTTCACACACCACTGCCATGTGCATCCCACTACAATGGGGAAAATCAGCAGCTGGCCACCCACCCCCATCACATGCATGTCTCTGATGCCCTCAACATGTCTCCGGTCCAATCATGAAGATGTTCTCCAGGAATAACAGAGAGCAAACTAGCCAACCACAGGATACACAAACATGAATGAAAAGGTAAGGTAACACACCACTCTCCCTCAGAATTCCTTGACCATAGTAATGGGAACACATATCAGCACATGACATCATGAGAAGGACATACTATCATACGAAACCTGCACCTCACCAGAAATGCACCGCACACTACACCCATCATTTACGTGCATACATGTCAACTGAATCACTCACCTATGTAGAAATAGACATTGAGGTGTTTTGCATGCCTGTGCAACGTGGGGAGGGGTGGACCAGGAAACAAAAGAAGCCATGGAAATTATACCCAACGTGACACCATATCACACTTCCACTATAAGGCCAACCCAATTCCCATGAGAATATGTGGAAACACCACTCAGGCTCAGAGTGCAGAGTCCTACTGTGAGTTCACCAGAGTACCCAAAGGGCCAGTGCACCCTTGCTCATGGAGTGGCCACTGGACATGACACATGGCAGGAGACGTCATGCATGACTGACATGACAGGAATGCAAATGGAATCCCACACAAGAGATTAAGCTAATGCACTAGCTCCCACACGAAGCATTTGCAAAGGAACATCCCAAGAAGACTTTCTCCAAGCAGCAAGTTGTGGATATACAACCAGAAACCCAAAGCACATGCATATCTGATCAAGGAGACATGCACCTGATTAGAAACCATCCTGATTAGAAAAGTGGACAGGGAACTTGGGAACAACCCCTTCCCTAACTGTACTATTGCCCTCCACATCGTCTACTGCCCTCCAGGGCCAGTCACAGACTTCCAAGATGCCCTCACACACACCCTTTCCAACAATCTAAAAAAATCCACAAAGGCCATCCTTGTAGGAGACCTCAACCTCAGACTCAATGACCCTAACGACGCCCAAGCAGCCGCACTTGATAAAGCATGTTCCACCACAGGCAGTGGTGGAAGTAGGTGGGAGTGATTGGGAGCGGTGCTCCTCTACTTTTCTTAATTACGTTTTACTGTTCCTATACTTTTATTTTAAAAAGAAACCATTCCGGAATGGTTTTCTTTTAAAATAAAAGTTTAGGAAGAAGTTGAAACTTGCACTTTCAGTGCAGTGCACTGTGCGTTCCCTTAAAAAGCAGGCGCATGTGTCTGTGGGTTTGTGTTGTGCGGGGAGGGGGTGTGGTGATGAGGTTTGTGGGGAGCAGGGTGGGCCAGTAGGGAAAATAGTTCCACTTCTTCTTTTCGCACACTTCGACCACTGACCCTAAGTTTCAAACACACCAACACAGAGCCCACCCATATCAAAGGATGCACCCTCGATTGGGTTCCCCACCACAACTGCCCTCTCACTATCACTGCCATCTCTCCCATTCCCTGGTCAGACCACCATGCCATCCTCTTTGATCTACACCACCAAGGTTACCCCCAAGCGAGAACCTCTCCTCCCCCTGCCCTCACAAGAAGCTTCCGCCGGCTCACCGAAGAGAGGCTCATACCTTGCCTCTCAGTGCCTGCCCTCAGACCCCCCATTTCAAGGGACCCTGAAACTCTTGCAGGTATGTTAAAAACTATCATCACCCAAGCTGTTGATGCCATTGCTCCACTCACCCACAGGAAAGCCAAACGCACCAAGCACACCAATGCCTGGTTCTCCTCCAAGCATCTCAAGCTACACACGAGGAAAAGGGCTGCTCTCTCCTCCTGGAAAGCCAACCCTAGTATCTCCTCCAAACTACCATTCCAAAGTATTTCCAGAGAATACAAATCAGCCATAATCAAAGCCAAAGCCACCTCATTCAACACTAGGATAGCCAACGCAAAATCAGACACCAAAGAGATCTTTGCCATCTTGAGGGCACTGGAAACACCCACCCCCCCCACCTACTCACACCAATGACAAAGACTGGTGCAACAGCATACAATCCACTATGCCAGACAAACTAATCACCCCACAAAGTAAAATCCTCACCCAAGAATACCTCAGCCCCCAAATAGCTAACCTCCTTAGCTATATCCCCTGTGACTCCCCTTCCTTCGCCTTTAAAGAAGTTAGCGAACAGGAAATCATCTCTCTCCTTAAGGCCATCAAACCTTCTAATTGTAAAAGGGATGCCTGCCCTGGTCAAATCTTTAAAGAGTGTGCCTCAACCCTTGACCCTTCCTAATGGCTTTCATCAATGCCTCCTTCGCCACTAGCCTTGTCCCAACCTGCCTCAAGGAAGCATGGGTACGTACTCTCCTAAAGAAACCCAGGCTCGACCCAACCAACCCGGGGAACTACAGACCTGTCACCACAGTCCCTTTTCTCTTGAAAATCATTGACAAAGCAGCCTATCTGCAAGTACAAAAATTCCTTGAGGCTAATAACCTACTCGGTCTCCGGCAGTCAGGCTTCCGTCCAGGCCACGGTACCGAAACTGCACTATTAGACCTCAAAAATCAAATGTATGATATCACAGACTCGGGCAAACCAGCCCTTCTTATGATCCTGGACCTGTCAGCGGCTTTTGATTTGGTGAACCACAAAACCCTTTGCCATCATCTCTCCTCCGCTGCTAACTTCTCCCCTAAGGCCACAGCCTGGATCACCTCCTTTCTGCAAAAAAGAGCTATAAAAGTATTTTCTGACCAAGGCTGCGCCCACCCGAGCATCATCAAATGCTGAGTCCCACAGGGCTCTTGCATCTCCCCCACCCTGTGCAACTTCTTCATGAGGCCACTTTTCAACATCCTTGACTCGCTAGCCATCACATACACCAACTATGCTGATGACACTCAGGTCCTCATCCCCCTCACTGGTGACTATGAGTCTGACTCGGAAACACTCAATTCCATTTACTCCACTATCCAAACATGTATGGCAGAAAACTGGCTGTGACTTAATGGTGAAAAAACAAACTAATTCTAGTCGGATCCCCCGTTACCCTAAAGAAGCTTGACAAAGAGTATAGCACCTTGAACAATGACAACACTCAAATCCTAGTTTTCCAAGCTGTCAAAACCTTGAGAGTCTACTTAAACTCCAAACACTCAATGACCAGACAGGTCAATGCCATAGCGTCCGCAGCGGCCTAACACTCTAAGCTGCTCAACGCAGTAAGACCCATCCTCTCCGAGCACAACTGCCTCACCATAGCTAGAGCCATAATCGGGTATCGACGTGATTATTGTAACACCCTCCTAGTAGGCACCTCCGCAAAAATATCAATAACCTCCAGTCTGTCCAAAACAATGACCTCAGGCTGTCATTGGCATTCCCAAAAGGGACCACATTTCACCTGCCAGGAAACAAGCTCACTGGCTTCCCATCAAAGAGCGCATCATCTTCAAAACTCTCGCCCTCATGCACAAAAGTATCCACAACACTGCCCCCCGGTGCCTGTCACACAGAATCACCAAACCTATCTCATACAGACCCACAAGAACTGCATACTCCAACCTAATCACAACTCCCAAGACAGTAGGGTCTCACACAGGAGGCTCCAGCTTCCCTTTCATGGCTGTGACTGCTTACCACACCACATGAGAAGCATAGAGTCACACCTAGATTTCCGTAAAGCTAATAAAACTCTACTGTTCGTATGAATGGGCCCCTGCGCAGCTTACACTTGTGAGGTTAACTAGTATTCTGCCGCGTAGGTTTCACCTGTATTGTATGAAACTCTATCCTGCAACTACCCCTATCTATACTTCTACGCTTACACTGTAAGGTGATATGCTCACTGTTCCCTTGAGCAAAGCATTGTCCAAGTAACTAAGTCACTTTTTTGCAACAGCGCCTCGATGCCTCTGGGCTGCCAGTGTGCTTTGTACATTAAAAAATTAGAAATTAAAATAAATGCACACACACAAGCAGACATTTAGGCTAAATCACATCTTCAGTGACAGTAACCATCATCCAAACATCAACAAATCACATAATCCATGTAAACCCTATGTGTCACACAGCATGATACTATTGTGGTCCATATTTCACCAGCCATAAACAAGATTGACAGTGCACAACCGTACCAGCTGTGGTGCTGTGAATCCCTCACCACCTCAACCTAACACTGGTTCTCCACCTTGGTGCAAGGAGGGCCAGTATCAGGCAGAGGGAATGGGGACTAGTGTGGAAATAGGGTGCTGAGGGGTCTCTAATGGAGTGTGGGTACTGGATGAGGCAAGATACCTGTAACAACATGGGACATTTTTTTTGGACCAGCTAAATGAGTCATTCATACAGACTGCACATTTAAAAATCAATGTAGAATGAGATGTGCACCTGTACGAGGGAGGCTGTAGCAGTCCACAACACCATATCAGTTGACTCCACTGAGCATGGGCACATGTCCAGTCCTCCAGCTCGAAATGCCCTCAAGAGGGCAATGGCACTGACATGAGGGGAAAAGAATGACATAGTGCACCCTGGACGGGGACAAAACATAAAACAGTGCACCTTGGATGGGGGTACAAATCAAATGGAGTCCACCTTGGACCGTGGTACAAATGAAATAGAGCCCACCCTGGAGGGGGACAAAAAATAAAATAGCCCACCTTGGATGGGAGATAGTGAACAGAGGATAGCACAGGGGCAACTCGCTGGTCTGGAATCGAGACCACACTGAGCAACAGAAGTTCAAATCCCGGATCCGCGCTTAGAAACCAAACTCAGGTACGGTATTAGGCGTGTTATAAAAAACTATTAAATGAATAAATAAATACATGGGGCAGCAATCAGAAAAGATAAAAAAAATGTGAAAAACAAAAATCAAAATGTATACCCCCTCCATGGGCTCATGGACAGCAGAGCGCATGAAGAAGAGGTGACTTTGGTAACAGAAAAGGGGTGTTTGTGGACATAGCCAAAGGATACACCTGCATGGTTCAACAAGGGACCACCATCCTCTGGTAGACCCTCAAGCCAATGCCTCATCCTCATGGGCTATGGCCACTCATTAGAGGGATGTATGCATGAGGTCCAAATTGCTACAAGGTCCTGGTGAAATATGTCATCAGTGGCCACAGAGATCTTATGCAAGCTCACTCTTGACATCTCCAACTGCATGTTGAGAGATTGGCTCAAGGAAGCCATCTCTTGGCAGTGGAGGTCCCTTGTGGCAAACATTTCATCATTCAGAGACTGTATCAAGGTGTCAGTGTCTTGATAGCAGGATTGGCTCAATGCCGGCTGGCAGGCATTTGCTCTGAGTTTCTGCATCTTAACATAGAGATTCTTTCACAGACAACATCTCTGCCTGCAGGTATTTTCTAAAGACTTCCATGTCTTGATGTTGGGATACCCTTGAGGCCAACAGCTCTACACACAGTGTTTCCCTCAATGTGTATATCTCATGTTGCAGGTGGTCACTGAAGGCCAAAAACTCATCATGCAGGGATTGCCGGGGAACCGAACCATCATTGCTAGTGACCATCCGCAGTTGTTGCATGTCCTCTCTTTACTCCTGGTGTGGTAGGCATTATTCAGTAGTGCGTGCAGCAGTTGAGAAGATGAAATGTTCATCCAGGCAATGAATGTCCCTGACCATTGCCGGCAGGACCTCATCCCATTGGGCACTTGCACAAAGGAACTCCTCCTCCCACTCTGAGTGTCTGGCAGACACACGTCTACCATGTGTGCAGGGCCTTCCTAACCGGGATGCCGAAGCTCGGGTCCATTGCAGTGAGTGCACTGTCATTGGCTGGCGTTCTGCAACCCTCAGATTGACACCAGCCTCTGCTGCTGGGTCCTTTATGGGTGAAGGAAATCTTGCAGACACTGAATCCACCTTTGATGCAGGACATCCCACTTCCAGGCCCAGGGTCTCCTGGCTCTCCTCCTCAGACTCAGCAGCCTCAAGGAACTCATGGAGCTCTATGACCCAGGGCATAGAGACTTCTCATTGGTGCCTCCTTCTCTGAAGCACATGGGGATTCTCACTGGGCAAAGCACCCCGGGCTGCACTGGTGGTTTGCTGTATCTCATCCTCCTCCTTCTCCTCCTTCTCCTTCTCATCCCCCTCCCCATCTGCTGTGTCATCACCTGCAAAAAAGACAGACAACAATATAAAGAGGCATGAGTAAATGCAGAACACGCATTACTGAATTGCAATGCATACAGACACAATATGGCCAGCCACGCATACATCACACATTGGAGCTGTTTTTGTGACCGGTAAGGCACAGATGACTGACATTGGATGGTCTGTGCAATCATGTTGGTGCATACTAGGCTCTGCAATGTGCCATGCTTTGGAGGATTAGGAGAACATACATATATACAAACATGGATGAGAATGGAAGTCACACCGTTGGACAGATAGAGGTCCATGCATGATTACTGAGCCCCTATTCTACTCCAACCTTCTCTACTTACAACATGTGGAAGTCTCACCTCTACTTCTGCTTACCAAACCTGCATGCAGGCATATGTGTTGCCATAATCCACCTAACCCTCATCACCACACTGCCCTCAGCCTGCTACCGGCTTAAGCCCGTTCACATGCATCTCAACCATGTGTGAGGAGAGTGTGACATGGACATGACCAGTGCACACTTTTATGGCAAATTATACCTAAATTAAACGCACTATCTGACTGCATGGACCCAAATCTGCTAGTCGAACATTATAATGCAGCCATGTCCTCAGCCTTGGATCACATAGCCCCGCTCAAACTAAGAAACAGCAAACCTAAAAAACACCTCAATTCTTGGTTCACGCCCCACCTAAAAAATCTTAGGCTGGCTAAAAGAAAACTTGAAACCATTTGGAGACTTTCCCCATCAGTCAAAAATAAACTCAACCTCTCCAAAGCCTCCTCCCAATACAAGAAAGAAATACTAATAGCCAAACAAGAAACCTACAATACTAGAATATCCAACTCAAAATCTAGTGTCAAAGAACTGTTCAGCATTCTGAAAGAATTAGAGACACCCGTTGTACCCCAAGAAAATTGCACCAAGGATAAACAATGGTGCTCTAGCATACAACTTGCCTTAATAAACAAAGTAGCAAACCTACAAACCAAAATTGCCATCAAGAAGGCATCACTAACACCACACATCCTTCAGAGTTCAGCGCCACCGCCCCAGCCCAAGTTGGGAGCCCGATTCTGCTTCTCTAAGGTATCGACCATAGAGGTAGAAAAGGTCATCCTGGGACTTAAACCGTCCAACTGCAAAGGCGACCAATGCCCAGCACAACTCATCAAGGATGCTGCGAGAGAACTGTCGCCATTTATAACCAAACTAATCAACTCCTCCTTTACCTCAGGCTCAGTACCGATCAACCTAAAAGAGTCCTGGGTACTGCCACTACTAAAGAAGCAAACCCTTGACCCTGCCATTCCGACTAACTTCAGGCCCATCACGACGGTGCCCTTTCTTCTAAAAATCTTAGATAAAGTGGCTTACTCGCAAATTCAAAGCTTCCTAGAGACTAACCATTTACTTGGAACCCGTCAATCAGGCTTCCGGCCGCAACATGGGACCGAGACAGCGCTAATAGACCTTAAGGCCCAAATAGACGATTGCAGAGACAATGGCCAAGCGGCCCTACTTCTCCTCCTGGACCTATCAGCGGCATTCGACCTAGTGGACCACAAAGTCCTCTGTAATCACCTCGACTCGGCAGCCCACTTCTCAAAAGAGGCCATAATTTGGATCAAGTCATTCCTGAGCAATCGGACCATGAGAGTCTTCGCGCCATCAGCCTCAGCAGATCCAGTCCCCATAACCTGCGGTGTTCCACAAGGGTCCTGTGTATCACCTACCCTCTATAATGTCTTTACGAAGCCTCTCTTTGATGAATTGGATCATCTGGGTATCGCCTACACTAACTACGCAGACGATACCCAGATCCTCCTCCCGCTATCAGGAGACTACGCCAAGGACCTGGCCCTAGTGAACAGAATTTATAGCATCGTTCAGGCATGGATGGCCACACACGGCCTATGCCTGAACGATGATAAAACTGAGCTTATCATCCTGGGCACCACTACCTATATATCCAAACTCAGCCATGATTATGACAACTTCATTATCGATGGGAACAACATAAAAGTAGCCCATGAAGTAAAAACCTT
This sequence comes from Ambystoma mexicanum, assembly GCF_040938575.1. Classification (NCBI taxonomy): domain Eukaryota; kingdom Metazoa; phylum Chordata; class Amphibia; order Caudata; family Ambystomatidae; genus Ambystoma; species Ambystoma mexicanum. The sequence continues at coordinate 658,132,201 of NC_090932.1, read as the reverse complement.
AGGATTTTACCTAGACGCCACCATGAACTTTACCAAACAAGTTAACTCTCTAGCTTCTGCCACAGCATATACATGCAAACTTATCAGAGCGAGCAAACAATTCCTCTCCACAGACAGTTGCATTACACTTGCCAGAGCCTTGATACTATCCAAATTAGACTATTGTAATGGACTTTACATTGGAGCTAATAAACAGACCATCCACAAAATTCAAGTGCTCCAGAACAATGCTTTGAGAGCATCACTCAAGATAAACAGAAACGAACATATATCCTCCACAAGAAGAGAACACAAATGGCTCACCACCATAGACAAAATTCATCTCAAAATCGCTTCCCTCACCCACAAATGTATCAACAACAAAGCTCCACCTTACCTCATGGATAGATTACGTAAAAGAACCTCCTCCAGACCTACCAGAATAGCCAACGCAAACTGCCTTCAAGTCCCGCGTTTCAAACTTGCCACTATAGGAGGTAACAGCTTCCCGGTTAAGGCGGCGCAGCTATGGAACTCCCTCCCCCATGACGTCAGAGAACCTCAGCCTTTTGCTAAATTCAGACAAAACCTCACCAGGTGGCTGAGAGCCAATGACAACTAACTAGTCCACTTGTCACATTGTACAATACTGTATATAACTATATATTACGTGAACAGGAGCATGCTCCTCGCACCCCTGTCCTGGATCTCTCCCTGTTCATATTTGCTTGCTATAATTCTGCTTATGTCTCCCTGTTCACATTCGATTGCTGTAATATTGCCTATGTCTACACTTCCTGCCTTTTTTTCTGTACTTGCAATGGCTGAGCATATCTGTAACCAAGCTCAGCGCATCTTTGTACCCCCATTTCTATGTACCTGTAACTAAGTTGAGCATATCCTTGTCCGCTTGCGCCCTGATACTCCAGGGTATGGCGCGCTATACAAATTAATAAACTAAACTTAACTAAACTAAACTGGACTATTGTCACTCCAAATGTGGAATGTACATCACTCAAACATCTTTTGGCCAGCCACTGCAACTATTGTCTCAAACACAGCCTCATACATATTTGCACTGACATTGTCACTCACCTATAGCCACTGGCGGCCAGGACAGTGAATGGATGACTCTAACATTGTCCATACATTGATGTAATTCTGTGTGAGTCATGATTTGCATTCACGATGCACTATCCACATGCATGACACTGTGAGAGTGTCCACTGCAATGTGTCTTGCATGCCATTGCCACACATAGGTGTATTGGCGTAGCTGTTAAATTCTGTATACAGCGATGTGCATACTGAGAACAATGTCAACCATACAAGGACACCACACATCCACCTCCAGGAATGCAGAACATGTGATCGAAGTGACCATAGAAGCATTTCTGCAGTACCCATGGGAGAAGGGGGCCTCAACCAACTGTACCAGAACATTTGACAGCATATCATGTGTGGATGGAGGCACATATGACGTGCACACATTGCACTCACCTGATGTGGCTGCATAGGTGCCCATGCCTCCCACCCCAGCCACCTGCTCACTGCTGATGTGTCCACTTGGAACCTCTTCAAATGGAGTCAGCTTGTCCTTGTGTAGTGATCACCTCCAGTGCCCTGGACTGAGGCCACATTGCTGCCAAGCTTCTCCTTGGACCATCGCATGAGGTTACTCCTCATTGTGTGGATCTCTAATGCAGTGCACCTCCCCATGCCACAGGCATTCATGTGATCTGTGACCTCCTGCCACATACTACACCACTGGAACATAGGAAGAACACTGCCAGCTCAAATACAGGTTGACCTGGTGTTCAAGAACCTAATCAGTGAAGATTGTTAGCTCCTCATCTGTAAAGTGCTTCTTCCTTGTTGGCCTCTTCTCCTTTATCTGCTCCTCTTTGTGGGGTGCTACATCTTCCTGCTCTGTAGACTGGCCCCTTTTGCCCTTAGTAGTGTACCTTGGTGGTGATGGGGTACCTGTAGGCCCAGCACCACATGTAGCAGGTGGACCCTTCTTCTGGCATCTTCCCCGTCCTCGTCCTCTCATTCTCCGTGGAGCCCCATGAGTTGGGCAGAAAGTTGGAGGATTCACCTCTGTTAGGGAGAATTCTCCAAAATGGCTAATTTCCCTTACCTACTGAGTCCCCAGCAGCTTTGCTGAATTTCTAGGATTTTTTTTTTTCACCTGGTAAGAGTGTGAGCCTTTTTTCCCACTCTTACATGTGTTTTACTGTGTGTGTTTTACCTTTTTTGGGTGATCTTGGGCTATGGAGCCTCACCTACTCCATAAGCATCATCTTTTTAATGTGTGTTGCACAACACCTTCAGTGCAGTGACACAGGTTTGTCTTTCATATTTCCCATTGACTCAATTTTTCTGGGACTGACTACTGTCTCCCAGAAACATGTAAAGTTGTCATTAACTTTATGTAGTCTCTTTAAACCACAGACCCAGTACACCCCATCTTACATGGAGTATTGGAAAGGGTTAATACTTATCCCTTTTTTATCTGTTTTTATTGGTGCACTGTTTCGCTCCCTTTTCATCAAGACTTGGCAGGTGGCAGTGGTAACTACCCTATTTTTCCTAGTGCGGTTATCTTAAATAAACATGGTATTGTTTTAGGCTATCTTGGTAGCCTCGAACTTAAACCTGCTTGACCATATAGATTTTTATACGGTTCTGGCAGGGATTATTTGCCATTTCTTTTTGTAAAAGTCTTTCTCGTGTTTTACTCTGCACGCCAAACCAGGTTTGGTTCCTTGTTCACCGTCTTTTCGTGGGCTTCTATGCACCAGCCCTCCTTAAGGCGCCTGAAAGTCTGGGTAGGTGGGATGAGAGGGAGGGGTTTTAAGACCCCTGCCATGGGTTCCCTTGGTAACCCAAGTCACACTCCTGTTTGATTGGCTAGGTGACTGTCTGGCCAGGACAGCCACCCTGCTGTGTGATTGAGAGCCAGGCTGTGTGAATGGGGGAAAACTGCATAAAAAGCAGGTCTCTGGGTCTGGAAAGGCAGAGTCGCCACTGGAACGAAAGAACCAATGAGAAGCTGACAGAAGAGGACTCCTACAACGACTGAACCACCTGGTGAAGCCCTACCACAGGTCCGAATCATCAGAATCCAACGACAGAGAAGATCCTCCAGAAATCTTCTTCCCCTGAGCTGGTGGGACCAACCAGTTCACCCAAACTGCAAGCCAGGACTCCTTCCTCTGGTTGAATTTGCTGTACAGAGCTACAGTGGTCCGGATAGCCAAGAAGGTTGGACCCTGCTTGCGTTTTAAGAAGCACACCTTTTATTTGTTGCTTTGCTCTGCTGCTGGTTTCTTCCCTGGGTAGTGCAGGACCCTCCAGTCTTGATACTTCGTGTCAGTCCGACAGTCGCTTCAGGAACTACCGGGAACATCTGCCCTAGCTACAGCTTCTTCTCCATTGACAGGTACTGTTCAAATCTGGTTGTTTGTTTCGTTCAGCCATGGTGAAAGTGTGTGAAATCTTTCTCCAATCCTAGGGCTTGTCCTTCTGTACTCTTTAACCTAACTTTTCTGCCGATACAACTCAGAGTTGGAGGTAAATCTGCTGACTCTCCACCCATTTGTGTCGCAATTATCACCATGGAATTACCATCGGGGTAATTGCATCGACAATGCTGTATTGAGTCCAATGGACTCCAAAGAAATTGGGACTTTCACTGGCACTGCCACTTGTATTACCTCCAGACCAGGTAGCGTTAACCATAATTGCGTTAGGTGGTATTCTGGCTAATTTACTACCCGGATATCGCCCAACTCGTGATGAGGCCCCTAACCCTTTCTCGTGTGAATTTCTATTTGTGCAAGGCTCTTTAAAATGGCATTTTTCACAATTGTCTTGGCACGTAATCAAGTTGCATCCAGCAACTGTGAACAAATATGAAAACCCATGCATTTTCGGTGACCCAATTATCACAGTATGTCCTGAAGGGCAAAAACATGCTATCGGATGTACTGAACAGGCTATGAACATACCGCAGCCCAACACAAGGATGCAGACCCCCCCGACCCACCAAGAAGCCCCCCACCTCGAATCAGGGGATGCAGTTCTGTGTCTCGTGTATCTTGTTTTCTACTTTAAGAGCCTACGCATGTGTTCTCATCATGATGTATGTCCAGCTATTTGTATTTCTAGTTTGTGCAAACAGCCAGTAAATGTTCTTAGTGCAGCTAGCAGCATTCCATCAGCAAATTCATTTAAACTTGCATTATGACCAAGCTGTTAACACAGCCTACACTGCTACCTCATACATGCTATACCATATTCGGCCCACTTCTGCACTGTGTCCTCTGCTGTGAGTCACTGAATAGGTTTCATCCGAGCAAGGTTCATGCACCTGCAGCTAACAAGCACCGCATACATCGTCCACCCTTTTTTCAGGGCATTTTGGAAGAAATCAACCTGTGAACTGATGCATTGTGTCCCATTTACAATTCACCGGGCAGCAGTTGCACCTTCAGAGGTTTTTCATTGGGGGCTAATATCACCAAACAGAGCAGCTGCTTTTGACAAACAGCAGTGCAGTGTTATTGTAAAGCCACTAATAAGCCTACAATCATGATTGTGCATCCCCCACAAACCAGTATTCATTCGATCCATAATTCTACCAGCAGATCTCAGTCATTCTTCGAACTCTCTGAATGTTCAGCCTCTGATTGTGTGGGCCTCTTTGTCTTTGAACAAATATTGTAAGTCTGTGTCAATCGGGAATGCCAGACTTTGAATCATATCAACCAACTCTACCTCTCTGCCTATCATGCCTGTGTCCATAAGAGATAGGGTCACTCATCCAGTACTGATTGTAGATTGTTTGAGGACAATCACAAAGAACACACTATGATGCAGTGGCCTTAGGACAAATGTGCCGTGATTTACATAAGTGATAGTGTAATTAATCAAACTGACACTCACCGGCCATCAATCTCGCCCTAATTAGGCTCGAATTGAGATGTTATTTATTTATTTATTGGTTATTTATAATGTGCCTATACTGCAAATGGTGTTTCAAGGCATAACAAGACAAAAAAAGGGCACAGGGATGAAGAATAACAAAACAAAAAAAACAATAACAATAACACAAACGGTCTTACTAGACCATGTGAACATTCGAATTGTGCAAGTGCTGTATAACAAGAAGTGTAAGGGAGTGTGGGAGGTGGGGGGGGATGTGCCGGTCAGAACAGAATGCGATAATGCTATTTATTTACTTATTTTAGCATTTATAGAGCCCAAGACCATGAGCAATCACAACCCTAGTTACATTAAGTGCTAATTGAAAAGTTAAAGGAAGCATACTTTGGTAGAGCCAACAGGCTGCATCAAACATACAGGTACAAATAGGAAAAATGCAACATCAGAATGGGTGCACAAAATGGAAAAGCCTCACCTCATGGTATGGGAGCTACATCAAATTTGCAGGTACAAATAGGTAAAATGCAACATTTGGAAGGGTGCACAATATGGGAAAGTCTCCCCGCATGGTACAGGGGCTACATTAAATATTCAGGTACAATTGAATTACCTAACGCTGTACTTCACCCATTTGTTCTTACAATCCACCAAGACAATTATGAGCAGCATCTTGTTCAAAAGTCTTTCCAGGACACCAGTAATCTAAGATTTGAACTTGAAACAGGTTTCTAACAGGGGGTGCAGCTACATACTCACTGCCTAGTACTGCAATATCACCATTTTGGAGATAGCAGAAGTGACATTGCACAAACCATGACCTACTCAATGACATCACAGGACGTGATGTCATTTGACCCCCCCGACCCTAAGTGGCATCACAGGAAGTGGTGGCACATGGGGGAAGTGGCGGCACATGGCCTTTCACCACTTGAAATCCCAGTAAGTGGTATCATCTGCTTTCATGCACAACTCAAATGCACTTTGCACAACACTTCTGCCATAAGAACAGAGCTAACTTTCACAAAAGCATGATTTGCAGTTACAAACTTAATGACTATCCTCTCATATACCCCCGCTAGATTGCATCTCTAGACTATCTCTCTCCACCCACCCACACGCCAACTGAACATGGGTGCTAGCAGGGACATGACCATCCCTTCATAACCTCGTATTGCGATAATGTACACATGCATACTATCACCTCCTCGAATTTCCCATACCATGGACTTCAGTCCCCACAAAGGGCATTAAAACTACAGAGCATTGTGACCATACAAATGGTGAAAGGTGCTATACAAAGACGCATTGCATTACATGATATAGCATCGTCCCTCTGTACAGTAAGAAAAATATGGTTACAAAATCAATGTAATGTGAAATACATTTCATACAAAAAAGGATCATCATATGTAGGGTAATTATCGGTGTGTCAAGGTCCAAGTTACCACGGTAAGTGTATGAACCTAAATCTCCTCTTTATGTGGATCGGCCCTGTTATTTTGGAATTTACCTTCAGCTTTTTTTCTGATTCGTCAAGTTACCTCAGCTTTACCTCTTAGTAGGATGTGTTGTGTTGTGATGTACTGTGTGCGGTAGTTTCATGGATTTCCTCATTCCTGCAAAGAAAACGGCCACCTGTCTCTGATATTCATCTTCTTCAGAACCTAGAGCTAAGTTTGAAATGGGTTTGATTAGTGTATTGGCAAATACTGATATATGATCACATGCCTGTATCTCTTCTAAGTATTTGCATAACTCACCACATACATCCCTTCCATTTCTATATAGTGATAATGCACATACTGCAAACAACCACATCATATTTGGGTGTAACGCAGATCCATTTACAGACACACCACACGTAGATAATAGTCAGTCACACTAAAAAACATCTCACCATCTTTTGGTAAAACACACACACACCAATTTGTACCCAAAGCACATCTACCATCCAGACTCATCACAGCTCGATATATAACATGCATTCCACTTTTTGATTGGAAACCCATGTAAAGAGCACACACTTACAACACCTCCACACGCCAATGGATCTCCTACATTCGCTTTCCATAGCTTTAACCAACACACATCAAACTTCTTACCACCATGGAAGCTTTGGACATGAACACTCTCCAAAATGGATACCTAAGAAGAGACATGAATCTGCCTATGCCCAAGTTAGGGTGCAACATACCTGGATAACACACAGACAAACTATGGCACATGCATGAATACACATGCATGAATACACCTATTTGGATACCATCTCAAGACAGAATGTTGTGGCTACCTGTCACAAAAACAAACTGAGTGAACAGTACCCTGGTAAAAAAAAAACAATAAAAAAAAAAAACAATAGCCCACTTTTTCTGGGTATGACACATCCCTACACACAAGTGTAAAACATGACATTTCTAGAAATACATTAGCACATTCATACATGTATGCATGTCTGCTCCTGTGGAAGAACTGGTGCTCATTATCATCATCAATTGTTATCATCAATATGTTTACTGTTATTAATATTGGTGTCATTGTTATTAGCATTAGTAGCATTATTTGTAAAGTACTACATTCATCAGCAAGGTGGTCTACTTAGTATGGTTCTAAAGAAAGCAGGGAATTACAGCACGCGGGAGAGCTGTGTTCTTAAAGCCCTAGGTAAGGCTCAGTGCTGGAGTGTTCCAGGTCTGCTTTGTAGAATTTTCTAGATTCTAGAGTTAGCGGCGGCGGTGTCAGCGGCAATGATGCGCCATCTACCAGAACAGACTCTGTAAAAGTGAAGGAAGGAAGGCTAGTCGTTGTCTTGAGTCTATTTGCATCACGTGTATGTCTGCAATAATCGTTGTACATGTTGGCCTGTACCCTGCATGCCTGTGACTATTAGCATTGTAGCATGTGTGTTTGTATGTGCCTGGTGGCCTATGTCAGTGTCTGCCCGTGTGCCCAAAGATGCATTTGGCGAATTCTTTTTCTAGAGCTAAAAGCATGTGCCAGTAAATGTATGTCTTTCCCTCAGTCTTTGTAACTGCCAATATTTGTGTGGTTATACCTGTAGCTGTGCATTTAGGCAGTTATGTTTGAGTGTGTTTGTTTTGGCATGTTTTCTACTTGTGTATGGATAAGTCTGCACGTTTATTTGTTGTTTTTTTTTCCTTTATTTTCATTTTCTCAAATTTACAACATATTCCAAATAAAATGATTGATCAGATAGAAGTCTTAAAATTAAAATTCTAAACCTAGAAATAACATACAATACCTAAACTATAGTACATTCTACAATTGCCTAACTCTGGGGTGCACAACATACGGCCCGCGGGCCATATGCGGCCCGCGGTATTGTGCTTTACTGCCCCCTGAAGAACAGGACTTTGATAATGCAGTGCGGCCCACTTCAAGCAACAGAAAACAAAGCTGGCCGCACTTCATTATGAAAGTCTTTGAAGCCTGACATGTTGCTGGCATAGGCAAGGCGTCCCAGGAGGGGGGTAATTGTCTTTCTAATTGATGGCCTGTTCCCCTCCTCCCAGACCTCCGGCAAAGTACTCTTTGCAAGGTCCTTAAAGGTGAAAATTTTATAACGAATTGCAAAGTCATAGGATTTGCAGCCAGTTTTAAATATATACATTTTAGCAACAGTCACTCAACCTGCTGAGCTACCCCAGTAGCTTTCTTCTGTAGCACCTGTCTATGAGCTCATTAATGTATTCAAAAATCACTATTACCAACAGTGCAGTTCATGTCCATGACTTCAAAGTCAACAGTATTTCATCTCCATCCACACCGACCCTGTGCATACATTCTTTGACGATGCACCAGTGGCACTTCTCCATAATGGGCAAGGTGGCACCAACCCACGGCTCTAGACAGAGAGGAAGGGAGAGGCTGTTCCAGAGTAGGGAGCCAGCCGAGGAAAGAGATCGGCCACCAGCTTGCTGTTTAGAGAAGCGCTTGACACGCAGAGAGCTGGCACTGGAGCAGCATAGAGATCTGGAGGGAGAATATTTGGTGAGAGCCTATTGTAGATACTGTGGTCCCCAGCCCCAGAAAGCCTTATGGATGATGCAGAGGGATTTGAATTTAATCCTTTTAGCAACCAGGAGCCACTGGAGACATTTTAGGGCTGGAGAGATGTGGTCCCCGGCGTTGAGGCCAAGGATAAGTCTTGCAGCTCATTGGATTTTATCCAGTGAGCCATGTAAAAAAGGGGCATTTTGCTTCCGCAACCTTGCATGGCCCATTGGGGATGCTGGCTGATGAACTGCATGTGTGTATGTATGAGGGAGGGGCACCTGCGCCTCCTACCACATACAAAGGGAGATGGGCTCTTATTCATCAGCGGTCCGGCTCTTGGGTTCATATGCACGAACCAGGAAGCACTCTTTGCTTCTTTTTTATGCTACTCAGGAGCTGCAGCACTGGGATGAAACATCAGGACCAGGGCAGAAGGTACTTTAATTTAAATTATATATGTCATTTTGTGTGCTTGCGTTTTAAAATTATTGCCGGGGTGGTGGGGAGGAAGAGCCCCTGCCACCCCCAACACCTCTTGATTGGTTTGGGCTCCCTTGCTACTCTCCATCACACTGGCATATTTGGGGGAAATATTTACACCCCTCCAATTTAGTATACAATTTTATCAACACTAGTGCTATAAAGCATGGTAATAAACAGTATAGAAAAAAAACTATATTGGTTATATTTTTTTTCCATGGCCTGTACACATCACCTTTGTATGACGCTTCAAATAAAAGTATTGTAAAGAGAACATTAATTTATTGCCCCGGTGACAAAGCCATGTTGATAGTGGGTATTGAAGTCTTTTGTGGAAGTACTTCTGAAAGCAGAGGTGTTTTGTCGTGGCGTGTGGAGTCATGTAGTCAATGTGGGAAGATTACTCATCAGCCACATCTGCACATCTCTTTTTCACCTGCAGGACAGCCAGTTCTGTTAGGTTATTGCTACTGGGCGTGCGGGGATGATTCTGTTCTCACACTATTGATAACATGTTGAAGCCCAGGGCTAAATCAGTTTTTCTTCTGGCTTGTTAATAACGTGTACTACAGAATTGAAAGCACAAATAGCAATTAAGTCAAGAAGTTCACCTCAAAATGCCCATTTGTTCCCCCACATACTTACTATAAATGTCTGAGGGGGGGTCGTAAATTCACCATGTGCCCCGCCCGGCTACCCCACACGAACAATCTGGCCCCCTGTAGATAGCTTGTAAGGTACATTTGGCCCTCTGGCAAAACTAGTTATACATCATAAACCATATTAACAACCAAGTTTGCCCCTCCTCCTTTTCCCCCCGCCCCACCCATCGACACAATATGATTTAAGACTAATGTAAGTCCATGAGATTCCCCCAAATCTTCTCGAATAAGGAATTATTCTTTTTTTCTCTGTCATAGATCGTTCTCTCCATCTCTGCTAATTTGAACATTTCATCTCTCCAATCCTTCATTTCTGGGTCTACCCTAAACTTCCATCCTCTCAATGTTAGTTTCTTTGAAACTGAAGCCCCCATAAATAACCATTTCTTTTGACAGGTGCTCAAATTTTCCAGCAGTTCATCATCACCTAGAATCAGGGTTTTAAAGTCATAAATTACTGTCTCACCTGGGATTTAATCAATTATTTCACATACTTTCATCCAAAAATTATGCACTCTCACACATTCCCATGACATATGTTCTAATGTTCCAATCCAATGTGTTCATCCCCAGCAGTCATTCAAGTCCAAAAGATGGCTTTTGTGTTAATGCTCTGGGGTCCAGTACACTCTATTTACAATGTTGATTTGACCTGACCGTTCACTCAAACTGATTGAGCACGAGCAACTTGGTCAACCACGGCTCTGAAGAGATTTCACATTGAAACCTTCTACTTCTAGTCCTCCATCAGTCACCCATTCTCCTTGGATCTCTAAGCAATTTGTTTGTATAAACAACTTGCCAAACCTCCCTCCCCCTTTTCATCACTAAAAAATATGCCATAAAAATCTAACCCTTTCTAAAAATCTACCACACCAATTGCTTTTTTTAACCTTCTGTGGTCCATGGATGAAAAGTTATGTATATCCCATTTGTTCCTTACTTCATTCACTGTAAGCCACTTCCCAATCTTTTGCAAGTCCCCAATCCATCTAACCCCTCCCAAAAACCAATCCGGCCAAAATAAAGTTTTCCTATTTTCTTTAATGTTTAGGTTATGCCAAATCAAAGCATCTGGGCTCTTAAATGCACGTTTTTTGCATTTGTGTGAGAGTGTTCCAGATGAGGGTTGGACTGAGTCATAAAATTGTCTTGTGCACCAATGAAAAGTGGCCCACAGTTGCAAATGTCAATGTACCTTTTTGTGACAGACGGTTTGAATAGTACCCAAGGGGGAGTTTTTTGATAAAATGTGATGCAAATTATGTAATTTAAAGAATATTTATTCAGCAGCAATTGTCGAAACTACCATCTGCATAGTGAAGTAACTCATCAACTGGGCTACATTGGCTACATTGGCCAAATAACTGGCCCAATTTGACCCAAAAAACTGACCCACACTAGCATTTTGGGTTTTTGTTTTTTGCATGCCGTATAAACCAGTCCTAGCCTGTTCCAGATGTCTGGCTTGTGTAAGTGAGCACACGATTTCCGGTTGTGAGATTATACTTGTTCTTGTGTGATTATCCCAGGTTTGTTTGGCAGTAATATCTCATGCAATATCTTGTGCATGCTCATAGACACTGGACACTGGACATAATTGAATAACAAGGATGTCTGTCAGGAGAACAAATGAAACCTGCCGACATATTAAATAAACAGGGGTAAGTTGTTGTACACAGTAGGAAATAAGAAAAATTGAGTTAGCTACTGTGGTGTGTTTTCAAGTATTTGTATAACTTGAGTGTGTGTGGTGAAATCACCACTTTTAAACATTGTATATCTTGTATGTGGTGTAAATGCATTTTTTAGAAAAATGTTTTTTGATAATTGTGCTGTTTAGCAAATGAATTAAAATATGATATTTTAAATGTTGGATATATGTCATTCATTAGACTTTACACAGCCCATATTTGTTTGAGTGGCTGATTGATCAGGTTTCAGGTTGCTGAGGGTAACATGTTGTGTTAAATAAGTATGTATATGTCCCTTCTTTTGATTAAATAGATAGTATATCCCCACTTGGTAGGAGGGATTATCACCTTAGTGTGGGGCAACCCGCAAATGAAATAACGCTTCTGTGAGGCAACCTTTGTCTCGGAGGTTTTTTCCACTAGGTTGTGGCTAGGAGAGACTATTGGCAGCCATAATCTTACCTATGTTCTCATATTTTGTCAAATAGATCCCTTACATTTAAACTGACTTAAGTGGCACTATGGACACTTCTGCTGACAAGAGTTTGGCCTATACTGAAGATTATATTTTACAACTCTTCAACTCGATACCCGAGTTGGGTTTAGACAGTGAATTAAGCGACATAAGTAAAGATGATAAATGGAATGAACTCACACAAACCCGTAACAGGCGTGTACATACTGAGTTACATGCGATCATCATGTTGGAGTACCTTAAGAACCAGGCCCTACCTCAGGGCCTTATAGTACGCAATGAACCGAGATTATTCTTGGATAATGCGGATTTTAAATTAAAATGGAGCTATATAGCCAATAAATGTGGAAGGGACTGGTTAGTATTAATCATTGAAACAGCCCAAGAAACCACAAAAAAGATCATGGTGGACCTAAACACATTAGAAGAAGAAATGAAAAAGAACTTCGATATTGAAAGCTTCAAAACTAAAATAGAAGCCCACATGAAGGAAATGCAGAATTTCAAAATAGAATCCAGTGCAGAAAGAATCAAAAGGCTCAAAAAGATTTAGCTAGTTTTGGACATGAAAAAGCTTTTCGATATGTGATGAAAGATTACAACTTTGGAGCACCTGTCGAAGAACAGAAAACTAACCGAAGAGTGAGGTTTAGGAATACATCCTATAGCTCCAGCGAGGAAGGTGGTACATCCAACGACAATGAAGATACTACGGGGGGGGGACAGAGAGGAAGAAATACAAATGCCCCTCCACAAAGAGGCCGCAACTCAAGAGGTAACCAAGGTACAAGAAATGGATCTAGACGCCCACCTATTTTAGGCAGAGGGAACAGTCGGCAAGATTGGTCAACGGACCGAATGCAAACACGCAGTTACCAGGGTTTGAAATGGGCCCCTACGGGTCCCTCGTGCTATGGAAACAAAGCAATAACCATACACGAAAAGATGCGCCAGACACAAGGTTCAAATTCCCAATGATAGGGTTTATTGCAAGCAAAAGATAATATCAATTGGCCAATTCTGATCTCACGCCCCCCGACGTGAGTTTCCTAGACCTCGAGGGACGCAAGAGAGTGAATTACGTACATCAGTTACATATATACAAAATGCATATTATACAATCAGCAAAGTTATGTTCAACACCCCTCTTTATTAAGTTCCTTTGAACTCGGGATCACATTGTACATATCCGACGAGTATGACGATTATGACAATTTCGATGTCTAGTCTAGTAACAATGTGCAATTAGAAAGTGCGGAGGCATCTTTTAGTTGTTGAACAGAACACGGTGGTTCTGTTCTTGGAAGCAAGCTGCACACAGGGGAAGAGCCACATTCCAAGCTTTGCTATCTATGAGGTACTATTCGTGTCCTGGGAGCTGACACGTTCTAAAGGGTTTTGCAAACGAGTCCGTAAGAAAAGCATAATTCAAGCCTTTAGCTGTATTATTCTAACATATTCTACCATCGTATGAGACTGGCTGGCAGCTGTGAAGTGATTAAATGCCCTGCAGCTCTCTCCCAAGGCTACAGAGAGGGAGCGTGGGCACTCCTCTCTGGGCTACTCATGAGGAGTTTCCACAAACTCTTCAGTCCCGCGACCTTGTCCTTTCATATTCAGACAACAATGTTAACAGTTGAGCAGAGTAAGCAGAATCCGCAAGAATTGCAAGCTGCAAAGCAGTTTTTAGACAGAAAGCAATGAGCAATGGTTAACAAGGAAAATGGCGATTCTTGCTACATTTAAAATGGCCGCTCGTGGTCAAGCATAGCAGTTTATATTTCTATAATTCGGTGCATAAAACGGTTGGCCCACGGCCATCAAGTTACGTCTATCATTCAAATGAAGGGTATTCATATTTCCAGATTGACAAACCCTCCTTTTGGCCGTATGCCAAACGTCTTATTTATTCATTGTATCCTCCTCTAATGAGGATAAGTCTGGGGTACCTACATCTGAATCATCTTCATCATTAATGTCTATCGCCATGAATTGTTTTACTGTTTTTGTTTCCTCAGTGTCTCTGTTATTCCGGCCATGTGTTTGTTTTCCTCTCGACACCATGTGCATACATCCCTTAGTACATCCATCAGTTATTTCAGTGCACACTATTGGTAAGCATTGTATGCAACAGCAGCATGTTATGAATATCCCGAGTACCATCATTAGTATTGAAATTAACTTCCATCCCCAAGACCGCAAAAATCCCCAAAACCAGGATCCTAGCTCCCAAACCCCTTCTTCAGTAGAGAGTGTGGAACTTATGACATGTAATTTCCAGATCACTTTAAATATCGTAGGGGAGTAGTCATCTATATACACACATCATGCAGATTTTACGAGCTTGCAAACTCCCCCACGATCAACTAATATTATATCGAGAGCCATCCTGTTTTGAAGTGCCATTAGTCTTATTCCTTTTTCTTCTAACGTCATATTCAATAAAATATCCGTTGTGAAATCTATTGTTTTTTGTAATATTACAGACAGTTTTCTTATATTGTAAGAATTTTCTATTTGGGACAAGAACGGTATGAATGATTTGGCTATATCCATTGCTATCATTCCATCCTCGCTACTCCTTTGAGTTCTACCTTTCGTTCGTTTGGCTACTTCTGCTGTCTCCAAAAAGAACACTCCTGGAAACAGTAGACCTAGGTAGCATGTACCTCCCCAGTTTCTAGGTAACCATGGATATGCTTTTTCTCCACATATAAAGTAAATAGGGTCTCCTACGTATACGGTTCTATTTCGTGTTTTAAAACCACTGTGTTCAGGCAGTTGCTAAACGTTCCTACTTTATAGGAACCCTTTTTCTGTAGACATAGGGGAGCAGTTTTGGGGCTGTGATCCACTGTATAGGCAGGGGGCGCAGCATCTTTGTTCCATTCATCCCTCATCCGAAATGTCATTACTGATGTTCTTTCTGCTGGCGGGGTTGGTCTATTCTTCCTATGTAATCTATCTAGTCTTGTTATTTTTCGTGTATTCTTTCTCATGGGTTCTAGTGCAAACACGCTAGCTTTTTGGAATATGGAACAACCCACAGGTCTCATGATCACTTCCTCAAATTCATTCATATTGGTCTCATCTAGCTGACCCGTATTACTCTTGTTCCATTTCCCAAAGAACATTGCACTTAATGTTACTTCACATGAATAAATCAATAGCAATGGTTGTACATACCAGCCTATCCCTTTCCCACCGTGCTGTGGTAAATGGGCGCAAACCAGCAATCTTTTTTCTTTAAAACCGCATTGGTCATGTTCATGATGAGCAACAATGTATTGTTGCCGTATCCTTCTCTATGTCTCTCTTCCATTGGGGGCAAAGTACCAGTGATTGCATGAACCGGGCTTTCAGTAGCTGCTTTTGGCAAAAGTGTTTCTAATGGGTGTACGTACTCCAAGAACCATAGTGTAATAGCTGTTATTGTTGGTACTATCATACTTAAAAAAACACAGGACCAATGTCCAAACCAGTACCTTTTCTTCCTTTTACCATGCTTTTTCCCTAAATTTACAGTAACTAAATCTATTATCTTCTCAGCAGGGGTGCAGGAGGAAGCTGAAACCGGTCTTGACTTGTTCTTCATCGTCCTTCTTCTTGCTGGCAAAGTTTGTCGCGAATGTCTCTCGTTCTTTATGCCAGAAAAGTTCAACGAGAAATATC
Source organism: Ambystoma mexicanum (assembly GCF_040938575.1). Taxonomy (NCBI): domain Eukaryota; kingdom Metazoa; phylum Chordata; class Amphibia; order Caudata; family Ambystomatidae; genus Ambystoma; species Ambystoma mexicanum. The sequence continues at coordinate 658,116,276 of NC_090932.1, read as the reverse complement.
ACAGTTCAATTCTGCCAGCCTTTTCACAGCCTGGATCATTTATCCACTCCGAGCAAGATTAGTTGTTCTTTCCCCCACTGCTCAGACGATTTCTGAACAGTTCTTTATTGATAGAGTACTATGTGCATCCAGCTTGTCCCGCTCTGGCTTAGGACACATGTACTCTATCAGCCTTAGTACTTATGTGCGTCCAGCTTGTCCTGCTCTGGCTCCTGACACATGTACTTTTATAAGCGCACCGAGGAGCCGTGAGTCTTGAATTGTCCGACTTGCACAATTCTCACACTTCTCTCCTCTACGCCCCTGGTTCCTACTCCATCCGTGAGTGGAAGCAAAGGCAAAAAGAAAAGCACCAAAGATCTGTGGATCACTTTGCCTGTCGAGGCCACAAATTATACGGATTCACTCCTGGTATTGTATGATCTGTGAATAGTGCCGTTGCATTTCCAGTATCAGGCTCAGCATCAGCCTGTGGCACAATAATGGGTAGCGATGAGCGTCGTGGCAATGATGTTGTTTCTTTCTTTGGCTTTGGTGCATTTGCAGGAACTGGTGGCCGCCAAAGGAGTACACGCGTTGTTTCTACTCGTGTTTGCAATGCAGGGTTTGTGTCGCTCGGCAGTGATGTTGTTTCCGCTGAGCAACGTTGGGGCACTTTTCACCCTTTCCCCTTACTGGCAGCCTCCTCAGGCTCTGTTCGAGTTTCACTTCTCGTTTGCGCTTTGTTTCAACTTTCACTTCTCGCTCAGGCTGATGCTGTGGCACTGGACTGGCAACAGTTTCTTTCGTTTCCGAGACCGTTTCCTTTCTCTGGTCGTCGGAAGTTGTCAGCAGTCCTGGGAATCTTTTGGCATGTGTCGCGTGGATCCATGCCTTCCGTCCGTCTACTCGGATGGCCGTCTGCGTTGCCAAAAGTACTTGATAGGGGCCGCGCCACCTGGGTGCTAATATTGTCTTCCGTTCAAAGTTTTTAATTAACACCCAGCTTCCAGGCTCCAGCGAGTGCCCCGGTCCGGTATATTGCACTGGTAACGCCTCCTTCACCTGCTGATGAATCAAACGCAACTTCTGTATTAAAAGCCCACAATAAGTGCTTAACATAGGATGCTCGACCTCACATAATCTTTTGGGCTGCGGTGCGCACCATACATTTGCTGGTCTCCCCATTATAATCTCATAGGGGTAGAGCCCAGTCTTAGCCTGCACAGACGTGCGCATACACAACAGCGCTAGGGGTAATGCATCCACCCAACTAAACTTGCTCCCAGTGCAAATTTTTGCTATCTTTGACTTCAAGATTCCGTTATGTCTCTCCACAAGCCCGGCAGAACTGGGATGCCTGGAACTGTGGAATCTCTTCTCTATTTGCAGACCTGCACAGATCTGTAGCACTACTGTGCCCACAAAGTGGGGGCCGTTGTCTGACCACAGGACACGGGGCAAACCAAACCGGGAGAAATACTCCTTTAGCATTACTTTTGCTGTGGACATGGCAGTACAGCCTTTTAAAGGATATGCCTCCACCCACTTGCTGAATGCACAAATTACCACTAACACATATTTGTCGTTCTGGCACCTTTTCATTTCTATGAAATCAAAATGGACCACCTTAAATGGCATAGAGGGTGGGCCGAAACTACCTGCTGGAGTCATGGTTCCCTTCCCTACATTGTGTTGCAGGCACGTAATACAATTCTGCACTAGTCTTTCTGCATTCTTTTTTATGTGCTCATTCTTCCATACTGTGGATAAATGCTGTACCATCGTCTTCGCGCAAATGTGGGTAGGGCTATGCGCCATTATAACCATTGCAGTTACATAACAATTTGGCAACATCCAGTTCTTTGTTTCCTTGTCCACCCAACATCCTTCCAAATCTAACTCAGCAGAGCCCTCAGCCCACCCCTGAATCTCTTCGGTCGTGGCCTCAGCCTGCATTTCTTTGACTGTGGCAACTCCATTCTCTATCATACAAGGTACTTCCTCAGTCTGTACTGTCATCATTTTATTCCCCAAATCTGTGGCTGTTTGCTTCGCAATCCTGTCTGCATATGTGTTTCCCTCTCCCACTCTACATGTTACTTTCTTATGCGCCTCGCACTTCACTATAGCTAGGCGCTTTGGAAACGTGAGTGCAGACAACAATCGCACAATCAAAGGGCCTTGCTGAATCCTGGCTCCATGTGATGTCAAGAAACCCCTCTCAACCCAAAGTCGGCCAAAGTTGTGAACCACGCCAAAGGCGTACTGGCTGTCAGTATAAATATTCACATTCAAATTCTCAGAGAGTTCACAGGCTCGGGTCAGTGCTATCATTTCTGCGGCTTGCGCCGAATTGTAGGGGATTCTTCTGCTTTCTACAACACTCTTTAGGGTAGTAATTGCATTTGCGGCCATTGATGTGCCATCAGGTAATTTAAAACAAGAGCCATCACAAAATAACTCCCCATCTGGCTCTTTTTGTGGGATATCGCTCAAATCAATCCTTCCCTTTGTTTCTTCTTCAGTGATCATTAAACAATCATGGGGTGGTGATTCGTTGTCACCAATTTCTGCTATGGCCAATGGCATTAATTCTGCAGGATTCAATGCGCTACACCTCATAATTTGGATGTGGGGTGCAAACAAGATGAGCTCATATCTTGTCAGTCTAGCTGAGGTGAGGTGTTGCGTCTGCATCCTATTTAATAGAACGTCTATAGCATGTGGCACCATCAGAATTAAAGTGTGCCCCAATACCATTCCTTCCGTTTGTTTCCCTGACGCAGCAGCCGCTGCGACGGATCGCAAACATTGTGGTAGTGCGCACGGTACAGGGTCCAACGCGCAAGAAAAATAGCCGCACGGCCTATTTCTTCCACCTTGTTCCTGTGTCAAAACCGCCAATGCACATCCTTCACTCTCACTCACAAATAGTCTTTTTATAGCTAGGAGTGCCTAAAACTGGCACAACACACAATGCAGCTTTCAATTGCTCAAACGCTTTCTGACATTCCTCATCCCACTGTAAAGGCATCTCTGCATCCTTTTTTGTCAACTTTATCATCGGCTTCACAATCAACGCAAAATTACTGATCCACTGCCAACAATAAGAGACCATGCCTATTACAGCTCTCACTCCTTTTTGAGTTTTTGGAATAGGCATACTAGAAATACTTTCTATGCGTTCTGGTGTTAATCTTCTCCCTTCTTTTGAAAGTAGGTAACCCAAATAAGACACCTCCGTCTGATTATACTGGAATTTCTTCAAACTTGCCTTGTGACCATGGGTCGCTAAGTGTGTCAATAGTAATATAGTGCTTTCTTTGCAGATTTCTTTTGTGTCATCCACTGGAATGCTAAAGAACGCGTTCTTCAGATCAACTACACTAAAGTATTCTGCAGTGGCGGTATCATTGTCAGTATTGTTGTGACATCTGGGACCAAAGGGAATTGTGGGTCCACCACTTTGTTTAATGCGTGCAGATCAATTATGAAACAATAGGGTACCTCATTGCATCCTTTCTTGTAAACTGGAAGAATCGGGCTGTTGCACGTCCTACCTGCAATTTCCTCAACCACCCCCAATCTCACCAGAACAATGCTTTTCAATCCCTTCTCACCTTCAACAGAAATTTTATACTGGGGAATTCGTGGTAGTGTGACACCTTCTTTCAAAGTTATTTTTGCTGGCTCTGTTTTCAAGCATCCTACATCATTATCATGCATTGCCCACAGACAGGTTGGTACTCTACTTAGCTCTTCTGGCAATTCTTTTGACATAAATTCCGTCACCGGTGCATCGTGAGGCCACATCGTGCGGAACACCCCGTCTGCCGTACAATGTATGACTGCCCCCAATTTTCTCAACAAATTTAATCCTAGCAAGTTCTCTCCACAATTTTCTGTCAAAAGAAATGGACACTGTTCCGTAAATGGTCCTATTGTAATTGGGACAGCTTCGGACATGGGGTTAATTACTGGTGTACCTGCGAACCCTACAGAAACATTCTTCTGCCCCGACAGTGATATCTCCGGAACCAAGTGGTGGTCTATCGAGCACTTCTGTGCCCCTGTATCTACAAGGAATCGGTGCTCCTTATTCCCGACTGTCATTTCTACGTAGGGTCCTCTCTGATTCATGGGAATAGACACTGGTTCCGAACCCTGTCGTGGGCTGTCCTATCGCGAAAATAACACATCGTCTGATGTGTAGTCACCGCTACTGCTATAATAAATGTTTGGTTGTGTATCAAAAATATTCCCATTTCCTCCTCGATGTCCTCCACTCTGATCATTTCTCTGTTGGCCTTGCCCGCCCTGATTTTGGTTCGAAACACTTTGGTTCAGTGTCTGGTTCTGTTGTGCTTGGTTTTGACCATATGATTGGGTTTGAGTACCTCCATTGGTATATCCCTGCTGCTGTTGCATGCTATTTCTGCTTGGGCCGTTTGACCCCTGATGTCCTCTATGAGGCCTTCTCTGACCAAACCTACCCCTATTCTGTAGGTGCGGGCATTGCGCCCGCCAGTGTCCTTCCTCCTTACAATACGCACATTGATTTAATCCCAATGACACCCCATGCATATTATTCAAATTTCCCCTGCCTCGTGCGTTTCCTCTACCTCTACTGTATCCAATGACCTGCTGCAGTAACACCCCTACTATCGTTTGCATCGCTTCTTTTCTCATCTCCAATGGGTACCCATTACATATCTCACTTACTTCCTTTACTGACGTTCTTTTGTTTGACATCCATCGCATTGTTTCCCCTACCCATACCTGCAATCTTTGTTTATCGCCTATTTGTTCCGGTACCGGCAAATGCATTGTACCACCTGGAAAAACTCGTGGCCATGATTTTTTCATATTCAACCTTGACGCCTCCTTCCTACCTTTCTTAATAAACTCTCTACTATACTCAGGTGTAGCAAACATTTCAGCATATCTGTCTTCCATTTCATTTTTTACTTCAATCAGTTTGTGCACATGTTTTCTTACATCCTTATCTCTTTGCTCACTGCTTGCTAATTTATTCAAATCTAACAATCGCTGTGGCGGTAAATTCCCAAGTATCTTTTTCCATTCTCCCACCAAAATTTCCCCCATGCATTCCAACACTACCTGTCTCTCGTCTCTTCTTCGGTACCCATACAATGAGGCCAATGCTGCCGTCTCATCATTTCCTTCTATGTACATTTCTGCCTCTTGCCGTAATTCAATCTTTCTTTCTTTGCTGATCGCGCTTCGAGTTACCCGTTCAAATCCTGTTCCTTCAGCCCCGCCTCTCGCCTCCCCGGTCTCAATTTCGACTTCTGGAGGGGCAGATGGTGCTGAATCAGTCTCTAGAGCGGGAGGTGAGGATGGGACTAGTGAAAGAGGTGGCATCTGTGAAGGGCCTTGTTGACTGCTGGGAAATTGTGTGTCCGCGGTCTGCACTTGTGGGAGTGCTCGCCTTGTGGGTGGGGCTTGGGTTAACGCTTGCGTGAGGGGAAATGCTTGGGCTGCGGGAGGGTGTATGAGAGCTACTGGTTGGGCCTGTGCAGTCACTGCTGGCATGTTTGGTTTCAATTTTGGTTTTGGGCCTCGACTCGTGTTAGTTAACAAATGTTCCATTAATATGTCTGCTATGTGTAGTTCCCGCTGCGGGTATATTTTGTCTATGTTCATCTGGTTACGTCTCCCTTCCCGTCTTAGACTTGCAGTCCACTCCTCCTCTTCCTTCTCTTCTGCTACCTCAAGCTTCGTTTTGTGCCTACGCGCATGCTTCTCTCTACTCCTAAGTCGGAACATTGCTTCCCTCCTCCAATCTTTGACAGTCTCAAAAGCTGCAGGTCGTGCTTTCTTTCTAATTAGCACCCTCTCTAGGTTATCTATCCTCCCAATCTCAAAACTACCATTAATCGGCCACTGATGGTCGGATTGCTTTCTAGTTTGCCTATGCCAAATTTCACAAAATATTATCGCACCCACACCATATTTTGCATACATATCATAAGCCGGCGTTCCCCCAGGCGGTGCACTTTGGCCATATTCCAAGGACTGTCTACCGCAGCTGAAAAGCCCCGCTAAAGTGGACAGTACTCCAGGCATGTTTCTTTAACCTTCCCCTTTGGTTAGCCACTTTTACCTGGACGTTTGAGTTTGCAAAATCAACACTCTACCAAAAATCAGGTTTCTCTTTGAATCGGGGAATGACTCACCTGATAAAACAAGTTGCCTGTTCTAACGCAACCTCTCCCAACATCGTGTCTGCGCTTCTCTGGCTTCTGCCTCGTCTCGGGACCCTCGCCTCCTTTGCCCTCTGGCCCGGTACGTCGATCAGGGATCAGATGTGTGCAGATCTGCCGAAGGAATCTCTCCTCACTTCTACAGGGCGCCCCGTACACTTCTTGATCCCGGCTCGACCGTCCCGTCCTCGCCGTTCTTCCGCCTTTACTCCGTTACAACGTATACGATGGGGCAAGTGGGGGAGGGTCCCTATTCAGGCGCCATCTTGAAAGGGGCCCGTAGGGGTCCCTCGTGCTATGGAAATAAGGCAATAACCATACACGAAAAGATGCGCCAAACACGAGGTTCAAATTCCCAATGCTAGGGTTTATTGCAAGCAAAAGATAATATCAATTGGCCAATTCTGATCTCACGCCCCGTGACGTCAGTTTCCTAGACCTCGAGGGACGCAAGAGAGTGAAATACGTACATCAGTTACATATATACAAAATGCATATCATACAATCAGCAAAGTCATGTTCAACACCCCTCTTTATTAAGTTCCTTTGAACTCGGGATGACGATGGACATATCCGACGAGTATGACGATTATGACATTTTCGATGTCTATTCTAGTAACAATGTGCAATTAGAAAGTGCGGAGGCATCTCTTAGTTGTTGAACAGAACACGGTGGTTCTGTTCTTGGAAGCAAGCTGCACACGGGGGAAGAGCGACATTCCAAGCTTTGCGATCTATGAGGTACTATTCGTGTCCTGGGAGCTGACGCGTTCTAAAGGGATTTGCGAAGGGGGGCTGTAAGAAAAATATAATTCAAGCCTTTAGCTGTATTATTCTAACATATTCTACCATTGTACGAGACTGGCTGGCAGCTGTGAAGTGATTAAATGCCCTGCAGCTCTCTCCCAAGGCTACAGAGAGGGAGCGTGGGCATTCCTCTCTGGGCTACTCATGAGGAGTTTCAACAAACTCTTCAGTCCTACAAAGGTAGCGGGCGCCCCTCTCTCGCAAGAACAGACATGATAACCTGTTCAGTGGTTATTAACCACTTGAGAGTTCGCAGCCACTGCTTTTACTCACTGTGCCTTTCACAGATGGGAAATATCCATTTGCATATCAGTCTTTGTCCTGCCCAGGGGCAGTCCAGCACCGAAATACAATGGCAATTCCAATCTGAACGAGAGTACCACCAGCAACCCCATACACGTGTTTCACCCTTGTTGGGGATCATCAGTGAGGTGAAGCTGATGCCTCTCTAAGCACAATGAGAGGGAGACCACGTCTGGTTGCCCCCAGGAGACTAGGTTCCTTAAATAATAGTTTTACAAAGGTAGCGGGCGCCCCTCTCTCGCAAGAACAGACATGATAACCTGTTCAGTGGTTATTAGGACAAGGACTGATATGCAAATGGATATTTCCCATCTGTGAAAGGCACAGTGAGTAAAAGCAGTGGCTGCGAACTCTCAAGTGGTTAATAACCACTGAACAGGTTATCATGTCTGTTCTTGCGAGAGAGGGGCGCCCGCTACCTTTGTATAACTATTTTTTAAGGAACCTGGGATTGGTAACCCTAGGTCTCCTGGGGGCAACCAGACGTGGTCTCCCTCTCACTGTGCTTAGAGAGGCATCAGCTTCACCTCACTGATGATCCCCAACAAGGGTGAAACACGTGTATGGGGTTGCTGGTGGTACTCTCGTTCAGATTGGAGTTGCCATTGTATTTCGGTGCTGGACTGCCCCAGGGCAGGACAAAGACTGATATGCAAATGGATATTTCCCATCTGTGAAAGGCACAGTGAGTAAAAGCAGTGGCTGCGAACTCTCAAGTGGTTAATAACCACTGAACAGGTTATCATGTCTGTTCTTGCGAGAGAGGGGCGCCCGCTACCTTTGTATAACTATTTTTTAAGGAACCTGGGATTGGTAACCCTAGGTCTCCTGGGGGCAACCAGACGTGGTCTCCCTCTCACTGTGCTTAGAGAGGCATCAGCTTCACCTCACTGATGATCCCCAACAAGGGTGAAACACGTGTATGGGGTTGCTGGTGGTACTCTCGTTCAGATTGGAGTTGCCATTGTATTTCGGTGCTGGACTGCCCCAGGGCAGGACAAAGACTGATATGCAAATGGATATTTCCCATCTGTGAAAGGCACAGTGAGTAAAAGCAGTGGCTGCGAACTCTCAAGTGGTTAATAACCACTGAACAGGTTATCATGTCTGTTCTTGCGAGAGAGGGGCGCCCGCTACCTTTGTATAACTATTTTTTAAGGAACCTGGGATTGGTAACCCTAGGTCTCCTGGGGGCAACCAGACGTGGTCTCCCTCTCACTGTGCTTAGAGAGGCATCAGCTTCACCTCACTGATGATCCCCAACAAGGGTGAAACACGTGTATGGGGTTGCTGGTGGTACTCTCGTTCAGATTGGAGTTGCCATTGTATTTCGGTGCTGGACTGCCCCAGGGCAGGACAAAGACTGATATGCAAATGGATATTTCCCATCTGTGAAAGGCACAGTGAGTAAAAGCAGTGGCTGCGAACTCTCAAGTGGTTAATAACCACTGAACAGGTTATCATGTCTGTTCTTGCGAGAGAGGGGCGCCCGCTACCTTTGTATAACTAAAAACTCTTCAGTCCCGCGACCTTGTCCTTTAATATTCAGACAACAATGTTAACAGTTGAGCAGAGTAAGCAGAATCCGCAAGATTTGCAAGCTGCAAAGCAGTTTTTAGACAGAAAGCAATGAGCAATGGTTAACAAGCAAAATGACGATTCTTGCTACATTTAAAATGGCCGCTCGTTGGTCAAGCATAGCAGTTTATATTTCTATAATTCGGTGCATAAGACGGTTGGCGCATGGCCATCAAGTTACGTTTATCATTCAAATGAAGGGTAATCATTTTTCCAGATTGACAGGTTGGTAGTGAACTTATCCAGCAAGATTCTCACTAAGGAAGAGGAACGAAGGGTGCCTTAATAAAGGTCTAAATTTTGTTGTGTCTAAATATCACAATCCTTTTGAGTTTAGATTAGAACTTAACGTCTTTATGCGGAAGGTATACTTGAAAGAGTTTTTTGAAGACCAACCAGCTAGTATCTATACTAATTACAGTGGTTTGAGAAATCCATCCACTTTCTGCCCCCCCCCCCAGCATACTCATTCCCCGGAATCATTGGTTTTTGAAAAAAAGGTACTCCGGGAGATACAGAAATTAGAAAAGAAAGGGACGCCTACAAATTCCAACCTAAGTCAATTAGAAATTACTATGTTGCGCAATCTGGGCAACAATGAGAAAATAGTTATTCGACAGGCGGACAAGGGTGGTGCCATCGTTATCCTAAACAAAAAAGACTATATAGATGAATGCGATAGATTGCTGGCAGACAATAACAGCTACCGTAAAATTGAACAAGATCCCAGTCCCGGCATTATCAAACAGATAAGGGAAAAAGTTGATAAAGCTGTCAACTTACAACTTTTCAGTAAACAGGAAGGCGACTACCTTACCAGGGAAATAGCGAGAATCCCGATATTCTACATTTGGCCCAAAATCCATAAAAACAAGGATAAACCTCGGGGCAGGCCGATTGTTTCAGGCGTGAACTCTATTTTGGAACCTTTGTCCAAATATATAGATTTGTATCTACGCCCATTTGTAAACAAAATGAAGAGCTATGTTCAGGATACGAGAGATGCCATTGTGAAAATCGAAGGACTAATTTTTTTATCCAACTACAGATATATTAATCTGTTTAGATATACAATCGCTATACACGAACATCCCCCAAAGAGCCACTTTAGAAGTGGTGGAGGAAACCCTGTTAAAACGTGAGGATATCCATCCGGTCAGTAACGCTTTCATTATATGGTGTGCCGAAATGGCCCTTACTAAAAACTTTTTTCAATTCATGGGCCAGTTTTACATGGAGGTGGAAGGCACCGCCATGGGTGCAGCGATGGCCCCTAATTTAGCAAACCTGTATGTAGACATGGTAGAACAAACCGTCATTTACTCTGGGGTTAATCCATTTAGACATCAAATATCTCAGTGGCTGCGATATATTGACGATGTCTTTATGGTGTGGCATGGATCATTAGAAGAAGCCAACAATTTTGTGGTGTGGTTGAACAATCAGAACAGGTATCTGAAATTCACAGCATCTATGAGTTCTAATGAAGTTAATTATTTAGATTTGACTATTTATCACAGAGACAATCAACTGTGGGTCAAACCTTTTGTAAAACGTACTGATAAGAATGCACTATTGCACTAGGGCAGTCACCATGCCAAACATGTGCATGACAATTTGCCTTTTGGGAAATTTTTGCACCTTAAACGCAATAGTAGCACTAGGTTGGACTACGAAGAAGGGGATAACATCTTGATTAACAAACTCACAGAGAGAGGGTACCCAGCTAAGATTGTGAAACAATCAGCCAAACGAGCTTTTAACAATCATCGAGAAGCTCTTTTTGAAAAGAAAAATAGAGACAATATAGAGAGCCCCTTGGTATTTGTGAATACCTTTAATAATATTTCTTACAAAGTCAAGAATATCATCCAGAAGAATTGGAAGAAGATAATGACCATTCCACCTCCTCTAGTGGGATTTAAGAAAAGTACCAATATTCACAATTTAGTAATGAGGAATGATGTACAGAAAACCTGTAGCACTGAAGTGAGACAGAGCACATTATGGGGATTACCTAGGGTTGCAGGACATCATCCTTGTGGTGATTGCATTATGTGCCCCCTTACACGAAAAATGACTTCCGTGAATTTGGGTTTGAAATCAGAATGGCAAATGCAGGAACATACTAACTGTCAGACTGATAATGTGATATATATGATTAGATGCCCGTGTGCCTTATTGTACACAGGAAAGACCAACAGAAAATGCAAGACACGCATGATAGAACACAAGAGCTGCCTTAAAAACTATGTTGAGAAAGCCCCTCTGTTGAAACATTTTGAGGAGAAGGGCCATTCTTTTATGGATTTTCAATGGTGTATCCTGAGGAAAGTAAAAGGGAAGCCAAAGGAAGATATCAATAGAAAATTGTTAAATTTAGAACAGAAATTGATTTTTCTAACTAATAGCCATATAACAGGGCTTAATGAAAATATTGAGTGGCATAATATCAAATAAACCATCGTTTTATATTTAACAAACCTTGTCGGGCGTGTCATGCATTGTCTGGGGGCATTTTCTATCAAGGTGTATCTACTGTTAAATAAGTATGTATATCTAAGAACCCACGACAGGACACGATGTGGGTATGGTATCAGTTACTATAAATGAGAAGATCCTGCTCTACATAGTGAAGGGGTCCCTCTGAGTGTTACACAGGATAGGGAGGTGTGAACCCGTCAATATTGAATGATTAAATTAGCACGTATTTAGCATCTTTTTGCATTGTCCGGTTGTTCTGAAAACTAGCACATATGGACTGTTGAGATATCTATGCACAAGAGATAGGCTTTTTAATTGTTTGCATTTGCAGGTGGGCGCAACACATGCACCACAGTACTAGGATATAAATGGAGGGAAGTACTTTCCCTTTTTCTTCCTCCTTTTTGTGAGTAAAGGCATTAGGCTAGATTAGCTATGTTTATTGGTGCTATTCAAACACAGTGGGGATGTCGCGGGTTGCTAAGGCAACGACGCTTTTTCCAGCGATGGCAGAGCGTCATGTTAGACGCGATGACGTCATCGCGTTACGTTATACGCGATGACGTCATCTATGCGCGCACGACCGTAATGCGCGAGATGAATAGAAAGGCTCACATTGTGAGCGGGTCAGCAGCAGGAAAATAACGAACTGCAGATGGGACTCGGTTAAAGTAATGAAAAAGGTAAGCTAGGGTGCCTGTACATAAAGGGCATGTAGGAGCTTCATTATTATTAACCTAGCCTTTGTTTGAATATATTGTTTAAATATATTGTCTAAGGCGTTGCACTCGTTTTTTGAATTCTCATTATAGGGATGACGTTGTTCCCACGGAGTGCCACGAAGTGGAGTAGAAATCAGGTTCTGGTAGCATATTTATAAAACTACAGACCCCAGAAAGTAGTAACACCTTACAACTGAGGGATATGAAGGTAGGATCCTACCCCCTTTTCCCTTTTTGAGGCTTTGTCTCTTTCTTTGAAACTAAGATTGTCCTTTTTTTAACAGAGCGCATACCGCATTTTGAATGCATAGCCCCGATTTGGGTTCGAAAAGATCCTATGTACCTTGCCTATAAGAGAGAGAAATCAATAGGTGTGTGTGCCCAATGACTAGAGTATACATTAGCAAGCATGATGAATTTTAGGATGACAGTAGATAATGTGGCAAGACACTGGCTATCTCTTCAAACCACTGTTAATAGTGAAGGACAACAATTGTGATTGTCTAATAAACCTGTATAACTTTTATTGGCTACAAGTTTTAAGCACTAGTATTTTATAATGTACATACTTGATGCATCCTAATGGTGATTAGGACTGGCTAGGTTAAGTAAAACAACCAATTATGCCAATGTAGTAATATGTTTGTGTATTGTTTGTACCCCCAGCTATAGAAACCGGGACCATAGAGAGAAGTATACAGGAAGCACAAGACAATTTTCTGCCACTGAAGAATGTCCAGTTAATAGTAACATCCAGGACAGAAACTTATATAAATCGGGCTAAGTTGTTGTTCACAGTAGGAAATAAGAAAAATTGAGTTAGCTACTGTGGTGTGTTTTCAAGTATTTGTATAACTTGAAGTGTGTGTGGTGAAATCACCACTTTTAAACATTGTATATCTTTTATGTGGTGTAAATGCATTTTTTAGAAAAATGTTTTTTGATACTTGTGCTGTTTAGCAAATGAGTTAAAATATGATATTTTAAATGTTGGATATATGTCATTCATTAGACTTTACACAGCCCATATTTGTTTGAGTGGCTGATTGATCAGGTTTCAGGTTGCTGAGGGTAACATGTTGTGTTAAATAAGTATGTATATGTCCCTTCTTTTGATTTAATAGATAGTATATCCCCACTTGGTAGGAGGGATTTTCACCTTAGTGTGGGGCAACCCGCAAATGAAATAATGCATAGCATTAGTTTGACCATGTTTGGATGTGCTATCAGGTCCTGTGTGGAACAGCATATCTTTTCTTCTATTGTACTACTTAGGTCTTTTAAAGCTTTCATTCGGTAATGGCCCAACATGTAACGCTCATAATCGCGATGGACGAAATTTCAGACTTTTTTTTAACACCCCCTTACACCACATATATATGTGGGGGGTATGTGATATTATTGTAATATGGGGTGTTGCAGAGGGTCCCCCGCATATGTATGTGGTGTAAAGGGGGTTAAACATCCTCCAACCCCCATATTACTATAATATCACATACCCCCCGCATGTATATGTGGTGTAAGGGGGGTGTTAAAAGAAAGTTGGCATTTTCAGTCGTCGCAATTATGCAGTCGCAGTGGTCACATAGATCCCTCTCATTCTAGTATAACACTGTTTAATGTAAAAAGTTTTAAAGCCTACAAATAAGGAATATTCCACTGGGGATAAGATCTTACACAAGAGCAATAGTATTCTCCAGTGTGCTCATGATTTTAATGATTTTAGTGATTTTAATGAGACTAGGACCAGTTCATATCGCACAGTGACTCCTGGGAAGCTCATTGTTAGATTTAATAGACATTTCCAGTGAGGCGGAAGTGTTTTGTGGTGTGAGCCTCATAACTGATTACTGCATTCTGGTGTAAAGACGTGCTCTTTGCTTGCTCCAACATACACTGTGTCCTGTGTTACTGTGCCTTTCAAGAAGGAGGCTTATAAGTTGACGCTTATTATAAAAGATTCCACCAGTCTTGTGTTGTAGATCCTTATGTATTGTGACTTTTCATAAATGACATGCACTTCATTTTTTTATGAGCCCTTATTTTTCAACAATTGCTCTTCACAGGGCATACATTTTCTTGAGCCACTAGCCAAATCCTCAATCGTCTGACTTAACTTATATGCTTTTCTCAATTCAATGATTTTAATTCATCACATTGCAAGTCAAATTACAACCATCTAAATAATGTAATATATAAATGTCATGTTGTCGTGGAGTTAACATTAGTGTTAGGGGATGGCTCCTCTCTAGAGAGCCACCACCCTGCAATTAAAACACTTTGGGCCTCATTATAAGGCTGGCACTCCCGGAATGAAGGGGGCAGGTCCAGCAACAGCCCCCTTCATTCCGAGATCGCCGATTACAAGCTTCCCATCGTGGGACCCGGATCGCACGTCTGGTAAAACCAGGCGTGCTTTCCGGGTCCCGCGAGGGGAAGAGGGAAGGAATAACGGGCCAGATGTAATCTGCCCGTTATTACCTCCCTCCCCATTCCCATTGAGCCCTATGTGGGCTCAAATGGGTATGGGGATGGGTTCCTGCAGGGAGGAATTACCGGGTCCTCCTATGTCGGAATAACCCGGTAAGTCCCCATTGCAGGAACCTGGTAATGGAGGCCGGAACGGAGGCAGCCATGGAGCTAATAGCTCCATGGCTAACTCCATTCTCGTAATGAGGTCCCTTGTTTTCAATTATACTTTTTCACATTTAACCTTTATTACAAACATTCGCTCACATTTCATACAACACCCAAACTTATTTCATTCCTCTTTCACTCTATTTAAGACCAATTTCTAAGGAATTTCATCAGGGGAACACTAATTTGCACTTCCACGATATATTTACACGCATTTAATAATGACACTTCCGGTTTATAGTCATAGGGCCTCATTACACGGATCCCTTTGCGGGTTGGGGGATTTAACGCCTGCTTTTTGCAGGCGTTAAAATCCAACCCGCTAAGGGACCTCGGAGCTAATTACGGCACCGCAAAATTGCGGTGCCGTAATTAGCGCCTTCCCATTCCCATAGAGCCCTATGGGGCAGAAATGGGAATGGGGAAGGGCAATGGTGGAAGGGGGATTTACCGCCCCTCCAACCTTGGAACGGGGAGGTAAATCCCCTTTCCGCCAAGGCGGTGCCGGTATTTTACCGGCATGAGCCATGGAGCTAATAGCGCCATGGCTCACCGCCTACCGGGTAATGAGGCCCATAATGTCGAAAACATAATACCGAAATACAAAAATGTCGAAAAAAAATGTCGAAAACAAATATGTTGAAAATATATAAATATAATAGGAAAAGTCAAATAGTCGAAACAAAAATGTCGAAAAAAAAGTCGAACAATAGTACTAACATACCGATGTGAAGTATTGGTAATCGTCCGTTTTTATGGGGGGTTACCCCCCAACCTCCCTTTACCTCTACGCCGAAACTCACCCACCCCCCTCTCGACCACCAACACATAACCATTTGCCAATCTGTAAATAAAATACATTATGACTAAGCCGTATTAATAAAACTTTCAACACAAGTAACCCCGATTTGTGGCATTTTTTGAAAGAATTAAACAATGAACAATCACATCAGGAATTTCGAGTCTCACAAGCGATTTCACTTGCAAACACAGAGTTAAAAAAGAAAACATACAGAGACTATGAACACCGCCTTGAGCAAATAGTACGTAATTTTAATGTAAATGACAAAGACAACTACCTAGATTCAATAGCGTATAATTTAAAATGTTAACAATACTCACGTTTTTGAGGAATCACCAATCCACCATGAAAAATCCAAGCAGTAACTGTAAAAAGCACCAAGCAGCAAAATCCAAGGAACCCAAAATCCAAAAAGCAATCCAGGGAAAAATACCATCCAAAAAAAAATCCACATGTGCAATCTATAACAGTGAAATCCGGAAAGGAAAACAAGTTGAAAATCCAAGAAAGCCCAGGAAAAAAAATCCACGATCCAACCCGAAAAAAAATCCATAGCTCGGAAAAACCAATACATCCATCGAATCCAGTAAAAAAAAATCCATTGTATCCATGGAAAACGGTAAAAATCCTTGAAATCCAAAAAGAAATCCACACGAAAGCATGGAGACCCGAACGCGATGGAAACGCTGCAAGAATGAACTTTAAAAATGGCGCCTACACATACTTAGAGTTACGCAACCTTACGTAGAATTCAATTACCATATATAAACAAAATGAACAATCTCATTTCTTAAACAATAGCGCCATCTATTGGAGAAAAAGTATGCTAAATGTTCAACGTTAACAGTTTGCAATTTGTTATTTATTTATTTAAAATTCAAATTTAAAATAAATATGTATTTATTTAACCTATATATATATATATATATATATATATATATATATATATATATATATATATATATATATATATATATATATATTAAAGCTAGGTATTACATGGAATATACTATTAATGTTCAAAAATACTTAATAAAACATGGTTAATAATATCAATGTTCAAAAATGCTTAATAAAACATATATAAACACTTACATTGTATTAACATGAATTAAAAAAATCGAAAAAAAATTGACTTTTTTGTAATTCGACATTATCATTTTCGAATAAATATTTTTGACATTTTGACTTTCGAAAATATTGCATTCGAAAATATGACTGGACACCGACACTTCCTTGCATCAATATTCTGTTAGCTTCCTGTTTCCTGTCTCACAGGAAGATGTGTAAGCTCAGTGGCACTCATCCACTGCCTCTGGAAGACACTCTCTTCTGTCATCATCAATTAAAGGATCAACAACACAACAAGGAACAGGTTTATAAGTCAAGTCACAAGCGAAGCGTGTCGAAGTGAGGCGGATGTGTTTCATGGGGAGACGGATACAGTAAGTTGTTGTTCAATCAATCCTTTCAGCCTCAGTTTGGTGTGTAAGCAAAGGCCACAAAGATCCTAAACAAAATTTCATACTGTTTGCTTTATTTACTCTTACATGACTGTTCTGATGAAGTAGTTAGTGCCTCGCCTTATAAATGTAATTCAGATGCATGTATTCTTTGTTAGGCATAGAGCACATAGGACTTCAATGTGAGTAAGAAATCTATGATTGAATTATCGTTTGCGCTTTACAGCATTCATTTTTTTGGGTGCCAAATACATTTATGGTTGTGTCAAACGCACCAAATTCAGTGATTTTATCAGGAGTTTCGAGTGACAGCTGGTAGATTACTTTTGAGCTCGACACACTGAATTGGATTTCATAACTAGTTTTCTTATTGGTTGATCTTTCCCCTTGTGCATTTGTGACTGAACTTCAATAAAATAAAGGCAACTGGTCTGCCTGTGGCCTGAGTACCTTTGAATTCCAATTTGCCAGATTGTTTTTTGCTTTTTATTTTATGGGAATATCTATTTGAAGCACCATAGATTCTGATTCACTTTGACATTTCTTTTGTGTGTGATTTCGGGTTCTCTATGGTAGTGGCCCTGAGAAGTGGAAAGAGCTTCATGGAGCCAGTATCGTGTCCTGCCAATTCCACAATTAAATCAAACAATCACTCAGCAGTGTTGGGTATTTTGTGGATATTTGGGGCTTTGCAGTATTTTCTTACCGCCAAAATACCTTTAGCAATAATCACTCTCTGTATTCATATTGGGTCACACATGACAATAATACATTGCATTATTTCAGAATTCAGACCTCTTTAGATGGTATGCGCGGTAGTTTGCGTGGTTGGTTGGTATAGTGGTTGGTTTATTTGTGGCCCCAATATCCAACGTCCCTTGTTTTTTATCTAGATTGTTCTTGATCACTAGAGAGACCTCGGGCCTACATTTTAGGGATACCACACTTTCAGTGTTAGTGTTGTGTGCCACCATGGGCAATTGTGGTATTTTTGTGGTAATTTCCACTACCTCATATACGGTAGGGAACTATGTCCAGAGAGTATCTCTTCCCGTTGACTCATGTACCTCCAACAGGCTATGCTACAAACAGTCACTCACAACTGTCCATACTGAATAGAATCATGCATACATCTGCTTTAAAAAGACAATTGCACTGTTTAAAAATCTACCCACGTTTAAACCTTTCCCCATGCAAAATGAAAGAGAAAAATAATACACACTAGCTATCTGTTTTCAAATATTTTTGTATTATAGAAATTTCATTTAAGCACAGTTTAACTTTTTTTACAGAAATAAATAAAATGGTACAACATTATTTGTGATAAAATGAACAGAGAGCTGCGAGAATATATTCAATTGGTAACATTAAATATGCTGATAAGAGACTGATACTCCCTCTAATACACTGACTGAACAGCTTCGCGCACTTTCGCACAGCTCCCACTCGCTTCTGTAATTACCTTATCTGTTCAGCAGAAGTTTTCTCCGGCTATTCTCTTTCTGAATTTGGCTCCCTTGAAGATCAACCCCAGTGAAAACAAGCATCTGCCGTTCTCAAACCGAGGTTATTGCCTGGAGCTCTCAGCTTTTGCAGCAGGAATGCCCCAGCCAGGAAAGAGATCCTTCTCCCAGCTCTGCAAGATGTCGACTGTCTTCCCCCTCCTCTCAAGCTTCCCCAGCAAAGTTCTAATCACAGCCTCTAGCATGATACTTGCTATGACGCTGCTCCAATCAGAATCAATCATGTCATCTCCTCCCTCACTACACAATGGCTCACTTCTACAGTGGCAATTGTAACAAACTGATTTCCTGCTCCTTCGAGCTCTTTGCTTCCTGTAGTTTTGTGGACAGAGCAGCAGAGAAAAAAATGAATGTGCGTTTAAATGTTCACTTTCAGAGTAGGCCTAATTATTATTATTATTTTTTTTTTGCCAATTAAATAGATTTTATTTGTCAGGACTCAATGTTTTACAGTACGAATAAAGTAAAGTGCAATGCTGTTCTCATGCCTCCCCAGATTCAAGTACTCTGAAATTGAAATGCCCAGAAAGTGCACAGCAGCCTCCATGTGGAATTGTGTCTGAACAGCCACTGTTACAAAATGTGTCCTTGGATCGACCACGACGACAAAACCCGCTGGAAATGTTTCCATCTTTAATCGACTTCTTCAGTGGTGGGGCCGGATGAGCCACCACTGCTAGCTGGATCCCCGCCAGCTCCGGGGAAGCCACCAGGCATGCCACCTGGCATTCCACCTGGCATACCACCAGCACCCTGGTACAGCTTGGTAATGATCGAGTTGCACACTTTCTCCAGCTCCTTCTGCTGATGCTCAAACTCCTCCTTCTCAGCAGTCTGATTCTTATCCAGCCAGGCAATGATTTTGTTGCATTTCTCCAAGGTCTTCGTCTTATTGTCATCGCTGATCTGCCCTTGCAGCTTCTCGTCCTCCACGGTGGCCTTCATGTTGAATGCATAAGATTCCAGGGAATTCTTGGAGGATACCTTATCCCGTTGCTTTTCATCCTCAACTTTGTATTTCTCGGCTTCCTGGACCATGTGCTCAATATCTTCCTTGCTCAATCGGCCTTTGTCGTTCGTGATGGTGATCTTGTTCTCCTTGCCAGTGCTCTTGTCCACAGCAGACACGTTCAGGATGCCATTGGCATCGATGTCAAACGTTACCTCGATCTGAGGCACCCCGCGTGGCGCTGGAGGAATGCCGGTCAACTCAAACTTCCCCAGGAGATTACTGTCCTTGGTCATAGCCCTCTCGCCTTCATAAACCTGAATCAGCACTCCAGGCTGGTTGTCCGAATAGGTGGTGAAGGTCTGGGTCTGTTTGGTGGGAATGGTGGTGTTTCGTTTAATTAATACCGTCATGACTCCGCCAGCTGTCTCAATACCCAATGACAAGGGGATGACATCAAGCAACAAGAGATCCTGTACATTCTCAGACTTGTCTCCCGACAAGATGGCCGCTTGCACAGCTGTACCGTAGGCCACAGCCTCATCAGGGTTAATGCTCTTGTTCAGCTCCTTCCCGTTGAAGAAATCTTGCAGCAGCCTCTGGATCTTAGGAATGCGATTGGACTCTCCTACCAGTACAATATCATGTATCTGGGCCTTGTCGAGCTTGGCATCGCGGAGAGACTTCTCCACTGGGTCCAGGGTTCCTCGGAACAAGTCTGCGTTCAGCTCCTCAAAGCGGGCCCTGGTGATGGAGGTGTAGAAGTCGATGCCTTCGTAGAGAGAGTCGATCTCAATACTGGCCTGGGTGCTGGACGACAGGGTGCGCTTGGCGCGTTCACAGGCAGTGCACAGACGGCGGACCGCCCGCTTGTTATCGATGATGTCCTTCTTATGCTTGCGCTTGAACTCGGCCACAAAGTGGTTAACCATTCGGTTGTCGAAATCTTCACCACCCAAGTGGGTCTCTCCGGCAGTGGACTTAAAGATCCCATCTTCTATTGTGAGGATGGACACATCAAAAGTGCCACCACCAAGGTAAAAGATTAACACGTTTTATTAGTGGGTTATGTTAAATGAAGTTTTATTAGTCAGGCTAGTTGTTAATAAGGTTAGTTATTAATTTTCAAATGTGTCTCTTGCAACATAGGCATTTCAGGTGAAAAATAGTGTGCCTTTTGAATGTGCAGATGTGTGCTTTTAACTGTAAAATGGATTTGCATCTTATATGTAAAAATCGTTTTTGACTGAATAGCCTGTCTTTACTTATATGTCCATGTTACTCTGGCAACACATATAGCAATGCACCACACCCGTAGTGGTGCTGCATAAAAAAATGCTACCTGTGCAGTAATGCCGTACTCTGTGCTGTAACACGCCAAATATCCTTACAGCAGGCATGCAGCAACAGAAGCACAAGCACTCAGACACTGAATCAAATACTGCAAACTTATGCAATTATAAAGTGGGTAGCCCTGCATTGTTGACTCTTGGTTCTAGGAACTCTAGGGAAATGCCCAACACGTCTATTTATGTGCATAATGTGAGTGAAGCAAATGGTGCGTCTACTCCTCACGTGTCAAATGTTTATGTGGAGGGTGATTGCTCGTTGCCTATGACAGAAAATGTCTTATGTGTATTGAAGCACTTTGATCCGGAGGACTTACTACATTGTAAGGACACCCATTTTTTTCTGATGTCTCTCTTTTAGCTCTAGTTGTGTTCTCTGAACTAGGAAAATGTGTGCATCTGTCTTTGAGGGCACCTACTCCCCATTGTATGCTACCATCGACATTAAAGAAGTCTGTTTACATAATCACCTGACCTCTCTGCCCACCAGTCCTGGAGGACTGCTTTTGGAGAAATTAACAACGCACTGTACACTTTCTGGTTCCGCGGACCTACACTTAAATCACCCTTTGCGAGACCCAAGTGTAAAGAGTCTGCCACAATCTGGAGGGCCTATTGATCCAATTGACCGATCAGAATTACATGAATAGGTTCAGCATACAGACAGAGGTGCACTGCTTTCAACTCCCAATAAATCCAATATTCACCAACAAGAAACTTCACCTATTGACATATGTTCCTTCCCTGTTCTTAGCAGGATTCTTAATTTGTTGGACAAAGGTCATGATACCACTCATTTTCAAACGTGTGAATTTAATCTGTCATTGAAGGCGCTACAGGCCAAGATTAACTTGTTCAAGGGCTTCATTTTGGCTTGAAGCTCTAAAATGGTTAACAGTCAGGAGGAATCTGCACCCAACAGCGTGCATATGAAATCAGTATACTCCCAGACCGAATCTGGGAGTGCCAGGGTCCATCCTTCATCACACTTACCTCCTATTGTGAATCCCATTTTGGGTGATCTACAGGAGCGTGTCCACTCCTCCAAGGGGTTTGGTGTGGTGTTGGATTCAGGCATTCAGGCCAATTAAATCAGAATTTAATTGTGGCATAGATCCCT
Source organism: Ambystoma mexicanum (assembly GCF_040938575.1). Taxonomy (NCBI): domain Eukaryota; kingdom Metazoa; phylum Chordata; class Amphibia; order Caudata; family Ambystomatidae; genus Ambystoma; species Ambystoma mexicanum. Next base: position 658,094,330 of record NC_090932.1, on the reverse strand, counting down.
CAGCAGACACTATCAAGCAATCTGGGACATTACAGTCTCCAATGCATATCAAATATCCATATTGCAGAAGAATGTGCAGAGTCTTCTGGTTAGAATAGATGGAGGATTTTCTGATCAATTGTCTAAGGTGAATTGTACTGTTAATCATTCTGACTTTGCCATGTCTGAGCCTAATAGCCCGACACCCCTCGTAGACTGCATGGTGAAGGATCATGAAATGTTTCAGTTTATCCAACTTATCTCGACATACAAGAAGATACATTAGTTAATATCATCACAAAGCTTAAGGACTTGCATACCCCAGGGTCGGATGGAATCCCAAATGTAGTTTCTAAGGAACACCCTGAACTATGGGCAAAAATATTGAAATCTCTTTATACACATATTGAAGAGACAGGCTCCATTCCCGTCAGTTGGCCCAAATCAGTACTTGTTCCAGTCTGTAGAAAAGGGCAATAGTTTGGAACCAACCAACTATCATCTTCTGGCTATGATTGATATTAGCTAGAAGATTTTTGCCAGTATTTTATTAGGAAAAATAAGGACATGGGTCAAAAACAGTGCCTTGGTGTAAGGCGCTCTATAAATAAACAAATCAATCAATCAATCAATCAATCAAAAACAGTAAATTATTTAGTCCATACCAGTTAGGATTCTGGAAAAATTATAGCACCATATCTACCATTTGCATGCTCTAATATTTGAGTGAGGAGTACAGTAATAAAGATGGAAAAAATGTTTACTGCTGTCACATTGATTTTGTAAAGCTTTTGATCTTATATCAAGACCATTACTTTGGGAAAAACTCAAACATTGGGGAATTGACCCCACTTTACTTTACTATATACAGCAGCTGTGCACTAACACCTCAGTCACAATAAGATTGAATTCTGTATGTGCTCATACCAATTATTACCATACTAATTGGGGCTTGAAACAAGACTGTTTTCTGGGTCTTATATTATACAATCTTTACACTGCTGACCTACAACACGTACTGCGACAAGCCCTCAATTTTCCACCTAAGATAAATGGTGAACACATGTCTGTCGTATGTTGAGGCATAATATTGTACGGTCAGACCCTGATCGGACTACAGAGAACAATAGATGCACTAGTAGCACATATGCTAAAAAGTACCTCTTGGTTATTAATACTTCTAAGACTAAGACCATGTGCCTGAGCAAATGTACCCCAGAGAAAAATCTGTTTGTATGCAAATTGCAAAATGCTGCCTAGAACGTACAATTGTTTTCACTTACCTAGGCTTCCCTGTGAAAATAAGACCTCCACCATCATATTATGCTGAGGACGCTATGGTAAAACTTGGAAAAGTGGTTAATCCTAAAAAAAACGACATTGTGCTCCATGGTGGATACAACATTGAGCTTTTTTTAGAGGTTTATAATATCAGTATCATTCCTACCATTCTATATGCGCTTGATGCGCTATATAGCACTCATGTTTGTTGATTAGACAAACTCGAAGGTAAATTACTTCGTATGGTGATAAACCTATCCAATTCGGTGCCGGTAGAGGCGCTCAAATTAGAATTTGATCTGCCATCCTTAGTTTCAATATAGAATGTAAGGAGAACACTGTTGTGTGGAAAACTTATGAAAACAAGCTGTGACTCCAGTGATTTATTGCAACTTTTGGGTAAAATAATTGATGACGAAGGGAAAAATTGTTTTATAACAGAATTAAAATAATCGACTAAGACATATTTAGGACTTCTTAATATTTGGCCTCATATTTTTGAATCTTCGTACAATTGCGAGATGATAAAAAACACATCGAATTTGTGGGGTAGAGCTAATAATATAGATAGGCTGCATGTGAGGAAAAGATACAGTCAATACTCACATCAAAGCTTCCCTTTTTACGCACCTAGTAGCTACTTGACAAAAACATGTACCATTGAGCTAAAACGTTTTATATTGCATTTGCAGTTACATTGAATCCCCACAAAAGAACTTTTGGACATATGGCAAACCACCCCATTAATGGCAAGCTTATGCTGTCTTTGCCACAAGGAAGTCGAGTCCGCTTGACATATATTAACGGCTTGCCCAGATATGGGAACTTGTTACATTTAAGGCTACTTGCGATATGTCTCGATCGCCCAAAGTATTTCACACAACCAATTTTGGTCAACAATAATTGGGGCAAACTCGATAGTAATCACTGCAGCAGCCTTTGCGGTTTGGAGAGAGGCTTTGAGGAGATTTGATGAAATTGTTTAGCCAAACTCAATATTGAACAAATTGGTACCTGATTTGTTTTTATGCAATGTAAATAATGTAAATATGTTTGGTGCCTTCTTCTCTTTACTATACCATATTTAATTGGTATGATGATTGCGATGAAATGTGTTTGATTTTTTTGTCAAACCTTTTATGCTGTTTTCAACTCTGATGACATGATTTTTTCTGGTATTTAATTGATTGATGTGCTTAAAGTTATGCAAATAAACTAAATGCACAATAAACAAAAATGAAGTGCTTGAGTTAGATAATATAGCATCCTCAAATAAGGCTCAAGAGGAGTTGTCCCAACTACATCTGTGGTTTTCTCTTCCAAAAGTATTCAGCGTAAGGAGGGTACTGCTGGGAGGAAAGCAAACAGGAATTCTAAAAATATGCAGTCAATACAAATTGGCATAATTCCGCAAATAATTCATTACAAAATCTGCCTATGGAGAGTGCTACCGTAGATCTGAACTCCTTGAGCAATAGAATGAATATTGAGTTAAAGAAAGAGGGTAAATCTAAGGGGGTGGTATCCGCTAAAGACTCCCAACTAGATATTAAAGAGCTGCAATCTCCTATAGCAGACAAGATTCCAATCCTGAGGACTGCTGTTCAGACTAATGCCCCACAAATAAGCAACACTTTTTCTAAGTCTGAGCTTTTATCTTCATTACCACAGATAGTATCAATTGGCTCACTCCAAACTAAATTGACTGCCTTCTTTCCAAGTATTGACAAAAATCTTAAAGGTTTGGTCCTAAAGCGGATGTTATCTAGTAAATCGGCTGTTAATTCTGGTCCGGCTTCTCCATTAAAAGTGCCGGCTTTGGGCAGATTGGGGCTGATTACTGCTCTCCCTCTGATGAATGCAGCGGTTTCTGTAACAACTGAAGTGACCCCCCCCCTAGCAAAATATTAGACATTGGGCCTCATTACACAGTAGGTGGTAGCCATGGCGCTATTAGCGCCATGGCTACCCCCTACCGCCGTCGGAGTCTGGGTTCCCGGAATAGGGACTTACCGGTCTATTCCGACCTTTGCGGGACCGGTAAGTCCCCATTCCGGGAACCATTCCCCATTCCCATTTGAGCCCTGTAGGGCTCAATGGAATGGGGAAGGAGCTAATAGTGGTACCATTATTATCTCTGAGGTCCCTCAGCGGGAACCGTCCATAACGCCTGGGCAGACCACACGTTAAGGACAGAACCTGCTGAGGGACCTCGTAGTAGGGCGGTAGGGGATTACCAGCACCGGTGTAATGACACCCATTGACTGATAAGGGTCATTACTGTTCTAAGTATCTGGGATGGGAAACTGATATCAAACAGAATGTTTCTCTCAGATTTAATAGATCAAAGCTGCTGGATTTATTTAAATCAATTCCAGTGCTTAGATCTCTCCACTCTAATGATATTGAAAGGATTACCCTACCTGTAAACAATAATAATCACATGTTGTGCTGTGTTCAATCAGAGATAATTGCAAATCTTATCTTTGAGCAGCGCTGTGATTTACAGTATTGGGTTATGAGCGACATGCTATTGATTCAAATTTGTATCACATTGTACACAACCTTCCATTGTAGCATTGAAGGATGTGCAGGCAGTTAACTCTGCCTCTCTATTAGTCAATTCAAGGATGACTCTGCAGTCAGGTTTGTCAAAGGAAGGTCAGGACTGGTCTTGGATTGAGGCTACATTATAAACGTTCTGCGCTATTAAGCAGGGCTTGTCACATCCCTAGCCTTTGGTCCTCTCTTCAGGCCAAGCCTACCCCCACACTGCCACCCACCTTTTCAGTCATTCAACTGATGAAGCGTGTGTCAGTTGAGGCTTTTGCTGCCTCTTTCTCTTTTCCTCCTGCACCTCTGGCTGACTAACACCCTGGCACAGCCCTCTCCATGCTTCACTCTGCTATCTCCCACATTCCTGATGCACTTGCCCCTGTCATGAGGATTCACTTGAAGCCTAAAGCCAAGTGCAACTCCTTGTTCAACTCAGACCTCATCACCCTTAAACGCGAGTTTAGGATGGCTGAGAGGAAATGGATGGCATCTTGTACATCCTCTGACAAACTGGCCTGCTACCTACTCCAAAGAAGCGAGCTCACATACAAGCCTGTGTCTCTGCGGCATCTAACAATTTGGCTGAACTCTTTAATATCTGTAAGGAGGTGGCCAATCCTGCAGCAGTCTCTACCTCTCCTGTTCTGTCCCAGGCCCTCTGTACAGCCCTGGCTTCTCACTTCATCTCTGAAACTCATTACATTATGTCCACCCTCTCAGCCTCTCCTGCTTCTCCCTCCAGCCTCCCCTCTTACTCCGGCCCCTGGTGGCCACCCCCACTCCCTTCTGTGCCTTTCCTCTCTTCTCCCCTGATGAGGTTTCTAGACAAGTCCGATCTCTGAAAACCTCATCAAAACAGGTTCTTCCCTGTTCTTCCAAAACCATTAAGGAGCACATTGACACCCTTGCCCCTGACTTAGCCGACTTCCGCAAACACTCTTTTGTCCCTGGAACCTTCCCTTCCCCCTTAAGCACACTCTTGTACATCTGCTTCCCAAGAAACCCTCAGCCGACACCTCACTTCTGGGTAACTATTACCTGATCTGTATCACTGCTTTCCTGTGGAAACCCCTTGAAAAGCTGGATATCTCCCAGCTTAATCTTCCCACTGAATTTGTTGGTTGTCTCTATGACCATCAGTCTGGCTTCAGAACAGCCAGAAGCATGGAAACTGCTCTCCTGAACATCAGAGAAGACCTGCTCTATAACCTTGATTCTAATCTTCCCTCTGTCCTCATCCTTCTTGATTTCTCCCCTGCCTTTGGCACGGTCAACCATTCTGTGCTGCTCAATTGGCTCTGTGTTAACCTGGGTATCACTGATCAGGTTTGGCTAACCTCTTTCCTCTCTGACTGACCCTCCCAGGTCTAACTTGGTTCCTTCCTCTCCTATATCTCTCTCTCCACACGTGTTGTTCCCCGGGGGTCTAACCTTTCTTCCTGGTTGTTCAACCAATACTTAGCATCTCCCGCTCACCGCATCGCAGCACTCTGCTTCAACTTCCAATGCTATGCGGACAACACCAAGACTATTTTTAGGCTCTCCTCGCCACCTCCTCTCTTTCCCTCATCTCCGACTGCCTGTCTGCAATCCAAGAATGGTGCGCTGCCAATGATCTCTGCCTGAACTATAGTAAGATTGAGATCCTCCTCATTGGTGCTCCTTAGCTCCTACACCTCTCTTTCTCTGCACTCTCTGGCTGGCCTCCCTTGGCCCTCTTCCTGCTCCCACCTGTGAGGCTTAGAACCTTGGGTTATCTTCGACTCTAGCCTCTCCTTCTCTCCTCATATCTCTGACGTCTCTAAAAAGTCAAACTACCAACTTCAGCTCCTCAGAGGTATTCTTCACATCCTATCCTTCCCCAGGAAGCTCACTGTCTCTAGAGCTCTGTTCCTCTCTAGGCTTCTCTACTGTAACAGGCTATTTTTAAATGTGACTGCTTCTACTCTCCGTCCTCTCCAAATCATCCAGAACAGGACTGCGAGACTTGTCCTAGGCCTCAAGCCCAGGGATTGTATCTCTCCAGTACTGAAATCTATCCATTGGCTCCCAGTGGCTCCAAGGATCATATTGAAGACCCTTTACATTGTCCACAAGGCCTTCTGGGGCCTGGGATCAAAATATCTCTAGCGTTCTCTTCAGAAGTATCTACCAACACAAGCTCTTCGCTTTTACACTTCCAACTCCTTGAGTATTACTTGCTTATCAAAGCAAAGAGCTGGAGGCAGATCTCTCTCTTCGGCTGGTGCCTCACTCTAGGACAGCCTCCCTGCCTCTCTGAAACATGAGCAGAACCATCTCAGGTTCCGGAAGCTGCTCAAGACCTTCCTCTTTGCTTCAGCCTTCTCTCTACTCTTTCTTGCTGATCTCCTGTCTGTCACTGCACTGGTTACCTGGCCACCCTCAGAACCTTGTTCCCAGGTTCCTGCTCCCCAGTTGTTTGTTTGTTTGTTTTATTATTTATATTGCGCACCAGACTCGGGGGTATACGGGCGCGAAGGCATAAGGAGGGTTGTTCAGATTATATTCCAGGTTACAGATTAAACATAGGGGTACAGCTACGGTTACAATGCTGTAGATATGTATTGTCAAGGATCACAGATGTATATACAGTAAGTTTACAAGAATGCAGGTATGACATGGAATATATATATATATACATACACAAATATGCAGAAAATACATGGGATCCTAGATGTCAGAGGGGTTAGGCATCATGGTCTTTGAGCCATTGAATCAGGTTGGATCTGAATTGTCGGTAGGGGAGATCTTCCCTTAGGGCAGGGGGAAGGGAGTTCCAATATGGTGCTGCTTTAACAGCAAAGCTGCTCCCACCAGATTTAGTGAGTTTGAATCTGGGTACTAACAAAAGGTTGCAGTTGGCTTTTCTTAGGGGGCGAGAGGCTGTTTGTCTGGTGAATTTTGGTGAATCTGTCTATAAGGTATTGCGGGGCTGCGTGATTAAGACATTTGTGTGTAAGGGATGCTGTTTTGAGGAGGATTTTGTCATTTGTGGTAAGCCAGTTAGTAGATCTCCTGAGGTCTGATATATGGGCGTTTTTGGGGAGGTTTAGGGCAGCTCTCAGGGCATTATTTTGAAGTGTCTGTATTTTGGCGGTGCTATGTTTGTTACTGCCTATGTAGAGGGCGTTGCAGTATTCTCGTTTTGATACGATAAGTGCCCTTGCTAGAATGACGCAATTATTAGGTGAGAGGAAGGACTTGGCTCCTCTTATTAACTTGCAGGTGCAGGAGGTGGCTGAGGCCATGGCATTTACTTGTTTACCAAAGGTGAGCGTGGAGTCTATGTAGAAGCCTAGGGTTTAAACTACTTTGGCCACAGTAAGGGTGTTGTTGTCAATTATGAAGGAGTCATAGTTGGGACCTAGTTTTTTGATGTTGTAGGGAGTGCCTAGAATGAGGAGTTCAGTTTTGTCATCATTCAGGCATAGACCGTGGGAAGCCATCCATGCCTGGATGATGAGGTAGACTCTGTTCACAAAGGCCAAATCCTTGTCATAATCTCCCGTCAACAGGATGAGGATCTGTGTATCATCTGCGTAGTTAGTGTAGGTGATACCTAGACCATCTAGATCATCGAAAAGGGGCTTTGTGAAAATATTGTAGAGGTAGGAGATACACATGATCCTTGGGGAACGCCGCATGAGATAGGTGCAGGGTCTGCAGCTGGTAGAGGAGAGAAGACTCCCATTGTCCTGTTATCTAAGAAGGACTGGATCCATGCTACTGCTTCATGGGAGAAGCAGGTTGCCGAGACCAGATGATTGCAAAGTATTGCATGGTCTACTAGATCGAATGCGGCAGAAAGGTCGAGGAGTAGTAGGAGTGAAGTCGTGCCTTTATCTCTTAGTGTGTCTATTTGTGCCTTAAGGTCTAGGAGTGCAGTCTCGGTACCATGCTGAGGTCTGAAGCCTGACTGTCGAACTCCTAGGAGGTGTTTTACTTCCAGGTGGTGCTGAATTTGTAGGTAGGCTACTTTGTCCAGGATTTTCAGTAGGATCGGCACAGTGGTAATGGGGCGGTAGTTGGTTGAGATGGAGGGGTCCAGTGTTTGCTTTTTGAGGAGGAGGAGGACCCAGGAGTGTTTCAGGTTGCTAGGCATGGTACCTGATGTGAAAGAAGTGTTTATAAGTTTGGTGATGAAGGGTGAGAGTTCATGGGCAGGGTCTTTTATGATGGTATTACCCAAATTGGTCGTTTTCAATTGTTCGAATGAACAATTGACCGAATTTAAAGGGTCACAATTGACCTTTTCACAATTGACCAAATATATATATATATATATATATATATATATATATATATATATATATATATATATATATATATATATATGGGTTTTGGGGGGTTTGGCATTGGGTGGGCGGTTGTGGGGGGGTTTCCCCCCACATATATGGTACAATTGACCTTCACAATTCGGTCAATTGTGAAAAGGTCAATTGTCATTCGAGCAGTTGTAAAACGATCAATTCGTATAAAACCTTTATGATTTGGGCTGGACATGGGTCGCCCTGGCAATTGGAAGGTTTGAGAGTGAGGGTGACTTTCTCAACGTCTTTAGTGGAAACTTTGCGAAAGTAGAAGGGACGGGTGTCGAGTGTGGGTGGAGAAGGAGTGGATTTCAGGGTAGGTAGTGAATTCGAGGTTGCCTTGGAAGGGGTGCCTATGTTGACAGTATTTGGGATAGCTATGGAGGCTTTTTTGTTGTGGATCTTCGCCTGAAGCATTGTTATCTTATTTGCAAGGGCATTTTGTATGCCTGTGCACCAGTCTTTATCCTTGAGGCAGGAATCGGGAGCTTGGATAGGGGATTCTACTTCCTTTAGGATGGCGAACAATTCTTAAGTGTTGGATTTAGATTGAGTAATACGGGTGTTGTAAGATGTTTGTTTCACCAGGATGATTTCTTTTTTGTAGAGGGTAGCTAAATTCTTCAGGTTATTTTTGTTGGTTTCTGAGGGGTCAGATCTCCAGGTTTTTTCACTTAGGCGTTTCTTTTGTCTGATGTCCTTTCAGTAGGGGTGTGAACCAGGTATTTAGGTGTTGGCAGGGTTTGCTCTTCCTAATTTTCGGTGGTGCGATGGTGTCAAGGGAGACAAGCATAACTTCATTGTACTTTTCTACCATAGAGGCAGGGTCAGACTGATCTGAGATGCAGTTTAATGTGGGGAGAATAAGGGGGATAAGATTTTCAGGGATAATATTTTTTTTATTTCTAGTAGGTGCGGTGGGAGCTAGGATGCTGTTGTTCATGGGTGTGGTAACTTCTAGGGTGAAGGATATCATGTGGTGGTCGGACCAAAGCTGGGGCATTATAGAGGTGATGGTGGTTGGGCAGTTATGTTCGGCAATCCAATCGAGGGTCCTTCCTTTGATGTGTGTAGGATCTGTAATCTTTTGGGTAAATCCTAGTTCTTCAAGGGTGCTGTTAATTTGTAAGGCATTGCGGTCACGTGGGTCATTGAATCCAAGATTGAAGTCACCTAGGATGAGACATTGAGTGGATGTTTTTAGATTGTCAGATAATAGGTTCATGAGGCCTTCCTCAAAGGAACCTAGGGAGCCTGGTGGTCAATAGATCAGGTGGATGGTGATAGTTTGGTTGTTGGCAATGGTAAGTTTAGCTGTGAAGGATTCACAGGAGTTAGTATTATGAGGTGAGGAGAGTTTTAGAGCTAGGTGATTTTTGATAATTATAGCGAGGCCACCACCTCTAGACGTGGTGCGATCCATGCGTATAAGGGTATAATTATCTGGGAGAGCTAGCATGATGGCTGGTCCTGCTGCGGGATGAAGCCAGGATTCCGTGATGGCCAGGAGATCTAAGTTCTCATTTTGGATTATGTCCGCTATTTTCAGTGGCCTGGGCTACCATAGAACAGGCGTTTATTAAGGCACCTTTTATTCCAGGTAGGGTAGTTGGGGCAGTGGACGGCTGGACTTTGTGTTGGTGTTTTGGGGGAAGAGGTGGATTCTCTAAAGATTCGACTGTTAAGTTGTAGTCGGCGGTGGCCAGTGTTGTCTATGTGTGGTGGCGTATTGGTGGTATGCAAGGTGCGCCTATAGTGATTAGATGCAGGTTGGGTCTTAGATAGCGGGTCATAAATTCTTGGCAGTCTGGCACAGAGTCTTAGGTTACACTGTTGGAGGCTGCAAGGGTTGGTGGCCATGATGGTTTGCACCTGGGGTACCCTCCATGGGATAGTTGGGTCAGTGGTTGGGATAAATAGCGGATGGTTCTGAGTAGAACTGTGTAGAATAGTGGAAGATACATAGTAAGCTAAAGTAATTAGCTTGGAGAGCTGGTCACCTAATAGCAGCTTTGATAGTACAAGTGAAGATGAGTAAGCACTGTCTGATAACTGCTTGGCATATACGGACAACCTAAATGCGAGATTACTGAGATGGGCAGGAATAGGTAGGCTGGTGGACAGGCAACCTCGATGCAAATTTGCTAGAGTAGGCAACCTAGATGCAAGTTTACTCAAACAGGCAGCCTAAATACAGATTTGTTAGAGCGGGTTGCCTAAATGCAAGTTTGCAAAGACAGGCAATCTAAATGGAGATTTGCTAGAGCAGGCAACCTAAATGCAGGTTTACTAAGACAGGCAACCAAAATGCAGAATTACTAGAGCAGACAATATAAATGCAGGTTTACTAAGACAGGCAACCAAAATGCATAAATACTAGAGCAGGCAATCTAAATGCAAGTTCACTAAGACAGGCAATCTAAATGCATAATTACTAGAGCAGACAATCTAAATGCAGGTTTACTAAGACAGGCAACCAAAATGCAGAATTACTAGAGCAGGCAACCTAGATGCGGGTTTACTAAGACAGGCAACCTAGATGCGAATTTGCTAGGGTAGGCAGGAATAGATGGGCTGGTGTCTAGTGGAAACAAAACAGTCGACCTGAACACAAATTCTCGGAACAAAAATAGTTGAGGCAGCAGGCAAGGGTTGTTGAGCAATAACTGGTAGCTAATGGTCATTTAAATGCATAATTGCTAACGCAGGCGGGTATAGCTAAGCATTGGTGGATAACTGTTTTTCATGTGCAGGCATCCTAAATGTAGGTTCGTTAGAGCAGGCCAGCGTTGCTACAAAAATACATTTTGTTAGGCTCAGGTCAGTTAGGATGCATATATGGTCTAGCAACTCAGTATGCTGGTGGCGTGATGAGCAGAAAGACAGGCTAGTGTTTTAGGAGCAGGCAATAGGGGTGGCAGTAGGGTGGCTAATAGCCTGGCTAATAGCCATGCCCTGGAGTCACGGCATAAATTCAGCACAATCATCAGAAGCTGAATTTAAGTTATTTAAATGCCAGTATGCATTTTTAAAGTTAGATTGCTGCCGCTTGGGAGATTGAGCGTGAAGGGGCTAGTTAGGCAGTGGGTGATATGCCTCCAGCTTACCTCGTCAGCCTGGCTGGATGCAGGTGGGGGTGCTACTCCATCAGCAACACACGGCGACGATGGGGAGCTCCGGCTCCTTCGGAGGGATCAGCTGTGAACAACAGAGTTAATGCGGTGGCATTGAACTAGTCGTGAATCGACAGTAGGGCGTCGGCATGTGGGAGTCCATGGTCCATACAGCTCCAGACAGGCTCACGACAGGCCCTTTGGCTTGGCCCTTTGGCGCTGACTTCCGCGCAGCGGCTTCTACCTGGCGGTGGAGGCGGGTGCAGGATAAGGGGCCGGGTAGCCAATCACGGCTTTGGCAGGTCCTGCACCTTTAAAATGGGCCCAGGGACGCAAAAAGGTGGCGGCCATTAAACGCAGCATGAACAATGGGGGATCAATGTGCGGGCAGCGTTTTCAGTGTATTTTTGCCTTCAGGTTCTTGATTTCAGTGCGGGTTCTGTACACTGTGCCCAGTGTACAATGTGGGAAAAATGCATTGATGATAGATGCAGTTTGCAGGCCGCGGCGAATCGTGTTGATCTCCTCACTTGGTGGCTCCGTGCTAGGGAGGTGGGAGAGAGGGCTCCTGCCCGCTCCTCTCGTCGAGTTGGCTGAGATGTGTACACCTGCACTGTGGCCTGACAACACTGCACTTTGGGGCTGTATCTGTTACCCTATAGTCCCCTTACCTGCACTTTCAATTACCTTCTGGCTGGACTTAAACCCCTTTACTGCCACTTGCTAACCACACTTCCTCATTTGTTTATTTATTTATATATATATATTTGTTTTACTCTATCTTATTTCCTGCATTTCTCGCCCTCCCCTTCCCCTGTCACTTCTTTTTTCCCCTCCTTGCACGTGAGCAATCTCAATGTCCCTGGTCAAAGTAAGATCATTGTCTTGTCCCCCCTTGTTCCCTTACAATGCCACGTCGGACCTTGAAGAACTTGTGAATAGGTGAACTATAAATAAAATATCATATCATATCATTAGTATTCTTTCATGGGATACATGTGGGTTGAGCAATCTCAATAGATGGTTCTATAACCCTGAATATTTAAACACATGTCAATTCCTGATGTTTCACGAGACAATGACCTGCTCTAACTTTAATCTTTATGGCTATTTGACTTTTATCAGTCCTGCATTCCGAGCTAATCTTGGACGACTTAGTGGTGCTGGAAATTGCAAATGACATAAACCTGAAAGTAGCTACTGATTTGGTACATACATCTGATGGTCTTTCGGCGGTTTGTGTTTAGTCTTTAGAGGAAAAGTGGGCATTTTTGCTTATAAAACTATATTGTAATCCGGCCAAACATTTACTTGGTAATTTTCATCAGAATCTATCTGATCTATTGGAAAAATTGATGATTGCATGTCCCAGATGTTATGTTATTCTTGGGGGCGAGTTTAACTGTGATTGTTTTGAGGGATCCAAGCATATCTCTAGTACCATGTCATTTTTATTAACCTCTTTAAGTGAACAAAGAGGCAACATTTGAGATGAGATTCTCTCTAATTGGGATCTTCAACAGATGGAGGTAACCCCAAGCTTTGCTAAAACCATATATACTTTTCCCAGAGGCAACTTTTCCTCAAGGATTGATTACTTTTACATTTCTTCGGGATCCAGTGTTTGGTGATCATCTGATTTTGGACTTCAAAGTTGAAATATGGATCCCAGTTCATGAAATTGATCCTTCACTAGCCCTTTGATTGTTTGATCAACCAGGGCTATCATTGAAATGGAACTGACCAATTCACTTGTTCATTAAAAAAGGAGTTTAAGCAATTAGGGGGTTTGTACAAAACAGATTTGAATTCTTATAAGAGGGAGGCAACTTTGACTGAGTTGGTGATCCTATGTTTAAAGAGGACTGCCAGATCGACTATGGCTGTTCTGTAGAGATCCTATAAACATACATTTTATGCCAGAGTTTCTGCCTCTAAAAAATTTAAGAATACTAAAGATCTAAAGAGACAAAATGCAACTAAATTGCAATATGCTAAAATTAAAGCCTCCTTCTACCAGATGCATAAGAATTATATTATATAAAATCCCTGAGGATTGACATGAACAATAGAGAAAATCAGGTGGTGTTAAAACATCTCTGTGGCAATAAAATGAGGACCTTTTGGTCTACTATCAATACGGATGTAGGTAATTCTGGAGGTACTATTGCATCTGCAGTACCTGAGGATGCATGGGTCAAGTTCTACACTGCTAAATAGAAACGGCTGAAAATGTTCTTAGGTGTGACAGACCCATGAGTGAGCACTTGTATTCGAGGTAATTGCACTTGGAATGAGGAGAATATTAGATGGGCTATATCTAAACTGAATCCATCGAGAGCTTCTGGCGCTGATGGTATTCCATTCTTGATTTTGAAGAGTGGCTCTGTATTATGGGCTCAATCTTTAAAATCACTTTGATCATATATTTATGTTCAATTGTATTCCAGTGTCTTCGTCACAATCACACATAATTCCCATCTTTAAAAAATGGGTCCCCCTGGGTGCTGTGAATTATATACCCATAGCTCTCACCAATGCAGCCTCTAAGGTGTTTGCCCTGTTAATTCTAAGGGAACCTGAAACTGTTTTGCAGCAGTCAACAATTATTTAAAGGTCACAGGTTGGCTTCAAAAAGAACATGGGTACAGCGTTAAACACCACCATATAGACTCATCTATTGTACAATGATAGTCAAACTGGTCCAATTTATATGGTATCCTGGGACATGTCATCAGCATTTGATTCTGTCATTAGATCTGTCCTGTGGAATAAACTAGTGAGGTTTAAGATACGCTAAGAACTAGTACAACTTGTGGCTCTTTTACTTCAAAATACAACTATTAGGATCAGGATTTCCAAAGAGGGAAGGAACACTTACAAAATGTATTGCAACTTTTACGGGAGTTAAACAGGGCTGTATCTTGCCATCAATCTTTTTTAATATGTATTTTAGCAACATTGAAGAATTGTGGACTGTTCCTAATATAACACTGCTGAGTCTATGCAAGTAGAGGTTGCATTGGCTTGCCTTTGCCAATGACCTAATACTCTCTGATAGGATGGCTTAGGGTTTCCAAGTCAAATTGAATTGTTTTCTTCAATATTCACTAGCTAATAACTTGCAAGTTAATGACTTCCAATCCAAGATAGTTGTATTCTCTATAGCCCATAAGTTCAGAACTATGTCCTGGATCATTGAAAAAGACTGACTAGATTGAGTTGTTCAACTGAGATATTTGTGATACAATCTTATTAATGCATCATCTATTAGTATGTGGACGAATCCTTTGCTAGAAAAGCTCCAACCTCTCACATCACATATGAAATGTGTATATGCTGGTTTTGTGTACATTTTCATTAGTTCCACTCAAACTATTATTTGATGAAGATTGAGCCCATATTGTTGTGTGGCTTAGATATAGGGTTACTTGACGTAGGTGACTATTTGAACTATTTACAGGGACAGGTTTGAAAAGAGGTTCTTTGTCTCCCCAAATCTATGCCAAATGCTATCATAAGGCATGAATTGACACTTATATCCCTGTACAATATATATCGCTGGAGGTAACTGTCTAACTGCAAAACTTCTAGCCCCTCTGCGCAATTCTCTATATGTTGATTTGATTTCAAGGATGGTGTATGCTTGCCCCACTTCAGCAAATATATACAGACTGAAGATGCTTTTACTTCTCAATGAAATCGACTCTACTGAAGAAGTACTCATCAATCAATCTTGTAATGTTAAATGATATGAATGTTAAAAAAAAAGAGTTTAAATTTGACTGGCGATGCACAATAGACCTCATAGGGACATATAGCTCATTTAAAGAATATGATAAATTCCCTGGGGTAAAGAGTCAACTTAGTACTTCCCTGATATGCTTGCCATGCAACAACGCATGAGCACTTTACATGCAATTTTGCCTAAATCAATTTGCCACCAGAGAACATACCAAAAATTAGGCTTCTTTTAAGGATTTCTCCATATCTACACACTGTTGATATTGTAGAAAACAAAAATGAGACATATTGCATTCCGTATTTTAGTCACAGTAGGCTTAGATTTCTTAATTCTGAAATAAACTGAGCTCGAACATGCGAAAGACCTTCTCTGATGTGGGGTGCGAGAGAACATTGCTCTGATCCTGTCTCTATATCGTTTTCTGAACTTTATTGAGACACACATTAAGGGGCTGCAACAGAATCTGATGAATGGATTGTCTATACTTCTTCTTTTATATGCTACTATTTAATAAATTACCAAATTGGATTTTATTGATATGTTTTAATAACATACTTTTGTATTTGCACTGATTGTTAATCTAATGTATGAAATTGTAATTGTGATCTTTTGTTCGTATGTCATGGTTTTCCTTCTTTCTAAATGTTGTAAAGGTTTGAACCAACCAGATACAATAACACATGTTTTTTCTCCAAATTCTCCCCTCCACAGTAGATAGATGTTCCAGAAGGGCAAATGGGTGAGTCTCAATACCATAGAGGAGCTTAGGGACCATTGTTGCCTCGTAATATCTAAACACTGGCTTGAGTGAAAACCTGCCAAGCTTTATGTCAATCATTTGCATTTTCATAATCAGCTTCCTGGATAGGTCGACTGCTATTCAAAGAGGGTCTTGCATACACTGGGAAACCCAAATAAATCAGAGAATCAACACAGAAACAATGAATTGTCTATGTATCATTTAAGATTACAATTCTTTCTTACTGTTTGTGAATCTGATTATTTTAGATTTTGTGGGGTTCACAATGAGTGCATGACCCTTCATAAATGTTACAAACGAAGTAATCAGGCGCTGAAGACCAATTTTAGTGGCATCAAACAGAAAAAAAAACATCAGCGTACGAAAGGCATTGGAAAAACAGATTTAATAGTTTAGGGGCGACCAGTGAAAGCGCGCAGAAGGCCTCTTTGATGTCAGCTAAAATGTCCAGCTTCCCCACTTTTGGGTGCTGTAATGATGCAACATAATGTTCCTGCTTCCACATGTAGCACGTATAGAAATGCGGCATGAGGTCACTGTTTTACCACATTTTGCGTGTGCACTTGTGGTACACTAATTTGTGTTTTTGTCAGCCAGCGTGGCAATGCTGATACCTCATGTCATAGCCTGTACTGTACTACTCGTATTGCCATGTGCTCCTTCTAGGACTGCAAGAAGTTATTTAATCCACCAGGTTGTTGACTTCTCAAGGGTGACATGTTCTCTTTTGTGTAACAGCACTGGGAACAACACAGAAAAGAAAATGTTGCTACTCTCGAAGGTGCTTCTGCTTTTGGCAAAAAAACAACAACACATTTATATAATTATTCCTTTGCGTTAAATGGTTTCTGTTCACATTTCCAATTTGGTAATTATACACCCTTTTCTTGCACTTTGTTTTCCTAAATGAGAGTACAGAGCTATATACTAATTATAATCAACGTGTGAGCTCATTTGCATATTACATTTTCTCTATCCGCATTAAAGAACCTTCTTTAGTTTGTATTTTGTTTTCTCTTTTTATCGCTTTGTAGTTGACGTTATGTAGCTGGATCTTCAGGTGCAAGCAAATATGTGAAATTGCTGTTCTCACCACCTGCCAGGTAACATCACTTCCGTTTAAGTTATGTAATGAGAGGAACAAGCAAATCCATCCTTAAGCGCTAAAATTAGAAACAACGAGCACCAGAACACTGGGCAACTGATCAATTCTTCACAGGTTTTGACACACGCCATGATTTAAATGAATGCACAGATCCATATGTCAAATGTAATTTAAAACACGTTCATTTATGGCAATAACGTTCAATTTGCCGAAATGTTTTGAACGTGGGATAACGATGTTTTTGGCGAACGCTTGTCTTCGTTGTTGGAAGCAAGTCAGTCCAGATGTATTTCTTTATGGCTGTATTAAACCATCCACGTTTTGCTCAATATTCTCTCATCAATGTGCTTCCACTTCCGGCCCTTTCTGCCAAATTATCAGCTGTGACTGCGGGTGATCTGTTCAAACAATTGTCGACAAAGCCAATAGGTGTGACTCTTGTAAAGACGTTTGCCAGGCATTCGAAATTTCCCAGATAATCACTGTCCAGACATGGGAAACGGGGGTGAAAATTCATTCACGGATAGAGCACAGCATCCCTCCAGCATGTTTTACCCAAAGGGAAGAAACGCCCTGCTCTGTCCAGCCACGGGCAGCATGTCGTGCACAGCATTCTGTGTTATGTGTATCCTTTTGCAATGCACTGCAAGACATATTAGAAACGCAGTTCTTGGCCCACTCAGTATCTTCACGGTCTGCCACGTGCATAGCAAACGTTGTCACTTGATGGCCATGCTGCTAATTGGCAGAATCGAATCATTGCGGTGTGGTAATGGTAGCCCCCTCCCCTAGAATAAATCTGAGTTGTAGAGCCCCAAAGCGCACAGGGAACCTCTAGTGCCCCTGAGGTGTATTTGACCTGCGGGCTGATCGCAATAGGGGCTGTGTTCGGGTTTCCCCAAATCTAGAAGCACATTTTACAGAGGTCGTTCCTCAATTACAAAAATACACATAGCCCTGAAGAAGGCTCTCCAAAAGTGAAACCGCTCCCATTAGGAGCGCTTTCTAGAACTATTCTAGTCTTTGACCTCAAACGTAGAATTTCAGAATGTGTTTGTCTGAGAAGCATCTGCGCGATTGAACTGTAATAGTAGTTCTCCTGCGCTCATTTTATTGAAATGCAACTGCTTTCTTGTCATGGGTGTCCAGCTGTAGAGACACACAGATAAACAGAGTGTCACTTATGTGGAGAAAAGTAACACACTGGGTGAGTACTATTACGGCAAAGAAACCTTTAATTCCCCCACGTGGGGCCTTTTGTAGTCTACATGACAGCATATAGTAAGGAGCACAGCCGTAAAATCGCGTATGAAGCCTGCCATCAGAATCCTGGAAACATGCTGAGGCAGCTTCCATCCAGTGCAGAGCCAGATGGGCAATACATTGTGGGTATGCACATTAGTTCAAAGATCAAGCATTTACTCTAAGAAAATGTATTTGTTTATAGAACAGTATTACTTTATACATAGCCATTTTCAATTTTAGACTGACAGCTCTCAGGGATGCAACCAACTGCATTCACGTTTCACCCTACTTAGTGATTCCCAGTGCATACACAGGCTGACATTCTACTTTCAAAGGCCACACTTCATTGAATTATATCATAGCTATTGATGTGGTACATTGTGATCAGGCTACATATTGGCAACATTAGGAAATGGGTTGCATTGGGGAGATTGTACTGCCAGCCCGTATCATCTTTTTGCCAGGCAGAATTTGTATAACTTTACCATAGTATAATGCAATCTTAAAAGTATTATTTTTCTGAGTGTATATCCTGCTACGACTCCTTGTCCTGCATATCAGTCTTTGTCCTGTCCAAGGGTAGTCCAGCACTGAAATGCTAGGCAATTCTCCTCTGAACAAGAGTACCATCAGCAACCCCAGACACGTGTTTCGGCCTAGTCAGGCCTCCTCAGTGAGGTGGAGCTGTGCCTCTCTAAGAACAGTGAGCTAGACAGCAATGTTATAATTCAGACAGATGCTTCATTTTTGGCAGCCATAAGTAGCATATGTGGGCTCCAGGCCTCTGTCACCAAACTGTAGACCACATCTTTCTCAAAGGGTTTAAATTAGGACCAGTGCACTCCTTCCAATGAGCTGAGTTAACATATGGATACAACTACGAGTCAATGACACAATTGAGGGCATACTTGGAACTTTATGAGTGAGTTATTTCATAATGGTTACCTGTGCACATAGTTGGTTGTAAGCCTTCCGTGTGCTTAGCAGGGAGACAGTTCATTAAACAGTCAGTCATTTCTGTGGTTAAAGTCAGACTTGTAACAGAGGAGATTTGCTCCTACAAGTCATTTGATGGGCACCCATGTGATCTGTTAGATGAGGGTGAATAGTGTAATTATCAAGTTTCCAAAACTTAAAAGCCTTGTGATTTAATCACAGATGCCGGAGACATGACGCCTATCTGCAATTAATTATTTTACTGGAAATAGGGGCATTGTTTTCCCCTTCCTATACAATGATTTTAAGGAGATGTTTTCCAGCTTTCACTGTCACATATAGACAGCTGAACAATTAGAACCTTAAAGCCATGCTGTTCATCTTAAATTTGTTTCTTTGGGCCCAACTGCCCAAATTACGCTTTGTCCCACTCCAGGGCCATTCTATCATCTGCACGTTGTACAGGAGGATGTGTTGTCAAACGTTCAGAAATAGTTCAGAAATAACACAGCATTCCTAAGTGGTTGGCCTCTTTACACTCCAACAACAAAGGATGACCTGTTAACTGCAATCTATTAACCATAATTGAAATGGCTATTATTCTAGATTTGGACCAGTTGATGACATTTCTTAAGATGTTGAGCATATTATGGACCCCCAAACATTCTGCGCTTCTCCTTTAGGTAAAAGCTCAATGTAATTTCATCTATTTCAGTTCGCCATTTTTTCCTAGGTTCCAAATAAATCTGCATGGATTGTTTCTCCTTTTCACTTTGCTTTTCGACCTGACAAATGAGGATAACAGTGACACTAGGCACACAGCCATTTTGAAGATATACCTCCACTGCATCATTTGATTTAGCAACAGTATGGCATTCGTTTACACTGCTGTTTTGTAACTTTATTTTCTTAGGTCTTAACGGTTTCTTTGTCAGAGACCACAGCACACCGTTCACCCCATCAATGAGGGGCGACAAACTTTTCAGGCAATCTGTTCCCATCAGGAATGGAATTTCACTGATAGATGTGATCAAGACTTCCTGTCTCATTCTGTGTTTTCCTGTCTTTATGTCAACTTCAGTGACACCTTCGATAGGTACCTCCTTGCCATTAAAATTATGTAGCAGACCTTCATTTTATTTCACTCTGATCTGATTTTGTGGAGATTTCCCTTCATTGATACTTTTTACCAACTCTTTGGACATAATTGTGGCCTGTGCACCTGTGTCAATCATTGCAAATGTATTTCAGTTTTCTTCCACAGTAATGGGAGCATAATACCTGTCCTCAATTTCTTCCAATGCACACAGAAAGTGTGAATTTCTACTGATTTCAGGACTCCCTTTTCTCAGGCCCGTCTCACTTTTTGCCAAACACAGGGTTAGATGAAAGGATATCTTTCCCTCCTTTTTGCCCATCTCATCTCGGCAATCTTGGTCTGTCTTGTCACGTTCAGAAATCATCTGGAGTGTAACCACTGTTCGCCCCTCTGTTCGGGGACCATCAGTATTCACACTGCAGTGCTTCAACTGAACATGCTCATAAACATCACATGGTAACTTGTCATTTTCTGACTCTGAGCACCTATTTGCAACAGCATCATCCTTTTTAATCTCTTGAAACATAAGTGGCTCAAAGAATTCTTCAGGTGACTAGGCTGTACCCTCTTTTTCAGTACTAATTTTTCCTGTTTCCATTTTATAGGCCTTTTGAGTATCTAGAGTGAACACTTTAACAGTCACACCCACTTCATCATCAGTTGTTTTGTCAAAGCATGTGATGTCTTTTTTGAATCTGTCTCTGTTCTTTTGGAACTTCAAGTTCATTCCCTTTTTTAGTTGCACAGAATTCCATAGTTTGATTCAACGCTGGATTAAACCAAACTTCCTTTTTATGTGTGGTTGTAATCCCTACCTCATTCTCATTTGCGGGAATCTTCATGTTTAAATCAGTAAGCAATTAATGACTGTTACATAAGACTGGTTTATGAGATTCTGTATTTTTATCATTGCGGTTGCCATAAGCATTTAGTCACGTGTTATCAGAAGTCACTAGATCGCTTCTGCGACCTCCCACCCCTTAATTTGATGACTGTTTTTGAACTGCACAGTGTGATGCTGTAAATGCATCAGTGGGACAGGGCCTCTGTATCCTTGTCCTTTACTGCTTTTTATCGTGTGTGCTGTTGTGTTTTCCATGCAGGAGTTCATGCGGGACTCCTGGTGGTGCAGCTCTCTCTTTTTGTTGGGTGAACAGACCTATGGGATACCCTTATGGCACCTATGGGTGGGGGTACAACCCTGTGCCCCTAGTGTATGTTTTTAGGTACCTGTGTGTGGCCCACAGAGCAGGGTAAGAGCTGGTGGCAGCTCCATGCTGAATTTGACAGGTGCTCTGAGTATCCTCCATTTTGGGATTGATTCCTGATAGGAAACAAGATGGCCCCCGTGGCCTGTTGCTTTCAACTGCCTGTTACCTTGTTTTCCCAAAGTCCTGGGAAGCCCTGACTCTGTCCCTTACCCCTGACCGGCTGTTGGGTGGAAGTTCCATATATGGTGTTGTTGTGAAGTCCAGGCCAGACTGGCTGGATCCTTCCCAGTGACTGTATGTTGTGGGTACACCCTGTGGGTGGGACCTGGGTGAATGTAGTGTGTGACGAATACGCATTCTGTGTTGTGGGTATCTAGTATCTGGTGTTTGACACAATGACTGATACAGCCCTGCCCCGAAACTGGTATGAATGCAGTGTGGAGTGTTGAATGGCTGCATACTTGTCCCAATACACATAACTTGTTGTGAGTGTCTGGAGAGAAGTGAATGGCCTGAATGCACTATGCACCTGATTGGCTGCCTGCCTGCACGAATGCACTTCTGTCCGATTGGTTGCCTGAGTGTGACTTTGTTTTGCCAGAGTAAGGAAGTACATACGTGGCCAACTGGACCATTCAGAGTATTTGAAAATTGATCTGGAGCCTCAACATATTATTGCCACTGATTCCATCCAGTTGCCTTTGTCTGAAGTTTGCGCATGGGTAATGGTTAGATTGAATATATTATTCTAATTTTGCACATTTTACCACATTAAAAGAGTTCATTGTTGCAATTGAGTGCCTGATAATTTACTAGTGGGGATGTTGACTTCCACAAGTTACCTCATTTGCACTCTCCTCTTGCTATTATCCTCATACTGATGGTCAGATGTCAACCAGGCTTCAAAGTCTTAGTTACATTGGTAGATGATTGACAAATTGGAAGTTGTGTTACCTCTTGCATAGGATGCATATAATAATTATCTGCAGTCTGTTATTCAAGTTTCATCTATTTTATATTTTTTGTATTTGTATTTTATTTATATAGCGCACTTAGCCCTTGGGCATCTGGGCACATTTCCTACAGTTACATACATATTACAAGGTTAAACAGGCAGTATGTGTACATAGATAGGCATTTATATAATAGTATTTACAGCTGCATAGATATACATTTACAGGATAACAGCAGTTGCATATGTATGAATTTGCAGGCTAACACAAGAAAGGAATGCCTAACCAGCAAGGGAGAACGGGGGAAGTTAATCTTCGTTGGAGCAAAGCCAAGATTTGACAGACTTTCGTAATTTGTGGTAGGAAGGTTCTAGTCTGATACTAGAGGGTAAGGCATTCCAGGTTTTGGCTGCTGGAACTGGGAAGCTCATACAACCTGCCTTTTGGAGCTTGAACTTAGGTATGATGAGGCAGTTAGAATGTGATGATCTGGTCAGTCGATCCGTGGTGTAGTGTTTAAATTTGTTGCATAATTACCTAGATGTTTGATTATGTAAGCATTTGTAGGCAAGTGAGATGGTCTTGAATTTGATTCTTTGGTTGACTGAGAGCCAACGAACACTCTGTCTCAGCTCTGAGATGTGTAGTTTTTTTCAGGTAGTTGGTCTGAGTGCGTTATTTTAATAGATTTGCTGTTTTCCTAAATTATGTTTGCTGGTACCTAAATATAAGTCATTGCAGTGTTCTAGTTTGGTTAGTACGAGGGCCCTAGCTAAGGTAATGCAGTTGTAAGGAGTTAGAAATGGTATGCAGGTATTAATGAGCTTGCACATGTAAGCAGTGGTAGATACACTTGCGTTAATTTGTCTTTCAAGAGAGAGGGTTGAGTCGATGTACATGCCTAAGGTTTTGACATCCTTTGAGACCTTAATGTTGTTGCCGTCAATAGTGAAGGTGTTAAATTGACTGTCGAGTCTGTTCAATCTGGCTGGAGTTCCTACCAGGAGCAACTCAGTCTTGTTGTCATTTAGGGAGAGTCTGTGTTGTGCCATCCGGGCTTGGATGATACTGTAAATGTTGTTAAGTCATATGGAATCAGTTATATAGTTGCCTGAGCTCTATGATTTGTCAAATGGTGTATGCATGTGAGTTTTTTTTGTCTATTTCACTATACTTGGGTGATGATTTCAACCGTCATTTTCAAGGGAAAAGTATAAAAAGGGACAACATCTTGTCTTGGCATCACTAAAGAGAAAACTTGGTTAACGTGACGTTATGGTTCCAAGTAAAACCTAAAAATCCTTGAAATTCACCAGTTATGGTAAGGTAAGCAACCATAACTCGCGCCACCATTGTGCACTGCTAAGACTAACACCCAGGACATGAAAGATGAAATCACAAATGTTGTTGATGACATCACTGATGACATCACATGTCTGGCTCCCCCTTTTTTCCTTTACTAACATATCTAGGCCACATGGTTTTCTTCAGTAACAGTACGGAAATAAAATGAAAAAGTACTAATATTTGTAGACTTATCCTTCAAGTATGTTCTTACAGTAATTCCCTTGGGGTGCATTCACATCATATGAAACATATACATAGGGGAAGACACAAGCTTTAAAGACAGCAATCCTTTCTGTGCAAGAAGATAATCAGTAGGGTTATCAGCACTTTCTGATAGTTGTATTGTTTTTTTTATTACTGTACTTTCCCTGTATATGCTCATATTTGTATGTATTGTACTCACACTACTTTCCTTAGAATCCAGTAAAATCATATGATACGTATGCATAGGGTAACTAGCAGCTTTGAAACAGAGCAATGATTTCTCTGCATAAAGATAATCAGTTAGTTTATGAACAGTTTCTGCTACTACTGCTGCCTTTTTCAATTTCCCTGTATATACTCATATTTATATGTATTGTTATCTCTTAGTGTTTTTTCTGTAATAATGCAATTATGTATTAGGTGGGTTTTATTAGCTACGTGTTACATGTTTCACAGTACGCACAACTCTAATAAGAAAGCAGTTATGATTTCACTATTCAACATGGCAATAATATGAATATTGCACCTTCATCATGTATGCTGCACACACCGCCTATGTTTCTGCATGAGTAGCTGGATAGAACTTCATAATAGAGTGCTATTTATATCAATGCGTTGCTTAATGCACTAAGTAGCACATTATATTTATTCCAATTATCCTTGACATTTTTTGGTGAACATTATAATAAGAATCCCTTCTACAGAGTGTTCATGAAAAGTAAATGCACATGTGATGTCATCAGTGATGTCATCAATGACATTCGTGATGTCATCTTTCATGTCCTGGGTGTTAGTCTTAGCAGTGCACAATGGTAGCACGAGTTATGGTTGCTTACCTAACCATAACTGGCAAATTTCAAGAGTTTTTCAGTTTTACTTGGAACCATAACGTCCCGTTAACAAAGTTTTTTTTAGTGAATTTCATAGGTTTTTAGTAGCACAACTTAACCATAACGTACCATTAACAAAGATTTTTTTACAGAATTTGATAGGTTTTTAGTAGCGCAACTTAACCATAACGTCCCTTTAACAAAATTATTTTTACTGAATTTCATAGATTTCTGGTAGTGGCACGTAACCATAATGTAAACAAACATCTGACTTCATTGCACACCTTCCGAAGAATACCACATGACCATATGCTGGCGCACAGCATGGTGAGGTGTCCGAAAACCCGTACACACTTCACAATAAGATCTGTGCCTCGTGGACAGTGTGGAAGTACATTTTGTACTGCTGTAGGAACTTGCAACTTCGACATTTCCCTTCCACAACTCCAACACCTATTCGTACGCAGCCTTTAAAAATCTAGTACACAGTACATACTTTTATCAAAACTGCTATTTATCTTAAAACAACATCAGCTAAGGGCATCCCTCCTCCCCAAGAAACAGCACCACTGCTGTAATGAAAGAGCATGAGAAACACTGCCCCTAGCTTACAAATAACGTACGCACAACATTTTCCGCCATTCACCTACCCCTCCATATTCCTGTTTGGTGCCTCTTTCCTCAGTTCTGTCCGCAACTTTCGTTCTTAGCTATCCTCCCAAAAAAAAGCCATCCATAAACAAAATAAATGTTCCTTTATAATCCACCTTTCACAGGTAAAAAATAGAAGTAAAAAAAACACATAGACTCCATCTACTTTATATTTCACAGTAAAGTACATTGACACAATAAGATTTTCCAAAATTTCCATTTCCAGTTTGTGTTATGCTAATGGGAATATTGTATATTCCAGGTACTGGAACGGTGGATAAAGGGCCAGCAGGCCAAGTTATCAGCCCAATCGAAGCGAGAGTGCATAACAAGGTCTCTTGATCATTACCCCCCCTTCCACTCCTAAAATGGGGGATGAATATCATTAACAATCTAGATTTCCAAAGCAGTAACCCGTGCTACTAAAAAAGATGATTTTTCGTCCCGGTTTAAGAAAGAAAATCCTTTTCCAAGATGGCCACCATAGAAAGGGAAGGAGGGTGTTCCATACAGGGCCCTTCTTCGCTTTCCATTGCAGCCTACAAAAAGCAAAAAGGAAACCCTGAGACGATATTACCATGAGAACAATTTTATTCCCTTTCAAATGTATCCTAATGTGCAACAACTTTACCACAAAGCCAGTCCCAGGTAGACATGGCCACTTTAATCATATGTTTTGTCCCTTCTGGTAATGGCAGTAGCCACATTGTCCGGATCATGACCTTATACCATGAGCCCGACATTGTGCCTACTGCCCAAGGCTACCGCCTACCCCTCAGTGACTGAAGCTGTACCACTATTTTTTTTAAGTACATTGTGACACTTGTCAAATAAGAAAACACTGCCACATCTCCAACACTATGCTTTTCGGTCGTTGCCAATCAGCCTTATGCAAATTTACTGTAAATCCACCCACATTGTTTTTTTCCAAAACTGTCAAAAGAATACACAAATAATTTGTCATATTAGGTGTGCACAAAATCCCTACAAACTTTGTAAACTCATTTGCAATCACTAGTCTTGTCCATTGCTGCATCTGCCTAACATAAATTGCACTGACGTCACTAAATCATATGGCCCGCCCCTAAACCTCACATGACCAACCCTACTGATATTCAACACCTTTTTTGCATGACTTTCCTCTCCAGCGTAGCCAAATGCGCCCATAAGCACCTACGTGTCGTGACGCAGAACATGAAAATGAACACACAGGGACTTACAACGTAGCACGTCACATTTTGAAATAATAAACTGTTTTTTAAAAGAAAACATTAACACTTTACAATTTGTAAAGTACTTTTATTTCACAATAAACTGTCCGAGAACATCGGACTATTCCCATGTTCAATCAAATTGTAACTTTGTTTCTTCGGTCGTCATCGAAAATGTTAATCGTGAGGCACACGTTGTTCTTTTCCCAATCACAAAGTACTGGTTTTTGAAAAAGCAGCCGCTTCGGTCGCACATTGAATTCCAGGAAGTCAGCATGAACTTGGGCCTAGACCACCATAAAAGATGTTATGTTACTCCTAAGCGCCAGTGCAGCATATGGACAAATGGGTCCTATGCGATCGTCCCACAAAACAGTCACGGTTAGGCAGCCGAACACGGGTATGTGCATCTGGCATGCAAAAAATCCATCACTTGGCATCTGGAATCCATGGCAATCGCAGTAAGGCAGGATGTAGCTATTTGGAAAACATAACAGAAAATACGTATCAATACCCAACCTTTAGCAAACAATTTCAAAAAAGACAAAAAGAACGTGGAAACTGATACACAAATCGATGTGGTCATACATGACATTTTAAAGAAATATTAGCGTTGAAAATGGGTGAATATGGTGATAGTCTACATACGCTGAGAATCTGCACTCTCCATAACTAAATAAAAAAAAATGACAACTACACATAAAGATAGTACTTCAGTTACATTGCCAAAATTAATGTTCAGGTAATAAAAAATTCAATCTCATTCCGGTGTAGAGTCGTCAAAAGCAAACGTACACGATATTGACCGTCTCCATTGTCTTCGTGAAACTCAGACAGCAATGTGCTTGCACCAAAGAATCTTCATGAACTGATATTACATGTGCCTTACAAACGTTTTGAATGCATGACCTTATCAAATGGTCCTTTTTGCAAACTTTCACTCCCTGCATTCTTACTGAATTTTCCCTTTCGCTCAAGGTCAAAAAACAATTGACCCTTATGGGTTCAGTCGGATGCGTGGGCCTACTGAGCTCACAACCAAAAAAGCAAAGCAAGTGACCTTCACTCAGAATCCAAATACATTCTCACTTTGCAACAACACGTCTCAACGCATTCATGAGAATTGGTACTCCCACATACTTGCAGACCTGCTGTTTCCATCAAACACTGCAGGTGGCTGCCTCAGATTTCAAACTCTAGGGCGCCAGTCTGACTGCAATATTATTTTAAATACATTGCAACACAGACACAGTAGTTCTTCGTCTGTACTCTACGGACATTATATTGAGCAGCAACTTCAAATTTACTGCATAACTTTGGTGACAAAAAAAACACTATTTTACTTCCTGCTGCCACATCCTATCCCAGCCTCATCAACCCTCACCTTCCAAGACAGTATTTCATACGTTGAACAAGTGCAATGTTGTGTTGTTTTATATGTTTTAGCGGCGATGTCCGCATACACCAAAACACGAATGAAAGATGGCGGGCACATCAAAACAATTTGACGCACTTCACGCTCTTCAACATCCAATCAGTGAACGCGTCACATGTCCGCAGACATCTATGACATCTATGACATTTGTGATGTCATCTTTGATGTCCTGGGTGTTAGTGTTAGCAGTGCACGGTGGCGCGAGTTATGGTTGCTTATGTTACTGTAACTGTCGAATTTCAGGGGTTTTTCGGTTTTACTTTGAACCATAACGTCCCTTTAACAAAGTTTTTTCACTGAATTTCATAGGTTTTTAGTAGCGCAACTTAACCATAACGTCTCTTTAAAAAAGTTTTTTTACTGAATTTCATAGGTTTTTAGTAGCGCAACTTAACCATAACGTCCCTTTAACAAAGTGTTTTCACTGAATTTCATAGGTTTTTAGTAGCACAACTTAACCATAATATCCCTGACTTCATATACATGTAACATAGAACATACTAACCCCCTGGTAGTGATTTTCATGTCTGCGGACTACCGCCATGTCCGCGGACATATCGAAAATCTGAGCGTGGTGAATGTAAATTTAAATAGTGTGCCCCATTTCCCCTTTGAAGTTGGCTCTGAAAAGAGCTGTTTTTTTATTTTTTTTACAGATGCTTGCCAGACACCTGTTATTTTGTATTTTATTTCTTGGTTTCTTTTCTTACTTTACTCCTAAAATCTTCACATAACCTTCTCCAAAGCAACCCTTACATTCCAAAATAGAAAGGCATTTCCCGTAAAAGATAAAGAAATGCCATCTTCTTTAAAATTAACAGAATTACTGGCATCAATATTCTCATTATTACAGAAGAACATACCAGCTCTAAGCATGAAGGCACACATGCCTCTGTTGATGACACACCTAGCAATGTTTTGCAGAGGACAAAAAACTGAACTATTGTCCCATATTGCCCTAGTTAGTAATCCAGAAAAAATTACTTTCGCATTTGGAAGGATCTTCATTACGGCTTGAACCAAGTGTTCCAAATCAGCCAACAAAGTAGGGGCACTGACGTTGCCCAAATGGAAAGCACCATAGTGCAAAACTACCACATGCGGACTGTTCATCGTGGCCATATCCTCACAAACTTGTACAATTCCCTGTACATTGCAATCAGGCACAGTGCTCCACACCACTTCCACTCCTTTCACATCAAAGTTCTTTGCAACATGCCTGCATTGAGCATACTGCTGTAAACCATGCACAAACATATCTCCGAGCACCAACACCCTGACTTTCTCCACTTCTGCCATGTTCACTACACACAGTCTCTTTCAACACAAATCCACAACCTCGACATCTGATTGGCTGATCCGTACAGTCTTCTTTCCATGTTGGATTTCCTGGAAAAACCCAGATGTAGCACGCCCTGTCCACGAACAGCCGCGGTGTCCGCTGATGGCATCCACTTTACTCTCTGTGCCATTCCCTAATTGCATACAGCTAAGCAATCACACAATACGAATAACGTCCTCACAACACCCCCATTTTGTGAATTTTTGAACATTTCAGGACAATTGTCATTTCATTATTCAACATATTAACATTACAAATATTATACTTTCATCTTGTACTCTGCACACAATGCTATGTTTCTCCATTAGTAGCTCAGTATACTAGATAGAATCCCATAATACAATGCTATTTATATCAATACATCGTTCAAAGCACTAATAACGGTATGATATTTATTGCAATATCCTTGACACTTTTTTCGGAACATTATAATAAAAATCCCTAGTACACAAATTCCATGAAAAGTACATACACATGTGATGTCATCAGTGATTTCATCAATGACATTTGCGATGTCATCTTTGATGTCCTGGGTGTTAGTTTTAGCAGTGCACTGTGGTGGCGCGAGTTATTTTTCATAGCTCACCATAACTTGCGATTTTCAGGGGTCTTTCGGCTGACTTAGAACCATAACGTCCCTTAAACAAACTTTTTTTAATATCACGCAATTAATATACAAACATGGCGTGCAAAAACCAACTTCTCACAGATGGCTTTACACAGAATGTTGCAAAGTAAGAATTTATGCTCGTTCACAGTGAAGGTCAGCTGCTTCCATTTTTTTCTCGGGCCCCGGAGAGGCTCGCGAAGCGGACTACAAGGTTGTATTGTGTTTTGAACTTGACAGACAGAGATTGTGATGAAAGACTTCTCTTGAAGGAGTGTTGCTAAAACGTAAGAGAAGATAAGGATGAAATTTCTGAAACGAAACCACTTTTATATATTATATCACTATGCGAAAGATCGTTCGCACACGCGGAGTCGTATTTTTGGACTGCACTACTCGTAGACAATGGACATTGCAATTGTGCTGTAAGTAACCCTTTAGATTATTTTATACCAAATATAATTACAATAGCGTAGCATTAAAGACCGCTCAAGTTGAACTTGTTCGTTGAAAGTGGCATAATGTTTTCTACCGCGCACTATCACCACCGAATTAATCCCCTGTCGTTTAGAGGGCTCTGAAAAAGGCAGACGACACAGGGTGGGTTAATATAAATAATTTAACCAGTCTATAGGCGGTCAAGCGCTCTACTCTGTGTGCCACTTCACTGTAGCCTGTCAAGTGGCACAGCGAGTACAACGCTCGCTTTGACATCCGTGCACACCTTGCTAATGCAAGTTCGAATCCCGGCAAGGCCAAACTCAGCCGTTCATCCTTCCATGGTCGAGAAATGAGCACCACACACTGTGGTTAATAATAAGCACCGCTTAGATACCTCACGGTTCTTAGCGCTATATTAATGGGAAAATATTATTATTTTATTATTAACATACTCTGTTGCACTATCTTCGATAGCAAATAGTTTCACGCCCTAATAAATAAAATGATGATTTTTAATGAAGATCGGCTGGTGAGACTAATTTATGTTTTTTAAAACAGATATGTGGCCCCATTTTGCCTATGTCACGATTTACAGACTCCAGCGGATGGGGTCTTCAACTGCTAGGTGCAGGTCCAAATATGCCACTTCATGACCCTCACCATTTTATGGGACAATCGCCAAGGACCAATATGCCCTTACGCAGTACTAGCGGCTACAAACAACATACCAACCAATAGGGTGGTATAATGGCTCGTTGTTGGAGCAACCTTCCGATTATCAGAGCGACCATTTACTGCTTTTATCATAAACCAACAGCCTATCTACCGCAAAGGAACAACGCGTGGCTCAAAATAAACTTTTGCTGATCGACAGCAGATACAATAGCAAATCGCTGAATATTCACTAAACATTTCATGTGAAATAAATGTACTTTACCAAATGTACAATCCTGCTGTTTAGTTTTAAACCACAGTTTCATATTCCGAATTGTGGCGCACTGAGTTGTGAGCTGATCTAACACCCTCTGTACCGCAAAGGAACATTGCGTGCCTCAACATGAACTTTTGCAGATCGACAACAAAGACAAATGCAAATTGCTGAATACTCTCTAAAAATTTGATGTCAAATAAATGTAATTTACAAAATTTACAATCTTGCTGTTTGCTTTTAAATCACTGTTTCATATTCCGAATTGTGGCACGCTCTGTTGTGACATAATATGTGTTGTCTTCCATGTTCTGTGTAAAGTCACTTAGGACTGCAGAGGACTGGGCGCGTTTGATGACGCACCCTGTAAGTCAGCCAGGTCAATAGCGCCAGTCATAGGATTATCACATAATGTCGGTGCACACCAGCCGGATTTATCGTTTCTTTAGTGGACAAAAAGTCGGTTGACGCCCATAGGAAATTGTACTATTAGCGGACAAAAGGAGTGGTCTTAAAACACTTTCACCCTGACAACGAACAATACAAACAACGTTCTCAGAACACCCCCATTTTGTGTAATTGCAACCATTTCGGGACACCGCAAGTGTTCTTAGAACACATTCAACTAGACAGATTACAATACGGACAGCGTCCTGAGGACACCCCCAGTTTGTGTATTTACGAACAATTAAGTACACTGCGAGTGTTCATAGCTCATTTTTACCTTCCTTGTGAACAAAAATGACACATACTCCGTCCTCTAAACACCCCACCATTTAGTTTATTTACAAAATGTCAGAACAGCCGTGTTCTCTGCGGACAAATCGAACGCAACAAAAACGTCTAGCACATAAAAAAACAAAACTTTGAACCTATCTCATACTCCCCCACCCTCCCCAAACACTCTTACACACCAACACACGGCACTAAATACAATTTTTTATCCACGTTTCACCGCGCTGTACGCGATCGACGGCGAATACAAGATGGCGGGCGCCACAGAAAATCTGACGCGCTCCACGCCGCTCGCCGTCCAATCAGTGAACACGTTGCATGTCCGCGGACATGACGCAAGGCCATGGGCCAATCGGGGTGCTGTCCGCGGAGCGAACAGGGAAGTCCATCTGCGAAGCGAACAGATATGACTAATTTTTTTGCTTTACGTTTTGGTCATTTTATAAAAAACTACTGGACGGATTTACACCAAATTTGCAAAAGCACGCTTTCGGGACCAAGCCCCCGCTCCTGCCGCAAATTTGGTGTAAATCCGTCCAGCAGTTTGGCCTGTGGCCGTGTGCAAAGTTTTTTCCCAGTCAGTCAATGGGAAAAAAAAGTTTTGGGACCCCTCCTATAACTTTGCCCCCCCTGGACGAATCCTCACCAAACTTTGCAAAAAATTCAGAGTGACCCATATACTTTTTCTGCAAAGTTTGGTGAGGATCCGTCCAGGGAGAGCGAAGTTATAAGCCACCCAAAAAGTGCTCTTCCTATGGAACAGCAACTTAACCATAACTACATGGCCACTACCGTGGCCATGTAATGACTTCATTGCAGACCTTCCAGAGAGTGCCACATGACCATATGCTGGCACGCGGCATGATGACGTGTCTGAGAACCCGTCCGCACTTCACGATAAGATCTGTGCTTCACGGACAGTTCGGAACTGCATTTTGTACTGATCTAGGAACTTTCTACTTTAAAATGTCCCTTGCACAGCTCCAACAACTATTCCTACTCATCCATTAACAATCTAGTACACAGTACAAAACTTTAGCAAAACTGCTATTTATCTTAAAATGGAATCAGCTAATGCCATCCCTCCTACCCAAGAGACACCACCACTGCTGTAATCAATGATCATGAGAAACACTGCCCCCTACCTTAGAAATAACACACATGCAACATTTTCCCCTGTCCACCTGCCCCTCCATATTAGTGTTTGGTGCCTCTTCCCACATTTCCCTCCCCACCTTTCGTTCTAAGCTCTCCTGCCAAAAACAAATGCATCCAAAAACAATAAAAGGAATGCTCCTTTAGGAACCACCTTTTACAGTTAAAAAATAGAACTAAAAAAACTATAAGACTCAATCTACTTTATATTTCTCAGTAAAGTACATAGACTCAATAAGATTTTCCAACATTTCCATTTGCATTTTGTGCTATGCTAATGGCAATATTATGGTGTTTATCCCCCGTTGGAACTGTGGATACCGGCCTGGCAGCCCAAGTTATCAGCCCAAGCGAAGCGAGGGAGGATAACGAGGTCTCTGGACCATTATCCCCCCATTCCAGCCCCTGTAATGGGGAATGAAGGCCTTTAGCACTCTAGCTTCCCAAAGTGGGAACCTGGGGTGCTAAACAAATGATTTTTCTTCCTACACCAAAATCCTTTTCCAAGATGGCCACCATGGAAAGGGAAGGCAGGGTTCCATACAGGGGCCCTCTTCACTTTCCATGGCAGCCTGCAAGGCAAAAAGAGAACCCTTTGACCATATTACCACGAGCACATTTTTCTTCCCTTTCAAACCTATCCTAATTTCAAATAACTTTACCACAAAGCCAGTCCCAGGTGGACAGGGCCACTTTAACCCCATGTGTTGTCCCTCGTGGTCATGGCCAGTAGCCTGATTGCCCGGATCATGACCTTATTCCATGACCTGGACAATCTGGCCACTGCACATGGCCACAGGCTACCCCTCAGTCACCAAAGGTATATCACTATTTTTTGTAACTACGTTATGACACTTGACAGTTGTCAAAACATAAAAACACGGGCACATTTGCAAAACCATGCTTTCAGGTCCTTCTCAATGCTCCTTACACAAGTTTGCTGGAAATCCACCCATGTTTTATTTTTTCAAAAGTTTCAAATGATGCACATACAATCGTCATGTAACCTAGCCCCACTTGACAAAATCCATTCAGACTTTACGAAAACATTTACATCTAGATCTATAATATTTTTGCAAACCTTTGTGTAGATTTGTCAAATGGCACCACAGTTATAAGCCTTTACAATATTTTGGGACCCCCCCTCTAATTCTGCCCCCTCTTGACAAAATCCCACCAAACTTCCCAAAAACATTTATACTTAGATCTATTATCAGTTTGCCAAATTAAGTGTAGATTCGTCAAATGGTACCTCATTTATAAGCCTTTACAATATTTTGGAACCCCCCTCTAATTTTGCCCTCTCTTGACAAAATGCCACCAAACTTCGCACAAACATTCATATCTATATCTATTATCAATTTGCCAAATTAAGTGTATATTCGTCCAATGACTCCTCATTTATAAGCCTTTAGATTATTTTGGGACCCCCCCTCTAATTTTGCCCCCTCTTGACAGAATCCCACCAAACTTTGCAAACTCATTCGGGATCAGGTCAGGAATATAATTGCAGAATTACATGCAGTTCCATTAAGTGGCGCCAAAGTTATAAGCCATCCAAGAACTCCTTTTCACCAAACCAGTAATGCAGAGGTGTCTGCGAACTTTCATAGGATGGTTTGCGAACATCCAAACTGTTTGCAGACTTTTGTGGTGAAAAACAACTGTTTTTTTGCTTCTTTGCAGCCATATTCCATCCCATACTCATCACCCCTCACCTCCCCAGAGATTATTTGATAAGTTTGACAAGTGCAATGTTGTGTTTTTTAATGTTTTTACCGTGATGTCCGCGGACACCGGCTGATGTCCGCGAATCCAAGATGATGGGCGTATGCAAAAATCTGACACACCTCACGCTTCACACCAACCAATCAGCAAACACATTGTGTGTCCGTGGACATGACGCAAGTCTATTAGCCAATCAGTGTCCTGTCCGCGGAGCGAACAGGGAAGTGTGTCCGCGGAGCGGACATAGATATCACTAATTATTTCGCCTTACGTTTTGGTCATTTAAAAAAAAAACTGGACAGATTTACACCAAATTAACAAAAGCACGCTTTCGGGACCAAGCTGCCACTCCTGCCGCAAATTTGGTGAAAATGCGTCCAGCGGTTTGGGCTGTAAGCGTGAGCAAAGTTCTTTCCCATCATGTCTATGAGAAAAAAATACATTTGTGGACCCCCTTATAACTTTGCCCCACCTGGACCAAACCTCACCAAACTTTGCAAAAACATTCAGAGTGGGCCATATACTTTTTTTTTGCAAGGTTTGGTGAGGATTCGTCCTGGGGGAGCAAAGTTATAAGCCGCCCAAAAAGTGCTCTTCCTATGAGATGAGCAACTTAACCATAACTACATGGTCGCTACCGCAGGCCATGTAATTAAATATCATTTGATACCGAACTTCAATAAAACCAGCACATCAATATCAAACACATTCCTAATCTACAATAATAAAGTTAAAAATACCATTTATTTAAAATCATTATTAGCCCCTTAAAAACTACAATATCTACCCCTCTATTTTATTTACATTTATTTACTGGGTTATTGCATCATTTCATTACTCTTCCCATCATCTTGTCGATTTACCTATAATTATCTTCTATATATAATATGCTATATTCACCAGGGTTTCGATCATATAGATCGTCGACCAGAACTTGTCTGTTGTTTATCATTCTTTTATCACTTACAAAGTATTTGTAACACTTGCAGTACCACTCCTACAATTTTGGCAGGCAGATAATAAGTGTCTAACTGTCTCGACCTCTCTACAACAGTACCTACGCACTCTTTCATCTCTAGGTACACTAGCCCACACTCCCACATACTCATTAAATGGAAGACAATTAAATCACAGTTGGGTAACGAATCTGGAGAATCCCTTGTTCTTAATCTTCCAAAGATGACTGCAAGGGTGAGCCGGTTGGATGCCCTGTAGGCCATATATTACATATTATTTCTTTCTTGACAGTATGGCCAGATTTTCACTTACATCCCATTCAATTGCTTTTGGTTTCAAATGCTTGTAAATGCATTTAATTTCTCCTACTTCCCTCAGTGGACTCAGGTTAATTGCATTTAAAAAGGAGGTAACTGTATATTTTAAATTCTTCATAAAATGATTCACCTTCTCCCTCTTTATCAAACTTCTACCAATCCCACTCATCAAACCATCTTCCGTGCTCTCCCATACCATGATTTTAACAGATAGCCTACAGCATCTTATCTTCCACAGTGTTGTTAATGAGGTCAGCCCCAGTTCACATCGTATGGCTTCCACAAGTGTGGAACTATCTAGTCACAAGACTGGTCTCCACAGTTTCCCCTCAATTGTTCCCAAGCCATTTTTTGGTTTCCCTGCTACAGATTCCAATGCATATAGTGCCCCCGGCATGATGCAGCTCTTATATATTTCCAGGAAGCATTCATCCAAATGACCCCCTTTTTGGCCATGTAGGCTCTCATTACATTCCATTTTTTAATCACCTTGAATTCTATCATCTCTTAGTGGAAGTTTTAGGGCAGTTTATTCATAATAGGCATACCCAAATAAGGTTATATATGCACAACTTCAATCATTTCTGTGTCGTTCTTCCACTTAAAAATATTCTTGTCCCTCTTCCATTTATTTCCCCCAAAAACCATAATCTTAGTTTTTCCTACATTGACAATAAGATTGTTATCTTTGGCATATAAGTGTACCACATTCAACATCCTCTGTAAACCTATTAGGGGGTAATTCATAGAATTTAGTGCAGAAGCAGCGCATGCGGGCAGCGCAGAGAGGGAGCGTGTGCCAGCGTGCGCTAGTCGCGTGCGTCAAAACCCATTTTCACGCACAGCGTATTCATGGATACTTACATCCATAACCAGCCGTGGCGCAGAGTGGCACAGCGACCCTGCAGCAGTGCCAGTATGCCCCCATCCCCGCTCTGTGTGCCAAAAACATTGCACAAATCCCCTACATGGCGCAAAGGCCAGTGGACCAGCATACAGCCCCCCAACCACGAAAACGCGCTAAAAATGCCACTCAGCACTCACGTGCCAGCGAAATCGTGTGTAAAACTCCCCACGCACCCCTCGGATTACGTGTACCCTGCTCGTGCCAGCGAAATCACATGTAAAACTCCCCATGCACCCCTCAGATTACGCGTACCCCGCTCGCACCAGTGAAATTGCGTGTAAAACTCTGTGCGCACCCCCCGGATTATGCGTACCCCGCTCGCGCCAGGGAAATAGCGTGTAAAACTCCCCGTGCACCCCTCGGATTACCCTACTCACACCAGCAAAATCACGTGTAAAACTCCCCACGCACCCCTCGGATTATGCGTACCCCGCTCGTGCCAGTGAAATCGCGTGTAAAACTCCCCACGTACCCTGCTTGCACCAGCAAAATCATGTGTAACTCCCCACGCACACATGGAATACGCGTACTACTCTTGCGCCAGCGAAATCGCATGTAAAACTCCCCGTGCACCTGTGGAATACGTGTAGCCCGTTCACACCAGCAAAATCACGTGTAAAACTCTCCGCGCACCCCTGGAATACACGTACCCCACTCACACCAGCACAATCGCGTGTAATTCTCACTCCTGTACCCACAGATTCACGCAGCAGTGTGGTGAGAAGCCACATGCACCCCCTGCAGACAGACCAAGCCACAGGGGTCCACACTACACCCCTCCTCATGCCCTGCAGGCAGCCCATCCTCTTGATCATGCCCCGCAGGCAGCCCATCCACCCTACCTATACCCCGCAGGCAGCCCATCCACTGTGACCATGCCCTGCAGGCAGGCCATCCACCCTGACAATGCCCCGCAGGCATCCTATCCACTCTGACCATGTCCCGCAGGCAGCACATCCACCCTGACCATGCACCCAGGCAGCCCATCCACTCTGACCATGGCCAGCAGGCAGCCCATCCACCCTCCCCATGCCCCGCAGGCAGCCCATCCACTCTGACCATGCCCTGCAGGCAGCCCATCCACTCTGATCATGCCCCGCAGGCAGCCCATCCACTCTGGCCATGCCCCACAGGCAGCCTATCCACCCTCCCCATGCCCCGCAGGCAGCCCATCCACTCTGACCATGCTCCGCAGGCAGGCCACATGGCACCATGCACTTGGGAGCCCCGACCCCCGCATTGATGGGCGCCTGCCAGCAGGCCCTGACTCATGTCCCCCCCACCCACACCCAATTGACGGGCACCTGCCAGCAGGCCCCGACTCATGTCCCCCCCAATTGATGGGCACCTGCCAGTAGGCCCTGACTCATGTGACCCCCACCCACCCCCAATTGACGGGCACCTGCCAGCAGGCCCCGACTGATGTCCCCCCACCCACCCCCAATGGATGGGCACCTGCCAGTAGGCCCTGACTCATCTCCCCGCCACCCAACCCCCAATTGACGGCCAATTGCCAGCATGCCCTGACTCATGTCCCCCCCAATTGACAGGCACCTGCCAGCAGGCCCTGACTCATGTCCCCCCCACCTACCCCCAATTGACGGGCACCTGCCAGCAGGCCCTGACTCATGCCCCCAATTTACAGGCACCTGCCAGCAGGCCCCAACTCATGTACCCTCCACCCACCCCCAATTGACGGGCACCTGCCAGCAGGCCCCGACTCATGTCACCCCAAACACCTTGTCATAACTATACAGACCCATGGCCCTAATGCCAACCCAAATCCCACACACCCACCCCCAGTACAAACACCCAATGATCCACTGCACACACTCCCTAGTTAATTACCCATTCCATGATAGTCAGAAAAGAACCAGCATGCCCATCAACAAATGTCCTACAGAGCCACACAGTGGCAACAAATGACTGAGCCAATGCTCATGGAGACATGCACGAAATAAATAATAGTAACCACACCAATAATGAAGAATAATGAAATGTATTAAAAAGAAAAACTAATGACAAAATGAAAACTACACATGCAAATGAAGAAATAATGATTGCAATATGAAAAATAAAGTAAAATCCAAGGAAAAATAAAAATCCAAAACATGAAAAAAGAAAAGTGGTCTATCCCCAAAGTCTATAGAAAGAAATCCTAAATTGAAAAGCATAAAAAAATTACTCCATGTGAAGATATAAAAAAGAAATAATGTACATGTCCGCAAAAATAGTAAATGAAAGTCTGAAGGGTCCATTATCCCAAAACAAAAGGAAACCTACAAAAAACCCTATCAAAAATCCAACTATATACACAAAGTGGAACAAAGTCTGTGGACTCCAAATCATAATAAAAACCAAATGAAACCTAAATCTAAATAACTATATTCAAAGGCGGCGGACTAGTCCGATGGCTCACTTTTTGATGTCCCGGGCCAGGGCATCATCGAACTCCACGTCGATGTTCCGGAGGCGGGCCTCTTCCCTGGCCTCGAGGTCTCGCAGGGATGTAGCCATGGCCTCCTCCAACTCCCTGCAAGTCACCTTGGGGAACTCAGCCTGCCTCAAAGCCTGGTGCATGGAGTTCTCCGCCCTAACCATTGCGAGCCGTGCCCTCTCCGCCTGCCGTCCACCACTGCTCCGCACCTATTAGCTGGCCCACTGCTGCCACATGGAAGACACTCCAAATCCTGGGTCCTCCTGCCCGCCGGCCAATGCCTGCCCGATGATGCAGAGGGCCCCAGGCCACATGCTTCCTACGGCGAGCCTGCTGCCGCCTTTCTGGTGCCTGCCGCTACCACCACGACTGCCTCTGGGTAGATGGCAACATCCAGGGCCATCGTGCAGGTGCCCTGTTGTATGTGCCTGCACATCGCCCGTTGCCAGGGGATCCAGTTGCTGGGGTGACCACCCGTGCTGGAGCTCCGACTTCCGACTGTAGCAGGGATGGGATCTCCACCAGCCTGGCTGCATTGGTTATGGCAGGTCCACAGGGGGCCCTGGTGGCTTCTGGGGTGGAAGACGGCATGGAGAACGACTGGCGTATAATGTGCACAGAGGAGGAGAGGGCCACAAGACAGAGCGACACATGGAGGAAACCCCCGACCATGAGCCCTCCAACTTGGCCA
Source organism: Ambystoma mexicanum (assembly GCF_040938575.1). Taxonomy (NCBI): domain Eukaryota; kingdom Metazoa; phylum Chordata; class Amphibia; order Caudata; family Ambystomatidae; genus Ambystoma; species Ambystoma mexicanum. The sequence goes on along the minus strand of NC_090932.1, from coordinate 658,054,093 downwards.
CGTTGGAACACATCTCTTCGTGATGATGCGTGTGGTCCCCCCAGGAAGCACGCACATCATCACGAATGTCACGTATACGCAACGCAACACCAATCAGGACGGATTCAATCCTGTCACGGGTCCCCACGTCTGCAGGTAGAGGAATGCCAGATGACGTGAACCTCCCCCCTACCTGCGGACGGGCCTGGGATGGGGCCTCCCTGCTGGTGCATGGTGATGCAGTCACTGTGTCAAGGACAGTGACATGCACAGGCCACTCAACAGCGACCTGTGCTGCCTCCTTCCCGTGCCCCTGGACTGCACCACTTGCACCAGTGGTACCACCCCCACCAGGCCCCCTGTGCGGCTCTGAAGCGGCCTCCTCCTCCTCTGTACACACCACCAACCTGGATGGCTCTGCATCATCTTCCGCCATTGCCAGACCCTGTGGGGACTCACCCACCCCTTCCGCTGCAGCTGTAGTGGCGGACGTTGCACCAGTCCCCTCGCTCCTGGATGATAGAATTTCCTGGGAGGGTGACTGGGCCTTGCGACGCTGGTGGTGGAAGCATCCCTGCCGCTTCTCTCCACACCACCCTCTTCTTCACTCGCCGCTGTGTAAAGGGAGACATTGAACACAAGCATCAGGGTACTGTACAATAGTCCCCTAGACAGAAAGCAATAGCACATGAGTGGCACTGTCAAACATCACTTTCATCATGTCCCTCCACAACACATGGGTCAGTGCAGGCAACAAACATTCAGGAACAGGCATGGCACATGCAACAAAAATTTGCATCCATGTCCAAGGCACCGTAGAAACATCCAATGGTGGGCTGAAACTCACATTCATCATGGGACATGCTGATCACATGCACACACATCACCGGAGGGTCATGCATCTGGCCCCGTATACCCCCGGACACAGTGGATACAAGGATGACTAGGCTGTATCAGTGAATCAACACATTGTCACAGACATGTGTCATGCAACCATGGTGTTTACCAGTCACTCACAGACTACTCAGACACACGGACATGTACACCATGCACGTCCATGACAGCAGCACCCATCTCTCACTCCCCAAACATGTCCAAGTACAGACACAGGCATCCATACATGTGTGCATTCCGCATGCTGCTGCGCATGATGAATTGTAGCACATACAACATCCATGTGGGTCACGCCTGACTGGACCCACATGCAGCACCATCATGTCCCTGCACATACACATCCATACATGACCCATGACACACATATAGCCAAGTAGCTAACTACCACCACACTGCAACATGCACTGTTTTAAACAGGAATGCATGTGCACTTACCGCTCGACTCCAGATGGCCGGCATCCTGAGGATCTGGTGGTGAAGCACTGGGCGAATGCGCTCAAGGACCCTCATCTGCTGGGTGGCAAGGTGGCCCCGGCGCCCCACTGCATCACTGCGTTCAAGAGGCACCTGGCCTTCTTGAGGGTCCTGGACTTGTAGTCCTCCCAGCGCTTCTGGACGTGTTTGATGTCGTGAGGTGCCACCACCTCCGCGTGGATGGCACCCACTATGTCCGTCCAGATCCTCTTTCTTCCTTCCTTTTTGGTGCGCAATGGTGTGAAGAGGGCATCATAATGCCCCAGGACTTGCTCCACCAGGATGCCAACTTCATTTGCACTGAAGCTGGCAGCCCTCTGCCGCTCTGCTGGGGGGTTGCCACTGGAGCCGGATGGTGTTGTGTTGGACATGCAACCCCCGAGGCAGGTATGGGTGGGCAACTGGGTCCTGGGGCTGGGCTGTGGAGCAATGGAACACCAGTCGGGAGTCTTCCATTCCAGCAGCAACAGGACCCCTGCAGATGGCTGATGTGCAGGCACCAAATGGCAGGGCACTGTTGGCAGCAGGCAGGCAGGCAGGCAGCAGCAGATGGCTTGTAGAAGGCTCCCCAGGGTTCTGGGGGGAAGGCAAATGGCCTTCTGTGCAGGAGCGTGGTTTTCTGTGTGTTGTCACATGACCAGCTTGATGCAGAGTGAATTGGCACTTGAAAAAACAGCACGTCAGCATGTAATTCGAGGAAAGGGCTTTAGCGCGTAAGCACGTAAATGATGTAACGCGCGCTGGCGTTTCCTTCTGCATGTGTTAATGGTTCGCGTGGGGCTGCAACACGCTGTTCGTGCTTTCAGTGGAGCCCGACATGTGTGCTTTTCCTACTTTGGGGTTTGTACGTGATTACTTCACAGCAGTTACAGTGCCTGTGCGTATTTCTTTTCCACGCAGACAGTGAGTCATGCATGCTATTGCACGCTATTTTTCCCACAGCGGGTGCCCCTGTTTGTCGCGTACCCCATTTATTGAGGTCATAGTAGCGCCCGTGTTAATTGAGTACACTTTTTTGTGTTCCTGGGTGCCACAGCATACTGTGTGAGGTTTTTTTACATGTACGTGGGCTACAGGGGTTACGTATACGTGTTTCTTGTATTTTTGGGGTGTCTGAGCGTTGCATGACCGTCATTTATCCCCAGGGTCCACAGGCAGCCTTGCAGGAGCACAGGGGTGCGTCTACCATCACGTACCCTGCCCCCTTCACCCCAATTGACCAGGACAATTGTTCAGTGCAGCTCCCATTGGCATTAGTACATCCATGCCATGGTTGGGAGGCCACCAAAGGTTAAGGGGGGCTTAGCTGGGCATCCTGCCAGTGTTGGGAGTGGTCGGGCACATGGCCGGGGTGACCAGGGTGTATATGGAGTCCAGGGTGGCCAGGGTGGTCGTAGAGCAGGAAGAGGCAGGGGTGCACCACAGGGGCAGGATGTCCAGCCACGTGCTGGCTCAGCCATGCCACCACCCCCTGCGGCTCCAGGTGATGCTGCTGTTGCATCTGACCCTGGCACCCTTGCGACCCGACAGTAAGTAACATGTGCTGACACGGGCCCACCGGTAGTGGCAGCTGCAGGTGCAGCTGTGGAGACCACCACACAGCCCGCCACCCGCCACGGTTACTCGTAATATGGCAGTACGGTATGGATGGTGCCAGTGACGTATCGGCACCATCTATGGCATACCACCATACTAATAATGACCCCCTTTTTATGTGTGGGAGATTTTTGTCAAGTGAGTTTATCAGGTTCCATGTCAGGTGTGAATGTCTCATGCCTGTTTACATTTCTCACGTTGCACTTAATGACGATAGTGTCATGTGTTGTGCATTTGGTTCGCGGTTCAGCTGTTGCATGCCATGGCATGGAGGACAGGGGTCATGGGGGTTGGGAGGGTTTGGTTGACATACCAGTGATTTACATGGCCTGTTTTCCAGGGGAGTGGTGGGATATGCACCTTGCATGTGTTCCGTTTGGTCACACCAGATTGGTTATGTGTAAGTAGCTAGGGATGCACACAATGTAGCACTTCCGTGAAAACATTCTCAGGGTGGTAAGGTTGTGACAGTTAACTGTCTCTTTGTCATCATTGATTTTCACCTGGTATGTGCAAGGCCTGTGTGCACTCCGCAAGGGGGGGAGTTTAGGTGAAAAATGTGGCCACAAGCTGGGTCTGGGCTGCCTTGCTACGTACCCTTTCCCCTCCCATGAGCAGCGTCTGTGCATGTGGTTGGGGATGGGGGCACCACCATGTCCACCGGTACGCCCTGCCGTGTTGCGACATTGTGCAGGGCACATGCTGCCACAATGATCCTGCACACTACTTGGGGGGCATATAGTAGCTGGCCGCCAGAGTGGTCAAGAGATCGTAAGCGTGACTTGAGCACTCTAAATGTTCGCTCCACTATGGCCCTGGTTGCAATATGGTCTGCGTTGTATTTTACCTGGTGTGGTGGGGTTCCGAATTGGTGTCATCATGTGGGTGCTCAGAGGGTACTGTATGCTGGTCCACTGGCCTTTGCGCCATGTAGGGGATTTGTGCAATGTTTTTGGCGCACAGGGCATGGTTGGGGGCATAACTGGCACTGCTGCAGGGTCGCTGCACCACTGTCCCTTGGGGAGGTGATGATGGTTGTCATTAGTTGGGTTTGTGTATTTGTCTGTGTGTGACATGCATGCATGTATGTGCACAGGCATTTGTACTCACCAATGACCCATTGACGTCGCCATGCTTCCCAGCTTCCAGGGCCTGGCTCAGGGTGGACATTCTGTATATGAAACTGTCATGTTGGACCCTGGATAGTTTGCATAGACAGAGGTGATGATTCCCTTGGCATCGCATACAACCTGCACGTTCATGGAATGCCAGTGCTTGCGGTTGCAGTAGATGTTTTCTGTGGCCCTAAGTGGACGTAGGGCCACATGGGTGCAATCTATGGCACCAAGCACTTTGGGGAAGTGTGCCACCCTGTAGAAGTCCCGGACCACGGCCTGCCTTTATGCGGGTGTTCTGGGCATGTATATGTGCCTGCAGACTGAGGGGCACGCAGTGATGATTGGCAACACCTAGTGTAGGCAACGTGACTGCGTGGGCTGTGAGGCGCCCACCACTATGGCAGTTGTCCACTGAAATGACACAGTGGCATAAAAATGCAGTACATTGAGTACCTTCTCCAAAGGGCTCAATGCTTGGGAGCAGAGGGTGGGTGATGTGAGTTCATCCTCCCACTCAGTTACCAGGTCTAGGATGATATGAGTTGAATACCTATACCTGCCATAGACCTGGTCATCAGGCACCCCAAAAAGGCTTGTTATGGCCAAAAAAAATGTGGGGCCTGGTTATTCTCCTCCTCCTGCGTTGTCCCATGATCACTGCTGCAAGGAATGGGACATTCATCGTAGCTGTATATGCGTGTTTGTTGTTCGCGCGCAGTTTTTTGCTGTGCAGGGGCATTTCCTCCTGCTTTCGTGTGGCAGACGTATTTGTGCACGTGCGTGTGTTTTGACTTGCGCAGGTTTTCCATATTCGATTCCATGAATACGTGCTGTTCACTAGCATGTGGGCGTTGCATTTGTTTCCCAGCGGTACTTCATTTTCATACGTTGTTCCCCATTCCCCGTGTTCTGCCCCCTTTTTAAGTGTGTGCACGAGAAGTTGTGCACTTTCCCCGTTCCTGTCACGCACGCGCTTGGAAAGTCGCAGTGACATGTTAGGTTAGCGCGGATTTGGCACACATCCCAGGAAAAACACGCATAGGGCCTTTCATGAATCTCACGCGTGCGCTAGCTTTTTCACACTTGCGCCAGCTTGCGCCACAAATTTCGGCGCTCATTTATTCCATGAATTACCCCCATATCATTGTTTATCTGAAATAACTGTGTCATTCACATACATTAACCAACTAATGGCCATCTCCCCGACTTTAGGGGTGTTATTATTTATTCATACAAACCTTTCCCACATGTCGGCTACATAAAGATTATACAGTACTGGGGAGGTAACACAGCCATGTTTCAGGCCCATAATAGTTTTGATGGCGGGGGAAATATTGGCTCTTTTATCCAAACAAATAGTGACTGTGGTCTCAAAATACTTTTCTCTCTGAAAATGCAATATAATCAGACAGACCTTCCAATCGGCTAATTTGCTCCACAGTTTATCTCTATCAACACTATCAAAGGCTTTTGAATAATCTATAATTTAGTGCCCTTTTTGTCCATAGTATCAGCAACTATGTGTTTCAACATTACCATATTTTCTATGGTACTGTGCCCTTGTCTAAAACCGGTTTGTTGCGGTGATAATAACTTTTTCTCCTTACTCCATTTATAAATTATTTCCAATAGTAGCGAACAGAACATTTTGCAGCTAGTGTCAGCCATGGCTAATAAACGATAATTGTTAGGTGAAGTTATTTTCACCTTTTTCAAAATGGGTACAAATATGGCTTCATGACAGCTGTCTTGTATATTTCCCTTTTGCCATATGGAGGTGAATAATTGCAGAAGGATACATGCACATTTTTCCGGGTTCCGTTTGATGACTATATTTGCTAGCCCATCTGGCCCTTGGGCAATGGATGATTTCATTTTATTTATTATTTTCAGGATGTCCACAATTTCAAAAGGGAATTTCATCTTACCCCTACCCCAGCCCATTCTGGTTATTCTACTAGTCTTATTCTTCACATAGATTAGTTGTGTAATATATTTTAGCCATTCTTCCTGTGTGACAACATTTAGATCTTTATTCTCGTCTTCAATCAAATGCTGTCTATATAGATGCCAACATTTTTTGAAATCATGTATTTTACATAGAATGTACATCATTCTCCAGTTATCATTGTTGACATCCTGTTTGTGAGATGTTAGACCATTTTTATACTTTGTCCGTATGGCAGTTATTTTCTGCCACTTCTTACCCTCTTTCATCCCCATATCCTTCTTTAAATTTTGTATTTCCTCCTTCACTCCATGTGTCTTGTCATTGATCTGGCTATCATATATGTTGCTATACGTTTTCCCCTCCTTTGTGTTACACTAACTCTACTATTGATTTTCTGGCTCATGCCCAGAAGGTCCCTTATGACCTCCAGGCCTTTAAGGGCAATCCCTTCTATGGGGAGTATTTTAAACATCTTAGCAAATGTTTCCAAATTCTTTTCTGTCCATATTATCCTATTTCCCCCTCCTGTACATTTTGGACAACTTGCACTTAAATGCCTTATGATCACTAAGGAGTGTGGATATATTTTCAAAACATTCCACTTTTTTTCAAATACCTTTACTGACAAACAAGTAGCCTAGGCAGCAGCCCACTTTTCCATTTGTCCAGGTAGTATATCTTTCCCCTCAAACCCCTGCCTACAAAAAGTGCAACCCCCAAATCTGGAGCAAATGTACTCAAGGTGATCCCATTGGTAATTTGCAAATGATGGTCTTGTTTAGTTCCAGGTTTTCCCAACTCAGGCAACAGGGCTGTCTCAAATTCCCCACACAGATCATTCAATTTTTCCATCTCTTCCCAAGCAACATCAAAGTAGGCATTAAACTCCCCTACTATCATGATATCCAATCTGGGGGATCCCGTCATCCATCCTTCAATTGTGTCAGTTATAACCTTTCCAACAGCTTCCATATTAACCACCCCTGGGTGATAGTAAACATTGATAAGCAGTATATCCCCAATGTTACCCAGCTTCCCTATGATGACACACATAATAAAGGGGGAGCAACCAAATTCATCATACTCTCTGATGGTTATGGGGCATATATCCCCTATACAGAACCCCCCTACTGGCCGACCCATATCATCACAAATAGCCTGTTTCATCAAGATGTTATAGCCATAGTGCAGTATCGTACCAATTACCCACGTCTCCTGCAGGTCAAAAACATAGCACTTTTCCACAAAGTTGGCTCCATCTTAAAAGGATCGAAAACCTCTCCTGTTCCAAGATATAATTGTTGGCTCTTGGCCTACCTCCTTATCTCAAAAGTCTTCAAAATAGGTCCTATCCGGAATCTACCTCTCTATTTTCTTTCTCCCCTTTGTCCCTAGGTCTTTATGTTTCTTTTGATTTGGTGCATTGCTTCTTTTTTTGACATCATTCCCGATGTTATTGCATATTATGATTTCAGACTCTTTGTCCCATAGTGACTTCCCTTATCAAATCCACCATTACTGCTGTCCCAAACTGGACAATTGCCCAATTCTCTCTCTGGGAGTATCACTTTCTCGATATTTGTGGTTTTAATGTATTGGAGTTGAGGAGTCCTGTGCCGGCGTTCTAAAAGCCATGCCGATTTAAAAAAGGCTTTCCTCATGGGTGGTTCTCTCAATTATCTTAATACTCTTGCCCAAGCTAAAAACCCTATCCTCTTTATCCTTTTCCATTCCCAACATCTTTTTATTCCACCTCCTCTATTTTTACACATTGACAGTCTCTCCATTTCTCCCATATATACATCTTTTTCTCTGGCATTCAGGGTTTCAATTACCTTATTTATAGGGATATTCAGATACCTCACCCCATTCCTCTACTTTCTTCATGTACGCTGATTTCCTCATTTTCCATTGGTAATGACACTAGGTCGGATCCAGTTGTCATGGACTTCACCTTTAACCATTTTTTTATTCTCTTGTCTTGTTTGCTAGGACTTTTGTTGCCTTCATCGATTTCCTTTAGATTTTGATTTAACTCAAAACTATTTCCTATCTCTACACATTCAATATCCCTTTTGGACGTCTCAGCCAGCGCTACACTATTCTTTTTTAACTGTCATGATCTTTCTTACTTTACCCATATTACTGTTCTGGCCCCTTTTTTGTTATTTCGTTTACAACGTATACGTCTTTTTGGTCCCTCTGAATTTGAATTTTCACCTTCTGGGTTAGTATCTATATTCTCAATGCCTTCTGCCACGAGTTCTTCCTCATTTAACTCTGCGTTGTATCCAAGCAGTTCACCATACCACATTCTTCATCAACAATCACATAACTCACTCAAATCACCTATGGCCTCATCCACCATTCCTACTTTTCATAGATTGTGATCTTTGGCTGTTTCACTTCTTATTGTAATATTTTTACCTATTATTTTTAGTTTCTCCCCTACTCTTACCACCAGGTTCTTAATATCTTGTTGTTCATTCATGAGCTTAGTGCATATACCCAATAAAATATCCACAGTTGTTGTTATGGAGTCTAGTTTTCCTCCCATATTTAGTGAGATGTCAATTACACTTTCAGAGTCATTCCATGTATAATCCCCCTCATTTATAGTGTCTTCTTGGACAAATGTTCCCAGATCCGGTGTTCCCGATAGGTTAGTACCTATCACATTATCCATATTCTCCAAGTTCTCATTACTTTTTTCCACTTGTGATAAACCCACATTCACCGGGAGCCCCATGCAATTCTGTCTAAAATCCTGACATAGATTTAATAGTGAGTTATTTTCTATCATGGATCTGTTTTCCGGTAGCAAGGTTATTTCCTCATTCAAAAGTTCTTTGACAGTATCACTTTTGGTTAAGAAGCTGGATATTTTGGGTTGTTCCATAAGTGACCTGTCATTTGACCCAGTCTTTTTGTTTCCTAATCTAACACCTTTTTTCCCTTTCTGGAAGTCTTTAGTGGCTGAGATGGGACTAATAGCTGGAAAATGACTATTTTGCATTTTCTTTTTTGAATTGTGTGGGCGGAGTTTGGGTCCCATCCTAACACCACTTTCATATCACTCTCTCTCGAAAAACCTAATGTGGATGCACAGTAAAAACGGTGTTTACCAAACTAGGTAATTTACCGACTCACAAGGTACCACACAATTCAACTGCGTGCCTAGTATCATCAAGACAAGGCACCAATTCACTTGTTTTTAAAAAGAAAACAATGCTGTGACGTGTTACAGTATTTTAGCTTTCAAACGGTATTGCTAGATGTTACAATACCACTCTCACACTCGACCACCAGCGCGTTTACACAGAGATCAACGGGTTCACCTGATTTTGACAACACACGCGTTTAACTATGTTCATGTTTATTTTTTATGTTTAGTTATTTGTACCATGCTCCAATGACCCGAAGGCTTACAGGCGCCCACAAAAAAATAAAAAGAATAAAAACAAACCAGCTCTAACGCACTTGAACAGATAAACACAACTATGAATATTCTCGGTGAAAACCAGATCCAGGAGTCCTATAACAGGAATGTTTTACCTTTCTTCTTAAACATTTCCACTGACTTTAGTTCCCTAAGATCAACTGGAAGAGCATTTCAGGCTCCGGGGCGCTGTGTTGGCAAATGAGCCCAGAATTGATTTCGTGGTTTTACAATGTGGAATCTTTAACTGATTTGTATTATTAGATTTTAAAGCTCTTACATTATGCTTTATAGCCAATCGTTCCATTAAATAGGATGGCATACGTTTAAGATGACATTTTTTGAGTGATCAGATGAAGTCAGAATTGAATTTGGCCCTCACCGGGAGCCAATGCAGGTGTGGCCTGGCAACAGAGACATCGTGTCTACGCTTGAGTCCTGCGACTACTCTGACAGCACTATTCTGAATCACTTGAAGATGTTCACAATCTAGTTGTGTACTGCCAATGAGTAGGCTACAGCAATAATCAAGCTTAGAGCCGATAGTTGCCTGTGCAATAGTCTCAGCATTCTCCTGAGAAATAAAAGGACAGAGAGACTCCAGAGTTTAATGTAATAAGAAGACGCAGATACCAACCCACTAATCTATGCCCACGTATTAAGGTTCTAGTCAAGAATTATGCCCTGAATTTTAACTTTATTCTGCATCTCAATTTTGCAGTCAGCAATAAAAAAAAACATATATACTGTGGTCCTAAGTTTTGGATTTTCTTCAATAAGCCAACCACCATGAGCTCTGTTTTATCTTTATTGAGTGCTAACCCATTTTGAATCATCCATACCTGGATGATATCATAGACCATATTAACTTTATGCTCACCCTCCTCATATTCCAGTGAGTGAGATAACACATTGCGTATCATCTGCGTAATTTGTGAAACTGATCCCACTGCTTTCCAACATGTCAAAGAACGGGACCATGAAGAGGTTATACAATGATGGAGAAACACATGTTCCTTGCGGTACACCATATAATAAGGTAAACGTTTTTGCCTCAGTGTCACTGCTCACAACTCTGCAATGCCTGTTACTGAGAAACAAGCCAATCCAGGATACTGCATCGCAGGAGAAGTTAGCTACCTCTCTCAAACTAGTGGACAAGATCAAACGATCCACCAGGTCGAAGGTAGCAGAGAGGTCCAACATCATGAGGAGGGAAGCTTGTCCCTTGTCCATAGTATCAAGTATTTTTGCCTTCAAATCCAGCAGGGCGGTTTCTGTGCCATGCTGCCATCTGAAGCCAGATTGAAGGTTATTTAGAATATGATGTTGATTGATATATTCTGAAATTGATCATAGGTGACCCTGTCCAGAATCTTTAACAGAAACATGGGGCCTCATTACGAGGCAGGTGCTGACGGAATGAAGGGGGCCGATTACAAGCTTCCCATCACGGGACCCGGATCGCACACCTGGTAAAACCAGACGTGCTTTCCGGGTCCCACGAGGGGAAGAAGGAGGTAACAATGGGACACCTATAATGTGCCTGTTGTTACCTCCCTCCCCATTCCCATTGAGCCCTATGGGGGAATGGTTCCTGCAAGGAGGAATTACCGGGTCCTCCAATGTTGGAATGACCCGGTTATTCCTCATTGCAGGAACCCGGTAAACGAGCCCGATTTGGTGGCAGCCACGGAGCTAATAGCTCCATGACTACCACCAAACTCGTAATGAGGGACATGGTGTTTGTAATGGGTCTATAGTTAGTGGCTGACAGAGGGCATAAGCCAGGTTTATCGATAAGTGGTAGAATCCATGCCTTTTTCAGATTATCAGGAACAAGATTCTCTGCAAAAGATGCATTTATGAATTTGCAAATAGCTGGTAGAAGAGACTTAGGGCATGTCTTCATGACTATCAATGATCCCAAGTTGCCGCTACCTCTAGAACTTTTAAGCTTGGAGATGACCTTAAGTAAGTCTGATTCAGAGATCTGAGAGAATTTGAAGGCCATTTCAGAATCCAATTTACTTGTCATCCTCCTTGCTGGGTCATCAAGTAAAACATTACATATACGTTTTTGATCCTTTGTATTTCCTACCATGGCATCCTGTATGTTATTACACCAAATGTCATCCATGGAAATAATTTCATTGACAGGCCCTTTAAATTGTTCTTGCTCTCTCAGAATCTTGAAAAGTTCCTTGCTTTCTGAACTAGCATTAACAATACGTTCATTAAACATTTCCTTTTTGGCATAAATCAGAGTGATTTTACAATCCTTCGCTGCTAATCTATACATACCCAAAGTTGACATATTTTGTTTTTTTTCTCCAGTCATAGAACAAATTCAATTTCACTGCTTTCAGCTTCCGGAGCTCCGTGTTGAACCACTTATTGCCTTTATGCGCAGAGGAAACAATTTATTTCTGCAAAGGGGCAAGAGTGTCCAGTATCCCCTGAAACGTGCTCATGAGAAGGTTGGCCATAATTTGCAGATCGTCTGATAACATAATATTGGGTGCCACAGCTACGAGAAGGGGCATTAATGAGTCTGCATTGATTTTCTTGCCATTGTAACCTCTCTGTCATTAGTCACTCTCCCATGAATAGCTTGCTGGTCAATCTGGAACTGGATAAATGAGTGATCTGACCATGGGCATGAGAGTATATCAAGATGTGAGACCTCTAACTCATGGGTAGCTACCCAATCAACAGTATGACCCTTATCAAACGTGGGTTTTCTGACCTGTTGCTGGAAGCCCAGGATATCCACGGCATCCTCCAGGGCCACCGCAAAATGATCCTCTTCAGAGCCTAGCCAGAAATGGAAATCCCCCATTAAAAAATGAATTTGGAGTTTGGTTTGAAGAGAGGAAGAAGAAAGTTACTCAACATAGTAGATAACTCCTTCCTGGCTACCGGCACTCTATAAAGAACAAGTACATTGATGGTGGTTTCTGCGTTAATACTGATTTTGACCAATAGTAATTCTGTATCCGGCTGATCTGAAGACTTGACCTCCCAGATATTTAGATCACGTTTAAATATCAGCACAACACCCCCACCTCTACCATCTGCTCTATGCCGACATAGAATCCTGTATCCTTCAGGAATCGCGAGACCTACCATTCAACCAGCAGTACTGTGACCCCAGGTCTCTGTCAGTGCACAAACATCGATATTATTTCCTCAATATATGTGGCCACCACAGCTGCATGTTTGATGAAGGATCTGGTATTCATTAAGCAACATTTTAAAGATTCTCCCAATTTTGTTTTCATTACAAAGGTATCCCCCCTCCTGCGATAATCCACTGCATGGCTTGCAGCACTCAGTCCCCAGTCTTATGGGTTGCTAAAAAGGTATCATTATGTGGCTCTTTTAAGTTTGCCTGGCCCCACTTTCATTAGCAAGGAGAAATAAGAACAATTATCAAAAATCACAATAAAACCAGTACCACGTACCCGAGGTACCCGAGCTCCCAAACAGCAAACAGCTACTTTACAAGCTACTTGAAAAGCATGCACGCAAACGCGCGTGCCTGCTTGTTTATGTATGCCTTCTGGGAAAAGGGCTGGGGCCCAGGTATATTTGTTCATAAAAGCAGAAAATAAATAGAATTAGTCCATTTTAAAATGGTTCCTTATAGTACCTGTCACTGTGTATCACTTTTCACTTTATTTGCAGCTATTAGTCCAAAAAAGATTGTCCGTACTGCGATGATTGCACAATGTGCTTTGAGGAATCGTCAGCGTTCCAGCACAGCTTCTCCCAGCGGACCAGCAAACAGTTACTTTAAAAACGACTTCAACAGTGCGTACACAAAAGCGCGCACCTGTTTGTTTATGTATGCCTTCTGGGAAAAGGGGAGGGGCCCAGGTATATTCGTTCTGCGATGATTGCACAATGTGCTTTGGGGAATTCTCAGGTATCTAGCACAGCTTCTCCCAGCGGTACCAGCAAATAGCTACTTTAAAAGCTACTTCAAATGCGTGCATAGCGTATATTAAATGCCATAAGAATGGTTTACTTATATGATGATGAACAGTTGAATATTGTGATGTTTTCTGTTCCTTATCTGCATTGTCTATGAAACCCAACATTTTTGTAACCATGTTGGTATGGCCTGGCCATATTTATTTAAAGAAAGACAATGGGCCTCATTAAAAGTTTGCTGGTACGATAACAACAGTACCGGTAAGCTTGCCAGTACTGTTGTTACTGCACCAGAAAACTACGAGTTCTGCTCGCGGGTGCTTTCCCGCCGTCAGGTCTGACCTGGCGTGTGTACCGGCACCCACAAGCAGACCTCGACGAATGCATCGGCACCATTCATGAAGGGTGCGGGTGCATCCGACCTCCACATTCCCATTGAGTTTAATGGGACTCAAATTGGGATGGGGAGTAATAATTACCGGCACCAGGCAATGGGAAATTACTAGGACCGGTGGGGCCAGAATGCCCCGATAATTGCCCATTGCTGGGTGGCGGTAAATTCATGACTCCGGTTGCAGCCAGGCCGGTATTTACCGGCATGGCTGCCGCCGGACTCATAATGAGGCCCAATGTTTTTATGATTTGCAAGTGTGTACAGGCTGCAGATTAGTAACATTTCTTGTTTCTGATGTCTCATCTTTACAAGAAAAACAAAACATTAATTGGGCACCATAAAATCAAAATGTTGAATTAGCATGTTCCTTTTTGTTTCAGTCAAATACAATTTGAAATTGGATAGTGAAATGCTATCTTCTCTTCGGGATATGATCTAATCCTCTATAAAAGAAAGGTTTATTTTTTTCAGGCATATTTTGTTTATGCCCCATTTGAACCTATGGGAAAGGTGTTGGAGTTCCCTGGCAACACTTCTGACTTCATATGCTTAATCCCCAGTTATCTGTTTTTCCCGGTGGTCGCCCTTGTTCCTTTTTGTGGGTCCAAACTTTGCCTTGTGCTATCCTGTTTTTTCTTTTCCCTCTTGCCTGCTCATTTAGTTTCTCCCTTTTTTTTCCTGGCCCCTTGGCTAGCCTTTCCTGTCCACTGTTCCTGTTCAGTGACTTTTCAGTGCCAGCCTCATTTAATTCCTCTTGTTGATCTGCAGTGTCACTCTAGCTGTGTCCCTCTTATTCCAGTATCTGCTCAAAGCTTCCCCTACCTGTGCTTGCACCGTCCTCTCCTTGTGCAAAATTAGGGGAAGCTCTTCCGCGGTGCAAAGGGTTAAGCCAGTGAAACCAGGTTTTCATATTTCTTGGAACAAGAGTTGATTTCACATATCATTGGGAACCGGCGTCCAACCAGGGATAAGCCACAGTGGACCGGGGAGAAGAAACAGTTACAAAGCACAGGCACAACGCAATCTATGCCAGATTAAGATGCCCCAAAACCTGACTCGATATTCGGGCAATACAAAAATTATGGGACAAACTCCATTCTCTGAGACTAAAGTGCTTGCTCTTAGGCAACAACATACCACACTTAAAAAAGTGATAACCCAAATTGCTTGTACGTGATTTCAACCCGGCACTCCACCTAAGTCAATGCCTAGCGTGTGATGCACAGCGGGAACCCTTAATTATTTACTTATGTCTATAAGTTCTTTTATTTCTGAATGATGTACCCTCATATCATGCCCCTCTCTTTGAATTCCCCCGGTCACACTAAACCAGGAAGCAGGCTGTTTTGCAAAATTAAAAATATTTATTTTATGGATTTGCACAATATATATATATCACACCACTTTAATGGTTCTACAATGATCACCAATGGTGTGATGTCACAATAAATCTCTTTAATCTCAAGGAGCAATGAAAGGAAAATAATGCAGCATAGAATAATACTTTCTGTGGGCTCAATCAAAATGCAATGTGATTACTCGTTCCCCCTGCACACTACTCAATCCCCCAATATGCAATATAAAGAGATGGAAGGGGAGACAACAGGTTTCAGGAAATCAGAATTCAACAAAATAGTATCAATCCTAACTTCCCCCCAGAAAACACAGAGAAAAACAGGAATGATTGCAAACTTGTCAAAAATGGTTTAACGTTGGCTTTGCATGAATGGTGAAAACACTGAAAATGGATTTAATTCACTAAAATGGTTTCAATACTAGTGGGAGTCGCTTTGTATGGTTTCAAACAAACACTAGCAATGATTATTGAGTAACTAGCAAGTTGAGAACTTAATTCTGAGGTCGGATGCAATGAACAGCTATTTCACACGTGATAGATTTGAGCCAAACAAAACATTTGCGGCAAACTTTTCTGCATGAGGAACTACTATAAGGATTTGGGATGCTGGTTTGGATTTGTTGGAAAGCTGAGGATGTTAGCTTCATTTGGACACTTAAATGTTGTTTCTAGCATACACGATGAAGAAGTTATGAAGGTTTTTGTGGAGGAAAGAGTCAAATTTTCAAAACAAGAATGTGCTTCTTAAAATGACAAACAAGGTTTCTTTACACTAGTGGAGACTATGAAGATGCAAAAAACACGACAGCGCAGCCACTATCCCAGGTTATCACTGGTTGGTTTGGCCTGCCGATATGCTCGCCTTTCTTCAGAAAATATATTAGCGCAAAGATGATTTTTAACACTACTATTACAAAGGACTATCGGGTAAGAGAAAGAGTTCAGGTAACACAAAAGATTCTAACAATGCAGTTCGGGAAATAAGAACATGGGGTTGGATAGGATGACTTATGGATAATACATATGCTAGGGATAATCCTATGCTAAGGATACTCACTACCAATGTTTGGAATGGACCCGTCAGAGATCAGGTCAGATATTTTCTGGACTGGAATTCTGCTAGCACACCGGACTGGACTCAAGGCACTCTGGTTCTGCAATCAGCAAGGCACTCTGGACACTGCACGGTGGAACTGGACTGGATCTGATGGGCTCTGTTTCTGGACCACAGCTATCTGGTCACAGCTCGGCTCTACTGCGTTGGATCTTTGGATTCTGGCAAGAATTCTTAGCTAGAAAGCAGCACAGTACAGCTAGGCTGTTCTTGGGTTCCACTTAGAGATCTGGGGTAGAATATGGTTTCAGGATTTTTAAAGGCCAAACTGAGAATAGTTCAGCTTTGGAAATGAGCCTTTCTGCTTTCAGAGTTCTGGAGTCTGGAATATGGATTTCTCTTGCAAAGTGCTCCACCAGCAATCGGTTGGTGGGTGAATGTGTGTGTCTAGGTCCTAAGCTATCTCTATTTATGTATTTCCTAAAGGGGTGGGTATGCTGAATAATACTAAGCACACCCCCTGGTATTCTATTTGTTAGGGTCTTTCCTCTTCCTTGATTTGACAAGAAAACAGGATGTCATCATGACTGTGTGTTTTATGATCCAGGGAGAACCTCCTCTCTGTTTCTGCACATGAAATCCATTTTTCATACAAGACATGTTTACAATTTTGCAAACTTGATACCAATAGCATATTTATATCAGATATTTGTTGGAGCAAGCATTCATCCGAGCCCCATCACGGTGAGAGCTTGGGTCTAGATTTGGCAAGTTTTCGCACTTTTGGTCTGTTATCCAATGTCAGATTTATCCCCACTTTTACACATATGTGCACATGATATCTGGGCATAATCAGGTGAAGTTTCATGTTTCTGGCATCACCACAATTGCTACAAAACCACAAATTGTGTAGTCATGTCCCTGAACATAGCACAAAGTTCTGAGTACTTTTAAAACGTGACCAAAATTTCCATATTAACAATGCTGTAACTTTACAATTTTTACAAATTCACACAGTTCTGTGTCAGTCCTTTTCAAAAATATACTTTTCTGTGTTTTCAGAATATACAACACTGTCTGTCCCGCCTCAAAGTGTTGGTGGCTCAAGAGCAATCCCTGCCTCTTTCCTCTGGCAGGAGTTTCTGTTGACACTTGCATCTGCATATTCTTTTCAGCCAAGGAAACCCTTTGTCTCTCCCAGGAGCAGTAGAGCAAATCCCCTCCCCTCTTCATGAACACCTGAATGGGAGTTCCTGGGCTTTGATGAGAAGCAGGAGAGATGCCTTTTGTTGGGGCAACTGTGGAATTTGCTTTGAAGTTCTTTGGCTTGCATCAGATTTATTTTAAAGTCAATTGTAACATTTTTCTTAGTTGAAAAATAAACTTATATATTTCAAAACAGGCAAACAGATCTCTAATTCCAGTCTTTTTAAACATAGAGATTAAATAGTTGCAACCTATATTGCTTTTGATGGTAAGTCCTAATTCCAAACATTTGATTTTAACTGCACAAGTTTAAGCTTCCAGTGTAATTGAATGACAGCTGTCATGCAGGCAGCCGAGGGTACTGCGCCCATATTTTACAGATTTTCACAGACAAGCACACTTTTTAATGTGGATATTCTTATGATGGATTCTGCTTCTCCTGACATTGTGTGCTTATGTGGATTCCTTAAATAAGGTGACGGGTAACACCCAGCAAGGATGTTGGATATTTCCTGATGTTTTGAACGATTATTATGCAATTTCAGCAGCCAAGGAAAAAAAGGATTTCAGAGCACCTTTGGGTTTCCTTGCCATAAAGCACTGCCTTTCATGAAGTTTCCATTTGCACTCTGTGGGCAGCCCAATGACAGGTTTCAGCAGTGTGGTCTCCTGATCCACCACTGACACAGGCAATGTAGTTTGGCAGCCAACTTTCTGGTTTCACAGCGCACTTTTCATAGGTTTAGCACGCATAGGGCTTTTTGCGGCCATTTTGCTGGTTCTGGTGTCACAAGCACACCAGTGATGTCGCAGGGCAGAGGTAGTGGGTCAGTACATCCCACAGGCTGTGATAATGGTCAGCTCAAGCATCCACAATGAAGTATGGCAGAGACCCCAGCACACTGACAGAGTTTTGTAATTAGAGACACCAGCACACTGACAGCTTTGTTATTATTTCAAAATACACTTTCTGTTTTGACCTCGCTTTGTGCAGGATAAGGCAAAGATTGGATACATATTGAGTGATCTAAATAGCATTGCACTTGCATGGGCTATTCCTTCGGTCACTGCCAAAAATCCTAAGCTTCACAACTTCACTGAATTCAAGAAAAACCTAATTAGAAGTAGTCCAGTCTCCACATCTCTCCTCATCTGAACAAAAACAACTGATATGCATCCTACAAGAAACGTTGAACATGGTGTGCTATATCATCTATTTTCAGCAACTGGCTTCTGATTCTCAAAGGCCTGACATCACTAAGAAAACAGTTTCCGACATGACCTACTTGATTAAATTAAGGATAATGTGGTAAATATCCCTGAACTGGAGTCCTTGTGATCCCTCATCGGCCATGTGCTGAGTATAGATCATCATCTTGCCGAAGGATGTGATGAAGGCAGAAGACCAGAACATATACTGTGTAAACCTACTGTGCCGATTTTCATCTGGGTACAACTGTGGAGAATACTCCAGACCCAATGCAGCTTGGTGCTTTATGTAGAGAAGAAATAGTGTTGAATGACTGATGATTCAGGGCATTGCCTAGCTAGCTGTCCCCTATTGCCACCAAAACCAGTGGGAAACTAGCTTGCCTGTTTTCAGTACATAATGCAACAACAGTCTCAATAGACTGCCAATTCTTCCTCAGGAAAGAACCTATGCCCGCCACCACATTGTTGGTCCTGAGAATATAGATTGCTTGGAACTCAAACACCATGTCCACAGTGGCATTAGTGGAGTCAGTTTTGTCTTTTAACTATATGGACGAGACTGTACTTAGTACAGAATCTATTCCCTGTATAAAACAGGCATAGGCAATTCCAATAGTTCAGGCGTTTACTGAGTTTATTTGCATTTTACATGTATAAGTACCAGGGTGCAAGGAGGAGAGTGCAACGTTGTAAAGGAGGATGCAATAAGGGGTGTGGACATGCAAGAGAATGAGATGGAAGGAGAATATGATCCCAGATAGTACTGGTTATTTGGTAAAACATACAGTAAGGGAAAAGGTGATCATGATACACAGTCATGTGGACCCTTCAATTATTTCCCATTTTGGAGTCCAATAGGATTTCCTGGGGAAATGACATTCTACCAAATGCAGCTTTCTTGGAAACCCAATCTGCTGTAGGAGAATCCGGATCTAGCGGGGGCGAGGGAAGGAAAGTGTTCTTTGTGCCAGGGCATGGATAACAACGGTACTATGTGGGCGATGCCCAGCCTGTAGTGGCATTTTGTGTACCTGGGCAGCAGTGCACATACCCGCCACACCCCATATGGAGCCATCCAACACCTCCTTTCATGTCAATTGAAGGCGATGATCAGGGGGTGGGGGAGGCAGCATATATGTGAGGCTAAGGAGCGTTTAAAAAATGCAATGAAAGTGTTTAAATGTTGTATAGTGCTCTCATAAACATTTTTGAGAAGGTATGCATATTATAAATTAAATACATTAAGTATAAAATGGGAATAAAGACATTCCACAACACTAAGCACACACTGTAATGCACAGGAACATTCCCTTGCTCATTCGAATGACACTTTCAAAGGCAATACTTGCCTGTGATTTTAGTATCCGAGCACATGATGGAAATCGCTGAACACATTTGCTAGCATGTGAAAGCAATACCTGATGTATTTTGAGAGTAACTCGCCATATCATAGCAACATGCAAACAATGGTACTACGTGGCTGTGAGGTGGCAACAGCTGGCAAGTGATGTGAAAGCCAGGGTTTGATGGCAGTAGCTAGAATATGATTTAATGTTCTGAATTGTCTTAAGGATGTGAAGGGCAGAAGCAACTAGTTACCACCTGTCGTGTGTCTAGGAGAACAGTGTGACTTCTTGGACTGGTTATGATGTTAAGACTACTCAGCAGTTGTTTGTCTTGCAAGTGTGGGTAAAAGAGAGGTAAAGGGTGGGGAAAGAGAAGGTTCTATCTACCCCTGCCTATCTAGGCCACTACTTCTAGGCAGCGCTGGTGAGCTGCCTATCTAACAGTGGATTGAGTAAGAAAAATAGATAAAGACATATCCATTTCTAGTTTCTCTATTATTTGTATTCTGTATCTGGTTGTGCTTTATTCTCTAACTGCTTTAATGCTTGTTTGTTTGTGAGTGGTCATAATGTTGACAGGAGAGCCGAAAGAGGGCTTTTCATGTTTGTAACTATAAAATGAGAGAGCAAAAGTGGAGGCAAATCTCAACCAGTGCTTTGACAATGGCAGTTTTATTGGCCAGTACTGAAGGTGAATATGCTGTAATTTAAAGGTTTTATCATTGGAGTGATTAAAAATGTACTACAAAGACTCAGCCAAAAAAGGGTAGATCGAGTATGTATAGATGTCCCTACTGCTGAAACGAGGAATGCAGCAGCAAGCCTCCCGTTGTCTCTGTGTATTTCTCAACCGGTTTTGGTGGGCTCTTTAATTTGTGCCACCTTCTTCAGGACTGTTTTCTTGATGAGTTGCAAGTATTGTCTGCATTTTGGAGTAAATGTCTTAC
This sequence comes from Ambystoma mexicanum, assembly GCF_040938575.1. Taxonomy (NCBI): domain Eukaryota; kingdom Metazoa; phylum Chordata; class Amphibia; order Caudata; family Ambystomatidae; genus Ambystoma; species Ambystoma mexicanum. Next base: position 658,033,187 of record NC_090932.1, on the reverse strand, counting down.
TGGTACTCTGATTCCATTTCCAACATACATATATATGGAATGATCTCATCTCAGGACTGGTTTGGCAGAGGCATTCAGAATGACCCTGTGGGAAATCTCACGAGACAGTATCACTACTCTTGCAGATAATGTACAATATGACTACATAATATTTTGGAGCAGACACACACATCGAGCAGGGTACTCAAAGGTCACATCTGCATATTGCTGAATTGAAACATACAGGGAACGGCCTTGTGGGTCATCTGTAAGGAGCAGATAATGTGTACCAAGTTAAGAAAGTACGGTCTCTTTTTAAGTACGTTTTTTTCACAAAATATGTATTTTTATTTAAAAAATTGAAAAGATTGAGTGGCATGACATACAGGGGGAGGTTGTGTGTATATGACAATACTGACAATAGGATGTTGGTGCGTTGCCCCTAAAAGTGTCATATAACTATTACGTCATAGGTTGTTTGTAAAACAGAGAGTGAGCCCGATTCTCTATACCCAATATGGGTGCAATGCTGATGCCTCACTCGTAATCCTATTTTGTCAGACCCTCATAACAGGAAATTGATTGCTAAAACGACTTTTGTGCAAGTTCTATTATCCTACGAGCATTTTAAAAGACCTTGCGTGGCAAAGATAAAAACGGGTAATAAATACCAGCGTGGAATCAGTGGTGTGGTGCTGTCTCGCTACTGCCATTTGCATGCTGATTGTCTCTAAAGAGCCAGGTCTCATATATTTGTCTATAATGCAGGCTGGGCCAGGGCATCCTAGTTATCTGGCAGAAGAGAGGGGCCTAACCCGTATTTGCAGATCACTTGTCTATCTCGCAACCGTGACATAATTCTTACAGATTGTCATGGGGTGATGCAGCAATGTTGATAAGAATGTTTCCTGTCTCCATGGCAACCTAAGTTATGGGGCGCTCAGCTTAGATGGCTTGTAAAAAAGAGACGCCATTTTGATGCACTGGCATCTGCTTCTCTTTTGGGGCAGACTGCATGTTTTACCTCATGTTATTCAATACATTGGGTTCAACATCTCCAATGTGCGATTTTACATTGTATCTTCACAGATTCTCGCCGCTGTAGGTGCAATTAGTTATGTGCTGAATTCTATTGCAGTGTGCTATGTGTGTTTTAGTCTTATTGGTAATGTATCACCTTGATGCAATCAGCGCAATACAATTTTATTGTTAGGTTGGATGTCATGCACCATACTGCACTGATAACAAAACCTGTTGCCATAGTCAGATCATTGCTTGGTGCCCACTGTGAGTAACAATATTGTGCATGGGTATTGATATTGATATTTTATTTCTATTGCGCTCATACACAAGTGTTTCAGAGCACGACAAGGCAAGGACGGGGAACACGGGAGAACAAAACAGCGATCTTACTAGGCCCAGTGACATTGAGAATGAGCAAGTGCATGGGAGAGGGGGAGGGGAAAAGTGCATGGAAGGGGGAGAAGTGGAAAGTGTGAAGCGGAGGAAAAACAGATAAATAACAATTAATAATAAAGGCAACAAACGGTGGTAGTCCAGCCAGCAATTTGCAAGTGCTAGGTTTAAGGCAGCAGACAGGGTAGGTCTGATAAGTGCAGGTAAAAAAAGGAGGGGGCTGTATGGGTACAGATACAGACCCAGGTGCAAGGGGGGGGCCCGGAGGCAGTGCGGGAGGGTGGCAGGGTGAGCAGATACCTGGGCCCGGAGGACAGAGGGTGGCCAGGTGCATGGTGCCAAGAGAGAACAGATCAGCAGGGGAGAGGGGGGGCGAAGGTAGAAAAAAAGAGGATGGTCTTGAGGTGCTTCCGGAACCGGAGATGGTTCTCCTCAAGTTTTAGCGTGGCAGGGAGGCTCTTCCAGAGGGAGGCCCCAGCCGAAGACAGAGATCTAATCCCCAGCTCATTTCATTGAAAAACAACTGACCATGAGGGAGTTGGAGGTAGAGGAGTGAAGACCTCGAGAAGGGAGGTATTTGCGGAGGGATAGCTGAAGGTATTTTGGACCCAGGCCCCAGAAAGCTTTGTGGACAATGCAGAGGGTTTTGAATTTAATCCTTGCATCCACTGGGAGCCAATGAAGGGATTTCAGAGCTGGAGAGATACGATCCCAGGGCTTGAGGCCAAGGACAAGTATCGCAGTCCTGTTCTGGATTAGTTGCAGAGGGCGGAGAGTAGAGGCAGGTAGATTTAGAAAGAGGCTGTTACAATAGTCCAAGCTAGAGAGAACCAGAGCTTGGGATACCATGAGCTTCTGGGGGAAGGAGAGGAAAGGCAGAGTACCTCTGAGGAAGTGCAGTAGGACATTTGACTTTTTAGAGACCTCAGAGATGTGGGCGGAGAAGGAAAGGGCGGAGTCAAAGATGACACTGAGGTTCTTAAACTCGCAGGTGTGGGTAGGAGGATGGCCAAGGGAGGCCGGCCAGAGAGTGAAAGGAAAGGATGGTGAAGGTGTACCGATGAGGAGGATCTCCATCTTGCTGGCATTCAGACAAAGATCAGTGGCGGCACACCAATCTTGAATGGAAGTTAGGAAATCAGAGATGAGAGAGGGAGAGGAGGTGGCAGAGGGCAGCCTGAAAATGAGTTGAGTGTAATCAGCATAGCACTGGAAATTTGAGCAGAAAGTGGCAATGCAGTGGGTGAGAGTTGCCAGGTATTGGTTGAAAAGCCAGGGCAAGAGGTTAGACCCCTGGGGAACACCACAGGTAGAGAGGAAGATAGATGAAAGAAAGGACCCAAGTTGGACTTTGGAAGGGTTGATCTGAGAGGAAAGAGGTCAGCCAGCCCAGAGCCTGATCAGTGATACCCAGATTTTCACAGAGATAGTTGATCAGGATGGTATGGTTGACCGTGTCGAAGGCAGAAGAGAGATTGAGGAGGATGAGGACAGAGGGAATGTTAAAGTCAAGGTTGGAGAGAAAATCTTCACGGATGTTCAGGAGAGCAGTTTCCATGCTACTGGCAGCTCTGAAGCCAGACTGGTGGTCATGGAGACATACAACATAATTGGAATTAAGGTTAAGCTGAGAGATGGCCAACTTTTCCAGGAGTTTGCCCAGAAAGGGAGTAATGGAAATTGGGCGATAGTTAGCTGGACAAGAATGATCAGCTGTGGGTTTCTTGAGAAGAGGATGCACAAAGGAGTGCTTGAAACTGGAGGGGAAGGATCCTGAGGCAAAGGAGTGGTTGCAAAAATCAGCAAGGGCTGGAGCAAGGGAGTCAATGTGGTCCTTGATGGTTTTAGAGGAACAGGGGTGAACCTGTTTTGACTAGGCTTTCATAGATCAGACTTGTCTAGAGACCTTGTCAGGGGATAAAAGATGAAAGGACGAGAAGGATGGTGGGGGGGTGGCTAAAGGAGGGTCAGCAAGCACAGATGGAGAGGGGAGAGGAGGGATGTGGGTGGAGAGGGTAGACAGGATGTCCTGGGTTTTTTAAATGAAGGGAGAGGCAAGGGCATTGCAAAGAGCCTGGGAGGCAACAGGAGGAGTAGAGACTGCAGCAGGGTTGGCAAGCTCCTTGCAGATTTTAAAGAGTTTGGCCGAGTTGTTAGCTGCCGCAGAGACACGAGCTTGAATGTGGGCTCTCTGCTTGGTGAGGACAGAGAGTCGGTATTGTCTTTGTAGCAGGCGACCGGCCAGTTTGTCAGAGGATGAACAGGAAGTCCACCATTTCCTCTCAGCCGCCCTACACTTACGTTTAAGTGTAGCTAGGTCAGAGTCATACCAGGAATTCCACTTGGCTTTGGAATTCAAACAATCATCATGACAGGGGCAAGAGCATCAAGCGTATCAGAAATTGAAGAGTAGAGCAGAAACAGGGCTGTATCAGGATGTGAGACAGCCAAAGATGAAGGGGGGAGAGAAAGTGGCGGCAAAAGTCTCAACTGACACAAGCTTCATGGGCCGGATGTCCGAGAAGGTAGGTGGCAGTGTTGGGGTAGGCTTGGCTTGGGGGGAAGAGAGGGAGAGATGAGAGGAGAGGAGGGAGTGATCGCTCCAGGAGAGTGGAGTGGTCAGATGGATTTAGAGCGGGAGGTCAGAGGAGATCAAGAAATCGAGTTTGTGCCCTGCAGAGTGAGTTGGGCCAGAGGGGAAGAGTACAGAGGAGGAGCAAGGAGAGTCTAAATGTATATTGAGGTCACCAAGGAGGAGGAGTTGAGTGGTAGAGGCCAGGAGGGAGGAGGAGAGGTCTGCCCACTCAGAGAGAAATGAGGTGATTTGACCAGGAGGCTGGTAGATGGTAACCACAGTAAAAGAATGTGTAGGCAAGAGAGAAAGCCTATAGACAAGGCATTCAAAAGAGGAGTAGGTCTGAGTGGGAATGATAGAGGCAGGAATCCACTCAGGAAAGATCAGGGCTACCCCCCCACCAGACCAGGAGGATCTGGGTGCTGAGAGGATCTTGTAGCCATCAGGGAGGAGAGTGTCAAAGCTTGTGACAGAGCTGGCCGTGAACCATGTCTCAGTAAGACCAAGGACATCAAGGTCTAGTTCTTCAAGGATGTGGCAGATGTCAGAGGAGTGTTTGACAGCAGAGCGAGATTTGAATATGAAGAAGGTTGCCAGCCGTAAAGACCTTCCGGGGAGGGGTACAGATCAGAGGTACGCCCTGCAGAGGAGAAAGAGCCCTAGGAGGGGCAGAGAAGGAGGAGGAGAGAGAGGGCAAGGTAGCCAAGGGGGGAGCGGAGGGGACAGCAGGAGAGGAGAGGAAATTGATGAGGCGACGGAAGCGCCTATCAAAGGGGAGGAGATTGGCCTGAGGGCCTTGGATCATGACAGTGCCATTTAAGTAGACATTAATGATGACTTTAGAGGAGTGGAAGGAAGCCATGAGAACTTCCCAGTGAGTGCCACCATTAATGGGAGAGGAGGAGATAGGGCAGAGCACAGAGACCATATGAGGAGTCCATAGATCTGGTGAAGGAACGACAAAGAGGATGTCGCTGAGGGTCTGTCTGGTGGAAGCATTGAAGTAGGTGTCGGCGATAGGAAGAACAGGGTTAGAGGCCAAGATATCCTTTTTGAACTTCTTCCTACCAGACTAGTGAGAAGTTAAGGATAGTTAATGGAGAAGCAGTTGGAAAAGATAGGAGAAACAGAGAGCGCCATTGGAGTGTGAGCGAGGAAAGGATGGAGATACTGGGGGGGCTAAGGCAGGTAGGTGTGGGACAAAAGAGAGTGGTGAGGTCACTGGGCTGGCAAGTTATAGAGAAAAAACAGTATACAAGCAAAATACAGATAATTTTTCAATGGGCAGCAAGATTTGACATTTTAGCACAAAGCAAATGATGGGTGTTATCATAATGATAAATCAAGTAATCTGAGCGTCATTCTGGTGCTGTGTTTATAATGGTTGCAGTGTTGGAAGTGTAAAGGATTAGAACAAATGTGCTTCTCTGTGGAGCTGTGAACACTATGGTGTCATCCCACATGTGCAGTGGTGGCATCATATGTCAATTTGTATTCTGAGGCCACTTGGTAGATACTTGTTTTGAGTCCCAATCATCTTTGTGATGCAGACTGTACTACTTTAACCAAGGATTGTGAGGCTTTGCCAATTGATTGGTTTATTGAGGCCTGGGCGGTTGGCTTTCAATCGGAAAATCCACCTATGTTATCTTTTAAGTAGCCAGGCGTGTATATCACACCCTTTTGGTGGTATGGATACCTTCTCCTCAATGGACCAAGTTAGTTTGTTTTCCTTGTGGCCTTTTTGTGAAAAGTGGTCCACCAATGGTGCATTTGGTCTTTTGGTACGTATGCAGGATTGATGCTCCTGTATCTTTTCTTGATCGCCTGGCCGTTATCCTAGTGTATTCCAAGTTACATGGGCAAGTGATGATATGGATCACATGGCTTGTATTACAATTTGTGAATGAAAGTTGCCTCCATGGAGTCATTTTGTTTGTTTGTTTGTTTGTTTGTTTGTTTGTTTAATAATTTGTATTGCGCACCAGACCCAAGGGTATCAGACTGCAGCAGTTACAAGCAGGTGCACAGCTTAGGTCACAAGTTTACATAGTATAAAAAACAGAAACATATTAGATTATAAATTTACAGAAGTATAATACATGTAGAGGAATGTCGAAAAGCATAGGGAGAGAGTGCATATTTACAGAAGAAAATGAAAATAGATTACAATTTCTTTAATAATGTGTGTTGCTGAGAGGTGGACATATAGACGATAGAGGTTGTGTTTAGTATTAATGCGGAGGTCACAGTCAGTGCTGGTCGGAAGATTTAAGCCAGGTGATAGTGTTAGACCTAAAGTTAAAGTGAGGTTGGTCTTCTGAGTGGGGCATGGCGTTCCAAAGCTGGGCCACTTTGACAGGAAAGCTACAGCCACCAATCTTAGATAGCATGAATCTGGGAATAGTAAGGCATTTTGAGTTGGCTAGTCTTGCAGGTCTGGTTGAAGTCCGTCTTTGGAATCTCTCAGCTAGGTAACTGGAAGCTGCATTGTTCAGTGATTTGTGGATAAGTGACAAAGATTACTTTTTTAAAAACTTTTATTTATTCAGCTTGATAACACCAAAAGAAGTGAGAGACATTAGAGGATGGTACAATCATATACAGTGAATACAGTGCAGCGACACAGCATGTTCATACTTCATTTTTATAGACCTGGAGTCAGACAGTTGTACAGGTGATGGGCTGAGGGGCCACAGCTCATGAGGTGGTTATGGGGGTGGGGATGGGACATTCAGTGTCAGAGTCTGTATGTGTAGAAGACATATAGGTGCAGAACTGCGTGCGTCAGATATGAATTAAACCTTATCTCTCTGCAGGCACGAGTGCTATGGAACATGCTATCCATCTATCGGAAAATAATCATAGACGACTGCACTCCTCAGTTTAAGATCTTACAGGAAGCGCTCAAAGGCAACTCTGAAACCGTGCTGTGCAGATGGGCAGCTGGTTGCAAAAATCAGCTAATGCAACTTGGCACGGACCAATTTACACTGCAAAATAACCCAACCCACGTTAAGAAAAAACTATGGGAACAGGACTGGTGTCTAACAGTGGACGCGCAAAATCGTCATAAGCTCTTTGATGATGCACCCATTGAAGCCAAAGACCGTAAAAAGACGCTGCAATACCTGATAAAGACACCCAACGCTCGACACAGAATGACCTACAAGAAATTCCGTTTAAACTTATTCAACACAAGAATGAGCCAAGCGATAAGAGCACGAAAAGCAACAGCAATGCTTAAATGTCGCTTTTGCGAGAAACAAAATGAGACTCTCAAACACCTCACACTGTACTGTGAAAGTCTGAAAGATCTCAGATCTGTTCACTTAGGAAGCTTGGTACTGCAGTATGACACTTTATGTGGAGAGAACTTATGGCGCAAATTCCACAACCCCAGGGAAAAATAAATATTTGGGTTAATACATTTTCTACAAAAACTGGAAATACTACTCAAAGCTGGACAAGAAAGATGATAAACAGCGGGGCCTACGACAATGGTGTGTCGGAGAAGTTGTGAGGCGAAAACAGGATAAAAAAGCATCCTGGGACATTGCCGAACGAATGGGACCTGAGAGTCCAGAAGCGGCTTCTACCTGGTCTTAAGTAGCCCCACAGAGCAGCTACTCTTCGCGGCTTGTTGACACCATGGAACTTCTCCGACACACTGTGGGAGGGGCATGGGAAATCTCTTTTCAAAAAGTTTTGTACAAACTAAATGAAATAAACAAAAAAAAAAAATAGGTGCAGAACCTCAGCCAGATGTCTCTGGGTCTCGAGTGTGATGGTAGCAGAGTAGCCCAGGATTCTTCTGTATCCGAAGCCCAGGTGGCCGCCATGAGCCACTGTGCATATGTGGGTGCTCCAGGTCGGAGCCAGTGCATTAAGATGCAGCAAACAGCGAGTAGCATGCAGAGGCCAGCTAGATTTTTAGAGTCACGATCCAGTTCAGGAAAGTCGTGGAAGAGACATTGTGTTGGGGACGGGTCGGTGGTATGCTCTAGCATAGTGGAGATGGTAGAACATATTTCAGCCCAGAATTGTGACAAAATGGGGGCAGGACCAGATCATATGAATATATGTATCAGTATCGGAGCCACATCTAGGGCATCTGGGAGGAGAGCTTCATGAACATATAGTGCAGTCTGCTACTTTGAACTGTATTAACTTGAATTGGGAGTTGAGGATACGTTATGGTGCGTGCACACATACGGGACCAGCGCTCATTGGTTATTTCTACCCCAGGTCTCCTTCCCATTTATGTTTCAATGTAGTAAACAAGGGGGCAGCTCTGGTTTGTAGTAGGGCATAAAGTGTAGACACCTTCCCCCTCAAGGAATCGAAGGTGCACAGCTCTGCAATCATGGGGTCATCGAGTGGTATCGTGGGGAAATTGAAGTATTTAGTTTTGAGGGTTTTCCGAAGAGATGAGTATTGGACCCAGGCAGATGGTTTTCGTCTCAGGAGGAGTGGGAGATCCGACCGCGCGAGAACGTTTCCCTACACATAGACGTCTCTGAGCGATTCGTATCCAGCCTCGGCCCATAGGCCCACCAGGCTGTGGTACTCGTGGGACCTCTTGGAGGAAGTTCCAAAGCAGCAGATCCCTGTGGAAGGGCTGGGGTGTATCTAGTAGCTTCCAGATTTACAGGCCAAGAGATGTACTAGCAACAGGGTTGGCTGACTCTGGGTCGGCTGGCGTGGGTTTGAGAATGAGAGAACAGATATCCCGGTCACTGACTGCCAGTCTCTCCAGTCTAACATGAGGGGGATGGTCTGGAGTGCTGAACCAGTGCGAGGTAAATTGAGATTGCGCCACTAGCCAGTACTTGAGGAAATCGGGGGCCCTAAATCCACCACTCTCCATAGGCGTGGTCAGTGTCCCTAGTTTAAGATGGACTGCGCCAGAGTGCCACTAGAAGGGGTTGATTGTGCGGGTTAACGTCTGAAAGAAGCCATCGCCCAGCCACAGGGGGAGGTTGATGAACCTATAGAGGAGTTTGGTAGTACAACCATCTTTAGTATCCCTATCCGGCCCACTAGGGAGATTGGGAGTCTCTCCCAGCCCTAGGTCTTCGTAGCTAGGTTTGTGAGGTAGTTCTGATAGATTCCCTCAAGTAGAACCTTAGAGCAATGAGCTACCTCCTCCCCAAGGTAAGTGAATTTGGATTGGGACCATGTGAACCCCATAAGGTTAGGAGGGGGTCATGTGCAGTCCGTAAGTGGGAAAAGGATGGATTTAGAACAGTTTACCTTCAGTCCCCATATGCGCCCGAAGCGGACCACATTCTCCAGTATCAGGGCAAGGTTGGTAGCAAGGGAACATATATAAAGCTGGGCATCGTCGGCATATATGGACATAATGTCCTATTGGCCCGCTGTTCGCAAGCCTCTGTGAGTGTGGGACTGCCGCATCATGTCGGCAAAGGGTTCCATGGCTATAGCAAAGATTAGTGGAGAGAAGGGGCAGCCCTGTCGTGTCCCTCTGGCTATTTGGAAAAGGGGAAAGGATCTATCCTCCTTGCGGATCCTAGCCACCGGGCCGGAGTAAAGCAGCTTAACCGGAGAGGAAACTGGGTCCAAATTTACATTTTTCCAGGACTCGCCATAGGTATTCCCACGACACAGAGTCAAATGCTTTTTGCATATCCAGAGTGGCGGCCACTGCCTGTACATTCAGGCTGATTCCACTGATTATGTTGAACAGACATCACAGGTTTAGAGATGTGGATCGGCATGGGACAAATCCTGCCTGATCCGGGTGGATGATATGTGGCATAAAGGAGGCTAGGCGTAGGGCTAATAGTTTGGCATAGATTTTGATGTCACAGTTAATCAGTGAGAGGGGTCGGTACGAGCCGCATTGGGTTGGGGGCTTGCCAGATTTGAGTAGGACCGTTATCATGGTTTTGCGGAGAGAGGGAGGGAGCCTGCCAACTTCACCTGCCTCCTCCCACAGGGCCATCAAGTGAGGGACCAAAAGGGATTTGAACTGTTTGTAAAATTGGATTGGAAGGCCGTCTGAGCCTGGGGCCTTACCAGATGATAGTGACTCAATGGCTTCTGAGAATTCTTCAGGGGTGAACGGCCTCTCAAGGGAGATGTTGGTTTCAGCGGATAGAACCGAGGGAGGAAGGCTCTCTAGGTAGGAATAGATCTCTGGTGTCGGGACACTCTCAGCTTTTGAGTAGAGGGATTCGTAAAATGACAAGAATTCATAGTTGATGTCCTGCGGTGATGTGGTTAGTGTGCCATCGGGTCTCTCTATCGCCGGTATGGTGGGGGCTCCAAACTCTCGCCGGAGTAGTCTTGCTAAAATTTGACCTGGCCTTTCTCCTGCCCCATATTTTCTCACAAGGCCGGGGTTATCCAGGAATCTCACCTCTCGTTCAGCCAGACAGTGAAACGTGTCCAGCTCCGAACCTTATGATGCCAGGGTCTCAGGGGATTGATGTAAAGCGTATTGGGCCTCAAGGGTAGCAAGTATTGATTTGCTTTTTGCCATATCTGTATGAATCACTTTCAGGATACCATTTTCTTTGGAGATGGTGATACCCCTGATGTAGGCTTTAAATGTTTCCCAAAGGGTAGCCTGTGATGAGACAGAATTGGTGTTAAATTCAAAAAAGTCCTCAATGGAGGACTCGAGTTCAAAACTAAAGGCTGGATCTAGCAGGGAGTGAGGCTTCATTTTCCAGTGTCTGAGTCTGTCATGGTCCTGACCCCAGCGTAGCGAGATGACCACCGGTGAGTGGTTGAGAGGGTTCTGGGGAGAATCGATAGGTGAGATAGGTTTCTTATTAATATGTGTGATATGAGCCATCTGTCAATCCTGGAATGTGAGTCGTGTGCTGAGGAGTAAAAGGAATATGTTCGGGAATATGAGTCTCCATTCGTCTACAATTGCAAGACGGGGGAGTGCCGTCAGATTGGAGTGGGCTGCTCTGGAGAGTTGACGGGGTCTGGAACCTGATCTATCTAGGTTAACGTCTAATATTCTATTCTGTAGAAATCAGGGTCGTCAAAATTAGGACCATGAATTTTTAATAAAACCACCTCCTTATTTTGCAGGGTACCTTGAAGCAGCACGTATCTGCTCTGTGTGTCTACTCGTGAGGAGTTGCAGTCAAATTTAAGGCTTCTGTGAATCAGAGTTATCAATCCCCAACTCTGGGTAGAGTAGTTGGTATGGTACCTCTGAGGACCCCACAGTTTAGAAAATATTTCACATTGTTCGGAGCTAGCGTGCGTCTCCTGTAGACAGAGGATTTTAAAGCCACGGCGTTCGGCATGAAGTTATAACTGTCTCATCTTCTTATAATTTCCCAACCCCCGCATATTCCAGCTCATGAACTTTAGGCTATTATCACCCATCTTTGTGGAGATACTGCTTAAGCTATAACTTCCGACAGAGTGTAGCCAACAAAAAAAGAGTCTGATATGGCCATAGATCCCCATCAGCGCACATCCGACCTGGTACTGTTTCATGCTCTACCTCTTTCGTGGACGTCAAGCCTTTTTTAACATAACACTCCCGACCCATCCGGCCCCCACCCATGTCCCTCCCCCAAACAGAGGAATGATAACTCAATACAACAATAACAACAGCCAAACCAACGGCATCTATGACTGGGAGTCTGAGAGCTGGCCTGGCGGTAATGCTCCAGACTGGGGGAAGTTCAAGGATATTTGCCAGTGCTAAGCGAAAGGAATGAGTGTAACATAGTGAGGAACTTATGGAGTGAAGATCAGCACGTCAAGAAAAACAGGTTGGACCATTTGTGCATTATTGACAAATGTAGATCTCCTTTGCGTTTGGGCGAGGACGGACCTTTCGTCAAATGAGGATTCAATTGAAAAAACATAACATTAACCAGAGAAGAGTTACAGGGAAAAGTAAACTGGGGAAATGATCATCTATGAATCTGGAAGCCTCTTCCGGGATCGTGAAGAAGAACACCTGATTGGAGTGTTAAATTCTCAGCTTGGCGGGGTATAGCATGGAGTATTTGACCCCCAGGTCGCAAAGTCTCTGTTTAACAGCCATGAAGGTTTTGCGCTTCTGCTGTACGGCCACAGAAAAGGCAGGGTATAAGTGGATACTGGCGGACCCCAGAAATAGCTCCCCTTTGACTCTCGCCGCTCTGAGGAGGGTATCCCGATCACGGAAATTTAAGATTTTGACTATGATGGAGCGTGGAGGTGTGCCATGTCTAGGCTTTGCTGTTAAGGAGCGATGGGCTCTTTCCACTGCGAACTGCGGCAAGAGCTTCGGGAAGTCAAGAAGTGTTAGAAGTATGCACTCCACGTAGTCTTCCATGGGTTCCTTGATGCCGTCTTCGGGTACCCCAATTATGTGGAAGTTATTTCGTCTCAAAGGCGATTCGAGACCCTCATTCTTTTTTTCCACTGCCAGTACCCGATTAGAGAGTGATGAGACCTCAGACCGAAGGGAGCTCAGGTCATCTTCGGTGGCGCTCACCCTCATCTCAATTTTGGCCACCCGGCCATCGGTTTTCTTAATGTGGGCTTTGATGGAGGATATAGGGCCATTCATGTCGTCTAGTTTAGTATGAAGAGTAGTGAATCCTTCACGGATGTATTCGAGCATCTTCTGTGAATCCTCAGAGGCTGGGAGGGCCGACGTGGTGGGCTCGAGCTCCGGTGCTTCTCCAGCCGACTCAGACTGAGTTTTTGCGAACATATTAATGGAGCTGTTTTTTCCCTCCTGTTCCTTTAGTCATGGTGTCAAACAGGGAAGATCTCAGAGATTGGGGCTGGATGCGGGGGAAGCGAAGCATGCAAGAAATCTGGGGGGCCTCAGACAACAGTAGGATAGACAAGTGGAGGTGGCCTGGATGCCTTGCAGATCTGTAGTGGTCTTCTCCGGATGGGCTGTGGCCTCCCACATAGATTCGAGCACGTGGGTATGCACCAGGAGAGTGCGTGCCCTTGTCGGATATGCCTGTAGCCTTAACTTGACTGTCAGTGATGAGAATCCAGTTAATCCACCCCTATGCTAGTTGAATGCCTGCGCCTCTCAGAGGGATCTCTCATAAGGGTTCAGTGCGCCAGAGAGGGTGTGCCAAGGGACTAGTAACTTACAGGTGGATTGCGGGGGAAATCTGGGATATCTCACTCTGCAGAGCCCCACCCGACAGGTCTGATGCCTCCTCCAGCAGCAAGGTGGGTATATGGAAGAAAGCCAGTGGAATCTAGCAGGTGATGTTCATCTGCGTCCTGCTGATAAGGGTGCTTGATAAAAGGTTCCTGAGGGTTCCGAGGGGCACCGGATCTCCTCCGTTTCAGTTGAGGGATTGGAGCAGTGCTGGGGCGTCACTCAATGTAGAGGGGGTTAAGGCCAAGCTGGCGCCATCGGCTGTTCGGAGCGCCGCGTGCAGTTCACGACCCACAGTCCGCCATAAGTATCATGGCCTGGAGTATAGCAGTAGTAGGAGGTTCAGGGAACCCACAGGGTGGGCGTTAACCTATGGCTCTGCCGGAGGTGCACGTCGCAGGGACCCCAACGCCCCTCCGCAGGTCCTACATTAATGAAGGCTGTGTTGCGTCTCGAAGGTGGGTGTCGAGAGGGGGCCACAGAGACGCAAGCACCAGGCCCGGTGCCGGTGTAACGGCTACCCCGTGCCTCGTAGATCAATGCCCCACCAACAGGCATAGCCGCCCGCGGACCAGGCGCTGCATGCCAGCCAGATGGGGCACCCAGGAGTCCTCTGGCCGTTCTCAGAGAGAGTCTCAGGTGGCATGGCGATGGCCCAGATGCTACTTGTAATCTTGAGATTGCCGCCGCACTTTGGTCTCCAAGAGCGCCCCCGGAGCTGGGATGCCTAACGAGGCGTGCGGCAGGGGCAGCACTGCCCCTACCCCAGCAGGCCCGCAGCACCCCACCACACGGTTGCTGGCTGAGCCGCGCCACACGGAGCTGCAGCTTGGGAAGATTCATCAGGGTTCCACGCTGGTCTACATATAGCTGGAACTCCGCGGTTTTCGGTCTCCTGGAATTCAGAGTTGGCTGAAGGATGCAGATATGGTCTGTCCCCAGATCACTTCAGTATGGGAAGGATTCACCGCATCACAATGGAATGAAGTCAAAAATGGTATTCCCCAGAATGTACCTCGACACTCAGGCTGCCATACTCGTCGAGCGCAACAGCGCCCCCCCCCAAGTGACAAAGATTTTATTTGGATTTTGTCATAGGTGAAGAGCCAGTTGTTTTGTCATCTAATCTCACAGAGATGTGTTCTCTTCTGGCTACTCCAACAGCCGCGCTAAGGGTGTTGTTTTGAAGGATTTGAATTCTCCTGACAATGGATTTATTGTAACCTATATAAAGTGCGTCCAGTAATCTAGCCTGGACAATATAAGGGCTCTAACCAAGATGACACAACTGTTGTTAGATAGGAAAGGTTTGCCAGTTCTAATAAGTTTGCAAGTATATGCAGTCATGGAAGCCACTGAATTGACAAAGTGGAATCAAGATAGAATCCGAGTGTTTTTACATCCTTGGCCACTTTTATAAGGTTGCTATCGATTATGAAGGTGGAATATTCAGGGCCTAATTTTTTGAGGTTGGAGGGGGTGCCCAAAATGATGGGTTCTGTTTTATCATCATTCAGGCATAGACCATGTGTAGCCATCCATGCCTGGATGAGGATGTACACTCTATTCACCAAAGCCAAATCCGTGTTGTAATCCCCTGAAAGTGGGTGGACAATCTGAGTATCATCTGCATAGTTTGTGTAGGTGATTCCAAGATGGTCCAGATCATCAAAAAGGGGTTTGGTAAATATATTGTACAGGGTGGGCTAGACACAGGACGCCTGTGGCACTCCACAGGTGATAGGGATAGGGTCTGCAGCTACTGACGGAGAGAAAACCCTCATTGTTCTGTTGCTGAGGAATGACTCAATCCAAGTTATGTCTTCTTTGGAGAAATGTGCTGCAGAGTCAAGGTGACTACATAGGACCTTGTGGTCCACAAGGCCGAAGGCAGCCGATAAGTCAAGGAGCAAGAGTAAGGAACTGTCTTGAGACCCAGATCTAGAGTGATGGAACTGGTGGTTAGTGGGCATAACAAGCATAGGCCACATGGCGCGTGACTGACAAGGCGTGTTGCATTCCATAGTGTAGGTTGCATAGGAGGCACTGGGCTGGGTGGTAAGATCCCACCAGGGAGTCTCTGATGTCCATCCTATGTTTAATGGCAAACCGTGGTGGTGGTAGCAATGTACTGCCCATGTTGAGGATTGGCCACAGTTTCAGTATTTCTTTTTTCACCCTGTTTAGTTGGGAGGAGCAGCTTAGTACTGCTGTTATTTGGTTCTCCTGTCTTGGTCTCGTATTTTACTTGAGAGGGTTTTCTCATGAGATGTTACGTGCCTGTTTCATGGCATTCTTAAGTAGTTTTTTTGGAAATTCTCTTGCTTAAAGTCTCTGCATCAGGGACTGTGCTTGTCCGTCATATTTCGCAGTGTCTGAAAGTTGTGGCAAAATCGCAAGTACAGTACTGGCCAAATGGCAAAGTTGATGTCACTGTTTTTGGATGGAAAATGTTAAACTACAGCAACCTTGGTTCCCATGGAGATGGGAAGCATTCTTATCAACAGTGCCGCATTGAGGCCGTGACAATCTGTAAGAATTCTGGCACGGTTGCGAGATACACAAGTGATCTGCAAATACGGACCCCTCTATTCTGCCAGATAACTATGATGCCTGGCCCAGTCTTCATTGTCATATCCAAATATACAAGACCCGGCTCTTTAGAGACAATAAGCATGTGAACGCCAGTAGCAAGATAGCACCACGCCAGCAATTCCACGCTGGTATTAATTATCCGTTTTTATCTTTGCCACGCAAGGTCTTTTAAAATACTCGAAGGATATAAGAATTTGCACGCAAGTCATTTCAGTAACCTGCTTCCTGTTATGAGGGGGGCCGACAAAATATGGTTACGAGCTAGACCACAGCATGCCATGCACACTGGGTATAGAGAATCGGGCTCACTCTCTGTTTTACAAACAACCTATGACGCAATATGTATATATATATATATATATATATATATATATATATATATATATATATATATATATAAATATAAATATATGAGATTTTTAGGAGTAATGCAGCACAATCTTATTTCTCCCCTTATTACCCCCTGTGTTTCATGTCACTCAGTTTTTTAAAATTTTTTCATAAAAGAAAAATACTTTTGGGAAAAAAATGACATAAAAAGAGACCGTACTTTCTTAATTTGGTAAACATTATCGGCTCCTTACAGGTGACCAACAAGGCAGTTCCCTGTATGTCACAGACCTATGAGTACCCTGATCTATGTCGGTGTTTGCTCCAAAATATTGAAATTATTGTGTAGTGATATTGTACATTAGCTGTAACAGTAGTGATTCTGTCTCCTGTGATTTCCCACAGGGTCAGTCTGAATGACTCCGCCAAACCAGTCCCAAGGTAAGATCATTCCATATATATATATATATGTATGTTGGAAATGGAATCAGAGTAGCAGTAACAACATCAAGAAGACAGTCCTGCAGAAGATGGCACAAATTATGGAGCCCACCAACACCGGTTGACAAATATGCAGAGACAGCGGGAGGCTTCCCGCTGCATTCCTCGTTTCAGCAGTAGGGACATCTATAAATACTGGATCTACACTTTTTCAGCTGAGTCTTTGTAGTACATTTTTAATCACTCTAATGAGAGAACCTTTAAATTACGGCATAATCGCCTTCAGTACTGGCCAATAAAGCAACCATTGCCAAAGTACTGGTTGAGATTTGCTTCCACTTTTGCTCTCTCTTTGTATAGTTACAAACACAAAAATCCCCCGTTCGGCTCTCTTTTCAACTTTACAACTACTCACAAACAAACACACATTGAAGCAGTTAGAGGATAAACCGCATCCAGATACAGAATGCAAATAATTGAGAAACTAGAAATTGATATGTCTTTCTCTATTTTTCTTACTCGATACACTGTTAGACGGCCCACCAGCGCTGCCTAGGGGTAGTGGTCTAGCTAGCTGGAACCTTCTCTGTCCCCCCTTTACCTATCATTTAACCGCACTTGCAAGACAAACAACTGCTAAGTAGTCTTAACGTCATAACCAGTTCACGAAGACATACTGTTCTCCTAGACATACGACAGGTGGTAACTAGTTGCTTCTGCCCATCTCGCCCTTGTGACAATCCAGAACATTAAATCAATGAGGAACATTATACATGCTCTTCAAATATACACTATTAGTCTTGTGGGTCGTCTGCCCCAATCTCCTTTTGTGTTACACAACATTGCTTGGGAATAACCCACTTATGACTATTGTTAAGCAATGCAACCCCTCTTGTTTATTTGTCTTTAGAATATGCCTATGCAGTGCCTACACAATAGCCAAAACTGTCTTTGCCAATGCTTGCTGTTGATATCCCAAAAGGGCTGCATTTGACCCTGTAGTCATTAATTATGTATGGGAATGGTGTCTATGCAGATCTCCCAGGCAAAGGACTATGTTAACTGCAAAAGACTCAGTATTTTTCTGCCTTTCTCCTCTCCAGCCTGAGAAGATTAGACTACCTAGCAGAGGCAATGTAAACTCACCAATTCTCAGATGATTCTGTCCCTAGCACTCCAACCATTGGCTAAGTGCCAATCTACATCCATTCACTTAGAGAGTTGATAAGTCCACTATCAAGGTCCCTCCCTCTGGAACTCCTTTCCGCCGATCATCCAAGATTTAGAAAGATAGAAAGCATTGTAGTCCCTCCTGCTCAGTTCTGCACATGGACTCCAGTTCATGCATTCCGCTTCACAACAAAGTATTCCAATGGCATGAGCAGGCTATTAATGATCAAAAGAGGTATATATAATGGGCAGATGTGCACCGATGGAGCTCTGTGTGAGTCTCAATTCTGAAATAAGAGGGGGTGATATAGGACAGGATTAGGGTGATGTGGCAGACTGCTGAGGTTAGAGCTGCATTGTTCTTGCTCTGTCAGAGTCCCTGTCCTTCAATAAAAGGGGGAAAAACGCAGCATGATTTAGGTGCATTGTTCGTAGTGAATTAAGTTGTCAGTATTGGGATATGAATACCCAAAACGTTTAAGCTGAATGTTAACTGACTTCCAAAGCACAGCAGCGTGGCATATGAGCCTATATGCTTTGCAAGAAGTGGAATTGTGGTAGCCGCCATAGATCTGCAGGCAAACTTGGGACCTCTCTATTAAGCTGCACACAATCTTCTTCATAAACACACCAGGATCCACAAAGGCATTACCCAGTTCGATCTGCACACCCTCCGAATACTGATACAGGTTTAACATATATGTACCAGGAGAGCACCAAAGAGTGTGTGAAGCAGCAGATCAGAGCAAGAGAATGCTGAGCCAATTAACACAACTCTACCCAGGCTGGCATCCACAAACCTTGTCCTAGAGCCCCGAAACCCACAGAAGGACACCATCTGCCCCATTAAACAGGCCTCCCAACGCATGCCCTACACTCCTCCCCCATCAGACCCATGCATTTCTAAAGAAATAGTAACAAAAAAGGAGGACTGAGAAGAGATCACCGTGAATTTAAGGGGCAGATGGAATGCATTATGGGAAATGTCTAACCTTTAATCTTGTCCTCAGGCTAGTTTCTTCCTATTCGTTAAGGGTGCAGATGGCTGCAGCTTTGGTTTCAAAATAGATCGCTCTGTGGCGAACTTTAAACATAGCCCGACACGATTTCAACTGACAAAAAGCATTGGTGCATAGAAATGAAAATGTAACTGGCATCTGGTTAAGTGCAGTCATTTTTCTCCTACTTCGGTAGCGCGCACAGCTCTTCGGCAACAGCAGCAGGCCGGCAGACATGTGCGAGAGGGTCAAAGGCCGGCTGGTGCTTCGGCCATTGCATCACCAAATGGCGGCAAGTTTCCATGCCAACGCAATAGACTGCTCCCAAACTCCCCTTTCTCCTTTTTTTTACAGTACTACCAACGATTTTGCAGTATGTGGTGGCTTATACCACCAAATCCAAAAATGATGCTGGCTACCCATCCTAGCCAGGCTACTCTTCCAAACTACCTGCATCACATATAAGACATCTTGTGTCAAATAGAACAAAATAAAAAGGGACATAATGGAATGATGATGATTCTTACTTTATTGTATCCACTTTGTCTTTTTAGTTACTACCATATAATTGAGTCAAATGCCAGGATATATTTGTGGATTGACTTAAGACAATCTCACCACTCTATCGCTTAAGATTTTGTAACTAGCGTAAGCATCCAGTTGATAAAGAAGACAAGGGAAGCCTAATTTTTCATCTGCCATCTCTTAGGAGAGCCACATTGTCCAATAAATGATGTTATGAATGAAGGCACGCGTTGGAAATTCTTCTTCTTCTGACCCACCGTTTATTCTTGGTATAGAGACCATGCAGTGAGACGTCCGAGCTTTTCTAGTAAAAGCTTAGTTCCCCCACTGAACGTTAAGGGACCATCAAGTGAAAAGATAATTTCCATACAGGCAAATGCTAGAATTGTCTCATGAAAACAACAACAGGTCCTACCTTCCTGTATCGTCATCTTTAAAGTAAAGAGGACGTGCAATCTATTGCCTTGTATGAAAGTCCTACTGGGATGTGCTGGTACTGCCCCATGTTAACAAAGATGTATCAGCGACATGGTCAGCTCGCAGCAAGATGTGTTTCAGAACAGAAACTAGACTGGCTCACAGCAACAACAACAACGACACAACAACAACAGTCCTCTGGAACACCACCCCAGTCAGAATCCGGACTGCTCCAAGTTTCCTTCACTTTAGGAGAGAGGTGAAGACATGGTTCTTCCAACAACAGCTAGATTCTGGCCACCTTGTGCACTGCCCCATCCTTATCATACTGTGATAATTAGTAATGTTTACTTGATGACTTTTGTTAAATTCTTGCTACCAATATTTTACTCTATGACCTGCACAGTGCTCCATTGCAGCAGAGCTAGGTTCAAGGTATAACAATATAATATTAATAAGCCAGGGTTTTAAGTGGGTGGGGTACATGGCATATCAAAGTTGAGAGAAGCCCCAAGACGATTTTATTGTATTGTATTGTAATGGTATTTGTATAGCGCCTTTCACCATCGGTACGGTCTCAACACACTGTAGGTTGAACGCACTTGAGGGACTGAAGTCCAGGTATGGGAACATGTGTATGAGAAAATAGAGTGCATGTGTGCACTTAGCCATTATGAAGGTAGGTAGGGTGAGACAAGTCCCTGCTAGACCCCCGTGTTGTGCATACATGTGGGTGGGGCAGTGTAGCCCAGCGAGAATGCGACAGAGAAATTATATGTGCAGCTAAACCAAATGTTATCATGATGGATAGCTGCATTCTAGTGCTGAAGTTGTTGTGCAAATTAAGTGAGGCAAGAGAGAAATGATGTGAGCAGTTAGACCCCATTTTGTCATATCTGCATTCTAGTGCCAGAGTCGTTGTGCAAGTTTCTGAAGTGTGAGAGACATTATGGCTTGGGCCTGATTTGATCAGGGTTGAGCCCTACGTTCCTCCTTCCAATTTACAAGACTTCTCTGAAGAAACTCTAAATGCCGGCTACCCACTGTCACGTCTGGAGGTTTGTGTATCGTGTAACCACCAGTACAGGGTCAACAGACTATTACACGGGGTAAAGAAGTCTTTGACAACGATGAAGCAAAGACTTTCCCCCCAAGAGAGCAGCCTGCAGGATGGCAAGTAAACTGACATGCTAGGGGCTTGAGTGGAAAGGGAGGAGCAGCAACAGAGTTAAGGGGAAAAAACACAAACATATATAGTGGAAAATGAACACCTTGGTAAACCACATGTCCCAGCCGCACCACCCTCTGCTTCACCACTCTTACCTCCAGTGAATGGTGAGAAGGCTGGTAACCTGGTTATAGAGATGAGTGTGTCTTGAAGTGAGAGCAAGTGTTCCAGAATAAAGGTCCAGTTCAATAACCCTGACCCGTACGGCATGAGGGCGCAAAATGTTTTCTTGTAGTTTCCTGGAGGTGATCCGTGAGGAAACAGCAAAGTGTCCAAATAAAGCACCAGATGAATTCCAGCAAGGAGTCCAAAGAAATCACCAGGTGAAATCCCAGCAAAGTGTCCAAAAAAAAAAGATCACCAGGTGAAATCCCAGCAAAGCGTCCAAAGTTAAGCCACAAAATCCTATGTGTACCATGAAAAGTAAAAAGTGCAGTGCAGTGGGTGATGTGGAACAAAGCCAGTCAAGGAGCTGCAAGGAGCGCGTGGTAAACAGCTGAGTTAATGTGCAGCAGTACACGAGAAGCATAATACACAGTAACTGGCAGGAGTACGATTAAACACTGAATGAGGCTAGCAGCAGTGATAATGTACGAGGGTTAGGGAACGGACATCAGTCATAGGAGGAAAGTGCAGTCAGAATTCCTGGACAGAGCCGAGGTCAAAAGCCGGAGTATCACGAAACAAAGAGCCGCCAGGGAGTTTTCAATAAGGAAATCAGGAAAGAACGGTCCGAGTCGGTAAACAGGAATTCCAAGGAATGCTTTAATCAAAATGCTACTTTGCGAGACAAGGCAACGGTTTAGGAGCACTGAAGCCATGGAGTGACTGCAAAATAAACAGACACGCCATCATCACGCAGAAACACTTGCGATCAGGATCACATGACCGCCAGGAAGATAGGGTGCCTGGGAAATGTAGTCTCTTCCAAACTTGCATTGAGAAGGATGTTGTGAGAGACGCCAGGGCAAGGACCAGGCAGTGCGAAGGGAGAACCGATGTTGGAAAGGCAAAACACAAGACATGACAGTACCCCCCTCGCAATGATGGCCTACCGGAGGAGGGATGACATTGAGACCTCCAGAAGGCACGCACAGGCTGGGGGGCATGGATGTTAGATACCGGTTCTGTCCTCGGGACCATAGCCCTTCCAATCTATAAGATAGTAGCGCGGACCACGATGTATATGTTTGTCCAGAATGGCCCAGACCTCATATTCGTATTGGCCATGTACGGACACCGGAGCAGTAGTAGTAGGAAGCCAGGTGCCAGAGACAAAGGGGCGAAGCAAGGAAACATGGAACACAGGGTGCACTTGCCAATGCGTTGGGATATCCAAGCAAAAAACAACGGGGTTAAGGCACTGTAATATCGCATAAGGACCCACAAAACAGGGTAATAACTTACATTTCCCTTTCAATCGTAGGTGTTTAGTAGACAGTCAGACCCGGTCGCCAGGTTTATATGCAGTTGCCGGGAGGCAGTGTCTATCAGCTTGGGTTTTGGTACGTTGTTGGGCAAGCAGAAGATGGTGGGAAACCGCAGTACGAATGGACATGAGCGTATTACGTGCCTTTTTGGCTGCTGGCATCAGTTCTAGTGAAGGCAAAACCGGGGGTATGGTTCGGGGGTGTTGACCGTATAATGCATTGAATGGGGAACAGCCCACGGACGAATGTCAGGAATTGTTATAGGCAAATTTGGCCGCCCCTAAAATCGATAACCAGTCCGACTGGAACTACAGACAAAGGCAACAGAGGTATTGTTCCATTGTTGCGTTAGTGCGTTCGGTTTGACCGTCAGTGTGGGGGTGATATGAGGACGAAAGACGCGCGTCGATACCCAGAGATTTTGTCAGGGTGCGCCAAAAGTGCGACATAAACTGTGAACCCCGATCTGATATCATCACAGAGGGTAAGCCAAAGAAGCGGACAACGTGATCAAAAAACAATGTGGCCAACAGGGTAGCTGATGGTATTCCTGGGCATGGGATGAAATGCGCCATTTTGGTAAACACATCCACTATTACCAAAATGGTTGACATGCCTTTAACAGGTGGCAGTTCCACTACAAAGTCGAGCGTAACCATGTACCAAGGACGTGGGGGTAAAGGCATGCTCTGCAATAGACCAACTGGTTGTTCTGGTTGTGTCTTACATTGGACACACTTTGCACATTTGGATACGTACAAGCTTGTGTCTTTCTTCATGCCAGGCCACCAAGACCATTGATGCAAGAGGTCATAGGTCTTGGCCTGACCCGGATGAGTGGTCGAATGTGTATCATGTGACCCCTCCAAGGCTTTCAAGCGAGAATGACTGTCTGGTAAGTACAACAACCCGTTCACATAAGGAAGGCCAGAATTGATATTAATTCCTAGGGAAGCAATTGTGTCTGCATGATCCTTAGTCCACTGACGTAACCGATCCAGAAGCGATGAGGAAACTGAGCAGACACAAACCACCGAGGCATGAGGCAGAACAGGTGTCACTGGTTTTGGGGTCACCAGATCCGTGCCAATGCGGGACAGGGCATAGGCATTTCCATGGGAAGGTCCTGGACAATATGTGACTATGAAGTCGAACATAGTAAAAACAAATGCCATCTTATTTGTCGTGCATTGGTGCA
The DNA here is from genome assembly GCF_040938575.1 of Ambystoma mexicanum. Taxonomy (NCBI): domain Eukaryota; kingdom Metazoa; phylum Chordata; class Amphibia; order Caudata; family Ambystomatidae; genus Ambystoma; species Ambystoma mexicanum. The sequence continues at coordinate 658,009,764 of NC_090932.1, read as the reverse complement.
CTTGCTGTTGGATAAGGCTTGCAAATTGTGGTGGTCAGTGTATATAGTGAATGGATGCCTAGCCCCTAAAAGATGATGCCTCCATTCTTTGAACGCGGCTTTTATTGCAAGTAATTCTCTTTCCATGACGGTATAATTCCTCTCTGCGGCAGAAAGAGTTCGGGAGTAATATGCCACGGGATGCAAACGTTGTCTGGAAGAACACATCTGGAAAAGGATAGCCCCTACTGCCATAGCAGAGGTCTCTTCTTCCACTATGAAAGGAAGGGAAGGATTAAGATGCTGCAACACTGGGGCTGATGTAAAGGCTTCTTTTAGCGTCTGGAAGGCTTGTTGTGCTCTATCCTCCCATACAAATGGAACAGAAGGACTGGTTAGGTGTGTGAGGGGAGCCAATATAGTGGATAATGCCGCTATAAACCTTCTATAAAAGTTGGCAAAACCCAAAAAGGACTGCAGCGCTTTTAGAGATGTCAGGACAGGTCATTGCAGCACAGCTCTTACTTTAGACAAACACATGTGTACACCTTGGGCGGATATCTGAAAAACCAGGAATTCCACTGCTGTTGCATGGAAAACACATTTTTCGAGTTTAGCAAACATAGAGTGTTCGTGGAGACACTGTAATACAGAGCATATATGTTGTACATGTTGTTGCTCTATATTGGAGAAGATAAGAATGTTGTCCAAGTAGATCACCAAATAGCAATCCAGCATATCCCTAAAAATGTCATTAATAAAATGCTGAAACGTGGCTGGGGCATTGCACAGGCCAAAAGGCCACTCATCCCCCAGTCGTATTCGTACAAGATTGTACGTTCCTATTAGATCGAGATTAGTAAAGATGGTAGATGAGGACAAGTGGTTGAGGAGTTCCGATATGAGTGACAAAGGATACTGGTTTTTTATAGTAATCTTGTTCAGGGCCCTATAATCCACAGAAGGGTGTAAATCCCCCTCCTTTTTTGGTACAAAGAATATTGGAGAGGCTGCCGGAGATCGTGAAGGGCGTATGTGGCTCAAACGTAATGCCTTCTCCACATACTCGCAAAGATGTTCCTCTTCCTTTTGGGTTAGAGAATACACCTGACCATGAGGAATGACTGCTCCGGGCACTAAATAAATGGGACAGTCATAGCTCCGATGTGGGGGAGGTCGCTCAGAGAGGCCCTTGTCAAAAACATCAGTAAACTCACAGTGTACTGACGGTAAGTCTGGGAGGGATACCTGTACAGTAGCACCAGCCATGGGGATATTAGACAACATGGCCAAACAAGGAGACAATGGAGTTGCTTCATGGACACGGAAATACTGCGTGGTGCAGAAGCCCAAGGAAAACCGGACAGTTTGCTTTGCCCAATCAATGACAGGTAATGGGTCTGAATCCAAGAAAAGCCTAGTATTATCCCGAACTGTGGTGCCGAGATTAAATCAAAGATGATCCATTCGGAATGGCCTTCTGTTGTTGTCATTTGACAGGACAGGTCTGTTCCATGACTTGCCCAGAGGTCAGACGTGAACCGACAACAGCACGGACCTCCTCGGGATGATCCTTTGCTACAACAGGAAGCCTGTGCCAGTGTGCCAGTTGGATATCCATGTAGTTACAGCTAGCACCAGAGTCTACCATCACTGAACTAGTGAATGACCCTATTTCGGGTGCTGTAAAGACCATGGAGATGTATACATGTGAGGAAGGGAGGGGACCGCCCGAGCCGTATGTATGCTGACTCATCCTGCCGGCTCGCTCTAAGAACGAGTCTTGGCGTTTCCTGTACTCCTAGTTGGTCTTTTAGGGCAGACATGGATGAAATGTCCAGTTTGACCACAATAGAGGCAAAGAATGTGGGTCATCCGGCTCTCTCTTTCTGCTTTGGTTAAAGGGCCTTTGATCGCCCCGATCTGCATGGGTTCTGGATCCCTGGAATCAGACAAGGGACTAGCATCATTTTTGGTAGAACGGAACTCCGGTACCCGATGTTCACCCCGGCGCTGCCAGAGGCGAGCATCCACTTGTAGCACTAGGTCCAATAGTTCAGGGATCCCAGTGGGAATAGATGGTACTACTGACAAGGTGTCTTTCAACTCGTTTGAGAGACCTTTATAAAAGATGGCTGCTTTCTTTTGTTCAGGCCAGTTGGTTTTGGCTGCCAGTTAATTGAACTGGGCGAGGTACAGAAGGAGATCTTGTTTCCCTTGGCAAATGGCAAGAAATTCGAGGTCAGAGGCCTGAGCTTTATACCGTGTATCAAATACAGCGTTCATCGCCTGGATGAGTGTATCAAAATCATATAAAGCCGGACCATTGGCTTCAAGTAGTGGATTGGCCCATGCTGCAGCTGTTACCCCTAAATGGGAGAGAACAAAAGCAGCTTTGGTGGTGGCATCTGGGAATGTCAAAGGGCGACAAATAAAGTGCAACCAGCGCTGATTAAGAAAAGTGTGGTAGGCTTTAGGGTCTCCAAAGAAACCTTCAGGAGGAGCCAGGGGAAAAGGACCCGGCAGAACGATAGGGGCTGGAGCAGGAGGTGGAACAGCAAGTACAGGAGGTGCGGCTGCTGCAGCATCACCAAATTCCTTGTCATGAGGTAGTGGCTGCACATAGGTCTTGCAGAATGTCCATGCATTGATGCAAAGTCGCATGGGCGGACGCCATGTCTGTACGTAGGGCAGAAAAGCCCTGCATGAGAGCAGCCAACTGATCAGCCCCAGGATCCATACTGACAGGCGTTAGGGCTCCTAAATGTGTCGCGTCTGGAGGTTTGTGTATCGTGTAACCACCAGTATAGGGTCAACAGACTATTCCACGGGGTGAAGAAGTCTTTCACAACGATGAAACAAAGAATTTCCCCCCAAGAGCGTAGCCTGCAGGATGGCAAGTAACCTGACAGGCTAGGGGCTTGAGTGGAAAGGCAGGAGCAGCAACATAGCCAAGGGGAGGAAACACAAACACATACAGTGGAAAATGAATACCTTGGTAAACCACAGGTCCCAGCCGCACCACCCTCTGCTTCCCCCCTCTTACCTGCAGTGAATGGTGAGAAGGCTGGTAACCTACTTATAGAGATGAGTGTGTCTTGAAGTGAGAGCAAGTGTTCCAGAATAAAGGTCCAGTTCAATAACCCTGACCTGTACGGCACGAGGGCGCAAACTAAATGTCTTATTAGAAACCACAAAGGAAACCAAAACACAGCATAGCGTCCCAAAATGCTTTCTTGTAGTTTCCTGGAGGTGATCCGTGAGGAAACAGCAAAGCGTCCAAATAAAACACCAGATGAATCCCAGTTAGGAGTCCAAAGAAATCACCAGGTGAAATCCCAGCAAAGCATCTAAAAAAGATGATCACCAGGTGAAATCCCAGCAGCGTGTCCACACTTAAGCCACAAAATCCTATGTGTACTATGAAAAGTAAAAGGTGCAGTGCAGTGGGTGATGTGGAAAAAAGCCAGTCAAGGAGCTGCAAGGAGTGTGTGGCAGGGTGTCCAGTCATATTTTCGAATGCAATATTTTCGAAAGTCAAAATGTCGAAAATATTTATTCGAAAATAATAATGTCGAATTACAAAAAAAATGTTCGAATTAATGTTAATATAAGGAAAGTGTTACAAAATATCAATATGTTATTATAGAGTAGAATTGGTATATAGTTATTTATAGCTCTAGAAACTTTTAAAAAAAAAATATGATATTTTTTTATGTACTATAAACATTTGATTAAAAGGTAGTGCAATAAATATTTAATTAAACATTTTTTTAAATAATTAAAGGTATATCCATGGGGGGTGGGGGGATGGGGAGGAGGGCGGGTTGGGTTGGGGTGCGGTGGGACCCCGGGTGGGACTCCCCCATAAAAAACGTTAGTATTTGTAACATTTGACATTGTTATTTAGGCATTGGTTTTTCGATTTTTTTTTCGACATTTCATTTTCGAATTAATGACTTTATCTATTATATGTATGTGATTTCGACATTTTTGAATTCGACATTATTTTGACTATAAACCGTGTGGCAGTATACGAGAAGCGTAATACACAGTAACTGGCAAGAGTACGTTTAAACACTGAATGAGGCTAGCAGCAGTGATAAATGATGAGGGTTAGGAAGCGAACGTCAGACATAGGAGGAAAGCGCGGTCATAATCCATGGACAGAGCCGAGGTCAAAAGTCGGAGTATCACGAAGCAAAGAGCCGTCAGGGAGTTTTTAAAAAGGGAATTAGGAAAGAACTGTCCGAGTCAGTAACCAGGAATTCCAAGGAGACAAGGCAACGGTTCAGGAGCACCGAAGCCATGGAGTGACTGCAAAATAAACAGACATGCCATCATCACGCAGAAATGCTTGCGATCAGGATCAGGTGACCGCCAGGAAGCTAGGGTGCCTGGGATATGTAGTCTCTTCCAAACTTGCGGCGAGAAGGATGTTGTGAGAGACACCAGGCCAAGGACCAGGCAGTGCGGAGGGAGAACCGATGTCGGAAAGGCAAAACACGAGACATAACACCCACACTCTGTACAGTGCTCTGCAGCTCTCAAGCTAGATCCGTGCATCAAAAAATGAAATAAAATAAAAAAATAAATACAAATAAAATAAAAATGTCTGCTTGCTGACAGGGATCATGGATTCATCTATTGCCTTCCTACTGTGCCTCCTGCACAGATCAGAGCTTTCTCACCTGACAATGAGCCACCTTAAATGTTCTGCAGCTGGTCGTGCGCACACAGTTGATGCGAAGTATTTGCAACCTTTTAACCAGCAAATAGATACTTTGACAAAATATTCTCATTGTTTTTCTAATTAAACAGCCTTTCAACCCTGCTGATGTGGAAGTACAATTTATATCATTGGGTTTATCCAACAAGTCCCAGGTTACTCAAAGTTCATCAGTGAAACGAACACAACACAAGCAGCACAAACAAAAATAAAAGGTTATTCTTTTACAAACATAATCAGACTTCTTTGTGTTGTGCAGTGTTTTCGGATATTAACGTTCCATGAAACATAACATTGGGCATGATTTCACTATCCTGCCCGGACCATCTTTGTTTAGAACCTCCTCACTATATGTGTATAATCAGCGCACAGTTCAAGATGCATTTGGTGGAGGGAAGAACTGTTATTAAGTTTGCATGCTATGCAATGTATCATTTAGTGTCTAACTGTTGCAGGATAGCATTCAGAACTAGCGGTGGGTTCAAACCGGTCTTCTCACATCACCAATGTGACCCAGGGCAAATCTCTGAATCACTGTGCCTCAATCCACTTCTCTGGTAAACTTAGTAGGGTATGGCCCACTGACCACTATGTGCTATATCTACACTACATAAATATGAATAGGGCACACCGACCTGGCATTAGACCACACTTCATTCACAGCGCTTCAGGGGACAGCTCTACAAAAGCAACCAACATAGTTTCCATGTCGCTTAAATCCGTGGTAGTTGCCATTACTTGTACAGCAGTCCTAACCTAACATCATGGCCAGCTCTCATTTGCAAAGACAGAAGTCCAGTTAGCCCCGCAGAGCATTGTCCCTGCTTCAAACCTTTATCCAATCAGTCACATTCTGTTTTGTGATGAATATACATTATTTGGGATCTTTCTCAATTGAAATAGCTGAATCCCAGACCATTCTACCCATGAATGCTGCTGCAGAGGAAGGATAAACAGCAAACATGTAAACGTGCAGTTTTATACATTGCCTAGTTGGGTGGGGTGGGGTGCGGTTCATGAAAACATTGTTTTCTAAAGAGAAGGTGAAGGAAAACAATTGGAAATGCAGAGATTTGTCTGGCAGAACAATTACAGTTGAGCAAGGAAGCAAAACTATGAACCCAGGTTCCTGCTGCACAGGAGAATATAGACCTCACACAAGATGTCCCACATAAACCCCCTTTAGACATATTCATCCTGGAAAAGTGATGTGCAAAGAGACGGAACCGCTGCAGGAAAGGCAATATCTGCTTTCGGTTCACAGCCCAAGCTCACAGATCTAACCCCCCCTTCCGTCCTGAGTCATCAATGGCTGCCAAATGGGGAGGAGGAGTTCACTTGTGAGAATCCTTGGATGACTGACACAAGCGGGAGGGAAGTAAACAGGAGATAGTGACACAAGAAACAATTGGAAACACAAGAACTAGTGTCCGTAGAACCTACCAAATTAAATCTCAATCAAAAACACGCCTATGTCAGTTTGCTCTCTATCCTACAGTGTTCTCTATTAATGCTTGCAGGGCTGTAGTTCTGTTGGAAAATGGCTGCATTGTGTGAATGTGTTCAACTTCCTACTTTGAATGCAAAAGGAAACGAGGCACAGAACTCCATCCGTACACCCAGTTAATGGGAAGATGTTACAGTCTTTGTATAATGTGCCCTGCAGTATCACATCTACATAAGAGAGGACAAAGACTGGACCAGAAAAGCCACCAGCTGAGATGGCCAGCACCACCACCCATGTAAGCCACTGAAATGTATTCCAAAACGAACCACAGCCACCCAGTACTGCATAAGCATTTTGCCCAGTGAAAATTCCCTCTGTTCCGAGGCCCAGTTTAAGGCAGAAAGAAAATGGCTGACATTGGTAAACACACATAGACTGGAAAACCACCCACATCATAGTGACATCACTCACTGCACAGCCAATCAGGTAATGCTTAAATCAAAAACACTTCAGAAACACCCCAATATATGAACGTTTTGAAATACATTTTAGACCACAATATAACTATCACATTAGCGGTGTGTGTTTCTCAGACTTGTCGGAAGCGGCTGCACTTCGTATGCAGTGACAGTTTGACAAGCATTTGAGGCATGTTAGAAGGTGCTTTCCTCTAGCTTTCCTCTAGCATGACTTGTGATCAGCGTTCCACAGTGTTCCACAGCCGCAGGAAATCGTTGCTCGCGAGCTGCGGGACTCTGTTCTGCTTCAGCCTACGGATCTAGACTGCTGCTGGTGCCGGCACTCAAGGGTGCTGAGGGGCCTGGTACACTGCCTGCTCTTGAGCCATCCATTGTGCTACTGTGTTGTGTCGGTGAGTGTATTGAATCTTGAGACCATACAGAGAAAGCCGACATGTAGCAAGCTCTTTTTCTGCTTCTTACCTGGCGCAGGCCTGTGCCCTGTGCATCTTGTGGGGGCTTTCTTGCTGAGCCAGGGGGCTAGCCCACTCATAAACTAGCAGTGTTTATTGTTTGGACTAGTTAATAGCCCGGACACTGATGGGGCACCTGTGCTCAGGCTGCAAATTGCACATGTGAATCCTGGCACTGCTGTTCTGCTCTCCCCCGTGATTAGATAAATTCAGTACTACACATTTGAGTGACGGCAGTGCATGGTCAACATATCCTATCACAGTGTGCATCCTGGGTTGCTGTTCTTTTGAATGAGCCAATCAAGCTAACCACGGCTACACTAGCAACATTTTTGCTGAGCATGTCCACTTTCATTTTTGATGGAAACGTCCTTGCCCATTGATTTGAATAGCGGAAGCTCCTTGGAAGCATCGCTTTGCACCAGACTCTCTGCAAGCTGCTCTTTCTCTACTGCTACATTGGATACTATTTACTGAATAAAATACAGCAATTGTGAGTGAAGCGCCGCTCCCTTTTTTAACGAACATTCAAAAAGGAAATCTCACATGCACCAGCACATGCGCACCTAGCGGAAGCACCTAGCAGGAGCACTCTTCACCGCAGCGTAGTGGTGCTGGTGCGGTATGTGTGCTTAAATACATTGCAGGGAAATCACAGAGTTGTCTGAGCTTAATATTTTTCCTTGCTGTTCACCCCCAAGGGTCGTGAGCCGCAGGGTCGGATCGAGCCGTCGGCCAATCGGCCCGTGGCCGATACAAAATCATGGAGGAGACCTGGGGGCTGGTTCCTGAAGCCCACGCTGGGCCGGTCTCTGGCCCAGGTATGGGCTTCACTGTCCCTTCACACTTCAGGAACCGGCCCCCAGGGCCTCCGCCTCGCCGCCTGACAGGCGCAAGTTGCAAAGGATCTGTAAGTACGTAACTTACAGATCCTTTGCAATTGCAGCCCCATCGCCGCCAGCCCGCTGCAGATGCAGAGAAAGGTAACACTGGAGTGTTACCTTTCTTTGATAAATGCGGCGGGCCGGCGGCCAACTGCCGTGGCCCGAGACACCATGGCGCCAGCAGCAGTCAGTGTTTCAAAACACTGGAGGAGGGAGCGGTAGGGTTGGGCGGGGCCAGGGCTGCCTCAGCCCAGCCTGCTCCCTCCCAGTGATTTGTTACAGACTCTGCTCTCTGCCTGCAGCAGTGAGCTGCTTTCATCGGCAGCGTGGGCCAGGACTTCTGTGTCTAAATACAGCTCAGAAGGTTAGGTAAGTTGCTGCAATGTTTCATGTTTAGACCTTCCTGTATAAAGCCTATGGCTTTTTTCAAATGCCTAATGCAAAATGGGTTGTATTAAAATGTGTTGTTTCGAGATGGGCATGGGTATGGCTCTTCGCTCCTCTCTGTGTAGGAATGTCTGCTCCCTTGGCGAACATCAAAGGTTGGCACCTGTGTTGCTGAACGCCATGTCGATGCACCGTGCATGTTTTAAAAAAATGTTATGTTGACAATGACCATTTAGTGTCAGCCTCGTTCTGCATAACTGGTGTCGGTGTTAATGATCATCATGGTTCACATAAAAGTGCTGCTGCTGGACGAGGCAGGCTGGGTGGTACAACACCTCTCTAGAGGCCCTGGTCGGGCATGTGATTTGTAAAGGGCCTGGTCACCGGGTTGAGAATTAAGTTTAGCTTTGTGGCGGCAGGAGGGACGGCATTCCAACAGCTTTCCTCTGCTTGCCACAAGTTTGTGAATTAAATGGGCAGAGAATAACAACGTGTGTACTTTTAGAACTCACTGGGAAGCAGCTTGCCTAACTATGGCCATGCATGAAAGGAGGCGTCAAGGTGCCAACACTGAAACTTTTCGCTGCCCTTCTGTCATTGGGCTATTTCGTTGATGTAGGCATGCCAGGAAAGAGACCATGCAAGCCTTTATCAAAGCGTAGCTTTAATATCTGGGAGTGCATTATTGCTACCCTGGAAAGGCCTTGTTTCGGTAGAGCAGTGTGTGTGTGAGACACGTCTTGGCATTCCCAGGCTGAGGCTGGATGGACTTTAATCGTGATGTGTCCAGCATCACAGATTGAGCTGAACAAGTGGGCACCCGTGGGTGCATGGTCTTCCCCTCCACGGTCCACGCCCACCTGCAGGTACCATAACCATCACTTGAGCTATTAGGGTGGATGAAAGCCTGTGCTTCTATGTCTTAGTCTACCCCACTCTGGCCACTACATTGGATTACCTTGCCAAATTTCACAGCAGATTTTATTTCTCTGCTTTTGTCTGTAAAGCTACGTTTAAACCGTTTGCCATCACAGCCTCATCATTTAGTACCGTTCCTACTTGAAGTGCATGCTTTTCACATCCTTGTAGTTGTGGCCATTTGCTTGATGTACAGAATAATTACAAAATAATTGCTATACAGAATAATTGCTCATTTTACTATAGCCGATATGATAGCTCAGTGGGCTGAGCGCTCGCTGCTGCGATGAGTGTGTGATCCGCAGGTTGCAGCTTCGAACCATCTCAGACTTTCATCCTTCTGAGGTCGATAAATGAGTACCAACACAGCTTGGGTGATATTGTATGCATATTTGTTCTATAAAAAAAGAGCTTAACGTAAGTGCTATACAATAAGATATTATCATTTGACCTTGGACGTCTGCTTGCATTCACAGTAATTTGCCAATATGTATCTATACACACAGATATCAATGATACATATGGTGATCCATTCTTGTATGAAATGTATATCACATTAGTGAAATCACAACCATATTTTTTGTAGTGTACTTTGTTCAGGCCTGCGCCTCAGAGCTGTGGACCCTGTCACAGAACTGTATGCAAAGTTATGTTATTTTATGAGTTGTGTTGTAATGTAACAGACACATGACCCCTCCATAAGTAGCATTTTGAATTGACACGATTCACAGTAGATGGTTTGAGGGCTACTTTTTAAGAGGCACAGGTTGGGCCTCTTTTTTGAGGCGAGGTGTGGGCCACTTTTTTGAGGCGAGGGGTGGGCCAGTTTTATTTGGGTGTCCGGGCCTATTTCTTGTCCCAGTCCGACCCTGGTGAGCCGCCAGAGTGACTGCCTTAAGGAGCATGAAACAGAATTTATATTCCCTGTGGACTAACATGCCACCACCTCGGCTGGATTGCAATTTGGTTCTTGGAATTAAAAAGAAACAATTTGGATTCCCTTCACCTGTGTGCAAGCCCCAAGTTTGCTCCACTCCGAATCTACGGTCTGTAAAGCACATAACTCTAGCAAACTAATCTAAAGACACTGGCTCTCCCGACATAAGATTCTTTTACTCTGCACCCAAGTCGAAGGACTCCTCAACAAGGACATCGAAAACACAGTCGGAGAGAATGATTGACATTTCCTTGCATGGAAGTGCCTCAGTATGCAGTGGTACCGGTGAGTGATTAGAATGATCCAATAACATGGAATGCTTCTTTATCAGATACCATGGTTCTCAGGGGTGACTCGATGGCTCCCATGGTGCTGAACAGCCCCGAAATACAGTGCAAGCTGACCAGAGACATGGTAGTCATTGACCTAAACTCTCTTGAAATTGATTTTTCTGCTCAAGATCGTCTGGAGAAACTGTCTTTTTCACCAAACATGTTTTCTGACCAAAGTCAGGAAAAACTGAATGCAGTGTCTTGATTTTCGGCTCCCCCTCCGTGGAGAGGTACTGTCACTGAGCTGCAACCCTGAAATGAGGGTATGAGTAAATTTTCACTATCACATTTGATGCTATGATCACAACCATGAACACTATAATCAAATTATTTGACACGTTAAATGATAAAATGAACACGCAAAGCTCTCAAATAGCCACCATAAAAGCGTGGCAAACCAAGCTTGATAGAACTCTTGACTAGAAAACATGGTCACCTTCAACTGCAGCTATAGAATCCAAACATCTGACACACACTAATAGTGCTACTTCCCCCCTCAGATCCTTTACCTCAGTGCCTCAATCTTTGAGCTTAGAGTTAAATTCTGATAAAGTTGTTGCCGCTTTACAGTATATTGATAAAATCATTGTTGATGAAGCGTCTTTAAAGGAGACACCCTCTATAGTACCAAATGAAGTGCAATCTGTAACGAGTATCAAAAAAGCGTATACTATCATCTCGAAAACAGATAGCACAGCAAAGAAGATGAGTGTGGTAAAAGGGAAAAAAATCAAAAAATGTGAAATCTAGCAAACCTGCTGCAATAATCGCAACCAAGCATTTTGTTTTAAGACTTTGAATCTTCCACTGAAAGTCACACAAAAAGTCTCCCTTGCTGTCACTAAAAAATACATGCTTATGGACCAAGCTTGTAAAGCGATGTTGGTCCTAACTAACAAATGTGATACAAACATTCCTCCTTATGCCTCGTCGGACGAGCTCGTAGAAGCCGTTCTAAATCATAAGAGCGCTTCTATGTTGAACGTTGCGGAGATTGACATGCTTCGTCTTCCCGTGCCGACAAACTCTAATATGGCTTTGGAAGAACAAGCTGTGAAAGACTTGCGGCGTTGAGAAATCAGACGCAAGGTTGATGCCTACATGGCTAGATTCTCTGATTCCACGAACTTGAGTGTGCCCCCTGCTAATCAGAATGGGCTCTCAGAAATACGCTCCTCTAATCAAAACTGTGAAAAATCATCTGACCATAATAATGAGCTTAAAGCGCATACTTCGGCCGTGCCCGGGCCTCTGCTATCTGAACATCCATGTAAGACGCAGAAAGGTTTGCTGGTAAATAATAAGATTGCCAGAAATATTCATTTTCCAATGACTGTGGAAAATAACAACCTCCCTTCGAAAGCAGTTGGCCCTCAATCTGAAGAAAATGGCGTGGAAATAGCGTGCATGGTACAGGCGTTACTGCCTAAAAATCCCCTACTTACAGAAAATGCTAATAAGTCAGCTAAGTTTCATAATCCTAAACCTGTAGTCAATCAACAGTCAAAGTGAACCTGAGTTCCTTAATACTTGGCTGAGGTCCCGCGCCTTACCCCCATTATGACCTAAACCGGTGCAGTATAATGGAATTTTTTTCGGACATTTCGATGCTTGATGACATAAATAGCTCAGACATAGAGCAAGTAGAGTTTATCAACAAAACAATGCTAAGTATTGTGCGGTTATGGGTGCGCTCCAGACTTGTACGAAATGTTATCTGGCAGGCGAAAGATAAATAGTTTCAGATGGGTTTCCTGATAGTTGGTCCTGTAGATGTTGCTGATGACACTTTGATTGCTAAATATCAAGGGAAACAGCTCCTAGTGTATCCACAGACCACATGACAAAGGTGGCAAGCGAGAAGTCTGCTTTAAACTGTGTATGTAACTGTGGGGGTTCCAGAAGTAAACTGGAGCATCAAGATTTAAAAACTACTATTGCACTTGCATCATGGAACACATGTGGACACCAACATTTAATTAATAACAAGAGATGTAAATTAGATCAATTCGATATGGTGATGCTGCAGAAAACATGGCTAATTAACTCCCCAATTTGGAATGACCATGAAGTCCATGAAAAGGCAGCCTTAAAGGGTAACACAGTTCATTGCATGTCAGGTCTCCTTACATGAGCTAAGACTAGTGCAAATTTAAGCATAATCTTCTCCTATGCTCCAAATGACTACTCACAGCTATCCATTGTGTCTGAGCGTGTCACACTTTACGCTCTTGTTAACTTGTACTGGAACCCCAAAGGCATTATTGACCAAAAGTTTCTTCACAATGTTTCAACCATGCTGGATTACATTGCTCTAGTACGAAACATCTTGCATACAATAGTGGTGGGTGATCTTAATTTACATTGCTTAGATCACACACATATGCAAGACAAAGTGAGAAGAATTCAATGGGAACATCTTATGAAATCCTGTTCTTTACACATGCTAAATGGTGCTTGTATTGCAAATAGTTCATATCAGCACACATGATCACGGGGCCCTTCTAAAGCTATCATTGATTACATCTATGTAGACAGCAAACTTCTATCTAAAATCACCTCATTTCCAATAGAAGATCCTCTGTATAGTGATCAAAAAATGCTCACGATGAAGTGGCTCTCTACTGCCAAACAATTAAAGACATCCTCTCAAATGATGGTGGGAACCCTAACTGTCAATACTAAACTAAATCGACTAAGGTGGTCCAAAAAGTCCTTAATACACCTTGAAGGAAACTTAGCTTCTACATTTGCACACTCTGATACCAGAGGATATGTTTGTGATGTACCGTATTATAATCTCATGCAAAGTTATGTCACTAAAAATGTCATTTGGGGTATGCCATTACCCAAATGTCACGCTTATGATGCTGAAGTTAAAAATAGAAAATTTTACTTCTGTCAACAAAAGCGTGAGGCTTTAAAACTACCGTCACTAAAAAGATTTGAAGTCTTGGCCAAATCAAAACAAGCTACAAAAGCTGGTTAAAATCACATTGTGCTAAACCTTGCCTGTCAGATGGAGAAAAGATGTTGAGATTATTTCAAGGCAAGTCCACAGCTCAAATTTGTCAAACATTAAACCTAGTCACGGCACTGTCTCGAATGGTATCACAAGTGCACAGTGTTCCAGAAGCTGTCTAGTTGGAGCACTTTAAAAGAATTTATGCCAGGCCAGTAACATCTTTAACAGTAAATGATACCAGAGTACTGGAGCAGTTTCTTCTTAATATAGACAAAGCAGATATTTTGTTCTATATTAAGATGGCCAGTCAATCTAAAACCCCGGGACCAGATAGTCTATCTAACTACACCCTGAAGCAACATCCTGAACTATGGTCAAACATTTTGTATCAAATATTTGAACAGATAAATCACTCACAAACTATTCCCTCATCGGGGAGACACTCAATACTTGTTCCCCGGTAAAATCGATAGTCGATTTATACTACAAGAACTTAACAGGTGGATCCTGTCTAAAGATAGAAGGGATCCCTTTCAGTCGGGCCTTGTTACTGGTTTGGGCACCTCACCCAAAATGATAACTCTCAACATGTTAGCATCTAAATACCTGGGGAAAAAGCAGGCCTTATACATGGCCTTTGTTGACTTTCGTATAGCTTTCGATTCAGTTGATCGCCAGTTTCTTTTTACTAAATTGGAAAAATAGGGATGTTCATCATCACTTTTAACAATTATTAAAAAACTGCACACTGAAACAACCATCCAAGTAAGGCTAATATTGGAGGGTTGCTATCTGCTAGTATTAGAACGGAACGGGGACTGGAGCTGGTGTGCATCTTGGCTTCGACCTTGTTCAATTTGTTCATCCTAGACATAGGGACCTCTTTTGAGGACATCGTAGCCGATGCCCCTAAAATAGGAAACCAAAAAATTATCTGGCTCCTATATGCGGACGACCTCGTCCTCCTCTCTCAGACTCCACATGGCCTTCAAAACTTGTTGGACAAATTTGACAAATATGTGACTGTTAACAATCTCACAATCAATGTTGAAAAAACCCAGGTTGTAATATATCGGTAAAAAGGCATTAACAACATGTCTAAATTCACTTGCCACCTTCAAAACAATACACTGGCGGTTGTACCTTCATACAAATAGCTGGGCCTTGCCTTCTCTGGAAACACGAGTGATTCCATTTATGTTCCTACTCTGGATGCAAAAATCAGAACGTTGACCTCACAAGCCAAGATACTCATGTACAAATATGGTAAATGTTCATCTGCTCACATAATGTCTTTTTTTCAGAAAAAAGTGGTTCCCATAATCACTTATGGGTCTGCTTCACTGACACCCAAAGGGAGGAAATTCTGGGACAGGTACGAGAGCACATTTTGGAAAGAAGTTCTAGGTCTGCCTAATTGTACACCTTTAGCTCTACTGCGCCATGAATTGGGTGCTATATCTATACACAGCCAAGTGGTGTGGAAATTGTGCACTCTATACAGGAAATTTTAATAGGATCCTCTGCCAAAAATATTTTGAGTTCAGTAGCACATTTTCTTTTGACATCCACAGAGTCATTTCTGAAAGCATGGTCTAGATGTGTCTTAGATGTATTAATTAATGCAAACATCTTAATAGAATTGCTAGTAATGAATCCAGTGAAAGCCAAAGTAGCTTTGCATCGACATGATTGGATACTTACTTTGGAATAATGTAAAAGATATGTGGACTTTAATATTACACTCTTTGGTCATAAAAGTCTGCGCACAATGGAGAGCTATTTGGTTAAATGTCCCTCCAATCGTATCCAAATCCAACTGTTAAGAATTTGTTTGAATTTGTGCCCGACTTATGAGAACCGTGCAAGGAGGGGGCTAATTCTGAAAAATCAAAATTTGTGTTGGTTTTGTAACAATCAATTGCAGATGGAAACATTATCACGTTTAGTGGTCAGTTGTCCAGCTATGACAAGCAGGCCGGAATAAGTGTTTTAACACAGTATTTCAATTTAGTCAATATCAAACTTAAGGCGAAATATGGAGACAAATATTCTCCAGCCGGCGAACTGCTGTACAAATTGCACTAGCCCAATATGTTCGAGCAATACTTCCTTATGAAGACAAATTAGAAGAAGAATGGTGTAGTGACTGAACACTGTTTTATGTGTGTCATATAGATTTATTGCTCAGATTTTACTGATTGTATTCTTTTTTTAGGATCGATAATTAATTTCTCACAATCAATGCTATTGCAAAGTGTATAAAGCTGTGTGAAGGTTGATATGACTGTTTGGCTATGGTGAGTGTCTCAAAAGGAGCGGAGACTGATGTATGGAGTTAAGGTGACTGTGCCTTTAACAATCTGTGAACCAGCTGATCATAAAAGCCTGACTCCAGCGCCCTTGCGGCGTAAACCCTGAGGAGAAAAGGCGAGGCTGCACTGTTTGGCTGTGGAGAGTGTCTCAAAAGGAGAGGAGACTGCTGTATGGACTTAAGGTACCTGTGCCTTTAACAATCTGTGAACCAGATTATCATAAAAGCCTGCCTTCAGCACCCTTGCGGCGTAAGTCCTGAGGAGAAAGGGCGAGGCTGCACAGTTTGGCTGTTTGGCGAGTGGGTGTAGAATTGCTCCTAGCCACCAAGGAGCACGCTCCATTCTTGTTCAATTGGAATCTGTGAAAGATGACCAGTGTTCAACGCGAGCGGGAGCTCGTCATCACTGCCTCTCCAAGGACCCGAGCTCAGAGAAAGCGCAATGTGCTGAATGAAGAAACAGAGGCGGGACAGCGGCCCCGACAGACTCATGTAAGTCGTTACTTTTCCTGTGTGTCCGAGTCTGAAGATCCTGCTTGCACTACATAGCTCATCTCCCTTAACTGAAGTAATTGCCGGTCAATGTAGGTACTTTGCCGTCACTATCGACTTTTAAACCAGCAAAGGCGACACGTACCCTGGCGAGCACAAACAAATAAGGAAAGACTAATAAAGAACTCAACAAGCATCGACTCCATGACGCTCAAAGAGAACGAATCAAGAAGACGCGAAGAATGGTACCTTGTGTATAAGATCATGATAGAGCGAGTGGCTCAAGTGACAAGCTGATCCTAAACCAATGTAACATGATAAAATTACTGCATCACGTTCCTGGTCTACGTGCAATACTCTCAAACGATGTATTTGTCAAGATGGATTTCTGAACTCTGTCCTGGAGGGGCAGAGGTTCAGAAGGCCAGCCTAGTTTCTTGGAACAGGGTAAGGTCTGGCCAAGCCAGACCAATCAGGGTAGCGATGGCGGCGGTCAAGACTAGGTCTCAAGAGGGGTGAGGGTGACTGAAAGCCCGCAATGAGCACACAAAGCAAGGACGCTTACAAATTACTCCAGACAGGTGTTATATTAAAAATATAGACACATTTATTACAAGGCCTTTGTAACATTGACCATAGTAAAGAATCACGATAAAACTCAAGTAAACCAACACATCACAATCAATACAATATATATACAAGACCAAGGGGTCTAAAGAGTTAGAAGCACGAAATATGCAGACCACCTAGATGGGGAGGAAAACAGGCAGTGCAAGTAATCGTTAGACCCAGTTCGACATCAGAGGCCACCTAACTAGAAGGAAGTCGGAGCCCTACATAGAGTGGAGCCTTGTGCTCAAAAGTACCTGCACACGCGGGTGCCAACGGGCAAAGGAGAGTCTCTTCAGGGAGATCAGGCAGTTCAGAGAGGTGAACAAAACGAGGATGAACAGTTCCACGCTACTCCAGCACGGCCTCCAATTGTGGGCAGAAGCAGGGCGCAAGTGCGGAAAAGGGTTGCTGTTTACGACAGCGGTGGAGAGCCACAGGTTCCTGCAGGAGGCCGACCGGTTAGGGTATTGACTACCCACCGGTCCCCAATGCAGGCAGACCCAGGCTTCTCCGGTTCTGTTTCGGTACTGGCAGGTTCAGATGCGATCAGCAGGATGTCTCGACGCTGTGTTCATTCCGCGACAGCAGGAGTCAGGGTCGAGGGTGTCCCACATGCAGCAAACACGCACAGGTTTGTTACCACAGCAGGGCAACTCGGCAACCACATGTATTCCGGTCCCAAAGCACACGTCTCACTTCAGACCTGGGAATGCCAAGTGTACGAATTGTGTGAGAGTGCCGAGGACACGGGATTAGCAGTAAGCCAGACAGTGGTGACAGAGCAAGGTTCCTGTGTAGGCTGGTCAGTCCACTGGATGGCCCAGGGATGCTTCCGAAGGCTTACGTACAGGATTTGGTGAAGGTGCCGAGAATAGTTGTTCCCACTATTCTAAAGGGTCGAAGCACCAGTAAATGCCTTCTCGTTCGATCAGAGGCAGTGGGGTCTCACAGGATGACAGCAGTGCAGGTTGCCAAACCTTCAGCGGGTCACCACCATAGTAAAGAATCACGATAAAACTCAAGTAAACCAACACATCACAATCAATACAATATATATACAAGACCAAGGGGTCTAAAGAGTTAGAAGCACGAAATATGCAGACCACCTAGATGGGGAGGAAAACAGGCAGTGCAAGTAATCGTTAGACCCAGTTCGACATCAGAGGCCACCTAACTAGAAGGAAGTCCGAGCCCTACATAGAGTGGAGCCTTGTGCTCAAAAGTACCTGCACACGCGGGTGCCAACGGGCAAAGGAGAGTCTCTTCAGGGAGATCAGGCAGTTCAGAGAGGTGAACAAAACGAGGATGAACAGTTCCACGCTACTCCAGCACGGCCTCCAATTGTGGGCAGAAGCAGGGCGCAAGTGCAGAAAAGGGTTGCTGTTTACGACAGCGGTGGAGAGCCACAGGTTCCTGCAGGAGGCCGACCGGTTAGGGTATTGACTACCCACCGGTCCCCAATGCAGGCAGACCCAGGCTTCTCCGGTTCTGTTTCGGTACTGGCAGGTTCAGATGCGATTAGCAGGATGTCTCGACGCTGTGTTCATTCCGCGACAGCAGGAGTCAGGGTCGAGGGTGTCCCACATGCAGCAAACACGCACAGGTTTGTTACCACAGCAGGGCAACTCGGCAACCACATGTATTCCGGTCCCAAAGCACACGTCTCACTTCAGACCTGGGAATGCCAAGTGTACGAATTGTGTTAGAGTGCCGAGGACACGGGATTAGCAGTAAGCCAGACAGTGGTGACAGAGCAAGGTTCCTGTGTAGGCTGGTCAGTCCACTGGATGGCCCAGGGATGCTTCCGAAGGCTTACGTACAGGATTTGGTGAAGGTGCCGAGAATAGTTGTTCCCACTATTCTAAAGGGTCGAAGCACCAGTAAATGCCTTCTCGTTCGATCAGAGGCAGTGGGGTCTCACAGGATGACAGCAGTGCAGGTTGCCAAACCTTCAGCGGGTCACCAGCAATTCCTCGACTCAGCTTCTTAGTTGCAGGATACTTGGCTCCTTATCCTTTGTTCGTGAGAACTCAGGAGATTGACATGGCAGTGGTGTTTCCAGCCTCCTCTTATCCAGAGTTCCCTTTGCGCCAAAACAGAGAGGACCCAATGGGAGATCTGCTCACAAAACACTCACACTATACGTGGACCTATAACGGACCACGGTGGTCCCAGGCATTCAAGACACACTAGACTCTCTGGCACCAAGGATGTGTATTGGGAACAGACATCCCAGCCCACACCCTGGAGGCACACACAAGGCATGCAGAAGCCCGCGAAAGCATTGTGTTTTGCAGGAAAGTGCATGACCAAATAAGGACTGCCCTGGGTCGGCTCGACCTGGGGGAAGGTGAAGGGGCAAGACGGTCAGCGGACAGGACAAAGAACCTCGTGGCATGGCCATTTTGGAGGCCAGGCCACCCATTTGGGCCAAACACAGGAAGCGCGGTTAACATGGCAAAAAGTGGTTCAAAACACAAAGAAACAATAGCTGCCACCAGTCCCGTCCGTGACACACTTGCACATTTCATGATAAGTCCAGCAAGAGTTTCTAGGGCCATTGAAATGACTAGAGACCCAAGAGCACGGTAATGTAAGTTACGGTGCACTCTTGTTTCATGTTGCTCAAAAGCTGCAACATGAGGAAAGGACTAAGGGAAACAAAGTCTTGCAGTATTGACTGTCTTAAGGGCATGTCAGTTTCCCCGTAAGAATGGAGTGAAAACCCAGAGGAGTGCGGCGGAAGGCTGCGCTTCACTGGCAAAGTCTAGATCAGGGTGTAAAACAACAGCAAAAAGTTTGGGTGTTGCCACATGGAAGGAAAATTACCTACAATTATGAAATCTTTCTTAACACTCGCCCCTCCCAGACTAAGGACAGGGGGAACTAATCCACCCCTGGATTAGTTTATTTTTCAGGTCGGTTAAACATTCTGGACAACCCATCAGCATTGCTATCTTGGACACCTGGCCTATGCTCAATAGTGAAGTCAAAGCCTTGCAGACTTATGGACCACCTAAGCAACTTTGGATTCTCTCCCTTCATGTTCATTAGCCACTTTAAGGGCTTATGGTCAGTTTGCACAGTGAAGTGGATCCCATAGAGGTAGGGCCTCAGCTTCCATAGGGCCGACACAACAGAGAAACATTCTTACTCTACTGTGGACCATCTGAGCTCTCTGTCCTTAAGCTGGCGACTAATGAAACCAATAGGGTGTTCCTTACCCTTCTCATCTACTTGCGATAGTACAGCTCCTATCCCAGTGTCAGAGGCATCTGTCTGCACAATAAAAGGTCTTTGGTAATCAGGGGCCCTGAGAACAGGGGCCTGGAACAAGGAGTCTTTTAAGCCTTTGAAGGCCTTCTCACACTTGTCGGTCCAAGTTACCTTCTTGGGTTTCTTCGGAGTAGTGAGAGCAGTCAGAGGGTCAGCTATGGTACCATAGTCTGCTATGAAGTTGCGGTAATACCCCGTGAGTCTTAAGAAGGCTCTCACTTGGGTCTGTGTAGTGGGGGTAGGCCAGTCTTGTACTGCTTGTACTTTACTGGGTAGAGGCTGTATCCTCCCTCCACCTACTTCATGTCCAAGGTAAACCACGGAGCCTTGTCCAATCTGGCATTTACTAGCCTTTATAGTCAAGTGTGCTTTCTGAAGAGCCTGTAGCGCAATTCCGAGGTGTTTCACATGGTCTTCCCAAGTGGCGCTGAAAACTGCTATATCATCCAGATATGCAAGACAGAATTCATCCAACCCGTTTAACACATGATTCACAAGCCTCTGAAAAGTGGCAGGTGCATTCTTCAACCCAAACGGCATTACCCTGAACTGGTAAAGACCGTCTGGAGTTGAGAACGCTCTCTTCTCCTTGGCATGTTCTGCTAATGCTATTTGCCAATAGCCCGCAGTGAGGTCAAATGTGCTGAGGTACTTGGAGGCACCCAAGGTATCCACCAGCTCATCTGTTCGAGGCAAGGGGTGTGCATCTGTCTTGGTGACAGCATTCAGAGCCCTGTAATCCACGCAGAACCTCAGTTCAGAAGTGCCTGCTTTTGGAACCAAAACCACAGGGCTGGACCAACGACTACTAGAGGGTTCAATCACTCCAAGATCTAACATTTTGTTGACCTCTGTCTTAATGTAAAACCGTACTTTGTCTGACATTCTGTATCCTCTACTTTTGGTAGGTACGCTGTCTCCTGTATCTATGTTATGTTTGCACCAAGGTGTCAAACCAGGGGACTGCGAAAACAGGGGGGAAAATTGCCTAAGCAAACTTTTCACCTCAGCCTGCTGATCAGAAGTCAGGTGAGGGGCCACTCGGACACCCTCAAAGGAGCTATCTGAAGGACCCCTTTGGAACAGGTCGGGGAGAGGTTCAGACTCCACTTCCTCTACATCTGAAGCCAGTAGCAGTGCTGCGATTTGGACTCTTGGGACGAAAGCCTTCAGCCTATTTACATGGAACACTTTTGGAGCCTGTCCAGGCCTTCCAAGGTCCAGTAAATAGTTGACCTCACCCAGGGGCTCCTCCACTGTGTAAGGGCCTGACCATGTATCCTGTAAAGCTCTAGGCCTTATGGGATTCATGATCAGGACTTGCTGACCAGGTGTAAAGTTGATGAGGGAAGCTTTCTGGTCGTACCAATGTTTCACCAGCGCTTGTCCTGCCTTCAACTTGTCACTAGCCAGACCCATCAGGAGTAACATCCGTTTTCTGAGCCCTAACACATAGTCTATTATGTTGGTAGTAATAGGGGGAGTGGGCATCTCCTATCCCTCCTTGACTATGGCTAAGGGTCCCTGCACAGGGTGACCAAACAGAAGTTCGAAGGGGCTGAAGCCAACACCCTCCTGTGGTACCTCTCGGTAGACAAACAGTAAGCATGGTAAAAGAAGATCCCATTTTCTTTTTTGGGGTTCTTCCAGAGCCCCAAACATACTCTTTAACGTTCTGTTGAACCGTTCCACCAGACCATTGGTCTGGGGGTGGTATGCAGAAGAGAACTTGTAGGTGACTCCACATTCTTTCCACATAGCCTGCATATACTTTGACATAAAGTTGCTGCCTCGATCAGACACAACTTCTTTAGGGAAGCCAACTCTAGTAAAGATGCCAAGTAAAGCTTTTGCAACTGACTTGGCAGTTACAGTTTTCAATGGGATGGCCTCAGGATACCTGGTAGCATGGTCGACCAGCACCAGGATAAACCTATTGCCTGAGGATGTTTGCGGGTCAAGGTGACCAACGATGTTGATCCCTACCCTTTCGAATGGTATTCCCACAACTGGGAGTGTTACCAATGGAGCTTGGATTGTTGAGCCACTCTTACCAGATAACTGGCAGGAGGCACAACTCCTGGAGTGACTTTCTACTTGCACCCCCATTTTGGGCCAGTAGAAGTGCATGGATGACCTTTACTTGGTCCTCTTAATACCAAGGTGACCAGCAAGGGGCACTTCATGCGCCAACTGCAGGAGGAAGGGTCTTACAGCAAGGGGAACCACCAACCTCCTATGGTCTCCTTCTGTAGACTCTGTGGGCTTACTACACAGAAGTCCACCTTCCCAATAAATCCGATGCTTCCCAGGTGGTTCACCCTCAAGCTGGGAGCAGGCCTGTCTCCTTAGGCCTGCCAGAGATGGGCACTCACTTTGGCCTTTACTGAATTCTTCCCTGTCAGGACCACCTTCTACTGACAAGTCTTTTAGTTCGGGATGGTCATTGGAGTCAAATACTTCAGGTATCGCTGCCTCCTCATCAGTTCCGGACGATTGACCAACTTCCTCTACCGCAGTGGTAGGTGAGTTTGGGGGAATATTTTCTTTCCCTTGTTTTGGTTTTGTTACTCCTTTAGCCTTGGGTTTCCCCTTTGGCTGGGGCAGCTCACTGAGCTTGGTCAGTGCTGCCCTGGTTTGAGAACTTGTGCAGGGTCTGTCGGCAGTGTCTCCCACGAGCCCTAAAGCTCTGAGATCGTTGCCCAACAAGACCTTTCCTGGGACGTTCCTCTGAATGCTCACTGGAATCCTGACTGCTGTACCATTGATAGTAAGATGTACAGGTATTACTGGAAACATGCGAGGTGGGCCGTCAGCCAATTTAGTGGGCATCAGAGTAGCTCTGGCAACTTCCTCTGAGTCTACCAAGGTAGAATCCACTACAGTTCGACTGCACCCACTATCCCTAAGAGCTGGAGTATCTATTCCATTGATTAGCACACTGTCTTTAAAGTAGTGCTTGGTATTATCTGGAATCCTAGCATAAGCCTCTGCGACTTTAGGCTCCCAGGAACACAGGGAAACTAAAACTACCTCAGTTTCTATCCCACTGGGGAAGGAGTCTGAGGAGAAGGATGCTCCTGTAATCTCTTCTTCCTTGTAGGAGGAGAAGGCCAGATTAGCGGAGTGGACCCCCAAAGGTTTACCCTTACACCGGGGATCCCCCTTCACGTGGTCAGTTGCTCCACAAGCAAAACAAGATCCATTGGGTCTGTTTACATAGGGAGGCTTACTATAACCAGATGTCACCATGCCCGCTCCCGGGGAGCCGGCTCAGGCCTTGCGTCCCCGAAAGCGGACATCAAGTCCCCGGGGAAGGTCCCAGCAACCCCTTATAGGGGCCCTTTGGACAGCGTCCTGGCGCCTATGGCGCCAGGCTCATAGAAAACGTCAGTCCTGGCGCCATAGGCGCCAGGCTCATTATGAAAGTGTTTGGGTGCACTTACCTGATGCAGACCATGCTGCAGAACCCCGGCCTCCTTGAGGCCTGAAAGGAACTACTTTACCTGTGGGACTCATTTACCACCCGGGCGTGGTCGGGGAAGGATACATACCTGATTGGAGGAAGGACACATTCTAGGAACTTCTTCCAAGGCTATTTAAACCACACCCGATCAGCCACACGTGCTTCGCGTTGTTCTGCATCTAGCAGCTGGACGCTCACCGTGTCTGCTCCTGCATCTTGACTTCTGCCACACCTGCCAGCATCCTGAATCACCTGCAAAGGAAGGGAACAAGAGAACAGAAGAAGGAAAAGGCCTCACCTGCTAAATCTGCATCCCAGAGACATTTCGCCAACAATCCTGAAAAGGAAGACATTTATTTTTAAAAGCACATCGCATCGATCGCTGCAGCGCCGCATTCTACTCACCTTTACAGGGCGCCTCCTGTAGCAGCGACCATCCGGATTCGCAGTCGCGCCCCCGCACCTAGGGAGAAAAAGACAAGAACAAAGGTGAGAGAAAGAAGGGAAAAGGGAAGCTAAAACTCCATGTCAAGACTTACTTGTTGGGTCATTCCCTTTTCATTTCGGGTCCGCGCCGCATCCAGGCATTTTCGGACCCCGGCCCCTAAGGGGAAAAAGACATCAACGTTAATGAGTGAATGAAAAGACATTACCAAAACACTCATTAAAGACTTACCTGATTTCCACAAGGATTTCACCGCTCACCTCGGGTCGGTGCCTGTTCCCCGGCATTCCGTACCCCGGCCTCTATGGGGAAAAAGACACTAGCATTAGAACATTAATGCATGGACACAAGGGGAACCACTTATAGAAAAACTTACCTGGAAGCCAAGCAAGTTTGGTTCTCACCCATCCGAAAATCCAGTGACATAACTGGATACCAACGCGCCCCTGCATCAGAAGCAGGATGGAGAGCTCGTCCTTCCAGACCCTAAGGTGAGACGCTACGGGGAAGCACAGAAGGGTTTTGAGGAGGGTGAGAGGGGTAAGTGGGAGGCCGATTACATTACCCCGCAAACAGTTAACCCCCTATTCTCACCTACAGAAGGATACTTCTGCGAGTCAGACAAGCCAGATCTGGGGCCCGGTCCAGTCCGTCTTCCGAACCCTGCGCATCACCTTAGACGAGGTCACAGCAGCGCGAACCAGGCCAGCGCCCCCGTGGGAGTAAGGTGAGCGTTACAGAACGCGAAGCCCTCCTACAAATTCCCACCCAGGCGCTATTGAAACTTCTGAGACTGATCAGTTGGCCCAATTACTGGGGGAATTACGGGCCGAAGTACATGCCGCTCGTCAAGAGACTAATGCCCTCAAGAGGGAATTAATAATATCAAAGGAAAGAACTGATGACCTGGCCAGACAGCTTTTGCAAGGTCAAGCTGGACAAACTCCTCTACCCTGTTCCGGAGGGAACCCCGCTTCTGTGGTTCCCAGTAACCCTGTGCAGATTAATCTACCTGGAAACATGCCGCTGGCCCCACCTGAACGCTTTGCTGGGGACCCCAAACGATTCGCCGTATTCATGAATCAGTGTCGTTTGCACTTCCTATGCAGACCTGGGGCCTTCCCTAATGATCAGACCAAAGTAGCCTTTGTATTGTCATATCTCAGCGGCTGCGCTGCCGATTGGTCAGTTCCACTGGTTTCTCAAGATGACCCGATTCTCTGTGATTTTCAAGAATTTCAAGCAAGCATGGAAAGGTTATTTGCTCGACACTCTCAGGGGCAGGCTCTGGATGACGAACTTCTATCCCTGCTACAGGGCAATCAGGACCTCCTATCCTATATTGCAACCTTTAATAGACTAATTGTGGAAACGGGATGGCCAGAGGATAAAAGAGTCACGTTATTTATTGAGGTCTATGCGAAGAACTTAAAGATGTCTTGGCCCAAGTTGTAAATCCGCCCCAAGAATGCACAGAATATATAGACTTAGTGGTCCAATTGGATCACAGACTTCAAAACAGAAAAACAGATCGGTCCAGGTTTGAGACCCGGGTGTTGGTCAAGACCCACGCTAACCCCAAGGGAGTTGATGTCTCTGAGCCTATGCAAATTGGAGGGGTTAAATAACCCTTAACTCAAAAGGAACGTGAAAGGAGGCGGCAGTTAAAATTATGTCTTTATTGTGGGAACTCTGGACACTTTCTACGAGATTGCCCGGCAAAACCGCCCCGAAAAGCGGTAGGAGCCGCTGATAAAAACCATGAAGACTCTGTTTTGGGAAACGACTCAGCCCGACAAGCGTAGGGGTCAGCTTGCCGAGCTTGAAAACTAACTCTCAGACCTCGCATTTCATTGTGCCAATGGTTCTCGTAGATCCAGAAAAGCCTAAGCGGTTGCATGCAATAAAGGCATACATTGATAGTGGGGCTATTGGAAACTATGTGGATCGTGAATTGGTCTCTAGGATTAACCTCCCTCTCCGTCCTAAAACCAGCAAAGATGTCATCACCACAGTCGATGGAACTGAAATTGCCTCTGGACTGGTAACACATTCCACTACTGAGGTGACTCTTATTGGTCCTGACGGCCATCGGGAGGCAGTTGTGTTTGATGTAATCAAGGCTCCACAGTTTTAGGTTATTCTTGGAATTCTTTGGTTAGAGACACATAATCCTCGAATTGATTGGCGAGCTAAGAGAATAACCTTCCCGAATTGTGCACAAACCTGCTACCCAGAAAACCTGAAGATTAATCTAGCATCTGTAACCTCTGCCTCCATGCAATTACCTCCAGAATACCAGGACTTTCAGGACGACTTCCAAAAGGAACAGGCCAGCACGTTACCTCCTCACCGATCGTACGATTGCCAAATCGATCTGGTGCCCGGTGCACAACCCCCTTGTAGCAGGATTTATGCCCTTACCAAACCTGAGAACCTGCATTTGAGACAATATTTGGATCAATACCTCGCCAATGGTTTTATCGCCCGTCAAAGTCCCGGGCATCCTCGGCTTTGTTCTTCGTGCCTAAAAAAGAAGGCAACCTTAGAACTTGTATCGATTACTGCGCATTGAACCAGATTACGGTTAAAAACCGTTATCCTCTGCCTCTGATTCCTGAACTCCTTGACCAGGTGAAGGACGCTTGCATATACACCAAGTTAGATCTCCGGGGGGCATATCATCTGGTGCGAGTAAAAGAAGGCGACGAATGGAAAACAGCCTTCCGTACAAAATATGGATTATTCGAATACCAGGTAATGCCTTTCGGGTTGTGCAATGCGCCTGCTGCCTTCCAATTCTTCATGAATGATGTCCTTCGGGAACTCATCGATGTTTGTGTTGTCATCTATATCGATGACATTCTAGTGTACTCCTCTTCGAAATCTGATCACAGAAAACACGTTAGGGCAGTTCTGGAAAAACTGCGCCAACACAAACTATTTGCTAAACTGGAGAAATGTGTTTTCCATACCACAGAAGTTGAGTTTCTCAGTTTCATCCTGACACACAAAGGAGTCCGAATGGACTCAAGAAAAGTGGATGCCATCCTCAAATGGCCATCATCTAGCTCTGTAAAAGGGGTTCAAAGCATGCTCGGCTTTGCCAATTTCTATCGCAGGTTTATCCCGGAATTTTCACGCATAGTACTACCCATTACTGCACTCTTGAGGAAAAATAAACGTTTTGAATGGTCTGAAGAAGCCGAGCAGGCCTTCCAGGATTTAAAAGCTAAGTTTACCTCCGCACATATATTGAAACACCCACGTCCAGATCTCCAGTATCTCGTCGAAACTGACGCATCCAGCCTAGCCATGGGAGCAGTTCTGTCTCAAAGAGATCCTGAAACCAACCAACTGCATCCCGTAGCATTTTGGTCCAGAAAATTCTCGGCACCAGAGATTAATTTCGCAATCACTGACAAAGAACTGTTAGCCATAAAGTCCGCTTTTAAAGCCTGGCGGCATTACCTGCTTGGCGCTCGACATACCATCACAGTGATCACCGGAATTTACAGTATTTGAAAACCGGCAAGGCTCAGTCATCACGGCAGCTCCGATGGGCTTTGTTTTTCGCTGAATTTGATTTCGTGATTACCTATCGACCTGGCTGCAAGAACGGCAAAGCAGACGCCTTATCCCGAATTGGAATGGGAGAATCTGATACAAACTCAGAACCAGAACCAATAATTCCCGAACAGAGAATTTTAGGCATGACTTCGTTACAGACGCTTGAAGACATTCAAGTCAGAGTGAAACAACTCCTGGACCCTACAGTCCTACAGGATTGGATACAAAAGGGATCAGACTTTACCATAGATAATGGATTACCTTATTACCAAGGACGCTTATTCCTGTCACACAAGGATTTACACGAACTAGTTATTTCAGGTTATCATGATACATTAATAGAGGGACACCCCGCTATTGCCAAGACAATGGAAAAGGTGAAACGACAATTCTGGTGGCCCTCTTGGCGAAAAGATGTTAAATCTTTTGTGATGTCCTGTGGTGTTTGCGCCCAAAATAAAGGTCAAAAGAAAAGACCAGCCGGTCTCCTTCAACCTCTAGACATACCGCCAGCACCCTGGCACACCCTATCAATGGATTTTATTACGGACTTGCCTCCTTGTTCGGGATACAATACCATTCTGGTAATTGTGGATTTGTTTTCCAAAATGGCCCACTTCATTCCTTTGAAAGGTTTACCTTCAGCTTCTGTCCTAGCCAAAGAATTCCTCGAAAATATTGTTCGGCTACATGGATTCCCATCTATACTAATCTCTGACCGGGGGAGCCAATTAATTTCCCACTTCTGGCGCAAATGTTGTCAAATGGCACAAATCGACGTAAGATTATCGACCAGTCACCACCCTCAGACCGATGGTCAGACCGAGAGGACAAATCAGACCCTTGAGCAGTACTTACGGTGTATGTTACAGCAATCTTAAAGCAACTGGAAAGACATTCTTTGGATAGCCGAATACGCATATAATAATTCGGTACACTCTGGAACCGGCCATAGTCCTTTTTATACCTTGTTTGGACATCACCCTCGAACCTCAAACCTCGACTCACCTCAGAACCTCGGAGTGCCCGCAGTAGAACATCTGCATTCTACCATTACCCGAGCCTTCAAAGAGGCAACCACGCATTTACAACAAGCCAAGAGAAAATACAAGGAGAATGCTGACCTACATCGGAGTGAAGCACCTCGTATCAGATTGGGGATCAAGTGTGGTTAGCTACCAGACATTTACCGCTCAAAGGGCCTCGAACTTTTAACCCAAAATATCTGGGACCTTATTCTATTACGGCAATAATTAACCCAGTAGCGGTTAAACTTGATTTACCAGCTAATATGCAAATTCACCCTGTTTTTCATGTGTCACTTCTGAAACCCGTGGTACCCGGAACCCGACTACTCAAACCTCCAGAACCTATTCAAATAGTTGGGGAACCCGAATTCGAAGTGAAGAACATTTTAGATTCAAAAATGTTTAGGTCAAAGCTTTTCTACCTAATTGATTGGAAGGGGTACGGACCTCAGGAGAGGTCGTGGGAACCCAGTGACCATGTGCATGCACCTCGATTAGTCAGGAAATTCCACCGACTCTTCCCAAACAAACCAAAACCCCCAGAGGGAACAACCTTGGGAGGGGCCTTGGGGGGGGAGTGCTGTCACGATGCCCGCTCCCGGGGAGCCGGCTCAGGCCCTGCGTCCCCGAAAGCGGACATCAAGTCCCCGGGGAAGTTCCCAGCAACCCCTTATAGGGGCCCTTTGGACAGCGTCCTGGCGCCTATGGCGCCAGGCTCATAGAAAATGTCAGTCCTGGCGCCATAGGCGCCAGGTTCATTATGAAAGTGTTTGGGTGCACTTACCTGATGCAGACCATGCTGCAGAACCCCGGCCTCCTTGAGGCCTGAAAGGAACTACTTTACCTGTGGGACTCATTTACCACCCGGGCGTGGTCGGGGAAGGATACATACCTGATTGGAGGAAGGACACATTCTAGGAACTTCTTCCAAGGCTATTTAAACCACACCCGATCAGCCACACGTGCTTTGCGTTGTTCTGCATCTAGCAGCTGGACGCTCACCGTGTCTGCTCCTGCAACTTGACTTCTGCCACACCTGCCAGCATCCTGAATCACCTGCAAAGGAAGGGAACAAGAGAACAGAAGAAGGAAAAGGCCTCACCTGCTAAATCTGCATCCCAGAGACATTTCGCTGACAATCCTGAAAAGGAAGACATTTATTTTTAAAAGCACATCGCATCGATTGCTGCAGCGCCGCATTCTACTCACCTTTACAGGGCGCCTCCATGTTCAGCAGCGACCATCCGGATTCGCAGTCGCGCCCCCGCGCCTAGGGAGAAAAAGACAAGAACAAAGGTGAGAGAAAGAAGGGAAAAGGGAAGCTAAAACTCCATGTCAAGACTTACCTGTTGGGTCATTCCCTTTTCATTTCGGGTCCGCGCCGCATCCAGGCATTTTCGGACCCCGGCCCCTAAGGGGAAAAAGACATCAGCGTTAATGAGTGAATGAAAAGACATTACCAAAACACTCATTAAAGACTTACCTGATTTCCACAAGGATTTCACCGCTCACCTCGGGTCGGTGCCTGTTCCCCGGCATTCCGTACCCCGGCCCCTATGGGGAAAAAGACACTAGCATTAGAACATTAATGCATGGACACAAGGGGAACCACTTATAGAAAAACTTACCTGGAAGCTAAGCAAGTTTGGTTCTCACCCATCTGAAAATCCAGTGACGTAACTGGATACCAACGCGCCCCTGCATCAGAAGCAGGATGGAGAGCTCGTCCTTCCAGACCCTAAGGTGAGACGCTACGGGGAAGCACAGAAGGGTTTTGAGGAGGGTGAGAGGGGTAAGTGGGAGGCCGATTGCATTACCCCGCAGACAGTTAACCCCCTATTCTCACCTACAGAAGGATACTTCTGCGAGTCAGACAAGCCAGATCTGGGGCCCGGTCCAGTCCGTCTTCCGAACCCTGCGCATCACCTTAGACGAGGTCACAGGAGCGCGAACCAGGCCAGCGCCCCCGTGGGAGTCAGGTGAGCGTTACACCAGAGTTCTGTTTCGGAGGCTGACCTCCACTACCCTGTGAGATCTCTTGTGTCTTATCCTTATTTTTCTTTTGTGGCCCTTTTGAGAAGAAGATTTATCTATTTCTCCACCCTCCTTATCTTTGGACTTTTTCCCTTCCTTCTGCTTACCAGGCTGAGTCTTGTCCTTATGGGACACTCGATGTGACACCCACAAATCTGCTGCAATGGCAAGCTTCTTTGGATCTATCTCCTTAGAATCTGCCAAATGCTGCTTAAGCTCAGGGGAAGAAGATGCAAAAATATTTTCCGGCATGACAAGACTTATCATACCTTCAAAGGTAGAAACCTTATAACCTTCGACCCAGCCAGTCAAGTTTTTTAAGGATTCGGTTACATAAGCTACCCAAGTACCACCTTCTTTTTTCTTATACTCTCGGAATTGTTTTAAATATTGGGCAGGAGTCTTTCCAAACTTTAAAATGAGAGTTTGCTTCAACATTGCAAAATCTGCTCGCTCAGCCTTCGACATTTCCATAATGGCACTGCAGCCAGAAAGGGGCAGTCTACAGAGTAACCAGGCAATTTTATCAGCATTGTCAACTTGTTGAACTTCACATGCATACTCAAATGTATTCAGCCAGTCCATAATTACATTCTTTTCCTCATACACACTGAGCAGATCTTTTGGAAACCGTGGATGAGAGGAGGCCCCACACCCATGTCCAGGACCCTTGGATCCATTGGCAACTTGAAGCTTGGCCAGTTCCAAATGGTGATCCCTGTCTTTCTGTTTTTCTGCCTGTTCGATTTTTAGCTTGACCCTATTGAACTCAAGCTCTTCCTGGAGTTTGGCCATATTGAACTCAAGCTCCTACTGCCTAAACAGCAGCTCTTGCTTCTTGAATTCAAGCATGGCTTCCTCATCAGCACTGGCAGAGGAAACATTGGACATCGCATCCTCCCTGTCCTCATGGTCGCGGTGGACCAGTGCAGCGGCAGAACTGTCAGTTCTGCCAGTGAGAGCAGCCTCACCTCCTTTTGCACTGTCCTCAGAAGCTATAGCGTCAAGCTGAGCTTCTTGCCACGCCATGATTCTTTGGATGATTTCCATTTTTGTGCCTTGCGAGGAGACACCTTTTTCAGCACACATCTTTTTCAATGTTTCGGATTTAGAAGCATTTAAAGTTAACAAGGTACCTGTTTCCATACTGTTTGATAGTACTATTGTCTTTAAAGATTTATACTACGACAATTCACTACGTTTCCTGTTAGGAATAACTTGAAATTCCCTCGCTCGTGTGCAACACTGGATACCTTCAGTCGTATCCCACCGCTGTACACCAATTTGTTAAGATGGATTTCTGAACTCTGTCCTGGAGGTTCAGAAGGCCAGCCTAGTTCCTTGGAACAGGGTAACCTCTGGCCAAGCCAGACCA
Source organism: Ambystoma mexicanum (assembly GCF_040938575.1). Lineage (NCBI taxonomy): Eukaryota > Metazoa > Chordata > Amphibia > Caudata > Ambystomatidae > Ambystoma > Ambystoma mexicanum. The sequence goes on along the minus strand of NC_090932.1, from coordinate 657,977,643 downwards.
ATCAGGGTAGCGATGGCGGGAGGGCGACCGGTTAGGGTATTGACTACTCACCGGTCCCCGATGCAGGCAGACCCATGCTTCTCCGGTTCTGTTTTGGTACTGGCAGGTTCAGATGCGATCAGCAGGATGTCTCGATGCCGTGTTGATTCCGTGACAGCAGGAGTCAGGGTCGAGGGTGTCCCACATGCAGTGAACACGCAAAGGTTTGTTACCACAGCAGGGCAACTCGGCAACCGCATGTATTCCGGTCCCAAAGCACACGTCTCACTTAAGACCTGGGAATGCCAAGTGTACGAATTGTGTGAGAGTGCCGAGGACACGGGATTAGCAGTAAGCCAGACGGTGGTGACAGAGCAAGGTTCCTACGTAGGCTGGTCAGACCACTGGATGGCCCAGGGACGCTTCTGAAGGCTTACGTACAGGATTTGGTGAAGGTGCCGAGAATAGTTGTTCCCACTATTCTAAAGGGTCGAAGCGCCAGTACAAGCCTTCTCATTCGATCAGAGGCAGAGGGGTCTCACAGGACGACAGCAGTGCAGGGTGCCAAACCTTCAGCGGGTCACCAGCGTTTCCTCGACTCAGCTTCTTAGTTGCAGGATACTTGGCTCCTTATCCTTTGTTCGTGAGAACTCAGGAGATCGACATGGTAGTGGTGTTTCCAGCCTCCTCTTATCCAGAGTTCCCTTTGCGCCAAAACGGAGAGGACCCAATGGGAGATCTGCTCACAAAACACTGACACCATACGTGGACCTATCACGGACCACGGTGGTCCCAGGCATTCAAGACACACTAGACTCTCTCACACCCAGGATGTGTATTGGGAACAGACATCCCAGCCCACATCCTGAAGGCACACACAAGGCATGCAGAAGCCCGCGAAAGCGTTGTTTTCACGGGAAAGTGCATGACCAAATAAGGACTGCCCCAGGTCGGCTCGACCTGGGGGAAGGTGAAGGGGCAAGACGGTCAGCGGACAGGACAAAGAACCTCGTTGCATGGCCATTTTGGAGGCCAGGCCACCCATTTGGGCCAAACGCGGGAAGCGCAGTTAACATGGCAAAAAGGGGTTCAAAACACAAAGAAACGATAGCTGCCACCAGTCCCGTCCGTGATACACTTGCACATTTCATGATAAGTCCAGCAAGAGTTTCTAGGGCCATTGGAATGACAAGAGACCCAAGAGCGCGGTAATGCAAGTTACGGTGCACTCTTGTTTCATGTTGCTCAAAAGCTGCAACATGAGGAAAGGACTAAGGGAAACACAGTCTCCCGGTACTGACTGTCTAAAGGGCATGTCTGTTTCCCCGTAAGAATGGAGCGAAAGCCCGTGGAGTGCAGCGGATGGCTGCACTTCTCTGGCAAAGTCTAGATTAGGATGTAAAACAACAGCAAAAAGTTTGGGGGTTGCCACATGGAAGGAAAATTACCTACAATTATGAAGTCTTTCCTTACAGTAAAAATTGTAGAGTTTCCCGATGAAGGGCAGGATGACAAAGTGGTGTTGCATTTATCATCAAATATAATCGCAGCAATCATCTTAGAAGCAAAAGACACCCTACTGTCACTTGGTTTTGACATATACAAACAAGATGAAACTGCGCGGATAACGATAGCCGATGAGAACGTCGAAACTTCCACCATGACGACAATGACTAAGGATCCACAGTTGTCTTTAGGTACCACGAATTGTCTCACACAGATTATATGTGTAGAGCGAGAAACGAACACCATGGAAAGATACAACCAGAAGTCGAATAGAAAACTGAAGTCTGGGACCCACAAAGTAACTTTGTTGGAGTTCAACCAGAGCTAAAAGACAGCCCTATGGATAAAATTAGAATAACCTTAAAAGGCACTTACAGTGCTGACGTTACAAAGGAAATAGCTGAAAAAAGCTCTGATAGCACGGAGCAAAAAGTCGAGTGGGTTTGGCTCACAAAGTCACTGAACAGTAAATGCCAAAAGTAATGCCAGAAGGAGGAAAACGTTCATGTGTGTACAGTTGCCTCATGGAACACGAGGGGTTTCACACACCTGTTTAACTCAAACTGGTTAGAAGGGCTACACATTGTATGCCTACAAGAAACTTGGCTGTGTCAGATACCGGTTGTGGCAGAGTTTGAGCCTGCATTCAATCCAGCCATAAAGACAAACAAAGGGCGACCCATGGCTGGATTATTAACTCTAGGTAAGAGATACTCTGGCTATGGTATAATAAACACTACAAACCACTTGCCCTTCATCCAAGTGTCTGTGATAGGCAAGCCTGAATCACTTATGAACCTTACTGATGAAATAACATTGGTAAAAATGAATTGGAACCATGACAGAGCAGGAACTCACTTGTTTGTAGATCAAGTATTATCACTATTAGACGACCTGATGGAAACTGTAAACCGCACAAGCATAATAATTTGTGGAGACCTAAACATTGATTACTTTAAGATCTTGCTACCTGGGAAAACGAACTTTGCTAATGAATGGCTCGAGGAAATGGATGTACAAAACATACAGATGATAAACGGATGCACTCTCAGTGATATACCACCGCCACCAATGTGGTGTCGAGGTGAACAGACGTCAATTATTGACTACATGTTCACATCAGACGCTCTTCATCCGAGAGTGAAATCCATTAAGGTTTCCCAAATGAGCTGTAGCGATCATGACATGCTCTAGGTGGAGCTTTTAACCTCAGACACTCTATTAGGTTCAAATTGGCCCAAGAAAGTTAGTGTAGAAGCTAATAGAGTAAGACTGAGGTTGGACAAATCGGAAGTCTCCCAGCTCTCAAAACAATTCCGCATGGGGAGGTCGGCAGTGGAATACAGACCTTTGTTATCACAATTTAAACCAAAAAATATAGGTCTCAGACAATTGAACTTTGAACCAATACACTGTTTCTACCTGGAACTATTGAGACAAAAGCACCGATGCGATGCGAGATTCGTAAGAATCAAGAATTCGACACACAAGTAAGAAAACTAAGAAATCGTGTGGTGAAACAAAACTACAAAAATTGGTTAAAAGCGCATAAACATCTTGTGCTGCAAAATGACACCGAACAGATGCTAGAGAGCCTAAGAAACAAAAATAGTGGAGACTTTTTGTGTATCATCAATAACACACAGGCGCCTCAAAATGCATTGCAAACCTGCTTGCTGAATGAGGCTGGGTGGATCTCACATTTTGCGGATCTATACAAGAAAAACAAAGGCATTTTCGGCGCGTCACAAGAAAGTCACGATGACACACTGAGAAGAGTCTTCATGGCACTAGAAAACGCCCACCTCACTCGTAATCCTGAAAAATGCAAAATCAGCAAAACAACATTGAAATTCTTTGGACACATATTTTCCAATAAAGGCATGCACCCAGATCCTGAAAAGGTGGAAGCACTGGTGGACGCCCCTACTCCCACATCTCCACCAGCCATACACTCGTTCCTAGGGATGGCCAGTTACTGCACCCAGTACATCCAAGATTTCACATCGGTGAGCACACTACTAAGGCTCCTCACAGGAAAAGATCGAGACTACCAGTGGACCCTATAGTGTGAAGAAGCATTTCAAGAGATCAAGTGTCGCATTGCATCAGCCTCGTGCATGGCTTACTATGATCCCGCATATGACACTGAATTTACCGTGGACGCTAGCCCAGTCGGCCTTGGAGCTGTTCTGGCCCAGTCCAGACCCAGAGCCTCACCAACTTCACCAAAACGCATAGTGGCATACGCAAGCCGAAGTCTGTCTCCCACCGAGTGTGCCTATTCTCAACCCGAAAAAGAAAGCCTGGCAGCCGTGTGGGCGTGTGAGCATTATCATCTCTTTCTGTATGGACGCCCTTTCACCATTGTCATGGACCACCAGGCACTCACCACGATCTACAGCAAACCCACGGCTAAAATGCCATCTCGCATAGCCCGATGGGAATTACGACTACAGGAATATTCATTTACAATCGTTCATAGACCGGGAAAAGACAACAACCCAGCAGATTTCCTGTCCAGATACCCGCTCAAAAGGAGCGTCAATCCGTCAAAGCAAATCAATACGTCAACTATCTCGTTAACAACGCACTCCCGAAACACATTTCCACAGCCAAACTAGTGGAAGCCACGAGTGAAGACAAACTCCTACAAACTGTAAAGGAGTGCATACAATCAGGCCGATGGCACGTAAAAGATTGGGACAAGGTGGGCCTATCCGCCCAGGAGGAATCACAATTGCGCACATTCAAACTCGTACACCACACACTGTCCCAGTCCCCGGAGGGACTGATTCTCAAAGAAAACAGACTGGTGATCCCATCCAGTTTGCAAAACCAAGTTCTAGACATAGCACACGTGGGGCACCGCGGAGTGGTATCCACGAAAAGACAGCTCCGGACAAAAGTTTGGTTTCCAAAAATGGATGAGAAGGTGGAAAGCCTTTTGAGCAAGTGCATCGCATGCCAAGCAGTGGCTCCAAGAACATTCCCGCACCGTTAAGGCCGTCTGACATGCCTCTACAGGTACGGGATGAGGTGGCCATCGACATGTTTGGACGCCTAGTAAACGGAAAATATGTGCTAGTCATTGTGGACGAAATGTCACCTTTCCCAGAAGTACAGCTGGTACACTCAACCAGCGCTCAGGCCATCATCCCTGCCCTGGATAAGACATTTGCGGACTATGGAATCCCCACGACCGTAAAATCGGACAATGGACCGCCCTTCAGTGGCCATGATTTTGCAATGTTCGCAGAACATCTGGGATTCCAGCACAGAACGATAACACCTTTATATCCACAAGCCAACGGAATGGCTGAGAAATTTATAAGCAATCTCAAGAGGACTCTACAAGTCTGTTCCATCACCAACGGATCATTCATGCAAGCAATTTGCACACTGCTAAGAGAATATCGGAACACTCCACACAGCGCCACCGGTGAATGTCCTTCCACCCTAATGTTTGGACGAATCATACGGACAAGACTTCCGCATAACCCTCATGTCCGTCCATCCCCCACCATCGTCGAAGATGCACGAGCCAATGACAAGGTGAGCAAGAAAAAAATGAAAACCTATTTCGACCAGAGGAGACAAGCCAAACCATGCCAGATTCAAGGAGGTGACGTGGTACTGGTACGACAGGACCAAAACACCAAGGGCACCCCTGCATTCAGACCTGAACCCCTGGCAGTGACCCACACCAATGGGTCCATGATAACGGCGGCAAGCCCTCATAGAACCGTTACGAGAAACTCATTCTTCAAAGGCTTCGACGGAAACTCAGGGCTTGAAAACACAACCACCACAGTCACGTATGAGTCCTCTGATCCAGAATCTGAATACAGAGTGGCTCATCAGGATGCCGATGTTAAGACGGATTTCTGAACTCTGTGCTGGTGGCGCAGAAGTTCAGAAGGCCGACCTAATTACTTGGAACAGGGTAACCTCTGGAGGAGCCAGACCAATCAAGGTAGCGATCGCGGCGGTCAAGAATAGGTCTCAAGAGGGGTGAGGGTGACTTAAAGCCCGCAATGAGCACACAAAGCAAGATCACTTACAAACTACTCCAAACAGTTGTTATATTAAAAATATATACACATTTATTTCAAGGCCTTTAAAACAATGACCGTAGCGAGAAAATCACAATATAACGATAGTAAACCAACACATACCATATCAACACAATATATATACAAATACGACAGTCTCAAGCGTTAGATGCACGAAATGGGTAGTCCACCTGAAAGGGAAGGAAGACAAGCAGTGCGAAATAATGCTTAGACCCAGTTCACCTTCAGAGGCACCTAACTAGATGGAAGTCCGAGCCCTGCGAAGAGTGGAGCCTTGTGCTCAAAAGTACCTGCACACGCTGGTGCCAACGGGCAAAAGGAGAAGCTCTTCGAGGGAAATCAGGCAGTTCAGTTTAGAGCACAAAAGAAGAAGAACAAGTTCCGCGACTCAAGCGCAGCCTCCACAGTGGGCAGAAGCAGAGCGCGAGTACGGAAAAGGGTGCTGTTTTACACAGCGGGGAAAAGCAATGGGCTCCTGGAGGAGGGCGACCAGATCCTAGCTATGCTACTCACCGGTCCCCGATGCAAGCAGACCCAGGCTTCTCCGCGTCCGTTTCAGCAGCTGGCAGGTTCAGAAGAGCAGGGAACGCCTCGTCGTCGTGTTGAGAAAAAAGACGTCCCAATCGAAGAAACCCGCTCAGTTTGTTACCACAGCAGGGCAACGGAGCGGCCGTGTGTATCTGAGCCAAATGTACACTACTCACTTCAGACTTGGGAACGCCAAGTGTACGAAGCGTGTGAGAGTAACAAGGACTCGAAATACTACACAACCTGGTGGCGGTTACAGAGCAAGACTCCCGTGTAAGCTGGTCAGTCAGCTTGATGGCCCAGAGACGCTTCCGAAGGCTTACTGGCAGGAGATGGTGAAGATGCCGAGAATAGCTGTTCCCGCTATTCCAAAGGGTCGAAGTACCAGTACAGGCCTTCTGGTTCGATCAAAGGTGAAAAGGGTTTCACAAGGCGACAGCAGTGCAGAGGAGAAGTCCTTCAGCGGGTCACCAGCGATTCCTCGGTCCAGCCTCTTGGTTGCAGGATACTTGGCTCCTGTATTCCTTCATTCGTGAGAACTCAGGAGATCGACATGGTAGTGGTGTTTCCAGCCCCCTCTTATCCACGGTTCCCTTCGCGCCAAAACAGAGGGGACCCAATGGGAGATCCGCTCATCAACACTCACACCATTCGTGGACCAATCACGGACCACGGTGGTCCCAGGCATTCACACCACCCTAGACTCTCTGGCACCTAAGATGTGTATTGGGACCAGACATCCCAGCCCACATCCTGGAGGCACACAAAAGACATGTAGAAGCCCGCGAAAGCATCCGTGTTTCGCGGGAAAGTACATGCCCAAATAAGGAAGGCCCCGGGTCGGCTCGACCTGGGGAAGGTGAAGGGAGCAAGACGGTCAGCGGACAGGACAAAGGAGCCTTGTGGTCTGGCCATTTTGGGAGCCAGGCCACCATTTTGGGTTAAGCGCGAGAAACGCGCTTAGAACGCCAAAAGGAGCTCAAAACACAAGAAACGATCGCTGCCACCATTCCTGTCCCTGAATCACTTGCACCGATCAGATACAATCCTAAACGAGTATCTAGGGCCTGTAGAAGGCTAGAGACCCAAGAGAGCTGTAACTTAGCTTACAGTGCCCTCTTGTGTCATGTTGCACGAAAGCCGCAACATGATAAAAGAAACTACGGGAAACAGCGTTCCTCGGTACTGACTGTCTTAAGGGCATGTCAGTTTCCCCGTAAGAAAGGAGCGAAAGCCCAGAGGACAGCATTCAGAGCCCTGTAATCCACGCAGAACCTCAATTCAGAAGTGCCTGCCTTTGGAACCAAAACCACAGGGCTGGACCAAGGACTACTAGAGGGTTCAATCACCCCAAGGTCTAACATCTTGTTGACCTCGGTCTTAATATAAGACCGTACTTTGTCTGACATCCTGTATCCCCTACTTTTGGTAGGTACACTGTCTCCTGTGTCAATGTTATGTTTGCACCAAAGTGTCAAACCAGGCGACTGTGAAAACAGGGGGGAAAACTGCCTAAGCAAACTTTTCACCTCAGCCTGCTGATCAGAAGTCAGGTGAGAGGCCACTCGGACCCCCTCAAAGGAGCTATCTGAAGGACCGCTTTGGAACAGGTCGGGGAGAGGTTCAGACTCCTCTTCCTCAACGTCTGAAGCCAGTAGCAGTGCTGCGATTTCGACTCTTGGGACGAAAGCCTTCAGCCTATTCATGTGAAACACTTTTGGAGCCTGTCCAGGCCTTCCAAGGTCCACTAAATAGTTAACCTCACCCAGGGGCTCCACCACTGTGTAAGGGCCTGACCATTTGTCCTGTAAAGCTCGAGGCCTTATGGGATTCATGATCAGGACTTGCTGACCAGATGTAAAGTTGATGAGGGAAGCTTTCTGGTCGTACCAATGTTTCACCAGCGCTTGTCCTGCCTTCAATTTATCACTAGCCAAGCCCATCAGAAGTACCATCCGTTTTCTGAGCCCTAGCACATAATGAACTACGTTGGTAGTAACAGGGGGAGTGGGCATCTCCCATCCCTCTTTGACGATGGCTAAGGGTCCCCGTACGGGATGACCGAACAGAAGTTTGAAGGGGCTGAAGCCAACACCCTCCTGTGGTACCTCTCGGTAGGCAAACAGTAAGCATGGTAAAAGAAGATCCCATTTTCTTCTCTGAGGTTCCTCCAGAGCACCAATCATGCTTTTTAACGTTCTGTTGAAACGTTCCACCCGACCATTGGTCTGGGGGTGGTATGCAGAAGAGAACTTGTAGGTGACCCCACATTCTTTCCACATAGCCTGCATATACTTCGACATAAAGTTGCTGCCACGATCCGACACAACTTCTTTAGGGAAGCCAACCCTAGTAAATATGCCAAGTAAAGCTTTTGCAACTGACTTGGCAGTTACAGTTTTCAATGGGATGGCCTCAGGATATCTGGTTGCATGGTCGACCAGCACCAGGATAAACCTATTGCCTGAGGATGTTTGCGGGTCAAGGGGACCAACGATGTCGATCCCTACCCTTTCAAATGGTACCCCCACAACTGGGAGCGGTACCAACAGAGCTTGGATTGTCGCGCCAACCTTACCAGACAACTGGCAGGAGGCACAACTCCTGCAGTGACTTTCTACTTGCACCCCCATCTTGGGCCAGTAGAAGTGCATGGATAACCTTTGCTTGGTCCTCTTCATGCCAAGGTGACCAGCAAGGGGAACTTCATGCGCCAACTGCAGGAGGAAGGGCCTAACAGCAAGGGAACCACCAACCTCCTATGGTCTCCTTCTGTAGACTCTGTGGGCTCACTATACAGGAGTCCACCTTCCCAATAAATCCTATGCGTCCCAGGAGGTTCACCCTCAAGCTGGGAGCAGGCCTGTCTCCTTAGGCCTTCCAGAGATGGGCACTCACGTTGGCCTTTACTGAATTCGTCCCTATCAGGACCTCCTTCAACTAACAAGTCTTTTAGTTCAGGATGATCGTTGGGGTCAAATACTTCAGGCATCGCCACCTCCTCGTCTGGCCCGGGCGATTGACCAACTTCCTCCACCGCAGTGGTAGGCGAGCTCGTGGAATATTCTCTTTCCCTCGTCTTGACTTGTCGACTCCTTTCGCCTTGGGTTTCCCCTTCAGCTGGGGCAGCGTATTGGTCTTGGCCAATGCTGCCTGTGCTTGAGACCGTGTGTAGGGTCTTTCGGCAGTGTCTCCTACGAGCCCTAAAGCTCTGAGATCATTACCTAACAAGACCTTTCCCGGGACGTTTCTCTGAATGCTCACTGGAATCCTGACTGCTGTACCATTTAAAGTAAGATTTACAGGTATTACTGGGAACATACAGAGTGGGCCGTCAGCCAACTTAGTGGGCATCAGAGTAGCTCTGGCAACTTCCTCTGAGTCTACCAAGGTAGAATCCACTACAGTGCGACTGCACCCACTATCCCTAAGAGCTGGAGTATCTACTCCATTGATCAGCACACTGTCTTTAAAGTAGTGCTTGGTATTATCCGGAATCCTAGCATAAGCCTCTGCGACTTTAGGCTCCCAGGAACCCAGGGAAACTAAAACTACCTCAGCCTCTATCCCGCTGGGAAATGAGTCTGAGGAGAAGGATGCTCCTGTAATCTCTTCTTCCTCGTAGGAGGAGAAGGCCAGATTAGCGGAGTGGACCCCCAAAGGTCTAACCTTACACAGGGGATCCCCCTTCACGTGGTCAGTTGCTCCACAAGCAAAACAAGATCCATTGGGTCTGTTCACATAGGGAGGCTTATTGTAACCAGAGTTCTGTTTCGGAGGCTGACCTCCACTACCCTGTGAGTTCTCTTGTGTCTTACCCTTATTTTTCTTTTTGTGGCCCTTATGAGAAGAAGATTTATCAGATTCTCCACCCTCCATATCTTTGGACTTTTTCCCTTCCTCCTGCTTACCAGGATGAGTTTTGTCCTTATGGGACACTCGATGTGACACCCATAAGTCTGCTGCAATGGCCAGCTTCTTAGGATCTATCTCCTTTGAATCGGCCAAATGCTGCTTAAGCTCCGGGGAAGAAGATGCAAAAATGTGTTCCAGCATGACAAGATTTATCATGCCTTCGAAGGTAGAAACCTTATAACCTTCGACCCAGCCAGTTAAGTTTTTCAAGGATTCAGTGACATAAGATACCCAAGTACCACCTTCCTTTTTCTTATACTCTCTGAAACGTTTCAAATATTGGGCCGGAGTCTTCCCAAACTTTAAAATGAGAGTTTGCTTTAACATTGCGAAATCAGCTCGCTCAGCCTTCGACATTTCCATAATGGCACTACAGCCAGAATGGGGCAGTCTGCTGAGTAACCAGGCAATCTTATCAGCATTGTCAACTTGTTGAACTTCGCATGCATACTCAAACGCATTCAGCCAGTCCATAATGTCATTCCTTTCTTCATACACACTGAGCAGATCTTTCGGAAACCGTGGATGAGAGGAAGCCCCAGACCCATGTCCAGGACCCTTGGGCCCATTTGCAAACTGAAGCTTGGTCAGTTCCAACTGGTGATCCCTGTCTTTTTGTTTTTCTGCCTGTTCGATTTTTAGTTTGGCTATGCTAAATTCAAGCTCCTGCTGCCTAAACCGCAGCTCTTGCTTCTTCAATTCAAGCATAGCCTCCCCATCAGCACTGGCAGAGGAAACATTAGACATCTCGTCCTCCCTGTCCTCGTGGTTGCGATGGATCAGTGCAGCGGCAGAACCGTCGGTTCTACCAGTGAGAGCAGCCCCACCTCCTTCCGCACTGTCCTCAGAAGTTATAGCGTCAAGCTGCGCTTCTTGCCACGCCACGATTCTTTGGATCATTTCCAATTTCGTGCCTTGAGAGGAAACACCTCTCTCCGCACACATCTTTTTCAATGTTTCTGATTTGGAAGCATTTAAAGTTAACAAGGTATTTGTTTCCATACTGTTAGATAGGACTATGGCCTTTTTAAAGTTATACTACAACAATTCACTACGTGTTCTGGTTGGAATAACCTGAAATGCCTTAGTTCGTGCGCAACACTGGATACCTTCAGTCGTATCCCACCGCTGTACACCAATTTGTTAAGACGGATTTCTGAACTCTGGCCCTCATTACGACCCTGGCAGAAAGTGACTGACCTGACCGCCATAGCGTAAATAGCGTTTCCGCCATTGCACGACGGAGTAAAGTGCGGCTAATTCCGACCCATCGGGCACGAGCACTACGCCATGGCGGAAGTGCAAAGTCCGCGATGGCGGAAATGTCCCCAAAACGCCCCTCACCGCCGTCGTACGGCGCCCTAGGTGCAATTCCGCCACCCATCTTAGCGGTCACCGTAATGAGCGGCAATCGGAAAGTACGGTGACCGTAAATATACGGAAACGGAAGTAAAAACATGGTCCCGGAACGGGAAACAGCACGCCGTACACCTATAAAATCAGAATTCCCACACAACCATAAAAAATACTACCCTGAGACACATCCCAACCCGTCATCCACCCTCACCGTGCTCACAGAGACCCTCCAGGAGAATGCTGCCGTCGTCTTCTCGACGCAAATGACCAGGACGGCACTTGCGAACAAGAAGGCCATATGGGCCCTGGTGGCACAGCGGGTAAGTGCGGTGGGGACCGCACCCCGCAACCCACAGCAATGCAGAAAGCGATGGGACGACTTGCGGATACGCGTACGGAGCATACTATCCGCCAACCGTAACATTGCCACAGCTACCGGGGGAGGATCGGAATCACCCATCAAGTTGACCCCCTGGGAAGAAATCTGTGCCTCCACCATTGGAATGGAGAGTATAGAGGGAGTCGGAGGGATGGAGAAAGGAGTGCAGACATCCGAAGAATCAGGTAGGTGGCCCAAATAAAACAATGCTAAATCTACAATGTCCAATCATGTGAAGTACCATGTGTCCACATAGTGCAACAGTAACACATGTCCAGGAGAACGTCCACATACATTGGCCTGATAGCGCACTTTAAAAGTCACATTAAATATATAAATAATTAAAAATCCTAAAAACACCCTCTACACGTGCAGCAGGCACACCCTAACTGCAGGCTGCAAAACAACTGCATCCTCAATCCACACAAAAATGAAACCACCTCCAAGGCCCTGACCCAAATCACCCTCAGGTACCACCCCAATGCATGTGATACATTGCCATTCCAATTTCCACAGACCCATTAATAACGCTCGCCCTCCTTTACTCCACCACAGGGTCCGATTCAAACGACGAGCTCCAGGACACCCCTACCAGCACACCTGCAAAGAGGGCCAAGACCAACGGCCAAAGACCCTCCACCTCAGCTGCACGGATCAAGACACGGCAGCAGCACAAATCAAGTGGCAGCACACAGGAGGGAACTTCAACAGGCACCCCAGCAGCCAGCATGCCCACAACAGCACCAGCACAGGTCCCCCCAATGGATGCCACAGAAGGCACTGCTTCTGGTGGCAGCAGCACCATAGGTGACACTGCATTAATGGCAGCATGCTCCGACACAGAAAACGGGGATGTCGATGTAGGATCCATCCATGACCTGTCTCAATCCCCCTGTTTGTTTCATCCCGTACACCATGAGGATACCACGCAGGGGCACCCACAAGACGACGACTGGCCATCCCCCACAAGCCCTGTGGCAAGGCAACATGAGGTGACCAGCCCCTCTGTGACACCACCGCAAATGGCCATGGCACAGCAGAGGCAACAGTCCCTCGACCAGGTGATCGTGCAACAGCAGCAACTGGCCACGCTCCTCAAGGACCATGCTGATGAATGTGGGGGTACTAAGGCAGCCATAGAAACATCAACTGAGACACTTAGGGCACAAATGGAGAGAAGCACCGAGAGCCTGAGAGTACAAATGGAGAGAAGCACCGAGAGCCTGAGGGGGGAACTGCATGCGACGTCCAAAGACGTATGTGCTGAACTTGCCGCTGTGCTCCGTGTGCTCACTGAGCTCTCACAAACCCTTAGGGACATGCATGGACGTGAGCAGGCAGAGACATCATCCGTTGCAAGTTCCGTCCAGGGCAGCCCCCAACGTAGATCTGGGAGGAACCTGCGCTCCACAGGCAGGGGTGCCCCTGATACCCGGAGAGGGGGCTTGCAATAGCGTCTGCCCACTGACAATGAGCATCTTTGGACACTGGTGTTCGGGGGGGAGGTAGGAGGGTGGAGGGGGGGTGTTGGGCTTTCTTGGGTGGCGGGTCGATGGGGTGTGTAACATAATTTCACATATGCTATAAACATTGCACAATCATCCAATGAGATGTGTGGACATTGATCTTTGTGTACGAGGCCTTTATAGGCGTACAGTCCATATTGTGCATGTTCCAGACACACACAGTGCAACAAGTCCCGTGTCCATGAATCAGCCACAAGGCGTGAGTGCTAGAAGCATGAATCAATGAGAATCTGACGAATGTCACGGCCCTCCTGTGCCTCGCGGACTCCTTGAGGTGCTGCCACATCCCCACCCTCATCATGACCATCTTCAGGTGCTTGCAGCTCTGCGTCAGGGGGCATGGGCACATTTCTACGTACGCACATGTTGTGTAGCATGACACATGCCATGACCATCTTTGCAACCTTCTCATGGCGGTACAGGAGTGCCCCGCCAGACCTGCTGAGGCAGCGGAAACGAGTCTTCAGTAGGCCGAATGCCTGTTCTATGACTACACGGGTACGTGAGTGGGCATGGTTGTAGTCCTCCTCATGCTGGTTCTGTGGGTTCCGGAGTGGTGTAAGGAGCCATCTCTTCAGTGGATACCCGGCATCACCTGTATGTGGACAATAAAGGATGTTTGTGGAATGACATTGCTACGTACGCACCCCCCCCCTTCCTGCCAGGTCATTGCCGCATCACATACCCCACATTATCATGCATGAAATGAGACTCACCGAGTAGCCAGGATCTGTTCCCTGCGTGTCGCTCCATGTAGCGTGGTATTGTAGAGTTCCTCAAGACCATAGAATCATGGGTTGATCCAGGAAATCGGGCACAACAATGTGTAATGATCCTGTTGGAGTCACACACCATTTGTACATTAAGAGAATGAAATTGTTTTCGGTTGCGGTACTGGGCCTCCATGGCATGTGGGACGACCAATTCCACATGGGTGCAGTCGATGGCACCAATGCAACCCGGTATGCCGCCAAGTGCATGGAATCCCACTTTTGTGTTCGTAATTTCCTGCTCCGAGCGTGGTAGAGAGATGTAGTCGTCTGCGTGCTTCAGGAGGGCATCGAGCACTTGCAATAGTGTCCGTGAGAACACTGGCTGTGAAATGCCATGCAACTGTCCGACTGTGTGCTGGTAGGTGCCTGTGGCCAGGAAGTGGAGTACAGACACCACCTTCAGTAGGGGTGGGATGGCGGTTGGGCTATCTATCATGCTGACAAGGTCAGCCTGTGTCATGTCCACAATGGCGGTTATGGTGTCCCGGTCCAAACGGTAGAGGGTGTGGATCTGCTCATCAGTGAGGTTGAACGGATGAGCTCGGAGGCGTGGGATTGCGGGCTGCCTGCGTGGTGGTAGTGGCTGTGCTGGTGGGCCTTGCTGGCCCTGCCTTGCCCTCCTCCTCCTCCTGCGTCTCCTCTGTGCGGCCGGTTGTTGTAGTAGTTGGTGTTCGTCTTCTTCTTGAAGTTGGAGTACTTGCAGTGCTATCAGGTCCCCCAGGGCCAACATCGCTAGTCCTGCCGGTAGCATTTTGGAGTGGGTGTGGTTGTGGGAGGGGGTTGGGTGTGCAATTTATGTGTTTTCAGGCTGTATAGCCTCCATCTGTGGTGATTCATTCCACCTGTGCAAGCTGCAATCCCCTTTGGGCGAGCACGTCCCGCACACAACGCTGCAATACGACGCATGGCATCTTGCTATTACAATCATGTATTTGATCCCGATGGCAGTGAAATATTGGTTCATATGTTCATTCTGCTATGGTCCCATTGTTTCACATACTATCTTTGCAGTCGCGAGCAAACTTGTGAAGGGTCAGTGGAATGTAGTACTCGATTAACGGTGGACCCTCATGCAGCACTGTACCGAGGTTCACCGACGGGCGGGGCGTCCCATTTGTGAGTGAAGCCAGTTGCCATTTTCACACACTGCCGCACTACATGGATGAATTTGTGATTTCAAGCGGTCACAGATGCCTTTTCGACGTGATGTTGCAAATGAGGAATTCGAAGGACGGCGCTTTCGGTTTTCAGCTAGCGGCGAGGAGACGCCCACAGGTCTGACTGTAAATATAACATTCTATTGTTTAATGTCCTTGGGACAGGGGCCATGGCGTGAATGCAATGATTGATATGAATAGTATGGGATGCGCAATAGCGTAGTGGACGATAAGGCAGGACGTTCCCAAATACATGTTACTTCACAACACTGGAATTCCGGCCTGGAACACAGTGGATTTTGCAGACTGCATTACGCACAGACTCAATGGAAATTTCACATGTTATGTGAGTAAATAATCAGGCGTTTTCATTCCGGGATGAGGGAATGATGTATGGATGCATGGACAGATGATTTAATGGAGAGTTTGCCATGTACAGGGCTTTTTGGAATCTATCCACCTCCCCTGCGCTATGTGATGCAGAGCTGCCATAGTGGGACCATCGTCTATCTGCCCTTGTTGAACCCTCCCTGTCTCGACGCGCCTTCAAACACTTGTGTCTATGCACGTTACTAATCCCATCTAATGGATTCTGTTTTGACAGACGCATGCACACAAACACTCGTTTGTAATAGTGTTTTCACCTCGATTTTTATAGTTATGATTCGCAAGTGATTTTGGGTGGGAATAATCCATTTGAGTGGGCTAGCATGCATATGGCTGTGGATTTAGTGTGATCATTGAAGTGAGTAATTCAAATGAAGTTCTGATGCCCATACTATTCTTTTTCATTTCATTTGGGTGACAGGTATCTCCTCCCCTTTTGCTGCTGCCATCTGTATGCCACTCCTGCAGATGGCTTTTACTCCCGACACCTGCTGCTTCGTGTTAATCAGTGGAGCACCATTACGATCTTATGGGACGATCGCCAATGGGCCACATGCCCTTACGCAGTACTAGTGGCTAGGAGCAACATATCGACCTTTCAGCTGGACTAGTGCCTACCTAATGGGACGGCCCTGCGTTTCTAGGCGCTTCCATGTTGCCTTTTTGAACGTGAATGTAGCCCCTGTGTACCATGAAGGAACAGGGCGTCGCACAAGAAGAAGCTGGTCATTTATTGCGGATGCAGCCCACAATAATGAAATATATTTTGGAGTACATGACCTAATGGCTGTATGGGCTTGGTGATTTTGTTGTGCATTAAATTTCTATTCTGATATTAACCGTGTAGCGTTCTTCTTTGCAAGTAATGTAGCATATTCCTATTTGTGGAGCGATGTATTGTGAGAAGATCTGCATTGGGTTCCGGCTTCTGAGTATAGTTGCGTGGTACTGTACTGGGCGCGTTTGCCTACGAAGCCCAGTGTGGTCAGGGATAGGGGCTACCATTATGACTGTTTTAATGATGTCATGCTCAGGGGCGGGGGATTAGCTTTTGTGTAACAGATGCCGGTCAGCCAGGTGGATTGGTGGAATGATGTGATTATCAGAATGTGGCTGGTCACAGGTGCCTGTGTTTGCGTGCGTTTCTTGGAGGGAGACTGAGGTCATGTCCATTGGAATAGCTTCTGTATTCGTGCCATCTGTGGCCTGCAGCTCCCATTGGCCCCTCTTGAGATGAGCCTGGCTGCTCAGTCACTCTGCCAACTTGTGTGGTACATGCTTATGCTGATGGTTGGTTTGTTTACTGGCAGGAGTACAGGGCTGGTGCAGTCTCACTCAGGATACTGCTTTGAATGTTGCCTTACACTGGTGTCAGTCGATGGGGGGGCCTGTTTTTGTTTGTCTCATATTTCAGTTCATGTTGCTGGACTTGAACCTTCACATGCCTGTGCTGCATCAGTGCGGCAATGGTGCCATGGCAAATATGGATGGCCACTCACAAGGCACTTGGAGCCCCTAGATTCATTTGTTCGTTGGCATGCATGGGTGACTTGTACATTTCACTGGTTGCATTGTGTGACTTCATTGCACCTACGAGGAGTTGTGCAATGTGGCCAGGGAGTGGTGTACAGGCACTCAGTAGGGCCTTTTACGGTTGGTTCGCGATGCCGTACTTCTCACCATGGCGGAATGGTACTTTCCGCCATGCTTGATGGCGTTAGGTACATGTCCGCTAGGGTCAGAATTCGCGTACCGTTGCGCCATGGTGGTAATTACGGTTTGGCATGGCGCGCGTGCGCGTACTTGGTGCAGTTAGCGTTGGCGTTCACTACGGTGTCGCTAATGGCATCGTACTTTACGGTGACGGGTCATAATCGCACCGAGCGCTATTCGATGGCGGTATTGCATTTCCGCCATCGTTTTTCGATTTCTGCCAGGGTCGTAATGAGGGCCTCTGTCCTGGTGGCGCAGAAGTTCAGAAGGCCAACCTAATTACTTGGAACGAGCCTGGACGAGCCAGACCAATCAAGGTAGCGATCGCGGCGGTCAAGACTAGGTCTCAAGAGGGGTGAGGGTGACTGAAAGCCCGCAATGAGCACACAAAGCAAGATCACTTACAAACTACTCCAAACAGTTGTTATATTAAAAATATATACACATTTATTTCAAGGCCTTTAAAACAATGACCGTAGCGAGAAAATCACAATATAGCGATAGTAAACCAACACATACCATATCAACACAATATATATACAAATACGACAGTCTCAAGCGTTAGATGCACGAAATGGGTAGTCCACCTGAAAGGGAAGGAAGACAGGCAGTGCGAAATAATGCTTAGACCCAGTTCACCTTCAGAGGCACCTAACTAGATGGAAGTCCGAGCCCTGCGAAGAGTGGAGCCTTGTGCTCAAAAGTACCTGCACACGCTGGTGCCAACGGGCAAAAGGAGAAGCTCTTCGAGGGAAATCAGGCAGTTCAGTTTAGAGCACAAAAGAAGAAGAACAAGTTCCGCGACTCAAGCGCAGCCTCCACAGTGGGCAGAAGCAGAGCGCGAGTACGGAAAAGGGTGCTGTTTTACACAGCGGGGAAAAGCAATGGGCTCCTGCAGGAGGGCGACCAGATCCTAGCTATGCTACTCACCGGTCCCCGATGCAAGCAGACCCAGGCTTCTCCGCGTCCGTTTCAGCAGCTGGCAGGTTCAGAAGAGCAGGGAACGCCTCGTCGTCGTGTTGAGAAAAAAGACGTCCCAATCGAAGAAACCCGCACAGTTTGTTACCACAGCAGGGCAACGGAGCGGCCGTGTGTATCTGAGCCAAATGTACACTACTCACTTCAGACTTGGGAACGCCAAGTGTACGAAGCGTGTGAGAGTGACAAGGACTCGAAATACTACACAACCTGGCGGCGGTTACAGAGCAAGACTCCCGTGTAAGCTGGTCAGTCAGCTGGATGGCCCAGAGACGCTTCCGAAGGCTTACTGGCAGGAGATGGTGAAGATGCTGAGAATAGATGTTCCCGCTATTCCAAAGGGTCTAAGTACCAGTACAGGCCTTCTGGTTCGATCAAAGGTGAAAAGGGTTTCACAAGGCGACAGCAGTGCAGAGGAGAAGTCCTTCGGGTCACCAGCGATTCCTCGGTCCAGCCTCTTGGTTCGTGAGAACTCAGGAGATCGACATGGTAGTGGTGTTTCCAGCCCCCTCTTATCCACGGTTCCCTTCGCGCCAAAACGGAGGGGACCCAATGGGAGATCCGCTCATCAACACTCACGCCATTCGTGGACCAATCACGGACCACGGTGGTCCCAGGCATTCACACCACCCTAGGCTCTCTGGCACCCAGGATGTGTATTGGGACCAGACATCCCAGCCCACATCCTGGAGGCACACAAAAGACATGTAGAAGCCCGCGAAAGCATCTGTGTTTCGCGGGAAAGTACATGCCCAAATAAGGAAGGCCCCGGGTCGGCTCGACCTGGGGAAGGTGAAGGGAGCAAGACGGTCAGCGGACAGGACAAAGGAGCCTCGTGGTCTGGCCATTTTGGGAGCCAGGCCACCATTTTGGGTTAAGCGTGAGAAACGCGCTTAAAACGCCAAAAGGAGCTCAAAACACAAGAAACGATCGCTGCCACCATTCCTGTCCCTGAATCACTTGCACCGATCAGATACAATCCTAAACGAGTATCTAGTACCTGTAGAAGGCTAGAGACCCAAGAGAGCTGTAACTTAGCTTACAGTGCCCTCTTGTGTCATGTTGCACAAAAACCGCAACATGATAAAAGAAACTACGGGAAACAGCGTTCCCCGGTACTGACTGTCTTAAGGGCATGTCAGTTTCCCCGTAAGAAAGGAGCGAAAGCCCAGAGGAGTGCGGCAGAAGGCTGCACTTCTCTGGCAAAGTCAAGAACAAGGTGAAAAACAACAGCAAAAAGTTTAGGGGTTGCCACATGGAAGGAAAATTACCTACAATTACGAAATCTTTCCTAACAGCCGATGACAGCGACAGTGACACCCAGATGGCCAGAACAGTGACGCTGAGGCGAAGCCCCTTGAAACAGACTGTACGTAGACCAGCCAGGTGGATAGAAGAAATGAACTAAAGTTCATTTCTTAAGTAGGGGGGAGATGTTGTGTCTTTTATCCATGTTAATAACCCTTTTGAATGGGAGCCAAGTCCCATTTCTATTGTTGTTGTTTGTTGTGGGCTGTGCCCCACGGTATGCAGGAAGAGGCGGGGTCACCGTCTCAGGCACCAGTTTTCGCGCCGATGATTAAACAGATAAGAAGCCATTTGACCGGCTCACACGTATCATTGTATTTGCTTCATTTATTTCAGCCTCATTATTTTATTGTTGCACCCGACTCCTGTCGGGATATAACAGCGATGTCCTCTTGTTCATGACTTGCCGGTAATGTTTATTTCAATAAGGGCTCTTCAGCCTCGAGCCCTCGCCACTGTATGCCATCCTGGCATGTCCTGGCGAGTTCCAATTCCGGGTGGCTGCTCCGGGCACCCTTCCCATTCTTCACTGGATCCTTCACGCTGCCAAAGCCCGCCTCCCAGTCTCAGCCGGGACTATCTCACCCTCAGCAATGCACAGCTCCCACATGGGCCCAGCACTCTGCTTGTTGCTGGGCCATTTGCACTGCCCGGTCCCACTCCTCCTCACTGCCCCAGGGTCTAAGTGCCAGCCTGTATTGCTGCAAGCCTGTGCTGCCCTCTGAATGCCTCAGTCGGATCTCGGGTCTCCCACTGCTCGTCCTCTCTTGAGTGTGGGGAAGTTGGGCTGGCCTCCACTTCCCTCACCAACAGACCACTTTCAGCGCCTGTGGGTTGGTGGGAGTGCCTGTATTGTGTTGCAGGCTTGTGGAGCGTCTGCAGACACGGTCTAATGTTGGCAGCCATCTTGAGTCCATTCTTATTTATTTTTGTTTCACACATACACTCCAATGATCAGGAAACCTTTATAAGCTGAGACTCCAAGGGGGTCAGAGGGGATGGGATGTTTCTCTGAAGTGTTATGTGTACGTTGCGGTGCTATACTATGCTTTACTGCCATTAAATATTGCATGACAATATTCATCTAATCCCGGAAGACGATAATGCATTTTTCATCTTCAACATTAAGCCAGCAACATGGTGGACAACACCCACTCAAAGGAACACATGCTGAGGTGCAAACTCCCACCTTCAGGGCTGCACCCATGGCATGCTAGCTGCATACTTGAGGCAAACAATGACAACGCATTGGTTGCACATCCACCTAATTACAAAAAATGATGATGACAACATGTAGTGTGGCTCAGTGCATTCACATGAATACCATACACATGGGAGGAGCTTAAAAATGTCATGAATAAACCGCTAACCTGTTTGCAACAACTCCCAGTATTGGACCAAATCTGTACTGCTTCAACAGAGAGATTCACAACCGAATTCCAAACCTATGCTATGTTACATTACATGGAGGAGCAACCACAAAACCCTGCAGTTGAGACACATGTTTTTCAGATAGAAAAGGCTCCACTGGATTGAAATGTGCACCACACAATCATAATTTTCAGTCCCTTATATCAGTGCCCATGTGCGTCATGTGGAATGTAACCCACACTACCAACAAAATGTCACCCCCAATGGACATAAACATGGGCATGTACAGCAGACACAGTAAGACTGATGTTAGAAGAACACCGCAAAATGTGAGCCACATCAGTAAAAGAGATCTAGGTTACACAGTCATGTGTAGTGCTGTGAAACCTATATGAGCCAGATGTTGGAATCCACTCAAAGTAACAATTTATGAAGGTCATCTTATAAATATGGTGGAGTCCCACTCACAAGGTGCACTGGGAGAAAAACAAATCCTTGACAGCAAACCACGGTGCGACCACCATCAAAAGTCAAATCATGGAAAATACACACTAGAATTCATTTTTATGGCATGGCTACACGCCAATGTTGCTGAATTCATGTGAAGTCTCTTATCATGGACATATGGTCAGTGGCCCTCAAAGTTAAATATATAACCACGTTTCATACATACAAAACGACAACCACTACTTGTGCATAGAATCAAGAAGCATGTAGACCTAGGCTGTAGACCATGGGAAATCCCAGGAATAGTACCATAGTGCGCTCTTTAACCTTATGACACTGACACATATCATTTGTAACATGGACACCAAGATGAAGCAGTGGATACATTGGCACATAGTATCCCACTCATGCACACACATGGTAACATGCAAGGCCGTTCTCCACTCTGTCCAACTACAGCATCAGAGCATGGTGTTCTATGAAATGTAACAACCCCTAAGCAACTGGTAGAAATGGGAAAACAAACAATGGGACAAACAATATGTCTCTGAGTATTTCAATCACATTTCATGTAAACACACAACTGTCCCGAGCAGCAAACAAATCCCACCCCATATAAATTAATTTAACGGGGCCATCCTGACTGGCTGACGCCATATAATCACCCTTCACAAATGCAACACATCCTGCTGCCTGAATAGCGATCCTTGGAATTGGTTCTCCCTCTCCAAAGAGGATCTGCTGTGGAGAGAGACAGCCATTGTGGCACTTGCATTGATTGGGTGCTTCTTCACCTGATCTGCCCTCGGGTGCCTCCGATTGCAGGGCTGACCCGTTTACCTCCACAGCTTTACAGCCTGTTGTCCACAACAATGCCATTCCCAATGGAGGTTTCAACTCACGTGCCCATCCATGAAGCTCGATGTGATGGAGAGTGGCTGGTGTTTGCAGCCCCTTCTCAATATCTTGTCTCTGTTAAGTCACTTCCCCTCCAATGAAGGTCCCTCTCCGACTGATCATGATACTTCAAAAGGAGGTGAAGTACATTATCATCTATGTGAGAACTATTATGGACATTTCTACAGACAACTGTAACCTGTCACCATGCAGACTTGTGTGAAATGGACTATTGACACATATCCCAATCAGTAGGCACTGCAAACAGCAATGATATTTCTAGGAAACCATATCTTTGTCTACAGATGTGCAGACCTGCTGACATAGCCATGGTATGTGTGGAGTACTTCTGCCCCACTCCCTCATCATCCCATGACCTGCCAACCTCCCAAGTGGCCTTTATGCACAGCCAGAGGGTAGCTCTCTTTGCAGTTGAGGAGATACCATGCCCTTGCACCATTACCACCTGAAAACAACAGAACTCCTCGAGTTTATGTCTCAGTTGACCCAGACACCCACAAAGATGATTGCAAAAACCACCTGTAAGCATGCATTTCACATCAGAAGGAGCTTGCATTCACTATCTGTCAAGATGTATGTAAGCTCATTGGGTTGCCACAGGTTGTTTTGATTGACCAATGAGCCTGCATCCTAAATACTGTAGGCACCCAGACCCATGAGTGGAAGGTAGACTGATGTGCCATACACATTCATGCCATCTTATCCATATGTTTCATGCTTGGCATGGTTCCCTTTTCGGACCCGGAAGAAGCTTTGATACAGGCGTGCAGGTCAATAACCTAGGCATGAAGCTCTGCATTCACCTTTGCAAGGTTTTCAGACCTAGAATGGTGCAACCAGATGGCAGTCACAGGAAGGGAACAACAGACTGTCTCCTGCTCAATCGCTGCACTTGCCTACTTCTGTCACA
Source organism: Ambystoma mexicanum (assembly GCF_040938575.1). Lineage (NCBI taxonomy): Eukaryota > Metazoa > Chordata > Amphibia > Caudata > Ambystomatidae > Ambystoma > Ambystoma mexicanum. The sequence goes on along the minus strand of NC_090932.1, from coordinate 657,954,416 downwards.
GGATCTGCATATCATCCCAGTGCTTCTTGATCTTATCAACGCTATGGACTGTGTCCCTAACCAAGCTGACAGCAGCTGCCGTAATGCTCTCCCAAATTCTCTGACATGTCTTGGCCCAAAGCTGCTTCTCAGTGCTCAAGAGGGTCTCGTTCATAATTGCTCTGGACCTGGTCCCTCAGGATGCTGACTTTGGATGGAGAGAAGTTGACGTCCCTCAGCCACACCACTTTGACAGGTTCAGAAGAAGTGGCAGCCAAGGTGGAAGTGAGTTTGGTAGGTATAGTGTTTCCTGAGTGTTGGTGGATGGAGGAGCAGATATTAACAGGTGGGGGGTCTGGTGTTCGGGTGAAGCAAGCAAGGTGACTTGGAGGAGTTGATGGTAGAGTTGCAGGCATCAGGGAGCGCTGTATCAGAGGATGCGTGGCTGTGGTGTTGTGTGACAAAGTCACTCTAGTACTGAGTCAGTGATGTGCCACCCACGGCAGGTGACCAGACAGCAGTTGTTATCGGGCTAACAGTGTAGGCATAGAGGACATTTAGGAAAGGCAGGAGAATTGTGGGAATTGAGCTGTCAGCAGCATATACGCAGCGGGGCAGCAGCAGGGATAAAAGGCCAATGGTGCGCAACTTGAGCTCATAATGCACTTGCTATGCACATCATCATGGCTTCATGGGCGTGCTTTCCATGCACTATTTAGATGCACTGGTGAAGCACATGGGCATACTATGCTTATGTCACACATTCCATGTCTGAGTACAAACAGCCCAGTCAGGGGAAACGTGTGCTCTATAAATGTGAATGTAAAGCATTTATTACATCATATGTCAGAGGGAGCAGTCTCAGACTAGAATAGCCAGCCTAGAAAGAAGAGGTTCACTGATGAGGAGCTTGTGATGCTGACAGACTTTGTTATGGAACATCATGTCACCCTTTACACTAGGGCTGGCACCACACTTTCAGTGATGCAGCAAGGTGACCTTTGACAGCAGGTGATAGATCAGAGCATCTCTGCTCTGCACACTGGTGGAGGCTCCCCACATAGAGGTCCTGCCGCTACTGGAATAGGTGGCCAATGGCAAACTATCCAAAGAGCAGGTAGTACGTGTGGGAAGGACTGAGACCAATGTACCTCTAGCTGGTGGGTAACACGACTGAATGCCTTCACTGGGAACAACCTTTAGATGCATTTCAGACCACCCCATGTGCATTTCTCCGATCTGTCACCTGCTTCCAGTAGGCCAAGCACTCTCTCACAGTGCTTGTTTTTTCAATCCACATATGCAAGCCGACATGATGTGAATATGCAACATCTGTCATGATTACTGGCTCCTCACAGTTGTGCTCCAATAGAAGTATCACTGAGATGTGTGGTCGTGAGTATTTCGTTGGCAATCGACCAGCTTGGGGTGAAAGGTGCATTGCCAACTGAGTCATTCTTCTGATGTCTGCAGTGTGAGGTGTCTTAGTACATGGATGCTTTTGATGTGTGTGCGTGCAACTTGGTCTTTTGTATATTGGTGGAATATTGGAAGTGTTTTTCATGGGCCTACATGCAGTTGCTGTGTTTGGAATTGTGTGTGATGGATGAAATCATGTGGTATAGTCATTCTGTGTTTCTTGAGTTAGGCTTGTAGAGTGTATCGGGAGCCACCGTTCACGTGCCTCCCTTTTTATGTTGTGGCATGCTCATTCTCCTACTGAACAGACCTTATCAGGGTTTTTTTGTTGGCAACATAGGTGTGGCCTCCCTCATCATTGAGTCCCATTAGGGATGTGGTTTTCATGTCTTACCACAACATGGGGTGGAGGTCATGTGAAAAATGTATGTACCACATGGTTCCGCTTGGCCTGTTCCTGTGCTCTTTGGCTCATTTGTGGAATTGGCTCATCACGTGGATTGGGACACAAATACTCCTGCATTTCCACAGGTATGCCTTGTTGTGCTGTGATATTTTTCAGTAGCAAATGGCAACTTTTAATTTGCACACAACTGGTGGTATGTGCAGCAACAAGCCACACCGAAAGGACAAAAACATCTGAAGTATGATTTCAGCACACCAAATGTTTATTCCACTATGCCACTTGTAATGGTGCATGCAGCATTGTTCTGTTTTTCTGCTGGTGTTGGGAAATTGCAGATGGGTGTCAGTAGGATTGGTGACAGTGGGTATGTACTGTGCCCTAGCAGGGAAAAGATGTGCAACAATGCATGACTTTCATGTCTGTGAAAAATACAATGTTCTCATGTGCTTTATTGTGCATGTGGAGACATGTATGGAATGAGTCCTATTCATCAAGCAGCCACATGTCATGAAATAAGTAAGCTTTCATGTGCAGATACAGGGTAAATTGTATTAACAGGCATGATGAGCCCCTTTGGTGTCACAGATGGCCTGGACATTTATTGACTTCCACTTCTTCCAGTTGGGGTATAGGTAATCAGTTAGCCTGGGCGGCAGCGGGCTACATAGGTGCATTCCATGGGTTTGAGTATTTTTGGGATGTGCGCAAATTTTAGTTTAGAAGCCCTGTGTCACTCTCCACCTTTACTCTATGATATGGGGCATTGCTTTGTCTGTGTGCAGGTGAGCCATGATGCATTGCATCACCAGATTTAAGCAACCTGATTGTGTGGGTTGTGATATGTCCCCTGTGAGGTACTGGATTGAGCCGTTGAAAAATAAGTATATGGCAGCTAGTGCTCTTGAGTGGGGGATATGACATGTTAGTGCATTGTTTTGCATTTTAAACCTGGTTCCCACTAGCTCATTATGTCCAATATGACTGTGGTGGGAACCTGTATCTGACATACACCTCTTCATCTGATATTCTGAAGATGGTTGTCCTGATGTGAAAGACCCTCACCATCCTCCATTTTCTTCCTGCATGCCACAGTAGTGCAAAGGCTAGCAGCATTGGATCCACCATTGTGGGAAATATTGCCAGTGCTTGCATGTATTATAGGTGCAGCGTTTGGGCCCTTCGCAGTGTTCATAATGGCACTATTGTGTTTGTTAATTAGGGTATGTTTGCACTTTGGTGGCTGTGAACACTGCTTTGCCTGTTGCCTCCTGGGCCAATCACATGGAACCCCAATTATCATGATGTATTAAGCCTTCATGCTTATTCCATCCCGTTCTCCTCCTTGTTTGCCCTTCTTTGGTGTAGGTAAGAATAGAGGACGTAGGCAGGTCAATGATACATTCAGTTGATATAGTATGCCATGGGTATGGTGGTAAATCTATTGGATGTAAGAGATCAACAGGTTTATTTTTATCTCTTTTAGTTTGATCACAGATAGGACAAGTTATTGAATATTGATACACCTGTTTGGTGAGACCGGGCTACCAAAATTGTCTGGCCGTCAGCTCCATTGCTGCCTTCCTTCCCAGATGGCCCCCAATTAGAGAGTAATGAACACTGGCATGTACCTCAGAGCAGAGTACAGGATAAGGCAGGTAAAGCTTTCCATGATAGAAAAGGAGTCTATCTTTAGACACAAGACCTGGTGTCATAAGCAGTACCAGAAGTGGAGGGTTGAAGTTGATTTCTTAATGGGTTGTGCAGATATGTTTGTACCGTACACATGAAATTATTTGTTGGATATGAAAGGTGGGACATGGTCTCTCTGCCTGTTGTTTACTGTCAGGATCATGTGAAAGCATCTGAATGCCTGGGATGTAGGTAGTGTAAAAATCATACTGGGAAAAAAATCGACTGTTTTTGCACTGGAAGGTACATAGGTACTGAAGGTTCCACTGATCAGTTCTTACCTTTACCAAAAAGTCTTCTCCTTGTGGATAGTGTTGCCATTCGCTGAAGACATCTTTAAAATCCAGGAGTTTCTTCTCAATTACAGCATAATGTAGTTTGATCAAAGTCTGCTTTCTAGAATTATAAGTAACAGAATGCTTGTTGTCAGAGTCCCTTTTGTCGCTGCAGAAGGACGGCTCCGATCTCCTAATATGAGGCATTGGCTTCCACCTCAAACGGTTTGGTGTCACCTGGGTGGTGCAGGGTAGGAGCTGACATGAGGGCTTGTTCTGGTTGCTGAAATGACTCTTCTGCTTTGGTATCCCAGATGAACAGATGTTTGGGGCTCAGTAAACATGCTATGCTGAAGGTCAAGTGAGCCACTATATTAATTGATAAAGCTCAGGAAACAGTTGGTGACTTTGACTTTTCTTGATCTCTTCTAGTCAGCAAGAGCCTGTATTTTACAAAGGTCAACCTGGATTTCTGTCATGCCACTATATATTCTAAAAACGGGGCTCAATGAACAGACATTTTACAACTTTAGCATATAAGTGATATGTTTGAAAAACCATGATACATGAAACACTTGAAGGCAGAAGGGGCGTTGCACAGACCAGATAGCTTTACACAGTATTTGAATTGCCCTGAAGGGCATTTGAAAGCTGTCTTAAACTTAACTTTTTACCAGCCTTGATTCTCTTGAGCTCCTCTCAAATCGATCTTGGTGAAAATATGGGCTGCTTGCAAAGATTCCATGATATCTCAAATCAACGGCAGGGGATATGTGTCCTTACTTGTGATTTTGTTAAAGTCATGGTAATCCATACATGGCCTAAAGGTGTTTTCCTTGTGGGCATAACGGACACCAGTGCTTCCACCTGTGATTTTGAAGATGTTATATACCCCTTTTGTAGGCTTTTGTATATTTACTGCTGCAATCTCTCCTTTTTTTGTGGGGTCAAAGAATATATGCATCCATGAGGTGTCACATTATGATAGAGAAACACAATTTCAAAATCATATGGTTGAAGGGGTGATAAAGGGATATTCTTTTGTTCTGTAAACGCGGATGTGTAGTCCTGGTACACCTCAGGGATATTGAGCGCTGAACAGATGCATAATATCAAATACATGCAATGGATTTATGGTGGTGAATGAGTGCAAATGGTATTCGCAGGCTGCTGCAGATGAAAGTGCACAAATTGGAGCACAAAATGATAGTCCAGCCTTCCCAATGTTTGTATGGGTTTTGATAAATGACATAGGGGAGCTCTAAAATGCCAGGATAACACAGCATTGTTATGACATCCATTGCAATATGTTTCTCAGTGTCCATTGATCTGAAGAATAATAGAAGCGGTGTGGTGTGTTGTTTTATGGGTCCAATGGCTAGACGGGATCCATCAATGACTTCCACATGGGATGGCTGCCTCTTTTTTGTTTTGGCTATTAGGTGGCCCTGAAAGCGCTGCTATCAAGACGAAACTATTTTCATTAAAAGTAAGTCCTTTAAATAATGCTTTTCAATGCAGATAGCATATGGGGATGGATTTGTGTTGTTTGGCTATGTGTACCACCCATTTAACGCCCATCTCTATGTGAACTCTATATGATTTTCCTCCCATTCCTACCTAGATCACCCTAAACCATACCCTTTTTTGAACTCTTTGGCTGCATTGTATTGTCAGCCATTTTAACTTCCAAAATGTCAGCTGCCATATTTTAATGTTAAGAAAACGTTATTTTACTTTATTATTATTGTATTTAATGTAATAGTTTTTATTTTTTTTATTTTTATTTGTTTGGTTGATTAAATCAGCCTTTCATTTTTTTTGTTTCATACATGTTAAAAACATTCATACATCTTAACACTGTTTAGTACAGAGTATTCAATTTATGTTTACATGATTACATTTTTCATATCTTTTTTTAATTTATTTTTTATGGTTTAAAAACGAACCTTTAAAATATTGCAGAACACAAAATAAAACAAAACAAGTCTTGAGCCGATCCATCCCCACCCCTCTCGCTCATTCCGCTTCCGCCCCGGCCTTGTGGTTAATATTTCCCTTGCTGTGTATTGAGTCCAGTTTCAGCAGACTTTCAATCTCAGCTCGCAGAAACGTTAAGTGAATTAGCAATTTCATGTCCGTGCCATTAAACATTTTCTGCCACCATTCATCTGCACACAGAGAGGGATGTTTTTCGATCCAAGGTCCCAGATGAATTGATCTCATATACAGCAGTTCGCAACAAAACAACACCAGGTGCTTAAGGGTCTCCTTTTCCTTTGTGCAAAGTCTACAAGATGTATTCAAATTTGCGTTACTTGACCACTCACAAAGGCGCTCTTTAGTCTTGAAGGCGTTCAAGTGAAAAAGCAAGAACAGTCTCCTTGCGTTTGAGTCCGGAAACAGTTGAACATATCTTTGTAGATTGTTGTAGCCCCTGGCTTCAACCTAAGTGTCGACCATCATCTTGGTTGCAGCTCTCTGTGAGCAGGTCACTTCCCAATCAGCCCGCCAGATTTTTAACTTGGCAGTGTTTGAGTTTTCATGTAGCGTTTCCAACTTGATGTCAAACTCTGCTAGCAAAATTTCGCAATGGTTGATCCACATCGACGAGATGTCATTTCTGTCCGAAGTTGCACGGTGGAAAATTTCAAATAGCAGAATTTGCTCTAAAGATCTTGTTTTGCGAAATAAGGACAGCAAGTTCCAACAAATTCTGGCATGTAGAGATATCAGCGCTAACTCATATCTTATAGAGGCCATAGAGACCCCTTTCGTTAGGCCCATTGTTTTTGACCAATACATGTTTTCTAAAGTTGGCCAAGGAGCAAGTGGACAACCCAACGCGTTTTCAGATCTGTATGTTAAAACCGGGGTCTCTTTTTTTATTGGTAGAAATGTAACACCGGCTTTAAAGAGAACTTTCCAAATTTTTTATTCAAAACAAACGCTTGGCTGGCAAGTTGTCTACACATTCTCTTAGTCTCCAAGATCCATGGGCCGTCGTATATGCTTGCGCTTATCAGCATACCCAAGTATTTTACACTGCTCGATATGCACAGTGGTTCTTGACCCAACTTCCAGAGTACTTTTTTGTCAGTTCTACTTCTTGCTGTTTTAAGATCTTTCAACAGCAGGATCTCACATTTCGTTGTGTTGATCTTCAAGTGATTCGAATTCACATACTCTTGGACAGCGTCGAGCTTTCTCTGCAGACCGATGGGTGTTACATCCATCAGGATCAGATCGTCTGTGCATAGGAGCCAACTAATATGTGACCTGTGTAGCCTTGGAGGAAACGATCTCACAGCATCTATAGCAGCTCCAATGTCTGATATAAATAGGCTGAATATAGCCGCAGTCAAAGAGCAGCCTTGTTTCACTCCCTTGAAGGTGTTTGATATCTGCAGACAAGGTGCCGGACTTGTCGAGACGAATTCTGATCAAAGTCTCTGTGTGTAGCTCTCTGATCGCTGCCATCAATCCGTCCGGACAGCCCCAGGCTCACAACTTTTGCCATAGAATCTTGCGGTCAATTGTGTCAAAGGCATATGAAAAGTCAATGAATGTAAGGTAAACTTTCATATTTGTTCTCAAGGCCTCCATTTTGATCAAATTCAGAATCAAAAGATTTAGCGAGCATCCTACATTTTTGACAAAGCCTGCTTGTTCCACATCCACGCGGTTCGATTTTCTGTTGTACAAAGTTGCATATATTTTACCCTATACATCCAATAATGCTACTGGGTGGTAGTTTTTGGGGAAGGCTCTGTTAACTTTTTTTAAAATTGGTACGATCACCGCGGATTTCCAGGACTTTGGCATCTGACGTTGTACATTTATCCTTTCAAATAATTCCAGACAAAGTTCAGCCCAGATTTTGCCTTTATTATTACCCTCGCAATATCTTCTTTTGAGAAGGTTAGCGCACAAGTTGTGTTGTTTGCTTCAGGTGAATATGCCAATGGTAAAGCCAAATGTTCTATTCATGTCGTGCTCATGGAATGTGGTGCAAGGTGGGAGTGGGAGAATCCACCCTATTTGTTGTTTGATGCTAATCCTATTTTTCAAGAGTGTTCTGTCTAATGTTGATCTGTGGCTTTGTTTGTGGGTCTTCCTCTTGCCTTGTATATTTGGTGGTCCTTTCTTCTGGCTATGCTTAGAGATTTTGAATGTCGTTTGTATGCAATCGCCTGCATGCTGGTGACCGGCATGTTGCTGTATGGTGTGTGGATCATTGTATGTGGTGAGCTGGCACGCCTAGGTGTTCTCTGATTGGTGCACATGATGGCAGTTGATTGGTAATGTGTGTGGAATTGTGCAAATGTGGCTGGTTATGGGGGAGATGTGGGCAAGAGCTTGGCAGTTGACATTTTGGGATGGGCTGTTGCTTGTGTAGGTTGGCTAGGTCCATGGGTTGATGGCAGATCCAAGTGCCAGATTGCAGCTGAATGTTGTGTATGCACAAGCTAGATCTGGTTCCATATGTGGCAAATTGCAGTTTCCGTGGCATCTGGTGTTGGGGATGCTGTTTGCAATGTCATTTACATATTGGTCATGGTATTGTTGTTTGGGTGGCCGCCCACCTTGCATTCCATTTTACTGTCATTGTGTATGATTGTGTTGAGCTGTGGAAGTCATTATGTGCTTTTGCACAAATAACTCAGCTGCTGCATTTTAAGTTGATTCACGGCATAAGGTATGTATGCCTTAACAGGAAAGGTATTCTGGGTGTGCTACAATCACCCTTTTGTGAAATTGTGTTTTGTACCAACAATTACTTGTCAATCACCTTGGCACACATTGCAATTGTACAACACATCCTCAGCGTTGGCTGAGACTCTTTGCACCATCGCTGAGCTTTCAACGTGAATCAGGTCCATTGTTCAGTCTATTTTTAAGCCAGAGCAATGCTAGCCCCAACATTAGCACATCTGTGAAATATTCCCTGTTGCAAAAATGCCTTGAAAGAATCTGTGTTTTGCACAAGGGCAACTCTTGCTTAGTGCTACGCGCATGTGTAACAAAGTAAAGTTTCTGTAACATGCTCTGATGATTTTCAATGCCAGTTTTGCGTTTTCTGGCGCCCCTCTAGTGGTGGCACTCTAGGCTGCACAGGGTCACATTATTCCTGCTGCAGGCGTGCATGCTTCATTAATCTATAATATTATGTCGATAGTGCAATGAGCAGTTGTTTCTTCAGCACATTGAATGAGTTAAATCAAATGAAGTCTAATAAAGTCTCATAGCGGGCAGTAACACGAGTGGTGAGAAGAATTCATTGATTTGTAAAAGAGTGTCACACCATTAAAAACAAGTTCTATATGAAAGGCATCCACAGCGACTACCATGTTGAGGTAAGATGCCAAACATAATGAAAAAAAGTGCATTCATGGATAAAATTATCATGCATGGGTAAGCAACTCGGTCAATTGTATTTTTGATGAGTGATTCAAAATATAATAAAAGTATATTGCATATTAAATGAAACCTGTCTTTTGAGGTAAATCATCATTTAAATGTTGGTTGTGCTTGCTCCGGATATTTGAAGATACAAATGCAGGATATATGAACATAATTCTTTCATCAACAAGATGGAAAACCACTGTGTCACAAAGCAAATATCAAACGTTGCTTCCTTTTCCCAGCAGGGATCATTATAGAGTGCTTCATATGAGGAAGAGGAATATTCCCTGCCAGAGATGATGAACTATAGGTTTCAATCTATGTCAGCTCGAAAAGACAGATTTCTTAAAATGCAATAAATGTGAAGCTATGAACTATGACTTTGCCTATGTATCCGTGCACAGATACATAACGTGTGTTGCATTTGGTATGTGTACATTTAACAGCGTTATGTTTTTAGATGGGTCGTTTACTTGGGTAAACAGCACGAGGAAAAGCACATAACTCAGCAGAAGGCCCACTTACATGTGTTTGTATACGTGTATGGCCCATTCCCGTGCGTTTTTCCACCCGTGGCACAATTTTCTTCATGTTAATCATTAACATGTATCAATACATTATCAAGAAAAATCAAAGCAGCCATATGCTTGCACATCACTCAATCATTAGTTTGTATTGGGTAAACAGCACGAGGAAAAGCACATAACTCAGCAGAAGGCCCACTTACATGTGTTTGTATACGTGTATGGCCCATTCCCGTGCGTTTTTCCACCCGTGGCACAATTTTCTTCATGTTAATCATTAACATGTATCAATACATTATCAAGAAAAATCAAAGCAGCCATATGCTTGCACATCACTCAATCATTAGTTTGTATTCCCTTCATACATTTACTTTCATACACATAACCTTACTTTTATGAAAAATACAAATCTTAATGCATTGACTACTGATTGATACGCTTCGACAGTACCTGTTTTGGGGAATATCTAGGAGAACTGTAATTAACTATATCTACGGAATATATGTCTGCGGTTTTCATTGGTTCTTCACTAGAGAGAAATATTCCTGATCTAATATGTCTTTGCTCTCTTAATTTCAAAATTTCAAATGCTAGGGAGATTACATTTATAAAAAAAAACAAAAAACCTTTTGAACTCCATGGAAAATTAATGTACTGCATACTGCCTACTTTTGTCTCACTAACACTTTTATTTAACATAAAACAACCAGTATACTTTTCATCTCCGCACAAACATCCATACATGGAAAAACAAATATGAATGACTGCATTGAAAAAATATGCTTTCTTTAACATTTGGTACTTCAATTATTTAACTAATTTAAATCTAAAACACTAAACAATCCATGGCAAACTATGTTTTTATTACCTTGGGCATAGACAGTATTTGATTTCATACAGTGTGATGTTGAATTGTGTGCACATTATAGTAAAGATGAGGGCTCTCATGTTTTCTGTCACTTTTGGAATGTTGGGAATATGGAGTCTGACACTCTCACTCTTTTCAGGGATTCAGGTTCAACATCACAACACCCCAGTCCCCTGCATTCATTGAGGAAAAACTGTAGTTACCTTGCTGATTATGACTGACACCAATCAATTTGAGATAGTTAAAGCTTCCAGAAATCCCAACTTTTAGGAGAGAGTTCTATTAAAATGATGTTACCTAAAGTGGCAATTTCAATTATAAATCACAATGAACATGCACCTTGCACTATATTCCCTCTTTCAGTCATAGCATTTTTAAACAGGGGCCTCATAATATTTGAAATACTATCTGAAATGTAATTAATTCGAAAGCAAAATGGCTAAACAATCTGGGGCTTGTTCTGCTCACTTGTCTTTATCTTTCAAAGGAGCAGGACAGGGAGGAACAACAAATGACCTCAGCTGCACCACCAGGTAGGCTTTCTCTTCAGTCAGTGCTCCTCCTCCAAACCCCCTCTCAGGCAATCTGGTCTTTCTTTACGAAAGACCTTTGCATACAGTCCCATCTGGATAAAGTCATTTTGAAGAGATTGCCACATCTGACACATTCATTTGGAATCCAATTCAGCTTCTTTCCTACCGGATGGATTTTGCTGTTTCTATATTTTCCCCAAAACTCCCCCTTCTTCCAATGTATTGACTTTAAATACCAAGACAACTCGACCTTTGCAGCATTATTTAACACAGTATTTTGTATCGGGAGTCCCAGTGATAGGTACCTTTCACTTTCTCACACACCAGACTCCTACTCATTCCTTTTATTGGTTCTTTGAATTCGTATGAATCATACTCAGACTTGTCAGCCATGAACTAGCCACCTCCTTTGGGATAAAACCAGTATTAACTGGAATATTCACTTGGTGAAAAATTATCTTCATGGATTTGTGATATTGGTAAAGATAAACAGATGTGTAATACTGTTCTGTAGCCAGAGATACCATTTGTTTCTCTCACTTCACGTGTGATTGATTTATTAAAATATGCAACTTATGCATAAATAATCCATTTTGATATATCATTGTATATGTATATGATCTATATTTGTGTGCTAACAAATCTACAATTGGTTTTCCAATCTGACAAATTGCTTAAAAAGTATACCTAATAATGCATTCACAATTGTCACTTTGAATGCACAAAAAAAGTACATTTTTGCTCTCCATTTTAGCTAAATTGCATTTAGATGGCTTAGCCCTCATTACAACTCAGGCGTTAAGGGTTAACGCCACCGTTAACCCTTAACGCCTGATTCTGATTTTAACGCCTGCTTTTAGCAGGCGTTAAAATCCATGGCGCTAACCTGCCATGGTGCTAATTACGCTGCCGTAATTTACGGCGGCGTAATTAGCGCCTTCCCCACTCCCATTATGCCCTATGGGGCAAAAATGGTAATGGGGAAGGAAAAATGGGAAATGGGGATTTACCGCCCCACTCACCTTGGAATGGGGCGGTAAATCCGCCATCCACCATGGTGTAAACGGAGTTTACACCATGGTGGTAAAGTTGGTGCACTTAGCACCAAGGTTGTAATGAGGCCCATTCTGTTGAAGAAAGGTGAATTTTATTTAAATAGCTTACTGCAACAGAGGTGATTCTTTTTGAAACGTAATGCTTTCTAAGGTTAAGGGTCAATGACCGCCCATAGGCATCTGCTTCTTTGAAATTGCACTTTCTTGATCCACAAGATAGTCAATTATCAGCTCCATTGTCTTTCAAATTAGGTAATAAAAATCAAGACCATGGGTCTCAATACCAGTTTGTTGTAGCTCGGTGGTAAATCAGCAGAGATACCACAAGTGGGATTTACCGTTACTGTCACTTGGTCTGGTGGAATTACCACTGGATTACAAGTAGCAGTATGGCAGTGTTAGTCTCCATTTATGGGGATTTTGGAAGAATTACTGCTAGTGGTAATTCCGCTAGTGGTAATTATACCACAATGGCAATGTTTGGGTGGTAAGGTGGCAGAATTACGTCCAGCATTTTGCTGGAGCTTTTTCCTCCACCCCACTGCCAAAACCATGGATGGGTGGTGCTGATATTCAGCGTAACGCACCAGTAACTCTGTTACTACCACATTACTGCCATTTTGAGCCACACCGCACAACTCATAATGAGGCCCCACGTTCTGGCCTGAATTTCCAATATAATGCTCACACAAGTTGCTAGTTTTGATACCTTTTTTGGGATAACTGACAAATCTATGGAGAGCTGCGACAAAACATACATACCTCTTTATCAGTTGTTGCAGCGCAAAATGATTTGTAAAGGAAGGACGCAGAACAAAACAATGGAATGTGGGCATGGAACTGCTTTCTTATGTAAGAGGCCATATACACTCATGGAAGCAGGGAACGTAAGGGGTTGAAAACAGTACACATTCTGAATGTTGCATTTAACAGAAAAAAATTGAAAGAACAGATTATTTTCACATGTATACATTAACTTAGGTGCAAGAAGTCGTACAATGGGCCCTGCTGGTTTCCTAAAATGTGTGATTTTATTTTAAAAGGTGCACTGAAGTGAGAGATTTAAAAACACACAATTGGAAAACAGGGTCAGTTTGTGTTTTAATCACAGAGCCTAAAAAGTGTTTAGCACCTTCTGAGTAGAGTGAGGGGTTTTGGATTGTATTGTAGTAGTCATTTATATAGCACCTTTTATCCATTTGAAGGGCCACAAAACGCTTTGTGTAAGGAACGCCATTGGGGACCAAAGTTCAGGTCTGGGAATTTTCTAAGGGGAGGCTTAAGATGCATGTGTGCATCTGGCCAAGATTCAGACTTACTATGGGTTGGCTATGCTCAGGTAAGCACCCCAAGAGGTCAGGCACTTAGATTGGCACTGTGGGAGGCCACGACAGAGCGCTAGTGCAGGAGACTCGATATATGTACCCAGCTAGACTGAAATTTGTCTTAGGTTGTCGCTCTATTCTATTGGCAGAGGTGTTTGATGCAAGTCTAGTATTTCAGTGCAAAACGGTTATGTGACCAGCTAGACTGAATTTGTCATAGTCGTAGCTGCATTCAAGAGTGCGTGGATAGATAGCCATGCGAGCGGCAAATGTCCACCAATGTGGTATGTTTATACATACCTTAAACTCTGATGGAGCTTTCCTTTGATGTTTCTGTGTTATCCGATGTTCTGGAATCTTTTAGTGGCTTCCTGGCTTTTGTCAGGCCTGAACCAGAGGTTGAAGTGGGCGGGAGCAGTCGGGAGCAGTGCTCCTATACTTTTTATTTTAAAGTTTCACCGTTCCTATACTTTTATTTTGAAAAGAAACCGTAGGAAGAAGTTAAAGCTTGCACTTCAGTGCACTGCACTGCACATTCCCATAAATAGCAGGTGTGTTTATTTGGGGAGTGGATTGTGGGTGGGTGTTTGTGGGGAGTCGGGCAGACCAGCAGGGAACATAGTTCCACTACTTCTTTTCATACACTTGACCACTGGCCTGGACTGGGCCACTGGGACACCAGGAGTTTCGCCGGTAGACTTAGTGCCTCTTTTCTCAGCGGAAGGATACATGGGGACTCAAAATGAACCAGCACTCAGGGACATCGATGATCCAGTCTGAACACTGAACCTCAACCAGTCTGGGTGTGGTTTGCACATGATTCACTGCATGATTGTGCTGTCATCCCCGCTGTGCCCCCGCTCCTTGGATTTTGGGGCATGTGGCCTTGCGCTCGCATGCGCAATGAAACTGCACATGCCTAGTCGAGTCGCATGTACAGGTGTGGCTAGGTCAGTGATTGTACGTGCTGCCTGAGAAATGCTGCATCTACAGAGCGACAGTCCGAGTGTCTGTGTAGTGTCTGACTGCCTGCTTCGAGAGGTGAGCTGCACTGCATCCATCAGCAGACACAGCAGGAGGTGACTCAAGGGAGGCTGTGGCTGAGACCTGCAGTAGCTAGGCCTGAAAAGTAATTATTATTTGGGCATGGCTGCGTGCATGCCCAGTGTCCCTCTCCCAATCTAATGAATGTTGTGCTCATGTTTCAGCTCCCTGCTGACTGCCAGTTTCAGCTGCATTTGTCTCCATGGGAGTGGGGGGCAACTATTGAGAATGGGCCCCCAAACGTCTTCATTTGTGTCAGCCTCCTCCAAATGGTGTGGCTCACAAGAATCACAGAATGACATCTTTTGAGTCTAGCACATATTTGTGAATTGGGTAAGCTGGTTATTAGCAGCTGGAGCCAAGGTCTGCCGGGAGGTGGGTTGGGAGTCAGAAGCCCTCCTCTAACAGTAGTGCCTTATTGGCCATGTGTCCGCTTGTAAAGCACAACTATCCTCTGATCCTTGCAATAGCCAGCACCGATTGCGGAGCCAGCTCACACCCAGGAGTACTAGCATTAGTGCAGAGCCCATCAGGCGGTAGTGATAGGCACACATCATCAGAATGGAATGATGGACGGGGCACCAGGGCTTCATCAAAGAAGATTGATGTTGCATTAAACTCAAGGGAATGAACATTTAACCATTAGAGGACGCCAGAGCCAAATGTACCCACCTCTAGAGATGCCACATGCATACCAGACCCAAATGTATCCACCTCATGTGATGCCATATGCATGCTGTAAGGATATTTGGCGTGTTACAGCACAGAGTACAGCACTACTGCACAGGTAGCAAACAGCACAGAGTACAGCACTACTGCACAGGTAGCAATTTTTTTTTGCAGCACCACCACAAGGGTGCGGTGCATTGCTATATGTGTTACCAGATTAACAAGGAAAGACAGGCTATTCAGTCAAAAACGATTTTAACATATAAGATGCAAATCTATTTTTACAGTTAAAAGCACACGTGCACATTCAAAAATGCACACTATTTTTTCACCTGAAATGCCTATGGTGCGAGAGATACATTTGAAAATTAATAACTAACATTACTTATAACTAACCTGACTAATGAAACTGAGGTTAACATAATCCACTAATAAAAATGTGTCTCCACTGCAGAATTAGGCCTATTCTGAAAGTGAACTTTTAAACGCACATCCATTTTTTTTTGTTTTCTCTGCTGCCCTGTCCACATAATTACAGGAAGCAAAAGAGCTCGAAAGAACAGGAAATCAGTTGGTTACAAAGTATTACTATAAAAATGAGCCATTGTGTAGAGAAGGAGGAGATGGCATGATTGATTCTGTTTGGAGCAGCGTCATAGCAAGTATCATGCTAGAGGGAGTGATCAGGGTTTTGCTGGGGGGAGTTTGAGGAGGAAGGAGGACAGTCAAGATTTGGCAGAGCTGGGAGAAGGACCTTTTTCCTGGCTGGACATTCCTATCTGCAAAAGCTGAGAATTCCAGGCAATGACCCCGGGTTGAGAAGGAAAGGCGCTCCTTTTCACTGGGGTTAATCTTCAAGGGAGCCACATTCAGAAAGAGAACAGCTGAAGAAAACTCTGAACAGATAAGGTAATTACATAAGTGTGGGAGCTGAGTGTGTACGAGAATATTCAGTCAGAGTAGGAAAGGAGATTCCGGTGCCTTAATCACATGTTAATGTTGCAAATTGGGTTCTGTTCTTCGCCACTTTTTTTTCAGTGTATCACAGACAATGCTGTTACTGTGTTATTTTATTTATTTCTGTAAAGAGTGAGATCGTGTTTAAATGCAACTTTTATAATACAGAAAAATATTTGAAAGCAGACGGGTGGTGTATTTTATATTTACCAATACAGTGCTGATGATGAGGGGAGATTTTTAAACAATGCAATTGTCATTTTAAGACAGATGTGTGCATGATCATATTCAGTATGGACAGTTGAGAGTGATTGTTTGTAGCATAGCTCGTTGGAGGTACATGAGCCAACGGGAAGAGGGACTCTCTGAACATAGTTCCCTACCGTATATAAGGTAGTGGAAATTACCACAAAATTACCACATATAAGCTCTCTGTCGTAAATAATTCAGTGAGATCGCCAATGGTGGCACACTAACACTAACACTGAAAATGTGGTATTCCTAAAATGTAGGTCTGAGGTCTCTCTAGTGATTACACGAAAAATCTAAGCAAAGATAAGGGATTCTGGACATTGGGGCCACAAATAAAATAAGGGAATTATGCTCACCAAAATACCACCAACCACGCATACCAAATATGCATGTCTGGGTGCTGAAATAATGCATGTCCACTGTATTATTGTTGCACATGGCCCAATCTGAATACCAGGAGTGATTATTGCTAAGTTATTTTTCGGCGGTAATGAAATACCGTCAGACCCCAAATCTCCACAAAATACCCTACAATGCCAGAGCCAAGTATAGCCAGTTCCTGTGATGCCAAATGTATTCTAGAGCCAATTATACCAATCTTCTTGGTGGATCTCAGTGAGGCCACACATATTCCAGAGATGCCATGCATCTTGGAGACCACTGCCTTCATCAAACGAGACACCATAGAGACCTCAGGGCCCACTTCCTCCACCCCAATCACTGATTCTCTCAATGTGCCACATACTCCCTTTATCACCTGCTTTAAAACCTCCAACGCCACTGCAGTTGAACCACCCCTGCTAGAACTAGTCACCAAGGCAATCAGAATGACACCCAGGAAACCCTTTGCAACCACCCCTGCCCTCAACCCTCATTCAGGGGGCAAGCCCAAATCTACCAACAAGGAGACTGGCTTAGCTCCACCAACAGCGTGCCTTAAAGGAGCACTCATCAACACCAGATCTCTCCTGGCCCATGCCCTTGATATATCTGACCTCATCACAACTAATTACCAAGACTTTATTGCCATCAAAGAGACCTGGCTGCACGCAGCAGGTGGACCATCCCGCTCCCTCGCCATTGCAGACAACTATACCATCTTCCAGGAAAGATAGACTGCTTTCCAGAGGAGGTGGCATGGCCATCATAGCCAAAAACCATCTAGCCATTAGATAAAAACATAACCAAGCTTTCCAATAAGGAGAACTGCCATCTATTAAATTATCCCTTTCCAATACCACCACATGCATGATCCACACCATCTACAGGCGACCTGGCCCGTTGCAGTCCTTTGAGGAGGACATTTATAGCTCCTCTCTAAAGATGCTAAGACTTACTCCCGCATCATCCTCATGGGTGACATGAACCTAGGCCTCAACGACCCGACTGATGATCATGCTTTAACCCTAGCTAACAACTTTGAAGCTCTAGGCTTCTCAAACCACATTACATGCCTTACACACGATAAAGGTTGCATGCTAGATTGGTTGGCAGACCTGAACTGCAATACCAATATTGAAATTAACACCCCATGCCCTTGGTCTGACTATAATGTTATAATGTTCAACATCCCTAGAGATAGCCAAATCACCGAGACACAGCAACCTGCACCAGCCACACTATCAAGAAATGCCCGTAATATCACTCCTGCAAACATGTACCCCCTACTGTAACCTATACTGAACACCCAGAAATCTCTCAATGACATTAACGCTATGGTGGAATTATATAACCACACACTCCTTTTAGCCATAGACAAGATTGCCCCCTTAAAGACACGACAACCCAAGCCACAAGCCCATTTAAACTCATGGAACACTCTTAATCTCAAAACACTGCGATTAACTAAGTGAGCTGTTGAGACGATGTGGACAAAATCACTGACAACCACCAGTAAAGAACACTTCATCACCTCAGCCAAAGCTTACAAACAAGCTATCCTCCTTGCCAAAAGCTCAACTTATAATGAGAGAATACAAAAATCCAACTCAGGCCCTAGAGAGCTTGTCGCCATCCTGCGAGAGCTTGAATCCCCAGTCGCCACTCCAGATAGCTGCCACAAAGACACCACATGGTGTTCCAATAGTCAAAAGGCAATATTTGACCAAATCACCTTACTCCAAACTAAAATTGAGACAAAAAAAAACTGTCACCAACCAAGATACCACTACCTATTAGACCCTCACTACCACAACCCTGCTATCTTTTCAAATTTCATCCAGGCTCAACCAAAGAAGCCACTAAAATCATCAAAGGCCTCAAACCATCTAGATGCCAGAGGGGCATTTGCCCAGCATCCTTTATTAAAGACTGCACAGCCGACTTCTCCCCTTTCATTGCGCCCTTACCAACAACTCCTTTGCCTCAGGTAACATTCCTGACAAGCTAAAGGATGCCTGTGTCCTGCCACTTTAAAAAAACCTACTCTGGACCCTAATATCCCCACAAACTACTGTCCCATTCAGTGGTGTAACTCAAAATGTGGGGCCAGCTCTATGAGCCATGCTGAGGGGACCCCCTCCCAATTATCATGCTTGCACACTACACAATACACACGAAAGTGCTGCTGCAGGGGTACTCAGCACACTGCACTAGGAGAAATATATAAATATGCGTTTTAATGCATAATACAACACACTTTCTGAGAAAAATTGGCTAAAAGGCCAGAGCGTTTGCAATTGTTTTGTAGGGTAACACCAATCCAAAAATACAATACATGCAAGTCACCCACAGTGCACAGGAACATTAATGCTTTAATCAATATAATGGTTTGCTATTAGAAATGCCATGCCACAATGTAAACATGCCCAACTGGCTGCACAATGTAGACCAGTCTAGACACGTAATAACACATTACAGTAAAGCATGTCAGGCCACATTTAGACATACCTAGAATGGTTGCACCAATATGCCAGTCGAAGCAATATCACTTATCATGGTTATTTTATTTTATCACAGATGCTCAGAAAAATATACAATGCTGCAGTTAGGAATGGCTCCACTGGCAGCATCCAAATGCAAGTCTAGCCAGGTAATTACACTTAGCACGACTGCTTTATCAGAGACTACTAGTTAAAAAAAGGTCACGCCAAACTAAGAAATTGCTAGACTGGTTGCACCCAAATGCCTCTCTAGCCACCAATACCACATAGCAAGCCTGCTTAGTCTGGACATGGATGACCATTACGATTTATCACACAAGCCCCATCCCACCTGCCTCCGCCTCCCCGCACACATCCCCTCTCCCTCCCACCCCCTGCCCCAGCCCCCAAAATCAGTTTCTCTGCACAGAATCACCTACACGTGCCTTTTCCTTGTCTCATTGCTTACGTATGAGGTTCCTTGCCTCATAGGTAACCACTGGAATAAGGAAGAGTGGGCCTATGAGTAATAAAGATTACAGGTAACTAAATCAGGCATTGCCTCTGTGTCCCTCTTCCTCATCCCAGTACTGGTGTATGAGTCAAAGTGCCTCAGACAGGATGAATAGGGCTATGAGTAATGAAGATTACCAATAAGTATCCAAGGGATTAAACACAGGTTGTGGATCAACACCATTGAGCTGGCTGGTGCTTCAGCCTCCCCCCTTTGACATTTTGGGCTATGTTGACTCGACCTGGCTGACCTACAGAGCCGTTGCCAGACAGAACAGGAGACAGTTGTTAAACGGCACCTGGGTTTCACTGTTAAAAAAGGCCCAGCAATTACTAATGTAAAGCATTTCACTGTTAGTACCTGCATTTAAATTCATAATTCTTTAGGCAATTGAAATCGTGATGCGGATTTAGTACTTGCATGCCAGGGAAGTGATTGGAAGAGTAGAGAGGTGACAGGAGACTGATTATTCTCACATCAGTCCATAGGTGGGTGCTTTCAGACTAGTTAACTGCTTGTAACATTGAAGCTGCACTACAATAGTCTCATTAGAATGCATAAAGAAGTTAGATGCCCCACACAGATACGTTAGCACCAGATATGTTAGCACCTCTCCCAACATTTGAAGGGTTCGGACTCCCCCATTTTGTTATGCCCCTGAACACATGCACACACACCATTCAACATACACACACGCATACCAAGGCCCCCATACATTTAAATGTGTACCCTTTCAACATACAGGCCCACACACCCGGGCAGCCACCCATATATTTAAGTGTGCACCCTTTCACCATACACTCACACAGGCAGCCACCTATAGATTTAAGTATGCACCCTTTCACCATACACACACACACATCATGGGTGTGAGGGGAGTCCTATTACATAAAAAGAAATGGTTTCTTTTTAAAGTGACTCTGACTTCATAAAGAAATTATTTACATTAAGGACAAAACCATAATGGAAATAATGTCTTTATGATGGCAGAGTGACTTCAAAAAGAAATGATTTCTTTTTGAAGTCATAGGGCCTCATCACGATTCGGGCGGTAACGACGGCGCTATTAGAGTCGGCGTTAATAGCCCTACCGCCAAATCCCCCAGCCTTTATAGCTCCGGATCACGGGTTTGGCGGAACGGGTATTGCCCATTCCCCACTGAGCCCATTCGGGAATTCCACATTCCCCATTGGGCTCAATGGGGAATGTTCGCGCTCTTACCGCCGGCGGATTTCATAGCTGGGGGGAAATCTGCCAAACCCGTGATTTGGAGGACCCTTAAATGTGGCAGTAGTAGCGCTACCACTGCATTTAAGAGTTACCGCCAAACCCGTGAGGAGGCCCATAGAACTCCCCCACCCATGGCATGGAGCCCTCCAGCCTACAGGCTTCCATGTCATGGGGTCCAGAGAGCCATCAGACTTCAAAAAGAAATTGTTTGTATTCACTCAGCGATCTTAAAGAAATTATTTCTGTTACATTGTAACAGAAATAATTTCTTTATGATGGCAGAGTGACTAAAAATAATAATATTGTTTTAGTCTTCCCAGGACATGTGTTGGCATGGCCCCGCACCACAGGGGGGTTAGGGGCTCCCTGTACACCAGTGGCCCCATTACAACAATGCCCTTCCTTCTTAAGGTTTTGGTCAGAGCTGTGTATCTCCAAATACAAAAATACCTGGAAACCAACAACCTCCTAGGTGTACGCCAATCAGGATTCTGTCCAGGCCATGAAACGTAATCCACACTATTGGATTTAAAAATCCAAATGGATGAAATCCTAGACAAAGGGAACCTGACAATTCTACTCCTACTTTAGATATCAGCGGCCTTTGACTTAGTGAAGCACAAAATCCTCTGCCAACACCTCACCTCTGCAGCTTACTTCTTGCCCAAAGCCATCACCTGGATAGAATCCTTCTTGTGTAACAGAACAATGAGGGTTTTTTCCAATATTGTGGCAGCCCCCCCTGCCCCAGTCACCTGCAGCGTACCCCAAGTCTCCTATATCTCCCCTACATTGTATAATATCTTTGACCTACTGGATGAAAAGTACCCCAAGTACCCCAAGTCGCATGCGTCTCCCCTACATTGTATAATATCTTCGACCTACTGAATGAAAAGGGTGTCTCCTACACCAGCTAAGCAGAAAGCACCTAGATCCTCCTCCCCTTCTCTGGCAACAATAATTCAGATTCCATCGAACTGAACAAAATATTCCATATCATTGAAGCTTGGAAGGCCCAACATGGCCTCTGTTTAAATGATGAAAAAAACGAGATACTTCCCGTGGGAACACAAACATTACTGAACAAGCTAATAGACAGTTACAAATCCTACATTATAGATGGTAACACCATTTTAGTCACCAAAGAAGTAAAGACACTCAGGATGTACTTAGATTCCTCACTCTCTCTAACAAGACAAGTGAATGCTATTGCTTCTGCAGCAGCATACACAGCTAAACTCATCAACGCCTGCAGACCTCTTAATGTGGGCTGAGCTCCAGTCGGCTGCCCCTGTTAATGTGTGTCTGTCTCACTTCCGAGCCCGAGCTGGCCAGCTCACCTTCCCAAGACCCTGCGCTCCACAGGAGCACATTGCAGGCCCCTCTCCACCCCCAGGGGCAGGTGCTGCGTGCCAGTGACGACAAGAGTGCAAGGCAAATGGAGGAGGCACCCCGATAACCCGGGCAGTGTCCTCCTCCTGGCCTCCCCCTCTTAGGAAGAAGGGGGGGCGGGGACGCCGGTGCGGCAAAAGGAAGAAAAAGCCAGCGAAAGAAAGTGCGGCGGAATCTGGGGAAAGCCCGCAAAGGGCGAACAAAGGAAGGCGGAGGGGATTCCCCTTTATAACGGGCAGGCCCAGGACACAAAGCAGCATCTCCAGCTGCTGCAGAGGACGCCCATTACCTACCGAGGAGGTTTTCGTTTTCCCACCCACCAACCCTACGAACAGAACAAGCAGGAATACCTGGTCGTCATCGTTGCAGGATGGCTAGGCGGTGTGGCGGTGTTTGGCCGAACAAACACCTGAGACAGACTCCGGATTAGCCAGGAGAAAGCCGGAAGGGTCTTCGCTCTTCTCTGATCCAGCGCCCTTTGGGAGCCTAAGCGGCAGGGGCGTCTGGGAGGAACAACTAGGGCTCAGCTTCCCCCAAGGAAACGGCACTCTCCCCGCGCAGGAGCGCCTGCCGGGGCAGGAGGGGCTCAGACACAAGGTGGTGAGAGTTGGGCCTACTTTTGGACTCTTGGTGGAATAAATCTGCAGCCTTTTTATGCCAAAAACAAACAAGGACTCATTCTCAGCTTTTCTGGGGGGAAAAGGAATGAGTTATGGTTATGTGTTGGATACAAATGGACGGATGCCAGGGTTATTAACCATCCTCCTTCTGGGCATGACAAAGGACCCAGAGAGACCTCAACCCGGTCAAACTGCGAGCAGTGCTGCCCCTGTGACCTCTGCTGTCCCCTCCCAGACCACAGGAAGTGCGGGAATCGGGATAACTATTAAGTTAAAGTACCGGTTCCTTCTGGAATACGCGGTTTGACCGGCTCTTGCGTGCCTGGCAACTACCACGTGAACCCCTGTGAACACGTAGTAGATGACTTAATTTCTGTGCATAGTGATACTTCATCAGCATCGGCAAAGTATGAATGTGTGCAACAGAAGGGCCAAAGGAATAGTTTGTACATTTGCAGGTGTCATTTGAACACGGCTGTTTGTATATAAAGATAGGATCGCTATCGGCACCATTTATGCTATTTGGCAGAACATTTTGTATGTCACTTTGTCAATTATTAAAGATATGCAAATGATCTGCTGATGTTAGAAAATGTGTACCCTCCACCCTCAGCCCAAAATGCCTTTATGAAATGATGAGGCCACAGGATCACACAATGAATATTGCAACTGCCCTATGCTGTCATTTTACACGTGTTTGATGGCTTAGTAAAACAAGCATTGGCAATGCCAACATTTTCAGCTTTTGTATAGGCATGGGAAAGGCACTTTGCAGGCACAGCCGGAGTGGTTTTACCTGGTCATTAATGGTACAAAAATGGTGTGAGTACCTCGGCATGTAATAGCAGTGCCTGGCCAATGCCTAATACTTATACACAAGCCAAAACTGTTGGCTTTACCAATGCCTGGTTTTAACAGGACTTTGGTAAAGGCCACACACAGTGCTTACAAATCGAGCGACTGAAGGCAGACATGGCTAAGACATTTTTATTACACCAGTACCGGGTTTCCAAATCCAGTTAAGCCATTAACTTTCAGAAGAGTGTGACAGTGAAATATGTGAAGTTTGTTTAATTGTTGATCAGATTATGATGTTATGGTTGTAGGTTGTGATAATACGTTTTTCTCCATGCAATATGTATGCACTATGTCTGTGACCTGTGCATTCCACGTTTTTCAGCTTTGAGCAACTGAAGCAATGTTGACTAGGCGAGGCAGACAGCCACTAGAGGTAGGACAAATGTTGCAAATTAAGTAGTAAAAACATAATTATTTAGCATAGTTTTTCCCCTTACAGATAATGCCTAAAATCCCACCTTAGTAAGAGGATGAACACATATGAGTGCCAGTAACAGCATGACAAAATTATAGGTTTCCATCATTACTGGATATCTATATAATGAATGTCTTTTTTCTTTATGCATACAAGCTTGTATTTGAGAATAGCTGGCACTATGTTGCATACAACATAGTACCAAGTAATCTCAAATGCAAGCTGCTGTAAAATACACCATCACACTTACACACATAACAATAATGGAGTACCATTAGTATGTAAAACCGAATGCTTTTTACATCATATTTCTGTGAGGTTGGGTGGTAAATTGCACATTTTGGAAATCATTTTTCAAAAGGTTTCTGCAGGGATGGGGGTGAGGGGAACCAGCCCGCACCACCATTGGTGTGGGTGGGCTCATGTGCTGCGCTCGCTCGCTCCCAAATTCAAACCCGCAAAGTTATGCCCCAGCACCTTTCAAAGTCACCAGCCACCATTGGTCACCAGTGACCCGCCCGCAAGGCTACCTACTTCAGAATGTTGGTCATCATCTTGTCTTCTATGTAATAAGCGCCTAGATGCCTACGTAGTCAGAGCACTCTACAAATAAATAAATACATAATTAGACTATACTGCTTTAACTCTGAAAGTACTCAAATAACGACTTCTGCGAGAATGATAATGTCCCCTGGTGTTCCCTGCTGATCCTCACTGTCACCCTATGTGGTAAAACCTTTACCCATGCACTGTAATATTCTCTAGCCGTGCTGTAATGTTCTCCCTGTATTGATATCCTGCATGTATGTGCTGTACGTTTCTCTCACTGTGATGTACTGGTCTGTAATATTCTCCACCTATGCTGCAATGTGTTCACCCTGTGCTTTAATCATTTACCAGAGTTGTCAGAATAGAAAGTATATTGTGCCCCCTATTGTAATAAATATATTAATATTGGCCTACGCCAAGCTCCTCGAAAGTCTCTTGCGAGATCTGTGTTGCAGGGTCCTGAACTTTAATCTATGTAGGCAGCCATTTTAGGTCAAACCGCCATTTTAGGATTTGTAGTGGAAAAGTCACCCTGTGAGATAAAATGGTGGACGATGTCATTGCAAATACAACATGGCCGCCTTGACCTCTGTACATAGCTAATGTGTAATCTGCCTGCAGGCCACTTGCTGAACTGAGACCTCGTCCTTCGTTGACCTATGTGTAAAGGGATCACTCGCGCGATGAAACTAATCCACGAGCATATATTGAAGATAATGTGTTTGCATACTGAACGAAGAACATCTGTCTTACTACATTGTATTTACGTTTAAGAAGGCCTGCATGCGAAACTTTAGAATACACAGTGAATGCATACACTTGTTGTTACATGTATTAAAGACAAACCTGTTAAATGCGGTTATTTGAGACTCGGCACAAACCCTAGAATTGGTGATGCATAAAGTAGAATATTAACCCGAAGTGGGGCTGGACATAGTGCCCACACAATGTATAAAAAACGAATGCATTATAATGTACAGTCTCTCTCTGAACACACTGAACCACGCTGGAGGTTGTTGTGTTGTACTGAGGGCCGATAGCTATCTGACTTTGCACTGTTTTTGTAGTTGAATTCAGCAGAGAATAAAGTACTTTGTATGTTCTTTTGTAACCCGTGTTCGGTGTATTTCTTTTTGGGGTATTCAGCCTCGATATTTTAATTCTGTTTTCAAAGTTGGCGCCCGAATAGTGACCCTCAAGATTGATGCCGGATTGTTGAAGGTTGACACACGCTATCGGACCGGGATCGGAGGGTGTGACAAAAAGAAAGGGGTCCCTGGGTGAGACGCGACACCTCAGCAGCACTGCACGATCCGATTCCTGGACAATTAGCCTGTGGTCTGAGACGGCATCTTGACGAGGGTCCACTTATCGAGGCGGGCAGATTTGCCGAAATCACCATACACGAGGTAAGATTAGTTAGGTAAGAGTCTTAGAAGTACCAATCGGTCCTCCTTAGGTTTGGTCAGGTGAGTCGTGACCCGATTCTTAATTCAACCCTGACAATTTGAATTTTGGCGCATTGTATCTGCAGACACAATTATTGACCAGGTAACACCAAGAATTTGAGATATGCCTGGGAAATTGTCTAACTACTTTAGGGCATTATTCCACAGTGTTAGACAATCATTGGAATTTAGCTGTCCGGCACCACAGGAGGGGTCGCCGGCATGTACTATGTACTGTAAGCATGGCATTGGAAGTATAGTATTTAATGATATTTGGCACAGACAAACCGGACATGCCTCCGAGCTTCAGTGGCCAATCAATGGTAGTTTTGAGATCCCTCGCATTGAATATTTGGAGTCAGTCTTGTTAAAGAAAAAGGCTAGACCTGCAGCATTTGATGTTTTGCAGAATTCGAAAAAAGAAGCGTTACAACAGCTTAAGAGTAGAGAGAAACATGTGCGCCGTCATAAAACGAATGCCGAAAAAGCGTTGTTATAAGACCAGGAAAAACAGTCTGAGTCGGCTAAAAATATGGAAAGGGCTTTTTCACTTGGTATTCAGAAAATCTATCCTTCCAAAGACCTTCATGTTTCTGATGAGTTTATTGATAAAATATTAAATGAACGAAGGCCTGGTACCTCTGCGCCATCTCCGTATGTTCCTCTTCCCTCTGCTGTACCTCTTCCTGCTGTTATTCCTGCTCTTCCTACTCAACCTGTTGTTCCTACTCCTCCGGTTTTTGTCCCTCCACCTGCTCCTCTGCCTCTTTTTATCGACCAGTTATAGCACCTCCATCGAATTTGCCTGCTCCCTCTCTTCCAAGTGGTTCTGAGCCGCTTGTAATCGACCGTGGTGCAGGGTCAAAGGTTGTCACTCGCAGTACTGTACCACCGGAGAAGAAACGTGAGTAAATTGCATGGGCTAAGCATTGTATGGAGAAGGATGATCAAGCTAGCGTTTTTTCCACACTTTTTAATACGGATAATTTTCCTGAGAAAAATGTTTTTATTGAAGGTTTAGGGATTCAGTTATGTATAATGTGGGGAAGATTAAATAATGCGGATGTTCCGCAAGGGCTAAGGGATCTAAATACTTTAGCACTTTCCAGAGACACTGTGGAGAAGGTAAATGAGCATGTCGAGAGGTTATTTGGGTATAGGAAGGAGTTAGAAAGGATATGGAATGAGGATGATGAAGAAGAAAATATGTATGTACAGAAACGTATCCTTCCGTGTCGTAAACCAATATCAGAGGAAATGCAAATTTGTAAGAAAGATCGATTAGATGGATTTCAGACATATCGATAACTCCAGTTGAGGTATATGACACATATAGTCAATATACGTTGGAAATGCAGAGGAAAGTGATACAGGTAATGGTGGAGTACTTGCAGGATGAATGTGTAAAAAGGAAGATTATTTGTCCCACAAAGTTATTGAACATTTATAAGAGAGCTTTTTCACTTGACACTTCATCGACTGCTTTAGCGCTCGACTTGGCTCTGTTGCTTAGTAAGCGTCCGTAGTTGCCTACATCTCAGTTGCCTATGAAAGAGGTTCCTATGACATTTGTGCTGAAAGTTGAGGTTGCGGCCAATGCTGTAAATAATATAGTCGCTGTGAACATTCCTGCACATTTTGTATCACAATTTGTTCATGTCCCGTTTTCACGACAGGAAGTAAACACCATTGGACAGTCTATTCCTGATATTAGGAAAAATCCGACAGGGTTTTATAAAGAGATGGAATCTGTTTTGCAATCCTCAGTGTTCACCTTAGGTGACATTGATTTGTTGTTTCCTGTACTCCTGCCCGTAGACTTATGGAAACAAGCTAGAACTATTGACGATGTACCCGGGTTGGGAGATACATGGGCGAATATAACTAGACTCGATGGGGAAAGGCCAGCTGGCGAAAGACCACAACAGGTGATATTAACTCTGCCTGATAGAATCATTGCTAAATTAAAAACCATAATTCCCGAAAAGAGAATTATTTGGGACAAGTTTATGGCCTGTGTCCAAGGAAAATCTGAACGTGCTACCGAGTTCTTTAATCGGTTCGAACAGGTATTCTCAGATTTCAGTGAACAAGACTTAGGCACAGAGTCTGCGAAAAGATTATTTGTAGACAAATTTGTATGTGGATTACTGCCTGACATCCATTCACAGATTATGTCTTCTGAGAGCGCTTGGCAGGCGAAATCGCAATCAGAAGTACTGCACATGGCTCAGTACTATGAGAACCGTGTCAATAATAAAAAAGATAGGATTGAAAAACGGAAAGGTGATTTAAAAACTAAGGTGCTATTGCAGCAAATTGTTAGGGGCCACAGAGGGGGTAACTCTCAGGTTAGCGGTTAGTATGTCCCACAGAGGAATGTGCCGTTGGGTCCTGTGAATATTAATCAATGTGCTTATTGTCGTCGAGAGAGTCATTGGCGAGCACAATGCCCCGTCCTTCAACAAAGGTCAAATAATACATTTGGTAATATGGGTAGGTGATCCAGAGGTCACCCGGGCGTAGGGGGCCATGGTAGAGGTCAGTTTTCACAGGACCCTCAACAACCTTTTTCGCAGGACAATCAGACTCCGAGTGCGGATCCTATGAATATATTTGATCATCCTTCCACTGCACATTTATCTGAAGCTTCCTTTTGATAATATTCTGTTTTGTTAGGATTGCCCTAAGCAGGGTTTGGAACCTACACCCATTCCCGTCAATCAGAAAGGTCCCTACGTTGAAATGATGGTGGGAAATAGGAAACATCAGTTTTTGTTAGACATTCGAGCACAGAAGTGTTCCATTGATCATTCACGGGTTCCAAACGTTCCACTGTCAGGGCAAACCAATGTTTCTGTAGGGTTTTCCGGTACACCAGTTGTTTGTCCGGTTTCTATGCCGGTTCCTATTTCTTTGGGTCCCTTTACGGACCAGTGTCCTTTTCTGTTGACCTCGGTTTGCGGGGAGAACTTGCTGGGGTTGAATTTGTTAAAATTATTAAATGCAGTGATTTATTGTTCTTCTGATGGAGTGCGCTTGACGATTTCACCACAGCAATCTTCTGCCTCGCAATTTTTGACTAGACCTTTGTCTCCAGAATTCATTGATGTGCCAGAGAGCTTGTAGGCTGTCGACGACAATGATATCAGTGTTTTACAGATTGAGCCTGTTAAGATAGTTTTGAAACATGGAATTGAGCTGCCACGCATTCCCCAATATAAGATTTCGGTTGAGGGCGAGCGAGCTTTGAAATGTATGGTTTCTGATTTTGTGCATCGCGGTGTGATTGAAGAAATTTCAGGGAGTTTGTGTAATAGTCTGATTTTACCCGTGTACAAGAAAGGAGATAATGTAATCCCATTCCGTTTTATAATTGATTTACGTGCCATTAATAAAGTTGTGGCACCGCAAATTTCCAATTGTGCCTGACGTGATGACAATCCTAACCATGATTCCAGCTACAGCTACTTACTTTAGTGTTGTGGACTTAAAGAATGTGTTCTTTAGTATTTCTATACACAAGGATAGTATATATTTGTTCGTGTTCACCTTAGGGGGACGCTCATTTACATTTACTCGTGCACCTCATGGGTACACAGAGAGTCCTAGTATTTATAGTAGGGCTTTGAAAGAACAACTTGATACCCTTGAATTGCCCTCTACCTGTACTTTGCTTCAGTACGTTGATGATTTGCTTCTGGCTGCTGACTCTGAGAGTGCCTGTAAGGAGGGCACTGTGTTATTACTTATTCATCAAGCTAAGCATGGTCACAAAGCTTCACTTAAAAAATTTCAATATTGTTGTCAGGAGGTCGCCTATTTAGGCTATCTCCTGTCAAAGGAGGGAAGAAGATTGACACCTGAAAGAATAAAACACATTTCTGGCATGTCTGTCCCAAATACGCAGAAGGAAGTTAGGGTCTTGATAGGTATGGCTTCTTACTGTAGGTTGTGGATCCCAAATTGTTCACTAGTGATAAAACCGATGCTGGCCTTGACGAAGAAGGGCATTTCTTCGCTGTTGCCATGGACCTCGGAACACCAGCAATCGTTTGACTTGCTTAAGACTGCATTATGCTCTGCACCAGTTTTGGGCACACCAAACTATGAAAAGGCCTTTGTATTGTTTGTGCATGAAAGTGATGTATGTGCTTTGGCTGTATTAACGCAGGAGCATGGAGGGAAGAATAGGCCGTGCGGTTACTATTCCTCCGCCCTTGATCCTGTAGCATGCGCTTTGCCAAGATGTTTGCGCGCTGTCGCTGCTGCTGCCGTGTCTCTAAAACAGAGTGAGGGAATGGTCATAGGTCATGATCTGATCCTGATGGTGCCTCACTCTGTAGATGTTCTATTGAACCGAACTCAAACTCAACACCTCACTTTCTGCACGGTTGATGAGATATGAATTGATCTTGTTTGCCCCTCACATTCAAATTAGGAGGTATTGTGTCCTTAATCCGGCTGAACTCCTACCTTTTCCGCAAGATACTACTTGCGGCGTTGGAGAATCACATGATTGTTTGTATACGACCAAACAAGAAACAAAGGGCAGGATTGATTTGAAAGATACCCCTTTTTATAATCCGCAAGGAGAGCTGTTTTGTGACGGCTCCTGGTTTAAACTTCCGGATGGTACATCCAGAGCCGCTTATGCAATCACTACATTGGGCACGGTTGTGGAAACTAAGAGAATTACGCATAATTCTGCACAGGCCGCAGAGATTATAGCATTAACCCGAACTTGTGAACTTTCCGAAGGGCTTGTAGTAAATATGTATACTGATAGTCAGTATGCCTTTGAGGTGGTTCACCACTTTGGGAGACTTTGGTCAGAAAGAGGGTTCCTAACCTCGCATGGAACTAAGATTCAACATGGCTCCCTAATAGTGCAACTACTCTCAGCGCTTGCGCTCCCTACTCAGTTAGCAGTTGTAAAATGTGCAGCACATCGAAAGATTGTAGATAATATTGGAAAAGGGAATGCTTTCGCTGATCAAATAGCTAGACAAACTGCCACTGATCTCTTTATGGAGATGTATGTTTCAAGGGAGACTGAAAAGGCCTATGTAATGGATGAGGGCGTTGGGTCTGTACGGGATATCCAAGCCGATGCCACATTAGAAGAATCCAAGAGGTGGGCTGAAGGCTTGGGAAAACTTGATGATGATGGGTGTTGGGTGGACACGGTTGATGGAAAATGGCTACTTCCTGATGCTTATGTGATGATGATGGTTGTAATGGCACACAGTCCTATGCATGTGTGTGCCCAGCAGATGACGAAATTGTTAGAAAAAGTTTGGGTAAACGACAACATTTCAAAAATTGCTCAGCATTAAGTCCAGAACTGTATTATTTGCCTACAACATAATGTGGGAAAAGGGACAGCAACCCCAAGGGGAAGTTTTGGGCCACCCTCTGTCCCATTCGAAGTAATCCACTTTGATTTTATTGAAATGGAACGATGCAACAATCTAAAATATGTCCTTGTGGTCATTTGTGCCTTTGGTAAGTGGGTTGAGGCTTTCCCTGTTAAAGATGCTACAGCCATGACCACTGCGAAAACCATGTTCAAGGAGTACCTTCCCCGGTTTGCCGAGAGTTATCTGGTCGGACAATGGTCCACATTTTGTCGCCGCTGTAATCCTACAGATATCTACAGCGTTACGAATTGACAAACGGTTCCATTCGGCCAGACATCCTCAGAGCGCCAGACTAGTAGAAAGACACAACGGTATCATCAAGAATAAGCTCGCTAAAACGTGTGCTGGCACCAAATTAAAATGGCCGGACGCCTTACCGATCATGTTACTAGCCATGCGTACAACCCCTCAAACTAAGACTGGGCTCTCTCCAATTGAGGTGGTAATGGGGAGACCTGTCAATATCTGGAATATTCCAAAATGTCGAAATTTGAAGAACGTTGAAAATGTACTACTTTCAGATTATTGTAGCCAATTGACTAAAAACCTGTATTTGATTTACCACCAGGTACGAGAGGCCTTACCTGTGCGATACACGGGCCCGGGCCACGGCATTCGACCAGGGAGCTGGTTGCTCGTCAAATCATTTGAGCGCACCTCCTGCCTCGTGCCTCACTAGCGTGGACCATTCCAGGTCCTGTTGGTCACCCAGACAGTGGTGTGGGTAGCTGGGCGAAAGAGCTGGATCCACGCGTCACACATCAAGAAACTTCCTCACCCTGTGCCACACGCAACAGAAGAAGCAGAACCCCTCGCTGATACTGCAATTGATGATCTCAAAGCAGTAAGCAGCACTGAGAGTGTGTTGGAGAATATCTCTAAGCCCAGGAGGCTTGGGGAAGCTGCCATTTTGTCTCCACACTCTCCGCAAATTTTGCACCCAGAAACAGCTGTTTCAAATTCAGCCTCCACACTTGCCTCTGACACGTTGCTTCCAACACGAAGTGACGACACATTGTTTCTGGATCAATCAGTACCAGGAACAGCCAGGTACCACTTACGTTCGAGAAAACAGACATACGGCACGGTTCTGCGGTGCATCTGATAGACATACCGCACGGTTCGTCTGTGCATTCAAGGAAGGAAAAGAGTCATCGAGGGCTTGCTTTTGCCCAAATTTGAGAGAGGGGATTCTGTCGGCTAGGGTTGTGAAAGGTCTAAGAAATCGCGCGACCGAGGGGTCACCAGCAATGAACATTGGGGTTTCCATCTGAAGAACTGCAATGCCTGCTTCCGCCGCCACTCGTATTGGACTTGTAAATAATGGGGTGACCAACCGGGACAATGGACAAAATGCCTGGGCCTCGAAAACGTATTGCTGTATTTTTGTAATAATATTTGGGTTTCTTATAGTCACTGCCTTAGGATTATGGTACCTTGAGGAAACTCATTCCTTAGAACTTTTGTTGCCTACTGAAAATGCACCCATTTTTCCTACTCCCTTTGTACATTTGCACACTTTATCCCCTCGGGATTCCCAGCACAAAGGTACCATAATAACACACTATTACTTATCATGAATGTTACACATGGCATTTTTAATAAATCCAATTGCTGGGTCTGTTCGCATTTACCGCAACACAGGGATAAGGGGCTAGGTTGGTATATTCATCCTTTACCGTTGACAACTGCTTGCTATGCTTCTCTTAGAGCACTGTTCTTTGGCCGATGGAATGATAGCGTCTCAGGGAACTTTGATGGCACCAATTTGAATAGTTTTGAGAAACGTGTTTTGACTCCCGTGGGATGCTCCCTTTTTGCAAATAGGAGTAAACCGAATGTTGCTTCTATTAGGCCTTCTGATAAACTGTCTCGTCCTTTCCAAGCTTTGATTTCCTTTAAAATGGCTCTGATAGGCAATAAGGATGACATTCCTCCTCCCTACAATGTTAACCATAGCCCCGATTCAATTTCTTTCTGCATACAGAGGAATGGCACTCGGTCAATGGGAGATTTTAAAGGTTGTCCCAATGTTGCAAATTTGACTGGGGAAGACAGACCTTTGTATGTAGGAGAACCTGTCTATTTAGTTTGCGGTAATGTAGCGTTTCCATGCTTGCCCAGAGATTGGCAGGGAACTTGTTATTTAGGGATCCTGTTACCTGGGGTGTTCATAGCAAGTACTATAGAAATTTCAAAGGCTCACCCACGGCGGGACGAGAATGGTGACACCCCAGCACAAGTCTTGGGAGATATAGCAAAATCAGTTGTGCCATTTTGGGGGCATATAGCGAATTCAGAAGATATCAGGAGACTAGCGAGAATACTGGAGAGAACTATCAACCAGACCACGGATATACTCTACAATGTGACATTAGAGCAGAAAGCAATAAGATTAGTAGCACTCCAAAATCAAATGGCATTAGATGTCATTGTAGCTGAGCGTGATGGAGTATGCAAATTAGTCGGGTCCGCTTGCTGTGTTTTTGTACCAGATACCTCCCCAACTATCATCAAGGCAATACAACATCTGCACGTCCTTAGTTCTGAAGTGCATGTTCCCGAGGGAAACTGGGATCTAAGCGCTTCGTTCTTGGACTTCTTGCGATCTTGGGGTTGGAAGGTACTTTCGGTCTTATTAATTATTTTGGGAATTCTGTTGTTTCTTTGTTGCTGTATTCAGTGTCTGCCTGGTATGTGTTCGATG
Organism: Ambystoma mexicanum; assembly: GCF_040938575.1. Lineage (NCBI taxonomy): Eukaryota > Metazoa > Chordata > Amphibia > Caudata > Ambystomatidae > Ambystoma > Ambystoma mexicanum. The sequence continues at coordinate 657,919,997 of NC_090932.1, read as the reverse complement.
CGAGGAGGATGTTGCGCACAAGCGATAGGTTCGGTAGGACAAAAAATGTATGCCCCAGATAAGACTGCCAAAGAATACGTATTGAAGGATATTTTAGCAAAAGACCTAATGGCAATAGATATTTCAGATAGTGAGTCAGGATACATGGATAATGATGCATGGAGTTATTTGCAAGGAGACCCAAAGTAATTTTTAGCACTTGGCATAGGCCAAAAGGAGGGTTTGTCGGAATAGAAGTATATTGTGCCTCCTATTGTAATACATATATTAATATTGGCCTACGCCAAGCTGCTCGAAAGTCGCTTGCGAGATCTGTGTTGCAAGGTCCTGACCTTTAATCTATGTAGGCCGCCATTTTAGGTCAAACCGCCATTTTAGGATTTGTTGTGGAAAAGTCACCCTGTGAGCTAAAATGGTGGACGTCATTGCAAAATACAACATGGCCGTCTTGACGTCTGTACATAGCTAATGTGTAATCTGCCTGCAGGCCACTTGTTGAGGTCATGAACTGAGACCTCGTCCTTCGCTGACCTATGTGTAAAGGGATCACTCGCGCGATGAAACTAATCCACAAGCATATATTGAAGATAATGTGTTTGCATACTGAACGAAGAACATCTGTCTTACTACATTTTATTTATGTTTAAGAAGGCCTGCATGCAAAACTTTACAATACACAGTTAATGCATACGCTTGTTGTTACATGTATTAAATACAAACCAGTTAAATGCGGTTATTTGAGACTCGGCACAAACCCTAGAATTGGTGATGTATAAAGTAGAATATTAACCCGAAGTGGGGCTGGACATAGTGCCCACAAAATGTATAAAAAGCGAATGCATTCTAATGTACAGTCTCTCACTGAACACACTGAACCACGCTGGAGGTCGTTGTGGTGTACTGAGGGCCGATAGCTATCTGACTTTGCACTGTTTTTGTAGTTGAATTCAGTAGAGAATAAAGTACTTTGTATGTTCCTTTGTAACCTGTGTTCGGTGTATTTCCTTTTGGGGTACTCAGCCTCAATATTTTAATTCTGTTTTCACAGAGTCGTGTAATATGTTCTCCATATGCTCCAACATTCCCCTCCCTGTGCTTTAATGTTCCCTGCCTGAGCAATACTGTAAAACAGAACCCTCTTTACTGAATATTCTCTTCCTGTGCATTGATCCCTCAGCCCCATGCTGCAAATGACCCCTTGTGCTGAAACATTCACTCTGTTCTGCAACATTCTCAGTAGGGTAGTGTGCTCTCCCAGTGCTGCAATTTTCCAGCCAGCTGCTGTAAAATTCTCCCTGTCTGCTCCACATCCTCTTCCCGCTGTAACATTGCTCTCTTCTGCTGCACAGAACAGTCACTCCCTGTGGTGTGCACTTCTCTTCCTGCAGCGTAATGCCCCACCCTATGTGCTGTAATTTATAATTGTGGTTTGATTTCCCTAAACCACCCTCCTTAATCTCTCCTTGTTCAGAAATCGTAGCACATGCCCTGCCCACACCCCACTCCAAACAAACCTCTGACCTCCCGTGAATCATCTGAACTCTGATGATATTTTCAAATCTACCCGGTTGATTCATTAGTGCCTGTCTGTGCACTTGTATTCTCCTTGTGCTGAGCTCCCCACCTCACAGCTTGTGCATGTTCTGTAACCCTCCAGCATGTCACTGCTTGCTGGTTCCCCTTGGGTGTAATACCTCAGCCCCATGCTGTAATATTCCTTCCACATACAAAAATTCCCTTCCATATTATGTAATTCCTTAGCTCTGCATAATGCCATCCCTGTGCCGTAGCATTACCTACCCATGATTTAATAGGTATTGGTGCTATAATCTGCCAGCCCTCTGCTATAATATTTCATCCTCTGCTTTTACAATCGCATTTGCCATCACACACACCCATTTGAAACAAAGGGGTGGCGTCCTGCCACATATATGTATAACAATTGTTCTTTACATTTCTATTTTCTGCAAAGATTTTAACATTTCGCATGCTAAGTATCAGAGGAGCTGTGTACTCATAGTTGTTAAGTGCAGGAATACAAAAAAGGAATATCACAGGTGACTATTGTCTTATTTATTCAGCCGGTGTCACAAAAGATCTGGGTTTAGTTTCCCATAGTGTTAAATAGTTTTTTTGAACAACACTTGCCTAAAAGTTGGCAGACATATTGAAAAGAGAACACATAAAGAGCAGACTGAAACCACAATTCAAATTCTCAAAACATGGTCATAAATTTGCTAAAACATGTACATAGAAGCAGAGTAATTTTGCAGCAATTATGTACAAAGAAACCCATAGAACGTGAAATTGTAGTTAGTGAACCGGAGTTTAGTCTTCACAAAAAAACATCCTGATGGTTGTTTCCAATCTTGTACTGGATATTTTGGGGAGATAACCAAGTCTTTGGTCTACGTCTAGATATTTATCAGATGGTGTGTAGGGACGGGCGTGATTGGCCTTGATGGAAAGATGGTCCCATGACGTTTCGGCATGGAACGCCTTCTTCAAGGGTCTTGACCCGGTCTCCCTGAATGGGAGAATCAAGTGAGGATGTAATTAGTGTAGATAAAACACTGCAGTGTTGTGGCAAAAAACCGGGATACTAGCATGTACTAAAACCAAATTAAAAAATCCCTGGGGGTGAAGAGTGTGTCAAACGTACTCTTGCTTGTGGGCTTGTGCTGTCTAGTGACTGACCTGTAAAATTTTTAAGTGGGTGATGGAGATCGACATCCAATGTCGTTGTGGTGAATGGAACCTTGCAGCAATGGTCTGGAGAGCAAGGCTGAGCTCAGAGCATGTGTCTAAGAAATAGGAAAAAAGAAAAAAAGACGGGGGAACAAATTATTGTTCAGAGCAAATAGAATGCTATAAGTGCAAGAGATTGCACGAGAGAGTATGCTACCTGTGAAGGCAAGCATTGATTTGTCATGAGGAAAATTACCTGATCTTCTGCTTTGATGTAGATCAGCTAGTCAAGGGCTCGTGGGGGTGCTGTGAGCCTGCAGCAGGCAGCTCGTAAAGAAGTGGAGCTCCGGGTATATAAACCGATGGCAGCAGCCGTCTAGGTGGTGCAACCACTGATGTGTGGATGCAGGACAAGCTGCTGCGTAAAGGGACAAATGTGAGAGAGAGTCTAATGTTATCCATGCACATCAGTGTGGAAAAGATCTCGCAAGAGGACTGGGGGGTTGGGCTGCGGGAGAAGAGAGAGGCAGGGCCATCGTGATACCTGCAATGGAGTGGGAGTCCGGAGAAGTTCGAATCAGCTCTGGAGGGGCGCGAGGAGGCAGCGTCAGCTTCCCGTGTCAGCGGGTGGAATACTGCTGTAGCCGGCGTATGACGCTTGGAAGAGCTGTGCGCCGGATCTGAGAGAGCATGCACGGGTTGGAAACGGGGAACCCGCGAGCTGCTACCCATGCGCGGGCGGCAAATGGGAAGCCTTGTGCGCATGCTTGTAGAAGAACCACTTGGTCGCACTAGTGCGCATGCGCAGATGTAAAGTATGAATCCTCGTGCGCATGCTTGTAGATGGGCCGCTGTAGTCATTGCCAGGGTGATGGGCAATGATGCGGCGGTAACGCTCAGTAGAGTGGACACACCCATGCCATGGGAATCATGTCCTGTAATATTCACTCCACAGTGTTATTAGTTTGGGTTAGTAGATGGCTCTTGCACCACCTATAAACAGAAACAATTGTGTTAAAGTACAGATAGGGAGAACTAGGGAACTAGCATGTGAGAGGGGGCACCCATCTTCTAGGTGTTGTTTGGTTATTTGCCCACCCATTGACTGCCTATCATAATCCCTATGGCCATTCGCACTCCGTTCCTGCCCATCCCCGCCCGCAACAATCCCTCTTGGGAATTATTTTGTTCACTTCGCTTTAAACAAGCCTTACCATCACACTGTCCGCTCAAAGTGCCTGCCAGTGTTTTTTCAAAGCAGTCTTCTGACAATTAATGACTTATATGGAGCTTTATTGGTGACACTCTATTTATGAGCACTATACCTGTCCTTTACTGAAGGCCTATTTAAAACAAGCATTGGCAAATCCAACAGTTTAAGCTTGTGTATCATATTAGGCATTCACCAGGCAGTGCTATTATATTTCCAGGTACTCTCATCACTTTGCAGCTGCTACCATCAATGGATAGTTGATACCAATATGTCAGCGCCTGCAAATGCCTTTGCCACGCCTACACAAAAGCCAACACTATTTGCATTGCCAATGCTTGTTTAAGAATGTGTTTTATATGGGTGCCCTCCCAGCAAGGGGTTAGAATAACATGGATTAGGGATTCATGTTGTCTGGCACTTTTAATGCTGGATGAATGAGTTTTCCTCCTCTAAAAACCATGTAACTTTCCATGTCCGTCTCTCATTGAAGATCTACTATGCGAGATCATGAACTTATTTAAAACATTACTGTTTAAACCATATACGTTTAAAACATGCTTTAAATGAACTCATTTTCACTAATTGTATTCAATATTTTCCTGAGGGATACTTCTAATACCCTCATAGAAGGGTTGGGTTCACGGGCTGTGCTCGCTCATTCAGCAAAATATGGGGCCTCTTTGAAAAAACTTTCCAGGGCCACTTTTGGTTCCCAGTCCGACCCTGGCTGTTATACAAAGTAGGACAACAAAAATCTGCTCTAAGGTTTAACTGGTGCATTCTCCAATGTTACCTCACTATGCCTGACATTTCACAATGGTTTCCTGGCATAAATACAGTAGGGCAAATGAAAAAAGTTACACATATTAATTTGTTGCAGTTCTGCTGTAATGTAAGCTTGTCTCATGCTTGGTAATGAATAGGTGCAAAACATTTGATCTTAGACGCCCAAGGTTTCTATTGTGGGTGTCCTGTGTCCCTCATGCATTAGGGATCCTGAACAGTAGTGTCTGGCAGCTGTTTGTATGAAATGGTGGCGGATGGAAGTTTTCTGACTTTGTTCATGTGATTGCACTGCTGCACCTAGGCTACAAATTTCCCATAATGTGTCATAACTCTAATATTGATGTTAAAACTACTGTCTTTTGTGTTAAGCATCTTCAGGTACTTCAGGTCCCACATCCTTCTGTGCGTGGTATTTAAGAGGCCTTCTATTAAAACCTACACCGATAGATCCTGAAATGAATGCCCATCCTCTGTGAAGTAACAACCCACTGGTGTTTCTGTTTTGTGGTTTGAGATGGGTATCTATGTAGGTTCATTCTTTCATGCAGCTCTTTGCAGGGCTCACCCACATAATTACTTTGAATACATTTTTTTATTGGATGAGGTATACAACAATATCGGATGGTCTGCAGTTGTATGTCCCTTTCATTTGAATTGTTCAGTTCTGCGGGTTGTTATGGCGCATCTGGTGCAGATGTATTGGCATATTTTTCATCTCCTGATGTTGCAATGGTACATTCCATGCCTTCCTTGTTCTTAATCTAGTCGGAATGTACTTGTGATCAAAGCCTGTGCTAGGTTTCTCGGTTGCTGGTGTGCAAGTAGGGGAGCTTGTTTGAAGATGTCTCTCAGTTCATCATCCATGCTGAAAATTGAATGTAGGTCCTCAACAATCCTATTCAGTTGGGTCAGCGCCAGGTGGTGGGTGACAACCAAAAATATTAATTCTGTCTCTCCTGTATCTCTGTATTGTAGCAGGTTGTCACTGGTTATTTTCAAAGCACAGTCAAATTTACTGTCAATTTGTCTGGCCGATTGACATTTTTGCAGGAAGGATGTGTGGAGTGCAACAATTTGGCTGTCCCCCATTTTACGGTTGGAGCATATGCATTGTTATTGAATGGTGTGGCTGTATATAATGGACCATTTTGTGTGGCTTGGGAAGTGGGGAACTTGCTCTGTGTAGGTATTTATTGGTGTTAGTGGGTTTCTTGTATACATTTTCTCATAGATGGCTGTTTCTATCAACCAAGTTGGTTGCATCCAAGAAGTGTATGCTCCTCTTGGTGTAGTCTATGTTGAACGTAATGCATCAGTGGAAGCCATTTAGTGATTTATATAACTGTTTGAGAGAGTCTTCCCCTTTTGTCCAAATCAAGATGCCATCAATGTAGTACAGGTATGTTAATGGTTTCAAGGATAGTTGTTGTAAGAACTCCTGTTTAAGATGCACCATGAAAAGGTTTGCTTTCTAGGAAATGTCTTCCATTGAATGAGAAATTGTTGTGCGTCACTATGAATCTCAAGGGATCAGCGAGAACTGTATTTGGGTTGTCTATCTTGGTGTTCACTTTTTGCAGTATTTCTGGCATGCCACAATTCTATCTTCATGTAGAATGTAGATAAAGTACAGTAATATCCAGAATGGCCAGAAGTGCATACGGAGGTACATAGTCTATCTCTAAAATGTTTCTGAGGAAGTGGGTTGTTTCCTGTACAAAACCTTCTGTGTCCATCAGCAGAGGCTTTAGGATGCATTCAGTATATCCAGATATGGCTTTGGTTAATGTATTAATGTATAGTTCCAGATAATAATTTGTGTCAAGAAATAGTCTGTATGCATCTATTTTATATTTCTGTGTATCCATGACCACAACAGCACCACCTTTGTCAGCTGGTTTTATTATAATTTCCTAGTTTGCTAGGAATGTTCTTTTTGCACTTCTCTCTTAGCGGGTGAGGTTCTGTTTAGTTACCTGTTGTTTTTTGAGTATGTCAGATCTTCTGTGCTTTCTGAGACAGTCGATATAGGTTTCAAGTCTTAAGCCATGTCTGCATGGCTGCGTCCTGTTTGAGAGCTATTTTGTGCAATTGTAATGAGCAGCCCTTTCTTCATTGTTTTTCCCATGGAAGTATTCTTTGAGATGCACATGATGTATATAATATTCAATTTTCCCACAGATTTGAATTTTGTCTAGTCTAGCTGGTGTAGAAGGTAAGTCACTTGTAGAGTACTTCGCAGCATGGTCAGCCTAAGGCTTGCGACCCCAGAAGACGTGCCCGTCTTTACTCGAGGTTATCTCCTGCAGACACTCGCTCACCACCTTGGTGGTGCTGCTGCTGTTCCAAACATGATTATATTAAAATTTGGCCACTAGAAGTAAAGCCATTTCAGTAGGCAATTTTTTGCTTCATGTTACGACATCCATCAGAATTGCGTGAACACCGTGTCCTCGGTGAGGTTCATTGACTCTGCCATATGACCCCTACAGTTTGGATCCTCTTTTTCCTTCCTTTGTTTATCTAGGAAGCCCTGTGCCAGGGCCACTTTTCCTCCCCTGCACCCTTAAATTACCCACATTTGGCCTTAAAGTATGACTTACTTTTGATATCTGAATTAGTGGTGTGCATCTTGAACCCCCTCTTCCCTACCGGATTGATGTCTGTTCACTAGAGATGACCCACGCCATGGATTCACACTGTGCCAAGGTCCTGGACATATTGAGATAGTCTAATTAATCTGCCTCCATCGCTGTGGTGTTCATACATCACAAACCTGCAGGAAGCTCTTTTCAAGCACTTTACCCCGTCCTGATGAAGGCCGCCCAAAGAACAGCCACCAATCCAGTGCTCTTAGGTCCAAACACTGTTGTGTTGACCATATGACCCTGAGTTCCAGTGCTCTCTCTACACTGGTTCCAATTGTGATTGCAATTAAGCATTGTGTACTGTCTTTTTGATATACACAAACGTATAGTCTTTGGTTTTTTCGCCCCTTGCAGGCTGAGCATTTCTCACTCATGCAAGATGGCGGCCGTCAAGAGACTTTTACATCTCGTACGGTCCATGTTTCAGCATGCTTTAAATTAACATGGGAGAACGCTCTTGCGCTCTCCCTTTAATCATTCGTCTGCCGGAAGGCTGGTGAGTAAGGTGTTAGACACTTGGACACGCTCCCTATGCACAGGCTTTGTTCGCTACAATGGGCAATTGTTAATTTACCTAATTAGGCTTTCCCTGTGTTTCTCTCTTTCATTATCTCGTGTTATTAACTGCCACGTTGGCTTGGACAATTATGATGGACTTCATCTACCGGGTTCTATCTAATTACTGGTAATTAACGTTGTAATCCCCGGTATTGGCGCAGTTACTCAAATTTGCAGTTGCAATTGCATTTGGCTATCAGGTAATAATTTTTCTCCTAACTAAGAATTGTTCTTCTTTTTTACAATATGCCACACGAGCTCAATTTATGCATATACTTATAGCAACACCTTAATTGTTTTTTGATTTAGAAATCAGGATTATAATTAGAATCGTCCTTACTTCAAGGAATTGGTAAGCGCGGATTGCCCAATACTATTGTCACAATTATTAGCTGTTCTTTAAATGGTGCGGAACTTACCTTTCATGTAATACTAATTTATGATTACTTAATGTACAGCTCATCCTAATTGGACAAGGAACTCTGGGTAAATATGCCGACTTGATTATTATTTCTATTTATCACAGGCGTATCAGACACTATTTAAACTTACCGATGGTTGTTTACCTACCGCAACAATTTCTAATCATGTTTACTGTTTTCTACTAATTCTTTTTCCTGATTTGGGGACTATGCCGACCCTACATTGGATATGGTAATGGTTTATTCGTTTTGTGCTTTTATAATGTTGCATATAATTTTGTGTCATGTCAAAATGCTTTATTTCTTTAATTTTTATATGCATTTGTTTATATATTGTTTTTTTTAAACCGTCCTCTATGATGGTTCTTATGGTTTGGACTGGCATTACGTGAATATTCTATATAACTATACTGTAATTCTCAACTTAACTTTGTTTAATTATGTATGTACAGCCTCAGAGGAAGAGCTTTCGCTCGAAACACGTGTCAGGCTGTCCTGTATTAAATCTCAAAATACTATACTAAATCACTTTGTTGTAATCTTTGTAACTTGGCGCAATTCACTGTTTAACTTTCTTACCTAATTGTCTCTGTGGGTAACCAGGTCAAGGGACCCGCAACTCAACAGTTGAACGATGCCTGTGTTACAACCTTGATACTTTTGGCATTAGCGCTGGGTCCTTTTGTGGCCTTTTTGACCATTTCACTTGTTTTGTTTCAGGATATGTACTTGTATTTTAACCAGATGACACATTAACCTGGACTTTGTACTAATGGTTTTTTTTGTTGTTCGGTTTGTATAAACACGGCACACCCTGCTATGATGTATAGTAAAATTTAAATATAAGCCAAAAGAATTGAGAATTTCGTTATATGTTTGAGATGAGTGTGTGGCTTTAGGTATCCCCGGCCCTGGATCATTCTGTCTTAATGGACTTGGAGAGTACAGACTATTCAGCATGTGTAAGTGCATGCTTAGAAAGGTTGATGACTGATAGTTGATTGGTTGCGAGGTCGCCCATTGTGTCCTCAGTGTCTGTCCTGTTAGTTGTTAGTTGATTGGTCAGGAGTTCTCTCATCAGGGCTTCAGTGTTGATCCTTTTTGGTGTTAGGATAACTGTTTCACTGGGAACTGTCTCTTCCACATTCCCAAACAGTACCTTGTGATTTTCATTGTAGGTATTGAAGTATCTTGTTCTTCCGAATTAGTAAAAGTAAATCATTCAGTGTCTTTTGATAGTTCTTTTTGAATTAATGTTCGAGTTCTGGTGGGGGGTAATTTATTTGCTCACTAAGCCTTGCTTTGAAGTTGATTATCCCTATCCCCAATCATATTCTCTTGGAGTAGAAATGGTGTTGAAATGATTCAAGTTTTCTCTGATGTTATCCTGAAAATCTGCTCAGCATATAACATGTTATGGGTAGTTCTCAGTGGGTATTGTGGGGTGTATTGACCCACTAGGCTCTGCCCTGCGACATCACTGTGTGCTGCTTTCACCAGAAACAACAGAATGTCCACCAAAAAGCCCTATGCACGCTAAAACCTCTGAGAAGTGCGCAGGGAAAACGGAAAAATAGGCTGCCAATCTACTTTGCCTGTGTCAGTGGTAGAACAGGAGACCACATTGCCAAGACCTGTCATTGGGCTGCCCACAGAGTGAAATGGAACTACCTGAAAAGGCAGTGCTTAATTGCCAGGAAAACCCAGAAGTGCTCTAAAATCCGTTTTTCCTTGGCTGTTGAAATTGCAAAATAATGGTTCCCAAACATCAGAAAAGATCCAACATCCTTGTTGGGTGTTAACCATCACCTTATTTAAGGAATCCCCATAAGCCCAAAATGTCAGGAGAAGCAGATTTCATCAAAAGAATATCCACATTAAAAAAGGTTCTTGCCTGGGAAAATCTGTCAAATATGGGTGCAGTACCGCTGGCCGCCTGTATCAAAGCTGTCATTTACTTACACTGGGAGTTTAAACTTGTTCATTAAAATCAAATTGTGGAAAAGAAGTGACCTGCCATCAAAAGCAATATAGGTTGCCACTATTCAAACTCTATGTTGTAAAAAGACTGGAATTAGAGATCTGTGTGTCTATTTTTGAAAATATAAAGTTTATTTTAACAAAGACAATTTTAAACAAAGTGTGTTAAAGTAACCTCTGATGTTAGCCACAGAACTTCAAAGGCATATTCCACAGCGTGCCCCAAACAATGGTGCCTTTCTTTTGTTCTCTGCTCCAGGAACTCTCAGTCAGATGCTAATGAAAGGAGGAGGAGATTTTGCTCTGCTTCTCTGGGGAGAGACAATAGACTTCCTGGATTGAAAGGGTATGCAAATTCAAGTGTCAACAGAAACTACTTCCAGCAGGAAGAGAGGCCTGGATTGCCCTTGGCCCAGCAAAACTTTGCGGGCTGGCCAGACAGGTATGTGTATCCTTAAACGACAAGAAAGCATCTTTTTGAAAAAGACTCACAGAGAACTGTGATAAATGGTAAACATCTGTAAAATATAGTGTTTGTTAACATGAAAATCCTGGTCACATTTCGAAACTACTCTGAACTCTGTGCTATGTTCAGAGACATGACTACCAAAATTGCGATTTTGTAGCAGTAGTGATGATGCTAGAAATATGAAACTTCACAGGATAATGCCAGATGTCATGCGCATATGTATAAAAATGTGGACAAATCTGACATTGGGTACCCAACCAAAAGTGCAAAAAACTATCAAATCAGAACTCAGCCTTCCCACTCCTTTGGGAAATACATAAATAGAGATAGCTTAGGACCTACACAGGCAGACAGTCACCCATCAAATGATTGCTAGCAGAGCACTTTGCAAGAGGAGAAATCCAGATCCAAGACTCCAGAACTTTGAAGGCAGAGAGGCCCAATTCCAAAGCTGAACCCTTCTCAGCTGGCTTTTAAAATCCTGAAACCAGATTTTATCCCAGACCTCCAAGGGGAACAAACCAAAAAGAACAGACTGACTGTGCTGTTTCTCCTTTATTGCTAAGAATTCTTGCTCGAATCCAGAGATCCAAACCAGTAGAGCAGAGCTGTAACCAGATAGCTGCAACCCAGAACCAACCCATCAGATCCAGTCCAGAGTGCCGTGCAGTGTCCAGAGTGCCGTGCAGTGTCCAGAGTGCCGTGCTGAGTGCAGAACCCGAGCGCCTGAATCCAGCGCGGTGGGCTAGCAGAATTCCAGTCCAGAAATATTTGACCAGATCCCTGACAGGCCCATTCCAAACAGTAGTAGTGAGTATCTATAGCATAGAATTGTCACTAGCAAATATCTTATCTATAAGTAATCCTATCCAAACCCTCCTATCATATCCAGAACTGCATTGTAGAAAATCTCCTGCCTTTCCTGAATCTTTCTCTCATTCCTATAGTCCTTTGGTAATGGTAGTGATAATATCATCTTTGCACTAATATACTTGCTGAAGAAAGACAAGCATCTCGGCAGGTAGAAACCATCCAGAGACGTCGCTGGATTGGTGGCTGTGCTGTCGTGTAGCTTGTGGCTTCATAGACTCCCTAGTGTAAAGAACATTTTGTTGGTAGATTCAAAAGCGCATCTTTCATTTGAAATTTTTGACTCTTTCAGAGAAAAACCGACCTATACTAAAACCTCCGTAACTTCCGTAACGTGTATCCTAGAAACGAGCTAACATCCTCAGCTTTCCAACGAATCCAAAACCTTCTAGTTTTTCCTCAATCGCGCTTCTCGCGTGTGGAAAAGTTTGATGCAAATTTTAAGTTTGGCTCAATTTCATCAAGTGTAGAACAGCTGTTCTTTGCATCCGACCTCAGAATTAAGTGTTCAATCTGTTAGTGACTCAATAATCATTGCAAGTGTTTATCCGAATCCATACAAAGCGGCTCCCACTAGTTTTGAATCCAAAGTGCAGGGGGAAAGAGTGACATTGCGTTTGACTGAACCCACACAAAGTTTTATTCTATGCTGCATTATTTTTTATCCATACTCCTTCTGATTAAAGAGATTGTTGATTGTAACATCACCCCATTGGTGATCCTTGTATACATATTAAATAGTGTGATATATATATATATATATATATATATATATATATATATATATATATATATATATATATATATTTATATATAGTGCAAATCCATAAAATAAATCTTTCAACTTTGCAAAACACCCTGCTTCCTGGTTCAGTGAGACCGTGGCGGGGATTCAAAGAGAGGGGCGTACAACATTCAGAAATAAAAGAACTTATAGACAAAAATATATAATTAAGGGTTTCAATTGTGCATCCCACGCTAGGCATTGACTTAGGTGAAGTGCTGGGTTGAAATCACTTACAAGATTGAGGGCTCGTCTCAGGATTTCTGAATTAGATATACCACTTGTGATAGTTTAATTCAGTCTGCTAACTGACGGGGTACACAAACTCGGTAGGGCTACCACGCTGTGTTACACTGTGAAAAGCACCCCTCAATAGGAATGCTCTAAGGAATTGGTCTGTTTTGCAAAAATAAAATAAACTTCTGTAAGACAGGAAGGAAATCAATAGTTGTAGAATGGTGACTTTGGCAGAAATGAATATGGCTAAAGAACACCTACTGCATAAATTATCTGTAAGGGGTGAATGGACAGAGCAGGATCAGAATGTGTGGTTGCAGGCAATCACAGAACAGATCACTGCAACAGGGTTGGACAAATGGCAAGATCAGGGTCCATTACATGTGGCCCTGAGTGAACTATATATGGCACCTAAGGCAAAGGAAGAGCAAAGCAAGATTGCCAAAATAGCGGTATATCTGTACCTCCATATTGGAGCAATACAGGACCAATATGCCGAGGGCTAAGATCTGGCAAACAAGCAACTGTAGGCATTAGAAAAGGCCCAAACTGATCTGGACTCTGTAGAGCAAAGCTTACAGAGGAGCCAGGAATCAGAAAATGAAAGTAGGCAGTACCTAACCAAAATAAAAGAAGACATGGGTATCCTGCAGTAGGAGAAGATAGAGCAGGATACCAGAATGCTGGCCTTGCAGAAGGAGTACCAAGAAAGTTTGGACTCTCTACTGCAGATCCAGAAAAAGCTGGAAAAGCAAATACATTTCAACAGGGCATGTGCAGAGCAAGTAGTCACCCTGCAAAGCCACCTAGACAGAGAAAAAGAAGAAAGTAATAAATTAATCCTGAAAGACCTGGACACCCAGGCAGAATTTGATGAAGAGCGCCAGAAAGCTGGTGCGCTCCAAACACAGAGGGACGACCTGGCTGCACAGAGGCAGGCTCTTGCTCAGGAAAGGGACACCTTAGGCCAGGAAGTCTGTTATTTAAAAGAGAAGGTAGAAGAAAATCACCTGGCCCTTCAGGGACTGGGTGACTTGCAAAAAGACCAGGAGAAATTGTTAGAGCACACCAGGAGGGTGGAAGATGCGCTAGCAAGGAAAGACCAGGCCAGTATGGACAGGACTCAGGAGGCAACTCTCCTGCAGCAAAGACTGGCCCAATACTCTAAAACAACACAGGAAGCACAGAGTGAAAATGAGGATCTCTGTGAGAACAATGACAGGCTCCACAGACAGGTAGCCATGCAAGAGAAATTGATAGAAACCAGCAAGGCCTTGAAAGAGGAACAGAAATCTCAGATTCTTGCATGGCAACAGGGAGCAGGGGCTGAGAGGGATGAGGTTCGCTGGGAAAGGGAAACACCTGAGCATAACCTCAGGATCCCTAGTACCAGAGGCCTTCATCTCTTCCAGTCCCTGGACTCTGCCACCCCCATGTCCACTGGCGCACATGATCCAAGGGCCACGGGGATTGCAGACTTCAATCCAATCAGGAACATGGGGCTCATAGACCAGCACCTCCCAGGAATGAATGGGCGGGCATCTGGGTATGGGTTCCCAAGTACTGTAAAATTTAGTGGGGAACTCCATGAGAGTAGGCCCACTAAGGGCATCCTGAAAACCTCTGCCCAGCTAGGACAGTGGGGGGGTACTCATCAAATCCTGGCAGCAAGGAGGAATCAGAAGACTCCTTTGAGAGCCCCAGGACACAGGAGACTAGGTCCCCACATTCTGCCAGCCATTCCCAGGCTGGCAGAATCCAGGAGAGCCTAGAGGACCAGACGGGACCCTCTGGGAGCAGAGCCTCTAACTCAGAGGAGGAGTGGACCTTGGTTACCCGAACTAAAAAGGCCAATAAGGCAAAAAGGGCCTTGCTCAAGGATCCCCTAAAGCAAATCAAAGCCATAAGGAGCGTCATCACGCCCTATCAAAAGAACGCAAAATATTCTGTTTGGGAGCAGTTAGAGCTCTTTGAACAGATGATGGAAACTTTCCATTTAAAGGACAGCCAAAGCTGTATTCGATATGTGAAATGGACCTTCTCTCCAGAATACTCCAGCTTCTTTGCAGAGCTGGAGGACCAAAATCATTCTAGATCGCCCACCTATAGGGAGGCAATCTTGAAACATTTTTCTGTGCACAGAAATCCCCAGGAGGCTCACAAGGCAGCCTACAACGTGTAATATGGTGAATTACTGCCCTCTTACCTAATGCAATTTAGTGTGCTTTTTGCTGCTCTTGTGATTTTCAAATCTAGATGAAATGTTGCCCTTTTACCTAATGCAAATTAGTGTGCTTTTTGATGTTTCTGTGATTTTCAAATCTAGGTGGATGTAAATTAGTGTGCTTCTCGCTGTTTCTTCGGTTCTCTAATCTAAGTGAAATATCGCCCATTAACTCCGCCCCACTGCACCTGAGTCAACTATACAGTGTTAACCTATGTGTTGTCCCATTGCATCATAGGTACCTGCTACTATCTCTAACCAGGTGTCGCCTATTGCATCTGAGTCAACAGTTCATGTGCTGCCTTATTGTATTCTAGTCACCTGTCAAATCTCACACCTAAGTGTTGCCCACTACATTTGAGGCACTCACCTCTATTTGCATAGGTCTCACCCTGATAGGCCAACGCACACATTACTATATTAGCCTGAATTGCCCACCCTACCAAAGTGACGTTACAAGATGCAAACTCTACGAGTCATACTAGCCCTTCTCACACTAACTACTATCCTAGTCTGCAAACCCAGGCTCACTACAGCCCGTACCACTGACTACACTACCCCTCAATTCCTAGCCCTCCTCCCCACTATGACACAAACACAACCCCTACCACTGACGAACTTCAATGACCAGGTTGAAGAATACCAACCATCCTTCACATTTGAGTCCATACTGTGTAACACCACCTCCAGAAATACCAGACTCCGAGCAAGACTTGCAAAACTTTACGAACCGCTTGCCAGAACACTGACCACGTCCAACCGTAACAAGACTACAAGGAATATAGAAAAACCTCATACCCCACATCTGAAGAGGAGGTATGCACGCACGCCTTTGCCATGACCCAAGAAAACTCATGGACACCTCCAACCACCACCCCTCACCTAAAAGGTGCTCTAATCAACGCCAGATCTATGATTGCTCATGCCATTGAGATTGCAGATCTCATCCAGACAGAAAACCTTGATTTCTTGGACATTACGGAATCCTGGCTGCACGCTGCTGCAGCACCTGCCATTATGCTAGCGATCCCTAACGGTTACACTATCCTAAGATCAGATAGAAGTGAAGCCCTTGGAGGCGGCATAGCCCTTATTGTCAGATCCAACTTATCTACAAGGCTAGCTCCCTCCAACGACACTAAATCTTGCAAAAGCCTTACAGCTAAATTATCTATCAATAACACTCAAACCCTCACCATCCACCTGATTTATAGACCTCCAGGCCCTATTGCAACCTTCGAGGAGGACATCTCCACTATTCTATCTCATTACCTAAAAAAATCAACACAGGTTCTCATTTAGGGGACGTTAACCTGGGTTTTAATGACCAAAACGACCCACATTCAAGTCAAGTGGCTAACCTACTTTCTGAATTAGGCTTTTCACAAAGAGTGTTCCACCCCACCCACAACAAAGGCAGAATACTCGATTGGGTGGCAGATCACAACTGCAATGCCTCCATCCTATCGATCTTCCCCCAAATTTGGACGGACCACCACCTCATAACATTTGCCCTAGAAAATCTCAGACCCATTCCCACCCTAGCACAGCTAGCACCATCCATTGTGACAAGGAATAAAAAAAAAATTACCGCTGACAAACTACTCCCACTTATCCTTCCTTCACTTAACTCACTACCAGACAACCTAGATCCTGAAACCCTAGTGAATGAGTATAACAAAACTATGTCCTCTGCACTGGACTCAAATGCACCACTCAAAATGAGACAGAGCAAACCCAAAGCCCACCTTAATTCCTGGTACACCCCCTACTTGAAAACACTTTGTACCAAAAAAAGACAATGTGAAGTCGTATGGAAATCACAACCTTCTGAAGAAAATAAAAGTACTCTGAGAGATATATCTACCCTCTACAAAAAGGAAATACTGTTGGCTAAACGAGAAACCTATACCACTAGAATAGCCCAAGCCAACTCGAGTATGAAGGAACTCTTCATCATCTTAAAGGAAAGAGAATCTCCCATTCCAGTGCCAGATGGTGCTCCAATATCCAGCAAGCCTTAGCTAACCAAGTGACAACTCTCCAATCCAGAATTGCCATGAAGAATCATCACTTAGTCTAGATACCACGCCCTTAACAACCACCACCCCACTAAAAATAATTCTGACACACCCCGCTTCAAGTTCTCCAAAGTATCCGTTATTGAGACTGAAAAAATCATAATGACGCTCAAACCATCAAATTGCCAGGGTGACCAATGTCCAGCCCAACTGATAAATGATGCAGCCAGAGATCTGGCTCCCTTCATTTCTAAACTCATTAATGCCTCCTTCGCAGCAGGGTCTATACCAAGTAACCTAAAAGAATCCTGGGTACTCCCACTGATTAAAAAACAGACTCTAGATCCAGCCATACCTATGAATTAGCGCCCAATCACTACCGTGCCATTCCTCTTAAAAATCATAGATAAAGTGGCGTATTCACAAATACAGAAGCATCTAGAAACTAACCACATGTTAGGAGTATGGTAATCTGGCTTCCGTCCCCAGCACAGGACCGAAACAGCCCTCTTAGACTTAAAGGCACAAATCGATGAGCTAAGGGATCAAGGGAAACCTGCCTTACTCCTCCTTCTGGACTTATCAGCTGCATTCAACCTTGTCGACCACAAGGTCCTTTGTAGGCACCTAGACATGGCTGCACACTTCTCTGAAGAAGCCACAGTTTGGATTCAATCTTTCCTCAATAATAGGACCATGAGAGTCTTCTCTACCACAGCAGCAGCAGACCCCATCCCTATCACATGCGGCGTGCCCCAGGGATCTTGCATTTCTCCTACACTCTACAATATCTTCACAAAGCCCCTTTTCGATGATCTGGACCTTCATGGTATCACCTACACTTACTATGCAGATAATACCGAGATTCTCCTACCACTTACTGGTGATTATGACAAGGATTTGGCCTTGGTGAACAGGGTGTATCTCATCATCCAGGCATGGATGGCCACTCACAGACTATGCCTGAATGATGACAAAACCTAAATGATGATCCTTGGCACACCTTCTACCCTTAAAAAACTGTGCCCTAACTACTCCTCTTTTAACATTGATAATAACCAAATCACAACCGCTCACACAGTTAAAACCTTGGGTTTCTACCTGGACTCTACCCTCTCCTTTAATAATCAGGTCAACCCGATGGCTTCTGCCACTGCCTACACGTGCAAATTGATAAGAGCAGGTAAACCCTTCCTATCCAATAGCAGTTGTATCATATTGGCCAGAGCTCTAATGCTATCGAAGTTGGACTATTGTAACTCACTTTATATTGGGGCCAACAAGGAAGTTATTAAAAGAATTCAAATCCTACAGAACAATGCGCTTAGAGCAGCAGTAGGCATTCCTAGGAGAGCCCACATCACTGAACTTAGAAGATCCAATTACTGGCTCTCAACCCACGAGAAAATCCAGCTAAAAGTAGCCTCACTTGTACATAAATGTTTATATAATGCCGCACCAAGGTACCTTTCTACGAGATTCAGGAGAATAAAAGCAACAAGACTGACCAGATCTGCTAATGTCAACAATATCTCAATACCAAGATTTAAATTGTCCAGAGTTGGCGGATGTAGTTTCCAGGTCAAAGCAGTTCAACTTTGGAACTCCCTGCCTCCCATCTTGCGGACAGACCAACCATAACCCACCTTCCGAAATAACCTTAAAAGGTGGATGAAAGACTCAGATAAATAATAGACTGCCCACTGCTTGGACCCACTCCGTATGCCCCTCCATGACAGTACCTTTGCACACATCCTCAGAAGGTACCGCCTGTCTGAGCAGGACTGCATACACCTGTACCGCTATTCTGCCCTCGCGTATATTCTGTGTATATTTTTGTATATTTTTGTATATTTCTTGTCTCCATATCTGCCTGTGCTTCTGTAACTAAGCTGTAAGTTGTCTTATGAAATGCACCCGGCTACCCCTGGGTCTGGTGTACAATACAAATAATAAAACAAAGAAAACAAACAAGATCAGGCCCCACAGGAATTTGTTCAGGAATTAAAGCGTGCCTTTGCGCAGACCACCAGAAGAGTGCACACTGACAGCAAAGAGTTTGTGAATACTTTTTTCCAATCTCTCCTCAAGTACATCATGACCCAGGTAGTGAGAGATTTTCATGAGAAAAGATCACTAGACTGGGTCATTGAACAGGCCACATGAATTTATGAGGTGCAAAAGCCCACAGAAAACAAAAATAATTCAAAAAGCCCCAAGCCAACCAACACCCCTGCTGCTGCTAAGGTGGCAGAGTGAAGGTTGCCCCCATTATAGATTTGGAAATGGGGGGGGGGGCTAAAAACCTGCCTGCACAGAATCAAAATAATCCCAAGCCCAGAAGACCCTCGGGCCAGTCACAAACAGGGAGCCAAGGAGGGAGTCCCACAAATGGGACCCCTCAATCCCCTGACTACATCAGCCCCCGCTACAAGGGGAACAGACCCATCCTGGGTTATGCGTGGATTCCTCCAGCCCAAGGGTGGATCCAACCCAACAGCAGGTAATCCAGGGAACTTCCCTCCTCACTTCCCCCAGGAGGGCAGTAATTCCCCAAATTCTGGACAGAACTTCTTCCCCAGGTACCCGCAAAACTTTCAACCCCAAAACCATCCATCCTTCTTTCCTCTTGTGGAGGGGTACCCAACTTTTCCAAACCCGGGTATTTTCAGAGAAGAGATAGCTACCTTTCCCGGTATCAGCCCAGGGGAGACAACAGGACCCAGTATCAGCCTGAGGTGGTGCCACAGCTAGAGAGCCAGGTCCAAAACATGGCACAAGATCTGGGTCGCATGCTGAGGGATCAACAGAACCCTCAGGTGAGCATGCCGGTGCAGAATGCCTCAAACTCCGGACCTGGTGCTCCAGAGCAATGCCGGGGGAAGAACCCGACAACCCACTGGGTCCCATTGAGGAGGCACAAGGGGAAGGGGGGTGTAAAGCCTTGGAGGAAGCTTCCTTCCCCACTTGTAAAAAGCCCCTGGAAACCCAGGAACTGAAACATGAATCTCCTGCCCCTGAAAGTCTGCAACCCAAGGAGCAGAGGGGGTGGGGGGGAGAAATAAAGAGCCCAAACAGACTCATTTTGAGGAGGAGGTACAAGTCTACCAATTTGAAGGAGAGGGGTCCTCAGAGGATCCTGGGAAAATAATCTTCTCCTTCAGAGATGGGGGAACTCCTCCCAAAGAAAAATGGGTACCCAAGGATCCTAATCCAGACTGGGTAGATGTGGGGACTGAGCTAGCGCCGCCCATCATCCAACCCAAGAACCAACAGCATGAAAATCCCCTGGTTCAAACCCATTCTGGTAACTGCCTCCAAAAAGGGGTGGGGTGGCCCAGAACCGGAACCAGGGGAACCCAAAACCTCTCCCATATCAAGCTGTCACCTTCTCTTTTCAGATTCCCAAAACTCCAAACAGAATTCTGCCCAAATCTCTTCTCTATCAGTGTCCCAAACAAAGAAACTAACCCACCAGTTGTCCAAAAATGTACATTATCTGTGCCCCCTTGAGGAGAAGGAGGGAAGATTCTATGCCCCGGTCCAAATACAAGGGCAGTGTACAATTTTGGCACTGGTGGACACTGGATCCCAAGCTACCCTTCTGTCAAAAAGTGACTTTGATAAACTGAATTCAGGAAGGGGGAGAATTACCAAATTACTCTCACCCTTCTTCCTGGACAACTTCAGAAATTCGACGGGAAGGAAATTCCGGTCGAGGGGACTGCAGATTTGGATATTAAAATTGGGTGACACAAGGTGAAGCACCCGGTCATAGTTGTAACTCCAGAGGGCACCCCTTGTTTACTAGTGAATGACCTCCTGCGAAGGTTGTCACCCCTAATAGATTGTGTAAACAAGGTCCTCTCGACCCAGACTAGCCGACCAATAAAATTAAAACAGAGTGTCAACCATGTTAGTTTAATCGGCACATGCCACATGGTTGAACAACAATCTGAGCAAGTAGAATTTCATTTCCAGAACAACCAAATCCCAGATGTGACAGTAATAGCAGTAGGACAACAAACTGGTGATGGGGGGTCCTCTCTATTTCTGAAAATCAACCTTCCTTCCAGTTTACGGTGGCAATCCACACTGGAAGGAAACACTCTGAAATTCTTTACAAATTCACAGACATTCCCACTCCTATAGTCCAGAAAGATGAGAAATCAGTTCAAAGCCTGCCTTATATTCTGCAAATTGGAGAGCAGTTGTTCATCCCTATTTAGTTAAATGAAGGGAAGGACTCTGTTCTCGCCCGAGTGTGTGTGAACAATGGTAAGAGCTACATCAGCGAAGCCATGTTCTGCAAACTCCCAAAAGATCCAGCCATTCCCACATTTAAACTGATAGACAAATGGGAAATGGATCTGGAAACACCCAATTCCAAACATCTCCTGCCAAGCAGGTGTATGCTCAAAATCTCCATAGGCAACAAGAGCATAGTCCATAATTGTTGGGTCGTGCGAGACGTCACTGCCGCCTTTTACTTAGGCAGTGACATTCTCAATCACTTTGCCATTAGTTTGGACCTAATAAACTTCAAAGCTTGGTCCCGGTTAGCGGATAATCCCATGGGCTTTGATGACCCAGAGAAAGCATTTAGGTCAGCTCAACTGCCGCCTTATGCAGTTGAAATTCAGATTGGAGAGGAAGTCACCATCCCAGAAAGGACCCAACAATTCTCTGAGGAAGTGAATGTTAAAAGAGGACAGAAAGTGAAAAACCCTGATGCATATATTCATCTAAATGCTTATCTCCAACAGCAAGGGTTGGGGGTAAACCCAACACCACTAGTCAATATAGAACATGACACCATTCCAATAGAGGTGGATAACAGCGACTTAAAGGGTATCACTCTAGCCGCAGGCACCATTATTGGAATAGCGGTTGATCACTGACATTTTTCCATAGATTTAGGCAATGATCTGTTAGGACCAATCCCCAAGGACTGTTTTTACAGTGATAGTGATGACAACACAACACCAGACAGGATCTTCACCCGGCATGGGGGGAACTTCCTGGTGTACACTTCCTGCCCTTATTGTAAGGGAGATGTGACCTGTGACTTCAGGAGGGATGAGGTGATTTTCCAAGCCCGCGAGGACTGCCTTCCCCACCTGAAGCCACCAGTCCAAATCAGCACTCTGACCATGGACTTCTCCACCCAGCTGGAGGAGGCCGCTGAGATAGCAAAACCGTAAGTCTTTCCAGGCTTCAGGCAGATGGTTGAAGAGAGAGTCAACCTAGCTGATGCCTGTGAGACTCTGGAGCAGAAGCAAAAATTGAAACAAGTTTTCTTGGATTTTCAAGATCTCTTTGTGGTGGACTCATATGACTGTGGTCGCACCGACATCCACACAACCACAATTCCCACGGACCTGGGCATGACTCCAGTGTTTGTGAAGCAATATCACTTGCCTCTCGCATCAATGGAGTCCCTTACTGAAATAATTAAGAACCTTGAGTCCCGTGGGATAATCCGTCCAGTCCACAGCACCTTCAATAATCCGGTGCTGGGGATTTTGAAGCCAAACGGCCTGTGAGACTCTGCGCCGACCTAAGGGAGCTCAACAAACGGGTCCATACTTCCCGATGGCCTCTTCCTTACATTGACCAAGGGCTGGCCCAGATCCAGGGGTCACAGGTATTCACTGCAATAGACCTGACCAATGGGTACTGGACTGTACCTGTCAGTAGGGAGGACCAATACAAGCTGGCCTTTACCTTCAGGGGGCAGCAGTATACATTGATCCGGACTCCCTTTGGATACATCAACTCCGGCCATGAATTTAACATTGTTCTACATAAGGCCATACCCGATCTGGGTGAGAGGGGTAACCTGGCCTATGTAGATGATGTTTTAGTCAAAAGCTCAACTGTGGAGAAACACATAGCAGAGATCTATTATGTTCTGACACAGTTGAGGGCTGCCGGAGCAAAACTCTCCTTTCAAAAGGCACAGTGGTGTAGAACCCGTGTCAATTTCTTGGGGCATGAGATTTTTCCTCAGGGTCTCTGTCCCCAGGAAAAGAAAGTGGAAGCACTCCAGAAATTGAAAGACCCCATAACTCTGCAAGAACTAAGGAGCCTCCTTGGAATGATTAATTACTGCAGAAAGTTCATTGAGGACTACGCAGAGATCACAAGACCCCTGATTCATCTTTTGAAGGGGGGGTCAAGTGGGAGCAGGGTCCAGAACAAGCCGAGGCAGTAAGACAACTCAAAAGAAGCCTCTCACAAGTGCCTTGCCTAGCTTACCCTGTCAAAATCAAGGAGTTCTTCTTGGAGACAGTGTTCTCAAATACATGCTTGACTGCAGTATTATATCAAAAGCATGACAAGGTCAATAAAGTAATCTCCTATGCGAGTAAAACTTTATCCTTGGTGGAGGAAAAATTCAATTATTGTGAGAAGGAACTCCTGGCAACGTTGTGGGCATTGAAGAATCACCACTCGTTTATCCAGGGGGAACACATCATAGTGGAAACTCCACAACAGCCCCTGCTATATTTCCAAAGTGACAGAATCCGGACCGGAAATGTAAGTAATTCCTGAATTACTTCCTGGATTCTGTCAATGCAAGGCTTTCCTGTGGAGGTCAGATATGGCCAAAACAAGAAGAGTCCCCTCGCGCAAGATCTGGCTGACTTGCATGATTGTGCCAGAGAAAACTGCCTCGAGGACAAAAGTCTTAAAATCAAGGACAACATGGAGGCATACCTCAATTCCCCACACAAAGTCTTTGAAGAAGACCAGTGTGAGGGAATGCCCACTGTCTATGTGGATGGATGTTCCTACCATGTTGACAACAACGGGGAAAAAGAACTTGTGGCCGGCGTAGGGAATGCATGGGTGAATGAGGCCCCAGAACCCTCCGCTGGGTACAAGATTGGTCCCCGAAGTAGTCAAGTGGCAGAGTTGATGGGTGTGCATCAAGCCATCCTCACTGCTGTCCAACACCATCTCCACGAACTGGTCATAATCACTGATTCAGAATATGTACAGAACGAGTTCGTGGAGCACCTGTTAACTAGAAAACCAGAGGCATGCTATGTGCTAATAATAAATCCTTGAAACATGGGAAATTAATTCAAAATATTGATGATCTGGTCACCTCGAATGGGATGACCATCTACTGGAAAAAGATCAAGGGTCATTCCAAAGTAGAGGCACCAGACAAAACTGGAAATGACTTAGCTGATCAGCTGGCCAAGACCGGAGCCATCCAAGGGGATCTACTAGAGATCGAGTCCATGATGGGGGAAATCCAGGTCACTGCTATCACTAGGTCCCAGACAAATGCTCACAATAAACTCTCAACTTCACAATGGAGTAAGGAGACCCCAAATGCTGATTTTTTTTTTAATTTTTTTTTTTTATTATTGTATTTATCCAGTTTTCTGGATTTTAACAAATGCTCCGTTTTATTTTGATCAGACGATTTCAGCTGCTGCAATAGACCAGTTTGTCTTCTGGCCGCTGATTAGACGGACCCACCATGTTTCCTCTTCGCTCACGACATGATTTTCCAGGAGTGGGTGTAGGTAGGATTGTCGAGCCTGTTCAGTCCCAGGACACTGGAGTAGCAGATGTCTGACTGTTTCTGTGTCGGCTTTGCAGAGGCGGCAAATTTTGGAGGGCGACTGACCTCTCATGAATAGGATCTCGTTGGTATGTAGCAAGTTTAAACGTGCTCTTAGGAAGAATTGCCGCAATGGTTTGCTTGGGAATCTTCTGAATAGTTGTGTTGTTTGGTTTAACTTCTTTGGGGTTTGGGGAAAAAGAGCCAGTGTTTTGTTTCCTTTGGCGCTCTCTTGGGTATCAATCCAGTCCGCCTCTTCCAGTTTTTTTTAAATTTTGTTTGGATTCTTGATGAGATCCTCGTTGGAGCATCCAATTTCGGCCAACTTCGATTGTATCTGCTCAGCCCATTTGACGATCATCCTGCAAGTGCCTGCTTTGATCTCCAGGTCTATTAGGTTGTAGAGGCGAGGCGCATCGGGAAGAATTGTTTTCCTGTACAAGGATATGCTCGCTAGGTTCACTTTGGCGCTCAGTGAAGAGAGGCCCAGTTCTCGCCTGATTGCTTCGATCTGGGTGGAATTCGGCAGGTTCAGGACTGCTTTCCAGAAGAAGCCCTCGAGTTTTTTCCATATTGCAGTTGGAATAGCTGGCATTGCCTCTGCTCCATACGTCAAGGCAGGTATCACCTTAGCTTTGTAGGACCTTATCGTAGGTATCAGTGAGAAGCGCCCAAATTTCTTATCCAGAAGTCGGGCTTGGGAGGTCAGTAATCTGGTTTTCCTCCAAAGATCTTTTTGGATGGCTAATTCTGTGGGAGTGCTGTCTATTATTGTTCCCAGGTATCTGAAGTTTTTCACTACTTCGACGTTGACTTTTTCCAGGCTCCAATTGAAGCGGTTCAATCTTCTGTTTTTTTTTTCCAGTATGAGGACTTTGTTTTTGCTTTGTTTATAAGAAGGTTTGCCTGCTTGATGTAGTCTGCCAGGTCGGCCATTTGTCTCTGGAGTCCGATTTCTGTTCTATCCAGTAAGGTGATGTCATCGGCGTATAGTAAGCATGCTGTTGGCACGTTGCCGATTTTGGGGGGGAATGATCTGGAGCTCTTGTTTGCTTCTTTCAGGTCACCAATTAATGCTATGAATAGTTCTGGTGCCAGCGGGCACCCCTGTTTCACCCCTCGATTGGTCGAGATCTCTCCTGAGAGTAAGCCCTGCTGGTTTAGCTTGACCCTCATGGTGGTCTCCTTATGAAGGGCTTTTATTGGGGCGAGGATGTTCGGGGGGCAATCCCATGCTGTTAACTTCTCCCATCGCTTTGTTCGATCCACCAGGTGAAATGCTTGCGATAGGTCTATGAACGAGAGAAAAACTCTCGATGTGGTTTGAAGGGTCTTGCTTTTGATAATGCTAAGTAGCATGATGTTTACCGTGGCGGATGAGTTTTTCTTGAAACCTGCTTGAAATGGATCGGCACAAGGAGCAGCCTTCGCCCATTTTTGGAATCGTTTTAGCAGCAGTGACCCGTATATCTTCCCGATTGTGTCCAGGAGTGCGATTGGTCGGTAATTCTGTGGGTCTGACTTAGCTCCCTTTTTATAGATAGGGACCACTATGGCAGAAGTCCAGGACCTCGGGATGGATCTAGTGTTTGAGCAGTTGCTGAACACCTGACTGCTAAAGGGGACCCAGTTTTCGGCATATAATTTCAAGTCAGTGTTTGTGATCCCGTCTGGGCCGAGTGCTCGCGAGGCTTTGAGTTTTCTGAGAGCGTCTTGGATATCTTCTTTGTCAGAAACGTTTACCCACTCTGTTTCAGCCTCAGCTTCAGTTGAGGGTGGCGCTGATGGTGGTTCCTGAAACAGATCGGTGAAGTAAGTTTTCCAGTTTTCTTCACTTACTGCATTGCAGGGGGTTATTTGGTTTGAAGGACCCGCTTGGTTTAGCAGTTTCCAGAATTCTCTGGCATCTTTTACGGCCCCCTGTTTCAGCCTCAGCTTCAGTTGAGGGTGGCGCTGATGGTGGTTCCTGAAACAGATTGGTGAAGTAAGTTTTCCAGTTTTCTTCACTTACTGCATTGCAGGGGGTTATTTGGTTTGAAGGACCCGCTTGGTTTAGCAGTTTCCAGAATTCTCTGGCATCTTTTCCGGCCCCCTTTTTCAGCATGGCTTCTGAATCGTTTTGGTATAAGATTATGTGGTGGTTTTTTATCCAGGCTTTGTATTTTTTCGTTTCCACTGTCAGTTCTTCTTGCAATGCTTCCGAGTAGTTAGTTTTGATCCGCCTTTTTAGTCTTCTTAGTACTGCCCTTCTTTCCACCACCTGTCTGTCGAAGTTGTGAGTTTTGGTCAAGGCCGTAGATTTTTTCCCTTTCGAAGTGACTTTGAAGGGGCTTAAGAGTGGTTGGTAGTCTGTCGATGGACCGCCCGCTCTGTATTTTGATGTTAATTGGGCAATGCGTTCTTCCGTTAATCTGAGGTGTGTCCCTTGGTTGTTGCTTTCGACCGAACAGCCCATCAAGGTGTTTTTTCCTCTGAATGAGTTCCAAGTGGCTTGGAGTAAGTTGTGATTGCTCGCTTCTGTTTCGATCACATCAAATGAGGACATCACCTTCTGTGTTTCTGAGGATATGAAGATGTAATCTATTGTGGCAGACTTTTTCATTCTTTCCCATGTCGGGAGTCTGTTTGGGTTGGGAAAGGACTGGGCCATATTGAAAAACCCTCTTGACGCCATCAGGTCGTTCCATTGAGCTCCTCTATCTTCAGATTTGCTCTTTCTGTTCGCTGCTCTTGGCCATACCGTTCTTGTCTGACAGGTTGCGTTTAAATCTCCACATATTATTATGTGGGCAGTGTTTTCATCCACACGGAGGGTGTCGATTGCTGTTTCGATCAGTTTGAGGAACTTTGCGTCCGAGATTACTTGAGGGTTCCAGTACGCCACGATGATTCCTAGGTTGACCATCAAAACCACATCTTTTTTTGGTTTTTCCCGCGCTGGATTGTTGTCCCACGACATGGTTGCAACCAGATGATGTTTCGAGGTTTCTAGAACTTTTGATATGCTGATTCCGCTGCCCGCGCGGACCGCCATAAGAATTCCTGATGATGGCCGACCCAGGCGGCTTTTCACAGCCGGGGCGAGCACAATTTCAAAGCCATCGAGAGCCGGAACCTCCGTGAGCCATGTTTCTTGAAGGGCCAAGATATCAAACTGCCCTAGATTGATTCCTCCTCTTTGCGTCAGGTGTTTGAACCCACACGTGTTCCAAGATCCTAGTTTGAGGATGGTAACTGCAGCCCCAGGAGATTCTTCTCTTTTCGCCCGGTCCGGCCCTGCTGCAGGGGCCTCGGGTTGCTATTTTTTTGAGGTTAGTGAAAAAGCTTTCGGCAGCCTGGACCAGAACGAGTTCCTTTTGTTTTGGCCCTCCTGTAACGCTGGGTGCTCTGTGGTTCTGTCGTTGCTTTGTTTTAGGGTCGATTGCACGTCCGTGGATTTGGATTCACGAGTTCTAACTTGGGTGTAGAACTGCCGCTTTTGCTCTATCGCCTTTGCTTTTGCCTCCCTTGCTTCTTTGGCCCTGACTTCCATGTTGAAGTTGTGGTCTGAATCTCGTTCTCTCACATTGTTATGCTCGAGGGCGTTTTGGGGTGGGTTTCTCCGGTAAGGTGCTGAGTTGGTGTTCTCTTGGTTGGTTGTGTGATATCGTCTTAACGGGGAGACTATTTTCTTTGCTCTCCAGCGAGGGGTGCGTGAGTAAGAGTCTGAGTGGAGTCTCCTCAGTTTTGGAGTTAGTTGGCGTCTCGGTTGCAGAGTTCTGGACTTTTCTCTCCACCGTGATGCGACGCCTCTGTTCTCCGACCAGTCAAGTATCCTGATTCTGTGCTTGTGTAGCTCACTTTGGACCTCCTCGAAGTCTTTTATCTGGAAAGACGGTTTTAGATGTATGTATGCTTTTGCTATTGCCTTTTTGTGGTACGGTTCTACCAATGCCAGGTCTTCTGACCTCAATTTTTTTAGCGTGTTTGTTTTTCTGAAGATTCTGAGTAGGGTGTTTCTGTTCAAAGTTTGGAGATCTTTGTTCCAGGCTTTCTGTTCAAGTTTGTACGTCGTTGTTTGCAGCTCTGGTATTTGTGTTGCCTGTTTGTTTGGAAGATGTGTTGTTGTCTGTCTTCCTTGGTCTCTTAGTTTTTCACGGGACCTCGACCGGGTTGTCTCCCCTCGGGTTCTTGATGTTTCCGCCGGGGGTGCAGCTGTTTTTTGTTTGGAGGGCTGTTTCCAGTGGCTCTCTTCATTCGATCTTGCCAGGGGGCTTTTGGGAGCTGGCACTGGGATTCTCTTCGACCTGGGGTGTGATGATCCAGGGCTCCCATTTCTCCCCGTCTGTGGCGGGATGGGAGAATAGACTTTATCAGATGTCAGGTCTATTAGGTCTAAGTCGACCGTTGGGTCCAAGTGCTGGGAGATGTTCATCACATCATTGTCCCTCAGAAAGTCCTCAACCGATTTCGGTGATGTTGGTGATGACTGGTTTTCGGGCGATTTTTCAATTGGAACAGGGGCTGTACCCGGTGGGGTTTTTTTTCTTGGCAGTCGGCTCTTGGGGGATCCGTCCGATTGCCGAGGTTGTCCTAGGCGGGACTCTGAGAGTTAGTACAATTTGTGCAGGGTCAGGCCCAGGGGTTGTTGTCCTGTTCTTAGCGCCCTGGGTGAGTGCTGACTTTGCCGCCGGGACCGGCCTGGCTTCCCTTGTGTGGATTGAACTATCTGGTGTTGATGCCAGTGCTTTTGTTGTCGTCGGCCAGAGCTGGATGGGCTTAGGGTTGGTTGAGGGCGCACTAAAAAGCGCGTAGTTCCCTTCCCGCTTTTGTTTTAATGTTGTGGACAGGTTTTCTGCCGTGCCCCTCGGTGGGCAACGGGGTTTGGTTTGTGAGGCGGTATTTGTCCTTAGGTAGGTCTTTGCGGCATCGCTTTTTGGTAACTGCCTGTCCTGTCCCGTGTGGGCTGATGAGCACTCTGAAACAGATGTGGTCTTTTCGTTTGTGAGGACCACCAGGGCTGTAATATAACCTTCAGGAAAAAGCAATTTGGTGTGAGTCATTGCTAGCAGGGTGGTCTGGTCTTTCAGTGAATCGCTCAATGCCTCGTAGAGCTTGCAGAAAGGGGCGAGAGCTATTGTTATTGCTGACATGAGAGCTAAGGTGTCATGTTTCCTGCCAGGAGTCTCCTGTTTACTTTGTTGAGCCACCTCGCTGCTTCTTCTGGCTTTGTTTGGTGTTGCAAAGATCTCGTCCAGCGATAGTTGTTGCGCCACTTGGTGGGATGTGAGGGTGCAGAGTTTGTTCAGTTTCTGGTTTGCTGCCTCCTGGTGTTTTTTGTCCGGGGGGGGGTCCGAGGATTTGAACTTACCCCCTCTGTCTGGATTGGGATTTCCTCTGAGGTTTGGCATGATGCTGCCCTCGGTGACTCTGCTCCGGACTTTCGGTGTTTCCCTGGTTCTGGCAGGATTGGCTTCTTTATGAGTCCGGAGATGGGACGCATGTGTCCAGGGGTCAGCCGTTCCCGGGTGCCCGGGGACTGTGTTGTTTGGTGCTGGAAGGGGGGTCGATCGTTCTTAACGCCCTGAGTGCTTGAGTCGGAGGGGAACACTGACGGGTCTGTCTTCTCGTTCTGAGTGCTTGAGGGCAGGGACTTCCTGAGAGTGCTCGGTGTTACAGCGTCAGGGTTCTCAATCGCGGATGCTGAGATGGTTTCGCTGAATTGCTGGTCCTGGCGGTCTGGGCCGCCCAGTTCACTGCAGCCCGGTGATGCCAACTCAACAGTGACGTCCTCTGTTGCACTGAGTGGAGGTGTAGCCTGGGTTGGCCAGTTCTCACTGTTTGGGCCAAGAGGTAGGGTTTCTATCCGTAGGGGCTGCCTGAGGCCCATGCTTCCCTCTGTTTTCCTCATTTTAGAGGAGGGAGCTGGGTCAGTGATTGCTTCGAGAATGTCTGCATCCGAGATTTCTGCGTCGATGACAAGTTTTCTTTTGCCCAGGCGGTTAAAGAAATCTTTCACCGTCATGCCCAGCTGATTTTTGCCGTGTGCAGTCTTCACGGGTCCACTCTGCCTAGCTTTGTTGTTAGTTTTTTTTGTTGTTGTTGTTGTTGCGAGGAGTTCAGTGTGGGCTTATGGGTTAATAAACTTGTGGTGGTTTCGTTGTATTTTGGTGTTGTGTTTTTTTGCTTATTTTTTTGTTTTGTTAATGTTCGGGTGGGCTTCACTTTCTGCTTAGATATCGAGTGGCCTCGCGTGGAGGGTGGCGTGGGAGAGGGAATGCTGTTCACCTCCTCGATCTCTACTCAATCCCCCTCCATTGTCAAGACTCTCTCGCCGTTAGTGTCCAGTGGGCCGATTGAATTGGAGGCTGAAGCCGCAGTGCCTGGACTTGCCGTAGGCGTGGATGATCGCCGTGATTACCAGAGGTGTTTCTTCCCTTGCTTCGACCGGTCCGTGAGCTGGGCCTTCCTCCTCTGCCACCGCTGAGGCTTCGAACGCCACCGCCTCCGCGGACAAAGGCGGCAGCATCGTGGCACTCAAGAGGCAAGTAGGATTCTCTGTGTCCGCCCCAGCGTATGCTGCGAGCGGAGCCCTTGGGGCGCTTCCAACGTGGAGGACATTCTGCCTCGCGCTCAGAGGGTCGTGCTCCAGGTCTTCCGTTGTCGCCGTCCCCATTCGACCTTGTGCTGGCGGCGAAGCATGAGCGCCGTTCGTGCCTGGAGGTGCAGGTTCGTGCCGGTCCGACGCAGGTTTCCTGGTTGCATCTCCGGGCCTGCTTGGCGTCTTCTTGAGATGCAACTGTGCGAGCGGGACTGCCGGGTTCCTCCCCGGCTCTGAAAGGCGCTTGCTGTGAGTCAGTGCTGAGTTTGCTGGCGTTGAACTGCATTCCGACCCCGGGGAATCGGAAGTGGTTCGATGGCTTTGGTAGCTTGGCGGGGAGGAAGGCTCTGTTGGAGGCGGCTCAGGGAGAGGTGAGATGATCCCCCGTTCTTGTCCCTGATCCGAAATTAGACTCGGATCTGTGAGGTTTGCCGCCCGCTGCTCGGGCGGTCCGGATAAGGATAGGAGTGAGTGGGTCCTTGGCGGGTGTGGTGGGGGTTTGGGCGCCATTTTCGAAATATTACTGGGTTTTGAGCTTCTTAGAAGTCTTTTCACCCCTTCCCCCTCCCCCGACCGGAGGTTCATCAGGTTGGTCAATGGGGAGGTTTCCATCCTCCCTCCCTTCCCTTCGCTGCTCGCTGGGACTTGCAGGGACTGCAAGGACTGCGACCCCCTCAGCGACTGGCTCCGCGGCCGCTCCGCGGCTGGGAGGGCTTTATGTAGAGCCTCCCTTTTCAGTGGAGACAGTAGAGAAACTGCAGGTTGAATCAGGACCAGGAGAGAGGGTTGACTGCAAGGACTGCGACTCCCTCAGCGACTGGCTCTGCTGATTTGATTATGACTCAAAAAGGGGATCCAATAATTGGTAAGTTTTATCAACACATTGAGGCCCCTGAGAGCTTTCCCCTGACGGATACCAATTACATTGGGAAAGAGGACCTCAGAGTATTGATGAAATGTCCCAAAAATTTTCCAAATCTAAGACGGTTTGTTGGTGAGGAAATCCCTAGCTGGCCATGATCAGTGAGTGGTCCCTACCTCATTCCAAAACCTGATGTTAAGTCATGCCCATGATGCGGCCACAGCCGGTCATAGGGGGTTCCATACAACACTCGAAACCTTAAGAGAGATAGCATACTGGCCACACATGAGGCAGGACAACTTCCAAAGGAACCAGGCCAAACAGCGCACATTTTTTTGCCTAGCTGGAGGGGCCCTTTTGAAACTGTAGACAAAATCTCACCAGTCGCCTACAAAATCCACATCCCCAAAGGCAGTTTGGCAGAGGGGGAAGATAAGTGGGTCCAAATCAACCAACTGAAGTGTTTCCATCCTAGGCACACTCTCCAGCAACTGGAGGAGTCTTCTGGAACCCCAGAGGAGGTCACTCCAGCTCCCTAGAATTCCAACTATAGAATTCCAACTATAGAATATTCCATCTATATAGTCAATAAATTGCAAATAGAAAAATGTGTCCTGATTTATCAAAATGTATGTGTCTGCCCCACTACATAAATAGTGGTGGGGAAATGTCCACAAATATGCTTTTGCTTTGTCATCCTAGTAAATTGGAAACCATGGAGACTCAAACCAAGGAGGACCACCCAGGGACCGGAAGGAAAGATCCCGGGGTATCGCTCCATACCCTCATCAGGACTTGGCGAGGAGAACAGGTCGATCCACCACTGATGGGAGCAGCTGATGAATTTGCATTTGAACCAGAAAAGAAAAGAAACTGATCATGCCAGTCTCACAACTCCTCTTGACGGATGGTCAATGCCAGATCGGTAGGTAGGGCTTGTGAGATATATTGACCCACTAGGCTCTGCCCTGCGACGTCACTGTGTGCTGCTTTCATCAGAAACAACAGAAGGGCCGCCAAAAAGCCCTATGCGCACTAAAAACCTCTGAGAAGTACGCAGGGAAAACGGAAAAATAGGCTGCCAATCTACTTTGCCTGTGTCAGTGGTAGAACAGGAGACCACACTGCCAAAACCTGTCATTGGGCTGCCCACAGAGTGAAATGGAACTACCTGAAAAGGCAGTGCTGCATTGCCTTGAAAACCCAGAAGTGCTCTAAAATCCGTTTTTCCTTGGCTGTTGAAATTGCAAAATAATGGTTCCCAAACATCAGAAAAGATCCAACATCATTGTTGGGTGTTAACCATCACCTTATTTAAGGAATCCCATAAACCCACAATGTCAGGAGAAGCAGATTTCATCACAAGAATATCCACATTAAAAAAGGTGCTTGCCTGTGAAAATCTGTCAGATATGGACGCAGTAACGCTGGCCGCCTGTATCAAAGCTGTCATTTACTTACACTGGGCGTATAAACTTGTACATTGAAATCAAATTGTGGAAAAGAAGTGACTTGCCATCAAAAGCAATATAGGTTGCCACTATTCAATCTCTATGTTGTAAAAAGACTGGAATTGGAACTTAGCGGGAACCATAAAACTGACAATGACCATCTAAACAGAATATATAACATCATAGAACATTGGATGGATTCCAATTGAATGTGCTTGAACAGCAGCAAAACCGAGCTAATGGTTTTCGGATCCACTCAAGCCAGAAACACATTGCCCCACGACTACACAAACTTCAATATCAAAGACGTCAACATTAAAGTAATTGAGAAAGTAAAAACCCTGGGCATGATGATGGAAGCATCCTTAGGAGCAGAAGCCCAGACTCAATACTAAACTCCTCAGAGCTATTAGACTGTATCTATCAGAGAACAACTGTGCCACAGTGGCTAGAGCAACCATCCTCTCTCGGTTAGACTACGGGAATGCACTTATTCTAGGAGCCAACAAAAAAAGCATACAGGCGTTCCAGATTATCCAAAATAACGCAGTCAGGATAATCAAAGGCAAATCTAAATCAGACCACATCAGTACAGCCAGGAAGGAATTACACTGGCTCAAAGTTGAGAGCAGAACTCACTTCAAGGCATTTACAATAGCCCACAGATGCATCCATGGGAAGGCACCAGGCTATCTAAAATCAAAAATGCGTCCTTATGCCCCAAGCAGCGCCTTAAGATCCTCGGATCAAAGTAGGATCGCAGTAATGCCTCACAAACGTAAATCTGGACTTGGAAAATCTTTGCCATTCATTACAGCAGGTATCTGGAACAATCTGCCAGTCCACATAAGGAAAGAACCCAACTACTTACGCTTTCATAAGTTAGTGAAAACGTATCTCTTTAACTGACCTCACCACTCTTGACCCTCTAAACCTTTGAATTCTAGGAACTGTCTCATCCCATTTCTGTTAGTCTTCGTGTCCATGTTTCTGCGCCCCGAAACATGCGAGTTACCGGCGCATTACAAATAAATAAATAAATAAATAAATAAATAAAATTAGAGATCTGTGTGTCTATTTTTGAAAATGTAAAGTTTATTTTAGCAAAGACAATTTTAAACAAAGTGTGTTAAAGTAACCTCTGATGCCAGCCACAGAACTTTAAAGGCAAATTCCACAGCATGCCCCAAACAAAGGTGCCTTCCTTTTGTTCTCTGCCCCAGGAACTCTCAGTCAGATGCTAATGAAAGGAGGAGGAGATTTTGCTCTGCTTCTCTGGGGAGAGACAATAGACTTCCTGTATTGAAAGGGTATGCAAATTCAAGTGTCAACAGAAACTACTGCCAGCAGGAAGAGAGGCCTGGATTTCTCTTGTCCCAGCAAAACCTTGGGGGCGGGCCAGACAGATGTGTATCCTTAACCCAAAATAAAGTATCTTTTTGAAAAAGACTCACAGAGAACTGTGCAAAATGGTAAAAATCTGTAAAATATAGTGTTGTTAACATGAAAATCCTGGTCACATTTTGAAACTACTCTGAACTCTGTGCTATGTTCAGAGACATGACTACAGAAATTGTGATTTTGTAGCAGTAGTGATGATGCTAGAAATATGAAACTTCACAGGATTATGCCCAGATGTCATGCGCATATATGTATAAAAATGTGGACAAATCTAACATTGGGTATCCAACCAAAAGCGCAAAATACTGTCAAATCGGACTCAAAGCTCTCACTAAAATGGGACTCGGACGGATACTTGCTCCCCTAAATCTGTGATGGAAATATGTTATTGCTAGCAAGTTGGTAATATTGTAAATATGCTTTATATGAAAAATAGATTTACTGTGCAGAAACAAAGGGGAGGTCCTCTCTGGATTGTAAAATACATCATCACCATGACCAGATTTCCTTCTCAAATCAGGGCAGAGGACAGACCCTAACCAATAGGATTCCTAGAGGGTGTGCTTAGTGTAACTCAGCCTACCCACCCCTTTTGGAAATATATAAATAGAAATAGCTTAGGACCTACACAGGCAGCCATTCACCCATCAACTGGTTGCTGGCAGAGCACTTTGCAAGAGGAGAAATCCAGATCCAAGACTCCAGAACTTTGAAGGCAGAGAGGCCCAATTCCAAAGCTGAACCCTTCTCAGCTGGCCTTTAAAATCCTGAAACCAGATTTTACCCCAGACCTCCAAGGGGAACAAACCAAAAAGAACAGCCTGGCTGTGCTGTTTCTGCTTTCTTGCTAAGAATTCTTGCTCGAATCCAGAGATCCAAACCAGTAGAGCAGAGCTGTAAGCAGATGGCTGCAACCCAGAACAAACCCATCAGATCCAGTCCAGAGTGCCGTGCAGTGTCCAGAGTGCCGTGCTGAGTGCAGAACCCGAGCGCCTGAATCCAGCCCGGTGGGCTAGCAGAATTCCAGTCTAGAAATCTTTGACCGATCCCTGACGGGCCCATTCCAAACAGTAGTAGTGAGTATCTACTGCATAGAATTGTCACTAGCACATATCTTATCCATAAGTAATCCTATCCAAACCCTCCTATTATATCCAGAACTGCATTGTAGAAAATATTTTGTCTTTCCTGAATCTTTCTCTCATTCCTATAGTTTGGTAATGGTAGTGATAATATCATCTTTGCGCTAATATAGTTGCTGAAGAAAGACAAGCGTCAGGGCTGGTAGAAACCATCCAGGGATGTCACTGGATTGGTGGCTGTGCTGTCGTGTAGATTGTGGCTTTATAGACTACCTAGTGTAAAGAAAATGTTGTTGGTAGATTCAAAAGCGCATCTTTCATTTGAAAATGTTGACTCTTTCTGAGAAAAACCGACCTCTACTAAAGCCTCCGTAACTTCTGTTTCGTGTATGCTAGAAATTAGATTTAAGTGTCAAATGGAAGCTAACATCCTCTGCTTTCCATCGAATCCAAATCCATTCCAACTTCTTCTCGCACATGGAAAAGTTTGCCCCAAATTTTTAGTTTGGCTCAATTTCATCACATGTAGAACAGCTGTTCTTTGCATCCGACCTCAGAACCCTACAAAGTGGCTCCCACTAGTTTTGAATCCAATTTAGTGGATTCAATCCATTTTTCAGTGTTTTTAACCATTAATTCAAAGCCACATTCAAAAGCATTTGACCAGTTTGCAATCATTTCTGTTTCTCTCTGAATTTGCTGGGGGAAGTGGGATTGAAACTGTATTTGTTGAGTTTTTATTCCTGAAACCTGTGTTCTCCCCTTCCATCTCTTTATCTTGCATATTGGGGGTTTGAGTAGTGTGCAGGGGGAAAGAGTGACATTGCATTTGACTGAACCCCCACAAAGTTTTATTCTATGCTGCATTATTTTTCTTATCCATACTCCTTCTGATTAAAGAGATTGTTCATTGTAACATCACCCCATTGGTGATCCGTGCATAATTATTAAATAGTGTGGTATGTATATATATTGTGCAAATCCACAAAATAAATCTTTTAACTTTGCAAAACAGCCTGCTTCCTGGTTCTGTGAGACCGGTGGGGGGTGATTCAAAGAGAGGGGCGTCATATAAGGGTACATCATTCAGAAATACAAGAATTTATAGACAAAAATATATAATTAAGGGTTTCAATTGTGCATCCCACGCTAGACATTGACTTAGGTGAAGTGCTGGGTTGAAATCACTTACAGTATACAATCCTGAGTCCTTCTGGTACCAGATTTTGTTTTTTGCAAGCATTCAGGAAATGTGTATCACTGCTCAGCTGTGCTTCCTTTCTTTTCATTTGGCATATGTGCCACTGTGAAGGTAATGCTTGCATTTGAAATAATTTTTTGAAGTGTTTAAGCCAGACCAATGTTCTTAATTTAGTTGTGCTGTTTATTTTTGGTGCATTGATGCAAGTGGTATGTTATTGAGGTCTGATGGCTTGCTTTAAAAAGCTTAATTAATGTTTGTTGCTGCATGAACACGTACATTTAGGTTACTTTAAGGTTCAAATAATAGGTGTTTTCTTTTATATGTAAAAGGAAAATGTTCTATTTAAGAAAAGCTTACTTGCAAAGAACTCATGCAATAAATTGGCTTGCCCATAAATAGCATTATACTGTGATTTGTAACATATTTGCTAAATTTGTAAATAGCTTCACATTCTATCTTTTTCCTCATTTTATAGTGTAATATTTGTTTGCAAAACTCACGTTTTCTTAGAGAAGAGTGACTTGTGAATTTCATTTTTACTTCATTTATTCCTGTTTAACATCAAGTGCGTGCTATTTCAGTGCCCGTGTCATTCTGACCTCATATCCTATAATGGAGACATTCAAACAAACAATGTGCTACAGCACTATACTTTGCAAAGACATGTCAGTAGAAGAAGATATTGCTCCTTAGGCAATTTGAAATGGAGATAATTTATTTTGTACCAGTAAAGGTCAGATATAAATGAAAAGGAAGCATTATGGGTCGTTAGTAGCTAGCACATTGCAATTTTCTGAACACTATGGCATCAGAAAAATAGTAAAGTGAGACAATTGGCTACCCCACTCTATGTCCAACCAGAGCAGGCGTGGTGATCTACAGAATTATTGTGGAAATTGCTTACACCTTCAACTTAAGTAAGCCAAGTTCATACAAGACATATCTCATACTTTGTGAAAGGGAATGGAACCATCCCGCTCCAATAACACACATTACCAGCATAACTATTCTTAAATAAGTCCACGTCAATTTATTAAGTGTTAAAACCAATTTAGAAAAATTCAAAAAGAGAGAGAGAAAGAACAGCAACATATATATTAATCATAGTACATCACAAAAGGCATATTCTTCTCGCTCAATTCTTAAAAACAGTGTGCTTTGTATGGGGTTCGTTGTCTTAATAACAACCACTATGTTCTCTTCAATAGTTTGCAGATGCAAGACAATATAATTTGGCTAGTCTGTTGTCAAGTGTCGACATGTTTCGGCCTTTTTCGGAGATGAAACACTATCCCTAGTGTCTCTGCGACCAAAGTGTTTTTACGGCCTTCTTCAGGACAGACAATGAGCCTCATTACAACCTGTCAGATTTGGACCGTGGTGATTCCGTGACAGCGGTAACAAAGTTTCCGTGTCCGTAAGGTTGCGGAAAGACCGTCCGATTACGTGCTGTCGGTCGTGCACACCACACGGATGCGGAAACGTTGTTACCGCCATCACGTAAAAAGCCACGGAAATGGACATAGCGCTGGCACAAGTAGCGCAAAAAACCTGTCCGCCTCTGTCGCCACGGACACGGAACCGGAAATACCATGATCGCCAAAACAGGAAACAGAGAGGCGGCCATCATGTAAAGCACAATCCATTGCCATCCAGAGTCAGCACAAGCAGAATCCACACTGTGAGAAGGCAAAAGGGACCACCAGCATGTCTGCCAGGATTCCAGCTCAGAGGCAGCGCAAACAGCGCTTTAGTGAGGCGGAGCTAACTGTTCTGGTGGAGCATATAGTTGAGCATGCAGAGATGCTGTTCAGTGCCGAACAACGGCGTGCCACACAGCAGTGGAGGAAGGAAGTGTGGGCGGAAGCAGCACACAAGTACACTGCTGTGGGCGTGACTGTGAGGAGCGTAAAGGACTGCCACAAGCGGTGGGACGACCTCAGGCTGAGGGTTCCGAACCTGATCTCCACACACCGCCAAAGCAGCAGTGGGACAGGTGGAGGACCCCCTTCCCCACTGAGGCTGCAAGCACGGGAGGAGCGTTGCAGCAGTGTCCTCCACCTTGAGGGCATCCATGGGATCGGGGAGGCTGAGGCAGGAGTGAGCCCACCTGCAGATGCTGGTAAGTGGTGAAACATGAATGCCACATGAGAATATGTTGATGGCATGACTGGGCTAAAGGACCCATTAACAACCCCCCCCCCCTCGCTGTGCTTGACTGGGCCAAAGGACCCATTAACAACCCCCCCCAAGCAGTGCATGACTAGGCCAAAGGACCCATTAACAACCCCTCCCCCCAAGCAGTGCATGACTGGGCCAAAGGACCTATTAACAACCCCCCCCCCCAAGCAGTGCATGACTGGGCCAAAGGACCCATCATGATCGTATTGCAACCAATATCACAACAATGCATACCCCCAACAATCAGATGCATGTAACTAACAGTATTGAAAGATCAACCTGCATGATGCATGTGATGCACCCATCAGCCACCACCACAACACGAATTGCATGTCCTCTGTGTCCACACAGCCGTGTCAAGTGACAGTGATACTGCACAACAGGCCAGGCAATCTGCACCGGCACATGTCCAAGCCACAGCCCCTGCACAAGAGGATGCTGCCAGCAGTTCGGCATCTCTGCCCCCAGTACCAACTGCAACAAATGTGCCGGCCACCACCACCAACATCTCCAGCGTCTCCACGCTGCCTGAGTTAACACAGATGCCACGGGAACCCATCGTGCCCACCCAAACCAACACAGAAGGCAGCTGTACTGCAGAGGAGGCGGCCTGTAGTGACAACAGTGCCCCGGCAGAGCACTCTAATACTGGGCCACAGGGGGAGATGCCCACATTTGATGACCTGGGATCCTTCCATCAGCTGGAGTTTAGTCCCATATCACTCCGATGTCCCATGAGGTCACCCACCCCATCTATGGCAGAGCTTAATTCCCACATGCAGCGGATGGAGGAGCAGCAGGCTACCCTCACCCAGCTGGTGGAGAGGCAGCTCGAGGAATCTAGGCTGCAGAGGGAGTGCTACAGCATGTCAGTGCGTCGTCTATCAAGGTCCATTGGACGCTTTGCCAGCACTATTGTCACCCTGGCACGCCATGTGCGGGAGGGTAATGACAACACCTCCAGGCTCATAGAGTCCATGTCGATTGGGCAAAAGGCAAATATTGCACATATGCCATCTATACCTGATTCTGTGCCATCCAATACCACCACCCCATCCAGCTCCACTACTGCCAGTCAAAGGAGGCGCTCGATTCGGCTAACGGGGCTCTCGGGCAAGGATGCACAGGCACAGAAGCGCACACGGAAGGGATGGCATGTGTGTGGGGCACTGCAGGACACACGTGGACTTGAAGGGTGTGAGGCGTGGGTACGTTTGGGTGGTGGGGGAGGTTGTTTTGGGTGTTTGAACATTGGGGCCTGGGTGGGGGCGGGTAAGTTAGGGTGGTGGGTGGGCACGGGTGTACAGCTTCCCTAACCATTGCACCTCCTTCCCTGTTGTTAATTCATCAATATATCATCATTTGAAATCAAAACATACATGTGTGGACATCTATCATTTCATTTGCAGTACAAAAAATCATTTATTGTCATTACCATGTCCATGAATTGCTCTGAATGTGCTGTGTCTCAAAAGTAAATGCGAATCAGTTCATCCCGTGCTCTTTGGCCATCAAGTGCACCCCCAGGGGAAGGTGGTGCCATCCCATCCCCATCTCCATCCCCATCCCCTTCTCCATCCCCATCTTCTTCATCTGCGTCTGGGGGCATTGGGATGTTCCTGCGCAGGCAGAGATTGTGCATCATGGCACATACGAGCGTGATTTTACCCGTCTTCACTGGGCTGTACAGCAGTGATCTGCCAGATCTGCTCAAACCACGGAACCGGACCTTCAGCAGTCCAAATTTCCTCTCAATCAATCCACGTGTGCGGAGATGTGCCCTATTGTACGCCTCTTCATGCCTGTTCCTTGATCTCCGTACTGGTGTCATCATCCATGGCGTGAGTGCATATCCAGCATCACCTACATGGGATGTAGATGGGGGGACATGTCAGTGTTTGTTGTATCATGTCTTCATCTGATCCTGTGCAATTTTGTATCATTGTTCATTCATGCATGTGTGCCATCGGCCATCACAGTGGATGAAGCCAAATGGATATTGACCTACACATTTACGTGCATGTGTACTCTGCCCTGCGGGTGACATTTGATTGTGTGTATGGCATAGTGCAGTGATGTGCACACATGGCAGAGTCACTCCACTGTAATGAAGTAGTTAATGCAGGACGTCTCATTTACAGGCATCATGTGCTTTGTGAGGGCAGTGTTCCATTTGTGGGTGGGTGTTTGCAGTGGCACAAGGTGTATGGGACAGTGACAGTATCGGCTGTGTGTGTCATGTGACAGGGTGTGTACGGGCACACTGTGTTGACCTGTCATGTCTTCCTTTGTGATGTTTGGGATCCACTGTCTATTTGGTTGATGGCAGGGGGGGTGATGCATGTGCGTTCATAGCGGCACACTCACATTGCTCATTGGCCTGGAGACACACACACCACTTCAACACGGTCGGAGCTTTGTCAGATGTACTCACCTAATAGCCATGTGTTTTGTCCAGCATAGCGTTCCATGTACCGTGGCAACGTGGAATTCCGCAGTACCATTGTGTCATGGGTTGAGCCTGGGAAACGTGCGCAGCAGTGTGTAATCAGTAGCGTGGCATCACATACCATCTGTACATTCAACGACTGATACTGTTTCCTATTGCAGAACACCATCTCAATTGCACGTGGTACTGTCAGCTCAATGTGGGTGCAGTCAACTGCAGCTATGCAATTTGGCATGCCTGCTATGGCATGGAAGGCCAACTTGGTGGCAATGACCTCGGGGAGGGTACGGGGTAGGGCTATGTGTTCCGACACATGGCGCAACAGGGCATCCTGTACGTGTACCAGGATATTTGAAAAACAGGGTTGTGATATGCCGTGCAGCTCACCGACCGTGTGTTGATAGGTGCCAGTGCCAAAGAAATGCAGCACAGACACAACCTTCAGGGGGGGATGGCGGTGGGGGTGTCTATGTGGCTGCTGATGTTGTCCTCAATCATGGCAGTCATGTACAGGATTGTTGGACGGTCCAGCCGGTATAGTGTGTGGATCTGTCCTGGGGTAAGGTTCCAGGGTGAGGACCTGATGCGTGGTATTGCAGGCTGCCTGCGGGGTTGTGCCGGCTGGACAATGGGGTTTGCCATAGTTGCAGGGTTGACTGGTCGGCGCATGCACCTCCTTCGCCTCCGCCTCCTCCTCTGCACCATTACTGCCATCATGTGCAGTGCTGCCTGTTGGTTGAGTAGGCCCAGTCCAAGTGCTACTAGAGCTGCTGCCTGCATGGTTTTGTGTTGTGTTGGCCTGGGTGTGGCCCTTTTGTAGGCTCCCAGTGTGCTGCTGGGTCCAGCTGGGCTGATTTGGTGCACCTGTGCCCTGATTCAGTTCAGCAGGCACTGTTTAACGTCATGTTCGCATTGGCGGCGGTACCGCCACCGTGATCACGGTTTTAACGCCATTTTTCTGGCGGTGTTTCCGCATCCGCGCTAAATGTGATGCTCGCGGTGTTTCGTATTGCCGGTAACGGAGGGGTTTCCGTGGAGGTGGACTTTACGGGACCCTTAACTGCATGGTGGCGGTTGGGGGAGGTGCTATTTCCGGGGCCGCGGGTCATGATTGGGCGGACGCGGAAACGGTGCCGGTATGGTTATACCGGCAGCGTTAATTCCGGACCGGAGCACTTGTAATGAGGCCCAATTTCTTTCAAGATGGTGGGCACCTCTTTCAAATCCCCCGTAACAGGTCAAGTACAATCTATAAATAAACATATATAAGTTTACACACTAATATAAAACACTGGTTACATTCCAACACAACATTTTTTCTTTTTCTTTATCGTGTTTACTAAATGCATCGCATTCTCATAATATCTTTCATTTTATTCACAACTATTTCACACAATGACATTGTTTCTGTCCATAAATCACTCCGCCTTTACTTCTTTACTTACATCCTGGTTGGACCTGAGCTTTACGCTAGCTTAATCCTAGTCGTGGCAGGGCTTGATTTCTACCCCCGAATATTCACGGATCAACTCTGGTTTACTCGGAAATTCCAAACTGTGTTAGGAACCTATTTAACAAATGAAAACCAAATCCTCATTTGGTTTGTTTTACTACAAGACAGCACACCAAATTAACTCTTGGTCTACTGATTCTCACTCTATTTCATATCCCATTGGACCACTGTATGCATACCAAGATATTTCTATATATTGTCCACAGATATATTGGTTGTACTAAGTCATTTTATTGAGTAATTTTATCACTTTAGCTACACATAGAACACATTAAGGGCCCTAGGGCTCGTCAGGGTAAGTAGACACCAATGGTAAAAAGTCAACTTACTTAATTCCTACTGGATGTGAACCTTCACATAACCCAAGCATTCAAATCGTCGTGCTTCCCTATGCGGGGCACACTCCACAAGACAATAAAGCTTCACAGCTCAAAGTCCGCGCCGTCAAACCGAACGTGTATGTAGATGCGTCTCACTCGATATCCTACAAAAACAGAACCAGAGCTGCACACCAAAGTTGTCAAAAACTGTTTATCCCAAATCTATTCTATAGAGGCCCCTTTATGGTCTGTACCACTACGAGGCCAGTGCGAGGCCCGTGAAAAACCCACCTTTGTTGTTAGCTGTAGTAAAATACATTTGAAGTCTGCAGCAACCAAGCTGTCGCGGCGCTGCCCGTCTTTGTGGACGCGCGTGATTTTGCCCGCGGGTCCCCCGTGTCTCGGCTATTAATCTTTTCTACAGAGTCTGCCGTCTCTAGAGGTACATAACGCGACAGGGACTCTCGGTACTGTAGGACCTTATATTTGCAAGGTTCAGCATATTTTCACATGTGGGTGAAAGCTATTGAATTGAAGAAGGGTATTCTTATCTGTTGGCTTTCGAAACAAAGTGGTCGACAGTAGACCACTATCAGATTTGAGAATCTGATGAATGATGAAGTCTTTTGTAAAAGACACCACAAGCATGGTCAATATCATCAACGATCTACCGTGTCAAAATGACAGCCTGCTCGTCACCTTAGATGTAACTGCT
The DNA here is from genome assembly GCF_040938575.1 of Ambystoma mexicanum. Taxonomy (NCBI): domain Eukaryota; kingdom Metazoa; phylum Chordata; class Amphibia; order Caudata; family Ambystomatidae; genus Ambystoma; species Ambystoma mexicanum. Next base: position 657,875,754 of record NC_090932.1, on the reverse strand, counting down.
TTATATACGAGCATACCACAAGGAGAGTGTTTGAGAATCATGGAAAGTGTTTTAAATAAAAGAACATCAACCCTTGACCTAGTCCCCACTCCTTTCATTTTGGAGTGCATTCGTTTAGCACATACAGAAAATTTCTTCCTCTGTGACGAGTCTTTTTTCGGCAAATCCATGGAACAAGTATGGGGCCACGTTCGCCCCGGACCTAGCAAATTTGTACATGGAGTATTATGAAAAAACATCCATATACCATGCCAACAACCCATTTAAAGAACAGATAGAACACTGGTATCGTTACATTGACGATGTTTTCATGATGTAGAAGGCTGATGTAGCTACACTACAAGACTTTTTGGTGTGGCTCAACAATCAGAGCTTGTACATTAAATTCACCATGACATGGAACCCCTCGTCCATTGCATTTCTTGACCTGCTGATTCTCAAATCTGATAGTGGTCAACTTTCGACCACTTTGTTTTCGAAAGCCAACAGATAAGAATACCCTTCTTCAATTCAATAGCTTTCACCCGCTGGCCTTACACGAAAATCTCCCTATTGGGCAATTTCTGCGAATCAGGAGAAATTGTTCAAATATCACGAATTATGTGAATTAAGGAAAGGACCTGAAAGCAAGACTCAAGACCAGAGGCTACCCTAAAAGAATAGTACATGCTGCTTTCAAGCAGAAAAACATGCGAATAGAGCTAGGCGTCTACACCCGGAACCAAGAACACAACAAGACAAAATGACATGTGTGACCACATTCAGTCCAATTAGTAACCAGCTGAGACGGACTATAAAAAAGAACTGGCATATCCTAAAAACGCCTGATTTTGAACCAGTCACTCCACGTTTCGCATTTAAGCGACAAAAGAATGTCAGAGACCTAGTAGTTCACTCGCACCCCAAAAAAGAGTAAAAATACCCACCCAGACCACTCTGTGCCAGTTGCCGCCAGTGATGGGACACTTTAAATGTGGTAAATGTGTCGCCTGCTTGTTTACAAGCAACCTTAAGGAGATTGACCTGAATGGCAAGAACTGGGTGTTTCGCACTTTTACTAACTGTGGATCATCTTGGCTTATTCATGGAATTAAATGCCCTTGTAATTTGATCTACATAGGAAAAACTAAAAGATGCATTAGGCAACGAATTTGTGAACACAAATCTTGTCTGAAGAATAGAGTACCCACCAAACCGCTAGTGGCACACTATGAAATAAAAAAACACAAACACACCGATATATTTTGGTTTGTGTTACAAACAATTCCAGCCACTGAGGGAGGAGGTAACAGAGAAATGTTACTTAGTCTCAGTGAACAAAGGTGGATTTATTCTCTGAACACAGCGAACACGGGTTTGAAAACAGCGGTCGAATGGAACTCTCTGGTTGCTTTAATGTAACCTAGATAAGAACAACTGACAAAGAATGCCTTGCACGATGGAGAGCTCCAACTACATGTGATGCCCAGTTTTATTTTAGTGAGCCCTGGCTGTATGAGGTTATCCGCAAGTGGATGTGTTATACAGGTTATTAGAACACAGGATATAAGTTTTGTGAAAATAAAAATCACATGGCCAACAGAATCCATCAGGATCTTCTCCACAGTGTGCGTCCCTCGCATATGATTGTTTGGGAAATGACTTTGTTGTGCTTCGCACATGTGAAAATATGCTGAACCTTGCAAATATAAGGTCCTACAGTACCGAGAGTCCCCATCGCGTTATGTACCTGTAGAGGCGTTTTTTCGTAATAACAGTATCTCTACAGACACTGTGGCGTTGCTCGAGTGACAAGGTAGCGTGTCCTGTTGCTTTAATTACCCTGAAGGGCTACGCACACGGAAAATGTCACGTGAACGCAGATACCTGCTACAAAGCATCGAGGCAATCAACAGAGTGACTCGAACACGAAGGTTCGGAAGCTTTCACGGGTTGACACCGGAGCTTTACGCAAGAATTAAGGTAAGTTTATTAGGCAGACTCCGTACAAATGATTAATAGCCGAGACATGGGGGACCCGCAGGCAAAATCGTGCGCGTCCACAAAGAAGGGCGGCGCCGCGACCGCTTGGGTGTTGCAGAATTCAAATGTATTTTACTACAGCTAACAACCAAGGCGGATTTTTCACGGGCCTCGCACTGGCCTCGCAGTGGTACAGACCATGAAGGGGCTTCTATAGAATAGATTTGGTATAAACAGTTTTTGACAACTTTGGTGTGCAGCTCTGGTTCTGTTTTTCTAGGATATCGAGTGAGACGAATCTACATACATGTTTGGTTTGACGGCGTGGACTTCGAGCTGTGAAGCTTTATTGCCTTGTGGAGTGTGCCCCGCATAGGGAAGCACGCCGATTTGAACGCTTGGGTTGTGTGAAGGTTCACATCCAGTAGGAATTAAGTAAGTTGACTTTTTACCATTGGTGTCTACTTACCCTGACGAGCCCTAGGGCCCTTAATGTGTCTATGTGTAGCTAAAGTGATACAATTACTCAATAAAATGACTTAGTACAGGAGACCAATATATCTGTGTACAATATATACAAATATCTTGGTATGCATACAGTGGTCCAATGGGATATGAAATAGAGTGAGAATCAGTAGACCAAGAGTTAATTTGGTGTGCTGTCCTGTAGTAAAACGAAGCAAATGAGGATTTGGTTTTCATTTGTTAAATAGGTTCCTAACACAGTTTGGAATTTCCGAATAAACCAGAGTTGATCCGTGAATATTCGGGGGTAGAAATCAAGCCCTGCCACGACTAGGATTAAGCTAGCGTAAAGCTCAGGTCCAACCAGGATGTAAGTAAAGGCGGAGTGATTTATGGACAGAAAAAATGTCATTGTGTGAAATAGTTATGAATAAAATGAAAGATTTTATGAGAATGCGATGCATTTAGTAAACAAGATAAAGAAAAAGAAAAAATGTTGTGTTGGAATGGAACCAGTGTTTTGTATTAGTGTGTATACTTATATATGTTTATTTTTAGATTGTACTTGACCTGTTACGGGGGATTTGAACGAGGTGCCCACCATCTTGAAAGAAATTGTCTGTCCTGAAGAAGGCCGTAAAAACACTTTGGTCGCAGAGATACTAGGAATAGTGTTTCATCTCGAAAAAAGGCCGAAACATGTCGACACTTGACAATAGACTAGCCAAATGATATAGTCTTGCATCTGCAAACTACTGAAGAGAACATAGTGGTTGTTATTAAGACAACGAATCCCATACAAAGTACACTGTTTTTAAGAATTGAGCGAGAAGAATATGCCCTTTGTGATGTACTATGATTAATATATATGTTGCTGTTCTTTCTCTCTCTCTTTTTTAATTTTTCTAAATTGGTCTTAACACTTAATAAATTGACGTGGACTTATTTAATAATAGTTATGCTGGTAATGTGTGTTATTTGAGCGGGATGGTTCCATTCCCTTTCACAAAGTATGAGGTACGTCTTGTATGAACTTGGCTTACTTAAGTTGAAGGTGTAAGCAATTTCCACAATAATTCTGTAGATCACCACGCCTGCCCTGGTTGGACATAGAGTGGGGTAGCCAGTTGTCTCACTTTAGTATTTTTCTGACAGTGTGTCTCCCGTTTTGAGATACTGGCCCCCCAAAAACAAAAATTGTGGGAGATTACCTTTGTAGAGGTAACCACTATGGCATCAGACAAACGAACAAAGTACAGGTTCCTACTCACTAACTCTGCATTTTGTTTTGCACAATAATTAGCTTTGCATATGTGAGCAAACCTATTTTTGCCTTCTTAATCTGTCTGACATCACGGTTTGCATTACGTTTTTTGAAAAACAGGTTTGTTGTGTTGCAATTTGCCAGCCCTATATCTGGTTCACTATGTCTACCAGAAATCGATTTTCACTAAGTAGCCTTCCTGTTATAAAGCCCTAAAATTGTATTTTGGAACTTTAGCCGTTATGCTAGAAGATGCAACGTTTGTGCCAACCAGAATTAACGCATTAAGCTGTTTATGTGTTAGAAAATACCTCTCTCAAAAACCTTGACATGAGTTTGATTCTTTACCTACCCATAAGTGCCCTTTCAGCACCTAAAGTCAAACTTCTTCCACACTGGATTCATGGGTAACTGTCATGGCACACAATAAAACATTTGCATAACATATGTCATGCTTATTTGATGAGGTGGGATGAACATAAGCTGAACCCTCCATCATAAAGTTCTGTATTCACAATAGGTGCCACTGTGTTTTTTTGTGTATACATTCATCAAATTTTGTTCAGAACTAAGTTGGCTTAGCCCAGTTTTCAGCCGTGATTTTACTAAGTACAGGTCACCATAGGATGACAGATTCATACAGCCTACCTGCCATTTGAAATGCAGAGAAAAAGGTAACGATTGAGGTGCCATTCTGAAGAACCCCCAAATGTTCACAGCATATAACAACCCTCTATAAGAAGTCACAATCTATTCCATTGAGGTCTAAGTCCAAGTATAGATAATCAACAGATAGAGCGCATGGCATGCTGAAGAGGGTACGTAGAGTGATTGCTTCGAATCAATGGATTTTGGTTAGATAGCGATGGTTGGATCTGTTAAGGACACACTTGATAGTCTTGCACAGAGGGTATTTGCGAGAAAATACCATTGTTTTACTCTTAGCGATGTTGATTGATAGACTGTTTGTGGTTGCATACCTATTCAATGCACTTACCAGGGATTGCAGTCCTTTTGGGGTGTGGTCCATCAACAGGAGGTCGTCTGCATAAGCGAGTCAGCTAGTTAAGTGGGTGCCAAACTTTACTGGACATAGATGTAGTTTACTGAAAACCTCCAGAAGGTCAGCCAAATGTAGATTAAAAAGGGTTGCAGCAACTGTGCATCCCTGTTTCACCCCGCCTGCTGCATTGGCATAGAGGTAGATAGTTTTACCCTCAACCTCAAGACCTAGCTTTACAGTATTGTCTACATGGAGTAGCGTCAGCTTTTTTAACAATCTGGGAGGGATGTTCAAAGCAGCCAGTTTTTGCCAAGTTTCTGTAAAATCGAGTCAAAGTCGGCAGAAATATCAATAAATTCACAATACGCAGAGCAATCTCTCTGGAGCCATGCATACTCAACAGAGGACACGAGTATCAACAGATTGTGAATGGTCGATGCTTTTGTAACAAAACCCATTTGGTTCAGTGGAAGGATGTTGCTATCATTAATCCATTGGGTCAGCTCGACAAGCAATACTTTAGCAAAAATCGTTTCAGGAATGTCGAGCATTGCCAGCATTCTACAGTTAGTAAGAGCGTTTCAAGCGCCCTTTTTGTGCACTGGCAGTATGTGGCTTTCACTCCATGTTACACAAAGGATGCCACAGCTGTCTATATGGATGATTATCAGATACTGCGCATGTGCCCACATCCCGGATGAAAGTTTAAGGACAGCATTGCAAATACCATCGGGACGACAACACACGATATATTGAGTCCTACAATAATCATAGTCAGGTCAAGTATTGATGTCTTACATAATCATGTAGTATTGTCGAGGGGAAAATTGGTATCAGCAGTGTGTATCTTGCCAAGAGTGGAGGCAATGTGTTCAGACCATTGAGGTTCTGGGAAACAGCTGATCAGTGGTGCAGACTTTGCATTGCCCCTGATTACATTCCATAGCTCATGTTTTTCTTTATGGAGGCAATATGTGCAAGTTCCTTCCATTTGTCCCTTTCGCATTTAAATGTATATCTCTTTAACCAGATACAATACCTGGACCTGGAGATATAGGCCCTGATCACGACTTTGGCGGTAACGGTATTAACCCTACCGCCGAACTCCCCGGCACTAATAGTGCCGGATTACGAGTTTGGCGTTAATCTTAATCCCCATTCCCCATTGAGCCCATTCGGGAATGCCCCATTCCCCATTGGACTCAGTGGGGAATTTTCGCGCTCTTACCGCCGGCGATAATAGCGCACATTTTCGGCGGATTTCCTCCCAGCTCAGAGCTGGGGCGAAATCCATCGAAGTCTTGATTTGGCGGACCCTTAAATCCGGCGGTAATAGCGCTACCGCCGGATTTAAGGGTTACCGCCAAAGTTGTGATCAGGCCCATAATGTCTAAAGAAAGAGAACCACACCAATCTCAGCGCGTACACGTTTCTTTGCTGCTAAGATAGTTGCATCAAAGTTCATCCGCCTGGGCTGCACCATATTGGCACGTTCAGCAGTGCTCTTATGAATCTTATGTTGATTATTATGTATCCCTATTTGGACGATGAGGGCACAGAAGTCACTCACAATAGTGAATTTGGTCAGCTCTACTTGGGCTTCAAATCGCATTATGAATGAGGGAAAGAGATTGTCTATGGCATTTTTCTCATTTGATAAGTCCAAATTATTCCATCTAATACGATTCCCCATAGGGCTGACCTGCAAGTCCCTGGTTAAAGCATATTGTTTATATACACATGTCCCATGTAGGTTTTCAGGAGAACACACTCTTAGGTGTGTAGGTGTTCACTTTCAGTGCGTGCGATAACAGACATGTCTTTAACCACGGTCATGCCTCGTTGGTTCATAAAGATATAGGGCCTCATTACACGGATGGCGGAGAACCATGGTCCTATTAGCGCCATGGTTCATGCCGGTAAAATACCGGCACCGCCTTGGCGGAAAGGGGAATTACCGCCCCATTCCAAGGTTGGCGGGGCAGTAATTCCCCCTTCCACCATTGCCCTTCCCCATTGCCATTTTTGCCCCATAGGGCATAATGGGAATGGGGAAGGTGCTAATTACGGTACCGCTAATTGCAGTACCGTAATTAGCTCCCTGGGTCCCTTTGCGGGTTGGTTTTTAACGCCTGCAAAAAGCAGGTGTTAAATCCCCCAACCCGCAAAGGGACCTCGTAGTAAGGCGGTAAGGATTTACCGGTACCGGTATTTTACTGGTACCGGTAAATCCTTACCGTCATACGTGTAATGAGGCCCATAGTCTAGTGTAGTGGCACTTTTGCCACAAACACGTGTAAAAGCAAGCGAGGCATCGCCGGGGCATAGCCCATTAAGAAGCACAAACCCAAAGTTCTCCAAAAGCTTTTTCTAAGATTTACCAGATTGATGTGTAGTGCCAGTAGGAGGAATTGGCATAGATACATTTAAGCCTAGGAGCTCAGGGGAGGCCAACTCAATGCTCGCCTTAATATCGCCTACCATCCATATCGGCATTAAGTGATGGTAAGAAGACAGAATGTGTTTCACAGTGGTTGTGGCCACCCGATTCTGAGGGTCATATAGATTAATAAGAAAAAAGTGTTGCTTGCCATGACAGAGGTTGACCACTTGTAGCATAGATGTTGATGCTTCAAGCTCCACAAGTGACCATGGCTCTCTCACAGAGATCAGGAGAGCACCCTTTGGTCTACCTATTGGGCCTTTAGAGGCAAGCCTGTGTAAGGTGGAGCGACCATCGAAGTCTACAGCTTCGGCCAGCCAGATCTTCTGTAGTGCAACTATTGAAAATATATTGATACTAAACAGATAGGATGATCCGTGGGTGTTCCAGGAGCATAGCAGGTCGATGTCATGGAACAACAATGAACAATCTGTTTTAAATATAGAGGGCGGCCATTGCCAGTATCAGTCTATAGGGCCAGTTGTTACACATGTAGAATAAAGTGTATTGACCTCTGCTAACCGCGATCAGCTCCTGTGTTTGCAATTTCTGTATGGTGAGTAAAATAACAAGTGGCATTATGCCAACGCGGCTGAATTTATTCAAATACTCCCATAGATAATGTACCACATATATTAGTACACAAAAAAGGAAAAAGAAATAATTCCACAACAATAATTGGTTGTTTCCAAAAGTATAAAGAAATTACAGATTCGTCAACAAGGGTGTATTCATAAAGCCAATATGCAGAGGTAATTAGTAAGATCAATGTTCAACAATACTGTTTCGGGATGTTTTTTTTTTCCTCCCAACACCAGAATCTTTGCAGTGATCACCTATAAAAAGTTCTGCACATGCTACTCTGCCACTGCACGCAGTTGTCATGTGTTGCAGTGGAGCATTAGATGTCCCATTATTGAAGCTGCACTAACAGCAGTGCTCTTGCCACTGTGCCCAAAGCCACCCCGAATCCCACAAAACAATAGTATGATTTGGAACCTCTGTGTGTGGCTTCCAGTGCAGCCTTCATCACTAGTAGTATAGGGGCCTTATTTTTTGCAAATACATTTTTGATAGGCGGAAACGCCCTCTGCTTCCGGCCTCATTTCCACCTTCCATTTGATATGATTTTTATATCAATTTATTATATATTTAATATAAAATTGATATCAAAGATGATACCTGTTTTATATCAAATGTATATATTTTTTTAAATAAAGTGTTTTGTAGTTTGATATGATGTTGAGATGATTTCATATACAGTGAATATACAGTTTATATAAAAATGTGGCATGGGAGCACTCCTGTGCACTGCTGCCTGTTGGAGCTTAAAGTGTGTTGTAAAGAGATTGGGTTTTGTCGTGGTGACGCGTTGATGACACAGCAGTGGGTTTGGTTTTTAAACATAGTGCCAACACCATGATTTTCTAATACTTTTTTATATAGATGCAATATAAAGTTAGGCAGAGTGGGTGACATCATTTTATAACAGTTTTTTTTACAGATTTAATATAAAAAGGAGGTTGTGTTTTTTAAGGCATACCATCATAATTCAAAAATGTAAAGGAGAGGCTTGAGCTATAAATAGGTCTGAGAGGGTTCTGGCATTTTAAAGTGAATAAAAGCAGAATAACAAAAATGTATAAATGTGAATACAAATGTTTTCGTATATTAGGATGAGCTGAGGTGGAAATGCCTGGGCATGTCCAGATTTGGAAATTGCAGTATTGTGAAGTTGTCTGGACATGCCCAGACATCAAACCATTGAAAATATAGGCAGGAAAAGCAGAGATATGGGTTTAAAGAAACAGCTAATTTGCATAGCGTGGACATATATATTTTACTAACATTATACTTGATAGAATGAAAATAAGTTTTTTAAAAAAAATACAAAGTGGAGATCTCATTTCAGGGATGCAAAACACAGGCCTGTGCGGTCAAAAGAAAAATGACAGAATGATTGTGTCGGAATGATTTTGGAGGCAGTCATGCCTCAAATAGCGGAGTGGTTACCTCCAAAGTCGGAATGAGGCCCATTGAGCTTCTGGGGGGAAGTGAGGAAAGCAAGGATTCCTTTGAGGAAGTGGAGGTGAAAGTGGGCCATCTTGGCAAGGATCTGGATGTGAGGGAGGCTCTTCACTTTGGGATCCTAAGTGTACAGTGCTCAGTTGATTCCTTTCACTCCTGTACCAGCATACACACCTGTACCCACTCATTGTAAGGGAAGCAACCAGCTGTTTTCACATTGGTGCCTTTAGGCCAGAGTCTAAAAATGTATGAATGCATTTCTTTATGTTTATGCTGTCCAAGGTGCTGAATAAATGTACATAGACCCTGCATTAAGGGATATTGCTTATCCCAAGTATACTTAGCAACTAAGAAAGCTATTATGAGGAAGATGTTGATCGTGGAAGGACCCTTTTACTGAAGTTGATTTCAGTCCAGGAGTAATATTAGCACATGGAAATCATTATTGACCTCCTCTGAGCCAGAATGTGCTCTGATAACCTCTTGTCATTGACTACATTCCAAGCATTCTGATTTCAGAAGCAGACAGGAAAACAGCAGAACACCTTTCTCTGCATTTCATAAACATGAATGCCATTTCCCAGCAGGATGGGACTCTGGTATTGGCAAGAAAAGTGGGTTGATTTGGTTAGAGGGACATAAAGAAAAATGTAGGAATGCAATGCTGTTACGTTGATCCATGCATAAAAGAAGAAACCAGGTTCTGTGTTTGGGTTTGTTTCTTGGTGATTTCTGTTGAGTGCATATGCGGCATCTGTATCTAGAAGGGAGCTTTGCATGCCCATAGTGCACGTCTTGAATTATGGGCTGTGTTATACAGGTTGATGGGAAAGGTAAAGATTCATGATGGTTTTAGTTAATGTTTGGAAGGGGTTTTAAATTTCTGTGTGTGACCGGCTTTGTTGGTGTGCATAGTTTGTGGTGCAAGGTGGGAAATTGAGTGGATTAGTGAGTGGCACAAACAATCGAACATCGAGTAGGCATTCAGAGTATCAAAGGCAACATGATCACAACAAATATCTCAAGGGACCCATTTAAGATATATATATTATAATTGGAGTTGTAAGAGGATTCAATTCAGCACTACAGCTAAGTTAACGCCTAGTCTAGAATACTGAATGAAAACCCTTATTGATATATCTTTAGGTCCAGTTCATGCGTTCTGGATGACTACCCCTATATAACACCCCTCTCTTGGAATCCCCCTGACCCCACTGAGCCAAGAAGTAGTTCTGTTTTGCAAGTTTAAAAGGTTTATTTGATAATTTAAAATATATATATATCACACTTTATAATAAGTTAATAATTGAATAGCACACTTAATCTGATATGATAAAGATCAACAATGGAGAATCTGGCACTAGCACACTTCTTATAATCACTAAGGAGTTGAGATGAAATGGATAAGGTAGCACACTGGTAAATAGGAACAAAAGTATAATGTGGTAGAGGATGCTTTATGTAAGCTCAGGTGGATGCAACATTCAATGAATGCAGTACAGAAAATACTCAATATGATTTCAACCAAACAATGTAATCACTTTTCTCTGGCAATCCCCTCCCCCCCTTTATGCAAGGCAAGGAAATGGAAGGAAAACACACAGTTCTCAGAAATGCAATCAATGTAAATCAGTTCACCCCAGCAAGCTTACACTACAGAAAACAGATAGGAGTTTTGAAAACACAGGCCCAAATGCTTTGATATGTGCTAGCAATGGATGAGAAATATGCTGGAAATGCTTTTTAATTCCCTTTCAGAGGTTCAGGGTGAGTGGTATCTAGTTAATATTAGTCCAGGCTCACACTAGCAATGGGGCAGGGATAGTTAGCAGGTTAAACGAATTTCTGGCAAATGGAAGGCAAGCAGCAGCAGTTTTTACATGTGAAGAAATTTGCAAATCGCGGCAAAATTCGCGGATGCGTGTTCCGCGATTGCGGTAAAACTATAAGGGGTAGGAATGCGGTTCTAGGTGCGATTCAAAGCTAAGATTCTAAGCTTTCAAATAAAAGTTATTGCAAGTCTCTAGCACAAACGGTTGCGGAGATATGAGCGATTTTGTGAAGGTCGTTTTTCAGATTTGAAATTTTAAACGCACACTTTTTCAGCTTTAAAAATGATGGCAGGATAACACAATTGCTAAGCTGTAGTTCTACTTAGGTTAAAAATGGATTGAATTATATTATTTTAACTAAGAGATGGGTTCTACACAGTTTTACTATGTACTCACACTATATTCTTGAATTAAATGGGCCTCGCCATGGATCTGGTCAGGGTTTTGGACTGGGCTCGGGTCTCTCTCTGGGCACAGCACTGCTTTCTCTCTGGGTACAGCACTGCTTTCTCCCTCTGGTCTGGTCTCTAGTTCTGGATAGATTGAAGTCTCTAGTTTGGCTCTCTGGAGGTTTGATGGAGGTAAAGTATGGATTTTTCCGGCAGAGCGTCCCGCTGCAGATGGAATTGAAAAGTCCCTATCTGTCCTGTCTGTCTGCTTTTATGTGTTTAGAATGTGGGTGTGTTCTAGCATCACTGACCCTACCTCTCTCTCAGCTTCCAATTGGTCAAACTTCCATTTATCATTTGATTGGGGAATGAACTGTGAGTCAGAGGGATGTCATTTTATGGCTTGCAGATAGGACACTCCTCTGTCAGATTGCACACATTCTATATTTGATAATAAAAGACATATTTCAGAGTTACACAGTTGTTTGAAATTACATATACATGGTGTGGCTGAATTTAGCCATGTCTCTGTCCAAATCTGCTGTTTCTAAGAGCTTGCATTCAGAAATGGCAGATAATTGACTTTTTAACTGATTTTTCACTTTCTGACATTGACCCAACTTTACATACATGTGTGCAGGGAGTAGGGACATTAACTGATGAAGTTTCAGATTTTTAACATGCATACATTTAGAGTAATATCCACTTTTCCGCTAAAACCCCCCTGAACATGCCACCGGGTCGAAAAACCTCTTAAACTGTGGGCAGAAAAATCACAAGAATTATGGTATCATTTATAAAATTTTCACATGTCCGCTCTATGAGTTATTCATCTTTTTAAAGTTATGTTCTGGCTCCAAAGGGGTGTGGTTTACCCTCAGCACAAGATTGAATTTCTGGTTTTTCCAGTTCTGCCAAGCCAGCTTGCTCTCACAGGCAGTGCTCCTCCCCTTTTTACGACCATTTACGACTCCTGCCAATAAAACCTTTGCCTGAGCCAGGACAGGGCTTTGTTCACTTTCCTGCAGAGCACAGGTAATTCAATTATCAGATAGATGGCATATCCTTAGTGTGAGCAGCAAAAGGGCAGCCAGGCCTGGGAACAGAGCTGTGACTCAAGTTTCACTCCTGATGGGGGTAGTTGCCAGGCAAATTGGAATCTCTTTAAGCTGTCATTTCTGTTCCCCAGTTTCTGCATTCAAATAAAACTAAATATTTTCACATATGCAGCTAGAAGGCTGATTCTAAGTTTAAAACTATGACATTTAAACAGTTACAAAGGCATGTGACACCAAACATAGGTCACTCATTTAATCTAACATTTTCGATTTTAGTGTCTTTAAATCCAGTGCAACTTAAACTGCTGCAATCCACAGCTCAGCCAGTCTTGTTATAAACCTTGTCTTATGATCTTCATTTCCCAGATTTTGTAGGCACACAAAACTCCATTCTGCCAAATGTCTGCTGGTGTTCAGTAAATATTTTGCACATATTGCAATGTTTGAAAATAGGCATTTTGACTTGCCTTCAGGGAAACAGAGTGGTTTTAAAACGCTGGCTTTTGGATAGTGGTGAGTACTGGTACTGCACCCATTTTTGGGATTTAAGAAATGAATTCCCCACAATTCTAGGTTGCATTTGGCAATCAGCATTGCCATTCCCAATGGTTTCAGACTACTGTGTGGGTAGTCCAATGGTGGTTTTAGGCAGTTTCCTTCTGTGCCCATAACATCGGCAAAAATGAATGGCAGCCTATTCTTCATGCATTTCCCTGTGCATTTTCTGGGAAGCTCTGGCCATCATGATGTTTTCCATGTCAGTACTGCACAGTTTTGAGGTATGGCTCGGATGCATGGGTAAATACATCCCACAAGCCCCCCTCTTGCGATGGCCATTCTATTTCACGAATGGGACTCGCAAGACCTGGGATGTTTCCTCATCTTCTTCCAATAGATGGCACAGTTCATCATCTTCTTCTCCATCCGGTACTGATCGATCGGTTCTCCTCGCCAGTCCTGATGGGAGTATTGGGCGGTCCACTGGGCCCATTGGATCTTCGTTCCCGGTCTCCGGATCGTCCTCCTTGGCCAGTCTCAAGGTCTTCTTTCTCCTAGGACGACAAAGGAAGAGCGGCAATACCTACTCATAGACGTTTTTCCACCACTGTTGAGATAGTGGGGCAGCATATGCATTTCATCATAACGAAACATTACATTCTTATTTTGAAAAACAGTATGACTAAGAGACAGTTTCATACAAATCACAGTATGTTAGAGACTAGATGTGGTATGTTTTATGATTGGAACTGAATTAGTCTGATACAGTACCCGCTAGGATTCCAGAGGATTCCTCCAGTTGTTGCAGAGTGTGCCTGGGATGGAAACATTTCAACTGGTTTATGTGGACCCACTTGTCTTCCCCCGCTGCCGAACCGCCTTTGGGGATGTGGATCTTGTAGGCCACAGGGGAGATTTTGTCTATGATCTCGAATGGTCCCTTCCATGTAGGCAAAAATTTGCGCTGCTTGGCCTGGTTCCTTTGGAAGTTGTATAGATAGACCCGGTCTCCCACCTGATATTCCTTCCTGGAAGTTTTCAGGTCATAGTGGGTCTTCATGCTATCAGCTGATCTTTCTAGATTCCGCTGAGCATAAGCAAAAGCATGTTGGAGGTGTTTCCTTAAATTCTCCACATACTCATGAGTAGTGGAGGCGTTTATCAGTGTCTGCTCTTGGGTCCTGTAGAGCAAATGCTGAGGAAGCACCATCTTGCGCCCAGTCATCAACTCAAATGGTGACATTTTGGTTGCAGATGAAGGGGTAGATCTGATAGCCATTAGGACCAGAGGTAATCGGATATCCCAACTTGGCCCAGAATCTGCCACAAACTTCTTTAATATGCTCACAATGGTTCGGTTATATCTCTCTACTGCCCCAGAAGAAGCTGGCCGATAAGCAATATGCAACTTCCTTTTGACCCCCAGTATCTCCCACATCTTTGTCATTACTTCACTGGTGAAGTGGCTACCTCTGTCTGACTCAATCCTTTGAGGTAGACCAAAACGGGAAAAGATGTGGTTAATCATCAAGGCAGCTGCAGTTTCTGCCTTGCAGTTTGGGGCTGGGAGACATTCCACCCACTTGGTAAACAAGCATGTCACAGTCAACATGTACTTATTCCCCCTAGCCGAGCGAATCACAGGGCCTACAAAGTCGATTTGTAAATCTGACCATGGCAGTGTCATTCCCCTCTTTTGTAAAGGCGCCCGGTGCGTAAGGGATGATGGCTGAAATTGTGCACACACAAGACACCCCTTCAAGTATTGGTCGAGGTCCTGCCCCATGTGTGGCCAGTATGCAACCTCTCTTAAGATTTCCAATGTTGTGTGAAACCCCCTATGACCGGCGGTGGCCGCATCATGGGCGTGACTTAACATCAGGCTTCGGAATGAGGTAGGAACCACCCACTGATCGTGGCCAGCTTTGGATTTCCTTACCAGCAAACCGTCTTGGATCCGGAACATTTTTGGACATTTCATCAACACTCTTAGGTCCTCTTTCCCAATGTAATCGGTATCCGTCAGGGGAAAGTTCTCAGGGTCCTCAAGGTGCTGGTAAAATTTACCAATAATTGGATCCCCCTTCTGAGCGGTAATCAAATCAGCATCAGGGGTCTCCTTACTCCATTGTGCAATTGAAAGGTCGTTGTGAGCATTTGTCTGGGACCTAGTGATGGCAGTGACCTGGATTTCCCCCAACAGGGACTCAATCTCAATTAGATCCCCTTGGATGGCTCCGGTTTTGGCCAGCTGATCAGCTAAGTCATTTCCAGTTTTGTCTGGTCCCTCTACTTTGGAATGACCCTTAATCTTTTTCCAATAGATGGTCATCTCATTCGATGTGACCAGATCATCAATGTTTTGGATCAACTTCCCATGTTTCAAGGGTTTGTTGTTAGCACATAACATGCCTCTGGTTTTCCAATTAACCAGGTGCTCCACGAACCCGTTCCGTACATAATCCGAATCTGTGATTATGACCAGTTCGTGGAGTTGATGCTGGACAGCAGTGAGGATGGCCTGATGCACAGCCATCAATTCTGCCACCTGACTACTTCGGGGACCAATTTTGTATCCAGCGGAGGGTTCTGGGGACTCATTCACCCATGCATTCCCTACGCCAGCCACCAGTTCTTTCTCCCCGTCGTTGTCAACATGGTAAGAGCATCCATCCACATAGACAGTGGGCATTCCCTCACACTTGTCTTCTTCGAAGACTTTGTGTGGGGAATTAAGGTATGCCTCCATGTTGTCCTTTATTTTTAGACCTTCGTCCTCGAGACAGTTTTCTCTGGCACAATCATGCAAGTCAGCCAGACCTTGCGCGAGGGGACTCTTCTTGTTTTGGCCATATCTGACCTCCACAGGAAAGCCTTGCATTGACAGAATCCAGGAAGTAATTCGGGAATTACTCACATTTCCGGCCCGGATTCTGTCACTTTGGAGATATTGCAGAGGCTGGTGCTGAGTCTCCACTATAATGTGTTCCCCCTGGATAAACGGACGGTAATTCTTCAATGCCCACACCGTTGCCAGGAGTGCCTTCTCACAATCGTTGAATTTTTCCTCCACAGAGGATAAAGTTTTGCTCGCATAGGAGATTACTTTATTGACCTTGTCATGCTATAATACTGCCGTCAAGCACGTATTAGAGAACCCCGTCTCCAGGAAGAACTCCTTGTTTCTGACAGGGTAAGCTAGGCAAGGCACTTGTGAGAGGCTTCTCTTGAGTTGTCTTACTGCCTCGGCTTGTTCTGGACCCCATTCCCACTTGACCCCCCCCTTCAGGAGATGAATCAGGGGTCTGGTGATCTCTGCGTAGCCCTCAATGAACTTTCTGCTGTAATTAGTCAGTCCAAGGAGGCTCCTTAGTTCCCGCAGAGTTGTGGGGTCTTTCAATTTTTGGAGGGCTTCCACTTTCTTTTCCTGGGGACAAAGACCCTGAGGAGTAATCTCATGCCCCAAGAAGTTAACACGGGTTTTACACCACTGTGCTTTCTGAAAGGAAAGTTTTGCTCCGGCGGCCCTCAACTGTGTCAGAACATAACGGATCTCCGCTATGTGTTCCTCAACAGTTGAACTTTTGATGAGGACATCATCTACATAAGCCAGGTTACCCCTTGCACCCAAGTCGGGCATGGCCTTGTGTAGAAAAATGTTGAATTCATTGCCGGAGTTGAGGTATCCGAAGGGAGTCCGGGTCCATGTGTACTGCTGGCCCCCTCAACGGGGATTTCCTTCCCGTCAAAGTTCTGTAGTTGTCCTGGAAGAGAGGTGAGAGGAATTTGGTAATTCTCTCCCCTTCCTGCATTCAGTTCGTCAAAGGCCCTTCTGGACAGAAGGGTAGCTTGAGATCCAGTGTCCACCAGTGCCGAGATTGTACCCTGCCCCTGTACTTGTACCGGGGCATAATATCTTCCCTCCTTCTCCTCAAGGGGGCACAGATAATGCACATTTTTGGACAACTGGTGGGCTAACTTTCTGGTTTTGGACATCGCGAGAGAAGAATTTTGGGGAGAATTCTGTGGAGAGTCTTGGGAATCTGAAAGAAAAAGTTGGCAACTGGAGATCAGAGCCATTGTGGGTTCCCCTGGTTCCGGTTCTGGGCCGCCCCCCCCTTTTTGGAGGCAGTCCCCAGGATGGGTTTGAACCAGGGGATTTTCTTGCTGTTGGTTCTGGGATGAGATGGTGGGCGGCGGTAGCTCAGTCTCCACATCTCCCCAGTCTGGATTTGCATCCCTAGGGACCCATTTTTCTTTGGGAGGAGTTCCCCCCTCTCTGAAGGAGAAGATCCTTTCCCCAGGATCCTCTGAGGATCCCTCTCCCTCAAATTGGAAGATCTGTACCTCCTCCTCAAACTGAGTCTGTTTGGGTCTTTTGTTTCTCCTACCCCCCCCCTGCTCCTTAGGAGGCAGACTTTCAGGGGCAAGAGATTTTGTTTCCGGTTCCTGGGTTTCTAGGGGCTGTTTACAAGTGAGGAAGGAAGCTTCCTCCAAGGCTTTACACCCCCCTTCCCCTTGTGCCTCCTCCCTGGGAACCGGTGAGTTATCGGGGTGCTGCCCCCGTCATTGTTCTGGAGCACCAGGTCCAGAGTTGGGTGCGTTCTGCGCCGGCATGCTGATCTGAGGGTTCTGCTGAGCCCTCAGTATGTGACCCATATCCCGCGCCATGTTTTGAACCTGGCGCTCTAACTGGGAAACCCGCTCAGGCTGATACGGGGCCCTGTTTTCTCCCCTGGGCTGATCCCGGGAAGGGTAGCTGTCCCTTCTCTGGTAATACCCCGGGTTGGGAAGATTTGGGTACCCCTCCACCCTTGGCCTCCCCTCTCCCGGATTCAGTGGTCTGGGCTCAGGGAATTGGGGAAAGAAGGATGGATGGTTTTGGGGCTGAAAGTCGGGTGGATATCTGGGGAAAAAGTTCTGCCCAGGGTTTGGTAAATTTCTGCCCTCCTGTGGGAAGTTTGGAGGGAAGTTCCCTGGGTTAGGTGCTTGTCTGGATCCCCCCCTTGGGCTGGAGGAGTCCACACATAACCCAGGATGGGTCGATTTCCCTTGTAACGGGGACTTACATAATCAGGAGAGCGAGGGACCCCATTTGTGGGGCTGCCTCCTTGGCTCCCTGTCTGTGACTGACCCGAGGACCTCCTGGGCCTAGCATTATTAGGTGCAGGCAGGTTTTTAGGCCCCCCCATCTCCAAATCCAAAACGGGGGTGACCTTTACCTCTGCCACCTTGGCAGCAGCAGGGGTGCTGTTGGCTTTGGGGTTTTTCTGGGCATTACTTTTGCTATCTATCGGTTTCTGCACCTCATAGATCTGGGTAGCCTGTTCAATGACCCAGTATAAAGATCTTTTCTCGTGAAAATCCCTCACGAGCTGGGTCATGATATATTTGGGCAAGGCATGGAAAAACGTATTTATAAATTCCCTGCTATCCGTGCGCACCCTTCTTGTGGTCTGTGCAAAAGCCCGCTTTAACTCCTGCACAAATTCTTGTGGGGCCTGATCCTCCCCACATTGCAAATTGTAGGCTGCCTTGCGAGCCTCTTGAGGATTTCTGTGAACAGAAAAATGTTTCAAGATGGCCGCCTTATAGGTGGACCATCTTAAATGATTTTGGTCCTCCAGCCCCGCAAAGAAACTGGAGTATTCCGGGGAGAAGGTCCACTTTACATATTGAATACAGCTTTGGCTGTCCTTCAAATGGAAAGTCTCCATCATTTGTTCAAACAACTCTAAGTGCTCCCAAACAGAATACTTAGCGTTCTTATGGTAAGGCGTGATGACGCTCCTGATCGCCTTAATCTGCTTTAAAGGGTCCTTAAGCAAGGCCCTTTTTGTCTTATTGGCCTTTTTGGTTCGGGTAACCCTTGTCCATTCTTCCTCGGACTCAGAGGCACTGCTCCCAGAGGTTCCCGTCTGTTCTTCCAGGTTTTCCCGGATTCTGCGAGCCTGGGAATGGCTGGCAGAATGTGGGGACCTGGTCTCCTGTGTCCTGCGCAGTTCAGAGGAGTCTTCAGATTCCTCCTTGCTGCCAGGATTTGATGGGTACCCCCTCCACTGACCTAACTGGGCAGAGGTTTTCAGGATGCCCTTAATGGGCCTACTCTCCTGGGGTTCCCCATTGAACTGTACTGTACTTGGGTGCCCATACCCGGATGCCCACCCCTCCATTCCTGAGTGGTACTGGCCTATGAGCCCCATACTCTTAGCTGGATAGTAATCTGCCATCCCTGTGGCCCTGTGCTCATGTGCGCCAGGGGACATGGGGGTGGTAGAGTCCAGGGACTGGGGGAGATGAAGGCCCCTGGTGTTAGGGCTCCTGCGGTTATGGTCAGGAGTCTCTCTTTCCCAGCGGACCTCATCTCTATCCGCCCCTGCTCCCTGTTGCAATGCAAGAGCCTGCATTTGTGCTTTCAGTTCCTCTGTTAAGGCCTTACTCGACTCTATCAGTCTCTCCTGCATCGCTACCTGTTGTTGGAGCCTATCATTGTGTTGACAGAGGGCCTCATTTTCCCTCTGTGCTTCCTGGTTGGTCCTGGAGAAGTGGGCCAGTCTTTCCTGCAGGAGGGTTACCTCCTGAGCTGTGTCCCTATTGGCCTGCTCCTTTCTTGCTAGAGCATCCTCCACCCTCCTGGTGTGCTCTAGCAAGTTCTGGTGTTCTTTTTGGAGGTCACCCAGTCCCTGGTGGGCGAGGTGATTTTCTTCCAAATTTCTTTTTAAATGGCAGACTTCCTGGCCTAAGGTATCCCTTTCCTGACTAAGAGCCTGCATCTGTGCCGCCAGGTCGTCCCTTTGCCTTTGGAAGGCACCAGCATTCTGGCGCTCCTGATCAAACTCTGCCTGGGTATCCAGGTCTTTCAGAATTAGTTTGTTGCTCTCTGCCTTCACTCTATCTAGGTGGCCTTGCAGGGTGACTACCTGCTCAGCACATACCCTGTTGAAGTCCAGTTGTTGCTCCAGCTTTTTCTGGTTTTGCAGTAGGGAGTCCAAACCTTCTTGGTATTCCTTCTGCAAGGCCAGAAATCTGGTATCCTGTTCTACCTTTTCCTGTTGCAGCACATCCATATCCTTCTTTATTTTAATGATGTGCTGCCTACTATCATCTTCTGACTCCTGGCTCCTCTGCAGCCTCTGCTCAGAAGAGACCAGGTCAGATTGGACCTTCTCTAACGCCATCTGTTGCCTATTTGCCAGATTTTGGCTTTCAGCACATCTATCCTGCATGTCTCCCATATGTAGGTACAGGTATGCTGCTATCCTGGCAATCTTATTGTGTTCCTCTTTGGCTTTAGGAGCCATATATAGTTCACTCAGGGCCACATGTAAGGGACTCTGATCTCTATATATATCTGACCCTGTTTCAGTGACCTGTCGCGTGATGGCCTGCAACCAGGCATCCTGGCCCTGTTCGGTCCATTCACCTCTCACAAATAGCTTATGCAAGAGGTGCTCTCTGGCTATTTTCATGTCTACTAAGGTCGTCATTCTAGAGATTGGTCTCTGTCCTGACTTACAGAAGTTTGTATTTTATTTTTGCAGAACAGAACTTTTCTTGGAGTGTCCCTTTTGAGGAATGCTTCACAGCGTAATGCAGCGTGGTGATCCGACCGGATGTATGTATCCCGTCAGTTAGCACACTGTATTAAGCTGCACAAGTGGTAAATCTAACCCAACGTCTCGGCTCGAGCCCCCAATTTGTAAGAGGATTCAATTCAGCACTACAGCTAAGTTAACGCCTAGTCTAGAATACTGAATGAAAACCCTTATTGATATATCTTTAGGTCCAGTTCATGCGTTCTGGATGACTACCCCTATATAACACCCCTCTCTTGGAATCCCCCTGACCCCACTGAGCCAAGAAGTAGTTCTGTTTTGCAAGTTTAAAAGGTTTATTTGATAATTTAAAATATATATATATCACACTTTATAATAAGTTAATAATTGAATAGCACACTTAATCTGATATGATAAAGATCAACAATGGAGAATCTGGCACTAGCACACTTCTTATAATCACTAAGGAGTTGAGATGAAATGGATAAGGTAGCACACTGGTAAATAGGAACAAAAGTATAATGTGGTAGAGGATGCTTTATGTAAGCTCAGGTGGATGCAACATTCAATGAATGCAGTACAGAAAATACTCAATATGATTTCAACCAAACAATGTAATCACTTTTCTCTGGCAATCCCCTCCCCCCCTTTATGCAAGGCAAGGAAATGGAAGGAAAACACACAGTTCTCAGAAATGCAATCAATGTAAATCAGTTCACCCCAGCAAGCTTACACTACAGAAAACAGATAGGAGTTTTGAAAACACAGGCCCAAATGCTTTGATATGTGCTAGCAATGGATGAGAAATATGCTGGAAATGCTTTTTAATTCCCTTTCAGAGGTTCAGGGTGAGTGGTATCTAGTTAATATTAGTCCAGGCTCACACTAGCAATGGGGCAGGGATAGTTAGCAGGTTAAACGAATTTCTGGCAAATGGAAGGCAAGCAGCAGCAGTTTTTACATGTGAAGAAATTTGCAAATCGCGGCAAAATTCGTGGATGCGTGTTCCGCGATTGCGGTAAAACTATAAGGGGTAGGAATGCGGTTCTAGGTGCGATTCAAAGCTAAGATTCTAAGCTTTCAAATAAAAGTTATTGCAAGTCTCTAGCACAAACGGTTGCGGAGATATGAGCGATTTTGTGAAGGTCGTTTTTCAGATTTGAAATTTTAAACGCACACTTTTTCAGCTTTAAAAATGATGGCAGGATAACACAATTGCTAAGCTGTAGTTCTACTTAGGTTAAAAATGGATTGAATTATATTATTTTAACTAAGAGATGGGTTCTACACAGTTTTACTATGTACTCACACTATATTCTTGAATTAAATGGGCCTCGCCATGGATCTGGTCAGGGTTTTGGACTGGGCTCGGGTCTCTCTCTGGGCACAGCACTGCTTTCTCTCTGGGTACAGCACTGCTTTCTCCCTCTGGTCTGGTCTCTAGTTCTGGATAGATTGAAGTCTCTAGTTTGGCTCTCTGGAGGTTTGATGGAGGTAAAGTATGGATTTTTCCGGCAGAGCGTCCCGCTGCAGATGGAATTGAAAAGTCCCTATCTGTCCTGTCTGTCTGCTTTTATGTGTTTAGAATGTGGGTGTGTTCTAGCATCACTGACCGTACCTCTCTCTCAGCTTCCAATTGGTCAAACTTCCATTTATCATTTGATTGGGGAATGAACTGTGAGTCAGAGGGATGTCATTTTATGGCTTGCAGATAGGACACTCCTCTGTCAGATTGCACACATTCTATATTTGATAATAAAAGACATATTTCAGAGTTACACAGTTGTTTGAAATTACATATACATGGTGTGGCTGAATTTAGCCATGTCTCTGTCCAAATCTGCTGTTTCTAAGAGCTTGCATTCAGAAATGGCAGATAATTGACTTTTTAACTGATTTTTCACTTTCTGACATTGACCCAACTTTACATACATGTGTGCAGGGAGTAGGGACATTAACTGATGAAGTTTCAGATTTTTAACATGCATACATTTAGAGTAATATCCACTTTTCCGCTAAAACCCCCCTGAACATGCCACCGGGTCGAAAAACCTCTTAAACTGTGGGCAGAAAAATCACAAGAATTATGGTATCATTTATAAAATTTTCACATGTCCGCTCTATGAGTTATTCATCTTTTTAAAGTTATGTTCTGGCTCCAAAGGGGTGTGGTTTACCCTCAGCACAAGATTGAATTTCTGGTTTTTCCAGTTCTGCCAAGCCAGCTTGCTCTCACAGGCAGTGCTCCTCCCCTTTCCTCAGGAGGAAGCCACTTTTTACGACCATTTACGACTCCTGCCAATAAAACCTTTGCCTGAGCCAGGACAGGGCTTTGTTCACTTTCCTGCAGAGCACAGGTAATTCAATTATCAGATAGATGGCATATCCTTAGTGTGAGCAGCAAAAGGGCAGCCAGGCCTGGGAACACAGCTGTGACTCAAGTTTCACTCCTGATGGGGGTAGTTGCCAGGCAAATTGGAATCTCTTTAAGCTGTCATTTCTGTTCCCCAGTTTCTGCATTCAAATAAAACTAAACATTTTCACATATGCAGCTAGAAGGCTGATTCTAAGTTTAAAACTATGACATTTAAACAGTTACAAAGGCATGTGACACCAAACATAGGTCACTCATTTAATCTAACATTTTCGATTTTAGTGTCTTTAAATCCAGTGCAACTTAAACTGCTGCAATCCACAGCTCAGCCAGTCTTGTTATAAACCTTGTCTTATGATCTTCATTTCCCAGATTTTGTAGGCACACAAAACTCCATTCTGCCAAATGTCTGCTGGTGTTCAGTAAATATTTTGCACATATTGCAATGTTTGAAAATAGGCATTTTGACTTGCCTTCAGGGAAACAGAGTGGTTTTAAAACGCCGGCTTTTGGATAGTGGTGAGTACTGGTACTGCACCCATTTTTGGGATTTAAGAAATGAATTCCCCACAATTCTAGGTTGCATTTGGCAATCAGCATTGCCATTCCCAATGGTTTCAGACTACTGTGTGGGTAGTCCAATGGTGGTTTTAGGCAGTTTCCTTCTGTGCCCATAACATCGGCAAAAATGAATGGCAGCCTATTCTTCATGCATTTCCCTGTGCATTTTCTGGGAAGCTCTGGCCATCATGATGTTTTCCATGTCAGTACTGCACAGTTTTGAGGTATGGCTCGGATGCATGGGTAAATACATCCCACAGAGTGTCAAAATGGACTTCATTTATAACCACAAATCCGCAACTGCCTAACATATATCTCTGAGGACTCCACTGACAGCCAAAGACTCTTGTGAACATTTTTAATGATAAGGTACCTCTCGGCTCCCCCTGGTCCCAAAACAAATATAATGAGTAAGCATCATGCTGTGCAACGGCAGAGAAAAGTGTCATACTGTCAACATTACGGTAGGCCCTTTAGGATTAGCTCATCACAGTGCACCACATTATATCCTATAGGAACTACTGTGCTAATGCCCAGATTGATCCCTTTGGTTTATGCATTCCTAATGCTCTTGGCTTCTACCCCACAGCCATGAAACACTGGCTCTGATCTGTCAGATTGTGCTGCAGTGTGGAAGCAGTAGTCAAGTCACAGTCAGAGACATGAAAGTGCTGTGTGAGGTGTGATATTGGGACAGTTGTTTGGTAGGTTTCTCAGTGGTTAAGCTGCCCTCAGGTCTATAGACACAGGTTGCAGAGAGACAATTTGGTATGATCTGTTGCCTTAGGATGATACTTTGGCAAGATGCTTAGTGTGGTGCTGCCCTGAGAGTAATATTATGCAGTTCTATGATCCTAAAGCCCAAGTATGCTGCAGGCATCCTGCAGTAGATACTATTGGGATCACAACAAGGGCAAATGTTGTATGTTGCCTTTGTAGGGGGCAGCTAGTTCCAGTTGATGGTAAAAGCTGGGTGGTGAAAATGTTTTGTTGTCCTTGTACCTTGGTAAATGGAAAGGTCTTTAGTTATTCACAGAAAGGTTAGTTAACCCTGAGATGTGCGAATCCAAAGTTAAGCCTTGATTATTGATTTGCTCAGAACTTAAATTCTTAGCTGTCTAACAGTGACAAGCTTCATTTAAGTGTTTCCATCATTAATTCTGCTTCAACTTTAATTTGACATATTATTTAAAGTATGTTTGTACAGTATCTGTCAAGGGAAAACAAGTAGGCTTACAATAACACAAGTTATATATAACTCCATTTTGGATTTTTAACACATTTAGAATTTGGGTGGGTCGCTTCAAAGTACACCTATGTGATATTTCGGTAGGGAGGGGACACATGTCTCAGATATGAGTACATACTTATCTTACCTCACCACAGATATCAGAAATGAAGTAGAAGTATTCTGAATATCCATGTGCTGAGCCTTTTTGTTCATATATCTCATCCTAACATAACAATGAGTGGCAGTATGGTTAACGAGGGGAGCCGCAGCTTATTTGAACCACTTATTTTTTTTTTTTAATTATTTGCATGAAATTCGTCATGCCAATCCATGTCACAATCCTTTAAAAAGGAAAACTAAAATAAAACCAGCTATGAAGAAGAAGAGAGACCTGAACCCAACCAGTCCATTCATGAGGGATTTGTTTCCTCTTTCTGCATCAGAATTTCATTCGTGACTGCTACAGCAGCCATAACCACTGGTACCCTTTCCCCACTTACAACTTGGTCCTACCAACCTGCAGGGTCCAATGATATTACGTGTTAGAAAATGCCCAAAATGTGTTGTTCTTTCATTGATCAGTCCATAACAAACCAGAAAGAGGTGTTTTAAGGTATCCACAGTTCCCTCAACCCTGCAGAAACGACGTTGGTTATCTTTGGGGGCTGCAGCAGACATCCTAGTTGAGATTATCTAGCAGGTTTAACTTAATCCTGATAAATTCGTCCCTGTGGTATTTGCTCGGGAATTTAGTCAGGTACCTTGGTATTACACACAAAGGCCTTGGTTCCTGCTTCAGGTGGTAAAATAGCATATAGCTGCATGCTTCATTGAGGATGGAGATCCAGTCGTTCTGCCACAGCTTGGTTTTCATCCTACATGGGTTTGATTCTAAGTCCTCCTCCATACATCCAGTCTCCTTCAGCTTACACAAGTTCACATCCACCCAGGCCTTCAGTGCCCTATTGGACCCCTTCAAAATTGTGTGGTAAATCTTCTCCATAGTTTTCATATATGAAACCCAAAAGGCATTTTCAGAAGTGGGCAAGTCGTTTCCATTCCACCATGGCCCTTAATGAGGAAAGGCCCAGTTATCTGTGTAGAATCTGGATGGGAATGGATGTTGGGACTCTCAGGACTCTCTTCTAATAAATGCCCTCCAGTATTGGCCATAAATCACTAGTTATTGACAAGATTTCTTCTAACCCATACATTAAGACTGCAACAACATTTGTCTTGTAAAATTCCAAGACCGGCACCAATGAAAATCAACCACATTTGTCTTGTAAAATTCCAAGACCGGCACCAATGAAAATCGACCACATTTTGTTTTCAGAGAGATGGCTTCACTTGCCAATGTCTTGGCTTTATGATGCAGGGATACTAAAGCTGGAGTTTGGGCACTGCTGTTTTTAGTCAGTATTCCCAGGTACTTGAATGACGCAACCTCTTTGATACGTGTTGGCCCCAAATATCATACGTATTTTGAGTTCGGCTTTTTTGCATTTCCCAGCACCAGGATCTTGATCTTTCTGACATCTATCTAGAGATCATTGCCATCCACATATTCTCTCAGCTTGTCTAACTGTCTCTGCAAACCAACACCCGTTTGGTCTATTAATACCATGTCTTCTGCATAGAGAAGGTGGCCAAGATGGACGCTGCCTACATGCAGTGGAAAGCTTTTTGCTGTGACCAAAGTTTGGTCAATATCGGCCAAGAAAAGGTGAAACAGTGCTGGTGCCAGCGTGCGTCCTTGCTTGAATCCTCTGGATGATATTATCTCTTGTGACAGATGACCTCTCTTATTCAGTCGTACTCTCATACTAGCATTAGTACAGAGAGGTGGGCAGAGGGGGAGGAGTCGCACTGATTTTTAAATCCTCTCTATCTGGGAAACAAGTGGGACAATTATGAACGGCATTGAATCTCTACCGGTGAAAATAGGACTCAATGCTGAATCCACTTTGAACCTACTCTTGATCCACAGGCTACCTTCCACGACAGAAGAATTCACTCTGGCATTGTCCAATCACTTGTTGTCTTTCCTTAAACCCAAGTCTAGTTTTCTAGTACTGAGCGTCTTTAATTATTGGTGGGGCCACAAGGATGATCTTGTGGCTGCTGAGCTAGAGATGACCTTGGCCAATTTAGGGGCTTTGAGCAGTTGATTAGATCACCAACCCATAGTGTTGGTCACACGCTTGATTGGATATCCACCATTAATGTTACCATAAATGATTTGTGGGTATCTCCCTGTCCCTGGTCTGATCATGCCTTTGTACATTTCTCCATCCGGGCCGACTTCCCCATGAAATTGAGGAATATAGGGACCCTCAGGAAATTTGGGAGAAATCCGAAATGATCTTGAAGGACCACAAAGAACCCTTGTTGAGATCAGCTATTGATTTCTCATCCTCTGACTCTGCGGCAGGGGTGTCCAAAATTCTCTTATCCAGTTTGGAGCACATTACCAACGCTTTAGCTCTGAGGAAACTCAGAAAAGTCAGGGATAGGGCCATAAATAAACTTTGTTTTTTTCCTGAATTACAAAAGCTCAAATCCACTTTCCTGATCCTTTTTTATCATTGGAAATGTTATCCTAATCCAGGTGCACTGGTGGAATGCACAGGTGTTGCCAAGGCCTACAGACAGGCAATTATGGATGGCAAAAAAAATTCCTTCAACTCATGATACTCTAATGTTCAATCTGGGGACAAGGACATTTTTAAAATATTTAAAGAGCAGCAAACCACAACCTCCTCTAAAGTTGGTCGAATGGTGAAGGACATGGCATGGTGTCAGGAAATTCAAGATGCCATGGTCAGTAAACAGAAATATATCAAAGCAGACATATCCCGTAGGAAAGATGACTCTCTGCTAGATTTCAGTGATGTCAGGAAGGAGTCCTACTCAAGGTGTGTCTCCATCCCACAGTTCAATTTTTCTCCCATTTCAATAGACACATTTTCAGATGTAGTGAATCTCCTTAAAAGCACTAGATGTAAAGGTGACCCTTCCTTTGCAATGATCATTAACACCTGCCCTCCGACACTACTTGCAGCTTTCTGCAAGTTCGTGACTGCCTCGCTTATTGAAGGACACGTACCGGCCGACTTAAAACAAGCCTGGGTTACTCCAATTCTCAAAAAACCTGGCCTGCCTACGGAGGTGCCATAGAATTACAGGCCGATTACTAACACGCCATTTTTATTGAAAATTCAGGATTGTGTGGCATACGGGCAGATTGCTCAAAATCTTAATAAATTCCCTTTCTTGAACATTCGCCAATCAGGATCTAGAGTGGATTACGGTACAGAGACTGCATTATTGGACTTGAAGTCCAGGCTCCTGCTGCATCGAATGGACAAGGGTCTTTCTTCCATGTTGATGCTTTTAGACCTATTGACTGCATTCAACCTGGTTGACCACTCAATATTGGTAGCCATGCTGGAGGAAGTGGCCAATTTCTCCCCAGCAGTAGTACGCTGGATTGCCTCATTCCTGAATAATAGAGAAAGTACAGTTTTCTCTGTGGAGGCTGAGGTAATCCCTGTCCCTGTTGAATACAGTGTCCTGCAGGGTGCCTGTATTGCCCCCTGCCTCTATAACATCTTCATGGCCCCCTTTTTTGCCTTGCTGGATCAGGAGGGGATCATGTTTACCAACTATGTAGGCGATACGCATTGGGTCATCCCCTGGGTGGTACTCATGCTAGGGATGAAAAAGAACTGAACAGAGTTTATGCATCCACTGAGAACTGGATATATTGGAATAACTTAGCCCTTAATAGGGCCAAGACTGAGTTGCTGATTATTGGAATGCAGCCCATGCTATCTAAGCTGGGTCCTGTGTATGATGTCTGTCAACTGGGTGATGTTTATCTCATCCCTCAAAAGAATGTTAAAACTCTGATTGTCATATTTGACCAGCAGCTCACTATGAAGGCCCACATAGGGAGCCTGGGTTCATCAGCAGCATATTATATCAAGCCCTTAGCTCACCTGAGACCTTTCATTTCACAGGCCAATGCAGGGACAATAGCTAAAGCTATTGTAGGTGTAGATTATTGTTTCAACTTCTTAGCTAGACTTAGTAAAGCTAAAGGGAATAGATTACAAGTAATTCAAAATGGTGCAGTGAGGGTGGTCCTTGGCCTCTCCCGAACGAGACCATCTCTCAGATGCAAGAAGTGCATTACATTGGCTTCCGGTGGAGGCTCATGTTCGCTTCCG
The DNA here is from genome assembly GCF_040938575.1 of Ambystoma mexicanum. Taxonomy (NCBI): domain Eukaryota; kingdom Metazoa; phylum Chordata; class Amphibia; order Caudata; family Ambystomatidae; genus Ambystoma; species Ambystoma mexicanum. The sequence continues at coordinate 657,846,855 of NC_090932.1, read as the reverse complement.
CCTCCTAGTGATCACGTTTAAATACACTCTTGGCATTATGCATAGTTATCTGCAGGATCTTTTGCAGAAAAAATTTAGAGCAGATCCCTTAGATCTTCTAATCAGAAATCTTAATGATCCCAAGATACAGAACTACAAAGGCAGAAAAGGGAGCTTTTTACATTGCGGCTCCTAAAGCCTGGACTAACCTTCCTCTTTATCTCAGAACTCAGTCCAAGTTGGAACCCTTCAAGAGAAATCTGAAAACATAGATGTTCGCATAATCTTTTTGCTGGTTTCTCCACCTATGAGTCTCTTCTCTGTCACTGCTAATGTGCTGCGATTTCGTTTGTCAGCGCCCTAATACCCATGGGTCCAAGGCTTGCACTTTATAAATGTAAAAAGTAAAAGTAAAAGTAAAGTATTAGAAGGAAGCGAGACCAAGGGTTCTAGGAGGGACCTTGGACAGTTTCAGTTCACTCGTTTGTTCCACTATCGTGATTGACCCACCTGGTTGAAAGCCTGGATGAGGCCTATAAATGCCAAAAAATTCTTAGTTTAACATCTGCTACTCTTCCCTTCAAGATGTTTAGGATCAGAATGTTCATCCCACATACAAAACCCGTTTGAAATCGTTTGTTACGACTGTCTCGCCCAGACCATTCAGACAATGTTTCTGGACAATAAGTTTAAACAAAAGGTGAATGAAAAAGGCCCAGTGATCTTGTTTTAACATTGCGTTGGTAAGGCCATCAAGTCCGAGAGCACGAGAGCCATTCAACTTCTTCAACTTTTCCATGATATCCTCAATGACGAAAGCAATGTTCCATGGCGAGGGCTCCTCGTTCATTACCAGGAGGTTGGATTCCCCCTTTTCTTCATAAAGATCCTGGAAGTGGGCTACCCAAGCTTCCTCTCAGATGCTGTTAATCTGTGGTAAGGTAACAGACCCTAAATTCCTTTTTATCAGGGACCAAAATTCACCTGTCCTTCTCCCACAGATTATTTTCAGTGTGTTTTCTGAGTCGTGTTGATACATGTTTAGCCTGTGGGCATGCAACCAGTTATTAAAGTGCTTAGTTGCTGCCTTTGTTCAGTGGATATCATCCGGTTGGTTTGAGTTCTTGATTCTTTGTAATGTCCTCCAGATTTCTTTTCTCTTGGCAACTAGAGCTCCGTCGTAGGAGTGCAAAGCATTTCTTCCTTCATGGGGCTTTACCCCAAGCTTTGTGTAGAAACATTTAAGAAAAGGTGAAATGCACTAAGCCCCACTCTTCCACTCTTCTCTCGTCTCGTCTGAAGGTTGGCCGAATATGAATCTGGAGGACAAGTGGTTGATCGCGGCGCTAAGCATTCTCAGTCTTGTCCCTCCATTGCATTTGGTGACATGGCCCGTCATTTTGGTCCTGTCAAAGTTGTTCTTTCCAGTCCAAGTCATTGCCCGCACGTCATGATAACTATGAGAGGTTTGGACAATTTTAAATGAAGAAACAAATTGTAGTAAGCCCCCGTAGACAAATATGTAGTCTATGATTGCTGCCTGGCCGTCTCTTGACTAGGATGGTCGCAGGGGCATATTGTCTAACATTTCACTGTTCAGCATGTGCATATCTCTGGATGCCATAAGAGATACCAAAGCCACACTTCTTGTCACCAGGGAACTTGTCTTGAAGACGTAATTTGACATGGCATCCCCAATCAGACACCTTTCATTCAAATCCCCACACATGATGATGTTACAAAAATTGTGAAGGGTGAACATGTTGTCCATCAGAGTGGCCACCATATCCAAAAAGACTTGGTTTGACAAAACTCTAGGATTCCAGTAGAGATTTATGATTGCAAGGCAAAGGACGCCTACCTAATTGTGCTCTTCTGCAGAGGGGCGAGGGGACCAGCCCACTATGATCTCCTGGGCAATCAGGTTCAGCCCACACCAGGACCCAATTGCAGTCAAAAAGTTGGATGATGGTATTCTTCAGGTCCTTTTACTGCTGGGCTTAGAGCTATATAATCACCATCCAGGTGATGTTTCTGACACAGCAAGGTCTCCTGAAAACAGTGAATGTCATAATCACCCAAGTCCATGTCACTATTAGTCGTTAGGTGCCCAAACCATCTTGTGTTCCACAATGCCATCCTTAGTTTCCTCGGTTGAGCCCTCTTGTCTAGCTAGGATCCTTTGTGGACAGCCAATGCTCCTGAGAGCCAAGAGCAGCAAAATGTATCCACGATACCAGGTACGGCCTCAGGCATCAACTTTACCTCTCTTGTTAGACCATCTTTGTTATTGACATGCACTGTGATGTTGAAGTTAGGTCTTCATGTTCCCGAAGGGCTTGCTTCATCACAAGTGAATCTTGTGAGTTAACTCTCTTGGGTGGGATGCTTGGTGTGTTTGCCGTATGCAGATCATCCTGGGCTTCTCCGCCTTGTTCTGGTTGGCATTTTGTTTTAGGTCTTAATTCCCTGATTCTGTTTTCAAGCAACCCTTCTTGGACAGTTTCTTTTTCAGCTGTTAGGTCAAAGGCCAGCATTTCCAGGCTTTCGCTGCTTCCAGCAACATACCCTTCATGACGATAGAGGTTGTGTGGATGCGTCATCCACAAATTTGATGATCTTTGAATCACAACAGGTGATCTGATGCAAGTTTGGAATGCATTGTAAAAAGTCCAATATCAGATTGTCCTCTCTGTCCACTATTCTTTCCAGCTTCATGGAACGGGTGCTTTTCCTCCCTTGTCGACCTTGATGACCCATAGGCCTGGCGGGCCCTGATACTCCTTCTCTCCAACACTGTCCCATTGGTGAACTGATCTAGACTTTTTTTGTTGGCAATCCTAACATTGTTGCCGGAACTTGAACCTTGATTAAGCTGGTTTATTTTGATGCTTGGCATGGGGATTACAGGGACCGGCCCTGCACCCCACTGTCCTCCCTGCTGAAACAGGACTAAGGCAAGGGGACTCTTCCCCGTTTTTGGACGTACAATCATTTACCACGATCTCCCCTGCACGTTGATGTTTTTCAATGGCTTTTCGGCTTTTGTCTTTAGGTAATAGACATTTTTCAGGGGCATGCCCAATGCCCCACTCCCCCCCCAGTATGACGGGACTGGGTCAGGGTGCACTTTCCCCCTTGTTGGAAAAAAGATTGTTAACCACAGTCTCCCCTGCATCTTGATGTTTCTCAATGGCTCTATGCCTTTTTTCGTCCGGTGTTAGCAATTTTACAGGACTGTCAGTCCTGAATATATTTTGAGCCTCCTTGCTCATCGAGCCCTGCGTCAGGTCCCCTCTTGGTGCTGTCATGCTATGGCAGGGTTCAAGCTCTGAATCTGACTCTTTAATTGAAGATGTTGAAAGGTTAATTAGATCGTCCGAGGCATTACCTTCTTTATCCCGTCTTTAGGATCCCATTGAGCTAGCTGGGTCTGCTACGATCAACACGGGGCAGATAGCCTCGGACGCTTGTGTAACACTTTCCTCATTGTCTTCATCCTGAGAAACAGTTGCAGGCACAAGGATGCCTCTGAAATATGTTCTAGAGTCTCTAGAGTTGTTTCAGCGATAGATTTTCTGGGCTGGCTGGTTTAACAGCAGTTGGTCTTTATTCTTCTTCTTCTAATTTTTTGAATGAAATATAGGCTATTCCTTATTTGTTTTGCATGGTCTTCTTGTTGCTGGCGTTTGGACATCATATCCTTCGCTAGGTGGTATCTCAGCCTCCTGAACCACATTTTCAGGATGTTCAACTGGTTACTTGTTAAGGTTTGGAGAAGGGTCACCTTCTTGGGGTTCAAGGTCATAAGGGGAAGAACCAGCCAGGCTTTTCTGCACATACTGGTCCCGTGTCATCAACACCTCCTTTACCCCTAGGATAGATGGTGCCTCAGCTGTTGCTTGAGTTACTAGTGGCCTGATGTTTTGAGGGTCTGTAGCTGTTACAAAACCTTCCATGAACAGTAATTTAGAATGGACCATTGCCATCAATGTGAATTGGTTCTTTAAAATTTCATTAAGTGCATTGCATAGCTTGGTGAATAGTGCCAAAGCTGTAGTGATTGAAGACATTATGGTTAATATGTCTGGCTTGGATGGGACTGATTCAAATAGGTTCTCTCTTTTTCTTCCTCAGCCTCTGCCACGTGCCAGAGGCTCCATCGAGGATACCGAACTAGATGAGGAGTTCAACATTTCTTGAAGAGGATGGGATGGTAGATTGTTTCCAGTGAACTATGGAGAACTAAACTCAGCAAGGCCAAGAGCCAGCTGTGAGCCATACTCTTTTCTTTGGTCTCGGGCTAGACCTTTCCCCACCCCTTCTGGCACCAAAACTGAACTTTTAAGGTCCGGCTGCAGAGGCCTCTCATGAGCATGGCCGTTCCCCATGCCTGTTGGGGCGGACCGGCAAGTAAGTTACTATTAGCAATTGACCCATTCTTAGAACGGACCTCAGATATGGAGAGAGATGACCCTACTACTGGGGGGGGTTGCAGATGTTTAGCTCTTTCTCCATCAGCAATGTCCTCTGATTTGAATGATACACACTTTGGTCCCTCTGAGTTGACACTGAGGAACATTGGTCTCCATGGCCTGTTAAAGGGGGGCATTTTATCCTCATCATCAATTTCCTTAGTGGGCCTTGATAACTTGGGTGCAGGTGAAAAAAGGATATGATCTTCCCCTGCACCTTCAAGTATTTCGGCATCTGACATTTGGCCAGCTCCTTCAGAGAAAATACTTTTTCTTGTTGTGTTGAGCTTGGATTGATAGAAAGAAGTAATCTTTGTGCTAAGCAAGGCCCCTTTCTCCCCCGAGATTGTCGTTAAACATTGGGAGGCATTTGGTGTAGCCCCTGAGACAGTTGCCGTTGTTGGTAGAAATTCCTCCAGTGGAGCAGTATGCCTCAAAACAGCGGCACCCCCAGCCAAGACCACCTTCTTCACTTCCGGGATGGCCTTTAGAATGTCAATAGAACAGATGTGCCGACCCACAGTGTGTGAGGTCTTTTCAGGCATCGGTTCAGCTGCTGGTGGAAAAGCCCGCTGGACTGGGGCTGCTAGCGCGTCTCACACAGTTGAAGACTCTGTCTTATGCACTTTGGCGAAGACTTGTTTCCTGTAAACAGAAGGTTGTTTCAAAGCAGGGGCTAAGTCACTTCGGCCTTTTAGGTCACAGGGCTGTGACAAGGTGGGAGACTCCAAAGGCATTGCAAGTGGCAAATTTGGCAAACTAAACCCAATGTCATTGGCCAGGGATTCTCTACTCACATTTACCCCCAGCCCTGGATTTTTGATCACAGTATCATGTGTTACTTCTATGTCCAGGGATGAAGGTGGTTGAATGTTAAAATTTGGTATAGCTACAGAAAATTTCCTCTCAGATATGGGTGAAGCTGGAGTACCGAGAGGATTAGGTGGGCCTGAGGACATCATTCCCACTGGACGTGAGTCCACAGGATTCAGTGAATAGAGGGTGAGACAAGCATGCATTCACAATCACAGAATATACTGCAATTTCAGTGATCGGTAATGGCCTGATTCTGGTGGTACGATCAGCTTTTGGTGTTACTGAGATGTTAACAGAAGCACCTGTTGCGCTGACCAGATGCATGCGGCTTTGTCTTAGTTGTGGTGCACATTCCAAAATGTTGTGTTGAAGAAACGTGCTTGCCCTGCCCCCGCAGGCTAGCACCTCTCAACCTGCAGACGGCCCTCTTCCATTCTGGTGACTTCCACTGCTTTCCTTTCGGCCGACTGACGAGCAACTGAACTTATTGCAGAACTCTGTGCCGTAATTCAGCTTTTAAAGAAATCCTTAAAGCACCAGCAACATTGGCAGTAACATTGCACCAGACCCGGATAACCGCAGACTTTTTCACCAAGACTTTAAACTACTTATGTAAGTTGCAAAATGATCAGAGAAAATGAAGACTGGTTTGCAAGTATCACAAAACATTTCTGAAATACAAAGGATTTTGGAAATGTACATAATGAGTCCTTACCATTATTGATCAATGGAAATGGCTCTTGCTTTGGTCCATCTTGACAAAGAAGTGCATCTATATACACATTTGCAGGTTTCCCCGGTCCCTCGTAGTCAAGTTTGTAATGAAGCATTCCATAGAAGATAGGAATAATGTTTTAACATTGACACATGATAGTTGACAAATATTCTGTGTTGTACAAGAATTCCAAAACAATTGGGTCTGACAAAGAGTTTGGGGTATGGGATTACTCTAAGCATATTGTTGTGACAACTGTGATAAAACAGAAGGTGTCTCACCTAGTAGTCCCCGGAGAGTTGTCATCCAGCGGCCAGGACACAGCCATCGCTTTTGGATCCAGTTCCTTGGGGTGGAACAGTGCGAGAGGATCACCTGGGTGAGGGGTCTTCAGGGAGTGGAAGTGGGACACCGGATGGTGAGATGCGGTATCCCCTTCCCTATAACACCTTTACCCCATGTTACCAGGTAGGATGCTTAGGAACTCAAACCCACCCCCTTTCACAACACTGAATCTTTCTCATGGACAGCGCGTTATGAGAGAAAATCGAATAACACCCAAGCCGTACACCTGACAATTCCTAATACAATTGTCAGGCAGGGTCAGGCAATTACAGACGGTTTAGGTTGAAATTACCTAAATAAAATGGTTACATTGACCAAAAGTTCTAAAACTGCTACCACCAAAGGTTCGAACACCAAAAGTTTGAACCTTTGGTGGTAGCATTGAAAAAAAAAAAACAGGGGCTTCTGGGGTGTCCCCCGCATCACCCCGCTCACTATACTTCATGGTATAGTGAGCAGGAGTTGCGGGGGACACCCCTGCAGCCTTCCGTTTAAAAAAAAAAAATTAAAAACATGTATTGCCACGCTCACCATACTTTATGATATAGTGAGCGGGGGGTGCATGGGACACCCCTGCAGCCTTCCGTTAGAAAAAAAAAAAAAAAGAAAAGGACCCTGCAGCGCAGGTTTCCGATCACGGAAGTGAAAGGGAACTGGCACTGCAGGGAACCAGCGTGAAAATTAAGTTAGTGGGGTTTGTTTATGTTGGGGGTGTAGGTGGGGGTGTGCTGAGGGTGTGGGTGGGGGGTGTTTTATGTGCGTGTTGTGGGAGTGTGTGTGTGTGGGTGTGAGAATGTATGTGTGTTCGCATGAGAAAGGTGCAAACTTTTGTTAGTTTTCACCTTTCTCATGCTAACGATTTGCCCACGGTACTTTCAGCCACGGGCAAATCACTAGGATTCATTACAGACCACCAGGCACACCTGACTTCCATTACACTTCCTCAGATGGATAAAAGGTGGAGCATGAGAACACACTCTGAGTGAGGCAATGCACAAAAGGAAACAGCAGTTCCAAAATGGCAGTTTAACACAAAGAGAAAAACGGTGAAACCAAAGGGGAACAGAAGGAAGGACGTTTCCTTGACCTTTTCTACAAAGAACCATTATGCTTTCTATTTGCAAAGCTTCAAAAAATTAAAACCAGCAAACCAGGCTGTGCAATCCTGCATTGTGTGTTGCAGATACACAGGGCCCTGTCCCATCAATAATCAAGGCCGGGAGAATCACCAGCTGATGTGGTATTGTTGTTGGCTCCAACAAAAATGCAGTATCAGTGAACTTAACACAGCCGGTGAGTTGGGGAGACAGATACAAGCCAAGGTTGCAAGCAGCAACATTGTATGGTGAGCACTGGAACAATCATTGTATGAAACGCATGTGATAAACAACGCAAGCAAAGTTGAACTGCAGATAAGTGATTGAACTTTGAAACTAAGATATATGAAACCTTTGACAGAGTGGTCCGGCACTGTGTGCGTGCTCAATGGAAGGTCTCTGTAAGGTGTGCAGCTGAGAGTTGACAAAAGTGAAAGAGTGGAAAAGGATTGTGAATCAAAGTGGCCTTGCAATGGGTCAAGCCAAATCCTGTGCACAATCAAAAGTCTTCAATGTTGATACCATAAAGAAAGTTGATGGCAAAGTAGAGAAAGTTGGTCTGAGCCCGACAGAGGGAGATCAATTGAAAGCTTTGTATTAAAGCAAGTTTGTGTTACAATAGATACATTGGTTTGAGCCTGGCAGAGGGAAACTGAATAAAGATTTTGTGTTAGAACGGATCTGAGCCTGGCAGAGACTGTGCTAAGCTTGAGTGTGCTGCCTTATGCTGTGCTGAAAACGTGGGGAAGGGAAGCCAACGGCTTGAATATGACTGACATATCATTTCATGAACACTTTTCTTTGGCATAACATTGTTTCACACACTATTTGCATTTAGAGGTAAGAATTGGCAATAGGTTTATTAGTATAAGCCCTTCTATTTTGCCAAGACACCACTAGGACGGCATTATTATTATTTGATGGTTTTAGCTTGCTCCCATATTTAGATTTAGGAATAGATAGGCATTTTTCAAACCCAAAGGAAGTTCAATAAACACCCTTGAACTGTAGTCACTTGTGTCTGTCTTACTCTTGATACCATGCCTTCCTTACACAACACACTTTGATTTGGTGATTGGCAGACTGAGAGGCCAACTGGGTGATTCAGGTTCGATATACTTTCAGTGGCTATGCAGGGAAGCATCAACAACTCAGTGGCAGCTTGCCTTCTCGCTCTGGCTCAAGGTAATTTGTATTTGTCTCTAATTAGAATAATGCTGTGCTTAGCACCTGCATTGGCAAAGGCTGCACCCTTAGGACAAAATACACACGGTGGAACTTGTAACCAGTTCCCTAAAGAAATGGACCCTTATCTGATTTACACAGCTAGGGATGGATGCCAAAATTCCGACATCTAATCTAGCCACAGCACCTACCCTGCTTTTGTCTGTCTATCCTTTCTTCCTATCCTGTCCTTAAAAATTTTGTAGCTGCTGTTTCACCATCCACCTTCTGAACTGTTGAGCCTTGTAGAGTGCTCCGAGCCCCTTGGGTAGGACCAGTGCTGGTTAAAAAATGAAAATAAAATAAAAGTAACTTGAAGAAGCTTGCCACAAAAATCAGGCATTCATTTCCTGTGTACCTGTGTTCAGAAGCAGGCAGGATTTTCTTCTGGTGATTCAACTCTATTGCTTCTAATAGGCTGTTAATGAAAGAGATTACACTCTTCTGCAATGAGTGTGTTTGCTCTAAAAAGGAGATGTTGATCAGCATTGGCACCAGCAAAGTTGCATTTTGGATTTTTTTTAATGTTAAAAACGTCCCGATAGATAGTCCAATTCTAAAAAGTGTTTGTGCCTTTTACAACACATCTGCCAGGAGCCAATCTCTGTCCCCTTTCCAAATATTACCTCTTTTGCTGCATCATACCCAGAGTCGTAAGTCTGCAGGAAGTCAGGGTGGGTTAGAAAGGAAGTGGGGAAAAGTATTTTCCATTATGGTGAACCACTCTTCTGTTTCTCATCTCATGTCTATTTTGGACCTCCCCATACCCCACCTGTTACAGATAAAAGAGTATATCTGGCAGCTATCCGCCCTGTCTTGAAAAACCTTGTTAAAGTGTGGACTATTGCCACTCCATCAATCCAGCTCTTTTCGCCAAAGATAGGTGTCAGATTGCACACCAGGGTGAAATAGATGTACTGAGAGGAACTGCTACCATGTGTTGTAGAAACATCTTCAAAGAATAGAAGCATACACTATCTAGCTTAATAAAAATGGCTTGAGTTGATATTCTCAAATAAATTACATTGTGCTGAAACACAGTACAGTGAAATACACTGTTCGTCAAAGTAGCACTGGGGTTATCAGTATAGGAGGGGTCAGTTGTAAACTGTTAAAACACATCACCAGGCCCTGCAATTTTTTTCCCAGTTGAAGTGAACTATGGACAGAACAAAAAGAGCCCAGTTGCTCAAGGGCTGGCAGACTTGCATGATTGTGCAGCTGTGAATTCCACTGATGATGCAGAGTTAGAAACGAATCTAGCTGAATTTGAACGATCCCCACAGAAGACATTCAATGAAGAGACAACTAGCAATATCCCAACCATGTATGTAGAAGAATGTGCATACCACATGGGGGTGATTCTAAACAAGAATTGGTGGCAGGAATAGGGAATGTGTGGGTTAGAAGAAATGGTATCCCAAGACTGAGCATACGGTTCGGTTGCAAAAGCAATCCAATACAGAATTGGCTGCCATCTATAAGGATGTATCCACAGCAGTAGAAAATAAATGTTAAGAAATCATTTTAGTTACTGATTCTGATTATGCCCGAAATAGTTTTGTGGAATATTTAACAGGGTGGAAATTGAGAGGAATGGTCACATATAACAAGATGCCACTCAAACAGGTAAAAATGATTCAAGTCACAAATAACCTTGTTTCAGAGAATGACATGATCATTCACTGCAGAAAAACATGATCATTCACTGCAGAAAAATATGAGGCTACCTGAAAACATCAGGGGAAGACAAAGAGGGGAACAACGTGGCAGATCACTTAGCCAAGATTGGGGAATTGATGGAGGAATTATTTCCTATTGAGAACCTACTTGGTGAAATCAAGGTGGATGCAATAACATGCTCCAAATCTCAGGGGATAGTTGATCAGCCTGTACCATAATGGATTTTCTATACCCCTGATCAGGACTTAGTCAAGGCACAAAAAGAATATCCCATTTTAGGTTTGTTCTACAACCATTTGTTAGATGCAGAGCAAAGTCCTCTAACAGAGGAATACTGTAAAATGAGAGAAGAATTGAGGATATTGTTAAAGAATAGAACGAGAATTCAATTACAAGATGGACTGATGGTTTGGGAGTCTGTGTCAGGTCAAATCCAGTAAGTGGTATCTTTGTAATTTTGGGGGTTGATGCTACACATGCCCATGATGCCATAACTGTGGATCAGAGAGGGTCAGAGAAAACATTGGACATTTTGAAAGAATATGCTTATAGGTCACACATGTCACAAGATGTAGAGTTGTATACTCTGAAATGTTCGGAGTGTGCACAATTTCACTGTGCCTCTCCAACATATAAGGCACCATTAATGAAAAGAGCTCTGACAATATCTTGGTCAGATTTGCAAATAGACTTTATTGGCCCAGTTCAAAGATCAACATGGGGAAACATGTATATGCTGGCTGACAGTCACCCATTTAATTAGACATTTCACCCTGGTTAGAGTGCATTCCAGCACCTGACTGCAGTGCACAAACAGCGGAAACCTTGGTAGTGAATGATGTTTTCTCTAGGTTTGGTTTGCTTCAATCTATATAATCAGACTGTGTAAGTAATTTTACTAGTGCAGTGATGAAAAGGATGTGGCACATTTTGGGAGTAAAAAGCAAACTGCTTATTTTCTATCGGCCATCTTCTTCTGGTGATGTGGAATGCTGCAATAGATCAATCATTGACATTTTGAAAAAGTGTGTAGCTGAAGCAGGGTCCAGCTGGGATTCGCCACTCCCTCTGGGGCTAATAGCCATTAGGTCAACAATGTCAAAATCCACCAGCCTCAGCCCACATGAAATTATGAAAGGCAGGAAAATGGTTTTGTCACAACATTTATTGTACAGGATTAAATGCATCAACAATTCATGAATATGTGGAAAATGTAATTAAGCACTTTGCATCATGTGTTTGCATTTATGCAGCAGAATTTGGAAAGAGCAATGGACAGTGCCAAATCATAGTATGATAAGAAAACATCTGTGAGGGAATAAAAGTAGGCATCAAGTATTCAAGTTCAATTTCTCAAAAGGAAAACACAAGAATGCCAAATATCTGGAATCCTGGCGTGGCCCATACAAAACTGTGGACTTGATTTCACCTGTTGTCTACAGAATCATGGTGAAGAAATGAGATCTGGCTGTGGAACAATTTGTCCATGTGAACCAAATCAAGCCATTCCACCCAAAACATGAGGGATGTGGCCTAGCAGTTCAGTCTCAACTGCCTCTTTTGGAGTAGGACCAAACCTTATTTGCATATGGTTTTCCCCCTCGTGTAATGACTTGGCAGGCTGAAAAACAATGGTCTGGAGGGATGCCAAGAGAAGTGCCCGTTGTTATGATTAATTTAAAACCTTCCAGCCATCACCTTTCTGTTGTACAAAGACTTTCCAACTACATTTTGATGAGGCACATTTGGACTCAATCCTATTTTTAACAAATTCAGCTAAAAGTCAAAGGCCCTCAAACCGAGTATGGTGGTTGTCATGGCGCTATTTGCGCCATGACTGCCTCCCATACGGTACCGAAACCGGTTTGGTTCAATGGGGACTTACCGGTCCATTCCAACCTTGGAGGGACCGGTAAGTCCCCATTTACCAAACCATTCCCCATTCCCATTGAGCCCCTATAGGGCTCAATGGGATTGGGGAGGGCACAAATAACGGGCCGGCGTATGCCAAACCCGTTATTTGTGCCCAGGTCCCTTAACGGGCCCCGTCCTTAACACCTGTTCAGACCAGGCGTTAAGTTAGGGACCTGCTAAGGGACCTCGTAGTAGGGCAGTAAGGGATTACCGGCACCGGTCTCCTTACCGGTGCCCGGTATCCCTTACCACCCTACTCGGAATGAGGGCCAAAGAGTGCTATTATTAAAGAAAACATGTGTATGGCTTGTCATTTTATTCTATGTTCCTTTTTGTGAATGCATGGTGCATCTGATACCATCTGGGGCAAAAACGAGTGTGCCCAGCACTGCTCTAGGTCTGGTAATTGTAGCCAAGAGGACCCTAATAAAAGGACATAACAGTAAGTTAATTCCCCATGTTTTAGATGCATGCTTTTGCAAATGGTGGAACTGACCTAGATATATAAACACATCTACTAAACCATACATTATATCTATTTGATGTCCTTACATCAAAAGATGTTTTATAGGATAGATACGTGAAAGTTGCTTTAAGCCTTCATGTGTGCCTTTCAACCAGAGTGCATGCTTCCATGTTAAGTAGCTCAGTGTCTTACATACAAATGTTAAAGTTTCAGTAACACGCCTGATGGACTGGATGACTCATCTGTGCAGAAACCATTAAGACCACATTTTAAGGCATGGGCCTCATTATAAACTGGCCGGTCTGGGAATAAAGTGGCAGTAATAACATTTACCAGCACTTTTCTGGACCGGTATTTTGGGACCAAGAGCTGGAGGTAACTCATGCCACCACCTGTATTAAACAGCCTGTATTTCCTGGCACCAGTTATGCTGGAAAAGACCGGCAATTCCCCACATGGATTAAGAAATTACCAGTATTTTTTCTGCTGGTAATATCCCAGTAATACCAGGATATCAGGTGGCAGAAACTGTATACCGTTTGGTGGTAATTCTGGCAGGATACCACCAAACTTGAAATGACCCCAATACACTTTATGAAAGTGAAACTGATTAGAAGGCCTCACTTTCATGCAAAATCCATTTACTTGAGCTCCCAAAAATGTATCTCAAAATTGGGACGTTACCTTAGTAGATGGAAATCCATTACACATGCGCTTTGAACAGCAGGCTGTGTAATTGGATACAGATGAACTCATATTAAGAAGCCCTCACTATAAAAGACTATCAAAGTACATTGAAATAGGAACAGCATTTCAACATTATGAAATGATGAAGTTCACTCAGCTTCTTTTGTATTATTTTCAAATGTATGCATGTTTTACATGTGTATGTATGCAAGTATTAAGTTTCTCAGCATGAGATTCATAAACTGAGCTAATAGCTGGGGTAACTATACATAGGGGCACACATGGGGAACTGCAGGTTGGGTGTAGGGGAAATAAAGAAACTGGAGTGAGAGGAGGAGCAGGGTAAGGTCAAGAGGGGTTGTGGTAGGGTAACATGGTGCGACAATCGATTGCTAAGGAGGTTTTGGGAGAGTATCATACTGAGTTCCTTTATGAAGGGTAGGGTGGGTATTAGTGTTAGCTGGGTTGGTAACTAGTGTGCTCCATAGATAGGGTCTATTGCAGAAAAACATACGTTTCCTAGTTATATACCTCAATCAACTCTCTGTTTTCATCTGAAGATGTGGCCATACCAAGTGGTGTTTTGGGTTCCAGAGATAGTAAGTCTCTCATTCAAGGTAGAATGGTGCTTTAGTTGTTGCTGCATTTTAGGTGATGCATGCTTGAAGGGGTACCCAGTGCAACTCCTTGACAAACAGGTGATGTAGTTTATTTTTCTTGATCTGATAATGAAACATTTTGCCGAGAAATTGATCAGTTTCAGAGGGACAAGTTCTGGGACCCCTGTAAGTGGGGTGTTGCCAACTATGTTAAATGTGCCAAATGGACTTTACTGTCTTACTCAAATCTGAGAAGATGGAAACAACACCTTTGCTCACAGACAGTGAATGGACACTATGGTTTGAATTCTAAACCTAAGTATGCCATATTGTTCGCCAAAACGTGTGTTTTGATTTTTAAGGAAAACATATGAACTCTGCATAAAGTCAATATAATGATTTTCTCTTGAAGATAAGTGTGGCACTGTAAAGTAGAAAACAGAAGACGTTCTCACATTACAAAGTAGCAGGCATTAAAATTAGGTCAGAAAAAAGTTCACAAAGACTCAGCAATATGTTATAGAAAAGCACAATTTGGGTGGGCAGACCCTGTTACAAGTTTTGTCAATAGTATGATTAAATCAAAAAGGCAGTCTCTCAAGAAACAGTTGTAGGGAATATGTGAATTTCGGGTGGGGAGGATTAAGTTGCGGGAACTGTGGATTTTGAAAGGGTACATTTTCATTGATGTTTAACCAAAATAATTGGAAGAATGAAGATAGGTTCTAACACAGGCAAATTAGTTTTGGGTGACATCTTGGAGATGGCTTGATGACTAAACTGTTTTAATATATTAACTAGTGCTTTTTTTTACAATACCAACATTTCACTTGCAGCAAAGGCGGGTGATTCATTTGGTTGATTGTGCTTTGGTAGAAGAAATATGCGTGTGTGTTAAATAGAATACCAATAGTATTGAAGAGTCAATTGATATAATAGATAAGTGTGATAGTTCACCCTCTGAATGGATCCAGTTCAGCAAATGAGTTGGCTAGTTGGGAACAGTGGCCTTTCTCCAAGGATTGCAGATGATTTGAAATAGCCCTGTATTGTTGAAATAACAGCACAACCACAGCAGGAACCATGATAAATAAAGAATGATTTTATTTTCCAAATTTGTAATGGCAAAAATGCAAGTGTGTTTTTGAATACATTAAACAATGTGTCTTTATGTCTGAAAATGAAAATGACTGATGTAAAGACAGGTTACATTAATGTCATATAGGTTTATATAAATTGTATTTAATATACTGTGAGAAGCTATCCGAGTGTGCAGTATGTATTGCATAGATTTATACTCATATAGATCATATAGATTTTGTTAAATCTCTGGATAAGGCCTACATTTGTTAAATTGTCATTACCAATAAGAATTACACTAAATAATTGTGTTCCCATTTGTGCCTGTAACTTTGAAACATCTGAACCCTACTTAAACCTGAGATTGCTTTACCCATCTCTGAAAAGTTAAGAAATACATAGGTCATATTTCTGGGAAACAAATACACCATTAATCATGAAATAATATATTAGCTGATATTAACAGCCACAGCTGTGGGTATTCAGAAGGAAAATTGTGAACTTCAGTAAATAGAGGCTTCAAAACAATGCATGTCTACATAAAACACTGAACTGTACCCTAAGCAGAAAAAGGCATCAGCCATTATTTGTCTTTTTCATGAAAAACACCCAATAAATGGAACATTTGCTGCAATAATATTTGTGCAGCACAATTTTGGATAATGTAGAAAAAATGAAAACACATTATTGGCTCTAATCTTTGAACCCTTTGAAGCCTTTAATGAATTGAAAAATGAATGTTGGAATTTGAATGTATCCTCCATAGTATGTATACAGTAACATAAGAAGTATTAATATATTTACAATGTTAATAACTTGGCTGTGCTTGCAGCTGCAGGAATATGAATGATGTATTTGAATTCAAATGTGTCTTGTGATTCTAACTATGTATGCTACAACAATGTCACAAGTCCTGTCATGACAATTTCAGGGAAAGTCATACTTTAGTCTATTTTGATCATAATTCCCAGGGAGTGAAGTGAAACACCAACCCTTTATGACATTGGAAAATACATTGGATCAATCAAAGTAAAGGGGAGGATTACTACGAGACTAAATGTTTGAAGAAAACTTTGCTGTGTCAAATGATGCTGCATGGGTTGAGTTTGTGGAGTATTTAAAGTTAAACATATAAGATGGTGGGGGAGTTATTTGGAACACTACAGAGGATGATGTCCTCTCCAACAGGAGAATGGCTGATTAGGGTTCCATATGATATTGACACAAAGGTATTTTACAGAGGTAGCCAAATGTAATTAGCCTTTTAGGCAGAACAATATAACCTGATAGGGATTTGGCAGTATGGGACAGACAGAAAGGGAGATGTCACCTGGCAGAGTGTTCTGGAACTGTTGATGTCCCTGCTGCCCCTGTGCCTTTAAAAGGACAATCCAAAAGTCCAATTTAGATTCATGTCCCAATAATTAGTTACATGCCTGATAGCAACTGAAAGTATTGTGGGTGAACCTTGTGTAGAGAAGCCAAGTACATCTACCTGGAAGTTCCACCCCTATTTTGCATTCATGTAGGAAGCCAGAGATTGCAACAAGTGCAATACAAGTGAGAATGCCAATACCGTGAAAAGTCCTTGAAACAAGGTATCCATTGAAAAGCCCTATATGTATCCACAAAGAAATGATGATCTTCTGAAGGAAGTTCCGGAAGAAGTGTGAAAATGAATAAAAGAAAGAACTGGTGACGTCACATGAAGTAGAAGTGATACACATAGAAGAGATACAACTGAAGCAGGGCTATAGACCCTATAGAATCTGATGACGAAGTAATGAAGTATGTAACATTTCACACCTGAAATGAAGATTGCATGTGCTGAGAAGCACTGAGGAAAATGCAAAATCATTTTACAATTGTACAGACACAGTAATGCAAGTAGACAAAGTAATCGTAAGGTGGGCTATGGAGTGAATAGATTGTGGCGATGCACCAATGTATATGCATAGGAATATATAGAATATGGATGTTCTACAACACACTTTAGCAAACTTGGGCCCCGTGAATGGAAGAATTGGAAGTGTGGTGCAGCAGGATAATAGCTGACGGCGAAGGAAGATTCAAGAAAGGCTTGCTTGGGCCAGTGTCAAGAGTTGGGGCCGCCGACAGCATGGCCATGTACTCAAGGAGATACAAAAATGTGAGAAGCGAGCTCAGCTCCTGTTTGAGGTGTAATGAAAACCATTGAGGGTGCCAAGACTTCTTTATTTAATGGTTTTAAAATACAATGAAGAGCTTGAAACCATGGTCTCTAGTCACATGATTGGTTGAAAATAGACTTTTGGTCGAGCTATACCGATACCAGAAGATAAGACCATGCTTTACTCCTTTTATTCCTAGGCGCAGTGAGCCTCTGCAAGGCCGAGTTCAAAGGTAGTCATTGAATGGCAGACTGCAGGAGTGATGATGAATGTTGGGCTAAGTAGGTGGGGAGGCATGACCAGGCCACACCCCCAGCACCTGGAGTCACAGTTGCGGGCTGCTAGCGTGTGGAATCTTCCAGAAGGGTACAAGCGTGCCAACCAAATATAGAGGGTGACGCATTAAAGAGCCCTATAGTTTGAGAAGCCAATAGTATGTCGAGTTTTAGACTGACAAGGAAGATGACTTGCATTTGGGGTGGGCTTAGTTGCCCACCTGACCTTAGCTATCCAATCATGTCCCTGTAGCCCACAGAAAGTATATGTAGATGTTCCCCATTTAACAATCATAATCCTGAGTAGGTTTTCTTATTTTTGCCACGTATCCTGACGTATCCTGACGTCACTCATGACAAATATTTAGTATAAAAACAATGTTTTTTCATGATTATGATTATGTCGAGATAAGTCTGTGCGCCGTCCGTTGATGTCTGTTGTACTCCCTGTTTTAAAGACTTGTTTTACCCTTTTGCCAACTTCAGTCAGTCTGATTATTGATGTTTGAGTAAGATCTGCATCCCCAGACATCTCAGAAACTGTTACCTCGCCTTAAACCTCGGGTTCACTTGTTTACGTGCTAGGTCAGTAGATTGGGAACTAGACCTGTAATTCATAGTGCAATTTTTATCTTGGTTTATAATCATGGTGGTCACAAAAACTGGGGGGCACTGAAAAGATAATATACAGGGTAATGCCCTAACAGGTAAGTTAGTTTTTTATCACAAAAAGAAGGCTAAACACAACTGTGTAAACAATTCTACAATGCAGTACATCTTCCACATGCCAAACAGATCCCAAAGGGGGGTGGCCTGGGAAATACAAGGTTGTTATTGAAGACAGCAGGATAGATGGTATTGCTCACTATCCCTGCCTACTCCCAAAATCTCCCTAGATAGTGCTGATGGGCCGCTTATCTAAAAGGGACAGAAAAAGAGGATAAAGAAAAATAATTTTTGAATAAACTAACAATCTAATGATTTTACAACCTTATCTGTCCAGGTTACTAGTACCCTAATGGGTAAGGATCAGTGAAGAAGTGTTTAAAAGGTTAACACCTATGGCAAAATCTCAGCCTTCTACTGTGGGTACATATAAATGTAATCCCGTAGATAGGCTGAGTAGTTCTAAGGTAACTTAAGTTAAGAGCTAATAGCTCAAACTAGAAGGGATATGCCAGAGCAAAAGAATAACTGTCACTGCCTATCTAGATGAGCTTTTTAAATAAAGACAAACATATAACAACCCACATCATCTGTCTTTAGGTGCTTGCTACTAGACAGAGTATGGGAAAGTTAAAAAAGAGGATTGTTCAGAGTGTAGGTAGGTTTGTTTATGCCTCCACCATGTCACAACCACTGTCTACCAGTTTCAGTGGTACAGGTGTGAATCTGACCACTTTCTTCAAGCCAGTCTTCTAAAAAACTGGCACATACAGACATTTGATAACCAGCATTGCCATGGGGAATATACTTTACCCCACTCCTTATTGCCATGGATTAGGAAGTTCAAGGAAGGAACCTTCCATACGTTGCAGGTCAGAGGCAATGTCAATGTCTAATGTGGCACCTGACTGTTGTCCACGTATATTTACGACAACCTCAGAATATTCTTGTTAAGTGTACAGGATAGCCATTCCCTTGCAGTAGTGAATCCAGGTCACTCCCCTTTGGGATCTGTTTGGCATGTGGAAGATTTACTGCATTGTAGAATGTTTTACACAGTTGTGTTTTATAATCATGGTGTACAACAATAATCCAAATATTCAGTGATTGATAGACTTCTTAAACTGTGAAAATCCCAATCCCCATCATCCCCTGTGATTCTATCTACCTGGCAGAAAGGCCAGGGCCCATCCAAAATGCGGGGCATGGTGTCTTTATTGTTGGCCATCCAGACCGATTGCTGCCATCTTTCCAACTCTTTCAGTTTGTTCAAATGGTATTACTGTGATGGCTTTTCTTGATCGGCTTACTGAACTTTGCAGGTGAGAACAGCTCTGAGCTCCATAACAATGTATGGCCCATGCTAAAAATGTGCTTTGCATGGTGGGAAGCAGGACCATCACTCTGTCCTCAATCTGGAAGATACACAGCTTGACATCTTCATTATACTACTTTTCCTATCAGTGTTGGGTGTCTTGTAGTTGGGCTTGGACCAGACACCTCACTTTCTCCATATGTATTTGTGGGTGTTCAGCACCATTAAATGTTCACTGGTCTGGCAGCTGCCTGTTCCATCACTCTCCTCTCATATGATATCCAGGACAGTGCAGGGCTTCCGGCCATTCACCGGTTTAAATGGAGAGATGCTGATAGAGGATTATGGTGTCTTCCATATTGCAAACAGCTCCAAGGGCATCACATCATTCCAGTTTCTTATGTCTCTGGCTACCAATCTTCTCAGATAAGATTTAGAATCTAGTTGAAATACTCCACAAGACCCAAATCAAGGTCTAAAGAGATGTAATATTCATTAAGTATTTCATGTCACCCATTTACTCTGACACGAAACTACTGCCCTGGTCGGTCAAGAGTTCTGCCAGAAAGTCAACCCTGGTAAAATAAAGTACCTTGAGGATGGCCCTGCTGGTGTTCCTTGCCAAGAGGAAGCCTTTCACATATCTGGTCACATAATCCAGGATTAACAAGATGTACCAGTGGACAGTCTGTGATGTATCCAAAGACCCAAAATGTCCATGCCAATCTTGAAGAAGTGGAACTCTATGATTGGGAGCTGCTATAGTTGGGATCAGGCTACATCGCCAGGAGATGTCATTTGGCAGATTTGGCAAATGGCTCAAAAGTGTTTGAATTCAGCATACATCCTGGGCCAGTAGAACCTACTGAGGAGGGACCCTTGGGTGTTGTCAGGCCCAGGTGTCCTGCTGTCAGGTTGGAGTAACCCAGCCCCATCACAGCCCACTAGAACTACTTCAGTACCAACAATTGGTAGAAGTTGGTTCCTTCTCCTTTTGAAGACATCAACTCAATTTAGGAGTTGCCCCTCCTGCCAATACAGTGTGGTGTCTTAAGCATTTGACTCTGCTTCTGACAATAAGCTCTTCGAAGCTTGTTGTAGAAGCAAACCCATTCTCTGTGCTTCTTTGAACTCTACTGACATGAAGTCTGTGGTTTCCATGGGCTGGCCATCCTCTCTTTGTGCCTCTGTCAACTCTCCAAAGCCGGCCACAGCTCTCTCTGTTTTGTTCACAGTCCCATCTTCCTTGACTCTATTGCAGGGATCTTGTCATGTATATGTTGAACTATAGACTGCCTGGAAAGGGTGATGTAAAAAACATTCTCCAGGTTGCAGAGAATCATCTTGACTTCTTCTTGGTAATCACCATCGATAATACCAGATCCTAAATCTATGGAGTGGTTATGGACCAATCACTATTTTGGGCTAATTCTCCCATTAAAGCCCACCAGCATCTCCATGCCCGGGTCAATAATCACCTTCTTGTCACCATTTATGTCACATCCCACAGCCTTGGGCATTTCTATAGTGGGGACTAGGGACATTTTAGTCAGTCTTACTACCCTCAGCTTTCTCTGTGTCTGTTGGCGACCTCTGTATTGGATTGGGGCCTGTGTAATCCCATGATGACACCATCTGTCACAGATGGCCTCAACAATAGTCAAATTCCCAGAGGGTTTTTATTTTTAGTTCTGCAGTGCACCTTATAGCCATCCACTCCGTATAACCTAGGAAAGGGTGATCCAACTCTAGCCCAGTCATCCCTGAATCCCGGACTGGTAGTAGAGATTGGGAACACTTACTACACAACAACTATCAAGCTTTTGATGATGGCATAATGGCTACAGACCTTTCAATCTAAACTTCCTCAGGGAATACTCTATGGCTTACTATGCAATGCCTACTTCACGAGGAATAACTCAAAGAGCATACCTTTCATATACTGAGGTCTTTAACCTCTCTGCTCCTTCCATGCACTAGTTTTCCTCTCCCTGAGTCTATCTACCACTCACCATCTTCTTCTATTCTCCTTCCACTGTCTTACCTCACTCTCCCTTACACTTTCTTCACTGGCCCTCCTATTTTCCTCTCTCCTCCCTCTCTCTACTACTCATCTGATGCTCTTCCAACTAAGGTCTACTTCCACCCTTCAGTCCTACTCCTTATCATCTTCGTCCTCCACACAGTGCTACCACTCTTCTCTATTCACAGCACTACCCCCACCCCTATAATTCATTTTAACTCAGCATTGGACCTATTAGTTATCCCTTTCTCTCTAACTTGGGAATGAGTGATTTCACCCTTTACCAGGTATCCTTCGATGCCCGGGTGGTAATAGAGATTGGTTGTAACCCTAACATCTAAACAACTATGTAGCTTTTGCTGATGGCCTAAAGACTACAGCTTTTTCTATCTGAACTTCTTCAGAGAACCATTTATGGGTTACTATCCAATGTCCTCTTCCACAGGAATTACTTGATGATTGTGCCTTTTGGTCTCTCAGGTCTTCACCCTCATTGCAATAGTACCGTGTTCAGTTTGTGGCAGTTTGTCATCATGGAAACAGGCCTCACAATGTTGTGCCAGTAAGTTGAATTATGTTCAGATGCAGCGAGTCACATGGGATGGGAGCAGCTATTGAGTCGGGTTCAAGATGAATTTCAGTTTGATGTGCCGATTAAATGATGAGGAACAATATGGCCATGATGGTCAGTTCAAATTTCGAGCTTGGGTCGATAACAATGTTGATGGTTCAATGTGTTGTTCGAGATGTGGTGGTAAGATTTCTGCAGGTGCAAGTTCGTTGTTTGAGAAGAAGGAGTGAATCTTTTCATCTGGCATGGTGCATCAGCCAACTGGTTCAAGGACAGCAACAGCAGTTCAAAGAGGTTCAAAGAAGTACCAAAATCAGTGCCCTCAATCTTGTTTGATAGAAGGCATTTAGAAAAGTTTGATGGTGGATGGAGGGTGGTTAGACACTATAAAACATAGGAAAACAGCTGGTTCGCTGTTTCTTGTGCTCTGAGTCTAAACCCACGGGCTCAGGGACAAGATTGGTCTTTATTCTTTTCATGCCATAGGGAAGTATAGGTAGGACCTGCAGGAATGCTTTCCTCTCCAGTTGGTGCCAGTGCAGCTGGCAAAAATAAGCAGGTCTTCATCCAACAGCAGTTAACCCTCGATGTGCCCTGGGGATGGGTAGGTAGCAGATCTTGCCTCTGCCTTGAAACACCTGCTTTCATCTACACAACTGGAGCACTCTGGACAAAACTGCTATCCCAGCAGGCTCCAAATTAATCATTCTTGAATTCCTGAATGACCTAAAAGAATCAAAGAAGGATTTGGAGTCCCCTTCCTTATAAAGGCAAAAGGCCACATAGGATTGTACAAAAGCAAGCCAGCCTTAACATATCCAATCCCTGTTGAGTTAACAAGTGCTGTTTGCCTTCTGGCAACATACCCATACTGCTTTTCTTATGAAGGAAGTGTAAGAGACAGGAAAGCAAAAAGAGGACCACATAAAACCAAGATTGAGTTAGCCCTCCTCCCTTGTGCCCTGCTCTGCCTGGCTTCCAAACCCCACTCCCTTCTGTACTTCAAAGTCTTTCTGGAATACAACATCCTGATGTGAGGCTGAACCTTTTAATGAAAGTGTCCGCTTTTGAAGGCTGTTTCCAGGGAAGCTCCAGGTGAGTGCTGATCTGCTGGAGAGAGGTGTTACCTGACCTCACAAAGAATCAAATGAGAGGACAGTCTTTGTGACAATTATTCGGCTTGAGGCAGAGCCAAGCTGACAAGTATGTGTCAGGGTTCCATTAGATGTCTCTTCATCTGATCATAGATCGGTCCCGCATAAAATTAAGCATTCCCAAAACCGCAGTAGAGCGAACAGTTTTCACTATAAAGCGGGACTCTCTTTAGCTCCTCGGAATCATGGTTCGTCTCTTTCCCCGCTCCCTTTCAGGAAATGCTATTGGTTGCCTTGAAGACACTGGCGCCCTTTGCATTCACGTAGGTGTTCAGGCCTACCATGCAGTGTTATGCATGGAGTCAGCTGACCTGTATTTAAGCCCCGCCCCCGTGCACAGCGGTGCTTCTGAATTTGTAAATTTCCCAAGCTACGCATCTTGTTACCTTGTCTTCTGGCTCCTTGAATCCCTGGTTTTCTTTGTGACTTTCCTGCCTTGTTCTTGTCATTGCCTTCGTCTTACCTGCTCATTGCCAGACCCGGAACGGCCACGGACTGCATTCGCCTCATCCCTCAAGTCTTACTCCCTCATTGCCAGACCTGGAACGGCCACAGACTGCATTCGCCTCATCCCTCAAGTCTTACCTGCTCATTGCTAGACCCGGAACGGCCACGGACTGCACTCGCCTAATCCCCAAAATCTTACCCACTCATTGCCAGACCCGGAACGGCCACGGACTGCATTTGCCTCGTCCCACAAGTCTTACCTGCTCATTGCTAGACCTGGAACAGCCTCGGACTGCATTTGACTCATTCCTCACGTATTACCTGATTATTGCCTACCTTGGAACTTCCACGGACTGCCTTATCTCGTTCCTCACGTCTTACCTGTTGCCAAGACCTAAGTCTTTTAGACTGATCCAACTACAATCAGGGCTACGTCTTCATTCTCTTAGCACCCAAAGGGCCTCATTACGACCCAGGCGGTAAGTTACCGCCTGGGCCGTGACTTTACCACCATGGCGTAAACTACGTTTACGCCATGGTGGTTGGCGGACTTACCGCCCCATTCCGAGGTCGGCGGGGCGGTAAGTCCCCAATCCCCATTTACCCTTCCCCATTCCCATTTTTGCCCCATAGGGCATAATGGGAGTGGGGAAGGCGTTAATTACGCCACCGTAAATTACGGTGGCGTAATTAACTCCATGGTCCCTTAGCGCCATGGATTTTAACACCCGCTAAAAGCAGGTGTTAAAAGCGCCATGGCGCTAAGGGACCTCGTAATTGGCGGTAAGGGGTCGGCGCAGCTAACGCTGGCGCTAACCCCTTACCGCCAGGGTCGTAATGAGGCCCAAAGACTTTAAGGAACAGAAAGGACTTCCGCGCATCGGCGCATGGATCAAAGGACATTAGCGCAAAGGTGCAAGGATCAACGGACATTAGCGCAACGGCGCAAGGATCAATAGACTCCTTAGGCGTCCTCGTGCCAGTGGTAATAGGAAACAAGACATTGGGCCTCATTACAACCTTGGTGCTAAGTGCACCAACTTTACCACCATGGTGTAAACTCTGTTTACACCATGGTGGATGGCGGATTTACCGCCCCATTCCAAGGTGAGTGGGGCGGTAAATCCCCATTTCCCATTTTCCCTTCCCCATTCCCATTTTTGCTCCATAGGGCATAATGGGAGTGGGGAAGGCGCTAATTACGCCGCCGTAAATTACGGCGGCGTAATTAGCACCATGGCGGGTTAGCGCCATGGATTTTAACGCCTGCTAAAAGCAGGCGTTAAAATCAGAATCAGGCGTTAAGGGTTAACGGTGGCGTTAACCCTTAACGCCTGAGTTGTAATGAGGCCCATTGTGTTTCCAGGACTACCACTTCCCTCCCAAAACTACATTTGTTGTTTCTACCCAGAACACTCACTTGGTAAGCACATACAGTTTGGTTCTTCATTCATCTTTCTCTTCTGTCCTCCTGGTAACAGTTACCCTTCTTGTTTCAGGATACTCATGAATCTAGCTTGGAACTATTCAGTCCCATTCTGATTTTCTTGCTTGTGAGTATCAATTCTTCATCTTGTTTTGAGATTACATTGCCTTAAGCCAAATGTTAATACTTGGTTAATTGTTCTTGCAGCCAGCTGTCTGAGTACCAGGGTGTACCAATATAATACTCACCTCTATCTGTCCTTTTGTACTCTTCAGGGGTATATTGTCAGAAAGACTCAATTGAATCACGACGTGTCAAGCCACCACTACTGGATTTAGTCCTTGGGCCCTAACAGTATGCTAGTCAAACAGGTAAAATGCTTACAGGCGATATGACCATTATTTCAAACTGTGTAGTCTTATTATGTTTAGTGTAGACATAACGAAGCACATTTTACTTAAAAGTCACATTTCGGTTATTTACTATTGAGCAATTATAGATGACACCGTAAGCAGTGCAGCGTCTGGGCTGCTATCCCATGGTTTTAGGTCTGTTCTAGTGGCTGTTATATTTATGTAAATAGTACCTGATGTTCTACTAAAAAGTACACACTGATCTACATGGGTTACAATGGGCTGCAACATAAGCTTGACATGGCTTCTTGGGTACCAGGTGCAACAGAGGAACATTGTTTATAAACTGATAAATGTTCTCTCAGCACATGTAGAAAAACTCTTTTTTACCATATTCCGGTGGAATATCATTAACAAGTAAGCTATCAGCGATAAAAGTAAAGGTTTTGAGTTATTGAGGCGAGGTATTGAGAAGGAAGTTCATTTCAAGGAGCGGCTTTGTTAGATTTGTAAGGGAGAATTCGCCAAAATGGCTCATTTCCCTTACCTACTGAGTCCCTCAGCAGCTTTGCTGGATTTCTAGGATTTATTTTCGTCACCTGGTAAGAGTGTGAGCCTTTTTTCCCACTCTTACATGTGTTTTGCTGTGTGTGTTTAACATATTTTTGTGTTCATAGACTGTGGAGACTGTGGAGACTGTGGTGCCTCACCTACTCCATAGGCATCATCTTTTTACTGTGTGTTACACAGCACCTTCAGTGCAGTGACACAGGGTTGTCTTTTAGACTTCCCAACTCAGACTCCACTACTGTCTCCCAGAACATGTAAAGTTGCCATTGACTTTATTAGTCTCTTTAAATCCACAGACCCAGTACAATCTATCTTACATGGAGTACTAGAAAGGGTTACTAGTTATCCCTTTTTGTCTGTCTCTCATGGATCATTCTTTCGTTCCCTTTTCATTAAGACTTGGCTGGTGGCAATGGTAACTACCCTAATTTTTCCTACCGTGGTTATTTGTTCGTCGTCCTTTCGCAGGCTTCTGCACAGAAGCCCTTCTTAGGCACCTGAAAGTCTGGGTAGGCAGGATGTGAGGGAGGGTTTTAGGACCCATGCCATGGGTTCCCTTGGTAACCCAAGTCACACTCCTGCTTGATTGGCTAGGTGACTGTCCCACCAGGACAGCCACCCTGTTGTGTGATTGACAGCCAGGCTGTGTGAATGGGGGAAATCTGCATAAAAATGAGGTCTCTGGGGATGGAAAGGCAGAGTCGCCACTGGATCAAGAGAACCGAAGAGAAGCAGACAGAAGAGGACCTCTACCATGACTGAATCTCCCAGTGAAGCCCTGCTGCAGGTCTGAATCTTCAAACTTCGTCGACAAGGAAGATCTGCAAAGAATCTTCTCCCCTTGAGCTGGTGGGAACAACCAGTTCACCAAACTACAAGCCAGGCCTCGCTCGTCTTGTTGAATTTGCTGTACAGAACTACAGTGAACCGGATAGCCAGGAAGGTCGGACCCTGCTTGGGTTTTAAGGAGCTCACCTTTTATTTGCCGTTTTGCTCTGCTGCTGGTTTCTTCCTTGGGCAGTGCAGGACCCTCCAGTCTTCCTACTTGGAATCAGTCCGACAGTCGCTTCAGGAACCGTGAGCCTGCAGGACCTGCCAGGAACGTCCGCCTCAGCTACAGCTTCTTGTCCATTTAAGGTACTGTTCCAAATGTGGTTGTTTGTTTCGTCCAGCCGCGGTGAAACTGTGTGAAACCTTTCATCAATCCGAGGGGTTGTCCTTCTCTATTCTTTAACGTAACTTTTCACCTGACCAACTTCGTTCTGAACTCTTGGCAAAGACTTAACCGCGAACTACCCTGAACTGTGTGATCATGAGCAAAAGACTTTGGTCCTATTGACTTTGGCCCTAAGCCTCTTGATTTGATTTCCTCAGTGTAGTTCATTTTTATAGATTGCCCTGCTTACTTACCTGTTGGTGCTGCTCAATTTTTGTCTAACTTTGTCTTTCCCTCCCTTTTAAATTATTGGAGTGCCATTTTGCTCACACTTCATTTTTAGCTTAACCTGTCCAGAATCTATGGGAAGCGGTGTGGTGTATTAAGATTGTGATTCCTAAACTGCTTGAGAATTTAGAAATGTTTATTAACTGATGTGTAAATAATTGTATATTCTTTTACTCAGAAACCTTGAGTAAATGTTTGTTTGAATCATAGTAATTTCTGTCCTCTGTGTAACTATGGATACTGCACACTTGCTATTGAGATAAGTCTGGCTGCTCAGCCATCGCTACCACTTTACTGTGTAGTACAGGCTTGTAACAAAGGTGAATGTGTACTGTCACTTGTAGTCTTAATTCTGTTTGGTGTTCCAAAGGGTACTCCATATCATTCTGACTAACAAGATTTGATGAACATACATGTCCTTTTAAGGAGCTATTATGTTTTTAAGATAGTTATCTGATGACACTGGGAAAGAGGCGAGTTATTGAGAAGGCACTTAATTTCAAGAGGCAATTTAGTAACATTTGATGAACATAACTGCGTTTAAGTAGTTATCATGGTTATAAGATGACTCATTTGGAGTAGAGATATTGTGTTGTGTTGTATAAACATGTTCATACTGATTGTGTTATGAGTAGTAACAATAATAGGGGCAATGCTTTATTATTATTTATATTTTCTTAATAAAAATAAATCCAGTTTTCAGGACAGTGTAAGAGCATTCATTGAGTGTTCTTTATTGAGAATACATTTGTGAGCTTTTGTGAATGTGTATTAAGTGTGGGGCATCTCTATAACGTACTGTATATTGTCCTACTTTATATGGTGCATGTTTTGATAAATTAGGGGTTGGGAGAAGGTTGACCAGTGGACCCTTAATAAATTACATGACATTAGTAAATCAGTCTTGTGTGGGTGTGTGCGGGTGGCTAGCCCACTGCAGCAGTGTATTATCTACTCTCTCTTTTGATGTATAGTGACAGGTGCATGTGTTTCCCTACCTCTATTTCTACCTGAGCCCTTACTAGGCCATCCAGCACACTCCTCTCCGGGTGGAGGAAAAGCTCTGTGAGGTAGAGGTGATAAGAATCATGTCAAAGCAGTCTGACTCGAATGCACATAAATATTCCTGTGCTGGTCTGTGCTAATAGTGTACGTTTCAAATCAGATGTGGCTTTTAATTGTTATATGAACAAGCAGCCACAATACTGAAATTATGGCATCGGTTATATTTCGAGATTATCCTTCCACCTGGAGATAGTTTATGTTTTGGATCATATGAGTAGATTTAAATGCAATATCTATCTGCAGTGACTTTACTGTGAGCTACAACTGTCAAACTTAACACCACAGACCTCTCATCCTGCTGTATACCCCTGAAGAGCAAGGACTGATG
Organism: Ambystoma mexicanum; assembly: GCF_040938575.1. Lineage (NCBI taxonomy): Eukaryota > Metazoa > Chordata > Amphibia > Caudata > Ambystomatidae > Ambystoma > Ambystoma mexicanum. The sequence goes on along the minus strand of NC_090932.1, from coordinate 657,817,988 downwards.
ATCAGAAGACGGATGCAGCAAAGCACACATATACACTATGCTTTTGAATGGAGTTAAATTAAAGGGGGTGTCTGGTTAGCAGACCAAACTTTTTGAGATGGATTACCTGCATCATTTCATGATTAATAGAATGTTTTAAAAGTTTGTGTTTTTACACCCTTGTTCCTTTGCAAACCTGCATAGGGTGTGGACCTCGTTCATTGTCAGATCAGTGGCGTTGGCCCATCACATTTGCCTCAAGATTGCTAAGTGACTCAGAGAAAAAATATGCTTTCATTGAGAGGGAGGCATTCTGCAGTATGGTGAGCCTCTAAGCACTATCATACTCTGTTGTGGGGTGTTCCTTATGTGGACAAGACCAATAACAACTGCCTCACTTAGCGCATGACCACTAAGGCCGTTATTGCCAGATGTGTAGTGATCGACAAGATTACAACTTTGTTGTGCAGTATGTTCCATCCGAGAGGAACCTGTTGGCAGATTTTCAGTCGTAGTTGCACTTCCCTTCATCATGTACATATGAGGGTAAGGATGGCATCTACATTTAATGTGTAATACCAGCCCTGGACAAGGTTGAGTGGTTGAAAGAGTGTGACAAGGACCCTGGGCTGATTTGGATATACAACCGGTGATGGGTAATTGTTAAACATTCTCAAGAATTCAGTTGATATGCAGTGGCTTTGGAAGAATTAGCGGAGGGACCATGGGGATTGATAAAATTAAAATATGAATCCCTTCTATTTCATGGAGAAGCCAGTTGATTGCTTCAGTCCATGAAGGACATTTAGGCTGGACTCTTATGAAGAGGTAGGCGTCATATTGTTGGCCTGTGAAAGATAGTGATGTGGAGCTGGTGGTAAGGTTGTGTGCCATCAGTGGCAAGATCCAGTCCGTGCGGGTGCAGCCTAGTTTACCAGTCATGCTACTTGACAAAGTTTGGAGTATGGTAAGACTTGCTATAATAGGTCAGTAGGATGCCCTGGGAGGTGGCCTGAAATGTGTCAGTATGTTGGAGGACTATACCTCCAGGAAGATTAAAGTGTCTGCTATGGAGTATATGACTACAGGCAAGTTGTTTGGCTATATGTGGAAGGTCTTTCATTGAAAAGGAGTCTAAGGTAGTCTTCTAACTGTCAGCAGTTGTTTCCCTTCAGAGGACTTCATATTTGAAGGAATTAGGCATAGAACTTCACAGGGCTGCTCCATCCAACCTAGGGGCCAAGGAACTGGTAGAAAGGAACAGTAGGTTTGTTAAGGATACTATTCAGTTGGCATTAGTGAATAGGTTGCACTGGTGCCTGGTGTTATCTGTAGTTATCAGGGAGAACAGACATAGGGGCTTCAGAGCTAGGGGTCAGACTCCATTTGAGATGATGAGGGGAAGAAAGGTGGGATCCAAGCTCAAACTGGTTTGTTTGGGGGGGTACTCACTCCTGCATTGATATGAAGCTGTGTTGGAGGAAGCCAGGCATAAGAAGTTAGAGAGAGCCAGTGTGTTCAGTGTGGCACAGAGTTACTTATGCTTTCATGCCCACTCACCATGCAAAGGAACACCAAATAACTGAGGGCTCGACTTTCTTTGAAAATTAATTGACCGCTGTTGACGCTGTAATAACCCTTGTGACAAGGGCGACAAACTTGTCTCTGCATCTGTGAGATTTTGAGGTTAGTTTACTCATTTATTTTGCGTGTATTGTAGTACAGTCGTGTCACCCACTGCATGTGTAGTCATCAGGTGCAAAGGGTTTGTGATACATTAAGGGATGTCAATTTAATTAAATATGACATCATGTCACTTCCTGTTGCGTCGTCAGTGGAGCAATGAGTGTGTAATTTGACATCCACTAGCCATTTGATTGTAAGGATGTGACAACAGTGCTGGTTTGACCATACATATTGAAGCTTTTTTTCGATTGTGGCTAGAGAAGTTGTCTTCCAGCATGATTTACCTTCTCTGTATCTAGCATGCTTCCTGACCGCTGCCACACAATGTCATTCTAACCTGTATTTGCAAATAGGCAAAGCGATTGCAGGAAAAATAATAATTATATATATATATATATATATATATATATATATATATATATATATATATATATACATTTATATATATGCATACTTATTTATAGGCATTATTTGGAAATCATGGAGTGCTGTCCTTTTCCATTCCATGACCCGATACACATATGATTAATCGATGGTTCTTGAGCAGTAACCATCACAAGTGCCATAATAGTTATATTACTGATCCCCAGGGGACTAAAGTACTTTTATAAAAGGATGAAAGTTCTGTGTTTTTGCTGTCACACTTCAAATTTTCATTAGCAATGTCTCAAACCAGCAGAAAATGTTTCTTTTTTTTAACTGCTAGATGTAGTATTTGTATGCATTTATTCAGCTTCTGCTGCATCTAAATGAAGTGAGTTTAAAGCAGTTCTATTTATTTCCCATTAAATATGCATGCTACCTGCCTTTATTTAATCCCTTTTTCAGCTCATTCTTTTTCACTTTTTGAGTCAAGGTATTTTTTACATCTTTCACAGAAATAGGCTTTTATCACAGTAGTGCTGTCAGGCCCGCTCATTTTGAAGCATACCTCACCTTACATGAACCTTACGCTTAGTATCTCTGATTCATCGTTGTCTACATAGCCGGAAAATGCAGGCAATAGCAAATTGTGTTTCAATTATATATTTTGTCTTACTATTTCAGTATTCTTTTAATCATTACTTTCAATCTGATAAACCTCACACAGAAAATGTTGACTGAATGTTATACAAATGCTATATAAGAAAACATACACAATGCAGCTTTAAGTTAGCCAGGCCCTTTTCTCCATTTGTTGTTTGCCACTCAGGGGAAAACAGTCCAAATGTGTTGCTGCACTTGTTTTCATGAAGAATTGTAAAAACACGGTGTGAGGAATTGCCATCTGGCAAGGGTTTAGAATTCCTACCATGTTTATTTCTGTCAATGAATACAATGAATACAATTATGTAAGGAATTCCATCTCATAGAGGGTGTTCTGTTAACCTGGTCCCCTTTTCATAAGATCCATGCGAAAAGCATAGTGATGCCAGAGGTCATATGTTCCTTTTTGACAGCTGCTGTGACAATGTAATTTTAGTGCTGAGGTTGCACCACTTTTTCCAAAACTACAAGCTCATGAGGTATCCCTATTCTGGTTACATTTTAGTGTACAAACATGCATCAAAACCTGAGTTTAGGCTATGGTGGATAATAATTCACATAGCTATACGAAGCAAACTGATTTATATCATAAAGTGTCAACACTGTGAGCCCAGGGATGCTGTGGAATGATTGTGTGTATTTTGGTCAGACAGCCTTATCCTGCCAGCCTGCGATGAAAGACATTGAAAGATGGTGTCTTTCCTATAATCCTGTCTGAGGTCTGGTAACATCTCTCTCCAGCAGGACAGTATCCTAGCAGGAGCTGTCCAAGGAAACAGTAATCAAAGGGGGCACCTGACACAAAAGGACTAGCCACACACAGGGAGCTGCATACCAAAGTGAGGTTGATTCTATGGGTATGAGAAGGGATGGAGTTAGCGCAGACAAAGAGAGATTTGGAAAAGGGTTTTACCATCATTTGTCTCTCTGTACCTCTCTCTCTTTCCTTCCCATCCTCTCCACTTCCTTTTACACAAAACGTGTTGGGTATGATGAAAGAAGGCAAAGACCTCTTGTCAGAGGACAGGAAGTGCCCCCCTTAAAGCAGGCATTCTTTTGTCCAATCACCTGTGGACCTTTGGTAACAAAAGAGGGACTTTCCCACTACTTCTTTGATTCACTTTTGGCCCATCCAGGCAGAAGAGATAATTCAATTGGACAACTTTTGGGGGAATTGATCCTACCAAGTACTTCACTAGGGAGGTGAAGATTGAGGGTTAGATTCTCAAAAACATGTGCATTTCAAGGTTGAAATGATGTTCCCCCAAAAAAGTACATCTAGTGAGATGTACCTAAAACAGGCGTAACTGCATTGAACTTATGATGAATCTAAAACAGGTGCATCATGTGAGATGTGGCAAAAGCAGGTGTGAATGCCAAAAAAAGTGCTTAAAAGCACGATGTTCACAGAATCACAGCAGAGATCACTGCAAGGACACAACTTTGCATGCTCTTACATTGTGCCATGGAGATGGCATCCAGGAAGAGGGATGATGCTGATGAATGCGAAGAAGAGTGTCAGGCCAAAAACTTAACAAAGGAGGAGGTAGAGGTTACTGTTGAATTCATGAAGAATCATGAGGACATCATCCCCTGCCGCAAAGGGCAATGTTGCAGTCTTGTAGTCAGGACAACTCTCTGAAGTGAATTGACTTCCAATATCAATGCCTTGGGTGTTGCACAAAGAGGAATTAAAAAAGTAAAGAAGCGCTGGTGGGACATAGGACGCCAGACATGCAGAGCAATGCCAGGGGGACATGAGGAGAGATTGTCCAGGAAATCACTCTTAACCCATTGGAGGAGGCAGTTGCTGGCATGATTCCCGCAGTGGCAGCGGTTGGCAATGGGAAACCAAACACAGCTGCAACCACGAAGTGAGCAATATAAATGGGACATGACGTGTGTGTGAGTGTGTGCGCACATGTGCATTGCAGAAATGTTCACATGATGTGAAGCTCATTTAGCACTCATTTAGCACACACCATTGCCTGTTTATGAAAATATAATTTCCTGGGTGTATGTTGTGTCCTGCATTCGTACTACACATCCTCACTTGACATATCCTAACAACCTGCATGACGGCGCATTGACTACAATGATTTGTGGATCATTATTGTACATGTTTACTTTGTGTGTGATACCATCAGGGCATCACCTTTGAGCCACTGTGAAGTAGTGAAGGACGTTTGGTGCATTAAATTTCATTCATGTTGACCTTAATGGCATGTACAACCTGTGCACACCTCGGATATGTAACAAATGTATTTGTTTCACAGAGGTCAATTTGCTGCACAACACAGATCTGGAGCTACCACCCCTTGTGAGGGATGAGAAGGACGTGGCTGGTACTTTCCAGGACACAGCCACACCTGATGTGGCCAATGGAGCCCCCCCCCCCAATGAGTGGATCATCCAGAAGAACTGGCTACGACTGTGGACATCATAGCAGATGTGGCAACAACATCATCCACTGTGCCAGGGAATGATGTGCCTGCAATACCACCAACATGTACAGGGGTACGAAGGGGTCCCCATTCCAAAAGTTCACACCCCAACCCATACACCACTTGGGAGGAGGAAAGGCATCAGTTGGCTATTTGTACTCAACTCACATCTATGTGGTCCACACTGGGTGAGGGTCTGCAGGGACAGGCAACCCAGGTGGTCACTACCAGGAATAACCCAGTGTGAGAGATGTTAGAGCTGAGGTACAGCCAGATGCCCATGGCCCAGAAGATGATAAAGCTCCAGCATGCAGACAACATTGCTGCTGCCAACAGACATCTTCTGTGGCCACCACTTCCAGCAGGAGCACAAGACCCACTGCGTTGTACTCAGAGCCACAGGGACAGTGACTTCCTACAGTGGCTGCAACACCATCTGCCCCTGCAAACAGCAGCAGCAAAGGCACGTCGCTTAGCACCATTCGAAATAGACTTGTTTCTGTGGAGATTTGTCTTAAGTTTTTGGTTGCTGGCGCAACATTTTGGGGACATGGGGATCTTGAGGCCTTCTTTCATATTTGTATTTCTGGAAATAATATTTTTTTGTCTGCGATTAAGACAATTACATGTTGTTCAGAAAAAGTCACCTGTGTGATGCATTAGCTTTCTTCATGGATGCTGGGCTAGAAGTGATGCATCTGGTGGATTGCAGAGGTACTGCACGTGTACTGTCTGTTGCACTACCTGCATATTATGGACACACATTCAAGTATAGTCAATGGGGTGTGGATGATATCCTACAATGACTGATGAACAGATGCATGTTGACATGTAGTATCTATGGATGGAGCATGTATGGCGATGTCTGGTAATGCTGTTTAGAGGATGGCTCTTCGGGCATAAGCTGGAAACATTGACATCAGCAGGTGGCGCTACAAATTGTTAGTGATGTCATACACATTTGAAGCAGTCATTCCCTTAGGCAGTAGTATGGCATACCCTCACATTTTGGGTGCAGCAGGACTTGTACAACATGAGATGCGGAAAGGTGACACAGGTGCCCATAACATTTGGCACTTTTAGTTGGCTCACCCATCTCATGTTTTCCATTTCACTTATCCTCCTGAACATGAATTTCTGCTGTTCAGCGTTGCCTATTGCATCAGGAATTGCTGTGCATTGCACCAGAATAAATATGCTACCCATAAATATGTGTGCTGTCCCTTTCTGGGAGGGGTTGCTTCACTTCTTTGGCTGGCTTGTGATTTGCCCACTGTTTGAGGGCCCTTGTGCCTGCTTGTTTTTGGTGCTAATGTAAGTGTGCATTGTGTGATGCAAATAAGGAGGCCAAGGTTTGTGCACTAGGGTTTTGTGCATTTGTGCTTCCTTTCAGTGACCACTCCCCTCTTGCATGCCTAATGTGGTTGTTTTACATCATTTGGACCCATTTTGTGCATCTTTTCAAAAGTGCCACATATCTGAGCTGTAGTTACACAAGGGAGAAAGGATCCATGCACCAGTCGCCATGAAATATGCATGTGTCCCTATCACTCCCTAAATTAAATGCTCTAATGGCCCTTAGTGATGTATCGGTACCTAGGTAGCAGCGGTGTGCCTCCTATCTAGGCATTGGGGGTACCAGAGAATTGGTCTCTAACTATACATCAGCAATTCAATGTACATATATTTAAAATGCAAAACTATGTATAAGAGGAGTTCCAGTGATTTATTATGACTCAATTTATAGCAATGTTAAAAAAAAGTGCAACCACCTTGTTCACATTATCCAAAATGAGCCCTTATTTATCAAAAGAAAAACATGTTATTGAAAAAAGCCCTCTTGGGCAAGAACACATATCTTTTTATGGGGTAAGCAAAATAATAATGTACTCCCCTTAGGATGTCAACCGGTTTCAGCAGTACTAGGTAGCTGTGTCACCTTCATCAGGGCTTACAACACCCTCTAAGTAGGGGTACACAGGTCAAAGACACCAAACAATCACGTGCTAGACTATTTATGTGCGAGAATTTTATGTGGCCTAGTTTCCTACGCAATTTGAAGGGATCATTTTACTATTTGTTCACGAAGAATCTAGATGCACTAAATATGCTCAACTTCAAGCTGCATGGTGTCTCCTTCTGCATTGTTGGATTCACACTTCTGTGAATGAGGTGCATTTATTTATGGTGCATTCATGGCACATCTCAGATTTTCCCGCCTTTTTAATTTTGAGAATCTTGCCCTGAGTGTTTAAGGAAGAGTCCAGTTCTTTTCCCTGACCATCTCCAGGGCACATTGGGGTGACCCCCTGTTGGAGCAAAACCTGCCTCTATGGCAGCTACACCAGTGCCCAGGACGTCACTGGAGGGGAATAAAACCTGAAGGTGTTTCAAGCCTCCCCAGTGTTTGAGAGACCAAAGACATGGACTTATCGGTTGTAGGTCATTTGGTCTAAAACCAAATGATCGAATGCCATTTGATCGAGAGTCAAATGGTCGAAAAAATTGTCGATTTTTTTTTTATGGGGGGGTTCCCCCCACACCCCCTTTTTCTATATTAATTGTTTTTTTTACCAAACAAAACTAAAAAATATATATAAATAAATAAATAAAACAATTCAACCATTTTTTTTCCCACCATTTGACTTTCGATCAACTGGTCATTCGATCTTTTATTTTCGACCATTTGACCGGACACCGGACTTATCATAGCCCTGAGCCCATAAATTGGGACTCACAGCATTCTGGGAGACAAGATAGCCGGGATAAATGTTTTTCACTTCCTCAAACCAATCGAACTGCCTTTGATCCAGATTTGCTTCATTCTTACCACAGAAAACTGCTGTGAATCCTGCTCTAACATTCTCTTACATGCCTGAATTACAATACCCAGCAGTATTGTAGTTTGCATGTTATATAGCTTTGCTTTCCGGTGCATTAGCGCCAGCGCATTCGCATCAAGCCGATGCATTGCTTTAAAATTCTGTGTGCATGCTCTTAGCCTGGTTTATTAAAAATGTGCGGCTTTGAACCCTGCTCCAACATGCTCTTACATGCCTGCACTACAATACCCAACAGTATTGTAGTTGGCGTGTTATATATCTTTGCCTACCGGCGAGTTAGCGCTGGCATGTTCACGACAAGCCGGTCTATGTTGGTCCGTGGTGTTCGTGTAGGAGTGTTCCCAATCTCCTAACAGCATTTCTTACTACCGGTAAGTCTCCCTTCTTGTATATTATATTTATACCACATTTCTTGTCAGCCTCTGTACTTGAGCACGTGGTCTTCCTTAAGTGCGTAACTTAATGTCGCAACACTATTCTAAAGATTTATTACAGTCCATAAACCAAACGCAGCACGGAACACTTAAACTGCATGCCTTGAATACAATCGAACACTTAGACATTGTTTGAAATAAATATATGCTACAATCCCATTTGGTGACCGCCCATTGAAAGCTGCTCTAATTAATGCAAGATCAGCGATTAAATACGCTGTCGCCATTAATGAACTTGTTACTACTTTAAAACTAGATAGTCTCTGGGGTGAATGAATCTTGGTTTACTTCTGGCTCCATAGCGCATTTCCATTTACTGGCCCCAGGAGATTTTCATATAAAATTGGTTAATAAAGAAACCCATAGAGGAGGAGTTGTGATTACTGCAAGATCTTCTCTAGAGCTTCTCAATATTCAGGCATTGAACTGGGACCCGACTGCCCAGATTCTGGCCTGTATAGAGTGTCTCATTTCCTACTTTGCTACAGACCTCCCAGTTCTGCCAATTCCTTTCTAAATGCATTGGATGGAAGCACTTTGTCATTCAAAAAGGATGATCCTGGGTGATCTTGATATTTGGTCCAAAAAGCACCCAGGAACCAGATTGCATCCATCTCAAAGACATTCTGCACTTGCATGATTTTGAATTTATGTAGATTCAGTAACCACTGGGTGGCCGCTGTTTGAACCTGGTGATATTCAGAGGTGTAATGACTCAACAACTTGAGGACATTCCTGTCACCTGGTTAGACCACTTAGTGGTGAGTTACTTCACCCAGGTTGCTTTTATATAAAAAGATCTTGCTCTATTCTGTCAGATAGCACAGCGAGTAGAGCACTCGCTTTGAAATCCGTGCAGAGCCTGCTGACACAGGTTCGAATCCCGGCAGGGCCAAACTCAGCCTTTCATCTTTCCGAGGTCGATAAATGAGCACCACACGCCGGCTGTATAAATGCACCAACAAACATCTCATTACGACGAGAAATTGTTGTATAACTTGACTCTAATGCACTGGGACTCCGACTGTGCAATATTATATCATACCTAGATGTCCTCCCTGCAAACAAATGGTGACATATTTGCTTTTCTTAAATGTTTCTAAGGTTCTAGGACCAGAAGCAATCAATGGCATCATGACTTACTAAAATCCCCTAAGAAAATCTACCGAAGCAAAGAAAAAAGATGGCTTGAAACTAGAGATACCAATGATTGTTTGGAGGCCAAAATGGCATTAAAAGCTTATAAAAATGAAATTTGTTCAGCCAAATACACTTTATATACAAAAGCAAATTAATCTTGCTGAAACTCAATCTGAGGCACTGTTTGCAGCCATCCATAATTTTCTCTGACCTATATGCACCATTCCTACATTACCTACGTCACTCAAACTGGCTAACAAATTCAACATCTTTTTTTCTGGAAAAAAACAAATTTGATCAGGACTAATATTGATCTGCAGCCCATTCCTCAACAGGTTTTCTCTGCTAATATGGAGACAATCTCTGTGCCAGAGCCAACCCCCTCTCCGCCAGCTTCACATTCTCTATGGTGGACTCAGATATAATTGACAAACTTATATGTAAACTTAAGCCAAATAATCTCTCCAATGACCCTATCCCTGCATACCTGGCTAAACAGCATGCATCAGCTTTGAAGGAGATTATTCAATCTTTTGTAAATGCCTCTTTAACTAGACTTTTAAAAAAATCGTATCTTACCCCACTTTAAAAAAAAAATCTACATTGCACTATAAAGCACTGTCAAACTATTGCACAATCACAGGGCTCCTTGTTAGACCATATATGGAATAAAGGCACCATAACCATATACTAAATGACACACCAGTTGTGAGGTTTGTTTCCCAAACAAGTCTGGTTTTATTCAGAGTATCTCGATCGGCCGATCAGGTCTCAACAGCTCACGACGTGTACTCACAAACACCGTGAGAGGAGTGAGAGCGAGCCGTCCATAAATCCTTCATACATGTACATAATACAAAATCATTGAATTTCATTTTTTCAGACCACCCATATACATGATGTGCGAGCTAGGGTTCAGTAATTGACACTTAGGCATGTAACTTCATTCAGTCTAAACAGCCTAAACATTCTGTATTTCTAGCCGAGGTTTTCCAGAGACAGCTTACTGTTTTGGGGAACGCTGGGCATTGGCACAAGGAAGGATATCATGTTCTAGCAGGGAGACATTCCAACAATGTTATCTGGTTGCTGCACTCATGGGCTAAGGGACAGACAGTTCTGAAGCAAAGAAATACCATCCTTCGTGAAGGAACACTGCTAGTTGCATATCATTCTCAGTTAACTGCCTTCTACGACAGCGTTTGCAAGACAAGCTGGCACCCGGTCCTCTGATTAGCCACAGCTCTTGTACAGCTTCAAGGCCTTACCAAATAATAAAACAATGTATCCCTGCAGTGTTTCACATTCCTGTCTAAACAGGATTCAGAGTTCAAGCTATGGCCTTGCACCGTGTGTGAGTCTGAAGCACAGAATATAGTTTGCAAAGCATTACGAGAAAAAAAGAAAATGGTGGACAATTACACAATAGATTCCCACTGCCCATATATAGGCTTCGTGGTTTCTGGTGTTCATTGCATGATGCAATTTGCTTACGGCCAACATATATAACATGACATTTGGGCTGTGAAATTACATTATAGTTTAACAAACCCTCCTTTTGGACTTAAGCCAATTGCATCATCCGTACATTGTATCTTCATCAGACCAAGTGTCACTTTCTGAACTACTCAGGTCACTATCATAATCAGTATCATAAAAATTAATTGCCATGAATTCTTTACTTACTTCATTCTCTTTCTGAATATTTTTTATAGGTTGTTCAGGTTTTCGTATTTTGGCACTTACTATCTGTATGCATTCATGTGTAATTATGGAACAGATGGCTAGCAGACATTGTACAATAACAACAGAGTATGAGGATACTAAGTATCGTGATCAGAATAGAGACCACCTTCCATCCCAAGAATTGCAACAGTTTCCAGAACTATGTAATAACATTTAAATGCCAGCCACCCGTGGGACATGGATTTCAGAACTAAGAACAGGAAAACCTATAATTGCTTCAAATATCGCAGGGACAGACTCATTTACGAAAACACAGCACGCTGATCCCACCAATTTGCATACACCTCCATGATCAGCCAAAATAACGTCAAAGACCATTCTATTTTGAAGTGCAACTAGTCTGATAGCTTTCTGTTCTAGTGTCATGTTATACATTATATCAGTGGTTTCATTAATCATTTTCTCCAACACTCTGGTAAACCTTCTAATGTTCCATGAATTTATGTATAAATTCCCTGAAGGGTATAAAGGACTTGGCTATGTCACCAAAAATCTGTAAGGTAGCATCATCTCGTCGAGGTTGAGATCTATTTTATTCTAGATATTTCAGAAGTAGTGGCAAGGAATACACCAGGTAAACGTATCCCTAGAAAACAGGTACCTTCCCAGTCTCTAGGTAACCATGGATAGGCTTGATCGCCACATACAAAATCAACATGACCTCCTACAAGTAGTGGTTTATCTTCATGTTCAAGTACAGCAGTAGTCATGCATTTGGTATATGTACCCATCGAAGGAGAACCTTTCTTTTGCAAACAAAATGGGACAGAATGTGGACAATGATTAATAGTGTAAGAAGGATGTATGGCGCCCTTATTACCTACAGGAGCCATCTTGAAAGTTATCAGCAACTGGTATGGTCTAGAGAGTCTATCATTGGGGCTAGACGAGACAATGTTCATTTTACTCTTATTTGAAACACAGAACATCCTAATGGTGTCAGTACTAATCTTTCAAATAGTACTAATCTTTCAAATTCATTTATATTGGTTCCATCAAAGTGTCGGGTGGCACTATCATTCCATCTTCTAAATAAGAGGGCCCATAGTGCAGCATAGCAAGCTGTACTCGGGGGTAAGGGATGTACATACCAACCCATCCCTCTTTCTCCATGCTGGGGTAAATGCGAGCATACCCAGCAGTTAGATTTCTTCAGTATTGCATGGGTCATATTCATAATCAATAAAAGAGTATTGTTATCATAACCTTTTCTATGCTTAACATCTTGTGCAGCAAGAGTGTAAGAAAGCACATTTGCAGGGGTCAGAGTGGGAATAGTAACAGTTGGCAAAAGAGAATTCATTGGATACATTTGTTCTAAGAAACAGGTCATTGGAATCAGAATGAGTAAGATACTGATGAGTACGATGAATAGCAGGATTTTCACAGACCGAGAATTTCTCGGAGCTGGCTCAATGTCCATATATCTAGTCATAGTGTTATCTGCCTTATCAGTACAAGAGGCAATAGGAGCAGAGGCATACATTTCTTGGAGAAAGTGATTCCAAACAAATGTTTCTCAGCGTCTGTAGAGAAAAGCCTTGCTGTTAAGCTTTTTGTTCAATATCTCAGCAAAGTGGCAACAACCGTATTAGTCAGTAGAGGTTCAGGATCCAAACAGATGCAAACGGGTTCAATTATGCCTGCTTAAGATTATAACAAGCTGGTGTTTGGTGTTTACCTCAGAGGCTCCAAAATGTAGGAGCAAGTATCAACATCAGACGTCCATAGTGTCGGTACCTTTTCCCTCACTTGTCCATGAAAGGTTGCAAAGCCCTTCACTTTTTCAAAGATAGAACCAGGAAACCGCATGCCAGAGCTTCATCCAGTACCATTGTACAGCTCATATGCTCCTTTGCCCTAGGCCTTCATTTCCGGCCCCAATCTGTGGGTCAAAACAAAGGCTGTTTCAATCACTTTCAAACTCGTGGACTTAGATTGTACCTCGTAGCGCCATGTACAGCGTGATCATTGAAGAGTGCACTGTCGTTGTTTACAGCAGATGCTGAAACAGTGCCAACTGGCGAAGCAGAAAGTGGTGATGATATCACAGCAGACAAACAGGTTGATGTGACACTGATGTCTCAGGTTTTCTTGCAGTCTCCCCAGGCCGCTTCTTGGGCTCAGGAAGTAATTTCAGCTGAGTTTAGATGATGTCTTTGTGATCAATTAAAGCCGGCTCACTCTGGGAGTTGGAATCATTGGTTTCTTTTTCATGTGGCAAAGGATGCAGGATTTGTTTTGTGTGCGTTGCGTGTATTCAATGTTTATGATCGCTCATTCAGACGGCAGTCTGCGTGGCCAGGAGAATCTAGTAAGGCCCCTTCCAATGTGGTGCAAGCAAAGATTTTCTTTCAAAATTCTTCACTAAACACCAGTGACCAGGCTGCAGCAGGTGACCTGGACACATATATCTGGCGGGAAGAGCCACTTGCACCAGCTGATGAATCAAAAGCAAGTTTTGATTCAACCGTTTACAATAATCAATCAGTAATGGGTATTCAAAACTCCTAACATTTTTGGGATGGGGCACATTCCATACATTGGCAGGTCTCCCCATCATGATCTCGTATGGGGAGAGACCTGTCCTCGATTGCACAACTGTGCGCATTGACACTAGGGCTCTAGGTAGAGCGTTGGGCTATTCCAAGTTACTCTGGGCACAGATCTTTGCCAGCTTATTTTTCAAAATTCCGTTTTGGCGTTCTATAAGACCGGCACTCATAGGATGTCTAGCTGAATTGAATTGCTTATCAATTTGGAGACCTGCACAAATTTGTAGTATTACAGCAACTACAAAGTGTGGTCCATTATCAGACCATATAACACGTGGCAAACCGAACCTGTGAAAGTATTCCTTTAACATGGATTTTGCTGTAGACATGGCTGAACAGTCTTTTGAGGGGATAGGCCTCTATCCATTTACTGAATTCACAGACCACTACAAGTACATACTTAAAGTTCTGGCATCTTTCCACTTCAATGAAGTCGAAGTGAATTACTTCAAACGGTATTGAAGGGGGGCCAAAACTTCCTATTGGTGTTGCGGTTCCCATCCCAATATTATGTTGTAAACAGGTCATGCAATTTTGAACCAATCTCCCAGCAGTTTTTGTGGTTGCCAGTCATTTGGTCGAAATCAATTGGTCGACTGGACAACTGGTCGAATCAATTTGGTCGAAAACCAAATGGTCGAATTTTTTTTTTTTTTTTTTTTTACCCCTTTTTTTTTTTTTTTGGGGGGGGTCCCCCCCCCAACCCCCTTTTTTTTCTTTCTTTTTTTTTTTTTAACACGAAAACCCACAAAACACATATATAAATAAAAAAAAAAAAATTCGACCATTTGGTTTTCGACCAAATGACGTCGACCAAATTGCAGTCGACCAGTTTGTAGTCGACCAAATGACTGGACACCGTTTTTGTAATATTGTCATTGTACCATACAGTATCAAGGTGCTGACAAATTTTCTTTGAACAAATATGTGTTGGACCGTGGGCCATAGTAACCATTGCCATAACATATGCATTTGGCAACATCCATCTACTGTTTTCTTTGTCCACCCAACAACCCTCGGGATCTAATTCTGCTGGACCCTCGGACCATTGTTTTATCTCCTCAGGAGTAGCCTCTGCTTGTATTTCTTTTACAGTTCCAATTCCATCCTCTATCATACAGGACACTCTTTTTGCTGACTCAACATACATTTTTGTGTGTAAATCAGTGGCAGTTTGTTTCGCAATCCTGTCCACAAATGTGTTTCCTTTTCCTATGTCACATATTATTTTCTTATGGGCTTTACATTTTACTATCGCTAATTGCTTAGGAAGCGCAAGTTCTGACAACAGTCTTACTATTAAAATGCCATGTTGAATTTCAGATCCGTGCGATGTCAGAAACCCTCTTTATGGCATAATCGCCCAAAGTTGTGGACCACTCCAAAGGCATACTGACTGTCAGTATATATGTTTACGCTGAGGTTTTCAGAAATTTTGCATGCTCTGGTTAAGGCTATTATTTCCACAGCTTGTGCTGAGTTATGTGGGATTCATTTACTTTCTACAATGGTTCTCAATGTGGTAATGGCATAGGCAGAAGTTGGTGTGCCATTTGGTAATTTAAAGCAGGGGCCATCACAAAACAATTCTCCATCTGGCTCTTTCAGAGGTGTATCTGTTAGATCTATTCTTCCTTTTGTTTCTTGCTCAGTTACAATTAAGCAATCATGTAGCAATCTCTCCTCGCTTTTCCCTTCACTTGGGAGAGGCAATTAATCAGCCAGATTCAAAGAGCAACATCTCTTAATGTGGATATGCGGTCCAAATAGAATCAGTTCATATCTTGGTAATTGTGCAGAAGTGAGATGTTACGTCTGTGTTCTATTTATTAGAACATCTACTGAATGGGGTACCATCACGGTTAAAGAGTGACCTAAACCATCCCCTCGATTTGTTTTACTGACGCGACAGCAGCAGCAACAGCTTGCAAACAACATATCAAAGCACATGCAACAGATCCAACGTGGAAGAAAAATACCTGCACAGTCGATTCTTCCCCCTGTGTTCCTGAGTCAAAACAGCCAAAGCACATCCATTTCTTTCATGTACGAACATCATAAAACACTTCACATAATTTGGTGTGCCCAAAACTGGAGCTGAGCATAGTACAGCTCTGAGTAGGTCAAAAGCTTCTTGAAATTCCACGTTCCATGGCAAAGGTAAGGTAACATCCTTCCTTGTCAATGCCACAATGGCTTTTACAATCATTGTGAAATTCGGAATCCACTGTCTACAATATGAAGCCATGCCGATTAAAGCTCAAACTTCCTTTTGCGTATTTGGACTAGGCATACCAGAGATGCTTTCTATTCATTCTGGTGTCAATCTCCTTCCCTCCTTCGATAGGAGGTAGCCCAAATAGGCCACCACCTCTCAACAATACTGGAATTTCTTTAACAATGCTTTATGTCCATGTGCTGCTAAATGTGTCAACAACAAGACCGTTCCCTCCTTGCAAATCTCCTCTGAGTCGGCTGCTATGAGCAGATCATCAATGTATTGCAATAAAATGCAACCTGATGGTAACGTAAGCATATCTAGCTGTTCTTTTAATGCTGTACTGTAAATGCTTGGGCTTTCAGTGTAACCTTGTGGAATCTGTGTGAAGGTGAATGAGCGTCCTCCTAACTTGATCGCAAACAGGTATCTACTGTCAATATGTACAGGAATACTAAAAAATGAATTTTTTAAGTCAGTCACACTAAAATGTGATGCAGGGGCTAGAATCATAGTCAAAATTGTGGTCATATCGGATCTACCGGGAATTGTGTAGCAAGAATTGTATTTATCGCGCATAAATCAATTGTAAAACGGTACGGGATTTCATTACCTCCTTTCTTATAAACAGGAAGAATCGGGCTATTGCAAACACTTCCTGATATTTCTTGAATTACATTTCTATTAATCAAATCAGATACAATGCTCTTCAGGGCTTGCTCACCTTCGGTCGAGATTTTGTATTGCTGAATACGTGGTAATGTAATTCCTTCTTTTAAAACAACTTTTACTGGTTCAATTTTCAGAATGCCTACATCGTTATCATTTACTGCCCATATGCTAGTCGGTACTTTACTAAATTCAGTTGGCAAAGGGAAAGACATGAGTTGCAATACAGGAGTTTGTTGTGGCGAAATCGTCAAGTACACTCCATCAGGGGAACAATAAATTGCTGCATTAACTTTCTTCAACAGATTCAATCCTTACAAATTCTTGCTGCAATTTGTCATCAAAAGAAATGGACAAGATTCAGTGAATGGACCTATTGTGATGGGCACTGGCTGTGAAACTGGATTAATTACTGGTATACCTGAGAACCCTACTGAAACATTGATATGATGGCAGATGGGGAGCAGGTGCAAGTGGATCTAGTTCACCTGGCCTAAGCCCTGCCCACCTGGTGCCTTCCTGCCTGTCGCTCTTTTTTACCACTTCGCAAGCCCCGCCTACCTGGTATCTTCCTGTTTGCCGCTCTTTTTCCCTACTTAAAGAGCCCTCCAGCCTCTTTTCCTTTGCAGATGGGGAGCAGGTGCAAGTGGATTTAGCTCACCTGGCCTAAGCCCCACCCACCTGGTGCCTTCCAGTTTGCCGCTCTTTTTCTCCACTTAGCAAGCCCTGCCAACCTGTGCCTTCCTGTTTGCCGCTCTTTTTCTCCACTTAGCAAGCCCTGCCAACCTGGTGCCTTCCTGTTTGCCGCTCATTTTCACCACTTAGCAAGCCCCTCCTACCTGGTGCCTTCCTGTTTGCTGCTCCTTTTCACCACTTAGCAAGCCCCACCCACCTGGTGCCTTCCTGTTTGCCGCTCTTTTTCACCACTTAGCAAGCCCCGCCCACGTGGTGCCTTCCTATTTGCCGCTCCTTTTCCCTTCTTAAGGAGCCCTCCAGCCTCTTTTCCTTTGCAGATGGGGAGCAGGTGCAAGTGGATCTAGGTCACCTGGCCTAAGTCCCGCCCACCTGGTGCCTTCCTGCCTGCTGCTCTTTTTCACCATTTAGCAAGCCCCGCCCACATGGTGCCTTCCTGTTTGCCGCTCTTTTTCCCTACTTAAGGAGCCCTCCAGACTCTTTTCTTTTGCAGATGGGGAGCAGGTGCAAGTGGATCTAGGTCACCTGGCCTAAGCTCCGCCCACCTGGTGCCTTCCTGTTTGCCGCCCATTTTCACCACTTAGCAAGCCCCGCCCACCTGGTGCCTTTGTGTTTGCTGCTCCTTTTCACCACTTAGCAAGCCCTGCCCACCTGGTGCCTTCCTGTTTGCCGCTCTTTTTCACCACTTAGCAAGCCCCGCCCACGTGGTGCCTTCCTCTTTGCCACTCCTTTTCCCTACTTAAGGAGCCCTCCAGCCTCTTTTCCTTTGCAGATGGGGAGCAGGTGCAAGTGGATCTAGGTCACCTGGCCTAAGCCCCGCCCACCTGGTGCCTTCCTGCCTGCCGCTCTTTTTCACCATTTAGCAAGCCCCGCCCACATGGTGCCTTCCTGTTTGCCGCTCTTTTTCCCTACTTAAGGAGCCCTCCAGCCTCTTTTCCTTTGCAGATGGGGAGCAGGTGCAAGTGGATCTAGGTCACCTGGCCTAAGCTCCGCCCACCTGGTGCCTTCCTGTCTGCCGCTCATTTTCACCACTTAGCAAGCCCCGCCCACCTGGTGCCTTTGTGTTTGCTGCTCCTTTTCACCACTTAGCAAGCCCCGCCCACCTGGTGCCTTCCTGTTTGCCGCTCTTTTTCACCACTTAGCAAGCCCCGCCCACGTGGTGCCTTCCTATTTGCCGCTCCTTTTCCCTACTTAAGGAGCCCTCCAGCCTCTTTTCCTTTGCAGATGGGGAGCAGGTGCAAGTGGATCTAGGTCACCTGGCCTAAGCTCCGCCCACCTGGTGCCTTCCTGTTTGCCGCTCTTTTTCACCACTTAGCAAGCCCCGCCCACCTGGTGCCTTCCTGTTTTCTGCTCTTTTTCACCACTTAGCAAGCCCCGCCCACCTGGTGCCTTCCTGTTTGTCACTCTTTTTCACCACTTAGCAAGCCCCGCCCACCTGGTGCCTTCCTGTTTGCCGCTCTTTTTCACCACTTAGCAAGCCCCGCCCACCTGGTGCCTTCCTTTCCTTTTGGCTGCTAACTCTCTGTTCTCTCCTCCTTTTCCTTCTCCCTTTTCCTATCTCCTCCCCTTACTTTCCTTCTATGCACTTACTCTATCAGAATTATCCCTGGACCTAGTATGATAGCAACCTCGTCTGTCTCCTCTCCCTCCCCTTACTGGTTTTTTCCTCCCCACACCCCTCCAGCACTATCTGAAATGTCGTCAGGCCTAATATGATAGTCGCTTGTTTTGTTCCTCCCCTACCTTTCTGCACCCCTCTCCCTCACCTTTTTCCGGTTCTACCAGAAATGTCGTCAGGCCTAGCACGGTAGTCGCCTGTCTGTTTCCGTTTCCTTCCCACTCTCCCCCTCCCTTCCCTATCTATGTCTTAGTTCTTGCACTATCTGAAATGTCATCAGGCCGAGTACGATAGATAATTTCACATCGTTACTGTTCATGGCCTGTAAGAATGTCATTGTTTTTTCTCTTGTTCCCTCCCTTGCCTTGAAGCGCTTTGAAACACATTGTGTATAGGCGCTATATAAATAAACTATCATATCATATCATATCATATGCCCTGACAGTGGTATATCTGGAACCCGCTGGTGATCAATTGAACACTTCTGTGCCGTGTACACTAGAAAAGTATGCTCCCTGTTCCCAACTTTAATTTCTACGTAGGGCCCTTTCTGATTAACAGGAATAGGCACTAGTTCCAAACCCTGCTTCGGGCTATCTTAGGGGAACAGTACCTCGTCAGATGTAAAGTCTCCAGAATAGTATGCATTGGAGGGATTATCCAACATTTGCACTATTTACTGAATTCTGCTGCTGATTCTGATTAACCTGGTTATCTTGAAATTGTGCATTGAATTGACTTTGGTTAGGACTCCCTACTCCTGGGCGACCTCTAAACGGTCTTCTTGAAGTGGTTCCATTTGATTGCCGTAGATGTGGGCATTGTGCTTGCCAATGGCCTTCTTGTCTGCAATAGGCACATTGATTTATACCTATCGCACCCCCATGTAAATAGGATGCTAATGCAAATTGGACTCTTGAAGGAGCATTCCTACCCCTCTATTTCCTCTGGCTACCTGTTGGAGCAACACTCTAGTTTTTAAGCCTCCCTTGTTCCTTACTTCCTTATCTTTTTCTGAATTCATTCGATTTTCATAATATTGAGCCATGTGTACTACTTCAGATTGTGACTTAGCTTGCCATGCCCTTTCAGATGTCATTATTAATCTCTGGATCCCCGGTAGCAATCCTCGCACAATTTTATCAACAAACAATGTCTTCCCGGGTTCAGTACTTAAATCCGGACCACTAAAGTCTGCAAATGCTTCCTCAAATCGGTTAAAAAAAAAATTACCTTGTAAATAAGCAGTTAATTTAACCCAAAGTATTAATTTTTCAGGCACTAAAGATTTCAATGTTGATATTATCCGCGAGGGCAGAGTTAAAATGGCTTGTGGAGGCTTCTCTCCAGACTTTCTTTAACTATCAATTCTAATCAAGTTCTCCCATGTATCGCCTAACATCGGCGCATCATTTATACTTCTAATTAGTTTCCATATATCAGCAGGAAGAATCACAGGGAACAATAAATCGATATCACTCAATGTAAAAACTGATGAATTCAAAACAGATTCAATTTCCTTATAGAAACCAGCACGATTTTTCCTCATATCAGGGACTGATATTATAGTATTCACTTCTTGTCTGGAAAAGGGGACATGTACAAACTGTGAATTATAATGGGCCTCTATCGTACATGCTGGAGCCTGTCCTGTGCAGGAATTTCAACCTTCAGAACAAACGTGGGAGGCACCTCTCTCATGGGTTACTGCAAAGTAGGGGGTTCTGAATCTGATCGTCTATTAAGCAACAAAGCTAAGTCAAGGGACAAAGCAGAAGTTTCTGTCTCAGGCAAAAATGCTCTTTTATAAATCGTCATCAAATCTGCGGGGCAGCAAACTTTCTTTTTCATGCACTCGTCCTGTAAATATTCTACCATCACCTGTAACACTTTTCTCTGCATTTCTGGTGAATATTGACTAAACGTATTGTGCACCTTAATCGGAGAAATGGTAGCATCCGTAATCCATCTGAGTGCATCTCGTGTGCAAATACGCATCTCCTCACTAACAAGTTTCACCGGCGGAAGAAATTGTTTCTGAACATATGACATATGCGGTTAAGGCATATTCATTATATCTTTATGCAATCGACCAAGTTCTCGTTTAAACACAAATATACGTTCTACATGCTCACGTGAATGGGAAAGGACAAATCGTGCAGCTCTTGCGGTACAACTCGATCAGTTAAATCACTCCATACTTTAACAAGATATTCACCCATATATTCTAACAATACCTGCTGTTCATCATTAGCTCTGTGATCAGATATGGAGCTTTGTACAGCTACTTCATTGCCATCATCAATATATGTCTCAGCCCACTGTTTCAGTTCTTCTTTTCACTCTTTACTAATCGTACTACGAGTCTGTCTAATACTTCTTTTTTCAGTCCATACTGATGCAGAACTGCTAGCTAAAGCGTATAACTCATAATCTGAAGGAGGCGGAGGAAATGATGTCATTGGTGCAGATGGGACGCTTACTGCAGGTGCAGATGCAAGCGTGGGAATAGCAGCAGGAGTGGATACATAGGAAGGCGGTGCAACTGGGTCAGTACTCGGATCTTCATTTCTTCGCTAATTCAATATCTTATTTATCAATTCGTCTGATGCATGCAAATCCTGTGATGGATATATTTTCTGTATATCTAATTGGAAGGCCCTATCCATGCTTCGAATGGCTTCTGTCTTGCTTTTGTTGATCATGCACTAGCACCGTCTCTACATTTGATATGTGCCTAAGTGCGTGTTTCTTTCTACTTTTCAAGCATTGGTTTGCTTCCTTCCTCCAGTCCCTAACGGTGTCAAACACTGCGGTCTGTCCTTTTTTTTGCAGCAATACTGATTCTACATGCTCTACTCGCGCTAGCTCGAAGCCCCCATTATTCGGTCATTGAAGGTTGAAGGTCTACCTATGCCAAACCGCATTCAATACAATGGCCCCAATACCATACTTTATGTACATCTCATACACCGACGATCCTTCAGGTGGCGTGACCTGGCCAGTTTCCAGAGATTGTCTACCACAGTGGAAAAATCTCACTAGACAAGAAGAAAATGTCCCAGGCATGGTTAACTCTTACCTCTCTTACCTGGGTGTTTGTACTTGTAAGTACAACTCTCAACCAATATCAGGACGTTTAAGAATCGGATCAGGGTACGACTCACCTGATCAATCAATTTGTCTCTCAGGATGCAATTCGCCCGTATACAGGCACAACCAAGAATCATCTCGACCAGCATGTCTGGCTCAATCTGCCTCGATTCCAGGACCCTCGCCTTGATGCTCTCTGGCCGCTGCTCGTCAATCAGGGATCGGCTGTGTACAGATCTGCAGAGGAGTCTCTAATCACTTCTGCAGGGGCGCCCTGAACACCTTCCGATCCCGGTCCGACAGCTTCATCCTTGACTCATCTTTGCCTTCAATGTACGGGCATTGCCACAAGGAAGGAATTCATGCTCTAGCAGGGAGACATTCCAACAATGTTATCGGGTTGATCCACTCATGGGATAAGGGTCAGACAGTTCTGAAGCAAAGAAATACTATCCTTTGTGAAGGAACACCGCTAGTTGCATATAATTCTCAGTTAACTGCCTTCTACGACAGCGTTTGCAAGACAAGCTGGCACCTGGTCCTCTGATTAGCCGCAACTCTTGTACCGCTTCAAGGACTTCCCAAATAATAAAACAATGCTTTTCTGCAGGGTTTCACATTCCTGTCTAAACAAGATTCAGAGTTCAAGCTATGGCACCGTATCATGTGTGAGTCTGAAGCACAGAATATAGTTTACAGAGATTTACAAGAAAAAAAGAAAATGGTGGACAATTACAAAATGTATTCCCACTGGCCACAGTTAGGCTTCGTGGTTTGCGGTGTTAATTGCATGATGCAATTTGCTTATGGCCAACATTCATAACGTGGCATTCAGGCTGTGCAATTACATTACAGTTTAACACCTAAGGCCTGCAAAAATCCTAGAAAGAATTGTGACCATGCATCTCCGGAACTTCCTGGCAAAACATCATATCCTGCACACATTACATTCGGGATTCAGACCGGGCCATGGCACTGAGACATTGCTTGTGTCTGTTTCGTACGAATTACTGGGGACTGCCGACGAAGGAGATGTCAGCATGCTTGTCATGCTGGACTTGCCGGCAGCCTTCAACATGGTTTATTATGATATTATTATCACAAGACTGTCTTTGGTGGCCCATGTATCTTTATTTACTTCCTAACTGACTGCTCTCCGTAGGCCAAGTTAGGTTTGTACATGTCTCATCCACTACCAGTTGGCTGTGGGGTGCCCTAGGGCTCCTGACTGTCCACACTTTTGTTTAATGTTTATATTCGTCCGCTCTTAAGTATATTTGATCCATTTAATGTAGAATATAATTCATATATAATTCATATGCTGATAACACTCAAATCTATGTCCGGCTAAATTAACCGGGTTAAGTTTTATTTTGTGCAGATAAGATAAAAAACTGGATATTGGAAAACATGCTGCAATTGAACCCCTCCAAAACTGAAGTGATTGCACTTGGTTCAAAGAAAACGCTTGCAAACTGCACACAAACTGTCTTATGTCCTGCACTTTTTTGGAGTACCTACAAAGTTTTCTCTGATAGTTAAGAACCTGAGATGTATTTGGAAGATATGAATTGTAATTTACACGTTAATCAAATTGCCAGATCAGTGTGTAGTCAAGTTGCTGAAGCCTTTATTACCTTTTATCATGGAAAATGACAGCTGAATGGTTATTGAAGCACTTGCCAACTGAAGGCTAGACTATTGTAATGCCCTACGAACGGGCTTTCCAAAATACCAACTACTGTGACTTCAGGTCACTCAGAACTCTGCTTTCAAACTGTTATTTTTAAAGGCCAGGCGCTCAGCTGTCTTGATGTTTGCAGAGTCCTCCACTGGCTTTCAGTGCAGCGAATGGTCTTATTCAAGACCCTGTGCTTGGTTTTCAAATGTATCCATGGCATAGCCCCAACCTACCTATCCCCAAAAATTGTTACCTATTGTCCCAAAGGTCTCTTCGCTTTACTGGGAAATGTCTGCTGGCAGTTCCCTCATCCAGGTCAGCTACCTGGGGTGACAGACATTTCTCCTACTTTGGGCTACAGTCCTGGAACTCGTTTCCAATTAATATGCATAATATTGACTCCTTACCCAACTTCAGGAACAAAACTAAAAATGTATTATTTTGCATAAAAGCTCTGGGATAATCTCTGTTATCATGCATCTACCACCTGTGCCCAGATTCAGATTCTGCTTGGATCTGAATGATATGCATGATATAAATTTAAAAATCAGCTCAAAACAATCAAATCAAATCAAATTTAAGAAAAATCATAGTACCAACCAGTACTGATATTGGCACTTAACTGAACTCTTAGAAACAGGGTGTTTGCAATCTTGAAGTAGCTAGATGCTGCGTGGTAGCTTGCAAAGCCTGTCACCTGCTTGGCTTGAATTAACTGCTCATCGCTGGATCCTGACTCAAACCGCTGGAAAGACTCCCACCAATCCAAACCAACAGTTACTAAATCATTCAAACTGGCTCTATCTCAAATTGCGGTATCGGTGAACTGCACACCGGAGCACCAGTATATGAGCTTGGCGATGTCACCAGACCTTCACTCATACCACTAGAGCATCACTCGCTGAACCTAACCAGCAGTTACTACATGTCTTCAACTGGCTCAACTCCGAAATGGTCCTGTTGAGCACTCCGACCAGCATCTCTCAAGCCATGCCTTCAAACTGCTCTGAGCCATTACATTCCAACTGAATCGAGGCCCACTCACCACTTGCACCAACATGACTCACTGTACCCAAACCTGGTTCTAAATGTTGGCACAACAGCTAGTGACTTGAACTGCCGAAAAAATTGGGAATCTAAAGTTGACTCATGCCTCCCACCAGGTCAATTTTTGGGTCCTATATTAATTTTGTATTTGTTTACATTTTTATTGTTTATAGTGCAAACCTGGCCCATAGGCATCAGGGCACTTTACAGAGTTCAGGAGAGGCCAGAGGCTAGCATCAAGCTGGCATTTTTAACAGTAACGCAGTACTTTGGCGGATTGTTGGGGTTTCAGTCCTGGGGGAGTAAGCAATGAAAGAGTCATGTCTTCACAATTTTGTGGAACTGCATGATCGAAGGGGCAGTATGAGCCTACAGGGGGAGTGAGTTCCAGAGGGATGGGTTATAGCAGAAGAAGGACCGCTTTCTGGTTCTTTCTTTAGAGGTTAAACTTGGACTCTAACCATTTGATGGTTGAGCTATGGGAGGTGCAAGAACCTCCTGAGATACGTAGTTTGGCTGCCCGGTAAAATGGGGTTCCATTAGAGCCGGCTTGGTATGTGATGCCTTGCGGCCAGTAGGCACCAGTGGAGATCACATAGGATAGGGTTGATGTGGTTGAATCTGCAGACCCCCACGATAAGTGGAGGCCAACTTTGAGGGGAGTCAGGTACATGGCTGTGGGCCCAGCAAGGAGGGTGTTAACCCATAAATGTGTGAGATGACCAGTGCTTGGACTACTAGCAGGGCTGATGAAGGGTATGCTAAGTGTGGAGATTTGGACCAGATGGTTTGTGCTTTCTTGACCACATGTTTTTGGAAGGAGAGACCGCTATTGACAATGAAGCCTAGGGATTTGGCTGAGTCTGTCAGCTTGGGGGTGAATCCACCTAGGTTCATGTTGTCAAGCCAGTTTTGGACGATCTCTTGTTTGGAGGGGGGTCCATAAGGATGAACTCAGTTTTTGTTGGGTTGAGTTTTAGGTAGGTGGATGACAATCAGGTCTGGATGGTGTCCAAGCAGCAGCAGAGACAAGAGATACCTTGCAGGCCAGGACCTTAAGGGACAGCTGTGTGTCATCACCGTACTGGTGGATGGAGATGCTGGGGTCATTTAAGAGGTTTCCTGGGGCATCCATATAAAGGTTGTAGATAATGGATGAGAGAATGGAGCCCTGCATCATGCCACAAGATACCGATAGGCATTTGGATTTTAACTGCCCCATTTGGACGGCTTAAAATCTCTTGCCAAGTTATGAGGAGAACCAGTCAAGGACTTTTCCTGTGAGGACCATTCTGGTAGAGAGGATCAAGATGTAAGGAAAAAAGGGACTGTGCAGGTATGAAGGTAGCTCAGGAGAGTGTTTCCTAGTAAATCAGGCAAAAGACTTCATTTCCCATGAGCCTTGGTGGTGAGGCTTTACTGGCAGTTGGAAGGAACAGGTGTGCAACTCATTAGGTTACTTAAGCCACTCCCTGGCCCTTGCTGCCTGTTGGTGATTGGAGGAGGAAGGCGTTTCATGTGCGGTGTTGGAGATTGGAGAAACCCTGGACTGGTGGTGATATGGTAGCACTCTATCCCTCGTAAGGTAGGGGATTGGTTCACGTTGGCAGACAGGCGGACCCGGGCTGGGCAGAAAGGAGGCTGCAGCAGAGCTCTGTCATACCAGGGCACTGCGTGAATATGGTGGCTAGGCTAGGCTAGGGGGAGTGCACATTGCCTGCGGAGGTGTCAGCGTGCCCCCGCAGACCTCTGTTAAGTGTTGCATTGAATGTCAATCTGTTTCAAGGGGGCATATGATTATTTCTTGGTGCGGACACACCGTTCCTCATTTATATGACTTTCTCCCTCAAATACGGTGCAGGAGGGGGATTACGTGCCATGGAGGACTGAACATGTATGCTCCATGATTAAGGGTTCACAATCACATATTGGACATGCCGCAACTGGTGGAGTGAGAGGGCTCAGTACCATTGAATGTTGAGAAAAGTTACTGTTTAGGAAACGCAGGGACATGCAGTGTTTGTTTGTGGCTGCTTGCTTCTTTTGTTTCATTCCATATCTGTAGAGCCATTTATGTTCAAGGTCTCACGTACCCTTCGCCGGCTGACCCGGCAGGAAGGTTTGGAATCATGTCTATGAGAATGCCACATGTTATAAGGATTTATGTTGTTGCTTTTGCTTCATGTTTCATCCAGTGTATGTTGCTGCAAGTTATCTATGGCCATTAATAACACTCAATGGACCTCATTACAAGGTTGGAGGCTATTAGCGCCATGGCTACCCCCTTACCGCATACCGTGTCCCTGTTCCCTGAATGGGGAATTACCGGGCCATTCCAACCTTGGAGGACCCGGTATTTCCCCATTCAGGGAACACATCCCCATTCCCATTCGAGCCCCCATAGGGCGCAATGGGAATGGGGACCATGCTAACAACGGGCCTGTTAATAACGGGCCCGTTGTTAGCGTGATGGTCCTTTAGCGGCTCCCACTAAGGGCGCCTGGAAAAACTAGCCGCCCTTAGCGGGACCCTCTAAAGGACCTCGTAATGCGGTAGTAAGAGGCTAACGGCACCGGCACCATTACCGGTGCCGTTAACCCCTTTCCGCCAACCTCGGAATGAGGCCCAATGTGCTTATGTTTGTTGCTGATTCACGGGTGACTAGGAAGACAGGAGCATGGGCTAGATCCTAATTAAGAAGGGTTTAGCTAGGCAATAGGTTCTGAGAGGTATTGGTTGTAACAGGATATGTGTACATGTTATGTCTTTTCCCCTTTTTCCCAATTCCCATTCGAATGCAAGATTACTAAACCTCTTTCTGGTGACCCAAACAACCCCTACCTATCCACAACCTCTCCCTAACCTTCTTCCCCCCATTGGCTGCCTGAACGTGTAGCTTTCTGTCTTATCCATATTCTGTATTCTCTCCATAGGGGTTGGATTTGTATAGTGTTTTAAGTATAATTGGCACATTGTTGTGTTTAATCAAAGTGTATATATTTTTTATAAAATAAACATACATGTTGGGGACACCTGCCTTTCTCTGTGATCCTCCCAGTCACCAAGGTATATACAACAACACGAATGATCAGAGCGGTAAAGGAGAGACCTAAACCTGCTTAACTCTTTCAGTATAAAAATATATTCCTTTAATTTTATCAAAACTAATGTATCGAGAAATCATTAAAATGTATCACATATAACAATCCACATTGCAATGTTTCACAATTACATAGACACAAGAAACATATTCTAATACACATCAAGTGAATGTATCCACAGCGAACAGGCACAGCACCAGTCACTGAAAGAGGCTGGGTTGGCATGGCCCTGTGAGATGTCACACATCCTTTGGCATCATCAACTTTATGGCTGCAGTTTCGGATGTCCTGCTGATATTCTAGTTTGGACTTTGAGAAAAGCATGGTCCTTAGAAGATGATGTGCTTATCTGTTGAGCTGAT
This sequence comes from Ambystoma mexicanum, assembly GCF_040938575.1. Taxonomy (NCBI): domain Eukaryota; kingdom Metazoa; phylum Chordata; class Amphibia; order Caudata; family Ambystomatidae; genus Ambystoma; species Ambystoma mexicanum. The sequence goes on along the minus strand of NC_090932.1, from coordinate 657,789,653 downwards.
GTAGTAAAGAGAACAAGCATTTCAGCAATTTGCATGTTTATGGTACTGCAATAGTCACCTACCGCATGGTCCTGGCATAGTATTTGATAACGGTGTAAGATATACAAGTGGTATTTATTTCAGTGGTGGTAGTAGTAGTTTCTTACTGTATGAATGATTGGCAAAGTAATGTGGCACAAGTATTCATCCATCTGCTGTAAAAAGTTAAGAGGATTTCCTCATAGAATCATCCATTATATGTGGATGCAAAATTCTCTGATGTATTGTTGATGACCTGGGTTCTGAAATATTAGAATAATGTACACCCATTTGCTTTATATCAAACGAGCAAAAAGTACCCGTACTTCGCACGGGTTCTGTAGACAGCCATGATAACACCCTCATCAATTGTTGAAAAATAATTATCCTGTAGATCGCAGTTGTGTGTCACCTATGAAAATCTATGAGCCTTTAGGTCCCTGTTGTGTGTCACTTATGAAAATCAATGATCCTGTAGGTCCTTCTTCCGAGTCGCTTATCGTTTGATGTGCTTTGCAGTCTGAAGTTTACTGCACTGAGAATGGGCACATGTGGCTGTTTTACATACCCCGGAGCAGACGTGGAGAGGAGTTGAGAGTTAGAGTGCTGCAGCATAATGGGCCCTTCTTTGTGCTCTCCCCATCTGTCACCCCACCCTGCTTTTTGGTGTAGATATCTTGGAAACTGTGTGTCCTAGGGCTATGAAACGTGGTTGTCAAGGCCTTTGAGTTTTGTTCCTGGCATCAAGATGCTTGAAATAAGTGTGTCCGGTTCTTCTACAACCACATTGATGTTGTACAGATTTGGAGTGAAAATATCTCGAAACAGTGGTTCCTATGGCCTTGAAACATGGTTTTCTTGGTCCCTTTGGGACCTTCGAGTTTTGTTCCTTGCATCAACATACTTCAAATGAGCTTTGACTGGTTCTTCTATGACCACATTGATGTTTCCCCAATTTCAAGCAAAAGTCTCATGTGTAAAGGGGCTGGAATCCAGGGAAAGAAGTGGGGTGTCAGAATGTCATGCAGACAGTAATGTCTGGAGGGTCCTAACAGGTAATTATGCAACATTTGGTGGAATGGTGTGCAATTGTATAAGGAACAAAACATTGTGGTGTAAATATTTAGCAAACAGTGCATCCTAGTGTTTTCAAATGTACTTTTTGACCTTTCAGTTTTTTTTTCTTGGCATCAAAACGCTTAAAATGAGCTTGTGCCAGCCCTTTTAGGACCACATTGATGTTTCCCCAATTTCATGTGTTGCAGTGCACATTTCTCAAAAACTGTGCGTCCTAGGGCCTTGAAATGTTGTCCCTCACGTTGGGATGATTAAAATTACGCCTGCTTTGATGTTTTGCCACATCCAAGCAACCGTCACATTTGGACAGGGGCTGAAATCCAGAGAACGGTTTGGGGTTTCAACATGTAATGTAGCCAGTGACATCTGGTGGGTCCTCACAGGTAACTATGCAACATTTGGTGCAGATTGGTGGAATGGTGTGGAATTGTATAAGAAACAAACAAACTGATTTTCAGTTGTATATATATATATATATATATATAGAGAGAGAGAGAGAGAGAGAGAGAGAGAGAGAGAGAGAGAGAGAGAGAGAGAGAGAGAGAGAGAGAGAAGATAGATTTTATTTTAAAAAAATGTAAATGCGAAATGCACCATTTCCATCAGTTGAAAAGAACACATTCTGGGAAAGGCTCCTATTCTGAGAAGCCTCTTGTTGTGGTCAGCTGACTCAGACGTTTAGACCCCCACCACTTTTAAAGTTCACCAGCCACCACTGGTATTAAGGGTTGAATTAATTTAGTTAATATGTCAGCCCTTCCAAATGTGCTATTTAATGCTGAGTCACTTGGACAGGACGTAATGTTAATTATCTAAAGTGGGATAATGAAAGCTAGTTATCTATGCCTTATATCCGAATTCTGGAAATTGACAAATGGAGTGGACAAAAAGTCAATTCTTAGCACATTTGATCACTCATTAGCAGTTCATATTATGGCAAACAGCAGTACCTGGAACCAATAGAGACATGGCACCCTATCCAGAGTTCACTGGGACTGAAGGAAAACAAATAAACACTGAGAATGGGGTGACATCATAAATGAAACATTTTCTTCTCTCATTATCTGTAAGGAAAATACCATTCCAATCTCTTCACTGCATCAGCCTCCGCTACTCCAATTAAATATGTACATTTATTCATGTATAATTATTTTCAACTCAACCCGGGTAAAGTGTTTACAGACTACCCCTTTGCTTTCTAAAGCAACTCTCATAGAAATTACATTTTTTGTAACACTTGTCCACGCCATTTTTACAGGAGATGATGTTTTGTAGGACCACGTCCATCAACATTCGGCCTTTACTTTTCTCTGTTTGTACAGTGTAAGCATTGGTAAATTTTAGTAGCATAACGTATCAAACTGTGCACATCTCTTTCAGTTCTCATTGTAGAAACATATCTCTCTGTGTCTATCATGTGGCGAACAAAAGAAGCAAACAGCCAGAGTTCCAAGATAGTGGAGTGGGCCTAGAGGGTGCTGTCTTAATGATCATGGTATTCCTCTTATAACCAAACCACACAGGAAGGTCATATACTGAGGCCATGGGTTCTCCCGAATGCTCATCCTGATATCAACACATGGTGAGGAACTCTTCTTCAAGTATTTTATTATAAAGATGGGGACTATTACTCTGCACTGACAAGTGTCACTATGGAAAAACCTCACTTTACATATTAGACAGGAACACTCATTGTGTCTATCCTTAGGTGCTGGTGCTGTGTCACCTATCTAGTAAAGGTAAAGAAAAAGACAGCAGCTGACAGCTTACTTACTAAAAAGTGATCTATGTTTGAAGAGATTTTGGATTATCAAACAAACCAAAACAACTGAGGTTATAAATGATGAGACTCAAGGGTAACCACCAGTTTGTCTCAGTAGTCTTATTTATTTTTTATGAAAATGAAGAAAATGTTTAGAACATTATTTCAAGACTAGAGACTTTTCATACTTTATTCTAACCTGCTTGTCTTATTTTCTTTGTGAACACGTATTTGTGAATACAACGTCTCTTTGAAGGACACCTGTAGTTAGAGGTATTCCTATACTTTGGTCTACTGGTTTCTGCAAAATATGAGTGCTTTATATTCAACCGACCATGAACACACTTAGTTGTTGGTTTCAAAACATATTCTTTAGCATGACACAAAAATTGTTTGTATATTATGTTAGTTGGATCAAACAGTACATCATTTATTCCACTGCCACAGAGGGGTTGTATATCCTTAGTTACTTGCAGAATTTCTATTGAATGTTGACTCTATATTTTGATAGATGTTGCCCATATGATCAATGGTGATTCATATATCTTTGATTTCCTTTGCTCTCAGGGTACCCAAGATGCTGGGGCATCTCCGAACTTGTTGTGAAGGTGCATTCTCTGCATCCAAAGATCCTCCTGCTGTATTGCCAGAAGCCTCTTCAAGGGCCCCTTGTCTTCTGGTATTCTGGAGTCATTTGCTTAGATTCTTGACCAGACATTGTGCTGTAGATTTTCGCGGAAACTCATAATCTCTGAATGCAGATATTCCTACTCCTACTTACAGGTAATGCCCCACTGCAGCATTCACCCTGATCCCACACTTCATTATAATGTCTCTTGTGAATCTGCTGGCAGTGCCAATTATATGAAGCTCCCAATGTTGCTGTTTGTATTGGATGAGCTGTGTCCCTGAGAAAGATTCAGTAGCACATTCTTAATGGCTTAAACAGCCATCTCAATGTGAGCCCTTATATGCCTCCCAAGCAATAAATTCGGTATTTTCCCCATTCCAAATGTACACAACTACTTCCCTTTCATGGTGCAATCCCTGTGACAGGGGCACTACATCAGTGGCCCTGCTGTCATTACCATTTGAGAGCATTCTATCACCACCAGCATCATCTTGGTTAGGTACTTGCAGCAATTTATAATCGTCATGCCTTCTTTTCTTTCCAGCTTATAGTGAACATCAGAATGACAATAGTGGACGAAATCAGAAATGTGAGGCAGCTCTGGATTATTTTAGTACCCGTGGTTGGCTTAGTACTTAGTACATGGAATCAGCGGGCTCTTTGGCCCCGCCCTGGCCTGGTGTTCTTCCTTTCTTGTAGATAGGTCCCAAATTCGTTCACTTCCCCTTTTCTGTCTTCTTCTCAGTCACTTTTCTGCGGTATTCCTCAAGGCTCCGCCCTGTCCCCGATATTGTTTAACATCTCTGTTCAGCCATTGATAGACCTCATCCACTCCCGTGGTCTCCGGTTCTGTGCCTATGCCGACACCCAGATCTTGGTTCGTTTAGACCTTGCCCATGCTGAAGTGTCGGAACGGCTGTGTTCCTGCCTGGCAGCCGTGCGGGAGTGGATGGGTAGCAATTTTCTGAAACTTAACAAAGTCAAGATGGAGGTTCTGGTGGTAGGATCTTCACTTGATACTGCTCTTTTCGGACTCTGAAACACTTGTGTATGAGCGCGATATGAATAAAATATCATATCATATCTTTGGTCTGCCTCACTATGGCCCACTGCCCTGGGTGCTGTTCCTACCCCAGTGTCTGTGGTAAAAAAAATGGGGTATATCTTGTGGCTTCACTGTCTATGTTAGCTCAAATCAGTGCTGTGTGTAAAACTGGTCACTATTTTTTATGGATTCTCTGAAGGATTTTGCCTTTCCTTCTGGTCCATCTGCGTCCGTTAGTGGCATCCTCGGCTGTACTGTACCGCATTGACTTCTGTAATGCCCTGTTATTGGCCCACCCTATAGGGATGGTTTGTAGGCTGCATCTTTTGCAGAATCTTATGGCTACAGTGTCTACATCTACCTCCTACCGTGCTCACATCACCCCAGTGCTTCGCGCCCTTCATTGGCTTCCTGTGGCCAGAATGATTGATTTTAAAGAGCTCTGTTTGGTACACAGAGCAGTATATGGGCAGGGAGATGAGTATCTCAGACAAAAATTCCAACCTTATGTCCCAGGCCGCCTTCTTCACTCCAGTAATGCTTTACTGGTGACGGTTTCAAAGTTTCCCCTTTCCAGGATAGATGTTTGTGCTTTTTCCAATGCAGCAGTAAAACTGTGGAACGATCGACCTGCCGCTCTTAGACGCATTGAGAACCATCTCCAATTTCTTTGTCTTTTGAAAACACTTCTCTTTTAGGTTGGCAATACACTTTAGTCTGTCCCTGTGTTTTCCTCGTGCCATGATGCCTCTGGGCAACTGTGCACGTTAGAAATGTTGATAACATAACATACTAGGCGTTTCATTTTCGAATAACACATTTGGTGTAAGGGTTACACTTGAATACTCTTGCTCACCATTCAAAGCTCAGAGATCATTATCGTCAGACAACTAATTGGTGAGTGGACAGAGAACATTTGGGGGGACACTTACAGGTCTTTGGAAGAACCCCAACCTCATCTCTACCTCACATTATCAGAGTCCATTGAGATCACAGGTTCCTCCCTTCCAGTGCACCACATACCTCTTTGCGTACCAGACCCAAACCCGGACATCCGAGTTAGTCACAATGCCAGAAAGATTGGAGTTCTGTTTTATTTCATTCAAAGAGACATCACAAACCAGGAGATACACTAAGTTAACATTTGTTGTTACTCACTTCACAGGTGGTGCAACCCACATACAATGGGTCACATAACCTGGTTATGAACAACACTGACAGAAGAGAAAGACTTCACATACACCAGTAATCTGTTGCCAGTTGAGTGCAGATTAAAACACATTAACAGATTTAAAAGGTGGGGCTAAAGGTAATAACATAGGACCCTGCAATATATCACTGGGTCTGAGGGCCCTGCTAGGTTTGCTTCACATGCTAAACAATACAAGGGGAAGGGCTTTGTGTGATAGCCCTGTCTCTTGACAGAGTTTATCCAACTTATTCTCAATGATCCCATTAGATCTTTGAACTGCAAGTGCTGACTAGGGAGGTGTGGGCAATGTAGATTGTGGTGCACATTCAGAGAGGACAGAAGGGCCTTCACTCATTATTCGCAAGGTGGAAGCCCTGATCAATGTTGATTCTAACAGGCACTCTAAACCTGTGTAAAAATATTTACCAATTATTTTAACCACTGTCACTGCAACCACCATCTAGCAGGGATATGCCTCCACCCACCCAGGAAACACATGCAGCATAACAAGAAGGTACTTCAGATTCTAATAACAAGGACATTGGCGAATGTCAACCTGAGGACCTACAGAGGGGCCACGAAATGGAGGAATTGCTTCCTGAGTGGCAGGTACAGTATTCCCTACATTATTTAGGGGGTAGTGGGTGCAGTGTCTACAGTAATCCTCAGCCATTTTAGACAATGTGGGGATGAATCCTGACTTGTTCAGTGACATCATTATCTAACCTCAAGAACCAGAGGAAAAACACTTCCCCAACTGATGAAACGTTTAGAGATTTGACATTTATCATTCACATTTTAGTGATATGTAACAAATAGAATCCTTAGTATTATGCAGAATTAGTGTCAATAAACTAGATTGGAAGGAAGGAATCCATACTTTTGGTGTGAGTATGTTTATGAATATTTACTATATGTCTTTTACATTGGGAATTTTTCTATTTTGTGATTCATTGATATATCATCAATTTGCTATATCATTGGGGGTCATTACGACCCAGGCGGTAACCATGGCGCTAGTAGCACCATGGTTGCCACCAGTATTTTACCGATTGCGCCATGGTGAATGGCGGAATTACTGCCCCATTCCAAGGTTGGTGGGGCGGTAATTCCCCATTCACCATTGGCCCTTCCCCATTCCCATTTTTGCCCGTAAAGGGCTCAATGGAAATGGGGAAGGTGGTAGTTACCGTACCGCAAATTGCGGTACCGTAAATACCTCCAAGGTCCCTTTGCGGGTCCAATCCTTAACGGCTGGTAAAAACAAGACGTTAAGGGACCCGCAAAGGGACCTCGTAATTAGGCGGCAAGGGGATAACTGCACCACCACCTTTATGGAGCTGTTAACCCCTTACCGCCTGGGTCGTAATGAGGCCCATTGTTAATATGAACAGATTACACATTTTTAATCTGTATGTGGAGAGATTGATTGACGGGCCTTTAAATGTTTAATCAGTTGGGCAAGTGTTTTTCAGCTGGTTCTTGAGGGTAGAAAATTATAACACATATCCAGTTATAGACTGAGTGTTTGTTTAACTGGAAGCCTTTGCTCACTTTTTGATTTGTTCAGAAACATCACCAGCCCTTCAGTTTCCACTTGGGCTTATCCATGGTACATCCTAAAAAGTTGTGAAAACTATTTAATGGATGCAATTTACGGACCTTGGTCATCTCACAACACCGAGGCTGGTTATCGCCGGTATATAGGCCCCCCTCATTCTACCTGTTCTCAGCTATGTGCAGGAATGCTTCAGTGTAAGTTTGTATCCTTTTTAGCATTTCATTGTTTTCTTTGTTCCAAGTGTCATCGACCGCTGTGCTCACATGTGAATGCTTGGCACATATCTGCTTCCCAGTCAGCATTATATTATTCTGTGAGCTCTGAGTGTAACGGGCTGCTTACCATTTACTTGTTGTGCCTATAGCCAGGCAGTAAGGATTGGCACTAGTTTTCAGTGTCAGGAGTTTCCTTCTCTGTGTTGTCCAGTCTTGTGCAGTGGATTTGTCCACACGATGCACAGTTCGCTACGGTCATTCTATTAAACTACATTACCCAGCTTCCCTGGCAAAATCCAGTCACAGCGCGTCAGCACCGTCGTGTTTGCCGAGGCCAGTTATCGCTGGTATATTGGCCCCCCAGTCTGATTGTTCTCAGGTATGTGCGTGAATGCTTCGGTGCATGTGTGCATTCTTTTTAGCATTTCATTGTTTTCTTTGATCCAAATGTCAAGGACCGCTATGCTCCTGTGTGAATGCTTGGGGCAGGCCTGCTTCCCAGGTAGCATTATATTATTCTGTGAGTTCTGAGTGTTACGGGCTGCTTACCATTTACTTGTTGTGCCTGTAGCCAGGCAGTAAGGACTGCCACTAGTTTTCAATGTAAGTAGTTTCCTTCTCTGTGTTGTCCAGCCTTGTGCAGTGGATTTGTCCACAGGACGCACCGTTCGCTACGGTCATTCTATTGAACTACATTACCCAGCTTCCCCGGCACTCAAAATCCAGTCAGCAGCACGTCAGCACCGTTGTGTTTGCCGAGGCCAGCTATCGCTGGTATATAGGCCCCCCGGTCTGATTGTTCTCAGGTATGTGCATGAATGCTTCGGTGCATGTGTGCATCCTTTTTAGCATTTCATTGTTTTCTTTGCTCCAAGTGTCAAGGACCGCTATGCTCACGTGTGAATGCTTGGGGCATGCCTGCTTCCCAGTTAGCATTATATTATTCTGTGAGCTTTGAGTGTTACGGGCTGCTTACCATTTACTTGTTGTGCCTATAGCCAGGCAGTAAGGACTGCCACTAGGTTTCACTGTCAGGAATATCCTTCCCTGTGTTTTCCAGCTTTGTGCAGTGGATTTGTCCACCGAACTCACAGTTTGTTAGAGCAGTTCTTTTGAACTACATTACCCTGCTTCCCTGGCACTCAAAAACCCGTCAGCAGCGCGGCAGCGCTGGCGCATTTTCTGAGGCGGATTATCGCCGGTTTGCGTCCGGCATGCTTCCGGGATGCTTCCGGGATGCCTATGGCTCTGTTCCTCGCTGCAGGTAGGCGTACTGCTTTTGGCAGTTGTATTTTGAGCATCGCAGATTTCCTCTTGCTCTGTGTCTTATTATGTGTCCCACACCTAAAGTTGCTCTACTCAACCTGCATGATGCTGCTCCTTCAAAACCCACGAGGTCCCTGCAACTTAAAACCATCCCCCTCGACTCTCCACTGGTGGTGTCTCTCCTCAAAACATGCTCTCTTATGTCTCAAGGGGTTGAAGTTGAAGACCTCCTCACTCAATCCAGTTATGATCTGCTGGCTATCACTGAGTCCTGGCTCAGTGACGCCATCTGAAATGAGGCTACTTTAGCAGTCTCCCCGGTTACCTGCTCTTGCGGGCCGGCCGAAAATATGCCAAGGTTGAGGGTGTTGTCTTATACCGTACGGACACACTTGAACATCACCTCTCACCTCATAATCCCCATGATGAGTGCAAATCATTTGTGGTCAAATTAAAAATCAATAACAACACTACTCTCACTGTCATCATTGTTTACCACCCACCTAAAGCTCTTTCATTGTTTGAAGAACAATTGTTACAGCTACCTAATGGGGCTGCTGGTGGCAATGCTCCAGTTGTTCTGTTGGGCGGCTTTAACCTTTGGGCTAATGTGCCAACCGATAAGGCCACCCAGTCATCTGTGGCTGCACTTTCCACTATTGGTCATAGCCAACAAGTGATGGAGCACACCCATATAGTGGGGCATACTCTGGATTGGGTGTTACTACATCAGGTCTTTGCATTGACTCCCTATGTTCCCTTGTGCCCTTGGTCCGATAATTCCCTGTTCACTTTCTCCATTAATCGCCCCGCTTTCCCCCTAGAGTTGACACTAGGCCTTGACAGTTAATTAATACCAGAACCCTAAAAAAGCTTTCGCCTCAAAGACTATCGCAGGCACTAACAGACTGGCTTGGCAACATACAGAACTATGAATGTTTGCCTGTTCTTTCATCTCATATCAAAGCCACCCTTTATTCTATTGTGATCATCTTGCTCCAGTTTCCACCAGGCACATTAAGCCCGAAACCTTGTCTGATCACTGGTTTAATGATGACATCCTTGCTCTGAGGCCCCGGAGAAGAGCAGCTGAGCGTGACTGGCAGAAGTAGCCATCACCATCTCTGCTTGCTCTATACAAGTTGGCATTGAAAAAGTTCAAGGCTGCCGTGATCTTGGCTAAATCCACGTACTACAACAACAGAATCCTGCAAGCTAAATTTAGTTCCAAGGGACTTTAACTCCAATATGCACACTAATTCCAGCATTCCCCAGGATTCTTCCTGGTGCCAAACCATTCATGACACTTTTACGGCCAAAGTCGCTTCCCATCTGGAATCCAGCATCTCTCATGACACTCCTATTCTTGCACCTTCACCTGTGCTGTCCTCATCTAGCACAATCCCCACAACACATCAATCCACTCCCAAGCCAATGTTTTCCTTTGCTCCCTTCACGGTGGCAGATGTGACTAAGATCATTCTCAATATAAAACCTACCACCTGCAAGGGGGATGTCTGTCCTTCCAGGTTGTTGGTTGGTTGCTTTGATACCATCGGCACTTTGGTCACCAAATTTATCAACCAATCCTTCATGGAGGGTCGGGTTCCATCTGATTTGAAGGAGGCTTGGATCATGCCACTTCCAAAAAAAACAATCTCAACCCCCTTCAGCACAAGTACTATCGCCCAATCACCAATGTTCAATTTCTACTCAAAGTGATGGATCGTGTGGCATATCTCCAGCTGAAGAGTTTCATTGAAATAAATTCCATTTTAGGGCCTCACCAATCTAGCTATCATGCACTTCATGGCACTGAGACCACCATGCTCGATTTAAAATCCAATCTGTTGATCATTATCAATTGTAGTCATCCAGTGCTCCTTATGCTGCTGGATCTTTTGGCTGCTTTCAATTTGGATGACCACGAGTTGTTGGCATCCAGGCTACAAACACTGGTGGGCTGTTCAAGTCTTTCTACACAGTGGTTAGTTTCCTTTTTGGTCCCTCTCAATCCTCGGTTTGCCATTCACGATGCCTGCTCCTCCTCCACTCTACTCACGAGGGGTGTACTGCAGTGCTAATCACTTTCACCTACTCTAACATCTACATTCTTCCCCTCCTCATGATGCTTGTTGACCTGGATGTCCGGTGTACCACTTATGCCGATGACAACCAGGTCATCCTTGAACTGTCGGGCACTTATGCTCTGGAATCTGAGGCCATTAATGCTATTTCCGCCATCATTCACTCGTGGATGGTGGCGAATTCTATGGTACTCAACATGGATAAGACTGAGACTCATATCACCGTCTCAAATCATATGCTTAACAACCTCCCTCCCGAGTATGCCATCTTCTCCATCTCCAATGACATAATTCCTGTGGCCAAGAGCGCCAAAATGCTTGGCGTCACACTCGACTCTGAGCTTACCATGAGGCAACATTTTACTAAAACCTGTGCCTCCTGTGGCTGGATTAATAAACAGCTGGGTTATCTGCATCCATTCCTCTCTGCGAACGACATGTCCACCCTCGCATTTGCCTTGGTAAACTCGCAGATTGACTATTTGAATAGTCTTTTGGCGGGCAGTGCTAAGTCCAACTTCGCCGCCCTTCAGGTTGCACAAAATGGTGCGCTCAGAGCAGTGCTAGTCATTGCCAGATGCCAGTCTATCACCAAAGCCAGACGTTCTCTGCACTGGCTGCCTGTTAGGCACCCGGTTTCCTTTAGGATCCTGACCCTCACTTTTAAGTGTCTGATTTCTCGCAGCGCACGTCTATCTGTCTGAGCGCTTTGAGCGTAATGTGCCTTCGCGATCGCTTAGGTCTCTTGACCAATCCAGATTTCGCTAAGCCAAATTTGGGAAGACAACGTTTAATGTCTTGGCTCCGGTCACCTAGAACTCCATCCCTCTGGATCTGAAAAAGATCACATCTCTGGTAGACTTCAAAAAGAAGTTGAATATTTTTCTCTTTAGGGCCCCTTAGTTTCACTTGTTGCTTTGTCTGATGCTGTTTTCATTGTCTGGTGATGTGTTTTTTTCTGTCCTTTATGTGCTCCTTGAGGCCTCTGGGCGAGTTGGCGCGTTATTAAGAATTTAAATAAATAAATAAATAAATCATGTAATCGACAACTCTCCCTTATCCAATTGCCTTTCTCACTGGAGGGGGCATTATCCTGCATTGAAGCTAAATCATCCCGGCCTTGTAAGTAAAAGTATTCATCTTCTGAGTCTGCCACCGCAGCTATTTTAGCGGTTGTGCTGGCAAACGCTTTGGAGTGGTTTCTAGCTGTCTCAATTGCCATTTTTCCATTTTCATGTCCTTAGTTAAATTCTCAGGGGCCCCACAATCTCTTGCCCTTGTACCATTTGCTACACCTTTTTGTGGTCCTGTAAAGGGGGTTGATTCTTTTACCAGAGATTCTGCGCAGTGGTCCTTTTAGGGCTAAGGGCCACTTAACCTGCAAGCATCGGTCTCTCCCTATTCAGTTGTCAGAAATTGCTGTTCCACCACCTCCCATATGTTTCCCATTCTCGAGACCTGCCTGGTTTATTCCCAAACCAGTTTAACTAAATTATCACTCCCAGTATTTCACCAGATCTATTTCAGAGTGGAAGAAATAGAAATATTATGCACGGTTGTGGGCACCACAAGACCTCTCTAATTGCACCAACATATTGTACTATAGATAAGTGTTGATTTAGCTGCATTCAGACAGGTGGTGGGTGGTGATGCCCTGATATTACCACACAAAGGAATGTAAGAGAACAGGGTCCCATGAGCAATTAACACTTAGTCTATTAATACTTGATTTCCAATAACCAACATATGCAACGTATTATACATTCAAAACTGAGAATTCCTGTTATCCTATGTCTTACATTACCTTCCACAGAAATCCGAAATCATTGCTCAGAAGTTGGTTTTAATACAGTGCAAAAGAAACAATAACATAAAACTGCCAACATGTGTTTCGAACCACACTGGGTCTTTTTCAAGACTGGTTAAAAGGAACAATTATAAGAAGATCATAAATTGCAACAACACAATATCAATTCGCTTAATTACATCTGTGACGTCAGGTGCACAAACAAATACAAACAATGGGTCTCATTATAAGGTTGCCCATATCCTGGAGGAAAATCCACCAGGATACAGGCAAATTATATTACCATTTCGGGTACTCAGTCCGGCAGCATTAGTGCTGACATACATGGAGTTTCATAGGACTCCATGAGGGGATTTGTCATCATTGTCGGCACTGTTAATACAGGTGCCGGTAATAATCATGATTTCTGCCAGTAGGGCACCTGCATTACCTCCAGCTGGAGCTAACTCGGATGCCCCACCAGCAAACCTGTAGACGGCCGGTCCAGTAAAGTGACGGTATACGTTAATACCAGCACTTTAATACCGGAATGACCAATTTATAATGAGTTCCAACATATCCAATTGCAGAATGATTGGTGTTTTTCGAACCGATGACAGCCAGATAATAAAAGTCCGTTTAGAAAGACACAGGAAAGGAAAAACAAAGGAGGGGGGAGGAAAGGGAAAAATCTGAAGAAATGAAAAGGGGGAAGAGAAGAAAAACCATTAGTGTTCAAAAATCTCACGTAGGATCCTTTATAAATGATAAGCCCATTGAATATGTTTCTTACCTAATGATGTAGGTAAGTCGTAGTTTCGCAATGATTCAAAGGCAGTCTGTAAAGAATTCTATTGTCGCTGGGCTGTATACTCCCTGTACTGATAGACTAAGCGCAACTTGCTAACAGGACCCCTGTGCTCTCACATTTAAGAAATCGAAAACAGAAAATCCCCAAGGTCCTCCAATTTAACAGGCAAAATCAATTATCAAAAACAACATACCCAATCTAGAATTTCCAACTCATATTTGCATATCCCCTGAAAATGCCACACTTGTGCTCACTCATGGTAGTGGAAAAGCTGCTGCTCCCATGAGTGGCTAAGCATGTACAGCAACAGTTGACCTAAATCACCTCCTCCTGATAAACCCAGTGCAGTTTTTAATAATGATTCCATTCATTTCTTTGTCACACATTTGTTTTGTATATTGAAAAAAATCTGTTTTGTATATTGAAAAAAAGGGGAGCAGTATCGCCCCTACGGGTATGGAATCTGCATGTGCGCTAGCCGCAGTATTCAGGGTTATGATCTATGCATGCTAATGTGTTTTGAGGCGTGCATGGGGATCGAGAGCTTGAGCTGCTTAAAGAGCTCCAAAATTAACACTGAGGAAAAGAGACTGTGGAGGAGGCCGCATGGTTAAATATGTGGAGCATAGTTGGCAAAGTATGGCCAGGTTGTCCCCAAATTGCAGAAATGTTCAAAAGATATGTGTCAGTGTTGTGTAGTGGCTTGTGTGGCAGAAAAGTGACTCAGCCACTTAGGACAGAATGTATAGCATAAAAGCAGCATACATGTGGCCATTCACCTGGGTTGTTCTGCAATGGCTCAACTCACTATTATATTCCTATTGGTGTTGCATTATATTCCAGTGCAGTGTGCCCCATGTGATTTTAGCGTGGCCAGGGAATTCCAGCTAGTGTGTTAATTTAGGCCTATATGGTCTTTTTTTAGTTGAAAAATCCATAGTTGTTCTCTTTTGAACAAAAAAGTCCCAAATTTGCCTCCACACTGGGGGATCCTAATGTGCTCTAATACAGTCTAGGAGAAATGTAGTTGTGTGTTGGTGGGTCACGAAATACTCCGCCATTGACCCAGTCAGTTTTTTAGTATGCTTGCAGGATCAGTGTTAACCAACTCGGATCTTCACTGGTTCATGACAAGGTATCTAAGCCACATGGGCATGTAATGAGGTAGATGACGTTGCTGGCGTTGTAGTTAGTAAAGGATTTCTATGTCAATAGGAAAAGCCATTGTCTTTCACACTTTATTAAAACTAACCTCGAACAATGATATCGGTTTTCTGACAAAGATTATGTGGCACATTCTAAAACAGAAATTCTTGGTTTTGATTGCATAATACTTTGCATATGTTGGTTATTGGAAATCAAGTATTAATAGACCAAGCACAACCCCTGCACTTTCACATTTATATAATAGAAATAGACAATCCCCAAGATCCCTGCAATATAACAGGCAACATCAATTATCAAAACACCAAAACCAACCAAGAATTTCCAATCCATATTTGTATATCCCCTGAACATGCCAGACATTTGCCCACTCATGTTTATGGAAAAGCCTATGCTCCCGTGAGTGGCTAGGCATCTATGGCAACAGTTGTCCTAAATCACCTACTCCTCATAAACCCTGTGGATTTTTAAGAGGCGGCATTTGCTAGTTTGGTGCTGTACCACGTTGAGTGACAGTCACAGCACTAATCTGCGAAGATAATATTAATCTCATACAATTAATTTAGCAAAAGGGTTTATTACATTGGGCCTGCAAGACAAATGCCCAGCATTGTAGGAGCACCACGTGGTGCAAATTTTAATCAGGCCAAGAATTGTATTGGTAACTCAGACTTCTATAGAAGGTGGGTCCCATTGTATACATGATGATGGTATTGAATAAAGTGTGTGTGTGGCGTAGCACTGATGTGAGGCACTGAGGTGAACTAAAGAAGGGGTATCTTGGGATTAAGCATTACATACCATTGCATAGTGTACCATAGTACAGCATTGCAGTTTAGTGTAAAAGGAGCACAGGGACAAACCAACATAACACTAATAAGCTCCTAATATACAAATAATTAACTTAGGGTGTAGGTACTGAATGCAGGCACAGACTATGCTGGGTTGGAAATAAAATACACACACTAAAACTGATTGACGATGCTTAGAGTACAAGCAATTTGCAGAATCATTCTACCTAAAGCAGCCATTGTTTAGAGCGGAGGAAACTGGATGTTTCAAATATCCTCCTTGGTTGGGGAAGCAACACCTAGCTAAACTCTGTTCAAAGGTAACTGGACGGGAAATAGAGAGCCTTCTTGAAACTTACAAAGAAAGCCTGGCCATGATAGAGGAGATTGCTGATTGATGGATGACATCAGGGCCAGGGCTGTAATATGGTATGTTTTCTTTAGGCAGCTATAAGTAAAGGGGTGGGAAGCAGAAGTGGCTTTAAAAAGTAGAGGGAGTGAAAAGGGGGCTGTCAAAGCAAGGTTGGATGAAAGAAGGGAGAAGAGGCGAGAAGGAGAAAAACTGAAGGGGTTCGGAATACTGTCAGTCTGTGTGTGCTGAACTGAGTGCTTGGAGACTGCAGCTGATGTCAGTAGACGAAGAAGGGGCTGTTCCAGCGGGCAGTGGCCATTGCAGAACTGAATGAGGCAGAGACAGTTGGGTTTATTGAAGTCTTCCCTTGTGAGCTGAGTTTCCTCGTTGAATTAGTCGAGAATGTGTTTCGAAGTAATTATAATATAAAGTACATGATAAAGAATTAGCACACTGCTGGTCTGTTTCTTGTGTGTGCTGTTTATTTGTGATAATGCATAGACAGATACAAAGCTAGAGGGCATTTGATACTGGCTACAGTAATATTGGTGTGCACCGCACTACTCAAAGTCTGGCAATTGTAACCATAGCGGACCCAATAAAAAAGAAAATAAGAGGATGCTAATTTCACATGATTAGATGCATGTCGTAGAAAGCAAAGGAAAGGCACATTGTTGCATGTGCTTGTAAGTGGCAGTAGTAATCTGGTGAACGCAACCCAGAGGTATGGAAAATCCTACATATCTTTGGTGGAGAATGCAGGCACAATCATAAGCTAGTCTTTTGTTTTCAAATTCAGGGGCTGCTTACGCTCAGCCTAGACCAACCCTTTTGATTCAAAAAGTACAAAACCATGCACATTCTATGAAGATGCCATTCTTGGTCCCACTTACAATCTATACATTGTGATGAATGCTTTTGGAACCAATTGTGATTCTCAGCATTCATCTTCCCACAATTGTTTCCCCCAAATCAGGAGCGACCAGACCAAAGATTTGCTGATTTTTTATTTTAAAACTTGGTATCGCTTCTCTGTTAAGCATCTTTTAAAAAACATTTTCATTAATGAAACTCTTTTCTTGCTCTAGGGCCAACACGACTTCAATAATTTCTTTATGCCCATTCACATAGACATACATCCAGGCCTGACCTTCTTTCATGTGTATTTCTGCAATTGTTGAAATATATTTTGTCCTGATCAGATTCTGAAGCAATTTTCCTTTTACAGTTTTCCTCATTTAGATAATAACCCAATGTGTTTTCATCTACCTGTGTTTGCCAGTTTTTCTTGGGATCAAGTAAATCTCCAAAGATTGCTTTTCTTTTTCTCCTTGTATTTCATCCTGGCACATGACAATGACAGAGAGACTAGGTAGACAGCCATTCTAAAGATGGACTTCCACTGCACTCTCTGACCTAGCAATGGTGTTGCGTGCGTTTACACTGTTAAACTGTTTCAGGTTTCAGGTTTTTTATAGGCCTGAGACTGCAACACCCCATTTACCCCATCAATGAGGGGGTGACAGTTTCTTAAGGCTATTCATTCCTACAAGGAATGGTATATCTTTAATGGGTGTGACCACCACCCCCTGTCTCATTCTTTGCCTCTCTATCTTGACGTCAACTTCAGTGACACCTTCCTCTGTTATTTTATCCCCATTGAAATTATGCACAGGGCCTTTACTCTGCCTCAACTTCGGTATGTCTTGTGACAATCTCTGTTCATTTATTTTTTGCATTCATTCCTTGAAATGATAGTTGCCTGTGCAACTGTGTCAATCATTGCTATTGTATTACACCTCTCTTCAATAGTAATATGAAAGTGCAAATTACTGCTAATCTCAGGGCTTATTTTCTTCAGGCCTCCCTGGCTTCTTGCTAGTCAAAGGGACATATGAAATTACATTTTACCCCTCTTTTTGCCCATCTCTTTTTCAATTTCTTTATTCCTTTTTCTGTTCTGAGAATTCATCTGGAGCACTGCCACTGACTGCCCTTTAGTCTCGGGACCATCAGTGTCCACCCCCCCATTCCTCTTCTTTTCCCCCATGCCTGGATCTCTTCCACTTACCTCCACTCTGAAACCCAGTTGTTCTGTATTTTCATAAGTGTCATGTGGTAGAACATCAGTTTCTGGTGTGTGACACTTAACTATTGTTTTTACAGTACTTGTTTGTTTGTTTTAATATTTGGAATGCGCACCAGACCCGGAGGTATCAGGGCACAGATAGCAGTAAGGATATTTTCAGCTTGGTTACATTACAGTATAGAGATAATATACAATAAAAATATGCATGTGGATGCAGAGGTACATATATACAACAGAACAGGGAACAATATAGGTAAACAAGAAATATGAGCATGTGTCAGAAAATATACATTATGTACACAGGAGTATGGGGTCACTGGGGGTAGGTCGAGGGGGGAGGTAGATTAGTGGTTGTTTTCCTTGATCCAACGAATGTAATTACGCCTGAAGAGTGGGTATGTTTGGGTGACTCTAAGGGCGGGTGGTAGAGAATTACAGTGTTGGGCGGCTTTCACCTGAAAGCTGGTGCCTCCAGTTATGGAGCATAAGTATCTTGGCACTGTAAGGAGGTTGAAATGTGCAGTTCTAGTGGGTCGGTTGGGAGAGTACCTTTGGAATCTGTCCATGAGGTAGCGTGGGGCGGAGTTGTTGAGGCATGTAAGGATATTTGGCGTGTTACAGCACAGAGTACAGCACTACTGCACAGGTAGCAATTTTTTTTTTATGCAGCACCACCACAAGGGTGCGGTGCATTGCTATATGTGTTACCAGATTAACAAGGAAAGACAGGCTATTCAGTCAAAAACGATTTTAACATATAAGATGCAAATCTATTTTTACAGTTAAAAGCACACGTGCACATTCAACAATGCACACTATTTTTCACCTGAAATGCCTATGGTGCAAGAGACACATTTGAAAATTAATACCTAACATTACTCATAAATAACCTGACTAATAAAATTGAATTTAACATAACCCACTAATAAAAATGTGTCTCCACTGCAGAAATAGGCCTACTCTGAAAGTGAACTTTTAAACGCACATTCATTTTTTTTTTTTCTCTGCTGCTCTGTCCACATAACTACAGGAAGCAAAAGGGCTCGAAAGAACAGGAAATCAGGTGGTTACAAAGTATTACTATAAACATGAGCCATTGTGTAGAGAGGGAGGAGATGGCATGATTGATTCTGATTGGAGCAGCATCATAGCAAGTATCATGCTAGAGGCAGTGATTAGGGTTTTGCTGGGGGGAGTTTGAAGAGAGAGGGAGGACAGTGGAGATTTGGAGAGCTGGGAGAAGGACCTGTTTTTTCCTGGTTGGAGCATTTCTGCTGAAAAAGCTGAGAGTTCCAGGCAATGACCCCGGTTTGAAAACGAAAGGGGCTCGTTTCACTGGGGTTAATCTTCAAGGGAGCCACATTCAGAAAGAGAACAGCTGAAGAAAACTCGGGCTGAACAGATAAGGTAATTACATAAGTGTGGGAGCTGAATGTGTACGAGAATATTCAGTCAGCGTAGGAAAGGAGATTCCTGTGCCTTAATCACATGTTAACGTTGCAAATCGAGTTCTTTTCTCCGCCACTCTCTTTTCAGTGTATCACAGACAATGCTGTTACTGTGCTTTTTTATTTATTTCTGTAAAGAGTGAGATCGTTGTTTAAATGCAACTTTTATAATACAGAAAAATATTTGAAAGCAGACGGGTGGTGTGTTTTATATTTACCAATACAATGCTGATGATGAGGGGAGATTTTTAAACAGTGCAATTGTCATTTTAAAACAGATGTGTGCATGATCATATTCAGTATGGACAGTTGAGAGTGATTGTTTGTAGCATAGCTCGTTGGAGGTACATGAGCCAACGGGAAGAGGGACTCTCTGGACATAGTTCCCTACCGTATATAAGGTAGTGGAAATTACCACAAAATTACCACATATAGTTCTCTGTCGTAAATAAGTCAGTGAGATCGCCCATGGTGGCACACTAACACTAACACTGAAAATGTGGTATTCCTGAAATGTAGGTCTGAGGTCTCTCTAGTGATTACACGAAAAATCTAAGCAAAGATACGGGATTCTGGACATCAAGGGAATTATGCTCACCAAAATACCACCAACCACGCATACCAACCAAGCACACCAAATATGCATGTCTGGGTTCTGAAATAATGCATGTCCACTGTATTATTGTTGCACATGGCCCAATCTGAATACAAGGAGTGATTATTGCTAAGTTATATTTCGGCTGTAATAAAATACCGTCAGGCCCCAAATCTCCACAAAATACCCAACATATTTATGGTGCGTGGCAGGCCGGGAAAGTGATCATAGAATACCTACTGGGCATGGCAAGCGTGTCTCACACTGCCATTTGCACATTAAAGGGAACCCATTTTATAATAGCAGTGTGCCACTAAAAACGAATTTCAGAATGTCACAAAGGGAAACGACATTCTCAGATCTAGTGCAATATTTAGAGGCAAAGTTGTTTGCACATGGGAATTGGTCGTCGAATAGCACGTTAGAATGGAGTAACCGCATTCAGGGTGAGGTGCAGAACGAAAAACTAGACAATATTTTTGCAGAAGGCAGCATAATTCAGGTCTGCCTTACAAGATTATTGAATGCAGCCGATAAAAGTGCAGAGAAAGACTGTTTAATACGGCTATGCGGCAAAATATGGTTTATTTTAAACAAGTCCCTGCGAATGCAAGAGAATGATACTCAGCTAATTAACAGGTTAAAGACTGAATTAGATGGGGCGAGTAAAAATCAGGAAATGGTGAGAGCAGAATTGGATGTATGCCAAAAAGACATGCAATTAAAATGCAGAGACTTTGATACTCAGTTATCCAAAAGCAAGAAACAATTTGAAGATAGTGAGCAAGAATTGGCACACTTAAAAGCCTTAGTGGATCACATTAGACAGGATAAAGATGAGGTTGTTTCAGAGATGCAGATTTTACAAAAAGAACATTGTGAAAAAGAATGTGATCTCCAGAGCGCAGAACAAGAAATGATTAAAATGATTCAAGAAAGAGACAAGAGAAATAAAGAGTTCAATGAATGCCAAATGCAAATGTGCGACATGCAGGAGGTGATTAATAAGATGAATGGTGAAAACAACTATTTGCAAGATGAAGCCAACAGACTCCTTAAAAAGTGTAAGGACTTAGAACAGCAAATGTGCATTCCCAGGTCCCAGGAGAGGCGGCAGGGTACCACATTCAATGGAGTGGAGGTGAATTCTAGCTCTGCCCAAAGAGCTAGTGCTCCAGTGACTGGGCCGGTGACTGAACTTGGTTGCAGCGCCCTTGGGGAATTTGATACTCCCATTGGGGGCAGCCACCAATCTCATACACCTGAAAACAGGATTGAATCACAAAATAGTGCAATTCCATGCATTGCAACAAGTAGCCCCATATAAATAATGAAATCCATTAAAGCCCTGATCAAACCATTTAAAAAGGGAGGTGAATGCTGCATTGAGGATCACTTAGAAGCGGTGCATGACATTTTTAAAGCACTCCAGATACCTAAGGAACAGTACAGACAATATTTTCATTTAACTTTAGATGCCCCAACGGCCAGCATCATAAGGGGATTAAATGAACAGCAGAATATGACATGGTTGGAGTTTGAAAAAGAAATTAGGCGTCATTTTTCTCCTTTTCAGTCATTGCAGGAGGCAAAGAAAGTCGCCTACACAATTACTGCTTTACCTAATACATACTTTGGCGCCTGCTTTCTGCAATTGGCCAAGTACATGTCTTATTTCATCAAAATGGCTTTTCAGGCTTTCATTCTTTATCAGGACATCGTCCACATAAACTATTGTTCCTCTTTCCGCTGCATCCGGCATGGCCTTTCTCAAAAATATGCCAAATTCACTCCCACTATTGATGTACCCGAATGGAGCTCTAAGCCAGGCATATTGAGTCCTGTCAAATGTAAAGGAAAATAAATGTTGTATCTCCTCTGCCAATGGCACGCACCAATATCCAGAGGTGAGATCTAATGTGGTAAATACACTTGAACCATGTACCTGAGCTAGGCCCTGATCAATAAATGGCAGTGGCCATCTAGATATTGGTACTCTTTTATTCAACTCTCTCAAGTCTGCACACAGCCGCCATTGACCATTTGGCTTTAACACACCTAAAATAGGTGTATTGGATGTGCTATGAATGGGCCTGATGATTCCCCGCGTTTCCAAATTTTTAATAATCTCTGCCAATGATTCTAAACATGCCAGTGGTAGTCTATACTGGCGTACAAACACTGGATTTCTGCTACACCCTTCTGGTAGTGTGGCCACATGTAAATCAGTTAAACCACAATCATAAGCATCTTTTGCAAATACATCCTTAAACTCCATAAATATCTCCCTCAGATTGTCCCTCTCTTCATTGCTTTCACATGCATCCGCTAAGGAGATCTGCTCTTCTACCATTTTGGAAAATTCTGGAAAATCTTCTGGTAAGGGAATCTCAGCGCTTTCCTCTAACTGTGTGGCTGTGTCTTTTTGTAAAGCTGCCACTTTTAAATATTTTGGCATATCAGCTTCCACTTCAATGGGCTGATTTTCTGTTTCATTTTCATTTAAATTAAATATTATGCAATCCTCTTTATGGCAGCACACTGTCTCATTTGAATCATAAGGATACACAGAATGAATTTTAAATATTCCTTTGGGCTGAGAGTCCAGGTGTTCTGGTAACTCACCCTTGGCATCTACATACTTTTCAGGAATATTTCCAATCACCATGTTATTTAAATCTGCCGTATAATGTGATTTTTGTATGGCCATTCCTAATGGGGAGTTTTCCTCTAAATGAATATCCTGACAACCTTCATTATTTACCATAGTTTTTACAGATCCTTCACCAATATCTACCAATGGAATGTATTCATAATCCAGGCCTTGCTGTTTTATGGATTCATTCAGGCATACAAATGCATCAGAGCTTTTCATCTGCTGTCCATTTTTGCATTTCAGTGTTATTGCAAACTGTTTTGTAAATGCAGGAATAATAGTATCTTTCCTCATTTGTAATTCGATTGCATAAGAAACCAGTTGTGCACAATGATAAGCCCTTCTTTTGTCTTCAAATTCAGGTGCCGGACCACCTAGGCGTGACCATATTTTTTGATTAAGGAAATCTAACACCATACACATTCTGTGCATGATGTCATTTCCCATGTAAAATTCATTTTGTGCTCCACTCACTATACATACATTATGGTAAATTGTTTTCTGCCCAATGCTAATTTTAAGCATGCATCTGCCTGCAATTCGGTTTTCAAAGTCTGGACTGTCCAAGCCAGAAACATATTGGTTTTTAATCCTAAATCTCGGGATTTCTTCCCTTTCCATTATTTTTTGCAACAATTTCTCATTAATGAAACTTCTTTCATGTTCAAGCGCTAAAGTGGCTTTTATTGTTTTAAAATAGTTATTTATACCAACATGAACCCATGGTTGCTCATCTCCCATGTGTATTTCTGCCAGAGTGGTAATGTGTTTTTCTGAATCTGTTTTAGGAGCAATATTCTGTTTGTATGTTTTCTCTTTTAAATAAAAACGTAATGTGTGCTCATCTATGGCAGTCTGCCAATTTTTCCTTGGGTCCAAGTATATTTGTACAGGTAGTTTTTCATTTTCGCTCTGCATTTTGTCTTGACACATTAATATAACAGTGACACTAGGTATGCAGCTATTTTGGAGATATACCTCCACAGCATCATTTGTTTTGGCAACGGTGTGACATTCATTTATATTGCTGTTTTGTGATTTTAGTTTCTTAGGCCTCAATGGTTTTTTGGTTAAGGACCACAGCACTCCATTCACCCCATCTATTAGAGGAGACAATCTTTTCAGACAATCTGTCCCCATCAGAAATGGAATTTCACAAATAGATGTGATCAATACCTCTTGTTTCATTCTGTGCTTTCCTATTTTTATGTCAACCTCAGTTACACCTATGATGGGCACCTCCTCCCCATTAAAGTTATGCACTGGGCCTTGATTTTCCTTCACTGTGATCTGACTCTGTGGGGGTCTCCCTTCATTGATACTCTTTACCAGCTCCTTGGACATAATTGTGGCCTGTGCGCCAGTGTCAATCATAGCAAAGGTGTGGCATTTTTCTTCTACAGTGATGGGTGCATAATATCTGTCCTCAACTTCCTCTAATACACATAAGAAATGTGAATTCTTACTGATTTCAGGGCTCACCTTTCTCAGGTCTTTTTCACTTTTGGCTAAACACATTGGTAAATGGAAAGACATTTTTCCCTCCTTTTTACCTATTTCTGCGCGAGAGATTTTATTCATTTCTCCATGATCAGAGGTTTTTTGGAGTGTGGCCACTGTTCGCCCATCCATCTGGGTAACATCAGAGACCACATTACAATCCTCCAACTGAACATGTGTAACAACATCTTTCAGCAATTTGTCATTTTTTAATTCTGTGCATTTGTGATCATTTAGTGTGATACCAGCCCTTTCAGCCTCTTCAAAAATATGTGGCTCAAAGAATTCTTCAGGTGATTGACTTGTACCCTCCTTGTGAGTATTTCCTTTTTCTGTCTGTGTTTGGTCATTGTTTTGCTTGCCCAGGGAAGGAGCTATAGCATCCCCACTTACTCCCTGTTCACTGGTATTCCCCATGCATGAGTCATTTTTCTTAAATCTGTCCCTTTGTTCTTTTGGAATTCCTAATGTTTCTTTTTCATTTGTGCAAATCTTTACTGTTTTATTTAGCTCTAGGTTAAACCGTACCTCTTTTTTAGAAGTATTTGCACTTTCTGTCACAAGTTCATTTACTGGCACTTTCATTTTTAATCCATTAGGCATTTCAGAGTCGTTATGCAAAATTATATCGGAGCAATCTGTCATTTTGGCACTGCAGTTATCATGAGTACTTAGTCACTTTTTTCGGAAGCCCCCCGGTCAATGCTATGGCCATCAGCCCCCTCTTTGGAAGGTTCTTTTTGCGCTGTACAGAGCTTTCCTATTTGCTCAGCTAACATTTTCACTTGGGCCTCAAGGCATTGGGACCTTTCCATCTCTCTAGGATCCTCTTTCTGTGGCCTAGGTCGATATTGGTTGTTTTCCCCCTGATTGGATATATACTGATACCTCTCAGGTGATTGATGTCGGTTGGGATGGTTTCTGAACTCTTGATTCATTTGTGGAGGGGAGCGGGTTGCACCCATCCTTTGATTATAGTCCCCTGGTGGGGAATCATTGTACTCGCGTGGATTGTAGTTCACGTTTTGCCTCATGTCCTGTCTCTCAGAATGTGGGTACTGGCCCCTAGGTTGATTTCCATCATCAGTAAATCGATCCACATATCGGGGCCTATCCTGATTACCATATATCATGGTGTTGGGATCAAATCTGCTCTGTGTCCCCAATGACTGGTAGGGACCATCATTTCTTTGATCTTGATTTTGTCTCTGGTTATTGGTCATACCTGCCATTTCAGGCCGGTATCCTACCCGGGGTCTGTCCCCTAAATACATAGGGCTGATGTAGCTCTCTCTATTACTAGGATCATGTGATTGGAACATTGGTACAGGAAATGGCGATCTTTGTTGATTACCCCTTTGTTCAGGTGTCACATTATTTTTACCTTGGCTTTGAGCAGACTCAAGGGACATTTTGGCTGACCTGATTTCCATTACTGTGGCTGAGGGTTCTTTAGACTTAGGTCTAGTATCTTTCATTTTATCACTTTCTCTACCCTGACAATAGAGTACCTCATATAGTTTTGTGCTTTGATGTACAATCCATTCAAGGGACTTGTCACAGTCAAATTCACGGACCAATTGGGATATGATGTCTTTCTGTAGCCCATAGAAGTATGCAGTTTTAAACTCATTGGAATTTGAGTCAAAAGATACATCAAAGCGAGAAAATGCTCTTTTTAAGTCTTGTAAAAATTGGCGAGGGGATACAACATTTATTTTCCTTTACATTTGACAGGACTCAATATGCCTGGCTTAGAGCTCTGTTCGGGTACATCAATAGTGGGAGTGAATTTGGCATATTTTTGAGAAAGGCCATGCCGGATGCAGCGGAAAGAGGAACAATAGTTTATGTGGACGATGTCCTGATAAAAAATGAAAGCCTGAAAAGCCATTTTGATGAAATAAGACATGTACTTGGCCAATTGCAGAAAGCAGGCGCCAAAGTATCTTTGCAAAAAGTACAATGGTGCAAGAAAAAAGTGAACTTTCTAGGGCATGAAGTGACTGAACATGGGCTAAATCCACAAAAGAAGAAAATAGAGGCCATACAAAGATTAAAAGATCCTAAAAATGTGAAAGGAGTAAAAAGTTTATTAGGGATGACAGGCTATAACAGAAAGTTCATTGAAAATTATGCAGAAATCACTCAACCATTGATTAAACTGCTAAAACTGAATACTCCCTGGAAATGGGAAAAAGAGCAGTCTGATGCAGTGGCTACATTAAAGGAATATCTTGTAAAGGCACCATGTTTAGCATACCCCATAAAGGACAGGGATTTCTTTATAGAAATAGGTTTTTCTGAACATTGTATGTCAGCAGTGTTATCACAAAAACACGATTTGAATCACAAAACCATTGCATATGCAAGTAAGGCATTTTCCCAAGTAGAAATGAAATTTAATGAATGTGAAAAGGCCCTATTAACCACTGTGTGGGCACTACAACATTTCCGCCCCTTTGTTCAGGGAGAAAAGGTAATTATTGAAACAAATCATCAACCTTTGCAATTTTTAGAGAGTAAAAGAATTAGATCAGGTAATCTAGCGCAATCCAGAATCACTTCATGGACGCTGGCATTACAAGGTTTTCCCGTAGAAGTGAGATATGGACAAAATAAAAAGAACCCAATTGCTCAAGGGTTAGCCGACTTACATGACTTTGCAGCTGAACAAATACCAAATGAAATGGAAGTAGAAACTAGTTTGCAGGAATTTGAACAATCACCACACAAAGCTTTTGATGAAAAAACATGTAAGGATTTGCCAACTGTATATGTGGATGGTTGTGCTTTTCACATTGAAAATGACAGTAATAAACAGTTAGTGGCAGGAATAGGAAATGTCTGGTTGAAATGTGAAGGTGTTCCCAGTATAGGGATGAGGATTGGAGATAGGAGCAGTCAGGTGGCGGAATTGGCAGCCATTTATAAAGCAATTGCTACTGCAGTTGATAAAAAGTTCAGTGAAATTGTCCTGGTGACTGATTCTGACTATGCACGGAATAGCTTTGTGGAGTATTTGCCTGGTTGGAAAGCAAGAGGCATGATTACATATAACAAAAAGCCACTTAAGCATGCAAAAATGATACAGGCCATAGACAAATTGGTGTCAGAGAATAAGTTAACAATATACTGGAGAAAAATTCGTGGGCATTTAAAAACACCAGGAGAGGATAAGGAGGGAAATGGTAAGGCAGACCACCTGGCTAAGATTGGGGCTGTGATGGGAGAATTGCTACCTATTGATTATTTAATGGGTGAAATACAAATTGATGCAGTCACACGTTCTAAAGCACCAAAGGAGGTAGATCAACCGGTGGTGCAGTGGAGTCATGACACGCCAGACCAAGATTTGATTGAGGCACAAAAGAATGATCAAATTTTGGGAATCTATTATAATCATTTGATAGATCCGAACAAAATCCTTTAACAGAAAATGATTGTATGGGAAAAGAAGAGTTGAGGGTGCTATTAAAGAACAAAACACGAATTAGATTACAGGATGGACTCATGATTAGAGAGTCCCAAGATGTGGGATTATATACTAGAGGATGTCTAGTATGCACCCAATTTAAACCTGCTTCACCAATGCATAGAGCACCATTGATGAAAAGAGGCCTAACTCTCCCATGGTCAGATTTGCAAATAGACTATGTAGGTCCTTTAAAAAGGTCGAGCAGGGGACACCGTTATATTTTGAGTGTGGTATGTTTGATGTCGAAGTGGATTGAATGCATTCCTGCACCAGATTGTAGTGCGCAAACAGCAGCCACATTGCTGGTGAACCATGTGTTCTCAAGGTTTGGGTTGCCACAAAGAATTGAGTCAGACAGAGGAAGTCATTTCACAAGTACTCTAATGAGTAAGGTATGGCAAATACTAGGTGTGAAAAGGAAACTACATATCGCATCTCGGGCGGCATCTTCAGGTACAGTTGAAAGAAGCAATAGGTCTGTTGTGGATATTTTAAAGAAATTTGTGGCAGAAGCAGGTTCCAGCTGGGATTTACGTTTACCGTTGGTTTTGATGGCAATCAGGTCAACTCCTGCCAAAGCAACAGGTGTTAGCCCCCATGAGGTCTTGACAGGTAGGAAAATGGTGTTACCACAACACCTACTATATAGAACACAGGAGCAGACACTTGTGAGTGCATCCACAGTTCATGAATATATTGATGAACTGAGGAGGCATTTGCAACATGCATTTGCTTTTGTGCAGAGAAATCTGGAAAGAGCTGCTGACAGTGCAAAATCTTATTATGACAAAAAGACATCAGTAAAGGAATACAGTGTAGGGGATCAGGTGTACAAGCTTCATTTTGGAAAAAGTAAACAGAAAAATTCTAAATTTCTAGCAGCCTGGCAGGGGCCATTTCGAATTATAGATAAGGTCTCTCCTGTAGTTTATAAAATTTTGAAAAATGAAGGTGAAATGGCAATAGAGCAGATTGTCCATGTAAATGAAATCAAACCATGCCATCCCAGACATGAGATCAGGCAGCTTGAGCATGTAGAAACAGATAAAGTCCCTTGAACACAGAAAGAGAAAATAAATGGGTGCAATCAGGAGGCAGTGACAAAGAAGTTAAAAAGTTGATTGTTATAATGGCACATAAACACTGTAATATATGTAAAAATATATAATATAAAATAAATAAATATATAATGGAAGCTCATGGTTGGTGTGCAGAGAGAAAATGTATTAAATATTGAATGCTGTTTTATATGTGCTTGTTTTCTTTTAACTTGTGTTTAATTTCAGAAAAAAAAAAAAAACAAAACGAAATATTTTTACCAAGCATGTTTTATTTTTGGCAAAAGGGTGAAGTTAGTATGGTGCTATGCACTTAATTTGTTTATTTTCTATTTGATTTAGAAAATTAACATTATTTGGTCGGAGGTTCCGGGATCAGAGCCCACGGGAGACGATGGAGTCCGGGAGCCCACGTGGACGGATTCCGGGAAAGCCCCAAAGAGGGGTGAAGACCAAGGCTGCAAAGCGATCAGCATTGAAGATGATACTAATGATATGGTTAATGATGATGATATTTGGAGGGATCTTCAAGAATTCAGAAGCACAGGTTGTCATTGAACCTGGACCAGCATCTGGTATCGCGGTGGAAGAGGCACCAGGATTCATCATGAGTGATAGAAGGATGATTTTCCAAAATATATACATACCATTGAATCCTGAGATTTTGATTGAAAAACACTTGAACAATACCGGAATTAAGATTGAACAGACTAAAGAGTGGCTGGAAATAAGAAAGGAGGACACTAAGCAGTCAATAAGAGATATATTAATGCAATTGGAAAAAACATTCGTGAATTCAGCAGACATTAAGAAGAACAGAGGAAAGAGAGGTGCGGTGATGCTTGCGATATCAATGGTAATGTCTATAGTTGGAGCCATAATAGGTACCACAATATCAACAGCCAATTCTATTTCGGTAGGAACACTGAGTACTAAAGCGCAACAACTGAGTATTGACCTAGAAATAATACAAAAAACATTAGATGGAATTAGAGGGGGACTGGATGAACAAGTAAGATTCATAAATGAAACTGCAATCATTCTAAATGAACAAGCGGATGTAATGCAACGGGCGACTAAAATAATACTTAAGCATGACAGAACTTTAAATGAAATATTGAACATAATGAGTCCTGTTGATAGACTATTAACGAATTATATGAGAGAAGTTCAAACTGCAGTTTCACAATTGATTCAAGGACAAATCCCCTTGTATTTTGTTTCGCAGGATATTATTCGTCAAATGATAGAAAGATTGACCAGGAGGGAGATTGATATAATACAAGTAAAAATTGCATTCGAAATGGGTAATGCAATGCCGTTATATGTGAACTTGGAAAGACTAGAGATCGGATTTTTGCTATGCATCCCATATGTAGCCCCTGAACTTATTTATCAAACGAAGTGGGTACACAACGTGGGATTTTGGCAAGAGGACAAATTTATTAAGATTAAGACTCCAG
Source organism: Ambystoma mexicanum (assembly GCF_040938575.1). Taxonomy (NCBI): domain Eukaryota; kingdom Metazoa; phylum Chordata; class Amphibia; order Caudata; family Ambystomatidae; genus Ambystoma; species Ambystoma mexicanum. The sequence goes on along the minus strand of NC_090932.1, from coordinate 657,759,608 downwards.
AAGTGGTGGCATTTCAGTCATGGGAACCTGAAGTTTATTTAATACCAAGCCTGGAAACATGTGTAAAATTTAAAGAACAAAATTATATGTGTCCAGGTAAACCGTTTGTTCCTGATGCCACAGATGCTATTTGTGGTTTGAAATCTGACCCAAGTATATCAGAGGGATGTGAAGTGATTATTAGCAATATGGGGAGTGAAGAAATGGCACAGACTAAAATGGTCAGAGGTAAATGGTTGATCAGAACCTGTTTAAAGAACATGACGGTAGTACATTTAAACCATGGAACATATGTGGTTAAACAGGTGAAATATAATGTTTTTTATTTACAGGTTCCAAAGGATACAATTGTGTCAATTGGGGGGTTAACATTGTTTCATGTAACACATGATGTTTGGGAAAGCCAAGTGGAAAATATCAATTTTTTTCAAAGGGATACTTTTCCAATAGACCCGGATGTGGAATATTTATTGAATCACAAAGAAAGACATGTTATAAAAATGAATTTGAGAAAAAACAATATTACAATTAGTGATCTGGGGATAATAGAAATGGAAAGATTTAATTGGGGAACCTGGGGGGAACGCTCAATAGTGGGTTTGGCTATCCTGGTGCTGATCATGGGTGGATGGTTGATTGTGCTATCAGTAAAAATGAAAATGTTACTGATTTTACTAGCTACGTCAGGAAGAGAAAGATATCCCAATACACATGCATTTTAAAAGAAAAAAGAAAGAACAAGTTGTTTTTAGGAATTGGCTTGGATTGTAGCCAAGTTCTAAAAACAAAAGGAGGGTATGTAAGGATATTTGGCGTGTTACAGCACAGAGTACAGCACTACTGCACAGGTAGCAATTTTTTTTATGCAGCACCACCACAAGGGTGCGGTGCATTGGTATATGTGTTACCAGATTAACAAGGAAAGACAGGCTATTCAGTCAAAAACGATTTTAACATATAAGATGCAAATCTATTTTTACAGTTAAAAGCACACGTGCACATTCAAAAATGCACACTATTTTTCACCTGAAATGCCTATGGTGCAAGAGACACATTTGAAAATTAATAACTAACATTACTCATAAATAACCTGACTAATAAAATTGAATTTAACATAACCCACTAATAAAAATGTGTCTCCACTGCAGAAATAGGCCTACTCTGAAAGTGAACTTTTAAACGCACATTCATTTTTTTTTTTCTCTGCTGCTCTGTCCACATAACTACAGGAAGCAAAAGGGCTCGAAAGAACAGGAAATCAGTTGGTTACAAAGTATTACTATAAAAATGAGCCATTGTGTAGAGAGGGAGGAGATGGCATGATTGATTCTGATTGGAGCAGCGTCGTAGCAAGTATCATGCTAGAGGCAGTGATTAGGGTTTTGCTGGGGGGAGTTTGAAGAGGGAGGGAGGACAGTGGAGATTTGGAGAGCTGGGAGAAGGACCTGTTTTTTCCTGGTTGGAGCATTTCTGCTGAAAAGGCTGAGAGTTCCAGGCAATGACCCCGGTTTGAAAACAAAAGGCGCTCGTTTCACTGGGGTTAATCTTCAAGGGAGCCACATTCAGAAAGAGAACAGCTGAAGAAAACTCGGGCTGAACAGATAAGGTAATTACTTAAGTGTGGGAGCTGAGTGTGTACGAGAATATTCAGTCAGTGTAGGAAAGGAGATTCCTGTGCCTTAATCACATGTTAATGTTGCAAATCGAGTTCTTTTCTCCGCCACTCTCTTTTCAGTGTATCACAGACAATGCTGTTACTGTGCTATTTTATTTATTTCTGTAAAGAGTGAGATCGTGTTTAAATGCAACTTTTATAATACAGAAAAATATTTGAAAGCAGACGGGTGGTGTGTTTTATATTTACCAATACAGTGCTGATGATGAGGGGAGATTTTTAAACAGTGCAATTGTCATTTTAAGACAGATGTGTGCATGATCATATTCAGTATGGACAGTTGAGAGTGATTGTTTGTAGCATAGCTCGTTGGAGGTACATGAGCCAACGGGAAGAGGGACTCTCTGGACATAGTTCCCTACCGTATATAAGGTAGTGGAAATTATCACAAAATTACCACATATAGCTCTCTGTCGTAAATAAGTCAATGAGATCGCCCATGGTGGCACACTAACACTAACACTGAAAATGTGGTATTCCTGAAATGTAGGTCTGAGGTCTCTCTAGTGATTACACGAAAAATCTAAGCAAAGATAAGGGATTCTGGACATTGGGGCCACAAATAAAACAAGGGAATTATGCTTACCAAAATACCACCAACCACGCATACCAACCACGCATACCAAATATGCATGTCTGGGTGCTGAAATAATGCATGTCCACTGTATTATTGTTGCACATGGCCCAATCTGAATACAAGGAGTGATTATTGCTAAGTTATTTTTCGGCGGTAATAAAATACCGTCAGGCCCCAAATCTCCACAAAATACCCAACAGGCATTTATGTGTAAGGGAGGTAACTTTAAGTGAGATTTTGTCTTTAGTGGTGAGCCAGTTATTGGCTCTCCTTATGTTGGAAATATACTCTTTTTTAGAGATGCTCAGTGCTGCTCTAAGAGCATTGTTTTGTAAAATCTGGATTTTGATTGTAATATATTTGTTGGCACCTAGGAGGAGGGCATTACAGTAATCCAGTTTTGAAAAAACAAGGGCTCTGGCTAGGGTAGTGCAGCTGTTAGTGGAAAGGAAGGGTTTGGCTACTCTGTTTTGTTTGCATGTATATGCAGTTGAGGAGGCCTTAGAGCTTACCTGCTTGTTCAAGGAGAGGGTGGCGTCTATGTCAAAACCTAGTGTTTTAACTTCCTTGGCTACTTTAATGATATGTCCATCAATGGTGAAGCTTGAGTAGTTGTGGCTGAGTTTGTTGACGTTGGGGGCAGTGCCGAGGATGATGAGTTCAGTCTTGTCATCATTCAGGCATAGACCATGAGAGGCCATCCATGCCTGGATGATGAGGTACACCCTGTTCACCAAGGCCAAATCCTTGTCATAATCTCCCGTCAGCGGTATGAGGATCTGTGTATCATCTGCATAGTTAGTGTAGGTGATACCAAGACCATTGAGATCATTGAAAAGGGGCTTTGTGAAGATGTTGCACAAAGTGGGGGAGACACAGAACCCCTGAGGTGATAGGGATAAGGTCAGCTGATGGTGAGATGGAGAATACGCACATGGTCCTATTGTTAAGGAACGATTGTATCCATCCTACCGCTTCCTGTGAGAAATGGGCTGTTGACTCTAGGTGTAGGCAGAATACATTGTGATCTACTAAATCAAACGCCACTGATAGGTTGAGAAGTAGTAGTAGGGTGGCTTTGCCTTTATCTCTGAGAGTGTCAATTTGTTAGTTACTTGTTATTTCTGCCTCGTGAAGCATCCGTGGCTTGAAATATTCCTCAGGAAATTCATTGTCATAGGATCCTTGCAATGTTTATTTTCTCTGGGGATATGATCACAATTAAAACAGTCAGGTAATGCAATCAATTCTCTTGTTTTTATAGCATCAGCTATCACTTCACTTGTTTCATATTGTCTGCCTTTTGATTCTGTGTTCCTTGGGTTCTTCTTGTGTGTTTGCTAAGTAGTCATTTGTTATCACCCCGTGAACTGTCACTCTTGTGACATTCTGCACTTTCACTTTCATTCAGTTGCTGCTTCCGTACTGCACAGAGTTTTCCTATCTGCTCAGATAACATTTTTACCTGTGCCTCCAAGCACTGGTATATGTCCACATCCGGTAACTCATCCCTCTGTGCTCTAGGCCGGTACTGTTTGAATTCACCCTGATCAGTCCTTTTCTGTCACTTCTCAGGATACTGGTTCCCTTTTGTGTTTCCACTAAATTCCAGTGGCACCGGGGGTGGGAGCATGGGGTGACTGTCCTCTGACCATGGTCAACCTGTGTGGGGGGGCTGAGCATAATGGTGAGGTGCATAGTTTACATTCTGTCTCTCATTTGGCTAAAAATGTTCCCCTTGTTGATTTCCATGTTCAATTAATCTATCTACATAACTTGGTCTTGCCTGTTTGTCATTTGCCATTGTAGCAGGGTCAAATCTACTCTGGGCCCCCAAGGCCTGGTATGGTCCATTATACATCTGATTCTGGGTATTATTTGGCCCCAGCATATAATAGTGAAATCCCATCTTTGGTTAGGTACCAAGAAACCGAGGACTGAAATGTGAGCTTCTGTCACTGGGATCTATGGATTGGAGCATAGGGGTTTGGGGTGTTGTTGCTACCTTCGCTTGCATGGCCACACCCCTCTGATTATGTGGTGTGTCATTCCTTATTTGAAGTTGAACTGTCTTCAATGGCAGCATCCCAGATTTTACCACTAGAATTGCAGGAGTATATTCTTTATATTTTTATTTGGGTTCCTTATTCGTAACCTCTCCCTTCTCCTGAGAGATTATTTCACAGATTTTAGTGGCTTGTTCAATAATCCATTCTAAGGTTATATCCCTATTATTTCATGGGCTAGTGTGAAATTATGTCCCGGTGCATAAAAATGTGGTTTCACATGCCACATCAAAAAGTGAGAATGCTCTTTTCAAATTTTGCAGAAACTGATGTGGCGGCTCATTTAAATGAGCTCTCATGCTGTATGTTGCCTTCTTGAAATTTTGGATAGAATGATATGGAGAAAATTGTTTCCTAATCTCCCTTTCAAAGTCCTACCAGGATAGATGTTTCTGTTCATTTAAGCCTTGATAAAGCTATCAGAATTGGGGTCCGTAGTGAAATGGAAAAACCTACCGTATTGGGTCCTAGGGATTTCAAGCATCTAAAAATGTTCATCCATACTCTCGATATGTTCTTCTGTGGATATGCCTGAATATTTTATTAAGGGTTTGATTAACGTCTTGATAGACTTCATTATCTTTAGTGCAGTGCATGATGTATTGCATGATGGGTCATTTCAACCCCCCTTGTCCTGCTCTGGGTAGGCAGACTCAGCTCGAGCACTGGAGAGCAGCCAGCTCTTTCCGAGTGAACAGCTGGCACAACTCACAGACTGTGGCTGCATTCAGCCTCAGTGAGAATAATGCTCCGCTGTCCACAACGCAAGAACAGCTCTGCCCTCCTAATACCTCTGATACCTGAATGTTGTCGTCTTTACTCCCTATACTGTGCTTGGAGATCCTGAGTTTCACTGTAAAGTGCATCATGATATCTTTGCTTAATTTGATTTTTCCCCATTCAAATCAGCAATTTGTATTTCATAATGATGAAGTGTTTCCATACTTTTATAATTCTCATCCATAAGCCTAAACATATCATCCTCCATTACCTGTTATTCTTTTGATGATTGACTACCACACTTTCTGAGGGCTTGTACCTCCACAAGTGCCAGGTCCCTATCTGTTCGAACCTCATCCAACATTGTTTTTAAATGCTCTTCCTCACTCTTTGAAACTGTTTCTCTTTCTGTGCCAATCATGCACTTGCATAGTAACAGTGGGCCTGCAGGCAGTGCTCACCCTGTTTAAATGTATCTTCCAATAGCAACATTTCCTCATGCATTGCTGCCAAATCTGTGTGCATGGTTTTCAGTACTTGAATGTCCTTCACTCTCAGTTTAAATAACTTATTTAGGGCCTCATTCCGAGGTTAGAGGTAGCCATGGTGCAATTAGCGCCATGGCTACCCCCTTACCGCATACCGGGTCCAGGTTCCCTGAATGGGGAATTACCGGGCCATTCCAACCTTGGAGGACCCGGTATTTCCCCATTCAGGGAACCCATCCCCATTCCCATTCAAGCCCACAGGGCTAAATGGGAATGGGGACCATGCTAACAACGGTTAGCATGCTGGTCCTTTAGCGTCTCCCACTAAGGGCGCCTGGTGAAACCAGCCGCCCTTAGCGGGACCCGCTAAAGGACCTCGTAACGCGGTGGTAAGGGGTTAACAGCACAGGCACCCTTACCAGCGCCGTTAACCCCTTACCGCCCACATCGGAATGAGGCCCTTAGAGTAAACCACGTCTTTGCGGCCAGGTGGAATAAACAATTTAACTGTTCTTTCCACTTTCCTGAATTAAAGAGCCTCAACAAACACATTTGTAGCACACTTTCATCAGCAAACAATTCTTCAGGAATTTCCTTACCAATCATAGAAGTTATTCGTTCTCGCCAGCCGGTCAGTGTGTCAGCAGACCACGTTGCCAGAGTATACATTTTCGGCTCTGCAAAAGTGAAAAGATCAGTAATCCCAATTTCAGTCATGTTGAAGTGTACTTATGTCCACCCTTCGCCACTGCAGTAAATGCCTTGTCAAAACACAGCACAAATGCACTTATACAAAAACGTCTTGAATAGGAATAAATAAATGAATAAAAGGGATTTTATAATGCTCCCAGAACCAACGCTATCCGAATTACAATGTCACCGAGATAAACCAAAACAACAAAACAGAATAAATCAAAATATGTTTTTATATTGTATAGCACATAACATTTCTTCCAGGTCATGAAGGGAAATGGAGTAATGGCAATACAAGCATTTTAGTTGATGGTTAATCTGTCTATTTCTCTTCTGACTTAAATATTAACAGACTTCCTTCATCTGCGGCCCTGAATCTGGGTGACATCGGATGGGACCCTTGGAGTCTGCCTGGCTGGAGGGCCCAGGACCAAAACCCTCTGGACCAAAAAAGGGGGAAAAGATGAGTCACTAGTGAGCATGAAGGAGACCCCACCCAAGGACACAAGGCTATCCAGCAAACAGGTGCATTTTAGCAAAATTACTGGGACAGCATTATATGCCTTCTGATGGATTTGCCATTGCTGGTTTAAAAGAACCTTACTTTTCCATTCATACAATACAATATTTGCATGATGAACCATTCCTCCAATCTTTATCCATTCTTGACTCATGAACAATTGAACTGATTTTCTTTCTGCTTTTTGAATTTAGAGACATTTGTTTCAATTTATTTCTAGGTATGGACTTGTAGATGTATTTTTAATTTGTTTTTTAGTGAGATGAGTCAAGAAGGTCTTATTGTTACTTGTGTATTGTTAATTGATTAGTAAGCTACTAAACATCCCAAAAAATAATTGCAAAGAAATAAAGGTTCAGATCATGTGCAAAGCACTTATGCAAAACACTCATAATCCCATGCAGCCAGTGGTAAGACATTGTGTACTGTTTTTCAAACACTTTTTAACTGTGTAGTTGCTCTTAACATCTGGGTGTGGTGAGCCGATGAATTGTCTGGTTCTGATAGAAACAGCTCCTGCATCTGGGGTCGTAGTTGAAGAAGCCCCGGGGTTCATTCCCAAAAACAGGATATTATTATATCAGAATGTCTACACCAGCAAGAATCCAGAGCTGGTTTTGGAGAGATTACTTAATACGTCAGAGATCATATCTGCACAAGTGAAAGAATGGGTGCAGGTCCGGAAGGAAGGTGCTCAAAGAGCAAAAAAGTACATTTGGTTACAGTTAGAGGACACTTTTACAAACTCATCCCATTATAAGAAAAGAAGGGTCGAAGAATGGCTGGCTTTCTGATTGCAGAGATTGTCATGACAATAATTAGTGCTATTGTGGCGATGACAATGTCTACAGCAAGTTCAATTTCTCTTAGTACTTTAGGTGGTAAGGCTCACGAACTGGGTGGGATTTGAAAATGATTCAGGAAAGGTTAGACAATCTCAACTTGGAGAAGAATGAGGTAGTTCAGTATATAAAGCAAACTAATTGAACTCTAAAGAAAAATTTACAGATAATGGAACATAGCATCAGCAATGTAGTAAACATGACAAACTGATAGCGGACATTTGTAACGTATTGAATCCTCTGGAAAGCGTATTGACACAGTTTTTAAAAGAAATACAAAACAGAGTGTCTCAAATGATACAGGGGCGTCTTCCTTTTTACTTTGTGTTATCCAATGTCATCCATCAAATGATGGCATGGATCAAAAAGAGAAAGGTGGAAACAATCCAGGAGACAATTGCACAGGGAGTGCAATTCCCTTATATATAGATGTTGAAAGAATGGAAATAGGTTTTCTGTCATGTATTCCATATGTCACTCCAGAGTTGATTTATAAAACTAAATTGGTGCATAATGTGGGCTTCTGGAAGGGGGACAAATACACCAAAATTGGGACTCCTGAAAAAGTGGATTTGCAGGACCAGTTTCCCGACTTGCATTTAATTCCAAAGTTGGACACTTGCTCTATTTTCAAGGAACAGAACTACATATGTCTGTGGAAGCCATTTATAAATGACGCATCAAAAGTCATTTGTGGGTTGGGGGAGATAATGGTATTGCTGAAGGGTACAAAGTGTCTATAAGTAACACAAAACATGATCAGTTGGCATATGCCAAATTAGTCAAAGACAGTAGGCTGGTAGACACTTGTGCATCAAATGTTGCCGTGACCAATCCCATTCATAGTTAAATTCTTATCAAACCATTGAAATACAAGGTGATTTAAATCACTGTCCCTAAAGATACAGTGGTGAAAGTTGGAGGATTACTATTATTTCATATAGATGGGGACCTGTGGGAAGGTCAAATAGAGAATGTTGAATTGTTCCAAAAAGATACATTTCCCATTGATCCCAATATTGCACATCTATTAAAACATAAAAATGTGCTCATAATTAAAATGAATATGCAGAAGAACAATATCACTATGAGTGATATGGGTTTGACATAAGGGGATGCTTACTCATCGGGGACATGGACTGAAAAGTGTTTGGTGATTATGGCTGTGGTTGATTGTTCTTATGGTCAAACTATACATGATGATGTTGACTATGTTGACTGTTGAGAAAAGGAAAAGTCAATTAAATGGAGCGCATTTCTTTTAAAGCCCATATTAGTTCAAAACTGTTTTACACTTATGAGCAGGATTAGTATTTCTGTAGGAGCTCATGTTTATTCAGTTCTCTACAGAAACAAGGGGGGAAATATGTAGGAGAAACAAGTGGTGTGAATTTTAACCAGGGAAAGAATTTCATTGGCAACTCAGACTTCTATAGAACATGTGTGCCAATGTATAAATGATTATGGCATTGAATACAGTGTGTGTGTGGCTTAGCACTGATGTGAGGTACTGGGGGGAACTAAAGAAGGGATGACTTGGGATTTACAATTATAAACCATAGCATAGTATGCCATAGCACAGCATTTCAGTATAGTGTAAAAGGAGCATAGCACTACCAAAAATAACACTACTAATCCCCTAACCTACTAATAATTAACCCTAACATACTACAATGTTTAGTGTGTAGAATGGTGCAAACCATGGGTGCAAACTGGGGGTGTAGATATTGAATGTAGGCACAGACTATGCCTGGTTGGAAATAAAATGCACAAATTAAATCTGTTTTACGATTGGGACGTGATGTTTAGAGTCTGCGGACTTTGCAGAATCATTCTGCCTAAAGCAGCCATTGTTTAGAGTGCAGGAAACTGGAAGGGAAATGTTTCAAATATCCATGGGGAAGCAACACCGAGCAGTACTCTGGGAATAGAAAGCCTTCTGGAAACTTAAGAAGAAGGGCTTGTCATGCTAGAGGAGATGGCTGAATGATGGATGACATCATGGCTAGGGCTGGAATATTGTATGTTTTCTTAGGGAAGAAGAACAGGGTAGGGAAGCAGAAGTGGCTATAAAAAGCCGAGGGAGTGAGGAGGGGGCTGTCAAAGTGAGGTTGAATGAAAGAAGGGAGGAGAAAAACTGAATGGGTGCTAAATGCTGGTTGTCTCTGTGTTATGAACTGAGCACTTGGAGACTGCAGCCAATGTCAGTGTAGGAAGGAGGGGCTGTTCTAGTAGGAAGTGGCTATCGCACACCTTACTGAGGGAGAGACAGTTGGGTTTATCGAAAATTTCCCATATAAGCTGAGTTTCCTCACTGAATTAGGTGAGAATGTGTTTCAAAGTAATTATAATGAGCAAAGCAATTGTTTAGGGTGTTCCCTAGCTGGATGTGTTCACTCCAATGTAAAATATGATATTAAAACTAGGGGTTTTTATTTTTGCATATGCCACATCCAGCTACCATTTTCATTACAAACATTTTGTGGCGAGATGAGATTTTCAAACTGCATATAAAGTACATGATAAAGAATTAGAGCAGTGCTGGTCTGTTTCTTCTGTGCACTGTTTATTCATTGTAATGCATAAACAGATACAAAGCTAGGGGGCATTTGATATCTCCTGTGGTAAAATTGTAACCATAGAGAATCTGAATAAAAGAAAATGAGAGGATGCTAATTCCCCATGTTTAGATGCATGCTGTAGCAAGCAAAGGAAAGGCACATTATTGCATGTATTGTAAGTGGTCGGTACTCATCTGGTGAAAGTAACCCAGAGGTATAAAAAAATCATACAGCATTCTAGCATCAACCTGTTCCAAACAAGCTCACCCCTTTCCGCCCACCAAAACCACTTCTCATGTCGATTACACATGCTCGTCCCCAAAACATCTTAAGACACTTATCCGGTCTTCTGGCAGACTATTCCTACCTCCTTTAGAACAATAACGATCATTGCCTCAAGGGATTAGTATGCCTCTATTTACATATCCATAAATTGTCAGGTGGTCGACATTTTCAGAGTGAAACATGGTGGCTCCTGTAAATTTCCAGTCACATCCTCCTGGGGCGAGTGCGTAAGGACTCCACTCATATGACAACATCCACTGCTGATCAACAATCTCTTGTTGGGGCCGGTTTGGACCAGTGTGATTCACTGGCTCAGAGCCGGTGACCTTACACCAGTAACCACAGGTGACCAAAATGTCATTTCTAAGCTCATTTGAGTGATCATTTGCAGTCCAAATTATGGCTACTACCAGTACCTTGAGGCAATAGAGACAAGGCCACCTAACCAGAGTCCACTGGGATTTAAGGAAAAATAATAAACAATGAGATTGGGGCTACGAGCGTGACATCAAAACAAAAACATGCTCTTCTCTCATTATCTGCAAGGAAAACCCCAATCCAACCCCCTTATGTCATCACCCTCTCCGCACTGATTCAATGTGTACGTGTATTTATATGTTATTAATAATAATAACAATAATAATAATATTAATAATAATAATAATAATAAATAACATTATTAATACTAATAATACTTTCAACTCAACTGGGGGCTGTGTGCATTCACAATTGTTTTCATATGTACGCCTTATGCCCTAAGTTATACACTTAATGGAAGTTTATCCCGGAATTTTCATCAATCGTTTTTAGGGTAATGGTTGAATTGAACTGCTTTGTAGTTACTTTCAGGTTTCTTTCAGGAGAATGAGATTTTGATAATTTTTGCAACTTGTTTTTTTACGTAAATCACAACGGATTGCTAAACTAAATATACTGCTGAAAAATGTATTCTGCTCTACAGAGGCCAAACTTGAAATTGAGAAAGCTGTTGATCCCCTTCAGAGATTTTCTGGAAGAGAGGGAAGAATGACTATTGATGGCCCACTCAGTGATGTCAAATGGGGGGGTATCCATGTAATGAAATTCTGTAGGGCTTTATAGTCATAACTTATTGGCCCTCATTACGACCTTGGCGGAGAACCATGGTGCAATTTGCACCATGGTCCATGGCGCTAAGCTGCCGACTCCGCCATGGTGGTTGGCGGACTTACCGCCCCATTCCGACCTTGGCGGGGCGGTAAGTCCCCAATCCCCATTTACCCTTCCCCATTCCCATTTTTGCCCCATAGGGTATAATGGGAGTGGGGAAGGCGTTAATTACGCCACCGTAAATTACGGTGGCGTAATTAACAACAAGGTCCCTTAGCGCCATGGATTTTAACGCCTGCTAAAAGCAGGCGTTAAAATCACCATGGCGCTAAGGGAACTCGTACTCAGGCGGAAAGGGGCGCCATGGTTTACGCCGGCGTAAACCCCTTTCCGCCAGGGTCGTAATGAGGGCCATTGTCATTCCAAGAAAGGTTTGTAATCATTTATGTGAAAGGTGATGCTTTTATTTGATTTATATTTTGAACAACTATACTTTGCTTTTACTGTCACAAAATAAAAATAAATTCCAATTTGAGCCTTTTCTAAAGCAGTTGCTTTTACTGATTTTGCAAGATTAAATTGTCAATTTCCCATCAATGTATTAAATCGGAATGTAACTGGAAGGGCCTTTGTGAATGCTTGAATAATTCCTTTTAAATGCAGTAAAAAAAAAAAATCAGAAACATTTATCATTCACAAATAGGCTCTGATATGCATTTTAATTTGTATGACAGGTATAGGTGGGAAGGTCATGTAGAGCTCTCTGAGGATGGAAACATGAGCCCAATGACATGACTAAGCCCAAAACTAAGGTCAGGGAGATTTGATCTAATATCATGAGTAAATAAATATTATGTAGAAAACCTTATATCTATTTCACAAATAATGCTGTTGCTGGGATTTTGGCTGGAAAGTGTTCTTAGGCCTGACGTCTGTGGCTGGATGTGAAGATATACCCCCAAGTCCACCTTAAAAAGGCCCAACCTTTAATAAAGAAAAAAAACAAGTGTTGTTTAACAGAGATTTTTATAGCTAAGCAGAGAAAATCAAAGACCCCATCACCAGACAACAGGCCTTTGAATTTGACTGCCAGGTTCTCACTTCCCACAGCACTATGCCTGTATCAAGGCTGGTATCCACAAAGGAGAGAAGGGAGAGATAGGACATATACCATCAGAGAAACAAGAGGTTGAAGCATGAAAGTGAATTATGTTTGCAACATTATTTAACAATCCAGGGAAAATTAAATGGGAGACTTTTCAACAAGTGAAGAAGATGAGAAGAACCCCAGATGGACTGGTGAAATTAGGCAAAAATGACTATTTAGCCCAAATCAAGTTTAATGTTGCTGTTGTGAACCAGCAGAAGTATCATATTTAGTTAGGAAAATACCATACCATTTGTACATGAGAAAATTAACAAACTTAGTATAGACTGGGAAAAACTAAATGAAAACAACACATACATGACTACAAATGCGAAAACATAGAATTGTTTACAACACATTTATGTAAAGAAAATGCAGAGGGAAACCCCTGCAGCTCTTTCCTCACATCCACCCACTGTAAAGAAATACCCCAACCCAACCCATCTATATTTTCTCATAAATTCATTGTAACTGATTCAATGTTTTCTACTTCGCAATAATGGTCCGCGGAGTAATGCTGTGATACCTACTGGGAGGAGATGCGGACCCGAATTGCTGATGTTGAGGAGCTGACAATAGGACATACAGCAAAGCTAGAAGTTAATCAACAGGTCATACTGGTCATCAGTAACAAAGTTGAGCTTTTGGAAGCCGGAACAGACTCAGTCACTAAGATTTTTCAAAATAATCTAAAATGTGGAGAAAGGGGACCTGAGAACAATTATAGTGAAATGGCTGAAAAAGGTACTTTCAGAATGGAAGGAATGTGGCTTTTAGAAAGCAAGACTACATAATCACCTGGACACTTTAAAATATTTTAGGGGGAAAGAAAAAAAGACCTTTCCTGATTTGTTGGGAATTTGTTGCTCAGGCTACCCAATTGAAGACAGTAGTAGTGGACGAGGGTAGATCACATATAGAGTTGAGTATATTTGTTTCCACTCCAGGATGTGGATTTGGCAGTTTCTTTGCAAGACCATGCTTCAATAAAAATGATATATGCATACAAAGTGCTTTTAATTAATTCAACTAGCAAGATCAATGGTTGGTTCAAAACAAACAAAAGGATGACTTGGGTGCAATAGAACCTATGAGAAGAATTACATTAATTTGATGCCTGATGGAAATGAAAAAGCTGTGAGTAAAATAGTGACATATAACATCACACAAAGTGTGGAGAAATATGCACAAATGGACCGTTCAACAAAAATGCATCCATAGAGGCTAGTTCAGGCACTCAGTATGGGGTTTTCCAGGGCACAGAATGCAGTAGGAGAAGGAGAAGGATTGGGAAGAGAAAGGGGAGGGAGCATTGGCGATGGGTAAGAGTGATATTTAAAAAGAGGGTCATTGTCATGCGCATAAAAGGTTACAGGTCTGCTTTATAAGCATGGTGGAGGCAACCATTTAGGTGTGTGTGTGTCATGTTCCCGAGGGGGCGTTGGTCTCTGTGGCATCGCTGGCTGCATGTTGGGGCAGTGTGCCATTCTTCCCCCAAGATCGGGCTGCGTTATGCAGGTTGCATTCCAGGCTCTGCAGATTCCTTGCTCCTGGCTCTGCCCCCACGTGTCCATGGAAGAAGTTATCTGGGGTTCTTGCCAAATGAGCAGCGTGTTGCTACTCCTATTAGCGAGTGCTTCGCAAGCTTACATTCTTGTAATTTCTTGATCTGTCCTTCCTGGCTACTTGTCTGTTTATTAACGTCCTTTTCTTAGCAGCCGTCAGATCGTACTAGCAAGATTCAGCGTGGGAACGCTGTCGACGACTTTTCTCTGTTGCTACTGAAGCCGGCTGGTTGCTTAGCAGCGGTTTGTAGCTGCCGCATAATCTGTCTTCCCACACTCACGTCACACTACCCCAACTCATGCTAACACTCTTGTACTTTCATTAGGCGGATACAGCAGCAGCGATTCAGTCATCTTTCAAACATAGCTTTCAGCCACCTGCTTCATTCGCGAACAATACAGAGGTAGGATCTTGTTCGACTCCGCTCACGGCTTTCCTCTACACTTTTCCTTTACTCACCAGACATTCTGTCTCTGTCTCTTTCGCACTACGGAACAGCTGTCAGAGTACTAATACCCGGAACGTTAGATCTTGAGGAGGTAGATTGAACACAAGCGATCTGCTTCTCCACGCGCATAGTTGCACAGTCCCTGGCAGCTACATACTCCACAACCCCAGCTACTAGGTAAGGTTTGGGCCTTTGTATAACATAAGTTGTTCCCCTGTTATTGAGCACTTACTGCAGTCTTCCCTCTTTAGAAGCAGTGTTGAGCCAGATGACTACAAATCCACACTTCAGCTCTTGAAGACTCCACTGAACCACGTTGCCTGACCTGGGGACGCCTACAGCAGGGTATTCTTCTCCAGAGGGTTTCCCTGGGTATGCTGCTCCTCTCGCTTCTGTCTCACCCGAGAGGGAGGCGCCAAATCACTGGATCTAGGTTAGTGCACAACTTGGGGGTATATGTTTGTTTTCGCAACTTGGGCTCGGATAGTGTGATGCTGCTAAGGGTAGATAGATTATAACCTGCAATGTAAATGGTATAAACTCAAAGCAAAAAAGTTGAATTCAAATAAATCTGGGGTAATTATATTGATGACATTTTATTACAATGCATCAATCTAAAATGAAACAATTACTAGAATGTAAGCCCCTCTTGGTGCAAGACGTTGTAATCAGCTACAGTAACACTCTAATCAGAGTTATAACACTTATTGTAGCCGAATCCGCTCAAGTAAGTTAGTGAAATTTAGTAAAGATAATTTAGCTAGATTGATTGGGAAGAGTGGAACTATGGACCCACGTTGGTGATGTATAAATCATTTTAATTTTTAAATAATCGTGATAAATTGTGATGACTCTTACACCAATTTATTTTAGATTGGCACAGTTTCCTGGTCCATTTTGCTTGGGTGGAGATTTTAACAAGGCATTGGATTTGGATTTAGATAAATCATATAGATTTAGAAAAGGAGGTTCCATGGCAGAAGGTAAGATCTCTTCTAAATATCTTGCTAAATGATACATAGGTTAACCATAGAGCCTATAGAGAACTTTTAATCCAAAGGAAAGAGCCTATACTTTCTTATCTAGAAAACATAGGTTGTACTTGAGGCTAGACTTTTTGTTAGTATTAACATCAACATCAACATTTAAAGACAGCTGTTATAGTATAGAGAAAAGATGTATACCTGAACACTCTATGATTATGTGTACCCTATGCAATAGGAAAACCTACACACAGTCGGTAGATGGACATTTGATATAAATCTGCTCACGGAGCATGGATTTATATCACCTTTGAAGTTACACGAGGACAAATGTATTACATTTAATGGGGGGTCCCTTGAATAATTCCTTTAAGGGTTTTCTGAGAGAGCATTTAATAATTTACAGAATGCACAAGTAAACACTGGTAAATTGTAGATGGGAACAACAGAATATGATACTTGGAAACACAACAAGAAGATACTTTAAACAATAGGATGCTGACCAAGGAAAACGAAGCGTCTGAGACACTAGAGAATGCTGTAAATGAGTTCAATTTGGAATATTCCAAAGCAGGTTCAAAACCATGCAGAAGAGAGCAACTCAGATAATGGTGGGACATGGCAATCATTGCATATAAAAATCAAATAATCAAATAAACTGAAAAAGTGAATTAGATCTCAGAAAAAAGGGGTTACTGTAAATAGCTCAAAATCTATTGTAAAGGAGTTAGGTTATTGTTATAAAAAACCTTATAAGGACAATCATAAAATAACCTGCTGTTCTATAAAGGACTGCTTAGACACACATCAGTTAAGGACGTACTCATAACATGATAATAAAGTGTTGGAAGCACAATTGAAAATGAACGATATAGACAAATGTAGCTAGAGCCTTGCTAGTAGGAAAGAATCAGCAGCCGATGGTTTACCATCAGAATTTCAGAAGGATCTGAGTGCAAGTAATGCACTTACATTTCATAAGGCCTGCAATGCACCATTAAGAATGAAAATCCTAGATTCCTGGCAGTATGTGACCATGTTTACAGTACCCCCAAAAAATAAAATAGTAAAGCTCCAAAGAGTTATAACATTTACAGGCAGATAGCTCTTATTAATACAGACTCAAATATATTCCTAAATCTCAGCAGTGAGCTAGTATTAATGTTCGGACTGGGCAAGGTATATCATAAACATATTCCAATTTGTGCTATTGATGTTCCAGCACAGAGGTTGTTACCTCTCTCTGTTGCTTGAAAGGACGTGGACAAGGCCTTTGATAGGGTCAGTTAACACTCTGTGCGGGCCACCCTGACTAAAATGGCTTTAATTTAGGATGTTCTGTGTATAGACATAAAGTCTCATATTGTAGATCACAGGACAAGGTGCTACTAAAAGTGTTGGTATTGGACATATTCAAAATAGTGAGATGCATGAGTCCACTCTTCGAGTACTGGGTTCCTTATAGGTGCATGGAATCTATGATAATAATTTGAGGAGTAACACTTGCTTTTTTTCAGGCGATTTGCTCTTATTATGAAAGGATTTTACTACAGGTCAGGATTATTGGACTGTGTTAATCTTTAATTTTTCATCCATATTAGAACTTTTATCAAACTAATATGCACTCAAACCAGTACTCAATATTCCTAGGGCTGCCACATTTATGTGATATCTGAGAGTCAATATCGCAGTGGATTGGGAGGTGATGTTTCAAGAAAACTATACTAAAGTGATGATTCTTATAAAAAATATCTTTGCTAAAAGGTTGATACTGCAGCTATTCGCATTGTGAAGAATTAAATTAATCATGATGCCATTGCCAAGAAATCTCTATGAGTTGCATACTCCCCCTCTACCTCTATCTCCACAAGCACATTTATAAGAAGTCACTATTAATATCTAACACTTTCAATCGGAATAATAAGGCCATTAGGAGGTCATTGAATCATGTTTCTAAACATAAAGAATAACAGTGTCTGGACCACTCAAATTTTACGGAGTACAATAAAGTTGAAATGATGAAAGATATAGATGCCTTAATTGATCAATTGTTTAAGTGTATCATGTTGGGTAAACTACTCAAAACTATGATACAAAATACACCAATAGATTACTTTCCTTGCCATGAAAGTATAAAAAGAGAAGACCTTTTGAATAGAGAAATACATTACTTTTAAATGCCAGGTAGGCAACAGTAATGCGGGATCCAACAGGTGACATGACATCATTATGGGGCAATCCATAACAACCATTCGTTTTCGCAGACATTAACTCAATCAAGCAATACAACTTACAAGATACATGACATATTTAATCAACAATAGGAAAGTGATTTTTTTAAAACTTAGTTCAGAGCTCTTACCTTTTTGTTACAGTTAATACCCTTATTTAGGGATTGATACATGAACAATCTTATAAGGCAAAGGGTACTAACCTAGGGCAGATTCATCTGGGGAAGACTAAAAACATCATATTTTGAATTATTATAGCACTGGGGCAGAAGCCCAAGAACAGAGAGAAGAGAAGGCTTTATGTCATTGGCAAAATTAACTGGAAATGCATATACATTTTGGGGGATGGGCAAGAACTCTAAAGAGACTCAAACAATAGTATTACAAATCAATGTTTGTCCAAGCACAATATTTTATAATCTTCTGTGTACACTATACACCACCGTGTTTTTCCAGGATAATAGGTGGTACATTTCCTTCAATTAAACACAGAGAATGTCATGTAAGATCCACTTCTCATTTTGGTTGGGACGGGGTGAAGATACTAGAAAACATTCTAGAGCTAAAGATGAAATAATCTCCATGGGAAAGGTGTTTGAGGAAGAGCCAATAGAGAGATCAGTTTTCAACAGCCTCATCTTGTTATCATCCACAATTGTGAGAGTATAGATCTTAAGGAAATGGAAACACATGGTCTTCTAAAGGATAGTTCAACTGCGAAGAGAGCTCTAAGAATGTGCTGTTAGATACATTGATTTATAAACAAGAGAACCCAAAAATGTGTGTGATGAAATATGGAGTAAATTAAACATTTATGTACAAATGAAATGTATGTAAAGTCTAATTGCATGCCTTGATGATAAAAATGTGACATAAGCTTTTGTCTGTGTCATCTAAGGTTCTTATAGCAATAAAAATTTAATAACATTTTTAAAAATGTATAATGTACTAGGCTGTTGAATAGCAAAGTTATTAAAAACATAGGTTGCTTATTTAATCGCAATAATAAGATTTAAAAGGGCAGACAGAATAGCATTTAATTTTGTATCTATTCAATGCCTGTATTTACAATTAATGAACTACACTATCTGTGTTTTTCAGTCCACATAATCATAATCGCTGTATTTTGGAACCATGAAACTGGTTTTCCTTACAACCATTCAGCAATCAAAAATTGAAAACTAGTGACTGTGAGAGTTTTGCTTTGGAGTGGGTTGACACATTGTCATAAAACAGTTGTCACCCAATTAAACATCCAACAGGTAATACTCAGAACAATTTGCAATCACTTTAATAAAGCACTTACTGCACATCCATCAACTTCTTAAAGTACAGCAGAGGACACATTTCTATCATGTTATTTTACTGTTGTTTCTTTCTTTTTTGTTGATGGCAATCTATGGGGGTTGTTCTGCTTTGTGAGCCAATCAAATGCAAAGTTCTCTTAATATCAATTCTACTTGAATTGCAAATGCAGCCATCAAAGTATGGGGAAAGGGGTTAGTTATCAACATCTAGCCACAAATTCAGGAACATTGTTGATAAGGTACTTGACAATATTGCAGAAGTTGAGTGAACTATAACATAAAGGAAACCATCAGCTGGATAAGTATGTGTGAAACATAATGTTTCGATTTGGACTTAAATTACCACTCTTCGGAAACTCTGTCACAGAGTTGTAGCAGATGGGTAGTTTGCAATGCATAGTGGCTTAACATCCTGTACCTAAGCATATATATGCTTGTGTGGACTTGGCAAAAACAACATTGCTACAGTATTGTAGAGCTTCACACATTCTACTTTCAAAATGGGAACTGCACTGTGTGCTGGGTTCAAAACTCGCCAACACAGCTGTTCTTTAAATAAAGGTGAACTGTTATGTCGTTCAAAAGACTTTAAGGAAAATATCATTGCTACTCTGGGAGGGACCAAACTTTAGCCATGTTCACTGATTGAGGCACCATTTTGATCACTGGGGCAATTCATTGGATGTGTTCCCCAGTTTCACAGCCAGCATTGCTCAATAAGAAGGGATCGAACTATGTACTGAGAAAAAGTATGTATTAAGCCTCAACCTTTTCCTCTAGAGTACCTATGACCTGCCCCATGCACCATGTCAGTTTATAACTCTTACAGCCTATTCACTGTTTGCAATTAGAAAGAAAACAGAATTCACTGTAATGGAGCCCATATTTTATATCTTGTTAAATGCTTGAAGTACAGAAGAATACACATGTATGTGTTGCTGTTTGCTTTATATTTTCCATCTGTTATAAAATGGGTGTTTTTTTTAATTGACCAATGATAACCTGAATAATTATTGTAAATAATAACATGTGGGGTGGGGGGCAATTGACCATATGAGATAACTAGTGTGTAGATTTAAAACCAGTGCTCCTGAGGTTACTTATTCACAGGCAGCACAGCAGAATGATTTGGTGCATGAGAACAGTTTCTCCCAGGGGTGTTGTGTACAGAGATACATGTGAAGGGCCTTCAATTGCTGTACCACGATGAGAAGACAACTTTCTCTGAAACAATAAACAACCTTTTACAGGAAGTTTTGGCCGTATTTCGGAGGTCCTCTTTTGGTGGCACAAGAGTTTTCGATAAGTCAATGAAGTTGCCACTTTGGACAATAAATAGAGTGATTTGTCTAAATGTTGCTCTCAAGTATCATAATATATATTGATACTAGTGTGACAAGGGGTAAGCTGTGGAAAATATCCATCTGCTCAGGTGTCCAGTTTCCTTAACACATTGTTTACACAAGAGCCCTGGTTAAGGTTCTAGTTGCAATTGTTTCTACTGGATCCTGTTGGTATTATATGTCGTTTCCAATATCTACTGAAATACTATGGAAGATATTCTAATCAATTCCAGGTGCATTTTTGAACTAGTTATTGGGATATGATGATGTCTCATTGTTTCTTATGTGGAATATTAAATTACTCAATAGAATTTCAGATGGTTTTTCACTTGTCCTATATAGTAAAATATCAAAACACCCATATGCCAATCACTGGATCCGGTAAAAAACATTGTTTGCTGCTCTATTGGGATTTTGGCTTTGCAGTGTTTACAAAGAGTGCACCTTTACCCATGAAACAATAAGCATTTCCCAAGCAATAGGGATGAACAAACGTTTTCAGGCATGACTGAAACCAAACGAATTTTGCAAGTTTTCCACACAGTTTAATTAGCAGATTCATTTGGAAATGCTTGCGTTCAGCCATGGGTAAACAAGAGTCCTAAGAGGGAGGACAGGCTGCTGACATACACCACAGGGCCTTATAACTTCCCCACTGCTCCACTGGGTCCTGGCAGCCCCCCGCCTCGCTATTGTGGTAGTGCTGCATCTTAAGCTTTTTTCTATTTGCTGGAAATGGAAACAGGTGTAAACAAAAAGGGTAACCCTTTGTTGAGATGCTGAGGTTGTGGAGAACAATGACATGGGGAGAAGTGTGGTGGAAGTGGGTATTTTTTTGCACCCCTTAAAGAGACGTGCAAAATGGTATGAGCCACCTAGCTTTTTGAGTGGTGACACTCGACATTTTGCACGTCACTTTTGGAGGAGTCTGCATACTCCTAGAGTCTGGAGCTACACAACCTTAGAACACACGTTTGGAAATAAAATCTGCTAGTTTCAATGGCTGTAATTCGCATATTAAGACCAGATCACAAAAGGCGCCATAAATGCATAACACTTCGATTCACTGCAAAAGGCGAATACCAAATCAATTCTCTTCAGCTTTCAGGCCGCATGTCACTTCCCATGATTCTTGCCTTATTTCAAGCGACATTAATGAGCTGCTTTCTTTTATGTATCGATATTGTGTCTAAATGACCAGATTCAAATGCAAATAGTCATCACATCATTGACATCCCAGTCGCAGAGGTTTAATCAGCCACCCCTTGTGCCGACAATAATGGCAATCACTGCTTGCTCACAAGGAATACCAAGACGTGCATACTAAATTCCCAATCCTTGGCCTAGCATTTCCTCAAACGTGTTATATGGTGAACCGCTACACATTAGTTCGAGAGACACTGAGACCCGTGACTTTAGCCCACCTTGACGTTAATAAGTTTATGTTAATGAGCAATTGCCAGGAATATTTTTTAGCAGAATGGCTCTTGGACAGCAGATGTTGGTAGTTTAGCTTTCACTTGGAGCTCAGTGTGCTTCACGTGATTGTCAGCAGGGCTGGCCGCTGAAAGCCCAGCTTCCCATGCTCATTCAGCCCATTTTAAGGCACTGCTGCTTTTCTTCCGTTTCTCCTTTGGTGAAATCGTGTTCACGCACATGACAGATGGCTGTACACCTCGGTTGCTTTCTCTAGGTGATCGCTTTGAATCGAGTTTTCCCACTTCTAAAGAATGAAATTAGAAACACGCCAACATGTATTTTGTTTCATGTTGCCTGTTCCAAGCGCACATCTTACGAAACAGCCTCAAATAGTTATAAAGAGTCAATGATTACTTTTAAGGCAGGAAAGCCAATAAGGCGGCATCAGCTGGTTGGTGTAGGAGTGATGAAAAGGTTTCACTTGACCTTTTAGGTCAATGCAGTTTAGCTCATCCTTTTGGGGTTGCGCAACAAGAACCCATCAGTATTTTTCAGTGAAAAGTGGTATGTGCGCAAATCGAAGGCAAAGCTACTGTGAGATTGCCAACTTCCTAATTAGTTCTAGCTGATGATATAATCCGTCATTCTGGCAGGAAGAAACATAGTCCGATGAGAGACAGACAAAGTACTGGGACGAGGCAGAGGGATGTGGAGGCAATGTCACAGAGCTATGCAAATGAGTACGAGAAACATCGACTCCATTGCAA
Source organism: Ambystoma mexicanum (assembly GCF_040938575.1). Taxonomy (NCBI): domain Eukaryota; kingdom Metazoa; phylum Chordata; class Amphibia; order Caudata; family Ambystomatidae; genus Ambystoma; species Ambystoma mexicanum. The sequence goes on along the minus strand of NC_090932.1, from coordinate 657,736,881 downwards.
AGATGTGTTGCAGTATATCATCAAATACAACAGCCTCCGCAATAAGGCAAACCAAAAAATGTGCAGCCTCACCAGCAGGGTTGTGCTAAATTGTCAAAAGGAATGACCACCAAAATGCAGGCTCACCAGTGCAGCTGGGTGCAATTCTAAAGTTCAGAAAAATAACACAAAATGGCCGTGAAGTCGCCTTCTGACAGCCTCCTTCTTATACTTTTTTGGGACAGAATCCCATCCACGAGCAAAATCCCAGCGGATTCTTACATCTAAAACCCTGGGAAAAGGCCAGAATCATGATATACTCAGGCGAGTGCACTGTCAGTTGTTTGGGTTGCAGCATGCCAGCAGCTTAGACAGGCAGAATCCAATGTTCCCTGCGAAAAGTGCAAACACGTAAAACGCACGAAACATCACTAGCAGCCTGATTCCCAAAGCGTTTTTCAATGGGAAAATGCCAATTAAAAAACGGTTTGCGAATTCCCTCCTAATTTATCCCAGCCCTACCCGCCAGAGAAGCAAAATAGTTGTAAGCCACCTTTCACTCAGCAGGAGAATAACATTGTTTTGTAGATAGCACAATCTCTGCATGGCAGAAAATGCGATGATTAGCCTATGCCACATACACCACGGTAACTACCGAGTACCACAACAAACCAAATCAAGCATCATCTCTCCCTCTCAACCACAACCGGGAGGAAATGGAACATACCAACTATTCTATGTAATAGTTCACATTTTCTTTTGTTGAAGGACGTATCACCTCCATGGGCCCAGATGATGTAACTTTTGCAGGGGTGCTACATAATGAGCACATTGGTGTTGGTCTCGTTTTGGTGCTGAGGTAAGGTGGAGGAGGGAAAACATATTTTATCCAGATTTCCATTCTAGAAAGTCAACAGACTGTTTTTATTTGTACTATGCTTGATTTGTAACGTTACAAAAAATGTTCCCTACATTTCTTTTTATGTAAATCAGTAAACGTAATACAAACTAAAATTTCTGATTCAATTTAGCAATAGCCAAAACATTTTTAGATAATGCGGAGTAGGGAAAAATATGTTTGCTCCGTGACTCATGACACGTGGAGCAGAACGAATGCTAAATTAATTTGCCTCATTATTTTCTCTCACACGGACAGTTTAGATAATCTGACCCCAGGCAGTGAAAAGTGGCGAGTCGCGTTGCATATAGTATTGCCCAAAGGTTAAGTTCACCATACCAAAGGCATTGCAATGCTTGCACGACAGAACAACTTCCCTTCATACTATCATGTGATCATTAACACCATTTTTAGAACACACATTAGCATTCAGTTCATTGCCATTGCATTTTCTCTTTAAGGTTCTTAGATCGAATCAACAAGAACAATATGGATCTTCATAGTAACAGCTTGCTACAACGATCAAATGGCTGTGTTTTAAAACTGGTATACTCAGGAGAATGGACCAAGAGCAAGAGGATGGCAGACAGCAATTCAGTAAATAAATATATATATATATATATATATATATATATATATATATATATATATATATATATATATATATATATATATTTCCCTAAACTGTAAATATTCAGCATTGGTAAACATACCAATACATTAAAAAACATTTTAAAACATTGTCCGTAATGGCTCACACTCCATTCAATCTACTCCATCAGGCATACTCATTCATACGTACATTCGCCATGCTCAGTCACCGTACATTTCATATATCGACCTTGTAACGTACATGGCCTCTTTTACACTTATTCACAAATGTCCCTACACCCCATATGCATACTGGTGTGTCTCTCTAGTATGCAACAAATGTTGTCGACACGTGTTTCAGTCGGAATTGCTGGGCCTTGATACTATGGCCCATCATTTTTTCCAACCTTCTTCAGGACAGAAGTAAATACCTTGCTGTGCACCACTTCTACGCTTATAGAGTTGAAATCATAATCTACAAATAAAATAAAACACCCGTTACCACCAGTGTTCTAACCACCCTCATTCATTCTACTTTCGAGCACATAAACTCCACAACAGTTTCAACTTGCTTTAATCAAGCCTTACGTTCAAAGTTTCTTCTCAAGTGTTTTTAAAGCAGTTATCAGAGAGTTAATGAGTTAATTGGTGCTGTAAATCATGTCTGGCTTTAGCCACTCAGCTTATAAGAACGATCTGTGTCCTTTACTGAAGTCCTGTTAAAAACAAGCGTTAGCAAAGCCAACAGTTTTGGCTTATGTATAAGTGTTTGGAATTTGGTAGGCACTGCTATTAGATGGCCACGGACCTGCACCATTTTGCACCTACTACCATCAATTACCAGTTATAACCAGTATAGCACAGTGTCTGGAAAGTTTCTTTTCCATGCATATAGAAAAGCCCAAACTGTTGGAATTGCCAATGCTTGTTTAAAAGAAGGTGGCAGTATGTGTTGTATGATAGGTAGATAAGGTATTTTTAATATTGGAATTGTTCCTTCATAAAAGGATTAGAAGATGATATTCACTACAGAAGGATACGTGCTATTAAAAGTAGCAATGCGCTACTGTGATGGCTGGCATGTTTAAGTATGTTTTGTAGCATAGAAAACCACTTAGAGTTGAGGTGAATTCAAAGGGAACGTAATATCAAAATACGCTATAGTTTTGATAGAAGGAAGTTTAGGTTATTTTTTAAAAGAAAGTGACAATATTTGTTGTACTGTAGTTTGATAATGGAGGTACATTTCATTATTGAATTGCATAGTTGCTAATATACAGAATTATAAGTTCTAGAATGGTAAGGAAAAAAAAGAAAGGGTAAGCATCTACATTTTCGAATGGCTTATGTTGGCAAATATGGAATCGTGGAGTATGGAAATGCACTAATAAGTATTTGGATAGGTGCTCAATGAAGTATGTTTTGAAGCATAGAACATCAGTTGTTCTTCAATTTACATTACAATAAATATGGTATAAAAAAGTACTATTCAAAATGAAAGAATACCTGCAGTTTGTCTTCTTAGATGTAGATTGTGGAATGTAGATCCTACTGTATCTGGAAATAGAAATCTATTAAAGCTTGCACAGTAGGTTGTGATAGAGGAAGCTCTGAATCACAGCACAACTGCAACCTCAGATTTGAAAGATACATCTGAACTGTTGAACTATGGTGACAGGGGGTAGATGTAGAGATTTTGGATGTGATTGGTGGATAGGTGTGTGACTGTTTGAATGTAGCCAATCAGGGAGTGTTACAGAGATAAAGGTAAAAAGAGAAGAAGTGCTGCCCTGTTCCATGATGTTCACAGACATACATGACAGTTTGTGGATCGAGCGCACTTGCCATCTGGGTCCTTTCATCATGCATTGCATGGAAAGTGGACTGCAGAGACCGCGGACACTGTTGATGTCTGTGGACATCATGAGGCTCAGCCAATCAGATATCCTCTTTGTGGAAGAGGAGTTGAACTGCAGAGGAGGACATCGTAGCACATGATTCATTTCTTGTTAGAATTGCTGAAAGTATGCAGCTCAACAAGAAGATTGTTTAGATTATAGGAAATTTGTGGATTAATATGCAGAGCAGTATGTTATCTCGTATAATCTTTGCTTACAAAAATAGGAGGTGGTATGACATGGAATTTGTGGAATGAAATGGACTGAACTATTACCCACATGTCTCAAGGCAAACAGCCCTTTGTGGGTCAGGGTTCTCACCTTCACTATCCGAGGAGTCTACAGATGGCTTCTGTTTCTTTTTCTTCTTATCCTCTCCTTTTACTGTAGTCCATCCTGAGTGAAGATATGGTATGTCCCCATTGGAGGCCACCGCGTCTGAATTGGGGCATGATCCAGACATGTGGAACCCCAGTGGGACAGACCAAGCCACGGGAAAAAAGCAGAGGCTGAAAAACTCCCAATGCTGATCCTAACAGTTTGCTGAATGCAGTGGAGAGGTGGAGTGAGGCAAACACTCAGAGCAGGATGATCTATGATGAGAGAGCAAGGAGGGAGAATAGCGAGGTCAAGGTGCAGGTAGGGGAGAAGATAAGAGTGCAGCACAAGGCCAAGCGGGGAGCAAAAACAGGCAAGGAGGACAGCGTGAAGTGCCAAGTAGCAGAGGAGACAGGGTAACGAGGCGAGCGTGAAAACCAGCATTTTACCCAAAAGGAAGGCGAGGGTTGCAAGGCGAAGCTCCGCTGCCAGTACATGGCTGAAATAGGGGGCGGCCATCTTTGGAAAAAGAAAAGACCATGGCTCCAGATTTGCCGGAAGATGCGACGGCAAGTCAGCTGTACAGCCAGCGTTTCCACAGTTTCCATTGCTGAGCCATGACAATATGTGAAACATCTAGAAATTATTTTAGTACATGGTGGAGGTAAAGATTTACAGTATACAACTTTTGTATCTTTGCAGTTTGTCATGAAATATACTTTCACAAGTCTAATGGAAGGTATCCACAAACAATGTTTATTTTTTCACAAACGGCAAGTGTGGAAAAGATCAAAGTTGTTTTATCCAGAAATAGAAAAAGCCAGGCTGAATGTCAATAAAGCTATATGTGCATTCCTATGAGATTTAGGAATGTCATCTTTTGAAAATGATATTATACGACATGATCAAGTAAACATTTTCAGAAAGATTGAGTGCATCTAACATGTGTTGGATATTACCTTTTTCTTTCCAATATTCGGAATGGAGTGAAATAGATTTTGTGAAAGAAATTAAATAAAAAGTAGAAAAGTATGTAATAAAAAAATGTATGTCTTACAAGAACAAACAGGCTCTTTTTTATAGCTAACATCAAAGAATATGAGGAGTAAAGTTAATACAGTTTAGATCCCCTTTTTGACCATCTAGTTCACGGACACAGGGTGCAGAGAAATCATAGGAACTCATGCTTTTTGGTGGTGTAATACGAATGGCAGGTGTAAAAGCCTTCCGTACGGCTTCAACGCCTTCTAATCGTGTTACACTAATTGTTTGTATAGCAGAGAAGAGGGGTGGAGCAGAACATTATTTCTGTCACTTGTTTTCTTCTGTGCTATTCAAATGCTCCAGTTTTTGAACCGGCATGGATTCTAATGCCAATGAAAATCCTTGATAATCTATAAGAATGAACATATTTTTATATTCTATTTTTAGACATTTAAAAGTGGTTGCCCATGAACCTATTTATTTTTGTGGTTTATTTTTGTTAATTTTTGCAGATAGAGGGAGGGAAGGAGGAAGGGTGAGGGAAGGGAGGGGCACCAACTGCTGTAAGGGAGGGACGGGAGGACAAGGGAAGATGTTGAGCACTGGTACTGTGCTGTGATGTTCACAGACTTATTAAAAGTGTCCATGGCCCCGTGGGCATGGCAGTCCGTTTGTGAACGTCAGGCAACCATGTGATGCCACTGTAATGTGATGATGCTGACACAGACATGTATTTAGTCTGCAGACTTCAAAATGGCATTTTAAAAAAGATACAATTAAAACATATTTACATGTATATACTTTATGATAGGGAGGCAGAATCACTCTGTGAAACAAAAATAGGGGAATTTGTGGGTGGTATATGTTCATGATTGGGTGAATTAGGGATAGAAAGCTCATCAAAACATTGATCTCTGGGAATGATTGAAGTGATTGGTGGGAGAAAGCATCTTAGGTCTCAGGTACTAGCAACATTTGAAGGGTGATCAGTGGGCCTCTAATAAACTACTCCAAGTAACCCAAAATCTACTTATTGAAACAGAAACTTTCTACTGAATTTATTTTGTTAATACAGCAATCTAAAAGTGCATAAACAGAGACAATGACAGCAGCATGGATCATAGAAATTGAATATTCTTAATCTGGTATGTATGGCTAGTACAATCATGTACCCAAGCGTATCAGAATCTTAACTAATTTTGAACTTGGAATCAACAGCTAACAATACAAGAATGAATACACACATGTGTTAATATAGAGAGAATATGCACAACATCAATGCATACAAATATGAGGCACATAGAGGAAACCAATCATGTAACCAAAAAATGCAACTAAGGTTACAGGTAATCATTATATGTGAAAATGGTATTATCTTTGTGAGGCCTGCTTATTGTTCCATGTTTGCGCACCATGAGTTCAGGCCAAAACCTAAGGAAAGTAATTTAAGAACATTGCACAGTGTTAAGGTCTACATATACATCACCTTTAAGGTATGTATATCATGTGTTCAAGCAGAATGACCAGATCAAGTCATTTGCTTAAAAATGTATACTGTTACTGAACAAAAACAACGTCCCAGGATATGTGATGTCATCAGTGATGCCAATTTTATGTCATATTTGATGTCCTCGGTATTAGTCTTAACAGGGCGTGGTGGTGGCACTATTTATGGTTTCATAGCTTACTATAACTGGTAAATTTCTTAGTTTTCTTTGAATTTTACCTTTAACCATGACGTTCATTTAAAAAACATTTTTCCCTGAATTTCATAGGTTATTATTAGTGAAACTTAACCATAACGTCCCTTCCACTAAAACTTTTTCACTGAATATATATAGAGGCTTGTACACAGAATGATATTGTTGCAAGGATGTGAATGTTTCATCTTTTCCAGATTTATTTTATTGTTTTTAATGGTAAATAAATCTTATGTGGCCCTTAATTTACTTAGATGATGTTTATAATTGAAAACAGTTTATACTTTATTGCTGCGATTCTGCATGATTGCGTGTTTGCAATCAGTTTTGGGGAAATACGATTTCATCATTTATGAGGTATTATTGGAACATTTTGTGACATGAATGCAAATGACTAATATTTGATTCTGTAGAGTTGATGACATCTGGCTTGTATTTTATGCAGATCGGGTTATTTTCTTTTATTGTACGTCAGTAATTTCTCTGTGTTTGAATGCCTGTCTATATATAAAATGCATATGTATAATGCCCTACATCAATATGGCTGTATTGGTGAAGCACTGAGTGAGGCAGTGAGTTCTGTGGAAACAGGAAAGGACGAGTGGTTCTGAGATGGAAAGCTATTTTAACTTGTGTTTGTTTATTGTAACTTTGTTGTCCCTTCCTTGTTGTATTGCAGACTTTTTACTTGAATAAAACTTCATGGATTAAACTAATTTAAGTTTTGTAGTAAACTGAACGTGGTGCAGTGGAGTGCCACCATGGTGCCTTTGGTGCTTTTTTTTGGTTTCAATATATAAATATATGCAAGGAAAAATGTGTAGCTGCAGAGACGTTAAGGTGAGAACTTTGTGCCCCGTGTTGCACATCCTGTGACCACAATGATGACATCACAGATGACATCACTGATAACATCACTAGTTATATGTTGTATGAGAACTCTGATGACACTACAACTCACATCACTGATGCCATCACTGGTGACACCACTAATCACATTGAATATAACTAATTACATCAATAATGGATTTGGACATAACGTCCTTTATGAGTTAGCTGATGAAAAGTTTGATTACATTAATAACAGTTTAGGCCGTCTACTTGGCCATAACAAAGGCTGTGGTCACTGGCCAGCACCAATGGCCATAGGTATTGTTTGGTTAGTATTTAAGAAAACGAATGTCCATGGTTAAAAGCCATGCCTAGTGGCCCATCACTGTTTTTAAATATACATTGGCCAATGTTGAAAGCTGTAGTCATTGAACATGGTTAAAGGATGTAGCTAGTGCCCATTAATATGTTACAATATATAGTCTGCAGAGCCAAAGGATGTGGCCACTGGCTGCTATTGTGTAGAAGACCATTGCTAGTGGAGAGTTAGTGCACAAAATATATAGTGACCGAAAGACATCGCGTATTGCATTTTATTATTTTAAAACATACAGTGGACATGGCCAAAAGATGTACAAACTGCTCAAGGTCAAAGGCCATGGCTAGTGGCCCTTATAAATGTTACAATATATAGTGGTCACTGCCAAAGGTTCTGGCCAGTGGCCAGTATTGTGGTTAAGCCCATGACTAATACCTGATCAGTGTATATACTATACAGTGGACAAGGTTGAAAGCGGTAGCCACTGGTAAAGGTGAACATCTATGGTTAGTAGACTGTTAGTGCTTTAAAAATAAAACATGGGGGAAGGTTGTAACCACTGTCCATAACTGAATGCCATGGTTAGTACCCATTCATGTATCAACATATATTTGGCCATGCACACTGACTATGGCTGAAGGCCATGTTTAATGAAAGTTACTCTTGTAATGTAATTAGTGATGGCATCATTGTGGTCATAGGATGCGCAACAGGGGGCGGCTATACAAAATAACATAAAAAATGTAGAACCCTGTATATGTGCATTACACATATATAAAACATTTTTAAGCAACTTACAAAATACCTTTATATATTTTCTCTTTCTTCCATTATATCAACTCTGAAATAAAATAAAATGTAAATCATAACAAAATAAAAACAACATTATTTATCTTTTTCTTTTTTTACAAATAGTAGTAAGTGAATACTGGTTGTATTCCTTGTACACAACCTCTAACAGGTTGTATTCATTAATTATACTATAGAGGAATAAAGATTTCTTCTTGGAGAGAAAAAAAAACAATTTCGTTATTTTAAATATTTATCAATTTTTATATATACATATACAAATTATACTCCATCTAACATAACATGTAAAATAAAAATATCAGCAATTTTTTAAAAGACAAATGGTATCAATGAAACACCTTTTACAAAATAACACTTTCCAAAAGTAAGAACTGCTACAGTGTAGTATATGGAAAGAAAATACAGTAGTATCTCCTTAACTATACTAATCATTCATGTAACTACAAACTTGGTTTTGCATCAGAAAATTCTAAAAACAATTGCCACGAAGACAATAGTTTGTACACATATAAAGACATTTGAGTACAATACATATATGTTACAATGCTGTACAAACATAATTTAAAATTATAAAATGAGAAATTAACAGATTACTTTATGCAACCTACATATTACTTATTTTATTTTTATTTTTTTACATTCATGAAGTGCACAAACAGCCTGTATGCATCGAGGCGCTGTTACAGGAAGATGACCTAGTTACATGGTTACTTATCTAGGTCTTTAGGTTTACAAATAAAAAACATTAAGACATGCCAACACTGTAACATTATTTTGAGTATTAATCGTTTTAAAATATTTTCATACCTATATGACGATAAAAAATGTTGTGAGTAAACATATTAACACTTAGCAAAAACGACACTAATAAACTAACAAATGTAATTTCCATACTTCTTATAAAATATATGTGTGTCGATTGTTTGGCCAACTACACAGAGGTTGTAAGTTGTAAGAAGTTCATAATAACCATGTTTACTGAAAGTTTCTCTTGTATGTACTTAATGATGTCATCTGTGATGTCATCATTGTGTTCATAGGATGCGCAATGGGGGCATGAAGTTAAGGTGGCTTTAGCTGAATTTCTGGAGTTTTGTTGTGCTAAATTATCACCTTAACATCCCTGCAAATAAAGTTTTTTCCTTGAATTCCAAAGGTTTTGTTACAAAGTATTGCTCACCTTAACGTCCCTGTAACTTAAGTTTTTTTCTTGATATATATGTATGTATACATGTTTTGCAAATTAATTGTATAGCCGCGTCTACCATATATGCATTTGCGACTAAATACAGCAAAAGCGAAGGTGGTGTACTCACATCAATGAAAGGCCCAATTGGTTCGAAAATCGCATTCACGTGGCTAGGCTCCTTCCTGCCTTTTTTTACTGGCCAATGGTCTGCTGCTTACTTGCCTAGCCTTGTCAACAAATGAACCAATAGCACACCGGGATTCATGAATGTGAGTACGCTCACGCCGTTGCCGTCAGCCGCGAGTACAAAATCACCCAATAGCACAATGAAATGTACTAAGGCGGCTACACATCCTTGCGCCCCCCTCTCCAACCAATCATATCACCCCCTACGTCCTCATGTCTAGGCATCATTGTGTGCCATGCCTACGGACTGTCCAATCGCACGTGCAGAATGTAATTTCCATACGTCTTGTAAAATATATATGTGTCCTTTGTTTGGATTCCTACAAAGAACTGGTAAATTGCAAGAACTTCATAAGGATATTTCAAATAGTACACACCATATTTACAAAAAATGTTAATCTACACATGACTATATAAACTTCTGTTAGCACTGATACTTATACACAGTGGGGAATACCTTTTTTTTACTATATCAAAATTCATTCTAAATTATAAAAAAGATATCTACATTGACATTTCTTAACTTCTTTCATAATTTGATGTGTGTCCTTTTTCTGGCCGCCTACTCACCTAAGACGATAATGACTATGTTCTTAAACCTACCATACAAAATGAAAAAACAGGTACAGGTACAGTTTAATTACTAAAAAGAGTACATTACTTTTCTAAAACTTCACACTGCATTTAAAACATATTTATACATTTAACAAACTAACACTTTCAGTAAGATATTTTCATATTTTGTTTCAATTAGAATACTTTTGAAATATTGTGTACATACTTAACTTATTCTTCCTTAAATATGTAATTAGTAGTAACATCTAATTTATTTTTCCAACATTACACTATATATGTTTTGTGTATCCACAACCTACTGTCTACTTGTTTCAGATGTAAACAGTCATAACCTTTCTACACTCCCTCACACTCAAAATAATGTACATGGAACCATTTCCGTAACCTAGCACCTATATGGGACACTTTTACACATTAAAATATACAGTGTTTTAAACAATAAAAAAAGGAAGTAGAAAATTGCATAATTATGTTTTCTCTTCTAATGTATATAATCTTCTGAATATTACCTGTACATGTATTACATACTATTTTTAAAGTACATCCTAGTAACAATCCCTCTACTAATTTACATAAAACACATTTTACCCTATATTTCCATTTTAAACTTGTATTTTACATGTTTATATTCACAAATAATTTTTTTACACATGTATTTTAAAACTTTGGTTCTAACAACATTAGGTAAGCATGCTTTAAACCCTTTGGCAATCTAGCTTGGTGTGTGACTATATAGTCATTACAAACAAGCCAATCTTCTTCTGTATGTACCCATGTTATGAAATGTCCACAATCAATGGATGGCCCCTCATGAAAAATAATTGCACACATTTTAGCAGTTTTCCTAATAACAGAAACTTGACCAAATTTAAAATTCATTATAGATGTGTTAATGTTCCTACCTTCTATACTGCATCTTTGAAACAACATCAATACATGCTTATTAAAAACTAAATTTTGCAGTGTTGATTGTAAATTTCAACCACAGTCACTGCATTGCATTTCATGTAATGGAATGCTTTACTTACAAGATCAGAACAAAACTTACACTTTTCTGATCAGGGATAGGAACATATACAAATTGTTCACAAAGATCTGGAGTAGACTTAGGTTTCTTACATAGTGGACACATGTGATTTTACTTGTAACTAATTCCTACATACTTATCTATATTAACAGTTTTCTGCATTCATAAATCGAAGACAATCATTAAAAATGATTGACTATCTTACTGAGTACTTTGAGAAAATTGTTGATTTCCACTTGCAACACCTATAAAATTTCGAATTGCCATTGCCAAATGCATACTGAGCAGTTTTTCATCTACAGATGTTTAAAGAAATGAACATTCCACACATAGCTGCTGTGCTGTGGAAGCTATTTCTTGCATCATGGTGTCATGTGAAGCAACATACACAAAGCTGCTTTATACTAGCATTCAACTCTTATTTCCTTACAGAATCTGAAATGAGAGTATTTCATAGTTGAACAACTCTGCAACTCCAGCAGATTCTGTTCTTTTTTACACTTTAGAGGAAAGATTGTATTACAAGGTAGTTTCCCTGAATCCTTATGTTTCCTAGCTAAGGGCACAACAGGTACAGGTATCAGCTTCTGGTGAGGAGAATACAGTACACATGACCTATTATATTCTTCAATGCAAGACATGTCAGCTGTCACTTTTCTTTCATCAAAGTTTATTAAAAATAAACCTTCTATATTTTTCACACTTGACAAAGCTACATATGATATTTGTTCATTAAATAGTGTATGCCCAATGTCAATAAGTGCTGCTTCTAAAGATAACCCTTGTGATTTATGAATATTTATTACATAAGCAGAACACAATGGAAACTGTTCTTTTCACAAAGGTATCCTTAAAAAGAATGAAACGTCCAGAAGTCAGAGAAATCAAATGAGTTTGTTCCAAATGATCTAATTTCACTTCAACATGTTCAATGTTTGTAATTTGAGGAAAAGTATGAAATGCAATCACTCTTCCCATCACTCTATTAACTTCACAAATTCCTGCATTCAAGTTCCTCTTTAACATTACCTGTGCATTGATACACTATTTTAACACTCCTTCCATACTAGCTGTTTTAGAAATGTAATTCTCTAGTTGACCTAATCAAGCTTTTGCTCTCTTATCCAACTCTGAAGGCATAACAAGGCCATCTAAAACATCACACGATTTTCTCTCCACAATATTTTGCTTCTCTGACAGGAGCATTGTAGAGTTACACTCTGCAAGTGTGCACATCAAAGCAACACACAAAATAGTTATTTCCTTAAGATTCAACATGATATCAGAAGGAATACAATCTGCATGAAACATGTTAGAAATCAGTCTTTCCTTTAACACTGCTTTCACGGTTTCCTCAAGAACACCTATACGAATCTCATTAAGCATTTCTACACACTCCAAGTCTGCACATATCCTAATATTAATGGTAAATTACTGGAATTCCAAACAATTCCAAATGTTAAAATTAATAGTACTTCTTATATTTTTTTGACTATTTTTAGATTGTAGCATTTTGAAAACTGGTTGACCTTTAACAAGGGTTAATTGTAAATCTCCAAAAACCAGAACATGTTTACCTCCAAACAAAATGTTGTAGTCAGTTTTCAAAACATTTTGCATTTGCAAGTGAATGAAAGCTAGCATCAAGTTAGATGCCATACTTACTTCATCTACAATCAAGGTATTCAATGTTCTAAGAACTGTTCCTACTTATTGCGCTGCACTTGATACAAGTTTTAAATACTCTAGTGTGTTGTCATGCTCCACTGGTAACATCAACAGATGATGTACAGTAACACCTCCTACATTAAATGCTGCTAAACCTGTTGGAGCAGTCACAATACATGATCATACCTCTTATTGCAGGAATTAAAAGAGATTGCCCTGTTCCTGCTTGGCCACTAACATACAACAATACAGTTTTGTATTGCCCACAATAACATTCACGTTTGTCATGCTGTAAACCATGTAAGAACCAATCTTTAATTTTATAATAAACTTCTTTTTGCTCTACATTACGTTTAGTAACTATTTAATCAAAATTAGCATCTGCAATTTTACTTTGCTCCATTGCACCTTCCAAATGGCTCACCAAGCACATTTTTACTTGCTGCTGCAGAATCTTGACTTCCTACAGGAGTCTATTTTGCTAATTCAGCTGCCAAAAGTTCTTCTTGATGTAGTTCTTTCTCCAGCAACTCCAAGTACTGATCACATTTTCTATATGAAATTAAGCTTTTTTTTAGCAAAAAATTATTCTTCAAAAGTTTCAAAACTTCCAAGCAAATCTCACTAGACAACCAGTACATCCATGTACTTAAACCATCATTTGTCACTGTTTGCTTCAATATTTCGATGTGAGTAGTGTTGTGCTACTTCATATACACAAAGATCCTACAACAGTTCAGGTCAATTTGGATAATATGTATCAATCAAGTTGGTTTTCAGAATCTCTGTACTAGCAAATACAGCTTCAACTATCTACTTAACTTCACTCCAAGGCTTCAATGCTCGATGTCTAGTACTAACTCGTCCAGGACTTAGCCAAAGTTCATTGATGCTATGTCCATAGAGAGGCGAACTAGTTAGCCGATCTGTGGCTTCATAGATCGCTACCACATTCTTTATGTCAAAGTATCTTCATACTAAAGCTTAAAGGTTTCTGACTAAGAGTTTTATATGCTAATTAAACTGTCCATACTTCAGCCGCATTGCTCTTTTCAGCTTTTGTCATGCACACTGTACCATAAAGAGCAACAGCTGTTGTATCATCAGCAATACAATGTACATCAGTATTTGCATTCCATAGCTGAGCAATGATAGGATTGTAATCATTGATGAATTTGGCATTCATTACTTCTTTTTAAAAGATAGTTATTTCTTGGTAACTTACCAGTAACATGTTGTCAAACAGATGACAATAAACTATTTACTCAACCGACTTGTTTCACAGGCCTTGGAAAGCCAAATCTGCACTGGGTGTAGTACTTGTCTTTACTTTGTATTTTCGCTGACAGTACCTTTCACATGAGTGCTTTTGAATCCTTTTCACTTTGTTCCATTCATGTGCTCAGCAGGAATTGAACAAATGACATATTTTTCTATAAACTCGATCATATAGCCATCACTTTCCTTAACAAACTGAGGAGCATCTTTAATCCACAACAACACATGAATATGTGGATTCCCATGTGCCTGGTACTCTTTCCTCCCCATTTGTTTTTCCACAATGCCTAATGGACCATTTTCTTTATTACATATAAAGTGTGACATGATTAAATATCTTTGATGAAGAAAGCGTGATACACTTACAGGGTCCATAGAACACAATTCTCCTGGTGTCATATGTTCTATATCTTCTTTCTGTCCATTACTTTGACAAATCCACTCTGCAAGATCATCACAACTATACTCAGCACAACCTAAAGTTACAACCCAATTTGGAGGGCCCAAGTTTCTGATCATGCTTCTAACCTCAGAGTGTCTCATATACCAATATTCCTTGGTTCCTCTCATTGTAGCAAGAACATTGGTAAGTTTACCATCTAAAACTTAATTTTTCTTTTTACCTGTTGTATCATCTCACATGCAAAAATATTTTGAAATCTAGTTCTGGTGTGAGGTGAATGAGCAAGAGCATAACATAATGGCTGAAAATTCACTTTATACAATAAATGAAAAATATATTCAACATTGGTGTGAAATCTGGAATCTTCAGAATACATTCTTATACAAAAATATTCTGAAGCAGAGATTTGCACCTTTTGATCATCCAATCTTCGTTCTGTACCAGTAGGAACAAGCATAGCAAAATAACAAGCTTCCAGTGTCTTTTCCCAAACACTGATTTGTGCACCTTTCATTCCTTGAATTTGATACAATTCTAAACTTTCACCTATCACTTCATGTGAGTGTAGTGGATGAATAGTGTAATGTTCATACAAACTATACCCTTCTGCAACAGATAGACGTTGGAATTGACCTTCACTGCTTTTCTTTGTTGACTCAACATCAAGCATAGACAAGTCTGGTACAGTCAGACTTCCTTTGTATAAACCATTGTGCTCCAATTGAAACGCAAAACAAACCTTATCGGGTACCAGCTGGCACCTGCGTATGCTAGCCTCTCTGAGCTCCGTGTCCTTGGATGAGCCATGCAGACCAACACAAGCAACAAATAACGTTGAAAACATGTTTTTCAGTGAAATACTGCTAACCAAGCTGAAAATATGTGTACAAGTGCAGCTTCCACTGAGGCATGGAATAAATATCCATTATGGCTCTGAGTGCCCACAGAATGCACTGCGCACCAGCGCCATATTTTAGCTCAAGCATCACAACGCTATGCATTGTCAAGAGGATGGCCCTCATTACGACCCTGGCGGAATTCGGAAAACGATGGCGGAAATGCAATACCGCCATCGAATAGCGCTCGGTGCGACTATGACCCGTCACCGCAAAGTACGAAGCCATTAGCGACACCGTAGTGAACGCCAACGCTAACTGCACCAAGCACGCGCGCGCCATGCCAAACCGCAAACACCACCATGGCGCAAGGGTACGCCAATTCCGACCCTAGCGGACATGTACCTAACGCCATCAAGCATGGCGGAATGTACCATTCCGCCATTGTGAGAAGTACGGCATCGCGAATTAACCGTAAACGGCCCCACTGAGTGCCTGTACACCGCTCCCTGCCCACAAAGTACAACTCCCCGTAGGTGCAATGAAGTCACAATGCAACCATTGAAATGTACAAGTCACCCATGCATGCCAACGAACAAAAGAAACACAACAGGGGCCAATGGGAGCTGCAGGGCACAGATGGCACGAATACAGAAGCCATCCCAATGGACATGACCACAGTCCCCCACCAAGAAACGCACGCAAACACAGGCACCTGTGACCAGCAATATTCCGAGAATCACATCATTCCACCAGTCCACCTGGCTGACCGGCATCTGTTACACAAAACCCAATCCCCCGCCCCTGAGCATGACAACATTCAAACAGTCATATTGGCAGCCCCCATCCCTGACCTCACGGGCTTCGTAGGCAAACGTGCCCAGTACAGTACCACGCAACTAAACTCCGAAGCTGGAACCCAATGCAGATCTCCTCACAATACATCGCCCCCCAAATAGGCATATGCCACATCACTTGCAAAGAAGAACGCTACACGGGCCAAATCAGAATAGAAATTTAATGCACATCAAAATCACCAAGCCCATACAGCCATCAGGCCATGAACTCCAAAACACTTTTCACCATTGTGGGCTGCATCCGCAAGAAATGACCAGCCACCACTTGTGTGACGCCCTGTTCCCTCATGGTACACAGAGCCACATTCACGTACGAAAAGGCAACATGGAAGCGCACAGAACCGCAGGGCCGTCCCAATGGGGAGGCACTAGTCCAGCTGAAAGGCCGAAATGTTGCTCCGAGCCACCAGTACTGCGTAAGGGCATGTGGCCCATTGGCGATCGTCCCATAAGATCGTAATGCTGCTCCACTGATTAACACGAAGCAGCAGGTGTCGGGAGTAAAACCCATCTGCAGGAGTGGCATACAGATGGCAGTGGCAAAAGGGGAGGAGATACCTGTCAACCAAAAGAAAAGAAAAAGAACAGAATGGCCATCAGAACTACATTCGAACAACTCACTTCAATGATCACACTAAATCCACAGCCATATGCATGCTAGCCCACTCCAAAGGATCATCACCACCCCAAAACCACTTGCGACTCATAACCATCTATATCGAGGTGCAAACACCATCACAAACGAGTGTACCTGTGCATGCGTCTGTCAAAACAGAATCCATCAGATGGGAATGTTAACGTGCATGGACACAAGTGTCTGAGGGCGCGTCGAGACAGGGAGGGCTCAACAAGGCCAGATAGACGATGGTCCCACTATGGCAGCCCTGCATCACATAGCGTAGGGGAGGCGGATAGATCCCAAGAAGCCCTGTACATGGCAAACTCTGTATCAAATCACCTGCCCATGCATCCATTCATCATTCCCTCATCCCGGGATTAAAACGCCTGAATATTTACTCACATAACATTAGAAATATCCATTGAGTCTGTGCGTTATGCAGCCTGCAAAATCCACAGTGCCCCAGCCCGTAATTCCAGTGTAGTGAAGTAACATGTATTTGGGAACGTCCGGCCTCATCGCCCACGTCGCCATTGCGCATCCCAAACCATTCATATCAATCATTGCATCCTCGCCATGGCCCCTGTCTCAAGGACATTGAACAATAGTACGTTATATTTGCAGTCAGACCTGTGGGCATTTCCTCGCCGCTAGCTGAAAACCGAAAGCGCCGCCCTTCGAATTCCTCATTTGCAACATCACGTCGAAGAGGCATCTGTGGCCGTTTGAAATCACTAATCATTCCATCGAGTGCGGCTGTGTGTGAAAATGGCAACTGCCTTCACCCACAAATGGGACGCCCCGCCCGTCGTTGCAACTCGGTACAGTGATGCATGAGGGCCCACCGTTACTCGAGTACTACGTTCCACTGACCCTTCACAAGTCTGTTCGCGACTGCACAGATAGTATGTGAAACAATGGGACCACAGCAGAATGAACATATCAACCAATGTTACACGGCCATCGGGTACAAATACATGATTGCAATAGCAAGATGCCATTCCCCGAATTGCAGCGTTGTGCGCGGGACGTGCTCAGCCAAAGGGGAGAGCAGTTTGCACAGGTGGAATGAATCACCACAGGTGGAGGCCATACAGCCTGGAAACACATAAATTGCACACCCAGTCTCCTCCCACAACCACACCGAAATGCTACCGGCAGGACTCGCGATGTTGGCCCTGGGGGACCTGATAGCACTGCAAGTACTCCAACTCCAGGAAGAAGACGAACACCAACTACAACCGGCCGTACGGAGGAGACACAGGAGGAGGAGGAGGCCAAGGCAGGGCCAGCAAGGGCCGCCAGCACAGCCACTACCACCACGCAGGCAGCCCGCAATCCCACGCCTCCGAGCACATCCGTTCAACCTCACTGATGAGCAGATCCACACCCTCTACCGTTTGGACCGGGACACCATAGCCGCCATTGTGGACATGACACAGGCTGACCTTGTCAGCATGATAGATAGCCCAACCGCCATCCCACCCCTACTGAAGGTGGTGTCTGTACTCCACTTCCTGGCCACAGGCACCTACCAGCACACAGTCGGACAGTTGCATGGCATTTCTCAGCCACTGTTCTCACGGACACTATTGCAAGTGCTCGATGCCCTCCTGCAGCACGCAGACGACTACATCTCCCTACCACGCTCGGAGCAGGAAATTACCAACACAAAAGTGGGATTCCATGCACTTGCCGGCATACCGGGTTGCATTGGTGCCATCGACTGCACCCATGTGGAATTGGTCGTCCCACATGCCATGGAGGCCCAGTACCGCAACCGAAAACAATTTCATTCCCTGAATGTACAAATGGTGTGTGACTCCAACAGGATCATTACACATTGTTGTGCCCGATTCCCTGGATCAACCCATGATTCTATGGTCTTGAGGAACTCTACAATACCACGCTACATGGAGCGACACGCAGGGAACAGATCCTGGCTACTCGGTGAGTCTCATTACATGCATGATAATGTGGAGTATGTGATTCGGCAATGACCTGGCAGGAAGGGGGGGGGGTGTGCGTACGTAGCAATGGCATTCCACATCATACGTTTCTCGTCCACATACAGGTGATGCTGGATATCCACTGAAGAGATGGCTCCTCACACCAGTCCAGAACCCACGGGACCAGCATGAGGAGGACTACAACCATGCCCACTCACGTACCCGTGTAGTCATTGAACAGGCATTCGGCCTACTGAAGGGTCGTTTCCGCTGCCTCAGCAGGTCTGGCGGGGCACTCCTGTACCGCCATGAGAAGGTTGCAAAGATGGTGATGGCATGTGTCATGCTCCACAACATGTGCGTACGTAGAAATGTGCCCATGCCCCCTGACGCAGAACTGCAAGCACCTGATGATGGTCATGATGAGGGTGGGGATGTGGCAGCACCTCATGGAGTCTGCGAGGCACCGGAGGGCCGTGACATTCGTCAGCATCTCATTGATGTATGCTTCTAGCACTCACGCCTGGTGGCTGATACATGGACACGGGACTCGTGGCACTGTGTGTGTCTGGGACATGCACAATATGGACTGTACGCCTATGATGGCCTAGTACACAAAGATCAATGTCCACACATCTCATTGGTTGATCGTGCACTTTTTATGGCATATGTGATATCATGTTGTACACCCTATCGACCCGCCACCCAAGTGAGCCCAACACACCCCCTCCACCCTCCTACCTCCCCCCCGAACACCAGTGTACAAAGATGCTCATTGTCAGTGGGCAGTCGCTATTGCAAGCCCCCTCTGCGGGTATCAGGGGCACCCCTGCCTGTGGAGCGCAGGTTCCTCCCAGATCTACGTTGGGGGCTGCCCTGGACGGAACTTGCAACGGATGATGTCTCTGCCTGCTCACGTCCATGCATGTCCCTAAGGGTTTGCGAGAGCTCAGTGAGCACACGGCGCACTGCGGCAAGTTCGGCACATACGTCCTTGGACGTCGCATGCAGTTCCCCCCTCAGGCTCTCGGTGCATCTCTCCATTTGGACTCCCAGGCTCTCGGTGCTACTCTCCATTTGTGCCCTTAGTGTCTCTGTACCTCTCTCCATTTCTGCCCTAAGTGTCTCAGTTGATGTTTCTATGTCTGCCTTAGTGCCCCCACATTCATCGGCATGGTCCTTGAGGAGCGTGGCCAGTTGCTGCTGTTGCACGATTAACTGGTCGAGGGACTGTTGCCTCTGCTGGGCCATGGCCATTTGCGGGGGTGTCACAGAGGGGCTGTTGTCCTCATGTTGCCTTGCCACAGGGCTTGTGGGGGATGGCCAGTCGTCGTCTTGTGGGTGCCCCTGCGTGGTATCCTCATGTTGTACGGGATGGGACAGACAGGGGGATTGGGACAGGTCATGGATGGATCTGACTTCGACATCCCTGTCTTCTGTGTCGGAGCATGCTGCCATCAATGGGGTGTCACCTATGGTGCTGCTGCCACCAGAGGCAGTGCCTTCTGTGGCATCCGTTGGGGGGACCTGTGGTGGTGGTGGTGTGGGCATGCTGGCTGCTGGGGTGCCTGTTGATGTTCCCTCCTCTGTGCTGCCACCTGATTTGTGCTGCTGCCGTGTCTTGATGCGTGCAGCTGAGGTGGAGGGTCTTTGGCCGTTGGTCTTGGCCCTCTTTGCAGGTGTGCTGGTAGGGGTGTCCTGAAGCTCGTCGTTTGGATCGGACCCTGTGGTGGAGTAAAGGAGGGCGAGGGTTATTGATGGGTCTGTGGGAATTGGAATGGCATTGTATCACATGCATTGGGGTGGTACCTGAGGGTGATTTGGGTCGGGGCCTTGGAGGTGCTTTCATTTGTGTGTGGAGTGAGGGTGCAGTTGTTTGGCAGCCTGCAGTTAGGGTGTGCCTGCTGCACGTGTAGTGCGTGTTTTAGGGGTTTTTAATTATTTATGTATTTATTGTGGGTTTTAACGTGCGCTATCAGGCCGATGTGTGTGGACGTTCTCCTGGACATGTGTTTCTGTTGCACTATGTGGACGCATGGTACTTCACATGGATGGACTTTGTGGATTTGGCATTGTTTTATTTGGCCCACCTACCTGAATCTTCGGATGTCTGCACTCCTTTCTCCATCCCTCCGACTCCCTCTATGCTCTCCATTCCGATGGTGGAGGCACAGATTTCTTCCCAGGGGGTCAACTTGATGGGTGATTCAGGACCTCCCCCGGTGGCTGTGGCAATGTTGCGGTTGGCAGAGAGTATGCTGCGGACGCGTATCCGCAGGTCGTCCCATCGCTTACGGCATTGCTGTGGGGTGCGGGGTGCGGTCCCCACCGCACTTACCCGCTGTGCCACCAGAGCCCATATGGCCTTCTTGTTTGCAAGTGCCGTCCTGGTCATTTGCGTGCAGAAGACGACGGCAGCATTCTCCTGGAGGGTCTCTGTTAGCATGGTGAGTTCCTCACGGGAGAAGTGGACCTGCCGCTTGCGGTCGCACGCTTTCTTCGCTACTTTTCCCATTTTTCTTGGTTTCGCTAGGGTGGATGACGGGTTGGGGTGTGTTTCAGGGTAGTGATTTTAGTGGTTGTGTGGTTTTAGTGGTTTTATAGGTGTACGGCGGGATGTTTCCCGTTCCGGGCCCATGTTTTAACTTCCGTTTCCGTATATTTCCGGTCACCGTACTTTCCGGTAGGCGCACACTGCGGTGTCCGCTGTGATGGGTGGCGGTATTGCACCTAGGGCGCCATACGGCGGCGGTGTGGGCCGTTTTGGGGTCATTTCCGCCATCGCGGACTTTGCACTTCCGCCATGCCGTGGTGCTCGTGCCCGATGGGTCGGAATGGGCCGCACTTTGCTCCTTCGTGCAATGGCGGAAACGCTATTTACGCTGTGGCGGTCCGGTCAGTCACTTTCCGCCAGGGTCGTAATGAGGGCCGATGACTTTGTTGATTATATTGATACTTCAGACCTAATAGAGGAAGTTCATTGAAATATGCTAGATTTGGAGCTCCTTTCATCTCAAACAATTAATGCTTCTTCTAACAAGATAACATTGTTTGACTTATATGCCTCTTCTGCTAGCTAAACTTTGAATCGGACAAATGTGTTAGAATTGCTGCATCAAGTCACCTTATTAAAAATGATCTCCTCCCAAGATCTTAAGTTAGTTGAATTTTCACCGAAATCATGGGATTTGAATTAGGCGGTGATACATTTTGTCTCCCTAATTATCACTGAACTAATCATGTCCCAATCACATTGTTTTCTGCGGATGGGCTTTGAATTAATTAGGGAGGTAAAACCAAAACTAAAGTATGAAAATGTGCCTAAAAATATTAAAATTGATAAATATGTTCCGTTAATGATATTTTAAGATTTGCCACTCACTTCAGAAAACAAATGTGAAGGGCACTGATTATTGGGCTTATTCTGAATGTGATGAAGTTGAGTGACTAAAGCACCCTATGAATCTGGTTATCAGATCTTGGAACTCTAGGGCTCATAGATCTTTCTTAGAGAATCCTTTGGGATTTTCTTATTTAACCACTGCAGATAATTTTCTTTTGCAAGAAACATGGCTAATCCATGATGTTTGTTTAGATGACTTCACCGCCTTCCAAACGGAGGTGAAGAAACATGAGAAAGGTCACCACTTCGGAAGCTTGCTTATGGTTGTCACTAACCAGCTAAGTGCCTCTGAAATTCTTCCTGCAGAGTGCTCTGACCAGATTTTGGTAGTTAAGGTGGAGCAGATCTTAGCATATGAGACCATAGCTATTCTTTTTTAAATGTATATAACCCTCCTGGGAATGTTAAATTGCATCAGACTATTGACCACTTATATTTCTTGATCACTACCTGGAAGTCTACCCACCATAAATGATGCATATTATATAATAGGGGACCTCAATTTTCACCGCCCACAATATTAAGTAAAAGAAGTTGAAATCTCAAGATTATTATTACACCTTGAACCAGTTTGATTTATGGGCTTTGGGTTCCCCTGAGGAGGAAAACAGAAATGACACTAGTGGTTGGCTACTGTTCTTTCAAGAGCATCATTTGTTACAACCTGTCAATGTGAAGAAGGACGAGTTGTACTTTACATGGTCGAATGGAGTATAGCCCTCATGTATTGATTTTGTTTTATCCACCAGTGATTTTTTTTGCATATCAGTAATTTTAACCTTTTCCTTAATGAGTTAAGTGACCACGTTATCATTGAAATTTCTATTAATCTTTATGTAGTGCAACCTTGTAAGCAATTGGTCAGGGAAATGTACACTAAACAATGGTGGTAATAGAATATGTTGGACAGAAAGAAATGTAACTGGGATTGGACTTAAATTGCTCTCTATGGTGATGAAAGAAAATGCTACACATTTATAAATGTTGAGTCCTATTACCAGATTACTCAAGCCTTTATGATTGATCTTGCATATGAACAGGGTAGAAAGATCTACTTCGATCACAAGGTATGTCAGAAACCCTATGATCATATTGTTGTTCAAAAAAAGAAAAAAATAACGCAGGACAACAGATGGATCAAAACAAATGTTAAGTATATTTCTGATCAGATCTCATATAAAAAACAAAGACAGTACTTTAAAAACTGGCATAAAGTGCACAGGGGTTCCCTAGCCTCCGCCCAGTGGAAGCTCATGTTTTCTGTCTTAAGGAGTAAGGATTCTAAAATGTTCTGGTACTTGTTTCATAAGTATAATGTGAACCAACCCTCAGTGAGAGAAATTAACCCTATCGCAACAGAGGTTTTGGAAAACTACATATGAACCTTATTCTTTAATGAATGTATATTCAAAGAAACTGAAAAGTACTTTAATATTGAAGACAGAGAATACTTTCATTTCACCAAAGAGGACAAAAAAAATATAAAACATTTAAAACCCTACAGGGCTCCGGGTCCAGATGGTTTACCTAATAATACACTTTTGAAAGCTCATGCTCGTATTTTGAGCTCACATTCTATATGTTATTTTTCAGAGCATTGTGACCTCGGGCCAAATTACAGCTTCCTGAAATGATCACTGCTAATCCCAATTCATAAAAAAAGGCCCTAATGACTCTCCTGCAAATAACAGAATCTTGGTCATGATTGATTTTAGTGCCAAGATTTTCTGTAAACTACAATTACAGTACATTAATCTATTGCTCAAGCAAGAGATAATTTTTAGTATACAACAATTAGGTTTTAGAAAGGGTTTCAACATTACCACAAATTAATGGATATGAATATGTTTTTTTCGCAGCAACTTGTTGGATAGAAATAAGTATATTTATATTTGTTTTATTGATTTTACTGCCAAATTATATGGGAAAAAATGAGAGTGGGAAATGCACATAAGCAGATCCTATATTTTATTAAAACTCAATATTCATATAACAATGTACAGATTAGGATTAACCAGGAAGTGATTTAAGTGAGGATTTTAAGGTTAACAATGGTTTAAAACAAGGTTGTACCCTAGCTCCCATGTTTTTCAACATGTATTTGGTGGACTCATTATTGAATTGCAATATTAACTTGCCACATATCGCACAAGGCCGTGTTGCATGGCTTTCGTATGCAGATGATATTGTTATCTTTGATCAAACGGCAATGGGTTTGCAGAATAGTCTAAAAGCTTTAGAAAAATTCTCCTTAGAAAATGGCCTGATGATTAACCTAACAAAGACTAAGATCATGACGATAAAGGCTAATAGACGAAATATAACAAAATATTGCTAGTCTTTGCAAGGGAAGAACATTGAGGAAGTTTCGAGCTAAGTTTACTTGGGCTCTCTTGTTACAAATAATTTGAATAAGGAGACTTTCTCCAAATCCATCACTGAAAGAGTGTCGACTAAGTTTAAAGCAATAAAATCATTCCTCCAGAAAGCTGGTGATCTCTCTATCGAAGGACTGACACAATTGTACAAGACATGCGTGGTCCCAGAAATACTCTAAAGTCTGGAGAAAGTAAGTGGCTGACTGTTGTAGAGGGGAAAATATGGTGGAATAAGCATTAGGACCCTCACAATCTGTACCGGTGGAAGCTATCTGTGGGGAATTAGGTATAATTCCCTTAAAAACTAGGAAAATGATTATAACTTGTAACTTTTATATATAAATGTTAATGAGCCAAGACAAATCGTAAAATCTACATACCCACTTTCTGAATCAACAGGGTGCTTTTGATAGATTTGCTGCCTTAAAAGACTGGAGGAAGGGAATAGACATTTTCTTGGAAAATATTGTCTGTATTTGTGATGTAAATGATAATCTTGCCAGCAAATTGTCTGGCCAGCAAAAATAAAAAGTGAAGCTGCTGTTTGTGACAGATATGTAAAATGTGCCCATCTATCTAAGAA
The DNA here is from genome assembly GCF_040938575.1 of Ambystoma mexicanum. Lineage (NCBI taxonomy): Eukaryota > Metazoa > Chordata > Amphibia > Caudata > Ambystomatidae > Ambystoma > Ambystoma mexicanum. Next base: position 657,711,601 of record NC_090932.1, on the reverse strand, counting down.
GTCTAGACATGCTGAATACTCTAGACAATCCACCCCGGTGGATATTCCTTGTACATACTTAAAATAAAATGTGCAAAATCAGGATGCTAGACATTTTATAATGCTTTTAAGGTTTAATCAACTTCTGAAACTGACAAATTTGTGTGCGTGGAATAGTATTCCTTATGAGGATTGTTTGTGTAGATTGCGTAAAGTAGAAGTTGAAACCCCAAGGCACCTATTAACTAATTGTCGTCAGCTGAGCTCTTTTTATGAAAAGGTTTATGGTGCCGGGTTGCACACTTTGGATTTTGTATACACTATGATTTTATATACACTGATGACATTTGTACCCCTCCACTGTCACACGTATAATGTACATAATGTATTTACTGTATATAAGATGCTACCTTTACATGTAAAGAATGTATATAATGTAAATACTGTATACAATTTATGTTATCTGTATAGCTGCAACCTGTAACCAAGTTCTAAGCATTCTTGTTATTCTGGGCGCCCAGCTACCCAAGGGTTTTCTGGCGCCCTATAAATAAACAAACAAACAAACTAATCAATTTTCGTCTTATATTTTTATGGCAGAGAATCTGGATATGAATTTTACTGTGTATTATTTGTGGAAAGAAATTACGACAGTGAGTTTGTCAACAGTTTTAGTTTTGATGTATTTTACTTAATGCACTCTCTTTTATATCATATATAATTTGGTGAAATGTATTTTTAACTGATGATCCTATGAAATGTTTAATGTGTAAAAGGTTTGATTTAAACAATAAACACAATAAAAAATGAAGTTTTCTTTTCATATCAAATGCATTTTTAATTATTACTTCTACCTTTTTCTTTTGCAAAAAATACTTTGCCACATATCTAGATTTTGGTTTCAGACCTCTCCAAAGATGTGTAAAAGCTCAAGAGTGATACATTTTCTTATATATATCTTTACTCATATGTTTCAAATAAATATCACATTTCCTTCATTTTCTTCTAAAAATATTTATTTTTATGCTAGCTACCAACCCATTTGATACACTTTTTGTTTTCTTACTAACAATAAATACATTCTTCCATCGATAAGGTATGTTGGCACATCTCCTATTTCAAATTGCTGATTTAAACGTATTGTTGATAACAGGTACTATTGTGTTATCTACACTATTTGTATCAACAGACATAACAACACTACTACTTCCCTGAAGACAATGCTTCCTAATAACACGTTTTTGTTTTCTTGTTGGCATCTTACAAAAAATCTGTATAAAAAATAATGAGCATGTTAACGTCACTCATTACGTTTCTTTATATTTTCAATATATGATATAGTTTTCACGCTGAGGCTGTAAAAGAAAACATCCCTATGAAGTATGTAATGATCTCAAATTTAATTGAATCTTACCATCTTAAAAACATACTGTTCCAACCACAAATACATAACAAATTGAAAAACTCAGTTTCCATACATTCAAATCCTACTTTGCACATCTTATTTACACTACGTACAATGCTTCACATACTTCCTCCAAGCATGTGCCTCTAATCTATAGGAAATATCAGCATATAGGCCAGAAAGCATTCCTTTACCAAAAATATGAAAGATGGATACATACTCTTCTCTCTCTACATTAATTTATTACTACAAACTAAAGGTGAAAAGTGAGCACCTTAAGCCTAAACACAATAAACATGGCATGAAGTACGATAATTTCTTATTACACAGTCATGAACAGTGTTGCAGCATAATCTGTTACACATCTTTACTTATATGTACCAACCTACCATCCATGCGTCTCTGGTGTATCTTCAATTAATATTGGGATACCTGCTCCCTCCTTTCCTCTCTCACTCTGCCCCCCCCACACAGGGCCCTCTACCTGCTCCTTCCTGTGAGGCTAAAACCTTGATGTCATCTTTTAATCCACCCTCTCCCTATCTCCTCACATCTCTGATGTCTCTAAGAAGTCACACAATCAGCTGCACCTCCTCAGAGGTATTCATTCTTTTTTCACTTTCCCCCGGAAACTCACTGTCTAGAGAGCCATGGTTCTCTCTGGGATGGATTACTGCAATAGCCTCTTTCTAAATCTGCCTGCTTCTACTCTTCGCCCTTTACAACTTATCCATAACTGGCAGACTTGTCCTCTGCATCGGCCACAAGGCTTTCTAGGGCCAGGGACCACACTACATCTAACGCTTTCTTCCAAAGCACCTTCCTTCTTGAGCCCTCTGCTCATCCACCTCCAACACCCTGAGGGTCAGACGCTTCTCCAGGCACAGAGTGGGGAGTAGATCTCTGTCCTCGGCTGGAGCTTTCCTCTAGAACATCCTCCTTGCCTCAATTAAACTTGAGCAGGGCCACCTAAGGTTCCGGAAGCAACTCAAGATCTTCCTTTAAGCTTCCACTTTCTCTCTCTTTCTCTCTCCCACTACCCTTGGTGATGTCCCTCACTGCTGCACACACTGGTTACCTGGCCACCCAATGAACTTACAGGACCATGCCCCTGCATGACCAGTTGTCCTTGCACTGCCTCCGGGCCACCCAACCACTTAAGGGACTGTATCTGCAACCCTACAGTCCCCTGACTCTCTGCACTTATGAGCCACTTCCCAGCATCATGTATTAGCTACTTGCATTCTACCATCCCGTTTGGCCCCCTAGCACTTCTCCCCCTTGCTCCTGCACTTGCATGATCTGAATGACACAAGGCCTAGTAAGATCATTGTTTTGGCCTCCTTCTGTCCTCCCTTCCTTGGCCCTCATTACGACCCTGGCGGAATTCGGAAAACGATGGCGGAAATGCAATACCGCCATCGAATAGCGCTCGGTGCGACTATGACCCGTCACCGCAAAGTACGATGCCATTAGCGACACCGTAGTGAACGCCAACGCTAACTGCACCAAGCACGCGCGCGCGCGCCATGCCAAACCGTAAACACCACCATGGCGCAAGGGTACGCCAATTCCGACCCTAGCGGACATGTACCTAACGCCATCAAGCATGGCGGAATGCACCATTTAAGGTCTCTTTAATAGCTTTCAGAAATCACTAGCACAAAAAGAGGACTGCACAAAGTAAACAAAAACATGCCCAAAACATCTTTATTACAACATAGAGCAATCAATAAACCCCAACAAATCCTTCCAAAGAATACCTTGAAGAACATGTACACAGCTTTTTGTTTTTTAAATATGTCAAATTGCATAACCGTGGTTATAACACCAGTCACAGGATGAAAACCCACTCATAGACATGGATACACATACATCAAATATGCCGAAAAACACATATCACAAAGGTTTCAAATTTAATTCATGCATGTCATCTTGTGAGAACATCCAAACAGAAACATATGTAGAAATCTGTGCTAAAACATCCATAATATAACATGACCACTGCACCAAAACACAAACAGTTATAACCTGGGTACAGCTAACAAGTACATATCCACGGCTACCAAAGCCTGCCAAAAAAGGTTGATGTACGATTGCAGCATTCATAGCCGCAGATCGGGTCAAATGTCAGTAGCCGCGACTACCCTTAAAATGTGTACATGTTAAAGACATAAAACAAGCTGAAACAATACAAACAAAAAAACAGTACACATAAGAGCATGCAATCAGAAACACATGTGACATTGCATAATTTTAAAACCAGGGAACACCATGATCACTGCACAGAAATTGAAATCGCCATACCAGCTGTTACACATGACCACAAAAATATCATGGTCACAGCTACAACTGCCGAAATACACAACGTCCCATTGGGTTGCTGGTGGCTATACCTCCCTCAGGGAATATGGTACCCGCGGCTACACCCGCCAAACAAATACACAATGTCCCATTGGCTTTCTGATACCCGCGACTATGGATGAAAACCATGGGTGCAATCCACCTGACTGGGTACATTTAATTGATTGCTTTCGTAGCTGCGGCTATAAAAAAGGTATATATATATATATATATATTACATCACCACGGTAGTGGCCATGTAGTTATGGTTAAGTTGCCGTTTCCATAGGAAGAGCACTTTTTGGGCAGCTTATAACTTCGCTCTCCCTGGACGGATCCTCACCAAACTTTGCGAAAAAAGTAGTTGGGTCACTCTGACGTTTTTTGCAAAGTTTGGTGAGGATTCGTCCAGGGGGAGGGGAAGTTATAGGGGGGGTCCCAAAACTTTTTTTTTTCCCATACACTGAATGGGAAAAAACTTTGCGCACGGCTACAGCCCGAACCGCTGGAAGGATTTACACCAAATTAGCGACAGGAGCGGCGGCCTGGTCCCAAAAGCGTGCTTTTGTAAATTTGGTGTAAATCTGTCCAGTAGTTTTTTTAAAAATGACCAAAATGTAAGGCAAAAAAATTAGTGATATCTGCGTTCGCTTCGCGGACGGACTTCCCTGTTCGCTCCGCCAACAGCACCCCGATTGGCCCATGGGCTTGCGTCATGTCCGCGGACATGCGAGGTGTTCGCTGATTGGACGGTGAGGGGCGTGGAGCGCGTCAGATTTTCTGTGGCGCCCGCCATCTTGTATTCGCAGTCGACCACGTACAGCGCAGTGAAACGTGGATAAAAAATTGTATTTAGTGCCGTGTGTTGGTGTGTAAGAGTGTTTGGGGAGGGTGGGGGAGTATGAGATAGGTTCAATGCTTTGTTTTTTTATGTGCTAGACCTTTTTTTTGCGTTCGATTTGTCCGCGGAGAACACGGCTGTTCTGACATTTTGTAAATAAACTAAATGGTGGGGTGTTTAGAGGACGGAGTATGTGTCATTTTTGTTCGCAAGGAAGGTAAAAATGAGCTATGAACACTCGCGGTGTACTTAATTGTTCGTAAATACACAAACTGGGGGTGTCCTCAGGACGCTGTCCGTATTGTAATCTGTCTAGTTGAATGTGTTCTAAGAACACTCGCAGTGTCCCAAAATGGTTGCAATTACACAAAATGGGGGTGTTCTGAGAACGTTGTTTGTATTGTTCGTTGTCAGGGTGAAAGTGTTTTAAGAGCACTCCTTTTGTTCGCTAATAGTACAATTTCCTAGGGGCGTCAACCGACTTTTTGTCCACTAAAGAAACGATAAATCCGGCTGGTGTGCGTCGACATTATGTGATAATCCTATGACTGGCGCTATTGACCTGGCTGACTTGCTTTTGCGACACTAAATCATATCTCCCGCCACTAAGCCTGATATTATCAAAGCATTCATATTCCCCGCCTTTCTCCGTGACGTTACAGGGTGCGTAATGAAACGCGCCCAGTCGTCTCCAGTACTACGCGACTTTACACAGAACCCGGAAGACAACACACATTATGTCACAACACAGCGCGCCACAATTCAGAATATGAAACTGTGATTTAAAAGCAAAGAGCAAGATTGTAAATGTTCTAAAGTACATGTATTTGACATCAAATGTCTAGAGAATATTCAGCAATTTGCATTTGTCTTTGGTGTCGATCTGCAAAAGTTCATGTTGAGACACGCGATGTTCCTTTGCGGTACAGAGAGTGTTAGATCAGGTTACAACTCAGTGAGCCACAATTCAGAATATGAAACTGTGGTTTAAAAGTAAACAGCAGGATTGTACATTTGGTAAAGTACATTTATTTCACATGAAATGTTTAGTGAATATTCAGCGATTTGCTATTGTCTCCGCTGTCGATCAGCAAAAGTTTATTTGGAGCCACGCGTTGTTCCTTTGCGGTAGATAGGCTGTTGGTTTATGATAAAAGCAGTAAATGGTCTCTCTAATAATCGGAAGGTTGCTCCAACAACGAGCCATTAGACCACCGTATTGGTTGGTATGTTGTTTGTAGCCGCTAGTACTGCGTAAGAGCATATTGGTCCTTGGCGATTGTCCCATAAAATGGTGAGGGTCATGAAGTTGCATATTTGGACTTGCACCTGGCAGTTGAAGACCTCATCCGCTGGAGTCTGTAAATCGTGACATAGACAAAACGGGGCCACGTACCTGTTTTAAAAAACATAAATTAGTCTCACCAGCCGATCTTCATTAAAAATCATCATTTTGTTTATTAGGGCGTGAAACTATTTGCTATCGAAGATAGTGCAACAGAGTATGTTAATAATAAAATAATAATATTTTCCCATTCATATAGCGCTAAGAACTGTGAGGTATCTAAGCGGTGCTTATAATTAACCACGGTGTGTGGTGCTCATTTATCGACCACGGAAGGATGAAAGGCTGAGTTTGGGCTTGCCGGGATTCGAACTTGCGTTAGCAAGCTGTGCACGGATGTCAAAGCGAGCGCTGTACTCGCTGTGCCACTTGACAGGCTACAGTGAAGTGGCACAGCGAGTAGAGCGCTTGACCGCCTATAGACCGGTTAAATTATTTATATTAACCCACTCTGTGTCGTCTGCCTTTTTCAGAGTCCTCTAAACGACAGGGGATCAATTCGGCGGTGATACTGCACGGTAGAAAACATTATGCCACTTTCAACGAACAAGTTCAACTTCAGCGGTCTTTAATGCTACGCTATTGTAATTATATTTCGTATAAAGTAATGTAAAGGGTTACTTACAGTACAATTGCAATTTCCATTGTCTACGAGTGGTGCAGTCCCAAAATACGACTCCGCGTGTGCCAACGATCTTTCGCATAGTGATATAATATGTGAAATTGGTTTCGTTTCAGAAATTTCATCTTTATCTTCGCTTACGTTTTAGCAACACTCCTTCAAGAGAAGTCTTTCATCACAATCTCTGTCTGTCAAGGTCAAAACACAATACAACCTTATAGTCTGCTTCGTGAGCCTCTCCGGGGCCCGAGAAAAAAATGAAGCAGCTCACCTTCACTGTGAACGAGCATAAATTCTTACTTTGCAACATTCTGTGTAAAGCCATCTGTAGAAGTTGGTTTTTGCACGCCATGTTTGTATATTGTTTGCGTGATATTAAAAAAGTTTGTTTAAAGGACGTTATGGTTCTAAGTACAGCCGAAAGACCCCTGAAAATAGCAAGTTATGGTAAGCTATGAAAAATAACTCACGCCAACACCATGCCCTGCTAAGACTAACACCCAGGACATCAAAGATGACATCGCAAATGTCATTGATGAAATCACTGATGACATCACATGTGTATGTACTTTTCATGGAATTTGTGTAGTAGGGATTTTCATTATAATGTTCCGAAAAAAGTGTCAAGGATATTGCAATAAATATCATACCGTTATTAGTGCTTTGAACGATGCATTTATATCAATAAATAGCATTGTATTATGGGATTCTATGTAGTATACTGAGCTGCTAATGGAGAAAAATAGCATTGTGTGCAGAGTACAAGATAAAAGTATAATATTTGTGATGTTAATATGTAGAATAATGAAATGATAATTGATCTGAAATGTTGGAAAATTCACAAAATGGGGGTGTTCTGAGGACGTTATTCGTATTGTGTGATTGCTTAGCTGTATGCAATGAGGGAATGGTACAGAGAGTAAAGTGGACGCCGTCTGCGGACACCGCGGCTGTTCGTGGACAGGGCGTGGTAAATCCGGGTTTTTCCAGGAAATCCAACATGGAAAGAAGACTGTACGGATCAGCCAATCAGATGTCGAGGTTGTGGATTTGTGTTGAAAGAGACTGTGTGTGGTGAAGATGGCAGAAGTGGAGAAAGTGAGGGTGTTGGTGCTCGGAGATATGTTTGTGCATGGTTTACAGCAGTACGCTGAATGCAGGCATGTTGCAAAGAACTTTGATGTCAAAGGAGTGGAGGTGGTGTGGAGCACTGTGCCTGATTGCAATGTACAGGGAATTGTACAAGTTTGTGCGGATATGGCCACGATGAACAGTCCGCATGTGGTAGTTTTGCACTATGGTGCTTTCCATTTGGGCAACGTCAGTGCCCCTACTTTGTTGGCTGATTTGGAAAGCTTGGTTCAAGCCGTAGTGAAGATCCTTCCAAATGCGAAAGTAATTTTTTCTGGATTACTACCTAGGGCAATATGGTACAATAGTTCAGTTTTTTGTCCTCAGCAAAACATTGCTAGGTGTGTCATCAACCGAGGCATGTGTGCCTTCATGCTTAGAGCTGGTATGTTCTTCTGTAACAATGAGAATATTGATGCCAGTAATGCTTTTAATTTTAAAGAAGATGGCATTTGTTTATCTTTTACCGGAAATGCCTTTTTATTTTGGAATGTAAGGGTTGCTTTGGAGAAGGTTATGTGAAGATTTTAGGAGTAAAGTAAGAAAAAAAAAACAAGAAAAAAAATATAAAATAACAGGTGTCTGTCAAGCATCTGTAAAAAAAAAAAAAACGGCTCTTTTCAGAGCCAACTTCAAAGGGGAAATGGGGCACACTATTTAAATTTACATTCACCACGCTCAGATTTTCGATGTGTCCGCGGACATGGCGGTAGTCCGTGGACATGAAAATCACTACGAGGGGGTTAGTATGTTCTATGTTACATGTCAGGGATATCATGGTTAAGTTGTGTTACTAAAAACCTATTAAATTCAGTGAAAAAACTTTGTTAAAGGGACGTTATGGTTCCAAGTAAAACCGAAAAACCCTTGAAATTCGCCAGTTATGGTAACATAAGCAACCATAACTCGCGCCACCGTGCACTGCTAACACTAACACCCAGGACATCAAAGATGACATCACAAATTTCATTGATGACATAACTGATGACATCACATGGCTGGCTCTCCCTTTTTATCCTTTACTGACATATCGAAGCCACATAGTTTTCTACAGTAACAGTCAGGAAGTAAAAATTGAAAAGGCACTATATTTGTAGACTTGGGGTCCTGCCACATCATATATGAAACATGTACATAGCGGAAGATACAGGCTTGAAAGAGAGCAATCCTTTCTGTGCATGAAGATAATCATTATGGTTATCAGCACTTTGTCATAGTTTTATTTTTATTACTCTACCTTCCCTCTATATGCTCATATTTGTATACATTATACTCACTCTCCATAGAGTGAATGGGAAAAAAATGTTGCTCGCGTCTACAGCCCAAACCGCTGGACGGATTTCCACCAAATTTGGACCAGGAGCAGCGGCTTGGACCCGAAAGCGTGCTTTTGCAAATTTGGTGAAAATTCGTCCAGTAGTTTTTTTTTAAAATGACCAAAAAGTAGGTAAAAGAAAAATAGTGATATCTGTGTTTGGTTTGCGGATACACTTCCCTGTTCGCTCCGCGGAAAGTGTCCTGATTGGCCAATCGTCTTGCGTGATGTTCGCGGACATGCAAAGTGTTCGCTGATTGGACGGCGTGGAGCGCGTCAGATTTTTCGGTAGCGCCCGCCATATTGGATTCGCAGACGTCCCCGGACAGCGCGGTGAAACTTTGTTCAAAATGTGTATTTTGTAGAGTGTGTTGGTGTGTAGGAGTGTTTGGGGAGGGTGGGAGTGTGTGAGATAGGATGAAAGTTGTGTTTTTTATGTGTTAGACGTTCTTTTTGTGTTCGATTTGTTTGCGGACATCACGGGTGTTCTGAAATTTTCTAAATAAACTGACTAGGGGGTGTTCTAAGGAGTCAAAATGTGTCCGTTTTGTTCGCAAGCAAAGTGAAACTGTTCTAAGAACACTCGCAGTGTCCGGGGAGTGTTCGTAGGTGGTGTCCTGAGGACGCTGTCCGTATTGTTCTCTGTCAAGTTGAATGTGTTCTAAGAACTCTTGCGGTGTCCTGAAATGTTCGCAAATAAACAAAATGTGGGTGTTCTGAAGACGCTTCTAAGAACACTCGCGGTGTCCGGGGAGTGTTCGTAGGGGGTGTCCTGAGGACCATGTCCGTATTGTTCTTTGTCAAGTTGAATGTGTCCTAAGAACACTCGCGGTGTCCTGAAATGTTCGCAAATAAACAAGATGGTGGTGTTCTGAAGACGCTTCTAAGAACACTCCCGGTGTCCTGGAATGTTCGTAGGGGGTGTCCTGAAGACGCTGTCCGTATTGTTCTCTGTCAAGTTGAATGTGTCCTAAGAATACTCGCGGTGTCCTGAATTGTTCACAAATAAACAAGATGGGGGTGTTCTGAAGACGTTTTTGAGAACACTCCCGGTGTCCTGGAATGTTCGTAGGGGGTGTCCTTAGGACAGTGTCCGTATTGTTCGTTGTTAAGTTGAAAGTGTTCTAAGAACTATCGCGTTGTTCTGAAATGTTCGTAGGGGGTGTCCTGAAAACGGTGTCCGTATTGTTCGCTGACAAGTTCAAAGTGTTCTAAGAACACTCACATTGTTCGCGGACATTAAAGGTTTCCCATAGATCATAGTTGAAATGTCTTTTCTGCTTTAGTTAAGTATGCTGTGACATATCGTGCAACTGCAGTAGAATTGTCTGCAATGTACTGCACATCTATGTTTGCATTCCATAAGTGGGCAATGATTGCATTATAATCATTGACATATTTTTCTTCTTCTTTTCTTTTTATGTAATATGTATTTTTAGGTGACTTTCCTTTAACAGTATGTCTAACTGAAGACATGAGGTTGTTTACTTGACCTGTATTTGTAACTGGTCTAGGGAAACCAAATCGGCATTTGGTGTAGTATTTGCCTTTGTTTTTGTATTTGCGACGACAATATTTTCCACATTTGTGTCTTTGAAATTGTAAAATTTGTGCACAAAGATCACTATTTGTGGCTTCTGATGGAATTTGACAAGTGACATATTTTTCAATAAACTGTAAAACAGTGGCATCACTGTCTTGACCAAATTTAGGAGCATCTTTAATCCATAAAAGCATGTGGATATGTGGTGCTCCTCTGGCTTGGTATTCTTTTCTACAAAAGAAGTGTTGCACTTCTCCAAGGGGAGGAACAGTTTTATTACAAATAAAATGTAGCATAGCAATGAAGCGATGGTGAAAATATCTTGAAACATTAACAGGATCCAAAGAACAAAGTTCTCCAGGTGTTAGAATATCTATGTTTGTTTTGTTTTTATTTGATATGCGTAGGAAATCATGTAAATCTTCCCATGCATATTCTGCACAACTTAATGTAACAAACACAGTGGGTGGGCCAAGGTTTCTGATCATACAACGTACATCTCCATGACGTCGAAACCAGTACTCTTTAGTACCACGCATATTTGCTAATAGATTTGTAATATTTGATTGTAAAATCTCATTCTTTTGTTGCACTTTCTCTAATAATTGTGTAGCTGTCATATTTTGAAAGTGGGATCCTGATTTTAATATGTGTCCAACTCCGTAACATAAAGTTGCTAGTTCACTTTCAAAGAGTAGGTGGAATATGTATTCCACATTTTGTCTAAATCTGGGATCTTCAGAATACATCCGTAATGAGCGGTATTCTGAAGCTGATATTTGAATAGGTCTCTCATCATATCTTCCTCCTTTGCCAGTTGGAAAGAGTAGAGGAAAAGCACGTGCTTCTATACTTTTTTCCCATATACTGATTGGCGATCCTTTTGTTTGACGCATTTGGTAAGTTTCCAGTACATCTTGTACGGTGTCCTTACAGTGCAAAGGATGAATTGTATACTGGTCTAAAGTATTTGATATTGTAGCAGGATCTAGTAGCTCAAATTGACCAGCTTCTTGTGTTTCTTGAATTATTTCAGTTGTATCTTTCAGGTTTTCTTCAATATTAATTTCTTTGTAATATTCATTATTCTCTTTAAGATATTGGAAGGCTTGTCTAACTTTATATAAATCTACCAGCTGTTGCCATATTTTTTTGTCTTTTGTAGGCACTCCATTTACTAATATAATTAAAGATTGGTGCATTGGACGTTGCACTCCTAGAATATGCACATGTTCTTTTAGATTTAATGGTAAATAAACTACTTTTCCACGAATGCCTTTTACCAATTCAGAGGGAGGTAATTTTGCTGTTTTTGGTTGAAGGCGTATTATTGCTTGAAATGGGTGTACTGTTTGAATTATGATGCTCTCATATAAATTAAGTTGTTGTAGAGGTTTTGGTACTGGGTATAATTCCAAATTATTTGTCATAGAACGTGAAGGAGTTTGGTTGTTGTCAAGTTTTGTGGTGCAATAACTGCAAAGTATTAAGGGCTCAGTTATTTCATATTTGTTTTCTGCTAGAAGGTAGAGAGCTAATTCAACCATTTAGAATATTCACTGTCTTCTATTTTGTATGATAGGTCCACAGTTTTTGTGTTACTTTTATAAAAAATTCTACGGCAACATACACATACATTGTTTGGTACTTCAGCTGATGTACTTTTAAATTTTAGTATTTCTTTTTTGTATGTGTTTAGCAAAAGGTTGCCATGTGTAGAATTGTTGCTTAATTGGTTTAAAGCTATTTCATTCTGTAAATGGCTTTCACTTCCAAAATATTTTTTCTGGATATAGTGAATTTCTTCAAGTAGGTCTTTTGCTTTACCATGTAGAAGGATGTTATTTAACTTTGCTAGTGCTAAAGCAGGACTTTTAGCATAGTACAGTTTATAGACTAGATTTCTTATAGTTGAATGATGTGTTGATATCCTTTTGATATCATGGAAAGTGGTTTTACAAGTAGGTCCTGTAATGCAGGCCAATGAATGTCCTTGTAGTCCTGTGTACTTGCGCACTGGACAGGTATCTATATTTTGCAGTAATTTAATTTTGATTTTGTCTTTGCTTTTTACATATTTATTGAGGAATTGGTGTAAAGATTTGAAACATTGTTTGGGAATGTTACACATTGACGTGCATGGCCATTTGTACAGTAGACGTTCTGATTCAGTTGAATGGAGGGGTCATTCTAAGTTTTATGGGCATATTTTTGTAAGGAGTACTTCTTGTTCCATTATGGTATTATTCACTTTTTCATAACCTCGACCACTGCTATTTATGGCAATTGTATTCGTTTGCTTTTGTTTGTACGCTTCTTCATTGAAATATGGTTCTGTGCTCGTAGTGTGATTCCATTCACCTCCGCAGATACTTAAGAAGTTCTTTCTGTTGACATTTCGCTTATTGAGAAGTCTTTTTTGTAATTTAGTTATTAGTTTTGTTAGTGGTCTCATTTTGTTTAACAGTAAAATAAATACATTTCTTTTGAGAAGAATTACACTGTCCATCAATGCTTCTAAGATTAATTTCCTACGATAGGTTTTAAGCTTTGAACCTGATTTCTCTCCTGTTTTTATAAGATTTTGAAGGACTTTGTGACGGTATATTTTGGCTAAAATACTTTTCTTGGTATGCTTACTTTGCACTATATTAAAATTTGAAGAAGTAGTTTTATCTGTACTGATAGGTGATTTTCTGTTAATTGTTTTTTGGTTTGTTTTACATTTTGATAGAGGAAGCGAAGTTGTTGTACTTGAAACTTTTTGTGTTTCACTAAATGATTGTATTAGCTGTTTTGTTTCAACTTTTTTTTACAAATTCTGCTAGAGATGGATGCTTATGTTGGACACCTTTATTTTCATTTGCTCTAATTTTGCGTTGCTTTCTACGGAGTTGTCTTTTCGTAGGCATTCTTTAGGGTCTGTTGAAAAAAATAAAGAATATATGGGTTGGGGTGTTCTGGAATGTATGTGTGATGTGTGCATGAGTGTTTGAGTAAGATGATAAAGATGTATGTAATGGTGTGTGATTGTGCATTGGGAATTAAAACTAGTAGGGGTAGGTATTCTTGAATTTATGTGTCACTAAACTGGGGTTCAGATGACAATAAAAGAAGTAAGCTAGTGGTGTGGAAAAGTACAAATAGTAAATGTAATGTATACAATTAAAACAGTTGTTTGTTCTATAATATGAAAATTGTAGTGGTTCAGTTGGCTAATTTGTGTGTCCAAAAATAGAAATTTGTGGGCCATTCTGGTTGTGAATCGTTGTTTACAACATGGACATTTTTCCACAAAATGGTACAAAATCTCTATTTTAAGAAACCAAAATAGCTGGTATTAGTGTTATAGTATATTTGATTAATAATATAAATAATATGGTGATATTTTACTTACTTTTTTTTAAAATGAACAGGTAACTTCTTTGTTTTTCTTTCTTCTTCGAATTCGGCTGCTTCTTTTCAGGAAACGGGTCTTCACTGCAACTGTGAAAGCTTCAAATTAGTAACTTTGTTTGTATGTAGCACTGTTTTTAATTTAGATATTGATTTTTTTAATTAAAATCCTCAGTGCCTTCTGTAAAACTATTAAACTAATTTATTTACATAAGATACATTGCATCAGTTCAGTGTATATGATATGTTCTTAATGAACAAATTGTATTGAATGACTAACTGTAGCAAAAATAAAATATCTTTACTATGTCTTGTGAAATTTATAATATATTAGTGAATACCACTATTTCTGTAAGTAAACTGTTCTAGGTAATAGCACCTCAATGTCATGTCTAATTTAAAGTAATTAAGTAAATAAATAAATAAAAACAAAAAATATGAAATTGTATAAGTATTTTTATAAAGGTTTAAACATAGATTGTGTTTGCATGCAATTTTGTTTGAATATATGTAGTCTATATATTTCATTTAAAAAATGTTAGTTTAACATTATTTGAGTGTGTGTGTTTAAAGAAAGTAAAAAGTATAAAGGTGTATAAGTGGTAGTTGATTTTAGGAAATTGAAAAAAGTACAGTAAATTCATTTAACAGATTTTACAAGGTAAAAGTCTGTTTGAAAATGTGTTCATCTACCATAGCTCTCAAGTCACACGCTTTTGGCGGGTGTCACACGCCTTGTAAAGGGCAGACTCACCCGCCAAGCCTCCTGCACGCCCATTCATTCCAATGGGCGTCTCACCCGCTAAAAACAAAATCGGGTGATTTCACCCGCCTGTAAAACAAAAATGGTTGAGAGCTATGTCATGTACTATACAGAAAATATGCATACCTGAAGTTTGTGTTCATGCATATGGATATGCTTGGAGCTGCAAGTAGAAATCTTGAAGACTTGTACAGTATTTGTGGTAGATGCTGCTTGCCAATGATATGACACTTGTACTCAGAGAGATTCAGAGTACATTTGCAGTGCTGATCTATGATGATGCAGTTAGATGTAGAGGTCTTGAATGTGATTGGTGCATGGTCATGTGATTTTTGAGTTACATCCAATGAGGGAATGGCAGAGAGAGTGTAGTGGAAATGGTAGAAGGGCTGTTCATGTTACAATATGTCCGCGGACATGGCGGTAGTTCCAGGACATCGGGAGTTACATCCCGGGATTTTTGGGTTCAGAAGTCATGCAAATGAGAATAAGCACTGAAAGGGATTGGTCAGGAAAGTTTGGTGGGTGTGTTGTGCCAGGAGAGATTTTTTGAGATACTCTTTTTGCTGAGAGAACAAAAGATAGCTATGGCTGTGTGTTTCAGAAAACAGATTGTTTGGATTTTAGGAGATTCGTGGATACATTGGTTGAAGGTGCATGCAGAAAGCTGTGGAGTAGCTGTAGATCTTGGATTCCCACATGTGGAAGTACACTGGCATGGAGTACGTGGAATGAAGTGGTTGGATTTGCTACCTCTCTGTGCTACTTTGGAGACAGAGCAACATCCAGACATAATTGTAATTCATTGTGGAGGGAACAGTTTAGGGCATGTGACTGGATTTTTTTTGCAATTTGCTATGAAAGAAGGACTGAGGAAGGTTATGGACATGTTTCCTAATTCGCAAGTGATATTTTCACGGATTGCGCAGAGACAAATGTGGCTTCGTTCTTCTTCATTTGGTCCACAAATGGAAAAAGCAAGGCGCAATGTTAATAAGGCTGTTTGTGGGTTTCTAAGAGATTTTGGCATGTCTTCTTTTCACAATGAAAATATTATGTTTTGTAGTACATACAATTTTCGCAGAGATGGAGTCCATCTTACTTATGCTGGCAATCAGATTTTTCTGAGAAATGTACAAAATGCATTGCGACCTTTTTTGGAATTACAACAATGATTTTGAAGTAGATGTTAAGCATTTACAATTTTTGACTTACAAACACCACCCAAAGGCTCTTTTCAGAGCCACCACTTCTTTCCAGAGAAAATTACAATGTTTTTGATGGAGTAGTAACCCAATTTCTTTAATGTTCGCGAACTGTTCGCGGACTTCTAAAAAATACAAAGAGCCCTGCTTCATTTATTTTCACTTCTATTTTTTAACTGGGAAAGGCGGCTCTGAAAAGAGCCTTATTTTTTTTTTATTTTTGTAATTTTGTATTTTTTTTGGTTTTTCAGACACGACACAGTAGGAGAGGAGGGTAAAGGAGGGTAAAGGGTGGGACACCAACCACAGGGATAAGAAAGGGCGAGCTGAGAGAGGAAGATGTAGAGTGGGTTTTATTTGGGTAGTGAGCAGGTCTTCTCGTGCTCTGAGACGATAGTCTCAAAAGCACTCCGAAGTCGCTCCCCCCTGCAGAGTACTGTGTCACAGTACATACATACAACTGTGACCCTCGAAAGGTAAGGGTCATCAGCATTCTGTATGGCCTGTGAGGCAGCTTGAGAAAGACGCTGTCCCACAGAGGTGGTCCTTGTGGTGACAGGATCAGAAACAGAGGATGAAGTAGAGGAAATCAACCTGCTACGTTCTTCGCAAGGTACAACCCTGCAAATAGCCCCAGAGTGAAATGACCTCAGGTGTCGCTTCATAGTAGTGGTCCCAAAGCTGTAGTTACCATGCTTCCCGCGACTGAGTATCATTTTGCACTCATTGCAGGTAACATGGTTCGCACGAGCCTTAGGACCATTCCCATGAATGGTAAATAACCGCCACACCCAAGACTCACGCCTAGTGCGGGTAGTAGGGATTTCCTCTACCTCATTCTCATCATCCTCTTCTTCCTCCTCCGCATCCTCACTCCTGTTCCCCTCTTCAGGCCCTTGGGGAGGTGGTGGTGGTGGAGGGGGTGGTGGTGGTGCTGAAGCAGGTGCAGCACCAAGTGGCAGTTCAGCAGCCAAGGATGCCATGTCGATGATGGTGTAGTCTGCAGGTGGCAGCAAAAATCACTGTGTTCTGAAGAATAGCCAGAAACAGAATGGGAATAAGCTCTTGGGCGTGGTCTTTTATAGGGGTGCTTGTGCGCGGTCCGCGGACATGCGCACTGTGCGCGGACAGATCGAACACAAAAAAAGGATCGGAAAGTTTCAAAAGGTATATAGAAAGTCAAGATTGCTATGTGGGACTTGTGGCATGGTGAGATTTTATTGAAAAATATTATGGATTAACTGAAAATGTACTTTTAAATTGTTCGGGGACACGGACAGTGTCCGCATTTCAGGACACACGATGAGTGTGGGCGCGGTCATATGATCTGTTTGCGAACTAGGCTGCGAAGGAAGCGCCTGTCCGCAGGACACCAAGTGCACGGAGATTGGTTAGCGCATGCGCATTGATGTCCTACGGACACTGTTCGGGTTCTGAATTAATTAAAAGTGCGTCACACGTGAAACGAATATTTCAGGACACTGCGTGTGTTCTTAGAACAGTTTAAACTTGGTAGCGAACAGTAAGGACAGATATAGTGTTCTTCAGGACACGTGTAATTTAGTTTATGTAGGAACATTTCAGGACACCAATTGTGTTTTTAGAACACTTTCAATTGGGTAGCGAACACTACGAACAGTTGTACTGTTGTTCAGGACACATCATTTTCGTGTATTTAGGAACATTTCAGGACAGCAATTGTGTTCTTAGGACAGTTTTAAGTTGATAGCGAACATTAAGGACAGATATGGTGTTCTTTAGAACACTTTAATTTTTGTTTCTTTACGAACATTTCAGGACACCACGTGTGTTCTTAGAACAGTTTCAACTTTCTAGCGAACAGTATGAACAGGTGTGGTGTTCTTCAGGACACCTCCATTTTCGTTTATGTACGAACATTTCAGAACACTCGCACTGTCCGCGGACACTTTTATTGTTTTTTTTTTAAAAAACGGAAACTGTTCACAATACAATATAAAAATTAAACTTTATTTAACATATATTAATAATTTATGACAGAGAAGGTGAGGCAGAAACAGAAACAAAAACAGGAGAATTTGGGGTTTCAACATGATTGGTATTAGGTGAGGAAGGGATGGAAATCTCATCAAAACGTTTTGGATTATGGAGAGGGTTTGTGGATAATTGACTGGGATATGGTGAGGAGGGACAAGTACATGTGGGGCAATGGTATGACGTTTTTGTTTTAAAATGATCTTCAAAAAAAGTTTTCAAATTATTAAAATTGGTCAACAGTAAATCAATTTTTTCTTTTATGTTGTCAAGTGTGTTTTCCATAACAGCTTCTTCAAAGGTAGTTTCTATTTTGTTATGCTCTGTATAAAAAAATATGTATATGTTAAATGTATACAAAATAATAATATTTAAATGGTTTATATTATAAAGTGTTTACCATTAGTTTCACTATCTTGTGACATTTCTTCATGTGGGAAATTGTCCTCTAGCCATTCCAGAGTACTAGACATTTCTGTGAGAAAAAAAAAGAAAAGATAATATATTTTTTAATCTAATACAGAAAGTTTATAAATATATGAGTAACATGAAGTACACTTACTATTTCTGGTAAGATAAGTCCTATGTATTCAGTGCGTCTGGTCTTGTTCTCAGTTCTGTTGTGTCTGTGAGGTAATTATGTTGGAAGCCAATTTATGTTCTTGTGGTATATTCCATTTCAGAACATATTGTATTTAAATGAATGGTTAGTGTGTTACATATATGGGTTACATTTCTTATGTATTACTATATATAATGTGTTTGTGTGCTGCTTTTTGAATTTGTTAAATGTTCTTATATTATGATATAACAATCAAACAAACCCCCCCCCCCCACAAAGTTTTTAGGTAGTGGTACTGTTCTCCGAACATGTCCGCGAACATTAAATAATTTCGCGGACATCAAGTTCATAAGAAGAGATCTAGTCAGTTCCATATGACATGTATATAAAGTCAAAGTCATTATTGTTAAGTTTTGCTACTAAAAACCTATGAAATTCCGTGAAATAACTTTGTTAAAGGGACATTATGGTTAAGTTGCGCTACTAAAAACCTATGAAATTCAGTGAAAAAAACTTTGTTAAAGGGACGTTATGGTTAAGTTGCGCTACTAAAAACCTATGAAATTCAGTGAAAAAAACTTTGTTAAAGGGACGTTATGGTTAAGTTGCGCTACTAAAAACCTATGAAATTCAGTGAAAAAACTTTGTTAAAGGGACGTTATGGTTCCAAGTAAAACCGAAAAACCCTTCAAATTCGCCAGTTATGGTAAGCTAAGCAACCATAACTCACGCCACCACCGTGCTATGCTATGCTAAGACTAACACCCAGGACATCAAAGATGACATCACAGTTTTTTTCACTGAATATATATATATATATATATATATATATATATATATATATATATATATATATATATTACATGGCCATGTAGTTATGGTTAAGTTGCTGTTTCCATAGGAAGAACACATATTGGGCGGCTTATAACTTCGCTCCCCCTGGACGAATTCTCAACTGAATGTTGAAAGTTTGAAAGTTTGGTGAGGTTTGGTCCGGGGGGGGCAAAGTTATAGGGGGGGTCCCGAAACTTATTTTTTTCCCACAGACATAATGGGAAAAAACTTTTCTCACGCCTACAGCCCAAATCGCTGGACGGATTTACACCAAATTTGCAGCAGGAGCGGTGGCTTGGTCCCGAAAGCGTGCTTTTTAAAAAAAATGTGGTGTAAATCCGTCCAGTAGTTTTTTTTTTAAATGACAAAAATGTAAGTGAAAAAAATTAGTGACATCTATGTCCGCTTCGCGGACACAATTCCCTGTTCGCTCCGCGGACAGGACAGGGATTGGGCAAGCGGCTTGCTTGATGTCCGCGGACATGTGATGCGTCTCCCATTGGCTGCGGTGAAGCGTGCAGTGCGTCGTATTTTCAGAGACGGTCGCCATCTTTGTTTATCCCATCGAGAGGCTTTGCTAACTGGAGCGAGATCTGCCACCTGCACAGTAAGTGTCTCCCTCCTGATCCCTCCACCCCGCTCATGCCCTGTGTCTCCGCTCATACCCTGTGTCTCTCTTCTGTTCCCCCCACACCCCGCTCATGGCTGTGTGTCTCTCCTGTACCCCCCACCCCCTGCTCATGCCCCGTGTCTTCCTCCTGTTCCTCCCACTCCCGCTCATGCCCAGTGTCTCTCTCCTGTTCCCCCCACCCCTGCTCATGCCCCGTGTCTCTCTCCTGTTCCCTCCACCCCACTGGTCATGCCCCATGTCTCCCTCGTGGTCCCCCCACCCCCCGCTCATGCGCCGTGTCTTCCTTCTGTTCCCCCCACCCCCCGCCTCATGCCCCGTGTCTGTCTCCTGTTCCCTCCACCCCCGCTCATGCCCTGTGTCTCCGTCCTGTTCCCCCCAGCCCCCACTCATGCCCCGTGTATCCCTCCTGTACCTCCCATCCCCCGCTCATGCCCCGTGTCTCTAACCTGTTCCCCCCACCCCCTGCTCATGCCCTGTGTCTCCCTCCTGTTCCCCCCACCCCCGTTCATGCCCTGTGTATCCCTCCTGTACCCCGATCCCCTGCTCATGCCCTGTGTCTCCCCCATGTTCCCCCCACCCCCCGTGCATGCCCCGTGTCTGTCTCCTGTTCCACCCACCGCCCGCTCATGTCCCGTGTCTTTCTCCTGTTACCCCCCACCCCCGCTCATGCCCCGTGTCTCCCTCTTGTTCCCCCCACCCCCTGCTCATGCCCTGTGTCTCCCCCATGTTCCCCCCACCCCCCGCTCATGCCCCATGTCTTTCTCCTGTTCCCCCTACACCCTGCTCATGCCGCGTGTCTCCCTCCTGTTCCCACCATCCCCCGCTGATGCCCCGTGTCTCCCTCCTGTTCAACCCACCACCCGCTGATGCCCCGTGTCTCCCTCCTGTTCCCCCCACCCCCCGCTCATGGCCAGTGTCTCCCTCCTGTATCCCCCCAACCCCCGCTCATCCCCCGTGTCTCTCGTCTGTTCCCCTCAGCCCCCGCTCATGCCCCGTGTCTCCCTCCTGTTCAACCCACCACCCGCTGATGCCCCGTGTCTCCCTCCTGTTCCCCCCACCCCCCGCTCATGGCCAGTGTCTCCCTCCTGTATCCCCCCAACCCCCGCTCATGCCCCGTGTCTCTCGTCTGTTCCCCTCAGCCCCCGCTCATGCCCCGTGTCTCTCTCCTGTTCCCACCACCCCCCGCTCATGCCCCGTGTCTCCCTCCTGTTCCCCCAACCCCTGCTCATGCCCCGTGTCTCCCTCCTGTTCCCCCCACCGCCCGCTCATGCCCCATGTCTCCCTTCTGTACCCCCCACCCCCTGCTCATGCCCCGTGTCTCTCTCCTGTTGCCTCCAACCCCTGCTCATGCCCCATGTCTCTCTCCTGTTCCCCCCACCCCCACTCATGTCCCGTGTGTCTCTCCTGTTCCCCCCACCCCCCGCTCATGCCCCATGTCTTTCTCCTGTTCCCACCCACCCCCCGCTCATGTCCCGTGTCTCCCTCCTGTTCCCCCCACCCCCGCTCATGCCCTGTGTCTCCCTCCTGTACCCCCCCACCCCCGCACATGCCCCGTGTCTCTCTTCTGTTCCCCCACCCCCCGCTCATGCCCTGTGTCTCTCTCCTGTTGCTTCCAACCCCCGCCTCATGCCCCGTGTCTTCCTCCTGTTCCCTCCACCCCCGCTCATGCCCTGTGTCTCCGTCCTGTTCCCCCCAGCCCCCACTCATGCCCCGTGTATCCCTCCTGTACCTCCCATCCCCCGCTCATGCCCCGTGTCTCTAACCTGTTCCCCCCAACCCCCTGCTCATGCCCTGTGTCTCCCTCCTGTTCCCCCCACCCCCGTTCATGCCCCGTGTATCCCTCCTGTACCCCGATCCCCTGCTCATGCCCCATGTCTCTCTCCTGTAGCCCCCCACCCCCGTGCATGCCCCGTGTCTCTCTCCTGTTCCACCCACCGCCCGCTCATGTCCCGTGTCTTTCTCCTGTTACCCCCCACCCCCGCTCATGCCCCGTGTCTCCCTCTTGTTCCCCCCACCCCCTGCTCATGCCCTGTGTCTCCCCCATGTTCCCCCCAACCCCCGCTCATGCCCCATGTCTTTCTCCTGTTCCCCCCACACCCCGCTCATGGCCTGTGTGTCTCTCCTGTACCCCCCACCCCCTGCTCATGCCCCGTGTCTTCCTCCTGTTCCTCCCACTCCCGCTCATGCCCAGTGTCTCTCTCCTGTTCCCCCCACCCCTGCTCATGCCCCGTGTCTCTCTCCTGTTCCCTCCACCCCACTGGTCATGCCCCATGTCTCCCTCGTGGTCCCCCCACCCCCCGCTCATGCGCCGTGTCTTCCTTCTGTTCCCCCCACCCCCCGCCTCATGCCCCGTGTCTGTCTCCTGTTCCCTCCACCCCCGCTCATGCCCTGTGTCTCCGTCCTGTTCCCCCCAGCCCCCACTCATGCCCCGTGTATCCCTCCTGTACCTCCCATCCCCCGCTCATGCCCCGTGTCTCTAACCTGTTCCCCCCACCCCCTGCTCATGCCCTGTGTCTCCCTCCTGTTCCCCCCACCCCCGTTCATGCCCTGTGTATCCCTCCTGTACCCCGATCCCCTGCTCATGCCCTGTGTCTCCCCCATGTTCCCCCCACCCCCCGTGCATGCCCCGTGTCTGTCTCCTGTTCCACCCACCGCCCGCTCATGTCCCGTGTCTTTCTCCTGTTACCCCCCACCCCCGCTCATGCCCCGTGTCTCCCTCTTGTTCCCCCCACCCCCTGCTCATGCCCTGTGTCTCCCCCATGTCCCCCCCACCCCCCGCTCATGCCCCATGTCTTTCTCCTGTTCCCCCTACACCCTGCTCATGCCGCGTGTCTCCCTCCTGTTCCCACCATCCCCCGCTGATGCCCCGTGTCTCCCTCCTGTTCAACCCACCACCCGCTGATGCCCCGTGTCTCCCTCCTGTTCCCCCCACCCCCCGCTCATGGCCAGTGTCTCCCTCCTGTATCCCCCCAACCCCCGCTCATGCCCCGTGTCTCTCGTCTGTTCCCCTCAGCCCCCGCTCATGCCCCGTGTCTCCCTCCTGTTCAACCCACCACCCGCTGATGCCCCGTGTCTCCCTCCTGTTCCCCCCACCCCCGCTCATGGCCAGTGTCTCCCTCCTGTATCCCCCCAACCCCCGCTCATGCCCCGTGTCTCTCGTCTGTTCCCCTCAGCCCCCGCTCATGCCCCGTGTCTCTCTCCTGTTCCCACCACCCCCCGCTCATGCCCCGTGTCTCCCTCCTGTTCCCCCAACCCCTGCTCATGCCCCGTGTCTCCCTCCTGTTCCCCCCACCGCCCGCTCATGCCCCATGTCTCCCTTCTGTACCCCCCACCCCCTGCTCATGCCCCGTGTCTCTCTCCTGTTGCCTCCAACCCCTGCTCATGCCCCATGTCTCTCTCCTGTTCCCCCCACCCCCACTCATGTCCCGTGTGTCTCTCCTGTTCCCCCCACCCCCCGCTCATGCCCCATGTCTTTCTCCTGTTCCCACCCACCCCCCGCTCATGTCCCGTGTCTCCCTCCTGTTCCCCCCACCCCCGCTCATGCCCTGTGTCTCCCTCCTGTACCCCCCCACCCCCGCACATGCCCCGTGTCTCTCTTCTGTTCCCCCCACCCCCCGCTCATGCCCTGTGTCTCTCTCCTGTTGCTTCCAACCCCCGCCTCATGCCCCGTGTCTTCCTCCTGTTCCCTCCACCCCCGCTCATGCCCTGTGTCTCCGTCCTGTTCCCCCCAGCCCCCACTCATGCCCCGTGTATCCCTCCTGTACCTCCCATCCCCCGCTCATGCCCCGTGTCTCTAACCTATTCCCCCCAACCCCCTGCTCATGCCCTGTGTCTCCCTCCTGTTCCCCCCACCCCCGTTCATGCCCCGTGTATCCCTCCTGTACCCCGATCCCCTGCTCATGCCCCATGTCTCTCTCCTGTAGCCCCCCACACCCGTGCATGCCCCGTGTCTCTCTCCTGTTCCACCCACCGCCCGCTCATGTCCCGTGTCTTTCTCCTGTTACCCCCCACCCCCGCTCATGCCCCGTGTCTCCCTCTTGTTCCCCCCAACCCCCGCTCATGCCCCATGTCTTTCTCCTGTGCCCCCCACACTCTGCTCATGCCGCGTGTCTCCCTCCTGTTCCCACCATCCCCCGCTCATGCCCGTGTCTCCCTCCTGTTCAACCCACCACCCGCTGATGCCCCGTGTCTCCCTCCTGTTCCCCCCACCCCCCGCTCATGGCCAGTGTCTCCCTCCTGTATCCCCCCAACCCCCGCTCATGCCCCGTGTCTCTTGTCTGTTCCCCTCAGCCCCCGCTCATGCCCTGTGTCTCTCTCCTGTTCCCACCACCCCCCGCTCATGCCCCGTGTCTCCCTCCTGTTCCCCCAACCCCTGCTCATGCCCTGTGTCTCCCTCCTGTTCCCCCCACCGCCCGCTCATGCCCCATGTCTCCCTTCTGTACCCCCCACCCCCTGCTCATGCGCCGTGTCTCTCTCCTGTTGCCTCCAACCCCCGCTCATGCCCCGTGTCTCTCTCCTGTTCCCCCCACCCCCCGCTCATGCCCCATGTCTTTCTCCTGTTCCCACCCACCCCCCCGCTCATGTCCCGTGTCTCCCTCCTGTTCCCCCCACCCCCCGCTCATGCCCTGTGTCTCCCTCCTGTACCCCCCCACCCCCGCTCATACCCCGTGTCTCTCTTCTGTTCCCCCCACCCCCCGCTCATGCCCTGTGTCTCTCTCCTGTTGCTTCCAACCCCCGCTCATGCCCCGTGTCTCTCTCCTGTTCCCCCCACCTGCCGCTCATGCCCCGTGTCTCTCTCCTGTTCCCCCACCCCCCGCTCATGCCCCGTGTCTCTCTCCTGTTCCCTCCACCCCCTGCTCATGTCCCGTGTCTCCCTCCTGTTCCCCCACCCCCGCTCATGCCCCGTGTTTCCCTCCTGTTCCCCCCACCGCCCGCTCATGCCCCATGTCTCCCTTCTGTGCCCCCCACACCCTGCTCATGCCCTGTGTCTCTCTCCTGTTGCTTCTAACCCCCGCTCATGCCCCGTGTCTCTCTCCTGTCCCCCCACCCCCCGCTCATGCCCCATGTCTTTCTCCTGTTCCCACCCACCCCCCGCTCATGTCCGGTGTCTCCCTCCTGTTCCCCCCACCCCCCGCTCATGCCCTCTGTCTCCCTCCTGTACCCCCCAGCCCTGCTCATGCCCCGTGTCTCTCTTCTGTTCCCCCCACCCCCCGCTCATGCCCTGTGTCTCTCTCCTGTTCCCCCACCCCCTGCTCATGCCCCGTGTCTCCCTCATGTTCCCCCCACCCCCTGCTCATGTCCCGTGTCTCCCTCCTGTTCCCCCCACCCTCCGCTCATGCCCCGTGTCTCTCTCCTGTTCCCCCCACCCCCCGCTCATGCCCCGTGTCTTCCTCCTGTTCCCCCCACCCCTGGTCATGCCCCATGTCTCTTTTCTGTTCCCCCACCCCTCGCTCATGCCCTGTGTCTCTCTCATGTTGCCCCCCCACCCCACACTCATGCCCAGTGTCTCTCTCCTGTTCCCCACAACCCCCACTCATGCCTCGTGTTGTTCTCCTGTGCCCCCCACCCCGGCTCATGCCCAGTGTCTCCCTCCTGTTCCCCCCACCCCCCGGTGATGCCCCGTGTCTCTCTCCTGTTGCCCCCACCCCCTGCTCATGTCCCGTGTCTCCCTCCTGTTCCCCCCACCCCCGCTCATGCCCCGTGTTTCCCTCCTGTTCCCCCCACCGCCCGCTCATGCCCCATGTCTCCCTTCTGTGCCCCCCACACCCCGCTCATGCCCTGTGTCTCTCTCCTGTTGCTTCCAACCCCCGCTCATGCCCCGTGTCTCTCTCCTGTTCCCCCCAACCGCCACTCATGCCCCGTGTCTTTCTCCTGTTCCCCCACCCCCCACTCATGTCCCGTGTCTCTCTCCTGTCCCCCCACCCCCCGCTCATGCCCCATGTCTTTCTCCTGTTCCCACCCACCCCCCGCTCATGTCCGGTGTCTCCCTCCTGTTCCCCCCACCCCCCGCTCATGCCCTCTGTCTCCCTCCTGTACCCCCCAGCCCTGCTCATGCCCCGTGTCTCTCTTCTGTTCCCCCCACCCCCCGCTCATGCCCTGTGTCTCTCTCCTGTTCCCCCACCCCCTGCTCATGCCCCGTGTCTCCCTCCTGTTCCCCCCACCCCCTGCTCATGTCCCGTGTCTCCCTCCTGTTCCCCCCACCCTCCGCTCATGCCCCGTGTCTCTCTCCTGTTCCCCCCACCCCCCGCTCATGCCCCGTGTCTTCCTCCTGTTCCCCCCACCCCTGGTCATGCCCCATGTCTCTCTTCTGTTCCCCCACCCCTCGCTCATGCCCTGTGTCTCTCTCATGTTGCCCCCCCACCCCACACTCATGCCCAGTGTCTCTCTCCTGTTCCCCACAACCCCCACTCATGCCTCGTGTTGTTCTCCTGTGCCCCCCACCCCGGCTCATGCCCAGTGTCTCCCTCCTGTTCCCCCCACCCCCCGGTGATGCCCCGTGTCTCTCTCCTGTTGCCCCCACCCCCGCTCATGCCCCGTGTCTCCCTCCTGTTCCCCTTGCTCATGCCCCATTTCTTTCTCCTGTTCCACCCACCCCCGCTCATGCCCCGTGTCTCCCTCCTGTACCCTCAACCCCCGCTCATGCACCGTGTCTCTCTCCTGTTGCCCCCCAGCCCCGCTCATGCCCCGTGTCTCTCTCCTGTTCCCCCACCCCCCGCTCTTACCCCGTGTCTTTCTCCTGTTCCCCCCCACCTCCCCCGCTCATGCACTGTGTCTCCCTCGTGTTCCACTAACCCCCATGCATACCCCGTGTCTCTCTCCTGTTCCCACACCCCCCGCTCTTGCCCTGTGTCTTTCACCTGTTTCCCCCAACTCCCCCTCATGCCCCGTGTCTCCCTCCTGTTCCCCCCTTCCCCTGCTCATGCCTCGTGTCTCTCCCCTGTTCCCCCAACCCCCCCTCATGCCCCATGTCTGTCTTCTCTTCCCGCCGCTCATGCCCTGTGTCTCCCTCCTGTTCCCCCCACCCCCCGCTCATGCCCCATGTCTCTCTCCTTCCCCCACCTCACGCTCATGCCCTGTGTCTCTCTTCTGTTTCTCCCACAACCTGCTCATGGCCTGTGTCTCCCTCCTGTTCCCCCCACCCCCTGCTCATGCCCCATGTCTCTCTCCTGTTCCCCCCAACCCCCGTTCATGCCCCATGTCTCCCTTCTGTGCCGCCCACACCCCGCTCATGCCCTGTGTCTCTCTCCTGTTGCTTCCAACCCCCGCTCATGCCCCGTGTCTCTCTCCTGTTCCCCCCAACCGCCGCTCATGCCCCGTGTCTTTCTCCTGTTCCCCCACCCCCCACTCATGTCCCGTGTCTCTCTCCTGTCCCCCCACCCCCCGCTCATGCCCCATGTCTTTCTCCTGTTCCCACCCACCCCCCGCTCATGTCCGGTGTCTCCCTCCTGTTCCCCCCACCCCCCGCTCATGCCCTCTGTCTCCCTCCTGTACCCCCCAGCCCTGCTCATGCCCCGTGTCTCTCTTCTGTTCCCCCCACCCCCCGCTCATGCCCTGTGTCTCTCTCCTGTTCCCCCACCCCCTGCTCATGCCCCGTGTCTCCCTCCTGTTCCCCCCACCCCCTGCTCATGTCCCGTGTCTCCCTCCTGTTCCCCCCACCCTCCGCTCATGCCCCGCGTCTCTCTCCTGTTCCCCCCACCCCCCGCTCATGCCCCGTGTCTTCCTCCTGTTCCCCCCACCCCTGGTCATGCCCCATGTCTCTCTTCTGTTCCCCCACCCCTCGCTCATGCCCTGTGTCTCTCTCATGTTGCCCCCCCACCCCACACTCATGCCCAGTGTCTCTCTCCTGTTCCCCACAACCCCCACTCATGCCTCGTGTTGTTCTCCTGTGCCCCCCCCCGGCTCATGCCCAGTGTCTCCCTCCTGTTCCCCCCACCCCCCGGTGATGCCCCGTGTCTCTCTCCTGTTGCCCCCGCCCCCGCTCATGCCCCGTGTCTCTCTCCTGTTCCCCTTGCTCATGCCCCATTTCTTTCTCCTGTTCCACCCACCCCCGCTCATGCCCCGTGTCTCCCTCCTGTACCCTCAACCCCCGCTCATGCACCGTGTCTCTCTCCTGTTGCCCCCCAGCCCCGCTCATGCCCCGTGTCTCTCTCCTGTTCCCCCACCCCCCGCTCTTGCCCCGTGTCTTTCTCCTGTTCCCCCCCACCTCCCCCGCTCATGCACTGTGTCTCCCTCGTGTTCCACTAACCCCCATTCATACCCCGTGTCTCTCTCCTGTTCCCACACCCCCCGCTCTTGCCCTGTGTCTTTCTCCTGTTTCCCCCAGCCCCCCCTCATGCCCCGTGTCTCCATCCTGTTCCCCCCTCCCACTGCTCATGCCCCGTGTCTCTCTCCTGTTCACCCAAACCCCCCTCATGCCCCATGTCTGTCTTCTGTTCCCGCCGCTCATGCCCTGTGTCTCCCTCCTGTTCCCCCCACCCCCCGCTCATGCCCCGTGTCTCTCTCCTTCCCCCACCTCACGCTCATGCCCTGTGTCTCTCTTCTGTTCCTCCCACAAGTTGCTCATGGCCTGTGTCTCCCTCCTGTTCCCCCCACCCCCTGCTCATGCCCCATATCTCTCTCCTGTTCCCCCCAACCCCCGCTCATGCCCCGTGTCTCTCTCCTGTTCCCCCCACCCCCCACTCATGCCCCGTGTCTCTCTCCTGTTCTTCCCACCACCGCTCATGCCCCGTGTCTCCCTCCTGTTCCCTCCAACCCCCGCTCATGCCCCGTGTCTCTCTCCTGTTCCCCCCACCCCCCACTCATGCCCCGTGTCTCTCTCCTGTTCTTCCCACCACCGCTCATGCGCCGTGTCTCCCTCCTGTTCCCTCCAACCCCCGCTCATGCCCCATGTCGCCCTCCTGTTCCCTCCACCACCCACTCATGCCCCGTGTCTCCCTCCTGTTCCCCCACCCCCGCGCATGCCCCGTGTCACTCTTCTGTACCCCCCCACCCCGCTTATGCCCCGTGTCTCTCTCCTGTTCCACTCACCCCCAGTCATGCCCCGTGTCTCCCTCCTGTTCCCCCATCGCCCGCTCATGCCCCGTGTCTTCCTTCTGTACCCGCCACCTCCTGCTCATGCCCCGTGTCTCTCTCCTGTTCCCCCCACCCCCGCTCATACCCGTTGTCTTTTTCCTGTTCCCCTCACCCCCCGCTCATGCCCCGTGTCTCTCTCCTGTTCCCCCCACGCCCCCGCTCATGCCACGTGTCGCCCTCCTGTTCCCCCCACCCCCCGCTCTTGCCCTGTGTCTCCCTCCTGTACCCACCCCATGCTCATGCCCTATGTCTGTCTCCTGTTGCCCCCACCCCCCGCACATTCCCCGTGTCTCTCTCATGTTCCCCCCACCTTCCGCTCATGCCCCGTTTCTCTCTCCTGTTCCCCCCACCCCCCGCTCATGCCCCGTGTCTCTCTCCTGTTGCCCCCCACCCCTGCTCATGCCCCGTGTCTCCGCCCTGTTCCCACCACCCCCCGCTCATGCCCCGTGTCGCCCTCCTGTTCCCCCCAACCCCCGCTCTTGCCCTGTGTCTCCCTCCTGTACCCACCCCACGCTCATGCCCTGTGTCTGTCTCCTGTTGCCCCCCACCCCCTGCACATTCCCCGTGTCTCTCTCATGTTCCCACACCTTCCGCTCATGCCCCGTTTCTCTCTCCTGTTCCCCCCCACCCCCCGCTCATGCCCCGTGTCTCTCTCCTGTTGCCCCCCACCCCTGCTCATGCCCCGTGTCTCCGCCCTGTTCCCACCACCCCCCGCTCATGCCCCGTGTCTCCCTCCTGTGCTGCCCACGCCCTGCTCATGCCCCGTGTCTCCCTCCTGAACCCCCCACCCCCTGCTCATGCCCCGTGTCTCTCTCCTGTTGCCCCCTACCCCCGTTCATGCCCTGTGTCTCCCTCCTTTTCCCCCCACCCCCCGCTCTTGCCCTGTGTCTCCCTCCTGTACCCCCACCTCCCGCTCATGCCCCGTGTCTCTTTTCTGTTCCCCTCACCCCGCGCTCATGCCCCATGTCTCTCTCCTGTTCCCCCCATCCCCCGCTCATGCCCTGTGTCTCCCTCCTGGTCAACCCACCACCCGCTCATGCCCCGTGTCTCCCTCCTCTATCCCCACCCCCCCGCTCATGCCCCATGTCTCTCTTCTGTTCCCCGCAGCACCCGCTCATGCCCGTGTCCCCCTCCTGTTCCCACCACCCCCCGCTCATGCCCCTTGTCTCCCTCCTGTTCCCCCCACCCCTGCTCATGCCCCGTGTCTCCCTCCTGATCCCCCCACCGCCCGCTCATGCCCTGTGTCTCCCTTCTGTACCCGCCAGCCCCGGCTCATGCCTGTGTCTCTCTCCTTTAGCCTCCAACCCCCGCTCATGCCCCGTGTCTCTCTCCTGTTCCCCCCATCCCCCGCTCATGCCCCGTGTCTTTCTCCTGTTCCCCCCACCCCCCGCTCATGCCCTGTGTCTCTCTTCTGTTCCCCTGACCCCCGCTCATGCCCTGTGTCTCTCTTGTTCCCCCCACCCCGCGTCTCCCTCTAGTTCCCCCCCCCTGTGTCTCCCTCCTGTTCCCCCCACCCCCTGCTCATGTCCCGTGTCTCCCTCCTGTTCCCCCGACCCTCCGGTCATGCCCCGTGTCTCTCTCCTGTTCCCCCCACCGCCGCTCATGCCCCGTATCTCCCTCCTGTTCCCCCCACCCCCCACTAATGCCCCGTGTCTCTCTCCTGTTCCCCCCACCCCCCGCTCATGCCCCGTGTCTTTTTCCTGTTCCCCCACCCCCCCGCTCATGCCCCGTGTCTCTCTCCTGTTCCCCCCACCCCCCGCTCATGCCCTGTGTCTTTCTCCTGTTCCCCCAGCCCCCGCTCATGTCCCGTGTCCCCCTTCTGTTCCCCCCACCCCGCTCATGCCCCGTGTCTCCCTCCTGTACCCCCCACCCTTCCGCTCATGCCCCGTGTCTCTCTTCTGTTCCCCCCAACCGCGGCTCATGCCCCGTCGCTCTCTCCTGTATTTCCCACCCCCCCCCTCATGTCCTGTGTCTCTCTCCTGTTCCGCCCACCCCCCGCTCATGCCCCATGTCTCCCTCCTGTTCCCCCCACCCCCCGCTCATGCCCTGTGTCTCCCTCCTGTACCCACCCTCCCCACGCTCATGCCCTGTGTCTCTCTCCTGTTGCCCCCCAACCCCCGCTCATTCGCTGTGTCTCTCTCATGTTCCCCCCACCCCCGCTCATGCCCCATGTCTCCCTCCTGTTCCCCCCAACACCCGCTCATGCCCCGTGTCTCACTTCTGTACCCGCCACCCCGACGCTCATGCCCCGTGTTTCTCTCCTGTGGCCTCCAACCCCCACTCATGCCCCGTGTCTCCCTTCTTTACCCGCCACCCCCGCTCATGCCCAGTGTTTGTCTTGTGTTGCCTCCAAACCCCACTCATGCTCCGTGTCTCTCTCCTTTTCCCCCCACCCCCCGCTCATGCCCCGTGTCTTTTTCCTGTTCCCCCACCCCCTGCTCATGCCCCGTGTCTCTCTCCTGTTCCCCCCACCCCCCGCTCATGCCCCGTGTCTTTCTCCTGTTCCCCCAGCCCCCGCTCATGTCCCGTGTCCCCCTTCTGTTCCCCCCACCCCACTCATGCCCCGTGTCTCCCTCCTGTACCCCCCACCCTTCCGCTCATGCCCCATGTCTCTCTTCTGTTCCCCCCAACCCCGGCTCATGCCCCGTCTCTCTCTCCTGTATTTCCCACCCCCCGCTCATGCCCCGTGTCTCTCTCCTGTTTCCCCCACCCCCCGCTCATGCCCCGTGTCTCCCTCCTGTTCCCCCCACCTCCTGCTCATGCCCTGTGTCTCCCTCCTGTACCCACCCTCCCCACGCTCATGCCCTGTGTCTCTCTCCTGTTGCCCCCCAACCCCTGCTCATTCCCCGTGTCTCTCTCATGTTCCCCCCACTCCCGCTCATGCCCCATGTCTCCCTCCTGTTCCCCCGACCCTTCCGCTCATGCCCCGTGTCTCTCTTCTGTTCCCCCCAACCCCGGCTCATGCCCCGTCTCTCTCTCCTGTATTTCCCACCCCCCGCTCATGCCGCGTGTCTCTCTCCTGTTCCCCCCACCCCCCGCTCATGCCCCGTGCCTCCCTCCTGTTCCCCCCACCCCCCGCTCATGCCCTGTGTCTCCCTCCTGTACCCACCCTCCCCACGCTCATGCCCTGTGTCTCTCTCCTGTTGCCCCCCAACCCCCGCTCATTCCCCGTGTCTCTCTCCTGTTCCCCCCACCCCCACTCATGCCCCATGTCTCCCTCCTGTTCCCCCCACCACCCGCTCATGCCCCGTGTCTCACTTCTGTACCCGCCACCCCGACGCTCATGCCCCGTGTTTCTCTCCTGTGGCCTCCAACCCCCACTCATGCCCCGTGTCTCCCTTCTGTACCCGCCACCCCCGCTCATGCCCAGTGTTTGTCTTGTGTTGCCTCCAACCCCCACTCATGCCCCGTGTCTCTCTCCTGTTCCCCCCACCCCCCGCTCATGCCCCGTGTCTTTTTCCTGTTCCCCCACCCCCTGCTCATGCCCCGTGTCTCTCTCCTGTTCCCCCCACCCCCCGCTCATGCCCCGTGTCTTTCTCCTGTTCCCCCAGCCCCCGCTCATGTCCCGTGTCCCCCTTCTGGTCCCCCCACCCCCCTCATGCCCCGTGTCTCCCTCCTGTACCCCCCACCCTTCCGCTCATGCCCCGTGTCTCTCTTCTGTTCCCCCCAACCCCGGCTCATGCCCCGTCTCTCTCTCCTGTATTTCCCACCCCCCGCTCATGCCCCGTGTCTCTCTCCTGTTCCCCCCACCCTCCGCTCATGCCTCGTGTCTCCCTCCTGTTCCCCCCACTCCCCGCTCATGCCCTGTGTCTCCCTCCTGTACCCACCCTCCCCACGCTCATGCCCCGTGTCTCACTTCTGTACCCGCTACCCCGACGCTCATGCCCCGTGTTTCTCTCCTGTGGCCTTCAACCCCCACTCATGCCCCGTGTCTCTCTCCTGTTCCCCCCACCCCCGCTCATGCCCCGTGTCTTTTTCCTGTTCCCCCCACCCCGCTCATGCCCCGTGTCTCCCTCCTGTACCCCCCCACCCCTCCGCTCATGCCCCGTGTCTCTCTTCTGTTCCCCCAACCCCAGCTCATGCCCCGTCTATCTCTCCTGTATTTCCCACCCCCCGCTCATGCCCCATGTCTCTCTCCTGTTCCCCTCACCCCCCGCTCATGCCCCGTGTCTCCCTCCTGTTCCCTCCACCCCCCGCTCATGCCCTGTGTCTCCCTCCTGTACCCACCCACCCCACGCTCATGCCCTGTGTCTCTCTCCTGTTGCCTCCAACCCCCGCTCATGCCCCGTGTCTCTCTGCTGTTCCCCCCACCCCCCGCTCATGCCCCGTGTCTTTTTCCTGTTCCCCCCACACCCCGCTCATGCCCTGTGTCTCTCCCCTGTTCCCCCCACCCCCCGCTCATGCCCCGTGTCTTTATCCTGTTCCCCCCCAGCCCCGCTCATGTCCCGTGTCTCCCTCCTGTTCCCCCCACCCCGCTCATGCCCCGTGTCTCCCTCCTGTACCTCCCCACATCCCCGCTCATGCCCCATCTCTCTCTCCTGTTCCCGCCACCCCCGCTCATGGCCCGTGTCTCTCTCCTGTTCCCCCCACCCCCCGCTCATGCCCTGTGTCTCTCTCCTGTTGCCCCCACCCCCCGCTCATGCCCCGTGTCTTTTGCCTGTTCCCCCCACACTCCGCTCATGACCCGTGTCTCTCTCCTGTTCCCCCCACCCCCCGCTCATGCCCGTGTCTTTATCCTGTTCTCCCCAGCCCCCGCTCATGTCCCGTGTCTCCCTCCTGTTGCCCCCAACCCGCGCTCATTCCCCGTGTCTCTCTCATGTTCCCCCCACCCCACGCTCATGCCCCATCTCTCTCTCCTGTTCCCGCCACCCCCGCTCATGCCCCATGTCTCTCTCCTGTTCCCCCCGCCCCCTGCTCATGCCCTGTGTCTCTCTCCTGTTGCCCCCCACCCCCTGCTCATGCCCCGTGTCTCCCTCCTGTTCCCCCCACCCCCTGTTCATGCCCCGTGTCTCCCTCCTGTGCCACCCACACCCCGCTCATGCCCCGTGTCTCTCTTCTGTTCCCCACAGCCCCCGCTCATGCCTCGTGTCCCTCTCCTGTTCCCACCAACCCCCGCTCATGCCCCCTGTCTCCCTCCTGTTCCCCCCACCCCCTGCTCATGCCCCATGTCTCTCTCCTGTTGCCTCCAACCCCCACTCATGCCCCGTGTCTCTCTCCTGTTCCCCCCACCCCCCGCTCATGCCCCGTGTCTTTCTCCTGTTCCCCCACCCCCGCTCATGCCCTGTGTCTCTCTCCTTTTCCCCCCACCCTCTGCTCATGTCCCGTGTCTCTCTCCTGTTCCCCCCACTCCCCGCTCATGCCCCGTGTCTCCCTCCTGTACCCTCCCACCCCCAGCTCATGCCCCGTGTCTCTCTTCTGTTCCCCCGACCCCCGCTCATGCCCTGTGTCTCTCTCTTGTTCCCCCCACCCCGCGTCTCCCTCTAGTTCCCCCCACCCCCTGCGTCTCCCTCCTGTTCCCCCCACCCCCTGCTCATGTCCCGTGTCTCTCTCCTGTTCCCCCCACCCCCCGCTCATGCCCCGTGTCTTTCTCCTGTTCCCCCAGCCCCCGCTCATGTCCCGTGTCCCCCTTCTGTTCCCCCCACCCCACTCATGCCCCGTGTCTCCCTCCTGTACCCCCCACCCTTCCGCTCATGCCCCATGTCTCTCTTCTGTTCCCCCCAACCCCGGCTCATGGCCCGTCTCTCTCTCCTGTATTTCCCACCCCCCGCTCATGCCCCGTGTCTCTCTCCTGTTTCCCCCACCCCCCGCTCATGCCCCGTGTCTCCCTCCTGTTCCCCCCACCTCCTGCTCATGCCCTGTGTCTCCCTCCTGTACCCACCCTCCCCACGCTCATGCCCTGTGTCTCTCTCCTGTTGCCCCCCAACCCCTGCTCATTCCCCGTGTCTCTCTCATGTTCCCCCCACTCCCGCTCATGCCCCATGTCTCCCTCCTGTTCCCCTGACCCTTCCGCTCATGCCCCGTGTCTCTCTTCTGTTCCCCCCAACCCCGGCTCATGCCCCGTCTCTCTCTCCTGTATTTCCCACCCCCCGCTCATGCCGCGTGTCTCTCTCCTGTTCCCCCCACCCCCCGCTCATGCCCCGTGCCTCCCTCCTGTTCCCCCCACCCCCCGCTCATGCCCTGTGTCTCCCTCCTGTACCCACCCTCCCCACGCTCATGCCCTGTGTCTCTCTCCTGTTGCCCCCAACCCCCGCTCATTCCCCGTGTCTCTCTCCTGTTCCCCCCACCCCCACTCATGCCCCATGTCTCCCTCCTGTTCCCCCCACCACCCGCTCATGCCCCGTGTCTCACTTCTGTACCCGCCACCCCGACGCTCATGCCCCGTGTTTCTCTCCTGTGGCCTCCAACCCCCACTCATGCCCCGTGTCTCCCTTCTGTACCCGCCACCCCCGCTCATGCCCAGTGTTTGTCTTGTGTTGCCTCCAACCCCCACTCATGCCCCGTGTCTCTCTCCTGTTCCCCCCACCCCCCGCTCATGCCCCGTGTCTTTTTCCTGTTCCCCCACCCCCTGCTCATGCCCCGTGTCTCTCTCCTGTTCCCCCCACCCCCCGCTCATGCCCCGTGTCTTTCTCCTGTTCCCCCAGCCCCCGCTCATGTCCCGTGTCCCCCTTCTGTTCCCCCCACCCCCCTCATGCCCCGTGTCTCCCTCCTGTACCCCCCACCCTTCCGCTCATGCCCCGTGTCTCTCTTCTGTTCCCCCCAACCCCGGCTCATGCCCCGTCTCTCTCTCCTGTATTTCCCACCCCCCGCTCATGCCCCGTGTCTCTCTCCTGTTCCCCCCACCCTCCGCTCATGCCTCGTGTCTCCCTCCTGTTCCCCCCACTCCCCGCTCATGCCCTGTGTCTCCCTCCTGTACCCACCCTCCCCACGCTCATGCCCTGTGTCTCTCTCGTGTTGCCCCCCAAACCCCGCTCATTCCCCGTGTCTCTCTCATGTTCCCCCCACCCCAGCTCATGCCCCATGTCTCCCTCCTGTTCCCCCCACCACCCGCTCATGCCCCGTGTCTCACTTCTGTACCCGCTACCCCGACGCTCATGCCCCGTGTTTCTCTCCTGTGGCCTTCAACCCCCACTCATGCCCCGTGTCTCTCTCCTGTTCCCCCCACCCCCCGCTCATGCCCCGTGTCTTTTTCCTGTTCCCCCCACCCCGCTCATGCCCCGTGTCTCCCTCCTGTACCCCCCCACCCCTCCGCTCATGCCCCGTAACTCTCTTCTGTTCCCCCAACCCCAGCTCATGCCCCGTCTCTCTCTCCTGTATTTCCCACCCCCCGCTCATGCCCCATGTCTCTCTCCTGTTCCCCTCACCCCCCGCTCATGCCCCGTGTCTCCCTCCTGTTCCCTCCACCCCCCGCTCATGCCCTGTGTCTCCCTCCTGTACCCACCCACCCCACGCTCATGCCCTGTGTCTCTCTCCTGTTGCCTCCAACCCCCGCTCATGCCCCGTGTCTCTCTGCTGTTCCCCCCACCCCCCGCTCATGCCCCGTGTCTTTTTCCTGTTCCCCCCACACCCCGCTCATGCCCTGTGTCTCTCCCCTGTTCCCCCCACCCCCCGCTCATGCCCCGTGTCTTTATCCTGTTCCCCCCCAGCCCCGCTCATGTCCCGTGTCTCCCTCCTGTTCCCCCCACCCCGCTCATGCCCCGTGTCTCCCTCCTGTACCTCCCCACATCCCCGCTCATGCCCCATCTCTCTCTCCTGTTGCCGCCACCCCCCGCTCATGGCCCGTGTCTCTCTCCTGTTCCCCCCACCCCCCGCTCATGCCCTGTGTCTCTCTCCTGTTGCCCCCACCCCCCGCTCATGCCCCGTGTCTTTTGCCTGTTCCCCCCACACTCCGCTCATGACCCGTGTCTCTCTCCTGTTCCCCCCACCCCCCGCTCATGCCCGTGTCTTTATCCTGTTCCCCCCCAGCCCCCGCTCATGTCCCGTGTCTCCCTCCTGTTGCCCCCAACCCGCGCTCATTCCCCGTGTCTCTCTCATGTTCCCCCCACCCCACGCTCATGCCCCATCTCTCTCTCCTGTTCCCGTCACCCCCGCTCATGCCCCATGTCTCTCTCCTGTTCCCCCCGCCCCCTGCTCATGCCCTGTGTCTCTCTCCTGTTGCCCCCCCACCCCCTGCTCATGCCCCGTGTCTCCCTCCTGTTCCCCCCACCCCCTGTTCATGCCCCGTGTCTCCCTCCTGTGCCACCCACACCCCGCTCATGCCCCGTGTCTCTCTTCTGTTCCCCACAGCCCCCGCTCATGCCTCGTGTCCCTCTTCTGTTCCCCACAGCCCCCGCTCATGCCTCGTGTCCCTCTCCTGTTCCCACCAACCCCCGCTCATGCCCCCTGTCTCCCTCCTGTTCCCCCCACCCCCTGCTCATGCCCCATGTCTCTCTCCTGTTGCCTCCAACCCCCACTCATGCCCCGTGTCTTTCTCCTGTTCCCCCACCCCCCGCTCATGCCCTGTGTCTCTCTCCTTTTCCCCCCACCCTCTGCTCATGTCCCGTGTCTCTCTCCTGTTCCCCCAACTCCCCGCTCATGCCCCGTGTCTCCCTCCTGTACCCTCCCACCCCCAGCTCATGCCCCGTGTCTCTCTTCTGTTCCCCCGACCCCCGTTCATGCCCTGTGTCTATCTCTTGTTCCCCCCACCCCGCGTCTCCCTCTAGTTCCCCCCACCCCCTGCGTCTCCCTCCTGTTCCCCCCACCCCCTGCTCATGTCCCGTGTCTCCCTCCTGTTCCCCCGACCCTCCGGTCATGCCCCGTGTCTCTTTCCTGTTCCCCCCACCGCCGCTCATGCCCCGTATCTCCCTCCTGTTCCCCCCACCCCCCACTAATGCCCCGTGTCTCTCTCCTGTTCCCCCCACCCCCCGCTCATGCCCCGTGTCTTTTTCCTGTTCCCCCACCCCCCCCGCTCATGCCCCGTGGCTCTCTCCTGTTCCCCCCACCCCCTGCTCATGCCCCGTGTCTTTCTCCTGTTCCCCCAGCCCCCGCTCATGTCCCGTGTCCCCCTTCTGTTCCCCCCACCCCGCTCATGCCCCGTGTCTCCCTCCTGTACCCCCCACCCTTCCGCTCATGCCCCGTGTCTCTCTTCTGTTCCCCCCAACCGCGGCTCATGCCCCGTCTCTCTCTCCTGTATTTCCCACCCCCCGCTCATGTCCCGTGTCTCTCTCCTGTTCCGCCCACCCCCCGCTCATGCCCCGTGTCTCCCTCCTGTTCCCCCCACCCCCCGCTCATGCCCTGTGTCTCCCTCCTGTACCCACCCTCCCCACGCTCATGCCCTGTGTCTCTCTCCTGTTGCCCCCCAACCCCCGCTCATTCCCCGTGTCTCTCTCATGTTCCCCCCACCCCCGCTCGTGCCCCATGTCTCCCTCCTGTTCCCCCCACCACCTGCTCATGCCCCGTGTCTCACTTCTGTACCC
The DNA here is from genome assembly GCF_040938575.1 of Ambystoma mexicanum. NCBI lineage: Eukaryota > Metazoa > Chordata > Amphibia > Caudata > Ambystomatidae > Ambystoma > Ambystoma mexicanum. The sequence goes on along the minus strand of NC_090932.1, from coordinate 657,673,149 downwards.
GCCACCCCGACGCTCATGCCCCGTGTTTCTCTCCTGTGGCCTCCAACCCCCACTCATGCCCCGTGTCTCCCTTCTTTGCCCGCCACCCCCGCTCATGCCCAGTGTTTGTCTTGTGTTGCCTCCAAACCCCACTCATGCCCCGTGTCTCTCTTCTTTTCCCCCCACGCCCCGCTCATGCCCCGTCTCTTTTTCCTGTTCCCCCACCCCCCGCTCATGCCCCATGTCTCTCTCCTGTTCCCCCCACCCCCCGCTCATGCCCCGTGTCTTTCTCCTGTTCCCCCAGCCCCCGCTCATGTCCCGTGTCCCCCTTCTGTTCCCCCCACCCCGCTCATGCCCCGTGTCTCCCTCCTGTACCCCCCACCCTTCCGCTCATGCCCCATGTCTCTCTTCTGTTCCCCCCAACCCCGGCTCATGCCCCGTCTCTCTCTCCTGTATTTCCCACCCCCCGCTCATGCCCCGTGTCTCTCTCCTGTTCCCCCACCCCGCGCTCATGCCCCGTGTCTCCCTCCTGTTCCCCCCACCCCCTGCTCATGCCCTGTGTCTCCCTCCTGTACCCACCCTCCCCACGCTCATGCCCTGTGTCTCTCTCCTGTTGCCCCCCAACCCCCGCTCATTCCCCGTGTCTCTCTCATGTTCCCCCCACCCCCGCTCATGCCCCATGTCTCCCTCCTGTTCCCCCCACCCTTCCGCTCATGCCCCGTGTCTCTCTTCTGTTCCCCCCAACCCCGGCTCATGCCCCGTCTCTCTCTCCTGTATTTCCCACCCCCCGCTCATGCCGCGTGTCTCTCTCCTGTTCCCCCCACCCCCGCTCATGCCCCGTGTCTCCCTCCTGTTCCCCCCATCCCCCGCTCATGCCCTGTGTCTCCCTCCTGTACCCACCCTCCCCACGCTCATGCCCTGTGTCTCTCTCCTGTTGCCCCCCAACCCCCGCTCATTCCCCGTGTCTCTCTCCTGTTCCCCCCACCCCCGCTCATGCCCCATGTCTCCCTCCTGTTCCCCCCACCACCCGCTCATGCCCCGTGTCTCACTTCTGTACCCGCCACCCCGACGCTCATGCCCCGTGTTTCTCTCCTGTGGCCTCCAACCCCCACTCATGCCCCGTGTCTCCCTTCTCTACCCGCCACCCCCGCTCATGCCCAGTGTTTGTCTTGTGTTGCCTCCAACCCCCACTCATGCCCCGTGTCTCTCTCCTGTTCCCCCCACCCCCCGCTCATGCCCCGTGTCTTTTTCCTGTTCCCCCACCCCCTGCTCATGCCCCATGTCTCTCTCCTGTTCCCCCCACCCCCCGCTCATGCCCCGTGTCTTTCTCCTGTTCCCCCAGGCCCCGCTCATGTCCCGTGTCCCCCTTCTGTTCCCCCCACCCCCCTCATGCCCCGTGTCTCCCTCCTGTACGCCCCAACCTTCCGCTCATGCCCCGTGTCTCTCTTCTGTTCCCCCCAACCCCGGCTCATGCCCCGTCTCTCTCTCCTGTATTTCCCACCCCCCGCTCATGCCCCGTGTCTCTCTCCTGTTCCCCCCACCCTCCGCTCATGCCTCGTGTCTCCCTCCTGTTCCCCCCATTCCCCGCTCATGCCCTGTGTCTACCTCCTGTACCCACCCTCCCCACGCTCATGCCCTGTGTCTCTCTCCTGTTGCCCCCCAAACCCCGCTCATTCCCCGTGTCTCTCTCATGTTCCCCCCACCCCAGCTCATGCCCCATGTCTCCCTCCTGTTCCCCCCACCACCCGCTCATGCCCCGTGTCTCACTTCTGTACCCGCCACCCCGACGCTCATGCCCCGTGTTTCTCTCCTGTGGCCTTCAACCCCCACTCATGCCCCGTGTCTCTCTCCTGTTCCCCCCACCCCCCGCTCATGCCCCGTGTCTTTTTCCTGTTCCCCCCACCCCCCGCTCATGCACAGTGTCTCCCTCCTGTTCCCCCACCCCCCGCTCATGCCCCGTGTCTTTATCCTGTTCCCCCTCAGCCCCCGCTCATGTCCCGTGTCTCCCTCCTGTTCCCCCCACCCCGTTCATGCCCCGTGTCTCCCTCCTGTACCTCCCCAACCCCCCACTCATGCCCCCGTGTCTTACTTCTGTTCCCCCCACCCCGGCTCATACCCCGTCTCTCTCTCTCGTGTATTTCCCAACCCCCGCTCATGCCCCGTATCTCTCTCCTGTTCCCCCCACCCCCCGCTCATGCCCCGTGTCTCCCTCCTGTACCCACCCACCCCACGCTTACGCCCTGTGTCTCTCTCCTGTTGCCCCCCAACCCGTGCTCATTCCCCGTGTCTCTCTCATGTTCCCCCCACACCCCACTCATGCCCTGTCTCTCTCTCCTGTTCCCGCCACCCCCCGCTCATGCCCCGTGTCTCTCTCCTGTTCCCCCCACCCCCCGCTCATGCCCTGTGTCTCTCTCCTATTTCCCCCCCACCCCCTGCTCATGCCCTGTGTCTCCCTCCTGTTCCCCCCACCCCCCGTTCATGCCCCGTGTCTCCCACCTGTGCCGCCCACACCCCGCTCATGTCCCGTGTCTCTCTTCTGTTCCGCACAGCCCCCGCTCATGCCTCGTGTCCCTCTCCTGTTCCCACCACCCCCGCTCATGCCCTGTGTCTCCCTCCTGTTCCCCCCACCCCCTGCTCATGCCCCGTGTCTCTCTCCTGTTGCCTCCAACCCCCACTCATGCCCCGTGTCTCTCTCCTGTTCCCCCCACCCCCCGCTCATGCCCCATGTCTTTCTCCTGTTCCCCCACCCCCGCTCATATCCTGTGTCTCCCTCCTGTTCCCCCCACCCCCCGCTCATGCCTCGTGTCTCCCTTCTGCACCCCCCACCCCGCTCATCCCCGTGTCTCTCTTCTGTACCTTCCACCACCCGCTTATGCCCTGTGTCTTTCTCCTGTTCCCCCCACCCCCTGCTCATGTCCCGTGTCTCCCTCCTGTTCCCCCCAGCCAGTTCAGGCACCGTGTCTCCCTCCTGTACCACCCACCCTGCTCAAGCCCCGTGTCTCCCTCCTGTTCCCCCAACCCCCGCTCATGCCCCGTGTCTCTCTCCTGTTCCCCAACCCCCGCTCATGCCCTGTGTCTTTCTCCTGTTCCCCCCACCCCCTGCTCATGTCCCGTGTCTCCCTCCTGTTCCCCCAGCCAGTTCAGGCACCGTGTCTCTCTTCTGTTCCTCCCACCCCCGCTCATGACCTGTGTCTCCCTCCTGTACCCCCCCACCCCTCGCTCATGCCCCCTGTCTCTCTTCTGTTCCCCCCACAACCCGCTCATGCCCCCTGTCTCTCTCCTGTTCCCCCACCCCCCGCTCATGCACCGTGTCACCCTCCTTTTTCCCCTACCCCCCGCTCATGCCCCATGTCTCCCTCCTGATCCCCCCACCGCCCGCTCATGCGCCGTGTCTCCCTTCTGTACCCGCCACCCCCCGCTCATGCCCAGTGTTTGTCTCCTGTTGCCTCCAAACCCCACTCATGCCCTGTGTCTCTCTCCTGTTCCCCCCACCGCCCGCTCATGCCCTGTGCCTTTTTCCTGTTCCCCCACCCCCTCGCTCATGCCCCGTGTCGCTCTCCTGTCTCCCCCACCCCCCGCTCATGCCCTGTGTCTTTCTCCTGTTCCCCCCAGCCCCCGCTCATGTCCCGTGTCTCCCTCCTGTTCCCCCCACCCCGCTCAAGCCCCGTGTCTCCCTCCTGTACCCCCCACCCCTCCGCTCATGCCCCCTGTCTCTCTTCTGTTCCCCCCAACCCCAGCTCATGCCCCGTCTCTCTCTCCTGTATTTCCCACCCCCCGCTCATGCCCCGTGTCTCTCTCCTGTTCCCCTCACCCCCCGCTCATGCCCCGTGTCTCCCTCCTGTTCCCCCCACCCCCTGCTCATGCCCTGAGTCTCCCTCCTGTACCCACCCACCCCACGCTCATGCCCTGTGTCTCTCTCCTGTTGCCTCCAACCCCCGCTCATTCCCTGTGTCTCTCTCATGTACCCCCCACACCCTGCTCATGCCCCATGTCTCCCTCCTGTTCCCCCCACCACCCGCTCATGCCCCGTGTCTCCCTTCTGTACCCGCCACCCCCCGCTCATGCCCCGTGTTTCTCTCCTGTGGCCTCCAACCCCCGCTCATGCCCCGTGTCTCTCTGCTGTTCCCCCCACCCCCCGCTCATGCCCCGTGTCTTTTTCCTGTTCCCCCCACACCCCGCTCATGCCCCGTGTCTCTCTCCTGTTCCCCCCACCCCCCGCTCATGCCCCGTGTCTTTATCCTGTTCCCCCCCAGCTCCCGCTCATGTCCCGTGTCTCCCTCCTGTTCCCCCCACCCCGCTCATGCCCCGTGACTCCCTCCTGTACCTCCCCACATCCCCGCTCATGCCCCATCTCTCTCTCCTGTTCCCGCCACCCCCCGCTCATGCCCCGTGTCTCTCTCCTGTTCCCCCCACCCCCCGCTCATGCCCTGTGTCTCTCTCCTGTTGCCCCCACCCCCTGCTCATGCCCCGTGTCTCTCTCATGTTCCCCCCACCCCACGCTCATGCCCCATCTCTCTCTCCTGTTCCCGCCACCCCCGCTCATGCCCCGTGTCTCTCTCCTGTTCCCCCGCCCCCGCTCATGCCCTGTGTCTCTCTCCTGTTGCCCCCCACCCCCTGCTCATGCCCCGTGTCTCCCTCCTGTTCCCCCACCCCCTGTTCATGCCCCGTGTCTCCCTCCTGTGCCGCCCACACCCCGCTCATGCCCCGTGTCTCTCTTCTGTTCCCCACAGCCCCCGCTCATGCCTCGTGTCCCTCTCCTGTTGCCTCCAACCCCCACTCATGCCCTGTGTCTCTCTCCTGTTCCCCCCACCCCCAGCTCATGCCCTGTGTCTTTCTCCTGTTTCCCCACCCCCCGCTCATGCCCTGTGTCTCTCTCCTTTTCCCCCCACCCTCTGCTCATGCCCCGTGTCTTTCTCCTGTCCCCTTCCTCCCCTGCTCATGTCCCGTGTCTCTCTCCTGTTCCCCCCACTCCCCGCTCATGCCCCGTGTCTCCCTCCTGTACCCTCCCACCCCCAGCTCATGCCCCGTGTCTCTCTTCTGTTCCCCCGATCCCCGCTCATGCCCTGTGTCTCTCTCTTGTTCCCCCCACCCCCGCGTCTCCCTCTAGTTCCCCCCACCCCCTGCATCTCCCTCCTGTTCCCCCCACCCCCTGCTCATGTCCCGTGTCTCCCTCCTGTTCCCCCGACCCTCCGCTCATGCCCCGTGTCTCTCTCCTGTTCCCCCCACCGCCGCTCATGCCCCGTATCTCCCTCCTGTTCCCCCCACCCCCCACTCATGCCTCGTGTCTCTCTCCTGCTCTCCCCACCCCCCGCTCATGCCCCGTGTCTTCGTCCTTTTCCCCCCACCCTCTGGTCATGCCCCGTGTCTCTCGCCTGTTCCCCCCACCCCCCACTCATGCCCCGTGTCTCTCTCCTGTTGCCCCCCTCCCCACACTCATGCCCCGTGTATGTCTCCTGTTCCCCCAACCCCCACTCATGCCCCGTGTCTTTCTCCTGTTGCCCCACGACCCGCTCATGCCCTGTGTCTCTCTCCTGTTTCCCCCACCCCCCGCTCATGCCCCATTTCTTTCTCCTGTTCCCCCCTCTCCCTGCTCATGCCCCGTGTCTCCCTCTTGTTCACCCCACCCCCCGCTCATGCCCCGTGTCTCCCTCTTGTTCACCCTACCCCCCGCTCATGCCCCGTGTCTCCCTCCTGTGCCCCCCAACCCCCGCTCATGCCCTGTGTCTCTCTCCTGTTGCCCCCTACCCCCGCTCATGCCCCGTGTCTCTCTCCTGTTCCCCCACCCCCCGCTCATGCCCTGTGTCTTTCTCCTGTTCCCCCACCCCCCACTCATTCCCCATGTCTCCCTCCTGTTCCCACCACCCCCGGTCATGCCCCGTGTCTCTCTCCTGTTCCCCCAACCCCCATTCATGCCCCGTGTCCCTCTCCTGTTCCCCCCAACCCCCGCTCATGCCCTGTGTCTCCCTCCTGTTCCCCCCACACCCCTGCTCATGCCCCCTGTTTCTCTCCTGTTCCCCCCACCCCCCGCTCATGCCCCGTGTCTCTCTTCTGTACCCCCCACACCCTGCTCATGCTCTGTGTCTCCCTCCTGTTCCCCCCACCCCCCGATCATGCCTCGTGTCTCTCTCCTGTTCCCCCCACCCCCTGCTCATGCCCTGTGTCTCTCTCCTGTTCCCCCCAACCCCCGCTCATGCCCCGTGTCTCTCTCCTGTTCCCCCGCTCATGTCCCGTGTCTCTCTTCTGTTTATCCCACTCCTGCTCATGCCCCGTGTCTCCCTCCTGTTCCCTCCCACCCCCCGCTCATGCCCCGTGTCTCCCTCCTGTTCCCCCACCACCCACTCATGCCCCGTGTCTCCCTCCTGTTCCCCCACCCCCCGCTCATGCCCCGTGTCTCCCTTCTGTACCCCCACCCCGCTCATGCCCCGTGTCTCTCTCCTGTTCCCCCCAACCCCCGCTCATGCCCCATGTCTCTCTTCTGTACCCCCCACCCCCGCCCATGCTCTGTGTCTCCCTCCTGTTCCCCACACCCCAATCATGCTCCGTGTCTCTCTCCTGTTTCCCCCACACCCCGCTCATGCCCTGTGTCTCTCTTATGCTCCCCCACCCCCTGCTCATGCCCTGTGTCTCCCTCCTACATGGTAGTGGTGTTTCCAGCCCCCTCTTATCCACGATTCCCTTCGCGCCAAAACGCAGGGGACCCAATGGGAGATCCGCTCATCAACACTCACACCATACGTGGACCTATCACCGACCACGGTGGTCCCAGGCATTCACACCACCCTAGACTCTTTGGCACCCAGGATGTGTATTGGGACCAGACATCCCAGCCCACATCCTGGAGGCACACACAAGGCCTGTAGAAGCCCGCAAAAGCATCCGTGTTTCGCGGGAAAGTACATGCCCAAATAAGGAAGGCCCCGGGTCGGCTCGACCTGGGGAAGGTGAAGGGAGCAAGACGGTCAGCGGACAGGACAAAGGAGCCTCGTGGTCTGGCCATTTTGGGAGCCAGGCCACCATTTTGGGCTAAGCGCGAGAAACGCGCTTAAAATGCCAAAAGGAGCTCAAAACACAAGAAACGATCGCTGCCACCATTCCCGTCCGTGATTCACTTGCACCGATCAGTTACAATCCAAAAAGAGTATCTAGGGCCTGTAGAAGGCTAGAGACCGAAGAGAGCAGTAACTTAGCTTACAGTGCCCTCTTGTGTCATGTTGCACGAAAGCCGCAACATGATAAAGAAACTACGGAAAACAGCATTTCCCGGTACTGACTGTCTTAAGGGCATGTCAGTTTCCCCGTAAGAATGGAGCGAAAGCCCAGAGGAGTGCGGCAGAAGGCTGCACTTCTCTGGCAAAGTCTAGATCATGGTGAAAACAACAGCAAAAAGTTTAGGGGTTGCCACATGGAAGGAAAATTACCCACAATTACGAAATCTTTCCTAACACTCGCCCCTCCCAGACTATGGACAGGGGGAACTAATCCACCCCTGGATGAGTCTCTTGTTCAGGTCTGTTAAACATTCTGGATAACCCATCAGCATTGCTATGTTGGACACCTGGCCTATGCTCAATAGTGAAGTCGAAGCCTTGTAGACTTATGGACCACCTAAGCAACTTTGGATTCTCCCCCTTCATGTTCATTAGCCACTTTAAGGGCTTATGGTCAGTTTGCACAGTGAAGTGGGTCCCATAGAGGTAGGGCCTCGGCTTCCGTAGGACCCACACAACAGAGAAACATTCTTTCTCTACCGTGGACCATCTGAGCTCTCTGTCCTTAAGCTGGCGACTAATAAAACCAATAGGGTGTTCCTTAACCTTCTCATCTACTTGTGATAGTACAGCTCCTATCCCAGTGTCCCAGTGTCAGAGGCATCCGTCTGCACGATAAAAGGTCTTTGATAATCAGGGGCCCTGAGGACAGGGACCTGGCACAAGGAGTCTTTTAAGCCATTGAAGGCCTTCTCACACTCGTCGGTCCAAGTTACCTTCTTGGGTTTCTTCGGAGTGGTGGGGGCAGTCAGAGGGGCAGCTATGGTGCCATAGTCTGCCACGAAGTTGCATTAATACTAAGAAGGCTCTCACTTGGGTCTGTGTAGTGGGGGTAGGCCAGTCTTGTACTGCTTGTACTTTACTGGGAAGAGGCTGTATCCTCCCTCCACCTACTTCATGTCCAAGGTAAACCACTGAGCCTTGTCCAATCTGGCATTTACTAGCCTTTATGGTCAAGTGTGCTTTCTGAAGAGCCTGGAGCACAATCCCGAGGTGTTTCACATGGTCTTCCCAGGTGGCACTGAAAACTGCTATATCGTCCAGATATGCAAGACAGAATTCGTCCAACCCATTCAAAACATGATTCACAAGCCTCTGGAAAGTGGCAGGTGCATTCTTCAACCAGAACGGCATTATCCGGAATTGGTAAAGACCGTCTGGAGTAGAAAACACTGTCTTCTCCTTGGCATGTTCTGCTAAAGCTATTTGCCAATAGCCAGCAGTGAGGTCAAACGTGCTGAGGTACTTGGAGGCACCCAAGGTATCCACCAGCTCATCTGTTTGAGGCAAGGGGTGTGCATCTGTCTTGGTGACAGCATTCAGAGCCCTGTAATCCACGCATAACCTTAGTTCAGAAGCGCCTGCCTTTGGAACCAAAACCACAGGGCTGGACCAAGGACTACTAGAGGGTTCAATCACCCCAAGGTCTAACATCTTGTTGACCTCGTTCTTAATGTAAGACCGTACTTTGTCTGACACCCTGTATCCCCTACTTTTGGTAGGTACACTGTCTCATGTGTCTATGTTATGTTTACACCAAGGTGTCAAACCAGGTGACTGTGAAAACAGGGGGGAAAACTGCCTAAGTAAACTTTTCACCTCACCCTGCTGATCAGAAGTCAGGTGAGGGGCCACTCGGACACCCTCAAAGGAGCTATCCGAAGGACCGCTTTGGAACAGGTCGGGGAGAGGTCCAGATTCCTCTTCCTCAACATCTGAAGCCAGTAGCAGTGCTGCGATTTCGACTCTTGGGACGAAAGCCTTCAGCCTATTTACGTGGAACACTTTTGGAGCCTGTCCAGGCCTTCCAAGGTCCACTAAATAGTTAACCTCACCCAGGGGCTCCACCACTGTGTAAGGGCCTAACCATTTGTCCTGTAAAGCTCAAGGCTTTATGGGATTCATGATCAGGACTTGCTGACCAGGTGTAAAGTTGCTGAGGGAAGCTTTCTGGTCGTACCAATGTTTCACCAGCACTTGTCCTGACTTCAATTTATCACTAGCCAAGCCCATCAGAAGTACCATCCATTTTCTGAGCTCCAGGACATAATCTACTACATTGGTAGTAACAGGGGAAGTGGGCATCTCCCATCCCTCTTTGACTATGGCTAAGGGTCCCCGTACAGGATGACCAAACAGAAGTTCGAAGGGGCTGAAGCCAACACCCTCCTGTGGTACCTCTCGGTAGGCAAACAGTAAGCATGGTAAAAGAAGATCCCATTTTCTTCTCTGAGGTTCTTCCAGAGCCCCAATCATGCTTTTTAACGTTCTGTTGAAACGTTCCACCAGTCCATTGGTCTGGGAGTGGTAGGCAGAGGAGAACTTTTAGGTGGCCCCACATTCTTTCCACATAGCCTGCCCTCTGTCAGACAAAACTTCTTTAGGGAACCCAACCCTAGTAAAGATGCCAAGTAACGCTTTTTCAACTGACTTGGCAGTTACAGTTTTCAATGGGATGGCCTCAGGATATCCGGTAACATAGTCGACTAGCACCAAGATAAACCTATTGCCTGAGGATGTCTGTGGGTCAAGGGGACCAACGATGTTGATCCCTACCCTTTCGAATGGTATTCCCACAACTGGGAGTGGTACCAATGGAGCTTGGATTGTTGAGCCACTCTTACCAGATAACTGCCAGGAGGCACAACTCCTGCAGTGACTTTCTACTTGCACCCCCATCTTGGGCCAGTAGAAGTGCATGGATAACCTTTGCTTGGTCCTCTTAATACCAAGGTGACCAGCAAGGGGCACTTCATGCGCCAGCTGCAGGAGGAAGGGTCTTACAGCAAGGGGAACCACCAACCTCCTATGGTCTCCTTCTGTAGACTCTGTGGGCTCACTATACAGGAGTCCGCTTTTCCAATAAATCCGATGCGTCCCAGGAGGTTCACCCTCCAGCTGGGAGTAGGCCTGTCTCCTTAGGCCTTCCAGAGATGGGCACTCATGTTGGCCTTTACTGAATTCTTCCCTGTCAGGACCACCTTCTACTAACAAGTCTTTTAGTTCAGGATGGTCGTTGGGGTCAAATACTTCAGGCATCGCCACCTCCTCGTCAGGCCCGGGCAATTGACCAACTTCCTCCACCGCAGTGGTAGACGAGTTCGGGGGAATGTTCTCTTTCCCTCGTCTTGACTTTCTTACTCCTTTCGCCTAGGGTTTCCCCTTTGGCTCGGGCGGCGTATTGGTCTTGGCCAATGCTGCCCGTGTTTGAGACCGTGTGCAGGGTCTGTCGGCAGTGTCTCCTACGAGCCCTAAAGCTCTGAGATCGTTGCCTAACAAGACCTTTCCTGGGACGTTTCTCTGAATGCTCACTAGAATCCTGACTGCTGTACCATTTAAAGTAAGATTTACAGGTATTACTGGAAACATGCGAGGTGGGCCGTCAGCCAACTTAGTGGGCATCAGAGTAGCTCTGGCAACTTCCTTTGAGTCTACCAAGGTGGAATCCACTACAGTTCGACTGCACCCACTATCCCTAAGAGCTGGAGTATCTACTCCACTGTCCTTAAAGTAGTGCTTGGTATTATCTGGAATCCTAGCATAAGCCTCTGCGACTTTAGGCTCCCAGGAACCCAGAAAAACTAAAACTACCTCAGCTTCTATCCCACTGGGGGAGGAGTCTGAGAAGAAGGATGCTTCTGTAATCTCTTCTTCCTCGTAGGAGGAGAAGGCCAGATTAGCGGAGTGGACCCCTAAAGGTTTAACCTTACACCGGGTATCCCCCTTCACGTGGTCAGTTGCTCCACAAGCAAAACAAGATCCATTGGGTCTGTTTACATAGGGAGGCTTATTGTAACCAGAGTTCTGTTTCGGAGGCTGACCTCCACTACCCTGTGAGTTCTCTTGTTTCTTACCCTTATTTTTCTTTTGAGGCCCTTTTGAGAAGAAGATTTATCAGATTCTCCACCCTCCTTATCTTTTGTCCTTATGGGACACTCAATGTCACACCCATTAATCTGCGGCAATGGCAAGCTTCTTAGGATCTATCTCCTTCGAATTGGCCAAATGCTGCTTAAGCTCCAGGGAAGAATATGAAAAATTATGTTCCAGCATGTCAAGACTTATCATGCCTTCAAAGGTAGAAACCTTATAACCTTCGACCCAGCCAGTCAAGTTTTTTAAGGATTCGGTTACATAAGATACCCAAGTACCACCTTCTTTTTTCTTATACTCTCGGAATCATTTTAAATATTGGGCAGGAGTCTTTCCAAACTTTAAAATGAGAGTTTGCTTTAACATTGCAAAATCAGCTTGCTCAGCCTTCGACATTTCCATAATGGCACTACAGCCAGAATGGGGCAGTCTGCTGAGTAACCAGGCAATCTTATCAGCATTGTCAACTTGTTGAACTTCACATGCATACTCAAACATATTCAGCCAGTCCATAATGTCATTCTTTTCATCATACACACTGAGCAGATCTTTTGGAAACCGTGGATGAGAGGAGGCCCCAGACCCATATCCAGGACCCTTGGATCCATTTGCAAACTGAAGCTTGGCCAGTTCCAACTGGTGATTCCTGTCTTTCTGTTTTTCGGCCTGTTCGATTTTTAGATTGGCCATGCTGAAATCAAGCTCCTTCTGCCTAAACAGCACTTCTTGCTTCTTGAATTCAAGCATGGCCTTCCCATCAACACTGTCAGAGAAAACATTAGACATCTCATCCTCCCTGTCCTCGTGGTCGCGGTGGACCAGTGCAGCGGCAGAACCGTTGGTTCTACCAGTGAGAGCAGCCCCACCTCCTTCCGGACTGTCCTCAGAAGTTATAGCGTCAAGCTGCGCTTCTTGCCACACCACAATTCTTTGGATCATATCCAATTTGGTGCCTTGAGAGGAGACACCTCTCTCCGCACACATCTTTTTCAATGTTTCGGATTTAGAAGTATTTAAAGTTAACAAGGTATTTGTTTCCATACTGTTCGATAGGACTATGGCCTTTTTAAAAGTTATACTACGACAATTCACTACGTGTCCTGGTAGGAATAACTTGAAATGCCTTCGCTCGTGCGCAACACTGGATACCTTCAGTCGTATCCCACCGCTGTACACCAATTTGTTAAGATGGATTTCTGAACTCTGTCCTGGAGGGGCGGAGGTTCAGAAGGCCAGCCTAGTTTCTTGGAACAGGGTAATCTCTGGATAAGCCAGACCAATCAAGGTAGCGATCACGGCGGTCAAGACTAGGTCTCAAGAGGGGTGAGGGTGACTGAAAGCCCGCAATGAGCACACAAAGCAAGGACACTTACAAATTACTCCAAGCAGGTGTTATATTAAAAATATAGACACATTTATTACAAGGCCTTTGTAACATTGACCGTAGCAAGAAATCACTATAAAACTCAAGTAAACCAACACATCACAATCAAATACAATATATATACAATTACCTGTGAGTCTAACGAGTTAGACGCACAAAATGTGCAGACCACCTAGATGGGGAGGAAAACAGGCAGTGCGAATAATAGTTAGACCCAGTCTGCCTTCAGAGGCACCTAACTAGAAGGAAGTCCGAGCCATACAAAGAGTAGAGCCTTGTTCTCAAAAGTACCTGCACACGCTGGTGCCAACAGGCAAAAGGGAGTCTCTTCGAGGGAATCAGGCAGTTCAGTTCGGTGAACAAATGAAGATGAACAGAGCTCCACGACTCAAGCGCAGCCTCCACGGTCGGCAGAAGCAGAGCGCGAGTACGGAAAGGCGTGCTGTTTGACACAGCTGAGAAAAGCTACGGGCTACTGCAGAAGGGCGACCAGTTCCTAGCGATGCTACTCACCAGTCCCCGATGCAGGCAGACCCAGGCTTCTCCGCGTCAGTTTCAGTGCTGGCAGGTTCTGATACGAGCAGGGGACGTCTCGGCATCGTGTAGATTCCACGGCAGCAGAAGTTAGAGTTGAGGATGTCCCAAGCGCAGTGAACCCGCACAGATTGTTACCACAGCAGGGCAATGAGCGGCTGTGTGTATTTGAGCCCAATGTATGCTTCTCACTTCAGACCTGGGAACGCCAAGTGTACGAATCGTGTGAGAGTGGCAAGAACTCGTAATACAGCAGCAACCTGACGGCGGTTACAGAGCAAGACTCCTGGGTAGACTGGTCAGTCCACTGGATGGCCCAGAGACACTTTCGAAGGCTTACGTGCAGGAGATGATGAAGATGCCGAGAATAGTTGTTCCCACTATTCCAAAGGGTCGAAGTACCAGTACAGACCTTCTCATTCGATCGGAGGTAGAAAGGGTTTCACAAGGCGACAGCAGTGCAGAGGAGCAGTCCTTCAGCGGGTCACCAGCGATTCCTCGGTTCAGCCTCGTAGGTACAGGATACTTGGCTCCTGTATTCCTTCGTTCGTGAGAACTCAGGAGATCGACATGGTAGTGGTGTTTCCAGCCTCCTCTTATCCACGGTTCCCTTCGCGCCATAACAGAGAGGACCCAATTGGAGATCTGCTCACAAAACACTCACACCATACGTGGACCTATCACGGACCACGGTGGTCCCAGGCATTCACGACACACTAGACTCTCTGGCACCGAGGATGTGTATTGGGACCAGACATCCCAGCCCACATCCTGGAGGCGCACACAAGGCCTATAGAGCCCACGAAAGCATCTGTGTTTCGGGGGAAAGTACATGCCCAAATAAGGAAGGCCCCGGGTCGGCTCGACCTGGGGAAGGTGAAGGGGGCAAGACGGTCAGCGGACAGGACAAAGAGCCTCGTGGTCTGGCCATTTTGGGAGCCAGGCCACCATTTTGGGCTAAGCGCGAGAAACGCGCTTAAAACGCCAAAAGGAGCTCAAAACACAAGAAACGATCGCTGCCACCATTCCCGTCCGTGATTCACTTGCACCGATCAGTTACAATCCAAAAAGAGTATCTAGGGCCTGTAGAAGGCTAGAGACCCAAGAGAGCAGTAACTTAGCTTACAGTGCCCTCTTGTGTCATGTTGCACGAAAGCCGCAACATGATAAAGAAACTACGGAAAACAGCGTTTCCCGGTACTGACTGTCTTAAGGGCATGTCAGTTTCCCCGTAAGAATGGAGCGAAAGCCCAGAGGAGTGCGGCAGAAGGCTGCACTTCTCTGGCAAAGTCTAGATCATGGTGAAAACAACAGCAAAAAGTTTAGGGGTTGCCACATGGAAGGAAAACTACCCACAATTACGAAATCTTTCCTAACACTCGCCCCTCCCAGACTATGGACAGGGGGAACTAATCCACCCCTGGATGAGTCTCTTGTTCAGGTCTGTTAAACATTCTGGATAACCCATCAGCATTGCTATGTTGGACACCTGGCCTATGCTCAATAGTGAAGTCGAAGCCTTGTAGACTTATGGACCACCTAAGCAACTTTGGATTCTCCCCCTTCATGTTCATTAGCCACTTTAAGGGCTTATGGTCAGTTTGCACAGTGAAGTGGGTCCCATAGAGGTAGGGCCTCGGCTTCCGTAGGACCCACACAACAGAGAAACATTCTTTCTCTACCGTGGACCATCTGAGCTCTCTGTCCTTAAGCTGGCGACTAATAAAACCAATAGGGTGTTCCTTACCCTTCTCATCTACTTGTGATAGTACAGCTCCTATCCCAGTGTCCCAGTGTCAGAGGCATCCGTCTGCACGATAAAAGGTCTTTGATAATCAGGGGCCCTGAGGACAGGGACCTGGCACAAGGAGTCTTTTAAGCCATTGAAGGCCTTCTCACACTCGTCGGTCCAAGTTACCTTCTTGGGTTTCTTCGGAGTGGTGAGGGCAGTCAGAGGGGCAGCTATGGTGCCATAGTCTGCCACGAAGTTGCATTAATACTAAGAAGGCTCTCACTTGGGTCTGTGTAGTGGGGGTAGGCCAGTCTTGTACTGCTTGTACTTTACTGGGAAGAGGCTGTATCCTCCCTCCACCTACTTCATGTCCAAGGTAAACCACTGAGCCTTGTCCAATCTGGCATTTACTAGCCTTTATGGTCAAGTGTGCTTTCTGAAGAGCCTGGAGCACAATCCCGAGGTGTTTCACATGGTCTTCCCAGGTGGCACTGAAAACTGCTATATCGTCCAGATATGCAAGACAGAATTCGTCCAACCCATTCAAAACATGATTCACAAGCCTCTGGAAAGTGGCAGGTGCATTCTTCAACCCGAACGGCATTACCCGGAATTGGTAAAGGCCGTCTGGAGTAGAAAATGCTGTCTTCTCCTTGGCATGTTCTGCTAAAGCTATTTGCCAATAGCCAGCAGTGAGGTCAAACGTGCTGAGGTACTTGGAGGCACCCAAAGTATCCACCAGCTCATCTGTTCGAGGCAAGGGGTGTGCATCTGTCTTGGTGACAGCATTCAGAGCCCTTTAATCCACGCAGAACCTCAATTCAGAAGTGCCTGCCTTTGGAACCAAAACCACAGGGCTGGACCAAGGACTACTAGAGGGTTCAATCACCTCAAGGTCTAACATCTTGTTGACCTCAGTCTTAATATAAGACCGTACTTTGTCTGACATCCTGTATCCCCTACTTTTGGTAGGTACACTGTCTCCTGTGTCTATGCTATGTTTGCACCAAGGTGTCAAAACAGGCGACTGTGAAAACAGGGGGGAAAACTGCCTAAGCAAACTTTTCACCTCAGCCTGCTGATCAGAAGTCAGGTGAGGGGCCACTCGGACACCCTCAAAGGAGCTATCTGAAGGACCGCTTTGGAACAGGTCGGGGAGAGGTTCAGACTCCTCTTCCTCAACATCTGAAGCCAGTAGCAGTACTGCGATTTCGACTCTTGGGACGAAAGCCTTCAGCCTATTTACGTGAAACACTTTTGGAGCCTGTCCAGGCCTTCCAAGGTCCACTAAATAGTTAACCTCACCCAGGGGCTCCACCACTGTGTAAGGGCCTGACCATTTGTCCTGTAAAGCTCGAGGCCTTATGGGATTCATGATCAGGACTTGCTGACCAGGTGTAAAGTTGATGAGGGAAGCTTTCTGGTTGTACCAATGTTCCACCAGCGCTTGTCCTGCCTTCAATTTATCACTAGCCAAGCCCATCAGAAGTACCATCGTTTTCTGAGCCCCAGCACATAATCTACTACGTTGGTAGTAACAGGGGGAGTGGGCATCTCCCATCCCTCTTTGACTATGGCTAAGGGTCCCCGTACAGGATGACCGAACAGAAGTTCGAAGGGGCTGAAGCCAACACCCTCCTGTGGTACCTCTCGGTAGGCAAACAGTAAGCATGGTAAAAGAAGATCCCATTTTCTTCTCTGAGGTTCTTCCAGAGCCCCAATCATGCTCTTTAACGTTCTGTTGAAACGTTCCACCAGTCCATTGGTCTGGGGGTGGTATGCAGAAGAGAACTTGTAGGTGACCCCACATTCTTTCCACATAGCCTGCATATACTTCGACATAAAGTTGCTGCCACGATCCAACACAACTTCTTTAGGGAAGCCAACCCTAGTAAATATGCCAAGTAACGCTTTTGCAACTGACTTGGCAGTTACAGTTTTCAATGGGATGGCCTCAGGATATCTGGTTGCATGGTCGACCAGCACCAGGATAAACCTATTGCCTGAGGATGTTTGCGGGTCAAGGGGACCAACGATGTCGATCCCTACCCTTTCGAATGGTACTCCCACAACGGGGAGTGGTACCAATGGAGCTTGGATTGTCGAGCCAACCTTACCAGATAACTGGCAGGAGGCACAACTCCTGCAGTGACTTTCTACTTGCACCCCCATCTTGGGCAAGTAGAAGTGCATGGATAACCTTTTCTTGGTCCTCTTAATACCAAGGTGACCAGCAAGGGGCACTTCATGCGCCAACTGCAGGAGGAAGGGCCTAACAGCAAGGGGAACCACCAACCTCCTATGGTCTCCTTCTGTAGACTCTGTGGGCTCACTATACAGGAGTCCACCTTCCCAATAAATCTGATGCGTCCCAGGAGGTTCACCCTCAAGCTGGGAGCAGGACTGTCTCCTTAGGCCTTCCAAAGATGGGCACTCACGTTGGCCTTTACTGAATTCGTCCCTATCAGGACCAACTTCTACTAACAAGTCTTTTAGTTCAGGATGGTCGTTGGGGTCAAATACTTCAGGCATCGCCACCTCCTCGTCAGGCCCGGGCCAACTTCCTCCACCGCAGTGGTAGGCGAGCTCGGGGGAATATTCTCTTTCCCTCCACTTGACTTGTTTACTCCCTTCGCCTTGGGTTCCCCTTCGGCTGGGGCGGCGTATTGGTCTTGGCCAATGCTGCCCGTGCTTGAGACCGTGTGTAGGGTCTTTCGGCAGTGTCTCGTACGAGCCCTAAAGCTCTGAGATCATTACCTAACAAGACCTTTCCTGGGACGTTTCTCTGAATGCTCACTGGAATCCTGACTGCTGTACCATTTAAAGTAAGATTTACAGGTATTACTGGGAACATACGGAGTGGGCCGTCAGCCAACTTAGTGGGCATCAGAGTAGCTCTGGCAACTTCCTCTGAGTCTACCAAGGTAGAATCCACTACAGTTCGACTGCACCCACTATCCCTAAGAGCTGGAGTATCAACTCCATTGATCAGCACACTGTCTTTAAAGTAGTGCTTGGTATTATCTGGAATCCTAGCATAAGCCTCTGCGACTTTAGGCTCCCAGGAACCCAGGGAAACTAAAACTACCTCAGCTTCTATCCCGCTGGGAAATGAGTCTGAGGAGAAGGATGCTCCTGTAATCTCTTCTTCCTCGTAGGAGGAGAAGGCCAGATTAGCGGAGTGAACCCCCAAAGGTCTAACCTTACACCGGGGATCCCCCTTCACGTGGTCAGTTGCTCCTCAAGCAAAACAAGATCCATTGGGTCTGTTTACATAGGGAGGCTTATTGTAACCAGAGTTCTGTTTCGGAGGCTGACCTCCACTACCCTGTGAGTTCTCTTGTGTCTTACCCTTATTTTTCTTTTTGTGGCCCTTTTGAAAAGAAGATTTATCAGATTCTCCACCCTCCTTATCTTTGGACTTTTTCCCTTCCTCCTGCTTACCAGGATGAGTTTTGTCCTTATGGGTCACTCGATGTGACACCCATAAGTCTGCTGCAATGGCCAGCTTCTTAGGATCTATCTCCTTCGAATCGGCCAAATGCTGCTTAAGCTCCGAGGAAGAAGATGCAAAAATGTGTTCGAGCATGACAAGATTTATCATGCCTTCGAAGGTAGAAACCTTATAACCTTCGACCCAGCCAGTTAAGTTTTATAAGGATTCAGTTACATAAGATACCCAAGTACCACCTTCTTTTTTCTTATACTCTCGGAATCGTTTTAAATATTGGGCCGGAGTCTTTCCAAACTTTAAAATGAGAGTTTACTTTAACATTGCGAAATCAGCTCGCTCAGCCTTCGACATTTCCATAATGGCACTACAGCTAGAATGGGGCAGTCTGCTGAGTAACCAGGCAATCTTATCAGCATTGTCAACTTGTTGAACTTCGCATGCATACTCAAACGCATTCAGCCAGTCCATAATGTCATTCCTTTCCTCATACACACTGAGCAGATCTTTCGGAAACCGTGGATGAGAGGAGGCCCCAGACCCATATTCAGGACCCTTGGACCCATTTGGAACGTGAAGCTTGGCCAGTTCCAACTGGTGATCCCTGTCTTTCTGTTTTTCTGCCTGTTCGTTTTTTAGTTTGGCTATGCTGAATTCAAGCTCATTCTGCCTAAACTGCAGCTCTTGCTTCTTGAATTCAAGCATAGCCTCCCTATCAGCACTGGCAGAGGAAACATTAGGCATCTCATCCTCCCTGTCCTCGTGGTCGTGGTGGATCAGTGCAGCGGCAGAACCGCCGGTTCGACCAGTGAGAGCAGCCCCACCTCCTTCCGC
This sequence comes from Ambystoma mexicanum, assembly GCF_040938575.1. NCBI lineage: Eukaryota > Metazoa > Chordata > Amphibia > Caudata > Ambystomatidae > Ambystoma > Ambystoma mexicanum. Next base: position 657,654,094 of record NC_090932.1, on the reverse strand, counting down.
ACTGTCCTCAGAAGTTATAGCGTCAAGCTGCGCTTCTTGCCACGCCACGATTCTTTGGATCATATCCAATTTCGTGCCTTGAGAGGAAACACCTCTCTCTGCACACATCTTTTTCAATGTTTCTGATTTGGAAGCATTTAAAGTTAGCAAGGTATTTGTTTCCATACTGTTAGATAGGACTATGGCCTTTTTAAAGTTATACTACAACAATTCACTACGTGTTCTGGTAGGAATAACTTGAAATGCCTTAGTTCGTGCGCAACACTGGATACCTTCAGTCGTATCCCACCGCTGTACACCAATTTGTTAAGACGGATTTCTGAACTCTGTCCTGGCGGCGCAGAAGTTCAGAAGGCCAACCTAATTACTTGGAACAGGGTAACCTCTGGACAAGCCAGACCAATCAGGGTAGCGATCGCGGCGGTCAAGACTAGGTCTCAAGAGGGGTGAGGGTGACTGAAAGCCCGCAATGAGCACATAAAGCAAGGACACTTACAAACTACTCCAAACAGGTGTTATATTAAAAATATATACACATTTATTCCAAGGCCTTTAAAACAATGACCGTAGCGAGAAATCCCAATACAACTCTAATAAACCAACACATACCATACCAATACAATATATATACAAATACAAACAAGTCTCAAGCGTTAGATGCACGAAATGTGTAGTCCACCTAAAAGGGAAGGAAAACAGGCAGTGCGAAATAATGCTTAGACCCAGTCCGCCTTCAGAGGCACCTAACTAAAAGGAAGTCCGAGCCCTACGAAGAGTGGAGCCTTGTGCTCAAAAGTACCTGCACACGCTGGTGCCAACGGGCAAAAAGGGGGAGTCTCTTCGAGGGAATCAGGCAGTTCAGTTTGGTGCACCAATGAAGAACAGAGTTTCGCGACTCAAGAGCAGCCTCCACTGTGGGCAGAAGCAGAGCGCGAGTACGGAAAGGCGTGCTATTTTGACACAGCGGGGAAAAGCTATGGGCTCCTGCAGGAGGGCGACCAGTTCCTAGCTATGCTACTCACCGGTCCCCGATGCAAGCAGACCCAGGCTTCCCCGCGTCAGTTTCAGTCGCTGGCAGGTTCAGGAGAGCAGGGGACGTCTCGTCGTCGTGTAGATTCTGCAGCAGCAGAGTTGAGTTAAAGATGTCCCAAATTAAGTGAACCCGCACAGTTTGTTACCACAGCAGGGCAACGGAGCGGCCGTGTGTATCTGAGCCAAATGTACACTACTCACTTCAGACCTGGGAACGCCAAGTGTATGAATCGTGTGAGAGTGACAAGGACTCGAAATACTACACAACCTGGCGGCGGTTACAGAGCAAGACTCCTGTGTAGGCTGGTCAGTCTGCTGGATGGCCCAGAGACACTTCCGAAGGCTTACGAGCAGGAGATGGTGAAGATGCCGAGAATAGCTGTCCCCGCTATTCCAAGGGTCGAAGTACCAGTACAGGCCTTCTGGTTCGATCAGAGGAAAAAAGGGTTTCACAAGGCGACAGTAGTGCAGAGGAGCAATCCTTCAGCGGGTCACCAGCGATTCCTCGGTTCAGCCTCGTGGTTGCAGGTTACTTGGCTCCTGTATTCCGTCGTTCGTGAGAACTCAGGAGATCGACATGGTAGTGGCGTTTCCAGCCCCCTCTTATCCACGGTACCCTTCGCGCCAAAACGGAGGGGACCCAATAGGAGATCCGCTCATCAACACTTACACCATACGTGGACCTATCATGGACCACGGTGGTCCGAAGCATTCACACCACCCTAGACTCTCTGGCACCCAGGATGTGTATTGGGACCAGACATCCCAGCCCACATACTGGAGGCACACACAAGGCCTGTAGAAGCCCGCGAAAGCATCCGTGTTTCGCGGGAAAGTACATGCCCAAATAAGGAAGGCCCCGGGTTGGCTCGACCTGGGGAAGGTGAAGGGAGCAAGACGGTCAGCGGACAGGACAAAGGAGCCTTGTGGTCTGGCCATTTTGGGAGCCAGGCCCCACCATTTTGGGCTAAGCGCGAGAAACGCGCTTAAAACGCCAAAAGGAGCTCAAAACACAAGAAACGATCGCTGCCACCATTCCCGTCCGTGATTCACTTGCACCGATCAGTTACAATCCAAAAAGAGTATCTAGGGCCTGTAGAAGGCTAGAGACCCAAGAGAGCAGTAATTTAGCTTACAGTGCCCTCTTGTGTCATGTTGCACGAAAGCCGCAACATGATAAAGAAACTACGGAAAACAGCGTTTCCCGGTACTGACTGTCTTAAGGGCATGTCAGTTTCCCCGTAAGAATGGAGCGAAAGCCCAGAGGAGTGCGGCAGAAGGCTGCACTTCTCTGGCAAAGTCTAGATCATGGTGAAAACAACAGCAAAAAGTTTAGGGGTTGCCACATGGAAGGAAAATTACCCACAATTACGAAATCTTTCCTAACAGGAATGGGTGATAAAGGGAGGCGCTCGAGGTGATGGGGTCGACTGGGCGAGGAGGGCCTGGTGCCCTATATGACTCAGAAGGGACCAGGCAGACAGTCAAAATCCAAGGAGAGATATTAGCAGAGGAGGGGAGAGGGGAGAGGGAAGGAGGAAGAGAGAAGGAGGGTCTTGTGAAGCTTTGGGACATTATGAAGATGTGGCTCAAGCCTGAGAGGGCATGTATGCCATTCCAGAGGAAGGCTCCAGTGGAAGAGAGATCTCCCCCAATCTCTGCTTGGAAAAGCATCTGATCTGCAGAGAGTTGGACCTAGAAGACCAAAAGGAGGTATTTAGGGAGCAAGAGTTGGATGTAGAGGGGTCACAGGCCCCAGAAAGCCTTGTGTATGATACAGATGGTCTTGAACCTGTTCCTTGCAAAAACCGGGAGCCAGTCAAGCGATTGTAAGCCTGGAGAAGTGTGGTCCCTGGTCTTGAGGAAAAGGATACGTCGTGCAGTCTTATTGTGGATGAGTTGAAGGGGGCAAAGGGCGGATTTATGAAAATTGAGGAAGAGGCTGTTGCCGTAATCCAGCCTAGAGAGGACCAGAGCTATGTAGACATTGAGTTTCTGGTGGAAGGTGAGGAAATGAAGAATGCTTCTGAGGAGGTGCAGCTGAAAGTTGGTCTTCTTGGCAAGGTCAGTGATGTAAGGAAACATAAATTATTAAAAAGAGGAGAGAGAGGAGTCGCAAATGACACCAAGGTGTTTTGCTTCACACGAGGATGAGGGGAGGGGACCCATGGAAGGGGGCCAGAGAGTAGGAGGGAAGGAGGGAGCTGAGCCCCAAATTACTTATTAATATATGTTTGCTTTATGGATGCCATTTCAATCAAAATAAACAATATTGTCTATGATTATGAGTATTGTTTTCATTCATACATTCTGGGTAATAACTTACATGTAGAATGTACAGTGCAACCCAAAAACTGAAGACTCAAGGAACTACTCACACATACCGGGGAACATATTGTGAGCTATTTTAGAAAGCTATATAATGTCTAATCTTGCACATAGAAGGGGCATTGATAAATAAGTGAAAAACGTGCTTGCGTAAAAGTCTGATTCTAGATCAGTGTGACATGACTTATGTTACATCGCTTTGACACATCTGAGGCATGGTATTTTTCTCAAAATAGCTTCAACCATTTGCAATAAGTGAGCTTTGCTTCTGTCGAATTCATATGAAATGTCCCATTTTGAAGAGTATTATTTGATACGTGTAGCACAGAACTTGACATGAGGACAATTTAATGCCATAAGAAAAAACGTATTTATAGAAGAATAGAGAAACCAACTTTGGGTTTTGTCCTCCTTTAATTCAATTATTCACACCATTGTTCACACCAATGAGACACAGAACATTTCTGGTGCTAATATGGTAGTTGGCACAGAAGCTTTTCACACAGACTTGGAAATGCCACAACTGTAGCTTTCATTTCTCTCGGCAGATGTGAACTTTTTAAGATCCAGTTATAAATTAACCATTTTATATTTTTAACAATATGATGCATCCGTTTAGACTGTCTGTACACTTTTTATGTGTGCATTCATTTCTACAGGCTGTTGATATAATGAAAAATCAATTGAATGAATAGTGAAGTTTGTAATTATGAGGAAAAAGAACTCTTTCGGTTTGACGCCAATGCCTAACTTGGGACACTGAAAAATATAGCTAATACTTTGAGAAACATGTTTCATTATTTAGCCATCGCAAATCTTAATGAATAAGAAATTATTTGAGTAGAGCATTTAATTGTCAGTTTAAAAAATATTAAAATAATTGTTTAGCTTTAAATCCTATTTACACAATGGCATATGTTGAATATCACATTTACAGCCGCAGTTCATGTGCTGTCTAAACTACACAAAGAGAACTGTCTTCTGCAACCCTTAGGTATCAGTCACTGACTACATGTACTTTAAATTTTAATTTTAATTAGGGTTGTTAACAGGGACGTAATTTCACCAAAAGGCCAGAGGTAGCGAAAGTGACATCACACGACGTTTGACCTCTGGTGACATCACAGCCCCCCCCACATCATCACCAGCACCACCACCACCTCGAAGTGACATCACAGGAAGCAATAGAACACTTTTCATTCCTAGTCAAAACAGGAAGTGACATCACATATTGCTCCTAAGTAAACTATGAAAAATATGATTGCGATAGCACTATAATATTATATACATTTCATCCAAGATTGTATCACCATATGTATCGTTAATATCAGTGTGTATAGGCCCATATTAACAAATGACTGTGAATGCAAGCAGACGTCCAAGGACAACTGATAATATGTTATTATACAGCACTTACGCTTAATCGCTTCATGTAGAACAAATATACATACATTATCACCCAACATGTGTTAATACTCATTTATCGACCTCAGAAGTGTTAAAGGCTGAGTTGAGGTGTTTAAGAACAGACAGACTAAATCAGTGACTCACCCCCTGAAGTGTGCCTAAAATAAACATTTATGAGTATAGCAATGATTGGATAGAACTCCAGAAAGACAATTATGTGTTATTCATATTCCTTGTTCTTTAGGTTCACTGGTCAAAGTGTTACACTTGTGGAACCCCGTTTTTTTTTTTTAAGAGGCCTGTACAATAAAGTCAGCCAATCCAAAAATAAAGAGCCACATGAAGCTGACCACAGCTCAGGAGCTTAGATTTACCCTGCAAGAGAGACCTTATGGGTGTCAACTGCGATGCCTGGTGACCCCCAAATGACAGCCCTTGTTAACATTTTCAGGTGACAAACATGAAAGCATTGTTCAATATTTTACGAAAGTGAAAGCATTTTTCAATTTTTATGCTTCCACTTTGTTGCGTTAAATTAGGTTGGTGTGTCTTATTGAAAGAAGTCTTGCTGGGACATTTCATTGTTGTTTCTTGAATGTAGATGAATTATTTCTGTTATTTCTTGGCTGTTTTTGAAGTAAGAATATCTCGACAGTCAATACCATTAGTTACTGACGAATTCCACACATTCCGATTGGATTAGAGGAGGTTAATTGTATAGCTCATCTGTCAGATTCGATGTGAAACAAAAGGGCTCATGACTACAATATAACCAGTCTGACCTTTTTCTTGGAATGTATTTTTACTTCAGATGGCAATTTACAATCTAAAGTACAAATGCCACAATTGTTTATGAGTCCCGTGAGTTGTTTGCCACCATAGGTTAACTTAATTTTCCCCGGGAATGCTGACTCAGGAATGCCCCACACTTCACGGTCGTACTTTACTTAACTTGATAGTTCCTTTCCGCTTGTTATTCATACATGAAATCAATGACCGGTACACAAATATAGCTTTAATGTTTCTATCACCCCTTTGAACAGGGTGGTGGCATCACCCATGCACCCCCTCTGAACATAGTAGGGATGTATTAGCTGTAATGTGCAATTATCAATTAGGTTCAAGGTTAGCCATTGGCTGTTTTGTTACACAGTTATATTTTCGACTACTTCCGTCAGGGAATTCACTTTAATTCATGCTAATAATCCACCTTTATTTCTTTCCTTTTTTGGATGTTTTCACTGGCACATAAAATGCAGTGTACCCATACCTTTTAATTTGCTGGAGCTGACATGTCTCCCTAAGATAGCAAACAGAGTGCACGTGTTCGCCTGGGACGCCTGTAGCAGCGACTGATAAGGTAAGCGTGGGGGGGGGGGGGCAGGGAGTACAGCATTACTGTACTCCAGTTAAACCCATCCACTTTAATTACCTAATATAATATGCATTTAGCCGAACTGTGATAGTTATCCATATTCTCCTTTTAGCCTTACTGTGCCAGGTAGCCATATTCTGCTTTTAGCCAAATTGTGTCAGGTGGCCATATGCTGCTTTTATCCTAACTGTGCCAGGTAGCACATTACTGCTGTTAGCCTAACGTGTCAGATGGCCATATTCTGCTTTTAGCCTTACATTGTTAGGTGGCCATATTCTAATTTTAGCCTAAGTGTGCAAAGTAGCAACATTCTGCTTTTAGCCTTACTTTGTCAGATAGCCATATTCTCCTTTTAGCCTGACTGTGCCATGTAGGCATATTCTGCTTTTAGCCTAACTGTGTCAGGTATCCATATTCTGCTGTTCGCCTAATTGTGCCAGGGAACCACATTCTGCTTTTAGCCTAACTGTGCTAGGTAGCCATTTTCTGCTATAACCCTATTCGTATCAGGTGGACATATTCTGATGTTAGCCTAATTGTGGCAGGTAACCATATTCTGCTTTTGGCCTAACTGAGCCAGGTAGCCATGTTCTGCTCTTAGCCTAATGGAGTCAGGTGGCCATATTCTGCTTTTAGCATTAGAGTGTTAGATAGCCGTATTCTGCTGTTAGCCTTACTGTGTCAGGTAACCATATTTTGCTGCTAATATAGTCTTGCCAGGTAGCCATATTCTGCGTTTAGCCTAAATGTGCCAGGCAGCCATTTCTGCTAGTTTAATTGTGCCATGTGGCCATATTCAACTTTTAGCCTTACTGTGTCAGGTAGTCATATTCTGCTTCTAGCCCACTGTTCCAAAGAGCCATATTCTGCTATTAGCCTACTGTGTCAGGTAGCCATACTCTACTTTTAGGCTAATTGTGGCAGATAGCCATAATCTGCTTTTAGCTTAATTGTGTCAGGTGGCTATATTCTGTGTTTAGCCTAACTGGGCGAGGTAGCCATTTCCTCCTGTTAGCTTAAATGTGTCATATGTCCATGTTCAGCTTTTAGTGTTGCTGTGTCAGGTAGCTACATACTGCTTTTAGCCTAATTGTGCCAAGTAGCCATATTCTGCTCTTATCCTAATTGTTTCAGGGCGCCATATTCTGCATTTAGCTTTTCTGCGTCAGTCAGCCATATTCTGTTTTTAGCCATAGTGTGCCAGCTCACCATTTTCTCCTTTTAGCCTCACTGCGTTGGATAGACTTATTCTCCTTTTAGCCTTGCTGTGCCAGGTAGCCATATTCTGCATTTGGACTAATTGTGCCGAGTAGCAATATTCTGCTTTTAGCCTAATTGTGCCAACTAGCCACATTCTGCTCTTGGCCTAATTGTTTCAGGTGCCTATGTTCTGCTTTTAGTCTTTCTGCGCAAGTTAGCCATATTCTGCTTTTAGCCTTACTGCGTCAGAAAGCCATATTCTCATTTTAGCCTTACTATGTCAGATAGCCATATTCTCCTTTTAGTCTTACTGTGCCAGGAAGCCATATTCTGCTTTTAGGCTGACTGTGCCAGGTAGTCATATTTTGCTGTTAGCCTATTTTTGTCATGTGGCCATATTCTGCCTTTAGCATTACTTTGTAAGCTAGTCATATTCTACTGTTAGCCTTATTGTGTCAGGTAGCCATATTCTGCTGTTAGCCTAATTGTGCCAGGTAGCCATAATTTGCTGCTAGTCTAATGTCACCATATTCTGTCAGGAATCGGCGTACCCGGGTTAACAGGGTTTCTCATGTATCTGTTAAATCACACTCTAAACTCATAAATCACCCCATGCCCATGGTGCCACGTTCCTGACCCTTCAGATGGTAATTACCACACAGACAGAAGGTGCTGTTCCTTGTGCAGTGGCAGTTGCCCTGGCGATGGTCCAAGCCCCTGTATACACGTCACACAGCTAGAGGATTTTTATTTTTTCCCTGATCACGTGACATGGAGAAAAAAAAGACCGACTTCTGTGGCACTGCAGCGCTTCTGATTGTGGTTGTTTCTTGACTTCCGTGTTGGTTTCTTGCTCCGAGTATCCTGTTTCTGACCCTGCTTCGTTGTTCTGGACTTGCCTCTGGCTGACCCTTCTGCTTCTGCTACATTTATGTTTTCCGACCCTTCTTTCTCAAAGGACTGCTTCACCTTACAATTTGGATTACCTGCTGCCCGCTCAACTACCAGACGTTGCCTGCCTACGGGGCTGCTTGGTCTTGCATTATGTACTTCCTGCTGCCCATTCAATGACTAGACCTTGCCTTCTCTTAGAACTGCTTTGCCACGCAATTTGGAATACTTTCTACCCCCTGCCTTGTGTCGTCAGATTTGCCTTCGGAGTTCACATCATCCCATTAATCCTATTTTCCGGACTCCTGAATTGTTGTTACCATCAAGCTGGCACTAGTTCACTGCACTCCTCCTGGGTGCCTATCTTCCTATTGTGCAGACGTACTAGAGACGCTTGCTGCAACTGCACAATTTTATTCTAGGCATCTTTCAAGACTTGATAGTTGTTAAGATTAGGAAAACCTCCGTCCCCAAGTACCACACAGAGGGATGTAAACAAAACTCCATGTGCAGTCTTTGAGGCCACAGGTGGCAGGTACTTAGAACGCCGGAAACCCCCGAGGTGCTGTAAGGTAAACAAGCAATTACTTCAATGCCAACTATCAATGGGAACAAAGCAGTAATGACTGAGGATGTAAAAGAATACCTTACCAAAGTGTTGGTGGGGCAGGGAAAATTAGAGAAGCCGAGGAAAACCCCACTTCCCTGACTGGCGTGAGTGTACCCTAAGTAAAAAAGGGAAGAGACGGCAGCATGAGGAGTCAGCAGCAGCCGCCTTGAGCCGATGATACCATTCACTGGATACCCCTGAAGATATGAAGTGTGGTGCGCATGCACCTATCCAGAAGGCAAAACAAAGGAAGTCTCGTACGTGGTGCTGTATCAAGTATGGGTGAAAACAAGACGCCGTAACAGAAGCAGGATCCAAAATCAGTCCGTGATATGAGAGCCGAGGTCCGGTTATACCATTGATGTCCTCTGGGTGAATAGTAAACCAAAGCCAAGGGTTGAAGCAAAAACAGCCCAGCTAACGTAGTCCGGGATCCAAATACCAAGGTAAGTCAAAGTTCGTAGAGGAGATGCCAAACAGTGCTTGAGAACAGCTGTGAAGTGCGGAGTGGTGGAATGCTGAGTCATTTATAGTGTTGCTATAGGAACAACGCTACGTGAATGAAAGCCACGTGTCACGTGACAGGCCATAGTGCATGGTAACCTAGCAACATGATGCTTCACCCGGAACGGCGACAAGCGCCATGGCAATTGCCAATGTAAGAATGGTTGCAATCGCCCGAGATGATGTTGCCTTGTCCGCGCCATCCAGGGGCGCAGTCCTACTTTCAGCATAGCTGAGCAGACAATCCCCTGCTAACGTCGGGAACGAGACGTATGAGGAGGTGTGTGTGGGTGTAGTGAAGGGACCGGCTGATGCATGGAGTGCGTGACAGCATCCTCGTGCCATCAAGAAAGGTCCTCTGGTTCTACATTAAGGATTCTGAAACTTTCAGGACACTCCGTTACCAAGGGACTACACTTCCGGTAAGAACACATTTACTATATCCTCCTTGTTTTTCCATTTATTTAGTTGGGGTTTTTGTACTTCCAGGTCCAAACAATCCTCCGGCAGGTATAAAGGGGGCGCCATTTCACATTCCACGTTCACTAAGGCCGACTCATACCTTATAGGGGATACTAAACCTATTAAGAGGTCAGTCTTACCTGGTCTGCTTTGGTTTAGCCTGTGACACTACTACAGTATTATTAATCGCGGTCTTCTTGTCTCCACAGCCCGTGTGTCGTGTGTGTGTGTGTGTGTGTGTCCATTTTACGACTAATAGATCCCTCTGATTGTCAGCATCACACAACAGAGGGCTACATTGGTAGGAAGAATTTGTCTTCTACTAAATGAGCCCTGTATCCTAACGGCTCTTGGTTACTTCTATCACACTGCAAGACAGTACTGGTGGTGAGTCATAAACATTCTACTTTAAGCCTTACTGCGTCAGGTAGCCATATTCTGCTTCTAACCCACTGTGCCAGGTAGCCATATTATGCTATTAGCCTTACAGCGTCAGGTAGCCATGCTCTGCTTATAGCCTAATTGTGCCAGGTAGCCATATTCTGCTTTTAGCTTAATTGTGTCAGGTGGCCCTATTCTACTTTTAGCCCAACTTGGTATCATAGCCATTTCCTCATATTAGCTTAAGGGTCTGGTGTCCATATTCTGCTTTTATCATTGCTGTATCAGGTAGCTAAATTCTGCTCTTAGCCTAATTGTTCCAAGTTGCCTATATTCTGCTGTTAGCCTAATTGTTTCAGGTGGCCATATTCTGCTTTTAGCCTTTCTGCATCATTTAATCATATTCTGCTTTAAGCCTTACTTTGCCAGATAGCCATATTTTACTTTTAGCCTTACTGCACCAGACAGCCATATTCTCCTTTTAGCCTTACCTTGCCAGGGAGCCATATTATGCTGTTAACCTAATTGCGTCAGATGGCCATATTCGACTGTAAGGCAAATTGATCCATTTAGACATATTCTGCTTCAAGCCTAACTGTGCCAGTTAATATTTTGCGGCTAGCCTAATTGTGTCATGTGGCCATATTCTACTCAGGAATGCCCACACTTCACGGTCGTACTTTAGTTAACTTGATAGTTCCTTTCCGCTTGTTATTCATACATGAAATCAATGACCAGTACACTTACAGATGTATTGTTTCTATCATCCCCTTTGAGCATAGTGGTGGCATCACCCAGGCACCCGCTCTGAACATAGTAGAGATCTATTAGCTGTAATGTGAAATTATCAATTAGGTTCAAGGTTAGGCATTGGATGTTTTGTTATACAGTTATATTTTTGACTACTTACATCAGGGAATTGACTTTAATTCATGTTAATAATCCACCTTAGTTTCTTTCCTTTTTTGGATTTTTTCACTAGCACAAAACATTCAGTCGACAGGTCCGGCGGTAACCGTGCTGGTAAAACCGGCAGGTAGCCACTGGACCCATAATGATTTACCAGCGACTGACTTTCTGGAAACACTGGGGCATTACAACCCTGGTGGTCCGGTAAGTCAGGCGCCTGTAAAATGTTGATCCCCATTCCAATACAGTCCGAAAGGACTCAATGGGGGTGGGGACCACCGAAGCATCGGCACTGTTAATAATGGTGGCGGTGCTTCTGTGAAAGTCTGTGGGCGGGTGCCGTTCTGCTCAGCAAGTCGACCTGCCAGGCGGGTGGGCACTCGCCCCACAGACTTGTACTTTGCCTAACCGGAAACAATGGTGCTGGTAAGTGCACCAGCACGGTTGTTCCTGGACCGGCAATGTTGTAATGAGCCCTATTTAATATTGTCAATTATGAATGGGAAATGGGCCTTGTGGGTGTTATGAATTTGTACTTGTGTAAGATCGAAGATTCCACCTTGCAATCTTGAATCTAATATGTTAATCTTCAATCTTCCATTCAATAGACCCTGGGAAGACATGTTTAAGTAGGAATATCCCTCAGTCCACTGCCAAAATTAACACATTAGTTCTTATTTCAAGCTTTTACTTGATCACCTTGGGCTGCTCTGCACTGAACTTCCTGGTGTTGTGCTTGTAGAGGGAGCGGGTGGTATTGCCGGGGGCCGTCTGTCCAGGAAGGCCTGAAGCAACATGGCCATACTTTCAACGATTGAAGACACAATGCTGTTGCCCTCCCGCACCCTCCATGACATTTGAACTATGGCACTTGTGCATCGTCCAACTGCCCTTGCATTTCGCCTGTAACTGGCCTGCACGCTCTCTTACATGTGCCTCATGAAGGTGCTGCTTCACTAGGGATGTGAGTGCATCCTGGTGTTGCTCCACCCTTGTTAGATGGCCTTCTATATCCCTCACACTGTGGAAAGGTTGAGGTTGGGGGGTCATTGGGCCCATGGGGCTGAAGGGCAGGGCCTCATCAATGCTCTGATCTGTGTCACCAGTTTCAAGACCACCCTTGTTTGCTGAGTTCTCAACCAAACACCCATGTGCATGTCGTTGTGGCTGTGGCGGAGGTGCCACTGATATCTGTGGTGGCTGTGCTGGAGGTGCCTCATGGGCTTGCGGTGGCTGGAGGGAAGCAGCTGGGGTAGCACTTGTATGTCTGCCTGTTGAAGCATTGGAGCCCTGAGTTGAGTGATTTGGTGGTCCTTCGGCATCAACGCCTGCTGCCTCTTGATGCACTGGGCTGGCCGTCCTCATTGCCAGATGATGTGCATGAGGGAGTCAGACAGGCAGGGCATCAGTGATGCGAGTGAATTGATGGGACAGACATTAATGCTTGACTATTTGATGATGGTGCAGTGTCAGTGAAATGGTGGGGGACATGGCATGGTGCACATGTGCCTGTGTCATGGATACTGTGCCGGTGGATGTGTGATGTGTCTACATGGTGTGCCAGAGATACTGTTGTGGTGTACTTGTGTTTCTGGGTAGGATGTTAGGGCTGTGGCACACTCACTGTATGATGTGTTGTGGCGGGTTGTGCCATGGATGTGTTCCCTGTGTCTGCTGCCTGTGGCACTTACTGTGTCAGTGGAAATTTGGCGTCATGGCTCGGGCTGGATGGGACAAGAAGTCACATATTTCCCTGTGTCTGATGCTGGTCATTTGTGGGTGGTGTAGGTGCTTGGCACCAACGTGACTTTGTGCCTTTGCTAGCACAGCAGAAACAACACAAGTTATGCTGTGGCACGGGATGTGTGTCTGAATGCCAGGAGGAGCATGTTATGTTGGCGATACAGGGTGCCTGTGATATGTTGTATGTGTGAATGGGGTATGAGTGAGGTTTGGGGTGAAGGTGTATGTTGTTGTGTGTAGGGGGTTGCCCAGCAGGGCTGTACTGGTGTTGTGCACAATGCACTTGATGTGTTCTGCAACTCTAATGTGTGCTGGGTGGACATGGAGGTTGATGTAACATTGGGGTTACGTGTACTAACCAGCCTCCTCGGATGTCACGCCTCCGGCATCCACAGCACCAACTCCCTTGATGGATTCAAGGTGCAGCACACTGCTGCAGGTCTCCTCCCAGGGCTGCTGGTGGATGGGGGGTGCACTGCCACCAGCTGTGGCCATACCTTGGGTGCACTGAGCCGATAGGAGGTTTCACACTCTCAAGCATAGGTCATACCACCTTTTGTGGCAGTGATGGACAGTGCAGGGAGTTGTGCCAACTGCAGTGACTTTCTTTGCCAGCTCCTCCCAGATGGCCTTTTTCCTCAACTCTGCCTGCGTAGGTCTGTGGAGAATAGCTGGTTGGCATGCTCCACAATGGTGTCAGTCAACATGTTAAGTTCTGCCTCGCTAAAGCGTGGCTTATGCCTCCGGGTTGCAGGTACCCTTGATGACATCTTGATTTGGCTATATCAGTGCTCAGGAAATGGGTTTGCGTCCTGTGCTCTGAGGATTGCAAGGGATTGTGTTTTATTAATGGCCACTGGATGATTTCCAGTTCCGGCGAACAATGTATTTCTGGTCACGGTAATAGCTGCACCGTTGTTACTGGTGCCGGTAGAACTGGGAGCGTGATGTCAGAATCGGAGTTACCGGCACCGAGAGTGGCAGTGTTGGCATTTTGGGGGATGTTTGGTGTAATTACCGGCATGCCAATGCCACTGTATCCGGCATGCCGGAAATGCACATTCACACCACCACAAAATCAACCATTGTTTCCGGCCGGTGTACTTCACGGACACGGTAGCACTGGCATGCTGGTAATTTCGATTTCTCACCATGGGACCCATAGCGAGGCCCATTGTGTCGGCTTATAAGATAATGCTTATAGACAAGCATAGCCTACATTTGCAAACAACAGGAATTGTGCGTGATGATTTGGCTAACAATTCTTAATTGGCAGCATTAAGCAGCGTTGATGTGCATTTCGTAATGCTTTGTAACATGTGATATAAGCTTATGGACACCATTTACAGTCATCAAACAATATTAGGAATGGTGTGTAATGATTTGATTTACACCTTTGTATAATCAATAGTATGCACCGCTAAGAAGCATTCTAGACTGAATCTAGACATAAGCAATATGCGTTAAGAATATATTTGTGTATCCCTATGTCTGGCTGACATGTGATTGCTATTCTCTCATGTACTTGACTCCTACACTTGTGTCTCTTTAACCCATCACAGTTTCTGTTCACGAATATGGGCATTTATGGGATCCGTTTGATATGAACTTGTTGCACCCATGACAACCCCATCGTACGTTATGGGCACACATATTTCTAACAAGGTGAATCACTTGCACCAAGTAATTGGTGGTACATTTGCTAAACGCTCACCTCACAGCAGTTAGTTTCACGTGTATACGTGGGTGTGCCACGTACATTAACTCCACATTAACTCCACAATGTGAATTGCATATTGGTAGAACGGCAGTCTGTGTGTCCCGGTCTTTGCCTCTTGGCTGAGATTGGGACGTGAGGCGCCTGGGTGTTTGGCACATCCCACGGTGTGCCGTTTCCAGGCATCTATCCATAAACATTAGACTATTACATTTTTAGGTTCTGGAATCTACTGCCTACAATGACATAGCGTTCCGTATTCTTCTGATTTAAACAGACTGTCTTTTGAGCCATGAGCGGGAGACATTACAGTTGCAGTCAATGCGCTGTATAAATACACGCATGAGCTATGTGGGTAGATACCTTTATATTACATTGAGCCCACTAATGAAAAGGTTAGAGATTAGATTAATAGCAATTTGGACTTTTTTACCTCCAAGTCATTGAGCAGAGAACCCTTCATACCTGCAAAGAATAGTTGTTTTTCGTTCAGCTGAAGAACGGGCAAAACTCTGAAGGTAATTGCTCATGACTGAACATATTTCACACTGAAATTACATAATACATATACAATTACTTGAATGTTTTCCTGAATGCTTTCTTTCTCCCTCTTTTTCTCACTCTAAACGCCATGTTTTTTAAAAAAACTCATCTTGGTATGTATATGTTACCTTCTTGTTATGCTGTGTGATGTTATTTACGTTTGCTGTCACATCATTATGCATATGCTAACTGCAGTACCTGTATATGATTTTTTGTGCAATAGAGGTCTTCGCCCTGATGAAGGAGTCTGAATACTCTGAAATACATTGGCATTAGAGCTCTCTCATGTACTTTTAGGCCAGCTTCTGTTGATAAATGAAATGACTTACCTTACATTGGAGTACTTTTGGATACTTTCAACAATTTAAATGGAAATTGCCTTAAAGACACACTGGATGAATTTCATTGAGACTATTACTAAGTTTCTAGTAACCCCGACAGGGGCACAGTATGAGAGCAACTGTTTAGCTGGGTGTTCCACTCAGTTTTCTTGTTTTTGGTAATGTGGAGAAGGTTGCCACCCTTGAAAGACTTCTATGGAGGGGTACATGTCAGAGGTATGCCCTGCAGAGGAGTAGAAGGAGCCCGAGGGTGGGCAGAGGAGGAAGGAGGAGAGGGCAAGGTAGCCAAGGAGGAGGAGAGGTGGCAGAGGAGGGAGGCAAAGGAGCCAGAGAGGGGAAAGAAGGGAAAGCTGGGATAGAAAGGAAGTTGATGAGGCGCGGGATGTGTCTATCAAAGAGGAGGAGGTTGGCCTGAGGGCCTTGGACCAAGACGGTGCCATTAAGATAAAATTAATGATGGTTTTAGAGGAAGGGAAGGGGGCTAGGAGGGACTCCCACCAGGTGCCACCATTAATGGGAGAGGAGGGAAAAGGAGAGCGCACAGAAATATATTTGGAGTGCATAGGTCTGGCGAAGGAACGAAAAAGAGGATGTCTGTGAGGGTCTGTCTGGAGGAAGCGCTGTTATAGGTGTCAGCGATGGGGAGGCCTGGGTTGGAGACCAGGATATCCCTTTTAAACTTCTTCCTACCAGACTTAGGAGGAAGGATGGGATCATCAATAGAGATGCAGTTAGAGAAAATAGAAGAAACAGAGAGCATCATAGAGGATGCAGATGAAGGACAGAGGGGAGAAAGAGGTGGGAGGGTAGGCGAGATGGGGGACAAAGGTAAGGCTGGAGGGGCCACTAGGCGTGGGCACAAGAGGTGGGGTGAATGCAGACAAGACAAGAATGAGACAAGAACAAATGAACAAAGTACAGAATGGGCTCAGTGAGAAAAGAAGAGCAGTCAAGTAGATGTGAAAAGCAAAACCAGTTAACAGAGTAAGAACGAGGGAACCTGAAAGAGGAAGGAACACAGCATGGAAAAACAGGCTAGGTAAAAGAACAATCATCAAGGGAATCTAAGGAGAAGAGTGAGAAACATACGTAAGTAGGCAATACAAGTATACAGTAGTCATAGATATCGGACACAAGAACAGTGCAGTCAAGTAAAGGGGTCTAGAAGAAGAAAAGCAGCAGATCACAAAGTATCAAGAGGGATGGGATAGGTAAAAAGGGCAGAGGGGAGTGAAGGGGTCTGCAGGGGGAGTAACGGACACGCAGAAGACGCAGAGGTGCGAGTGAACCAAGGATGGAAGGGGTGTGAAGCACATGCGATCAAGGATTGCGAGGCAACACACGCACAGAGGAGGCGGGCACGAGCATAGCCAAGGATGTAAGGGGCGCTAAGCTCACGCGATCAGAGATTGCAAGGAAACCATGTGGGCAGAGGACACGCGGTGTACACACAGCCAAGGATGGTAGTGGCCAGAGCAAACGCGATAAGGGATTGCGAGGAAACCGAGCAGGCAGAGGATGCGTGGCATGCACATAGCCAGGGATGGAAGTGACATGGAGCACACATGATCAGTGATTGTGAGGGAACCACGTGGGCAAAGGATTACGAGGGACGTGCAGGTGCAAGCGTAACCAAGGATGGAAGTGGTGCAGGACACATGATCAGTGATTTGTGAGGGAACCACACGGGCAGAGGATTGGGAGGGACATGCAGGCATGTACAAATCCAAGGAAGGCAGGCGCGGAGAACACGCGTGCACAGAGCTAAGGATTGAAAGGGCACGGAGCACACTCATTCCAGAATTGTCAGGAAGCCACGCAGGTAGAGGACGCAGAGGCGGGAAGACAAGGAAGTAAGGGGTGAGGGAGTGCAACGCAAGGAAGAATGAGATGGAATGACACAGGAAGGAATAACAGGTGGGTGGGTGCAACAGGCCTAGGGACAAGGATACAGGGGCAGCTCTCCGCAGGAGGTGGGACGCATGTCAGGGCAGAAGGGCAGGATCAGAGGGGCAGAGAAGTGCAGAGCTCTCAGGAGATGGTGGGATACAAGTCAGGGAGAAGTGAAGGATCAGAGGGGCTGAGAAGCCCAGAACTCTCGGGAGGAGGTGGGAGGCAAGTTAGGGTAGAAGGGCTGGGTCAGAGGGGCTGGAAAGCACAGAGCAGGCTAATGCCCACATCTTCTTACCTGGCGGCCGCAAACAGGAGGATGATTCATCCACACTCAGTGTCTGCGCCGCAGACCCCTTCACCACCAAACACCTGCATCATTCAACACCGCAGACTTGTCCTGGAAGGGCTTTGCCACAGAGGGTCCAAACCTCAGATTCTATAGGCTCCATAGCATGGACGTATCAAACGTGCTATGTTTCATCGTGAAGCATCTCCTGCGCACCTGTTTCGCTCAACACCATGGACTTGTTCTGTGAGGGCTTTGCTGCACAGGGTCTGAACCTCAGATTTTATAGGCTCAGTAGAGTGGACCTTTCAAACGTGTTACGTTTTGTTGTGAAGCATCTCCTGTGCACCTTCATCGTTCAACACTGCGGACTTGTCCTGCGAGGGCTTTGTCACATAGGGTCCGAACCTCAGATTGTATAGGCTTGGTAGGGTGGAGGTAGCAAACCTGCTACGTTTCATTGTGAAGCGTCTCCTGCGCACCTGAGTCGCTCAACACTGTGGACTTAGCATGGACGTAGCAAACATGCTATGTTTCATTGTGAAGTGTCTACTGCGCACCTGCGTTACTCAACACTGCAGACTAGTCCTGCGAGGGCCATACACTTAGATGCAGCATTCATGAGGAAAAATGGTACTGTTAGAAGTGAAAGATGACAAGGGAATGGCGTGGAGCACAGTTACGTGTATCAACCCAACACAACATTAGACAGACTTCCCAGATCACAAACATTTTGCAGATTAGGAAAAGTATGGGGATTTCATATTTTAAATATGTATCCCGTGCCAGTTGAATATAGAATACAGAGAGGTCCCCCAGAAGACCCGAATTATGGGCATCATATTGACATACATGCAAGCAGATTTGAGCAAGGCACCAGCAGAAATATGGACCAGTGGCCTACATGGGTAGGCTTGTTGAAAAGGGCAGTGGCAGTACGCACAAAGCTAAAGAAAGGAGCAATATTACCCTGGGACAAAAAATACCCCCTGTTGAAAGCAGCAGACAAGCAAATATTTGAAACCCTATTGACCCTGTGGTGACAGGGCATTATCAAGACTTCAGAATCCCCAATGTAACACAGCAATTCACCCAGTCAAAAACGCCAAGGGGGTAGTGAAGGATGATCCAGGATCTCCACCCATTGAACAACATAGAGGAGGCAGAGTTTCCAGTGGTACTGAATCTGGCTGCCATCTTGTGTACTATATCCACTGGAGCAGGCTACTTTACAGTGATCGACTTAAAAAATTAATTACTTTTGATTCCATAACATCCAAATTCAGAGTATCTCACTGTGTTTACCTATTGTGACACCCGGTTGCAACACACCTGTTTACCACAAGGGTATTGTGAATCCCAGAGTATCTTTAACAGGGTGTTACAAATGGACTTGAGTAACTTACAGATGCATAGCACAGTGATACAGTATGTTGATGATCTTTTGATGTGCAATTCAACAGAAGACCAATGTAGGGAGGATTTGATTACACTACTCACATTATTGGCAAGGATGGTATACAAAGTGGACAAGTATGAGCTGCAATATTGTCAACAAGAAGTAGGGTATTTGGAACAGATAATATCAGAAAACAGTAGAAGGGTCATCCCAGAAAGGACAGCAGTAACACAACACACCCAACAACATATCACAGTAAAGGAAATGCGATTCCTGATATTGTTCAACTATTGTAGGTTGTGGATATTTGATCATTCCATGTATACTAAGCCCCTTCTTCAGGGATTGAAGGAAGCACAGAAGGCAAAGGGCCCCTTGGTGTGGCACCAGGAGATTATTGATTCATTCAAGGAATTAAAAGAGTCACACAGTACTGTCCCCATTCTGGCAACACCATATTATAAACAGATGTTTTATTTGTTTGCACATCCTGATTACCAAGTGATGATGGCTGTTCTCATGCAGATGAAACCGCAAGGCATCAAACCTTTGGCCTGTTACAGCAGTCCCCTAGATTCAGTAAAGCAGGGACACTTTCAGTGCGAGCAGTCACTCGCAGCAGCAGCATTTGTAATACAGAAATCAGCAATGATTACAATGGGATGCGCAGTGACGCTCTATGTAGAGCATGCAGTGTTTGCCATATTGGACAAATCAAAATATATCCTGACCTCCCAATGAGCTTTGGGGTATGTGGTCATACTGACAAATCCAGTTATTCAAATTGTGAGGTGCCATCTCATGAATCCAGCAACTTTCATAGCACTACCACTTAACAAAGGGGAATACGCGCATGATTGTGCCACATACATGGATAGAGCAGCGGGGGACACAGTGGGCCTCATTCCGAGATTGGAGGTAGCCATGACGCTAATAGCGCCATTGACTGCCTCCAATAATGGTATTGAGTCCACCCTCATTCAATGGGGACTTACCGTTCTAGTCGGACCTTTACGGGACCAGTAATTCCCCATTGAAAATACCATTCCCCATTCCCATTGAGCCCCGATAGGGCTCAATGGGAATGGGGAAGGTGCAAATAATGGTACCGCAATCTGCGGTACCGTTATTTGCTCCCTGTATCCTTTGCGGCTCCTGCTAAGGGACCAGGGAATAGGGCCCAAAGGGATTACCGGCACTGGTGTCCTTACCGGTGCCAGGTATCCCTTTGCGCCCAACTCGTAATGAGGCCCAGTGGTTCAGAAGAGCACCTAGAGGAGGACGATCTACTCTTTTTTGATGGGTCATCAATGAGCGATCAGAACACAGGGTGTCGGCATAAGAGTGCAGCAGTAGTGTCTTATCACGAGGGAGAATTTAAGATTGGGGCACAAATGAGGTTGCTGATGCACTTTTCAGCCAAAGCAGCAGAGCTCATGGCATTACTAACTGCAGTTGAAATGTCAGAGGGTCAGTGTGTGAGCATTTACTCTGACTCTGCATATGCCCCGTCCACCGTGCATTCAGGATTAGCAAGATGGAAAAAAGGGGATTCAGGAAAAACAATGGCACCCCAATACAACGTGCTGAATTATTGTCAGGACTGATAGAGGCACTGCCTCTCCCCCACAGCATTAGCGATAGTAAAATGTGACGCCCATACCAATGGGGTAGATGTAATTTCCAAAGGGAATGACAGAGCAGATGCCACGGTCAAAGAAGTGGTGAATAAGCCATTGAGGATCACACAATATATGCCTAACTGCACAATTTACCCATGCTTGCACGAACAACACACCCACCCACATCACACACAGAACAGTATAAGTGAGGGCTTTGTCACATTGGGTCCGAACCTCAGATTGTATAGGCTTGGTAGAGTGGAGGTAACAAACCTGCTACGTTTCAATGTGAACCGTCTCCTGCGCACCTGAGACGCTCAACACTGTGGACTTAGCATGGCTGCAGCAAACATGCTATGTTTCATTTTGAAGTGTCTACTGCGCACCTGCGTTACTCAACACTGCAGATTAGTCCTGCGAGGGCCATACACTTAGATGCAGCATTCATGAGGAAAAACATGGTACTGTTAGAAGTGACAGATGACAAGGGAATGGCGTGGAGCACAGTTACGTGTATCAACCCAACACAACATTAGACAGACTTCCCAGATCACAAACATTTTGCAGACTAGGAAAAGTATGGGGATTTCATATTTTAAATATGTATCCCGTGCCAGTTGATTGTAGAATACAGAGAGGTCCCCCAGAAGACCCAAATTATGGGCATCATATTGACATACATGTAAGCAGATTTGAGCAAGGCACCAGCAGAAAAATGGACCAGTGGCCTACATGGGTAGGCTTGTTGAAAAGGGCAGTGGCAGTACGCATAAAGCTAAAGAAAGGAGCAATATTACCCTGGGACTAAAAATACCCCCTGTTGAGAGCAGCAGACAAGCAAATATTTGAAACCCTATTGACCCTGTGGTGACAGGGCATTATCAAGACTTCAGAATCCCCAATATAACACAGCAATTCACCCAGTCAAAAACGCCAAGGGGGTAGTGAAGGATGATCCAGGATCTCCACCCATTGAACAACATAGAGGAGGCGGAGTTTCCAGTGGTACTGAATCTGGCTGCCATCTTGTGTGATATATCCACTGGAGCAGGCTACTTTACAGTGATCGACTTAAAAAATTCATTACTTTCGATTCCATAACATCCAAATTCAGAGTATCTCACTGTGTTTACCTATTGTGACACCAGGTTGCAACACACCTGTTTACCACAAGGGTATTGTGAATCCCAGAGTATCTTTAACAGGGTGTTACAAATGGACTTGAGTAACTTACAGATGCATAGCACAGTGATACAGTATGTTGATGATCTTTTGATGTGCAATTCAACAGAAGACCAATGTAGGGAGGATTTGATTACACTACTCACGTTATTGGCAAGGATGGTATACAAAGTTGACAAGTATGAGCTGCAATATTGTCAAAAAGAAGTAGGGTATTTGGAACAGGTAATATCAGAAAAGAGTAGAAGGGTGATCCCAGAAAGGACAGCAGTAACACAGCACACCCAACAACATATCACAGTAAAGGAAATGCGATTCCTGATATTGTTCAACTATTGTAGGTTGTGGATATTTGATCATTCCATGTATACTAAGCCCCTTCTTCAGGGATTGAAGGAAGCACAGAAGGCAAAGGGCCCCTTGGTGTGGCACCAGGAGATTATTGATTCATTCAGGGAATTGAAAGAGTCACACAGTACTGTCCCCATTCTGGCAACACCATATTATAAACAGATGTTTTATTTGTTTGCACATCCTGATTACCAAGTGATGATGGCTGTTCTCATGCAGATGAAACCGCAAGGCATCAAACCTTTGACCTGTTACAGCAGTCCCCTAGATTCAGTAAAGCAGGGACACTTTCAGTGCGAGCAGTCACTCGCAGCAGCAGCATTTGTAATACAGAAATCAGCAATGATTACAATGGGATGCGCAGTGACGCTCTATGTAGAGCATGCAGTGTTTGCCATATTGGACAAATCAAAATATATCCTGACCTCCCAATGAGCTTTGGGGTATGTGGTCATACTGACAAATCCAGTTATTCAAATTGTGAGGTGCCATCTCATGAATCCAGCAACTTTCATAGCACTACCACTTAACAAAGGGGAATACGCGCATGATTGTGCCACATACATGGATAGAGCAGCGGGGGACACAGTGGGCCTCATTCCGAGATTGGAGGTAGCCATGACACTAATAGCGCCATTGGCTGCCTCCAATAATGGTATTGAGTCCACCCTCATTCAATGGGGACTGACCGTTCTAGTCGGACCTTTACGGGACCAGTAAGCCCCCATTGAAAATACCATTCCCCATTCCCATTGAGCCCCCATAGGGCTCAATGGGAATGGGGAAGGTGCAAATAATGGTACCGAAATTTGCGGTACCGTTATTTGCTCCCTGTAACCTTTGCGGCTCCTGCTAAGGGACCGCGGAATAAGGCGCAAAGGGATTACCGGCACCGGTGTCCTTACCGGTGCCAGGTATCCCTTTGCGCCCAACTCGTAATGAGGCCCAGTGGTTCAGAAGAGCACCTAGAGGAGGACGATCTACTCTTTTTTGATGGGTCATCAATGAGCGATCAGAACACAGGGTGTCGGCATAAGAGTGCAGCAGTAGTGTCTTATCACGAGGTAGAATTTAAGATTGGGTCACAAATGAGGTTGCTGATGCACTTTTCAGCCAAAGCAGCAGAGCTCATGGCATTACTAACTGCAGTTGAAATGTCAGAGGGTCAGTGTGTGAGTATTTACTCTGACTCTGCATATGCCCCGTCCACCGTGCATTCAGGATTAGCAAGATGGAAAAAAGGGGATTCAGGAAAAACAATGGCTCCCCAATACAACGTGCTGAATTATTGTCAGGACTGATAGAGGCACTGCCTCTCCCCCACAGCATTAGCGATAGTAAAATGTGCTGCCCATACCAATGGGGAAGATGTAATTTCCAAAGGGAATGACAGAGCAGATGCCACGGTCAAAGAAATGGTGAATAAGCCATTGAGGATCACAAAATATATGCCTAACTGCACAATTTACCCATGCTTGCACGAACAACACACCCACCCACATCACACACAGAACAGTATAAGTCTTTGTCTGTGACCCAAGAAATAGAGGTGCAGGGGGGGTGCTCTTCCATAGGAGATGTGGACCAGCGGAGGCTGTTCTATATCACCCACATATCTGATATGGCATCAGAATAGCACAGAGAAACCAGTGATACCCCTGGCACTGCTCCACATTTCACTGGACCAATCATATTACCCAGTGCACACCTCTAAGGAACATGTTGCTGCAGAAATTCTTGAGCAATGGTTGATACCCAACTTACAGAAGTATGTGAATATATTTGTGAACAATTGCCTAATGAGTTACAATGCGGGTCACATGCTCAAGACAATGAAAGCTGTGTTACCCTGTCCATCAGGCCGTTTCAACATTTGCACATCAATCACGTCGAAATGACACCCAGCTGCAACTCGTATTGTTATGTTATTGTAGTTGCATGTCCATTTTTGCCTTGGCTTGAGAAGGGTTCATGCACATACTAAATCTGCAGCCAATTTGTGGTGCAAGAAGTAGTTCCAAGTTGGAGAGTGTGTGAAGAACTAAGATCCGATAACGGACCACACTTCGCCAATGCATTGTTCAGAGAATTGACATCCTTACTGGGCATAAAGCACAAGTTCTGTTCTGTGCACCACCCTTGGGCCAACTGTGTTGTTGACCACCTAAATGGCCTGCTCAAGGAACATGCCACAAATCTTTGTGACACATTTCACAAGAGCCATCTTCATTGCCTGCCACTTGCTTTATTTGCCTCACCCCACACAAAATAGTTACAGGTAGGAGGATGCATGTGCCTTCTACTCCTGCACATATTATTTTGGATGTGCTCAGTGTGGCACAGGTTCTGGCGGATAGTTTCAAGGATATCTTAAACAGCTTACAAACTCCCTGAAATATTTTTCACGTCAGTTACAGCCTTGTCAAAACCGGCAGGCCACCACTTCAGAGAAATACCATCCCCCCAAAGGGGAAAAGGACTTATTATCACATTCTCCCCTCTATCCAGGGGAAAAGGTCTTCATCAACAGCTTTCCAAGGAAATGGTCCAATCCCAGGTTTGAGGTCCATTCTCAGTCACCTACTGCACCCCGTCAGCTGTCAAGTTAGAGGACAGGTGACCATGGATCAATTTAACTGACGTCTGTCGAGACAAGAGCAGCAGTGCCCTCCCGGGTGAAGAAGGCAGGAGTGAGTGAAGGGGAGTATTGAAGAAATTGCATTGTGTTTTCCCTCCTCTTGTCAACTGTTTTAGAGACCTAAAACTTTGTTTGCAGCAACACAGGATGGAGGACTAGCAATTGCACAGAATAGATATTGCAATGTGTGGTGTCTAGGATGTATAGTGATTTTTCAGTTTTGTGTTTTTCCTCTGGTATAAAGTAGAAGGGAGATATTGTACCTCCTTTGAGAGTAGCAGCAGAGCAATAGGAAATAAACATATATCATTGTTTTGAACAAAGATGGAATAATTGAATCCAGGCCTGTTTGTAGACAGCGTGGGAAAACAACATTCAACTGATTCTGAAAAAATGTCGTATAACCATATGATCTATGAGGACAATTATATGAAGATCAAAAAGATGGCAGTGGCAGAAGAAACAAAACATATTGTACTAGAATACCAAACAGAAGGCCAGAGAAGGGGGAGCAGTTCTTTACCACTGAGCACACTGTAAATGATACAGGAAACCTGTTGCCATGGTGCAGGATGTAGCTCCAGCTGCACATAGAGGGCTCAGTGTACCACAATGAGCAGTGGGAGGAGGGGCTCATAGGGTCTAGGGCAGAGGGATTGGTGGAATTCACGGATGAAGTAACCATGATGATGAATGATACATGTCACACAATTTGGAATGATCAAGTCCAGGTTCTCACCAGGATAGATGATAGACAGCAGCCATTACACATAAAGGCACTCACACAATATTCTTTATGTATCAGATCCACAGTAATAACATGTTTGATCAAATTGGAGACCGATCTTGCCTGCCAGAGGACACTTGAGTTGCCGAATATACAGGTTCGAACCGCAGCCCTTATGGACTACTTCTGGTCCTCTGGGTCCCAAGCATATGCCCAGTTTCCACCGAAGTGGAGTGGTCAGTGCTCCCTGGTCCATCTACACTCGCCAACCCTTGTAGTACCCCATTGTGACATTTTACCCTTGAATGATTAGGCGGCCCGATCAAAAGGAGTCTTTAATTGTGTTAAGAGAAATTTGGACACAGCAAATTTGAATCCACACGTCACTTCAAATATTAAAGAAGACAGGCATCCACATGACAGATGATCGATGGATTTACAGAAGAGGAGAAGAAACAACAATTACTGGTCCCAACAGAGTGCAGACCGACTGGATGCTATCCTGATATAATTTAAGCTATTCAGCAAAACTGCTACTTTCTTCACATCCCTGCTTGCCACTAGTATTCAAACTGCAGCCAATGCAAAGTGTTTGCAGATCACTCACTATGAACTGTTAGAATTGGCAAATGTGACACAGAAAAGGCGGAATGCAGTATGGGAGGACACTCTGCAGAATCACTTTGTATTAGACCACTGGTCTTCATATTGTGGGGCTCGCTCCCCTGAGGGTGCCCAAAGGGTCTCCAGAGGGGCACAAGTATCTTCCAAAAGGGATTATGTTGACTGATCTTAATAGAAAATATAAGTAGAAATGACATCTAGGGGGGCCAGCAGCAATAATTTTACTTAAGGGGGACTTGGCATAAAAAGGTTTGAAGACCACTGTATTAGACTTATTAATGGCCTCGGAAGGCAGAGTTTGCACACAGATCGGAATAGCTGCTGCACTCACATGCCCGCAAATGATGCAACAAATGGCACACTGTCAGATGCAATAGGTGCCTTGCATGCCCTCCATGAGACCATTATTCATGAAACAAGCAGAGTAACAAAGCAAGAGTGGTTTGAATGAATATTCGCTTGGGTACCCACGTGTTTATCTATCCTCATGAATATTGCAGTTCCTTTCCATGTATTGGCACTCAGTACCTTTTGTGCATGTCATTTGAGGTGGTGCCAGGGTTAAGGGAATAGGGGAAATATATGATGACAATGGGGACGGCCAAAGTAAGGGAAGCAATACCACTGACCAGACACATTCAAACACAAAGGTTTGCTGAATATAATATGGTACAAGGGGGTGGCTTTGTGGCCTCAGGGGACATTTTGCATGCCACTATCTGATTCTGAAAACTATATCACCCACTGGGTTGATTGGTATGGAGATGGATGGTGTTGCTTTCTGGGGTTGTTGATGTGCTGCCACCAGTGGAGGTCCCCAGGGAAGTAGAGGGCCCGACTCATCAGCTGGAGTCACTGTGAACCTGTTGGGTGGACAATGGCATGCTGTCACTCATCATGCATACTTGTACATGAGAGAGTAAGACACTCATGCAGCATGATGAATGGTCATCCTACACACATTTTGTCTGGTGGGCAGGGTTGGATGCAGGCCAATGAGAACGGCTCATGCAAGGTGAGAGTACTGTCTGCTGAGGGTGACACATCACAAGCATGGTCTCATTGCCTGTTGGTCTGCCAGTATGACTTGTACATGTGGTTGCGCAGTGGGTAAACTTTGCCACTTGGATGTTCATAGCACACGTGCATGCTTCTCATGGTTCCATGGCCTCACATGCACATTTCCCCTACAATGCATGTTTATGTGTTTATTTGCACAGTATCTCAACTTCCTTTGCACACATTGCCATGTGATCCGCCCATCCCCTGTCCAATGGACCTCTCTATGCTGGGGGACACATGCATGGGATTAGCTTCTGGCCAGTGCATTCTCATGAGAGAGGGAACATTCATACTCACAAGCATGAACGTGGATGCTTGCCCCCACTTCTGCAGTCCCAATGCCCTCTAACCTTTCCCATGTGGAGAATGCTGCTGGTTCTCTCCTCCCATGGGGTCAGGACAAGGGGCTCAACTGTGCTGTCTCTTGTGGCAGATGTCTCATTACTGTGTTTTGCAAACCAAGCCCTTCAGGTGATTCCAGCACTTGCATCAGTCCTCGCTGTCCCATGAACCCTGCCCACCGCCACAACCTTCTCTCTGATGCTGGCCCAGATGGCAGCCTTCCTCTGGCCAGAGGTCCTCCGGTGTCTGGTGCTGTAGCGCTCATCAACATGAGCAACCACCTCATCTGCAACCAACTGAAGCTTACCCTCACAGAACCTCAGCTTGTGCAGCCTCATGTCTGGCACCTTATCTTTGCCCTACTCCTGTGCCATCTTCCCTGGGACTCCTGTGTTTGGAGGCAAAAGACAATGGGAGAATCAGGGCAGGTTCGATTTTGAAAGATGACCAATGGCAGACTTCCCATTTCTGCATCGATGCTATTTCCGTCAGCAGTAATTCCACTGGCGAATTTGCACTGAGTTGACTGGCGGTAACAGTCATTCCATCGATGCCGGGTACTATTACTATCCAAACTTGATTTACGCCAGTAATTCCGTCGGACAGAATAACTGCTACCACCAATGTTGTGTGCATGCTCCCATCACCTTATAATGAAGCAGCAATTATGCCTGTCAACACAGTGGCAAGGGTAATTCCATCCGGCTGAATTACCGCTGTATCACCACCCAACTCGTAATGAGCCCCTGTGTCTTCCTCTTGTAAACAAAACATCAATGTGTTTTCGTCCACCTTTGTTTTACAGTTCTTCTTTGGGTCTAAAGGATCCTTTATCGCTTGATCTATCCTCATAGATTAGAATGACAGTAATATTAGGGAAATACCTATTCTGAAAATAAACCTCAACCGGTTTTTTTGGACTTGGCCGTGTTGTGTCATTGTTTTGTATTATTTTGTAATTTGCAACCTTTGGAAGGTTGGGCAGAATATTGGACCAAGAGAACACTGTCATCTTCAACAACTAGTGGTGACAGGTGCTTCAAATCCGTACCAACAAAAATGGTGTTTCTCTTATAGTTGTCACCAACGCTTGATATCTTAGCTTGTTTTTTCGTACTTTATTGTCAACCTCAGTAGCACCTTCTACAGGTATTGCTTCACCATTGAAGTTATCCATTGGCTATAACTTTAAAATATGTTCCTTTTTTCGATTATGTATGCTTTCTAGCTGTTTTCCTGACATTATAATAGTTTGTGCCCCTGTGGCCTCCATTGCAAACACATTGGATTGCCCTTTGACTGTGATATGGGCATAATGTTGATGTTCACATCCCACTAGGATGCAAAAGCAGTGTGAGCTGTTTCTAATCTCAGGACTAACATACCTTCGACCAGCTTAACCTCTTATCAAACAGTGGCATGTGAAATGATACTGTAACCTCTTGTTTTACTGTATCACTCCCTGTCTTCATGTCATCTTTATTTATTTTTTAGACCCATAAGCACACCTGCAGTAAGACAGGACTGTCTTATGTTTGTAACTTACTTTGCACTTGCACTTCACCGGTTATCAACACTTCAAACAAGATCAGTTGGAAAAAGGTTCCTCTGGTGACTCACATATCTGCACCCTCCGTCTAAATTTTAGATCTGAGAAACTATGACCAATATTAGATTCTATGGGTAATAGTGTCCCGTTATTATCTCTTTAATTTACAGTCCCCTTATCAGTCTTTTAATTAAGTCCTGTTCCTATATTCCTGGTATGAGTAGTACATTGACATGTGTCATTTGAAACGTGTTGAATATGCAACATAGGTCTTATTTCCTCATCACTTTGACAGAACTATTCCTTTCACTTCCCATGTTGGTAGTGCACCATCCTGCATCCTGTCCAATAGTGTTCACTTCACTGCTTGCATTGTCATCTTAATTATTCACACTATGTTTCCCTTTGATTTGTTTTCTTTGTTGCTGCTCTTTGGGACTAACACCCATATTTGTGTAGCTGGGTTCCTCTAACACCTAGTGTGGCACAGTACTCACACACTTGAATAGAATCAATGGTTTGATTTAGCTCCAGATTAAACCACACCTCTTGCTTGTTCATAAATGTATTACCTATTTTACCATGTTCCTTCCTTTCAGATTCAATGTCACTGTGCATACTGATAGTCTATCTGACAGCGTGACACTCTGCTCTTGCCATCCAGACTGGGGCATCAGAATGACTATTCATTGACATATCTCTTGGATATCATCACTCCTATGCTCCTCATTCTGGGTTGGCATGTATTGGTGGTTTCTATGGTTATTACACAATCTCCCTAGCTGCTCAGCAAGCATTCCCACCTGTGCCTCCAGACTCTAAAATCGTTCTTACTCTCTGATGTCATTTCTCTGGATCCTAAGCCTATACTAGTTTGATTCAAATTGCCCAGATCCATTATGTTTACCCCTGGTTACCTTCCAGTGATAGAATTCGGTTGGTATTTCCACTGAACTCCTGTGACAAAGGAGGGGGTGATTGTGGGGTTGTCCGTTGCCCATAAGCATCCTGTGCAGTCACTTGGGCTTACATGTGTGGGCTGTATGTTACATTAATTCTTTCATTACGCTGATACTGTTCTTGTTGCTGGGCATCTGGTTCAATTAATTTGTCCACATATCTTGCTTCCCTTTGATTAATGTGCCCATATGTCATTGTCCTAATGTCAAACCTACTAGGAGTTCCAAGTTCCTGGTAAGGCCTGTGTGGTATTTGACCCATGAGGCTTTTTGTTTCTATCCGGCATGGGATGAAATCCTGGCTTTGTAATGATCAGTATGGTGTGAAATATGTCCTAACCTCCTCCTTATATGTATCCCCTAATGTTCTGAACCATTAGGCTGCACAAAACCCAATGTCATGAATGTCCACAGTCCAAAGGAAAAACATTATATGACTTTCTTCTTGTATAAATCTGTGTAACCTGATCAAAATGTTCCTACATGGAGCCATCAAAATCGTTCACAAATGGCAATGCAAGTTCTTTAAGTCATCACATAACCTTAGCTGAATCCATATGTGATTGTTTTCCTTGACTGAACCTTTGGGTCCTATATAATTTCTTCTCTCATTCAACTTCAGAGTCTAATGTTTCTGCAATATCTGCTACTACACTTGATGTATTCATATTTTCTATTTGTCTTTATCTACACTTCGCTCTCAAATTAGAAAATACATGTCTCTCCTCTCTAACGTCAACCCTTTGCCTCTCACTGCAGCGTGGTGGCAAGGCGTACCCCTCCCTGAATGAATCAGGATGTTTGCCAGTGGTTAGTTTTTTCAATGCTTGCTCTATGCCCACAGCTTCATATGGCACACTAAAAATTAATTCTCCCTAAGAGAGTTTCTGCAACTAATTTCTGCGCAACTGTGCGTAACTGTGCCACTTGTTTATTTATTTCTTTATTCTTTCCCTGTAACTCCTGAAATTGTATTATTGAAGCTTCTGAGTCATCCTGGACTAAATACATTCTGTTTTGTTCTCACAGTAACTTTTAAACTAACACACTCCGCTTTGTGACCTGTATTTCATACTCTGCAATCATTTTACACCCTTGTTGCATTCAGATAATACATCTGCAATATATTCTTCTAAACTATGGGCATCACTTTTCAACTCCTTGTTCTGTTAGCGCAAAATGTACATTTGCATATATATCTGGCCTCTGTCAACCCATCTAACATTCAGTTCTCTCTTTAACTGTAACAAACGGTCTGAAGATATTTGTATTTGTTTGTTTCGCACCTATTACTCCGCAGTGCAGCGCTGATAATCCCTCTGTAACTGGGCCATTCATCGATCAAGTCCATACATTTGGCTTGTACTTGTGATGATTCATGCTATTGCTGTCTTTACCAATTTCGAATTGGGCCAGCTTCTCAAGTAATTCTGCCGGTTACCAGTCATTTGGTCGAAAACCAAAGGATCGAATGCCATTTGATCGACAGTCAAATGGTCGAAAAAATGGTCGATTTTTTAAAAAAAATTTTTATGGGGGTTCCCCCGCAAGCCCCCGTTTTCTTTATTAAAAATATTTTTTAACCGACCAAAACTAAATAAATAAATAAATAAATAAATAAATAAATCGACCTTTTTTTTCGACCATTTGACTGTCGATCAAATGATCATTCGATCTTTTATTTTCGACCATTTCACTGGACAACATTCTGCCAACTCAATTTAACACAGTGGGCCTTATTACGAGTTTGCCGGTCAGGATACAACCGTACCGGTAAGCTTTATCCGGACCGGCAAATGCTGAGTTGTGCTCGCGGGTGCCTTTCATTCCACCAGGTCTGACCTGGCAGAATGAAAGGCACCCACGAGCACAGCAAGCTTGTAGCACCGGCACAGTAATGAACCGTGACGGTGCAACAGGCATCCCCATTCCCATTGAACCCTGTGGGACTCAATGGGAATGGGGATCACCCCATTCCGGCACCCCCAAAAGGGCAATTACGGGGTCCGATGGGGCCGGAATACCCCAGTAATTGCCCATTCAGGGGTGCCAGACTTTTTTGCAAGTTTGGAAGTAGCCTTGACAGTTTTACCGGCAAGGCTACCTCATACCTTGTGATGAGGCCCAGTGTATTTGATTGAACATTGTGAGCCCTAATTGATAACATACAGTCTAATATGAACTAGAACTTTCCGATTGTTGATTTTTAAAAAATGGTAACCAAACGTATGCAGAATAGTTTCTTCCTTGGACAAATGCTCTAATGACTCTTTTGCTATTTCACTAACTCATTTCTGATGCCATGACTCCAAAGTATTAGATGATGAAGAACAAAGTCCAAAGATCTGGCTTCAGAATCTTAAATCTGATATACTAATCTCAGCCATAGCTATCACTTTTGTCTGACTGTTTGCCCACCTTGCACCTGCCTCCTTGCAACACGCCCTTACCAGGTGCCATGTCACGGAATGACTCCGGTCACTGTAAGCCTTTCCCGATCCCGCTTTCGTTTTTACTGTTGCCTTTGATTTATACTACTGATGCTGCTTTTCAAATATGTGCACTCCTTGCCCCCCTGATCACCATTCCCCTGAGTCTACATGGGTCTACCATAGGCCACAATTGAATGCCTCACAGTTGTCCTCTGCAGTTACGATGCAATATAATAATTCCCACTGTCATGCCTATTAAGTTGCTAGCAGCCTTGTTCTCGACTATAACCCAGCTGCTTGTCCTGCTCCTGTACCATGTTCTGGTAAGCACTGGGTTGCTATTAACAACCTGCATTTCGCCTGCATACCGTGACACTTGGAACATTATATTACCGGCTGCATAGCCCATCCTCCCCTTGCTACAATGCCATAAGGCTTACTCACCATGACACTGTTTACTATGCTATTATAATTATCTGTATATCTGAAGTAGCCCCATTGCCGTGAGGCGAGGCTTTGCCAGTCTGTATACATATACCTGTTATGCCTTCTATGCTGTCTGCATGTCTGAAGTAGCCCCCCGCACCATGAGGTGAGGCTTTACCAGTTTATGTAACCACACTGACTTTGTCTAAAATGCTTGATTACCTGCGGGTACCAATCAACATCACTGTAATCTTTATGTGCATTCTTGCACTTTATGAACTGGACCATGCACTTTCTTTAACTAGCGCCCAGATGCCTAGGGGTTAAGTGCACTGAAATAAATGCAAAATAAATACAAATAAAATATATTAATTAATGTATTTATTTTCTCACAATGACAGTAACAGTCTCTAATCTCAGTTATTATTTCAGAACTTGAAAACCTGTTGAAATAAACTCTCATACAATACCCTACAATAGCGTGAAATATGCAGCACACTTCTGATAAAATAGCTGTATCATACCTGAATAATGCACATTAGCTGAGCTATGCCCACTTTTCTAACTAAAATAACATGAAGGAGTATTTGCCTGTCTCTCCCACTTTATGTTGTTTTTCTTTCTTTTTTCTAAGGCCTCAGCTAAGACACTGCCAGACTTTATATGTCGTTAAGAATTATGGACCATAGCTTCTTAAATCACTGAATGACACATGATAGAACTCTCAAGCATTCTCATAATGAAAAATATTTTATGGAACATTTGTTAAAATTCTCAACAGGATTAATCAATTTAATGATAATGTCTCTGTCACATGGTCCATCACTCACAAAAATAAGGAAATGGTTATTTCAGAAATATGTCAGATTAAAACTTTAAACATACTTTTTTTATCACACAATAAATATGGACCACATTTCATCCAACATTGTAATCCCAATGTGAACAATATTTGTTTTTTGGATTTGTAGAGCGCACTACAGCCCGCAAGCATCGAGGCGCTATTAAAGGAGCAAGTGAGTAGGCTTGATTCAGGATTACAAGGGAATGCGGCCCAACAGTAAGTTACTTGGTTATAGTTGCTTGGTTACAGTTAAGGAGCAATACAGTAGTTGGCAGTTCTGACACAGACAATGCAGTATTTCAAGCCAGTAGTCATACTATTCATGGGGTGTCAGAGATTATATAAAGACGGCAACAGCCCCAAAGAGCCAAAACAGATATGCACATGGGCAAGTGAGGAGTATGGTGATACATATAGCATAGTCGTAATTGCTTTGCGGAAGGAAAGGTGAGAGTTAATCTCTCTGAAATGAGGGGGAGGGAGTTCCAATGCATGGCAGCCATAGTTGGGAAACTGGTGCTGCCAGCATGTACTCTGTGAGTCTTGGGGACAGAGATTATGTGGGAATAGGCCAATCTAACAGGTCTAGCAGAGGTAGGCTTGGTGATTCTTGGACCAAATGAGGTGGTGCAAGGTCGTGGACACATTTGTGCGTCAGGACGAGCGTTTTGAAAACAATTCTTCCTTTTTTTAAACCTTTATTTATTAGCTTGACAACACAAAGAAGAAGCAAGCAATACATCATGACGTGACAGTGGCATATACAAGTAATGCAATTAAAATTTGGTAGCACATACATACAAATTGAAAGCGATCATGGAAGCACTTAGGGCCGAGCATGGTCCATGAGCAACACACCAACTCAGGAGGCGATAGTGGTGGGAGACGAGGGTGTGGATAGTGCATCTTCTGAGTCTGCAATTATAGCGTCCATATAGGAACGAAACAGCAACCATATGTTCCTGGGCCTAGAATGCTGCGGCTGCTGGTAGGACCAAGCTTCCTCAGTGGCTGAGGCCCATGTTGCAGATCTGAGTCATTGTGTGTGTGAGGGTGCTTCGGCACGGAGCCAGCATAGCAGGATGCAATGTGAGCCGAGGAGCATGCAGAGACCTGCACGTTTCTTGGAATCATGCCCCAGACCAGAAAAATCGTGAAAGAAGAATTGTAGTGGGGAAGGGATGATGGTGTAGTCTAGGACTGCGCACATAGTGGAGCAAACCGTTTTCCAAAACTGAGCTAAGCGGGGGCAGGACCAGATCATATGTATGTATGTGGCACTGTCAGAACCGCATCTCAGGCATTTTGGGGAATATCCTGAGGACATACGTTACAACCTGATCGGAGTGTAGTGGTACCTGTGTAAGATTTTAAATTGGATTAATTTAAATCGAGAGTTGAAGGACACATAATGGGTACGTGCACAAATATGATTCCATCATTGGTCCGTTATCTTCCCCCCTAGGTGATCTGCCCATGTGCGTTTCAGTTTATTGAATACAGGAGTGAATTTATTCTGTAGCAATCCATACAATCTGGAGATCTTCCCTTTAAAGGAGTCAGCGTTAGATAGCTCAGTGATAATGGGATCGTCGGGGGGTATCGTGGGAAAATCGGAGTATCTAAATTTAAGGAGTCAGCGGAGGCCAGCATATTGAAGCCACACAGCTGGTTTCCATCGTAGAGGCAACGAGAGGTCCGGCCACTAAAGAAAGTTATCCTGGATAAAGACATCCCAGATCAATTCATAGCCAGCCTCAGCCCATGGACGCACCATGGGTGAAGGGATACGCGGGACCCCTGGGAGGAAATTCCAAAGAGGAAGATGGCCATGGAAGGGATAGGGTGTGCTGGTCAGTTTCCAGATCTTGACGAGGGCAAGTGATGTGCTGGCCACAGGATCATGAGAGTTACACCTGGGATGTAGAGGTGCAAGAATTAGGGATCAGACATCTTGTCCCCCAACCTCCAGCTGTTTGAGTCTAACATGTGGGGGGCGGTGCGAGGTATTGAACCAATAGGAGGAAAATTGGGCCAATATTTGGAAAATTGGGAGCAGCAAACCCGCCACAGTCTATGGGGGCGGTTAATGTCCCAAGTTTGAGTAAGACCACGCCAGAGTGCCACAAGAATGAAATGACAGTACGGGTCAGTGCCTGAAAGAAGCCCTCTCCAGGCCACAAGGGTAGATTAGTGAACCGATACAATAGTTGAGGAAGCATGATCATCTTCAGGATTACAATCCTGCCTGCCAGTGAGATTGGGAGTCTCGCCCAGCCTGAAGCCTTTTCTGCAAGCACGGATAGGTATTTTCTGTAGTTTTCCTCATACAGAGCATCGAAAGTGGCGAGCCACCTCAAAACCCAGTTAACAAACCTTTCTTTGAATGGGAGCCAATGAACCTGTCTCCTAGCCTCAGAGATGTGGTCTCTTTTAGATATGCCAGTAGCAGTCCTAAGGGCGTTACTTTGTACTAGTTGAAGATTAGCAATGTTCTTGCAAGAGGTCCCTACAAATAGGGCATCGCAGTAATCCAATCTTAAGCCAATAATTGCCATGGCAATGGTGAGGCAATTCAGTTGGACAAGAAAGATCTGGCTGCGTTGTTTTCATTGATCTGTTTTCTTATTCTGTCCACTAACAACCCCACCCCCATGTTGCATGTTAGAAGAACTTCCAATTGAATTTAGAACAATCTATTCACCAACCCCCAGTACTAAAAGGTCAACAAAACACGGTTTCGTGTCAAAATTGAGACTTTGCCATCATCATAACATAACTTATCACTCTCAATGTGGCTGGATGCTCTCTGCTCTTGGACTGGCCTATATCTGCCTTTCCCCTCTCCCTATTCTATTCCCCACTGGCATCTTCATCCCCAATACTGGATTTGCATCTCTAACTCTCTTACTGGCAGTCCAGAGTTTGTTACATTATCTTCCCCAAGATTGTCCCGAGACAGTCTTTTTATTATTTGCTGCCAGATGGTCCACAAAATATCCAATCACCTAAAACTGGCCCCCATAATGCCAGCAACCCAGTCAGGGAGACCAAACTCAGCCTCCTGAAACATCAAAGTTCCCACTCTCTTTACTTTCCTGCTCTTTTTCTATATGCCTCTGTATTCCAACCCTTTGTCTTTATTCTCCCCACATGCTCATTATTCTTTACCTTACTCCACCTCCTTTTACTCTACATAATCTTTTCCCATATGACATGCTTTTTTGGTAACTGTCCATCTCTTCTTCAGTCCATGCTGACTGTGAACAAAAATTCCATTTTGCAACAACTTCTTAGGCCTGTGGAACGTCCTCTGTTCCCCTTTTACTCTCTTTTCATCTGAACAACTGAGCTCTCTCTTTGTATGCAAGCAGATTGTTCTTTTCAAGCTTTACTTCACCTGGAAAATGTCATCCCGCCAACACATCATGTAATCTTCCTTCACAAAGCCCTGTAATTTTGTCTTGCTATTTCTGCTCAAGTTTAATTTCCACTTGAATTTTTGTATACCCTATTATGTTCATCCACGTATGGCCATGTTATCACTTGCATGGCTTATGTAAATCTAACTCTACTATACTCCCCCAATAATTCTAATTGTCTGCTATTGATAACGCTCCTGCAGTATAGAAACTGCATTTCACCTAAAAGTCTCCTACATCATTGTCTTCCAAGTTTCTGTAGGAGACATTCCCCATCTCCCTTGAGTGTCTGGGAAGGGTAATCCCTGCCATAGCATAGGCAAACTGTGAATTCGAAAGAGTTTTCTGAATTTATTTTCCAACAGGTGTGATCATAGTCATTTATAACCACAACTCTTTCATGGGATCAACAATCTAAAGATCGGAATCATGGATGGATTAAGTTCCTGGCATTAACAAATGAGTCAAGTTAAAAAAGGCTATGGTAAGCCATATGCCCTGTCAGCTCTAGAAAAAGTTAATCTAATGCCTTTAAGGAACAAAACATACTAGGCCAGCATAAGCCTGTGAGACATTATGCCCCATGATCATATTCTTATTCTAAATGTATAAGCATTCTTCACCTTAATGTTAATGTTGCAAAATCAGCAGGTCATGGTTTGCTCTAAGAGAAATAGCTCTAACAAGTTGCCAACCTTTTTTGCTGTGAAAGAAACACTTATGGCTACTACTACATTTCTCATCTAGGGTTGATGGTGCAAATCTTTTAAAAATAACTCAACTAGAATTTTTTTTTATTAGTATTTATTTGTAGTGTTATTGGTTAATTAAAACCTTATACACTTTAAATATTCAATATCACTATATTACAAAACATATCCATATCTGTAAATTAACGTCATACAATTCAGCAATTACAATTTGCAAATTACATCAATTTTGGTTGTATTTTAAACCTATACATTTCTTTACAAACCAAAAACATACATCTCCAAATCCACAAATTTACTACAAAATGTATTCACTTCTGTTGGGAAAATTATTAAATACCTATACCAAGAATTCTACATCAATAAAAGTCATATATAGTACACCATCTTTCAATTGATTAAGAAAAATACCTAAACAACCACTTTACTTAAAACTTTACTTAAAAGCATTCTTCAATAAAACTATTTGTCTTTTATATTTTCATGAATTCCGTTGAGTCCCCTCCTCTAGTGCATCACATCATAGTACATAGAAAGAATTTTATAAATCTTCTGAACCCACCAACTCCTGTCCATTTCTCTCCCATTCATTTAAGATTCTTTTCCATATGCAGTAAGCTTTCCCAACATATACTACAGTTTTGGCCATGTAAATGGTTGACCAAAACTGGTCATCTATTATCATCCTTATGTCATACACAGATCCTTATATCCCCTAAAATACAATTTTTATAAGTTTTGGCAAGCAGTTCAAAGATGCCTAATCGATTCAATCTCTTTTAAGTAAAGTCTGCACACACATTTATCTCTGGGCACGCCAGTCCAGGCTCCGATGTACTCATAACATGACAATGTGTTAAATCTCATCATTGTTATACATCTGAAAAATCCCTGTTTCTAATCTTCCATAGGTAACTCCGGGGATGAGTAGCCAATATTCCCTGTTGGCAATATAGTACATATCATTTCTTTATGGACAAGATGGCAAGGTTATCAATTACATCCCAATCTAGAGCTTTTAATTTCATATGCTTATACCAATGCTTTATCTCTCTGCAGGTCAAGATTTAGTTCCTTTAGAAGGGAGAGGGCAGTTTTTTTTCAAGTCCTTAATTAAACTCTTTGTGTTCTCCCTATTTGCCATCCTCCTCCCAGTCACCGTCATCAAACTCACCTCTATATTGATTGTTACCAATATTTGTACATATAACCTACAACATCAAATTTTCCACTATGTGACTAAGGAGGTAAGTCCCAATTCACATCTCAAAGCCTCCACTGGTATTGAAATGGGCAACTTCATCACAGGTCTCCATAATTTCCCCTCTATCTTACCCAGGGCCTCTGGGTTTTTTGTCCCCACCGATTCTAAGGCATATAAAGCACCAGGTACAATGCATCTTTTATACATTTCTATGAGACCCGCCATAGAGTGTCCCCCCTTTTTGGCCATATATCTTCTTATTGCATTCCATTTTTTGACTACCTTGTTCTGTACCATATCCTGGTAGATATTTTGGAGGAGGGGGGGGTTATTTGTGGTTAACATACCTAGAAAAGGTTATATATCCACCACTTCAATCAATTATATGTCAATTTTCCAGTTATACTTGTTATTTTCCTTCTTCCTTTTCCTACCCCCAAATATCATAAATTTTGTTTTTACACATTAATGCGTAAGTTGTTTTCTTTTGCATGATGATATAATTCATTTATCAACCTTTGCAGTCCTATTGGGGTTTT
This sequence comes from Ambystoma mexicanum, assembly GCF_040938575.1. Lineage (NCBI taxonomy): Eukaryota > Metazoa > Chordata > Amphibia > Caudata > Ambystomatidae > Ambystoma > Ambystoma mexicanum. The sequence continues at coordinate 657,614,440 of NC_090932.1, read as the reverse complement.
ATCTAAAATAACTGTGTCGTCTGCATACATCATCCAGCTGATGACAAGCTGCCCAACTTTAGGTGGATGGTTATTTATGATCTCAAACCTTTTCCACATATCTGCCACATACAGATTATATAGGACTGGAGATGTTACACAGCCCTGTTTTAGCCCCAGATTTGTTTTGATAGCCGGTGAGATATTAATACCCTTATCTAGGCATATAGTCAGCGTGGTTTCCCGATAAATTTCTCTAAAAAAATTGAGTATTACGGGGCAGATTTCCCAATCTGCTAGTTTACTCCAGAGCTTCTCTCTATCAACACAGTAGAATGCGCTGGAGCAGGTGATAAAACATACATATCATTTTGCATCCTTTAATCAATAGTATCAGCGATAATGTGGTTAAAGAAAACCGAGTTATCTATGGTACTATACCCCTGTATAAAGCTTGTATGTAGTAGTAGTAATAGGTTCTTTTCCCTACTCCATTTATTTATACTTTGCAATAACAATGAGCAAAACATTTTACAGCTACTACCTGCCATGGCTAGTAGCCTGCAATTGTTTGGGGAAGTTATCATCCCCTTTTTATAAATATGGCCAAAGATAGCCTTTCGCCAACTGTCTGGCATTTTGCCCTTTTTCCACATAGCAGTAAAGAATTCCAGTAGTATAACCGCCCATTATTTTGGGTTCCTTTTTATTACAATGTTTGCAAACCCATCTGGGCCTGAGGCTCTTGAGGATTTCATCTTGTTTAATTTTTGTTAGGATGTCCACTATACCAAAAGGGAAAGTCTTCCTGGCACCCTCCCAACTCATTCTAATTAATCCATTCAAATTATTTTCCACGTAATATAATTGGGAGATTTCTCCAATTTAATGATATTTCTCCAATGTACTGACATTTACATCTGTGTTCTCTTTTTCTATCAGATGCTATCTGTATAGGTACCAGAATGTTTTGGCATTGCGTGCCTTACATAGGATTAAAAAAATGTGTACTTTTAACCAATTTTTGCACCTCATTCATATTTTGGCCACTCTATGCCTCCTTTCACTCTCATTCATCAGCTTATCATTCTTTAGCATATTTATTGCTTACTTAATCTCCTTTTTCTTATCATTTATCTGGTAATCGTACAAATTATCATGTTTTCTGCCCGTTCTTTGTGTAACAGTGGCTCCACTTCTAGTATCTCCTATCATACCCAAAAGATCCCCAATTACCTGCAACCCATTAGTGGCAATCTCATGGCCATCAGTAAATTAAATATATTATCAAACTTTTCGAGATTTGTTTCAGTCCAAAATATACTGTTTCCCCCCCACCATGCTTTATATGTTCATATTATTGCCTTTTCGTCCTCTGTTTTGCTGGGTTATAGATAATTTACATTGTATCACTCTGTGATCACTAACGGGTGTCCAAATATGTTTGAAATCTGTCAAGTATTTTTGAATCTTCTGACTTGTGAAGATATAATCTAGGTGATAGCTCACTGTTCCATTACACCAAGTTGGATATACTTTCCCGGAACCCCTCGCTCTAGATAAGTGAGACCCCAGCTCTGTAACAGATTTACCCAAGTGATCCCATTAGCTATTTACAGTGAGTGATTCTTCTTTTTTCCTCAGAAGGAGGAATTATCTCACAATCCCCACATAGATCTTGCCATTTTCCCATATCTTCCCGAGCCACATCCCAATAGGCATTGAAATCCCCATTACTATAAGCTCAGAGTTGGGGGATTCCATCAACCATCCTTCAATTGTATTAAATATCAACTTACCCCCGACTGGGAATAAACGTTTATGAATAGTATGTCTTCAAACTTGCCAAGCTTTGCTATAATTGCACTCAATACAAAGGGGGAGCTGCCAAATTTTTCATATTCTCTTATAGTTAGAGGGCCTTTAGCCCATACGCATAGCAAAACACTGGGCGTACCTTCCCCCCAGAGATGGCCGATTCCGTCAAAATATTATAACCATCTAGAAGTAATGAGCCATTAATCCATGTCTCCTGTAGGGCAAACACATAACTGTTTTTCACAAAATTAAATCCTTCATTAACCAAAAAGGTGCAGAATCTTCTACTATTCAAGGAAATAATAGTTATTTCCTGGTCTACCTCCTTCTCTCAACAATCTTCCAGGTAATACTTATCCAGTACCCACCTCTCTGAACTTGCTCTACTGGGTGGAACTAAGTCTTTCTTCACATGTTTCAGTATTTTATTCCTATTCACACCTTTATTCTCTATGCTATTACATATTATGATTTCAAAATCTTTATCACACAGAGCGCTGGAGTATTTCCTAATTAAATCCACTATTACTGCTGTCCCGAATTGTTTAATTGACCAGTTCTCCCAGCTCCCTTATTCAGGCAATATTACTCTCTCTATATATCTGTGTATTTTATACACTGAAGATGTGGGATATTCTACAGACGCTCTAATAAGCAAGTTCAGTTTAAATATGGGCTTTCCTCCTTTGGGTTTCTTTCCATTATCTTAATACTCTTTCCCAGATTCATCACCCGCTCCTCTTTATCACTAACCCTATCAGCCATTTGTTTTACAATCAATTCCTCTATTTCTGCTAATTGCCCATCTCTCAATTTCCCCCATGTACACTTCCTCTTTTCTAGTATTTAAGAACAGAACTTCTTTATGTACTGGTACATCTATGTATTTCACTACCCTTTCATTGCATTCTTCCAGGGCACTGATGTCTTCATTTTTATTAGTAACAGTTTTTACATCAGGGCACACTGACACATTTTTCCCTTTCAACCATTTGTCAGTCCCCAATTCTTGTTTATTTGATTGTTTGCTTCCTTCCTCCCCCCTTTTCTTTAAGATTTGGATTTACCTCAAATCTGTTTCCTACTTTCACACATTATATATCCTTCTGAGATGTCTCCGCCAAGGGAATTCTATTCTTGTTTACTGTGGTAGTCTCTCTGCTTTTACCCCCCTAACCCATGCTTTTAGTCCCTTTTTTTATATTTGTGTTTCGATGCAACCTTCTTTTTGATCCTTGTGATTGAGAATTGACAGAATTAGAATTGATCTCTTTATTTAAACTACCATCCCCCCATATTCTCTAGTAACTCTGTACCAATGTCATTCATCACCACTCCTTCCTCATTCACCATCATACAGAGCTCACTCAAGTCTCCTACTTCCTCATCAATTGTCCCCCTTTTTCCAAAATATTTGTTTTGTCTTCACTTTTTTCAAAGAGATTTCCACTCATTGTTTTCATTTGCTCCGTAACTTGCTCAACTAAGTTTTTAACAATTTGTTGTTCTTTTATGAGCTGAGTCCATATACCCAAGAGTATATCTACTGTAGTTGGTAATGAATCAATTCCCCCACCCCCCATGTTAATGGAAATATCACCTATACTTTCAGGATTATTCCAAGAGCAATTATCATCGTTCATTGAAATGTTGTCTTGGACCAGTTTCTCTAAGTCTGGTGTTATTGACCGATTACTCCCTATTATATTATCCCTGTTCTCTAAATTCCCTATGCTATTTTCCAATTGGGAGGGAGGGTACCTCACCCACTGAGAGTCCCATAAAGTGCCTCCTGAAATCATGACATAAATTCAAGCGTATATTATTGTCAATCATTGAACTATTTTCAGGTGGAGGACTTATTTCTCCAGCCGACATATCTGTTAACACATCCTTTTTTGTCAGAAAGCTTGATATTTATGATTGTTCCAACCTTGCCTTCTCTGTAATGCATTTTTTACCCACCTGGGGCTATTTACTGGCTACTGCAGTGTTAATGGGTGAGATGCCCCTATTACCTTGTTTCTTTTTCAAATTCTGTGACCTCAATCTGGGTCCCATGTTCCCACTTCTATATAACCACCCATTCCAGAAGGATTTCCAAGCATAGGGTTGGTTTAAGTACTTTAAAACATTAGCTATATTTAGCGTCAGTTAAGTGTGTTCTTTCATACACTTTCAGACTGCCCTTCTATATATTTCTCAGTGTAGCCCTTGCTACTTAGCGCAACATGTTTACTACTGTGTGTTCGTTGATTTTGCTAGTGGGCCTCCTCCTGCGGGTAGTGCTATTTTTATACCTAGCGGCAAACACCAAATATCAAATCACTGTTTCAATGCTCAATAACACCTTCATTACAATCTAGTTTTTTATACACATTTACCATGAGCAAAAACCAACGGTGCAAATCCCAGCGTGCATCTGTGTCCTCCTCGTCTACCCGCTTCTATGCAGCTGTGGACCCAGAGTATATGTGCTGTGAGTAAATCTAAAGATTCACCTTGCACATTCTCCCAATTTACTTTTTATTTGCGACAAACAGGGGGTTAAGGCAATTGACTCCACTCATGGGAATAAAACCCAATGTTGCCTAATCCCCGAACAACCGAGCTGCAGAACTGCCAACTGCTACTTCCCAGCTATTTATAAAAGCGCACACGCAAAAGCGCACACCTGCTGGTAATGTAGCATTCTGGAAAGGGGGCGCGGCCTAAACATCACTGGTTCCTAAAAGTATAATAAAATGGATATTAGACCTTAAAAAAAGTTGGTTCCTTGTCCTTTCAATCTTAAACCATATTGCTTTTAGTATTATAGTGGCAGTCCATTCCAGTAAAACAGTCTGTATCACGTTAAGCAATTATTTTCCTCTCAAGGAACCAACGTTCCAAATGCTCAGGTACAGCGTCTCCTGGCCAAATTGCTACTTCCCAGCTACTTACAAAAGCGTGCGCACAAAAGCGCATGTCCGCTGGTTATGTAGTCTTCTGGGAAGGGGGCGGGACTCGTTCTGCATTCAGCAATCATTTTCCTCTCAAGGATCAAATGTTCCAAATGCTCCGATACAGCATATCCTGGCCAAACTGCTACTTCAAAGCTACTTACTAAAGCACGTTCCTATCAGATAATTTAGAGCAGGTTGGGCTTCCAATGATGTTAATTGCTTGTTCCGGATTTATATTAGAGAATATGTTATGCATTCTATATTTATTGTCCAGCATCTTTACAGATATGAAGAAACACCATATGTCCCTTATTTTGAAAACTGGCTTTTACCCAATGTTGACCAGCTTAATGAAATTTGTTATCTGCCGACTCTCCCTTGGTGGCATGGACTCTTTTGACCTATTTACGGTTGTCACTCAGATGCTTTCTTGGCCATTATTTATAGGACATTTTTACTGCAATATCTATAATGGTTTTAATATTTTGATAATCAAGCATGGATAGTATTTTTATTTGAATACATTTTTTATTAAATGTTGTAAACAGTTTGACCATTATTTAGGCAATGTGAGTTCTTGTATTTGCTGTTTGTTTTGTACTTTGATGAAAATCTTTTACAAACAAAATTATGATGATGATGCATATAGTTGTTTTGCGAAGGACCCCAGATGTTTAAGGCATGAAGAATAAACACTCCAGGGTGTCTTCCCAATTAATAAACTCAATAATGTGGATTGAGTTCCTTTTTCTGGCATCAGGTTAAGAAAATTGGAAATGGTCACAATAGATGTCCATAATTAAAAGTGTTCATTTTATGTGACCATTGTGTTTTATACTTGTGATTTGAATTCATCCATTTCTTTTAGGAGCAGCGTATGAAGTTTATTTTGAAAAATAACAGCATAGGCAACAATGATTAAATTTTGTATGAATGGATGGGTAATACCTTTGTAGTGTAGACATAAGAATACCCAGACACTTCCCCATAGTAGTCCAACAAATGATAGGCTAAGATACAAACCCCTCTTTTATGTTGTTCTAGAAACACTAGCGCTGGAACCACAGCCATACCAGGTGAGTCAGCACAAAATGTTCTCAAAATTCGATTTTGCCTCCTGTAAGTTGCTGATCACAATTGCTGCCTTTTTAGGAATATTAAAAATTGGATATGTGAAGAAGTTACATATTGTTGACATTCAATATTTATCACTACAGACAACAAAGATGCATGGTGACTAGTGTGGGATTTTGATTAGTTTGGTAATAACATATGGATAACGTGTCCCATGGTTGACAGGGTTCAACACATTAAAAAAACAGACAAGGAATGTTCTTATCAATGCATTGAGCATTTACAAAGTTGGGTAAAATAGAACAGCAGTTAGGGTCTGAATAAACTTTACTCATCAGGAAAGTATCCCTCGAAGTTGTGGGGTTCAGGGAAAGTGATTTAGACTTACTTAAAGAAGTATCACAGAGAAGTTAAAACAAAAGGTTTACAGCTATAGTGTTACTCTGTTGATAAAGACATTTTCCAGACAAAACTTCTTCCAGTTTTCAGTAAGTGGCTGTTTAACACAAATTCCAATGATCTGATCCTCCTCTGTTTTAGGCCTTCCCACACTGTTCTACTTTCACAAAGGGGAGTCTATCAATGAGTCACAACTGCAGGATGGAGCCCCTTGGTGAATTCTGTAGGTCGTAATCACAGATGTCAGATTTCTGATTCCCAGCAACGTATTACAGTTTCTCTTTTCCCCTCAACGTTTTGTCAAATGTCTAGCTCTGCTACCATAAGACTGTAAGCCTTTCTCACTATTTCCCTTCCTACTGGTATCCCTTAATGTTTAATTTAATGACCAACCACCTTATCTTTCTCGCTCCTATTCTTCAATTGCCCCACCAAACCACTTTTCCAGTTGTTCTCCTTACCTCTTCCTTCAGTTACCCCATTGTAACTTTATTCTCATGCTTGTTTATCTGCCATGTTTCTCTGTCATTGCTTTTTAACTACCTCCTGACTTCTAGAGTTTTCTACACTTCTTTCTGTAACTCTTCTGAAAGTTCCATATCTTTAATTTTTAGTTATGTCCCCTTACTAATCCACCTCTCATTAATGATCTCTCATTGCAACCATCTGCTATTCTTCCCCCCTTTTTTGACCATTAGGCACACTTCTCTTTTGGAAACTCTCTCTATAGAACATTCCTCATTTCATGCACCTTCTTCAACCCTTTGGGTCTGTCTTTGCTCCTCTGTGCACTCCTAAGATTCCAAACCTTTCTCTCGCCAATAGGGCATTCCATTACAAGGTTTCTGGGCCTTTCTCCACACAGCACCCTGAGTGTTTCTCAACCAAGCCTCTACAGTCTCTGATCCAGTCTCCTCCATTTATATCCATACCCATCTCCAGCTCCTTCTCCAGAACAATCTGCTCTGCTCTCCAGCCATCTCTAAATGACTCTCACCGCCTAACCGTCACAGAGGTTTGTGTCAGGAAATGCATTTTATAAGTCATTGGCCCCACCTCCAGCTTCTCTCAAGTGTGATAGCTCTAAGGTGTGCAGGTTTGGAGTAGAAACTTGGGATTCATAGTTCATAGTTCCCAGTGCATGTGTGGGCCTTTGTGTTCTGCTCTACCACAGCTTACAGAACATTTTCTGTGTCTGTCATCTAGGAGTTCCTTATCCCATACCTCCACCTTACTTTGCAAGCATAGAATTTGGCTTGGGGAGGGGTTCTCCTTTGAGGATGGATTTATAAATATGAAATGGGACTTGGGATGGCTAGTCCATGCCATTGTTCTGTAGATTCTTTTGTGTTTACAACCTGTCCCTGACCCCAAGGGCGGACACCCTTGAACTACCTGCCATCTGTATGAGAGTGCAGGACTTGTGCGATGAGGGGGCACCTTCTTAAGAGTTTTACCATCCTAGTTCAGGCACCTCCTTTTACCCCTGTAGGTGCTTATGGGAATCCTGTAATGGGAAGCGTATGTGCTAGCATAGCTAGCTTTGAAGGATTGCACCTCCTTGATTCTTTTAAAGGGAAAGTAGCATCTACAGCATGTGGCAAGGTTTGCAATGAGTCAAAAGACACATTCAAACATTGTTTTGGTTATTTTTAAACATTTGATCTATGGGTCATCCCTGTATCATTTGTCTCATCCTTGATGGTTTGTCCCACCTTGCTAGCTCAGGCCCCCTACACAACCAGGTTTGGCAACATTACCAATTCTCTATATCCAGATGACTGCATAAGCTAACTCTACCATGGAGAGGACTAAAGGCTGTAGTCTGCTTTATATGAATCCATCAGGGACTTTTGACGTGACCTAGACGGGTAGTCTGATTACCTGCCTCTCGATGACTCTTACACAACCATTTATTCAGCCTTGACTGTCCCCCTCTCTCTCTTTCCAAACTCCTTCTCCTGTTCATCTCTCTTTTTCTCACTCCTGCCTCTACTCTCCAGCAGACTCCTGATCTTCTCTGCTTCCCCCTTGATCTCCTCACACTACTCCTGCCTCTACTGTTTCCCTGCCTCTATTCTTCTCCATCCTCCTGTATTCGGTTCCCTCCTGAACTCTTCTCTCCCTAGCTCTCACTCTGGTTCTCTCTCTCTCCCTCGCTCTCTCTCGCTGTTTCTCTCTGGTTCTCTCTCTCTCTCTCTCTCTCTCTCTCGCTCTCTTTCTCTCAGACACTCAATATCCTCCTGCTCTCCCTTCAAAATGATCTTCAATCATTCTCTCACTCACTCACCCACTCACTCACATAAAAGCAACCACATTGTTAACAGGCTCTCAGCCCCAACAACTTATCTTCTCTCTTTCCAAACATTCTAAAAGTCTCCTCCAAGTTACTTTAGACCTGCTACACCTTCCTCTATGATCTCTTGGTTGTCCTTCAAGCTCACTCAAACACCTCTCATTGCAGACTGACTCTCCTAGCTTTTTGTAGACCCCCTTCTTGCCTAGAAGGTTCCCTCTACTTCCGCTGGGCACAAAAATCAGCGGCTTCTCAGGGCAAATCTCTGCCTATGCAAAACCAACCCCTTCCATCCCAATCTCTCATGGGCTGGTATTTCCCCAGGATGTCTTCATAAGGGCCCTTAGCCCTACCCCCTTTCAGTCTATATTCCCGTTTGTCCAGCCATGCGGTCACTGTCGTTGTTTGTTCTAGTTCTGTCTCCTGTATCGATTAATATAATGTCCACAAAGGCGTTGGGGAAGGTTCCCAGTTCTCCCTAAGGCTGTGGCTGTGCCGCTTTTTTATAATTCCAGTCCCAACCACTCCTCTGCTCCACTGTAGCATACCTGGGCAGCCAGCAGTGGACATTTGGTCTCCCATTTGGCTCCTGAATGGGGAAGTCTATCCCATTACCATGTGGGTAACAAGTCTATTCCTCTGTTCTAGGGCAAGACTTATCTGTTAGGCCAAGGTGCATTGTGGTACTTGTAGTTGTTTGGATGGTGCTGCCTCCTGGGAAACATTATCCATTGCTGGGGTCTGAGAATTCTGGTGCATGCTGGCAATTATAATTTCTCCAGAACAACCTGAAATTGAAGATGAAGAAACCTGGTCAGGCCAGAGGCTGATAAGCATTGGGTCTGGGAAAGAGGTACCAATATACATACATTGGTTCACGTATACTGGGGAACCAGAGTCATGGGTCCCCCTCAACTCCCCCGCACCACCTCTGGGGTAGGCCTGGCTTTAGCATTGATCAGGGAGACCACCTACCCATGATAGAGAGGGTTAATTCCCACCCCCTTGACAGAGAGACAAACACATGACCCGGTCATAGGTGGCAAAGTAGTGAGCCTGGTGGGGGTAGCCAGAGGATCATCTGCAAACTGCCCCCAGGGCCTAGGCCTCCCCCAATGTGCAAGCAATGTCAGACACAGCACTTCTCCACACATCCAAAAAACAATGTGGATAAATAATCATATGTAAGAAAGGTGTAATTTATTTTTGCTCTTGTCGGTAGTGGCCAGTAATAATTGCAAATCCGGGTGTGGCTTGATGAGAGGGGTTGAAAAATCAGATACACTGCAAGGTCCTTTTCTCATTTTCGTACAACTAGACTTCAGTCGGCTTTAGAATCGATTTGAGAGGAGCGGGGGTAGGAAAGCTCTGCACAGCTGGGCTTATCAACGGCAACACCACTCTCAATGTTTTTATGCATCACTGTGGGTTCCAGCCTTTGGAGCTCCCTTTGTTCCCTGTTGGGGAAGTTTGACACCTTCTACAGAGGATAGAATATATCATAGAAGGGACAAAGTTCCAAGGGGATAGCTCTGTAAGCTATTGGGAAAGTAACACCAGGAGAGTAATTGCTACAGTATCTTTGATGTAAGGCAGGAATTGTCCCCAGAAGAAAGATCCTGCCATCTTGGAAATGGTGAGAGCCCTCCTAACTTCCTGCAGACAAGATCCTCTGGTAGCAAACATCACAAAGAAAACGTCTTATTACAAAAGCTAAGATTGGCCACTTTACAGATGTGCAGAATGGACCACTTTACTGTGGCAAAATAAGTATTTAGGGGGGTAGTACCCCACCTATTAATGAAATCATCTTTTGACTGACAAGAGGAATTTCTTACCTAGAAGTTTATTGGGGTACAATCTGCCCAGTGTCCCCAGCCATTGAGAAGATAATGTTTTCTAACAAGGGTGTCAGACACTCCGAACGACCACTTAATGTGAACATTTGCAGTGGCATGCTGGTGGACAAGGTCTGACTGTTGCTGAGACAGTGGGGCCCAGGTCATAGCCGCTACAGGTGCTCTCTGACAGATTTTCTGTCTGGAAAAGGCAGAAGACAGACTTACCTTACACTTTGAGATTTTAGACAGGGTCCCACAGCAACCTAGAATCAAGGGAGCATGTGGGGAGCTATTTCCCACTTCAAAGCATGTTTGACCTGGCCCAACCACCTTTGCATTGTTTTTAAACTGCTGCAGGACCCACAGAGCTGCCTTTGACACTCAACACATTTTCAAACTGCTTCAAGCTGTTTCAAGTTGTGGACTTGAGCACCGCCTGCCTGTTACAGAACCGCATCGCATTACTGACCATGTCAAAACAGCTTGACCATCTCAACTAGATACATTTTGAAACCTGCACACTCGAGTGACTTGGGCCCATCTTGACCCATTGGAAAGTGTCAAGAAGACCGGCTGATGCTCTTAAACCCCAAGAAGATGATTAAATGTGTTTGCTGTTTCTCTTTCCGTCCTGTTTTTTTTCGGTGGCCTAGTGACCATTTGAGATGCCACTCCATAAATATTTTAAGACATAGGGCCATCAAATTGAAGTTTCTATTTTTTTCTTTACTATTCATAATAATTGATGTAAGGTTCAAGCAAAAAAAGCATCTTTTTCAGAAACATGTGCAGTACATTTTAATAATTGAAGTCTATTGGTACCAATTACTACCCATTAATATTCAAGGCAATCACCATTTAAGAACAGTGACTTAGGGTTTCCAACTCTTCCCTCCGGATACTTGGAGTCGGTTGTGAATGAAGAGGAAAATGCCTTGTGTGAAAAGTTGAATGAGAAAATGTTGGTTAATGTGAAAGCCTAATATTTAGAGTCAGAAAATGTAGAGATGTTTGTAAAATGGTAGATAAGATTTAGTATTCCATGGTGAGCATTATGAAAACAACCATCAGGCGCTGGGGATTAATTATTTCTGGTTAGAGTTAGGGGACTCCATATTCAGATGCAACATCTCTTTTCAATGAAGGACATTATTGTTTGAGAGATGCTTTTTAAACAAGGTCGTTAAATCATACAAATGTTTTTAGATCCCACATTAGCTCTAAACTTAAACCTGTACCATACTGTCCTAAAATGTGTTAATATATTCTCAATCAGATCTCTGACTTTGGCCGCTGCTTCACCTTGTCATCAGTTTTAGGGAACTCTTTGATCTGATACTTTTCCTGTGTCTAATGCTGTTATGCCAACCCACACAAGAAATATTTTCTCCAAGATTCCAATGAATTCCCTACTTATTCCTTTATCCTTCCTACCTGACCATCTTGCTTCTTCACCCAAGGATTGTAACCTTGAGGTCCTCTTTGACAGGGACTTCCAACAGCAACATTTCATCACCACAACTGCCTATGCTGATCATATTTACCTTCTCAACATTCAAAAAATTAGTCAATTTCTTACTCGCCACTCTTCAAAACTTGTATCTCCACCCTCAGACTCAGAAAACTTGAATACTGCTCATGCCTACTCCTTTGCTTTCCTCCCTCTAGACAAGGTTCTCAGCTTCTCTACTCATAAACTCTAAAACCCACACAGATGCACTTACACTTCTACCTACTGACACCATACTAGTTAACTCTCCATGCACAACTGCTCAATTTTCAAATTATGTCTCCTTTTCTACAAAGCTATCAGTGGTCTTGCTGGATAGTGAATGTCTGACTGTATATATATCTACTCAGTGTCTAGTTCTCTACACTCTTCCTTTGCACTCAACCTGACTGTCCCATGCCCTGCACTGTTCCCTCCTCTCACTTCCACTTGTTCTCCCTACTCAGCCCCTTCACTTGAACTCACTGTGCATCACAATCATTGCCAATCAGACATTTGATCTCTTCAAAGCTCAGCTTAATCTTCACTTGCTGAAGAGTGTATGTAGTAACGGAGCAGAGCACCATCCAACCGCACGGCCACTCTCCTTTTACCTCAACTGTCACCCTAACATTCTGGATCCCTTATGCATTCCATCTTCCACACACGCACCTGGTAAAACAAGCACACTACACAGCCCCCCGCCCCCATTAACCTACAACAAAGTCTTTGAATTTTCTTGGTAATGTGATGACCGTTATAGGCCTGCAGCAGTGACAATTCCTAACACCATCCACTTGTTCTCTCACATTTTCAACAACAACTCCCTCACCTTGGATACCTTTCTCATCCACCCATACAAAACTCTGTTCATATTCCAAACCCTTCCCTCTTCTGTACTCACAGAGTTGTGGAACTTGTCCTCAACTTCACATGGTAAAGGTCAAAAAAATTGATTTTTTTCTTAAAGCACTTAGCACATTGACTGCTTTTTCCACTTTACTCTCCTTAACAGACTTCCTCACGTCATGCCTGACTTTCTTAGCCATTTACTGCTTCTTAGCAAGCATTGTCACTTCTTGTACACTCTCTTATATCCACTTAGCCCTCCTCATCCAAGGAGGGCATAGCTTGTAATTGGGTGTTCTGCCCCTACACACCTCAAAAGGCAAAACACTTGTCGTAGAATGCGGTAGAACATGTGCGCCAACATCATATTCAATACTACCTCTTCCAAGTCCTCACCATTGGGCCAGGCCCATCTTATGCAGTCTTTGATGACCTTGTTAAAGTGTTCTGCCACATCATTCACCTGGGTGTGATAAATTACTGTACACTTGTGTTGTATGCCATTCACCATTAGATCAGCACACATCTCTCTCAACTTAAATTGCACACTGTTATCAGTCAACAATTCACATGTATATCCCTCTCGCCTGAACACTTCCTCCATGAGGTGAATCACATCTTTCATTGTAAGAGACAATGTAATTTTCACCTATACCCATTTGGACAGGACATCCACCAGGACAATACAGTACTTATCTGCACCCTTACGCCCTATGGGCCCAACAATATCCATACCAACCCTCTATCAGGGCATCTTTGGCATGTTTACTATCGTCATTTGACTCTCCCTCAGTACTAAACTCTTTTGACTCATCACACAGAGAATACAATTCTTTACCTTCTTTTCCACATCCATATCACACCTAGGCCACCAAAACTCCACTTGCACAGCCTGTTTGGTCTTGGTAACACTGTGAAGCCCATCATGGCCAATTTCAACATTCCTTTTCCTTTCACCATTTGGGGTATCACTCTATCGCCCTGCTTCATGCAGCCTCCCGCCACATGCAATTCCTCCAATACTGAATGCAGCCCCTCCAAATTGGTACCCTTCAACATTTCCTTCTTTAGCACACCTCCCTTCTCAAATACCTCTTTTACTTTCCTGAGAATCTAATCTTCATTCATCACATTCTCCCATTCCTCTTTTATCACCATTTTCTGCTCCACATTCAACACACAATCCTCCTCATACTTCTCCATTTCATCTTCCTCGCCAATAAAAAATCAGCTGGAATATTCCTCTTCCTGGGAACATATTTCACATCAAACTGGTTTTTAATGTAGCACCACAACCCATCTTCTTATTCGTGACGATAATCCATCTAGATCTTTCATCTATAGAGTCTCTGTCAAAAGCTTGTGATCTGTTCATACAATAAAGTGGCTTCCCCACAGGAATGTTCGACAGTTTTAAATTGCCCATTTGACAGCTAATAATTCCTTCTCAATTGTGGAGTAGTGTATCTCGGCTCACGTAAGCAGACGAAATGCAAATGCAATGACAACCTCTATGTCTTCCTCCCCTTGTGTAAACACTGCACTGAATCCTGTGTCACTTGCATCAGTGGTTATTGGCAATTTCCTGCCTATCTTGAAATCTTTAAGAGAGTGAGTGGATTCCAAGGCAGTTTTATGTATTCAAACTTCTCTGCACACTCTGCACTCCATTCATAGAGAGTTGAATCTTCAACAATGACCTCATGCTCACTGTCTTGTCAGCAAAATTAGTATGAAGCGTGAATAGCATTCAGTCATAAGAAGAAAGCAGCAAAATGTGTGTTTGTTTTTCGGTTCCTTAGCATTCTTGATGTTACTGGCAAGTGTCTCCTTCCCATGGACTCCTTCAGCTGTCACTGTATGATCCAGATGTTTCTTTGGTTGAACTTACACTTTTTTCTACTTAATGTTAGGCCTCGTCTCACCAGCATTCCCATCACCTTGTTAAGTCTCTGATCATGTGTTTGCTGGTCTTGGTCAAATACTAGAATGTTGTCTTAGAAATTAATCACACCTGTCTCATTCCTGAAAATGTCATACATTACCCTCTGATAAACCTAGGTTGCAGATTCTATGGCAAAGAGCATACATACATTTTGGAATAGACCATACAGTGTGATGTAAGCTGTGAGATGTTTTGAATCCTGATGAAGCTTCATTTGATGGTATGCAGATATTAGATCTAAACATGAAAAAACGCAGGCACCATTTATTGTTGACAGCATCTCCATGATGTTGAGAAGAGGAGGACAATCTGGAATCACATTCCTGTTTAAAGCTTGAAGGTCTATGCATAGCTTCAGTTTCCCATTTGGTTTGCCCACTACAACAAATGGAGAAACCCACTGGGAAGACTATACTCTTTTAATAATGCCTCCTTCTTCCAACTTCAGCAATTCTTTTTTTACTTCTTCTCTTATTGTCAAGGGACTAGTCCTTAACTTCTGTACAATTGACTCAGCATTTTGCACCCCCCGAATATGATGCACAAACCCCTTCAGACAACCACGTTCTACCTTCAATAATAGTTCTTGCAAGCTTGCATGTTCGATATGCAACACAAATTCATCCTCATTAGGATTCAATAAACATCTTTTGTTGCAGCCAACTCAACAGTGGAACTGATTCCTTCTCAGTAACATTTACTTTTGCTGTAGGCACATGCTCTTTAAATTAAAACTCTGCCTCCAATCTTCCAATGATCTCAATCTTCGCTCCACCATAAGCTTTAAGGTTAAAAATCGACATCCACTGGGTGCCTTCCAGCAAACATTTTATTAAAGAACATTTTCAGAAGTAGTATGTATTTCGCTCCAGAGTCAATCACCATCTCTATCTAAGACATCTGTCTCTCGGACCGTCCAATTCATGCCTTCAATGGCAAAAACTGCTCCCTCTGCTTGGCCATACTAATTATACACCAAGTGGATTGTGCCCACCCTGCATCATTCAGTCAAATGTCTTTACTTTTTGCATTTGGAACACCGTACATCAAGAGCAGGACATGTTGCACTATTAGCAAAATGGCCCAGCGCATCACACTGAAAACATCTGATCGGGGAGCTGGCGGTTTTGGGAGGAAATGACTTCAGGTTGGAATTGGATTTCACAATATTATTTCCCTCTTTCCAGATGGCGGTTTTGCTCCAGACACTGCCGCTGTCACCTCAGATTCACCATTGGTACTTTTACCTTCAGGCAGTTTGAGTTACTGGACTTTCTTCTCCAGTGTTTTAACACATTTATTGGTGTGCTCTACTTCTTTTGCAATGCGTAAGCCTTCATCTAAAGGTGGGTCACCTTTAGACCACAATTGTTCCCTTATCTTGTCATCGCTACACTCCAGCATCAACTGATCCCTTAGTCTTTCAAATGTCGCCTGCCAAAGTTGCATGTTGTGGCCACACGGCTCAAGCTGTGATTAATCCCTCAACTGGTTCTCTATTGTTTTGCATTCATTTTTCAAATGTATCTCTCTCTAATATGATGCTGATCTTACACTCGTAATGTTTGTGAATAGAGGATAGCACAGGGGCAATGTGCTGGTCTTGGAAGCAGGACCACGCAAGCAACAGAGGTTTGAATCCTGGATCCGTGCTTAGAAACCAAAACCAGGTACAAAATTAGGTGTGTTATTAAAAAACAATTAAATAATTGTTTGTTAAGATTTGCAATACATGTTCATATTCATTGAGATTATCAGCTTCTTCTGCAGGTAGCTCAGTCCAATCATAAAACTACTACCAGGACAATGCATTAACAATGACTTTTTCCGTTCTGCACCGAAATTTGGACCACACACTGCAGCCGCATAGTGCTCAAATGACAATTTCCAGCGTAACGGGACGTGCACCAGGGATGAAATGTGATGGGTGGGGTAAGCTTTGCATTCTTTGAAAGTTTTGATGGTGCCAATTCCCATAAGAAATTGGGCCTCATTACAAGTTTTCCGGTCTGGCAACAACAGTGCTGGTAAGCTACTGGCACTGTTGTTACCAGATCGGCAAACTACGAGGTCTGCGGGTGGGTGCCTTTCCGCCCCCCAGGTCTGACCTGGCTGGTGGAACTTCGACTGCTCACAGACCTTGACGGATGTACCGGCACCATTGGGACTCCAATGGGAATGGGGAGTCATTTTTTCCGCCGCCCGGCAATAGGGAATTACCGAGACCGCCGGGGCTGTAATGCCCCGGTAGGTCCCCATTGCCAGGCGCAGAAAAAAAATTACTGAGGCGGCAGGACTACAGCCGGACTCTTAATGAAATTCGAAGCTGTGCTTGTCCTATTGACTCAATGCCTATGTATGAACTGGCTGTTCCTAATTCCACCTAGTATGTCTCTTGCTCTTTCATTTTTGGGAAAATGCAGCAGTCTGTTCTGTATTTATATAGTCAAATGTCACGGCTGCACTTTGATGTGATTTTTACTTTTGGGAACGGTACACTTATGCGGACGCTGTGCTCTTACCAGTCAAGACCGGCACATCGAGCCCTCAATTTTGGCCTGGAAGCCCGATGCTGGAAATTGCCGGGCACATGGGACCAGGCTGATGGGCACTCCTCACCAAAACGGCAATGAGGGAGCGGAGACAGGAGCATGGATTAAGTACATGTATTTCCAGTTTCTTTCATAAGCCACCAGCAGTGAAGTATCCACCTGCACGGCCATTTTCCTTTGGCCTCACCCTAACATTCTGGATCCCTCATGCGTTCCACCTTCCACACAGGCACCTGGTAAGACAAGCACACTACAGTGTGCTTCCCCTGCCCTTTCTCATCCTCTGCATCTGACAGCACCTCTCCCGCCAGTGTGTCATAGAATCGGAGAATGTGATTTTATATATTTGTACATAACTCCCCTATCATATTATCGTTTTAATTCACCTGTTTCTTATATTCTAAATGTTTGCTTCGTCCCTGGTCTATGTTCCACACCCTCATAAACTGGCTGACCATTTGTTCTCATCTGTGTTCTATTGTACAGGAACCCTTCTGGGGAATGCCTCTGCCATGTATACATGTCTGCATGCCTTCTGTGTAGTGTATGTCATTTCTGCTCAAAATTGACATCTATGTTCTTCAAGTAACTACAAATACGAAATACAAAAATAAAATGAGGTACTTGGAGGAACTGAGAGACGGTGATATGTGCAGGTATTGCCCCCCCCACCCCCCCTCAAGAGATCCACACATGTTGTCTGGCATTGCATGGAGTGACCATGTGATCTAATACTTCGGATGAAGGACAAATAAACACACCTTTTTTTATACCGTTTTAGACATGACTTCACTAACTCTCAGAGGATGGGCAACTGTTACAAGAAACAAGGGCAGAATCAAGTTCAAGGAAACCTGTATTTATCCCAGAAATGTGTTTGTTTGTAGATCATAACTGGGATGTGTATATCACGAGGTTTTTAATGCACTGTGTCAAACATGAGTTGCCTTAATAGATACATTAGACTCTATCTAAATATAAATGCTCATTGAGTCGGTGAGTAATTTATAGACGGCACCGTTGCTGAAACAGCAGCTATTGCTAAGAGGATCTTAAGTCAATTGCCTTCCCTTGCCTTTACGATTGTGCAGCATCCGTTTTTCCGAATGACCTGTGACTTGCTTACCAATCGCACCATTAATGATGTGCTTACTTATCCATATCATTCACTGTATAATTTCACAAAGATTATAGCCCTCAGCAAAACCAGCACGGTCATTACAGAAACTGCTTCCTGACTTGAATTGTTTCTGTCAATTGAAAACAAATGCACTGCCATCAATGTTTCAGAATGGCACTATGCACGACTGCACAGAGAAAATGTTTCCCTCATTCCATATTGATCACGAGAAGAAAGCAAGGCCTTGATCACCGCATGCAGTCATGTATCATTTCTCTAAATGTGTGTATTGAGGGGATATGCTGTTTCGCAAATGATAAATTAAAATGGCCGGAAAAGGAAAGCTTTTACATTTTGTTCGCTCAGGCTATTGGGATGTAGGATACTTTAATGGTTTTAGGACACATACAAATTGAGATGAACATGTGAGCGCAGCCTGAGATCAAAATATATAATCCAGTAAATTCAGCAACGTATTAAAATGCTACATGAAAGAGGCACTATTTAACAATATGGTTCTGAAAACCAGCAGAAGTTAGCCGTTAAATCTAGCAACATGTCTGTGAAAGCCTCACTACAGGTTTGGCGGTGTGGCAAAAAAACTGTGGTAATTGCGTTAGCGCCACTTTTCCTGCACCACCAATTTGGGGTGGCAGGAATTACCTGCAGCTCCGGATATGGAATGGGGAATTACCATGGTTGCCGGCACTTGGAATATGCCGGTAATTCTGACATTCCAAGTGCCGTAAAGGTATTACCGTTTTGCTGGTAACCGGCGGGATGCCACCAACCATGAATCTGCCAAGTGTATTTTTTCTATCAACCTACTTTCAATGTGGTACCAATTATGATTTTATTTTGTTTTAAAGTGCATTAATATTCGACTACATCATTGCTGACCATCACCTAACTGGTCTTCCACATTACTTCAAAATATTACAAAATTCTATTTTTATTTAAAGTTTACTGAATTGTACAAAATACATCAACTAGTTATATTTTGAGTAGACAACGTTCCTAGCATATCAAGTAAAAGTCGCAGTATTAAACAATCTTACATTACCACAAAATGAAGGATAATGATACAGGTTAACGTAGGTACAAAAGTTACAGAAACATAAAAGAAGAGTACACATTCAATAACAGCCTATATAACTAAATTATTAAAAACAAACCTTCACCTTTATACATAGCAAACATATGACATATACGTAACAAAACACAGCATAACATACATAAAGAAGTCCCCTTTCTGCATAAGAAACACTATGGTGACAAGCGTAGTTACCCCTTAATCCACCCCTCCATTTGAAGAGTACTGAGAGGTTAACAACTCTGCTATAAAGAAAAGTTGCTTGATATCCAGTCAATCAACACTGTGAGCTGCTCATGCTAATGTGAAAACTATGACACATATCATTGTCAAGTCTTAGAAAGTGGAAACCCCGAGTATGGCATTTGGGAAAGCTAGGGCATATTAATACACACAGCAAATCAGACAGAAAGAACATAGTGGGAGTGTTAAAGCCAAGCAGTAGGAATATCCCTGGGTAACGTTCGAAATTACAGAGTGGGTCTAACCGTATCACAATAGGCCAACCCAAACTGTGGTTGTATGTTCGCCTATGCCCAACAGCACAAGTAATGAAAGGTATGATTCAGGCTAATTTCACTCATCAGCAAGGCAGAGTTTGAATTCCCAAGCACAGAATGCCCAGGACCCCCGTTGTTAGGAACATGGCTAGAACGCCAGGCAAAGACCCACACCCATGCCCAACATGGTCTTCACCCTGTATTAGCCTCTCTGACAGCTGCATAGAATGAATAGCTATTGGAAGTCTGACAAAACCTACTGGGGTCATGACAATCCCAGGCACTTTAGAAAGACCTTACCAGAGGATGATCTCATCTGCTTTCAGAGAAAATACAGCAGTAATGGGTGCATGCGAGATGAGAGAGATGAGAAAGTGTCTCTTAATTATTTTTTTCTCGATGGCTAGGTAATTCATATTCTACTTGCTCTCAAGTTAGGGCAATTAGGAAGGAGGCCTATTTCTTTTGTCGGGTACTTCACTTAGAACTTGGAGAAATTCCCTTTGGGTTATGTTAGCGAACAGGGCATGCAGTTCTGAGGCCATTAAAATATGAATTGTTTAAAGAAATGTAACGCCATCTATGGAACACATGGCTGGAGTTGTGTCCTTAATATGAGATGTCATCATGAGAATATCAGGTTCAAGGAAATAACGAGAAGGTGGTCTAGGATATGCTTGCATCCTCTGACAATTGGTGTACTAGGAACATGTTAAGAACTTTTTGTATTTTAGATGGTGCATGGAAGGCTGCTTTTAAAGGGCTGTGGTTCCTCAGGAATAGTAATTTCTCATGATGTATCTATGCACCTTCAATGGCATTGGTAACAATTGGTTCAATCTGTATTCTAAAATCTTGTGTAGGTTCAAATTTGACAAGTTCATTATGCTTTCCATGGTCAAGAAGTCTCCCTACTTTCTTTACTACATCTTGTTGTGGCCATGATGAACATGCACCCTCCTATTTTCATGGTAAACCTTGTCACATTGGAGAGTGCATGTATTACTTAAATCTCTATTTTCCAGAGTTGATTTAGTCTTTTCATTTCTAATGTTGGCCTGTCCTGCTAGGATTACATTTCAAAAGTGTGCACTTCGCGGTTTATGGAGCGATTCTGTTTTTGAGGACTGTGCAATGTGAGAGGTGGATGAAGCCATGTTGTATCTTTTGGGGTTTGACTGCGATTGTTATAGAATAAGTATATAATACAGATCTCCTTAGAATTGTATCTATTTACATTTTTTACTACAATGAGTCTTTGGTAACAGCCATGCCGAAATATGTCACTGGTACAGGTGGGCCTTTTCATGTGCATGCTCATGGTGCAATATTGATGAGCTAATTCTTCCCTTGTTTAGAGAAGAAGGTAAATGCTCGAGCTGTCCGATAAGATGATTTAGAGTTTGCTGATGTGGTTTCAATTAAGAGTACATCTGTCCTTTATTATGTTCACTAATGGTGTATATTAAATTGTTCCGTCAAGGAATGAAGGCAGCTGAAAAAAGAGGAAATACATATGAAACAGAAGGAAATTGCTGGCACAGCTTCTTCATCAGGACTATGTTTGCAGATTAGCTTCTGTGGATGGATCCCATAGCACATTTGATCTAGTGGAAGGGTGTTTGGAGGTTGTTTTTTGTTCAATGTCAAATAACAGTCCAAAATGTATTTTGGTATATAACTCTCAGACACTGATGACTCCTCACCTGATCTTCGGTTGAACTGTCTGGTGTCTCTGTCTTCTTCTTCTTCCTTCTGGCTTTCTTTGTCTCTTCTGCCTTGCGTTCCTTCTTCTTCTCGTGGAGGTAAGGGCAAACTCCTCCAGAGGCCACGTTTCCGGGGTAAGGTACACCTGACAACTGGGATCCCAAGGAGCCAACCCCAAACAGGGAAAAGGCCTTACGGCTGAAAAAACCCTGAGAGAAGATGTAAGTCCAGAGGAGTAGCTGATGAACTTATTCCTGTTGAAAGGTTTCTGTTGTTTGTAGTCCAAGAAAGAAGCATTCCTCTGTGTAGGCAGTGTTCTGATAAACACATGTAGTAAGTTCCAGAGTGAAAGGTGGCAGGTTCCCCTGAACCCATAACCTTAGGTGAAACAGCAACAGAGCATGCTGAAAGGGGCAGCTCTGGTGCGAGTGTATAAGTAGAGTGGGATACCAGACTTCTACTAGATGGGTGAAAACAAAGCAGGTAAGAGAACAACGAGGAAATGGAAGAAAGGGTGAGTTGGGGCGAGACCCAGACAAGCGAGAGCCACTGAAAGAGATAAATCCTGCAAGAACCCAGAAAAGGCTAAAATGCAGAAGAAAGCGGAGGTTGGTGGGCGAGAGCAAGGGAGAGAGAAGTGACAGGGATCCGAACGCTTACAAAGTAGGAAACTGCAGCAGAACAGAGCGCGAGGAAGGAAGGCTCAGACAACACACACTAGCATCTCACTGATAGAATTAGGTTGCAAAGCTCTGGGCTGCGTCCTGCAATCTGGTAAATACCGGCGGTGGCCATCTTTGAAGAAACACTAGACCGCTGTTGATAAAGCAAAACGGAATGTAGTGGGGCATTCTTAAGGAGTCTCCACCAGTGCCATTTTTCCCAGAGGTGAAGCATGACAATAACTTCCGCATTAATCATTTGTTGAAAATGTTGTTATTCTAACACTTACATTTTATGTATACAAGATTTATTTACATTTGCAACATTACAGTGTGCTTGTTTGAGAGGATTGATGAAACCAAATGGTGATGCTGGATGCAGCCTCTAGACCTAGCCTGCCTACCTGACCATAGATCTAAGTGTAGTTACAGAGTGTCAATGACAGCCTGACATTGGGGCTCATTACAATACCGGCGGTACCCGTGCTGGTATAACAGGCACGACTGGCGCCAGTATAATTTTTTTCTGGCATCCGCAAATGGGCAATTACGGGGTCATTACGGCCCAGCCTGACCCGGTAATTGCCCATTCGCAGTGGCTGGAAAAAAATGCTCCCCATTCCCATTGAGCCCCATAGGACTCAGTGGGAATGGGGAGATTGGATGCACCAGCACCATTCAGAATGATGCCGGTGTATCCGACATGCTCTGCTTGCGGGTGCTGGTACGCCCACCAGGTTAAACCTGGCGGGCGGGAAAGTACCTGCGAGCAGAACTCGTAGTTTGCCAGTCTGGTAACAACGGTACTGGGATGATTAACGGTACGGTTGTTACTGGACTGGCAAACTTATAATGATGCCCATTGTGCCCTCGCAGGGTTCCTGATGCCATAAGAGGGGTTGGGACATGGCAAGTCCCGTCCCACCACCCTAAGCACTTTAGAGTGAGGAGAGATGCATTCAAAGCACTATGACGGGCCAGGTGGAGGGAGGATGGTAAAAGAACCACCCCCAATATAAAGGACCCCACCTCAATGTAATAAAATATAATAAACCCACATAGTGTAGCAAAGGGTGCAAGCAACATTGCTATTTTTGCATAAATGTTGGTAATCATAGTTAAGAGACAAGGCCTGCAGTGCAAATGTGGCATTGCATGTATTAGGCCCAGTTGTGAGAGAAGTGATATCTCCTGGGCTCCCATGACAACAGCCCATACCCTCAACCGTCACAACTCCTATTTATTGTTCTAACAGTTTTGCAAAGATGAACTTTTCACTCAAGAGGAAAGTGCCCTACAAGGCCGCAGTAAGAGACCAGCACCTGGTGTGCATGTTATCTCACACTGGCCACAGCATGACCCAGCCCATCCCCGGGCGACCACGAGTTATAGCCCATATAGCTGACTGAGCCCTGTGACCCTAGAATTTCATGGCACCAGGCGCCCTCTGACCACAACCACAAAAGTAAGAAGTCCTGGATGTTCAAAGAGTACGGACATTGTATGTCTTTGAAATACAATCATGTGATTTGTATTGCGAGGTGCTGGGATGGATACATTATAATTAAAAATGAGAGTGGAGACCTTGCAACCAGATGGCGCGGAAGGCAGTGAGTGAAATGTTTGTGTGGAGGTCAGAGTGCCCCAAATACTCCTTTGAGCCAGCCCTAAAATCTGCCAGGTGCACAGTATAATGACAAAGTAGCATTGTGACAGGAGTGTACTTCATTTGCTCTTTGACCTTCGACGTGAGAAGAAGATGATCAATGCAGTACCCACATGATGGAAGACGGACAGACTAGGCTGAAACCAATGACCTGGCATCTCTTTTGGAGCAGGCGGATCATGTATAGGTGCACATCAACCAGCCGCGTGGGTTTCTACTGTATATCTTGCGTTGTGATGATGTTTTCCATTATAAGATTCTGCTTGTACTACTTTTCGGCAGAACGTTCTTGGCAGCAGAGTCCTTTGCTGTTGCGCTCATCTGTGTATGAGATTAAAACTTGTTATCCTTACAAGATTGACTTTGGCCTTCCTTCCCTATTGGGTTGTATTCTCTCTGGTGTGAGCGTTCAGGGACTTGCCTTCAACTGGTAAACCCAACGTGATCCCAAGGGCCCCCGTATTTGCGGAGGCTTCCAAGCCAGTTCTCCAGGAGGAGGTGCACCCACCTACAGTGACCGGTCCCAAAAAAACACATGTTCCGAGTGGTTAAGCAAGAGCCATTTTAAGAGAAGCCTTCCGTTCCGAGGAGAGTGGCAGGCAGGTTTGGAACACGGTGACGTAGGAGTTTGGGTGAGCACACACATGTAAGTTTAACCTTGTAAGTGATAACAAGTAGGGGACAAATGTGAGAGGTGTGAGCATTTGTTAATTTGAGCGAGTGAGCGAGGTTGTTAATTTGATGTGGGAGTGATTTATGTTATTTCTTGTTGATGTTTGTACTATGAAGACATTATTTTGGTTAGACATTGTAAGGTAAGGCAAAGGTAAGGCTGGGAGCCCCTCCTCGGAAGGGGAGGGAAGGTGGTACTGCGATAAAATATGTTATTTAAAGGAGGAACACAGAAATAAAAGTAGTGGTCTCATATAAGTAATAGACCTGGAACAAGTAGTGGTTGTTATTTTAGCTTGTTATTTCAGTTTATTGTATTCATGTTTCATTGGATGAAGAAAAGACCCTAGGAAGGGCATTCATTGTGTGTGTTGCGGCCTGGTGTGTCATTGAATGATTGTGTGAAGTAGTGTGTGGGTGGGGGGAGGGGAACAGAAAAGGGTGGTGGTTGATTTTCCTATTTTGTTACAAGCAGCGGCAGCGTGCGCAGCACATTAGTGGGGCTTTTCAGGATTAGTATGACAATAAACAGCACTAGCATGAGAGGAGGAACAAATTACAGTGTATGTATAAGGCCCTGCCACTGTATCGTGACAGGGTGGAGAAATACCATAAGCAGTGAATCGCAGAGACCAGAGGAGTCTGGATGCCCTGCTGGTGGCCAGAGCATGGCTCCCGCAATAAGAGCATCCTGGAAAATATGTCCACATTTTTAATAGCTAAGTATAAGGAAAAACAGCTACAGAAGAGAAAATAAATGTTGGACCGCTGGCGCATGTTCAAGGACACAGAGGATCAAGGGGATGGAAGAAGGGCACAAAGACAGAGAGATGGAAAGTCCAGGAAGGGAGAAGGAGAGGGTGGTGCACCAGCAGAGTACAGGGGATTATATCCCTTGACAGTGTGTCTGGCAGAGGGATACACAAATCCAATCTATGTACCTGCTGTAAAGAGGCCCCCTCAGCTGTGATAGAGACCCCTTCAACACAAGTTACATTGCAGGCTACCACTCCCCCAATCCCATATGCAAACACGCCTGAAACGTCAGCATCCACGGGTGTCAGGTCAAGAGAGTTCAAAGACAGGTTGTCAGAGTTGTTAGCAGAACTTAACAGGATACAAGCATCCTCAAGAGAGGTGGGGAATGCAGGGGCACCGAAAAACGGATCACGAGAATGGAAATATGGAGATTTCTTGCTCAGAATGGATAAGGGAGGAATAGGAAATGTATGTTTTAAAAAGGAAGGAGGTGGAGGTAAGTGGACACTGTTTGGACAAGAGGATACCTTGGAGGGAAGTGTTGAGATGGAAGACAATAGTGATGTGTTTGCTGAGGAACAAGGTGAAGGAGAAGGAAGGGATGAAGAGGCGGCAGAGAATACCCTCCAAGCACGGGCACATGGGAAGGGGGCAGTTTGAGGTTCAGGGCTGACCGGATGGCGTTAACAAGAAAAAGGGGAATTGCAGAGAAGGATGTGGGAATGGGGCTAAGATGCAGATGCCCCTGATATGTAAGGGGCAGGGAGAACACAGTATGTGCCCTTGCCCCAGATGTATAAGAATCATTTGATTAAGGCTCTCCCACAGCTCACAGCAAGGGTAAGCAAGTGGATATATGAGTTTGGGAAGCAAACAGCGGGGGTGCCCCTGGCAGTGGGTGATATTAAGAGCTTGATGGTTGCTATAATTGGAGACCAGGCTGGATATGTGTTGGTCAAAGCTGGGTATCTGGGTATAAACCTGGGGGACAATGAACATGATGGAGCGCTGTTTAATGTAATTAGAGCACAGGTGTGGGATGCGTTACGAAGAGCCTTCCCGGATACCCCTGATTTACAGTCCCTGATGCAGTGTACAATGGGTGATGATTAGGATCAAGAGATGTGGGGTGCTGAAATGGGAGCATCATGGGATCGTTCAATATCGTTTTTTTATTTTATTGTAAAGAGAGGAAGTGCAGAAGACGTAAGATGAGATTGTGAGTATTGAGGCAAAGGGGTGGCCGGACATACATATTATAATAGTGCATCATTGCAAAAGGATTAAGAAACGGGAGAGGGAAACAGCTCAAAGGCGTCAGGCCTAAGAAGCAAAACTGGTAAACTGGTTGAAAAGAAATTGGCAAAGGTTGTTTTTCAGGTAGCTGTGTCGATCCCTGTACAGGTGGAGGGGACAGAGAGTACCCAACAGGTCGTGAGCTCCACCATTGCTGCACTCTGGGCAGAAGGGCGACAAAGAGTGTGGGGCAAGGGGCAACAGTACCCAAGCCCACAGTGGCAGCAGGGAAGACCGCAGTGAGGAAGAGGAGCTTCTGAGGACCAAGAGGAGGAGGATTTGGACCCAGAGGAGTTGGTTTTGGGCCATCACAATGTTGGAATTGTTTAAGCTAGGGGTATCCGCAACAGGGCAAGGGTATCAAAATCAAGGGTATCTACAGAGGTAGCCCCAGACATATAACCAGAAGCCTCAAGCATCTGATATACAGGTGCAGCACTTGCTAAAGCAGCAGCAGGACGGTGCTATTTCAGTCAATAGGGTACCGAGTGGGACCACTGCTCCCTTCAGAGGAGCAGCAGTAATGGGGGGCAACCCCTTCTTGTTCCCTGGAATGAACATATACCCTGATTAGGACAGCCCAGAGAAAGCACTAGAATGCCCGGTCTTGTCAATGGCCATACAAGCAGTTCATATTCATGGTGGACTCTGGTGCAAGAAAATCATGGAGGGGAATTTTCCATTATCAGGCAAATATCTTGACACACAGGGATTCTACGGGCTATTTCTAAGGTTCATATACTGAGGAGCTGGACGTAAAAGTGTGAGGGAAGGTGGTGCATGCTTTCTTGCTATATTCCAAAAGTTCCTGTGTCGATTTGCTGGGCAGGGACCTGCTCAGCAAATTAAACATGACAGTATCATTTACAGATTGCAGTATAGTTTGCTTCACAACTGGGATATGCGTGATAAGACCAATGCTGATAATACACCCAATGAAAAGGGAGGTGGTGGTTTGCGAGATTCCCGTGGACCCCGACCTGTTTCTTTATGGTATTACTGTGCTTGTGGAGGGGGTGCCTCAGATTGCGAATCAGTGATGGTGAGTGCCCACAGATTTCATTTTTCACCCAGTTGTATCACCCGAGGCGGTAGCGGGAACAATATTGTCACTTGATTTACAGGAATTGTTGGTTTTTGACAAGAGGGTTGTCCTACTAGGAGTTGACAGGGACGGGTGTGAGTTACACACACTGCTCTGTATTGTGCTGACAGTACAATTAAAGGAAGTGACGGATGATGAGCTGTTTGAGAACAATGACAAAGATGGGGAGATAATATTAGAGATTTGTATCCCCTGTGACATAATGGTACAATACCGAAGAGTGCAGTGCCTTCTGATGGCAGTACTAACCCCACCTCTATTTCTTGACAAAGACTTACAACACACACCTCTGTGTTTGTGGACTACAAATCCACATGATATGGGATTACTGAAAGACTTGACCCTGTGCGTATAACATTGAAGCCAGGTCTTGGGCTACCCAGGGTAAAACAATATCCATTGGCCCTCATTACAACACTGGTGGTAACCCATGGCGCTATTAGCACCATGGTTGCTGCCGGTGTTGTAACGAGTCTGCCAATGTTCAATGGGGAATTACCACTCCATTCCAAGGTTGGCGGGGCGGTAATTCCCCATTGAACATTGGCCCTTCCCCATTCCCATTTTTGCCTCATAGAGCTCAATGGGACTGGTGAAGGCGGTAATTACGGTATCGCAAATTGCGGTACCATAATTACCTCGAAGGTCCCTTTGCGGGTCCCTACTTTAACGGCTGGTCCAGACCAGCCGTTCAGGTCGGGTCCCGCAAAGGGACCTCGTAATTAGGTGCTAAGGGGTTAACGGCGCCACAGCCTTTTACGGCGCCGTTAACCCCTTAGCACCAGGGTCGTAATGACCCCCATTATCAAGGGAGACAGAGAAGGGTATTAGAAAGACAATACAGGCCCTACTGGACCAGGGGATCATTGTACCATCAACATATCCATGTGACACAGTGCTATATTCTATTAGAACATCAACAGGGGGCAATTGGAGAATGACCCAGAACTTGTGCCCCCTAAATGACGTGGTGCAAAACGAATTTCCAGTCGTTCCTAATCCTGCGACAAATTTATGTAGTATCCCTAAAGAAGCTACATACTTCACTGTAGTAGATTTGAAAAATACATTATTCTCGATTCCACTCCATCCCGAATCAAGGTACCTTGCAGCATTTACACAGGGCCAGATGTGGTTCAAACATACTAGGTTACCTCAGGGGTACTGTGAGACCCCGAGCATCTTTAACAGGATACTGCACGCTGGTTTAGGGCACATTCAGGTGGCCAGTATGATTATCCAGTATGTGGATGATCTGTTAGTATGTAGCGACAGTGAGCAACACTGCCAAAAGGATTCCATTATGCTCCTACAATTTCTGGCCTACATGGGGTAAAAGGTTGATAAGGCTAAGTTGCAATACTGTCAACAGGAGGTGCTTTATCTACGGCAGTTCATATCAGTGAATGGTAAATGGGTACTACCAGATAGGGCAGTGTCAGTGCGCGCCACCCCCACACCTGCCCCAGTTAAAGAAATTCAGAGGTTTTTGGGGCTGCTCAATTAATATAGGGCATGGATCCTGTATTACATGGCATACACAAGACCACTTTTACAAGCCCTTAGGGAAGCATAAAAAACAAAGAATCATAAGCTACAGTGGACCAGATCAAACAGTTCGACAATGCAAAAGAAGCCATTAGTGTGGTACCTGTACTGGCCACACCAGACTGCATGCAGGATTATTTTTTTTAATTCAATTTTATTATGTTTTTGTAAATACAAGTCACAAAAAGAATGCAAACAAGAAAACACAGAACATAGTTGAAGATATTTCCAATTGTCACCTACATGTGAATCCCTTATATTCTAACAACTTCAAACTGTAAATCTTCAGAATGACTTTTCCCATCTCCCACTCTCGATCCCCCCAGAGTAGAGCAATCCTCATAAGAGACATGTGTGCATTAACCTTGAAATAGTCATGGTTTGAACCTCATGGGACTTACTTAATAGGGAAATCTTTTTTGCATTCCTTCATAGTCTTTCCAGTTTCATTTTATACTACATCATACGGTGTACGGGTTGGCCCAGTTCAGTTCAAGAGGCGGGATATTCCCCTGTCACTACTTCCCCTTATTAGTTTAGTACTCTCGGCATGTATTTGTCCACAAAATCCATCCATAGCACACCACATTGCGTTGATCCCCAATGTAGGGAAAAAGTAATTTTTTCCATATGGCATATATTTGTGGCTACATTAACCCATTCTCTCATACTCTGCACTGTCTTGGATTTCCACTTCATCACCAGCAGGGCACGTGGAGCCAACAGTAACTGTGGAACCAGGCCTTTGATCTTTCTCCATTCATCTTCACATTTCTCAAAACCAAACAAAATGAGAGGTCTTTCATCCACCCAAGGACTTCATCCCAGTAAACCCTAATCCGGGGACACCCCCACCACAAATGGCAGTAATCCACAGTCCCTCCACATTCATGCCAGCATTGTGGGCTAGTTGTCTGGAACATCTTAGAGAGCCTATGAGGATCGTACTGTCACTGATGCAATAATTTGATAGCATGCCGTTTGTATTGACTCGATATCGATGTTTGTCAGGCAGCTCTGCATATTCTCCTCCACATGCCTGGTTTGATATGTCCACCAAGATCTCTCTCCCATCTACCTTTTAGGGGCTCAGTGGTCCCTTTCTCTGCTACTACCAATTCTTTGTACATGGCGGATATCAGATCTTTCATTTCTGTTCTAGAGTTCAATAGCATTTCGAAGGGGGTAAGGTCTCTCTTCAGCTTATTTTTCCACTCTGCTCTTGTCAAAATGCCCTTAATCTGCAGAAATCGAAAGGTAGATAAGGTGCCTATTCCCAGAGCCTCCACCAACTCCGGGAGTGTGATGAAGGAGTCATTTTTCAATAGTTCACCCACCCTCTCGAGTCCGGCCTCATACCATGATTGAAATCTCTCTACATTGGAGATGTATTCTCTAATACCCGGGGACCATAGGTGGCTCAATGGAGATGGCCATGAGGATATTTTCCGCATCCCTGTACCCTCCTTCCAAATCTCCCAAATGGTTCCTAATATCAGATGATTTTTCAATCTATTTAAAAGTTTATTCCTTGGGACCCACAACCATTCTGAAACTGTTGCCGGGAATAAATAATGGTTGTCCATGGCGATCCATTGGGGTTCCTTGTGATTACGTAAGTGGGGAATTAGAACTCATAGTTGGGCAGCTTCATAGTATTTCCTAAGGTCCGGGAGACCTACTCCATCTCCTTATCCTTAGGCAATGTCAGGGTGTCGTATGCAACCCTAGGCTTTTTCCCCTGCCAAAGGAATCTAACAATAGCCCTCTTGACTTCATTGAAGAAGCTTCCTGGCATCTTGATCGGTAGCATTTGAAAGGGATATAGAAATCGTGGAAGACAAACCATTTTAATTGCATTGAGTTGCCCTAACCAGGATATCGTCAATTTATTCCACTTGGTAAAATCTGCATGGAACCTCTGGAGAGGAGGGGGGAAGTTGGCTTCATATAGGTCATTTAAATACCTTGTGATTTGTATGCCTAAATGTATCAATTTACAATGTTCAATCGTAAGACCCAGTGGGGCAAATTTAACTTCATTCATCTGTACAGTATCTTGCAAAGGGAACAAAAAGGACTTGCCCTTATTTACCTTAAAGCCAGAGAGTTTGCCATAGTCCATAATGAGATGAAGGGATCTGGGGATTTATGTTATCGGGTCGGCCACATGAAGGAGTACGTCATCGGTAAACAGTGCCACCTTATTCTCAACCTCACCCAACCGTAATCCTTCTACCTGAGGGTCATCTCTCAACTTTTGGGCCAAGGGTTCCAATGAGAAAGCAAAGCGAATAGCAGAGAGAGGGCATCCCTGTCTAGTACCCTGTCCTAACTTGAACCACCTGGAGTATTCGCCATTTAGAAATACAGATGCTTTGGGAGATGTATACACTGCCTGTATTCCCCTCCTAAACTTTGGGCCTATTGCCACCTTTCGTAGAACTGCCATTAAAAAGCCCCATTCAACCCTGTTGAAAGCCTTCTATGCATCGATTGAAAACAGGGCAGGGTTGTTGGTCATGGTTCGGGATGCATTAATAAGATGTAAAGTCTTTCGCATTGTGTAACACCTTGTCTTCCCAGTATAAAGCCCACTTGGTCAGCATGGATGAGTTGGGACATGAGTGTCTCTAATCTGGAGACCAGGACCCGGGTGTAAATCTTGGCATCTATATTAAGCAGAGATATGGGACGATATGAACCACACTGTTTGGTATCCCTTCCCTCCTTGGGAATCTCTATGACAAGGGCTCGAACAAAGGAGTCAGGGGTCTTCACTGAGTTTAGGATTTCATTAAAGAGTGCGACCATGAAGGGTAGGAGGTGGGCGCTGAAGGATTTATAGAATCCAGCTGTATAACGGTCATCTCCCGGGGCTTTGCCCATAGCCAACCTTTTAACTGCATTCTGGATTTCCTGTTACGTTATGGGGGACTCCAAGAACTGCGAGTCTGAGCCTGATATCTTTGATATATTAACAGAAGACAGATAACTTCAGAGCCCGGTAGGTGTGGGTCCACCTCCGAGCTGTACAGCGTCTCATTGAAGGTGACGAAAGCCTCCGGAATGATGGGTGTAGTTGCGACCGGGGAGCGTACTTCCTCCACTATTTCCAGCACTTTTCGTTCAGCCCTTTGGCAGCCAACAGTGCATCAGCTTTGTCTTCTTTTTCATAAAATTTCTGCTTCAGGAGTCGCAAATTACGCACCGTTTGGTCATGTTCCAATAGGCCGAGTTCCTCCCATTTCTTTTTCGCTTCATTGATTTTATTGAGGTTTACTTTATCATCCCTCCTAACTTCCTCGTCCAGATGGCAAATATCCTTTCTAAGTCTATTATCGATTAGCTTTCTCTCCCTTTTTTTGCGGGAACCTTCTCATATCAGGACTCCTCTCCATGTTGCCTTCCCTGCTTCCCACACTACTTGCTTGGAAGTCTGCCCAGTATTGTTCACCTTAAAGTATTCGCTAATCTCTGTCTCCATCTCTGCCTTAAAGACAGGGTCCTTCCAGAGAGCCTTGTTACAGCTCCACCTACCTCCTGTGATAGGTAAGTTTTCCCACTGGGTGTTGGCAACAACCATATCGTGATCAGACCATGTGACTGGGACAATCTCAGATCTCGTTGTAATATCATAAAGTTTTTTAGAAAGGAATATGTAGTTAATTCGAGTAAAGATGTTGTGTGGGGTAGAATAAAAATTGTAACCCCGCTCGTCTGGATGCATTTCCCTCCATGCATCCCTCATGCCATACACATCCATCATATCCGCAAACTCATTGCGCTCACCCTCGGCTCGATTTCCCATATCAGGGTTGCCCGGGTTCTGGTCCATGGTAAGGTCAGCCCACAGATTGAAGTCTCCTCCCAAAATAATGTGACCCGTGGCCTCCAGCATGAATTTAGGTATCGTTCAGGCAAGAAATTGGACCTGACCCAAGTTGGGGGAGTATATTTTGGCGATTGTTACATTTACTTTCCCAATAGATCCTTTCACCAACAGAACCTTACCTTCTACATCTCACCATGTCTTGGCCACCGTAAACTCTATTGCTTTCCTAATGAGTATCCCAACTCCCCCTCTCCTCAGTGGCCCTGAACCCCAGAACTCTATTCCCGTACGCTTCCCAATGATTTGTCGTTCTTCCCCTTTCACATATTTAGTCTCCTGGAAGAGGAGAATGTCAGTCTTTGCCCTACAAAATTCTCTGCATAAAAAGGATCTCTTAGTTGGGGAATTGAGACCCTTAACATTAAGTGTTTCCACCTTAAGGGAGTCCCTCCCCTTGAATCAGTAATCATCGCCATTGTCTAGCATTGGGGTGAAAAGGCCTTTCATCCGCGACTAGCATGTCATCAGCTTGTTGTGCATCACACCATATATCACCCTTTGAACCAATGAGGATGTTGCTCTCATCCTTTCATCCCTCCCAAGCCCTCTCTCTAACCCGCTTCCCCCACCCATCATCCCTTTTCCCAATTGATGGCATCCAATAGAGCCCAGTTGAAGATACCGGCCCTTCATCGGACCACCAGTGGAGCCCGTTATCTCATGGCCGCATTCGTATAATAACCACAATGTCAAATGAGCCCCCATTGCCTCCCCCCCAGCCCACACATCAATCCCATAATAAAACAATAACTGGACTAATTGGTTGGTCAAACATCATATTTTTCAATAGGATAACCATGAATCTACTGAGTCTGACCCGGGTTAATTGTCCCCCTCACGAGAGACATTGCCTCTTCTGTACTTTCTCGAGCCTTTCACCCACTTTCTCCTGGGGCCTTGGATGCACCATTCCCTTCCGTCTTGTCTCGGTTCATCTCGGTCATCCCTCATCCCTTGTGGTTCAGTGAGCTTGGAAGTGCATGCTCTAATTTCTTTCTCAGAGCTCAGCCGTATCCTTGTTCTTCCATGTTCAAAGGAGAGAGAGAGAAAGGGTAACCCCACCTGTATAGAATGTCATGTTCTTTCAGCCATTTCATGAGGGGGCTGAACATCCGCCTCAGAGCCAATGTCAAAGAAGATTATTAATCCTGATAAAACGTTAACTGTGCGCCTCAAAGAGTAATCGCTCCACTACTCCTTGCTTTTCCATTACCCTGGCCTTGTCCTGGTAGTTGTGAAAACGAGCAAGGACCGATCTCGGACCTCCAGGCAGTCCTCCCGCTCTATGGATCCGTTCGCTTTTGGGTTCATCAATCGCATCGCCAGCAACCAGGAGCTTAATGATATCATTGAGCGTTTTTCTGAGGTCACCATCCGTTTCCCCTCCTTGTTCCGGGATACCAAAGAAGCGCAGGTTATTCCGCCTTTCCCGGTTTTCCAAATCATCAATTTTAAGCTTGAAGTCCTCCTCCCTCTGCTCCAACTCAGCTATCCCGTGTTCAAGTTGTGTCTCGAGGGTGTCTTTCGAAGCTTGGTTGTTCTCCACTCCGTCAAGCCTCTCTTCAATGTTATCTATACACTGCGTAATTTTGTCTATCTTTCCGCCTATGCTGGCCCCCATATTCTTGATTTCACTTAAGAGAGCCGCAATTTCTCCTTTCGTGGCAACTGATTCAGTTTCTGGTGTTCCATTGTTACCATGTAGGGGGTGTCAATACAGGGAGGTGCTGGGAGTAGGTGAAGTTGGGCAGCTTTTGCTTTACTCTCATATGGGCCTTAGTGAAATCTGCGGCGAATTTTAAAAAACTTTAGGTAGGGCCAAAAGGACAAGGGAGCTATAGGGAGTCACCAGAGGGGACACCACAGTGCTAGTATTAACACCAAGATTGCACGTCCTGCTTTGCTATTTAGATATATGGCAATCGTTGCTATTGCCAAATGAGGGATTTCTCCCTCCCCCTCCCTCTGCGAAAACGAACTGCAGACTTTATGTGTCAGATGTCCGTTATATGACCGCTCCAATCAGAGCATGTGGTGTGGCAGATGGGCTTGAGTAAAGTCACAGGGTGGTGGAGACAATTTGGCTACAGTCTCTGAGGATTGGCTTCAGGTCCGGACGAGCAATGTTACGGGAGATCAGTTGACCAATATCCGCTACCAGCTCACTTAATTGTCAGGGCCTGTCTGCACTCTTAGAGGAAAGAAAGTCTCATTGCTTAGGCGAGCGTGTTGGACAGGGTGACATTTGGGGGAGGGCTCCAGTAGAGTCAGGTAATGGTTTGTTGATTACTCCCTTATTGATCACTAGGTACCTCAGTGTTTCCAGATTATCTGCGCTTCCCTCTTCTAATCTCCTTCGCCTCAATGAAAGCACGCAGGACTCACCTGGCCCTAGAATGGTTCCAGGAAGTGGGGGTTTTACCACTATATTTCACTCCCTGATCCAAGAAATTCAGCCCTCTCAGGATCTATACTCATTCCCCCTCCCTCACCCTCCTCCAGTCCTATGTTCCTGTGGAGCCTTTCTGCGAGACCAGGCCAGCACCTATACTTAAATCCAGCGCTTCCCCTGGATCGTATTAGAGGAGGAGGAGTGAGCTTGGGGTACTTACAGTTCGTAGTCGGCAGAGGAAGAACCTCAATGTTGGCTCTGTGCCCGAACAAGTGGAGGAGCTGTCTCTCATTCCAGCGTGGGTTCAGCTGATTGACTTCAGGTCCCAATTGTGGCGTATCATGCCTGTGGCCTGTGGTCCGCACGCCCGCTTGCCAGTGGCCTGTTACGGGGATGGATCCGTTGCAGGATCCATGGAGTTCGTCGCTCCCCTAGGGGTGTATCATCGCTTCTCTCGTTGTGAATGTGTAGGCCGTCCACTGCTTGCCTCCCTTGCCGTGTGTGCCGAGGGAGTGTGTCGTGCTGTGTGGGGAGGACGGTCTTGGTCCAAATGTTCTGGCGAGTGAGTCTTTGGAACTATGTGAAGGCCTGTGTGCGTGCATTGCGGATAAAGCCACAATGATGTTTCCACTGCGATGTGGCATAGGCGATCAGCTCTTCAGCTGCCAGCTCCATGAGATTCAGGGCTGGCACTCAGAACGTCTCAGGCCTGCACCACTGCTTCAGCCGTGAAATGTCCCTCTTCATCGACTCAGCATGCAGTGTGGATTCCGCACTGGGGGGTCCGCTGGGGCGCGCCAGCAGGCAAAATACAGGGGACATATCCACCATTGGGGCAAAGGGTGACGTGCAAAAACACAGTCCTGTCAGTCCTGGGCCAGAACCTCACCAGGCCGCACAGCGGGGCCGCTCCAGTCACCCGTCCACCGTTTGTGCTGTTGGAGGGTCCGCAGCTCTTAACAGGCTCCCCAATGTTCAGATTGCACTCAGAGCACCTCCTCCACCGCCACAGGGCTCAGCACTCCACAATTTGCAACAGCCTCTGTTAAGGCCAGCGTTCAGAGGCGGGGGGGCCATCAGCGGGGGCTCAGACCGCTTTTTGGACCTGGAGAGCAGAGTTCACACGGGAGGGATACTCATCAGTGCGCCACCTGGTGGCCAGTCCGCATGCAGGAATTTTACTTATTGTCACATTCAGATGGCCAGCTCATGACAGCGGTGTTGACACAGAAGAGCACTGCTATAAATCATGGGCCTATTACAGCGGCAGTCTGGATTCTGTGATGCAAGGGCAGTTTGCGTGCAAACAAGCTTAAGCAGCTGCTGCTTTTGCAATAGAGAAAAGTTCTACAATTGTAATGGGGTGTTCATTTACATTGTATGTGGATCACTTTTTGTTTGCCATTCTGAAGGGGTCAAAATCTACCCTGACTACACAAAGGTCTTCTGTGTATGAAATTATCATTTCTAAAACCTATATTCATGTGGTTAGATGCAAAACAGTGAATCCTTCCTCCTTCTTAACAGACATGCCTACTACAAAGGATTTAAAGGTGTGCAAATGTGACACACACGAGGGGGAGGAGGAAGACGTCCCCCAAAGCGAAAGACTGCCCATTGTCAGAGGGTGAGATACTCTTCGTTGATGGGTCATCCACAATTCACCAGGAGAGTAGGCAGAGACATACATGGGCAGCAGTGGTACGACTTGAGGAAGGGGAGTACAAGACGGTGGTCATGAAAAGATTGCCCATGCATTATTCTGCACAGGCGCAGTAACTCATAGAACTCATTGAAATTTTGAGAGCATCCCAAGGGAGCCATGTCACAATATATTTAGATTCGGCATACGTCACAACAACAGTATATGCTGGTTTATCCCACTGGAAGAGGATGGGGTTTAGATGGGGTTGGATCCCCGGTGCACCATGCTGCACTGCTAGAAATACTGATGGAAGCATTATCCCAGCCATCGGTTGCAGCGGTCATCAAGTGCAGTGCCCACACTCACAGGACAGAGGAAATATCAATGGGGAATGCAGCCGCTGATGTGGCAACCAAAATGGAGGCATATCTTCCAAATGAAATTCCTGCTGAATATATTGTGACCACCCCAGCAGTAAGTGAACATCCAATACCTTATACAGACTTGCCCATCTCCCAGATTATCGAGTTACAAGGAAGGGCACCAGGAAGGGAGAAAGAATTATGGCTACAAAGGAGTTGCAAGCAATCCCAACAGATCTGTTGTGGAGACAAGAGAGCTTTGGGAAGACAGAAATGCCCCAGGAGCTGTTAGTAGTAGCGTTTGAACAGTTACATTACCCATCTCACAGGTTGAAGCAGCACATTTCAGCAGTTATACAGGATGATTTACAGAAATGGTGTTATATTGCACCACATATAACATTTTCAGTACATGGATGACAGATGTTATGGGGCATATTGCCCTGCCCCACTGGGCCGTTCTGTGAATTACCCTTAGACTATGCTGATATGGGTGAGCGTTGCAGGGCCATGTGCACATCCGGATGCCAAAAGTGCTGCTAGATTTTTGGTATGTGAGGTTTTCCCTCAATGGGGTGTGTGCAAGGTTTTAAGGTCAGACAACGGCACAGATGTTTTCAATACACTGTTTCAGCACGTCACAGAACTACTTGGCATTAAGCACCAGATGTGTTAAATTTACCATTCACAGGCCAACGGCATTGTGGAGAGGATTAATGGGCTCCACAAAAGTAAATTGTCCAAACTGTGTACCACATTGAAGAACAACTGGGTGCACTGTTTGCCCCGGGCCCTCTTCAGTTTATGTACACAGCCCAGCAAAGACCAGCATTTGTCACCTCACAAAGTGGTCACTGGTTGATGTATGCACACCTCCATATTCCCTGTAAGGAGAGCTTCAGACACACATAGGTCAACCTACCGTGTTAGGAGATGAGTTCAAAGATTATTTGACCACACTAACTAGGGCAATTAAATGTGTCTCCCGACAGATTACGAGGTGGAGATGCACAAATGAGAAAATATGGATCTATGTCTACTGTTGTAGGTTGACCATTATTGCAGATCTCTGTGTGACATTGATGGTACTATTGGGACTGTATTGAGGGGGCTATATAATGGGAATGTATATTATCCAAATGGGACAGTACATATAAATGTTAATAATCCCGATAATGCGAGAATTGATTAAGTTTAGCAATATCCCCGTCCTTAAGACCAACCATTCTAAATCAGTGATATTCCCCCTGACACTGAGTACCTCTAAATTCCCAGACGACCACGGTTTCAGATGGAAAAACTCCCGGGTCGGTGCCTAGGTATCTATATGTCCCTTAATCACAGCGATATATATAAAGACAACTATATGAAAATGCTGGGTTCTCTCCAGGAACGCATAAACAGGTGGAAGTTGCTCCCACTAACACTCTGGGGCAGAGCCTCACTGATCAAAATGGTGACTCTCCCCAAACTCCTCTATTTATTCACAAATACACCACTACTCCTATCACAGTCCTTTTTCAAAAAAGTTAAAATCCTTATTCCCGAGCTATTGTGGGTGGGGAAACCAGCAAGGGTAGCCCATGCAACGTCAATACTACCAACGTCACGGGGCGGCCTCGCACGCCCAGATTTAGAGAGATACTACTGGGCGCCCAGGCACAATTCCTAAGTCACTGGTACACAACATACTTTATCCGACCGCACGTACAGGTTGAACGGGCCCTCGCATCCCCTAACCTAGTAAGAGCTGTCATTATTAGTCACATCACAGTACCACACAACACAATGAACACTGTCCTGTCCTCCTACGCTATCTGGAAAAAAATGGCACAGAAATATGATGTACAAATAAGATTCTCTCCCCGGCTGCCAATTACATTTATTCCAGGTATCCCCCTGACACCTGAAAAAGTATTTCATCTATGGCTTAACAAAGTCAATCTCCAATCCCTGGGTGACCTCTTCCCTAAGGGCACATTCATAACTCCACAAATGGCCAGAGAAAGGGGAGGTAACTCATCACTCGACACATTCATCTACTTCAGGCTACGTTAGACCTTGCAGTCCTTGTTCCCATCATTCCCCCAACAGCCAGCAACATGGGACCTATTACATAATGCAATCCAGGCGAAGGGAGAGGGGAGACTAGTGTCAATGATATATAAGTCCTCACTAACAGACACTGTAACCATATACTCTCGAACAAAACTACGATGGGAAACAGCCATCCAAGCTACAATACCTGAAGAAGACTGGGCTTACATCCTCCGCCAAACTCACAAAGTTGCTATAAACACACGATTGAAAGAAATCCATTTTATCCATGTGCACCAAACCTACTATACCCCTGCTAAAAAATGCAGACATCATCAAGAACTAACGACACAATATGAAAGATGTGGCACCGTGGCCGCTGACTTTTTCCACCTCGCTGGAACTGCCCTGAGGTATCCCAATTCTGGACTCCAGTCCTGCAAACAATAGCTGCTATATTAGGAGAGGAGCTGTCACCACTCCCGAAGGTAGCCCTCCTAAGTTTAACCAGAACTTTGCAGCCCTCAGCGAGGAAACTCGCAGCCCTTCGCCTGGTGTTGGCGCGCAGGAGGATCGCTATGACATGGGGTCGGGGCCCAGCCCCTAATCTGGCGGCCTGGAAAAAAGATGTTTTGTATTGTCAGGATATGGACACTGAATTTCTACGGACACTACCCCTTAATCCACGACCCCCCCACATCTGGGGTCCCTACATTGCATATCTACTTTCCAACTCAGATGCCTCAGACTCTCAAATACAGTTCCCATAAACACGGAGAGTGGACAGGAACCTACTAGCGGCACCGCATAGGGAGTATTGTGATAAGAGGACAAGATAGCATTAACAGTCTTTATAATCACTGTCGTGGGTGGGGGGAGTCAGAGTAGAGAATACTGAACGGCGTTAATGTTATGATTGCACCCTGTTGGTGCAAATGTGTTTGTTTGAGTATGTAAACTCCAAAAATAAAGTTAAAAAAAATGTTAATAATATTCGCAGAGTTACATAGATTAATAACAGTGTGGATGCTAACAATAATAATGAAAATGAATATAGGAGTAGCAATAATGCTGATACAAGTGTTAATGATGATTATAACCAGTGCAACACAACACCGAAAGTATGTGCACAATTGGCAATGGGCTGGGTTTGGATGTGATTGAGGATATTCGTCATCCCGAATTTAAAAACTCATGGTATTCTGACATGAGTGGTGTGGGGCGAAATGCGGTGAATGGAAGCTGATATGTGTGTTCACTCATTCCTCACACGTCAGGGGCTCCTAAGGTATTATTACTGCAAGCAGTCCCAATGAAAGAGGCACAAGGTCTAGTTCATCTTGTGCTACGCAGAAAAAAAGGAATGTTCCAGACACACAACGTGCAACGGCAAATGGTGGGTCCAGATCGTGTACAGTGCAGCGACGATCCAAAAAACATCAAGTGTGTGGAGCTACTCTATCTGATGGTGAAAGGACATAAACATGTCAATAACAACTCGCAAGACAGCACACACCTTGATTGTCAGAAGGGCCAGTAACATATAGCAAGGAAAGGATAGAACTGGTGGAGAATTTCGGTGCACAAATCTGGACAGAGCATATCACAAAGCTGACATGGATTACAATAATGCAACAGCTGATGTGAGTGTACAAGGAAGAAGAATATAGACTCTGTTTACGCAGCAAGGGTACAGTCTTTGTTGGTTGGGTCGAACATTGTAATAAGACTCTGTTGCTCGCAGACACGAAGAAGGAAATGGCAATGATGATGGATTACTACCAGGTCTGTGGCCAACAAGCTTACTTGCACCTCCCACCACCATATAGGGACTGTTGTTCGCTGGCCAAATTGCACTCAGCACTATTAGTTATCCCAGAAGAACACCTGAAGCGGGGAGCACTGACTGTCGAGGAGTCAACTAGTCTTCCCGCATTCGAAAATGAAGAAAAGGGCCCATTGCCCACACAAGAACTCCACATTCTGCCAGGAAAAGGACAGTTCCAACAACTAAAGAGGACAAAACGATTGAATTACATATGCAAAGACTCTTCTGCATTGCTTGCTGAAATACCAGAAGAATACAGGCGCTTAGACTCAGCAGAAACCTTTTTTGCATTTTTACTTTTGCTCCAGGAGTGCAGGCCGTGTTAAACCGTAATCATATAGTGCCTCCTTATTATGAATATTGGCCTAAGCCCATTCGCGTTACGCAGAAAACCGCATTGATTTTGGGTTAACTTTGCCGCCATTTTGAGACTCATCCGCCATTTTGATTTCAACTTATGTTCCGTGTTCAAAAATGGTGGACTGTGTTTTCGACTTGCAGTCGAGCCTAACAACCTTTGAGCTTCTTTAATGTTTAGGTTGACCGAGAGCCGACTGTTTAACCTATGCAAAGAAACCTTGCGCTTCATACAAACTACCATTCAAGTGTTGTCTGCGCTTACAAGCCTCATCCTCGTATAAACACCCAAACAATGAAGAGTAAACTTCTATCGTATGCTTTAGCTGAACTGTATTGTAGTGACTCTTGGAATAAGGCTTACCGCAGATCTGAGAACCAACAGTATCATTGTATTTTCATGGACATGTACACTTGTTTTAATCCCTTGTATAATATTGTAACATCTGTCATGTGAACTAGTCACAAACTCTAGCCCACAAATTATTAACGTGGAGAGAGGCTGGACAATATTGAAAAAATTGTATAAATATGCCTGTGTTTAGATGTCCAGCACTCTCTCTCCTCACTGTGTCGGCTAGTAAACACTGCAAGATGTTGGGAGCGGGATAGCTATCTGTTTTGCTTTGTAAACTGTACAGTAATAAAAGATACTTGTATCTTTTCAGCCCATGATTGGTGTATTTCATTCGTGGTACTCAGCCTCGATATTTCTTTGGTCTTTCAGATGGCGCCCGAATAGGGAACCTCAAGATTGATGACCCCTCGTTAAAGAGAAGATGCGGTTATTGGACCGGGATTGGATGGTGAGAAAAAAGGGGGCCCCTTTGTATGAGATGCGACACCTCGACAGAACTGCATGATCCGATCCCTGGATGGCGAGCACGCGTTGCGAGAAGGCATCTTGACGAGGGTCCACATATCGAGGCGGGCAGTTTTGCCGAAATCACCAACCATGAGGGTCCTTTGTCCTTTGTAATCTGATCGCACCTCCTCTGTAATGAGTTGAGTCATGCCGCGATTCCTAAGTATCCTGATATTTGGTTACAGATTTCTACTCGCAAGCACAAACAACGCCAGGTAACACCAGTGATCTGACATGCCTGGTAAATTGTCTGCCTGTTTCAGGGGATTATTCCGGAGAGACAATCTTTGGAATTTGGCTGACCGGCGCAACAGGAGGGGTCGCTGGCATGTACTATGTAATTTAAGTACGGCATTGGTAGTATAGTTTTCAACCATATTTGGCACAAACTAGACATGCTTCCGAATTTCAGTGGCCAGTCAATGGTAGTTTTGAGATTGCCCGAATAGAGTATTTAGAGTCCATATTGTTAAAGAAAAAAGCTAGACCTGCAGCGTTTGATGTAATTCAGAATTGGAAAAAAGAAGCTATGCAGCCACTTAATGGTAAAGAGAAGCATGCACGTCGTCATATGTCAAATTCAGAAAAGGCATTATTGTATGATCAACAGAAACAGTCAGAGTCTGTTAGAAACATGGATAGGGCTTTTCAACTTGGTGTACAGAAAATATATCCGTCTAAAGATTTTCATGTTTCAGATGAACTAATTGATAAACTTTTAAATAAACGTAGGCCTGGTGCCACTGCACCACCTCCTTATGTACCTCTTCCTGCTGTCTTACCTCTTCCCGCTGTTGCACCTCCTCCCATAGCAATCCCTGTTCTTCCCATTGTTCCTCCGCCGCCAGCTGTTGCTCCACTTCCTATTGTTGTTTCTCCTTCTGTATCTCCACCTTTACCAACTATTACTGTTCCTGAGATTCTGTCTTTGTTGCCAGCGGTAGTGTCCCCACTACCTATTGTAAAGGATTTGTGTACTCTCTATTTCCCAAGCAGTTCTGCTCCACTTGTAGCTGAAGAAGGGGCGAGTGCTGAATCAAAAGTAATGACTCGTAGTACAGTTTCTAAAGATAAGAAGAGAGATTTGTATGCATGGGCTAAGCAATGTATAGAGCAAGGTGAAAAATCAGCTGTCTTAGCTACACTTCTAGATCTAGAAAGTATTCCCAAAAAGAATGTTTTTATTGAAGGGATGATATGATATGATATGATAGTTTATTTATATAGCGCCTATACACAATGTGTTTCAACGCGCTTCAAGGCAAGGGAGGGAACAAGGGAAAATACAATGACATTCTCAAAGGCCATGAACAGTAAGGATGTGAAATTAACTATCATACTCGGCTTGACGACATTTCAGATAGTGCAAGAGCTAAGACATAGATAAGGAAGGGAGGGGGAGAGTGGGAAGGAAATGGA
The DNA here is from genome assembly GCF_040938575.1 of Ambystoma mexicanum. Classification (NCBI taxonomy): domain Eukaryota; kingdom Metazoa; phylum Chordata; class Amphibia; order Caudata; family Ambystomatidae; genus Ambystoma; species Ambystoma mexicanum. The sequence continues at coordinate 657,570,325 of NC_090932.1, read as the reverse complement.
AACAGACAGGTGACTACCGTACTAGGCCTGACGACATTTCTGGTAGAGCTGGAGAAAAACAAAAGGTGAGGGAGAGGGGTGCAGAAAAGGAGGGGAGGAACAAAACAAGCAACTATCGTACTAGGCCTGACAACGTTTCAGATAGTGCTGGAGGGAGGGGGGAAAGGTAAGGGGATCGGGGAGCGACAGACAAGGTTGCTGTCATAATAGGTCCAGGGACAATTCTGATAGAGTAAGTGCGTAGAAGAAAGTAAGGGGTAGAGGGGAGGAGATAGGAAAAGGGAGAGGGGAGGAGAGAACAGAGAGAAATCAGTCAAAAAGAGTAGAGAAGCAAGAGCGGAGAGCGAATACAACTGCAGAAGTCAGTAGTAACACATATTGTTGCAAGCGGGGATACAAGATGAAGATGGGAACAGCATGATTCAAGATCTCCATGAGGACAAGATGCAAAGGAAGTCCAGCATGAGAGTTGAGAAAGGGTAACGCACCATAAATCAATGAAGTCCATAAAAGTAAAATCGAGCATTGGCCACAAGACGGTGATGGTGAAACCAGTATGTAGCAGGACAGACTCCTGTGTGCGGGAAAGGGGGGGGGCACAAGGGAACAACACACAACACGGGGGGACCAGAGAGGGTGGGGAAGACCTGTGGGGACAGAGGGTGTAAACACATGTTGGTGCATGCGTACCTGCTGTAATAGCAGGGGTTTGGGTCCTGGATCCTCCTGGTGCAAACAGGTCCAAACAGGAATTGACCTTTTCTTTGACTGCCCTTCGCTTTGGACGCCCGGGCAAGACATGCCATTGAGCTAAGAGTTAAGAGCATGAAGGAAGAGGCAGGGCTAAGAAGGTGAGTGGTGCTTAGGCCAGATGACCTAGATCCACTTACACTTACTCCCCAGCTGCAAAGGAAAAGAGGCTGGAGGGCTCAAGTAGGGAAAAGAGCGTCAACCAGGAAGGCACCAGATGGAGGGGATTAGGCCAGGTGACCTAGATCCACTTACACCTGCTCCCCAGCTGCAAAGGAAAAGATGCTGGAGGGCTCCTTAAGTAGGGAAAAGAGCGGCAAGCAGGAAGGCACCAGGTGGGCGGAGCTTGCTAAGTGTTGAAAAAGTGCAGCTACCAGGAAGGCACCAGGTGGGCAGGGCTTAGGCCAGGCGAGGTCATCCTCCCACTCCCTGACCAGTTCTAGGATTATTAGTGGTGGAAACCTGTACCTCCCATACACCTGGTCATCAGGCATCCCAAAAAGGCTGGTCCTGGGTAAAAAAAAGGCAGGGCCTGGCTATCATCCTCCTCCTGCTGTGTCCCATGACCACTGCTACGAGGAACGGTATATTCATCGTAGTTTATGAGCTTGTTTGTTGTTTGCACGCACTTTTATGCTGCACGGGGCTGCTTACCCCTGCTTCCTGCTGGCGTACGTGTTTCCGGAGTAGCGCGTCTTTTTTGGCACACGGCGTTCCTTTGTTTGATTCCATGAATATGTGTTGTTAGCGCACGTGTGGGTGTTGCGAGCATTTACCTCCCGTACTTACCCCGTAATGCCCACATTTTCACACGTTGTTCCCCATTCCGCGTGTTACGCCCCGTGTTCCGCCCACTTTTCTTGTGTGCGCTACACGATGTGCACTTTCCCTGTGCGCGTCGCGCACGCCGTTTAATGATGTGTGCTTCCGCGTGCGCCACCCACGGATTTGGCGCACATCCCAGCGCAGCACATTCCATGAATCGATGAAAGGCTGCGTGCGTGGCTTTAGCACGCGTGCGCTGCGATTTTCACACTTGCGCTCCCCTTTTCGGTGCACATTTATTCCATGAATTACCCTGTAGATGGTCAACTCATTGTTCTGCATGGTCTGTGGTTTATGTTTCATGTTTTATGGCAATTCACATGAATGTTGTCTGCATTGCTTTAACATGATATTTGAGTAGTTGGCTTACATGGATTCATATTAAAAAAATAAGAAACTGCAGATAAAATACACACATTTGTTTTGCAAGACAATCAGCAAAAAAGGGAGATTAAGCATGTTTTTTAATGCTACTCCCTACCCCATGTTTTAATCATGAAATGGCAGAATAGAAAGGAAATCCTGAATATAGGGATACATATTTATTTTGAATGGTGTTCCAAAGCAAAGTGCTGTACATAATGTAAGGGATAATTGTTCATGCCTTGTTTCCGCCTCACTTCCTTTGCCCGTCATCAGGCAGGCACCAGTGGGTATTATTGGGTGGGGACACCCTCCTATCATCCTATTGTGTCTGGACGGATCACCACCTCCTTTCACTAGATATCAATATCAATAACCTAGTGCCCAAAAAGTCTTTTATTGCACCGGCCTGCCCAACAACAAACAAGAGCAACATTACAGCGGAAGCCCTAATACCCTTGGTAGTCCACACTCTGAACGCACTACCAGTCACAGCTGACTTGAACCTGATGGTCAACACCTACAACAAAACCATGTCTAAAGCTGTCGACATCATTGCACCGCTGAAAATACGCAAAGGGAAACCGAAAGCTCACTTGAACTCTTGGTACACCCCTGAACTCAAACTACTCAGACAACAAAAAAGTAAACTTAAAACACTGTGGAAAACAGCTCCCTCACTAGAAAATAGAACTAATCTTACTAATATTACCGCTCTCTACAAAAAGGAGATAATATGTGCTAATAATGAATCCTTCAACTACAGGATAACTCAGGCAGGCTCTAGCACCAGAGAACTATTCAACATCTTAAAAGAACTAGAAAACCCTAATCCCCGCACATAGAGCTGTAATAAGGATAAACCCTGGTGCACAGGTATCCAGAATGCCCTTGCCAACAAAATCACGGGGCTCCAAACCAAAATTGAAAACAAACTCACCTATGGCTCAACATCCAGTCTAACCCTACCATCGCCCACTGCTTTCAGTTCAGGCTTCACATTCAAAAAGGTAACTATACCTGAAGTACATAAAATTATAGCCTCCTTGAAACCTTAGAACTGTAAAGGGGACAGCTGTCCCGCTCAGATCATTAAAGACGCAGCAAGGGATCTATCCCCCTTCATTACCAAATTAATAAACCTGTCATTCACTAGCAATTCTGTCCCAAGCAATTTGAAGAAATCATGGGTTCTACCACTGTTAAAAAAAAAAAACACTCGACCCGTCTATACCTACCAACTATAGACCTATCACAACCGTCCCGTTCTTACTAAAAATCCTCGATAGAGTGGCATACGTACAAATTCAAGACTACCTAGAAGCTAACCAACTATTAGGAATTCGTCAATCAAGCTTTCGTCCTCAACATGGAACAGAAACGGCCCTTGTTGATCTCAAAAGTCAGATCGACGAACTCAAAGATAAAGGTAGGGCTGCCATCCTTCTTCTCTTAGACCTCTCTGCTGCCTTTGACTTGGTTGACCATAAAATCCTATGCAACCACCTGTCATCGGCAGCACACTTCTCCCACTCTGCGGTCACATGGATCCAATCCTTCCTCGCTAACCAGACCATGCGTGTCTTCTCACTGCTAGCAGCGCCCGACCCGATTCCCATCACCTGTGGTGTCCCACAAGGCTCTTGTGTTTCGCCCACTTCGTATAACACATTTACAAAGCCTCTATTCGACAAGCTGGACCATCTGGGTGTCACCTACACCAACTATGCAGATGACAACCAGATACTCCTAACTCTGTCCGGTAACTACAACTTGGACGTCAGCCGGATTAACAAAGTCTTCACCATCATTCAGGCATGGATGGCCACACATGCCCTCTGCCTGAATGATGATAAGACTGAACTGCTCATTGTCGTATCCCCCAACACTATCCTGAAACTCAGCCCCAGCTATACTAGCTTCACCATTGATGGAAACACTATTCCTATCGCGAAAAGTGTTTCTATCTAGACACCAACACTAACCTCTCCAAACAAATCAACATGACCGCCACAGCCACTGCTTACACAGGTAGGCTGATCAGGGCCTGTAGACCTCTGCTATCCACGAACAGTTGCCCCACACTAGCCAGAGCACTTATACAGCCAAAACTGGACTACTGCAACAGCTTATATGCAGGCGCAAACAAATCCGTAATCAACAAATTGCAGGTCCTCCAAAACAACGCACTCCGAGCTGCTCTAAATATTCCTAGGAGAGAACATATCTCTGCTATTAGAAAATCATGTAAATGGCTCTCCATCAAACAAAAAATCGATCTAAAAACTATTTGCCTCACCTACAAAGCCTTAAATCACCTGGCCCCGCCGTATCTAACCAACAAATTCACCCTGAAACCTGCTACCAGAATCAACAGATCCTCCAACACACTATGGGCCTCATTACCCGGAAGGCGGTAACCATGGCGCTATTAGCGCCATGGTTGCCGCCGGTATTTTACCGTGTCCGCCTTGGTGGATGGCGGAATTGCCGCCCTACTCCAAGGTGAGCGGGGGCGGTAATTCCCCATTCACCAAGGCACTTCCCCATTCCCATTTTTGCCCCCATAGGGCTCAATGGGAATGGGGAAGGCGCTAATTACGGTACCGCAAATTGCGGTACCGTAATTAGCACCAAGGTCCTTTTGCGGGCCCGTTCCTTAACGGCTGGTAAAACCAGCCGTTAAGGTCGAGTCCCGCAAAGGGACCTCGTAGTAAGGTGGTAAGGGTTTACCGGTACCGGTGCCCTTACCGGTACTGGTAAACCCTTACCGCCTACCGTGTAATGAGGCCTTATGTCTGGTGGTGCCCAAATATACCCTAAAAAGAGCCGGCGGAACCAGTTTCCCGGTTCTAGCTGCCCAACTTTGGAATACACTTCCACTGGACATCAAATCCATCCCTACCTTTCAACCATTCAGAACCCACGTTATCACCTGGCTTCTGAATAAATAACTAACACCACCTCAGGTCCTTGGGACACCTCACACACACCAGCACTCACCCACCGCCACATTGCGTCTATTGATACTAGCTTCTATAGCTCCAGTATCTATGTGTACTTATTATATAAATGTATTGCGACATATCACATTGTCTGATTGCTATCTGCATTAATTGTATTTTTGTAAACTGTATAAATGCGGCACAACTGTTCCAATGTATATATCTTTGTCCTGTAACCATATCCTTGAGCGCCCATATACCCCTGGGTCTGGAGCGCTTTACAAATAAAATAAACAAATAAACAAACAGTAATTTTCTGGAACCAAGCTTTTTACATGTGCATGGCCAATTCTACACACAGGATCAAGGCCTGATTCTTTATTGTGTATAAAAAAAATGTTATATGGATTTCTTTGAATCCAATTATACAATACAATTCAACCAAAAAAGATGTAACTCTCGGTTGTAATGTTATCACATAGTATTTTGAACGCCACATTCCTCTGGAGTGATGTCACACACTCACCTCACAATAGTGCTGCTCTTTTTTGTGACCTTGTTGAGGAGACAGTGACCCACAGCGCCACAAACAACTGCATCACCATTCATGTCCACATATATGAGGGTGGCTCCAGGGACACTATATGCTTGTTGAATGCCCCACAAAGGGTTCCTGGTGTGAGCCCTGAAATGTGTCTTCTGTAGCAGGGGGAAACAGAAAAAAACAGGTGTATGGCGTTTGCACAGCTCCTTCTGGCATACCGATCTATGCATAAGCACTGTCCGGACTCTCCTCCCCTCAACATCTAGCACAGCTCCAGATTGCTTCCATCCCACTCTCAGCACATCTCAAGTCCACCTCCAGTTGGCTTAAGACTCCCGCATAAGAAAAGCAGGTGAGGCAATGCTGAAGAGAACACTTCTTATCCTCGCACATCAGCCCGCTAACTGAGGCCTCATCTACCCGCAATTAGAAACATTTGAAAAAATCTGCAGTTCACACATGCAGATAAATACAACCTGCACTCAAGGCTGCATTGCATATTTTATGTAGAAAAAACACACCAGCCACCATACAAGCACTAACTGGATTAAATAGACTCCATATACAGCATAGCATTGTGAATGGGTTTGATCAACTGCATAGTTTTATTCCACCGTGATCTAAAGAGGGACCAAAAATTAACTCAAGCTTTGTGCTTGTTATTTATCAGAGGTCACATATAAGGCCTCAGTGCAATGCATGTTTTATGTATTTAATTAATTATGTATTTATTTATTTATTTACAGGAGGATAAATGCCCTTTTGATCACAAAAGAACATACAATAGATAAGAAATCCTATTTGATGGGACGCAGAGTGCTTCTTACACAATGGGGTGAGTTTGAGGGACATTCTGACCAGGTTGTGGAGGAGAGTACATGGAACAGTCCACAGGACAATACATAAGTAGACATACATAGATTAAGGACAATGACCATTGGGCATGTTTAAGTGCAGATAGGCGTTATGGCAAGCCGTGCTTGTGATGTGACCATGATGGGTGAAGTTCTAATGTGGAGACCGAGGAAGTGAGGGACAGAGGCAGGATAGAGGTGAGGGAAACATTTTAGCTAGAAGGCAGATGTGAGGTATGTTAAGAGGGTTACTCAGAAGTGCAGAGGTAGGCTTTTTGTTTGGTTTTGAACAATCCATGTGGACTTTTTCTCGGATGTCCAGGGTAAGAGAATTCCTTGCAAGTGGAGAAAGAAGAGAGAAGGAGCAAAAGCGAGAGGCAGCTCAGAGAGAGCAAGGAGACACAAGGGTAGCTGGGGAGACAAAGCAGAGATTACAAGAAGGCTTCTAGAGTTAAATAGAGGAGGAGAGATAGAGTGGTGCCTTACTGTGGATAGATTTGTGAACCAGGATAAGACATTAAAATCTGGCCCTGTTGTGCATCATCATCCACCCAGCCTAGTGATGGTACAAGGAAATAGGTGTGAAGTGAGGGAGTTCAAAGAGAAGCCTGGTAGCGAAGTTAATGATCATGTCAAGAAGACAGAAAGCATAGTTGGGGAGACCAAAGAGGATGCTGGCACAGTAGTCCAGTTTAGAGAAGACACTAGTTGATCCTTGGCAGTGTTGAAAGGAAGGAGGTGCCTGATTTACCTAATACTTAGGAGGTTGAGGTGAGCTGCTGTTCTAGTTGTGGAAATTAAAATAGAGAAAGCGTGAGAAGGGTCATAGATGACACAGAGGTTTCTAGCTGAGGAGCATAGGGGAGAATGTCAGGTGAGAAATTGATAGGAAGAGGATGAGATGAGAGAATGCTTTTGGCAGGTATGAAGAGCACCTCTGCTTTGGTAGAGTTTCACATCAGAGCGAGCAAAGCCATCCACTATTTAATGGTAGACAGATTGAAATGTTGATTGAGAGATCAAAGGTGTTGGCTAGGTGAATGTGTGTCTACACTCAAAGTTTAAATTAAAGATAATGTTATGACATGTTTAGTCTCCAGATGCTCACGCCTTTCTGTGGGCGAGTGGGTTGGGTAGATTAGTGAGGGAAGAGGGAGTATGACAGAGATTGTGCTTCTCTGTTCGTGCTTGTAGAACTAGTAAGGGCCTAGTTTCTAGGAGTGTTTGGATTGTGCACACCAGGGCTATTGTGTCATTTAGGGCAGCATCCAGTGATAGGATGTTTGTTTGCAGCAGTTAGTTTTATAGTGGATGTGTGGGTTGTGTGTTTCAGTGGTAAATTGATTGATCCAAAGGATCATGTGAAGCAAGAGTGGGGTATGCTGGAGAGGATTTTGAAGTGGGGGTGTTAGTATTTGGTAGCTTTCCTTCGGTCCCATTGGTATCGCTGGCAGTGTCCATTATGTGCTCGTCATTGGGGGTTGAATATCCATGTTGTCAATCATTTTCTGATGGTGAGGTGTTATCATCATTTCCTTTGTTATTGTATTCCATAGATTAGCAGTTAGACATGAAAATGTGGTTCCTTCGAATTTCCTTTTTTCATACTGTTTCGTTTCGATGTGGAGGTCATCGCTTGATCTTTGGTCTCTTCCTGTTTGGTACTGCATGATCTTGGCCTGGAGGAATTTGGCTCCTCCATGTAATAATTTGTGGTCAGTGCAGAGGGCTTGAATACAATATGTTTGTTTACTGGCAGCTATGTAGAATTCTTGGAGCTGGTGTTATGTGGTCACTTCTATTTAGTCTCAGGAGAATCCCTGCTGCAGTGCTTTGGATGTGTTGAAGATTTCTGGTGCGCCGTGCTGACATTCCAGGTAGAAGCTGTTTGCATAGTCGATGTTTCATATTACTAGAGAGATGATTGCGAGGGATCTATGTAGGAAAGAGAGATAGGGGAGCATCCCTCCACTCTCAGGAGGTAGAAGCAGTTATTTGTAACAGCAATGATGTGTGGTTCCAGTGAGAGTCCATTGTCCATGAGCATTCCCAGGTTTTTTACCACATTCAATGTCTCCAGTTGGGTTTGAATGCCAGGCGGCCAGTTCAGTAGTGAGTCGGTTGCGTTGTCCTCTGGGGAGAGATAATTTTTTCTGTTTTGATCAGGATTTATTTGAGGTTGTTTGTTGTCATCCAGCTGTATATTTTAGTGAGGCAATTGTGGAGGGTGTTGCTTGGGTCTTGGGTTGTGGCTATCTTAACGATGAATGGTGTGTCATCTGCGTAGTTGTAGGTTGTCAGTGCATTTTTTGAATGATTTTCATCAAGGGGAACATGTAGATAGTGGAGAGGGGAGAGCCTGGAACCTTGTGGCACTCCACAGGAGATGTTTTTGGTGTTTGAGATAAAAGGTGGTAGGTAGGTTTTTTGTTTGATTTGTGAGGAAGGATTTTAGCCATTGTAAGGTGGGGTCTGTTAGACCGCATTCCTCCAGTCTTTTGATCAGTGTTGTATGATTGTTTCCAACGCCACTGTTATGTCCAGCAATATGCGGCAGATTGAGTGCTGCTGTCTGCAATGTTTTTAAGTCGTCCCGTATGGATAGGAAGGCCGATTCCATTCCTGTCACGGGTCTGAAGCCAAAATGCAAGTGGTCAAGTATTCCATTCATTTCTATGTAGCTAAGTCAAATTTTGTGCACATTGTTCTCCTGTATTTTTGCCAGGTAGGTAAGGTTGGATTTAGGTGTGTAATTATTTGAATGATTTTGGTATGGTTTCTATGTTTAGGTATAGGTTCATCAGAAGCCGGAAGTGTGCTGCTAGGATGCTATGGTTGAGGATTTATTTGTAGATGCCTGGAAGGCAAGAATCACTTGGAGATCATGTGAGATTGGTGTCCTTAATTAGTGTGGAGAAAACTTCTTAGTCTATTGGTTCATATTAGATGAGTCTTGCAGTGGTTGGTGGGTCATCAGTTGTCAGTGGTTCTGTGCTTTGGTCTGTAGTCGTACAGATTGTTTCGATGGTCTGTTGTGATGTTGTCACATAGTGCTTGTGGTGGGAGGATGACTTTGTTATAGGATGTAGGATTTTTGATCTCTTCGATCATTCTGAAGAGTCCGCTTTGTGGAATTGTCGCGAGAGAATGGTATCAGGTACTGATCGCTCCATATCATTGGTATCGGTGGGGCAGATGAACAGAGTCCAACTCTGCAGAAGACTGCGTCCAAGGTGTGTCCAGCATTGTTGGTGGGTCTATCTAATATTTGCTTGACTTGGAGTGTTTCTGGGAGGGTTCAGGGAGAGTTAGCTGTGGTTTCATTCTCTCTTTCAAACCAGATGATGAGGTCTCCCAGGCCGATTAGTTTATCATGGTAGGTGGAAAGGTTAGTGATGGAGTCAGTGAGTTTTGCTGCATGGTTTGGATTATAGGATGGTGGCCAGAAAAAACACTATGTTGGCTTGGTCGTTGAGTTTGAACTTGATGAGGAGAGATTTGCACTTTCTGCGTCATTATGATTCTGCCTCCTCTTCAGTTTTCTCTGTAGGCGTGGTTTAGTTTGAAATTGTCTGGTACAGCTTTGTGCGTGATTGTCTTATAGTTTTCAGATACCCATGTTTCTGTGAGGAAAAGTGCATCTGTGCCTCCCTCGCTTAGGAGGTCATATATTTATATTTTGTGTTTAGCCATCGATCTTATGTTGAGTATGCTGCAGTGCAGTTTGTCTATTTTCCCTTGTGGGCTTTTGTCTATTCTTTTGTGAGTCCCAGCCGGTTTGTCGTGTTTCCATTACTTGGGATTCTCTTTTGGGCGGAGCTGTTTGTTGAGATTGTTCTTGGGAGTTATGTCTTCTCATTGAGTAGTCCAATTAGGTTGATAACAGGGTTTAATATTTTTGGTTTGTGATGGTTAATTTGGTCTGTGACGGTTAGTTGGTTGTTTGTGCGTGGGAACTTTACTCCACTCTTTGGTAATATAGGGAGTGTTAATGGTTATTAACTCGAGTTTGCACTTATTCTTATTGGGGTTTTGTCAAAGATGTTTTCTGAGTTGCTGTGCTTTGTGTTTTGGTGCATTTGGTGTGGCATTCTGGTGGGATGTAGGTTTGTTTGGGTTCTTGCGTGAGGGTTATTTGCTGGTTGTCTGTTATCCATTGAGTTGTAGTTGAAGGTGGAGAGATAGTGTGAGATGCACTCTGTGTTTTCTCTTTTCTTGGTCTGTATCCTTAGTCCATTTGGTGTTGACTCCATAGGGTTCCTGCGTGTTGTGAATTCTGGTTGGTTCCATCATGTTGGTTTTTAGTTTCCCTCCTGTTTTTGTTTTCCTTGCGTCTTTGTATTTCATGTTTCGTGGCATGTTGACAGTATGTGTTTATTGTTTGGGTTGAGTTTGTGATGTAGGTTTTACAAGGCGTGTGTTCTCTTGGGTTTGCAGCTTCTGGTCCCCAGTTATATTTTCTTGCTTTCCTTTTGAATATGTGATGTGTGTTTGTTGTTTTCCAGGGGCATGTGCCCTCTTGGGTAGGTTATTTCCTGGTTTCCAGCTATGTTTCCATGCTTTCCAAGTTTCCTTTTAGGTTGATGGTGTCCATTCGTGCAATGCTGTGTAGAACCCTGCTTCCCTGCAGAGCAGGCCTCTATATTTGTTGTGTTTTGTGTTAGAGCCAGGTTCACAGTGGTGAAGGCCTCCCTGTGGTGTCCCAGTATTGCTTCACAATGGCAAAAGCCTCTCTGTGGTTGTTGGTTTATATGCTGGTGACTGGTTCACAGAGTCACCCCGGCTATCTTGCAGTGGTTGGTTTTTGTGCTAGTATTTGGTGCACCAAATTGAGAACTGCTCACTAGTCATTCAGTGCTAGGTTGTGGATTGTAGACAGACTTCTGTCAGGTCTGCCCTATGGGGAGAAGTACACTGTTATGTAAATGGGTGTAGTAAAGCCCTGTAGAGTTTGGGTCTGAAGTCATGGTGAGAGTTGAGCTGTGGGAGAACACAGTAATATCAAGATTCTCAAAGCCTTCTTATCTAGAATCTGAGTGTAACCTTACCTTTATGACGGGAGGCCTTACCCAAGTGTCGTGGCAGGTCGGCTCAGACTGGCCTATAGTGCAATATGGCAGTGCCAGAACCAAAAGCGCAATACTCTGGTGTGAGACCTTTTTTTGTATCAAAGTGGGTCACTTTTTTGGCAGAAATTGGACAGTTTGATGAGTTACTTCACTATGCGGTTAATAGTTTTGACCAGTGTTGCTGAAAAAATATCTTTAAAATGCACAATTTGCATCACATTTTATCAAAAAACATCCCCTTGGATACTTTTTAAACAGTCTGTCACAAAAGACATACATGCCATTTGCTACCATGGGACACTTTTTCCTTGGTGCCTGAGACAATGCTATGCCCACGCCTCTCCATGGCAGCAGGCGATTACTTCTGTGCTCTGCAGGGGGGGGAGTAGGACTGCTAAGACTCAGAGTAGACCTTCTGAGTGTGGTAAGATTCGGACAATGAGATGAATCAATCGCAACATAAATCTTTGAGCGAAGCAGATGTGCACCCACACACTGGAATGCCCTACCTCCCACTATCCGAGGTGAGGCCTCCCTCATCGCCTTCCGTAAAGCTATGAAAACCATCCTCTTCACATAAGGTGCCTCGCATCAGCATGAATACTATACATTTGACCCACTGCATAAGCTGGAATGTAATGACCAATCGCATAAGCTGTAAGTATTGTTTTATGTCTGTAATACTTATAATGTACCAACAACTGCTACCGTTCCTGTACCTCTGTAACTAAGCTCTCACAAGTAACAGCGCCTCAATGCCCGTGGGCTGCTTGCGCGCTATATAAATTTGACTAAATAAATAAATAAATAAATAAGATATTTAAATAGTCACAGTGTGTGGTTTGAGTGTAGGAAGATTCAAACAGTGGCTGGGCCAAAAGAAACGTAAACCATTGAGTGCAGGAGGCATTAAACAGTCACAATGTGTACTGCTAGATGCAGTAGGAATTAAGCAACAAGAGGAAACAACTGCACGTGAGGCCAAGCAAGCTGCAGAGTTTAAAGCAGTCACGGTCTATAGTGAGTGTAGCAAGGTTCAAACAGTCGCTGGGACCGATAGCAACTTAAACCTTTGTGTGCAGCATTAATTAAACTGTCACAATGTGTACTTCTGAATGCGTCCCGATTAAACAGTGAGAGGAATCAACAGCGTGTTATACCTTCGGGCGTCGCAGAATTTAAAGTAGTTATGTGTGTAGTTTGAGTGTAGCAAGTTTCAAACAGTGGTTGGGGCCAACAGCAACTTAATCCTTTGTGCACTAGATACAAAACATGTGCAGTACATAGAGTGCATTTACCTTGAAGATACATGCAGTACCTACAATGCAGCTAGTTTCAAATGTATGCCATACCTACAATGCAGCTAGATTCAAAATATGTGCTGTGCCTCAAATACTACTGGAATCGACAAAGGTGCAGTACCTAAATGCAGCCAGATTCACGATATATACATTACCTAAAGTGCAGCTACTTTCAAGACATATACAGTACCTGCAATGCAGCTAGATTAAAAATATATGCAATACCTACAGTGCAGCTAGTTACAAAATGTGCACAGTACCAACAGTGCAGATTGTTTAAAATATATGCAGTACCTACAATGCAGCTATTTTTAAAATATGTACAGTACCTATAAGGAAGCTAGTTTCAAAATGTATGCAGTTCCTACAGTACAGCTCCATTCAAAATATGCGCAGTACCTACAATGCGCTTGTTTAAAAATATGTGCAGTACATACAAGGCATCTAGTTTCAAAATATATGCAGTACCTACAATGTGGCTAGATTCAAAATATATTCAGTGCCTCGAATACTGCTGTTATAACAACGGTGCAGTACCCAAAAGCAGCTAATGCCAAGATACATGCAGTACTTACAATGCAGATATATATAAAAACAAAAATATGTGGTATCTAAAGTGCAGCTGGATTCAATTCAAGCCGTTCTTGAACCCTACTGGGAATCATACAACAGCAATGTCTATACTGTGGGGTTCACCCAGATTCAATGAAAATTCACTGTTTTGTCTATAGAAGAAACAGGTGTTGGGCCTCATTCTCATTGAAAACTAGAATATGTACAATTTGCGTTTGAAACACGTTGTACAATTCAGTATTTCGTGATTGTACACAATTATCCTTCATGGAAAATGTCTTATGGTGCACAATTAGGTTTGAGTTACACACTTTTCCAAAATCCACATTTCTTTAAGAGGCATTCATTTTCATTCACGTCTTAACACATCTTTTTTATCTAAACATAATTCTTAAACATAAATGTCCGGGAATTTCTGGGAAGGGTCATGTTTCCAGTCAGTGACCTGCATTAGGAAAAACCAGACAATGTAAGAAATGCACAGCATGAGTAGTAAGATGGGGGAAAATAAGGGCTATGGATGAGACAGAATTTGGGGAGCAAAAGAAAAGTGTGAATCTGTATAATATTAATGCCGGATAACACAGGCATATCTGCAGTGACTTAACCCAATAGGTTGATGTGTATGGTGCATAAATCTGCCTGTAACCGGAATATAACATTCATGAATCTATGTTAACATCAATTATGCACTCATGTGTCTGAATCTGATGAATTAAGTACAGCTGAAAAATAATTGTGACATGTAATTGTACATATACAGCTTGTAGGGCAGAGCCAATTGAATATTAGGCATGCATTGTTCTCATGTCTCTTTGGTCTGTCTTATTTGTGACATGTAAGTGTGTTCATTACAATAATCAGTGTTCATTGTAATCCTGTGCCTTTGACATACTGGTCAAATGCAAAAAGAAGACATGTATCCAATTGATATTGTTTAAATAGCATTTAGGTTGGTCATACTCTAATAGAAAAAAACACACAGATACTTTTAGCAGGTAATGTATATGAAGGAAACATGTTTTCCACCTGAAAACAAAGATTTCATATGCTTTCGACCGAAGATCAACTGCTACTAAATCTGTAATTAAGGAAATGCCAATTTTCCTCCAAGTGCATTTCCCGACAGGCTGCCTTTCCCGAAACAGGGCTATCAAGAAATAACACATTCATTATTCATGGATACTTGAAGGAAGGTGGGAGTGGAAGTGCTGGTGAGAGGTAAGGTGTGGGATCTCACTTGGGATGCAGAGTGGAGGGCAGTGTAGGGTGTCAGGGGAAGTGGCAGTCACCACAGGGAACTGAGCAAGGCCTTGAGTGTGCCCAGCGGTTGCAGGGATGTCACCTGCAGAAGACAAGGGAAATGGGGGATGGAGGTGGGCAGATAACCTTAGTTGCAGGGTTGTCCCCAGCATAAATGCAGAGATAGAGGGGGCGAGCGGCCCCTTCACGGTGTCTTGCTGCAGCAGGAAAGCTGGGATGTGAACACAGGATTCGACAAACCTGTATTGTGACACGACATCATCAATCTTTTAGGGAAATCTATTCAAACGGAAAAGTTTGCAATGGAAAACTGTACATTTGAAAATGAATATATGAAATGCATCATGCACAAAGTGCTTGAAAGAAACGCACGTGAGGAAATATTGTGATGCCAGCAGCTTATCTACAACAAGAGTGTATTTATCTAAAGGCAATGAATAGGCCAAAAATAAATAATTCTTGTTATATGAAAGTATCAAGAAACATTTATTAAAGAGAGAACAGTCAAATCTGGGATTAAACAAGACACAGCATGATATAAAAAAGTAAACATTGAATTGAGCCCTACTTTATTTCTGCTTTTTCTTTGCAGGGCTAAACATCAGCATTATAAAATAAAAGCCTGCAGATACTTGAATTGTAAATCTTAGCCAGCAACCTAAATGCAAACATTTTATATATTGCCCCTGTTTAAAGAAAAATTTGTGAATGAAGCCAGCAAATTTGGGCTAAAAAGAAAATGTATATTTTATTGACGCCAGCAGCAGCACTGCTGGGGAGATGTTTTACCAAGTAAATTAAAACCAAGCCTCCGAGCCTCAGCTATAAACTTTATGGCACTGCATGGATTAATGAAAGGCCACATGTTCTCTTTGTCCCAAAAAACAGTTCTTGTGAGGAAAACAAATGCTACTTGTTAACAAACTCCATTTGTCACTGGGTCTAAGCAACAATTCCCTAGAAATACAAGAATATATCCTGAGGAGTGAGTTAGCAGTAGGCTCTGCAAGAGTAATCAGCATTTCATAATCAGCAACTTTCATCAAACAGGTCTTCCATTAAGGACGCAATTCAGGCGTACTCAGACATGAAGTCTGGCATTTGTGACAGCTAGCTCATGTAATTACACTGAGCAACTGAACTTCAAAGCACTTTCTGATGAAGAGCCCCATGACAAAAACCCTCCCATGGGTCACAAATGGCCTATCTCTGAACCACAAAAGGACCGACATCATATGGCCTGTTGCAAGGCCAATAACCGGTATTCCCATTAATATTGTGTGAACCTGTTACGTGAGAAGGACAATTATTGCAGTTTTAAATTGTACATATGGGATCACATTTTCTTGAATATCTTTAGAAAGCACTGTCATACCAAGTTACCCTTTTTTAATTGTTCAGGGTAAAAGCTCTGACAGCTGAATACAAATGTAGATATTTTTGCACAGAAACACTGCATATCAGTGATTCATATATTCTAGTTTCTGTTTCGGATAGGCCAATATACTGAGATGGGAATAGAATATTTATTTGAAAATATTGCAGAATAAAAAGCCAAAATCTCTCACATGCACATCATATGTTGTACCAAGGTGAGAGTAGTATCATGTGATTCATCTGAGTGAGAGCAATATGACTAACTAATTAATAACTTAATCACATGCGAGAAACATATTGTTTTAGAAAATCATGATTGTTTAAAGTAAAGATCTCCAAGATGACACCACATAAAATGGAAGAGAAACTTGGGTAAGAAGAAAGTCCTATTAAAGTGCCTTCCTCATTAATATGCCCAGTGAGCAAGAAGGGAATGATGTAGTGTGATGTGACTTTTGGAACACTGTCCAATCACATAGACGGACCAATATAGAGAAATTATACACACCTCTAAAGGGAGTGATTTCTATTATATAAAAGTCCAAATACAGAGATTGAAAAAAAAACACTATCGCAGATGGACAGGCTCACTGGAAGACGGTGAAGAAAGAAGTATTGACAACAACACAAGGGTGAATAGAATAGCTTGCTCTCCTTTGGACATACCTAGGACTGCTGGTAGACCATTCTGAGAGGCTTACATGGAATTCAACCATAAGCCTTCATCAACGTGAGAGGAAGCAGAGAGGTCCACTACAGAAGGAGAGAAACCAGGCGGTGTAGGGAAGCTGACCAATCTTGCTGACTGATGTCCACTTGTTAATAAATGTGAATAATTGAATCCACCTGTCTGTGATACAGCCTAAAGAAATCCATATGTATGTATAATGTCAAAGGGAAATATAAGTCTGAGGGGAGGTATACTCTAAAGGGGAGTAGATTAAATCCCGGCCCCACTAATTTGTAAATGTACTGGGGAGCATATTGTAAGTGACTCCAATCAAGCAATCCCACTAAGTCACTGCCTTGTCTGGGATGCCCAAGGGAAGCCTTATTTATAAATTTTTATGGCAAGTTGTAATCTGGATGATGAACCCTTGTAGAACACCCCTCTCTTAGAATCCCCCTGTCCCCACTGAGCCAAGAAGTAGATTTGTTTTGCAAATTTAAAAGGTTTATTTGAAAAATTAAACAATATATATATATATATCACATTTTTATAATAAATTAATAATTGATATCACACTTATGAATATAATGTTGATCAACAATGGGTAATCTGACACTAGCACACCTCTTTAGAATCAATGAGGAGTTGGTATAGGATGGATAAGGCAGAGAAAATACTTTTATGGTTTCAAGGGAAAAGCAATGAGGAATGAAATGCGGTACAGAAATAACTTGATATGATTTTAGCAAAAGATAATATAATCACTTTTTCTCTGGCAATTCACCCCCACCCCCCTACGCAATGTAAGAAATGGAAGGAGGAGCACACAGTTCTCAGGAATGCAATCAAATACAATACGAAATTCAGTTCCCCCCCAGCAAGCTTAGAGGAAAACAGGTAGAAGTTTGAAACACAGGCAAATTACTTTAATGTGGTTTGCAAGGAAGTGAAAAGGTGCTAAAATTGCTTTTAATTCCCTCTAGAGGTTCAGGGTAGGTGACGGCTACTTTATATTAGTTCAGGCTCACTTTAGCAATGCTCTATGAGTAACTAGCAGGTTAAACGAATTTTAGCAAAGGAAAGCAAGAAGCTGCTGACTTTTTTACTGGAGAAGAAATCAGGCCAAATCGCAAATCGAGTAGCAAGGTTTGTTGGAAAGCCTAGAATCTTAGCTTTTAAATGAAATTTAAACCACGTTCCTAGGACAAATGGTTCCAGAGATACGGGTGATTTAGTAAAGGTAGTTTTTCGGATTTAAAGTAAAACTCAAAATGACAGGTGACAGTTTGCAGCTTTAGAATGACAGATGACAGCTCGCAGCTGTAGAATGACAGAAGACACGATTTCTAGGAGGCAGTTCTACTTAGGTTAAAATAGTTTGGATTAGATTATTTTAACTAAGAGATTGGGTTCTGTACAGTTCTGGCGGATACTCACTCCTAATTTTGAAATGAATGGGCCTTGTCACGGATCTGGTCAACTGGACTGGAATTCGGGCGGTTCTGCTCACGGCGTCTGGGTCAGCTCTGCTCTGCTGGTCTAGCCTCTCTGGATACAGCGGCCTCTGGTTCTGGATACTGCTCTGCTTTCCAGTCCGGATCAAGTGGATTCTGGATGTAACATTACTTTCTGGGTACTGGAAAAAGTTCTTGGCAAAGAATTCAGACAGCTCGCCCGGCTGTGGAATAGTTTGCAAATGATTTTAAGGATGCTGAGGCCTGCTGAGAAGAGTTCTCAGTTTGTGGGATTAGGCCCTTGCTTTAAGTTCTGAAGTAAAGTTCTGGTCTCTGGAGATTGATGGATGTGAAGTCTGGAGTCTCCCGGCAGAGTGTCCCGCAGAAAATGGAATTGAATCCCTATCTGTCCTGCACTGTCTGCTTTTATGTGTTTAGAAAGTGGGTGGAGAGGCTAGCTTCACTAAGCCTGCCCCTCTCTTAATTTGATAGGTCAATAGATTCTTTGGTCCCTGATTTGGGAAGGGATAGTGTGTCAGAGTGATGTCATTTTTATGACCTGCAGAAATGACACTCCCCTGGTCAATGTGCACACAAATCTATTTCTGATCCAAATACATATTTCCCAGGTACACGTGGTTGACATTACATGTACACATTACACATTGCTTAAGGTAGTCTCTGTTCTGACTCTGGCGTTTCTAGGAGCTTGGGTTAAGAAATGGCATCTTATTTTGGATTTTAGTGGGTTTTGCAACATTGGTTTTTCATCAAAAATTATACAAAGGTACACCCCCCTTCTCCAAATATCCCAGTAAATTTCCAGGTCTCTAGCTTAAATACAGTGTCTACAATTTTCATAATTAGCAGGGTTTTGCCCCAGAACATCACACAAATTGGAATTTGGTCTTGAATTGTGGGCACAGTTTTCATTTTAAGGATCCCCAAATTTCACATTTCTGTCATCTGGTTACAAAGAGTTATCAGTGTTTTTATGAAACATATATTTGCCTTCAATTCAACTCCCCAAAGTGTTTGGGTCCACCTCCAGAAGCTTGGGTGGGTCAGGAAACACATGTCTCTGCTCACAGGTAGATCTTTGTTGACAGTCAATACTCAAAATTAACATACCCCATTCAAGGGAAAGAGTCTTTTGTGTGGGCTCCAGCAAGCTGAAGGAAAACCCCTCCTTCTCACTCAGAAGGGCCATGTGATATCCTGACTCCTGGTGTGGGAATCTCTGAGGTGAGAAGGTTTCCCAGCCTCTTGGTCTCTTGGAACAGCAGGTGGCTAAGATTTTTTAATTAACCAACAGGCTTTGAAGTCCAGTTGACTCAAGATACAGTTCTACTGTCATAGTTTAGACCGCTAGCGCCGGCTTGTGGAAATTGTCGGTACTGCACCCATTTTTGGTATTTGTCTTGAATTTATGTATTTCAAACAGGGGATTTTACTTGAAAGTACTATCCAGGTTCAGAAAATGGCACTGGTGTGGTTCTGCAGTAGAATAATTGTGTGCCCATAATTTTAGCCATATTTGACCTTAGTAAAACGGATTTTTGAACAAAGGTCTCCGGTATTAGCTATCTTGCAATGTTTGAACTTGACATTTGGAGCTTGCCCTCAAAGAAACAGAGGTGATTTAAAAGCGCTTTTGCTCTGACAGGTGCTGCTATTTTTCCTTTGGCACCACCTTCCACCCCTGGCGCTTTTGGTATGCGCACAACTGCGCGGTTCTCCTGGACTCTGGGATGGAATGATGGGCGGCGGCAGCTGATCCCCACATCTACCCAGTCTGTTAATTCAGCATGGGTCAAAACCCTTCACAAACCCCCCCCGCCCGACTACGTTTTGATTCCAGTCGAGGGGAAGTCGGGTGCCAAGGAGGTTTTGAGCCCTTGCGCTGGTATGTCCACATTATCTTCTTCCAATTCTGTAGATGGCACAGTTCAGCATCTTTTCCTCCACCCAGTTGGATCGATCGGTCCTCCTCGCCGGTCCTGATGGGAATATTGGGCGGTACCCCTGGCCCCTTGGATCTTTGCTCCCGGTCCCTGGGCATCCTCCTTGGCCAGTCTCCAGGTTTTCTTTCTCCTAGGACGACAAAGGAAAGCGGCAATACCTATTCATAGACATTTCTCCCCCACTATTGATATAGTGGGGCGACATATACATTTTATACTTTAATAGACATAGCATTCCGATTTTGAAAAACAAGATATAATTCAGAGTCAGTGGCTTAGAAGCGTCATAATATTTTAGAGACTATATGTGGGATATTTTAGGGTTGGAACTGAATTAATCTGGAGCGGTCCCCTCTGGTATTGCAGAGGACTCCTCCAGTTGCTGCAGAGTGTGCCTGGGATGGCAACACTTAAGCTAATTTATATGTACCCACTTGTCTTCCCCTTCTGCCAGACTACCTTTGGGGATGCGGATCTTATACGCTACAGGGGAGATCTTGTCTATAATTACAAACGGCCCCTTCCATGTAGGCAAACATTTTCGCTGTTTGGCCTGGTTCCTTTGGAAATTGTAAAGATAGACCCGGTCCCCCACAGTATATTCCTTCCTGGTGGTCTTCAGGTCGTAGTGGGTTTTCATGCTATCAGCTGATCTTTCTAGATTCCGCTGAGCATAGGCAAAAGCATGCTGAAGGTGTTTCCTTAAATTCTCCACATACTCATGAGTTGTGGAGGCATTTATCAGTGTCTGCTCTTGGGTCCTGTAGAGCAGATGCTGGGGAAGCACCATCTTGCGTCCGGTCATCAACTCAAATGGTGACATTTTAGTTGCAGATGAAGGGGTAGATCTGATAGCCATTAGGACCAGAGGTAATCGGATATCCCAACTTGGCCCAGAATCTGCCACAAACCTTTTTAAGATGCTCACAATGGTTCGGTTGTATCTCTCTACTGCTCCAGAAGAAGCTGGCCGGTAAGCAATATGTAGCTTCCTTTTAACCCCCAGTATCTCCCACATCTTTGTCATTACCTCGCTGGTGAAATGGCTACCTCTGTTTGACTCAATCCTTTGAGGTAGACCAAAATGGGAAAAGATGTGGTTAATCATCAGGGCAGCTGCTGTTTATGCCTTGCAGTTTGGGGCTGGGAGACATTCCACCCACTTGGTAAACAAGCATGTAACGGTCAACATGTACTTGTTTCCTCTAGACGAGCGAATTACAGGGCCTACAAAGTCGATTTGCAAACCTGACCATGGCAGTGTCATCCCCCTCTTTTGGAGAGGTGCACGGTGCGTGAGGGATGATGGCTGAAATTGTGCACACACAAGACACCCCTTCAAGTATTGGTCGAGGTTCTGCCCCATGTGTGGCCAGTATGCAATCTCTCTTAAGATCTCAAGTGTTGTGTGAAACCCCCTATGACCGGCGGTGGCCGCATCATGGGCGTGACTTAACATCAGGCTTCGGAATGAGGTAGGAACCACCCACTGATCATGGCCAGCTTGGGATTTCCTTACCAACAAACCGTCTTGGATTCTGAACCTTTTTGGACATATTATCAACACTCTTAGGTCCTCTTTCCCAATGTAATCGGTATCCGTCAGGGGAAAGTTCTCAGGGTCCTCAATGTGTTGGTAAAACTTACCAATTATTGGGTCCCCCTTCTGAGCCGTAATCAAATCAGCATCAGGGGTCTCCTTACTCCATTGTGCAGTTGAAAGATCATTGTGAGCATTTGTCTGGGACCTAGTGATAGCAGTGACCTGGATTTCCCCCAACAGGGACTCTATTTCTATTAGCTAACCTTGGATGGCCCTGGTTTTGGCCAGCTGATCAGCTAAGTCATTTCCAGTTTTGCCTGGTCCCTCTACTTTGTAATGACCCTTGATCTTTTTCCAGTAGATGGTCATCCCATTCGAGGTGACCAGATCATCAATGTTTTGAATTAACTTCCCATGTTTCAAGGGTTTGTTATTAGCACATAACATGCCTCTGGTTTTCCAATTAACCAGGTGCTCCACGAACCCTTTCCGTACATAATCCAAATCTGTGATTATGACCAGTTCGTGGAGTTGATGTTGGACAGCAGTGAGGATGGCTTGATGCACAGCCATCAATCTGCCACCTGACTACTTCGGGGACCAAATTTGTATCCAGCGGAGAGTTCTGGGGACTCATTCACCCATGCATTCCCTACGCCGGCCACCAGTTCTTTCTCCCCGTTGTTGTCAACATGGTACGAGCATCCATCCACATAGACAGTGGGCATTCCCTCACACTTGTCTTCTGCAAAGACTTTGTGTGGGGAATTAAGGTATGCTTCCATGTTGTCCTTGATTTTTAGACTTTCGTCCTCGAGACAGTTTTCTCTGGCACAATCATGCAAGTTAGCCAGAACTTGCGCAAGGGGACTCTTCTTGTTTTGGCCATATCTGACCTCCACAGGAAAGCCTTGCATTGACAGAATCCAGGAAGTAATTCAGGAATTACTCACATTTCCGGCCCGGATTCTGTCACTTTGGAGATATTGCAGAGGCTGGTGTGGAGTCTCCACTATGATGTGTTCCCCCTGGATAAATGGGCGGTAATTCTTCAATGCCCACACTGTTGCCAGGAGTGCCTTCTCACAATCGTTGAATTTTTCCTCCACAGAGGATAAAGTTTTGCACGCATAGGAGATTACTTTATTGACCTTGTCATGCTTTTGGTATACTACTGCAGTCAAGCACGTATTAGAGAACCCTGTCTCCAGGAAGAACTCCTTGTTTCCGACAGGGTAAGCTAGGCAAGGCGCTTGTGAGAGGCTTCTCTTGAGTTGTCTTACTGCCTCGGATTGTTCTGGACCCCATTCCCACTTGGCCCCCCCCCTTCAGGAGATGAATCAGAGGTTTAGTGATCTCTGCGTAGCCTTCAATGAACTTTCTGCTGTAATTAGTCAGTCCAAAGAGGCTCCTTAGTTCCCACAGAGTTGTGGGATCCTTCAGTTTCTGAAGTGCTTCCACTTTCTTTTCCTGGGGACATAGACCCTGAAGGAAAGTTTTGCTCCGGCGGCCCTCAACTGTGTCCAAACATAACGGATCTCCGCTATGTGTTCTTCCACAGATGAACTTTTGATGAGGACATCATCTACATAAGCCAGGTTACCCCTCGCACCCAGGTCGGGCATGGCCTTATGTAGGAAAATGTTGAATTCATTGCCGGAGTTGAGGTATCCAAAGGGAGTCCGGGTCCATGTGTACTGCTGGCCCCCAAAGGTAAAAGCCAGTTTGTATTGGTCCTCCCGACTGACAGGCATGGTCCAGTATCCATTGGTCAGGTCTATTGCTGTGAATATCTGTGACCCCTGGATCTGGGCCAGCCCTTGGTCAATGTAGGGCAGAGGCCATCGGGAAGTATGGACCCATTTGTTGAGCTCCCTAAGGTCGGTGCAGAGTCTCCACTGGCCGTTTGGCTTCAATATTCCCAGCACCGGATTATTGAAGGTGCTGTGTACTGGACGGATTATTCCCCGGGACTCAAGGTTCTTCATTATTTCAGTAAGGGACTCCATGGATGCGAGAGGCAAACGATATTGCTTCACAAACAAGAGATCTTGGAAATCCAAGAAAACTTGCTTCAACTTTTGCTTCTGTTCCAGAATCACGCAGGCATCAGCTAGGTTGACCCTCTCTTCCACCATCTTCCTGAAGCCTGGAAAGACTTCTGGCTTGGCTATCTCTGCGGCCTCCTCTAGCTGGGTGGAGAAGTCCCTGGTCAGAGTGCTGATTTGGACTGGAGGCTTCAGGTGGGAAAGGCAGCCCTCATGGACCTAGAAAATCACCTCATCCCTCCTGAAGTCACAAGTCACATCTTCCTTACCATAAGGGCAAGAAGTGTACACCAGGAAGTTCCCCCCATGCCGGGTGAAAATCCTGTCTGGTGTTGTGTTGTCATCACTGTCACTGTCAAAACAGTCCTTGGGGATTGGTCCTAACAGTTAATTTCCTAGATCAATGGAAAAATGTCGGTCATCAACCGCCATTCCAATAATGGTGCCTGCGGCTAGAGTAATACTCTTTAAGTCGCTGTTATCCACCTCTATTGGAATGGTGTCATGTTCTATGTTGACTAATGGAGTTGGGTTTACCCCCAACCCTTGCTGTTGAAGAGAAGCATTTAGATGTATGTAAGCATCAGGGTTTTTCAATTTTTGTCCTCTTTTAACTTTCACTTCCAGGGAGAATTGTCGGGTCCTTTCTGGGATGGTGACTTCCTCTTTAATCTGAATTTCAACTGCATAAGGTAGCAATTGAGCTGACCTAAATGCTTTTTCTGGATCATCAAAGCCCATGGGATTATCCGCTAATCAGGACCAAGCTTTGAAGTTTATTAGGTCCAAACTAATGGCGATGCGATTGAGAATGTCACTGCCTAAGTAAAAGGCGGCAGTGACATCTCGCATGACCCAACAATTATGGACTATGCTTCAGTTGCCAATGGAGGTTTTGAGCATACACCTGCTTGGCAGGAGATGTCTCGAATTGGGTGCTTCCAGGTCCATTTCCCATTTGTCTATCAGTTTGAATGTGGGAATGGCTGGATCTTTTGGGAGTTGGCGGAACATGGCTCCGCTGATGAAGCTCTTACTGTTGTTCACACACACTCGGGCGAGAACAGAGTCATTCCCATCATTTAACTGAACAGGGATGAACAACTGCTCTCCAATTTGCTGAATATCAGACAGGCTCTGAGCTGATTTCACCTCTTTCGGAACTATAGGAGTGGGAGTGTCTGATTGTGGATTGGTAAAGTATTTCAGAGTGTTTCCTTCCAGTGTGGAATACCACCTTAAACTGGAAGGAAGGTTGATTTTCGGAAATAGAGAGGACCCCCCATTACCAGTCTGTTGTCCTACTGCTATTACTGTCACGTCTGGAATTTGGTTGTTCTGGAAGTGAAATTCTACTTGGTCAGATTTTTGTTCAACCATGTGGCAGGTGCCGTTTAAACTAACATGGTTGACACTCTGTTTTATTTTTATTGGTCGGCTAGACTAGGTCCAGAGGACCTTGTTTACGAAATCTATTAGGGGTGACAACCTTCTCAGGAGGTCATTCCCTAGTAAACAAGGGGTGCCCTCTGGAGTCACTACTATGACCGGGTGTTTCAACCTGTGACGCCCAATTTCAATGTCCAAATCTGCCGTCCCTTCGACGGGAATTTCCTTCCCGTCAAAGTTCTGGAGTTGTCCAGGAAGAGAGGTGAGAGGAATTCGGTAATTCTCCCCCCTTCCTGCATTTAGTTCATCAAAGGCCCTTTTGGACAGAAGGGTAGCTTGGGATCCAGTGTCCACCAGTGCCAAAATTGTACCCTGCCCCTGTACTTGTACCGGGGCATAGTATCTTCCCTCCTTCTCCTCAATGGGGCACAGATAATGCACATTTTTGGACAACTGGTGGGCTAATTTTCTGGTTTTGGACATTGCTAGCGAAGAGATTTGGGCAGAATTCTGTGAAGAGCCTGGGGAATCTGAAAGAAAAAGTTGGCAACTGGAAATGGTTTCGGGTTCTGGGCTGCCCCCCCCTTTTTGGAGGCAGTCATCAGGATGGCTTTGACCCATGGTATTTTGGTATTGTTGGTTCTGGGATAGAATGATGGGCGGTGACAGCTCAATCCCCACATCTACCCTGTCTGAATTGGCATCCCTTGGGACCCATTTTTCCTTGGGAGGAGTTCCCCCATCTCTGAAGGAGAAGATCCTTTTCCCAGGATCTTCTGAGGATCCCTCTCCCTCAAATTGGAAGACCTGTACCTCCTCCACAAAGTGGGTCTGTTTGGGTCCTTTGTTTCTCCTACCCCCTCTGCTCCTTGGGAGGCAGGCTTTCAGGGGCAGGAGATTTTGTTTCCGGTTCCTGGTTTTCCAGGGGCTGTTTACAAGTTGAGAAGGAAGCTTCGTCCAAGGCTTTACACACCCCTTCCCCTTGTGACTCCTCCCTGGGAACTGGTGGGTTATCGGGGTGCTGCCCCCGTCATTGTTCTGGAGCACCAGGTCCAGAGTTTGGGGCATTCTGCGGTGGCATGCTCATCTGAGGGTTCTGTTGAGCCCTCAGTATGTGACCCAGATCTCGTGCCATATTTTGGACCTGGCGCTCAAGTTGTGAAACCCGCTCAGGCTGATACGGGGCTCTATTTTCTCCCATGGGCTGATCCCGGGAAGGGTAGCTATCCCTTCTCTGGTAATACCCCGGATTGGGAAGATTTGGGTACCCCTCCACCCTTGGCCTCCCCTCTCTCGGATTGGGTTGTCTGGGCTCAGGGAATTGGGGAAAGAAGGATGGATGATTTTGGGGCTGGAAATTGGGTGGATACCTGGGGAAAAAGTTCTGCCCAGGATTTGGTGAATTTCTGCCCTCCTGGGGGACGTTAGGAGGGAATTTCCCTGGGTCAGGTGCTTGGCTGGATCCCCCCCTTGGGCTGGAGGAGTCCACACATAACCCAAGATGGGTCGGTTTCCCTTGTAGCGGGGACTTACATAATCAGGGGAGCGAGGGACCCCATTTGTGGGACTACCTCCTCGACTCCCTGTCTGTGAATGGCCCGAGGGCCTTCTGGGCTGTGAATTATTTGGTGCAGGCAGGTTTTTAGGCCTCCCCATCTCCAAATCTAAAACGCGGGCAACCTTTACCTCTGCCACCTTAGCAGCAGCAAGGGTGCGCTTGGTTTTGCGGTTTTTCTGCGCATTACTTTTATTTTCTATGGGCTCTGCACCTCATAGTTCCGGGTAGCCTGTTCAATGACCCAGTCTAGTGACCTCTTCTCGTGAAAATCTCTCACTAGCTGGGTCATGATGTATTTGGGCAAGGCATGGAAAAAAGTATTGACAAATTCTCTGCTGTCCGTGCGCACCCTTCTCGTGGTCTGCGCAAAGGCACGCTTTCATTCTTGTACGAATTCTTGTGAGGCCTGATCCCCCAACATTGCAAATTGTAGGCTGCCTTGCGAGCCTCTTGAGGATTTCTATGAACAGAAAAATGTTTCAAGATGGCCGCCCTATATGCGGACCATCTTGAATGGTTTTGGTCCTCCAGCCCTGCAAAGAAACTGGAGTATTCTGGGGAGAATGTCCATTTGACGTACTGGATGCAGCTACTGCTGTCCTTCAAATGGAAAGTCTCCATCATTTGCTCATAGAGCTCCAAGTGTTCCCAAACAGAATACTTGGCGTTCTTATGAAAAGGCGGGATGACACTCCTTATTGCCTTTATTTGTTTCAATGGGTCCTTAAGCAAGGCCCTTTTTGCCTTATTGGCCTTTTTGGTTTGGGTCACCCTGGTCCATTCATCCTCTGACTCTGAAGCACTGCTCCCAGAGGTGCCCGTCTGATCTTCCAGGTTTTCCCGGATTCTGCGAGCCTGGGAATGGCTGGCAGAATGTGGGGACCTGGTCTCCTGTGTCCTGTAACGCTCAGAGGAGTCTTCAGATCCCTCCTTGCTGCCAGGATTTGATGGGTACCCCCCACTGACCTAACTGGGCAGAGATTTTCAGGATGCCCTTAATGGGCCTACTCTCCTGGGGTTCCCCACTAAATTGCACTGTACTTGGGTGCCCATACCCGGATGCCCGCCCCTCCATTCCTGGGTGGTACTGGCCTATGAGCCCCATACTTTTGGCTGGATGGTAATCTGCCATTCCTGTGCCCCTGTGCTCATGCGTGCCAGGGGACATGGGGGTGGCAGAGTCCAGGGACTGGGAGAGATGAAGGCCTCTGGTACCAGGGCTCCTGAGGTTATGCTCAGGCGTTTCCCTTTCCCAGCGAACCTCATCTCTGTCAGCCCCTACTCCCTGTTGCAATGCAAGAGCCTGTGCTTTCAGTTCATCAGTTAAGGGCTTACTAGACTCTATCAGTCTCTCCTGCATGGCTACCTGTTGCTGGAGCCTATCATTGTGCTGACAGAGAG
Source organism: Ambystoma mexicanum (assembly GCF_040938575.1). Taxonomy (NCBI): domain Eukaryota; kingdom Metazoa; phylum Chordata; class Amphibia; order Caudata; family Ambystomatidae; genus Ambystoma; species Ambystoma mexicanum. Next base: position 657,542,434 of record NC_090932.1, on the reverse strand, counting down.
CCTCATTTTGTCTCTGTGCCTCCTGATTGGTCCTGGAGTATTGGGCCAGTCTCTGCTGCAGGAGGGTTACCTCCTGAGTCCCATCCCTACTGGCCTGCTCCTTTCTTGCCAGAACCTCCTGGTGTGCTCTAGCAAGTCGTGATGCTCTTTTTGGAGGTCACCCAGCCCCTGGAGGGCCAGGTGATTTTCTTCAATTTTTTCTTTTAATTGGCAGACTTCCTGGCCTAAGGTATCCCTTTCCTGACTAAGAGTCTGCATCTGTGCCGCCAGGTCGTCCCTTTGCCTTTGAAGGGCACCAGCTTTCTGGTGCTCTTGATCAAACTCTGCCTGGGTATCCAGGTCTTTCAGGATCAGTTTATTGCTCTCTGCCTTTTCCCTATCTAGGTGGCTTTGCAGGGTGGCTACCTGCTCAGCACATGCCCTATTGAAATCTAATTGTTGCTCCAGATTTTTCTGGCTCTGCAGTAGGGAGTCCAAACCTTCTTGGTACTCCTTCTGGAAGGCCAGAAATCTGCTATCCTGGTCAGACTTTTCCTGTTGCAGGATACACATGTCCGCTTTGATTTTAATGAGATACTGTCTGCTCTCATTTTCTGACTCCTGGCTTCCGTGCATCCTCTGCTCAGAAGAGACCAGGTCAGATTGGGCCTTCTCTAACGCAATCTGTTGCCTATTTGCCAGATCTTGGCCTTCAGCACATTTGTCCTGCATGGCTCCCATATATAGATACAAATATGCCGCTATCCTAACCATCTTATTGTGTTCATCTTTGACCTTAGAAGCCATATATAGTTAACTCAGGGCCACATGCAAGGGACCCTGATCTCTCCACTTATCTGACCCAGTTGTAGTGACATGTTGTGTGATCGCCTGCAACCATACATTTTGGTCCTGCTCAGACCATTCACCTCTCGCAAACAGTTTATGTAAGAGGTGCTCCCTAGCTATCTTCATATCTACCAAGGTCGTCATTCTGGAATTTGAGTTCCTTCCTGACTTACAGAAGTTTGTATTTTATTTTGCAAAACAGACCGTTTCCTTAGAGCGTTCCTTTGAGGAGTGCTTTACAGCGTACCACAGCGTGGTGATCCGACCGGATGTATGTATCCCGTCAGTTAGCACACTGTATTAAGCTGCACAAGTGCTAAATCTAACCCAGAAGATCCCGGCTACGAGCCCCCACTCTGTAAGTGACTCAAATCAAGCAATCCCACTAAGTCAGTGCCTTGTCTGGGATGCCCAAGGGAAGCCCTTATTTATATATTTTTATGGCAAGTTGTAATCTGGATGATGAACCCTTGTATAACACCCCTCTCTTAGAATCCCCCTGACCCCACTGAGCCAAGAAGTAGATTTGTTTTGCAAATTTAAAAGGTTTCTTTGAAAAATTAAACAATATATATATATATATATATATATCACACTTTTATAATAAATTAATAATTGATATCACACTTATGAATATAATGTTGATCAACAATGGGTAATCTGACACTAGCACACCTCTTTTCAATCAATGAGGAGTTGGTATGAGATGGATAAGGCAGCGAAAATTCTTTTATGGTTTCAAGGGAAAAGCAATGAGGAATGAAATCCAGTACAGAAATAACTTGATATGATTTTAGCAAAAGATAATATAATCACTTTTTCTCTGGCAATTCACCCCCCCCCATGCAATGTAAGAAATGGAAGGAGGAGCACACAGTTCTCAGGAATGCAATCAAATACAATACGAAATTCAGTTCCCCCAGCAAGCTTAGAGGAAAACAGGTAGAAGTTTGAAACACAGGCAAATTACTTTAATGTGGTTTGCAAGGAAGTGAAAAGGTGCTAAAATTGCTTTTAATTCCCTCTAGAGGTTCAGGGTAGGTGATGGCTACTTTATATTAGTTGAGGCTCACTTTAGCAATGCTCTATGAGTAACTAGCAGGTTAAACGAATTTTAGCAAAGGAAAGCAAGGAGCTGCTGACTTTTTTACTGGAGAAGAACTCAGGCCAAATCGCAAATCGAGTAGCAAGTCAATTTTATGTTTGTTGGAAAGCCTAGAATCTTAGCTTTTAAATGAAAGTTAAACCATGTTCCTAGGACAAACGGTTCCAGAGATACGGGTGATTTAGTAAAGGTAGTTTTTCGGATTTAAAGTAAAACTCAAAATGACAGGTGACAGTTTGCAGCTTTAGAATGACAGATGACAGCTCGCAGCTGTAGAATGACAGATGACACGATTTCTAGGAGGCAGTTCTATTTAGGTTAAAATAGTTTGGATTAGATTATTTTAACTAAGAGATTGGGTTCTGTACAGTTCTGGCGGATACTCACTCCTATTTTTGAAATGAATGGGCCTCGTTACGGATCTAGTCAACTGGACTGGATTTCGGGTGGTTCTGCTCACGGCGTCTGGGTCAGCTCTGCTCTGCTGGTCTAGCCTCTCTGGATACAGCGGCCTCTGGTTCTGGATACTCTTCTGCTTTCCGGTCCGGATCAAGTGGATTCTGGATGTAACACTGCTTTCTGGGTACTGGAAAAAGTTCTTGGCAAAGAACTCAAACAGCTCGCCCGGCTGTGGAATAGTTTGCAAATGATTTGAAGGATGCTGAGGCCTGCTGAGAAGAGTTCTCAGTTTGTGGGTTTAGGCCCTTGCTTTAAGTTCTGAAGTAAAGTTCTGGTCTCTGGAGATTGATGGATGTGAAGTCTGGAGTCTCCCGGCAGAGCGTCCTGCAGAAAATGGAATTGAATCCTTATCTGTCCTGCACTGTCTGCTTTTATGTGTTTAGAAAGTGGGTGGAGAGGCTAGCTTCACTAAGCCTGCCCCTCTCTTAATTTGATAGGTCAATAGATTCTTTGGTCCCTGATTTGGGAAGGCCTAGTGTGTCAGAGTGATGTCATTTTTATGACCTGCAGAAATGACACTCCCCTGGTCAATGTGCACACAAATCTATTTCTGATCCAAATACATATTTCCCAGGTACACAAGTGGTTGACATTACATGTACACATTACACATTGCTTAAGGTAGTCTCTGTTCCGACTCTGGCGTTTCTAGGAGCTTGGGTTAAGAAATGGCAACTTATTTTCGATTTTAGTGGGTTTTGCAACATTGGTTTTTCATCAAAAATTATACAAAGGTACACCCCCCTTCTCCAAGTATCCCAGTAAATTTCCAGGTCTCTAGCTTAAATACAGTGTCTACAATATTCACAATTAGCAGGGTTTTGCCCCAGAACATCACACAAATTGCAGTTTGACCTTGAATTGTGGGCACAGTTTTCATTTTAAGGATCCCCGAATTTCACATTTCTGTCATCTGGTTACAAAGAGTTATCAGTGTTTTTATGAAACATATATTTGCCTTCAATTCAACTCCCCAAAGTGTTTGGGTCCGCCTCCAGAAGCTTGGGTGGGTCAGGAAACACATGTCTCTGCTCACAGGCAGATCTTTGTTGACAGTCAATACTCAAAATTAACATACCCCATTCAAGGGAAAGAGTCTTTTGTATGGGCTCCAGCAAGCTGAAGGAAAACCCCTCCTTCTCACTCAGAAGGGCCATGTGATATCCTGACTCCTGGTGTGGGAATCTCTGAGGTGAGAAGGTTTCCCAGCCTCTTGGTCTCTGGGAACAGCAGGTTGCTAAGATTTTTTAATTAACCAATAGGCTTTGAAGTCCAGTTGACTCAAGATACAGTTCTACTGTCATAGTTTAGACCGCTAGCGCCGTCTTGTGGAAATCGTCGGTACTGCACCCAATTTGTCTTGAATTAATGTATTTCAAACAGGGGATTTTACTTGAAAGTACTATCCAGGTTCAGAACATGGCACTGGTGTGGTTCTGCAGTAGAATAATTTTGTGCCCATAATTTTAGCCATATTTGACCTTAGTAAAACGGATTTTTGAACAAAGGTCTACGGTATTAGCTATCTTGCAATGTTTGAACTTGACATTTGGAGCTTGCCCTCAAAGAAACAGAGGTGATTTAAAAGCACTTTTGCTCTGACAGGTGCTGCTATTTTTCCTTTGGCACCACCTTTCACCCCTGGTGCTTTTGGTATGTGCACAACTGCGCGGTTCTCCTGGACTCTGGGATGGAATGATGGGCGGCGGCAGCTCATCCCCACATCTACCCAGTCTGTTAATTCAGCATGGGTCAAAACCCTTCACAATATAGATTATGCATCATGGGAAATTAGTATATATTTCATAAGTGTATGTGCTTCTGCAAACTATGGATTTGATAAAATAGACTCAAATTATATGTATATTTGGAAATCTCAGATTCCTTCTCTATGTAATGACCAGGTACAGACTGGGAGACAAATAATATCTCACTTTCCACAGGCTCAGAAGAATAATGTAATTGAAGTCATTGCCCGGTTAAATCACTGAGCAGGGTTCTTTTAATAGCTCTGAAATACTCAAGAGGAAAAGGGTTTTTCACTTCCATCCATTTTCCCATCTTTAACTTACCTATTGAAAATAACAAATGTGCAATTTTACAAATTAATGCAATAGAAACACCATTGAAGTGAACCAAGCAACATACATGTTAAATATACAATTTTCTTTTTCAATGCAACTTCCTTGCAGGAATGTCGAGTGTGCTGTCTATATATTGAGTTTTCTAGAATGTTGTTTGAAATAATACCATGTCTCTAAGGGGGCGGGGTATTTTTCAATGAATGTTAAATAGATTTAGAATGGCAGGGAGGTCCTGATTCAAATGTGTTTTCTTCAAAATGAAAGCTTTGTTATGAATCCTCTTTCACTTGTCAATACAAGGTGAATGTGTGCTTGGGGTAAACCAAATGTAGTTATGGTGTGGTGTGTATTTTAAAATGTCTCTATCCAATTTAAATGCAGATTTGACAAATCAAATAACCAGTATATGGTAATTCATGATTTTAACAATCATTGACATTTCATAGAACATTGATAAAATGTACAATTGTTTATATTTTAAATTTGTTTGATTATTTCTATCTTTTTTAATAAATAGACTGTTTGTGCAAACCTATCCATTTCTTGTTCCGAAAGAGGAGGAAGGATGCAGAGAATCAATACTGTTTAACTGTGGGAATCCCAGGTTCATAAAATGCACTTTGATAAATAAATAATAAATTGGCATCCCAGATTTTGGGTGGGTGGAAAATTTCCAGAAAAAGATGTTGTCCTATTAAATCATCCTACAAATTGCACATAATTAGTGTTCTACTGCAGCAGGAACTGTTTGAAAAATGTTACCCCACTGTTTATAAGTCCTTCGATATACTGCAACTGTCAGCACATTTCACTTCAACTTCTTGCAAGCTCAGTAATTTCATTAAATGTCAAATACAATGAAGATCCTGACATTTAGAATACATCCAAATAATGTATCCTATAGATGTACAAGTATGAACATAGTCAAAGTGACACATGTTTGAGGCAGTCCCTTCTGAAGCCATTATTAGTAACTTGACTATGTACACAACTAGTATATAATGTTTGGGAGGAATTGCCATTTGCCAATAGTGTTAAAGCCCTAGATAGTTTGATTTGTATCAAACAATAACATTATACAGGTAATTCCATTTCAGAAACGGTGGTCTGATAATCAGACCCCCTTTTAAAAATCTACATGCCAAAAGCATAGTGTACACATGTATCCTGCAGCTTTGGGTTCCTTGATCTGAAGTCCCTGCTCTCCTGTGGCACATAACAGGTTCAGAGTGCATAGGTTCTCTGTTAGACAACTGCAGCTGACAGCAAAGTCACTCCAGAGGTTACATTTAAGTCGGCACCGCTTATTCAAAACCAATTGTGATAAACTAAAAACTTAATGGCAGGATAATCGCGAACTAGAAACCATACCTATGTTTTGATATGGTGGCTATTAGTTCACATAATTATTTAAGCCATGTCTGACCTATTGCATAACATTATCATCCACACGAACTCAGACCAGCTATGGGATGCTATGAGAATTTCAGGTACCTGCCTGTCTACATTCCAGTGATGGGGGAAAATGAAATGCAGCATGAATGCTTCTGTTGAATCTCTGGAAGGAAAGGTAACTCCTTGCTTGCCAGGCCTATGATCTCCCAGCCGTAGATGGCCTGAGAGCCTGTCCTCAAAGAGGCAATTCCATAAGAGAGGCATGTTTCACACCAGGTGGGCTGCACACTGAAGAGCCATTGAAGATGCAGGGCGTGAAAAGGACAGAGTTAGGACAGTCAGAGCACACAATTGGTTTTGAGGAATTATTCATCTAAGTGCTTTTCTGTGGCTTTTTCTCTCCTTCCTGTACTTTCTTCTTCCTGTGGAACAAGGCACCTTGGGCATGACATCAGGAGGCACAGGTCACCTTACTCAATGATGAATATTGGACCCTTAAAGCAGGTTTGCCTTCCTACAACCTCCTGTGGCCTTTTTTCTATCTATAAAAGAGGGAGTCACCCTCTCTTTTTATGATTAATTCCTGGAATTCAAGAACTATCAAGGTGTACTTCTATTGGGAGAGTTGACATGTCCAATTTCCTGAGATATTGAGTTGAAGGAGGAATGTTCCAGGGAAGAGGCAAATTCTGCTTCCTATCCAATCCAATTACATATTTTGGGTGACTTTCTGAAGATTAAGCCCCATCACTCTGCTAGCAAATGTCCCTAGGCTGGGAGAGCAGACACTGAAGAGACTTAACTTTACCTTAGAGCCCCCTGCAGTAGGATTTACAGCACCCAGAGTGCTAAAGCAGCCTAGGCACCTGTCCTTCATCAATTGCACCACCTCAAACTGGGTTGAGCCATTTTCGCTGATTTCAAGCACCCATGACTTGTGGCACTGTTTTTGGCTTTCTCTTTCGAACCACTGTTGCTGCATGATCAAAACAGGCTGGACACTGCATAGACCCAACAGAATCCTCTCACCTGTCTGCCTGGAGCACCAACATGCCATGCAGATGACTTTGAACTGCCACACCAAACCAATCATTGAACCATCGGGAATTTACATGGGGTAATCATGTTTATCGACAGAATCAGGCACTGGTCATTTCAAATCACGCTTCATTGTCAAACCACTCCTGGTGATCCATTGAACTACATCACTCTCTTCCGCATTCAAGCTGCACAGACCACTGATCCAATTGACTCTACGCTGACTCTCCACCTGGGTCAACACGACTCATTGTATGCAAATCCAGTTCGACCAGCATTTACAGCACCTCAAAGGCTAGTTTGATACCATCAAACTGCCAAATACTGGAATCAGGTACTTTCTATTGACCCTCTCCCCTTGGTCACTCTTGGGACCCTTGCAACTTTTTTCTGAAGAATCATATCATTGCACGTGCCATAGTTGCCAATCTTGCAAGCTTCCTGCATGATAAATGATCCAAAGTGTTATGTGTTTTCTGTCTTCTTTTACCAGGGTGGCGTTTGTAGTATTTTTAATAATTGTTTTATTGATTTGTTTAATTAAAGTATATATATATAAAGTATATATATAATATATATGTATATATATATATTATGGCCACGGTAGTGGCCATGTAGTTATGGTTAAGTTGCTGTTTCTATAAGAAGAACACTTTTTGGGCAGTTTATAACTTCGCTCCCCCTGGACGAATCTTCACCAAACTTTGCAAAAAAAAGTATATGGCCCACTCTGAATTTTTTTGCAAAGTTTGGTGAGAATTTGTCCAGGGGGGGCAAAGTTATAGGGGGGGTCCCAAAACTTTTTTTTTCCCATAGACTAAATGGGAAAAAAAAATTGCTCGCGCCTACAGCCCAAACCGCTGGACGGATTTTCACCAAATTTGGACCAGGAGCAGCAGCTTGGTCCTGAAAGCATGCTTTTGCAAATTTGGTGAAAATCCGTCCAGTAGTTTTTTTTTTAAATGACCAAAAAGTATGTAAAAAGAAATTAGTGATATCTGTGTTCGGTCCGCGGACACACTTCCCTGCTCGCGCCGCGGAAAGTGTCCTGATTGGCCAATCGGCTTGCGTGATGTCCACAGACATGCGACGTGTTCGCTGATTGGATGGTGTTAAGCGTGAAGCGCGTCAGATTTTCGGTAGCGCCCGCCATCTTGGATTCACGGACATCCGCGGACAGCGCGGTGAAAGTTTGTTCAAAATGTGTATTTAGTAGAGTGTGTTGGTGTGTAGGAGTGTTTGAGGAGGATGGAAGGGTATGAGATAGGTTAAATGTTGTGCTTTTTTATGTGGTAGACGTTCTTTTTGTGTTCAATTTGTCTGCGGACATCACGGGGGTTCTGAAATGTTCTAAATAAACTGAATGGGGAGTGTTCTGAGGACTCAATATGTGCCCATTTTGTTCGCAAGCAAGCTGAAACTGTTCTAAGAACACTCGTGGTGTCCTGAAATGTTTGCAAATAAACAAAATGGGGGTGTTCTGGGGACGCTGTCCGTATTGTTCTGTGGCAAGTTGAATGTGTTCTAAGAACACTTAGGGTGTCCTGAAATGTTCGCAAATAAACAAAATGGGGGTGTTCTGGGGACGCTGTCCGTATTGTTCTGTGGCAAGTTGAATGTGTTCTAAGAACACTCGGGGTGTCCTGAAATGTTCTCAAATAAACAAAATGGGGGTGTTCTGATGACGCTGTCCGTATTGTTTGTTGTCAAGTTGAAAGTGTTTGCGGACATTAAAAGTTTCCATAGGCCATAGTTGAAATGTTTTACTCTATGGGTGTGATATGCTGCGGGGGTTGTGGCCAGGGCATAGAGTGTTGGGTGCATGGCCATTTGGCCATTTGGCCATGCACCCAACACTCTATGCCCTGGCCACAACCACCGCAGCATATCCCATTTATAGTTGCTTATAACTTTGGGTCAAAAATAAATTTATAAGGAACAAAGTTATAAAATACTATGGGTGTGATATGCTGTGATGGTTGTGGCCAGGGCATAGTGTGTATCATATACTTACTGTTTGGTTTAGTAACTGGAGTACATGTATTTCTTGTTAATTTCTGTGATACAAGAAAATAGCATGTTAGTATTGGTATTTTGTAATGACTTTTTACATTGTATAATCAACATTTTTTTTTTGGACCCTCATATTTAGTAGATTACAAACCAGAGTACTGTGCAATTTGCTCAGTTTCTGTGTTCGTTGCTAAAATCATTGGGTCTGTGGGAGAAATAAAAATCCATGTTGGATTAAAAAAAACCTTTTCCTGTTATGCTACAGTTTATTTGTTTGTTTGTTTTCAGTGTTCATTTGTTGTTTCTGGCTAATGCTTTATACATTGGGTTGTTGCATTTTTTTTGGAGCAGTAACATATTATTTATTTGTTTGGATATTATGAAATTTTGGAGCAGTTAGATACCAGTAGGCGTATTCTAACTTTCTATTTTTTGATATATTTTAGTGGTATTGATTTATCTGTTTGGATATTGTTACATTTTGGGACAGTTAGATACCAATTGGCGTATTCTAATTGTCTATTTGTTGCTCTAATTTAGTGGTATTCGTTTATGTGATTAATTGTTGTAGAATCTTTGGACAGTTAGATAGCTTTTGGAATATTCTAACAGTTTATATTTTTTACTACAAGTTTACTTGAGGTTTAAGTACAGTTTAGTTATCAAATTTTGGTTTTAAGAACATTAAATAAGCGTTTGTAAGATTTGCTGGTAATCTTTGCTTTAGAGTAATGGTACTATCATTACATTGAAACCATCCACATTTCTTTTTCATATATGCAGTGTAGTGCCCTGAATTGGTTGTGGCTCCTGCGTGGTACATTATACCTATTGTTGTGAAGGTTTTCTTACCAAGTGATATTTGACCATGTGCGAATCCAGTCAGCTTGCAGTTGTTTTTAGTACCATCTGCATTGTAACGTAGAAGCATTCGTATTACGTCTTTACTATGTGTTTGTTTTACTAACCTGGAGTGATTATCTGAATTGCAGGTAGAACATAATCTACCATGGTTTGCATTTTGTACAAGTTGCTGAAATGGAATGGATTCACAATTAGGTATTGATATATATACTAAGCGTTCATTGGGGACTTCTTCTTGTGTCACATTGTTGCAGAGAGTGCATGTATGTTTCCACATGTATGAAATCTGGAAGATTTCATTTATAGGTATGTTTTTGTTTTCCAGTACTTGTAGTAAGTACATTAGAAATTCATGTGGATCTTCCTGTGAGTTTATAGTGAATTTCACCATTCCAGCACAGTAGTCCAATTCTTGTCTTATTCCATAAACACTATACATGTTGTCAGGATTGTTTGCTGCATTTCTTTGAAGTACTAACATTTGCAAACACAATGGGTCTGTACTGTGAAAGTAAATGTTATCAACAATTGGTGGTAATTGAAATAGAATATTCATTGCTACATTTGCGTAACAAATTACACCAACTATATTTGAGAGTTTAAATGGACGAGGTAGTTCTGTATCTGGCTGCTTTTTTTGGAGTTTGTCTTCCTTCTTTGAAGAAGTACCTGGTTTACTTTCCCTAATTGATTCTTTTTTGCTTGTGGTAATTGATGAAGTATTACTTTCTTTTACTCTCTTTGGAGGATTTGCAGTGACATCCTGTTGCTTTTCTGTTTGATTTATTTTTCTTTTATAATGTTTTACTTTTTGTGGAACAGAATATGTGTTTAGATGGGAAGTGTATAGTGAGCGAAGTCTATTGTATTCTAAAATGCAAGGAATATCAGCGTTTATTTTACTTGCATCAAAGTTGATTAGAAATGGACCGTCAAGTGTACGTAAGCGTGATAGTGCTACGTAGCTCATGCCTTCTTTAAAGTTTGTTACCAATATCTATCATTGCTTTGTCTAGGGTAAGACCTTCTGATTTATGAATCGTGACTGCGTATGCAAGAGTTAGAGAAAATTGTTCTCTGTGTACATACATGTCTTTGAAGAGAAGGAATCAAGCTGTTGAGTGTCCTATCCTTTTAACTTCTGAAAGTTTGTCAAAGAGTATATTGACAAACTGAATTTTGTAGTCACTTGGGTATGTTTGAAAGCCAACAACTGTAACAATTGCTCCATTAACTAGTCCTTGGTCCACGTCAAGGTTACGTTTAAGCATTACTCTGCAATTTAAGGATAATTTTTATATCTTTTCTAAGCCTGCTGTGTTTGAGATTGGTTTTTCTAAACTATTTAGTCTTGTTGTGGCTTGGTCACACATAGGTAGTGTCATACCATTTACATCTAGTTTGTCTGTGGTGCTAATTTCCATTATTGGTTGCATTTCTTTACTAAACATTATTTCATTGAATTTGAAACAGCTTGCAAGAGTTGACATTAAGGCCATACAATTGACATTTTTGTGGGCTAATTGTTCCATAACATCTGTAGCACATGCATTATCGCCATAAAGTGCATTAATTTGCTGGGTTTTCATGATTGTTTCTGCTTCTTTAGAGAGTATACCAACTCTGATACTTTTTAAGATGTTGGCATAAGTGAGATCTGCAGATTGCCACATGTTTTCTGTTAATTCTCTGTATTGGAAATGTTGCCAAAGGTTGACATTTCCAATGCTGCCAACAGTTTTACGGCAGAGTTTGTGTCCTAATGTTTTCAAAATAGGCTCACCTTTTACTGGTGTCAATTGAAGAAGATCTCCGAAAACAATAATGTGTTTTCCTGCAAAGAGCTCTTCATAGTTTGTTTTCAGTACTTCTTGTAATCTGAGGTGAATTAAAGCCAACATTAGGTTGGAGACCATGCTCACTTCATCTATTAGTAGCATTTCCATTTGTTTCAATACTCTGCGTAGTTCCATTGCAGCTTCTGCAGAAAGTTTGTAATAGTCTCATTTGTTCTGGTGTTCTACTGGCAATAGTAGTAATCAGTGTAAAGTGACACCACCTATGTTGTAGGCAGCTAAACCTGTGGGGGCAGTGACAACAGCTGACAGTTTGTTGTTTGTCAATTGTTGAAGGAATTTACTGATGATTTTGATTAGGAATGTTTTGCCAGAACCAGCTTCACCACTGACGTACAGTAATATAGGTTTATAATTATGGCAGGAACATTCTTTATTTTAATGTTGTACACCATGTGCAATTTGTTTTGTTACTTCTTCAAAAATGCTACGTTGTTCGTTGTTTAGTTTTGATTGTAGTAAAATTAAGTCTTCTTCAACTTCATACTGACACATGGTGTTTTCTACTTCTATCATAGCTAATTCTGCCTAGTTTATTATTAGTGGATCTCCCAGTGGTTCTTGGCTTCCTGTTACAGAAGGTTGACTACTGTCAGGAGTATCCTTATCTAGTTGGGCTTGGAGTTCTTCTTCATGTTGCTGTTCATTGTGCAACATTGTTTTGTACTGTGTAAAGTTTACATCAGTTATAGTGCTTTCATTTGCTTTGAAAGCATCCTCATATGAGTCATAGTTATCTAGTAATTGTTCTTCTTTTCTCCATGGTTTGAAGAGTTGTAGCAGGGACATGTTATATACTTCTTTATGTTGAGGAGTCTTCAATGACAATTTGATATGATTAATTAAATTTGGTTTAGTGAGTTTAACTAAGCTGCCTTCACAGACTGTCACTCTATATTTACCTTTTTTTCATCGGTTTCATATTATTTTTGTATGTGTAGTTTTGGGCTATTTGGTATAGACACATGTTTTCCAAAGTATTACATCTGTTTGGGTAGTATGTGTCCAATAAATTGTTTTTTAAAATGTCTTGGCTGTTGGGATCATGTTTGGCTATTGTTTCTATATCTTCATATGATTTTAGAACTCTTTTTCTAGATTTAGCTGGACCAAGACTTAGCCATACTATATTTTCAGATTTACCATACAATTAAGTACCAGTTAAACGATCAGCTGCTTCATAAGATCCACATTCTCTATGGGTGTGCATGTTTATGCCCAAGCTGTATAATTTCTGAGATACTGTTTTATCTGATTACAGGTCATTCCAGAGGTCTTGGAGCTCTGTCTTTTCTGCTTTAGTTAAGTATGCTGTGACATATCGTGCAACTGCAGTAGAATTGTCTGCAATGTACTGCACATCTATGTTTGCATTCCATAAGTGGGCAATGATTGCATTATAATCATTGATATATTTTTCTTCTTCTTTTCTTTTTATGTAATATGTATTTTTAGGTGACTTACCTTTAACACTATGTCTAACTGAAAACATGAGGTTGTTTACTTGACCTGTATTTGTAACTGGTCTAGGGAAACCAAATCGGCATTTGGTGTAGTATTTGCCTTTGTTTTTGTATTTGCGACGACAATATTTTCCACATTTGTGTCTTTGAAATTGTAAAATTTGTGCACGAAGATCACTATTTGTGGCTTCTGATGGAATTTCACAAGTGACATATTTTTCAATAAACTGTAAAACAGTGGCATCACTGTCTTGACCAAATTTAGGAGCATCTTTAATCCATAAAAGCATGTGGATATGTGGTGCTCCTCTGGCTTGGTATTCTTTTCTCCAAAAGAAGTGTTGCACTTCTCCAAGTTGAGGAACAGTTTTATTACAAATAAAATGTAGCATAGCAATGAAGCAATGGTGAAAATATCTTGAAACATTAACAGGATCCAAAGAACAAAGTTCTCCAGGTGTTAGAACATCTATGTTTGTTTTGTTTTTCTTTGATATGCGTAGGAAATCATGTAAATCTTCCCATGCATATTCTGCACAACTTAATGTAACAAACCAAGTGGGTGGGCCAAGGTTTCTGATCATACAACGTACATCTCCATGATGTCGAAACCAGTAATCTTTAGTACCACGCATATTTGCTAATAGATTTGTAATATTTGATTGTAAAACCTCATCCTTTTGTTGCACTTTCTCTAATAATTGTGTAGCTGTCATATTTTGAAAGTGTGATCCTGATTTTAATATGTGTGCAACTCCGTAACATAAAGTTGCTAGTTCACTTTCAAAGAGTAGGTGGAATATGTATTCCACATTTTGTCTAAATCTGGGATCTTCAGAATACATCCGTAATGAGCGGTATTCTGAAGCTGATATTTAAATAGGTCTATCATCATACCTTCCTCCTTTGCCTGAAGGAAAGAGTAGAGGAAAAGCACGTGCTTCTATACTTTTTTCCCATATACTGATTGGCGATCCTTTTGTTTGACGCATTTGGTAAGTTTCTAGTACATCTTGTACGGTGTCATTACAGTGCAAAGGATGAATTGTATAATGGTCTAAAGTATTTGATATTGTAGCAGGATCTAGTAGCTCAAATTGACCAGCTTCTTGTGTTTCTTGAATTATTTCAGTTGTATCTTTCAAGTTTTCGTCAATATTAATTTCTTTGTAATATTCATTATTCTCTTTAAGATATTGGAAGGCTTGTCTAACTTTATATAAATCTACCAGCTGTTGCCATATTTTTTTGTCTTTTGTAGGTACTCCATTTACTTATATAATTAAAGATTGCTGCATTGGACGTTGCACTCCTAGAGTATGCACATTTTCTTTTAGATTTAATGGTAAATAAACTACTTTTCCACGAATGCCTTTTACCAATTCAGAGGGAGATAATTTTGTTGTTTTTGGTTGAAGGCGTATTATTGCTTGAAATGGGTGTACTGTTTGAATTATGATGCTCTCATATAAATTAAGTTGTTGTAGAAGTTTTGGTACTGGGTATAATTCCAAATTATTTGTGATAGAACGTGAAGGAGTTTGGTTGTTGTAGTTTGTAGTGCAATAACTGCAAAGTATTAAGGGCTCAGTTATTTCATATTTGTTTTCTGCTAGAAGGTAGAGAGCTAATTCAAACCATTTAGAATCTTCATTGTCTTCTATTTTGTATGATAGGTCCCCAGTTTTTGTGTTACTTTTATAAAAAATTCTACGGCAACATACACACACATGGTTTGGTACTTCAGCTGATGTACTTTTAAATTTGAGTATTTCTTTTTTGTATGTGTTTAGCAAAAGGTTGCCATGTGTAGAATTGTTGCTTAATTGGTTTAAAGCTATTTCATTCTGTAAATGGCTTTCACTTCCAAAATATTTTTTCTGGATATAGTGAATTTCTTCAAGTAGGTCTTTTGCTGTACCATGTAGAAGGATGTTATTTAACTTTGCTAGTGCTAAAGCAGGACTTTTAGCATAGTACAGTTTATAGACTAGATTTCTTATAGTTGAATGATGTGTTGATACCTTTTCATATCATGGAAAGTGGTTTTACAAGTAGGTCCTGTAATGCAGGCCAATGAATGTCCTTGTAGTCCTGTGTACTTGCGCACTGGACAGGTATCTAGATTTTGCAGTAATTTAATTTTGATTTTGTATTTGCTTTTTACATATTTATTGAGGAATTGGTGTAAAAATTTTAAACATTGTTTGGGAATGTTACACATTGACGTGCATGGCCATTTGTACACTAGACGTTCTGATTCAGTTGAATGGAGGGGTAATTCTAAGTTTTCAGGGCATATTTTTGTAAGGAGTACTTCTTGTTCCATTATGGTATTATTCACTTTTTCATAACCTCGACCACTGCTATTTATGGCAATTGTATTTGTTTGCTTTTGTTTGTACGCTTCTTCATTAAAATATGGTTCTGTGCTCGTAGTGTGATTCCATTCACCTCCGCAGATACTTAAGAAGTTCTTTCTGTTGACTTTTCGCTTATTGAGAAGTCTTTTTTGTAATTTAGTTATTAGTTTTGTTAGTGGTTTCATTTTGTTTAACAGTAAAATAAATACATTTCTTTTGAGAAGAATTGCACTGTCCATCAATGCTTCTTATATTAATTTCCTACGATAGGTTTTAAGCTTTGAACCTGATTTCTCTCTTGTTTTTATAAGATTTTGAAGGACTTTGTGACGGTATATTTTGGCTAAAATACTTTTCTTGGTATTCTTACTTTGCACTATATTAAAATTTGAAGAAGTAGTTTTATCTGTACTGATAGCTGATTTTCTGTTAATTGTTTTTTGGTTTGTTTTACATTTGTGATGTCATTGTTGATGTCCTGGGTGTTAGTCTTAGCAGTGCACGGTGGTGCCGCGAGTTATGGTTGCTTAGCTTACCATAACTGGCGAATTTCAAGGGTTTTTCGGTTATACTTGGAACCATAACGTCCCTTTAACAAAGTTTTTTCACTGAATTTCATAGGTTTTTAGTAGCGCAACCTAACCATAACGTCCCTTTAACAAAGTTTTTTTACTGAATATATATATATATATATATATATATATATATATATATATATATATATATATATATCCCATGATGTGCCTGGACTCTAAGGAAAGTAGTGTGAATACAAGATATAAATACAGGAACATATACAGGGAAAGTACAGTAATAAAAAACAACAGAACTATCAGAAAGTGCTGACAACTCTACTGATTATTTTAATGCACAGAAAGGATTGCTGTCTTTCAAGCTTGTGTCTTCCCCTATGTATATGTTTCATATGATATGACTGGACCCTAAGGGAATTATTGTAAGAACATACTTGAAGGATAAGTCTACAAATATACTACTTTTTCTAATTTCAATTCCTGACTGTTACTGAAGAAAACCATGTGTCCTAGATATGTCAGTAAAGGAAAAAAAGGGGGAGCCAGACATGTGATGTCATCAGTGATGTCATCAATGACATTTGTGATGTCATCTTTGATGTCCTGGGTGTTAGTCTTAGCAGTGCACGGTGGTGGCGCGAGTTATGGTTGCTTAGCTTACCATAACTGGCGAATTTCAAGGGTTTTTCGGTTTTACTTGGAACCATAACATCCCTTTAACAAAGTTTTTTCACTGAATATATATATATATATATATATTCATTAACAAAAACATTTTTAAAGGGAAGTTATGGTAAAGTTGCACTAGCAAAAACCTATGAAATTCAATGTAAAAATGCTGTTACAGGGACGTTATGGTTACAGGTAAAACTGAAAAACCCACAAAATTCAACAGTTATGGTAAGCTAAGCAACCATAACTCGTGCCACCAGTGTGCACTGCAAGGACTAACACCCATGGCATCAAAGATGCAACCACAAATCTCATTCATGACATGCACATCATAGATTGCAAAATGAGTAGCCAATGCACAGTGTTTTCCATTCGCTTTCAGTCAATGTAGGTCAGAATCGCCTAAAACCTGCACGCTGTGCCACGTGAAACACACAGCCATAGCCGCACCCTCTGCATTTCTGTCCACAAATACACTGTGTAGCACAGTCTGTCTGTACACACCACAACCACAAACTTTATCCCATAGTCTCTGCAGGCCGATCTCAATGGGCGTTATCTGCAAAAGGGCCATCCGTAATATGTGCCACCCTGCAACTATCGTGATATTCGCAGACTTTTCGTGCTGGGCACGCGCAGGAGTGGGTGACTAACTTTGAACCAGTATGTCGTTAGTTGTGGTGGCTCTTAAAAAACTTTTGGGTTTTTTATTTTTTTTTTGGGTTGTTTTTTAAATGTGCTTCTCTACAAACACTGTTTTTGCTGTTTTCATATGTAAATGTGTGTTTTCAACGTTAGATCAAATTCTTACAATAGGCTCTTCAGTGCAGTGTGTAGATTGTGAAAAAACATTTAATTGCCACTGTACGACAAAGACATGCCATTTGCTGTGAAAAGGTGTATGTATCGCAAAACAATGTTCTCATTCTCACAGTAGAACATCCTAGCAGCACTTAAGAAATCACGCATGCTTCTGTTGATGAGACGACCTCTGGTTGGCGACAGGAATAATTGGAATACTTCCACACCATTCTCGGGGGTATACTTGAGAAAAGCACCTTGGCGGTAGGAAAAATGCGCTGCACTGCTTTCATCATAATCTTTAGTTGATGGAACACACAGGAACAAGGCATTTAACCCTTGAAGAAGGCTCTAAAGTGCACAATCACTACATGTACAGTTGACAAAGAGGCCATGCGTCGACATTCTACAAGCAGTCCGCCGAAACAGCACGATTTTACACTATACCACAAACTGTCCACTCCCTCCAAACCAAAATTGCCAGACATGTCTTCTTGGAGGACATACACGCACAGATCTTCCACAAAGCCATCACCCACAACGAAAACTGTGCGTCTTGCCATGTTTGCCAGCTGCAGTACACAAAGTAATGGGGAAAGTGAATGTGACACACACCCAAAGCACCTGATTGGCCAAAGGCCATAGTCCCACTTCCATTGGCCAGCATGCTGACAAGCACAGAATGTCGCACATGCTTTTCTCCAAGTACCGCAAGGGCCGCACCCCATTAAAGCAGGAGAAGTCCTTCTTCCTATTGGCGCACTTTCCTGGGACGCACACCGTGAGCACCACCTGACAGGACAATCACTAAAGTCCCATTTCCATAGGCCAGCATGGTGAGGAGCATCGAATGTGGCACGTGCGGGTCCCCGAGTACATCGAGGGCCAGTCTCTAGTGCAGCATGAGTCCCTCTTCCTATTGCCGCACATCCTAAGCAACTCATTGGACAATCCCTACAGTTCCATTTTCGTGGCCACCACCCGCAAAATCCTCGGATGTGGCTTTCATGCTGCGTGCGGGCATGGGGAATAACTTGCAACCATGGCAGGGGGAATTTGTGGTAAATGGCGACCCTTTATAGAGTCTGATTTTTGTTGTTTAGATGCTTCTACAGAAACACCTTTTTTGTCTGTTTTTAGTAGCTTTTGTGTTTTCTTCTGCTCACATTAGTACAGTAAACTCTTCACCGCATCCTGTAGATGAGCGAACAAAACTGCATTGCCAATGGGTGACAACAAAATGCCATTTTCTTGGAAAAACTCAGCATTTCCACAACTAATGAGATCATTGTTGCAGAAGAACATTCCACGAGCGGACAAAAAAGTGGACATGTTTCTGTTGATGAGACATCTTCCTGTGTCTGGCTCGGAAAAACATCCATGAGCAGTGCGCCATACTCTTTGCGGTATTATAGATGAGAAAAGCACCTTGGCGGTGGGAAAAAGCATCCTCATGACATCCAGCAACCTCCTCAGTCTACAGAACAAATCTAAGCAAGGCAGGTAACCCATATGCATGCCGCCATAATGAATGACGATAACATCTACTACTGGAAACGTGGCAAGGTCTTTGCAAACTGCATGCATATCAAAGAAATTGCACTCATACACAGTGTCTACAATACGTCCACTCCTTCCAAACCAAAATTGCAGTCAAAGGGCCTCATTACGAGATTCCTGCTAAAAACGGGGTCATTACCGGTATGGAGGAAGTAGCGGGTCCGTGCTCCTTTGATGCCGCTAATAGCGGCCGATTACGAGTGCGCAAGCCCCCATGCCGGTAATGGCCATACCGCCATGCCGGTAAAGGGCCTCCAACCCAATATCGCCATCACGGGACCCGCCGATACCGCCTCCGCCAAGGAGAAACCCCTTAATAACAACCCGGTAATAACAACATGCTAATACCAGGCTCGTAATACCAGCACCGGAAGTAACATCATCGCGTCGGAATGGGAAATACGCCAGCGGGCATCTTTAAAAACACAATCCATTGCAATCCTCCCAAACCACCACTGCTACATAGGAGAGACCAGGGCCATTGTGTACAACGTGTCCAAGGCAACCCAAAAAACCACCCCCCGCCTGCGCAAGAAGCACTTCTCAGCTGAGGAATTGAATATGTTGGTAGACACCCTCGCTGCCCATGCCGATGAGATATTCATGAATAACCTCAAAAGGGAAGCGCAGATGAGGAAGAAGGACATTTGAGAGGAGGTAGTTCGCAAGGTGTAAGGGGTAGGCACCACCCCCCGGACAGTCAAAGACTGCAAAAAGAGGTGGGACGACCTCCGTCTCAGGGTCTGGAACATCCTGTCCAGCAATCGGAGGGATGCCATGGCCACAGGCGGGGGTGCGCACTCACCGGTCAGACACATGCGGTGGGAGGAAACCTGCAGCACAACCATCCAGATGGAGGCGATAGAGGGCTTCTAGGAAATGGAGACAGGTGCAGCGACATCTGGAGAAGGAGGTGAGTGACCCTTCAAACCCCAGTAGGCCAAACCATGACATAGCACAACTGATGTGAATGTGAGCCGAGCAAAGGCAATGCATGGCCCATTGTACACACATTTACAGATCCATGTCCAGATGGAGGCCCAAACCCTGCCACACTGAAATGCATGCTGTGTGCCAATCCCATTACCAACAGAAACCCAACACATAGGCACACAGGAACCATTTGCATCTAACACATCACACAAAGCTCAATACAATGGCAAACCACCTGGTACGTATCAGTGCCAAATGGAGATGCCACGGCTAATGCCAATATGCCCCCCCCTTGAAACTACCCTGTGTGATACACCTATAAGATTGAAATGCATGAGAAATTAAATACCGTGCAGCACCATCTCATGCTTCTTGCATGTAACAGCGTCACTTATGCCATGGGTCTCTTCCTCCCCCACAGGCACTGATGGAGAAGGTGAGAGCCAGGACCCATCCACAAGGCCTTCCATGTCCAGGGCCAGACCACCGGCCACTGGCCAATCCACCTCCAGGGCAGCACCACAGACTACAACACAATCCAGGCAGGTGCACAGGCCATTCAGGCACACGAGGACACCGCAGTAGTCGAAGTGACTGCTATCACAGAGCTGCCAACAACAGCTGAGGGGGAAGCTGATGGCACCCAGTCAGCTGCCACAAGCTCAGTGGGTGAGGCAGCAGCCAAAGCCCCACTCTGTGATGTTGATCTAGGAGCAGAGGAGTATGTGGACCTAGAAGGAACAATCCATGTGGCATGTCCGCACACCCCTAGCCCCCGTCCACCCCCAACATGACACTCAGGCCACATACTCCAGCCCCATGCTGGATCCTGCAGTTCCACTGCACAGTTCTGACCTCAGTACCACCTCTGGCCAGCCCTGCAATGCCACACCCTGCAATGGCACACCCTGCCGCAGCACCCCCAACCTCTGCTGTTCCCACTGACTTGGACGCATGACTGTCAAGGGTGGAGGCAAGGCAGGACACCATGATTGACCTTGTGCACCAATATGTGGCTGACGGAGAGGAGACACGGCGAGAGATCCTTCAGGCCATTGCTGGGAACACTGCTGCCATTAGTGCCTGTGCGGTCATGATCTGTGACAGTTTGGAGGCCATCAGGCAGGTCCTGGCCAGCATCCTGCAACACATGCAGCACCAGCAACCTGCGCCGGCCTTGCCAATTCCAACTGCATCCACCCTATCCTCCACACCGGCATCCTCCGCACCCTCCAGCCCTGTGCGGATGACAAGGCAGAGTGCAAGGCAGAGTGAAATGCTGCCCCCGGACATAAAGAAAGCCGGCAAATAGCGTGGGATGACAATGGGTTTGGAGGGAGGTGATGTTGGTGGTGTATAGGGGATTAAGGGGGTGTCTATTGGGGACATGGGGAGTTCATTGGGGGTATGGGGTGTTCATTGGGGGTATGGGGTGTTCATTGTGGGGTATGGGGAGTTCATTGAGGGCATGGGGAGTTTGGGTGTGTTGGGGGGAGGTGAAGGGCGTGTGAGTGGTGGAGGGAGGATGAACTTTTCTGTAGTTTTCATTAAAACACACTTTGTGTGCAAAATCATTTTATGCCTGGACATTGTTCATTTTGTGTGTATTCATTTTATTCATGACAGTACACAGTCCCCAACTCCCCACATGCCCTGTGTGCATGTCCACATGGACCCAGTGCTCAGTGTAGCACTGACACACATCCATCAACGTCCCTGTCATTCAGAAGTATTCATCAATCAGTGATTGGCGTACAGCACGGCCATCTTGTGCATCACATACTAGCAGGGGTGCTGCTTCTCCTCCATCATCATCCTCATCATCCTCACCTGGTGCATGCATGTCAATGTCAGGTGACAGTGGTACATTTCTCCGGATGCACATGTTGTGCAGCATGACACAGGCCATGGTGAACTTTGCCACCTTCTGAGGACCATAAAGGAGTGCTCCACCAGACCTGCTTTGGCAGTGGAACTGCGCCTTCAACAGGACAAAGGTCTGTTCAGTCACGACACGGGTACAGGTATGAACCCGATTGTACTCCTCTTCATGCCTGTTACCCGGGTTCCGCACAGGGGTAAGTAGCAACGGCTGTAAGGGATAGCCTCCATCACCTGCATGGGAGCACAAAGAGGTCTGTGTGAGTCATTCTGAGCTGCCACCTTTAGGATTCACGCCATGGCCGCAGCTATTTGGTGTTGACATGCACATGTCCCTGTACGTATGCACACAGATTGATTGGATGCATTGTGTACTGCAATATGGTCTGCTAGTGTGGATTGCGTTGTACAGATGATGCAGGGTGTACACGTGCATGCTGATGCGGATGTACTGTGGATGCGGAACAATGTCTTGCCTCCCATAATTGCAGTGTATGCTACTCTGTGCCTAATCACACTAGCGACATTGGCACAGTTGTTATCATGTTTAGTCATGCATCGCTTGACCTACCCATGGTGGCCTGGTTGTGCATCTTGCATGTTGTCATTGATGTACGCCATTGATCCTATGTGTGGCATCGATGTGTCATGTTCGGGTTGGGAGGTTCAGGTCAGAAGTGTTTAGCTCTGAGTACATTGTCCACTCACCGCCCATTCCCACCCAGGTGAGGTATGCATCCCCCCATTCCTACCCGGTGGAGTATGCACCCCCCCATTCCTACCCAGGTGGAGTATGCACCCTCCCCATTCCCACCCAGGTGGAGTATGCATCCCCCCCTGTTCCCACCCAGGTGGAGTATGCATCACCCCCATTCCAACTCAGGTAGAGTATGCATCCCCTCCCATTCCCTCCCAGGTGGAGTATGCATCCCCCACCTCACCACCCCGATGCACTGCCATGGCCCAGGCAGGCAACTTACCAAGCAGCCAGGCAAGTCATCCAGCACTTCGCTCCATGTGACGGGGTAGCGTGGAGTTACGCAGCATCATGGCATCATGTGTAGATCTGGGATATTGGGCACAACAGTGTGTGATTATCTTGCTGGAGTCACATACCATCTGCACATTGATGGAGTGGTATTGCTTGCGATTGCGGTACACTGACTCTATTGCATGAGGGACTACCAATTTGACATGGGTGCAGTCGAGGGCACCAACGCAATTGGACATGCCTACGAGCGCATGGAAGCCTACTTTAGTGTCGGCAAGCTCCTGGGCAGTCCGTGGTAGCGATATGTGGGTGTTAGCGTGCTTCAGGAGGGCATCCAGCACTTGGGTCAGCATGCGTGAAAATAGTGGTTGTGAAATGCCATGCAGCTGGCCCACTGTGTGCTGGTAGGTGCCTGTGGCCAGGAAGTGGAGCACAGACACCACCTTTAGTAGCTGGGGATGGCAGTGCGTATTTCAATGAGGCTGACAATGTCGTCATGTATCATGTCCACAATGGTGGTGATGGTGTCCGGGTCCAACCGGTACAGGGTGGGGATCTGCTCAGGGGTTAGCTTGAATGGACTGGGTCTGATGCGAGGGATTGGTGGCTGCCTATGAGGTACCACTGGCTGCACTGGTGGTAATTGCTGGGCCTGTCTCACCCTCCTTCTCCTCCAGCGTCTCCTCTGTGCTGTCTGTTGTTGTAGCTGTAGTTGTTGTTGTTGTTGTTGTTGTTGTTGTTGCTGTTGTTGCGGTAGGTGTAGCAGTACAGGCATGTCCTCCAGCCCCATGATTGCAACAGCTAGTGGTATCATTTTGGTGCGGGAAGGGGTGTGGTGTGTGGGTGTGGTCCTTTTATACTGGGAAAGGCTCCATTGACACCACTTGTGGTGATTGTGTGCACCTGTGGCAGTTGCCTACACTGCAGGTTGCTATTTAAGGGTGGTCTGAGAGCCCTGTATTTGGCGCCGTCATGCAGGCCCTAATTACCACCTTCGGGATGCCGATAAGTGCATACCCGTGTAACTTGTGATGTCCTCCTATTACAGGCATCCCGGTATTTCTGCCGTGAAGGGGCACGTGTACGCGCGCATGCCAGTATGAAGGAGAACGGTACGGGCGGTGGCGGTACTGGCGGGTTGTAATGGCCTGGACCCGTTAACGTTGCCGGTAATACCATTCCACCTTCCTATTTTCATTACCTCCATGCTCCTAATGAGGCCCAAAGTGTCTTTGCAGGGCATAGTTGTGCAGATCTATGACAAAGGGATCACCTACAGTCAACACAATGCATTTCGCAATGTCAGCCACCCCCAGTACGCAGCGTATAATGTGCAACCATTTCACCTCCCCTTCCTGTTAACCACACCCGCACTACCTGATTGGCTAAACCCCACACTACCATGGCAATTGGACAAGGTGGTGTAAAGGGCAGATTTTGGCACGTGTGCCTCCCAAAGTAACGCGTGGGCCGCACTCCTGTAAAACTGGAGCAGTCCTTCTTCCCTTTGCACTATCTTCTGTGCAGCTCTACTTCATTGGGTTACACATAAATAGGCACAAACCCATCCACCAATCGCATTTAAGCCGCCGTCATCGAACACTGTTACTCCTGTACAACACTTGAAATGTACCGTTACACATTTACAGTAGACATGTCGTGCCTTTACAAAGTACGTCCACTACCAAGTTCAATGAGAGTATGCAGGATTTCTCTATCCGCATACATCCACAAAGCCACCCAGGATGTGGCATGTGCAATCCTGAAAGTACAGTGTAATCCACTACCTTTTTGTGATAGTGAAGGGGGAGTGGGGTTAAACAATATGAAACTGGGTAGGGGATTCAGTCTTCCAGCGTAGACGTATAAAGATTTTTTTTGGCGTGCTTGTGAGCAACTTTTTTTTATTTTCTCTTTTTATGAGTTTCTGTTTGCCTCTCCTCACATTTTTACCACATTCTAGTCAATGCTTATTGCACAGTGTAAAAGAAAACGGCATTGCCAATGGCGCTCAAATAAATGCCATTTCTACGGAACCACTGCATATTTTGCAACCTCAAGTACTCAAAGTGGGTGGAGAACATGCCAGCAGTCTACATAAACTGACGCATAATTCTGTTTATAGCACACCTTCCGACCTCTGGCTGGAGACAAATTACGCCGTCATGGACCCGTACTCGTCTTGGTGTTATGCATAAGAAAACAACCTTGGCAGTAGGAAAAATATGCATCACTGCAGTCAGCAACCTCTTCAGGTGACGGATTAATAGTCCACACGACATGTAACCCAAATGTACACTTCCATAGTGCACCACGACAAAGTCCACATTCGTGACGGACGCCATATATCTGCAAAGGCGAACCATTGCACCAAAACTGCAGTCACCCTGAGGCCCAGAAAGCGTCCACTCCTTCCAACCCAAAATTACCAGCAACGCCTCTTTCCACGCAACACCCATGCAGATGGCGCACAAAGGTATCACCGACGATAAGCACAGTTCGTCTCTCCATCTCAACCACCCTCACAACACAGTATTGGGATGAAATGATACTGCCCCTTCCTATGAATCACGCCATAAACTCCTAATTGCCTATTTCCCACAATTTCATTTCCCTTTCCACACGGCTCTTAATGGGAGGCTGCTCACATGTGCGTTCCCATCTACAGTGAGGGCCACGGCTCAGTAAAGAGCTCAGACAATAACTCTTCCCTTTGCATGGTCATTTTTTGCATCAATCCCCCATTGGGTGCTGTCCCATTTTAAAACACACATGCACCAATCACATACAAAACCTCTGCATTGCACACTATCATTTCAATACACGACTCCATACTTACCATTAAACACTCTCAGTACACGTTCTGTTTGATTGCAAAGCCCTTCCACCAGAAACTTCTGCTAAAGAATGCACACTTGCAGCATCCACAAACATCCTAAAATGGACCCGCACACCTTTGGCCATGCACACGACATTGCAATCCTTTCCACACCACAACACTATGCATCCAAGCAAGCGACCATGTGGGCACCTAACATTATGCACAAACATAACATACTTAGCAGCACTTCTAACCAGCTCCCCCACACCATAAAACACCCATTCATGAAAACGTGTCACACTTAGCAGAAGCCACAAACATACCACAGCCTGCACCACCCCTGTGCACTGCCATTCACAAGCTATTGTGTCACTGCCAACCTATGCACAGCAGCTTCACAACATTGGGCCTGCTTCAATAAATCTACACAATGCAGAGTAGCCAACCACATATAAGCTGGCCTTCAACCATAACCGCTTCCATACTCACATTATGTACACACTGCACGCTGTGTCCACACTACACAACTTCTCACTGGACCATCTCCTGCCGCACACCAAATACTGTAGATTGTTCCAACTATCACAACAACCATAGAATGCACAATATACGCTTTGCAACTAACTTGTGCTGCTGTAGCACGTTGACAATGTGCTCCACACGCATTCTCCAAAGATCAACACCTTGTGCCTGATACACTGCCAAACCTGCATTGCTCTGGTGGGTGTGCTCCGAGCACACATTACTGCCACCGTAATGCAACCATACATGTCAGCATGTCACCAACGACCACTATGCACATATGCACCACTGGCACCAGAATTTCTAACCAACCTCCACACCGCAATGGACACGCACACTGTTACATACAACAGTTACCATAATGTATAAACATTACACTGTCTCCAGCACCCCTACACCCTTTCATTCACATACTATTGTCTTACCCGCTTCCACTCAGAAAGGATTGCTTCACTGCCAATGTAACCAGAAAATGTTTAAAACATTGCCCATACTGCAAGCATTGTGCAGACAGCACACTATCCAAGCACATATCAGCTGCCCATCAACCATACCCTGTACCATACTGACAGTATACACCCATTGCACCCAGTGCCCACACTGCATAACTTTTCACTGCAGCATCTCCAACCACAGCGCACCGCCATGCAGCTATGCAGCAATAAATTGTAACATTTACCATAATATACAATTAAGACACTCTCTCCTCCATCCCTGTGCACTTTAAATCACATACTATGGGCGTACCCACTACCATTCACAAAGTATTACCTACGCACAATCTGTTTGCAACAGTGGCCTATAACGGTTCAAATGTGCTCCACACCCATTCCTTACATGTCACCACCCTCCAACTGATGCACATTGAAAAATGCATTACTGCCGTGGGTGTCCTCAAGGTATAGGCTCTTGAGTGCATGGCCTACAGCCTACGGCCTACAGCCTTCAGCCATGCACCCAATAGTCTAGGCCTTGAACACACACACTGCAACGTAATGCCACCATGCATATCTCCAAATCAGCAACTACGACAATCCACATACACATCACTTCCAACAACACTCCTACCCAACCTGTATATCACCACAGCGCTATGCAGCAACATATTGCAACAGTTAACATAATGGCCATGTGGGCAGCTAACATTTTGCACAAATGTGCCATACGTAGGTAACAGCACTTCACCCCAACTCCCCCACACCATAAAGCACCCAATCGGGAAAACAGGTCCCACTTACCAGAATGCACAAACATACCACATCCTCCCCCACCCTTACCCACAGCCATTCACAAAGTATTGTGTCACTAACCACAAGATTTTCACATTGGGCCTACTTCAACAAGTCTGCACACAGAATAGGCCTTGAACACGCCTACAGCAACATAATGCCACCATGCATGTCACCATGTCATCAACTACGACCATCCACATACACACCACTGCCACCAGCAGTCCTACCCAACCTGCGGACCACCATAGAGCTATCCAGCAACACATTGCAACAGTTAACACAATCTACAAACAAAACACTCTCTCATGCACTCTTATGCACTTTCATTCACATACTATGGGCCTACCCAGTTCAATTCATAAAGTACTGTGTCACTGTCAACCTACCCACATTCAATTTGCAACACTGACCCTACTGCAACCAATCTGCACACACGCACTATGCAAACACCACCCTGTACCGGATGCAGAGTCAAACATGCCTTCCTGCAGTCTGTATGTTGCAGTCCTACGCTCTTGAGTGCATGTCCTACAACCTATGGCCTACAGGCTTCGGCCATGCACCCAATAGTGTAATCCTTCCACAGACCCACCGCACCTTCAATCCCCCATGCATGCCTCCATGTGCCCAAATACAAGCATTACATCTACAGCGCACCGGCACCCGCACTCCCACCAAAACTATCGCATGTGCTATTCACTCACCATCTGCAATTGACCTGCCACCACTCACCAGGAAAAGAGGTCGCTGCAAACAGGTTGCGGCAGAAGCTGTGGGACCGTTACGACAGTTGCCTCCAATCATCAGAGAAAATACGTGCCTACATATGTCACATAAACCACTTCTCACTCCCCCAGCCGTTCCCTCCCTTATTGCCGCCAACACAATGTGTACAGTAAATTTCCCAGACCTTTCTGCCGCCACACTGTCCTCCGATACACCATGGTGGCTTTCCCAAAAAATGTTGACGCACAGCACGCTTCCCTCCAGCCAACCACCAGCTGCGTACAAACTTTTCTGATACCACACCATACCGCAATCCAATGACACTTCTGGCTGCGGAGCGAACAGAGAAATGGGTCTGCAGAGCGGACCCAGATATCACACATTTTTTGGGATGTACATTTCAGTATTTTGCAAAAAAGATACTGGTCTGATTTCCACCAAACACACAAAAGCACACTTTCTGGCCCAAGCCCCCGCTCCTGCCGCAAATTTGGTGAAAATCCGACCAGCCATTTGGACTTGTGCCGTGTGCAAAGTTTTTCCCCATTCAGTCCATGGAGAAAAAAAAAATTGGGACCGCCCCAATAACTTTCCCCCCCTGCACAAAACCTCGCCCAACTTGGCAACAAAAATTCTGAGCCTGCCATATACTTTTATTGCAAAGTTTGGTGAGGATTCCTCCAGGGGGAGCGAAGTTATAAGCTGCCGAAAAAGTGCTCTTCCTATGAGTTTAGCAACTTAACCATAACTACACGGCCACTAAATATACATATATTTGTATAGATCCTTGATTGGACATTCTTTTATTTTATAACGTGTGTACTGTTGCTGTTTGGATTGCTACTGTCTTATATTCACCCCACTTCTCAGAGGAAAGCCTTCCATCTGCCCACATTACCACAACATGTGAAGTAGGTATGTCTCTTGCCTGTGCCTGTTTTACCATTATGATTGAAACCCCTGCTGGCTTGTAGAAGAGTCCGGGCTGAGTAGGCGGTTTAGCCACTGCTCCTTCTATTACTCATGCAGAGCAGAAGTCATTTAATCAAAATGTCGTATTTAAACTTGCCCTTTTAAAAGTGTGCAACAGCATCAGAGAAAGTACTTCAGTTCTATTTCTGCATTACACCAGGTTGAACTAGAGGCAACTAACAGACATCCATCTAATATTCCACCTCATTTATTAAATAATCATAACTTTACTTATTGTTACATCTCACTCATCCTGAAATTACCAGTCGCGCAGTACTTATCACAGTTTAGCCATTCAGACCTGGTCATCGTGATAATCTTTGTACTTGATGCTAGCAGTTATCATATAAACATTTTCTGGACCAACATATATTAGGGATTACTGCTACTTTTCTGAGAGAAATACTTAAACATGCAAGAGGATGAGTCACGTCAAAGAAAAATAAATTGAATTCATAACCGGTAATGGGAAATATCCTGACTGCAAGAGGGATGTGACATTGGTGGATTCATTAAAGTATGAATGATGTTTGCCTGCAGTTTGGATGCAATCTTAAGATGGATACTTGCAATTAGTATTGGTGCATAAGCCTATGGGTCCATTCCAGGCCCAATATATTTAATTATTAATTGGATTTTGCTCTAATTGAGATTCCAATCTTTGGCTAATGCTTTATATTAATGATTGCATTCCCTAAGATATCTGCATGCAACAAAGGCAACATTACGGTGCGCTCAATGTTAAATAATGCATGTTCAGTAGCCATGCCTACAGAGACATAAATGTTCATCATATTTGCTTTAAAGGGGAGCACATTTTGCGGGGAAAGATTTTAATTAGAAAACCTAAAACCTATGCCTTTGGGTTTCGTTTAGTAGAGTAATAAACATCCATATAAAAAAAAAAGTTTATAGTACATTTAGATAGTGATTGTGTAAAATGGTTGTAAACTAAATAGACTAACCCACTTCTTCTGAAACTCCGGCTTATAATTTATCTAATGATATTGTACAAAACATTGATCAATTATATAAACAAATAACGTTTCAAGAGTTCATTACCAATTGCTTTACTGTTATCAAGTTCGAATTGCTTCCATAATATATACAATAAAAACGCAAACACTGAAATCCGAAGTCACAGCGGCAGACAAGAACATATCACAGGTAAGTCATACGATCACACGCTCATTTTTATTGGAGAAATCATTATAATGCTGAATGGAAAATAAAACATAAAAAAACCTTGAAACAATTCTCAAAAAATCAGACTTCTAAAAATAGTACACAGCATGTCATTTCTTTTAGATCTAGGATTTCTGGTAATGCCTCGGTCACTTCATTAGTAAGGTGGGGCCTACTACGCATTTTCAGGGGGTATTTAATATCAACGTATATAGTTGGGCAATTTGTAGACATTCGAGATGGGCATGTGCCACTAATATTAATGCATGCTAGGCTTCCATCCATCACCCACGCTGGTGATAGAAACACATTTCACAGCAATACGACCTTCCAGAAAGGAGACAAGTAAAAAAGTCAACATGTGTATAGTTGTTTGAGGTACAGAGAGGCAAATGAGATATTGGATGTTCATACTGTCACTGTTTCATATAGAAAATGAGGGTTACACTGTGAAACATGAACCCATCATTTATTGTGCATCTCTCTGCGCCTGTTTCAAACAGCTATTGGTGAATGTGTTTGTTTTCTGTGCATTGCAAAGCACATCTGGGTTGTAAATTCATGCTGCACTATGAAACCTGCAGAAAGGTTTCCTTCCTCCCCTGTTTCACCCAGCTGTGCAAACAGGGAAGAACAAGAGCACATGACTGTGTCTAAATATGATATACACGGCCAGGTGCTTCTTATACATTAGGGAAAGCATTTTTGGGTGCAGGCGAAGGGGATGTGCTAGATTTGTGAATCAATCTGATATTTCAAAATGGAGACTGTCTCTTTCCAAACACGTTGTTGTCTAACAATAATACCTCAACGCTTTTCATTTTGTCTTTGAGGTTAATGTTGCTGAATTAAGGAAAATGGGCCTCATTGAGCCTCATTCTGAGGTGGGCGCAAAGGGAAACCGGGCACCGGTAATGACACTGGTGCCGGTAATCCCTTTGCGCCCTATTCCGAGGTCCCTTAGCAGGTCCCTCCCTTAACGCCTGGTTTTTCCAAGCGTTATGGATGGGACCCGTTATGGGATACCGGGGTCAATAACGGTACCGCAATTTGCGGTACCGTTATTGACGCCTTCCCCTTTCCCATTGAGCCTTATGGGGGCTCAAATGGGAATGGGGAATGGTTTTCACAATGGGGATTTACCGGTCCCGCCAAGGTCGGACTGGACCGATAAGTCCCCATTGAACGAGGGTGGATACGGTCCCGTTATTGGTGCTAGTCATGGCGCTAATAGCGCCATGACTAGCACCAACCTCATAATGAGGCCCATTATAAGTATCCTGGTCTGGAATGAATGCTCCAGTAATTTCATTCATCGGCATATTTCTGGACTGGCATACTCTGAGTTTGATGGTGGGGTGGCTGGGATTACACTGACACCCCACCATTAAGAACTGTTGGTATTACCGGCACTGGTTGGCAATGGTAAATCCCCTCATTGAGTCCTATGTGACTCCATGGAATGGGGATTTACCATCCTTATGGGCACCTGTAATCTGCCGGTAATTCTGGCAGACCAGGTACCGGTAAATTTAATTCCCTTTGGTGGTATCTCGCCACAATTACCAACAGTATACCACCAAACATGTAATGAGACCCAATGAGCTTTTCAATAAAACCAGTTAGTTGCTAAGCCTGGTTGAACGTTCTCAAAAGTGAGCTATGTTCTCCTGTGAATCTCTGAGTGAGATTCAGGTAGGATTGCATGAGCTCAGGGATTTTCCTTCTGAATCTGCCTATATCTCCTTTAAGAGTCATAACTCTTCAGGAAAGTTCGAGGTCCAGGTTTGAGGTCCAGGATCCGTACTGGAGAAAAGAAAACATACACACAATGACTTTAAAACGCTTCAGGTAGGGAGAGCGTTACCCGGGTAGAACAGCACATTAAACTCTGCAGTAACATATCTCAGTAGATCAATGCATCCACTGCAGGGATCTATGTGTTAGCTGCAGGCCCCCCGCTTTGAATATGGGTAAGAAGAACGCATCCTTCTTAAGTCGAGCACGTAAGTAAAGTTAAAGTGGGAATTTGTAAGTTGGTATGTCAGATCAGCAGAATCAGTCACATGTCAGGAATGCTTGGTTCTGCTTTTCAGTATTCGACATATTTAGTATTATTCAGGTTACAATGTTAAAATATAGTGAATTCTTAACTGACATTAGCATCTGAAAAGCCTAGCGTACTTAGGAAGAGACAAGCATGCATTAGAAGTGCATGAAGTTTCATCCTGCAAAGTAAGCTTCTATGACGACTACTGGAATATGTCATTATTTACTAGGGAGAGTCAAAGGCTACAGGTCAATTGCCTGAGAAAGGCCAGAATGGTTGAGGCAATGCCTGTCCTATCTGAAGCATGTTTTATGTAATCCCTCATGTTCCCTAAAGGAACATCATTTAATCATGTAGGATTGCAGCGTATAAGATCTGTGCCGGGGGAAAAAGGAAATAAAACACCTACAGTAAGAGGCATACGCTAAACAATGTTGCGACACATATCAAAGATGCACTACTGCATCTCATCAGTTCTGTCCAAAAAAGATGTGCTCTATTCACATGGTTTCTTTGAATGTGTGCATCATAGATGAGATGCTCTACCAGCATCCATGTGTGTACAGGGAGCCCCATTAATGCTGCCAACAGATATTACAGTATGCAGGGGGCACCCACTATTTGTGCTGCAGCACATCTTGCAGGAAATGTGGCTGAAACCTTTGTGAATAATGTGACTTACACATTTCTCAAAGTATTTCAAATAAAAAATGCACCCTCTGAGCTATTTGTATTGGCATTACTTTTTGAGAATGTTGCAACAATCTTTTTTAAAACACATACAATGTATTGTCAGCTGCAAAAGGAAGCATTAAAGAAACAGTAACGTGAAAGCTGGACACTTTGTTTTCTTTGAGCACCACTGGCAAGAAAGGTCCTGAACTTGTGACCTATTGTATTAACTTTATACCTGTTTTCTTTGACCATCTGCTGGCAGGAAGATTTGACCATCTGCTGGCAGGAAGATTTGACCATCTGCTGGCAGGAAGAGGCCTGGCCTCAACAACCCAATGTTTACAAAATTTCATCAGCAGGAATCGTCATGAGTTTAACTTTAATCTCTTAACAGTTTGTCCTAGCAGGAATCACCCAAATACAGGGAACACTTTGGTGATTATGGGGTCAGCCGAATGTATTCACCCAGGTTTAATTACCTCTCACCGAATGTATGTGCATGATAGAAAGGCAATAATGTCTAATGGCAGTGAGGGGCAATATCTCATGTTATTGACATGTTCATTCTAGGATGTGGTACAAATAAGATTACTGGTATGTACTTGGGGCATTACCCCTCCATCTTCCTCGTCACAGTCCTTGCCTATATGAGGACCTACCAATCAACATATGAGTAAGAGGCATAACTTTACCAACTGCAGTTTTTCCTAACTGCTGTGAGATCTCAACAATTCACTTTAACAATAGTCAGATTATTGCACTGAAAAATTGGCAACACATCTGGTAGCATGTCAACCGTCAATATTCAACCCTACTGACCCAATCAGAGATAGCCTGTTAAGGAGATTTATCATGTGTATGCTCCATCCCCTCTTCCAGTGAGACCCCCAGCACTTTCCGCTGGACTTCTGGACCTTTTTCTTTCAATCCTGAATGAGTGTAGCCTTTTTTCACTTATTTATTCCTTTGGGCTCTGTCGTTTGGAACTCTATTCTTTGTATTCTACCTGTACTATGGAGTATGTCTGCTCCATAGCTCTTAAAGGCATCTGTATTTTTCTATTGCAGCACACAACTTTCCTTTGTCTGCCAGAGTGCCTGAATAGGACCAGCTCCCACAGGTGGTCTGGCTGTCCTGATTGGACAGTCAAATGCCCCTTTCTGTAAAATGATGAGAGAGATTGCAGAGGAGTGTGTGCTGGAAACATATAAAAGGTGAGGCTTCTGGAAGTTGACCACCCGGAAGCTGGAGTAACCAAAGAAGAAGATGACCAGAGACGCCCACAGACCCTTTGCAATACCGTGAAGCGACCATTTTTGTCCTGACCCCATATTCTGTGTGACAGAGGTGCTCCGAAGAGGACTCCTTCCCTTTGGCTGGTGGGAACAACCAGTGCCAAGATGAACTTTGAATTGAGCCATCTCCTGAGCTCCTAGGCTTTTCCAGAGTTGTGGAAATCCAATACCAGGCGACCTTCTGCCCATTTCGAGTGAACCTGCAAGGACACCCGAGAGATCTGGTCCAACTTGCCCAGGCCCCCTCATCAGAGCGCGGGACTGCAGGAAGTGAAGAAGATTGACCAGGCGATCCGTGACCTTTGTTGGTGCTGCAGAAAAGGTGCCAAAACCGCTGAGTGAGCCAAGAAATTGATGAAGGTTGTGCCCCAGGTCCTGCCTTGAGACTGCTGTTGAGATATCCCATCCCTTGTCCTGCCTTTAGTCATCAGACCAAGAAATTCACAGGTTGGGTCCAGAGCTGAAAAACCATGGAGCGTCGAGCACAAACATTTTCTTCTGACTTAAGGTACTGTGGGGAATAAGGTATTACTTACCTGATTCCAAGAAGTCACTTCAGAGCATTGGAGTGCACCTAGAGGTGTCCAGGGCAAAATCCTTTTAACTCTGACTCAAGCAGCTGCTGTGTCCCTTCATCAAGTCCTTAAATAGGGTCTCCATCATCAGTTGTTAACTTGCTGCTTCTATAACACTAGTGACGTGAAGAAATCCACACGAACTCTTTGTATTCTGCTGCTTCTCAAGACCTTGAGTCCTCTCCGAAATGTCTTTAGCTAGGGTTGCCTTTTTGGACTTAAAAGACTCGCTGTGTCAAGAAACCCTCTCTAGAACCTTGAACCAGTCTAATGTTACACTAGCTAATAATTTTCCTTCCTTTAAGTTACATTCTTATATGTGTTTGCAGAGGAAAGACATTACCATAAAACTGCTAAGAACTGAAAGCCCCCGTAATTACCGTTAATTGTCTTTTCCCTTTCTAATGTTGTAACCGCAAGCAAACACAAAAGTGAAAGTGCCCTTTGAAGTATATTTTAAAATGTTCCAAAGTGTTCTAATGTAAAAATCTAATGTATTAAAAGTGATTCTGGTGTAAATATAATAAATATATAATTTTATATAAATTATAAGTGTAAGAGTTTCTTTGATGTGCAGTTCTAAATAGGTTCACTGTACTTACCTACAGCTCACATCTTCCTCTGAAGATAAGCCTGACTGCTCTGCCACTCTACCAAGGTCCTGAGTTAGTACAGACTGATACTAAGAGTTGGAGAAATACAAACCACTGGGATAGGTTACTAAAGTCTTACTGCCAGTAGGTCTTTAGGAAATCTCCCCTAGCACTGGTGTTACAGCTGGTGGTATTTCTGTAGGTGTGATTACATTTATTCTTGCTTCTATCGCACTCAAAGAATCCATCCTCAAGGTCACAATACTGTGAAGAACTAAAACAATGTCCACTATGGAAAACTATACAGCAGAAGCTCATATATCTCTTATTGTTGAAAAACAGAAAGAAATGTGTAAAGATAAATGGCTTAGTACTAAAGGAAAAAAGCTGAGTTAATCCAAAATGTATTGGATTACCCAACTGCAAGTAGACCTGTAACCGCTACTTCCAGAATTGAACTAGAAGATAATGATGGTCAAAGTGTAACTTGTAGCCCTCTACTTCGTGAACATTTATTAGATGACAAAATGGAGGATAATGGGATTGCTAATCCTCCTCCCAGTCCTCTAATCTCACCCCTGCCTGTATCTAACATGTTAGCTGAGCTTGTTCTAGAGATATAGAAAATGAAAATGCAGCTTGATTTAGAAAACTGGAGATTTCGTCTGAAATGCGAGACAAATGAGGAAGGAACTGCAACTCAAGGAAAAAGTGATGCAGCAAGAACTAGAGATGAAAACGTTGTCCCTTGATTCCACTTCTGTTTCAGAGTCCTCTTCGCCAGTCCACTCCAGAAGCAGGAAGGCTCGTCCTCTCAACGATCTGGTGAGTTTGTATGATGTGAAAACTGATATTCTTGATTGGCTGAGTACATTTGAAATTGTATGTAGAGTGCAAGGTATATGTAAAAACGAGTTTGTTCATTGGGTAATCTTTAGGCTCCCCGAGAATGACTGATGCTGTAATGTAGTTGAATGATGTTGATAGACAAGATTACCAGTTGGTAAAACTGTTCTCATAGCCAGGCTTTGGACGACCCCTTCACAATACCTAAAAAGGTTTAGGGACAACAAGAAGAGAGATGATAACGTGTGGGCCACTTGGGTGCATGAATGCCTGAAAAACTTAGATGGGTGGATTAAGGGCTACAAAGTGAACTCTTATGAAGATATGAGGTATCTCTTCATGATGGAAAGTATTTTGATGCTTGTTCCCCAGAGCTGAGACAGCATCTTGGTTACTCTAAGGAATTGAACCCCAACAAGCAGGTGCTGCTTACTTATGGGTAGCCAACAGGGCTACTCACAAGGATTCTGGGGCTCCTCACAGGAACGGGGAGGGGAAAAGGCATAAAGGATGAGAAGGATAATTCCAAAAATCCCCTATCAAAAGAGGGCCACAAACATATCAAGGGTAAATGTCCCCCTAAACAACCTTAAAGGGCTAGTGAAGCCTCTGGGCCCAAACCAGAGTGAGGCTATCGGAAATCCACATTCCAAAAGATATTTGGGAAATGTGTGGTTTGTGGGTTTGGTGACCATGTGAAAGGAAATCCGAGATGTGAGGGTACACCTTCAGGGATACCCTCTGTCAGCTTAGCAATTACACATGATGTGGATATACCAATGAAAGGGCCTAGCTTTCACCCTGAAGCTGAAGAACCCATTGGTGTCCAGGCAAAAGGTCCTTTAGTATCTCTGAGGATGTGGGAACAACAGAACAGTGAGATATGTAATTCCATTC
This sequence comes from Ambystoma mexicanum, assembly GCF_040938575.1. Taxonomy (NCBI): domain Eukaryota; kingdom Metazoa; phylum Chordata; class Amphibia; order Caudata; family Ambystomatidae; genus Ambystoma; species Ambystoma mexicanum. The sequence goes on along the minus strand of NC_090932.1, from coordinate 657,505,206 downwards.
CTGATAATACTATAAAAAGTATTATAAAGACAGTGTGCTTGTCTGCCATTAGAGACACTGGGGCCAGTATTACTGTGGTAGATGAAAGTTTCTTTCAACCTGAGGAAGTTGCTAAAGCTCCCAAAAGGCTTCCCAAGTTAGCAGGAGACCCAGTCCAAATGTGCCCATTACTGTCAGCTATCATTTAATGTAATGCAATGACTGTAAAGATACCTGTAAGTGCTCAGTGAGAAGTACCAGGAAGGGTACTGTTGGGCCATTATTTGAAGTGCCTTAGGTGTAGTCTCCAGCACACTCAAACCCCCCTCTAAGAAGAGAAGGGAGTTGACAAGGAAAGCCAGAGAGGCAACCTTAAGAGATCTTCCAACTGAGACCCAGGGGAAACCTAAAGACTCAGAAGGGCCCCAAGCCCAAAACGTCTACAAGATAAAAGGTTGTGGTTGAAGACCTAGAGATCACGCATGTGTCCCCACCACCAGCTGAGGCTAAAGTGGTACCAAAGGAATCCCCTGAAGAACCCTCTTCTGATAAGTCAGAAGAGGAGGGGATTCAAACCTGTTTGGAAGATCTAGATCCCAAAGACCACCCTGAGCTGCAGACTTTGCTTGCAGAAGGTGGTCCCTCAAGGACAGACTTCAGTAGGGGACAGAGAGTATCACTCTCTATAAGGTCTGCGCCAGCAGGAAACTTCCCAGAGTGAAGAGCAAGACCCTGAGAAGCATAGGCTATACTGGGAGGATGGACTCATCTGCAGTGAGCCTATGGAGTCTATTCCACAGGACCTCAGGTGACTGTTTGTACCCCAAGAATTGAGACCCACATTCCTACAGTTGGCACATGAAGTACCCCTGGCTGGTCACTTAAGTTTTAAGAGCACCAAGGAGAGGATTCCATTGTACTTTTACTGGCCCAAGATGGCGGCAGCGATTGAAAAACTCTGTAGGAGTTGTCGGAGTTGCCAGTTATCTGGTAAGAGTGAAACCAAGAATGTGATACCTTTAGTGCCCCTCCCTGTTGTGAGAGTTCCTTTTGAGAGGGTGGATATTGATGTTGTTGGTCCCCTAGCCCATCCAAAATCTTCAGGCAACTTATTTATATTTATTGTGGTGGACCATGTCACCAGGTACCCTGAAACTATTCCAATGAGATCTGCTAATGTTCATACAGTAACTAAGGCCCTACATGGTATTTTTAGGAGGTTGTATCTGACAGGGGGTCAAATTGTGTGTCTCACTACATGCGAGACATGTAGAAAACCTGTGGGGCACCTTCAAGTTCTCAACTGCCTACCACCCTCAGACAATTGGGTTGGTGGAGAGGTTTAATAGAGCACTGAGAGCATGATTGGAGCTTTGGAAGAACAACTTAGAAGAAAGTGGGACCTTCTTCTTCCATGCCTTCTATTTGCCTATAGAGGAGTTGCTCAAGCTAGAGTAGGCTTTACTTTATGGTCATCCTGTCATATGCCCCTTTGCCCTGATCAAGGAGGGTCAGGAGAGTGATCCTTCCCTCAAGCCAGTATGGATTACTGACTGTGTGCTAGGCCTCAGACAGAGGATGGCAGAAATGATGGCAGAGGCTACTGAGAATTTGAAAGCTGATCAAGCTCTGGTCAAGCATTTGTATGACCAGAAGACGAACATGGTGGAGTTAATTTCCGACCAGCATGTTCTCATCATGGTCCCAGTAAAACAGAGAGTCTAACAGGACAAATATACAGGACCCCTCAAAGTTGTGGGAAAACCTGGAGGGGTCAACTATTTGGCAGACTTGGGCAAGCCCAAGGAGGCCCCCAGGTATTTCATACCAACCGCCTGAAGGATCAGAGATATGAGCTTTGCTCTTAGCTTCTGATGAAGAGGAGGATGAGAGTAAGCCTCTCCCAGATCTTCTAAGGGGAGGGGCTTACTCTCATCCTCCTCTATTCAGATGGGTCAGTAGAAGGGTAAAACTCTCTACGAATCTGACAGTGTAGCAACAGGAGAAGTGCAAGGCTGTGTTAACTCACTTTGCCCCTATGTTCTCACTTACACCAGGATTGATCCCTTGGGACCAACATGACATTGACACTGGTGATAGTGTACCTGCAGGGGCTACAGCATGTCAGCTAATGTGATAACTCACATAAAGGAAGAGTTCAATAAGATGCTTGGCTTTGGAGTGTTTGAACGTTCCACAAGTGCATTGGCTAGCCCAGTTGTGTTAGTACGAAAGGCAGAAACTAAAGAACGTATATTCTGTGTATACTGTAGGGCATTACATGCAGTTATCAAGACTGATGCCCATCCCTTGCCAAGGACATATTAACTGTTGGATAAGCTGGGCTCAGCAAAATTCCTCAGTACTTTTGACCTGACAAGTGGTTATTGGCAGATTGCCATGACTGACCAGTCCAAGGAGAAGACAGCATTCTTAACCCCAGAATGCATCTACCAGTTCTCTTTGGTTTAAATAATACAACTGCTATGTTCCTGAGAATGGTTAAATGTGTTATGAATGGGTTAGAGTACTTCTGCATGGCATACTTGGATGACAAAGCAGTGTTTAGCCCTTACTGGGAAGAACACCTGACCACCTTGGACATGTGTTGCAGGCCCTTCAACAGGCCAATCCGACCATCAAAGCAAGTAAATGCCAATTTATATAATTTTGACAACTGAATATGTATTTTAAAACATGTGTTAAAACATGTTTTTTTTCTTTATGTACATGTATGATGTAGACCAATTAAAACATTGTGTAATGATTGAGTTTTATTCATTTTTCTTGTGGGATTTTGTCAAAATCTTGCATTTTTGTGAAAAAAAGCTTTAAAAATTGGCTAAATACACATTTAAATAAAAAAGTAAATGCCAAATTGGCCAGAGTAAAGTGGTCTACCTTGTTCATTTGGTAGGAGGAGGGGAGATCAAGCCCTTACCCAGCAAATTATAGGCTGTACAAGACTGGTACACTCCAACTACTCCAACTCAAGTAAGAGCCTTCTTAGGATGTACTGGTTATTACAGGAACTTCATTGAGAACTATGGGACCATACCTTCTCCTCTGAAAACCATATCATCTCCCAAGTACCCTAAAAGGGTCCAGTGGACTGAGGACTGTTAAAAAGCCTTCCGGGGGCTGAAAGATAGCCTCTGTAAAGTTCCAGTGCTGAGAGCTCCAGATTCCAGTTAGGCCTTCCTTATCCAAACCAATGCTTCCAACACAGGGATAGGAGCAGTCTTGAGACAATTTGATAGCAAACACAGGGAGCACCCCATCTGCTTTATTAGTTTTAAAGATAGGGAAGCAAGGCGGGCAACCATTGAACGTGAATGTTTTCTATTGTGTGAGCCTTGAAGAAATTCAGACCATATCTCTATGAAATTACTTTCAAGATTCAAACTGACCACCCACACTTAAGGTGGCTGATGCAGGTGAAAGGCAAAAACCCCAAATTGCTCATGTTGTCCATACGCCTACCAAGCTTTGACTTCACTATTGAGCACAGGTCAGGTACCCAACATAAGAATGCTGATAGTCTCTACAGAAATTATGAACCCCTGGATCAAGAAAGCCATGCAGCAGTGGACTAGATCCTCCTGCCCCTAGTCTAGGGGGGACAAGTGGTAGGGATATGTATCATGTTTATGCTCCATCCAATCTTCTAGTGAGACGTCCAGCACTTTTGCTGGACTTCTGGACTTTTTTCTTTGAATCCTGAATGAGTTGAGAATGTTTGCACTCATTCATTCTTGTGGGCCCTGTCTTTTGGAACTCTATTCTTTGTATTCTACCTGTCTGTCTGTGTCTCCATAGCTCTTAGAGGCATCTGTATTTTTCTATTGCAGCACACAGCTCCTTATGGACAGTGTTGCCGGGGAACCTTAGGGTCCTTCTTTAAGATTCTTCTTCTATATCCTCAAGTAACTACAGTTCTTAAGGATAGAGAGATACTTAGTATCTCTCCAAAAACTCTATAGTCCGAGAGATTGGCACACACCACCTTATGTGACAAGCTACTAGTTATGGCTGGTGGCAGTGAACCTGTTTACCAACTATGGTGTAATGTTTGTAGCACAGACTATGTCCATAGCCTCGGTAGTGCACTATAGGGGGACTCAAGTACTAACTTGGGACCTCCCTTCTTTTTTTGCCTTTACTGGCATAGTTGTTCTTTGTTAGCACTTCTTCTACCACCCTGGGAGGGGGAGGTCAGTGTATGTGTTTTTCCCTTTGGCGGGAACACTTGGGTGTATCCGCCTAGGCTTCAGAGTGTCTGGGCAGGCAGGAAATGGGGGAGGAGATTTGAACCCCCCTGCCCTTTGTCTGCCAGAATGCCTGAATTGAACCATCTCTCATAAGGGGTCTGGCTATCCTGATTTGACAGTCAAACTGACCTCTCTGTAAAATGATGAGAGAGATTGCAGAGGACTGTGTGCTGGGACTGTATAACAGCTGAGGCTTCTGGAGTGAAAAGCAAGTCGACAACTGGAAGATGAAGTATCTGAAGAAGAATATTACCAGAGACACCTGCAGACCCTTTGTATCACCGTGAAGTGACCATTGCTGTCCTGACCCTGTTTATGTGCGACAGAGGAGCTCTGAGGAGGATGACTCCTTCTCTTTGGCTGTTGGGAACAACCAATCCTACAACACATTTTGAATTGAGCCATCTCCTGAGGCCTTGGAGTTTCCAGTGCTGCAGAACCCGAATACCAGGATACCTGCTGCCCCTTTCGAGTGCATCATTGTGAAAGGGCCAAATCCATCCAAATCTTTGCTAAACCATAAGGACACCTCAGAGATCCGATCCAACTCAACCAGACCCCCTCATCAGAGCGTGGGAGTGCAGAAAGCAAAGAAGATTGACAGGGCAATCTATGTCCTTTGTTGGTGCTGCAGAAAAGACGCCAAAACTGCACTGAACAAAGAAATTGCTGTAAGTCATGCCACAGGTCCTCCCCTGCGACTGCTGCTGAGAGATCTCATTCATTGTCCTGCCTTCATTCATCAGACCAAGGAATCTGGAGGTCGGGTTCAGAGCTGCAACATCGCAGAGCGTCCAGCATGAAAATGTTCCTCTAGCCTAATGTACTGTGGGGAAAACGGAATTGCTTACCTGATTCCAGGAAGTCACTCCAGAGTGCTGGAGTACATGTAGAGGTGTCCAGGGCAACCCCCTCTTGCCTCCGACTCAATCCCTGCTTGTGTTCCTTCATCAAGTCCTTAAATAGGGTGTTATTACAGGCAGGTATTTGCTTAATGTGGCATGGCACAGCCGCCAAACTGCTGGCTGAATACAGCAAGGGTTAGAGATACAAGGATCAAGATAAGCAAGCTCATGAAGAACCTTACAGGGCGTTACTAAAACAGAAGCATTTTGTTTATTGGTCAGCATAGGAATAAAAGTGACTTCTGTATATTTGTTTGCAGAGTAAATACACTACTGTAAAACTGCCAACAACCACATGCACACGTAATTACCAATAATACGATAGTATTGTCTTTTCTCTTTCTAACATTGCTACAAATCTAACTGCAAACAAACACAAAAGTGAAAGTGCGCTTTGAAGTGTATCATAAGGTAATCCGAATTGTTCTAATGTAAACGTCTAAGGTATTTAAAGTGATTCTGGTTTAAATATAATAAATATATAATTTTATATAAATTATAAATGCAAGAGGTACTTGATGTGCATGTCTAACTAGATTCTGTGTACTTACGTACAGCTCACATCTTCCTCTCAAGATGAGCCTTACTTATCTGCCACTCTACCAAGGTCCTGATTTAGTACAGATACTAAGAGTTGGAGATTTACAAACCACTTGGATAGTTTACTAAAGTCTTACTGCCAGTAGTACTTTAGGAAAACTCCCATAACACAGCCGGAGAGGTTTCAGATCCAACCTGCCCGAAAGGAAATAACCGCACAGGACAACTTCGGCGAGGTTAACAAGATGATGAATGCTTATGGATTGCATTTGTCCTTTTCCTATCTCGGAACCACTCAAGAGAAAAAGGTAAAGGGTTTTTTATCTGGCACCTACTTTTCATAACTTCAACTCGCCCAGTGAAAATGACAAATGTGCAAGTTAACAAATGAATGCAGTAGAAACACCACTGAAGGGAATTTAGCAAACATACGCGTTAAATATACATTTTTCTTTTTGCAAGTAAGTTACTTGAATTTTAGAGGCAAATGAGTCACATTTTAATAGACCAAGTAATGAATTTCCGATTTGGTGCTTTTCCCCAAATCAAGTCTCAGTCAAAACAATAGTTTTCAAATAACAATAACATGGCTGTAAGTGTCTCCAACAAATTGTTCATGCCTGAAGATATTTCGGATCTTAACGTATCATAAATGGTTTACAACTCCACCTCTCACAATTATTTATTCTTTTGGGTCAAAAGCCGATCTGTTGCCATTGCCAGCACACTAAGATAGACTATTTGGCTATTGCCAGTGCACTGCAATAGAATAACGTAATAAACGCAACATTGAAAAAACTGTTAAACATGTTTAAAAAATTGGCAAGCTTAGGAAATGTTTTCCAAAAAGAGAACAAGTGTGGCTAGTAAATACAACTGTATTAAACTCAGACCTGACAAAGCGTGACACATACGCGTCGACCGTTTAATAAGAGATATGACCAGATGATGAAAGGGTAGAGAGTACGTACTTACTGAAAATATTGACAAGAAAACAAAGCAAACATAAGTGATTCATTAATAAAATGTGGAGGTGGGATTTTACAATGAACGCAACACTAAGTTCAAGGAATTTTTTAGGAGCATATCATATGAAGCATTTTACGATAAACACAATGGACACAATGAAAAAGTTTTTCTGATGAGAAGGTGAATTTACAAGTCTTTCAGAAGAGAAGACTTGTAATCCTTTCAAGGAATCTAAATGCCACAACAACCACAGAAATGTAGCAGAAAACAAGGCACCATTTTGAAGCAGAAATCCCTGACCTCACCTCTGTTCATTGCCAAGATGAGCATTGATGCTGACATACCGTGCTGTGCCAGTGAGGTTTCTGGTTTGAGTATCCTCAGTAAGGCATGTGCTTAAGGCATGTACTGTGTGATTCTTTTGTCTCTGTATTGTTTGACCATACCATATTTCACTAGCGGTTGCAAGTGTCTCACTATATTTTGGCAGAGCAGCCTTAGCTGTAAGAACCCCTTAGTTACCCAGACATATGCCATGAGAGAGAGGGGACATTGGAGCATGCTACAGGTGGTGCAAATACCACACTGGGAGGAGGGTCTTGAGTGACCAAGGCTACAGAACCCAAGCTGGCAGAAGGAGCTCCCCTCCCCTGCCCCCTCCAAACCCCCAGTCTAAATTCCTAGAAGTAACAGTAATAACCTGACTTGTATTCATCAGGTAGGGATCACATCTTTATGTTCTGATTATTCCTCTTGACTAGAGGCCTCTATACACAACGCTAACATTGGAAGTCCCATAGCTTTACCCATAGAGCTACTGTGTCTCACTGCTAACATTCTTGGTGTTGGAGCATTGGGCTGAAGGTTGCTTGTGATGAAACACTACCTTCAAGAGAACAGCCCGGAAACACTCCATCAGTCTTAGCTAGAGAGGAGGTCACTTTCCTTCCCTCCCTCTCTGACTTGGCTGCTAGAACAGTGGAAACAGTCCTTTGCTTCTTTTTAGCTTGGCCAGCCATAGGTTATTTCCTTATTGCAGGCCAACACAGAATGACCATGAAAGAAATGGGCAGGATGAAGTGGTGAGGGATTCTGCAGCAAGTAACAGACTTTCCTCGGCCAATTAGACAACATCGCAGATGACAGGGTGGACTCAATTGGCAAATGGGAAAGATGGATATCAATCATCATATCTCCATATTCACAACTTTATATGATTCAAATCCATCGATACAAGGTGAGAAAATTGAGACCGATACAAGGTGAGAAAATTGAGACACCATGTTTATTTGTCCTCCCCCAGTGCCCTGCCTTCCTTTTCACCTCCTAAGAGCCAATGCAAAACCTGAATGCTCCTTTGTAGTAACTGCTGCACAATCTCAGTTCTTAGTGGACCAGCCAAGCAGTGTCCGTTTGACTGGTGTGAACTCTGGAGCAGCACAGACAGTTCCTCAGAAGGCACTCAATTTGTCAGCAGCCTGCAATACATTGCTGCGGGTCTGATAGTTATCTAGCCTTTTTATTTTAAAGGAGCAAGTGCCAAACAAAATCTATTGGCCTAGCAGATAGTGATCAATGATACACCGATGCATCTCTGAGACAGAGACTCATGAATTATATTGCTTTGTATCCGAAAGGTTGTTGAAAAAGCAAGCTGAGAAAAGGCCGTGACACCGCCTAGCTCTTGTTTGGTGCAACAAAAGGAAACTAATGCTGCCTGGAATAAGCAAGCTAACAGTGTTCTGGAACAGAACGCTTCCCTCCTGTGTCCACACAATACTTTTTAGTCAACCTGTTGCATACAAAAGATAAAACGAAAATGTGACTGCGTAGTGACGTGTCTCTCAAAGAACATGTCCATATCTCTAGTGCTCACAGTGCCGGCCATTTTGGAAAAGAATCAGGTATATTCAAAAACACAGTTTCAAAGTGCTCGAATGTTTGTGAATGATTACTAGAAAGTCAAAATTCAACCTATAAAAAACTATCACATAAGCCAGACACTGGAAATGTGGGCACAGAGTAAATAAAGAGACACACGTGGGGAACATATTGATTTCCTCATTAAACCCCAGAACATGACTTTGGGCAAAAAAATCAGTCTTTGGTAGCAATATGTCAGCATCTCAAGAGCCTGTGGGCCCCAAGACTGTAGTAATAAAGTCCACTCAAAATCATTTGCTGTGTGCTCCGTAGGTAAGAAATGGGGAACCATTAGGGCATGTATATTACCCATCCATATACAACCAATGTTCAGTTATTCTGTTTTTTACCTTCTGGTGTGTATCCGTGAAGATCTGCTCTCCAACCTTGACTCTAAAATTCCCTCGCTCCTCATCCTACTCGATCTCTCTTCGACACGGTCAGCCATACCATCCTGCTCAACCGTCTCCGTGGTAACCTCGGTATCACTGATCAAGCTCTGGCCTGGCTGACCTCTTTCCTCTCTGATCGACCCTCCCAGGTCCAACTTGGGTCCTTCCTATCATCTATCTCCCACTCTACCTCTGGTGTTCCCAAGAGGTCTAACCTCTCGTCCTGGCTTTTTAACCAATACCTGGCAACTCTCGCCCATTGTCATTTTCTGCTCCAATTTCGAGTGCTATACTGGTGACACACACCTCATTTTCAGGCTGGCCTCAGCCACCTCATCTCACTCTCTCATCTCTGATTGCCTAACTGCCATTCAAGATTGGTGTGCTGCCAACGATCTTTGTCTAAATGCCAGCAAGATGGAGATCCTCCTCATCTGCACACCTTCACCCTCCTTTCCCTTCATACTCTGACCGGAATCCCTTGGCCCTCCCCGCACCCTCACCTGTGAGGCTAAGAACCTCAGGGACATCTTTGACTCCACCTTCCTTTTCCACCCACATCTCTGATGTCTCTAAAAACTCAAACTTCCTACTGCACCTCCTCAGAGGTACTCTGCCTTTCCTCTCCTTGCTCCAGAAGCTCACTGTCTCTCAAGCTCTGATTCTCTTTAGGTTGGACTATTGTAATAGCCTCCTTCTAAATATACCTGCCTCTACTCTGTGCCTTCTGTAACTACTTAAGAACAGGACTGCAAGACTTGTCCTTGGCCACATTCCCTGGGATCGGATCCCTCCAGCTCTGAAATCTCTCCATTGGCTTCCTGTTAATGAAAGGATTAAATTAAAAACCCTCTGAATTGTCCACAGGGCTTTCAGGGGCCTGGGTCAAAAATACCTGCAGCTATCCCTCCGCAAATACCTCCCCTCTCAAGCTCTTGGCTCCTCTACCTCGAACACCCTCAGAGTCAGTCGTTTTTCAAAGAAACATGCTAGGGGAAGATCTCTGTCTTCACCTGGGGCCTCTCTCTGGAATAGCCTCCCTGCTGCTCTGAAACTTGAGGAAAACCAACTCTGGTTCTGGAAGCACCTCAAGACCTCCCTCTGTGCTTCTGCCTTCGCCTCCCCTCTCCTGCTGATCTATTCTCTCTCTGCACCGTGCACCTGGCCTATCTGTCTTCCGGGCCCAGGTGCCTGTTCACACTGCCACCCTCCTGCACTGCCTCCGGACCACCCCTTGCTCTGGGGTCTGTATCTGTACCCATACAGCACCCCTTTTTCTTCCTGCACTTATCAGACATACTGTGTCTGCTGACTTAAACCCAGCACTTGCTGCTTGCTGGCTGCACTACCACTGTTTGTTGTCTTTTATTTATTTTATTTATGATTATTTATCTGTTTTCTCCTTTGCTCCGCACTTTCCACGTATCCCCCCTCTCATGGACTTATCTCCTCTCCCTCTACCATGCACTTGTGCATTCTCAATGTCAGTGGGCCTAGTAAGATCGTTGTTCTGTTCTCCCTTGTTTCCCCTCCCTTGTATGGTTGTGCTCTGAAACACTTGTACGAGCGCAATATAAATACAATATCATATCTTTCCTATTTATATTTCTTTGCAGGAACATTTAATGAGATAGAATATCATTTCTGTCAGGGATAGTTGTTGCCAGGGGCGGGCAAGACCAAAGTCCTCAGGCATGTGGTAAGCAAACACACACTACAACTCCCTCAAGAAGTATGCCCAGTAAATCTAGGTAAATTCCACATTTCAGATATAGGGCCTGATTCACGTAACATTTTCCTATGGGATTGCATGACTATAAAATTCTTCTGTGAATTAGGCCGATAATGTGTGAGACCTGTTCGCAAATTATCGGTCATCTTTGATGTCATGGGTTTTAGTCTTAGCAGTGCACAGTGGTGGTGCGAGTTATGACTGCTTAGCTTACCATAACTGGCGAATTTCTGGGGGTTTTCGGTTTTACTTGTAAGCATAGTATGGATAGGTTTTTGTTAGTGCAAAGTAGCTGTAATGTTCCTGTAACAAATATTTTTGCACTGAAGTTGCTAGGTTGTTCTTAGGGCAACTGAAGCATAACGTCCCTTCACCAACGTGTTTTCACTGAAGTTGATAGGTTTTTAGTAGGCCACTCTAACCATACCTTTCCTTTAGTATAGTTTTTTCAGTAAAGGGGATACGTTTGTAGTAGTGCAACTTAACCATAACGTCCCTTTAACAATGTTTTTTGTTAGTGATATACTTATAGAAAAAAATTGAAATAAAATTCAGTTTACAAAATGTTATCATTCAAAATGATCCAATATACAAATCTTTTAAACAAGTTTTTTAACAGCCGCCAGCCACCAGCCACACCCTGTAAAGTGCTAAATGCAATACCTTGTTATGGGAATTTAGGTAATATATCCAAAAAGCTGGATCTTCAATGCAGGGCCATTTGACCTACAAAACAGGAAGATGATTAATACGCATTAAAAGTAAAAATCTCAGAACAGAAGGAGATGGACAAATCAATAAATAGGATTGTGTTGTTTTATAACTGTATGCTGTGTTGACAACACAACCATAACTTTGTAATCTTGCCAAGTAATCAAAATTACATAACCAATCACATCTCTCAGCCTTCTTCACAAATAATGTTTTCAACACCTGAAAGTCTTCCGAGGATAGATAATACATATTCATCACTCGGGTTCAGTCGCATAACATCGCAGAGTGAGGATAACAGGAGGCAACTAGGTTTCATCATAAGTTTTACCAATAATACTCCCTGTTTAATCAAAACATTGGTCTCCAATGAGATTAAACCCAGTTCTAATCGCAGGATTGCCTTGGGTACACAAATTGGCAATTTTAAAAATGTCTCCTAAAACTTTGCCTCCAGTACATGAAGCCATGCTAAATCATTCACAGTCAAATCCTCTAGGCCACAGCTGATCGCAGTGCCGAAGTACTGCTTGTATAGGCAGAAAATACCATCCATGCTGAAACCAGCCGTTTGTTTTGAAAATGTCATTAACACAGTTAGTTGTCCAGCCTTCCTTTTCTCAGAGGCAAAACAATCAACATCATTATGTCTGGTATCATTATCAGATATGTATAGCTACCAATATACGGGGTAATTAATAGATTTCAGCGCAGAGGCAGCGAATGCGAGCAGTGCAGAGAAGGATCATGCGCCAGCGTGCGCCAGCCGTGTGCACTAAACAGCATTCTGGCGCACCGCATATTCATGGAATTCCCAAGCCATAATGAGTGCTGGTGCAGAGAACATCCCACAGCGCCAATTACGCCCCCAAGAACGCCCCTTTCACAAGGAAAAGCCATTGAAATCCCCAATGCAGCGCAAAGGGCCGGGATAACCCTGGACCAGTTTACAGGTCCGCTACACTGCAATCACGCGAGCGGGGAACGTGTATTTCTGGGGTGCGCTGGAATAATCACACGCGACAGGGCTTGTGCGAGCGGGGTACGTGTATTTCGGGGGTGCGCGTGGAGAATCACACACGATAGGCCTTGTGCAAGTGGGATGCGTGTATTTGGGGGGTGCTTGTGGAGAATCACACGCTTAGGCCCTGTGCGAGCGGGGTACGTGTAATTGGGGGATGCAGGTGGATAATCACACGCGATAGGCCTTGGGCGAGTGGGTACGTGTATACTGTGGGGTGCGCGGGCAGTTTCACACGCGATTTCGCTTGCAGAGCAGGGTATGTGTGTTCTGAGGGGTGCGTGGGGAGAATCACACGCGATAGGCCTTGTGCGAGCAGGGTACGTGTATTTTGGGGGTGCGCATGGAGAATCACATGCGATAGGCCCTGTGCGAGCGGGGTACATGTATTTCTGGGGTGCGCGGGAAGTTTGACACGCGATAAGCCCTGTATAAGGGGGGTATGTGTATTTCAGGGGTGCGCGTGGAGAATCACACGTGATGGGCCTTGGGGAGCGGGGTACGTGTATTCTCAGGGGTGCGCGTGGAGAATCACACACAATAGGCCCTGTGCGAGTGGGGTACGTGCATTTCAGGGGTGCGCATGGAGAATCACAAGCGATAGGCCTTGGTGAGCGGGGTATGTGTATTCTGAGGTGTGCGTGTGGAGAATCACACGCGATAGGTCCTGTGCGAGCAGGGTACGTGTATTTTGGGGGTGCATGTGGAGTATCACACGTGATAGGCCTCGGGGAACGGGGTACGTGTATTCTGAGGGGCACGCATGGAGAATCACATGCGATAGGCCCTGTGTGAGTGGGTACGTGTATTTCTGGGGTGCGCGGGAAGTTTCACACGTGATAGGCCCTGTGCGAGCAGGGTACGTGTATTTCTGGGGTGCGCGTGGAGAATCACATGCGATAGGCCTTGCAGAGCGGGGGACGTCTATTCTGAGGGGTGTGCAGGGAGTTTCGCACATGAATTGGCAGTGTGGGTCCTCCCAGGTGTGCCCTGTACCCCCTCCCCAGCCCCTGCAGGCAGCCCACACCACCGGGGACTACCATGCACCCCTGGTCATGTCCCGTAGGCTAGCCCATCCACCCTGGGCATGCCCCCCAGCCAGCCCACATGTCACCATGCACTAGTGAGCACTGACTCATGTCCCCCAGCACCCCCACCCATCCAGCATTGACGGGCACCTGCCAGCAGGCCCCGACTTATGTCCCCCAGCACCCCCACCCATCCATCATTGACGGGCACCTGCCAGCAGGCCCGACTCATGTCCCCCAGAACCCCCACCCATCCAGCATTGACGGGCACCTGCCAGCAGGCCCCGACTCATGTCCCCCAGCACCCCCACCCATCCAGCATTGACAGGCACCTGCCAGCAAGCCCTGGCTCATGTCCCCCAGCACCCCCACCCATCCGGCATTGACGGGCACCTGCCAGCAGGCTCCGACTCATGTCCCCCAGCACCCCCACCCATCCAGCATTGACGGGCACCTGCCAGCAGGCCACAACTAATGTCTCCCAGCACCCCCACCCATCCAGCATTGACGGGCACCTGCCAGCAGGCCCCGACTCATGTCCCCCAGCACCCCCACCCATCCAGCATTGACGGGCACCTGCCAGCAGGCCCGGACTCATGTCCCCCAGCAGCCCCACCCATCCAGCATTGATGGGCACCTGCCAGCAGGCCCCGACTCATGTCCCCCCCAACATGTCATAAAGATGCACATTCATGGGCCTCATGTCCACCAAAATACCACTGCACGCCACCCTAGTCTTGAGACCCGATCAAGTTTCCCATCCACCCCACACTGAAAGGCTTATTTCATGACACAAACCAAAAGTCAACTATGTACATCAACACATGTCTGTCACACACACACACACACACTGGGTGCCAGTGATTGTGTAAACCCACATTGTGACATGCAGTAAACCAATCAGTGAATACCACACATGGAAGTAATAAATCAAAATGTATTTTGCACAAAATGAAGTAAATGGAATGAAAACATGAAAAATATTTTAAACAAGAAAAGAAATGCATGTCCAAAAATGAAAAAAATAAATGAAGTCTCAATCCAAAGTAATCGAAAAGAAAGTTGGTCTAAACACTCCGTCCACCAAAGCAAATCCAAATGAAACGTAAATTTTAAAATCCATTGATCCATGGTGATTTAAAATACATTTTTTGTCATCAATCCACAGTTCAACTATGTACAAAGATTGATTCCAGGGTCCATGAGCCCAACGAATGAAATGAAACCTATCAAAAAAATCGTACCTAATGAAGAACTATATACAAAAACGTGGGGCATTGTAAAAGTGTCCCAAAACAAATAAAAACAGAAAGGAAACCTAACTAACTATATACAATGGGGGCGGGCAAGTCCTACTGCTCACTCTGTGATGTTCCGGGCCAGGGCATCATCGAACTCCATGTCGATGTCCTGGAGGCGGGCCTCTGCCCTGGCCCGGAGGTCTCGCAGGGATGCAGTCATGGCCTGTTCCAACTCCCAGCGAGTTGCCTCAAGGCACTCAGCCCGCCACACGCTTTGCGCATGGAGAACTCTGCCCTGACCATGGTGAGCCACGCCTCTTCCACCCGCCACCGCTCCGCATCTATCCGCTGGCCCAACCGCAACCACACGGAAGACACTCCCATTCCAGGGTCCTCCTGCCCTCTGGCCGATGCCTGCCCCTCTGATGTTGATGGCCCCTAGCCATCATCGCTCCCACCTTGAGCCTGCTGCTGCTGCTGTCCATGTGCCCTGTCCGATGATGCCTGCACATCCTCCATCTGCTGGTCTCAAGTTGGTGGTGTGTCCACCCCGGCTGGACCTCCGACTCACGACTGTGGCAGGGATGGGATCTCCACCAATCTGGCTGTGTTGGTGAGGCCAGGTCCACAGGGGGCCCTGGTGGACTCTGGGCCGGAGGACGGCAGGGAGAATGACTGGCGCATAGTCTCCACAGAGGAGGAGAGGTCCGCCAGAGTGCGCGACACATGTAGGAACCCTCCGACCATGGCCCCTCCCAACTGTGCCAGGTGATGGCGTGTGGTCCCCCCAGGAAGCACGCACATCATCATGAATGACACGCGTGCGCAACGTGACACCAATCAGGATGGAGCCCATACGGTCATGGGACTCCTCGTCCGCAGGTAGTGGAGAGCCAGATGACGTGGCCCTCCCCCATACCTGCGGACAGGCCTGGGATGGGGCATCCCTGCTGGTGCATGGTGGTGCAGACACAGGATCTGGGACAGCGACATGCACAGGCCCCTCTGCGGTGACCTGTATGGCCTCCTGCCCCTGGCCCTGGACTGCACCACTTGCACCAGTGGTACTACCCCCACCAGGCCCCATGTGCGGCTCAGTAGCGGGCTCCTCCTCCTCTGTGGAGACCACACACCTGGATGTCTCTGCACCGTCTTGCGCCATTGCAAGCCCCTGTGGGGGATCACCCAGCCCTTCCGCTACAGCCGTAGCGGCAGACGCGGCACCAGTCCCCTCGTTCCCGGATGATGGCAATTCCTGCCTGGTGGAGGCATCCCCGCCGCTTTGCTCCAGAGCGCCGTCTCCACCCTCTTCTTCACTCGACGCTGCATAGAGGGAGACATAGAACACAAACATCAGGGTACTGTACAATAGTCCCCTAGACAGGAAGCAATAACACATGAGTAGCACTGTCAAACGTCACTTCCATCCTGTCCCTCGACAACACATGGGTAAATGCAGGCAACACACATGCAGATACAGGCACGGCACATGCAATCAACATCAGCATCCATGTACAAGGGCCTCTATTGACATAAAGGTTTGACTTAAAACTCACATGCATCAAGGCTCATACTGATCCCATGCACACACATCACCGGAGGGTCATGCATCAGGGCTCGTACACCACAGACACAGTGGATACAAGGGTGACTAGACTGCATAAGTGAATCAACACATTGTCACGGACATGTGTCATGCATCCATGGGGTTTCAAAGTCACACACACGCTTCTCAGACACACAGACATGTACACCATACATGTACATGAGAGCCTCACCCATCTCCCACCCCCCATCCATGTCCAAGAACAGAGACAGGCATGTATTCATGTGTGCATTCCGCATGCACCTCCCCATGTTGCATCAGAACACATGCACCATCAATGTGGTTCCAGCATGACTGGTCTCACATCCAGCACCATGATGTCCCTGCACACAAAACATCCATACATGGCCCATGTCACACATACAGGCAAGCAGCTGACTACCAGCAGACTGCAACATGCCCTGTTTCACACAGCAATGCATGGCCACTTACCGCTCAACTCCAGATGGGTATGCCTGTCAAGGACCTGGGCGTGGAGCGCTGGGCTAATACGTTCCAGGACCCTCATCTGGATGTTGCTCAGGCTGACCCGGCACCCCTCTGCATCCTCTTCCTTCATGAGGTGCCGGGCCTTGCTGAGGGTCCTGGACCTGAAGTCCTCCCAGCGCTTCCGGACATGCTTGATGTTGTGGGTTGCCACCCCCTCTGCATTGATGGCAACCACTACATCCTCCCAGATCCTCTCCCGTCCTTCCTTGTTGGCGCGTGATGGTGTGAAGAGGGCATCATAATGCCCCCGGACTTGCTCCACCAGGACACCAACTTCCTTGTTGCTGAAGCTGGTAGCCCTCTGCCTCTCTGCCTGGGGGTCACCAGTGGTCTCAGATGGTGTTTGCCCCGACATGGCGACCCCCGAGGCAGGTGTGGTTGGGCAACTGGGTCCTGGGGCTGGGCTGTGGAGTGATGGTATCCCAGTCGGGAGTCTTCTGTTCCAGCAGGGGTGGACACAGCAACTGGACCCCTGCAGATGGCTGATGTGCAGGCACCAAATAGCAGGGCACGTGGGCAGCAGGCAGGCAGCAGCAGATGGCAGGTGGGAGCGTGCTCGGGACTCTGGGGGCAGGAAAATGGCCTTTTGGGCAGGAGCGTGGTCTTCCGTATGTTGTCCCGTGGCCAGCTTGATACGGAGTGATTTGGCACATAAAGAAAGTGCACGTCAGCGTGTAATTAGAGGAAAGGCCCTTAGCGCGTAAGCGCATCTGTGACGTAACGCACACAGGCGTTTCCCACAACACAGGTGCATGTTCATTGTACAAGTCAAAAAACTGCATGTCCGGGTGGCACTGCATGTAATTGGAGGAAAGACACCATTTTCTTGTACGTGCTTTTTGTGGAGAGCGAGCGGGTGATTGATGTACTTCTTGTCGGTTCACACCCGATTACTTCACAACGGTTCCAGTTTGTACTCCCTGTTTACTTAGACAGCGTTCATTTCTTCTTTTGGCTGGGGTGTTGGCAACGCGCACATGCACATCTTTTTCACGTTCTTTTCCAGGCAGAAGGTGAGTCGCGCACATACTTTGTGTTTCTGGATGCCACAGCGTAGTGCGGGTTCATTTTTCTCCACGCACGTAGTCTACCAGGGGTTGCGTGCACGTTTAATTTTGTTTACGGGGTGCCTGTGCATTGCGTGACCCATCATCTTCCCCCAGAGGTCACAGACATCCTTGCTAGAGCACTAGGGTACGAATTCCATCTAGTACCCTACCCCTTTCACCCCAATTGCCCAGGACAATTATTTACTGCAACTCCCATATGCACAACAACATCAGTGCCATGGTTGGGAGGAGACCAAGCAGTAAGGGAGGCAAAGGTGGCCGACCTCCAAAAGGTGGGTGCGGTAGGGGACGTGGCCAGGATGTGCAGGGTGGCCCAAGAGGCCAGTGTGTGGAGGACGAATCGGGCCCACATATGTCCCCCCCCCAATGGTTGTGGAAAATGTAGCTGACACCATCCCAGCTCAGCCCTTGTTAAACCGGCCCATATTGTCAACTGAACCAGCACAGGATGACTCCCAGGCTGACTTCCGTGTCACCAAGTCTAAGCAACGTGTGGCGGTGAAAGTTGCTGTCACCAGGCCAAGTGGATCTGGGTCTGCAATGTCATCTGCTGCCCCAAGTAGCCAGGGTGAGGAGGCTGTAGGTGCCATTGATTGCACCCATGTGGCTCTACGTCCTCCCAGGGCCAATGAGCACATATATCAAAACCGCAAGCACTGGCATTCAATCAACGTGCAGGTAGTATGTGATGCCAAGGGAATAATCACTTCAGTATATGCCAACCATCCAGGGTCAAACCGGGACCTGGAAGCTGGGTGGCATGGCAACACATGGCTGATTGGTGAGTATAAATGCTTCTGCACATGCATGCATGTCAGATACTGAGTAATGTGACAACACCAGTAATGATAGCCATCATCACCTCCCCAGGGGACAGGGGACAGTGCCTACCCTCTGAGCACCTACATGATGACGCCAATTCGGAACCCCACCACACCACCCGAGGTAAGATACAACACAGCCCATAGTGCAACCCAGGGCATAGTGGAGCGCACATTCGGAGTGCTCAAGTGACGCTTTCGCTCCCTTGACTGCTCTGATGGGCAGCTGCTATACGCGCCACCAGTAGTGTGCAGGATCATAGTGGCAGCATGTGTCCTGCACAATGTTGCAACACACTGGCGCGTGCCAGTGGACATGGTGGTGCCCCCACATCCCCAACCACATGCACGGCTGCTGCGCATGGGAGGTGAATGGGCACGTGGTGAGGCAGCCTGTACCCAGCTTGTGGCAAATGACTTCACCTAAAATCCCACCCCTGCAGAGTGCACACAGGCCTGGCACATACCAGCTGACAATCAATGATGATGACAAAAGGGACAGTCAACTGTCACACCCAAAGCAGCCTGAGATTGTTCACCTGGAAGTGTTACAT
The DNA here is from genome assembly GCF_040938575.1 of Ambystoma mexicanum. Classification (NCBI taxonomy): domain Eukaryota; kingdom Metazoa; phylum Chordata; class Amphibia; order Caudata; family Ambystomatidae; genus Ambystoma; species Ambystoma mexicanum. Next base: position 657,485,954 of record NC_090932.1, on the reverse strand, counting down.
TGTGTGCATCGAAAACCTACTTAAAGAAACCCAATGCTGTGTCACAAAAAGAAACACATTCATGCAGCAGGAATGATTACCCCCTTGCAAAATACCACTTCAAAATAGTGCCATGTCACCCAACCCCTCCCCATCTCAGCTACCCAACACACCATGGCATGGCATAAAATGTGAAAGCAACTAAATGAATGCACAACAAATGACACAAGTGTCACAAAGAGCAATGTCCCTAATGTAAACAGTCCACAGACAATATGCTCTCAGTAATCAATAAGAAACACCACACATGAACAAATACTTACCAGCAACACAAAACAGCAGTACAGGATGAAAGCATGGCAACATATGACAGCAAAAAATTAAAGTAGTGCAAGTCTCACAACCTGACTAAGGCAGCACATCGACCCCTTCCAACTGCAGAGTGTTGCTGTCAGGCAAATGTCTCAGTGTACTGCATACAACATGAACTGCATCTGCAAAGGAGACGGCCTTGTGAAGACATGAAGAACCTACATGTATATAAGGAGAAAGACATGAATGCACAAGCACATATCAATACACCATGCAGTGTAGAATCCAACACCAATCCCCACTAGGGATGCACACACAGTTTTGACTACAGACTGCCCATACAACTCATGGGAGCCCAATGTCACTGTGTAAGTTACTGTCACTTGGTCACACCCTTTGCAAGCCCATGGAAAGGGGAAGCAGGAAGGGTGTGTGTGTCAGGAAACCAAGCATCTAACCCAAAGACAGGACAAGCCTGCATGTGCTCAGCTGGAATACACAGTGGATGCCCACAGGAGCCACACAAAGCAACACACTGTAAAAAATAAATAAAAATAAATAATAGAAAATGGGCATTTGTGGACCAGGGGTTGGGGGGGGCAGGCCACCCAGGAGGCACGAAGAACAGGATGCATCCCAACACCCACATGTTTGGATGCTGAAAAAAAAAACTCCATGCGCTTATTGCCTGCACGGCTACACTACAGTGGGAGAACTGCTGTCGCTGTCATCACCCTCTGCTGCTGCATCAGCAGGTGGCCATGATATGGGAGGCAGCCCACGCAAAGCCCTGGTATGGTCCTCCATGGCAGAAAGCATGGACGTCTGGAAGGTTTGGTTCTGCAGGATGATGGTACGGAGATCCCCATGCAGCACATCACGGGTAGCACGCATTTCTGCCCGCATGGCCTCGCGTGATGCTCGGATCTCCTCACGAGTTGCCTGCAGCTCAGCTAAGAGCGAACGTGTGAGTTGCTCCAGCTGCTGTTCTGACCTAAAATTCCGGGAAACCTCGAGTTCACCCAGAGTATCTCTGAGGGACCCGTGCTCTAACCCCAGGGCTTCCCTGTGGGCCTGTGAGTCCACAGATATGGCTGCACGCAGAGTCTCCAGTGCAGCCCGTCGGTCCCTGTTGGACTCCAACATGTCCTCCCTGTGTGAGTGGCAAATGGACTCTGTTGCCTGCTGCTGGAGCTCCATTTGCCTTTCAGGGGTGAGAATGGAAGTGGCCACCCTATCCAGTGCCTGAGCCATCATTTCACACGATGCCCCCTGTTGTGCTGTTATACTGTTCATGGAGTTCTCCCACATAGTATTGCCTGGTGGCGCACGGACACTGCGTTGGCGGGCACCACACCTGTTTGGGGCAAGGCGATCTGCACCTTGCTGTGCTGGCACTGCCTGAGGCTGCGGGACTGCATTCATCCTTTGATCTGCTGGCCCAGGAACAGGAGCAAATATTGTGGAGTGTGACCCTATATCCTTAACCACCAAAGGCGGACTTTCCAACACTGAAATCCCCATAGAGGGGTCTACCCACGGTGCAGGTGGGTTGGACAGAACATCATCCCTGCCAGAAACACTCACCTGCAATGGCACATATGTCTCACTGTCTGATTCAGCACCTGATTCATAGAGGTTTGCAGAGGTGTACCCTGAGACACCCGTGGACAATATGGTCTGCAGGAGGATTGGGTTTTCACCCACCACCACCCTACGTCCTCCACTGGTGCCCGGTTGTGGCTGAGATTCCTCCTGGGTCTGCACCATCTCCTCCTCCTCAACAGCATCAAGTGCCTCATCACCTGCAAAAACATGAAAAACAACAAATGGAAACAGGCATGAGCACCATAGCACACACATAGGCCTTACGAGGCAGAGATCCAGTACATAAATTGCACATGTCCCACATGACTATAACCCTGGCATGCATGCACTGTCAATGAGTTGGAAGGGGAGGCAAAAAGCACACACTGAGGACACCAAGATGTAAAAACAACAAATGTGCAGTATGCTGGATAGCACTGGCAGCACACATTAGCCTGTGAGTGGCATGTCCAGTACACATACTTGACACATGCCATCACACAGATGTCACGTAGCATAGCCATGGTACATTTGACAAATACGGCCCTATGGTAGAAAATCAGTACTGTCACACATCCATGTGAGATGGACATGATGAGATGAAACATGCAAAATAGTGTCACAAAACAGACATGTGCCACACGCTGCAAAAGATCCAGTGCTCACTGATACAGTGATGGCAGGCAGATGAATACATCAATGGTTGGTCACTTCAACATGACAGAAGACAACAGTCATGTTCAACATTCAAACAGGGCCCAAAAATGATTGTGTACAGCCCATTACTCAATCAGCCTGAATGGTTAAATCATTCCCATAACAAGGTAATAAATGTGGGTTATTGTAGGGTGTGATGTATGACAGAAGTATGTCACATATGTGGTAGTACGTCAAAAATAAAATGTGTCCTTAAAATGGCAAGGATTGAAACAATCAGGCTGAATGAACAGGAAAACATTTTGAACAATGTAGTTGTAAAATGACAGTTGAAGGGCAACTGCAGTAATCTAGTGCAATTTGGCAACTGTGGTCAGAAGGGATACTGTCATACCCAAACCCAAGGCCAGGGAATGGTTTTGAGGGATCACATGGGTGGCCCATACCAGTCATGACTACACAGCCTCACCTGGCACTCAATCAGAACACATCACCCAATCAACATACACATGGATTGAACACACATGCATGGGCACTCACCGGACAATGCTTCAAAATATGGTAGGTCTCCCACGCCTCGGATCTGTTCCTCTGTGATGAAGGCTCCAGCGACAGACTCATGTTCAGTCATTTGGTCGTCCTCTGGTGGAGACCCACCGCCAGTCACCAGAGTAGAGGCATGATTGGAAGCCAGCTTGTTCTTTGCTCTGCGTTTCAGGTCATTCCACCGCTTATAGCAATCATTAGCTGTGCGCTTCACAAATCCAAGGGCAATAATGTTGTCTACGATGGTCTGCCAGTGGGCCCTACGTTGAGCAGGCGTAGTCTTGCACCCTGCAGTCACCACCATTTTGCAGCTATGTGCCAACACATAGGCCACAAGTGCATCTAGTTCGGCATCATTGAAGCTAGGCTCCCTTGACGTGCCGGAGTGTGTAGCCGTGTCTGTTGTCCCAGCCTGTAGTGCAAGAGCACCCTTCTTCTTCTTGGAAGGTGGTGCAGATCCTGAGTGGCTAACGCCGCTCTGGTTGGTAGGGGCAGTAGCGCAGGTGGACTGGGTACTCGAAGTTTGCAAAGGCACAATGACCAAAGGTCGCAATGCAGGCATTGGCTGCAGGGTGATGTTGGCAGGACCAACCTCGGTGTGAAGTACTTGGACCAACACTGTCCCGCGGGGGGAGACTATTAACTTGGGTGGATAGAGCTGCAGCTGCCCCTGCAGCCTCCTCACCCTGGCTTCTTGGGGCAGCAGATGAGACTGCTGCCCCAGATCCACGTGGCCTGGTGACATCAACTTTCACTGCCACACGTTGCTTAGACTTGGTGACATGGAATTCAGCCTGGGAGTTATCCTTTGCCGGTTCAGTTGACAATATGGGCTGGTTTAACAAGGGCTGAGCTGGGATGGTGTCAGCTACATTTCCCACAACCATTGGGGGGGGTAGGTGGGACTGATTGGTCCTCCACACACTGGCCTCTTGGGCCACCCTGCACATCCTGGCCACGTCCCCTACCGCGCCCAGCTTTTGGAGGTCACCCACCTTTGCCTCCCTTACTGCTTTGTCGCCTCCCAACCATGGCACTGATGTTGTTGGGCGTATGGGAGTTGCAGTAAACAATTGTCCTGGGCAATTGGGGTGAAAGGGGTAGGGTACTAGATGGAATTCGTATCCTAGTGCTCTAGCAAGGCTGTCTGTGACCTCTGGAGGAAGATGATGAGTGACGCAACACACAGGCACCCCAAAACCAAAATTAAACGTGCACGCAACCCCTGGTAGACCACGTGCATGGAAAAATTTACCCGCACTAAGCTGTGGCCGCAGAAACACAAAAATAAGCGTATGCATGATACACGCAGCCTACAATGACCTCTGAAGGGGTACGCGACACACGGGGCCAACCACAGTTGGAAAATACGTGTGCGACTCACCGTCTGCCTGGAAAAAGAATGTGAAAAAGACACGCATGTGCGCGTTGGCAACACCCCCGCCAAAAGAAGTAATGAACGCTGTCTGAGTAAACAGGGAGTACGAACTGGAACCGTTGTGAAGTAGTCGCATGTGAACCGACAAGAAGTACAAGAATCACCTGCTCGCTCTCCACAAAAAGCACGTACAAGAAAATGGTGTCCTACGTGTATCTTTTAAGCCAGTCCACACATGCCACATCACTTACGCGCATACGCGCTAAGGGCCTTTCCTCCAATTGCACGCAGTGCCACCCGGACGTGCAGTTTTTTCACGTGTACAATGAGCATGCACCCGTGTGGTGGGAAACGCCTGTGTGCGTTATGTCACAGACGCGCTTACGCGCTAAGGGCCTTTCCTCGAATTACACGCTGACGTGCACTTTTTTCACGTGCCAAATCACTCCATATCAAGCTGGCCACGCGACAACACATGGAAGACCACGCTCCTGCCCAAAAGGCCATTTTCCTGCCCCCTAGAGCCCCGAGCACGCTCCCACCTGCCATCTGCTGCTGCCTGCCTGCCGCCCACGTGCCCTGCTATTTGGTGCCTGCACGTCAGCCATCTGCAGGGGTCCAGTTGTTGTGTCCATCCCTGCTGGAACAGAAGACTCCCGACTGGAATACCATTGCTCCACAGCCCAGCCCCAGGACCCAGTTGCCCACCCACACCTGCCTCGGGGTCACCATGTTGGGGCAAACACCATCTGAGACCACTGGCGACCCCCAGCCAGAGAGGCAGAGGGCTACCAGCTTCAGCAACAAGGAAGTTGGTGTCCTGGTGGAGCAAGTCCTGAGGCATTATGATGCCCTCTTCACACCATTGGGCGCCAACAAGGAAGGACAGGAGAGGATCTGGGAGGATGTAGTGGTTGCCATCAACGCAGAGGGGGTGGCAACCCGTGACATCAAGCACGTTCGGAAGCGCTGGGAGAACTCCAGTTCCAGGACCCTCAGCAAGGCCCGGCACCTCATGAAGGAAGAGGATGCAGAGGGGTGCCGGTTCAGCCTGAGCAACATCCAGATGAGGGTCGGTCCTGGAACGCATTAGCCCAGCGCTCCACACCCAGGTCCTTGACAGGCAGACCCGTCTGGAGTTGAGCGGTAAGTGGCCATGCATTGCTGTGTGAAATAGGGCATGTTGCAGTGTGCTGTTAGTCAGCTGCTTGCCTGTATGTGTGACATGGGCCATGTATGGATGTGTGTGTGCAGGGACATCATGGTGCTGCATGTGAGACCAGTCATGCTGGAACCACATGGATTTTGAATGTGTTCCGATGCAACATGGGGAGGTGCATGTGGAATGCACACATGAATGCATGCCTGTCTCTGTTCTTGGACATGGATGGGGGGTAGGAGATGGGTGCTGCTCTCATGTAATTGTATGCTGTACATGTCTGTGGGTCTGAGAAGGATGTGTGACTTTGAAATGCCATGGATGCATGACACATGTCCGTGATGATGTGTTGATTCACTTATGCAGTCTAGTCACCCTTGTATCCACTGTGTCTGTAGTGTACGAGCCCAGATGCATGACCCTCCGGTGATGTGTGTTCACGGGATCAGCATGAGCCATGATGCATGTGAGTTTGAAGCCAAACCTTTATGTCAAAAGAGGCCCTTGTACATGGATGCTGATGTTGATTGCATGCGCTGTGCCTGTTTTTGCATGTGTGTTGCCTGCATTGACACATGTGTTGTGGAGGGACATGATTGAAGTGACGTTTGACAGTTCCACTTTTGTGTTATTGCTTCCTGTCTAGGGGACTATTGTACATTACCCTGATGCTTGTGTTCTATGTCTCCCTCTACGTAGCGTCGAGTGAAGAAGAGGGCGGAGACGGCGCTGTGGAGCAAAGCGGCGGGAATGCCTCCACCGGGCAGTGACGCAAGGCCCAGCCACCCTCCCAGGAATTGCCATCATCCGGGAGCGAGGGGACTGGTGCCGCGTCTGCCACTATGGCCCACAGGACTTGCAATGGCGGAAGACGGTGCAGAGACATCCAGGTTGGTGGTCTCCACAGAGGAGGAGGAGCCCGCTACTGAGCCGCACATGGGGCCTGGTGGGGTAGTACCACTGGTGCAAGTGGTGCAGTCCAGGGCCAGGGGCAGGAGGCAGCACAGGTCGCCGCAGAGGGGCCTGTGCATATCGCTGTCCCTGACCCTGTGACTGCACCACCATGCACCAGCAGGGATGCCCCGTCCCAGGCCCGTCCGCAGGTAGGGGGGAGGCCCACGTCATCTGGCTCTCCACTACCTACGAACGAGGAGTCCCATGACCGTATGGGTTCTGTCCTGATTGGTGTTGCGTTGCGCACGCGTGCCATCCGTGATGACGTGCGTGCTTCCTGGGGGGATCACGCACGCCTTCATGAAGAGCTGCGTGGCAACATGGCACAGTTGGGAGGGGCCATGGTCGGAGGGTTCCTACATGTGTCGCGCACTCTGGCAGGCCTCTCCTCCTCTGTGGAGTCTATGCGCCAGTCGTTCTCCCTGCCGTCTTCCGGCCCAGATTCCACCAGGGCCCCCTGTCGACCTGGCCTGACCAACACAGCCAGCTTGTTGGAGATCCCATCCCTGCCACAGTCGGGAGACAGAGGTCCAGCAGGGGTGGACACCCACCAACTGGAGACCAGCAGATGGAGGATGTGCCGGCATCATCGGACAGGGCACATGGACAGCAGCAGCAGCAGCAGGCTCAAGGTGGGAGCGATGATGGCTCGGGCCAATCAACATCAGAGGGGCAGCCATCGGCCAGAGGGCAGGAGGACCCTGGAATGGGAGTGTCTTCTGTGTGGCTGCGGTTGGGCCAGCGGATAGATGCGGAGCAGCGGCGGGCAGAAGAGGCGTGGCTCACCATGGTCAGGGCAGAGTTCTCCATGCACCGGGCGGGCATTGAGGCATTCTGAGTGCCTTGAGGCAACTCACAGGGAGTTGGAACAGGCCATGACTGCATCCCTGCAAGACCTCGGGGCCAGCGCAGAGGCCCACCTCCGGGACATCGACATGGAGTTCGATGATGCCCTGGCCCGGATCATCACAGAGTGAGCCGTAGGACTTGCCCGTCGCCATTGTATATATATTGTATATAGTTAGTTAGTGTTAGGTTTCCTTTCTGTTTTTATTTGTTTTGGGATGATTGGACAATGCCCCACATTTTTGTATACAGTTCTTCATTAGGTATGTTTTTTTTATAGGTTTCATTTCATTCGTTGGGCTCATTGACCCTGGTATCAATCTTTTTACATAGTTGAACTGTGGATTTATGACAAAAAAATATTTTAAATCACCATGGATCAATGGATTTTAAAATGTACGTTACATTTGGATTTGCTTTGGTGGACAGAGAGTTTGGACTAACTTTCTTTTCGATTACTTTGAATTGACACTTCATTTATTTTTGTCATTTTTGGACATGCATTTCTTTTCTTTTTTAAAATATTTTTAATGTTTTCATTCCATTTTGATTTATTACTTCCATGTGTGGTATTCGCTAATTGGTTTACTGCATGTCACAATGTGTGTTTACACAATCACTGGCAACCAGTGTGTGTGTGTGTGACAGACATGTGTTGATGTACATAGTTGACTTTTGGTTTGTGTCATGAAATAGGCCTTTCAGTGTGGGGTGGATGAGAAACCTGATTGGGTGTCAAGACTGGGGTGGCGTGCAGTGGTATTTTGGTGGACATGAGGCCCATGAATGTGCATCTTTATGACATGTTGGGGGGGACATGAGTCGGGGCCTGCTGGCAGGTGCCCGTCAATGCTGGATGGGTGGGGTGCTGGGGGACATGAGTCGGAGCCTGCTGGCAGGTGCCCGTCAATGCTGGATGGATGGGGGTGCTGGGGAACATGAGTCGGGGCCTGCTTGAAGGGGCCCCTGAGGGACCCTCGCATGTGGAAACAAGGCACAATCACCACACACGAACTGATACGCCAGACACGAGGTTGTATTCCCAAAAGCTAGGGTTTATTGCAAGCAAATAGTCTCAGTTGGCCAACTGGGTCCCTAGTCCCGTGACGTGTGTTACCAAACCTCGGGGGACGCAAGAGCAAACAGAATCGTACAACTGTTACATATATACAAAGCAAGCATCTTACAATCAGTAGTGACACATCCAATACCGCCCCTAACACATTTCCTTTGAATTGGGCATAATGATTGACAATGGTGACGAGTATGACACCTTCAAACATTAATTTAGCAACAGTTTGCAATTTCGTGAACCTACAGTCTGTGCGTAGGGGAGAGACACATTCCAGGCCTTGCTATCTCCTGGTTTCTATTTGTGTGCTGGCGGTCAACTTTCTCCTCAGAGCTCTACAGGGCTCAGGAAAGTGGGGCCGCAGAGAAGAGCAAAGAAGTACATAATTCAAGTCATTTAATGTTCGCTTCGAGCATTTCTACTGTGCTTCCGAGATTAGCTGGCACCAGCTGTAATGACTAGAATGCCTTGCTGCTTACTTTCCAAGGATATGTGAGGGAGGAGACCGGGCATTTCTGTCTGGGTTACTGCATTACGTTTCAACATGTCTCTCGCGTCCTTGCGTTATGCACCAGTGGAGCAGAATAATATTTCAGCAAAGCAGTTTTGACATGAAGCAAAAAGCAAACTTTAGAGAAAACAAAATGGCGATTTCAGTCACCTTAAAATGGCAGCACTTAAGTCAACCTTATGGCTACATATCTCTAATACTAAACACATGAGGCGGTTGGTCTTCGGTCAATTAAGTACATTGCCTTACGATCAAGGGGTTTCTACTTTTTTCTGGACTGACAAACCATCCTTTTGGCCGTATGCCAAACACCTCATCCATACATTGCATCCTCCTCTGACCAAGTATCTGAGTCAGATTCTGAATCTTGCACACTACTTGTCTCCTCTTCATTGTCACCAATATCGATTGACATGAATTCTTTTACTGTCTTCAATTCATCATTACCATGAGTGTTTGTTTTAATAGTGTTTTTCCTTTCCATCATCTGTACACATCCCTCGCTTATTTCAGTGCATATTATAGTTAAGTAGTGTATGCAGCAGCAACATGTCATGAATATTCCTAGCACAGCTGCTAAGATCGCAAATAATTTCCATCCCCATGATCGTAATACTTCCCAGAACCAGGAATTTATGTTTAATTCCCAACTTCCTTCAGGAGGGTGAAGGTCAGAGCTTAAAACTTGCAATTTTCTTATCGCTTCGAAAATCGTGGGGGAGGAGTCGCTTACGAATACCCAGCACGCGGATCCCACGATTTTGCAAACACCACCACAATCAACCAGAATTACATCAAGAGCCATTCTATTTTGAAATGACATTAATCTGATTCCTCTTTCCTCTAATTTCATAATGTATAATATATCTGTTGTTTCATTTATTGTTTCCTCTAATATTCTGGACAGTCGTCTTATATTATAAGAATGTATTGCTTCACCCCAAAATGGTATGAATGACTTTGCTATATCCTCCATGATCAAACCTCCTTCCTCATTTCGTCGGGGTCTTGACCTGGCAAATTTGGCTGTCTGCTGTTCTCGAGAGGAATACCCCAGGGAATAAGAATCCTAAGTAACAAGTACCTCTGCAGATTCTAGGTAACCAGGGATACACCTTTTCTCCACATATAAAATATTCCAGATCTCCTACATAAATTGGCTCTACCTCTTTATTAACAACTGCTATATTCATGCATATAGTGAATATTCCCACTGAATAAGAACCCTTCTTCCTTAGGCAAAAAGGGACAGAACGTGGACTGTAATTTACTATATAAGAGGGGGGCACTGCGTCTTTATTTCCTTCTGGGTTCATATGAAACGTGATCACAGATGATTTATGGGTTACAAATAATCTGTCTTGTGGCGTCACTACTTGATCAATCGTGCTTTTTGAAATATGGAACAACCTACGGGTTTCATGATGATTTAATCAAATTCATTCATATTCGTTCTATCTAATTAACCAGTTTCACTTTCGTTCCATTTCCCATAATATAATGCACTCAAAGAAGCGTAGCATGCAGAACTCAATGGCAGGGGCTTCACATACCAACCAATCCCCTTACCACCATGCTGTGGCAAGTGGGCACAAACCCAACAATTCTTTTTTCTTAATATTGAATGTGTCATATTCATTATTAGCAGTAATGTGTTATTTCCATAACCTTCCCTGTGTCTTTCTTCCATTGGGGACAAGGTGTAAGTGATCACATGAACCGGGCTTTCAGTAGTGGAAATGTTTCTAACAGGCAAGAGCACTTCTAATGGGTGTATTTCTTCCAAGTACCATACTACCAATACTGTCATTATTGAGGCTTATATACTCATTATGCACATTATTATCGTTAAGATCAGCATACAATTTTACTGACAATTTCCTTTTTGTAACCTGTTATGCGCTATGTTTAATTCATTATCAGCAGTGGTGCAGGAGGAGGCAAAAGCTGGTTCTGGCATTCTTCTCTCCCGATTCTTCTTCTTCAGCAATGTTTGTCGTGAATATCTCTTCTCGTTGCACTCGTTCGAATGTCAATAAGTTCGGTAATTGTCCTCAGTCTATTCAGCCAGTTCTTAGCCGCCTGGATTGCTATGCGTTGGGCAAGATCTCTGTGCATTTTCACATTGCACAAAGAACTCTGGAGCAGTTATCAAATGCCTTTGTACCATGGAAACCCCTCTCGTCCCCAAGGGGTGATCTGCACATGGATTTTTTTTGCACCGAGGAGCCTCATTTTTTGGGCTGTCCGATTTGCACAACCCTCACGCCGCTCTCCTCTAGGCCTCCGGTTCCTACTTCATCCGTGATAGGAAACAGAGGCAACAAAAAGATCAAAAGAATAGAACATTTGATCACTCCTTCCTTCACTTCCGCAGATTACATCGCCTTGCTCCTGGTATCGTGTGATCAATGAATAGTGCAGATGCACTTCCAGACTCAAGCTCGGAGTCAACTTGTGGCGCAATGACAGATGATGGTGGGCGCCCAAGTGATGATGCAAATTTTATTTCAGGCTGTGGCGCAACAATAGATGCTGGGCGCCAAAGCGGTACACGTTTTGTGTCAGCCAGCAGTAATGCAGATTCTGCTGGACAACGTTAGAGCACTCTTTGCCCTTCCTCTTTTACAGCAATCTTTTCAGGCTTTGTTTCAGGATCAGGCAAATTTTGTGGCAAAGAGCTGGCAACTGTCTCTTTCGTTTCTGGGACCGCTGTCTCTTTCTGGTCATCTCGATCAGGCAGTTTTTCAGATGGTGACAGGACCTTCTTAGCGTGCGTCGCATGGATCCACGCTTTCCTCCCGTCCACACGAATTGCCGTTTGCGTATTTAAGAGGATCAAATAGGATCCACGCCACCTTGGTGCAAGCAATGTCTTCCGTTCAAAGTTCTTGATAAGCACCCACTCTCCGGGTTCCAATGCATGTACCAGACCAGTGTATCTCATTGGTAATGCCTCCTGCACCTGCTGATGAATCAAATGCAATTTTTGTATTAACAGATTACAATAAATGCTGAGCACAGGGTATTCAAGCTCCCTCAACCATTTCGGCTGTGGTGTGCCGGTCTCTCCATGACTATTCCTTATGGGGAGAGCCCAGTTCTTGCCTGCACAGATGTACACATGCACAGTAACGCTATTGGTAATGTGTCTACCCAACTTAACTTGTTCCCTGCACAGATCTTGCTTATTTTGGCTTTCAGAATATTGTTGTGGCGTTCAATAAGACCGGCACTCATGGGGTGTCTAGAACAATGGAATTGCTTCTCAATCTGGAGACCTGCGCAAATCTGTAATATTACTGCGCCCACAAAATGCGGACAGTTTTCTGACCATATGACACGGGGCAGACCAAAACGGGAGAAGTACTCCTTCAACATTACTTTTGCAGTGCTCATGGCGGTACATTCTTTTAGTGGATATGCTTCCACCCATTTACTGAATGCATATATAACTACTAAGACATACTTTAAGTTTTGGCATCTCTCCATCTTTCTATGAAATCATGATGGATTACCTCAAAAGGCATAGAGGGAGGACCAAAACTGCCTGTTGGAGTCACCGTTCCCTTCCCCACATTGTGTTGTAGGCATGTGATACAGTTCTGAGCCATCCTTTTGGCATTCTTTTTTATTTGTGTGTTCTCCCATACTGTGTCTAGATGCTGGACTATCTTTTTGGCACAAATATGTGTAGGGCTGTGGGCCATCGTGACCATTGCAGTTACATAGGAATTTGGTAACATCGAGTTTCTACTCTTCTTGTCTACCCAACAACCCTCTATATCTAATTCAGCAGAGCCCTCAGCCCACCCTTATATTTCATCTGCAGTGGCTTCTGCCTGCATTTCTTTGACAGTAACAATTCCATTCTCTATCATGCAGGGCACTTCCTCTGACCGTACTGTTAACATTTTGGTATTCAAGTCAGTGGCCGTTTGTTTTGCGATCCTGTCTGCAAATGCGTTTCCTTCTCCAACTTTGCATGTTACCTTTTTATGCGCCTCGCATTTCACTATTGCTAGGTGCTTTGGAAACATGAGTGCAGACAGCAATCGTACAATCAAAGGGCCATGTTGAATTCTGGCCCCATGCGATGTCAAGAAACCCCTCTCAGCCCAAAGTCGGCCAAAGTTATGAACCACGCCAAAGGCACATTGGCTGTCAGTATATATGTTTACACTTAGATTCTCAGAAATCTCACAAGCTCTGGTCAAGGCTATTATCTCCACTGCTTGTGCAGAGTTGTAGAGGATTCTTTTACTCTCCACAATGCTCTTTAATGTGGTGATAGTATAGGCAGCAGTTGATGTGCCATCAGGTAGTTTAAAACAGGAGCCATCACAAAACAGTTCTCCATCTGGCTCTTTTTGTGGGGTATCTCTTAAACCAATTCTCCCCTTCGTTTCTTCCTCAGTAACCATTAAGCAATCATGGGGAGGTATATCATTCTCACCAAGTTCTTTCGTGGGAAGTGGCATTAATTCTGCAGGATTCAAAGTGCTACACCTCATAATTTGGATGTGTGGAGCAAAAAGGACAATTTCATATCTAGTCAATTTAGCAGAGGTGAGGTGTTGCATCTGCGTTCTATTTAGTAGAACGTCTATGGCATGTGACACCATCAAAATTAAGGTGTGCCCCAATACCATTCCTTCAGTTTGTTTCACTGACGCAGCAGCCGCTGCAACAGTTCGCAAACATCTTGGTAGTGCATGCGCTACAAGGTCCAGCGTGGAAGAAAAATAGCTGCATGGCCTATTTCTTCCACCATGTTCCTGTGTCAAAACGGACAACGCACAACCTTCACTCTCATGTACAAACAATCTGAAAACTTTTTCATAATTTGGTGTGCCCAAAACTGGAGCAGAACACAATGCAATTTTGAGCAGATCAAATGCTCTCTGACATTCTTCATTCCACTGCAAAAGCACCACAACATCCTTCTTTGTAAATTCCACCATTGGCTTCACAATCAATGCAAAATTTACAATCCACTGCCGACAATGAGAAGCCATGCCTATTATGGCTCTGACTCCTTTTTGTGTCTTTGGAATAGGCATACCAGAAATGCTCTCTATTCTTTCTGGCGTCAGTCTTCTCCCTTCTCTCGAAAGTAGGTAACCCAAATAAGTCACCTCCTTTCAACAATATTGGAATTTCTTTAAGCTAGCTTTATTGCCCTGTTCTGCTAAATGGGTCAATAACAACACAGTACTCTTTGTACAAATTTCCTCTGTGTCTGCAGCGATCAATAAATCATCTATATACTGTAACAATACACAACCTGCTGGTAATTCTAGCATATCTAGTTGTTCTTTTAACGTACTGCTGTAAATACTCTGACTCCCTGTATAGCCTTGTGGAATGCGTGTGCATGTGAATGATTGTCCTCCTAGTGTGAAGGCGAACAAATATCTACTTTCCTTGTGTACTGGAATGCTGAAGAACGCATTCTTCAAGTCAATAACACTAAAGTACTCAGCTGAGGCAGGAATCATTGTCAAAACTGCGGTAACATCTGGAACCAATGGGAATTGAGGATCTACTACCTTGTTCAGTGCACGCAGATCAATTATGAAACGATACAGTACCTCATTACCTCCTTTCTTATACACCGGAAGAATGGGACTGTTACAAGTAAAGCCTGTAATCTCTTCAATCACTCCCAATTTTACCAAATCCGAAACAATACTTTTCAATTAATTTTCTCCTTCTGCTGAGATTTTATACTGTGGAACATGTGGTAACGTTACTCCTTCTTTCAGGGTAATTTTCACAGGCTCTATCTTCAAGCATCCCACATCATTGTCATTCACCGCCCATATACAAGTTGGCACTTCACGCAATTCTCCTGGCAATGGTTTGGACACAAATTCAGATACCGGTACATGTTGTGGTGAAATGGTCAGATATACTCCATCTGGTGTACAGTGGATAACTGCACTCAGTTTTTTCAATAAATTTAACCACAAAATATTCTTCCCACAATTCTCTGTTAAGAGAAATGGACAATATTCATTGAATGGGTCTAATGTCACTCGCTACTGGTTGGGACACTGGATTGATCACAGGGGTGCCTGCAAACCGTGCTGAAATATTTCTTTGCCCTGACAGTGGTATTTCTGGAACCAAGTGATGATCTATTGAGCACTTTTGTGCCCCTGTATCTACGAGAAAGCTATGCTCTCCATTCCCGACTTTCATATCTATGTAGGGTCTTTTCTGATTCACGGGAATAGACACTGGTTCCGACCCCTGCCTTGGGCTGTCCTATTGGGGAAACAACACATCATCCAATGTGTAATCGCTACTATTACTATAGTACGCACCTGAGTGGGTATCAAAAATGTTCCCGCCCCTACCTCTATTCCCATTTTGCGTGTTTTGATGGCTCTGATTCTGAGCAGAGGTTTGATTCTGAGCTTGGTTCTGATTTTGGGTACCATTCCATTGACTATTTTGGTGCTGCTTGTAAGCGATATTCAATCAACACTACAGCCAAGTCAATGCCTAGTCTGGGATGCTGAGGAAAACCCTTATTAATGTATTTTTATGTCTAGTTCAGTACTCTGGATGACCACCCTCGTATAACACCCCCTCTTAGAATCCCCCTGACCCCACTGAGCCAGGAAGTAGGTTTGTTTTGCAAATTAAAAGGTTTATTTGAGAATTTAAACAATATATATATCACACTTTATAATAAATTAATGTCTGATAGTACACTTAGACATATGATATTGATCAACAATGGGTAATCTGGCACTAGCACCCTTCTTTACAATCAATGAGGAGTTAGTATAGGATGGATAAAGTAGCAAAAATACTTTTATGATTTCAAGGGAAAAGCAATGAGGAATAAAATGCAGTACAGAAATACCTGATATGATTTTAGCAAAAGATAAGATAATCACTTTTTCTCGGGCAATTCAACCCCCTCCCCTATGCAATGTAAGAAATGGAAGGAGATGGAAAGAGGAGCACACAGTTCTCAGGAATGCAATCAAATACAATACGAAATTCAGTTCCCCCCCAGCCAGCTTAGAGGAAACAGGTAGGAGTTTGAAACACAGGCCCAAAATGCTTTTTAAATGTGATGGCAATGGATGGGAGAATGTGCCAACTGATTTTAATTCCCTCTAGAGATTCAGGGTGAATGGGAGATGCGTGTTGGTATTAGTTCAGGCTCACTTTAACAATGCTCTATGAGTTATTACCAAGTTGCAACGAATTTTAACAAAAGTAAGAATGGAGCTGCTATTTTGAAAAGTGGAGAAATTAAGCCAAAATCGCAAATCGCGGTAAATTTCGCGAGTGCATAAATCGTTATTGAGGAAAGTTAAATCTCGTTCCTAGCCCAAACGGTTCAAGAGATACGGACGATTTAATAAAGGTAGATTTTCGGATTTAAAGTAAACTCAAAATGACAGGTGACAGCTTGCAGCTGCAGAATTGACAGGTGACAGTAATGCAGCTTTAAAAATGACAGATGACACGATAGGAGGCAGTTCTACTTAGGTTAAAATCGTTTGGATTAGATTATTTTAACTAAGAGATTGGTTCTGCACAGTTCTGCTAGGTACTCACTATATCAATTTGAAATAGGCCTCGTCACGGATCTGGTCAGGTTTTGGACTGGACTCCGGTTCTGGTCTCGGCACTTCACAGCGATCTGGATCTCTGGTTCTGCTTACAGCGATCTGGGTCAGCTATGCTCTGCTGGTCTAGCCTCTCTGGATTCTGGATGTAACACTGCTTTCTGGGTACTGCTACAGGTTCTTGCAAAAATTCTCTGCAAAACTTCAAACAGCTCGCCCGGCTGTTGAATAGTTTGGTTAGTTTCGAGGCCTGCTGAAGAGGATTCAGCTGGTGGATTCAGGCCTCTCTGCACCAAATTCTGGAGTTAATTTCTGCTACAGGTTCTGGAGATTGATGGATTTGAAGTCTGGATCTCTGAATGTGAAGTCGTCGGCCAGCATGCTCCGCAGCAAATGGAATTGAATGTCTCTACCTGTCCCAGCAGTCTCTTTTTATGTGTTTTGGAAAGTGGGTGTGTGCGTTGGTCATAACTAAACCTGCCCCTCTCACTTATCATTGGCCAATTCCTCCTCTCTCCCTTGATTGGGGGAAGGAAATGTGAGTCAGAGTGATGCTGTAGGTTTTATGGTCAGAGGAACCTCCCCTTGTCAGATTGCACACAAATCTATTTCTGACCCAAATACATATTTATCTATGCACCATTTTTCTAATATTATAGGTCCAGTTAACATATTTTCTGTAGCACCAAACCATCCGATCCCTGTCTTTGTACGATGTCGTGTCCACTGATGACAGAATTCTCCCCTTTTCATCCAGATAACAACCTCTAAACCTTTCCAGATTTTACACAAATGTGCACAAGGGATATGGGTTACAGATGATAAAGTGTCAGATTTTTAACATGCATATATTTGGAGTGAGACCCTATTTTCCGCTAGCAACCCCCCAGAATACACCACAGGGTCCTAACGCCTCTCAAAATGTTCACAGAAAAATCACAAAAATAATGATATTACTTATATAATTCTGACAAGTCCGCACTATGAGTTATCTATCTTTTTAAAATTATGCCCTGGTCAAAAAGGGGTGTGGCTTCCCCCATCACAGGGTGGAATAACTGGTTTATACACTTCCCCCAAGCCAGCTTGTTCACAGAGACACAGCTGCCCCCCAGTTTCTCCCAAGAGGAAGCTATTTTACGACGCCCCCAATATAACATTTGCCTGAGTCCAGGACAGGCCTTTGTTCAACTCCCTGTAGTCCCCAGCTGCTCCACCCCTAATCTAATCAGAGAGGTGTTAACTCCTTTTGGCCAGGGGCAGAGTGGCTGAGCATCCAGTTTCAACTCTTGTCGGGGGTAGTTGTCAGGCAGAATTCAGTTTCATTAAGCCAGGTTTCAGCTAAATGTAACTTTTTGTTCCCAGTTTAAATCACTTACAATTTTTACATATACATTAAATAATTGCTTCCTTCAAGTCATTTCAGAATATAGTTTTACATTGTATCCACCTCTTAGCAAGTCTTTCCTTGGTCTGGTTTTGTTTCATTTGTTCAGTTTTACACAAAAGTCTGGTGGTTTTAAAACGCCAGCTTTCTGATAGTGGTGAGTACTGGTAATGCAACCATGTTTGGGATTAAGAAAATGAATTTCCCACAGTTCTGAGTTGCTTTTTTGGCAATCAGCATTGCCATTCCCAATGGTTTCAGGCTAGTGTGTGTGTAGCCCAATGGTGGTTAGGCAGTGCCCTCCTGTGCTCACAACATAGGCAAAAATGGGTGGCAGCCTATTCTTCATGTTTTCCCTGTGCACTCTCTGGGGAGTTCTGGCCATCATGATGTTTTCCATGCCAGTACTGCACAGTTTTATGGTAGGGCTTGTATGCATGGGTAAAAACATCCCACATGCTGCATGATATTTCTATTTTGCCCATTTGCTCCTGGATGGCCCCTATGCTGTCTTCTCTGGCCATACCCATTTCTATTTTGCAAGTGTGGACATTGCGCTCGTCAGTGACCTTCCTCTCTGCAGTACGCACATTGATTCAATCCCAGGGGCCCTCAATGCATGTTTGAATTACTTCTACCTTGTGCATTTCCTCTCCCTCTATTGTGTCCCGACACTTGCTGAAGTAGCACCCTTGTTTTCAAATTCTCTCTATCCTTCACCTCTTTTTCTTTCTCTTGTTCACTCTGTTCTCATAATATTGGGCCATATGTAGTACTTCACATAACGTTTTTGCTTGCCATTAACTTTCCAATGTCATTATTAAGTTTTGAATTGGAAGTATTAACCCTCTCACATATTTGTCAACAAATAGTATTTTTCCCGCCTCTGTCCTTACATCCTGTCCACTGAAATCTGTAAATACTTCCTCAAATTTATTAAAATAATCTGTAGCTAATTCATCCTTGCCCTGAACACACGCAGTCAATTTGTCCCATTGAATTCTTTTTTCTGGAACAATTACTTTCAATTTCTGTATTATTCATGCTGGTAATGCCGTCATATTTGGCCCTGGTTTTCCCCCAACTCTTTTTCTTTATCCTCCTTTATTAAATTCGCCCATGTGGCGCCATAGGCCATTTCATCATCCACTTTTCTTATCTGTTTCCAAATGTCTGCTGGCACGATTACTGGGAATATTAAATCTATGTCACCCATAGTGAGCATGGATGATTGCAGACAGGATTCTACTTCCTTGTAAAATCCAGCGGGATTCTTTCTTATATCAGGAATCGTCTGTTTTATGTTATTCACTTCCTGTCTGGAGAAGGGGACATGTACATATTGGTCTGTATAATGTGCTTCCGTTACCTGTGCTGCGCCTCCAATAACCCCAGGGATTTCTACTTTTGGCACAAAGGTAGGTGGGACTTCTCTCATGGGAAATACGGCACTCACTGTTCCTCCCCCTTCTCTCATATGTAATAATATTCCCGAGTCAAGTGTTAATGCTTTTTCTCCTGTTCCACATTCTAGTGCTCTCTTATATACTGCTATTATTTCAGGGGGGCTGGCTTTCTTCTCACTTATATCTTTGTCTATTAGTTGTTCAGCCATTATCTGCAGTGCTTTTCTTTTCATGGGCAAGAGAAATTCATCGAAAATCTCATGTATTTCCATTGTGGGGATGCTAGGATCTGAAATTCATTTTAACGCCTCGCTTACACATACTTTTAGTTTATCGCCTGTCTGTTTTGTCGACGACAAAAATCGCCGCTGTATATAGGGCTCTACCGCTTCCGTCCTATCTCTCCTGATATCTCGGCTCCTATACACTGGTGTGGCAAACATTTCAGCATATTCATTATCAAGTTCATTCTTAAGTTCAAAAAGTCGTTCTGCATGTTCCCTTATCTCTTCCTTCCTCCCTCTACAGTGTGCTAATGCGTTCAAATCCAACATCTCGCCACTAAATATTCCCCCATGCATTCCAACACTACCTGTCTTTCATTGCTCCTTCTGAAATCATACATCGAAGCTAGCGCTGACGTTGCATCATTTCCGTTTATATACATTTCGGCCTGTTCTTGCAACTCTTGCTTTCTCTCCTTGCTGATCGCACTACGGGTCACTCTCGCACATCCACTTTGTCCAGCCCCTTCTTCTGTTTCTATAAGTTCAAGTTCAATCACAGGAGGGGCAGATGGGACAGAAACAATCTCTAGGGAGGGAGGTGCAGATCGGACAATGGGAACGGGAAGTGGCTGTTGCGGCACTGACTGGCTAATGGGAGGCGCTGATTGTGCAGTCTGTGGCTGTGCTGGGATTTGGTCAACTGGGAGGGGCTGAGCAACTGGAGGGGGCTGAGCAATAGTTACTGACGCAGTCTTTTTAGTCTTTCCCCTTGGGCGGCCTTGCTTTGTATCAGTATATATTTTAATTATCAATTCATCTGATGAATGCAACTCCCGTTGTGGGTATATCTTTTCTATATTCAACTGATCTCGTCTATTTGACTTTCTCAAATTATCATTCCACTCCTCCTCCTCCTTTTCTTTCACTCTCTCTGCTTCGACTTATGCCTGCGCGCATGTTTCTCCCTACTTCTCCAGCGAAGCGTAGCTTCCCTTCTCCAGTCCCTAAGGATATCTAATGCTGCAGGGCGTGTTTTCTTTTTCATCAACACCTTCTCCAAATTATCTATTCTCGTCATCTCAAAACTCCCATGATTCGGCCACTTAAAATCTTCCTGTTTTCTGGTTTGCCTATGCCAAGTCTCACAAAACATTATCGCTCCCACACCATACTTCACATACATCTCATACGCTGGCGTTCCCACGGGTGGTGCAACCTGGTCAGTTTCCAAAGATTGTCTACCGCAGCGGAAAAATCCTGCTAGGGTGGACAATACCCCAGGCATGTTTTAACCTTACCCTTGGCTAATCAACCTTACCCTGGGTGTTTGATTTTGCAAAATCAACTCTCAACCAATATCAGGATTATTCTGAATCGGGGCATGACTCACCTGATCAATCAAGTTGTCTTTTTCAAGACACAATTCGTCTGTATACTGACGCAACCAATGACGTCATGTCTGCATATCTTGGCTCACTCTGCCTCGTTTTGGGATCCTCGCCTCCTTGTTCTCTGGCCGGGCACGTCGATCAGGGATCAGTTGTGTGTAGATCTGCAAAGGAGTCTCTCATCGCATTCGCAGAGGTGCACCAAACACCTCTTGATCGTCCGGTCCTCGCCGTTCTCTCCGCCTTCTTTATCGTACAACATACACGATGGAACAAGTGGGGGAGGGTCCTTATTCGGGCGTTATCTTGAAGGGGCCCATGAGGGACCTTTGCATTTGGAAACAAGGCACAATCACCACACACGAACTGATACGCCAGACACGAGGTTGTATTCCTAAAAGCTAGGGTTTATTGCAAAGCAAATAGTCTCAGTTGGCCAACTGGGTCCCACGTCCCGCGATGTGTGTTACCAAACCTCGGGGTACGCAAGAGCAAAAAGAATCATACAACAGTTACATATATACAAAGCAAGCATCTTACAATCAGTAGTGACACATCCAATACCGCCCCTAATACATTTCCTTTGAATTGGGCACGGTGATTGACAATGGTGATGAGTATGACACCTTCAAACATTCATTTAGCAACAGTTTGCAATTTCGGGAACCTACAGACATAAGTCTTTGTTTAAAAGAACGCAATGCTTCTGTTTCTGCAAGCAAGCTGTGCGTAGGGGACAGACACATTCCAGGCCTTGCTATCTCCTTGTTTCTATTTGTGTGCTGGCGGTCAACTTGCTCCCCACAGCTATACAGGACTCAGGAAAGGGGGGCCGCAAAGAAGAGCAAAGAAGCGCATAATTCAAATCATTTAATGTTCACTTCTAGCATTTCTACTGTGTTTCCGAGACTAGCTGGCACCTGCTGTACTGATTAGAATGCATTGCTGCTTACTTTCCAAGGATATGTGAGGGAGGAGACCGGGCATTTCTGTCTGGGTTACTGCGTTATGTTTCAACATGTCTCTCGCGGCCTTGAGTTATGCACCAGTGGAGAAGAATAATATTTCAGCGAAGCAGTTTTGACATGAAGCAAAAAGCAAACGTTAGAGAAAACAAAATGGCGATTTCAGTCACCTTAAAATGGCAGCACTTCAGTCAAGCTTATGGCTACATATCTCGAATAATAAACACATGAGGTGGTTGGTCTTCGGCCAATAAAGTACATTGCCTAACGATCGAGGGGTGTCTACTTTTTTTCTGGACTGACATGCTGGCAGGTGCCCGTCAATGCTGGATGGGTGGGGGTGCTGGGGGACATGAGTCGGGGCCTGCTGGCAGGTGCCCGTCAATGCTGGATGGGTGGGGGTGCTGGCAAACATGAGTCGGGGCCTGCGGCAGGTGCCCGTCAATGCTGGATGGGTAGGGGTGCTGGGGGACATGAGTCGGGGCCTGCTGGCAGGTGCCTGTCAATGCTGGATGAGTGGGGGTTCTGGGGAACATGAGTCAGTGCGCACTACTGCATGCCTGGGGAGCATGCCCAGGTGTGCAGGGGAGTCCCCTGTGGTGTGGGCTGCCTGAAGGGGCTGGGGAGGGGGTAGAGGGCACACCTGGGAGGACACACACTGCCAATTCACGTGCAAAGCTCCCGTGCACCCATCAGAATAGACATACCCCACTCTGCAAGCGGAATCGCGTGTGAAACTCCCTGTGCACCCCCGAAATACACGTACCCTGCTCGCACAGGGCCTGTCACGTATGATTCTCCACGTGCACCCCAGAAATACACGTACCCCGCTCCCCAAGGCCTATCGTGTGTAATTCTCCATGTGCACCCCAGAAATACAGGTACCCGCTCGCACAGAGCCTATCGCATGTGAAACTTCCCGCACACCCCAGAAATACACGTACCCCACTCGCACAGGGCCTATCGCGTGTGATTCTCCATGCGCACCCCTCAGAATACACATACCCCGCGCCCCAAGACCTATCACATGTGATTCTCCACGTGCACCCCCAAAATACACGTACCCCGCTCGCACAGGGCCTATTCCGTGTGAAAATTCCCACACACCCATAAATACACGTACCCCGCTCGCACAGGCCCTATCGCGTGTGATTCTCCATGCGCACCCCTCAGAATACACGTACCCAACTCCCTAAGGCCTATCACGTGTGATGGTCCACGCACACCCCTGAAATACACATATCCCGCTTGCACAGGGCCTATCGCGTGTGAAAATTCCCATGCACCCCAGAAATACACGTACCCCACTCGCACAGGGCCCATCGCGTATGATTCTCCATGCGCACCCCCAAAATACACGTACCCCACTCGCACAAGGCCTTTCGCGTGTGATTCTCCCAGCGCACCCCTCAGAATACACGTACCCTGCTCCCCAAGGCCTATCACGTGTGATTCTCCCCGCGCACCCCTCAGAATACACGTACTCCGCTCTGCAAGCGAAATCGCATGTGAAACTACCCGCGCACCCCACAGTAAATACGTACCCGCACGCCCAAGGCCTATCGCGTGTGATACTCCACCCGCACCCCCGAAATACACGTACCCCACTTGCACAAGGCCTTTCGCGTGTGATTCTCCCCGCGCACCCCTCAGAATACACATACCCCGCTCTGCAAGCGAAATCGCGTGTGAAACTGCCCGCGCACCCCACAGTATACACGTACCCGCTCGCCCAAGGCCTATCGCGTGTGATTCTCCACCGACACCCCCGAAATACACGTACCCCACTCGCACAAGCCTTTCGCGTGTGATTCTCCCCGCGCACCCCTCAGAATACACGTACCCCGCTCTGCAAGTGAAATCGCGTGTGAAACTGTCCGCGCACCCCACAGTATACACGTACCCGCTCGCCCAAGGCCTACGCGTGTGATTATCCGCAAGCACCCCCCAAATACACGTACCCCGCTCACACAAGGCCTATCGTGTGTGATTCTCCACGCGAACCCCCGAAATACACGTTCCCCGCTTGCGTGATTGCAATGTAGAGGACCTGTAAGCTGGTCCAGGGTTAGCGAAGCCCTTTGCGCTGAATTGGGGATTTCAATGGGTTTTCCTTGTGCAATTGGCATTCTTGGGGGCGTAACTGGCGTTGCGGGATGTTCTCTGCACCAGCGCTCATTATGGCTTGGGAATCCCATGAATACGCGGTGCACCAGAATGCTGTTTAGTGCACACGGCTGGCGCACCATCCCTCTCTGTGGTGCTCCCGTGCGCTGCCTCTGTGCTGAAATCTATGAATTACCCCGTTAATCTTTTAACGGCCTTGCCAGACAATACCATGCCTTTTGTCATATCCCTATTAGTTACCAAGTTGTTTTCATCAGCATATCTCAACAATTCACTGGTAGTTCTCCCCAGTCCAGAATAAGTGCGGGGAAGTAAATAAGGTCATCCGCATATAGAAGGCAGACTTCCTGCAACGAGCCAACCTTAGGGGGACAACCCCAAAGCCAGGTCCTCAAGATATAAATTAAACAGCTGGGGTGCCAAAGCACACCCCTGCTTCAATCCCTTACTTGTCTGTACAGGAGCCAATGTAGCACTGTAGCACCCCTGCTGTCAAATCTAATGAGGATGCTAGTATCATTATGAAACAGTTTCAGAAAGTACAATAATGCCTCTGACATCCATATACTGCCAGCTTTTGTCAACATTTTTCTCCGTCAACAGTGTCAAAGGCAGCTCTAAGGTCAACGAACAAGGCATGTATCACACGTGAATTGTTGCAGAGAGCCCTTTCCGACAACATATCCACTAGTCTAAGATTGTGAGTGGTTGCCGAGCCAGCTCTAAAACTAATTTGAAATGTATCCAAAATTTTGAGACCATTTGTTTAGTTCTTTCAAAAGAAAGGAAGCAAAAATGTTACCTGTTGTATCGAGCATTAATATCAGCCTATAACCGACGGCGTGCAAGGCCATTTGGTCCAGGTGCTTTAGAGGATTTTTTATTTTTTTATTTTTACCAGTATATCTTCTTTATGCATTGTGCATTTCTACTGGATATATGCCACCACTTGACCGAGTTACGATATCTATTTTTAATCTTTTTTATACTAGGCAATCGTAATTTAGGGTCATTATTGAAAATCTTACAGTGACGTATATCCTTGTGCATACATCTCTTAGCATCCCTGACTTCCCTATCAGAAAGTATTGTGTTCTTGGCATCATGAACACTAATACAACCTTTCTGCAGTGCAACTCTGTCTGAAAATGTAGCCACCTAACTTTCAATCTCATTAATACTTGTTTCAAATGCTAAAACAGTTAATCCCCAAATTCTCTAGTGAGCTTAACTGCTTAATCAACATTCTTACATGTCCATCTAATGTGGCTACTGGCATGATTTACATCCACATCACAGTTCTTCCTGTTGGGTTGCTCATATAGCGTCGAAGAAAGATGCACAGATAATGCTGCATGGTCACTACAACTATTATTGCGTGCAAACAAACAGGTTTTGGTCGTTTTAACCGAATCTAATGGTTTGCATGAACCATTAGATCTAAAAATACTACCACCAAAGGTTCGAACAGCAAAAGTTCGAACCTTTGGTGGTAGCATTGTAAAAAAAAACAGGGGCTGCGGGGGTGTCCCCTGCATCGCCCCGCTCACTATACTTTATGGTATAGTGAGCAGGAGTTGTGGGGAACACCCTGCAGCCTTCAGTTAAAAAAAAAAAAAGAATAGTAAAGGACCCTGCAGCGCCGGTTCCCGATCACGTAAGTGAAAGGGAACTGGTGCTGCAGGAACCCACCTTGAAGAAGAAGGTAAGTGGGGTTTGTTTATGTTGGGGGGTGTGGGTGGGGGGTGTTGAGAGTATGGGGAGTGTCATGGGTGTGTTGTGGGTGGGGGTGTGGATATGTACGTGTGTTCGCATTAGAAAGGTGCTAACTTTTGGTAATTCGCACCTTTCTCGTGCGAACGTTCCGGCCACGGCAAATTCAGCAGTGGTCGGATCACTTAGAATCAACAAACATTCTGCAAGAGGGATCAAGTCCTTACTGACAAAAAAAATCTAAAGTGGCTTTCTTTGTGCCACTCTTCCAAGAATAGTTTCCAGGATTATCCCCATAGTACGTCCGTTTAGCATGATGAGATCCCACTCATTTGGAAATCAGTCCACAGTTTTCCCTGTCTATTAGATATCTTCTGCACCACATTACTTTTGCTTTTAAGATTTCCCATATCAGTACAGATATTATGGCATGGGCGGGGCGTTTAAATCTCCTCCCAACAATGTTGAAACACCATTATTGGTAAATCATTCTGAAATAGTATCAACAAGTGATACTGTAAATGCAACACCTGGCGGGTCTTATACATTTATGACCAACATTCTAGGAACACTAACAGGACCAGTGCCCCTGATTTAAATGGGAATAATAATATCATCATGGGAAGACATCTTTTCTCTATCAGAAGAGAGTTTAAACGTCACTCCAACAGATAGACCCCCATAGGGCCTACGGCCTCTATATATATATATATATATATAGTCTAACAACAAGTTTTCCTGCTGAAGAAATATTTGATTTTCCACCAAAATATCTAATGAACCAGAATCACTCAATAGATGGCTAAAGTCAGTGTTCCAGGAAAGAACGGAAGGACTTCATGGGCATGAAGCCGATTGGGCCAGAAGAGAACCCAAAAACCATTTCAGCACAGATTGGACATCATCTTGTGAAACCCCTCGGGTTACCATTTTTTCATCAATATTCGCAGTTCTCTGCAAACCTCCCAATGAATTACCACCATCATCGCCAGCAGTTGTATCAGATAAGCACGCATCAACATCAATTTCATAGCCCACTCTTAAGCAGTTTTCAAAGTGAGAGTGCATTTTGACTGCTGCTTCAGAATTATTACAGTGAATGTGAGATACATTGGGATTAGAACACACCTGAGGCGCAACAAAATCAAAGTCATCTGTTTCTAAAACCTGCAGCGTCTCAATTTGCTTTAGTAAATATAATACATCAGAGCGATTAACCTTCTTATTTCTAATTCTTTGTTTTTAACCTCTTTATCGTGAAGGATTTACTGTCTACTTTCAGGGTAGCAACTTTGCCATTCATTTTTTCTAGGTTTGTTGCATTAACAACACTTGCAAGTACAATCCGTTCTCTATTTGGCCGTTCAGGAGTAGAACAAAGTTCATCGCATTTAACACTGCAGGCTTCAAGATCCACTACAATCGACTCCAGACATCTTGAACTGAGATAGTTTCCGATACATTTCCATTAATCAGCCAGCTAGTCAATTTTTCCTTTGATTTACCCTTTTTCTTGCCCTTTTAAATACTTTGTCATTATCAGGTGGCGTTGTTTCGCTTAATAAATGATCACCACTTATTTGGTTCTACTGTTGTTTAGCTCTACTGTGCTAGAGCTATTTACATTTAATGAACTTCTGCTTGCACGTAAAATAGGTGGTAGCTGAATCAGACTCTCATGTATCACTATGATCTGATTGAGCCAAAATGTGCACGGTTCCACTCAAATTTGCAGGTGCAAGTGCAGAAGTAGCCGTTTTATCAGAGAATACTGCTGAGCTGGTATCCTAAAACACAAAGTCCTGCCCCTTAGAGACTTCCTCCGCACCGCAAGCCGGGAAGCTGCGCAGAGGTACCAACCTCTTTTACTCTTTCATGGATATTACTGCAAAGCTTTAACAAGATGTTAATGCAAATTGTAAGGTTACCATCAAAGAATGTATCTCTGCATAGGCCTCATTCTCGTCACGTGTGGTATTTGTGCCATCAATCCTATCGGATAACAAGTACAGATTAGGTGAAGCAGACAGTCTGCAATTTAATTAGTTTGACGGCGCAAGTTCCATCACAGTATGGTTTGCATTTACATTATGTTTGGGCCCACTTAGCAATGGAGACACCTCCGGTACGTCAGCAATACTCTGCTGGAGCGAATAACACAAATCCAGCAAGGAATTGTTATCTATATCAGTAATGTTAGGATGGTCATGTTCATCGAGTGTAACAGGGCCGGGATTCCCCATCGCCGGAACACCCTCCGTCACAGGATCCCCATGAGATGCCACCAACTTATCCTAGAAAAAGGCAATAATCTTTCCCTTACGGCTATTTCCATCCTCACCAATGGTAGAGTTCCTATTGTTTGTCATATTATTACAGGGGTTAACAGTACTAGTTAAGACATTTTACTTATGTAAGTTGTAGCATTTGGTCTTAGCTTTCACGTTAGGAGGAATTACATTTAGTTGATTATTTGTGGTACTCAAACACTTAATTGCAAGTTTTAAGTTTAAGCATAGTGTACCTTACTTCAGAGAGTACCAAGACGACTAGCTGCCGAACCACCGACTGCAAGACTGCACACTTCCTGCCTCACTTGCCGATGTGCACGGCATGGCAGAGAAACATAAACCCGATTTAATATTTTCCCACACGGGTTCTTGGAAAGGTATATATCATGATCCAAAAATGTGTCGCCTTTGTAATGGCCCTGTGGAAACCCCTCCTCACATATTAACTGTCTGTCCCATATTAGTTAATCAATACAATGAGTGATATGTGAAATTGATCTGTGAACATAATGAAACGCAAAAATATTATGAAGACTTAAACAATTAATCCATTTAATATCATGTTGTATCTCTTTTAGCTGTTTTTACAGCGTAATGTAACATGATTGTGATGTGTATTATAATGTATTCGATTTTATGGTGTAAAAGGTTTAAAACGTTTTAAGTTGTTTAAACGATGTGCACTTTAATAAAACAATAATACTTAATAAATAGAAATATACCATTCGATTTTTATCAGCACAACTGTGCAGCCATTGGACATGTTTTAGGTTAATGGTGTCACTACTGCTTGCTCAGACCTATGGCTGGTGCAGACCTGCCATTAGTATGTGAAATGGTGAGATACATTTCAGTGTTTCCTTCAGAGTTTGACTTTGGTGTGTAAACTCTTAATTGGCACAAGAAAGGTATTTATTTACGTATTGTTGATTTATAACGTCCCACTGGCAATTCACAGATCGCTTTCTTGTGCCACACGTTGGGGGAGGGGGTACAAAGACAAGAGCAGGGGTAAAATAAAAGATCCATCATAGGGCATACCTCATTCAGACTAGTATAAGTGCAGGGGCAAGAGTGGAACAGGCATTCAACCCAAAATAAGTGCTGGGAACCGGAAAGGAGATAAGGGCAATCCGGAGAAGAGGTCAAATGATTGACAAGTTGAAACATACAGGACACATCGTGAAGTGCAAAACCCTATGAAACATCTATGTGAATAGCTGGAAACTGTTGGGGCTTAGCATACAGCTCCACACTGTCCAAGGAATCTATGGCTGTCGGGTCGGCAACTCTCTGATACATCTATGCCAGTACGAACGGAAAGGTTTCTAGCTTTGTTCCAGAGGGCTATAGCATTAGAGCGGATTGACCTTAAACCTACTCTCTTTTCTCTGAATGTGTTTTAAGGGCATCCTCTTTTTATAGGGAATCTACGTTCTTCAGACGGGGCATAGTTCTTGACACGTGGTCTAAGGTGCCCAGTGCATAGCTGCTCTATAATGGTGCACAGCACTTTAAGGAGCAGGTGAAGGGCCATCAGGGCAGGGTGAAGTTATACTGGGGTTTAAGCCCCAGGATGAGTGAGTGAAGCTGCTTTGCTCTGGAAGAGATAGAAGTGGTGAATTAGGCATTTAGGGAGGCCAACGTGCAGGCTATTTCTATAATCCAGTACAATCCACATCAATGCTCTGGCCTCCTCCACAATATGCTGCAGGTGGAGGAAAGGGAGGATGCATTTGGTCATGCGAAAGTGGACGCTTTAGATACTGCCTCGATGTATCTATTGAAAGTGATGATTTATTGTAAAAGAAGAAACAAACACATGGGGCCTCATTACGAGTTAGGCGCAAAGGGATTACCGGCACTGGTAAGGACACCGGTGCCGGTAATCCCCTTGCGCCCTATTCGGAGTTCCCTTAGCGGGTCCCTTCCTTAACACCTGGTCTGACTAGGTGTTAAGGAAGGGACCCGCTAAGGGACTTTAGAACTAATAATGGTACCGCAAATTGCGGTACCGTTATTAGCTTCCTCTGCATTCCCATTGAGCCCTATGGGGGCTGAAATGGGAATGGGGAATGGTTTTTTCAATGGGGACTTACCTGTCCCTCCAAGGTCGGAATGGACCGGTAAGTCCCCATTGAACCAGGTCGGACTCGGTACCGGTACCTGAGATAGTCATGGTGCAAATAGCGCCATGATTAACTAACTCCATACTTGGAATGAGGCCCATGGATACAAAAGAAACCCAAGTTTTTACCTTTATTGACAGAAGTAGAAGGGGCCAACAGTGGGCGGCCAGTTGAAGGGGAGTTGAAGGGGAGGATCATGGTACTCTCACGGGCCAGGAAAGTGACCTATCAGGTTGATAATCTTGAAAACAAAAATGTGTTATTACGGCTGCCTATTAGCATATCAACACTCATCGAGCTATGACTCAACTCTCAACGTTAGTCCCAATAATTTCCCACACATCAGCTGAAACCACACCCACAGCTCTTCAGCCTATCTGATTTTGGGGTCTCACCCTTGGTTGAAATATACTCAAGTTTCTCCATCATAACCATAGGAGCAGATGGGCGACCAAGTTTAGGGGCTTCTAACCTGCACACTTGAACACCACATGTTTAGCATCTGCTTGTTCTGCTATCCCACTAACAGGTCCCCCATTTTTCTTATGGAACCACGTGCAGTGAGTCAGGAGATAATTGCAGAAGGACACTGTATAACAAAAACAATCTTTCGAGTACATTACGATTAAAAGGCCAATCATGTGTGAATGTTTTTTTTTTTTCCCGCACACTTTCAAAAGCGGGCTTCAATTGAAATAAAAAAACAAAATGTTGTCCAAAATTCACGTTAACCCATCATCATGAAACACAGAGTCGAAAGCTTATGAAAAGAGATGTGTTATTCACATGCTACGTTGACTGCTTCACTGTCACAATAACATCACTGCAGCCTTTTAGAAGTGAGAAGTGAGGAAACAGCGACCATATTATTGAAGAACGATTCGCAATGCTTTGTAAACCATGTAATAAACGATTTAGGGCCTCATTATAAGACTGTCGGTCTGGTAGTAACGGTGCCGGTAAGCTACCGGCACCGTTGCTACCGGACCGGCAGACTACGAGTTGTGCTCACGGGCGCCTTTCGGCCCGACAGGTCTGATTTAGCGGGCAGACCGGCACCCGTGACCACAACTCGTCGGATGCACCGGCAACATTCATAAATGGTGCCGGTGCATCCGACCTCCCCAGTCCCTTTTGAGCCCTATCGGGATCGAATGGGGTGTAATGAATACCGGCACCCGGCAATGGGGATGGACTGGGTACCTCGGGGTCGGAATGCCCCCGTACGACCCCATTACTGTATTTTTGGTCGGTGGGATACTATATAAAATCTCCATTGTTTTCGATGCCTTGTTTTAATTCAGTAACTGGTCAACTGAGCTTAAATGAACCATGTTAAATCCCATACCTTGGTCAGTGCTGCTCCTGTAGCCATATCCGCACAAACACCTTCGGTGAGTGATGTGGAAGAAAATGAGCATCACCCTCAGAGCGCTGATTGGCGGGCATGAAATCATAGACTGCGCATTGCAAGCCGGGGTTCTGATGGTTCATAGAAGCGCAGAAATCACAAAGCTTCCCTTTGTGCTTCTGTAATAATAGCCATGGACATGATGAATCAAGAACTTTTTTTTTCTCCATTTGCCAGCAAATGATGCTCTTCTCCCAGTGGCCTCGCCTCTGAAAGTCTTGGTGTGGGCTTCTCTTTCAGACCTGAATCATCTCATGATGTAATCTGAGCGCTCTCACTTTCCAGGGGGCGATTAATCATTGTGTCTGATGCAGCAAGAAAGCGGAGATGAAACAAGAAACTTCTGTTGAAATCATGAAAGTCTTTTTATCTCTACTGTATCAGTCCAGCATTCAATTTCTAGTTTCAAACTTAAAATGGTTATCTGTCTCTTTTCTTTCTCAGCCAGAATAGTCCATATTATAGCCACAGCTGGGTTCGACATGTATGAAATCGCTGCCATATATAACACATTTCCAGTTATCTGCCAAGGTCAGTGTGTTGGACAACCAGAGCGATGTTCTCCTTGCAACAAGCTGCGCTTCATAGGATGTGTTTTTTTATTCACACATCAAAGCAGGCATGTGAGGAGCCGCTTGTTTCAGCATGCCTACATCATTACACATGTTTAGCCTGATTTATGGAACTTAGTGTGGTGCAAAGTGACTTTGCACTGCCAACAAACACCCTGATTCACAGTGCAGTGCAAAGTCTATTTTTGCAGTGAAAAATGCACTGCATAAGTACACTTTGCACCGCTCTGTTAACATCAGCGTGCCCTGTGGGGTTATTAGCTTACATGGCCGTTGCAAAACAATGTGCAGAAAGTCAAGCCTGTAGATGTCCCCTTATGTTGGTGTTTTTTGGTACACTTAGATTCTTCCAAAGCAACTCCATGTGAGAGATCCCACGAACAGAAATTCACACATTTCAGTGTGATTTCAGTAAGAAGGTATGATTGTGCACAGATTATTTGAGGTCCCCGAAAACATACCTTCTGTCCCATGACTTTGTGTTAGGGCACTTGGCAGCAATAGCTTGAGGAGGACAAGTGCTGCCTCTTCAACTTCATCCCTGAATGTAAGCTGTCCATCTGAGAAAAGAAGTGGCACTGTTTCCAGTTGGTAATGTTCTGAAGCCGGACTACCATTAATCAAGTTACTAGCTGTGACACATTGACTACTGCCTTGCAGGAGTGCAGGAATCAGCTGTGGCTAAACCACCAACTCAGCCCTCACACCGCTACAAGCCAACAGTGATCCTAATCATACAATATAAACATGCGCAGTGAAGAGATGCACCTCGTTCACCTTTTGTGGCCACGTGGGTCGAGGACAGGCTACACTCTTAGGAGGGGTATGAATGTGACAACAGTAGCTACCCAAACAACAATGGTACAACACTCCAAGATAAAGGAATATCCATCAAGGTTCTATAAATATAAATATGTGTAATTTAATTAAACACATCCATATACAAAATAACTTAGTATAAAACACTGCCAAAAACCTGTCACTGTGGAACGAACATACAAGAGGAAAAAATGACGATGAAATCACTCTGGGTACTGTAGCAGGGGAGCAGAGCAAGGAATTGCAAGAATGTCACTTTAAAAGGATATGCCTGTGAAAAAGGGGCAACAGTGTTGCTTATTAGTCACTATTGACCCAAAAGTGGATATGTATTTATTTATTGCTCACTTGTTAGGCGCCTAAACAGCAAGTAAATACCGTTTCAAAGCACCCACAGGGCAAGGGGAGCGAACAAGGGAGTGAAACACGTTAGAAGACAGGGGAAAATAGACAAACCTACTATGCCTTGTGAGTATTCAGAACGTGCAAGTGAAGCAAGGAAGAGGGAAGGGGGAAGTGCTGAGGTGTCCGTGCTTGTGGGTGAGCCACAGATAAGTGAATGGTAGAAGTGCATGACGCGGAGAGTGATACACGGCCTGAGGCCGTGATGGCTAAGTGCAAGCCTCCAAGGTGGAGGGCAAGTGGAACGATTGGATGTGGGAGGTCAGGGGCCCGGGATGCATGAGGTCCCAGGACACTAGTCACAGCAACTGTGCAAAAAAGCAGAGTAGAGAAGAAGGGAAGGAGGAGGTAAAGAGGAAAGTCTTGAGGAGCTTCTGGAATTTAAGGAAGTCCTGCTCAAGGCACAGAGAGAGGGCGAGGCTGTTCCATAGCAGGGAGCCAGCGGAGGAGAGAGATCAACCACCTACCCTATGTTTAGTGAAACGATTTACACACAAAGAGTTGGTGCCAGAGGAATGTAAACATCTAGAGGGAGAGTATTTAGTGAGCAAACGTTGAAGATACTGTGATCCCCGGGCCCAGACAGCTTTGTGGACGATGCAAAGGGATTTTTAATTTAATCCGTGCAGCAACTGGGGGACAGTGAAGACTTTCTAGGGCAGGAGAGATGCAGTCCCTGGGCTTAAGGCAAAGGATACATCTTGCTGCCCTATTCTGGATTAGCTGTAGGGGTCGCAGAGTGGAGGAAGGTAGATTCAGAAGTAGGCTATTGCAATAGTCAAGCCTAGAGAGAACCAGGACTCAGGTAACATTGAGCCTCTGGGGGAAAGTGAGAAAAGGGGGAATTACTTTGAGAAGGAAGAGTTGAAAGTGGGACTTCTTGGTAATGTCCTGAGTGTGAGGGTGGAAGGAGAGAGAAAGGTTGAAGATGACTCCAAGGTTTCTGGCTTCAGAGGAAGGAGCAGGGTAAGTGCCCACGGAGGAAGGCTAGAGTGAGGGGAAGAAGGAGGGAACAGGGGTCCCAATGGGAAGGATCTCGGTTTTATGGCGTTGAGGCAAAGATCACTGCAGTCCATCAGGACTGGATGGCAGATAGGGAGTCAGGGATGATGGCAGCTGCAAAGGAGTCAGCAGGAAGTTTTAAAAATAGTTGTGTGTCATCAGCATAACACTGGAAGTTGGGGGAAAAGGAGGAGATGAGGTGAGCAAGCAGAGCAAGGTAGATTTTAAAGAGCCAAGGGGAGAGGAAAGAGCCCTGGCGGAGACCACAAGTGGAGGATGTAGGAGAGGAGAAGGAGCACAGGATGACTTGGGATGTGTGGTCAGTTAGGAAGGATGTCAGCCATTCCAGTGCCCGGTCTGAGATATTAAGTGTATTGTGGAGCCTTTGTATGAGGATGGAATGGTTGACCATGTCAAAGGCAGAGGAAAGATCGAGTAGGATGAGTACGGCTGGGGATTTGGAGTCAAGAGATGCAAGGTGGCAAGTACTCACATGCTACAAAGGATGAAAATTACCCTTCTAACTGTGATGTTCATCCTCAAAGCGACAAAATATACTGATGGAATGTGTACTAGAATGTTGGGATGTGGGCTTAGGCAGGGAAGCATGCCCCTATGGAATCTCTACAGTGATCTGGCCCAATGCCAGAGGCCTGCCCGAGTGGGTTGGTCCCTCTATACCTTATTTTTTAATTTATTTGGATTTATAAAGCACCCAGCGGCCCGGAGGCATCGTGGCGCTGTTACAGAATATTCACTTAATACAGAGTAGGACAGATATTACAGTAATACAAATTCAATGACAGTGTAGAAGGGGTGTTCCGAGGTTACAGAGGAAAAATGTTGGAGACTGTTGCGTATCGTAGCAGTCTAGTTAAATAACTTTGTTTTTAGCAACTTTCTGAACACTGTGAGGGATTCTTCGCAAAAGTCAACCTGCCATGGGACTCCAGCTGAGGACAACTCACTCAGTTCTGGTAATCCCGGCAGGTCTGAAACTACCCTGTACCTAATCTGAGGTTTCTTTTCTAACCCTGAGAACATTCAATGTCATGCTTTATCCATATGCACCTCACTAGTAGCTAAGCCCTCTCTAACAGGAATAGGCACCTGTGGGTCTTGAAGTATGGACTGGGAGTTACTGGTAAGGTCAGTCTCCCACACTCTCTAGCTGAGAAAGCCTAAAGGCCAAAGACCTCAAGCACCTCCTCTTTTGCTGCTCTCATAGTTCATGCTCTAGTTACTGCCTCATTTATATCTGGGAGATCATTACTCAAAAGACACCCTATTGGAATGGAGTCTTTGACTGGATCACAGTTCAGGGAAGTCTTAACTTTCCAAATGAACTCCATCATTGCCATGGGGCAGTAGCTAAAACCATCAAGCCCCACAACTGGCTGTTTTGGTCCTGCGATTAACTGTTCCTCCTTCTGCTATTTTTGCCTGACTTTTGGGAAAGTATCAGCAGTGTAATGCAAAGTGAGACATTTGTCCCCATTAATGGAGACATGCTCCAAAACATCTGAGTGCTTCCCCAGTGGAACCTCTAGGAACCGGTACCATTCCCAATCAGACTGATTAGGGAGCCTTTGGCCACGCCTTTGCATAGTAGGACTTCACCTGAGAAAATGCCCACACTGACTGTGGCCTCCATTGGATTGGCAGCCACAAAGACCTGTTCAAGCTTCACTTTGCAGGCCATATATCCCTTTTAATGGTTCAGATTACCACACAGAAAACAACTTTTGGGTTTTGATAGTGCAGACAATTCAATACTAGATGTCCTGCCACCGTTATTTTCTGTCAGGGTTGACCAGACATGGATTGGGGATCACCCTTTGTGGTTTGGGAACCTTTCTTGGAAGAGGGGTCAGAAACTCTAAACTTGCCCTCCTTTTGTTTACTATTATCAGATGCTTTTTGATCATACTTTTTTACAGTCACCTGAGCCTTTTGCTAGACTTGAGTTCTCAACCACCTGTCTGCAGACATTACAAGATCCTAAGGGTCTGTGACTCTCTTGTTCACCAAATTAAGGTGTAACTCTATACAAATAAATACCAGAGAGATAGTTCTTTATAATGAATATTGTTTTGGATCAGAGGGACAGATTTAATGCAACCTCTCTCTGCAGTGGCTTTGCTGTCAAAGCAGCGGTCCAAAAAGGCCTCTGGAAACTTTGAGCATGCACTGTGCCTCTAAAGAGCAGGAGCTGCATGTCAGGAGACTGATCCAGCAGGACACCAATATTCACTATGTACCTATGCATTTGGACCGCAGATTTCTAAGAGGGTAGGTCTGACTAACAGATCACACTTTAAGAGACAGAATCACATGCATCATTTTATTATTTATCAAAAATTAAAAAGGCTATGGGTTCCACACCCTCACCAGATGGCATTTATTCACACAAGCTGTAAACAATAATATTCTGGACTTTGGTGGGTAAGAAGAGGGCACCTGATGGTGAGAAATGAGACAGGGTATGGTCAGAAGGAATACAAAATGGCTTCAATATATTTAAGCTGACAGATTCTTGCTAAAAAACATTAGGAGCTGATTAGGAAGGTTGGAGATATAGTGCTGCAACACGGATTATATGTAAAGTAGACAGAGCATCACAGCATCACAGAGCTGGAAATAAGGTTACTCCAGGCTCAGAAGGATCACATTTATTACCAATAACACTTATTGTGACAGTGTTTAGAAACAGGGATAATCTGGTATGAAACACATTACAATTTTATTATTATAACAGTTTCATTATAGAAGTGCATCATCTGTGCTTTAGTTTTACTGGTAATCCACATTCTCCAATCACAGAGGTTTGGAGAGGGCATTATTGTTTGAGAAACAATGGCATTACAACAACCTTCCTATTCCTATATAGTTGAACTGCAATTCGCTCTAGGGAAACCAAACATCGTTCTAGAACATGAATATTCTTTCAGTGCATGTTTGCACCATGGCAATGTTTGCCTGAGTCCTAGCCCTTTGCCTTGGTGCAAAAATGCAATGAACAAACACGTTTCTTGCTCTTGGGCAATTACTGCCTTCATTCTGATTGCATTTGAACTAGTGCAAAGTTTCTGTCGTATGGCCTCTGGGTGCCTTGTCATTGTGACATTGCTGGTGTATTTGTAGAGCTCACATTTACTGCCAGAGGGTAGTCTCTGCGCTATTGCCAGACGCCAGAAGCTTATTGTTACCCAGCTTAATGGGACTCATTTTATTTATCTCAGAAATGTGAACGCTGAATGCACCTACCAGGATTCCATCCTGCGACCCTGAGGTTAAACATAGTCCCTTCTGCTGAATGCATTAGTTGTCTGAGCCACAGACCCGGATAAACTGACTTCTGCCCTCAGGAGTACAAGGATGAGTAGAGGTTAAAATGCACACTTAGACATTAT
Organism: Ambystoma mexicanum; assembly: GCF_040938575.1. NCBI lineage: Eukaryota > Metazoa > Chordata > Amphibia > Caudata > Ambystomatidae > Ambystoma > Ambystoma mexicanum. The sequence goes on along the minus strand of NC_090932.1, from coordinate 657,448,103 downwards.
ACTTCTTCAAATCAACGGCCAAAACAATCATAACAGTAAAATAGCACACAAACAGCTCATAATAACAGTCCAAAATTAAGGAATGTCAAATTAAGTTTCTATAAAAATATATAGGCCCTCATTACAAGTTATGCCGGTAGCCATGCCGCAATTTGCGGCATGGCTGCCGGCAAAACTGCATCCGCGTCCGTGTCCTCGGAATGAGGACTTACCGGACCATTCCGAGTCCGGATGGCCCGGTAATTCCTCACTCGAGGACACGGACAGGGTTCATCCCCATTTCAGCCCCCATAGGGCTGAATGGGAATGTGAGAGGGAGTAAACAACGGGCCATTACGAGATGGCCCGTTGTTTGCTCCCTCTTCGCCTCGCGGGACCCGGTATGCACGCCTGGTTTTCCCAGGCGTGCTTAACGTGTCCCGCGAGGGGAACTTGTAATGTGGCGGAACGGGTTGAACGGCGCCGCAGCCTTTTACGGCGCCATTTAACCCGTTCCGCCAGGGTCGTAATGAGGCCCATATACTTTAATTAAACACACCAGGTAAAATAATAACTAACTATAAAAACACTACACCAAACCCACCCTTGAAGAAATAACACAGACTAGGAAAAGATAGCAAGATGCAGCACTCTGAGTAATGAATCAGGAGTGTAAGGCGTGTCATAACCAAAATGTTCTTTAAAAGGATGTGTTTTAGGATGCAAAAAGGGATCAGTGTGTCCTAGCCAGTCTCTAAGGACCAAAGATGAGCCAGGGGGCAGTTAGCAGTCAATAACACCTTCCTCAGTTCTTGGCAGTCCGGAAACACCTAAAAAGACTTCTAGGCTCTCTGGGAGCAAATCAAAGATTGGGAGAGTGGAAAAGGCTGCACCACAGTGACCTGTTAGTTCAAATGTGTCCAACAGTTCTTGAAACACGGCTCCGGATAAAACACTAAGATCCTGGGTGTCTTCACTCTCAGGGTGCTGTGAGTCCCAATCCATTGGCTCAGTGACCTTTTCTCATGCTTCCAAGCACAGGGACAGCTGGCAGACAACTCCAGGGTTCCTTCTGCACAGTGAGGTCCTATGTACTACTGTAGCTGGCAGTGAGGCAGGTCTTTCTCCAGCAGAAGGTCACTCTTTGGGGTGCTGTCAGTCCCACTCCAGGGACTTGGGGACAGGAATATGATTATAATTGGTTATTTATAACACACTTTATACCCAGAGATTTCAAAGCATGGACCCGGGCACAAACCTGTGTTGCTCTGCGTCTACTTGCTTCCAAGATGAGCGCCTTGCCCATGAGCTATCCTACCAAGACTAGGTCCATGTTCTCAGGCTCCCAAACACAGGGAAGGCTAGCAAACACCTCCAGGGGACCGTCAATACTGTGAGGTGCTGAATATCCCTTTGTTTGACAGACAGGCAGGCCTGGTTACAGCAGCAGGCCAGCTCCAATGCTCCCTGAGGATGGTTAGGCCTCTGCCTTGGACTAACTGCCTTCACCTCACAATTGGAGGGCTTTGGAAAGGGATGTTCTCCTAACAGGTTCCACACAGATTCTTCTTCAATGACTGGAGTCCAAAGATGAATTAAAGAAGGCATGGGAGAGCCCTTCATTTAAAGAAAAATCCTTTATGTGAATGCACTAAAGCTAGACTGCTTTAGGGGTCCAATCCCTGTTCTTGGAATCAGTGGATCCTGCCTCCTGACACAACACCCAAAGTGCTTTGTGCTGCTGGAACCTGAAACGACAGGAAGGGAAGATAGAGACATAGACAAGCAAGATCGTGGAACCTTCCTACAGCTGGAAAAAGCTCCCTCTGTCTACATTCAACCCACCACCTTCCCTTCTCAATAGTGCAATGAAGGTGCTGACTCAGCGTCAGGAAGAAGAGTGCGCCTACCGAATGCAGGAATAATGGGGTTGGTCAGTGAACCCCCTCAATGGAGGAACACAGGATCACCGCAGGCAGCACCTGGCCTCAGGAACCAAGTCTGGAGGCAAAGAAGGTGGGACACTTTGTATAAATCACAATATGAACACATTGAATCCTGAGGCGTACACGCAAGGAAGGCCAAAGTACAGGTAAGCTCATCTCAAAGGGACACCTTAGATAAACCTTTCATAGTTAGCCAGATTGAACACCAAACATGCCACCGCTGGGGGATGGGGGAAGCTGAACTCTGGCAGCTCGTCTCCAGAAGACCGCCGTCACTGGGAACAGCACCAGAACGATAAAATCAAGGTCGGTGAGCCAGTCCCACAGTAACTTATGTTAGCTGGGGAGATCGACCTTATCCGGGGATCACATGCAAAACACCAAGGGCTGTTTCAAACCGCCCCTTCACTAGTAGGTCTGGGAAGAAGGATGTGGAATGAAGGGGTCAATCCGAGTCAAGCCAATAAGATGGTAAGTTTTAGTGTCCCTGAAATGTAACAAATACACAAGTATGTCTGCAACAATGTTTTTGAGGGTTATCTTCGAGCAGGTGTCGTGTCAATGTTCACCTTTCCACTAGATTAGGTTGTCTCATGTTCCTTCTTTACTTGGTACTGACCAATGGCAAAGTAATAAAGATCCGGATGTTAGCAAAATTATGTTATTACTAATTGCAAATAGTTTATGGGGTAGAGTAGGAGGCAATGTGGCACCACATGATGAGGGAAAAAACCCGGGAGCGGGCAGGTCTCTTTTGCTCCAATCATGTCCAACTAACCTATGTATAGCTATTGGGGCATGACATATTCTAACCAGACAGCTTCGTTGGAGCGGTGAAGACTTGGCGTTTGAAATGCAACAGTTTCTAACTGTGTAAAAGCAGGATGAAAGTATTGTTCATTGTGAGCCAGTTATCAGCTCTCATCAACCAGTTTGGTGCCACTGTGCTGTTTGATTTGTGCTTGCCCAGCTGTAATACACAGCGTTACTTCTTGCCTGGTGTACACCCCTTCTTGGACTATTACTGGTAACTCATTGATTACATGTCATTAGAGGACCACTAGTACAACAGGGGCAAAGCCCTTTTGATGTGCAGCACCCTGGTGGGAGGGCAAGCCTTTTCTGAATAGGGATCCCTTTGATTCCTGTTCCCAAAGTAACTTCCAATGGAGTGGCCGTCTTTCTGGGAAGGGTGTTACCCTCCCTCAAAAAGGAACACAAAGAGGCAACCTCCAGGGCCACAGTCCTGCCAGCAGTAGCATGGCCAGCCTGTCTGGGGAGAATATACATAATCCTTGGACAGCTGAGTTGTGCTTATAGGGTTGACACATGTGTGCTATCAGATTGCTCTTGATGCATTCATTATGAGGAAAAACCATCCAAGGTATGGCTTATATTTAAAGATTATTCTGAAATCAAGCCTGTATCTTCATAATGATGGAGTTTTGGCAGAAGAGTGCACATCTAAAATTACACCCTGTGCTGCAAAGCCATTGCTGCCACTACATCTGTCAAATCGGCACCTGCAATCTGTGAACTTTCTCTTTGCCACTGGAGAGCAGGCACGGCAGATCTGGCTACAGATGCAACAGTGCACACATGTTCACTGTGCGTTTGGCATGCAGCTTATATGATATGACATGACATTGATAGTGTGCCTATACACAAGTGTTTCAGGGGAAACATAATTATAAAAGGGGACTTCTACACACTTTGCAAATGACAATTCCTCACAGTCCTGGTTTGAGAATGCTACTCTCGTATTAATTCAATTTTTACTGGTGTAAAGTTTCTGTGATTTAGCTCTTGGTACCCTGTCAGTGATTGGTCTTGATTCTGAGAATGCTGCTCTTATGCTAGTTGCACTTGTGCTGGTGTAAAGTTTCTGTGATATGGCTTCTGGGTGCCTTGTCAGTGATTGGTCTTGATTCTGAGAATGCTGCTCTCATGCTAGTTGCACTTGTGCTGGTGTAAAGTTTCTGTGATATGGCTTCTGGGTGCCTTGTCAGTGATTGGTCTTGATTCTGAGAATGCTGCTCTCATGCTAGTTGCACTTGTGCTGGTGTAAAGTTTCTGTGATATGGCTTCTGGGTGCCTTGTCAGTGATTGGTCTTGATTCTGAGAATGCTGCTCTCATGCTAGTTGCACTTGTGCTGGTGTAAAGTGTCTGTGATATGGCTTCTGGGTGCCTTGCCAGTGATTGGTCTTGATTCTGAGAATGCTGCTCTCATGCTAGTTTCACTTGTGCTGGTGTAAAGTCTCTGTGATATGGCTTCTGTGTGCCTTGTCAGTGGCTTCTGGGTGCCTTATCAGTGATTGGTCTTGTTTCTGAGAATGCTGCTCTCATGCTAATTGTACTTGTGCATGTGTACATTTTCTGTAGTACGGCATTTCGGTACCTTGGCAGTGATTGGTCCTGATTCTGAGAATGCTGCTATGTGTTGTAATCCGGCATTCAAGTTTGAACAGTACTGGTTTGAAAGTAGTAAACTATGCAAAAGCATTGAGGAAACCAACACTTTAACACTATGGAAATCGAGTGTGTCCTCGCTTTTGATGAAGTGTGCTACGGTTCTGAGGGTTTTTTTGTCACTTGACAGTCGCACAAACCAGCTGGCGTAATTACTATTTGGTGACACCCACAAAGAATATCAGCTGGTTGAAGTCTTTTGCTGCCAAATTACTTCAAATTGTAAGCAACGTGGCAGCACATGGCCAAATTGGCTTATTCATTTTAACTACATTGAAATTAGCCCAGTGTCTAGGGATTGGTGTACATGCCGTAAAGAACCACACTGCAGCACAGTGCTTCATTTATTTTAAAGTAAATATACACTAACGTGGCGTCTGGTGAGCAATGGATTCATATTTAGCATGTTATGAATTGAACTTGAAGGAGAGGGTGAGAGGGATTTGCACCCATGTGTTAATTGAACTCATCTTTATTCCCCACTTTCTGTACTTCAAATGAAAAAAAGATGGCACACAAGCAGCTCGCGTTACAGAATGATCATCAATGTAACATCTACCAAGGTACTTGACAACTGTCGCCTGTTGTAAAGCCCAATAAATACCCTGATGTTCACTGTGAGGGCCCAGGGAGGAAAGCAGCAATTTATAGTTTGAGCTATTAAGTGTCACTTGGGGCATCTATGAACCAAGAAAATTGCATTAAAGTACATATAGGGAGAAATGGCCTATGAGGTGGGACACAGAGTTTGTATGTGTTTATTTGGTTATTTGCCCACCCACTGTCTGCCCATTGGCATGCTAATCTATGTGGCCATTCCCACACAGTCCCTGCCCCTCCCCACCCAAAACACGTCTTCATGGGAACTGTTTCATATCTCTTTATTCAGGCCTTACCATCAAACTTTGCACTCAAAGCGCCTGCCAGTGTTTTTTCAAAGCAGTCTTCTGAGAGTTAATGACTCAATTAGAGTTGTAAACCTGCTACTTGTGTAATTAAAATGACTTACCCATGGCTGCCTTCAGCCACTCGACTTATATGCAGTCTGAGTGTCCTTTGCTGAAGTTCAGTTTAAAACAAAGATTGGCAAAGCAACAGTTTTGGCTTGTGTAGAGGCACTGCTATTAGATACCCACATAGTCACACCATTGTGCACCTGATACCATCAATGGCCAGGTAATACCACTACCGCTGTGCCTGGCAAGTGGTTTTCGCATGCCTACACAAAAGCCAAAACTGTTGTCATTGCCAATGGTTCTTGTTATGGTTAATGGCCAGATAACTTTCCGGTGATATTCTTTAATCCACGTTATAGTTTTGCTCGTAGTAGTAGTTTCGAATTGAAATGCCTCTGCTTCAAACACAGGCACTTCAATCACCCCAAAACAACATAAACCAATGACAGACTTCTATACTTCTGGTCTCTACTCTCTGTGATTGTTGCTATCATTATTATTTACCACCTGTGTTAAAAGGAAGTACATATATCCCACTTTCTATACTATCCAATTCACAACCATACAGGTGAGGTGGGAGGGAATATATGACTCTGGCGAGGAAAATAGGACTTGGATTATTATTACAGTTAAGTTGGCATTACCTCTTCATCCGCATTCCACATCACTTTCCTCATGAATGGAGGATGCACAAACCCACATCCTCAACATCAATAATGTCAATGGCATTCCAATGACTACACTCCCAATCAACTTTAGAGATTCTAGATAATAGTTTGTAGTGCCTGATGAAAATCGCATTCAAAATGTCAGTGATCATTCTTTGAATTCTGCCCATGGTGCCTCTATCCCGTTTGTGGAACGTCCCAGAAAATGTGCTGGGAAGTATGTCCCTATGTGGAGTAGGAGATGGTGATGGCTAACCCAATGACTCACTTATGGTTTGGTGCTGCGTTTGGAAGAAAGTAATTGACATATAGGGAGAAACATTTTTGAAAAGATGCTGCACGTTCTTGGCAAAAGGAAATTGACCTTTTGATATCTAAAAGATAATTGGTAGCGATAATCATCAGATTAAAAAAAAAGTAGAACAACATTCTGGTGAATAACAGTCGTGTGATTTTGTACAGCACATCATGCCAGATTCCTCCAGCTTCTAAGCAATGTGAATATATTACCCAACTGTCTAGCACAAGATTAATTAACCTCAAGTGGACAAAAGTCTTAGTCAGTCCTGCCCCGAGATTTGAATTTTCAACCTAACGGGCAAACCCAAACTCCAGTGGGAACTAATAACAAAAACTAGCTGTACCCATCGGAAATTAATAGATACTGCCCAGTGATAAAGATAATTGCTTTCAATGCAGCGTGCCCCCAGGGGGTTTACACTGTTACAACCCTACATCATGAAGACATCCTTTGAAGGAAGATGGATCACAAAAAATGGTTTAGGGTAACACCAACTATTTTTAATCAATCTCTCCCAAACTTCTGCCATAGGTGATCGAGACCAGAAACATTATTTGTGATTTTAAAAAAGCAAAAGGGGCTTCGTCAAGTTGTTAAAGGAGGCACTTTTTAAACCCTTCTGATACAACAGGGGGGACGTATAATGGAATGGGAGAAAGAGGCACAGGATTGTTAAGGTTGAAACTGTGGAACAGTCTTTGGTGTAGGTACTCAATACCAATGACATACCTACTGTATTCTGGTTGGTCGAACAAGAGGTTCTCTAGCAAGAAATCTAGGATCAATACATAATCACAATCTCTAGGTGACACCCCTTTCCTTTTACAATAGAGTCATTTTTCCAATGTCAGTTATACTAATTAAGTGAGGCCAGTTTTATGTATTATTAAATCATTTGGGCTACCAAATCAGAACACCATTTGGCCAGCATATACACTGTCTAAATCTCCATGACACCAAGCAAAGCTCATTCAATTAAATTCATGGAAGTATGGGAGACATGAATTGGGACGTGGTCAATGGAACCCACCGGGGTGATATATTGCTAGTTTCCAAAGAGTGGAACCATGGTCATCGAGGACAAAATAGGGTTATCATTCGAAATTTCAAAAGTAACTGGATATAAGAGGGTTTGGGGGAAAGCAACACACTAGACCATTAGAAGGAAATATTTCATAGCAAAATGCTGGAAGTAAGGTATTCACCTCATTGCCAAGTAGGTCTACTTTTGGGGTCACAGATAGGTCATTCATCTGCTACCATGATTTTGAAGACAGATCATACTGTACCAAAGATGAGAATTTTTGACTCAACAGATTCATGGGACATGCTCCTTCCCCATCGATAGGTTACTGCCAAGGAGAGGAGATTCCCTTCATTCCTGGTCCCAATTTTTCTTGTAATCCTACCTAGGGACTGGACTCAAGTACCCCCTGGGGGTTATTGTAAGATCTTGTGACCTGGTTGTATGACCTGATCAGAGCTAATTTTGCCCAGGACAGAGGGGCACATGGTCTGCAAGAATGATTGATGGTGTTCAGCTCTCACCAAGAGGATGACTAGGTTTCTTCCAAATGTCTGGTGCCATTTAAAACAAAAACAAAATGTGTTTCTCTTGTGTTGAATGGGACTCTAACGCTGTTGCCCAACCTAGTTGCCTATCATACATTGTTTGGACTTAAGACATTGCTGAGTTCAAGAAGACATGTTCTTTAGGCTTTCTATTTGTAACTACCAATTTAAATTAATACCAACGTTGGAGGATGCATAGGTCAATGCATCATAAAGGCGAGAGTTCTTGGACAAATGGGAGAGGAAATGATGTTCTAAAGGCTTTTAATTTAGGTGAGTCCATGGAATAACATGAGTGGTTGCTGCCATGTCGGCCACCATCCTTTAAAAGCCTCCCACTGACACCTTTGCTTTGAATGGCTCCCATGATCCTGTTATCTGCAGACGTGTCTGGGAGCAATGTCTTTCTCTCTGGTGTGCAAAAACGGCATTGAGGCATTGAGATAGGTGCTGTTGTTTCCAGTTGACCAGAAAGCTGTGTGTTTCACTTGCATATTCTGGTGATATTGGTGACTGCCTTAAATAAAGAAGAATTGGAGATTTGCCAATTGGTTCAGCTGTGCAAATATTGAAATACCCAGCTTTTGCAGGACACCCACTAAGGGCAGCCATCCAAAAGACAGGACCTTAAAACGAAAATATTGGTTCTTTGAGGCAAAACAGATATACCTCAAGGATTTCTCATGATTCATTACATGGCCTGAAGGTCCACTAAGTCTAAGAAGAAAACCCCTTTGTGCATCACAGAAACTATGGTCTTGAATTCCTCTCTTTTGAACTTGTGTGTACCTCAAAAGTGTTTAGAGCTTTCAATTCTGTCACTGGTCTATAGTTCCCTGAAATCCTCTGTACCAGAAAAAGGAGAGAGTAACCCTCATACCCTCATGCCTTATTATATTGGGGTTTTCCTGGTATTGATAATTTCTGTAACAGTAGACAGGTCCTCTGTTGGAGCATACATTGTTTTATTGCTGATCAAGTAATGATGTCATTGATTATCTGGGTATGGGAGGAATTGCTACACATTCTACAGAGGATATGTGCCTTAATATGTGCAGTACCCACTGACCTCATATTATCCTTGCCCTTGCTCAATGTGGAGAAGTGGGCAACTGAGTGGAAGGAGGGGATATTTTAGACCCACCCTCCCCTATTTCTGCACTTCCTCGGTAGGCCCAGTTGCGGCTGCTTTGGTTCCAGGGCCCCGGCCCAGGGCACTCGCGTGGGAGTACCCTTGGAACAGCCTCCCCCCTTGTGACGTCCCCCATAGTAACATAGGACTAGAGGTGGACAGGACTCCATTTTGTAAAACACCAACTCCATTTTGTAATTCTAAAACAATTGTGTGATTCCAATGCAAGCCTGCAGCTCTCCCAGTCAAGCGCACACCGCGAGCGAGTGCCTCCTCGCCACCTCCTCCCCCGGTCACCATCTCTGCAGCCGTTTAGTTCCCATGAGAAGACTGTCTGCAAGGATACAACAGAATCCACACTGTGGGCCTCATCACAAGGTTGGAGTTAGCCATGGCGCTATTAGCACCATGGCTGCCTCCAAAACCCTACCGAGTCCGCCCTGGTGAATGGAGCAATTACCGGTCCATTCCAAGGCTGGCGGGACCGGTAATTCCCCATTCACCAGAGCCCTTCCGCATTCCCATTTGAGCCCCCATAGGGCTCAATGGGAATGGGGAAGGCGCTAATAACGGTACCGCAATTTGCGGTACCGTTATTATCTCCAGAGTCCCTTAGTGGGTCCCATCCTTAACGCCTGGAAAAACCAGGCATTAAGGGAGGACCCGCAAAGGGAACTCGTAGTAGGGTGGTAAGGGATTACCGGCACCGGTGCCCTTACTGGTGCCGGTAATCCCTTACCGCCCGCCTCGTCATGAGGCCCTGTATCTTTTGTCTTTCATCTTACCTCACAGATTCAGACACAGCCCTGGGCAGAGTCCAGGGCAGAAGTCATCCGTCTCCATAAACCCACCCGACACCACTCCCAAGACCCTGGCCATAAAAACATGCTTCCCCTGGATAGAGTCAACAGTCAAGAAAGACCATTTGAGGTCGGCTTTGATCTATTACGATTGTAACATATACAAAGCCAGTACACCTTCTGCGAACATAGGTATGTAAATTTAACGTGGGCCAACGTGGATATGAGTAACCAACACAATATGTGTGTATAACCAGAAATGTTTGTGTTAAACCTTAATAACGAATGTATAACATACACTAATACAGGATATAAGGGTACTCATGGAAATAATGTATGACAATGCAATGCACACCAATATGATTTTATGCATGCCAGAAACAGAGCGACCTCGTGTCCAGTAACCTATGAGTTTTAAGTGTAAATATATATATATGTGTCATAGTGTACAAGAATATTGTATTGGCAAGTTTTTCCAATAAGCCTTAATCTGTGTAAGAGGTGCTCATGTAGGCTACAAGTAGCGAGCCGTTCTGTTCTCTTGTACGTACAGAAGATGAACATTGAATTAAGTATGTGTTTTTAAAATTTGATGTTTCTTTGTTCAATGATAAGTACGTTGAGCCAATCGAGTGACATAGTATGCTTTAATCTAGTATGACTTAAGTGCAACTCAGCAAGCCACATTTAAAAAATCTGAATGTACAATCGTGTTCTAAAGAGCCATGTTACATAATGTATCAGAAAACCAGCTCACAAGAAAGCCTCAACTCTCCCATGCCATCAGAGTGTCAAATGAGGTCAGCAAACGAGTTAAAGTTATTTTGACACTTGATCGTTGAACCCGCAATGAAAATGTAAATCCACAATGATATATGCCTTTTGTGACCCAGACCTCAGACCTTTTGGTCATATATCCAGAACCTCCTTTACTTGCTATCAGGTGTACACCCTAAACCCTGCGATGACCACAAGGACTCTACCCTTTAGTCAGTATATCTTGAATTATCTAAACAAACCATGCACAGTGTCTAACAAAAGAAATCAAATCTATGACCAGTAATAAATAATGTATCTCTGAACTATGTTTTGCGAGTATTAAGATGCAGGCCTCTGAGGTCACCAGACGAACAAATCATGGTAGCGAATGGATGAGAATGTGTGGCCACACGGGCAAATGTTACATGACTCCAACGGTACAAAGAATGCAAACCTCGATACATCATGCCAGCCTGATGAACCCAGCTGACCGATTGACCCAGGACACCACGTCACCTCACCACGTACCTCTACACCAACCAAGTTCGGTGAACCCTATGGCACCTATAGGTCACCACTCTTAGTGTCCAATCCCGATTGACTCTGTGCCCCTTAGGTGTCCCCTCTCCTGGATGATGAAAAACCCTGTATAAAAACAAGTTGTAACATGTTTTCTGCAGAGCGCTCTCGGCGTGAGTTGAGAGAATTCTGCTTGCCCTACTTTAGATAAAAAACTTTCCTTACCACTAGCACTTGGTCTTGGTCTCATTTCCTCTTGGGAGGTGTCCTTATTGATTCCATTGGGAGATTTAATTGTGATTTGAGGGTCTCTCAATTTCACACCCAACAACTGGGTGATCTTGAAATGTTTCACACATCCCTACAGAGTCATACATTTTCACTGTTGCTATGTGCTTTTGTAGGTTGTCTTTGATAGAGATGGATCACTAGCAATGAGTCCTCTTCTGAATGGACATCTATTATGAGACCGTTACATATATATCGCTCCCGATATTGAAAGGATGTTTTTGTTTCATTAAATACTCATCTTAAAGCCATCTACGGGAAGATGCAGAGGAAGAGGTTTTTGAGTGGATTCAAACTTCCATTTCTTTGAATCAATCTTCATACAGATTACACCTGTCTTGAGGCTGCTGCAGTGGTACATAGACCATTACATGTAATGCCTGAAAAGAACAGCTTCTGTTGAGCCCCTATAGCCAGAAGTAAGGCGCCTTCTTGTTGAAAAACACTTTCTTGGAGTTGCCTGCAATCCCTAATCATGGATTGTTCTGTGTAAACAGCAGGTACCCGGTTTGTAAATAAAAAAATAAATGCAGAAAATAATCTTTAAACACGAGTTTGATGTTGTTAGGTGCTGGGTCGTGTGGGGGTGCATCTTCAAATGGTACAGATGTTTGTGAGGAAAGATAGAAGGCAAAGGAACACAAGAATCAATTTGTGTTGCTGATAGGAATTACATGTCAAAACGTTCCAAATGATATTGCTTCAAAAGAAAGCATTGAAGCACTGGTATCTTCCAACTGAGTTATTGTATTTCAGAATGCTTTGTGTGTTAGCAGGGACTCGGGTTCCATAGAGTCAGCTTGGTTATCAAAAAGTTACCATGCGCTTGGTCATCACTGGCAGAGGCATTATTCAGCTTCTCACGAATGTGCTTTAGAGAAGATGCCATGACTTCACGAAGAAAAAAAAACCTGTCGTTCATCACGGATGGTGCCTCTGGTGTGACTTTGTCAGAGTTAAATTCGCCAGTCATATGATGGGGGAATATAGTGATGATAGAGACTCCAGTTGCCATTTGATGACAGCAGCTGCAAAAATAGACCTTACAAATGCTGAATAATTCAGGTAAGTGATGGTATTATTGGGACATTTGCAGAAGCACTCTGCATATGGTGGTAGTACTTACACACATAGAGGTATACCTTTCATATGATAACCAGAAGTCCATGTGTTCAGAAAATTGTCAAGTATTTTCATGTTTGCCAACTTATGTACACCATTTAGAGCATTGTGTTGAAAAAGTGTTCCCATTTATTCAGAAAGTCATCCCATGGAAACACATGGAAAATAACTACCTGACCAGTGATCATTGGACAGCAACATCTGGTTGCTTGCCATATGACGGCAGTGCCTGCAAATGCCTACACAATGCTGATACGAAAACAACAACGAATGGCTTTGTAAATACATGTTATATCGAACTTCATTCTGCCAGCTAGTGGAAAACCAGAAGAACCTAAGCATGTCATCTTGTTCAATGCTATGAATTTAAAGCTCTACATACATTACCCGCCACCCACACTTTGTATTATACTTACATATTACCTTTAATTTGTGTACTCTTTATATTCACAACATTATTACTGAAAGGGTGATATTATAGAGTGACGAATTAAGGAAAAGGGAGAAGAAAGGCTCTGCAACCTTTTGCTCCACATATATTTTGGACTGCAACTCCCATCAGCCTGAGTCACCATAGTCAATAGTAAAGTAGTAAGGGAGTCATAGTACACAACAACATCAGGAGAGCAACAGGTTGCAGACGTCTTTTTTAGAGGAACAATAACACTGACACACATCATCATTCATGTTATATTTCTCAATCCATACTCCGTGTTTCTAAACTAAAGTCTGCTAGGTGTACAAGACACACTTGGAGAAAAAAAGAAACACTCATATCCTTTTATAACTCTCAATGGTTGCTCTGTCCAATCAACAATACGTATAGCCTTTGAAGTTGCTTGCACCATTCCTGAATTGATGGTGGAAGAAATTAACAAAATGTAAAACGCATATAAAAGTTATTGTGGTGGAAATGCAAATAATTTCTGAAATGTGTTATATTCTGCTGAATTCCCCTTTACACAGTCCCGAGGAAAGTGGCACAGGCTTAGATCCACCAAAGCATCAATATTGAGAAAAAACAATTTTGTAGACAGGTCTTCTATACCAGACATAGACCTGGTTACTAATAAATTGTGTTCTGGGGTAATTAGTGGGAGCCAGTTTACTTCATAGTGAAAAAGTATGGCTGTGGAAACAACAATCAGGTTTTTAAAAGAGATTATGTGAATTTCGTAATGTCATTTACAGTTCTGCTGGTGTGAAAGCAATGAAATACCAGAGGTCTGTTGAAAGAAAAAAAGAAAAGAAAAAACGTTTCGCTTTAAATGAATGTGAATAATAGATGAACTTGCTATGAATAATTAATGCAAACATCAAAATAAAGAAAGACAAAAAGTACACTAATACATTGATTATGTTTGGCTATTATAAAGGAGTCACGAGATCTTTTGCTTTAAGCATACAATGCAGTATTTATAGAAGATTCGAAACAAGTAAGACAAAGAAAAAATACATATTGCATACAATTGTGTAATTATGTTGTATTTTCTCCTGTGTACCCTGCATTAAGGGAATCTCTTATGGTACTAGACTTAACTTCTGGGGCAGGGAGGTAGGGGACTTGGCTGACAGTTCACACACTAAGAAAACCACCCGCACTGGTATACTCAAAATATGCTCCTTTATTAAGTTACGCACAGACACACACAAACAAACATATATATAATGACATTGTGCTAGCGCACTGCATAGTTAACATTAAGTATGATTGTCAATGGAGTTAACGTTTCTTAACAACACTGGATTCCTTCCATGAATAACAAAATTAATAAATTATACAGTAAAATTTCATGCATCGACCCCTCAATGAAACATTTCTGAAACGTGTTGTTTTGATCACATTTCGAATAGCTTTTAAAATGGGGTTTTCTCAAAGCAAAAAGAAATTCTCCTCAAACATATCAAAATGGACCACTTAGATTTTCAAGATTTTTGCATGCCCCTAGATCTTGTCATGAATTAATGCAATAAAAAACAGTTTGAAGTGAACAATTTTAAGATATTCACTTCTTGAGCTGTATCGTCCGAGGAGGATAGCTCAAGTGGCAATGTGCTCGCCTTGGAAACAAGATGACACAAGCAACACAGGTTTGATCCCCAGGTCCGCACTTAGAAACCTCTAGGTATTAAGCGAGTTATACATACACAACTAAGACATATTCCGGTAACGGCGCCTCGATGCCCCAGGGCTGTGTGAGCACGTTAAAAATGCAAATAAATAAATAAAAATAAATAAATATCTATATATCACACACAAATAGACTGAATGTGCATGTTTTGTTCAAACTTTGCACATAAATGGAGAGATGCACATTTTGAAGATGCACAAAATGTAAAACTCCAAGACTCCTCTTATACATTTTTAACACTTACATTGAAGTTAGACCTATGTTTATTGTGAGAATTCGTATGGTTAGGAGATGTATACAACCTCTGCTGAATTAATGAACATTATGTACAAAGTGAACACATACGTCTAGGAGATGGACATTTAATACATGCACACTAATACAATTGTGAAAATGTACATGAAAATCAGAACTAACTTTTATATCAGTTTTCATATGTACACGACACACCTGGGATGTGTAAATTGCATCCATGCATGAACTGTGCAACTGTTATATTCCTCCTCTCAGTATAATTCTTCACATCACAGTCAAACCCCACTTTAATAATGTAAGCTTACATATGCTAGGTACCATATGACATGCGCATTTCAGGACTTTACGCCAATCACTAATACGCTACGCATAACCAATACACACACAGGCAAGAAACATATGCAATTGACACTCATGCACTTTACACCACTCACTCTTATGACACATGCTAATATGAGATATGGGGCCTCATTACGACACAGGCGGTAAGTGAACAACGATGCCGGTAAAGGATTACCGGCATCGCTTACCGCTCAGGCCGATTAGGACACGATAACCCGCTATTAGCGGCACCGTAATTAACGGTGCCGTTAATAGCGCCAGGAGCATGGGCACGCGACCATCCTTGCCGGTATTGGTGCTCACTTCCTGGCCACAGGCCACAGGCACCTACCAGCACACAGTGGGGCACATGCATGGCATATCGCAACCATTATTCTCACGTACGCTGAACCAAGTGCTTGATGCCCTCCTGAAGCACACAGGCGACCATATTTCCTTACCAATGTCTGCCCAGGAGATCTTAAACACCAAAGTTGGCTTCCATTCACTGTCCGGCATCCCTGGTTGCATTGGCGCCATCGACTGCACCCATGTGGAATTGGTGGTCCCACATGCCATGGAGGTAGCGTACCGCAACCGTGAGCTATACCACTCAATCAATGTGCAAATGGTATGTGACTCAAACAAGATCATCACACATTGCTGTGCCCGATACCCTGGATCAACCCATGATTCAATGGTCCTGCGGAACTTCACGATACCACGCTACATGGAGCGACATGCAGGGCAGAGATCCTGGCTTCTTGGTGAGTCGCATGTTAGGTCCATGGAAATATGATGTGGGTAGGTGATTGGGGTAGTGAAGCATAATTAACCTGGCTGAGATGGGGGGAAGAGATGCATACTTCACCTGGCTGAGATGGTGGGGGGGAGATGCATACTTCACCTGGCTGAGATGGGGGGGAGAGATGCATACTTCACCTGGCTGAGATGGGGGGGGGAGATGCATACTTCACCTGGCTGCGAGTGCCTGAGAGAATGGACCATGCTCATACCCGAACGCAGCTCAGACTGGACCTGACACCTGACCACATAATGCAA
Source organism: Ambystoma mexicanum (assembly GCF_040938575.1). Classification (NCBI taxonomy): domain Eukaryota; kingdom Metazoa; phylum Chordata; class Amphibia; order Caudata; family Ambystomatidae; genus Ambystoma; species Ambystoma mexicanum. The sequence continues at coordinate 657,431,821 of NC_090932.1, read as the reverse complement.
GATGAAAGCTGCCCTAACATGTAAATGATGCAGTGTCACAACCATTCCATAGCCATCTACATGCACACTGTACCTAATCAGACCGTATCCCCCTCAACACAATGCAGCTACAAGCAATTACTATGGCCAATACACAGCACCAAATACCATCAACTGAAAGGACAGTCCCCCATTACTGCGTACAAAGGAGTCACATGAGGGCCAAATACATTAATACACCACTACACTGACACAGAGGTCCAACAAAAAAGTGCATTTCACCATTTGTTGTGCATAGTGACATCATCATGAGGCTGACATCAACGTTGCCAGGATAAAAGTATACAAATTACTGGTCATCAGCCAGATCATGGAAACAACCGGCGTGGACTAACACAGTGCATGAGCACTCACAAGGAACTGGACCCCCCTGCACCCACTAGTCAATGGCATGCACACCAGTCGATAAGAGGAATACAGACAGCAGTCACATTGTGTGTCTCCATTCATGCATGGGAATGTGGTTGCAATCAGGAAATCAATGCATGCTATGGTGTCATTGTTCGAGGTCCCATATGATGTGATGACTTACATATATACATTGTTGCCCACATGCAGGTGATGCAGGCTATCCCTTGAAGAGGTGGCTCCTTATCCCAGTCCGGAACCCATAGAACAGGCACGAGGAGGACTACAATCGTGCACATACACGTACCCGTGTGGTGATTTAGCAGACATTTGGCCTCTTGAAGGCACGGTTTTGCTGCCTCAGCAGGTCTGGTGGGGCACTCCTGTACCACCATGAGAAGGGGGCCAAGATCATCATGGCATGTGTCATGCTACACAATATGTGCATCAGACAGAATGTGCCCCTGCCCCCTGACGCTGAACTGCAACCACCTGACGATGAGGATGAGAAGGGTGGGGATGGGGCAGCACCTCAGGGAGGCAGGGATGCACAGGAGGGACGTGGCATGCATCAGACTCTGATCAACCAATGTTTCTAGCACACATGGACGGGGAGTGTGACATGGATGTGGCACTCGGGGCACTGTGTGTGTCAGGGACATGGACACTGTAGACTGTTCACCAATAAAGCACACGTACGCAATAAGCAATGTCCACGCATGTGAATCATGAGTTACCAAAATGTGTATAATGTGTATTAAAGAATCATAACAAAGTGAACAAGCCCTCCACCCCACACACCCTCTCCTCCCTCCCCCCTCAACTCCCACACACACACCCTCTCCCCCTTACCCCCTCAAGTCCCCCACATACCCTCTCCCACCTCCCCCCTCAACTCCCACACACACCCTATCCCCCCTCAACTCCCCCACACACCCTCTCCCCCTTCCCCCTCAACTCCCCCAAACAACCTCTCCCCCCCAACTCCCCCAAACAAAATCTCCCCCCTCAACTCCCCCAAACAACCACTCCCCCCTCCCCCCTTGACTTCCTCACACATGGTGTGCAGTAGCGTGCACCAGTAGTCCACATGGCACCAGTATGCATGGCTGTGCCTACTGCCCTCCCCCTCTTCCAGCACCAGGTGCCCCCCTGTCCGATCTGTGCAGGTTCCTGCCAGAACTATGCACAGGGTTGGTCCTAGTAGAGCTGGCATTAGATGATGGTCCAGATTGTCCTGGCAACTGTGGTAGATGCATGTCCCGCATTGCTGCCACCATGTCCGAGAGGACATGCCGCACTACTGCCAATTCGGCGCAAATGTCCTTTGAGGTGGACTCGATGGCTGTTTTTAGGGATGCAGCAGGGTACATTCGGTTATATGCTGTGTCAACAGCCTGTGAGTTCCTCGTGGCGCCTCTGTATAGCCCTGATCCCCTCTTGGCTGGTTGTCACTGGGGTGGAAGTGTGAGGCGTTTCCACCATGCTTTGGTCATCAGGCACAGTTGGTGTGGGGCTGAAAACTTGCCAGCCATGAATCTCCAGGTGAGAGCCCATGCATGCTGCCGTCCAGCACGCTGCATGGAGATAGTTGTGGTGAGTGCAGGGGGCCTGTGGCGCGTGTTGCACCATGCAGCTGTACGTCTGCCTCGTCGTCTGATATGGCTGCTGTGGCAGCTGTCTCACTGACTGTGCTGCTGGCAGCCAATGGTCTGCCCTCTGCCAATACCTCCTGGGTGATTGTGGCTGGTGTGGGTGTTGTTGTGTGGGCTGTGGTGCACATTGGTGCTGTGGCCTCTGTGGTTTTCTTGGCCTTCCGCAGTGGTGCAGGTTGGTCTCTGCCCCTTGAGGTTGAGGGGCGGTATTCTCCCTCCTCGGCCCTGGCATTCTTCTGTGGTGTGGCATCTTTCTCCCTGGTGTCCTCATCACCGCTGTCAGAATGTGTGCCTGTGGGGGACCAATGGAGGGAGAGGGTTAGTGATGGGTCTACGGGCATCAGGCATGCATTGGGGTGGCTGCATTGATATGGACTGGTAGATGATTAACATTGGGGGAGTGACATACGGGTTGCTTCACTCTTGGGTGGGTGATGCATGGAGGCGTCTGGGTTGCAACACATATGGGGTGCATTATGCATGTGACCAAGGTGATGCTCTGCACTGCCTGTAGGCAGTCTTGTACTTATGTGTCTGGTGGACCCTGCTCTACATCATTGCACTGTCAGTTCAGGTCGACATCATCGTGGTGGTATTAGCATTGTTTCATTTGAGACACCTACCTGCATCGGCTGATGACGGGGCTCCTCGCTCCATGTCCCTGACTCCCTCTATTGCCTCAGTGCCTATGGTGGTGACGCATATCTCCTCCCATGGTTGCAGTTTGATGGGGGACTCCGCACCTCCGCCTGTCGCCATCCCCAGGTTGCGGTTGGCGGAGAGTATGCTCCGCTCGCGTAGGCGCAGGTCATCCCAGCGCTTACGACATTGTTTGGGTGTGCGGGGTGTGGTGCCAATGGCACTGACTCTCTGGGCGACCTCTGCCCAAATCTGCTTTTTGCGCTGCAGCGCTGGACGGGACATGTCGTTTCAGAACACCACATCAGCATGTTCCTGCAGTGTCTCCGTAGCATGGTGAGCTCCTCTCTGGAGAAGCGCTCCTTGCGCAGGCGATCTCCCGTTTTTTCACTGCTTTTGGCATGGTAAATGCAACAGGTAGTGGTGGAAGTGTGTTGGAGTTCTGGGGGTCAGATGGCTCCTGTGTTTATAAAGATGGCCGCCGTGCTCTTTCCCGTTCCTGTGCGATGACGCTACTTCCGGTTCCGCGTAGTTACAGTCACCGCTAATAGCGGTTACCGCTATTGGAGGTGACCACTATTAGTGGTCACCGCTAATGCCGATGGCTTGGATGCCGGAGGAGCTATTTCCACTACAGACGGTGCCGGAAAGGGGGATTTTTCTGCCTTTTATGGCATGGGGGTGGGGTCATTACCGGCATGGTGCAAAGCTTGTGCCCGCAAACTCGTAATGGGCCGCTTTTAACGGTCTATTGCCAGCACGGACACGGTACTTGCGCCATGCCGGTAATGACCGGTACTTACTGCCCAGGTCGTAATGAGGCCAATACACTTATGATACATGAACTTATAACATACACACTCTTGCAATAAACCAAACTCTTATGGCACACACACAGACACAGACACACTTGTGACACACACAATTGCAACATACCTTCTCATGACGCAAACTCTTATAACACAAACACTTATGAAATCCACCCTTACAACATCAACACGTATGACACATGCTTTTATAAGACACGCTCTTACAATTCACACACTTGCCATACACACTCTTACGAAACATTCTCTTATGACATACATTATTAGCACACGCACACTTTTATAACACACACTTGAATGACACACACTTACCACACACACACTTACCACACTCACTCCTGCGACATACATACTTATGATGCACTCTTGTGACACACTTCAAAGCCACGTGGTTGTATGCCACACACACCTACAGCACATGCTGCTACTATTATACTCACTCACAATCAATATGCATTTTACACACATATGCTGATATGAGATGTATATTTTTCACTTGTTTACTGATATACATATGAAAACGAACATAAAAGTCAGGACTGAGTTTGAAGTCATTGTTCATCTGTATTTGAAACGTATATGAGATGTAAATGGGTACTTATACAAAATGTAAACCTTGTATGTGCCTCCTGTATGTATTCAATCTCACATTAGTGTCAGAACGCACAATATATGTGACTTTTACATTGTATACAAGGTTTATTGTACCTGTGCATGTCTTAAGAAATCACATCTAGTAAGGGAGGAGGAAGCCTAGATTGTTTTTAATTATTATTATATAATGAAAAGATGCAGGTAATCCATCCCAGAAAGTGGGGTCTGGTAGTCAGACCTCCCTTTCATAAAGGTTCAGATGCACACTTGCCATACACACTCTTACGAAACATTCTCTTATGACATACATTATTAGCACACGCACACTTTTATAACACACACTTGAATGACACACACTTACCACACACACACTTACCACACTCACTCCTGCGACATACATACTTATGATGCACTCTTGTGACACACTTCAAAGCCACGTGGTTGTATGCCACACACACCTACAGCACATGCTGCTACTATTATACTCACTCACAATCAATATGCATTTTACACACATATGCTGATATGAGATGTATATTTTTCACTTGTTTACTGAAATACATATGAAAACGAACATAAAAGTCAGGACTGAGTTTGAAGTCATTGTTCATCTGTATTTGAAACGTATATGAGATGTAAATGGGTACTTATACAAAATGTAAACCTTGTATGTGCCTCCTGTATGTATTCAATCTCACATTAGTGTCAGAACGCACAATATATGTGACTTTTACATTGTATACAAGGTTTATTGTACCTGTGCATGTCTTAAGAAATCACATCTAGTAAGGGAGGAGGAAGCCTAGATTGTTTTTAATTATTATTATATAATGAAAAGATGCAGGTAATCCATCCCAGAAAGTGGGGTCTGGTAGTCAGACCTCCCTTTCATAAAGGTTCAGTCCAAAGGGCTAGTGCACGCAGATCTTTTCAAAACCTTCCAGCCATCACCTCTATTGTTTTGCTCTAGGACACAGAAGCACAGAGCAGGTTCAAATGGTTGCATGTACCCTGTTTCACATGTGCTCTGACAGAAAGCATTACAGGCAGAGGTTGTTTTTAGCTTCTGCACCTCTGACCCAAAAACATGATATATTGTGGTCCTGTTTCTCTGGTTTCGGGTTAATCTCTAAGAATAAATCCCACCTCGTTTGGTATGGTGATTGATTGTGCACACAATTATGAAAACCACATAAAATTGGTATTATTCTCATGTGAACCCTGTGAGAGCAGTTCAGCTATGGTTAGTCTATATGATTCCATGACCAGACTGCTTTCCCTTGCTTCAGCAAGCAACACAAAAAGCAGGAAGGATGCCTCATTTGATCCTCTCCTCCTGCCCATGAAACTGTCAGCAGGAGAGTTCCTTGGAACTATGTGCCAAGGAGGCCCACCCATAAAAAGGGCCAGCCTCACACCAGGGAGTTGTGTACCAAAGGACCTTCAAGAGGCATGCTTGGGAAGAGGCAGCTTTAGAGTAGCCAAAGGAGTAGAAGAGAACTGTGAAAAGGTTTTCACATCTTGTTTTAATGGGGCACTCTCTCCTCCCTATTCCCTCCTCTTCTACAGAACAGAGCAGTCTGAGAATGATGCAAGAAGGCAAGGGTCAATTCATACAGTGACAGTGATTGGACCCCTTTCAGCAGACTTACTTTTGCACAATCCCCTATGGCCTTACACACTTAAAATTGAGTGGTTGCCCAATCCTTTTTTGCACTGATATTAAGACAAGAAGAAATCTTTGGACCTGTACTGGGAGGCGGTTACATTGCAAAGTCCTAAAGTTGTTAGGTGATGATAGAGTTGTCCAAGGCAGAAGCAAACCCTGCCCCATTACCGTCCACCAGAGATCATTCGGGTTTTACTGCTGTTAGAGCTAGGCCTGCACTCTTCCCACTGCACAGGCACCCAGGTGTCTGACCTTGTGTGAAGGACTATTGCAGGTGGCATTTAAGCTCCCTGGACTCAGAGTGAAGGGAAAACAGACTCACCTTATCCCAGAGTCCCTTTACTGGGGCTTGTGGCACCATAGGATTCAACGCAGTTGCGGTCCTCTGTTACACCAGTCAAAACACCTTTTTTAAATTGCCTTGAAACACACTGTGTATAGGCACATTATAAATACCCAACACATAAAATACATAAAACAAATGATCCCAAAGTCTGATTTGACACCATTGGAATGTGTTAAAATGTTCATGACCCATGACACTACTTGTGGCACTCTCTCTGAAATTTTGACCCACTGCTTGCTTCATCGAAGCTGTGTGACTCTGCATCATGACAGCGGAGTACCTTGCCACTCTAACTCGATTAGCAAGCCAACTGCTGCACAACAATTTGAACCATTGGGTCTTTTGAACAGCACCACTAACCACCAGGATGTTCACATTGAACTAACCCGGACCCCGATTTGAACCAGTGTGAGCCTTATTTCACACATCATCTTGAAATGGCTTGACCATCACACCTAACCTTGTGGACTCTCTGAACTGCACTGTTCTGGTGCCACACAGAGGTTCACATAGAACCCAATGCAACAATGACTCACCATGTGGAGCACTGCAACCCAGCTTGACCCAAAACCACAGAGCTGAGAGAACTATTTGGAAGCTGTTGAAACACTTACTAGAGGTTGAAGTAATTGTGAGAGTCCCAGACCCCCTGCTCCACTTTTGGGACCATATTGAAAGATAAGCCACCCTTTTGCACTTTTTTCTCAAACAAATATTCTTCACAAGAGCCACTGTTGCAATAAATTGTTGCTTTTGGTACTGCCTCTTTCTAAATCCGCCTGCTTCTACTCTCCGCCCTCAGCAACTTATCCAGAACCGGACTGCGAGACTTGTCCTCGGCCTCAAGCCCAGGGATCGTATCTCTCCAGCCCTGGAATCTCTGCATTGGCTCCCAGTGGCTGCAAGGATTAAGTTCAAGACCCTTTGCATTGTCCACAAGTCCTTCTGGGGCCTCGGTCTGCAATAGCTTCAACTCTCCCTTTGGAAATACCTCCCTACTCAAACTCTTCTCTCCTCCACCTCCAACTCCCTCAGGATCAGTTACTTCTCCAAGCAATGAGTTGGGGAAGATCTCTTTCTTCGATTGATGCCTCCCTCTGGACCAGCCTCCCCTGCCTCTCTGAAACTTGAGGAAAACTATCTTTGTTTCTGGAAGCACCTCAAGACTTTCCGCTTTGCTTCTGCCTTCACTCTTCTTCTCCCCTGCTGATCTCTGTCTATTTCAGCACTGCGCACCTGACGACCCTCTGATTTCGGGCCCAGATCCCTGCCCACCCAACCGCAAACCCACATTGCCTCCAGGCAACCCTTGCACTTGCGTCTGTATCTGCAACCCTACAGTCCCCTTCCTGCACTTATTGACACCCGTTGTCTCCGCCCTATTCTTGCACTTACCACCTGCTGGCCTCGCTACCTGTTGCTGTTTTGATACGTGTCAGCACTTTTCACTTCTCGCTGCACTTTCCCCCTTCCATCTCCCCTGCACTTGCATGTTCTCAATGTCACTGGGCCTAGTAAGATTGTTGTTTGGTCCTCCCTTGTGCCCCTCCTTTGCCTCGTCGTGCCCTGAAACACATGGATATCAGGCAGCAGAAATGATAGGTCCATTTGCCAGTTTCCCGCCGGAATTACTGGAGGAATACTGGCAAATTATAATGAGCCCCAATGTACTTTTACCACTCAGTGTACACCCCCATTAGAGCTCACTACCCTATATGCATCAGGACATTAGCTAACATCAAAATTAAATGGCCTACTTCACAATAGCCTCACATACAGTGCCACCATCATTACAGAGTTCTTACTAGGCTCGTTTTGTTACTCATTGGCCTACAGCTTTTGAGATGTTTCGGTGTACAACTTCCATGAGCCTTCACCATTGACTGTACTGGATAGGACTCATAGGTGTTGCAGACCAAAACATTTGTCAAGTCTCAGGTTGCCTATCCCCATAGGATGTAGCAGTAGCTTGTTCTCCCTGATAGTACTGTAGGAGCCAGACATACACTCCATGACTTCACTATATTTAAACATAAGCACTTCACATAATCATAGGACAACATAAGCATAGATGCTTTTGTGGGATGTATTGACCCACTCTGTTATCCATGGTGCGAGAAACAGCAAAATGGCAGCAAAACCCTTGTGTGCGCCAAAACCTCTAAAACAGAGTTTCAACACACAAAAAGATGGCTGCACAACCTGCCACCCATGGTGCATGTGTGGTGGAACAGAGTACACGATGCAGAAAAAGTGGCAGTGGGCTCCATGACAAGTAAACCTAGAGTGCAGAGGGAGCAGCAGCGCTTTGCAAGAGAAACTCCAAAATTTGCCTGTAAATGACATTTACTTTGCTGGTGAAACTCCAAAATGCCTGCAAATAACACTTTCCAACACTCAAAATCTTGCTTGGTGCTAACATTTATTTAATCTAATGAAACACTGTGAATTTACAAAGTCCTGAAATGTTAAGAGCAAAACATTTTCTCAGCAAAACTGGATTGCTTGTGAATGACAGCCCCTGTCAAAAATCTGTGTGCAGCCACGCTGGGCTACCTGCGAATGACAGCCCCTGTCAAATGGGCTCTCCTGATTAAACTGTAAAGTTGTCTAAAACTAAAGTTCTGAAGGATTAGCAAATATAAAAGGACTGTTGCTGAAAGAAACATGGATCTCAGTTGTTTTGGTCCCACAGGTTTAAATCTAAGAATGTCCTTTATCTATGTCATCTGATGCAACACATTTGTTTTAGGCTGCCTGGGCCTGCAAGAGGTTGAAAAACAGGTTTCCACCCAAGTGGAGGGCATTCCTCTCAGCAGATGCTCACTGACACATGATAATTGTGGGGTAGGCCAGACTTGTGTCTGTGGCCAAGGACTGAACTATGGCAGATTCTCCAGGCCATGAAATGGATGTGTGAAAAGGTTATAAACTATGCTTGCAGAAGGAAATCCCAAAGGTGGGGGCTCCTCCTTGAAGGAAATCCCAAAGGTGGGGGCTGTTCCTTGCCTCCAGAGACAGACAAAAGATGGACCATTTGCTGCCATGAATATGTAATTAACATTTTTTAGGGCCGTACAACACACTATCAGAAGTGGTGAAAAATATGAAACGGGCAGATTTGTTCTTCTAATTTTTGGCCCTACATTTCAAAATGTGGTGGAACTGTGTAGCATATTCTGAACAGGAATGGCAATATATGTGGTTTTATGGGAACTGTATTTATGCTAGAATTTTTAAACTTTGTACACACATTCCTGTGGTAAACATGCATATTTGTGGAAAGTTGGAGAACGTTTGGAAAGTGTTTTCATGGCGAAATGGACAAAATGCTGCAAAAAAAGGCGAAACAAGGTCTCACAGCTGTGGGATTTTGATGAACAGATACTCCATAAAATATGTAATCCTTGTATGTGATTTTTGTGGAGGTTACAAATGTATAAATATGTATTTAGGCCAAGATTTGATTTTGATACTAGTGGCTAGGGGAGGTTTCTAAGGATTGTAAAAAATCAAACCCTAAACTTGACATCATCTGGCTTTGATCCAATCACTCGGATGCAAGGCGGAGATGAGGCTCTGATCCAATCCCAGTTCACAGGGGCAGTTTAGTTAAGCCGACCCATACACCCATTTTTGTGATGTCATTTGAAAGGATAAATAGAGACATCTGACAACACATGAGACAGGCTCTCTTCTGATTCCAGTGAAACACTTTGATCCAGCATTCAAAATCCAGCCTTTAACATCCTTCCAGATCCAGATCCAGATGTCAAGTACCCGGCCAAGCAGTAGCTGAACCATTGTCAGCTAGGCCACAATCCTCAACTAATCCTTACAACCAAGTGAAGCATCCTGAAACTATCTGGATTGCTACCATAAGGCTTGCCTGATGAACTCGCCATCCCGCTGATCTGAAATATCTAGAAACAAGATGGGCAGATCCGTGCAGTTCCGTCGACCAGCCTAGCTGATCCTGTCCCGCGCCTGATGTTCCTTGATAGACCCGATCCATTGACCAGAATCATGATGGGACAAAAATCTTAAATCCCAGTGGATTGTGAGTATTAACAGGATGCTATAGAGTTATTGTATAACTTGCTTTATCTTGTTCCACGCCAATCTCTGAACTATCCTTACTTTAATAACCAGTAATCTTTAGTGCTATCCTAACCTGTCTATTTGCTAAAGCATCATTTTCATAGTCATTTTTATTTGTGTAACTCTTATCCATAAATCCCACTTCGAATGTTTGGACTGGTTCCGCCGGTGAAGGTGCTGGGGATCTGTTACTGAAGTGATGAATCAGTCTCAGAGCTTACTTCGTCCCAACCTGTTTGTCTAGCCTGCAGGCTCTAGTCTTGAGTAAAAGCATAACCCATATTTTCTGATTTTAAACTGAAGTTATTTTCCAAATGCGTGTCTTTTATTTGTTATTGTTATTGTTATTTGCATTTATATAGAGCCTTATATACCATTGGTATGGTCTGAAGGCGCTGGTAGGTTGAACGCCCTTGGGAACCGAAGTTCATATCAGTAGAGAGAGTATAGAGAGTCATAAAGGGTGCATGTGAGCACCGGGTATGTGTGCAGCTCATGCGGTATCCGTGTAATAGCTGCCTTCTAGCGGTAGGTGTGCTGGTTGAGAGGTCAGGAGTATGTGTTCGTTCTGGCAGGATTTATCCAGATCGGATGTGGCTGTGTTAGGCCTGAGGAGGACGCCTGGCTGGGGGGTGTATTACCAGCAGTGATTACTTAGAATGATGTGGAGTGAGCAGCGAGTGTTGATATGAGAACAGTTATACCGAATGGTGACATAGTATCACTGTGTTCGAGTTGAGTGGTGATGTAAGGAGAGAGTAAGCGTGGTGGTGGGATAATATGGGTTATATGCCCTTTCAGACATTCTCTGCATTCCTAAATCATACTATATACGTCGCGAGTTCTCATCTGTTCCATGCACTCCTATGCACTCCATGCATCTCAGTCTGCTCCATATATTTCGGTCACACATTCATGCATTCCGGCCTCTATGCACTCACCGCCCTTACGCACTCGCCCCCTCTACGCACTCGCTCCCTCTACGCACTCGCTCCCTCTACGCACTCGCCCCCTCTATGCGCTCGCCCCCTGTATGCGCTCGCCCCCTCTATGCTCTCGTCCCCTCTACGCACTCACCCCCTCTTTGCACTCACCCTCTACGCGATCACCCCCTCTACGTGCTCACCCCCTCTATGCCCTTTTCTCCTCTATGCCTTTGCTCCCTCAATGCACTCACCCCCTCTATGCGTTCAACCCCTATACGTACTCACCCCTATACGTACTCACACCCTCTATGCACTCATCTCCTCTACGCACTTACCTCCTGTATGCACTCGCCTCCTCTACACACTTACCTCCTGTATGCACTCGCCTCCTCTACGCACTCGCCCCCTCTACACACTCACCCCCTCTAAACACTCACCCCCTCTAAACACTCGCCCCCTCTACGCACTCACACCCTCTACACACTCACACCCTCTATGCACTCACCCCCTCTATGCTTTACTCCCTCTATGCACTCTCCCCCTCCATGTACTCACCCTATACACACTCACACCCTCTATGCACTCATCCCCTCTACTCACTCATCCCCTCTACGCACTCGCCCCTTCTACGCACTCATCCCCTCTACGTACTCGCCCCCCTCTATGTGCTCACCACCCTCTATGCACTCGCCCCCTCAACACACTTCCCCATTTCTCTACGCACTCACACTCATGCTCTATACGCATTCACGCTCTATACGCACTCACGTTCTATACGCATTCACGTTCTATACGCACTCATCCCTTCTACGCACTCATCCCTTCTACGCACTCATCCCTTCTACGCACTCATCCTTTCTGTGCAATCCTCTCCTCTACGCAGTCATCCTCTCTATGCACTTATCCCCCTATGCAATTCTACCCCCTTTACGCACTCATCCCACTATGCGTTCATCCTTTCTATGCAGTTATCTGATCCCCGCACTCATTTGCTCCCCGCACACATCTGCTCCCTGTACTCATCTGCTCTTAAGCACTCGTGCCTTTCACACATTTAACATCAATAACCTGTCCTATATATTCATCTCTACACTCATCTGTTCTATACCTTCATCCGTTCAGTGCACTCATTCACTCTGTACATTTATCCACTCATACGCTCTATTTACTCATCCGCCTTATCCATTCATCCACTCAGTACACTTATCCATTCATGCGCTCTAATACTCATCCAGTTTATCCACACATACACTCTATTCACTCATCTGTCCTATCCAGTCATCCGCCCTATCCACTCATTCTCTTGTCCGTTCTATCCACTTGTTCGTGCTATCCTCTCATCCACTCTATTCACTCATCTGCCCTATCCATTCATCCGCCCTATCCACTCATTCTCTCATCCGCCCTATCCACTCATTCTCTCATCCGCCCTATCCATTCATCCGCCCTATCCACTCATTCTCTCATCCGCCCTATCCATTCATCCGCCCTACCTACTCATTCTCTCATCTGTTCTATCCACTTGTCAGTCCTATCCGCTCATCCCGTCTATCCGCTCATCCCATCTATCCGCTCATCCCGTCTATCCGCTCCAACCCCTTTACGCACTCAGCCCCTCTACGCACTCATCCCCTCTATGCACTCAGCCCCTCTATGCACACTCACCCCTACTACGCACTCGCCCCCTCTATGCACTCTTCCCCTCTATGCACTCTTCCCCTCTACGCACTCATCCCCTCTACGTACTCACCCCCTCTACGTACTCACCCCTATACACACTCACACCCTCTATGCACTCATCCCCTCTACTCACTCATCCCCTCTATGCACTCGCCCCTTCTACGCACTCATCCCCTCTATGTACTCGCCCCCTCTATGTGCTCACCCCCCTCTATGCACTCGCCCCCTCAACACACTTCCCCATTTCTCTATGCACTCACGCTCTATACGCATTCAAGCTCTATATGCACTCACGTTCTATACGCATTCACGTTCTATACGCACTCATCCCTTCTACGCACTCATCCCTCCTACGCACTCATCCCTTCTACGCACTCATCCTTTCTGTGCACTCCTCTCCTCTACGCAGTCATCCTCTCTACGCACTTATCCCCCTATGCAATTCTACCCCCTTTACGCACTCATCCCACTATGCGTTCATCCTTTCTACGCAGTTATCTGATCCCCGCACTCATTTGCTCCCCGCACACATCTGCTCCCTGTGCTCATCTGCTTTTAAGCACTTGTGCCTTTCACACATTTAACATCAATAACCTGTCCTATATATTCATCTCTACACTCATCTGTTCTATACCTTCATCCGTTCAGTGCACTCATTCACTCTGTACATTTATCCACTCATACGCTCTATTTACTCATCCGCCTTATCCATTCATCCACTCAGTACACTTATCCATTCATGCGCTCTAATACTCATCCAGTTTATCCACACATCCACTCTATTCACTCATCTGTCCTATCCAGTCATTCGCCCTATCCACTCATTCTCTCGTCCGTTCTATTCACTTGTTCGTCCTATCCTCTCATCCACTCTATTCACTCATCTGCCCTATCCATTCATCCGCCCTCTCCACTCATTCTCTCATCCGCCCTATCCACTCATTCTCTCATCCGCCCTATCCACTCATTCTCTCATCCGCCCTATCCATTCATTCGCCCTATCCACTCATTCTCTCATCTGTTCTATCCACTTGTCAGTCCTATCGGCTCATCCCGTCTATCCGCTCATCCCATCTATCCGCTCATCCCGTCTATCCGCTCATCCCCTTTATGCACTCAGCCCCTCTACGCACTCATCCCCTCTACGCACTCAGCCCCTCTATGCACTCGCCCCCTCTGCGCACTCGCCCCCTCTGCGCACTCGCCCCCTCTGCACACTCACCCCTACTACGCACTCGCCCCCTCTACGCACTCTTCCCCTCTATGCACTCTTCCCCTCTACGCACTCATCCCCTCTACGCACTCTTCCCCTCTACGCACTCATCCCCTCTACGCACTCATCCCTCCTACGTCCCCAACCCCTCTACGCGATTCACCCCCTTTACGCACTCATCACCACTATGCGCCTCTATACACTTCTGCGCTCTGTACGCTCGCCATGCATTCAATCCATTTTGGGAGTTTAAATCTCTTTCTTGTTCCCATATGATTTACTCTTCAGTTGGTACGCGTGGACTCCGAGGTATAGGGGGTTTGGGTAGTCCAGTCTTGATATAACGATTGATTGGACCGCGGAGAGTCTGTTGGGAAAGGAGAGATAAGGAAAGATGCGCCTAAGGGTTTTAAGGTGGTACTGGCGGGACTCTGAGACATTGTTGACTTGGCGCGAGAGTGTTAGGTCAGAGTCAAGGGTGCATCCAAGATTTTTCACTGAGTCGGAGGGGGTCAGAGACTTGCCCATGGCGGCTAGCCAGGGTAGTGGTTGTGGAAGAAGTTCTAAGTTCCCACATACCATGATTTCCGTTTTGGAGGGGTTTAACAGGAGGTGGCTTTGGGTCATCCAGAGTTGTATGTCAAGGAGGCAGGAGGCCGGGTCTGGTCGGCAGTTGGGATTTGAGTTTAGGAGTTTTAGAATTAGTTGAGTGTCGTCGGCGTAGTTGTAGCACAGGATGTTGTGCAACAAATAATTGGTGGGAGGGTGATCAAGTAGAGGTTGAACAGGAGGGCGGATAGGAACGCTCCTTGGGGGACTCCCGTGTCGACTGGTCAGGCTTGGGAGGTTTAGTTGGAGAGTATTGTTATTTGGTACCGATCCTTAAGGAATGAGGCTATCCATTTAAGAGCGGTTCCACAAATTCCTAGGGAGTGGAGGCGGTCTAGGAGGATTGAGTGATTGATTGTGTCGAAGGCGGTGGATAGGTCAAGAAGGATTAGTGCCGCGCATCCCGCGGAGTCTGCAGTCATTATAAGGTCATCCCAAATTGAGGTTAGGGTGGTTTCAGTTCCGTGATGGGCTCTGAACCTGATTGAGCGGGGTCTAGGAGATTGTTGACTTCGACAAAGGCATTTAGTTGGGAGTAGGCAGTTCGGTCAATGAGTTTGGAAAGGAATCTGGTGTTTGAGATGGGGCGGTAGTGTTTGGGCTCGAGAGGGTCGAGCGAAGGTTTTTTAATTAGAGGTTTGATATAGGCTGTTTTGAATATGTCGGGAAAGATACCAGAGGAGAGGGAGGTATTTATGATGGATCTTGCGTATTCACCTGCTCAGGTGGAAGTGAAGATTTCTTTGAGGGTTGTGGCTGGGCAAGGGTCAAGTGGTGAGCTAGATGGTTTGCGGGCAGATAGAAGTTTGTGAAATTGCTCTGGTGATATTGGACTAAAGGATTCAAACGTTGGTTGCGTGATGGTTGCATCTGGTGCGGGGGTCGGTATGGGTGGAGAATTGCTTGGAGGGTGTAAGAGAGCTAGGTTGGTGGCAAGAGTATTTGTTCTTTCGAGAGCCGTGGTGAAGAAGTGGAGGGAGAGTAAGTCGCACAGTGATTATGAGGGAGTCGGGACGGTTGTGTTGCAAGCCGGATGGTTGAATTCGGATATGATCTTGTGGAGTTCTTTGCTTGGGTTTTTGCAGTTTTGGATTCTGGAGTTGTAGTGGGCTTTTTTTGCTTTCCGGATTTCGACCTTGTACTGATAAAGGTGTCGAGCCAAGGTGGCCCTATTCACCTGGGTTTTGTTCTTCCGCCATTTGCGTTCTAGGTATTTATATAGTTGTTTAGTGATTTTCAACTCAGGAGTGAACCATCTGGGGAAGAGGCCGTGGCGGGTTGATGGTTTGCAAGGGGGTGTGAGCCGCGTCAGAGATGCATTGAGCCATGAGTCAAAGGCATCAGGGGTTAGTTGGTTGCTGAGTAGGCAGGTAAGTGGTGGAGATTGGAGGAGTGCGTCGGCTAGGTTTGGGACGATTACTAGTTTTTTCCAGCATTTGCGTAGATTTGGAGGTTCAGATTCGAGTACAGGAAGGCGGTCGGGTGAGTGAATGGTGAACGAGAGAATGAAATGATCGGACCAGAGGATAGGGGTGGGGGGCTTTAAATGAATCAGGGTGTTGGAGCTAAAGATGGCATCAAGAGTGTGTCCCTTATAGTGCATCAGGCCCTTTGTGTAGGGCTGGAGGTCAATTGCGTCCAGACCGTCCACCAGAGAGTGTGTCATAGGGTTGGTGGGGATGTCGAGCCATATGTTGAAGTCTCCAAGAAGGGTGAGGTTGGGGTTGGTTAGTTGAAGGGTGGCAATAGAGTTGCAGATGTTATTTGCGAAATGTCTATTGTAGCCAGGGGGTCTGTAGATTATTAGGAAGCTGTGTGAGAGCGACGGGGAGAGTGATAGTCTAACGAGGAGAGATTCGCAGGATGGAATGGACGGTTGGCTGTTGATGATTGAGGCGTGGAAGAGAGACTTGAAGACGAAAGCTATTCCTCCTCCTCTAGTAGGACGGTTCAGCAGGATGAGGGAGTACTCGGGGGGGAGGGGGAGGCTTCACTGGCGATTGGGGCGAAGTCGTCCAAGAACGAGGTTTCGGTGATGAAAACAAGATCTGGTTTGTCCGAGGTGAGGAGGTCGAAGATGCAGTATCTGTTTTTTGCTAGGGAGCGGGCATTAAATAGGATGCAGTTCACATCAGGAGGCGAGGATGTCTCAGAGCAGGAGCGGAAGGTGGTGGTGGCGGAGAGAGAGGAAGCTGGGGAGGGAGAGGGTTAGGGTGGGAGATGATTGATGGGAACAGTGGCCGAGAAGCGGAGTTGGCGGGATTCAGGCGGGAATGGGTGGCTGTGTGAGTTGGGAAGCTCGGGATTGGCTCAGAGGAGTTGAAGGTAGGGTGAGGGTGGTTAGGACTTTCAGCTGTAGTTGAAGAGAAGTCGAGGGAGAGGGGTTTCAGGCAGGGTGATGCTACGGGGGAAGGAGGTGATTGGGGTACAGAGGTTGCGGGTCGAGACAGGGGAGGCGAGGAGTGCTGAGAGATTGAGGAGGGACCAGGTACGGTTCCTCTTTGGTTTCTTTATTGCAATTGGAGTGTGGGAGAGGGTGGGGGGTCAGACGGGGAGAGGGATGTGGCTTTGGTTCTTGCTAATGCTTGGCATCCAGATTTTAGGGAGGGGAAATGGCGTGTTCTGGATGCAGAGGCGGTGGGGGATTGTGGGCAAGGCGGGGTGGGGATGCTCGCAGGGCAGGGTGTGCTTATTATGGAACTGTGGGGAGCGGGCATGGTTAATGTGGGCAGTTCAGTGGTGCTGTTCGGGGAAGGAGTGTCTTAGGGTGGTTGGCTCGCCATCATGCCCCTCTGGCTTGGTGTTTGGAGAGGAGAATGGTAGGGAGTGTGAAGCAGGGAGTGAAGATTTGGGAGGGGGAGATGGGAGGGAAGGCAGATCAGGGAGTGGGGCAGATTATGGTGGTGATTTCTGGTGGACTCTGGAGGAGTGGGTGCACTCATGCTTGGTACGAGCTGTTCGGTGTAGTCTCAAGTGCAACTTTCAGTTTATTGGACTTTATAAGTTCCGCTGTTTCACTGGCTGTGAGTAGTCTTGTACTCAAGGTTCCAAGGAGTCGGGTGATATTATTCACTTATTCTAGGTTTTAGTGTACTATTATGTACTAGCTTGCAGATATTAGGCCATTTGAAATATAGCTAGATCCTAGGATATTCTAACTGGGTTTTCTATTTAGTTATAGCCACAGCACGGTTATGCTGTTGGGTAGGCTTTCTTCTAGTAATCTGTGATACAGGTAAGCTTATTATTAATTTAGGCGGAGTTTGGGAGGGCTTTCTTATTGTAGTTCTAACTTCAGTGGGGGCACACTATTGGAACCCTTCCAAGTTCAGTTCGTACAGCGATAATATTAGGCTATTAGGAGCACTTCTAGCTTCAACTGTATACAGAGATGAAAATTAAGCTATTTGGTACTATTAAATAGATAGTAAAATTCTAATACCTTATTGTCGTTCTGATTTCAGTAGATAGTAAAATTCTAATACCTTATTGTCGTTCTGAATTCAGTGGGGGCATGCAATTGGCACACTTCCAAGTTCGAATTGTACAGAGATGAAATTAGGCTATTAGGAGCACTTTAGCTTCAACTGTATTTGGGCGGGCTTTTCTATTGTAGTTTTAGATTCAGTGGGGGCACGCTATTGGGCACACTTCTAATTCACAGAGAGGCTATTGGGCACGCTTCTAATTTAACTTTCACAGAGAGGTTATTGGGCACGCTTCTAAATACCTCTTTTCACAGAGAGGCTATTGGGCACACTTCTAGATTCAACTTTCACAGAGAGGCTATTGGGCACACTTCTAGATTCAACTTTCACAGAGAGGCTATTGGGCACACTTCTAAATTTAACTTTCACAGAGAGGCTATTGGGCACACTTCTAAATTCAACTTCTAGATGTGCTTCTGAATTCAACTTTCACAGACAGGCTGTTGGGCATACTTCCAGAATCATAGAGAGGCTATTGGGCACGCTTCTAAATTCAGCTTTTCACAGAGAGGCTATTGGGCGCACTTCAAGTTCAGTTTCCACCTAGAAGCTATTGAGCACACTTCTGAACTAATCTGGATTCTATTGGGCACAGTTCTAAATCATGGAGATGCAATTGGGCACACTTCTAAATTCATAGAGATCCTGTTGCGTACACTTCTAAGTTCAACTATTCACAAAGAGGCTATTGGGCACATTTCTAAATTCAAGGGGAGGCTATTGGGCACACTTCTAATTTAACTTTTCACAGAGCGGTTATTGGGCTCTCTTCAATTTCAACTTTTCACAGAGAGGCTATTGGGCACACTCCTGGATTCAAGTTTTCATAGAGAGGCTATTGGGCACACTTCTAATTTCAATTTTTCACAGAGAGGCTATTGGGCACACTCCTGGATTCGACTTTTCACAGAGAGGCTATTGGGCACACTTCTAGAATTGACTTTCACAGAGAGGCTATTGGGCACACTTCTAATTTAACTTTTTACAGAGCGGTTATTGGTCTCACTTCAAGTTCAGCTTTCTCAGAGAGGCTATTGGGCACACTTCTAAACTCGACTTTCACAGAGAGTTTATTGGGTACACTTCTAAGTTCAACTTTCACAGAGCGGCTATCGGGCACACTTCTAAATTCCACTTTTCGCAGAGAGGCTATAGGGCACACTCCTGGCTTCAACTTTTCACAGAGAGGCTATTGGGCATACTTATAGATCTGATTTTGCACAGAGAGGCTATAGGGCACACTTCTAAATTCAACTTTCACAGATAGGCTATTGGGCACATTACTAAATTCAACTTATAGATGTGCTTCTGAATTAAATTTTCCACAAAGCGGCTATTGGGCACACTTCTAGTTTTAACTTTCTACAGAGAGGTTATTGGGCACACTTCTAATTTAACTGTTCACAGAGCGGCTATTGGGCACACTTCTAGGTTCAGCTTTCACAACGCGGCTATTGGGTACACTCCTAGAATCACAGAGAGGCTATTGGGCACATTTCAAAGTTCAACTTTCACAAAAGGGGCCAATGGGCACACTTCTAAATTCAACTTTCACAGAAAGGGTATTGGGCACACTTCTAATTCATCTTTTCACAGAGAGGCTATTGGGCACACTTTTATAATCACAGCGAGGTTATTGGGCACACTTTTAAACTCGACTTTCACAGAGAGGCTATAGGGCGCACTTCTAAATTCAACCTCTAGATGTGCTTCCGAATTCAACTTTTCACAGATAGGCTGTTGGGCATACTTCCAGAATCATAGAGCGGCTATTGGGCACACTTCTAGATTTGACTTTCCACAGAGGGGTTATTGGGCACACTTCTAATTCAACTTTTCACAGAGCGGCTATTGGGCACACTTCTGAGTTCAACTTTTCACAGAGAGGCTATTGGGTGCACTCCTGGATTTGACTTTCACAGAGAGGCTATTGGGCACACTTCTAGAATCACAGAGAGGCTATTGGGCACACTTCTAGAATCACAGAGAGGCTATTGGGCGCACTTCTGAATTCAACTTTCACAGAGAGGCTATTGGGCACACTTCTAGAATCACAGAGAGGCTATTGGGGGGCACACTTCTAGAATCACAGAGAGGCTATTGGGCGCACTTCTGAATTCAACTTTCACAGGGAGGCTGTTGGGCACACTTCTAGATTTGACTTTTCACAGAGAGGCTATTGGGCACACTTCTAAGTGCAACTTTCACAGAGCGGCTATTGGGCACAGTTCTAGAATCACAGAGAGGCTATTGGGCACACTTCTAGAATCACAGAGAGGCAATTGGGTGCACATCTGAATTCAACTTTCACAGGGAGGGTACTGGGCACACTTCTAGATCTGACTTTTCACAGAGAGGCTATTGGGCACACTTCTAAGTGCAACTTTCACAGGAAGGCTATTGGGCACACTTCTAGAATCACAGAGAGGCTATTGGGCACACTTCAAATTCAACTTTTCACAGAGAGGCTAATGGGCACACTTTTATAATCACAGAGAGGGTATTGGGCACACTTTTAAGCTCGACTTTCACAGAGAGGCTATAGGGCACACTTCTAGAATCACAGAGAGTCTATTGGGCGCCGCTTCTAAATTCAACTTTCACAGGGAGGCTATTGGGCACACTTCTAGAATCACAGAGAGGCTATTGGGCACACTTCAAATTCAACTTTTCACAGAGAGGCTATTGGGCACAATTTTATAATCACAGAGAGGTTATTGGGCACACTTTTAAACTTGACTTTCACAGAGAGGCTATAGGGCACACTTCTAGAATCAAAGAATGGCTATTGGGCGCACTTCTAAATTCAACTTTCACAGGGAGGCTATTGGGCACACTTCTAGATTTGACTTTTCACAGAGAGGCTATTGGGCACCCTTCTAGAATCACAGAGAGGCTGTTTGGCGCACTTCTAAATTCAACTTTCACAGGGAGGCTATTGGGCACACTTCTAGAATCACAGAGAGGCTATTGGGCGCACTTCAAATTCAACTTTCACGGGAGGCTATTGGGCACACTTATAGAATCACAGAGAGGCTATTGGGTGCACTTCTAAATTCAACTTTCACAGGGAGGCTATTGGGCACACTTCTAGAATCACAGACAGTCTATTGGGTGCACTTCTAAATTCAACTTTCACAGAAAGGCTATTGGGCACACTTCTAGAATCATAGAGAGGCTATTGGGCACACTTCTAAGTGCAACTTTCACAGAGAGGCTATAGGGCACACTTCTAGAATCACAGAGAGGGTATTGGGCGCACTTCTAAATTCAACTTTCACAGAGAGGCTATTGGGCACACTTCTAGAATCACAGAGAGGCTATAGGGCACACTTCTAGAATCACAGAGAGGCTATTGGGCGCACTTCTAAATGAAACTTTCACAGGGAGGCTATTGGGCACACTTCTAGAATCCCAGAGAGGCTATTGGGCACACTTCTAAGTGCAACTTTCACAGAGAGGCTATTGGGCACACTTTTATAATCACAGAGAGGTTATTGGGCACGCTTTTAAACTCGACTTTCTACAGGTATAAATGCAATTATGCCATAGATATAACGTGTTTATAATGTTGAGGCTTCCTTAGTTGAGTGGTAGGGTAGTATGGCGTGAAGTAATTGCTTCTGGCCCCGCCCTTTCCACACTTACTCGATGTTGGCTTCTTGCTTCTCCTGCTGATACCTGCATATACGATCTGGAGCCGTCTCTGTAGGAGCCGTCCTTTGCCTCAGGTCCTTAGCCCAGGGGCTGCCGGGCAGAGGGCTGCCCTGGGAGGATTGCAATGAGTGTAGATCTTCTCGTCAGGGCCTATCAGGGGAGGAGGGCGGAGGGGGAGGAGAGAGCCAGAGGGGCAGGGAAAACCAACGGCACTCGCAGGTCTGGGAGGCGGCAGGGCGGCGAGACCAGAAAGCGGGTGCTGGAGCGAGCGGAGAGCACGCAAAGGGGGGGTTAGGGGCCTGGGGACCGCACAATACTATGTTTGCAAGGAGATTTAAGGCAAATTTTTAACAATTACCTGCCAAACTGCCACGGATGGAAGTGGGGCTCAGGAGCAGGAGCGGGTCGCTACACCAGGCCAGGCAGTGCCTGAACACCAATCAGAGGGTGGTGGACGGTCCGGGAGGCGGGAGGGCGGCGAGACCAGGAAGCGGGTGCTGGAGGGAGCGGAGAGCGCGCAAAGGGGGTTAGGGGCCTGGGGACCGCACAATACTATGTTTGCAAGGAGATTTAAGGCAAATTTTTCACAATTACCTGCCAAACTTCCACGGATGGAAGTAGGGCTCAGGAGCAGGAGTGGGTCGCTACACCAGGCCAGGCAGGGCCTGAACACCAATCAGAGGGGGGTGGGCGGTCCGGGAGGCGGGAGGGCGGCGAGACCAGGAAGCGGGTGCTGGAGGGAGCAGAGAGCGCGCAAAGGGGTTAGGGGCCTGGGGACCGCACAATACTATGTTTGCAAGGAGATTTAAGGCACATTTTTAACAATTTCCTGCGGAGCTGCCACGGATGGAAGTGGGGCTCAGGAGCAGGAGCGGGTTGCTACACCAGGCCAGGGAGGGCCTGAACACCAATCAGAGGGGGTTGGGCAGTCCGGGAGGCGGGAGGGCGGCGAGGAGTTTCCGAAAAAACACCTCTCACTAAAACCTCTATAACTCTGTCAGTTTTAAAAACAGATTATTAAAAATTGCATAGTAAAAGTTTGCCGCAAATTTACATTTTGCAAAAGTTTTACACGTGTGAATGGTCTTTAAATTATTTCCCACTTTTCCTTTGAGATTCTAATTTCTTTCTTTTGATTAAATCATTGCTTGTGATTGGTTGCATCTGTTCAAAGTGGCTCCCGTAGAAATGTATAATAATTTACGCATTTTTGAACTCATTTAGTGGTTTTGCTCAGCCAATTTCAAATCCATTCTGACAGTTGAAAAGTCAAATCCGTTTTTCTCTTGTGTTTATGGGGGAACGGTGTGAGTGATATTCTGTTTGGTCTGTCTTATTCCAGAGTACCTGCTCTCTCCTCACATCTATTTAAATTGCCTATTGGTGGGTCGGGGGTGTTGCAGGGGGAACCTCTAACCGTAGCGCTATCTGCTCCAAACCAACCCAAAAGGTATCCTTTTCTGTGCTGCATTCATTTTCTGTTCATTACCCGATCCCCAGTGCATTAAAGATATTATTCAGTGTTCTGTCGCCCCATTGGTGATTGTTGTTACCTATTAAAATATATTGTTATTTAAATTCTAAATAAATAAATAAATAAATATTTACCGTTCCAAACTAGCCTGATTCCTGGTTCAGTGTGACCGGGAGGGGTGGGGGGGGGTATTTTGAGAAGGGTGTGATATGAGTGATATATCATTCAGAATATTGAACTTTTAGACAAAAATAAATAAGGGTTTGTGTGCCTTGGGTGTGTGCCTGATTGAAATCCCTTTACATTTTGACCATAAACCCTAAGTTCCTCACTTTCTAAAAAGTGTACATTCAATTGAGAGGATCATCTTTGTTTGCAACCCCATTAACACTCCTGCTATCTATGCAATTTGTCATCATTTTCACTACAAAGTCCATACGTGTAAATGCCTCACTCAATTTACGCTTGCAGGAGGCATTTACTATAGATATCTATGAAATCCACCTACATTTACTAGGTAAATAAATACAGCCTGGTGGAGAACCATTCAGTTTTATTGGGTGGACAAGGCAAGGTGATCCCATTCCATGCATTCACCCTGCCTTCCTAAATGTTGGAAATTACTTTGGTGAAAAATAGTTGCTGAACCAGGTGAGGACTTTGAAAATGGCAATCTAATGTTGGTATTTCTGTTGTAAGTCATAATCTAAACTGTACTGTGTTTGGATTTGATGACAGGTACAAAAATAGGTGATTTATTTTTCCCAAACACCACAAAATAGAACAAATTGTAAAGGAATTGCTTAAATACAAAGCAAGTTAAAATCATAGGACTCCAGCTCATTTAATTAAAAAAAAAAACTTGGTGTCAGAAAGATTGTACATGAGAAGGATTCAGACTCAGATATATTCCATATCAAAGATTGAAGTGCATTGCAGTGTTTTATTTCTAGTTACAGGTAGCTAGATACGATGTGTTGAAACACATTCCTGTGTTACAAAATGTATGAGGAGTAGCAAAGAAATCAACATTCTGTATGAAAAGTCATTTATATCATGACAAGTATTTCTTGTTCTGCCAAATATTTATAAATATTTAAAAATGCAAAAGTGATTTAATTATGTGCCATTGTCTTCTGAATTATTAACCAGCTCAGAGGTCCATTCATCAAAGATGTGTTGGCATGATGCACAGATTCTAACCCTGTCTAACAAAGTGTTAATGTGGCTTCGTACATATTTCGGTGCAGCCCAGTCGCACAAAGGGAGATGCAGCTTCTGTGGTGGAGCATTCCAGTTGGAGGTCTGCAAAGTCACTCCAGGTAATGAGGCACTCTTAGCTGTGCAGTCTCATTGGGATGTAAGACAATTCGGTATTGTACGTTTTGACCATATCTAAACGGTCGCACATACAAAAAGGTTTAAAAATGCTACCACCAAAGGTATGAACACCCGCAGCACAACCACGAAAAAAAAACAAAAAAATGGGGGCTGCGGGGGTGTCACAGTATAGTGAGCAGGGGCTGTGGGGGAAACGCCTGCAGCCCCCATAAAAGAAAAAGAAAACATTTTTTGAAAAAGGACCCTGCCGCGCCGGTTCCCGATCACGGAAGTGAAAGGGAACTGGTGCCGCAGGGACTCAGCGTGAAGAAAAAGGTAAGTGGGGTTTGTTTATGTTGGGGGTGTGGGTGGGGGTGTGTTGAGGGTGTGGGTGGGGGGTGTCATAGGTGTGATGTGGGTGTGGGTATGTACGTGTGTTTGCAAGAGAAAGGTGCAAACTTTTGGTGGTTCGCACCTTTCTCATGTGAACTTTCCGGCCGCAGGCAAATCAGCCGCGGTCGGATCATGTAGATCCGACAATTCATAGTTTAAACCTTAGGCAGTTGAGGGGCTCCATGTTTCTTACCTCTTCATCATCACTTCAAAGAAGGGGACCGGCAAGTATGGATTGTTGATCGCATGGGATGGATGTTCTTAACAAGGCAAGTCAAGGGGAGTGAGAACCATCCTTGATATCCCCTAGAAAGGAAATCATCCTTTTTGGCAGTGCGCAGACATCATTCCTCTTGGAAGATTCCAAACTCATGCAATGCATCCACACCTCTGATATTGGAAACATTGTGCCTCATTATAAGTTTGCCGGTCTGGAAACAACAGTACTGGTAAACCTTGCTGGTACCATTGTTTCCGTAGGGTCGTAGGTATATGGACCACCAGTGTACCGACACACTGCATGCCCTGACATTGACAAAAAAGCACTGTCAACCACTGTAGACACATATTCAGCCAAGTGAAGTTACTTATAAGGTTATTGGGGTGAATGGTGTAACTGACTCCAGGAGACCCTGGTGCACTTGAGGAAGAGCTGACGTGAGTGTCCTCAGGTAAAATGTCTGTAAACCAGTCAATTAAAAAGTGAAAAGACAGCGACCGTTTAGGACAATCAATAGCTCATTATTCGCAGTGGTGGTCCCATGCAGTCTAAACAAATGATGAAGGCCACAGTCACCCCACTGTTCAGGAAATCGGGAACAGAGTGAGAACTTATCTCATTCACATCTGATTTCTAACCTCCCTTTTCTTGTGAAGCTTCTTAGAAAAGAGTAACATTGCAATTGCAGTGTTTCATTGAATCACAGGATGTTTTGGACCCATCACAAGCAGGCTTCCAGCCTGTCAGATTATGGAGTCGGTACACATTTCAGCACTTAATGATTTGCAGACATATTTGTCTTGCATTTATTTTGTGTCATATTATTTTGAGACACAATTTGGTTATTGTCTCAGACTTAGAATAAACGTTTTATTTGAAATAAAACATATATAGCTCTAGGATTTATATCTAACATCAGACAAGAATTAGGGGTTGAATGAGTGCCCTTTGTGGGAAATCAACAGAAAACATAACTTTAAAAACGTCTCCATCAGAGTGCGTAACAGTTGGGCAGACACTCAGACGTTACTAATAATCTGTAGGGTTTTGCAGTGCCCTGCAGTTTTTGTCTTTGCAGTTCATTTGCTTTCTTGTCTTTTGTAAAAAAAATTCATGATGTTAATTTTCTTTTAAAATATATACTGGCACATCACCCCTAGTACCTTGGATCATCTAGATGGGGATCTGGTATCAGATGCTGCGATCCAAAGCAGGATCACGTGAGCCTTGAGGTTAATAAGCTTAAACCCTAGATAGGCAGTTGGAGACCTCGTTTGGTGCGCCACCTCCACCACGCTAGGAGAATATCCAGGGGATCAAGGCACAATTTATTATTTATTTTTTCCATCCAGGAATAAGGACTTTGAATACAACAATAACAAGCATTGGCCTAGTGCTATTAACCGGACATTGATCATAGCAGGTGCAAAATAGTGCAAATACCTGGCCCAAAGCAGAACTGGTTAAGAGATTTTTACTACACTAATGCCACATTTACTCCTCCAATTAAGCCAATAACTCTCAGAAGACTGCTTTGAAAAAAACACTGGCAGGAACCTTGAGTGCACATTTTGATGGTAAGGCTTGATTAAAGCGAATTTAAATAGTTCCGGCAAGGAGGTGTTTTGGGTGGGGAGGTGCAGGATCTGGATGGGAATGACCATAGCAATTTGCATGGCCATGGGGAGTCAATGGGTGGGCAAATAACCAAACAACACCTACAAGCTGTGTGTCCCTCCTCATATGCCATGTCTCCCTATTTGTACTCAAATGTAAACGTTTTGAAGTATAGGTGGTGTAAATAGCCCCAACTAAAAATGTAAGTGATTAAAAACACAAGCAAACACCCAGCACTGTAAAAACAACAGAGCATGCACACTGCTGAAGAGTAGCACTCGGGAAATATGAGTTGGAGTGTTCAGGCATGCAGTTGGCACAATGTCAGTGTTCAAGAAAATATCTTGCAAGACAAATGCAGGGAAGGATTGTAAAAGTCACTATAGTTCTAAAAGTGGATAAGGAGAACAGGTCATCCTTCTTCATAAGCCTTTATTCGATATAAAATCATTACACAGAAGTCATCAATACAATTACAAACATGATGGATAACAAGAACCACATAAAAGTGAACAATTTTAAAACCATATAATTGCAATTAATAAAAAAAATCCTTATTCAGTAGCAGGCCCCTCAACCGACGCAATGTTGTTCCAACCTTTTCAACCACCGTGTCCTTCTGAGCCACGGCTGGCATAAACACTTCGCAACAAAGTGACTAACATTCAAGTTTTGTGTTGATTTGCACAACCTCATTGCCTGACCGACCTTGCAGACCCCCCCAGTAGTTTAAATACTGGTTTCAGATATCTGAGTCTCAAGGTCTTGCAACAAGCGCAGATCAACACGAAGTGGACTACAGATTTGTCTCCCCCATTACACCCAGGGCAAACGCTTGATCCATTAACCTTCCATGCACTTGACAACGTAGCCACATTTAAGGTGTCAAACCTGAATTTCATATAAAGCATACAGCAAATGGCGGCCCAAAAACATTAAAAATGTTCCTCATAACCAAAGTCAGGTTTACATTCAAGGTACAATTTCCATGTTGTCAATTGGAAGAAGACAAGTTCCATCCTACACTTGGCTCGGACAGTGGCCACCTCCTTTATTTTAACTTGGAACTTGATTGCAAGACATGCAGGGTTTCCCAATAAGAACTAAGACCGAATTCTATCAAGGTTCTCTTTATATGTTGTAGCCACGAGAGCGATTTACCACCCTCCAGAGACATCACATGCTATAAAGTGTCTCAATATTTGGCCAACCATGCTGGCCCAATAAAAAACAGGTTCCAATACAATTTCATTAGTAATGGGCCTGATATCCATTTGAAAATGGAGTGATGCACTAGGTGTGCTTTGGGGAAGGAGCAATAACTTTTAAAGAAAAACATTTTCAATAATTGCAAACACATGGCTATTGCTATGCCCCCATAGCTAGACCCCATATAAAGCACAGGGTTTCGCATGTCCATTGTACACCTTGATTGATGGTGAGATTGCTCCACCCCGTGGCTATTAGCAAACCTTCTCACAGCCCCACAATTGTGTTCTAAGCTATTGGTGGCCTTTGTAAAATAAAAAGTCCAGGACCAATTCTCAGAGTATCGCAGCCCCAAAAAATCGTATGAGGCTACCTGCTGCAACCTGTGACCATCTATTTCCAATGTCAGCGGGCAGGACTTCCAATGAGAGGACCCGAACATCATGGCTTCAGTTTTAATAATATTTATATCCAAACACAACCTCTTGCATTTCCTCCCAAAAAAGGCCAAGGCCTGCCTAAGCCCACAGGTTTCGTGGAAAAAAGACAGCATCACCTGTGAAAAAAAGTGCTGGCACTCTATCAGTAAACACATTTGATCGATCCATAATATGTTCAATGAGGTCACTAATCACCTTATTGATATATATGCAGAAAAGCAGAGGACCAACAGACATCCCTGTCTAAAGCCCTTCGCAACATTAAATATATCAGACAACTCTACAGATAATCCCCATCCATAGCAATGAGGTTTCTCTAAAATAGGAGCTGGCGCAGGATAAGTAGATGTTCCGGAAAACTCATCTTTTCAAGTAAATAGGATACAGACAGCTCCTTATATAAATGTTCTGTTCAATTTGGTTTGCCAATTGTCCTGTCTTTATATGTCTTTACTGTTTAGCATCTTTTTGTAGCGTCCTGAAGCCTGCGGGCTCCCGGCGCGATACAAACAAATAAATAAAAATAAATAAAATAAATAAATGTGTCGCTCCCTCAGAACCTGCCAATGGTGGGTGCATGGGACCCCCTCAAAGACAGTCTTCAAGTCAATGAAGACTGCATAAATCTTAATTTTGTTCAGGGTTGCATATTTCAGCAGGAGCAGAACAAATCTAAAGGCCTGGTCTGCAGTCGACAGTATTCTGTGCTTACCCGAAAACCTGCTTGAAAATGACTAATTATATTAAAAGAGGTAACCCAATCTTTGTCTTGTTTGCTTGAAAGCCTTGAGCCTGTCTTCTATGTGTTTTTTTTGCGGTGGAACCAGCATAGTGGTGGGATGAGTCACATTGATGAAGCAGCGAGTTGACATTAAGACGACACTGAAATGGGACTCAAGATGGCAGTTGTGATGATGCAAGTCAATGTGGTCCAACAGGTTTGAATTGGCTTTCAAGTCGGGTTTGGCCAATGCTTCCCTGGGTCGAGTCAGCAAGATGGTGAATGAATTCCAGATTTTCAAGTCAGTGGTTGAGTTGGCTCAAGTTGAGGTTCTGTGGATCGATGTATTGCTCAAAGTGGGGTGAGTAAATGCTTCCACGGAGGTGAGGTAGCACTTGAGTCGAGGCAGAGGTGATCTTCACTGGTGCACGGTGGCGTTTGATGGTTCAAAGAGACATGGGACCAGCTCAAATTCAACAGAGTGCCAAAAGCAGCACTGCATAGCCTGTGTCAGTTTCTAGGGTCTCAGTCACAATCGAGCTGGTTCGAAGATGGCACAAAATGGTCAAACATGATCCCATCTGCTCTTGGATTTCTGGGTTGCTGTGTGTTCCAATCCAGGGGCTCCATGACAAAGTATGTCCGATACAATTCCACTCCAGGTAGCTTGACTAGAAGCTACAGGGTTTCTTTCAACGCTGGTGAAAGGGAACTGTTTCCAGTGCAACCACAGAGAAGCTGTGGTCCAACTGCAGTTCTCCTGAAATGTGTCTTGGGTATAGTAAGAGGGAAGAGCTTTTATCTGCTTTGGTTAACTTCTCTCCCTGACAGAGGATATTGGAATGGACTGCACTTACAAAAGAGGTAAAAAATTGTAGACTTCATGTTCATCTTAGATTCCAGGTATAAGTCAAAGAATAAGGGGATGCACCTCTCATTTATAGGGAAGATGCCGCAAGAGGTTAGTCCAAATCAGGTTTGCTGTATGGGATACAATCCCCATTGCTCTAACAAGTACTCCTTGCCTTATGACATCGCACCCAGAGTACCTTGATTACAGAAAATGGAAGGGAGAGGAAAAGGAAGAGAACCCAAACAGAAATCAAGATGGTGGATCCCATCTCCAGGCTTAACTTCTCTGTCTGCCTACTCTAGCCCCACTCCCTTCCATGCCTGCAAGCATCAAAGGACCTACAGTGATCAGACCACTCCCGTGAAGTTGGCTTTGTTACACAGGTACTGTCTCTGAAGCACCATTCACAGGTAGGGTGGCCAACCGTCCCGTATTTTTCAGGATCTACCTGTATTGATGGGGCTTCTCCCGCATTCTGCAGACACTCTATGTGGGACGTCAAAAGTCCCGCATTTGCTTCGCCCTGGGCCATGCATGCCTTTTCAGTTCTGGGCTCCCACTTCACTGTGACCGCTGGAGCTCAGACAGCTGACAGCTGCTCACTGGGTCCGTGCAGCACCTTAACACATTACATTACAATGGGAGCAATTAGGCACTGATGAGAAGGAGGAAGGGGGACTATTAGCAGGGACTTTGGCCCTGAAGAAATGTGAATGATAGTGATGAGGAATTGGAAGAGAGCACAATGAAGCATGCAATGTGAAATAAGACTGGTTTTAAAACCCAAGTAAGGTTGTTTTGTCTTGCATTACTTTCCATGGTGCCGTGCAGGATGGGGAAAATAAAGCTAAAGCCATACTTATTTTGCCAAAGCTGTTTCTATAACAATGTACGTAGTGTACGTTTAGTTTATTATGACATACTTGTTTATTATGCTGTCTGCCTTATTTTCAAGGCATTTCTTTAAACAAAGCCTTAATAAATATTTATATCACCTCAACCTGGAAAGACATGTAAGTAATTTCTTAAATTACCCCTTAACCAAAGTGCCTGATCCTGGGCAAATCATTTAATCTCAGTTGCATCGTTTATGTTATATTATTATGTTATTATGTTATTATAATAAGCTATTACAAAAAAACACTCATTGTTTAATGACTATAAAATTGCTTCATATCTTGTGATAGTGTCATTCATGTTTTTCACACCCCAAAGTTATTTGCCACTTAATGTAATAATTCCAACTTATTCTAAAGCCACTACCCATGGTGCCTCGAAGTATCAAAGAGTGATTATGCTTTTTGCAGTGTCTTTTCTGCTAGGTCACTAATGTTGGTGTCAACACATATGCAAATTGGGATGTTTGCATATATTTTGGCCCACAGGGCATGGACACAGCTCTAACAGATGAGGGTCCTGCATCTATAATGGTTCCACAGTTTATTTGTGCTGTGTGTGTTAGAATGCCATCTGCCACTAATTTACCCCAAAAGGGGGTGGAAGGGGCACAGGGGTGGAATGATACTATATGGACCGCGCGCACTGCAGGCCACTTTCAATGGCTACCACTTCTAAAGTGTCCTGCAAAACCATTTTGTAAAGTTCACCACCTTATTCAAAGGACACCTCCTGAGGGACATCTATATTCCCTGGGGGTTGTGTCCCTTCCTGCTGAAGAATAAAATTGATATTATCCTGGCTATTGTACCTCAGGGCTAATGCAAAGACGGTAAGCCTAGACAACGATAACTTGTCATAGTTAACTCTGCTCACAGAGGTGCCATTGGTGTGATACTGAAATTGTCTGGCGTAATAATTATGTGCACCTAGCAGTCATCATTTCACAAACATTTTGGCTCATATATAATGATGTATTGCCACCAGGCTGTTTAAGGCATACAATTATGAGCATTTCACTCATTAATGCACATAATCAGATATTAAAATTGCTACCTCTTTCTGCAGGGACTTTGTGTACCAGCAGCAGTCAGCGATGCAGAGTTGACTTTTGAACATACTTTCTGCCACAACAGAGCTGGCAGTATAATGCAGTAGACCGTTTACAGAAAGACACTGGGGTGCACTATAATTTTTGCCTGTAGCCTTATGAAAGGGGGTTGTGATTAGCAGATCTGCCTTTCAGAAATAGAATTCCCCAAATAATGTATTTTTTAAATAAAACCTTCTAGGGCCTTTACATCCTTGCCATGTGTTTCTGCCACATTCTATTCCTCTCTTATAGAGTTCAGCTGTTCCTCCTTGCTTATATGCCAACTGTTTTCCCAACTACTATTCCCCCTCCTTCTATCCTCTTTATAACATTTTTTCTTCTCCTCCTTGTCCTCCCTCTGTTTCTCCTCTTGTCTCTCTGCCCCTCATCTTCACTACTTCTTTCCACCTATTTAATCTCCAATCATCTTCATTTCTTTGCCGTTCTACCCATCTGCTCTTTACCGCTCCTATTTACCCTTGTCACCTCTTGCTACTCTGAAATCCGCCCGCATGTTCCCTCTTCTTCTACCTCGTCCACCTCATTCCTCTGTTACCTTCCCAATATTACTGATGTTCTCCCATCCTCCTCCTTAACACTTCTCTTTGACTCTTTCACTGCTGAACCGCTTTGCTTAATTGATAGTCACTCCACCTCCAACCAAGCCTACTTTACTGATGCTTTCTTAACTTCCTCATTACCAATCCTCTGTATTTCCTCCACCTCTTCCTTTCTCTACTTATCTGATCCTCTCCAGTTCCATTTTGCTCCTCTTACTCTACTCCGCCTCGCTCCTTACCTCCTCACCACTTTGCCACACACTATTTTGCATCGCACACCTTCAATTCAGGACTCTCACACATAGGACTGAAATAACGTATATGTTGGAAACTTGAATCATCCAAACTCCTGATGATTCAATGGGTCAAACTTTGGCCATAGATTTTAAAACATTTGTCCACAATTTGACGACTTGTCCTAAGGGGGAAACATGGTTAGAACTCCTTTTCAGTCATAGTCAGCTTTCAGAGAGGAAGAAGAGCATTACATGATTAACACATATATGAGAGAGAGGACTAAAATGGAGTTAATTTAAGGTAAGGAAGTGAGCAGAAGTGCAGGGAGATGCAGGCTGTTACTGGGGATTCAGAGAGCAAGACTTGGGGTAGGTGTTGTTTGGGAAGCACAGTGCTGACTTACATATTGAATGGTTCGTAGTGGGCGAAAAGACAAGTGGTGTCTGGTGTGAGATATCAGCAAGGGAACACCAGTGATGGAGTGCAGCTTGTGTGATGGCAAGGGGCATATGCAGGTTTTTTTTCCTTCCATGAGTGCAGCTTGAGATAGTCACTGTCATACGTCTTTGGTGGGATGAAGCTGCATAGATTTAGGGAGGCGGGTTCCACATCATTCAGTGTCTGTCTCTTGAAGTGAGTGAGTGAGGCCCAAGACATGGGTGACATCTAGGAGGAGGAGATGAGACCAGCATGTGTGTTATTTGCCCACAATCAACATAAATAGTGTGGCCCCCTGAACCACCTGTTGGAAAATTCATAAAACAACGTATGTACCACATCTTTGTGGCCCCTTATAAGGTGACACCAAGCATGTGGTTTCATATATGATGGCAAGGGAAGAATTCCAAAAATCTTAAGTGTATCCCACCTGATACCATCTGGCAGACAGCGACCTCCACCAGTCCACACAATTACCCCTGAAAATGCTGGTGTCATTGCTTCTTGTTGGGACTGCAGGCTTTATCCCCTATGCCCTAGCCATATATAAAAGTGATCCCCATTGCATGAGGCCAGTGTTGAGGAAGTATTTCAATATGTCCAAAAGTATCACAAGTTACAAGACAAACAGAGCATGCTTGGTGCTAACATGTCTATACATTTGGCAATAGGGCTCTGGGCCTACACTTTTGGGGTAAACCTTCAATTCTGGTGGCTTTTGGGAAAAGGCAAGTGGCCATAATAAGTTCCCAGCTGCTATATGCTCTCTTTCAAGGAAGTCACATAATGGTTTAATGAGATTATGGCTGAAATGGGCAAGGTTCACAAAGAGTGTGACAAACAAACTTCTTTAACATTGACATGTGGGCCAATGGTCAGAGCTTTGACTATATAGCCATCACAAAAACTGCTTTTCCTTTATTTCTTCATAATTTGCATTTGGACTTTATTATAGCGTACAATTAATCACATGTTCCTGCTTGCTTATGAATAGGTAACACAATGACATGAATGGTGTAATGCCTTTCCAAATTACTGCAACATTCAGTTCTAAGAAACTCTCACTACATTTATTGGGCTCTATCACGGGGTGCGGCTGCCCAATACAGTGGTCAGGTTCTCTCAAAGGGTGCACCCAGCCACTAAACGTCTCAGGCTCTCTCTCAGGGTACAGAAATACACAGAGTTCTTGGGCCTTTTCATTCAGCAAAGCCACCCACTAAATTGTTTGTACCCTTGCGCACAGAGCAGTCACCCAATAAAGTTTTCAGGCTATCACATTATCACAATCTCTCCTACAGAGCACTGAATTCCACTAAAGTCCTCCTGATAAAAGCCTCCGGTTCTCCACAGGCTGCTACTACGCCCAAATGTTGATGTTTCCTTGTGGCACAGTCCTCCCCAATGACTTCCTCATTCTTTACCCCTTGAACCCAAATTTACAGGTTGGAAGGATGATACAAATGTATTTTTCTCTACGTGTTGACAGCCAACACTGAGTATTCCAGCTCCACTGGACTTATATGCACTATCCATTACATTCTATGGGTTCCAGCATGCCTCATTACATCGTCTAGGGGTTGCTGCTGAAAGGCAGGTGCTACCAGGTTCATGCCAATTCCAACCACTTATTTGTGCAATTCCAACCCCCAGAAATCTTTCCGGGTAACAGGGCAAATTCGTACAACACCCAGGACCATGGGGACCACGCCTGTGCATGCCTTGCATCCTCCAGAGTGGACATTGCAGGGTGAGACTACTCTTACAAATATGTCTTAATGCTTCTCCTCTACCTCCTCCTCCTCCTAATCACCCTCAGGTAGGTCCACCAAATTCTCCAAAACCTTTATTAACTGGACTTTCCATCATCTCCTCCTAACAGACCTCTCCCCTATCTTCAGCACATTCACCATTCTGGGTGGAACCCCCTTCCTCCTCAGACCCCTACCCAGACAGGAGCCATAACAAACTCCTCCTACAGGATGTTTGATGTGATTCCA
The DNA here is from genome assembly GCF_040938575.1 of Ambystoma mexicanum. Classification (NCBI taxonomy): domain Eukaryota; kingdom Metazoa; phylum Chordata; class Amphibia; order Caudata; family Ambystomatidae; genus Ambystoma; species Ambystoma mexicanum. The sequence goes on along the minus strand of NC_090932.1, from coordinate 657,396,558 downwards.
TACAAGGAAGTTGCCTTAATTGCCTGTGCCAAATGGGATACCTTTAAGAAGCCCTGCCTCCCGCTCCCTTGCTTCATTGATAGCCTCTACCAGAAGCACTGCCTCCCTTGCCTGTGTGGTAGTTTGGGCCTGGCACTGATCCCCCTGCTTCTTCTCAGGCCTATGCCTCCTACTTCTCTCTTCCAACATTATTCCCCTCCCAGCATAGAAAATGCACTATTAGAGAAGTATAGAAAAACAAATGGAGAGAATAAGGATGAGCCAAAAACAAACTGATAACCAATCCTGGCACCCCAAGTACCAAAAACAACCAAGATTCCAAGAACACATGAACTCCCAGTCCCTACTCACTAGAAGAAACACCATACAACACTACACACAAACAACAACACTACACACAAACAACACAGCAGCAAGTAGGAGAAGAGAGAACATCTTCCAAAATCAACACGCATGCCGGGAGAAACAGGGAAAGGCCAAACACGTTTTTGTCATGTGTTCGATTAGGATTAGATCAAGATGGGAACTTTGTTTGGCTTTTTTAAGTTTTATTAGGGAAAACAAAAGATAAAAGGGAGAAAAGAGTAAAGGGCAAAGTTGTATTTTCTTTTTAAATGAGAGCTATTAACAATATACTAAACACACACAGAAGGCGCACTAAAAGAAACGGGAACACAAGTGGGCAACACAAACACACAAAATATCAAAATAACTATCCAAAAGCCAACACCTAACTATTAAAACTCTAAAAATCTCCTCACAACTCTACTCACATCACTTACAATGAGCTCCAAAAAGCCTCCAAGTATAAACCTCTCCCATGTACTCATTCCCTCGATTTTGCCCAAAGATTTCGGAAAACAAAAAGCAGAATGTGCGATTGCTGCGCATTCGGCATGGAAAAAAAGAAATAATTCACAAAATGTCGAACAAGTGGAGCAGTTGTTGTAGGGGTGTCCCCCGCTCACCTTTTTCGACATTATGGGAATTCGGGGGTTGCAGGGTTTTGCTCTGGTTTCATAACATGGACATCAGGGGAAAACGAAAATTACATAAAAAAGAAAGTAAAAAAACGGACCCGGCAGCGGATGTTCCATCTCCACACTGGGAGGCGTAATACACGCCGCAAGGCAACGGACACAGGAAAGGAAGGTAGGTTCACCTCACATAGCAGTTAAGGGGTGGCGGGCAGGTGGTTTCTAATGTGTTGCATATTAAAAATATATGACTCGACATCTTTGGTAATGCGAAGATATACACTTCAGGCTTATCCACAGTGTTGTTTTGAGATAGGATTAATTCACATAGATCCATTCCCTCATAGCATATTGAACCCGAGAAATAAACAAGAAGTGTGCTCGCCTTTTATAGGTGGTCTAGCTTATCTATTAAGATTTGACTGACAGCTCTGGTTAGCTGAATGAACTTGATGGATCAGCCTGGGTGGCCTCTGGTTGCTGAAGAAGTGCAAACAGTAAGCCAAAGACTCGAGAGCCAAGGCTCCTCATTAGATGATGAATAATAACGAATGACCTGTAATCCTGACCTGGTTTCGACCTGATACTTGACTGCATCTAAAGCCTATCCTACACTCACAGTACAGGATGAACTGTAGCTTGAAGATTCAATGGGCACTTTGATTTGTTTTATAGAACCTGGTGAAGGCCTGATGCTGGTAGTAAAGCCCCTGATCCCACAGGGGTTCATCGATTTCTATGGAATGAGCATTGCAGTTGGCTGGTGTGCCAGAAAACTACAGGCTCCCAAACTTGCCCTGCTTTATTGGCTGGGCAATACACTGTTACATTAATGTGGGCCATCATCCTCAATCCACTATCCTTGCTGATGATGCCTTGTAGGTTATGAACCTCCTTCTGTTTATTCTGTAGGTTATAGGCAGGGCTTTTCCATTCCTACACAGGGGCTCACATATCCTGGAAGCCTGGGCTCTTGCAGCTGCTCTGTAACTTCGCTGGTGGTGAAAGAACTCTTCAAAGAGTAGTCCTCTATTCAAGCATTCTGGGCCCATGTGGAACACAGTAGAGCAAGTCTGTGGCCACCAGGCCTATAGTGGTACATTATTTTTATTTTTAACTGCATAATTGTCTGTATTGTTATCAGTTAATTCCTGCTGGAGTTAAACAGTAGCATTTTCCCTGCAAACTGTGACTGGTCATGGTTGGTAAGCCTCTGATTAAGAGAGACTTAAATGTCTTGGTAAAATACACACAGATGCTCCATCTAAGAGGGTATGTGTCTTTCCTCGGCTGATCAGTGGGTAACTCAAGACAGAGCCATTCCCTGTTTGCTAGAGATCCTGTCAGCAGCAGGTCTTACCTGCATGCCTTGTGACCTTTTGTGATAGTGGTATGACAGAGCCTTATCTGACGCCGCACGGCAGGATGAAGAAATGGGACAGATAGCGGTCTGAAGACAATCATGAGGAATTTCCTTGTGCCGGAGAAAAGACTGATCAGGGAGAACACCTTGGTGATGATGATAAGCAGCTGTGTTTGAAAATGGATTTAGTGCTAAGGCTCTTGCAATATGCAGAATTACCAGGATCCAACTGAATAGTGGTTTACAGAGGCTTAAAGTGAACAGAAGACCAGGCAGTGAAACCATGAAGATGGAGAAGCTAGGCAAATGCAGGAAGCTGGAAGGAATTCAGAGTAGGGCAACGTAGAGCTGAGAGATCGGAATGGATGCATGAAACTTGCTTATGCAGAGAATAGACAGCAATTTGAGAGTAGCTTTCACTGCTAGAACAACCAGATGCAACATCACATGGATTTTAGAGAAACAATGTAACACATGTGTCACAATGCAAGAATGGTGCTTCTCCTTATGGCATATATGTTGCTGCTTGGGTCTTGATGCTTCCCCTCACAGCCCAGAAGTATTTTGATGCCACCTTGAATCAGGCCTCTGCCAGATGATAGAGTGGAGCATTGTGCACTTTTGGAACCACATAGACACAGAACACCCATATGGATCCAATGCCATTGTATGCAGCCTGCACAACCACATCTAGGCAACATGCCAAAGAAGCACCAGCGACTGGAGCCCCCATGAATCTGAAGAGTGCCTCAAGGTGTACACTTCCTGGCCTACCAATGTTGCCACATCTGCCAGAAGGAGCAATGCTAATGGTGAACCACGACAACCTGTAAGTTACCAACACCATCCCTAGGAAATGTTTGGGGTTTAAATCAGGTTGTTGTGATTCAGAGTCAGGGCAGAGTGGTGATTCCTACCCCATGTGTAATTCAAACCCTTTTGAACCTTTGCATTTGGTGAACCTTCTTCTGCCCCAGTAGAGGGGGCTTTGAAAATAAACCTGGTGGTGGACTGAGGACTAGCAGGATCCACCGTATACAACCTCCAGTACCTGCATCATGAATAAAGTTGGTGGCACCTGGCCCCCAAGTTCACTGGAGCCCCATTACCCAGCATACAACACAGGCCTTTTTATATTTAATATTCTCATGCAATAGTACCTTGTAAGGATGTTTATGTTTAATCATTTCTACCATGCTCCAGGTACCAAAAGTCTTAAGGGTGCAGAACAAGACAAGAGACACATAGAAGAGGGGAGTCAGAGATCATGCTCCAGGAAGAGGAGGTTTTGAGCAGACTATCAGAATAGAAGTTTCTTCAGTTTCTTCTTAAACATGTCTGTAGACTCAATAATCCTGAGATCAAAGGGCAGGACATTCCAAGCTAATGGAACTGCTATGTTAAAAGCTCCAGGGCAGATTTTATTAGTTTGGCAGCAGTGTATATTAAAAGGTTGGTAATATTGGATCTTAGAGATCTGGAGCCAGGTTTTTTTTGTAATGGGTTCTACTAGATAAGTTTGCATATGACCCGTAATAATTATGTGTGATGAGTAACATCCTGAAATGTACTCTTGCTTGAATGGGAAGCCAATCTAGGCTCTGTCTTGCTTCAGACACATGATCCTTATGACTCAGGCCCTCCACAACCCTCACTACGCCATTCTGAATGACCTGGAGGTGGCGAAAATCCGATTGAGTAATGCCGACTACGAGGCTGAAACAATAGTCAATTTTGGATCCAATGATGGCTCTGGCTAAGGTTTCTGTATTTTGTTTCTGATATCAATGGGCAAAGATGTCGTAGTAACTTGATATAATAAGGTAAGGTAGAAACTAGGCTGTTTACTTGCACTTTCATATTCAGATTCTTATCCAAATTGATACCTAATGTCTTCACTTTATTCTTCACCTCAATGTTTCAATTGTCGATGTTAAAGTTGTTGATCATCGGATCTAATTTTGCAAGTCTAATGTCAGTGCCAACGATCATGGGCTCTCTTTTCTCGCTGTTCAGCGCCAGGCCATTGAGGACCTTCCAAGTGTGGATCACATGATATGCTTTATTGATTTTTTTTTCATCAATACCGTGTGACCCTGAGATAGGGATGACACATTGTGTGTCACCTGCGTAGTTGGCAAATGCGATCCCCTCTTGTTCTAACATATGGAAGAATGGCACCATGAAGATGTTATAGAGACATGGCGTTACACAAGCTCCCTGAGGAACCCCATACAGCAAAGGCACCGGTTTTGCCTCTGCTACCCTACTTGCAACTCTCACCTGTCTACCGCTTAGGAACGAGGTGATCCATTGAGTGGCCTGATCTGAGAAATGGGCAATATCCCTTAACCTGTGGTCAAGATGGAATGATCCACCAGCTCAGGGGCCGCCAAGAGTTCTAAAATCATAAGCAGGGATGTTTGACCATAATCCAAGTATTGAAGAAGCTGGGAATTTAGTGCTAAAAGAGCAGTCTCTGTCCCATGATTCTGCCAAAACCGGATTGATATTTATGCAGAATCTGTGAACTATTTAAGTAGGGTGATATCTGATTATAAGCAACCCTATCCAATATTTTCAAAAGAAATGGGGTATTGGTGATGGGTCTGTAATTAGAGTAGGTCAGAGGGCAGAGATTAGGTTTTTTAACAATGATGTGATCCAATCGTTCTTGAGGTCTTTTGGGACGCAGTAGTGAGCAAAAGAGGTATTAATACATTTCATGAGAGCTGAAATATGTATGGGTGAGCACTCCTTGATGATCATGTCCGAGCAGGGATCCCCTTACAGCTAGTAGTTTGAAGCTCCTCGATGATCTTGGATAATTCTGTTTCAGAAACGGGTGAGAAGTTAAGTTAAAAGTCTGATGCTCCTTGGCCTTTGCTGGCACAGCATAGAGATTTGCTTCAAGATCTTTTTTGTTAAAGGATAGTTTTATCACTTCAATATTCTCTTTGATCTTTTCCAGTTTGCTAAACATAGCGGCCTGAATATGTATACACCACATCTCTTTTTTTAAATTTTTTTATATCGGGTCTTTATTGGGGCCCTTTGGCCAGTGCCGTAACTTTGCTGAAAATGTTGGGGGGGACATGACATCTAAAGAAAAGGTGCCCCAGCCAAATGAATGGGGACAAAATGGTGTGCCATGAAAGTTGGGGGGGACAAACACCCCTGTCCCCCCTAAAATTGCGCCCATGCCTTTGGCTATTCCTGTTCCTTTAATATTTTGAAAAGCTCCTTGCTGTCTGATGCATTCATAATTCTGTGATTCAGTGATTCATTTTTGCTGAGAGGAATGCCATTTTATAGGTTGCTGCTGCTTTTTTATATGCATCCAGGCTGGACGAATCTCAGCACTTTCACCAGGCATAGAAGTATTTACATTTTTCAGAGATTTAACGAGAGTGTCAGTGATATCATCTAAGCTTCCCGAATTAAGAATCTCTGCATTCAGGGTCAACGCCCATGGTCTAAGGTTCTTTAAAATCAGTTTCTTCTAACTTCTAACTGGCATTAATACCTTGGTATCATCCAATCTCTTTTTGAAATGGTTGATGCAGGTCTAGAAGTAAATGCAAAAATGATCCTACCAAGGGCAAGACGTAACTTCGAAAGCCGCTAGGTTAAGATTATGGGAATTGACCCAATCCAGGGTGTGTCGCTTTATGTGTGTGGGCTGTCTGATAAATTGTAAAAAAAAACTATTAATTTGGGGTTTGGTTTAAGTAGAGATAAGAGATAATTACTCAGCTGAGCCAGAAAGTTAGGTGCTGATGTCGGAGCACTGTATGATATGATTGGTTATTTATGATGCACTTAATACCCAGAGGTTTCTAAGCGCGGACCCTGGGATCGAACCTGTTGCTGCTGAGCTATCCTCCTGAGACAAACTTAGTAAAAAAATATTAAGAGTAGTTTCTGAACTGATGCCAATTTTTAGCAATGTAAGTTATGTCCCTGGAATATCTTCAACCTTACTTTCCCTGAGTTTCAAGTTAGATTTAAAAATCAGAGCTACTCCTCTCCCCTACTATCTGATCTGCCCTGCCTCAGCATACAATATCCTTCTGGTATGGCCAATTCCAAAGATCGGTCTGCAGCCTCATAGCTCCAGGTGTCAATGAGGGCGCAAATGTCCAATTTGCGCTCTGCAAAGTGCGTAGCAAAATCATTGCATGTTTAAGAAGCGATCTGGTGTCTAACAACATACATTTCAATGTAATAATAATGCAAATTGTACTCAATTGGATTTCAAACAAAAAAAGCTGTATATTATGTAATCTTCTTCTTTGCACCCACTTGAGTGTCACAAACAATATATGTGAGCATTGCTACCATCTGCTTTATTTTGGCCACACAGAATGCTGATATGTGTAATTCACAATCTCTTTGCCATGCTGATACGATCTTGTTCATTTACCCAAGTTAGTGGAGGGAGTGCCTTCTATTTACATACAGATGTTGTTACACAAGTTGCTGCCTAAGGGCTAACAGTTAAATGTTCTAATAACACATTGAATTATGAATGAAAGTACGAATCAAGAATATTTATGAAAATTGTTGCCCAAGCCAAATGCTGGAGAATAAAGCAAATATCAAATCTGATCCCTTGTTATCTGATATCTATTGAAGTATAAACAAAAACTAATGTATGGATCACTTCCAAGCTATGTGACACTCAAGTCTGTTTTATCACTGCAGTGTATTACATATTTTACTAAAGAACCATTGCTTACTATCACCTGTCTGCACTTATCTCACTATTCGTAATGATTTTGGGGTAGAAAAAGGCATGCTACATTTGAATTCAATCTAACTACATGGCCCTTTAGTCTATAATTTCATTCACAGTCGCAATTATTTTTCAAAATGGTTTCCTCCATGATTCCTTATATTTTCCGTTTGATTTATTCTATCAGATGTCATTAGGACTGGCTGCAAGTTCACAGTTTGCCCAAGTGACGTATTTTACGTGTTAATAGGAATAACATTTTGATTTTCACAAATGGACTGTTTTTACTTCTCTAGTTGTAATTATATTGTACATCCTATTGCAAGGGGAGGTAATCACATATACTACCCATACACGTCTTGTTGCTAGCAGTAGAGAGGCATGCAACACTATATACTATAGACCAATTAGGACCTGATTCATGGAGCATTTTCCTATGGGATTGCGCCATTATAAAATGCTTCCATGAATCAGGCCCTAAATGTCCAGTTGGAGTGGAGGGGTTGGGAAGACAACTTAATGTGCTCTGTATTAAAATACGTGGTAGCTTTGTTAGATGTATGTTGTCCTTAATATTTGATGACTTTTTAAAGAAAAACAAAGATTTTGGAAGGACTTCCTCAAAACGTTGTATCCTCCAATGTTTCAATATCATCCTCATGCCAGGACTGGAAGTGGAGCAATACTCATCACACAAGTCAATTCATCAATTTCACTGTTATGTTGATTTTTTAGGTTCAACTGTTGTTATGTGGGATTATGTGCCTGTTCTATTGCTTGTTCATTGATTATGCACCTTGGGCATCCATGATCTAGAAATATGTCCATTGGAATTACAGCTTTGAACTCAAAATCTGTGAAACTAATAAAGTTGTACTTGCACCTTAAGAATTGGTTAAAGAGAAGGTTTCTACCAGAGAGGATTTTAATGAAAACTCTTTAGTGGGTCCCTGTCAGTGGGTTTGAGAGAAACATATGTATGCACGTTTTTATATACTATAAATAATCAGATTTAAAAAGATTTGTTTTTCTCATTCATTCATTCATTTTGTAATTTGTTATAGCGCCTTTCACCATAATTATGGTCCCAATGCACTTTTGGTTAAACACCCTCGGAGGGACCGGAGTCCAAACATTTGGGAGAATTTGGGAGGTGCTGTAGTGCATGTGTGCATTTCAGCCATTAAGGTTATGCGAGGGTGACCAAGACACTAGTAGTCACCCATGTCTAAATGGAGTGTGTATGGGCACAGCAGAGGCATACTATGGCCTAAAGGGGGGTGGATTGTGGTTAAGGAGATAGTGAGTTATGTGGGAAGCTCCAATTCGAATTTCTGTCATTAAAAAGAACTTCATTCTAATGGCAGAAATGAGGTGCAATAGTGTTTATGTTATATGAGAGTGCAGGGTGTGTGGAGTGAAATCAAGCCTTCCGCTAAGTTGTGAAGGTGTGGTGTGCGAGGGGAGGAAGGGGTTTGCTGTACAAACAACAATGTCTATTTCCTAGGTTCCATGTACGTGCAAGGATCAGTGCTACTTTTCACAGGCTATCTAAGTGGTCGATGAATGCATAATACTCACCCACTGAGAGGTTTTTAGAGTGAGAGGTTGCCATCCATAGTTCCTTGTAGTGCAAAAACAAGGACCCCATTTCATGATTACATGCGGTGGCCTGGTCCACCATTCTGTGCTTTACAGTTACCTGCAGTGCCAACCACGAGTGAAGGGTCTGAGGTGCCTGGTTGTCCTCCAACAGTTGGTTGGCCAGAATTATTGGGGGTAGGCGGGGTGTGCGGGTGAAGGGGGATGTGGGTCTGCAGAATGAAATGTGTGTGCAATAGGCAGGGAGTGGATCTGTAGAGATGGGGCATCAGGAAGTAGGGGGGGCAACAGCCAGATTTTGAGGGCTTTCCTGAAGGCCTGGTGATCCTCTATGAGGCGGTGCCAAGGGGGATGGAGTTCCAGAAAGTGGGTGTGAAGAAAGAGAAACAAGCACATCCTAATCTTGAGAACTTCAAAGGAGGGACTATCAGGAGGTGTGCGGATCTTGATTTTAGGATTCTGGTCGGGTGGTAGTGAGTGAGTTTGTTTTGGAGGAATTCCTGGCTTTTTTTGTGGATTGCACAGTTTGTAAAAACCATTATATTCGTATTAACGAAAAGGCAAAGAGAAATACAATACAGGTAAGTAAAACTTTGTAAAACAGAGATGTCACAATGTAGCAAATAAGCATCACTTTTTAAATACATTTTTGTTTAGAGTCAAAGTCCTTCCTGAAAAAGAAACCACACTAACAGGTGGTAAAACGCTTTTCAGTTCTGGTAGGAAAGTTCACAAGAGATCAGTGGTTGATGAAAGGGAGAGTAGGGATGGAAGGGGTAGCAACCACAGATACAGAGGAGCAGGTGGACAGGGGAAGATGTTGGGCAACTCTTAAATATAATTTAGGGGGCAGTGCTTCTCATGCTCCTTGACCACGGCTTCGAAAGACTTCAAAACTGCTCCCCCCTTTAGAACGGTGGGTCGCAGTATATAAAGAGAACTCTGACGCTTGAAAGACAAGAATCAACAGCATCCTGTATGGCATGCGAGGGAGTCTACGGGATCCTCTGTCCCACAGGAGTAGCTTGTGTGATGACTGAAGTGGCTGAGGAAGATGGGGTAGAGGAAGTTAAGTGCTTCTCTGTGACAACGAAACAAGACTAATTTAGATCACCCAAGGCTAAAAGTAGGCCTTGGAAAGTTGTTAAAAGTTGGCACATCAAGTACAAATGGATCTAGGAGCTGTGGTCGGGTAAACTTTGCAATTGGAATATTGCAGATTGGCCAAAAATGTTGTTTCAAACTTATGCAGTGATGGACACTGTCTACAGGCACTCTGTCATGCTGCAGGGGTGAGGTCACATGATGACATCATTTGATGTCTGTGGCGGTGGGAGTTTGCAGAGCCCGTTCAGTAGCAGATGCTGGGTGCTTGCACATGAATGTGGGCAAACTGATGCACTCTCTGTGTACTAAATAAAAGTGCTTATGTGAGAGTGGACATGTGCGGACACGGTGCAATGTGTGTGGACATCCTTTTTTATATAAATAGACCCCAAATAGTTGTGCATTCTGCAGACTATTAATTGTGGTTTTAAAAAAATCAATGTATCACATAATAATGTAGAAGATATTTATAGTATAAAAAATACATTAGTTATCAAAGTGATGTGGTATCAGAATGAGAAACATAAATGTGAGAATTTGGAATATATCTAAAGTGATCATCAGGTGAGGGAGGGGTGTTTATATAATTAATGGTAATAATATTAATGGTTAAGTTGCTCAACTCATAGAAAGAGTACTTTTTGGTCAGCTTATGAATTTGGCACCATTCGACGAATGGTCAGCAAACTTTGTAGAGGCGCACACTCATTTGATGTATCAAAATGTTTCAAAATATGAGGTGCGTTATCATTTTTGAAACAGTGGCTATATTAAATGGGCGGATCATGGTCTTTATCTGCAGACAGTGTGGTGAGAAAAAGAAGTCTGGAAAATATATTTTCAGTTATTTTGTGGATGAAAGAGGGCTTGGAAAGGGTGGGAGAATGGAATAAAGTTGTTATAGAGCTTCTTTTATAGGTGAAAGAAAGCGCTGTAGGTGCTGGGGTTTGTTCTGTGAAATCTTCTGTTGGTGGACATTATTGGGATTGGAGGTTTGCACTTTGTGTACGGGTTATCATGCCGTGCGAGAATGTAGTCACATGACACTGTCTGGAATGTCTGCGATGACGCCAGACGATCAAGAACATCGCAAACAAAAAACGGTGTAATAATGTGTAGAAAGTTGATAGAAGTGTTAAGAATGTTGCTAGAGGGGAAGGAGGGGAATGGCAACATTTTCACTTCAAACTTCCTAAATTGGCCAAAAAATGCTGCAATATTGGGGGCGAGTTGGATATTAGAAAGCTCTAGCAAATTAGGGTGCACTGTTAAAAACCTATGAAATTCTGTGAAAAATAAACGTTGTTAAAGGAACATTATGGTTAAGTTGCACTAGTAAAAACCTATGAAATTCAGTAAAAAAACGTTATTAAAGGGACGTTATGGTTACAAGTAAAACCGAAAACCCACAGAAATTTGCCATTTATGGTAAGCTAAGCAACCATCTAGTCAAGAAGAAAAAAGCTGGATGAACAATCCAGCCAAGACCAATGCTCTCACTGCTGTTCAGGAACTTGAGCTTATTTGCTTCCCAATGGTGGTTATGATATTTCAATAATGATTTGTCAAAACCCTTTTGTAAATTGTTAATTCACAATTTATTTCATTTTTGGGTGTGCGTATGCAGTATTGTTCCATTCGTTTACTCATCTGCGTTATGAGTAAACCCATACATACATAGAACCATCTTAGTAGACAGCTTGTGGTTGTGATTATTTATGCCTATGCATTTCGGAGTCTAGATCCTTCCTCAGGGCCTAAACCACATTTTAATCAGTAACCTTAGATATCAAACAACAATTGTAATGCATATTCATAATATTACGTTAGTTTGTAATAATGAATTGAATTAAAAAGTCAAAAAGATACATACTGTATATATCAACAGGCAGAATAAGGGTATAAATGTATTGTGGAGAGAGGGAACAAAAAAAATAAGGATAAACATAATGTCAGGTATTGTGCCTATTTTCATTGGAGCATAAGTAAATATGTATATGTTTGTTGCCCTGGTGATCCTTGCAAGGCGTCACAGAATGTCGGCAAACGTGCCTCGCATCCCGTATCCCCATGGTAACAGGGGAACGGGAATGAGGATCAACAAGACAGGCTTCGAGTGTGCAAACTAATGAACATACCTCTTGAAGGTACATCATACTAGGTGTATGGAGGATCGTATGTGCAACTATTCTATTAAAGTACACAGGAAAACTAGTTCTGCTGCGTTATGTGGGTTGCATATCTAAAGAAGGTGTGAACTGAATTGAATTGCAGATGTAGTATGCTTGTAATACGGCGTTCGGTGGATTGTGTGTACGGCTATTCTCAATCAGTTCACATATAAGATCATATTGCTGCATTGCATAAGTTGCTCATCTAAAATGGATGTGCACTAAATTAAATTGCAGAAGTTTTTCATAGGTATTACTTACAAGGACATAAAGTCTAATGCGGTAATGGGTCTCATTTATGCTTTGAAATGCTATAATTTGTCCCAATTATGCTATGTCAATGTTGTATGTGTTTGGTCAGAATTGCTATAACTGATTTGTAGGACTTCAGTGGTGGAGGGGTAGGTGATGATAGGTAACAACCTAATAGGAAAACAGGTACATATAATGATGAATAAATCAATGTTTTTTTTTTTTTTTTTAAACTTTTCTTTATTGGCATAGAAAGAGTACAGACTACAAACACAGTGCGCATATCAGCTGGTAATGCAGTTACATGTATGACACTACACATCCTGCGAGTCTTAAACAGGGAGCTGAGCGCTCATGCATACAGTACAGAGTTTTTAATTGGCAGCAGGGGTTAACTCATCAGGTAGAGGTGATGATGCCCGTACAGTGTCTTCCTTGTTGTTCAGGTAGCTACAGAACTCTGACCATACGTTTTTTGGGCGGGAAGACAATGGGAGGGTATTAATGTAGTCCTCCTCGCACGCCTGAGTCCAGGTGAGGGCCTTTAGCCACATCTCGAATGAAGGGGGAGAGCGGCGTTTCCAGCATTGTAGGATACATTTTTTAGCTACCATGGTAGCAACATTCAGAAACCTAGCCATCTTCCTAGCTTCAGGTTCGTCCCACACACCAAACAGAACTGCAAGCGGTGCAGGAGAGATTTGGGTCATTGTTATTTCAGATAACGCTGCAATAATGGCCTCCCAATATGGGCCCAGGGCCACACAGGACCAAAACATATGTATGTGATCGGCAGCAGTGGATTTGCATCTAGGGCACGACTGAGCCTGGCCTGGTGTGAACCGTCCCACCTTGTGCGGCGTGTAGTATAGACGGTTTAGGAGTTTATACTGCATACATCTATATCTAGCGTTGAGAGAGGTTTTACGTGTGCAAACACATCTTGTTCCACAATACATCTGAAAGGGGGACACCCAGTTCATCACTCCACAAGTCACGCGCCGGTTGCAATGCCTCATCAATGCTAGCCATCTGTGATTTATATAGCGATGAAGTTATGCCTCTAGCTCCGGCCGAGTTGGCTATATATTGGATTTCAGGGGAGTCTGGGGGCTCATCTGGGTAGGAGGGCCACCAAGCCCGAACTGCTGCTCTTAACCTGAAGTACTGCAGCATTTCGAGTGCCGAGCCGGAGTGACTGGGTCTCCACGTCTGCGGGGTAATGAACTTCCCATCAGGGAAAAGGTCGGTCAACGCTCGGTAACCAAGGCTGTCCCAGCGTTCAATTAGGAGTTTATCATGAGTAGGGCTGAGACCCGGGAACTGCCAAATGGGTAGCCATTTGTAGTATGGGTGGTGGCCGGTGTTTGCCTGCAGCAATCGCCTCCAAGCCAAGACTGTGGCCGCCACCGGGTCGGCAGGGGCATCAGCTCGGAATGTGTGGTGTAGAATGAGGGATAGGGGGTTGATTTCCTCGCATGCCAGTGTCTCTAATTTCACATGTGGGGGAGGGTCCGTAAATGTGTACCAGTGTGAGGCGTGTTGTGCTTGTGCGGCGATCCAGTACTTTGCGAAGTCCGGGGCGGTGAAGCCCCCCTTCTCATAAGGGAGAGTCATATGCTGCCACTTTTTCCTCACCGCTCCCGCATGCCACAGAAAGCGGGCGCAGGCCGCGTGGAGGTCCCTGAAATATCGCCAGATCGGCACATTCGCGAAAATGTAGAGCAGCTTAGGGACAATAATCATTTTAATCAAGGAGAGCCTGCCTGACAGGGACAGCGGCAGATCACGCCATTTCGACAGCCGGGACTCCATTAGGTGCGCCATAGCTGTGTAATTGTCAGCTATCAATGATGGCTTACCGAGGGAAACCCGCACTCCAAGGTAACCGATGCCCTCGGGCGACCAGCGAAGGGGGAACTCACAATCCGGTCGGGGGGTCGCCACCGTGAGTGGGAAGATGTCGGACTTAGTGTAGTTGATTGTGAAACCTGAGAATGTACCTATTTTAATTATATCTCGGAGAATGGGATCTAAGTGAGCAGCTGGGTCTCTGATGTATAAGAGTACATCATCTGCATATAATGAGATGATCTCTGGGGTGTCTTGCATACGTATGCCTTTCCGAGCATGTTTGTCCCGGACACTGTCGGCCATAGGTTCGATAGCGAGTGCGAAGAGTATTGGGGAGAACGGGCAACCCTGGCGAGTGCCTCTATACAGCGCGAAGGGGGGGGGACTTTAGAGTTGATAAGAACTCTGGCCACCGGGTCTGTGTATAACAGCTTAATGTATGATATCATTCGCGGGCCAATTCACATTTTGTGGAGAACTGCCCACATATATTGCCATGACACCATATCGAACGCCTTTTGGGCGTCAAGAGTAACTGCCACGGCATGGGCATCGGGATCGATTCTGGACATGACATTGAACAGTCGGCGAATGTTAAGAGACGTGGATCTGCCAGGGACAAATCCGCTCTGATCCGGGTGGACCAGATAGGACATTATCGGGAGGAACCTGCTCGCAATGATTTTGGCAAATATTTTTGTGTCTGTGTTTATTAAGGAAAGGGGTCTATAAGACCCGCATTCATCCGGCGGCTTGCCCGGTTTGGGGAGTACGGTTATGAGAGCCTCACGTAAGGAGTGGGGCAGCGTACCTAGTTCGAGCGATTCGTTCCAGACCTCAAGGAGTCTGGGTGCCAGGGTGGCTACATGTTCCTGGTAAAACTCTGAGGTGAGGCCGTCAGGGCCAGGTGCTTTGCCTTTGGGGCAGCTCGATATGGCGGTGGTTATCTCATCAAGAGTGAACGGGACCTCTAGCTGGTTCCTTGTGTCGTGGGAGATGAGGGTCATGGGGATTTGATCAAGAAGGAGGTCAGTGTCCTGCAGACTGTGTTCTTGTCGGGGACCGTATAGGGCTGTGTAGAATGCGGTGAAGGTTTCTAGAATGTGTTGGTCAGACCAGCCCAGAGTTCCGGAGGCATCATGGACACAGTCTATGCGTGTTTTGCCACACTCTGCACGGGCCAGTCTGGCAAGTGTCCTCCCGGGTCTGTCCCCCTCGCCATATTTCCGGGCAGCCATCGGGCGGGTATGGTACTGTAGCTCCCTTCGGGCATGAGCCTCGAATGTTTCAAGTTCCGACCTGATTTGTGCCAATATGATCGGGGAAGGGGTGGAGGCATATTGCTTTTCGAGGTCCTTAAGCTTCCCCTCCGACCGATGCAAGCTGTTTCTAATGGCTTTGAGGACCCCAGCTTCCCTGGAAATACACATCCCCCTAATGAAGACCTTAAAGGCCTCCCAGCGCACTCCATCAGAAGTGTCATGTCTGTTGTTACATTCAAAAAAAGTGCTGATGTCGGCCAAAATTTCGGCTCTGAAGACTATATCTTGGAGGGCCTCAGATTTGAATCGCCATGTTGAGCGGGAGGGTTGGTCTCGCTCCAGTGTGATTTGCAACGTTACTGGGGAGTGGTCCGAGAGTGTGCGCGGGTGTATCTGTGTATTTGCGGCCTTGCCAACCAATTCGCTCGATATGAGGAATAGGTCTATCCTCGATAGACTGTCGTGCACCGAAGAGTAGAAGGTATACTCCCTTGACTGTGGGTGGAGGACTCTCCATGCATCCCTGAGTCCTAGTGCATCCATATGTGTGCGCAGCCTAATGGCCGCGCGCGTGACAGCCCTACGAGCAATCCCAGACCTATCTAGGACGGTGTCAAGTGTCAGATTCATGTCCCCCCCCATATGATAGGGACCCCTGCATATTTTGACAAAACGCAGGTGATTGTGTCAAAAAAATCTGGCGCATCAAAGTTAGGGGCATATGTGTTTACCAAAAGGCATTCCCTATTCGCCAGTAGACAGTGGAGTATTACATACCTGCCTTCAGGGTCAATGTGACTAGTGCGCAGCAGGAACTGAACCGATTTGTGAACCAAAGTGAGTACTCCTCTAGACTGAGTGGAGTATTTTGTATAGTATCTGGTAGGACCCCAGCTAGGGGCAAGACAAGCAGCTAATCGCCCTAAAGCATGTGTTTCCTGCAAAAGGAGTACCTTCACTCCATGTCTTTGGGCGTATGCAGTAATTCTACGTGCCTTGGTAAAGTTGCTCAACCCCCGAACATTCCATGTCATAATATTAATAGACATAGGGCAGTGTTATGGGACATCCCAACTGCGATAGACTCCTACGTGCAGTGTAACAGAGCCCATTGCCGAACACACACATAGTGCTGCAATCGTGCACCCCTCTTCCATGCCTTTTCCATTAACAAAATCCCCTTTTTTTGTGCCCCCCTCCCTCACTGCCCACCCACAACTTGCAGTGTAGACCCCCCCTTCCCAAACACAAGTGCCATCAGTTCCCCTTGTCCAGGCGTCTCCAGCGGGGCCAGAGGTCGCATCCAGACAACAGTCGGCGGGCAGCTCCCAACGGGGGCGTGTCCCCACCGTGGCCCAACGGGGGCCCAGAAACAGTGGCAACAAGGTGAAAACAAAAAATAACATTGCAGCTGCAGAGAGGTGCGCCGTTGCCGTGTAGTCGGCGTTGTGAACTGTGGAAGTGGACAGAGTGCTGTCCAAGGTGGGTTTCTGCGGAGGGCGGATCCAGTACATGATCCCTGTAGTCTGTGGGCCAATCCGAGTGAATAGAGTACGGAAGCAGGTGTGGTCAGGGCAGCCAGCCGAACAATTGCCACAAGGACAAGTGACACTGTGTGTTTCAAGCATTGGGGCAAGAGCCGGCAGCCCAGTCATTGGCAACAGGGATCAACATTTGCTAATTGAAAAGCGAGGTTGCCATCTTCACGTTGGGTGGATAGGATCACCAGATAGGGTTAGCATAGACAGGTAGATCGGGATATGCTTATGCATTATTGGGGCGGGCCCCCGCTGGGTTAGGAAGTGGGATCTGCGCCTCGATGAATCTCGTTGCCTCATCAGGAACAGTGAAAAAAAAAAGTTTTCCGTTGTGAGTAATCTTGAGTCTCGCGGGGAACAGGATGGCATAGGGAACATTGCGCTCTCTAAGCAGTTTCTTGACGCCTAAGAATTGCCTCCTCTCTTGCTGCACTCCGACAGAAAAATCCGGGAAGATTCTGATCGTATGGGCTTCCCAGCGCAAGTCACCCTTCTCTCTCGCCAGGCGCAGGATAAGGTCTCTGTCTCGATAATTAAGGATCCTGGCAATGATGGGTCTGGGTATATCGCCAGGTTTGGGGCGCGGGGACAAGGCCCGGTGCGCTCGCTCAACTGTAAAGAATGATGACAAGGAGGGGTTCCCTAGGAGATCTTTGAGTAGACATTCGACTGCGTCTTCCATGCGTCCCTTAAGGGCATTTTCAGGGACCCCAATAATGCGCAGGTTGTTCCTGCGGGAGCGCGACTCCAAATCCTCGCACTTCGCTTTCACATTTTTCATGTCACGGGTCAGAGATGCGACCGTATCCTGTAGTACGTGTATGTTATCCTCATTGGACGATACCCTAGCCTCAGCCTCCGTGATTCTAGTTCCGGCCTGGTCCACTCGTGTCCTGAGCGAGGCGACGTTAGCGTTGATGTCGTCCAACTTCTCGTGAAAGGCAGCAAAGTTTTTGGCCATTGATTCCATCACTGTGGTGAGATCCGGCAGCTGGGGAGCGGGGTGAGGGGCGATCTCAGGCTCTTCATGATCGGGTGACACCCGGTCAGTCTCAACCCTCGGGACAGACTTAGCAAACCTGTCCATGGCTCCCCCCTTACTACCCCCCTTGGTTCTACTCGACATTATATGCTTAGGCTGATGATGCAGGAGGTCTGCGGCCGACGCTCCACGAAGGGGGGACCCAGGAAGGGCCACAGGTGCCGGACCAGACACCACACGTCCTGTATACGGGTAGGGGCCACAGTCAGCTATGTGGAGGTCAAACGGACAGGATATAGCTGGAGGAGGCAATGAAGAGATGGCCACTGTCCCGGCAGAGCGGATTGGTAATATTGAATGGGGGTTCAGCGAAGGCAAGTGATCACTGCCAGGTAAGTGTGCAAAGTAGTGCTGATGGGGCCGCAATACCCAGGTGGAACATGTCAGTGCCTCGTGACCCGTATTGACATGTTAGCAAGTAATGGCGTGCGCCAGCCGTCGGTTGATGGGAGCGGGATCACCCCGGGTGGGGACAGTGCAGGTAGGTGCCGTTCCAAGAAATAAAATTGGTGCCCTCAATGGAGTCAGCCCCGCGGCAGGCCCGGCAGGCCACCCCCGCGCACAGGCACGGCCGCAGCCGTCAGGAGCAGGCCCCCACCTCCTCACCTGGTAATCGGGGAGCAGTCAGACACCGCCCCGCGGCCCCCGGAGGCAGCAGGGACACATCAGCAGCGGTGCTCCGTCGCGGTCCGCAGATGGAAGGGGGGAGAGGTACGGCCGGTGCACCAGCGCAAGGCAAGCCGCCGTCCCCCGGCACAGCGGTCCAGATGATGTCGTCGTACGGAGCCCTCCACCGGTGCGCAGGGCCGAAGGGACGCCGCCCCCAGGCGGCCGGGCCACAGCCGAGCGAGGATCAGGCCACAGCTTCGCGATCCCGGAGGAGGCGGGAGCTCAATTGAGTGCGGTGGAGGAGGGGGGAGGGAAACACGGTCCGCGTCCCAGCGCCGGCAGCAGCCGCCGCTCCCCGGCACCGCAGCCCAGCCGGCACCGACGGGGGCAGCACACACCAGCCCGCTGAGCCCCTCGTCGCTCACCGCAGGGCCTCAGGCGAGGATTGCCGGCTCCCAGCCGCCGCCGCGCCGCAGGCAACAGCCCCAGGGGGCCGGGCCGACCAGCCGCCGGCAGTTACACGGCATACAAAGCCACCCGATGTATGGAGCTGGCCCAAACTCACAGGGCGTAGGGCAGGAATGATAAGCAGCAGCTGGACCAAGTTATAGGGGACAGGATCTCCTAAATCCGCAGATGCAAACGGATGAAAGCCGACGTTCCACGGAGCCAGAAAGCTAAGCAGCCATCTTGGGCTGCTCAACAGCGCCACCCCAATGTTTTTTTTTTTTAAACAGAAAGGAAGGTACTAACCAGAGGATACTAACTAGAGGGTTAAGCAACCATAACTCGAGCCACCACCGTGCACTGCTAAGACTAACACCCAGGACATTACAGATGATATCTCAAATGTCATTGATGACATCACTGACACAGAATACATATTACCTTCCTCAGCTGAACTGGCTCACAGTGCTGACATATGTGTGATATCAATTTACATGTGGTTGCAATGATGGTAAGTAGTGCCATGCACCATGCCTTTATTCTGGCATAGCGTATATTTAGAGTTTACCATGCCACCATCATGGGTTACTTATGAAAATCATAGGTTTGGTACAGGGGTGCATATCTTAAATGCAGCCTCTGTGCTCCAGAGACTTGGCTATCAATGCAGCTGTCAGATGGGCAACTGTTACCTCTGAACCTGATCTGTGCCACTGATAGAGCAGGCACTCCAGATCCGGGGACTGTTGCAGCGGGGCACAGATAAAAACTTTTGGTATGGAGTTTATGAAAGGGGGATCTGATCTGCAGATACCCCATTCAGAGATAGAAAACCTGCATAATTGTAATCAATAAATATAAATCTCAAAATGTGGTTATTTGTGGCAGGATTTGTGGCGAAGCATTGTTCCTTATACAATTCCACGCTGTTTCAACAATCTGCACCAAATTGTGCATAGGACCCTCTCTACGTTACTGGCTACATAACCCCACCCTGTTCCCCGGATCTCAGCGCACATCAACATTTGTTTGTGGGTTTGCGGCGTGGTCAAGCGTTTTTCCTTATACAATCCCACACTGTTTCACCAATCTGCACCAGACTTTGCATAGTTACCTGTTAGGACCCTCCAGACAATACTAGCTACATGAAATCTGGACACCCATCCCTTTCACTAGATTTCAGCACCTTCACACATGAGATGATTTCCTGAAATCGGCGAAACATATGTGTGGTTGTACACGGACTGGTCCCTACACAAGGAACACAACTCGAGGCCCAGGCCTTGGGATGTATGGTTTCCAAGATGTTTGCACTGCAATGCACCACAACGGACTGCACCACGCCAGGGTGAGGCGACAGGTGGGGAGAGAGCACAGAAGATCACAGTATGCAGAAGTACATCAACTCTCACCTCCCCCTTTGAGGTCTTCTTGGGGTAGGTCAGCCAGTCACACGTGCTCCTTCTAAGAGCAGTTTGCTTCAGGGTGGAAAACACATCAAGCAATAAGAAAACTGGAACAGCGACCAGGTTCAGTGCTATCATGTTTGTCTACATTACCCATTCTGCTAGTACTCAATCAAAATCAAAAGGACTGGGCATTCATATGCTTGCCAGATGGCAATTTCTCACATTGACACAATTAAAGCAATAGATGATTCGGGCATATATGTCTATTGTGCAAAATTGTTTGTAACTTTTTGTACAGTTTTGAAAAAATCACAACAGTATGAGTTTTGATAACATTTATTGGACTCATTTAAACTATTGTGATATGATGAAATAGTGCATAAAATAGTGCATTAGCAATTCACAAAGACATTCATCAGATGGTAACAAGCAAACGTGAAAAAGCGAGGGAAAGTTTTGCATTGATACAATTGGATCCAAACTCGGGGGCCCTTTGGAAAATAGGAAAGCCCATGACATCCTTCGAAACAGATCCATTATTAAACATAAATAACATTGAGAATGTAAAGTGAGACCAGACTACAAGCCAACCATTAGTTATCAATGACTCTGAATAAACTCTACACTTCAAGAGGCTGACATTCTGATCTATTTAGGAACTGGAATGTGTAGATCACCTGCAATGGTCACATCTCAAGGAACTTTCCATGGACAGAAAAATTAACAGAGGGCGACCACTGATTCTCATGTAACAAAAACATATCCAATTTGACTTACAAGCAATGAACAACTCAACAGAACCTCACAAGCCAAGAGAGAAGGGCCATACAAACCCTCCACACAATTTGGGAGAACATAATAACCAGCTGACAAGACTAGTGCATGCAGTGCGCATAGCTATAGACAAATACAAAGAGAAGCATTTAGAAAACTCATTGACACAAATTACTAAAATTAACTTTGTGATAACTGCACTGTGGAGTACGGGTAGGTAGTATTTCTATTTTAGGCGACTTTCCCTCCATAGTCTATGGACACCCAAACGTTGTGCTTTTGTTTTACACTTTGTCCAGAACTTTTGTGGTGAAGTGAAGCTAAATAATTGCCCACTCACTCATTTGTTACGGGGAAACTGACTAGCTCTTCAGACTGTCAGTACTGGGAAATTATGTCTCCCTTTTTTCTTGTGACTTTTTACCTTTTTGGGTAAATGTTTCATGCTGCACAAAGCATCTTTCAATGCAGTGCAATGGTGAATCTTGTGTATCACCGTAGTCTTACACCAAAGGGATTTTTGGTTACTTGTAAATGTGCCCAAAGACAAGCTGGTGGCAACAGTTACATTTTTACAATGGCCTTCATTACAACCCCGGCGTTAACCAATGGCGCTATTAGCGCCATGGTTAACGCCAGTAACTTAACGATTCTGCCATGGTGAAATGGGGAATTACCACCCCATTCAAAGGTTGGCGGGGCGGTAATTCCCCATTTACCATTGGCCCTTCCCCATTCCCATTTTTGCCCCATATGGCTCAATGGGAAAGGCGGTAATTACGGTACCACAAATTGCGGTACCGTAATTACCTTCAAGGTCCCTTTGTGGGACCCTACCTTAACGGCTGGTCCAGACCAGCCGTTAATGTCGGGAGCCGCAAAGGGACCTTGTAGTAAGGCGTTAAGGGGTTAACGGCGCCGCAACCTTTTACGGCGCCATTAACCCCTTAACACCTGGGTCATAATGACCCCCAATGTTTGCTATATTGTTAGTGTGCCCATGCGTGTTTACTGCCTCTGGCTACTAACAGTGGCTTGTGGCCCAAGATGGCCATGCCACAAGATGTTTTGGCCAATTTGTTCTTTGGCCATCTTCCTGCCTTCAAAGGTCAGGAATTGCCTTTTATGGTCATGCATTTGTCCAAGAAAGTGACTGTTTTCATGCCATTTGTGTATGGGCTCAGGAAGTGGGCTGGGACTGCATGGTCCCAATACACTTACTGCTGCCAGTCTGTCTAGTGTGCATGCATGAGTCAGCCCCACAGTGGTCCCTGATTGGACCAGTTATTGTGTGCATGAGTGGTGCAGATCCTTGCTACTGGAGGGTTGAATTGATCGCTTACCTGAATTTAGAATAAGAAGAGGAGTCCTGCAGCCATTCCGGCAGATCAGAAGAGGAGCAAAGTATCCTGCGTACCTGTGCAGAAGACGTAAAACCGAAGAACTAATCCTGGAGAGGCCTGGTGACCATTTGTGCTGCTGTCCAGGTGAAGCCCAGCTAGACTACCTGTTCTCAGAAGACTCTCACTACTATTTCGACAATTTGGACAAGTGGGACCAACCAGTCTCAACACCTTCTCACAATCCTGCATCCTGGAGTCTTCAGAAGTGTCCCTGGACAACCCAGCGGACTGATCATCTCCTTTTTGGGTTACCATTCCAGAAGTATTGCCATTCGGAGTTCTTGCCTGGAACTTTGGGGGTCCCTAGATATTCCTACAAGAACTTTGATTCATATTCCATTCAAATTCTTTTTAAACGATTGTTGAATAAGCTGTTCTAGAAGCTAGGAAACCTATTTTACTTAACTGTAAATCCATGTGAAAGACTTCAGGAACATTTCCTAACTTTGTCCCATTTTTTAAAGGTATTTTGTGAACTATTTGGGAACAAGCCCCCATTCAACGTAGGGTTGAATTCATAAAGTTAGGGCTTCTATACATGTGGACTGGTTATTGAAATGCCTAATTACTTACCTTTCCATTCAGGTATTGGGTTGAATTGCATGCATTGTATTAACCAACTGTGACTCTATACATGTTTTATATTTAGAGTCTTGTGTGATAATATTACCTGCTTGATTCATTTTTATAGTGTGTTTTTGGGCCTACAATAGAGTATTTTTATACTTACCTGTCTAAGTAGAATCATTGTGTATTTCATGGTATGGACTCATTGTGGACCCCTGACACCACCCATCTCTCCTGAGACTTATCATTGACCACTCTTCCACGCTTACCTTGATTGGTTTGGCTAAACTGCCAGAGTTCCCCTGTTCACTATAACTAGGATGGCCTACTAAAATCTGGCCAGATTCTAGAAATCCATCTTATCAAGTACAAGAAAACCATTTACTCAAGAAGATTCAAGAGATAGGGTTGTACCACCTAATGCACTTCTGGCAACTTTTGAAGTCACCTCACTCTATTCCACCATTCCACATGAGAATGGAAATATCTGCTTGCTAGAGATTCCTGCAAAAAACTGACCAAAAGAAAGACACCCCAATCCTAGCGTTCATGGACCTCATGAAACTCATACCCACACACAACTTTTGTTTTAATGCACAACACTTCCTACACCACCTTGGAAGGACAACAGGCACAGACATTGCACCTCAATATGTGAATCTGCTTATGGAAGACCTCAAGGAATAGTTCTTACAGTAACCACCTTACAAAAAACTAATATACCTGAGATGAACCCCTTCACATGATTTGGACAGAAAAAAAGTCTCTTAAATAATGACATGAATCAATCAACAGTTTCCACCAACACATTAAATTCAGCATACACTGTTCCAAGGGTGAACGTACACTTACTGGATATTCATATCTCTGTCGGAAGGAATGACCAAGTGGAAACCACTGTATACAACCTAGGGTCAGGAACAAGTACCTGCACAGTACAGGAATTCAGATGAGCAACACAACAATCTCTGTCATCTACAGCCAGGCAATCAAGGATCAATGCATATGTTCCAGCACAGAGACAAGGGTGCATATTCTCGATTGCCTAAATAGCAAGAAATCAAGCAATGCAAAAAGTACTAGCAAAAAATGTTAGCAAAAAAATCCTCCCAATTTCATTCAGCAAAAAATCTTCCAGTTTCAGGTCTGCCTACGTAAATGCCAGCATCATGGTCATTCTGGGTTCAAATGTTCTTGATATTGCTTAGAGTCACATCTAGTATCAACCCGTTACGTTTCGGCAAGCCACCTCTAGGGCTTCATATGAAACGCGTTTCTCAGGGCAAATTTCAAACCCCTAGGGTGAAGCAGATAAAACACTTTTGGTGAAAAGTCGGGTGAACTAAAATTTCTTGACAAGAATATTTACACGCAATTACAGGGTTGTTTTGAATTGCTAACTTTGTTCCATTTGACTGTACTTATTTTGATTGTCCTAAAAAATGTACCCAAACAGTTGGGTAAAAAACAAGGAACAATCGACAGGAACCCTCACTGGTACACACAAGCACGACACAGAGGGTTTTAGGGAACCATCCAGAATTCTACTTCTTAATCTGTTTATAAAAAGATGTACTCATTTTTAGAATAACCTGTCTATTAATTGATCAATAAATGCATTTCTAATTTAAAGAAGATATGTTATTGAATTTCACACCATGTGTTAAATGACACTTCTGTATGTCTTTTGAAGTAGTATGCCCAAAGTTGCTGGTACATCAACTTCAAACCTAGGTGTGACGGAATTACTTGGGCTTGAACCTAATAGTTGAAAAAAACTAAAACAAAAAGTGGTGTATGCAGTAATGATTCCTGTTATGTGTGTTCCATTTTCTGAATTTGCAAAAAGTCTTTTGGTTGACTAAAAACATCTTAGTGTTGCGTACCTTATTTTTACGGTATGCATCCAGCTTAATATTCTTATTTCTTTAACCTTGCTTGATCGGTGCAATTCTGCTCCAAATTCATGATATCAGCAAGAGTTTAACCTAAAGAATCAAAATACTTTATATTAATAGTTGGCCATGCCTTCAGCATGCACACAAATACTGTGCGTTGCACAGCATGAGAACATTATTGTTCATACATTTCATGTCACGCTCAGTACCTTACTAGTTGCCTTGGTGATGTCAAATCATAGCGAATACTTGTAAGACCCCATACTTCGATCAATTTTCTAGGAGCCCTTCAGTCCAACCAACGGGTCCAAAATTGACCTGTTGCAGGGTAGCACAAGATGCTTTTCAATTCACCTAAAACAGAGAGTGAGCATGCATTTTATAAATTCTTTGCTAACTTTGTATACTATGAGTACTTGAGATAAATGCCTTGCATCATACGTCAGCATTTATTACCTGAATTTATTACTTTCCGTAGTCCATCGTTTTTGCTTCCTTTTCGTCCGCACGCAATGTCGCACTGGATGTGGCACAGACGCTCGGTTTGGCTCGTAATAAGAAATTCCACCTCATTGGTTCGCTCAAAGGCGTTCTGCTTCCTGCTCAGATGCTAAATCAGCATTTGATTGGTTGAGTCGACCAAGCCTTCTCAATATATAACTGAGAACGAGGAAGGATTCACATTGGTTTGTTGCATACCGTTCCACTTCCTACTTCTATAACATGCTCGCATTTGATTACATGAGTGGGCCAAACCCTCTCTTCATGAAGTGAAGTTCATAAACAATTGGTGCTTAACTACATCAATGATCACAACTCACCCAGCCCGGTTATGACAGATGAATGCCGGTTGTGCCAATTGTTTTTGTTTGTTTCGTTCGCTTAGAGGTGTTCCACTTCCTGCTAAAATGCTGAGACAGCATTTGATTGTTTGAGACAAACATGCCTTCTCAATGCGTAGCTGACAACGATGTTGGATTCACATTGATTTATTACAAAGCGTTCCATTTCCTGCTTCTGTAACGGGCCTGCATCTGATTGGATTAGGGGACCAAACCTTCTCTAAATGAAGACAATTCATAAAGAAGCTGGTGCTTAACTATGCCGATAATACCAATGTAACGTACCCAGTTGAGACAGGTGAAAGCAAATTATGCCAATTATTTGGTGCCACATAATCAGTCTTGTCTAGGACTGGTTATTCATAAATGAGCTGCGTTCAGAGTCACAACCTTATTTATTCTTTCTTATTTTATTCCATCACATGACCGAGTCTGCTCGTGCTCTTGACGAGTGTCAAGGCAACAGATCTAAGCGATAGCTGTCATACATTGGCGCGTTCAATTTTGTAGTTGTGTTGCACTCTCCTTTCTCACTGTGAAAATTCAGGAAATACACATCACATATAGATAAAAAGGGAACATTTGTCACAATCTTGATTTTCTTTAAAGGTATTCTTGTTACTAAAAATGAAAAAAGACTGATGTCTTGCAAAGCAGGGCCTTTGATAAAAGGGGAATGAGTTCCTCATTCAGCCTATATTGTTTACATGTATTGTCCAGGAGATGTAGTTGAACCTCGCAAAACGTGACTGTTACTAAAAAAACCTGCAATGTATTACAAGGCAGGACCTTTCATAAATGAGGAATTAATTCTTCATTTAATACCTTTGTGTGAGTTTCCATCAGGTAGATCCACCATGCCTCTTTTTCAAGCCAGCAGCTAGGTGTGTTCATAGAGTTCCTGACAACATCCAGAATCCACCAGAAAATGTAATTTGCAGAATGCTTTTGTTCCATGTAATGGTTAACAAGAGGTGCAGTAGTTGTTTTGCACCTAATGAGTGAACGATGTTCTGATATTATGAGATGCACTGGCCACGTAGTTTGCCCAACATATCTTAATCCGCATTGGCATTTGATGCAATTTACAACTTGTTTTGCAATTGGTTAAAGTTGACAACATCCAAAGACGATCTCCACTTTTGAATTCCTTTATAACTTTTTAGTGAATTTGCAAACAGAGCATGTACTGCAAAGGTAATGCCCTTTTGCATATCTCAGATTCTGCAATCCTGTTCTCAATGGCTGTTTTTGGAAACTGGGGTGCACTAGTTTGTCTCATATGCTTTTTCCTCTTTTGTAAGCAAATCTCGGCAGTCGTTCATTGGGTAGGTTTAATTTAACAACTGCCCAATCTTTGAAGATAATTTTCTTTATTTGAAAAATCTGTGGTCCATGTGTTAGAACACAGGTCATTTTGGTGTTGTCAGATGCCTTGGTTCTAGGTGTTAAAAGAGAGTCACAGTCTGTAAAACGGGCACGTTTCCTTGACCGGCTAATCCGTTTTTTGTGATAGCCTCTTTCTAGAAGTCTTGTATCAGGGTCATCTGCTTGTTTGTAGAAATCCAATAGGTCTGTGCAGTTCCTCCTTATGCGTAGATACTGTCCATAGGGAAGATTATCTCGTAAATGTTTTGAATGGTCAATAGAATAATTTAACAGTGTGTTTCTTGCACTTTCTTTTCTCAACAGACAGCATTTCAGTTTGCCGTCTTCATGTCTAATTTCTAAATCTAGAAAAAAGATGCTTCTATTTGAATGTTCCATTGTGAACTGGATGTTGCTGTCAATACCATTTATCCATGTAAAAAAGGACTGTAGCTCTGATTCCAAACCGTCCCATACAAAGATGATATCGTCAATGAAACGTTTCCAATTTGAGATATTCTTGACAATAAGATTGGTTTCACACAAGATGTGGTTTGTCTCAAATGTAGACATACATAGAATTGCCAAACTGTGGGCAAAGGCTGCTCCCATATTAGTACCTTTTGTTTGAAGGTAGAAGTCACTGTTAAATTAAACATTATTTTTACAAAGAGCGAGTTCCATCAGTTCAATTATGAAGTTGTGTCGGACTCGTTCTTGTAGGTTGAATTCAATGAGATGTTCTCGCATGCATTCCAAAGCTTGATCTTGAGGAATGCTAGTATATAGTGATGATATATCCGTTGTGACTAATATTTGTTTAGTAGTGTCAAAAATTGAGTTTTCAAAAACTTGACATGTATTTGTGGTATCCCTCAAATACGTGCTTGTGTGGACACTCAGGGCTTTAAGAAAGTGTCAATAAACTTGCAAATGGGTTCTAATATAGAGCTGCACCTCGAAAGAATAGGTCTACCAGGTGGATTGGTTGGATTTTTGAGAATTTTTGGTAATGCATATATAGTTGGTGTCTGGCCCTGGCTTGTGGTCAAAAATTCAAATTCATTATCTGTAATCCAATTAAGGTCAAAGCTATATTTCACTGCTTGGTCAATTTCCGTTTTGATCTCCTTCATCGGGTCTTTCTTTAATTTTATGTAACTGGCAGTGTCCTGTAGTAACACATTTACCATCTCGAGATATTGGGCATTAGTCATTACAACTATGCCCCCTCCCTCATCTGCCGGTTTTAAGACTATGGATGAATGAGCTTTGTTTTCATCAAACAACAACTTGTGATTCATAAGGTATTTGTCTCCTTTATCTTTCAAACAATGTAAATCCTTTAGGACCCATTTCTCAAAGGCTAGAATTTCTTTTGGGACCTGGTTGTCCTGTGGTGTAAATGCAGAGGGGCATCGGAGTCCAGAATCTTGTTCCAATATATCTACAATCTACAGACTTCCATCTCTGTTGAGTACCAATTAGGCCTCGTTGTAGGGATAAATGATAGACCTTTGGATAGTGCCGAAACTTGAAATTGATTCAAGTCTGTGTTAGCTAAATTGAAAATTGGTATTAGTATTTCTGAAATATTTAACAGGTTTGGCGTCTTCTGCCCGACATTCGTCTCATGGGGACATATGGCTGGAACCACGGAGGGCCCCATGGTGGCAATCCTAGGCCCTTCTCTGCCTAAAAAAGGGGGCAGTTGTTGAAAATTGCCAGATCCTTGTTGTTGACTATATCTATATCTGATAGTCAGAGCTTGAACTTGAGAATTAAACTCCTAATTTCTTGTTCTGTGCACGTGAAGATGTGGATTGTTTGTTTATGGCGGCTATATATTCCTCAGTTGTATAAGGAAAGGCTTTTTCAAGTTTGAACTCGCGAATGTCTTTTGCAAGCTTCTTGTTTTTTTTAGCAATAGTACTGGTTCTGAATTCATCAAAAAGTTTGTATGTGGCTTCTAGCTGGTCCCTCACATTGGCAATTGAAGTATTGGCTAGGAACTTGGTTTCATCTAGGTACAGTTCCTTTTGAATGTCTGAGCTGATCCTTTGAGCCGTACTACTTGTTAAGACCATGAGGTCTTGGCTACATTTGATGGCTATTTGACTGAAAGTGGTTGTGTATTGTTATCTGTTAGAAACAGGCACGGCTCAGTGCAAACAATAAGCCCTGCCGGGATAGTATTCGCTTTCAAATATTCACATAAAAAATGTCTGTGTAGTTCTGTGCGGAATTTTTTCTTTTTTAATTTCAACTAATCTTCACTACCAGTGGACTGAGCTGTATTGCTATTGGTTCCAGTAGGGTCAAATATCAAAGGGCCATTCATAACTTCTGAAGTTTGTTCATCAGAATAACTGAATGTTTGTTTTTCTACCATCATTGAAAATAACATTTGAGAATAGTTGTATATTCCCTCTCAATGATCATGCAAGTATGCAACCAGTCCAGAGACCCTGTCAAATGAAGCCATAAAATGATTGTGAAATTAAAGAAAAGAGGACTTTTTTAATTAATCAGTCCCAGTTTTTTTTTATTTACCACTCCCTAAGCAACAAAGTTGCCAGGAAAACTACTAACACACAATAGGGAGCCCCAAAAGTGGTACAGCTATGGTGGGGGTCTAAAACATATAATACACTAAGTTCCAAAAGCTGTAATTTAAGAATTCGTACTATATTAAGGATTTAATCCTATTTTTTCTTAATGGGGTATCCTGTGAATTGAATATCCTCAGGCAATTTATCCTGTAAATTGGAGTGTAAACAGTAATGAAAACAAGTAATGAAAAAAGGGGAAAGAAAGTCTTTTTCTTGAGAAATATTTCCTCAATATTCTAAAATGTAATTAATACGAAAAGATAGAGCATAAAACAATAGTTAAACATAACAAACAATTATGCTTTCCAACAACAAAATATGAATAAAGTACATTTGATTAATGAGCAAAAAAACATGGAGCATAAAACAATAATTGAACATGGCACACAGTTATGCTTTCTGGCACCAAAACATGAATTATTGTAACACCAAACCAATCTAGAGTTTGGTGCATATTCTCGATTGTCTAAATAGCAAGAAATCAATCAAATCAGGTCTGCCTACGTAAATGTTATGTTATATTCATTTCTAAAGCACACAGTCGCCCGAGGGCATCATGGCACTGGAGAGGGTGATCAGGTTAGCCAGGTATTAAGCCACAGAGAGAAACCTAGAAGAGCGTGGTTTTCAGCGCTCTTCTAAAGGCCAGATGATTAGAATTTGTTCTCAGTAGGGGTGGTAAGCCGTTCCAGAGATTGGCAGCAACTATGGAAAAGGCACAACCGCCTATCCTAGTGCGGTGAAACCGTGGGACAGCTACAAGATCAGCGGTGGAGGAGCGAAGACATCATTCAGGCTGATAGCAAAGGAATTTAACTTGAAGGAACTCCACCCCTTGACAGTGAATGGCCCGATGTACTATGCACATAGCCTTAAATCTGATATGTTGGCTAACCGGCAACCAATGGAGAGAGCCCAGCACCGGGGTAATGTGAGCTCCATATGGGGTGCCGGTAGCCAGCCTAGCAGCCAGGTTCTGATTGCAAGTGCTGTATGAGTCCAGCCAGTTGAGCCAAATACAGCTGGTTACAATAGTCTAGGAGGGATAACACCGACCCTGCAACCACCGGGGGACAGAGCGTTCGGGAATCATAGGAAGAACCCTCTTCAAGACCTTAAGTTGGTAGTTGCCCGCTTGACACACGGCCGCAACTTGATTTGCCATAGATAGAGAGGACGAAAGAATTACCCTATGATTTTTCACCTTGCCAACTGGGCAGGGGACGGGACCAAGGGTGGAGGGCCAGAAGGCAGAGACCCACAACGAAGGGTCAGGAGGGCACCCAACCACCAGCACCTCAGTCTTATCTCCTTTAAGCTTGAGCCAATTGTGGTCCATCCAGTCACCCACCGCCCTCAAGCAGCTCTGAAGGCACGACGACACCTCAGTATGATCCTGGTCTAGCAGGATCAAAATCTGGGTGTCGTCGGCATAAGAGTAGCAGTTGAGACCGTGGGCATGGATGAGACACACCAATGCCCAGATATAGATATTAAATACAATAGGAGATAAAGACGAGCCCTGGGGAACACCACAAGTGAGATAGCACGGAGATGAGATGAGAGGAGGCATGGCAAGGGTCTGTGTACAATCCGCTAGGAAAGAAGTAAACCAGGCAAGTACCTGGCCAGATATTCCTATATGCGCCAGGTGTGATAGCAGGATGGGGTGGTCGACAGTGTTGAATGCCGCTGATAGGTCTAATAAAATGAGGGCCCCAACCACACCTTAGTCAAATATCCTGGACATATCATCCTGCATGGACACTAACACACTCTCTGTGCCTCTGCCTGGTCTAAACCCTGCCTGTGCTGGGTTAAAGACTTCAGTGGATTCAAGAAAAGAAGACAATAAGGGTGTAATCAAAGAGTCCAAAAGTTTAGAAAGAAAAGGAAGCAGAGAGATAGGCCGGAAATTAGCAAGAAAAGTAGGGTCGAGAGTATATTTTTTAAGAAGAGGAACGACCCTGGCAGAATTCAGCTCAGAGGGGCACAATTCCGGATTGCCAGCATCATGGTCATTCCGGGTTCATATGTTCTAGACGTTGCTTAGAGTCACATCTAGTATCAACCCATTACGTTTCGGCAAGCCAACTGTAGGGCTTCATATCAAACGCCTTCCTCAGGGCAAATTTCAAACCCTTGGGTGAAGTAGACAAAAGAATATTTTGGGAGAAAAATCGGGTGAACCAAAATTTCCTGACAAGAATATTTACACTCAATTACAGGGTTGTTTTGAACAGAGACAAGGGATAAGCAACTCTCTGCACTCTACGCATTCCTTCTGAAAAAAGGACAATCGGCCAGACAAATTGACAGGGAAATTGAACATCCATTTACATTTTCAATAGAAAAACTACTAAAATACAGAGATAACAGAACTGCTGCAAGAGTACCCATAGTTGTCAAATATCACCCAGTGTTAACACAATTGGACAGATTTTGTAAGATGTTACAACCAATATTTAGCAGGTATGAATATTTGAAAGACTTGTACATTAAAACTTCCCTTGATTGCATAAAAACAACCAAATAAAAAGGCACAGTATATGAACATGATCTAATTTCCAATGTATCAAGAATAAATGCCACCTTGAATGTACCCAGGCAGTATGAGGAGATGCAAAACCCGCCCATCCATCTGAACTGAATCTGTGATAACAACCCCACAGAATCAAACACTACTGATCGAAGGGACCTTCAACTGCAAATCGTGGAACATTGCATATCTCTTCCAAATGCCAACAAGGAAATGATGTCAGTGAAGCTAGACAGGAAGTGCATGGGAAAATTAACCCATACACACATGCTGTCTGAAACCATAAAACATAAACTCCATGAGGACAACACTTCACACAAGATGGCATCTCAGTTTTGGCACTAAAGGGAGATCTCCAAATGCACTACACAGAAAAATATGGGGAACAAGGTATTTGAACACATTCAACCTAAAGAACAGAGATTTGGACGTGGATTTATTGTCTCACTGTAGTGAACTTTGAAGCCTACCCCATAAGGCAATACATCATATGACCACTGTTAATGTACCTCTCAATTTCATGTGGGTGCTCGAAATGTTATTCCCTTGCAAAAGACAAAGACATCACACAGTGCTTGCACATACCTTAAAAAAAGCTCACTATACTCTGCACTATACAGTGTTTATGCAAAGTATTG
This sequence comes from Ambystoma mexicanum, assembly GCF_040938575.1. NCBI lineage: Eukaryota > Metazoa > Chordata > Amphibia > Caudata > Ambystomatidae > Ambystoma > Ambystoma mexicanum. The sequence continues at coordinate 657,363,546 of NC_090932.1, read as the reverse complement.
TTAAGTTTTAGAAACACAGTATTGGGCTTCAGAAGAAGCAGTTTGGATTCGAAAATATATATATGATTGCCTGTTGAGCAACAATAATTGGATGGAGAGCCAAGTGTTGATCCGCAATAGGTGAAAATGTATGCCCATGTTGCAGGCGTGATTAGCCATGTAGTTCCAATCGTTACATGGCCTGCTGTGTGGCCATCCATCTCTGATCCAATGGTCAAGAGAACATATCTGTGCATCTTGGTTGATTCCAAACTTTCCTTTAAACACCAGATTAAACATGTTGAAACAACTTGCAAAATACATCTGATAATACTTAAGAATTTAACATTTATTCTGAGTTCAGAAAACCAATGTTTCCTATGGTGGGATATGGTGTTGTTTTCAGTCTATTTAATCAATTAAAATGACCTTGTACTGGCCCACACATTTTATTGACTGTTCAGAAGGGCTGCTATCCTGACTAGGACACAGCACCTAAAACATATTGTTCTTACCCTGAAGCAACTACATTGTCCTCCATTATCCTCCATTTTAACTCAGGCCTGGGTTTTGCCGCAAAAACTCTTTGAATTTTTTTTTTTTGGGGGGGGTTTAACCCCCAAACCCATATTCAAACCTAGTTGCAATCTAGTCCCTGCACCCACCTACACCTTATATCCCTTTACCCACCCACCCAATATTTTTTGATGTTTTTCTACAGTAAAAAAATTGGCGGCAAATAATGCAGAGAAAAAGAAACTGCAATGAATGGACTTCGTACCTTCTTAATTATACTGGGAATGCCTACCTTCCAATCTAGCTGTTTACAGCTCTTGTTATGCCTGACTTTCGACCTTTCTAAAAGCCCTGAATACCCTGCCACCCTTTGTTCAATAAAGTTAAAAAGAGGTGCCACCTGCTGTCTCCTCCACCCTGATTTGATTTGATTTGATATTGATTTTTTATAATTTAAAACTTGCAAATCCATAAAGGATTCAAGCAGGGGCTGCATCTAGGCACAGATGTAAAATTCAGTCTGGTGAGAGTAGAAAATGGAGAATCACCTAGGGAATCACAGAAATACATACAATCTCTGCTTTTTCCGAAACAGAGGGCGAGAGTCAATCATTCGGATTTCAGTAGGCAAAAGAATCCAGGAATTGGGGCCAGACTATTGACGATTGAACAGCATCTGTCTGCCCGGGGCACAAAAGGAGAGAAGATTCCAAATTTAGTCCCATTTGGCTTACAGACACATCAACTAGGTCCCAGGTGTTTACTGTTAGAGAATGACATGAACATGGGCTTCATTGGTATGTACTACTCAGTTTTGGAATAATCTGCCTATATAAAAAAAGTGCTGTTATGATATGATATGACATGATGTGGCATTTATAACGCGCCTTTACACAAGTGTTTCAAGGCGCGACGCAGCAAGGGACAGGGGAACAGAGGGAAGACAGACAACGATCCTACTAGGCCAGGCATCATTCAGATTGCGCGAGTGCATGGGAAAGGGGAGGGGGAAAGTGCAGTACATGGGAGAAGAATAATAAACAGTAAGTAATGTAGGGCCAGCTGGTTGCAAGTGCAAGGGTAGTGCAGATATGAGGTGTCAAGTGCTGGTGGTGGAACTGTAGGGATACAGGAAACAGTCCCTAAGTGCGGAGGTTGCCAGGAAGGCAGTGCAGGTGTGCTATTGGTGGGGGGGGGACCTGGGCCCAAGATCATGTTGTGGCCAGGTAACAGCGCAGTTGCAGTATCGGCCAAGAAGTCAGCAGGGGAGAGGAGGAGAAAAAGCAGAAGTAAAGAGAAAGGTTTTCAGGTGCTTCCGGAACTGGAGATGATTCTCCTCAAGTTTCAAGGAGGCAGGTAGGCTGTTACAGATGGAGGCCCCAGGAAAGATATCTACCTCATTGCTTGGAGAAACGATTGACCCTAAGGGAGTTGGAGGCAGATGAGTGAAGAGCTCGAGAAGGAAGATATTTTGGAAGAGAGAGCTGAAGGTATTGAGGCCCCAGAAGGCCTTGTAGACAATGCAGAGGGTTTTGAACTTAATCCTCAGAGCCACTGGGAGCCAGCACAGAGATTTCAGTGCTGGAGAGATACAATCCCTGGGCTTTAGGCCAAGGACAAATCTCGCAGCCTGTTCTGGATGAGTTGCAGGGAGCGGAGAGTAGAAGTAGGTAGATTTAGGAATAGTCTAGTCTGGATAGAACCAGAGCTCTGGAGACAGTGAGCTTCTGGGGAAAGGAGAGGAAAGGAAGAATACCTCTGAGGAGGTTCGGCTGGTAGTGTGACTTCTTAGAGATGTCAGAGATGTGAGTAGAGAAGGAGAGTGTTGAGTCGAAGATGACCCTGAGGTTTTTAGCGTCTCAGGTGGGAGCAGGAGGAGGGCCAAGGGAGGCCTGCCAGAGAGTGACTGGAAAGGAGGGAGCAGGTGTTCCAATGAGGGAAATCTCCTGTTCAGCTGTGGCTTCCCTCCTATTGCTCTCTTTCACCCATCCATTCATAACTTCAGAGGGCTGAGTGCCTAGGCCTACTGCACCCACAGTTGTCTTGCCATCAGTGGCAATCAAGGGGGCTTTGTGCCACTACCCTGCAATTACTTCCTCAGTTGATCTATGACCATGTCTCCCAGTCCCCCAATTTTCTAATCAACACCCTGGCCACTCTGCCTGACTGCTGCCACCTTGTGGCACTCCCAGAATCAAAGAAGACCACAAAAACAAACAGTTTCTGTCTGTACACGGCAATAATCTGTAGTTGGGGTGGACCTTGACCTAGGCATTCAGGGATATGAAAAAGGTGAAGACATTTCACATTATTTAATAAATTACATTAGTACACATACTGTAAATACTATATGCATCCTGAATCCCAGAAATCAGGGTTGGAAGATGCTACCTGTGTGTCCCGAAATCGCATTAGTCATCCTCATTGAATGGTCATTTTAGAGCTGTTGCAATGGCGGCCCAACGGTTAAACAAAAGGAACAAAATAAAGTAAAACTACTTCTACAGGTCGCAGCCAAGGTGCCATCAGTGTTCCACTTGCTCCAAATTTTATGTCTTGCTCTCCAATTTGTTCCCCAGAAAGACCACTCAATTGTGTTTGGGATACGGATCAATTCTAGACTAGACTATGGCAATAGCACCAGAGCAGGATTCCCTATTAGAAAACTGATTTGGCTCCAGAGGGCTCAGCATGGCTTACCTTCAAAGCCTCTAAACTTGTGTTGATCTCACCCTTGCTTAGCACACTTCACTGGCGTTTTATCAGGGAAAGGATCAACTTGTCTTTAAGTGCCTGCACAATCTAGCACCTAGATATCTTGCAGATAAACTGACTTGCTATGCGCCAGTGTGATAACTGCAACCCTCAGACAAAGATTTACTGGTGATTTCATCTTCCAGATGTGTCTTCAGGGGTGACATATGCTTTTCTGTGTATGGCACTAGATTGTGTAATTCCTTTCCTTGGGAGATTTGGAGTGTCATGCTGTTTCGATTCCGGAAGCCCTAATAAACATATCGGTTTAAATAATTGGTTTCATCATGGTTCATACCCAGATCCCAGCCCTGTTCTGGCCATGCAGTTTACTCTGTCAGATGCGCATTCCAAATGATTCAAAATTCAACTTCAAATTCAATTATACCTGTTGTACCATACTCTGATCTGGGACTCACTCTTTCTCCCGGCCCCCTCTCTCTCTCTTTTGTTGGACACTCTCACTTTCTATTGCTCTCGCTGGGTTTTCCTCTGCCTATTTCTCCCTCTATTTCTCTATCTTTCCCCTATATATGTGGGTGTGAGTCATACTGCCAGGGGTGAGTTTACTGGAGCCATAACAGACATTGCTATGAGCAGCATTACCAGGGGAAAAATACAGATGTCTTGAAGGGTATCTGGTTTCTATGGTGTTTGCAAAAGATTTTTTTTAATACATTATTTGTTTTTACTAACATTGTGAAGTGAATCTATTTTAAATTCTAGAGTCTTCATTTCTCATGATCATTGCAGTTTGTATATTTTTGTGATAAGAGGAGTAAAACACTTGTCTTACTGAGGAAGGCATATTGTCAAACCCAGAATAACTATTTCAATTCTTTTTCTGATAGGTTATCATTTCAAGGTGGACAATCTGGTAGACTCATATTGTATTTACCCTTTCAAAATACACCTATGAGGAAGGGGAAGGGAACCAATAGAACCAATGAGGGTTCCTTGGTTGCATCAGATCAAAGTGGATTTTGGGAACATAAAACTTATTATAGATCTTCACATTTTACAAATATGTCTATGGTAAAGGTGTGTAGGCTTGAATCACTGAGTACATAGCACACAGTGGGCTTCGTGCTAATTTACTATTTGACAACACTCACTCTATCATTAAATATGTGTGTAATCATGAACCATATCAATTTATTTGGACAGCGAGTGGATATGGATTTGAGGTTAAAATAGCTGCAAAATCTGTGTCTGCATTTGTGTTTCAGAGCTGTCTTCATTCCCAAAACATTGAGAACAGGATGGGCTGAACACCTGTGTGAGTTTGCACCAGTACTGTCCCTAATGAACAGACATCCTTAGAGAATTTGATATACATATAGAATATTATAATTATACAGAAGCCCTATTAATGAAAAATACAGATATTATTTGAATCCTTACATAGGATGCACAAAAATCAAAACCAACAAGTCATCAAGTTTACATAGTCCTTCCAAATTATTACAATTGGGTGTAACTTGTAGGGGAACATGTGTAAAAGAAAAGAAGGAAAAGTTTACATCAAAATGTGAGTTGTAGCCTGCGTACAGGATCTGAAAAATGTGAGGAAATGTGCAACGTTAGAAACCCATCTACAATCGGAACACATGTCGTAAGTAGCTGAAAATGCTCAAGATAAATATTTCTAGCTAACAGAAAGTATCCAGCAACATTCATTTAAAAAAAAAAATCCAATCTGGGAGGAAAAGTGCAGACGTTAATAGGAAAATGGAAAAGACAAACTGGGAATTACGTGTGTATATTTTTCTTTACGGGACTGGGAATCAGCTTTGTAGAAAAAAACATTCAGAGACGCGAAAAAATAAATTGCGACAGGAGTTTGGTTGCAAAAGAAAGTTATAATGAAGCCCTATTTGGTGGAAATGTGAAAGAAATGTGGTTAATATAAAATGACTTTCAAAGGCTGCTTTGATAAATAAAGCCACTTTGTCCTAGAAGGTAAAGGTGCAAACACCCCCCAACAAGCTACAAGACATGTGAGATGCTTGACCAAGAGAAACATCTGAAAACTGGCTTTTGTAACTCAAATATAAAAATGTATGACTCTGCCTGGAGTTGATTCAAAGGTACCTAGGCCTTACAGAGCCGAACAAATGATTGTCATTCACAACTTCCATCTGTTTCTGAGCTTAGGCTAAACTACTTACATATATTCTGTATTTGTTCTTGGAAGGGGTGAGCTGTGGTCTCCTCTCAAATAATCTGATCTGTAGATCAGCCAGGCCATTCTAGAAAAACCACTTCAGAATGTTGGAGACTGGCAGTCTTCCTCAAGTGATAGGTCCTGAAATCACTTAAAGGGGGCATAATTAAATCATAAATGGCCTTTGCCAGATGAAACCTCAAATAGCCTCCTGACACTTGGACCAAATTCACCAAGCTCAGAGCTTCAAGGTACTTACACATTTTAGCTGGGTTAAAAGCTCTATCAGCTCAATGTAAAGCAATATTTGTGTGATATTATGTTCATTATATAAATTAGGCAAATGTGGATATCATTGTGCAAAAACAACTCATGCAAGGGTTTTAGATATCCGAGCGTCTATACCGGGGATGCTATCATCCACCATATGTCGTACCGAGATTACATTATTTGCTGACCTAAGCGAGAGTCATCTGATGAATTGACAAACTGATAAGTAACTTGATCATATGTGAGAAACATGCTGTTCCAGAAAACTACAATTGCCTAATGTCGATTTATCCAAGATGACATTACATCAAATGGGAGTGGTTCTGCTCTATAAAGGTTCAAACTCATAGATTCAGGGGACACACCCAATTACTCCCTCACTCATTGACTGGCTGGCTGATGGAGGGCAAGAAGGAGAGAATGGATAATTGATGACAACAGAAAGGAGAAAGAAATTGATTGCTTTCCTTTTGGACCCATTTCTAGATTATAAGAAGTAAACTGCAGGATAGGCCTTTCTGGAGTTAAAGTCCCCAGCCTTTTTCAGTGTGAAAGACTGTAGACAGGCCCAAATACAGAAATAAGGCAACCAGATGGTGGACGGAAGGTGACTCCATCTAGCTGACGGATGCCCGCCAGCTCCAGTATGGGAGAATTGAACCAGTCCCTAAAAGGGTGCCCACCTGCCTGTGAGATAGCCAAATATGAACATATGTGTAAGTATAATATTAAAGGTAAATAAGGGTAAATAATCCTGAGGGTATCAATACTCTAAAGTGGAATAGATTAAATCTCAGCACTGACGGGTGTAAATTGATTACACATTCTGAGAAATTAATACATATTTCAGAAGTGTATGTGCTTCTAGAATGATAGATCTGATAGACTTTGGCCTACATTGTGCATACTGCGAGATCCCCTACCTTCTCTCTGTGTAATGATGAAACACAGAAGATGTATTCTGGGAGTTCAAAGGATATTTTACTATGTGCATACCAAGAAACATAATTTAGCTTGTCAATTGAAAATGGGAAAGGTTCAAAAAGGCAATAGAAGCACCATTGAAGGGAATTTAGTGAACAGGCATGTTAGTTAAATGGGCATTTTTTCTCTTTACAAGCAATTTACATGCAGGAATTTCAAGTAGCAGGTATTTCAAATGAGTTTGCTAGAATGTTGTTTGAAATTCGGACATGTCGATTGAGTAAGAGGGAGTTAACTATTTTCAATATAAGGGAAGTAGAGAGATTTAGATAGGCAGGGATATTCTGGTTCAAATTTGTTCATCAAATGAAAGCTTTATCCTGGACCTTCATGCATTGTCCCCTCCATGGTGCATTTGCGCCAAGAGTAAACAAAATGCACATGTGGTGATGTGTGTGTTTTTTACAAAAGCCTATAATTTATTTAAATGTAACAATGGAAAGTAATGCAACCAGTGTATTGATTATGTTTCATTGAATTCACTATGGACATTGGGATTACACAGATGTATAATTTGTTTATAGTTAACATGATTACATTAATTCTATTTTTATCAATAAACAGAACTTCTATACAACCATCTGTGTTTCTTGTCCCGGAAGGGGAGGGAGGCCATAAGGAATCAATAGTATTGAATTGGGGCTCCCAGATTCATAAAGGACACTTTATTAAAATAAATAACATTGTGTGTGCCTGATTTGTGGTGGGTGGTAAATTCCCCCGAACTAGATGTCACCTGATTAAAACATCCTACATACAAACCTAAAAATCGAGAGAAACGTAGCACCTTACATGAACCTTTCCGGGCTCATGTATTTTTAAAAGGAGACACTTTGAAAGAAAGGTCCAATCGAGGTCTTATGTAATTTCTGATTTCAATATTGACTTAAAATATAACAATTGCACAGCCATAGCTCATCCTATAAATACTGGAGGGATATGAAACTAGAACAGTCATCTCTTTGCAAAGTATATACCTATATAGCAGGCTTCCATATTCTGGTGTACTTTATTTTTTCAGGACAGTACCAACCTTACAGTCTCCATCAATCTCTTTTAAGTTAGCAAGCCTCCAAAATGTGTTGTAGTTTCAAATAATTATGTTTCGTAGATGCAAGTATTACGGGCTGGACGCTCACAAGGGGATGGTGTCTCTGTATGATGTGCACAGTATTCATCAGTTGGTGTAACCAGCCTCTTCCATGCACTAGTATCCTGATGTAAATAAAGAAGCTGCTTTTTTGCGGAATGGGCTATCAATGCAAAGCCTGAGCATCCTAGAGTTCCTTTCACATCTAATTAATGGGAACACTCCAGAGATTAGGATGTGCACAGGCTACTGGTAGCCACATTGGTGGATAACTGTCAGGTTACCCCTCTCCACAAACATGGGTGCTAGAGTGGCATAACTGTGCACAAGACGTAATCTTATCTTTTGGTCAAGTGTTTTAAATGTCTGCACCTTACATAAGGGTGGACATGTAAAACTATATTTATCTATTGTATTCAGTAAAAACAACTTGGTTAAAGGGACATTATGGTTAAGTTGCGCTACTAAAAACCTATGAAATTCAGTAAAAAAACTTTGTTAAAGGGATGTTATGGTTCCAAGTAAAAACGAAAAACCCTTGAAATTCGCCAGTTATGGTAAGCTAAGCAACCATAACTCGCGCCACCACCGTGCACTGCTACGACTAACACCCAGGACATCACAAATGTCATTGATGACATCACAAATGTGCAGTATTTTGGAGTAGCTAGAAGAAAATGTTCCACATGAGGAAACGTCTGAAAACAGTGATAATAATGGTAGACACTTCTCTATATAAGCAAATTAATAATCATTACCTTATGTGTACTTAACATATATATATATATTTATTTTTTACAGACCATACAAATATTGAAATTGTTACTCCAAAAGACACATTGGAAAAGACTCTGGAACGCATGAAACAGAAAGTAGATATGCTCAAGGAAAATTTCAATGGTTTGAAACAGTTAGTGGAGGACCACATAAAAGAAAAAAATAAATACCATTGTCCCATCTGTACCTGTGCCCGTCTCCATGTCCCAGTGAACTACCCCAAACCCTCAACAACAAGATAAACGTTTTGATGGGACTTCCATCCCTTCATCCTCTCCCACCCATCCTCTCCAAACCCCTAATTCCCCTGTTTTTGTATCAGTTTCTGCTTCCCCCTCTCTTTCATAATTTGTATATGTGTATATAATAAAAAAATGTAATGTTTCGTGTAAAGACATTTTTTGTGTCTTTTTTTTTTAAAGCAGTTAAAATATCCACGGACAGCACGCCTGTCCGTAATTAACAAAATATCGATGTCCTAAGGACACTACACCTATCCGTACCATTCGCAACCACACACCAACTGTCCGGGATGTCCGTAACTCAACAAAATGGGGGTGTCCTAAGGACACTATACCTCTCCGTACCATTCGCAACCAAGATGAAACTGTTCTTAGAACACACCAGTTGTCCGGGATGTCTGTAAATGAACAAAATATAGGTGTCCTAAGGACACTATACCTGTCCGTACCGTTCACAACCAAGATGGAACTGTCCGCAGAACAGACGCGGTGTCCAGAATGTCCGTAGTCAAACAAAATGGAGGTGTCCTAAGTACACTATATGTGCTGTACAGTCTGCAGAACATCTACGCACATGCGTACCACACCCGTAAGTCCTGCGAACATCGCGCCTGTCCGTAACTGTCCGTCTCACTTGTGTCGCACTTTTAATTAGTTTCAGGACCTGAACAATGTCCGTAGATCACCCGCGGACACCCATTCCCTTCACGGACGTGTTCCCGACATCATCATGTGACCGCACCCACGTTGAGCGTGTGTCCTAATTTGCAGACTGTGGGCCTCATCACGACTTGGGCGTTACCGCCGGCGGTATTACCGCCAGCGGTATTAGCCCTACTGCTGAACTCCCCAGCGATAATTGTGCACATTTTCGGCGGATTTCCCCCCAGCTCAGAGCTGGGGCGAAATCCGACGAAGCCCTGATTTGGCAGACCCTTAAATTCGGCGGTAATAGCACGACCGCCGGATTTAAGGGTTACCGCCAAAGTCGTGATGAGGCCCTCTGTCTGGTTGCCCAACATTTTAAAAGAACTTATTCAGACAATCAAAATTATTTTACAGTAAAAAATCACCATTTCACATGTCCCAGACAATGGCCTAGGCTTTCTACATATTTTTGTAACTTTTTGAACACTTTTGAGTGTTTGATATGTTCCCGAGGCGCACCCCTCCACCCCTATAAAAGGCCACACCCCAGAGCTGATCTTCATTGTACTTCTGGCTATTGCAGATTGACTTTTCGTGCCTTTCCTGCTCTGGCTAAGATTACTCATCAACCCTAAAGGCACCCATGCTACATCTGCCTCAGCACCACCCCCAAACCCTCCACCACCACCATCTCCCCAAGGGCCTGCAGAGGGGAACATGCGTGAGGATGTAGAGAACGAGGATGAAGAGGATGAAGAGGATGAAGAGAATGAGGTCGAGGAACTCCCTACTACCAGCACTCGCCGGGAGTCTTGGATGTGGCGGTTGTTTACCGTTTATGGTAACGTACCAAAAGCACGTGCGGACAAGGTCACCTGTAACCAGTGCAAATTAGTGTTGTGTCGTGGCAGACGTTGTGCGTACAACTTTGGTACAACATCAATGAAGCGACACCTAACTTAGTTACACAGTGCGGACATTCGCAAGGTTGTACCTTTTGACGAACGTAGTAGGTTGAGTTCCTCTACATCATCCTCCATTTCCGCTCCTCTCACCACAAGAAACACTCCTGTGGGAGAGTGCATCCCTCCAGCTGCTTCACAGGCCATTTGCGATGCTGTTGACCCTTACCTTTCAAGGGTCACAATATTGTGTATGTACTGTGACGCAGTACTCTGCAGGGGGGAGAGTCTTCAAAGTGCTTTCGAGACTACAGTCACGGACCACCAGAAGACCTGCTACCTACCCAAATAAGGCCCACCCTACATCTTCCTCTCACCACCTGCGCTTTCGTATCCCCGTGGTTGGTGTCCCTTCCTTACCCTCCTTTCCCTTCCTCTCCTAGTGTGTCGTTTATAAAAAAGGAAACAAAATATAAAACAACAAAAATCCAAAAAAAGGCTCTTTTCAGAGCCACCTTTCACAGTTTAAAAATAGAAGTATAAAATAAACAGCGCAGGGCCCTGCACATTTTTAAAAGTCCGCGGACAGATACAATTTGGGGTGCTACCCTAGCAAAACCAATGCACTTTTCTCTGGGAGTAAGTGGTGGCTCTGAAAAGAGCCTTTTGGTGGTGTGTTTGTGTGTTTGAAAAACGTGGATTTGTCAACATCTAATGCAAAATGGATGACTGTAATTCCAAAAAAGGTTGCAATGCATTTTGTACATTTTTCAGAAAAATCTGATTGCCAGCATATGTAAAATGGACTCCATCTCTGTGAAAAATGTATGTACTTCGAAACATAATATTTTCATTGTGAAAAGAGGACATGCCAACATATCTTAGAAAGGCACAAACAGCCTTATTGACATTGCGCTTCGCTTTCTCCATTTGTGGACCAAATGAAGAAGAATGCAGCCACATTTGTCTTTGCGCAATATGAGAAAAAATTACTTGGGAATTTGGAAACATGTCCATGACCTTCTCAAGTCCTTCTTTCATTGCAAATTGCAAAGAAATTCCAGACACATGTCCTAAACTGTTCCCTCCACAATGAATTATAATTATGTCTGGATGATGCTCCGTCTGTAAAGTAGCACAGAGAGGTACCAAGTCCAGCCACTTCATTCCACACACTCCATGCCAGTGCACTTCCACATGAGCGAATCCAAGATCTGCAAATACACCACAATGTTCTGCATGCACCTCCAACCAATGTATCCATGAGTATCCCAAAATCCAGATAATCTGTTTTCGAAAACACACAGCCATAGCTATCTGTTCTTCTCTCAATAAAAATACGTTCTCACAAAATCTCTCCATACACAACACACCCACTAAAGTTTACTGACCAATCCCTAGCTTTGCTCATTCTCATTTGCATGCCTCTCCACCCCAGAATCCCTGTATGTAATACACGCTGTCCGCAGACTACTGCCATGTCCACAGAAATATAGGACATATAGAAGATCTGAGTTTGGTGAATGTACATTTAAATAGTGTGCCCCATTTCCCCTTTCAGGTGGGCCTTTTTTTGTTTTTTTTGCCGATGCCTGACAGACACCTGTTATTTTGTATTTTTTTTTCCTTCTTATTTTACAACTAAAATCTTCACATAACCTGTTACAAAGCGACCCTTACATTCCAAAACAGCAGGGCATTTCCCCAAAAAGATAAAGAAACACCATCTGCTTCAAAATAAGCAGCATTACTCGAAACAATATTCTCTGTGTTACAGAAAAACATACCAGCTCTAAGCATGAAAGCATGCATGCCTCGATTGATTGCACATCTAGCAATGTTTTGCTGAGGACAAAAAACAGAACTATTGTCCCATATTGCCCTAGGTAGTAATCCAGAAAAGATTACTTTCGCATTTGGAAAGATGTTGATTACTGCTTGAACCAACTGTTCCAAATCTGCCAACAAACTAGGGGAACTCACGTAGCCCAAATGGCCAGCACCATACTGCAAAACTACCAGATGGTGACTGTTCATCCTACGCATATCTTCACAAACTTGGAGAATTGCCTCTACATTGTAGTCAGGCACAGCGCCCCACACCACCTCCACTCCTCTAACATTGAAATTGTTTGCAACATGCCTGCATTGAGAATACTGCTATAAACCATGGACAAACATATCTCCGAGCACCAACACCCTGACTTTCTCCACCTCTGCCATCTTCACTACACACACTCTCTTTCTACACAAATCCACAATGTCAACATCTGATTGGCTGATCCCTACAGTCCCCTCTCCATGCTGGATTTGCTGGAAAATCCCATATGTGGCACGCCCTACCCACGGACAGCCGCGGTGTCCGTGTGGCATGTAACTCAAAGCCAGCCCTTCTACACTTTCCACATCACTCTCGGTTCCATTCCCTCATTGGATACAGCTAAGCAGTCACACAACCATCCACCAATCACATCCAAGACCTCTACATCTAACTCCATTATCAGAGTTCTGCACTTTAATTGTACTGTTGATCACTCTGAATACAATTCTCATATCATTGGAAAGCACCTACTACAAAAACTAATGTACAAGTCTCGGAGATTTCTACTTACAGCTCCATGCACATCCACATGCATGATTACAAAGTACAGGTATGCATATTTTATTCATAGTACATGTACAACTCTTATGAATCTATATAAACAGAGTAATCCTACTAAATCTGCATAGCCTATACATACATTGCAACGCTCCCGATTTAAGCGCAAAACTCCCGATTTTTCATTGAAAAATCACACTATTTTTTACTATCTCCCGCATAACCTATACATACATGCTAACCCTCCCGATTTACGCGCGAGACTCTCGATTTTTCATTGAAAAATGGCACCATTTTTTACTGTCTCCCGCCTAAATTAATGATAATCCCAATGCAATCCTATAAGAAAAATAAATGTTCCCGATTGCTGTAGTGAAATCTCCCTCTCAGGTGCTCCCGATTGTTGGAATGTCTACCTATAAGATGAAATTATTCAAATTTTTCCCATCTACTATAATGAACTATCACTTCCAAACCTGTCTGCTATCTAAAACACAGCTGTAAAAAACAAGTGAATTTCATGAACTTAAAATTCTACTCATTTGCAAAGCATGTTGAACTAACATACTGTAAGTAAATAACATATAAAGGCTGCACATAGTCAAATGAAATGCATGCATACACTATGTTCAGATATCAAACAAGAATACTACCACAAAAACATAAAAATCAACATGTGCATAAAGATCAGTGCTAGAAACACACAAAATTACTAACTGCTTTCTTTTACAATTGCAGTGAAGACCACTCTCCTGAAAATCAGCAGCATCTAAACTACAAACAACATATCCGAAGAAACCTGCTCATTCCACAAACAATGAGTAAGTACAATACTACCTTTATATTCTTACTAATCCTCAAAGACACTGGCCCTCATTACGACCCTGGCGGAAAGCGACTGACCGGAGCGCCACAGCGTAAATAGCGTTTCCGCCATTGCACGAAGGAGCAAAGTGCGGCCCATTCCGACCCATCGGGCACGAGCACCACGCCACAGCGGAAGTGCAAAGTCCCCGATGGCGGAAATGACCCCAAAACGGCCCACACCGCCGCCGTACGGCGCCCTAGGTGCAATACCGCCACCCCTCTTAGCGGTCACCGCAGTGTGCGCCTACCGGAAAGTACGGTGACCGGAAATATACGGAAACGGAAGTTAAAACATGGGCCCGGAACGGGAAACATCCCGGCGTACACCTATAAAAACACTAAAACCACACAACCACTAAAATCACTACCCTGAAACACACCCCAACCCGTCAACCACCCTAGCGAAACCAAGACAAATGGGAAAAGTAGCGAAGAAAGCGTGCGACCGCAAGCGGCAGGTCCACTTCTCCCGTGAGGAACTCACCGTGCTAACAGAGACCCTCCAGGAGAATGCTGCCGTCGTCTTCTGCACGCAAATGACCAGGACGGCACTTGCAAACAAGAAGGCCATATGGGCTCTGGTGGCACAGCGGGTAAGTGCGGTGGGGACCGCACCCTGCACCCCACAGCAATGCCGCAAGCAATGGGACGACCTGCGGATACGCGTCCGCAGCATACTCTCTGCCAACCGCAACATTGCCACAGCCACCGGGGGAGGTCCTGAATCACCCATCAAGTTGACCCCCTGGGAAGAAATCTGTGCCTCCACCATCGGAATGGAGAGCATAGAGGGAGTCGGAGGGATGGAGAAAGGAGTGCAGACATCCGAAGATTCAGGTAGGTGGGCCAGATAAAACAATGCCAAATCCACACAGTCCATCCATGTGAAGTACCATGCGTCCACATAGTGCAACAGAAACACATGTCCAGGAGAACGTCCACACACATCGGCCTGATAGCGCACGTTAAAACCCACAATAAATACATAAATAATTAAAAACCCCTAATACACGCACTACACGTGCAGCAGGCACACCCTAACTGCAGGCTGCCAAACAACTGCACCCTCACTCCACACACAAATCAAAGCACCTCCAAGGCCCCGACCCAAATCACCCTCAGGTACCACCCCAAAGCATGTGATACAATGCCATTCCAATTCCCACAGACCCATCAATAACCCTCGCCCTCCTTTACTCCACCACAGGGTCCGATCCAAACGACGAGCTACAGGACACCCCTACCAGCACACCTGCAAAGAGGGCCAAGACCAACGGCCAGAGACCCTCCACCTCAGCTGCACGCATCAAGACACGGCAGCAGCACAAATCAGGTGGCAGCACAGAGGAGGGAACATCAACAGGCACCCCAGCAGCCAGCATGCCCACAACACCACCACCACAGGTCCCCCCAATGGATACCACAGAAGGCACTGCCTCTGGTGGCAGCAGCACCATAGGTGACACCCCATTGATGGCAGCATGCTCGGACACAGAAAACGGGGATGCCGAAGTCAGATCCATCCATGACCTGTCCCAATCCCCCTGTCTGTCCCATCCCGTACAACATGAGGATACCACGCAGGGGCACCCACAAGACGACGACTGGCCATCCCCCACAAGCCCTGTGGCAAGGCAACATGAGGACAACAGCCCCTCTGTGACACCCCCGCAAATGGCCATGGCCCAGCAGAGGCAACAGTCCCTCGACCAGTTGATCGAACAACAGCAGCAACTGGCCACACTCCTCAAGGACCATGCCGATGAATGTGGGGGCACTAAGGCAGACATAGAAACATCAACTGAGACACTTAGGGCAGAAATGGAGAGAGGTACAGAGACGCTAAGGGCACAAATTGAGAGAAGCACCGAGAGCCTGAGGGGGGAACTGCATGCGACGTCCAAAGACGTATGTGCCGAACTTGCCGCAGTGCGCCGTGTGCTCACTGAGCTCTCGCAAACCCTTAGGGACATGCATGGACGTGAGCAGGCAGACACATCATCCGTTGCAAGTTCCGTCCAGGGCAGCCCCCAACGTAGATCTGGAAGGAACCTGCGCTCCACAGGCAGGGGTGTCCCTGATACCCGCAGAGGGGGCATGCAATAGCGACAGCCCACTGACAATGAGCATTTTTGGACACTGGTGTTCGGGGGGGGGTAGGAGGGTGGAGGGGGTGTGTTGGGCTCACTTGGGTGGCGGGTCGATAGGGTGTTCAACATGATATCACATATGCCATAAAAAGTGCACGATCAACCAATGAGAAGTGTGGACATTGATCTTTGTGTACTAGGCCATCATAGGCGTACAGTCCATATTGTGCATGTCCCAGACACACGCAGTGCCACAAGTCCCGTGTCCATGTATCAGCCACCAGGCGTGAGTGCTAGAAGCATACATCAATGAGATGCTGACGAATGTCACGGGCCTCCGGTGCCTCGCAGACTCCATGAGGTGCTGCCACATCCCCACCCTCATCATGACCATCATCAGGTGCTTGCAGTTCTGCGTCAGGGGGCATGGGCACATTTCTACGTACGCACATGTTGTGGAGCATGACACATGCCATCACCATCTTTGCAACCTTCTCATGGCGGTACAGGAGTGCCCCGCCAGACCTGCTGAGGCAGCGGAAACGAGTCTTCAGTAGGCCGAATGCCTGTTCAATGACTACACGGGTACGTGAGTGGGCATGGTTGTAGTCCTCCTCATGCTGGTCCCGTGGGTTCCGGACTGGTGTGAGGAGCCATCTCTTCAGTGGATATCCAGCATCACCTGTATGTGGACGAGAAACGTATGATGTGGAATGCCATTGATACGTACGCACACCCCCCCCCCTTCCTGGCAGGTCATTGCCAATTCACATACCCCACATCATCATGCATGTAATGAGACTCACCGAGTAGCCAGGATCTGTTCCCTGCGTGTCGCTCCATGTAGCGTGGTATTGTAGAGTTCCTCAAGACCATAGAATCATGGGTTGATCCAGGGAATCGGGCACAACAATGTGTAATGATCCTGTTGGAGTCACACACCATCTGTACATTCAGGGAATGAAATTGTTTTCGGTTGCGGTACTGGGCCTCCATGGCATGTGGGACGACCAATTCAACATGGGTGCAGTCGATGGCACCAATGCAACCCGGTATGCCGGCAAGTGCATGGAATCCCACTTTTGTGTTGGTTATTTCCTGCTCCGAGCGTGGTAGAGAGATGTAGTCGTCTGCGTGCTGCAGGAGGGCATCGAGCACTTGCAATAGTGTCCGTGAGAACAGTGGCTGAGAAATGCCATGCAACTGTCCGACTGTGTGCTGGTAGGTGCCTGTGGCCAGGAAGTGTAGTACAGACACCACCTTCAGTAGGGGTGGGATGGCGGTTGGGCTATCTATCATGCTGACAAGGTCAGCCTGTGTCATGTCCACAATGGCGGCTATGGTGTCCCGGTCCAGACGGTAGAGGGTGTGGATCTGCTCATCAGTGAGGTTGAACGGATGTGCTCGGAGGCGTGGTATTGCGGGCTGCCTGCGTGGTGGTAGTGGCTGTGCTGGTGGGCCTTGCTGGCCCTGCCTTGGCCTCCTCCTCCTCCTGCGTCTCCTCCGTGCGGCTGGTTGTAGTTGGTGTTCGTCTTCTTCTTGGAGTCGGAGCACTTGCAGTGCTATCAGGTCCCCCAGGGCCAACATCGCGAGTCCTGCCGGTAGCATTTCGGTGTGGTTGTGGCAGGAGACTGGCTGTGCAATTTATGTGTTTTCAGGCTGTATGGCCTCCACCTGTGGTGATTGATTCCACCTGTGCAAACTGCTCTCCCCTTTGGCCGAGCACGTCCCGCGCACAACGCTGCAATTCGGGGAATTGTATCTTGCTATTGCAATCATGTATTTGTACCCGATGGCCGTGTAAGATTGGTTGACATGTTCATTCTGCTGTGGTCCCATTGTTTCACATGCTATCTGTGCAGTCGCGAACAGACTTGTGAGGGGTCAGTGGAACGTAGTACTCGAGTAACGGTGGGCCCTCATGCATCACTGTACCGAGTTGCAACGACGGGCGGGGCGTCCCATTCGTGGGTGAAGGCAGTTGCCATTTTCACACACAGCCGCACTCGATGGAATAATTAGTGATTTCAAACGGCCACAGATGCCTTTTCGACGTGATGTTGCAAATGAGGAATTCGAAGGGCGGCGCTTTCGGTTTCCAGCTAGCGGCGAGGAGATGCCCACAGGTCTGACTGCAAATATAACGTTCTATTGTTCTATGTCCTTGAGACAGGGCCCATGGCGAGGGAGCAATGATTGATATGAATAGTTTGGGATGCGCAATAGCTACGTGGGCGATGAGGCCGTCCGTTCCCAAATACATGTTACTTCACAACACTGGAATTACGGGCTGGGGCACTGTGGATTTAGCAGGCTGCATAACGCACAGACTCAATGGATGTTTCTAATGTCATGTGAGTAATTATTCAGGCGTTTTGATCCCGGGATGAGGGAATGATGGATGGATGCATGGGCAGGTGATTTGATACAGAGTTTGCCATGTACAGGGCTTCTTGGGATCTATCCGCCTCCCCTACGCTATGTGATGCAGGTCTGCCATAGTGGGACCATCGTCCATCTGGCCTTGTTGAGCCCTCCCTGTCTCGAGGCGCCCTCAGACACTTGTGTCCATGCACGTTAACATTCCCATCTGATGGAATCTGTTTTGACAGACGCATGCACAGGTACACTCGTTTGTGATGGTGTTTGCACCTCGATATAGATGGTTATGAGTCGCAAGTGGTTTTGGGGTGATGATGATCCTTTTGAGTGGGCTAGCATGCATATGGCTGTGGATTTCGTGTGTTCATTGAAGTGAGTTGTTGGAATGTAGTTCTGATGGCCATTCTGTTCTTTTTCTTTTCTTTTGGTTGACAGGTATCTCCTCCCCTTTTGCCACTGCCATCTGTATGCCACTCCTGCAGATGGATTTTACTCCCGACACCTGCTGCTTCGTGTTAATCAGTGGAGCAGCATTACGATCTTATGGGACGATCGCCAATGGCCCACATGCCCTTACGCAGTACTGGTGGCTCGGAGCAACATTTCGGCCTTTCAGCTGGACTAGTGCCTCCCCATTGGGACGGCCCTGCGGTTCTGTGCGCTTCCATGTTGCCTTTTCGTACGAGAATGTGGCTCTGTGTACCATGGGGGAACAGGGCGACACACAGGTAGTGGCTGGTCATTTCTTGCGGAAGCAGCCCACAATGGTGATTAGTGTTTTGGAGTTCATGGCCTGATGGCTGTATGGGCTTGGTGATTTTGATGTGCATAAAATTTCTATTCTGATTTGGCCCGTGTAGCGTTTTTCTTTGCAAGTGATGTGGCATATGCCTATTTGGGGGGCGATGTATTGTGAGGAGATCTGCATTGGGTTCCAGCTTCGGGGTTTAGTTGCGTGGTACTGTGCTGGGCGCGTTTGCCTACGAAGCCCAGTGAGGTCAGGGATGGGGGCTGCCAATATGACTGTTTGAATGTTGTCATGCTCAGGGGTGGGGGATTGGGTTTTGTGTAACAGATGCCGGTCAGCCAGGTGGACTGGTGGAATGATGTGATTTTCGGAATATTGCTGGTCACAGGTGCCTGTGTTTGCGTGCGTTTCTTGGTGGGGGACTGTGGTCATGTCCATTGGGATGGCTTCTGTATTCGTGCCATCTGTGCCCTGCAGCTCCCATTGGCCCCTCTTGTGTTTCTTTTGTTCGTTGCCATGCATGGGTGACTTGTACATTTCAATGGTTGCATTGTGGCTTCATTGCACCTACGGGGAGTTGTACTTTGTGGGCAGGGAGCGGTGTACAGGCACTCAGTGGGGCCGTTTACGGTTGATTCGCGATGCCGTACTTCTCGCCATGGCGGAATGGTACATTACGCCATGCCTGATGGCGTTAGGTACATGTCCGCTAGGGTCGGAATTGGCGTACCGTTGCGCCATGGTGGCGTTTGCGGTTTGGCATGGCGCGCGCGCGCGCGTGCTTGGTGCAGTTAGCGTTGGCGTTCACTACGGTGTCGCTAATGGCTTCGTACTTTGCGGTGACGGGTCATAGTCGCACCGAGCGCTATTCGATGGCGGTATTGCATTTCCGCCATCGTTTTTCGATTTCCGCCAGGGTCGTAATGAGGGCCACTGTGTGGTTCATTCATGTAATTTGCGCACCAAAAAAAACATCGATTTCTGAACCATTCTGCCCACCAATCCCCATTTATTAAACAGAGAATAGCAGGCAGAATGGCACACAAATCCCCGTTTTTTTGGAACACAAATAACATACTCAACCCTTAGAATGTTAGTACTAGAAAACAAAAAACTCTTTGAATTTTATACCATTACGTTTACTATTAATGCTTCTCCTCACCACTAGCTCACTTTCTACTCTCATCTGAACCGCAGTGTAGTAACACACAAACAGAAGAATAGCCTTCCCAACTCATTGTAACTGCCCAATGCACAATCACACACCACCACATACATCTTTCCCATCAAACCCACACACTCATGCACACAGCACACATACATTACAAAACAGACCAACCCATACCTTCTTTTTTTTCAACAGACCCCAAATAATGCCTACCAAAAAGCAAGTCCACAGAAAGCAATGCAGAAATAGAGCAAATGAAAATAAAAGTGTCCAAAATAAGCATCCATCTCTACCAGAGTTTGTAAAAAATGTTCAAACAAAACAGCTAATGGAGTCATTTATTGTCCCATATTGCCCTAGGTAGTAATCCAGAAAAGATTACTTTCGCATTTGGAAAGATGTTGATTACTGCTTGAACCAACTGTTCCAAATCTGCCAACAAACTAGGGGAACTCACGTAGCCCAAATGGCCAGCACCATAGTGCAAAACTACCAGATGGTGACTGTTCATCCTACGCATATCTTCACAAACTTGGAGAATTGCCTCTACATTGTAGTCAGGCACAGCGCCCCACACCACCTCCACTCCTCTAACATTGAAATTGTTTGCAACATGCCTGCATTGAGAATACTGCTGTAAACCATGGACAAACATATCTCCGAGCACCAACACCCTGACTTTCTCCACCTCTGCCATCTTCACTACACACACTCTCTTTCTACACAAATCCACAATGTCAACATCTGATTGGCTGATCCCTACAGTCCCCTTTCCATGCTGGATTTGCTGGAAAATCCCATATGTGGCACGCCCTACCCACGGACAGCCGCGGTGTCCGTGTGGCATGTAACTCAAAGCCAGCCCTTCTACACTTTCCACATCACTCTCGGTTCCATTCCCTCATTGGATACAGCTAAGCAGTCACACAACCATCCACCAATCACATCCAAGACCTCTACATCTAACTCCATTATCAGAGTTCTGCACTTTAATTGTACTGTTGATCACTCTGAATACAATTCTCATATCATTGGAAAGCACCTACTACAAAAACTAATGTACAAGTCTCGGAGATTTCTACTTACAGCTCCATGCACATCCACATGCATGATTACAAAGTACAGGTATGCATATTTTATTCATAGTACATGTACAACTCTTATGAATCTATATAAACAGAGTAATCCTACTAAATCTGCATAGCCTATACATACATTGCAACGCTCCCGATTTAAGCGCAAAACTCCCGATTTTTCATTGAAAAATCACACTATTTTTTACTATCTCCCGCATAACCTATACATACATGCTAACCCTCCCGATTTACGCGCGAGACTCTCGATTTTTCATTGAAAAATGGCACCATTTTTTACTGTCTCCCGCCTAAATTAATGATAATCCCAATGCAATCCTATAAGCAAAATAAATGTTCCCGATTGCTGTAGTGAAATCTCCCTCTCAGGTGCTCCCGATTGTTGGAATGTCTACCTATAAGATGAAATTATTCAAATTTTTCCCATCTACTATAATGAACTATCACTTCCAAACCTGTCTGCTATCTAAAACACAGCTGTAAAAAACAAGTGAATTTCATGAACTTAAAATTCTACTCATTTGCAAAGCATGTTGAACTAACATACTGTAAGTAAATAACATATAAAGGCTGCACATAGTCAAATGAAATGCATGCATACACTATGTTCAGATATCAAACAAGAATACTACCACAAAAACATAAAAATCAACATGTGCATAAAGATCAGTGCTAGAAACACACAAAATTACTAACTGCTTTCTTTTACAATTGCAGTGAAGACCACTCTCCTGAAAATCAGCAGCATCTAAACTACAAACAACATATCCGAAGAAACCTGCTCATTCCACAAACAATGAGTAAGTACAATACTACCTTTATATTCTTACTAATCCTCAAAGACACTGTGTGGTTCATTCATGTAATTTGCGCACCAAAAAAAACATCGATTTCTGAACCATTCTGCCCACCAATCCCCATTTATTAAACAGAGAATAGCAGGCAGAATGGCACACAAATCCCCGTTTTTTTGGAACACAAATAACATACTCAACCCTTAGAATGTTAGTACTAGAAAACAAAAAACTCTTTGAATTTTATACCATTATGTTTACTATTAATGCTTCTCCTCACCACTAGCTCACTTTCTACTCTCATCTGAACCGCAGTGTAGTAACACACAAACAGAATAATAGCCTTCCCAACTCATTGTAACTGCCCAATGCACAATCACACACCACCACATACATCTTTCCCATCAAACCCACACACTCATGCACACAGCACACATACATTACAAAACAGACCAACCCATACCTTCTTTTTTTTTCAACAGACCCCAAATAATGCCTACCAAAAAGCAAGTCCACAGAAAGCAATGCAGAAATAGAGCAAATGAAAATAAAAGTGTCCAAAATAAGCATCCATCTCTACCAGAGTTTGTAAAAAATGTTCAAACAAAACAGCTAATGGAGTCATTTAGCGAAACAAAACAAGCTTCTAGTACAGAAATTTTGCCTCCTCTATCAAAATCTAAAAAGAAACAAAAAATGCTTAACAAGAATTTGGCTACCACTACTGCTAAAACTGCTCCTATAAATCTTGATATACTAGCAAGTAACCAGAGCAAAAAAAGTATTTTAGCAAAAATGTTCCGCCACAGAGTCCTTCAGAATCTTATAAAAACAGGTCAAAATCATGCACAACCCTTAAAACCTACCGTAGAAAATTAATCCTAGAACCTCTTGCAGACAGTGCAATCTTTCTCAAAAGGAAATTATTTATTTTAGTTTTAAACAGGATGAAACCACTAATAAAACTAAGCACTAAACTACAAAAACTGCCATCTATAGCAGTGGACAAGGTTATGAAAAAATTAATAATACCATAATGGAACAAGAAACACTGCTTACAAAAATATCCCCAGAAAACTCAGAATTACCTCTCCATTCGACTGAACCAGAACGTCCAGTATACAAATGGCCATGCACGTCAATGTGCAACATTCCCAACAAACCTTTGAAATCTTTACGCCAGTTCCTCAATCAGTATGTGAAAGCTAAAGACAAAATCATAATGAAAGTGCTGAAAAATGTTGATACCTGTCCAGTGCACAAATACACAGAACTACAAGGACATTCATTAGCCTGCATTTCAGGACCTGTTTGCAAAAGCAACTTACATCATATCAAAATGATATCAACACATCATTCAACTATAAGAAATCTAGTCTATAAATTGTACTATGCAAAAAGTCCTGCTTTAGAACCAGCCAATTTAAATAACACTCTTCTACATGGTACACCCAAAGACCTACAAGAAGAAATCGACCGTATCCAGAGAAAATATTTTGGAAGTGAAAGCCACTTACAAAATGCAATAGCCACACTACACAGTTCTGCACATGGCAACCTCTACTACACACATACAAAAAAGAAATACTAAAATTTAAAAGTACATCCGCTGAAGTACCAAACCATGTGTGTGTGTGGTGCCTCAGAACTTTTTACAAAAGTAACACAAAAACTATAGACATAACATACAAAATAGAAGACAGTGAAGATTCCAAATGGTTTGAATTAGCTTTCTACCTTTTAGCCGAAAACAAATATGAAATAAGTGACCCCTTAATACTTTGCAGTTACTGCACTACAAAACTTGACAACAACCAAACTCCTTCACGTGCTATCACAGATAACTTGGAATCATTCCCACTACCAAAACCCCTGCAACAACTCAATTTACGTGAGAGCATCATAATTCAAACAGTACACCCATTTCAAGCAATAATATGCCTTCATCCAAAAACAGCCAAATTACCTCCCTCTGAATTGGTGAAAGGCATTTGTGGCAAAGTAGTTTATTTACCATTAGATCTGACAGAAAATGTGGACACTCTAGGAGTGCAACGTCCAATAGAGCAATCTTTAATTGTCTTAGTAAATGGTGTACCAACAAAGACAACAAAATTTGGCAACAAATCCTGGACTTACATACAGTTAGACAAGCCTTGCAATATCTAAAAGACAAAAGAAATAAATATTGAAGAAAACCTAAGGGAAACAACTGAAATAATTCAAGAGTCACCAGAAACTGGTCAATTTGAACTTCTAGATCCTGCTGCAGTATCCAATATTCTAGACCATTAAACAATTCATCCATTACACTGTAATGACAGCATAGATGATGCATTAGAAATGTACCAAATGCAACAAACCAAAGGATCACCAATGAGCATATGGGAAAAAAGTATAGAAGAACGTGTTTTTCCTCTACTATTTCCTACTGGCAAAGGAGGAAGGTACGATGATAGACCCACTCAGATAACAGCATCAGAATACCGCTCATTACGAATGTATTCTGAAGATCCCAGATTTAGACAAAATGTGGAATACATATTCCACCTACTCTTTGAAAGTGAACTAGCAACTCTATGTTACGGAGTTGCACACATATTGAAATCAGGAACCCACTTTCAAAATATGTCAGCTACGCAATTAATACAAAAAGTGCAAGAAAAAGATGAGATTTTACAATCAAGCATTACAGATCTGTTTGCAAACATGCGTGGTACAAAAAAATACTGGTTCCGACATCACAGAGATGTACATTGTATGATCAGAAACCTTGGACCACCCACTTGGACCATCCACTTGGTTTGTTACATTAAGTTGTGCAGAATATGCATGGGAAGATTTACATGATTTCCTACACATATCCAACAAAAACAAAACAAACAGAGGTTTACTAACACTTGGAGAACTTTGCTCTCTAGATCCTATTAATGTTTCAAGATATTTCCACCATTGTTTCATTGCTATGCTACACTTTATTTGTAATAAAACTGTTCCTCCCCTCAGAGAAGTGCAACACTTTTTCTGGAGAAAAGAATACGAAGGCAGAGGAGCACCACATATCCACATGCTTTTATGGATTAAAGATGCTCCTAAATTTGGTCAGGAAAGTGATGCCACTGTTTTGCAGTTCATCCAAAAATATGTCACTTGTGAAATCCCTTCACAAACGAGAAATAGTGACCTTCATGCACAAATTGTACAATTTCAAAGACACAAATGTGGCAAATATTGTCGTCACAAATACAAAAACAAAGGGAAATACTACACCAAATGCCGCTTTGGTTTCCCTAGACCAGTTACAGAAACAGGTGAAGTGAACAACTTCATGTCTTCAGTTAGACATAGTATTAAAGGTAAATCACCTAAGAACACGTATTACATAAAAAGAACAGAAGAATCAAAATATATCAATGATTACAATGCAATCATTGCCCTCTTATGGAATGCAAACATAGATGTGCAGTACATTGCAGACAATTCCACTGCAGTTGCACGATATGTTACAGCCTACTTAACAAAAGCAGAAAAAGCAGAGCTTCAAGACCTCTGGAATGACCTATCATCAGACAAAACACTATCTCAAAAATTGTACAGTTTAGGCATAAAAATTCTCTCTCATAGAGAATGTGGCTCCTATTAAGCTGCAGATCGTTTAACCGGTACTGCTTTGTATGGAAAATCTGAAAATATAGTATGGCTAAGTCTTGTTCCTGCTAAATCTAGAAAAAGAGTTCAGTACAGACCAATTGTGTTTGCAAATGTTAGTCCTTCATAGAAACACAAAACAAACAATCCGGACAACACGTTTAGTGTTCACGGAATAAGACAAGAATTAGACTACTGTGCTGGAATGGTGAATTTCAGTATAAACTCACAAGAAGTTCCACAAGAATTTCTAATGTACTTATTACAAGTACTGGAAAACAAAAACATACCTATAAATGAAATCTTCCAGATTTCATACATGTGGAAACATACATGCTCTCTCTGCAACAATGTGACACAGGAACAAATCTCTAATGAGCGCTTTGTGTAGGTATCCATACCTAATTGTGAATCTGTTCCATTTCAGCAACTTGTACAAAATGCAAACCATGGTAGATTATGTACTACCTGCATTTCAGATAATCTCTCCAACTTACTAATACAAACACATAGTAACTACTTAATACTAATGCTTCTACGTTACAATGCAGATGGTACCAAAAACAACTGCAAGCTGACTGGATTCACACACGGTCAAGTATCACTTGGTAAGAAAACCTCCACAACAATAGGTATAATCTACCACGCAGGAGCCACAACCAATGCAGGTCACTACACTGCATATATAAAAAAGAAATGTGGATGGTTCGAATTAATGATAGTACCATTACTCTATAGCAGAGATTACCAGCAAATCTTACAACCACGTATTTAATCTTCTTGAAACCAAAATTAAATAACTAATCTGTACTTCAACATTAACAAAAATTCAATTAAAAAACTATAAACAGTTAGAATACGCCAACAGGTATCTAACTGCTTCCAAAATCTGCAACAAGCCAACAGATAGAACATTAGCCAGAAACAACAATTGAACACTGAAAGCAAACAAACAAATAGACTGTAGCATAACAAAAAAAGTTTTTTTTAATCTGACATGGATTTTTTTTCCCACAGACCCAATGATTTGAAAAACAAACACAGAAACTGAACAAAATGCATATTACACTGGTTTGTAAACTAAATATGAGGGTCGGAAAAAGCTGAAATGTCTATTATGCAATGTAATAAGTCTTTATAAAATACAAAAACTAACATGCTCTTTTCTTTTGAAACAGAAATTGAAAAAGAATATTTCCTCCAGTTACCAAACTCATGTAAAAAATATATCGAATCTCAACAAATCAAACAGTAAGTCTAATTTCAAACATTTGATAGATATTCGATTCTATGAGTGTGATATGTGGCTGTGATATGCTGCATTTTTTGTGGCCAGGGCCTAGAGTCTTGGGTGTATGGCGTATGGCCTACGGCCTGCGGCCATGTACCCAAGACTCTATGCCCTGGCCACAACCACCGCAGCATATCACACCCACAACCACCACACCATATGACACCCGTGCTGGCTTATAACGTCAGTACTTATAACTTCGGTCTTCAGCCATGCACCCAAGACTCTAGGCCCTGCCCACAACCACCTGATAGATATTTAATAATATGGGTGTGATCTATGGGTCTGATGTGCTGCGGTGGTCGTGGCCAAGGCCTAGAGTCTTGGGTGTATAACCTGTGTCCTACGCCTTTGCCCATGCTTACAAGACCGTAGGTCCTGCCACTACCACCGCAGCATATCACAACCACAACCACTGCACCAAATCACACCCATGCTACCTTATAACTTCAGTGCTTATAACTTCGGTCTTGGGAGCATGGCCTTTGGCCATGCACCCAAGACTCTAGGCCCCACCCACACCACCTGATAGATTCTATGGGTGTGATCTATGGGTGTGATATGCTGCTGTGGTTGTGGCCAGGCCATGCACCCAAGACTCTAGGCCCTGGCCACAATCACTGCAGCATATCACACCCATGGTGGCTTATAACTCAGTATCACACCATTAGAATCAAAAATTTTAACTGCGGTATATACTCAATTTTAATGTCCGCTGACACCACGTGTGTCCTTAGAGCAGTTTCAACTTGCCTGCGCACAGCACATACAGAAATACTATCCTTAGGACACCTCTCATTTTCAGTAATTACGAACATCCCGGAAAGCGCGGGCATGGCGAATACATCAGTAGCACCTGACACCTAAACAAATACAATATTTCACCCATCTCTTACTCCCTAAACCTCCCCAAGCACTCTTACACACCAAAACACTCCCCAAAACTGCATTTCGCCTCTGTTCACCGCTGCGCTGTCGGCGGTTCCAAGATGGCGGGTGCATCCGAACAATCTGAGGCACATCACGCCTCACTCCAGCCAATCGACGGACACGCCGCGTGTCCACGGACATGATGCGAGCCCATTAGCCAATCGGTGTCCTGCCCGCGGAGCGAACAGGGAAATGTCTCTGCGGAGCGGACATAGATGTCACTCATTTTTTCAGACCTCCTTTTTGATTGTTTTAAAGAAAACTACTGTACGGATTTTCAACAAATTTACAAAAGCACGCTTTCGGGACCAAGCCCCTGTTCCTACAGCAAATTTGGTGAAAATCCGTCCAGCGGTTTGAGCTGTAGGCGTGCACAAAGTTTTTCCCCCATTCAGTCTATGGGAAAAAAAGAAGTTTTGGGACCTCCCCCTATAACTTTTCCCCCCCTGGACCACCTCACCAAACGTTGCACAAAAATTCAGAGTGGGCCATATAATTTTTTTTGTTGCAAAGTTTGATAAGGATTCGTCCAAGGGGAGCGAAGTTATAAGCCACCCAAAAAGTGCTCTTCCTATGGAATCAGCAACTTAACCATAACTACACAGCCACTACCTTGGCTGTGTAATGAGCGTGTTTGGAAGAGTGTGTCCAGGGCTGGCATGAAGGGACTTGAAATTACATATGTCTACCTTTCACTTCACCCCTGCATATGACTGTCACCTACTAAGACACAGCAGTGGGTAAGCCAACTACAAGAAGGAGTCACTGCCCAGGTACATATAAAATGTAGAAGATAAAATAAAGGTCTAATTAACTCGGTATGTTTGATTGATAGACTGCACTGAGGTCCATTCAGCTGGCAGATAAGAGCACATCCCCTTTGCATTGGTAACACATAATTATTGCTGTGTTTGTAAATGCAGAAGAAACAGTATTTCTCTAAACATGTCACAGCAACGTGGACCAGCTTTTTTTTCTTTTTTATCTGGCTAGATAGACATGTTTGTGGCTTACAGATTTAGGGAGGTGCCAATAGTTCCAGCAATTTTCTTAAGAGGGACTGTTAAGCCAGATGCTACCTTCTAGCATTGTTTGACAAAAACAGCAGGGACATAAATATTAAACACATTATCAAAAAATGACGACAGCATGCATTCCATTCTGCCAATCTCATTACAGGAAGTTAGAGAAAAGTGCCTGCATTGTTTCTGGCTGATAGCATTACTGTTTAGAATATATCAGAGCTCTGATGGTGTGCAATACAAACATCCAGTCTGATTAGGAATGTATTGAAAACAACAAGGGGAAGTGACAGTGATAGCAATACCTGTCAAATGCCTGTTTTATACCTATTTAAAAG
The DNA here is from genome assembly GCF_040938575.1 of Ambystoma mexicanum. Lineage (NCBI taxonomy): Eukaryota > Metazoa > Chordata > Amphibia > Caudata > Ambystomatidae > Ambystoma > Ambystoma mexicanum. The sequence continues at coordinate 657,334,246 of NC_090932.1, read as the reverse complement.
CCAATATTTTTGGTTTTGCCAAGGCTTATTTTGAAAAGCACTTAATTGCAAGAAACAGATGTAAAGACACAAATACTGCTAGGAACCAAATGGCAGATGTACATTTTGTGAAGCCATTTGTATTACACCAGTAGCACATGCACAGCTGCAATTATTCCATTACCTCTCAGCAGCCTGCCCAGAAATAACAGTGTCAGGATATTTACAACAGACATGTTGATGTTAGAGGTCGATAGAACTAGCCCAAGGAGATCCTATTAGGATGTGTTTTGGGCGGGGAGGGACCAGCAGTGGTTGCGAAGGCAATAGGAATCAAATGGCAATGGACATTCAATGGTTGGGTAAATAAATAAAAACACCAACAAGATGTGTGTCCCTCTTCACGTCCCATTTCACTCCTATCATGCTTCAATGCAATCATTTCAGCTTACATGTGCTGCTTAAGGCGAAATAACTAAATAACTAAATCAGAACTGTAAATGTGAAAGACAGCTTAGTTGGGGGGTAATGATGCAATAATGATGCTGGTAACATTAAATTATAGGGTGCATGTAACATCCCTAGCCAATGACATGAGGTACACTGTGATGAGACGTTCTGTAACACTTCCATATTTATGATATTTAAATGCATATGGTGAGATTAGACATTTGGCTACTTTGCATATATGTAATACTTTAACCTAACATTCTAGGGCAATCATTGTCACGGACACTATACACAAATGTCCACATTTGCAGTTTACTATTCATGTTTTTTCACCAAAAGCGGAGCAGTAAATAAATGTATGAGCTTTTTTAGGGTCCATTTTTGGAAAATAGTGTGCATTTGCCAATATTATTTTGTGAAATTATCAGCTGCACGGTGCCCAGTCCAGACATTCATAATGGCACTCACAACTGACCAACTCTTCAGGCACTGCCGTATGGTCCAATCCAAGCTAAGTATGGCTCAAAACGAATATCCAAACGGAGGAAGAGAACATATAATTTCAGAAGATATGCGACTTGTTCAAACGTATGAGAGATTCAGACTAAGGTTGCAACGGAGAAAATGTTTAACCCACTGTAAAACTCTCATTCCATGTACTTTACAAAAATTACTCCAATACTGAGGTCTAATATCTAATACTAAAACATCCTTGCCCGTCATTGCTGTATGCTGGGACATGCAATATACAGAATATCCCTTAATCATTTAAATGAATGGGGAGGAATGATGTCAATGCTTGAGTGTAGGACAGGGTGGGACTTCAGTGTTTTCCTATGGACATTAGGACGAGAATGCAAACCACGCTCCTTATCCTAGAGTAACTATGGGATAAATGCTCAGAGCAGAGGGCAGATTGAAGAATGCTTAACTGTATTGAAAAATAGCACGCGACTGAGACTGAAACAATTACATTAAGAGCATAATTGATTTCTGCTGTAATAATCAGTTCTAATTAGCTGAGCAAGACACATTTCTCTAATGGTGATCGAGTACTTAATATCTCTTTCAATCTATGTTTGCAAAGCACTGGGTAAAAAGGAAACAGGCCTCGTCTGTATGCATCAATGAAACCCTGGGAAGCTATCCAGCATGGAGGCTGGCGGGAGTTTACGTGTGGGACAGAAGTTGAGCCAAATATTCAAAGTCCCTGCTTCGATCCTGATGTTAAACGCAGGAGGGGAAGTTTGAGGGCCCACACTTAGCTTCTGATGATATTACAAAGTTCACTTAACATGTACCCCAGTTCCAGTGAGGTGAAGTTTATAAGAAACAAGCAGATGAGCACATTCCAAAACGACGTAGAAGCATTGTATGTGTTGTTATATATAATGTGATTTTTTTGTGTGACTTTGCTCAGCAGTATTTTTTTGTTGTTGTTTATATTGGACAACCATTTTGTCCTTAACATGTTTCTTTTATTAACCATTATTTTACTTCAAATTACAGAATAATTTTGCCAACAGACGATAGCGCAGATCACAGTGGACTGCTTCTATACAACTTCCTCCGAATGCACCTTTTTACACAGAATAATACTGACCTCCCGCTCCCCCTTCCTCATCACATCCCTTACTCAATGAAGGCAGTTCATCACTTGTAACACCACATCTGTTATTTATGGGATCCAATGTCTTTGCAACAAACCGTACATTGGGAGCACCACACGCAACTTAAAAATGAGGACAATGGAACATTTCAGAGCAATCAACCAGAAAAACACTAGCTCTCCACTAGCAGTCCATTTCAATGAGAAACTGGAACCCGTTAAATGTGTGCAATTGGAAACAATGGACATGCTTCCTAGAGGTGGTAAAAAAGAATGCTCTTGAGGCAGAAAGAAAATTTGATATTAACTTGTGTGTCCTGCCTTGAACCTCCGTTAATTCCTGCTGACTATCTGTGCAAAATAATATGTACTACCTAGATACTTTATCTAATATTACAATTTTAGATCCTAGATGGTACCCTGCTTTGTGCTTCTTAGCCTAACTGCGCTATGTCAAATCTAGGTGCTGCTCTGCCCTGTGTTTTTAGCCTACTTTGACATTACAATTCTAGTTGGTGCCCTGCTTTGTGCGTCTTAGCCTAACTGTGATACTGCAATCTAGATGGTGCCCTGCTTTGTGCTTTTTAGCCTAACTGCGCTGTGTCAAACCTAGGTGCCACCCTGCCCTGTGCATCTCAGCCTACTGCTGACTTGCATTGCCTAGTTAAACTCGAACCTGCCTTAGTATAATCAATTTGCCTACTACCACGACGCACCTCCTCCCAGGTGCCTACCCACCATGCTCCTTAGGGCACTCCTCATACTGTACCACATCCTGCCTTTTGAAGTAGCAATTATAACCCAGCCATTCATACGGCCAACACACCCCCAGCCATCAGCCACTTCATTTTGCCCTAGCCTTGTCCCCCCAAACCCTGCGCTTGGTGACCCCCACAATGGAACCTATGACTCCTACCACAGACCTTCAGCACCCCAAAACTGACATTAACCCATACTTTAATGACCCAACCCTCTGGCTGAAACATTTTGCTAGTAAACCTACTCCGAATCAACCATGCACCTTATCTCTCAGAAACAAAAGACTAGGCACCAGATTCCGCATATGCACTACCCGTAGTAATCTCCCCAAACAAACACAACCCACTCCACCATGCTCATCTACTGCACCCACCAATAGCAAATCCCCTTCTACAGAGGTGAAACTGCCAATCATCAAGGGCGCCCTCACCAACGCCAGATCCCCCCCAGCACACGCGCTAGACATTGCAGACCTTATAATATTGTCTGATCTCAACTTCATTGCCGTAGCTGAAACTTGGCTACATGCGGCATCTGGTCCCTCCTTATCCCTTGCCATACCACCCGGCTTCGACATCATGAGATGAGACCGCACCTCCACCTCACACACCAGAGGTGGTGCCTAGCCATCATCCACAAAACTACTCTCGACCTAAGAATATCGACAAACACCAAACTCGAGTCCGCTGAACTACTATCAATCAAATTCTCACTAACTCATAATCAAACAGCCGCCATTCACCTAATTTACAGGCCCCCAGGCCCCGCACCCTACTTCGTCGGTGAAACCTCTACCCTCCTCCTTGACAACGCAAAAACTAACTCGCAAATCATTATCCTTGGGGACTTCAACCTAGGACTTAGCGACCCAAAAGACCCCTTTGCATTAGACCTGGAAAACGCCCTCTCTAACTCTGGCTTCATCTTGCACATCCAAGAGCCCACACACTCCAAAGGTAGGACCCTTGACTGGCTAGCCAGCTCTAACTGCAATATTAATGTCTTGTCTAACACCCCATGCCTATGGACGGACCACCACATCATCACTTTTAATATTGAAGCTTCCCCTCGCATCCCGACCTCGATAGCACCTGCCCTCCTGACCAGAAACAAAAAGGACATAACCAAGGAGAAACTCCTCCCGCTGCTTCTCCCCTCGCTTAAAACGGCCATCGAATCCAGCAATGACCCCACCATTCTAGCTGACATTTACAACTCCAGCATGCTCACAGCTATAGACGTCATCGCCCCTATCAAACTGAGGAAGGCCAAACCACGGGCACACCTTAACTCGTGGTTCACATCACAGCTAAGAGCACTCCGTAAAACCAAACGCTGTGCCAAAAATCGTTGGAAAAGTCACCCTTCTGACACGCACAAAGACGATTTTTTCCTGGCTTCACTTACTTACAAAGCAGCCATTATAGAGGCAAAAAAAGAGTCGCTCAATAATCGCATCTTGCAAGCAGACTCCAACTCCAAGGAACTCTTTAAGATCCTAAAAGAGCTTGAAACTCCTGTCACTCCCCCCCCGACACCTGCATGAAAGATAGAAAATAAACAAGTCAGCCTGAAATTGGACAATCGCCCTCCCATTCCAGCTGGGGCCCTCTCCCCTGACTTACCCAATCTCAAACGGTTTGCCTTCACTCCACTCACCATTGCTGAGGTGGAAAATATTATCCTGAGGCTCAAACCATCCAACTGCCAGGGTGATCCCTGTCCTGCCCCAATCATTAAGGATTCGGCACATGATTTGGCCCCATTCATCACATCCTTCATTAACGCCTCATTTAAAACAGGAACTGTCCCTGACAACCTCAAGGACGCATGGGTGATCCCCCTGCTCAAAAAACCCTCCCTGGACCCGAGCATATCCACTAACTACCGACCCATTACTACTGTCCCGTTTTTGCTAAAAATCCTTGACTACGCAGCATACGTGCAAATCCAAGAGTACTTGGAAGCCAATAATCTTCCAGGTCTCAGACAATCTGGCTTCCGCCCCAGACACGGAACTGAGACAGCTCTACTAGACTTAAAAACTAAAATTGAAGTTCTAAAGGACAACGGCAAACTGGCCCTGCTACTCCTACTCGACCTCTCTGCGGCATTCAATCTGGTCAATGACCAAATCTTATGCAAGCATCTGCACTCTGCCGCCCATTTCTCCCCGTCAGCTACAGCTTGGATCAGATCTTTTTTGAGTAATAGATCTATGCGGGTCTTTTCTCAATCTGCAGCTGCTGATCCCTCTCCCATTTATTGTGGCGTCCCCCAGGGCTCCTGCGTGTCGCCAACTCTCTATAATGTCTTCACAAAACCGCTCTTTGATGTACTTGACTATTTGGGTGTCTCCTATACGAATTACGTGGACGATACCCAGATACTCATCCCCATCACTGGAGACTACTTGGCTGACACCAAGGCACTGAATGATGTTTATTTAGTCATCCAAGCTTGGATGGCACAACACCAACTATGCCTCAACGATGACAAGACTGAGCTCCTCATCCTGGGCACTACCCAACGTCTTAGTAAACTTGAACCGTCTTACCAATTGTTCATCATCGATGGCAACACCATCCAAGTCTCAAAATACATAAAAACCTTAGGCGTTTACCTTGACGCAACTTTATCCCTATCCCGGCAAACGAATGCAGTTAGATCAGCCTCTGCATACACCTGCAAACTCATTGCAGCCTGCAGGCCATTTCTGACCACGCCAAGGTCACACTGGCCAGAACCCTCATCATGGCCAAAATCGACTATGGTAGTGCCCTCTACCTAGGAACTAGCCAAGAGAATCTGCACAAATTGCAAATCTCTCAGAACAACGCCATTACAGCGGCTCTAAATATCCCAAGAAACCACCACATTTTGGAATCTAGATCCAATCTACACTGGCTACCTGTCAAACAGAGAATCTCACTAAAAGCTTTAGGCCTCACCCACAAATGCCTAGCCAACCTAGCCCACCCCGTATCTCTGCAACCGGCTATCCCGCCACGCGCCTACCGCCCTCAAAGAACCGCCCAGACCCACTGTTTAACCATCCCCAGATTGAAACTACAAAAAGCGGGTGGATCAAGCTTCCCCGTCCTAGCTTCCAAGCTTTGGAATGCTCTCCCCCTCACCATTAGATTGGAAGAATGCTTCAGTGACTTCAAGGCCAAAACAAAAGCCTGGCTCTTCAATCAGTCCTGAAATTTTGACTGCTGACGTGTCTGTAATGTGCCTGCGCTAATCTTTAATCTGTAATTATGTATATAGCTGTATGTTCTGAATACTTTGCACTGTACCTATAGTTTGAATATATGTATGCTTGCTATGTAACCTGTCTAAGTTGCGCCCTGATGCCTCCGGGCCCGAGGGAGCGCGCTACAAATAAAAATAATACAATACAAATGGATTAAAATCATGGACACAAGTTTTTCTGGCCTCAATGAAGACAAGAAATTGTACACCAAGTGTGACCCCCACCCCCTTTTTGGGACACTTTGACTTCTATTGGACATCCTGCAAAAAATCATCTTGCTATGTGCAAATCTCTCCTGTTAATTTTTCAAGCAATATAGCACACCAATGCTATATATGAGAATTATGAAGAATCTCACTTTTGCCTTAGATAAGGAGAACAGTGCATGACTGAGATCTGAGCAACAGTATATGCTGAGCGAAACAAACGACTGTGTATCTCACCCAAACAATAGCAATTGTTAACAATAGAACTAATTAAGTATTATGAATATAAACATATGCACTTTTTTATTATCACACCCACGGATACTCTCCTATAATTTTAAATTCACAAGCAAATGCATAACAAGCGCTTCTTAAGCTTTATCCAGCTACCTTAAAAAAAAATGGCCATCGCACATATCAGTTGCAATTTCAGACTCCAATAATCACAATAGAGCCTTATTTGACAATAGCTAGTTGTTTTAACAACGTTAGTCTAACCATTTGATTTACATTAAGGCCCACCCAAAAATTGATTATTTTTCAATCTTCCAACGACATTCAAACATTGCTGGCAAATGCAACATTGCAGTGATATAATCCTGTTTGTGTGCGTGCACCATGGAGTCACATGTGTCAATATATACAGGTGGCCATCTTAGAAAGCCGAATCCGTGCAGATCGGCATTCTAGGATCCCGTTTTCCAGGCTGAACTATCATATTCAGTCCAACGTCCTAAAGTCAAATAACATTTTATATTAATGTTTACTTTTATTTTCTCTGCCCAGCTTCTTTATTTTCTATTAAGTAGCATAACTCAACCTACATATGGCCTGATACATAGCCTTTAGTCACACAGGATCTTCTTTCTTATTCAAAGATATTCATTCTTTAAGTATGCTAACACCACAAATCATTGAAGATGAGTTGGCACCACTACGATTATAACTATAGATGGATTATATATTCCAGCAAAGCAGTATCATTATAGTTTCGCTGACTACATTTTTCTTTTAGTCTATTTTAGAGACAAAGACAATCTGGATGGTGTGAAACACTATGCAAAGCATTAAGTCATTAGCACACTATCATTTCTTCCACCCCCTCCTGATGAGGCACACAAACTAAGTGGGGAAACTTGTGTAGAGGACTTTCATTTTGAGGATGTTCCTTTCATTTTGCTTATAAATTACATGATTTACACAATATTTGAACATTAGAACCAATATTGGACACGAGGAATGGATTATTGTGTATGAACATTATAGGAAAATCAGCCAATAAACCTTTAAGGAGGACTATCACTTTTGTTTGACTATTGAGGACTGTGATTATGCTTGAAGAATAGAGCCTTTAAGGAGGACTATTTTTTTTCTTTGGTGTGCTTGTTTAATAAACAGCACATCTGTAAAATCAAAATCAAAGTTCTAGTGTCTTTTCTCTAAGGAACATGCCACAAACCGATATATTAATTATGTTTGTAATGGTGCAAATGTTTTCTCCATATTTAGAACAATTTAAATTTGTTTTTGGGTGAAACACAATATCTGGGTCTGAATTCTAGCGACAGCAACACCTAAATCTTAATAGATTGTTTTGCCAAAAAGGTTTGTTATATGCTTGCAACTTTTTGTATTACACATTTTCTTATGCTCACACCATGACAAAAGCATGTACTCCGGGCTGGACAACGCCTACAGACACTGCCACCTCTGTCATATTTGGTTGGAATGTGACAGCTGAGGAGTTGACAATGTCATCCCCAGGAAGAGGAGGACCAATTTTCCCCCTGTTATGATAAGTATGGTTAACTGACAAAGGCCCCATGGATGCCCCATGGTCTTTTGCTAGTCCCTGCAGCTGGTGGGTATTTCAAACAGGACAACACTGGGCCTAGCTGCACAAGATAACAAAGGAGGCAGTGAACACACCACCTTTCGTAAGTAACTGTGTTAACCTGAAGCCAGCTCACACCTCTCAGTATTGATGGCAGTGAGCTGTCATGTCTTGGTCTGTTGTTTATAGTAGGCCACCCCGCTACCGGGACCCCATTCATAAGGTACGAGAATGTGGTTTGCAGAAGCCAGAGAGTTTGTTCTCTCTGCACCTTCAAGGGGGACTTGCCACTTTCACAGGGACCACACAGGGTGGACCATTAACCAGAGAGACTCTTTGAATACAACAGACAGAAAAAAGGTTGGGACTTACTAGCACAATGGAGTGAGCAGAGAGCGTTTTCTGTTGATAGAAGGCTTTAGTCATTTTAGTTCTGGGGCACACCTTGTTCCTGTTTTCACCCCTTTACCTTTCCTGTTGCAAAGCACTCTGGTTATGACCTCAGGCATACATGAGATTGTTGGTAGGGACCCAGGATTGGTTCATTACGGTAGGCTTGGCCTACACCAATCGCTATCACCCAATTGGTTTTCAAAGAGTGCCAAGCCCCTTTTTTGGCAGATAATGTGAAGACTTGTCTGCCGTATATCTTCTGCTAGTGAAAGAAGGCCAGGATATCCAAATAGGGAAGCAAGTTCTATCCCATAAACATCTCCTAGGGAACAGAAGGAGATACAAAACTCAGAGGACACTCCAGTCGCTCCAGAACCGGTACCCAGCCAGCACACAGCATGCACTGCTAGGCTCTTCAGCAAGCTTCCTGGATAGGAAGTGCCAGAAAGTCTCTGCACCTACAACCAAGGACAAGGCAACTGCTTGCAACACGCTCCTCAGCTTTGGGCCGTTCTCCTTAAAGGATGACACAAGCACATTGAGGCAGCTGGCAGAAGTGCCTCAATGAGCTTCTACCAAGGTTTGCCTTAAAGGATATTTTCGAGCAAGTCATGTTCCTCGATTCACAATAGATGACAACGCTGACTGTTGTCAAGCCACCATCGCTTAAAGACATCCGAGACATTTCAACCAGTGCTTCAGAAACACCAATCAGCACTTGGATGATTCCTGATCCCAAGCCACTGTGTAGGCCAGTCTGCAGATATACGTCCAGCTTCACTCGCCAAACTGTCTTGCTGCCAGATACCCGCAGCTGACATCAATCTTGAACTTTGTCACAGAAGCCTGCAAAGCACTCTAAAACAGACTCAACCCTTTTGAGCACCAAGACACCTACAGCACAAGATACATTGTGGTTCTGTACCCCTGGTCCTCCACAGAAGGCCCCTATTGCTCCCTTTGTGCTAAAGCCAAGAAACATTAATAAAATGTTGTGGTTATTAGCCATACTGACTACCCTCCGGTCTGTATCAAGAGTGCATGCCATTTCCTTCTTTGTAACTATGTGTCCTCTGCATTCCTTTAAAGAATGGGTTGCATTTTGTAGTGATGTCAGACTGTTGTGATTAATAAGGTAGATATTTTTAATGCAACCTTGACTGGACACTCCTTTATCATTGAGTAATAATTGCATTCTTGCTGTGTTGCAACTAACCAACGGTCCACATCACTTAGGAGATAAGCCTGCTGTTCTGTCCAAGTTACTGGAATTAGACAAGAGGGTTTATAATTTTCTTATTATTCCAATCTGGATCTCTTCTGGTCTTTTAGAGTTGTGGGGTTGATTGATGGTTTAGAAACCAATATTCACCCCTGGACCACTGGTACCCTGGAAGTTGATTTGTCATAAACCCTCTTATACTGACATCAGGGTTCCTTCTGACAAATGATAACAAAGTACTGAGGAGACAAGAAAAAGACTGGAGTGATGAAGATTACTAGAACCAGGAAACCTACTCTACATTCTAGTTGTTCGCAGGAGCTACATAGTAGCTGAACGATTAAATGCCAGTCAGCTGTGAGAGAGAGAGTAGCCGAGAGAACCTTGCAGCAAGTAAAGCCGGTCCCGAAGCTGGAAAGAAAGCAGAGTGCTGCTGACGCTGAAAGGCTGCTGGAAACCCTGTCCAGATGAAGCCGAGAAGCCAGAGGTCTGCCGTGGTGATGTTGATGACAGGGTAAGGCTCTCAGGGGACGCAGGAGACCAAGGGAGAATCAGAGAAGGGGCAAAATGCTGTTCTGAGCCACTGGCAAGCCTTAGCAACCGTTGGACTACGCAAAGAATGTTGGAGCAGCCAAAACAAACCAGTGAGCCCAAAAGGGAAAGACGGGACACTGCAGTGCTACTGGGCAAATGCTGTGCACTGTGGGGAAAGCTAAGGAGTCTGCTAAAGCGGGTGGAAAGACCTATGATAAAGAGAGAAAGTAACAAGCAAGAAGGTGGAGGGTCACTGATCCAATTGATGGAAAGGGCATGGACAAAGCTATTGCCTAGACATGGGCAAAAACCTGGTAGAAGAGTAAACTAGGCACTGTGTGCGTCTGGGGCCCATACCTGAAAGGAAAAGTAACTTGTTGTAAAGTCCATGCAGGAGAGTATACGGGGCAAGTGTAAAATGTTGTAAAGTCCTGGCAGGAGAGTAAGCCAGAACAACGTGACTGTGAGTCTGAAGACCTGCATCTCAATTCGAGAGAGTGAAATCTAAGGCAAGAAATCATGCCCCCTGAGTGGAATAATTGTAAAAGAACTATGAACTGTGAAGTTAATCAAGGGGTGAGGAAGAACCCTTGAGTGTGTCATGTTAGTGGAAGGGGACCATGCCTCTTTGATTGGAAAGTTGCCCTTTTACCAAGGAAAAGAACTATGGTAGAGAGCTAAAGAGAAGCTGAAAACTCAGGGGAAGGGAAGACCTCCTCCCATTATTCTGAGAGCTGTGAAACCTTGGGGAACTTTAATCATTTGTTCATTTGCATACCTTTTGGAATTTTATGCTGAACATTAAGGAAACTACAGATGATCAGGTGAAATACTTTATCCCTTGAGCCGCACTGCAGGGATCGACTCGGAAACAGCAAACGCTCTCTATAGAGCATGACAAAGCACAACACTACTTTTTTGGCAATCACCAAAATAAAGTATTGTTCTACTACTACTACTAGGCCTGGTCATGAATTAATGAACCTTAGCCTCTTGCTCTTTGAGAAAACATGTATTTATTTATTATTTAGATACACGAGAAGCAATGCTCTTGTGATCACAAAAGAACGTACAACAAATAAGAAACCAGATTTGATGGGAAGCAGTGAGCTTCTTACAATGTGGTGTGTTTGGTGACATTCTGACCAAGTTGTGGAGGGGAGTAATGGAACAGTAAACCAGGCCAAAGTAAAGGCGAGCCTGAAGACCCGCATCTAAATTCAAGAGTGTGAAATCTAGGGGAAGGGAATCATGCTTCCTGAGTGAATTAATTATGAAAGAACTATGAACTGTGAAGAAAATCAAGTGCTGACAAAGAACACTTGAGTGTGTGATTCTAGGGGAAGGGGACATGCCACTTCGATTGAAAAGTTGCCCTTTGCCAAGGAAAAGAAGTATGGTAGAGAGCTGAAGAGAAGCTGACAACCTGAGGGAAGGGAAGACCTTCTCCCATTGTTCTGAGAGCTGTGAAAACTTGGGGAACATTCATAATTTGTTCGTTTGCATACCTTGTACAATTTTATGTTGGAGCATTAAGGAAACTACCGATGACCAGTTGAAATACTTTATCCCTTTGCACTTTCTCTTAAGTTTAGCTGTAAGGGTCAGGATAGGATTTAGTATTCAGGACAGAAAACTCTTTACTTTTGGACATTCTGACACTGACATCATTCATTTTTTTTTAAGCAGGGAAACCCCTCATAGTTTTAGGGCGAGACAGGTCTTTTTCCAACCCTTCTTTTACTTTAATAAACGTCTCTAGCAATCATCCAAATATCTCTGTGTTGGAGTCTTAATCTTTATTCATTACAGTGGTTGCTTATTTTATTTGCAAATGTTCTTTTGGAAAAGGGGTTGGGCTTGCTCACACTTTAATATAGACCCACTTTGAAAACATGGTAGGGCCTCTTTTGGTTCATAGTCCATGCCTGGCTGCAAGATCACTCCATGGCTGACTTTTTGGTTCTTATCCTTCTTCCGACCTTTACACTCCACTCACCTGTGTAGTGTCACGCTCTTGCAGGTACTTAATTGGCATGTAGAAGATGGAGACAAGTCAGACATGGCATAAAGATACTTGGCCACACTTTTGCAGGCCTTTCCACCCCTGTGAGTTCCACTAGAAGAGGTGCACAGGAGCTGCCACACACTTTTCTCCAGAGGGGACCAGGAGCCGCACTGGACGCGCACTGCAGGGATGGCACCACGAAACAGCAAAAGCTCTCTAAATAGCATGATGAACCATAACACCACTTTTATGGCAATCACCAAAATAAAGTATTGTACTACTACTACCACTTTATTTGCAAGTATGCAGACTTGCCATGAATGGACGAACAAAGCCTATTGCTCTTAGAGAAAACATGCATTTATTTATTATTTAGATACACGAGTAACAATGCTCTTTTGATCACAAAAGAATGTACAACAAATAAGAAATCAGATTTGATGGGAAACAGCAAGCTACTTACAATGGGGTGAATTTGGGGACATTCTGACCAGGTTGTGGAGGGGAATAAATGGAAAAACCACTGTGACCCTTCAAAAGTGGACATATGTAGATTAAGGACAACCAACATTTGACATTTTTAAGTGCAGGTAAGCCGTGTGGCCAGCTGTGCTTGGGATGAAACCATGATGGGTGAAATGCTAGAGTGTAGGCAGAGGACGTGAGGGGCAGAGGTAGGTTAGAAGTGAGGGAAACTGTTTAGCTAGCAGGCAGATGAGAGGTATATTAAGAGGGAGACTCAGAGGCAAGGAGGTAGGCTTTTAGTTTGGTTTTGAACACATCTGTGTAGACTGTATCTCAGATGTCTGGAACAAAAGAATTTCATGCAAGTAGAGCAAGAAGAGAGAAATAGCAGAAAAGAGAGGAAGCACAGGAAGGGCAGGGAGCCACAAGGGTATTTGAGGAGGCAGAGCAGAGATTAGATAGGGGAGTATAGATACATGGGTGCCTTACAGTGGATAGATTTATTAACCAGGAGAAGACATTTACATCTGGCCCTGTTTTGCATCATCAGCCATCCAGCCTGATGACGATATGAGGAGGTAGAAGTGAAGTGAGGGATATGAGAGAGAATTCTCCAAAATGGCTAATTTCCCTTACCCACTGAGTCCCTCAGCAGCTTTGCTGGATTTCTATGATTTATTTCTTTCACCTGGTAAGAGTTTGAGCCTTTTTTCCTATGTGTTTTGCTGTGTGTGTTTAACATCTTTGTGTTCATAGACTGTGGAGCTTCACCTACTCCATAGGCATCATCTTCTTTTACTGTGTGTTACACAGCACATTCAGTACAGTGACACAGGGTTGTCTTTTTAGACTTCCCAACTCAGACTCCATTTTCTGGGACTGACTACTGACTACTGTCTCCCTGAACATGTAAAGTTGCCATTGACTTTATTAGTCTTTCTAAACTCACAGACCCAGTACAAACTATCTTTCATAGAATCCTGGAAAAGGTTAATAGTTATCCCTTTTTGTCTGTTTCTCATGGAACATTGTTTCGTTCCCCTTTCATTAAGATTTGGCTGGTGTCAGTGGTAACTACCCTATTTTTCCTAAAACGGTTATTTTAAATAGCCTTGGTATTGTTTTAGGGTATCTTGTAGCCTCAAACTTAAACTTGCTTGACCATATGCGTTTTTATAAAGTTCCGGCTGGGTTTATTCGCCATTTCTTTTTCTAAAAGTCTTTCTCGTGTTTTACTCTTCGTGCCAAACCAGGTTTGGTTCCTTTGTTCACCGTCCTTTCAGGGGTTTCTGCACAGACGCCCTCCTTAGGCACCTGAATGTCTGAGGGGGACAGGATGTGAGGGAGGGGTTTAGGACTCCCTGCAGAGGGTCTCCTTGGAGACCCATGTCGCACTCTGATATGATTGGCTGTGGTGACTGTCCCGGCGGGACAGCCATCCTGCTGTGTGATTGACAGCCAGGCTGTATAAATGGGGGAAAACTACATAAAAAGCAGGCCTCTGGGGCTGGAAAGGCGCCACTGGATCGAAGAGAAGTTGACAGAAAAGGACCTCTACCACGACTGAACATCCCGGTGAAGCCCTGCTGCGGGTCCGATCTTCAAATGAAAACAGGGAATATCTGAAAGGAATCTTCTCCCCTTGAGCTGGTGGGAAGAACCAGTTTACCAAACTGCAAGCCAGGCCTCCCTCCTCTGGTCAAATTTGCTGTACAGAGCTACAGTGAACCGGATAGCCAGGAGGAACGAACCCAACTTGGGTTTTAAGGAGTGCCCATTTTATTCATCGCTTTGCCCTGCTGCTGGTTTCTTCCCTGGGCAGTGCAGGACCCTCCAGTCTTTCTCTTTCTTGTCAGTCCGACAGTCACTTCAGAGACTGTGAGCCTACAGGATCTGCCAGGAAGGTCTGTCTCAACTACAGGATTCTTCTGCTCTAAAGGTACTGTGCTAACCCGGTTGTTCGTTTCGTCCAGCCGCTATGAAAGTGTGTGAAATCTTTTGCAAATCCGAGGGCTTGTCCTTCTCTAATCTTTAAAGTAACTTTTCGCCTGACCAACTTCGTTCTGAACTCTTGGCAAAGACTTAACAGCGAACTACTCTGAACTGTGTGATCCTCTGCAAAGACTTTGGTCCATTGACTTTGGCCATGGCCTCTTGATTTTATTTTCCTACTGTAGTCCCCTTTTCTATATTGCCTTGCTTACTTACTTGTTGGTGCTGCTCAACTTCTGTCGAACCTTGTATTTCCCTCCCTTTTTATTTCTGGAGTGCCATTTTGCTCACACTTCATTTTGAGCTTAACTTGACCAGAATTTATTAGGTGTGGTGTAGTGTATTAGAAGCGTGATTTTTCAACTGCTTGATAATAGTGAAATGTTTAATAACTGATGTGTAAATAAATGTATATTCTTTTACTCAGAAACCTTGAGTCAGTGTTTGTTTGAATCATAGTAATTGCTGTCCTTTGTGTAACTTTTGATACTGCTCTTTACTCTTGAGATAAGTCTGGCTGCTCAGCCATTGCTACCACTTTACTGTGTAGTACAGGCTTGTACCAAAGGTGAATTTGTACTGTCAATTGTAGTCCTAATTGTGTGTGGTGTTCCCTAAGGGTACTGCATTGAATTTTGCCTAACACTTGTGTACAGTGGTGAGGATCAAGTATAGTGATTACACTTAGGGGGTAATTCATAGATTTCAGCGCATAGGCAGCACACGCGAGCAGCGCAGAGAGGGAGCGTGCGCCAGCATGCGCCATCTGTGTCCGCTAAACAGCATTCTGGCGCACCGCGTATTCATGGAATTTCAAAGCCATTTTGAGCGCTTGCGCAGATAACATCCTGCAGCGCCAGTTATGCCCCCAAGAACTCCCCTTGCGCAAGGAAAAGGCATTGAAATCCCCAATGCAGCGCAAAGGGCTGCGCTAACCCTGCACCAGTTTACAGGGCTGGTACATTGTAATCGCGTGAAAATACTATGGGTACTCCGCTCACGGCAGCCAAAAGCGTGGACATGTACTGGTGCACCCCTCAGAATATGTGTACCCTGCTTGTGTCAGGTAAATTGTGCAGAAAAAGCACCCACCTGTGGCGTGGGCTGCCTGCGGGGCATGGCCAGGGTGGATGGGCTGCCTGTGGAGCATGGGGAGGGTGAGTGGGCTGTCTGTGGGGCATGGCCATGGTGGATGGGGTGCCTGCGTGTATTTCGGGGGTGCGCAGGAAGTATCACACGCTATAGGCCTTGTGCGAGCGGGATACGTGTATTTCGGGGGTGTGCGGTAAGTCTTACACGCGATAGGCCTTGTGCGAGCAGGGTATGTGTATTTAGGGGGTGCGCGGGAAGTTTTACACGCAATAGGCCTTGGGCGAGCGGGCTACGTGTATTTCTGGGGTGTGCGGGAAGTTTTACACGTGATAGGGCTTGGGCGAGTGGAGTACATGTATTTCAGGGGTGCGCGGGAAGTTTTACATGCGATAAGGCTTGGACGAGCGGGGTACATGTATTTCGGGGTTGCGTGGGAAGTTTTACACGTGATAGGCCTTGGGCGAGCGGGGTACATGTATTTCTGGGGTGTGCGGGAAGTATCACACGCGATATGCCTTGTACGAGCAGGGTACGTGTATTTTCAGGGGGGAGTTTTACACGCGATAGGCCTTGGGTGAGCGGGGTACGTGTATTTCTGGGGTGCGCAGGATGTTTTACACGCAATAGGGCTTGGGCGAGCGGGGTACGTGTATTTCAGGGGTGCGCGGGAAGTATCACACACGATAGGCCTTGTGGGAGCGGGGTACGTGTATTTGGGGGTGCGCGGGAAGTATCACATGCGATAGGCCTTGTGCGAGCGGGGTACGTGTATTTTGGGGTTGCAGAGGAAGTTTTACACGCGATAGGCCTTGGGCGAGCGGGGTACGTGTATTTATGGGGTGCACATGAAGTTTTACACGCAATAGGCCTTGTGTGAGCGGGGTACGTGTATTGCTGGGGTGTGCGGGAAGTTTTACATACGATAAGCCTTGGGCGAGCCGGGTACGTGTATTTTGAGGGGTGCGCTGGGAGTTTCACATGCGTTTTCCCTAGCGTGAGAGGGGTACGTGTATTCTGAGGGGTGCGCAGGGAGTTTCACACTCGATTTGGCAGTGTGGTCCCTCCCTGGTGTGTTCCTACCCCCCTCCCCAAGCCCCACAGGCAGCCCATCACCCCTGGGCATGCCCCGCAGGCAGGCCGCATGGCACCATGCACCTGGGAGAGTTCAGACATGTCCCCCATTGACGGGCACCTGTCAGCAGGGCCCGACTCATGTCCCCCCACCCACTCACCCACCCAGCAGTTACAGGCACCTCCCAGCAGGCCCTGAATCATGTCCCCCCACCCACTCACCCACCCAGCAGTGACAGGCACCTGCCAGCAGGCCCCAAATCATGTCCCCCGGCACCCCCATCCACCCAGCAGTGACAGGCACCTGGCAGCAGGCCCCGACTCATGTCCCCCCACCGACTCACCTACCCAGCAGTGACAGGCTCCTGCCAGCAGGCCCAAAATCATGTCCCCCGGCACCCCCACCCACCCAGCAGTGACAGGCACCTGCCAGCAGGCCCCGACTCATGTCCCCCCACCCACTTACCCACCCAGCAGTGACTGGCACCTGCCAGCAGTCCCCGACTCATGTCCCCCCAACACGTCAACACGATCCAAAATCATGGCCCTTATGGTCACCCAAACGCCACCCCAGTCCAAACACCCAACCAAGTATTACATTCACCCCACATTGAAATCCCCATTACATGATACATCCCAAATGGCAAGTATGCACATCAATACATGTCCATCACACACACACAATGGGTGCAAGTGAATGAGAAAACCCACATCGTGACATGCATGAAACCAATGAAAGAATACCACACATTGAAGTATGAAACACAAATGTATTAAACACAAAAGCAAGGGAATTAAATGAAATCACACAATAATGGAAATAATAAACAAAATGCTGCATGTCCAAAATAATAGAAAAGAAATGTATGAAAGCAGATTCCAAATAAATCTGAATGAAAATGGGTCCAAAGTGTCCGTCCCTCAAACCAAATACAAAGGTAAAAAATAAGACAAATCCATTCATCCATGGTAAAATAAAAAAATAATGAAGTGAAATCCAGTCTTCAACTATATACAAAGTACTAATCCAGGGTCCATGAGCCCAAATATTCAAAGGAAACCTACAAAAAACCCTACCTAATAAACAACTATATACAAAAAGGTGGGGCATAGTCCAAGCGCCCCAAATGAAAGAAAAACAGAAAGGAAACCTAACACTAATTAACTATATACAATGGCGACGGGCAAGTACTATGGCTCACTTGTTGATTTCTCGGGCCAGGGCATCATCAAACTCCCGTTCTACATCGTGGTGGCTGGCCTGCTCCATGGACTGAGGTTTCGCAGGGATAAAGCCATGTCCACCTCCAACTCCCTGCAAATTGCCTCGAGGCACTCAGCCCGCCTCAGCGCCCTGCGCATGGAGTTCTCCGCCCTGACCATAGTGAGCCATGCCTCTTCTGCCTGCCGCCGCTCCGCATCTATTTGCTGGACCAACCACTGCCACACGGAAGACACTCCCAATCCAGGGTCCTCCTGCCCTCCGGCCGATGCCTGCCCCTCTGATGTTGATGGCCCCGAGCCATTATCACTCCCACCTTGAGCCTGCTGCTGCCGTGCATGTGCCCTGCCTCTTGATGCCTACACATCCTCCTTCTGCTGGGGTCCAGTCGTTGGGGTGGTCATCGCTCCCCGACCTCCGACTCCCGACTTTGGCAGGGAGTGTCCTCCACCAGCCTGGGCGCTGGGTCAGAGGCAGCTCCACAGGGTACACAGGTGAAACTTGGGCCGGAAGATGGCACGGTGGACGACTGGCGCATAGGGGGTTCACTTGAGGAGGGGGTCGGTACAAGGTCCAGCACACTGAGGAATCCAGCACTGGTGACCCGTCCAAGTAGGTCGACGCGGTCAAAGAGGCATCCCAGATAACGTGCAGAATCTTCACGAAAACCCGGCAGGTCATCTCGGATGCCCCGTTGACTCAACGCCATACCAGCCAGGACAGGCTAAACACGGTCCCGGATTGCCACGTCTGTAGGGAAAGGAAGGCCAGTTGTTGTGCGTGCAGCCGCTCCCTGAAAACGGGTCTGGACGAAGGCATCCCTGCTGGTGCGGGATTATGCAGTCACAGGATCGGGGACAGGATTACACACAGGCACCTCCGCGGTGGCCTGTGCTGCCTCCCGTCCCTGCCCCTGGACTGCACCACTAGCACCAGTGGAATCCCCCCCCTCCAGACCCCGTGTGTGTCCCTTCCACGGCCTCCTCCTCAACCAAACCCACCAACAACCTGGATGACCCTGTGCCATCTTCCTCCATCGGACCCTGTGGGGTCTCAGCTGCCCCTTCTGCTGACGAGGAGTCCATCTCCGACCTCCACCTCTTGGACCTACCCTCGGCCGCTGTGGACACGGACGTGGCACCAGACTCCTCACTCCCCGACGAGAAGACAACCTGGGAGGGGAGCCGGGCCTTGTGTCTCCGGCTGGCGGTGCAATCCCTGCCGCTCCTTCATCAGTTGATGCTGCAGACAGGGAGAGATAGAACACAGGCATCAGGGCACTGTACAGTGGTCAGATACACACATGACAGTTGCACATGAGTGGCAGTGTCAAATGTCACACAAGGCATCACACTCCCTAACACACATATAATTTCAAATCACACACATGCGCAAATCAACAGGAATGTTGCAGCAGGCAGCACCATTCATACACATACAACAACATGAGCAGCCGAAGGTTAGCCTGATGTCACATGTAACACGGGGAGTGCAGA
This sequence comes from Ambystoma mexicanum, assembly GCF_040938575.1. NCBI lineage: Eukaryota > Metazoa > Chordata > Amphibia > Caudata > Ambystomatidae > Ambystoma > Ambystoma mexicanum. Next base: position 657,314,655 of record NC_090932.1, on the reverse strand, counting down.
ACACATGTACACACGCCACCAGACATACATGCATCTGTATATCTCCACCACCTGTCGCACTGATATCATCGCCATCCATGTCACATCTGCCAATCAGCCTCCTACATGTCAGTGTCACAAGCATCCATGGTGTATCACAGTTGCACACTTGTCAAATACACACACATGCACATGTACATAGTGCAGATATATGCAGGTGGAAACAGCATCCATGTGTGACACCACAACCATGCCACAGTACATACACAGAAATTGAAACATGTGTGCACCCATACATGCATTCGGCCAGCATGCCTTTGAACATATACACCATTGATGTGTCTCACACATGACAGGACTCACATGCGGCAGGCTCATGTCCCTGTACATACACATCCACACATGTGCCTACAAAGACATACGTCCAACCTGCAAACTCCTGGAACACCTCAACATGCACAGCGTCCAATCAGTAAGCATGTACACTTACTGCTCGACTCCGGACGGGTCTACCTCTCAAGGACCTGGAGGTGGAGCACTGGGTGTATACATTCCAGGACCCTCATCTGGTTGTTTGTAAGGCGGACCCGGCACCCCTCAGCATCCGCTGCCTTCAAGAGGTGCCGGGCGTTGTTGAGGGTCCTGGACCTGAAGTCCTCCCAGCACTTCCGGATGTGTTGAATGTCACGGGCTGCCACCCCCTCCATGTTGATGGCAGCCACAATGTCCATCCAGATCCTCTTCCATCCTTCATTGTCGGCGCGTGAGCTTCCAAAGAGGGCATCATACTGCCCGAGGACTTGCTCCACCAGGATACCAACTTAATTGGCACTGAAGCCGGTAGCCCTCTGCCTCTCTGGCTGGGGGTTGCAGTGGTGCCAGATGGTGTTGTGTCTGACATGGCAACCCCAGAGGCAGTTGTGGGTGGGAAACTGGGACCTGGGGCTGGGCTATGGAGCGATGGAATACCTGTCGGGATCTTCTGTTCCAGCAGGGGTGGTCACAGCAACTGGACCCCTGCAGATGGATGACATGCAGGCACCAAATAGCAGGGCACATGCCCAGCAGGCAGGCAGGCAGCAGCAGATGGCAGGTGAGAGCATGCTCGTGGCTCTGCAGGGCAGGAAAATGGCCTTCTGGGCAGGAGCATGGTCTTCCGTGTGTTGTTGCGTGGCCAGTTTGATACGGAGTGATTTGGCACGTGAAAAAAACTGCATGTCAGCGTGTAATTCGAGGAAAGGCCCTTAGCGTGTAAGCCCATCTGTGACCTGATGCGCAAGGGCGTTTCCCTCAACACAGGTGCATGTTGATTGTACACATGCAAAAACTGAATGTCCAGGTGTCACTGCGTGTAATTGGAGGAAAGGCCCTTAGCGCGTACGCGCGTAAGTGACGTCGCCCGTATGGGCTGGGTTAAAAGGTACTCATAGGATGCCATTTTCTTGTACGTGCTTTTTGTGGAGAGCGAGCGGGTGATTCTTGTACTTCTTGTCGGTTTGCACGCGATTACTTCACAACGGTTCCAGTTCGTACTCCTTGTATACTCAGACAGCGTTCAATTCTTCTTTTGGCAGGGTGTTGCCAACCCGCACACTCACGTTTTTTTCACATTCTTTTTCCAGGTAGACGGTGAGTCGTGCACGTATTTTTCAACTGTGGTTGCCCCCACGTGTCGCGTACCCATTCAGAAGTCATTGTAGCCGGCATGTACCACGTGTACACTTATTTTTGTGTTACTGGGTGCCACAGCGTAGTGCGGGTTCTCTCTTCCACGCACGTGGGCTACCAGGGGTCGTGTGCACATTAAATTTTGTTTTTGGGGTGCCTGAGCATTGCGTGACCTGTAATCTTCCCTTAGGGGTCACAGACAGCCTTCTTGTACCCTACCCCTTTCACCCCAATTGCCCAGGACAATTGTTTACTGCACCTCCCATTTGCATAACAACATCAGTGCCATGGTTGGGAGGCGACCAACCAGTAAGGGAGGCAAAGGTGGCCGACCTCCAAGAGGTGGGCGTGGTAGGGGACATGGCCAGGATGTGCAGGGTGGCCCAAGCGGCCAGTGTATGGAGGACCAATCAGGGACACCTATTCCCCCTCCCCCTAATGGGTCGGAGAGATGTAGCTGAGACCATCCCAGCTCAGGCCTTCTTAACCCGGCCCATATTGTCAACCGAACCAGCACAGGATGACTCCCAGGGTGACTTCCGTGTCACCAAGTCAAAGCCACGTGTGGCGGTGAAAGTTGCTGTCACCAGGCCACGTGGATCTGGGGCAGCAATGTCATCTGCTGCCCCAAGTAGCCAGGGTGAGGAGGCTGCAGGGGCAGCTGCAGCTCAATCCACCACTGGTCCGAGTCTCCCAGCTGGGACAGTGTTGGTCCAAGTCCATCACATCGAGGTTGGTCCTGCCAACATCACCCAGCAGCCAATGCCTGCATTGAGACCTTTGGCATTCGTGCCTTTGGCTACTTCCAGTGCCCAGTCCACCTGCGCTTCAGCCCCTACAAACCAGAGCGGCGTAAGCCACTCAGGGTCTGCACCACCTTCCAAGAGGAAGAAGGGGGCTTTTGCGGTACAAGCTGGGACCCCAGACACGGCTACCCACTATGGCACGTCAAGGAAGCCTAGTTTCAATGATGCAGAACTAGACACACTTGTAGGCTATGTGTCGACTCATGGCCGTGAAATGCTGGTGACTGCAGGGTGCAAGACTACGACTGCTCAACGTAGGGCCCACTGGCAGTGCATCGCGGAGCAGATTAGTTCCTTTGGATTTGTGAGGCGCACAGCTGATGATTGCTCTAAATGGTGGAATGACCTCAAACGCAGAGCAAAGAACAAGCTGGCTTCCAACCATGCCTCTACTCTGGTGACTGGCAGTGGGTCTCCACCAGAGGAGGAAGTACTCACAGAACATGAGTCTATTGCTGGAGGCTTCATCACAGAGGATCAGATCCAAGGCGTGGGAGACCTACCAGATCTTTAGGCAATGTCCGGTGAGTGGCCATGCATGTGTGTGCAAACCATGTGTATGTTGCTTGGGTGATGTGTTCTGATTGAGTGCCAGGTGAGGGTGTGTAGTCATGACTGGTATGGGTCACCCATGTGGTGCCTCCAAACCATACCCCGGCCTTGGGTTTCCGTTTTCAAGTATCCCTTCTGACCGCAGTAGACAATTTGCACCAGATTACTGCACTTGCCCTTCAACTGCCATCTTGCCACAACATTGTTCATACTGTTTTCCTGTTCATTCTGCCTGATTGATGAAATGCTTAGCATTTTTACCACACATTTTTGTGCCGTTCTGCCCATAATGTAACATGATTCAGACATAGATTACACCCGACAATGACCCACATTAGTTACCTTATTATGGAAATGATTTCATCAATCAGGCTGATTGAGTAATGTGCACCTACACGTGGCCTGCACACAATCACTTTGGGGCCTTGTTTGAATGTGGAAGATGACAATTGTCTTCTGTCATGTCGAAGTGACCAACCATTGATGCATCTATGTGCCTGCCATCACTACATCAGTGAACACTGGCTTTGCTGCAGCGTGTGGCACATGCGAGTTTTGTCACACTATTTTTCATTTTCGATTTCAGTATGTCCATCTCAAATGAATGGGTGACAGTACTGATTTGCTACCATCTGTGTGTCCTTGTCAAATCTGCCATGGCTATGGTACGTGCCATCTGTGTGCTGGCATGTGTCATGTATGTGGATTGTCCATCCCACTCACAGGCTGATGTGTGATGCCAGTGCTATTCAGCATGCAGCAAATGTGTTGATTTTCCATCTTGGAGTCCTCAGTGTCTGGTTTTGCCTCCCCTTCCAACTCATTGCCAGTGCATGCATGCCAGAGTTATTGTCATGTGTGACATGTGTCTTTTATGTACTGGATGTCTGCCTCGTCATGCCTACGTGTGTGGGCTATGGTGGTCATGCCTGTTTTAATTACTTTTCATTTATGTTTTTGCAGGTGATGAGGCACTTGATGCTGTTGAGGAGGAGGAGATGGCACAGAGGCGACAGTACTCAGAGCCACAACCGGGCACCAGTGGAGGACGTGGGGTGGTGGTGGGTGAAAACCCATTACTCATGCAGACCATACTGTCCACGGGTGTCTCTGGGTACACCTCCGGAGACCTCTATGAATCAGGTGCTGAATCACACATTGACACATATGTCCCATCGCAGCTGAGTGTTTCTGGCAGGGATGCTGTTCTGTCCAACCCACATGCACTGGGGGTAGACCCCTCTTTGGGGCATTCAGTGTTGGAAAGTCTGTCTGTGGTGGTTACGGATGCAGGGTCACACTCCACAATATTTGATCCTGTTCCTGGGCCAGCAGATCAAAGGAAGAATGCAGTCCTGTAGCCTCAGGCAGTACCAGCACAGCAAGGTGCACATCACTTTGCCCCAAACAGGTGTGGTGCCTGCCAACGAGGTGGCCGTGCACCACCAGGCAACACTGTGTGGGAGAACTCCATGTACACTATAGCAGCACAACAGGGGGCATTGTGTGAGATGATGGCTCAGGCCGTGGATAGGGTGGCCACTTCCATTCTCACCCTGAAAGGCAGGTAGAGGTCCAGAAGCAGGCAACAGTGTCCATTTGCCACTCACACAGGGAGGACATGCTGGCATGCAACAGGGACCAACGGGCTGGACTGGAGACTGCGCACAGCCATATCTGCAGAGTCACAGGAGAACAGGGATGCCCTGAGGTTAGAACACAGGTCCCTCAGAGATAGTCTGGGTGAACTTGAGGTGTCCCTGAGTACAAGGTCAGAACAGCAGCTGGAGCAGCTGACACGCAAACTCTCAGCTGAGCTCCAGGCAACCCATCAGGAGATCCGGGCATCACGCGAGGCCATGCAGGCAGAAATGCATGCTACCTGTGAGGTGCTGCATGGGGATCTCCGTATTATCATCCTGCAGAACTAAACTTTCCACGCCTGTATGCTTGCTGCCATGGAGGAGCATGCCAAGGCTTTGCGTGGTCTACCTCCCATATCACGCCCACCTTCTGATGTAGCACCAGAGGGTGATGACAGCGACAGCAGTTCTCAGCAGTTCTCCCACTGTAGAGTAGCCATGCAGGCCATGAGCCCATGGAGGGTTTTTTTTTCTCAACATCCATGCATGTGGGTGTTGGGGTGCACCCTGTACCTTGTCCCTCCTGGGTGCCCCCCCCAGTCCACACATGGCCATTGTTTTTGTTTTTTTATTTTTTTATGTTACTGTTTGTTGCTTTGTGTGGCTCTCATAGGCATCCACTTTGTATTCCAGCTGGGCACATGCAGGCTTGTCCTGTCTTTGGGTTAGAAACTTGGGTTCCTGACACACACACCCCTCCTGCTTCCCCTTTCCATGGGCTCGCAAAGGGTGGGACCAAGTGACAGTAACTTACACAGTGACATTGGGCTTCCATAAATTGTGTGGGCAGTCTGTAGTCCAAACTGTGTATGCATCCCTAGTGGGGATTGTTGTTCAATTCTCCACTGCATGGTGGATTTATATATGGTTCTACATCCATGACTTTTTCCTTAAATACATATACCTTCTTCATGTCTTAACAAGCCCGTCTCCTTTGCAGATGCAGTTCATGTTGCATGCAGTACACTGACAAATTTGCCTACCAGCAACACTCTGCAGTTGGAAGGGGTCGATATGCTGCCTTAGTGAGGTTGTGACACTTGCGCTACTTTAATTTTTTACTGTCATATGTTGCCACTGTTTGATCCTGTACTGATGTTTTGTCTTGCTGGTAAGTATTTGTTCATGTGTGTTGTTTTTTATTCATTACTGAGAGGAAATTGTCTGTGGCCTGTTTCCATTTGGGAAGGGCACTTTGTGACACTTGTGTCATGTGTTGTGCATTCATTTGGTTGCTTTCACATTGCATGCCATGCCATGGTGTGTTGGGTAGCTGAGATGGGGAGGGGTTGGGTGACATGCCACTATTTTGATGTGGTATTTTGCAAGGGGGTAGTCCTTCATACTGCATGAATATGTACCTTTTACTGACACATCATTGGGTGTCTTTAAGTAGCTCGGGGAGCACACAATGTAGCACTTCCAGGTGAACAATCTCAGGCTGGTATGGTTGTGACAGTTGACTGTCCCTTTTGTCATCATCATTGATTGGCAGCTGGTATGTGCCATGCCTGTGTGCACTCCACAGGGGTGGGATTTTAGGTGAAGTAATTTGCCACAAGCTGGGTACGGGCTGCCTCACCACGTGCCCTTTCACCTCCAATGCGAGGCGGCCGTCCATGTGATTGGGGACGTGGGGGCACCAACATGTCCACCGGCAAGCCACGCCGGGTTGCAATGTTGTGCAGGACACATGCTGCCACTATGATCCTGCACACTACTGGGGGCTCATAGAGCAGCTGCCCATCACAGCGGTCAAGGGAGCGAAAGTGTGACTTGAGTACTCCGAATGTGCGCTCCACTATGCCCCGGGTTGCTATATGGGCTGTGTTGTATCTTACCTCGGGTGGTGTGGTGGGGTTCCGAATTGGTGTCATCATGTAGGTGCTCAGAGGGTAGGCACTGTCCCCTGGGGAGATGATAATGTTTGTCATTAGTGGGGTTTTCACATTTCTCAGTGTCTGACATGCATGCATGTGCAGAGGCATTTATACTCACCAATTAGCCATGTGTCGCCATGCCGCCCAGCTTCCAGGTCCTGGTTTAGGAGTGACATTCTGAATATGAAACTATCATGGCTGGACCCTGGATAGTTGGCATATGCTGAGGTGATGATTCCCTTGGCATCACATATAACCTGCACGTTGATGGAAGGCCAGTGCTTGCGGTTTCGATGTGCTCAGTGGCCCTGGGAGGACGTAGAGCCACATGGGTGCAATCAATGGCACCTAGCACTTTGGGGAATTGTGCCACCCCGTAAAAGTCCTTGACGACAGCCTGCCTTTCTGCAGGTGTTCTGGGCATGTAGGTCCATATTTCACAACTATATTGTCAGGTTTTAGACAGTGTTTTAATCTTTATAATGATGCAGCAAAAGTAATGATATTCTTATTGTTTACCATATGAATTATGCTTTTTGTCTAACAAATTGTTATTAATAAAAATGTATTTTTTGCTTATGTGACAACCCCTGCTCTGATCTAATTATTACTGTAAGCTGTTGGTATATACCGGACATATGCTTCCTCACTGTATGTCACACCGCTGCAATGTATAATACTGTTTCTCTGTAACTATACCAACCAGGGCAAATGGTTTATGCTTTTTCTTGGGCCGCTTATTGTAACCCTCAAGCAATCCTTCTTAAGTATCCTTGATAGCGCCTCTAAGCCCGTGGGCTGCAGTGCACTCTACAAATCCAAAATAAATAAAATATGCTGAGTATCTCTATTGTTTAAAAGGAAACCTGTACCTCCCATACACCTGATCATCACGCATCCCAAAAAGGCTGGTCCTGGGTAAAAAAATGCAGGGCCTGGCTATCCTCCACCTCCTGCGGTGTCCCACGACCACTGCTGCGAGGAACGGTATATTCATTGTAGCATATGAGCTTGTTTGTTGTTTGCGCGCACTTTTATCCTGCGCGAGGCCGCTTACACCTACTTCCTGTTGGCGTACGTGTTTCGGATTAGCGTGTCTTTTTTGATGCACGGCTTTCCCCTGTTCGATTCCATGAATATGAGTTGTTAGCGCGCATGTGGGCGTTGCGAGCATTTACCTCCTGTACTTCCCCTGTAATGCCCACATTTTCACGCGTTGTTCCCCATTCCATGTGTTACGCCCGGTGTTCCAGCCACTTTTCTTGTGTGCGCTACACGTTTAGTAACGTGTGCGCATGCATGTGCCACCCGCGCATTCCATGAATCGATGAACGGCTGTGTCCGCGGCTTTAGCACGCGTGCGCTGCAATTTTCATGCTTGCGCTCCCCTTTTCGGCGCACATTTATTCCATGAATTACCCTGTTAGAGTGCTGCTATTACCTTGGATCAACTAACCACAAGGCTAAACAACACTAAAAAGCAATATTAATCATGTCTCATATGGAATGCTACAGTCAGGAGACCCTCTTTAGTTGCACAGTGGATTATCTGAAAAATCTGTGTAGAGAAAGGAATCTCTCTCTTAAAGGCAAAAAAAGTCTGAATTGATTGAAAGGTTGTTAGAGAAACAAAGTCTGGAGGGTGGGTCTGAAATACCTAACCCCTCAGCAAATGTGGAAAATGATGAGGAGGATAATGTGTCTATTATTGAGTTAGATGAAACAGGTGTGTCCCACAATGTAGGCCTCACTGCTCCTTTACCTGCTCAGCAACCTCAACCTTTGTCCACTGGGACCCCTACAGGTCCTACACTCAGTCCTGAATTCATTGCTCTAGAAAAGATGAGGCTTGAATTGGAATTTAAACGGTTAAATGCTCAAACTGAACAAAAGCATCAAGAACTTAAGCTCAGAGAAATGGAGATGAACCATGCCTTAGAAATGAAAATGTTGTCTTTTGAAAATGCTTATCTCCCAGAGTCTTCTAGGTCTTCTAGTACTAAGAGACCCTGTATGCCTAAATAAATTGTGGGTATGTATGAGGCTAAGCTTGATATTTTGGATTGGTTGGCAATGTTTGAATATAACCATGGAAATCAAGACATTACAGGGAATCAGTTGCTTCATTGGTTCTTCTCTAGGGTAACCACTTTTGCATCTGATGTTGTGGTGGAGTTGGATAGGATGGTATATGAGTGTGTGAAGCTAGCTTTAGTTGCTAGATTTGGGAAGACTGCTTCCCAGTACCTTAAGAGGTTTAGGACCCTCAAAAAGCATATTGGTACCCCTTGGACTACATGGGTGTGTGAATGTTTGAAAAACTTACATAGTTGGGTTAAGGGTTACAGAGTAAACACTTATGAAGGTAGGAGGAATCTTGTTATGTACGAGTCAATTTATGATGCCTGCTCTCCTGAGCTCAAACAGCACTTGGCTGATTCTAAAGAGATAGATCCAAAGAAGTTAGCTAAGGTTGTTGACTTGTGGGTTGCCAACGGGGCCACTCACAAGGATTCTGGGGCAACTCAGAAGAAAGATGAGGGAAAGCAGCCAAAGAAAGATAACAAGGTGAATTCAAATGCCTCCAGTCCAAAAGAGGGTCACAAACAGCAACGTAAGGGTAAACCACCATGGAAACCAAATCAGGCTAGTGTACCATCTGGACCCAAACCAGATGGAGGTCAGAGCAAACCCCCATTCATCAAGACATTTGGGAAATGTTATGTTTGTGGGTCAACTGACCACGTGAAACGGGATCCCAGATGTAAAGGTAAAGCTTCAGGGGTCCACACTGTCTCCTTAGCCTTCTGCCCAGAGGAAGAAGTACCTATGGCAAGTGGAAAGTTTCACCTCCTAGCTGATGAACCCATGAGAGTCTCAGCTAGTGTTTCTTTAGTGTCCCTGGGCTCGTGGGAACAACAGAATTTAGATGTCTATAATTCCATCCCAGATAATACTAAAGAGTATTATAAAGATAGTGTTCATGTGAATGGCCAGGAGACTCATTTCTCAAGGTGGAGGATGTTGCTAAGGCACCCAGACGCCTCACCAAGTTAGCTGGGGGCTCTGTGCAAATGCTTCCCCAGTTAGCAGCTCTCATCCAGTGTAATGATATGACTGTCAAAATACCTGTTAGTGTGCAGAGTGAAGTGCCCGGGAGAGTCCTGTTGGGTAATGACCTGAAAACCCTTGGAGTTGTGTCTAGTACCCGCAAATCTCCCAGTAAAAGGAAACAGGAGCTCACTAGGCCTGCAAGGGAGAGGACCTTGAGAGGCTCTCCAGAGGAGTTGATAGTGGAAACTATTGCTCACATTCCACAGGAGTTGCTCACTGCTATTTCTGGAAAGAAAGAGGCAAAGGGGAAACCCAAGACCTGCAAGAAGAAGACAGATGGCAACCCTGTGCTACCAAAAAGGACATCCCTAAGATTGTCCAAGGTCACACCTGTGACTCCTCCACCTGCTGAGGCAGAGTTTGAGGTACAACCCTGTGTAGTTGATCCAGATTCTGAAGAGTCAGGTCTGGAGGAAGACACTGCTTTGTTGGAGATCCTGACCTTGTTGACCATCCTGAGCTGCAGTCTTTACTGGAAGAAGGTGGACCCAACAGGGCAGAATTCAGCAGAGGACAAAGACTTGATGGGCAAGAAGTTGGAAAGCATAGGTTGAGCTGGGAAGATGGCCTCTTCTACAGTGAACCAACTGAGTCTATCCCTGGGCACTGCAAAAGAATTGTAGTGCCCCCAGCAAAAAGACTCCAATTCCTACAGTTGGCCCATGAGATACCTTTGGCTGGTCATTTGAGTTTCAAAAAGACCAAGGAAAGCCTCTCCTTATACTTCTACGGGCCTAAAATGGGTTCAGAAGTTGACAAATTCTGTAGGAGCTGTCACACTTGCCAAACCTCTGCCAAGAGTGGAGCCAAGAATGAGGCACCCCTGGTGTCTCTCCCCATGATGGGGGTTCCTTTTGAGAGGGAGGGCATCAACATTGTTGGTCACTTTGACCCTCCCAAATCTTCAGGAAACAGGTTTATCCTGGTTGGAGTAGACCATGCTACTAGGTATCCTGAAGCAATACCTATGAGGACTCTTAGGGCTCAGGATGTGGCTAAGGCTCTACTTGGTATTTTTACCAGACTAGGGTTTCCTAAGGAAGTGATATCCGACAGGGGATCCAGTTTTATGTCCCACTACATGCAAGCCATGTGGAAAAACTAACTGTGGTGTCACTTACACGTTCTCTACAGCCTACCATCCACAGACAAATGGACTGGTAGAGAGGTTTAATCGTACTATGAAGAGCATGATAGGTGCTTTAGAGGAACCCCTTAAAGGAAAGTGGGACCTTCTACTGCCATGCCTTCTCTTTGCTTATAGAGAAGTCCCTCAGGAGGGAGTTGGTTACAGTCCCTTTGAACTTCTCTATGGCCATCTAGTCAGAGGTCCATTGGCCCTGATTAATGAGGGATTGGAGAGTGTTCCTTCCCCCAAGCCAGTCAGAGTGACTGACTATGTGATGGGTCTCCAGAGGAAAATGTCACACATGATGGCAGAAGCTAGTGATAACTTAAAAGCAGGTCAGTCACTGGTCAAACATTGGCATGACCAGAAGGCCAGCATGGTTGAGTTTACTTAAGACCAGCTTGTACTAGTTATGATGCCAACAAGGCAGAGGGCCTTGCAGGACAAATGGATAGGACCCTACAAGGTTGTGGGCAAACCTGGAGAGGTGAACTATTTGGTGGATTTAGGCAGACCTAAGTAGGCTCCCAGAGTCTTTCACGCCAACCGTTTGAAGGCATATGTCTCCAGACCAGAAGAAGGAGCTTTGCTTCTAGCTTTAGCTTAAGAGGAGGAGGAGTGAGAACCTCTACCTGACCTCCTCAGAGGCCAACCTTTGGATGAGAACATAGAAGGGGTCAATCTCTCTTCTCAACTGGCATCTGAACAACAGGAGGAGCGCAAAGTTCTGTTAAATCAGTTTGCCTCCCTGTTTTCACTTTCACCAGGCTTGATCCCTTAGGGCCAGCATGATATTCTCACTGGTGACTGTTTACCTGTGAAAAGCAGAGGTTACAGAATGTCAGAACATGTGAGATCCTACATCAAAGGAGAGGTCAACAAGATGCTTGATCTCGGGTTATAGAGCCCTCTACAAGTCCATGGTCTAGTCTAGTTGTTCTAGGACCAAAGGCAGGATCCAAGGAGTTGAGATTATGTGTGAATTATAGAGCTCTAAATTCAGTCACTAAGACTGATGCCCATCCTTTGCCAAGGACAGGTGAACTGGTGGATAGACTTGGTTCAGGCAAGTACCTCAGTACATTTGATCTAACGTCGGGCTATTGCCAAATAGCCCTGACAGACCATGGCAACGAAAAAACTGCATTCTGAACCCCAGCAGGCCTCAACTAGTTTAAGGTTATGCCATTTGGATTAAAGAATGCACCTGCTACATTCCAAAGGATGGTCAATCAAGTTCTGAATGTGATGGAGGACTTCTGCATGGCATACTTGGATGACATTGCAGTGTTCAGCCCTACTTGCAAAGAACATGTTGATCACTTAGGATATGTTGTGCAGGCTCTTGAGCAGGCCCACCTGTCCATAAAGGCAAGCAAATGTCAAATTGGTCAGGTCAAAGTGATCTACCTTGGTCATGAGGTAGGCAGAGGTGAAATAAGGCCAATGCCTAGCAAAGTACAAGCTGTCCAAAACTGGGCCACCCCTACTACTCAAACCCAAGTGAGAGCTTTCCTAGGTCTCACTGGGTACTACAGGAATTTCATAGAGAACTATGGGACCTATAGCTTCTCCCTTGAATGTAATCTCCTCTCCAAAATACCCTAAAAAGGTTAGATGGAATGAGGAGTGCACTCAAGCCTTTGAAAGTCCGAAGAAAGCCCTTTGTCAAGCTCTAGTCCTAAGAGCTCATGATTATCACCAACCCTTCATTGTGCAGACAGATGCATCAAATACAGGTATAGGTGCAGTCCTTAGTCAACTGGATGAGCAAGATAGGGAGCACCCCATTTGCTTCATCAGTAGGAAACTGAAGGAACCAGAAACAAGGTGGGCAACCATAGAGCGTGAATGCTTTGCCATTATGTGGTATTTGAAGAAGTTTAGACCATACTTGTATGGAACTACTTTTGTGATTCAAACTGACCACCAACCTTTGAGATGGTTAATGCAAATGAAAGGGGAAAACCCAAAACTTCTAAAATGGTCAATCTGCCTGGAAGGGTTTAATTTCACCATTGAACACAGAGCAGGATGTCACCACCAACATGCTGATGGCCTCTCAAGGATGTTTTTAACTGACTAGAGTGAAGAGATTCATCCAGGAGTGGATTAAATCCTCCTGCCCCTTAGTCTGGGGGGGGCGAGTGTTAGGGAGAATTCTCTAAAATGGCTAATTTCCCTTACCTACTGAGTCCCTCAGCAGCTTTGCTGGATTTCTAGGATTTATTTTTTTCACCTGGTAAGAGTGTGAGCCTTTTCCCCACTCTTCCATGTGTTTTGCTGTGTGTGTTAAACATTTTTGTGTTCATAAACTGTGGAGACTCACCTAATCCATAGGCTTCAACTTTTTTTACTGTGTGTTACACAGCACCTTCATTGAAGTGACACAGGGCTGTCTTTTTAGACTTCCCAACTCAGATTTCATTTTCTGGGACTGACTACTGTCTCCCTGAACATGTACATTTGCCATTGACTTTATTAGTCTTTTTAAACTTACAGAACCAGTACAAACTATCTTTCGTAGAGTCCTGGAAGGGGTTAATAGTTATCCCTTTTTGTTTCTCATGGGACATTGTTTCATTCCCTTTTCATTAAGTTTTGGCTGGTGGCCGTGGTAACTACCATATGTTTCCTACCGTGGTTATTTTAAATAGCCTTGGTATTGTTTTAGGCTATCTTGGTAGCCTCAAACTTAAACCCGCTGGGCCATGCACGTTTTTATATGGTTCCGGCTTGGTTTATTTGCCATTTCTTTTTGTAAAGTCTTTCTCGTGTTTTACTCTGTGCAGCAAACCAGGTTTGGTTCCTTTGTTCCCCGTCCTTTTGCGGGCTTCTGCACAGAAGCCCTCCTTAGGCACCTAAATGTCTAAGGGGGACAGGTTGTGAGGGAGGGGTTTAGGACTTCCTGAACAGGGTCTCCTTGGAGACCCATGTGACACTCTGATAAAATTGGCTGTGGTGACTGTCCCAGCGGGACAACCACCCTGCTGTGTGCTTGACAGCCACTCTGTGTATGGGGGGAAACTGCATAAAATGCAGGTCTCTGGGGCTGGAAAGGTAGAGTCCTCACTGGATCAAGAGAACCGAAGAGAAGCTGACAGAAAAGGACCTCTACCACGACTGAACCTCCCGGTGAAGCCTGCTGCGGGTCCGAATCTTCAAACTTCAACGACAGGGAAGATCTGCAAGGAATCTTCTCCCCTTGAGCTGATGGGAACAACCAGTTTACCAAACTGCAAGCTAGGCCTCCCTCCTCTGGTCGAATTTGCTGTACAGAGCTACAGTGAACCGGATGGCCAGCAGGAACGGACTCTGCTTGGGTTTTAAGGAGCACACCTATTATTCATCACTTTGCTCTGCTGCTGGTTTCTTCCCTGGGCAGTGCAGGACCCTCCAGTCTTCCTCCTTCTTGTCAGTCCGACAGTTGCTTCAGGAACCGTGAGCCTGCAGGATCTGCCAGAAACATCTGCCTCAGCTACACATTCCTCTGCTCTAAAGGTATTGTGCTAACCCGGTTGCTCGTTTTATCCAGCCACGGTGAAAGTGTTTGAAATCTTTTGCCAATCCGAGGGCTTGTCCTTCTCTATTCTTTAAAGTAACTTTTCGTCCGACCAACTTCATTCTGTACTCTTGGCAAAATCTTAACTGTGAACTACTCTGAACTGTGTGATCCTCTGCAAAGACGTTGGTCCATTGACTTTTGCCCTGGCCTCTTGATTTGATTTCCTCACTGTAGTCCCCTTTTCTAGATTGCCCTGCTTACTTAATTGTTGGTGCTGCTCAACTTCTGTCTAACTTTGTCTTTCCCTCCCTTTTTATTTCTGGAGTGCCATTTTGCTCACACTTCATTTTGAGCCTTACTTGTCCAGAATCTATTGGGTGTGGTGTAGTGTATTAGAAATGTGATTTTTCAACTGCTTGATAATAGTGAAATGTTTAATAACTGATGTGTAAATAAATGTATAAATGTATATTCTTTTACTCAGAAACCTTGAGTCAGTGATTGTTTGAATCATAGTAATTGCTGTCGTTTGTGTAACTATTGATACTGCTCATTTTACTCTTGAGATAAGTCTGGCTGCTCAGCCATCGCTACCACTTTACTGTGTAGTACAGGCTTGTAACAAAGTAGATTTTGTAGTGTCACTTGTACTCCTAATGGTGTGTGGTATTCCCAAAGGGTTCTGCATATAATTTTGCCTAACAAGGGAGTTCAAAAAGAGTCCTGGTAGTGAAGTTAATTATAATGTTTTGGGGACAGAAAGCATAGTTGGGAAGACTGAAAGGAAGCTGGCACAGTAGTCCAGTTTAGAGACGACAAGAGTTATTAAGAGATGCTTGGTGGTGTTGAAAGGAAGGAGGTGCCTGATTTTCCTAATATTTAGGAGGTTGAGGCAAGCGGCTGTTCCAGATATTGAGATGAAAGTAGAAAAGGTCTGAGAACGATCATAGATGACACTGGGGTTTCTATCAAAAGAAGAGTAGCGGAGAGTGTCAGGTGACAACTGGGTACGCAAAGGATTAGATGAGAGAGAGAGCTTCTAGCAGGGAAGAAGAGCACCTCTGATTTGGTAGAGTTTAAACTCTGAGAGCGCAAAGCCATCAAATATATAATGTCAGAGAGACAGTTGGAAATTTTGATAGAGATTAGAGGATAGTTCAGGTAAAGAGAAGCAGGCTCAAGAAAGAGTTTTGTGGAACACCAACAGTTAGAGAGGTGAGTTGAGAGGTGTTGTGGCTCCAGGAGAAAGCTAATCGGTGATGTGCAAGGTAGGATTCAATACAGGCAAGGGCTTGATCCCAAATCCTAAGAAGAAAGAGAGTAGTAAGGAGATCAGTGCGATCGACAGTGTCAAAGGCAGAAGACAGGTCAAGAAGAATTTGAATAGAGAATAGGTTGGAGTGCTTAGCAAAGGCAATATAGTTGGACACATTCATGAGAGCAGCTTCCATGAGGTGAAAGGAGTGGCAACCTGCTTTTAGGGTGTCTCGAAGGTTGTGGATGTCTAAGTAATTGGTAACATTACTTAGCCATATGCATTCACTCTGCAGCACCAGCATACCTAGCGCAAAGGATCCACCCAGCCAGGTCCTCAAGACCAACTAGAACCCCCTATGCCAAACTACTCACCGTACCCATGGTAAAAAGAGTAAGAGCAGGGGGTGCCAGCTTCCCCTACCTAGCTGCCCTACACTGGAACGCCCTCCCCACTGCCCTGCGAGCTAAACCCTCACTCATCACCTTCCGCAAAACCCTGAAAACCACCCTATTTGCCTGATTCTCTACCCAGTTCTTTTATGCTCATCCCCTATATGAATATTTGAACTGTGTACACGCCTATGCATAACATGTGTTACATCTGTGTGCCCAATGTTGTAATTTATGCAAATTGTAACTAAGCCTGCTGCAAGTAACAGCACCACAATGCCCCTGGGCTGCCTGTGCGCTATACAAATGTAATAAATAAATAAATAAATAAATGATATGATTGAACACAACCCTTTTTGAGCACTTTAGAGTAGTTTGGATGGAGAGACTCAGGGCAAAAGTTAACCTGCAGGATCAGTTCAGAGTCAGACACTTGCTTTTTTAGTAGAGGGATGACCGTGGCTGCCAGTAGAAATAGCACTTTGTCAGTATGGATCTATGTGATCACTGCAAACACACACAATTGCGACTGCCGAAAATGACAATTTTTTAATTTTTTTATTCCAATTAAACCCCCTTTACACCACATAGATATGCAGGGGAGACCCTTAGCAGCCCCCTCACATTACTATGATATCCCATATCCTGCCACATATATATATATATATATATATATATATATATATATATATATATATATATATGTATGTTTAAAATGTCAGGCATTTTGGGCTGTCGCAATTGTGAGGGTGACATTTTGGGCCATTATCGTCAGTATTAGTGTGACTAAAGTTGGCGATAGAGGCAGATGGTGATGGTAGAGTAGGCATAGTGTAAAATGTAGGAAGATGGAATGTTAGGAAGGTGAGGAGAGAGTCTCTAATTTTAGAAATGTTTGCAGCAAGGTATTCAGCTAGGTCATTAGCTGTGAGATTGGAGTTCATAGTCCTAGACGTAGCAGGAGTGAGGAGTGAGTTTAGGGTGCCCTATAGCTGGCAAGGATGGGTGTAGTGATATTCATGGAGAGTTAGGTAGAGTTCACCTTTCCCTCTATCAAGAGTGGATTTAAGAGAGATCAGGGCAGAGGGGTAGATGTGCAGGACCTCCGTGTGGGTATGCCTCCAACTGTGCAGCAGTCCACACATGCATGTGCAGAGAGGGCACCTGAATGGGGTGACCCATGGTTCAGGATGCTGAGTCATAGGGGTAAAAGTAAGCAGTGCAAAGTGAGAAGAGAGGAGAGTTATATAGTAGGGATTGGAAGTTGGAAAAGGCAGTGCTGGTGGCATCAGGTGTAAAGGAGGAGAGTGAGAAATGTAGGTCAGAGAGAAAGAGGGGAATGGCAGACGGTTTACATTTCCTTTTAGTAATAGGTGAAGCAAGTGGTGGGGAAAGGTCATAGGGTGGAATTGAGATGGTGGTGGAAACAATTGAGTGATCAGATATGGATTTTGTGACAGTAGTATTAGTGGCTGAGAGAGAGGTGGAGATGAATAAGAGATCCAAAGAGTTTCCCCCTGTGTTGGTAGGTAGGTTATCGAAAGAGGGGAGAGCATGGTCACTAAGAAAAGACTGACATTCAGATTTCTGAGACGTGGTTGAAAAGGGAAGGGTAACGTCACCTAAGAGAATGAGGTAATGTTTAGTGTAAAGAGAATCAAGGAGATGCCCAAGATCAACAATTAATTGTCCAGTGGGACCAGGAGGGTGATAGATGGAGATGATGTGAACAAAGTGAGGCAGAGCAATAGTAAGGATTGGTGAATTCTAAGGAGGTAGCAAAGGATGTGGCAATGGAGATTTCTGGAGCATTGAGGCGGGATGAGAGTATGTGTCCAATGCCTCCACCTCTGACAGTCAGTCAAGGAGAGTGAATGAAGGATAGTTTGGAGTTGTGTAGGGCCGCCAGAGTGGCTGAGTCAGATGGAGAAATCCAGGTTTCAGTAATAGAAAGAAGGTCTAGGGGAGAGGAGCTGGACTGAAACTAGTCAGTGATAAAGGAAATGTTGTTGCATGCTGACTGAGCATTCCCGAGTGTAATGTTCTGTTGATGAGGTAAGAAAGAATAGAGAAGTTGAGTCTCAGAGGAAGTGAGGTAAGGTGTACAGGTGTTAGAAGAGGCATGGTTAGCTCATTGGCTTTGTTTGTCTGAAGGAGGTTGAAGAGCATCAACATAATAAAATGAATTCATGGGGCCAATAACAGATGGGGCCAATAACAGATGTATATGTCATTATTAAAACATAACACATAACATGCTTCTCTCCATACGTGGTCAGCCTTGAGTTAATTCAATTTGTGAATTGCTTTATAGAAGATGCTGCTTAATACTTTCCATGTGGAAATGTCACTGGCAGACGCTCCAAAGGAAAATCAGAACAAGAAAGAGCTGACTTCAAAATGCTGACAGGGTGCTGCCTTGCCATGCATTCATGCGAAGGCTCCTGAAACTTCTGGGAAAGTCCAAGGGATTGAGGGAATAATATCTCATTGAAAGCCATAGAAGATGAAGGTGGAGCAGTTTTTCAGGAGATAATATGAAGAAGAAATTACCTGAATCTGGTGTTTGAGCATATGTGTAGAAACATGCAATTCCCGACTGCCGTTCCCCCACCAGAGAAAAATAATTCCTGCCAGGTCATGGGCTTAACCTCAGCACATTTCCTGTTACATGAAGATATGAAAAATGTGTTACTAAAAGAGCAGAAAAACACAGAATCACCATCATGTCCTAGTCATACATTTTCAAATGCCATCTGTTTTCTAAATTTGGAGCAAAGTATCCAGGGCAAGTATAGCTGGATGACCAGCCTGGAGACCTAATCGGTAAGACTAGTGTTATTCTGTATGAAGTTGCCTCAGCAGACTCTGCAAAGGAAAATATCGACAGCACCCTAAAAGGACATATTCAATCAGAAATTTAATTATTAACAAGGTTGCCTATTTGGGTTATGCAGCACAATCCCTTCTGCTTGGTTTTCGGGCTCTGCATGCCACCTAAAAAGAATGGGGCTGGTATTGCACCTCTCCTGCAGATATTGGCATGTCAAGTTCAATACATTTCAGGTATCAATTATAATATTCAATAATGATATCATAGAGGGGCAGCTTTGGGGCACAGTTCATTTGTCACTGACTATTGAAATCTCTGGGTATGGAATTAGAATGTCAGAACAGCAAGGATATTGCCCCAGGCTAATGTGTTGTTTCTCTGGTCCATCAATTATTTGAACCCCAATTAACTGCATTATTGGATACGTCCTTCAACAATCGTGAAAAGGTTTTGTCCTACAGAGAAAGTGGAAAATCATTTACTTGCCAAATGTCAATATGCAGTTCCTCTTTGCTGGCAAAAACACACTCTACTAGGGTCTGTTTTCATTGGCATCAACACGATTCTTCAAACTCTGCAATCTAATGAACCTCCCAAAGCTGCACATAGCCTGCTAAATTAATGACTATCAAGGAATGGAGTTTCCAGTAGGAGGCTTCTCTGCCACTTTATAACTAGATGATGGGACATCTCTGTCTTTTAGGTACAAGAGATTCTCGGCAATGGATAACGTATTGTTTTTCAAGACCTCTCTGCTGTAAATCAACAGGTGGTCAGACTTGACTCAGGTTTTGAAGGTGACCAAGATGTAAGCTTTGCAATTTTTAAAGAATAAGCACAAATCATGTATATTATGTATATTATGTACACTTTTATGTAAATTGCCTTCTTCAGAAACAGACACATTTCTATGAGTTTTTGTTTAAATATGTTGAGTATATTGGAAAATATGTGTCCAAGAATGAACTTTATGTATTACATGTATTTCCTCTATGTAAGATGTCAGGTCAATTAGAAACTTTAAAACAGTTGATCGTATTGTGTGAGAAAAAAACATTTGAATTGAGAAACAAAATGTTCACTAAATGTATTCATAATCCTTCTTCCATTTCTTAACATTGTTTTGGGGAATGATGAACATGATTTAATAGAAATCAAACTGATTCAGTTTACTATTAAACTATATGACCATTTAGTGGAGAAATTATTTCATGATCGAAATGTTTTTGAAATAAGTGTATTTCATCATAACCAGCGATATATATTAGGTTGTATAAAAGTATGTTTATTTTAATGTGAAAATAATGATTTATATTCTGTGATTTGGATATAAAAATGTGAAAGGGTTTAATAAAACTGTAACACATTAAATACAAAAAATAAAAAAGAACTGTCTTTCAGTTAGGGTGGCAAATTAGGAAGGATTCTTCTCACTTCTTTTCTTGGTGAAGACACCTTTAGGGTAATTCAGGGCAGTTCTCGGTCTCTAAAGGCTTAACAAAGTTATCACTTACTCTTGTTTTTTAATAGAGATCCAACAGCAAGACATTGCTTGAATCCTGCCTGGAGATTGACTAAAGGTGATCGATTTGGAAGATACAGACCCATACATGTTGATTCATGTATCTCACCAGAATTACTGTGATTTATGGTAGTTGAAAATATCTACCAGATTCATGTTCTCCCATTTGGTTTGGCATCAGACTATTTACCAAAATCCTCACTCTGATTGTTGGTCTGCATCATCCAGAAGAAGTTATCTAGTGAATGGTGTGATTCACCATTGGAAGAGAAATGCCAGCATCAATGAAAAGGGGTATATTCACTGCTCAACCACAGATTCAAAATAAACTTGAAAAACTCTTTACTATTCCCATCCCATAACTTGTATTTTGTCAGGTTGCAGTTGGAAATGGATAAGGGAAAGGATGTTATTCTCAAAACAAGAAAAGAAATCCTACAGTGCCACTTGGAGTTAACGCACTCAGGCAAGGAACTATCAGTCAGTGTCTTGTTTTGCCTCCAAGTGGACATTGTGGCTTGTACTGCAATGCTTTCTTGGGCTCACACTCATCTGCAATCTCTTCTCCAGTTTCCTGTTGGCCGATGGTTGATGGCCACCTTCAATCAAGAGGTCCTGATTCCAGTTTACTCCAACATTTAGAACCAACTGAGCATCTGGACAAATCCACTAAAGTAACTGAAATGAATTCCTCCGGCACCAGAAACAGGTGATGATAAGGATGGATGAGTAACCCTTCGGAAGCATTCTAAGAAAGTCCTCTGAATACTCTATTAGGTGAAGACCTCTTCATGCAGGAACTATACTGGCTTTCATCAGGGACCTAACATTAAATGTAGATCATCACATGTAAGAAAGTAGCAACCACAGTCTCTTTGTTCATAAAAGTGCACGAGAATCAGCCACATGCTCTCTCATTTGTACTTATTGGTTGAGCAGTGAGTTAGTAGGAAAACTGAATGTTTTTGTATCGCTAGTGATGAGAAAGGTCTGTGTATCCATGTAAGCTACATTGTTGTGACTAAGCTGACATTTCTTATATTATGGTGTATGATAATATGCTTTCTTTTCCTTGGGCCTGGTTAGTTTGGTGGATTCCGTTTTGGTCGTACAATGGCCTGTGATGTCTTTCCTTGTATCAAGGTTGATAGTACTTCCTGTTTAGGTGGATGAGTGAAAGAGCTATATTTTAGTAGTTTTCTGACTTTCAGGTGTTAGGTCCTTGGGAGTGATATCCACATTTTTGCTGAGATACAAGAGAAGCCTGATCCACCATATTTCAGTTTTGAATATTGATTTTGTTTGAGGTGAATTTCATTGCTTGACCTCAGGGTTTTTTTTAATCTGTAGATGGAGATTTATTTCTTTATGATTTCCGCCCCTTCGGCATGGCTGGCTCTGTGGGCTATGCAGATGGTTTTGAGGTAAATCTTTTTTTGACTGGTAGCCAGTGTAGACTTCTGAATTCTGGTGTGAAGTTTTCTCGCTTAGTGAGTTTAAGGAGTAGTCTTGCCACTGTGTTCTCGATTTGTTGTAGTTTTTTGGTGAGGTAGTATGGCATTCCAAGGTAAATATTGTTGGTATAGGCTATTCTTGACATGACGAGGTAGATGACAGTGAGTGTTCTGTGTGGGAAAATGAGGAAGGGTAGTATCCATTTGATTGTGGATAGATGGAAGAAGGTATTCTGTACTACTATATTGACCTGTGATTCCAGTGTTAGGTTGTTGTCCATTAATAGTCTGCACTTTTTTTTACTACTTTGGAGGAATCCAGTTAGTTTTCTATTTCACTAAGCTCTAGAATGTGATGTTGGTTCAATGGGTTGTTGGGTGTGATCATAATTTATGTTTTGTCTTGGTTGTGTTTCAGGCTGTTCATGCTAATACATTTGTTTATTTGTGTGATGCAGTTCATAAAGGTTTGCCTGACTCTCCATTAATATTTAATTGATGATTTGTGTGTCATCTGCGTAGTTGCAGCATGGCAGTCCGTGTCTTTTGATGAGTTTGGTCAGTGGAGTCATGTAGATGATCAAGAGTACTGGCCAGACAGATGAGCTATGTGGGACCCAACGGGTCAGTGTGCATGGTACTGAGTTGAAAGGAGTTAGCCAAATTGTGTCCATTCTTTCTGTTAGAAAGGACTTTAACCATAGCAAAGCCATATTGCTGACCCCTATTTCTTGTCTTTATTTGATGAGGGCTTCTTGGTGGACTATATTGAAGGCAGCTGAAAGGTCTAGTAGTATTAGCTCTAGGGTGATGTTGGAGCTGGGTTAGGGATGTTTCTGTTAGGCCTGCAGTTGCGTAGGTCTTCTGTGTTTCCAGAGGGGTCTTTTAAAATTGGTTTAATGTATGCCACCTTGAAACTTCATGGTATAGCTGCCTTTGCCAATGAATGGTTCATGAGGTTCTATTGGGCAAGGGTCTGCTAGTGATCCTGTTTTGTTGCTCTGATTTACTAAGTTACAGAATTGTTCTGCCAAAATTGGTGAGAAATTGTTTAGTTTTGTAGTTAGTTACAGATTTTTCTAGTTGGCGGAGTTGTTTGTGTTCTTAGGCATACTCTTGATGACTTGCTGGATGGTTTATTGTTTTGTTTTTTGAGGGGTTTGCAAGGTCATTAAACCGTTTATGATGCTGAACATCTCTTGCTGAGTGTTTCATGCATTTACGATACGTTTAGTGTAGTGTTGTTTTTTCTTTAATCCCCTGCTGACAAATTGCCCACCTCCCACTCCACTTCTGTTAGCTTCTCACTCCCTTGTTTCTCTGCTATCCTCACCATGTCCTTCCCCCTATGATTTTAAAGCACTCTGTTGCTTCCTGGCAAAGGTCTGCGCTCAATAAATACATTATTATTATCATTATTATTATTATTATTATTATTATTATTATTATTATTATTATTATTATCATTATTATTATTAGGGATTTCCAGTTTCTTTAATGACCTTTAAAGGTTTTATCAAGGTGGGTTTGTATTTGTGTTGGAGGGTGGATCGTGAAGGGTATTATAAGCTGGTCACTCCAGAGAATGTGCTTCAGGGGTGCAGATATAACCAGGTTTATTTCTCAGAAAGTTGCATCTTGGTTATGCCCTGCTGAATGGATTGCTCCCTTCACCAATTGCAGCAGATGCATCGCTGGTAGTTGTGTTGTTAGTGATTAAACTGAGTTGGTGTTTCCTTCTTCAAACCATATTTTGAAATCTCCTAATATGATCAGGTAGTCATATTTTAAGGCAATGCTCTATGAAAGGTGGATTGTATGTGGGCGATCTTCAGCTGAGTTGGAATGAATTATTGCTTTGGTAGTCCATACCTAGGTGGAGGGGGTGCAATTCAGATTTTGGGATAGTTAGTGATGGTGCTTTTGTGATCTTTAGGTGTGGTTTGTGTGCACCAACAAGACCTACTTTTCTTTTTCCTTCTCTGTTTGCTTGTTTCAGTTTGTTAGGTATGGATTCATGCACAGCTACCTTGATTTCTTTCGTGAGGCAGGTTTCAGTGAGGAATAGAATGTCTGTTCCACCATCGCTGAAGAGATTAAATATCACTTTGCAGTGTTTTGGGATTGATCTGGCGTTGACTAGGTTGCAGTGATTTTTTTTTTCCTGACATTTGTTTGCTGGAGTGCTTGCAACAGCATCATCAGTCTAGAGGAGGACAGGGCTAAGCCACACCCCACTGCTGGTACCTCAAATGATGTTTGTTAGAGGAATTTGTCCAAATTGTTAATGTATAATGAAAACAGAGGAGTGGCCAGACATATCCCTATCTGATTCTACATGAAAAACGAACTGTGCAGATTTCCAAATTGAAAATAAGCTTCCTGATCTGGCACAAGTGGCCCAAGTCAGGACCCATGCTCTCCAGTATTCCCAAATTAAATGGATCTGGCCAGGTTCTCACAGGCCATGGACGGATACATAATCGACAAGCCAGAGAAACGCTGGCAACCTCTGGCATATGTTTCACAAAATACAGATATTTTTAAGGACTGGGGTGCCATGTCCCTATGCATACAAATAAATGTCTGCACTCTCAAAATATTACTAATTATATTGGATGCCGCCAGTTTGTCTAAGAAGGCAGAATATCTTCATTTAAAAAAAAAAATGTAATCCATTTATTGAGCCTATAGCATACAAATAGCATGCATTGTCAAGCATATTTCAATCATATTAGCAGGATTCATGAGAGTACACCTTAACACTGTATAGTTACAACCAAACAAGAACCAAAAGGAAACAAAAAAAACCTGACAACGTGAAACCACAAAGACCTGAAAAGTTCAGAGAGTGAGACACATAGGGTATGGTGGAATTATGTAGCACAACTGAGGACAGGACCTAAATGGTGAATCAGAATTACTACGAACACATGACATCATAGTTCAAAACAGAGTAATCAAGCCGGGGCACTGGGCAGTGAAGGCAGAATCTCTTCATACAATGGTTGTTTTGTGTACTCTAACAAATCTTAACGTTTGTAACAGTGACTAAAATGCTTTATTCTGTCTGCTGTTTAAGTGCACCCATTATTTGGGGTTGTTTGATATACATTTCTATGCCAAGTCTCTTTGGATGAAGATTCACATTTGTTTGTGGCTATTTTAATCTCAATTCTCAACCGATTGTATGCACATTCTTTTTGCCTTTGATGTACTGTTTCTCTAGCCTCTCATTGCAACTGATGTACATTTGTATATCGTTTGTGCCCTATTTGACCAATTAAACACATTCTACATTTTTGGTTCTACATTCTTTGGCGTACCAGCCTTGGGTAACAATTTACCCATTTATGGTTATTCTCAGACTAGATGTCACCATTTCTGCTGATATGGTTGTTGGTACCTTATAGGCATATGTAGTCCAACGGTAGGAGTCAATTTCATACGACATATAGTCCTAATGTAAGCACTCTAGTAATTATATACTTCCACGTATGGCTACAAGAGCCTGCTCCTGAATCATTGATTCATTGGATAGAGTCCAAAAATCAAGGTCTGCCACCTGCTACAAGGTTAGCTTCTGCTACAAATTGGCCAACATCTCGATTCCAAGTATTATCGCACATATTATCCAAGCACTTTCCTGTAGTGCAATGGCTGCTTAATGAGTGCCACCTTACCATACATTTGCAAACCCGTGACCTGTTTCTGTACCCCACATTTTATAACCTTACATTATGGTGGTGAAAGTTTACTTACACATGTCCCCTGTAAACCATGTGGATCAGTACTTTTGCATTAGAGGATGCTATTAGTGATTACTAGTGAATAGTTAAAATTGTAGCAGATCATTCATATGGCTTGCTGCATCTTTATTAAGAATAAAATGGTGAAAGGAATTGGGTGCAGGGGTTAATGGAAGATTACATAAGTAATCATAGTGCACGTGCACCGAGGAGTGCCCGCACAGAGCTGTGTGGCTGTGCTCGATTCTGCCTGAGCTGACATTGATTGGGACCTTGTTGATACAGGACTCGAAGAACTATAAGGAAATATTGCAAATTCCTAGTGAACTGTAAAGATGACCCGCCTCCTTCCCACCAAAAAACTACAAAAACAGCAGGGCGTGTGCAACAGCATGCACACCCTGAGGAGTGCCTGTTGAGTGATGTGTGGCTGTTTGGCAGGATGGTGTTGGGTCAGTGGCCAATCCTGCATCTTGCTTATACTGTGTGTGGCTACCTGCGATCATCTAGCGATATAAATATGAACCTATTGTTGAACAGAGTTCTTTTAATTTATTGAGTATCATGCCCCTGGTAGCTAAAAGATATCAGCTGAGGAGTAAGGCCAAAATAGCTGTAAAAAGAACGGGCGACCCGGTATTAGGACAAAGAATGATATCTAAAAATAAAAAAAGGAGGCAGCAATTTCTTGCCTCATAGTATCACTATGGAGGTAATTGAGAATGTGGGGGAGTGCTGGGCAGATATAATTAAAGCCAGAGAAAGAATAACCACATATCTAAAACCAATAAACCAAACAGCAACAACCCCTAATAGGAGCCAGGGCTTTCTGCCCGTGAAAGAGGACAAGATAATGGGCACCTCGGAAGCTGAACTGATTGATAACAACTCCTTCTTAAATATGGTCATCGACTTAAACAATTCAGCTATACCAGTGGCGATGGTAGATGGAACCATAAGAACGCAAATACTGTTAACCAATATGGAAAGGTCGCCAGATCTAAATGAAATAGCATCAAATGCCTATGCATCCTCACCTGCCTACAAAGAAACGTATTCCTCCTTTGATTTTTCGGATGAAGGGACTCGGTTGAACCTGAATATGTACACACTTTGAAAGCCCTTTTTACATTACGCAACATCATCTTTAAGGAACAACAGGTATTGAAGAATGAGGTATTGAAGCTAGAGGAGGTGCTTCAAAATTATAGGCGGGTCAAAGAAACTACAAAAAATATCAAAGAAGGGGATGTTCTATATGTAGCACAGGCTAAGGAGTACAAGGAGATGATTAGATCAATTTTGAATGCAGAATTATCCCTTTTAACAACACATGGTGACAGCCTGACATCTATGGAAGGAGAAGATGGATCTGTGATTATAAACACAGATAAGATGAAGAATGCACGTAGACATTCCCGCAAATGATACAGAAGAAAACAGCAAATGACCCAAACACAGGGAAGAAGAAAGGGAAGAAAACATGGGGGAATCCCTCACTAGCTGAAGTTGTTGGTACCAGGGTACAATGTGTTGAAACTAGGGACAGATTTAAGCTAAGGGGAAATGCACATGAAATGAATAGGACACAACCTAGTAGGGGTATTAATAACAGACACTGTAAGTGTGTAATGTCTGGAAAACCATGTATGTTCAAAAATTGAAAAAAGATGACCTGCTATTCTGAAAGTAATTAAGTATAATGGTGTTTTCTCTCTTGAGGGTCTACTTAAGTTGCATGGATCATGTATTTTGTCCTGCATCAATTATAGTCTAGTAATATTTACTGTGAAGGAGACTAAATGGCTCAAACAAACAGATGTTAGAATGTGACATCGTGCCTTGGGTCTCCCAAAAAAATATATCTTTGGAGACGACACACTGTGAAATAAGACTGGTATCATTGATCACTTTTAAGAGTATTATGATGGGCATGATTTACATATGTATGGGGGCTAAATATAACAATAACAACTCATATTTTAAAAAACTTGATGGGATTTGATCATGATATCACACTGAAAGAATGGAAAATTGATGTCTTCTCTTTTTTTGATGACATAGGAATCTCCCCAGACTTTGATGAGCCCAAAACTTTGATGGAGAGGCGAATTAAAAAGCTGGCTAAAATCTGGGACCATGATGCTAATATGACCCACCTGCCTAAGATTAAAAATCACACACAATATGTTAGACAGGCCTTTCCTGTGGAGGATCATGTGATTACCTGTTTAACCATTTTAATATCAATGTGAGATGTTTCATTATGAAACTAAGATTGGATCATCTCCTGACTCTCTCTAATTTTGGGGCCTGGCAGAGTAGCCCATATCACTTGACACTCGGTAGAATCAGCATTGGTAAAATTGAAACACCTAGACATGTGTTAATGGGCTGTCGAGAGTTGCATGGTAGTTATAAAAGAGGTTATTGTAATCTGAGAAATAGGTATATGTAATTTCCAATCTGACCAAACTTGGAGCCAAATTTACTCTGGGCGCAGTAAACTATTACATTTTATGGTATGTCATATATAGCAAGAAATCCAAAAGAAATTTTCTATGTTTATATAATGTTTTATTTATAGTCTGTGGAATTTTTATTGGATGCAACAAGGTTATATGAATTAAGTCTGTATTGAAGAATTTTATAGGGAGAGGGAGTTTTATCATGTGTTTTTGTGTTTACTTTTTTCCTTTTCCTTTTCCTTCTTCTTCTTCTTGATTGCCTTATTGTAGTGCCGAATGTATTTTAGCATTTACTGTGAATGTTCTGGACTGTTTTACGGATTGTTATAAGGTTTAATTAACCATGACAACAATTAAAAAAAGAAGTAATTATAGTTAGTATTAGTTTTTCTAGCTCATCCTATTCCTAAGCCCCCATCTCTTCTTTCTGCATGGAATCACCTACCTTGCATGTGAAAGAAGTAAAACACATGATTTGGTAGAGTTCAGAGGGGCGTATACCTCATATAGGGAGCAGGGGAAATTTGTAGGAATTTTTGATTGTTGGTGGGTTGCCTTCATTATGTAAGGAATTTGATGATTTGGAATGACTAACAGTGATTATGATTAATACATCTAACATTCTATTCCTGGTGTGCAGTTTTGTCTTCCAATGTCGCCGCCATAGAAATAGGGAATTTGAGTACACCAACAACCTCAGAAATACAAAAGTAGAATCCAGCATTTCCCAAGGTCAAGTCAAGTGGCAGACCCACAGTCCAATGTCAATAAATCAAATACCAGTCAGTATGAGGGAATAATAATGCCTGTCTCCCATTCCTCACCTTCCCCCAGAATCTCATTGTCTCCAAAGCTCTGGTCCTCTCTAGGCTGGACTACTGCAACAGCCTCTTCCTCAATCTTTCTTTATTCTCCCATCACCCCCTTCAACTAATCCAGAATAGGTATGCAAGACTTATCATTAGCCTCAATCCCAGGGACCACATCTCTCCAGCCCTACAATCTCTCCACTGGCTCCCAATTGCTGCTAGGATCAGTGTTCACTAAAGCCCATTGAACACTGATACGCCATTAACTAGTAAACCATAACAATATCAGTTCCTGACCTTAGAAACTGAGCATTTGAAATGTGATGCCCACAAACCTCAGATACAACTTGACTGTGAAATAACCTACAAAGTTATGATAGTTGAGTTACTATCATTCTGATAGGAATATTAGTGTACATAAGTCTGCAAGAGACATGCATCCCAAATGCATATGTAGCCCATAAATAAAATCATTTCACTCATTGTAACAATGTATAATTATAACTCTTCTTTTATAATGTGCTTAATACCAGAGATTGCTTTCTAAGCACGGGATCGGGATTCAAACCTGTGTAACGCTGTATTGTCTTGCTTCCAAGACAAATGCGTTGTGCCTGAGCTATCCCCCCTCACCGTATGGGATCTCCAGACTATCCCGTTGTACTAATCAGCTATTTTTTGGCTTAAACCTTGGTTTCTGAGGAAGCCAAACATTTTGGTAGGTCAAGTGCATTGGGCATGTGAGACAAACCTATGAGCCAACCTATAGAATTTACAGTGAGCACCTTAACTCCTGTGGCCTTACGGTTCACCCTGATCATAATGGTTGTTAGCACCCTCATGGTAAATCCCCCATTTCGAGCATCCTCAGAAGTGAGAGGCCACCATCTTCCCCGCCAGGATGGATGTTAGTGTGTCCTGGAGCCCCTCGTGCCCCCCTACCTGCAATCCCCACACCCACATTCCACATACCAACCCACCCTACCCTTGCCCCAATGATCTGGTGCTCCTTTGTCCCTCACAGGCACCGGGCACACTCAGTGTTTCTGGTGCATCCCCCTTGTGGCAATCGCCACCATGGAAAGGGAGAAGGGACTACCTGTAGTTCCCTTCTCCTTTGCCCATGGTGGCTATCTTGGTTTGTAGTTTTGTTCAAGTTGAGAAACGGCAAACACACTGGCCCTCATTACGACCCTGGCGTTAAGGGGTTAACGGCGCCGTAAAAGGTGTCGGCGCCGTTAAACCCTTAACGCCTGATTACGAGGTCCCTTTGCGGCTCCCGACCTTAATGGCTGGTCTGGACCAGCCGTTAAAGTAGGGACCCGCAAAGGGATTTTTGAGGTAATTACGGTACCGCAATTTGCGGTACCGTAATTACCGCCTTCCCCAGTCCCATTGAGCCCTATGGGGCAAAAATGGGAATGGGGAAGGGCCAATGGTAAATGGGGAATTACCGCCCCGCCAACCTTGGAATGGGGTGGTAATTCCCCATTTAACATTGGCAGAATCGGTAAGTTACCGACGTTAACTATGGCGCTATTAGCGCCATTGGTTAACGCCGGAGTCGTAATGAGGGCCACTGTTTCTCAACTTGAAAAGAAAAACTATTAGGATCCAAGAAAAAAGCATTTTGGCATGCTAATAGCAGTAAACCCCGGTTCTGGTAATGCCCATCAATGTTTATTGCTTAAGTAGCTTTTAACAAACTTTAATTATGAGAGTTATACTGATATTCTTCATATGTACTGGGAAATGCATATTCTTTTACAAATTACTACATGGGATATCTATATTATTATTCAGATCATTTGTTTGGAGTTTCCTCAAGAAAAAAAACAATGCATAGTGATGTCATCAAATCATTCTTGCACTTTGGTTCTGTGAACAATATTTCTTTTTTTTAGTGTTTAAAGTTTTTATTTTCAAATAAAAAAGTACACTAAACAAATTAACCAATGTCATCAACAAGTAACCTAAAAGCATCTAGTAAATGTTAACCAGCACAATAACATATCAGATCACATCAGTACCAAGGCCATTTAAAAAAGGCAAGAAATAAAGGAAGAAGAAAAAGAGGAAAAAGAAAAAGAAAATAAATCAAAGATTAAAGAACCAAAACATAATTATACTATCAAACAATGCTAACAGTAAATAAAGCATCATACAATGAATCAAAGAGAGAACCATGTTGGCATTATAGTTGCAGTCCAAATATTAGGTATATATCAACCATAAACCTCAAGGAAACTTCCCCAAATGTCCCAAAATTTATTAGCGTCTTCTGAGTCTCTGTAAATAGCCTTCTCATAAGTGGAGACAGTGAGAAGTTATTCCACCCATTCCTCAATGTTAAAGGAGCTGCTTGACTTCCACATTCTCAGTATCATCCTCTTGGCGATCATACATGCCCGGAGTAACCAAGTTTTCCTTCCAAAGGTTAAATCATCAAACTGAGATATGTCACCTAAAATCAGAAGGGAGCCAGATAGAGGGATTGTACAGTTCAAAACCAATCCTAATCTTTCACATACATGTTCCCAAAATGTTCTTGTTCTTGTTTTCGGGCAGAACCACAACAAGTGACTGAGGGAGCCACTTGCACCTTTGCACTTCCAGCAGAGATCGTCCTCCAAGAGTTGCCTCCAAAATAACTTAGCTGGTGTCCAGTAGGATCTAAAAAGAATTTTAGTTTGTTATGCTCTAAGGCCCCAGTCCAAACTCACCAAAACTAGTATTCTCGCAGTATCGTTGCCAACAGTTTGGATCAATGTCCTCTCCCAGCTCTTCTGCCCAGATAAATGGTAATCTTAGGTCCCCCTTTCGGCAAGACTTCAAGAATCCATATAACGTGGCAGCTGGATGGAAAGCACTTGAACATGTTTGTAGTGCCGACCAGGTGACATTTTGAGTTTCCAAATCAGGCATTTCAAAATAATTTGCCAAAATAGTTTTCAATTTTCGGTATTCAGCGAATGTACAATCCGCCATGTTATACGATTGGCAAAATTGTGTATATGAGATCCAATTTCCCCCTTCTATAAGATTTTGGATGTACTTAATGCCCGTCAGGAACCATTCCGGCCAAAAAAACTTTTTCCCTGATATTTCAAGGCAGGGTTGAGCCAAATGGAGGCATTTAAGTGATAAGGATCTGCATTCATATGCTTGGATATTTCACACCAGCAATCCTGCAAGAAACTAGTCAAGGGATTTGCTTCTTTGGATTTACATTTCTTAGTGGTCAACAGAGCTTCTGGATCCAGTTGGGACACCATGCCGCACTCCCACACCAAATCATATGGTTGTTCATTACTAGAATCAATGATCTTACATAGATGGCGTGCAGAAAAAGATAGATGGTAATCACTACATTTTGGCAAATTCATCCCTCCCGGTTTCAGGGGAAGTTGTAATTTCCAAATTGCCAGCCTTGGTGGTTTCCCATCCCAGATGAATCTTTGCATAACATTGTCTATTTCTTTAAAAAAGTGCCCTGGTATCCTGATTGGTAACATTGACAAAATGTAATTTAACTGAGGTGCTAGATTCATCTTTATGCTATTTATTTTCCCCCACATAGTCAGTTTCAAGAGACCCCATCTTTCCAGATTTGATTTTAGCTTGGGGAAGAGCAATCCAAAATGTATCGTTGGTAATTTCAACACCTCAGCACAAATCCATATGCCCAGATATTTAATTTTCTCCACACACTATCTGAACTGAAATTGGGTATAAGTAGCTTGTTGACACAGATTATTGATGGGAAGTATTTCAGACTTGCCCCAGTTGATTTTGTAGCCAGAAACTCTTGAAAACTGTTGAACATCATTCATTAAGTGAGGTATGCAGGTAGCCGGCTTTTGAAGGGCAATCAGTAGATCATCTGCGTACAACCAGATCAAATTGTTACGATTGCTACCAATTATTGGTTTTAGATGTACATCTGCTCTCAAGCATATCGCCAGTGGTTCCATAGCCAAGATGAACAACAGAGGTGAGAGCGGGCAGCCTTGTCTCATACCTCTGTAAAGTGTGAACTTATCAGAGATGAGGCCAGTATGCAATAAGCGCACCCATTGTTGAATGTTCTGACCAAATTTCATTTTCTTCAGGCATGAAAATAAGAAGGTCCACTCCACACAATCGAACGCCTTCTCAGTGTCCAGCGAGATCACTGCAGTGGCTACTGGCTGAGAGTGTCCTTTTTCAATTGACAGCAATTGGCGCCGCATGTTATCCCCCACTGCCATTCCAGTGACAAAACCAACCTGGTTTTCATGAACAAGAGTTGTTATTACCTTTTCCAATCGTACCGCCAAAGTTTTTGCCAAAATTTTGCAGTCACAATTAATCAGACTTATCGGTCTGTAATTCTCACATTTTGTAGTAGATTTATCTTTTTTTTGGCAGAACAGTTATTAATGCATGGCGCATTGAATCGGGCAGCAGACCAGTTTCAAAAGCATTTTTGTATACATCACATAAAAGCTGCAAACCTGAATCAGGTAAACTTTTATACAATTCGCCAGGTAGGCCATCCATTCCGGGAGATTTACCCATGGAAAGTTTTAAAATAGCAAATTGTAAATCCTCAATTGTGAATTGTCCTTCAAGACTAGCTGCTTGATCTTCTGACAAACAGGACACCTCATATGAATTAAGATATTCATCAACCTCAGCCACATCACATGTCAGTCCAGATTCATATAGTTTACCATAAAAGTCACAAAACAACTTGTTTATCCCTTTTTGTTGAGTTTCAATGATATTATTTTGACACTCAATTGCACTGATGAAGCGATCACTTTCAGCTACCTCTAAGCTGTGTGCCAACAACTTCCCTGCTTTTACTCCATTTTCGAAATAGTTAATCTTCTGTCTGAAAAGTGCATAATCTATTTGCGAGGAGATGAGCTTATTCAGTTCATATTTGGCTTTTCTCAATTCAATTTTCGTCACTTCAATTCTTGTGGCAGCAAATTGGTTGTGTAATTGCTTAGCTTCCTCTGTTAACCTCTGCATCTCTTGAGCTCTCATTTTTTTTTGCCTGCTGTTTTTTTACATCAACACTCCACGGATAAAGCATTTCAAAGCTTCCCAGACACTAGAAATTTGAACATCATCAGTCTGATTTATCTGAATAAAGCTTTCAATTTCTTCTATAATCTCCTCTCTAAATTGGTCATTTTTCAGAATATTGGGGTTCATTCTTCATCTTGCGGCTTTAGTCAAAGTATGCTGCAATGAAAGACTTACGGATATAGGAGCATGGTCCGACAGGGCAATTAGGCCAATCTTGGAATCGTAGCAACTTGAAGTCACCTGTCCTGAGGTCAAGAAAAAGTCAATGTCGTGACAATGAGAATGAACAATATTTCATCCGTTAGCCTTTTGTTTTTGCGTAATAAAGGCAACATGGAAATAATTGAACACCATGCAAGTCATTTTCCCATTTAGAACAATGACAACCATCCATAGGGCACATTGGAGTGACCTGCTGCTGGAGAAAGACCTGCCTCTCTGTCAGTTACACCAGTACACAAGACCTTACTAGAAGTGAAGGAGGACTAAAGGTGTTTGCCAGCCTCCCCTCTGTTTAGATGAAACAAAACAAGGACCTATCTTGTCCCTGAGCCCCTGAATTGGGACTCACAGCAACCCAAACACCAGAGAAGCTGGGTTACCTGTGTTCTCCCTATCAAAATGCTTAGAGGCATGTTTCAAATCTGGTTGACACAATCAAACTAACAGGATCATCCAGAGCCGCCTTTGGCACTCACCTGATCTTTGAGCCGCTGTGTCACACATTGATATGACATGATATGATTGATATGGCATTGATAATGCGTCTGTACACACGTGTGTCAAACCGGTTCCTGAATGCACTGCACTAGCAGAGTGTGTATTTTCCATACTTTGAACTAGAAGTTCATCTCTGCAACCACCATATTCTAACCACTTTTTGAAACACCAGCCTCTTCGAAGCTGATCCAAATCAATGCTCAAACTGACCCCGTCAGCTTGATCGAACTACAAACCTTGAACACTGCATCAAACCACCCAACAGTCACCCATACCATCACCATGATGCGGCAGCAATCCACCCGACTCAAACTGTGAGTCCATTCACCAGCAACATCGTCATCGAACTGACTGTCCAATTGACCCTGGTGGCCATAACGATCCATACTTCTTCAACTGCTGCTTTCGAAGCATAACAAATTTCAGCTTGACCCCAGCTTGACACCTACTTCCCATCTGCAAGAACACAACCGCCCTATTTGAGACTGGCTTGAACCTCTCGTATTGCCCCAAAAAGCCTTGTTTGATGCTGTTGAGGCCAAAAGGCATTACTGACTGCTAACTGCCTCTCTCATCTCTCTGTGAGCCCTAGAGAATAGTTAGGTCACCTTTAATCCCTTTTTCGCAGAAGAACAAATCCTTTTATGAGCATTGTGTTTTTTGATTGCCTTTCACCACGTTTTCATTATCCAGAGTGCTGCATCTTTCTATCTTTGCATAGTTCTTTCCGCAGGTGTGAGCTTTTGTAGTGCATTCAATTGGGGGGTATTTTTGCATATGGTGTGCTATATTTATAGTAGAAAGTCACACATTCTACAATGCCACCTAGTAGCCATTGCTGGAAGTTCACCTCCAGTTCTGAGCCACAACAACAGGGCATTGTGGGTATGCAAATTAGCTCAAATGCAAACCTTTTTCTCCAGGAAATTTTCTTTGTCTAAGAGGGCAGTGCTACTTTATACATAGCTTAATCAACACAAGACAGACATCTGCAAAGCTGCCAGAACAACTACTACTCCCAATAATCAGATTAGTATTCAGTGCTAATTAATATCCCGTTTCTTCTTCTCTTGTAGCCAATGAGGAGGAGTCGCCAATGAATAGAAGTCATTACAACATAAAATCTCCTGATGAAAGTTCACCATTTAGGGTCTTAGAACTGAAAGATGTTGAGTACAATAAAAGGGAGGATACTCTATTGACTTAACCACCCCAACCATATCTTGCTACTAAGATCCAAGGGTGGTTAAATAGTAAATAAAAGTCACTTGTATAAGTCTTTTTAGGGTGTGTTATATGGTGAATGAATTTGCTGTGTTTAGGAATAATGTACAATGTATTGGGATCACATTGAAGGTATTTATGGAAATGTATTGAATTTATATATTGTCTTGAATAAAATTGTTATTTTTTACTATTCTCCATCACGAGTAGGAATTGGTAATTGCCAATGTTTTCACTCATTGAAAGTAGCAACAGTGTGTGGTCTCCAACCCTCCAACCTACACATTAAAAAAAGGGGTAGAGTCCCACCTGAGTTTTTATGTGATTTGGCCCATCCGTGTATAGGGTGCTCCGGAGTCTCTTGTTTGTGAATTATTAATCTCCCCATTACACCTTAGCAGAAAGCTGCAGTCAGACCTTCACCAAAAGACAAACAGTCGCAGTTCCAACATTTACACAGCCACAGGCTGAATACCGCACCATGATTGGCTAAAAGCAAGGGGACACGAGAGCTTTTCCAGGGTATAGTCGCAGTAGTGAGATCATGGAAGGTCAATAGAAAATGATATGAGTTTAAGGACAAGACACTGTCCCCTGATTGGACAGACTCTGTATGGTTTGCCACTTTCCCATAGAAATGTCCAAGAAAAATACAACAACACGTGTCCCTAGACAGAATAACCAAACGTAGCTTAATCAAGTTGGAGCTTGTTGGAATTGTGGATCTCCACGCTAGGTTTTGAATCTTTCTTATTTCTTGATTTATGGTGTACAGGATATCTCAGCTGCCTTTATGTGGGCTTCCAAATGGACAGAGCTCTTGCAGTCCAAGTTCTGAGAATATACTTTTTGTGCGAATTGGAACCCTATTCTACGCTGCGCTGGATCAGGTTTTAACCCGTTGTCATATGTCAGTAAGTTAGTTCATTCTTCAATAATATTTGACACATTTTAGACTTTGAGAAAGTATTGTTTTTATTGTGTCAGTTGGTCAAATTTTCTCATGGGTTAGCATTGGTTGTCAGTTGTGTGACATACATCCTGGTGCGTACGTTGTTCAAAATGCCATCATAAGCTGCATGCTTTAGATTTAGGTGCCGACACGTGTTTCAACCGGTAGTTTTTCTCAAGGCTCTGATTTTTGTGAAGTGGGTTTTAAGGTGCAGAGTGATAGTGACATGTAGTGCCATTTGTGTTAAAATTATCATACAAGTAGCGACACCAATGGTAATTAATTAACATTTTGTACATGAGTGATGTACAGTATATGAGGTATATCAGTTAATTCCAGTTTGTTTTGTAAAACATTGCATAATTGTTGCATGTGGGTGACATATAGTTGTGAAGGACAAGGGTTGTTGGCATGATTATTCATTCACATATATAGTGCCATTCAAATTTAAAAGTAATTTTGATAGTTACATAATTGTTATTCATATTTGTAGTCAGATCAATACAGTGCATGTAATTAGCAAGCAGGATTACGTGTGGGAAGAAGAAGAGAGGGAGAATTACCATAAATATCATGTTAGTTATTGTCTGTGGCTATTAAACTGGGTAGTTGGTTTGGGGAATGCTTGCCAAACTTGGGTAATTATGGTGTCCTGTGTGGGTCTCTGTCTGGGTATTTGAAGGTGGTCGGCTGGGTAGCATCTGAAGAGGGAAACAATGGGGTTGAGGGATCCCCGTGGGATTTGAGAGCAATTGCGGCACTGCGCTGGACAGTCCTTGTCTAACCGGATAGGGGTGGCTGAATAGGGATGTGCATGGGGTGCCCTTGTAGCCCTGTGCATGGGTGGGTGTAATGGTGAGTGCCTATGAGGCTGTTTTGAGTGACCATATTGTTGGGTCACCTTGGGCTGTTGATGAGGTAGCTTCTCTACTATATGGGGGCCCTGGGCGCAGTGACCTGGGAAGTGCAGCTTGACTGGGTGTGCCTTGGTGTCGCTTAGTTAAGGTTAAAGAGTGGGGGCTGCAGAGTAGTGCCACTGCGTTGTCCGGGGTGTGAGCTGTTTGAGTTGCCCTTGTGATCTAAGGATCGGGTCGTTGTAGGAGGCAGGTGGCCCAGTGGCGGTTGGGAAATGCCGAGTGCCTGAGCAGCTTGCAGTGAATTTAGGGGAACACACCTTGCATTGTCCGAGGGACATGGTGGTGTACAGGTGCTGTTAAACCCTGTACCTGACGCACAGCTACAAAGGGGGTTTGTGAAAAGGTGAAGGGGGGATCCAATTGCGTGTAGTGGTGAACCTACTCGTTCCCAGTTGGGTTGGGTGATCGCTGGCGGTCTCGCAATGATCTGCTGTTTAGCGATCCTGTGTGTTTGTGGCCTTGTGTAATATGCGAGATAGGGTACTTCCGATTGCCTGAAGGGTAGAAGCAGCCTATTGGTTGAGAGCAAGATGGGCGGATGACGTGTCTCAATGGGGGGATTCTGCTATTCAACGGGATACGGCGGATAGATCAATCCTTGAAAGGACCAATTGACTCGTGTTGTGCAAGTTGCAGTGCAGAGGTGATAGTGTGCACTGGTATGGTCCATATGCGGAGGGGAGCATGTCTACCACTGACCAGTGGGTCAAGGTCATGTAGCGTGAATGCTGAACAAGGTCCCTGGTATTGGCAATATGGGCATATTGAGACTACGTTTCGGGGTGTCTACTTCAACTGGGTTTTGCGCTCTGTTCTATGGACGGTTTATTTTAGCTGGAAGACCGTGTCTAGTTAAGTAGCTCACGTGAAAGCCAGGATATGATGATCCCGTTTTGATTGCTGTGCCCGATTGGGGTGTTGAGTAATTGTGCCCGGCGTGGTGGGTCTGTTCCCTGTAGATTACCTGTTCTGGTGCATGGCAATGGAGGGGACAATGGTCCAATGGTGTTGTATTTAGTGCTTGGACCTGGGTAGGTCTTGGAATGTTGTCTATAGGTCCAGTCCCCAATTGGGTGGGTTCCTCTTTAGGATGGAGGGGGAAGAGAGTCAATGCTCCTGTGGTGTAGGGGCTTGGTGGTGACCGGGCCCAGGTATGCACTAGGGGTGTGCGTCATGTGGTCTTAGGCGATCCTGTGTTGAAATGGTGGTGGCCAATTCTTTAAGCCTTTTGGGTGCAAGGTCTCAGAGGTGGCAACTTGGTGACCTGGTTTGCCACTTCATGGAGTGTCGCCAGCATTTATAAAAATATATTTAATTCATGGTGATGAGACCCAACAATACATTCCTGTATTTACATAGAAGTTTTGCCTCTCTTTGTCGCAGTCTTAGTTCTCTGTCTCCTCCTCTGGGTTCTCTTCTGATGACTTTGAGTCCTACAAATCTGATGTCCTCTTTTCGTTCCCATTGCTGTTTTTCTTGCCAGTGTTGGGAGAGTGGGAATTTAGCATCCTATGATCTAAGTGACCCAAGATGTTCCTGAATCCTGGTGTGCAATTCTCTGATGGTGCTACCAATGTACATTAACTTACATGAGCAGATAATTACATAGATCACATATTTGGATTTACAGTTGATAAAGTCACGGATCTTGTGGTGATGGTTGTCTCTAAAAGTGACTGTTTTAGTGTCTAGAGCATGCTTGCACATGGAACAATTTCCACATTTGAGGTTTGGCCACAGATAGCCAATTATCTTTTGTAGGTCATGTAGGAGGGGCTGAGCAAGGTCCTTAGTGTAGGTGCCTTACTGTAAGACATTTGTGGTCTTTCCGCTATCCATTGTTTGATATCTTCATCGATCTTTAGGAAATGCCAATGTTTCGCGAGGATTTTCTGGATTCGGTGGCTATCCTGTTAGGATTCTGTTACCTATCTTATTTTGGTGCCTGCCCTATCCAGTAGCTGGCTTGGGGTTAGAAGTGCTTCCCTTGATATGTGTTTGGCTTTGTTGACTGCAGTTGTGATTAAGGTCATGCTGTATCCTATTTGTATGAAGCGATCCTGTAGTAGTTCGCATTCTGATTCGAAATCTGTGTTGTTGTTGTTGTTGAAATTCCTGCGCGCTCTAATACATTTGCCCTTTGAGATGTTGTTTATTACTGTTTTAGTATGGCAGCTTAGTGCATGGAGTACAGAGTTGACCTCAGTTGGTTTTCTCTAGGTGCCGGTTTCTATTCTTCCTTCGTTGATCGAAATGGTGATGTCAAGAAAATCTATTTTTTGTGCATTGTGTGTTCCGGTGAACTCGATGCCGAGGTTGTTGGTGTTCAAGTTTTCTTTGAAATCCATGAGTTGTTGTTCTGTTCTGGAGCAGATCATTAGAACGTCATCTATGTATCTGTGCCACTTGTGTATAGATGTCATGAAGTCTTTGTTGGTGAATGCATGAACCTGTTCAAAGTGGTTCATAAAGAGATTGACTAGTGATGGCCCATAAGTTGCCCCCATCGTAATTCCTTTGGTTTGGCGGTAGGATCTCTCATCAAATAGGAAGACCGTGTTTTTCAAGGAGAATTTCAAAAATTCTTTGGTTATTTCAACATGTGAATAATGAGATGCCAATGTCTTAGAGAAGGTGAAGTCCACTGCCCTTAGTGCTAGAGCATTCTCGATGGATGTGTAGAGAGCTTTCACCCTAGTGTCACCAGTAAGTATTCTCGCTTCCATTCAACTTCTTGCAAAATCAGCAGGGTGTGCATGCTGTCTGGAATGTAAGTAGGTAATTTAATTACTTCTGGTCCCAGCACGTTGTTGACATATTTGGCGAAGGCCTCCGTGACCCATACTATGGAACTTAGTTTGGGTCTCCCTTTGGGTATTCTGTCATCGTTTTTGTGCACTTTTAGCAAAAAGTAAATTGTTGGTATCGTGGGGTGTCTTGGTTTCAGGTATTTGTGCTCCTCATCGGTAATCAGGCCTCTTCTGTGCTATTTAGTATTTAATTCCATTGCTTGGTTCATGATTGGTGTTGTGGGGTTGCTAGAAATGGTGATGTTGCAGCCCAGTGTCTTTAAATGGTTTGAGGCCATTTGTATATAGTCTGCTCTGTTTATAATGACAATGATGTCCCCTTTATTGGCTTCCTTGATGACTATGGTCTGGTTTTCTTTAAGCAATTTGAGAGATTTTGTTTCCTCAGGTTTGAGATTGTCTGTTATGCAGGACTTTTTGCCTCGTGCTCCATCTTCCAATGAGTGTAAATCTCTGGTGACTGCTAGCTGAAAGATATCTATGGCATTGTCCCCGTAGAGAGTTGGAGTGAATTTTTATTTCTTCCGTAACTCAGGTATATCCATGTTGGATTCTTGGATGTTCAGGTCCTTAATCCCATTTTACTTGGTATGACTGGTATCAATATTTTTGGATTCTATGTTCACTATGTTCACTAGTAGGTGTGCATGATCCAAGTTTTCCAGGACAATAGTATTGATAATCGAATTCTCCCGCGTTGGGGTTCGCCAGCTTACCTGCTTGGTGAAGAATTTTTTCAATCTTGGAGCATGAGAAGGAGGCTTCATTGGACATGAGCTAACCAGCATATACGTCACTATTGCCACGTGATAAGAATAGGCCAATGAACGTGTGGAAACACATATATTTTAACTCATCCCAACCAATGACTGTGAAGAAAGTTGCTTTCTAAGCAATGATATAACCATGCACCCACTCTACTAGAATGTCAATCTCTACTAGATACTTCTCTGCCTAGGCAGTTACAATACACGTTTGTTTTTCTCATACCCCGTGCATCACATTCTTCGGCTCTTTGGATTCCTTATGTTAATATCAAGAGGGACTTGCAATGCATCTGATTTGCTTATTGGCACGTGCGGCATGGGTGAAGCCCTAAGTTTGAATGGGAAAAAAATCTACTTGAGGCTGCAGCTCAAAGTGCATCAGCAAGGACCTGAAAGCATGTTTTTTCAAATCTGTCCTGTGTTTTACTTTTTCAAATGTGTCAATATGTAAGTACAAAACATAGTTACAGAACTTTGGTGCCTGGTAAATGGGACTAGCCCTCGGCAAGGACAAATGTCTACTCTGATTTGCATATTGGGGCATGTAACATCATGAAACATTTTCACTAATAAAAACCTATGAAATTCAGTGATAAAACGTTGTTAAAGGGATGTTATGGTTAAGTTGCACGAAAAGAACAATCAAATTCAGTTACAAAACTTTGTTAGAGGGACATTCTGGATAAATTGCACTAATAAAAATATGTAAAATTCAGTCAAAATACTTTTGTAAAGTGACATTATGGTTAAGTTGCACACAAAAAATATCTAACTCAGTGAAAAAACGTTGTTAACAGGTCTTTATGGTTAAGTTTCACTTGTAGAGGAGGTACCAAGCATGATTCGCACTCCAATCGCCCATTTTGAAGTACCAAGAACATTCTCGCCGAAATATGTGATGTATGATGGGCAAATAAACCAGCAGAGAGCCGCAGTTGGGCTGTGTCCAGTACCTATCAAAAGAACAACACATGTTGAAGTACTGACAACTAAAAAAAACCTGGACAATAAGGTACCCATTGAGAAAACCATATCGACACATGAGACAGAATGAGGATTGTCAAAATGCAATACCTGAAGAAGCCAAGAAGAAACTAAAAGACAAATGGTGAAGTCATAAGAACCCGGACTGACTCACATATAGAAGATATAACAACCTGAGAATGATGAAAAGAGATGAAACACCATGGATAAGTGACATCCCGAGCCTAAAGTGAAATAATTGATGTCAAAATGTCAGAACCTTATGGCATGAGCACGATAAAGATATTCAGTTAGTTTAAACGTGTACATATGCACAGTAACCGCAACAAGCACAGAAATCATGAGGCTTGCTTATGCTTAGTAATAAGATAGATTGCGGCAAGCGCCACCTATACATATCTACCTCAAAAAGAGCACTTTATACAAGTATACTTCCACTATGCACAAGAGCAGAATCAACCACAGGTTACTAAAGGTCTCAAGAGGAGAGCTTTGCAGCAAACAAATCGAGAATTAAAGACTGAGAGAAACTCAGGCGAAGATAACCATGTCTAGAAGCCAAGGTTGTACCGGCTGAAATAGACCAACAGTGGATACATATAATGAGAAGAAGAACAGAGTATCCTGTTCAGAAAGGTCAAGATAAGCCACAGATGCAGACGACTGGCAGAATTAAATCAAATACACGAAATTGCATGAAGAATAAGACGATTTCACAGTGTCAGAATCACGTAACCGAGCAAGCAGAAGGGATGAGACTTTCACACCTATGCATGGACCCTTGCCACGACCAGACAGACGCCTTAAACTTTCCCAGACCAAGAAGCAAACTCGAGGACAACCACAAATAAATAATTGACACATGACCACTGAAGTGATGATTGATTGTAACAATAATTGGCGGGAAGCTGGGGGTGCAGACAAACTCCCTGCACCTAGTCGGCTAATCTGCACACTGCTAAGAGAAAGTGGAAAGGTATGAGTGGGGTTGATGCCAACCCAATCATAGTGGACCATGTAATCTAGGGTCCTATAGTTAGTAGAACCAATGAGAGGTCGTACTTTTAGTGACGTTTACAGTATCCAGTTTTAAAGAAGGGCTTAGTTGCCCCACCTAACATTGTTTATCCAATCCCCTCTCCCTGTTACCATATATAGATATAGCGCCTATATTAAAGTTACCTTCCTAGAACCAATCAAGTTGCATTATAAGTTTTAAGAGTTACACGTCAGTGGTGACTATTTTTTGGTATAAATACTACGGGCCTCATTACGAGTCCAGCGGTATTCGAGGTGGTAAAACCGCCTGGGTACCACCAGACTCGTATTACCATTCTGTCTCCGTGACTCCCGGAAATAC
Organism: Ambystoma mexicanum; assembly: GCF_040938575.1. Classification (NCBI taxonomy): domain Eukaryota; kingdom Metazoa; phylum Chordata; class Amphibia; order Caudata; family Ambystomatidae; genus Ambystoma; species Ambystoma mexicanum. Next base: position 657,271,081 of record NC_090932.1, on the reverse strand, counting down.
CAGGGCATTACGACCCTGGTTTCCCGGGAATTCTGGAGGCGGAATTCGGTTAATCCCCATTCCCATTGAGTCCCACAGAACTCAATGGGAATGGGGACGTGGAAACACTGGCACCATCTTGTGATGTTGCTGGTGTTTCCACGTCCGCCTGCAAGTGGGCGCTGTTAAACCCGCCAGGTCAGACCTGGCAGGAACATCACCTCCCGCCTGCAGGAGTCGGGATCGGGCGGTCCGGAATAAACAGTGGCGGCGGGTTCACCACCACTGTCATTTCCAGACTGCCCCACCTGTAATGAGGCCCTATGTTTTTTTCTGAAAGCGAGAAGGAAGATCGAGTTATTGTTCATATTCATGAACTCCCCGTTTTTTGTACTTGTCATTAAATGGCCTCTCTTTGCCAAACTATTGAGTTGTCATTATTGATTTGATGTGAGATTACAAATCTGCAACCCCATCCATCTCAAGGGTGCTGCTCCTCATCTCAAAGTGCTGTTTGGGAAACCCCCATCCTATGGCCCGGCTGGGATCCCTACTGCACACACTAATAAAAACCTATGAAATTCAGTGAAAAACATTGTTAAAGGGATGTTATGGTTAAGTTGCAGTAGCAAAAACCTATGAAATTCAGTGAAAGCACTTTGTGAAAGGGACGTTATGGTTAAGCTGCACTAATAAAAACCTATCAAATTAATTGAAAAAAACATTGTAAACAGATGTCATGGTTACTAGTAACAGTGAAAAAACCCAGAAGTACACCAGTTATGGTAAACTATGCAATAACTCGTGTCACTGCCATGCACTACTAACACTATCTATCATGACATCACTGATTACATCACATTTGATGTCACTACTGGGTAACAATGCAAATGGAACCTGTGTATAAGCGAACCACTTGGAGTGTAATTTACAGAATACCAAAGGTGATTAGTAGCCTTGTAATAAACTACTCCATGTCACGTAAAAGGTGCTTATTGAAAAAGAAATATTGTATTGAATACAGCAATCACATAATACATAAAGAGAAACAATTAATGCAGTATGGATCATAGAAGTAAAGTGTTCTTAAGGTGGTATATTTAGGTAGTACAATGATATGTCGAAGCATAACACATTCTTGAGAAATGTATTATCTGTGTGGGACCAGCTTCTTGTTCTATTTTCATTTTAACATGTTTTTATTGGCATTTATATAAGTACAACCAAGCATTTCAATTTTGCATATCTAATACTCATCATGCACTGCATTAATTTATTGAATAATACAATTAACAAGAAACAAACAACTTCCTACACCTGCTTTACTGTGCACCAGTATTATCTGTTAGGGTGAAAAAGTCTTGGTCTGGGGCTCTGTTTTGCCTTCACACCTTGATGTTCAGAGTGGTTATTGTCTGATTGGGTGCATTACGGTAGCCGCCCAGTCTAAAAATGAGTGACTCTTGTCTTGACTGGCATGTTCAGATGGGTTTGTCATTGGATGGGTGGAAAATGTCCCAGACCAGCTTTCCAGGCCGCACACTTATCGTTACTGCCGGGGTCTGACCTACTAGCCCCTTCCATCCACACCTTAGTCTCTGCCTCGGCCCAATGTTCAAACTGCCCGTGCCATTTCACATATTGTGCCCCCCTCCCCAGCAGATTTCCAGTCCATGGTGATAGTTCTCTTGGCCAATATGCAAGTGTTTATGTTTACTGATTCTGGGGTATGCTCCAAGCATTCCTTCGGGGACCACTCATATCTTGCTATCGCGCCTCCCTGCAGGCTTGATCTATGTGCACCCAAAACCCACACAAACACCCCCAGAACATGTGTATTAGGTCTGCTTCCCTGCTCGTGCACGATGGGCATTGTGGACTTGCGTCTTTGTTGAACGCGGCTATACTGTGCTGGGTCATATGTGTGCGGTATAGTACATTCAGTTTCATTAGCTTGAAGCAATGGTTTCTCGATACTTCATTGGGGTACCCCAGTATCCTCTCCCATTCCTTCTCAGTTAAATCTACACCCAAGTCTTTCTCCCATTGCTCTTTCAGTGCCATACCTTCAGTGTTGGCTATATCTATTAGCATGCTATACAGCCTTCACACCGACCGCTAGCCATCGCTAAGGTTATACATCAGGGTTAACAGTGTGTACTCCTGTGGTTCCACCGGCTAACTCTCCCACTTATCTTTGGCTGTCTTTTGGAGTCTTTGGTACCAATGAAACTGGCCACTTGGCACCTCCTCCCTCTCCTGCATTGAGTCAAACTCCCTAAAGACCCTGGGCCTCATTACGAGGTTGGAGGTAGTCATGGCGCTATTAGCACCATGACTACCGCCAATACCGGTACCATGTCCGGTCCCATTCAATGGGGACTTACCGGTCTATTCCGACCTTTGCAGGACCGGTAAATTCCCATTGAAAAAGCCATTCCCCATTCCCATTTCAGCCCCCATAAGGCTCAATGGGAAGGTGCTAATAACGGTACCGCAAATTGCGGTACCGTTATTAGCTCTGAAGTCCCTTAACGGGTCCCTTCCATAATGCCTGGTAAAACCTTCCTTAACGCCTGGCTTTACCAGGCGTTAAGGAAGGGACCAGCTAATGGACCTCGTAGTAGGGCGGTAAGGGATTATCGGCACCGGTGCCCTTACCGGTGCCGGTAATCCCTTACCGCCCACCTCTTAAAGAGGCCCCCTGTCTTCTTGTGCATCGCCCCCATCTCTCCCATTTTCTCACTACTTCCATGTCTCCGCTACCTTTGCATGTATCTGCCACTATCGGCAACTCTGATGAGTAGGAGTGTGTTAGCCACTAGTTGTTGTAACAGTTCGGTTTCTGAGGTGTGTTCGTCCGCCAGCCATTTAATCATGTGGCTGAGCTGGGCTGCCAGATAGAACCTTTCAAAATTCGGCAGTTTCAGCCCTCCTTTATCATATGGCAGGTATAGTGTTGCGAGCGAGAGTCTGTGGCGTGCTGTGCCCCACAAAAATTCTCGGAGGAGTGCTTCCAGTGTGCGTAAGAAGGACGCCTTGACATAACAGTGCACATTGTTGAAGTAATACAGAAATTGTGGTAGAATAATCATTTTGGTGATGGCTACTCTTCCTAACAGCGATAGTAGCAGCTTAGACCAAAATTTAATTGATTTCCTTAAACCCTTCACCACCACTGCCATGTTATGTTTGTGTATCTGTTCTGGTGTGTGCCTTATGTTTACCCCTAGGTACTTGAATGAGTCCAGCTCCCAACAAAGACCCACCACCGGTAGTTCTCCTACACTCTTCCCCCGTAGCCCAGCTATCGGGAATATGCAGGATTTGGTTCTGCTGAAGCTGATTCCCGAAACATTTGCATAATTATCCAGTATGTCTAGGATTACTGGGACATTTAGATGCGGGTCTCTCACATACAATAGTACATCGTCCGCATAGAGCGATAGCAAGTGACCCACTCCTCCAACCCAGATACCAGCATCCAGGTATTGCTTCCGGAGGTATATCACTATCGGCTCCAGTCCAAGCACATACAACATTGGGGATAGTGGGCAGCCCTGTCTATTCCCCCGCTTTATGTCCCAGATCGATGACACCATTCTCCCAGTTTTTACCCTAGCTCTTGGGTCTGTATACAGTATTTGTACCCATTTAATGCATTTTACACCAAAGCCGAATTCCCACCTCGCTTCACACGTTCTTCGTATCTCCTTGAATAGATAACCAGTTTTTGGCTGCCCCAAACCTTGCCGCTGGGTCAGACAGCCTTATTGATCCTTCTGCAATGTTCAGCTGTTTTCTCTGCTGTGCCATGTTTTCAGCACTTCTCTTTCACGGGTCTTGGCTTACTAAAGTTGCAAAAAACAGAACTGGGAAACTGATTGCCACTCTCTGCGCCCTTAAAACTCTGACTGGTGACAGTTCTCTTAGCCAACTTTTAGTGTTAAAAATAGTTTGTCATATATCTCTGCCTCGAGACGCAAAGTTGATTGTATATATAGAAAAATAAACTTTATTCTGTACCATTACATATATATTTAAAACATCATAATTGATGAGATTCACAAACACTAAGGTTCAGAAACAGAATCATACACAAATGGGGTAATTATATAGCTGTTATGTCATTGTGCTATCATGCAACAGTCACAAAACCTCTCAGATATCTTTCTGTAAGTTTTGGTGAGGACACAAAGCGTATTGATAAATGTCTTTGCCTCTCACTTTTCAAGAGTTGGTATTCAGTTCCTTGCTGGATTTGCCTTTACGGCTTCTTTCTCAGTCAAAGACTGTGCGCTGGTTTCCTCAAAGTATCCTCTGTGTTCACATGGGTCGAAACTAAAGTTGTGATATCAAATATCCAGATTCTATACATGTATATATATTGGCAGCATACCAGTATGAATAGCCAGCCTTCATGATTACCTAGTCTACTTGCGCTGTGCCATCTGTACAGTTATAAAACGGCTTAGATTTTCTTCAGTGCTCCTCACACGTGCAATCTTCATTCGCACATGAAAGGTTACTCAATTCTTTATTTTGTCATCCGATTCCATAAGGTCTATACATTCTCTTCTTCAACCATTCTTCTTAGTGCATCGTCTTCACCTCATGTGACGCCATCCATCTTCTCTTTCATTCACCTTTACACATCTTCAGGGATCTCTCTTAAGAGACTGTGTTCTCTCCGTGGGTACATCTTATTGGGCTTTCTCAATGGATACCTTGTTTAGAAGATCTTTCAAGGTATAGGTATCATTACCGGCATTGTGCATGTCGTAATTGCTGGCTTCCAACATATAGGCAGAATAGGGGTGAGACTTCTGGTAGAGGCATTTGGCTCCTCCTCTACACCGAACTGAATGAAAATTATATGGGCAAAGCTGCGCTCTGATGAAAGATAAATGTGAAATTTCCCATTTGAAAGCAATATACAAAATAAGAGAGCATGGAAGATTGCGAAAGAGCATGGCAGAAAGGTGGGGAAAAAAAGCACACCACAAAGTGAACTTTATGCATGAATACAGTGTGGCAAGGCCATAGACTGGCAAAGGATATGAGACACATTGTGGCAAAGCCAAGAGGTTAAGTAGGAGAAGCCAAGTGAGTGTGAACCTTCACACCGGGGCAACTACAGAAGAACCTCTGTGAACTGAAAAGCCCAGGGTTCCTGGTTGCGTGACCTGTAATGGGTGGACAACTGTGCCTAGACCAGAGAACTCTCATTTGTGAAAGCCAACAAAATTGCTGCAGTAAACTCAGAATTCATCTAATTGAACTGTTAATCCGATCAATGAGGAGTGTTAAATTGATATAGTGTTGGGTTAAACATTGAAAGACAGTGCCAAGCATGTTGGCAAGTTGAAATCTGTGGGAAGGGAACCCTGAGACTTGATGAACTGTAATGCTCTCTTGAAGACAGTAACCTCAAGGCCTTTTTCTTTGGAACTGTGTTGCCTTGATCTTGGGGAAGGGACTCCAAGGATTTGTGGAACTATTGTGAACTTGGTAATAATCCCAAGAATTTGTGGAACTTTTGTGAACTTGTGAAAGGGAGCTGAAAAGGAAGAAAGGAGAAGGAAAAAGCTTTGAAACATTTTTTAGTTTATTGTTGACATCCCTACACATTGATTAGCTTTAGTTGTGAGGGCAAGGATATGTTTTGGACACAGATAGAATTGTAAATTGAACTGTCTGACTCAGACTTTCCTTAGTTTTATTCACTTATGGCAAGTTAGGCCTTCAACCATCCTGACATTTGCGTTAATAAACCATTTTACTTCAAACTTTGAATCTGTTGTCTGTGTCTTGCTTCATGATGCCTTCATACACACTAGATATGTGATGTCATCAGTGATGTCATTGATGATGCCATTTGTGATGTCATCTTTGATGTCCTGGATGTTAGTGTTAGCGGTGTGCATCTGTGGCACGAGTTGTGGTTGCATAGCTTACCATAACTGGCACATTTATTGGGTTTTTGATTTTATTAGTAACCATAATGTCCCTTAAAAAAATGTTTTAAATGGATATGATAGGTTATTAGTGCAACTTAACCATAACGTCCCTTTAACATAGTTTTTCACTGAATTCCATAGGTTTTTTCTAATGCAACCTAACCATAATGTGCTGTTAACAAAGTGTCCTCACCGTATTTGATCAATTTATTTAGTGCAACATAACATAAAGTGCCTTTAACAAAGTTTTTTTTTTCACTGAATATATATATATATATATATATATATATATATATATATATATATATATATATATATATATATATATATATATATACATATATATATATATATATACACATATACACACATATATATATATATATATAGTTCTAAATAGCACAAAAAATTCTAGGTACACTTCTAATGTTTGTCTGTCAGTATATCAAAATACTTTTTTGGAGTTAGGGAAGTGATATTTTCAATTTCGAGTGCACAGACTAAGGGAGATAGAAATTACACAATTCAAGTGGCTCACGTTTCCCAATTTTTATGAAATATGTATTTTTTTGTTTTTTATTGATATGGTTAAGGAATGTCAACCTTCCAATGCTTACAAGATAGCAATTTAAAATGTAGTATTAACATCAAAAGGACAAAAATATCACATCTGATAATACATTGAAACTAAATCTTAAAATACAATTCATGGAAACATTAAGACATACTCTTTCCTTTTTTGGCAGACAATTGTGTTTAACATCTGGCCAGATCAATATAAGAATTCAGAATGCAAAGAAAAGAAAAAAGGGGTACATGAGAATTGAACTGGACATGTTTGTTCCAAATGTAAGGATAGCAAGAAATGAATTGTTGTAATTTTGACACATATACGCTGACAGTTAAAGATGTTGTCCCACAAAGACTCACGTATCAAGATTATGTCATCTCAAAGGTTATTCTGCAAGTAATATCTTCACCTCCCTAGTAGCGCCAGGCAAGAGGTCAGTAGATGTTTCAAATGTTCATGCTTTTTTGGATTATGACAGAATCTAAATACATTGCCAGATTTAGGAATGATTTTACGATTTGCCAGAACATCCTTAGTTGACCACAAATTCAACCAGAGACGCACGAGTTAGAGCATGGTAACATGAGTACATATGGTTCGGGGGTATGACATTTCTTTGTATCAAATCACTCTGAAAATAATGGTGAATCATGCATGATTGTCTTGTGCAAATCCAGTCATATTGCCACAGTTTTTGCTTGGCTCAAGTGGGAATGGTCAACAGCAGCTCGATTGAGATGTCGGCCGCTGCCTTGATACCAACTGACTTCTGTTTCTGTTAGAGGAGTGATCAGTAGACTTCACATACATGGATAGGGTGTTCAGCAGAGAGCCTGGATTGGAGTTGATCTATGTCTTTCACAGAATACACATTATCAAACATATTGTCATTAGTCCATTGTATAGGTGTGCTTCAAACCATGGCCTAATGTCGACTATATCTGCGATAGCTACTATGGTACTTTTTAAAAATATCACTTATTCATGTTACACTGTCAGCGCAGGGAAACATTCCCTATTTTACACTGCACTCATGACAGAAAATTCACTTGCTGTCAATAAAATCTCCATCAAGCTTAAATACAATGAATGCTTATTTATTTATTGGACATTTGTATGGGGCCTACACAGTATAAAGTGTTTCTAGGCACCACAAAAAAGGGGAGGGGGGACGCAGGTGGATAAACAGCAAATAACATTCTTACTAGGCCTTGTGACAGTAAACAATTGCAAGGGTATGGGAGGCCCCAGGGCTGAGGCAGAGTAAGTGCTAGGGGAGCCCATAGGGCAAGTGCACACGGAGACAGGAGTAAGGTTAGAATGAAAGGAATAGGGGAGGACCAAACTCGGTGGGCTAGTCAGGGAGGGGTGCCCGAAAGCAAGCGCTGCTTTTAATGGAGTACTGCAGAGAATGGCAAGAGGAGGACCTGGCCAATGCAGGACATTGAAGGAACCAGGCAACCAGTTGTAGCAGCAGGGGGGATTAGCAGTGGAGGGGAGATTGAAGGTGGAGGAGTCAAATCAGGATGCTTCTCACCCTAGAAAACAACAATGTCCTATTATTTTTCCATGAATATTTTATCAATCCCTCACTCTATGTACAGGAATATCATATTTTCTATACCCAATCGAGTCTTGTGAATTGTTCAAAATAATGGGAGGCACTATTACATTTCATACAAAAGAAATGCAGATGTTTCTATTTGGAAAGGGTGCCCCTTAGTGACAATCACCACCCCAATTTCCTTCCTTTGACCCAAGGTTCTAACCAGGGCAATAATTCCAGAGGATGCATCTAATTATATTTGAGGAGTTGTCATGCTCACCTTGAATTAATGATTAATTTCATGCAACTTGCATACACCTTTGTGTGTTCACAGGGAGTCCCAGTCAGCAGGCTGCTCCTAGTAATTTCCCTGAAGCCATGACTGCCTCATGTTATGCTGGTTTCAATCCCTCATGAACAAAGCCCAATTCTCTTATTGTTATCCAGCTTCAGCCTTTATTTTATGGGTACAGGTGTCCTCTTCTCTGCAGCTCTTTCGGGTGTCAGTTTCCCTTTCCTTTGCTCCCAATATTTTGAGATTGTCCAGATTCTCAGGCTATATTATAATTATGCCCCACTATTTGATTGTCCTGATCCTTCCCTCAGTTTAGCCAACAGTCTGACAATCCTATTGAGTACATAAACCCTTTCATTATTAGCTGATTTAAATGTCCATATTTATGGTCAGAAAAACGTGGGGACTAATAATTTTGACAACACTTTTGTTTTTCTTTTGAATTTACCAATAGCAGTATGTCAACTCAACAAAACCAAGATTATCAGAATCGATGCTCTGAGAGCATTCAAAGACATGCAGAACACTATGTCAGCTGGGTCTGTGGTTCAGTGGACTAATCCATTCACTACAGGGGCCCGTGTTTGACCTTATGGTCACAGGTTTAAATCCTGGCAGGTCTACTCAGCCCTTCATCCTTCTGATGTCCATAGAACGAGTATCATTAAGTTGGGTAACAATAAACATCTGTTATTAGCACCAAGATGCCCCTTCCGGGGTGAACGTGCGCTTTACAAATATGCCTGTTATGTTATGTTACATGGCCTATTCGGTCGTAATTCTATGAATCTTAATTATTGTATTCATCATTAAAATGCACAGTAAAATATGGTGTCAACTCGAAGAGGAGTCTTTAATCTTCAAAAAACAAAAGTGTATTTTATTCTCAGTTTTAATTTTCACTTGCTTTCTATGTGGCTGCTGGTTGTGGACAGAAGTTCAAAGAAGTAATTGGCTTAAGTTAGGATAGGCATAACTGGTATTACCCAAATTGTTTGTTTACAATTGTTCGAATGACACAAATGCTCGAATAATAGGGGTCCTAATTGACCTTCTGCACAATTGACTGTATGGTCATTTTAATATATATTATGGGTTGGTGTAATAATAATATAAGGGGATTGGGAGGGGGGTTGGGGTGGGGGTTGGATTGGGTGGGGGGTTGCGGGGGGTTTCCCCCCGCATATATATCCTAATTGACCGTTTAAATTCGGTCAATTGTCCAGAAGGTCAATTGTTATTCGAACAATTGACATTCGAACAATTTGTATACAACCGCATAACTTACTTCGAACACGATTCCCTGTCTATCAGTCGCATAGTAAGGAAAGGTATGTATAGTTTTTCATCAATACACACCTTAACTAATTACTGCTGTCTTAAATATACTGTTTATCACAGGCTACATATTCTAAGGCATTGATTTTCTTTTTATTTGCTAAGTGATTATCTTGATCTTGGAACAAACCATAGAGAAACATAGATAGCTGGATATAGCAAGGAGGATACAGAGCTCTGGCAACATGGAACATTGTGCGCATCATCACTTGCATTATACATTCCTATAAAGTCATTATTAAATAATTGGTATTTAGACACATGGAACAATTGAGTGGGCTTAGAGTATGGATTGTTGATGCAGGTTAAGGAGACAGGGGACTGAGTCATGCTGCCTCAGACCTTGAGGTTGCCAGGTGTTGTAATAATAAGCATGTTTTCAGTGGCATTGTTAGTCAAAGAGATTTGAGTGGAAAAAGCAGTGAAAATGTACAAAAGCAAATAGGTCCACAGATGGAAAATGCTTGTCTCTGTACTCCCTTATTGTTTACTCTGTGGATTTCCAATCAGTCAGCTTCAGATAGCAATTTACTTAACTAGGTCTGCACGTATTAGCCAGTGAGGTCCTCAGCCCATGGCAGTAATATGAATGAATGTTCTGCTGCTGGTGATTAGGCATATCATAGAGGGAATGGTAACCTTCAGCTTTGTAAGGAATTAGCCCAGTAGGTTGATCTCACCATTTATGACTGAGACATCTAAAGCTTGCATAGTTAAGTGAAAGTTGATGGTGGAGAGTGTTAATTTCCTGACCTATCCAAACTTGTTTAAATGGACTGTGAAGGAGAATTATGAATAAATGAAAAAGCCAAGTGACTTAGAGCACTGAGAGAGGGAATTAAGCCCACACAGCTATGGTTGATAGTTGTAAGGTTATTAAGTGTTTATTTGTATGCCGCTCTGCTGAAGGATGAACTCTTACTTTGACAGTTATATAGGGATACAAATCGAACCCCATGGACTGATTTTTTTTTACTGGTTTTTACATTTGACTGAAGCCAATGATAGTTTTCGAATTTAGGTTTTCTGAAAATGATAATGCTTTCCTTTAATGTTTTTTTTACAAAGGTAAAAACAATTATAATGAAAAAAGATCACCATTTTACAAAAAAAAGATAAAAGATAAAGGTGATCAAGAAATTAGAAAAAACAGATCACTAATGAACAAAAAAAGATAAAAGATAAAGGTGATCAAGAGGTAAAAAAAATAAAAACAAAAAGAACAGATCACGAATTAACAAAAAAGATAAAAGACAAAGGTATCAAGAGATAAAAAAAAATCTATTTTATAACGATATTTCTATTTTGTAATGATTTTTGATTTTTTTTAAAGGTTTTGTTTCCTTCTTTTGTACAAGATTCATACTTCTTTTGCTCAAGACTAGAAATGTATGTTTAATGCTTCTCATGTATGAATTTTGCCATTTCTGTTTAATTTATTTTCAACTGATAAGAGAAGATCCAATTGGGAGAAGCACATGTGTTTTAATAAAAAAAGGAGTGGGTGTAAGAGTATGGGTTTGAAGTTTAATGGTTAGACTCTACATTTCAACAGCTAGACTCAGCATTGTAGGATGCACATGTTAGCGTGGGTTTGGATTTCAATTGAGGCCAAGGGTGTGAAATGCATTACTGGACTCAAGAGTGTGAGTCTCAGGCAGAATTAAATAGATACCAATGCAAAGAGCACATGATTGAAATTGCACTTTTCTTCAGGATGACATTTCAATGAATTGAGCTGCACTAAATATAATACTAACATAAATTAACATACTAACTAACTTAACCCAACCCTAGTTAAAACATAACTGAATTCCTTAATAACATTAAATTCAAATTAGTTCATGATGAAATAAGCTGAATGCAGATTGGGAAAATGCATGATGCTCTGGAAATGGAAATTTAAACGTGCAGGCTGATTCTGTGCTGGCTGATAAACTAAAAAAAGTGACGATCTGTTCTACTGAAAACAGGGCATTGTATTAGAGCAGGAAGTGCAGGAGAGATGTATCTTTTGCTCTCCAGCACTGAAATTACAAGCCATTTCAGTGGAATTATCTGGTCAAGGGGAGGTGTCTTCCTTGAGTGCCGGATGACTTGATGAAAAGGGTTTTGAGCAGGAGTTGCATTCATTCATCTTCGGGCGCTTGGAGACAAAGGATCAGAGGGCTGGCTAGGCAGAGGAAAGTCAGTGTTGGCAAGCTGTCTGATGCTGAAGCGGTCCATATCTGGTTTGACCCTGGGCGAGGCAGGCAGAAAGATTGGGGAAGATCTCCATGCTAAACTGAATCAGAAATACTGCCAACATATTTGGGTAAATATGAATTTAAGTGAGGGGCTGCTGTTGTGAATGAGACCAGGTTGTCGAGGTTAAGTAGTTCCCTTTGTTTTAGGTACTGTCTATTTTTAACATGCGTGCAATACTGTGTTTATATTTATCAAAGTCTTACCTTGTTTTTTTTAAAGTGTATTTCTCTTGCCAAGTTCCACAATGCCAAGGATAGTTGGCATGACTTGGTACAGATAAAGCGCTGAAAGCTATCCCACAAAGAAATGTATTTGCACTGTGAAATACAATGTGGCTACAAGTGTCATTTTGTATAACTTGCATATTTCCATTTTACAATAAAAAACAGATTCCAAAGTAACGTTTATTATTCCGCATTCAGTCCCTTTTAATTTGACATGCATGGTGAGACAGAGGTGTGATAAGAGATATCCCAAAGTAAAGTAGCTGCCGTGAGCTGTTTATTTAGAGAGATTGACTACATGTGCAGTATTTCAATTGCATGCTTTTCAATTGTTGAAATCAGTCAAAAGGGTGTAGTGTGGTACTGTACATAAGGTACCACAGGAGGGCCTGAGCCATCCACCCAGTGTGTATCAAGTCCAGTATTTTGTTTGTTGTTAGTGACTCTGGTAAAAATAATTAGGCAGTGTTCTGAAATTTGTCTCACCCCTATGAAGATAGCGCAACAGGTTACCACAATATATTGCCAAGGATTATAAAATATCACCAAAATACCAACATAATAAAAAATACCACAACGTTATAGATATAACCCCAAAATATATCCAAAACTACTAAGTTTCAAGATTTCATAACAGTATATCTGTAGTTTTCACGTTGAGGGCTCACAAAGTGTCACTGTTGTCATTATTTGTTTATATTTCAAGGGTTGTGATCCCTAAGTAAATGAAGCAAATTGCTTTGTCAGTCTGGTTTCTTTCAGGATAGTGGCAACCAGCAGAATGCCGCCATCCTGAAAGAAAACCTGAATGACAAAGCAATTTGCTTCAGTTACTATACCCATTCACAAGAGGGACACTTACAAATGAACTACTAGAGGAACACTTTAAAAGGAACTCCATTAGGGAGATCTCACTGCCCCATGCTCAGAATGCCAGCTTCTAAGCATCGTGAGACTCAGGCTCGCCGACGTCTCGCGAGACTTGGTCTCTACATACCTTATATTGTTGAGTATCTTGGTAATACCTCATTATGAAGTCTGCAAATCATGCAGATCTCTTCCTCTGATGTTGAGGGCAAATCACTCCACTCTCCTCACTCTACAGCATCATCTCAACCACTTCACTCTGTTCAGTGTGTCCCTTGCCTTCTTCCTGATTCATCTCTTCCAGGACTCGCAGGCTCTCGAGAGTCTCACTCCTCACTTGCTCACTATTGTCCAAGTTCGATTTAGCAACCAGTCTCTCTCTCTCTCTCAACTTGTGGCCCATTTCTAGATCTTCCCATTATCGTGTTCCTTGGCTTTTCTCTCAAACAAAGCCACACGCTCCATGTACATTCTCCCATCTTGAGTGCACACATGGTTGGACCTTCTTTGCAGTACTCTGAGGTGTCTGCTGTACCTAGACCCTGTCGGAGGATCCTTATGTGATACCTAGTCCCCCTCCTGGATATCACTCTTTTGGACAGCTCTTCTTCTGTCATTCCAGGGCTTCAACTGCATCTTATTTTTTCCTCATCCTCCACACTACATCTTCCATGTCAATGGTGTCATACTCCCTTACTCTTGTCAGCCAGGGTGGTAGGAGTATGTACGCTGCTCTTCTCCCCTCAGCATGTGAAACAGGAAAACATTTGTGATCCCGTTAGGGGTTAATCGAAAGGCAGCTATGGCATCATTGAAAGTCCTGTATGGGTCCATACTGGCCGCAATTGGCCAATTAAGACACCCCTTTGATGAACCTATTAGTCCTGTCCAGCAGCCCATTGGCCTGGGGATGATACAATGCAGCTTTTACTTGGCAGATATTGTTATCCCTCATGACATTTTCCATCACTCTGGAGATGAGTTGGATCCTGTTGTCTGTGAAGATTTATTTGGGTAGAACTTCTCTCGGAAATATTTTCTTAAGGACCTCCACAACTCTGGCTGTCATGATGTCAGGCACAAACTCAGCTTCCTCCCACTTCTACAGATAGTCAACCACAACTATCTCATACCTGTGCTCCAGTGACATCACCTCCAGGTGCTTATGACGTCCTGTACCAGCTTGTGCCACACCATCTCCGGCATCTCTGTCAGATGCTATGGAGCTTGTCTGATCTTCAGCATTGTGTCACTGTTCATGCACTCAGGACACATTTCCACCATGATCCTTATATCCTGGTCCATGCCAGACCACCAGTAAGACTCTCTCATGCATCTTCTCATCATGTTGCTCCCAAAGTGCTCTGCATGGGCCCTGCACATGATGATCTTCCTCAAACCAACTGGCGGAATGACTTGATCACCTCTCATCAACATCCCACTGTCTCAAAAATGTCCTCACCCACCTTCCAGTACGGCTGCAGATCTTTTGGAATCGATCTTTCATCAGGCCACCCTTTCCCGACCGATTTCATGAGTTTTGCCATTGTCGCATCGCCCACTGTCTCCTCTTTCCAGTGACCCTCGCTCACTTCGAGGAACTCCTTGCTTCCGACATGTCCTAAGGATGCCACTAAACAATCGTCCTTGAGGAAGAGAAAAACTGCATTTCTTTCTTTGGGTAACCTGGACATGCAGTCTGCTTGGGCATTCTTCCACACTGCGATACACACAATCTCATACGTGTACTTTTGCAGTTTAGCAGCAATGCAGGCCAGGCGAGGTGTGGACGTTTTTGTCCCACCCAGGCTGAGCATGTGGAATAATGCTTTTTGGTCAGTCACCAATTGAAATTTTGTGCCCCACATGTACATCCTGAAGTACTTCAGTGCCAGGCACACGCTGACATCTCTGTCTCCACCGTGGAATAGTTATTTTCCACCGGGACAGTACTTTGGATGCAAACACCACGTTATGTTCAGCATCATCCCTCTTCTGAGTCAACGTCGTCCGCAACCCATACAAACTGGCATCCACATTATGATGGTTTTTCACAATGGATTAAAGGGTTGGAGATAGGGTGCAGGAGTGATGCATTATTTTACATTCTCAAATGTCTTTGACTGTTCTCCAGCCCTTTTTGTATTTGGCTTCTTTCTTCAGCAACTCCTTCATGGGTGCAGTCGTCTGCGAACAAAATTGGGAACCCATTTTGTGTAATATTCTGCCAGGCCTTGAAATGACCTCAGTTCTTCTTTATTTGCCAGTGCTGATTCTTTCACAATGGCCTGCAACAAATTCCTTTTTGGACTGATCCCCTCTTGAGAAATGCTGTAGCCTATGTACTCCACTTCTTTAGCTTTGATCACACACTTTTCAATACGCAACCAAACCCCATCTTCTTGTAGTATGGTGACAACTTTTCAAAGTACAATGTTATGAGTCTCCATGTCTTCTGCAAAAATCAAAATATCATCCTGGAAGTAGAACACATTGCCAATGTTGCATAGAAGGGAGTCCATCATGAGCTGAAACGCTTATGCTGCTGACAACAGGCCGAACGGCATGCAGGTAAACTGGAAAGTGCCAAACATAGTTATGAATGCCGTCAATGGCCTCAACTCTTTATGGAGGCTGATTTGCAAATATACATCTCTCATGACAAGTTTTGAAAACATCTTTATCTCCTTCATCAGGAGAATCAGCTCATTTATACTTGGGAGTGGGCAGCTGTCCGTGACCACTTCAAAATGTAGACTGTGCAAACCAATGAAAGCTCGGATATCCTCTGGGTGCTTTTTTTTATCAGAACTACTGGTTTCAGGCATTCAGACGATTCCGCAGTCTTGATCTTGCCATCCTTTAACATTTTCTCCAATTGCACTTGTAAATACCCCTCATTGTCACTGGCACCGGTCTCACTTTGTGCTTCACCAGAACTGCATCCTGCTTTAGCACTATCTTGTGCACGTAATTCTTATTCTTTCCCGGTTTATCAGAGAATAACCGGGCAAATTACTCCCTGGACACCAACGCTCCTACTGAGATCACTGATAGCACTTGATCCTCCTTGACAGGGTCTAGCCTGATATTTAACTTGGCTTGGTCATCCCAAACTAGCACATATGGGCCCTTCTCTGGAAAGTAGACTCTGGTCTTTGTTGCTCTTCCCTTGAACTCGACTGTGCCCGAATTGTACCCCAGCAGGGTCACAGGGACTCGTCCGAAGACCTTGAGTTTGTGCTTCACTGTCTGCACTTCCACCTTGTCGGGCCGACCATGCCTTTATACGTATCAATCGGTAGTATTGTAAGATCTGAGCCAGAGTCCGCCAACATCCTCGTCTCATTGACATCGAATTTGATGATGCAGAGCAGTTTCTTCCTTCGGGATGTCCCGCTGTCCACCATGATGAAAGTTCGCACTGATGCAGTGATATTCTGAGCCTGCCATTTGCATGCTATTGCTATATATCAACACCACCTTCAACTGGAGCACTCTTTGTTCCTCAGAGGTCATTTTCTGTCATTTGCCAGATAGTAGGAGGTGGTGCACCTATGACACTTGAGCAGTTCACGCTTTCCCCCTTTCTCATCTTTGGTCTCAGTCTGCCACTTGTCTCTTTCCCTTGAACTGCATCACATGCACATCCGCGGCCAGCAGGCCTCCCGGCAACACCTTGTGCCTGCACAAGGTCTCCTCAACTGTTCTGGTGATTTGAATGGCCTTATCCAGTTGCAACTCTTTCTCCAAATTGAACTTGTCCTGCACTTTCTGATTGTTGGTATACACCATCAACATATCACAGATCCTGTCATCAGTGGTCCCCCCAAAGGCACACAACACTACCAGTTCCCTCAACTTGATAACACAGTCATCCACCTGCCCCGAAGGCTCCTGCTTCCTGCTGTAAAATCTGATCTTGTGAAGCACAATGTTCTCCTTGCTCAAGAACCTCTTTACGATCCTCTGTATGGCCTCTTTGTATACATCATCATCGTCATCTTGCACGACTTCAGGTTTCAACCCCACAAAGATTCTCTAGCCTTCGACGCCCAGTGCATTGAGCAGCATCGCCCTCTTTCTCATAGCCGCGTAGCCCGCACACCCCACTGCCTCCAAATATGTCACAAATAAAGGTTCCCATTGCAGCCATTTAATGGTAGACTTACCTGGTGATTGCAGAAAGGCTGGGGGTGGCGTCACGTCTTGCATCATCTTTGTGGCAGGTACACGTCCTTCTCCTCATCGGCAATTGTGGCTTGAATGAATACACTGGGACAAAGTGAAGTTGATGCTTTATTAACCTCTGCAGAGACTGCTAGGTAGGTTGCAGTTGCTTCACTGTCTCTGAACATGTACCAGCATATATACAGGTAAGTGCAGTGTATTTGAGACATAAGCTGTGCAGTCTCTTTCGGTCTGATGGTCTTTGCTAAGGGAGGAGTGCTGGGGTCAGTGTGCGTGCAACACTGTGCCACGCTCAGAATGCCGGCCTCTCGGCAGTTGTGCATGCAGCAGCTGTCAGGTCTCTTGAAACTCGGCTCCACAATGTCTCGCGACACTTGGTCTTTACATGCAGGTATGAGGGCCGGTTAGGACAGGCCCATTTAAAGCATCGACCTTTAAGATCTCAACCCACTCATGTCAGTCTTCTCAATGTTTTCTCCATATCATACATAAGACACTCACACAACACCACCAAACAGTCAATATAAAATGTTACCCAGAACAGTAACACCACCTCATCAAGATGAATAATAACACGACTTGAACTCTATTGATTCAGTATAACATTACAATTCTAGTTGGACTCCTCAGGAGCCACAGACCAATTCTCATTTCCACAGCCTTTAAATCTACTAGCACCCTTAAATTACACACAAGGACTGTGCTCTGCCAGGGACTTTCCCAGTGTCCAAACGCTTCCATCTAATAAAACACATAGCCAGTGATCCATGCCACATACCACATTGATCATAGCAGCACTGGGGACTCTGGTACTTCCAGCCCACACTCATCTTTTTATTTTACTTTATTGTATTACAATTGTTATACGTCCAGACCCGTAGGTATCATGGCATAGTTACAGACAACTTGGAGAATACAATCTCACAGTTATAAGCAGGTTGCACATTGGTTACACATTTTTGCAGTACATAGTCATGTCATGGACCCTAGAGTTACTGTGATAGCAAGAATGGGTTGGGTTGGGTTGTCGGTATGTGATTAGTATTGGTCGAAAAGCCTGGTTTTCAGTGATTTTTTGAATAGCTGGTGTGATTCTTCATTCTTGATGTTAATTGGGAGGGAATTCCAGTGTTTTGGTGCTAGGACTTTGAAGCTGCTGCCTCCCGCTCTTAATCTTTTGTATCGGGGGATTTCGAGGAGAGGGTTGTTGCTGGACCTGAGGGATATGACGGAATATTTTTTCATGATTTTGTTGAGGTATGTGGGGGCTTTGTTAGCGATGCATTTGTGCATAATGCATAGGGTTTTGAATATGATCCTCACCTTTATGGGTAGCCAGTGATTGTCTCTTCTGATGCTGAAGATGTGTTCATTCTTTTTTATGCCCAGTGTGGTTCGGAGGGCTTTGTTCTGCATGAGCTGGAATTTGGTCAGATTGTTGTTGGAGGTGACTAAAAGGAGTACATTGCACTAGTCGAGTTTTGAGAGTATGAGGGCTTTCGCTAATGTGACAGTTGGCGGGAGTGAGAAATTTACGGCTTAGGGAGATGAGCTTGGAGGTGTAGGAGGTGGCTGAGGAGAGTGTGTTGATTTGTTTAGTCATAGTTAGAGTGGAGTCTAGGTAGACACCTTGGGTTTTGACCTGTTTGAGAGTTGGGATTGTGGTCTCATCTATGCTGAAGGAGGTGTAGGCAGGTCTTAATGAGTT
Source organism: Ambystoma mexicanum (assembly GCF_040938575.1). Taxonomy (NCBI): domain Eukaryota; kingdom Metazoa; phylum Chordata; class Amphibia; order Caudata; family Ambystomatidae; genus Ambystoma; species Ambystoma mexicanum. The sequence goes on along the minus strand of NC_090932.1, from coordinate 657,252,155 downwards.
GATTCTGGCGGGTGGTCCGACTATGAGCAGCTCTGTTTTGTCGTCGTTGAGGCAGAGGCTATTATGGGCCATCCAGTTTTGGATAAGTGCATACATTTGGTTGATGAGAAATGAGTCCTGCTCGTGGTTACCGGATAAGGGGATGAGGATCTGGGTGTCATCTGCAAAGCTGGTGTAGATGACACCCATAGCATCCAGAGCTGCAAATAGAAACTTGGTGTAAATATTACATAGGGTGGGTGATAGGCAGGAACTTTGGGGAACGCCTATGGGGACTGGTATGGGGTCGGCTGATTCTTTCCCAGTGGAGATTCTTGAGGTCCTGTCTGCAAGGAAGGATTTGATCCATTTGGTGGCATCCTTGGAGAAGTTGACGTTGTTGGCTAGTGTGGCACAGAGTTTGCCGTGGTTGACTAAATCAAAAGCCACCGATAGATCTAGCAGCATTAGGAGACAGAGCTTGCCTGCTTCCCTGCTTCCCTGGAGGCATCCATTTGGATTTTCAAATCGTGAAGTGCTGTTTCAGTGCTGTGGTTTGGGCGGAAACCTGATTGTTGGGTCCCCAGTAAGTGGTAGTGTTCTAGGTGGTTTTGTATTTGTGTGTAAGCTATTTTGTCTACTTTTTCCGAAAGGAAGGGGACCGTAGTTATTGCCCGGTAGTTTGTGGGAATGGCCGGATCTACTGTAGGCTTCTTCAAGAGGGGGGTTAACCAAGCTTTTTTAATGCTGGTGGGGACCGTATTAGCTTTAAAGGAGGCGTTGATGAATTCTGTGATGTGGGGGTAAGTGTTGGAGTGCAGAGTTTAACAAGGTTGGGGGAATTGGTCTTCTTTGCATTTGGAGGCTTTAAGTTTGGCTATGGTGTCTTGCACTCTTTTTGTGAGACGGGGGTGAATTGGAAAGGTTTGCTGGAGTAAATGTTGGGTGAGTCCCCTAGGATGGTAGGTAAGGATTTTTTCTTGGCTATTTTTTGTAGAAGTAGGATTTTGGCTGATAAAGTGACCTGGATTGTGGTAAACCAATCTTTGCTGGCAATGATGGGTGATGTGACTTGGCAGGGATTCTCTAGTTCTTTAAGTATGGAGAACAGTTCCTTAGAATTAGATGACACATTGCTGATGCGTAGATTGAGGGCTTTGGCTTTTTGGGTTATTATGGCAGCTTTGTAGATTTTGTTGGCATTGTAGAAAGCTTTCACTGAGTCTGGAATGTTAGTTCTTTTGTGGATGTGCTCTAGTGATCTTTTGATGCCTCTCAAGGAGACTAGTACCTCATTAAACCAGAAACAAGAGCGTTTATCTGCCCTTTGGGTTTTGGTTTTGACAGGAGCGTGTAGGTCAATGTTGTTGGTGAGGCTTAGTTGGTAGCAGTCTGCCAGCTTCGTTGTATTGTTGCTCTCTAGGGAGGTAGAGGCTAAAACTTGTCTGAGTGCGGGGAGAGGTTGTCACTAGTGAGTTTTTTGATATTTCTAGTCTCAAATGTGCCAGGTTTTTTAGTCAGTGTGGTATCTGTGGTCAGGTTGCCCAGGGAGAGACTGATGACATGGTGGTCGGACCAATCTATGGGCGAGACAGAGTCAATGGTTACTTGTGAATTGAGGGTGAGAACCCAATCCAGTATTCTACCTTTGTCATGGGTAGGGGTGTTGACCAGTTGTGAGAAGCACATATCTTGCATGGCTGAGTTGAAGGTCGCGGCTGCATGAACCAGGGGTCATTATAACCTAAGTTTTGTCTCTGAGTATGATAAATTTAGTTTTATGTTTGATGTAGGGGGTGAGCAATAATGTGATGTCTACGTCAGAGTGGGTGTTTTTGTTTGGTGATCTGTATACAACCAGGGAATTGGTGGTGGTTTTAGGGTCTGAGGAGAATTTGGCTAGGAGGAGTTTGTATCCCTGTATTTCTTCAATTGGGCATGCTCTAATTTGCAGTGTGGTTTTGGCTATTAGAGCGACTCTGCCTCCTCGGGCATTAGTCCTCTCAGTCCTGAGAATGCTGAATCCTGGGGGGGTGGCAATTGTTAGGAGAGGGCCTGAAGCTGGGTGTAACCAGGTTTCCGCAACCACTAGGATGTCAAGTTGTTGGTCAATGATGAAATCATGGATTTCTATGGCATGTGCTCCAAGAGATCGGGTATTGATGAGAGCACATTTGAGGTTGGGGGTCTGGTCTAGGTGTGGTGAGTTATCTAGGTTAGATGTGAGTATAGGGATTTTGGCATTGCTAGGTAGTTTGGCGTGTGCTATGGGAGGGCCTTTGTGGTTGCTGGTGTTGGGTGTGATGTCTGTTTTGGTAGAGATGGAGGCGATGGGTGTGGGGCTGGTGGCTCGGTGTAATTATTTAGTTTGGGACCCGAGTCTCTTGTATCTGTCGTTACGCAGAACGGGTGTTCTCTTGTTGGTAGCTTCTGTGGGGGGAGAGTGTTTGGTAGTGAAATGGAGTTGGTGGTGATTGGCTCTGTGTTGCTGGTGACATTGTAGGGTGTATTGGTGGTTTGTTCTAGCTGGATGGGGAAAGGAGGGATGGTGGGCAGGAAGGGGGTTGGGGCAGGGGATGGGATGGTGGTGCTGGCAACCAAGTCTAGATAGACCGTTCTCATGTTTGATAAATGATCCTCCTGAACAGGGAGTGGTGTGGTGCATTACACAGAAGGGAAACATGATGGATGAAAGGAAGCCTAGCATGGTTAACATATCTAGGGTTGAGGTGGAGTGGGGAATGGGTGGATGGATGTGTGCGTAGGGTCAAGTGGTTGTAGTGTGCTTAGCTTGGCTGGCATGGGCAGTGCACCATTTGTGGCACAGTGCAATTACAATTGGGCCATGTGGGGTTCAATAATCGATAGCGAATTCAACAGGGCGGCAGAGATCAGCTAAGATACAGTAGGCTAGTTCAAGGGTAGGCAGAAGTCCAGTACATGTGGGGTGCCTAGATCAGTGTTACACAGGTCAATTTCAAATACAGTAGGCTAGTTCATAGGATAGGCAATAGGCCATTGCAGGTGGGGTACAGTGGACCAGTACAGATACAAAAATGCAATAGGCTAGTTCAACAGATAAGCAAAAAATGCAGTTGGCTAGTTCAACAGATAAGCAATAGGCCAGTACAGATGGGGTGCAGTAAGCCACTACAGATACAAAAATGCAATAAGCAAGTTCAACAGAGGAGAATTAGGCTAGTACAGATAGGGTGCGGTAGGATAGGTCACCAAAATGCAATAGGCTAGATAATTAAACAATAGGCCAGTACAGATAGGGTGCCATGGGCTTGGTAGTAATGGCAGTGGACAGGGACAATGGATAAGGTACAGTTTACTTGTAAGTCACGCAGTAAGCAGTCATCGATGCCACATGTTTAGTACCTGCCTTCCCCTTGTGACCACCTCCTCTTTTGTTCTGGCAAAAACCACAAGCCATTAGGACACCATAGGATCACTTTACATCATATTACATTACCATACAGTTGGGTAAAAATAACGCATTTACAGCACTTAGGTGACGTAGGTATCCACCATGAAGCACCAAATACAAATGTTATATGATTAGTATTGTTAAACTTAAAAAAAGGAACCGGGATTAGATAGAACAATATGGATAAACTGTTAAACGTACTCAGAGGGCGCATTAAGGAGGACAGTTGAACTCTAATTTTGAAGTTGCAAAATGTACGTTTATCTCGGGTGACATTCAGGGAACTTTAGTTTTGACGTTGAAGGTTCTTGATAAAAAGTGATGCTTGGGGGAGATTTCAGAGGGTTAAGTTATTTGGTTATGTAACTTCTAAATACCTGTTTTAAAGATGCAGCAACACATGATGATGAATTGTGTTCAATGAAAACCACACTGTAAAACACTTGAAAGACTGAAGGCCTTTGGAAGTATTTAGAGGACCTTTTTGCAACTATTGAACATGAGCTAACTTTTTATGGTTTTAACTTGATACAAAACTTGTATTGTCTTAAATCTACTCTGAAGTTGCATAATGTCACAATTTTTGACCAGCTTGTTAAAATATATATTTTTACTCAAACCAGTTTGCCTTGTTGACCCTTTTTCGATGGGCTACCCCGCCACCCCCCTGTTCTATTTGTGACCCCTGGTTTGCCCCCGTTGCATTGCATTTCTAGAGCCGCCACAGCGAGCACAAACAATAGCAGTGTGCTTCATCCTTGCCCAATTGTAAATTGTGTTATGCACTATGGATTGGGCCAATGCCTCTTTGCTCCCTTCAGAAAAAATGATGAAAACATGAATGTGCTCCAATGTTGTAACAGTCCATTGTTTCTGTAATCTGCCAAGAAAATCATGTGTGCAAGTGTTCATTAAAAATAAATTGCCAAACTCTTATGCATGGCAAGACCCGAGGCAACTTTTTTCAAACCCCACACGAAACAGGTTTTCAATATGATTCATAGGATTTCACTCAGTGTCATATAGGGATACATCTTTGTCTACTCCACGTATTTTAAATATTCAATTGTCCATCAATTGAAAAGATGGCCACTCAAATGTTAACAGGAATCATATAAAGACTTGTTTTAGCCATACCATTTAGATGTTCACAGATTTATGGTTAAACGACGCTTTTCGTTGATAAACTGGTCAGTACAAAGCTATGAAGCAGAAGTAACTGCTTCTATTATTGGTTAATAAAAAAGCCCTACGATTTTTATCTCTTTTTTTAATCACGGCATGGATCTGTGCTTTTCTGCTATCAGCCCATAAACGCACATCTTAGCCTTTAATATACTGACTTCAAGCTGTGTTTTTTTCTTATAAGACTCCTGTAAGATCAGTGTGATTACAACGGTGCAGAACAACCTTTTAGATATAGTTTCCCTAGTTGTACTTTAACTATTAGTAAACAAATAATGCAAGATTCTTCAGCTTTAACTTGTACAGTTGTTGATGGTGTATTGGTCCAAAGAAATACCACTTACCAGCAATGCTTATTGGGATCACCACTAAGTCAACACATAATGCAATACTTGGCATCCCCCTTAAAAGGCATTATTACTCAAACAATCTCATTCACCATTGTTAAATGTGTAATTTACACTCATGTGAAAAATGCATCCGGTTCATGTTTGGTCATGAAGTGCAATCCCCTTTTGAATCCGCCCTTTGCTTCAGCATGAGGCACAGTCACAAAGGCGGGAAAGTGAATAATGTAGCTATCACCCATGTTGCAGGGGCCCACATGGCTGGTAATGGCTCCTCAGCGAGGGCTGTGGGCCGTTACTGGCCATGTCAGCCCTCCACCAATAGGGTGAAAGCCATTTGCACACCAGGTTTTCTTTTATTTTATTTCTCCCTCGGGAGATCAGCTCAGTGTGGAGTGTGCAAGCCCATCTCCTGAGGGAGAAAAAAAAATGAAGAAGCATGGCTGCTGCCATTAAAATGGAAAAGGGACTATGTCCCCTTTCAGATTACGACGGCCATAAAAAACATGTGAAAAAATGTCTGCCGTCGTTCGAAAAGGGAACAAATCTGGTTTCTATTTTATGGAGCAGGTACGGCCGGTGAATGTGCGATTGTGCCCGGAAGGCACTTTGCTATTGGTCAAACTGTTTTTCCCGGGTGCGAATGTCAAATGCACCAAGTGAATTATGACAGTGTCAGGAACATATTAATACCATGAAAGTAAATATTATTGAAAGAAAATAACAATTTGTTAACACACCTTTTCCATTAGGTGAGTCTACCAATACTACCAGAATGCTTAACCAACCTGAACTTCACTATACGTCCAACCATCAGAACAGTCTCTGATCCATACATTTTAGTCCAACGCCAATTCTATCCCCTTTTCAAGTGCAACTATAGATCAACGCATTTGCCAATTTGCGAAGGAAAAAAAATAAACATATCCATCTAGTCAGGGTGAGAACCAAGAAAGTCACATCATCCATTCAGAACAAATGTTGCCATTCAATGTATTTGTCAGTTACAATGAGGAGAACAAGGGGAGGGTAAGACAGGCGTAATAATATTAATCTCTGTGCCATTAATTAAACCCTGACTCTCCATCATAATTTACTAGGAGCATTTGACAGTCTACGGCATTACATGAAGGATTTTTATCATTGCAAGATACATTGCTTAGTAATTATCTAAGAAACTAAATGTACAACCAGTTTGAAATAACTTTTGTGAAACACTTTTTTTTTATGAGACAATTGGCTAGCCCCAGAATGCCCGCAGTTATGGCCCCAGTCCAAAGAGCTTTAGAAGCCATTGCTTCCCTAGCAGGGTGAGTCCCGTAGATTGAAATAACAAGGCCCAAATGCTAAAAGGCTGCAGTGTTGGTTCTCATTTTTTTGGGCCTCCCTGCTTCATGCTCCCAACACCTTGAGCCCCCGTATACCAACAATTGAACAGGTGGGTGATCCAAGCTTGCTGCATAAGTGTGTGGTGATTGGGTGTGGTGCTGTTTCCCATGAATACTTGTCAAGTAATGTATGGCGTCACTGACACCTACCAAGGGTCTTTCAGAACTTGTTAAGGAAACTGAGCGGATTGAAGGCTTACGATTGGCTCATTTGGGCAGTAGGATTATTATAATGCATTTATATGCTTTTTTTATTGTATACATCGGTGTGGAGATGCATATTTAAAGACTTGCAAGCTCTTACATTTTTAAAAGTTTGCATGTAATTTTGTCAGTGTGATTGTTGTACCTTTAGTGCTTAAGTCTCTTGGATCTTGGTTGCAGGGTTTTAATAACTGCACCTTTATTATCAGGAGCATCCAGTTAACAATCTGGCTTTTTGTGTGTGTAAATCTACAGATTTGTCAACAACCTAACCTAATATATTTTATCTTTTTAATGATTCATAAGAAGTTTATTTTAGATATGTGATAACCATTGGTGAGGGTTGGGGAAAAGACTAAGGTGTACCCTGCCAAGGTGCTTATCTTCTGCCATATCATGTATAAAAGAGAAGCCTATGATCAACCATGGACATCAGGTGCGTGTAGTTTTGTTTTTCCCAGGGGAAGCGAGGGTGGGTGGAAAAAAAAAACAATGTCCCATTATAAGCATAGGGACTTTTTCCTGGGAGGTGGTCCTGGCCATCAGCGCCCCGATGGCAAAATGCTACACACTATAGGAACACTGACTGTTTTTTAAACACATTTGTTGGTGAATTAGATGTCCAGTTCATGTCTGTTGAATCTAATATGAGTGGTCTTTTGATGAAGGGGCCCACTGACTCGTGCCCCAAAAGTCCTGTCTTTTTTACCTAGCACCCAAGAGCAACTTCACCTAAACTCACTGCCAATGGTGACTTAAGCATACAACAGACAGATTTAGCTGTACATCAAACATATTTGACCAGGAGTGGTAAAACATTAAACAAATTAAAATGCCTGAAGGTGCAACAGACTTCTGTCAGCATCTAGGAATTGTGCTTTGGCAAATTGAAGTTCTTTTAAAAATAGAGACAATAAAAGGAAAAACCCAAACAAAATTAAAATGATCAGTTTTAGGGGGGTGCATACATTCATGAATCCTCTGCAGAATAACCAATCCCACTGGTCCCTAACTCAGGCTATGAGTTATGGATGTCCATTGATGCAGCTTTCGGAAATCACAAGATCTGCTCATCTATATGATTTCCTCCCTCTCAAAGAGTCTTGCCATATTAACAATGATTTGAAAAAGTTGTAGGCATGCCTGATGGCTATAGGTAGGACAAACGCCTATGTTGCCCCCAACAGATATGAAATAGCAAACAATGGGCAGGGGGACAGTTATAGATATGGTCTTGCTACCGTTAGTTTCCAGGCTGACACCAGACAGGACCGCTAATCCATCTAATTTAAAGCTGGTTCCATCACCAAACAAATTACATATTCAGACTAGAAACTTACAGAATCCTGTGAATAAAGGCAATTTTGGGTCCCTTTGGGTTAATCAAAAGGACTATAAAAGCATTACAAACATGTCATATGCAATGGGTTACATCCCATCATGCACATATCAAACCTGTCCATTGATCAAAATGATTGCACCAACAAATCAGCTTTACATTGACCTCCAGCAGCTGCTCATCTAATGTTGCTGCTTTCTAATTTACAGAACTTCGGCAGCTAATGTAAACACAACTACATTATTGAACAAACTTCATCACAGGATGAACAAAACATGACTGCTGCCTTATTATGGCCAGAAGTGCCCCATGATCAGGATCTATAAAAAAAGGTGCTATAACGGTATTGTATTGATGTCACCTGTAGAAACCTGGGAAATCTAAATTACTTATTAGCATCAAACCTCTCATTAGAATGCTTTCCTGACAAAAGTGCTTGTTCGCATTACAGGTTTTATCCACAAACAGATGTCCACTTGTTAAACAACAGTTGGACATAGGTTTCATCATAATTAATCTTTATGCAATTAGCCTTCCCTTTTACAATCATTTTCAGCCTTTGAAATTTTCAGATTGCATAGATTGACCCATTTCTGCCCCCACAACTATGATAGAACCAAAGGGGCCATATTTTGAGAAAGATATATTGACTGCTGGCAACACCATACGAACTCTTTGTAGGTGCATCATAATTTGATGATGCCCTTCAGAGCATGAATATCCCTAGGAGCCATATACTCAGTCTTAACTGTCTATCCTGCAATATAATGGTTGAAGCTTGCAAGCAAATTATCCTAAAAAAACAATGTGGTTTTCCTTTTACAAGACACATGGGGCCTCATTACGACCCAGGCGGTAATCTTCCGTCATTACCGCCATGGCGTAATGAGCGTTTACGCCGTGGGCCGATGGCGTAAAGAGCGCCACATTACGACCCATCGCGCACGAGCATTACGCCATGGCGGTAATGCAATTAACGCCATGGCGGAAAAGGCCCCTACCGGCATCGTAAAGCGAGCAAGGTGCACTTCCGCCACCGTAAGTAGCGGCCACCGTAATTAGCGGCCACCGTAATTTGCGGCCACCGTAATTTGCGGTGGCCGTAAAAAGCAGAAAAGCAGAAATAGCGTCATCGCGCCGGAACGGGAAACAGCACGTCGGCCATCTTTAAAAACACAATCCATTGCCATCCTACCGAACAACACCAGATCCAACCCTGACACCTGTCCCAACCAATCACCCACCCATCCAACTACCCAAAAATGCCTAAATGCCTAAAGCTGTTAAGAAGGCATGTGACCGCCAGCGCCAGGAAAGATTCAGCCGGGAGGAACTCTGCATGCTTGCGGAGACCCTGCAAGACAACGCAGCGGTCGTTTTCTCCCCGGAAATGACCAGGACAGCGATAGGGAAAAAGAAGGCCATCTGGGCCCTGGTGGCCGAGCGCGTCAGCGCGGTGGGGACCGTACCCCGCACCCCACAGCAGTGCAGGAAGCGCTGGGACGACCTTCGCATACGGGTCAGAGCCGTCATCTCTGCGAACCGCAACCTTGCCCTGGGTACCGGTGGAGGGTCGGAATCCCCACTAAAACTCCAACCGTGGGAGATTTGTGCAACCACGATTGGCATGGAAGCCATTGAAGGCGTCGGAGGGATGGAAACTGGAGCTCCGACATCAGGCGATGAAGGTGGGTGCCTCAAACAAGACATGCCATAGTCACTGCAGTCCATTCATGTGTAGCACAAGGTTGCCCTAGAGTGTAAATGCAACACATTTCCACACTGCCCATAGCCAGATGCGAGCACCACCCTGCATACACTGTTGGCACCCGCATACCTGCATCCACATTCCACACTAAAAGTAGACAACCTGCATGGCCCTGCCTGAAATCTGCTTCATCTACTGACCAGAATAATGTCTATCATTGTCATTCCAAAGTCTGCAGACCCATCAATAACGCCTTCCCTCCTTTGCTCCACCACAGGCACAGATTCACACCCCGAGGACCAGGACACCCCTGCGACGAAGAGAGCCAAGAAGGCCAATAATACCGTCCCCGCACCCTCAACCTCAGCTGCAGTGAGGCAGACCCCACAACAAGCAGGACCCACTGCAAGCATACCGGACGTCCCACCGGCAAGCACCCCTGTAGTCAGCAGGCCAGCAGCAGCTGCTCCACCTCTACCAACATTGCCTGCCACAGAAGGCACCGGGTCAGCGGCCAGCAGCAACATGGGTGAGACAGCTGCAATAGCTGCATGTTCAGACTCAGACATTGAGGAGCACGAAGTCAGAAGCCCCACTGACCTACTACATTCCCCCTGTTTGTCAGACGCCAGCCCCCATGAGGATCACACACAGGGGCACACAGAGGTAGAGGAGTGGCCTTCTACCCCATGCCCAGTCCTCAGTCCACAGGAGGGGAGCAGCCCCTCGATCACACCACCAGCACTGGCCATGGGCCAGCAGGGACAGCAGTCCCTCGAGGACATCACAGAACGGCAGCAACAACTGTCCACGATGCTGGCTGAGCATGCCACGGAATGTGTGGGGGCTAGGGCAACCATTGAACAGGCCACGGAGACCCTAAGGGCCGAAGTAGCGCAGAGTACTGCCACCCTGAGGGATGCCATGCAGGCCATGTCCAGGGACATCTGTGCTGAACTTGCCGGCTTGCGTCGTGCGCTCACTGAGCTCACCCACACCCTACAGGACGTGCATGCACGGGGGCAGGCAGGGACATCCTCCACTGCCAGTTCTGCACAGAGCAGCCCCGTCTGACGTTCCGGACGTAACCTGCGCTCCACAGCCAGGGGAGCCCCGGGGGCCGGGAGAGGGGGCTTGTAACAGCCTGTGGCCACTGTCACAGGCATCTGTTGACACCTACATGGGGTGTGTTGGGGTGTGCAGAGGGGAGGGGGTGTGTTGGGGTGTGCAGGGGGGAGGGGGTGTGTTGGGGTGTGCAGGGGGAGGGGGGAGGGGGTGTGTTGGGGTGTGCAGGGGGGAGGGGGGAGGGGGTGTGTTGGGGTGTGCAGGGGGGAGGGGGTAGAGGGTGTGTTGGGGTGTGCAGGGGGGAGGGGGAGGGGGTGTGTCAGACGTTTCATAGTTTAAATACACTTTTTTCTTTCCCAAAATGAAATGTGTGGACATTTTCATTGCGTATGTGTGCTTTATTGGTGTACAGTCCACAGTGTGCATGTCCCAGAGACACACAGTGCCCCAAGTGCAGTCTCCATGTGATTCACACCAGCCGTGTGTGCTAGAAGCAGTGGTCGATGATACTTTGGCGCATTGCACGCCCCTCCTGTGCGTCGCCTCCTCCATGGGGTGCCGCCCCATCTGCACCCTCCTCATCGTCAGGTGGTTGCAGTTCTGCGTCAGGGGGCAGGGGCACATTCCGTCTGACGCACATATTGTGTAGCATGATACATGCCATGACGATCTTTGTCACCTTCTCATGGTGGTACAGGAGTGCCCCACCAGACCTGCTGAGGCTTCGGAACCGTGCCTTCAATAGGCCGAATGTCTGCTCTATGACCACACGAGTACGTGTATGTGCACGGTTGAAGTCCTCCTCGTGCTGGTTCTGCGGGTTCCGGACTGGTGTAAGCAGTCACCTCTTCAGGGGATAGCCTGCATCACCTGTATGTAGGCGAGAATGTATGTGTCAGTCATGTCGTCTGATCAAGAACATGATGTGCCACCATGGCTTGCATCCAACTGTTACTTCGGCTCACTTCTACATACACTAATTGATTCACACAATGCAACCAGTATATGCTCATGGCTCCCATGGCCTGTTTTGCATGCCATCACCCAATGTATGCAGAGGGGTTGAGTGCATTGTGAGTGCCCATCCTCTGTCTCCGTTCTCTGTGTTACTCACAGCCAGGTGGAGTATGCATCATTCCCCCCCCCCCTATCAGCCAGGTGGAGTATGCATCATTCCCCCTGTGTGCTGGTAGGTGCCTGTGGCCAGGAAGTGGAGTACAGACACTACCTTCAGTAGGGGGGGATGGCGGTTGGAGTTTCTATCATGCTGACGATGTCGTTGTGTATCATGTCTACGATGGCGGTGATGGTGTCCCGGTCCAAACGGTACAGGGTGTGGATCTGCTCAGCAGTGAGGTTGAATGGATTGGCTCTGATGCGTGGAATTGGGGGCTGCCTGCGTGGTGGCACTGGCTGTGCTGGTGGGGCTTGCTGGGCCTGCCTTGCCCTCCTTCTCATCCTGCGTCTCCTCTGTGCTGCCTGTTGTTGTTGTTGCTGTTGTAGCACATGCATTTCTATCAGGTCCTCCAGCCCCAACATTGCTAGTCGTATTGGTGTCATTGTGGAGTGTGACTGGGTGTGGGAAGGGGTGGGGGGTGCTCTTTTTGTGCTTCCTGAGTCTGTATTGCCTTCACCTGTGCTGTTTCTGTGCACCTGTGGCAGCTGCATTCACTTTACATGGCCCTTTACGGTTGGTTCGCGATGGCGTAATTAGCACCATGGCGGTAAGGTACTTAACGGGCTGGGTGATGGCGTTAGGTGCATGTCCGCTTGGGTCGGCATTTGCGTACCTTTCCGCCATGGTGCTAAGTACGGTGTGGCCGGTCGCGTGCGCGCACCCTTAGCGCAGTTAGCGGCAGCGTTAACTACGATGCCGCTAATGGCATCGTAGTTAACGGTCACGGGTCATGATCGGACCTGGCGGAAAACTATGGCGGTAACTTACCGCCATCGTTTTTCACTTAGCGCCAGGGTCGTAATGAGGCCCATTGTCAGTTATGTTAGCCCCAAGAACAGATGTTCAAGTGTTGGGTTACTTTGTGTTTCCTAAGTCCCATGGTTTATGTCCTTTGAATGGTAACATTCTCCTGATACACCGGGCAACCTACATTTTCAAGGTAATAGAGGACAATATAATATACAGTTGATTAAATGTCTCTATCAGTGAATCATTGGTCTCTGATCACATCATTCTTGATAGTGACCAATCTGCCCTTTGCAGGATGTTAAGTGGCATCTGTTGGAAAAATAAAAATATCTATTTGATTAATTCAAGTGCTATCATCTGACAGTAGGGTCACTAGATGGGAACTATGAGAACATGAGCAAATGTTACAGATCTTATTTAACAAATATTCTAAAGCGTTCAATGGCTGTCATGACTGCACTTCTAGCATGGACAGGTGTTTACCTCTTTTATTTGTATTTTAGATGATGTGAAAGCATATTAAAGCATAAAAATAGAATAGACAAGCACAGACTCTGGGGGGGGGGTCTGATCCCTGTTAAAGGTTCTAAATTATTCAAACACAGATACTGTGATGGTATCCCAAGCAATAAAATGCAATAAGGCATGTCTTCTGCAGAAGAGGTCAGAACTAGCTGAGCAAGCTTGGGAAGATATTTTAGAGGCAGTGACAGATAAAAACTCCAGAAGTCTCTGGGGGCTTATTGCCAATGGTCCCTCTTACTTATCCAAAGTCTCGGACGGGCTTAATGTTCCCCCAGAGCATTTGATTTCCCCTTGTTTGGCTTTGCACTTTTACCAAGCAAATTAATAAAACAAAACATTTGAGGAAACTATATACTTAGCTGCAGGCCATCACACGAGCCTGCGTTTTACCTTGAGATTGACTTGGGGAGATCATCAACGCTCTTTTGTCCATTAAGTGGAGTCACAGCTCAGGTCCTAATGGAGTCCCTCAAAATGTCTTTAGGGCAATCCCAACAATTTGGGTAGTGATCAAATCCATGGCATATAATACCATGATTTTGTTAAATCGATATCCTGAATATTAGAAAATGGTAACAATAATACCTATTTATAAAAAAAGGGGTATTGTCTGTCTGTAAAATGTTACAGCCCCTTTATGTGTTGCATGTCTCTTTTAAAATTCTGGATAAAGTCATATTTACTAAGCTGGAAAACGTGGTTTCCAGAGAATAACGTCTTAATACCCACCCAGCTATGGTTTAGAGAAGTACTTGGGACCTTTGAACGAACCCTCAACCTCTATCTAAACGTTGCTAAATATGTTTATGCAAGGCATATACCAATATGTGTGGCATTCGTGGATGTATCAATAATCTTTGACTCTGTTGACAGATCGAAAATGTGGAAACATGTATAAACATAGGGTCCAACAGGGTCTGTTCACTGTAGTCTTTAGACTTCAAATCAACAACTGAGCATTGGACGAGTGTTGTGGGACTTGTCCTGTCACACAGACCTTCCCAGGGGTGTACGGAGCAAGGGAAATGTTTGTGATGAATCCACTCCAATCAATATATTTACAAATGGCGTATCTAAAAGGCTGGTGTCAGAAAGGGCAGATGTCTTCTCTTGTGGCAAGTGTCATATAGCCATTCTAGACTATGCCAACGACTCTGCCTTGATAGTTTGGACTCCATGTGATGTTTCTAGTTGTCAGGTGCTTCAGAACAACGCGGTTAGGCTGGTAAAAAATCTGAAGAAAAGAGATCATGTTACTGCAGAGAGAATAGCCTTGCATTGGCTCAGAGTGGACGAGCGTATTAAATTCAAAGCTCTCTGCCTGGTGCATAAATGCCTGTACGGCTCTGCTCCTGAGTATCTGAAAAAGGGCTTAGTGCTTCATACCCCCAGTAGGAATCTTCGTTCAAAGGGTAAATGTCTGTTGATCGTCCCCAAGTTTAAATTGAAATCTGGGCTGGGCAGTTCCTTTTTGGTGCAGGCCCCCAGCTTGTGGAACAGTGTTCCAGAAACACTCAGAACCGTTACCAACCTTACTGTTTTTAGGAAAGGGTTGAAGACTCATCTTTTCAGATGATGAACAGGGATACGGGGGATTATGACCACCTCATGGCTTAGCGCAGACGTTCCTATTGTATTGTTTTGTTTTTCGTTGTTTGCCTAAGCGCCCTGATGCCCACGGGCTATCGGTGCTATACAAAAAATAAATACATACATACATACATTTGAAGCAACTAATATTTGCTGATGCAGAGTTCCTGAATACACTATGAATACAAAGATCAACACTAAGAAATCTCCAGTTATTACCTTTAGTACTTAATATAAATGATATAGCTCTATTTTCTGCTATGATTATCCATTGTTGCAACACAGAGGACTCTGCCTACATAATTTTAGGAAGCCTGGGAGCCACATTGAGCCATCAACTTGGCTTCCAGAGTGTCATGTGACTTACTCCAACCCTTGTCATTGAGTTTTCTCTGGGCATCCACCGCTGGCAGCTGCGGTTAGAGCTATAATCGGCAGTGGGAAACTCCCAGTTAGAGCTGGAAGGTGCCTGGGCCAGAAGCCATGCCCATGCTATGATTTCACCAAGATAGCCTTTCACCTGATTCCTGCTTCCATAAATAGGGATCCTTCCACCCAGTGATTCTCCATTCAGAACAAAGCAGTTCTTTCTTTGAAGAACCAAGGTATATCCGTGTTTGGGTGCGGCCAACTGTCTTTTGGTTGCCTGTAGCCCCAATGTAGCCCATCTCAGAATCAACTTGTTCCCAGCCAACCTTTCCCTCTCTTCCCTTGCCACTAAGCCACCTCTCACTCTTGGGCTGTGCTCTTCCTTTACTGCTTTTACTTGCTTACTTCCTTTACCCTCCCTCCTGCACCTTTCCTTCACTCCCTTTTTCCTTGCACTGATCCTTCTCCTCCCCTTCTCTAGTAGCCTTCAGCCACAACTCAGTATAACTTGTACCTCACTTTGCACCCTCCCCATCTGGCTCTTCTCTCTTTGAACCTACACCCCTCAAACCTGAATGCTCCTTTTCACACTGGACCTCCAAACACATCTAGCTCCATTGAAATCTATTGCTATTGCACTCTTTATGAAGAAATCATTTGCTGATTCAAATGTGTCGAACTGTCACCTCATTATTCAAAGGTATTTCAGTGCCTAGTCTTCAGCCAGATCACTATGCACCTTGAGGGTAATGGCCTTAGAGATCCATTTAAATGCGTCTTCTATCCTTGGTTTGCATCTAGTACAACACAGATAATCCCTGTATGATGTTTTGATCAGGTGACATCTAATTTACGGGCACTTTCCACCCATCCCGAACCAGTCGTCTACATTTGTCGTTTATTTAATAAAGTTATTTTTATGAGTCTCGGACCCTCCAATTTAACAGGATTGATTCCCCACAACCTCCCTCCTTTTGTGGGACAAGCAACACACTGGGCTGCACAGAAGCTCTGCTTATTATCAAAATAGAAATAATTAATTCAATTTAAAAATGAATGAGCTATAATTAGATACAATTCTAATGCTAATAATGAAAACATAATCAACACGCTATTCACCTCAGTTTTCAAAGCTACCTCAGTTTTCAAAGCTACAGTCATGGAGATAGAGACATTTATAACACACACATCACCACGTATATGTTTTGTTTACCCCAGGTGTGCATGCTCCATTGACTAAAAAGACATGAGGATCCAGGATAAAACTTTAATTTGTTTAAATGTTTAAATAAAATGTATTTAAAACATCCCTTCCTATTCAATTCTCTCTACTTCACCTTTAATGGAAATAGATACCACCCCACTTACTCAATACATATGTCTGAATGTCAGTAGCATTGCAAAAACACAATTGCAACACACTACTGGAACTTCCTGTGTGTAAATGGCTTGGAGAAAGGAACATGTATGCTCAGCATGCATGTACGCTATATTCCCTTGAGTGATGTGTCTACTTACTTACTGTTACTTTCATTTAATTACTGTGCAAAAGCGTACCATTCTCGTTTTCAATGGGCAACATACAAATGTGAAAATATGTAGAAATGAATTACCCTTTGCCTTTTGTCTG
The DNA here is from genome assembly GCF_040938575.1 of Ambystoma mexicanum. Taxonomy (NCBI): domain Eukaryota; kingdom Metazoa; phylum Chordata; class Amphibia; order Caudata; family Ambystomatidae; genus Ambystoma; species Ambystoma mexicanum. The sequence goes on along the minus strand of NC_090932.1, from coordinate 657,235,466 downwards.
GAAAAACATATCATTAACAACAATATTCTGTGTGATGGTATACCCAGCATTTAGTTCAATTATATTTGTTTTCTAGGTATGCACACAGTGAAATGTCCATTCAACTCCTCTAGAGAATTTTCCATGCTAGATGTCATAACATAGAGAAGGAGTCTGGGGGATCTCACTTTATACTCACCTAGCCTATTAAATATATTTTTCCAGAAACACATACACTCCCCTCAGCATGCACAATCAATTTATATATTCCCACCCCTCAGTACTGACAAATAAAAGGGACACACATTTTATCTAATCACCTTTGTTTGGCAAGTCCCACTCAATCAATCCAATAGTAAAAGAAAATTCATGAGATATGAGAAAAAGAAAAATGGATTATAACGCAGCCTACACCAGGATTTATGTAAAAGAAATTCAACAGCAAAACATAAGATGGCTGGTTTTGTAGCAAATCACAGAAGAGAAGTAACAACAAGACGGTTGCTCATACTTATCAGGTCTTTAATTGTACATCGTCATTTGTACTATAGGTGCTTCAATACATCTACTACATCTATTGGTTTATTCTCCCCTCATGACACGATTATACTATTGAGTTGTTAGCTAATTAACATTGAGATCATCTCTTTTCTCATGGTGCTGATTGGACAACACTCTGTTAACCTTGTATCAGTCAAATTAGACATTTAATTGGTCATTCCAGAAGGAGTATATCTGGAGTGAGGGACTAAGTAAATCTCAACCAATCCCTGTGTGAGATGTGAAAGTGTGACATTAAAATTATAACGTGTGCTTCATTTCCCATCAACAGAATCGGTAGACACTGTCTTAACACTCTCACCACTGTGAACTCTTCATCGCCAGTTCAACTTTGCAACTTGTCTTTGGAAACATTACTTGCTTTTTCTTCCTTTCTCATGATTTCATCTGTCCTGCCTGCGACCTTATGTGTTGGGACTTAGCTGCTTGCAAGACTTCATTCTCTTGTAATGACATTGATATATATGTATATATATCCCTATGTAAAGGACGGTTTTATAGTTTTATAAATGTGCCCTTGCTACTATTATGCATGTGCTGTGAAGGTTGATCATAGGTTTCTATCTAAATCACAAATTACTAGTTAATTCTACTTCATGGGAAATGGTGACTTTATACTGAGCAATTGGAACTCTGTAAGTGCAAATTATCCTACAGAGGGCAGTCTTGCACCATGATCATTCTGTCTTGACTAGCATATCCTTCACTGCTCATTGTCCGGTTCTTACCAACTTGTGACCGTCATTATGATATGTTTTTGGATGTGTATGTACTGCCTAGGAACATAAATTGTTATATCTCTTTTGTACACAGGCTTGGGAACTCAGATAAACTGATGTGGTTTGACCAATCGGTGTGCAGTGTTTTGTCCTTTAACTCTGGGGTCTGATATCTTTCTTTGTTGTTCTTTCATGACCACACTACCACAATTCAGGCCTGGGAAGATGCTCGCCCCCTTGCTTTAATCAATCACTATGCAGCATTTTAGTCTTGCTTTGGGAAGTTGCAACTTGGTGTGTGCATCTTTCTGATAATGTTTTCTGCTGAGGTGGTGAAGATTTTCATGCTTGGCAGATAGCTGACTGGATCGTAAGGCCTAAATTTATTGTTATTTCAATGAGTGTGAAGGGTTACTATCATTCATTATGAGTGCTCTTCTATGTTTCGCTAACTAATGTTAAATTCTGCTGCATCTATTAAGGACATATGGGTATCTTCAAATATAAGGTGTATGCATTATGTCTCGCTGAAGTATGGCTACTTGTGATTTGTTGGGCCTACACATTGAAGTCTCTTTGTGTGGGATGCTCGCTTCTATGCTGTGTGCCTTTGTCACAGTGACTTTCGCAGCTTGTACTTTCACACACATTTTGGGTGTCAGACGTATTCTCCAATATTACTGTACTGCCCAACTTTACCCCCTTTCATCCCATAAGGGACGAATTGCTCTGAATATTCTGTGTCAAATTTATCTTCTTCGGGTTGCCAGTCATTTACCCTCTGGGTTATCCATGTTGTATGTACTTATCTTAAATCTCCTCCACATATGCCATAATTCCATGGGGTACATTTTAAGAAACTATTTGGCCAATCTGCATTAATATCAATATAGCACTGTAAATAGTATTCTGGGCCGGTGCGGGGAACAGGGCGTCTTCTGAGCAACTCAACCTATCTGTTGGATATCTCTTTATTTCCCTAACTGTGGTTCCAGGTCTGTTTGACAGCTTCCATCTTTCCAATGAGCAGTGGCACTGGCTGTCATAACTCCAAGGCGGTTATGTTTATTTTCATAAGACACACAACAAGTTGTTATTATCTGATAAGTACACCAACGTATTATTAAGACAATAAAGATAGGAAACACAACTCAACAGAAGTTAAGGAGGCACTGGGCATCCATGAGGTATGGCATGCTATCCAGTCATCATCTTTAATTATTCCTTCTGCTCTTTCCATGTCTGTTGTCAACCTGACCATTTGTTTTATTGTGAGGGTCAATGCTCCATTTTCTGCATCATTTAGAGGCACTTAGGAGAATCAAGTGCTGCCTATGTTCTTGCAGACGCCACACTCCATCGCTGTTACTAGGTCAAGCACCATTTGATTCTCCAGTGCTGTGAGTCCGTGGGCACTAATTTCCTTGAGGATTGCATTGAGACCATTCTCTTTGGCATTTGAAAGTTCCATCAAGTTCCAATGGAAAATCTGTATCCATTTTGAGTGTGTTGCAGTTTGTATTCCAGGGGCTAGCAGCGAGGCAATACAAACTTTATTTTTTTAAACAATCTATATTGTGCAGGTATCTTTCCTAAGGCCTCGTCCGCTTCCTTTGAAAAGTAATTGGAATATTTTCTTCTTTTGACTCTCTGTGAGTTTGTTAGTCCTACAACTGTTGGGGGCAGTAAAGGGGTCTGGTATTGTCCTTTAGGCAATTTTACATGGCTTTCTGGAATCATCATCACAGGGGCATGCAGCATTACCAACGTGAAGAGACCATTCTATGAGGGTGGCAGGTGTTCCGCACTGCCACAGGATGTCCATGATAGTGGCTGTCCCCTCATCTAGTGCTTGCCTCGTGTATGTTCGATTGCAGTTATTATTACTTCCAACTGGCACACTTCCTTTGCCCCTGAAACAGAATGAAGTTCAAGTGAGTTTCTATACTTTTACAAGTTGTTCATGTTGATGCACACTGGACCACTTATTTACATGTGCTGCCCATGTATCTCTACAACATTTGTCATTTTGCATTATTTCTTCTTCTGTAATTCCCATTAGTCCCTCAGCATCATACACTGTGTGCTACTTCGCCCATTTCTTGTGCCAGAATGTTGCACTTTCAATGACCATATGTGGTTTTGCTGGACAATGTGCTTCTTCATATGTGTTCATATTTCTCCATCCCTTCAAATTCACTTTTGGCTCTTTGGATTTATTTGAACTGTGTGTCCCTGAAAATGCCCATGCATCCTACAAATGATCAAATGTGTCAAACAATGTGCCTCTAAAGTTGGCACTTCCTGGAATAAGAACAGTCTGGGGGTGCCAACCGCATGTGGGATAAGCCCACATACATAAGACGACTCATTTACCTAGGCCCTACTAATGGCCTTCATAATTATTATTAGTATTATTATTATTACTTACATTTTATAATGTGCAACACGCCGGCAGGCCTTAGTGCGCATAAGGTCGTACCACACATTGGTACCATCTGAATGATATTTTTCGAATACCTCATTGACTTCTTCGACTCAACAGTCATTTGTGTCTGGTCACAAGGTTACCTTTGTAATCCATTAGTGAAAAAGAGATAAGAATAGACAACTCCCTATAAACACATTTTTTACATTTCCATGATTATTCTCTTTGGCTTCTTGCATATGGACAGCTGAACTTGGTCTGCTGTGCCCTAAAGGCTTCCTTCTCCTCTTTTACTTTTCCAGAGTTTCTTAGTAATGCTCAACTATTGTTACTGATTCGTTGTTTGAGTCCCAAAGTCTGTGGCTCATAAATGCTGTGGTGCTGTGCTTCTGTCTTTGCACAGATCTGTTAGGTGAACCCAGGCGCAATGATTTTTTAACTTCACAGCAGTTGGTGCTGCTCTCTCCATCTCAAATGGTCCAGTGAACTTTGACTGATTCCAATGTTGCAAGTTATGTCTGGCGTAGACTCTGTCTATGGGTTGTAGATGAAGAGGTTCTTATGTTGCTGTGTCGTGCTAGTCAGTTTGGGTCTGGTTGTGCGCTTTGATGTTTATCTGCGAAGAAATTAACTTTGCACAGGTTGACATATTCTTAAGATATACATTGAATTCCTCCCCCAATAAATCTGATCTTTTATGTGCGTCAGATGGTGTTCATGTGGGCACAGCCGGGCATGCATCTTTCTTTCTGTCACTACTGTTGTTTGATTGCCTCTGTCAAGTTGACACATACTTTTGAGCCTTTATAGTATATTTGGGGACCTGTACAGACCTTACTGCTGTGCATTCAAACCTTTAAGCTTAGGTGATGAGTTCTCTCTTGTTTGTCCTATGCTTCCTATAGATTCCCCCATACTCCCCCTACCATTTAGCCGGGAAGCAGCTGAGCGCCCTGAGGCTCCCTCTCCACCTTATCCAGACTACGTCTACCCACGTGGGCGTCACCCGCACTATTGGATTTGGGTAAGGCACACTTTATGTAGTTTATTTATCCACATATGCGTGACGTACGATTCCAGTGTAACTTCCACTCCCCCCTCCCATCCTATCTGACAGGAAGATTTAGCCGTGGGTTGTTTTTCAACTGCTGTGGCAGTATATAGAAATCTAGATGGCACGGCAGGAGTAGATAGAAGCAGAAATTTTTCTGAGCATTTTCCTTTTAATTTGTGCTCAATTACCCAAATCATATGGTGCAGTATATCTTGGCATCATATTAGATGGTCAGTCGTTATGTGCAATACACAGTTTTGATCCCTACAATGTGAAATATTTCTCCTACATCTTTTTACTGCATTCTTTCTCATTTGGATGTTTACCCTGTATCTGGTTCTCTATAGGGGCTCCATCTGAGGCAACATGAAAACCTGGACTCATCCGAGGTCTTCATAGACATCAGGAGTACTTCTTGATGATCCTACCCCATTTGGTGGGGACTACTTTTCTGATTAGCAAAGTCAGTCTCTCTTTATCTTAGTTCTGGTGGAACCCAGGGCCATGGGCCCAGGCAGTAGGCGTGATGCGAGGACTGCACTTCACTGCACACAAGGTGGCAGGGTTATAATGGTGAACATCCACCTTTTGTATTTGTTTTGTCCTGTATAGGGGATGGCACGGATAGTGGGTGGCACACTTTGAAAATATTGTATTCTTGTTTTAATCTTTCATAGAATTATTTTAACTTTTAAAAGTGTTTATGCTAGCTCTTTCTTTTTTCAAAACATTTGGTTAGGCCATAATATTGGCCCTTTTTTCACATCCACATCGCTCCAACTTCTCTTGGGGTCCAGAAGAAGGTGGCCATTTCAACCTCCAGCCGAAACGTCCGATTGGAACAATTTCTCCATCCTGCCCGCCTTATGAGTGGGGCTGTTTTTTCAGTTATGGCACATGGACCTGTGATGTGTCATAGTGAAATACACATTTTATGGTCTATATAGTCTTGGTCTTTTAACTACCAAAATTGTCCCGTTTACTCCCCCCCCCTTGCCAAATTGATCCAGGCAGGGAAAGCGAATATAATATTTGCTGAACTTTTCTGTTACGAAATTTGTTTTTTCAATAACAGAACATGGGCAAGTACTCATTTTCTTTTCTTTTTTTGTTTTCTGTTTCAATAACCAGTACCAATTTGATTTGCGGACACTGAATTTGTAAAAGCCTATGTGTGGTCTACATGTCCATATCCTCTGTGTTATTTGTTGCACAGGAAGGAACACATTTTCTGTACACTGTACTACTGATATGTTTAGGCCTGCTCTTTTATGACAACAAATGTGATGTACATCATCTGTAGGTTATTGGTCTGTTTGATTTTGAATGTTATGTTGTGTAATTGAATCATGTTCATTTTATGTAGGACCTATGGGTCTACAAAATGAATAAGTTATCAGTTGTATATGTTGATGCAATTTCTATCACATTAATTTTGATTTAACCCACTATATACACCCTTGCTTCTGATAGTGTGGCTAAACAAATTAGGTATTTGATTGGTTCATTCTGGGGACCACCTCCTTCTTGTTAGACTTCTTCATGCAGTGTCAGGTGGTGGTCCTTACTTGGCTGATTGAGCAGACTGAACAGGGCTAAGAACACAGCATTTTTCTACCATGAGACTGCCACACAGCTCGGCCAACTTTATTTTGAGCAAACAGTTTAAACTCTCCACCACCCATTTCCCTGTGGGTGGTATGCAGTGCATAGCTTATGTCTTATTCGTAGTTAGCGAGTGACCTCACAAGAAATTCATTTACAAAGTGGGGCCCATTATCGCACCTCAGAACATCACAGATGCCCCACATGAGGAACCAGTTCCGATCCCTGATTGGCCGCCGTGCATACTAGGCCATCCATTAGCCACCACAGGCGAAGCCGGCCCACCAGCACCAAGGACCACAGAACAAGGACAACATCTGTTTGCTGCCTGTTTAGTGCCGTGACTGCCATCTGCCAGACCCCCTGGCTGTTTCCCCCGGCTTCCTCTCAAGGTAACATTTGCAGTCCACCTTTATATTGTCGCTGCACCTGTTATGCGCCAATCTTCCTCATTATTGTAACTTTATACACCCATTAATGTTATGGTGCCACATTGCTTCACATCAGACACAAGCATTACATCGCCTCTCGGAGCGCACCGACACTGCCCACGCCACATTAACAGGAGGCCGTTGTTAGCACTTCCTGCTCCATCTCTTCAGAAACGATAAAACCAGTCCCGCTCGTCCAGATCAGCTGCACGACCGTAACTGTCTTTCCATTCGAATCTATCCCACAGCTGTGTACGATTGCCGCCCTCACAATTACCACAATGCGATACGTTCTGTTACAGCATCCTGCCACTGATTAGTCTACTTTCACATGCAAAACAGAGGCTTATATGCCCATCATGACTAAAAAGCATACTTTACTCACACTAGGTGTAAATATAGTCTAGATGCACACCCATGCATTTTGACAAACTACCTCATCTGGATGTTAGCTGTTTTATCCATGCATTTTTGATTTCGAATCTAGTTGCTCACACATGTATTTTGACAAACTACCTCATCTTGATGTTAACTATTTTATCCATGCATTCTTGTTTTTGAACCTAGCTGTTCACCCATGTATTTTGAAAAATTACCTCATCTTGATGCTAGCTGTTTTATCCATGAATTCTTGTTTTTGAACCTAGCTATTCACCCATGCATTTTGACAAACTACCTCATCTTGATGTTAGCTGTGTTATCCATGCATTTTTGATTTCGAATCTAATTGCTCACCCATGTATTTTGCCAAACTTCCTCATCTTGATTTTAGCTGTTTTATCCTTACATTTTTGATGTCAAATCTAGTTGCTCACCCATGTATTCTGACAAACTACCTCATCTTGATTTTAGCTGTTTTATCCATGCATTTTTGATTTCGAATCTAGTTGCTCACCCATGTATTTTGCCAAACTACCTTACCTTGATTTTAGCTGTTTTATCCATGCATTTTTTGCATTTTTGATTTTGAATCTAGCTGCTCACCCCTGCATCCTAGACTAACAACCATATTTTGAAACTAGTTGTTTTCGAAACTCATTCAGATACTATGGCTAATCTACGTTGCCTCAATCTAGGCGCCACTCAATGTATCTTTAGCCAACCTACCATAGTTATACCTAGTTGCTCATCTAGGCACTGTGGCCACCCGGCCTCATTTGCTCTACCTCCTAGGTGTTACTCAATGTATTTTAAGTAACTCCGTCTCTACACCTCAAACCTAGGCCACTTCCGACATCTGAGCCATATCAACTACCCTTATCTAGGTGTCACGTAGTCCTTCATAACCATTTGTGGTCACCTAAATTCAGGTACTACTTAGGGCGTCACAACACCCTCGACCGCACCATTTAGCATGCGTCTACTCTCTACTAACCTGCTGGCCTATTTCCTGATCAGCCTCATTACTGCATCCCTGACCAAGATGGCTCCACAACTACCCAACATGCCAGCCCTACCTAGGCTCAATGACCAAGTACCATACTTAGATTTAAACGACCCTCAGGTACAGCTACCTTCCAGTCACCCTCGCACTACCATAGAAAGGAACTTAGGACTTAGAGCCAGACTAGCCAAAATCCATGAGCCACTTGGCCGCTCACTGCCCGCTACACAAAACTCTAGAACGTCGACACCCTGACTTAATCCTCCCATACAGATTAGTAACCCATTGCAAAAACCCTACTCTACATCCCTTCATAACTCCCTCAATCAGGGCACTCCTGAAACCACACAGGACAAGCGCCATACTACTACTTCAAAGAATTTAGCCATTACTCCTAAAAACTTACTTAGTCCTAAAATTAAGGGAGCCCTGATCAACGCCAGATCGTTAGTAGCCCATGCTACAGAAATTGCAGACCTAATCCTTACAGAAGACCTTGACTTCCTCGCCATCACCGAGACCTGGTTACACCCAGCAGCAGGCCCCATGCTTATGTTAGCAGTCCCAGATAACTACTCTATCTTGAGACAAGACCGCCCCAACTCTAGAGGAGGTGGTGTCGCCATCATCCATAAGTGCAGTCTGACCGTGAGACTAGCTACTCTATTGACGCCTTCTCTTGTGAAACTTTAGCAGTCAAATTACCACTCACTAACACCCAAACTCTCAACATCTACCTGATCTACTGCCCGCCAGGCCCCATCGGCACCTTCGAAGAAGACCTTAACGCTATTCTATCTAGCAACCTCAAAACTTCCACTCAGGCACTTACTTTAGGAGACCTCAACTTGGGCTACAACGACTCGGAGGACTATCCCGCTAACACCATAGCCAATACTCTCACTGAATTAGGATTTGCGCAAAGATGCACATCACCAACACATTCAAAAGGTAGAACACTTGACTGGGTGGCCGACTACAATTGCCTAGCGAATATCACAAATATCTCACCTCTAGCCTGGATTTACCACTGCCTGGTATCATTCATGCTCTCTACCAACAGACCTCCACCCCCGCCTACCATTAAGGCCCCACTCACTCTTACCAGAAACAAGAAAAACATGACAGTAGAAAGACGTATCCCTAACCTACTCCCCACTCTCAACACACTGCCCGACAACTTGGACCCTGAGTCCTTGGTTGTAGAATGTAACAAGATTATGGCCACCTCACTGGACCGCATCAAACCCCTTAAACCTAGATCCAGTAAACCGAAAATGCACCTCAACAAATGGTACACACCATTCCTTAAAAACCTAAGGCAGCAAAAAAGAAACTGTGAGGCCATTTGGAAAAAGTCCCCTTCAGTCTCAAACAAACTCAAACTCTCCAAACTAGTTGCACTTCACAAAAAGAAATCTACCTGGCCAAACAAGCCTCATTTGACTCTCGCATACCCCAAGCTAAATCCAACATGAAAGAACTCTTTTCAATCCTCAAAGAAATAGAAACCCCCATAGCACCCCTTGACACTTGCACCAAAGATAAAAACTGGTGTTCAGAAATTCAAAGTGCCCTAGCAAATAAGATCGTGACTCTTCAAAATAAAAGCTCCAGCAAAAGAGCCTCCTTGAATGACACCCTCAACTCAAAAATTCCCGACAAGCTTATGCCCACTGATCTAGCCCGCTTCCAGTTCTCTAAAGTCAACACATTGGAAGTTGAAAAAAATATCTTGTCTTTGAAACCATCCAATTGCAAGGGAGATCTGTGCCCAGCACATCTCATTAAAGATGCTGCCCGTGACCTCTCCCCTTTCATTACAAAATTGATTAATGCCTCCTTCGTTACTGGATCTATCCCTACTAACCTAAAACAATCCTGGCTACTCCCATTACTGAAAAAACCCACTCTCGACCCAGCCATACCCACAAAGTACCTACCCATAACGACTGTTCCCTTTAAAAATATTTTACAAGGTTGCCTATGTACAAATACAGAAGCACCTGGAGGAACACAAGCTCTTAGGATCTAGACAATCTGGGTTCCGTCCCCAACACGGGACCGAAACCGCTCTCATTGACTTAAAAGCGCAGATCGACACGCTCAGAGATAATGGGCAAGCCACCCTACTCCTCCTCCTAGACCTATCTGCAGCATTCGATTTGGTCGATCACTCTGTCCTATGTTCAGACCTCCACACTTCAGCTCACTTCTCCATGGAGGCCATCACCTGGATCACATCCTTCCTTAACGGCAGGACCATGAGGGTCTTCTCTCCCACGGCTGCAGCAGACCCCATACCCATCACATGCGACGTTATTCAGGGCTCTTGTGTCTCCCCCACACTATACAACATATTTACCAAGCCACTTTTCGATGATTTGGACCATCTCAGTATCACCTACACTAACTATGCAGATGATACTCAGATCCTCCTTCCGCTTTCTGGAGATTATGGAAAGGATTTGGCCTTGTTAAATAGGGTGTATATCATCATCCAGGCATGGATGGCCACTCATGGACTATGCCTGAATGATGATAAAACAGAACTTATCATCCTAGGTACTACACTCAGCATAAAAAAACTTGGCCCGGCCTACAACTCCTTCATGATTGACGGAAACAACATCAAAGTCAGACATGAGATCAAAACGTTGGGATTCTATCTAGACTCCAATTTTTCCCTCAAAAGACAAGTGAGATCCCTTGCATCCTCCGCGGCTTATACGTGCAAATTAATCCATGCAGCTAAACCTTTCCTGTCAGATCTAGCTGCTTGACACTCGCCAGAGCTCTCATATTGTCTTGCCTCGACTATTGCAATGCCCTTTACCTGGGATCCACCAAGGCCACCACTAGTAAACTGCAAACCCTTCAGAACAATGCCCTCAGAGCAGCTCTGGGCATTTCCAGAAGAGAACACATTACAGGACTCAGCCAACAGAACAACTGGCTCTCCACTAGAGATAACATTTTATAAAAAACGGCATCACTCACATATAAGTCTCTTAATAATGCCGCCCCAATTTACCTGATCAACAGATTCCACAGACAGTCCTCATTAAGACCCACCAGAACTGCATACAAAAACTGTCTTTCTGTTCCCCACTACAAACGGGCCACCATAGGGGGCAATAGCTTCCCGGTAAAATCTGCCAAGTTGTGGAACTCCTTGCCTCCAAACCTCAGAGCAGACTTGACCTATCAGAACTTCCGCTCCTTGGTAGTCTCCAGGCTGAAATTGGAGACCCACTAAGACTATGAAGTGCCCAGCGCTACCTGCACAAACTGTAACCACGTGTGCCATCCTGCTTACCTGTATATAATGGCCTGTTGGCCTTACTGCTGTTTTGTATATAACACTGTTATACTCTACTCTTGTATTATGCATATTGGCTTGCTGGCCCTACTGCTGTCTTGTATATAATACTGCTGTACGTACTTTATTCTTGTATTATGCATATTCTTGGTACTGTAACCGAGCTTCAAAAATTCTTGTAAAGGCTGCGCCCTGATACCCTCGGGTACGCTCGCGCATTATAAATAATAAAAACAAACAAACAAACAAACCTACCTCACAAGAAACCGTGCTGAAGATTTGCCATCGTTGTTGACAGAAGGGCCTTTCACTATCCAGCGGGAATATGGGCACACTGCTAATAGTACATACCTGAATTGCTGCATCTGTTCACCATGTCAATTTAATCAATATGAAAGTACTTGAATGACCCTGTGGGGCATGGCAAATGTGGCCATTATGGTCTTCAGTGTATGTCCAGGTTGAAACTTGCGGCATGTATCAACTTGTTCAGCCAAGTTAGGCACAAACCAGTCATCACAAATGTCAGCAGCAATGTTCTGCTTTGGTGCATGCACAGGAAAGTAGAGTTGTTCTAGGGCAATGTTTAATAGCTCTATGGGCAACTCTACTTTACCTGTGCTGTTTGTCTCTTATGATATTTGTGGGTGATGGGGTACATCCTCTTTTTACCCGTAATGCTTTTTCTTCTGCTGGGATTCTCTCTTGAAACTCAATTTTGCATTCCTTTGATAATACACTTTAAGATTCTGGTAGTTTTCCTTGTTGAACTGCTGTAACAGGCGTTTGGCTTTCCTCTGGAAAGGGCATATAAACTGTCTGTTTTGCAGCATTTCCAGGCAAAATTAAATCTTTCCATTTGGAGTGCGCTGCATGCTTCACTATGGCAACGAGTAAGGTGCTCTTCAATTCTTCGATTAGTCTAGCTAATAAAATTGCATGTTTGACTGGTGATCCATCTACCTTTCTGTAACCTCTCCTCTTCCTCTTTGATAATCCTTAATGTACTGTAGATGTTATTTAGGCAGAATCGTTATAGATGGTGACATTATTATACGCTGATATTTCTCGGGCTTCTATGAGTGCTGCAAACTCTTTTGCTTGTGCTGAATAATGTGAGGGTATTCTTTGTTGCATCACAATTGGTAATTCTTCTTCTTGGCCTTTCACATAGGTTAATACTGCTGTTCCTGTGTGTCTCTGGCCACTCTCTTGATCTATACTTGATGACCAATCTACATAGAGCAAGACTTTTGTGTCAAGGGGATCTTCACTCACCCTGCTGTATTCATCTGGTTCTCCTTCATAGGCTGTCATGGACTTTGTCTTGGGGCTCAGCTGGTGTGGCAATGTATGTTGCTGGGTTAACTGTGTGGCACGTCGCTATGGTGATAACTGGATTTGTCCAAATTACCTCATACCCACTTGCTTTCTGTGTGGTGAGTGCTGATTTGTTTCTTTCTAGGATGGATAACACTGCATGTTCAATGTACAATGTGAGTGGACATCCCATGACTATAGTGGCAGATCTTTGCACAACAAATACTGCAGCAGCTAATGCTTGCTCGCATGGGATTTGACCTTTTAATACTGGGTCTAAAAGGCCACTGTAGAATGCAAATGGCTTGTGTTTCTGTGATGATCACGGTGTGAGTACTGCTGTCATAACCTGCCCATTTGAGTTGCGAATAGGATAAATGGTGTATTGTAGTATGGGGTTGCTAGTACTGGTGCACTGCTGATAGCCATGTTGAGATCTTCAAAACATTCGCCCATCTCTTCTGACCATTCAAGTGTGGCTTTAATTTTCTGTGCTTCCTTGAGTGCCTGTAGTAGGGGTATGACAAATGTTGAATAATAAAATACCCATGTTTGGCAATAATTGTACAGCCTAGAAAGTGCACCATTTCTCTGGTTGTTTTAAGCTCTGGTGTGATCCTCACTGTTGTGGCTCTGTTTGGGCTTACCCTTCTTCCTGCTGAGGATATGGTCTGTCCCAAAATATTCCACTTCTTTCTGGTAGATTTGTAGTTTCTCTTTTTCCACCTTGTAACCGTTTTCTGCAATTATTGTCAGGAGTTGTACTCTGTCTTTTCTGTACTCTTTTTCTGTGGTGTAATGTTGCACACTAATAGGTAATCTACATATTGTAGACCTGCACTGGTCATATTGTTGTTCCCTAAGTCCATTTGGTGGGCATGTTAAAAACACTAGGGGATTCGGAGTAACCTTAGGGCAAACAAGTGTGCCGGAATGTTTTGCCACAATATGAAAATGTGGTCAAGTATTGGGAGTCTGGATGCAGTGGTATTGTGAAGAATGCTTTCTTAAGATCTAGCACAGAAAATTAAACTGCATCAGTGGGAATGTTACAAAATATTGATGCAGGGTTTGGCACTAGTTGATATTCTGCTTACACTATGTTGTTCAGAGGGCGAAAAACCTGAATGAATCTTCATGATGATCCCTTTGCTTTCTTCAATTGACATATGGCCGTGTTGCATGGTGAGTGTGAAAGCACTATGATGCCTTGCTCAAGTAATGCTTTGATCGTGTCATACATTTCTTCATCTGTGTCTTTGCACAATAGATAGTATTTCACTCTAGGGAGTATGGCACGTGGTTTGAGTTTTATTTTAACTGCCCCAATGCTGGTGCAATTCGCTCTACATCATGAGTGTTGCTTGTCCATAGTCAACTACGCACCCATGCTAAGTCTTTGTGTAGCTGCAACAGTGTTGCTGTGGTTGTCAGTATTGTCTGTGGTACTTCCGTGTGCTGTACTACAAAATGGCTGGGTATGGTATTTTCAAAAACTATCTCTCCATCTGTTTCCATATTTGCAAACATCTATTCATCTGTAACCTCTCTTAGTGGCAATGCTTAGTGGCAATGTGGGGCCTATGGATAAGACTGTTCTCCACTCCATCCCTTCCTCATCTGTTTCTGCTATGGTGATTGTGTCTTTCTTCATGATCACTGCCTCAATGTGTAATGGGAACATTGTTCATGGGGCTTCCTTGTGTGGCACTGCTGGTCTGATTGGGAATTCTGCTGGAAAGCAAAATATTAAAATTTGTACAAACCAATCAAAATAATGACTGCTTATGTAAATAGAGCTTAATGCAATGGTAATGTTCGAATTGTGTTGGTGCTGCAAAGTACCAGTATCACTGTGGCTATTCTTTTGTAATGCATGCCTGGTGTTGAACACACTATTCCTTTGTCAGTGAATGAACTAGTTATATAACTAGTTATAAAAATGTATTTAAAACATCCCTTCCTATGCAATTCTCTCTACTTCACCTTTAATGGAAATAGATACCACCCCACTTACTCAATACATATGTCTGAATGTCAGTAGCATTGTAAAAACACAATTGCAACACACTACTGGACCTTCCTGTGTGTAAATGGTTTAGAGAAAGGAACATGTATGCTCAGCATGCATGTACGCTATATTCCCTTGAGTGATGTGTCTACTTACTTACTGTTACTTTCTATTTAATTACTGTGCAAAAGCGTACCATTCTCATTTTCAATGGGCAACTTACAAATGTGAAAATATGTAGAAATGAATTACCCTTTGCCTTTTGTATGGAACAACATAATATTAACTACAATATTCTGTGAGATGGTATACCCAGCATTTAGTTCAATTATATTTGTTTTCTAGGTATGTACACAGTGAAATGTCCATTCAACTCCTCTAGAGAATTTTCCATGCTAGATGTCATAACATAGAGAAGGAGTCTGGGGGATCTCACTTTATACTCACCTAGCCTATTAAATATATTTTTCCAGAAACACGTACACTCCCCTCAGCATGCACAATCAATTTATATATTCCCACCCCTCAGTACTGACAAATAAAAGGGACACACATTTTATCTAATCACCTTTGTTTGGCAAGTCCCACTCAATCAATCCAATAGTAAAAGAAAATTCATTAGATATGAGAAAAAGAAAAATGGATTATAACGCAGCCTACACCAGGATTTATGTAAAAGAAATTCAACAGCAAAACATAAGATGGCTGGTTTTGTAGCAAATCACAGAAGAGAAGTAACAACAAGACGGTTGCTCATACTTACCAGGTCTTTAATTGTACATCGTCATTTGTACTATAGGTGCTTCAATACATCTACTACATCTATTGGTTTATTCTCCCCTCATGACACGATTATACTATTGAGTTGTTAGCTAATTAACATTGAGATCATCTCTTTTCTCATGGTGCTGATTGGACAACACTCTGTTAACCTTGTATCAGTCAAATTAGACATTTAATTGGTCATTCCAGAAGGAGTATATCTGGAGTGAGGGACTAAATGCCAACCAATGCCTGTGTGAGATGTGAAAGTGTGACATTAAAATTATAACGTGTGCTTCATTTCCCATCAACAGAATCGGTAGACACTGTCTTAACACTCTCACCACTGTGAACTCTTCATCGCCAGTTCAACTTTGCAACTTGTCTTTGGAAACATTACTTGCTTTTTCTTCCTTTCTCATGATTTCATCTGTCCTGCCTGCGACCTTATGTGTTGGGACTTAGCTGCTTGCAAGACTTCATTCTCTTGTAATGACATTGATATATATATATATATATATATATCCCTATGTAACAGGCGGTTTTATAGTTTTATAAATGTGCCCTTGCTATTATTATGCATGTGCTGTGAAGGTTGATCATAGGTTTCTATCTAAATCACAAATTACTAGTTATTTCTACTTCATGGGAAATGGTGAATTTATACTGAGCAATTGGAACTCTGTAAGTGCAAATTATCCTACAGAGGGCAGTCTTGCACCATGATCATTCTGTCTTGACTAGCATATCCTTCACTGCTCATTGTCCGGTTCTTACCAACTTGTGACCGTCATTATGATATGTTTTTGGATGTGGATGTACTGCCTAGGAACATAAATTGTTATATCTCTTTTGAACACAGGCTTGGGAACTCAGATAAGCTGATGTGGTTTGACCAATCGGTGTGCAGTGTTTTGTCCTTTAACTCTGGGGTCTGATATCTTTCTTTGTTGTTCTTTCATGACCACACTACCACAATTCAGGCCTGGGACTTTCGCAGCTTGTACTTTCACACACATTTTGGGTGTCAGACGTATTCTCCAATATTACTGTACTGCCCAACTTTACCCCCTTTCATCCCATAAGGGACGAATTGCTCTGAATATTCTGTGTCAAATTTATCTTCTTCGGGTTGCCAGTCATTTACCCTCTGGGTTATCCATGTTGTATGTACTTATCTTAAATCTCCTCCACATATGCCATAATTCCATGGGGTACATTTTAAGAAACTATTTGGCCAATCTGCATTAATATCAATATAGCACTGTAAATAGTATTCTGGGCCGGTGCGTGGAACAGGGCGTCTTCTGAGCAACTGAACCTATCTGTTGGATATCTCTTTATTTCCCTAACTGTGGTTCCAGGTCTGTTTGACAGCTTCCATCTTTCCAATGAGCAGTAGCACTGGCTGTCATAACTCCAAGGCGGTTATGTTTATTTTCATAAGACACACAACAAGTTGTTATTATCTGATAAGTACACCAACGTATTATTTTTTTTTTAAAATTTGACTTTTATTGTTTTTAACAGTGAATATGAACATACAGGTGGTTATACATTGTGCATAGCGAACTACTTCAGTAGAAACTCCGTGTCCATCTTAACAACAGTTATCAACCTTAACGCTCCATATTCCAGGAGAAGGCAGAAAGTAGAAAGAAAAAGAGAATAAAGAAGAGAAAAGAAAAACCCCCCTTCCCTCCCCCCTTCGCACCCCCCTCCCTATCCCCATGTCTCATGTTCGCTTCCTTCGGGGCATTGGCCTTCTGAGTCGTAGTGGGCTACGTGACGGGCATCTTGGAACATCCAACGATTATTGTTCTCCTGTGTGGTCTATGACACGCAAGGGTTGTCAGCATGGGGTCTTTCAGTTTTCAATGATTGGTAGCATGGATCGGGAGGAGTTTCCCTGTTGAGTTGAGTTTTCCATGGTCGGGCGCGAGATGTATTTAGTTATGAAATCGAACCAGAGTTCTTCCTGTCGCGCAGCTCTGTTATGCAATATTGCTGTTACTTTCTCCATAGTGTAAATATTTGTAGCGATCTGTATCCAGTCCCTCTTATTAGGTAGGCGGGGAGCTTTCCATTTTATCACAAGGGCAGCTCTCGCCGCAAGCAAGAGGGGGGATATCAGACCTTTCACTCTTGTCATTTCGTCGTCTTCTTCTTCGAGGCTAAACAGGATCAGGAGGGGCGACAGTTCTCTATTTATGCCTTCCAGCTGTTTGATCCATCCCAGGACCTCCTGCCAGTAGATGCGGACCTTGGGGCAGGCCCACCACATGTGCCAATAGTCGGCGTTCATCCCACAATGTCGCCAGCATCGCGGGCTGGAGGTCTGGAACATTTTGGACAGTCTTTGTGGGTCGTATTGCCATCTATGTAGTAATTTTATAGCGTGCAATTTATATTGGGCCGCAATTGATATTTTGGATGGTGTTTCACATATTTTATTCCAGGCTTGCTGGTCGAACTCTCTGGCAAAGTCTCGTTCCCATTTTGCTTTTAGACGATGGTTGGGTGCATTATCTTTGGTGATTAGGGCTCTGTACATTCTCGCTATGAGGCATTTGGAGGTAGTAGTTGTGTCTAGGATCGTCTCAAAGGGTGTTAGTTCTCTCTGCGTGGTTTCCTTCCATTCTTTTCTGGATATGACGCCTTTCAGACGTAGGTACAGGAAAACTGGTATCGGGCGGATTTGGAGGGCCTCCTCGAGTTCCGTTATCGAAATGAATTTCCCCTTTCTCCACAGCTGTCCGACCCTCTCAAGGCCGGCATCAAACCAAGATTGGTATCTGGCATGTTCCGGGATTTCCTCTCTGATTCCAGGGGACCAAAGATGGCTTAGTGGCGAAGGCCACGTGGTAACTCCTGACATTGCTCTTCCCTTCCTCCATATGTTCCACAACGTGCTTAGTATCGGGTGGTTGCGCAGTTTCCTCGATAGCTTCGATCTGGGGACCCATAACCACTCTGCCAGAGTCACGTTGTATAGAACGTTGTTGTCTAGGTGGACCCATTGGAGGTCTTTCCTTTCTCGGAGATGTGGGATTAAGATCCTGAGCTGTGTGGCCTGATAATAGCGTTCTATGTCCGGCAAGCCAACCCCGCCTAGCTCTTTCGGTAGTATTAGGACCTCGTAGGAGATTCTGGGTTTCTTTCCGTTCCACAAGAAGTGTAGGATGGCTTTTCTGACTTGCTTGAAAAAGTGATCCGGAATTGTGATAGGCAGGACCTGAAAGGGGTAGAGAAACCGTGGGAGGGACACCATTTTGATCGCATTCAGGCGTCCCATCCAGGATATCGTTAGCGATTTCCATTTCTTGAGATCGGCCTTGAGAGCCTCGAGGAGGTGAGGAAAGTTGGCTTCATAGAGGCCGTCGAGGTGTCGTGTCAAGTTGATTCCCAAGTATCTTAATGTCGGGCCTCCGACGATCAGCCCGAGTCGCGCAAGGGTGTTCCGGTGTTCCGACGATGGTTCATGGAGTGGAAAAAGAGTAGATTTAGATTTGTTGATTTTAAATCCCGAGAGCGCGCCGTACTCCTCTATTAGCTGGATCCCTCTCGGAACGGAAGACGTTGGGTTTGACAGGTGGAGCAGAATGTCGTCCGCATATAAGGCTAGTTTATATTCTTTACCATTCACCTGGATTCCCTCCACTGTGGGATCAGCTCGTAGCATCACGGCGAGAGGTTCTAAGGACAGTGCAAACAGTATCGCCGATAGGGGGCAACCTTGTCTTGTACCCCTGTTGAGGGGGAACCATCGGGAGAATTGGGCGTTCGCCGAGACCGATGCTCTTGGAGACTTATAGATTGCCTTGATTCCTCGTCGGAGTGTGGGGCCTATGCCTATCTTTTGCAATGTGGCCTCGAGGAAGTGCCAGTCTACTCTATCGAATGCCTTCTCGGCATCAATTGAGAGTAGCGTTGGATTGTTCTGTGACGTTTGGGCCTCATGGATTAAGTGTAGGGTTTTCCGGGTGGAGTCTGCTCCTTGTCTGCCTAAAATGAAGCCAACCTGGTCATTGTGGATTATTGCCGGCATATATGATTCCAGTCTTGCAGCCAGGATTCTCGTATAGATTTTGGCGTCAATGTTTAATAGAGATATAGGGCGGTAGGAGGCGCACAGCTTTGGGTCCTTACCCTCCTTGGGGATGACTGTTATCAGCGCCTCGGAGAAGGAGTCGGGTGCCTCGCCGGATTCTAGGATGTTGTTGAATAGGAGCACCATGAATGGGAGAAGGGCATCTTTAAAAGTTTTATAGAACCCTGCCGTGTATCCATCGTTTCCGGGGGCTTTCCCTGTTGGGAGCCTTTTGATAGCTTCTTCAATTTCCTCTCCTGTTATGGGGGCTTCCAATGTGAGTGCACTATCCGTTGGGAGGGTGGGCAAGGGTGCTCGCTCTAGGTATTCATTTATGGCTCCCGTGTGCAAGGGGGGGCGCGCCGAATATAATTTTTCGTAAAATTCGGCAAAAGCTTCAGGGACACTGGGAGAAGTTGGCTCATCAGAGTTCTCTTCTGTTTGAATCGTGGGGACCCACCTCTCTTGGCGTTGGCCTCGTAGTCTTGCGGCAAGGAGGGCGCCCGCTTTGTCCCCATGTTCGTAGTGCTTCTGCTTCAGGTGCTGTAGTTTACGCGCTACGCTTTCCGCCTCTAGTTGTCTTAATTCCTCTCTCTTATCGTTGGCCTCTTTAATCTTTTGTGGTCTATCCTGATCAGCCGTTTGTGCCATGTGGTCCAGTTGTGTGATTTCATTCCGGATCCTGTTCTCAATTAGTTGTCTTTCTCTTTTTTTGGCTGCTCCTTCTCGGATAAGTAGTCCTCTCCAGGTCGCCTTGCCTGCCTCCCAAACTGTGTTCATAGGAGTTTCCCCTGTATTGTTGATCTCAAAGTATCGGGTAATGTCCTGTTCCAGTTCCCCACGAAAGGTGGGATCCTTAAAGAGGGTTTCATTACAGCGCCATTTGGAGCATCTTCGGGGCAGGGCCATTTGGTCGAGAGTGACCGTGACCATATCATGGTCCGACCAGGAGACCGGGTTTATGACAGCTTCAGTCATCGCCGTGATGAGGTCTGTGGTCAGATACACATAGTCTATTCTGGAGAAGGTTGCATGTGGTGCCGAGAAAAAGGTAAAGCCAGTACGGTTGGGGTTGGCATGCCTCCATGCATCGGTGAGGTTGTAGGCGGTCATCATGTCTGCGGCTAGTGGGCGTCTGGGACCAACGAGTGGAGATGTAGAGAGGCGACCTGATTGTCTATCTTGTTCCGGGTCCATCCACATGTTTAGATCACCTCCAATAATTACTTCGCCTTCTGCTTCGCACATGATTTTAGGTATTATCCTCTGGAGGAATCTGTCTTGGCCTGTATTGGGGGCGTATATTGCCACAAGGGTAACAACCGTGCCCTGTATGCTGCCCACCAGGGCTATTGCTCTACCACTGACGTCCATCCATGACTTTAAGAGTTCAAATTGGATCTTTCTGTTGATTAGCACGCCAACTCCTGCCTTCTTGAGCGGGCCAGAGCCCCAATATTCCGATCCTAGCTTAGCATAGAGAATCTTCCTCTCCTCCCCTCTGCTATATCGAGTTTCTTGTAAGAAAAGAATGTCTAGTTCAGCCCTCTTGAATTCTCTCAGCACGAGTGACCTTTTGGTGGGGGAATTAAGGCCCTTAACATTGAGCGTGCCAATTTTGAGGTTACCCTGCGTGTCATTTGGTTTATCGTGTCTGTGTGACATCAGTGCGTTCGTGGGGTTTCTTCGCAACGTCGTGGAGCCCATTGTACGAAATTGCCATATTGGAAGTAGCATTGTGTGTGCCTCTATCTGACAGAGGCTTTGTCTGAGATTGTGTCATTCCCCGTTTCCCTCCCCCCTCCCATCCCCGTAGGGTATTGGACTGCATACCCATCACCCTCTGGGCTATCGCGTCGATCTTTAATTCTACGATGAGGGTTTGTGATTGTCCGTGGTGGCGTCCGAGTTGGACCGGATGTGAACAACCGGTCTTCTGTCGGACCACCAGTGAGGGTCGTAACCGTACGACCCCGTAAACTAATAGTATCAAGGTAACATTTTTGAGCCCCCACCCCCCTGCTCATGAAATCACTTATCAAACAACAGTGTGTCAAACAACAAGGATTCCCACTTCAAGGTAACATATTGTATGATACATGCGGTTTTGGGAATGATCCTTCCTCGGTATAATGTAGAGTTTGAAGCGACTATGTCATTAGTTGTGTTCAGGTGTGTCGTTGGGCCGCCTGTACTTTCTGGAGCCTTTCACCCGTTTTCTTCTCTGGCCCTGAAGTTCCCAGCGTGATCTGTCCTGCGTTAGTGTTCCCTGAGTGCCCCCCTCTGGGGTCTGTCCGAGGAGGTCGGCAATACATTCTCGAATTTCCTCCTCAGATCGTAGTAGGAATTTTCTGGTTCCATGTTCAAACGCGAGGGAGAAGGGGTATCCCCACCTGTATCTCGTGCCCTGCTCTTTTAGCCATCTCGTGAGGGGGCCGCATAAGCGACGCAATGCCAGTGTCAGTGATGAGAGGTCCTGGTAAATAGTAATCTGGGCTCCCCCGAGGGTAAGAGTGCCTCCAGACCTGGCCTTGGCGAGTATCTTTGTTCTGTCCTGATACCTATGGAATCTGGCAAGGACCGATCTCGGGCCTCCTGGGGGGCCACCGGCTCTATGAATTCTCTCGGTCCTGAGCTCATCGATGTCCTCGTCCGCAGTTAGGATTTTGGTGATGTCGCGTATAGTCTGCTTGAGGTCTTCCTCTGTCTCCCCTTCTTTCTCCGGGATTCCAAAAAACCGTAGGTTATTTCTTCTCTCTCTATTTTCCAAATCGTCTATCTTCAGGCGAATCTCATCCTCCTTCTTTTCTATGTTTCGTATTCTGAGCTCCATTTGGGCCTCTAGAGTGTCAATAGAGGCTTGGTTAGTCTCGACCCCTTCTAGTCTCTCCTCGATGTTGTCTATCCTTTGGGTCATCTTATCCATTTTGCCACCGAGATTGGCGCCCATGTTTCGGATTTCGGCTAAAAGGGCGGCAATATCTCCCTTGGTGGCAGCTGCACCCGTTTCGATGGTTTCTACCGACATTGTTGATCCAGGGTCAGGAGCTTGAGCTGCTGGTTTGTAGGCGTATTTGGCAAGCTTGTTCGGTATGTTCATGGATGGGTATCCAACGAGGAGGCACACGCCCCTGGGTCGGGGGCCTTACCCTCGGAACCAGTGTGTTGGAGAGCTCGTGGGGGGTTGTCCTCGTGGCGGGGGTTCCTTTGGCGGGAGTGGGAGGAGGCACACGCCCTGTCTCCAGGGGCTCTACCCTCCGCACTTATGTCCTTCGTCGGATTCAACGCCTTTTCGGGGGGTATTAGGTGTCGATAACGTCCTGTAGCCAGGCCCTGCTGGAGGTGTGTGGGCGCAGGTCTCAGGACGAGGATTTAAGGCGCAGATGCTTGGAGGGGGGCCGCGGGCCACCGTGTAATGCACTGTCCTCCAATTGTGGGGCCTCTTGTCCTGTCTCCGTTCTGCTTGTGGCCTTTTCAGAAGAGGGCACACGCCCCAGGAGTGGGGGCCCAACCTTCCGCCTCCCCTTTCGTGTGCTTAGTTAATTCGCTGCGTAGGGGGAGACCGTAGATTGCAATTATGGGTCACCAAGAGCGCCAGAAGTTTCCTTTCTCGCCTGCTAGTGCGGCCGGCGGGAGCGGCGCTGGGGCTGCGGCACCCCCACCAACCCAGGGCCTCCGGGTGATTTTTGTGCTCCAATCAGGGGGGGGCGCCGTGGGGGGCAGGCTCTTGGCAGGTCCTCTTTGCTCGCGGGAAATTCGGGTCTCCTGCTGGTGCAGGGGGAGTCCTGGTAACTCGGTAATTCTAGGCCGGGGGGGCGGAGCAAGCCCCCGCTGGGGTGGCGCAGACCGAAGCCCCCACTCCCAGCCGGGCACTTACCTCCGCGAGGTCGATCCCTTGTGGCGTGGGGCCGGTTGCTCGAAGAGTCCGCTCTTCGGAAGCGCGGGGGGGGGGCGACCCTCCACGCGATCCGGAGCGGGCCGCTGCCTTTCTCCCCGGAGCCCAGGTTTCGCGCTGGTGTTCCTCGATGATGGCCGGGGGCGGAGTCCAGCGCCGCGGGCCGCGGCCTTCTCCCGTGTCTGCGTCCCCGCCGGCGGGCGGAGGTCGATTCCTCTCGTGGTTTTCTCGCGGACCAGGGGTCCGATTTCGGCCGGGTTTTTGCTCAGGGGGTGGGGGGGCGTTTCTTGTGGGTCAGGCTGTCGTTGTTGGGTTCGGGGGGGCCAAAGTGGGGGCTCAATTCACTTTTGGGGGCCCGTGGGTTAGGAGCTCACACGAAGGCTGACATCGTCCGTGCGCCCCCTGGTGGCCGATCCACCAACGTATTATTAAGACAATAAAGATAGGAAACACAACTCAACAGAAGTTAAGGAGGCACTGGGCATCCATGAGGTATGGCATGCTATCCAGTCATCATCTTTAATTATTCCTTCTGCTCTTTCCATGTCTGTTGTCAACCTGACCATTTGTTTTATTGTGAGGGTCAATGCTCCATTTTCTGCATCATTTAGAGGCACTTAGGAGAATCAAGTGCTGCCTATGTTCTTGCAGACGCCACACTCCATCGCTGTTACTAGGTCAAGCACCATTTGATTCTCCAGTGCTGTGAGTCCGTGGGCACTAATTTCCTTGAGGATTGCATTGAGACCATTCTCTTTGGCATTTGAAAGTTCCATCAAGTTCCAATGGAAAATCTGTATCCATTTTGAGTGTGTTGCAGTTTGTATTCCAGGGGCTAGCAGCGAGGCAATACAAACTTTATTTTTTAAACAATCTATATTGTGCAGGTATCTTTCCTAAGGCCTCGTCCGCTTCCTTTGAAAAGTAATTGGAATATTTTCTTCTTTTGACTCTCTGTGAGTTTGTTAGTCCTACAACTGTTGGGGGCAGTAAAGGGGTCTGATATTGTCCTTTAGGCAATTTAACATGGCTTTCTGGAATCATCATCACCGGGGCATGCAACATTACCAACGTGCAGAGACCATTCTATGAGGGTGGCAGGTGTTCCGCACTGCCACAGGATGTCCATGATAGTGGCTGTCCCCTCATCTAGTGCTTGCCTCGTGTATGTTCGATTGCAGTTATTATTACTTCCAACTGGCACACTTCCTTTGCCCCTGAAACAGAATGAAGTTCAAGTGAGTTTCTATACTTTTACAAGTTGTTCATGTTGATGCACACTGGACCACTTATTTACATGTGCTGCCCATATATCTCTACAACATTTGTCATTTTGCATTATTTCTTCTTCTGTAATTCCCATTAGTCCCTCAGCATCATACACTGTGTGCTACTTCGCCCATTTCTTGTGCCAGAATGTTGCACTTTCAATGACCATATGTGGTTTTGCTGGACAATGTGCTTCTTCATATGTGTTCATATTTCTCCATCCCTTCAAATTCACTTTTGGCTCTTTGGATTTATTTGAACTGTGTGTCCCTGAAAATGCCCATGCATCCTACAAATGATCAAATGTGTCAAACAATGTGCCTCTAAAGTTGGCACTTCCTGGAATAAGAACAGTCTGGGGGTGCCAACCGCATGTGGGATAAGCCCACATACATAAGACGACTCATTTACCTAGGCCCTACTAATGGCCTTCATAATTATTATTAGTATTATTATTATTACTTACATTTTATAATGTGCAACACGCCGGCAGGCCTTAGTGCGCATAAGGTCGTACCACACATTGGTACCATCTGAATGATATTTTTCGAATACCTCATTGACTTCTTCGACTCAACAGTCATTTGTGTCTGGTCACAAGGTTACCTTTGTAATCCATTAGTGAAAAAGAGATAAGAATAGACAACAACTCCCTATAAACACATTTTTTACAATTCCATGATTATTCTCTTTGGCTTCTTGCATATGGACAGCTGAACTTGGTCTGCTGTGCCCTAAAGGCTTCCTTCTCCTCTTTTACTTTTCCAGAGTTTCTTAGTAATGCTCAACTATTGTTACTGATTCGTTGTTTGAGTCCCAAAGTCTGTGGCTCATAAATGCTGTGGTGCTGTGCTTCTGTCTTTGCACAGATCTGTTAGGTGAACCCAGGCGCAATGATTTTTTAACTTCACAGCAGCTGGTGCTGCTCTCTCCATCTCAAATGGTCCAGTGAACTTTGACTGATTCCAATGTTGCAAGTTTTGTCTGGCGTAGACTCTGTCTATGGGTTGTAGATGAAGAGGTTCTTATGTTGCTGTGTCGTGCTAGTCAGTTTGGGTCTGGTTGTGCGGTTTGATGTTTATCTGCGAAGAAATTAACTTTGCACAGGTTGACATATTCTTAAGATATACATTGAATTCCTCTGCCAATAAATCTGATCTTTTATGTGCGTCAGATGGTGTTCATGTGGGCACAGCCGGGCATGCATCTTTCTTTCTGTCACTACTGTTGTTTGATTGCCTCTGTCAAGTTGACACATACTTTTGAGCCTTTGTAGTATATTTGGGGACCTGTACAGACCTTACTGCTGTGCATCCAAGCCTTTAAGCTTAGGTGATGAGTTCTCTCTTGTTTGTCCTATGCTTCCTATAGATTCCGCCATACTCCCCCTACCATTTAGCCGGGAAGCAGCTGAGCGCCCTGAGGCTCCCTCTCCACCTTATCCAGACTACGTCTACCAACGTGGGCGTCACCCGCACTATTGGATTTGGGTAAGGCACACTTTATGTAGTTTATTTATCCACATATGCGTGACGTACGATTCCAGTGTAACTTCCACTCCCCCCTCCCATCCTATCTGACAGGAAGATTTAGCCGTGGGTTGTTTTTCAACTGCTGTGGCAGTATATAGAAATCTAGATGGCACGGCAGGAGTAGATAGAAGCAGAGATTTTTCTGAGCATTTTCCTTTTAATTTGTGCTCAATTACCCAAATCATATGGTGCAGTATATCTTGGCATCATATTAGATGGTCAGTCGTTATGTGCAATACACAGTTTTGATCCCTACAATGTGAAATATTTCTCCTACATCTTTTTACTGCATTCTTTCTCATTTGGATGTTTACCCTGTATCTGGTTCTCTATAGGGGCTCCATCTGAGGCAACATGAAAACCTGGACTCATCCGAGGTCTTCATAGACATCAGGAGTACTTCTTGATGATCCTACCCCATTTGGTGGGGACTACTTTTCTGATTAGCAAAGTCAGTCTCTCTTTATCTTAGTTCTGGTGGAACCCAGGGCCATGGGCCCAGGCAGTAGGCGTGATGCGAGGACTGCACTTCACTGCACACAAGGTGGCAGGGTTATAATGGTGAACATCCACCTTTTGTATTTGTTTTGTCCTGTATAGGGGATGGCACGGATAGTGGGTGGCACACTTTGAAAATATTGTATTCTTGTTTTAATCTTTCATAGAATTATTTTAACTTTTAAAAGTGTTTATGCTAGCTCTTTCTTTTTTCAAAAAATTTGGTTAGGCCATAATATTGGCCCTTTTTTCACATCCACATCGCTCCAACTTCTCTTGGGGTCCAGAAGAAGGTGTCCATTTCAACCTCCAGCCGAAACGTCCGATTGGAACAATTTCTCCATCCTGCCCGCCTTATGAGTGGGGCTGTTTTTTCAGTTATGGCACATGGACCTGTGATGTGTCATAGTGAAATACACATTTTATGGTCTATATAGTCTTTTAACTACCAAAATTGTCCCGTTTACTCCCCCCCCCCTTGCCAAATTGATCCAGGCAGGGAAAGCGAATATAATATTTGCTGAACTTTTCTGTTACGAAATTTGTTTTTTCAATAGCAGAACATGGGCAAGTACTCATTTTCTTTTCTTTTTTTGTTTTCTGTTTCAATAAGCAGTACCAATTTGATTTGCGGACACTGAATTTGTAAAAGCCTATGTGTGGTCTATATGTCCATATCCTCTGTGTTATTTGTTGCACAGGAAGGAACACATTTTCTGTACACTGTACTACTGATATGTTTAGGCCTGCTCTTTTATGACAACAAATGTGATGTACATCATCTGTAGGTTATTGGTCTGTTTGATTTTGAATGTTATGTTGTGTAATTGAATCATGTTCATTTTATGTAGGACCTATGGGTCTACAAAATGAATAAGTTATCAGTTGTATATGTTGATGCAATTTCTATCACATTCATTTTGATTTAACCCACTATATACACCCTTGCTTCTGATAGTGTGGCTAAACAAATTAGGTATTTGATTGGTTCATTCTGGGGACCACCTCCTTCTTGTTAGACTTCTTCATGCAGTGTCAGGTGGTGGTCCTTACTTGGCTGATTGAGCAGACTGAACAGGGCTAAGAACATAGCATTTTTCTACCATGAGACTGCCACACAGCTCGGCCAACTTTATTTTGAGCAAACAGTTTAACTCTCCACCACCCATTTCCCTGTGGGTGGTATGCAGTGCATAGCTTATGTCTTATTTGTAGTTAGCGAGTGACCTCACAAGAAATTCATTTACAAAGTGGGGCCCATTATCGCACCTCAGAACATCACATATGCCCCACATGAGGAACCAGTTCCGATCCCTGATTGGCTGCCGTGCATACTAGGCCATCCATTAGCCACCGCAGGCGAAGCCGGCCCACCAGCACCAAGGACCACAGAACAAGGACAACATCTGTTTGCTGCCTGTTTAGTGCCGTGACTGCCGTCTGCCAGACCCCCTGGCTGTTTCCCCCGGCTTCCTCGCAAGGTAACATTTGCAGTCCACCTTTATATTGTCGCTGCACCTGTTATGCGCCAATCTTCCTCATTATTGTAACTTTATACACCCATTAATGTTATGGTGCCACATTGCTTCACATCAGACACAAGCATTACATCGCCACTCGGAGCGCACCGACACTGCCCACGCCACATTAACAGGAGGCCGTTGTTAGCACTTCCTGCTCCATCTCTTCAGAATCAGATTAGCTGTACGACCGTAACTGTCTTTCCATTCGAATCTATCCCACAGCTGTGTACGATTGCCTCCCTCACAATTACCACAATGCAATACGTTCTGTTACAGCATCCTGCCACTGATTAGTCTACTTTCACATGCAAAACAGAGGCTTATATGCCCATCATGACTAAAAAGCATACTTTACTCACACTAGGTGTAAATATAGTCTAGATGCACACCCATGCATTTTGACAAACTACCTCATCTGGATATTAGCTGTTTTATCCATGCATTTTTGATTTCGAATCTAGTTGCTCACACATGTATTTTGACAAACTACCTCATCTTGATGTTAACTGTTTTATCCATGCATTCTTGTTTTTGAACCTAGCTGTTCGCCCATGTATTTTGAAAAATTACCTCATCTTGATGCTAGCTGTTTTATCCATGCATTCTTGTTTTTGAACCTAGCTATTCACCCATGTATTTTAACAAACTACCTCATCTTTATGTTAGCTGTGTTATCCATGCATTTTTGATTTCGAATCTAATTGCTCACCCATGTATTTTGCCAAACTACCTCATCTTGATTTTAGCTGTTTTATCCTTGCATTTTTGATGTCGAATCTAGTTGCTCACCCATGTATTTTGACAAACTACCTCATCTTGATTTTAGCTGTTTTATCCATGCATTTTTGATTTCGAATCTAGTTGCTCACCCATGTATTTTGCCAAACTACCTCACCTTGATTATAGCTGTTTTATCCATGAATTTTTTGCATTTTTGATTTTGAATCTAGCTGCTCACCCCTGCATCCTAGACTAACAACCATATTTTGAAACTAGTTGTTTTCGAAACTCATTCAGATACTATGGCTAATCTACCTTGCCTCAATCTAGGCGCCACTCAATGTATCTTTAGCCAACCTACCATACTTATACCTAGTTGCTCATCTAGGCACTGTGGCCACCCGGCCTCATTTGCTCTACCTCCTAGGTGTTACTCAATGTATTTTAAGTAACTCCGTCTCTACACCTCAAACCTAGGCCACTTCCGACATCTGAGCCATATCAACTACCCTTATCTAGGTGTCACGTAGTCCTTCATAACCATTTGCGGTCACCTAACTTCAGGTACCACTTAGGGTGTCACAACAACCTCGACCGCACCATTTAGCATGCGTCTACTCTCTACTAACCTGCTGGCCTATTTCCTGATCAGCCTCATTACTGCATCCCTGACCAAGATGGCTCCACAACTACCCAACATGCCAGCCCTACCTAGGCTCAATGACCAAGTACCATACTTAGATTTAAACGACCCTCAGGTACAGCTACCTTCCAGTCACCCTCGCACTACCATAGAAAGGAACTTAGGACTTAGAGCCAGACTAGCCAAAATCCATGAGCCACTTGAACGCTCACTGCCCGCTACACAAAACTCTAGAACGTCGACACCCTGACTTAATCCTCCCATACAGATTAGTAACCCATTACAAAAACCCTACTCTACATCCCTTCATAACTCCCTCAATCAGGGCACTCCTGAAACCACACAGGACAAGCGCCATACTATTACTTCAAAGAATTTAGCCATTACTCCTAAAAACTTACTTAGTCCTAAAATTAAGGGAGCCCTGATCAACGCCAGATCGTTAGTAGCCCATGCTACAGAAACTGCAGACCTAATCCTTACAGAAGACCTTGACTTCCTCGCCATCACCGAGACCTGGTTACACCCAGCTGCAGGCCCCATGGTTATGTTAGCAGTCCCAGATAACTACTCTATCTTGAGACAAGACCGCCCCAACTCTAGAGGAGGTGGTGTCGCCATCATCCATAAGTGCAGTCTGACCGTGAGAATAGCTACTCTATTGACGCCTTCTCTTGTGAAACTTTAGCAGTAAAATTACCACTCACTAACACCCAAACTCTCAACATCTACCTGATCTACTGCCCGCCAGGCCCCTTGGCACCTTCGAAGAAGACCTTAACGCTATTCTATCTAGCAACCTCAAAACTTCCACTCAAGCACTTACCTTAGGAGACCTCAACTTGGGCTACAGCGACTCGGAGGACTATCCCGCTAACACCATAGCCAATACTCTTACTGAATTAGGATTCGCGCAAAGATGCACATCACCAACACATTCAAAAGGTAGAACACTTGACTGGGTGGCCGACTACAATTGCCTAGCGAATATCACAAATATCTCACCTCTAGCCTGGATTTACCACTGCCTGGTATCATTCATGCTCTCTACCAACAGACCTCCACCCCCGCCTACCATTAAGGCCCCACTCACTCTTACCAGAAACAAGAAAAACATGACAGTAGAAAGACGTATCCCTAACCTACTCCCCACTCTCCACACACTGCCCGACAACTTGGACCCTGAGTCCTTGGTTGTAGAATGTAACAAGAATATGGCCACCTCACTGGACCGCATCAAACCCCTTAAACCTAGATCCAGTAAACCGAAAATGCACCTCAACAAATGGTACACACCATTCCTTAAAAACCTAAGGCAGCAAAAAAGAAACTGTGAGGCCATTTGGAAAAAGTCCCCTTCAGTCTCAAACAAACTCAAACTCTCCAAACTAGTTGCACTTTACAAAAAGAAATCTACCTGGCCAAACAAGCCTCATTTGACTCTTGCA
This sequence comes from Ambystoma mexicanum, assembly GCF_040938575.1. Lineage (NCBI taxonomy): Eukaryota > Metazoa > Chordata > Amphibia > Caudata > Ambystomatidae > Ambystoma > Ambystoma mexicanum. The sequence goes on along the minus strand of NC_090932.1, from coordinate 657,204,272 downwards.
TATCCCAAGCTAAATCCAACATGAAAGAACTCTTTTCAATCCTCAAAGAAATAGAAACCCCCATAGCACCCCTTGACACTTGCACCAAAGATAAAAACTGGTGTTCAGAAATTCAAAGTGCCCTAGCAAATAAGATTGTGACTCTTCAAAATAAAAGCTCCAGCAAAAGAGCCTCCTTGAATGACACCCTCAACTCAAAAATTCCCGACAAGCTTATGCCCACTGATCTAGCCCGCTTCCAGTTCTCTAAAGTCAACACATTGGAAGTTGAAAAAATGATCTTGTCTTTGAAACCATCCAATTGCAAGGGAGATCTGTGCCCAGCACATCTCATTAAAGATGCTGCCCGTGACCTCTCCCCTTTCATTACAAAATTGATTAATGCCTCCTTCGTTACTGGATCTATCCCTACTAACCTAAAACAATCCTGGCTACTCCCATTACTAAAAAAACCCACTCCCGACCCAGCCATACCCACAAAGTACCTACCCATAATGACTGTTCCCTTTAAAAATATTTTACAAGGTTGCCTATGTACATACAATACAGAAGCACCTGGAGGAACACAAGCTCTTAGGATCTAGACAATCTGGGTTCCGTCCCCAACACGGGACCGAAACCGCTCTCATTGACTTGAAAGTGCAGATCGACACGCTCAGAGATAATGGGCAAGCCACCCTACTCCTCCTCCTAGACCTATCTGCAGCATTCGATTTGGTCGATCACTCTGTCCTATGTTCACACCTCCACACTTCAGCTCACTTCTCCATGGAGGCCATCACCTGGATCACATCCTTCCTTAACGGCAGGACCATGAGGGTCTTCTCTCCCACGGCTGCAGCAGACCCCATACCCATAACATGCGTGTCTCCCCCACACTATACAACATATTTACCAAGCCACTTTTCGATGATTTGGACCATCTCAGTATCACCTACACTAACTATGCAGATGATACTCAGATCCTCCTTCCGCTTTCTGGAGATTATGGAAAGGATTTGGCCTTGTTAAATAGGGTGTATATCATCATCCAGGCATGGATGGCCACTTATGGACTATGCCTGAATGATGATAAAACAGAATTTATCATCCTAGGTACTACACTCAGCATAAAAAAACTTGGCCCGGCATACAACTCCTTCATGATTGACGGAAACAACATCAAAGTCAGACATGAGATCAAAACATTGGGATTCTATCTAGACTCCAATTTTTCCCTCAAAAGACAAGTGATATCCCTTGCATCCTCCGCGGCTTATACGTGCAAATTAATCCATGCAGCTAAACCTTTCCTGTCAGATCTAGCTGCTTGACACTCGCCAGAGCTCTCATATTGTCTTGCCTCGACTATTGCAATGCCCTTTACCTGGGATCCACCAAGGCCACCACTAGTAAACTGCAAACCCTTCAGAACAATGCCCTCAGAGCAGCTCTGGGCATTTCCAGAAGAGATCACATTACAGGACACAGCCAACAGAACAACTGGCTCTCCACTAGAGATAACATTTTATTAAAAACGGCATCACTCACGTATAAGTCTCTTAATAATGCCGCCCCAATTTACCCGATCAACAGATTCCACAGACAGTCCTCATTAAGACCCACCAGAACTGCATACAAAAACTGTCTTTCTGTTTCCCACTACAAACGGGCCACCATAGGGGGCAATAGCTTCCCGGTAAAATCTGCCAAGTTGTGGAACTCCTTGCCTCCAAACCTCAGAGCAGACTTGACCTATCAGAACTTCCGCTCCTTGGTAGTCTCCAGGCTGAAATTGGAGACCCACTAAGACTATGAAGTGCCTAGCGCTACCTGCACAAACTGTAACCACGTGTGCCATCCTGCTTACCTGTATATAATGGCCTGTTGGCCTTACTGCTGTTTTGTATATAACACTGTTATACTCTACTCTTGTATTATGCATATTGGCTTGCTGGCCCTACTGCTGTCTTGTATATAATACTGCTGTACGTACTTTATTCTTGTATTATGCATATTCTTGGTACTGTAACCGAGCTTCGAAAATTGGGCTATCTCTATCTCTGGTGCTAGTTAAAACTACTCTGACCCCTTAGGCCCTTTGACTCAAAGTAACATGTCGTGCTATGGATGGGACCGAGAATAACTTCTCAAACTAAACAAAAAGACAGACTCAGGAATTTTGCTAATAACACTGTTTTATTAACTATTATCTAAAACAGGGAGTACAACGGACATCGCAAAGCATGATCTCAACAAATTTTACCAAAAATCACATCTTTATAGCAAAAACGCATAATTCATGACCTCCTAGTACGTGGCAAAATAAGAAAATCTACATGGGATCGTGATTGGCTCAAGGAGAACATCGAAGTATACTTCTATAGGGGCTGGAACTGTGATTGGGTCTCTATAGTGGGGTGGGCCACTCATGCCTTCGTGCAAGTCATCTTCAACAATATTTAGGTTCTTAAACTATAATGCTCTTCGTTATACGGCCCTCTATTATTGGTTGGCAAGCTTGTACCCTTCTGGAACATTCGAGACTCTAGCAGCACATAAGTAGATACCCCAGGTGCTAGTGGGTGGACTTGACCTTATCTTCCCACGCAATTAGCCTGCCATCTCTAATCACTCATGCGGTCTACCATTCACATTGTCTTTGAACTTGGCCTTGCAGTAGCTCCTTGTCTCTGGGAATATATGGGAGTGTGAACACTTGCTATCTTCAGTCCAGTGTACCATGCTCTTCATCTATTTTCATCCTCCACTCACGTGATCAGAGACCGTGAATGTGCTCGTATTATAACATTTATTAATCTTCAATGAAGAAACTTGCCATTCATATTGTTCCTTCTTTGCAACTTTAATAAGGGATGCCTTGGCTTCTCATGTGTACTGTTCTTCGCATGCTAATAACCAATTATTGGCAGCTTCCATCAAGCTAGACAGCCTTTCTGATTTTGCTTAAAATGTAAGCCTATTCTTTGCTGCAACACACGTAGTTTCAAATCCATCTTCCTTCACGGAGACTCGCTTACTAAAATATATCATTGTATGTCCAGAACTCTATATACATATATGTTGGCGGCACCGCCCGCACTCTATATACTATGTATAGCCAACCTTATGAATACTTTGACTACTTGCGTTACAGCGTCTGTACAGTTATTGAACGGCTTTCATTTTCTTTAGTGTTCTTCACACTTGTGCAATCTTCGTTACGCACATGAAAGTCTTCTTGATTCCTTACTTCGCCATCAGATTATGAGGCCGATTCATGGAATTAATGTGCGCTGAAATTTTCGGCGCAAGCGTGCAAAAGAGTGCGAATCGCATTGCAAGTGCGAAAATCGCAGCAAAACTCGCGCACAGCGATTCATGGAAGTCCGTGTGCGTGTAAATCCCTGGATGTGCACTAAAATTCTGCGTGGCGCACGCTGCGCACACGTCTCCAAACAGCGTGCACTAAGCGCACAGCGACAGCGCACATAGCGCAGCGCACAAAACAAAAGTAGGCGGAACAGGAGGCGTAACACGCGGACTGGGGAACAACGGGTGAAAATGTGGGCGGCACGAGGAAGTACAGGAGGCAAATGCGTGGAACGCCCTCACGCGCGTCTACAACACGTATTCATGGAATCGAACGGGGCTAATGCGTGCACCAAAAAAGACGCGCTAATCCGGAAACACGTACGCCAGCAGAAAGCAGGCGTATGTGGACCCGCGCAGCATAAAAGTGCACACCAACAACAAACAAGCTCAGACACCAAGATGAATATACCGTTCCTAGCAGGAGTGGTCGTGGGATACCGCAGGAGGAGGAGGAGGAGGATAGTCAGGCCCAGAATTTTTACACCCAGAACCAGCCTTTTTGGGATGCCTGATGACCAGGTGTATGGGAGGTACAGGTTTCCACCACACATAATACTTGACCTGGTGAGTGAGTGGGCGGATGATCTCACATCACCCACCCTGTGCTCCCAAGCACTCAGCCCCCTGGAGAAGGTCCTCAATGTATTGCACTTCTTGGCCACTGGATCATTTCAGCTGACAAGTGCTATAGTGGGTGGGTGTCACAGGCCACAGAGTCACGCTGCCTACACCAGGTGTTGGCCATCATGACTGCATGCCCATCAGTCCACAGGCACGTATACCTGCCCAGAACACCTGCAGAAAGGCAGGCTGCCGTCCAGGATTTCTATGGGGTGGCACAATTCCCCAAAGTGCTAGGTGCCATTGATTGCACCCATGTGGCTCTACGTCCCCCCAGGGCATCTGAGCACATCTATAGAAACCGCAAGCACTGGCATTCCATCAACGTGCAAGTAGTATGTGATGCCATGGGAATCATCACCTCAGTATATGCCAACTATCCAGGGTCCACCCATGACAGTTTCATTTACAGAATGTCAACCCCAAACCGGGACCTAGAAGCTGGGCGGCATGGCGATACATGGCTAATTGGTGAGTATAAATGCCACTGCACATGCATGCATGTCAGACACTGAGTAATGTCACAACCCCACTAATGATACCCATCACCACCTCCCCAGGGGACAGTACCTACCATCTGAGCACCCACATGATGAGCCAATTTCGGAACCCCACCACGCCACCCGAGGTAAGATACAACACAGCCCATATTACAACCTTGGGCATAGTGGAACGCACATTCGAGTGCTCAAGTCACGCTTCCGCTCCCTTGACTGCTTTGGTGGGCAGCTGTTATATGCCGCCCCAGAAGTGTGCAGGATCATAGTGGCAGCATGTGTCCTGCACAACGTTGCAACACGCCGGGCACTGCCGGTGGACATGGTGGTGCCCCCATTTCCCCAACCACATGCACGCCCGCTGCGCATGGGAGGGGAAAGGGCACATGGTGAGGCAGCCCGTGCGCAGCTGGTGGCTAATTACTTCACATAAAATCACACCCCTGTGGAGTGCACATAGCCCTGGCACATACCAGCTGACAATCAATGATGATGACATAAGGGACACTCAACTGTCACAACCATACCAGCCTTTGATTGGTCACCTGGAAGTGTTACATTGTGTGCATCCCTACCTACCCAAACACCACCAATGCTGTGTCATCAAAAGACATACATCTATGCTGCTAAATTCATTACCCCCTTGCTAAACACAACATGAGAACAGCGCCATGTCACCCAACCCATCCCCAGCTCCACCACCAAACACACCATGGCATGTCATGCAATGTGAAAGCAAACAAATCAATGCACAAGACATGACACAAGTGTCACAAAGTACACTGTCCCTAATGGAAACGGCCCACACAAAATATGCTCCCATAAATGTATAAATAACAGCACACCTTACCAAATACTTACCACCAACACAATGCTGCAACACACCATGGAATGTAGAGTGTTGCTGCCACACAAATGTCTCAGTGTACTGCATACAACATGAACTGCATCTGCAAAGTAGACGGCCTTGTGAAGACATGAGGAAGGAACCTGCAGATTAGGAGGAAGACATGGATGCACATGCACATATCAATACACCATGCAGTGTACAATACAACAACTATATCCACTAGGGATGTCTACACAGTATTGACTACAGACTGCCCACACAGCTCATGAGAGCCCAACGTCACTGTGTAATTCACTGTCACTTGGTCACACCCTTTGCAAGCCCATGGAAACGGGAAGCAGGAGGGGTGTGTGTCTCATGAACCCAAGCATCTAACCCAAACTCAGGACAAGCCTGCATGTGACCAGCCGGAATACAGTGGATGCCCACGGGAGCCACACAAGGCGACACACTGTAAAAAAAAAAAAGAAAAAATCAAAAATGGCCATGTGGGGGCCAGGGAGGGTGGGGGAGGCCACCCAGGAAGTTCGAGGAAAGGGTGTACACCACCACCCACCTGCGTGGATGTTGCAGGAAAAATAAAACTCCTTGGGCTCATGGCCTGCACGGCTATGCCATTGTGGAGAACTGCTGTCGCTCTGCTCATCCTCTGCTGCTGCATCAGGAGGCGGTGGCACTATGGGAGGCAGCCCACGCAAAGCCCTGGTATGGTCCTCCATGGCAGCAAGCATGCGGGTCTGGAAGGTCTGATTCTGGAAGATTAAAGTGCGGAGATCCCCATGCAGCACATCATCGGTTGCCTGCATTTCAGCACGCATGGCGTCACGTGATGCCCGGATCTCCTCACATGTTTCATGCAGCTCAGCTGAGAGCGAACATGTGAGCTGCTCCATCTGCTGTTCTGCCCTAACACTTCGGCCTAGCCTCAAGTTCAAGCAGACTCTGCCTGAGGTTATGGAGTTCCACCCTCAGGGCTTCCCTGTGGCCCTGTGACTCTATTGATATTGATTCGCACAGAGTCTCCAGTGCCGCCCGTCGGTCCCTGTTGGACGCCAACATGTCTTCCCTGTGTGATTGGCAAATGGAGTCTGTTGCCTGCTGTTGTTGCTCAATCTGCCTTTAAGGGGGGATAATGGAAGTGGCCACCCTCTCCATTGCCTGAGCCATAATTTCTACTGATGCTGCCTGTTGGGTTGCCATACCGTACATGGAGTGTTCCCATACAGTATTGCCTGGTGGCGCACGGCCACCGCGTCGACGGGCACCCCACCTGTTTGGGGCAAGGTGATCTGCACCTTGCTGTGCAGGCACTGCCTGAGGCTGCAGGACTGCATTCCCCCTCTGATCTGCTGGCCCAGGAACAGGATCAGATGCTGTGGAGTGTGACCTTGCATCCGTAACCGCCAAAGGCGGACCTACCAACACTGACATCCCCATAGAGGGTTCTACCCCAGGTCCAGGTGGGTTGGACAGAACAGAATCCCTGCCAGAAACACTTACCTGCGACTGCACATAAGTCTCATCATCCGTAACAGCACCTGAATAGAGGTCTGGGGAGGTGCACCCAGAGACACCCCTGGACAGTATGGTCTGCAGTAACATTGGGTTTTCACCCACCACCACACCACGTCCCCCACTGGTGCCTGGTCGTGCCTGAGATTCCTTCTGGGTGTGCACCATCTCCTCAACCTCAACAGCACCAAGTGTGTCATCACCTGCAAAAACATGAAAGACAACAAATGGAAACAGGCATGAGCACCATAGCACACACTTAGGCCGTGACAAGCCAGAGATCCAGTACATGACTATAACCCTGCCATGCATGCACTGTCAAAGAGTTGGAAGTAGAGTCAGAAAGGAAGACACTGTGGAGAGCAAGATGGAAAAGCAACACATTTGCAGCATGTTGGGTAGCACTGGCATCACACATCAGGCAGTGAGTGGCATGTCCAATACACATACATGACACATGCCACCACACAGATGTCATGTAGCATAGCCACGGTAAATTACAAAACTACAGCAATATGTCAGTGAATGAGTACTGTCACATCCACATGATGCGAAGATTGATGCTGAATAGTGTTGCAAAATATGCATGTGCCACACACTGAAACACACCCAGTGTCCAATAACGCAGTCATTGTGGGCTGATCAATGGTTGGTCACTTCAACATTACAGGAAACATCTGTCATCTTCCACATGCAAACAGGCCATAACAGAAAATGTCTGCAGCCCAATACTCCATCAGCCTGAATGGTGTAATCATTAACATAACCAGGTAAAAATAGTGACTCAGTGTGGGCTGTAAACAATGACCGAAGCATATCACATATGTTGCAATAGGGCAGAATAATGTGTAGCAAAAATGGGAGAGTGGAAATAATCAGCCTGAATGAACACTTACAAAATCTGAACAATGTAGTTGCAAGATGACAGTTCAAGGTAAAGTGCACTAATGTGGGCCTAATTGGCAACTGTGGGCAGAAGGGATACAGTCATACCCAAATCCAAGGCACGCGAATGTATGGGAGGAAGCAAATGGGTGACCCATAACACTTAGGAGTACATACCCTCACCTGGCACTCAATCAGAACCCGTCACCCAAACAACATACACATGGATTACACACACACACGCATGGGCACTCACCGGACAATGCATCACAATCAGGTACATCTCCCACACCTTGGATCTGTTCCTCTGTGATGAAGGTTCCAGCAAGAAACTCATGTACAGTGAGTTTGTTGTCCTCTTGTGGAGACCCACCGCCAGTCACCAGAGTAGCGGCATGATTTGAGGCCAGCTTGTTCTTTGCTGTGCATTTCAGGTCATTCCACCGCTTGTAGCAATCATTGGCTGTGCGCCTAACAAATCCAAGGGCACTTATGCGGTCTGCGATGGTCTGCCAGTGTGCCCTATTTTGACCAGGTGTGGTCTTGCACCCTGCAGTCACCAACATTTTCTGCTATGTGCCGACACATAGGTCACAAGTGCATCAAGTTCGGGATCATTAAAGCTAGGCTTCCTTGACGTGCCGGACTGTGTAGCCATGTCTGGGGTCTCAGCCTGTAGTGCCAGAGCACCCTTCTTCCTCTTCTTCAAAGGTGGAGCTGAGCCTGACTGGCTTGCGCCGCTCTGGTCAGTAGGGGCAGAAGCGCAGGTGGACTGGGTACTGGGGGTGTGCGAAGGCACAATGACCATAGGTCTTGGTGAAGGCATTGGCTGAAGTGTGATTTTGGCAGGGGCAACGTCAGTTTGATCGACCAGGACTGACACTGTCCCGGCTGGGAGACTCAGAGCTAGGGTGGATAGAGCTGCAGCTGCCCCTGCAGCCTCCCCACACTGCCTACTTGGGGCAGCAGATTACATCGCTGCCCCAGATCCACGTAGCCTGGTGATACCAACTTGCACCGACACACGTGGCTTCGACTTGCTGACCTGGAAGTCTGCCTGGGAGTCATCCTGTGCCGGCTCAGGTGCCACAATGGACTGGTCCAACAAGGGCTGAGCTGGGATGGTGTCAGCCACGTTTACCTCAACCATGGGGGGGGCATGGGTGTCCCTGATTGGTCCTCCACACATGGGGGTCTAGGGGCACCCTGCAAATCCTGGCCACGTCCCCTACCACGCCCACCACACCCACCTTTTGGAGGTCGGCCACCTTTGCCTCCCTTACCGCTAGGTCGCCTCCCAACCATGGCACTGATGTTGTTGTGCGTATGGGAGTTGCAGTAAACAATTGTCCTGGGCAATTGGGGGTGAAAGGGGTAGGGTACTAGATGGAATTCGTACCCTAGTGCTCTAGCAAGGCTGTCTGTGACCCCTGGGGGAAGATGACGGGTCATGCAACGCACAGGTACCCCAAAAACAAAAAGTAATGTGCACGCAACCCCTCGTAGACCACGTGCGTGGAAAAATGAACCTGCACTACGCTGTGGCACCCAGAAACACAAAAACAAGCGTACGCGTGTTACACAAAGCCTACAATGACCTCTGAAGGGCTACGCGATACACAGGGCAAGCACAGTTGGTAAATGCGTGCACGACTCACTGTCTGCCTGGAAAAATAACGTGAAAAAAATGCGCATGTGCTCGTAGGCAACACCCCCACCAAAAGAAGAACTGTAACGCTGTCAGAGGTAACCGGGAGTACAAACTTGAAACGCTTTGAAGTAATCACGTGTGAACCGACAAGAAGTACAGAATTCACCCACTCGCTCTCCACGAAAAGCATGTACAAGGGAATGGGATCCTACATTTACCTTTTAAAGTGGCCCACACGTACAGCGTCACTTACGCGTGTACGCGCTAAGGCCCTTTCCTCCAATTACACGAGCTGACACTCGGACGTGCAGTTTTTGGACGTGTACGATGAACATGCACCCGTGTTGATGGAAACGCCCACACGCGTCACGTCACTTACGCACGTAGGCCCGTTCCTTGGATTACACGCATCCACACGTGGACGTGCAGTTTTTCCACGCGCGCTGAACCACTAATTTTCACATGCCAAATCACTCCGTATCAAGCTGGCCACGCAACAACACACAGAAGACCATGCTTCTGCCCAGAAGGCTGAATTACTGCCCCCCAGAGCCCCGAGCACGCTCCCACCTGCCATCTGCTGCTGCCTGACACGTGCCCTGCTATATGCTGCCTGCACGTCAGCCAGGGGCGCAGTTGCTGTGACCACCCCCGCTGGAATCGAAGACTCCCGACTTGGATACCATCCCTCCACAGCCCAGTCCCAGGACCCAGTTGCCCACCCACTCCTGCCACTGGGGTTGCCATGTCGGGCACAACACCATCTGGCACCACTGGCAACCACCAGCCAGAGAGGCAGAGGGCCACCAGTTTCAGTGCCAGGGAAGTTGGTGTCCTGGTGGAGCAAGTCCTGGGGCAGTATGATGCCCTCTTTGGAAGTTTGCGCGCCGACAATGAAGGACGGACCAGGATCTGGATGGACATCATGACTGCCATCTACGTGGAGGGGGTGGCAGTCCGCAATTTACACCATGTCAAGGAGCGCTGGGAGGACTTCAGGTCCAGGACCCTCAACAAGGCCCGGCGCCTCTTGAAGGCAGCGGATGCCAAGGGGCGCCGGGGCCACCTGTCCGACCACCAGATGAGGGTCCTGGAACACATATGCCCAGCGCTCCACGTCCAGGTCCTTGAGAGGCAGACCCGTCTGGAGTCGAGCGGTAAGTGTACATGCATACTGATTGGACGCTGTGCGTGTGGTGGTGTGCCAGTAGTGTGCAGGTTGCACATGTGTTTTTTTAGGGCCATGTAGGGATGTTTATGAACAGGGGCATGAGGCTGCCACATGTCAGTCCTCTTAGGTGTGAGACACATCGATGGTGTATGTGTTGGTAAGCATGCTGTGCAAATGCAGGTGTGGTAGCACACATGTTTGAATTTCTGTGTATGTACATTGGCATGGTTGTGGGGTCACACATGGATGGTGGTTCCTGCTGCATGTATCTGCACTGTGTACATGTGCATGTGTGTGTATTTGACAAGTGTGCAACTGTGATGCAACATGTATGCACGTGACACTGATATGTAGAAGGCTGAATGCCAGATGTGACATGTATGGCGATCGCATCTCTGCGACAGTTGGAGGAGATGTAGACATGCATGTAAGTGTGGTGGCGTGTGTGCATGTCTAGTGAACTCCCTGTGTTTCATGTGATGTCAGGCTCTCCTTCTGCTGTTCATGCTGTTGTATGTGTATGGATGTTGCTGCCTGGTGCAATATTGCTGTGGAAATGCTCATGTGTGTGAGTTGAAATGACATGCGTGTCGTGGAGTGTGATGCCATGTCTGAGGTTTGACACTGCCACTCATGTGCAACTGTCATGTGTGTATCATTCCATTGTACAGTGCCCTGATGTCTGTGTTTTATCTCTCCCTGTCTGCAGCGTAAACTGATGAAGAGGGCGGAGAGGGTGCTGTGGAGCACAGCGGCATGGATCACACCACCAGCCGGAGACGCAAGGCCCAGCTCCCCTCCCAGATTGTCATCTCGTCGGGGAGTGAGGAGTCTGGTGCCGCGTCCCAGGCCGCATCTGCCGAGGGTAGGTCCAAGAGGCAGAGGTTGGAGGTGGACTCCTCGGCAGCAGAAGGGGCAGCTGAGACCCAACAGGGTCCAACGGAGGAAGATGGCACAGAGTCATCCAGGTTGGTGCGGGGTTTGGCGGAGGAGGAGGCCATGGAAGGGACACACACAGGGTCTGGATGTAGGGATTCCACTGGTGCTAGTGGTGCAGTGCAGGGGCAGGGACAGGAGACAGCACAGTCCACCGCGGAGGTGACTGTGTGTAATCCTGTCCCTGATCCTGTCACTGCATCATCTGGCACTAGCAGGGATGCCTACGTCCAGACCCGTTTTCAGGGAGGGGATGAGCGCACGACAACTGGCCTTCCTCTCCCTGCGGACGTGGCTATCCGGTTCCATGTTGAGCCTGTCCTGAGTGGGATAGCGTTGTGTCAACGGGGCATGCGAGGTGACCTGCAGTCTTTTCATGGAGAGACTGCATGTCGTCTCGCATGCCTCTTTGACCATGTTGACCTACTGGGACGGGTCACCAGTGCTGGATTCCTCCGTGTGCTGGACCTTCCTGCGACCCCCTCCTCACTTGAACCCCCTACGCGCCATTCGTCCTCCATGCCATCTTCCCACCCATGTGTCACTTGGGTACCCTGTGGAGTTGCCCCTGACCCAGCGGTCAGGCTGGTGGAGGACACATCCCTGCCACAGTCGGGAGTTGGACGTCCAGCAGGGCTGGCCACCACGACAACTGCACCCCAGCCAGAGGAGGATGTGCAGGCAGCAAGAACCAGGGCGCAGGCAGAGGCACAGGCACAGCTGCAGCAACATGGTGGGAGCAATGATGGCTCGGGGCCTTCAACATCGGAGGGGCAGGCATCGGCCATACGGCAGGAGGACCCCGGATTTAAAGTGTCTTCCGTGTGGCAGCGGTTGGGCCACGCCATAGATGCAGAGCAGCAGCGGGCGGAAGAGGCACGGTTCAAAATGGTCAGGGCGGAAAACTCCATGCGGAGGGCCCTGAGGCGGGCCATGTGCCTCAAGGCAATTCACAGGGAATTGGAGATGAACATGTCGTCGTCCCTGCGAATCCTCGGGGCCATGGAAGAGGACTGCCTCCAGGACATTGAGCGGGAGTTCGATGATGCCCTTGCCCGGGACATCAATAAGTGAGCCGTCGGACAAGCCCGCTGCCATTGTAAATAGTTAGATAGTGTTAGGTTTCCTTTCTTTCTTTTTTTATTTTGGGCGCTTGGACAATGCACCACATTTTTTTATATAGTTCATTATTAGGTATGTCTTTTTTGTAGGTTTCATTTCATTTGTTGGGCTCATGGACCCTGGATTGATGATTTGTATATAGTTGAACAGTTGATGTTTCTCATTTTTATTTTTATTTCACCATGGCACAATGGATTTCATATACGTTTTCCCCGTGGATTTGCTTTGTTGGACTGAGACTTTGGACACATTTTCATTTGGAGTTCTTTGGATTCTGATTTCATATTTTTTATTTTTTTCTTGACATGCTGCATTTTATTTCTTATTCCCATTATTGATTTTTGTTTTTCATTACATTCATGTTGTGTTCAATACATTTTTGTTTCATACTTCGATGTGTGGTATTCTCTCATTGGTTTCATGCATGTCATGATATGGGTTTTCACATTCGCTTGCACCCATTGTGTGTGTGAAGGACATATGTTCATGTACATACTTGCCATTCGGGTGTATCATGTAATGGCCATTTCTTTGTGGGTGGATGCAATACTTGTTTGGGTCTTTGGGCTGGGGTGGCGTGGGGTGTGGTGTGGGTGGCCATGAGGCCCATGATTGAGGATCGTCATGGGGGTGCTGGGGAACATGTTTGGGGGCCTGCTGGCAGGTGCCCCTGACTGCTGGGGGGTGGGGGTGCTGGGGAACATGTGTGGGGGCCTGCTGGCAGGTGCCCCTGACTGCTGGGGGTGGGAGTGCTGGGGGACATGTGTGAGACATGAGTAGGGGCCTGCTGGCAGGTGCCCCTGACTGCTGGGGGGTGGGGGTGCTGGTGGACGTGTGTGGGACATGAGTGGGGGCCTGCTGGCAGGTGCCCCTGACTGCTGGGGGGTGAGGGTGCTGGGGAACATGTGTGGGGGCCTGCTGGCAGGTGCCCCTCACTACTGGGGGGTGGGGGTGCTGGGGGACTGTTAAGCAGAAACCTGTGCAGTTCCCTCTGGGACCACTGCAAAAGATTTAGGCCTACAGGTGTTTGGCAGTAAACCCACTTGGTAGCAGTCTGTACCACACAGATTCACTTGGTAGCTGTGGCTGAGCAGTCAGACTTCCCTCAAGAAGAGTTAGGCAGTATGTGGAGTATACAAAATAGGGCAATTTACACAGTAGAACAAGCAGACATGGAACAGAGCTTGGGTGTAAAGATATATAGTTATTTATTTATAAAAACACATCTATGAAAAACACACTGGCACTAATACGGCAAACAACTTCAATTACAATTACTATAAGTATCTCACTCCTCTAAAAATATTTCGACAAGTCTAGGTACAACAGCACCACTTATTTGCAGACAGAGGTGAATGCTTCAACCTAGATGGCACTCTAATATTCGTTAGAACAGGAAAGAAAAGGCAGAGTATGAAACCAACTTGGTACCAACTCTTTTATGAAGCAAATGCAAGGGAAGTAAGGCAGGGTCTACTGTGGATCACAAAGTTCAGAAGCCAGGCCCACTCGGAGAGAGGCAAGGCGATATGTCCCAAAAAGTATCACAGTGGAAATGCACTTCTAGTCTTTGTAGCAAATTGTCACAGAAAGGTTGGACCAGTTTAGAACAAAAAGTTAAGAAGGTCTGGAGGCGACCCAATGGAAAGGTAAGGATTTAAGACACCTCACGCTAACCGTCAAAAGGGAAGCCAGGCAGACACGGTATCTTGTAAGTGAAATGACAGCTCCGGCGGGGGCAGTTGTTCCTGGTGGTGGATGCAAGTTGGGGCTTTGCCAAGAGATGAGATGATCTCGTCGTCAAAGGAAAGTTGAAGATCATTGCACCACCAGGGAAGAGACCAGCCGTGGAGTGCTCCATCACAAGGCACCACCTTTTGGTCGCGGTACGGGCTGGTGGCTATCCGGTTTCCAGGGTGCTCAGCACGGGCAATTCGACCACTACGCCCTGGAAGCAAAGAAAAAGCAAAGGGACTGGTTGTTCCCACCAGTCAGGGGAAGAAGACTCTCCAGCCGGGAGATCTCCTCTGTCGTTGGGAAGTGGTGAGTCGGTTCATCAGGGCTCCACTGGAGGTGTCGTCATTGCAGGTCGGCTCAGCTTTACCCTCGTTGGATTCTTAGGTCCTGTGGCGACTTCTGAAGATCTAGTCCCAAAAGCCCTGCTTTTATGCAGCAAACCCCCATAAATTCAGCCTAGCTGTCAATCAAAACACGCTAAGTGGTGAGCGGGGTGGCTCACCACTTGAGCCAATCACACCAGAGTGCGACTTGAGTTGGCAAGGCAACTCAGTCCAGGGTGCCTAAACCCCCTCCCAGACCCCCTGTGGTACCCAGACAGAATGGCACCACTCTGGAGGGCTTCTGTGTAGAAGCCCGCCAAAAGTGGAACAAAGGGCTCAACCTTTGGTTCGGAGTTACAGTGGCGAACACAGACGCCATTTTAAAAACCGAGTTCTGGCAGAAAATACCAACCGGTAGATTTATTTAAGACAAATAAACGGGCGGTATGTTAGAGACTAACGGAAAAAAGTATTAGCCTCCAACAATGGGAAGAATCCCATAGAATTATATTTGCGGTCGAATGTAACAAGTAGTTTCCACTGCCACCAGCCAAAACTCGATGAGGGGGGACGGGACAGTGCCCCCTGGAATAACAGACCCAGGGGTAATCGAATTACCCCTACTAGTACGTCCACAATAGGATGGTTTGTCCTAGTTCTGTTAGTAAATTTAGGTCTAGTAAAGCCAATTGTGACTTTACATGCCCTGGGAGACAGTAGTCAGTCCGAGGGTATGGAGTCTATGGTGGGGATCCTCTAGGACGCCCCAGTGTTACGGCACGGAGGGTGCGGTGTAACACACATAGTAAAACACATGAGACCCTATGGAGTAAAAGACCCCATAGCCCATAGAACACATTGACATTCACAGGAATCAACCACATTCATGTCCAAGAGTGGGAGAAAAGAGTCTCACTCTTGGCAGGATGGACAAAAACAAACTCCAGAAATCCAGCAAAGCTGCTGGGGGACTCACTAGGTTAGGAAATTCAGAGTAAACAGAGAATTCTCCCTAACACTCGCCCCCCCCCCAGCCTAAGCGACAGGAGGATTTAATCCACTCCTGGATGAATCTCATACCTCTAGTCGATGACATACATCCTAGAGAGACCATTAGCATTTTGGTGGTGACACCCTGACCTGTGCTCAATGGTGAAATCAAACCCTTGCAGGCAGATTGACCATCTCAGTAGTTTTGGGTTTTCCCCTTTCATTTGCATTAACCATCTCAAGGGTTGGTGGTCAGTCTGAATGACAAAAGTAGGCCCATACAAGTATGGCCTAAACTTCTTGATAGCCCACACGATAGCAAAGCATTCTCTTTCGATTGTTGCCCACCTTGTTTCAGGATCCTTCTGCTTGCGGCTGATGAAGCAAACGGGGTGCTCCCTACCTTTCCCATCCAGTTGACTGAGTACTGCACCTATTCCTACATTTGAAGCATCTGTCTGCACAATGAAAGTTTGGTGGTAATCAGGAGCTCTGAGTACTGGGGCTTGGCAAAGAGCCTTTTTCAGGTTTTCAAACGCCTGATTGCACCCCTCGTTCCATCTAACCTTTTTAGGAAATTTGGGAGAGGTGATGACATTCAGAGGAGAAGCTATGGTCCCATAGTTCTCAATGAAATTCCTGTAATACCCAGTGAGACCTAGGAAGGCTCTCACTTGGGTCTGAGTAGTAGGTGTTGTCCAATTTTGCACAGCTTCAATCTTACTGGGCAAAGGCCTTATTTCTCCACCTCCTACCTCATGTCCAAGATAGACTACCTTACTCTGTCCAATTTGGCATTTACTCGCCTTTATGGTCAGATTGGCTCGTCCAAGAGCCTGCAAAACATCTCTTAGGTGGGTTACATGTTCTTCCCAGGAATTGCTCAACACTGCTATGTCATCCAAGTAGGCCATGCAGAAGTCCTCCATCCCATTCAGAACCTGGTTTACCATCCGTTGAAACGTAGCAGGAGCATTTTTCAATCCGAAAGGCATCACCTTAAACTGGTATAAGCCAACACAGGTAGAAAATGCAGTTTTCTCCTTGGCATGGTCTGTCAGGGCTATTTGCCAATAGCCTGAGGTCAAGTCAAATGTGCTGAGGAACTTGGCTGAACCAAGTTTATCCACCAACTCATCTGTTCTTGGCAAAGGGTGGGCATCAGTCTTGGTGACTGCATTAAGAGCTCTATAATCCATGCAGAATCTAAGTTCTTTAGATCCTGCTTTTGGTACTAACACAACTGTGCTAGACCATGTACTAGTAGAGGGCTCTATTACCCCGAGATCAAGCATCTTGCTGACCTCACCTTTGATGTGGGTTCGTATGTTTTCTGACATTCGGTATCCTCTGCTTTTGACTGGCAGACAGTCACAAGTGAGTATGTCATGCTGGCCCCAAGGGGTCAATCCTGGTGAAAGTGAGAACAGAGAGGCACACTGATTCAACATAGATTTGCACTCTTCCTGTTGCTCGGGTGTCAGATTTGAAGAGAGATTCACTCCTTCAATTTTTTCATTTAAAGGTAAGCCTCTGAGGAGATCCGGAAGAGCTTCACTCTCTTCTTCTTCCTCTGATGATGCTAGAATCAACGCTCCTACATCAGTTCTCGAGACATACGCTTTGAGTCGGTTGGTGTGGAAGACTGTCGGAGCATCCTTGGGATTGCCCAAGTCCACCATATAGTTGACGCCTCCAAGTTTACCCACAACTCTGAAGGGTCCCATCCATTTGTCTTGCAAGGCCCTCTGCCTTGTTGGGATCATAATGAGAACTGGCTGGTCTTGAGTGAACTCAACCATGTTAGCCTTTTGATCATGCCAGTGCTTGACCAATGCTTGTCCAGCTTTCAAGTTATCACTTGCTTCTGTCATCATGTGTGACATTCTTCTCTGGAGACCTATCACGTTGTCAGTCACTCTGACTGGCTTGGGGGAAGGAGCACTCTCCAACCCCTCCTTAATCAGGGCCAATGGACCTCTGACAGGATGACCATGAAGAAGATCAAAGGGAGAAAAACCTGCTCCCTCCTGAGGGACTTCTCTATAAGCAAAGAGAAGGCCAGGCAGTAGAAGGTCCCACTTTCGTTTAAGGGGTTCTTCTAAAGCACCTGTCATGCTCTTCATGGTTCGGTTGAACCTTTCTACCAACCCATTGGTTTGTGGGTGGTAAGCTGTTGAGAACTTGTAAGTAACTCCACAGGTTTTCCACATGGTTTTCATATAGTGGGACATAAAGTTTGAACCCCTGTCAGAGATTACTTCCTTAGGAAACCCGACCATGGTAAAAATACCAAGGAGGGCCTTAGCCACAGCCAGGGCTGTAACAGTCCTCATAGGAATTGCCTCAGGATACTTAGTAGCATGGTCTACTACAAGTATAAACCTGTTGCCTGAGGAGGTTGGAGGATCAAGGTGACCAACAATGTCAATCCCTACTCTCTCCAATGGGACTCCACAATGGGAAGAGGCACTAAAGGTGCCACATTCTTGGAGCCCACCTTACCAGAGGTCTGGCAGGTGCGGCAGCTCCTGCAGTGTTTTTCTACTTCGGCCCCATCTTCGGCCAATAAAAGTAGAGAGATAGCCTTTCCTTAGTCTTCTTGAAACTCAAGTGACCAGACAAAGGAATCTCATGGGCTAACTGCAAGAACTGTGGTCTGTTCTCTTGGGGTACTTCAAGTCGTTTGTAGTCTCCAGGTGCAGACTCGGTCGGTTCACTGTAGAAGAGGCCATCTTCCCAGTGCAACCTGTATTTCCCAGGCTCTATCCCTTCAGCCTGAGCTTCTGCCTGGTGGCGAGACCTTCCAGAGTTGGACATTCCCTCTGTCCCTTACTGAAGTCTGCCCTGCTGGGTCCACCTTTTGCCAGTAAAGACTGCAGCTCAGGATGGTCAACAGGATCCAGATCTCCAATGAGTTCCTGGCCTTCTATTAGCTCTTCCTCAGAGTCTAATTCTACCACACAGGGTTGTACCACCCTCTCAGCCTCAGCTGGAGGGGGAGTTACGGGTGTAACTTTGGAAAACCGCGGGGAAGTCCTTGTTGGCTGCACTGGGATGCTGGCTGCTGGTTTTGGTATAGAAGTCTTAGGTGTCCCTTTAGCTTCTGATTTCTTTGAGACAGCAGCTGCGAATTCCAGTGGAGCAGGAGTGATATCTTTCTTCATCATCTCCTGGGGAGTACCTCTCATGGTTCTCTCCCTTGCAGGTCTGGTTAGCTCCTGTAACCGTTTACTAGGAGGTCTGGGGGTACGAGACACAACTCTGAGAGTTTTTAAATCGTTACCCAACAGAACTCGTCCTGGTACCTCACTCTGTATGCTGACAGGTATCTTTACAGTCATGTTGTTACACTGGATGAGAACTGGTAATTGGGGAAGCATCTGCACAGGCCCTCCAGCTAACTTGGTGAGGCATTTGGGTGCCTTAGCAACATCCTCAGCCAGAAAAAAAGATGTATCCACCACAGTTATGCTGGCCCCAGTGTCCCTAATGGCAGGAGTCTCCTGACCATTCACCTGGACACTGTCCTTATAATACTCTTTAGTATTATCTGAGATAGAATTATAGACATCTAAATTATGTTGTTCCCACAAACCCAGAGACACTAAAGAAACACTTGCTGAGACTCCAGTGGGTCCATCAGCCAGTAGTAGAAAGTTTCCACTTGCCATTTGGACTTCCTCCTCTGTCTGGAGCCAAGGCTAAGGAGACAAGCTGGACCCCTGAAGGTTTACCCTTGCATCTGGGATCTCCTTTCACATGGTCAGTTGAGCGACAAACAAAGCATTTACCAAATGCTTTCTGGAATGGTGGCTTGTTCTGGCCTCCCTCCGGTTTGACACCAGAAGGTACACTATTCTGCTGTGGTTTTTCTTGTGGCTTACCTTTATGGTTTTGTTTGGGGCCCTCTTTGGAATTTGAGTTATTAGAATTCTCTTTTGAGTCTTTTTTTAGGCTGTTTTCCCTCATCCTTCTTCTGAGTTGCCCCAGAATCATTATGAGTAGCCCTGTTGGCAACCCACAAGTCAGCAGCCTTAGCTAGCTTCCTGGAATCCAATTCCTTCGAGTCAGCCAAGTGCTGTCTGAGCTCAGGAGAACAGGCATCATAAATAGACTCCAACATAAAAAGAATCTTCATACCCTCATAAGTGTTCACCTTGTAACCCTTAATCCATCCCTCTAAGTTTTTCAACCCTTCACTCACCCAGGTAGCCCAAGGGGTACCATCATGCTTTTTGAGGGTTCTAAACCTCTTAAGATACTGGGAAGGGGTCTTCCCAAATCTAGCTATCAAAGCTAGTTTCACACTTTCATATCCTCCTCCCCCAAATCCATTACCACATCAGTTGCAACAGGGGGAAGCCTAGAGAACAACCAGGGAAGTAACTCATTCCCTATGATGTTGTGGAGCCCATAATTATATTCAAACAGTCTTAACCAATTCAACACATCCAATCTAGGTTCATACATACCCACTAATTCCTTAGGCATCCGGGGTCTTTTGGGACTGGAACTTCTAGAGGAACCAGAGGAGAGAGAAGCATTTTCCACAGACAACTTTTTCATCTCTAACTCATGATAAGTTCTATTTCTCTGAGTCTTAACTCAGCTTGCTTCTGCTCAGCTTGGGCATTCATTCGTCTGAACTCTAGCTCTTGGTTTCTTTCAGATTGGGCTAAAAACCGTTTGTACTCTAATTCGAGCTTCATTTTTTCAAGTTCAAAATAAGCAGGGTTACATGTGGGACCTGGTATGGTCCCCGTAGGTACAGTAGGTAAGGCAGACAGAGGCTCAGAGTGGCTAACTTCATTAGGTTCACTTTCCTCTTCTGACTCATTATCAAGATTTTGATTCAGATCAATACCATCACTGTTTTCTACATTCGCTGGAGAAGTTGGTTCCTTTGAACCAGTACCCAGACTTTGGTTTTCCAGCAATCTCGTTATCAGTTCTACTTTCTTGCCTCTTACAGAAAGATTCTCTTGTCTACAGAGAGCTCTCAAACTCTCAGTATTTTCACCTAACAAGGACTCTTGACTGTAAACTTCCATAGTAGACATGTTTTTGAAAGTTGCTTTTTAGTGCTAAGCTTTGTGGTTAGTTATCCTAAAGTGTTGAAAAGCACTCTAAACTGTATACTCGATACAAATCCCACCGCTTCCACCAGTGTTAAGTGGAAGCCTGTGCAGTTCCCTCTGGGACCACTGCAAAAGATTTAGGCCTACAGGTGTTTGGCAGTAAACCCACTTGGTAGCAGTCTGTACCACACAGATTCACTTGGTAGCTGTGGCTGAGCAGTCAGACTTCCCTCAAGAAGAGTTAGGCAGTATGTGGAGTATACAAAATAGGGCAATTTACACAGTAGAACAAGCAGACACGGAACAGTGCTTGGGTGTAAAGATATATAGTTATTTATTTATAAAAACACATCTATGAAAAACACACTGGCGCTAATACGGCAAACAACTTCAATTACAATTACTATAAGTTCTCACTCCTCTAACAATATTTCGACAAGTCTAGGTACAACGGCACCACTTATTTGCAGACAGAGGTGAATGCTTCAACCTAGATGGCACTCTAATATTCGTTAGAACGGGAGAGAAAAGGCAGGGTATGAAAACAACTCGGTACTAACTCTTTTACGAAGCAAATGCAAGGCAAGTAAGGCAGGGTCTACTGTGGATCACAAAGTTCAGAGGCCAGGTCCACTCGGAGATAGGCAAGGGGATATGTCCCAAAAAGTATCACAGTGGAAATGCACTTCGAGTCTTTGTAGCAAATTGTCACAGAAAGGTTGGACCAGTTTAGAACAAAAAGTTAAGAAGGTCTGGAGGCGACCCAATGGAAAGCTGAGGATTTAAGACACCTCACGCTAACCGTCAAAAGGGAAGCCAGGCAGAAACGGTACCTTGTAAGTGAAGAGACAGCTCCGGCGGGGGCAGGTGTCCCTGGTGGTGGATGCAAGTCGGGGCTTTGCCAAGAGATGAGATGATCTCGTCGTCGAAGGAAAGTTGAAGATCGTTGCACCACCAGGGAAGAGACCAGCCGCGGAGTGCTCCGTCACAAGGCACCACCTTTTGGTCGCGGTACGGGCTAGTGGCTATCCGGTTGCCGGGGTGCTCAGCACGGGCAATTCGACCACTACGCCCTGGAAGCGAAGAAAAAGCAAAGGGACTGGTTGTTCCCACCAGTCAGGGGAAGAAGACTCTCCAGCCGAGAGATCTCCTCTGTCTTTGGGAAGTGGTGAGTCGGTTCATCAGGGCTCCACTGGAGGTGTCGTCATTGCAGGTCGGCTCAGCTTTACCCTCGTCGGATTCTTAGGTCCTGTGGCGACTTCTGAACATCCAGTCCCAAAAGCAAAAAATGCAGCAATCCCCGATAAATTCAGCCTAGCTGTCAATCAAAACACGCTAAGTGGTGAGCGGGGTGGCTCACCACTTGGGCCAATCACACCAGAGTGTGACTTGAGTTGGCAAGGCAACTCAGTCCAGGGTGCCTAAACCCCCTCCCACACACCCTGTGGTACCCAGACAGAATGGCACCACTCTGGAGGGCTTCTGTGTAGAGGCCCGCCAAAAGTGGAACAAAGGGCTCAACCTTTGGTTCGGAGTTACAGAGGCGAACACAGAGGCCATTTTAAAAACCGAGTTCTGGCAGAAAATACCAACCGGTAGATTTATTTAAGACAAATAAACGGGCGGTATGTTAGAGACTAACGGGAAAAAGTATTAGCCTCCAACAATGGGAAGAATCCCATAGAATTATATTTGGGGTCGAATGTAACAAGTAGTTTCCACTGCCACCAGCCAAAACTCAATGAGGGGGGACGGGACAGTGCCCCCTCGAATAACAGACCCAGGGGTAATCGAATTACCCCTACTAGTATGTCCACAATAGGATGGTTTGTACTAGTTCTGTTAGTAAATTTAGGTCTAGTAAAGCCAATGGTGACTTTACATGCCCTGGGAGACTGTAGTCAGTCCCAGGGTATGGAGTCTATGGTGGGGATCCTCTAGGACGCCCCAGTGTTACGGCACAGAGGGTGCGGTGTAACACACATAGTAAAACACATGAGACCCTATGGAGTAAAAGACCCCATAGCCCATAGAACACATTGACATTCACAGGAATCAACCACATTCATGTCCAAGAGTGGGAGAAAAGAGTCTCACTCTTGGCAGGATGGACAAAAACAAACTCCAGAAATCCAGCAAAGCTGCTGGGGGACTCACTCGGTTAGGAAATTCAGCCTAAACAGAGAATTCTCCCTAACATTCGCCCGCCCCCCCAGACTAAGGGACAGGAGGATTTAATCCACTCCTGGATGAATCTCATACCTCTAGTCGATGACATACATCCTAGAGAGACCATCAGCATTTTGGTGGTGACACCCTGACCTGTGCTCAATGGTGAAATCAAACCCTTGCAGGCAGATTGACCATCTCAGTAGTTTTGGGTTTTCCCCTTTCATTTGCATTAACCATCTCAAGGGTTGGTGGTCAGTCTGAATGACAAAAGTAGGCCCATACAAGTATGGCCTAAACTTCTTCATAGCCCACACAATAGCAAAGCATTCTCTTTCGATTGTTGCCCACCTTGTTTCAGGATCCTTCTGCTTGCGGCTAATGAAGCAAACGGGGTGCTCCCTACCTTTCCCATCCAGTTGACTGAGTACTGCACCTATTCCTACATTTGAAGCATCTGTCTGCACAATGAAAGTTTCGTGGTAATCAGGAGCTCTGAGTACTGGGGCTTGGCAAAGAGCCTTTTTCAGGTTTTCAAACGCCTGATTGCACTCCTCATTCCATCTAACCTTTTTAGGAAATTTGGGAGAGGTGATGACATTCAGAGGAGAAGCTATGGTCCCATAGTTCTCAATGAAATTCCTGTAATACCCAGTGAGACCTAGGAAGGCTCTCACTTGGGTCTGAGCAGTAGGTGTTGTCCAATTTTGCACAGCTTCAATCTTACTGGGCAAAGGCCTTATTTCTCCACCTCCTACCTCATGTCCAAGATAGACTACCTTACTCTGTCCAATTTGGCACTTTCTCGCCTTTAAGGTCAGATTGGCTCGTCCAAGAACTTGCAAAACATCTCTTAGGTGGGTTACATGTTCTTCCCAGGAATTGCTGAACACTGCTATGTCATCCAAGTATGCCATGCAGAAGTCCTCCATCCCATTCAGAACCTGGTTTACCATCCGTTGAAACGTAGCAGGTGCATTTTTCAATCTGAAAGGCATCAGCTTAAACTGGTATAAGCCAACGCGGGTAGAAAATGCAGTTTTCTCCTTGGCATGGTCTGTCAGGGCTATTTGCCAATAGCCTGAGGTCAAGTCAAATGTGCTGAGGAACTTGGCTGAACCAAGTTTATCCACCAACTCATCTGTTCTTGGCAAAGGGTGGGCATCAGTCTTGGTGACTGCATTAAGAGCTCTATAATCCATGCAGAATCTAAGTTCTTTAGATCCTGCTTTTGGTACTAACACAACTGGGCTAGACCATGGATTAGTAGAGGGCTCTATTACCCCGAGATCAAGCATCTTGCTGACCTCACCTTTGATGTGGGTTCGTACGTTTTCTGACATTCGGTATCCTCTGCTTTTGACTGGCAGACAGTCACAAGTGAGTATGTCATGCTGGCCCCAAGGGGTCAATCCTGGTGAAAGTGAGAACAGAGAGGCAAACTGATTCAACATAGATTTGCACTCTTCTTGTTGCTTGGTTGTCAGATTTGAAGAGAGATTCACTCCTTCAATTTTTTCATCTAAAGGTAAGCCTCTGAGGGGATCCGGAAGAGCTTCACTCTCTTCTTCTTCCTCTGATGATGCTAGAATCAACGCTCCTACATCAGGTCTCGAGACATACGCTTTGTGTCGGTTGGTGTGGAAGACTGTCGGAGCATCCTTGGGATTGCCCAAGTCCACCATATAGTTGACGCCTCCAAGTTTACCCACAACTCTGAAGGGTCCCATCCATTTGTCTTGCAAGGCCCTCTGCCTTGTTGAGATCATAACGAGAACTGGCTGGTCTTGAGTGAACTCAACCATGTTAGCCTTTTGATCATGCCACTGCTTGACCAATGCTTGTCCAGCTTTCAAGTTATCACTTGCTTCTGTCATCATGTGCGACATTCTTCTCCGGAGACCTATCACGTAGTCAGTCACTCTGACTGGCTTGGGGGAAGGAGCACTCTCCAACCCCTCCTTAATCAGGGCCAATGGACCTCTGACGTGATGACCATGGAGAAGCTCAAAGGGAGAAAAACCTACTCCCTCCTGAGGGACTTCTCTATAAGCAAAGAGAAGGCATGGCAGTAGAAGGTCCCATTTTCGTTTAAGGGGTTCTTCTAAAGCACCTATCATGCTCTTCATGGTTCGGTTGAACCTTTCTACCAACCCATTGGTTTGTGGGTGGTAAGCTGTTGAGAACTTGTAAGTAACTCCCCAGGTTTTCCACATGGTTTTCATATAGTGGGACATAAAGTTTGACCCCCTGTCAGAGATTACTTCCCTAGGAAACCCGACCCTGGTAAAAATACCAAGGAGGGCCTTAGCCACAGCCAGGGCTGTAACAGTCCTCGTAGGAATTGCCTCAGGATACCTAGTAGCATGGTCTACTACAAGTATAAACCTAATGCCTGAGGAGGTTGGAGGATCAAGGGGACCAACAATGTCAATCCCTACTCTCTCCAATGGGACTCCACAATGGGGAGAGGCACTAAAGGTGCCACATTCTTGGAGCCCACCTTACCAGAGGTCTGGCAGGTGTGGCAGCTCCTGCATTGTTTTTCTACTTCGGCCCCCATCTTCAGCCAATAAAAGTAGAGAGATAGCCTTTCCTTAGTCTTCTTGAAACTCAAGTGACCAGACAAAGGAATCTCATGGGCTAACTGCAAGAACTGTGTTCTGTTCTCTTGGGGTACTACAATTCATTTGTAGTCTCCAGGTGCAGACTCGGTCGGTTCACTGTAGAAGAGGCCATATTCCCAGTGCAACCTGTATTTCCCAGGCTCTTGCCCTTCAGCCTGAGCTTCTGCCTGGTGGCGAAGACCTTCCAGAGTTGGACATTCCCTCTGTCCCTTACTGCTGGGTCCACTTTCTGCCAGTAAAGACTGCAGCTCAGGATGGTCAACAGGATCCAGATCTCCAATGGGTTCCTGGCCTTCTATTAGCTCTTCCTCAGAGTCTAATTCTACCACACAGGGTTGTACCACCCTCTCAGCCTCAGCTGGAGGAGGAGTTATGGGTGTAACTTTGGAAAACCGCAGGGAAGTCCTTGTTGGCTGCACTGGGATGCTGGCTGCTGGTTTTGGTATAGAAGTCTTAGGTGTCCCTTTCGCTTCTGATTTCTTTGAGACAGCAGCTGCGAATTGCAGTGGAGCAGGAGTGAAATCTTTCTTCATCATCTCCTGGGGAGTACCTCTCATGGTTCTCTCCCTTGCAGGTCTGGTTAGCTCCTGTAACGGTTTACTAGGAGGTCTGGGGGTATGAGACACAACTCCGAGAGTTTTTAAATCGTTACCCAACAGAACTTGTCCTGGTACCTCACTCTGTATGCTGACAGGTATCTTTACAGTCATGTCGTTACACTGGATGAGAACTGGTAATTGGGGAAGCATCTGCACAGGCCCTCCAGCTAACTTGGTGAGGCATTTGGGTGCCTTAGCAACATCCTCAGCCTGAGAAAAAGATGTATCCACCACAGTTATGCTGGTCCCAGTGTCCCTAATGGCAGGAGTCTCCTGACCATTCACCTGGACACTGTCCTTATAATACTCTTTAGTATTATCTGGGATAGAATTATAGACATCTAAATTATGTTGTGCCCACAAACCCAGAGACACTAAAGAAACACTGGCTGAGACTCCAGTGGGTTCATCAGCCAGTAGTAGAAAGTTTCCACTTGCCATTTGGACTTCCTCCTCTGTCTGGAGCGAAGGCTAAGGAGACAAGCTGGACCCCTGAAGGTTTACCCTTGCATCTGGGATCTCCTTTCACATGGTCAGTTGAGCGACAAACAAAGCATTTACCAAATGCTTTCTGGAATGGTGGCTTGTTCTGGCCTCCCTCCGGTTTGGCACCAGAAGGTACACTATTCTGCTGTGCTTTTCCTTGTGGCTTACCCTTATGGTTTTGTTTGGGGCCCTCTTCGGAATTTGAGTTATTAGAATTCTCTTTTGAGTCTTTTTTAAGGCTGTTTTCCCTCATCCTTCTTCTGAGTTGCCCCAGAATCCTTATGAGTAGCCCTGTTGGCAACCCACAAGTCAGCAGCCTTAGCTAGCTTCCTGGAATCCAATTCCTTCGAGTCAGCCAAGTGCTGTCTGAGCTCAGGAGAACAGGCATCATAAATAGACTCCAACATAAAAAGATTCTTCATACCCTCATAAGTGTTCACCTTGTAACCCTTAATCCATCCCTCTAAGTTTTTCAACCCTTCACTCACCCAGGTAGCCCAAGGGGTACCATCATGCTTTTTGAGGGTTCTAAACCTCTTAAGATACTGGGAAGGGGCCTTCCCAAATCTAGCTATCAAAGCAAGTTTCACACTTTCATACTCTTTCCTATCCTCCTCCCCCAACTCCATTACCACATCAGTTGCAACAGGGGGAAGCCTAGAGAACAACCAGGGAAGTAACTCATTCCCTGTGATGTCGTGGAGCCCATGATTATATTCAAACAGTCTTAACCAATCCAACACATCCAATCTAGGTTCATACATACCCACTAATTCCTTGGGCATCCGGGGTCTTTTGGGACTGGAACTTCTAGAGGAACCAGAGGAGAGAGAAGCATTTTCCACAGACAACTTTTTCATCTCTAACTCATGATAAGTTCTATTTCTCTGAGTCTTAACTCAGCTTGCTTCTGCTCAGCTTGGGCATTCATTCGTCTGAACCCTAGCTCTTGGTTTCTTTCAGATTGGGCTAAAAACCGTTTGTACTCTAATTCGAGCTTCATTTTTTCAAGTTCAAAATTAGCAGGGTTACATGTGGGACCTGGTATGGGCCCCGTAGGTACAGTAGGTAAGGCAGACAGAGGCTCAGAGTGGCTAACTTCATTAGGTTCACTTTCCTCTTCTGACTCATTATCAAGACTTTGATTCAGATCAATACCATCACTGTTTTCTACATTCACTGGAGAAGTTGGTTCCTTTGAACCAATACCCAGACTTGGGTTTTCCAGCAATCTCGCTATCAGTTCTACTTTCTTGCCTCTTACAGAACGATTCTCTTGTCTACAGAGAGCTCTCAAACTCTCAGTATTTTCACCTGACAAGGAATCCTGACTGTAAACTTCCATAGTAGACATGTTTTTGAAAGTTGCTTTTTAGTGCTAAGCTTTGTGGTTAGTTATCCTAAAGTGTTGAAAAGCACTCTAAACTGTATACTCGATACAAATCCCACTGCTGCCACCAGTGTTAAGTGGAAGCCTGTGCAGTTCCCTCTGGGACCAATGCAAAAGATTTAGGCCTACAGGTGTTTGGCAGTAAACCCACTTGGTAGCAGTCTGTACCACACAGATTCACTTGGTAGCTGTGGCTGAGCAGTCAGACTTCCCTCAAGAAGAGTTAGGCAGTAAATAGAGGATACAGGATAGGTACAGAGGCACAGTAGTACAAGCAAACACTGACCAGAGCTTGGGTGTAAAGATATACAGTTATTTATTTATAAAAACACATCTATGAAAAACACACTGGCACTAATACGGCAAACAACTTCAATTACAATTACTATAAGTATCTCACTCCTCTAACAATATTTTGACAAGTCTAGGTACAACGGCACCACTTATTTGCAGACAGAGGTGAATGCTTCAACCTAGATGGCACTCTAATATTCGTTAGAACGGGAGAGAAAAGGCAGGGTATGAAACCAATTCGGTACCAACTCTTTTACGAAGCAAATGCAAGGCTAGTAAGGCAAGGTCTACTGTGGATCACAAAGTTCAGAGGCCAGGCCCACTCGGAGAGAGGCAAGGCGATATGTCCCAAAAAGTATCACAGTGGAAATGCACTTCGAGTCTTTGTAGCAAATTGTCACAGAAAGGTTGGACCAGTTTAGAACAAAAAGTTAAGAAGGTCTGGAGGCGACCCAATGGAAAGGTAAGGATTTAAGACACCTCACGCTAACCGTCACAAGGGAAGCCAGACGGACACGGTACCTTGTAAGTGAAGAGACAGCTCCGGCGGGGGCAGTTGTTCCTGGTGGTGGATGCAAGTCGGGGCTTTGCCAAGAGATGAGATAATCTTGTCGTCGAAGGAAAGTTGAAGATCGTTGCACCACCAGGGAAGAGACCAGCCGCGGAGTGCTCCGTCATAAGGCACCACCTTTTGGTCACGGTACGGGCGAGTGGCCATCCGGTTGCCGGGGTGCTGAGCACGGGCAATTCGACCACTACGCCCTGGAAGCGAAGAAAAAGCAAAGGGACTGGTTGTTCCCACCAGTCAGGGGAAGAAGACTCTCCAGCCGGGAGATCTCCTCTGTCGTTGGGAAGTGGTGAGTTGGTTCAGCAGGGCTCCACCGGAGGTGTTGTCGTTGCAGTTCGGCTCAGCTTTACCCTCGTCGGATTCTTAGATCCTGTGGCGACTTCTGAAGATCCAGTCCCAAAAGCCCTCCTTTTATGCAGCAAACCCCCATTCATTCAGCCTAGCTGTCAATCAAAACACGCTAAGTGGTGAGCGGGGTGGCTCACCACTTGGGCCAGTCACACCAGAGTGACAAAGGGCTCAACCTTTGGTTCAGAGTTACAGAGGCGTACACAGACGCCATTTTAAAAACCGAGTTCTGGCAGAAAATACCAACCGGTAGATTTATTAAGACAAATAAACCGGCGGTATGTTAGAGCCTAACGGGAAAAAGTATTAGCCTCCAACAATGGGAAGAATCCCATAGAATTATATTCGGGGTCGAATATAACAAGTAGTTTCCACTGTCACCAGCCAAAACACGACGAGGGGGGACGGGACAGTGCCCCCTCGAATAACAGACCCTGGGGTAATCGAATTACCCCTACTAGTACGTCCACAATAGAATGTTTTGTACTAGTTCTGTTAGTAAATTTAGGTCTAGTAAAGCCAATGGTGACTTTACATGCCCTGGGAGACAGTAGTCAGTCCCAGGGTATGGAGTCTATGGTGGGGATCCTCTAGGACACCCCCGTGTTACGGCACGGAGGGTGCGGTGTAGCACACATAGTAAAACACATGAGACCCTATGGAGTAAAAGACCCCATAGCCCATAGAACACATTGACATTCACAGGAATCAACCACATTCATGTCCAAGAGTGGGAGAAAAGAGTCTCACTCTTGGCAGGATGGACAAAAACAAACTCCAGAAATCCAGCAAAGCTGCTGGGGGACTCACTAGGTTAGGAAATTCAGCCTAAACAGAGAATTCTCCCTAACAGGGACATGTGTGGGACATTAGTGGGGGCCTGCTGGCAGGTGCCCCTGACTGCTGGGGGGTGGAGGTGCTGGGGGACATGTGTGGGACATGAGGGGGGCCTGCTTGCAGTTGCCCCTGACTGCTGGGGGGTGGGGGTGCGGGGGAACATGTGTGGGGCCTGCTGGCAGGTGCCCCTCACTGCTGGGGGGTGGGGGTGCTGGGGGACATGTGTGGGACATGAGTGCAGGCCTGCTGGCAGGTGCCCCTGACTGCTGGGGGGGTGGGGGTGCTGGTGGACATGTGTGGGACATGAGTGCGGGCCTGCTGGCAGGTGCCACTGACTGCTGGCGGGTGGGGGTGCTGGGGGACATGTGTTGAACATGAGTGCGGGCCTGCTGGCAGGTGCCCCTGACTGCTGGGGGAGGTGGGGGTGCTGGTGGACATGTGTGGGGGCCTGCTGGCAGGTGCCCCTGACTGCTGGTGTGTGGGGTGCTGGGGAACATGTGTGGGGGCCTGCTGGCAGGTGCCCCTGACTGCTGGGGTGTGGGGGTGCTGGGGAACATGTGTGGGGGCCTGCTGGCAGGTGCCCCTGACTGCTGGGGGTTGGGGGTGCTGGAGACATGAGTGGGGGCCTGCTGGCAGGTGCCACTGACTGCTGGGGGTGTGGGGGTGCTGGGGGACATGTGTGGAACATGAGTGCGGGCCTGCTGGCAGGTGCCCCTGACTGCTGGGGGGGATGGGGGTGCTGGGGAACATGTGTGGGGGCCTGCTGGCAGGTGCCCCTGACTGCTGGGGTGTGGGGGTGCTGGGGGACATGAGTGGGGGCCTACTGGCAGGTGTCCCTCAGTGCTTGGGGGTGGGGGTGCTGGGGAACATGTGTGGGGGCCTGCTGGCAGGTGCCCCTGACTGCTGGGGGGTGGGGCTGCTGGGGAACATGTGTGGGTGCCTGCTGGCAGGTGCCCCTGACTGCTGGGATTTGGGGGTGCTGGGGGACATGAGTGGGACATGATTGGGGGCCTGCGCACCCCAGGAATACACGTACCCCACTCGCACAGGTCATTTGGCGTGTGAAACTTCCTGCGCACCCCAGGAATACACATACCCCACTCGCACAGGGCATTTCGCGTGTGAAACTTCCCACAAACCCCTATTATACACGTACCCCGCTCCAATCGTGTGTGAAACTTTCCGCGCACCCCAGCAATACTCGTACCCCACTCGCACAGGGCATTTCGCGTGTGAAACTTCCCGCAAACCCTTGTTATATACGTTCCCCTCTCCAATCGCATGTGAAACTTCCCATGCACCCCAGGAATACACCTACCCCACTCGCACAGGGCATTTCGCGTGTGAAACTTCCCGCAAACCCCTGTTATATACGTTCCCCTCTCCAATCGCGTGTGAAACTTCCCGCACACCCCAGGAATACACATACCCCACTCGCACAGGGCATTTCACGTGTGAAACTTCCCGCAAACCCCCGATATACAAGTACCCCGCTCCAATCGCATGTGAAACTTCGCGCTCACCCCAGGAATACACGTACCCCACTCGCACAGGGAATTTTGCATGTGTAACTTCACACGCACCCCAGGAATACACGTACTCCACTGGCACAGGGCCTATCGCGTGTGAAACTTTCCGCGCACCCCAGGAATACACATACCCCACTCGCACAGGACATTTCGCATGTGAAACTTCCTGTGAACCCCTGTTCTACACATACCCCACTCCAATCGCGTATGACACTCCCCGTGCTGCGGGGTACATGTATTCGGAGGGGTGCGCAGAGAGTTTTACAGGCGTTTTCGTGGTTGGGGGCCTGTGCGCCATGTACAGGATTTGTGCGCTGTGCATGGCACACGGGGAGGGGTTGGGGGCGGAACTGGTGCTGCTGCAGGGTCGCTGCACCACTCTGCGCCACGGCAGGTTTTGGAAACTAAAATCCATGAATACGCTGTGCGCAGAAATGGATTTTAGTGCACGCGGCTGGTGCAGAAATTCACACGCGCACACTGTGCGCCAGCCGCGTGCGCCACTTGTGCACTGAATTCTATGAATTACCCTGTATGTATCATCTATGCATTTTCTTCTCTGGTCATCCTTCTCAGTGCATCACACTCATTGTTCATGACGTCACCAGCTTCTCCTTTTTTCGCATATTCACACTTCTTCAGGTGCTTTTCTCAGGAGATCGTCTGCCTTCCAGGGGTACTTCTCATAGGGTCTTCTCAACGGATCCCTTGTCTCAAAGAGTCTTCGCGATATAGGTATCATTACTGGCGATGTATGCGTCACATTTTCCGGATTCCAATATAAAGGCTGATTAGCGGGGGGGCTTTCTGTAGAGGCATTCAGCTGCTCCTCTACAACTCCACAACACCAACAAAGCATTATGCTTTTGGTCATTGAAGCAGACACAAGAACTTTTTCTACGCAAACAACTTACATTATTTGCAATAGAATTCCTTCTGTGGCGGCAGCAGGGCCATCAGAAAGTAATAGCCTTCCTGGCCAGGATACTTGCACAGAGAACTACTCCAATCAACACGGAGAGGAGAAACGATGCGCCAGTAAATCAAACCGGAGAGGATTGCATTGTCCTGAGCCCAACAGTTGAGGAAACATGGAATGATATCCAATGTTTGTAAAAACCCACCCAAAGGGAAGCAAACCAAGGGTTCAACAACATCTAGAGAAGGCCTGCAGGTTGGGAGTACAGCAACCCTCAAAATGAACAGTAAAATCAAATGACTCTGGAATGTTTTTTTTTAAATAATCAAAATATCGCCCAGAGAGATTGGAGCCATCATAGTAACAAAAGCTAAATATGATTGGAAAATCGTGACGGTGGTGACCAGGCAAACCCCATTGCTGTGCTTGGTCAGACGAGAGCATGATGGTATATCGCATGGGGTTGTTGTCCTACTCATATGAGGAAAAAATAATCAATGATCAAGAAGCTCAGAGCCTCGTAATAAATACAGATGACGCTGAGAATGTGAGACTGGTATGGGAAAATAACGAGAAGGTACCACCTGAAGAAACCAACGAGACTCCATCTTTCAAATTCAAAACCATTGAAGACAAATTATTGGCTCTCAAAAGAGTGATAAATCGTGTAGGCTCCCCAGTCAGTGAACAAAAACCCTCAAAGTTAACATTTTCCTACACTTAAATATAAGAGACCAAGGGTTCCAGTCGGCAAGATCGCTACCACACCGACAAAAGAGCCAGAAGGGAAAACGATTATAGAGGGCAGACTTCAACGACCTCACCATTGCCCTGTTCATAGGTGATGGTTTAACATTGAAAAGAAGAAACATACTCAGACTACTGAACCAAATCCCTAAATTGGGAAAAATTACATCTAGAGACATCACCTGGGTCAAATTCCCAAGGGAAGATCATAAGCAGACCAAACAGATCATCTTGGAGGAAAATACTAATTTCCCTCCTTTAGGGTTTGTCTTGTCAGAAATGCAAATAAGGAAAGAGACCTGTGTTAGAGAGCAGGACACAAAGAAGGAACATGCGATCAACGATTCAAGAGACGCAGAGGCACCTAACAATGCTCAGGAAATTATAAAATCAGCAAAGACAAGTAACTCCAGGGAGGTGGTTAAACCAATGCTTTGTATCACAGTGGAAAACCCAAAAGCCCTACATTGAGAAGTTGCGGTCGTATAAGGCTGTGGGGCAAGATCAAAAAGAAATGATGACAGGAAAGACTCTTGTCGTGGCTATCACAAGCCCTTATCCTTGAAAAGAATTCATCATAACTATATGCTAAATCAGCCACAAAAACATGAGTGATAAGCAGTTGGAACATGAGAGGATTTGCACACCTCCTTTCAAAGGAGGCAACTAGATGGGATGATTACAATTTGATTTGTTTGCAAGAAACTTGGCTGAGAACCACGCTGGTCCTGGATGGTTTCACTGCTTACTTAAACCCAGTAGTGAAAGGAACCATCACGTCTTTTAATGTTAGTAAAACATGGAAATACTATTGAAACACTAAAAACATGGAACCTAAATGCCTATATATAGGTGTTTCAAATATAGATGAAGGGTTTAAGGTCAAGCTGTTTGGACTGGCTGTTTCAGTCAATATATACTGGAACTCTAAAGGAATCGAAGACTCCGTTTTTATAAAAGGAATTATGGATCAGATTGATATCTTGATTGAAGCCTTAGAAAACCCACTGCTTGTCATTTGTGATGATCAATGAGAAAAAAGCAAACTCATGTGCCAAGGAAAATGAACCCCTGAACGATTCGGAGGAAAAAAGCTTGCTATGGGGAAATGTGGCTTACATAAGTTAAATGGTCATATGAGAGGAGACATTCCGGCCCAACCTATATGGGAAGGTAGGATGAATAGTAAAGTTCTGGACTAATTCTTTGTCTCAGACAGTTTCCCTCACAGTGTCTCAAAGTTGGAGTTACTGTCGATGGTAGGAAGTGATCACAAACTGGTGAGGCTTGCCTGTATGTCAAGGTCTACCCGGCCAAAGGCCACTTACTCAACCCCATTCAAGTACCACAAGGTGGTAACTGGTTGGTGATGAATGCTACAAAAATCTCCATCCTGACTCATTGTTTCAAACAGCACACACAACACACTAAAACAAAGGAAAGAAAAAAGGGCGGCCTGGTAGAGTACCCCAAACTACTGATGATGTACGTTGAAACAAGTAATCTTGTAACAAAGCCCCATTTATCACACAAACATTGTTGTGACGTCAAACTAGTGGCTGCAAAAAGACAACTAAGAACTGATATAAAAATATTACAAAAAAATGACCAGGCATCTTGAGCGGCCCTAACCAAACTCTGTATGCAGAGTTACAAGAAGATGCAGAGCTAATGCTCCACAAAATTTCAGGCAAAAAGATGGGAGAAATTTGGAAACTGTTCAATACAGTCAACACGCAAATGGCAGCCCTCCAATCCAACATAGTACAAGAAGTAGTATGGAGAGAGCAAGGAAATACATTGAGGAGCCCCTTGGAAATTTCAGACCACTGAAGAGGATAGCCTCTCCATTATAAAGAGAGCCATTATAAAGAGAGCCAGCAGCTCGAGGGCCCCTGGCCATGATTGCTTAACCAATTCTAATTTAAAGGAAGAACTGGAACTATGGTCGAGATTCCTGGCATTATTGTTTTTGCAAATCAAGAAAATCAGGAAAGTCCGAAGCTCTTGGAAAATGTCCATCGCAGTTCCCACCTCCCTATTGGAGGTAGCAGGCAAAATATTCACAAAGTTGCTCTTGAATGGCCTAGAAATATCGTCATGGGAAACGTGCCATTTGGACCTTTGGCAATCCGGGTTCGTTAAAGAAATGGGAACTTCATTAAATGTTTTCCTAATGAACATCTGTAGAAAAGAGCATCCAAGAAGAAGGAAAAAATGTACTTGGCCTTCATTTACCTGTCCCAGGCCTTTGACTCTATAGAAAGCTCCTTGCTTTGGGCCAAACTGAAAAGATGGGGGTGCCCACGTGACATCTTGGAAGCAATGGAAGCTCTTTACTCAGAAACATCGATGAAAGTAAGGCTGGACCAACCAGGGAACTATCATCACCCATTCAAACATCAAGAGGGCTGAAACAATGTTGCCCCTTAGCTCCAGCCTTGTTCAATCTCTTTATCTTGGATCTGCCTGAACATTTGTCAAATGCAAGAAGTGTCCCTCCTAATTTAGAAGGAGTGGCTTTGGACCACCTACTGTATGCTGATGACCTGGTGTTAAAAGTTCCACACGCGATTGGCCTGGGCGCATGTATTTCAGGGGTGCGCGAGAAGTTCCACACGCGATTGGCCTGTGCGCGTGTATTTCAGAGGTGCGCGAGAAGTTCCACACGCGATTGGCCTGGGTGCGTGTATTTCAGAGGTGCGCGAGAAGTTCCACACGCGATTGGCCTGGGCGCATGTATTTCAGGGGTGCGCGAGAAGTTTCACACGCGATTGGCCTGGGCGCGTGTATTTCAGAGGTGCGCGAGAAGTTTCACACGCGATTGGCCTGGGCGCGTGTATGTGTATTTCAGGGGCTCGCGGGTGTTTTTACACGCGATCAGGCCTGGGGGAGCGGGGTACGTGTATTTCAGGGGCTCACGGGTGTTTTTACACGCGATCGGGCCTGGGTGAGCGGGGTTCGTGTATTTCAGGGGCTCGCGGGTGTTTTTACACGCGATCGGGCCTGGGGGAGCGGGGTACATGTATTTTAGGGGCTCGCGGGTGGTTTTACACGCGATCGGGCCTGGGGGAGCGGGGTACGTGTATTTCAGGGGCTTGCGGGTGGTTTTACATGCGATCGGGCCTGGGGGAGCAGGGTACCACTCACCGTCTGCCTTGCGTGTAGAAGAACACGTAGCCAACACCCACCCGCTGTGAAGTAATAGCGTGTGAACCCCAATGCCTGCAAAACACACGCACCGCACCCCACGAAAAACAACGCCCATGCGCGATACATCACAGACACGCATACGCACTAAGGGCCTTTGGTCCAATGGAATCGCGTATGCGTGCTGACGCGCTTACGCGCTAAGGGCCTTTCCTCGATTCACACGCTGATGTGCAGAATTTTCACGTGCCAAATCACTCCGTATCAAGCTGGCCACGCCTAAGCACACGGAAGACCACGCTCCTGCCCAAAAGGCTGAATTACTGCCCCCCAGAGCCCTGAGCAGCCTCCCACGAGCCATCTGCCTGCTGCCACCGTGCCCTGCCATTTGGTGCCTGCACATCAGCCATCTGCAGGGGTCCAGTTGCTGTGTCCACCCCTGCTGGAACAGAACACTCCCGACTGGGATACCATCGCTCCACAGCCTAGCCCCAGGACCCAGTTGCCCACCCATGCCTGCCTCGGGGATCGCCATGTCGGGGCAAACACCATCCGAGACCACTGGCGACCCCCAGCCAGAGGGGCAGAGGGCCACCAGCTTCAGTCAGAAGGAAGTTGGTGTCCTGGTGGAGCTTGTCCTGGGGCATTATGATGCCCTCTTCGGATCACCACGCGCCGACAAGGAAGGACGGGACAGGATCTGGGACGACTTTGTGGTTGCCATCAACGCGGAGGGGGTGGCAACCCGCAACATCAAGCAAGTCAAGAAGCGCTGGGAGGACTTCAGGTCCAGGACCCTAATAAAGGCCCGGCGCCTCGTGGAGGGGGGCCGGGGCAGCATGAGTACCATCCAGCTGAGGGTCCTGGAACGCGTACGCCCAGCGCTCCATGCCCAGATCCTTGAGAGGCAGACCCGTCTGGAGTCGAGCGGTAAGTGGCCAAGCATTGCTGTGTGAGACAGGGCATGTTGCAGCGTGCTGGTTGTCTGATACTTGCCTGTATGTGTGACATAGGCCATGTACGCGTGTGTGTGTGCAGGGACATCATGGTCATGCATGTGAGACCAGTAATGTGTGAAGCACACGGTTGGTGTATGTGTTGAAATGTAACATGGGGAGCCCTATGCGGAATGGACACCTGAGAGCATGCCAGTCTCTGTTCCTGGACATAGGTGTGGGTGAGGGATGGGTGCTGATGCCATGTACATGTATGGTGTCCATGTCTGTGTTTCTGACCTGCGTGTCTGTGACTTGTGGATGCCATGGATGCATGACACATGTCTGTGACAATGTTCAGATTCACTGATGCAGCCTAGTTATCCTTGCATCCACTGTGTCTGGGGTGTATGAGTCCAGATGGATGAAAGTACGTTGAAGTGTGTGCATGTGATAGGCATGACCCATGATGCATGTGAGTCCAAAAACAACATTGTATGCTTCAAGAGTCCCTTGGACATGTTTGCTTATGTCCATAGCATGCGCCATGCCTTTTACTGCATGTGTTTTGCCTGCACTGACCCATGTGTTGTGGAGGGACATGATGGAAGTGATCTTTGACAGTGCCACTCATCTGCTATTGCTTCCTGTCTAGGTGACCATTGTACAGTACCCTGATGCTTGTGTTCTATGTCTCCCTCTACACAGCGCAAAGTGAAGAAGAGGACGGAGACGGCGCTGTGGAGCTAAGCGGCGGGGATGCCCCCACGGCTGCAGTGGAAGGGGTGGGTGAGCCCCCACAGGGGCTTGCAACGGCGGAAGATGTTGTGGAGCCATCCAGGTTGGTGGTTTCCACAGAGTAGGAGGAGGCCGCTACTGAGCCGCACATGGGGCCTGGTTGGGGCATCCCTGCTGGTGCAAGTGGTGCAGCCCAGGGGCAGGGGCAGGAGGCAGCACAGGTCGCCGTGGAGGTGCCTGTGCATGTCACTGTCCCTGACACTGTGACTGCACCATCATGCACCAGCAGGGATGCCCCATCCCAGGCCCGTCCGCAGGTAGGGGGGATGTCCATGTCATCTGACTCCCCTCCACCTGCGGACGAGGGGACCCATGGCCGTATGGAGAAGGTCCTGATTGGTGTTGCGTTGCGCACGGCTGTCATTCGTGATGAGGTGCGTGCTTCCCAGGGGGAGCACGCACGTCATCACGAAGAGCACCGTGCCAACGTGGCCCAGTTGGGAGCGGTCATGGTCGGGGGTCTCGTACATGTGTTGGGCACTCTGGCAACCCTCTCCTCCTCTGTGGAGGCTATGCGCCAGTCGTACTCCATGCCGTCTTCCGGCCCAGATGCCACCAGGGCCCCCTGTGGACCTGCCCCGACCAATGCAGCCACCTCGGTGGGGATCCCATCCCTGCCCCAGTCGGGAGTCAGAGGTCCAGCAGGGGTGGACACACCAGCAACTGGACCCCAGCAGATGGAGGATGTGACGGCATCATCGGGCAGGGCACGTGCACGACGGCGTCGGTGGTTTCCATCAGCCTGGATGCTGTCGTGCTGGCACAGGCAGTTGCATCGGAGGCAGCGGCACGCTCGACGTGGGAGGCATCATGGCTCGGGGCCATCAACATCAGGGGTGCAGGCATCGGCCGGAGGGCAGGAGAACCCTGGAATGGGAGTGGCTTCCGTGTGGGAGCGGTTGGGCCAGCAGATAGGTGCGGAGCGGCAGCGGGCAGAGGAGGAACGGCTCACAATGGTCAGGGCAGAGAACTCCATGCGGAGGGCGCTGAGGCGGGCTGAGTGCCTCGAGGGTCTTCGCAGGGAGTTGGAGCTGGACACTGCATTATCCCTGCGGGACCTCGGGGCCAGGGAACATGCCCGCCTCCAAGCCATTGAACAGGAGTTCGATGATGCCCTGGCCCATGACAACAACCAGTGAGCCGTCGGACTAGCCCGCTGCCCTTGTAAATAGTTATGTAGTTAGTGTTAGGTTTCCTTTGCTTTTTTATTTATTTTGGACCTTT
Source organism: Ambystoma mexicanum (assembly GCF_040938575.1). NCBI lineage: Eukaryota > Metazoa > Chordata > Amphibia > Caudata > Ambystomatidae > Ambystoma > Ambystoma mexicanum. Next base: position 657,164,922 of record NC_090932.1, on the reverse strand, counting down.
TGGACAAGGGGCCACATTTTTGTATATAGTTTTATTTTATTAGGTAGTATTTTTAAATAGGTTTCATTTCTTCAGTTGGGATCATGGACCCTGGTTTGTTTATCTGTATATAGTTGACTGTTGGATTTTTTTATTTTTTTGGGGATTTACCCATGGAGCAATGGTTTTCGGTTTTGTTTTTACCTTGGATTTACTTTCTTGAACTGTGACTTTGGACACCTTTCCTTTGGATTATGATTTGTCGTTTTTCATTATTTTACGGACATGCTGCTTTTGGTTTTTGATTCCCATTGTCATTTGTTTATTTTTAATTCCATTTATGCTGTTTTTAATACATTTTTTTCATCAAACTTCAATGTGTAGTATCATCTCATTGGTATCATGCATATAATGATATGGGTTTTGAGATTCACTGACACCCATTGGGTGTATGTGAGGGCCATGTGTTCATTTCCAAACTTGCTATTGGGGTTCTATCATGTCATTGCCATTTCTAAGTGGGTGGATGCAATACTCGAGTGGGTGTTTTGCATTTGGAGGCTGACCATAAGGGCCGGGGATCTAGATTGTGATAACATGTTGGCTGGGGGACAGGTGTGGGGGCCTGCTGGCAGGTGCCCCGCAATTCTGGGGGGTGGGGGTGCAGGGGGACATGAGTGGGACATGAGTGGGGGCCTGCTGGCAGGTGCCCCGCAATGCTGGGGGGTGGGGGTGCAGGGGGACATGAGTGGGACATGATTGGGGGCCTGCTGGCAGGTGCCCCGCAATGCTGGGGGTGGGGGTGCAGGGGGACATGAGTGGGACATGAGTGGGGGCCTGCTGGCAGGTGCCCCGCAATGCTGGGGGGTGCGGTTGCAGGGGGACATGAGTGGGACATGAGTGGGGGCCTGCTGGCAGGTGCCCCGCAATGCTGGGGGATGGGGGTGCAGGGGGACATGAGTGGGACATTAGTGGGGGCCTGCTGGCAGGTGCCCCCCAATGCTGGGGGGGTAGGGGTGCAAGGGGACATGAGTTGGTGATCAGTAGTGCAAGGAGACATGTGCCTTTGCTGGGGGTCATGCCCATGTTGGGTGGGCTGCCTGCGGGACATGACCAGGGATGCAGGATAGTCCCCTGTGGTGTGGGCTGCCTGCAGGGGCCATGGAGGGTGTACAGGGGACACCTGGGAGGACCCACACTGCCAAATCACATGTAGGACTCCCCGGCACCCCTGAAATACACGTACCCTGCTGAAATCGCATGTGAAAATTCTTGTGCACCCCTGAAATACACATACCCTGCTGAAATCACGTGTGAAAATTCTCGCGCACCCCTGAAATACACGTACCCTGCTGAAATCGCATGTGGAACTTCTCGCGCACCTCTGAAATACACGCACACGCTCCCCCAGGCCCGATCGCGTGTGGAACTTCTCGCGCACCCCTGAAATACACGCGCACAGGCCAATCACGTGTGAAACTTCTCGCGCACCTCTGGAATACACGCGCCCAGGGCAATCGCGTGTGGAACTTCTCGCGCACCTCTGAAATACACGTGCCCAGGCCAATCGCGTGTGGAACTTCTCGCGCACCTCTGAAATACACGCGCCCAGGCCAATCGCGTGTGGAACTTCTCGCGCACCTCTGAAATACACGCACACGCTCCCGCAGGCCCGATCGCGTGTGGAACTTCTCGCACACCCCATAAATACACGCGCACAGGCCAATCGCGTGTGAAACTTCTTGCGCACCTCTGGAATACACGCGCCCAGGCCCATCGCGTGTGGAACTTCTCGTGCACCTCTGAAATACATGCGCCCAGGCCAATCATGTGTGGAACTTCTCGCGCACCCCTGAAATACACGCACATGCTCCCCCAGGCCCGATCGCGTGTGGAACTTCTAGCATACCTCTGAAATACACGCGCCCAGGCCAATCGCGTGTGGAACTTCTCGCGCACCTCTGAAATACACGCACACGCTCCCCCAGGCCCGATCGCATGTGGAACTTCTCGCACACCCCTGAAATACACGCGCACAGGCCAATCGCGTGTGGAACTTCTCGCGCACCTCTGAAATACACGCGCCCAGGCCAACCGCATGTGGAACTTCTCGCGCACCTCTGAAATACACGCACACGCTCCCCCAGGCCAGATCGCGTGTGGAACTTCTCGCGCACCCCAGAAATACACGCGCACAGGCCACTCGCGTGTGGAACTTCTTGTGCACCTCTGAAATACACGCGCCCAAGCCAATCGCGTGTGGAACGTCTTGTGCACCCCTGAAATAAACTCACACGCTCCCCCAGGCCCGATCGCGTGTGGAACTTCTTGCGCACCTCTGAAATACACGCGCCCAGGTCAATCGCGTGTGGGACTTCTCGCGCACCTCTGAAATACACGCACATGCTCCCCCAGGCCCGATCGCGTGTGGAACTTCTCGCGCACCCCTGAAATACACGCGCACAGGCCAATCGCGTGTGAAACTTCTCGCGCACCTCTGGAATACACGCGCCCAGGCCAATCGCGTGTGGAACTTCTCGCGCACCTCTGAAATACACGCGCCCAGGTCAATCGCGTGTGGAACTTCTCGCGCACCTCTGAAATACACGCTCCCAGGCCAATCGCGTGTGGAACTTCTCGCGCACCCCTGAAATACACGCACACCCTCCCCCAGGCCAGGTCGCGTGTGAAACTTCTCGCGCACCTCTGGAATACACGCGCCCAGGCCACTCGCGTGTGGAACTTCTTGTGCACCTCTGAAATACACGCGCCCAAGCCAATCGCGTGTGGAACGTCTTGTGCACCCCTGAAATACACTCACACGCTCCCCCAGGCCCGATCGCGTGTGGAACTTCTCGCGCACCTCTGAAATACACGCGCCCAGGCCAATCGCGTGTGGGACTTCTCGCGCACCTCTGAAATACACGCACATGCTCCCCCAGGCCCGATCGCGTGTGGAACTTCTCGCGCACCCCTGAAATACACGCGCACAGGCCAATCGCGTGTGAAACTTCTCGCGCACCTCTGGAATACACGCGCCCAGGCCAATCGCGTGTGGAACTTCTCGCGCACCTCTGAAATACACGCGCCCAGGTCAATCGCGTGTGGAACTTCTCGCGCACCTCTGAAATACACGCGCCCAGGCCAATCGCGTGTGGAACTTCTCGCGCACCCCTGAAATACACGCACACGCTCCCCCAGGCCCAATCGCGTGTGGAACTTCTCGCGCACCTCTGAAATACACGCGCCCAGGCCAATCGCGTGTGGAACTTCTCACGCACCCCTGAAATACACGCACCCAGCCCGTTCACGTGTGAAACTTCTCGCGCACCTCTGAAATACACGCACCCGCTCCCCCAGGCCAGATCGCGTGTGAGACTTCTCGCGCACGCGTGTTCCCGAAACCCGTAATACACGTTCCCCGCTTTGCGTTTGCTGTTTGCCAGTCCGGTAAACTGGTACAGGGTTGGCGCAGCCCTTTGCAATGGTTTTGCGATCTTGATGGCTTTTCCTTGCGCGAGGGTGTTCTTGGGGGCGTAACTGGCGCTGCTGCAGGGTCGCTGCGCCACTCTGCGCCACGTCTGCTTTTGGAGGCGAGAATCCATGAATACGCTGTGCGCGGAAATTGATTTTATCTCACGCGGCTGGCACAGACATTCGCACGGGCACGCTGTGTGCCAGCCGTGTGCGACACTTTTGTGAGGAATTCCATGAATCGGCCTGTATATGCATTACAGCCATACACACAGAAAAATGGCCTACAGGTAAACACTGAAAAATCAAAAATAATGATCCTGCAATCTGCCAAAGGAAGGAAGTAAAATAAGAAATCATGGTTCATAGGTAAATATAGACTTTCCAGATTCAATTAATTTATATACTTGCGGAACTGTCTAAACACGTCTTTGAAAGACAAACTGAGAGAAACCACGTTGAGGCATGAGGCTAAAGCATTGGCATTGCAATGTGGAATTTCACACAGGAAGTATGGTAAATCTCTGTTGCCCCGCTTATCACCTTTTACAAAATGAAGGTGGTCTCCATTCTAACGTACAGGGCTGAAGCTTCCTTTTTTCCCCTCTACAAATTGCTCATTACTGGAGAGTTTATTTTGGAAGAAGGTATTACACCTCCCATGTGTACCAATAGAGGTGATATGCCAATAGCTTGGTCTTATCTCCCTCATGGCTATGGTCAATTGGAAAACTCTGTAATTTTACAGGAAACGTAGACTGTAGACACCACTAAAAAGCCCTCTCCAGTGAACTTGATTCTTGTTTATGCGAGTGATAGCAAAACTGCATGAAACCTTTAGAAGATATTGGGCCTCATTACGAGTATGGAGGCAGCCATGCCCTTAGTAAGGGCATGGCTGCCTCCATACCGGGTTCCAGGTCTGTGTTCCTTCAATGAGGAATTACCAGGCCATTCCAACCTTGGAGGACCTGGTAATTCCTCATTGAAAAAACCATCCCATTCCCATTTGAGCCCTCATAGGGCTCAATGGGGAGGGAGCTAATAAGGGGCCCGTTATTAGCTCCCTGGTCCCCTTGCGGGACTCGCTAAGGACGTCTGGTCTGACCAGACGTTTAGAGTGGGTCACACAAGTGGACCTCTCAATAGGGCATCCCGTAATGAACGGTGCCTGTCCCGTACTGGCACCGTTCACTACGGGAGCGCCAAGATCGTAATGAGGCACATTGACTATCCTGAGGGGCAACTGCTAGCTAATCTGACATTGGAGAAATCCAAGTTGTTGAAACATGACTGGATAAAAACACAGGAGCAAGCCAGTCAATTTAAACTATACAAGCATAGTACCTTGCCCTGCAGAGCTTTCAATACCTTGCCTAAATACTTGATAAGATGTCCAAACACATTTTATAGAGCACAGTATATGAGATTCCACTTTAATCTATCTCCAATGATGGAAGTCCTCTCTGAAAGGAGTAAAACGTCTCAAATATACACAAGTTGCAGATGCTGCAAATCGAAAGCAATAAAAGAAACCCTCAAGCACTTGATACTCCAGTGCAAAGTGTTAAGAACTATTAGAGAAATGCTTTCTGATCTTTCTTCAAAGACCTGAGATCATTGACACAGAGGAATGGTGGATACACTTGATGCAGGGGAAAAGGATCTCATTGGTAACTGCACTAGTCAACTTCCTAACTACAGTAACGAAATCAATCAAAATGGCCATATAAAGTTTGACAACAGGACAGAATAAAGTAACTTGACCATCACTCAGCAATGTGCTTTATCAGGACATCCTGTGTGGTGGTGAAAGGCTTAATAAAGTCCAAACACATCATTAAAAAAAAAATTGTACTTGCACTTCAGTGGGAAGTCCTTTTTGAACTAGAACATAGAGAAAGGCTATGTTCGTTCACGAAGTTTCCCCTGTCTCTGCTCGCCACATTTCTTGGATGGACTAAATATACAATGCAGGATACTCATCGTGTTTGATTGTGTGTGCCATTATGGCACCTACATCAGGTCTATCAGGGTACGCCTTTCTCCATGCATTCCATACAAGGGCTCAAAAGTTATTAAATGGAGACCCATCATGTGCATCTTTCTCCATCCGAAACCCTGGGTAGCCTGCTCATTCCCAAATTGTGTTGGTCTGATCTCCAATTATATTGACTAATAGACTTTTCATGTCTTCATTTGCTAAGGTAGGACCTGCTGTATGTTTTTCCAATTCACTGATCCACTTACCGACCCCCGCTGTGAGAGGTGGTAGGGTCTTAAAATATTCTTGTCCATATGTGGCCATGTTATTTATTGTGATCTGCCCATTTCCTTTTATATTAATGGGAACGCCCTTCCCTGTTTTGGCCTATAATGTTTTCTAGCCTTCTTCCTCCCTCTAACCACTACCATTGTTCTAGGGAGAGGTATTAATCGTCTCTCCCAAGGAGTCATTTCTTCCTGATCCTCATCGGTCTGCCAATTCGCCTCACTCTCTTCTTGCTCCTCTTCACTTTCAATCACCTCTGATTCATAGTGTACATCCTGGTGCCTTGGTTCTTCAGTTTCCACCTTTACATCTTGTATTGCCTCAGGCAATTTCAATAATATTTATCCGACTTCCCACGCTTTTGCATCTACCATAGGGCAAGGTCCTCCCTCTTCCTTGCTGCTCTTTGCAATTCCTCTTCTGTATTGCCTATCGCTGCTTCTAAATGTTTGCAACATTTATTTTCCAACTTTATTATTGCTGAGTCTCGTCTGTCACTAGGTGCTGGGGGTTTATATCCGGGGTTTGTATACCCTGTATGTGATTTTACAGGATAATGTCCCATTAGAGGTGGGGCTGTCTGTACTTTTCTCTACAGTCACCTAGGGTACCGACGGCACAGGTGTCAAAGCCTGTATCATATTTGTGCTGTCTAAGAGGGGCGGGGTGGATGGACCCTCAGTATTCCCCTTTCTAGTAGTGCTGATATCATCTTTCTCATATAATTTCCATAAATCTATTCTTCTCTGTCTCTTCTTCAGTTTTTTACCTTTGCATGTGGACAGTAAATCGGTATACATATGTTCGATAATAGTGCCCTCAGGTGGCCATGCTGTATAAAACATTCTGTCTGTTCCCACTGCCCATTTGTGATTGTATTTTAATATCTTTCTCCCTATAATTTGGTAAATCTTTACACATATGCTATAATGGAGCACTCACTTATCTTCTACAAAATAAAGTACAAACACAACTGATCAGTATTACTCTTTGCACAAAAACTGAAAAAAAACACAATGCCTTCAATATCACCTCGATTGGCAGTCCCCCGTGGCGCATTCCTAAACAGATCCCTAAAATAACTCAAGACCACAAAAACATAAAAGCCAATACAAGAAACAAAATCTAAAAACAAAATCACAGTGCACTCATGTGCATAAGCAACATTTCCAAAACCACACCCTTTCCGAATGTGATCTCCACTCCAAATTTTCCCCCACTTAAAATTTGCATCAACCAATAACCTCTACAAACAATGCAATAAAAAAATCACGGTTGCACAAAAAAGAAAATGTATGTTCACCGCCTCTCTCTCCCTTACCGCGGGCACAGGGTACAGTCCTTGCTAGTGCAGGACTTCCCACTCTTCTTCCTAAATGAGCGCTGCCCTCCTTCCTTTACTGAGGCATGCATACACTTCACTTACCAAGTTTAAGACTATGTCATGTCACTGCTCCTCGCTATGGGAGCCCTCTTCTGTTTCTACTAAAAGGAAAACAAGGCAAAACAAACCATGTTTGAAAAGGAGAAGGTTTATATAGGGTGTGCGCTGACAAGGAGAACAATATCAATGGGCTCAAAAAATAAAAGTGCTCGCACTGAGTGATGAACAGTGACAAAAATATACAGAAGTTCCAAAAAAAACCTAGGAAGTAGTTAATGCCTCTGTTGGGCTAATTATTTAATGCAACACCAGAAAGTCATGTGTACGGCCCTCTTGGTAGCCAACACGTGTTTCAACCCACTTGGGTCTTGTTCAAGGCATGGGCCTACATAACAAATACAACCAAATGAATTACTGAGAAGCATAGAATGATCATATAACATATAAAGAGGGAAGAAAAGAGAAACAAGGGCATGAATTCAGTTCCCATGATTTGTTGAAACAAGTTATATATCCACATGTAATTCATACACATAGAATTATGAGAAATGTTGAAAAAGTCATAATGAATCCAAAGCAAGAGCAAACATCGAATGGAGTGACAAATTAGGTATTGTTCCCAGTTTCATGTAATGTTACATCCATATTACATACAAACAGCACAACAAAAATAGAGAACACACCAGACAATCAAAAAGAAAAAGAAGAAAATCATCACCAAACTTTATGGGTACCACCAATACTGTATCAAACAAATATTACAAATAGAAGCAGTCTAGCATTCCAATGTGGCAGAACCTGTGTGTGCTCTGGCCCCACCAGGTACATAACCCCTAAAAGCTTGGTGGATGCGGAACCCCCAATGAAGTACACATAAGTACATGCTCCATGGTGCAAGGTCCCCATAATTGTGTTCCATTTGTGTACACCGTTGGGAATGTGCTGTGATTCATGCTTCTGTACTCCCTGCTTGCTAAGGTGTATAGAAAAAGGTGAATGCCCCTTGTCAACACCCAAAAGCGCTTTTAAAAGAAGTAAAAACCTGAAAGAACTGACTACTAGTAATGATGTGCTTCTGAAACTTACTACCATATCCACATTACCAGAAGGTTGGGGTCTCCCGAAAACCAAAGGCCATAGCCCTTGTGGTCACTGCAACTGCTGTGCACAAACAAGCAGAACCAAGGATATTGACCTGGGCCTAAACAAAAAATGGGAATAAAGAGTGTTGATCAATTGTAACTCCTCGATGGTAGTGTATGCTATCTGGTGCCCGTGTGACAGACTGTATATTGGTAAAACTGAAAGGAAAGTTAAAGTGAGGATAGGAGAACACAAAAGCTGTATAAGGAACAAGACTATTAATGCACCTTTAGTAGGCCACTTTACGAGCTTGGGACACAAACCTGAAGAATTAAGATGGACGGTTGTCATGAATATTGGACTGACCCAGGACTTGAATCAGGACAAACCAACACTAAGGCCCTCATTACGACCCAAGCGGTAAGTTACCGCCTGGGTCGTACCCTTACCACCATGGTGTAAACTAGGTTTACACCATGGTGGATGGTGGATTTACCGCCCCATTCCAAGGTGAGTGGGGCGGTAAATCCCCATTCCCATTTTTGCCCCATAGGGCATAATGGGAGTGGGGTAGGCGCTAATTATGCCACCGTAAATTACGGTGGCGTAATTAGCACCACGGTCCCTTAGCGCCATGGATTTTAACACCTGCAAAAAGCAGGCGTTAAACTCACCATGGCGCAAACGGGACCTCGGAATCAGTCGTTAAGGGTCGGCGCCGTTTACGGCGCTGTTAACCCCTTAATGCCTGACTCGTAATGAGGCCCTAAGTATACAAAAAGTTATCCTTTGGGGCTGAATGAAAATATTGACTGGAGTGTTTTTATTAATTAGTAGACACTGAATATGTGGAGTGGATCAGAATTGGCATGACATGTACATATAGAATCATTGTGGGCCATAGCCACACCCTGTGCTATGTTTTGATGTTTAACCACAGGTAGCCCTTATTAACCGACCTTTGTCAATGCAGACAAGGGTACTGTATATGCAATAATTGTACCATCACCTTAGGGCACATATTGACTTCCAGTTTGTCTCTTTTAAAAGAAATGATGCTCGGTAATCGATCAGATTGATGTTTTCAATAGTGCACATTTGACTTTATATAATACAATCTAGTCATATTTATTACACATACACAAACGTATTTACATAAAAAAGAGTAGACACAGGATTTTGCCCGACATTACCTCAGCCACTACTAGTAGTCTGATCAACACTAGAGCGCTGTATACATCCGCACTCCTACGTAATGAGCTTCGTTCTGAGGTTCCTAACTAGTGTCCCTGCCACGACGCATACGCTGTCAACCAGACGTACCTAATTTAGCGTGCTGGGTAACCGTAGCAACGGTTTCCCAGCGTCTGATCTACAAACTGCGGTCGAAGCCGCACAGTAATGGCGTCTTACCCGCCAGCTACTTTCAGGTCCTTTGAGCTATATTAACTGGCGATGTAATGATCCACAACCTCCTATGCAATGTGATCCTCGCCATTTTATGACGAGCAGAACGCCACTAATGATGAAACAAAGCCGTATACTCGAACTGCATGTGTGCTTGCAGTGCGAACATGGCGGCTGCAATACATTTGCACGCCTTAGATAGAACAAATAGTTATGGCCGCAACTTACACTCTTGCAGCCACTCGCCTATAATTGTGAATACCTGGCTAGATTAAATATGCACTTTGATTATCTTACGACTGGCCCCCCTCTTTTGTTGTCCAAATATAACAGAACATAATATGTTACTACTTCACATGAACCCTCGAGCAACACCCCTTTGGCATATAAGTGTGCCACGTAAACGCTCTAGGGACACATATACCCTTATAAATGTAAAATTATATATTTATGATACACCGTGACTAGACAGAGTGTCCATTTCACTCGTTTGTAATGATAGGCTGCCTTCATCAGGTGATTGATATTACTATTTTAATATTACCCACTAGAGAGCATTCGAGCATTGGCCGTTTGTCCTCTTTTGATTCTACCTATGTCAGTACGCTTAGGTACTTCCATTTACTTTACAGGACCCTACTAATTATCCCAATCTCCAGTACTCTCTACCACATCCAAGCAAGACGAAAAAGACAAAGTGTCTTTTCGACTTCGAGCTTCTTGCTAAGTGAGTACTAATCGGAACATACAACCTTTTCTACCCATTTCCACCTATTGAGGTACCATTTCAGAATATATTATCAGACAGCTATTCATTTGTTGGGATTATAAGACTACGTGTCCTGTGTTTTCTTGTCTACAGGGACCCCTGAGGACTGCTACACTGAGAACCAATGCAACCACCTAGGAACGCTTACTGACAATAAGAGACGGTAAACCCCCAGAGTGCAATTAATTCAAACAATTTTCAATGTACTCTATATAAACAACCACATTAATCTAATTGTGGTCTGTTTCCATAATTAGGTTTGGCCTGGATTAACCTCCTTCATTTAACGACAGGAGTTTGTGGAACATAAACCCTATAGGATTGTCCACTGGAATACATGATATAAACCTTCACATTGCAACAACTGCTTCAACTTGCCAAGTCAACTACAAGACCATCACGAATTGGTCGGTGGACTTTGGTTCATCCCGATTCACATATCACCCTGAAGAAGTTCCTGATATTAAACCCTAAGGGACATAGGAACGAAACATGTTGGGCATTTATAGATACTAATGTAAAGTATCTCAAGGAGTATTAGAAGTACTGTGAAGGGTGCACTTTAGGTACTTCTTTTGACTAAGGCACCTAGATTTGAGTCATCTGTTAATGAAGGTCTCAGATGTTGTATTTGTGTGGCTTGTTCTAACAAAAAATCAAGGTATTAATAACCTTATGTCATTTTGTATATATGTACATTTGATGTAAACAAAGTATCTATAAGATAGTGATACAGATTCAGAGCACATTTTGCACATTACCAATTGATGGTGATTAACACTCAGCACTGTTTTGAACACTAGTCACTGTGTTAGCTTTTATATGTCAGCTTTAATGTATTTGTTTTTTTAACATTACATCTTTTATTAAATATTACCCATTTTAACAGCATTACTTATGAAGTCAGGTTGTATTTTCCGTGAACTTCAACTTGTCATTGTTTGAACTATCCTTCCAACTGTGATAACTCCATCATTATCCAGAGAATTGTTTGCACAGACCAACCAAAGGTGTGGGAGCCTTGTTGTCTTTGTTCTTATTCAAGATATGTCAGGTTTGCTCCCTCTGAACCTTTTGCTTCACCTGACTTTCCCCTAATTATTTCTGAGTATATGCATATGCACCAAATACGAAAACTTCAATAACCTGTGATGACTTTAGTGTTCCAACTTGACGTGATTAAAACAACTAGATAAATGCAAAGACATTGTGCACCCGATTCTAAACTGCATAACAATTATCGCCCAAGGGTTGTGAACCATTAGGCCTGATTTGAATAAACGCTACCATATAGGAGGCCAAGAATCTCTCTCCCATAAAAGAAGTGTAGCCTAACACCGTAATCCACTGGTCATTGGGAAAAGGTGTCCAGTCCCCTAGTAAAAGCAACACCTCGACACTGTCTGTTCATGAAGAATACAAACAGAGAACAAGGAGCTAAAACCAACACCGTCTAGTTACAGCTGTTCGAAAATAGCACAATCTCAAATTGCAGCTAAAAAACATTTATAATTACCCCGTGTTCTTATATCAATAAGCAGCACTTATTTTCTGCGATGATACATGTGCTAGTCTGCACGTTGTCAATATTTGCGTCTTCTAGCAAACTCCGAACAGTAAAGACGCACAGATAGAGAATGGATCGTCCCCTGCAAATATAATACAAGCTCATTGTGAGTCTTGCATCCGGATTCCCTGTTAAATAGAAAGCAGTACCGAGAAAGTTTTATAAAGTACCCGTTCACTTACCAGAATATAAATTCACACGAATCAAGTCCCTGGCTTAGATGCCATGTCACAAAGCAAACATTGTGCCTAGCCTGTACGGCTTACATAGAGTCTAAATAAGCGCCTAAATGAGCTGGTATCACCTGACTAAAGACCAAGCTCATGTGACTGCGTTCTCTGCGTCACATGACCCACCTCGCCAACGTGAAAGTATGTAAACAAGAAAAAGAAACTGAATATCGTGTCATATGTATATAAACAAACCCTGTGGCTCACACCATCTTTCACTTCACTTCCACATTCAGACTCACTTCCCCATTGTAGTTCTCGGATCAGGTGCACTGGCTTGCAATGGTCATCGAAAGTCTCCAAGGCTGCCTCTCCCAACAATGACCTGTACTTGAGGTGGTGGGCTGGGACCTAAAGCGATCCTGCATGTCTTCTGGGTAACCCTAGTGCCTGCTACCCACTTGTGGTCTGCACAGTCTTCTGTTCTCTCCAAGTGGCCCTCGCTTGCCCCAAAGTGCTGCGGAAGAGCTCACAGCTTTCTGGAGAAATGTGGATTCCCTGTATGGGCCACAAAAGTATGTAAGGCAAGTCCCATTCCAAGAAATACAAATTCAATCCAAAAGAGCCAAAGGAAAATGCACAAGATATCAGAAAAAACAAAAATGTATTATAACACAGTCTATGCTAGGAATTATCTCAAAGAAATTCAATAGTAAAACATAAGATGACTAGTTTCAAAGCAAATTATAGAAGAGAATTCACAACAAATGTTATGGGATGCTCATATTTTCAAGGCCTTTGATCGGACATCGTCATTTGCACTATAGGTGCTTCAATACATATTCTAACTCTATTGGTTTATTCTAGCCTTGTGACCAGATTATACTATTGACTTGTTAGCTAATGAACATTGAGATCATCTCTTTTCTCATGGTGCTGATTGGACAATACTCTTTTAACATTGTATCAGTCAAATTTGACATTTAATTGGTTTTTCAAGAAAGAGTATGCGTGGATTGTGGCACTAAGTACATTTCAACCAATCCCTGTGTGAGATGTGACAGTGTGACATTGAAATTCTAACTTTTATATCCTTTCACATTGACCTAATCGGTTGGCATCATCTTACTGCTCTCATCATTGTGAACTGCTCATTGCCCGTTCAACTTTGCAACTCGTCGCTGGAAACATTACTGGTTCTTCTTCTCCTTTCTGATTATTTCATCTGTCCTGCCTCTGACCTTATGTGTTGGAATTTAGCTGCTTGCAAAACTTCATTCTCTTGTAATGACACCGATATAGATGTATATGTGTCTATGTAACTGGCAGTTTTATAAATCTGCTCTTGCTACTATTATGCATGTGCTGTGTGGGATGCTCAAACATTTCCATCAAAATCACTAATTACTAGTTAATTCTACCTTCTGGGTAATGCATGACTTTGTTCTTAGCAATTGGAACTCTGTTAGTGCAAATTATCCTACAGAGGGCAATGTTGCACCTTGATCATTCTGCCTCAACAAGCAGATCCTTTACTGCTCATTGTTCGGTCCTTACCAACTTGTGACCTTCAGTATGATCAATTTTTGATGTACTGCCTAGGAACATAAATTGGTATATCTCGTTTAAACACAGGCTTGTAAACTCAGCTAAGCTGATGTGTTTTGTCCAATCAGTGTGCAGTGGTTTGTCCTTTAGCTCTGAGCTCTGATTTCTTTCCTTGTTGCTCTTTCAAGACCCAACTACTGCAACTCATGCCTGGGTAGATGCTCACCTTCCTTGCCTTAACAATCACTGCACAGCATTTTAGTCTCGCTTTGGGAAGTTGAATCTTGGTGTGTGTGCATCTCTCTGCAAGGGTCTGGCTAATGTTACATCTCAATGCCTACATCTTTATTCAATTAGTATAACAGTTGCTATCATTCATTATCATTATGAGTGCTCTTCTCTGTTTCCCTTACTAATGTTAAATGCTGCCATATCTATTAAGGACCCATGGTTATGTTGAAATATAAGGTGTATGCAATATGGCACACTGAAACATTGCAACTAGTGCTTTGTTGGGCCTACACATGGAAGTATCTTCATGTGGGGCTGCTCGCTTCTATACTTGTTGCCTTTGTCCCAGCAACTTTCACAGCCTGTTTTTTCACACATGTTTAGGGCATTGCATGTATTCTCTAACACCTTTATAGTAGTAAGCACCTCTGTATTTGTTCCCCTTTATTTGATGCTTGCATATGCATTTATTTTGACTGTCTCACAGAAAGGTGAGCACCCTCTTATCGCCTGCTTTAATCCTCCCCATGTAGGAACAGGTGGGCATCAGTCAGCAAACTATGATCAGCTCTCCTCCAGAGCATCTCTTCTATTTCTTCCTCTGAAGAAGGCCTGGAACTTTAACTCCTATCAGGTCTCACTTGCAAATGGGCTATGGTAATAATCCAGAATGGTTCCAAAAGGAGGACAATCTATTCCTTCTCCTTCCTGTTATCAATTCTCCTTCTTCCTTTCCATCAGTCAGTGTTTGAGTGAGCAAGTGAGTACCCTACTGAGTGCCTTCTGCACATTTTATAGTACTAAACCTCCTCCCTTTTGATGTTTTTATAATTTTGTCAATCTAATTGGTCGATGTATGTGATTGGAGAGTGTTCCAAACATGATATCACAGTAGACATACCTATCTGCGGTCATTGGGCATATTAATGAAGCCTGAAAGGATTAGCTTCTACACCCACTTTCCTTCCCATTTGATGTGATGTCATCTCTGAGATGTTTTGCATTATACATTGAAACATTCTAAAATAGTAAATTCCATACACATGACCACTTTACTAATCAGTGCATCATAGTTCATTCTCTGGCATGAAGATAAACAATGCAAGTTCCATCATGATAGCACAAAAGGTTACTGACTTACCGATTTTTCAAATTAACTCACTTCAACATTATTATACTAAATTATTTTCCCATCTCATATTAACAGGCTCGTCTATGCGAACAATAGGAAATATACATCGCTGGTGTTCACTGTTTCTGTGCATTAATATAGAAAATGTACTAAATTTGCATAATGAAATTGACTTCAAATGAATTTTGTGTAAGAGTTACGAATAAAATATTAAATCCCAATGTAACATTCAAAGGGCATTTTGGTCTCACTTTACACATATTATATGTAGTCATTCATTTTTCTGTCTGACTGCACAATGTCGAGCATGTTTGCTCTTGATGCACAGCTCAAAAGAATAGTATTTATGACCTGAGGCCTGTTCTTGGTAAAGTCCTTGTAGTTCACATTTCTGGGGGGTTTGTGACTTGAATTCCTGCCCGTTTTGTAACAGTTCCAAGGTCTAGTATATTTTAGACAAACATTTTGTTTTTCCAGTCTTTTTTCCTTCCTTCAAGAGAAGCCTGGAGGATTGAAATAGCAAATTGGATCAGACAGATCCACTGGTCAAGCCAAATTCCTATTTGTTTTTAAAGGTTCAGGCCATGACACACAGATGCTGCCTATAATAATGCCCTCTTAAAATTGATAGCAAGTTTGGCCTTCTAGTAACCTTATTCCAGAGACCGTCATTATCTTTATGGCTCAGCTTCATACACTTTCCAATTCCTTGAAAGGTCAAGGCATATCAGTTCCGTTGTTTTTAAAGAAAGACGTGACCCAAAAGCAGTATGTTTAACATAATCCAAGAAGCCAAATAACCACTGCACCACTTTGCAAGGGAAAACAAGGTCTATTACATGCAAATAGGCCTCAGGCGGTCCCATAGAACCAAACTAACATGAACTTGTCACTCCCAAAGAAGTTACTTACAAGTTGTATAGCCGAAAACATTCAGTTCCCACCACCTTGAGTCTCTGCAGCTGGATACAATTAGAGTTTATCTGTGCAATGTGGGTGCCTCTGACCTCGGCTTTTCTTTTGGGGGGCTGGAAAAGGGATTTGTCTTTGGACTGAGCTAAATGAGCCGCAGCTCCACATCAGGGCCTCTATTCCATTGATTGTGTACTAGGCCTTAATATCCAAAATGGCAGCGCTCCTGCCATGTTGACACGCTGACCTTGCTCTAACCGCAATACCTTTCTGACTTTATCTTTCACATACTTCAACTCTGTTAAGCAGAAACCTGTGCAGTTCACTCATGGACCACCGCAAAAGATTTAAGATTACAGGTGTTGGCAGTAAACCCACTTGGTAGCAGTCTGTACCACACAGATTCACTGTGGTAGCTGTGGCTGAGCAGTCAGACTTCCCTCAAGAAGAGTTAGGCAGTAAATAGAGGATACAGGATAGGTACAGAGGCACAGTAGTACAAGCAAACACTGACCAGAGCTAGGTGTAAAAGTATATACTTATTTATTTTTTAAAGGCACACTCATAAATTACACTAGCACAGAAAAAGGTAAGTAAGTCAAAACACAGTCACTATTACTTATATGTACATCCCTAGTCATTTGTTGGACAAGTCTAAGTTAACACCACTTATTTCCAAACAGAGGTGAGCGCTTAACATCAGATGGCACTCCAACAAGTTATTAGAAAAGGAAGGGAAAAAGCAGAAGTAATGAAAGCAGCAAGGTAAAACACTTTTGACATAAGGTTAGAAAAGGCAGTCAATTGTGGAACAAGGAGAATTGGTTTGTGGCCCGCTTTAGAGAGAGCCAGGCGAAAATATGCCCAAGATCACACAATGTCACAAGTCTTTGCAGGTGAGTAGAAAAAGTTTTTCTGAACTTAGAAAAAGTTTAGTTAGGGTGTCCCAGGCTTACCCAGGTTCGAGAGCCGAGGGCTAAATCTACCCCATACAATCGGTGGCAAGGGAAGCTGGGCGGAACACAGTACCTTTTAAAAGTGGGAAGGATCCTCCAGCGATGGTAGTTGTTCCTGGTAGTGGGTGCAAGTCGCGGCATCGTCCAGAGGAAGAGGTGATCTCGACGTGGAGGAAAGCTGAAGGTCGTTGCACTACCTGGGATGAGACCAGCCGTGGAGTTTTCCGGTCACAAAGGATTTTACCCCTCTTTCGCGGTTGAGGTAAAAAGTGGTATCCCGGTTGCCGGGGTGCTTGGCACAGGCAAGGCGGCCACGAGATGCTTCGGGACGGCGAAAAGAAGGCAGCAACTGGTTGTTCCCACCAGTTAAGGGAAGGAGACTCTCCGGCGGGAGATCTCCTCTGTCGTCGGAAAAAGTGGTGAGACTGTTCTGCAGGGCTCCACCGGTGGTGTCATCTTGGCAGGTCGGCTCGGCTTCTCCCTCTTCGGCTTCTTAGGTCCTGTGGCGACTTCTGAAGAACCAGTCCCAAAAACCCTGCTTTTATGCAGCAAACCCCCATTCATACAGCCTAGCTGTCACTCAAACATGCTAAGTGGTGAGCGGGGTGGCTCACCACTTGGGCCAATCACACCAGAGTGCGACATGAGTTGGCAAGGCAACTCAGTCCAGGGTGCCTAAACCCCCTCCCACGCCCCCTGTGGTACCCAGACAGAATGGCACCACTGTAGAGGGCTTCTGTGCAGAAGCCCGCCAAAAGTGTAACAAAGGCTCGACTCGGGTTCAGGGTTACTGAAGTGAACCTAGACGTCATTTTGGCAGCGAGTTCTGGCAAAAAATCCCAACCGGTGAATTTATATTAAATAAATAAACCGGCGGTATCTTTAACATTGCACCAAAAAGTGGTGCTTTAAAACAATGGGAAATCCCATTGGGAAATATTCCGGTGGAATATTTCCGTGGTATCCACTGCCACCAGCCAGAACTCGGCGAGGGGGGACGGGACAGTACCCCCTCGACAACAGACCCAGGGGCAATCTAATTGCCCCTACCAGTACTTCCACAGTAAGATGGTTTGTACTGGTTAAGTTCCTAAGTTAAGACTAGTAAAGTCAATGGTGACTTTACAGACCCAGGGAGACAGTAGTCAGTCCCAGGGTGTGGAGTCTATGTTTGGGGGTCTCTATGACACCCCTGTGTTACTGCACTGAGGGTGCTGTGTAACACACATTCAAAAACCAATGATAGCCTATGGGGAAAAAATACCCCCTAGCCCATAAGCACATAGCAAGTCACAGAAACACTCTCAAGTCATGTCCAAGAGTGAGGGTAAAAGAGTCTCACTCTTGGCAGGAGAAAAAATAAACCCCACAAATCCAGCAAAGCTGCTGGGGGACTCACTAGGTTAGGGAATTCAGCCTAAACAGAGAATTCTCCCTAACCCACTGGAGTCTCAGCCAGTGTTTCTTTAGTCTCTCTGGGGTTGTGGGAACAACAGAATTTAGATGTGTATAATTCTATCCCAGATAACACTAAAGAGTATTATAAGGACAGTGTCCACGTGAATGGTCAGGAGACTCCTGCCATCCGGGACACTGGGGCCAGCATAACTGTGGTGGATGAATCATTTTTCAAGGCAGACGATGTTGCTAAGGCACCCAAATGCCTCACCAAGTTAGCTGGAGGGCCTGTGCAGATGTGTCCCCAGTTACCCGTTCTCATCCCGTGTAATGATATGGCTGTGAAGATACCTGTCAGTATACAATGTGAAGTGCCAGGAAGGGTTCTGTTGGGAAATGACCTGAAAGCTCTTGGAGTTATGTCACATACCCCCAGACCTCCTAGTAAAAGGTTACAGGAGCTCACCAAACCTGCAAGAGAGAAAACCCTGCGAGGTTTATCTCAGGAGATGATGACAGAAATCACTCCTCTCCCACTGGAGCAACTTACTGCAGTAACTACCAGATCAGGAGCAAAGGGGCAACCCAAGACTCCTAGGAAAAAGCCTACAGCAAGCACTCCAGTGCTTCCAACAAGGACTTCCCTGAGGTTGTCCAAAGCTACACCTGTAACTCCACCTCCAGCTGAGGCTGAGAGGGAGGTACAACCCTGTCTGGTTGAACTAGACTCTGAAGAAGAGCTAGTAGGAGGCCCAGAACTTATTGGAGACCTGGACCCGGCTGACCATCCTGAGCTGCAGTCTTTACTGGCAGAAGGTGGACCCAGCAGGACAGCTTTTCATAAGGGACAAAGAGAATGTCCAACTCTGGAGGATCTCCGCCAACAGGCCGCTTCTCAGGCTGATGGGCAAGAGCCTGGGAAGTATAGGTTACACTGGGAAGATGGCCTCTTCTACAGTGAACCCACTGAATCTGAACCTGGAGCCTACCAACGCCTGGTAGTGCCCCAAGAGAACAGACATCAGTTCTTGCGACTAGCCCACGAGATTCCTTTGGCTGGTCACTTGAGTTTCAAGAAGACCAAGGAAAGGCTCTCCCTCTACTTTTATTGGCCAAAGATGGGGGCTGAAGTAGATAGATATTGCAGGAGCTCCCATACCTGCCAGACTTCTGGTAAGGTTGGTTCCAAGAATGTGGCACCTTTAGTGCCTCTCCCAGTTGTGGGAGTCCCATTTGAGAGGGTAGGGATTGACATTGTTGGTCCCCTTGATCCTCCAACCTCCTCAGGCAACAGGTTTATCCTTGTTGTAGTAGACCATGCTACTAGGTACCCTGAGGCAATTCCTATGAGGACTGTTACAGCTCAGGCTGTGGCTAAGGCCCTCCTTGACATCTTTACCAGGCTTGGGTTTCCTAACGAGGTGATCTCTGACAGGGGGTCAAATTTTATGTCCAACTACATGAAAGCCATGTGGAAAACCTGCGGAGTCACCTACAAGTTCTCAACTGCATACCACCCTCAGACAAATGGGATGGTAGAAAGGTTTAACAGAACTATGAAGAGCATGATAGGTGCTTTAGAAGAACCCCTTAAGAAGAAGTGGGACCCTCTACTGCCATGCCTTCTATTTGCTTATAGGGAAGTCCCTCAGGAGGGAGTAGGTTATTCTCCCTTTGAACTTCTCTATGGCCATCCAGTCAGAGGCCCCTTGGCCCTGATTAAGGAGGGGTTGGAGAGTGCTCCTTCCCCCAAGCCAGTCAGAGTGACTGACTATGTGATAGGTCTCCGAAGGAGAATGTCCCACATGATGGCAGAAGCAAGTGACAACTTGAAAGCTGGCCAAGCTCTGATCAAACATTGGCATGATCAGAAGGCTAACATGGTTGAGTTTACTCAAGACCAGCTAGTTCTAGTTATGCTTCCAACAAGGCAGAGGGCCTTGCAAGACTAATGGATGGGACCCTTCAAGGTTGTGGGAAAACTTGGAGAGGTCAACTATCTGGTGGATCTGGGCAAACCCAGGGAAGCTCCCCGAGTCTTCCACACCAACCGCCTCAAAGCTATGTCTCTAGACCAGAAGTAGGAGCCTTGCTTCTAGCTTCATCAGAAGAGAAGGAGGAGAGTGGAGCTCTACCTGACCTCCTGAGAGGCTTACCTTTGGACAAAAAGGTTGAAGGAGTTAATCTCTCTTCAGATCTGACCCCTGAACAACAGGAGGAGTGCAAAGCGATGTTAAATCAGTTTGCCCCCCTGTTCTCACTTTCACCAGGCTTGACTCCTTGGAGACAGCATGATATACTCACTGGTGACTGTCTGCCAGTCAAAAGAAGAGGATATAGAATGTCAGAACATATCAGAACCCACATCAAAGGTGAGGTCAAGAAGATGCTTGATCTCGGGGTAATAGAGCCCTCTACTAGTCCATGGTCTAGCCCAGTGGTGTTAGTACCAAAGGCAGGATCCAAAGAGTTGAGATTCTGTGTGGACTATAGAGCTCTTAATGCAGTCACCAAGACTGATGCCCACCCTTTGCCAAGGACAGATGAGTTGGTGGATAAACGTGGTGCAGCCAATTACCTCAGCACACTGGACCTTACGTCAGGCTATTGGCAAATAGCCCTGACAGACCATGCCAAGGATAAAACTGCATTTTCTACCCCAGTTGGCCTATACCAATTCAAGGTTATGCCTTTTGGACTGAAAAATGCACCTGCAACATTCCAAAGGATGGTGAACCAAGTTCTAGCTGGGATGGAAGACTTCTGCATGGCATACTTGGATGACATTGCAGTCTTCAGCCACTCCTGGGAGGAACATGTGACCCACTTAGGACATGTTTTGCAGGCTCTTGAGCAGGCCAATCTGACCATAAAGGCAAGCAAATGCCAAATTGGACAGAGTAAAGTGGTCTACCTTGGACATGCGGTAGGAGGTGGAGAAATAAGGCCTTTGCTCAGCAAGATTGAAGCTGTGCAAAATTGGACAACACCTACTACTCAGACCCAGGTGAGAGCCTTCTTAGGCCTCACTGGGTACTACAGGAATTTCATTGAGAACTATGGGACCATAGCTTCTCCTCTGAATGTGATCTCCTCTCCAAAATTCCCTAAAAAGGTCAAATGGAATGAGGAATGCAATCAGGCCTTTGAAAACCTGAAGAAAGCTCTTTGCCAAGCTCCAGTACTCAGAGCTCCTGACTACCACCAAACTTTCATTGTACAAACTGATGCTTCCAATGTAGGTATAGGTGCAGTTCTTAGCCAACTGCAGTAGAAAACTGAAGGATCCTGAAACAAGGTGGGCAACAATCGAAAGAGAATGCTTTGCTATTGTGTGGGCACTGAAGAAGTTTAGGCCATACTTGTATGATTCTACTTTTGTCATTCAGACTGACCACCAACCCTTGAGATGGTTAATGCAAATGAAAGGGGAAAATCCAAAACTATTGAGATGGCCAATCTGCCTCCAAGGGTTTGATTTCACCATTGAGCACAGGTCAGGGTGTCACCATCAAAATGCTGATGGATTCTCTAGGATGTATGTCATCGACTAGAGGTATGAGGTTCATCCAGGAGTGGATTAAATCCTCCTGTCCCTTAGTCTGGGGGGGGGGGGCGAGTGTTAGGGAGAATTCTCTGTTTAGGCTGAATTCCCTAGCCTAGTGAGTCCCCCAGCAGCTTTGCTGGATTTTTGGGGTTTATTTTTTCTCCTGCCAAGAGTGAGACTCTTTTACCCTCACTCTTGGACATGACTTGAGAGTGTTTCTGTGACTTGCTATGTGCTTATGGGCTAGGGGGTATTTTTTTCCCCATAGGCTATCATTGGTTTTTGAATGTGTGTTACACAGCACCCTCAGTGCAGTAACACAGGGGTGTCATAGAGACCCCCAAACATAGACTCCACACCCTGGGACTGACTACTGTCTCCCTGGGTCTGTAAAGTCACCATTGACTTTACTAGTCTTAACTTAGGAACTTAACCAGTACAAACCATCTTACTGTGGAAGTACTGGTAGGGGCAATTAGATTGCCCCTGGGTCTGTTGTCGAGGGGGTACTGTCCCGTCCCCCCTCGCCGAGTTCTGGCTGGTGGCAGTGGATACCACGGAAATATTCCGGTGGAATATTTCCCAATGGGATTTCCCATTGTTTTTAATGCACCACTTTTTGGTGCAATGTTAAAGATACCGCCGGTTTATTTATTTAATATAAATTCACCGGTTGGGATTTTTTGCCAGAACTCGCCACCAAAATGGCGTCTAGGTTCACTTCAGTAACCCTGAACCCGAGTCGAGCCTTTGTTCCACTTTTGGCGGGCTTCTGCACAGAAGCCCCCCACAGTGGTGCCATTCTGTCTTGGTACCACAGGGGGTATGGGAGGGGGTTTAGGCACCCTGGACTGAGTTGCCTTGCCAACTCATGTCGCACTCTGGTGTGATTGGCCCAAGTGGTGAGCCACCCCGCTCACCACTTAGCATGTTTGAGGAGTTACAGCTAGGCTGTATGAATGGGGGTTTGCTGCGTAAAAGCAGGGTTTTTGGGACTGGTTCTTCAGAAGTCGCCACAGGACCTAAGAAGCCGAAGAGGGAGAAGCCGAGCCGACCTGCCAAGACGACACCACCGGTGGAGCCCTGCGGAACCGTCTCACCACTCTTTCCGACGACAGAGGAGATCTCCCGCCGGAGAGTCTCCTTCCCTTAACTGGTGGGGACAACGAGTTGCTGCCTTCTTTTCGCTGTCCCGAAGCATCTCGTGGCCGCCTTGCCTGTGCCAAGCACCCCGGCAACCGGGATACCACTTTTTACCTCAACCGCGAAAGAGGGGTAAAATCCTTTGTGACCGGAAAACTCCACGGCTGGTCTCATCCCTGGTAGTGCAACGACCTTCAGCTTTCCTCCACCTTGAGATCACCTCTTCCTCTGGACGATGCCGCGACTTGCACCCACTACCAGGAACAACTACCATCGCTGGAGGATCCTTCCCACTTTTAAAAGGTACTGTGTTCCGCCCGGCTTCCCTTGCCACCGATTGTACGGGGTAGATTTAGCCCTCGGCTCTCGAACCTGGGTAAGCCTGGGACACCCTAACTAAACGTTTTCTAAGTTCAGTAAAACCTTTTCTACTCACCTGCAAATACTTGTGACATTGTGTGATCTTGGGCATATTTTCGCCTGGCTCTCTCTAAAGCGGGCCACGAACCAATTCTCCTTGTTCCACAATTGACTGCCTTTTCTAACCTTATGTGAAAAGTGTTTTACCTTGCTGTTTTCATTACTTCTGCTTTTTCCCTCCCTTTTCTAATAACTTGTTGGAGTGCCATCTGATTTTAAGCGCTCACCTCTGTTTGGAAATAAGTGGTGTTAACTTAGACTTGTCCAACAAATGACTAGGGATGTACATATAAGTAATAGTGACTGTGTTTTGACTTACTTACCTTTTTCTGTGCTAGTGTAATTTATGAGTGTGCCTTTAAAAAATAAATAAGTATATACTTTTACACCTAGCTCTGGTCAGTGTTTGCTTGTACTACTGTGCCTCTGTACCTATCCTGTATCCTCTATATACTGCCTAACTCTTCTTGAGGGAAGTCTGACTGCTCAGCCACAGCTACCACAGTGAATCTGTGTGGTACAGACTGCTACCAAGTGGGTTTACTGCCAACACCTGTAATCTTAAATCTTTTGCGGTGGTCCCAGTGGCAACTGCACAGGTTTCTGCTTAACAAACTCCCTTCTCACACCTTACTGAAGAACATCACTTTTTGTAAAACTTCTAAACACAGGGCCTATAAAAGGGCCGATAAAAGTGCACTATATATTACCTCTGCAACTGCAAAATGTATATCTTTGTTGCTCATTCTGTGTTGCACTATGATGTATCTATAATGCTCTCCATCCCCCACTGCTAGCTCCCCCTCACTTGTATCTCTGTTTCCTTCAAATCTTATCCCCCCTATGACTTGTAAAGTGCTCCAATGCTTCCGGAAGCAAGGTCCAAACTCAATAAATATAATAATAATAATAACATTAATAACAATAATAATAATAGTAATAGTTATCATAAAAATGGTAATACTAATAATAATAAGAAAAAGAATATCTCTATATATATAAAGCAGAACATCTGTTTGTTTGTTCCTTAAGCAAATCCACACCATTCCATCAATCTACACCACATTTGGCATGGTTACCTGTTAGGACCCTTCGGACATTGCTGGATACATGAAATTTGGACACCCCACACCTTTACCCATATTTCAGGTTAGTGGTGGGTCCCAATAGGCAATTCAGGGAATCCTTGGTATTGTTCTGATGTGGGTGCTACTTGGTAATGTCTTAGTGATGGTACTGTTTGGGGCAAATGCTTGTGAAGAGATATCCTGAGTCATCATGGTGTGTGGGCTGATATTCTGCTAGTGTGAAGAGTTGTGCACAACAACAGGGAGAGATATGCGAAAAAAGAGCTCTAAAACTATTTAGTGTGAGTAGCTCATCGTCCCCTGGATTTTGATTAACACTTTGGGAATTTGTATTTAGCATATTGAGCACCACACACCGAAGGAAATAAGCAGCGCTCATATACCTGAGGGTTTGTAGCGCTATATAAATGCACAAACAAACATAATAAATTAATACATTAATGTCTGAGCAGGCCAAGTGGCCCAAACAGTTGCAGCTTTCAAACTATTTGATTTATCAGAATAATCAGGAAACTTGAGTCTACAAGGCACGTAGGGGAAAGGAAGTGAATACTAAAACCAGGCAACAATAGGATTATCAAAATATGTTATGAAAACATGGAACATCAACATGGAACCTCTGTTAAGACACAATGCACAGGAAGGGGGAGGAGATGTTCAGTATCTGATGTTCAAGATGTTTAGTATCTCTAATATGCTGTTTATCAGCATTGACAATGTTGTCAACTAATGAATTCAAAGTGATCCAGAGACAGTCACAACTCAGGTTAAATAATGCATTTCCTGCCATTAATAAATAGTAATGTCCCTTCATACAAAGGATACATGCTTCTTTGATAAACACAAATTATCTCTGTTAAGTAACTCTGAAAACAAACTTTGGAGGGAGTGTCAGCTCCACGCCTGTCGTCTCTCCCATTGGCTCTATTTAGGCAGAGGGTGCCAATCAGTGTCTGGTGGGCTTCAATGCCATCGGCCATGATGGAAAAGAGCAAAGGCCACAGTGGATGGAGGCCCAATGGGCATGGACGGCACTGGACAGCTACCTGAGGCCAATTTTGCTCCACAAAATCAAAGAGCACACAAACCGGGAAGCACATGGTTGCTTCCAGATCATGTTGCACAAATGCACTCAGTGTCAGAGCGCTGCAGATAAAAAATGAAAAACGAAGTGAAGACCCCTGGTTTACCAAGTGGTGTGGCAGGGTGATCCTGCTATGCTGGGGTGCAGAGAAGTCAGAGAAGGTGGGGGCAGACAGCCCACGGTGTAGAAGGAGAAGGAGGGAAGCCCAACATGGCAATGGAGTGCCTGACTTTCTTTCTCGCATCAGCCGCCATGATTGGCTCCCTCAGCATACATAGAGCCAATGGGAGAGACAATAGTCGTGGAGCTGACCCTCCCTCCAAGGCCCACTTTAAAGTCCCCTGTCTGAGCCTGTCAGAACATGACATTGCACCTCTACATAAAACATTTCCCAGGACATTCAACATTGATGATCCATTAGAATCTCCATTCGCTTTGTGAGCAGCCTTGAGGCAAAACGCTCCATACTCCATTCACAGACACAAACCTTGTTCTTATTGCTGCATGCTTTTTCCCTCTGCCCATCTAGAGATACCTGTCCACCACCAACAACTTCACTGCCATGCAATGCTTGTCTTAAGTCCCTTTGACAAAAAATTGAATCCAGATGTTCTTACACCTGTGCAGACTTTCTTCGTTTTAGTGCTTTTACTGCTTGGCTTAAACATTCTAATCCAGGTGCCTTTACTCCTGTGCAGCCATTTTCGTTTTAGTGGTTTGAGTGCCTTGTTTAAAAAATTGAATTTGGGTGTTTTTACACCTGTGCAACCTTTTTCCTTGTTTGTGCTTAAGAGTGCCTTTTCAGTGCTCTTCATATGGGTGACAACTCCCCTTCATGCACACTGCTTATTATTCACTGACCTGCAGAGTCATTACTGTGTGGCCGCCTAATTGATGGTGCCCATCACTCCATGAGAGGTGGTTTGCCAGTCTGTGTAAACATAACTATTTGACCCATAAACTGCCTGGTAGTAGCATCCAGTAACATTAAGGATGGCTTTCCCAGTCTGTGCCAGTATGTGTAGTCTGTGTAATCGTACAGCTGCTGGTGCTTCTGGGTAAGCGTGGAAGAGCCTTAGCCTCTATAACATTATTTCTCCAGAGGTCCTGTGTTTTGCTATCGCTCATCGTGCAAAGAAATTGCTTTATTTCATCTATCAAGGAGTATGCCTCACCTGCCGCACTTATGTGGCTATAAGAAAATATATTTCCAAGCCCCAATAAAGAGGGTCCACCTGGGATTTTCCACTTGACAATTAGAATTTTACGCTTTGGTGTTTCATGGCAATGCACGGTTGGGGTATTGGTAAGCATATTGGGGGCATACTCTTGAGATTTCTCTTGAAGGTTAGCAGCAAATGCAGGCATTGTTCCCCCCCAGCCACGGCTCTCACCTGGTCTTGCGCTCTGCATGCAGTATACAATGTACTTCTTCTACCTTTTCCTCTGGGTCCAGTCCTTTGCCTTCTGGTGCCGAACACTGTGCAGGCACCAAACACCCACATCCTTTCCAGCAGGCTTCACCCTGTGCGGGAAGTCAGCAGCCTTTCAAGAGAAGGGGGCATGGCCAGAGTCTGGTGAGTAAAGATATAACCCCAGGGAGACACAGTTGGCAGGCCAAACAGTTGAACGCTTTCCGGCTTCCAGTATGCAGAATGTCTAATCTTTAATTGGAATCACATCTGCTTCAACAAGTACTCGCTCCAAAACCGAAGTAACCATGCTGATTAAATGTACAAAGTCTCTCTACTCTAGTAGCTGGTTCCTATGATGTTGCAATCCACTCTGTGGGCCTCATTATGAAGTGGGCGTTAAGGCATTAAGGACGGGACCCGCAACGGGACTATGGAGCTAATAACAGTACCGCAATTTGCGGTACCATTATTAGCGCCTTCCCCATTCCCATTCCCTATGGGGGCTCAAATGGGAATGGGAAAGGGCCCTGGTGAATGGGGAATTACCGGTCCCGCAAACCTTGGAATGGACCGGTAATTGGTCCATTCACAATGGCGGAGTCGGAACGAGTTTGGAGGCAGCCATGGCGCTAACAGCGCCATGGCTACCTCCAACCTCGTAATGAGGCCTGTGTATTATCCATAAAAATACATTTTAGAAATTGATAATGGTGAATCCAATACGTTCTGTGACTAAGTGATCTAGGCCAGCCAGTTTATTCTGCACTCCCACAATTGATTGTCCATCTGCAGCCTCAAACACTTTTTTCCTAGTTTATTTCAGGTAGCAAGGCAAACATAGCTCAGAGTCACCACTACTTCCTTTGTGCAGAATGCGGTATGTCTGAATGCCCATGTGTTTGAATGGATGCTTATGTCACACTCTTCTACTTGTGCCACCACCATGGCTAGCCCAAACTGTCTGCATTGCTTGAACAGGCGTAACTAAATGCATGTGGAGGGGTGGGAGTGCTGGCTCGGGCACATGGCCAATACAGTGGGCACCTCTGCACACATCATCTTGCTCTCTGGTACGTGTGCTGTACAGTAGTTTTTTTTTTTTAAATGTCCATAGAGGTCAAGGATGTATGCATTACAGCATGAATAAAAGTTTTAGGGGGATTAGACATTAACACAATACTGCACTGTTGCTTTACGGTAAACTGCCTAAATCCATATGCTGATGCAGTTTTTTTCAGCAGATAAAGAGAGCAATATTTTAAAGATCTGATTAAATGCGCTGTACACGGACAGCAACACTGGAAGAACTTACCAACATCAATACACCAATATGAAGATGCCACCCAGCTTTACCTAAAGATCCATTGCAACAATGGCATACATCAAATCAAGCAATGTACGTCCCTCATCAAAGACTAGATTCCAAGTACCTATCTGAAGATCAACCCTATGAAGCCCTCCAAGGATGCCCAAGTCCAGAAGTGACTGACATGAAGTCTGGTCCTACCAACAAGAGCAGCCCAAAACAGTAATGCTAGGCAATGTTCCCCTGAATAAGATTACCATCAGCAACCCCAGACACGTGTTACAGCCTTGTTGGGCCTCCTCAGGGAGGTGAAGTTGAGCCTTTGTAAGACACAGAGAGTGAGGGGTCCACGTTTGGATGATCCTTGTTTACTTAGGATGAAACCTCTAGTTTTACAAAATTAAAAAGGAGGGTGGGAGCCCCTCTACTGAGAACGAACATGGGTCAAATACCCTGGGTTTTCCTTCAATCTGGAGGGTCACTAACCATGTTTTAGCTCACTGCACCCTTTAAAGAGGAGAACTATCCATTTGCAGATAAGTCTGGTCCAACCCACAAGGGCAAAGGCATATTTCTCCTTTGTGAAGGGCGCTGTGAGCTAAAATGTGGCTGTAGACCCACCCAAGTGGAAGAAATTCCTGGTCTGGATTACCCTGGGATAATGTGACCCAGTTGATGAAACAACAACACTGTTATGCCTTCTCAGTGTGTTTACATTTATTTTCCGTCTACAATGAGGGGGATACAAAGCCGTTTTGTATTACATCAAGACAGAATAGGATCCATTAGGCGCAACTCTTTTATGTCATGTTGTCTTGTCTCGTCTCACGGTTAGTCTCCTGGCTGTGCCTAAGTGTATGCGCCCTATGCTTCGGCACGGTACAGTTTATAAAAAATAAAAAAAAGATTGTTGTGATGTATATTACATATAGCAATACAAAAAGAGCAACACATGTATTACTGTTGTGGTTGCCAAAGTTATAGATAGGGCAGCAATATAGGCCCTGTGTGCTAATTAATGTTGGTAATGGTAGGGGTGATGTATTGTGTGCGAGAAGAGTCGAGATAGGTGGAAGACAGAGTCAGAAAGGTGCTCTTGTAACAGTGAGGTCAGTGTGTTAGCAGAGCAGGAGTAATGGCATTTTGGCAGTGGCGACCCAAGAATATTATTACGTGAGTATAATGCAGGCCCTAATGTGGAGCCGTGGCTCTCAGTAGCTAGCTTGAAAAACAAATCCCCTTTGCCATTAGCTGAGGTCAAAGGCACCCCAGGTGCACAGATAACTGCTAATTGTATCCAGCTACGGGGCCTGAACACGGTGGGAAGGAGCCCTTTGAAGGACAAATTCCCGAGAACAGGGCATAAGGTTGTGTGATGCCAAGAGTCTAAGCGAAGATTTAAGAGCACTACTGCCCTTCCCACTAGTGGTCCTCTGATATGAATGACACCAAGGTACACAACCAAAGCCAATAAATCCCTGAAAGCCAGATCCAAAAGCGAGCCTCCAGACACATCATTACTGGGCACCTGTAAGAGAAAAGGGGGGAACCGTGTCTGGAACATCTTGAGATTTGGGATAGGAGGAGCAGAGGTGATGCCAGTAAATTAAGTGCAAGGTCGGGGAGGCGCGCCATTGTGTCTGGCATAATGAGAAGGCCTATTGTCATACCAAAGCAGAGTTGGCCACACCAGTTTACTTCAGACGCGTCTGGAAAGGAGGGGTGAACATCAAGTGGCAGTATCGATTTATCAATATGCCATTATGCTTGGGGTGAACATCAAGTGGCAGTATCGATTTATCAATATGCCATTATGCTTGTGTAACCAATCTCATACCTGGATCCTACAGTGATGATGTAGTGGGACTACGTGTTAGGGGAGTGGGTTTAGATAATGTGTGGCCAAATGGTACAGGGAAAATTGGGGACATTAGCATGTTGGTAGCTAATGAGAGTGGTGGGATAACATTGTAACTCATATAATCACATTTTGCATTTTCCCACTATATAACCTGTACCTTTGTGGGATGTGTTGAGCTCCCTCCGTGTCAGTTCAGTTCTACGGGACTGTCTGAGACCTTTTGCATGTAATAAACCTTGTTTTCCCTTGCAAAATGGCACAGAGGTTATTTTGCCCTTTGGATTCTTTTTTGTGTGTGGTTTTTGGGTCATCGCTCCTCTACAATTTGAAAATTATTTAAAGAAACAGAAATGTCTGTGCTCTCATAATGTAAGTAGAGACAACGTTTAAGTGTATTGCAAAGAAAAGGATAACAGTGCCTGAAGCTGCATAGAACACTGTAACCAGCAGCCTGCTTAGTGAAGGTGAAGGATCACTCTAGGTGCTCAATGGCCACCTTCCTGGCATGCAGTGCAGAATCAAGGACTCACCTTGCTCCTGGAAACCTGAACGGGGTGTCCCAGCCAGAAGCCCAACACCTCTCTCCCGCCTCAAGATTCTTCCTTAACTTGCTGAACTGTGCTCAGCCTCTTCCAGAAGCTGCAAACATTTCAATTTGCTTTCTTGCTTTTTGAGCCATCTCAGTGCCGACTTAACCCATTTAAGCCAATCCTTTCACTTTGACTTTACCACTGGCTTGATTCTATGAAAGCAACTGACTCACTGCCAACTCAATCCAACATAAGCATCATCTTGACTTGACTCCAATGCTGACCTTACCCGTTGGATGCCATTGACTCGACCCAGCAGGTCTTGGCCCCCTCTCACCCATTATGGAGGAGCCAGCTCAGTAAAATACGAGCACTCCCTCAGTTTTTCTTTTCAGCGGACGGAGAGCTCTTAACTGTGTTTCCCTTTCACAGTTAATATTCCCCAGCCGTGCAAGCTCAATGAGCCATGCAAGGGTGGGGACGTTCACTTCCCCAGCCTTGCATGGCTCATAGGAAATGCTGGCTGGGGAACTGCACGTCTGTATGTGCAAGGAGGCCCGCGGCAGAAGGTAAGTTTATGCTCATTTTTTAAAATGTAATTTATGTGTATGAATGTGTGCATGCTTGTGTTGTTAGGTGAATGTATTTATGATGGATGCTGGTGTAAATGAGAGAGTGCTTTCTGTGTGTATCGTGTGTACATGTGTGTGTTTGTATGTTTGTTTATTTAGTATTTAAATATGTGAATGGATGCACGTTTTTCCTTCTGTTATGATGAATGAGTGCATGATGGATGCTCGTGTGAATGAAACAGAGTGTTTGCTGCGTGTTTGTTACTAGAATGTTTGTGTCTATGCTCCTTTACTTATTATTTAAGTATGTGTATGGATGCATGCATTCTTATGTTGTTAGGTGAATGTATGATGATGGATGCTGGTGTGAATGAGAGAGTGCTTTCTGTGTGGATGTTTCATAAATGTGTGTGTTTATATGTTTGTTTATTTAGTATTTAAATATGTGTATGGATGCGTGTATGCTTGTGTTATGATGAGTGAGTGCATGATGGATGCTCGTGTGAATGAAACGGAGTGTTCGTTGCGTGTGTGTTGTGTAATGTGTGTTTGTATGCTCATTTATTTATTATTTAAGGATGTGTATGGATGCGTGTATGTTGTGTTATGAGAGGGCATGATGGCTGCTCGTTTGAATGAAAGACTGCGTATGTTGTCTGAATGTGTGCGTTTGTATGTTCATTTATTTATTTAAATATGTGTATGGATGTGTGTATGCTTGTGTTTTGAGTGAGTGCATGATGGATGTTTGTATGAATGAAAAAGGGAGTGCTTGCTGTGTGTATGTTGTGTTAATATGTGTGTGTGTATGTTTATTATTTAAATATGGTATGGATGTGTGTATGCTTGTGTTATGAGAGAGCGCATGATGGATGGTCGTGTGAATGAAAGAGTGCTTGTTGTGTGCATGCTGTGTGTGTATGTTGTGTAAATTTGTGTGTTTGTATGATGGATGCATGTATGCTTATTTTATGAGTACGTGCATGATGGGTGCTTCGGGCTCTGAACGGGAAAGTGAGTGCTTGCTGTGTGTATGTTGTGTAAGTGTGTTTGTGTGTGTGCTTGTGCTGGTCCGAGATGATGTTGGTGAGTGGGGTTAGAAGGTTTGTACAATTAAGCCATTTTAAAAATGACTTTGTTGCACAAACCAACTCCCAACCGGCCAAAATCAGCTCTTTGTCTGAGGTCCTGGGGGACCATGGGACAGGCATGGTATTTATTTACTGGACATCTATAACAGATGTCCAGTAAAAATACCATCCCAGTCCACTGATCCCCCAGCGCCTGGCATACACACATAACTACATTGATTGTGTGGATATGTGAGGAGCTCAGGATCCAGGGGACAGGTGTGCCATTTTATTACCGGGCATCAGGGACGTCATTTCACCAAAATGCCAGGGGTAGCGGAAGTGACATCACAATGTCACGCCCCCAAGAGTGACATCACAGAAAGTGATGTCATTTGACCACACCCCCATGTGATACCACAGGATGTGATGCCATTTGACCACACCCCCAGGTGACATCACAGGAAGTGGCCTCAAAGCATTATCCCTCAGTATACTAAGAAAAATATGGTTACAATATCAGTGTATTGTGACATTTCATACAAGAATGGATCATCATATGTAGCAGTGGCAAGGTCCATGTTGCCACGGGAAGTGTATGAACCCAATTACCCCATTTTCTTCTGATTCGACAGGTTACCTTCAGTGTTGCGTTGTACTGTTTGCAGTTGTTTAATGAACTTCATTACTTAATAATAATAATAATTAGGCATTTATATAGCGCTACGAACCCTCAGGTATCTTTACCCACGGTGTGTGGTGCTCATTTATCGACCTCAGAAGGGTGAAAGGCTGAGTTTGGCCCCGCCGGGATTCAAACCTGCGTCAGCAGGCTCTGCACAGATGTCAAAGCAAGCGCTTTACTAGCTGTGCCACTTGACAGGCTAAGAAATGCACCCAGAAGTACAAACAAATATGAACTACTCTTTTTTTGGTGGTGGGCTTATTTGAGGTTTTGGCTATTAAGTGGCACTTTAGCATCACTTCTGGACCAAACAGCCATACGTCTCTGATTTGCATCTCCTCCAGAACCTAGAGCTAAGTTTAAGATGGGTTTGATGAATGCATTAGCAAATACTGCAACTCTAATTATGTCATTAACTCTCAGAAGACTGCTTTGAAAAAACACTGGCAGGAACTTCGAGTACAAAGTTTGATGTTAAGGCTTGAGCTCTAAGATCCCAGGAGTATGTGCATTGGGAGGGTATGAGGGGGGCGGGGCAGGAAGAGGTTGGTAATGGCCATAGGGATTAACATGGCCATGTACAGCCGATGGGTAGGTAAATAACCAAACACCTCCAAGATGTGTGTCCCTCCTCCTATGCCATTTCTCCATAGCTGTACTCTATTCCAATAGTTTCGGCTTATAGGTGATGCTAAAGTGCCACTTAATAGCCAAAACCTCAAATAAGCCCACCACCAAAAAAAGAGTAGTTCATATTTGTTTGTACTTCTGTGTGCACTTTTTGGAAGGGTTGTGTGAAATGGGGTATTTTCAAAAACCGTTGGTCAAAAGTACAAGCTGCACAATTATCATGAGACTAGCACAAACAACTGTCTAAACTGGCTTGTGGTGCTGCCCTTACATGAGTTGCTGGACAGACCACTCTTACTCTGTCAGAACGTAGAGTGATAGGGGCTGGTTGAAGGAATGCAGAGCTGCAGGGTTGAAGGCCGGCATATAAAGGTTTGCTTCACCTCCTTGCCCCAACCCTTCTGTCATGGCAGCATCTGATCAGTGGTATATTACTAGCTTTGCTCGTTTCAGCCCTTCCTCCACCGTGCCTTTATTAAACTGAATGGCAAAACAGGCTTCTTGATTCAGTGAGTGGCAGAAGGAAATGATGGCTGCCGAGAGATTTGCTACCCCAAGCACCAGCTTAGAGCTGGCAATAGTCTCCCTCCCATTCTCCTCCCAATCAAAAGGGTTTCCCCACCCACGCAAGCAATGCATGGATTTCCCTCCTCGGCACCATCAGGCGTCTCCTAGCGGCCACCTGCCCACGGGATTAAACTACTTGGTGGAAGCACCCCTGGTAGTGAGATTACGCCTGTAGCTGTGTTGAGAGGTCAATGTGAGTCTCAGGGTGTCCTTGCTTCCTGGTGCAGTGGTGGGACTGAGGACTGTTGGAAGCATTCCTACATCTAGGGTTCCTAAATGTGGGGCCTACCTTGCCTGTACAGCTTCCCTGTTAAGTATCGCCTTGTGCTCTCTTGGATCCCCCTCATGACCATCATGTCTTAACAACATCCTGGAGCCCATTTCCAGCCCCCACATATGAAAATCAAAATCTTATTCAACCACTGCCTCACCCCCTTCATTAAAGCATTCAAATCTGCGGAGCGCCCGCATGCCAATTTTGTTAATTTCACGAGCCCCTAAATTCCTGAGCAATGGCTGCATGGCAAACAACGAAACACAGGCCGCACCCTACTCAGTACCCCTAATAGCTAGCCCCCAACCAACAATGGACTCTTGGCCGCCACCACTCGCCCCCGTCCTGTGCCTGCAATTCCAGCTCCCATGCATACCCACCTGATTTGCTCTCCCCCATGAATATTACCTCATTATATTTCACTTTGCACACCGACATTACCATTTCCGAAATATGTGATGACCGAATGCAATTAAATTCAACTTATGCAACAGCAATTGCTGCACTGTAACTGACTTCTAGTGCCCGCACTGTACCTCATCTGGGTGCCCCCCTGTGGCGATGTGGCTCCCGCCATTCCCAACTTGCTCAGTCACTCTGTGACCCAAACCCCTTTGACCCTGGCTCCTGGTAAAAACTGAAACGCCCTACAAATTAACAAGCCCCAAATAGCTAAAAACACCCCCTTCCCTTGTATATCCACCTTCCACAACCTGTTTACTCTAATGCAGAGCAAAACCCGGCTTTTTCGCTGGCACGACGTTCATGGAAAGGGAAGTGTACCCCACAACGTTCAAGTGGCTGCCGCCTGTGCGTTAACTCACTGAGCTATCACAGCTACTTTATTGCTGGGACAACAGAGATGAAGATCTCTGCTCATATCCAATCCGCCTTTCCCTCAACCCACATTCCCTCAATCGACAACCCATCCTGCCACCCCCTCGGAATGTTTTTGTTTCTCGTTTTTTGGCTTCTTTCTTCCAAACTCGCATTTCCAAAGGCACCGCATGGACACCAAAAACGCTCATATTTCCAGAAAGAAGCATCTACCACCCAGCAAACACTGCGTAATTATTATGAACTGCACCCCACATTGTGAAACCTCCTTCCCTATGTTACCACCATCAATCCCTTTCAAACAACAGAACTGGCTCGAAGCAAGACGGCTAGCAAACTCTGGTACAACATGTACTTGCATCCTGTTTAACTATTCCGCATGATGAGAACTTGTGTAAGGGGGCTGGATATGCCCCTGGCCCGCATCCAATAAAGATCCCTGAAAATACCAAGATCACAATAATAGATTGCTCTGTGCTGCTGCCGCTCTGTACCTCTCTACGCCCACCATTGCCCACTTGCGGAGAGCGACTCATGATAACTCCTTTGCCCCAGAGGCCCTAGTTTTACCCTCCTACCCTGGATAAAATTTCAAATTAACGTCCTCGCCCACCGTGTGCCCACCCTGACTTCCCCCATTCATCCGCCTGCATTACTTCACTCATATAAAGTCACCATCTGTTGTTGCTAGATTCTTCAAAGTGTGTTACGCTCACCTGGTGTCTACGGGGGCGTTGATCTGAACCGGCCGGATGTTATTTCTTCCAGTGATACACGGAGCGCCGAGATGACGGAGTGGACCGGGCCACCCAGCTTGGTCTGTGTGGCTCGTATGAATACTCTTCTGTAATGCAGAAAGGGGGAATTAACCACCTGTGAGGTTTAAGCTTAACCCCACCTTCTCCCCATGAATTACTTTGGGACTCCTTTAAATTCTCACCTGATAATCTGGAAAAATGAACTCTCCATCCTGCTTCAAGTGCAGGGGCGCGTAGATGACCAGTTGCCTCACTGGTGTGGGAAGTTGGCGAGTTGCAGACGGTGTTGACTCCGTAGAGGTAATAGTTATATAGAGTTCAAAACGTCTGGAATTCACTCTGTCCATTTCCCCTAGGTTGCCTTTATGGATCTGGAAAGAGTTCACGTGGCAACCAGAGATGCGCAGGTAAGTGTTTATAAAAGATGTTTCGGAATAAAGAGAGACGCTTGCTCTAACCTGTGGTGTTTTCCTTTTCAGGCATCCATTCGGAGGAAGATCCGTGGATTGAAGCGTTTACCGCAAACGGGTAAGTCTGTAGCGGAATGTTTCCCCATAGGGGCCAGGGTGCGGCGGAGATGCGGAGGAGGTCGCGCTGACCCGAGATTAGGTGAGTATGGTGATCTCAAGTAAGTCTTAATATTTTCCTTTGTTGTCTTAGATAACTCTCTGTTGCTCACCTTATTGTTATTATGTCCATAGGTGATGAAGAGCGGCCGCGAACTGAGGATGCGCGTGATGGTATGCTGAAAATGGCAACAGGTGAGTTCAGCGCGGCATTGCAGGAGGGGCGGCAAGAACGTCTAATGGATTCTTTCTTCCAGGTCCAAGTCGGGAAGATGCAGGATTCAGATGAGTATGAATAAAACTCTTGCTCTAACCTTTCCTTCTGCTTTCCTTGCAGGGTTCAGGAGCTCCGGAGTGTAGACGGGCGTGGCTGAAGACTGGAAGCTGCTGCAGGCACGGTGAGCATTACGCTGCTACTGCAGAATAACGCGAAGCACGTGTGGCTGTCCGGGCGTGGCTTAAATAGCTTTGGAAGAAGTCCCAGGTAAGTATTCTTCCACTGACCCACCCAGGTAAGAAAATAGTCCCTGCATTAAAATAGTCCCTCCTAAGCCTCATTTGGCTTAGGTCTTCATTCAGCATGGTCTGCATCAGGTGAGTAAGCAGCATGGTCTGCTTTAGGTAAGTTATCATTAATGAGCCTGGCACCTATGGCGCCAGGACTGACTTTATCCTTATGAGCCTGGCGCCAAAGGCGCCAGGACTGCACCCAAACAGCCCCTAACTGGGGCTTTTGGGCATGCTCCAAATGGTGTGATGCCTGCTTCCGGGGCTGCTGGGCCTGGTCTGGTTTCCCGGGGGCAGGCATCATGACAAAGTGGTAACATTCCCCCACAACCTCTCCGATGTATAACGTTTAGCGGCCACCCGATACAGTAAACGAGCAGAGTCATGGTATTCCCTACAATTTGCAGCAACACACGGCACCAAACCCTTAAAGCTAGATGGGAATACCACATGGTGTGCGAAGCACACACACCCGACCTCAGCCTGGGCCTGTGGCGCTGCCGCGGCAGCAGGCAAGGGCTGGGCACAGCAACACCACCGACCACACACACGATGCAGCAACCACCCACACACCCACCCACACACACGATGCAGCAACCGCCCCCATGCACACACCCGCCCACCCCCCTCCTCTCAGTCAGACTTACACAGCCACTTCCACCCTGAGACTGTGTACTCACCTCACCATCACCGGGCCTTTCTTAGACACAGCCAGGAGGAGCTGAGCTCAGGAGCGCCGCACACTTAGACAAACCGAAACCACGTGCAAAATGGAGGACCAGCAATGTGGCCACGCCCCCTCCTCTGATTGGACGGATGCCAGAGGTTGCAAGAGATTGACAGAGGTCGCTGGCCAATCGCCAGCGGTCGCTCTTGCAACCTCTGGTGACCCCCAAATTACGTCCCTGCCGGGCATCTATGATATATGGGAAGTAAAAAACACATGCCTTACACCAGTGCCCTCCAGCGCCTCGCAATCACACATAATCACATTCATCATTATTGTGATTATGTCTGACTGCAAGGCGCTGGCACACCATGGAGCAGGCATGGCATGTTTTACTGTGCATGGTTGATCAAGCAAGCAAGCATGATAAGTGTTATTGTGTAGCTAGACTTGCATTTTAATGCAGCTGGTCTAGTCATTTCTTGTTGTGGTATGACATTTTGTATTGTGCATCTATGGTAAAGCAAGCATGATAAGTGTCATTATGAAGCAAGACTGACATTTTGTATGCAACCAATTCTAGCCATTTTGCATTGAGGCATGACATTTTGTATTAAGCATCTTTGGTAAAACATGCATAAGTGTTATCAATGCAGCCAGTTCAGTCATTTTGTATTGTGTTATGGCATTTTGTATGGGGCATCATTTGTAAAGCAAGCATGATAAATGTTATTATGAAGCAAGACCATCAATTTTATGCACTTAGTCTAGCCCTTTCTTATTGCGTTATGGCATTTTGTATTGGGCATCTTTGATAAAGCAAGCATGATATGTAGTTTGTCTGCCATTTTAGTACAGCTAGTTTGGCCATGTTTTCATACTTTGGCATGCATTTCTAATGGTAAAGCCAACTGGAGTATGTTCTTACATGGGGATACTGCCATATATTGGC
Source organism: Ambystoma mexicanum (assembly GCF_040938575.1). Classification (NCBI taxonomy): domain Eukaryota; kingdom Metazoa; phylum Chordata; class Amphibia; order Caudata; family Ambystomatidae; genus Ambystoma; species Ambystoma mexicanum. Next base: position 657,126,161 of record NC_090932.1, on the reverse strand, counting down.
AGAACAAACATGGACATGTTATCCTCTAGTATCATTACTGGCAGTATGGACAAAGTAAACATGAGTATGTTCTTATATGGGAATGATAGGGTATAATGGTGCAGCCAGCATGGAAATGAATGGGCACGGCCTGTGTGAACATATTTTATACTGGCACATATTGTGGGAAAAGGCATCATGAAAATGTGCTGGAGAAATGCTCCTGTACAATGTTGATGACTTGCATCAATTGGATTGTTTTTCATGAGTTACCCTACAAAACCCAATTGCAAACTGTTTGGCTTTTTACCCAATTTGTCTAAAAGTGTGCTCTAAAATGCACCATTTTCACCAATTATTTAAAAGAAAATCTTATGGGAGAACCCCCACGAATCACCCTTGAGTGGTGTGGGCTCCCTCGCTATGTTCGGTCGCTCAGCCATATCAGGGACAAATATTTACACCCCTCTAGTTAATAAAAATCACCAGCCGCTAATGCTAGTACTGCTAAATAATCAATATAGTTGTGTTTACTCCTGGTCACGTGCAAAATTCAGAATTTCTTTCTTTTTTTTAACATGGCATTGCTTTAAAAAGTAAAACCTTTCACTGTCTTCATTACAGCACATTTACATCCTGGTAATTCATCAATAGAGCACAGACATTTTGTAACATCTAATTCAATCCCTAAAATTATCATATAACAACATTAAGATTTATCATCAAGTCAGCAGAAACGTTTTATAACATCTAATTCATTTTCCTAAAATCATCATATAACAACATTACAATTTAGAAAATCTAGTCTCCTCCAATAGCCTTCTCCCAGTTTCCTACATTAGTTTCCTAAGGAGCACAATTTAAAACAGAAACCCATGATACAGCTTTCAAGTGAAGATATCGCTTTTTCACGTGTTCTATTGTATTTCTGACAAGGCTATTGGCATAATGGATCCATTTTCTTATACTAGACAGCAAATCAATATGCAGTGCAGAGTTTTCCAACCTGCACGTGCAGAAAAACGCAATGGATGCAAGTTATTTATTGAAAGGGAATCGTAAAGGTTGCTCTGCTTTAGTGTCGATTCATAATAAATGTGTAGCTCTGTAAATGCTGAGATTTTCGTTCCGATGAGGACATGACGTCAAATGTAAAGTGCACAGCTGATAGCTCTAGCATTCGCTGGCGTGAGATTGGCAAAAGTGTTGGCAATACGCAGAAACCCCTTTTCTGTGCTTTTAGCAGTCACCGGCCCTGTTAAGAATGGAGCTCTGTCGCTCAGAGAACAAACGGCCGCTGTGCCTTTGCATACTATGCAGTCATATGATAAATATATAAGGCTTACGATTAAATAATGAGTGGTTTTAAGTCAGCACATTCCTTTTCAGTTACATGATGAAAGCAAAAGTAAGTCTCTGTTGTAAAAAATGGTAAAGCTTTACAAGCAAATAAATATACCTTGTGCCAAAAATGTGTATCTATAAGGGACATCCGACCTATATTATTTACCTGAACAATAAGTAACTTGTCTGTAAATAGAAATGAAAATCGAAAGAGCAACATGTTTCAGTAATTCTACCTTAAAAACACTTGGACCCTAAACTATATGGTTTAAAACACAAATGGAATATTTGGCAATATTTTGGATTTTGGGATTTTTCAGGTAGAATATGTTACAATAAAATATTCAAAGCTCCTTCTAAAATACGTGCACTCACGAGGCCAAGAGGACTCCACAAAAAATCAAACCAAGGATTTGTTTCAAAAAGTTTTATTAAGTTTATGTAAAGCTCGGGCGACTTAAAAATATCAAAATGGATTCTCAGAGAGTGACTCCTTTTCACTTTTTGGTGTCACTTGCGTCATTTTGTCAAACGTTGCTCCAGTGGTTGACTGCCTTACATGCCCGACGCTATCCATCCGGCATAATGATGTCTCAGTTTCTCTTGCTGCAGATATATATTCTGTGAGAACATATATCTGCAACCGGGAGGTAGCTGAGACAGCGAGAGGCACCATGACTGCTGAAAGAAGCGAGGCGGAATTGGAGCAGGAAGAAAAGGCAAGCCAAAAGGAAGGCAAGTAAACAGGCAGGAAACCGAAGAACTATTGCCTTACCCGGGGATTGAAACAAAAACACAAAACACAAGTGTTGCAATGCTCCTATTTGTGCACCTAGACAGAGTAAATACAGGCGGTGGCCATTTTAGGAGAAACACTAGACCGCATCTAGCGTAACCTGAGAAAAGGTGGCAGCCACTAGTGGAACCACCATTGACTCCAGCGCTTCCATGGACGGCGCGTGACAGTATAACTCCTCTTCATCGGTGGACCCCCAGGCTTTCCTGGGTGTTGCTGATGAAACAATCTGATCAATCGAGGAGCTCGGCAGTGTCTCCTTGGTTCCCAAGTTCTTTCAGCCTAAGTGTATCCTTTCCAATGTACGAGATATTGGACAGTTAATCTTCTGTACCGGGAGACGATGAGTCTTGAGCCCTCATATTCTTCGGTGTCTGGAGGTCTGTGTCCTTTGATACTCGGAATCTTGCATCTGCACAGGTCTGTACGATATTCCTTGAGCAGAGAGGAATGTATTCTTCTCAATCTAGGTGGTAAATGCAGGCAGAAAGCTACAGGATTGATCTTGGCACTTATGGTAAAAGGTCTGAGAGATCTGTGAGTGAACTTCCCCGCGTAAACCCACCTCGGAAGGAATTTTATGGAGAGCTAAACCTTTGTCCCTAGATCCCAAGAAGGATTCTTGCTGCTTTTCTTGTCCGCCTTGTTATTGTAACTCTTCCGGCTGCTCTTTAAGGTCTGTGGAGCAGTTATCTCTATCTGTTGGAGGTTGGATAGCAGATGATCGATAGCCAGAGTTTTAGTGGAAGTGGTAATGGCGATGGGAAAATGCTGAAGATTGTACCCACAAGTGCAAAAGAAGGGGTTCATACCAATAGCAGAGTGTTTGGTATTGTTACAGGCAAATTCTGCAATTGGGAGGTACTCTCCCCAATCGTCCTGCTCATGATTGCAGAAACAATGCAAGTACTGCTCGAGGGTGGAGTTCAGTCACTCAGTCTGGCCATTGCTCAGTGGGTGGTACCCAGAGGACAGAGCCCTTTGGATTTCTAGTAGTTTGCATAACGAAGACCAGAAACACAAGGTCAATTACCCCGATCTGACACAATAGTGCAGGGAATTCCATGCAGTCTGACTACATCTCTGAGAAAAACGGTGGCCATCCCAGGTGCAGTAGGGAGACCATGGAGAAGGGGAAAATGGGTGAGTTTGCTGAAGGTGTCTACCGTCACCATAAAAGCTGTATTACCCCTTGATGGAGGGAGATCCACTCTGAAATCGGTAGATACTTGATCCCACAGTCCGGTGGGTAAGATCTCTTGTTGGAGCAATCTGACTGGTATGGAGGTGGAATATTTGTTGGTGGCACAGATGGGATAGGTAGCCACATACTTCTTGACATCATTCACGAATGTTGGCCACCAGAAACTCTGCGATGCCTGATCTTACATAGCCTTCTGCACCTTGTGACCCACAGCTGGTAGATCGTGACACCAGGAGATGTCAAGGGTCTGGAGGTTGCTTGTGGGCAAGAATAAAGCTTGATCCCAGAAGTATAGCCCATCGATCTTTTGCAACTGAAGGGTAATAGAAGTCTTCTTGGAACCTAGTTTAACATCATTGAGAAAAGTGTTGACTGTGGCTAGGAACCTCTTGCCTGGCAATATTCTCTCACGGTTCTGAAAGTCTCCTGTCTTAACTTCAAGGCTGCGGGATAAGGCATCTGCCAAAGTGTTCTCTTTGCCTGGAAATTGGGTAATATCAAAATTGAATTGCGAGAAATAGTAGGCCCAACGTACATGATGAAAATTCTTGCATTCCATTTGTCGGAGAATCCGCAGATTGCTATGGTCTGTGCATACTAGAAAGGGATGTGCCGCTCCTTATAGTAAGTGCCTCCACTCTTCATAGGCTTGGCGGAAAGCTAGGAGCTCCTTTTCCAAGACGAAATAGTTACATTCAAAAAGGTGTGAGTGTCTGAGAATAGTAGGCGGCAGGATGTTCCCAGCCGTCTTGAGAAGTCTGTAATAATCCTGCTCCCAGCGCACCTTCAGAAGCATCTGTCTCTACGATGATGGGTTGTGTTTGGTCAGGTTAGATAAGTATGGGAACTGAGGTGAATGCTCCATTTAAGGTACAAAAGGCAATGTCAGCTTCCTTGTCTCAGTCGAACTTGACTCACTTCTTCAGGAGTGAGGTGATGGGCAAGACCTTCTCAGAGAATCGAGGAATGAAACGCCTGTAGAAGTTGACCAGGCCCCTGAAACGTTGGACGTCCTTAATGTTTCAGAGTTCTGGCCAATGCAGTACTGCCTTAAAATTTTTAGGATCCATCTATACTACCTCTTCGAAAAGAATAAACCCCAGATATGAGACTGAAGATACCTTAAAGCAGCACTTTTCAGGTTTAGCCAGCAACTGATGGTGGTGTAGATGGCGCAACGCTTCACGGACGTGTCTCCTATGTTCTGACAGAGTAGTGGAGAATACCAGTATGTCGTCAAGATAGACTACTACATAAGTGTACAGGATGTCCAAAAAAACCTTGTCCATGAACCGCTGGAACACCGCTGGAGCATTCACCAGACCGAATGGTATAACTTGGTATTCATAGTGTCCCAGCAGTGTCCTGAAGTTGTCTTCCTTTCATCCCCTTTCTTTACACATAACAGATAATTGGCTCCCCTAAGGTCCAGTTTGGTGAATACTGAGGAACCTTGAACTGCCTCCAACACATCCTTGATTAAGGGCATGGGGTATCTGTCACCTATAGTGAGACGGTTGAGACCACGATAATCAATACAAGGGCGGAGCTCATGTGTGTCTTTCTTAGGAATAAAAAAGAGGGAAGCTCTAGCCGAAGAATGTGATTCACGGATGAGACCATTTTGAAGGTTTGCTTGCAGGTCCTCCTTAGGAGCTCTTCTCTCGGGTAAGGATAAAGGGTACATACTACCAAAAGGTACAAAGACATCTGGTAACAATTCAATGGCACAGCCCTCCGATCTTTGTGGTGATAAAGTGCAAGGCAGACGATCTTCAAAGACCTCAGAAAATTCCTGATAGTGTGATGGAATAGACTGCGCTACCGAAGTGGATAGAGAGATCTTCAAACCCTCTTGCGGTGCTTGAACCTGTTGGCGTGAATAATGTTGATGGCAGTATATGGAATTAAACTGAATGGTGTTAGCTGTCCAGTTAATATCTGGATTATGTCGCCGCAGCCATGGCATGTCCAGTATAACAGGGAAAGGGGCTGCGCAAATAACATCAAACACCAATGCCTACCGATGAGAAAATGAAGTTACCTGGATGAGGTCGGTTTCCAGAATGATTGGTCCTGAGGTTAACAGAGAACCTTCTACCCATTCGATAGGAATGGGTTTTGGCTTATCATGGAGTGAGATGTTGAGTTCCTTGGCCATCCAAGGGAGGCAATGAATTGACAAGTAGCTTGACCTGAAAAACCATGAGCCAGTGATCCTCCACTTGTTGGGTGTTATTACAGGGTTTTGAATGATCACCCCTGATCCTATCCCTGTTTAGGGTCAGGATGAAGCATTTCCCATCTACGCAGCGGAACCTCAGAGAAATTTATTAGCAGATGTTTTGAGGAACCGCAGTACAAAAAGAGCCCTTGCTCTCAGCGTATCTTGCATACTTCTGGCATCAGAGGTCCTCAAGCCAGGCCGATCTGCATGGGCTCATCCCAGAGTTATCTATCCTGTGGATGAGAAGGGTTAGTGGTCGATGGTTGGAAAGGCTTGGCTCTCCTTCTCTCTTGTCTGTGTTCAGCGAGACGAAACTCGATTTGTAAGGCTAATGTCACTAGTTCCTGAACGGTAGCGGGTCTAGCCACTCTAGCTAACTCATCCTTAATATCTTTGTGGAGACCTCCCCTTAGTGAAGTCTGTTGGGCTGAGTCTGGCCATCGTGCATCAACTAATAGCCATTGAAAGGCGGATACGTAGGACTGAACATCCTGTGCTCCTTCTTTGAGGTCCAACATTGATTCATAGGAGGAGTATTGTACCACAGGTCTGTAGAATCTTGCTTTGAACAGATGTGTGAATGAGTCGTAATCATTCATGGCAGCATCAGAACAGGTGATCAATGGGATGGCCCAAGCCAGGACATTCCCTACCAAATTAAATATTTTTTAAGCACAGTCGGAAGCGGCCAGTTCTCAGCTCTGTGATTGCGAGCCTTGAACGTGGTGCGGCTTGACATGCTGGGCGTGATTGGAGAGACGTGTCGGGAGAGACTCGGAGGTCCTTTCCTCTATTGTGAGGAACTGTGAGTCTGGAGCCGAGAGTTGAGGCAGTGCGGTGCATCAGCCTTGTAAGCTCTCAGTGAGCGGTGACCATCGGACATCTACCATCTGCCGCCTCTGCCGTTCCCTGGCCCCTGACATCACTAGGGGCGGAATCATATTGGAGCATAACATTGGAAGTGGCTGGAAAGCCGGGGCAGCACACAATCCACCTGGGGGTGAGTTAGACCGCAGGCACTGCGGACCGCCGGATACTATCGGCGCTGTGGAGCTGGAGGAACTAGCGGGGCTATTATCTGGGGGAGTAAGGGGTGGACCCTAAACATGCGCGGCTTGTGTATTCCTGTCTGAATGATCATTTCAGCACAAGAAGGGCCAAGAAGCTGCACATACTGTTCAGTGTTGCACTGTGCTGAACAGGAACACACACACCCTTGGTCGGAAAAGCCTGAGCTAAAAAAGCTTCCTAGTTTGGATAATTGGGATAGCCTGTGCAGCATGGGTATTGTAGTCCCTGTCAGAGGTGGCCCTGTAGGTGGCCCTACTATAACATAGAACATGTGCGGTACTTGCAGAGGTGCAGCCTGACACAGTGCAAAGGCTGAACGTCTAGTAAGTACGAACGTGCAGGAGGCACATATATACTTTGTAGGGTTACTTTTCTGATAAACACCTGGAGACTGTGGGCTTCTGCCTTTGATCCAGGTGTAGAATAATAACGGTGTGCAGTAGAGCAAGCACAGCGGGCAGAACTTTGAAATTGAGAGTCATTGAGGCAAGTGGATCGACTATCTGGGGGGATTCCATCAGCGGCCCTTCCAATGCAATCAGGCAAAAACCTGAATTATCCAGTGTACAATCTAAGGAAAACCAAGTCAAGAGCAGTTGCCCGGGGCCCTGCTAACAAGAAGGCCGAAATGGAAAAACTGATACCCAAAGTAAAAGCAAAAAAAAAATTCTCCCATCAAGCAAGGTGTGATTACTTCTTTCTTTCCTCCTCGAGAAATAAATTCGACCATAATTGAAGAAGATACACCCGATCGAAAAGAAAATGCTCTATTTAATTTGTCAAACTTCGAAGATATTGACAATAATTCATTATTAGACCTATGCCTAAATATTCAAAGAAGTATGACACCACAACCTGAAGTAAGATCGAGCAATAATAGTGGATTACAGACAGACAAGTCAACGATCATACTCTCAGGAACATCTACGGTGGGAGAAGGATTAGACAGACTCTCTACTTCACCTAATTTAGCATTGTCTTCGATGGAAGATGACCCCGACGAAGAAATTGAATGCTCAGATAAACTATACACAGGGGCAGCCGAAATTGCTGAGATCCAGGCATCGGTAGCTTCGCTACAATTCGCGCTCAAGATCTTGTTGAAAATGTCGGGGCGGATTATGGCCAATATGGATATTTTAATCAGGGAAAACAAGGGGAGATCGATCTCTGTCGAAGATGTAGAAGCAAACTTATCTGAAGCTATCCATGTAACAAGGGAGATTGATGAGAATCAAAATTTGGAACCTGATGAGGAGATAGGTAGACCTGACCCAATCTTCTCTAAAAAACAGAAGAGGCTAGCAAGAAAGGTAAATAAGGGTAAAAGAGACAGTGCCACCCAATCAACAACAACAGAAAAAAGTGTGATAGGAATGTCAACTAAGAAGAGCAGGAAAAGAGTAGCAAGAGCCAAGAAAAGGAAGGCAGCCCGCGATGGATATTTGACTAGTTGGCTACTCCCTGAACAAGCGTCCGACCCGGACCGGGAAGAAATGGTAGAGATTGTGGAAGAGGTGGAGGTGAGCTATAGTGCCGCAGCGAATACGGCTATGGCAGCATGTCAATTAACAATGCAGGAAGATCCACTAGCTGAAGCAGCAGCTACCATGGTAGATGAGAATGAGAAGAAAGGCAGTCGTTATGCTTGATCAAGAACCTCTACCAGAGTAAGGCCAATAAATGGTTATCACGATCGGAGCTGCTGATAAGACTATATTCTGTCCCACAACTCTGGGTATTAATCTCAGATGACTTTCAATTTGTGTAATCTTTGAAAGGCCCGAACCCAAAGGTTTCTGCGCTTCACTGCAAGTTCGTGGCTACGGCTGATCTACTAAGAAAGTATAAAGAGGAACTAAAAACAGTAGACGTGGAAGTGGATGTCGACTTTAATGAAAAAGATCCATGCTGCCCGGAGGAAGAGGTTGCCATCTGTGTGGAAACAGCAGCCTGCCCAAACATATCTATGGACAAGAAGATAGAAGCAGCGGATGTCCAACAAGTATTGAAATGGTTGGCTAATGCTCTTCCCGAGATCCTAAGGAAACAATGAGATTTATCCATTGTATCATGGAACTGTCTGGGCTTCTCACATTTACTTACACTAGAGGGCTCCACGAAAATATTTGAAAAATGCAGCTGTTTTTGTTTACAAGAGACATGGGCTATAGACCCTCTGATGCTAGATGGTTACCTGTTGTTTCACTCAGCCGCTAAAAGAGGTGACAAAGGCAGGCACTTTGGTGGTCTGGCTATAGGAGTGGTTAACACTTTGGGTTCCAGGCAGATTGAATGTAATTGTGAAAGTAATCTACTTGCAGTTGAAGCGATACTTGATGGCGAAGATTCTATGGACTCATTTTTGTTGGTGAGCCTGTACAATCCTCCTGGGACAATACTGAATGAACAATTGCAAGATTCTTTACAGGACCTGCTGGAGAATTGTTTACACACAACTACTGATGTGGGAGTTATGGTTGTGGGAGATTGCAATTGCCATATGAGAGGATGGGAGTGCAAAATGCAGAATTCTAAATTGAGAGAAAAGGGAATTATGGTTCACAATAAAAAAGGATCTGGAGGGCAATGCATGGGAATATCTGTTTGAATCTTGGGACATGATAATGCTCAATGGTAGAACTGTCAGTGACCACCCTGGGCAACATACATGGTCCAATGGCGTTTCTTATAGTACGCTGGACTATGTATTTATATGCCCTGGGCTTCAGGAGCAGATTGAAGATCTGATAGTTATGCCTAACGAATGGAGTGACCATGCTGCCTTAAAATGTGTGATGAGTATTCCCAGAAAACAGCCCTCATCTAGCAATTTGGGTATGGTAAAAGTCAACAATGCAGGTACTAGGATCTCTTGGTCTGACAAAAATATAGTACTTGCGGCTCAAACTTTGGGAACAGTAGATCCCAACGAGCTGTTCAAATTTAAGGCAATGACCATTAACTCCATAGAGGATTGGATTTGTGTTTTTGCAGGTAAACATGCGGCTGCTCCCATGGGGTTAATGATTGGCAGTGGGGGAAATAAATTGCCATTCGACAAAATAATCAGAGATATGAAACGTGACCTCAGAGCTGACCTACGAAGGGCTAAGAAAACAATGGCTTTTGGAGAAGGATACTATCGAACAATTAGAGAGATCAAAAATAGATACAGGTCGGCCATTAAGGCAAAAAAGAGGGCAGACAAGGTACTTACATGGCAAAAACTGGTGAAGACCATATGTGAAGGAAAGACCCGTAATATCTGGTCCCTTTTGAGCGAGGCACAAGGTGTACAGAGGGGGGCTCTAGGTAACCCCATTGAAGTAAGAGTGTGGGTAAAATTCCTGGAAAATAGAAACACAGAGGGCGAGGAAGAAACAATGTTGGGCAGCCCGCCTTGTGATGTCCCATTCCCTATATCATACGAGCTCATTCTGAATAAGATCAAAGAGATAAAAACGTCAAGAGCACCGGGACCCAATGGTCTAGCCAACATTGTTATGAAAGCGTACCCTGAGTTTTGGGCGAGTCTGTTAAATATTCTATTTGAGAAAGTCTTAAAAACAGGTAAAATACCTGGCTCTAGGCAGACAGCAATATTAATTTTCGTTTTTAAAAGGGGTAGTAGACTTGATCCTAGCAACTATAGGTTGCTCTCAATGTTAGATGTTACTGGAAAGATATTTGCCTCACTCCTGCTCAATGAATTACAATCTTGGGCCGAGGGTAAAGGAGTACTGTCTAAATTCCAAAGTGGGTTTAGACAAGGTTATTCTACTGCCCATAATATCATGGTAATGGATATGCTGCAAACTAGAGCATTGAGAAGTGGATCGGCCCCTCTCTATGCACTGTACATAGATTTCTCTGCGGCATTTGATTCTATACCTCATAGCCGTTTGTGGAAAAAATTACAATCAATGGGTTGTCCGGAAGGCTTAATATATTACCTAAGGCTTTTGAATTCAAACAACGCAGTTAAATTGAAGTTAGACCAAGAAGGCCACACAACTGAAAATGTAATACAAAACAGGGGAGTCAAACAAGGCTGTGTAACAGCACCTCTAATCTATAATCTATATGTTTATGACATCCCAGATGCAATGAATGATGTTAGAGATTGCCCGCCGAGAATTGGAAAAGCAAGTTGTACAGTATTGGCGTATGCAGACGACTTGGTGATATTTGATCATACCATCAGTGGGATGCGTAGATCGGCGGTTGCACTATGGGAGTATGCAGAAGAGAATGGTCTGAGTATTAACTTAGGAAAAACAAAGATTATGAGATATACAAAAAAGAAGGTCTCACGTGTGCAACTTATAGTAGGGGTAGCGAATATTTCTTATGTCCCTCGGTACTGCTATTTAGGTATAGATTTTGAAGATGCTGGTAGGCTGAATATCAAGAAGAGAGGGATTGTGGCTCAGAGAGAAGCCGGGGAGCGTGAGAATCACCTAGAGGAGGAATCTCAGGCTACCCGAATGGTAAACAAAGAAAGAGAAGGGGAGGGGTTTCAGTGAGGAACAGGGAGGTAGCTGAGGCAGTGAGAGGCACTGTGACTGCCACAAGAAGGGATGCGGAAAAGGAGCAGGAAGAAAAGGCAAGTCAAAAGGATGCCAAGTAAACAGGCAGGAAAGGGAAGAACTAGCGTCTTACCCAGGGAGTGAAACAAAGACACAAGCGTTGCAACGCGCCGATCTGCGCACCTGGACAGAGTAAATACAGGCAGCTGCCATCTCAGGAGAAACACTAGACTGCATCTAGCGTATCGTGAGATAACGTGGCAGCCACTAGAGGAATCACCATTGACTCCAGCACCTCCATGGACGGCACGTGACACTTACATATTCCATAGAACGTTTATGAACAGTGCAACATCTTTCTATTTAATAAATAATCCATCGTCTGTTATGTTTGGTACACTGACAGCTCATCACTAGTACATGACATATTATAGAATTTACCCATTATAGCTGGACAGTAGGATTATTAACTGTAAGTTTCAAAGGCTCATTTACTGCTATAACAGACAATCCAATCATCAAGTAACAGATTTGCATTTGCTAATACACACGCAACAGTTAATTGTAAAGTGAGAATCATCACTCAGGCAAATGGTTACAAATCTACACGCTTTGTAATGGAATGTCGTCATTCGTGTTTGACATGTGACGTCGCACACACTAGCATCACTGTGCGCATGCCGTCATATGCATGACAGAACCACTACAACATAAACAATGGCAGCACAGCAAGCGTGCTCGCGCGGTGCCTCAGGGACTAACCCCTAGGATTTATGACGACTTCAAGATGGTAAGTAACACTAGCCGTTTCTCAAATTACTTTTCCAATACATGTAGTTAACCTTACGGGTTGAGGTCAAGTACCCCTGTTTTTTAAACGTGCACATTACTTTGTCTCATGCAGGCCAAGACAATGACATGCTAATTTGCTTCGTGGTGTTCACCCATAAGCATCACAGCGCCACCATTATTATACGCGATATCACGATCACGGCAACTGCCAACGGTAAGGGACACACACGTCATTAATATTCTTCAATGACCTTTTTGTGGAGAGCGTCAGGCTCGTATTAATCTTTTCTTCACTCCCCACAGATAGGCTAGCACTAGGATTCTAACAAATCATTTACTAACAGAAATACACACAAAATAAAAGACTTGACATCGCGCCCACGTGTAAATCACGGTAGCACGTGTTCTATCCTCTATTCATGTTTCCATATCTTATTCATTTTCTTATTCTGGTCATTGCACCAGCAGTGATATAGTCGAATTGTCAATGACTATTTTTATCTCAATCTACTAGGATCAACTACAGATTTATGAATAAAGAGAGTGAGTTACGATTGAACTCCCGTCTACACTAATGTCGGACGGGTTATCACAGCGGGTGAATTATGTCCAAGTTAACTTAGCTACCATATGGGGCCAAATCACATCACACTCCACTTGGTACCAGACAACCATTAGGATTTATAAACTATTCACCCAATGGTGGGTTTTATGATTAACATAGTGAGCACGGTAATCCGTAGTATTGTCTTACGGTTTACATGCAGACAGTGGCTGGATGCAAGTGAGGTGAATTACTCATCCATGGATTTAGCAACCTATGCTAGTAAGACTTAACCTACTCAATCGTGTTTGTGAAATTGATTCTTTGCTTTGTTTCGTTGTTGTTGCTTCTGCATCTCACTCCATCTGTGAAATGACTATGGGTATGTAATTATATGGCATAATGTATTTGCTAATTGTTTAAAGCATTTTTTTCATGAAACAAACATTTTCAAACATGTTCCATGCATTTATATTATACACATGTAAGCTTCATGTGACACAGCATTGTTTTGTTCTATGTACATGGATTTGTACGACATCCTGATTTTAATTAATGTATGCTACCATGATTTCTCTGTCAGCCTTGAGGACGACCCAGGTGAAAGCACCTATCAGCTGATCCTTATGAGAATAAATCATTTATTGGAAGACCTAATTTTAGGACTTTGAACTGTTTTCATATAACAAAAAAATGCTTACTTAACTCTAAGAAGGCAGAGCGCGAATCACCCAAATCCAATCTAATTTGCGTTTCATTTTGTCAAGGTCCTAATGGGTGGACCCTGTGGAATGGGTGACTCAGCTTGCCATCAGGTATAGTCAAAGCGCACTTCCAAGGATACAAACCCATACGCTACAGTTTGATTAGATATTACATTGCACCGCTTGCCATGGTTCCTGTAATACACTCCTTCCATGTCCAGCGGAGTGGACTATAACTAGTTTTACTTTGTTCCACCGCATCAGGGTGTTTGGATTCATTCATCCTCATTGTGGGCTAATTCTGTGTGGCATAACCCATAATAGGTTTCACTCACTTCACCCTGCATTTAATCTTTATGCACGCATTGAACCATTCGGTCTTTTGCAAACTGTAAAATGGCTGACATGGAAACTACTCAGCTCGTCCAGTTGCCTTGACAACCATAATAACACAGACCGCCACGCGGCACAGCCCACTGCTAGCTCCAGTGCTTTGCTGAGCCGGCAGACTCATCCATCCTAATACACAGGTATGAGGGATCGCTTATCCGGGGAATTCGATCCTCGTTTGATTGATCACCCGTTTACCCAGACATTCACGTGGTGACACACTATTTTGCCATTTATGATTAATCTATTGGGGGTTGAAAAAGCCTTAGATGCCTGCTACGTGGCCGTACCTCACACGAGGAAGCTACAGAGAGCACCAACCACAGTAATGTATGGGTTTTTGGCAGGAGGGCAGTTTACGTTTTCTGTGGGTATGTTGGACGCCACGGCCCACAGGCATTGCTTGACCATTAGCCACGACAAGTTTGAAGCTCGACCCCGAGCCATGTCAAGTTTGTCTAGCTTGGAATCTCATCATTAGCATCATACTACCACGCTATTAAATACTATTATGAGTGACTCTGAGTGACAGGGTTCCTACTATTTTGTACCAATAGAAAGCCGGCTTTCCCAACCAGAGACCCATTGTTATGCCTGTCACTAATTCGGGTAATTTCTGACAGATTATGGGCCTCATTACACGGACGGCGGTAAGGGTTTACTGGTACCGGTAAGGGTACCAGTGCAGGTAAACCCTTACCGCCTTACTACGAGGTCCCTTTGCGGGACCCTAACTTAACGGCTGGTTTTACCGGCCGTTAAGGACGGGACCCGCAAAGGGACCTAGGAGGTAATTACGGTACCGCAATTTGCGGTACTGTAATTACCGCCTTCCCCATTCCCATTGAGCCCTATGGGGGCAAAAATGGGAATGGGGAAGGGCCATGGTGACTGGGGAATTACCGCCCCCACACACCTTGGAATAGGAACTCGGTAAAATACCAGCGGCAACCATGGCGCTAATAGCGCCATGGTTACCACCGTCCGGGTAATGAGGCCCATGTCAAGTCATGGACAATGTCCACGAGGGATATGTTTTAACTAGTATCACTGTCTCTCACAACAGCAGGAATCCATCATTCATGTAGTGGTTCTTTGACGCAGGCGTTGTCCACTCACAGGTAAGCATTTTTATTTACCCATTTAGCCTTTATCGATGTATGAAATAAGTGGCGTTCCACTAAATAATGGCCCTGTGTATTGCAGATACCAGATACACACTATTTCGAAATGATTTCTGGAGTGCACAAATCTTACCATGCACGATAAGTTGTTTATGCCCACTGAGGCTCTCTGCGAAGCAATTCTCAAGCAGGAATGCTTTTCTTTTTTGTTGTATAAATAAATACCCATATAAAGACCCCCCTCTCACTCACAGCTCCACATTTGTTTTTTGTAGACCATCAGAGGAGATCCCATTTATTGAGAGCCCATTCCAATTGACCAAACCTATATGTTTACTGTCCCCAATTAGGTAATCACATTAAACATTTTTGGGTCACAGTATGTTCGGGCTTGCACTGATCATCATTTTTCATTATATATATATACACACGTGTCTACCTGGATAGATCAGGGAATTGCCAGGCGCCCTTCATTATATTATTCTCAATATCTTTCCTCCACCCCTCCTAGGTGAACACTGCAGTGATGTGGCTCAGGCGGCTTTGTTTTCCTTAATACTGTTTTCACCTCTCTGCTGAAGTAATGTCTCCCCCTTCTCAATAACAATATTCAACTCGCTACCCACACCCCTCTACCACCTATTCCTTCACCTCGATGATGTGCCACCACTTGTCCGATAATATTTAATTTACCCCCACCTTCCAATAGCCTTTTAAGCAACCTTCTGGTTATTTCTCTTTTAAAATGTCTGGCTATTTCTTTCCCAAGCCCTCTGGATATGTCTTCCCTCAGCCCTCTGAGACATTCTCCTTACAGTTCTCTGGGTCCTTTCTTCTCATAGCTATCTGGTTATTTTGCCTCCCAGCTCTCTGGGTATTTCTCCTCCAAACCATCTGAATCCTTCCAAATATAGCCCTCCATGGATGTCTCCTTCTATCCCACTGCAGCTATCTACTACATGCTCTGCAGGTCTTTCGCCTCCCTGCCCACTGGGTTTATTTTTCTCATTCCTCCAGGGTCTGGATTTCCATACCCTCCTGAGCAACCTCTGCAGCACTCAGTCTTCTTCTTACCCCATCCTTTAGGACCACTTCTCCAGCCTCCTGAATCCTGTTATTCCCAGGCTGCAAGTGCTCTTCTCCTGCCTTTTGTCTCCTGTTCTTGCTCCCGCTCCTTCTCCACCCCTTCTCTAAATCCTTTTGTTCACCTCTATAGTCAGCTATGATTAAGCTCTTCCCATGTCCTTCTGCTACAGGCTCTGATTTGTACAGGTGTTTGGTTCTGCCTTGCAGACTATTTCTTGTGTAAGGGAACAATTGTGTGCTGATGGGCTGCACCCTTAGGGATGGTTTGAAGCCCTAAAGTAGGACTTAGGTTGGCTCTTTCCTCCCCTTAGCAGTCCTTCGACTGTCTGCTACACCCTAACCTTGCGCTTGCGATGGATTCCCTTAACCTAACTTTTCTTTGCTGTACGATTATGGAGACATTGGGAGGTGACTAATGGATTGCTCCAATTGTATATCCTGGTTCAAGACCTGCACTTTTGCACTGTGACTTTATGGCATATTTCTATACACGGGCGAAGGGAGTATTGTACAGGCATGTACTGCTCTCTGAGATCAATGATCCCTCACGATTTGCTTAAAGGGCCATTTACCCAACTGGAGGGAGACATACCCGCGTTTGTCTATCGATTCTAATAATTGGGCCGTAGTATAATCACACTAAGACCATAGACAAAGCCATTTGGTGAGACCTACAGACTCATTTTGTGTGACCCAGGAACAGCATTTATTCTAAGCCCTGTTATGATTTCGCAAAAGCCATCTCTCCCTCTGCCCAGCGCCACACACAGTGAACCCTGCCAACCCCCTCCTCCACCTCCTTCTGGCAGCTGGGCTTAGACCCATTTGTCACGGAAGCCCTTGGCCATGTATTGTTGCAAATACTCAGTATCCTTCTCTCTTCCTCTGATCTCATTGCCCTGTGTGTGACCAGGACATAATAATAATGGAAACGTGCATGCCCTGTGACATAATGGTATAAAACAGACGGGTTACAAACATGGCTGTCACCAGTGCCACACTGTCATTTTGTAATGTGGATTTGCAGAAGGTTCCGTCAAATGTATGGACCACCAATCCCTGTGATGTAGAATTATTAGAAGAAGTGAACCCCATAGGAATAAAACTGAAGCCAGGAGCAGTGCTGCCTAGAGTGAAACAGTACCCTCTACCGAGAAAAGCAGTGGAGGGAATACAAGAAACAATAAATGCATTGCTCCAGCAAGGTATTATTGTCCCTTCCAACTCCCCATGCAATACTGCGATTTATCCGATAAAAAAAAGTAAGAGGGCGGACGGTGGGGGCGTGGAGGATGGTGCAGGACCTTTGCCCTCTTAATGATATTGTTCAAAAGGAATTCCCAATTGTCCCAAACCCAGCATCCATCTTGTGCAGAATCCCAAAGAAGGCAACCCATTTCATTGTGGAGGATTTGAAAAATTCCTTTTTCTCTGTGCCCCTCGACCCAGATTCACAATACATGACAGCATTCACTCTAGGGGGAGAAGGTACCAACATTGTAGTTTACCCCAGGGATACTGTATGAGTCCCAGCTTTTTCAACAGAATATTGCACACACACCTCGGAAACATTGCTGTTCAAAGCACAATAATTCAGTATGTAGATGATCTACTAATATGCAGTGAGGGAGAAGACATGTGCAGGAAGGATTCCGTCCAAGTCCTCACCCTGTTGGCCCACAAGGGATACAAGGTATACAAAAGCAAACTCCAAAAATGCCATACAGAAGTATTGCACCTGGGACAATTGATCTCAAAAGATGGAAAAGGAATAATACCTGATAGGGCCGCAACAGTAAGAGCAACAGCAAGACCCCACGCAGTGAAGGACATGCAAAAATTCCTCGGCATATGTAATTACTGCCGGGCATGGATATTAGATTATGCTGCCTACACACGACCATTACTACAGGGGTTCAAGGAAGCACAAAAAGAAAACAAAACAATAATATGGACACTGTAAATGGACACAGCTTTCACCACACTAAAAGACCTGATTTGCACAGCACCCGTCCTCTCTACCCCTGATCATGACCGGGAATTCTACTTGTTTTCCCACTCAGATGGAACATTAATGAGTGCCGTGCTGACACAAAAACATCACAGGGACACAAGCCACTAGCATACTACAGCGGAACACTTGACTCTGTTATGCGAGGGCACTTTGCTTGCAAACAAGCTCTTGCTACAGCTGCCTTTGCCATCAAAAAAGATCCATCATGATGGGATGTTCTGCCACCTTGTTTGTGGAACATTCCCTGTTTGCAATACTCAAATGAACCAAATCCACACTCAAAACACAGAGAGCAACAGTATATGAGATAATAATATTGAGCCTGAACATTCATGTTGCGCACTGTAAAACAGTAAATCCAGCCACTTTTCTCACAGAACCATGTTCAGTAGAAGACATACTTTTCTCACAGAACCATGTACGGTAGAAGACATGCAGAATCATGATTGTGCCACATATGAGAGGGAAGTGGGTGACATTCCCAAAGCAAATGAAAATGCATTAAGTGAAGGCGAAGTGTATTTTGTAGACGGATCAGCTTCAATTTGTCCAGAAACAGGTGAAAAACATGTTGTAGCAGCAGTAGTGAGACTGGCGGAAGGAGAGTATGAAATATTGGTGCAAAAACATATGCCCATGCACTATTCAGCACAAGCTGCCGAGTAAGTAGCACTGATAGAAGCACTTAAAGCAGCTAAAGGTTGTACCGTGACAATTTACTCAGACTCAGCATATGTAACCACTACGGTACATGCTGTGTTGTCTCGATGGAGAAGAAGGGAGTTCGGAAGAGCATATGGCTCCCCAGTAAAACACGCAGAATTTTTAAATGAATTTATAAAGGCACTTGCAGAACTATCAGCAGTAGCACTGGTAAAATACCACACCCACACAAACAGTGACGAAATCTCACTAGGAAACGCGACAGCTGACACTGAAGCTAAAAAGGCAGCATACTGTTTGAAAACATTACATACCGAAGTGGAGGAACAAAAAGAAGACGGGTATAATGAATTACCAATAGCGCAGGTAATAGAACTACAAAAGAGAGCCCCACCAGAACAACAGGATTTATGGATAAAAAGTGGTTGTACACAATCACCAACAGACCTCCTTTGGAGAAAAAATGCGACAGAGAAAGTAGTAATGCCTGTCGAGTTTTGCAAATAGCGTATCAACAGTTGCATTTCCCTGCGCACACAACAAAACAGCACATAGCTGCAGATATTCAGGAGGATTGGTTTGTTCCAAGCACCCAAGAATACCTGACCAAAATGTCTGTTGAATGTGTAACATGCCAAACATACTGCTCAGGAATGACTCTTCGCAAATTGTGTGGAACGTTACCGCGCCCCATTGGGCCTTTCTGTGAACTACACATTGATTATGCAGACATGGGAGAAAGATGCAATGGAGCAAGGTACTTAATAGTGGTGGTCGGCCCCTTTTCACGTTGGGTGGAATCAGGACCTTGTGCACATCTAGACATGAAATGCGCAGTGAAATTCTTGGTGAGAGAAGTGTTCTCACGTTGCGTTGGGGGATATGTGACGTCATTCACTGTATTGCTCACCAAGAGTGCACGGATAATTATTTATCTCCAGTACATTTGCAGAGCAAAGAAAATACTTTGAACGCAGGTAGACGGAGCAATACCTCACAACCAGAAACGCAGTTAGCAAAATAATGAGCACTTATGTGGCTATTTATTCATAGCTAAGAAGCAACAAGTGATAAAAACAGAAATAAATCACAGAGAAGATAGAGAATTCAAAAGAAAATACATCACCATGGGCGTAACTGAATCCCTCATCTCACCAGAAGTGGCTGGAAGACCCCAGTAACAGCCAGGCAGAGAGCACAACAGCCCACAGGAAGGTCAGAACAAGGCGTCCCCCCTCCGACTGAGGTCTTTGTGTTTTTTCCACCTGACCTTTCCAGAGCTTCCCATATATACATGCCCTCCTCAAAAAGGGGTGGCAATTTCTCGAAACTTCTGGCATTAGCACATGCGCATTGCTGAGTGACCGTCGGTTGCCGTCCGGATCAACCAACAGTAACCCCCAAGGAGCAAAGCTTCCCTCTTCTAAAACACCAAGGAAAACAATTCCATAACTCATAGCAAGACATCACAAAACCAGCTTTCCCAGCACAATGTCCTTGACTGAGGTCTGCATACCAGGCTCAGCAACGAATAACATTGAAAGCATGTCTTTTAGCAAAGCAAGTGCAGTTTTCACTGAGGCATGGAATAAATATTAATTATAGCTCTGAGTGCCCCCAGAATGCACTGCGCATCAGCGTCATGGTTTAGCTCAAGCATAACATTCACTCCGACAACAGAACGCATTTTGTTAATGATCTATTCAAAGAAGTGACTGCATTATTAGGAATAAAACATAACATGTGTTCGATTTATCACCCACAAGCTAACAGATTTGTCGAGAAGATCAACGGACTACTTAAGAGCAGATTATCAAAATTGTGTCATACCCTAAAGAAAAATTGGGTGTATTGCCTACCTTTAGCATTGTTCCAACTCCGCACACAGCCTAGCAAAGACCACCACTTGTCACTGCATGAAATAGTGACAGGAAGGCATATGCAAACACCTATTTCCCCAGTAAGGAGAGTGTCAGATGCCCATACAACAGCAATGATCTTGGGGGAAGAGTTTAAAGAATACATAACACAGTTAACACGGGCAGTAAGGAGTATTGCCAAGCAAATAGCACCACTCTTCACACAAACTGAGGGAACAGACACGACAACAGCAGCTGCAGTTCGCAATTATGTCAGGAAGTGGAATTCTCCAAGATTTCATGGCCCTTATGAGGTGATATACTGTACATCTTTGGCGGTGAAGGTAAAGGGCCTGAAGTATTGGATCCATCTGTCTGACATTAGGAAAGCACATGACAGTGTAGCACCACAAACAGTAGTGCCAAAGGAACATGACGTGGCAGTACTGTGATGAAAGTAACACAACAGGGATATAAGGAAAAGTGCTACCATAAATATCGATGAGGATACTGCACATTTCTTTTTATGAGTGATGGAAGAAAACAAAAAGAAATGTCAACAATGGAAATGCATGATGTATAACTGAACTCTTTCTCTCTCTCTCTCTCTCTCTCTCTCACTCTCTCTCTCTCTCTCTCTCTCTCTCTTTCTCTCTCCCGCTCCCTCTCTCCTTTGTTCTCTTTCTCTTGAATAAAGCATCTCAATGTATATTATAGTATTACAGGACCTGAATGTGTACTTAACACACCTTTATTCCACTCTGTAGGAGCAACAATGGCCTAGACGAGCCTTCTGAATACAGAGAGAAGAGAGTTAGATAGCAGTAGGGACAATGTTAGTGCCAGTAGGGCTTATTCCTATAACTGCAATATAGGATGGAGTAAAATTGATATGGCACTACAATGTTTCTGCAAATCTAACCACGTTATACAAAAACCGCACGATTACCATCATGACTCATCTTTAGTGAATGCTAGTGACAATTTAATGTATATTTATGCTAATGAACAACAGACACCACACATTCAATTACAGACAACCTTCAAACCTACCTCAAGTGTTGAATGTATGCATACCAAGCCCCAACCTATCACATTACCTACTCTTCCAATGGCGCAGTATCGGAAATATAATGATTATGTGGAACTGTTGATCAGAGGTATTTTTCCTATTTATTTTCAGAATGCTATACATGCCCATAATAGCCGAGTGGGGAAAGGGAGGAGGAAAAGGGCCATACAGCAACATAAGTATGATGCTTATCATGGCTTGGGATTAGATGCAATTGAAGACCCCCGTCACCTAGAACAATCTAACAAATGGTACTCAGATATGAGTACCACTGGCAAGCAGGCCACTAATGAGAGTTGCTATGTCTGTTCGCTGATCCCTCATGCATCAGGAACACCAAAAATGTTAATGCCACAGGAAACCCCCATGGTGAAGCCCAGTGTCTCCTTCATCTTCATTGTGTAGAATTCGAAGTACCTTCCAGGCACACACAGTAAAACTGCAGCTACAACCTCCTGATGACAAAGTATGTAAGAAGAAACGACAAGGTGCAACATGTTTTGAAGAGATATTTTTTTTAAATAAAAGGAACTATGTTTACTGAAAGCATATGGCATGATGCAACAGTGATGTGCAAGGCTGAAGCACTATGAGAGCAAATACGTGGGGGTAGAGTCAAAGGCTTCCCAAGCCAATAGCGTGACAGGAGGTCGCTATAGCCTTGCAAAAGGAGCTAGATAACTGCTAACTCAGAACAAAGAATCACCGTGGATGAATAAAACATTATAAATTTATTAAACAGGAAGACATTTTTGTGCCATAATCTGGCATATATGCATACATTAAATCTGCATTGTGAAGGATTAGTATACAGTGGTGACAGTCTATTTTATGTGTTGTTTTATATCACAACACATTGACGTTGTCGACACTTAAGTTTGTGTTTCTGGTTCGGTTGATAGCTGACAAGGGCAGAAGCTGATAGAGATGGAAAAGCGCTGCACTGAAAATACCGAACTGTCTTCAGGACTTGGAGGTCGAGTTCAGACCGGATGAATGAGTGAGATGTCGTCCTATGGTAAAAGAGGCTGTGTTAAAAACGGTGAGAATAGAGTATCCACTAATGGTGAGAAGGGCAAGGCAAACGGACCTACCGTGTGGACGTTGATAGGCGCCATGGCTGTTTGAGTGAATAGCGGCTGCTGGAGTTAGCGGCCGGGGGGGGACGATCTGCAAATGTCAGAGGCCCCAGTCTAAGTAAAAGAAGGTCAAAAAATTGATACGAAATAATCATAAGGCAGTGGCTACAACAAGGACTAACTCGTGCTGCTATGTCCAGTGAGCGGCCGTGACTCAGAGTTTGTAGATGAGGAGTGCTCGAGTCAACAAGTGAGTGGGAGTTGCAGTACTGATAATTAGTGGGGAGTCCGTGACTGCGTGGTGCTGGGATATGCAGGTGGTGTACAGAGGTACCTAGCCTAAGTACAGAGGACAAAACCACGAGTGAAACGTTGGGATATGGTTGTGACCAGAGAAGGTGGTACCAGCAGCGCGGGGAATTACGGATCTTACCTGTACGTGAGACAGGAAAAAGAGCTGTGTCGCTGCTGTCGGTTGCGCTGGACTGACTGCGCATGTCAGGAGTTTAAAACGAGGCCGTAGTGCCTGCAGGGACTGCGCATGCGTCTGGGGATAGTGTAAGGGGTGGGAGCAGTCGCACTGAATGCGTCGGTATGCACGTATATTTAGGTCATGTGTATATTGGTGCGTGCACTGAAAGAGTCATGAATTGATCATGGGCGAAAAAATTAATTAATATTGGCACCATTTGCAACATGCATTATTATTCCATGAAATATCCATGAGGAAATCAAGTTAAAGGCTATTGAGCGAATATTGTCGAGTCGCTAGGTACATGTTACATACAATGCTGGCACTGCAAAATTACAAAACATGTGTTGCAGTAAAGCGACGTGAGTCATCAATAACATAGTTACCAGAAAAAACAGTTCAAAATTTCTGTATCGTTTCTGTGCTGGTAAATTAAGGACATGACTATACAACAGTAATGAAAGGAGTCATGGGTTGCAGTAAATCACAGACAAGTGCCAGAAAAAGATGAATCACGAAAAAAGATAGGAAATTGTTACAGGTGTGACCAGAACATCATGGATGTATACAAAAGAAAAACCTATTTGAAAAACCTCAGGGAGACTGACAGTTGGAGGGAGCTTGTTCTGGTAGTGGAAGAAAGCCCATGGGAATTTAAGTGGGTCAGAGCACAGGGGGGTGAACCGCACTTTTACTTATTAAAGAACAGGTTCCATTCGATGGCGATGTTAAGACCCTGTCTTACAGAGTCCAGACGATAAATCCATTTTTGCTCGAGTTTACGAAGGGCAAGATCCCTGTTGCCTCCGCGGAAGGGGTTGCCTACTGTTTGCAATATTGCCCAGAAGATGTCGTTGTGAGTGTGATTCATCATCTTGAAATGTGCCACTAGTGGTTTGTCTTCTGTTTGGTTTCGTACGCTGGAGCGGTGTTCACAGATCCGTTGTCGAATTTCTCTCTTGGATTTGCCTATGTAAATAAGATCACAGGGGCATTTGATGATATATACGGACCATTTGGTTTTGCAGTTGGTAAATGAGTTAAAGGTCCACTGTTTTCCTTTCAGATCAATGGTCTTGAGGTTAGCCGTGAGGTTACAGACGGAACAATTGCCGCATTTGAAGTGGCCTTTGACGGGTGGGAGGTTCCACAGTGTGGTTTGGGTACTGTCTGGGGCATCTCCTTCTGTGTACGTATGTACAAGTCGGTCTTTCAGGTTGCGACTTCGTTTGAAGGCAAATCTTGGTTTTTCCGGTTTAAAAGATTCTGTTTGTAGCTTGTCCCAGTGTTTTAGAACTGCCTTTTTAATTGAGTTACTCAAGGGGGTGAAAGTGGTGACGCAAGTCATTTTAGAGTTGGATTGATCTCTGACGGTGGGAGTGAGGCAGGCCTTGCGAGTAGTATGTTTGACTCTTTTTCTAGCTTGACGAATGATGTGGCTGGGGTATCCCCGTTCTTTTAGACGGGTAGCGAGTTCTTTACTCTTAGATTCGTATTCAGTTAATGTAGAGCAATTACGTCTGATGCGTAAGAATTGGCCATAGGGTAAGTTGGTTTTCAACCCTAGAGGGTGGAAGCTGGAGTACTCTAGTAGAGTGTTTTTGGATGTGGGTTTACGATATAAAGTGGTGCTGAGTGAATGGTTTGGATTCTTGGATATTGTTAGATCCAGAAAAGGAATCTGATGCTGACTATAATCCATGGTAAATTTAATGCACTCGTTTTGTGAGTTTAACCACAACAAGAACACATGAAGATTGTCTTCGGTCCCTTTCCAAATCATGAACACGTCATCAATATATCTTAGCCAACATCCGATCGAGTCTTTGAAGGTATTGTGTATGTTGTAGATGGAGTTCTTCTCAAAAGTGTCCATGAACAAGTTGGCCACGTCCGGGGCGAAAGTAGCCCCCATGCTAGTCCCGTGGCATTGTTGGTAAAAAGAGTGTTTGAAAACTTACCTAGACGACAGGATAACAAGAGATCCACCCACCGCCTTTCTCCTTGAGTGCACCCGCCTAGCTCTCACAGAAAACTACTTCATTTTCAAACACTCTTTTTACCAACAATGCCACGGGACTAGCATGGGGGCTACTTTCGCCCCGGACGTGGCCAACTTGTTCATGGACACTTTTGAGAAGAACTCCATCTACAACATACACAATACCTTCAAAGACTCGATCGGATGTTGGCTAAGATATATTGATGACGTGTTCATGATTTGGAAAGGGACCGAAGACAATCTTCATGTGTTCTTGTTGTGGTTAAACTCACAAAACGAGTGCATTAAATTTACCATGGATTATAGTCAGCATCAGATTCCTTTTCTGGATCTAACAATATCCAAGAATCCAAACCATTCACTCAGCACCACTTTATATCGTAAACCCACATCCAAAAACACTCTACTAGAGTACTCCAGCTTCCACCCTCTAGGGTTGAAAACCAACTTACCCTATGGCCAATTCTTACGCATCAGACGTAATTGCTCTACATTAACTGAATACGAATCTAAGAGTAAAGAACTCGCTACCCGTCTAAAAGAACGGGGATACCCCAGCCACATCATTCGTCAAGCTAGAAAAAGAGTCAAACATACTACTCGCAAGGCCTGCCTCACTCCCACCGTCAGAGATCAATCCAACTCTAAAATGACTTGCGTCACCACTTTCACCCCCTTGAGTAACTCAATTAAAAAGGCAGTTCTAAAACACTGGGACAAGCTACAAACAGAATCTTTTAAACCGGAAAAACCAAGATTTGCCTTCAAACGAAGTCGCAACCTGAAAGACCGACTTGTACATACGTACACAGAAGGAGATGCCCCAGACAGTACCCAAACCACACTGTGGAACCTCCCACCCGTCAAAGGCCACTTCAAATGCGGCAATTGTTCCGTCTGTAACCTCACGGCTAACCTCAAGACCATTGATCTGAAAGGAAAACAGTGGACCTTTAACTCATTTACCAACTGCAAAACCAAATGGTCCGTATATATCATCAAATGCCCCTGTGATCTTATTTACATAGGCAAATCCAAGAGAGAAATTCGACAACGGATCTGTGAACACCGCTCCAGCGTACGAAACCAAACAGAAGACAAACCACTAGTGGCACATTTCAAGATGATGAATCACACTCACAACGACATCTTCTGGGCAATATTGCAAACAGTAGGCAACCCCTTCCGCGGAGGCAACAGGGATCTTGCCCTTCGTAAACTCGAGCAAAAATGGATTTATCGTCTGGACTCTGTAAGACAGGGTCTTAACATCGCCATCGAATGGAACCTGTTCTTTAATAAGTAAAAGTGCGGTTCACCCCCCTGTGCTCTGACCCACTTAAATTCCCATGGGCTTTCTTCCACTACCAGAACAAGCTCCCTCCAACTGTCAGTCTCCCTGAGGTTTTTCAAATAGGTTTTTCTTTTGTATACATCCATGATGTTCTGGTCACACCTGTAACAATTTCCTATCTTTTTTCGTGATTCATCTTTTTCTGGCACTTGTCTGTGATTTACTGCAACCCATGACTCCTTTCATTACTGTTGTATAGTCATGTCCTTAATTTACCAGCACAGAAACGATACAGAAATTTTGAACTGTTTTTTCTGGTAACTATGTTATTGATGACTCACGTCGCTTTACTGCAACACATGTTTTGTAATTTTGCAGTGCCAGCATTGTATGTAACATGTACCTAGCGACTCGACAATATTCGCTCAATAGCCTTTAACTTGATTTCCTCATGGATATTTCATGGAATAATAATGCATGTTGCAAATGGTGCCAATATTAATTAATTTTTTCGCCCATGATCAATTCATGACTCTTTCAGTGCACGCACCAATATACACATGACCTAAATATACGTGCATACCGACGCATTCAGTGCGACTGCTCCCACCCCTTACACTATCCCCAGACGCATGCGCAGTCCCTGCAGGCACTACGGCCTCGTTTTAAACTCCTGACATGCGCAGTCAGTCCAGCGCAACCGACAGCAGTGACACAGCTCTTTTTCCTGTCTCACGTACAGGTAAGATCCGTAATTCCCCGCGCTGCTGGTACCACCTTCTCTGGTCACAACCATATCCCAACGTTTCACTCGTGGTTTTGTCCTCTGTACTTAGGCTAGGTACCTCTGTACACCACCTGCATATCCCAGCACCACGCAGTCACGGACTCCCCACTAATTATCAGTACTGCAACTCCCACTCACTTGTTGACTCGAGCACTCCTCATCTACAAACTCTGAGTCACGGCCGCTCACTGGACATAGCAGCACGAGTTAGTCCTTGTTGTAGCCACTGCCTTATGATTATTTCGTATCAATTTTTTGACCTTCTTTTACTTAGACTGGGGCCTCTGACATTTGCAGATCGTCCCCCCCCGGCCGCTAACTCCAGCAGCCGCTATTCACTCAAACAGCCATGGCGCCTATCAACGTCCACACGGTAGGTCCGTTTGCCTTGCCCTTCTCACCATTAGTGGATACTCTATTCTCACCGTTTTTAACACAGCCTCTTTTACCATAGGACGACATCTCACTCATTCATCCGGTCTGAACTCGACCTCCAAGTCCTGAAGACAGTTCGGTATTTTCAGTGCAGCGCTTTTCCATCTCTATCAGCTTCTGCCCTTGTCAGCTATCAACCGAACCAGAAACACAAACTTAAGTGTCGACAACGTCAATGTGTTGTGATATAAAACAACACATAAAATAGACTGTCACCACTGTATACTAATCCTTCACAATGCAGATTTAATGTATGCATATATGCCAGATTATGGCACAAAAATGTCTTCCTGTTTAATAAATTTATAATGTTTTATTCATCCACGGTGATTCTTTGTTCTGAGTTAGCAGTTATCTAGCTCCTTTTGCAAGGCTATAGCGACCTCCTGTCACGCTATTGGCTTGGGAAGCCTTTGACTCTACCCCCACGTATCTGTATACTTCTCAACCCTCTCGAGTCAGGCCCCCTAAAAAAGAGGGTTCGCCCATTTTCTTTTCTCTGCACTATGAGAGCAGCCAGATGAGAGACTGAAATGGATGGAAGACCCGTGTGCAGGAATATGGTCAAAACACATCACAAAGCTCACTTGGATTACAGCTCTTGAGAAGCCAATAAAAATACAGCATGAAGACGCATTTGAACTTTGCTTTTGTGGAGAAGGAAAAGTTGCCCTGGGATCAAACAAACACTGTATTAGAACACTTGTAATTCCTGATATGTGAAAAGGAACAGCTGCTCTGATGGACAATATTTCAGATGTGGCAACCAGGCATATTTGCACCTCCTGCAATCATGGACAAGCGATTGTGCTCTGGCCTCACTGCATTCTGTCCTGATGGTGATCCCAGAAAGCCATGTTCAGGGTGAGAGGGTGCCCACTGGGTTGTTGCTGGCACCCCAGGCAACGAAAGAAGAGCCCCTTGTCTATAATGAGCTATCATAAAACCAGCTGCGAGGTCAGGTATTGCGCAGAAAGAGAGCATCCAACTACCTCTCTCAAGACACTTCCAACCTCCTGGTTCAGATACCTGACCAATACAAATTGTTCAATTCAGCAGCGACATTTTTTGCATCACCGATACCAAGCATCCAAGCTCAAGCAAATGCCAAATGGCTCCAAATAGTGAGATGGGAGCTGATCCAACTGGCCAATGATACGAGAGAGGGGTTCAACATCATCAAGGTGGATCTAAAAGCCTTACGGATGATGACGATGCAAAACCGCTACATCCTCGACCTTCTTACAGGAATGGAGGCAGTGTTTACTGAAAAAATCGGTAGCGCATGTTGCACTTTCATACCTTCGTCAGATGGTGACAACGGGACACTATCACATGTAATTGCTGCTGTACATGATCTTGGAGTGAGAATTTAAAAAATACGGAGGAATACAACCCGGTGACCCGTTCGATGCAGTATTTGACTGGTTACCATCATGGCTTGGGATGGCAATGAAGATGCTGGTCCCCATCATTGTTTTCCTGCTGCTGATTTTCTGTGTGTGCCAGGTAGGGATTCGATGTTGTGCTGAAGCAATTCCTAGTAGTGCTATGATGATGGTGTCAGTCGGTAACCCAACTAAGGTGCCTCACGATATTAGCAAAGCACAAGTACATACAGGTGAAATCAATGAACCCAAATACAGTATGATCGCAGTGTATGACACAGGAGATATAGTGGATAATCTGTGGCATACAACCATTGATGAGCCCCAAGACATAGAGAACCATCAGGAGGTATGGGTGGACCTGGCTGCGGATGGGGGTTGTATTTATATGACATGCACTCCCGAAGAATATGCTAGGAGGGATGAAAGCTTGCAACATGTATGCCAATAAAAGGGACTCCAGCATGGGATGCAGCAGTGAAGAAAGCAGAAGAACGCAGAAACAGTGGTCAAAGATATTAGTTACATTAGTAGTAACGAAACGGGGGAATGTAAGGATGGAAATGTCTTTTCAGACACCCTGACATTCCTACGTGAAATGGATCTCGTGTTTACCGAAGTGGAGGCAGATGTCCCCACATTTGTCTATCGATTCTAATAATTCAGCTGTAGTATAATCACAAAAAGACGATAGACAAAGCCATTTGGTGAGACCTACAGACTCCATTTTGTGTGACCCAGGAACGGCATCTTTTTCTAGGCCCTGTTATGATTTTGCAAAAGCCATCTCTCCCTCTGCCCTGTGCCAACCCCCTCCTCCACCTCTTCCTGGCAGTTCCGCTTAGATCCATTTTTCACGGAAGCACTTGGCCATGTATTGTTGCAAATACTCAGTATCCTGCTCTCTTCCTCTAAGCTCATTGCCCTGTGTGTGACTGGGGAAAGCTCTGGCCTGCGCGTCCATCCGTCTCCACAAATCTGCCTGTGCCACCGACCCCCACCTTTGGAAGTTACAGTGTACAGACCCTTTGCCCACATTCCTCTCACCCACTTTGAAGAAATTGCTGGATGACCCTTCCCCTCCAGACTTCCCTCAATGGCCCATCATATACCTAATCCTGTGTGACCATATATCCTTCTGCAAAACCAACACCCATCTATCCACTCGTCTGAATCGTGAAGCACCAGGGGGAGCAGATCAGGAATAAAGGTCTTGAAGATAAGACATCTGAAATGAGGGCACACGGTACCCGTTCCCCCTATAAAGATGTGGGTCAGAATGCACATATATCAATCCACATTTTGTGGCCTCCTCCATTAGAATAACGACTCCATGTCTAACATTATTCTTTGCATGCCAATGGCAATTGTGTAGTTTAGATTAGCTAGAAGAATAACATCTTGTGAACAAAGTTCGACCTTCACCCTGTGGAGATGAGCCCAGCTGACCCACGTGTTGCGAGAGTGACACCCACGCCACAGCCAATCCTGCGCGGTCAGTGCCTACAGTTCCATATAGTACTGATAATTTAACTCAATGATATTGTAGAGTTGTGTATTTGGAATATGATGTCATCAATGATGATATTTCTCCTTATAATGTGCTTCCTGTGTAAATGTTGGTAGAGCGATCTCTGGCCAGCAGAGTTTTCTGCATGCACGTCTTTATTGATATAACTTTGTTCAACTTGCAATCTTTCTCATGGTCTCATTCGCTACCGGGGTGCATCCTTTATTTGGTTTTTATTCTGTATCATGTTAGGAACAGGCGCCTTTAACATGCATTGAAGGTGGGAACCTTACAAGTCTCTGCTTCCGCCGCATTGCATGTTAGGGGTATCCAAGGGATCCTCCCCATGCTGCCAATGGGACCAGTATCACCTGTACTGTGGATCCTCTTGACCCCCTTCATGAATCCCAAATGCACCAGCAAGTTCAGTCCAGGCCTTCTTCACACCATACAGAACTCGTGAATCAACCCAGGAGCTTACTGTGTCCCTCTTTGGTGGCCTAGCCTGAATACTCTAGTGTAGAGTAAAACTGTTTTTGTCACAACTGATTTCCTTTCCTTGTTCTCCGCTCAATTTTATTCTAAATGCACCTTTCTAGATCTTGCATAACTCCTTCAATTTACCAGCTAGAGACTTAATTTCACTTCCATATTGTATTTCACACGTTTTTATAAGAAAGCGTTTGGGTAATTTCAGGCAGGAATTGCAAAAGTGCAAAGATTCACACATGTCATTTTGCTGCAATCTGTTTTAAACTTCCACTCATTTTCGAACTGTATGCTCTTGGTTATTCATTCTTTGTGATTGTTAGTATACTTGCTTTGTTGCTTTAGTGAGGAATTATATTTGTGTCAAGGTTTTTAACACACATTCATCATTTCCGAGTGTCATTTTATAACATTGCAATCCGTTTTTCTCTCTTATTTGGAGAGGGAAGGTCAGATTTGAATTCTGCTTCCTATTTGTCATTCCTGATCAGTGATCGAAGTGAGGGGGAGCAAATGGGAGCGGTGCTCTCTACTTTTTTTTTTTCTCACTTACCATTCCTATACTTTTAAAAAAAAAAGAAACCGCTCCGGAGCGCTCCTTTTAAAGTAAAAGTATAGGTACGGTGTATGGAGAAGTTGGCTGCACTGCACACTGTCTGATGCAGGCTGCTGCTGTGGTAGACTGGCATGCAGAGCCTTGGCCCACGCCTGCGCATTGAGCAGCAGTGCCGTTCATTTCAGCACGTGCCCTCAGTATGCGCAAGCGTGGGCCAAGCTGTGAGTGACCAGGCAGCCTCTCTTGTTGGACTCCAGTCCTAGTGGATTTCTTTACCTACTGCTGCCGCTGCTAGCATGTATGTAATGAGGTGGTCGCAGGCGCCGTGGGTTGGGACTGGAGAGAGGGACAGTTCAGTGCAGTCCCTCTCTCCTGAGTCCCGGCGGCCCCAGCATATTTACTGCAGAATCTGGAAGGCGGGCTGGCAGGGAGGTCAGGGTCGGGACTCGGGAGAGAGGGACGGTTCTTTGCCGTCCCTTTCTTCCGACCCCAGCTTATTTTGCAGGGAATGCGGGCGTTTTTTGAGGAGGCACCACACCTTGTAAACCATGTCCTTTACAAAGGGCTTCTCAGTGTGTGCCATCAGTCCACCGGGTGCTTACCGTCCTACTCCCATTCCTTGTTTTAAGTGGATCCGTGTTAATTCTTTTTTTACAGAAGTTTGATGATCTTCTTTCAGGTCACTTGTCATCGTGAAATTCGTCTACCTCCACCTGTGTCCCCATCATAGAAAGCAATTTAATTTACAAAATGTTTACTTTCATCTTTCCAGATTTCCATTTCCCCAGTTCTATTGGGCAATCTCATGTGTGTTGACATGCCTTAGTGCCGAAATCTGCCAACCAAGGAGCCGCGTGAAAAATAAAAGTTATTCATCTTTTATTTGTGTGAGAGTCAGGATACAAAAGTCAGATTTGGCCAGAAAATGTAATGTCAACTAACTACCTACCTGGCTGCATTTTCCACACCAGCACAATGCGAATTAAAACAATGACAAATATTTAAATAAGGCGTCACTCCATGAAATAACAGAGCTTGTCTTTTACACATTTTGTTACATTGGATATTTGTGACTGCAACGTGGAACCTGTGAAAAAATGCAGAGTGAACAACAAATCGAATGCTAGAGAAATAGGCTTACTGTGGGTTTAACTGAAGTAGAACCTCAATTGAAATTTTCGCTTTTCTTGGGTCAGACGTGGAAAGCATGAGAACAGCGCAGGGTGGTCAACTTTACAAAATGGTCTTGCAGGACACTTTAGACACAGATGTGCATAAGAAGCAGTCTGGTGTACTCAGTCCCGTACAATGTCACTCGCACCAGGCCCGTTTCTAGGGGCAGGCAACCTGAGCGAGAGGCACAGTAGACGTGATTGATTGATATTCTATTTGTATTGCGCTCATACACAAGTGTTTCAGAGCGCGACGAGGCAAGGGAGAGAAACAGGGTTGAACAAAACAATGATCTTACTAGGCCCAGTGACATTGAGAACGCGCAAGTGCAGAGGGAAAGAGTAAAGTGCATGGGAGTGGGGAGGAGTGGAAAGTGCTGAGAAAAACGTAAATATTGGTAAAAGGAATTGGGGGTCATGTTCGTCAAAGTGTTAATTTCTAGTTATGTGCTATGTTTGTGGAAAAGTGTTCATGCCGCCCACAATTAACAGAATTGTGCTAGACATTTACAATGGATTCCTATGGAGTCTGCCGACTTTTGGACATAGAAAATGGCACCCTACTTTTTCTGTACATGGAGCCTGCTCCTTTATGTCCGATAACTGTTTGAGTGTATGGTGGAATTTCACACTACACTTGCTTTTGTGTTGTTGCATCATTTTCTCCGCCAAGGGAAAGGCCTGTCCTTTTCACAGTTTCATTCCTGAGTCCATTCCTTTTCCAGACTTCACCTCTGGGGGATTGCGATGCACTGCACTTTTATTATTGCCATTTCCTTAGGTAGCGTAGCGTTATTGATGGTGGATTTTCACCATACACTTGTTTTTGTTGCATCATTTTCTCTGCCAACTGTCCCAATGCTACCAGCCTTTCAGAGACACCACAGTGCTGTGTTTCCTGCACATTTACCTATACACCAGTCCACCTCAGTGTTGAGGCACATTCATTATATATGCTTGCCAGAAATGGCCAAGCAGTGGGTGCTTCAGGGCTAAACTGAGGTGTTGCGGTGGAGCTGTGAGTTGTTTAGGTGCTGACATCACATGTGCATGGTTGAGAAGCATTACTAGAGTTGCGTGCTGTCTCACATTATTTGATGACGGCCTGCACTCCAGAAGGAAGCAAAGCACAGTGCTTCAACGTTTCCATTCAGCAATAGGATGGCGCTACATTGGGTACAGTAAACACATTTTCTAAAAGTACATGTTTCTGCATCAAAATAGTGTGCGGATTTCACAGAGCCAGGCTTTCTCTCAGTACTGCACTAACAGGATGCGCTGCAGGCTGGACTTGAGAGTCATTGCTAGAGTTGTATGTTGTTCCCATAGAGTATTAACAGAGGCCCCGGTAGGGCGAGATACAAGTGGGCTGCTAGAGCTGTACATTGGCCCTGTTATGTATTAAAAAGGTTAACTAGCCTGTGAGGCGTATATGAGATGAGCTGCCAGGGCTGCATGCTGTTCCTGTATACTCATTATTTTAGGAGCTGCTACTAATTGTCAGCTGGGATAATGGTGATTTCTTGGTGCTGTTTGCCTCTGCGCTGATTTAGCACAAGGTGCAGTTAGAGCTGTGTGTTGTCTATGTGCTGTAGCAATGTGTTCTGCAGGACACGGGACTGAGGTACATTGCTAAAACTGTGTGCTGTTGAGGTGGTGCATTAACAGGGTCCGTGCCCTTACACCGTTGTGTAATGAGGAATTGAAAAGACCGGACAGGGGTGCAAGGTAAACGCATATTATTAATGAAAGATAACAGACACCTCTTCTGGCACCAAAATGGGCAGAAATGCAGTGTAGTTCCTGGGGTGTTGGTGACTCTTTAACCAGGAGACATTCATTTTAATTTTACATACTACTTACGCAAATGGCATGATCCTTGGCAGATCGCTATATTTCAGTGTAAGTCAGTTCTCTCATCTGTCAAAAGGGAAAGTTAAGAGAACCTGGTTAACACTCAAACCTACAGTGTGGTATCGTAGTATGAGTGTCAAGAAACTGTTAACCTTTGCAGAGAAAAGTCCTCATTTAGAAGAGAGTATGTACACAACGCTGCATCGAACAGCCAATAACTGAAATAACACTGACTTTCCAAATGTACACATATGTATATATTTTTATATAAGCATAAACAGCTCAGGTCATTAAATACTGTTTGCTGAGACCTATCTGTGACCAATCTCTAGTCGCGGGGTTGGATTCCATCAGGCAAACTCAGCTTTTGAACCTTCTAAGACCAATACCCTGAGTGCCATTAACGTGTCTAATAGAAATGTCTGCTACTTACAATGCTACACAAAGGGAAACGCTAATACGCAACAAGCGCTACGCAAAAGCAAGTTCTTTTTATGTTACGTCCAAGATTTGTCAAGATTAATGTAAGTTAATGCAAGGTAGACATAGTCTCACCAGCAGGTCAGTGCACCAGAGATTCTAGTATAGCGGACTATCTGTCGTTGAACCAACATTACATATTCTCCCCTGTTGCTCCCAGCCACTAAAGTAGCTTGGGCCGTCTAGAGTACTGCCCCGCACTCTGCTATGTCCTGCTATGCTATGATATTGCATCTTTCATTGCACACCATCTGCCATTCTCACACTTTCTAGGACCTTCAGGATCTGCAAGAAGTGGGTGTTTTCAAACTTAAAGGGGAGAGTTAACTGATTGTATCATTGAAGCTGCAGAATAGTCTCATTACAATGAATAATGAAGTTAGATGCCCCTAAACAAGTACGTTTGCCACTCCTCCACCGTTTTTGAAGTTAGCACCTCTTCCAACATTTTTAGAGCAGGCCACATTCCTTTTAGCAGAGAGCGTGCATTGAGATTTTAGAACTGCATAGAAATTGACATTTACAAATGTATTCAGCTAATAGTTATTTGCACCTTATAGTTTAATGATAACTGCCTTCTTTTAGTGCCTGCCCATGTCTGTGTATATGATTATATTTGCATGAAAAGCTTTTCTCAGTGCTCCTCCTCCCCCTTGGTCTC
The DNA here is from genome assembly GCF_040938575.1 of Ambystoma mexicanum. Classification (NCBI taxonomy): domain Eukaryota; kingdom Metazoa; phylum Chordata; class Amphibia; order Caudata; family Ambystomatidae; genus Ambystoma; species Ambystoma mexicanum. The sequence goes on along the minus strand of NC_090932.1, from coordinate 657,090,581 downwards.
TTGTATTGACTAGAAGAAGTCAAAAGAAATCTTCGCTAATTCTAAAGTGCTTGGGGGTCTCAAGTGGGCCCCCAGTAGCAGCCCTCATATTGACAGTCATCAGTTTTGTAACACTGCAATATATTAATTTCTCTATTTTTGATCTGGGGCTTAAAATGTGCGCTTTGCAGTGCTCAATGTGTTTTCTCTTCCCACTGGATATACAGAAGTGTTAGATAGCTGCATATCCATTTGGAAAATGGTGTGCTGTATGTGTGCAATTGAGGTGGTAAGTGATTTTGTTATGGCTGGCTAGTAGCATACAACTTGAAATGTTCATCCCAGTATTACTATCCCATACCCCACCTAGCTCTTAACACATTTTTAAGCAAGGGATTTTCATGATAAGAGTCAAGACCCAGCAAAGGTTAAGAGTATCTGTGTAAAGCAATGTCTAGAAAATGGTGTGAGTACCAAGCATATGAAGAATACTGTACCTGCGATCCCACTTGTGTGTGCATGCTCCTCGTAGTGCCCTGGTTTTTTAAACGCTCGACTTCCTATCTTTTGGAATGAGTGTGCCCTTATCAGTATTCTACTTCCTTCAACCTCAAGCTTCATTCTTTCCTGGACGCATCCTTCTCAGTATCCTACCTGACTCAAGCTTTGTAAACATTCTCTAACATGTGTATACCTGTTATTCATTCCCTAGGGATTCATCTGTCCACAAAAGAACCAGGTGACTGACATCCTGCCCAGCCAACCCAGAGGTATACAGGAGGTATCTTTTCCAGACTGCTCAGACTGCTCAAGGTAAGAGAACAAGGTTGTATATCTTCCATATGTTATTATTGATAAAGCACTTGAAGGAAACCACCATTCACAGTCTGTTTACATAGTTACTAGTCTGTCCCAAATGGCTCCTGGATGTGCATAAAGCAGCTGCAGATTGTCTATGGTGTAGCCGTTGTGGTGGTATATCTGCTTGCCTCTCAGATCTCAGATCATATGTACCCATTAACCTGACATGTTTTTGTGGGTTGTGGCCTGTAGGCTGAGATTCCACACTAAATTTGTCCAAAGGAGTAGCCATATGGCAACTTAATAAGGCAATATTTGACATAGAGCTGCAGAAAAAGCAGGACTTTTTCATTAGCAGGACTATAGATGGCTGCAGCCATCCCCAATCTGAGCCATGGTCTTTGAAGTCTCCCACTCTTGTAATCAGTCTACTCAAATCACTGCTAAGGTAAAGAGAGAATTACATCTGGGGAATCAGAAGTTAGCATGAATCCCTCTGCCATGCAAATTGGTCTGCATATATCACCGTCACCAAAAAATAGGTTTTTCAATATCTAAATATGACATATATCCCCATGAGGTAGGGCTATCTCTTTCCTGAATAGTTCAACTCAGACCTACATTGTATCCCAGACAGGAGAACAACCTAACACAAGCATATAATGGCTTAATTAAACAGACAATAAAAACATTGTGAAATGAAACTTGAATCTCTATCCTGCTATGCAACATTAATATATTGTACACAACTGGATCATACATTTATTGGAAAAAACACATTAATGTAATACGCCACAACACATGGAGACACTGTTCGCCGTGGGCGAGTGAATATTCACTCTGGGCTAGTAAGTAAGGCTGCATTGTGTGCACTTGGAGAATTGGCTTTTATTAGCAATGGCAAGTTACCTTTATGTCTAGCTAGTGGCTTATAACGACTGTTTGTAAAAGTATCTCTCTTGACAAAACTATGTACATAGGATGCTAAAGTGGCTCAAGAAGAAAAATGCTCTAGCTACATCTATGGAAACAGCACAAAAGAGCTCAGATGTCAGAGTAGAAGACCCAGCAGTGGTAGACAATCTAGACGGGGAAAGCAGCTTTAGTCCAGTGCCTGCAAGTAGAACAGATGAAATGCTTAAGGCACCTGAGAAAAAAAGAAAAGTACCCCCTAAAGAAGTTATGACAGAGTTAATACAAGCTTCTGATGAGAGAGACAGTGTAATAGACCTGGTCCCTCCTGAAAAGGAAAATGTGGCAGAGGAGGAGGAAAGAAGTGAGCATCCTGATTGCTGGTCATGGGAACAGTATGAAAACAAATGCAAGGAATACCCTTGGCTTCTTCCAAAGGGAAGCTTGGATGTAAAATCTGTAGGGAAGTTAAAAATCTTGGAACAGAAACAAGTCAAGGTGTGCATTTCTCTCTGGAATGGGTGAATTCTTCAGTCAGCTCGTATGGTCCCACTAAAGAGAAACAACACAGTGCCCTGCGTAAAAAAATGTATATCCATAAGAGCAGCGTTTGCCATTTGAAAGCAGTGGCAATTTTAGATGTAAGGACTCGTGAAACCATTCATCAGTTAAATTCCTGAATGCAAGTTAAATTATATGAAGAAACATGCCGTGTGTTTAGAAGTGCCTACAAAATAGGTAAACATGAACGTCCTTTCACTGATCTACCATTGGATGTAGATGTTCAAAGAATGAATGGTTTAGGTTTGGGAAGAGTGCTGCATTCTGATCACAGCTGTGCTGAAATTATTGAGCACATTGCATCCACAATGAGGGCAAAACTGGTTCACCATATCTTGCAAAATTAATCAAAAACATCTGTATTAATAGACGAGTCCACCACCTTCAGTAAACAAACTACTTTAATTATTTGTATAAGAGCATGCATTGAGAAGGAGGATCCACCTTTGACCTTTTTCTTGGACCTTGTTGAGCTGCCTGGTACTTCAACATAAATAATTTTGGATAAGGTATTGGCATGCTTGCAGAGTTATGGCTTTACAGATGACTATCTAAGAATGCATTTGATTCAGATAGTGACTGATGGGGCTTCTAACATGATAGGAAGGAAGTCTGGTGTGGGAACACTACTTAAGATTAAGTATCCACAGTTGACTATTTTTGCACTGTGCTAACTACAAATTAGAGCTTGCGGTTGGCGATGTTTCAAAAGAAGTCACAGGGATTAATCAACTGAAGATATTTTTTTGACAAGCTATATGCAATTTACCATGCCTCCCCAAAAAATCAGCGCGAGCTAGTGGAATGTGCGGCACAGGTAGAAGTGAGGCTTCTCAAAATAGGAAAGATTTTAGATATAATTTGGGTGGCCTCCAGCGAAAGGTCAGTAAAGGCTGTGTAGAATAATTTTAAAGCTCTAAATAAGCATTTTGGTGAATCTTCTTGTGACACAGCGAGGAGTGAAATTGAGCGTAACAAATATTCTGGCTTAAACAGAATGCTAACATCTACAGGATTTGTGGAAAACCTGGGGATAATGTTTGATGCCCTAACAGAACTGGATGACTTATCCAGACAACTGCAACGTGGTGACATGACATTATATGAGGCAGACCGAATAATCCAGAAGCTTGTTTGTGTCTTTGATTCAATGGCATTGTCACCTGGGCCTTATGCTACAGCTACAGCTACTGCTGTCGAACAAATGCAATTTAATGGGATACAACTGCAGCAGAGTAACACCAAAGGTTGTATTAGCATATCTAGAGCTCAGTTCTTTAGGAGTTTGACAAATAATATTAGTCAAAGAATAACAACAGCCACAGCATCAAATCTTTCAAAGAATACCTCCACCAGAGAGGGAGAAATTGAGTACAGACAGCTGATAGAGGCAATGAAGCTTCTGAGTCCACATTATTGGCCAGTTCCTGTGGATATTCAAAATGGTGATGCTGATTTGCAGGCATTTTGCGATAAGTTACATGTTTTTGATGCCCGACAGTACATCAATGCTTTCAGGGATTACAAACAAAACAAAGATTGCATGATACCTATACAATTGAAACCTTTAGCAAGAATTGTGGAAACATTTTCCACATCCACTGCTGATTGTGAGCGTTGCTTTAGCGTGATGAATACTGTGCTTACCCCATTGCGCAATAGGATGTCAGTTATTAGATTGTCCTCTGTTATGTTCTTAAAAATTGTTGGGCCTCCTGTGACAGAGTTTATCCCAGACTGCTATGTAAAGAAATGGTTGCAAAAAGGTAGGAGAAGCGCGGATGCCACAAACTGTATGGCTCGCAGACAAGTTGCCAATGAATCAGCTTATGAGCAAATCTGGCACGTTCTGGCCAGTGAATAAAGAAATGTTGGTAGAGTTTTGCATTCTAACCATTTACATAACAGGTGTAAACCTGCATGATGTAAGTTACTTTCTGAGCACAAATTCCCTTCGCATCAAAACAATTGTGAATAAAGGTCCCTTAGCATCAGTGTAAATGTAATACAACACAGTATCATTGCATTATGTACCAATGTTTAAATACATATTTAAATGTAAATTACAATATTTATTTTGATAGTTTTGCTATATATATTTATATTATTAATACTGCCTGTAAGCTTAATTAACAGCTGCCTCTGTGAAGTGTAAAATAAAATGTAATTCAACTATTAAGTTAGTATGTTCTTAATGTGGCCTATCCAGAAAGTGTTTCTTACTATGGCATGGCATTTTGAACTGTGTTCAGAGGTCAAAACCATTATGAACTTTATTCATAATATGGGTGCTGTGGGCATTTGTAATGTGTTCTTGCAGCACGGGCATGTTTTATTACTGTGACATGTCATCTTAAACTGACGTTAAGGGTAAAGCCAAGATGATGAGCATTTTCTATGTGGCCTCACCAGCCAACACGGTGCAGCCAGTCAGGACATGTTTCAATTGCCAGTATGGACATGTTTTTTAATATAGTATCCTTACTGGTAATATAGTCAAAGTAAACGCTAGTACATTCTTACGTGTACATACTAGCATATATTGGTTTAACCAGCAGGAACATGTATGGGCACACTCAGCATTAAATTACTTTTTTTTACAATGGCAGACAATTTCATTGTAGTGGGAAAAGGCATCATGAAAATGTGTTGGGAAATGCTCCTGTGCACTGTTGGTGACTCTGCATCAAATCGATTTTCCAAGACTTACCCTAAAAATCTGCTTGTAAACTTTGTATTCTTTTGCCCAATTTTCTTTGAAAATGTGCTGTAAAATGCACCATTTAACCCATTATTTAAAAACAATTCTCATGGGGGAAAACCTCAAAACTCTTCTTATTTATTTAAGGCTCGCTCGCTACGCTCGGTTGCTACCACGTGTTTATGGCAAATTTTAATTCCTAGTCCTGCCCAATTATAAAATTCACCAGACATCACTGGAAACAACACCAATTTTTCTACAAAATCCATAGCTCCACTACTATTTCTCCCCCACTTCGACCACTGTTCCTGATTACCTGCTGCCTCTGTTTATCCACTCAGAATTGATTATTTGTGGGTTTAGGGAACACTGCAGGGGCAAATTGTAACTTAAGTGCTATCTTACCTAAACCAAAAGTGCTCCTATTCTGCTGTGCTGTCCACTAGCAAGTTAAACCCAGTGCATTGCTCTCATTCTCATTGTTATTATCACCCCACTGGTGATTGCTGCCCCATATTAAAAAGTGTGTGATTTCTATTGAATTTTCAAATAAATAAATATTGGATTTTACCAACCAGCCTGGTTCATGGTCCATTGTGACCCGGGGTATTTGGAAAGGGGGTGTGATATGAGTGGTCTACCATCTCAATATTGAATGTAATATAAAAAAAAAGAGCATTTCAGTTGTGCGATGCATAATAGGCCGAGACTAAGATGTGCATCGCCTGATTTAAATCCTTAACAACTGTTATACCGTAGAGATTTCACTTCACTGAATGCCTTGCCATGGAACAGGAGTGTTTCCCAGTGCCACACTTGACACCCCTGTTCCATGGCATGAACTGGAGACAGACACTTAACAAGGTGATACCAAAGTATGTGGTGTTGCAACATTTACTCTTTTTCGGGGGCCTGTGTGAAGTGGAATGCACAAGGTTTCAAATAAGTTTGCTTTGGCTTGACCATGCATTTTAAAGGCCATTACGGCGAAGGACAGGGAAAGCATGATTGTTATCCATGATACAAACTGGAACACTGCGCATGCTATCCAGAAGATAGGTGAGGCAAATGCTGACACCATCAAAGAGATAGGGCTGTCATGGAGAAAAGGACCATTGATTCCCATACAGGAAATGGCAGGGATGATCGACGACTTGAATGGAGTAAGGATAGATGGGTGGGCCAAGGACCACCAGAAGCAAAATGCATGTGTGACCTCTATACTAATATTTTGCTGAGTATTTCCGTCTAAAGACCATGTCTCAGTTCAAGGCAACTTTGTTAATACCACAGGTGTGCACTGCATCCCGTTCACACCCTGACTCCCCACCCTACCTGTGAAGTTGATGGCTGAAGAAGATGGAGGCTGTGCAAGTGGTGTTGTTGCTTGACAACGCAGGTAAGTTTTCATCAAAAGTTCAGCAGTGTCTGAAATCACTGAGTGATGGACCACTCAACCAATAATGATGCTAAGAGACAATATTGGAGTGAATAACACATCCGGCACATGTGTCTACAAATCATGTATGACCGCTACAGAAAGCAACTGGCTATTCCCCTTGAAACCACCAACATGTTAATGGGGAATAGCATAATGTGTCTCAATATATTTGGGGCCTGATTCACAGTGTGTTTTCCTATGGGATTGATCCATTATTAAAAAAAAAAAAAACTTCTGTGAGTCAGGCCCTTTGTCTCTCAACTCGTAGACCCTTTCTTTCAATATTTCATGTTGAGGTTATTTCATTTTTTTGGGGAATAAGTATATGTATGCACACCCTTGAGACATTTGTGTGGATGTGATGATATGTTAAAGGAGGGGATGTGGTCCTTTGTGTCTTTCAGAAAGCCAACTATAATTATACTGTTTGTTCACTTGATATAAGTGATGTCATGTACAAAGGTCATGCTGGCAAGTTTTAAAATGTATATAGGAACAAAACGTCATGTAGTTATCTACCTCCATGCCCATATTCTCAATCTGCAGTTATTTGATAATTGAAATTGTGAAAGACGTAATATACTAAGCATTTCCAGGCACTATTAGGATGGGTGTGAGTGATATATTGACACTGTGGCCTTTCTTGACCTTCTTTGGCATGTGGTCATGAAAGGGATGTTCATCCCCACTTTGTTGTATCAGAATTGTTTACTTAATGGTCTGGGTCCACCCACTATTCACTCTTCCATCAGTTATTTGTGTGACTACAGTACAACATTTTTGTCGTGAAAGGTGGGTACATTCTAATGGTAGAAGTTTTGTGCAAGGTGTCATTCGAGTTGTAGGTGAAGAAAGATGCATGCGGGAATGTTGCCACAGCTTTGACTAATTCTAAGGCATGGAGTGCAGGAGGAAAAAATTGATTGGTTATAATCAAGTGACAGACTAGAATTGGTACATTCGGCAAATTCTAAAACATCGGGGTTAATGAATTATGGTGGGTGCCTGCATCCAGATATCATTAAGTGGCTACATTCAAGATCTTCACTTAACTGTAAAGGTAGCATTCTGCCAACGCCTACATTTCATGTAGAGGAACACATTCTACAATCATCTTGAATCCATAACTTGGTTGCCCCCATGCACTCTTCTAAGTTCAGGACCCTGGTCAACTGCTCAACCCTTCCAAGTGCTATACCAAGGCTATCACAAGAGATCCACTGGTGCAATGCTACAATCTGTGCAATACAATCACTACCCTCACAAAATCCTCTGAGAACAACACCCAGGTCGCCCTCCTGAATTCTTCCAAATGCAGCGCAATGGGCAATCGAACAAGTGTAACATGTTGGCTACCCTAATGGATATTCACAGAGCAAAAACCTTGGCTTAACGTATACATCATTTAAGAGCAAAAGCAATCACCACCTTTCTAATGATGTGGTCCAACACACTGGCCACCCTCATAAATACCTTCAGTTTGATACATTGTAAACCCTGCACAATGCATCAAAGTGCAATACATTGCCCACCCCCAAATTCCATCTAAGCGCAATATATTGCGTACCCCCAAATCCCTCTAAGTGCTATATATTGCTTACCCGGAGCATCCCTCCAGCCTCCTTCCTTTGCAGTTGTGGAAGAGGTGCAAGTGGATCTAGGTCACCTGGTCTAAGCCACGCCCGGATGTCAATCACCTTATGCTGTTAGCACCTTCCTGTTTTCCCACCCTTTTTCACTACTTAAGCAGCCCTCCAGCCTCTTTCCTTTGCAGTTGTTGAGCAGGTGCAAGTGGATCTAGGTCACTAGGACTTAGCCCCACCTACCTTCTTAGCCCTGCCTCTTCCTTTCTGCTCTTAACTCTTAGATCAATGACATCCCTCATCCAGGCGTCTGAAGTGAAGGGAAGGGCAGATGAAGAAAAGAGCGATTCCTGTATGGACCTGTTTGGACTGGGAGGACCCAGGGCCCAAACCCCTGGAACAGGTAAGCATGCCCCAACATGTACTTTCTCCCACCATCCCCATAGGCCACCCCGACCATCACCAGGCAATGTAAACGTCAAACACAAAGACATTGCCCCTCCTCTAAGGAATGGAGTCTACAATGCTGCAACCTCACCCACATCAGGCTGAAGCCCATCAACACCATTCACCATCCACAACATCGAAGCTGATGCTCACCAATGTCCACTCAACTATCACCCATGCAGCAGACATTGCCGACCTCATCACTACACACAACCTTGATGCCATCTTCATCCCTGAGACCTGGCTGACACCCATCTCCATCCACATCCTAGACGTCCTTGTCCCCGACGGCTACAGCATTAAACACAGAGACCGGCCGAACAAGACAGGTGGAGGCCTTGCAGTCATACACAAGACCTTGTGGCCCTGTACCAGATTTGACGTCAACAACATTGGCTCATTCAGTGTCTTCTCCTGCCACTTCCCACTCTCCCTGATGGACACAGTCACCTTACTTCTTATCCACAGACCACCCAAACCCAAAACTGCCTTCATCTGAGACTTCACCGACCTGGTCACCATCATGTCCCTCACGCATGCACACAATATCTTCCAAGGAGACTTAAACCTCCCAGGCAACAAGGCCATCAAACCAATGAAGGAGGCTCTCCTCAGCCTTCTTGACATGCTCCGCCTCACACAACACACGAAAGCCCCGACACATGAGAAGGGTAACATCCTCAACCTAATCATCACCGCAGTGCCTTCCCTCAACTACAGCTCTCCTCTCCTGCACGACTGGTCTGTTCACTCAGCCGTACCTTTCAACATCCTGCACACCACCGCAGTCAAGCACTCCCACCAGAAACCCAGCTGACAAACCTTCAGGTTCTTTAAGAACTTCCCAGTGGAAGCTGTCATAGAAGCCCTTGCCAACCTACACCTTACATGGACCGAACAACCCCAAGCAAACTACAACTCTCTACTGGAAGCACTCAATGCCAACCTCTCAGCCTCCATTGACCAACAAGTGTCTCTGAAACAATGCACCTTCAAACTAAAAACATCAGCACCCAGGTACATACAAGAACTCATCCTCAGCAAAAGAGTATTCAGGAAACAAGAGAAACCCTGGCTCTGCTCCAGGACTGCATCTGACCTGGCGCTCCTCAAGGAACTCTGAGCAACCCGCCAACAACTAATCAACATAACCAAGGCCTTCTACTATCAGAATACCATAGCAAAAGCTGACAACAAAAGCAGAGCCGTCTTCAAAGCGGTCAAGCAGTGCATCAACCTGCTACCCAACCCTGCCATACTACACTCCATCAGCAAATCCACCGCCATCAAAACCTTCTTCATTGAAAAAATTATCAAGATTTTCCAGCACATAAATGCCAGCTCTGCATCCACAGACCCACCTTATGTCCCTCCTTGCAAAACATCTACACCCTGGACAACATTCAAGACACTGTCGACAGAAGACCTGGTAGAAACCCTGGCCGCCCTCAGATCCACATTGCATACAGATGGCATCCTCCCAGCATTCAGCCTCAAGACTCTCCCCGCAGAAGCTCTCCTTCCCTACCTGGAGATCATCAACAGCTCCTAACTCAAGACACCTTCCCATCAACCCTAAAAACAGGACAAATCCTCCTTCTATTAAAGAAACTCACTCTGGATCTTGACAACCTCGGTAACTAGTGCCCCATCACTCATCTTCCCTCCCTAGGTAAGATCATCGAGAAAGCGGTAGTCTCACAACTGCAACAACACATCAACACCAACAATCTCCTCCAAACCTACCAATCCAAATTCAGACCCAGATGCAGCACAGAGACAGCAACCATACAGGTGGTCGATGACACGCTCAACATCCTTGATGACGGCCCCCCCTGCTTAATGGTTCTACTCGACCTCTCGGCTGCTTTCGATACAATAGACCACCAGGCGCTTACGGACACCCTCTTTAACCTATACATGGAGCCACTAGGTGCCTCCTAGCCACACACAACATCCACATCCACCAATTTGCAGATGACACACCGCTATAGCTCAAGATCAACACCATCAAGGACATGCATAGCCTCAAAACCTGCCTCTCGAAAATCCTGTCTTGCATGTCTAGTGCATACCTGAAGCTCAACCCCTCCAAGACCGAATTCCTATTCCCCACCAACAATACCGAACACCCAGGCATACAGACCTGGCTACCAACCATGAACTCTGAGGGCTTCACACCTGAGCTCACCTCCTGTGCCAAATCCCACGGGTTCCACATCGACAAACACCTCTCCTTCAAGTCACACATAGTTAAGAAAACTCATACAGCTTGGTATTAGCTCTCCCTCCTTCCTGTGAAAGGTCAAGGCCCTCCTCCCTCTGGACAGCTTTAGAGCTACCATTCAAGCACTGCTTCTGTCTCACCTGGATGGGACAATGCACTCCTACAACGCCGTCCGCCATCCTCCCTGGTGCCCCTGAGAAGTGTCCTACACACGGCCGCACACCTCCTCAAGGGTCTACGCAGATACGACCACATCTCCCCGCCCCTCATCAACCTTCACTGGCTCCCACTGCATGCAGAAATCACCTTCAAGTCTTGCTGCATCATCTATAAAGCAGTTGCCCTCAAGTCACCCAGCTACCTCACGGAGAAACTCTGCATATCTGGCAGACAGCGCACAACAAGAATCCAGGACATGTGCAGACTTTCAATCTGTTTCTGCAAAAAGGAAAGGCCCAGAAAACCAGGCTTCTCTGCCTTTGCCCCAAGACTATGGAACCTCCTCCCCGTTGGCATCAGACTCGCCTCAGACTCCCACAATTCAGAAAATAAGTCAAGACCCACCTCTTCAAGGAGTCTCTCCTCCTCAACACCTAGGCCATCACATCATCCCTCGCGCCACCTGACTTGCTAGACACTGCCCCCCCTCTCCTCCCCACCACCCGGTACTGCTGTACCACTTCTCTGCCCCCTCTGTATCCTACCCTGCACAGTATATCTGCTCTGTTGTTACCATTGCAAAGCATTCTGTTATGCATCTGTAATGTTGTACACCTCTGTAAAGTGCTCGGTTATGTATCTGTATTTCTGTATACCTCTGTAAAGTGCTCCGTTGCTTCTTGAAGCTAGGTCAGCACTTAATAAATACAATAAAAATAATAATAATAATACCCCTGAGATCCATCTAAGCACAATACATTGCCTAACCCCAAATCCATCTATTTTCTGTTTGGTTTTAGATTTTCACATGGGTGCGAGTTCCAGACTCGCAAAGCTCGTATTGGCTTTAACTTTGTATTTTCAATGAGTGAGTGTCCCAGTCTTGCGCTCAGCTCTCAAGGTCCCAGACCCCCTTTCTGCAGCCTATGCCATCACCTCTTCTCTCCTCCAGACCTCCATTACCACATGGGTAACCAACATACCGGTTTGCTTCCCACTGTAAAGTACCAGCGTTTCCCAAGTGGTGACAGCTTCTATGGAGTCTCTGGTCATATTCGGGGCTTTGTTGCCAGCGGAAGCAGCTTCCTAATTTCTGCTTCTTTACAGGGATCATTCCACTCAGCTGGGCCCTTCGCCAGAGCTCGGATGCTTGGAGGGTCCAGGCAGCAATAACATGAGCAGTCCTAGTTTCTGGGACATTGCTCATTTTCCCATCTTCCTCCACTGTCAGCTTCACTCCAGCTATCTCTCGTCCTGCTGGCCTCGGATGGGTTTGCAAATTTTCTCTTTGGAGGATTGTCTCTCTCTGACATCTCAGCTGACTGAGATTTAAACTGCTGCATTGGGAGTTGGTTTGGGCCAATCATGTTGAGTGATTGGGAATTTAAAATGCACAAATACCCACTTGTTTGGGGGCACAACAAGACAAAAGGGTGGATGAAGGGAGGACAAAAACAAAAATGATTCTACTAGGCCTCCTGACATTTGGAACATTCAAGTGCAGTAAGAGAAGAGCAGGGAGAGGGGAGGGAGGAAGTGTTGGTCAGGCTGGAGGGGGCTGTGAGAAAAACAAATGCCCGGGGAGGCAGGTGCACATAGCAAGAGGAATGCAGAGAGTGCAAGGGAGAAACATTCAAGTGTGAGGTAAGGGGTTGGTGGCCCAGAAGGGTCAGGCCCAGCCAGGCAAGTGCAGTGTTGGTTAGGGGCCCAGATGGGCAAGTGCAGGTTGAGGGGGGTCTGGGGAGGACAGTGCAGGGGTAAACTGGAGTGGGGAGCTGGTGCCCTAACGACTCAGAAGGAACCAGGCAGCTAGTCAGGAAGAAGATAGGCACATTAGATGGAGAGGGGGAGAGGGAAGGAAGATCAGAAAGGGAAGGTCTTGAGTAGCTTCTGGAACTTAAGGAGGTCTGGCTCAAGTCTGAGAGGGGCAGGGAAGCCATTCCAGAGGGAGGCACCTGCAGAGGAGAAATATCTACCCCCTGCACTCTGGTTCGAAAATCATCTGATCTTCAGAGAGTTAGAACTAGCAAAACGAAGGGCTCTAGCAGGGAGATATTTAGGGAGACAGTGTTGGATGTAGAGGGGTTCCAGGCCCCAGAAATCCTTGTGGACGATGTAGAGGGTCTTGAACTTGATCATTGCAGCAATCAGGAGCCAGTGGATAGGTTTTAGGGCTGGAGAGATGTGGTCCCTGGGCTTGAGGCCAAGGATAAGTACTGCAGTCCTATTCTGGATTAGTTGAAGGGGGTGAAGGGAGGAGTTAGGCAGATTAAGGAAGAGGTTGTTGCAGTATTCCAGCCTGGAGAGGACCAGAGCTCTGGAGACATTGAGTTTCTGTGGGACGGTGAGGAAAGGGAGAATACCTCTGTGGAGGTGCAGCTGGAAATGGAAAAGTAGAACAATCACGGATCGAACGGATGGAACGGATGACGGCAACACCAGTTCCCCATGTTGTCGCCATATGCCTGTATCCCCTACATATGCTATATTCCTGTATCCCCATATATTTCTGTATCCCATATTTACCTATATCCACCCTGTCGCTATATAGCTGTATGTCGCTACGTGCGTCCCCACCATCCTGCTCACGTGCCTGGTCTCTGAAGCTTTTACTGATAACCACCATAGATCACACCACTACGCTCACTCTCTACTATATACTATCATTCAACTAGAACACAGCTACACCCCTGTTAAATCGGCCTAGCTGTTCATATACAAACACGACTCCATGATCACCTGTTTGCATAGGCCTTCCTCAGGCCTAACAGAGACAGAACCCAGTCTGGGTGTCCACCCACCATACTGAACACATTCAACTGATTTCCTCAGCACCACACCTATCGCTAGGAAGCATCTAGAATCCACACATATCCGGTGCACCCACGCACCATACAACACTCTTTCTCTCTCTACTGACTTGAACTACGGCTCCTGAGGGCGTTCAACCTACCAGCGCTTTGAGAACATACCAATGATACATAAGGCGCTATATAAATGCCAAGTAATATAACATAACATTCTGCTTTTTGACAATGATCCTTGGACTCCTGATCGTCTCCTCAGTCTTTGAGAGTCTCATTCTCTTTCATTCTGTTTTCCAATAGTAATCCTTGGGCTTCTAACCATCTTCTTCTTCCCGGTACGTGTCAGAGAGTCAGATCTAGGAGGCTTTACATGTTCTAGGTTTTTAACTTTATCAGGTATATTAGATTGACTAACCTGACTATAACAAATATTGACTTTGTCAAAAGGAGGGAAGAGAGGATTGTATATTTCAGAGGGTTTAAGAGGCACTACTGCAGGGGAATACTGTGTTCTCTGAAGATAGTCGTCCCTAATCCCATGAGGGGGACCCTCCCACATGTGTTTCTCCCTTGGTGCACCACCCGCAGGGGAACTATTGTATTGCGGATGCACCACCCTGGCCCCATGGAAAGGTCACCCCCCTAGCGGAGATGGGGCGGCATCCTCAGATTCATCACAGTACCAACAACATGTTAGCAGGTCTTATCTCTAGAAATTGTGATAGGGTCAAAGACATTTTATTTATTCATCGCTATGATCCCCCTGAAATACAAGAAAGAAATGTAGATGCGATAAGGGTATTACTTTATAGTCTAGATGACTGCATTCCAGTATTTATAGGTGGGATTTTAATGCACAAATTCCTGCTGATTTGTGTGCATTTAGCGATGATAACTTTCATTCAGTCCGGTGAGATATTGTAATGGCTAGCAGCATTATAAAGTGTCTAAAAAAGGACGATCAGACCTGCCTACGTAGCTATTTTAAGCACAAAGAAAAAGATAGCTGGTTGGAGCTGGTAAGACATATAAAAAAAATGCCAACAGACTATTTTGGAGGTTGATAATTTCCTTCACAAATGACTGCACACCTAGAAATTAGGTGACCTCGACTGATTGTGTGGAGCTCATTGGATAAAATTTAAGTGCAACTACTGTTGAAACACCCTGCTTGGCTGATGTGAACATAACCTGGATCCCTGATATAGTGGTTGGGGATATCGTCCATATTATTAAATCATTTAATTGATTTTCGAGCAGCTGTTCCAGATGGGATCTGCAATGCCCTGATTAAAATGAACCCTGAAATATGGGTTTAAGTGCTTCTATTGTTACCTATTGGTGCTAATGGTGCCCTTCCTCTTGGAGAGACAGTAACCTTGTCCAGATCGATAAAAAGTGTAGCTGGAAAGACCCTAGAAATGATCGTGTAGGGCTATGCTTGAGATACCGTCTAAAATATCTGCACAAGTACTGTTGAAAGATCTAAGAGAATGGATGGAATGGAATTTAACAACATGCTACCGTTCAATCAGAAGGGTTTTCGTCGAGTCCACTTCACAATCTACTAACCCTTGTCACACTCCTTGTCACACTGGTGCAACACTCTGGGGGTAAAAGAGAACAACCAGAATATGCCGCGTACATTGATTTTAGTGCAGCTTTTGATACCATGGACGTTTAGGGCAAAAAACTGTGCTGCCTGTAAAATCCCAGCTCCACACAATCACACGTCTGAGGATTAGGCTGGATGGCATGGGACGGGTCACATATTGGATTAACACGCATATAGGAGTGAAACAAGATTGCATTTTGGCCCCAACTTTATTTAATTTATATTTGGCCAACGTTAATACAGTCCTAAAACCTGCAAACAAATTCCCGGTAAAATATGGTTCACTCTCCTTGGCATGGTTCAGGCATGCGGATGACCTGTTCATGTTCGATTACACCCCGCAGGGTTTTTAGAACCGACTGGAGGCTTTGGGGGAATATGCTACTTTGAATGGTCTTAAGATGAAAATTGATAAGTCAAAACTCACGATCTTTGCCGTTCACATGCCAAACGTCCCCCTTTTGGACAATAAATCAGGTCAAGCTCGAACAAGTGTCTCTATTATATTATATACATATTTAGAAATACTGTTTGATGACAAATTGAAATGGACTGCACATTGGCACTCAGTGCATTCGTAAACTTGCCAACAGCTAGAGCCACTAAATACGTTTGCAGGTATTAATTAATGTATTTATTTATTTGTATAGCGCACAAACAGCCCAGGGGTATCGAGGCAGTCAGGGGGCCACTCTCATCAAGCTTTGCTTAGGTATTAATTAATGTATTTATTTATTTGTATAGCGCACAAACAGCCCAGGGGTATCGAGGCAGTCAGGGGGCCACTCTCATCAAGCTTTGCTTACAATATATAGAGCTAAAATATTGCCCTGCATGGTGTATGGAGCCGACTTTTGGGTATGGAAATATAGAGACGTCTTGGACAAGTTGGAAGCCAAAGTATTGAAATCACCACCCATACAGTACATACGGCTAGAATGTAATGTGCAATTGTCTCTAACATTGTCATTTATAAAAGGATAAGGCTTTATGGGAGGTTCAGTGGCATGGAGTTGGGATTTTTGCTTCATGTGGTAGTAGAGACAAATATGGTTTTGAAAGAAATAGTGTGAAACTCTTGTTTTAACCTGTTGTTTGTGACAGCTGATCGCTGGGCCCCACTAATTGGTGCACATCCGTCGCAGACATCTTTATTGGTATATAAACGTGGGGTAAAGAGGGTGCCACACGACTTTTAATTAAATATACAATTCAAATTAGCTGGCTCTCTAGAAATAATTGGAGCAAGGAATATTATCCCACGCAATGATAGACACTGTAGACTTTGTGCAGGGCATGTCATGGAAACTATACGTGATTTGCTGCCTGAGTGTGCTTTGACAGAAATCTTGCAGGTTTTATAATCCTCTAGTCGATACTGGTCTGGATAATGATTTTGTGGGATCGTTTTATGCAGGGTCATGATGTTAATTTTTTACATTACATGGTGACATGTTGTGATCAATTATTAATGATATTAGATCATTTATTTAGTTTGAACTGTTTATTGTTGTATTGTGAAAAGGACATGTTTATGAAATGTGTATTTTATATGGAGTTCTTTTTTTATGGCTGTACACAGTCATTTATATTTGACATGTATATCAATTTAAAGAAAACTAATTATGTTATCAAATGGGTGGGTTCTGACGTTTCCCTGTCTCGAATTAATTCTGGAAATTAGTACTCGGTATCCTAACTTGCAACGGTTGTTCAACAATTATCCTTTCCAGCTGGCAATCTGGACTCAGTAGCCCAGCATGCAATAGTTGTGCAACAATGGCATTTCTCAATTTGTGCTGTGAATGTGTACTCAATGTCAATGATTGCAAATTGTTCAACAATTGTCTTTCTAATTTCATTTTGGAATTCTCCTCTCCAGTTCCCAAATACAATAGGCATTCAACACTGATATGACTTTCTTTCTGCCCCAATATGCAATAATAGTACACTTATTCGCTTAATTTGTGCAAGGTATCTAGGAACAATATTCTATCTGACACCATTTTCTCATAAATCTGCAATGAGGGGTTACCTTCGCTAGTGTAGTATGAAGGGTCTGTGCATCACTTCTTCTTCTCTTCATCCTCTGCCAAATACATATGTTGCTTTATATATGCAGAGTATTTTTTAAACAACATTGGCACAGCTGCCCAAGAGTAAATAATACTTGAGCATTCCGTAAAACAACTGGCACCATCAAAGTTGTGGTACTGAATTATTTAACAATGTAACTGCTGTTCAAACAGTGGTGGTACAAAGTATGTAATGCACACCGAATCCAGTGACTACTGGCAAATACAGTTTTTACTGTCTGCTTCCCCAAAATAAACATTTGGTAACTGTGCACTGCTAAGTGTTTTTGACGACGACTTTGTGCAGGCTGAACTACTTAGTTGACCATACCACACAAATAAATCAAAGGAGAACATCTGGGATGGCAAGACATAACTTGAGCATGAATAGCTCAAAACAACAAGTACTATTTCAAAATGCCATAGCTGAAAATTAGACCTTGCATACCAATATATTAAGATTTGTTATTAATAATGAGTGGAGTAAAAAAGTAAAAATATGAATACTGGTGTTGATGTTGTTGATCACGCTACACTTCTTTCTACACTCTTCTCTCTTGAAATAGCCGGTTCTGTCCTTCAATGGTTCCTTTCCTATCTTTCTGAAAGATCCTGTTCTGTTCCATGAGCTGTTCACATTTCTCCTTCTCATCTCTTCTATGTGTCAATCAACATGGATCTGTACTTGGCACTCTACTCTTCTCTTTACACAATATCTCTCTCTGCTTTTAAATCTTCCTTTGATCTTTCATGCTGGTTCTACACACACAATTTACAGATCTTTTTCTCCTTTTCCTATTTTCCTGATACTCTTCATAATATAGTCTTGAACTGTCACTCCACTATCCAGTCGAGTATGCATTCTCATTTCCTTCACCTCAATCCAACATATAATTAAGTTTGTCTTTTTACAGCAACCGCTCCTCATTTCCCTCTTCCTCTTCCAGCTCTTTACCCCCTCACATATTCTCTTTTTCTTCATCTGCTCAAAATCTTGGTGTCATTTTCAACTCTTCTCTCTGCTTTTCAACACACATTTCTCAACTACTCGTATATGGCCTCTGTATTTTCAACATCCATTGTGCACGTACATTCGTATTATTTCTAGCTACTAAACTTTTCATTACTTCCTTATTTTCTCCCACCTTTATTAACGATCTTCACATTTGTATGGTCTCCCTGCTTTCCATCTTACCCCTCTTTGCTCTGTCTATAACCCTGCTCTGTCTTCTCTTCACCCTTCATGTAAGCCTTTCTCATCTTGGTTTTGATTTCCTCTGTATCGTCTGAGTGCATCCATGATCTTGCCCCACTTTATCTTTCCTATGTGATATCTGTACATTCTTTAACACGCTGCCTCCATTCCTAATCTCGACACCTACCATCAGTTGGGACAGGTTCACGGTAATAACCATGTCAGGATGGAAAAAGGACCCCACCTGATCAGAGGTAAGTGAGCTAGCAGTGGGTATACTAGAGCCAGTCCTACCCCAGATGCAGAGAGAGGGAGTAGGGGTGCCACCGCCCCTACCCTACTGAGTGCACCTTGTATATGTCTGCTGGTACCGTTGCCCATTCACAATGCCTGTCCGCCTCCCTTCTGGCCAGAGTTCTCTTTTGTCTTATTCGGAACCGCAACTCTCAGATTGAACCTATTTGCAACAAAGAAAATCCATACTGGAACCAAGGGGAATGGAATCAAGAACAGAAATTGAATGCACTGCAATTTGTCCTGCCCAAGGGAGATGAGACACCCAACAACCAACAGAAAATAAACTCAGATTGAGAAGGGGCTGCAGGGGCCACAGGGGAGAAACAGAAATCCTCCCCAAACCCAGTTAGAAAAGAAAATACACCAGCACATGGAGAAACCCACCAGGAATACAAGCAGCCTGAGTACATGACTGCCAACCTGCAAATGGAGATTGGAAAGGAGGCAGGGCTAAAAGCCTTCTTAAACATTCCATGGACAGCTTAGCCTGAGATTGGCCGTGGAGAGCATGTGATCAAGGTGACCAATGGAAGCAGGGAGTAGTGTTGGAAGGAGGTAGGCTGGGCTATAAAAGCCGAGCCAGAACAGAAGATTTTAGAATGTGGGTGGATGAGTCATTTGGAGGAGTTGTGGAACAAGAGGACAGGCAGAGGGCATATGGTGGATGGGAATACTCATGACACTGTGGAAGTGTTCTGGGATTGTTACCGTAGATTTCTTCGAATACCATTTCACCTAATGAGAACATCACCGGAAATGGTAGGGGAAATGGTATATGTGTAATGCATAATAGGTGGAGTGTAGGGTAAGGGTATGAGTTAGGGTAGAGAGGGGTGACGGGGAGGTGCAGGGGTCTCCTCCTGCATTTAAAAAAAAAAGAAGTAGTAGTAGAAAAAGTAAAAAGTAGATTTAGTTTTTCAGTGAAATGGATTCGGTGAAATCTCCATTAGGTGAAATATTTTCGATGAAATCACATACTTCCTTCTAGGGCAGCACATTTAAGGTACAGAGAGGAAGGGGAAGATAAGGGTAGGGTTTTGTGAGATGAGAGTGAGTAAAAGTGATAGAAAGGTATGGTAGTAGAGTGTTAAGAGTGTGATAGGCAACAGTGGGAGTAGCAGTGAGGGTGGAGTGAATCAGGAGGAATGTAGTTGGGGGAGGCAGGTGGAGAGATTGTGAAAGGTCAGTATACAGGATTATACCGGGATTATTGAGGCTGAAAGCTGAGAGGAGTGCAGGTAGCGCGAGAGGCTGAAGAAAGACAGGGGAGAGAGGTGTAAGTAATGCAAGGGTGATGGAAGTGAGGGGAGGGGAGGGGCAGAGGGAGAGGGAGAGGGACGGGGAAAGGGAGAGGGGGAGAATGAATCATGGTGGGAGGAGAAAGGAGATGGTTATATCTGGAGAAATAGAGGCAGAGCAAAAGAGCATGTGTGAGGAGTAAGAGACTCGTGAAAAATCCCTGCTGACCAAAGAAAGAGGATCATTTACAAATGTCCCGAGGGAGTTAGACAGAGATGGCCACTGCCTTTAGATTTCCCTCACAGAATAGAGAAGGCAAAACAGGCTGACCTTGCTATAGGATACATTGGGGAAATTGTATGGGCTAGGGATGCCTGAGCTAAAATGGAGGAATCTCACATGGAGGTCTACAGTGTTATAGGGACCGCATAAAAGGTCACTCCTCCAGTCTCTGAGGAGAGTTGAACATTCAATAAAGCATTACAAGTCTGACATCTTTGTCAGTGGATTATTTGGGCCACCTGTGACAAAGTCACCAAACCTCCTTGCACTCATTCTCATGTTCACTCTTTTTCACTCCTAGCCACTAAACACTTGAACTCTCTTCCATAACTTATCCGATCCTCAACCTCACTTCATATCTTCTGTTCCATTTTGAAAGCTCATCTTCTGTATCCTCCCTCTAATAATTGACCTTTCGATATCCCCACATTGTGTCGCTATTTGTTATGTATGTATGTATTGAATATCGGATTTGCTTCATACATTCCAATAAATACAAAATGCAAATATTAAAAGAAGGAAAGTGCATAGGTGAAGCCAATATTTGACTGTTGAAAAGACCAGCTACTGTACCATGTATGTACTGATATGTATAACACAAAACAGTATCGAACTGTGTTTGTCTAGAGCGGCCAAATTCTTAGATGTATTAACTTTGGCTGATTATTGCTGTGGTCTAAACCAGCCCCCCTAAAAAATGACACCCCATACGATCATTGGTTACCCAAAAGGAAACAAACTGAATATGTGTGTGAGTCTCAATGTGAATTCACACCTTTCAGATGTGTGATTTATGCCTTGTCTGCATGTAGAGCCAATGTGGGTTTCATTATCAAGGGACCCAAGCAATAATCTAGTTTTGGAGGGCAGTCTTTGTTAATTTTATCTTTGTTAAATCATCAGAAAATGTGTACCACCACTTTGAAGCAGTTGGTGGTGGGTTCCAAGTGAAAAAATATTTTTTTAAAACATATTTTTATAATATATCACTATCTGGTCATTTTTATCTTTGTCCTTTGTAGGATGAACGTTCTCATATCTCAATCCTTTCACATGCTCTTATGTGCTGCTCAATATGCTTTTAGGGTTGGCCTTGTTATGATATGATATGATATGATATGGCATTTTAAAATGCCTATACACAAGTGTTTCAAGGTGCGAGGAGGCAAGGGAGGGGAACAAAGGGAGGCCAGACAACAATCCTACTAGACCTGTTGTCATTTAGATCACGCAAGTGCGTGGTAAGGGGCAGGGACAGTGCAGTATATGAGAATAGATAATAACAATAAGTAAAGCAACGGCCACGCCAGCATGTGAGTCAACGTTTTGGATGAAGACTCAAATAAGAAATCTACACCTATAGCATAAACAATTTTGTAAACATTTGGGCAAGCACAACATGTAGTATCATGGGCTATATCTTTCAGTTCTGTCCACAAAACTATGGAACATCCTACCCAAACTTCACTGCCTGGAAGTGTGCCACCTGACATTCAGGAAACAGCCCAAAACTTGACTTTTTGACCGACCATTTTGATAGAAATTAAAGATAATATCAACTGATTAAATACTGTGCACCAGAAACTTGGGCTACTTTACAACAAGCAATATTGAAACTCTTTGCACTAACATCTGTGGAAAATCAATTTGATAGATAGATACCCTGCTGTGTGACACTGGCCTGCACTTGAATCTCATTTAACTCTACAACCAAGAGCCAAGACGCAACACCCCAACTCCCCTCCCCATCCACCCCTCCTCCTCCCCCCTCAACTAACTCCTCACCTCTAAAATGTTGCATCCCTACACTATACACACTCCTTCAGATGACCAACCATCTCTGTTGCACTTAATAGACTCCGACCCTATCCATTTTCTATCAACAACCATTCCTGTCAAATTTTACACCCTACAACCCAGGGACTGCCCATACAGCTGACGAGTCTGCCTGGTCCGTACCAACCACAAACAGCATAGAGATTTTCATATCAGCACACAGGCAATAAGTACTTCCAACTTGCATGCATGCCACATGTTTCTGCACCTGCCTTCCTGCGATCCAACTAACAAATCCTACCCTCCTTTCTAACAGCAATGCAAAGCGAGACCAACATTACTGGCAGATGGCCAATATATAACACTGCTTTACATTGTATTCCATTACCTTCACAGAGTATTTTTTCAGCACATTACTATTAATTCTCACCAGATTTGGCTGTTTCACGTATTTCCACTCTCTAGGCCCTGAGCATTTCCAAAATGAGGCCAAAAAATAGCAATTGTGCTGTCATTCAACAAGTTGTATTTATAATTTGTCTCCTCATCCCTCGAGGGAAGAATCCATCATCATAGTTGATGCAGGTCAGGGCCGTCTGAAGGGTCTGCCTGCCATGAGATTTGTATCCATCCTCCACCATAATAGGTCCCGGTGAAGATGTGTTGGTTTGGTGATCAATGCTGCATGAGAACCAGCTTCTTGGCTCCAAGAGGCTGGAACATGGAGCTGCAGTCTCCTCATTTTGAGTCATGAGGGACTTGCAGGAAGCAGGCTTCCATAATCCCTATCAGGTGCTGGTATCACCATGGAGATGTTACCTCCCTGCTGAGGAAAAGCCCCGTAGACCTTTTGATCGCTGCAACCTTGTCCGCAATGGGAAATATATTCTCCTCCTTTGTATCCCAGATGCGACACAGAAAGGTCAACGTCTGTGTAATGATATGATATGATATGGCATTTATAACGCGCATATACACAAGTGTTTCAAGGTGCGGCGAGGCAAGGGTGGGGTAACAGAGGGAAGATAGACGAACCATCCTACTAGGCCAGGTGAAGGAGAGAAGTGCAGAGGGGGAGGGGGGAGCGGACAATGCAGTACATGGGATAATAAGATAAATAACAAAGTAAAAGTACAGCCAGCAGGTGGCAAGTGCAAGGGTAAGTGCAGACAACAGGTGTCACGTGCTGGTAAGGGACAGTAGGGATGCATTAAACAGTCCTCAAGTGTGGGGGTTGCCAGGAGGGCAGTGCAGTAGTGCGACTGGCAGGGTAGGGGTTCTGGGCCCGAGATCAGAGGGTGGCCAGGTAACCAGTGCAGTTTCAGTATCAGCCAGAAAGTCAGCAGGGGAGAGGAGGAGAAAAAGCAGGAGCAAAGAGAAAGGTTTTGAGGTGCTTCCGGAACCAAAGAGGGTTGTTCAACTTAGTTACATGTTACACATAAACAGGGAGTAAAGCTACGGTTACAATGCTGTAGACATGAAGTGTCAAAAAATCGATCGTAGAAGTATATACAGTAAATTTACAAAAATGCTGATGTGACAGATAAATAGAGCAGAGCAAATATACAAGATATACATGAGATCCAAATGATAGTACGGCGAAGTTAAACATCATGATCTTTTAGCCATTGGATCAGATTGTATCTGAATTGCTGATAAGGGAGATCTTCCCTTAGTGCAGTGGGAAGGGGGTTCCACAATTGTGCCGCTTTAACAGCGAAGCTACTCCCACAGATTTAGTAAGTTTAAATCTGGGTACTAACAGAAGGTTAGAGTTAGCTTTTCGTAAGGGGCGAGAGGCTGTTTGTCTGGTAAATCTGTCTATAAGGTATTGCAGGGCTGCGTGGTTAAGGCATTTGTCTGTAAGGGAGGCTGTTTTGAGAAGGATTTTGTTTTTAGTGGAAAGCCAGTTGGTAGATCTCCTAAGGTCTGATATGTGTGCATTTTTAGGGAAGTTTAGGGCGGCTCTCAGGGCATTATTTTGCAGTGTCTGAATTTTAGTGGTGATGTATTTGTTGCTGCCTATGTAGAGGGCGTTGCAGTAATCTAGTTTCGATAGGATTAATGCTCTTGCTAGAATGACACAGTTATTAGGTGAAAGGAAGGGCTTGTCTGCTCCTCTAATTAGCTTGCAGGTATAGGAGAAGGCTGAGGCCATGGAATTCACTTGTTTACTAAAGGTAAGCATGGAGTCTATATAAAAACCGAGGGTTTTAATTACTTTGGCTACAGTAATGATGTTATTGTCAATTATGAAGGAGTCATAGTTGGGGCCCAGTTTTTTGATGTTGGAAGAAGTGCCTAGAATGAGGAGTTCAGTTTTGTCATCATTTAGGCATAGACCGTGGGCGGCCATCCATGCCTGGATGATGAGGTAGACTCTAATCACAAAGGCCAAATCCTTGTCGTAATCTCCCGTCAGCGGGATGAGGATCTGTGTATCGTCTGCATAGTTAGTACAGGTGATACCAAGACCGTCCAGATCGTCGAAAAGGGGCTTTGTGAAGATGTTATAGAGGGTGGGAGATATGCAAGATCCTTGGGGTACGCCACAAGTAATGGGTGCAGGGTCAGCAGCTGCTAGGGGAGAGAAGACTCGCATTGTCCTGTTATCTAAGAAAGACTGGATCCATGCGACTGCTTCCTGGGAGAAGCAGGCTGCCGTGACCAGATGATTGCATAGTATTGCATGGTCTACCAGATCGAATGCGGCAGAGAGGTCAAGGAGTAGTAAGAGTGAAGTCGGTGCCATGCTGTGGTCTGAAGCCTGACTGTCGGACTACTAAGAGGTGGTTTAGTTCCAGGTGGCGTTGAATTTGTTGGTAGGCAACTTTATCTAGGATTTTCAATAGGAACGGCACAGTGGTTATAGGGCGGTAATTAGTTGAGATGGAGGGGTCCAAGCTAAGCTGTTTGAGGAGGGGAGGACCCAGGATTGTTTCAGGTTGCTGGGAAGGGTGCCTGATGTGAAAGAGGCATTTATAAGTTTAGTAATGAAAGGTGAGAGTTTGCGGGTGGCGTCTTTTATGATTTGGGCTGGGCATGGGTCGCCATGGCAATTAGAGGGTTTGAGGGTGAGGATGACTTTCTAGACTTCTTTGGTGGAGACTTTGCGGAAGTAGAAGGGAGGGGTGTCCAGTGATTTCAGAGTCGTTAATGGGTTGGTGGTAGCCTTGGAGTGGGGGCCTATGTTAGCACAAATAGGGGTAGATAAGGAAGCTTTTTTGTTATTTATCTTCACCTGAAGCGTGATTATCTTATTGGCAAAGGCATTTTGTATGTAACTGACAAAGAGCTTCTGGCCATCAAGGCAGCATTCAAAGCTTGGCGACATTATCTCCTAGGAGCCAGACACACCATTACAGTGATTACAGATCACCGAAATGTACAATACCTAAAGTCGGCCAAGGCTCAGTCCTCTCGTCAGCTCCGATGGGCATTATTTTCTGCTGAATACGATTTTGTGATTACTTACCGACCTGGTTGCCGAAACGGCAAAGCTGATGCGCTGTCCTGCATAGGAATGGAAGAAGCATACTCAAATCCGGACCCTGTACCCATCATTCCATCGGGGGGAGAATCCTTGGAATTACTACTACACTGACCCTGGACGACATCCACAAGGACATTTCGTATTTCCTCGATTCCAAGGCCTTACAAGACTGGTCAACCAAAAGCAAATATCATTTGGTTGCTAATCATTTACCTTATTTCCAAGGATGTCTCTACTTACCTAGTAAGGAACTTCAAAAACAGGTCATCTCAAATTAGCATGAGTTGTTGGTGGAAGGCCACCGGGAATGGCAAAAACCGAAGCCAAGATGAAGAGACATTTTTGGTGGCCGACTTGGCGTAAGGACATCAAACAATTTGTGTTTTCATGCAGCATTTGTGCTCAGAACAATGCCCAGAAAAAGAAACCATCTGTTCTTCTTCAGCCTCTAGATATTCCACCTACACCCTGGCATACATTATCTCTTGACTTTATCACAGATTTACCTCCCAGCAACGGCTTCAACACCATATTAGTGGTGGTAGACTTATTTTCTAAAATGGCCCATTTCATTCCGTTAAAGGGTTTACCCTCCGCTTCAATATTGTCAAAGGAATTCCCAGAACAAATTGTCCGAATACATGGATTCCCCTCCATCTTAGTCTCAGATCGGGCAGTCAGTTTATCTCACAGTTTTGGAGAAGATGTTGTCAGTTGGCCCAAATTGACGTAAGGCTTTCGACCAGCCACCATCCTCAAACGGATGGTCAAACCGAGAGAACCACCCAAACTTTGGAGCAATACCTAAGATGCATGTTGCATCAAGCTGGAAGCAACTGGAAGGACATTTTATGGATAACCGAGTATGCCTACAATAACTCTTTGCATTCCAGCACGGGACAAACTCCATTCTAAACAATATATGGAATACACCCACAAACCTCAGAACTCGACACACCTCAACATCTGGAAATGCCTGCCGTGAGCAGTCTACACACAACCATTACTCAAGCCTTCAAGACGGCAACAGAACATTTAAAACAAGCTAAAGAAAGATACAAGAAATCTGCAGACCAACATAGGAGTGAAGCTCCAAAATACCAGATTGGAGATGAGGTTTGGTTAGCCTCAAGGCATATACCATTAAAAAGAACCCACATATTTAATCCCAGGTATTTAGGACCATACACCATCAAGGCCATCATCAACCCTGTGGCAGTAAAACTGGAGCTACCTCCAAACATGTGAGTCCACCCCGTATTCCAGGTTTCCCTTTTGAAACCAGTGCAACCAGGAACTCGGATAACAAAACCACCAAGACCCATTTTGGTAGATGGTGAACCAGAATCTGAGGTGAAAGACATTCTGGACTCAAATGGGTCAAATCAAAACTTTTCTATCTAGTTGATTGGAAAGGCTATGGTCCCCAAGAAAGGTCCTGGGAGCCAAGTGACTTTGTTCATGCACCACGCATAGTAAACCATTTTCATCGAAACTACCCGACCATACCCGGACCAGTGGGACAAACCACCTTGAGAGGGGCCTTGGGGGGGAGTGCTGTCAGGGTACCTGCCCCCAGACACCAGGAACAGACCAACCAACCCAGGGTATTGGCACCCATGGGGACCTTCAAGGTCCCAAAGGATTCCCCAAGGGATTCCTGGACTCAGTCCTGGTGCCGTTGGCGCCAGGCTCATGCTGCCATCTCAAGTAAGGAAGGTTTCAAAGGGAGAGAACCACGTGCAGACCAGTCTGAGGCAGGCTGAACGGACTACTTTACCAAGGGACTACTTGCTAGGGTGTGGTTGGAGGGACCACTTTACCTGGGAACTACTTCTTGAAGGCTATATAAACCATACCTTCAGTACAGAACATGCTTCGTGTTATTCTGCACTGCTGCAGCGTAACGCTCACCATGTATGCAAACTCCAGGCCTGCCTTCAGCCACGCCCATCCTGTCCTCTCGAGTTACCTGCAAGGAAGAAAGAGAGAGAAGAGAACAGAACAAGACTTGATGCTCCATCTCGGTCGCCCCGAGTCACCGCTTCTGCAGAGCTGCAAAGGAAGACTCCAGGTTAGCAGTGCAGCACTAATACTTACCAGAAGGCTGCTCATTCCAGCGATCCATAGAAGCACCATCACTCGATCATCGCTCCATCATCCAATCGCTGCTCCGGAGCTGCTGCATCTGTAGAAAACAAAAAGAAAATCAGGTTAGCACATAGTGGGGGAAAGGTCTCATTCAGACATTAAAATCTGATTCAGCGCCGCTACTCACCTGAAGGCAGCCCTTCCTCACGGCCCCGCAAGACATCACCATGCACTCTCCGCCTTGTATATACTGCACCCGCAGAATACAAGAACAGCAGGTTAGGTGCACAGAGAATCAATATTGTGTGGAAAGATTATTGCATAACGCTGCCGCTAGACCTACCTTGGAAGCCAGCTACCATATCCGGAAGGGACCCCGCTCCATATTAAGCACCGAGGGATAACCTGTAAGGAAGAGACACAGGAGTGATCTTTTGGCAACTTGAACTCTTAAGCAATCCATACCTTGGAATAAAGACTTACCCATTGAGTCACAGTTGTCTGGAACTCTGCAGGATCAGTGTAATAACTAGATCCTTGAACTACTACGCACCCCTGCACACATTCGCAGGATGGAGAGTCCGCCATTCATACATACAGGTGAGACATAGCAGAGGGGTGCAAGAAGAGGTCATGGGAGGTGGGAGTTGCCCTCGTTTTTATGGTTGGGTAACATTTGGTTTAACCTTTTAGGCAACCTGCTTTTGTGATGAAAATGGGAATCAGAGGGGACAAGGAACCACTCAACACCGGACCGTCCAGCTCAGTTTGGCACCGCTGTGGAGACCAGGTGAGTGTAACAGTGTTTCTGTCTCACGTGGGGGCTCCAAGATTTGTTGTTATTACATATTACTACTGTGGTGGTTGTGCCCAGTGCACATATTCTGGGGGATATGGCCTGGGGCCATGGCCCTTGGAATCTTGCCACTAACTACAGCACAATTAACTATATAACAAATACCATACTCCGTCAACTAATAAAACTCACCCTGCCCCTCCTGCAATCGAAGGGATGTCCGCAGACACCTTAATAGACTGCGTACTGGGTGACATTTCCAAACCCTTTTTTCATCTATAAAAACAGCTCCACATTGCCTTCATTCCACTTCCCTACCATTTCTATGTCCTCTTCCAGCCATTAAAATGTCCCTAAATGGCTTTTCCAAGCCGTCCATCCATGACAATGTTCACGAACAGCTACAGCACCTTCCCATCTTTTTTCAACCTACAAAAACAGTCTCATATCATCTTTTTTCCACTCATCCATCCTTCGATCGCCCCTCTTTTCACCACCAAATGACCCAAAATTAGTTTTTAAGATGTGTTCCCCACCACGCTGTCCGCAGCCAACTGTTGCTGTCCGCAGATCCAACATGGCAGGCATTTCCAAAAATATGACGAACCTCACACTTTTCACCATCCAATCAGTGGGCACATCCGATGTCCACGTACCTCACATCGCCCTCTGACCCAGTTGGAGGCCTGTCTGCGGACCAAGCAGGGAAGTGATTATGAGGACCGAACCCAAATATGACTATTTTTTTTTTACCAACTTTTTTGACATTTTAAAAATAACTACTGGCTGGATTTACACAATTTATAAAAGCACACTTTCAGGACCACGCCGCTGCTCCTGCTGCAAATTTGGTGAAAATCTGTCGAGCGGTTTGGGTTATTGGTTTGGTCATTGTGTGCATTATTTTACTATCCAAAATTCCAAGCTTATAAATATTGTACTTCTATGGTGCAACTTTGTTAAATGGGCGTTATGGTTACAAGTCAAACCGAAAAAATTCACCAGTTATGGAAAGCTAAGAAACCATAACTCGCACAGCCACTGTGCACTGCTAAGACTGTCATCCAGGACATCAAAGATGAATCACATATGAAATTAATTTTGATGAAAAGTTCCTGCACATGGTTGTGTTTATAATTTAGGTAACAAGATGTTTGGGGTGATGGAAGACCTATCATGAACTACTTAATCTGTTAAAGAATGTACTTATCTAAACGAAACATTATATTGGAGTGTTGTTGTTAATACAGGAACCTAAACATACATAAACATAGACAATGGCTGCTGCATGCACCATAGAAGTTCAATACTCATAGGGCCTCATTACGACCCTGGCGCTAAGTGGTTAACGGCGCCGTAAAAGGCTGCGGCGCCGTTAACCACTTAAAGCCTCCCTACTAGACCAGCCCTTAAAGTAGGGACCCGCAAAGGGACTCTCGAGATAAGTACGGTACCGCAATTTGCGGTACCGTACTTACCGCCTTCCCCAGTCCCATTGAGCCCTATGGGGCAAAAATGGGAATGGGGAAGGGCCAATGTTCAATGGGGAATTACCGCCCCGCCAACCTTGGAATGGGGTGGTAATTCCCCATTGAACATTGGCGGACTCGTTACGATACCGGCACCAACCATGGTGCCAATAGCGCCATGGTTTAGCGCCAGTATCGTAATGAGGGCCATAATCTTGTAATTTTGGATAGTAAAATTATGAATGCTACCCTATCAGAGTTTTGAGTAATGTTACACATGTAATAGCTAGGTATTAATTCAAGACTTACTACACACTTGTGCTAGTACAAACAATACATACGAAGACCCTCAATGCAAACAAATCAGAGGCACATACAGTGAAACTAAAGTAATAACGAAAAACAGCATCATCAGAAAATGTTAACAATATTAAAGTTTATCTTCATGTATACAAATGAATTGGTTGTTTGAGGCCTGCTTATTGTCCCATGTATGTGCACCATGAGCTGAGACCAAACCGTAAGGAAACTACTTTAAGAACAAATGACAAGCTTAATATCTAGATAAATAGCACCTTTTGAATTGTAATATTCTGACTGTCAGTGAACAAAACCACCTGTCCTAGATATGGCAGTGAACAAAAATAAGTGGCACAGATATGTGATGTCATCAATGACATTTATGATGTCATCTTTGATGTCCTGCTGGTTAGTCTTAGCAGTGCATGGTGGTGGCACGAGTTACAATTGCTTAGCTTACTATAACTGTCAAATTTCTGGCGTTTTACTTGTAACCTTAACGTCCCTTTAACAAGTTTTTTTTTCATTTCATTGAATTTCAAAGGTTGTTATTAGTGACACTTAACCATAACGTCCCTTTAACAAAGTTTTTTCAGTGAATATATAATTTAGGAGCAGTGGAGAGTAATGAGGAGATTCTGAAACTTTGATGTATACTTACCTTGGTTGTGCCCTGGCCAGGTATAGCACAGGCGAGTAACAAATGCATACATTATTTTTACTTAATTGAAAATGAATGTCGTACTAAAATGTTGAGTGGCAAGTACAACAGGAAAACTATCAACCCATGACCCCTAATACCTTATTCAATAATCAGCTACAATGAATTTACCACTTTTAAATTTTGCTATTTTTGCTCAAGCCCCCGACCCACTTAAAATAGCTCAATTTGTACCTCAAATTAATGACTGCAGTCTTTATTTATACTCTGCACAACCCACTCATTCCGAACACATGTATGACTCACATACCGCCCTAATTAATCTGGCATTTTATCATGTACACCTCCCTTACGTCTTAGCCACTCACGTGGCTCTGTCTAGTGATACAAATACTGTACTTGAGAGATATTTGAATTTCGCTTTTTTGTCACCCAAAATGACTATTTTATCGACACTCACTTCTATTTTGGTCCAAAAATATCATGAGACATTGTCTATTATTTTATTACTGGGTTTCTTCTTGTCATTCAACAGGGTTTGAAGAACCTGCACATGCATGATCAGATATCAATGCACAGTGCGCAGAGATGCATGTTTATCAGGCACCTAATCATTCTGGTGCATGGCATAGCCTGAACACAGGTGGTTTAAAAATGAGGTAGTTGGAGAGCATGAGGAGTGAGCCTGGAGAGAGGTAGCCAGATGGCTGAAGAAAAGCTTGAATGAGGTGAAATGTAAGAACAGGCAGAGGAAGACCATTAGGTGGAGTAAATATGAGGTGAAGGGGAACAGGAGAAGGTTGAGATAAAGAAGGTGGTGGAGAGGCGTTTCAAAAGGATTGAGGAGGAGATGACCTAGAACCAGGAGATGGTAAGGAGGAATGTCAAAAGGAGCGATGAGAAGGTGGAAAATAAAAAGTAGGAGAAGGTTGTGCAAAACAACAAGGGGGAGTGAATGTATACATTCAAAAGGACGTGGAGAAAGACATTGAGAAAGAAGAGAAAGAGGAGACTAGAGATGAAAAACTTAGGGTTGTTGGTGAGGAGCAGACATACCCCACTGTAGAATTGTGTGAGTGGAGAAAGGGTGATTTAAAACCACATGTCGAGGCATCAAAGAGGAAGAAGAAAAAATGAAGGGGAGAAAGAGACAGGAGAGGATATGTCAGGAGCGTCAGGTAAGATCCACTTAGGTACACTCCAGTTGTGACTTGTTACGGAAGTAGACAAGGACAGGGTTTTGGGGGCTAGTGTCAGGACCTTAAGAAAGGAAGTTGAAGAAGACACCCTCAGCCAACCTATATAGAAGCTTAGGTGACCAACCTCTTGTTGGAATATCGAGAGCCTAACCCATCTCTAGCTTCCCCTACTGTCCAAGTATAAAATGCAGGTGCACACAGATCACCAGGTCCCAAACAAAGGGTTCTTCCAGCAGTTAAGAATAATATGTGGAAAACCTGAATCTATAGACTAAAGAATAACCAAAAAAAGTGATAGGTGGAGGGCTTTGA
The DNA here is from genome assembly GCF_040938575.1 of Ambystoma mexicanum. Classification (NCBI taxonomy): domain Eukaryota; kingdom Metazoa; phylum Chordata; class Amphibia; order Caudata; family Ambystomatidae; genus Ambystoma; species Ambystoma mexicanum. The sequence goes on along the minus strand of NC_090932.1, from coordinate 657,058,163 downwards.
ATTAATCTGAAATTCTGCTATTGCTCTGGGCATCCTTCCACAACAGTTTCTTTGCCCTTCTGCGCCAATGCAAAAGGGGTCTAGCCATATGAAAATCAGTCAGGTACTGCCATCAATGGGAGAAGCCCAGCACAACCTACTAGGCCGGGTTCTCTCTGCACAGAAACACAAGCAACCCTAGACATGTTTTGGCCTTGCTTGGCCTCATCAGTCTCCTCGCATTGCGGGCTGAACTGCCCATTTTGGGGTTGGACCAAACCTGATTTGCATATGGTCTTTACCCTTTTGTAATGGCATGGCAGGTGAAGAACGATGGTCTGGAAGGTTGCCCAGAGCAACCCAAGCAGTCCAGATTAATTCTAAACCTTCCAGCCATCACTTCTTTTGTTTTGCTTGCTGTAGTCACCCCAAGTGGGATGGGTATGCCCAGACATGGGTCCCATGCTTGCTGGACCTAGAGACCCAAGCAACTCCTCACTGATGAGGCCCAACAAGGCCAAAACATATTTGGGGATGCATGGGGTCTCGTGCAGAAGGGATGTGTCCTAGAAGTTCGGATTGGACTGCCCCTTTTGGGGTCAGACCAAGCCTGATTTACATATTTGCTTTCTCCTTTTGTAATGGCTTGGCTGGCGAAGAACAAGGGTCTGGAGGGTTGCCGAGAGCAATGCCTGAGGTTAAGATTAATTATACAGCTTCCAGCCATCACCTTCTTTGATTTTCTATAGACCAAAAAGCCATGAATGAAGTGTTAGTACACTCAACTCTCCAAGACTGTGATAGAATGACTTTGACAATATATCCCGGGAAGGAGTCCCTAAATTGAGGGGAAGAAAACTTCTCATTATGAGTTTGATGGTAATTTGACTGTAAATCAGCCCCAAATTTCCATCAAACTTATTATCACTGGTTGGTCCAGTGGGTTTACCATGGGATTACAAGTGGTGGTATGGTAGTGTGATTCCCAATTTCTGCAATCCAAAGAACTCCATGGGGATTTTGATGGATTTGCTGCATGTGTTAATTACGCTGCATTATTTCCACCGAAATTTGGCAGATTTACATCCAGCATAATGCTGGAGAAAATTCCTCCACTTCAAGTTCAAACTTATAGTAAGGTGGTGCAGAATACATTGTGGTAATGATATTACTGGCAAGAAATTGGTAGTAAAAGAATTAACACCAGGTTTTTCCTGTACTGCCAAACTTGTAATGAGGCCCTGTTGAACCCAGGAGCTTTTGTTGCACCCAGAGATGTTGTTCTCAGAGAGTTTTGGTGAACACAGAGACCTAAATTACTGGACTTTGGGAAGATTTCATGCTCTTGGGTTACATTTCCATCCATTCCCCTCTTGTAAACCAATCCCTAATAAAATCCTTATCTTTCCACCATCAACTTTGGTGTATGCCTTAGAAATCCCACTCTACTTTGCAGCTGTTTGCTGATGGTAGATCTCAGGTACTCTCGCAAGAGCAAAATTGTGTGAGACACAACCGTCTGTGTGTGTGGTATTCGAATATAGACTGTGCCTCCACTTGTTGGTGGATGCACATAGATCGAGTCAGAACCTCCAATCTGGTGCCTTCCTGGTTGCCACTCTTTTTCCCCACTTAGCAAACCCCGCCCACCTGGTGCCTTCCTGGTTGCCACTCTTGTTCTATACTTAAGGAGCCCTCCAGCCTCTTTTCCTTTGCATATTGGGAGCAGGTGCAACTGGATCTTGGTCACCTGGCCTAAACGCCACCCACCTTGTGCCTTCTGGTTGCCGCTCTTTTTCCCTACTCAAGGAACCCTCCAGCCTCTTTTCCTTTGCAAATGGGGAGCAATTGTATTCACTCTGCCCTCTTGCTTCGCCACTCTTTTTGATTGTTTACTCTCTGTTCTCTTCTCCGCTCCCTTTCTCCCTTTTCCAATCTCCTTCCCTCCTCCCCTTACTTTCTTCTATGCACATACTCTATCAGAATTGTCCCTGGACATAGTATGATAGCAACCTCGTCTTTCACCTACCCCCTCCCCTAGCACTATCTGAAATGTCATCAGGCCTAGTACGTAGTCGCCTGTCTGTTTCCATTTCCTTCCCACTTTCCCCCTCCCTTCCTTATCTATGTCTTAGCTCTTGCACTATCTGAAATGTCGTTCGGCCGAGTATGATAGTTAATGTCTCATCCTTACTGTTCATGGCCTGTAAGAATTTCATTGTATTTATCCCTTGTTCCCTCTCTTGCCTTGAAGCGCTTTGAAACACATTGGGCTTCATTACGAGTACAGCGGTAGGGGGTTAACGGCACCGGTAAGGATGCTGATGCCGTTAAACCTCCACCGCCGCATTCAGAGGTCCCTTAGCGGGTCCCACTAAGGCCGGCTGGGAGCCGCTAAGGGACCAGGGAGCTAATAACAGGCCTACTATTTGCGGGCCTGTTATTAGCTTCTTCCCCATTCCAATTGAGCCCTATGGGGGCTCGAATGGGAATGGGGAATGGTTTTCAGAATGGGGACTTACTGGGTCTTCCAAGGTTGGAATGACCCGGTAAGTCCCCATTCCGACTACACGGACCCGGACACAAGTTTGGATGCAGCCATGGCGCTAATAGCACCATGGCTACCTCCAAACTCGTAATGAGGCCCATTGTGTGTAGGCACTATATAAATAAACTATCATATCATATCATATCATATCATATCATGCATGCTATATTTGAATGAAATAATGTTGATTCAAAAATTTTTTGATATAACTAAATACAATAAAATAAAATAAATATAAATAAATAAAATTAAGGGGAAAGCACATGAACTAGATCTCTTGAGCATTATTAAGTGCTGCTTGGTGTCTGCCAGTTTAATATGCTGGCAGCACATGCATACATCCCAACATCACCCATGCCAATGTGTTGGTGCTTCTGAAGTCTTTCTTTTTTCCTTTGAATTTTATAATCAGAGAAGTGTAATTAGAAGTGACAGAATGCAAACTACAACACCCAGAATACAAAGAAAAAAACACGACTGATCTTCAAGATTCAAAACTGTGACACGAACATCAAATAAACATATAAAATGCTGTGCTTTTCAAAATATTTTTTGGAAGCTTTTAAGTTAAAACGTGCATATCTGTATTTACTGTAGCACTATGTCACTTTTTCATAGGAGAAAGTAAAAGCAGATCAAATAGTTTCTTCGATTGAATTAACCATCAAAACCAACATTTAAGATTCACGGAAAGCACAGGCAAGGTAGAGATTAACTATCTGGATATTACCATCAAGGTGGATCCAGCAAGGGGAGAACTCTTTGTGAAACCATATAAAAAATCCACGGATCGCAATACTTTGTTGCACTATACAAGTTTCCATCCGAGGCACACGCGTGACAACCTGCCCTTTGGTCAGTTCATTCGACTAAAAAAGAACAGCACTAATAGTGCAGATTATAGAGAAGGAGCACAAAAATTGAGGTCGAACCTGCACGAAAGAGGCTACCCGGCTAAATTGACAAAAAAAGCAATGAAGAGGGCAGATAACAACAACAGAGAAGCCATTCTCGAGCAAAACCCAAGAGAGAAAAATAAAGACAACTTAGTGTTTGTCAACACATTTAGTAATCTATCTAATAGAATTCACAAAATAATCCACCGTAATTGGGGGATTCTTGAGAAAGGCGAAGTACCTCTGCAGAGACCGTTGATGGCATTCCGACGAAGTAGATCTATAAAAGATCAGGTTATGCGGAATGATATTACTAAACAGATCAAACCACAAATGACACTAACAGAGACCTGGGGGATGCGAGCCCCAGAAGGGCATTACCCATGTGGATCGTGTACCTGTTGCCAACAGACAAAAAAAACCATGAAAAAAAACCATGGAAATCGATCTAGGTCTAAAGAACCCTTGGAAGCAGAAAGTTCTGACTAATTGCAACTCGGTGTTTGTTGTATATGTCATCTGGTGCCCCTGTAATAAGATATATATAGGGAAGACGGAAAGAAAAATTAAAATCCGTATCACAGAGCATAAAAGCTGCATAAGAAATAGAGTCCATTCAGCTCCCCTTGTGGGACATTTCATTGAAATGATACACAAAGTAGAGGAACTAAGATGGTCTGTGGTCTATGTGGTTACACCGACAAACGATTTGAACCTTGACAGGAGAAAGTTAGCACAGAAAGAAAAAGAATTAATTTTTCTCACAAAAAGTACAGAATTGGGACTGAACGAGAAGAGTGAATAAATAAAATCAACTCTGGCCTGTGCTGTTTTATGTACAACCTCTCTAGGATGACTGTGAAGAAAAAACGACCAAGAGTAAGGTCCAACAGGAAGTAGGAAACAGTCAATGTGGTATAGCCAGTTTTGTAAGGGAACCCTAAAATCCACTCCCATGGGTCCCCCATTCATATTCAAATGACTCAATCAGGAATATCAGTACTTGTTGTTTGTCGTGCACATACCCCCATGAATACCATACGATCACGACTACAATGTGGGGAAATGCTGTGGCGCGGTGTTGGTGACCCGCCAGTCAAATAAGAAATGACATTAACCATCGAGTTGAAACGATGTTAAGCGAACGTTAAGGGAAAATGAGCGGCGTAGGATGTTTGGACATTAAAAACTAAACCAACGATACTTACGTAGCGGGAAATATGTGTTAGCCAATGCCGATGGAGTTTTGGCTGCCGACTTCAATAGAAACCATGAGGTTTTCCCGTGCGGTGGGATGATGTAGCGACCACATTTGGCTGGGCTAAGTGGGGGCCGAAGGCAAGATAGGTTATGACATAGTCTTTAAAGAGAAGGAGACCATTAAGGTGCTGCCTCCCGATCACGTGACTAATTGGTCATGTGGGGGGCGAAATCCAATAAAAAGCGAGAGAACGTAATGAGAACAGGTAGAAACGGACACCAGGCGGAGATAGGAGTGTGACTTGAGAGAGAGGACAGCCACATGTGAGCAGCGGCTGTAACCCCGTACAAGGCGGCAAAGGCAAGCTCGTTAAAGGTAAGAGCATAAGCCTTTTGGCAATATCTCCACTCTAATTTTAAATGAACAGCGGTACGAAGAAAAATCATGACCGAGTGCCTGATGTGCCTCTCTCCATTCTAGAAAACGATATATAGAGTCGTCCCATCCCACGTGAGAAAATTTAGAAGATTTATCTAAATGAGGAGCGGCACGGGATAAAGTCAACTATTAAATAGAACAGGAATCCACAAAGTAATCACGCTAGGTCAGTATAAAGATATGCAGGGTAGTTTTGAGCACGATGAACTGACAAATAGAATAAACATCAAGCCAGGCTACGCCAATTGGTTCACCTGTGACTTTGTCTTAAATAGGAATGCCTCCCAGTGATCGCAGATAGTGGTATCCAGTTGAGAGCCAAGCACACCCCAACATCAGACAGACTTTAACTAGGAAGAGGATTGTAAATCGAGGGGGACCCCCCAAGAAGACACATAAGAAGAAGTCAGCCTGTAGAAAGTAAAGCAAATTCATAGACATACTTGGACAACTTAACTGTACCGCATGATTGGGTTAATTGATTATAAAGTTGTGAAATACTCAGTGTCGTAGTTAAAGATTAGACCTGAAGTGATAACAGCATGGGTGTGGTCTTGAAGGACCTAGTTGCAGATAGGGGTGGAGGTGTGAAGATCTAACAGATGTAAAGAAGGTGATGGTCTAAGTAATGACACCCTTCCGCTGATGATTGACACATAGCAGGTTGTGCATAATATAAATGTCGACCGGATATTATCTCGAATACTAAATTTTGATTATCCCACATTTGCTTCCCACAATGTATTCGTTTTGAAGGTTGGACCCTAAAGAAAAGTGCGATGGGATCTCATTGAAAGCTGACCACGCAAGAAATTAAGTCTACAAGAAGACTGATACGATTGTGCATTTAATTGAATGTTGTGTGAATTTTACCCCTGAAGAATTTCCTTGTCAATAGTGTGTAAGTGTGTAAGGAATGAAACATGTTGGGTATGGTATGGATGTGGTATGAAAGTAAGCATGATTTTTAGGAAGAATAAGTGAAAGGTTTTTACGGACTGGGTTGCTTGTCTCGATGATAGGGGTGAGCAACTTGTAGATCCAGGTTAAGAGATTAATTTTTGTTAATTGTTAAATGGTCAACTGTTACATGAGATTAAATGTACACAACGATATTGCATGGTAATGGTGCAGATATTGTGATTTGCATACTATCAGAAATACTCCTTTTTAAAAAAGATTAAAAAATTGGAACTGTGAAGAAGAAAAGATAAAAGAAATAAAGTTTTTTACTGTTGAAATATGAAAAATAAAATACTATTTTTTGATACAATGTGGTGTAGTATGAGAATTTAATGGCTATTAACCTTATACAGTAAGGTTCAACCAAATGTGGACTTGGGGAAGCAAGGTACCGAGTGACCATTGTGTATTGTTTAAGAGTTCTGTTTATAGAGGGCGGTTCACTATCGGTCATAGGAAATATTACCTCTAGTCTCTCTTAAGTTTATTACAAATAGATTTGTACACCATTTGTAATTTGCCCTCATTGTGTGTCAGTGTAATATATTGACAGTGCATGTATACTACCTAAAATAACCCATTCCAATCTTCAGCTGCTTATGCAGTACTAATTTTTCCTCTACATTTTAGGGCTGATTCCTGGAATTTGTGCGCCAAAAAACAGGGATTTGTGCGCCATTCTGCCCGCAAATCCCTGTTTAACAAATGAGGATTTGCTGGCAGAATGGCGCACAAATCTCCATTTGTCGGTGCACACATTCCATGAATCAGCCCCTTTGTTACTTGTACCCAATGGTAAAAGTGGAACTACAAGTCCCAGAATGCAAACAAAAAATCTAGCACTACATAAACACCTACATATTAGAATGCATCATGTTGGCAAGTATGCATATACTTCTGACAACTTTCACACACCAACTGCCATTTAAAATCTTTTCTATCCACTTTTCTTCTCTTATACAAAACATTATAGAGCTTCTATAAATGCACATACGCATTTCTTAACTTTCATGAAAATGCTCCTAAAAGCAACCAATTTTAACAATCCACCAATTTTATTAACTTTTTCCCCACCACTCATCCTTCCTTTATGAACAGGAACCTTGCTTACTAAAATTACTTTGCAATTACCACATATCCCCACTAACTTTCTTTTACAATTACAGTAAAGAAGCACATCACTGAAATCAACAACCGAAAAACGAATACACTTTGCATTCAACAAAGTAAGTACAATAATGTACCAGGTATATGAATGTAATAATAGCAGCACAGTTCCACTATATATATGACCCTAACTACTCTTTTCAAACCAACATTTCTTTTACACTAGCCAATTACATTCCACCATTCACACTCTTACTATTCCCATCTACATGCCACCATTGCAACACCCATTCTGTTCCTCAAAACACCACAATCACTGTACAGAGTCCATCACACCGCCACTGCCTTATGCACTAACCCAAAATCATCACACCACTGTACACTCGTATTCTCCCAACCTTCCCAACCACACCTAATATACCACCTCACTATCAAACAGCACGCAATTCATTTCTACAATCCCCATACACCCAGGCACCACACATGCATGTACATTGTTCAACTTTCCAATGCAAACTTTCTCTTTTCCCAACAAACACAACAAAATGCCTACTAAACAGCAACTCTGTAGAAAAGAAAGAAAAAGTGGAGCAGATAAGACTAAAAACACACCATATAATCATCCACCTCTAAATCAATTCATAGAAAGCATTAAACAAAAGAGCTAGTAACTTCACTAAACAAAACTAAACCAGCCATGACTAAAGAAGGTAAAGCCCCTCTTGCAAAGAGAAAAAGTAAAAAGCAGACCTACTAACAAACCTAATCCTCTATCTACCAGTGTTAACGTAGTCACTGTAAAGCAATCCAAAAAGATGTTACAGAAAATGTTCCACCATAGATTTCTTCACAATCTTATAAAAACATCTGAAAAGTCACAATCTACCCTTAAAAACTACTGCAGGAGACAGCACTTTTCTACTGAAGAGAACATTGGTTTATATTGATTTTAAACAGAATGAAACCACTAACTAAATTAATCAATAAATTGCAAAAAGTACTTCTAAACATGTAGGGTGTCAATATAGAGTCCTTTTCAAACTTCTTTGATGATGAATGGATTCACACAAGCAGCACAGAACCATACTTCAATGAAGAAGCTTATAAACAAGAACAATAAAAAACAATTTCCATGGACAATAATGGTCAAGGGTATGCAATGGTGGAACAAATGATTATGGGAAAAGAAACCCTTATAGAAAAAAGTCCCCAAGAAACTTTTTATCAAATGCTCCTTTCACCCAAACAAACCATCTAGTGTAAAATGGACATGCAGATCAATGTATAATGTACGCCAACAATCCTTTCAATCTTTACAACAATTCTTCAATCACTATGTGAAACTAAACAACAAAAGTAAAATGAAAACTTTACAAACCATAGACTCCTGTCCAGTGTGCAGCCACACTGGTCTGTGAAGACATTCATTAGCCTGCATTTTAGGAACTGCTTGCAAAAGCACTTTCCACCACATCAAAATATTAGCGACACACCATTCTATTATACGGAATCTTGTGAATTGACTATGCTATGCAAAAAGTCATGCTCTAGAGCTGCAAAATTTAAATAACATTCTCCTACATGGTACAGCCAAAGAACTGCTTCAAGGAATTGAGTACATCCAACGTAAATACTTTGGAACTGAAGGTGACTTCAAAAATTATGTACCTTTAGAAAGCCTTACCGAAAACCAAATCTCAGAAACACCAACGTACCAATAAATACATACAAAAAAGAAGTAGCTAAGTTTCAAAACAAATCTGCTGAAATACCATACCAAATATGTTTCTATTGCTGCAGAAGATTTATAAAAAAGAGCACAAAAATAGTAGATCAAGCCTACAAAATAGAAGAAAATGAAGAATCCTTATGGTTCCAATTGGCGTTATATCTAACAGCAGAAGCTAAGTACAAAATAACGAACCCCTCAAGAGTCTGCACGTACTGCAACACAAACCTTGGCAATAACCAAATGCCATCACGTGCTTTCACTATTAAAGTTGTACGAGAGTATTATAATACAAACAGTGCACCCATTTCATACTATAATAAGCCTTCAACCAAAATCAACCAAATTAACTCCATCCGATTTACTAAAAGGCATCCGTGGGAAAGTAGTATATTTACCATTTAAAAGAAAATGTACAAACTCTAGTACAATGCCCAATAGATCAATCTTTGATTGTACTAGTTAATGGTGAGCCTACGAAAGCCAAAATAAATTGGTAACAACTAGTTGACTTAAAGTTAGACAAGCCCTACAATATCTAAGAGAAAACATTGAATACTACAAAGATATAAACATAGAGGAAAACTTAAGAGAAACCACACAAATTATTCAAGAGTCACCAGAAACTAGCCAATTTGAACGTGTAGATCCTGTTACTGCAGCCAACATTTTACACCAGTAAAAAAATAAACCCACTACACTCCAAAGACACAAATGTTGATGCATTAGAAACATATCAAAATCATCAAGCCAAAGGATCCCCACTGAGCATATGGGAAAAAAGTGTAGAAGCATGTTTGTTTCCTCTACTTTTTCCTATAGGAAAAGGAGGAAGATATTATGAAAGTTCCACGCAACTAAGTGCATCAGAATATCAATCTTTCAGAATGTATTCTGAAGACCCCATATCCAGACAAAACATTGACTACATTTTCCACTTACTCTTCAAAAGTGAACGAACAACTCTGTTATGGAGTTGGTCACACATTAAACACAGGCTCTAACTTTTTAAACATATCCGCTACGAAACTGCTTAAAAACAATAAGACAACGATTTAGCTTTGTAATCAAGTATCGCAAATCTCTTGGCAAACATGCCTATTACAAAAGAATACCGGTTCCAACGTCACACTGATGTACCTTGTATTCTAGGCAACCTAGGCCCACCCACATGGTTTGTTACTTTAAGTTCTGAAGAGTACACATGGGATGGCTTGCACAACTTCTGACCACTACAAACCAAAATAAAGACAGAATAGATTTAAAAACACCAGGAGAACTATGTTATCTTGACCTGTCAATGTATCTAAGTACTTTCTGCATCGCTTCATTCCCAAGCTGCATTTTATCTGCATTAAAACTACTGCTCCACTCGGAGAAGTGCAACACTTCTTTTGGAGAAAAGAATATCGATAACGAAGAGCACAACATCTCCATATGATTTTGTGGATAAAAGATGCTCCAAAATATGCCCCTGATAATGACGGCACTGTTTTACAGTTTACTGACAAATACATTACCTACAACATCCCTTCAGAAACCACAGAGGTGGCAAATACTGGTGACGTAGATATACAAGGGAAATACTATTCCAGATGTCGCTTTGGCTTCCCTGGACCACTTTGGAAAAAATGAAAAGTAAATAGCTTGATATCTTCTGTAAAACCCAGTGAAAAAGGAAAATGCCCTAAAAATACATACAACATTAAAAGGGATGAAGGATCCAACTACATCGATGATTGCATTGCAATCATTGCCCTCTTTTGGAATGCAAATATAGACATACAATAGATTGCAGACAATGCCACTCCAGTTGCAATATATGTCCCATACTATCTCACCAAAGCTGAGAAAACAGAGCTAAAGGACCTCTGGGATGACATATCATCTGACAAAACACTATCAAAGAAAATGTACAGTTTCGGTATACAAATGGTCTCCCATAGAGAATGTGGTTGCTATGAAGCTGCAGACTGTTTAACAGGTACAACCTTATATTGCAAATATGAGTACATTGTCTGGCTGAATCCTGGACCAGCTTCATCCTGAACAAGAGTACTAAAATCCTACCAAGAGATAGAAAACACAGCCACATATGATCCCAACAGCAAGGACAATTTAAAAAGCAATGTAATCGACACATACACCCAAACAGAAGTACTGCTTTGGAATACATGTGTCTGTATGACATTGCCCAAAACTACACCTACTAAAACGATGTCACACCTAATGAGACAACTGGCGAATGTTCAGTCTCAACTTGGGAAGGAAGCCTTGTGGAACTCACCAAACCCAGTTTAACTAATCATATAAAGTTTCATTTAAATCTCCACAACATAGAGAACTGTATTACATGGCCCTACTCCAACTTTATAAACCTTGGAGAAAAGAAAAAATATTATTATGTGACTATGGGCCTCATTACACCGAGGTGGTGGACTAAGGTGCTATTAGCACCTTGGTCCATGCCGGTAAAATACCGGCACCGCCTTGGAGGAAAGGGGAATTACCGCCCTATTCCAAGGTTGGTGGGGTGGTAATTCTCCCTTCCCCCATTGCCCTTCCCCATTCCCATTTTTGCCCCATAGGGCATAATGGGAATGGGGAAGGTGCTAATTACGGCACCGCAAATTGCGGTACCGTAATTAGCTCCCTGGTCCCTTTGCGGGTTGGTTTTTAACGCCTGCAAAAAGCAGGCGTTAAAGTCTCCAACCCGCAAAGGGACCTCGTAGTAAGGCGGTAAGGGTTAACGGTCACCGGTACCATTAACGGTGACCGTTAACCCTTACCGCCGTCCGTGTAATGAGGCCCTATGACTCATTTGAAGCTGCATTCGCAGCACATGAAAGCAGTATAACACAAAACAATTTCAAATAATACAAGCAAATATTGGACAATGAACACCATAAAGAGGAAGACATTGAATCTCAACTAGACAAAGACACTCCCATACAGGAAGCCAAAACCCACTTGAAGAACCACTCATTCGAAATGAAGCATACAAACCCATGACAGAGGTAGAAAATACTATGTATCAATATAAACAATCTGAGGAAGACCTGTCAGTGCTGGAATCACATCTAAAGGATGAACAACTCATCATTTATCTAGAAGTCACTCGAGAAATTAACATGGATTTAAACATGAAACTAAAACCTGTAGCTGTAAAAATTATACACTTCTGCTTATATATGCAAGTGGTGAAGCTGGTTCTGGTAAAACATTCTTAATTAAAACAATCAGCAAATGTCTACACAACTTAACAACAAACAACCTTTTGGCTGTAATAACAGCCCCCACAGGTTTAGCTGCCTACAACATGGGAGGTGTAACTTTACACCAACTACTACTCCTCTCCATAGAGCACACAAGCAAATTAGAATACTACAAATTATCAGCAGAATCTGCTACTGAAGTACGCAGAATTCTAAAACAAATGAAAGTGCTCCTGATAACTGAAGTAAGCATGGTTTCCAACCTCATGTTGGCTTTTTAAAATCTCAGAATGCAAGCACTCCTAAAAACCAACTACAAAGACTGTTTTGAGGAAAATATGTTATTGTTTTTTGGAAACCTCCTACAGTTAACACCAGTGAAAGGACAACCTATTTTCAAAACATTAGGACACAAACAATGCTGCAATTCCCTCATTAGCTTTGGAAATGTAAATCTCTGGCAACATTTTCACTACAGAGAACTAACTCAAAACATGCACCGGTCTGCAGACCTCACATATGCTAACATTTTAAAAAGCATTAGAACTGGTCTGCTTACTAAAGATGCAAAATCCATCTTAAATAGTAGACTAATACATTAGCTGTGTGGACGAAAAACATCTGCTCCTGATGTCATGGAACAATTAACTTGGTTACATGATGCCGCAGCCCCTGCCCTTTCTCTAGCAGTCCCTGATAAGTACACTATCTAGACAGACATATCTCTCGAGGAGGAGGATTATCAATTATTGCTCAAAATAACCTCTCCACGAGATTAGGTACTACACCCACTCTGAATTCCTGCGAATGCCTAACTGTCAAAATACTCATTGCCAATTCCCAAACATTGACAGGGTAATTCATAGAATTCAGCGCACAAGTAGCGCACGCGGCTGGCGCACAGCGTGCGCGTGCGATAGTCTGCGCCAGCCGCGTGCGCCAAAACCGAATCCGGCGCACAGCGTATTCATGGATTTTAGCTTCCCCAGGCAGCCGTGGCGCACAGTGGCGCAGCGACTCGCTGCAGCGCCAGTTACGCCCCCAGGAACGCCCCTTGCGCTGGGAAATCTCATAAAAATCACAAACCAGCGCAAGGGGCTGCGCTAACCCTGGACCATCACGGCAAGCGGCCCATGTGATTTTCAAGGGTGTGCGGGAAGTTTCACACGTCAAATCCCAGGCTACGTCCATTTCAGGGGTGCGCGGGAAGTTTCACACGCGAAAAGCTAGGCTACGGGAATTGCAGGGGTGCGCGGGAAGTCCCACACGCGAAAACCCAGGGTACGTCCATTACAGGGGTGCGCGGGAAGTTTCACACGCGAAAAGCTAGGCTACGGGAATTCCAGGGGTGCGCGGGAAGTCCCACACGCGAAAAGCCAGGCTACGTCCATTACAGGGGTGCGCGTGAAGTTTCACACGCGAAAAGCTAGGCTACGGGAATTGCAGGGGTGCGCGGGAAGTCCGACACGCGAAAAGCCAGGGTACGTCCATTACAGGGGTGCGCGGGAAGTTTCACACGCGAAAAGCTAGGCTACGGGAATTCCAGGGGTGCGCGGGAAGTCCCACACGCGAAAAGCCAGGGTACGTCCATTTCAGGGGTGCGCGGGGAAGTTTCACACGCAAAATCCCAGGCTACTTCCATTTCATGGGTGCGCGGGAACGTTTCACACGCGAAAAGCTAGGCTACGGGAATTGCAGGGGTGCGCGGGAAGTCCCACACGCGAAAAGCCAGGGTACGTCCATTACAGGGGTGCGCGGGAAGTTTCACACGCGAAAAGCTAGGCTACGGGAATTCCAGGGGTGCGCGGGAAGTCCCACACGCGAAAAGCCAGGGTACGTCCATTTCAGGGGTGCGCGGGGAAGTTTCACACGCGAAATCCCAGGCTACTTCCATTTCAGGGATGCGCGGGAATGTTTCACACGCGAAAAGCTAGGCTACGGGAATTGCAGGGGTGCGCGGGAAGTCCCACACGCGAAAACCCAGGGTACGTCCATTACAGGGGTGCGCGGGAAGTTTCACACGCGAAAAGCTAGGCTACGGGAATTCCAGGGGTGCGCGGGAAGTCCCACACGCGAAAAGCCAGGGTACGTCCATTACAGGGGTGCGCGTGAAGTTTCACACGCGAAAAGCTAGGCTACGGGAATTGCAGGGGTGCGCGGGAAGTCCCACACGCGAAAACCCAGGGTACGTCCATTACAGGGGTGCGCGGGAAGTTTCACACGCGAAAAGCTAGGCTACGGGAATTCCAGGGGTGCGCGGGCAGTCCCACACGCGAAAAGCCAGGGTACGTCCATTTCAGGGGTGCGCGGGGAAGTTTCACACGCGAAATCCCAGTCTACTTCCATTTCAGGGGTGCGCGGGAACGTTTCACACGCGAAAAGCTAGGCTACGGGAATTGCAGGGGTGCGCGGGAAGTCCCACACGCGAAAAGCCAGGGTACGTCCTTTACAGGGGTGCGCAGGAAGTTTCACACGCGAAAAGCTAGGCTACGGGAATTCCAGGGGTGCGCGGGAAGTCCCACACGCGAAAAGCCAGGGTACGTCCATTACAGGGGTGCGCGTGAAGTTTCACACGCGAAAAGCTAGGCTATGGGAATTGCAGGGGTGCGCGGGAAGTCCCACACGCGAAAACCCAGGGTACGTCCATTACAGGGGTGCGCGGGAAGTTTCACACGCGAAAAGCTAGGCTACGGGAATTCCAGGGGTGCGCGGGAAGTCCCACACGCGAAAAGCCAGGGTACGTCCATTACAGGGGTGCGCGGGGAAGTTTCACACGCGAAATCCCAGGCTACTTCCATTTCAGGGGTGCGCGGGAACGTTTCACACGCGAAATCCCAGGCTACGTCCATTTCAGGGGGGCGTGGATAGTTGAACACGCTACTCCGATCGTTGGGTCTTCACAGGTCTTCCCTGTACAGCCTCCACGTCCCCTGCATGCAGTCCACACCACAGGGGATTACCCTGCACACCTGCTCATGACTCCCACCCCCCAACAGTCATGGGGCACCCTTCACCAGGCCCCCACCCATGTCTCCCACCACCCCCACCCCCCAGCAGTCATGGGGCACCCTCCACCAGGCCCCCACCCATGTCCCACTCATGCCTCCCACCACCCCCACCCCCCAGCACTGTGGGGCACCTGCCAGCAGGCCCCCACTTATGTCCCACTCATGCCTCCCACCACACCCACCCCCCAGCACTGTGGGGCACCTGCCAGCAGGCCCCCACTTATGTCCCACTCATGTCTCCCACCACACCCACCCCCCAGCAGTCATGGGGCACCCTCCACCAGGCCCCCACCCATGTCCCACTCATGCCTCCCACCACCCCCACCCCCCAGCACTGTGGGGCACCTGCCAGCAGGCCCCCACTTATGTCCCACTCATGCCTCCCACCACACCCACCCCCCAGCACTGTGGGGCAGCTGCCAGCAGGCCCCCACTTATGTCCCACTCATGTCTCCCACCAACCCCACCCCCCAGCAGTCATGGGGCACCCTCCACCAGGCCCCCACCCATGTCCCACTCATGCCTCCCACCACCCCCCAGCACTGTGGGGCACCTGCCAGCAGGCCCCCACTTATGTCCCACTCATGCCTCCCACCACACCCACCCCCCAGCACTGTGGGGCACCTGCCAGCAGGCCCCCACTTATGTCCCACTCATGCCTCCCACCACACCCACCCCCCAGCACTGTGGGGCACCTGCCAGCAGGCCCCCACTTATGTCCCACTCATGTCTCCCACCAACCCCACCCCCCAGCAGTCATGGGGCACCCTCCACCAGGCCCCCACCCATGTCCCACTCATGCCTCCCACCACCCCCACCCCCCAGCACTGTGGGGCACCTGCCAGCAGGCCCCCACTTATGTCCCACTCATGTCTCCCACCAACCCCACCCCCAGCAGTCATGGGGCACCCTCCACCAGGCCCACACAGATGTTCCCCTACCAATAGGAAATCACAATACAGATCCCAGGATCCCATGGGCAACCACATCCCACCCCATGTCACCCCAGTCCATACACACATCCAAGGTACACATCCATTCAAAAATCAAATACCCATTACATGATACATAACCAATGAGCAGTATGCGCATGAGTCCAAGTCCGTCAGACTCACACAATGGCAACACATGACTGTGAAAACCCAGATTGTGACAGTCAACAAACCAATGAGAGAAGTCCACACAATAGAATCCAAAGAACAATGTATTAAAATGTAAGAAGGAAAAAAAAAGAAACACCTAAATGAATACACAAAGTAACAGGTAAAAAAAAAAGAAAAATCTAATGAAAGGTGAAATCCAAAAGAACGGGTGCAAAGTCAATCAAAATGGAAATCAAAAACAGACACATTGCCCCATGGTCCAAATAATAAAATCGAAAATATCCACAAACTATGTACAAAGATGATTGTCCGGGTCCAATATCCCTAAAAACCATAAAATGAAACCTACCCAAAACCTAACTAATGCTAACTATATACAAAAAACGTGGGCCATTGTCCAATCAACCCAAATAATAAATAAAAATAAAGGAAACCTACTATCTACATAACTATATACAAAGGCGGCGGGCCAGTCCTGCGGCTCACTGAGAGATGTTATGGGCCAGGGCATCATCGAACTCCCTTTCTATCTCCCCGATGCGTTCCTCCTCAATGGCCCCGAGGGCCCGCAGGGCTGACGCAGTGTCCACCTCCAAGCCCCTGCGGATCTCCTCGAGGCACTCGGCACGCCTCAGGGCCCTCTGCATGGAGTCCACCGCCCTGACCATAGCGAGCCGCCCCTCTTCTGCCCGCCGCCTCTCCGCATCTATTGCGTGGCCTAACCGCTGCCACACGGAAGACACATTCTGTCCAGGGTCCTCCTGCCCTCTAGCCGATGGCTGCCCCTCCGATGTTGATGGCCCCGAGCCATGACGCCTCCCACGTCGCTGCCGCTGCCTCTGCAGCCACTGCCTCTGCCAGCACGACGGCATCCAGGCTGATGGTATCCACCGACGCCGTCGTGCACGTGCCCTGCCTGATGATGCCGGCACATCCTCCACCTGCAGGGGTCCAGTTGCCATGGTGTCCACACCAGCTGGACCACCGACTCCCGACTGTGGCAGGGATGGGATCCCCACTGAGCCGGCTGCATTGGTTGGGGCAGGTCCACAGGGGGCCCTGGTGTCAACTGGGCCGGAAGACGGCAAGGAGAACGACCGGCGCATACTTTCCACAGAGGAGGAGATGCCCGACACATTGGCCATCACCTGCAGAAAACCCGCGCCAATGGCAGATCCCAACTGGGCCACGTCGGCACGGTGCTCTACGTGATGATGTGCGTGCTCCTCCCGGGAAGCACGCACGTCATCACGAATGACCCCCGTGCGCAACGCGACCCCAATCAGGACCTTTTCCATGCGCCCACGGGTCCCCTCGTCCGCAGGTGGAGGGGAGTCAGATGACATAGACACCCCCTCCACCTGCGGACGGGCCTGGGACGGGGCATCCATGCTGGTGCATGGTGGTGCACTCACAGGGTCAGGGACAGCGACATGCACAGGCACCTCCACGGCGACCTGTGCTGCCTCCTGCCCCTGGCCCTGGACTGCACCACTTGCACCAGCAGGGATGCCCCCACCAGGCCTCAGGTGTGCCTCAGTCTCGGCCGCCTCCTCCTCTGTAGAAACCACCAACCTGGATGGCTCCTTGCCCTCTTCCGCTGTAGCTGGCCCCTGTGGGGGCTCACCCACCCCTTCCGCCGCAGCCGTGGGGGCATCCCCGCCGTCTACCTCCACAGCGCCGTCTCCGCCCTCTCCATCACTAGCCGCTGCATAGAGGGAGACATAGAACACAAGCATCAGGGCACTGTACAATGGTCCCCTACACAGGAAGCAATATTAGATGACTGGCAATGGTAAAGTACACTTCTATCATGTCCCTCCACAACACATGGGTCAGGCAATACACACACGCAACACCCATGGTCCATGGCATGCACATCAACATACATGTCCACTGCACTCTTCTAAAGTACAATGTCATGGAACTCACATGCATCATTGGTCATGCAAATCACACGCACACACTTCACCTCTGTCACATCCATGTGGCCTCGTACATCACAAACACAGTGGATACAAGGATGATTAGGCAGCATCAGTGAATCTGTACAGTGTCACAGACATGTGTCATGCATCCATGCCATTCCAAAGTCACAGACATGCAGGTCAAGCACACCGACCTCGACACCATACATGTACCTGGCATCAGCATCCATCCCTCACCCACACCCATGTCCACGAACATACACTTGCATGCTCACATGTGTCCAATCTGCATAGGCCTCCTCAGGTTGCATAGCAACACATACAACAACCATGTGATCCACAAATTACTGGTCGCACATGCATCGCCATGACAACACTGCACACATACATGCCTACAAGGCCCATTCCACACATACAGCATCACACAACCAGCACACTGCAACATGCACTGTCTCACACAGCAATGCCTGCACACTTACCGCTCAACTCCAGACGGGTCTCCCTCTCAAGGACCTGGGAGTGGAGCGCTGGGTGTATGCGTGCCAGGACCCTCATTTGGATCGAACTCATGTGGCCCCGGCCCCCCTCCACGAGGCGCCGGGCCTTTGAGAGGGTCCTGGACCTGCAGTCCTCCCAACGCTTCCTGACATGTGGGTTGTCGCGGACTGCCACCCCCTCCGCGTTGATGGCAGTCACGATGTCGTCCCAGATCCGAGTCCGTCCTTCATAGTTGGCGCGGCTACTTCCGAAGAGGGCATCATACTGCCCCAGGACTCGCTCCACCAGGACCCCAACCTCGGTGACACTGAAGCTGGGGCCCCTCTGCCTCTCTGGCTGGGGGTTGCCAGTGGTGCCAGATGTTTCAGTGCCCGACATGGCAACCCCAGAGGCAGGAGTGGGTGGGCAACTTGGTCCTGGGGCTGGGCTGTGGAGTGGTGTTCTTCCAGTCGGGAGTCTTCAGTTCCAGCAGGGGTGGACACAGCAACTGTATGCCTGCAGATGGCTGATGTGCAGGCACCAAATGGCAGGGCACGGTGGCAGCAGGCAGGCAGGCAGGCAGGCAGCAGCAGATGGCACGTGGGAGGCTGCTCGGGGCACTGGGGGGCAGTAACTCGGCCTTCTGGGCAGGAGCGTGGTCTTCCGTGTGTGAACGCGTGGCCAGCTTGATACGGAGTGAATTGGCACGTGAAAATCATGCACGTCTGCGTGGAATCCGAGGAAAGGCCCTCAGCGCGTAAGCACGTCAGCACGCGTACGCGATTTCATTGGTCCAAAGGGCCAGGCGCGTAAGCGCGCCTATGACGCACGGGTGTTTCCCAACCCACGTGAAAAAAATACACGTGCCGCGCGAGCGCGTCAGCACGCGTACCCGATTTCATTGGTCCAAAGGGCCAGGCGCGTAAGCGCGCCTATGACGCACGGGTGTTTCCCAACCCACGTGAAAAAAATACACGTGCCGCACGAGCGCGTCAGCACGCGTACCCGATTTCATTGGTCCAAAGGGCCAGGCGCGTAAGCGCGCCTATGACGCACGGGTGTTTCCCAACCCACGTGAAAAAAATACACGTGCCGCGCGAGCGCGTCAGCACGCGTACCCGATTTCATTGGTCCAAAGGGCCAGGCGCGTAAGCGCGCCTATGACGCACGGGTGTTTCCCAACACGCGTGATTGGTCCAAAGGGCCAGGCGCGTAAGCGCGTCTATAACGCACGGCCGTTTCCCAACACGCGTGAAAGAAACACAAGCCAGTGTCAATGCGTGTGATTGGAGGCTGGCCCTTCAGCGCCTACACGCGGAAGTGACGCAGGACCTGTGGGCCTGCATAAAAGGTACATGTAGAACGCCATTTCCTTGTACGTGCTTTTCGTGGAGAGCGAGTTGGTGTATTCTGTACTTCTTGTCAGTTGACACGCGATTTACTTCACGGCGTTCAAAGGTCGTACTCCCTGTTACCTCTGACAGCTTTTTCTCTTTTGCTCTTTTTCCTGGGCCTGTTTCCTCACACAGCATTCCCTTCTACTGTTGTCCTGTCTCCTCAGACAGCGTCCCATTCTTCTTTTGGCGGGGGTGTTGCCAACGCGCACACGCGCGTCTTTTTGACGCATTTCTCCCTGGCAGACGGTGAGTTGCGCACACATCTATCATCTGTGCTTGCCCCGTGTGTCACGTACCTCTTCAGAGGTCAATCTAGGCTGCGTGTGACACGCATACGTTCATTCTTGTGTTACTGGATGCCACAGCGTAGTGCAGGGTTTTTTATACGCACACGTGGTCTAGGAGGGGTATCGTGCACGTTCCTTAACTTTTTTGGGGTGCCTGTGCGTTGCGTGACCCGTCATCTTTCCCCAGGGGTGTCATATAGCCTTGCCACTGCACTAGGGTACGAATACCATCTGGTACCCAACCCCTTTGACACCCAATTGCCCAGGACAATTGTGCACACCCACTCCCATACGCACAATAACATCAGTGCCATGGTTGGGAGGCGTGCAAGCCGTAAGGGTGGCAAAGGTGGCCGAGCCACACGTGGTGGCCGTGGAGGATCCACTAGGGGACGTGGTTGTGACTTGCAGGGTGCCCCTGTCCCCCCCAGTCTGGAGGACCAGTCAGGGACACCCATGCCCCCCCTCCCCCCTCCCCTCAGGTTGAGGGTCATGTGGCTGATACCAACCCTGATCAGCCCTTGTTGGACCAGCCCATTGTGGCACCAGGCCTGTCCGAGGGTGACTCCATCGCTGACATCCAGGTCAGCAGGTCCACTGCACGTGCACCGGTGCACATTGGTGTCATCAGGACACGCGCATTTATGCCAGATAGGTCATCTGCTGCCCCCCGTGGGCAGGGTGTGGCTCCATCCACCCCACCTCTCATACACCCTGCCAAGACTGTGTCGGTCCTAGTTCATGCACCTCAGATCAGGCCTGACCCTATCCCTCTACCCCCAATGCCTGCACCTACTCCCATGCTGAGTGTGCAATCCCACACACCCAGTACTGAGTCCACCACGGCTCCTGCCCCTAGTGTCCACAGCGGCGTAGGACACTCTGGATCCCCACCCCCTTCCAAGCGGAAGAGGAAGAGTGCACGTCCGGCACAGGCTGATGCCCCAGGCACGGCTGCACAGTCCGGCCCATCAAGGAAGCCCAGCTTCACAGACGCCGAACTGAATGCACTTGTTCAGTATGTGTCAGACCATGATAGGGAAATGGTCATCGTTGCAGGGTCCAAGACCACACATGCCAGACGCCAGGCACACTGGCAGACCATTGCTGACAAAATAAGTGCCCTTGGAGTAGTGAGGCGCACAGCTAGTGATTGCCAGAAGCGCTGGAATGACCTTAAGCGCAGGGCAAAGGATAAGCTGGCCTCAAGTCATGCCGCAACCTTGGTGACTGGAGGTGGGTCCCCAGCACAGGAAATAGAACTCACACCACACGAGTCCGTAGCTGGATCCTACGTCACCGAGGGACAACTCCAAGGTGTGGGAGATCTCCCTGATTACGAGGCATCATCCGGTGAGTGCACATGCATGTGTGTTATATCCATGTGCATGGTGTGTGTGCAAAGCCTTCATGTTGGGTGCCTGTCAAGGGGGTGTGTGGCAGAGTTGATAGTGTCACCCATGTGCCTCATCCAGTATGTTCAGTGCAACACCATGTGCCCACACCACTATCCCTACTGCCAACAGTGCACATATGGCCCTACACCATGGAAGTTCCCCTTGAATTGTCATATTGTCACGACATTGTTGCTCATTCTCCCCTGTCTATTCATCTTATGTCTTACATACCATTCCTACACTTTCCCCCAGCCATTCAAGTTCCATCGTCACATGCCTGACATGCAATGATACCACATGCTAATGCGTCCTCTGTATATACATGGCACTCAACATGCTGTCATACTCTGGAATTTGCCTTGACACCCACCTCCTACCTGTGTGCTCTTGTTCCGTCTGGTTTCAAGCCCCATTCCCTCACACTCCATGCTGCTCTTCATGGTCTATCTTCCCTGACTTCTACTGTTCAGACCATCGTGCCCTACTCACGACACCTGCTTGCAAACAGTCAAATGAGGGCACCCTGCCCTCCAATGCGACCCACCCTATTGCTGACAAGTACATCTGAGCCTACTCAAGGTTAACTCTCACTGACATCTGCTCATACATGCCTTTGCCTGTCCCATGGACCCTTCACATGGTCCCAGTCCTCTCTCCTTGCTCCTCTTCCACCATCAATGGTGTGACCCGTTGGGGTGTACTCTTGGCCTCCTTCCAATCCTCAGAGGCCACAATTGATGTGTATGGTAATGGGAGCATCTCAGTCCAAGGACCTCAGGCCAACCTTATTCTCCTTGACAAATGCTACCCACATCTCATCAACTTCCTTTCCTCTCCTGCTGTCCCCCCTCCTCTCTCCTCATCTATCCTGCACTGCCTCCCTGCACCCTCCCATGATCCTTCTCCGCCTCCCACTCCAACTCCTACACATGCTGCACCTCTGATCTGTAGCACTCCCCGTAAGTCCTACAAGGCTGTCAACCTCCTCCACATTTACACTCCTTACTCTGCCGCTGCATCAGGCATTCCTCCAATATATGTCACTTACATGAGGTAATGCACCTTGACATCCTTGGTCTCATGGAAACATGTCTGACGGCCAGCTCTGTCTGCATCTTTGACACACTCCTACCTGACGTTCAGGAGATCCTCTCCTTGGCCCGGCACTACTGTGCAGGGGGGGGTGTGCCCTTGCCTTCCCTGAGGGTATTCCTGCCACTGTCACTCCTACGTAGACCTACTCCCCTCTGGAATGGCTTGTGTGACGTCTCTCTCCATCTCACCTCGACATTCACAAACTGTGCGTACTGTGTATCGGAAAACTGGTCAAATGTACTACTTCCTTTCTGAGTGGCCTCACCTCTCCTCCTCACTCATGTCCCCAGACTCTGAAATCCTCTTCCTTGGTGATGTACGCATCCACCTGCATGCTTGTTGTCCCCCCCACGTGACTTTTCCGTGACCTCAGCAACTCCCTATCACCCTCTAAACTCCCGTCTGTCCCTACTCATTCTGCAGGGCACACTCTTGATGCTCTGATCTCATCTGACCTTCCCCTCTCCATCCCTCTCTGCACTCCTCTCTCCTGGAGTGATCACTTTCTCCTCTCCTCCCACCTCACCCCCACCACCCCACAGGCAAAGCCACCCTCACCACTGTCACACACCTTCTTGGTATTCGAACCCATGAAGTGTGTGTCAGTCGAGGCTTATGCTGCCAAAATCTCCCCCCCATCCAGCACCCCCTTAGGCTCACTCCCATCCTGACAGGGCCCACTCCATGCTCCACTCTATGTCAGGTACACTGGATGTCTTTGCCACGGTCATGACAATCCGCCTGAAGCCCCATGCCAATGCTGACTCCTGGCATGACTCGGATCTTGTGAACCCAAAACACAGGTGCCGGGTGGCAGAGAGGAAATGGCCTGCAGCATGCTCATCCTCTGGCAAACTGGCCTGCCGCCTGCTCCAAAGGCAATAGCGTCTCACCCTTCTCACCAAGATGAGAGCCCCAATCCAAGGGCACATATCTGCGGCATCTGACAACTCTGCAGGACACATTGAAATCTGCAAGGACCTTGCCGAGCCAGATGCAGTGTGTACCTCCCCTGTCCCCTCCGAGCCCACAGCACTGCATGACTGTCTCTGTACCCCTATAGGCCACCCCCCCAGCACTTGTCTGCGCCTACCACCATCTGCCCTCGACGTTAAGTCCTACTTACCTTGTACAGCACTTCCAGCCGCAAATTCCCCTTGCACTTCATTGTGCCACCCACCTCTGCACTTGCGTTACATGAATGACACCAGCACCAGTAGGATTGTTGAATGGCATCCCCTTCTGCCCCACCACCCCTCAGTGCTCCGCTGTACCTTCATACATTTCTGTACAGGTGCTTCACGAATGCTATATGAATCCATTACAGGTGATGGGGAGGTGGAATCTCATTGTTTACTGCATTTTGTTAATGTTGACAAGGCACTGTGCATCGTGGCCAATTGGGACTAGCAGATCCATGTCCAACATGTTAACTTCTTGATGTGATGAAGCAATGTCAGGACCAGAGTGGCCAAAATCCAAATTAGTTGCCCTCCTCTCCCTCTTCACTTGGTGGCTATGTCACATGCCATGTGTGTGATGGCATGTGCATTTGACATGGCAATCACCGGCCAATGTGTGATGCCAGTGCTAGGCAGCATGGGGAGCAGGCGTTGCTCTCCATTCTCTGTGTCATCATTGTGTGCCCTGAGCCTCCCCTCCAGACCCAGTGATGGTGAATGCATAGGAGGTTTCCCAGTCATGTGGGACATGTGTCATTGAACTACTGGCTCTGTTGTTCATCAGCCCTTGTTGTATGCCATGGTGCTAATGCCTGTTTCCATTTCTCTCTTTCATGTCTTTGCAGGGGACGACGCACTTGTTGATGCTGGGGATGTGGTGGTGGAGCCGTCCCAGGAGGGCAACCCGGGCCGACCTTCCACAAGTGAGGGACGTGGTGTGTTTGTGGGTGAAAACCCACAAGTGCTGCAGGTTGTGCTGTCGAGGGGTGTCTCTGGGGGTTCCTCCCCCGAGCAGTATTCAGGTGTAGACTCGGAGGATGACACCTATGTGCAGTCGCAGGTGAGTGTTCTTGGGAGAGAATCTCCTCTGTCCGACCCACCTGCAGCCGGGTTATTGCCCTCAATGGGGATGTCAGTGTCGGCAGCTCAGCCTCCGGTGGTTACGGATGCAGGGCCACACCACACAATCTCTGATCCTGTTCCTGGGGCTGCAGATCAGAGAGGGAATGCAGTCCTGCAGCCTGAGGCTTTGCCGGCACAGCAAGGCGCAGTCCGCCTTGCCCCAGGCAGGTGTGGTGCCCGCCAACGTGGTGGCCGTATGCCACCTGGCAATACCGCTTGGGAGCAATCCATCTACGGTATGGCCACCCAACAGGCAGCATCATCCGAGATGATTGCACAGGCCATGGATAGGGTGGCCACTTCCATTGTCCCCCCAGAAAGGCTGATGGAGCGACTGGAGCAGGCTACAGAGTCCATCTGCCAGGCACACAGGGAGGACATGTTGGCGTCCAACATGGACAGGCGGGCAGGACTGGCGACTCTGCGGGAATCACTTTCCATGGAGTCCCAGCGCCACAGGGAAGGCCTGAGGGAAGAATTCCATCACCTCAGGTCGACCCTGTCAGAGCTTGAGGCTTCATCCCATAGAAGGACAGAGGAGCAGCTGGAGCGTCTGACACGGACGCTCTCGGCCGAGATGCAGGCAACTCGTGCGGAGGTCAGGTCATCCCGGAAGTTACTGCTTGGGGACCTCCGCATGATTATAATCCAGAACCAGACCTTCCAGACCCGCCTGCTTGCAGCCATGGAGGAGCAAACTCGGGCTTTGCGTGGGCTGCCTCCCATTGTCACACCATCTTCTGAGGCAGCTCCCCCACCTCCTGAGTCAGCTGCAGGGTCTGGCCAGAGCGATAGCGACTCATCTCCCACAACAGAGTAGCCGTGTGGGCCACGAGCCTATGGGGTGTTTTTACTTCCCATGATCCACACAGGTGGATTGTGGCGTGCATCCTGTCCTCAGACCTCATAGGTGGCCCCCCCCTCCCCGCCGGCCCTTTCATGGCCATTTTTTCTTATCATATTTTTCTTTTTCAAGTGTGTTGCCTTGTGTGGGTACCTGGGCATACACTGTATTGTGGCTGGGCACATGCAGGCTTGTCCTGAGTTTGGTTTCGATGCTTGGGTACCTGGCATCCACACCCCTCCTGCTTCCGTTTCCATGGGCTTGCAAAGGGTGTGCCCAAGTGACAGCAAATTACACGGTGACATTGGACTCCCATGAGCTGTTGGGCAGTCCATAGTCAATACTGTGTAGACATTCATAGTGTACATTGTTGTTGCACCTAACTATGCATGATGGTTTGATATGTGCCTCAACTTACATATGTTACTCATGTTTTGCAGGTATTTCACACAGTTCTTCACACGGGCATACTCTCTGGAGTCAGACTACATGTCGGTAGATGTGCAGTGACACTTTTGCGTGGCGCCCTCACTGTACATCTGGACGGTGAGGACATACCAGCACAATCAGGTATTGAGACTACCATTGATTACATGCATTGTGTCTTGTTTTGGTGGGCTTCAGGGTGGGTTGGTGTGTAATTTGATTGAAATGACTCTTACACAGGTGTGTAGTAGTGCCTCCATCACGGTTAGCTGTTCAAGTGCGGCTATGTTCCATTTGGGGCACTGCAATTTGTGACACCGGTGTCATGTTGTGAGGGTCAGTTTGTTTGCTCTCACATACCATGACATGGTGTCCTCTGTGGCGGGACTGTGAAGGGATTGGGTGACATGGCAATGTTGTCATGTAGCAATTCGCCTGTGCCAATGCATATTTGATGAATGGAGTTGTGTCTTTTCATAGTTATGCATTGCTGGTGTATGTGTAGGTAGGGGTGCACACATAGTGACACTTCCATGTTAACAATCTCAGGCTGATGTGTTTCTGACAGTTTATTGTCAAGAAATTTTGTGACATTGTCAGGTAGTGTCATCATTGATCGTCAGATGGTATGTGCCAGAGCAGTGTGCACTAGCCAGCACTGTGATTCCTAGGTGAAGAAGTTGGCCACCAGTTGCGTACGGGCTGCCTCCCCCCATGCCCTTTCCCCTCCCATGCGCAGCGGGCGTGCATGTGGTTGTGGATGTGGGGGCACCACCATGTCCACGGGCAGGCCCTGGCGTGTTGCAACGTTGTGCAGGACACATGCTGCCACTATGATCCTGCACACTAGTGGGGGAGCATATAACAGCTGCCCGCCAGAACGGTCAAGGGAGCGAAAGCGTGACTTCAGCACTCCGAATGTGCGCTCCACTATGCCCCGTGTTGCAATGTGGGCTGTGTTGTACCTTACCTCGGGTGGCGTGGTGGGGTTCCGGATTGGGGTCATCATGTGGGGGCTGATAGGGTAGGCACTGTCCCCTGCAGAGGTGGTGATGGGTATCATTAGTGGTGTTGTGACATGACCCTGTATCTGACATGCATGCATGTGCAGTGGCATTCATGCTCACCAAGCAGCCATGTATCTCCATGCCGGCCAGCCTCTAGGTCCCGGCTTAGGGTAGACATTCTGTAGATGAAGCTGTCGTGGGTGGACCCGGGATAGTTGGCATATACTGATGTGATGATTCCCTTGGCATTGCATACAACTTGCACGTTGATGGAATGCCAGTGCTTGCGGTTTCTATAGATGTGCTCTGTTGCCCTGGGGGGACGTAGAGCCACATGGGTGCAGTCAATTGCACCAAGCACTTTGGGGAATTGAGCCACACCATAGAATTCCTGGATGCACGCCCGCCTTTCTGCAGGAGTCCTGGGGAGATATATGTGCCTGCGGACTGATGGCCGTGCAGTGATGATGTTCAAGACCTGGTGTAGACAGAGTGACTGCGTGGCCTGTGACACACCACCCACTATGGCACTTGTCCGCTGAAAAGATCCAGTGCCCAAGAAGTGCAGTACATTCAGGACCTTCTGCAGGGGGCGAGTGCTTGGGAGCACAGGGTGGGTGATGTGAGGTCATCCTCCCACTCACTGACCAGGTCCAGTATGATGTGTGCTGGAAACCTGTACCTCCCATACACCTGGTCATCAGGCATCCCGAATAGGCTGGTTCTGGGTGAGAAAATTCTGGCCCTGACTCTCCTCCTCCTCCTCCTTTGGTAACCCACAGCCACTGCTGCTAGGAACGGTATGTTCATCTTTGCACTGAGCTTGTAGGATGTTTTCACGTGAATATTTAGACGTGCCGGGTCACGTACGCCTGCTTCCTGCAGGCGTACGTCTTTCCGTATTGCCTGTTGTAATTTTGCACGTGTCGTGGCCGAGCGTGTGTGACTACATGCTCGAGGTTTACCAGGTTAAATGTACGTTATTAATATTGTAATTGTATCCAGATGTAAATGGTAACCGGGCGTTTTTCACGCGCGCTGTTGAATATGCGATTACTCGCTGTGTGCCTTTGGACCAATGAAATCGGGTACGCGTGCTGACGCGCTCGCGCGGCACGTGTATTTTTTTCACGTGGGTTGGGAAACACCCGTGCGTCATAGGCGCGCTTACGCGCCTGGCCCTTTGGACCAATGAAATCGGGTACGCGTGCTGACGCGCTCGCGCGGCACGTGTATTTTTTTCACGTGGGTTGGGAAACACCTGTGCGTCATAGGCGCGCTTACGCGCCTGGCCCTTTGGACCAATGAGATCGCGTACGCGTGCTGACGCGCTCGCGCGGGAGGTTTATTTTTTCACGCGGGTTGGGAAACGGCCGTGCGTTATAGACGCGCTTACGCGCCTGGCCCTTTGGACCAATCACGCGGGTTGGGAAACGGCCGTGCGTTATAGACGCGCTTACGCGCCTGGCCCTTTGGACCAATCACGCGGGTTGGGAAACGGCCGTGCGTTATAGACGCGCTTACGCGCCTGGCCCTTTGGACCAATCACGCGGGTTGGGAAACGGCCGTGCGTTATAGACGCGCTTACGCACCTCGCCCTTTGGACCAATGAAATCGCGTACGCGTGCTGACGTGCTTACGCGGCCTTTCCTCGGATTCCACGCAGACGTGCATGATTTTCACGTGCCAATTCACTCCGTATCAAGCTGGCCACGCGTTCACACACGGAAGACCACGCTCCTGCCCCTAAGGCCGGAATCCTGCCCCCCAGAGCCCCGAGCACGCTCCCACCTGCCATCTGCTGCTGCCTGACTGCCTGCTGCCCACGTGCCCTGCTGTTTGCTGCCTGCACATCAGCCAGGGGTGCAGTTGCTGTGACCACCCCTGCTGGAACCAAAGACTCCCGACAGCCGTACCATCGCTCCACAGCCCAGCCCCAGGACCCAGTTGGCCACCCACTCCTGCCTCTGGGGTTGCCATGTCAGGGAGCACAACATCTGGCACGACTGGCAACCCCCGGCCAGGGAGGCAGAGGGGCACCAGCTTCAGTGCCACCGAAGTTGGTGTCCTGGTGGAGCGAGTCCTGGGGCAGTATGATGCCCTCTACGGACGGATGCGCCTCGACAAGGAAGGACGGACCAGGATCTGGATGGACATTGTGACTGCCATCAACGCAGAGGGGGTGGCAGTCCGAGAATTCCATCAAGTCAAGAAGCGCTGGGAGGACTACAGGTCCAGGACCCTGAACAAGGCCCGGCGCCTCGTGAAGGCAGTGGATGCCAAGGGGCGGCGGGGCCACTTGTCGCAAGATGAACTTCGGGTCCTGGAACGCATATCCCCAGCGCTCCATGTCCAGGTCCTTGGGAGGCAGACCCGTCTGGAGTCGAGCGGTGAGTGTACATGAATACTGATTGTAAGCTGTGTGTGTGGTGGTGTGCCAGGAGTGTGCATGTTGCACATGTCTTTGTGTGGCCATGTATAAATGTGTGTGTGCAGGGCTGTGAGACAAGCACATGTGTGCCTGTGATGTGTGAGACAAGGATGGTGCATGTGTGTGTGTGTGTGTGCTTGCAGTGCAAATGCTTGTGTGTGGGCACATGTGTTTGACTGTGCATGTGAGTTGGCATGCTTGTGGTGTGACACATGGATGTTGATTCCAGGGGCATTAGTCTGCAGCGTGTGCGTGTGTGTAGTTGTGAAGGGTGCAACAGTGTTGCTACATGGATGCAGGTGACACTGTCATGTTGGAGAGTGAATTGCAAATGTAACATGGATGTTCATCTCATGACTGACAGTTTGCGGAGTGGTACACATGCTTGGATGTGTGCTTTGCATGTGTGCATGTGTATTTGAGTCTGTGTGTATCATGTGATGTGTGGCTCACCTTTGTCTGCTCATGCTGCTGTATGTGAATGTATGTAGCGGGCTGTAGCAATATGGCTGTTGAATGACTCATGTGTGTGCATTGAGGAGACAAGTGTGTTGGGGATTGTGATGCCAGGTCTGGAGTATGACAATGCCACTCTTGTACAACTGTTATGTGTGTGAGTCAATTGTACAGTGTCCTGATGCCTGTCTCCTGTCTCTCCCTGCCTGCAGCGTCATCTGATGTGGAGGGCGGAGAAGGTGCTGTGGAGCACAGCAGCAGGGATGCCACCGCCAGCCGGAGACGCAAGGCCCGGCTCCCCTCCCCTGTTGTCATCTCGTCGGGGAGTGAGGAGTCCGGTGCTGTGTCCCAGGTCGCAGCTGCCGAGGGGAGGTCCAGGAGGCGCAGGAGGAAGTTGGACTCCTCGGCAGCAGAAGGGGCAGCTGAGACCCCACAGGGTTCCGCGGCGGAAGATGGCAGGGAGTCATCCAGGTTGGTGGTGGGTTTGGTGGAGGAGGAGGCCGTGCAAGGGACTGAGATGGGGTCTGGAGGTGGGCATTCCACTGGTGCTAGTGGTGCAGCACAGGGGCAGGGACAGGAGGCAGCACAGGCCGCCGCGGAGGTGCCTGTGTGTAATCCTGTCCCCGGTCCTGTGTCTGCATCATCTTGCACCAGCAGGGTTGCCCACGTCCGGACCCATTCTCAGGGAGACCAGGCTGTGTTCCTCCATACACTGGGCCTTGTTCCGACCCCCTCCTCACCTGAACCCCCTATGCGCCAGTCGTCCTCCGTGCCATCTTCCTACCCACCTGTCACCTGGGTGCCCTGTGGAGCTGCCTCTGACGATGGGGCCAGGCTGGTGGAGGACACATCCCTGCCCCAGTCGGGAGTCGTGAGTCCAGCAGGGGTGGCCACCGCAACAACAGCACCCCAAACAATGGAGGATGTGCAGGCAGCAGGTGTCAGGGCACCGGCACCAGCACGTCAGCAGCAGGAAGAAGAAGGTGGGAGCCTTGATGGCTCGGGGCCATCACCATCAGAGGGGCAGGCATCAGCCGGAGGGCAGGAGGACCCTGAACGTCAAGTGGCTTCCGTGTGGCAGCGGTTGGGCCATGCCATAGATGCGGAGCGGCGGCGGGCGGAAGAGGCGCGGCTCGCTATGGTCAGGGCGGAGAACTCCATGCGGAGGGCCCTGAGGCGGGCCGAGTGCCTCGAGGCCATCCGCAGGGAGTTGGAGGTGGGTACATCGGCGTCCCTGCGGACCCTCGGGGCTGTGGAACGGGGCCGCCTCCGGGACATCGAGCGGGAGTTCGATGATGCCCTGGCCCGGAACAACAATCAGTGAGCCGCAGGACTTGCCCGCCGCCTTTGTATATAGTTCTGTAGTTTAGTTGTAGTTAGGTTTCCTTTGTTTTAATGTTATTATTTGGTTGCCAAAGGACAATGCACCACATTTTTGTATATAGACATTTTCTTACTTAGTGTAAATAGTTAGGTTTCATTTATTAGGGCTCATGGACCTGGATCATCATGTTGATAGTTTGAGGGATGTTAATATTTGTTTTAATTTTTCACATGAGGCAATGTGTTTCCTCTTTCATTTGTACTTGGATTTAATTTTGGACTTTGACTTTGGACCCCTATTTTACTTTATTTTTGTTAATTAGTGTTCCTGATTTTTTTGGTTGTACTTTTTTATTATTTAGTTTGCATTGCATGTTTATTGTTATTTTTTATTTTTACCATCCTTGTTTATTTTTAATACATTTTCATTTGATCCTTCAATGTGTTGTATCATCTCATCGCTTTCATGCATGACATGTGGGGTGTTTGGACATTCACTTGCAACATCTGTGTGTGACAGACATGTGTTCATTCATATGATTTACATTGGGTGTGTCACATGTCATTGTGTTTGATATGTGGGTGGATGGGATAGTTGTTTGGGAATTCTTGCAGGGCAGACTGTCCATTACGGTCATGATTGTGTGGGGTTGTGACCCAGGTGAAGGTGGACATGGATGGTACATGGGTGGGGGCCTTCTGGTAGGTGCCCCTGACTGCGGGGGGGGTGGTAGACATGGGTGGGGGCCTTCTGGCAGGTGCCCCTGACTGCGGGGGGGGTGGGGATGGTGGTAGAAATGGGTGGGGGCCTTCTGGCAGGTGCCCCTGACTGCTGGGGGGGTGGGGGTGGTGGTAGACATGGGTGGGGGCCTGCTGGAAGGTGCCCCTGACTGCTGGGGGGGTGGGGTGGTGGTAGACATGGGTGGGGGCCTTCTGGCAGGTGCCCCTGACTGCGGGGGGGTGGGGGTGGTGGTAGACATGGGTGGGGGCCTTCTGGCAGGTGCCCCTGACTGCTGGGGGGGTGGGGGTGGTGGTAGACATGGGTGGGGGCCTTCTGGCAGGTGCCCCTGACTGCTGGGGGGGTGGGGGTGGTGGTAGACATGGGTGGGGGCCTGCTGGAAGGTGCCCCTGACTGCTGGGGGGTTGGGGGTGGTGGTAGACATGGGTGGGGGCCTTCTGGCAGGTGCCCCTGACTGCGGGGGGGGTGGGGGTGGTGGTAGACATGGGTGGGGGCCTGCTGGAAACTGCCCCTGACTGCTGGGGGGGTGGGGGTGGTGGTAGACATGGGTGGGGGCCTGCTGGAAGGTGCCCCTGACTGCTGGGGGGGTGGGGGTGGTGGTAGACATGGGTGGGGGCCTTCTGACAGGTGCCCCTGACTGCGGGGGGGTGGGGGTGGTGGTAGACATGGGTGGGGGCCTTCTGGCAGGTGCCCCTGACTGCTGGGGGGGTGGGGGTGGTGGTAGACATGGGTGGGGCATGCTGGAAGGTGCCACTGACTGCTGGGGGGGTGGGGGTGGTGGTAGACATGGGTGGGGGCCTGCTGGAAGGTGCCCCTGACTGCGGGGGGGTGGGGGTGGTGGTAGACATAGGTGGGGGCCTGCTGGAAGGTGCCCCTGACTGCGGGGGGGGTGGGGGTTGTGGTAGACATGGGTGGGGGCCTTCTGGCAGGTGCCCCTGACTGCGGGGGGGTGGGGGTGGTGGTAGACATGGGTGGGGGCCTTCTGGCAGGTGCCCCTGACTGTTGGGGGGGTGGGGGTGGTGGTAGACATGGGTGGGGGCCTGCTGGAAGGTGCCCCTGACTGCTGGGGGGGTGGGGTGGTGGTAGACATGGGTGGGGGCCTGCTGGAAGGTGCCCCTGACTGCTGGGGGGGTGGGGGTGGTGGTAGACATGGGTGGGGGCCTGCTGGAAGGTGCCCCTGACTGCTGGGGGGTGGGGGTGGTGGTAGACATGGGTGGGGGCCTGCTGGAAGGTGCCCCTGACTGCTGGGGGGGTGGGGGTGGTGGTAGACATGGGTGGGGGCCTTCTGGCAGGTGCCCCTGACTGCGGGGGGGGGGGTGGGGGTGGTGGTAGACATGGGTGGGGGCCTGCTGGAAGGTGCCCCTGACTGCTGGGGGGGTGGGGGTGGTGGTAGACATGGGTGGGGGCCTGCTGGAAGGTGCCCCTGACTGCGGGGGGTGGGGGTTGTGGTAGACATGGGTGGGGGCCTTCTGGCAGGTGCCCCTGACTGCGGGGGGGTGGGGGTGGTGGTAGACATGGGTGGGGGCCTTCTGGCAGGTGCCCCTGACTTCTGGGGGGGTGGGGGTGGTGGTAGACATGGGTGGGGGCCTGCTGGAAGGTGCCCCTGACTGCTGGGGGGTGGGGGTGGTGGTAGACATGGGTGGGGGCCTGCTGGAAGGTGCCCCTGACTGCGGGGGGGGGTGGGGGTGGTGGTAGACATGGGTGGGGGCCTGCTGGAAGGTGCCCCTGACTGCGGGGGGGGTGGGGGTTGTGGTAGACATGGGTGGGGGCCTTCTGGCAGGTGCCCCTGACTGCTGGGGGGGTGGGGGTGGTGGTAGACATGGGTGGGGGCCTGCTGGAAGGTGCCCCTGACTGCTGGGGGGTGGGGTGGTGGTAGACATGGGTGGGGGCCTGCTGGAAGGTGCCCCTGACTGCTGGGGGGGTGGGGGTGGTGGTAGACATGGGTGGGGGCCTGCTGGAAGGTGCCCCTGACTGCTGGGGGGGTGGGGGTGGTGGTAGACATGGGTGGGGGCCTTCTGGCAGGTGCCCCTGACTGCTGGGGGCGTGGGGGTGGTGGTAGACATGGGTGGGGGCCTGCTGGAAGGTGCCCCTGACTGCTGGGGGGGTGGGGGTGGTGGTAGACATGGGTGGGGGCCTGCTGGAAGGTGCCCCTGACTGCGGGGGGGTGGGGGTGGTGGTAGACATGGGTGGGGGCCTGCTGGAAGGTGCCCCTGACTGCGGGGGGGGTGGGGGTTGTGGTAGACATGGGTGGGGGCCTGCTGGAAGGTGCCCCTGACTGCTGGGGGGGTGGGGGTGGTGGTAGACATGGGTGGGGGCCTGCTGGAAGGTGCCCCTGACTGCTGGGGGGGTGGGGGTGGTGGTAGACATGGGTGGGGGCCTTCTGGCAGGTGCCCCTGACTGCGGGGGGGGTGGGGGTGGTGGGAGGCATGAGCAGGTGTGCAGGGTAGTCCCCTGTGGTGTGGGTTGCATGCAGGGGACGTGGAGGGTGTGAATGGAACACCTGTGAGGACCCACCCAGCAGAGCCGCGTGTGAAACTTCCCGCGCACCCCTGTAAATGACGTACCCTAGTTTTTCGCGTGTAGGATTTCACGCGCACCCCTGGAATTCCTGTAGCCTAGCTTTTCGCGTGTGAAACTTCCCGCGCACCCCTGTAATTGACGTACCCTGGCTTTTCGCGTGTGGAACTTCACACGCACCCCTGATATCGACGTGGCCAGGGCAATCGCGTGTGGGACTTCCCCGCACCCCGGGATACACGTACCCAGGGCAATCGCGCGAGTGACTTCTCGCGCAACCCGTTGTACACACACGCGCAAATTTTTGAACAGTGGGTGTCCGTGTTAATGGCGTACACCTTTGCACCTCATTTGTCCTTTGGGGTCACGGTATGGCCCATTGCTGTATGTGGGTGGTATTTGTTGGCGCAGGTTTTGGCGCACTTTCGTTAAGTGCGTCGGGACGCTACCGCCTGCTTACTTGTGGCGTACGTTTTTGGGCCTGTGCGCTGGTTTGATCGAGCGCTGTTTTGCCCTGTTCGAATCCATGAATACGTGTTGCCGGAGAGCGTGTGGGCGTTCCGCGCACTTGCCTCCTGTACTTCCCCGTGCCGCCCACATTCTTCCCCATTCCGAGTGTTGTGCCCCATTTTATTCCCCATTCCGAGTGTCCCGCCCTGTGTTCCGCCTACTTTAGAGCTGTGCGCTGCGCTCGGAGTGATAGCGCAGTGGCCGTGGCGCACGCCGTTGGTTGACCTGTGCGCCGGCGTGCGCCGCGCACTTTTTCAGCGCACGTCCTATGCTTTTCTTACGCACGGACTTCCATGAATCGACGTGCGCTGGTTTCCCTGCGCTTTTCGCTATTTTTCGGCGCAGCGCACGTATAGGCCCCTCTGCGCCGGAATTTTCGGCGCACATTTATTCCATGAATCGGCCTGTGAATATTCATCTTATCTATAGACCACCAGGTCTTATTTAAACCTTCCCTGAAGACATCTCCGTGGCCTTGTCCAACAACTTAAAAAACACATCTCAAACCTTAGTGCTAGGCGATTTTAATTTAGGCTATAATGATACCAAGGATATCCAATCTACTGTCATCTGTAATACCTTGAAAGAACTAGGCTTTACCCAGAAAGTTAATCTACTCACCCATGACAAAGGACAAACTCTCGACTGGATCGCAGAGTACAACTGCGATGTCACTATCACAACCACTGCTCTACATATTTGGACTGACCATTACCTTCTGTCATTTACATTGGTAACTAAATCGGCCACAGCTCAGACTACCTTGCTTTCCCCACCAAATTTCACAAGGAATAAAAAACATGACAGCTGACAAACTACTTACTTACATACTATCTAACCTTAACTCCCTACCTGATAACTTGGACCCTAACTCTCTAGTTGAACAATACAACAAAGTCATGAATACTGCCGTTGATGACATTGCACCTCTCAAACTAAGGAAGAGTAAACCTAAAAAACAGCTCAACACCTGGTTCACCCCTCACTTAAAGAATCTAAGATTAATCAAAAGAAAATGCGAAACTGCCTGCAGACTGTCACCCTCAGCAGAAAATAAAATAAAACTTTCCAATATCTCAAACCAATATAAGAAAGACATCCTCCTAGCCAAACCGGAGACGTACAATAACAGAATATCACAGTCTAAATCTAGTACCAAAGAACTGTTCTCTATTCTAAAAGAACTAGAAACACCCATCTCCCTGCAAGAAAACTGTACTAAAGACAAAATGTGGTGCTCCAGCATTCAGCACGTGCTAACCAACAAAGCCTCTAATTTACAAACTAAAATTGCCCATAAGAAAGCCTCACTAGCACCTCAAACTACTCATAGCATAATACCGCTGCCACACCACAAACAAGAAACACGTTTCAGCTTCTCAAAAGTCTCGGTTATTGAGGTGGAGAAGGTCATACTTGGTCTTAAACCATCCAACTGTAAGGGTGACAAATGCCCTGCTAACTTATTAAGGACTCTGCTAGAGAACACGCACCCTTCATATCTAAATTTATTAATTCCTCATTCACATCTGGTACCGTCCCCAATAATCTGAAAGAATCTTGGGTACCACCACTCCTCAAAAAGCAAACCTTTGAACCAACCATTCCCACAAATTACAGACCTATCATGACTGTGCCATTTCTCTTAAAAATTCTAGATAAAGTGGCTTACATTCAAATCCAGAATTTCCTGGGATCTAACCTTTTACTAGGATCTCGCCAATCTGGTTTTTGTTCCCAACATGGTACAGAAACAGCCCTAATTGATCTTAAGGCCCAAATAGATGAACTTAGAGACAAGGGCCATTCAGCCCTACTCCTCCTAATAGACCTTTCGGCTGCATTGGACTTGGTTGACCATAAAGTCCTCTGCAGCCACCTAGACTATGCAGCACACTTCTCTAAGGAAGCTATAATATGGATCGAGTCATTCCTGAGCAATAGGACTAGGAGTCTTCTCACCTTCAGCATCAGCAGACCCTATCCCTATAACCTGTGGTGTACCCCAGGGATCCTGTGTGTCACCGACTCTCTATAATGTATTCACCAAGCTCCTCTTTGACGAAATGGACCATTTGGGTATCGCCTACACAAATTATGCAGACGATACCCAAATCCTCCTATCTCTTACTGGAGAGTATTCCTTGCACCTGGCTTTGCTGAATAGAATTTATGCCATCATTCAGGCATGGATGGCCACCCATGGACTATGCCTGAACGATGATAAAACTGAGCTGATCATCCTAGGCACTACGGGTCACCTAGCTAAATTAAGTCTGGATTATGCCCATTTCACCATTGATGGTAATGACATCAAAGTAGCTAGTAGCTAAGGAGGTGAAGACCATGGGTTTCTACCTAGATGCCACCCTTAACTTTACTAAACAAGTCAACTCCTTGGCATCTGCTACTGCATGTACGTGTAAATTAATCAGGGCAAGCAAACAATTTCTTTCCATTAACAGTTGCATAATTCTCTCTAGAGCCCTCATACTCTCTAAATTGGGCTATTGTAATGCCCTTTACATTGGTGCGAGTAAACATATCATCCAAAAAATACAGGTACTCCAGAATAACTCCTTGAGAGCAGCACTCAAGATTAATAGAAAGTAACACATTTCCTCCACCAGGAGAAAATACAAATGGCTATCTACCTTCGACAAAATGCGACTCAAAATGTCCACCCTTACCTATAAATGTCTAAATATTAAAGCACTGCCATATCTAACTGATAGGATTATCAGAAAAACTTCCCACAGACCGACCAGATCAGCCAGCTCCAACTGCCTCCTAGTACCACGCTTCAAACTATCCACAATTGGGGGACACAGTTTCCCAGTTAAGGCAGCCCAACTGTGGAACTCCCTGCCTCCTTGCCTAAGAGAATATCAATCCTTCACCAAATTTAGACAGAACATGACTGTCTGGTTGAAAGAAAATGACAAGTAAATTGCCATGCCATAGCCATACCACAGCTGCCTCTACTATGTCTATGCTAGCCCTAGTATTTGCTAACCATTTACTTGACTGTTAATACTCTTCCTCACTGTACATTCTTCTGTGTATTGTGATTCATTTTACTGTGTTTTAGTCCACATTGGACACCTACTCTGTATTTTACCCGTATTACTCTGTATTTAGTCTCTCATGTAAACTACACTGTCCCTGATGTACTTCATTTACCTATATAACTAAGTTAAACGTATTCTTATGTCTTGCGCCATGATGCCCCAGGGTCTGGTGCACACTATAAATAAATAATCAGACCAACAAACTAACTCGACACAATCTAATATGTATGTCCTTAATGCCAACCCCTGCAAGCTCTAGCCAATTGAACGAGACAAAACTGAACAAAGAAATGCAACCCATACTGCATGTCGGCTCTACAGACAAACTAGAAGTGCATGACACTTCGTATGTGTCAACAAGCAACATCACGACTAAATAGCTTACAAAAATGTATCTCTAAAACAGCCGGATCGGAGAAAATATTGACTTTGTGCCTAAACTGCAGAGTAATTCTAAAACGTAACCTTGACGTAGAATGAGGTGTAGTCAATGGAGCAATTGGTACAGTTGTTGGCTTCCAAACATATCCACTTGACAACAACATTCAGTTTGTCAACATCTACTTTGACAAACTTGCGGAAGTCACAAAAATTGGCAGGGCAATAGCACGTTTCCTTCTTTTCAATGACATGTACGTACAGAGGGAGCACTTTTCTCTAACTCTTGCATATTGTCATGCATATCTCCTCTCACACTATGAGAACCAACCTGTCACACACCCCCTCCAGGAGTAGACAAACTGTTCACCCACAGCACCGCCTTAAAAGAAGAATATCCATTTACAGCAGATGGCTATTACCTTGGCGCTTGTATGGACATTCAAAACAGTGTACTTGCTGGTATTTGCAGTAATGGAGGAGGAGAAAAACAATCAATACAGTGCTCATGTGATGCAGTTACCATGGCAACACGACTTCACGGTAACTCCAAACATCCTGACACTTGATGCGCTCGATCACGTGATCCGGGTGTCCATGGGAAACAGAGTAAAGTTATGGCTTTCCCGTCACACTGTGCGTCCTAGCTGTTTACTACAGCCGTTTGGCGTCTTGTTGCCTCGAACCTCAGATTGCTTCAACTAATCGACCATGGACCTCGTACTTGGATACCCTTGTTTTTTTCCCGCCGGCATTGAAGAACAAACTCTGCATCCCTCGTCTGGCTACTGACCACGGACTGAAAAACGGACTGCTTTTGGATTCTCCTTTCTTTGTTGCCGCACAAACTCTGTATCCCTCATTTGGCTACGGACTACAGACTGGATTACGGATTGCTCTTGGATTCTCCATTCATTGTTGTCACCCTAACTTCAACTTGAACCACTCGTTTTGACTCTTTCTGATTATTGGACAAAACAAATAATCACGTTTGGACTTTATCTTGCCTCCACAGGTGCTTCCAGTGAGCCCCAATTACTGACAACTGTCCAAGTTGACCCAGCTTCTGGTTTTGGGCTTGCTGAGGGAACAGGTTTACTACTGCACTTTACATTCATTCCTCCGGCCATATCATCGCTCCTGCAGAGCATATCTTGGTAGGTGCCCTCTCTCTCTTATATCATACTGGTTCATAACACACACTGCCCTGTTGTTTAACTTAACCTGTGCATTACCTTGCAGCAGCCACTGGGAGGACCTGGGTTCCTGTTTCTACCACCTGTGGCCCTAATCTCCAAACAGCGAAGATAATTGTATATCATTGTTAGTTGCTTAGGGACGGAGGTATATATACTCCACGCAAGCAGCAAGTCTTGACACATTTCTGTCACTATTCACAAATCACAAGGTCTAACCCTAGATCAAGCATTGATTGACATTGGCAGCACAGTCTTTAAAGAAGGTATGAGTTATGTAGCACTTTCACATCTGCGTACACTAAATGGTCTATTCCTAGTTACTTTAATGCAAACAAAGTCAATGTTGACATTCCTTGCATCCTGACATGCACTATACACCCCCAATCTAGATATGTACCCTGTACATCAAAAATAGAAACCTTGTAAAAGACAAATAACAGAAACAGAAGCTATAGCGGATTTGACAACAATACCACTAAAAAACAACCTCCACTTCATCTGCATCAAACAATGCAACCACAAAACTGTCTAGTACAAAATCAACTGCACATCCATCAGTAAAGAAAGAAGCAAATGTCTCTTCTCCAGAACGATTTGCAGGCCCATCGAACGATCCACAAACAGAACTCTCTGGTTCATTTAAATTCAGAAACACAACTGCAGTAAATTGTTATGATAATGTGACAATGAATCTTCTCTTTCAATTGCCACCAATTGTTCACAACATTTAGTTAAATGGCTCGGACCAGTTGTGTTTGCAAATGCACGTCTTTCACAGAAATGCCACAAATAATCCTGACAACACTTACAGTGTCTCAGGTATATGGCAAGAATTGGACTACTGTGCAGGAATGGTAAAATGTACCATAAACACAGAGGAAGCTCCACAATAATTCCTAATTTACTTACTACAAGTACTGGAAACCAAAAACATTCTTATAAACAAAATCTTCCATATTTCATACATGTGGAAACATACATGCTCTATCTGCAACCATGTTTCACAAGACTGTATCCTTAATGAATGATTTGTAAATGTATGCATACCACATTCTGAATCCATTGCATTTCACCAGCTTCTGCAGAATACAAATCATGCACGTGCATGAGAATTACAGTTCTCACGGATGCGGTGAGGCAAGTTGTTGCAAAGTAAGAATGTATTTTGATTCTGATTGAAGGTCACCAGCTTTGAATTTTTGTTTGCGAGCTCAGGAAGCCCACGCATCGGACACACAGTATAAGGTTGAATTGTTTTTGACTTTGAGAGAAAGGGACCATTCCGAAAGGAATTGAATGAAGGAGGTTTGTTATAATGTAAGATATGATAAGGTTATGTATTCAAAAAGTGGTGAATGTAATGTAAGTTTAATTTTGGATGATTTTATACTCTAACAAGCAGCAAGTCAATATGTCATACTATTCTAAGGTACAATGCAGATGGTACCAAAAATAACTGCAAGCTTGCAGGCTTCACACACGGGCAAGTATCTCTTGCACAGAAAACCTTCACAACAGTAGGTATAGGCCACACAGGTGCCACAACCACTTCAGGGCACTACAGCGCAGATGTCAAAAAAATAAGTGGTTAGTTTGAATGTAACGATACCTCTGTTACTTCAAAACATAGCAAATTTAACAAATTCTTTCTTAATATTCCTTCAAAACAAATTTAGTCTTTAAACTATAGCACAATTAACAGTTAGAATACGCAAGCAGGTATCTAGTTTCATCCATACTACTATAATAGCACTTTTGAAAGTCAATCTAGTTAGAATACGCCAACAGGTATCTAACTACGAGAAAAAATACCCTTCATTGCAAACCAGTTCAAATAAGCCATCTCAATTCTGATATGACAAAACATCTTTTAACCTCTAATGTAGTTATAATACACCATCAGGTATCTAATTACTGCAAGCATTCCCTTAATCACAACATACTTCAAACAAACATATTGTCACCCTTACACTCACATAACTGTAATCAGATCAGGTTTTTTCCCAGTCACCCAATGATTATTTAATGTCAAAACAACTGCAGTGTGTCATACATTAATTCTGTACCAAACATAGTAATTAGAAGGCACTGTTTATGAGGGTCTCAAAAGGAAAATGTATGTTTAAAATTGTATTCAGCTACAGCTTTTGAATTTTCCTGCTTAACCAATTGCACATTTTTTCCCACAGAAAATAAACCAGAGATTCCAGCTTCATAACGCTCCAACAGTAAGTAACCACAGCAATTATAATCAAATACATATTTGATAAACACTATCCTCAAATGTACTACAATCATAAGTACCATATACAGTTCAATTACATCATTCCTCCATATCACAAATACTTTGTACTCCCACTACATTACCATCAATGACTATACACATATTGCTACATTGGTGATTCTGGTCATACTCCTACTACATTACCTATAATTACTATACAAATATTACTGCTGCATGAAAACCTCAGCAAACTTCGCCGGATCAATCTGACAGGGTCATTTATGGAAAGTTTCATGATTCATCCAGGGGGCGGAGAAGTTATTAGCCACCCAAAAAGTGATTTTCCTCTGGGTTGAGCAACTTAAACATAACTACAGGGCCACTACCGCAGACCCTGTAATATAGAAACAATCTTGATATAATGGGAGAATATAAAGTTTTATTGGCACATATAAAGATCACTCCACAAAAGTACATTTTTTTATAGGTTCAACAGTTGAACAGCATTTGAGGGACTTGACATCCTATTGGCAGCTACCCACCACATACACAATAAACAACCAATCAGAAAGTAAATACAAGAAATTACACCTTTTCTTCTCATGTAATATTCCTCCATTTATAATTCTAATATCTGAGGGGACAAGCAGTATTTCTTTCTATCACAGTACAATGAAAAACTACATGAAATGGCTGAAGGAAAATTATCCTACAAAGGAAGACATTTAAAAAGAATATGCTCAAGAAAAGGACCTAGAAGAAAATACAAAATGAGACTAACACTAATATTTGAACAAACAAGTATCAATCACCAAACAGATATTTATCTAACTACTTTTAAATGTCTATGCAACCAACACAAATATTTTTAAAGTGTATTATACATTCAATAGTTGAGAAATATTTCAAATATTTTCAAACAGAGGAAGAAGTCATTCAAGTATCACACATATTTAAACAAGAAGTACCACAAGAACTACCCATGAAACTAGTAATTCATTAAAACAACTTCACATTAATGTTAAAAAATATGTACAATCAATAAAAATGGACATTGAAAATTTAAGACAAATCATGGACTGTAAGAATCCATATCATTGGGCTAAGGAAGAAGGTGTATCATGTGTTCAAACTAAAAGAAAAAGAAAACCCCAATCACACCTCCCCCAAATAAACCAGTTTTTAACAAACTTTGTATTCATATTCATTTACCTTTTTGATGTATGTACACTTACATGTATTATTAAAAAAGTATTAAAAATATTACAACTGTTTACAAATACTACATGATGCACCAGTGTCTGCTTCCCAGCTGTGACCAAACGGGATACCTGTGGCTAATAACCCATGGTGTTGGATGGGTTTTGAATAGCCATGGATAAACACCCCCCAGTTGTATGCTGTTGCTAGGCGCAATCCTAAATACACCAATCGTTCCTCTTTTTGTATATCTAAGGCTATAACATTTTTTTAAGGTCTGAATATGTAATATGAATGATGAAAGAAACATTAGTAATACAATGCATGTTAAAAAATCAATATGGTAAATGACTGCTCATGTAGTTATGTAAGGTAGATGATGATAAAGAAAGCAGAGTATACATGACAGAAAACTAGGTGGGGATACATTTAATGGGTACAATTACACAAGATATAATAGAATGGGTGAGAATACATAGGATAAAATACAGTGGATGGGCATCTAAAACTAGAGTGGGGAGGCTCCTTTTTGTATTGATGTTTTAAAACAATTGTCCTGCTTTTTTTCTCCACAGGCGTGCATGTAAGAAAGTCTAAAAACACACAGCCAAAATAGATAAGACTCCCAAATAATTACTGTGTCACTGATCAAAGGCCAATGATTTTTCACCACCAACATCACTTTACCCATACAAATATATTTTGAGAAGAAATAAAACACAGCCAACCCAAAATGTATAGCCACCGGCACGGATCTACTCTTACCCGCGGCTATCCGTAGTCCTTTGTAGCCTCGAAGATAGACATGAATATTGGATAAATAACTGGCATAAAAATGCTTGCCTGCCCTCCATGCCCTCACTAAGTGCCCCCCTCATCTGTGCCATCTCCCCCCTCTCCCCAGTTGGCCTCCTCACCTCCCCTGCCTCTTAATTCCCCCCCAGAACACACACTGTTTCTGTGATGCAGTTTGCTTTGAGATGTCGGCTATTCGCAACTATAGCCGAGGCTACAGAAAGCTTTGTGTTGCAAACTCAGCCCCTAGACCCCCTGCAACTCCCAAATTTCACTTGTTACCCTCTAGCCACCCATCCCCTCCCCCACCTATTGCCTGATGGCATTTGCATGTTTTTAACCTGCAAATAGCTTTTTTCCTGCATTTCATTTTCCCATATCCTCGGCTGTAGCCACGGTTATCTCTCACATCGAGAGAGAAACAAGATGGAGGCTATTTCATTTCTAAAAACACTCAGTTTTGAGTAAATCCCTGAGATATAGCTATCTATTTTTGAGAAGGGGGCACCTCCTTCTCCGTAAAATATATAAATAAGTACTGTACGGAATAGCCCCAAATCATGCCTGGATCGTTCTTCAACGCTCCTTGTCCAATTATTTTCAGACCTTGTCCAAATCCATCCAGCAGTTAG
Source organism: Ambystoma mexicanum (assembly GCF_040938575.1). Lineage (NCBI taxonomy): Eukaryota > Metazoa > Chordata > Amphibia > Caudata > Ambystomatidae > Ambystoma > Ambystoma mexicanum. The sequence goes on along the minus strand of NC_090932.1, from coordinate 657,013,559 downwards.
GGCTGTCCGCTTTGGCAAAAATTCAAGTTGTTTATCTATGGAAAAATGAATGGGAAGTATGCTGCAACTATGGAAAAAAATGTGATTGTTTTATTGATACATTTCTTATCTTTTAACATATCGTTATGAAGCTTTGCAGTGTGGGGGGCCCGCGAGTCCCTAATAACCTGTGAAATTTCAGTCAAATCCATTGCACGAATCAAAAGTTAAAAACAATAGAATTTTAAAGGGTTCCTATGGGAGTCTGACTCACCTTAACTATATGTATAACTGGGCCTCATTACGACCCTGGCGGTAAGGGGTTATCGCCAGCGTTAGCTGCGCCGACCCCTTACCGCCAATCACGAGTTCCCTTTCCGCCATGGCGGATTTTACACCTGCTTCTAGCGGGTGTAAAAAACCATGGCGGTAAGGGAACTTGATGTTAATTACGCCACCGTAATTTACGGTGGCGTAATTAACGCCTTCCCCACTCCCATTATGCCCTATGGGGCAAAAATGGGAATGGGGAAGGGTAAATGGGGATTGGGGACTTACCGCCCCGCCGACCTCGGAATGGGGCGGTAAGTCCGCCAACCACCATGGCGTAAACGTAGTTTACGCCATGGTGGTAAAGTCACGGCCCAGGCGGTAACTTACCGCCTGGGTCGTAATGAGGCCCACTGTCTCAGAAGAATAACTCAGGGGCAACGTGCTCTCCTTGGAAGCAAGACGACACAGAGCACCACAGGTTCGATCCCCGGGTCAGCGCTTAGAAATCTTGGGGTATTAAGCACATTATAAATAACCTATCATATACTACAGGGCCTGCTGTAGCGGCCCTGGAGTTATGGTTAAGTTGCTCAACTCATAGAAATAGCACTTTTTGCCCACCTCCCCTGGATGAATCCTCACCAAACTCTGCAAAAAAAAGTATATATGGCCCCCTCAGAATGACGGATTTTCACAAATTTTGTGCCAGGAGCGGCAGCTTGGTCCCGAAAGCATGTTTTGTACATTTTATGTAAATCCAACCAGAATTTTCTTTTTAAAATGGCCAAAAAGTAGTTAAACATAGTGATATCTGGGTCTGTTCTGCTGAATCACAGTGTTTGAACGCCTTTAGAACAATCAGAGAGCAGCGTGACATTCAAGGACATCGTATTTGCCCACTGAATGGTCTGTGAAAAACATGAGGTGCGTCAAAAGCCACTGAAACAGATGCCATGTTGGATTCACAGGCAGCGCCTGAAGTTCGCGGACATTGCGGTAAAAATATTTTGAATAACACAACATTGCACTTGTGCAACAAATGGAATTATCGCTAGGGAGGTGAGGGGTTATGAGGATTGGATAGTAGCCAGAAATCTGGTTTTTTTTTCTTCAATGTCGGCGAACATCTCCAATGTGCGTGGACCTTTGTGAGATGTTCGCAAACATCTCAGATGTTCGGGGACATCCATGCATATTTGTGCATTACAGGGTCAGTGAAAAGCAGTTTTTTGATGGCTTATAATTTTGGCGCCACTCAATGAAGCTGCATGTTACACCTGACCCTGAATGTTTTTGCTGTTTCACCAAGATTGGGTAAAATTAGAGGGGGGGGGGTCCAAAATATTTGAAAGGCTTATAAATGTAGTGCCTTTTGACGAATTTGCACAAAGGTCTGCAAAAAGGTTTAGACCCAGATTTGAATGTCTTTGCAAAGTTTGGTGGGATTTTGTCCATCAGGTGCAAAATTAGAGGGAGGTAGCAACATTTTAGATGGCTTATAACTTTGTTGACATTTGGTGAATCTGCAAACAAGTTTTTAGAAAGATTATAGACCCAACCCTGAATGTTTGTGCATCTGCGCACAAGTTTTCAGAAAGATTATAGACCCAACCTTGAAGGTTTGTGCCTAATCTGAATGAATTTTGTCAAGTGAGGCTAAGTTATCGAACAATTTTTTGAGTAGGTACATTTTGACACTTTTCAAAAAATAAAGTATGGACGGATTTGCAGTAAACTCATGCAAGAAGCATTGGCAAGGACCCTAAAGCATGGTTTTGCAAATGTGTCCATGATTTAGTTCATGAAAACTGTCGTAATGTAGACACAAAAAATGGTGATATACCTTTGATGACTGAGGTATATGTGGCCATGGCAGTGGCAAAATGTCCATGTCATAGTGAAAGGCCATGACGTGGACAATCTGGCTACTGGCCATGACCATGAGGAACCAGCAATGGTGTTAAAGTGGGCATGGCCACCAGGGACTGGCTATGTGGTAATGTTTTTTGAAATCAGGATAGATTTGAATTAGAAAGAAATCTCCAGGATGAGCCTCTGTGTAGTATGGCTGATATTCTGGAGGAAGAGGATAGTCACTAGGGGTTGGGGACCCTAAATGCAAGTTATCTGGGGAGGCAACATAAACTAGCAGTAAATATTGCTATTTCATTCCTGTTGGACAACATAAGGGCTTGTAATGGCCGATTCCCAGGATACACAACAGCAGCCTCAACCTTTGACAACAACTTGACCAATAGTAATATTGACTATATTTTGGTGAATAGTGATGCCTGGGGTGCTGTGAAATCTTTTTGCAAATGCAATAGAGCTGAGAGCGATCATCACCCCTTGCTTTTAGAGGTGAGTGAGGGCTTTTGGGCAACAGTAGATGGGAGACAGGCCAAAGCTAAGGTGTGTGCTGTCCCAGTGGAGATTCTGGGTCATGGTAGGGAAAATGTTAGGTTGTGTAAGCTAGATCTTGATGTGTTTGTACCACTGGTTTACCAAGATAGTGTCATGTTCCTGGATGAGTTTGCAACGCAGACCACCTAGATGGGGATGCTATAGTGGCAATTCACAAGAACCTGATGGCAAAGGAGGAGTTTCGCTTTTCCAAAAACTTCAAAGCAGTACATAAATCAGCTGATGCCTCAAACCCTTGGTATGACAGAGTGCAGGCTGGCCAAGGAGAGGTTGACTAAAGAAGCAAGAGATCAAATATCTGGCCATGGGCTAAGGATGGCTAGAGCAGAATATTGTAGGGTAATAAAGAATGAAAAGAGGGGTTGGTATGTGGACATATGCAGGAAGTTGCTGCAAACGGGACTTTGAGGGATTTTGGAATCTAATATGGGCGGGTTAGTGCAAAGGATCCAACATGCTGGAAGCCTGCATCACAGAGCAAGCCTGGGTGAATCATTACAGTAGCCTCTATGGAGATAATGGGGTGGTGAGTCCCTAAGGGCAGAGCTTACTTAAATTACCTCCTGCTGATACTAACATGTGAAGAGGTTGGTAAAGTGCTACTGAACTAGAAGCTGGCTAAAGTGCCTGGTCCAGATCGAGTTTCCATAGATTTTTACAGGAACAAGATCACTGTTTGGGTCCCATGTCTAACAAGGTTATTTCATGCTATGAGTACGAATGTGGTGCCAGAGTCATGGACAAGAAGCTAACCTGAGGGATTGCCCTCTGTGTGGGAGGATAAAGGGCTATAAGATATATGTAACTAAAAGGTATCCTACCACAAGGTAAGTTTTATGACAATACTTTATTCATGATGTGTCACTCAAAGTTTAGGAAAAGATTAGTAGCCTTTAATGATTGTCTAGAAGTACCGATTCTAGACATGGGGGGTCATTCCGAGTTGGGCGGTAGCCATGGTGCTATTAGCACCATGGCTGCCTCCCATACCGGGTCCAGGTCCGGTCTGGTTGAATGGGGACTTACCGGGTCATTCCGTCCCTGGAGGACCGGGTAAGTCCCCATTCAACCAACCATTCCCCATTCCCATTTGAGCCCCCATAGGGCTCAATGGGAATGGGGAAGGCACTAATAATGGGCCCGCGAATAGCAGTCCCGTTATTAGCGCCCTGGTCCCTTAGCGGGACCCGTAAAGGATGTGTGGTCAGACCACGTCCTTTACGGTTCCCACTAAGGGACCTCGGAATTGGGCGGTAAGGGATTACCGGCACCAGTCTCCTTACCGGTGCCCGGTATCCCTTACCGCCCAACTCGGAATGACCCCCATGATCTTGAATGATTCAGGATCAATCAACACAAGTACCCACAAACTTCTATTTGTTTGTAAAGTAGCTTTATTGGAATCACTGTCCGTTTGTTTAATAACTGAACCACTTTCATTTGTAATTTTCAAGTGGTGTAATGCATAATGCGTAGTAACAGAGCAATTGAAGAGCAATTGAAATACAATTATACAAATAAATTTGCATTTTACAGTGAAAACAAAGAAACAACAAGAGCTAAAGACCATCAAGTCAAATGTAGGGAGGTCAAATAGGAATTTTAAACATATTTAGCAACTGTACATACATGAAAGGGGCACCCCAATTAAAGATAATTAGAACTGAGGCGGCCTATAGTGCTGTCCTAAAGACAGTCTAAACCCCAATGTCAAATTTGGGAATGTAAGGATGACCAGTCAAGGGAAAATGCCTAACAGAAAATGAGGGTAAGAGATGACCGAACCGTAGGTCTATGCCTGGGTAGAATCCTCCAGTGGTGTTTAGGACTTCTCTGTACTTAGAAGGTTCAGTCCCTTGGCGTTTTGGCTCCTAGTGCGTAAGCCTTCTTTTGGGCCTCAGGAAAGGTCTCTCTGTAGGTAGAGAAGAGAGAGGAAAGGAGAAAGAAATGTACTTGTGCTGTTAAAAAGATTTTTGAAAGCCCAACTAGAGGTGGGATGGGTTTCATGAGGGAATGCAACTCTATGAAATTGGGGTACAGATTAATTTAAAATTTAAAATTAAGGACTGAAGCTCATGTCTGTGTGTCCCAAAGGGGAGTGAAATGTCTGACCTGTGGTGCATCCCAACAGCCCTTAGAGGGGGCAGCCTTGTTGGAGGTAATAATGGGTAGCTTCTTCTATGGTTTCTACTGCTGAGACAATGTTGCTGTGCTGCCTGGAGACTGTAGGCTGAAACTTGGCAGCATTGGTCTGTCAGTTTGCTCTGTAAATATGGCAGAGCAGAGATTTGCTGTTTGGGTTGGGTATATATAGGGCTGGCTAAGTATGGAAGTATGGCGGCCATGCCCTGTTTTATGGGGTCAAATTACCATAGTTAGGTGTTCCTTTCAAATGCAGGATGGGCTGTTCTGGTCCAGTGAGGATGCCTGGCGTGGTGCAGTTGTCAGTTTGCAAGCGTAGGATTCCTACCGGCGTCTGTTAAAGCAGGGCGACAGGAGGAGACAGGTAAACCAGGGCCAAATCGTGGAATGTGGTCAGGTTTCTGGGGGGGCAGTGCCCCTGCCCGTTAGGCTAATATGTCTGCAGGGGCATTAGATCCCACACAACATCATGGTGGCAGCTTATGCTTACCTTAATTCTTCCTGCAGCACAAAGTGAAGTGGGTCCGCAATGCGTCCTGAGCAAATGGAGCAGTTGTTGGTAATGGACTGCGCATGCATAGAAGAGCAGTGTATGCTGAGTGTGGGCATGTGTAGTAGCGTCTTGTGCGCATTAGAGCCAGTGGTCATTTCAATGTGAAAAACAACCTTCTTGTACGTGTGTACGGCTGGGAGGGAGAAGTCGGTTTGGATTGTGTCTCTGCGCTTGGGGTCTGCGATTGGGGTCCAAAAGGAGAGGAAGGTGGAGTAAATGTTCTAAATAAATTAGAAGTCCCATCCTGTGTGTATGGGAGTAGTATAGCATGTGTGTGGCAAGACAGAGCAAAATACTCTATGTGGCAGCATCTGTGAATGGGAGGCTAATATCTGGAATGTCTAATCCATAAAATGAGCATATGGATGCTGCCTGGAAATGTAGCAAAGGGCTGCATTGTGAAAATAAGACATGTGTGGGTGTACATGGTCCTGTGAGACTTGAAATACTAGTGTTTTATATGAGGCCACCATGCTCAATGTGGGTTAAAGATGGAAACCGCCTCATTGAGACCTTTAGAGAGTGTTTTTAATTTAAAAATCCACCATGCTTCCTTGTGGTTGAGAGCATTTCTGGTATTGGTGGCTTTGTGGACTTTGTTGATGACCCACCATTTGAGATTGTTAGGGCCATGCTGGTTCTCCTGGAAATGAGGTACTAGAGGTGCATTGGGTGTTTTGCAGCAAATGTGTGACCTGTGTTCTCCAATCCTTTTGTTGACCTATCTCTGCATCTGCCCAATGTATATAAAACCTCAGGGGCATTCCACAATGTAGATGATGTTGCAGATTTTGCAGTTGGAGAAATGCTTCAATTGCCATTCTGTACCTTCAATATCAAATGTCTTAGTTCTGCAAGTCCTGCAGGGGTGGTGCCCTGTGATTTCCCTAAGGTACCACAGTCCTGTTCGTGGGGCTTTTTTATCAATCTGGCATGAGTGAGGTGCTCTTTGAGGTTCTTTGCTCATTTGAGGGCCATCCAAGGGGGTGGTTGTTCGGGGAGGCTCATCTGTACTAGTGGCCAAAATTGTTTGATAAGGTGTTTAATCTTTGTATTGTCCGGGCTGAATGTTCTCACACATGTGATCCTGTCTTGCTTGGTAGTTATAATCTTGGGTTCCAGGAGGGTCTCCCTGGGAGTACAGAGTGCTCTTTTCCTCATGTTTTTTTAATCAATTTCTTGGGGTAGCCACATGCTTTCAATCTAACCTCTAGATCCGCTGCATGGTGTCTATATATTTGGACTTTGGTGCAATTTCTGCGTAGTCTCAAAAATTGTCCTTAAGGGAGGTTGTCTCTCAGGTTTTTGGGGTGGCTGCTCCTGTAATATAGCAAAGTATTACGGTCTGTTTCTTTTTTGTACAGAGAACATATTAGTTCTCACCTTGTGCCACAATTCTTAAATACAAGAAATTGACTGAATCGGAGCTACTAGAGATGGTAAATTTTATCTCTGGTGTTAGTTGGTTGATCCAGTTGAAAAACTTCATCATTTATGTCGAATTTCACTGCCAGATGAAGATGACATCATCTATATATCTATGCCAATGGGCAATCTGATTCATAAAGGGGTTTTTGTTGGAGAGAATGTAGGTATTTTTGTATTCTGCCATGTATATTACTGCCAGGCTTGGGGGCAAAAGCAGCCCACATCGCTGTACCACAGATCTGTACATAGAAAGTTTAATCAAATTAAAAGTAATTCTCGGTTAGGGCCAGTTCAAGAAGTTCTCATACAAAGTTCACCTGGACCCTGCTTTGTGTCATATGATGGGTACGGTGACCTCTGATGTACTCCACGGACAAGAGAAGAGCTGGTCTCAATTCACAAAAAAAGGCCAGAGAGATGAGCCTTCAAATTACAGGCCTATTTCACTGCTGGATGCAGGGATGAAAATGTTTGCAAGGACCCTGTTGGCACACTTGGACTCCTGGGCTAGTAGCGGGATGATTATCAACCACTATCAAGCCCGGTTTCCTGAAGGACTGAGCACAATAGACCAAAGACTTTGACTATGGTTTGTGTGCAATAAGTACACACTCTTGAGAAAGATGTGGACTTGCGTACTGCTTTGTACACTATTCCCAGGCAGCATCTCTGTGAGGTGTTGAGCGAGCAGAGCATTCCGGGTCCATTCTTGACTGCAATCCAGAGTTTAGATACGGGCAATACAGCAGTGGTTAGATGGGGAACCGATGGGAGAACTTCTGGTAGCATCAAAATAGATGTAGGTGTACATCGGGGATGCGTATTGGCCCACAAGCTCTTCTGTATGTTAATTAATGTTGTGATCAAAGAGTTGCTGGCCACACAGATGGATGCACCGTCACTGGCAGGAGATAGGATCTCTGCATTGCTGTTTGCGGACAACACAGTCTTGTTATCACTGACACCCACGGCGCCCGCTGGTAGCTGGACATGCTTATTGCATTCTGCAAAGTAAACGGCTTGGAACTGAATGTTGAGAAGACAAAACCTATGCTCTTTAACACCAATGCCAGAAGGAAACATAAGGTATTTAAACTGGGCTTGGTCAAAGGGGTGACTGAACAAGTGACATTATATGATTACCTTTGGGTGAGAGTAATGGCCACCTGCGTCTGGTCGATGCAGCTAGAGAAGGCCAGGTTAACGCTGGTGGGGTCTAGTGGAGCACTTGCCAGATTCACTGCAGAACATGGAAATGGGGCCATGCATGTTTAACTTGAAGTATACAAAGCTTAGGTACAGCAAGCTGCAATCTATGGAGCATTGCTGTGGGGGCAGGTGAATACAGATATCCTGTCAGTTGTTGAAAATAAGTATCTGAAAAACGTATTGGGGTTGCCAATCTGCTCCCAGAGCACAGCTGTATGTTTAGAGAGGGCATGCAGGGAATATAATCCATTTGCCAACATCTCTCAGTCCTCCAGTGGGTCCGGTTGTAGACCAACACAAACCTCCTTAAATACAGAGAAGCATTGCAAGGCGTGCTGTATCAGCAATGGGTCATGAGCTTGAATTGGGCATCCCATGTAAGGTGGTGGTTGGGAAAGTTGGCTCTTGATGGCTATTGGAGCGACCTGCATACTATTACTACTGATTGTAAAACCAAGGTTAAAACTGCTGTTGTAGCTAAGATGTGGTGGGATCTATTGGTCAAAGCCTCATCATACGAGTCCTTGTAAGGTTACCTAGCTATTAAGACCGAGGCGGGTTATGAGCCTTACCTGGATTATATTAGCCCGAAGTTTGAAAGGTCTTTGTACGTGAAATTCCGAATTGGGAATTTGCCTACAGCAGAGTTGATGCAGAGCTGGGACAACAATGTTTCCCCCATATGTATGTTATGTATGAATGGAATAGAGGACCTGAAGCATTTGATAATGTTCTGCCCTGTGACATTGGCCCTGAGGAGGCACTTTTTAAAACCATTTATCTGGGGGCGTGGGTGCAGATCCAAGGATGGGGCTATGGCAATCTATTTAAATTCACCTGTCACTCCGACAGTGTTTGCGATTATTCAGTATCTGAAGTGGGCCTGGAGAATAGGAATGAGAAAACAGTATGGATTGCATTAACAACCAATTCTGAAACCTAAGTTTGTATTTTATCCTTATTATGATGGTCTATGTGTCTTATGTGTTTTATGATGTGTTTAGGTATGTGTACATTTGTGACTAGCTTGTTGAAATAAAGATTACAAAGAAAATTCTGCTTGTGCCTACAGCCGAAGTGATGGACAGGATTGCAGCAAACTTTCACCAGGAACATCAGCAAGGACCGCAAAGCATGGTTTTACAAATCTGTTCTTTGTTTTATTTTTTCCAAAGTGTTAAAATCCAAGTACAAAAAATTGTGGCATAATGTTGGTGCCTGGGCAATAGGCCTGGCCCTGAGCAAGGACAAATGTGTATTCTGATTTGCCTCCTGGGCAAAGCGGCATGGCCAAAGCCCATGCTCCATAGATTATGGAGACTGACCATGGCTGCAAGCCATCAGCACTGGACATTGGTAACTTTATGAGGGTATAGTGGACAATGAACTAGGATGCAGGGTAGGTACAGTGGATAAAGGCAGTGGTTTGGTGGGGCAGGGGTCGTGGTCGAGCCTCATGCCCTAGGCAATTCAACCATGACTTGCATCCCAAGCATGCGCTGCTGATAATGACACACATCAGTATGCAGTGGAAAAAATATGTTTCTTAAAGGAGGTTTACAGTTCTTTTACAGTTTACAGTTTACAGTTGTTAAGAGGATTTTTCAGTAACTTGTATACAGTGAGGTAATATGAAACATTTTAATTCATACAAACCTATGAAATTCACAGAATTAACTTTGTTATGGGGACATTATGGTTCAATTGCACTAATAAAAACCTATGCAATTCAGCGAAAAAACTTTGGTAAAGGACATAATAGGTAGAAATAAAACCGAAAATTCCCAGAAATGTATGGTAAGCTAAGCAACCCTCACTTGCGCCACCACTGTGCACTGCTAAGACTAAGGGCCTCATTACACGGAAGGCGGTGGTCCAGGGTGCTATTAGCACCCTGGACCATGCCGGTAAATTACCGGCACCGCCTTGGCGGAAAGGGGATTTACCGCCCCATTCCAAGGTTGGTGGGGTGGTAAATCCCCCTTCCGCCATTGCCCTTCCCCATTCCCATTTCTGCCCCATAGGGCTCTATGGGAATGGGGAAGGCGCTAATTACGGCACCGCAATTTTGCGGTGCCGTAATTAGCTCCGAGGTCCCTTAGCGGGTTGGTTATTAACGCCTGCAAAAAGCAGGCGTTAAAACACCAACCCGCTAAGGGACCTCGTAGTAAGGCGGTAATGGTTAACGGCCACCGTTACCATTAACGGTGGCCGTTAACCATTACCGCCTTCCGTGTAATGAGGCCCTAACACTCGGGACATCAAAGATGACATCACAAATCTCATTGATGACATCACTGATGATATCACATATGAAATTCATTTTGATAAAAAGTCCCTTCAAGGGGTTGTGTTTAAAATGTTCCTAACAAGATGTCAAGGGTGATTGGGAAACCTATCATGAACTACTTAATGGGCCTCATTACGACCATGGAGGTAGCCATGCCGCTATTTGCGGCATGTCTACCCCCATACCAGGTACTGGGTACAGGTTCCCTGAATGGGGAAATACCGGCCCATTCCAACCTTGGAGGGCCCGGTATTTCCCCATTCAGGGAACCCGGACCTGGTACATGCCCATTTGAGCCCCCATAGGGCTCAATGGGAATTGGGAGAATGCAAACAATGGGCCCGTTAATGACAGGCCGGTTGTTTGCATCCTGGTCTGCTGACGGGACCCACTAAGGATGCCTGGTTTTACCAGGCTTCCTTAGCAGGTCCCGGAAGGAGACCTCGTAATGAGGCGGTAGGGGGTTAACGGGGCCGGCAGCTCTACCGGCCCCTTTAACCCCCAACCGACAGGGTCGTAATGAGGCCCAATGTATTAAAGAATGTACTCATCTAAACAAAACATTATCTTGGAGTGTTGTTTTTAACACAGGAACCTAATCATACATACAGATAGGCATTGGCAGCAGCATGCACCATAGAAGTATTTTTTTTTTTTATCTGGTAATTTTGGATAGTAATATAATGAATGCTACCTTTTTAGAGTTTTGAGTAATGTTAAACATGGAATAAATATAATAATTCAAGACTTACTACATTCGTGTGTTAGTACAAACAATGCATATGAAGACCCACAATGCATACAAACCAACATACAGGGAAACTAAAGCAACAAAGAAAGAAACACCATCACCAGTAATTAAATTGTGTTTCAAAGCACCCACAGGGAGGGAACATGGGAATGAAAATCAATTAAAAACAATGATATTGGTGGTCCTACTAGGCCTTGTGAGCATTCAGAACGTGCAAGTGCAGAGAGAAGGGGAGGAAGGATAGCTATGGGTTACCGTGTTTGTTTTGGAAGCAAGACAACACACTGCATCACAGCTTCGGATCCCCATCCTGCGCTTAGAAACCACTCTCTGGTATTAAGTGTGTCATAAATGAACAACAAAATAAATAGGAGAAGGGAGTGGGGTAAGTGCTAGGGATACCAGGAGGGAAGTACCGGGGAGTAAGCAGCCATTGGCCAGTGAATGGGTGTGGGAGGCCAACACCCCAAAGGACACATAAGGGTTCTAGTCACCAATCTCAGCAACTTTGGGATTAGCAGAGGAGGGAGGTTGAGAAGGAGGAGGTGAAAAGAAAAGTCTTGAGGAGCCTCTGGAGGAGATCTGGCTCAAGACAAAGAGCAATGGGGAGGATGTTCCATAAGAGGGAGCCTGCTGGGGAAAGAGTTTGGCCCCAAGATCTCATTTTAACAAAGCACTTGACACACAGAGTTGGTGATGGAGGAATGTAATGCTCTGGAGGGAGGGATAGTATTTAGTGAGAGCAAGAGTTGTATATAGCGTGAACCCTGGCCCAAGACAGCCTTATGGATGATGCAGAGGGATTTGATTTTGAGCAGAGAGATGACTTTAGGGCTGGCGAGATGCGAGATGCGGTGCCTGGGTGATAAATCTTGGAGCCCTATTCTGGATTAGCTGGAGGGGTTGCAGAGAAGAAGAGGGTAGATTAAGGAATAAGCTATAAGTCTAGCATAGAGAGAACCAGAGCTCTAGAAACATTGAGGAAAGGGAGAATTCCTTTCAGGAGCAAGAGTTGAAAGTGGGCCTACTTGGAAAGGTTCTGAATGGGAGGGACAAAGGAAAGAGGAGTCGAAGATGACGCCAAGGTTTTGGGCTTCAGATGAAGGAGAAGAGGGAGAGCCACTGTCATCAGTTATGTCTGGGTGTTAGTTGTAGCAGTGCACAGTGGTGGTGTGAGTTATGGTTGCTTACCTTACCATAACTGGCAAATGTATGGGGTTTTCCAGTTTTACTTGTAACCATAACATCCCTTTAACCTCGTTTTTCACTGAATATATATACATATATACTCGCTGATGTAACCAGCGTTGCCCGGGCTTTCATTCCCTCATATGTTAATGTTAATGTTAAAGGACATTTGTACCACACACTATCACCACCGAAGTGGTTCCCTGGCGCTCTGGCGGCTCTGAAAAGGGACGGGAGGGGGTTTAGTGGGAAGTAGCTGGAGAAGTGCAAGAGAGCAGTGATGTGCTGTTGGTGGCCTCAGCCCGGTGGGTCCGTTGGCTGGGCCGGGGGTGTTTTGCAGCCGGTAGTCATTGTGTACTGTTGTGCAAGTCTATGTGCGTTTTTGTTTTGTTGTTGCCATGCAGTAAAGTTTGTGCGGTTTGTTGTGCTGTAGGTTTGTGGTTGTGTTTGGTTTGGAGTTTGAGAGATGTATGCAATTGTTAGTGCAGTTGATTAGTTGGCATCTCTATCCTGACTTGAGGCAGTGGGTTTCTGTATTCTCCCCAGATGGGTTTCGGTAGCACCCCTATGCTTCTGTCATGATCTGAGTACATCCAGCTTTCAAGGTTCCTTTTACATCTAGCCCCCTCCTCCCCCAGCCTGCCTCGCAGCGCTACCTATCTTCCCTTCCCACTCATACAGCCATCCCACCTGTTTACGTCTACGTATCCTGACAATTTCAACCACTGTGGTACCTGGTGAGAACTAAGGGGCGAGTGCGTATGTTGGGTGGGATTAGGTAGGGTTTGTTGATTCCGTCTCTGTGGGTGTCGCCGGTGTTACACTCTACCCGGTGAGACTCGTCCGGGTGCCATGGGAGCTTCCCAGTGGGTTCTGGGAGCTGTCCATGTCTGGTTTAGTCTAGTTATCCTTTTTCCCTTCTGTTTCCGTTTTCAGTTTGAGTCTGTGGTGTTGAATAGCCAGGTTTTTAGTAATTTCCTACATTTTAGGTGATCTTTGGTGTTTCTTATTTCTTTTGGGATTTTGTTCCAGGTTTTTGCAGCTAAGTGGTAGAAGGAGGTGCCTCCACATTTTTTCGTGAGGTATGGTTTTGGTTCCAGCCGGATTTCGTTGCATGACCTGAGGAATCTAGTTGGCTTGTAGCTTGTTACTTTCTTTTGTAGGAATTCTGCTCCTGGTCCGCTGATTGTCCTGTGCCTTATGCACATTGTTTTGAAGGTGATGCAATGTTTTATTGGGAGCCAGTGGGCAGGAGTGATGATAGTTTGAGGAGTAGTCTTGCAGCTGTATTTTGGATGCATTGTAGTTTCTTCAGGAGGTATTCTGGTATTCCGAGGTAGAGGCTGTTTGCATAGTCGACTTTTGTCAACCCTGAAAAATGTGGTGCAGATCGCTGAAACAGTGTGGAATTGCATAAGGAACAATGCTTGGCCAAGCCACTAACTCACAAACACATTTTGACTTTTGTTGAAATCCAGGGAAAGCGGTGGGGTGTCCAAATGTCATGTAGCCAGTAATGTCTGAAGAGACATAACAGGTGACTGTGCAAAATGTGGTGCAGATTGGTGAAACTTTGTGGAATTGGATGGGGAACATACGCAAAGCAACAAACCAAGAGGATTTTGCTGAAATCCGAGGAAAGTGGTAGGGTGTCCAAATGTCATGTAGCCAGTAATTTCCGGACGGTCCTAACAGGTGACTGTGCCAAATTTGGTGCACATTTGTTAAACAGTGTGGAATTGTATAAGGAACAAAGATTCGCCAAGTCACAAATTTTGACTTTTGCTGAAATCCGGGGAAAGGGGCGGGGTGTCAAAATGTCATGTAGCCACTAGTGTCCAGAGGGGCCTAATAGGTGACACTGCAAAATGTGGAGCAGGTTGGTGAAACGGTGTGGAAATGTATAGGGAACAAACACATGGCCTAAAACCCACTCACACATTTTTACTTTTGCTGAAATCTAGGGAAAGTGGTTGGGTGTCCAAGTTTCATGTAGCCACTAATGTCTGGAGGGTCCTAACAGGTCACTGTGCAAAATTTGGTGCAGATTGGTGAAACGTTGTGAAATTATATAGGGGACATATGTGAAGTCACAAACCCAGTGACTTTTGATAAAATCTGATTGGTGAAACGGTGTGGAATTGTATGAGGAGCATTTGCAAAGCCACAAACCCATACCCAAATTTGCACTTTTGCTGACATATGGGGAAATGGGTGGGATGCCCAGATGTCATGTAGCCAGTAGTGTCCGGAGGGTCCTAATAGGTGACTGTGCAACATGTGGTGCAGATTGGGGAAACTGTGTGGAATTGTATAGGGAACATACGCAAAGTCACAAACCCATACTTTCACATATATATATATATATATATATATATATATATATATATATATATATATATATTCAGTAACAAAAACTTTGTTAAAGGGACGTTATGGTTAAGCTGCGATACTAAAAACCTATAAAATTCAGTAAAAAAACTTTTTTAAAGGGACGTTATGGTTCAAAGTAAAACAGAAAAACCCCGGAAATTCACTAGTTATGGTAAGCTAAGCAACCATAACTCATGCCACCACCGTGCATTGCTAAGACTAACACCCAGGACATCAAAGATTACATTACAAATGTCATTGATGACATCACTGATGACATCACATGCCTGACTTGCTCTTTTTTCCTTTAGTGATATATCTTGGCCAGTAATAGTTAGGAACAAAAAATTAAAAAAGTACTATATTTGTACACTTATACTTCAAATATGTCCTTACAATAATTCACTTAGGGTCCACTCACAGCATATGAAACATATACATAAGGAAAATACACACTTGAAAGACAGCAATGCTTTCTGTGTATGAAGACAATCAGTAAGGTTATCAACACTTTCTTATTGTTCTTCTGTTTTTTTTATTACTGTTCTTTCTCTGGATATGCTCATATTTGTATTTGCATTACTTTCTTTAGGGTGCAGTCACATCATGTGATAGTTATAGATAGGGAAGCAGTAGGTTTCAAGCAGAGCAATCATTTCTGTGCATAAAAATAATCAGTTAAGTTATGAACACTTTCTGGTTCTACTGTTGCTTTTTTTTGCATACGTCACTTTTCCTTTATATACTCATATTTGTATGTGTTGTTCTGTCTTTGTGTTTTGTATGTAATAATGAAATGATGTAGTAAGTGGGTTTTATTAGCTACTTATTTCATGTTGCACAGTACGCAAATCTCTAATAAGAAAACATTTATCATTTCACTATTCAACATGGGAAGATTATGAATATTGCACCTCCATCATGTATGCTGCACACAA
Organism: Ambystoma mexicanum; assembly: GCF_040938575.1. Classification (NCBI taxonomy): domain Eukaryota; kingdom Metazoa; phylum Chordata; class Amphibia; order Caudata; family Ambystomatidae; genus Ambystoma; species Ambystoma mexicanum. The sequence goes on along the minus strand of NC_090932.1, from coordinate 656,998,011 downwards.
TGCTTATGTTTATACATGAGTAGCTTACTATACTTATACTTCAAATATGTTCTTACAATAATTCACTTAGGGTCCACTCACAGCGCATGAAACTTCATAATGGAATGCTATTTATATCAATGCACTACATAGCTCATGATATTTATTCCAATGATCCTTGACACTTTTTTGTCAATATTATAATAAGAATCATTTGTACAGACTTTCATGAAAAGTAAATGAACATGTGATGTCATAAATGATGTCATCAATGACTTTTGTGCTGTCATCTTTGATGTCCTGGGTGTTAGTCTTAGCAATGCACGGTGGTGGGGCGATTTATGGTTGCTTAGCTTACCATAACTAGCGAATTTCAGGGGGTTTTCGGTTTTACTTTGAACCATAACGTCCCTTTAACAACGTTTTTTTACTGAATTTCATAGGTTTTTAGTAGCGCAACTTAACCAGAACGTCCCTTTAAGAAAGTTTTTTTACTGAATATACATATTCATAGTGTGAATTTGATAGATGTTTACAAGGATTCCCTTACTTTATACACATGTAACATAGAACATACTGAACCCCCAGCTAGTGATTTTGATGTCTGCGGACTGTGCATATGTCCGCAGACAGATGCAGACTACATCAACACTACCCAAAAACTCAGGGGGCATCTTAAATTGTTCTATCATGCCATATAAACACTGCACAAGTTCAAAAATCAGCACATAAACACATTATATGTAATAATAAATAAGAAGTGGAACCTATATATCTAACACATCAACCATCCATTTAAATACCATATGTACTAAAATGGAATATAACAAAACAAAAAAGATATGCTTCTAACATAATTACCTCAAAAAAACTGCACAACTAGGAGCAACAGCAGACCTACCTAACAGTAAGAACACAATTTACCAGAAGCTAGTAGGTAAACTTAATTTTTCTTATATATTTCTAAACACTTTCTGTATTAGGCATACTAAAAGTAATCTAATTTTTTTTTACATAGAAATGTCCAGAACTTTGGAATGGCTTGAGGAAAATTTCCCATGTGAGGAAATGTCTGAAGATAGTGATACTAATGGTACACACTTCTCTATATAACCAAATTAATAATCATTACTTTATGTGCACTTACCATATATATTTCTTTTTAACAGACCATCCAAACATTGAAAATAGTACACCAAAAGAGACATTATAAAATACTCTGCAGCGCATGGAACACAAAATTGACATGCTCATGGAAAATTTCAGTCTTTTGAAACATTTTGTGGAGGACCACATAAAAGAAAGCATTAAATATCATTGTCCCACATGTACCTGTTCCCCCTCTCCATGTCCCAGTCAACTATCCCCAAACCCTCAACACCAAGAAAAACGTTATGATTAGACTTCCATCCCTTCATCTGCTCCCATCCATCCTCTCCACACCCCCAATTCCCCTGTGTTTGTGTCAGTTTCTGCTTCCCCCTCTCTTTCATAAATTTTATATCTGTATATAATAAAAAAAATATTATGTGTATTTTAATTCAGTCCTTTGTGTCTTATTTTTTTTAAAAGGCAGTTAAGATATCCGAGGACAGCACGGGTGTCTGGGATGTCTGTAATTAACCAAAATGGAGGTGTCCTAAGGACACTATACCTGTCCGTACTGTCCGCAGGCAAGATGAGCCTGTTCATAGAACACACTAGGCATCCTGAATGTCCGCAATTAACCAAAATGAAGGTGTCCTAAGGACACGATACCTGTCCATACTGTACGCAACTAAACTGGAACTGTTCTTAGAACACACTCGGTGTCCGAAATTAAACAAAATGGAGGTGTCCTAAGGACACTATACCTGTCCGTGCTGTACGCAAGCAAAATAAAACTGTTCCTAGAACACGCGTGGTGTCCGGGATGCCCGTAATTATTCAAAATGGGGTTGTCCTAAGGACACTATACCTGTCCGTACTATCCGCAGGCAAGATGAAACTGTTCTTAGAACACACTTGGTGTCCAGGATGTCCGATCTTAAACAAAATGGAGGTGTTTTAAGGGCACGATAGCTGTCCGGGCTGTACTCAAGCAAAATAAAACTGTTCTTAGAACATGTGTGGTGTCCGGGATGTCTGTAATTATCCAAAATGGGGCTGTCCTAAGGAGAGTATACATGTCTGTACTGTCCGCAATCAAGATGAAACTGTTCTTAGAACACACTCGGTGTCCGGAATGTCCGAAATTAACCAAAATGTCTTATTTTTTTAAAAAGGCAGTTAAGATATCCGCGGACAGCACGGGTGTCTGGGATGTCTGTAATTAACCAAAATGGAGGTGTCCTAAGGACACTATACCTGTCCGTGGTGTACGCAAGCAAAATAAAACTGTTCCTAGAAAACACGTGGTGTCCGGGATGTCCGTAATTATTCAAAATGGGGGTGGCCTAAGGACACTATACCTGTCCGTACTATCCGCAGGCAAGATGAAACTGTTCTTAGAACACACTCGGTGTCCTGGATGTCCGAACTTAAAAACAAAATGGAGGTGTCTTAAAGGCACTATACCTGTCCGGGCTGTACGCAAGCAAAATAAAACTGTTCTTAGAACATGTGTGGTGTCCGGGATGTCTGTAAATATCCAAATGGGGGTGTCCTAAGGAGACTATACATGTCTGTACTGTCCGCAATCAAGACGAAACTGTTCTTAGAACACACTCGGTGTCCGGAATGTCCAGAATTACCCATAATGGGGGTGTCCTAAGGACACTATGCCTGTCTATTCTGTATGCAAGTAAAATGGAACTGTTCTTAGAACACACGCGGTATCTGTGTTGTCCGTGATGAAACAAAATGGAGGTGTCCTAAGGACACTATACCTGTCCGTGCTGTACGCAAGCAAAATAAAACTGTTCTTAGAACACGCGCGGTGTCAGCGACGTCTGTAATTATCCAAAATGAGGGTGTCCTAAGGACACTATACCTGTTCGTACTGACTGTAGAACATCTACGCACATGCGCACCACACCAATAAGTCCTACGAACATTGTGCCTGTCCGTAACTGTCCGTCTCACTTGCGTCGCACTTTTAATTAGTTTCAGGACCCAAACACTGTCCGTAGAACAACCGTGTGCACGCGCACAACCCTTCCTGTGCATTTGGTGCTCTGCGGACACCGGTTCCCTTCGTGGACGTGTTTGCGACGTCATCATGCGACTGCACCCATGCTGAGCATGTGTCTTGAATTGCGGACACTGTCCGGGTCTCCGAACATTTTAAAAGTACTTTTTCAGACAATCCAAAGTATTTTACAGTAAGAATTCACCATTGCACATGTCCCACACAATGACCCTGACTTTCTACATACTTTTTGGAACTTGTTGAGTCTTTTTGGGGGTGTTCAATCTGTCCACAGACAGAGCGGGTGTCCACGAAGCGCGCACCAGCACCCCTATAAAAGGCCACACCCCAGAGCTGATCCTCATTGTGCTTCTGGCTATTGTAAATTGAGTTTTGCTGCCTTTGTTGATCTGACTTTTGATTTGAGATCATCTCATCAATCCTGATGCTATCGATGGCTGCTGCTGCTGCTACATCTGCCTCAGCACCACCCCACCCCCACCTCCCCAAGGGCCTGAAGAGGTGAGCAGGCGTGAGGATGTAGAGGAAGGTGAAGAGGATGAAGAGGATGAGGTAGTGGAAGTCCCTACTACCAGCACTCGCCGTGAGTCTTGGGTGTGGCGGTTATTTACCATTCATGGTGACGTACCAAAAGCACGTGCGAACAAGGTCACCTGCAACCAGTGCAAAATGGTGCTTAGTCGTGGGAAGCCTGGTTCATACTGCTTTGGTATGACATCTATGAAGCAACACCTAAGGTCGTTCCACGGTGGGGTCATTCGCAAGGTTGTACCTTGCGATCAACGTAGTAGGTTGAGTTCCTCTACCACATCCTCTGTTTTTGCTCCTGTCACCACAAGAGACACTCCTGTGGGGCAGCGCATCTCTCTAGCTGCCTCACAGGCCATCCATGATGCTGTTGACCCTTACCTTTCGAGGGTCACAGTTTTGTGTATGTACTGTGACGCAGTACTCTGCAGGGGGGAGAGTCTTCGGAGTGCTTTCGAGACTACGGTCAAGGAGCATGAGAAGGTCTGCCCACTACTTAAATAAGGCCCACCCAACATCTTCCTCTCTCCACCTGCCCTTTGTTATCCCTATGGTTGGTGTCCCTTCCTTACCCTCCTTTCCCCTCCTCTCCTAGTGTGTCGTGTCTAAAAAAACAAAAAAAAATAAAACAACAAAAACAACCCCAAAAAAGGCTCTTTTCAGAGCCGCCTTTCACAGTCTAAAAATAGAAGTGACAAATAAATTGAGCAGGACCCTGTGCATTTTTTAGAAGTCCGCGGACAGTCCGCGGACATCTAAAATTTTGGGGTGCTGCCCTATCAAAACCATTGCACTCTTCTCTGGGAGGAAGTAGTGGCTCTGAAAAGAGCCTGTTGGTCGTGTTTTTTTGTGTTTGAAAAACTTGAAATGGTTAACACCTACTGCAAAAAGGATGGCTGTAATTCCAAAAAAGGTTGCAATGCATTTTGTACATTTCCCTGAAAAATATGATTACCAGCATAAGTAAGATGGACTCCATCTCTGCAGAAAATGTATGTGCTACGAAACACAATATTTTCATTGTGAAAAGAGGACATACCAACATCTCTTAGAAAGGCACAAACAGCCTTGTTGACATTGTGCCTCTCTTTCTCCATTTGTGGACCAAATGAAGAAGAACGCAGCCACATTTGTCTCTGCGCAATAAGAGAAAAAATTACTTGGGAATTCGGAAACATGTCCATGACCTTCCCAAGTCCTTCTTTCATTGCAAATTGCAAAGAAATTCCAGACACATGTCCTAAACCTTTCCCTCCACAATGAATTATAATTATGTCTGGATGATGCTCTGTCTCCAAACTAGCACAGAGAGGTACCAAGTCCAGCCACTTCATTCCAGGCACTCCATGCTCCATTTCCACATGAGGGAATCCACGATCTGGAGCTTCTCCACAGCATTCTGCATGCACCTCCAACCAATGTATCCATGAGTCTCCCAAAATCCAGATAATCTGTTTTCTAAAACACACAGCCATAGCTATCTGTTCTTCTCTCAGGAAAAAGACTTTCTGACAAACTCTCTCCTTACACAGCACGCCCAGTAAACTTTACTGACCAATCCCTTGCTCTGCTCATTCTCATTTACATGCCTCTCCACCCCAAAATCCCTGTGTGAAATACGCGATGTCCATGGACTACTGCCATGTCCGCGGACATATCGAAAATCTGAGCGTGGTGAATGTAAATTTAAATAGTGTGCCCCATTTCCCCTTTGAGGTTGCCTCTGAAAAGAGCTGGGTTTTTTTTGCAAATGCTTGACAAAGACCTGTTATTTTGTATTTGGGGGGGTCTTACTTTACTCCTAAAATCTTCACATAACCTTCTCCAAAGCAACCCTGACATTCCAGAACAGCATGGCAAAATATAAGGAAATACCATCTTCTTTAAAATAAACAGCATTACTGGAATCAATATTCTCATTATTACAGAAGAACATACCAGATCTAAGCATGAAAGCACACATGCCTCAGTTGATTGCACACCTAGCAATGTTTTGCTGAGGACAAAAAACAGAACTATTGTCCCATATTGCACTAGGTACTAATCCAGAAAAAAATACTTTGGCATTTGAAAGGATGTTCATTACTACTTGAACCAAGTGTTCCAAATCTGCCAACAAAGTAGGGGCACTGACATAGCCCAAATGGAAAGCACCATTATGCAAAACTACCACATTGGGAATTGTTCATCCTGCCCATATCTTCACAAACTTGTACAATTCCCTTTACATTGCAATCAGGCACAGTGCTCCACACCACCTCCACTCCTTTAACATCAACATTGTTTGCCACATGCCGGCATTGAGCATACTGCTGTAAACCATGCACAAACATATCTCCAAGCACCAACACCCTGACTTTCTACACCTCTGCCATTTTCACTTCACTCAGTCTCTTTCAACACAAATCCACAACCTCAGCATCTGATTGGCTGATCCCTACAGTCCCCTTTCCATGCTGGATTTGCTGGAAAACCCTGAATGTGGCACGCCCTGTCCGCAAACAGTCGCGGTGTCCTCAGACAGCGTAACTCTTAGACAGCCCTTCTACCCTTTCCACTTCACTCTCTCTGCCATTCCCTCATTGGATACAGCTAGGCAGTCACCCAACCATCCACCAATCACATCCAAGACCTCTACATCTAACTCCATCATCAGAGTTCAGCACTTCAAATGTACTGTTGATCACTCTGAGTACAAGTCTCATATCATTGGAAAGCACCTACTACAAAGACTACTGTGCAAGTCTCCAAGATTTCTACTTACAGCTGCATGCATATCCACATGCATGAATAAAAACTACAGGTATGCATATTTTATTCAGAGTACATGTACAACTCTTATGAATGCATATAAGCAGAGTAATGCCACTTAAACTGTATAACCTATAAAATGAACCTACTGCAATGTTTCCCATCTGCTATATTCAATTGTCACTCTGTCACTTCCAAACCTGTCTACTATCTATTTTCACAGCTATACAAAAAATTATAATATTAGAAGATGGGAAAAATAACAGTATAATTGTGGAGAAACAATTAGTATTGTATTATAAAATTACACACAGCCAGCTAAAGGTCATGTATCTTCATACACTAACAAACAGACACTATCATTGAAAAGCTACCAGCTGCAATAACACCACTGACTGTAAATCACATCCTTCTGCTTTATTACCCACACCTTCACAAATGCATACATTCCATGCTTATCTATACAATTTCTGCCATTTACCTTATACAAATTGCAAAATTAATATATCATTATTTCTTCTTTCTCCTAAAATTCTATAACACAACTTTAAAAAACCAAGTGAGTTTCATACACTTAATATTCTATGCATTTGCAAAGAATGTTGAACTGACATTTTGTAAATAAAATATAAAGGCTGCACATAGTCAAATAAAACTGCATGCATACACTATGTTCAGATATCAAACAAGAATACTACTACAAAAACATAAAAATCAACATCTAAATTAACATCAGTGCTATAAACACACACAATTACTAACTTCTTTCTTTTACAATTGCAGTGAAGACCACTCTCCCGAAAAGCAGCAGCATCTGAACTACAAACAACAACTCTGAAGAAACCTGCTCATTCCACAAAAAAAGAGTAAGTATAATATTCTTACTTTTACTCAAACACACTGTGCGGTTGATTCATGTAATTTGTGCACCAAAAAAACGGAGATTTGTGCACCATTCTGCCCACAAATCCCAATTTATTAAACAGAGATTAGCAGGCAGAATGGCACAAAGATCCCCGTTTTTCGGAACACAAATAACATAACTCAGCCCCTAGAATTTTGGTATTACAAAACAAAGAACTGTTTTAATTTTATTCCATTAGATTTACTATTCTTGCTTCTCCTCACCACTAGCTCACTTTCTACTGTCATCTGAACCGCAGTATAGTACCACATAAATAGAAGAATAGCCTTCCCAACTAATTTTAGCTGCCCAGTGCACAATCACACACCACCACATACATATTTTCCATCATACTCAGACACTCATGCACACAGCACACATACATTGCAGAACAGCCCAACCCATACCTTCTTTTTTTTCAACATACCCCAAAGAATGCCTACCAAAAAGCAAGTCAGTAGAAAGCAACGCAGAAATAAACCAAATGAAAATAAAAGTGTCCAAAATAAGCATCCATCTCTAGCAGAGTTTGTACAAAAATTTCAAACAAAACAGCTAATACAGTCATTTAGTGAAACAAAACAAGCTTCCAGTAAAAAATTGCTGCCTCTTCTATCAAAATGTAAAACGAAACAGAAAGTGCTTAACAAAAATTCAGCTACCACTACTACTAACACTGCTCCTATAAATCTTGATATAGTGGCAAGTAACCATACCAAAAAAGTATTTTAGCAAAAATGTTCTGCCACAGAGTCCTTCAGAATCTTATAAAACAGGAGACAAATCATGCACAACCCTTAAAACCTATTGTAGAAAATTAATCTTAGAAGCTTTGATAGACAGTGCAATCCTTCTCAAAAGGAAGTTACTTATTTTAGTGTTAAACAGAATGAAACCACTAACAAAACTAACTACTAAATTACAAAAAAGACTTCTCAATAAACGGCATGTCAACATAAAGAACTCCTTAAATATCTATGGAGGTGAATGGAGTCACGCCACGAGCACAGAACCATATTTCAATGAAGAAGCATACAAACAAAAGCAAACAAACACAATTGCTGTCCATAGCAGTGGACAAGGTTATGAAAAACTTAATAATACCATAATGCAACAAGAAATACTGCTTACAAAAATATCCCCAGAAAACTGAGTATCACCTCTCCATTCGACTGAACCAGAATGTCCAGTATACAAATGGCCATGCACGTCAATGTGTAACATTGCCAAAAAATCTTTCAAATCTTTACGCCAGTTCCTCAATCAGTATGTGAAAGGCAAAGACAAAATCAAAATGAAACTGCTGCAAAATATGGATACCTGTCCAGTGCACAAATACACAGGACATTCATTAGCCTGCATTTCAGGACCTATTTCCAAAAGCACCTTCCATCATATCAAAATGATATAAACACATCATTCAACTATAAGAAATCTAGTCTATAAACTGTAGTATGCAAAAAGTCCCGCTTTAGCACTAGCCAATTTAAATAATAATTGTCTACATGGTACAGCCAAAGACCTACTCGTAGAAACAGAGCATATCCAGAAAAAATATTTTGGAAGTGAAAGCCACTTACAAAATGCAATAGCTTTTAACAGACTAGCAACAATTGTACAGGTGGCAACCTTCTACTGCACACATACAAAAAAGAAATACTAAAATTTAAAAGTACCTCCACTGAAGTACCAAACCATGTGTGTGTGTGTTGCCGCAGAACTTTTTATAAAAGTAATATAAAAACTATAGACGTAAAATACAAAATAGAAAACAATGAAGATTCCAAATGGTTTGAATTAGCTCTCTACCTTATAGCAGAAAACAAATATGAAATAACTGACCCCTTAATACTTTGCTGTTACTGAACTACAAAATTGACAACAACCAAACTCCTTCACGTGCTATCACAAATAACTTGGAATTATTATCACTACCAAAACCCCTGCAGCAACTCAATTTATTTGAGAGCATCATAATTCAAACAGTGCACCCATTTCAAGCAACAATATGCCTTCAACCAAAAACAGCAAAATGACCTCCCTCTGAATGAGTGAAAGGCATTTGTGGTAAAGTAGTTTATTTACCATTAGATCTAAAAGAAAATGTGCACACTCTGGGAGTGCAATGTCCAATAGACCAATCTTTAATTGTCTTAGTAAATGGTGTACCTACAAAAGACAAACAAAATTTGCACCAACTCATAGACTTACATAAAGTTAGACAAGTCTTGCAATATCTAAAAGACAATAATGAATACTACAAAGAAATGAATATTGAAGAACACTTAACGGAAACAACTCAAATAATTCAAGAGTCACCAGAAACTGGTCAATTGCAACTTCTAGATCCTGCTACAGTATCCAATATGTTAGACCATTATACGGTTCATTCATTACACTCTAATGACACCATAGATGCATTAGAAATGTACCAAATGCAACAAACCAAAGGATCACCAATCAGCATATGGGAAAAAAGTATAGAAGTACATGATTTTCCTCTACTCTTTCCTACTGGGAAAGGAGGAAGGTACGATGATAGACCTATTCAGATAACAGCATCAGAATACTGCTCAATACGAATGTATTCTTAAGATCCCAGATTTAGACAAAATGTGGAATACATATTCCACCTACTCTTTGAAAGTGAACTAGCAACTCTATGTTACGGAGCTGCACACACATTGAAATCAGGAAGCCACTTTCAAAATATGTCAGCTACGCAATTACTACAAAAAGTGCAAGAAAAAGATGAGGTTTTACAATCAAGCATTACAAATCTGTTAGCAAACCTGCGTGGTACGAAAGAGTACTGGTTCTGATGTCACAGAGATGTACGTTTTATGATAAGAAACCTTGGCCGACCCACTTGGTTTGTTACATTAAGTTATGCAGAATATGCATGGGAACATTGACATGAGTTCCTATGCATAGCAAACAAAAACAAAACAAACATAGATATACTAACACCTGGAGAACTTTGCTCTCTAGATCCTGTTAATGTTTTAAGATATTTCCATCATCGCTTCATTTCTATGCTACACTTTATTTGTAATAAAACTGTTCCTCCACTCCGAGAAGTGAAACACTTCTTTTGGAGAAAAGAATACCAAGCCAGAGGAGCAGCACATATCCACCTGCTTTTATGGATTAAAGATGCTCCTAAATGTGTTCAAGACAGTGATGGCACTGTTTTTCAGTTTATCGAAAAATATGTCACTTGTGAAATTCCATCAGAAGCAACAAATAGTGATCTTCATGCACACATTGTACAATTTCAAAGACACAAATGTGGGAAATACAAATGTTGTCATCGCAAAAACAAAAACAAAGGGAAATACTACACCAAATGCCGCTTTGGTTTCCCTAGACCAGTTACAGAAACAGGTGAAGTGAACAACTTCATGTCTTCAGTTAGACATAGGGCCTCATTACAACTACTCCGGTCCGGACTTAACGCTGCCGGTATAAACATACCGGCATCGTTTCCACGTCTGTCCAATCATGACCTGCGGACACGGAAATAGCATCACCATAAACCGCCATCACAGAGTTTATGCACCCGTAAACTCCGCCTGCACGGAAACCCCTCAGTTACCAGCAATACTAAACGCTGCGAGCATCACAAGTAGCACGGACATGGAAAAACCGCCAGAAAAATGGCGCTAAAACCATGACCATGGTGGCGGTACCGCCGCCACCATGAACATAACGTTAAACAGTGCCTGGTGACCTGAATCAGGGCACAGGTGCACCAAATAACCCCAGCTCGACCCAGCAGGCCACTGGGAGCCTACACAAGGACCACTTCCAGGCCAACTCAAAACAGAGCCATGCAGGCAGCAGCTCTAGTAGCATTGGGACTGGGCCTACTCAACCAACAGGCAACACTGCACATCATGGCAGTAATGGTGCAGAGGAGGAGGCGGAGGCGTAGGAGGCACAGACGGCAACCAGCTAACCCTGTACCCATGGCAAACCCCATTGTCCAGCCGGCACCACCCCGCAGGAAGCCTGCAATACCACGCATCAGGGCCTCACCCTGGAACCTTACCCCAGGACAGATCCACCCATTATACCGACTGGACCGTCCAACAATCCTGTACATCACCACCATGATAGAGGACAACATCAGCAGCCACATAGACACCCCCACTGCCATCCCCCCTCCTGAAGGTTGTGTCTGTACTGCATTTTCTTGGCACCAGTACCTATCAACACACAGTTGGTGAGCTGCACGGCACATCACAACCCTGTTTCTCCAAAATCCTGGTACAGGTACTGGATGCCCTGTTGCGCCATGTGTCTGAACAGATTGCCCTACCCCATACCCTCCCCCAGGTTATTGCCACCAAGTTGGCCTTCCATGCCATTGCAGGCATGCCAAATTTCATAGGTGCAGTCGACTGCACCCACATTGAGCATACAGTACCACGTGCAATCGAGATGGTGTTCCACAATTGGAAACAGTACAACTCACTGAATGTACAAATGGTATGTGATGCCACACAAGTGATAACACATTGCTGCGCACATTTCCCGGACTCAACACATGACTTAATGGTACTGCGGAATTCCACATTGCCACGGTACTAGGAGCACTATGCTGGAAAAAGCACATGGCTATTGGGTGAGTACAGTTGCCAATGCACCGGCCCTGTGGTAGGGGTGTGTGTGTGTGTCCAGGGCAATGAGCAATGTGAGTGTGCTTCACATGCATCACCCCCTCCCATTAACTAAATAGACTGCACAACCCAAACATTACAAAGCAACACATGACAGGTTGCCACAGTGTCCCCGTACACACCCTGCCACATGACACATACAGCCAATACTGCCGCTGGCACATACACCTGGAGCCACTGCATACCCCCACCCACAATATGCAGCACTGCCCTCCCAATGCACATGATGCCTGTACATGAGACATCCTGCATCGACTACATTATCACAGTGGTCTGACTCTGCCATGTGTGCACATCACTGCACAATGCCATACTTACAAGCCAATGTCTCCCACAGGCACACCAATGCGTTGGTCAATGTCCAGTTCCCTGCATGCCACATTTGCATGAATGAACAATGACACAAGATTGCACTGCATCTGATGAAGACATGATACAACAAACACTGACATGTCCCCCACATCTACATCTCATGTAGGTGATGCTGGATATGCCCTCAAGCCATGGCTGATGACGCCTGTACGGAGGCCAAGGAACAGGCATGAAGAGGCGTACAACAGGGCACATGTCTGCACACGTGGAATGATTGAGATGACATTTGGACTACTGAAGGCCCGGACCCGCTGTTTGAGCAGATCTGGCAGATCACTGCTGTACAGCCCAGTGAAGACAGGTAAAATTACACTTGTGTGTGCCATGCTGCACAATCTGTGCCTGCGCAGGAACGTTCCAATGCCCCCAGACGCAGATGATGAAGATGGGGATGGGGATGGAGATGGGGATGGGATGGCTCAACCTCCTCCTGGGGGTCCACTAGATGGACAAGGAACACGGGATGCACTGATTCGCATTTACTTTTGAGAGACTGCATATTCACAGCATTGCATGGATATGGCGATGACAGTAAATAAATCGTTGAACTGCAAATGAAATGATGGATGTCCACTCATGTTTGTGTTTTTTCAAATGATGATATATTCATGAAATCACAACAGGGGTGAAGCTGCAATGGTTAGGCAAGCTGTACAACCGTGACCACCCACCACCCAACGTACCCACCCCCAACCAAGCCCCAATACACAAACCCCCTAATGGATCTCCCCCACCACCCAAACGTACCCACCCCCAACCAGGCCCCAATACACAAACCCCCTAATGCACCTCCCCCACCACCCAAACATACCCAGCCCCTCACACCCTTCTAGTCCCCATGTGTCTTGCAGTGCCTGACACACATGCCATCATTTCCGTGTGCGCTTTGGCGCTTGTGCATCCTTGCCCGAGGGCCCTGTTAGCCGACTCAAATGCCTCCGTAGACTGGCAGAGGTGGAGCTGGATGGGGTGGATGTAGTGGATGGCACTGAAGCTGGGATTGGTGGCAAATCTGCAAGATATGCCTGTTGGCCGATCAACATGGACTCAAGGATCCTCGAAGTGTTGTCATTGCCCTCCCGCACATGGCGTGCAAGGGTTACTATTGTGCTGGCAAGGCGTCCAATGGACATTGAGAGGCGATGTACAGATGTGCTGTAGCACTCCCTCTGCAGCCTGGATTCCACAAGCTGCTTTTCCACCAGCTGGGTGAGGGTAGCCTGCTGCTCCTCCATCCACTGCATGCGGGAATTGAGCTCTGCCATTGAGGGGGTAGGTGACCTCATTGGTCTGTGGATTGATGTGGGGCTGAACTGCAGCTCATGGAATGATGCCAAGTCATCCAGGGTGGACACCTCCCCCTGTGGCCCTGTATCAGACTGCAGTGCTGGGGCACTGTTGTCGCTACATGCTGCCTCCTCTGTAGTGCAGATGCTTTCTGTGGAGTGTTGTATGGGCATGATGGGTTCTCGTGGCACCTGTGTTGCATCAGGCAGCATGGAGATGGTGGAGATGTTGGTGATGGTGGCTGGCACATGTGTAGCAGATGCTACTGGGGGCAGAGATGCAGAACTGCTGGCAGCATCCTCCTTGGCAGGGGCGCTGGCATGCACACGTGCAGGAGCTAGTTGCCTGAGCTGTTGTGCAGTATCATTGTCACTTGATACGGCTGTGGGGGCACAGAGGGCATGCAATTAGTTGTGTGGTGGTGCCTGATGGGTGCATCACATGCATCATACAGGTTGATCATTTACAAGTAGCATTTACATGCATATGCTTGTTGCCGGACATCCATTGTAGTGATATGGTTCACCATCTGGATCATGATGGTGCCCTTTGGCCCACTCATGCACTGCCTGGGGGGGGTTGTTAATGGGTCCTTTGGCCCACTCTTGCACTGCCTGGGGGGGGTTGTTAATGGGTCCTTTGGCCCACTCATGCACTGCCTGGGGGGGTTGTTAATGGCTCCTTTGGCACACTCATGCACTGCCTGGGTGGTTGTTAATGGGTCCTCTGGCACACTCATTCACTGCCTGGGGGGGGGGGTTGTTAATGGGTCCTTTGGCCCACTCATGCACTGCCTGGAGGGGTTGTTAATGGGTCCTTTGGCCCACTCATACACTGCATGCGGGGTTTGTTAATGGGTCCTTTGGCCACTCATGCACTGCCTGGGGGGGGTTGTTAATGGGTCCTTTGGCCAACTCATGCACTGCCTGGGGGGGGTTGTTAATGGCTCCTTTGGCACACTCATGCACTGCCTGGGGGGGTTGTTAATGGGTCCTTTGGCCCACTCATGCACTGCCTGGGGGGGTTGTTAATGGGTCCTTTGGCCCACTCATGCACTGCCTGGGTGGGTTGTTAATGACTCCTTTGGCACACTCATGCACTGCCTGGGAGGGATGTTAATGGGTCCTTTGGCACACTCATGCACTGCCGGGGGGTGGGGTTGTTAATGGGTCCTTTGGCCCACTCATGCACTGCCTGGGGGGGTTGTTAATGGGTCCTTTGGCCCACTCTTGCACTGCCTGGGGGGGGTTGTTAATGGGTCCTTTGGCCCACTCATGCACTGCCTGGGTGGGTTGTTAATGGCTCCTTTGGCACACTCATGCACTGCCTGGGTGGTTGTTAATGGGTCCTCTGGCACACTCATTCACTGCCTGGGGGGGGTTGTTAATGGGTCCTTTGGCCCACTCATGCACTGCCTGGAGGGGTTGTTAATGGGTCCTTTGGCCCACTCATACACTGCATGCGGGGGTTGTTAATGGGTCCTTTGGCCACTCATGCACTGCCTGGGGGGGGGGGGTTGTTAATGGGTCCTTTGGCCAACTCATGCACTGCCTGGGGGGGTTGTTAATGACTCCTTTGGCACACTCATGCACTGCCTGGGGGGGTTGTTAATGGCTCCTTTGGCACACTCATGCACTGCCTGGGGGGTTGTTAATGGGTCCTCTGGCACACTCATTCACTGCCTGGGGGGGTTGATAATGGGTCCTTTGGCCCACTCATGCACTGCCTGGAGGGGATGTTAATGGGTCCTTTGGCCCACTCCTACACTGCATGTGGGGGTTGTTAATGGGTCCTTTGGCCCACTCATGCACTGCCTGGGGGGGTTGTTAATGGGTCCTTTGGCCCACTCATGCACTGCCTGGGGGGTTGTTAATGGGTCCTTTGGCCCACTCATGCACTGCCTGGGTGGGTTGTTAACGACTCCTTTGGCACACTCATGCACTGCCTGGGAGGGATGTTAATGGGTCCTTTGGCACACTCATGCACTGCTGTGGGGTGGGGTTGTTAATGGGTCCTTTGGCCCACTCATGCACTGCCTGGGGGGGTTGTTAATGGCTCCTTTGGCACACTCATGCACTGCCGGGGGGGTTGTTAATGGGTCCTTTGGCACACTCCTGGCCTCAACATGTACTCATATGGCATTCATATTTGCGCACTTACCAGCATCTGCAGGTGGGCTCACTCCTGCCTCAGCATCCCCGATCCCATGGATGCCCTCAAGGTGGAGGACACTGCTGCAGCGCTCCTCCCATGTTTGCAGCCTCAGTGGGGAAGGGGGTCCTCCACCTGTTCCACTGCTGCATTGGCGGTGTGTGGAGATCAGGTTCCGCACCCTCAGCCTGAGGTCATCCCACCTGTTGTGACAGTTCTTTACGCTCCTCACAGTCACGGTCACAGCAGTGCACTTGCGTGCTGCTTCCGCCCACACTTCCTTCCTGCGCTGCTGTGTGGCACGCCGTTGATCGGCACTGAACAGCATCTCACCATGCTGCACTATGTGCTCGACCAGAACAGTTAGCTCCGCCTCACTAAAGTGCTGTTTGTGCTGCCTCTGGGCCTGAATCCTGGCAGACATGCGGTTGGTCCTTTTTGGCTTCTCACAGTGTGGATAATGCTTGTGCTGAATGGCAATGGATTGTGCTTTATATGATGGCCGCCTCTCTGGTTCCTGTTTTGGCAATCATGGTATTTCCGGTTCAGTGTCTGTGGCGACAGTGGCAGACACAGTTTTTACGCTACTTGTGGTGCCGCTATGTCCATTTCCGTGGGTGTTTCCGTGGCGGTGGTTACACTGTTTCCACGTCTGTGTGGTGCGCGCGACCGACAGCACGTAATCGGCCGGTCTTTCCGCAACCTTGCAGACGCGGAAACTTTATTACCGCCGCCGCGGATTCATTACAGTCCGGATCGGAAAAGTTGTAATGAGGCCCATAATGTTAAAGGTAAATCACCTAAGAACACATATTACATAAAAAAGAACAGAAAAAAACAAAATATATCAAAGATTACAATGCAATCATTGCCCTCTTATGGAATGCAAACATAGATGTGCAGTACATTGCAGACAACTCCACTGCAGTTGCACGATATGTTACAGCCTACTTAACAAAAGCAGAAAAAACAGAGCTTCAAGACCTCTGGAATGAACTATCATCGGACAAAACACTGTCTCAGAAATTGTAAAAATTCTCTCTCATAGAGAATGTGGCTGCTATGAAGCTGCAGATCGTTTAACCGGTACTGCTTTGTATGGAAAATCTGAAAATATAGTATGGCTAAGTTTTGGTCCTGCTAAATCTTTAAAAAGAGTTCTCAAATCATGCGACGACACAGAAACAATAGCCAAAAATGATCTCAACAGCCAAGACATTTTGAAAAACAATTTACTAGACACATACTACCCAAACAGGAGTACCGCTTTGGAAACCATGTGTCTATACCACATAGCCCAAAATTTCACATACAAAAATAATATAAAACCTGATGAAAAAAAAGGTAGATACAGAGTGACAAATTGTAAAGGCAGCTTAGTGAAACTTACCAAACCAAGCTTAATTAATCATATCAAATTATCATTAAAAACTCCTCAACATAAAGAACTATATTACATGTCCGTGCTACAACTTTTTAAACCATGGAGAAAAGAAGAAGAGATACTAGATATCTATGACTGCTATGAAGACGCTTTTAAAGCAAATGAATGCACTATAACCGATGTAAAGTTTACACAGTACAAAACAATGTTGCACAATGAATAGCAACACGAAGAAGAACTCCAGGCCCAACTAGATAAGGACACTCCCGACAGTAGTCAACCTTCTGTAACAGGAATCCAAGAACCACTGGGACAGCCACTAATAGCAAATGAGGCAGAATTAGCTATGAGAGAAGTAGAAAACACCATGTGTCTCTATGAAGAAGATACAGAAGACTTAACTGTACTACAATCAAAACTGAACAAAGAGCAGCATACCATTTTTCAAGAAGTAAAAAAAGAAATTGCACATGGTGTACAAAATGAAAATAAAGAATGTACCTGCCAAAATTACAAACCTATACTACTATACGTCAGTGGTCAAGCTGACTCAGGCAAAACATTCTTAATCAAAATCATCAGCAAGTTCCTTCAACAATTGACAAACAACAAACTGTCAGCTTTTGTAACAGCCCCCACAGGTTTAGCTGCCTACAACATAGGCAGTGTCACTTTACACCAATTACTACTCCTTCCAGTAGAACACCAAAACAAATTAGAATATTACAAACTTTCTACAGAAGCTGCAATGGAACTACGCAGAGTGTTAAAACAAATGAAAATTCTACTAATAGATTAAGTGAGTATGGTCTGCAACCTAATGTTGGCTTTGATTCAACTCAGATTACATGAAGTATTTAAAACAAACTACGAAGAACTCTTTGGAGGAAAACACATTATCGTTTTCGGAGATCTTGTTCAATTGACACCATGTTTAAAACCTTACGACACAAACTCTGCCATAAAACTGTTGGCAGCATAGGAAATGTCAACCTTTGGCAACATTTCCAATACAGAGACTTAACAGAAAACATGTGCCATTCTGCAGACCTCACCTACGCTAACATTTTAAAAAGTATTAGAGTTGGTGTACTATCTCAAGAAGCACAAGCAATATTAAAAACCTGGCACATCCATGCACTTTATGGCCATAACTCATGTGCTACTGATGTCATGGAACAATTAGCACACAAAAATGTCAATTGTATGTCCTTGATGCCAACTCTTGCAAGTTGTTCCAAATTCAATGAAACAATGTTGAAAAAAGAAATGCAACCAATAATTGAAATTTGCTCCACAGACAAACTGGACATACATGGTATGACACTACCCATGTGTCAACAAGCCACAACAACAATAAATACTTTAGAAAATTCTATCTCCAACACAGCTGGTTCGGAGAAAATATAAAAATGATCTTTCAACTGTAGAGTAATGCTTAAACGTAACCTTGACGTGGAGCAAGGACTAGTTAATGGAGCACTGGGTACAGTTGTTGGCTTTCAAACATACCCACGTGACAACAACATTCAGTTTGTCAATATTCTCTTTGGCAAACTTTCAGAAGTAAAAAGGATAGGGCACTCAACAGCCCGATTCCTTCTTTTCAAAGACATTTATGTATGCAGAGAATAATTTTCTCTAACTCTAGCATACGCAGTCACCATTCACAAATCTCTTACCCTAGATAAAGCATTGGTAGATATTGGGAACACAGTCTTTAAAGAAGGCATGACCTACATAGAATAGCACTATCACGCTTACGTACTCTTGATGGTCTATTTCTAATCAACTTTGATGCAAGTAAAGTAAACACTGAAATTCCTTGCATTTTAGAATACAATAGAATACGTTCACTATACACCCCACATCTAAAAACATATCCTGTTCCACAAAAAGCAAAATGTTGTAAAAGAAACTACTTCAAGCAGAAATGCAAGGGATCTTGCTGCAAATCCTCCAAAGAGAGTAAAAGAAGCTAATACTTCATCAATTACTACAACCAAAGAAGAATCTATTACTGAAAGTAACTCAGGTACTTCTTCAAAGAAGCAACACACACTCCGAAAAAATGACTTGGACACAGAACTACCTGGTCCATTCAAATTTTCAAATATAATTGGTATAAATTGATACGCAAATATAGCAATCAATATTCTATTTCAATTGCCACCAATTGTTGACAACATTTACTTACACAGTACAGACGAATTGTGTTTGCAAATGTTAGTCCTTCATAGAAATGCAAGCAACAATCCTGACAACACATATAGTGTTCATGGAATAAGACACGAATTGGACTACTGTTCTGGAATGGTGAAATTCATTAAAAACTCACAAGAAGATCTTCAAGAATTTCTAATGTACTTACTACAAGTACTGGAAAACAAAAACATACCTATAAATGACATCTTCCAGATTTCATACATGTGGAAACATGCATGCACTCTGTGCAACAATGTGCAACACAGAGAAATCCCTAATGAACGTTTTGTGTATGTATCCATACCTAACTGTCAATACGTTCCATTTCAGCAACTTGTACAAAATGCAAACCATGGCAGATTATGTACTACCTGCAATTCAGATAATCGCTCAACTGCAAGCTGACTGGATTCACACACGGTCAAGTATCACTTGGTAAGAAAACCTTCACAACCATAGGTATAATCCACAATGCAGGAACCACAACCAATGCAGGTCACTACACTGCAAATATAAAAAAGAATTGTGGATGGTTTGAATGTAATGATAGTACCATTACTTTAAACCAAAGATTACCAGCAAATCTTATAAACGCTTATTTAATATTCTTAAAACCAAAATTTAATAACTAATCTGTGCATAAACATTAATAAAACTTCAATTAGAAAACTATAAACAGTTAGAATACGCCAACAGATATCTAACTGCCCCAAGATTTTGCAACAACCAAACAGATAAATCAATACCACTGAGAAATGTAGGCTTTACTTCCAAGACTGTAGCCCCTGGCCACAAGCACCGCAGCATAGCACACCCATGGATACACCCGTAGTATTGTGTGTCGATTGCCAGGTAGTGGGGAGTGTATGCAGTGTTGGGTTCATGGCCAAAGGCCATGCACCCAACAACAAAGTTGTACTTGCTAGACGAGGAAGCCACTGCACACCGATCCCATATAATATCTAAGGACATACAGCTAGGAGGGAAGCCTCTGGCCAGAGGTACTGAAGGATAGCACACCTACAGAAAAAGCCCCCTTACCACATATCACTGAGGTGCTTGTGGGGAGACCCTGCACTCTTGGGTGCATGGCCAAAGGCCATGTACCCAATGACACAGTTATAACCTCTTCATGATGTCTTCCCTATGGCCACCTTGTACGCACAGAAAATGAGGGGTGCAATATGGGCAGTATTTCAGTCTGTCCAGTGCACAGGAAACTTGTAACTGTTGTAAGGACACGTGTGGTTTTAGGGAACATTGAAATTGACAGCATGCCGTAATTGCTATACTTATTCCTAAGGTTATTGAATTCATCAGTACGCCACCATGGGTGCCACATGCTACGGTGGTTGTGGTCAGGGCCTGGAGTCTTGGATGCATGTCCGTCGGCCTAAGGCCGAAGGCCTTACTTCCAAAACTCTAGGCCCTGGCCACAACCACCGTAGCATGTGCCACCCATGCATACACCCATAGTATTGCGTTTCGATTGGCAAGTACTGGGGAGTACATCCAGTCTTGGGTGCATGGCCGGCACCCAAGAACAAAGTTATAAGTACTAGACGTGCAAGCCACTGCACACCCATCCCATGTAAGATCTATGGACATACAGCTAGGAGTGAAGCCTCTGGCCAGAAGCACAGAAGGATATCACACCTATAAAAAAGCTGCCACTACCACATATCACTGAGGTGTTTGTGGAGAGACCCTGCACTCTTGGGTGCATGGCCAAAGCCCTTGCACCCAAGACTGAAGTAATAAACCGTGGAGTGACAAGTCGATATGTGTGTGGTGTAATGCTCTAGTTGTGTTCACACCCTAGTCTTACCTACATGGCTGATGGTCCGAAAAGTAAATTTATAAGTACCTAATTTGCAAGGACCATGGTTTTGATATGCAGCGATGGTTGTGGATAGGAACTATACTCCTTGTACCTTGGTCGTAAGGCGTAGGTGGTAGGTTACTCACCGAAGCTGCAAGGCCCAGCCTACAGGCACTGCAGCATAGTAGTACCATAGATTAGACATGTAGATTTCCATGTGTACAAAATGACTGCCAATATACTTACTCCTTACTTTGTTCAGAATGCATATACTTTTTTGAAGTGGCTATCGTACTGGGCGAAGTATCACTTTTTTCATTTCTGTGATGAAAGAAAAAGGTGTGTTAGTGTTTGCATTTTTTGAAAATGTACTACATTGCATAATAGACAGTTAACCTTTTTTTTTTTACCCTCATATTTAGTTTACAAACCAGTGTACTGTACATTGCGCTAGGTTTCTGTGTTTGCTTCTCTAATCCTTGGGTCTGGGGAAAAAAGAATCCTTTTTGGATAAAAAAGAAAACTTCATTTCCTATGGTACTAACTACTTCCTTGTTTCCTTTGAGTGTTTCCTTCATCTTTCTGATCAATGTTATGTTTGTTGCCTTCCTGCCCTTTTTTAACAACAGTTATATACCTGTAGGCGTATTCTAACTGTGCATTTGTTCTTACAAATTTGTGCTACTCACTCATTTGTGGCGTTGTTATATCCTGTTTCCTTCATCTTTCCCATGACTGTTTTGTTGGTTGCCTTCCTGCCAATTTTTAACAACAGTTACATACCTGTAGGCGTATTGTACCGGTGCATTTGTTTCCAACGATCTGTGATAATCATTTATTTGTGTCATTCTTCCATCCTGTTAGGTAGTTAGATACCTGTGGGCGTATTCTAACTGTTTGTAGTCTTTCACATAATTTGTTGTCAATCTTGAAGGACACATTATTTCAAAAATGTTGGCTTTAAGAACAATAAATATGCATTTGTTAGGTTAGTTGGCAATCTCTGCTTTAGAGTAATGGTGCTATCATTACATTCGAACCATCCAGAATACTTTTTAATGTATGCAGTGTAGTGACCTGCATTGGTTGTATCTCCCGCATGGTAGATTATTCCTATTGTTTTAAAGGTTTTCTTTCCAAGTGACACTTGACCGTGTGTGAATCCAGTCAGTTTGCAGTTGTTTTTGGTGCCATCTGCATTATAACGTAGAAGCATAAGTATTATATAAGCCCTATGTGATTGTATCAGTAAGGTGGACCGATTGTCTGAATTGCAAATACTACATAATCTGCCATGGTTTGCATTTTGTACAAGTTGCTGAAATGGAATGCTCTCACAATTTTGTATGGAAACATAAACAAATCGCTCATTTGGGATTTCTTTCTGTATCACTTTGCTACAGAGAGTGCATGTACGTTTCCACATGTACGAAATTTGGAAGATTTCATTTACAGGTATGCTTTTGTTTTCCAATACTAATAGTATGTACATTAGAAATTCTTGTGGATCTTCTTGTGAGTTCATAGTGAAACTCACCATTCCAGCACAGTCGTCCAATTGTTGCTTTACTCCATAAACACTGTGTGTGTTGTCAGGATTGCTTGTTGCATTTCTATGCAGCACTAACATTTGCAAACACAATTGGTCTGTACTGTGCAGGTAAATATTGTTAACAATTGGTGGCAATTGAAATAGAATATTCATTGCTACATTTGCATAGCAACTTACCCCACTTTCATTTGCAAATTTGAATGGCCCAGCAAGTTCTGTATCTGAGTGCATTTTTTGATTTTCTGTTGCATCTTTGCCGACGACCCTGGTTTACATTCCCTAATAGGTTGTTCTATGTTTGCGGCAATTGATGAAACTTTAGCTTCTTTTCTTTGCTTTGCAGAATTTGCTGTTGAATTCTGCTGCATTTCTGTTTCATTTACTTTTCTTTTACCACATTTCACTTTATCTGGAACAGGGTATTGTTTCAGATGAGGGGTGTACAGTGAACGCAATCTATTGTATTCTAGAATGCAAGGAATATCAGCTTTGACTTTACTTGAATCAAAGTTTATTAGCAATAGACCGTCAAGTGTACGTAAGCGTGATAATGCTACGTAGCTCATGGCTTCCTTAAACACTGTGTTTCCTATATCTATCAATGCTTTGTCTAGGGTAAGACCTTGGGAGTTATGAATGGTAACTGCATATGCAAGAGTTTGAGAAAATTGCTCTCTACGTACATACATGTCTTTGAAGAGAAGGAATAGAGCAATTGAGCACCCTATCCTTTTCACTTCCAAAACTTTATCAAAGCGAATATATACAAACTGAATGTTGCTATCGCGTGGGTATGATTGAAAGCCGACAACTGTGCCCCTTGCTCCATTAACTAGCCCTTGCTCTATGTCAAGGTCACTTTTAAGCATTACTCTACAATTTAAGGATAATTTCAATATTTTTTCCAACCCAGCTGCGTTGGAAATTGAATTTTCTAAACTATTTAGTCTTGTTGTGGCTTGCTCACACATGGGTACTGTCATACCATGTACTTCTAGTTTGTCTGTGGCCCTAATTTCTATTATTGGTTGCATTTATTTCTTTACCATTGTTTCAATGAATATGAAACAGCTTGCAAGAGTTGGCATTAAGGCCATACAATTGACATTTTTGTGCGCTATTTGTTCCATAACATCAGTTGCACATGCATTATCGCCATAAAGTGCATGTATATGCCAGTTTTTCAATACAACTTGTGCTTCTTGCGATAATACACCAACTCTAATACCTTTTAAGATGTTGGCATAAGTGAGATCTGCAGATTCTCGGTTAATTCTCTGTATTGGAAATGTTGCCAAAGGTTAAGATTACCTATGCTACCAACAGTTTTCCAGCAGAGTTTGTGGCCTAAGGTTTTAAAAATCGGTTCACCTTTATCTGGTGTCAATTGTAGAAGATCTCCGAAAACGATAATGTGTTTCCCTGCAAAGAGTTCTTTGTTATTATTTTTAAGTACTTCTTGCAATCTGAGATGAATCAAAGCCAACATTAGGTTGGAAACCATGCTCACTTCATCTATTGGTAGCATTTTCATTTGTTTCAATACTGTACGTAATTCCATTGCAGCTTCTGCAGAAAGTTTGTAGTAGTCTAATTCATTTTGATGCTCTACTAGAAGCAGTAGCAATCGGTGTAAAGTCACACCGCCTATGTTGTAGGCAGCTAAACCTGTGGGGGCCGTTACAACAGCTGACAGTTTGTTGTTTGTCAATTGTTGAAGGAACTTGCTGATGATTTTGATTAAGAATGTTTTCCCTGATCCAGCTTCACCACTGACGTACAGCAGTATAGGTTTGTAATTTTGGCAGGTACATTCTTTATTTTCGTGTTGTACACCATGTACAATTTTTTTTGTTACGTCTTCAAAAATGGTGCACTGATCATTGTTAAGTTTTGTTTGTTATACAGTTAAGTCTTCTGTATCTTCTTGATATCGATACATGGTGTTTTCTACTTCTGACATAACTACTTCAGCCTCATTTGCTATTAGTGGTTGTCCTAGTGGTTCTTGAATTCCTGTTACAGGAGGTTGACTACTGTTGGAAGAGTCTTTATCTAGTTGGGCCTGAAGTTTTTTGTCCTGTTGCTGCTCATTGTGTAACATTGTTTTGTACTGCGTAAAGTTCACATCCGTGATAGTACTTTCATATGCTTTGAAAGCATCTTCATAGCAGTCATAATTATCTAGTATGTCTTCCTCTTTTCTCCATGGTTTGAAAAGTTGTAACAGAGACATGTAATATAGTTCTTTCTGTTGAGGAGTTTTTAATGATAATTTTACATGATTAATTAAGCTTCGTTTGGTAAGTTTCACGAAGCTCCCTTCACAATCGGTCACTCTATATCTACGTTTGCTTTCATCGGGTTTTATATTATTTTTGTATGCAAAGTCTTGAGCTATGTGGTATAGACACATACTTTCCAGAGTGGTACTCCTGTTCGGATAGTATGTGTCCAGTAAATTGCTTTTTAGAATGTCTTGGCTGTTGGGATCATTTCTGGAAATTGTTTCTATGTCTTCATATGATCTTAGCACTCTTTTTCTAGATTTTGCAGGACCAAGACTAATCCATACTATGTTGTCTGATTTTCCATACAAAGCAGTGCCGGTTAAACGATCTGCTGCTTCATAGGCCCCACATTCTCTATGAGAGAGCATTTTTATGCCTAGGCTGTAAAATTTCTGTGATAATGTTTTGTCTGATGCTAGGTCATCCCAGAGGTCTTGAAGCTCTGTTTTTTCTGCTTTTGTTAAGTAGGCTGCAATATATCGTGCAACAGCAGTTGAATTGTCTGCAATTTATTGCACATCTATGTTTGCATTCCACAAGAGGGCAATGATTGCATTGTAATAATTGATATATTTTGATTCTTCCCTTCTTTTTATATAATACGTGTTTTTAGGTGATTTACCTTTAACACTATGTTGAACTGAAGACATGAAGTTGTTTACTTCACCTGTTTCTGTAACTGGTCTAGGGAAACCAAAGCAGAATTTGGTGTAGCATTTACCTTTTTTTTTGTATTTGCAACAACAATATTTGCCACATTTGTGTCTTTGAAATTGTAAAATCTTCCCATGCAGCTCACTATGTGTCTGTTGTGAAGGGATTTCACATGTGACATATTTTTGGATAAACTGCAAAAGAGTGCTATCAGTGTCGTGCCCAAATTTCGGTGCACCTTTAATCCATAACAGCATGTGAATATGTGGTGATCCTCTCGCTTGATATTCTTTTCTCCAAAAGAAGTGCTGCACTTATTCAAGGGGAGGAACAGTTTTATTGCAAATAAAGTGTAGCATGGCACTGAAACGATGATGGAAATATCTTGACACTTTAACTAGATCTAGAGAGCAAAGTTCTCCAGGTGTTAATATATCTATGTTGTTTTTGTTGCTGTTTGCTATGCATAGGAACTCATGTAAATCTTCCCATGCATATTCTGCAAAACTTAGCGTAACAAACCAAGTCGTTGGTTCAAGGTTTCTGATCATGCAACGCATGGCTCTGTGCCATCTGAACCAGTATTCTTTTGTACCACGCATGTTTGCAAAAAAATTTGTTATACTTAATTGTAAAACCTCATCTTTTTCCTGTACATTTTGTATTAACTGCGTAGCTAACATATTTTGAAAGTGAGTTCCAGATTTAAGAATGTGTGCAACTCCATAACATAGTGTTGCTAATTCACTTTCATAGAGTAGGTGGAATATGTTTTCCACAATTTGTCTAAATCTGGGATCTTGCGAATACATTCGTAATGAGCGGTATTCTGATGCCCCAATCTGAGTAGGTCTATCATCGTATCTTCCACCTTTGCCAGTAGGAAATAGCAGTGGAAAAGCACGTGCTTCTATACTTCTTTCCCAAATACTCATTGGTGAACCTTTGGTTTGTCACATTTGGTAAGTTTCTAGTGCATCATCTACGCTTTCATTGGAATGCAATGGATGAATTGTGTAATGGTCCAACAGAGTGGATACTGTAGCTGGATTCAGAAGTTTGAATTGTCCAGTTTCTGATGGCTCTTGAATTATTTCGGTTGTTTCCCTTAAGCTTTCATCAATATTTATTTCCTTGTAGTACTCATTATTGTCTTTTAGATATTGCAATGCTTGTCTAACTTTGTGTAGGTCCACTAATTGTTGCCAAATTGTTGTTGTCCTTTGTTGGTACTCCATTTACCAAGACTATTAAAGAATGCTCTATTGAACGTTCCACTCCTGGCGTGTGTACATTTTCCGTCAGATCTAATGACAAATAAACTACTTTGCCACAAATGCCTTTCACCAATTCAGAGTAAGGTAATTTTGCTGTTATTGGATGAAGGCGTATAATTGCTTGAAATGGGTGAACTGTTTGAATTATTATGCTCTCATACAAATTGAGCTGTTGCAGGATTTTTGGTAATGGAAACAATTCCAAATTATTTGTAATAGCATGTGAAGGAGTGTGGTTGTTGTCTAATTTTGCAGTACAGTAACTGCAACATATGAGGCGTTCAGTTAGTTCATATTTGTTTTCAGCTAAAAGATACAAAGCTTATTCAAACCATTTAGAGTCTTCATTGTCTTCTATTTTGTATGATATTTCCACATTTTTTGTGTTCTTTTTGTAAAACGTTCTGCGGCAACACACACACAGATGGTTTGGTACTTCAGCCGATGACTTCTTAAAATTTACTATTTCTTTTCTGTATGTGTGTAATAGAAGGTTGCTATGTGCAGAATTGTTGCTACTATGTTCTAAAACTATTGCATTTGTAAGTGGCTCTCACTTCCAAAATACTTTTTTGAATACGGTCAATTTCTTCTTGTAAGTATTTGGGGATACAATGCAGAAGAGTGGTATTTAAATTGCCTAATTCTAAAGTAATTCAAAGTGCGACACAAGTGGGACGGACAGTTAGGAACAGGCGCGATGTTCTCTATACGTACGTTTATACTGTGCATGTGCATGGATGCTATGTTCACTGTACGGACAGTTCCAGTGTCTTCGGACAACTCCAGTTTGTTTGCCTTGTCGGCCACCACGCCCGTTCTACGGATGGCACCATTTTGGCTGCGCCCGATACAGACAGCTATACTGTCCTTCACACACTCCCATTTTGCTCATTTACACCCATTCCGGACATCTCGTGTGTTCTACGACCATGTATCATATCGTTTTCCAAGCGGTTCGCCGAGGTCTTATATCCTTTGGGCACCCCTTTCTGTTTATGTACGCACAATTTCATAAGATGGTACAGTCAAACATCAAATCCATCTTACTTGACATTAGTAAGAGTAGGTGTACTGCCTTTACAACACCCACATTCCATTCCTTGCGGATAGGTCGAACAGGCACGCTGTTCGCGAACATTTTACGTCTTTTAAAAGAAAAATTACACACAAACTCTTTCTCTACAACTACTGTACAAAACCATTTAAAACACACACACACACACATCACTCTAAAGAAATAGCGGGGGAAGCGGACACTGAAACAAATATGGGGGAATTTGGATTTAACACAAGCTGGTTATGAGGAGAAGATTTGTGAGGGGAAGAAGGGATGGATACTTCGTCAAAACGTCTATTTTCCTCTTGAGGGTTTGGAGATGGGTCACTAGGGAATGGAGAAGCAGGGCAGGTGCAGGTGGGGCAATGGTACCAAATTTTTCCTCTCACAACGTCCTCCACAAACTCCCGTAAACTTTTAAAATTGTCGTTCAATATGTCCATTTTCTGCTCTATCCTTTTTATCCTGTCTTCTTCTATCTATTTTGTTGCCCTTTCCTCTTTTTTATCCTGGTCTGTTGAAAACAAAAACAACATAAGTTAAATGTCTATAAAATACCGGTCACTATTTTCCATACGCAATACAATGTGTACCATTGTTGTCACTGTCTTCTGACATTTCCCCGTGTGGGAAATACTCCTCCAGCCACTCCAAAGTACTAGCCATTTCTGAGTCACAAGAACAGAAAGAAATTATTATTTCTGCACCACTTACCAAAAAAAACACACCACATAAAAAAAATGACCTGCACTCACTCTTTTGATGTAATCTCCATTCGTCCTACTGCATCCTAGGAGCCCCTCAAAATTCTAATGTTAAACATTTTTGATTACAGTAACAGATTTGATCGAAATTTCGGAAGTGATTAAGTACTTGTGGACCCCCCAGGCTGCAAAGATTTGTAAAGATTTGTTAAAAAATGTAAAAGTTATTAAGCGTCAACAAAATATATTTTTTTCAAAAGTGCATCCGACTTCCCATCCATTTTCCCATAGTCAAACAAGTACATATTTGACAAATCGCACAGCCCAAACCGCTGGACGGACTTGGGCACGAAGCATTGACTCGCGATCCATGCATGGTTTGGGGTTATTCCATGCAGTAGTTATTTAAATATTTAAAGGAGAAGGTGGTGCCCCTTCTCAAAAATAGATAGCTATATCTCAGGGATTTACTCGAAACCATTTTTTTTAGAAATGAAACGACCACCATCCTGTTTTTCACTCAAAGCAAGAGATATCCGTGACTATAGCCGAGGATATTTTCAGGTCAAAGAACATGCAAATGCCATCAGGCTGAAGGTGGGGGGTGGCTGGAATCACCAAGTACAATTTAGGATTTGATGGGGGTGTAGGGGCTGAATTTGCAACACAAAACTTTCTTTAGCCTCAGCTAGTCAACATATCAAAGAAAACTGAATCACAGACACAGCGTGTGTAATGAAGTGAAAGGGAGAAAGCAGGGGAGGGGTGTGGAGGCCATCTGGGGAGTGCAGGCAGCTGGCACAGGTGAGGGGGGCACTTAGTGAAGGCGGGGAGGTCAGGAAAGCATTTGTTTTGGGCCGTTTTCCCAATATTCGCAACTATAAAGGACTATAGATAGCCACTGGTATGAGTAGTTCAATACCTGGGGTTACAGGATTATTTTTACAGCTATAGTGACGTCAGGGTTGAAAATGCACCATGGCCAATGACATGATTGCCATCCAAGTCACCCATCCATGCAGTAACCAGGACAAACCCTGTTTAGCTTTAAAGTGAGCAAGGAGCCAGCCTCCTCAGGCCATGTCACAAGATAAATTATCTAAAGTTACAAGACCAATTAGAGAAATGGACCGGCCCTGTCCTTGCTTTGAAGCTAAGCAAGGTCAGTTTGGGTTACTGCATGGATGGGCAAACGAATGGTTGACCAATCCATGCACAGTGTTTGTCCTTTAGCTCTGGGAACTGATTTTTCTTTTTTGCTTTTCCATCCCCTTTCCCTGTAGTTCTGCCAATACACTAGCATTGCTGAATGCCACATGGCCTTGTAGGAAAATGGCTGTATATTTCTGTTTTTGCCATCGTTTTTATTTCCCCTGTTACCTTCCCATTTAGCCTTGTGGCGCTTTGAAACACAATTCTGTTGCGTAAAGCACCTTACAAATGATAAATAAAATAAATAAATGCTGAATGCTGCTGTATCTATAAAGGTCACATGGTTATGTTCAGATGTAAGGTGTGTGCATTATGGCTCACTAATGCATGGCTACTGGTATCTTGTATAGCCTGAACAGGGAATCGTCTATGTGTGGGGCTGCTCTGTTTGTCCTGTGTGCTTTCTTCAATGAATTTCAGAGTGTGTATTTTCATGCACGTTTGGGGCACTGGATGTATTCTGCAACATTATTGTACTCCTTAACCAGCGTGAGAATGAAAACTGTGTGCCAAAGGTGCACACTGTTTCACAGCTGTAAAGGCGTCCCATAAAGATATTCATTCAGCCATCTTTACAGAAGCTGCTCAGTGTTAGGCAGGCAAATGGCATCCCTATTGGGTTTATCATGTGCCTTTGACATTCTGCTGCACACTCAGTACTACCAGGAGGACCAACTGCAAAGTATGTCACGCAATGTATAACCGTAATGTTCATAAGTAATCGTCACATTAATTATATTTTGAATGCAAGGTAGGATGTTTACTCTACCACATCTCACTAATGAAGCAAAATCCGCTGCTGTAATAAAAGTTACCAGCCGGTGGCTTTTGTTTCATTAGTGCTGCAAGGGCAGAGATTAACTCAAGCACAGGAGGCTCGTCCATTTCACAAAATGGACGCCTCCTAGTGCTTGATGTTAAAGGTGTTTAAACATTATTTGTGAAACATTTTACATAGTAACTTTAATTAAAAATATGTTTATTATTTTCGTTGTTTTATTGCCCATCTTTTAAGCCCATAAAATTGTTGAGCGCACTATTCCTTTAACAAACATTTTAAATTCTTTTAAATGGTAGCATAGCCTAAACTACACCCACAAAGGTGATATTGTGTTGGAATGCCCAATTGAGTATTTTTGACAATGAACAAACAGCAATTATGGTAACAGTATGTACCTCTTCATTTGTTATCAAAGGTTCTTGCATTGTGCAGCTACAAGGAATGCTGTTGCTTCCCACACATGAGTGTTCAGTGTCACTCTTATCCATTACTCCACCATGACAATGCACAGCCAAAAATTCCAAGAACCTTCTTCAACTGTCTATACTCTACTGAGGTGTTTATGCATATGCAGAGTTTACAAACTTTACTTGTGGTTTTATCACATTTTAATGGCGTTACAGCCCAACCCATTGGAGGTACATCGGTTGCAGAAGAAAACTTGCATTATTTCCAATTTGCCCCCTGCAAACACCAAAGCTCTAACCATGAAAAAGGGGGTTGAGTTCTTGTTATTCAACATTTTTATAAGGTGTGCCTGTACCACTGTTTGTAGAATTTTAGTTATGTTGCATTAATATGATAGACCAGTGTAGATGCTTCTCGTCGAGTGACAGCAGGCAATCTGTGAGAGACACCAGATATTAGCATTGAAATCAAAATTCCTCATTCCAACCTTCTCTCACTTGTGTCCAGACGGTAGACAACTTATGTTCTTATAGCTTCCTCTTAAAGATTGTTATCGGATGTAACCGAAAGTAGACAGTTAGCCAGAAAAATTACCTCTAGTGCACTCAACTGTAGAACACACTGGACCTCATTACGACCCCGGCGGCCGCGGTATGAACGGTGCCGGTAAGGTACCAGCACCGTTCATACCGGGTTGCCACATTACGAGTTTGCTCGCGGGTGGCGGTATGCATGTCTGGTCGGCCAGACGTGCATACTGCCACCCGCGAGCAGACCAGGATGCTAACAACGGACCCGTCATTAACCGGTCCGTTGTTAGCATCCTCCCCATTCCCATTGAGCCCTATGGGGGCTCAAATGGGAATGGGGACGTACTGGGCCTGGGTACCGAAAATGGGAATTACCAGGCCGCAAAAGTCAGAATGGCCCGGTTATTCCCTTTTTTCGGGACCCAGACCCGGACACCAGTTTGGAGGTAGCCATGCCGGTAATGACAGCATGGCTACCTCCAAACTCGTAATGAGGCTCACTGTCTTTTCCAAATATTGGCCAGCAGAGATCTGAAAGCACTCACAGACATTAAGTGATAGGATGGTAGCTGGAAAGATCATGATGGCAGTACAATGATCAACAGAAGAGGCAAATAGGAAATCGTTATTGGACAGAATAGAGAGAAGGTGGGTTTCGAGATGGGTAAGGAAAATATTAAATGAAAAGGAGCTGATCAGAAAGGTCAGGGAGTTCCAATATTTGGGGCCTATAGGAAAAATAAGTAGTAAACGCGGGAAAAGGCACAAGGATGTCTGGGAATTGTAAGGAGATATAGAGATTGGGAAAGCAGAGAACTGGAGGAGTAGTAAAAAGAAACTAGAGTGAAAGATAAATGGGGCAAAACCATGTAAATACTTATAAATGATGCAACAGAAGTGAAAAAGAAGACACAAGTCAATTGGTAAGAAAGAGATAGAACGAAGAGGGGAGAAAAAGAAGAGGGAGTGGGGAGCAGAAAAAAAGATTTATAGCAGAGTTGTTGACAGTACAAAGAAAGGTGAGATGAGAAGAAGGGAGGCCAAGCTGGAGAGCAGAATAATAATCAAGATCAAGTCAGGAGAAATTGAGGGAAGAGATAATAGGTTTAGTGGGTTGAAAGGTGAGCAAAGGGCAAGCATGGGAACAGATTATGCTTAGATTACAGACAGTGAGAGAAAAAGAAGAAGGAAAGGGAAAAGGGAAGGTTTGTAGAGACAGAAGAAGAGAGGGGTAAGCAAGGAAAAAATAATGTCAGTCTTTTAGGGATTAAGGTGTATGAAATGTGAGCATATCCATGATTGAATGGCTGCTACAAAGCATGAGACAGTAGAATGGAGGGAATCGGAGAAAGAGGAAAAGGAGATGAAAATGAGAATGTAAAATCAGCGTGGAGATTGAATTATTTAGTGACGGCAGAACGAGGAATAGTGTAGAGTGACGCCTTGGGGGTAGGGTGGGGATAGCATAAAGTAATGATTTTGAAGAAGGGAATCGCCAGTACAAGAGACAGAGAAACGAAAGAAACCACTGAGGAAATGTGCCTGAAAAACCAATGAAGGAGGGTAAGGTCAGCAGAGTAGGATGGCAAGTAGTATCAGAAGCAGCAGAGAGATCCAGAAAAATCAGTGGAGAGGAGAGCCTGTGATGGCGGGCAGATAGACGAGTGTTAGAGAAGTGTCATAGTGCAGTCTTTGTGGAATGTACCAGACAGAAATCAGATTGAAGGACAGCAGCAATGAGTGTAAGCTGAGTGAAGATGAGATTTTAGGGTACACAACTATTTCAAGAAGGTTCGGTAGAAATGGGAGAAGTGATATTGGAAAAGGTTAGTGTTCAAGAGAGGGTTTCTTCAATGTAGGAATGAGGATCACATATATAAATGAGGTAGGAAAGGTTGAGGTAGAAAGAGAAAGGCTGAAAAGACAAGAAACAAACATCGAGGCAGTATCAAAGCCATTAAGGAACATAATACAGGAGGATAGGGTGAATAATGAGGCGCAAGGGGTATCAGAGGGTGGGCAGATTGGGTGCCAGGAAAGGAAGAACAGAGGACGGGAGAAGGGGGAGTGTAAGGAAGAGACTTTATGAGCGAAATAGCCAAGTCAGAGGAAGGAAAAGGGGAAGAGGACAGGGGACTAGAGAGAGATAATACTTTTAAGAAACTGAAAAAGGTGAGGAAAATGCGATAGAGATATAGAAAGATTACAGTATTATTGTTTTTGGCCATTAAGTTTAAGAGAATTGCAGGAAGAGTGAAGAGCAGAAAGAGCCACTGTGTTGTTAGGGGATTGTGTTTCATTTTGGCTTACTGCACAAAAACCCAGACTCGCTTATAGTGGGAAAGGTTGCTTTAATGTGACAGGCCAAAGCTTACAAATAACCGCTTACCTGGCTCCATGGCCTTACAAACTGACAAAATATTTTAAACAACCAATTAATAATTCAACACTTTCATTTTCCCCAACAATTAAATAATTAAATAGTTTAACTTCCTCCCTAACTATCCCTTGGTGCATACCGTCTTCTTACCACTTCTCAAGGCATCCTGCTTTCTCCCTGGGGCCATGCCCCTCCAGGTTCAATACCTGTTCCCCCGGGGTAGCCCGTTTGTGCAAACAGCACCACCCCATCCTTTCCCGCACCATTCCCCCATTGTGCTTCCTTCCCCCCTCATCTAAAGGGGCCATGCCCCCGGCACCAGAACCCCCGAGGTGTTCTTCCCGCCCCACCCCCCATCCCTTTCTACTGTCAACTCTTTACCATATCTCTCACCAACCAGATCAATTCCGACATATAATAAGTATTTCCAAAAACTGACAAATGGACACCATCCTCTCTAAATATCATGAAGCCTTCATAAACTATTTATTTGTGGTCCAAATCCTGTACTGCCGCCAAGGCACAAGATTTTACCATCTCTCTATTTATCCCCTTCCTTGCCCGCTCTATCGCTCCCTCACTTCTCGCCCCCCTCCAAACTCTCTGCGGCAACAACTTAGTCCAAACTACACATGCTTGAGGCCTCATTTCTCTGACCCATAACAAATCCCTTTTCATTTTCCTAAGAAGAGCCACACCTGTATCTCTTACCAGGTCATTTTCCCCTGCATGAATAATCACCCCCTCTGGAGAGCCATAACGTTCCCTCAACCCTGCCAACATAGGCAGCAGCTGATCCCAGCAAAGCCCCCCTAAACCGGACCATCTTACCAATACCTCTTTATAGCTGCAACCCAATTGCCTGCCAAAAACCCTTTTCTCTGCTTCCTTCCCCACCCACTTAACAATCGAATGGCCGACAATCCAAATTTGCGCCATCTCCCCCGGCCTCCGGGCAGCATCTGAAAAAGAAATACACAATCATTTACAAATCAAACCATCCTACCACATACCACTCTCCTAAGGTCCTCTGAACCTTCCTTCAAATGTCCCCTTTACCCAAGTCCCTGAGATACCCTTTGTATCTGCCGGACCTCCAACACCCCAAACTTTTCACCTTATCCTCTGAAAAGCCCAACCTACTACCTTCAGATTCTGCACCCATCCTAAGTGAATGAGTTCCAAAATCCTCCACCTTCTCCCCTACCGCTACCAGAACCTTTTGTAGTACCCCCAAAAATGGTGCCGCTGATACTTGCGCCCCATCCGCATGCTGAAAAACCAAACCTGCCTCCCCCCACAACGCTCCTTCCACGCCACACCTGTCTGAACCGGGCATAAATCCTTGCTCCCGCGACCCAGAGTATTTCCCTTTTTGATCTGTCTTCCCATTGCAGTCCACCTACCCCACATTTTCCCCCACCAGCTCAGAAACCATAAAGGCCCCAAAGAATAGCCAAGTAAAGCAAGTAGCAAACAACTCTCCTTCCCAGGCTGACCATCAAACTCCCCCCAAAGTCTGACACAACCTTGCCTTACCTTGCAATACCGCCGATACCGGTCTCCTCTTATCCTTTTCCCTTTTACTTTCCCTTGCCCATCCGTCCAAAATCCTGTTTGCCATTTCTCCATTGTTCGGCTGAAAACCCTAAAACCACTTCCCATAGAAAGCAATTCCTGCCAATTTCCCCCGTTATAGTTGCCCTAGACCAGCTCTTGTCCATACACCTCAAGAGGAAGTTAGTGTCATCATCCCTTCTCCGCTCTTCTGCATCCCCCCTACCCTTCCAACTACAAGCTCCTCCTCCTATAAAATCCTCCAAAGCTCTCCTGTACGCCTCTCTAGATGCCGGAGCAAGTGAACCCTGCACCAATGCAAGCGGTCTCAGCTTCCTATGTTCCACAGCTCCTCCGGAATGCGTTGCCCCTCCTGATCCGCCTCTGGAGCCAATCCACAGAATCTCTGCCATTGAAAACGAGATAATGCATCAGTGATGCCATTATCCTTCCCTGGCACATGTGTTGCCTTAAACACCACATTCCATTCCATGCAACGCAGAACAAACTCTCAACAGTCTCGCCACCCTCTGATCCCTCGCTGACTGCCTGTTCACTACATGAACCATGCATTCGTTATCAATGTTGAAATTCAGTTTCTTGTTTTGTAACTCCTTCCCCCACAACTCCAATGCAACCAGCAAAGGAACAAATTTGATTCCTTCCTTCAACCAAAGCGATAGCCACTTCTCCGCACACCACTTTCCTCCCCATAACACTCCGAAACCTCCCGCTCCTGCTGCATCCGAGAATATCTGCACCTCCCATGACACCGGGTCTCCCTGCAACCACATGTGGATGGAACAGGTGAAGTAAGTACGTGGATGGAGCGGGTGAAATATGTGGTTGGAACAGTCTGAGTACATGGAACGGATGGTGTACCTGGATCTATTGGAATGGGTGTGATCTCAACCACCTAAGGTAAACCACCATATCACACCCCACGCTTACTCTCTTCTTTACACCACCACTCAAATAGAAGACAGCAATACTATGACACCATTCGGTATAAGTATTCTCATACCATCACTTGTCCCATTCCGCCGATCACCATAACTAAACACTGCTGGTTACACACCCTCCAGCCTAGGCGTTCTCCTCTGGCCTAACGCAGCCAGAATCGGTCTGGATAACAACCGGCCAGAACGAACACCTACGCTTGATCTCTCAACCACCACACCCACCGCTATGAAGCAGCTATCACTTGAATACCACACCAGCTGCACACATATACGGTGCTCACACGCACCTTTTGACTCTCTCTACTCTCTCTACTGACTTGAACTTTGGTTCCCGAGGGGGTTCAACCTACCAACGCCCTGAGACCATACCAATGGTACATAAGGCTCTATATACATGCAAAGTAACATAACATAACATAACATGGACACTCCGTTAAAACTCTCCAAAAACACAGCCAAATTCTACAATCTTCCTGCACTGCACCTGATATTCTTATCCGATGATGTGGGCACTTTTCTGCCGCCATAGACTGTGCCATGTTTCTACAAAAAGGTGCCCTGGGGCCACCAACTTGCATGAAAAATTCAAATGCCCCACCAATCTCTGCATTCCCACTAGCATCATTTTCTTGGCCCCCACCACTTTTTCCAGCAATCCTACCAGTTTGCTCACCTTGTCGTGCGGCAAGCGTGAGGTCATGGCCACTGAATCCAGTTCAATCCCTAGAAATGTCAACAACACTGCCGGCCCTTCTGTTTTATCTTCTGCTAGAGGCACACCCAACTCCCCCATCAAATCCTGAAACAACTTTAGCATCTCCTCGCACTCCCTCTCTCTTTCTGCCCCGCTAATGAACAGAAAATCATCTAGGTAATGCAGAACACTTTCCCAACCAGAACTGTATGAAAAAATCCACTGTAAGAAGGAACTGAAACGTTCAAAAAAAGCGCAGGAAATTGCGCACCCCATTGGCAAAGCTTTGTCGATGTAAATGCGGTCCTCAAATTGCAAACCCAACAGCCAAAAATCCTCTGGGTGCACCGGCAACAACCTGAAAGCGGCCTTAATGTCACACTTGGCCATAGAGGCCCCGCGCCCCGCTTTCCTCACCAAATCCACCGCCTGGTCCACACTTGCATATACAACCCCACATTCCTCAGGGGCAATGAAATCATTGACTGACATGCCCTCGGGCCATGACAAATGGTGCATCAATCTGAACTCTTCCGGTGCTTTCTTAGGCACAAGAACCAGCAGGGACACAACTAAATCACCCGGCAGATCATCAAATGGCCCTACTATCCTCCCTGCCGCTATTTCCTTGCCCAATTTTTGTCTTACCACCTCAACATTTTCTTTGGCTGACTTCAAATTTTCCGCCCACCGACGCACCCTTGGCCCCTGATAACCCAGCCTGAAACCCTGACAAAAACCCTCACTCAAAATCCGAGCCCCTTCCCTGTCCGGATAAAATTCCAACCACTTCTCCAGCACATCCAATTTAATTGGAGGAAAAGCCTTTTCCCACAACCCCTTTTCCGGGTCCTCTCCCCCTGTCTCCTTGTTGGAAACACTGAGTGAGAGGGTGCTTCCTGCACATTTGCTACATTAATGTCTAAATCTACATAAGTTCCTTGTGCAGCCATCCTTGTTAAATGCCTAGCATGCCGGTGAGGGCTGCCCTCTGCCTCCTCCCCTGCCCCCTCGAGGGCGGGGCGACCAAGAAAGGGCCGGAAAGGCACAGGCAAACCACTCGCTGTGTGTAGTGTCGGTGCAGGCCTCGTCGGGGCCATCCACTGCAGCCACAGATTCATGTCTATTTCCCCCCAGACCGCCTGGCTGTCCTCTGCCATCCTTGCTCTGAATTCTTTGTCATAACGCACCCATGCAAACCCCCCAAAACTTGTAAATCCCTTCCTAATTACATCCATATATTTTAGCAGAGCCATGCATCGCTCTGAAAATTTCTCACAATAGACACTGGCGTAAATAATAAATGCCGACGTCCAATTTTCAATTGTCATTGGCACCCTTGGGCAAGAGGCCAGTTCTCTCTCTTCTTCCTTTGCTCTCACTTCCCTATGGAGCAGCTTATAAACATCCACAAATTCCCCTGCCTGAATCTTATCCTTAGTCGCTGTCATCAAGTGCGCCCCCAAAGGTTTTGTGATGCCCATGTAAGGTAGCTTTTTCTACTTACCCTTCGCTTCAACTTCTTTTTCTTTTGAAACCTGTACCTCGAGCGCCAATGGCTCAACCACCTTGTCCGTTTGTACCTCCACCGAACCAGTTCCCTTTTCACCCAAGGCTCCAATAGCCTGTACACCAATCTCCCTCCTTACCCCTTGCAAACCAGACCCTTCAATTCCTGCCCCCGTTCTCGTGTCCCCCCTCTGCCATGCAGTTTACCATTCCCTCTCCCGCTCACCTCTTTCCAAACTGCCATCACCCGTCTGCGGTCTGGCCTCCACTCCGATGCTCCTCATCTCTTTTCTTACTGGACTCCTACTGCGGGGACAAAACATGTCAGCAGTCTTACCTACCCAATTGTTCTCCCAACCTCTTGCCCCTCAACTCCCCTGCTCCTGTCTTTTACAATCCCACCTAAAACCCCTTCTCTCCTTCCCCCTCCTCCTTACCGCCCTATAACCTTCAATCTCCCACTGCCCCACATATTCCTCCATCCCAACTTCATCACCCTTGAAATACCATTGCTGATGTGAGCTCATGCTCGGGTTGATTAGACCCTCTTCTTGTGAGCCTGGGGCGTCCGCCCCGCCACTCCTTTGGCATCTTCTCAGAGGGGATGCAGAAACCCATTCCTGGTCCTCTTCTCTTGGGTGAGGTGTGCTCTCCTCCACCCTGTGGTCCTCATCGCTAGGGGCCATGCTGCACCCTCTAGACTGTCCTTGCGCCGACCGAGGAGGGGCCGTTCCTAAACCCTCTCCATATTCATCCTCAGGAAAAGCGAGGGCTGCGCATCGCCCTCTGCTCGAAATCCTCCTAGCCGGGGGGGCCGTTCCGTGCCCCTCCTTAACCTCACTAATTGATGGGGACCTCTCTCTCGTTCTCCCATCTGCACTCTTTTGCAGGTATTTACCCCCCTTGCCCCTCTGTCCTATCATCCCACTATGTGCCCCCTGACCCCACCGTCTTTGTCCCCTTGAACTACCCCTTTTTGGACACCCATAGCATCCCCTACCTCCCCTTGGTCATTACTAATCACCTCCCTAACTGAATGCCCCCCAAAATGCATTTCATCCCTGGATGCTCTCCTGTCAATCTTCCTCCTCATTTTTCTGCCCCTAGGTTCCCAGGCCTCCCCTCTACCAGCAGCAGGGGTGCAAGTCACCACTGCTGCAAGAGCCCCATCAGCCGCTGCTCTCCACTGCGGTCTGCCCCCCACCTACCTCCTCTTCACCCGTAACCTCCATCACCGCCCCTTCTAGCTGGGCCTTAGATGCTCTGCTAATAATCTCCAGAGCCTCCCTCAGCGCCCTAGCATCCACCAAACCTTTTTTACCAGCTCCCTTGCCCACCATGGTGCACAAAGAATAAGGCTGTGCACTGAAATATGCTCCTAAAAAGATCCTATCTATACTAAACCCCTGAGCCAAACTACCCGTGGGAAACAAACTAACAGTAGACTGCCCTATAAAAAGGGGGCACGCCACAAATATATACCTCTGAATATAAAGAGTTAATAACTCTTCTTATATTCCTAGTAAAGTATTAAAACTTATATGATTATTTTTCTTTTTCTTTTTTGTTATAACTGCTAATCTGTACTTGGTAACCCCTTAATGGGCACAAAATTGACAAAAACGTGAAATAAACCCAACAAGAGGCTGCCTACTACGAAACTGGGTGAAACAGTGACAGAAAACACTGCCCACTGGTTAAACCGAGTCAGACAAACACCGTAATGTCTGAAAAAGAAATGTGGTGCGGTCCCTTTAAGGGATCTGCATGGCCTTCCCTGTTAGACGGCTGCTACCGCGCAACGCGCATCGTAGCAATAGCTGCAAAAGATCCTATGACCCTGTACACGCTGAAAGTGTGCACGGCCTGAGGAGAGCTTGACTGTGTAATACCCACATCCCTACACCGCGCGATATAAGGCACGCTGGCCAAACACAGGTTGAGGACTGCCCAATAAAGAATAAACACAAGAATGCCTACTCCAGCAACGCGCCCCGCCAAAAGCCCACAACCACTTCCCAGGACTCAAAAGAAAAATGAAAAAAACACAATTAATAATATGCAGAGCACATGGGAACACAAACCCCCAGAACCTGCACAAATAACCAGCTGCGCCGGACGCAGCGGCACAGAAAATGCCCCAACGTAAGAGCAGGAAACTTATTTACGGGAACATCCGACTTAACTTTTTTTAATTTTTTTATTTTTTATTACTGTGAACTAACTACCCAACTCTAACCTATACTGCCTCTCCTCACCTCCATAACCCCCTAATCAGGCCCCAATCAAGGGAAGGCTCGGGACCAGGACTGCTCAATCTCACGTCAAACCGTCGCCTGCTTCCCGAACCTTCCCAGACCCCTAAAATAGCCCAGGGGGGGGTGCTCTACGCGCAGGCCATTTCGCTGGCCTGTGCAGTGCCAAAATTCACCCCGGGAGCCCCCCTTCTACCGACTTTCAGCTTTTCACTAGGAGTATGTGAGTGATCGAAGAGAAGAGATAACCTGACGCCCAGGTGAATTTGGGGTCACTCAATTGATTACTGTGACACCAAGTTGGAACTCTGGTCCCGGACCTATCACGGGTGCAGTAGGGGTACTTTCAATCCTGCAACAATTACTGCTACATATAGCAATGTGTGTTTGAATGCCTATGTGTTGGAAAGAATGCATATGCCACAACTGCAGTGCGCCTCTGGCAGGAGCCAGCCCATGAAGGTGAATGGCAAGGAATGACCCATTGGTGGAATGATGAATGGTAGTTCGATTGGCTGTACACAACCAATATCGGGCCAACATATCATCAGCATCTGTGGACTATGGGACTGATTCCGACGATTTAAAAAAAGCAATACATAACCAATGTGCGGCCTGGGACTTTTGGTAAAACAAGTTGTCAGGGCTGAGTCAGTTTCCTTTTGATTTCAATGTTGTATTTACTAGCTACTTTTCTCCTATGCTATGTAGCTGGATGAATGATATTATTCATAAATGTTTCTGGCTGGATACAATGAGGTATGCTATCACTGCCCTTGCAAAAAATGGAAAGTCCCAAAGGAATAGTCAAATTGCCCTCCGATTTCCTTAATTATGAAGAACTGGAGATTTGACAAAAAATATGGACAACATGTGTTGCAAAAGTGGCCCCTTTACCCACTATGAATGATAACGTTGGTTTTTATCAAGGGTAGGTATGCATATTACAATACAAGATATGAGAAAATTGCAATATCTTTAGCCAGACAAACAAGCCGATGGTTGACGTGCATGAAGGGACACCCATGCCCTTTGATAACCTGGGGTATCTGTTTATGTTTTCCAAGCTGAATTCTGATGGAACACGATCAGAAATGTATAGGGGATTTGGTTGGCCTCTACTAAAGTTCCTCTGCCAAAGCTGTCACTAGTTTATTTTTTCTATCATGTGGTCCTCTTTTTGGAAAAGACAACAAGCACAGCTGCCCACTTTCCATTCTGCTTTGCAACAAAATGATGAATACACTCCCTTTATTTTTACAGGGAAACAGTCGATTGAATGCTACATCCTAGATGATTGGGGTTTCAACGAAGAACACTTTCCTTGTAAGTTATAAATCGTTGCAAATTGATCAGGTGCACCAGCTATCAATGATGCATCTGCCAGGAAAGCAGCGTACTCAATGTGAGAACAGGTTATCTTGTATCTCAACCTGTCCCACCCCACTTCTGACAGGTGGGCTTGGTTTGCTTGGACACTGCTACCAACAGATGAGCAAGGTGAGCTATGGGAGAACTGCCTGACTATTTTGGAAAACTCAAGAAGCCTCTACCCAACAGCCTAAAGAAAATTCCTGACACATGCAATCTGATCTAAAAGGGCGAACATTGGCTGTTATTGTGCCTATCGATTTGCAGCGTTTGAATTTAGCTGCGCGTATGAAAGTACTAAAAACAGTATCATGTGTGGCCAGTAAACCTGAAGCAACCACTACGTGTTGCCAACCAACATTAAAGCAATGATCTGCTTCATACCGAATTCTCCTGAATAAAATGCAACCTTTTAAAATCGGACAGTGGTTTAGTAGGATGTAGTCACAAATGACTCCATAAAAAGTTGTATTTTACTTGTTATACTTTCTCTTGGAGAACAACACACGCCAGAAGGGAGTGGAGCATGACCGTGCTTTATCGGAAGGCTATGCTATTTTAAGAATATTACTTTTACTAAAAGCTGTGTTTTTCTGCCATAAATGTTACTTTTATCACAACAGGATACCTTTTAGCGGGCTTCAGTACAGAAGTTCGTAGAAAAAACAAGATTCTTTCCCCACTTTAACCATAGTCTATTAATAAATGCAGAATGGAAAAAAAGAAAGGCAGCCGTCTTTACACAGTAGTTTAAAAGGATAGAGTGACAACTCAGTAGCGAAGGCAGCTTTTGGCCGAGGGCGGATGATAGTGTGCTAGTGGGAGGATGTGGGTGGGGGGGCACACTGGGCACCAGGGGAGAGACAGAGGTTGGGGCGACCGGCCCCCACCCTGCTGCTGTGTCAACTCACGTGGAGCCATCTTGTCTACCAAAGGTGATGAATACATTCCACATCAACCAGTCATTGCATCTTCCGATCTCCTTACATCTTTTACGTTCATTTAAGGCTGAGGGGAGTTTGCACTGGGGGGATCAGAAGAGCCCTGAGCCATTACATCCCCAGACTGAGCAAGTACAGAGTGGACAGGCAATTATTTGTGGCTTTCGGACAAGTGCCCAGATACGTTGTTGTGACAAGACAGACCATCTCCAGATGGATTGCGAAATGCATTCGACTTTACAATGAGGCAACTGACAAGACTTTGACCTTGCAGAGGATTGAGAGTAATTCCCCTATGGTCGTGCAGCTATGGCAGCTTTACAGAGAGGATTTCCCATCCCGAAGATCAGCAGGATGCTGTCTAGGCCGGCCTTGCACATATTATTGCGATACCACAGTCTGGATACAGTCAAGGGGGAGGCCATTTTTGGAAGATCTCCAGTGCCACACATCTTTGGTTAAGATTTGTTCTTAACGTCATTGTAAATCTGAGGCCCCTTCCTCCTGGATTCTTATGTGCTGCTGGCTGAATATTTACAAGAAAACTATAATATTAATGGCGGAGAATCTATGGAAGAAAATTCTCTTGGCAAAAAATAAGAGGATGCAGATAGCAATTGTAAAATGTGTACTTTCTTTGAATTTGAAAAGACAATGGATGAAAAATGTATGGAAAACAAATTAACTAAGTTTATATGTGTATGCAAGTATATTTTTGTTAAGGTTTTAAATAAACCATAACCAAATAATAAAAAAAAGATAAGGAATCTGCAGAGGAGATAGCATCAGGGGCATAGTGGGGGCTGCAGCTAATGTAGTTGGGCCCACTGCAGTCACATTAGCATCTGCAAATGCCCACACAGCATTTCTGAGTGGGCATTTACAGATTTTGAGTGGGCCTTACCCACTCAGGCCCCACCCTGTCTACGCCTCTGGATAGCATTCATCTGTATTTTATGAGTAACACTAGTTCTGATGGACATGATGGCTGCAATGGGCCTCATTATGGCTTTGGTGGTAATTCAGCTGCAAATCAGCTGAATTGCCGCCATATTTGCATATCCGCCCCTTGGTCCCGTGCATTTGCCACAGGATTACATTTGGTGGAGGGGCGGTGTTAATGCTCTCTTTTGGAGTCCATAAGACTCCATGGGGATTTTGACAGCAATAGCGCACGCAGTAATTCTTCTGCGGTAATTCCACTGATATTTAGCCTTAAAGTGACAGATGGACCTACAGCAGAACTTGTACTTTATCAGTGTGGGGAAAATGGCAGCAATTCCATTACTGCCAACAAAGTGTCAGCAACATAGGTATCACCACTTTTTTCCCACACCACTAAACTTCTAATAAAGCCCAAAGTCTCCTCTTTGTACTCCT
Source organism: Ambystoma mexicanum (assembly GCF_040938575.1). Lineage (NCBI taxonomy): Eukaryota > Metazoa > Chordata > Amphibia > Caudata > Ambystomatidae > Ambystoma > Ambystoma mexicanum. The sequence continues at coordinate 656,953,295 of NC_090932.1, read as the reverse complement.
TATCTGTCCACCTTCCACCCCGAGTCACGTGGTGTGCAATATTTGTATATCAGAGTTTGAAGAAGACAAACAGTCAGGAATTGTCAGTGACAAAGTGAAAAAGTGAAATGGGGGTCATATGCAGAAGATGCCAGTGTTAGGCCTTGTCATGCCTTTCTATGACTCATAATGCTTTGTCAAGCCCTCTTTGCCATGCAATGTGTTGGTCATGCCTTGCTCTTGCTAGATGTGGCTTCTTATATTTGTATACACCTCACTAGTATACTCACCATTCTACTTTCTACCTTATAATATGCCACTTCCTGGTATCCCACCGCAATTCTGCTCATATGTGTCCCACTCGTCTAACTCCTATATGTCCCATTGTAATTCTGCTCCCATGTGCCCATTATACTTTTTCTCCACTGTGATTTTCCTCCTAGGTTCCCCACTGTAATTTTGCGCATGAATAATTTTTGTTTCTAGGCATCCCACTGCAAATGTGCCCAACTATGATTTTGCTCTCTGGTGCTTCACTGTAATTCTGCTTTGGGGTGCCAATATGGTGATTTTGCCCTGCTACCATTTACCTCCACTCTTGTCTTAATGGCCACTTCTACTTGCCCTCGAATGTCTTCCCCCATCTTTATGAATTGTGATTTTGTACCATTTGTGGCAAGCTGTCACTGATAGAAACAGTAGTACAATCCAGAGTGCATTAGGACCTCTCCTCATAATTACAATATCGGAGGTCGACTGCTACCAGGACTTGGACAAAGACACAATGGAAGGCTGCTCCAAAGGTCCATCATGGTCTCTGCTGACTGCTTCTTACACTAGCACATCCAATTAAATGCTCCATCAAACAGTACACATAACAACTCATCCATCTTTGCATCTAGCAACTGAAGAACCCTCCCAACAAATATCAAAGAACAGAAGGCTACAGCTCTACAATCAACTGACATATCACAGTCATGTCCAGTACATCCTACAAGGCTCCCCTCGGGATACCAATGGCTCTATGCTCTCAACTCAGAACACATAGAAACAGACTCATATGCAGAGATAACAGTACTGCGCAACAGTAAAGCTATTTCTCATTTGGCCTCTCTCCCGACTAGCCTTATTTCCCCCACTTTCAATTTCACCAGAGGGCCTGAAGACAATGCAAATGATATTGGTCCACAGAATAAACATCACATTAAGTCTCATTACATCATATCTCATCACTGAAATTAATAGTGAGAGGTTGAGTCAAACATACAGTGTCAGAATGCTTTTCACTGCGAGGCTATTGGTCTCCTTCATGTTCTCTAAAATAAACACAATCTCCTCAACATAGAGCCCAGACACTTAATGACTCAAATTCACATTCACAGGGATATTGCACAGAGTCACTTCTTTACTCCGGTTACAGTTACATGGTTATAGTGCACAGTCCCACTTTCTCTTCGTGGGTATTTAGAACTCAGATTGCTATTTGTAATCCAATCAAGAGGATAGTGCATGGCCAACTTCATTCTGATCTGGAGTCATAATTGCCTAGTTCATTTAGTAAGGGTTATGGTGCCTTTAGCATTCTTTTAATAAGTGACACTGTGACCTTCTTACCCCTGGTATGGCATATGGTACCCTTCTCACTCTCAGTAATGGATATTATTCTCTGTTTTCTCTATGTATGCATATGGTGAACTTTCCACTACCAGAAAGGGATATCTCACACTCAGGAAAAGATATCATGCACTTCACACTCTCAGTTATGGATATTAATGGACCTCATTAATGGTTTAGCAGTAAATCAGCAGTAAATCCACAATGTACCCAACCTTGGTCCCACAGGATTAAGAGTGGTGGTATTGCCGTATGAATCCCCATATTTGGAATACATATGAGTCCATGGTGATTGTTGGTGGATTTACCATGAACGAGATAATACTGCGCACTAAATCTGCAAATTCTTTAAGGTAACATGGAGAAAATTGTGTGTGTCAGTTGGTTGCATGACAGTCTTTGGTTACTCTCTTTCTCCCTGGTTTAACAGGGTTTGGTTTTTGCCTCAGTCTCTGCTCTACTTCCACCATTGGGAACTCCCTAGTTCATAAGTCCACACCAGCTGTTCTCCATGGCCTCCCAACCAATAAATCTCGAGGTACTTTAGCCAGTTTGTTACCTCCTGGTTCTTAATCAATCCCTGGGGTCTCAGGTCTCACATCTCACCTTGTGGTCTGGTTTCACTGACACCTTGGGGTCTGGGTTTCCTCCCACCGCCTTGGCATCTGGGTTTCTTCCAACCCATGATGGGAGCCTGGTTCCTCCTACCTGGCCTTGATGGTTTGGTTCCTCCCAACCGACCATGAGGTGGTCTGGTCTTTCCCACTCCACCTTGGGGTCTGGTTGAGCCTTTCTGCCCTCCTCCCGGTAACCCTGGAGCAACCGCATATCTTCTGTCTATGTGTGGTTCTCCTCCGTGCTGGCATTCCTGTAGGCCGACACAGCTTTTCCCTTTTGGCTTCTTCCCGTTGTTCTCCTGACGGAGCTGACACTATTTTCTGCTGTCTTCCTATGCAGCTTCGGCGTTGTTCCTAATTGTGCTGCTCATCCGCCGCTCGAGCGGGTTCCACTGCTTGATAGTCTCCTGGGCTGGGCTTCTCTGGTTTGTGTCTCGGTAGGGTCACTGAGAATTTCACATGCTTGGCTGCACCTTGATTAACAAAGCCAGGTGTGTGCTCTTTTTCTTCCTGCCACATATCCAAGGAGGATGTCTCTCCTCCTCGGCAGATTTGCAGGCTACTCTCTGCCTCTTCTCGAATGCTGATTGGGTCTTTAACCTCCACACTGCCAGAGTGTGGGCCTTTCCACAGCTCTCCCTGGATTCATCACACCACCTACTCAGATGACTGAGGCCTTCAAAGACCTTTCTCTTAGAAGGTAAAGTTACAGACTCCTTCCTCTCACCTTCAGCACCCCCCCTTCTTTTCTTTGGTGGCTGCTGTGTGTCATCTCCACCTGCTGCACTTTTGTATGATGTTTTCAGGTTTGCTTAAAGCTCTCTGAAACCCACATTGCTGGTATTATCCAATCTGCAGGGGCAATGTCTTGGTCTATTCTTGAGCCTGATTTATAAAATACTTCTGTTCCCACTCTGCGTGTCTCAAACCATTGCACTGGTTTATTATTTGCCTTTTACGCTTGAGGCCAAGGGATTTACCCTTTCATATAGATGCCTTGCTTGCCCCTCCGGTTGCAGGTACATTGCGCTCTGAGCTGATAAATGGTCATCTTAGTGTATAGACAAATGTAACACCCTGTTCCTGGCTCTGCATGTATATGTGTTCTACATTTCAAGCTCCACAGTGCTACTCTCTGTCCACATCGTCAGCGGTTCCAGCCTTGGCTCCCTGTTGCTTTTCTTGGCCGCTTCTGCTGGGTTCTGAATCTTTCTGCTACTTCTCTATTTGATGCAGGTGTGTTCTGTAACATGGCAAACAGGAATACAAATGCATCATGGCGACCCATGAGTTCACGCAGCCTGACCATTCTTCTTGCTCTTTTCCCATCTTTTGTGCTTGGCCTTTTGTCTGACGCGGAGACCACCCAATACCTGGTTTCTCACTGGCTACATCTTTCATCAGTATTCTTGGGGAAAGCTTTATCAGACCAGCAGGACCATCGCTGGGTCTTGGGATTTCTTAGTGGTGATTTAACATGCACATTTCCCAAGCCCACACAGCCCCTCCATGGGATTGCCTCTTCTTGTATTTTCATAGATATATTAGGGTCCATGCATTATCCTAGATCAAAGGTTTAGACTTGTACTCTGACTCTTCAAGTTTATAGATCGTATTACTCAGATCCAGTCATACAATTGAAGAAGGGCCATGCAGCTCTCCCACCTATACCTCCTCTAGATAGTGTACAGCTCTGGCAATGCACTGGTAGGCCAGATTTCCTGGACTGCAGAGTTCCTTCAAAGAATTGGGTTGGAGTCAGAGAGCTGACTTCATCACATATGGCAAGGGTTATGTCATAATGGATCAATTGCCATTGCTGAATTCCTTGGGGCTTCACTATAAGCCAACACCAAATGAGCATTTATAACACTACTCTTCACAAACCAACTCAGCACATGCACAATCATGCTTACTGGGCAAGTGCTTCTGCTGCCTGAATTCGCAATATACCACAATGCACAGCCTGAACAGTTGCACTTGGCCAATGATAATGCTCTGATGTCATTCACATATCCTATAGGCACTAAGTAACCCAATACTGTTTAAGCAAGTGATTCCCAAATCATTGTGTCTTATGTTCCATGCTCTTTACTGGAACCTACTCCTTGCAGAGAGCTGTCAAACATTCATATATCTATTCCTTATATGTTTTTAGGTTAATATTACAGATGTTTTCTCTTTTTTTGGAGAGTGGTTCAATTCAAGACTGACTACTAGAATAGCCCTTTAAAGGCACCTACACAGAAAGCAATGTACACTGACTTAAAATTAGATGTAGGGAAAGGAAGAGATGTAACTTTCGTCAAATTGCACACTTTGGAGCTAGGAAAGCCAGGCCCAAAACCTGATTCAGCACTTCACCAAATGAAATGATCCTGCTGATATCAATTTAAGTGTAGTTTATTTGTGCCAGCTGCTTCAATTTTGAGCACAACCTAGAGGTGATTTTGTTAAGCATACACTATGCACATATGTACATAAGACATACTTGTGCCTCATTACGACCCAGGCGGTAAGTTACCGCCTGGGCCGTGACTTTACCACCATGGCGTAAACTACGTTTACGCCATGGTGGTTGGCGGACTTACCGCCCCATTCCGAGGTCGGCGGGGCGGTAAGTCCCCAATCCCCATTTACCCTTCCCCATTCCCATTTTTGCCCCATAGGGCATAATGGGAGTGGGGAAGGCGTTAATTACGCCACCGTAAATTACGGTGGCGTAATTAACTCCATGGTCCCTTAGCGCCATGGATTTTAACACCTGCTAAAAGCAGGTGTTAAATCCGCCATGGCGCTAAGGGACCTCGTACTCAGGCGGTAAGGGTCGGCGCTGTTTACGCTGCCGTAAACACCTTACCGCCTGGGTCGTAATGAGGCCCACTGACTTGTCTGTCAGCCCACTTACAGCAGCTTGCGTGTGAGTCATGCAACACTCTGTACAGGAGAAACCTATACATTGCAATGCAATTTGTTCTGTGAATTACATACAAATTTAGAATTCAGAATCAAATTTACTCCATGACACTCAACTTTGAAAGCAAACCACCCCTTGCCTTGCAACATGCATTAAAAGCAAACATCCAAGCGTCGATTGCATATGAAGTTGGAACTGCACTCAAATTCTTCATGGATTGCATTCTAAAACCAACCTGACACTGCCTTGCGCTTTCCGGTTACATGCTTGTCCATTCGTTGTATGGCAGTTGCCATAAGCCTGGAAGTGGCATAGTGCGGGAAAGCGACATAATGAGCAGGTAGGTGTAGAGGTAAGAGTCCCATGCATCCATCCCTACCCTAACATGCGTTGGAATAATCCCCACGGGAAACCTGGTACGGTGGAAAAGATTAGGCCGTAAGCTTTATTACACAAACCATGAACCACGATACATAAAAAAAAAACAAAAGGAAATGTTTTGGGGGACCTGAGATCAGGTGAGCGGGGGCCCTGCTCCACCGCAGGGCCAACTCAAGGCTGATCCCTTCTGCATTTTTTAGCAGCTTAAGGCAAACCATGCCAAGCAGTCCTGCTGTGCTCTTCTTTTTTATGCTAATACTTTCTTTTCTTGTAGACCATCACACCATGCCTAGTGTACCTGCTGTGCTCTTCTCTTTTATGATATAAATGTTTCTTTTATTATAGGCCAATTATCATGCCAAGCATAACTGCTGTGCGCTTCTCTTTAACCAAGCCCAGCGTTCCTCTGTGCTCTTCTCTTGATTGTCTTTTACTGTAGGCCAAATACCATGCTGGCGTACCTGCTGTGCTCTTCTCTTTCACCAAGCCCAGCATCCCTGTTGTGCTCTTCTCTTTTATTATATATTTTTCTTTTATTATAGGCCAGTTACTATGCCAGCTTACCTGCTCTGCTATGCTCTTCTCTTTCATGATATTAATGTTACCTTTATTGTAGGCCAATTACCGTGCCCAGTGTTTCTGCTGTGCTCTTCTCTTGCACCAAGCCCAGCGTCCCTGCTGTGCTTTACCCTTATACATTTAAGTGTGGCGTTTATTCGTTAGTGGCACCAGCGTTCAGCCTTGCTCTACCCTTTACTCATCCTATTATTTATGATTGTGTTTTTTTGTTCCTAGCTGGTTGCCCTTTCAACTCTCCCTCAGGTGGGACGGTGGGTTTACTTCTGCGCCCATGGTGTTTGGCTTGTGCCACTGTGCTGCAGACGAGATATGAGGGAGCTCATTGTTCCTTTTCCTCCTTATGGGTCAAACCCGGCCCGAGGGCAACTTATCGCCTCCTTGCGTTTTCTTGGCGCGCCATGGCCCCCACACTTGTCCCCAGGGTTGGCCGACCTTTGGTCTTGCCGCCCGGAAACAAGAAAAACACCCCACAGGTGTTTGGCACCTGTTTAGCACCCGGCCAGGGCGCCGGTGAGGCTGGTGACTCCATTGTCGTGACCAGGCCTTCTCCCTGCACACTTTGGTGTGAAGGGGAGATTGGCCTTTTGGCGAAAACAGGACCGATTGTGTATAAAGTATGCACTCCACAACACCAGAGACGTTTTTACGGTGGGCAAACAAGACACGTGCCACAAATCCCCACCTGCTGCCCAACTTCGGGGAGTGTGAACTGGCACTGCTTGGGGGTGGGGTGTCAGCACTTCATGGTGTGTGGCCAAGTCACGAATCAAGAAATCATTTTCTGTCCTTTATTATGTTCTCTCATTTACACACTGAGAGAACATATGCTTTGTGCATGCATACCTGCATGCACATTGAACACAAAACAAGCATTGGCAATGCCATCAGTTTGGGTTTTTGCATAGGCATGGGAATGGCACTTGCTGGGCACTGCGTAGTGCTATAAACTGGGCATTGATTGTAGCAGGTGTAAAATGGTGCGAGCACATATGCATCTAATAGCAACGCCTGGCAAATGCCTAATACTTATACACAAGACTAAGCTGTTGGCTTTGCCAATGCATGTTTTAACAGGCTTTCAGTGAAGGGCACGCATAGTGCTTATAAATCGAGTGGCTGAAGGAAGACCTGATTGACATTTTATTTACACAGCAGCGTGTTTACAACTCAAATTAACTTATTAACATTTAGAAGACTGCTTTGAAAAAATACTGGCAGGCACTTTGAGAGCAAAGTTTGATGGCAAGGCTTGATTAAAGTGACCTGAAAGACTACCCATGAGAAGGTGTTTTGGGTGGGGATGGGAAGGAACAGGGAGGGAATGGCCATAGGGATTCGCATAGCCATTTGCAATCAATGAGTGAGCAAATAGCCAAAAAACATCTTCAAGCTTTGCGTCCCTCATCAGATGCCATTTCTCACTATCTGTACTCTAATGCAATAGTTCGGGCTTATGTTTTTTTTTTTCACCTAATGGCCCAAACTAATGGGATGACTCATTGCTCCTCCCACAGATTGTGCAGCCGCCAACAAGTGGCAACCAATCAGTTTGCTGATTGGACACATGCTGCTCACTGCTGGTCCCAGAGCGGGGACTCCAGCCAGGAACTAGGAAGATATCAAAACAAGCATTGGCAATGCCACCAGTTTGGGATTTTGAGTAGGCATTGAAAAGACAATTGCCAGGTACTGCTGGAGTGGTATTTAGCTATTGAAAGTAGCAAGTGCAAAAGGGTCCCCGTGCCTAGGCATCTAATAGAAGTGCCTGTAAATGTCTAATAATTATACACAAGACACAGCAGTTGGCTTGTCAATGCTTGTTTTTAACAGGCCTTCAGTGAAGGACATGCATAGTGCTCATAAATCGAGTGGCCTTAGGCAGACAGACAATATTGGGGTAGGCTTGGCCTGGGGGGAAGTGAGGGAGAGATGAGAGGAGAGGAGCGAATGATCACTCCAGGAGATAGGAGAGGTCAGAGGGATGTAGAGGGGGAGGTCAGAGGAGATTAAGGCATTGAGAGTGTGCCCTGCAGAGTGAGTCGGGCCAGAGGGGAGGATGGACAAGGAGAGTAAGTCACAGAGATCTCTGAAAAGTAAAGAGGAGGAACAAGGAGAGTCTATATGGATATTGAGGTCACTGAGGAGGAGAAGATGAGTGGTAGAGGCCAGGAGGGAGGAGGAGAGGTCCGCCCATTCAGAGAGAAATGAGATGATTTGACAAGGAGGCCGGTAGTTGCCACAGTAAGAGAGTCGCTGGGAGAGGGAGAGAGCCTACAGACAAGGGGTTATAGGTTAAAGTTTGAATCCAAAGGTTCGAAATACAATAGGTTTGAGTACATTTGCTCGAAAACAAAAGTTTTTTTTAAAATTTTTTTTTTGGGGGCCCCCAACCCCTGTTTTTGTGGTAAAAACCACTTTTTTTACCAAAACGAAAACCCCAAAAAAAGTATAATTAAAAAAGGAAATTCGAACCTTTTGTTTTCGAGCAAATGTACTTGGTCCTATTACATTCGAACCTTTTGAATTCTCAACTTTAACCGGACACCCAGACAAGGCATTCAAAAGAGGTGTAGGTCTGAGTGGGAATGATAGAGGTAGGAATCCACTCAGGAAAGATCAGGGTTACCCCCCCACAGGACTGGGAGGATCTGGGAGGATCTGGGTGTGGAGAAGATCTTGTAGCCATTGGGGAGAAGACTGTCAAAGCTTGTGACAGTGCTGGCCGTGAACCATGTCTCAGTAAGACCAAGGACATCAAGGTTTAGTTCTTCAAGGAGGTGTCAGATGTCAGATGAGATGTTTGACAGCAGAGAGAGAGTTGAGACTGGCAAGATGAAGAAGGTTGCTATCCTTAAAGACCTTCTGGGGAGGGCTACAGATCAGAGGTATGCCCTGCAGAGTAGAAGGAGCTCTAGGAGGGGCAGAGGAGGAGGGAGAGGGCAAGGTAGCCAAAGGGGGTACAGCAGGGGATGAGAGGAAATAGATGAGGTGAGGGCAAACACCAATCAAAGAGGAGGAAATTGGCCTAAGGGCCTTGGACCATGACAGTGCCATTAAGGTAGACATTAATGATGACTTTAGAGGAGTCGAAGGAAGCCATGAGCACTTCACAGAGAGTGCCATCATTAATGGGAGAGGAGGAGATAGGACCAAGCACAGAGATGATATGAAGAGTCCATAGATCTGGCGAAGGAACGACAAAGAGGATGTTGGTGATGGTCTGTATGGAGGAAGCATTGGAGTAGGTGTCAGTGATAGGGAGACCAGGGTTGGGTTGAAGGCCAAGATATCCTTTTTGAATTTCTTCCTGCGAAACTTAGTGAGAAGGGAAGGATAGTCAATGGAGAAGCTGTTGGAAAAGATAGGATAAACAGAAAGCGCCATGGGAGTGGACATGACGAAAGGAGGGAGAATCAGGGGGGGCTAAGGCAGGTAGGTGTGGAACAAAAGAGAGTGGTGAGGTCACTGGACCGGCAAGTTATAGAGAAGCAACAGTTTACAAGTACAGAGAAGTTAGCAAAAGGCAGCAAAATTTGACTTTTGAGCAAAGTGCTAAAACAGCATAATTTGACTTTTCAGAAAGGAGCAAAAACAGCAAAATTTGGCTTTTCAGCAAAGAGCAAAAACAGCAAAATGTGACTTTTCAGCAAAGAGCAAAAACAGCAAAATTTGACTTTCCAATTAAGGGTTCAGATGCTAGCAGAGGGTTTAAGAAGCACTGTGAATCAGAGTCAAAACATGAGAGAAACAAGCAAAAAGAACAGTGATAGTCGAAGGCGGTAGGAGTGCATCCGGAAAGGAGGCAACTAACCCGTAGTTCAGGAAATTAAAATGTCAAGGCAGTCCGGATTTCTTAGAGGAGTGAGGTGGCAACATCATTGTAGTTAAGGTGCTAGGGTGCAGGGAGCACCTCAAAGACCCCAAATAGCACACTGGAAGCAGACAGGGAGCAGGAAGGGGCCTTATTTGTGGGCCTTAGTAGCTGATGCCAGCTCCCGCCTCCTAGCGAACGCGATTGGGTTAAGAGGAAGTCAGGGTCCAATTACAAGGGGCCAGTCTGCAGTTGATCAGGCAAGCCACCAGATGGACAAAGTGGGCCAGCCATCTTGGAATAGGGCGAAATTCAGCAAAAACAAAGGAGTAGAGAACACCAAGGCAATGTGTGCACCTCATGAACTCCACAAATCAGGGTGCTGGTGCGAGATCAGCACTGTGGCAAACAGTGTGGGCAAATTGAAGATTTTTGCACTCGAAATGAGCCAAGTTCCATCCACGTCAAAAAATGTATTGTTGTGCTCAGATTGCAGTCACACAATGCAGGGTGGTGTGGGCAAGGTGGAAAACCGATTATTAAAAACCTTGCAGGGCCTACCTTCGAGGAGGAGCTGGAAGCAACACCCATCACAGGCAACAGTATAGAAGAAATTAAAAAAAGAAAAATTAAAAAAAAAACGTGGAGTGGGGGTGGAGAAGCGATTGCTGTTACATTACTCTGCGCAGGCAGCAGAGTTGGTGGCGCTTATTGATGCACTGGAAATGAGTATGCAGAAGGAAGTCACTATCTACTCTGACTCTGCCTATGTTGCTACAACAATACATTCTGGGCTATCTAGATGGCCGAGAAGAGGGTTTAGAAGATCTGATGGGATCCTTGTCCAGCATTCTATGCTGCTTTCACGATGTATTGATGCAATAACATTGCCTATGGAGGTAGGGGTTGTTAAATGCACTGCGCATACTAAAACTGATTTTGTACCACTTGGTTATGATGCCGTGGACCGATCGGCAAAGGCTGCAGCTTATTTGCCTCTCCCAGATATGCCAAAAATTCAAATGATGCCCCAACAGGCACACTTGCCGGTCCCGTATACTGCAGTGCCCTTGTTACAAATTGTTGAACTGCAGAGAAAAGCATCACAAGAGGAAATGGAGCTTTGGGTAAAGAGGGGGTGTACGATCTCACCCACAGATTTTTTGTGAAGGCAGGACCTGGCAGCGAAGGTTGTGATGCACATAGAGTTGCTTCTTTTGTCTTTGGAGCAACTGCATTTCCTGGCACATAGTCCCTGTTGACAAATTGCAGCAGAACTTCAGGAGGATTGGTTTGTGCCAAACGTCTCTGAGCAGGTGAGTAGGTTTATTGGTAATTGCACACAACCTTCAGGTCTTTTTTAAGGAATTACATGTTGATTTAATTGATATTGGACAAAGGTGCGGCACCTATCGTTATTTGATTGTGGTTGTGTGTCCATTTTCCTGATGACTGGACCGCGCGCGCACCATGATGCCAATTTAGCAGCCAGATTTTTGGTAAGGGAGGTATTTCCACGGTGGGATATTTGTGAAGTGTTAAGGTCTGATAATGGGACTCACTTCTTTAATGATTTGTTCACTGAAATAAATTCACTTTTGGGGATACGGCACAGGTTGTGCTTGTAGTACCACCCTCTGGCCAATGGGGTGTGTGGAGCATCTCAATGGCTTGTTGAAAACTCAATTGTCAAAAAGGAAGAAGTTACTTACCTGTAACTGTTGTTCTCCAGCATGGGTCTGGCATGGATTCACTTGCTCATGAATATTCCCCATCGTCAGGCTGGGAATCCTCGCAAAAAAAAGAAGAAATTTGATTCAGTTTCATTTCTGAACTGTCTTTTGCCTAACAACTAATCACTCGTCTCTGGGTCATACTGCCGCCTGCCAATGACTGCCCTTTACCTAAGCCCGTCCTCTGGCAGCCATCTTCAGATTTGGTAGCACGTAATGTGGCAGTAGGACCAAGAAGAGAGCCGCAGAGCAGTAGGCGGGAGGGATGGTTCGCATGTGAATCCATGCCAGACCCATGCTGGAGAACAACAGTGACAGATAAGTAACTTGTTCCTTCTCCAGCATGGGGTCTGGCATGGATTCACATGCTCATGAATAAAGAATACATAACACCATGACACAAATTTCAGTGGCGCCGAACGCATAGGCTCGAATGGAAGGCCAATGAGCCAAGTCAGCACCACATTGAGTTCCCTTGACAAACTCCATAACCAGATGGTGTGACCATAACGACGACCATCCCGGAGATCTGGTGTAGCGGGAGATAGCCGCCAGATGAATTTGGATGGGGGCATGGGCCAGTCCAGCCTTTGCCAACGACAGGAAATATGGCAGTACCTGCGGAGCCGTGACTCATAGAGGATTGATCTTCTGTGCATGGCACCAAACGGCGAACCTCTTCTATTTATGGCCATAGCATTTTAGAGTAGACGATGCTCTGGCCTTGGCAAGAACCTCCTTGCAGTCCGCTGGGAGATCGTAGCCCCCAAACTCTAATGCTGCAGGAGCCAGGCCTTCAGTTTCAGCGATCCTGGGTCGTGGTGCACAATTCTGCCTCCTTCCCTGGCAAGAAGATCTGCGACCACTGGAAGCTTGACTGGAGGGGACGCTGACATGCCGAGAAGGTCCGGGTACCATATCTATCTCGGCAACGTCGGTGCGACGAGGATCAGTTTTGCCCCATCTGAGGAACAGGCGAACCACTTTGTCCTGCCAAAGTTCCCACTCGTGGAAAGAGCGCAGCTTCCTCCTGAGAAAGTCGGCGACAGTGTTCTTCACTCCTGCCAGATGAAACAGGATGAGGAATATCCCCTGGGCCACGGGCCCGTGCCATTGGTCCTACACCTCTTTGGAGAGCGCCGGGCATCTGGTGCCCCCCTGCTTCCTTATGTAGAACATTGTGGTGGTATTGTCCGTGAAGACCCACAACACCTTGCCCTTGAGGGACGGAAGGAAGGACTTGAGGGCCCAAAACACTGCTTGCAGCTGCAGAACGTCGATGTGCAATGTCTTCTCCTCTGACAGCCACAGGCTTCTTGTGTGAAGACTTCCGGTGTGAGCACCCCAACCTTCCAGAGAAGCGTCTGTCGTGACCGTCTGCTGGTGCAGTGGAGTCTGAAAATCTGCACCTCCGGACAGATGGGAGCGGACATCCCACCACCGTATCACTCAATGGAAGCTCTCGTCGAGCTTGATCTTGTCCTCGAAGCTTCACAACACTTGTATCCAACGGTCGTCAAGGAACTCCTTTAGTGGACACATCCGCAGCCTGCAAAGTCGGATGAGGTATATGCATGACGACATCATGCCGAGCAGAGACTTGATAGATTTCACCGTGGCGACCTTCAGTGCCAACAGCCATTGCACCTTGCCCAAAATGGCCGCTATCCTTTCGTCCGACAGAGATGCCAGGCACAACACTATGTTGAGTCGGGATTCCAGAAACAGCTCGTTCTGCGATGGAGTCAAGCATGACTTTGCATAGTTCACCGAGAACGCCAGATCCATCAGGAGTCTAACGGTCCTCGCCGTGTGGTCCACAGAGATGTCCCTTAAGCTTGCCCGGATAAGCCAGCTGAACAGGTAAGGGTATACATGGATCCCTCGTAGACGCAGCTGCGCAGCCACCAGCGCCAGGCACTTGGTGAAAACCATTAGCGCCAACTTCAATGATATGATATGATATTTTATTTGTATCGCGCTCATACACAGGTGTTTCAAAGCGTGACAAGGCAAGGGAGGGGAACAAGGGAAAACACAACAAAGATCTTACTAGGCCCAGTGACATTGAGAATGTGCAAGTGCATGGGAAAGGGAAAGAGGAAGAGTGCATGGAAGGGGAGAGTGGAAAGTGCGGAGCAGAGGAGAAACAGATAAAAAAATAATAAATGCAAATAATTAGATAATGGGGGCAATAAACAGTGGTAGTGCAGCCAGCAAGTGGCAAGTGCTGTGTTTACGGCAGCAGAACTGGCTAACACTGATAAGTGCAGAAAAAGAAGAAAATGGGGGACTGTATGGGTACAGATACAGTCCCCAGTGCAAGGGGTGTCCAGGAGGCAGTGAAGAAGGGTGGCAGGGTGAGCATATGACAGTGAGTGGCCAGGTGCACAGTGCCAAGACAGAGCAGATCAGCAGGGGAGGGGGGGAGAAGGCAGAAGCAAAGAGGAAGGTCTTGAGAAGCTTCCAGAACCGGAGATGGTTCTCCTCAAGTTTTAGAGTGACAGGGAGGCTGTTCCAGGGGGAGGCCCTGGCCGAAGATAGAGATATACTCCCAGCTCATTTCTTTGAAAAACGACTGACCCTGCGGGAATTAGAGGTAGAGGAGTGAAGAGCTCGAGAGGGGAGGTATTTACGGAGGGATAGCTGAAGGTATTTTGTATTTTGGACCCAGACCCCAGAAAGCTTTGTGGACAATGCAGAGAGTTTTTAATTGAATCCTTGCATCCACTGGGAGTCAATGGAGAGATTTCAGAGCTGGAGAGATACGATCCCAGGGCTTGAGGCCAAGGACAAGTCTCGCAGTCCTGTTCTGGATTAGTTGCAGAGGGCGGAGAGTAGAGGCAGGTAGATCTAGAAAGAGGCTGTTACAATAATCCAATCTATAGAGAACCAGAGCTTGGGAGACAGTGAGCTTCTGGGGGAAGGAGAAGAAAGGCAGAGTACCTTTGAGGAGGTGCAGTAGGAAGTTTGACTTTTTAGAGACCTCAGAGATGTTAGCGGAGACGGAAAGTGTGGATTCAAAGATGACCCTGAGGTTCTTAGCCTCACAGGCGGGGGTGGGAGGAGAGCCAAGAGAGGTCGGCCAGAGAGTGGGGGAAAAGTATGGTGAAGGTGTGCTGATGAGGAGGATCTCCGTCTTGCTGCCATTCAGACAAAGGTCATTGGCAGCACACCAATCTTGAATGGCAGTTAGGCAATCAGAGATGGGAGACGAGGTGGCCGAGGGCAGCCTGAAAATGAGTCGCAGGTGGGGGTGAGAGGAGAGTCTGAAGGGGAAGGGCCTTGAACTGGTAATGTTGCCATTGAACCACAAAGCGCAGAAACTTGCGGTGTCCCTTATATATGGGGATGTGAAAGTAAGCATCCTCCAAGTCCAGTGACGATAGGAAGTCCCCCTCTTCTAGCTGTCCTAGTACGTGTTGAAGAGTCACCATATGGAACTTCTGGGGCTTTATTTACTTGTTCAGACGAAGGAGGTCTAGGGTGGGTCTCCATCCACTGGTCTTCTTTTTGATGAGGAAGTAATGAGAGTGCACTCCGGAGCCCTGGAGCCTCTTTGGGACGAGCTCTACTGTGCCCTTTTTTAGCATGGCCCGCACCTCAAGCAGCAGCTGAGGGAAGTGGTTTTCCTGCCAGGCCACTGGTGGTATATGGGGACACTTCTGTTGAAATTCTAGGGTGTGTCTGTGGGCGAGAGCGTCCACCACCCAACGGTAAGTGGAGATGGACTTCCACACACTGACGAAGTTTGCCAGCCGGCCTCCCACCGGGGTGCACGGGTATGGTGGGGGCCTGACGCCACGGCTGGTTCATTCCTGTTTTGATGTTGAAGTGCCGCCTTGGGGACTTTGGCGAAGACAACATCCTCCTTCAGATTTGACACGGCCCCTGTAGGTCTCTTGGGCCAAAGAGCGGGAGTGTTGACGGGAGGACGAAGCACCTCCACTGAATCCTTTGGAAGAAACTTGGGATTTTCCGACTGAAGTCCAAAAGGATGGCCGTTGCTGTTGAAGCGTGCCCAAGGCAGGAGCCGTCTCTGTGTCTGCCTTGATGGCTTGAAGAGTCTCATCCACGGTCTTCCCAAACAAATTGTCCCCATCAAATGGCATGTCCAACACCTTCGACTGAACATCCTGGTGAAAATGTGTGGACCTAAGCCAGCCCCGCTGATGAATCGAAATGCCGTTGCGCATTTGACAGAACCCTGTGTCGGCGATGTCCATGGGCACTGTGATGGTGTGGTCCGATGCCACCTTGTCTTCCTGTAGAATCTCTAAAGCTTCCTATTGTCATCAGGAAGGAAGTCCAGGATGGGAGCGATCATATACCAGAGATCCCGGTCGTAATGCGCTACAATGGCGAGAGCATTGGCGGCCTTGATGGTAGTCACTGCCAACGTGATAACTCTTCGCCCCATGTCATCCAGCTTCTTCCCCTCACTGTCCAGTGGAGAGGAGGCCGCCGAAGAGGAGGAGCCTGAAGACTTCTTCTTCGCTGCTGCCGAAACCACTGAGTCTGGGACAATTGGGACTGCAAGCACTTGGGCACTGAGTCCAGCACCCTGTACTTCTTCTCATAATGGTCCCTCTTCGCCGGGCCCGATGAAGGATTCTTTATGAGGGACAACCCTCGTCCCAAATGTCATCCAGGAGCGGGATCGAAAGTACAGTCTTCCTCTTCGCCTTACAGCGCTGGTATAGGAAAGCCTCTTCTTCTCCTCAGGTACAAGCTGGAATAGCTCTGCGGCCTTGGAGAACATGGCATGGAATGGGCCTATCACGTAGGGTGGTGAAGATCTGGGGGGTGGAGATGGGAGATCACCCAATCCGCACTCGTCGCCGTGTCAGGATCCATCTCATCCCTTGCGGGGGAGAAGGAGGTGAGGGGTGGCAAGGAGGCAGAGGGTGAACTCTCCTCTTCTTGGCTGGTGGTTACCCTGACGCTACTGGCACTGAGGGAGGGGCCATCGGCGCAAGAGGCATCCTCGACTGAATCTCCAAGCATAGAGTATGCAAGGCAGTGAGAATGTCCACTAAGATATCTCTAGGTGGCTGCTGAGGGGGCTGTGGCGACAGAAGAGAAGGTGTTTGCGGACTAGGCTGGTCCTCCAAGCCCTCCGCACCCTGCTATTCCTCGCCGGTCTCCTCATCATCACCTTCATCATCGCCCTCACCGGGATCCTTGCCGTAGGGCCTGTTCTGGATGCATTGTTCTTCATGGTAGGTCTGGAGGTTGTTAAGCTCCTCCTCTGAGGAGATATCCATGCCCTGGAGGGCTACCCTGCCCCCCTTATCTGTGACCAAGGGAGACAGTTTAGGTGAAATGATAGGCATCATCTTCTCTGGCGTCTTTTTGATGGGCTGAAAAGAGGATTCCCTCCTGGCAGGTAGGGATACTCTTGCCTTCGGGGCTGTGCCCTGCGGATCTGCCACGTGGGCCTTTGTGAGGGACACCACCACTCCTTCGATGGAAGGTTGGGTCTTCGTCAGATGCACCTGGGCCTTCACAGCCTTGTTCAAGCCTGTGCCCTTCACCTTAGAGGAGGGTCTGAGCCCCGCTCCTCCTTGTCCTTCTCCGGAGAGCCCGTCTCGGTCTTCTCCAAGAGTTTGCCCGGATGGTTCGACTTCCTCTTCGCCGAAGATCCCGAGCATTGGCTAGTGATCAAAGCCACTGGAGATGCTGTACTCGCCCTGGCCACCGAGGAGCCTGTTGCAAAGGTGCTCCCAGTGACAGTGGACTTGCGGTGCTTAGTCTTTTGTTGGACCCCCACGGGCGGGGCATCCTCAAATTTCTTAGGTTCTTAGAAAACCACTCAACTTCCTTCCTCCACGTGCGTCGGGTCCGAGTGCAGGCAGTAAAAGCACAGGTAATGTCCGCCATCCGAAAAGACGTTTCGCAAGCTGCAGCTGAAACAAATCTTGAAATGGGGCGCTGAGTCCTTCTTCTCATCCGCCATGTCCATGTGGCATAGGCCTTGAAGAATGTTCTGGATTCCTCCACGAAGAAACCTTGATGAAATTCACCGTTGAGGGGCGCCAAAGAATCCAGAAAACAGGACCCGCTAATCAGAAGGTAGATCGAGGGAACGCGAGGCTCGATTGACCGAAAAAATTGAAAAATAGAAAAAGCACAAAGTGCAGTTAAAGCTCGAGAGCTAAGCACGAGGACTCCGAACATTTGAACGGGCTGTAAAAATCTGAAAATGGCTGACAAAGGATGGGCTTAGGTAGAGGGCAGTCATTGGCTGGGGCAGTAGAGACCAGTGATTGGTTGTTAGGAGAAAGACAGTTCAGAAATTAAACTTAAACAGATTTTTTCTTTACTGGGGATTCCCAGCCTGATGACTGGGAATATTCATGAGCATGTGAATCCATGCCAGACACCATGCTGGATAATGTGTTCTGAGTTGCATAAGTCATGGCTTTATTGCCGTGCCCTGGCACTGTTTTGTTTGCAGAAAAAGCCTTTAAAAGATCACCACCTCAGCCCCCATGAGGTGATAAAGGTCGTAGAATGTCTACACCTCTCACACACGCACGCATAGGTACTGATGCACATAAATCAGCAGATATTCAGCAAAATGATTTGGGCGTTTATCTTATAGCTTTAACCAAGAGTGTCATAATTGTGTCCTCACAGATGACTGCATCTCATCAGCAAAACAAGATCGAAGGCGGCATAGGAACAAACAAGCATCAGCATCCGTCGTTACTCCATGGGGAGAATGTCTTTGTTCGCACTTTTGTCCATCGCTGGAAAGACCGTTGATTCCACAGACCCCATAACGTCATCTTCTCCACTCCTACGGCTGTAAGAGTGGAAGTAATTAAAACTTAGGTGCACCTCCACGATGTTTGGAGGGACACTGGTACGCCACCACTGACGCCTGAGGAACAGGAGTCGACTAATAATAAAGTTAATTAGAATCACAGTTTGTTTCATCTGACAGGGAGGAGGAGAGCGTACACAAACCTAAGAATTGTTTTGATAAATAGTGTTTTTTTTAAAAAATAAAATTGTCTTAAAATTTAGACTTTTTTAGTAGGAATTGGTTGTAGAAGGACAATGCGTTCAGCAATTCTTTTTTCTTCTTGGGTCATATGTGTTGGATAAGACATGTATACAGGGGGAAACATTGGGACATTCGGAAATGCAGCAAAGTTTCAAAATTGATTTTGCATCTGATGATTCTGATGAGACTTTAGAAATTGCAAATGAAGCACACAGTTTTTCAGCTGATAATATATGGTACCAGCACATGAAGCGAGTGGGAAGGGGTAGAGTAACTGAGTCATGTTACATTTGCTCCCTCATTCTCCACGCCTCTGTTTTTCCTAGATTATTTATTCCTGATGAGGTAGAAGTGGCCGATGCACGCTGTCTGGTGATCTTTGACCTATGCAGGGTTCAAGGGCAGTTTCAGGGGCGTTCTGTATTAGCTTCTTTCCTTCCGATTGATAAAGAGTGTTCAAACTCAACTGCAGAAGATCGCAAAGATATTCGTTATACGGAAAGAGTGCAGCTTAACCTTGAGGGTTTGATACTCTTGAACAACAAATGGGAGCAAGGGGTAATGAGTTGCAAGGCTGGAGGGAAGGTGGGACTTTCTGAAGAAGGTGTTGGACAAACTAATTTGACATGTGGAAATGTTTGGAGAAAATATGTCAATTTCTTTACATGGCTCAAGGAGCCTCAGAAACCTTTTAAGATCCAGTTACTTACACTTTTTTTGTGTTTTAAGGGCCATGACACGGTGCCTGTGGGCATCAATCAAAACTGTGGCACCACTCTGCGTATTTCTGATTTGGCTGGGGACGGCAGCGATTCTCGATTTATTCTGGTCATATGACCTCTGGTGAACTGGAGAGCTCATTGTCGTAAGAGATAGGCATCTTGTGAATTCATGGGGTTGTTTGACGCATGTGACTCTCCTGGAGCAATTGCGGAGACCAGTAGTAATACATTTTAGAAGAACAAATGTGTTGTCAGAGAGTGGGCAGAACTCAGGTGAGTAGGACAAGGCCAACCATGTAGAAATCATAAAAATCGGACACTGGACAAGGCTGGGCAATGCGATTAGCAAAAATGAATAGTTCAAAAGGAGTCTATGTGTCCTTCTCTCATATTCACGTGCTTAGGTATTTTCTGGGTAGGTCTGTGGGCATCATTAACAGAAATTCTGTTATTTTGTAACTAACAGGCAAGGCTGCCACCAAATATGGAGAGGCTTTCGGCAAGGGGTGTGTTGAAAATGTAAACCTTGTAATTATATGTTTTAGGGGAGTGTGTTATAATGTATGTGTCCAATGAACTGTGTGGGTTTTAGATTTCTCTGTACAAGACAACCAATCATGTTTGGGGATGACTGTGTATCATTATCTGGGGGAGTATTGTATATAATGTGTTATTTGTGTGGTTCAGAGAAATCAGATTTAGTTTGACTCTTAGATGTCATCTAAGCCCGTTTCCCGGACGTTGTACAATACATTTTCTTTATGGACAAAAGGTGCACTTACTCATTTTAGAGGTGAGCCTAATTTGGGTAAAACGGCGGAGCTAAAGGTCCACGTCTACAGACTCCTGGCAAGTTCGCATCCACACTGGACTGCAAGGACACTCCTTAGCAAGCATTTCTGGAACTGCTTGCAAAGCATGTTCCATCACATCAAAATGTTAGCAACACATGATTCCACCATGCAATACCTTGTCCATAGATTGTATTGTGCAAAATGTCCTGCTCTAGAGCTGCAAAAATTAAATAACATTCTCGTACATAGAACACACCCAAAGTAAATATTTTGGAACTGAAGTTGACGTACAAAATTTGGTTACTTTAAAAAACCTCACAACACCAACGTACTTACAAACACATACAAAAAAAGGCAACATTTCAAAACACATTTGCTGAAATACCAAACAATGTATGTGTCTGTTGTTGCAGAAACTTTTATAAAAAGAGTAAGAAAATAGTAGATATGGCCAACAAAATACAGGAAAATGAGGAATCTCAATGGTACCAATTTGCTTATATCTAATAACAGAAAATAAATACAAAATAATTGACCCCTCAATATTTTGCACATACGGACATACAAGTATATAAAAAAAGAGTGTGCCCCTATCCGTTTTTCAAAGTTGAAGAAAAAAATAACTAATTTGGCTGCTCCACTTATTTGTGGAGACATTATCTCAGTCCTTCCTTGTCCTAACTTCTAGTTTGGGGCAATTGGGGGACAAAGAAACTTGGGGGAACCACTCACAATTCTTTTGAATGTAAATCCTTGATCATATACTGAATAAAGTGGTCAAAACCAACATACAAATATATTTTTAATATTGAGTGTACATAAAAGAAATGAATAATGTTCTGGTTAAACGGAAAATAAATCAAGAAGAGCATACAATACAGCAATTATTACAGTCAATAACAGGTGCAATTTTTGAAAAACAATTCAGTTGAAGTGTGAACAAAAATATAATACGGCTTCTATTGCCTAAATCACAATTGTCATTCAGTTATAATTCACTTTTAAGACTTGCTATTTCAAGAGAGAAAAGAAAAACACACTAAATGATTCAAAGTTAACCTAGACTCCATACATAAACAAAGTCAATAGTCCTTTGTAATAACTCTGGGGGTTTCTCAGCTGTCCCCCTGGTTTTATAATATGCAGTCTAGTATCTGGGTCTTGAAAGTACAAGATATCTTTGTCTTGCCTACATGAGATGGTCAGTGTCGACCACTATTGGGGAACTAGCGTAAAGTTCAAAATTTGACATTGGAGGTTCCCTTTATGTGTTCACGTTTCGGCAGGTAATGTAGAGATTTTCAACCACCTTCCTCAGGGCGTCCTATTTCTAGACCCTGTATCAAGTGTAAAAAGAAAAGGTGTGAGTGGACCTCGAAAGAAATGCTAGTAATGACTCAGCATGAATATACTAAGTACTAAACTCACGTTACCGGCTTTGTTTCCCGTCAGTCGGAAACTAGATCCCAAGTTCCGTGATCAGTCCAAGGTAGTAAAACAAAACGTGCTATTAGGGCTTTCAAGGCAGAAATGCATAGAGCATGGTGTATTTGTTGGACCTGCAGGCTTGATGGCGGCAATTCTGTTTAAGTAATTCTGTGAGAAATGTAAATAAAAGGGAGTGTCATTGGTTACTGAGCTCCCAGTGTCAAAAGGGTGAAACTTGTGGTGCTATGCTCAAAGAGACTTAGGTAAAATCACCTTGACTATTGGTGATCTAGGACTGGTAATCGTAGACCTGGAACGGCTGGCATATGTGGCCAATGTTGGATGATTTCCTCCACCCGTGTAAATAGCAGTGGCATATGTCCGTACCTGCATGTAGAGGAAAATCTCTTAATGTATTTATGGTGGCTTACGCAGAATGCATAAGAGGAAAATTTAAGTCACAGAGTCCTTGGATATGGATCTTACCTGTTCTCTTAGCATGGTGTCCCGAAGGGTCAAAATCGCTGCAAGTGCGGTGGAGGTTGTGGGGGTATCATTCTAAGTCAAGCCTTCACCTGGCCAATGTACCAGAAAAGAGAAAACATGAGAAAAAAGAAAACAAAGACTATAAGCCGCTGTACAGGAGGAGACCATGTTATACAGCATGTCCCCCCATTAGGTCAAAAGTATATTATGGTTCTAATGAGTAAAAGGCAAGGGGAGAGGGCAGAGAGCCTGTATCTAGCCGCTAGTGGCCATATCTCCATATTGAAATGGAATAACGTGGCATTCACTTGTGTGATGCAATCCAAATGTCTGGTTGTTCCAGAACGCGGGCTATCAAAGGAATGCGTCCCCTCAGGGGAGGAGTGCAGGAAAATAATGCTGTTCCTGATCAATCGCACTTCGCATGAACATACCTGCCCGTCCGCCGTCACTCTGTTACTCCAGTAGCCATTGTATGCCGAGGCGTCTTCACTGCGTTAAGGATCGCTGTTACGTACTGCTTCCTAGAAGCGGATACGTAGCCATGGAAATCACATAGTTTGTATGCAGTGTCTATTGGGTGGTAACCAGCTACGTGATGACGTAGTCAAACCGGGATGATTCTGCTGGCTGTGAGCATTGCCAGGAGTGTGGAAGGATGCTCAAAACTCATGGTGCTTGCTTGTTTACGCCGGAATTTAATGTTGTGATACTGGTAAGATGCACGACTTAACAGTAAAAAAAAAAATACAGAGTGTGTTTCTGAACTGATTTGGTAATAGGTCAAAAGATTGTGAATGCAGAACGTGGCTGAGGCCATACATACTGTGAAAATGTCAGGGCTCGGAGCAGGAACGACTGCAGTGCTGTGTTTTGAATTAAGAAACCGGGCAAGTCGAATTTGCAATTTTAGAGGCGCCGTCATATCTGCCATGGGTATACTGCAGGTTGTGCTTTGCTGTAGGGTTAAGGCAAGGTAAGAGCGCATGTATATGTGTGATCATAGTCAATGGGTGATTGGTTGAAAGAGCCTGTTTAAACCATGTTGATATGAATCCAGGTGGTGTATCCATCTGGATTCCCTGTAAAGTAAGCTCTGAGGTATATCAGGTCCTCTTTTCACTCCCTCCAGGACCCACCAGAGCAAATAGTTCGGAGTATGTTTAGCTTCCAGAAAGTGTGTCACTAGAGGTGCTGTCAGGACTTTGCACCTTATTCTAGATCGGTGTTCCCATATCCTGTAGTGGACTGCACGAGAAGTCTGGCCGACGTATCGCAGGCCACAGGGGCACTGGATACAGTAGATCACATTCTCACTCTTTCAGTTAATGAGATCCTTAAGGAACCATTCTCTGTGGCCTATTTTAAAAGATTTATGTTTGGTGGTAAATCTACATGCCACACAGTTCCCGCATGGATAATGTCCTTGCAGTGGTTGCAGAGTTCTTTGTCCCCTGTGTCTCAAGTATGGTTGAAAGAGGGAATGCACCAGATGTTCCTTAATGTTTTTCCCTCGTTTGTACGCAAAGCGAGGTGGTGGGTCCTCCGGTAAATTAAGCTGGGCTATGTGCCAGTGGTGAATGATGATTTTCTTCATCTGCGATGTGTGGGTCCCATGAGTGACTACACAGGTCAATCGGTCTGCAATATTGGTATTCATTGTGTCAGACGGTTGTAGCAAGGTATCCCTGTTGGTATTTAGTGCTCTTTTCACTATTTGGTCTAAAAGTGGTTTGGGATATCCTCTGGTTCTTAGTCTGGTGGATAAATATGTGGAGTGTTTTTTGAAGTCTTCTTTGGAAGTACAATTCCTACGAATAGGTAGGAATTGACCATAGGTCAAGTTATCTTTTGTGTGGGTTGGATGGTTGCTAGTATCGTATAGCAATGTGTTCCGGTCTGTGGGTTTACGATGCAGGACACATTCCAGGACTCCATCTTTATGTCTAATTATCAGATCCAAGAGTGGAATTTGATTGATACTGTGTTCAATGGTAAACTGGATATCTGGGTTACATGTATTCAGCCATTCCCAAAATTGTAGAATATGGTTCAGTTCTCCCTTCCATACAAAGATTACATCATCGATGTCTGTGCCAGTGACTGACCTGGTCACGCATGGGTTGAGGGGGGAGAACACATGTTGTTCTTCAAAGTTGGCCATATATAGTATCGCCATACTAGGGGCAAAGACAGCCCCCATCGCCGTCCCCTTTATTTGTAAGTACATTTGACCATCAAATGTGAAGAAGTTCTTTCTTAGGGCAATGGACATTAGTTCCAAAATGAAGTTGGTGGGTACCCGTTGTTGTAAAGTGTTCCTCGTGAGCCAATCGTGTACGCATTCTATGGCCGCTTCTTGCGATATGTTAGAATACAGAGACTTAATGTCCATGGTCACTAGAAACTGTGTTTGAGGGTCAAAAGGTTTGTCCTCCAAAATGGTTATTGTATGTGTTGTGTCTCTTAAGTATGTGGTGGTTTGCATGCTCAGATGTTGTTGGAAGGTGTCTACAAACTTACAGAGGAGCTCCAAGATGGAGCCACAACCTGACACTATTGGTCTTCCCAGTGGTATCAGGGGGTCTTTGTGAATTTTAGGCAGAACATAGAAGCAGGGAGTTCTCCCTCCTTTCTGGATCAGGTATTCTGCTTCTTTGTACTGACATACAAAGCTTTACGCCAACCAAAAGCCCTACAGGCTGGCCATATGCCTGTACGGCCAGACCCCTCAGGAATCCCGCCAATGGAGGGGCAGATCTCTTCTTCCCTGGGGGGCAACATTGAGGATCTGGTCCCATTTTGCAAACCCTGGGAAGCAGTAAGGAGCACTAAGCCCACAGGGAAAAGGTTGTGGGGGTGAGGGGCCAGTTGCAGTAAACCCGGCTGGCCTGGATCCACGTTGGAGCTTTTCCCACCAGGGTGGGATGGGAACCCTGTTGGGAGCTCCCTGGGATGACCCCTGTGCTTTGGGATGTCGACCCACATGGGAGACAGATGCCCAAACCCAGCGGCAGCACCCCCACCTGTTCTAGAGCCCTGGCTGGGCTATGTTAGAGCGTTTCCCTGCAGGGAGGGGTGGGAACCCTGTGGGGGCTCACTGAGACCACCGCTGGGCTTTGGGTTGGTCGATCCACATGGGAGACAGGTGCCAGCAACACCCTGACTGTCCTGGATCTCTGGTCAATGCTGCCTTACAGCTTTTCCCTCCGGGGAGGACGTCACATGACCACCTATGAGATGGGGGCATCGACCCATGTGCGAGGCAGTCACCCAAGGCCGGGGGAAGCACCCCTAGTCATCCTAGAGATCTGGCTGGGCTGTATTACAGCTTTTGCCCTCCGGGGAGCGATGGGGACCCTGTGGGGGCTCACTGGGCCTGGGGACAGGTGATCCAAATGGGAGACAGGTGACCTAGGATGGGGTAGTACCCTCAGCTGTCCTGGAGCCCTGGCTATGCTGCGTTAAAGCTTTTCCCCCTGGGGATGGATGGGGTCCCTGCCAGGTTGTCTGATGACCGTCGCTGGCTGGGGGGCAGTCTACCCACATGCAAGGCAGACTCCCAATGCTGGGAGCAGTACTCCTGGCTGTCCTGGAGCTCTGGCCATGCCGTATTACAGCTTTGCCCTCCAGGGAAGGATGGTGACCCTGCCGGGGCTCCCTGGTACCGCCCCTGGACCTGTGGATGTTTGAACCACAATTGAGACAGACACCCAAGGCCGGGGGCAGCCCACCTAGCCATCCTGGAGCTCTTGCCATGCAGTGTTACAGCTTTTCCATCTGGGGATGGATGGTAACCCTGCCAGGACTCCCTGGGACTGCTGCTGGACTTGGGGACGTTCGACCCACATAGAGAAAGGCTCCCAAGGCTGGGGCCATCACCCCCGACCATCCTGGAGCTCTTGCTGTGTTACAGCTTTTCCCTCCAGGAATGGATGATGCCCCTGCTAGGACTCCCTTGGACTGCCGCTGGACTTGGGGACATTCAAATCACATGGACGATGGATGCCCAAGGCCAGGGACATCACCACCAGCTGTCCTGGAGCTCTGGTTGGGCTGCCTTACAGCTTTTCTCTTCGGGTAGGGATGGGGAAACTGCCAGGGCTCCCTGGCACTGCTGCTGGACTTGTGGTTGGTCGACACACTGGAGACAGGCGCCCAAGACTGGGGGCAGCACCCCCGACCAACCTGGGGCTCTGGCTGGGTTGCACTACAGCTATTCCATCTGGGGAGGGATGTGGACCTTGCCCGGGCTCCATGAGACCGCTGCTGGGCTTGGGGACGATCAACCAACATGGGAGGCATGCGCCCAAGGCCCGGTGCAGCAGCTCTGGCCATCCTGGACCTGTGGCTGGGCTGCGCTAAAGCTTTTCCCTCCAGTGCAGGATGGAGACACTGCCAGGTCACCCCATTGCTGCTGCTGGACTTGTGGATGGTCGACCTGCATGACACAGGCAGCCAAGGCTGGAGGAAGCACTCATAGCCATCCTGGAGCTCTGGCTGACTGCATAACAGCTTTTCCCTTCAGGGAGTTATGAGGACCCTCCCAGGGCTCCCTGAGACCATGGCTGTACTTTTGGATGGTCGACTCACACTGGAGACAGGTGCCCAAGGCTGGGGGCAGCACACCCAGCCCCCTAGAGCTCTTGGCGTGCCGTGCTACAGATCCTCCCACCAGCGTGGAAGGATGGTGACTCTGCCAGGACTCCCCGGGACTGCCGCTGGACTTGGGGACGGTCGACCCACATGGAGACAGGCACCAAAGGCTGGGCACATCAACCCTGGCCATGCTGGAGCTCTTGCCGTGCCGTGTTACAGCTTTTCCCTCCAGGGATGGGTAGCGTACCTGCCAGGACTCCCCGTTACTGCTGCTCAACGTGGGGAAGGTCAACCCACATGGGAGATGGGCTCCCAAGACTGGAGGCATCACCCCCAACCGTCCTGGAGCTCTGGCTGCGCTACAGCTTTTCCCTTGAGGGGTGGATGGTGACTCTGCTGGGGCTCCCCGGGACTTCTGCTGGACTTGGGGATCGTCAACCCAGATTGGAGACAGGCGCCCCAGGGCGGCTGGAGGTGATGTCACTGGCCTTGGGCATCCATCTCCTATGTGGGTCTACCTTCTCCAAGCAAGGAAGCAGTCCTAGGTTGCCCTGGCAGGGTTCCCATCCACTTCCGCAGGGAGAAGCTATGACGCAGGCCAGCCAGAGCTCCAGGATAGTCGGGGGTGATGTCCCGTCCTTGGGTGGCTGTCTCCCATGTGGGTCACCATCACAAAGTGCAGCGGCAGTCTCAGGGAGCCCCAGCAGGGTCCCCATCCCTTCCGAGAGGAAAATTCTGTAATTCTACAGGGGCCTCTGGACAGGTGGGTCCTCCCCAAGCCCAAGCCTAAATCAATCTAATTTGGGGACAGGAATTGTGTTGTGGCTTCTGAACACAATCCTAACGCCAGTGATAAGCGTTGGACAGCAAAGTATCGGTGGCCACGCTCTAACTTGCCTACAAATGGGTAAGATTATGAAAGGGCTGGTAACGGTAAGGTTGGGATAGTAAGAGAAAGACCCCCACTCAAGATATGTTTTTACTGGACTCCAAATCTAAGTCAGGTTTGGCTACTGTGACTAACTACGTGGTTGGGGAGGGGACCGTTGCCAAACCAACTTTTGGTCCAGATGGGGCCAATCTCAGACTAATAAAGCCTGGACGACTTGTGAAGCTCAAAGAGATACACACTACGGCCGGGAGTCAGTTCCTGAATAGGTCAACTTAGCTCCGACTATGGGCAATGATCCCCTGGTTGTCAACTATCATTTCTGCCGACATCATTGAGTTCGAACTGCTTAAGTGAGACACCAGCACCAACTGGGTCTTATTATGTTTTGCCTCCCCTGGAGTGGCATCCTTATTGTGTTCTAGTGTTGATGCTTTGGATGCTTTAGAGTTGAAATTGCTAGTGTGTGGTACGAAGTGTGAAACTCCTGTGCAACCTACTATTGACCCTTCCGAGCAGTATTATAGCGGGCTGGCAAATCAGAGACAAATTCAGGGGTCTAGGGCTTTAGGTTATCCCTCAGCCATACAGACGTCCCATACACGCCCCTTCTCAGGCCACGAAGAGGTAGTGGGGGTACCGCCTAAATATATAAAAGCGGCCCACAACACATTGGTGGGACGTGACTGACTGCTCAGGATTGTTAGTTGGAACACACGGGGCATAGTCATCTACTGCATCCTGATGGGTCCATACATACCCTGACCAACTATGATGTATTTTTATTGCAGGAGACTTGGCTTGATTGTCCTGTACAGATAGAGGGCTTCCACCTATACAAAACTTTTCCCAATAAAGGCCCCATGCGAAGGCCCTTTGGTGGACTAACTATGGGAATAAGCCAGCATTTAAACTCACAAGAGTTGTGGAAGTCATTGGACGGTGGTAATATTCAAGGTGTAGAGATTTGGTCTAGCACAGAGCTTGACTCTTGGAGGTTGTTGGTTATTAATCTGTATATTTCCCGAGTACTAAAAGTATGGATGTAATTTATACATCGCTAGAGGAAATTCTAGCTGTAAATACCACGAACCATGGGGAAGAGGGTTTGGTACTACACAGGGGGGATTTGCAGTTTGCGGAATACTGTAATGTTGCAAAACACAGTGAAATGTTACAAGGAGAACATTGATTAACTATTTGAGGCAGTGGGACCTCACCTTGCTGAACAACAGAACCATGGGGGACAACCCAGGACACTATACCTGAGTTGGGAATACATGTAGGGCTACCCAAGATAACTTTTCTGGAAACAATTCTTGCCTTCTGGCTGTAGGAGAGCTTAGAGTTGTAACCTGTAATAATAGTGATCATGATATGTTGACCCGGACTGTTAAACCGAGGGACACACATTTGAAGCAAGGGGACACTTGTGGGTGTTCGTGACTGCAGTCCACCACACTGGGAACCATATATGTTGGACCAGCATGAATTTACAAAAGGTGGGAGCATTAGTTAATGCGTTAAGTGGAGTAGACCTAGATTCCCTTGGCGTCCTCAGTTGTAATGAGATTGGGGCTTGGCTTAAGCATCTTGTGTCTAAAACTGGCAAATGCCTTAAGTGGCGATTGTTGATCAGCAATCAATCCTACAATAAATTTGAACAGGATATACAGGACAGCAAGTGTAGAATGCGTAGATAAATTAGAGCTGTACAAGTGGCTAATGGGTCGACTTTGGAGAAATAGTTGGATAAGAAACATTAAGAATAATTATAGGGGCTAGCTCAAGTGCTGGAAGTGTTAAATAAATAATATACACTAGCAAAACATGATTACACTGCTTAGGAAAGGTAACCCTAAGGATAGCTGGTCCCTGCTGACCAAAGCTAAAGGATACAGTCAGGAAATGATCCCTAATCCCATTCAGGATTCAGAGTGGCTTAACCACTTTAAGGGGGATAGTGACACCCCCTACTGTTTCCCACCCTCAATTTTTGATCAGCGGTTGGCCCCTGACCTTTAGTGAGTAAGACATTGAAAGTAAAATTGGGAAACTCAATAATGCCAGGGCACCAGGACCTAATGGCCTGGAGAATGTAGTCCTGAAACAGAATCCTAAAATGTGGGCATCCATTCTGAAAATTCTCTTTGATAAAGTATGTTTTTCCCAGGTGATACCAACATCTTTGCAACATGCTGTGTTAATATCTGTTTACAAAAAGGGGACTTTGCCATGCTGGCTAATTACAGACTGTTATCGCTTTCAGACTCCACTGGAAACAAGTTTTTGCTTCTTTTGTGTTAGGGGCATTGCAACACTGGGTGGACAAAGCCAATATTCTAAGCTTCACCCAGACAGGCTTTCGTCCGGGATGTTGCTCCTCACATAACATTAGGTTCATGGACACTCTGTTTAGAGAAGCTATGTTGCCTGGGGGGGGGGCTACTTTGTATTCCATCTTTGTGGACTTTGGGTGACTTTTGACGGAATGTTCCATGAGAAGTTATGGGGTAAGATGGAACGATGGGCGTGCCCACTGTGGCTCATTAGTATACTCAAAGGCCTTCATTACGACACACTGATACAGGTGCATCTAGATGAGCAGGGTAGACTAACTACTCCAGTGCGGACCTATATGGGGGTTAAACTAGGCTGCACCCTAGCACCATTGTTGTACGACATATATGTATGTCAGACCTCCCACAGCTCTTCAATCAGGCAATCGGTTGTTGCCCCAAAGTTGGGGGCGGACTGTACCTTATATGTTGTACGCAGATGATCTTGTACTGTTTAATTATACATTCAGTGGAGCAAAGGCAATGCTTGATAGATTGGTGGAATATACCGTGGCAAATGACCTATGTATTAACATGGACAAAGCCAATGTCATGGTGATTGCACCTAAGAAGATCAAATGCCCAGACTTTGCCACCAGCTTGGATGTGCTGGCGAAGGCGGAAAAGTACCCTTACCCAGGACTGGAAATGAGTTCGTCCAGAACCCATTCCCATATAAAAGAAGTGAAAAGCACAAAGGCAAAACGTTTGACTTATCTAATACGAAAGTTTGCTAATCGCACCGCAGGCTACTCACTCGAAGGGATCATGACCCTGTATAGACAGTGCCTGTTTCCAATGGTATTATATGGCCTCAATGCCTTTGCCATCTCCAAAATTCTGTGGTTTGACAAACTCGAGGGTTACTTTTGGAAGAGGACATTCAAATACGGGACCACGACTCTGACTGAGTTCCTTGGAACTAGGCCTTGTATCACTGAAAGGCCAGGCAATGATTAACCAGGGGATGTTGCACCTAGAAAGTAATGCCAGCCCAAAATGCCAAATGCTTACTTTGATGGAACGCTTATGGGGTGGGGGATGTCTCCCAAAGGAAAGGAATTTGATAATCTAATTGCCCAACTTTACGAGAACATTAGCTGGACACTAGAATTTAAATGCAGTACCAGTCTCAAAATTTTGCAAAATTGCAACAATGGGACTGGGCTAAGAATTACACTCATCTCCAAATTGAGCACTTATGCAAAGGTCTTAAATGTCACTCACTCATACCTTACAATGCAAAGATATTTGAGACAGTGCCCTAGCCAAGTGCGAGATGGTTAATACTTAGATTAAGGATTAACCAATTTCATTTGTTGGGGTCCTGTGGGGCCCAGTATAACACCCCGTTGCAGGATAGGACTTGTCATATCTGTAATAGTCAGGACCTGCTTGAGACTGCTAAAAATCTATTTACTTATTGCTCACATCTAGGTCCTGCTATTATGACCACAATGGGCGGCCTTGTGCACAGCTATAAATCTATAAAGCTGGACCCATTTTGGGAATTTTTGTCTCAATGTGGAGAGTGAAAGAGTACAGTTAGCCTTGTACAGATTGTGGTACATTATTAAGAAATTGTTACCCAGGGACTATTGTGGGATCAGCCCGTGTGAGTCTTTAAAGAAAATATTGATGACGTGGATTCCTTGGAAGCAATATTAATTAACTAATTTTAATTTCACAGTTGATCTGACTAGTGCATTTTAATATTTATAATATTAAAGTTTATCAAGATTACATTTTTTTTTTAAATGTATGGTTATACAGTAGCCAAGAAATTGCTTAAGGAATCCCGCTCAATATTTTTAACCGACAGCCTTGCGTTGGACGATCAGTACTGTTGTACTATCACCAGCTGGTATAAGATTTGTTTATATGAGGTCGACCTTAAGATTATAGACTACAAGTGGGAATGAGTGGTCTGCCTGTTTATTTGAATGAATTGCACCATGCCGTGTTTGTAATATAGATCATGTGATGCATTACCTTGTATTTTAAGTCATATTGTTGATCTTTTTTTATTCTTATGTGTATAATGTTTTTTTGATGTTTCTAATTTGTAAACGTTTCAGAACTATATACAAATTAAATTAAAATAATTTTTTTTTTAAATAGTAATGCAGCACAGCCAGAGCTCCAGGATGGTCAGGGGTGATGCCCCTGCCTTTAGGCAACTGACGCTCATGTGGGTTGACCATCCACAAGCCCAGCAGTGGTTCCAGGGAGCCCCAGGAGGGCACCCATCTCCGATGTGGGTCGACCATTCCCCAAGAGAGCCAGCCAAGGCCAGGGACATCACCCTCCACCATCCAACAACCGGGTTATTCGTTACTTGTTTTCTTTGCTTTTTAGAATTCCAATTATACAGTCTTATATTTACTTTTTTGTGCTTATAGCTGGAATGAGTTTCTTCCGGTCTGTAATGGGGCTGGGCAGCCTCCAGCTTCTCCCATTTCCCCCGGTAGCTTTGTGTATGCAGGGGAAGGTGGCAGGGCTCATCTCTCTATCGGGTATGCTTTCTTGGTCCTTCTCAGTCTTCGGCTTCTCGTTCTCAGTTCTTCATGGGGTACCTGCCATACACTGGCTCGAATGATCAGAAGCTATCGATGCTTCCCGTAATGGTGATCTTGGTATCATTGTTTGGGCATCTTGCTCACCACGCTGCACTTGTGGTCATGCCACCACTTGATATCTCAGTCCTTCTTTCCTCCTTACAATGCTTTCTTTGCATCTGCACATGTGGGCCTCTGGCATTTCGTACTGGCGTGCTCTGCCTCGTTGAAAGTCACAGGCTCAGCAACTCACCTTCCCTCCACCTCCATAAGGCATGATGATTTCAAGGCGCATCCCATGCACACAAAGCTCTCCTCCTCCTCCTCCTCCTCTCATCAGACTACTCCGAGTTAAATATATGTCTCCTGTTAAAGAGACAACTTCCTCTTCTTTTCCACATGGGTTTCTTTTTGCCTTGCCGTCAGCCAATTAAAAAGATGTTCCAATATGCTTTATAATAGGCAGTCTCATGTTTGTGGCTATAGTAGGTGGTTTAAGGAATTCCTAACAGGAATGGGAGTCCTTGTCCCCAAAGGGGGAGTCTCTCCCAGTGAGGTCCAGCTTGTCTTGACCCTTAGGAGAGTCTTGCGGAGCGCATCCCCCTAGTCTCATAAGGTGAGTCTACCCCTTGAGGAGAAGGAACGATTAACTGTGATTAGTCACAGCACATATAAAAGTAACCAATAATCCCAAGTGTAAAAGACTAGGGTGATACAAAAGTATCCCCATTGCACTGCGTTGTAAGATGCTGTGTGCAATGTTAAAAAGTTAAAAAAAGTAAATGACAAAAGGGGAAATATAGTTGATAATCTGACGGACTGATCACCAGGCGTTAAGGACAGGACCCGCAAAGGGACTTTGACGCTAATAATGGTACCGCAATTAGCGGTACCGTTATTAGCGCCTTCCCCATTCCCATTGAGCCCTATGGGGGCTCAAATGGGAATGGGGAAGGGCCCTGGTGAATGGGGAATTACCGCCCCTGCCAACCTTGGAATGGGGCGGTAATAGCTCCATTCACCAGGGCGGAGTCGGTATAGGTTTGGAGGCAGCCATGGCGCTAATAGCGCCATGGTTACCTCCAAACTCGTAATGACCGCCAATGTCATTGTAGAGCGTTCACACAAGTGGTGTCCTACACTTGAAGTGTATTTCTGATTGAAAGCACAACCTAAGTGCATGCTAAGGTACACAACACCTACATATTTTACATAAAAGGCTGACATATCAGAAACATGTTAGGTAAGTTGAGCCTTTGAAATACATACAAAACATACTTCTTTGAAGCTGATTTCTTCAACATTGTATTGGTTCATAAAGAGGGGTAATCAGACTCATCTTTATGTTTTTTCTCGATTCATTGAATACTGATTTGTATAAAGGGGATTTATCTGGCACATTCATTGACAGTGACAGGAAAGGCTAAATGTTGAACTATGTTATGAGATACTTGGATACAATTAAATATCAGTAAACATTCATTAGTGGCACAGTTTACCGACATTGTTTGTTAATAAGGGATAGAATGCTTCTCCGATTTACATATTTGATTTACAAATTCTGATGTAGATCACCAGCTCAAACTTAGAAACAGAATGGTATTCTTCTAAAAGATGTCTCAAAGACCCGAACACATGTTGCTTTCCTGAAACTCAAAAGATTGCTCAGATTTTCAGTAATATCTTTTACTGCTTCTCGTGAAAGACTGCAAAGCATTTTTATTAGAAAAATGGTCAGGCGTTTTGAAATCGTAATGGTTTCTTCCCTGGGCCCTGAGCAATTTCCCATTTAATTTCAGACAATCAACACTCAATGACCTCTCTACCTGCCCAATTCCAAAGGAGAACCGCTTTAGAAAGTGGTTGCATCTGAAACACACTTTTCCACCCAGTGCCCATTATTTGCTTGGATTAAATGGCAGAGTAGATTTGCTGTTCAATTCTTTCTGATGATTTCCAAGTCCTTTGTTATCATGGCTTGAATTCCAATTATGATTAGCTGTTCAGTCCTGAGCGGCAGGTTCTGCAATGTCAGAGTGTTCATTTTAAGAGGAATTTCATGATACATCCATCCAAGGAATCTGATTTCCTACAATGTGGGGAGGTGTCTCATATTAAGAACTCGTGCTTCGCATGCCTAGACCTGCTCTTTTATTTTCTAGTCAGGTATGGAAATGCAAGTATTGTGATTCAGAAAAAAATATGCTGACATGTTTTCATAACCTTTGCTCTTAATCTTACCTGCATTTGCCGAGGTGAGGTGTTTCTCATGGACACACATATACCAAGATGACAGGGGTAGAGGAAAGATCATCAAATTACTTAAGCCCCCAGAGCCAGGTGAGTGCAGCCGCCTACATTTTGGCCTCCAATTCCACCCATCTGGTGGTTTCCGTGGTCCCCTGCCCCCCTCGATAGCCCATCCGCCTCCCTCTCCCTCCCCGCATCCATTTCCTGATTCCCTGGCCCTCCCCGCCTCCCGCTCCCG
This sequence comes from Ambystoma mexicanum, assembly GCF_040938575.1. Taxonomy (NCBI): domain Eukaryota; kingdom Metazoa; phylum Chordata; class Amphibia; order Caudata; family Ambystomatidae; genus Ambystoma; species Ambystoma mexicanum. The sequence goes on along the minus strand of NC_090932.1, from coordinate 656,918,346 downwards.
CCCACCCCCTCCCATTGGTCAATCCACCTCACGCTCGGAGCCTAACGACTCGCGTGCCTGCCCCGACTCCCTTAGCCCCCAGAGCCAGGTGAGTGCAGCCGCCTACATTTTGGCCTCCAATTCCACCCATCTGGTGGTTTCCGTGGTCCCCTGCCCCCCTCGATAGCCCATCCGCCTCCCTCTCCCTCCCCGCATCCATTTCCTGATTCCCCGGCCCTCCCCGCCTCCCGCTCCCGCCCACCCCCTCCCATTGGTCAATCCACCTCACGCTCGGAGCCTAACGACTCGCGTGCCTGCCCCGGCTCCCTTAGCCCCCAGAGCCAGGTGAGTGCAGCCGCCTACATTTTGGCCTCCAATTCCGCCCATCTGGTGGTTTCCGTGGTCCCCTGCCCCCCTCGATAGCCCATCCGCCTCCCTCTCCCTCCCCGCATCCATTTCCTGATTCCCCGGCCCTCCCCGCCTCCCGCTCCCGCCCACCCCCTCCCATTGGTCAATCCACCTCACGCTCGGAGCCTAACGACTCGCGTGCCTGCCCCGGCTCCCTTAGCCCCCAGAGCCAGGTGAGTGCAGCCGCCTACATTTTGGCCTCCAATTCCGCCCATCTGGTGGTTTCCGTGGTCCCCTGCCCCCCTCGATAGCCCATCCGCCTCCCTCTCCCTCCCCGCATCCATTTCCTGATTCCCCGGCCCTCCCCGCCTCCCGCTCCCGCCCACCCCCTCCCATTGGTCAATCCACCTCACGCTCGGAGCCTAACAACTCGCGTGCCTGCCCAGGCTCCCTTAGCCCCCAGAGCCAGGTGAGTGCAGCCGCCTACATTTTGGCCTCCAATTCCGCCCATCTGCGGTTTCCGTGGTCCCCTGCCCCCCTCGATAGCCCATCCGCCTCCCTCTCCCTCCCCGCATCCATTTCCTGATTCCCCGGCCCTCCCCGCCTCCAGCTCCCGCCCACCCCCTCCCATTGGTCAATCCACCTCACGCTCGGAGCCTAACGACTCGCGTGCCTGCCCCGGCTCCCTTAGCCCCCAGAGCCAGGTGAGTGCAGCCGCCTACATTTTGGCCTCCAATTCCGCCCATCTGGTGGTTTCCGTGGTCCCCTGCCCCCCTCGATAGCCCATCTGCCTCCCTCTCCCTCCCCGCATCCATTTCCTGATTCCCCGGCCCTCCCCGCCTCCCGCTCCCGCCCACCCCCTCCCATTGGTCAATCCACCTCACGCTCGGAGCCTAACGACTCGCGTGCCTGCCCCGGCTCCCTTAGCCCCCAGAGCCAGGTGAGTGCAGCCGCCTACATTTTGGCCTCCAATTCCGCCCATCTGGTGGTTTCCGTGGTCCCCTGCCCCCCTCGATAGCCCATCCGCCTCCCTCTCCCTCCCCGCATCCATTTCCTGATTCCCCGGCCCTCCCCGCCTCCCGCTCCCGCCCACCCCCTCCCATTGGTCAATCCACCTCACGCTCGGAGCCTAACGACTCGCGTGCCTGCCCCGGCTCCCTTAGCCCCCAGAGCCAGGTGAGTGCAGCCGCCTACATTTTGGCCTCCAATTCCACCCATCTGGTGGTTTCCGTGGTCCCCTGCCCCCCTCGATAGCCCATCCGCCTCCCTCTCCCTCCCCGCATCCATTTCCTGATTCCCTGGCCCTCCCCGCCTCCCGCTCCCGCCCACCCCCTCCCATTGGTCAATCCACCTCACGCTCGGAGCCTAACGACTCGCGTGCCTGCCCCGGCTCCCTTAGCCCCCAGAGCCAGGTGAGTGCAGCCGCCTACATTTTGGCCTCCAATTCCGCCCATCTGGTGGTTTCCGTGGTCCCCTGCCCCCCTCGATAGCCCATCCGCCTCCCTCTCCCTCCCCGCATCCATTTCCTGATTCCCCGGCCCTCCCCGCCTCCCGCTCCCGCCCACCCCCTCCCATTGGTCACATCAAGAGGACTTCCACTCATAGCCAATCTCCCCAGGGCAGCCCCTGCCCGGCAGCCCCATCGGCTAAGGACCCCAAGGCAAAGGACGGCTCCAACTGGACGGCTCCAGATCGTATCTGCAGGTATCCGCAGGAGAAGCAAGAAGCCAACAACAAGTAAGTGTGGCAAGGGCAGGGCCAGAAGCAACTACTTCAGGCCATACTACCCTACCACCCCTCGAACTCAGCATCAATCCCTCTATAGTCAAACTCGGAATCCCAGCATTGCATTGTTCCCAATTACATTTTTGAAGTGTCCCAATCGCATTCAGGCGCTGCGTCCAATAGCCTCTCCGAGGAAAGCTGCTTTTAGAAATGTTCCCAATTGCATTCTGAAGTTGCGCGCAAACGCCTCCCTGAGAAAAGTTGCATCTAGAAGTGTCCCCAATTGCATTAGCAGTGTTCCCAATTTGAATTTAGGTGCTGCGCCCAATAGCCCTTGAGGAAAGTTTCATTTAGAAGTGTCCCCAACTGCATATAGAAGTGTTCTCAATCGCATCTAGAAGTGTTCCCAACTGCATTCTTGAAGCGTTCCCAACTGCATTCTTGAAGTGTTCCCAACTGCATTCTTGAAGTGTTCCCAACTGCATTCTTGAAGTGTTCCCAACTGCATTCTTGAAGTGTTCCCAACTGCATTCTTGAAGTGTTCCCAACTGCATTCTTGAAGTGTTCCCAACTACATTCTTGAAGTGTTCCCAATTGCATTCTTGAAGTGTTCCCAATTCATTCTCGAAGTGTTCCCAATTGCATTTTGAAGTGTTCCCAATTACATTTAGGTGCTGCGTCCAATAGCCTCTCTAAGGAAAGCTGCATTTAGAAGTGTTCTCAACTACATTTAGAAGTGTCCCCAATTGCTTTTACTAGTGTTACAAATTGCATTCAGGTGTTGCGCCCAATACCCTCTCCGATGAAAGCTGCATTTAGAAGTGTTCTCAACTACATTTAGAAGTGTCCCCAATTGCTTTTACTAGTGTTACAAATTGCATTCAGGTGTTGCGCCCAATTGTCTCTCTGAGGAAAGTTGCATTTAGAAGTGTTCTCAACTGCAATTAGAAGTGTCCCCAATTGCTTTTACTAGTGTTACAAATTGCATTTAGGTGTTGCGCCCAATTGTCTCTCTGACCAAAGTTGCATTTAGAAGTGTTCTCAACTGCATTTAGAAGTGTTACAAATTGCATTTAGGTGTTGCGCCCAATAGTCTCTCTGAGGAAAGTTGCATTTAGAAGTGTTCCCAATAGGATTCTGAAGTTTAGGCGCTGCGTCCAATAGCCTCTCTGAGGAAAGTCGCATTTAGTAGTGTTCCCAATTGCATTAGTAGTGTCCCAATCGCTTACCACTGTACCCTGTATATTATTGAATCTAAAACTGTGACTAATAATCTGACTCCCCCTCTAAGCAAATAGAATCTAGAGGCTGACCGAATATCCTCCCGGGGTCAAACAATCTTAGAAGTGTACCCAATAAACTAACACAATCTCTATCTACAACTGTAACTAGAAAAGCACCAAGTAAACCTAAGACCATCTTCGAGCAGTTGAACCTTGAAGCGTACCTAAAAGCGTGTCATCACCGATCTTAGAACTACAATCAGAAAACCCTCCTAAAGCATCCTTTAAGCTTACACCAATCATGAGTGCACCCACTCCACCAGAATCAGTCAGAAACATCTCCCATGGACCACCCCCTTCCTCCGATCAGTCTTCCTTCCCATCCCGCCCCCCCGAAACCCCCGCACCCGCTCCCTCTCGCCCTGCCTTTCCCCTCTCCAAACACCAAGCCAGGGGAGAACGATGGCGAACCACCCACCCTAAAACCACTCTTCCCCTGAACCCCACTCCCGACCCACCAGCACTCCCCCTCTCCAAACACCAAGCCAGGGGAGCACGATGGCGAACCACCCACCCTAAATCCACTCTTCCCCTGAACCCCACTCCCGACCCACCAGCACTCCCCATACCCGCTCCCATCACTACCATACCTAGCACACCCCACCCTGCAATCACCCACCTCCCGCCCTCCCCTCATACCCCTGCCATCACCAACCTCCCGCCCTCCCCTCATACACCTGCCACCCTCCCCCCCCGACCACACCGTTTCCCCTCCCTAATAACTGCACGGCTAGCCCTAGCAAGAACCGAAGCTGCCTCCTGCTCACCCTCCGACCCCCCTACTCTCTCCCACACACCAGTCGCAACAAAGAAACTAAAGAGGAAACGTTCTTGGTCCCCCTCAACCTCCCAGCACTCCTCGCCTCCCCTGGCTCGACCCATCACCTCCATCCCGCAATCCCCTCCTTCCCCCGTCGCTTCTCCCTACCTGAAACCTCTCTCCCTCGATTTCTCATCAACTCCAACTGAAACTCCTAACCGCCAACATCCCTCTTTCAAACCCCCCAATCAAAACCCGACCATCCTATCACACACTGCCTCCCAACCCCTCCCGAACCCTGCCAATCTCACTGCTCGCCCACTATTCCCATCTATCACCACCCACCCGACCCCTTTCTGTCCACACCCCCCTCCACCACCCCGTCCCGCTCCAGCACCGAGACCATCCTTAGCTGCCGGTGTGAACTGCATCCTATTTAACGCCCGATCGGTAGCAAAAAACAGACATTCCATCTTTGACCTCCTCTCCTCTGCCACACCAGACCTAGTTTTCATCACCGAAACCTGGTTCTCTGATGACTTGGGCCCAATCGCTAATGAAGCTTTTCCTCCGGACTACTCCCTCATCCCACTGAACCGCACGTCCAGGGGAGGTGGGATAGCATTCGTCTTCAAATCCATCTTCCGCGCCTCAATCATCGACAACCAACCCTCCATTCCATCCTGCGAATCGCTCCTTGTTAAACTATCCCTCTCCCTTTCACTCTCGTACAGCTTCCTAATAATCTACAGGCCCCCTGGCTATGATAGACACTTCACAAACAACCTTTGCGACTCCATCTCCACCCTCCAACTAAACCATCCCAACCTCACCCTTCTTGGAGACTTCAACATATGGCTCGACATCCCCACCAACCCCATGACATACTCCCTGATTGACGGTTTAGATGCAATTAATCTCCAACCCCACATAAACGGCCCGACTCATTATAAAGGACACACTCTTGATGCCATCTTCAGCTCCAACACCCTGATTCATCTAATGCCGCCCACACCTATCATCTGGTCCGACCACTTCATTCTCTCGTTCGCCATCCACTCACCTGAACTCCTTCCCATACTCGTATCTGAACCTCCGAACATTCGCAAAAGCTGGAAGAAACTAATAATCACCCTGGACCTAGCCGAGGCACTCCTCCAGTCCCCACAACCTACCTGCCATCTCAACAATCAACTAACCCCTGAGGCCTTTGATTCATGGCTCAACTCATCCCTGATGCGCCTGACCCCCTCGTGCAAACCATCAACCCAACTTGGCCTTTTCCCCAGATGGTTCACTCCTGAGCTAAAAAACACTAAACGACATTACAAATACCTAGAACGCAAATGGCATAAAGAGAAAACCCAAGACAGCAGGACCACCTTGGCACAACACCTGTACCAGTACAAAGCCGAAATCCGGAAAGCAAAAAAAACCCACTACAACTCACGAATCCTAAACTGCAAAAACCCATGCAAAGAACTTCACAAAATTATCTCTGAATTCACCAAACCGGCATGCAACACAACCATCCCGACCGCGTCACAATCACTATGTGACTCACTCTCCCTCCATTTCTACTCAACGGCCATTGAAAGGACAAAATCTCTGACCACCAAACAGGCTCTCTTACAACCACCAGGCAATCCTCAGCCCGTACCAGCCAGTCCCCCAACTACGACCACTACGCAACCAACTTTCGAATCCTTCAGTCCAATATCACCAGAACAATTTCTCAAACTCCTATCCGACCGCAAGCCATCTGGATCACCACTAGACCTTTGCCCAGCCACAACCCTTAAAGAAATCTTTGCCTCCACCTGCGCAGGAGAACACGCAAGATCCATCATAAACGCCTCCCTTTCCTCCGGTATCTTTCCAGATGCATTCAAATTAGTGTACGTCAAACCTCTGATTAAAAAACCCTCACTCGACCCTCTCGAACCAAAAAACTACCGCCCCATCTCTAACACCAGGTTCCTTGCAAAACTCATTGACCGAACAGCCTACTCCCAACTAAACGCCTTTGTTGAAGCCAACAATCTCCTAGACCCCGCCCAATCAGGATTCAGATCTTGCCATGGAACTGAAACCACCCTAACCTCGATCTGGGATGACCTAAAAATGACTGCTGACTCTGCAGGATGCGCCGCACTAATCCTTCTCGACCTATCAGCCGCCTTTGACACGATCAATCACTCTATACTCCTTGACCGCCTCCACTCCCTAGGAATCCGTGGAACCGCCCTTAAATGGATAGCCTCATTCCTCAAAGACAGACACCAAATAACGACACTCTCCAACTTTACATCACAAGCCCGACCAGTTGACACAGGAGTCCCACAAGGAGCATGTCTATCCGCCCTCCTGTTCAATCTCTACCTGATCACCCTCCCACCAATAATTCGTGCTCACAACATCCTGTGTTACAATTACGCAGATGACACTCAACTAATTCTAAAGTTCCTGAACGCGAAACCCAACTCCCAACCTGACCTGACCTCTTGCCTCCTCAACATCGAGCGCTGGATGACCCAAAGCCACCTCCTGTTAAACCCCTCCAAAACAGAAATCATGGTCTGCGGCAACTCAGATTTTCTTCCGCACCCACTACCCTGGCCACCCACCATGGGCATCTCACCGATCCCCTCTAACATAGTAAAAAATCTTGGGTGCACCCTGGACTCCGACCTAACACTCTCGCGCCAAGTCAACAATGTCTCTAAGTCCTGCCACTACCACCTCAAAAACCTTAGGCGCATCTTTCCATATCTCTCATTCCCTAACAGAGTCTCCGCGGTCCAATCAATCCTCATATCCCGACTGGACTATGGTAACCCCCTGTACCTCGGAATTCATGCCTACCAACTGAATAAACTACAAAGAGCACAAAACGCAGCAGCCAAAGTGCTTCTCGCGCTCGGTCCAAGGGACCACGTATCCCCAGCCCTTAAAACACTGCACTGGCTTCCAGTAGCCCGCAGGGTAGCTTTCAAAACCCTATGCCTCACCCACCGAGCTCTACATAAAACTGGACCCTATTATCTTCAAAAAAAGCTAATACCCTATCACCCCACCCACACCCTTAGATCAAGCTCAGCCGGCCTCCTAGTAATTCCTAAAACAAACTCAGTCAGGTTAGGCGGAGCATCATTCTCAGCCCTGGCCCCAACCCTATGGAACTCGCTCCCACCCCACATCTGCCGAACTCAGGACCTAACGGCCTTCCGCAAACTACTGAAAACCTGGCTCTTTCCCTAAAACCAACCAGCCCTAAACCACCATCATCCCAAAAAAAAAAAAAGAAAAAAAAAAAACAAATAAAACAAATATATTAAAATAAATAAATAAAGTAAACGAACCAGATTGTAACCTACATTGACAAACAGAACTAAAACGAATAAACTAGATCTAAACAGGGAAATGATTAAATAGAAAAAAAATCACTGAATAATGGAAAGAAGAGAACGTGGAGAGCGGATGAACAAGGAGAGCGGATGAGCATAGAGGGCACGACCGGATGAGTAGAAAGAACGAATGAGTATGGATGAGTATAGATGAGTATGGGTGAATGTGAGGATAAATGCTGTTGGCAAATGAGCCTGGAGAATGTGCAGAGCGCAAGATCATGCAGAACGAAAGAGCGCTGAGAACAGAGGCACATTTAGAGCGGAGAAATGTGGGGAACAACCGAATGGGGGGAGAGACTGAGTGTGGGGAGCGTATGAATGTATAGAACATATGAGTGTGGGGAGTGTATGAGTGTGAGTAGCGGATGAGTCTGGAAAGCGGATGGGTCTGGAGAGCGGATGGGTCTGGAGAGCAGATGGCTGAGTGTGGGAAATGGCTGAGTGTGAGAATGGCTGATGAGTGTGGGGAAGGGCCGAGTGTGAGGAAGGGCCGAGTGTAGGAAATGGCTGAGTGTGGGGAATGGCTGAGTGTGGGGAACGGCTGAATGTGGGGAACGGCTGAGTGTAGGGAACGGCTGAGTGTAGGGAACGGCAGAGTATGGAAATCGACTGAGTGTGAAGAACGGCTGGGTGTGGGGAACGGCTGGGTGTGGGGAACGGCTGGGTGTGGGGAACGGCTGAGTGTGGGGAACGGCTGAGTGTGAGGAACGGCTGAGTGTGGGGAACGGCTGAGTGTGGGGAACGGCTGAGTATATGGGAACGGCTGAGTATGTGGGAACGGCTGAGTATGTAGGAATGGCTGAGTATGTAGGAATGGCTGAGTATGTGGGAATGGCTGAGTATATGGGAATGTCTGAGTATGTGGGAAATGGCTGAGTGTGGGAAATGGCTGAATGTAGGAATTGGCTGAGTGTGAGGAACGTACACAATATGCATTGATATGCAGGAACATTCGAATGAACATATATCATACCACACCTCACGCCTACTCTCCTCCTTACACCATCACTCAAATAGAACACAGGGATACTATGACACCATTCGGTATAACTGTTCTCATATCAACATCTCCCGCTCACTGCCCATCACTCTAAGTAACCACCGCTGGTTTAACACCCCCAGCCAGGCGTCTCTCCTCAGGCCTAACGCAGCCACTCTCGAGCTGGATTAATTCTGCCAGAGCGTACACATTCTCCTGACCTCTCAACCACCACACCTACCGCTAAGAAGCAGCTACCACAATAACCCCCCACCAGCTGCACACATACTCTGTGCGCACACGCACCTTTTGTCTCTCTTCACCCTCTCTACTGACTCGAACCTCGGTTCCCAAGGGCGTTCAACCTACCAGCGCCTTCAGACCATACCAATGGTATATAAGGCGCTATATAAATGCAAAATACAATACAATACAATACAATGACACTACAGGGGTGACAGCACTGATATACAACATTCCTATTATAAACAACAAATAGGTACTACAGTCAATAAAATGTTGTTTTGGTTTCAAACCCTATATCTATGTTATTTGGCAACTATATATCAGCTACAGGTTTGCCTTACTATGCAATGGGACTTGTCATGACCTGGAATCATTGTCTTAAGTAAGAAAAACACCAAACAATTATTGAGGCAAAAACCACTCTGTATTTACATCAAATAAGTATCACCACTTAGTGGTGGCTTATGCCAGTGTGCTGAAGTGCCTAGGAATTTCGGAAATCTTGTCCTTCAACAGAGCAAATAGCTGTATATTCCGTATGGGTGACCACAGGGACCCACAACATGCATTGCGATTTCGCAACGACCAAGGCAGAATGTGAAAATATACATTCTGTGCAACCATGCCAAAGGTAATAGCTGCCAGAAAACCATCACATTTCGAACAATTGTCCCCATCATGAAGATCCATTATTTAAAAGGACCAAGTGCACATTCGTGCAGAATACAGAGTCAGTAAATAAACATTCCAGCGTCCAAAGCGGCACCTTTTTTACCTTTTAACTATGGAATCTCTGCAGCTCCATATGGGGCAGCAAAGGCTGCCTCCAGCTCTAGCCACCTAGGCACATTATAATGGATGACGTCTGAGAACCACTCTAGCCCCAGTATTATTGTAAAGGCCCTATGATACCTCTGAAACGACAAGAATTTCAGCTCACCCTGCGAGGGATGTAAGATCAATTGGGCCATTGAAATTCTAGGTTTCGCCTTCCCACACATAAACTTAGAGAAACGTTTATTGTGAGCTTTGAAGAACCGCGGCAGCCAAGGCACAGGCAACATTGAAAGGGTATAAAGGACCACCAGGGTAATCAACATTTTGACAGTTTCCATCCTGCCCCACCATGACAAGCGAAGCGGAGACTACTTTGATAATAAAGCCTCTACCTTAGATAAAGCATCCTCCGGATTCGCCTTCACCGAGCCTCTCACATCCATCTGGAATTTGACTCCCAGGTACTTAATCCTGCCAGGGTTCCATATAAAGCTGCTTCTTCACAGAGAGACCAGAGACATAGCATATTCAGTGGCATGATTTCAGTCTTCTCTGTATTTATTTTTTATACGGGAACCACTGAATACATATATATCTTCTGCAAGAAGAGCGGCAGAGATGTTTCTGGGTCCTCTAAAAGAGCCCGAATGTCCTACGCATAAGCTACCACCTTGAATTCCACATTACTGGTCCCCACACCTCGAATTCCTTCCCTAGCCCTGCTGTATTGCAGCAGGGGTACCAACGAGAGTACAAATAGTAGCAGAGATAGCAGGCATCTGTGTTTCGTGCCGCTAATAAGTGAGAAGTATGGCGGGAGCAAGCCGTCAACAAACACAGTCGACCTTTGGTGTTGGTAAAAGGTGAAAACCAATGCAATGAAATGTGTGTCGCACCCATGCCACTTCAAGGCCTCTGCTAAGAATGGCCACCCTATTCTTTTGAAGGTCTTTTCAGCGTCTAGTGTTATTGCCGCCCACAGACTATTGGACGATCCTGCCAAGTCCAACACTTTGCACAATGGCGAGTATTTTCCGCTGCCAGCCTTCCTTTCACAAACCTTGATTTATCTTTGTGGATCAATGTCAAAAAAAGTGGTTCAAGCTTCAGAGCCAGTATCTTGGTGAACATGTTCACCTCATTGTTGATGGGCAAGAGCCTTGGAAGTATAGGTTACACTGGGAAGATGGCCTCTTCTACAGTGAACCCACTGAATCTGAATCTGGAGCCTACCAACGCCTGGTAGTGCCCCAAGAGAACAGACATCAGTTCTTGCGACTAGCCCACGAGATTCCTTTGGCTGGTCACTTGAGTTTCAAGAAGACCAAGGAAAGGCTCTCCCTCTACTTTTATTGGCCAAAGATGGGGGCTGAAGTAGATAGATATTGCAGGAGCTCCCATACCTGCCAGACTTCTGGTAAGGTTGGTTCCAAGAATGTGGCACCTTTAGTGCCTCTCCCAGTTGTGGGAGTCCCATTTGAGAGGGTAGGGATTGACATTGTTGGTCCCCTTGATCCTCCAACCTCCTCAGGCAACAGGTTTATCCTTGTTGTAGTAGACCATGCTACTAGGTACCCTGAGGCAATTCCTATGAGGACTGTTACAGCTCAGGCTGTGGCTAAGGCCCTCCTTGGTATCTTTACCAGGGTTGGGTTTCCTAAGGAGGTGATCTCTGACAGGGGGTCAAATTTTATGTCCAACTACATGAAAGCCATGTGGAAAACCTGCGGAGTCACCTACAAGTTCTCAACTGCATACCACCCTCAGACAAACGGGTTGGTAGAAAGGTTTAACAGAACTATGAAGAGCATGATAGGTGCTTTAGAAGAACCCCTTAAGAAGAAGTGGGACCTTCTACTGCCATGCCTTCTATTTGCTTATAGGGAAGTCCCTCAGGAGCGAGTAGGTTATTCTCCCTTTGAACTTCTCTATGGCCATCCAGTCAGAGGCCCCTTGGCCCTGATTAAGGAGGGGTTGGAGAGTGCTCCTTCCCCCAAGCCAGTCAGAGTGACTGACTATGTGTTAGGTCTCCGGAGGAGAATGTCACACATGATGGCAGAAGCTAGTGATAACTTAAAAGCAGGTCAGGCTCTGGTCAAACATTGGCATGACCAGAAGGCCAACATGGTTAAGTTTACTCGAGACCAGCTGGTATTAGTTACCGTGCCAACAAGGCAGAGGGCCTTGCAGGACAAATGGATAGGACCCTTCAAGGTTGTGGGCAAACTTGAAGAGGTGAACTATTTGGTGGATTTAGGCAGACCTAAGGAGGCTCCCAGAGTCTTTCACATTAACCGTTTAAAGGCATATGTCTCAAGACCAAAAGTGGGAGCTTTGCTTCTAGCTTCAGCTCAAGAGGAGGAGGAGAGTGAACCTCTACCTGACCTCCTCAGAGGCCAACCTTTGGATGAGAAAACAGAAGGAGTCAATCTCTCTTCTCAGCTGACTTCTGAGCAACAGAAGGAGTGCAAAGTTCTGTTAAATCAGTTTGCCTCCCTGTTTTCACTATCACCAGGCTTGACTCCTTGGGGCCAGCATGATATTCTCACTAGTGACTGTTTACCTGTGAAAAGAAGAGGTTACAGAATGTCAGAACATGTCAGATCCCACATCAAAGGAGAGGTCAACAAGATGCTTGATCTCAGGGTTATAGAGCCCTATACAAGTCCATGGTCTAGTCCAGTTGTTCTAGTACCAAAGGCAGGATAAAATGAGTTGAGATTCTGTGTGTACTATAGAGCTCTAAATGCAGTCACACTGATGCCCATCCTTTGCCAAGGACAGATGAACTGGTGGATAGACTTGGTTAAGCCAAGTACCCCAGTACATTTGATCTGACGTCAGGCTATTGGCAAATAGCCCTGACAGACCATGCCAAGGAGAAAACTGCATTCTAAACCCCAGCTGACCTCTACCAATTCAAGTTTATGCCTTTTGGACTAAAGAATGCACCTGCTACATTCCAAAGTATGGTCAATCAAGTTCTGAATGGGATGGAGGACTTCTGCATGGCATACTTGGATGACATTGCAGTGTTCAGCCCTACATGGAAAGAACATATTGATCACTTAGGATATGTTTTGCAGGTTCTTGAGCAGGCCCATCTGACAATAAAGGCAAGCAAATGTCGAATTGGTCAGAGCAAAATGGTATACCTTGGTCATGAGGTAAAAGGAGGTAAAATAAGGCCATTGCCCAGCAAAGTACAAGCTGTACAAAACTGGGCCACCCCTACTACTTAAACCCAAGTGACAGCGTTCCTAGGTCTCACTGGGTACTACAGGAATGTCATAGAGAATTATGCGACCATAGCTTCTCCCTTGAATGTAATCTCATCTCCAAAATTCCCTAAAAAGGTTTGATGGAATGAAGAGTGCACTCAAGCTTTTGAAAACCTGAAGAAAGCCCTTTGGCAAGCTCCAGTCCTAAGAGCTCCTGATTATCACCAACCCTTCATTGTGCAGACAGATGCATCCAATACAGGTATAGGTGCAGTCCTTAGTCCTTAGTTGCTTCATCAATAGGAAACTGAAGGAACCAGAAACAAGGTGGGCAACCATAGAGCATGAGTATTTTGCCATTGTGTGGTCTCTGAAGAAGTTTAGACCATACTTGTATGGATCTACTTTTGTGATTCAGACAGACCACCAACCCTTGAGATGGTTAATGCAAATGAAAGGGGAGAACCCAAAACTTCTAAGATGGTCAATCTGCCTGCAAGGGTTTGATTTCACCATTGAACACAGAGCAGGATGTCACCACCAAAATGCTGATGGTCTTTCTATGATGTTTTTAACCGACTAGAGGTAGAGATTCATCCAGGAGTGGATTAAATCCTCCTGTCCCTTAGTCTGGGGGAGAGGCGCTGTTATGGAGAATTCTCCAGAGTGGCTAATTTCCCTTACCTACTGAGTACCTCAGAAGCTTTGCTGGATTTCTAGGATTTATTTTTTTCACCTGGTGAGAGTGTGAGCCTTTGTTCCCACTCTTACATGTGTTTTGCTGCATGTATTTAACATTTTCTTGTGTTCATGGACTGTGGAGCCTCACCTATTTCATAGGCATCAGCTTTTTACTGTGTGTTACACAGCACCTTCAGTGCAGTGACACAGGGTTGTCTTTTAGACTTCCCAACTCAGACTCCATTTTCTGGGACTGGCTACTGTCTCCCAGAACATGTAAAGTTGCCATTGACTTTATTAGTCTCTTTAAAAATCCACAGACCCAGTACAAACTATCTTACCTAGAGTACTGGAAAGGGTTAATGCTAAGCCCTTTTTGTCTGTTTCTCTTGGAGCATTGTTTTGCTCCCTTTTTATTAAGACTTGGCTGGTGGCAGTGGTAACTACCCTATTTTCCTACCGCAGTTATCTGAAAATAACCCTGGTATTGTTTTAGGCTATCTTGGTAGCCTTGAACTTAAACCCGCTAGACCATATACGTTTTTATACGGTTCCGGCCGGGTTTATTTGCTATTTCTTTTTGAAAATGTCTTTCTCATGTTTTACTCCGCGCGCCAAACAAAGTTTGGTTCCTTTGTTCACCGTCTTTTCGCGGGCTTCTACACAGAAGCCCTCCTTAGACGCCTGTATGTCTGGGGGGACGCACTCTGATGTGATTGGCTGTGGTGACTGTCCCGGCGGGACAGCCACCCTGCTGTGTGATTGACAGTCAGGCTGTGTGAATGGGGGAAAACTGCATAAAAAGCAGGTCTCTGGGTCTGGAAAGGCAGGGTTGCCACTGGAACGAAAGAACCGACAAGTAGATGACAGAAGAGGACCCCTACAACGACTGTACCGCCCGGTGAAGCCCTGCTGCAGGTCCGAATCTTCAGACTCCAATGACAGAGAAGATCTATCAGGAATCTTCTTCCCCTGAGCTGATGGGACCAACCAGTTCACCAAAACTGTAAGCCAGGACTCCCTCCTGTACAGAGCTACAGTGAACCGGAAAGCCAGGAAGGTCAGACCCTGCTTGGGTTTTAAGGCGAGCACCTTTTATTCATTGCTTTGCTCTGCTGCTGGTTTCTTCCCTGGGCAGTGCAGGACCCTCCAGTCTTCCTACTTCATGTCAGTCCGACAGTCGCTTCAGGAACTGTGAGACTGCAGGACTGGCCAGGAACGTCCGCCTCAGCTACAGCTTCTCCTCAATTTAAAGGTACTGTGCAAATCCGGTTGTTTGTTTCGTCCAGCCGAGGTGAAGGTGTGTGAAACCTTTCACCAATCTGAGGGCTTGTCCTTCTATCCTCTTTAAACTAACTTTTCTGCCGACCAACTTCGTCCGGAACTCTTGGCAAAGACTTAACTGCGAACTACCCTGAACCATGTGATCTTGTGCAAAAGACTTTTTGTCCTATTGACTTTGGCCCTAAGCCTTTTTGATTTGATTCCATCACTGTAGTTCCTCTTTCTAGATTGCCCTGCTAACTTACCTGTTGGTGTTATTCAATGTTAGTCTAACTTTGTCTTTCCCTCCCTTTTACATTGCTGGAGTTCCATTTTGCTCACACTTCATTTTGAGCCTAACTTGTCCAGGATCTATTGGGTGTTGTGAAGGGTATTAAGAGTGTGATTTTTCAACTGCTTTACTTTAGTGAAATGTTATACAACTGATGTGTGAATAAATGTATATTCTTTTACTCAGAAAACTTGAGTCAGTGTTCGTTTGAATCATAGTAATTGCTGTCCTGTAACTATTGATATTGCTCACTTACTCTTGAGATAAGTCTGGCTGCTCAGCCATCGCTACCACTTTACTGTGTAGTACAGGCTTGTACCAAATGTGAATTTGTACTGTCATTTGTAGTCCTAGTTGTGTGTGGTGTTCCCAAAGGGTACTGCATATAATTCTGCCTAACACCTACCCCCAAGTTATTCTTTGCAAGCAGCAGAAACTGTGGCCCTAATGAGAGCATTAGAGTTATCCCAAGGATATCCCACCACCATTTACTCGGACTCAGCTTACGTCAAATCCACCGTACACTCAGGCCTCTGAAGTTGCTATCGAAAAGGATTGAGTAAATTAGCCGGCACTCTGGTACAAAATGCTGTGCTACTGTCTCGACTTATAGATGCATTATCCCTCCCCACAGCAGTAGGAGTGGTGAAATGCACAGCTCACACGAATAATACAGACCCCATTTCCTGTGGCAATAGTGTGGCATACTATGCTGCCAAAGAGGCAGCATACCTGCACACTCCAGATGACACATAATACCCAGTCCTTAAATTGTCACTACAGCAGGTGGACAACACAACATCTTACAATGCCCTTTTCGTTGCTCAGCTCATCAAGTTACAAGTACAAGCACTTGAGGAAGAAAAAGAGTTGCAGGTAAAAATAGGGTGTTCCCTTCCTCCTACCAATCACATATGGCAACAAAATAGGGCAGGGAAATCAGTAATACCACTAGCATTGCTCTCCGTTGCCAGTGACCAACTGCATTTACCAGCACACATAGCCAAGGAATATATCGCTGCAGACTTACAGGAAGAATGGTTTATTCCAAACCTCCAATAGCTCCTTACCAATATTATAGTGAACTGCATTATCTGTCAACAGTACACAACGGGGTGTACACTTAAGAGACTCAAAGCAACACTGCCCAGCCCATCAGGACCTTTCTGATACCTCCACATTGACTACGTCGACATGGTTAACAGTTGCAATAATTATTGTTACCTCATCTTTGTGGTTTGTTCTTTTTCACAGTTGATTGAGACGGGCCCCTGTGTCAGTCCTGATGCCAAATGAGCAGACAGATTTTTGGTGTGCAAAGTATTTACCCAATAGTGCATATGTGACATCATCAGATCTGACAATGGGGCCCACCTTTGTAATAAAATCTTCAGAGAAATAGCAGCTCAAATTATGTTCAGTATACCACCCCAGGCCAATCGGGTTGTATAGAGTTTGAACAACCTCTTGAAGCAAAAGCTAGCAAATTGTGTGCTACTATGAAATGCTCCTGGTTGTACTGTTTAGCCATCACCCTTTCTTGTGCTGGGCAACAGTTCTGGGTCAGATCATCACCTCACTCCACATGAGAGGGTGACAGGAAGGAGGCTCACACCTGCACGCGTGGCCTCTGATGCACACCAATCTGCACAGGTGTTGGGTGAGGAATTTCAGGAATATTTTAGGGAACATATCAAATCTGTCAGGTTTATATCTTGCCAGGTTGAACCACAGCATCACAAGCTTGCATGACCCCTACCAGGCACTTCATCACAATAACAACAGGCCTAATCACAAGAACAGCATCAACAGCTCTTTCCGAAGACAATGTTTTCATTCGCAATTGTGTGAGAAAGTGAATGGAACCACGCCTCGAGGGACTATTTGAGATAATATAGACCACTCCCACAGCAGCCAACATAACAGGACAGAACCCATGAATGCACCTCTATGACATCCGGAGGGACACCAGCTCCCCAAGCAACACCTCCCCCACACAGCAGCAGGAGTCGGGGTGAATGGAGAGAAGGGGACGAGTGGTGTTTTCACCTCTATGAACATTTATTTATTTATTTATTTTGAATTTGTAGAGCGCACTACAGCCCAGAGGCATCGAGGCGCTGTTACAGGCAAATGTAAGCAGGTGTAGTTCAGGGGTTACATTGACATTGGCCCCACAGTCTAGATTCATGGTTACAGAATACATGTTATTAAGTGAATTAGAACATAAGTAGTTACAACATTGGGGTACAGTTAGTGAAGATGTAAGTATAGGAGCAAGGTACAGTGTACAATCATACAAATAACAGAGTTTTAATTGCTTTGCGGAAAGCTATGTGTGAATCAATCAGCCTAATGTGGCAGGTGGATCGTTCCAATGTGAGACAGCCATAGTGGGGAATCTGGGGCCGCCTGCATGAACTCTGCGGGTCTTAGGAATGGAAATCCTGTTGGCGTGGGCCATTCTGGTGGGCCTGGACGATGTGGGCTTAGCTATTCTTTGGACCAGGTATGGGGGGCTTGGTCGTGTACTCATTTATGCATCAGGGCGAGGGTTTTAAAGACAATTCTTTCTTTAAAGGGAAGCCTGTGAACCTGTCTCCTCACCTCAGAAATGTGGTCCCTTTAAAAGATATTGGTGGCGGCTCTGAGGGCACTGTTTTGAACCAGTTGGAGTTTGATAATATTTTTGCCAGAGGTCGCCACAAAGAGGGCATTGCAATAGTCCAGTCTCAATCCAATTATTGCCCTAGCAATGGTGAGAGAGTTTTGTTGACATAAAAAGGGCCTGGCTCCATTGAGAAGTTTGGAGTCGAATGCTGAGGAGGAAGCAATAGCACTCACATGCCTGTTCATGGTCGAATTAGAGTCAAGATAGACACCAAGGCTCTTGACAGTTTGAGACACCAAGATTGGTAAGTTATCAATGGTGAAGGAGCTGTACTGTTTGTCTAGTTTATTTAGCGTGGCTGGGGATCCAATCAGCTAAGTTCAGTTTTAACCAATTTTCAGACATCCAGGATTGGATCGTTGAGTAAATATAATTTAGGGTGTTCATGTCGAATTTATAATCACCTGATAGAGGGATGAGCTCCTCGGTGTCATCAGCATAGTTGGTGTATGCGATGCCCAGGGCATCCAGCATGTTAAACAGAGGCCTCGTGAATAGGTTGTAGAGGGTGGGCGCAATGTACAAGCCCTGTGGGACTCTGTGTTTTATGTGACTTTATGTGACTTGGAGTAGCACAAGCAGAGTAGAAAAGACTTTCATGGCCCATTCCTGAAGAAACATAAAACAGCCATTTGGACATAAGGACAGAGGTTCATTTCAGGGGCAAGTAGATCAATATTTAATTAACAGATTAATGCCTTCTGTTGTTTTGTCTCCTCTCTCTTTCCTTTTTCATGGTCAGGGCCATGTGGTTTCTTTTTGGAGGAGGAGGGTATAATGGCAATAACATTGTAGATGCACCAGCAAATATTAGTGTCTCTATGATCAGAATTATGAGGGATATCACTAACCCATATGTCTTACCAGATAGATCTAGTGATGTGCATCACTGTGCAGGTGACAATTTGTGGTGCAAGCATAGGAGAGGTGTTAGAAGGGAGAAAATGAGTGGGCCCTGTTCTGTTTTCTCATTGATCTCCACGTGGCAGCCATGTCCAAACTGTTTATACGACAAGAAATAACAGCAATGGTGGCACAAAGCCTAGTGCGGCTAGCTTTATGCAAGGTGCGCTGAATGGTCCAGGGATACTTGATAAACGTACAGTGGGTTGGAGCTGGCATTTCTATATACGAGGACACCTATGCTAAAATAAAGGGTTTGACAGAGGAGGTGACCACAAGCACTGCTCACTGTCCGGTGTTCTAATAGTATAGGGAGCGGCCAAAAGCAGTGTGATAGACCAAGGTTACAAATCAAAGGACCGGTTTCTTTAAAGATGAATGGGTATAATGCCTGATTGGGTGTAGAGCAGGAGGAATGGTGGGACTGTCTACAGAGATAGAAATGAATGGAACGTGTCCTTGTATTTGGAATAAGCATGTTAGAAGTTGGACATGGCTTGACCAGTACAAAACCACTAAAGAAATAGAAATGTTCGATTCTCCCTGTGTTTCAAAGGCAGTGGCAATATATTTTTGGAGAACAATAAGAACTGTTTCAAGATTATTAGCATCCCCAACCTCCAAACTGGGACAGTGAAGCTAATGGAGACCTACTGGCTCTGGTGAGGACTTGCATATGTGCAGTCACCATAATTATGGGGAGGAGTATGTTCGCTAGCGATCCTGCAATCCCTGATGCTGGTGGTCCCAAACGTGAATGTTACAGCAATCTGCAAACACCCTGTGGCAAAACAAGTTCACAAAATGCATCAGCAGGCCCGTTGATTGTGGGGCCTGCCGCGTCACCGTGGAACATTCAAGCAAGAAATGAGAAGGTATTCCATCTGAGTACCAACTATTCAACAAACCAGACACATGCTTCGCTTCACTCTTTACAGCAGGAATACAAGCTTCAGCAAATGTAAAATAGCACCAGATCGCCAAGTGCAAGCTAATCCAGATATCCCAAAAACTGAAAAAGCCCTAAACGCCATTAAGGAAGAGGTCCCAGCAATTAGAACAGTGGTTCTTCAAAACCACATCTAATATAACCTCCTTGTTAATATTGTGCCAGCATGAAATGTTCTTGACATAGTTGTTCTTGAAATGGTAAACTGCATGCACTCTGTGCGCAATAAAGTTGACTTAGAAAGCAAAAAAGTGTATGGTAAATTAAGCAACCAATACATGATATATCTTTATAGAAACATATTAAGTTAAATAGGTAAGAGATCCCTCTGCAAGGAGGGGGCTAGAGTAAAAAAGAGTATTAATATCGGAAAATCAACAATGCAGTCCAGCAAGCTGCATAGATTGAAAACTCACTTGACATGTTCTGCATAATACATTGTCAAAAACAAGCAATGGTAATAACTAATCATTTGCTCAAATCAGTGTTGATTTACCTTCAATTACTACTTGCTAAAATAACTAAGTGAAATATATCATAGTGTTACAGTAGTAACAGG
Organism: Ambystoma mexicanum; assembly: GCF_040938575.1. Lineage (NCBI taxonomy): Eukaryota > Metazoa > Chordata > Amphibia > Caudata > Ambystomatidae > Ambystoma > Ambystoma mexicanum. The sequence goes on along the minus strand of NC_090932.1, from coordinate 656,898,300 downwards.
CACAGTGTAAATGCACATCACATGTTAATACAGGGGAAACGATCTACATAAAAAAAATAATGTCACCGCATGTGCAAAGTGACTGCCCTCAGGTTACATGTCAAAGGTCTGTGAAGAACATGTGGGCTGAGGGTGCCAGAAGGATAGCCCGCCTGATATTGTAAACATTATTCACAGGACACGACCCAAAAAGAAATTGAGTTTGCTCAACAGTGATTGACTAGTCGCTTGTCGCATGCATTATGCACACAGCAACAATGAACATATGAGAAAATGAGAACTCTATTCCTCTGTGATTTTGTATTTACAGGAAATCATAAAAAAGGGTTGTCTATCAGGTTTACTCCCAGGTGACTCCCATGCCAATATTAAAAGAAACTCAGTGAAGCACCAAAGAAAATCATTATTAATAATAGCTTGCTTTTTTTGTAGCACTTACTAGCTTAGTTCTCATCAGAAGAGCTATAGGTAGCAGGTGTTTCTGTTAATCATAATGATTACTCAGAAAGCTAAGATTATGCATCATGCATCCGTGCTCAGCAGGAATGACACAGATATGACTACCTGTAGGAATGACCTTTGTAGTGATGCTTTTGAGGTTGAAATATTGTGATATTTTTGTGAGTTTTTGTATAGCGTTTCATGCTGATTCATCAAGCTTCTAATTGCGGTGAAAACCAAGTATTATGACCTAATTATAGTGGTGCTTGATTGCTGAAGGATTTTAAGCTAACTAAACCAAGCCATGTGATTGTAAAGTGCAAGCTGACACCAGATACAAACTGCAGTATGCTGAGTGCATTTATTATCCAATTGGAATGTTGTGTGAGCCATGGAACCTGAAGAACCTCTAGGTTCTAGGTTTGACGGTTTAACTGGGCTTTCAGGATGGGAGTTAGACCTGTGCGGACGTCATCCTACTGCTCTCCTGTTCACCACGTATGCTATACCCTTTAACGAATAAACCAAGTTTATTTGATACCTCCTGACTCCTTCCTGATTCATGCTCCGAGTGTGACTTACCTGAGGAAGTATGATGCTTCACAAACACTTTATTTGTTAGATAGCCATCTGGATATCACCCATTATTCCAGTACGTAGACATAAGTGAACAACTGCTATTTGAAAGAGTGCACTATTATTATCCATCTTAATGGTACTCCATTTTTAAACCAAGTAAGTGTGAAAGTCTGTTTAGTGTGAGATTTAAACCTGCTCGATGAAAGCAGATTCCAGACAGCACTCACAGTGTCTTCATCATCTCATTGCCATTGTGTGTTTTGCATAGCAGAGACTAAACACATGTGGTATTCTGATGCCTCCAGCAATACCACACGTTTCCTTTCTTAACATTATTCCTACTCACATTCTAAGTTCCTTCTGTTGAGAGTAGTAGTGTATAGTGCAGCATGTGCATTCCTCTTGTGATCAGCTTCAGAATGCAGACTGCTTCTACCAAACGTCCTGATTCCAACATCGCCAGGAAGTGGTGCCTGAACGAGGAGTTGGTTCTGATGTTCTGTGTGTGCAGTGCACGTATGAGGGAATGGGAGTTCTGCTTGCTTCTCACACGTCCACCACTATTCATTATTTTTGTGAAGGAGGATAACAAGGGAGGTGGTAACAGTCTATCGTTGACTTTCTTGCTGAAAGGATTATCACACTCAAAAATCTTCTTTACACACAGTTTAATAAAATAATACACAGAAAAATCTCCATACTCAAAACTCAAATCTTATACACTGTAAAAAGAAATCGGACTTATTGATGTTGTCATTTGTGTAGAGTGCATTCTAACACTGTAATATAGCATTATAGACTGAGGTAGAAGTTGTTTGCCGAGGGCCATAACTTGATGGCGGGTTATTATCCCAAACGATAATGACCTCGACTGAGGTGTATAATGCTATTAGCACATAATGGCCTTTGCAATAAATGTATTGGAGCTTTATTATTGAAGTAAAAAAAAACGTAGTTTGACAATGAGACAATACATTGAAAGAAATCGGTGTAACATATTAGGGCGGGTTTATATTGTAGTATTTAAATCAGAAGCTTGTTTTCATACATTAAACATTTCAATTGTAAACTTGGTTACACTGTAGCGGTTTACCATGAGCATGTATTAGGTGTCGTATGACAGTAACCACTTTCTCTATAAAAAAGCAAAAGCGTTTTCCCATGTTCCAGCTTTCTCGTTGGTGCGCTAAATAGAATGTAGCAGTGGAAAAGCCATGTTTTTTTTTTCGAGCGGAAGTGTCTTGGTTAAATTCATCTTGCCTGTAAACTGCATTATTGTTTCCTTGTCTGCTTTTGATGTCAGTGTTTTCAGAATGCAGTGAACGCCAGTATTTGACAGCACTCTGGACATTCTGATTGGTTGAGAGGTGGTCAACAACGATTTCCATAATGTATAAAAACGCAGAAGGATCAAGGTCAGTGTTGGACCTCAATGTACCCATATATGTGTCATACAAGTTGGGCAAAGATCATAAGAGCATTTACTTCACTCGCTGAACTATCTGACCTTAGACTACAACATACTACTTGTGAATAGGAGATGTATTTTAGTGTGCATCTTGGTCTGGCAGGTAACCCTAAACTCATGCTGTCGAACATGTTATGTAACAGTCCTGCATTTCATGCAATAACTCTTTTTTCTGTGACTTGCCATGTAGATGGTTGTCTGTAAATATGTCAATTGTTTGTCTTGCCCATGTATGGTAATGCTTGGGGTAGCGAAAAACTGCCAGAACATAAAATATACCATAATCAAACACCTACCCAGGACCTCAAAACATTTAGGCTTACTAACTTCCAGTGATAATACTGTCATAGGCATGCAAGGGCACCCTAGTACTCGTTTCAGCACATTAAGATTTCAGATTTAAGATGTCAGCGGGGCTGCAAAAAAGTGTTCACTCACAATGCCTAACCCAGCCACACATTTTGTGTTGTAACTCCAGGACCTTTATATTTATGAAATTGCCTGCCTTCTGGACACCTGGCAGATACCCAGGAGTACCCCTGCGCCACAATTTTGGCTGTTAGCTTGTCTGGGTTTTGCAGGCTAGGATAAAAACTCCTATGATACACTTTCATAAATGTTGTCCCAGGCACCTCAAGTGGGTTCAACATCCAAGGGGTGTGTGACTTGATGTCACCACGGGGTGGGGGTGGGAGGTAGCTCACTGGGCAGCTTTGGACTGAACACTGCACCGTGGTAAGACACATGGTTTGGTGCAGAAGCTTTGTCTACTATTACTCTCTGAAGTGTGTGTGGCTTTTCTGTTGCTTCAAAATTATGCATCAGACTTCAACAGTGAGGAGGGTGCCCCCCCCACTTCTCTTGGTGGGGTAGAAGCAAACACAGTGAAGGAACTGAGTTTTTTTCCAGAGGAAACAAGCAGGTTTTACTTATCGCATTCAGAGTTTTACAGTTGAGTGGCCAGGGCAGAGGTTCTTCCCATGTGCATGCCAGCATATAAGGATGTAGAGGCACTGAGTGTGGAGCTTTCAGATCTGCCAGGGGCTCAAGGGCTGTTGGAGTGGAAGGTTGCTCCGCCACCCCATTTAGAGATACCAGTCACCTTTCATAATCAATGCTGCCCTGTTGGTTTTGTAGTCAGCAATGCCTGGAAAAGGAGATAGATATTTAACTGCACGGTCTATGCCTGAATGATGATAAAACAGTTCTCATCATCTTGGGTACCCCTACTAACCCAAAAAAAATAGGACCTGACTATTCATCGTTCATAATTGATGGTAACCTCATCAAGGTAGCACAGGAGGTAAAAACACTAGATTTTTACCTCGTCTCTACTCTGTCCTTTTCCAAGCAGGTCAACACGCATAGCATCCTCCACGGCGTACATGTGTAAACTCATTAGAACTGGGAAGCCATTTCTCTCAAAAAACAGCTGTACCATCCTGGCCAGAGCACTCATCCTGTCCCGGTTGGATAATTGTAAGACCCTATACATAGGTTCAAACAAATCCATCTTTGGAAGAATCCAAACCCTACAAAACAATGCCCTTAAAGCGGCCTTAGGTATCTCCAGAAGAGAGCAAATTTCTGAGAGTAGAAGACAGATTAACTGGCTCCGGACCAAGACAAAATCCTACTAAAAACTGTTTCGCTCACCCATCAATCTCTTAACAACGCTGCTCCTATCTACCTGTCTGAGAGATTCCACAAACAGACATCCGTAAGACCAACCAGATAAGTAAACAGGGATTGCTAGTCCATCCCTAGATTCAAACTATCCATGATTGGAGGTAATAGTTTCCACGTTAAAGCGGGCAGACTATGGAACTCCCTGCCTCCTACACTGAGAGTAGACCAGTCTTACCAGAATTTCAGAACTAATACAATCTTGTGGTTGAAATCCACTGACCATTAACGTGCACGATGGATTGGTGGGCTTCAGAGGCTGAGGTTCCTTCCATCAGCGTATCCCGGATAAAACAAAAAAAAGGCAACACGATATGATGATGTGATGCCTCCACTTATTTGCTGCTTGGTGAATTGTATATTCGCAAGCAGGTTGTAACACCAAGACATCCTACATATAAAAAAGCAGAGCCCTATAGACAATGAAGTTTTCCTCGAGCAAAGGATTCACATGTTAGCTCATTTGCATATCCGCAATGCATTGGCCATGTGGCTCTGAACTGTATATGAACTTCCATGGATGTCAAATGGGTGGTGCTGTGCTGTTAGCAATACAAATAAATTTAGGCATACGTGCCACTTAAGGCCTGATTCACAGAAGCGTTTTTATAACGATGCAATCCCATAGGAAAATGCTCTGTGAATCAGGGCCTTAATCTGGATGAAGAACTCTGTGGGCCAAGACACAGACTCTATACATGTCTGCAGTCCTGCCATTAAAATATGTTCCCGCACTGCATACACCAATTGAAAAGAACAGGGCAATCATGGTGTATGTGATTTCAATCTGACACACACCCAAGTCACGCCCAGCATGGAGTGCGCAAATGGAACCCTTATTTATTTTTATCTATAAATTCAATATTCTGAACGATAACCCACTCATATCACACCCTTCTCCTGAGACCCCCTATTCACACTGAACCAGGAATCAGGCTAGTTTGCAAAGGTAAATATTTATTTATGTATTCAGAATTTAATCACAATGGGCCTCATTACGACCCTGGCGGAAATGGAAAAATGATGGCGGAAATGCAATACCGCCATCGAACACCGCTCGTTGCGATTATGACCCGTCACCGTAAAGTACGATGCCATTAGCGACACCGCAGTGAACGGCAACGCTAACTGCACCAAGTACGCGCACGCGCGCCTTGCAAAACCGGAATCACCGCCATGGCGCAACGGTACGCGAATTCTGACCCTAGCGGACATGTACTGAACGCCATCAAGCACGTCGTAAAGTACCATTCCGCCATGGCGAGAAATACGGCATCGTGAACCAACCGTAAATGGCCCACTGAGTGCCTGTACTCCACTCCCTGGCCACATTGCACAACTCCTGGCAGGCGCAATGTACTCACACTATGCAACCAGTGAAATCTACAATTCACCCATGCATGCCAACGTAGAAATGCATGCAGGGGCTCAAAGCGCCCCGTGAGTGGGCATCCATGTACGGCATGTCACCATAGCCGTACTGATGCAGCACAGGCATGTGAAGGTACAATACATCAAAATGAAAATCAAGAACACATGACACAAAACAACAGTAGTCCCCCATCGCTTGCCACCAGCGCAAGGCAACATCCAAAACAGCATCCTGAGGGGGATTGCACCAGCCCTGTACTCTTGCCAGTAAACAAACCAACCATCAGCAGAAGCATGTACCACACAAGTTGGCAGAGTGACTGAGCAGCCAGGCTCATCCCAAGAGGGGCCGATGGGAGCTGCAGGGCACAGATGGCATGAATACAGAAGCTATTCCAATGGACATGACCCCAGTCCCCCTCCAACAAACGCACGCAAACACAGGCACCTGTGACCAGCCACATTCTGAACATCCCATCATTCCACCAATCGACCTGGCTGACAGGCACCAGTCGGCCAAAAGCCAATCCCCCGCCCCTGAACAGCACATCATGTAAACAGTCACAATGGCAGCCCCTATCCGTGACCATACTGTGCTACGTAGGCAAACGCGGCCAGTACTGTACCACACAACTCAACTCAGAAGGCGGAACACAATGCAGATCATCTCGCAATACATACCGCCACAAATCGAAAATCGCCACATCACCTGCAAAGAATAACGCAACACGACAAATATCGGAATACAATTTAAATGCACATCCAAATGACAAAGGCCCCACAGCAATTTGCAAAATAACACCAAAACATCCATCATCACCGAGGGCTGCATCTGCAATAATTGACCAGCTTCCACTTGTGTGACGCCCTGTACCATCATGGCACACAGGGCCTACATCAACGTTCCAAAAGGCAACATGGAAGCGGCAAGAACCGCAGGTCCGTCCCATGAGGCAGGCACTAGTCGAGCTGAAAGGCCGAAATGTTGCACCTAGCCACCAGTACAGCGTAAGGGCATGTGGCCCATTGGCGATCGTCCCATAAGATCGAAATGGTGCTCCACTGATTCACCCGAAGCTGCAGGTGTCGAGAGTAAAACCCATCTGGAGGAGTGGCGTAGAGATGGCATCTGCAATAGGGCAGGAGATACCTGTCACCCAAATGAAACACAAATTAACCGATTGCATTACGGGACTCATGATGCATTACAATCTTCATTCAACACACCAAATCCACACCCATATGCATGCTAGCCCACTCCAAAGGAATATACACACCCCTAAATCAGTATCGATTCATAACGGAATCAATCGAGGTAAATACACCATTGGCAACGTCGGTTACTGTGCATGCGTCCGTCAAGATAGAACCCATGACATGGGATTAGTAACGTGCCTAGACACAAGTGTATGAAGGCGCGTCGAGACAGGGAGGATCCGACAAGGGCAGATAGACGTAAGTCCCACTATGGCAGCCTTGCATCACATAGCGCAGGGGAAGGGGAGTGATTCAAAAAACCCATGTACATGGCAGACCCTAAACGGAATCATCTGTCCATGCATCCATTCATCATTCCCTCATCCCGCAATGAAAACGCATGAATATTCACTCACATAATATGTGAAACTTCCATCGCGTCTGTGCGTAATGCAGTCTGCAAAAACCACTGTGCTCCTGGCCGGATCTGTAGTGTTGTGAAGCAAGATGGATTTGGGAACGTCCTGCCTTATCGTCCACTACGCTATTGCGCATCCCATTCAATTCATATCATTCATTGCTTGCTCGTTATGGGCCATGTCCCAAGGACATTCTACAATAGAACGTTACATTTCCAGCCAGACCTGTGGGCGTATCCTCGCCGCTACTTCAAAACCAAAAATGCTGGCCTTCGAATTCCTCACTTGCAACATTACGTCGAAAAGGCTTCTGTGAACGCTTGCATTCACAATTACATCAATGTAGTGCGGCTGTGTGTCATAATGCTAACTGGCTGCAATCACAAATGGGACGCCACGCCCGTCGGTGAAGTACGTTACTGTGCTGCATGAGGGTCGGCCATCGATCGAGCCCTACATACCACTGACTCTTCACAGGTATGTAAGCGGCTGCAATCATAGCATGTGTAACAATGGGAGCATAGCATGAAAATCAGTCAAAGTACATCACACTGCCATCGGGATTTGATACATGATTCCAATCCCAAGATGCCATGCGGCCAAATGCAGCCTTACGTGCGGGACGTGCTCGGCCAGAAGGGATTGCATCTGCCACAGATTCATTCAATCAGCACAGGTGGAGGCCATACAGGCCGACAGCACATATATAGCAGACCCAAACCCCTCCCACAACCACTCCCACTCCAAAATGCTACCGGCAGGACTAGCGATGTTGGGCCTGGGGGACCAGATAGCACTGCAAGTGCTACAACTACAAGAAGACGACGAACAACAACAGGTACAACAACCGGGCGCACAGGGGAGACGGAGGAGAAGGAGGAGGAGGAGGGCAAGGCAGGGTCAGCAAGGCCCACAAGCACTGCCACTACCACCACGCAGGCGGCCCGCAATCCCACACCTCCGAGCTGATCCGTTCAACCTCACTGCTGAGCAGATCCACACCCTCTACCGTTTGGACCGGGACACCATAATCGCCATTGTGGACATGACACATGCTGACCTCGTGAGCATGATAGATAGCCCAACCGCCATCCCACCCCTACTGAAGGTGGTGTCTGTACTCCACTTCCTGGCCACAGGCACCTACCAGCACACAGTGGGACAGTTGCATGGCATTTCACAGCCACTGTTCTCACGGACACTCTTCCAAGTGCACGATGCCCTCCTGAAGCACGCCGACGACCACATCACACTACCACGCACGTACCAGGAGATTACCAACGCAAAAGTGGGATTCCATGCACTTGGCGGCATCCCGGGTTGCATTGGTGCCATCGACTGCACCCATGTTGAATTGGTTGTCCCACATGCCATGGAGGTCCAGTACCGCAACCGGAAACAATTTCATTCAATCAATGTGCAAATGGTGTGTGACTCCAACAAGATCTTTACGCATTGTTGTGCCAGATTTCCAGGATCTACCCATGATTCTATGGTCCTGAGGAACACAAGAATACCACGCTACATGGAGTGACACGCAGGGCACAGATCCTGGCTACTCGGTGAGTCTCATTCCATGCATGACATCGTGGCCCATTTGATGCGTCAATGACCTTGCAGGAGGGGGGGGGGGCTACTTAGCACTATCATTCCACTGACACCCTTTATTCGTCTCATACAGGTGATGCCGGGTATCCACTGAAGAGATGGCTCCTTACACCAATCCGGAACCCACAGAACGAGCATGAGGAGGACTACAACCATGCCCACTCACGTACCCGTGTGGTCATTGAACAGGCATTCGGCCTACTGAAGGCTCGTTTCCGCAGCCTCAGCAGGTCTGGCGGGGCACTCATGTACAGCCATGAGAAGGTTTCTAAGATGGTCATGGCATGTGTCATGCTGCACAACATGTGCATACGTAGGAATGTGCCCATGCCCCCTGACGCTGTACTGCATGCACCTGAAGATGATGATGATGATGAGGGTGGGGATGTGGAGGCACCTCAAGGAGTCCATGAGGCACAGGATGCACGTGCAATCCGACAGAGCATCATAGATGCATGCTTCTAGCAACCACGCATGGTGCCTATTACACGGAAAGGGGACCTGTGGCACTGTGTGTGTGTAGTACAGGCACATTGTGGACTGTACGCCTATGAAGGCCTCGTACGCAAATATCAATGTCCACACATGTCATTGGATGATAATGAGGTGCTGTATTGTTAATGTGATTTGATTTATACACCCTATGGACCCGCCACCCAGTGAAGCCCAACACACCCCCTCCACCCTACTACCTCCCCCCCCAACACCAGTGTCCAAATATGCATGCTGTCCGTGGGTAGACGCTATTGCAAGCCCCCTCTACGGGTATCAGGGGCACCCCTGCCCGTGGAGCGCAGGTTCCTGCCAGATCTGCGTTGGGGGCTGCCCTGGACGGAACTTGCCACGGATGATGTCTCTGCCTGCTCGCGTCCATGCATGTCTCTGAGGGTTTGTGAGAGCTCCGAGAGCACACGGCGCACAGCAGCAAGTTCAGCACAAACGTCTTTGGACGTCGCATGCAGTTCCCCCCTCAGGCTCTCGGTGCTTTTCTCCATTTGTGCTCTCAGGCTCTCAGTGCTTTTCTCCATTTGTGCTCTCAGGCTCTCGGTGCTTTTCTCCATTTGTGCTCTCAGGCTCTCGGTGCTTCTCTCCATTTCTCCCATGAGGCTCTCACTACTTTTCTCTATTTGTGCCCTGAGTGTCTCGGTGGATGTTTCCATGGCTGCCCTGGAACCCCCGCATTCATTTGCATGGTCCTTGAGTAGCGTGGACACTTCCTGCTGTTGCTCGATCAGCAGGTCGAGGGACTGTTGCCTCTGCTGGGCCATGGACATTTGCGGTGGTGTGACAGGGGGGCTGCTCAACACATGTTGCCTTGGCACAGGACTTGTGGGGGTTGGCCAGTCGTCGTCTTCAGGGTGCCCCTGCGTGGTTTCGTCATGGTGTAGGGGATGGAACATGCAGGGGGATTGGGAAAGGTCATGGATGGTACCTACGTCGCCAGCACTGTTTTCCGTGTCGGAGCATGCTGGCATGACAGCTGTGTCACCTATGGTGCTGCTACCACCAGAGGCAGTGCCATCAGATACGTTCTTTGGGGGGACCTGTGGTGCTGGGGTTGTGGACTTGCTGGCTGCTGGGGTGCCTGTTGCAGTCCCCTCCAGTGTGCTGCCACTTGATTCCTGCTGCTGCCGTGTCTTGATCCTTGCACCTGAGGTGGAGGCTCTTGGGACGTTGGTCCTGGCCCTCTTTGCAGGCGTGCTGGTAGGGGTGTCCTGCAGCTCGTCGTTGGTATCGGACCCTGTGGTGGAGTAAAGAGGGGCGAGCGTTAGTTATGGGTCTGTCGGATTTGGAATGGCAACGTATCAAATGCATTGGGGTGGTACATGAGGCTGATTTGGGACTGGGCCTTGGAGGTGGTCTCATTTTCGTGTGGATTGAGGATGCATTCATTTGGCTGCCTGCAGTTAGGGGGTGCATGCTGCACATGTAGGGGTTGTTTATGGCATCTTGATTGATTTGTTTATTCATTCTGACTTTTAGAGGGCGCTGTCAGGGCAAAGTATGTATTGCACTATGGGGTCACATGGTACTGCACATGTTCGTGTTTTGTGGATTTCGCATTGTTTCTCTTGGCCAACCTACCTGATTCTCCGGATGTCGGCACTCCTTTCTCCATCCCTCCGACTCCCTCTATGCTCTCCATTCCTATGGTGGAGGCGCAGATATCCTCCCAGGGGGTCAACTTGATGGGCGACTCTGAACCCCCCCCGGTAGCTGTGGCGATGTTCCTGTTCGCAGAAAGTATGCTGCGTACGTGGATCCGCAGGTCGTCCCACCGCTTGCGACATTGCTGTGGCGTGCGGGGTGTTGTCCCCACCGCACTTACGCGCTGTGCCACCAGGGCCCATATGGCCTTCTTGTTGGCAAGGGCCGTCCTGGTCATTTGACTGGAGAAGACGACGGCGGCATTTTCCTGGAGGGTCTCGGTGAGCACGGTCAGTTCCTCTCGGGAGAAGTGTACCTGCCGCTTGCGATCACACGCTTTCTTGGCTACCTTTCCCATATTTATTTTTTTAACTGGGGTTGCTAACGGGTTGGGATGTGTGTCAGGGTCGGATTTTTAATGGTTGTGTTGGGATTCGGATTTTATAGTTGTGCGGCGTGCTGTTTCCCGTTCCGGCCACATGCTTTTACTTCCGTTTCCGTATATTTACGGTGCCCGTAATTTGCGGTGCCCGCTCGTTACGGTGACCGCTCATTACGGTGACCGCTAAGATGGGTGGCGGTATTGCACCTGGTGCAGCGTACGGCGGCGGTAAGGGCCGTTTTGGGGTCATTTCCGCCATCGCAGCCTTTCGGATTCCGCCATGGCGTAATGCTCGTGCCCGATGGGTCGTAATTAGCCGCACTTTGCTCCTTCGTGCAATGGCGGAAACGCTATTTACGCTGTTGCGGTCCGGTCAGTCACTTTCCGCCAGGGTCGTAATGAGGCCCAATATATTTTAATAGGTAACAGCAATCACCAACCAAATTGAATTTTCAACTGTCAGGATGGCTTTGAATTTGTCTTTGGAATTGTCTTTGAAATTGACTGAGCAAAAACACCAAATGTGGTCAAAAATACTTAGATTGTTATACATTCCTATGGGAGCCGCTTTGGACAGATGCAAACAATCACAAGCAATCATTTAGTCAGAAGAAAACATTTGAAATCTCTAAGTCCAAGTGAAAATAATTGAAAGCTACTTCACACGTGTAAAATTTCTCAGAATGTGAAATCGCGGCTAACTTTTCCTTATGCGATTTTCGCTATAATGGGCCAATCGCACTGTTTCTATCATAAAAACTGAGGGAGTTATAGAGGTTTTAGTAAAAGTCGTTTTTGCAAAATATGCGCAAGAATGAAAACAGCAATGCATTTTTGAACATGAGAGATGGGTATGATTAAACTATATTATGACTATGAAAAAGAAAATGCCACATATGGTTCTTACAGTCACATGATCAGCATAACCCGCCTGTAACGAATACTCGTCTTCTTCCTGGGATTAATCTTTAGTTATTCAAAATCACTAGGGAGTTAAAACAGGGGAGACAATCAGCACAAGAAAGATTCTAACAATACTGGAGTTCGGAATTAAAGATGGGATGGGTTTGAGATTGGGATCATACAATGCAGATATTATGGGTCACTGTTCTTCCTATTAATACTTACAGTATAAATTATTAAATTGGACCGTCAGTTCTGGTCATGGATTGGATCGGTCAAGGAAGGACAGCACATCAGGCACGGGACTGGATCAGCTAGGCCGGTTACTGTATTTGCACAGGATCTGCCCTCATTGGTTCTGGGTATTTCAAACCAGCGGGATAGCGAGTTCCTCAGGCAAGGCTTGTGGTAGCAAGCCAGAGAGTTTCAGGATACTAGCTCAGAAGGCCTTCCCACACCACAGCGCTACACTGGGTTGTGAGAGTAAGTTTGAGGATTTAGACCTGGATGAAAGTCAATAGTTCTCTCCTGCTTGGCAAGAGTCTTCACATCTGGAAGGATGTTAAAGCTGGATGTAGAATGTTGGATCAGAGTGCTTCGCCGGAATCAGGTAAGTGAGTGAATCAGTGAGTCAGCTGTCTCTATTTATCCTTTCAAATGACAACACAAAATTGGTATATGGGCTGGCTTGACTAAGATTGCCCCTTTGAGCTGGGATTGGATCAAGACCTCACCTCTGCCTTGCATCTGAGTGATTGGATCAAGGCCGTATGATGTCACATTTATGGTTTAGCTTTACAGTGCTTAGAAACCTTCCCTTAGCCACTAGTACCAACATCAGATTTTATCCTAAATACATATTTCTACATTGGTCACTTCGACACAAATCACACATAAAGATTACATATTTTAGGTAGCCTCTGTTCATCAAAATGCCACAGCTGTGGGATCTTGTTTCACCTTTCTACAGAATGTTGTCCTTTTCACCATCAACACATTTTCCAAACTTTCTGCAACTTTCTGCAAATGTGTGTGTTTACCATGGGGATGTGTGTGTCAAGTTGTACAATTCTAGCATTAACACAGTTCAGATAAAACCACATATATTGCCATTCCTGTCCAGAACATGTCACACAGTTCTACCGCCTCTTAAAACGTGCAGCCAAAAATTTGACTAACAAATCTGTCCTTTGTATATTTTTTACCACTTTGAATTACAAGTGATGAGTCTCTAAAAATTGTTAATTGTTCATTCTTAACAGCAAATGGTCTGCCCATTTCTCTTTCCCTGGAGTCCAGGAACAGCCCCCTCCTTTGGGGAAGTCCTTCCAGGCGCAGTTTACGACCCTTTCTCTTCTCTGTTTCCTGGGTTGAATTATCTGCCATTGTTCATTCTCTTTCTGTAAACAAGAGTCTGGCCTAACACACAATTATCATCTATCAGTGAGTTTCTGCTCAGAGGATTTCTCTCCCCTTGGGAGAAACCTGTTTTTCCACTTCTTGCACCTCAGCCAGGCTAATTAACTTCTTAAATCAAGCAAAACCCAAACTTTTTGCATCAAACATAAATACATTACTTTCTTAGCTTTACATCTGGGGGATCAAAAACACAACTGAGATCGGTATTCCTTTTAGCAACAATCCTTTTATGTTTGCTAACCCGACAGATGTTTAGTTTAGATACTTTGAAGTTTCATCAGGTGCTCATCTGACAGCTGTCATCCACAGGTAGCCCAGTGCACTGCACACAGATTTTGACAGGAGCTGTCAGTTTACAGATAATCCAGTTTGTCTGTGGAAATGTTTTGCTCTTTACACTTTAGGACTTTGTATATTCGCCATGCTTCATTAGATTACATGAATTTTAGCGGCAAGCTAGATTTTGAATGTTGAGAAGTGTTGTGTATAGGCATTTTGGAGTTTTTATCAACAAAGCAAATGTCATTTATAGGCACATTTTGGATTTTCACTTGCAAAGTGCTGCTTCTCTCTCTGCACTTTGTTTGCTGGCCATGTAGCCCACTGGCATATTTTCTGCAGTGTATGCTCTATCTCACCACATATGCACCATGGGTGGCAGGTTGTGCATACATCTTTTTGTGCATTTAAACACGTGGTTTTGGAGGTTTTGGCACACGCAAGAGTTTTGCCACCATTGTTGCTGTTTCTTGCTCCTTACTATCAGAGTGATGCTGCATAAGATAGCGCAGTGGGTCAATACATCCCACAATGGCGGACAATGAGACAACAGTAGCTCACCTTAATAAATGGTTTACCACTGAGCTAAAAATTCCACGCAAAGCCAAAAGAATAACAGAATCCTCTTGGAAAAAAACCTGCCCTTCCAAAACAAAGATAAATACTCTAAAGCCTCCTCTATATACGAATCAGCCATTATTGAGACAAAAAAGAATAACTATAATTATAGAATCTCAAATGCAAAATCCAACACCAAGGAGCTCTTCTACGTCCTAAAAAGAATGGAATTGCTCATCTCACCCCCTAATGCCTGCAACAAAGATATTTTATGGTGCTCCAACATCCAAAAAGCTCTACTTAACAAAATCTAAAATTGAAGCCAAAAGATTTAGCTTATCAGCCACTGCCAACCCCAACATTCACACCTTAAACACCAATTTAAACACTCAATCACCCATGCATACTACCCAAAACACAGCTTTTGTATTCTCCCTGGTCACACCAGCAGAGGTCGAAGCTATAATCAAAAGCCTCAAACCATCCAGATGCCAAGGACACTCCTGCCCAGCACCTATCATAAAAAAGGGTGCCAAAGAATTCACCCCTTTTATCTCCTTGTTCATAAATGCCTCCTTTGCCTCATGTTCAGTACCCACAAACCTAAAAGATGCCTGGGTTATGCCACTCATCAAAAAACCCAACTTGGATCCAGAAATACCTATGAATTAAAGGCCTATGCTCACGGTGCCTTTCCTACAAAAAATCTTAGACAAAGCAGCTTATATACAAATCCAGAAACATCTTGCGTCCAACAATCTCTTAGGCCTAAGACAATCGGGTTTCAGACCAGGACACAGGACAGAAACAGCCCTCCTGGACCTGAAAATCCAAATGGACGAAGCAAGAGATTCCGGCAAGCATGCTCTTCTTCTTGTACTTGACATATCGGCTGCGTTCGATCTAGTCGACCACAGCATCCTCAGCAATCACCTCACCACAGCTGCATCATTCTCCAGAATGGCCAACGCTTCGGTCAACTCCTTCCCAGAGGACAGATCCATGCAGGTCTTTTCCTCCTCTGCCTCAGCCGACCCCTCCCCTATCACATGCAGAGTCCCACAAGGATCTTGCATTTCTCCGACCCTCTACAACATCTTTACGAAGATTCAGTTCGACTACCTAGACGATCAAAGCATCTCATATACAAACTATGCAGATGATACGCAAATATTGATCACCTTTTCAGGCAACTACCAAGCTGACTCTCTGCTCCTAAATGACATATACAGTAAAATACAAGCCTGGATGGCCAACCACGGCCGTTGTCTCAACGATGACAAAACCGAAATCCTCCTCATTGACTCCAAATTAAGACTCAATAAGCTAGGCCCAAAATACTCCTCATTCACCACTGATGGCAACCACATTAAAGTTGACAAAGAAGCAAAGACCCTAGGCTTCTACCTAGACTCAGCGCTAACTCTCAGAAAACAAATCAACGCCACCTCATCCTCCACGGCCTACATCACTAAACTATTAAATGCCTGTAAACCCTTTCTAAACGTAGACAGGTGTCTCACTCTAGCGAGAGCCCTCATACTGTCTAAGCTGGACTATTGCAATACCCTCTATCTAGGTGCCAGCCAGAGAAACATGCATAAGCTACAAGTAATGCAAAACAATGCTCTGAGAGCAGCCCTCAACATTTCCCGGTCCAATCTCATTTCTCAAACCTGTCGTGATGCCAATTGACTTCCTATCCAAGACAGGATAATCTTCATAACGCTGATGATCACACACAAGTGCCTCAACAACGCAGCTCCCAAGTACCTCATCAACAAGTTCTCTTGAATAGAATCCTCCAGACCCACTGGAGCCAACCACTCTCACTGCCTAAACATCTCTAAATTCAAACTTACTAAAGCTGGGGGCTCCAGTTTCCCAGTGCTTGCTGCCAAAACCGGGAGTAAACTACCCTCAGTATTCGGAACTGACCCAGTATTCCTCTTGTTTCGGAACAAAATAAAAACCTGGCTTTTCTCCCTCTCAAACTGATCACGTTGCCCCCTTATAACTCTGACCACCTCTCCTGCTACCCACTGACACGACTTAAGCTGTACGACCGAAGTCCTAACTTATTCTAATCAAAAACGAGAATACTGTTGAATCTGTATTTTCTGTATATTATACTGTAAATTGTACATTTTATGTTGTTTTAGCTCTTGTAATCTACTGTAATTGTATGTAATGCTGCCCAGTGTATAATAATGGTTCGCACGTTGTATTCTGTGACCATGTACCTAAGAAATGTGCCCAGTTACCCTTGAATTTGGTGCGCTATATAAGCAAATAAAATAAACAAACAAAACAATAAAATGCCTTACTACAGTATTTCAAATGGATTTTAGGGAAAAGTAATGAAAGATGTTATCCCCAAACTTTGCTCAACTTCAAGGTCAACTTCCCATGGAAATAATTGATATAGTTGTGGAAAAGGATTACAAAAATTGATAGCTGAAGAAGAAAGGAGCTGATAGGTTAGATGTTAAATTAATGGAAAGCCCCTGATCCTCTTTTGCAATTTCCTCATTATTTTAAAAAAATAATTATTTCTCTGCGTGAGTGGAAAACATACTTCAAATCAAGCTCTAATAAAAGCAGAAAGATGAATGCACTAAGAGGAAGGTGAATGAGGGGGGAATGGAAAGTTGCAAATGGGGGACAAAGTTTGCAGTCAGTTCAGACTGCAATTACACTTTCATTACTCCAGATGACTCCAGAACAATTGCTTAGTCGATCATTTTACCTTTAAGTACTTAAGTACACATGGGAGGGTTTGAGATAATTTAGAGTAAATATAGAACGTACATGGATCTGTTATTGTAAGATGAATAACAAGGAGGATAATGCAAAATCCACTGTAAGCTGCTATTATAAGGGGACATGCAAAATGGAAAAGGCGAGGGGACCTTATTCTCTGTATATGTGAGGCAAATAGCCAAGATGATGAGCATTATGTGGGTTAACCATGGAAGGCACACATTCTGCAGGTTGTCATGATCAATAGCTCTGTGCATCAGAAGGGCCCTGCTTGCAACCTGGGTTGTGAATGGCGGTACTTACTAGACTACCATGATAGTTCACAGATGGGTGAAAGTCCTAGGTTGTGGTATTGGTATGGAAATGATGGGTTCTGGGGATCCATGTACTAACCCCAAGTTGTTGTTGCAAGGTTTGATTCCTAAAGATTATGATGTTGAGCCTTGCACTAGAGACACTAACAGCCATTTTAAAAGGTTTGTACACGGCCAATGTAATCCTATAATTCATGAAGACTGCATTCAATCTGTAGGAGAAAAAGTGTGACAGCTCAACCCCCGCTCTGAGTCTCCACACTGTTAGAGGCTGCTATCGTCCTCCACCGGGGACGCAGGAGCAACCAGGTAAGTGGGGTGGGGAGGGCAGGGAGGAGGGAGGGAAGGGGAGAAAAAAAAAATCTTACCTGAGTCCTCAGCGGGGGACGAAGGCAGCCTCTCAGCTGTGGGGAGGCTCGGAGCGGGAATGGCCCCGCTTCGAGCCTCCTCATTGGCTGAGGGGCTGCCACGACTCCTGCCGAGGACAAGGCGGCTGGAATCCCGGCCGAGAATCGAAGGATTCTCAGCCGGGTAAGGACCCGGCAAGAGCCAATCAGAATGCGTGTTGCATTCTGCTTGACTCTTGCCGGGTACTAATTGCTGAAATGGCTAGATAATGGTATTGGTATGGAGATGGTGTGTCAGAGGGTGTCATGTCCTAAACCCAATTTGAATAGGATTCTTTGCATCACCCTTATTGGTGCCCGGTTGTTTTGCTAAAGATTATGATGTCCACCTTTGCAAACAGTTGTCTAAAAAATGGTGCAAAGTGTATAGTTCATCCTATAATTCATGAAGAAACGACTGCTGTCAATTTGTAGAATAAAAGGGGTGTCAGCTCAAGCCAATTTTCAAAGTCCACACATACCCTTGATGAGTTTAATGAACAAATATCAGAACAGATCTGGAATGGCAGGTTGCACATAAACAGTGCACAACTCTGAAAATGTGGATACATTGTTGTTGGCCCCACAGTACTGATATGTGCATGACCAATACCTAAATGCTTGTCATAAATTAAATGATATATGTATATGTTACGAACACTGTATTATGCTGTTATACCTTACCTGCCTGTGAACTCAAATGAGATATTTTATTATCTGTCAGGGTTTCAAAATAAACTTTAAACAAATAACAATAAATCAAATGATATTGTAATGCTCATGATTAAACGCTGTGGTCTGTGTATAGGGTTTGGTGGTGTTTGGTCGTCTGACAATTGATCGCGGCAAACAGACTGAAGAGAAACTGCCTGCATGCGATCAATTGTCAGAGGATCAAAGTGCAAACCAAACGCATGCACACCAACCCACTCCCCTACTTACCTATTTGCACGCCGCCTGGTCCCCTTCAATCCAGCAGATTCAGATCCGTCCCTCTAACGCGGGTCGGTTTGGACGCCGCAGGGTCCCTTTTTCAATTTTTTTTTTTGGTCCTCCGCCTCCCATTTTGAGGATGTGGGGACACCCCAGCAATCCAACAAAGGCTAATATATACCTATAATAGGGAGCTAGGGACACTGCTGCAAACCCCTACTCCACATCTTTGGTATGTATTAGCCTAATTGTTCATTTTTAATTGGTAGAATGATACAGGCCAAATTCGGTCAAATGTTCCATTCAAACAAATAAAAATGAACAATTAAGGTAATACTGCATAGAGTGATCAAAAGTGTTGATATGGAAACACGTGTACGTGTTGAAGTTAATAATATCACCCACTACAAAGTTGCATGTTAAAAGATGTATTGACATTTAGCACAGCTGTAACTCTGGAGAGATGTTTTAGTTTTTAGATATGTGTTTGAAGAATAAACTCTCTGAAAGCTTTTAGAAAAGTGTACTAAAGCTTTGAGACTTCTCTCCCCATTTGGTTTAGAAGCTTTATATGATAAACATGCTTCATAAAAAACCCACATGAACAAGATTCATTGAGGAACTGTTCCATTTCAGCCATTGAAGAGGTGGATAGCCATGATGGCAATCTATGTGAAGCTGAACATGGCTAGGTGGACGCAAAATCTCAACTGCACGAATAACAAACCATAGCAGTAAGAATGGGATGACGGCTCCCTTCTTCAAGAGATGAATATAACAGGGTGGATCAAAGGTTAGGCCTATCTACTGTTCATGAAGCACTGCTTTAAAAGAAAGGTTTTCAGATTGTTCTGAAAGATAAAAAGGTATTGTTCACATCTGAGCTTTGAGTGAAGAGAGCACCAGATCACTGGAGCACATCAAGCGAATAATTACCTACAAGTTTGGGATTTATTTGAAACTATGTGTTTCTATTCTGAATGAATCTTTGCCCCTGTGATCCCCAGAAGCTCTACAAATAATAGGGTTGTCTGACAGGGAAATGTTATTGTATAGCTTTACATGTCAGGCAGGCATATTTTGATGACACATATGTCTCCTACAGGGAGCCAGTGAAGCGAGATCATGGTGGGGAAGAGAGTATACTAATAACAAAAAAAGGGCAAACCCACATGTGGGAAAAAGCCTTCCTACCTTCTGGGGTACAAAATATATTATTAAGAAAAGGAAAGTTGTACATGCAAATCACATTTAAGGAAACAGGTCGTATAGTTCCACCTTTCAAATTCTAAAAAACATATTTAATATCAAAGATTAATTTTATTAAACATGTATGCACACAGAAGGACACACTATAATATACAGATAAAATCCATATAGGAGAAAAAGAATTAAGCTCTTGAAACATGAAACAGGTATTAAAACCAACAGTGCCATTATGCACTCCATTGTTTTTTGAAAAAATTGGAGTAATGTACAAACAGTATGTAATGCTATACTCCTCCTCTAGCCCAACTTGTTCGGGTTTCTGTCCCCAATGCTTGATTCCATCAGCCATTCATCAGGGCATGTTATAATATGTATGTGTAGTCTACTTGACTCAATCAGTGTATCACACTCCTTTCAAAGTTCCGTAAATCGATGCACACATAGATGCAGAAACTATTTCAGTACTTATTCACAGAGGGATAGACCTTATCATATCCAGCTCACATTGAAAACACGGTTATTTGGGTTCCCTCACCTAGAGGCAAGCTATATTGAACTGAGTGGTTATGTAAGCAACAGAGGTGCCATACAATGAAGGTGGTTGAATAACTAGGGTGGAGTAACCTTTGTATTTTTGAGAATAGCCAGTGGTGTTTTATTTTGATTCACTTTAAGTAATGGAGGTAGCGTGATCAACATTTGAAGTTGAAGGTGGTCTAAAGAAGTTTCAGTGAAACACTGGTGAGATATTGAGAGAACATGTCACATATGTATACACTAGGGAATCCTAGAGTTTTTTGTATCAATTATAGACCTATCTTAATGAAATATATTTGGTTTATGTATTTATGGAACTTTAAAAGGAGTGTGATGCAATGATTGAGTCAAGTATGATATGGCATTTATAACGCGCCTATACACAAGTGTTGCAAGGAGAAACGGAGCAAAGGCGGGGGAACAAAGAGCGGACAGACAACGATCCTACTAGGCCAGGAGTCATTCATATCGTGCAAGTTCATGGGATGGGGGAAGGGAAAGTGCCGGGTGGGGGGGACAGTGCAGTACCAGGGAAAGTAATCACAAACGTAAGTAACAGCCAGAAGGTGGCAAGTGCAGAGGTAAGTGCAGGAATCAGGTGTCAAGTGCAGATGATGGGACTGTAGGGATACAGGAACAGTCCCAAGTGCGGGGGTAGCCAGGCAGGCAGTGCAGGTATGTGTGACTGGCGGGGAAGGGACTTGGGCCTGAGGTAGAGGGTGGGCAGGTAACCAGTACAGTTTCAGACAGGAGGTCAGCAGGGGAGACTGGGAGAAAAAGCAGAGGCAAAGAGAAAAGTTTTGAGGTGTTTCTGGAACCAGAGATGGTTCTCCTTAAGTTTCAGGGAAGCTGCAACAGAGGGAGGCCCCAGCCGAGGAAAGAGATCTACCACCAACTCGTTGCTTGGAGAAGTGACTGACCTTGAGGGAGTTGGAGGTGAATGAGTGAAGGGCTCGAATAGGAAGATATTTAGGAAGAGAGAGTTGAAAGTATTGAGGCCCCAGAAGATCTTATGTACAATGCAGAGGCTTTGAACTTAATCCTCGCAGCCACTGGGAGCCAGTGCAGAGATTTCAGTCCTGGAGAGATACGATCCCTGGGCTTGAGGCCAAGGACAAGTCTTGCAGTCCTGTTCTGGATGAGTTGCAGAGAGCGGAGAGTAGAGGCAGGCAGATTTAGAAAGAGGCTGTTGCGGTAGTCCAGCCTAGAGAGAACCAGAGCTCTGGAGACAGTGAGCTTCTGGGGGCAGGAAAGGAAAGGAAGAATACCTCTAAGGAGGTGCAGCTGGTAGTCTGACTTCTTAGAGACATCAGAGATGTGAGGAGAGAAGGAAAGTGTGGAGTCGAAGATGACCCCGAGGTTCTTAGCCTCGCAGGTGGGAGCAGGAAGAGGGCAGAGAGAGGCCGGCCAGGGAGCGCCAGGAAAGGATGGAGTGGGTGTGCCGATGACAAATCTCAGTCTTACTGGTATTAAGGCAGAGGTCATTGGTGGCACACCACTCCTGGATAGCAGTCAGTGATGAGAGACAGAGAGGAAGTGACAGAGGGTAGCCTGAAAATGAGCTGAGTGTCATCCGCATAACATTGAAAGTTGGGGCATAGAGCGGCAATGCGGTGGGCAAGAAGTGCCAGGTATTGGTTGAACAGCCAGAGGTTAGACCCTTGGGGGACACCACAGGTATAGAAAAAGATAGCAGAGAGGAAGGAACGAAGTTGGACCTGGGAGGGTCGGTCAGAGAGGAAAGAAGTCAGTCACGCCAGACTATGCATACATATTTTAACAGCCCCCGATGAATGTCAAGTGGAATCAAGTCTTAAGGACAGAAGGACAGAAACTTGGACAATTTGGACCAGAGGATGAGTATAGAATTACATACTTTTTGTACATTACTCCCATTTTTTCAAAAAACAAAGGATTGCATAATGGCCCTGTTGGTTTTAATACATGTTTTATGTTTCAAGAGATGAATTATTTTTCTATTATATAGATGTTATCTCTATATTTATTATATTGTTTCCTTGTGTGTGCACAAATGGGGAAGAGATGATCACATTTTGTGATGCCTGAGATCAACCTGGCTGCTGTGTGTTGTTGGTGATTGCCCCTTTCGAAGGAGACAAAGTTGTAGATCCCACTAAAAGACTTGCAAAGACAATTGTTGCACACAACCCATCACTGTCCCAGGAAAGCAGGCAACATCACAGTCCTTTTTTTGAATAACAACTATGTATATAATATCGAATGCACATTTTTCCGATTGCTTCATATAACACATAAAAAGTTTACATATCATACAATAATTTGTACGTTCACTATTACAATGTCAGAATACAATTAGTTCCATAACTTGAAAAATGTTTGATAAATAGGGCAAATGACGACTGTATTATTGATGATGGCATGCAGTATAACTTGACTTTTTCAATGCATTTAGAGTTAAAACAACTCTTCATCAGGAAATGCCATCTGCATAAAACACACCACATTTAAAGAAAAATTCCCAATAGGATTATAATCACAAACCATTGATACTTTATTACATTGAAAGTCCATATATCTTCAAATATTCCGAATTTAGACCAATGTAACCTATTTCTAAATGGAACCCAAAATCATCCACTGTGAGATATTCCATACTCGAGTCAGGAAAAACAGTGCACAGGTCAGATGCAGGGATGTGTTTCAGTATGTGCCTCAGATAGCAAAACTGGAAGTGTGTCCCTTTTCCACATTTTGATTTGCAGGCCTAAGTTAATTTTTCAATATGAAGCCCAATTACTTGGGGCAGGATACTAATGTCGGTGAAATTTCAATGGGTTTTAGTGATGCCATAGTTGAAAATGTAGGTTTAGTGATGAATAGGAGAAAAAAGTAATTCAGTTTTAGATAGTCCAATCACATCCAGTTTGGGATGTTTTCCAAACAACATTGAGATGTATGATCTGTTGTTCGGCATTAACCTTCAAGTGCAACATTGTATAATGTGTGTTTTGTACGCATAGTGATATATGCAATGCTACTGTTTCTTATTAAGTCTTCCAGATGAAGAGGTTAAATAACATTAGGGGGATAGAGCCTTGAGGAATTCTAAATGGTATTGAAACCTTTCTAGATTAACAGGCGGATTCATGGAATTAATGTGTGCTGAAAATTTCTGCGCAAGCGTACAAAGGCGTGCGAATTGCAGCGCAAGTGCGAAAATTGCAGCGAAACCCGCGCACATCGATTTATGGAAGTCCGTGCACGTGTGAATCCATGGATGTGCGCTAAAATCTTGCGTGGCGCATGCTGGCGCACACGTCTTCAAACAGCGTGCGCTACGCGCACAGCGAAAGCGCACATAGCGCAGCGCACACAACAAAAGTAGGCGTAACACGGGGCGTAACATGAGGAATGGGGAACAACGCGTGAAAATGTGGGCGTCACGGGGGAAGTACAGGAGGCAAATGCGCGAAGCGCCCACACGCGCGCCTACAACATGTATTCATGGAATCGAACGGGGCTATTGCGTGCGCCAAAAAAGACGCGCTAATCCAGAAACACATACGCCAGCAGGAAGCAGGCGTACGTGGACCCGCACAGCATAAAAGTGCGTGCAAACAGCAAACAAGCTCAGATGCTAAAATGAATATACCGTTCCTCGCAGCAGTGGTCGTGGGATACCGCAGGAGGAGGAGGAGGATAGTCAGGGCCAGAATTTTTACACCCAGAACAAGCCTTTTTGGGATGCCTGATGACCAGGTGTATGGGAGGTACAGGTTTCCACCTCACATAATACTCGACCTGGTGAGTGAGTGGGAGGATGACCTCACATCACCCACGCTGTGCTCCCAAGCACTGAGCCCCTTGGAAAAGGTGCTCACTGTACTGCACTTCTTGGCCACTGGTTCATTTCAGCGGACAAGTGCCATAGTGGGGGGGTGTCACAGGCCACACAGTCACGCTGCCTGCACCAGGTGTTGGCCATCATGACTGCACGCCCATCAGTCCGCAGGCACATATACCTGCCCAGAACACCTGCAGAAAGGCAGGCTGTCGTCCAGGATTTTTATGGGGTGGCACACTTCCCCAAAGTGCTAGGTGCCATTGACTGCACCCATGTGGCTCTACGTCCTCTCAGGGCAACTGAGCACATCTACAGAAACCGCAAGCACTGGCATTCCATCAATGTGCAGGTAGTATGTGATGCTAAGGGAATCATCACCTCAGTATATGCCAACTATCCAGGGTCCACCCATGACAGTTTCATTTACAAAATGTCAACCCTAAACCAGGACCTAGAAGCTGGGCGGCATGGCGATACATGGCCCGTGAGTATGAATGCCCCTGCACATGCATGCATGTGAGATACCGAGTAATGTCACAACCCCACTCATGATACCCATCATCACCTCCCCAGGGAACAGTGCCTACCCTCTGAGCACCTGCATGATGACGCCAATTCGTAACCCCACCACACCACCCGAGGTAAGATACAACACAGCCCACATTGCAACCCGGGGCATAGTGGAGCGCACATTCCGAGTACTCAAGTCACGCTTTCTCTCCCTTGACTGCTCTGGTGGGCAGCTGCTATACGCGCCCCCAGTAGTGTGCAGGATCATAGTGGCAGCATGTGTCCTGCACAACGTTGCAACACGCCGGGGCCTGCCGGTGGACATGGTGGTGCCCCCATATCCCCAACCACAAGCACGGCCGCTGCGCATGGGAGGGGAAAGGGCATGTGGTGAGGCAGCCCGTACGCAGCTGGTGGCTAACTACTTCACCTAAAATCACACCCCTGTGGAGTGCACACAGCCCTGGCACATACCAGCTGACAATCAATGATGATGATATAAGGGACAGTCAACTGGCACAACCATACCAGCCTGAGATTGGTCACCTGGATTTGTTAAATGGTGTGCATTCCTACCTACCGAAAGACAACCAATGCTGTGTCACAAAAAGACACACATTTGTGCTGCATGAATGACTACCTCCTTGCAAAATACAACATGAAAATAGCGCCATGTCACCCAACCCCTCCCCATCTCCGCCACCCAACACACCATGGCATGTCCTGCAATGTGAAAGCAAACAAAGGAATGCACAACACATGACACAAGTGTCACAAAGTGCACTGTCCCAAATGGAAACAGGCCACAGACAATATGCTCCCAGGAATCAATAACAGACAGCACACATGACCAAATACTTACCAGAAACACAATACAGCAACACAGCATGAAACATCGCCAAAATATGACAGTACAAACTCAAAGTAAAGTAAGTTGGACAACCTCAATAAGCCAGCACATCAACCCCTTCCAACTCCAGAGTGTTGCTGTCAGGCAAATGTGTCAGAGTACTGCATACAACATGATCTGCATCTGCAAAGGAGAGGGCCTTGTGAAGGCATGAAGAAGGTACCTGTGGATAAGGAGGAAGACATGGATGCACAAGCACATATCAATACACCATGCAGTGTTCAATACAAAAACAAACCCCACTAGGGATGTCCACACAGTTATGACTACAGACTGCCCACACAGCTCATGGGAGCCCAATGTCACTGTGTAAGTCACTGTCACTTGGTCACACCCTTTGCAAGCCCATGGAAACGGGAAGCAGGAGGGGTGTGTGTGTCAGGAACCCAATCATCTAACCCAAACACAGGACAAGCCTGCATGTGCCCAGCCGGAATACACAGTGTATGCCCACGGGAGCCACACAAGGCAACACACTGTAAAAAATGTTTTTTAAAAAAATCCAAAATGGCCATGTGGGGGGCAGGAGGAAGGGGAGAACACCCAGGAGGTCCGAGGACAGGGTGCACACCAACACCCACCTGTGTGGATGTTGTGAAAAAAAACACCTCCATGGGCTCATGGCCTGCACGGCTACGCTACTGTGGGAGGAGTGCTGCTGTCGCTCTCATCACCCTCTGCTGCTGCATCAGGAGGTGGTGGTGCTATGGGAGGCAGCCCACGCAAACCCTGGTATGGTCCTCCATGGCAGCAAACATGCAGGTGTGGAAGGTCTCATTCTGGAGGATGATAGTACGGAGATCCCCATGCAGCACCTGACGGGTTGCCTGCATTTCTGCACGAATGGCCTCCCGTGATGCCCGGATCTCCTCCCGAGTTGCCTGCAGATCAGCTGAGAGTGAACGTGTGAGCCACTCCAGCTGCTGTTCCGTCCTCAAATTTGTGGAAGCCTCAAGTTCAACAAGAGTCTCCCTGAGGTTATGGAGTTCTACTCTCAGGGCTTCCCTGTGGCCCGGTGACTCTATAGAAATGGCTTCCCGCAGAGTCTCCAGTGCCGCCCGTCGGTCCCTGTTGGACGCCAACATGTCTTCCCTGTGTGATCGGCAAATGGAGTCTGTTGCCTGCTGTTGTTGCTCCATCTGCCTTTCAGGGGGGATAATGGAAGTGGCCACCCTCTCCATTGCCTGAGCCATCATTTCAACTGATGCTGCCTGTTGGGTTACCATACTCACCGTCTGCCTGGAAAAAGAACGTGAAAAAGATGCGCGTGTGCGCGTTGGCAACACCCCCGCCAAAAGAAGAATTGTACGCTGTCTGAGGAAACAGGACAAAAGAAGAAGTGAATGCTGTTTGAGGAAACAGGCCCAACAAAAAAAATGAACACTGTCAGAGGTAAAAGGGAGTACGAACTTGAAACGTTGTGAAGTAATCGCGTGTGAACCGACAAGAAGTACAGAATTCACCCACTCGCTCTCCACGAAAAGCACGTACAAGGAAATGGGGTCCTACACATACCTTTTAAACTGGCCCACACGTACAATGTCACTTACGCATGTACACATTAAGGCCCTTTCCTCCAATTACACGAGCTGACACTTGGACATGCAGTTTTTGGAAATGTACGATGAACATGCACCCGTGTTGAGGGAAACGTCAGCGCGCGTCACGTCTCAGACGCATAGGCCCTTTCCTCAGATTACACACATTCACACGCGGACGTGCAGTTTTTCACGCACCATGAACCACTATGCCCACGTCACGAGGGAAACGCCCGCGCGTGTAACGTCACAGAAGCGCTTACACGCTAAGGGCCTTTCCTCGAAAGATTTTCACGTGCCAAATCACTCTGTATCAAGCTGGCCATGCAACAACACACGGAAGACCACGCTCCTGCCCAGAAGGCCGAATTACTGCCCCCCAGAGCCCTGACCATGCTCCCACCTGCCATCTGCTGCTGCCTGCCTGCCTGCCTGCCGCGCACGTGCCCTGCTATTTGGTGCCCAGCACCAGGACCCAGTTGCCCACCCACGCCTGTCTTGGAGGTCGCCAAGTCGGGGCAAACACCATCTGAGACCACTGGCGACCCCCAGCCAGAGAGGCAGAGGGCCACCAGCTTCAGTGTGAAGGAAGTTGGTGTCCTGGTGGAGCATGTCCTGGGGCATTTTGATGCCCTCTTCGGAACATCACGCGCCAAAAAGGAAGGATGGGAGAGGATCTGGGACGGCGTAGTGGTTGCCATCAACGTGGAGGGGGTGGCAACCCGCGACATCAAGCACGTCAAGAAGTACTGGGAGGACTTCAGGTCCAGGACCCTCATCAAGGCCTGGCACCTCGCGGAGGAAGGCCAGGTCAGCATGAGTGACATCCAGATGAGGGTCCTGGAACGCATATGTCCAGCGCTCCACGCCCAGATCCTTCGGAGGAAGACCCGTCTGGAGTTGAGCGGTAAGTGGCCAAGCATTGATGTGTGAGACAGGTCATGTTGCAGTGTACTGGTGGTCTGATACTTGCCTGTATGTGTGACATATGCCATGTATGGATGTGTGTGTGCAGGGACATCATGGTCATGCATGTGAGACCAGTAATGTGTGAACCACATGGTTGGTGCATGTGTTACAATTCAACATGGGGAGCTGTATGCCAAATGCACACATGAAAGCATGCCAGTGTCTGTTTTTGGACATGGAGGGGGTGTGAGGGATGGGTGCTGCTGTCATGTACATGTATGGTGCACATGTGTGTGTGTCTGAGAAGTGTGTGTGTGACTTTGAAACGCCATGGATGCATGACACATGTCCGTGATGATGTGTACATTCACTCATGCAGTGCGGTCACCGTTGTATGCACTGTGTATCTGTGGTGTACAAGCCATGATGCATGACCCTCCGGTGATGTGTGTGCATGGGATCAGTGTGAGCCATGATGCATGTGAGTTTGAAGGCAACATTTTGGTTAATAGAGGCCTTTGTGCATGGATGCTGATGTTGATTGCAGGCGCTGTGCCTGTTTCTGCATGTGTGTTGCGTGCATTCATCCCACGTTTGACACTGCCACTCATGTGTTATTGCGTCCTGTCTAGGGGAATATTGTACTGTACCCTGATGCTTGTGTTCTATGTCTCCCTCTACACAGCGTAAAGTGAAGAAGAGGGCGGAGACGGCGCTGTGGAGCCAAGCAGCGGGGATGCCTCCACCGGGTGGCGACGCAAGGCCCAGCCACCCTCCCAGGACTTGCCATCATCCAGGAGCGAGGGGGCTGGTTCTGCGTCTGCCACTACGGCTGTGGCGGAAAGGCCGGGTGAGCCCCTACAGGGGCTTGCAATGGCGGAAGACGATGTGGAGACATCCAGGTTGGTGGTCTCCACAGAGGAGGAGGAGCCCGCTACTGAGCCGCACATGGGGCCTGGTGGGGGTTATCCCACCGGTGCAAGTAGTGCAGTTCAGGGCCATGGTCAGGAGGCAGCACAGGTCACCGAGGAGGGGTCTGTGCATGTCGCTGTCCTTGACCCTGTGACTGCACCACCATGCACCAGCGGGGATGCCCCTTCGCAGGCCCGTCCGCAGGTATGGGAGAGTACCATGTCATCTGCCTCTCCACTACCTGCGGACAAAGGGTCCCATGAATGTATGGGCTCTGTCTTGATTGGTGTCTTCCTGGGCGGAGAACGCACACCATCACGAACAGCAGCGTCGCGACGTGGCACTGTTGTGAGGGGCCCTGGTAGGTGGGTTCCTACATGTGACGCACACTCTGGCGGACCTCTCCTCCTCTGTGGAGACTATGCGCCAGTCGTTCTCCCTACCATCTTCTGGCGCAGATTCCACCAGGGCCCCCTGTGGACCTGGCCTGACCAACACAGCCAGCTTGGTGGAGATCCCATCCCTGCCACAGTCGGGAGTCGGCGGTCCAGCAGGGGTGGACACCACAAATGGAGACCAGCTGATGGAGGATGTGCAGGCATCATCGGACAGGGCACATGGACAGCAGCAGCAGCAGGAGCAGGCTCTATGTGGGAGCAATGATGGCTCGGGCCATCGACATCAGGGGGGCAGGCATCGGCCAAAGGGCAGGAGGTCTCTGGAATGGGTGTGTCTTCCATGTGGCTGCGGTTGGGCCAGCGTATAGGTGTGGAGCGGCGGCGGGCGGAAGAGGCGCGGCTCACCAGGGTCAGGGCGGAGTTCTCCATGCGTCAGGCGTTGAGGCGGGCAGAGTGCCTTGAGGCGACTCGCAGGGAGTTGGAACAGGCCATGAGTGCCTCCCTGCGAGATCTCGGGGCCAGGACAGAGGCTCGCCTCCAGCAAATAGACATGGGGCCTCATTAGGACTCCGGCGCTAAACCATCTAGCTATTAGCACCATGGTGCATGCCGGAGTCCGCCATGGCGGAATGGGGAATTTACACCCCATTCCGAGGTTGGTGGGAGGTAATTCCCCAATACCGCCATGGCCCTTCCCCATTACCATTTTTGCCCCATAGGGCTCAAAAGGAATGGGGAAGGCGCTAATTACGGTACCACAAATTTCGGTACCATAATTAGCACCAAGGTCCCTTTACGGGTCCCTACTTTTATGGCTGGTGAAACCAGCCGTTAAGGTCGGGTCCCGCAAAGGGACCTCGTAATTAGGCGCTAGGTGTTTAACGGTGCCGCAGCCTTTTACGGCGCCGTTAAACACTTAGCGCCTGGGTCATAATGAGGCCCATGGAGTTCGATGATGCCCTGGCCGAAAACATCACTGAGTGAGCAGCAGGACTTGCCCGTCGACATTGTAAATAGTTTATAGTGTTAGGTTTCCTTTTTTTTTTTATTTTGGGGCTTTTGTACTATGCCCCATAATTTTGTATATAGTTTTTTTGTTAGGTAGGTTATTAGATAGGTTTCATTTGTTTCGTTGGGCTCATGGACCCTTGAAAATTGGATTGTACACAGTTGGACGTTGGATTTATTTGGACATTTTGATTTCATTTCACCATGGATCAATTGATTTACCTTTTTGCATTTCATTTGGATTTGGTTTGGTGGACAGAGAGTTTTGGCCATTTTTCTTTTGGATTACTTGGGTTTTTTGAGGAATTGTTTATTTTTTATTTGGACATGCATTTCATTTGATGTTTTCCATTATTTTATGCTTTAAGTACTTTCAATTGGTGTTCATGTTAATACATTTTGATCTTTTACTTCAGTGTGTGGGATTCACGCATTGGGTTCATGCATGTTGACATGTGGGTTTACTCAATCAATGGCAACCTGTGTGTGTGTGTGTGTGTGTGTGTGTGAGACGGACATGTGTTGATGTACATAGTTGACTTTTGGTTTGTGTCATGAGATGGGCATGTCACTGCTGGGTGGGTGAGTAGGTGGGGGACATGAGTGGGGGCCTGCTGGCAGGTGCCCCTCACAGCCGGGGTGTGGGGTTGCTGGGGGACATGAGAGGGGGCCTGCTGGCAGGTGCCCCTCACTGCTGGGGGGTGAGGGTGCTGGGGGACATGAGTGGGGGCCTGCTGGCAGGTGCCCCTCACTGCTGGGGGGTGGGAGTTCTGAGGGACAAGAGTGGGGGCCTTCTGGCAGGTTCCCCTCACTGCTGGGGGGTGGGGGAGCTGGGGGACATGAGTGGGACATGAGTGGGGGCCTGCTGGCAGGTGCCCCTCACTGCTGGGGAATGGGGGTGCTGGGGGACATGAGTTGGTGACCACTAGTGCAAGGTGACATGTGGCCTGGCTGGGGGCATGCGGGCATGCCCATGGTGAATAGACTGCCTGAGGGACATGACCACGGGTGCTGTGGTGTGGTTTGCCTGCAGGGTCCGTGGAGGGGGTAGAGGGCACACCTGTGAGAACCCACACTGCCAATTGATGTGTGGGACTCCCCACGCCCCCCCTGGATACACGTACCCCGCTCTGACAGCGAAAGCACGGGTGTAACTTCCCCCGTACCACCTCATGCACATACCCCACTAGCACAGGGCCAATCGCGTGTGAAACTTCACGCGCACCCCAGTCATCCACGTACGCCGCATGCACAGGGCCAATTGCATGTGAAACTTCCTGCGCACCCCAGTAATCCACGTACCCTGCTCACACAGGCCCAATCAGGTGTGAAACTTCCTGCGCACCCCAGTAATCCACGTACCCCGCACGCACAGGGCCAATCACGTGTGAAACGTCCCGCGCACCCCAGTAATCCACGTACCCCGCACGCACAGGGCCAATCATGTGTGAAACTTCCCGCGCACCTCAGTAATCCACGTACTCCGCTTGCACAGGCCCAATCGCGTGTGAAACTTCCCGCGCACCCCAGTAATCCACGTAGCCTGCACGCACAGGGCCTGCCGCGTGTGAAACTTTCTGTGCACCCCCCAAATTCACATACCCCGCACGCACAGGGCCAATTGCATGTGAAACTTCCCGCGCACCCCAGTAATCCACGTACCCCGCATGCACAGGGCCAATTGCGTGTGAAACTTCCCGCTCACCCCAGTAATCCACATACCCTGCTCGCACAAGCCCAATCGCATGTGAAACTTCCCGCGCACCCCAGTAATCCACGTAGCCCGCACGCACAGGGCCAATCGCGTGTGAAACTTCCCGCGCACCCCAGTAATCCACGTACCCCGCACGCACAGGGCCAATCATGTGTGAAACTTTCTGCGCACCTCAGTAATCCACGTACTCCGCTCGCACAGGCCCAATCGCGTGTGAAACTTCCCGCGCACCCCAGTAATCCACGTAGCCTGCATGCACAGGGCCTGCCGCGTGTGAAACTTTCTGTGCACCGCCTAAATTCACATACCCCACACGCACAGGGCCAATTGCATGTGAAACTTCCCGCGCACCCCAGTAATCCACGTACCCCGCATGCACAGGGCCAATCACGTGTGAAACCTCCCGCTCACCCCAGTAATCCACATACCCCGCACGCACAGGGCCAATCATGTGTGAAACTTCCCATGCACCCCAGTAATCCACGTACCCTGCTCACACAGGCCCAATCACGTGTGAAACTTCCTGCGCACCCCAGTAATCCACGTACCCCACACGCACAGGGCCAATCACGTGTGAAACGTCCCGCGCACCCCAGTAATCCACGTACCCCGCACGCACAGGGCCAATCATGTGTGAAACTTCCCGCGCACCTCAGTAATCCACGTACTCCGCTCGCAAAGGCCCAATCGCGTGTGAAACTTCCCGCGCACCCCAGTAATCCACGTAGCCTGCACGCACAGGGCCAATTGCATGTGAAACTTCCCGCGCACCCCAGTAATCCACGTACCCCGCATGCACAGGGCCAATCGCGTGTGAAACTTCCCGCTCACCCCAGTAATCCACATACCCTGCTCGCACAAGCCCAATCACGTGTGAAACTTCCCGCGCACCCCAGTAATCCACGTAGCCCGCACGCACAGGGCCTGCCGCGCGTGAAACTGCCCACACACCCCCCAAATCCACGTACCCCACACGCACAGGGCCAATCGCGTGTGAAACTTCCCATGCACCCCAGTAATCCACGTACCCTGCTCACACAGGCCCAATCACGTGTGAAACTTCCTGCGCACCCCAGTAATCCACGTACCCTGCACCCACAAGGCCAATCACGTGTGAAACTTCCCGTGCACCCCAGTAATCCATGTACCCTGCACGCACAGGGCCAATCGCATGTGAAACTTCCCGCGCACCCCAGTAATCCACGTACCCCGCTCGCACAGACCCAATCGCGTGTGAGACTACCCGCGCAGCGGGGTACGTGTATTCGGAGGGGTGCGCGGGGAGTTTTACAGGCGTTTTCGTGGTTGGGAGCCTGTGCGCCATGTACGGGATTTGTGCGCTGTACATGGCGCACGGGGAGGGGTTGGGGGTGTAACTGGCGCTGCTGCAGGGTCGCTGCGCCACTCGGCGCCACGGCTGGTTTTGGATGTTAAAATCCATGAATACGCTGTGTGCGGAAATGGACTTTAGCGCACGCGGCTGGCGCAGAAAGTCGCACGCGGCTGGCGCAGAAAGTCGCACGCGGCTGGCGCAGAAAGTCGCACGCACACACTGTGCCTCAGCCGTATGCGCCACTTGTGCACTGAATTCTATGAATTACCCCCTTAGTGTGCTCATGTTATACTCTTTGGGTTTGACTTTGTTTGAAAGATGTGAACTGATTGAGGACTTGTTCATCTAAACCCATGCAACATTTTGTATTGTTTAGGAAAATTGGTGGTCAACAGTGCCAAACATGTAGGGAAAATCAATTAGTACATTATGAGGCAGCAGGTTTATCCATTGTCAAGGATGTGCAGTGCATCATCTATTACTTGCAAGATGGAAGCTACAGTGCTGTAGCCTTGACTAAAACAGTGCTGGTCAATCTGTGTCCCTGCAGATAATGTGGCCTACAATGCCCATTGATCCTAGACAGTAAAGTCAATGTTGAGGAAGCATGGGAGCTGCAGGATAAAACATCTGGTTGGACACGTTACCCAACACTGGTCTACAGCCAGACAGGTATTCACCCAGAGGGTTGATTGTTGTGCTTTTATGCAGAGCCAAGTACTGTACTTAACAATAATTCTAATGTTGTACCTGCACAATATAACTGAGGATGTGGTTCTAGCACATCCTCAGTCCATGCTATTAGAAAAAGGTTTCAGTTCATGTGGAAGATCAATTTTTTGGGGGGAGATAAGGAATATGAATCCGTGCCAAATGAGTAAGGTCTGCATAATCCATCCTCACTCTGTCCACCCTCACAAAGTCAGAGTGCGGAAGTGCAAGTTTCTGAAAGAAGGGTGCTTAGTGATATAGAATGCCTAGAACTAAACACTAACAACAACCAGTTACAGAACACCACAGAAATTGAAAGACAAGATCTAATAAAGAGACTAAAAGGATTGATTGATAAAAAAAAGTTTTAAAAAAGTCGGGAAAGCCTTACAGAGAGACTGGATGAGTAAACAAGAGGCGTTATTTTTGACAAAACTAAAACCAGAATTCCGAAAAGTTATATCTCACCAAAAGTAATACATTCCTCAAAAATCCACTAGGACATCCAATAGTCTCAGGCATAGACTATGTGTTAGAAGTTCTGTCCAATTAGAAGCCCTGCACACATTTGCTGACGTATATCTTAGATCCTTTGTGAAAACTATGAAGTCATATGTTCAAGATACAATTGTGATTATCAAACTAGTAGAAGTACTGGAATGACACGCTAGTAAAGAAATACTGATTGGACTTAACATGGTATCTCTTTATACTATGATAACCGAGGTTGCTACTTTGAATATGTTTGAGAAGTTACTATATTCAAAAATTAGTCAATCAGGGTATTCAAAATTCATTCAACCTTTGGTGTGTGGAGATGGCCCTCACAGAAAACTATTTTATGTTAGATAATTACTTTTATCGTCAGATTCATGGCACTGCCATGGGGGTGCCACTGCGGCATTGAGTGTGACAAATCTATATGTAGAAAAATTAGCAGAAATTAAAATGTATTCTGACATGAATCTACATAAAAGGAATATCAGGCTACAAAAGTGTTATATTGACCACGACGTGCTGGTCATATGAATGAAGCAATTGCATTTATCACTTGGCTGAATAATCGAAATAGATATTTACATTGTACATACAATTATAATAATGCAGAAATACATTTTTGGGATATCACTATTCGAGCTGATCAACTGAATAACATATTACTGGTTAAACCATTCCATAAAACCATGGGCAGAAATTCACTGTTACTATGCACCAGTTTCCATCCCAAACACATACGTGATAAACTTCTGTTTTGCCAGTTCATAAGCTTGCAGAGGAATGGCTTAATTAAAGGTTTTTGTTGATGAAGCAGATACATTAAGAAAAATAAATAAATTAAATACAGGCATCCCGAGCCCCCAGTTAAGAGATCTTTGAAAAGAGCAAAAAACAATGAAATAAATGCCCTACTTGAATATGACAGAAAACAATTCAATACAAATTCTTAAAATGTGGTGTTTGTGAACACCTTCTCAAATGAGTCCAATAATATCAATAAAGTCATAAAGAAGAACTGGAAAATGCTGGAAGGGGGCAAATTCCCTGTAGAGATGCTTCTTTTTGTATATAAGAGGAGCAAAAACTTGAAGGATCCCACTATGAGGAATGACTTCAGGAAGAAGAAAGATAAATAACTGAATATAACGGAAAGTGAAATGTGGGGCCTAGAGAAGATTGTGGGCCATGCCCCTTGCAGAAAATGTAAATGCTGTAAACAAACAAAAAGGAGTACAGAGGTTGATCTTTGTCTGACCAGATAATGGCGACAGGCATCTTTTTTCCAACTGTAATTCAGTTATTGTTGAATATGCCATTTGGTGTTTTTGTGATTTGTTACATTTAGGCAAAACTGCAAGAAAAGTGAGACCGAGGGCCTCATTACGAGAATGGCGGTAGCCATGGAGCTATTAGCTCCATGGCTGCCTCCGTTCCGGGCTCCATTACCGGGTTCCTGCAATGGGGACTTACCGGGTTACTCCGACATAGGAGGACCCGGTAATTCCTCCTTGCAGGAACCCATCCCCATTTGGGAATGGGGAGGGAGGTAATAACGGGCAGATTTCATC
Organism: Ambystoma mexicanum; assembly: GCF_040938575.1. Classification (NCBI taxonomy): domain Eukaryota; kingdom Metazoa; phylum Chordata; class Amphibia; order Caudata; family Ambystomatidae; genus Ambystoma; species Ambystoma mexicanum. The sequence goes on along the minus strand of NC_090932.1, from coordinate 656,861,865 downwards.
TGGCCCGTTATTGCCTCCCTCTTCCCCTCGCGGGACCCGGAAAGCACGCCTGGTTTTACCAGGCGTGCGATCCGGGTCCTGCGATGGGAAGCTTGTAATCGGCGCTCCCGGAATGAAGGGGGCCGGTCCCGTACCGGCCCCCTTCATTCCGGGCGCACCAGCCTTGTAATGAGGCCCCAAGAATCACAAAACATAAAAGCTGTATTAAAAATTAAACACTTACAGCACCACTAGTGGAAAAGAGGAAATGTACCCCATTTGATAAAGATTGTCTTTTCAAAAGAGAAGAAGTGTATTGAGTGGCACAAACTCAAGTAATAATGGTTGTAAGAATTATGAAATACGATCAAACTGGTTATACTTTTCCAGAGGGTGGTTGATATTTTAAGAGTGACATGTTGTCGCACAACATAGGCACCCTAGGAAAACCACGACTGGATGTAACGCCATAAGGTTTAGAGGAAGGTTTCATAGTACATCGCTGAAACAGAATGCCATACGGCATGGGCCGATGCTAGAGGCAGGAATAGCACAAGTTCAGTAACCATGATAGAAGTGTGAAGCATACAACACTGCGCATATAATGGCTTGGTGTGGCTAGATACTTGCCGGTGGCAATTAGGGATGCAACCATGAGTTTTTGAAGAAGTATGACAACACACTGGAGAGAAATGCGTGAGATTATACTTGTCATGTGTCTGTATGATATATAAGGAATGTTTATTCTATCTGACTGGATGACAATGTTTTTGTCATTCCAGAACGTGAGACCAGCAGAGTCTATTACGTGAAATCCTTACCCATAAAGCGAGTGGTTAGGAAACCACCAGTGAAACCATGATAGCATACAACTGATAGGTGAGTGAGGCACAGTAAATAATGCTTGCCAAGTGTGTGCATAGTATATAGGGGATAGTGGGCCTGAGTTTGGCGGTAGCCCTTAATTAAATGCAGCAGTAATGGTGTTAACGCTGCATTTAAGGGTTTGCCCAATCTCGAGTCTGGTGTGTTTGCCCCCAGCTCAGAGCTGGAGGTAGTCACGTTGGAAAAATGCCCATTTATGGTGCAATTACCGCCAGCGGTATTACCACACAGTAATTGCACCAGTAATTTCCCCATTGGGTCCAGTGGACCCAATGGGGAATGGGGACTAACAGTTAGCATCCAACCCATGGTCCGGCAGTAATACTGTTGGACAGATGGGCGCTAATGGTAATTAAGTTGGGTGATATCTCCGCTGGGATAACGACCAACTCATGATAAGGCCCAGTTCATCTAACTGTCTGGATGACTTTCTTTATGGCATTCAAGTTATGAGATGGGTTGTGTTCATTTAGTGCAATTGTGACCAAATGGAGAAATTGGTTAGGAAACCTCACATGAGTCACACTATTGGTGCAAGGGCACTTCACGCTTGTTCAGATAATACACACTATACCAGTTGTAATGTCAGGTATGTGTGCTCTGCAGCTGGCTGGCGGGTGGAAGACAGTAATCCAATTAGTAGTGAAAGGCCCCAGTAAGGACATTTCTGGCTGTATAAATTCTGAAGTATTGTAGAGTTCAAGGACACTATGGGGGTCATTACAGTTTTGCCGGTCTGGAAAAATTGGCAGTAATTCCAGCACTGGCAATTTTAACAGACCGGCAAAACACAAGTTTTCTGGTGGGGGCACCAATTTACCTCAAGCCCTGAGCTGCCAGTAAATCAGGCCCCCAATGGTAAAAAATGCTGCAATTACTGGCACTGGTATTACCCTTGGTGGTAATTGCGGCAATCCCCTCAATAGAGTCCTGTGGGAATTGGGATTTTTTCCGCCACCTGGAATATCCTGGTAATACCGGGATAATAGGCAAAGGAAATGGAAGGGTCAGTTTGTCAGAATCTCACCGGAGTTACTGGCAAACTCATAATGACCCCCTATGAGGGAAGTTTCCATGTAAGGATGTATGCTTTGGTTTTGATAGTTAATGTCTATGGGCCTCATTACACGGTAGGCGGTAAGGGTTTACCGGTACCGGTAAGGGCACTGGTACCGGTAAACCCTTACCGCCTTACTACAAGTTTCCTTTGCGGGACCCGACCTTAATGGCTGGTTTTACCAGCCGTTAAAGTAGGGTGCCGCAAAGGGACCTTGGTGGTAATTAAGGTACCGCAATTTGCGGTACCCTAATTAGCGCCTTCCCCATTCCCAGTATGCCCGATGGGGGCAAAAATGGGAATGGAGAAGTGCCTTGGTGAATGGGGAATTACCGCCCCCGCTCACCTTGGAGTAGGGTGGTAATTCCGCCATCCACCAAGGCGGACACGGTAAAATACCGGCGGCAACCATGGCGCTAATAGCGCCATGGTTACCGCCTACCGTGTAATGAGGCCCTTTGACTAACTAATTGGAACTTACTAAAACTTGCTATAACCACTAATCAACAGTGAGAAGAAATGTTCAACAAAAATAGTTTTTATTGAGATTCAGTAAAAGGGGGGTTGCTAAATTTATTTGGTGATTGTTTTATGGTGGGCAATTCCTTTAGTTATTTTCCCCGATGAAGTTTTGTAATTTAAGTGTGTCTGATGGAATGAAACATGTTGGATTTTGTACCGGGAGAGTAGAGGCTTATTATGTCTGCTTGGTACATTTTAATGAAGGCCATTAATGTACAGAGATCAATGAGTCCGAGCTTCTAAGAAGATATAGGTGCATTAGACCAATATGCTTGTTAAAATATGAGACATGGCAGTTCTGGTGTAGTCCCTATATGTAGATGGCATTTAGGTATTTCCATTATTAATGAAGGCAAATAATGAGAGTAAGGGATAATAATGTGAGCGGGATAGATCACCTGGAGAAAGAATAACATAATGTACCATTTGAAGGGTGTATTAAAAGTTTTGCTTAACCCTGTGCTAATCACACAAGGGAGTAGCTCCAGATCAACATAAAGAGATGAGCAACTAATGGAATAAGTCTAGAAAACTGAAACAGAATGGTTGTTATGTTTGTTAAGTATCGAAAGGGATATACCTACAATTAGGGACACACAAACATGTAATTTTGAGAAGATACGGTTGTACAGTGAATGTCTGAAAACACGTGCAGACTAGCAATGAATTATTTGCATTCATGGCACCATAAGAATAACAGAGGATGTAAGGCAATGGAAGATAAGAGGGCGAGGATGTGACCGAGATTGAATACTCAGAGATACATGTATTTATTGAACATCAGTGTACATCGAGCGCCCTGAAAATAAATTGAATGGAAATGATGGCAGGCAGGAGTGTTTAGTTAAAAATGTTTTACCATATGAAAAGAAGTTCTGGGTAGAACAACCGGATTGGTCACCACGCCTTCCAGGCTTGAAGACAGACTTGCCTGTTAATAGGCTAACATGGCCACCGCCATTCTAGGAGTGTGGCCTAGCCTCACTCCAGCTACTATAGAGACGGAGAGTACAGACAATGGACACAAGGCGCCCGACCGGAATTGCTGGTCGGATGCCCCACAGTCCATGTCAGTAAACAGCAGGAATGCAGTAAGTAAGGTTGAATGCTGGCGCTTGAGCGCAGATGTGAAGCAACACACACTAGGTTTTTAAATGAAAGAACATTAATTTCCCCTTGGGTACTGTGTACATTGGTGGCTTTGTGTATGTTTGAGCAGCCCTGACTGGGATTACGTGCCAGACAACTGGAAGTTGGGTAAGAAGAACGGGGGTTGTTTTTTTTTACCTGTGAAGGACATAATGGTAAAGAGTTGTTATATAGTCTCTATTATCCAGGTTTATTGCAATTAAGAGACATTGAACAACACAAGCTGTTAGTAATTGGGAGTCATGCATATTTATATAAGAAGTAAAATCCTGAAAAAAACATTATGTTAAAAGAGACTTTCCGTTAATGAATATCTGTACTGAATTATTAACAGCAGTAAATTAACAGGGTAATTCACAGATTTCAGCGCAGGGGCAGCGCATGCGAGCAGCGCAGAGAGGTAGCGTGCGCCAGCGTGCGCCAGCCGTGTGTGCCAAACAGTATTCTGGCGCACCACGTATTCATGGAATATCAAAGCCATTTTGAGCGCTGGCGCAGAGAACATCCCGCAGCGCCAGTTATGCCCCCAAGAACGCCCCATGCGCAAGGATAAGGCATTGAAATCCCCAATGCAGCGCAAAGGGCCGCGCTAACCCTGCACCAGTCCACAGGGTCGGTACAGTGCATTTGGGGTGTGTGCGTGAAGTTTCACACGCGATAGGCCTTGTGCGAGCGGGGTACGTGTATTCTGAGGGGTGCGCGGGAAGTTTCACATGCGATAGACCTTGGGCGAGCGGGGTATGTGTATTCTGAGGGGTGCGCAGGACATTTTACACGCAATATGCCTTGTGCGAGTGGAGTACGTGTATTTCGGGGGTGCGCGTGAAGTATCACATGCGATAGGCCTTGGGCGAGCGGGGTACGTGTATTCTGAGGGGTGTGCGGGATGTTTTACATGCGATTTCGCTGGGCGAGTGGGGTACGTGTATTCTGAGGGGTGCGCGGGGAGAATCACACGCAATAGGCCTTGGGCGAGCGGGGTATGTGTATTCTGAGGGGTGCGCGGGGCGTTTTATGTGCGATAGGCCTTGTGCGAGCGGAGTACGTGTATTTCGGGGGTGCGCGTGAAGTATCACACGCGATAGGCCTTGGGCGAGTGGGGTACGTGTATTCTGAGGTGTGCGCGGGATGTTTTACACGCGATTTCACTGGGCGAGCAGGGTACGTGTATTCTGAGGGGTGCGCAGGGAGAATCACACGCGATAGGCCTTGGGCGAGCAGGGTACGTGTATTCTGAGGGGTGCGCAGGGAGAATCACACGCAATAGACCTTGGGCGAGTGGGGTACGTGTATTTTGAGGGGTGCGCGGGATGTTTTACACGTGATTTCGCTGTGTGAGCAGGGTACGTGTATTCTGAGGGGTGCGCGGGGAGAATCACCCACGAAAGGCCTTGGGCGAGCGGGGTGCGTGTATTCTGAGGAGTGCACGGGATGTTTTACACATGATAGGCCTTGTGCGAGCGGGGTATGTGTATTTTTCGGGGGTGCGGCTGAAGTATCACACGCGATATGCCTTGGGCGAGCGCGGTACATGTATTCTGCGGGGTGCGCGGGAAGTTTCACACGCAATTGGCCTTGTGCGAGTGGGGTACGTGTATTCGAAGGGGTGCGCAGGATGTTTTACATGCATTTTTTCGCTGCCACGGGAGGGGTACGTGTATTTCTGGGGTGCCCCAACGTGAATTGGCAGTGTGTGTCCTCCCAGGTGTGCCCTCTCCCCCCTCCCCAGGCCCTGCAGGCAGACCACAACACAGGGGACTACCCTGCACCCCTGGCCATGCCCCACAGGCAGCCCATCCACCCTGGCCATGCCCCCCAGCCAGCCCACATGTCACCATGCACAAGTGAGCACCGACATATGTCCCCCTGCACCCCCACCCACCCAGCAGTGACAGGCACCTGCCAGCAGGCCCCGACTCATGTCCCTGCACCCCCACCCACCCAGCAGTGACAGGCACCTGCCAGCATGCCCCGACTTATGTCCCCCCACCCACTCACCCACCCACCCAGCAGTGACAGGCACCTGCCAGCAGGCCCGACTTATGTCCCTGCACCCCCACCCACCCAGCAGTGACAGGCACCTGCCAGCAGGCCCCCACTCATGTCCCCCCACCCACTCATCCACCCACCCAGCAGTGACAGGCACCTGCCAGCAGGCCCCAACTCATGTCCCTGCACCCACTCAAACCCAGCAGTGACAGGCACCTGCCAGCAGGCCCCCACTCATGTCCCCCCACCCACTCACCCACCCACCCAGGAGTGACAGGCACCTGCCAGCAGGCCCCGACTTATGTCCCTGCACCCCCACCCACCCAGTAGTGACAGGCACCTGCCAGCAGGCCCCGACTCATGTCCCTGCACCCCCACCCACCCAGCAGTGACAGGCACCTGCCAGCAGGCCCCAACTCATGTCCCCCCAACACGTCATGACGATCCACAATCATGGGCCTTATGGCCACCCAAATCACACCCCACGCCACCCCAGTCCAAACACACAACCAGGTATTACATCCACCCCACAATGAACTCCCCATCACATGATACATGTAACGCTCACCTGATTCCCGTAGAGGCGCCGGTCTTGACTGGGCGTATACCGTATCCTCAAAGGTGATGTGTAACACACGGCTGGCTCTTTGGGCTGGACCTCTGTGCACTGTATGTCTGACTCGAAGGGTAAGATGTCTGCAGATAGAAAATATGGGATTAAGGAACTGGGTTATTGAATGTCTCTCTCTTCTTCCCTTTCTCTTCTCCTGTAGAACCCCAAAGGTTAACGCTCTCACCTTAGGTAAGTGAACGCTGTGCTCTCAATCTGCCTCGGGGCAGGGTGCTGTAACCAGTTTCTTCACTGGATAAGGGGAGCAGGCCTCTTGACTTCAGAGGACTGCTGTCCGTCGTTTACTGCACGAACGGTAAGTTTCGAGTAATTCTAATGTCTTTAAAGTCTTTAGTAATGATGTCTCTTGTTTTGCAGGGTTCCGGCGATGGCGGATGACGGGCTGAAGTGAGTTGAAGATGGAGCCCGTGTGATGAATAGAAGCGCCTGGAAGCACGTAAGTAAGCGCTTGTTGCCTGCTTCACGATGCGCTCTAACTGTCTTTTTATTTTGCAGGTACAAGTTCGGAGCGGCTGCAGGGTGCCGGAATACCCACTGGGTTAGATGTGGAAAGGAGTAATGGCACGTGAGTATTAAAGTTCCCCAATGTCTTTAAACGCACCTTGTTTTGTCTTTCAGATGCGGGATGCAATGCCGAAGGCCTCCGGAGCGTGCGAAGAGTTGGTAAGCTTTTGTCTTTCAGATGCCGGAATGCAGTGTGAAGACCTCCGGAGCGCATGAAGAGTAGGTAAGCCTTTGTCTTTCAGATGCCGGAATGCAGCGCGAGGCGTTGGTGACAGCCGATGGACCAGGTAAGTGAAGAGCTGTCACTGAAGACCGTAATGCTAACCTGTTCTTTCTTGTCTTTATAGGTGTTGCTGAAGACTGGATTCAGGATGGTAAGCCTTTTTCCTTAGGCCCAGGATCAGATGCAGAAGACACGATGAGCGTTCTGCTGCAGAGGATGCAGAATAACGCAAAGCAAGATTCATCCATCGGGTGTGGTTTAAATAGCCTCCTGTAGTGCTTAGGTGTCTCCTTCCACAGCCACGCCTCGGTAAGAAAAGAGTTCCTGCTTTCCAGAAGAGTTGCAGTGTTCTGAATCTAGGGAGTGGCTCCTGCCCCACCCAACAGGAAAAGTAGTTCCAAACAGAAGAGGATCAGAGGCTCAACTGGCAGGCAAGTAAGCAGCATGGTCTGCTGCAGGTAAGTCCACCCAAGCATTATGAGCCCGGCGCTTCCAGCGCTGGGACTGGGCATATTTATGAGCCTGGTGCCACTGGCGCCAGGACTGAGTCCAAAAGGTCCCAATTGGGACTGGTTGGCACTCGGAACCTGGGTTATGGATCTGCTTCCAAGGGAGTTGGGAAAACCCTGACCTTTTGGAAGCAGAGATCATGACAGTACCCCCCCTCAAGGCCCCTCCCAAACCGGGCTTCTCCGGGGGTTTTGGCTTGTCAGGAAATGTTCGGTGAAATCTTTTGATTAGGCGAGGAGCGTGGACAAATTCAGCAGGTTCCCAGGATCTCTCTTGGGGGCTGTAGCCTTTCCAGTCAATTAGGTAAAATAGTTTAGATTTGGAGATCTTGGAGTCCAGAATGCTTTTGACTTCAAACTCGAGTTCTCCATCAACTAGGATAGGTTTTGGAGATTTAGTTAGTCGGGTTTGAGGTTGCACGGGTTTTAATAGAGAGACGTGGAAGACCGGATGTATCTTCATGTGCGGGGGCAAGTCCAACTTGACCGCTACTGGGTTTACTATGGTAGTGATGGAATAGGGACCAAGGTATCTTGGGTTGAATGTGCATGGCCCTTTTAGAGGTAGATATTTGGTGGATAACCAGACTTGATCCCCTACTTGATATTGAGGGGCTTCCTTCCAATGTTGATCTGCTCCTTTCTTGTATTGTTCTTTAGCCCTTTGAAGGTGAGAAACAGCTTCCTTAAAGGCTTGCGTGATTGTAGAATGCAGGTAGTCTACTGCTGGTGTTTCAAGATCTTGGAGGGGATCCAACTCCGAGGTTCGAGGGTGACTGCCGTACAAAAGAAAAAACGGGGTTTTCCCAGTTCCCGAATGGACAGAGTTATTGTAGGCATATTCGGCTATCCAAAGGATGTCTTTCCAAGTTTTTTCAGTTTGTTGCAGCATGCAGCGTAAATACTGTTCCAGAGTTTGATTGGTCCTCTCGGTTTGTCCGTCGGTCTGAGGGTGGTGACTGGTCGATAGTCTCACATCAATTTGAGCCGACCGACAGCAACTTCGCCAAAAATGAGAAATAAATTGACTACCTCGATCCGAAATTAGAACCGAAGGAAAACCGTGCAGTCGGACGATGTTTTCGAGAAATTCTCGGGCCAGAGTTGCTGCTGTTGGCAAGCCTTTGAGCGGAATGAAATGCGCCATCTTGGAGAATAAGTCCACGATTACTAGAATCGTATTGTATCGGGAGCATGGAGGTAGATCGGTGATGAAGTCCATAGAAAGCGTATGCCAAGGGCGAGGTGGGATGTCAATAGGGCGTAAGAGGCCTGCTGGTCTTTCCTTTTGACTCTTGTTTTGGGCGCATACTCCACAGGACATTATAAAGTCTCTGATATCTTTTTTCCAAGACGGCCACCAGAAGTAGCGCTTGATCTTTTCTGAGGTCTTGGCCATACCGGGATGTCCTTCCATTAAAGAATCGTGATAACAAGAGATTACTTTTTTCTGTAAATCTGTGCTGGGTAGGTATAATCGTTCTTGGAAATACAATAAGTTGTCCTTTACTGCAAAGTCCTTTCCCTACAGATGCCAATTCTGTATGTCTGCTGGAGTTACAAGTTGCCTGGCTTTATCCTTAACTTCCTCTATGGATTCTGTGGCGATTACACCCAGAATTCTTTGTTCGGGAATGATTGGTACAGGTTTAGGGTTGATCAAGTGTTCTTCCACTCCCATCCGAGAAAGGGCATCAGCTTTACCGTTCTTTGTACCAGGTCGATAGGTAATTATGAAGTCAAACTCGGCAAAGAATAATGCCCAACGGAGTTGTCTAGAGGATTGGGCTTTTGCGGTTTTCAAATATTGCAGGTTTCGGTGATCCGTAATCACAGTAACGGTGTGTCGGGCCCCCAGCAGATAATGCCGCCAAGCCTTAAAGGCAGATTTGATAGCCAGAAGTTCCTTGTCAGTAATCGTGTAATTGATTTCAGGAGGCGAGAATTTGCGGGACCAAAATGCCACGGGACGCAACTGATTGGTTACCGGGTCCTTTTGTGATAGAACTGCCCCCATGGCAAGGCTTGAAGCATCAGTTTCCACGATGTAGGGGAGTTCGGGGCGAGGGTGTTTTAAGATTGGTGCAGAGATAAATTTAGTCTTCAAATCCTGGAAAGCTTGTTCCGCCTCGGTAGACCATTCAAAACGTTTGTTTTTCTTTAACAAGGCAGTGATGGGCTGGACTATTCGAGAGAATTCGGGGATAAACCTGCGGTAAAAATTAGCGAAGCCTAACATGCTTTGCACACCTTTTACGGAGGATGGTGATGGCCATTTGAGAACTGCATCGACCTTCTTTGAATCCATACGCACTCCGCCAGGTGATAATATGAATCCCAAGAATTCAACTTCAGTCACGTTGAAAACACATTTTTCCAACTTAGCGAAAAGTTTGTGTTGACGCAATCTTTCGAGGACCATTTTCACGTGTTTCCGATGTTCAGATTCCGATGAAGAATAAACGAGGATGTCGTCAATGTAAACAACAACACACACATCTATGAGCTCTCTGAGGACATCGTTCATAAAATATTGAAAGGCGGCCGGGGCATTGCAAAGTCCGAAGGGCATGACCTGATATTCAAATAGCCCATACTTGGTGCGGAAGGCCGTCTTCCATTCATCGCCCTCTTTTACTCGTACCAAGTGGTAAGCTCCTCTAAGATCCAGCTTTGTATATATGCATGCTTTTCTGACTTGGTCCAGGAGTTCAGGGATCAAAGGTAATGGATATCTATTCTTAACGGTGATCTGGTTCAGGGAGCGATAATCTATACAAGTTCTAAGGTCTCCTTCCTTTTTTGGAACGAAGAACAAAGCTGAAGAAGCAGGGGACTTGGAAGGACGAATAAACCCATTTGCCAGGTATTGATCCAGGTATTGTCGAAGGTGAAGGTTCTCAGGCTCGGTGAGGGCATAAATTCTACTACAAGGAGGAGTAGATCCAGGTATCAGGTCTATCTGGCAGTCATAAGACCTATGAGGAGGTAGAGAGTTAGCCTGATCCTTCCGGAAAACATCTTGGTATTCTAGGTATTCGGGAGGTAACTGCGGAGTCTCTGAAGAAATTGCTGCCAGTGCAACACCAGGTGGAGGGTGACAAGTAGACACACATTCTGGAAACTGGACCGTTCTTGCTCGCCAATCGATCAGAGGATTGTGTTTCTCTAACCAAGGTATTCCTAGAATAATCTGAAACTGAGGGGCCTTGATCACATCGAACACGATCTTCTCATGGTGTCCATCTTGACTTACTAGCGTCACCTCTTGAGTGGTATGAGTTACTGGCCCGGAGGCTATCTCCGTACCATCCACCGTAGTAATGACGTCCTTTACAGCCTTGGGACAAAGAGTTAGATTCATCCCCAAAACCATTTCATGATCCACATAATTGCCGATGGCACCGCTGTCGACGTAAGCTTCAATTGCATGTAATCGATCCGGATTATCAGGGCTAATGAGGACCATAGGTATCACGAAATGCGAGGTCACGGAACTGGTTTTCACGCTCGGCAAGAGGACCTCTATTCTTGTCGGGCGAGGTCGTTTCCCTGCTCAGAGTTTGTAACTTTGGTAACTGCAGCTCCTACTGCCTTCTTGGCAGGTTTCACCGGACAGTCTCGAAGAAAGTGCCCTGAGTTTCCGCAATAGAGGCATAATTGCAACTGTTTTCTCCTTTCCCGCTCCTTTTGTGTTAGAGGACCTTTCAGACCCCCTATTTGCATGGGTTCCCCGGAGTCTACTCCTTTGGAAGGAGTTGGCGGTTTGGAAAATACTCGAGCATCAAACTTGGAACGATCGGCCTTCCTGTTCTGCAGTCTGTGATCTATTTGAACGACTACAGGCCGATTCATGGAATAATGAGCGCGGCGCAAGTGGGCAAAAACGTGCGAATCGCAGTGCAATTGCGAAAATCGCACGAAAAGCAGCGCACGTCGATTCATGGAAGGCCGTGCGCGAGAAAACCAGCAGATGTGCGATTAAAAAGTGCGCGGCGCACGTTGGCGCACAGGCCATCTAACAGCGTGCGCTAGGTCACAGCGAAAATCGCACAGGCCACAGCGAAATTCGCACATAGCGCGGCGCACGCAACAAAAGTAGGCGGAACACGGGCGTAACACTCGGAATGGGGAACAACTTTCCAAAATGTGGGCGTCACGGGGGAAGTACAGGGCACAAGTGCGCGGAACGCCCACACGCTCGCCTACAACACGTATTCATGGAATAGAATAGGGCAAAGAAGCGCACGCTCAAACCAGCGCACAGGCACAAACACGACCGCCACAAGAAAGCAGGCGGTAGCGTCTCTGCGGCTGTAAGAAATGTGCGCCAAAAGGTGCGCCAACAAATAGCACCTATATACTGCCATGATGAATGTCCCATACTGTGGCCCTCCAGGAAAAATGACGTGCAAAGGGGTACCCACAAACACGGACACCCGCTGACAAAAAATACGTGTGCGTGTATACCGGGGTGCGCGGGAAGTCTAACACGCGATTTCAGCAGGGTACGTGCATCACAGGGGTTCGCGTGAAGTTATTCACGCGATCGGGCCTGGGGGAGCGGGCTACGTGTATTTCAGGGGTTCGCGTGAAGTTTCACCCGCGATCGGGTCTGGGGGAGTGGGCTATGTGTATTACAGGGGTTCGCGTGAAGTTCCTCACGCGATCGGGCCTGGGGGAGCGTGCTACGTGTATTTCAGGGGTTCCCGTGAAGTTCCTCACGCGATCGGGCCTGGGGTAGCGGGCTACGTGTATTACAGGGGTTCGCGTGAAGTTCCTCACGCGATCGGGCCTGGGGGAGCGTGCTACGTGTATTTCAGGGGTTTGCGTGAAGTTCCTCACGCGATCGGCCCTGGGGTAGCGGGCTACGTGTATTACAGGGGTTCGCGTGAAGTTCCTCACGCGATCGGGCCTGGGGGAGCGGGCTACGTGTATTTCAGGGGTGCGCGGGAAGTTCCACATGCGAATAGCCTGGGCGCGTGTATTTCAGGGGTGCGCGGGAAGTTCCACACGCGAATAGCCTGGGGGCGCGTGTATTTCAGGGGTGCGCGGGAAGTTCCACACGCGAATAGCCTGGGCGCGTGTATTTCAGGGGTGCGCGGGAAGTTCCACACGCGAATAGCCTGGGCGCGTGTATTTCAGGGGTGCGCGGGAAGTGCCACACGCGAATAGCCTGGGCGCGTGTATTTCAGGGGTGCGCGGGAAGTTCCACACGCGAATAGCCTGGGGGCGCGTGTATTTCAGGGGTGCGCGGGAAGTTCCACACGCGAATAGCCTGGGCGCGTGTATTTCAGGGGTGCGCGGGAAGTTCCACACGCGAATAGCCTGGGCGCGTGTATTTCAGGGGTGCACGGGAAGTTCCACACGCGAATAGCCTGGGGGTGCGTGTATTTCAGGGGTGCGCGGGAAGTTCCACACGCGAATAGCCTGGGCGCGTGTATTTCAGGGGTGCGCGGGAAGTTCCACACGCGAATAGCCTGGGCGCGTGTATTTCAGGGGTGCGTGGGAAGTTCCACACGCGAATAGCCTGGGGGCGCGTGTATTTCAGGGGTGCGCGGGAAGTACCACACGCGAATAGCCTGGGCGCGTGTATTTCAGGGGTGCGCGGGAAGTTCCACATGTGATTTGACAGTGTGGGTCCTCCCAGGTGTACCCTGTACACGCTCCACGGCCCCTGCAGGCAGCCCACACCACAGGGGACTACCCTGCATCCCTGGTCATGTCCCGCAGGCAGCCCACCCACCATGGGCATGCCCCCCAGCAAAGGCACATGTCTCCTTGAACTAATGAACACCAACTCATGTCCCCTTGCACCCCCACCCCCCAGCACTGTGGGGCACCTGCCAGCAGGCCCCCACCCATGTCCAACTCATATCCCCCACCACCCCCACCCCCCAGCACTGTGGGGCACCTGCCAGCAGGCCCCCACCCATGTCCAACTCATGTCTCCCACCACCCCCACCCCCCAGCCACCAGGGTCACCCTCCACCAGGCCCCCACTCATGTCTCCCACCACCCCCACCCCCCAGCCACCAGGGGCACCCTCCACCAGGCCCCAACTCATGTCTCCCACAACCCCCACCCCCCAGCCACCAGGGTCACCCTCCACCAGGCCCCCACTCATGTCTCCCACCACCCCCACACCCCAGCCACCAGGGGCATCCTCCACCAGGCCCCCACTCATGTCACCCACCACCCCCACACCCCAGCCACCAGGGGCACCCTCCACCAGGCCCCCACTCATGTCACCCACCACCCCCACCCCCCAGCCACCAGGGGCAGCCTCCACCAGGCCCCCACTCATGTCACCCACCAACCCCACCCCCCAGCCACCAGGGGCACCCTCCACCAGGCCCCCACTCATGTCACCCACCACCCCCACCCCCCAGCCACCAGGGGCACCCTCCACCAGGCCCCCACTCATGTCTCCCACCACCCCCAAACCCCAGCAGTGCAGGGTCACCCTCCACCAGGCCCCCACTCATGTCTCCCACCACCCACACACCCCAGCAGTGCAGGGTCACCCTCCACCAGGCCCCCACTCATGTCTCCCACCACCCACACACCCCAGCAGTGCAGGGTCACCCTCCACCAGGCCCCCACTCATGTCTCCCACCACCCCCACCCCCCAGCCACCAGGGGCACCCTCCACCAGGCCCCCACCCATGTCTCCCACCACCCCCACCCCCCAGCCACCAGGGGCACCCTCCACCAGGCCCCCTCTCATGTCTCCCACCACCCCCACCCGCCAGCCACCAGGGGCACCCTCCACCAGGCCCCCACTCATGTCACCCACCACCCCCACACCCCAGCAGTGCAGGGTCACCATCCACCAGGCCCCCACTCATGTCTCCCACCACCCCCACCCCCCAGCCACCAGGGGCACCCTCCACCAGGCCCCCACTCATGTCACCCACCACCCCCACCCCCCAGCCACCAGGGGCACCCTCCACCAGGCCCCCACTCATGTCTCCCACCACCCCCAAACCCCAGCAGTGCAGGGTCACCCTCCACCAGGCCCCCACTCATGTCTCCCACCACCCACACACCCCAGCAGTGCAGGGTCACCCTCCACCAGGCCCCCACTCATGTCTCCCACCACCCCCACCCCCCAGCCACCAGGGTCACCCTCCACCAGGCCCCCACTCATGTCTCCCACCACCCCCACCCCCCAGCCACCAGGGGCACCCTCCACCAGGCCCCCACTCATGTCTCCCACCACCCCCACCCCCCAGCCACCAGGGTCACCCTCCACCAGGCCCCCACTCATGTCTCCCACCACCCCCACCCCCCAGCCACCAGGGGCACCCTCCACCAGGCCCCCACTCATGTCACCCACCACCCCCACACCCCACCAGTGCAGGGTCACCCTCCACCAGGCCCCCACTCATGTCTCCCACCACCCCCACCCCCCAGCCACCAGGGGCACCCTCCACCAGGCCCCCACTCATGTCACCCACCACCCCCACCCCCCAGCCACCAGGGGCACCCTCCACCAGGCCCCCACTCATGTCTCCCACCACCCCCAAACCCCAGCAGTGCAGGGTCACCCTCCACCAGGCCCCCACTCATGTCTCCCACCACCCACACACCCCAGCAGTGCAGGGTCACCCTCCACCAGGCCCCCACTCATGTCTCCCACCACCCCCACCCCCCAGCCACCAGGGTCACCCTCCACCAGGCCCCCACTCATGTCTCCCACCACCCCCACCCCCCAGCCACCAGGGGCACCCTCCACCAGGCCCCCACCCATGTCCAATCCATGCCCCCCTGCACCTGGGTCCCAACATTCCCCAATCATGTCCGTAAGCCCATCCTCCCCTGCCAAAAGGCCCAACCAACTATCACACCCACCCACATATCAAAGGCAATTACATGTTACACCCCCAATTTAAATAATGCAATTGAACACATGTCTGTCACACACAATGGCTGCAAGTGAATGACAAAACACCCAACATGACATGCCTGAAAGCAATGAGATGATACGACACATTGAAGAATCAAAAAAAATATGTATTGAACAGCAAGTAGAATGGAAATGAAATAAGAAAAAACACAAAGCAAATCAAACAAAACAAGATGAATGTCCAAGAAAATAATCTGAAAAATTAAAATAAACCAATGAAGAACCATGAAGAAGATCATCCTGGGTCCATGAGCCCAACCAAATTAAACCTAACTATGACTACTAACTAAAAACTGAACTATATACAAAAAAGTGGTGCATTGTCCAATCGCAACCAAAAAAAATCAAAAAAACAAAGGAAACCTAACCCTAACTATACAACTATATACAAAGGCAGCGGGCTATTCGGACGGCTCACTGGTTGTTGTCATGGGCCAGGGCATCATCGAACTCCTGGTCAATGGCTTGGAGGCGGGCATGTTCCCTGGCCCCGAGGTCCCGAAGGGATAACGCAGTGTCAAGCTCAAACTCCCTGCGAAGACCCTCGAGGCACTCAGCCCGCCTCAGCGCCCTCCGCATGGAGTCCTCCGCCCTGACCATCGTGAGCCGTTCCTCCTCTGCCCGCTGCCGCTCCGCACCTATCCGCTGGCACAACCGCTCCCACACGGAAGCCACTCCCATTCCAGGGTTCTCCTGCCCTCCGGCCGATGCCTGCACCCCTGATGTTGATGGCCCCGAGCCATGATGCCTCCCACGTTGAGCCTGCTGCTGCCTCTGACGCAACTGCCTGTGCCAGCACGACGGCATCCAGGCTGATGGAAACCACCGACGCCGTCGTGCACGTGCCCTGCCCGATGATGCCGTCACATCCTCCATCTGCTGGGGTCCAGTTGCTGTGGTGTCCACCCCTGCTGGATCTCTGACTCCCGACTGTGGCAGGGATGGGATCCCCACCGAGCTGGCTGCATTGGTCGGGGCAGGTCCACAGGGGGCCCTGGTGGCATCTGGGCTGGAAGACGGCAAGGAGAACGACTGGTGGATAGCGTGCACAGAGGAGGAGAGGGCCGCCACATTGGCCAACACATGCAGGAAACCCCCGAACATGGCCGATCCCAATTGGGCCACGTCGGCACGGTGCACTTCGTGATGACGTGCGTGCTCCTCCCGGGAAGCACGCACGGCATCACGAATCACAGCCGTGCGCATCGCGACCCCAATCAGGACCTTCTCCGCACGGCCAGGGGTTCCCACGTCCGCAGGTGGAGGGGAGTCAGGTGACATGGACATCCCCTCTACCTGCGGACAGGCCTGGGACGGGGCATCCCTGCTGGTGCATGGTGGTGCACTCACAGGGTCAGGGACAGCGACATGCACAGGCCCCTCCACGGTGACCTGTGCTGCCTCCTGCCCCTGGCCCTGGACTGCACCACTTGCACCAGCAGGGATGCCCCCACCAGGCGTCATGTGTGCCCCAGTGGCGGCCTCCTCCTCCTCTGTGCAAACCACCAACCTGGATGGCTCCTCACCGTCTCCCACCGTAGCAGGCCCCTGTGGGGGCTCACCCACCCCTTCCGCTGCAGCCGTGGGGGCATCCCCGCCGCCTTGCTCCACAGCGCCGTCTCCGCCCTCTTCTTCACTAGCCGCTGCGTAGAGGGAGACAAAGAACACAAGCATCAGGGCACTGTACAATGGTCCCCTAGACAGGAAGCAATAGCAGATGAGCACCACTGTCAAAGTACACTTCCATCATGTCCCTCCACAACACATGGGTCAGTCCAGGCAAAACACACACAGTAACAGGCATGGTGCATGCCATGGACATTTCCATGCATGTCCAATGGACTCTTGAAACATTCAATGATATGTAACTCACATGCATCATGGCTCATGCCTATCACATGCACACACTTCACCTCAGTCACATCCATCTGGCCCCAAACACACCAAACACAGCAGATACAAGGGTAATTTGGCTGCTTCACTGAATCTGTGCATTGTCACACACATGTGTCATGCATCCATGGCATGCACAAGTCACAGACACGCAGGTCAGGCACACAGACATGGCTACCATATATGTACCTGGCATCAGCACCCATCCCTCACCCCCACCCATGTCCAGGTACAGAGACTGGCATGCTCTCATGTTCAAAATCTGCATAGGGCTCCCCATGCGGCATTTCAACACATGCAACAACCATGTGCATCACACATCACCGGTCGCACATGCATTACCATGATGTCCCTGCACACATACATGCATACATGGCCTATGGCACACATACAGGCAAGTATCATAGAACCAGCACACCGCAACATGCCCTGTCTCACACAGTAATGCATGGACACTTACCGCTCAACTCCAGACGGGCCTCCCTCTCAAGGATCTGGGCGTGGAGCGCTGGGCGTACGCGTTCAAGGACCCTCATCTGGATGGAACTCATGCGGCCCCGGCCCCCCTCCACGAGGTGCCGGGCCTTCACAAGGGTCCTGGACCTCAAGTCCTCCCAGCGCTTCTTGATCTTCAGGACGTCGCGGGTTGCCACCCCCTCCGCGTTGATGGCAACCACACAGTCGGCCCAGATCCTCTGCCGTCCTTCCTTGCTGGCGCGGGACGATCCAAAGAGGGCATCATACTGCCCCAGGACATGCTCCACCAGGACACCAACTTCGGTGACAGTGAAGCTGGTGCCCCTCTGCCCCTCTGGCCTGGGTTTGCCACTGGTGCCAGATGTGGAAGTGCCCGACATGGCAACCCCAGAGGCAGGTGTGGGTGGGCAACTGGGTCCTGGGGCTGGGCTGTGGAACGATGTAATCCCAGTCGGGAGTCTTCAGTTCCAGCAGGGGTGGACACAGCAACTGGACCCCTGCAGATGGCTGATGTGCAGGCACCAAATGGCAGGGCACGGTGGCAGCAGGCAGGCAGGCAGGCAGGCAGCAGCAGATGGCACGTGGGAGGCTGCTCGGGGCACTGGGGGGCAGTAACTCGGCCTTCTGGGCAGGAGCGTGGTCTTCCGTGTGTTTTCGCGTGGCCAGCTTGATACGGAGTGATTTGGCACGTGAAAATCCTGCACGTCAGCGTGAAATCCGAGGAAAGGCCCTTAGCGCGTAAGCGCGTCAGCACGCATACGCGATTCTATTGGACCAGAGTCCCTCAGCGCGTAAGCGCATCTGTGACGTGACCCGCACGGGTGTTCCCCACTCAGCACGTGATGACGGGGCACACGTGGAGATACTGCACGTCAGAGTGTCACCGCGTGTAATTGGACAAAAGTGCGCGTACACGCGATTGGCCTATGTACGTGTATTTAATGGGTGCGCGGGCACTTACACATGCAAGTACGTCAGCGAACCTGTATCCCGTGGTGCGTGTGAATTTCCACACGCTATTGGACTGGGAACTGGATTCCAGGGGTGCGCGGGTCACACGCTGTATCCCGTGGTGCGTGTGAATTTCCACACGCTATTGGACTGGGAACTGGATTCCAGGGGTGTGCGGGTCACACGCTCGCCTAGAACACGCGCAAAGCATAAATTTGCGGACTTTAACAAGAACAAGCTCAGACGCCAGGATGAACATACCGTTCCTAGCAGCAGTGGCAGTGGGCTACCAAAGGAGGAGGAGGAGGATAGTCAGGGCCAGAATATTCACACCCAGAACCAGCCTTTTCGGGATGCCTGATGACCAGGTGCATGGGAGGTACAGGTTTCCACCACACATTATACTGGACCTGGTGAGTGAGTGGGGGGATGACCTCACATCACCCACCCTGTGCTCCCAAGCACTCAGCCCCTTGGAGAAGGTCCTCAATGTACTGCACTTCTTAGCCACTGGATCATTTCAGCGGACAAGTGCCATAGTGGGTGGGGTGTCACAGGCCACCCAGTCACGCTGCCTACACCAGGTCTTGAACATCATCACTGCACGCCCATCAGTCCGCAGGCACATATACCTGCCCAGAACACCTGCAGAAAGGCATGCTGCCGCCCTGGATTTTTACACTGTGGCACGATTCCCCAAAGTGCTAGGTGCCATCGACTGCACCCATGTGGCTCTACGTCCCCCCAGGGCATCTGAGCACATCTATAGGAACCGCAAGCATTGGCATTCCATCAACGTGCAGGTAGCATGTAATGCCAAGGGAATCATCACCTCAGTATATGCCAACTATCCCGGCTCCACCCACGACAGCTTCATTTACCGAATGTCCACCCTAAGCCGGGACCTAGAAGCTGGGCGGCATGGCGATACATGGCTGCTTGGTGAGTATGTATGCCACTGCACATGCATGCATGTTGGATACTGAGCAAGGTCACAACCCCACCAATGATACCAATCACCACCTCCACAGGGGACAGTGCCTACCCTCTCAGCCCACACATGATGACGCCAATTCGAAACCCCACCACGCCACCCCAGGTAAGATATAACACAGCCCACATTACAACCAGGGGCATAGTGGAGCGCACATTCGGAGTGCTAAAGTCATGCTTTCGCTCCCTTGACCGTTCTGGCGGGCAGCTGTTATACGCTCCCCCAGTAGTGTGCAGGATCATAGTGGCAGCATGTGTCCTGCACAACGTTGCAACACGCCGGGGCCTGGCCGTGGACATGGTGGTGGCCCCACATCCCCAACCACATGCACAGCCGCTGCGCATGGGAGGGGAAAGGGCACGGGGGGAGGCAGCCCGTACACAGCTAGTGGCTAATTACTTCACATAGAAATCACACCCCTGTGGAGTGCACACTGCCCTGGCACATTCCATCTGACAATCAATGATGACTCAACCTGACACTGATCCTGAATGTCTGCAGAATGAACCGGGAATACCATGTCAGCCTGAGATTGTTCACCTGGAAGTGTCACAATGTGTGCATCCCTACCCACACAGACACCACCAATGCAGTTTTGTGAAGTTACACATTGAAGCAGCTAAAATGAATACCCACTTGCAAAATGCAACAAGAGGACAGTGCCATGTCAGCCAACCCAACCCCAGCACCGCCACACCACACACCGTGCCATGTCATGCTAATTGCAGGTAAACAAAGTAATCCCCACAACATGACATCAGTCTCACTATGTACAGTGGCACTATTAGAAACCTGCAACACCTGAAATGCTCACAGCAATGCCGGACCAACAACATACTTGAGCACGTACTACCATTAACATGACATCACAAATGTTACATATTAGTAGTCTCACCACCTGGAAATGCCTGCACTCCCACCACTACCAACTGTGCAGTGTTGTCGCCATGTAGAGTTGTAGGTGCACTGCTGCCAACATGGACCCCATCTCCAGACTAGAGGTCCTTGTGTGGACATGAGGAAGGGACCTGCAAATTGGGAGGTAGACACAGAAGAAGAGTTACACATCAATGCAACATGCAGTGTACAACACAACAGCAATATGCACTAGGAATGTATACACAGTATTGACTACAGACTGGCCACACAGCTCATGGGAGTCCAACGTCACTGTGTAATTCACTGTCACTTGGGCACACCCTTTGCAAGCCCATGGAAACGGGAAGCAGGAGGGGTGTGTGTGACTCAAACCCAAGCATCTGAACCAAATACATTACAAGCCTGCATGTGCCCAGCCACAATGCAGCGTATGCCCACAGGAACCACGGAAGCCAACAGATCGTCCCAAAAAAATTGGGAATAAAAGAAATCAAAATAAAAATAAGAAACAATCAAAAATGGCCATTGATGGGCCCGGGGGGGTTGGGGAGGCCACAAAGGAGGTCCGAGGACAGGATGCACACCAGAACCCGCCTGCGTGGATCCTGGGAAGATAAAACACCTCCATGGGCTCATGGCCCACACGGCTACCCTATTGTGGGAGTATCACTGCTGTCGCTATTATCACCCTGTGCAGCTGCATCCGGAGGTGGTTGCACTATGGGAGGCAGCCCACGCAAGGCCCTAGTCTGCTCCTCCATGGCTGCAAGCATGCGGGTGTGGTAGGTCTGGTTCTGGAGGATGAGTGTGCGGAGGTCCCCATGCAACAACTCACGGGATGCCCGCACCTCCGCCCTCGTTGCCTGCATCTCAGCTGAGAGCGTACGGGTGAGACGCTCCAGCTGCTGTTCTGTCCTTTGGTGTGTTGAAGCCTCAAGCTCAACAAGAGTCGTCCTGAGGTGAAGGAGCTCCTGCCTCAGGGCTTCCCTGTGGCCCTGGGACTCAATGGAGATGGCCTCCTGCAGAGTCGCCAGTGCCGCCCGCCTGTCCCTGTTGGACCCCAACATGTCCTCCCTGTGTGACTGGCAGATGGAGTCGGTTGCCTGCTCTAGTCGCTCCATCAGCCTTTCTGGGGGAACAATGGAAGTGGCCACCCTATCCATGGCCTGAGCCATCATCTCGAATGATGCAGCCTGTTGGGTTGCCATACCGTAAATGGATTGCTCCCATGCGGTATTGCCGGGTGGCGTACGGCCACCACGTCGGCGGGCACCACACCTGTCTGGGGCAAGGCGAACTGCGCCTTGCTGTGCCGGCACTGCCTGAGGCTGCAGGACTGCATTCCCCCTCTGATCTGCTGGCCCAGGAACAGGATCAGATGTCGCGGAGTGTGACCCTGCATCCGTAACCACCGAAGGCGTAGCTGCCAACACTGACATCCCCATGGAGGGTTCTGACCCTGGTGCAGGTGGGTGAGACAGAACAGAATCCCTCCCTGGAACACTCACCTGCGACGGCACGTAGGTCTCATCCGAATCAACACCTGAGTACAGCTCGGGGGAGGTGCAGCCAGAGACACCCCTTGAGAGCACGACCTGCAGCACTTGTGGGTTCTCCCCCACCACCACACCACGTCCCTCACTGGTGGTTGGTCGGCCCTCGGACCCCTCCTGGGTCTGCACCATCTCCACAACCCCAGCAGTATCAGGTGCGTCTTCCCCTGCAAAGACATGAAAACAAAGAAATGGAAACAGGCATTAGCACCATGGCACACATTGAGGGCTGAGAAGCAAGAGAACCAGTACTTGATTGACACATGTCCCACATGACTAAAACCCTCCCATGCATGCACCCTCACTGCGTATGAAGTGCAGGCAAATGGCACACACTGATGACACCAAGATGGAAGATGAACACATTTTCTGCATGCTGCCTGGCAGTGGCATCACACATTGGCCTGTGATTGGCAGGTGAAACACACATGCCATCACACAGATGGCATGTACCATTGCTATTGAGTGAAGGTGGAGAGGAGGGCAGCACCAATTCATTCAGTCCAGTTCCCGCATGTAATTGCTTTTCTAATTCTAACAGGTCAGATTTTTCACCTGGAGCTGCCAGTCTGAAATGGTCCAATTGCACAAGGACATGTGTGTACAAATGATATCCAGGTAACAAAGTCACTCCACTTTACCATACCCATGTCAGACATGTGACTAGTGGACAGCGACATGCCTAGTGAAAGTGGTGGAATGCAAACAAACTGACTGAATGAACAGTGAAAAAGAAGCAAATATGTTGTGGCAAGGTGACACTTCAAGGGCAACTGGCGTGCAGTTGGGCTAGATGTCTACTGTTGGCAGAAGGGATACTGCTATGGCCAAATGCAGCTGCGCAGGAAGGATTGCATGAAGCACATGGCTGACCCATACGACTCAGGCGCACACACTCTCACCTGGCACCCGAACAGAAGCCCTCACACACACACCATGCACATGGATGACACACACATGCATGTGCACTCACCGGACAATGCCTCGTAATCAGCCAGATCTCCCACGCCTTGGATCTGTTCCTCCGTGACGTAGGTCCCAGCGACTGACTCATGTGGAGTGAGTTCCATGTCTACTATTGGAGACCCACCTCCAGTCACTAGAGTTGCGGCATGACTTGAGGCCAGCTTACTCTTTGCCCTGCGCTTTAGGTCATTCCAGCGCTTATAGCAATCATTGGCTGTGCGCCTCACAATTCCAAGGCCACTTACGATGTCCGCAACGGTCTGCCAGTGTGCCTGGCGTTGTGCAGGTGTGGTCTTGGATCCTGCAACAATGACCATCTCTTTGTCATGTCCGGACACATACTCGACAAGTGCATTCAGTTCGTCATCCGTGAAGCTGGGCTTCCTGGACGGGCCGGACTGTGTAGCCGTGTCTGGGGCATCAGCCTGTGCCGGACGAGCACTCTTCCTCTTCCGCTTGGAAGGTGGTGGTGATCCTGAGTGTCCTGCGCCGCTCTGGACACTAGGGGCAGGAGCCCTGGTGGACTCTGTATCAGGAGTGTGGGATTGCACACTCAGCATGGGAGTTGGTGCAGGCATTAGCTCTAGTGTGATGGTGTCAGGGGGAATGTCAGCAGCATGGACTAGGACCGACACTGTCCTGGCTGGGTGTGTGAGGGCTGGGGTGGATGGAGCCGCAGCTGCCCCTGCAGCCTCTCCGCCCTGCCTCCTTGGTGCAGCAGATGACCTTGCTGCCCCAGATCCACGTGGCATGATGGCATCAACGTGCACCAGCGCACGTGTCGTAGCCCTGCTGACCTGGAAGTCAGCCATGGAGTCAGCCAGGTCTGGTGCCACAATGGGCTGGTCCAACAAGGGCTGAGCATGGATGGTGTCAGCCACATCAGCCTCAATGGGAGGGGGGGGATTATGGGTGCCCGTGACTGGTCCTCCACACATGGGGGGACAGGCTCACCCTGCAAGTTACGACCACGTCCCCTACCGGATCCACCACGGCTACCACTTGTGGCTCTTCCACCTTTGCCACCCTTACGGAATCCTCGCCTCCCAGCCATGGCACTGATGTTAATGTGCGTATGGGAGTGGATGTAGACTATTGTCCTGGGCAATTGGGTGTCAAAGGGGTTGGGTACCAGATGGTAATTGTACCCTAGTGCTCTAGCAAGGCTGAATGTAACCCCTGGGGAAAGATGACGGGTCACGCAACGCACAGGAGGCCCAAAAAAGGGAGATGACGTGCATGCAACCCCTCCTAGACCACGTGTGCAGAAAGAAAAACCTGCACTACGCCGTGGCACCCAGAAACACAAGAATGAACGTATGCGTGTCACACGCAGCCTAGAATGACCTCTGAAGGGGTAGGCTACACACGGGGCTAGCACAGATGTTAGATACGTGCGTGACTCACCGTCTGCCAGGTAAACGAGCGTGTAAAAGGAGCACGTTTGGTTGGCAACACCCCCGCCAAAAGAAGATTTGTACGCTGTCTGAGGAGACAGGACAACAGTAGAAGGGAACACTGTTTGAGGGAACAGGCCCAGGTAAACCAGTAAAAGAGAGAAAAGAGAAACAGCTGTCAGCGGTAACAGGGAATACGAACTAGAAACGCCGTGAAGTAAATCGCGTGTGAAACGACAAGAAGTACAGAATTCACCCACTCGCTCTCCACGAAAAGCACGTACAAGGAAAACGTGTTCTACACGTACCTTTTATACAGGCCCACACGTCCAGCGTCACTTACGCGGCGTGTACGCGCTAGGGCCATTTCCACCTATTGCATGCTTTGTCACTTCTGCGTGTAGGGCCATTTACACCAATTACACGCTTTGTCACTTCTGCGTGTAGGGCCATTTCCACCAATCACACGCTTTGTCACTTCTGCGTGTAGGGCCATTTCCACCAATCACACGCTTTGTCACTTCTGCGTGTAGGGCCTTTACCACCAATCACACGCGATTACACTCTGACGTGCAGTCTTTCCACGTGTGCTCTGTCATCACGTGCTGTTTGGGAAACACCTGTGCGGGTCACGTCACAGACGCGCTTACGCGCTGAGGGCCTTTCCTCAGTTTTCACGCTGACGTGCAGGATTTTCACGTGCAAAATTACTCCGTACCAAGCTGGCCACGCGTACGCACACGGAATACCACGCTCCTGCCCGGAAGGCCGAACTACTGCCCCCCAGAGCCCGAGCACGCTCCCACCTGCTGCTGCCTGACTGCCTGCTGCCCCTGCACTGCTGGGGCGTGGGGGTGATAGGGGACATGAGTGGGGGCCTGGTGGAGGCTGCCCCTGGTGGCTGGGGGGTGGGGGTGATAGGGGACATGAGTGGGGGCCTGGTGGAGGCTTCCCCTGGTGGCTGGGGGGTGGGGGTGGGATGGTAGACATGAGTGGGGGCCTGGTGGAGGGTGCCCCTGGTGGCTGGGGGGCGGGGGTGGTGGTAGACATGGGTGGGGGCCTGGTGGAGGCTGCCCCTGGTGGCTGAGGGGTGGGGGAGCAGGGGGACATGAGTGGGGGCCTGGTGGAGGGTGCCCCTGCACTGCTGGGGGGTGGGGGTGGGGTGGTAGACATGAGTGGGGGCCTGGTGGAGGCTGCCCCTGGTGGCTGGGGGGCGGGGGTGCAGGGAGACATGAGTGGGGGCCTGGTGGAGGCTGCCCCTGGTGGCTGGGGGGTGGGGGTGCAGGGGGACATGAGTGGGGGCCTGGTGGAGGGTGCCCCTGGTGGCTGGGGGGCGGGGGTGCAGGGAGACATGAGTGGGGGCCTGGTGGAGGCTGCCCCTGGTGGCTGGGGGGTGGGGGTGCAGGGGGACATGAGTGGGGGCCTGGTGGAGGGTGCCCCTGGTGGCTGGGGGGTGGGGGTGGTGGGAGACATGAGTTGGACATGGGTGGGGGCCTGCTGGCAGGTGCCCCACAGTGCTGGGGTGAGGGGGTGGTGGGTGACATGAGTGGGGGCCTGGTGGAGGCTGCCCCTGGTGGCTGGGGGGCGGGGGTGGTGGTAGACATGGGTGGGGGCCTGGTGGAGGCTTCCCCTGGTGGCTGGGGGGCGGGGGTGGTGGTAGACATGGGTGGGGGCCTGGTGGAGGCTTCCCCTGGTGGCTGGGGGGTGGGGGTGGGGTGGTAGACATGGGTGGGGGCCTGGTGGAGGCTGCCCCTGGTGGCTGGAAGGCGGCGGTGGTGGTAGACATGGGTGGGGGCCTGGTGGAGGCTTCCCCTGGTGGCTGGGGGGTGGGGGTGGTGGGAGACATGAGTGGGGGCCTGGTGGAGGGTGACCCTGCACTGCTGGGGTTTGGGGGTGGTGGGAGACATGAGTGGGGGCCTGGTGGAGGCTGCCCCTGGTGGCTGGGGGGTGGGGTGGTGGGAGACATGAGTGGGGGCCTGGTGGAGGCTGCCCCTGGTGGCTGGGGGGTGGGGGTGGTGGTAGACATGGGTGGGGGCCTGGTGGAGGCTGCCCCTGGTGGCTGGGGGGTGGAGGTGCAGGGGGACATGAGCAGGTGTGCAGGGTAGTCCCCTGTTTTGTGGGCTGCCTGCAGGGGCCGTGGAGGGTGTACAGGGAACACCTGTGAGGACCCACCCAGCCTAATCGCGTGTGTAACTTCCCACACACCCCTGTAATACACGTACCCAGCCAAATCGCGTGTGAGAATTCCCGCGCATACCTGAAATACACGTACCCTGCTGAAGTCGCGTGTAAAACTTCCCGCGCACCACTGAAATGCATGCGCCCAGGCTATTCGCGTGTGGAACTTCCCGCGCACCCCTGGAATACACGCGCCCAGGCTATTCGCGAGTGGGACTTCCCGCGCACCCCTGAAATACACGTAGCACGCTGGGAGACATGAGTGGGGGCCTGGTGGAGGCTTCCCCTGGTGGCTGGGGGGTGGGGGTGATAGGGGACATGAGTGGGGGCCTGGTGGAGGGTGCCCCTGCACTGCTGGGGGGTGGGGGTGGGGTGGTAGACATGAGTGGGGGCCTGGTGGAGGCTGCCCCTGGTGGCTGGGGGGCGGGGGTGCAGGGAGACATGAGTGGGGGCCTGGTGGAGGCTGCCCCTGGTGGCTGGGGGGTGGGGGTGCAGGGGGACATGAGTGGGGGCCTGGTGGAGGGTGCCCCTGGTGGCTGGGGGGTGGGGGTGGTGGGAGACATGAGTTGGACATGGGTGGGGGCCTGCTGGCAGGTGCCCCACAGTGCTGGGGTGTGGGGGTGGTGGGTGACATGAGTGGGGGCCTGGTGGAGGCTGCCCCTGGTGGCTGGGGGGTGGGGGTGGTGGTAGACATGTGTGGGGGCCTGGTGGAGGCTTCCCGTGGTGGCTGGGGGGTGGGGGTGGGGTGGTAGACATGGGTGGGGGCCTGGTGGAGGCTGCCCCTGGTGGCTGGGGGGCGGGGGTGGTGGTAGACATGGGTGGGGGCCTGGTGGAGGCTTCCCCTGGTGGCTGGGGGGTGGGGGTGGTGGGAGACATGAGTGGGGGCCTGGTGGAGGGTGACCCTGCACTGCTGGGGTTTGGGGGTGGTGGGAGACATGAGTGGGGGCCTGGTGGAGGCTGCCCCTGGTGGCTGGGGGGTGGGGTGGTGGGAGACATGAGTGGGGGCCTGGTGGAGGCTGCCCCTGGTGGCTGGGGGGTGGGGGTGGTGGTAGACATGGGTGGGGGCCTGGTGGAGGCTGCCCCTGGTGGCTGGGGGTGGAGGTGCAGGGGGACATGAGCAGGTGTGCAGGGTAGTCCCCTGTTTTGTGGGCTGCCTGCAGGGGCCGTGGAGGGTGTACAGGGAACACCTGTGAGGACCCACCCAGCCTAATCGCGTGTGTAACTTCCCACGCACCCCTGTAATACACGTACCCAGCCAAATCGCGTGTAAAACTTCCCGTGTACCCCTGTAATACACCTACCCAGCCAAATCGCGTGTGATTATTCCCGCGTACCCCTGTAATACACGTGCCCTGGCTAATCGCGTGTAAAACTTCACGCGTACCACTCTAATACACGTACCCTGCCCAATCGCGTGTTAAACTTCCCGCGTACCCCTGTAATACACGTGCCCTGGCTAATCGTGTGTAAAACTTAACGCGTACCCCTCTGATACACGTACCCTGGCCAATCGCGTGTTAAACTTCCCGCGTAGCCCTGTAATACACGTGCCCTGGCTAATCGCGTGTAAAACTTCACGCGTACCCCTCTAATACACGTACCCTGCCCAATCGCGTGTTAAACTTCCCGCGTACCCCTGTAATACACGTGCCCTGGCTAATCGCGTGTAAAACTTCACGCGTACCCCTCTAATACACGTACCCTGCCCAATCGCGTGTTAAACTTCCCGCGTACCCCTGTAATACACGTGCCCTGGCTAATCGCGTGTAAAACTTAACGCGTACCCCTCTGATACACGTACCCTGGCTAATCGCGTGTACAACTTCCCGCGTACCCCTGATATGAACGTTACCCGCTTTGCGTTCCTTGTTTGGCAGCCCTGTACACTGGTCCAGGGTTAGCGCAGCCCTTTGCGATGATTTAGCGATTTTGATGGCTTTTCCTTGCGCGAGGGCGTTCTTGGGGGCGTTACTGGCGCTGCTGCAGGGTCGCTGCGATACTCTGCGCCACGGCTGGTTTGGGAGCCTAAAATCCATGAATACGCTGTGCGCGGAAATCGGTTTTAGCGCACGTGCCTGGCGCAGACAATCGCACGCGGACACTCTGCGCCAGCCGCTTGCGACACTTTTCTGCGAAATTCTATGAATTACCCTGAATGTCTATATAGTCCGAACAATCTTGTGGGGGATTCACTACTTGGGCTAACACATCTTTGAGCTCTCCACGTAGACCTCTATAAAACAGCGTAATCCTTTTGTCCTCAAGCCATTGAGTTTCCACTATCAGTCTGTTGAAAGACGCAATATAAGCCAAAAGGTCTTGATTACCTTGTTGCAAAGAAAGAAGCTTATTGTCCAAGGCCTGCCCCTGTGAATGTCTTGCGAACAGTTTTTCCATACTGAGCTGAAAAGCTTGAAAATCATGGAGGACCGGATCATCTTGATTTACTAGAGGGATCGACCAGTCTGCCGCATTGCCACTAAGGTACGAAAGCATGAAAGCTACTTTAGCTTGATCAGTTGGAAAGGCTGCTGGCCGGCATAAGAAATGCAACCGGCACTGATTGATAAATACTGCTAACCTCTTTGGGTCACCAGAAAATCGTTCGGGCGGAGCCAGAGGTACATTCCCAGGTAGGTTGATCTGCACTGGATTCATAGAGGATGTAGAAGGAAGATTTCCCCCAGATGCGGGTAACGGGGTCTGTCCGGCTTGTGACTGTAGCAATTGTCTAGCGAGATCATCTGTTCGCTCCTTGGAAATAATCAGTTCCCTTCTTAGAGCGTTTGTTTCCTGACGGGCTGCATGCACTTCTGCCCTTAGTTCCCCAAGTAACTGGGCTAGCTGGTCAGTATCCGAGGTTTCCATAGCGCCTGGACGGGAGTTTTGTGGTAGGCTTTGCGTTCTGTAACGCTCACCTGATTCCCGTAGAGGCGCCGGTCTTGACTGGGCGTATACCGTATCTTCAAAGGTGATGTGTAACACACGGCTGGCTCTTTGGGCTGGACCTCTGTGCACTGTATGTCTGACTCGAAGGGTAAGATGTCTGCAGATAGAAAATATGGGATTAAGGAACTGGGTTATTGAATGTCTCTCTCTTCTTCCCTTTCTCTTCTCCTGTAGAACCCCAAAGGTTAACGCTCTCACCTTAGGGAAGTGAACGCTGTGCTCTCCATCTGCCTCGGGGCAGGGTGCTGTAACCAGTTTCTTCACTGGATAAGGGGAGCAGGCCTCTTGACTTCAGAGGACTGCTGTCCGTCGTTTACTGCACGAACGGTAAGTTTCGAGTAATTCTAATGTCTTTAAAGTCTTTAGTAATGATGTCTCTTGTTTTGCAGGGTTCCGGCGATGGCGGATGACGGGCTGAAGTGAGTTGAAGATGGAGCCCGTGTGATGAATAGAAGCGCCTGGAAGCATGTAAGCGCTTGTTGCCTGCTTCACGATGCGCTCTAACTGTCTTTTTATTTTGCAGGTACAAGTTTGGAGCGGCTGCAGGGTGCCGGAATACCCACTGGGTTAGATGTGGAAAGGAGTAATGGCACGTGAGTATTAAAGTTCCCCAATGTCTTTAAACGCACCTTGTTTTGTCTTTCAGATGCGGGATGCAGCGCCGAAGGCCTCCGGAGCGTGCGAAGAGTTGGTAAGCTTTTGTCTTTCAGATGCCGGAATGCAGTGTGAAGACCTCCGGAGCGCACGAAGAGTAGGTAAGCCTTTGTCTTTCAGATGCCGGAATGCAGCGCGAGGCGTTGGTGACAGCCGATGGACCAGGTAAGTGAAGAGCTGTCACTGAAGACCGTAATGCTAACCTGTTCTTTCTTGTCTTTATAGGTGTTGCTGAAGACTGGATTCAGGATGGTAAGCCTTTTTCCTTAGGCCCAGGATCAGATGCAGAAGACACGATGAGCGTTCTGCTGCAGAGGATGCAGAATAACGCAAAGCAAGATTCATCCATCGGGTGTGGTTTAAATAGCCTCCTGTAGTGCTTAGGTGTCTCCTTCCACAGCCACGCCTAGGTAAGAAAAGAGTTCCTGCTTTCCAGAAGAGTTCCAGTGTTCTGAATCTAGGGAGTGGCTCCTGCCCCACCCAACAGGAAAAGTAGTTCCAAACAGAAGAGGATCAGAGGCTCAACTGGCAGGCAAGTAAGCAGCATGGTCTGCTGCAGGTAAGTCCACCCAAGCATTATGAGCCCGGCGCTTCCAGCGCTGGGACTGGGCATATTTATGAGCCTGGTGCCACTGGCGCCAGGACTGGGTCCTAAAGGTCCCAATTGGGACTGGTTGGCACTCGGAACCTGGGTTATGGATCTGCTTCCAAGGGAGTTGGGAAAACCCTGACCTTTTGGAAGCAGAGATCATGACAATACATCCCAAATGGCAAGTATGCACATCAACACATTTCCGACACACCCACACAATGGGTGCATGTGATTGAGAAAACACACACAGTGACATGCATGAAACCAAAGAGAGAATACCACACATTGAAGTAGGAAATAAAAATGTATTAAACACAAAAGCAAGGGAATTAAATGAAACACACAAGAATGGAAATAATGAATAAAAAGCTGCATGTCCAAAATATAAAATAAAAATGTATGAAAGCAGAATCCAAATCAATCCAAAAGCACATGTGTTCAAAGTGTCAGTCCGGCAAAAAAGATCCAAAGTGAAAAAACAAGACAAAACCATTGAATCAAGGAAAAATCAAAAATAAGAAGTGAAATCCAGTGTAGAACTATTTACAAAGTACAAATCCAGGGTCCATGAGACCAACCATTGAAATGAAACCTACGAAAAACCCTACCTAATGAACAACTATATACAAAAAGGTGGGGCATTGCCCAAGAGCCCCAAAAGAAATAAAAACAGAAAGGAAACCTAACACTAACTAATTATATATAATGGCGGCGGGCAAGTCCTACTGCTCACTCTGTGATGTCCTAGGCCAGGGCATCATCGAACTCCATGTCCTCGCAAGGATGCAGTCATGGCCTGTTCCAACTCCCTGCGAGTTGCCTCAAGGCACTCAGCCCACTTCAATTTCCTGCGCATGGAGAACTCCGCCCTGACCATGGTGAGCTGTGCCTCTTCCGCCCGCCGCCGCTCCGCATCTATCCGCTGGCCCAACCACTGCCACATGGAAGACACTCCCATTCCAGGGTCCTCCTGCCCTCCGGCCGATGCCTGCCCCTCTGATGTTGATGGCCCTGAGCCATCATCGCTACCACCTTGAGCCTGCTGCTGCTGTCCATGTGCCCTGCCCGATGATGCCGGCACATCGTCCATCTGCTGGTCTCCAGTCCAGTTGGTGGGGTGTCCACCCCTGCTGAACCTCCGACTCCTGACTGTGGCAGGGATGTGATCTCCACCAAGCTGGCTGCGTTGGTCGACCCAGGTCCACAGGGGGCCATGGTGGAATCTGGGCATGAAGATGGCAGGGAGAATGACTAGCGCATAGTCTCCAAAGAGGAGGAGAGGGCCACCAGAGTGCTCGACACATGTAGGAACCTTCCGACCAGGGTCCCTCCCAACTGTGCCACGTTGACACGCAGCTCTTCGTGATGGCGTGCGTGGTACCCCCAGGAAGCACGCACGTCATCACGAATGACACGCGTGCGCAACGCGACACCAATAAGGACGGACCCCATACGATCATGGGTCTCCTCGTCCTCAGGTAGTGGAGTGCCAGATGACGTGGGCCTCCCCCTACCTGTGGATGGGCCTGGGACGGGGCATCCCTGCTGGTGCATGGTGGTGCAGTCACAGGGTCAGGGACAGTGACATGCACAGGCCCCTACGCGGCGACCTGTGCTGCCTCCTGCCCCTGGCCCTGGACTGCACCACTTGCAACAGTGGTACCAACCCCACCAGGCCCCATGTGCGGCTCAGTAGCGGCCTCCTCCTCCTCTGTGTAGACCACCAACCTGGATGGCTCTGCACCGTCTTCCGCCATCGCAAGCCCTTTCGCTGCAGCCGTAGTGGAAGACGCAGCACCAGTCCCCTTGCTCCCGGATGATGGCAATTCATGGGAGGGTGGCTGGGCCTTGCTTTGCCGCCTGGTGGAGGCATCCCCGCCGCTTTGCTCCACAGCGCCGTCTCCGCCCTCTTATTCACTCGACGCTGTGTAGAGGGAGACATAGAACACAAGAGTCAGGGTACTGTACAATAGTCCCCTAGACAGGAAGCAATAGCACATGAGTGGCACTGTCAAACGTCACTTCCATCCTGTCCCTCCACAACACATGGGTCAATGCAGGCAACACACATGCAGAAACAGGCACGGTGAATGCAATCAGCATCCATGTACAAGGGCCTATATTGACATAAATGTTGTCTTCAAACTCACATGCATCATGGCTCATACTGATCCCATGCACACACATCACCGGAGGGTCAAACATCAGGCATCGTACACCACAGACACAGTGGATCCAAGGATGACTAGACTGCATAAGTGAATCAACACATCGTCACAGACATGTGTCATGCATCCATGGCGTTTCAAAGTCACACACACGCTACTCAGACACACAGACATGTACACCATACATGTCCATGAAAGCAGCACCCACCTCTCACACCCCATCCAGGTCCAAGAACAGAGACAGGCAAGCATTCATGTGTGCATTCCGCATGCTGCTCCCCATGTTGCATTGGAACACATGCACCATCCATGTGGTTCACGCATGACTGGTCTCACATGCAGCACCATGATGTCCCTTCACACACACACACATCCATACATGGCCTATGTCACACATACTGGCAAGTAGCTGACTACCAGCACACTGCAACATGCCCTGTTTCACACAGCAATGCATAGCCACTTACCGCTCAACTCCAGACGGGTCTGCCTCTCAAGGATCTATACGTGGAGCGCTGGGTTTATGCGTTCCAGGACCCTCATCTGGATGCTGCTCAGGCTGACCCGGCACCCCTCTGCATCCTCTGCCTTCAAGAGGCACCGGGTCTTGCTGAGGGTCCTGGACCTGAAGTCCTCCCAGCGCTTCCGGACGTGTTTGATGTCGTGAGTTGCCACCCCCTCCGCGTTGATGGCAACCACTGTGTCCTCCCAGATCCTCTCCCATCCTTCCTTGTTGGCTTGCGATGGTGTGAAGAGGGTATCATAATGCCCCTGAACTTGCTCCACCAGGATACCAACTTCCTTATCGGTGAAGCTGGTAGCCCTCTGCCTCTCTGGCTGGGGGTCGCCAGTGGTCTCGAATGGTGTTTGCCCCGACATGGCAACCCCCGAGGCAGGTGTGGGTGTGCAACTGGGTCCTGGGGCTGGGCTGTGCAGCGATGGTATCCCAGTCGGGAGTCTTCTGTTCCAGCAGGGGTCGACACAGAAACTGGACCCCTGCAGATGGCTGACGTGCATGCACCAAATAGCAGAGCACGTGGGCAGTAGGCAGGCAAGCAGCAGAAGATGGCAGGTGGGAGCATGCTCGGGGCTCTGGGGGGCAGGAAAATGACCTTTTGGGCAGGAGCATGGTCTTCCGTGTGTTGTCGCGTGGCCAGATTGATACGGAGTGATCTGGCACGTGAAAAAACTGCACGTCAGCATGTTATTCGAGGAAAGGCCCTTAGCGCATAAGCGCATCTGTGACATGACACGCAAGGGCGTTTCCTTCAACACGGGTGCATAGTGAATCAGCACTTGCAAAAACTGCACGTCCGGGTGTCACTGCGTGCAATTGGAGGAAAGGCCCTTAGTGCATACGCGTGTAAGTGACGTTGCATGTGTGGGCTGGCTTAAAAGGTATGCATAGGAAACCATTTTCTTGTACGTGCTTTTTGTGGAGAGCGAGCGGGTGATTCTTGTACTTCTTGTCGGTTCACACGCGATTACTTCACAACGGTTCCAGTTCGGCTCTCCCTGTTTACTCAGACAACGTTCATTTCTTCTTTTTGCGGGGGTGTTGCCAAAGCGCACACGCGCGTCTTTTTCACATTCTTTTTCATGTTCTTTTTCCAGGCAGACCGTGAGTCACGCACATATTTTCAAACTGTGGTTGCCCCCGTGTGTCGCGTATCCCTTCAGAGGTCATTGTAGGCTGTGTGTATCATGCGTACGCTTATTTTTGTGTTTCTGGGTGCCACAGCGTAGTGCTGGGTTATTTTTCCATGCACGTGGTCTACCAGGGGTTGTGTGCATGTTAAATATTATTTTCGGGGTGCCTGTGCGTTGCGTGACCCATCATCTTCCCCTAGGGGCCACAGACAGCCTTGTTAGAGCACTAGGGTACGAATTCCATCTAGTACCCTACCCCTTTCACCCCAATTGCCCAGAACAATTGTTTACTGAACTCCCATACGCACAACAACATCAGTGCCATGGTTGGGAGGCGACCAAGCAGTAAGGGAGGCAAAGGTGGCCGAGCTCAAAGAGGTGGGCGCTGTAGGGGACGTGGCCAGGATGTGCAGGGTGGCCCAAGAGGCCAGTGTGTGGAGGACCAATCAGGGACACCTATGCCCCCCCAATGGTTCGGGGAGATGTAGCTGACACCATCCCAGCTCAGCCCTCTTTAAACCGGCCCATATTGTCAACAGAACCGGCACAGGATGACTCCCAGGCTGACTTCTGTGTCACCAAGTCTAAGCCACGTGTGGCAGTGAAAGTTGCTGTCACCAGGCCACGTGGATCTGGGGCAGCAATGTCATCTGCTGCCCCAAGTAACCAGGGTGAGGAGGCTGCAGGGGCAGCTGCAGCTCAATCCACCCCAGCTCCGAGTCTCCCAGCCGGAACAGTATCGGTCCAAGTCCATCACACCGAGGTTGGTCCTGCCAACATCACCCAGCAGCCAATGCCTGCAGTGAGACCTTTGGTCATCGTGCCTTTGGCAACTTCCAGTGCCCAGTCCACATGCGCTTCTGCCCCTACCAACCAGAGCGGCATCAGCCACTCAGGGTCCATACCACCTTCCAAGAGGAAGAAGGGTGCTCTTGCAGTACAGACTGGGACCCCAGACACAGCAACCCACTCCGGCTCGTCAAGGAAGCCTAGTTTCAATGACGCAGAACTAGATGCACTTGTGGGGTATGTGTCGGCCCATGGCCCTGAAATGGTGGTGACTGCAGGGTGCAAGACTTCGACTGCTCATCGTAGGGCCCACTGGCAGACCATCGCGGACCGCATTAGTTCCCTTGGATTTGTGAAGCGCACAGCTGATGATTGCTCTAAGCACTGGAATGACCTGAAACGCAGAGCAAAGAACAAGCTGGCTTCAAATCATGCCTCTACTCTGGTGACTGGCGGTGGGTCTCCACCAGAGGAGGAACAACTCACTGAACATGAGTCTGTCGCTGGAGCATTCATCACAGAGGATCAGATCCAAGGCGTGGGAGACCTACCAGATCTTGAAGCAATGTCCGGTGAGTGACCATGCATGTGTGTGCAATCCATGTGTGTGTTGCTTGGGTGATGTGTTCTGATTGAGTGCCAGGTGAGGCTGTCTAGTCATGACTGCTATGGGTCATCCATGTGGTTCCTTAAAACCATCCCCCGGCCTTGTGTTTCCTTTTCACAGTATCCCTTCTGACCACAGTTCACTTTTTGCACATGATTAATCCACTTGGCCTTCAGCTGTCATCTTGCCACAACATTGTTCATACTCTTTTTCTCTTCATTCAGCCTGATTGATGAAATGATTAGCATATTTACCAGACATCTTTGTGGCCTACTGTCCCAAATGTGACATACTTCTGTCATAGATTACACCACACAATGGCCCACATTTCTTGACTTATTATGGGAAAGATTTCTACAATCAGGCTGATTGAGTAATGTGCACCTACACATGGCCTGCACACTATCGTTTTCGGGCCCTGTTTGAATGTTGAACATGACAATTGTATTCTCTCATGTCGAAGTGACCAACCATTGATGTATCCTTGTGCCTGCCATCACTGCATCAGTGAACACTGGCTTTGTTGCAGCGTGTGGCACATGCGTGTTTTCTCACTCTCATTTGCATGTTTTATTTCATGATGTCCATCTCACATGGATGGGTGACAGTACTGATTTGCTACCATCTGGGTGTCCTTGTCAAATCTGCCATGGCTATGGTACGTGCCGTCTTTGTGCTGGCATGTCATGTATGGGGATTGTCCATGCCACTCACAGGCTAATGTTTGATGCCAGTGCAATCCAGCATGCAGCACATGTGTTGGTTTTTCATCTTGCAGTCATCAGTGTGTGCTTTTTGCCTCCCCTTCCAAATCATTGATAGTGCATGCATGCCAGAGTTATTGTCATGTGGGGCATGCGTCTTTTATGTACTGGATCTCTACCTAGTCATGCCTATGTGTGTGTGCAATGTGCTCATGCCTGTTTCCATTTGTTATCTTTCATGTTTTTGCAGATGATGAGGCACTTGATGCTGTTGAGGAGGAGGAGATGGCACAGACCCAGGAGGACTCACAGCCACAACCGGGCACCAGTGGAGGACGTGGCGTGGGGTGGTGGTGGGTGAAAACCCATTACTCCTACAGACCATACTGTTCACGGGTGTCTCTGGGTACACCTCCGGAGACCTCTATGAATCAGGTGCTGAATTGGACATTGAGACACATGTGCCGTCGCAGTTAAGTGTTTCTGGCAGGGATGCTGTTCTGTCCAACCCACCTGCACCGGGGGTAGAGCCCTCTATGGGGATTTCAGTGTTGGAAAGTCCGCCTGTGGCGGTTACGGATGCAGGGTCAAACTCCACAATATTTGCTCCTGTTCCTGGGCCAGCAGATCAAAGTAGGAATGCAGTCCTGTAGCCTCAGGCAGTGCCAGCACAGCAAGGTGCACATCGCCTTGCCCCAAACAGGTGTGGTGCCCGCCAACGCAGTAGCCATGCTCCACCAGGCAATACTCTGTGGGAGAACTCCATGTACAGTATAGCAGCACAACAGGGGGCATTGTGTGAAATGATGGCTCAGGCAATGGCTAGGGTGGCCACTTCCATTCTCCCCCATGAAAGGCAGATGGAGCTCCAGCAGCATGCAACAGACTCCATTTGCCACTAACACAGGGAGGACATGTTGGCGTCCAACAGGGACCAACGGGCTGGACTGGACACTCTGTGCACAGCCATATCTGTAGAGTCACAGGCCCACAGGGAAGCCCTCAGGTTAGAACACAGGTCCCTCAGAGATACTCTGGGTGAACTTGAGGTGTCCCGGAGTACAAGGGCAGAACAGCAGCTGGAGCAGCTGACACGTAAACTCTCAGCTGAGCTCCAGGCAACCCGCCAGGAGATCCGGGCATCACGCGAGCCCATGCAGGCAGAAATGCGTGCTACCCGTGATGTGCTGCATGGGGATCTCCGTACCATCATCCTGCAGAACCAAACCTTTCACACCCGCATGCTTGCTGCCATGGAGGAGCATGCCAGGGCTTTGCGTGGGCTGCCTCCCATATCACGGCCACCTTCTGATGTACCACCAGAGGGTGATGACAGCGACGGCAGTTCTCCCACTGTAGCATAGCCGTGCAGGCCATGAGCCCATGGAGGTATTTTTGTTTTTTCTCAACATCCACACATGTGGGTGTTGGGGTGCACCCTGTACCTCGTCCCTCCTGGGTGGTCTCCCCCCCGGTCCACACATGGCCATTTTTGATTATTTTTTTATTTTTTTAACAGTGTGGTGCTTTGTGTGGCTCCTGTATGCATCCACTGTGTATTCCAGCTAGGCACATGCAGGCTTGTCCTGTCTTTGGGTTAGATGCTTGGGTTCCTCACACACACACCCCTCCTGCTTCCCCTTTCCATGGGTTTACAAAGGGTGTGACCAAGTGACAGTAACTTACACAGTGACATTGGGCTCCCATAAATTGTGTCGACAGTCTGTAGTCAAAACTGTGTATACATCCCTAGTGGGTATTGTTGTAGAAATCTCCACTGCATGGTGGATTTATGTATGGTTCTACATCCCTGACTTTTTCCTTATATACATGTGCCTTCTTCATGTCTTAACAAGCCCATCTACTTTGCAGATGCAGTTCATGCTGTATGCAGTTCACTGATACATTTGCCTTCCAGCAACAATCTGCAGTTGGAAGGGGTCGATGTGCTGCCTTAGTCAGGTTTTGACACTTGCACTACTTTTATTTTTTATTGTAATATATTGCCACTGTTTGACCATGTACTGATGTTTTCTCTTGCTGGTAAGTATTTGTTCATGTGTGTTGTTTTTCTATTCATTATTGAGAGCAAATTGTCTGTGGCCTGTTTCGATTTAGGACAGTGCACTTTGTGACACTTGTGTCATGTGTTGTGCATTCATTTGGTTGCTTTCACATTGCATGCAATGCCATGGTGTGTTGGGGAGGTTTTGTGTGAAATGCCAATATTTTGATGTGGTATTTTGCAAGGGGTTAGTCCTTTATGCTGCATGAATTTTTGCCTTTTTGTGACACAGCATTGGGTGTCTTTGAGTAGCTAGGGATGCACACAATATAGCACTTCCAGGTGAACAATCTCAGGCTGGTATGGTTGTGACAGTTGACTGTCCCTTTTGTCATCATCATTGATTGCGAGTTGGTATGTGCCATGCCTATGTGCACTCCGCAGGGGTGGGATTTTATGTGAAGTAATATGCCACTAGCTGGGTCCGGGCTGCCTCACCACGTGCCCTTTCACCTCCCATGCGCAGCGGCCGTGCGTGTGGTGGGGGATGTGGAGGCACCACCATGTCCACTGGCACGCCCCGCTGGGTTGCAACGTTGTGCAGGACACATGCTGCCACTATGATCCTGCACATTACTGGGGACGCATGTAGCAGCTGCCCACCAGAGCGGTCAAGGGAGCGAAAGCATGACTTGAGCACTCCGAATGTGCGTTCCACTATGCCCCGGGTTGCAATATGGGCTGTGTTGTAACTTACCTCGGGTGCAGTGGTGGGGTTCCAAATTGGCATCATCATGTAGGTGCTCAGAGGGTAGGCACTGTCCCCTGGGGAGATGATAATGGTTGTCATTAGTGGGGTTTTCCCATTTCTCAGTTTGTGACATGCATGCATGTACAGAGGCATTTATACTCACCAATTAGCCATAT
The DNA here is from genome assembly GCF_040938575.1 of Ambystoma mexicanum. Classification (NCBI taxonomy): domain Eukaryota; kingdom Metazoa; phylum Chordata; class Amphibia; order Caudata; family Ambystomatidae; genus Ambystoma; species Ambystoma mexicanum. Next base: position 656,822,172 of record NC_090932.1, on the reverse strand, counting down.
GTCACCATGCCGGCCAGCTTCCAGGTCCTGGTTTAGGGGTGACATTCTGAATATGAAACTATCATGGCTGGACCCTGGATAATTGGCATATACTGAGGTGATGATTCCCTTGGCATCACATACAACCTGCACGTTGATGGAATGCCAGTGCTTGCGGTTCTGATAAATATGCTCAGTGGCCCTGGGTGGACGTAGAGCCACATGGGTGCAATCAATGGCACCTTGCACTTTGGGGAAGTGTGCCACCCTGTAAAATTGCTGGACAACAGCCTGCCTTTTTGCAGGTGTTCTGGGCATGTATATGTGCCTGTGGACTGATGGGTGTGCAGTCCTGATGGCCAACACCTGGTGTAGGCAGCGTGACTGCGTGGCCTGTGACACACCCCCCACTATGGCACTTGTCCGCTGAAATGAACTAGTAGCCAAGAAGTGCAGTACATTGAGCACCTTTTCCAAGGGGCTCAGTGCTTGCGAGCACAGGGTGGGTGATGTGAGGTCATCCTCCCACTCCCTCACCAGGTCTAGTATTATGTGTGGTGGAAACCTGTACCTCCCATACACCTGGTCATCAGGCATCCGAAAAAGGCTGGTCCTGGGTAAAACAATGCGGGGCCTGGTTATCCTCCTCCTCCTGCGGTGTCCCACAACCACTGCTGCGAGGAACGGTATATTCATCGTAGCGTCTGAGCTTGTTTGTTGTTTGCGCGCACTTTTATGCTGCGCGGGGCTGCTTACGCCTGCTTCCTGCTAGCATACGTGTTTCCAGATTAGCGCGTGTTTTTGGCGCACGCCTTTCCCCTGTTCGATTCCATGAATACGTGTTGTTAGCGCGCGTGTGGCCGTTGCGAGAATTTACCTCCTGTACTTCCCCCGTAACGCCCACATTTTCACACGTTTTTCCCCATTCCGCGTGTTACGCCCCGTGTTCCGCCCACTTTTCTTGTGTGTGCTACGCTATGTGCGCTTTCCCTGTGCGCGTAGCGCATGCCATTTAGTGACGTGTGCGCCTGCGTGCGCAACCCACAGATTTGGCGCACGTCCCAGCTTTTACCAGCGCAGCGCATTCCATTAATCGATCAACTGCTGCATTAGCGGCTTTGGCACGCGTGCGCTGCGATTTTCATGCTTGCGCTCCCCTTTTTGCCGCACATTTATTCGATGAATTACCCCGTAAGTCTTTGAAGAAGGATACATAGAGATATCGGAAACGCATCAACAATAACACTAAACCAAGGACTATTGACTATGCTGTTGAAATTATTGTGTTTTTTTAACTTTGATTGTATAATCACATGGAAATACCTGATTGTGAATTAGGTATGAGTGCAGTGCAAGTTAAAAGCACAGATTTGGAACTTATCATTTGTTGAAATTTGAATTATTTGAACAATAAATGTGATAACTTCATTTTGATTAAAGTTGTTTTTCAACCACAGCAGAATTATCACAAGAAATAAGGGAGTGCACGGGACTACCTGTTGCTAACAATAGGTCATGTGTTCATATGATTTTTTAAATTTCACAGTAACATATCAGTGCTATGAGTGCTGATAAGTAGCATATGACAGATTCTAACTAACCGCATCAATGAATAAGTTTGGTGGGTACAGATCAAGAGCAATGAAGATTCCCCCTGCTAATAGTGTAGGGAGCTCTTGATTCTATTAAAGACAAGGAGGCGAGCATTATGCTTCATCTTCTCATTTATTAGCTCTCCAGCAGTTTCAACAAATCAATAAAATGTCCATCTTTTCATTGAAAACAAACATTTTTTTTTTCTTTTTAAAACTTCATTTCCCATCAGTCCCTGGTCCCTGCTTCCAGTGTCCTGGTCATGTGACCTAGTCCTTCCTCTTCCTGTAACCTCCTCTTCTTTGACTGCTTTCAACTGCAATCTTAACCATTACTGAACTGTCAACTTGTTCCGTAAAGTCTCTGAACTGTAGAACTCTGCGGAAAAGATCCCTCGCATTCTAACTTGCGATCTTGATCAACGTGTCCCGATCTCTTCTCGAACATCTTCAGCTGTTCTTTTGATCGTCTCCTAAACCGGAAACAACAGTACAGGTTAGGGCGGCGGATACACACCCTATTCTGAGAGGAAAAATTTGTTACTCATTCAGGAACATATCACAGTGCATTTCTTTGTCATCATCTTGTCTCTCCCGTGTATCTAGGGCGGGAAAGTAATGCTCGCCTCCTTGACTTTAATAGAATCAAGAGCTCCTTGCGCTATTAGCAGGGGGGAATCTTCATTCTATGTCAAGACGGAGGCGAGCATTATGCTTGTTCAAAGCTTCTTACCATAGCTTCTGCCAGTGTGTTAATCGGTTTAAAATAAAACGTGCTGAACGTATTATCACTCGCCCAATCAGCTGCTTTCAGTATATCTTGTAATGTTGCACCTTGCCTCAGTGCTTTGGATGCCCCTGCTCCTCGCACTCAGTGTGCTCCAAATGTTTTCATGTCTATCCCTGCTAGAGTCATAACCTCTCTAACCCATCTCGCTATGGTGGCTGTCGCTACGCCCTTATGCGGCTTCCTGCGCGCTATCAGCAATTGCGTTGTCCCCATCGGTCTCAGCTCCGCTGTCTTATTTACATACTCTTTTATACATGCGGCCACGCACCATTTTGGGTGATCTTGCATATATGGGTACGTTATTGATGAGGAATCTGTCTTCGTTCTCCTGGCCAGATGGAAAGTCACTCCGTCTGGTCCGTATACCATTCTGTCTATTTCTAGTTTTCTGACATCTGCCACTCTTCTACATGAAATCATGCACAGAAGCATTGCCAACTTTTCCGACAGTCTGCCTAACGATAGGTATCTATTACTGGGCCAGTCTGCTAATAGTTGTAATACGACTGTTACGTCCCATAGAGATTTGTATCTTGGTTGCGGTGGCTTCCTAAATCTTATCCCTTTCAGAAGTCTAATCACCGCTACATTCTCCCCTACTGGGATTCCTTCGATAGGTGTATGACCTGCTGATATTGCGGATCTATATACTCCTATCGTTCGGTAGGCTTTGCCATCCTGCAGAAGTTCTGCTAAGAAATTTAGAATTTCTAATAATGGGGCAGAAACGGGATGAAAACCTCTCCTTTTGCACCACTTTGACCATCTGTTCCATGCTGCGCCGTAGCTCCTTCTAGTCGACGGAGCCCATGATTCTGCGGTCCGTGAGAAGGTATTCTCTTTGCGGCAACATTCTTGGATAGTCGGCTATCAGTTCCATCAGCGCTGGAAACCATACTTGCGACTTCCATATCGGGACTACTATTATCAGATTCGCTGCTTCTCTGCGAACTTTCGTTAAAGCTCTGCTTATCATTACGAATGGAGGAAATGCATATAGTGTCTGTTCTCTCCAATCTTGTAGGAAGGCATCTGTCCCTGCTGCTGCTGGGTCTAGCCTCCAGCTGAAAAATCTGCTCTTCTGTGCGTTCAGTCTGGACGCAAACAGATCTGTGTGAATCGGCCCTCAGAGCTTTTCTATCTGTTGGAAGGTTGCTCTGGAGTTCCAGTCCGCCACTACATTCTGAGCGCCTGGTAAATATTCTGCTACTACTGCAGTTCCTGACTCCAGACAGGAGTGCCAAAAGTCCTTGGCTATCTCCGCTAACAATCTGGACTTCTTTCCACCTAAGTGATTTATGTATCTGACCGGTGAGATGTTGTCCATCTTCAGTAGGATACATGAATTCACTTTGTCCTTCGTGAAGGCGTTGATCGCAAAAGAGCTGGCCAATAGTTCCAGGCAGTTTATGTGCAGTTTGCGCTCCTCCGAGCTTCATCTGCCTCCCGCTTGGATCTCCACACATCGGGCTCCCCAGCCTCCTCTGCTGGCGTCTGATTCTATTACTATGTCCGGGCGGTCGCCGAAAATGGCTCTGCCGTTCCATGCCTCCATGTTCTGGAGCCACCACTCCAGCTCTGTTCTGGACTCTAGGTCCAGCGGCACTAGCTGGTGGTAGTTGAGTCCCTGCTGAAGGTGTCTTATTTTTAACCTCTGTAGTGCTCGATAATGCAGGGGTCCTGGAAATATCGCTTGGATTGAAGCCGCTAACAGGCCTACGATCCGTGCGATCGTTCGCAGGGATGTGGTTGGACTGCCGAGGCAGTTCCTTATTTCTCTTTTTGTGTCCCGAATCTTCCTGTTCGGCAGCTCCAGGGTCGCTGTCCTGGTATCTATGATAAAACCTAGGAATTCTATCCTCCTTGCTGGTAACATCTCCGACTTCTCTCGGTTCACTAGGAAGCCCAGAGAGGCTAAGAGGTTCGCTACCCAGCTGGTCTGGTAGCGAAGAACGTCTTCGCTGCTTGCCATTATCAGAATATCATCTAGGTAGATGATGATCCGTATTCCTTTCTCCCTGGTCGCTGCTGCTGCTGGCTCCATCAGTTTCGTAAACGCCCAGGGAGCGGACGCTAATCCGAACGGCATTGTGGAAAACTGCCATAACTGCCCGTCCGAGTTGAACGCCAGGAAGGGTCGGTATTCTTTTTCTACTGGGATCGTGAGATATGCATCTTTCAGATGTATTCTTGTGAGCCAGTCGCCCTGTCTGAGCGTAACTCTCTCAACTGGTGAGTCCCTGCCATTTTGAAGTGGTTGTAGACTACCCACTTGTTCATGTCCCTCAAATTTATGACTGGTCTCACTTTTTCTTTTCCGTGGACCAGGAACATATTGCTTATGAACCTCGGAGCCTTGCATGGCTCGATAGCTTGTTTCTTCGCTAGACTCTGTAGTTCTGCGTGTAACAGATCTTTCTCTGTTCACGCTGATATTATTGGTCTGGGGGCATTGTACTGGATTGGGGTCTGGATAAATTGTATATAAAAGCCCCTGACTGCCTGTAGCACCCAAGCGTCGTTGGAAAGCGCGCGCCAGTTTTCCCAGCACTTTGCTGTCCTCCCCCCTACTGAAGGATATGTGGATGCTCTCACCTGTGGGGGCGTACTGTCCTCTTCCTTGTCCTCTGCCTCGCCTTCCTCTGGGGAAGCGCCCTCTGGGTTGGAAGAAAGTGTCTGGTTTCTTATCCTCCCAGTATTGTGCTCTGTTTGATTGAGGCCTCATGGATGTCTGATAGCGACCGGTGCTCGGCCTCTGTACCGACCGGTCCCTCCAAAAACTCTTCCGGGGAAGATCTTTTTTATTGAGGCTTGTGCCTTTTCCAGCGAGGTGTAGGTCCCTACGAACCTCCCCATCTCTTTTCTGAATGTTTCACCGAACAGCAGCCCCTGCGCTGCTTCGCCCGCCTCGTATGAGGACAGGTCTCCTAATTTCTGATCTATTTTCAACAGTAGTCCTCTTCTGCGCTCAGAGGATATCGCACAGTTGGCGTTCCCTAAAAGACACACAGCTCTTTGAGCCCAGTTTGCTAACACTTCTGGACCGATCTCCTCCCCTGTATCCTTTGCTCGCTCTGCCAAGTCCATAATCTTGGCCAGTGGGCCCGCTAGATCCAGGACTTTCTCCTGGCAACTTCTCCATGAGTGGTCGATCCCTTTTCTAGGATCCCTGTTTGATTTAGCTACGAAAGCTAGCATTTTAGGATCCAATTCTGGTGCTTCCGCCACTTTTCCTGGGAGTTCCGGTCTAGGGCATTCTGCTCTCATCCTTTGCCTCACCTCCTTCTCAAGTGCTTTGCGCAGCCTCTGTGTCATGTATCGCGCTACTCTTGGAGAAGGTACCCATTCTGAGGATTTCGGGTTTCTGATCTCCTCTGGCTGAAACATATCTGAGGTTTCCTCCTCTATATTGTTCAATTTCCTCAGTCTCTTTTTCGGAGGCGGCAAACTCCCTTCATCTCCTTCCTTATCATCTTCCTCTTGTGAGGAGGTCGGAGATTCTGCGGGTTCCTCTTCGTGGGGAACCTCTTCTTCTGTGTCTCCCATATTTTCTTCCCCTGGGGGTCATGAGGCTTGGCACCCCCGACTTGGACATAAAGGCTTCTTTTAGCCTAACGAAAGCGTCGGTCACCTCTGGGGCCTTTGGATATACCCCTTCAAGTTGGCCCGGGGGGTCAGAAGAGTTCGCGCTCTTCCGGGCCTTAATACACCCCTGTGGGCCCTCTGGCGCGGCCCTTGTGGACGTGCTTGCTCGCGGTGTGGTGCTTCTGTCTCTTTGACTCAGAAATGATTCAATTGTCTGCAGGCATTCCTGCAGGGGTCTGACCCCTAGAGCCACTGCCTCTACGAGTGATTCCCCCAGCACATCTTTGAAGCTTTGAGCCAAGTCTTCGGAATATGTGGCTTCTTGCTCCTCCTCACTCCATTCAAATTCAGCCATGCTGTGTGCTGGTAGGTGCCTGGTAATACCTGTACAGGTGTATTGGCATGTCCACTATTCACTTTTCTCACTTGAGGCTGCACCTGAGCTGCCAAGCAGCTTTTTTCTTATTTAGTGCTAGGCACTGAGTTCACCAATATGCTCTGACTCGAGCTGCAATGCGTTTATACACTTTATCTCTTATCCGGAGTATATTTTGGGCTTCTCGTTAATCTCCTCGATCTGTCACTGAAGGGAGACCGGACCGCAATGCCCGTGAAGCGTTTGGCCCCTCCTCCCTAAGGGATGGGGCCTTGCGTTCTCCCAATTGTATTGCCGGGTTCTCCGGCTTTAAGCCCCGCCCCCGCGAGGGTGGGGGCTGTGCGCGCGGCTCTCCGTGGGCCGCTCTCTCGCTCTTGTGCTCCTGCTCCGCCCCCACAAGAGTGGGGGCTCCTCGCTCATTCGCGCCTGCCGCGAGCGGATAAATCCGTCTTTGGCAGGCACTTCGAGTACTATGCTCCGCCCCCACAAGGGTGGGGGCTCTTTGCTCACTCGCGTGATACGCGAGTGAGCCGAAAAGGCCTCAGGCAAGCCCCCGGAGTGCCGATAATGCAGCACGGGGCCGCCGGATGAATCTTCAATTAACGGATTAAGTAATCCTCACTACGCTGTGCGGTCCCTGCGCACTATCCTAGCGTTATGTGTTAATGAAAAATCTTTAATGATCCAAGAAATAGTCAAAACCCTAAAACAAATGCTGACTGAATACGCAGCTAAGTGAAAAGGGTACTTATCTCTGGAGAGCAGGAAAAGAAGAGGAGGTTACAGGAAGAGGAAGGACTAGGTCACATGACCAGGACACTGGAAGCAGGGACCAGGGACTGATGGGAAATGAAGTTTTAAAAAGAAAAAAAAAATGTTTGTTTTCAATGAAAACATGGACATTTTATTGATTTGTTGAAACTGCTGGAGAGCTAATAAATGAGAAGATGAAGCATAATGCTCGCCTCCGTCTTGACATAGAATTCATTATCTGTGTATGTGTCCTAAACTACCAATTCGCAAAATGGGATGAGAGAGATGTTTAATTGCGGTGATCAACAACAGTATGAGGATGTATTGAGAATACTTATTGTTATGTCAAATGTATTTAAACCTTGATTCACTCACAATGTCTATATATGTTTTGATTTCGCCTTATGATACCTGCACTGATGATGCATTTATGATATAATGCTTTTAAAGTTTAGAATAAGAAGAAGAAATGCAATGTGCACTTCTGTTATACAGGCTGCCTCTTTAGGGCATTAGCATATGGGATTTAGATGTATATATAGTCGTGAGAGTTTAGCCATTTCAATTATAAGTGTAAGGAACTCATTACAAGTTTGATGGTATTTCAGCAGTCAAACCACCGAAAAACCATACAACGGGTTTACCGTTACTGCCAATTGCTCCAGTGTATTTTCCATGGGATTACATGTGATGGTATGTGTTCTAAATTACTAAATCCCATGTGTAATAGGCTCCATGTTTACGGTTGCTATATGTTGCAGTCTAGGACTGTTGGGAAGTGATTTTTTCATGCCTGGGAGAGTGAGTGTCTCCCAGTAATTGTAAACAAAAAAATAAACATTTATATTTTGACACAGGACCTTCACTTCTGTAGATCCACCTCATCTATTGGTTCTGAAGATTGCATGATGGCGGACCAAAACTATTTAGCTTTCACTGAGGAATTGGTTGAGGGGGTATTATCTCACCCTTCTATCTTAGGGACTCATGCAGTGATCCAGTCACTTGCAAACAGATATTAATGGAATCAACTTGAAATCCTGAAGAAAAAGATCATTTGCACAGAGCTCCATGGGGCCCTGATAACTGAGAATGTACACACTCATACAGCACCAAATGGGCTCATTATTCGCATTGAACCTAGAATCTTTTTGGACAATATCCAGTTCAGGCGGGACTGGAGTTATATTGCAAACAAGTGCACACACACTGGGTTAACCTCCTAATTAATACAGCCAACACTGTGTCATAAACTCAAATGCGAGAAACACAGGATACAATGCAGCAGATGCGAGAAAAATAGGATAAAATGGAGCAGATTAAAAACCAGATTGTACTCGAGAACTACAATAACAGGTTAGCTGCACTCGAAGTGACCATGAAAGTATTTCCACATCTTAATCTCAATAAAAGGATTATAAAGATCAAGAAAGACATTGGGCCTCATTCCGAGTATGGCGGTAAGGGATAGCGGCCACCGGTAACGCGACCGGTGGCAGTATTCCCTTACCGCCATACTCCGAGTTCCCTCTGCGCCCTCGCCCTTAACGCCTGCTTTGAGCAGGTGTTAAAGTCGAGGGCGCAAAGGGGCCTCCAAGCCAATAACGGTGACCGTAATGAACGGTCACCATTATTTGCATCTTCCCCATTCCCATTGAGCCCTATGGGGGCTCATTTGGGAATGGGGAAGAGCCTTGGTGAATGGGGAATCACCGCCCCGCCAACCTTGGAATGGGGCGCTGATTCCGCCATCCACCAAGGCGCTGCCGGTCTGGGTACGGCGTCAACCAAGGCGTTAATAGCGCCATTGGTTAGCGCCGTACTCGGAATGAGGCCCATTGCTTTATTAACGCATGTGAGGATCTATCCCTAGACCTCTGTAGAGTGTTATGCAGGTGAAACAAAAAGAAGGGAAACACAGTACCAGAATGTTGGCAAGCCCTATTCCCGTTTTGGATCCAGGGGTGATGACTGGTACTCTTCCAGTACTAGTTCTGAGGCAGCACATCCGCGTCACAGTATGATATGAGATTTCAGGGCACCAGGTCTGGTTTGAGGACTAACGGATCAATGTGGCACCCAGTACACTGGCACATCCTTTTTTTGGAGCAAAGAGGCAGTGAAAGATGCAGACAAAGATCGCAGAACGACTTGCTGAAAATAACCAGAAGTTGGGCCCAGGAAGGTCGCCTACTGAAATGATGTACCTCTCACAACATCTAAAGGACTTTCATTCGTACCCAGAGCGAGGTATGATGCATTCCAGACATGCATTGATAATATGCGTCTTATGAGGAAAATAAGGTTAAAAATAACATTTCCCGCAAACAAGAGGTGGTAGACTCACATGATGGTACTGGTTTACATGAGCCCTCAAGGTGTTATCCACTGTCAAGCAGTGTCACACCAGAATCAATCACCTTTGAACAAGCAGTACTAAAAAGATTGGAGGAACTGGAAAAAGATGAGCCTTCATTCACAATAATTGTACTAGAGAAGAAATAGATGCCCTACATTCTCTGACTAAGAACTTTGACATTACTCTTAAACCCACGGATAAGGGGGGAGCCACCATGTTTTTGAAAACCACAGACTATGACCATATGGTGAAACAACTTCTCTCTGATCATTGTAGTTTTCAGATTCTGGCACAGAAACCACACTGATCATCACCGCATTGATTGCTACAATCGGGGTGGAGGCAGAAGGGTGCATTAGCCACAAAGGAGACGTCGTTTTAACACATCGTCACCCATTACGACCCATAGTTTTCGGGAATCGGCTCGATCTTGGAACCACTATCTCAATTTATTAACTTTTTCATCAAAGATGAAATCCCTAGGATGGACTCCTATGTTAAGAACTCAACAGCAATACTCAACTTACTGAAGCGTGCGGTGTGTGGAGCAGTGTGTTTGGTGGCCGGTGCACGGGGCTGGGGCTTTGCCCCCGCAGATTTGTCTCCTCCCTGGTGTGCAAATACAGACTTTGTTTAATATTGTTTGGCTCTCCAACCTCTGTGTTTTGAGGGATTTCGGCATTGTGGGTCTTTGACGTTGGCTCATAGCCCTTCTGCTCCATTTGGCACATTGCCACTCACCACAAGCTGCTATTGTTTTGGTATTACTGAAGTTCTTAACTACGATCTGCGGCTGAGAGACTCACAATCTCGTTAGCCAGTGTTGGGAGGTCGTATTCACCGCAACTGCTGATTCTTTCATATCTTTCGTGCTGAGCAATCTGTCTTACACTCTCTTTGGCCTCTGTCTTTCATTAGAACAGCTACAGTATGACGACACTTAAACTTAAACAGCGGAACTATACCTTGCACAGCTCAGCACCTCATGCTGGTAAAAGAACCCATAGCCTGACTGAGATAAATGAAAAGCTCATGGTTCCCCCCTTTCAAAAAAAGACAAACAAGATCCTGACAATGGAAAGCAGTCAAAAATATCCAATTTCTTTTAGTGCTTTGAAAGAACCTACTTCAGGAAATTAGGTGACTAATCTCTAAAGAAATTCTTATTGAAAAGTCGTTTTCAGGATTAAGAACAATTGACAATGATAATTCATTGTTAAATATGTGTACTGGATTGCAAAAGAATTATTTAGTGGTGCTCCGCAGCAACCTTGCACTGCTTCAGGCTTCTGCAACATAATCGGTACTCCATTATCTGCAATTCCGGATTTACAAAGACTTTTATCTGCATCAGATTCTTCCAACTCGGATTCAACTAGTGAAGGAGGGAGTACATTGTTGTCTCAGGCGATCTTCTTTGCAGAACTTACTGAATCTTCGACTCCATCTTTAACTTTGAATACAATGTCAGCTAAAATCGATTCTTTGCTGACATTGGGCCTCATCACCAGTTGGGCTGTAGCCTTTAAATGCGGCGGTAATGGCATCACGAGTTGGCCGCTAATGGGCTGTTTTACCTCCAGCTTTTTCCTGGAGGTGAAAATCCCATTTAGCGCCCTGTTTTACCGCCTGCTCTATTAGCGTGCATTATTAGTGCTGAGAAATTCCCCATTGGGTCAAAAGGACCCAATGGGGAATGGGGATTTACGATTAACGCCCAACCCGTGATCTCGCAGTAATACCGCCAGACCAGTGGACGCTAACGCTATTACAGTTGGGAGGTATTACAGCCGAAATACCGCCCAACTCGTGATGGAGCCCATTGTGTTCAGCAATGGTGAAGGAGCAACGTGAATTAAAAACTATTTTGGCTAAAGTAGTTGATGTTATTTTGATGCGCAATGCTGATCAGCACCAGGACGTTTATGAAGAAATTGTCTCTGACGCTAATGCATCTGTGCTTGAGATCCATTACTCTCATCCTGAATTGCCCAATTCTCCTGTTCACGTGGCCCAAGTGCAGCAGGATGTAATCATAGTATTGAACAGCAAATTGCCCCCACGTATCTCAGATGTTGAGCCCACTGGTATTGTGGATGGTAATTTAGCTGATGTTTCGTCTTGTCCTCCTAGGCCTCGTAAAAGAAAGCATGTTAAGCGTGTGATTAACAAACTATGCGAGTTCAGAAAGTGTATTTTAGATACTAATGTTATTTCCTCTGGTAATTATCAGGATTGTGCTTTGCCCGCTGCTGTTTCTTTAGTTAATAATAAAACAAGAGTTACCAGTGTTCAGGGCGATGGTACTACAAGGCACGTTTATTTACCTGGCCCCTTCATAAATGGCTCCAACCAGAGTCGTTTCTAGCTGTGCAGTTTAGCTCATGTCAATCTAACTCTGTGAGACTATCTTTGCCTAGTCCTGAATTTAATTTGGTCCAGAATGATGTCCATGGTCAATATATAGATACGCAAGTTTTAAGCGCACTTTGCCAGCATTTGAATTTTAATGATGAGGGCACTGGGATTGCAGTACCACAACCTTCCACGCTAATTCAGCCGGCGCCGTCTTTGCCACTCCCAGATCATCATCAGGCAATGACTAATTATAGTAAACACACGAATATGTAAGCACCTAGTTTTTCTTGTCAATCCTTGAATACTAATTTATCGGACTTGGCTATAGCAATACCTCAAGCTCGAGTGCCCAGTAACTTGGGATCAACCGTCCTTGGACCGGGAGCTTAGGCTTTGTGCCCGTAGCAAACCATTCTGACATGTCAAATAATTTGCCTGTGCCTTTTAATATTTCTATGCCTTTGTTATTAAAAGTACCAATCCAATTTGAGCAAGGTGGGGCACTTCCGTACGTGAAATAGTTTAAGTTCGAAGATCCTCATCCACGTGCAGAAAGTCCCTCCCTTAATCGCTCCCTTTTGCTTGATTTATGGAGAAAAAAAATCCTTGTTTAATCAATATAAACCCAGAAGACATGATTCATATAGAATTGCCTATGGTCGATAGATCCACCAATCGGGCTCTTATTGAATTAATTTCTACAGTGGTTGTCACATTCTTAAGCACTCGTACATCGGAATTAAGCAGGTTGGGTTTTCGAATTTACAGTAAGTAGAAAATATACTACAACCTCAATAGATACATCCAAGTGCAATCCTGTGACACAGAAATCTGGCTATGCTGCATCTACGAATAATTTGAGTTCCGAAAGGTCTAGCTTACATGCATCGATAGGCAAAAGTAAGGAAGTGGTGAGGGGTCAAAATCAGGTGGTGCACTGTGTATCAGACACGCTGTATGCTAAAAACAACTGACTTACTCGCACTAAGAAGTGAATTACTTGGCTATACTGGAATACCAGAGGCGATCGGTCCTTTTTGTTCTATCCAGAGGGCCACTCTTTTATAACTAGTTTTGAGGTATTTATGCTACAAGAAACCTGGCTTACGAATGAATTTAGTATTGATGGCTATCAAGTTTATTGTCACCCTGCTTTGTGTAAACCCGGAAGTAGACCTATGGGGAGCTTGGCTATTGGTGCTCGGGTCCAATTCAAATGAATCAAATGAACGCCTTTTGTCTATGGCTCCATCTCGCTCCTTGTATTATCTGCTGTAATTTGTGATCCTAAATGTTTACAAGTGTAGATATTGATAGTAAACATATATGACCCCCCCAGAGGATGCCGGCTGTAATAACATTCAGGATACTGTTGATAGGTTATTGGTTTATTGGTTGGAACAGTGCCCTAGCGGGAAGGTCATTCTTGCTGGGGATTTCAATTCTCCTACATTTGCTACCCACCCGGCACTTAAAGGTGAAACAGATATTTACAGTCTTCAATTCGATACCATGGTAAACAGGCTCCTAAAAGCATCAAATGGGATGCTCTAATTGGGTCATATGATCTCCATTGTTTAAACTGTGGAGGCCTAAAGGACACATTTTCCTTGTACTACCTGGACAAATGTGTGTTTTTTTCTCTTGTCTGGATTATGTCTTTACAGATTAAGAAACCAGCCTGAGATAGAGTGAACTGGCGTTACGTTAAAGCATACAAAACTTAGTGCTCCTGCCTTTCTTGGATGGCCATTGATGTTTGACACTTCTTGTGTCTCGAAATACATTGATTCTAAAATAACAGTAAACACTCAACGTAATCACATAATCTGGATGGACCGAATGTAAAGATTGTGGCCAAATATATCCTTGATATGGAGTCGACTCTGTTGAAATGGTTGAATCATCATTACTGGGATTTGGGGAAGTTAATGGATTTCATGGAACACTTTTGTGTCTTATTTGTAGGGTAAACAAGACTCAGTGATCGAAATGGTCCTTTCGACATCCTAATACATAGTAAAAAAATGTCACCGGGCCAGAGCGCAGGTTAGGAAAAACATCTCTCTTTCTGCTTCATAAAAAGGGAGGCCGTTATCAAATGTTTCAACTAGCTCTAAAAACTGTTTCAAAGCACATAAGCACTCTGCCAATAATGTTAATTGGATGTTACTTATCCACCTCTTGCATAGTGATGATAATAAAACAATTTGGTCTTTAATTAGGAGTTACACTGTAGGCCATTCTTCTCAGGAACATAATGTTATTTCTCTGCAGGAGTGGATTGGAGCAATACCAGATTTGTATTATGATAAGACTCCACGTGGGAATATGATAAGACCCTTTTTCCATGGGAAAAATACCCTACGGAACACCACCCAAACAGCCTTTAACAAATTTGCTAAATAATATAAACAAGCTATTAATTCAGCCAAAGCTCAAACCTATAACTCCAGTATTGAAAAAAACAACTCGAACTCCCAGTAATTATTCAAAATCCTCAGAGAATTCGAGACACCAATCACAGCCACCAACTCCATTAACAAAGACATAACATGGTGCACTAACATCCAGAATGCCATCCGAGACAAAATCCATACTCTACAGAACAAAAGTGAGTTGAAACTGCTCAAAACCATCCCTATCAACCCACCTCTCCCTCTCATATCACTCCCCACACCAGCCTTTCAGTTTAAGGAAATCTCAGAACTAGATGCAGCTAACATCCTAAAAAACCTTCAACCATCAAACTGCAAGGGAGACATCTGCCCAGCGTCCATAATTAAAGAATGCTCTGAAACCCTGGTCCCATTCATTTTGAAATTCATCAACTCCTCCTTTGCCTCAAATTCTGTCCCAGCCAGCCTCAAGGAATCCTGGATATGCCCCCTACTCAAGAAGCCTTCACCGGACCCCACGGCACCAAACAACTACCGCCCATCACAACTGTACCCTTCCTCCTTCAGATCCTTGACAGAGCTGCATACACCCAGATACAGACCTACCTTGAATCTAACCACATTCTAGGCATGTGCCAATCCGGCTTTTACCAGGCCACAGCACTGAATTAGCCCTACTTGATTTAAAAATCCAACTCCACACTTTCAGAGATGAGGGCAAAACAGCCATCCTACTCCTACTGGATATGTCGCCGCCTTTGATCTAGTAGACCACAGGACCTTATGTCACCATCTCTCCAAATCAGCCACTTCTTGGAT
Source organism: Ambystoma mexicanum (assembly GCF_040938575.1). Lineage (NCBI taxonomy): Eukaryota > Metazoa > Chordata > Amphibia > Caudata > Ambystomatidae > Ambystoma > Ambystoma mexicanum. The sequence goes on along the minus strand of NC_090932.1, from coordinate 656,807,162 downwards.
AGCCTCCTTCCTAGGAGGAAGTACCATCAGAGTTTTCTAAGACGCTGCTACTGCTCCTCATATCCCCATTCCATGTGGCATCCCCCATGGATCCTGTGTATGCCCCTCCCTATACAACATATTCAGCAGACCCCTATTCGACTTCCTAGATGAGATCGGCATAACTTAAACCAACTATGCCGATGACACCCAAATACCCCTTCCCCTCACAGGTTCCTGTGATGAAGACACCCTCCAGCTCAACAAAATCTACTCTACAATCCAAACATGGATGGCAACCAACCACCTACGCCTGAATAATGACAAGACTGAGCTCCTCCTGGCAGGCTCTCCCACCATGCTTAAGAAACTTGGTCCCCATTATACCTATTTTAGGATAGACGAGTTCCAGATCCCTGTTTCAGCAGTGGTAAAAACACTGGGCGTCCACTTGAATGCCACCCTCTCCCTCAGCAAACAAGTAAGTACAGTGGCCTCTTCTGCAGCTTAAACAGCCAAACTTATCAATGCAGCAAGACAGTTTGCCTGACCATTGCGAGAACCACTACTGGAGTGAAATTGGATTACTGTAATGTCCTCTTTGCCAGGACTCCCAAACATAACATTAACAAACTACAGATAATCCAAAATAACTCACTCCGAGCTTCACTGGAATGCCCTCCCCCGAGAACTAAGAGCACAAAAGTCCTACTGGTCCTTCCGTAAGACCTTGAAAGCCTGGCTGTTTACCTAAATGGACTTCCTATCACATGGGCCATAATAACCATAATATATACTATTAACATGCACTGTTGTTGTTATCTGCATGTACATGTCACTTTATTCAATGCCGCTTTAAATCAATATGCCTCATGTAACTGGTCTCGTAACAGTGCTCTGCGTCTGGGAGCTTTACAAATGAAAAAATAAATAAATATCCATAATACCACTACCACTGTAGAAACATGGCCCATTTTACATGGTGAGGAGCATACTTTTGATGTTGATGATATATTGGCCATGATCAAGGGGCTAAAGAACTCCGTGGCTCCCTGCCCACATGGGATTGTAAATACGATAATTCAAGCATATCCTATTTTTGGGGCAACTACCTTAACGTGTCTCTTCTGTGCTACTATGTTTTCTGGAATTATCCTTCCCAGCTGGCGGCAGTCTATACTGATCACTGTGTTCAAGAAAGGGACAGGAGAAGCCTTGATAACTATAGGCTTTTGGCTATGTTGGACAACAGTCAAAAGATCTTTACCATGTTGCTGTTGAAAAAGCTTAATAAATGGACAGAGGAAAAAGGGTTGCTTCACAAGCTCCAAACAGGTTTCAGAAAAGAATATGCAACCACGCTAAATATTTGTGCCCTTCGTAGTTTGATGGCCGAGGTGGAGTATAACAAATTAAAGAAACTGTACCTCTGCTTTATAGACTTTATAAAGGAATTTGATTCAGTATTCTGTAATCGACTTTGGGGGAAATTGCACACCTGGAGTATTGACCCTAAATTATTGCACTTTATAAAAGCACTATATACAGATCCGTCTGTTGTGGTGTGTATTGATCAGGAGGCTCAAGTGACGCAATCAATCCGCACCAATCGCGGTTTAAAGCAGGGATGCGTTCTTGCTCCCCTGCTTTTTAATTTATATATTTTAGACTAGGCTACTGCGATTGGACTGGTGCGTAACTTTCCTCCTATCCTGCGGAGTGACCCAGTAGCATGGCGAGGATATGCTGATGATACCGTGCTACTGGATCACACCACAACTGGTTTCAATGTTCCATTGATGCCCTGTCCTCTTACACCAAGTTGAATAACTTAAAAATTAACATTGGCAAAACAAAAATGGTAAGGATTGGTTTGGGCCCTAAGAATACATGTTCCTCTTTGTGGAAGTTGGATGGTGTTCCTCTTGAAGTAGTTGAGAGTTATCCTTATCTCAGGGTTCATATTAGATTCCGCCCTCAATGCACGTATTATGGTGATATTATTATGGCCAAAGTCCTAAAAAAGTGGTTGGTTTTAAAAATGTTTATCACTAAAAAGGGCGGTTTTAATACTGAGGGTTTCGTTTATATGTATAGAACCAGTATCTTGCCCGGGATACTTTATGGCACTACTTCTCTTCCTGAATCAAAATTAAAATGGCTGTAGATTTTGGAGCGAAAAATTGTGCGTTTCTTTTTAGGTGTACCATCTTCATTGCCCGTTGAAGCCTTAAGGTTAGAATTTGTCCTTTTTTCATTAAGATCGAATTGGTTGCAGCGATGCAAATTTGTGTTATCCCTCCACCTCCCACATTTGCATACCAACCAATTGCTGTGACTGGTTGCGAAGCAATTTCATCAGTCTACTACTAACCCTTTCTTATTGGAGCTTCAGGACGTGACTATGAAGCATTTGACAAATATAGGGTTAACCCTGGAAGAGTTGATTGACTCTCCATACACGATGAGGACACTGAAAAGGAAAACCAATGTATGGGCTGTAAATGCAAATCTTTGTATTTTACATAACGATACAAACTATGCCATGTTTGCTAGCCAAGGCTTTTCTCCTAGTGCCCTGTGCTCCTACCTTATTAAATCCTGCAACACTCAGTTAAAGAGGTTTATCCCTTATATGAGGTTCAACATCCTTCCCACCAGGGAACACACGGGCCAATGTATGGGCAATCCATTTAAAGATAGACTTTGCCGCTTGTGTAACCATTCTATTGAAACCGTCCAGCACATCCTCACTGGTTGTCCCAAACTGGTTAAACTTTATGTAAAGGCATATGCTATTCTGGCTCCCAGTCTGGAATTTGAGTCAGATCAGTTCTGCAGTGGCATATATTCTGCATAATCTATAGTAAAAACGGCCTTTACCATTTACACCTGGAATGAGGCCTTTCAAAAATTGGTATAGTTTAGTTAGAATGAATTCTGTGATGTCATCATCATTTCTAACGAGTTTCTAATGTACTGTTGTTTTTAACCTAAATCGTTTGTCATTTTATGCTGGGCTTAAATTGTGGCATGAATTTAATAGGTTTTACTTGATTTTTTTTGTCTCATTGGTCAATTTGCATTATGGATGAAATAATTGCTGTGGCTCTTTTTATTGAAATTGAATGATGTGTTACTATGTGTTTATACATTGTGTGCTTAAGGTTTTTATTAATTAACCAATGCACAATAAATAGATTAAAAATGAAGACTACAGCTTTTGATGCATCCACACATTTCCTTGTCACTCTGGACATCGAATCGCTGTACACCATTATCCCAAAAGAGGCCACCTTGTTAGGCATCCAACAGCTACCTATGTCAAAAGACACCCTGGGTGATTGAGTGATGTGCCACTGGTACTGATTCTCCAACTGACAGAGATTGACCTGACAAAGAATGTCTTTGGGCCTCATTACGACCCAGGCGGTAAGGGGTTTACGGCGCCGTAAACAGCGCCGACCCTTACCGCCTGAGTACGAGGTCCCTTAGCGCCATGGCGAATTTAACACCTGGTTTTAGCAGGTGTTAAAATCCATGGCGCTAAGGGACCATGGAGTTAATTACGCCACCGTAATTTACGGTGGCGTAATTAACGCCTTCCCCACTCCCATTATGCCCTATGGGGCAAAAATGGGAATGGGGAAGGGTAAATGGGGATTGGGGACTTACCGCCCCGCCAAGGTCGTAATGGGGTGGTAAGTCCGCCAACCACCATGGCGTAAACGTAGTTTACGCCATGGTGGTAAAGTCACGGCCCAGGCGGTAACTTACTGGATAAATTGTATATAAAAGCCTCTGACTGCCTGTAGCACCCAAGCGTCGTTGGAAAGCGCGCGCCAGTTTTCCCAGCACTTTGCTGTCCTCCCCCCTACTGAAGGATATGTGGATGCTCTCACCTGTGGGGGCGGAAGTGTCCTCTTCCTTGTCCTCTGCCTCGCCTTCCTCTGGGGAAGCGCCCTCTGGGTTGGAAGAAAGTGTCTGGTTTCTTATCCTCCCAGTATTGTGCTCTGTTTGATTGAGGCCTCATGGACGTCTGATAGCGACCGGTGCTCGGCCTCTGTACCGACCGGTCCCTCCAAAAACTCTTCCGGGGAAGATCTTTTTTATTGAGGCTTGTGCCTTTTCCAGCGAGGTGTAGGTCCCTACGAACCTCCCCATCTCTTTTCTGAATGTTTCACCGAACAGCAGCCCCTGCGCTGCTTCCCCCGCCTCGTATGAGGACAGGTCTCCTAATTTCTGATCTATTTCCAACAGTAGTCCTCTTCTGCGCTCAGAGGATATCGCACAGTTGGCGTTCCCTAAAAGACACACAGCTCTTTGAGCCCAGTTTGCTAACACTTCTGGGCCGATCTCCTCCCCTGTATCCTTTGCTCGCTCTGCCAAGTCCATAATCTTGGCCAGTGGGCCCGCTAGATCCAGGACTTTCTCCTGGCAACTTCTCCATGAGCGGTCAATCCCTTTTCTAGGACCCCTGTTTGATTTAGCTACGAAAGCTAGCATTTTAGGATCCAATTCTGGTGCTTCCGCCACTTTTCCTGGGAGTTCCGGTCTAGGGCGTTCTGCTCTCATCCTTTGCCTCACCTCCTTCTCAAGTGCTTTGCGCAGCCTCTGTGTCATGTATCGCGCTACTCTTGGAGAAGGTACCCATTCTGAGGATTTCGGGTTTCTGATCTCCTCTGGCTGAAACATATCTGAGGTTTCCTCCTCTATATTGTTCAATTTCCTCAGTCTCTTTTTCGGAGGCGGCAAACTCCCTTCATCTCCTTCCTTATCATCTTCCTCTTGTGAGGAGGTCGGAGATTCTGCGGGTTCCTCTTCGTGGGGAACCTCTTCTTCTGTGTCTCCCATATTTTCTTCCCCTCGGTAGGGGGTCATGAGGCTTGGCACCCCCGACTTGGACATAAAGGCTTCTTTTAGCCTAACGAAAGCGTCGGTCACCTCTGGGGCCTTTGGATATACCCCTTCAAGTTGGCCCGGGGGGTCAGAAGAGTTCGCGCTCTTCCGGGCCTTAATACACCCCTGTGGGCCCTCTGGCGTGGCCCTTGTGGACGTGCTTGCTCGCGGTGTGGTGCTTCTGTCTCTTTGACTCAGAAATGATTCAATTGTCTGCAGGCGTTCCTGCAGGGGTCTGACCCCTAGAGCCACTGCCTCTACGAGTGATTCGCCCAGCACATCTTTGAAGCTTTGAGCCAAGTCTTCGGAATATGTGGCTTCTTGCTCCTCCTCACTCCATTCAAATTCAGCCATGCTGTGTGCTGGTAGGTGCCTGGTAATACCTGTACAGGTGTATTGGCACGTCCACTATTCACTTTTCTCACTTGAGGCTGCACCTGAGCTGCCAAGCAGCTTTTTTCTTATTTAGTGCTAGGCACTGAGTTCACCAATATGCTCTGACTCGAGCTGCAATGCGTTTATACACTTTATCTCTTATCCGGAGTATATTTTGGGCTTCTCTTTAATCTCCTCGATCTGTCACTGAAGGGAGACCAGACCGCAATGCCCGTGAAGCGTTTGGCCCCTCCTCCCTAAGGGATGGGGCCTCGCGTTCTCCCAATTGTATTGCCGGGTTCTCCGGCTTTAAGCCCCGCCCCCGCGAGGGTGGGGGCTGTGCGCGCGGCTCTCCGTGGGCCGCTCTCTCGCTCTTGTGCGCCTGCTCCGCCCCCACAAGAGTGGGGGCTCCTCGCTCATTCGCGCCTGCCGCGAGCGGATAAATCCGTCTTTGGCAGGCACTTCGAGTACTATGCTCCGCCCCCACAAGGGTGGGGGCTCTTTGCTCACTCGCGTGATACGCGAGTGAGCCGAAAAGGCCTCAGGCAAGCCCCCGGAGTGCCGATAATGCAGCATGGGGCCGCCGGATGAATCTTCAATTAACGGATTAAGTAATCCTCACTACGCTGTGCGGTCCCTGCGCACTATCCTAGCGTTATGTGTTAATGAAAAATCTTTAATGATCCAAGAAATAGTCAAAACCCTAAAACAAATGCTGACTGAATACGCAGCTAAGTGAAAAGGGTACTTATCTCTGGAGAGCAGGAAAAGAAGAGGAGGTTACAGGAAGAAGAAGGACTAGGTCACATGACCAGGACACTGGAAGCAGGGACCAGGGACTGATGGGAAATGAAGTTTTAAAAAGAAAAAAAAAATGTTTGTTTTCAATGAAAAGATGGACATTTTATTGATTTGTTGAAACTGCTGGAGAGCTAATAAATGAGAAGATGAAGCATAATGCTCGCCTCCGTCTTGACATAGAATTCATTATCTGTGTATGTGTCCTAAACTACCAATTCGCAAAATGGGATGAGAGAGATGTTTAATTGCGGTGATCAACAACAGTATGAGGATGTATTGAGAATACTTATTGTTATGTCAAATGTATTTAAACCTTGATTCACTCACAATGTCTATATATGTTTTGATTTCGCCTTATGATACCTGCACTGATGATGCATTTATGATATAATGCTTTTAAAGTTTAGAATAAGAAGAAGAAATGCAATGTGCACTTCTGTTATACAGGCTGCCTCTTTAGGGCATTAGCATATGGGATTTAGATGTATATATAGTCGTGAGAGTTTAGCCATTTCAATTATAAGTGTAAGGAACTCATTACAAGTTTGATGGTATTTCAGCAGTCAAACCACCGAAAAACCATACAACGGGTTTACCGTTACTGCCAATTGCTCCAGTGTATTTTCCATGGGATTACATGTGATGGTATGTGTTCTAAATTACTAAATCCCATGTGTAATAGGCTCCATGTTTACGGTTGCTATATGTTGCAGTCTAGGACTGTTGGGAAGTGATTTTTTCATGCCTGGGAGAGTGAGTGTCTCCCAGTAATTGTAAACAAAAAAATAAACATTTATATTTTGACACAGGACCTTCACTTCTGTAGATCCACCTCATCTATTGGTTCTGAAGATTGCATGATGGCGGACCAAAACTATTTAGCTTTCACTGAGGAATTGGTTGAGGGGGTATTATCTCACCCTTCTATCTTAGGGACTCATGCAGTGATCCAGTCACTTGCAAACAGATATTAATGGAATCAACTTGAAATCCTGAAGAAAAAGATCATTTGCACAGAGCTCCATGGGGCCCTGATAACTGAGAATGTACACACTCATACAGCACCAAATGGGCTCATTATTCGCATTGAACCTAGAATCTTTTTGGACAATATCCAGTTCAGGCGGGACTGGAGTTATATTGCAAACAAGTGCACACACACTGGGTTAACCTCCTAATTAATACAGCCAACACTGTGTCATAAACTCAAATGCGAGAAACACAGGATACAATGCAGCAGATGCGAGAACAATAGGATAAAATGGAGCAGATTAAAAACCAGATTGTACTCGAGAACTACAATAACAGGTTAGCTGCACTCGAAGTGACCATGAAAGTATTTCCACATCTTAATCTCAATAAAAGGATTATAAAGATCAAGAAAGACATTGGGCCTCATTCCGAGTATGGCGGTAAGGGATAGCGGCCACCGGTAACGAGACCGGTGGCAGTATTCCCTTACCGCCATACTCCGAGTTGCCTCTGCGCCCTCGCCCTTAACGCCTGCTTTGAGCAGGTGTTAAAGTCGAGGGCGCAAAGGGGCCTCCAAGCCAATAACGGTGACCGTAATGAACGGTCACCGTTATTTGCATCTTCCCCATTCCCATTGAGCCCTCTGGGGGCTCATTTGGGAATGGGGAAGAGCCTTGGTGAATGGGGAATCACTGCCCCGCCAACCTTGGAATGGGGCGGTGATTCCGCCATCCACCAAGGCGCTGCCGGTCCGGGTACGGCGTCAACCAAGGCGTTAATAGCACCATTGGTTAGCGCCGTACTCGGAATGAGGCCCATTGCTTTATTAACGCATGTGAGGATCTATCCCTAGACCTCTGAAGAGTGTTATGCAGGTGAAACAAAAAGAAGGGAAACACAGTACCAGAATGTTGGCAAGCCCTTTTCCCGTTTTGGATCCAGGGGTGATGACTGGTACTCTTCCAGTACTAGTTCTGAGGCAGCACATCCGCGTCACAGTATGATATGAGATTTCAGGGCGCCAGGTCTGGTTTGAGGACTAACGGATCAATGTGGCACCCAGTACACTGGCACATCCTTTTTTTGGAGCAAAGAGGCAGTGAAAGATGCAGACAAAGATCGCAGAACGACTTGCTGAAAATAACCAGAAGTTGGGCCCAGGAAGGTCGCCTACCGAAATGATGTACCTCTCACAACATCTAAAGGACTTTCATTCGTACCCAGAGCGAGGTATGATGCATTCCAGACATGCATTGATAATATGCGTCTTATGAGGAAAATAAGGTTAAAAATAACATTTCCCGCAAACAAGAGGCGGTAGACTCACATGATGGTACTGGTTTACATGAGCCCTCAAGGTGTTATCCACTGGCAAGCACTGTCACACCAGAATCAATCACCTTTGAACAAGCAGTACTAAAAAGATTGGAGGAACTGGAAAAAGATGAGCCTTCATTCACAATAATTGTACTAGAGAAGAAATAGATGCCCTACATTCTCTGACTAAGAACTTTGACATTACTCTTAAACCCACGGATAAGGGGGGAGCCACCATGTTTTTGAAAACCACAGACTATGACCATATGGTGAAACAACTTCTCTCTGATCATTGTAGTTTTCAGATTCTGGCACAGAAACCACACTGATCATCACAGCATTGATTGCTACAATCGGGGTGGAGGCAGAAGGGTGCATTAGCCACAAAGGAGACGTCGTTTTAACACATCGTCACCCATTACGACCCATAGTTTTCGGGAATCGGCTCGATCTTGGAACCACTATCTCAATTTATTAACTTTTTCATCAAAGATGAAATCCCTAGGATGGACTCCTATGTTAAGAACTCAACAGCAATACTCAACTTACTGAAGCGTGCGGTGTGTGGAGCAGTGTGTTTGGTGGCCGGTGCACGGGGCTGGGGCTTTGCCCCCGCAGATTTGTCTCCTCCCTGGTGTGCAAATACAGACTTTGTTTAATATTGTTTGGCTCTCCAACCTCTGTGTTTTGAGGGATTTCGGCATTGTGGGTCTTTGACGTTGGCTCATAGCCCTTCTGCTCCATTTGGCACATTGCCACTCACCACAAGCTGCTATTGTTTTGGTATTACTGAAGTTCTTAACTACGATCTGCGGCTGAGAGACTCACAATCTCGTTAGCCAGTGTTGGGAGGTCGTATTCACCGCAACTGCTGATTCTTTCATATCTTTCGTGCTGAGCAATCTGTCTTACACTCTCTTTGGCCTCTGTCTTTCATTAGAACAGCTACAGTATGACGACACTTAAACTTAAACAGCGGAACTATACCTTGCACAGCTCAGCACCTCATGCTGGTAAAAGAACCCATAGCCTGACTGAGATAAATGAAAAGCTCATGGTTCTCCCCTTTCAAAAAAAGACAAACAAGATCCTGACAATGGAAAGCAGTCAAAAATATCCAATTTCTTTTAGTGCTTTGAAAGAACCTACTTCAGGAAATTAAGTGACTAATCTCTAAAGAAATTCTTATTGAAAAGTCGTTTTCAGGATTACCGACAATTGACAATGATAATTCATTGTTAAATATGTGTACTGGATTGCAAAAGAATTATTTAGTGGTGCTCCGCAGCAACCTTGCACTGCTTCAGGCTTCTGCAACATAATCGGTACTCCATTATCTGCAATTCCGGATTTACAAAGACTTTTATCTGCATCAGATTCTTCCAACTCGGATTCAACTAGTGAAGGAGGGAGTACATTGTTGTCTCAGGCGATCTTCTTTGCAGAACTTACTGAATCTTCGACTCCATCTTTAACTTTGAATACAATGTCAGCTAAAATCGATTCTTTGCTGACATTGGGCCTCATCACCAGTTGGGCTGTAGCCTTTAAATGCGGCGGTAATGGCATCACGAGTTGGCCGCTAATGGGCTGTTTTACCTCCAGCTTTTTCCTGGAGGTGAAAATCCCATTTAGCGCCCTGTTTTACCGCCTGCTCTATTAGCGTGCATTATTAGTGCTGAGAAATTCCCCATTGGGTCAAAAGGACCCAATGGGGAATGGGGATTTACGATTAACGCCCAACCCGTGATCTCGCAGTAATACCGCCAGACCAGTGGACGCTAACGCTATTACAGTTGGGAGGTATTACAGCCGAAATACCGCCCAACTCGTGATGGAGCCCATTGTGTTCAGCAATGGTGAAGGAGCAACGTGAATTAAAAACTATTTTGGCTAAAGTAGTTGATGTTATTTTGATGCGCAATGCTGATCAGCACCAGGACGTTTATGAAGAAATTGTCTCTGACGCTAATGCATCTGTGCTTGAGATCCATTACTCTCATCCTGAATTGCCCAATTCTCCTGTTCACGTGGCCCAAGTGCAGCAGGATGTAATCATAGTATTGAACAGCAAATTGCCCCCGCGTATCTCAGATGTTGAGCCCACTGGTATTGTGGATGGTAATTTAGCTGATGTTTCGTCTTGTCCTCCTAGGCCTCGTAAAAGAAAGCATGTTAAGCGTGTGATTAACAAACTATGCGAGTTCAGAAAGTGTATTTTAGATACTAATGTTATTTCCTCTGGTAATTATCAGGATTGTGCTTTGCCCGCTGCTGTTTCTTTAGTTAATAATAAAACAAGAGTTACCAGTGTTCAGGGCGATGGTACTACAAGGCACGTTTATTTACCTGGCCCCTTCATAAATGGCTCCAACCAGAGTCGTTTCTAGCTGTGCAGTTTAGCTCATGTCAATCTAACTCTGTGAGACTATCTTTGCCTAGTCCTGAATTTAATTTGGTCCAGAATGATGTCCATGGTCAATATATAGATACGCAAGTTTTAAGCGCACTTTGCCAGCATTTGAATTTTAATGATGAGGGCACTGGGATTGCAGTACCACAACCTTCCACTCTAATTCAGCCGGCGCCGTCTTTGCCACTCCCAGATCATCATCAGGCAATGACTAATTATAGTAAACACACGAATATGTAAGCACCTAGTTTTTCTTGTCAATCCTTGAATACTAATTTATCGGACTTGGCTATAGCAATACCTCAAGCTCGAGTGCCCAGTAACTTGGGATCAACCGTCCTTGGACCGGGAGCTTAGGCTTTGTGCCCATAGCAAACCATTCTGACATGTCAAATAATTTGCCTGTGCCTTTTAATATTTCTATGCCTTTGTTATTAAAAGTACCAATCCAATTTGAGCAAGGTGGGGCACTTCCGTACGTGAAATAGTTTAAGTTCGAAGATCCTCATCCACGTGCAGAAAGTCCCTCCCTTAATCGCTCCCTTTTGCTTGATTTATGGAAAAAAAAATCCTTGTTTAATCAATATAAGCCCAGAAGACATGATTCATATAGAATTGCCTATGGTCGATAGATCCACCAATCGGGCTCTTATTGAATTAATTTCTACGGTGGTTGTCACATTCTTAAGCACTCGTACATCGGAATTAAGCAGGTTGGGTTTTCGAATTTACAGTAAGTAGAAAATATACTACAACCTCAATAGATACATCCAAGTGCAATCCTGTGACACAGAAATCTGGCTATGCTGCATCTACGAATAATTTGAGTTCCGAAAGGTCTAGCTTACATGCATCGATAGGCAAAAGTAAGGAAGTGGTGAGGGGTCAAAATCAGGTGGTGCACTGTGTATCAGAAACGCTGTATGCTAAAAAAAACTGAATTACTCGCACTAAGAAGTGAGTTACTTGGCTATACTGGAATACCAGAGGCGATCGGTCCTTTTTGTTCTATCCAGAGGGCCACTCTTTTATAACTAGTTTTGAGGTATTTATGCTACAAGAAACCTGGCTTACGAATGAATTTAGTATTGATGGCTATCAAGTTTATTGTCACCCTGCTTTGTGTAAACCCGGAAGTAGACCTATGGGGAGCTTGGCTATTGGTGCTCGGGTCCAATTCAAATGAATCAAATGAACGCCTTTTGTCTATGGCTCCATCTCGCTCCTTGTATTATCTGCTGTAATTTGTGATCCTAAATGTTTACAAGTGTAGATATTGATAGTAAACATATATGACCCCCCCAGAGGATGCCGGCTGTAATAACATTCAGGATACTGTTGATAGGTTATTGGTTTATTGGTTGGAACAGTGCCCTAGCGGGAAGGTCATTCTTGCTGGGGATTTCAATTCTCCTACATTTGCTACCCACCCGGCACTTAAAGGTGAAACAGATATTTACAGTCTTCAATTCGATACCATGGTAAACAGGCTCCTAAAAGCATCAAATGGGATGCTCTAATTGGGTCATATGATCTCCATTGTTTAAACTGTGGAGGCCTAAAGGACACATTTTCCTTGTACTACCTGGACAAATGTGTGTTTTTTTCTCTTGTCTGGATTATGTCTTTACAGATTAAGAAACCAGCCTGAGATAGAGTGAACTGGCGTTACGTTAAAGCATACAAAACTTAGTGCTCCTGCCTTTCTTGGATGGCCATTGATGTTTGACACTTCTTGTGTCTCGAAATACATTGATTCTAAAATAACAGTAAACACTCAACGTAATCACATAATCTGGATGGACCGAATGTAAAGATTGTGGCCAAATATATCCTTGATATGGAGTCGACTCTGTTGAAATGGTTGAATCATCATTACTGGGATTTGGGGAAGTTAATGGATTTCATGGAACACTTTTGTGTCTTATTTGTAGGGTAAACAAGACTCAGTGATCGAAATGGTCCTTTCGACATCCTAATACATAGTAAAAAAATGTCACCGGGCCAGAGCGCAGGTTAGGAAAAACATCTCTCTTTCTGCTTCATAAAAAGGGAGGCCGTTATCAAATGTTTCAACTAGCTCTAAAAACTGTTTCAAAGCACATAAGCACTCTGCCAATAATGTTAATTGGATGTTACTTATCCACCTCTTGCATAGTGATGATAATAAAACAATTTGGTCTTTAATTAGGAGTTACACTGTAGGCCATTCTTCTCAGGAACATAATGTTATTTCTCTGCAGGAGTGGATTGGAGCAATACCAGATTTGTATTATGATAAGACTCCACGTGGGAATATGATAAGACCCTTTTTCCATGGGAAAAATACCCTACGGAACACCACCCAAACAGCCTTTAACAAATTTGCTAAATAATATAAACAAGCTATTAATTCAGCCAAAGCTCAAACCTATAACTCCAGTATTGAAAAAAACAACTCGAACTCCCAGTAATTATTCAAAATCCTCAGAGAATTCGAGACACCAATCACAGCCACCAACTCCATTAACAAAGACATAACATGGTGCACTAACATCCAGAATGCCATCCGAGACAAAATCCATACTCTACAGAACAAAAGTGAGTTGAAACTGCTCAAAACCATCCCTATCAACCCACCTCTCCCTCTCATATCACTCCCCACACCAGCCTTTCAGTTTAAGGAAATCTCAGAACTAGATGCAGCTAACATCCTAAAAAACCTTCAACCATCAAACTGCAAGGGAGACATCTGCCCAGCGTCCATAATTAAAGAATGCTCTGAAACCCTGGTCCCATTCATTTTGAAATTCATCAACTCCTCCTTTGCCTCAAATTCTGTCCCAGCCAGCCTCAAGGAATCCTGGATATGCCCCCTACTCAAGAAGCCTTCACCGGACCCCACGGCACCAAACAACTACCGCCCATCACAACTGTACCCTTCCTCCTTCAGATCCTTGACAGAGCTGCATACACCCAGATACAGACCTACCTTGAATCTAACCACATTCTAGGCATGTGCCAATCCGGCTTTTACCAGGCCACAGCACTGAATTAGCCCTACTTGATTTAAAAATCCAACTCCACACTTTCAGAGATGAGGGCAAAACAGCCATCCTACTCCTACTGGATATGTCGCCGCCTTTGATCTAGTAGACCACAGGACCTTATGTCACCATCTCTCCAAATCAGCCACTTCTTGGATAGCCTCCTTCCTAGGAGGAAGTACCATCAGAGTTTTCTAAGACGCTGCTACTGCTCCTCATATCCCCATTCCATGTGGCATCCCCCATGGATCCTGTGTATGCCCCTCCCTATACAACATATTCAGCAGACCCCTATTCGACTTCCTAGATGAGATCGGCATAACTTAAACCAACTATGCCGATGACACCCAAATACCCCTTCCCCTCACAGGTTCCTGTGATGAAGACACCCTCCAGCTCAACAAAATCTACTCTACAATCCAAACATGGATGGCAACCAACCACCTACGCCTGAATAATGACAAGACTGAGCTCCTCCTGGCAGGCTCTCCCACCATGCTTAAGAAACTTGGTCCCCATTATACCTATTTTAGGATAGACGAGTTCCAGATCCCTGTTTCAGCAGTGGTAAAAACACTGGGCGTCCACTTGAATGCCACCCTCTCCCTCAGCAAACAAGTAAGTACAGTGGCCTCTTCTGCAGCTTAAACAGCCAAACTTATCAATGCAGCAAGACAGTTTGCCTGACCATTGCGAGAACCACTACTGGAGTGAAATTGGATTACTGTAATGTCCTCTTTGCCAGGACTCCCAAACATAACATTAACAAACTACAGATAATCCAAAATAACTCACTCCGAGCTTCACTGGAATGCCCTCCCCCGAGAACTAAGAGCACAAAAGTCCTACTGGTCCTTCCGTAAGACCTTGAAAGCCTGGCTGTTTACCTAAATGGACTTCCTATCACATGGGCCATAATAACCATAATATATACTATTAACATGCACTGTTGTTATCTGCATGTACATGTCACTTTATTCAATGCCGCTTTAAATCAATATGCCTCATGTAACTGGTCTCGTAACAGTGCTCTGCGTCTGGGAGCTTTACAAATGAAAAAATAAATAAATATCCATAATACCACTACCACTGTAGAAACATGGCCCATTTTACATGGTGAGGAGCATACTTTTGATGTTGATGATATATTGGCCATGATCAAGGGGCTAAAGAACTCCGTGGCTCCCTGCCCACATGGGATTGTAAATACGATAATTCAAGCATATCCTATTTTTGGGGCAACTACCTTAACGTGTCTCTTCTGTGCTACTATGTTTTCTGGAATTATCCTTCCCAGCTGGCGGCAGTCTATACTGATCACTGTGTTCAAGAAAGGGACAGGAGAAGCCTTGATAACTATAGGCTTTTGGCTATGTTGGACAACAGTCAAAAGATCTTTACCATGTTGCTGTTGAAAAAGCTTAATAAATGGACAGAGGAAAAAGGGTTGCTTCACAAGCTCCAAACAGGTTTCAGAAAAGAATATGCAACCACGCTAAATATTTGTGCCCTTCGTAGTTTGATGGCCGAGGTGGAGTATAACAAATTAAAGAAACTGTACCTCTGCTTTATAGACTTTATAAAGGAATTTGATTCAGTATTCTGTAATCGACTTTGGGGGAAATTGCACACCTGGAGTATTGACCCTAAATTATTGCACTTTATAAAAGCACTATATACAGATCCGTCTGTTGTGGTGTGTATTGATCAGGAGGCTCAAGTGACGCAATCAATCCGCACCAATCGCGGTTTAAAGCAGGGATGCGTTCTTGCTCCCCTGCTTTTTAATTTATATATTTTAGACTAGGCTACTGCGATTGGACTGGTGCGTAACTTTCCTCCTATCCTGCGGAGTGACCCAGTAGCATGGCGAGGATATGCTGATGATGCCGTGCTACTGGATCACACCACAACTGGTTTCAATGTTCCATTGATGCCCTGTCCTCTTACACCAAGTTGAATAACTTAAAAATTAACATTGGCAAAACAAAAATGGTAAGGATTGGTTTGGGCCCTAAGAATACATGTTCCTCTTTGTGGAAGTTGGATGGTGTTCCTCTTGAAGTAGTTGAGAGTTATCCTTATCTCAGGGTTCATATTAGATTCCGCCCTCAATGCACGTATTATGGTGATATTATTATGGCCAAAGTCCTAAAAAAGTGGTTGGTTTTAAAAATGTTTATCACTAAAAAGGGCGGTTTTTATACTGAGGGTTTCGTTTATATGTATAGAACCAGTATCTTGCCCGGGATACTTTATGGCACTACTTCTCTTCCTGAATCAAAATTAAAATGGCTGTAGATTTTGGAGCGAAAAATTGTGCGTTTCTTTTTAGGTGTACCATCTTCATTGCCCGTTGAAGCCTTAAGGTTAGAATTTGTCCTTTTTTCATTAAGATCGAATTGGTTGCAGCGATGCAAATTTGTGTTATCCCTCCACCTCCCACATTTGCATACCAACCAATTGCTGTGACTGGTTGCGAAGCAATTTCATCAGTCTACTACTAACCCTTTCTTATTGGAGCTTCAGGACGTGACTATGAAGCATTTGACAAATATAGGGTTAACCCTGGAAGAGTTGATTGACTCTCCATACACGATGAGGACACTGAAAAGGAAAACCAATGTATGGGCTGTAAATGCAAATCTTTGTATTTTACATAACGATACAAACTATGCCATGTTTGCTAGCCAAGGCTTTTCTCCTAGTGCCCTGTGCTCCTACCTTATTAAATCCTGCAACACTCAGTTAAAGAGGTTTATCCCTTATATGAGGTTCAACATCCTTCCCACCAGGGAACACACGGGCCAATGTATGGGCAATCCATTTAAAGATAGACTTTGCCGCTTGTGTAACCATTCTATTGAAACCGTCCAGCACATCCTCACTGGTTGTCCCAAACTGGTTAAACTTTATGTAAAGGCATATGCTATTCTGGCTCCCAGTCTGGAATTTGAGTCAGATCAGTTCTGCAGTGGCATATATTCTGCATAATCTATAGTAAAAACGGCCTTTACCATTTACACCTGGAATGAGGCCTTTCAAAAATTGGTATAGTTTAGTTAGAATGAATTCTGTGATGTCATCATCATTTCTAACGAGTTTCTAATGTACTGTTGTTTTTAACCTAAATCGTTTGTCATTTTATGCTGGGCTTAAATTGTGGCATGAATTTAATAGGTTTTACTTGATTTTTTTTGTCTCATTGGTCAATTTGCATTATGGATGAAATAATTGCTGTGGCTCTTTTTATTGAAATTGAATGATGTGTTACTATGTGTTTATACATTGTGTGCTTAAGGTTTTTATTAATTAACCAATGCACAATAAATAGATTAAAAATGAAGACTACAGCTTTTGATGCATCCACACATTTCCTTGTCACTCTGGACATCGAATCGCTGTACACCATTATCCCAAAAGAGGCCACCTTGTTAGGCATCCAACAGCTACCTATGTCAAAAGACACCCTGGGTGATTGAGTGATGTGCCACTGGTACTGATTCTCCAACTGACAGAGATTGACCTGACAAAGAATGTCTTTGGGCCTCATTACGACCCAGGCGGTAAGGGGTTTACGGCGCCGTAAACAGCGCCGACCCTTACCGCCTGAGTACGAGGTCCCTTAGCGCCATGGCGAATTTAACACCTGGTTTTAGCAGGTGTTAAAATCCATGGCGCTAAGGGACCATGGAGTTAATTACGCCACCGTAATTTACGGTGGCGTAATTAACGCCTTCCCCACTCCCATTATGCCCTATGGGGCAAAAATGGGAATGGGGAAGGGTAAATGGGGATTGGGGACTTACCGCCCCGCCAAGGTCGTAATGGGGTGGTAAGTCCGCCAACCACCATGGCGTAAACGTAGTTTACGCCATGGTGGTAAAGTCACGGCCCAGGCGGTAACTTACTGGATAAATTGTATATAAAAGCCTCTGACTGCCTGTAGCACCCAAGCGTCGTTGGAAAGCGCGCGCCAGTTTTCCCAGCACTTTGCTGTCCTCCCCCCTACTGAAGGATATGTGGATGCTCTCACCTGTGGGGGCGGAACTGTCCTCTTCCTTGTCCTCTGCCTCGCCTTCCTCTGGGGAAGCGCCCTCTGGGTTGGAAGAAAGTGTCTGGTTTCTTATCCTCCCAGTATTGTGCTCTGTTTGATTGAGGCCTCATGGACGTCTGATAGCGACCGGTGCTCGGCCTCTGTACCGACCGGTCCCTCCAAAAACTCTTCCGGGGAAGATCTTTTTTATTGAGGCTTGTGCCTTTTCCAGCGAGGTGTAGGTCCCTACGAACCTCCCCATCTCTTTTCTGAATGTTTCACCGAACAGCAGCCCCTGCGCTGCTTCCCCCGCCTCGTATGAGGACAGGTCTCCTAATTTCTGATCTATTTCCAACAGTAGTCCTCTTCTGCGCTCAGAGGATATCGCACAGTTGGCGTTCCCTAAAAGACACACAGCTCTTTGAGCCCAGTTTGCTAACACTTCTGGGCCGATCTCCTCCCCTGTATCCTTTGCTCGCTCTGCCAAGTCCATAATCTTGGCCAGTGGGCCCGCTAGATCCAGGACTTTCTCCTGGCAACTTCTCCATGAGCGGTCGATCCCTTTTCTAGGACCCCTGTTTGATTTAGCTACGAAAGCTAGCATTTTAGGATCCAATTCTGGTGCTTCCGCCACTTTTCCTGGGAGTTCCGGTCTAGGGCGTTCTGCTCTCATCCTTTGCCTCACCTCCTTCTCAAGTGCTTTGCGCAGCCTCTGTGTCATGTATCGCGCTACTCTTGGAGAAGGTACCCATTCTGAGGATTTCGGGTTTCTGATCTCCTCTGGCTGAAACATATCTGAGGTTTCCTCCTCTATATTGTTCAATTTCCTCAGTCTCTTTTTCGGAGGCGGCAAACTCCCTTCATCTCCTTCCTTATCATCTTCCTCTTGTGAGGAGGTCGGAGATTCTGCGGGTTCCTCTTCGTGGGGAACCTCTTCTTCTGTGTCTCCCATATTTTCTTCCCCTCGGTAGGGGGTCATGAGGCTTGGCACCCCCGACTTGGACATAAAGGCTTCTTTTAGCCTAACGAAAGCGTCGGTCACCTCTGGGGCCTTTGGATATACCCCTTCAAGTTGGCCCGGGGGGTCAGAAGAGTTTGCGCTCTTCCGGGCCTTAATACACCCCTGTGGGCCCTCTGGCGTGGCCCTTGTGGACGTGCTTGCTCGCGGTGTGGTGCTTCTGTCTCTTTGACTCAGAAATGATTCAATTGTCTGCAGGCGTTCCTGCAGGGGTCTGACCCCTAGAGCCACTGCCTCTACGAGTGATTCGCCCAGCACATCTTTGAAGCTTTGAGCCAAGTCTTCGGAATATGTGGCTTCTTGCTCCTCCTCACTCCATTCAAATTCAGCCATGCTGTGTGCTGGTATGTGCCTGGTAATACCTGTACAGGTGTATTGGCACGTCCACTATTCACTTTTCTCACTTGAGGCTGCACCTGAGCTGCCAAGCAGCTTTTTTCTTATTTAGTGCTAGGCACTGAGTTCACCAATATGCTCTGACTCGAGCTGCAATGCGTTTATACACTTTATCTCTTATCCGGAGTATATTTTGGGCTTCTCTTTAATCTCCTCGATCTGTCACTGAAGGGAGACCAGACCGCAATGCCCGTGAAGCGTTTGGCCCCTCCTCCCTAAGGGATGGGGCCTCGCGTTCTCCCAATTGTATTGCCGGGTTCTCCGGCTTTAAGCCCCGCCCCCGCGAGGGTGGGGGCTGTGCGCGCGGCTCTCCGTGGGCCGCTCTCTCGCTCTTGTGCGCCTGCTCCGCCCCCACAAGAGTGGGGGCTCCTCGCTCATTCGCGCCTGCCGCGAGCGGATAAATCCGTCTTTGGCAGGCACTTCGAGTACTATGCTCCGCCCCCACAAGGGTGGGGGCTCTTTGCTCACTCGCGTGATACGCGAGTGAGCCGAAAAGGCCTCAGGCAAGCCCCCGGAGTGCCGATAATGCAGCATGGGGCCGCCGGATGAATCTTCAAATAACGGATTAAGTAATCCTCACTACGCTGTGCGGTCCCTGCGCACTATCCTAGCGTTATGTGTTAATGAAAAATCTTTAATGATCCAAGAAATAGTCAAAACCCTAAAACAAATGCTGACTGAATACGCAGCTAAGTGAAAAGGGTACTTATCTCTGGAGAGCAGGAAAAGAAGAGGAGGTTACAGGAAGAAGAAGGACTAGGTCACATGACCAGGACACTGGAAGCAGGGACCAGGGACTGATGGGAAATGAAGTTTTAAAAAGAAAAAAAAAAGTTTGTTTTCAATGAAAAGATGGACATTTTATTGATTTGTTGAAACTGCTGGAGAGCTAATAAATGAGAAGATGAAGCATAATGCTCGCCTCCGTCTTGACATAGAATTCATTATCTGTGTATGTGTCCTAAACTACCAATTCGCAAAATGGGATGAGAGAGATGTTTAATTGCGGTGATCAACAACAGTATGAGGATGTATTGAGAATACTTATTGTTATGTCAAATGTATTTAAACCTTGATTCACTCACAATGTCTATATATGTTTTGATTTCGCCTTATGATACCTGCACTGATGATGCATTTATGATATAATGCTTTTAAAGTTTAGAATAAGAAGAAGAAATGCAATGTGCACTTCTGTTATACAGGCTGCCTCTTTAGGGCATTAGCATATGGGATTTAGATGTATATATAGTCGTGAGAGTTTAGCCATTTCAATTATAAGTGTAAGGAACTCATTACAAGTTTGATGGTATTTCAGCAGTCAAACCACCGAAAAACCATACAACGGGTTTACCGTTACTGCCAATTGCTCCAGTGTATTTTCCATGGGATTACATGTGATGGTATGTGTTCTAAATTACTAAATCCCATGTGTAATAGGCTCCATGTTTACGGTTGCTATATGTTGCAGTCTAGGACTGTTGGGAAGTGATTTTTTCATGCCTGGGAGAGTGAGTGTCTCCCAGTAATTGTAAACAAAAAAATAAACATTTATATTTTGACACAGGACCTTCACTTCTGTAGATCCACCTCATCTATTGGTTCTGAAGATTGCATGATGGCGGACCAAAACTATTTAGCTTTCACTGAGGAATTGGTTGAGGGGGTATTATCTCACCCTTCTATCTTAGGGACTCATGCAGTGATCCAGTCACTTGCAAACAGATATTAATGGAATCAACTTGAAATCCTGAAGAAAAAGATCATTTGCACAGAGCTCCATGGGGCCCTGATAACTGAGAATGTACACACTCATACAGCACCAAATGGGCTCATTATTCGCATTGAACCTAGAATCTTTTTGGACAATATCCAGTTCAGGCGGGACTGGAGTTATATTGCAAACAAGTGCACACACACTGGGTTAACCTCCTAATTAATACAGCCAACACTGTGTCATAAACTCAAATGCGAGAAACACAGGATACAATGCAGCAGATGCGAGAACAATAGGATAAAATGGAGCAGATTAAAAACCAGATTGTACTCGAGAACTACAATAACAGGTTAGCTGCACTCGAAGTGACCATGAAAGTATTTCCACATCTTAATCTCAATAAAAGGATTATAAAGATCAAGAAAGACATTGGGCCTCATTCCGAGTATGGCGGTAAGGGATAGCGGCCACCGGTAACGAGACCGGTGGCAGTATTCCCTTACCGCCATACTCCGAGTTGCCTCTGCGCCCTCGCCCTTAACGCCTGCTTTGAGCAGGTGTTAAAGTCGAGGGCGCAAAGGGGCCTCCAAGCCAATAACGGTGACCGTAATGAACGGTCACCGTTATTTGCATCTTCCCCATTCCCATTGAGCCCTCTGGGGGCTCATTTGGGAATGGGGAAGAGCCTTGGTGAATGGGGAATCACTGCCCCGCCAACCTTGGAATGGGGCGGTGATTCCGCCATCCACCAAGGCGCTGCCGGTCCGGGTACGGCGTCAACCAAGGCGTTAATAGCACCATTGGTTAGCGCCGTACTCGGAATGAGGCCCATTGCTTTATTAACGCATGTGAGGATCTATCCCTAGACCTCTGAAGAGTGTTATGCAGGTGAAACAAAAAGAAGGGAAACACAGTACCAGAATGTTGGCAAGCCCTTTTCCCGTTTTGGATCCAGGGGTGATGACTGGTACTCTTCCAGTACTAGTTCTGAGGCAGCACATCCGCGTCACAGTATGATATGAGATTTCAGGGCGCCAGGTCTGGTTTGAGGACTAACGGATCAATGTGGCACCCAGTACACTGGCACATCCTTTTTTTGGAGCAAAGAGGCAGTGAAAGATGCAGACAAAGATCGCAGAACGACTTGCTGAAAATAACCAGAAGTTGGGCCCAGGAAGGTCGCCTACCGAAATGATGTACCTCTCACAACATCTAAAGGACTTTCATTCGTACCCAGAGCGAGGTATGATGCATTCCAGACATGCATTGATAATATGCGTCTTATGAGGAAAATAAGGTTAAAAATAACATTTCCCGCAAACAAGAGGCGGTAGACTCACATGATGGTACTGGTTTACATGAGCCCTCAAGGTGTTATCCACTGTCAAGCAGTGTCACACCAGAATCAATCACCTTTGAACAAGCAGTACTAAAAAGATTGGAGGAACTGGAAAAAGATGAGCCTTCATTCACAATAATTGTACTAGAGAAGAAATAGATGCCCTACATTCTCTGACTAAGAACTTTGACATTACTCTTAAACCCACGGATAAGGGGGGAGCCACCATGTTTTTGAAAACCACAGACTATGACCATATGGTGAAACAACTTCTCTCTGATCATTGTAGTTTTCAGATTCTGGCACAGAAACCACACTGATCATCACAGCATTGATTGCTACAATCGGGGTGGAGGCAGAAGGGTGCATTAGCCACAAAGGAGACGTCGTTTTAACACATCGTCACCCATTACGACCCATAGTTTTCGGGAATCGGCTCGATCTTGGAACCACTATCTCAATTTATTAACTTTTTCATCAAAGATGAAATCCCTAGGATGGACTCCTATGTTAAGAACTCAACAGCAATACTCAACTTACTGAAGCGTGCGGTGTGTGGAGCAGTGTGTTTGGTGGCCGGTGCACGGGGCTGGGGCTTTGCCCCCGCAGATTTGTCTCCTCCCTGGTGTGCAAATACAGACTTTGTTTAATATTGTTTGGCTCTCCAACCTCTGTGTTTTGAGGGATTTTGGCATTGTGGGTCTTTGACGTTGGCTCATAGCCCTTCTGCTCCATTTGGCACATTGCCACTCACCACAAGCTGCTATTGTTTTGGTATTACTGAAGTTCTTAACTACGATCTGCGGCTGAGAGACTCACAATCTCGTTAGCCAGTGTTGGGAGGTCGTATTCACCGCAACTGCTGATTCTTTCATATCTTTCGTGCTGAGCAATCTGTTTTACACTCTCTTTGGCCTCTGTCTTTCATTAGAACAGCTACAGTATGACGACACTTAAACTTAAACAGCGGAACTATACCTTGCACAGCTCAGCACCTCATGCTGGTAAAAGAACCCATAGCCTGACTGAGATAAATGAAAAGCTCATGGTTCTCCCCTTTCAAAAAAAGACAAACAAGATCCTGACAATGGAAAGCAGTCAAAAATATCCAATTTCTTTTAGTGCTTTGAAAGAACCTACTTCAGGAAATTAAGTGACTAATCTCTAAAGAAATTCTTATTGAAAAGTCGTTTTCAGGATTACCGACAATTGACAATGATAATTCATTGTTAAATATGTGTACTGGATTGCAAAAGAATTATTTAGTGGTGCTCCGCAGCAACCTTGCACTGCTTCAGGCTTCTGCAACATAATCGGTACTCCATTATCTGCAATTCCGGATTTACAAAGACTTTTATCTGCATCAGATTCTTCCAACTCGGATTCAACTAGTGAAGGAGGGAGTACATTGTTGTCTCAGGCGATCTTCTTTGCAGAACTTACTGAATCTTCGACTCCATCTTTAACTTTGAATACAATGTCAGCTAAAATCGATTCTTTGCTGACATTGGGCCTCATCACCAGTTGGGCTGTAGCCTTTAAATGCGGCGGTAATGGCATCACGAGTTGGCCGCTAATGGGCTGTTTTACCTCCAGCTTTTTCCTGGAGGTGAAAATCCCATTTAGCGCCTTGTTTTACCGCCTGCTCTATTAGCGTGCATTATTAGTGCTGAGAAATTCCCCATTGGGTCAAAAGGACCAGTAATACCGCCAGTAATACCGCCAGACCAGTGGACGCTAACGCTATTACAGTTGGGAGGTATTAAGCCGAAATACCGCCCAACTCGTGATGGAGCCCATTGTGTTCAGCAATGGTGAAGGAGCAACGTGAATTAAAAACTATTTTGGGTAAAGTAGTTGATGTTATTTTGATGCGCAATGCTGATCAGCACCAGGACGTTTATGAAGAAATTGTCTCTGATGCTAATGCATCTGTGCTTGAGATCCATTACTCTCATCCTGAATTGCCCAATTCTCCTATTCACGTGGCCCAAGTGCAGCAGGATGTAATCATAGTATTGAACAGCAAATTGCCCCCGCGTATCTCAGATGTTGAGCCCACTGGTATTGTGGATGGTAATTTAGCTGATGTTTCGTCTTGTACTCCTAGGCCTCGTAAAAGAAATCATGTTAAGCGTGTGATTAACAAACTATGCGAGTTCAGAAAGTGTATTTTAGAGACTAATGTTATTTCCTCTGGTAATTATCAGGATTGTGCTTTGCCCGCTGCTGTTTCTTTAGTTAATAATAAAACAAGAGTTACCAGTGTTCAGGGCGATGGTACTACAAGGCACGTTTATTTACCTGGCCCCTTCATAAATGGCTCCAACCAGAGTCGTTTCTAGCTGTGCAGTTTAGCTCATGTCAATCTAACTCTGTGAGACTATCTTTGCCTAGTCCTGAATTTAATTTGGTCCAGAATGATGTCCATGGTCAATATATAGATACGCAAGTTTTAAGCGCACTTTGCCAGCATTTGAATTTTAATGATGAGGGCACTGGGATTGCAGTACCACAACCTTCCACGCTAATTCAGCCGGCGCCGCTGTTAAGACGGATTTCTGAACTCTGTCCTGGTGGCGCAGAAGTTCAGAAGGCCAACCTAATTACTTGGAACAGGTTAACCTCTGGACAAGCCAGACCAATCAAGGTAGCGATCGCGGCGGTCAAGACTAGGTCTCAAGAGGGGTGAGGGTGACTGAAAGCCCGCAATGAGCACACAAAGCAAGAGCGCTTACAAACTACTCCAAACAGTTGTTATATCAAAAATAGATACACATTTATTTTAAGGCCTTTAAAATAATGACCGTAGCGAGAAAATCACAATATCACAATAATAAACCAACACATACCATATCAACACAATATATATACAAATACACAGTCGCAAG
Source organism: Ambystoma mexicanum (assembly GCF_040938575.1). Taxonomy (NCBI): domain Eukaryota; kingdom Metazoa; phylum Chordata; class Amphibia; order Caudata; family Ambystomatidae; genus Ambystoma; species Ambystoma mexicanum. The sequence goes on along the minus strand of NC_090932.1, from coordinate 656,781,983 downwards.
CATTTAAAGCACGAAATATGTAGTCCACCTGAAAGGAAAGGAAAACAGGCAGTGCGATAACGCTTTAGACTCAGTTCGCCTTCAGAGGCCCCATAAATAGATTGAAGTCCTAGCCCTGCGAAGAGTGGAGCCTTGTGCTCAAAGTACCTGCCACGCCGGTGCCAACGGGCAAAAGGGGAAGCTCTTCGGAGGAAGTCAGGCAGTTCGGGTTAGTGCACAGCAGAAGGAGAACAGGTTCCGCAACTCAAGCGCAGCCTCCACAGCGGGCAGAAGCAGAGCGCGAGTACGGCCAAAAGGGTGCTGTTTTTACACAGCAGGAAAAAGCAATGGGATACTGCAGGAGGGCGACCAGATCCTAGCTAAACTACTCACCGGTCCCCGAAGCAAGCAGACCCAGGCTTCTCCACGTTAGTTTCAGCAGCTGGCAGGTTCAGAAGAGCAGGGAACGCCTCGTAGTCGTGTAGAGCAAAAAGACGTCCCAATCGTCGAAACCAGCACAGTTTGTTGCCGCAGCAGGACAACGGAGCGGCCGTGTGTATTCAAGCCAAATGTACACTCCTCCCTTCAGACTTGGGAACGCCAAGTGTACGAAGCGTGGGAGAGTGACAAGGACTCGAAATACAACACAACCTGGCGGCAGTTACAGAGCAGGACTCCCTTGTAAGCTGGTCAGTCAACTGGATGGCCCAGAGACACTTCCGAAGGCTTACTTGGCAGGAGATGATGAAGTCGCCGGGAATAGCTGTTCCTGCTATTCCAAAGGTCGAAGCACCAGTACAGGCCTTCTGGTTCGATCCAAGGAGGAAAGGGTTTCACAGGACGACAGCAGTGCAAAGGAGGATTCCTTCAGCGGGTCACCAGCGATTCCTCGGTCCAGCCTCTTGGTTGCAGGATACTTGGCTCCTGTATTCCTTCGTTCGTGAGAACTCAGGAGATCGACATGGTAGTGGTGTTTCCAGCTCCCTCTTATCCACAGTTCCCTTCGCGCCAAAACGGAGGGGAGCCAATGGGAGATCCGCTCATCAACACACATACCATACGTGGACCAATCACGGACCACGGTGGTCCCAGGCATTCACACCACCCTAGACTCTCTGGCACCCAGGATGTGTATTGGGACCAGACATCCCAGCCCACACCCTGGAGGCACACAAACGACATGTAGAAGCCCGCGAAAGCAACCACGTTTCGCGGGAAAGTACATGCCCAAATAAGGAAGGCCCCGGGTCGCCCGACCTGGGGAAGGTGATGGGAGCAAGACGGTCAGTGGACAAGACAAAGGAGCCTCGTGGTCTGGCCATTTTGGGAGCCAGGCCACCATTTTGGGTTCAGTGCGAAAAACGTGCTCAGAACGCCAAAAGGAGCTCAAAATAAACAAAACGATCGCTGCCACCATTCGAGTCCCTGAATGACTTGCACCGATCAAATACCATCCTAAAAGAGTATCTAGGGTCTGTAGAAGGCTAGAGACCCAAGAGAGCTGTAACTTAGCTTACAGTGCCCTCTTGTGTCATGTTGCACTAAAGCCGCAACACGATAAAAGAAACTACGGGAAACAGCGTTCCCCGGTACTGACTGTCTTAAGGGCATGTCAGTTTCCCCGTAAGAAAGGAGCGAAAGCCCAGAGGAGTGCGGCAGAAGGCTGCACTTCTCTGGCAAAGTCAAGAACAAGGTGAAAAACAACAGCAAAAAGTTTAGGGGTTGCCACATGGAAGGAAAATTCCCTACAATTACGAAATCTTTCCTAACACTCGCCCCTCCCAGACTATGGACAGGGGGAACTAATCCACCCCTGGATGAGTCTCTTGTTCAGGTCGGTTAAACATTCTGGACAACCCATCAGCATTGCTATGTTGGACACCTGGCCTATGCTCAATAGTGAAGTCGAAGCCTTGTAGACTTATGGACCACCTAAGCAACTTTGGATTCTCCCCCTTCATGTTCATTAGCCACTTTAACGGCTTATGGTCAGTCTGCACAGTGAAGTGGGTCCCATAGAGGTAGGGCCTCAGCTTCCTTAGGGCCCACACAACAGAGAAACATTCTTTCTCTACCGTGGACCACCTGAGCTCTCTGTCCTTAAGCTGGCGACTAATAAAACCGATAGGGTGTTCCTTACCCTTCTCATCTACTTGTGATAGTACAGCTCCTATCCCAGTGTCAGAGGCATCCGTCTGCACGATAAAAGGTCTTTGATAATCAGGGGCCCTTAGGACAGGGGCCTGGCACAAGGAGTCTTTTAAGCCATTGAAGGCCTTCTCACACTCGTCAGTCCAAGTTACCTTCTTGGGTTTCTTCGGAGTTGTGAGGGCAGTCAGAGGAGCAGCTATGGTGCCATAGTCTGCCACAAAAGTGCGGTAAAACCCCGTGAGTCCTAAGAAGGCTCTCACTTGGGTTTGCGTAGTGGGGGTAGGCCAGTCTTGTACTGCTTGTACCTGACTGAGTAGAGGCTGTCTCCTCCCTCCACCTACTTCATGTCCAAGGTAAACCACTGAGCCTTGTCCATTTTGGTGAGGGGCCACTCGGGCACCCTCAAAAGAGCTATCTGAAGGACTGCTTTTGAACAGGTCGGGGAGAGGTTCAGACTCCTCTTCCTCAACGTCTGAAGCCAATAGCAGTGCTGCGATTTCGCCGCTTGGGACGAAAGCCTTCAGCCTATTCACGTGAAACACTTGTGGAGCCTGTCCAGGCCTTCCAAGGTCCACTGAATAGTTAACCTCACCCAGGGGCTCCAGCACGGGGCAAGGACCTGACCATTTATCCTGTAAAGCTTGAGGCCTTATGAGATTCATGATCAGGACTTGCTGACCAAGTGTAAAGTTGATGAGGGAAGCTTTCTGGTCGTACCAATGTTTCACCAGCGCTTGCCCTGCCTTCAATTTATCACTAGTCAAGCCCATCAGAAGTACCATCCGTTTTCTGAGCCCTAGCACATAATCAACTACATTGGTAGTAACAGGGGGAGTGGGCATCTCCCATCTCTCCTTGACGATGGCTAAGGGTCCCCGTACGGGATGACCGAACAGAAGTTCGAAGGGGCTGAAGCCAACACCCTCTTGTGGTACCTCTCGGTAGGCAAACAGTAAGCATGAAACCAGAAGATCCCATTTTCTTCTCTGAGGCTCCTCCAGAGACCCAATCATGCTCTTTAACGTCCTGTTAAAACGCCCCCCCAGACCATTGGCCTGGGGGTGGTATGCAGAAGAGAACCTGTAGGTGACCCTACATTCTATCCACATAGCCTGCCTATACTTCGACATAAAGTTGCTGCCATCATCCGGCACAACTTCTTTAGGGAAGCCAACCCTAGTAAACATGCCGAGTAAAGCTTCTGCAACTGGCTTGGCAGTTACAGTTGTAAATGGGACGGCCTCAGGATACCGGGTTGCATGGTCGACCAGCACCAGGATAAACCTATTGCCTGAGGATGTTTGCGGGTCAAGGGGACCAACCATGTCGATCCCTACCCTTTCAAATGGTACCCCCACTACTGGGAGCGGTAGCAACGGAGCCTGGATTGTCGCGCCAACCTTACCAGACAACTGGCAGGCGGCACAACTCCTGCAGTGACTTTCTACTTGCTCCCCCATCTTGGGCCAGTAGAGGTGCATGGATAACCTTTGCTTGGTCTTCCTCATACCGAGGTGACCAGCAAGGGGAACTTCATGCGCCAACTGCAGGAGGAAGGGCCTAACAGCAAGGGGAACCACCAACCTCCTATGGTCTCCTTCTGTAGACTCTGTGGGCTCACTATACAGGAGTCCACCTTCCTGGTAAATCCTATGCATCCCAGGAGGTTCACCCTCAAGCTGGGAGCAGGCCTGTCTCCTTAGGCCTTCCAGAGATGGGCACTCACGTTGGCCTTTACTGAATTCGTCCCTATCAGGACCTCCTTCAACTAACAAGTCTTTTAGTTCAGGATGATCGTTGGGGTCGAATACTTCAGGCATCGCCACCTCCTCGTCAGGCCCGGGCGATTGACCAACTTCCTCCACCGCAGTGGTAGGCGAGCTCGGGGGAATATTCTCTTTCCCTCGTTTTGACTTGTAGACTCCTTTCGCCTTGGGTTGCCCCTTCGGCTGGGGCGGCGTATTGGACTTGGCCAATGCTGCCCGTGCTTGAGACCGTGTGTAGGGTCGTTTGGCAGTGTCTCCTACGAGCCCTAAAGCTCTGAGATCATTACCTAATAAGACCTTTCCCGGGACGTTTCTCTGAATGCTCACTGGAATCCTGACTGCTGTACCATTTAAAGTAAGATTTACAGGTATTACTGGAAACATACGGAGGGGGCCGTCAGCCAACTTAGTGGGCATCAGAGTAGCTCTGGCAACTTCCTCTGAGTCTACCAAGGTAGAATCCACTACAGTGCGACTGCACCCACTATCCCTAAGAGCTGGAGTATCCACTCCATTGATCAGCACACTGTCTTTAAAGTAGTGCTTGGTATTATCCGGAATCCTAGCATAAGCCTCTGCGACTTTAGGCTCCCAGGAACCCAGGGACACTAAAACTACCTCGGCCTCTATTCCGCTGGGAAATGAGTCCGAGGAGAAGGATGCTCCTGTAATCTCTTCTTCCTCGTAGGAGGAGAAGGCCAGATTAGCGGAGTGGACCCCCAAAGGTCTAACCTTACAATGGGGATCCCCCTTCACATGGTCAGTTGCTCCACAAGAAAAACAAGCCCCAGTGGGTCTGTTTACGTAGGGAGGCTTATTGTAACCAGAGTTCTGTTTTGGAGGCGCACCTCCACTACCCTGTGAGTTCTCTTGTGTCTTACCCTTGTTTTTCTTTTTGTGGCCCTTTTGGGAAGAAGATTTAGCAGATTCCCCACCCTCCATATCTTTGGACTTTTTCCCCTCCTCCTGCTTACCAGGATGAGTTTTGTCCTTATGGGACACTCGATGTGACACCCATAAGTCTGCTGCAATGGCCAGCTTCTTAGGATCTATCTCCTTCGAATCGGCCAAATGCTGCTTAAGCTCCGGGGAAGAAGAAGCAAAAATATGTTCCAGCATGACAAGATTTATCATGCCTTCGAAGGTAGAAACCTTATGACCTTCGACCCAGCCAGTTAAGTTTTTCAAAGATTCAGCGACATAAGATACCCAAGTACCACCTTCCTTTTTCTTATACTCTTGAAAACGCTTTAAATATTGGGCCGGAGTCTTCCCAAACTTTAAAATGAGAGTCTGCTTTAACATTGCGAAATCAGCCCGCTCAGCCTTTGACATTTCCATAATGGCACTACAGCCAGAATGGGGCAGTCTACTGAGCAACCACGCAATCTTATCAGCATTGTCAACTTCCTGGACCTCGCATGCATACTCAAACGCATTCAGCCAGTCCATAATGTCATTCCTCTCTTCATACACACTGAGCAGATCTTTTGGAAACCGTGGATGAGAGGAGGCCCCAGACCCATGTCCAGGACCCTTGGATCCATTTGCAACCTGAAGCTTGGCCAGTTCCAAATGGTGATCCCTGTCTTTTTGTTTTTCTGCCTGTTCGATTTTTAGTTTGGCTATGCTGAATTCAAGCTCCTGCTGCCTAAACCGCAGCTCTTGCTTCTTGAATTCAAGCATAGCCTCCCCATCAACACTGGCAGAGGAAACATTAGACATTACATCCTCCCCGTCCTCGTGGTCGCGGTGGAACAGTGCGGCGGCAGAACCGTCGGTTCTACCAGTGAGAGCAGCCCCACCACCTTCCGCACTGTCCTCAGAAGTAATAGCGTCAAGCTGCGCTTCTTGCCACGCCACAATTCTTTGGATCATTTCCAATTTCGTGCCTTGAGAGGAAACACCTCTCTCCGCACACATCTTTTTCAGCGTTTCTGATTTGGAAGCATTTAAAGTTAACAACGTACTTGTTTCCATACTGTTTGATAGGACTATGGCCTTTTTAAAGTTATACTATAACAATTCACTACGTGTACTGTTTGGAATAACCTGAAATGCCCTAGTTCGAGCGCAACACTGGATACCTTCAGTCGTATCCCACCGCTGTACACCAATTTGTTAAGACGGATTTCTGAACTCTGTCCTGGTGGCGCAGAAGTTCAGAAGGCCAACCTAATTACTTGGAACAGGGTAACCTCTGGACAAGCCAGACCAATCAAGGTAGCGATCGCGGCGGTCAAGACTAGGTCTCAAGAGGGGTGAGGGTGACTGAAAGCCCGCAATGAGCACACAAAGCAAGAGCGCTTACAAACTACTCCAAACAGTTGTTATATCAAAAATAGATACACATTTATTTTAAGGCCTTTAAAATAATGACCGTAGCGAGAAAATCACAATATCACAATAATAAACCAACACATACCATATCAACACAATATATATACAAATACACAGTCGCAAGCGTTTAAAGCACGAAATATGTAGTCCACCTGAAAGGAAAGGAAAACAGGCAGTGCGATAACGCTTTAGACTCAGTTCGCCTTCAGAGGCACCTAACTAGATGGAAGTCCGAGCCCTGCGAAGAGTGGAGCCTTGTGCTCAAAGTACCTGCCACGCCGGTGCCAACGGGAAAAAGGGGAAGCTCTTCGGAGGAAGTCAGGCAGTTCGGGTTAGTGCACAGCAGAAGGAGAACAGGTTCCGCAACTCAAGCGCAGCCTCCACAGCGGGCAGAAGCAGAGCGCGAGTACGGCCAAAAGGGTGCTGTTTTTACACAGCAGGAAAAAGCAATGGGATACTGCAGGAGGGCGACCAGATCCTAGCTAAACTACTCACTGGTCCCCGAAGCAAGCAGACCCAGGCTTCTCCACGTTAGTTTCAGCAGCTGGCAGGTTCAGAAGAGCAGGGAACGCCTCGTAGTCGTGTAGAGCAAAAAGACGTCCCAATCGTCGAAACCAGCACAGTTTGTTGCCGCAGCAGGACAACGGAGCGGCCGTGTGTATTCAAGCCAAATCTACACTCCTCCCTTCAGACTTGGGAACGCCAAGTGTACGAAGCGTGGGAGAGTGACAAGGACTCGAAATACAACACAACCTGGTGGCAGTTACAGAGCAGGACTCCCTTGTAAGCTGGTCAGTCAACTGGATGGCCCAGAGACACTTCCGAAGGCTTACTTGGCAGGAGATGATGAAGTCGCCGGGAATAGCTGTTCCTGCTATTCCAAAGGTCGAAGCACCAGTACAGGCCTTCTGGTTCGATCCAAGGAGGAAAGGGTTTCACAGGAGGACAGCAGTGCAAAGGAGGATTCCTTCAGCGGGTCACCAGCGATTCCTCGGTCCAGCCTCTTGGTTGCAGGATACTTGGCTCCTGTATTCCTTCGTTCGTGAGAACTCAGGAGATCGACATGGTAGTGGTGTTTCCAGCTCCCTCTTATCCACAGTTCCCTTCGCGCCAAAACGGAGGGGAGCCAATGGGAGATCCGCTCATCAACACACATACCATACGTGGACCAATCACGGACCACGGTGGTCCCAGGCATTCACACCACCCTAGACTCTCTGGCACCCAGGATGTGTATTGGGACCAGACATCCCAGCCCACACCCTGGAGGCACACAAACGACATGTAGAAGCCCGCGAAAGCAACCACGTTTCGCGGGAAAGTACATGCCCAAATAAGGAAGGCCCCGGGTCGCCCGACCTGGGGAAGGTGATGGGAGCAAGACGGTCAGTGGACAAGACAAAGGAGCCTCGTGGTCTGGCCATTTTGGGAGCCAGGCCACCATTTTGGGTTCAGTGCGAAAAACGTGCTCAGAACGCCAAAAGGAGCTCAAAATAAACAAAACGATTGCTGCCACCATTCGAGTCCCTGAATGACTTGCACCGATCAAATACCATCCTAAAAGAGTATCTAGGGTCTGTAGAAGGCTAGAGACCCAAGAGAGCTGTAACTTAGCTTACAGTGCCCTCTTGTGTCATGTTGCACTAAAGCCGCAACACGATAAAAGAAACTACGGGAAACAGCGTTCCCCGGTACTGACTGTCTTAAGGGCATGTCAGTTTCCCCGTAAGAAAGGAGCGAAAGCCCAGAGGAGTGCGGCAGAAGGCTGCACTTCTCTGGCAAAGTCAAGAACAAGGTGAAAAACAACAGCAAAAAGTTTAGGGGTTGCCACATGGAAGGAAAATTCCCTACAATTACGAAATCTTTCCTAACAGCCGCCTTTGCCACTCCCAGATCATCATCAGGCAATGACTAATTATAGTAAACACACGAATATGTAAGCACCTAGTTTTTCTTGTCAATCCTTGAATACTAATTTATCGGACTTGGCTATAGCAATACCTCAAGCTCGAGTGCCCAGTAACTTGGGATCAACCGTCCTTGGACCGGGAGCTTAGGCTTTGTGCCCATAGCAAACCATTCTGACATGTCAAATAATTTGCCTGTGCCTTTTAATATTTCTATGCCTTTGTTATTAAAAGTACCAATCCAATTTGAGCAAGGTGGGGCACTTCCGTACGTGAAATAGTTTAAGTTCGAAGATCCTCATCCACGTGCAGAAAGTCCCTCCCTTAATCGCTCCCTTTTGCTTGATTTATGGAAAAAAAAATCCTTGTTTAATCAATATAAGCCCAGAAGACATGATTCATATAGAATTGCCTATGGTCGATAGATCCACCAATCGGGCTCTTATTGAATTAATTTCTACGGTGGTTGTCACATTCTTAAGCACTCGTACATCGGAATTAAGCAGGTTGGGTTTTCGAATTTACAGTAAGTAGAAAATATACTACAACCTCAATAGATACATCCAAGTGCAATCCTGTGACACAGAAATCTGGCTATGCTGCATCTACGAATAATTTGAGTTCCGAAAGGTCTAGCTTACATGCATCGATAGGCAAAAGTAAGGAAGTGGTGAGGGGTCAAAATCAGGTGGTGCACTGTGTATCAGAAACGCTGTATGCTAAAAAAAACTGACTTACTCGCATTAAGAAGTGAGTTACTTGGCTATACTGGAATACCAGAGGCGATCGGTCCTTTTTGTTCTATCCAGAGGGCCACTCTTTTATAACTAGTTTTGAGGTATTTATGCTACAAGAAACCTGGCTTACGAATGAATTTAGTATTGATGGCTATCAAGTTTATTGTCACCCTGCTTTGTGTAAACCCGGAAGTAGACCTATGGGGAGCTTGGCTATTGGTGCTCGGGTCCAATTCAAATGAACGCCTTTTGTCTATGGCTCCATCTCGCCCCTTGTATTATCTGCTGTAATTTGTGATCCTAAATGTTTACAAGTGCAGATATTGATAGTAAACATATATGACCCCCCCCAGAGGATGCCGGCTGTAATAACATTCAGGATACTGTTGATAGGTTATTGGTTGGAACAGTGCCCTAGCGGGAAGGTCATTCTTGCTGGGGATTTCAATTCTCCTACATTTGCTACCCACCCGGCACTTAAAGGTGAAACAGATATTTACAGTCTTCAATTCGATACCATGGTAAACAGACTCCTAAAAGCATCAAATGGGATGCTCTAATTGGGTCATATGATCTCCATTGGTTAAACTGTGGAGGCCTAAAGGACACATTTTTCTCGTACTACCTGGACAAATGTGTTTTTTTTTTACTCTTGTCTGGATTATGTCTTTACAGATTAAGAAACCAGCCTGAGATAGAGTGAACTGGCGTTACGTTAAAGCATACAAAACTTAGTGCTCCTGCCTTTCTTGGATGGTCATTGATGTTTGACACTTCTTGTGTCTCGAAATACATTGATTCTAAAATAACAGTAAACACTCAACGTAATCGCATAATATGGATGGACCGAATGTAAAGATTGTGGTCAAATATATCCTTGATATGGAGTCGACTCTGTTGAAATGGTTGAATCATCATTACTGGGATTTTAGGAAGTTAATGGATTTCATGGAACACTTTTGTGTCTTATTTGTAGGGTAAACAAGACTCAGTGATCGAAATGGTCCTTTCGACATCCTAATACATAGTAAAAAAATGTCACCGGGCCAGAGCGCAGCTTAGGAAAAACATCTCTCTTTCTGCTTCATAAAAAGGGAGGCCGTTATCAAATGTTTCAACTAGCTCTAAAAACTGTTTCAAAGCACATAAGCACTCTGCCAATAATGTTAATTGGATGTTACTTATCCACCTCTTGCATAGTGATGATAATAAAACAATTTGGTCTTTAATTAGGAGTTACACTGTAGGCCATTCTTCTCAGGAACATAATGTTATTTCTCTGCAGGAGTGGATTGGAGCAATACCAGATTTGTATTATGATAAGACTCCACGTGGGAATATGATAAGACCCTTTTTCCATGGGAAAAATACCCTACGGAACACCACCCACACAGCCTTTAACAAATTTGCTAAAGAATATAAACAAGCTATTAATTCAGCCAAAGCTCAAACCTATAACTCCAGTATTGAAAAAAAACAACTCGAACTCCCAGTAATTATTCAAAATCCTCAGAGAATTCGAGACACCAATCACAGCCACCAACTCCATTAACAAAGACTAAACATGGTGCACTAACATCCAGAATGCCATCCGAGACAAAATCCATACTCTACAGAACAAAAGTGAGTTGAAACTGCTCAAAACCATCCCTATCAACCCACCTCTCCCTCTCATATCACTCCCCACACCAGCCTTTCAGTTTAAGGAAATCTCAGAACTAGATGCAGCTAACATCCTAAAAAACCTTAAACCATCAAACTGCAAGGGAGACATCTGCCCAGCGTCCATAATTAAAGAATGCTCTGAAACCCTGGTCCCATTCATTTTGAAATTCATCAACTCCTCCTTTGCCTCAAATTCTGTCCCAGCCAGCCTCAAGGAATCCTGGATATGCCCCCTACTCAAGAAGCCTTCACCGAACCCCATGGCACCAAACAACTACCGCCCATCACAACTGTACCCTTCCTCCTTCAGATCCTTGACAGAGCTGCATACAACCAGATCCAGACCTACCTTGAATCTAACCACATTCTAGTCATGTGCCAATCCGGCTTCTACCAGGCCACAGCACTGAATTAGCCCTACTTGATTTAAAAATCCAACTCCACACTTTCAGAGATGAGGGCAAAACAGCCATCCTACTCCTACTGGATATGTCGCCGCCTTTGATCTAGTAGACCACAGGACCTTATGTCACCATCTCTCCAAATCAGCCACTTCTTGGATAGCCTCCTTCCTAGAAGGAAGTACCATCAGAGTTTTCTAAGAGCTGCTACTGCTCCTCATATCCCCATTCCATGTGGCATCCCCCATGGATCCTGTGTATGCCCCTCCCTATACAACATATTCACCAGACCCCTATTCGACTTCCTAGATGAGATCGGCATAACTGAAACCAACTATGCCGATGACACCCAAATACCCCTTCCCCTCACAGGCTCCTGTGATGAAGACACCCTCCCGCTCAACAAAATCTACTCTACAATCCAAACTTGGATGGCAACCAACCACCTACGCCTGAATAATGACAAGACTGAGCTCCTCCTGGCAGGCTCTCCCACCATGCTTAAGAAACTTGGTCCCCATTATACCTATTTTAGGATAGACGAGTTCCAGATCCCTGTTTCAGCAGTGGTAAAAACACTGGGCGTCCACTTGAATGCCACCCTCTCCCTCAGCAAACAAGTAAGTACAGTGGCCTCTTCTGCAGCTTAGACAGCCAAACTTATCAATGCAGCAAGACAGTTTGCCTGACCATTGCGAGAACCACTACTGGAGTGAAATTGGATTACTGTAATGTCCTCTTTGCCAGGACTTCCAAACATAACATTAACAAACTACAGATAATCCAAAATAACTCACTCCGAGCTTCACTGGAATGCCCTCCCCCGAGAACTAAGAGCACAAAAGTCCTACTGGTCCTTCCGTAAGACCTTGAAAGCCTGGCTGTTTACCTAAATGGACTTCCTATCACATGGGCCATAATAACCATAATATATACTATTAACATGCACTGTTGTTGTTATCTGCATGTACATGTCACTTTATTCAATGCCGCTTTAAATCATTATGCCTCATGTAACTGGTCTCGTAACAGTGCTCTGCGTCTGGGAGCTTTACAAATGAAAAAATAAATAAATATCCATAATACCACTACCACTACCACTCTAGAAACATGGCCCATTTTACATGGTGAGGAGCATACTTTTGATGTTGATGATATATTAGCCATGATCAAGGGGCTAAAGAACTCCGTGGCTCCCTGCCCACATGGGATTGTAAATACGATAATTCAAGCATATCCTATTTTTTGGGGCAACTACCTTAACGTGTCTCTTCTGTGCTAATATGTTTTCTGGAATTATCCTTCCCAGCTGGCGGCAGTCTATACTGATCACTGTGTTCAAGAAAGGGACAGGAGAAGCCTTGATAACTATAGGGTTTTGGCTATGTTGGACATCAGTGAAAAGATCTTTGCCATGTTGCTGTTGAAAAAGCTTAATAAATGGACAGAGGAAAAAGGGTTGCTTCACAAGCTCCAAACAGGTTTCAGAAAAGAATATGCAACCATGCTAAATATTTGTGCCCTTCGTAGTTTGATGGCCGAGGTGAAGTATAACAAATTAAAGAAACTGTACCTCTGCTTTATAGACTTTATAAAGGAATTTGATTCAGTATTCTGTAATCGACTTTGGGGGAAATTGCACACCTGGAGTATTGACCCTAAATTATTGCACTTTATAAAAGCACTATATACAGATACGTCTGTTGTGGTGTGTATTGATCAGGAGGCTCAAGTGACGCAATCAATCTGCACCAATAGCGGTTTAAAGCAGGGATGCGTTCTTGCTCCCCTGCTTTTTAATTTATATATTTCAGACTAGGCTACTGCGATTGGAATGGTGCGTAACTTTCCTCCTATCCTGCGGAGTGACCCAGTAGCATGGCGAGGATATGCTGATGATACCGTGCTACTGGATCACACCACAACTGGTTTCAATGTTCCATTGATGCCCTGTCCTCTTACACCAAGTTGAATAACTTAAAAATTAACATTGGCAAAAAAAAAATGGTAAGGATTGGTTTGGGCCCTAAGAATACATGTTCCTCTTTGTGGAAGTTGGATGGTGTTCCTCTTGAAGTAGTTGAGAGTTATCCTTATCTCAAGGTTCATATTAGATTCCGCCCTCAATGCACGTATTATGGTGATATTATTATGGCCAAAGTCCTAAAAAAGTGGTTGGTTTTAAAAATGTTTATCACTAAAAAGGGCGGTTTTAATACTGAGGGTTTCGTTTATATGTATAGAACCAGTATCTTGCCCGGGATACTTTATGGCACTACTTCTCTTCCTGAATCAAAATTAAAATGGCTGGAGATTTTGGAGCAAAAAATTGTGCGTTTCTTTTTAGGTGTACCATCTTCAGTACCCGTTGAAGCCTTAAGGTTAGAATTTGTCCTTTTTTCATTAAGATCGAATTGGTTGCAGCGATGCAAAGTTGTGTTATCCGTCCACCTCCCACATTTGCATACCAACCAATTGCTAGGACTGGTTGCAAAGCAATTTCACCAGTCTACTACTAACCCTTTCTTATTGGGGCTTCAGGACGTGACTATGAAGCATTTGACAAATATAGGGTTAACCCTGGAAGAGTTGATTGACTCTCCATACACGATGAGGACACTGAAAAGGAAAACCAATATATGGGCTGTAAATGCGAATCTTTGTATTTTACATAACGATACAAACTATGCCATGTTTGCTAGCCAAGGCTTTTCTCCTAGTGCCCTGTGCTCCTACCTTATTAAATCCTGCAACACTCAGTTAAAGAGGTTTATCCCTTATATGAGGTTCAACATCCTTCCCACCAGGGAACACACGGGCCAATGTATGGGCAATCCATTTAAAGATAGACTTTGCCGCTTGTGTAGCCATTCTATTGAAACCGTCCAGCACATCCTCACTGGTTGTCCCAAACTGGTTAAACTTTATGTAAAGGCATATGCTATTCTGGCTCCCAGTCTGGAATTTGAGTCAGATCAGTTCTGCAGTGGCATATATTCTGCATAATCTATAGTAAAAACGGCCTCTACCATTTACACCTGGAATGAGGCCTTTCAAAAATTGGTATAGTTTAGTTATAATGAATTCTGTGATGTCATCATCATTTCTAACGAGCTTCTAATGTACTGTTGTTTTTAACCTTAATCGTTTGTCATTTTATGCTGGGCTTAAATTGTGGCATGAATTTAATAGGTTTTACTTGATTTTTTTTGTCTCATTGGTCAATTTGCATTATGGATGAAATAATTACTGTGGCTCTTTTTATTGAAATTGCATGATGTGTTACTATGTGTTTATACATTGTGTGCTTAAGGTGTTTATTAAATAACCAATGCACAATAAATACATTAAAAATGAAGACTACAGCTTTTGATGCATCCACACATTTCCTTGTCACTCTGGACATCGAATCGCTGTACACCATTATCCCAAAAGAGGCCACCTTGTTAGGCATCCAACAGCTACCTATGTCAAAAGACACCCTGGGTGATTGAGTGATGTGCCACTGGTACTGATTCTCCAACTGGCAGAGATTGACCTGACAAAACGAATGTCTTTGTCTATTAAGATACATTCTATGCCCAGATATCTGCAACAGTGATCAGCACCACTTGTGTGCCAACCCTGACCAATATCTCTGTAGATCTATTCAAAAAGGCATATATCTCATTAATAATCCATTTAAAGAGAACATCTCCATATGGAAACGATATATAGCTATTGGGCCTCATTACGAGTTTGGAGGTAGCCATGGTGCTAATAGCGCCATGGCTGCTTCCAAAATCGTGTCCGTTTTCTGTGAATGAGGAATTACCGGGTCATTCCAACCTTGGAGGACCCAGTAATTCCTCATTCACAAAACCAATCCCCATTCCCATTTCAGCCCCCATAGGGCTCAATGGGAATGGGGATGGAGCTAATAACGGGCCCGTTATTAGCTCCCTGGTCCCCTTGCGGGACCCGCTCTGGACGTCTGGTCTGACCAGACGTTCTGAGCAGGTCCCGCAAGTGAACCTCGTAATAGGGCGGAATGGGTTTACCGGCACCGGCACCGTTAACGGTGTCGGTAAACCCTTCTGCCAACCTCGTAATGAGGCCCATTGTCTTTATGATCTTTAAGGGCACCTGAGAATACCTGAACAACTTCCATAGTTGGTTGAAAAGAGAAATCCTCATCTCAAATTCTTGTGTGAGAGCAGCAGACAAGAGATCCATTTTTTGGACCTCCTCATTACGGCCCAGGGCTGAGCATTACGCACATGCATGTACAAGAAACTAACAGACAAGAATTCCCTTATGCTATTTGCCAGTTACCATCACAGGGCCCTGAGAGAGAATATTCCTGTGATATAGGAGATCATGGTCGCCCTCAAGCACATACAAGGAACAGGGGAAACAACTTAAGAGTCAGCTAACCCAGAGGGGGTACCCCCGGGAAATTGTTAAACATGCATTTAAACAGGCATAGAATATCCTGAGTGAGATTACTCTAGAAAAGAACATCAGACCCACAGAGACAGCTGACTTGACAGCAGTATTCAGTTACTCACCTCTATCCAACACATTAACATTATAAATTTTAAAACTCTGGCCCATTTTGAATACTGAGAAAGTGCCCCTTAAAAGACTGTAGTTTGCAATTAAACAAACACAAAATATTACTGATGGAGTATAGAGACAAAGAATAGGCAGATGAGGGTTGTGGTGGACTTTGATGAGGAAGAGTGAGGTTGAGTTAATGGGGAATTATGATGAGGAAGAGTGATGTGATGTAGTGTGGGACTGTAATGAGGAGAGTCAAGTGGGGTCATATGGGACTGTGATGAGGAAGAGTGAGAGGGGGATAGTGGGGGTATGTGACAAGGAAGAGTGAGGTGGGTTACCAAGGGACAGTGTCAAGGAATAGTGATGTGGGACTAGTTGGCACTGTGATGAGGAACAGTGAGCCGGGGATAGTGGGAGATGATGACAAGGGAGAGTGAGGCATAGTATTGGGTGAACTAAGATGAGGAAGAGTGCAGTTGTGGACTGGGAGACTTTGTGGAAGAAGACTGAGGTGTAGGTTGTGGGGGACTATGTCAAAGAAGACAGAGGCGGGGTAGTGGGGACTGTGATGAGGAAGAGTTAGGTGGGGTTAGTAGAGAACAGTGAGGAGGAAGAGTGATATGGGAAACTGAGGGACAGCGACAGGGAAGAGTGAGATGGGGATAGTGGAGGACTGTGATGAGGTACATTGAGGTGGGGTAGTGGAGGACTGTGATGAGGAAGAGTGAAGTGGGGTAGCAAGAGACTGTGATGAGGAAGAATGAGGTGTGGGTAGTGGGAGACTGTGATGAGAAAATTTGTTGTGCTGGAAGTGAGGGACTGTGAAGAGGAACAGTAACGTGGGGTAGTGGATTAGGCTTTGTTGCTAACGAAATCTAAATTGATTGCCAATCAATGTATGTCAATATTGATATAAAGATCACACAAAATGTCTCTTAGGAACCCACAATAATGATGTAATGTTTTGTTTGCAACTGCGATCTTCAATAGACACCTGATAGTAATCAGGTATTTTTAATACATAGAATCAAGACCAAGACCATTTTCCCATTTGTCTATTAGATTAAATGTGGGAATCTTCTCAAATGTAAGTAATGGTGTAAGTATTTTTCACTAATGAAGCTTTTTTCTTGTGTTAAATAGACTTCTGAGAGAACTGAATTCTAATCTCTATTAATTTGATTGGGGAAGAATATGATCACTCGATTCCTTTGTGCAATAGCTAGACTGCTTTCTTTTACTGGAGGACCACGGTGTATAGAACTTCAATGTGATTCCATCCAAAGTGGAGATCCAATAATTATTTGCTAGAATATTTTGAAAAGTTCAGTGAAAGTCCCTTCACTATCATCAATGAATTTCCACTCAGTCTAGATGCTTCTCTATTAGATGACAAGCACCATTCAAATTGACATATTTCACACTTCTATTTCACTTGGTTAGGTGGTGATTTTGGCCCCACGGGACCACGTACATGCAATCTGTCAAAGGTGTAAGCCTTCAAAGTAAAGTGGATCAATGGCACCCTATTTTGATTTCCAAATTGGTGACTTCATCTATAGGAATCTCCTTTCCAGCACAGTTGTGTAATTCTCTAAAGAAGGGTTTTAGGGTAATGCTATGATTTTGTGATCTCGTCATGTGATCAATGCTCGTCTGTCAACTCTTTGAACTGTGGCTCTAATTGAGAAACCTTTTCTCTACCCATTTTACTGTTCCTCCTTTGGAACATAATTGTCTCGTCTAGGTAAGTAAGTCTGGTAATTCTGATAACTGTTATATGTTTTGCTCAGCCTCCACTCACCCTGATACTCACATCTGTTATTCTGAAATCTAGAACGAGAGGACAAATGCTTCCTTGGTAATTGTTTTTAGGAGAGACTAACTTCTTCCCCGAGAGAAATTCTGGCTTGGACTACTCTGAGTACCTTATCATGGGTTCTGATTATCTCTGTGTGAGGGGGGCATAATTGTCTCGTCCAGGACAGGCTTGGAAAATAAATTAATACAAGTACTAATGTGGGTTTCTGGTAATTGTTTCAGTATTTTGCAAGCAACGTGGAAGAGTAGTTAGTTGGTTTTGAAGAGAGGGTCTTATCTGCCTGCTAGACCTTTATAGCAGAGGAGCAGGTGTTAGGTCCCATATCTCTAATTCCAATGGTGGAGTATGCTTCACCTAAGCTACCTTAATGGTGGCTCGCATAAGATTCTGCTTGCGGTACATTTCTTTATTTTATTTCTTTATTTTTTAGAGCTGTTAGGGTCTGTAAATCATAGATCTGTGTAGCTTGAGTGATAATCCACTCGAACAATTTTGAGGCATTAAAATCATGGACTAAGCCACTACACATTCTGGGCTTGTAAGAAAGTAGTTTTAAAATGTGGACTTGCGTATTGACTTTTTAAGAAATGTTGACAAATGCATGATTGAGTTCTTGAGAAAAACACAAGGAGATTGATTGCAAGCACACATTAAATTATGGGCTGCCGTACAGGCGTCTGGGGATTTTCTATGTTTTGAAAATTATATTTCAAAATGTTCACTTTGTAAGAGGACCCTGTACAATGAATCTTGCTTTCCACAATGGCAAAGCAACTGGAAACCTATTGTTTTTGTCATTTATCATTCCAAATCGTGCCATCATCTGTTCTACAAAGCTAAACATTCCTGCACAGAATGCATTTTTATGATAAGGGGTGTAAAGATCTTTATGGGATTAATCTGTTTGATTGGGCCTTTCACAAAAAGTGATTGTGATTGAGAGTCACTACTAGAACCACCTCCCTATTTACAGATCTACTTTCCCAGTCATAACAACTGTAAGAAGCTTTCCCAAGTGTACAGAACAAGGTGTCTTCTCTTTTCTCCGGTATCTGTTGCTCTTCTGGGTTCTGGGCACTTAACTCTTACTGAGGGATTAGATACTAATACATTACCTCTAGTTCGTTCTCAAAATCAGCATTTCCCAATCTGCTAAGGGGTTCTGAGTTCCCCTCAAAGATCTTGTGTAGAAAGGTCTTTTTTTAATGCACTTTTTGAGTTGCATTCCATCTTTTTTAAGGTTGGGCTAAATGGTCTTTTCATTCTCTCAAATCATTTGGATTCATTTCTTCACTGATCCACTATTTGTGAGTAATCACATTTCACTCGTGTTCGCCGCGTGTCCATCTCTCACCTGGATGTCTAAATATTCCTCTATATCTGACGGGGAATTGAGCTCTATTTTTTTCTCTGGGTATGGTTGGGGAGGTAAAATGGTGTATCTGGCAGCCCCTATATTTTGTCTATGACCAGATGTACCAGACTTACTAGTACCTGCTAAATGCTGTGTGATTATTGAACTCACTTTTGGTGTGTTTTTCAAGGGCCCAGGACAACTAGGGGCATTCATTGGCATCCAACATTGTAAAGACTGGAGGGGGTTATCTGTACTCCTGCCCTCTATATGGCAGAGTAGAAGCACAGAGCACCCCAGCCAAGGTTCTCTATGTGGTAGCAATGGATGAGTGACCAAGGCTTACGTTCTCAAGAGGTGATGCAGGCTGGTTCTTAAGTACTGTGTAGTCCCCATGCCCCCCACAAAGGAACATCCACACACTATGTTATGTGCTAAAACAGTTCTTTATATGAAAAAAGGTTCAAGATATATACATCAATTAATAACACACTTTGTCATCTGGCAATTTTAATATGGCAAATATATACAATGGCTATGTGGTACCACACTTAGCTAGTGATTCATTTATAATGTACCAACTGCTGACATTTCTAATGGCATACAAATGAAACAGTAATTTGGATCAACATAGGACATAGGAAGGAAGACAGCTTAGTTTAAACGATGCAGAATAATTTGTCCAACTACCAAGACACAGTTCTGTGTGAGGATTCCCCTACCCGACAACCTGTAATAAAGAGTATTAACAAGCCCAGTCCATTAATGTTAAAATAGTCTGTTTCCTGGTCAAAATGTTCAACTGCCCCAATGTACCTGAGCTAGAAGAGTTTCATCAATGGTTCATTTCCGAGTCCCTAGTGAGTAGACCCCCTTTAAAGCAGGAACCACATGGCATCGGGATTTCTTTGAACAAATGTGAACACTGTCGTCGAGACAGCAGCTTCGACCTTTGCAGTCCTCATTGATGATCGATTGTGGATGACCTGCGAAGAAGAGCCGTGCAGTGCACCTCGATATAAAGAGCTTGGTGCTGCAAAGAAAACTCAGTGAAGAACATAGGCCTGCAGCGGGTGTCAGTGTCAGCATTGACTATTGGGACTCGACCACATCTTCACTCCTCGGCGTCTTTGTAGACTTCAGGTGGTGGGAAAGCCATTGGCAGATTCTCCTTAGTCATCGACAACCTCAACATTCTGTGGCAGGACAAATTGGTCGACGGTGAAGGCAAGGGAGCCCTTTGTTCAAAATGTTCTTTTGCAAAGTGGAGCGTTGCGGCTCCGGTCGTCGAGCAGCACAGCATCAAGCTGTCCCCACTTCTGGGCAACACGACTCGGCTGGCTTCCAGCAGTTACGGAAATCCTCCGAACCCCGGTTGACGACGATGGACTTCGATGGCCTCAATGTCTTGGTGCCTTACTTCAAGAGTTCTCAGCAGACCCTGTCTCCGGTCGACAGCCTTTCAGGACTGACTTCCAGGGTGCCTCGATGAAGATCAGCTTCTGCACGATGTTCCCTCATAGCTCATGGAGGTCTCCTAGCCAGGTTCTCTCTTGGATCAGTCCATGACAGACTCAACATCTTTTAGATTTCGTCAATGGAAAGCAGCAGCAAAACTTCCTCTTCCAGCTGGGCTTCAAGGATAAGCAGCTTCAAGTTTCAACTTCAGCTTCTGAACAAATTGGGAAGTGAGAGGTCCCCAGATACACACATCTGTCCTTCATTCACACTGCTGAGCCAAGCTCATTCAGCCAATCAGACAGAATGGCATTCATGCAGGCAGGCAGCCAATCAGGCTCACAGTGCATTCAGGCCATTCACTTCAACTCAGACACCCATAACAAGTTATGTGGATTGGGGCAAGCACCCAGCCTTTCAGCACACCACACTGCATTCATGTCAGTTTCAGGCAGGGATGTCTCATTCTTTGTGTCCCACACACAGATACCAGACACCCATAACATAGAATGCATATTGGTCACACACTATATTTACACAGGTCCCACCTCAAGGGTGTACCCACACCATACATTCACTGGGAAGGCTCCAGCCAGTCTGGCCTGGACTTCGCCACAAAACCATATATGGTTCTTCCACCAAACAGCCAGTCACCGGAAGGGACAGAGTCAGGGCTTCCAAGGACTTTGGGAAAACAAGGTAAAAGGTAATAGACACCGAGAGGCCACAGGGGCCATCTTGCCTTCTATCAGAAATCCACTGATTCCTAAGGCAGGGCTTGTGTATCCCAAAATGGAGGATACTCAAAGCACCTGTCAAATTCAGCATGGAGCTGCCGCAAGCCCATACCCTGCTCTCTGGGCCACACACAGGTGCCCAAAAGTACACACTATGGGAACAGGGATGTACCCCCACCCTTAGGTGCCATAAGGGTATCCCAAGGGTCTCTGTTCACCACACCCAAAAAGAGGAAGAGCTGCACTGCCAGGAGTCCCACATGAACTCCTGTTCAGAAAACAACACAGAACAAACATGATAAGAGAGTGCAGGACAAGGACATGGAGGCATTGTCCCCACAATGCATTTCCAGCATCACAGTCGCCACCCCCAGACTGAGTTTAGGTGGTCTAATCTCCCACGAGATTGCCACCCTCATCCAGATGGTCAACATACCTTCTGGAAAGGCCATCTGCATTATCATGACTCTTCCCTTGTCTATGCTCAATAATGAAGTTTAGCCCTTGCAGGCTAATGGACCACATGAGCATGAGGGTTTACGGTAGTTTGGACTTTGGGTCGTAAGGTAGGGCCTAAAATGCCTAAGCCTCTACACTATACTGAAACATTCCTTTTCATCAGTAGCCCACCTAAGTTCTCTACTTTTGAGATGCCTTCTGATCAATATGATAGAACGTTCCCTCCCTTTGTCATCTAACTGGGACAAGACAGATCCAATTCCAGTGTCACAGGAATCAGTTTGAAAAATAAAGAGTTTGCTGTAATCATGAGCACACAACACAGGTGCCCTACACAGACTTTTCTTCAAGCCAATAAGGCCCTCTGACAGTCTTCTGTCCAATTAATCTTCCTCAGTTGTTTCAGCGATGTCAGAGAGGCAGCTTTGGTTCCATAGTCTGCCATGAAGTTCCGGTAATACCAAGTGAGGGCCAAAAAAGCTCTCACATGGGTTTGAGTAGTGGGAGTCTCCCAGTCATGTACATCCTGTACCTTACTGGGGAGAGGTTGGATTCGACCCACTCCTACCTCATGACCACAGTAAGTGACTTTCCCTTAAGCTATCTGGCACTGGGTGGCCTTGATAGTGAGGTTAGCCCTTTCGCAAGGACTGCAACACCCTATCCAAATTAGTCAAATGCTCTTCCCAGGTGGAACTGTAGACAGCAATGTCATCTAGATATGCCACACAAAAGGCCTCCAACCCACTGAGCACATGATTGACCAACCTTTGGAAGGTGGCATGCGCATTCTTCAAACCACAAGGCATGACTCTAAACTGTTAAAGCCCTTTATGTGTTGAGAACGCAGTTTTTTCCTTCGCCTGGTCAAAATTGGCACCACCTATGGTGTCCACAAGCTCATTAGCCCTGGGCAATGGGTGCATGTCAGTTTTGCTAACAGCATTGACTTCTGTCGTCCACACAGAACCTCCAATCCTTGGTACCTGCCTGGGAACTTGCCTTGGGGACAAGGACCACTGTACTGGACCAGGGACTAGTTGAGGGTTCAATTACACCCGGATCCAACATCTTGGCAACCTCAGCCTGGATGTGGTTCTTCATGATATCTGACATCCAACAGCATCTGCTTTTGACAGGTACACTGTCACCAGTATCAATTTCATGCCTGCACCACGGGTGGAGGCCTGTTGTCAGTGAGAACAGAGTGGCATACCTCCGGAGCAAAGCCCTGTAGGCCCTCTGCTGCTCTGGTGTCAGATCTGGAGAGAGTTGCACTCCCCCCACTGAGCGATCCTGAGGGTTGCTATGCAGCAAATCAGGAAGGGGCTCACTCTCATCCTCCTCTTGCTCTGAACCTAGCAGAAAACATGAGACTTCCTCTCTTCTGGGGTAAGGCTTGAGCCTGTTAACATGGAATACCTGGGCAGCTACCCCAGGGACTCCCATATCAACCACATAGTTGACTTTGCCCATCTTGGAAATTATCCAGAAGGGTCCAGTCCACTTATCTGCCAAAGCTCAAGGCTTGTTAGGCTCCATCACAAGGATTTCCTGTCCTGAAGTCCAATCCACTTGTGAGGCCTTAAGGTCATGCCAGTACTTGTTTAATTCTTGGCTTGCCTAAGATTCGCTGAGGCCTGGCCCATCAGCTTTGCCATCCTCCGTCTGCGGCATAATACATAGTCCCCCACTTACTTGGCAGGACCTGGAGGGGTGGCTTTCAAACCTTTATTTACTAAGGCAAGTGGCCCCCTCATGGATGTCCAAAGAGAAGCTCAAAGGGGCTGAAACCAACACCCTCTCGAGGCATTTCTGTATAGGCAAACAGCTGGCATGGTAGGAGGAGATCCCATTTTCACCTTAGGGGCTCTTCCACAGCACCCAGTAGGCCCTTGAGAGTCTTATTGAAACTCTCAACCAGATCATTGGTCTGGGGATGGTAGGAGGTTGAGAACGTACATGTTACTCCGCATTCCTTCCACATCGCTTACATGTAACTAGACATGAAGTTGGATCCTCTGTCAGAGACAACCTCTTTAGGGAATCCAGCTCTGGTGAAAATGCCCAGGAGAGCCCTGGCAACCGCTTTGGCAGTAATGCACCAAAGGGCTATAGCCTCAGGGTAACTGGTGCCATGATCAACCAGGGCCAGGGTGAAGGGGTGTCCACCTGAAGTGGGAGCGTCCAAGGGACCGACAATGTAAATGCTTCCCTCTCAAATTGAGTGACAACCACTGGCAAACGCTGCAGTGGTGTAATGACACTGCCTCCGGTCTTGCTAGACAACTGACAAGCAGAACAGGTCCGGCAGTGGGACTACACTTCTACTCCCACATGGGGCCAGTAGAAATGGGCAGAGAGCCTTTGCTTAGTCTTCTTGGTCCCAAGATGACCAGCTAAGGGCACCTCATGCGCCAACTATGACTGGAAGGACCTGTAAACCTGGAGTACAAACAACCTCCTGAGGTCATCAGGTTCAGGCTTAGTGGGCTCACTACAAAGCAGCTCACCCTCCCAATAAACCTTGAATGACCTAGGCACTTCACCTTGTGCCTGGGCCTGTTTTCTTAGACCCTCAAGAGAGTGGCACTCTCTCTGACCCTTACAGAAGTCTCCCCTAAAGGGACCCCCTTCAGCCAGCAGTCATTGAAGGTCAGGGTGATCCTCTGGGTTGAGTACCTCTCCCGCAGGAGGGTCTTCTGGCTTTTCTCCCTCAGGAGCTGAGTCTTGGGTTACCACTGGACCCAGCCGTCTGGAGCCTGAATCTCAGTGGGTGTTGCTGAAACAGGAGGAAGAGAAGTAGCCCCCTTCAAAGAGGCAGTCCTCTTGCTCTTCCTTCTCGCCTTGGGTCTCCCATTTAGCCTGGGTACCTGACTAGCAGTCAGACCCGGTGTGACCTGAGACCTAATGACTGCAGTAGCAGTCAAAGGTAGTCCATCTGAGATCAACCCCAACTCTACTAGATCATTTCCCAACAAGATGCAGGTAGGTCGATTGCCCTGAACCAAGACGGGACGCTTTGCTGTCTTGTCTGCAATCGTGATGGGGACTAGGGCTACAGGAGATAATTTGGGAGGCCCACCAGCTAACCTGGTAGTTCTCAGAGGAGCACCTACATTGTCCAAACCAGTAGAAGGCTGGCCATTCTGGACACTTCTAAAAAATCTGCGGGTATTCTGTGTGATATTAGCCAGTACTTCTGCATACTGGTCCCAGGCCCAAGGGACACTAGGGAAATCTCTGCAGGAGCACCAAATGGGATTCCTGTAGAGGAGAAGAGGACAGTGGCCTCCACCGAAGGCATGAAGCAAGGGTATGTCAGGCTGACAGCCTGGACTCCAAGTGCCTTACCTTTACACTTGGGGTCACCCTTCTTGTGGTCCAGAGCCCCACAGTCCCAACAAGTGCGAGGAATGCGAGGTATGGTATTGGGTCCACTGGGAGCCTGCTTTACAGCAGGAGAACTGCTACTCTTGCTTCCACCCCATAAGACTTATCCCCACTAGATTTTTGGTTCTTAGGAGTGGGAGGTTTAGGTTTATTCGACTGATTGCTTTTGGGACTCCTCAGGCTCCTGAGAGGTCCCTTTCTCTTTGTCCTTGTCCTTCCCATTGGTTTCCTTAGGGGACACCCTGTGGGAGACCCACATGTCAGCCAGCCTGGCCAGCTTAAAGGGATCCAAAATGTTCTGGTCATCAACATACTGATGCAGCTTCAGAAGAATGCTCAAAAAACAAAAGGTGGGACTATTCAACAAATGTTTTCACCTTGTATCTATCAATCTACCCGCTCATGTTCATATGTGCAGCACTCACCCAGTCAACTGAAGACAAATTCTCTCTTTTGATAATCCCTGAACCTTTTAAGGTATTGGGTGGGTGTCTTGCCAAACTTGCCAATCAAAGCAGTGTTCATGCACTCATAATGATCCCTTTCTTCCACACTCAGTTTCAGAATACAGTCATAACCAGTCTGAGGCATTCTACTTAACAAACGCTTAGCCCAATCTCGTTTATCAACAACATGGATTCCACAAGCCATTTCAAACGCTTCAATCCATTGGAGTATATCAGATCCCTCGACATACACACCAACCAAATCTTTCATAAACTTGATGGCAGGGGTCCTGACACTCTCATCTGGTTTGGCTGAAGTCTCCACTCTAGCTTTCTCTAGCTGGATTCTCTGACATTCAGTGTCCTTGGTTTAAGTTCTAGATCCCTATCTTTCAGTATCACTTGCTGTGCCAATTCCCCTTTCTTCAATTCAGCTTTAGTTTCCAACTTTGTATATTCAAAGGCCAATTTCACCCTAAATAATTGAAGTTCCAAGGTATTCCTGAAAGAAACAAGGCTGGGTTTTGGAATAGACAGAACAGGAGAGGTGACAATCCCAGAAACAGATTCAGTAATAACCCCAGGGGTAGGGTCCTCAGTGGTTTCACTCCCCCTTCATAAAGAGCATCACAATCAGTCTGGTTGCCCACCAGGGCAGCTATCAGCTTTCCCTTCAATGCATTTCCAGCATCACAAACATCACCACCAAATAAGCTCTTCCTTTATATCTGTCCACCAGCTCCCAACGTCCATTTAACTGTCTTGGGGAAAGGCATCCGCATTCAGTCCCATCTGGAAAAATATGTGTTGAGTTTAAATAACCAGAAAACTTCATCCATACAGCATCAATTAATGCAGCAATTTTGGATTGAACACAGCTTCTGGTGGTACTTTTTTCTTTCCCACACCCATAGTGTCCTTCTATTCGCTTCCAGTGACTCAATGTATCTCTCAGTTATTAGGTAATGTGTTAGCTATGAGTAGCCATCTTACAAAGAATGTGGAATTCAAATTGGTCTGAAATATTTAATGTAATTGTATTTCGCTATTAGAATCTGTTCCATTAATAAGAATTATATATCCAGCTCAGCTCCACGGGCTGCCCGGAGGATATCTTGGTGGTGTTGCAGGAACTGCATATTGAGAATGAGGCGTGTGTGACCAGTGGTACAGGGGGACACTGCACCACATGTTTCTCAGTTAGATGTGGTGTCCGCCAAGGTGTGTCCTAGCTATGATCCTTTTCACCCTCTACATAAATGGCCTTTTAAAGTCTTTGGTGGACACAAAGGCGGATTTCCTGTATCTGGGGGTCAGGCCCTTTGCGGTTCTGGCATATTTAGATGACACTGTGCTAATTGTCAGACACCATGGGCCCTCCAGGTGCTGATCTCTGCTTATGCAGCATTTATGGAAGATATAGGGCTTAAAATCAGCACAAGGAAATCTGCTGTAATGGGAGGTATGGGGCGATGGAGGCCGGTGAAGATGCGTCCAAAGCTCTGTAACAGAGAAATTATTCCCAGAGTGAAGGAATTTGACTACCTGGGGGTCAGATTCTCAGAGACAATCATGGGTGTGGGGCATATTAAGCGACAATCTGCCAAGTTTAGTCAACAAGTGGTAGGGATTTCTCAGTTTCTGTCCCGCTGCAAGGGACAACCCTTGGATGTTGTCCTAAAAATCTACTCTGCCCAGACGAAAGCAGTCACCTTGTATGGAGCACCACTCAGGAGCTTCCAGATAGCCACTGATATTCAGGTGAAAGAGCATACATTTTTGAGAAGGCTATTGGGACTTCATGGAGTGGATCCTTGTATTTCTATAAATAGGGAACTGGAGTGGAATTTTGGGGGGACCAGTGGGCTTTGGCTCCTATAATGTTTTGGATTAGGCTTTGGGCAAACAAGTACACATCTGTATGCCATTTTATTATTAAGTCCCTACTGGTCAAGGACAGCTGGAGGAAAATCCTGTGGCTCTACTATATTGATGGAGCATTGTCCAGTGGAAATATTTGGGCACTCTCACCACCAGTGAACCTGTTGACCAAAAGCCTAATGAAATTCTATCAAACTAGTATGCAAGAAATGTCTAAGAGGAAAAGAGATTTCATGGAGTTTGCAACCATTTCAGATAGAGTGCATGCAGTGATCAGTCAGGTGGAAGAGATCCATCCCTATTTAATTTGGGCTCTGCTATGAGAGACGGCTGGCTGCTCACTTGTGCAAGATTTGACTGTTTGCAGATGAGGGAACCACAGCAAAATGGAGAGGGTATGCCGACGAGGCTGTTTGTACAGCATTTGTTGTTGCTAGAGTGGACATGGTCCATCTTTTATTGTTTTGTCCTGCCTATACCAACATCAGACGGTCTACGATACTGCAGGTGCTTAGGTCAGCCAATATCCATACCTACATGCCACCTATTATTTATCTTCTGACAGCAGATTCTGGGCCTCATTATAACTATGCCTGTCCGGTAACAACAGTGCCAGTAAGCCTACTGGCACTGTTGTTACCAGACCGGCATAGTACAACTCTGCAGGTGGGTGCGGTCCTGCCCGTCAGGGTCAGACCTGGCGAGCGGGACGGCACCCATCCACAGAGTTTCACGGAAGCACCGGCTAACATTATTAACGGTGCGGTGCCTCTGTGGTCCCCATTCCCATGGAGTCTGATAGGACTCCATGGGAATGGGGACTTACAAAATTACTGGTGCCTAACTTCCCAGCTGCCGGGGTTTTAATACCCTGGTGTTACCGGGAAGTCAGGTGCCAGTCATTTTTTTTCGGGTCTGACAGCAACCCGCCGGTATCACTGCCAGGCTTACCGCCAGACCCATAATGAGGCCCTCTGTCTTGACAGCGGGGGCACTACTAACTTTTCTGAAAAGAGACATACAAGTTACTGAAGAAAGGGGCTGCTTGTGCAACTGTACTTAAAAATAGGCTATCTTTTGAATAATTTGAAGAAGTACTGTACCAACTGTACTGGGAGTATTCTGTGGGTTTTTCTCTCCCTTTTTATCAATTATTCCCTGATGTTAAACGCAATGATTTGTTAAGTATGTATGGATCAAATGTGTACTGGGTTTTGTGTACTTTTTGTACATTTAGTGATTTTATCATTTTCTATAGCGCTGTGTTTTGATCGGTTTCCATTTCCAGGAAATGGATTTTATATGTAATTGTGGGCAGTAATTTTAAGCCATCATGTATTGTGTTATTGAATTTTGTATGTGTTTGATGGATTCTTTTTGATCCGAATAAACATGTTTACTGACAGACTATATAAAGATTTGCAAGAATGTTCTGAATTCAGAAGCATCCATGATGTTTCTGTCATGGCATGCAAAACAGAGTATTTGATATATGCACAATAATTAATAACTTGTACATTTTAGTATATCCTTTTTATAGGCATAGTGTTGGTGCAGTTTGGCTGAATTCAGATTCAACTCCGATTTTTAATTTGGATCAAAACTTCCAAAGTAACAGCCAAAAATGTATTACCCACTTGATACTTTTAAATTTACTGTTTTTGTGTAGCACAGTTTACTGTAAAATGCAGCTTTAATTTACAGGTATTCTTCTCCCCTTCAAATTAACGCTCTGCTGTCTTTAAAACAAAATATTGTTTTAATAAGCTGCTTGATGGAACAGACACAAACCCTTCATGGGATCTTCTTGCTCTTCCAGCGGCGAAGGTCAAATGCTATTACGAATGTACTTTACTGGTCTACCAGACACTAAACTCATTGACCATGGTATCATCTTTAAATAGAACTCCTCTGAAATGAGCTAAATCCAAAATGAAGTTCACATTAAGGCCGATTCATGGAATAATTAGCGCGGCGCAAGTGGGCAAAAATGTGCGAATCGCAGTGGAATAGCGAAAATCGCAGTGCAAGTGCGAAAATCGCACGAAAAGCAGCGCACATCGATTCATGGAAGGCCGTGCGCGAGAAAACCAGCGGATGTGCAATAAAAAAGTGCGCGGCGCACGTTGGCGCACAGGCCATGTAACTGCGTGCGCCAGGTCACAACGAAAATCGCACAGGCCACGGCGAAAATCGCACATAGCGCGGCGCACGCAACAAAAGTAGGCGGAACACGGGCGTAACACTCGGAATGAGGAACAACTTGCCAAAACGTGGGCGTCACGGGGGAAGTACAGGGCACAAGTGTGCGGAACGCCCACACGCTCGCCTACAACACGTATTCATGGAATAGAATAGGGCAAAAAAGCGCACGCTCAAACCAGCGCACAGGCACAAACACGACCGCCACAAGAAAGCAGTCGGTAGCGTCTCTGCGGCTGTAAGAAATGTGCGCCAAAAGGTGCACCAACAAATAGCACCTATATACTGCCATGATGAATGTCCTATACTGTGGCCCTCCAGGACAAATGACGTGCAAAGGGGTACCCACAAACACGGACACCCGCTGACAAAAAATACGTGTGCATGTATACCGGGGTGCGCGGGAAGTCTCACATGCGATTTGGCCGGGTACGTGGATTTCAGGGGTGCGCGGGAAGTTCCACACGCGAATGGCCCCTTGCAAGCAGGGTACGTGTATTTCAGG
This sequence comes from Ambystoma mexicanum, assembly GCF_040938575.1. Classification (NCBI taxonomy): domain Eukaryota; kingdom Metazoa; phylum Chordata; class Amphibia; order Caudata; family Ambystomatidae; genus Ambystoma; species Ambystoma mexicanum. The sequence goes on along the minus strand of NC_090932.1, from coordinate 656,752,235 downwards.
GGTGCGTGGGAAGTTCCACACGCGAATGGCCCCGTGCAAGCAGGGTATGTGTATTTCAGGGGTGCGCGGGAAGTTCCACACGCGATTTCATCAGGGTACGTGTATTTCAGGGGTGCGCGGGAAGTTCCACACGCGATTGGGCCAGTGCGAGCAGGGTACGTGTATTTCAGGGGTGCGCGGGAATTTTCACACGCGATTTCAGCAGGGTATGTGTATTTCAGGGGTGCGTGGGAAGTTCCACATGCAATTTCATCAGGGTACGTGTATTTCAGGGGTGCGCGGGAAGTTCCACACGCGATTGGCCCAGTGCGAGCAGGGTACGTGTATTTCAAGGGTGCGCAGGAATTTCCACACGCGATTTCAGCAGGGTATGTGTATTTCAGGGGTGCACGGGAAGTTCCACACGCGATTTCATCAGGGTACGTGGATTGCAGGGGTGCGCGGGAAGTTCCATACGCGATTGGCCCAGTGCGAGCAGGGTACGTGTATTTCAGGGGTGCACGGGAAGTTCCACATGCGATTTCAGCAGGGTATGTGTATTTCAGGGGTTCTGGGGAGTACCACACGTGAATTGGCCGTGTGGGTCCTCCCAGGTGTACGCACCACAACCTCCACGGCCCCTGCAGGCAGCCCACACCACGGGGGACTACCCTGCACCCCTGCTCATGTCCCGCAGGCAGCCCATCCACCATGGTCATGCCCCCCAGCCAACTCACATGTCACCTTGCACTACTGATCAACAATGCATGTCTCCCACCACCCCCACCCCCCAGCAGTGCCTGGGCAGCCTCCACCAGGCCCCCACTCATGTCTCAAACCACCACCACCCCCCAGCAGTGCAGGGGCAGCCTCCACCAGGCCCCCACTCATGTCTACCACCACCCCCACCCCCCAGCAGTGCAGGGGCAGCCTCCACCAGGCCCCCACTCATGTCTACCACCACCCCCACCCCCCTGCCACCATGGGCAGCCCCCACCAGGCCCCCACTCATGTCTACCACCCCTCCCACCCGCCAGCAGTGCAGGGGCAGCCTCCACCAGGCCCCCACTCATGTCTCCCACCACCCCCACCCCCCAGCAGTGCAGGGGCAGCCTCCACCAGGCCCCCACTCATGTCTCCCACCACCCCCACCCCCCAGCAGTGCAGGGGCAGCCTCCACCAGGCCCCCACTCATGTCTCCCACCACCCCCACCCCCCAGCAGTGCAGGGGCAGCCTCCACCAGGCCCCCACTCATGTCTACCACCCCCCCACCCCCCAGCAGTGCAGGGGCAGCCTCCACCAGGCCCCCACTCATGTCTCCCACCACCCCCACCCCCCAGCAGTGCAGGGGCAGCCTCCACCAGGCCCCCACTCATGTCTCCCACCACCCCCACCCCCCAGCAGTGCAGGGGCAGCCTCCACCAGGCCCCCACTCATGTCTACCACCACCCCCACCCCCCTGCCACCATGGGCAGCCCCCACCAGGCCCCCACTCATGTCTCCCACCCCCCCACACCCCCCAGCAGTGCAGGGGCAGCCTCCACCAGGCCCCCACTCATGTCTCCCACCACCCCCACCCCCCTGCCACCATGGGCAGCCCCCACCAGGCCCCCACTCATGTCTACCACCACCCCCACCCCCCAGCAGTGCAGGGGCAGCCTCCACCAGGCCCCCACTCATGTCTACCACCACCCCCACCCCCCTGCCACCATGGGCAGCCCCCACCAGGCCCCCACTCATGTCTACCACCCCTCCCACCCGCCAGCAGTGCAGGGGCAGCCTCCACCAGGCCCCCACTCATGTCTCCCACCACCCCCACCCCCCAGCAGTGCAGGGGCAGCCTCCACCAGGCCCCCACTCATGTCTCCCACCACCCCCACCCCCCAGCAGTGCAGGGGCAGCCTCCACCAGGCCCCCACTCATGTCTCCCACCACCCCCACCCCCCAGCAGTGCAGGGGCAGCCTCCACCAGGCCCCCACTCATGTCTACCACCCCCCCACCCCCCAGCAGTGCAGGGGCAGCCTCCACCAGGCCCCCACTCATGTCTCCCACCACCCCCACCCCCCAGCAGTGCAGGGGCAGCCTCCACCAGGCCCCCACTCATGTCTCCCACCACCCCCACCCCCCAGCAGTGCAGGGGCAGCCTCCACCAGGCCCCCACTCATGTCTACCACCACCCCCACCCCCCTGCCACCATGGGCAGCCCCCACCAGGCCCCCACTCATGTCTCCCACCCCCCACACCCCCCAGCAGTGCAGGGGCAGCCTCCACCAGGCCCCCACTCATGTCTCCCACCACCCCCACCCCCCTGCCACCATGGGCAGCCCCCACCAGGCCCCCACTCATGTCTCCCACCACCCCCACCCCCCAGCAGTGCAGGGGCAGCCTCCACCAGGCCCCCACTCATGTCTCCCACCACCCCCACCCCCCAGCAGTGCAGGGGCAGCCTCCACCAGGCCCCCACTCATGTCTACCACCACCCCCACCCCCCAGCAGTGCAGGGGCAGCCTCCACCAGGCCCCCACTCATGTCTCCCACCACCCCCACCCCCCTGCCACCATGGGCAGCCCCCACCAGGCCCCCACTCATGTCTCCCACCACCCCCACCCCCCAGCAGTGCAGGGGCAGCCTCCACCAGGCCCACACTCATGTCTCCCCCCACCCCCCAGCAGTGCAGGGGCAGCCTCCACCAGGCCCCCACTCATGTCTCCCACCACCCCCACCCCCCAGCAGTGCAGGGGCAGCCTCCACCAGGCCCCCACTCATGTCTACCACACCCCCACCCCCCAGCAGTGCAGGGACAGCCTCCACCAGGCCCCCACTCATGTCTCCCACCACCCCCACCCCCCAGCAGTGCAGGGGCAGCCTCCACCAGGCCCCCACTCATGTCTCCCACCAACCCCACCCCCCTGCCACCATGGGCAGCCCCCACCAGGCCCCCACTCATGTCTCCCACCCCCCCACCCCCCAGCAGTGCAGGGGCAGCCTCCACCAGGCCCCCACTCATGTCTCCCACCACCCCCACCCCCCTGCCACCATGGGCAGCCCCCACCAGGCTCCCACTCATGTCTCCCACCACCCCCACCCCCCAGCAGTGCAGGGGCAGCCTCCACCAGGCCCCCACTCATGTCTCCCACCACCCCCACCCCCCAGCAGTGCAGGGGCAGCCTCCACCAGGCCCCCACTCATGTCTACCACCCCCCCCCACCCCCCAGCAGTGCAGGGGCAGCCTCCACCAGGCCCCTACTCATGTCTCCCACCACCCCCACCCCCCAGCAGTGCACAGGCAGCCTCCACCAGGCCCCCCCTCATGTCTCCCACCACCCACACCCCCCTGCCACCATGGGCAGCCCCCACCAGGCCCCCACTCATGTCTCCCACCCCCCCACCCCCCAGCAGTGCAGGGGCAGCCTCAACCAGGCCCCCACTCATGTCTCCCACCACCCCCACCCCCCTGCCACCATGGGCAGCCCCCACCAGGCCCCCACTCATGTCTCCCACCACCCCCAGCCCCCCAGCAGTGCAGGGGCAGCCTCCACCAGGCCCCCACTCATGTCTCCCACCACCCCCACCCCCCAGCAGTGCAGGGGCAGCCTCCACCAGGCCCCCACTCATGTCTACCACCCCCCCACCCCCCAGCAGTGCAGGGGCAGCCTCCACCAGGCCCCCGCTCATGTCTCCCACCACCCCCACCCCCCAGCAGTGCAGGGGCAGCCTCCACCAGGCCCCCACTCTTGTCTCCCACCACCCCCACCCCCCAGCAGTGCAGGGGCAGTCTCCACCAGGCCCCCACTCATGTCTCCCACCACCCCCACACCCCTGCCACCATGGGCACCCCCCACCAGGCCCCCACTCATGTCTCCCACCACCCCCACCCCCCAGCAGTGCAGGGGCAGCCTCCACCAGGCCCCCACTCATGTCTCCCACCACCCCCACCCCCCTGCCACCATGGGCAGCCCCCACCAGGCCCCCACTCATGTCTCCCACCACCCCCACCCCCCTGCCACCATGGGCAGCACCCACCAGGCCCCCACTCATGTCTACCACCCCCCACCCCACAGCAGTGCAGGGGCAGCCTCCACCAGGCCCCCACTCATGTCTCCCACCACCCCCACCCCCCAGCAGTGCAGGGGCAGCCTCCACCAGGCCCCCACTCATGTCTCCCACCACCCCCACCCCCCAGCAGTGCAGGGGCAGCCTCCACCAGGCCCCCACTCATGTCTCCCACCACCCCACCCCCCAGCAGTGCAGGGGCAGCCTCCACCAGGCCCCCACTCATGTCTACGACCCCCCCCACCCCCCAGCAGTGCAGGGGCAGCCTCCACCAGGCCCCCACTCATGTCTCCCACCACCCCCACCCCCCAGCAGTGCAGGGGCAGCCTCCACCAGGCCCCCACTCATGTCTACCACCCCCCCACCCCCCAGCAGTGCAGGGGCAGCCTCCACCAGGCCCCCACTCATGTCTCCCACCACCCCCACCCCCCTGCAGTGCATGGGCAGCCTCCACCAGGCCCCCCCTCATGTCTCCCACCACCCACACCCCCCTGCCACCATGGGCAGCCCCCACCAGGCCCCCACTCATGTCTCCCACCCCCCCACCCCCCAGCAGTGCAGGGGCAGCCTCCACCAGGCCCCCACTCATGTCTCCCACCACCCCCACCCCCCTGCCACCATGGGCAGCCCCCACCAGGCCCCCACTCATGTCTCCCACCACCCCCACCCCCCAGCAGTGCAGGGGCAGCCTCCACCAGGCCCCCACTCATGTCTCCCACCACCCCCACCCCCCAGCAGTGCAGGGGCAGCCTCCACCAGGCCCCCACTCATGTCTACCACCACCCCAACCCCCAGCAGTGCAGGGGCAGCCTCCACCAGGCCCCCACTCATGTCTCCCACCACCCCCACCCCCCTGCCACCATGGGCAGCCCCCACCAGGCCCCCACTCATGTCTCCCACCACCCCCACCCCCCAGCAGTGCAGGGGCAGCCTCCACCAGGCCCCCACTCATGTCTCCCACCACCCCCACCCCCCTGCCAACATGGGCAGCCCCCACCAGGCCCCCACTCATGTCTCCCACCACCCCCACCCCCCAGCAGTGCAGGGGCAGCCTCCAACAGGCCCCCACTCATGTCTCCCACCACCCCCACCCCCCAGCAGTGCAGGGGCAGCCTCCACCAGGCCCCCACTCATGTCTACCACCCCCCCCCACCCCTCAGCAGTGCAGGGGCAGCCTCCACCAGGCCCCCACTCATGTCTCCCACCACCCCCACCCCCCAGCAGTGCAGGGGCAGCCTCCACCAGGCCCCCACTCTTGTCTCCCACCACCTCCACCCCCCAGCAGTGCAGGGGCAGCCTCCACCAGGCCCCCACTCATGTCTCCCACCACCCCCACCCCCCAGCAGTGCAGGGGCAGCCTCCACCAGGCCCCCACTCATGTCTCCCACCACCCCCACCCCCCAGCAGTGCAGGGGCAGCCTCCACCAGGCCCCCACTCTTGTCTCCCACCACCTCCACCCCCCAGCAGTGCAGGGGCAGCCTCCACCAGGCCCCCACTCTTGTCTCCCACCACCTCCACCCCCCAGCAGTGCAGGGGCAGCCTCCACCAGGCCCCCACTCATGTCTCCCACCACCCCCACACCCCTGCCACCATGGGCACCCCCCACCAGGCCCCCACTCATGTCTCCCACCACCCCCACCCCCCAGCAGTGCAGGGGCAGCCTCCACCAGGCCCCCACTCATGTCTCCCACCACCCCCACCCCCCAGCAGTGCAGGGGCAGCCTCCACCAGGCCCCCACTCATGTCTCCCACCACCCCCACCCCCCTGCCACCATGGGCAGCCCCCACCTGGCCCCCACTCATGTCTCCCACCACCCCCACCCCCCTGCCACCATGGGCAGCACCCACCAGGCCCCCACTCATGTCTACCACCCCCCCACCCCCCAGCAGTGCAGGGGCAGCCTCCACCAGGCCCCCACTCATGTCTCCCACCACCCCCACCCCCCAGCAGTGCAGGGGCAGCCTCCACCAGGCCCCCACTCATGTCTCCCACCACCCCCACCCCCCAGCAGTGCAGGGGCAGCCTCCACCAGGCCCCCACTCATGTCTCCCACCATCCCCACCCCCCAGCAGTGCAGGGGCAGCCTCCACCAGGCCCCCACTCATGTCTACGACCCCCCCCCACCCCACAGCAGTGCAGGGGCAGCCTCCACCAGGCCCCCACTCATGTCTCCCACCACCCCCACCCCCCAGCAGTGCAGGGGCAGCCTCCACCAGGCCCCCACTCATGTCTCCCTCCACCCCCACCCTCCAGCAGTGCAGGGGCAGCCTCCACCAGGCCCCCACTCATGTCTCCCACCACCCCCACCCCCCAGCAGTGCAGGGGCAGCCTCCACCAGGCCCCCACTCATGTCTCCCACCACCCCCACCCCCCTGCCACCATGGGCAGCCCCCACCACGCCCCCACTCATGTCTCCCACCACCCCCACCCCCCAGCAGTGCAGGGGCAGCCTCCACCAGGCCCCCACTCATGTCTCCCACCACCCCCACCCCCCTGCCATCATGGGCAGCCCCCACCAGGCCCCCACTCATGTCTCCCACCCCCCCACCCCCCAGCAGTGCAGGGGCAGCCTCCACCAGGCCCCCACTCATGTCTCCCACCACCCCCACCCCCCAGCAGTGCAGGGGCAGCCTCCACCAGGCCCCCACTCATGTCTCCCACCACCCCCACCCCCCAGCAGTGCAGGGGCAGCCTCCACCAGGCCCCCACTCATGTCTACCGCCCCCCCACCCCCCAGCAGTGCAGGGGCAGCCTCCACCAGAACCCCACTCATGTCTCCCACCACCCCCAACCCCCTGCCACCATGGGCAGCCCCCACCAGGCCCCCACTCATGTCTCCCACCCCCCCCACCCCCCAGCAGTGCAGGGGCAGCCTCCACCAGGCCCCCACTCATGTCTCCCACCACCCCCACCCCCCTGCCACCATGGGCAGCCCCCACCAGGCCCCCACTCATGTCTCCCACCACCCCCACCCCCCAGCAGTGCAGGGGCAGCCTCCACCAGGCCCACACTCATGTCTCCCACCACCCCCACCCCCCAGCAGTGCAGGGGCAGCCTCCACCAGGCCCCCACTCATGTCTACCACCACCCCCACCCCCCAGCAGTGCAGGGGCAGCCTCCACCAGGCCCCCACTCATGTCTCCCACCACCCCCACCCCCCTGCCACCATGGGCAGCCCCCACCAGGCCCCCACTCATGTCTCCCACTACCCCCACCCCCCAGCAGTGCAGGGGCAGCCTCCACCAGGTCCCCACTCATGTCTCCCACCACCCCCACCCCCCTGCCACCATGGGCAGCCCCCACCAGGCCCCCACTCATGTCTCCCACCACCCCCACCCCCCAGCAGTGCAGGGGCAGCCTCCACCAGGCCCCCACTCATGTCTCCCACCACCCCCACCCCCCAGCAGTGCAGGGGCAGCCTCCACCAGGCCCCCACTCATGTCTACCACCCCCCCACCCCCCAGCAGTGCAGGGGCAGCCTCCACCAGGCCCCCACTCATGTCTCCCACCACCCCCACCCCCCAGCAGTGCAGGGGAAGCCTCCACCAGGCCCCCACTCATGTCTCCCACCACCCCCACCCCCCAGCAGTGCAGGGGCAGCCTCCACCAGGCCCCCACTCATGTCTCCCACCAACCCCACCCCCCTGCCACCATGGGCAGCCCCCACCAGGCCCCCACTCATGTCTCCCACCACCCCCACCCCCCAGCAGTGCAGGGGCAGCCTCCACCAGGCCCCCACTCATGTCTCCCACCACCCCCACCCCCCAGCAGTGCAGGGGCAGCCTCCACCAGGCCCCCACTCATGTCTCCCACCACCCCCACCCCCCTGCCACCATGGGCAGCCCCCACCAGGCCCCCACTCATGTCTCCCACCACCCCCACCCCCCTGCCACCATGGGCAGCACCCACCAGGCCCCCACTCATGTCTACCACCCCCCCACCCCCCAGCAGTGCAGGGGCAGCCTCCACCAGGCCCCCACTCATGTCTCCCACCACCCACACCCCCCAGCAGTGCAGGGGCAGCCTCCACCAGGCCCCCACTCATGTCTCCCAACACCCCCACCCCCCAGCAGTGCAGGGGCAGCCTCCACCAGGCCCCCACTCATGTCTACCACCCCCCCACCCCCCAGCAGTGCAGGGGCAGCCTCCACCAGGCCCCCACTTATGTCTCCCACCACCCCCACCCCCCAGCAGTGCAGGGGCAGCCTCCACCAGGCCCCCACTCATGTCTCCCACCACCACCACCCCCCAGCAGTGCAGGGGCAGCCTCCACCAGGCCCCCACTCATGTCTCCCACCACCCCACCCCCCTGCCACCATGGGCAGCCCCCACCAGGCCCCCACTCATGTCTCCCACCCCCCCCACCCCCCAGAAGTGCAGGGGCAGCCTCCACCAGGCCCCCACTCATGTCTCCACCACCCCCACCCCCCAGCCACCATGGGCAGCCCCCACCAGGCCCCCACTCATGTCTCCCACCCCCCCACCCCCCAGCAGTGCAGGGGCACCCTCCACCAGGTCCTCACCATCCCCAATCATGTGCGTAATGGTCAGCCTCCACAGCCAAAAAGCCCTACCAAGTAAACCATTCACCCACATGGAAATGGAAATTACATGTTACAACCCCAATGTTCATGAAGCTAATGAACCCATGTCCATCACACACAATGGTTGCAATTGAATGGGAAAACACCCAACATGACATGCATGAAACCAATTAGATGATACCACACAGTGAAGTATGAAAACAAAATTGTATTGAAAAAAATAAAGAATGCTAAAGAAAGGAAACAAACTACAATGGGAATGAGAAAAAATAAGCTGCATGTCCGTATTAAAAAAAAAACTGCAAATCAGAATCCAAAAAAATGTCGTCCAAAGTCAAATGTAAAAAAATCTCTATGCAATAAAGAACTATGTAAAAAACTAACAAGGGTCCATGATCCCAACTGAACAAAGGAAACCTACTAAAAAACCTAACTAAAAATCAACTATATACAAAAAGTGGAGCAGTGTCCGTCGACTCCAAATCATAATAAGAAACAAAGGAAACCTAAAACTAAAGAACTATATACAAAGGCGGCGGGCAAGTCCAGCGGCTCACTCCGTGGTGTCCCGGGCCAGGGCATCATCGAACTCCTGTTCGATGTCCGGGAGGTGGTCCAGTTCCATGGCCCGAGGGTCCGCAGGGACGACGCCGTGTCCTCCTCCAACCCCCTGCGGATTGCCTCGAGGCACTCGGCCCGCCTCAGGGCCCTCCGCATGGAGTTCTCCGCCCTGACCATTGTGAGCCGCGCCTCTTCCGCCCGCCGCCGCTCCGCACCTATGGCGTGGCCCACCGCTGCCACACGGAAGACACTCTCTGTCCTGGGTCCCCCTGCCCTCCGGCCGATGCCTGCCCCTCCGATGTCGAAAGCCCTGAGCCTTCATGTCTCCCACCATGTTGCTGCTGCTGCTCTGCCTCTGCCCGTGCACTGCCTCCTGCTGCCTGCACATCCTCCGCCAGCTGGGGTGCAGTTGTTGATGTGGCCACCCCTGCTGGACCTCTGACTCCCGACTGTGGCAGGGATGCCTCCTCCACCAGCCTGGTCGCACCGTCAGAGGCAGCTCCACAGGGCACCCAGGTGACTGATGGGTGGGAAGATGGCACAGAGGACGACTGGCGCGTAGGGGGTCCAGTTGAGGAGGGGGTCAGAGCAAGCCCCATCAGATGGAGGAATCCAGCCTGGGTGACCTGTCCCAGCAGGCTGAAGTGGTCAACGAGCCATTCGAGATGATGTGCAGTCTCTCCATGAAAAGACTGCAGGTCACCTCGCATGGCCCGTTGACGCAACGCCACACCAGCCAGGACAGGCTCAACCCGGACCTGGATGGCCACGTCCGCAGGCAGAGGAAGGCCAGTTGACGTCAGCCCATGCCCTGCCTGAAAACGGGTCTGGACGTAGGCATCCCTGCTGGTGCAAGATGATGCAGGGACAGGATCGGGGACAGGATTGCACACAGGCACCTCCGCGGCGGCCTGTGCTGCCTCCTGTCCCTGGTCCTGCACTACACCACTAGCACCAGTGGGATCCCCACCTCCAGACCCCGTCTCTGGTGCTTGCACGGCCTCCTCCTCCACCAAACCCCCCACCAACCTGGATGACTCCGTGCCATCTTCCCCTGTTGGGCCCTGTGGGGTCCCAGCTGCCCTTCTGCTGCCGAGGAGTCCAACTCCAACCTCTGCCTCTTGGACCTCCCCCCGGCAGCTGCGGCCTGGGACGCGGCGCCGGACTCCTCACTCCCCGACGAGATGACAACACGGGAGGGGAGCCGGGCCTTGCGTCTCCGGCTGGCGGTCGGATCCCCGCCGCTGTGCTCCACAGCACCTTCTCCGCCCTCTTCATCAGTTGACGCTGCAGACAGGGAGAAACAAAACACAGGCATCAGGGCACTGTACAATGGACACATACACACATGACAGTTGCACATGAGTGGCATTGGCAAACCTCAGACATGTCATCACAATCCCCAACACACATGTCATTGCAACTCGCACACATGAGCCATACCACAGCCATATTGCAACTGCCAGCACCATCCATACACATACAACAGCATCAGCAGCCAAAGGGGAGCCAGACATCACATGCAACACAGGAAGTGCACCACACATGTACACACACCACCACACTTGCATGCATGTGTACACCTCTGCCAAGTGTCGCACTGTTCAGACGGCCATCCATGTCACACCTGCCAATCAGGCTTCCACATACCGCTGTCACATGCATCCATGTTGCATCACTGTTGCACCCTTGTCAAATACACACACATGCACATGTACACAGTGCTCATGCATGCAGCCGAAAACAACATACATGCGTGACATCACGGACATGTCTACTTACATACACATTCATACAAACATGTGTGCCGGCACAACTACATTTGCCATGCAAGCCTACACACACAAGCACCATCCATGTCTCACACATTACAGCCCTCGCATGTGTCAGCCCCACGGCCCTGTACACCCCCACCCATACTCGACCCCATACTAACAGATGTGCAACCTGCACACTACCGAATAATCACCACACGCACTGCTCACAATCAAGATGCATGTACACTCACCGCTCGACTCCAGACGGGTCTGCTTCTCTAGGACCTGGACGTGGAGCGCTGGGGATATGCGTTCCAGGACCCCCATCTGTTCTTCCGACAAGTGGCCCCGGCGCCCCTTGGCATCCGCTGCCTTCAAGAGGCGCCGGGCCTTGTTCAGGGTCCTAGACTTGTAGTCCTCCCAGCGCTTCCTGACATGTTGTAAGTCCCGGACTGCCACCCCCTCCGCGTTGATGGCAGTCACGACGTCAGTCCAGATCCGAGTCCGTCCTTCCTTGTCGGCGCGGGAACTTCCGAAGAGGGCATCATACTGCCCCAGGACTTGCTCCACCAGGACACCAACTTCGGTGGCACTGAAGCTGGTGCCCCTCTGCCTCTCTGGCCTGGGGTTGTCAGTGGTCACAGATGGTGTTTGCCCCGACATGACAACCCCAGAGGCAGGAGTGGGTGGGCAACTGGGTCCTGGGGCTGGGCTGTGGAGCGATGGAATTCCAGTCGGGAGTCTTCGGTTCCAGCAGGGGTGGTCACAGCAACAGCACCCCTGGCTGATGTGCAGGCAGCAAATGGCAGTGCACGTGGGCAGCAGGCAGTCAGGCAGCAGCAGATGGCAGGTGGGAGCATGCTCGGGGCTCTGGGGGGCAGTAGTTCGGCCTTCTGGGCAGGAGCGTGGTCTTCCGTGTGCTTACGCGTGGCCAGCTTGGTACGGAGTGATTTGGCACGTGAAAATCCTGCATGTCAGCGTGAAAATCGAGGAAAGGCCCTTAGCGCGTAAGCGCGTCAGCACGCATACGTGATTTATTGGACCAAAGGCCCTCAGCGCGTAAACGCGTCTGTGACGTGACCCGCACGGGTGTTTCCCACACAGCACGTGATGACAGAGCACACGTGGAAAGACTGCACGTCAGAGTGTCATCGCGTGTAATTGGACAGCACGTCAGAGTCTCATCGCGTGTAATTGGACAAAAGTGCGCGTACACGCGATTGGCCTATGTACGTGTATATCAGGGCTGCGTGGAAACTTACACACGCAAGTACGTCAGCGCACCTGTATCCCGGGGTGCGCGGGAATTTCCACACGCTATTGGACTGGGTACTGGATTTCAGGGGCACGCGGGTCACACGCTCGCCTACAACACGCGCAACGCATTAATTTGCACGCTAACAAAATAACAAGCTCAGACCCAGGATGAACATACCGTTCCTAGCAGCAATGGGCGTGGCCTACCAAAGGAGGAGGAGGAGGATAGTCAGGGCCAGAATATTCACACCCAGAACCAGCCTTTTCGGGATGCCTGATGACCAGGTGCATGGGAGGTACAGGTTTCCACCACACATCATACTGGACCTGGTGAGTGAGTGGGAGGATGACCTCACATCACCCACCCTGTGCTCCCAAGCACTCAGCCCGCTGGAGAAAGTCCTCAATGTACTGCACTTCTTAGCCACTGGATCATTTCAGCGGACAAGTGCCATTGTGGGTGGTGTATCACAGGCCACCCAGTCACGCTGCCTACACCAGGTCTTGAACATCATCACTGCACGCCCATCAGTCCGCAGGCACATATACCTGCCCAGAACACCTGCAGAACGGCATGCTGCCGCCCTGGATTTTTACGCTGTGGCACGATTCCCAAAAGTGCTAGGTGCCATCGACTGCACCCATGTGGCTCTACGTCCCCCCAGGGCATCTGAGCACATCTATAGGAACCGCAAGCACTGGCATTCCATCAACGTGCAGGTAGTATGTAATGCCAAGGGAATCATCACATCAGTATATGCAAACTATCCCGGGTCAACCCACGACAGCTTCATTTACCGAATGTCCACCCTAAGCCGGGACCTAGAAGCTGGGCGGCATGGCGATACATGGCTGCTTGGTGAGTATGAATGCCACTGCACATGCATGCATGTCAGATACTGAGCAAGGTCACAACCCCACCAATGATACCAATCACCACCTCCACAGGGGACAGTGCCTACCCTCTCAGCCCCCACATGATGACGCCAATTCGGAACCCCACCACGCCACCCCAGGTAAGATATAACACAGCCCACATCACAACCCGGGGCATAGTGGAGCGCACATTCGGAGTGCTAAAGTCACGCTTTCGCTCCCTTGACCGTTCTGGCGGGCAGCTGTTGTACGCTCCCCCAGTAGTGTGCAGGATCATAGTGGCAGCATGTGTCCTGCACAACGTTGCAACACGCCGGGGCCTGGCCGTGGACATGGTGGTGCCCCCACATCCCCAACCACATGCACAGCCGCTGCGCATGGGAGGGGAAAGGGCACGGGAGGAGGCAGCCCGTACACAGCTAGTGGCTAATTACTTCACATAGAAATCACACCCCTGTGGAGTGCACACTGCCCTGGCACATTCCATCTGACAATCAATGATAACTCAACCTGACACTGATCCTGAATGTCTGGAGAATGAACCGTGAAAACCATATCAGCCTGAGATTGTTCACCTGGAAGTGTCACAATGTGTGCATCCCTACCCACACAGACACCACCAATGCAGTTTTGTGAAGTAACACATTCAAGCAGCTAAAATGAATACCCACTTGCAAAATGCAACAAGAGGACAGTGCCATGTCAGCCAACCCATCCCCAGCACCGCCACACCACACACCGTGCCATGTCATGCTATTTGCAGGTAAACAAAGTAATCCCCACAACATGACACTAGTGTCACAATGTAGAGTGTCCCTAATTGAAACTTGCAACACCTGAAATGCTCACAGTAATGCAGGACCAACAACAAACTTGAGCAGGTACTACCATTAACATGACATCACAAATGTTATATATTAGTAGTCTCACCACCTGGAAATGCCTGCACTCCCACCACTACCAACTGTGCAGTGTTGGCGCCATGTAGAGTTGTAGGTGCACTGCTGCCAACATGGACCCCATCTCCAGACTAGAGGGTCTTGTGTAGACATGAGGAAGGGACCTGCAAATTGGGAGGTAGACACAGATGATGAGTTACACATCAATGCAACATGCAGTGTACAACACAACAGCAATATGCACTAGGAATGTATACACAGTATTGACTACAGACTGCCCACACAGCTCATGGGAGTCCAACGTCACTGTGTAATTCACTGTCACTTGGGCACACCCTTTGCAAGCCCATGGAAACGGAAAGCAGGAGGGGTGTGTGTGACTCAAACCCAAGCATCTGAACCAAATACATGACAAGCCTGCATGTGCCCAGCCACAATGCTGCGTATGCCCACAGGAACCACGGAAGCCAACAAATTGTCCCAAATAAATTGGGAAAAAATAATTAAAAATAAAAATAAAAATAAAAATAAAAAAAAATAAAAAATGGCCATTGATGGGCCCGGGGGGGTTGGGGAGGCCACCCAGGAGGTCCGAGGACAGGATGCACACCAGAACCCACCTGTGTGGGTCCTGGGAAAAAAAAACACCTCCATGGGCTCATGGCTCACACGGCTACCCTATTGTGGGAGTATCACTGCTGTCGCTATTATCACCCTGTGCAGCTGCATCCGGAGGTGGTTGCACTATCGGAGGCAGCCCACGCAAGGCCCTAGTCTGCTCTTCCATGGCTGCAAGCATGCGGGTGTGGTAGGTCTGGTTCTGGAGGATGAGTGTGCGGAGGTCCCCATGCAACAACTCACGGGATGCCCGGACCTCCGCCCTTGTTGCCTGCATCTCAGCTGAGAGCGTACGGGTGAGACGCTCCAGCTGCTGTTCTGTTCTTTGGTGTGTTGAAGCCTCAAGCTCAACAAGAGTCGTCCTGAGGTGAAGGAGCTCCTGCCTCAGGGCTTCCCTGTGGGCCTGGGACTCATTGGAGATGGCCTCTTGCAGAGTCGCCAGTGCCGCCCGCCTGTCCCTGTTGGACGCCAACATGTCCTCCCTGTGTGACTGGCAGATGGAGTCGGTTGCCTGCTCTAGTCGCTCCATCAGCCTTTCAGGGGGGACAATGGAAGTGGCCACCCTATCCATGGCCTGAGCCATCATCTCGGATGATGCTGCCTGTTGTGTTGCCATACCGTAAATGGATTGCTCCCATGCGGTATTGCCAGGTGGCGTACGGCCACCACGTCGGCGGGCACCACACCTGTCTGGGGCAAGGCGAACTGCGCCTTGCTGTGCCGGCACTGCCTGAGGCTGCAGGACTGCATTCCCCCTCTGATCTGCTGGCCCAGGAACAGGATCAGATGTCGCGGAGTGTGACCCTGCATCCGTAACCACCAAAGGCGTAGCTGCCAACACTGACATCCCCATTGAGGGTTCTGACCCTGGTGCAGGTGGGTGGGACAGAACAGAATCCCTCCCTGGAACACTCACCTGCGACGGCACGTAGGTCTCATCCGAATCAACACCTGAGTACAGCTCGGGGGAGGTGCAGCCAGAGACACCCCTTGAGAGCACGACCTGCAGCACTTGTGGGTTCTCACCCACCACCACACCACATCCCTCACTGGTGGTTGGTCGGCCCTCGGACCCCTCCTGGGTCTGCACCATCTCCACAACCCCAGCAGTATCAGGTGCGTCTTCCCCTGCAAAGACATAAAAACAAAGAAATGGAAACAGGCATTAGCACCATGGCACACAATGAGGGCTGAGAAGCAAGAGAACCAGTACTTGATTGACACATGTCCCACATGACTAACACCCTCCCATGCATGCACCCTCACTGCATATGAAGGGCAGGCAAATGGCACACACTGATGACACCAAGATGGAAGATGAACACATTTTCTGCATGCTACCTGGCAGTGGCATCACACATTGGCCTGGGATTGCCAGGTGAAACACACATGCCATCACACAGATGGCATGTACCATTGCTATTGAGTGAAGATGGAGAGGAGGGCAGCACCTATTCATTCAGTCCAATTCCCGCATGTAATAGCTTTTCTAATTCTAACAGGTCAGATTTTTCACCTGGAGCTGCCAGTCTGAAATGGTCCAATTGCACAGGGACATGTGTGAACAAATGATATCCAGGTAACAAAGTCACTCCACTTTACCATAGCCATGTCAGACATGTGACTAGTGGACTGCGACATGCCTAGTAAAGGTGGTGGAATGCAAACAATCTGACTGAATGAACAGTGAAAAATAAGCAACAATGTTGTGGCAAGGTGACACTTCAAGGGCAACTGGCGTGCAGTTGGGCTAGATGTCTACTGTTGGCAGAAGGGATACTGCTATGGCCAAATGCAGCTGCGCAGGATGTATTGCATGAAGCACATGGCTGACCCATACGACTCAGGCGCACACACTCTCACCTGGCACACAAATAGAAGCCCTCACACACACACCATGCACATGGATGACACACACATGCATGTGCACTCACCGGACAATGCCTCGTAATCAGCCAGATCTCCCACGCCTTGGATCTGTTCCTCCGTGACGTAGGTCCCAGCGACTGACTCATGTGGAGTGAGTTCCATGTCTACTACTGGAGACCCACCTCCAGTCACTAGAGTTGCGGCATGACTTGAGGCCAGCTTACTCTTTGCCCTGCGCTTTAGGTCATTCCAGCGCTTATAGCAATCATTGGCTGTGCGCCTCACGATTCCAAGGGCACTTACGATGTCCGCAACGGTCTGCCAGTGTGCCTGGCGTTGTGCAGGTGTGGTCTTGGATCCTGCAACAATGACCATCTCGTTGTCATGTGCGGACACATACTCGACAAGTGCATTCAGTTCGTCATCCGTGAAGCTGGGCTTCCTGGACGGGCCGGACTGTGTAGCCGTGTCTGGGGCATCAGCCTGTGCCGGACGAGCACTCTTCCTCTTCCGCTTGGAAGGTGGTGGTGATCCTGAGTGTCCTGCGCCGCTCTGGACACTAGGGGCAGGAGCCCTGGTGGACTCTGTATCAGGAGTGTGGGATTGCACACTCAGCATGGGAGTTGGTGCAGGCATTGGCTCTAGTGTGATGGTGTCAGGGGGAATGTCAGCAGCATGGACTAGGACCGACACTGTCCTGGCTGGGTGTGTGAGGGCTGGGGTGGATGGAGCCGCAGCTGCCCCTGCAGCCTCTCCGCCCTGCCTACTTGGTGCAGCAGATGACCTTGCTGCCCCAGATGCACGTGGCATGGTGACATCAACGTGCACCAGCGCACGTGTCATAGGCCTGCTGACCTGGAAGTCAGCCATGGAGTCAGCCAGGTCTGGTGCCACAATGGGCTGGTCCAACAAGGGCTGAGCATGGATGGTGTCAGCCACATCAGCCTCAACGGGAGGGGGGGGATTATGGGTGCCCTTGACTGGTCCTCCACACATGGGGGGACAGGCTCACCCTGCAAGTAACAACCACGTCCCCTACCGGATCCACCACGGCCACCACTTGTGGCTCTTCCACCTTTGCCACCCTTACGGAATCCTCGCCTCCCAGCCATGGCACTGATGTAGATGTGCGTATGGGAGTGGCTGTAAACTATTGTCCTGGGCAATTGGGGGTCAAAGGGGTTGGGTACCAGATGGTAATTGTACCCTAGTGCTCTTGCAAGGCTGATTGTAACCCCTGGGGAAAGATGACGGGTCACGCTACGCACAGGAGCCCCAAAAAAGGGAGATGACGTGCACGCAACCCCTCCTAGACCACGTGTGCAGAAAGAAAAACCTGCACTACGCTGTGGCACCCAGTAACACAAGAATGAACGTATGCGTGTCACACGCAGCCTAGAATGACCTCTGAAGGGGTAGGCTACACACGGGGCAAGCACAGATGTTAGATACGTGCTTGACTCACCGTCTGCCAGGTAAAAGAGCGTGAAAAAGGAGCGCGTTTGGTTAGCAACACCCCCGCCAAAAGAAGATTTGTACGCTGTCTGAGGAGACAGGACAACAGTAGAAGGGAACACTGTTTGAGGGAACAGGCCCAGGTAAACCAGTAAAAGAGAAAAAAGGGAAAAAGCTGTCCGAGGTAACAGGGAATACGAACTTGAAACGCCGTGAAGTAAATCGCGTGTGAAACGACAAGAAGTACAGAATTCACCCACTCGCTCTCCACGAAAAGCACGTACAAGGAAATGGTGTTCTACACGTACCTTTTATACAGGCCCACACCTCCAGCGTCACTTACGCGGCGTGCACGCGCTAGGGCCATTTCCACCAATTACACGCCCTGTCACTTCTGCGTGTAGGGCCATTTCCACCAATTACACGCGATGAGACTCTGACGTGCTGTCCAATTACACGCGATGAGACTCTGACGCGCTGTCCAATTACACCCGATGACACTCTGAAGTGCAGTCTTTCCACGTGTGCTCTGTCATCACGTGCTGTGTGGGAAACACCCGTGCGGGTCACGTCACAGACACGTTTACGCGCTGAGGGCCTTTGGTCCAATAGAATCGCGTATGCGTGCTGACGCGCTTACGCGCTAAGGGCCTTTCCTCGATTTTCACGCTGACGTGCAGGATTTTCACGTGCCAAATCACTCCGTACCAAGCTGGCCACGCGTAAGCACACGGAAGACCACGCTCCTGCCCAGAAGGCCGAACTACTGCCCCCCAGAGCCCCGAGCACGCTCCCACCTGCCATCTGCTGCTGCCTGACTGCCTGCTGCCCACGTGCACTGCCATTTGCTGCCTGCACATCAGCCAGGGGTGCTGTTGCTGTGACCACCCCTGCTGGAACCAAAGACTCCCGACTGGAATTCCATCGCTCCACAGCCCAGCCCCAGGACCCAGTTGCCCACCCACTCCTGCCTCTGGGGTTGTCATTTCGGGGCAAACACCATCTGTGACCACTGACAACCCCTGGCCAGAGAGGCAGAGGGGCACCAGCTTCAGTGCCACCGAAGTTGGTGTCCTGGTGGAGCAAGTCCTGGGGCAGTATGATGCCCTCTTTGGAAGTTCCCGCGCCGACAAGGAAGGACGGACTCGGATCTGGACTGACGTCGTGACTGCCATCAACGCGGAGGGGGTGGCAGTCCGGGACTTACAACATGTCAGGAAGCGCTGGGAGGACTACAGGTCCAGGACCCTGAACAAGGCCCGGCGCCTCTTGAAGGCAGCGGATGCCAAGGGGCGCCGGGGCCACTTGTCGGAAGAACAGATGGGGGTCCTGGAACGCATATCCCCAGCGCTCCACGTCCAGGCCCTAGAGAAGCAGACCCGTCTGGAGTCGAGCGGTGAGTGTACATGCATCCTGATTGTGAGCAGTGCGTGTGGTGATTATTCGGTAGTGTGCAGGTTGCACATCTGTTAGTATGGGGTCGAGTTTGGGTGGCGGTGTACAGGGCCGTGGGGCTGACACATGCGAGGGCTGTAATGTGTGAGACATGGATGGTGCTTGTGTGTGTAGGCTTGCATGGCAAATGCAGTTGTCCGTGCACACATGTTTGTATGAATGTGTATGTAAGTAGACATGTCCGTGATGTCACGCATGTATGTTGTTTTCGGCTGCATGCATGAGCACTGTGTACATGTGCATGTGTGTGTATTTGACAAGGGTGCAACAGTGATGCAACATGGATGCATGTGACAGCGGTATGTGGAAGCCTGATTGGCAGATGTGACATGGATGGCCGTCTGAACAGTGCGACACTTGGCAGAGGTGTACACATGCATGCAAGTGTGGTGGTGTGTGTACATGTGTGGTGCACTTCCTGTGTTGCATGTGATGTCTGGCTCCCCTTTGGCTGCTGATGCTGTTGTATGTGTATGGATGGTGCTGGCAGTTGCGATATGGCTGTGGTATGGCTCATGTGTGAGAGTTGCAATGAAATGTGTGTTGGGGATTGTAATGACATGTCTGAGGTTTGCCAATGCCACTCATGTACAACTGTCATATTTGTATGTGTCCATTGTACAGTGCCCTGATGCCTGTGTTTTGTTTCTCCCTGTCTGCAGCGTCAACTGATGAAGAGGGCGGAGAAGGTGCTGTGGAGCACAGCGGCGGGGATCCGACCGCCAGCCGGAGACGCAAGGCCCGGCTCCCCTCCCGTGTTGTCATCTCGTCGGGGAGTGAGGAGTCCGGTGCCACGTCCCAGGCCGCAGCTGCCGGGGGGAGGTCCAAGAGGCGGAGGTTGGAGTTGGACTCCTCGGCAGCAGAAGGGGCAGCTGGGACCCCACAGGGCCCAACAGGGGAAGATGGCACGGAGTCATCCAGGTTGGTGGGGGGTTTGGTGGAGGAGGAGGCCGTGCAAGCACCAGAGACGGGGTCTGGAGGTAGGGATCCCACTGGTGCTAGTGGTGCAGTGCAGGACCAGGGACAGGAGGCAGCACAGGCCGCCGCGGAGGTGCCTGTGTGCAATCCTGTCCCCGATCCTGTCCCTGCATCATCTTGCACCAGCAGGGATGCCTACGTCCAGACCCGTTTTCAGGCAGGCGATGAGCTGACGTCAACTGGCCTTCCTCTGCCTGCGGACGTGGCCATCCAGGTCCGGGTTGAGCCTCTCCTGGCTGGTGTGGCGTTGCGTCAACGGGCCATGCGAGGTGACCTGCAGTCTTTTCATGGAGAGACTGCACGTCATCTCGAATGGCTCGTTGTCCACGTCAGCCTGCTGGGACAGGTCACCCAGGCCGGATTCATCCGTCTGATGGGGCTTGCTCCGACCCCCTCCTCAACTGGACCCCCTACGCGCCAGTCATCCTCTGTGCCATCTTCCCACCCATCAGTCACCTGGGTGCCCTGTGGAGCTGCCTCTGACGGTGCGGCCAGGCTGGTGGAGGAGGCATCCCTGCCACAGTCGGGAGTCGGAGGTCCAGCAGGGGTGGCCACATCAACAACTGCACCCCAGCCGGCGGAGGATGTGCAGGCAGCAGGAGGCAGTGCACGGGCAGAGGCAGAGCAGCAGCAGCAACATGGTGGGAGACATGAAGGCTCGGGGCTTTCGACATCGGAGGGGCAGGCATCGGCCGGAGGGCAGGGCGACCCAGGACAGAGAGTGTCTTCCGTGTGGCAGCGGTTGGGCCAAGCCATAGGTGCGGAGCGGCGGCGGGCGGAAGAGGCGCGGCTCACAATGGTCAGGGCGGAGAACTCCATGCGGAGGGCCCTGAGGCGGGCCGAGTGCCTCGAGGCAATCCGCAGGGGGTTGGAGGAGGACACGGCGTTGTCCCTGCGGACCCTCGGGGCCATGGAACTGGACCGCCTCCGGGACATCCAACAGGAGTTCGATGATGCCCTGGCCCGGGACACCACGGAGTGAGCCACTGGACTTGCCCGCCGCCTTTGTATATAGTTCTTTAGTTTTAGGTTTCCTTTGTTTCTTATTATGATTTGGAGTCGACGGACACTGCTCCACTTTTTGTATATAGTTGATTTTTAGTTAGGTTTTTTAGTAGGTTTCCTTTGTTCAGTTGGGCTCATGGACCCTTGTTAGTTTTTTACATAGTTCTTTATTGCATAGAGATTTTTTTACATTTGACTTTGGACGACATTTTTTTGGATTCTGATTTGCAGTTTTTTTTTTTAATACGGACATGCTGCTTATTTTTTCTCATTCCCATTGTAGTTTGTTTCCTTTCTTTAGCATTCTTTATTTTTTTCAATACATTTTTGTTTTCATACTTCACTGTGTGGTATCATCTCATTGGTTTCATGCATGTCATGTTGGGTGTTTTCCCATTCAATTGCAACCATTGTGTGTGATGGACATGGGTTCATTAGCTTCATGAACATTGGGGGTCTAACATGTAATTTCCATTTCCATGTGGGTGAATGGGTTACTTGGTAGGGCTTTTTGCCTGTGGAGGCTGACCATTACGCACATGATTGGGGATTGTGAGGACCTGGTGGAGGGTGCCCCGCAATGCTGGGGGGTGGGGGTGGTGGGAGACATGAGTGGGGGCCTGGTGGGGGCTGCCCATGGTGGCTGGGGGGTGGGGGTGGTGGGAGACATGAGTGGGGGCCTGGTGGAGGCTGCCCCTGCACTGCTGGGGGGTGGGGGTGGTGGGAGACATGAGTGTGGGCCTGGTGGGTGCTGCCCATGGTGGCAGGGGGGTGGGGGTGGTGGGAGACATGAGTGGGGGCCTGGTGGAGGCTGCCCCTGGTGGCTGGGGGGTGGGGGTGGTGGGAGACATGAGTGGGGGCCTGGTGGAGGCTGCCCCTGCACTGCTGGGGGATGGGGGTGGTGGGAGACATGAGTGGGGGCCTGGTGGAGGCTGCCCCTGCACTGCTGGGGGGTGGGGGTGGTGGGAGACATGAGTGGGGGCCTGGTGGGGGCTGCCCATGGTGGCAGGGGGGTAGGGGTGGTGGGAGACATGAGTGGGGGCCTGGTGGAGGCTGCCCCTGCACTGCTGGGGGGTGGGGTGGTGGTAGACATGAGTGGGGGCCTGGTGGTGGGTGCCCCTGCAATGCTGGGAGGGTGGGGGTGGTGGGAGACATGAGTGGGGGCCTGGTGGAGGCTGCCCCTGCACTGCTGGGGGTGGGGGTGGTGGTAGACCTGAGTGGGGGCCTGGTGGAGGGTGCCCCTGCACTGCTGGGGGGTGGGGGTGGTGGGAGACATGAGTGGGGGCCTGGTGGGGGCTGCCCATGGTGGCTGGGGGGTGGGGGTGGTGGGAGACATGAGTGGGGGCCTGGTGGAGGCTGCCCCTGCACTGCTGGGGGGTGGGGGTGGTGGGAGACATGAGTGGGGGCCTGGTGGAGGCTGCCCCTGCACTGCTGGGGGGTGGGGGGGTGGGAGACATGATTGGGGCCTGGTGGGGGCTGCCCATGGTGGCTGGGGGGTGGGGGTGGTGGGAGACATGAGTGGGGGCCTGGTGGAGGCTGCCCCTGCATTGCTGGGGGGTGGGGGTGGTGGGAGACATGAGTGGGGGCCTGGTGGAGGCTGCCCCTGCACTGCTGGGGGGTGGGGGGGTGAGAGACATGAGTGGGGGCCTGGTGGGGGCTGCCCATGGTGGCTGGGGGGTGGGGTGGTGGGAGACATGAGTGGGGGCCTGGTGGAGGCTGCCCCTGCACTGCTGGGGGGTGGGGGTGGTGGGAGACATGAGTGGGGGCCTGGTGGAGGCTGCCCCTGCACTGCTGGGGGGTGGGGGTGGTGGGAGACATGCGTGGGGGCCTGGTGGAGGCTGCCCCTGCACTGCTGGGGCGTGGGGGGGTGGGAGACATGAGTGGGGGCCTGGTGGGGGCTGCCCATGGTGGCTGGGGGGTGGGGGTGGTGGGAGACATGAGTGGGAGCCTGGTGGAGGCTGCCCCTGCACTGCTGGGGGGTGGGGGTGGTGGGAGACATGAGTGGGGGCCTGGTGGAGGCTGTCCCTGCACTGCTGGGTGGTGGGGGTGGTGGTAGACATGGTGGGGGCCTGGTGGAGGGTGCCCCTGCACTGCTGGGGGGTGGGGGTGGTGGGAGACATGAGTGGGGGCCTGGTGGGGGCTGCCCATGGTGGCTGGGGGGTGGGGGTGGTGGGAGACATGAGTGGGGGCCTGGTGGAGTCTGCCCCTGCACTGCTGGGGGGTGAGGGTGGTGGGAGACATGAGTGGGGGCCTGGTGGAGGCTGCCCATGGTGGCTGGGCGGTGGGGGTGGTGGGAGACATGAGTGGGGGCCTGGTGGAGGCTGCCCCTGCACTGCTGGGGGGTGGGGGTGGTGGGAGACATGAGTGGGAGCCTGGTGGAGGCTGCCCCTGCACTGCTGGGGGGTGGGGGGGTGGGAGACATGAGTGGGGGCCTGGTGGGGGCTGCCCATGGTGGCAGGGGGGTGGGGGTGGTGGGAGACATGAGTGGGGGCCTGGTGGAGGGTGCCCCTGGTGGCTGGGGGGTGGGGGGGTGGGAGACGTGATTGGGGGCCTGGTGGAGGGTGCCCCTGCACTGCTGGGGGGTGGGGGTGGTGGGAGACATGAGTGGGGGCCTGGTGGGGGCTGCCCATGGTGGCTGGGGGGTGGGGGTGGTGGGAGACATGAGTGGGGCCTGGTGGAGGCTGCCTCTGCACTGCTGGGGGGTGGCGGTGGTGGGAGACATGGGTGGGGGCCTGGTGGAGGGTGCCCCTGGTGGCTGGGGGGTGGGGGTGGTGGGAGACATGGGTGGGGGCCTGGTGGAGGCTGCCCCTGGTGGCTGGGGGGTGGGGGTGGTGGGAGACATGAGTGGGGGCCTGGTGGAGGCTGCCCCTGCACTGCTGGGGGGTGGGGGTGGTGGTAGACATGAGTGGGGGCCTGGTGGAGGATGCCCCTGCACTGCTGGGGGGTGGGGGTGGTGGGAGACATGAGTGGGGGCCTGGTGGGGGCTGCCCATGGTGGCTGGGGGGTGGGGGTGGTGGGAGACATGAGTGGGGGCCTGGTGGAGGCTGCCCCTGCACTGCTGGGGGGTGGAGGTGGTGGGAGACATGAGTGGGGGCCTGGTGGGTGCTGCCCATGGTGGCAGGGGGGTGGGGGTGGTGGGAGACATGAGTGGGGGCCTGGTGGAGGCTGCCCCTGCACTGCTGGGGGGTGGGGGTGGTGGGAGACATGAGTGGGGGCCTGGTGGAGGCTGCCCCTGCACTGCTGGGGGGTGGGGGGGTGGGAGACATGATTGGGGGCCTGGTGGAGGCTGTCCCTGCACTGCTGGGTGGTGGGGGTGGTGGTAGACATGGTGGGGGCCTGGTGGAGGGTGCCCCTGCACTGCTGGGGGGTGGGGGTGGTGGGAGACATGAGTGGGGGCCTGGTGGGGGCTGCCCATGGTGGCTGGGGGGTGGGGGTGGTGGGAGACATGAGTGGGGGCCTGGTGGAGTCTGCCCCTGCACTGCTGGGGGGTGAGGGTGGTGGGAGACATGAGTGGGGGCCTGGTGGAGGCTGCCCATGGTGGCTGGGCGGTGGGGGTGGTGGGAGACATGAGTGGGGGCCTGGTGGAGGCTGCCCCTGCACTGCTGGGGCGTGGGGGGGTGGGAGACATGAGTGGGGGCCTGGTGGGGGCTGCCCATGGTGGCTGGGGGGTGGGGGTGGTGGGAGACATGAGTGGGAGCCTGGTGGAGGCTGCCCCTGCACTGCTGGGGGGTGGATGTGGTGGGAGACATGAGTGGGGGCCTGGTGGAGGCTGTCCCTGCACTGCTGGGTGGTGGGGGTGGTGGTAGACATGGTGGGGGCCTGGTGGAGGGTGCCCCTGCACTGCTGGGGGGTGGGGGTGGTGTGAGACATGAGTGGGGGCCTGGTGGGGGCTGCCCATGGTGGCTGGGGGGTGGGGGTGGTGGGAGACATGAGTGGGGGCCTGGTGGAGTCTGCCCCTGCACTGCTGGGGGGTGAGGGTGGTGGGAGACATGAGTGGGGGCCTGGTGGAGGCTGCCCATGGTGGCTGGGCGGTGGGGGTGGTGGGAGACATGAGTGGGGGCCTGGTGGAGGCTGCCCCTGCACTGCTGGGGGGTGGGGGTGGTGGGAGACATGAGTGGGAGCCTGGTGGAGGCTGCCCCTGCACTGCTGGGGGGTGGGGGGGTGGGAGACATGAGTGGGGGCCTGGTGGGGGCTGCCCATGGTGGCAGGGGGGTGGGGGTGGTGGGAGACATGAGTGGGGGCCTGTTGGAGGGTGCCCCTGGTGGCTGGGGGGTGGGGGGGTGGGAGACGTGATTGGGGGCCTGGTGGAGGGTGCCCCTGCACTGCTGGGGGGTGGGGGTGGTGGGAGACATGAGTGGGGGCCTGGTGGGGGCTGCCCATGGTGGCTGGGGGGTGGGGGTGGTGGGAGACATGAGTGGGGCCTGGTGGAGGCTGCCTCTGCACTGCTGGGGGGTGGCGGTGGTGGGAGACATGGGTGGGGGCCTGGTGGAGGGTGCCCCTGGTGGCTGGGGGGTGGGGGTGGTGGGAGACATGGGTGGGGGCCTGGTGGAGGCTGCCCCTGGTGGCTGGGGGGTGGGGGTGGTGGGAGACATGAGTGGGGGCCTGGTGGAGGCTGCCCCTGCACTGCTGGGGGGTGGGGGTGGTGGTAGACATGAGTGGGGGCCTGGTGGAGGGTGCCCCTGCACTGCTGGGGGGTGGGGGTGGTGGGAGACATGAGTGGGGGCCTGGTGGGGGCTGCCCATGGTGGCTGGGGGGTGGGGGTGGTGGGAGACATGAGTGGGGGCCTGGTGGAGGCTGCCCCTGCACTGCTGGGGGGTGGGGGTGGTGGGAGACATGAGTGGGGGCCTGGTGGGTGCTGCCCATGGTGGCAGGGGGGTGGGGGTGGTGGGAGACATGAGTGGGGGCCTGGTGGAGGCTGCCCCTGCACTGCTGGGGGGTGGGGGTGGTGGGAGACATGAGTGGGGGCCTGGTGGAGGCTGCCCCTGCACTGCTGGAGGGTGGGGGTGGTGGGAGACATGAGTGGGGGCCTGGTGGAGGGTGCCCCACAATGCTGGGGGGTGGGGGTGCAGGGGTACATGAGTTGGACATGGGTGGGGGCCTGCTGGCAGGTGCCCCACGGTGCAGGGGGGTGTGGTGGTGGGAAACATGAGTTGGACATGAGTGGGGGCCTGCTGGCAGGTGCCCCACAGTGCTGGGGGTGGGGGTGGTGGGAGACATGCATTGTTGATCAGTAGTGCAAGGTGACATGTGGGTTGGCTGGGGGGCATGCCCATGGTGGATGGGCTGCCTGCGGGACATGAGCAGGGGTGCAGGGTAGTCCCCCGTGGTGTGGGCTGCCTGCAGGGGCCGTGGAGGTTGTGGAGCGTACACCTGGGAGGACCCACATGGCCAATTCACGTGTAGTACTCCCCAGAACCCCTGAAATACACATTCCCTGCTGAAATCGCGTGTGCAACTTCCCGCGCACCCCTGAAATACACGTACCCTGCTCGCACTGGGACAATCGCGTGTGGAACTTCCCGCGCACCCCTGAAATACACATACCCTGCTCGCACTGGGACAATCACGTGTGGAACTTCCCGCGCACCCCTGAAATACACGTACCCTGCTCGCACTGGGACAATCGCGTGTGGAACTTCCCGCGCACCCCTGAAATACACGTACCCTGCTGAAATTGCGTGTGGAACTTCCCGCGCACCCCTGAAATACACGCACCCTGCTGAAATCGCGTGTGGAACTTCCCGCGCACCCCTGAAATACACGTACCCTGCTGGAATCGCGTGTGGAACTTCCCGCGCACCCCTGAAATACACGTACCCTTCTTGCACGGGGTCAGTCGCGTGTGGAACTTCCCGCGCACCCCTGCAATACACGTTCCCCGCTTGGCGTTTGCTGTTTGCCAGCCCGCTGAACTGGTCCAGGGTTAGCGCAGCCCTTTGCGATGATTTAGCGATTTTGATGGCTTTTCCTTGCGCGAGGGCGTTCTTGGGGGCGTTACTGGCGCTGCTGCAGGGTCGCTGCGATTCTCTGCGCCACGGCTGGTTTGGAAGCCTGAAATCCATGAATACGCTGTGCGCGGAAATCGGTTTTAGCGCACGTGCCTGGCGCAGTCAATCGCACGCGGACACTCTGCGCCAGCCCCTTGCGACACTTTTCTGCGAAATTCTATGAATTACCCTGAAAGTGTATGTGTTTGGTAATTTGGAGCCACAGTTTTGCCTGTATTGATCAAAGTGAATAAATACTAGCTTTCAAGAAAGCTGACACTTGCAAAGACATATAGTTTTGAAGTTCAAACTAAGTTGACAATTTTCCATGTTACACGTACAATGAAAATACTCTCTTTGTGGTTTTTTTTAACTGGTAATGGCAACCTAAAAAAATTGTCGGCCTAATTCAATCCTGTCCATTGTTTCCATGTAGAATATAAAAATACAAGTTGTACAGTTTATTATATTTGCATTTCACATAGAAATGCAGAAGCTCATTTGTGTTAACTAATTTCATTTTCAGTAAAGCATGTGGTCTTCTTCTGTTTAAAATTAATTACATGCTATATGAGTCTAAAGACGTCTTCATTATTTATTTGAAAGCATTATATACAATATAATTATAGCTAACAGTGTTTGCAGGGGGTGCATGTGGTTGTAGATTGTTATCTCTCCACTGCCTGGGAGTTCCATAAAAGGATGTGAGCCATGACCAGTTCTGGCAAGTATGGCTAGTAGGTCTAGAATTGAAAGACATCCTGACACTTTGCCCCGGAAGAAGTCCACAGATTTTTAACGCGACAAGCACCACTTATTGGCTAGCCACCAAAAGGAGGGAAGGGATGCAGCCCAGTAATTCTCTTTGGGGACAATGGCCCTTATCTGAATTACTTATAAATCGAGAGTCCTCTTTTTCTGCTTTAATCGATAGACAGAGGACATATATGCCCAAAGATGGAAAGAAAAGGGGCCTGATGAAGAGTTTGAAAGACCTGCTGAGACCTCTTTATGATCAAACTGCATGAACGAGGATTATCTACCATTCTGGGTAAGATGAGGAATGGTGCTTCTGATTCAATCCATTGAACAGTTCACAATGACAGCTTGCAGGAGACCCAGATGCAACCTTTGTCCTTCTGAAAGATGTTCAGCATGTTGGGGCATGCCTCATCACAGGGCTAAGGAATTTTAACCACATCCCCCCCCTACTTAAGAAGCTGCAATGGCTACCCCTTCAAGCACACACCATGTACAAAGCAGTCACAACCAGAACCCCACTCTTCCTCACCAAGAAAGTAATTATCTTTAGAGGTCAGCACACCACTAGAAGCCAACACATCACCAGGCTGGAAACAGAGCACTTCAAGATGAGCAAAAATTACATGAAACAGGCTGCTTTCTGCTATGCACCCTGCCTGTGGAACAAGCTACTAACATGATATGCATGGCCTTCTCCATCATACAGGCCCTACTCACCAAAGAACATCTTGCTAATCCCTGCTCACTGCACTCATCCATAATACTCCCCCTCTGGAGTTCCCCCCTCTCCTACCCTCCATATCCATCCTAACTTCTCAGATACTCCCATGCCCTTAATGTTACCCGCATAGGTGTGCCACTATGTACACTGTTATGTTACATTCAAGCTAGGTTTGTGGTTTATACATCCCATACATACATTCATAGGTGCAAGCATTTTAGCAGAGCCATGTGTGTTCTTTGTGAGAGGATTGGGCACTCAATGTGAGCAAATGTGGAGCAGGGGGTGGGGGGGAGACAGCTTGACTCCAATCTGGGTACATAGGTTCCATGGCCCTGTTTGCCTTCCTTGCTCACTGTGCCCTGGAATGTTTTCTGTGCTTTTCTTCTCAGCAGCTGTTGAAGACATCTTCGAAGTCTGAGCTGCATTGTAAAGGTGCTCTTGACAATAAATAGCTTGAGACAAAAATACCACCTTAAAATCACAAAACCTACTATATTGACGGAGGAGTGTCTTATGCAGCCTTGAAGGGTGTTGGCTCAATGAACGGATGAGGCTAACATAGGTTTATTTCATTGAGCTGTTGATGCACTGCTGATTGGTGTTATTGAAAGACTTGCACTTTGGTCCTACCCTTCAAATAGTAGCCATTTGGTGTGTAGGTATTCAGGTGGGGGCACAGTTGACCTTGGATACTGATAAAACATAGAGAAATGCAACAGAAAAAAAAAATGAAGCCTGGAAAATGTACAGATTTTTTTAAAGCACTTCGCTTTTTTGTCTGGGATTGGTACCGACTGCACTGTGCATCTTTGCCATCTTCGGGCACAACACCATCAGTTCATTCTGCAAAGTATGAGGAGTGCCACTTTTAGCAGCACAGAAGCACTCCAGTAGAGTGACCTTACGAGAAAGAAGCACGCCCGCTTTACTCTTCTACAACACCTCGGAGTATCCGTAGGGGACCTTCAGTACATAGACCACAACATATCAGCGGAAAAAGACACTTGCACTGCTTAACACTGGGGGCACAACTGCAATACAGCAATCTATCTATGTTGACAATCACAATGAAGTTGCTGAAAGGTTGCTATGCCAGGTAGAGCTTCAACACACATATGCCAAAGGGGCAAACACTCAATCACTTTTGGTGTGACCCCTAAACCAATTCTCATGCAATAACTGGCACCTGTCCCTGAACTGCCACATTTTACAGGTACACCATGTGTGGATCTTTCATAATCGGAATAACAGTTGATAAACTTGGGGGAGGTGAACACGCATTATCATGCTATCTTGACATCACGTTAACTATGGAAGATACCAGACCTTGTACATTATTTTGTAAGCAGTTCTTTGGTTGATGAATGATTTGGTGCAGTTAAATTCTGAGTACACTTTTTTTAAATCTATTTTTACATAACACTGGTATGCAAACCGATTCTTATTGGGACCAAGTGACTTCCTGTATCAATGATCATTTTATCCCTGTTTCGCTGTCAGCATTTGGTGACGATGTGGCAGATGCTATGGGCTTGACTATGACTTCCGCAGCGTGGTAAAAAGTGGTGGTAAAGTAGTATAATAAATTTACCACCAATTTACAGCACCACCAATTTCTGATTTTTAAATACAGTTAATTTGTTCTTCCAGAAAAGAGCAGAGCTCTGAGTGAATTCAGTCTTAAGATGGTCACATCTTGGTTGTCTGCTCTTGAACATTTGCGGCTAGCCTAGCCGAGAGTATGCATTCTGTTTTCAATATTATTTAACTTACCCCTCTTTATCAAAGCCAATCTAGCACTCTCTCTCTCTTTGACCCCTCTATCTCACACTCTGTCTCTCTCTATCATGCTATCTATTCTGCACTATCACTTCCCCTTTAGCTCTCTTTACCATCTATCTCTCTCGCTCTCCTCACTCTGTAGGCCTCATTATGAGTGTAGCAGTATTTTGGCAGTAGATCTGTTGAAATACCACCAAACTCGATTATCGCGACTGCCAATTGGTCCTGTGGATTTACTGTGGGATTACAAGTGGTGGCAGGGCAGTGTTATTGCAGCTTCTGGTGGAATTTGGGCTAATTCCACCACATTTTTTGTTTAGGAAAAGTGGAGGATTTCCTCCAGTATTTTGTTGGAGGTAAATCCTCAATTTTCCCACCATAAATTGGAATTTCAACAGTGTGTCAAAAACGGCAGTAATTTCATTACTGCTAAAAAAGTGACAGTAACGGAATTACTTTTCATTTTTGTATTGCATTACCGAACACATAACTCGTTCTCTTTCTATGTGGATGAGAGTTGTGAAGTTAGGTACGCAATTGCTAGAGCCACCTTAGCCATTGTTTACCATTTTGTGACCATAGAAAAATCTTGTAGGAGTGTTGGTAGCTATTAAAGACGAGGGCCCTCATTACAACACCGGCGGTAACCAATGGCGCTATTAGCACCATGGTTGCTGCAGGTATTGTAATGAGTCCGCCATGGTGCAATGAGGAATTACCACCCCATTCCAAAGTTGGCGGGGCGGTAATTCCCCATGCACCATTGGCCCTTCCCCATTCCCATATTTGCCCCATAAGGCTTAATGGGAATGGGGAATGCGGTAATTACGGTATCGCAAATTGCTGTACCGTAATTACCTTCAAGGTCCCTTTGCGGGTCCCTACTTTAACGGCTGGTCCAGACCAGCCGTTAAGGTCGGGAGCCGCAAAGGGACCTCGTAATTAGGCGCTAAGGGGTTAACGGCGCCGCAGCCTTTTACGGCGCCGTTAACCCCTTAACGCCAGGGTCGTAATGAGGTCCAAGGTCATTATTTAATTGCACTAATAGTGCAAACTTGCTCTTCTTAAAATGCAACGTGTTTATTTCTAATGATTTCCATTGTACATTGCTGGCATAATGACGTTTCACTTGACTTACTGAGAAAACAACATTATACAAATCTAGAAAACCAATGTTCATGAATTTCCAATAGACGATTATCAGGCTTGTCGTCAAGATACCCAAATAAGTCACAAATTCAGATTTCCTAACCACCTCATTATGCCATTCCAAACCAATTATGCGTATTTATGGTTGGTAATGGTACACTGGTATTGTGTTGTTGTTGTTTGCAATATCTCTATGTTAAAGAGCGAAGGCACACATACCACCATCTTGTGGTCCAGACAGTGTTGTGTAAAATCACAGAATAGCTTGAGAACATAAGAATCACCACAGATCCTTATTTCTGACAAAAATATACCTTGTAAAAGGATTGTATGTTTAATCACAAAGTAAATAACGCACATTGGGCTAGGTATTCATTTAATGTTTCACAACCCTCAGCCTCACATTAAAATGTTTGTAACATTGAAGCACACATGCTGATAAGAACAGCCACTGATTTGTAATGTCAGGATAAGATGGCCATTGACATAAACTACTCCTTTCTGGTCTTCGGCTGAACAGCCCTATGCAAAATTATAGCTGGCATTCATGGTGGGTATGGTTGTGCATATGCACAGTTCACAATATACATATACCCGAAGAATTAATAATAGGATTATGACCTTCATTATGGGTCTGGCGGAAACCATGCTGGTACAACCGGCAGGTAGCCGCCGGACCCATAATGATTTACCACCGCCTGACTTGCCGGAAACACCGGGATATTATAACCCTGGCGTTATGGGAAGTCAGGCTCCGGTAAATTGTTAATCCCCATTCCCATTTGAGTGCCATAGGACTCAATGGGAATGCGGACCACTGAAGTACTGGCACCATTATTAACGGTGCCAGTGCTTTGGTGATGGTCTGCGGGCGGGTGCTGTTTCCACCCGCCAGGTCTGACCATGGCAGATGGAATGGCACCAGCCTGCAGGCCCATAGTTTGCCGGTACAGAAACAGCGTTGCTGGTAAGCTTACGGGGACCTTTGTTTCTGGACCGGCAAACTTGTAATGAGGGCCAATGTCTATCTTTTAGAATTATTGTTTTCAAATACTGCAAAATTATTAAAAAATGTGATTTTGATGTTTGCCCATAATACAGCAAGTCACACGATGGAAAATCAGTGGACATTGTTGCATATGGCTCTGTTTTTTTTATTTTATTTTTGGTTATTATATGGTTATTACCACCAATGATGTTGTTTACCAGACCAATAGATATACTGAGCATAATCTCACAGTCGGCTAGGACTCCATCATTGATGATCAGTGGCAGAGGCACACCATCTAGGGGAGAGCAGGAGCAGCAGATGTTAGAGGTGCCACCCACTACTCTGGACTGACAATCTGGAATTTCACCATCGAAAATAGCACTGAGCCGTAGCCTCTTTAGTACACCAGAGCTTGTGCTCCCCAGACTCCAAAGATCTGACCATCATCGAGGAATTCCTGGACTCGCAAGACAAATTCATGGTGGGAATCGACATCAATGTTCAGCATGGTAGCCTGCCATTCCATTGACAATAGAGGAGTAGCAACTCAACCCAGAGGTATGCATGTTCCTCTGCCAGCCTGCACACCCAAATCAAAGGCATGGGAATGCTGAACACCATTGAGATGAAGTAGAGCTGCCCATTAATGCAAAAGTGGGCAAATGGAGCAACAGTGTCAGTACTCCCTATAACGGTGAACACCATCAGCACAGTGCCATGCAGCATGACATCCACTGGCAGTACAGCACCCTAGGCACAATTATCACCAGCAACATGTTGACTCTCCACATGTATGCCACTGGTAGCATAATATGCCCAAGCATGACCACCAGCAGCAGCACAATGTGCCCTCAGCATAGCACCACTGGCATTACAACATGCCCCAGCACAAACAACACTGCTAGAGTGATTATGGCAGTTCCATCACTATCAGAAAGTAAATAATTCACACTTTGTGATGGAGTGATGAGAAATGATGTCACCATGCTCAACTACAACCTTTGTGTTTGGTCTGGGGATTCACAATAACTAGTTGTCACTTGGTGCTGTTGCCGTAGGAATCCATCTGTCATGTGTAGGGAGAGGGGGCCCTGAAATTCAGCTGAGGATCAGAATTTTATCTAAGGCTCCATATTTCAACAGAGATGAAAATTAACCCCTTTAGTGAGCAAGGGTGTCAGACTCAGATGTGAGACGCTGTGCTGAATCTAGCATATGTCAGTAAAATGAATGTTCAAAACAAATACAAGCTAAAAGATTAATTCAAATTTTATACTGTACAGCATAATGTTATCATTTTGCTCCATATTACAGTTATGGACTAAATTTCAATGAAGCATAAAAACTAACAATTACTAATCCCTAACCAATAACATATCCGCTACTAACATTCAGGGCAGGTCAGTCCATGACTCTTTTGTACAAACGTTGGTGCACATTGATAAACTGAATGTGCAATGCATTTGGGCTGTGGAAAGTTAATTTGAAATGCAGGAAAATGAACGTGGACATGTGAAGCATGAATATGTACAAGATTTGTGAGGCGATCTGTTCAAACTAGATCCGTTGTTCATTTGTAAAAAAGGAAAGAACAGTGCAAAGTAATTTAACACTTTCATCTGTTTGCTGCCATTATAAGCAGCCAGGCTAATCACGAGTTTCTAGACCAATCCTGTGATTTAGCTTGCCAAAGGGAGGTGGTTCTGATGGATGTGTGACATCACTTTTAGAGGCAGGCATTTTTACATTGTGTGTAAATAAACATATGTCCATGGGAGGTCTCAGACAGAAGGTTTTAACTAGGGCTGTCGCTGGTTGGCTCTCTCTCGGGCAGAGGTAATTTCTAACTGACGCTGGAAGAAGTGTGCAGCATTCCTTGGAAGGCAGGCAAGCTGGAGAAGAGACTTTGTGGAGTCTTTCAAGCAGACGGGGAAGAGAGATTCTCACCGGCTGGGTGGAGAGCAGAATCCAAAACATCGCTGTATCGGAGGCTCCCAGAATAAAACATTATTCTTGGTGAGTGTCTAGTGAAGTGCGGAGCAAGCTGAATGTATGACTTGTTACAAGGATGTGTTACATGTAGTTTTAGGTTGGTGAATATTGTCATAAGTTGGCAAGTGTGGGTAATTCATTTTTAGGGCTGCACAGGGCATTCTTAAACGTGGACAACTTTCATGTTTTTTCCATCATTCATGCAACAACTTCAGATGTAACAGAAGATTATACTCTGGCAAGATTAGTTGAGAATTTCAATGACAATTTTAGCAGAATTATGGGCATTTATTAAAAAAAAAAAGGGGGGGTTGTAGCCAGTTATGACAAAAGCTATTTACCGTGAGGGAATTTTTCATTAAGAGATCCTGATACTTCTGAATGTTTCATTTTTGGTTTTGCGTCACAGATGTAAAATGCAATGAGAGAATACTTTGCTTTATTTGTTTGCATAATTTGAATCTTCTATAAAGAACAGAAGTGAGAAAGTTGAATTTATCTCAGAGTGCTTATTAAGTGTCCTGGTTTTTTTTGTTAACACAGATAACTGTGAATGACAAATGGTAAACTTATTTTACCACTGGCGGTAATTCACTTTATCACATGTGGTAAAATACAAAATAAACTAGTCTCTGTGAGTTGGATCCTTTTCAGGGGTTGTTGTGTGAATGACAGTATTCAGTTTACATGGTAAGTGTGTTCTGAGATACCGACAAAAGGGCATAACATGGTATGGTAAATAAAATATTGCAATGACCCCAGTATAAGGATAATTATCAGATAGTCCTCTGTATTTAGGGCTCACCAAAATACCACAAAAATACTCCAACAAACACTTAAAAAATCCCACCAAAATACTGCCTACACATGCAACTATGTTATTAAATGAGGATCTGTGACCCCATCCCATCACGACAACCATAAACCACACCACCATCCCCCATGCAGTGACTACCAAGAGCACCACCAGCCCCAGGATAATGCCTACCAGAAGCACAGTAACCACCATCACCTGCATGGTGGCACCAGCATGACATCGACAACCCACTCCAGCATGCCACCAACCCATTAGGATGACTTGAATCTCTAGCACCAGCACTCAATGTGCCTCAGCCTGTGCCCCTCTGGTGATGATGGCCTGTTTGTCCACAGACTGCCTCATCTCTGCTCGGCTTTGCCCTGCAGTGGCTCATGAGTGCCAGCATCTGAGACCTGCCAGACTTTATTTCGCTTCCTTTTGCTTACTTGCTGGTTCTGCATGTTACTGCTCGGGTGAAAGGAGACATTGCTTGGTACAATAACCATTATGCTCAGGGAATATAAGGGAATACACCTAGAAGCACCACCCAGACCACTAGAGATACTCAGCAGGCCAGAAGAGTTTAAGCCAACAGGTAGAAGCTCTAAGATTTGAGTTATTTCTCCCAGACTTGCGCTCACTCTTTTTCATCCACTCCATTTTTCATCCACTCCCTTTGTCTCCAGCATCAACCTCTTTTTCTTTTAAACTAGAGTGCCCCTGATAGGAAAGATGATGATCGGGTCAACTGTGGTGGCAGCATAAATAGGGTGGCATTCCAGCTTAAATGTGGGGTATGAAGTTTTTCTGTCGCCTGAAGGTGAGACCATATGTTCCTAGTGTGCTTGACCATATCATTAAATGACTGGTCTTTTGTGAATCATGTCACAGCCTTGTGAATGACATGGATATAGCGTGCTGTGTGTGACAAGCCATCCTGGTTCTGATCTACCACAGGATTGCTGCCATTTGCCACCATGACAAACCCTATTCTTAGTGCCTCAGCAACAAGCCTATCCCTGATCATTGCTTCAAGTGTGGCATGAGCATCTGATGCATTGTGAATCAGCTATTTAAAGCTCTGCAAACAGAGCATTCCTTCTCAGTGTGTTCTGGTTGATATTTGTCCATTGTTTGCCACAAAAAGAAATACTAAGTTTGAAGTTACTGTCACTCAGTTAGTGTGTTGCACAGTTGTCCACATAACCATTTTTTTTTTTAATTTTTTTTACTTGTGTACAAGCAATAAGATTTGTACACGATCTGAGAAAGGGTCTGAAGAAAGGCAGAAAGAGACAGAGAAAGAGAGAAGAGGAGTCAACAGCAGCACAGGATTGAAGGATCCAAATTGAGTAAAAGAAATCAAGTCATCAAATCATAACATTTGGAATTTAACTGTTTCGTGTTTCTATGCAGTCCGACAAGTCGAAAAGGGTGGAAGTAAACTTAAGTGGCGGAAGAAAAGAAAAGAAAAGCAGAAGTCAAGAAGATGAATCCTCCACCATGGTTTGGCAGAGTTTTATCTTATTCAAAGCCATTTCCAAAAGCTTAGTGGTCGCTATAGTCCATCGCGTTTGCTCGCCTGAAATTAGGTGATTCCACCATGTATCCTCTTCGAAGAGTGTAGAGCCTGCGAAAAGTGGCATCAGGTAAGCGGCTCTTTCCTGTCTCATTTGTGGACACCCCATCAGGAGGTGCCTTAGAGTTTCAGGTTGGTTTCAGTCCTTGCACAGTCTGCAACTTTTTGAGGTGCTAGTCGTCCTGATGGCCAAGATTTCCTGTGGTCGCAGTAGGTTTAGACATGCTCACATAAAGGTTTTTCTCAAAGGTTTGTTGGGAACTTTGATGCAATATGCCTCAGGCACTTTCGGTTTGTTGGCTGTCATAGGAAGATGCTTGAGAAGTTTATTGGATACTGCTTTCTCGTTTGTTAAAATCCAGTCCTGGTTTTCCATTTTTGATTTCACTCTTTGTGAATTGGAAATCAGGTCATCTTCGGTGCAGACTATGTCCATCAGTTTGTTTTTTTTGTGCTGTAACCCATGCTTTTAGCAGGTTACAGTGACCACTTTTAGCTTCTTATGCGATCAGCTGATATACAGGTAAGCTGTCGGGCATCAGGATTTTCCTAAACAGCTGAATAGTGTTCTGCTCAACTGCTGTGGCCAGGGACAGTAGGCCAAGTTCTCGCCTGATTGCTGCAATCGAGGTGGATTTTGGTAAACCAAGAACTGATTTCCATAGGAAACCTACCAGTTTTGGCAATAGTGCCACTGGTATGATTGGTATAGCATCCATCCCGTAAAACAAAGAGGGGACCACTTTGACCTTGTAGAATTGTATTGCTGGGAGTAATGACAATCTTCCATATTCTTTGTCGATTGCTCTGGTTTGGGCTGTTCATTTTCTTGTTTTATCCCAAAGGGCCTGTTGCATGATAGCCTCTTTCCCAGAGCTGTCGATCAGTACTCCCATGTATTTGAAGTGTGAAACAACTTCTATTTTGATGTTATCCAGCGACCAATATAGGTTCTCAGGTTTTTTTGGGGATATTTTTCTAGAATCAGTATTTTAGTATTTGATTTATTGATTTCAAGGTTGTTTTCCTATATGTATTCCACGAGGTTGTTTAACTGATGCTGGAGGCCGATCTGTGTTTGGTCCAGTAAAAGCAGATCGTCAGCATATAGTATGCGAGAAACAGCACCTCTGCCTACCTTTGGTGGGAAAGTTCTGATCTTGACTTCTGTGTCTTTGTAGTCACCTAGGAAGGCAATAAAGAGAGCTGGTGCCAAGGGACAGCCTTGCTTGACTCCCCGTTTTGAAAGGATTTTTTCTGACAATAGGCCTTGATGACTTAGGCGCACGCATAAGGTGGTGTTCATATGAAGTGCAATCACCGGCTCCAAAATTGAGAGGGGACAGTTCCAGGCTTTAAGTTTTGACCACAGTCTTTGTCTGTCCACTTTGTCGAAAGTCTGCGACAAATCGACGAAGGCTAGGAATACTTGTGGGGCTCCTGTCATTATGTTTCCTTTTATTATACTCAAAAGTAAGATGTTAACCGCCGTACTTGCATTTTTCTGAAAGCCCGTTTGGAAGGGGTACATGCTGGGCGAGGCTCTAGCCCATTTCTGGAATCTTGCTAACAGTAAGGTGGCAAAGATCTTTCCAATTATGTCTAAGAGGGCAATTGGACGATAGTTAGCAGGGTCTTCTCTGTTGCCCTTTTTGACAATCGGAACAACAACTTCATGAGTCCAGGAGTCCGGTATTAAATACCCATTTTAAGATTCACTTTCTGACTCACTGACCCCTACATGTGGATTTTGGGGCTATGTCACAACCTGGCAATATTCTGAAACAGCAGTGTTGGAAAAATAGTTGAAGCCTGTGGCCTTCTGCCAGGATACAGGATACTTCATATGCTCTCTTTCCCTGGGAAACCAGATTTTGTTCCAAACAGAGGAGCAGCACGTCCATAGCAAGCATCTTTGTTGTGATGGCAGAGAGTTGGTGAACATCGGGTATTTCCAGTAATAGGCTCATTGATTGTGCAAGTCCTTGTCCAGGGTAAGTTTTTGTATACTCCTTGGGTGTGTTTATCAGTGGAACAGTTATGTTCAGCTCAGATGTGCGACAGGCACAGTTAATATGTACTATTTGACCCAATTTGCAGAAATGTCCAAAGAGCATACCCTTTCCTACCTCCTTTTGGCAAATAGTGAACACTGCAATGTTGCCTCTTGTTTTTAGTACAGCGAAGCAGTTCCCGCTAGACTTCAGGCGATAGGGGATCCTTATTTCTGTGCTGCATTCAGTGTGTGGACTTTGAGTTGAAGGAGATGAAGTTCAGGTTTGTGAATGCCGCATTTTCCTGCCTCGTATGACAAACAGTGGCTTTAACCGTACACATTGATGCTGGCTGAATAACAACCAGCAGTTGCGTGGTCCTGCACATGATGATACTGCAACTGCCACAGTCCCTCCCTCCCTCATGCTCAAACTCCCCACCCCCAGAATAATCAAGCTATTGTTAGAGAGAGACACTTTTAGGTGAAGCAATGGTTAGATCCAAGTTTGCTTATCAGGCTCGCTTGGAAGCAATCTCTTCCCTTAGGCTATAATGATCTGCTTTTTCTATTAGGGCCCCCATTTGCCTGACAGGGTGAATCACCCTCTTAATGATAATGTTACTATTGAAAGCAAAGGCAGCAAACATACCACATTGGCTGGGCATAGTTTTTGCAGATGTACTGAACAATACAATGAATGACTATATTAGCACTAGAAAAGTATAACAATGTATTAGCACTGGGTTAAAAGCACAGGGTGATGGGAAAAGTTGCAACATATTTTTCATAAAAAGGCAAAGCAGACAAGAAGTAATTACAAAAGAAAAATATATTGCATTGAACATTTGCAATGGACTTAATCCCTTAATGAAAAATCGTTCAACAATGTTTCAGTGCAGAAAAGACAATTTAGGTATTTATGTTTTATGTATTTATTTGACATTAAAAGGAGCACACTCAACCCACCTGTGTTAGTTACAGGCAGAAGAGTACAAGGGCAGAGGATAGGAAAGGGGGAACAAGAAGATTGTCTGTGGGAAGCTAAGTGAACAGGTAGGTCTTTAGTTGTTTCTGGAACCGGGGAAGGAGGTTTCACCTCTCAGTCCAGCACAGACGGAGTTCCAGAGCATGGGGACAGCAACAGGGAAGCTGGCACCCCCGGCTTTGGTACTTTTGTAACTTGGAGTGAACAGTCTGTTGCAATAAGCAAGGCGTGTAGGTCTGTTGGAGGAGGATCTGGACAGTCTGTGAGCCAAGTAACATGGAGCGGAGTAGGCGAGGCATCTCTGGGTAGTGGATAAGATTTTGAATTGTATCCTTTTCCTGACAGGGAGCCAATGAGCATATCTTCTTGCATCAGTGATGTGGTCACATTTGTTGAGACCAAGGGCGGCTCTGAGGGCATTGTTCTGTATAGTTTGGGGCCCAACTAGGGCACAAACAACATTAACACAGTTTTTGGAAGATAAGAAGTGTCTGCTGATGTTTATGAGTTTTGTGGTATACACAGCTAATGAGGTGATAGTATTGAAATGGCAGGACATGTTCAGGGTTGAGTTTAGATGGACCCCAAGTATTTTAGCGGTTGGAGAAACAAGGATAGTATGGTTGTCAACCATGAATGCTTGGAATTCAGGGCTGGAATTGGAGAGGTGTGAAGGTTTTCCAATGAGAAGAAGTTCAATGTTCTTGCCATTGAGACATAGCATATGGATGATAATCCAAGTTTGGAAAGTTTCATAGATCACACTGACTTTCAAAGAGTCTGTATAGTGGTTGCCAGTGAGGGGGATGAGAATCTGGGTGTCATCGGCATAATTAGTGTACTTGGTGTTGAGGAGGTCAAAAAGAGGCTTAGTGTAAACGTTATAGAGAGTGGGTGCCATGCAGGAGCCCTGGGGAACTCCACAGGTGGTGGCTGTGGGGCTGGATGAGTGGTTGTCAGCGAAGACTCAGGAGGTGCGGTCTGCCAGAAAGGATGCAATCCATGTGGTGGCGTCTGGTGAGAAGGTGGCCGAGGCAGTGATGTGGTGATATAGGATGGAGTGGTCGACTAGGTCGAATGCAGCTGAGAGGTCAAGTAGCATGGAACAGATTGCCGGAGTCTCCGGAATTATCGAGCTGGTTCTTGAGGTCAAGTTTCAGTGCTATGTCGAAGGCGAAAACCTGGCGGTTGGGGCTGAGGATTTGTTATTGCTCATAGTGTCACTCTATTTGGACTCAGGCAGCTCTGCCTAGGATTTTCAGCAAGAATGGGACTGTCATGACGGACTAGTAATTGGTCGGAATTGCAATTTTTAAAATATTTTAAATTTTGCATACAAATAAGAAGACTAATAATACCAGCTGACTGTGGGTTTTGGATGTCAGAATTTGAGGAAGTGGAAATCGAATGCAGGTTTTTGCACTCTTCGGCCTTGTTTGGACAAAAAAAAACAAAAATATTACACATGTAACTATTATTATTTCTTTATTTGCATTTGGTTTAAAAAAACCTTTACAAAAAGTTTACAAGAAAAGGAGAAGACAAAAAAAAATGTTAGTTGAACATTAAAAGAAAAGGAGATTGACATTGAATACAGAATGAATTCATCTCTCAATACAAATATACTTATGGACAGTTAAATGTTAAAACTCATTTCCAAAAAGATTACATTTCAATCAATTGTTTCAGCTTAGATACCACTCATAGCATAGTAACAGATAAAATAGTTTCCAGCAATTGAACGTTTATAAAAGAACTTCTTTGAACATTAGATCCATCAGTCAATGTTCAGAGAATGCATAATCAGATCACATTTAATTGAACTCTCGTATAATTGAGATTTAAAATGTAGGCCTCAGATGTTTGAATGATGCTGCAGATATTAGTTAAGAATCGCACCACCTGGATCTTCAAAGCCACTGGGGAACCAAAAAGCATGTCCCACCATAATACATCAAGATTTACTCTTTCCATACCAGTAACAAATCTTTGAAATTGACATATATACGTTTGGGCTTGAGGACCTCACAATTCAATAACAGGTGTTTCAGAGTTTCTTTCTCATTCTTAGTTCCACAAAATCGACATGTCAGAGTTCGATTTCCCAGTCCACCTCTTATTTCGGCTAGTTCTCCCATCAATAACATATTAAATCTAAATCTCATGTACCCGTTGCGTACAATCTTATCAGGAAACTTGATTAAGTACGGTTCAGGTGTTCCTATCTTCTTGTAATGTGAAACTATGTGATAATATATTTTGAATTTCCCCAGCCCTGACATTGTTTCAACCCAATACGCATGTTGTTATTGTTATTTTGCATTTATATAGCGCCTTATATACCATTGGTATGGTCTGAAGGCGCTGGTAGGTTGAACGCCCTTGGGAACCAAAGTTCAGGTCAGTAGAGAGAGTAGAGAGAGTCAAGGTGCATGTGAGCACCGGGTATGTGTGCAGCTGGTGCGGTATTCATGTGATAGGTGCTTCTTAGCGGTAGGTGTTGTGGTTGAGAGATCAGAAGTATGTGTTCGGTCTGGCAGGATTTATCCAGACCAAATGTGGCTGCGTTATGCCTGAGGAGAATGCCTGGCTCGGGGTGTGGAACCAGCAATGTTTTGCTTAGAGTGATGTGTAGAATGCGGCGAATGTTGGAATGAGAACAGTTATACTGAATGGTGTCATAGTATCACTGTGTTCTAGTTGAGTGGTGGTGTAGAGGGGAGAGTAAGTGTGGTGGTGTGATATGTTGGGTTGTATGCTCTTTCAAAACGATCTCTGTATTCTAAACCATAATATATACTATATACGTCACGCAATTCAATGTGCTCCAGTCCGTTCCATGCACTCCTATCCACTCCATGTGTCACAATCTGCTCCACACACTCCGGTTCGCTCGACGCACTTATGCACTCCAATCCGTCCCAAGCGTTCTAGTCTGCCCCACGCATGCACTATGCATTCATCTGTTTTCCGCACTCGC
This sequence comes from Ambystoma mexicanum, assembly GCF_040938575.1. NCBI lineage: Eukaryota > Metazoa > Chordata > Amphibia > Caudata > Ambystomatidae > Ambystoma > Ambystoma mexicanum. Next base: position 656,709,199 of record NC_090932.1, on the reverse strand, counting down.
CCCCTCAACGCACTCGCCCGCACAACATACTCAGCCCCCTCTACGCACTCAGACCCCTCTACGCATTCATCCCCTTCTACGCTTTCATCACCATTTAAGCGCTCCTTCCCTTCTATGTGGTCATCTCCTTCTACATTTTTTTTTCTTTTTTTCCATATGCACTCATCCGCCCTCTACACTTATCCGCCCTCTGCACCCATCCGCACTCTGCCCTCAACCGCCCTCTGCACTCATCCGCCCCCCGCACTCATCCGCCCCCCGCACTCATCCGCCCCCGCACTCATCCGCCGGTATGCACTCATCCGCCCCACGCGCTCATCCGCTCCCCGCGCTCATCCAGTCCCCACGCATTCAACAGCAATATGCACCCATCAGTCTTAAGAAGTAATTTGTCAATACGCAGTAATCCTGTTCTATCTATTCGTCTGCTCTGTACATCCATCCGATCTGTACATCCATCCACTCCGTACACCCATCCGCTCCATACACCCATCCGCTCCATACACCCATCCGCTCCATACACCCATCTGCTCCATACACCGATCTGCTCCATACACCGATCTGCTCTATACTCCTGTCCGCTCCGTACACCCATCCGCTCCGTACACCCATCCGCTCCATACACCCATCCGATCCATACACCCATCCGATCCATACACCCATCCGCTCCGTACACCTATCTGCTCCGTACACCTATCCGCTCCGTACACCCATCCGTTCCGTACACCCATCCGCTCCGTACACCCATCCGCTCCGTACACCCATCAACTTCATACATCCATCCGCTCCATACAACCATCTGCTCCGTACACCCCGCCGCTCTGTACACCCCGCCGCTCCGTACACCCATCCGCTCCGTATACTCCGCTGCTCTATACACCCATCCACTCCGTACACCGATCCGCTCTGTACACCCATCCACTCTGTACACCCATCCGCTCCATACACCCATCCGCTCCATACACCCATCCGCTCAGTGCACCCATCCGCTCCGTACACCTATCCGCTCCGTACACCTATCCGCTCCGTACACCTATCCGCTCCGTACACAACAATTCGCTCCGTACACCCATTCGCTCCATACACCCATCCGCTCTGTACACCCATCAACTTCATACATCCATCTGCTCCATACACCCATCCGCTCCGTACACCCCACCGCTCCGTAAACACCCATCCGCTCCGTATACCCCACCGCTCCGTACACCCCGCCACTCCGTATACCCCGCCGTTCCGTACACCCAGCCGCTCCGTGCACCCAGCCGCTCCGTGCACCCAGCCGCTCCGTGCACCCATCCGCTCTGTACACCCATCCGCTCTGTACACCCATCCGCTCCATACACCCAGCCGCACCGTGCACCCAGCCGCTCTGTGCACTCAGCCGCTCTGGGCACTCAGCCGCTCCATGCACTCAGCCGCTCCATGCACTCAGCTGCACCATGCGCTCAGCCCCTCCATGCGATCAGGCGCCCCATGCACTTAGGCGCTCTATGCACTCAGGCGCTCTATGCACTCAGGCGCTCTATGCACTCAGGTGCTCTATGTATTCAGCCGCTCTATGCACTCATCCGCTCTACACACCCAACCGCTCAACCTGATCATCCATTCTATACACTCATCCAATTTAGATATTCATTTGATTTGTACACTCATTGAAATGATATGGTTGTCTGTTCTTCCACTCGTACATTCTTTCACTCAGTGCAATCATTTGGTCCACACGCTTCATCTGTTCAGACTATTTCGTCCATGCCATTTCTTTCGTTCGCTCCTCATACATTATGTCTATTTCAGGAGTTTAAGTCTCTTTACTGTTTCCGTACGATTTATTCTTATTAACCACTTTGTTGTTTTGATCTATTTTATTTGGATACTTCTGATTGTCCTTTTAGTTTATGTTATCTGGATTATTTAGGGTTTAGTAGCGGTCAATTTCTCACATCAGATAGATTGTTGGGTTGGTGTCATTGAGATGCTAGTAGTCTGTTTTGATTAGTCTGGTATGGGTTGGCTTTAGGGGAAGAGCCAGGCTTTCAGCAGTTTGCGGAAAGACATTAATTCCTCAGTTAGGCGGATGTGGGGTGGGAGTGAGTTCCATAGGGTGGGGGCCAAGGCTGAGAATGATGATCCGCCTAATCTGACTGCGTTTGTCTTAGGTATGACCAGGAGGCGGGCTGAGCTTGATCTTAGGGTGCGTGGGGGGTGATAGGGTTTTAGCTTGTCTTGAAGATATTGAGGTCCGGTTTTCTTAACACGTGAGGGATTATTAAAGAGCAAGTCAATCTTTAATCGTAATGAGGCCATTTTAGACTGACAGAATGACTGTAAGGTTAGGAAAACACTTAATTTCGATTTACCATTTCTTAGTTTGGAACCCAGTACATCATAAAGGGTCAGGCTGCTATTTAATATAAGCTTTCTAAACAGAGACATGAGCCGCCAATTCACAGCTGAAGTTAGGGGCTGCAAGCCCAGTCCGTAACTTATTGCAATGATAAGAACAGACTTTGGTAGGCAATATAATACACTTTTCCAGATTTGCGATTCAGTTTTTTGTAGCTCCAAGTTAAACCATTCAGAAAATGGCTCTAAACCATAGATAATTGTGGGGACCACTTTTGAGTTGTAAAACCGAAATGACGGCATAAGTGATAATTTCACAAACTTTTTGTCTATTTTCTGCATCATTGCAATTAGGCCTTGAACCCTCTCAGTTGAAACCTGTCTATAGTGAAGTGTTAGGTTTTTACTGAAAATCGGGAACCCCAGATATCTCATCGTACTCCGTTGGGCCAACTTTTCATGGTAAATAAATCATGAATATCCTATCGGATTATTTCGACAACTCAATCTCATGATGACTGTTTTTACAAGTTATTTTTAAGACCATTGAGGTTGAGGTATTCTAAAAATGTTAGAAATGTTACTATCAAGCATTGGAGTCCCTGGGGAATTTGGTCTATGAGTAAAAAGTCATCGGCATAAGCACACCATGTAATTCTAGTTCCTTCTACTATAGGGGGTGCGTATGCTCCAGACAATCCAGACAATCCCCTACGTCTGTAACGTAATGGTTGAAAAGGCTTGGGACAAAAATGCAGCCCTGTCTTAGCCCATTGTAAATGGGTATTGGACTCGATAGCTGGCCATCTGTATTTAGTCGAACATGGATGTAAGAGTCTTCGTGGAGATGGATAAGAATAGACAAGATTTCCACTGGGATCCCCAGTCTATACAGCTTTGCCCAGAGTATGGACCTGTCTACAAGGTCAAAGGCCATAGACAAGTCCATGGCCGCTAGATATACCGGAGTAGCCCCTATCTTACATGCTTTTCACTAGCAAGCCTCCCGCTTCCGTCCCAACTCCTCTTCGGAAGCCATATTGTTGTGATGACAGAATCGCATTGTTCTGCATGACGAAGCCTGCGAAGATCTTTGAATTGGCGTCCAAGATGGCAATAGGATGATCATTCTTGGGATCCTTTTGGTCCCCTTGTTTGGATATGGGGATAATATACGAATAATTCCAGGTTGCTGGAATTTTCTTGGTCATAATTATATCGTCAAGGGAAACGACAGAACCCTCGACCAACGTTCTGGGTTTCCCTTAAAGAGAGCGTTGGAGAAGCCATTTGGGCCCACAGCCCACAATGAACTGGCCTTTTGCATGTGTGTATAAACATCCTGAACTGGGAAAATTAGGTTTCATGGATTTGATTTTACAAGCGTCCAATCAGTTTTAAACTTTGTTCCAGAGTAAATCTTCCCAAAATGACCTGTCCACACTCCTTCCTGAATTGGGTTAGACTGCGCTAATATTTGAGTTCTTTCCATACTATTGACCAACATCCAGAATTGTCTAGCCAAGCCATCTCTTAGCGCAGCCACCATTGTTTCGTTATCCTTCTTTAACAGGGAAGATCTATATTGTATAAGCCAATTATTTGACTACTTTTTTGCCCTCCTCACCCCCTCTCTCTTCACCTCCAATCGCAGTCTTGATTTCCACAATTGCCAAACGTGTCAGTTACACCTATTTTTATTTTGCCTAACTAGCATTTCATACTGATGTTGATATTTTGCCTTTCTGGGCAATTGTGGAGATTTAATTGAATCCCTGATTACTTTTCCCGTGTGCAAAGTGAAATTGTCATGGGTAAAGAATTCTCTCTTTTTATCTATGCGTGTTCCAGCATATTCCTCCAGCAATAAAGCATTACATTTTATGACATTGCTATTATGTCATATTATTCTGGAATTCGAGGGATTTAAAATTATTTTTGAAGTGTAATCCAATATAGGAGCATTACCCATTTCAAAAAACCAGTCTTATTTAAGCATTCGGTGATCATTAAATGCCGACTTTATAATTTCAAAATTTAAAGATCGTTCTCATAGTAGGAGTGACATAAATATATAATCTATCGATGAGGATTGAACCCCATTTGTCCAGGTGAACAGCTCTTTAGAGTGGGTCAGAAGTCCAAATGCTAAATAAAGCCCCCAATTCCAGAAAAAAAGTGGTCCATGGTTCACCCTGTAGTTTCTTGCGACCACTCCCTATAGGTCTTCCTATAATGCTAGTCTTGGTACCCTCTATCCTTACCAAGAGGAGGGCCATATTCATTACCTTTTGTGTATCGTGTTGAATTGTCGAATTAAGATCTCCCATAATAGCAATCTGTAAGCCAGAGTATGCAATCATCTCCTGTTATTAAGTCATTATTTGCATCTATGGTGACCTGTATATTCTGATCTGGCGGCCAATATATATATTAATAATCAGAATATAGATGACTGCACCACAGGTGTTTAGTTCCAATATTATACTTAAACGTCATGTGTAATATGGATTTGTTTAATTATTTACATACAAAAATAATTGTTAATGGCGATCAAAATTCTGCCAGACGGTGGTCCACTGGAGGACCTCTTTGCTGGTTCATAACACATCTCATAGCCATCTAAAATAAAATTGTTGACTATCCATGTTTCTTGGATGCAGATAATTTTAAATTTGATGAGCTTCTCATACAGTTCTTTCGAGCTGGTTAAATGCCCATGCCCTCTCGAGTTCCACGATAAAAAGGAGAATGATTTGTTTTGGCTAAAGTTTGGGCTTTAAACTTTTTAATTGGGTAGTTGACTCCCTCAATGACAATGCTAGCTATCTCCAACTTAGCTCCTCTGGGGGAATAGCTAAATTCTTATGGTTCGGTCCTTGATCGCCTGCTCCAAATTGGTATTGATTTTTCTCCCTCGCCTTATTGCAATGTGACAAGTAAGGGAAGCATGCGCTAAATGACAGAATATCATAACCTAGTCTGTTAAATTGTGTTTGCTCCTTTATTATAGATTTGAAGACAGTGCATGAATGTAATACCAATCTGACATGATCAAATCTTTCTGGGTATATACAATCTATCAATTTTATGTCAGAGCTGGACAGTGTTTTTAAATGGGGGATTTCATTCAATAATGATAGTAACCTCAATCTATTTAGCAACTCGGGGCCCCTAAAAGCAAACATAAAATACAATATTGTGCTGGGGCTGTCGGGATAGCAAGGCGTCCTCCATTGTACCCTGTTTAAATCGCTCTCAAAAAACAATTTAAGCCCAGTCACCCTCCCTTCCATTTCCCCTTGTACTTTCAAATTGGAGTCCATAACTGGTACAATGTTTTTTATTCGTTCAAGAGGTGCTGGGCATGCTGCCCCATCTACGTTAGGTTTGGCTAACTTAGTTTCCTTTCCTAATTCAATATTACTGAAGTTGGAGGCAGCTACCTGCCTGTTTCCCTGTTCTTCCATTTGGCTTTCCCTTAGTCTGCATAGATAGGAGGATCCTATATCCACTAAGGTTTGAGTTACAATTTTATGTGAATTTAAGGTTTGTTCCACAATGCCTTTAATCAGTGACTTTAGATGTTGATTTCTGAAGAACTGTTCATTTCCCCCTCCTCCAAAAAGTGCATTACTCCTCCCTTTCACCAAGGATTCTCTTCTCAGTTTCCAGGGCAATATTCTATCCCCCTTGTTCTCTCTCTGTAATTGCTTGTTCCTTCCCCAAACTTCTCGGTATTCTACTGTGGGGATTTGGGTCACAGCCCTCTCTAGAGTAGTGAGGGTTGCATCTTTTGTAATTGCTAGAGGGTCCCTAACAGTATTGATTATTGGAAGTCTATCAATGCAGTGGATCGTCCCTGGGAAAGGACAGTGATCGAACATCCTCATAGGTAGTATGCTTTTATTCGTCCCCCTTACCTTCTCTGCCAATTTTGAAAGCCCCACGTCTGTGGGCACTGTCTTCTGTAATTTTACTTACATCTTCGTCTTCATTAATTTCTATGATTTCAGCGTTGCATTTGGAATGTGGGGGGGTCCGACATTTTTCCCTCTCCACTGATTTGGCAAATAAATCATCGATAGGCCCCTTCACCAGTTCTGTTTAACACGTTCCCTAGGCTGCTGAGCTCGCTGTTTAGCCCCTTTTTTCCCTTCTGCTTCATCTCTTCTGTAATAGTGTTTGTTGCCAGGGCACCCATATCCCGGGTGCCGCCAGTGACTTCTCCCATAGTATCATCTAAGCCCATGCTAGTGTCACACTGTGTAATATACTCCCTAATAAAGTTCCTCCAGGTGTTTCTCGCTAGTTTGTTTTGTCCCTTCTTCTGTGCTAATTTTGATCATTTGCCTTTGTGTTTCCCCAAGGATTGGGGCTCTTTCAACTCAGAGGTTGCTCTAGGCATTGGGGAAGAAATATCTTCATTATCACCATTATATATGTCATATTTGCTGGTTCTATCGCTGGGTTACTAAGATCTACGGCTACAGGTTTTTCTTTCAAGTTGATAGACCTCTAATCAGTAATGTTTGGATTGTTTCGATTATGTACATTACAGGCGCTCTCATAACCCTCAATATGGATTCCTTCTACTGAGAGCTTTGTCAACAGTGACAATATCATTCAAGAATGCTGCATGCAATTTTAGCTCGTTCAAAATATTCAAATCTGGAAGTGGATGGGATTGTGGAGAGAGAGCCAATGGAAGAGTTAACGCAATTTTCATGTTGTTTTTCATGGGAGTAAAAACCAGGGGTGTGGATAGTATATCATACATCCGCACCCCCAGTGATACTTCCCTTCCAGTTCGAGGACCCACCCGCATTTCAAGAAGCCACCCAAATCACCCCAGAATAGAGGTCCGAGCAACAGGAGGGCTTGATAACCACAAGATTCGTCAAAGAAACCTCTGCCTGCTCGCCCGCAACCATTCCGAAAAGTCGAACAGGTGAACAGGCTCTTGCTGGCACTTCCGGCTGCGCACGGCCACCTGATTAAATCTGTTTGCATGTTGAAGTGGGTGTGGCCAAACAGGATATTTAATAATAAGATACTTTAAGGAGAAATACAAATAATACAAATTAGTATAGATACTCTCCTAGTGGTTATAAGTAATATTATGCCTACAAATCAGTTTTTAGCATACTAAGAGTCCATACTATTGTATTGTTTTGATGTTGACTCGTCCTCTAAGCATTCCGGGCAGGTGAACATGCACTTGCTGGCACTTCCAGTGGCCCGTGGCCGCCTGATTAAATCTGTTTTCGTGAGGGCATGACCAAGCAGGATATTTAATAAGGGAATTATTGTATTGCTTTGATGGTGACTCATCCCCTGAGCATCCCGGGCAAGCGAACAGGCACTTGCTGGCACTTCCAGTGACACGCACGCAGTGAGGCACGGCTGCCAAATTAAATCTGTTTGTGTGTCTAAGGGGGCGTGGCCAAACAGGATATTTAATAATAAGGCAATCTCAATGAAATCCTGTGCAAACAAGCCTTCGCTTCATGTTGTGTTTCCCATTAACACTTCTGGGGAATTCATTTCTGCGTCATTTGGGGTAATACTGATTGCAGGGGAGACCACCCGCACATGCTCAGCAAGCAGACACAAACCACCTGAGCATCTTCACATGTAACCAACTAGAAAGGCACACTAAAAATGTAAGCCAAATCTCTATATATAAAAGAAAGAGTTCTGACTGACTGACTGATGAAGGCCCAGCTCAAACCGTTTAACCTAGGAATGTGTCATTTGGAAGGTACATTGTTTTCATGACGTAGGCACCCACTAAGGAAGGATTTCTGGAAATTCCCTCCATGGGGATTGAAAAGGGGGGTACATTTTTTTTATGAGGATACGTATATCTCAAAAATCAAAGATGTTACAGATTTGAAAATTGGTATTTAGATTCTTCTGTAAAAATAGAGAAACAGGTGTTCTACCATTTTCCGGAAATCCAGTTACGGGTGGTGGAAAAGGGGGGAGAATTTCTTTTGAAAGATACCCATATCTCACAAACCGAAGATGTTAGAATTTTGAAATCTTTATTATAAGTTTGTAGGCTCCAACCCGCACGAAAAACGCCAATATCTCTTTGCATGCCTAAAGAGAGGAAATAAGACATTAATATCAATGAGAGGAAGGAAGGAAAGAACAGAATAGAATACAAAGACTGTAAAGCAGCAAGACCTACCTTAAAGACACTCAAAAGAGCTCACACCAGTGAAGAAACTTGGTCGCTCATGCCCACACGAGACTACGCACCCCTGCCACGAAGAGCAGGACGGAGAGCACTCCTTCTAAGGAATTAAGGTGAGGAGAGGGCCAAGGGAAGGTTTTGAATCCAAGGGAGGTGGGAAGACACCCTACTAGAGACAGTTAAGTCTTGAATCCAGCTCTCCTGCATCTCAGGCTCAACTTCCATCAGAGGGACTACCCAGGGATCGGGGAAAGAGTTCGAGGCACATATCATCCAACCAGGACTGAGTGCCGTCCCTGTGGATACCAGGTGAGCGTAACAGAACGCGAAGCCTAAACAACATAATCCACCTGGGCGTCATGGAGACATCAGAAATTGACCAATTGGCTCAGTTGTTGGGGCAGTTACGTGCCGAAGTGCATTCAGCCAGGCAAGAAATCAAAGCTCTCAGGAGGGATTTGATTGTTGCTAAAGATCGTACCGATGAAATTAGTAGACAATTACTCCAATCACAGACAGGACAAACCCCATTGCCTCAAAACATTCCACCAGCACAAGCACCAATCTCATCAACCAGTCCAGTACAAATAACTATTCCTGGGGAAGTTCCTTTAGCTCCACCTGAACGATTCACGGCGGATCCCAGGAAGTACGTTCATGAACCAGTGTCGTCTTCATTTTCTTTGCATACCTGGTGCATTTGCCAACGACCAGGCGCGGGTTGTTTTGTTTTGTCATATCCGAGCGGTAGTGCTGCGGATTGGTCGGTACCATTAGTAAGTCAAGATGATCCATTGTTACATGACTTTGGGGGGGGTTTCAGATGGAAATGGAGAAACTCTTTGCTCGTCCTACACAAGGACAAGCATTAGACAATGAACTTTTATCACTCTGTCAAGTTAATCAAGACTTGTTAACGTATATAGCAACCTTTAATAGATTGGTTGTTGAAGCTGGGTGGCCTGAAAACAAAAGGACCACACTATTTCATCGAGGTCTATGGGGAGAATTGAAGGACGACCTAGCTCAGGTGGTTGACCCACCTAAAGACTGTGCTGAACTCATCAATCTAGTTGTGCAACTAGATCACAAACTACAAGACAGAAAGGCAGACCGGACTAGATTAGACACTCAGGCTATGTATGTTTGGTCAAAGGACAATGCATCACATGCATTGAAGAACACTGTAGAACCCATGCAAATCAGAGATGTATGACCCCCATTAACAAAAGCCGAAAGAGACAAGAGAAGGCAACAGCAACTATGTTTATACTGCGGAAAATCAGGGCACTTCCTCAAAGAATCTCCAGTGAAATCTCCGAGGAGAATTGTAGGGGCCATAGAGAAGGAAGATAATAAGGAGTCGGAAAACTAGCAAGCTCGGCAAGCGTCGAGGTCAGTTATGTCGAGTGAGAAGAATGAGCCACCGACCTCACACTTTGCGATACCAGTGATCCTAATCAATCACCAACAACCGTCTCTGAGGCATGCCTTCGAAGCATACATAGACAACGGAGCAGTTGGGAATTATATAGATGAAGAACTGGCAGCACAGATGGGGCTTCCCTTATGTTCAAAGTCAACCACTGAAATGGTTACCACTGTGGATGGGACAGAAATAGCTTCCGGACCAGTAACCCAATGTACAGCAGCACTAACCCAATGTACAGCAGCACTAACCCTACTGTGCCAGGACGGACCCCGAGAATCTATTGCCTTTCATCTCATCAAGACTCCTCAGTTTCAACTAATATTAAACCGCCTTTCGTACCAAATATGGCTTGTATGAGTATCAGATAATGCCTTTTGGACTTTGCAATGCTCCCGCTGCATTCCATTACTTATTGGACAATGTCATGCGGGAATTAATCGATGTTTGTGCCTTGGTTTACATTGATGACATCTTAGTATATTCTGCCTCAAAACAGGACCATGTCAAGCACGTCCGCTCCGTTCTTACCAAGCTCCGCCAACATCAACTGTATGCCAAGCTCGAAAAATGCTTGTTTCATGTAACCAAAGTTGAATTCCTTGTTTTCATCCTCACTCCAAAAGGCATCAGAATGGACATGCACAAAGTAGACTCCATTCTAAATTGGCCATCACCAACTTCGCTTAAAGGAATCCAGAGTATGCTGGGTTTTGCAAACCTTTACCACCGATTCATCCCAGATTTCTCTCAAATTGTACATCCAATTACATCATTATTGCGAAAATACAATAAGAAATTCAATTGGAGCGAAGAAGCAGAGAAGGCTTTCCAAGAGCTTAAGAAAAAAATCACTTCCACTCCAGTTTTACGACATCCTCGCCCAGACCTCCCTTACATCATAGAAACAGATGCCTCTAGAATGGCTATGGGAGCTGTTCTCTCACAAAGGGACCCTGAAACTGGCCAGCTACATCCTGTGGCCTTCTGGTCACGAAAATGTTCACCTCCAGAGCTCAACTATGCTATCACAGCCAAAGAACTTATGGCTATTAAATCAGTTTTTAAGGCATGGCGACATTATCTCCTTGGAGGCAGACAAACCGTCACGGTAATAACATCAAAACCTGCAATACCTAAAAACAGCAAAGGCTCAATCTTCTCATCAACTACGGTGGGCCCTTTTCTTCGCCGAATATGATTTTGTAATCACGTATCGACCTGGAGTCCGCAATGGAAAGGCAGGCGTCTTGTCCCGCATGGGCATTGATGAAAAGGTATATACAACTCCAGATCCAGTAGCCATCATTCCAGAAGACAAAATCTTAGGCCTCACAAAAACTTTGACACAGACTGAACTCCAAGACAAGATTCAGCATTTAATGGATCCCCACTAGAATGGTGTGCTCAAGGGGAACAGTACACAAATAAAAATCAACTACCATATTTTAGGAACCGTTTATATTTGACAAAAAAAGAATTACAATAGCAAGTCAGTTCAGGTTATCACGATTCCCTGATTGAAGGTCACCATGGAATTGCCAAAACCCTAGCCAAGGTAAAACAAAACTATTGGTGGCCCACCCGGCGTAAAGACATTATCCAATTTATCCAGTCATGCGGCATGTGCGCACAAAATAAATCTCAAAGGCAGAAACCAGCTGATCTTCTTCAGCCATTGGAAATCCCTCCCGCACCATGGCACACACTTTCCCTCGATTGCATTACAGACTTACCTCCCAGTCAAGGATTCAACACTATTTTAGTGGTCGTAGACTTATTCTAAAAAATGGCACACTTTATTCCTTTTAAGGGTCTTCAAAATGCATCCAGTTTAGCAAAAGTGTTCCTGGAAAAAATTATACGGTTACATGGCTTTTTATCAGTTCTGATCTCTGATTGGGGTAGTCAGTTTGTGTCCAACTTCTGGAAAAAGTGCTGTTTGATGGCCCAAATCGACATCCGACTATCCACCAGTCACCATCCTCAAACAGATGGCCAAACAGAAAGAACAAAAACAAAGAGGTGATGGCTGGAAGGTGTAGAATTAATCTTAACCACTGGCATTGCTCTGGGCAACCCTCCAGACCACCGTTCTTCACCTGCCAAGCCATTACAGAAGGGGAAAGACCATATGCAAATCAGGCTTGGCCCCACCCCAAAAGGGGAAGTCCAGCCCGAACTGCTAGGTCACATCCCTTCTGCACGAGACCACAAGCATCCCCAAACATGTTTCACCCTTGTTGGGGCTCATCAGTGAGGAGTAGCTTGGGTCTCTAGGCCCAGCAGGCACGGGATCCACGTCTGGGCATACCCGTCCCACTCGGGGTGACAAAGCAAAAACAAAGAGGTGATGGCTGGAAGGTTTAGAATGAATATTAACCACTGGCATTGCTCTGGGCAACCCTCCAGACCACCGTTCTTCACCTGCCAAGCCATTACAGGAGGGGAAAGACCATATGCAAATCAGGCTTGGCCCCACCCCAAAGGGGCTCAAACACTCGAGCAATACTTGTGTTGCATGCTGTACCAAGTGGAAGGAAATTGGAAGGACTTGTAATGGATAGCAGAATATGCTTATAATAATTTGTTACACTCCAGCACTGGACAAACCCCTTTCTACATCCTATATGGTAGACACCCACGTACTTATGAATTGGATCTTCCAACCACTTTGGAAATGCCAGCAGTTAAAAACCTGCATACGAACATTTCCCAGGCCTTCAAAAAGGCAGCTGAACGCTTGCTCCAAACCAAGCACAGACAAAAGAAATTTGCTGACCAACACTGTAGAAAGGCCCAGACTATCAAGTTGGAGACAAGGTTTGGTTAGCATCAAAATATGTACCCATAAAAGGAACCCGGACCTTTTGCCCTCAGTATTTGTGGCTTTACTGCATCAAATCCATAATCAATCCAGCGGCCATCAAATTAGCATCACCATCCAACATGCAAACTCACCCTGTCTTCCACGTATCACTCCCGAAACCAGTAGAATCAGGTACTCGGGTTACAACACCAACAAAACCAGTATTTGTCGACGGAGAACCCGAGTCCGAAGTGAAGGATATCCTGGACTCCAAATACACCAGGTCCAAATTATATTACCTAGTCGATTGGAAAGGATGCGCCCCTCAAGACAGATCCTGGGAACCTAGCGAAAACATCCATGCATCACGTCTAATTAAAAAATTCCATCAGAGTTATCCAACCAAACTAGGACCAGGCAGAAGAACCACTGTGAGAGGGGACTTGGTGGGGGGGGGGGTGCTGTCATGATCCCAACCCCTGTCCCCCACTGGCAAGTCAGCCTGCCATGTAAGGCCAGGTTTTGGGGTTTCATTATGGCCCTAAAGGCCTTAAAATCTCACCCAAGACTCTCTTGGAGTCAGTCCTGGCGCCTTTGGCACTAGGCTCATAATCATTATGGAGAATACCTTTAGGTTGGGACTATTTTACTTGTAACTACTTTCTTGGGGGCTTCAGTCAACATGGAGGCACTCACATAGCTCAGTTCCCAAGAAGTGAGCTATGTGGTATAGTTTTTAGGGTGTGGCTGGCCTAAGACTACTTTACTTGGACTGCTTTACCTGAAGACTATTTAAACCACACCCAAACAGCAGAACACGCTTCACGTTATTCTGCTGTTTGCAGCGTAACGCTCACTGTGTCCAGTTGGATCTTCAGTATTCTTTGATGCCAGCTATCCTTGGAACTGTGTGCTTGCAGAGAGAAAAGAACATCATTATTGGAATCCTACCTGTGTGTAGCATCCTGTCTTCAGCCCATCGTCAGCTCCTGATTCTGCTTACCTGGAGACATTCGATCCAGTGAACTCCATCATCTGGGCAGAACAGCATTAGTGAGCGGATACTCATGGTTCTACTCGAACAACGAAAATCACAAAATTCTTCCCAGATCAGTTGCTTCTTGCTCAGCATCATACCGGAACATCAATGCAACCTGCAAAAAGCACCGTGGCCTACAAAGGAAGGGGAAAGACACAGGTTAGCATATACAAGGCAAAACAGCGCAGCGCATTGCACATTACCTACCGGACAGCATCGTGCACATCATGCCTTTATTTGCCAGCTCGTGCTCAGCTCCAACTCGCATGAAAAATGCCAAAATCTCTTTGTATGCCTAAAGAGGAAATAAGACATTGATAACAATGAGAGGAAGGAAGGAAAGAACAGAATAGAATACAAAGACTGTAAAGCAGCAAGACCTACCTTAAAGACACTCAAAAGGGCTTGCACCAGTGAAGCAACTTGGTCACTCACGCCCACATGAGACTACGCACCCCTGCCACGAAGAGCAGGATGGAGAGCACGCCTTCTAAGGAATTAAGATGAGGAGAGAGCCAAGGGAAGGGTTTTAATCCAAGGGAGGTGGGAAGACACCCTACCAGAGACAGTTAAGTCTTGAATCCAGCTCTCCTGTATTTCAGGCTCAACTTCCATCGGAGGCACTACCCAGGCATCGGGGAAAGGGTTTGAGGTGCATATCATCCAATCAGGGCTGAGTGGCATCCCTGTAGATACCAAGTGAGCGTAACACAGACCTCACATCCAAAATGTACCCTGTAATGAAATAATATAATGGAGGAATCTAAAGAATGGTTATTTGAACGTGCCATTTTAATGCCAAAAAACAGCATGGCTGCCATAATCAATGAGATACTTATTAATTCTTTTGGAGAGGAGTTGTCAAAATGGAGTACACATCTGTAAACTCAGTGGTTCAAAGTGATGATGCAATCCACAACCCTGATGAGCTCTTGAACACATTAAATCCTACTGGTCTTCCCAAATACAAACTTCTTCTCAAAGTGGTGGAACCTGTGATATTATTGCAGAACCTCAACCCAGATAAACTCTGTAATGGCATCAAATTGCAAGTGAAATCTCTGCACAGAAATGTGATTGAGGCTATGGTGCTAACCAGTTCTGGCCAGGCGGATGTTCCTACCATGAATACCTCTTATACCTTCAGAATATCCATTTGAATTAAAAAGACTCCAGTTCCCCTTAAAGGTTTATTTAACCATGACCATCAACAAATATCAGGGGCGGGCTTTAAAGGTAGCAGGGATTGACCTAAGGGAAGACTGCTTCTTGCATGGACAGTTTCATGTGGCCTATCCAGAGTGAGCTCACCTAGCTCTCTGGTAATCCTAGCACCTGAAGGGTCAACCACTACTGACAAAATCCCAAAATCCATGCAAGTGAAGCCACGCACAACAATTAGTTATCAATAATTGCAAGCGGATAAAATATAATTAAGAAATATTGAATTTGAATTCCTTAAATGATCAGCCAATTATCAATATATAATCACAATAACAAAGAAGGAGCCCACAATATTCACCTTGCACCATAAATTGGGAAGGGATCATTATTCCCAGTGATGATGACCCCTCCTGAGAGCTACAAGGCTATTAGCACATAGCTTTAGTAGCAATACGTATTTCAGAGTTTGGGTCAGGAAATACAAAACATTTTTACCTTAATATTGAGTGAAGTAAACAGACAAAATGAGTTAGTAAATTAAATGCAGTATTATTTTATAGTTTTGAAATAAGGTGGTCATCATAACTTAGGCATTGTAATTGAATAATTGGTTAAACTGGACCTGCCATGCATTCAGTGTTATGTAAAAGTGAACGGTTTCCCTAAAAGTGAAAGACAACCATGTTTTAACTTGCCCTCTAGTGTGTTAAATAGGATGTTGGCCTGAAGAAAGTTCCTCCCACAAAGGAAGTGGCTTGTTGAAAGAAACCTTGCTTGGAATTTGCATTGAAATTTCCATGTCTGCTTTTGAAATGAGATTGCTCAGAATTTGGTCAATCCAGTAGTTGTTGACTGCTCTCTGAATATTCTGAATTGTTGAGAGGAGGTCAATAACGATCTTTCATTCCCGCCAACCCGACCCAATCTCAAAGCCTCCGCCAACCATAGCTTTGCATGGTACTATCCTCATACCAACCTCGCAGCCTTGCTCTCCTGACCTATATTGCTGCAGACTGACTTCACGGTTGCAAAAAAACAAAAACAAACCTATTCTGTTCTAAAATGCAATGCCAATACCCTGCTGATGTAGCCCCCAGTGAGCCTGGATGAGGCTTTGCCAGCAGGCGCTGTTGTTGGCCTCACCAGGGCCTTGACACTTTCAATTGCTCCCTACACCATCCCCTTGTAGTCTTGCTCACCGACTGTGACCATATGCATCATCACTGCACCTTTTTACTGGTGCCAGAAACGTCCTGCCTTGCCCCTGCTGCCTTGTGCTGTTTTTCCAATTAAACTTACCTGCAACATCCCGGTTTTACCTACAGTCTTGTAGTACACATGTTATCTGTATTTGACTGTAATATACTGGATTTGACCTGCAGCCTTTCGCTGTACATGTACTTTTTATTTATCTGCAACATCCTGATTTTGATCTGCAGTGTTGCGCTGTATGTACATTCACTCTTTACTTATCTGCAACATGCTGGATTTGACCTGCAGCCTTGTGCTGTACCTGTGCTCTTTACTTAGCTGCAACATCCTGGTTTGATCTGCAGCCTTGCTCTGTACATGTAATCATAACTTGCTTGTAACATACTGGATTTGACCTGCAGCCTTGCGCTGTACATGTAATCTTAACTTGCTTGTAACATGCTGGATTATGACCTGCAGCCTTGCACTGTACCTGTAGTCTTTACTTATCTGCAACATCCTGGATTTGACCTGCAGCCTTGAGCTGTACATGTACTCTTAACTTGCTTGTAACATACTGGATTTGACCTGCAGCCTCGCGCTGTACATGTTATCTTAACTTCCTTGTAACATACTGGATTTGACCTGCAGCCTTGCGCTGTACATGTAGTCTTTATTTATCTGCAACATCCTGGATTTGACCCGGTGCCTTGCGCTGTACATGTACCCTTTACTTATCTCCAACATCCTGGATTTGACCTGTAGCCTTCCACTGTACATGTACCCTTCACTTATCTGAAACATCCTGGATTTGACCCGGCGCCTTGCGCTGTACATGTACCCTTTACTTATC
The DNA here is from genome assembly GCF_040938575.1 of Ambystoma mexicanum. Lineage (NCBI taxonomy): Eukaryota > Metazoa > Chordata > Amphibia > Caudata > Ambystomatidae > Ambystoma > Ambystoma mexicanum. The sequence continues at coordinate 656,692,166 of NC_090932.1, read as the reverse complement.
TCCAACATCCAGGATTTGACCTGCAGCCTTGCACTGTACATGTACCCTTTACTTATCTGAAACATCCTGGATTTGACCCGGAGCCTTGTGCTGTACATGTACTTTTTATTTATCTGCAACATCAGTCTTGCGCTGTATGTATATTCACTCTTTACTTATCTGCAACATGCTGGATTTGACCTGCATCCTTGCGCTGTACATGTAATCTTAACTTGCTTGTAACATACTGGATTTGACCTGCAGCCTTGTGCTATACATACACTCTTTACTTATATCTAACATCCTGATTCTGACATGCAGCCTTGCTCTGAACATGTAATCGTAACTTACTTGTAACATACTGGATTTGACATGCAGCCTTGCTCTGTACATGTAATCTTAACTTGCTTGTAACAAGCTGGATCATGACCTGCAGCCTTGTGCAGTACCTGTAGTCTTTACTTATCTGCAACATCTTGGATTTGACCTGCAGCCTTGAGCTGTACATGTACTCTTAACTTGCTTGTAACATACTGGATTTGACCTGCAGCCTTGCACAGTATCTGCAGTCTTTACTTATCTGCAACATCCTGGATTTGACCTGGAGCCTTCCGCTGTACATGTAATATTAACTTGCTTGTAACATACTAGATTTGGCCTGCAGCCGTGTGCTGCACCTGTACTCTTTACCTATCTGAAACATTCTGGATTTGACCTGCAGCCTTGCGCTGTACATGTACCCTTTACTTATCTGCAACATCCTGGATTAGACCTGTAGCCTTTCACTGTACATCTACCCTTTACTTATCTGCAACATCCTGGGTTTGACCTGGAGCCTTCTGCTGTACATGCAATCTTAACTTGCTTGTAACATACTGGATTTGGCCTGCAGCCTTGCGCTGCACCTGTACTCTTTACCTATCTGCAACATCCTGGATTTGACCTGCAGCCTTGCGCTGTACATGTACCCTTTACTTATCTGCAACATCCTGGATTTGACCTGCAGCCTTGAGCTGTACGTGTACTCTTAACTTGCTTGTAACATGCTGGATTTGACCTGCAGCCTCACGCTGTATATGTCATCTTAACTTCCTTGTAACATTGGATTTGACCTGCAGCCTTGCGCTGTACATGTAGTCTTTACATATCTCCAACCTCCTGGATTTGACCTGCAGCCTTGCACTGTCATGTACCCTTTACTTATCTGCAACATCCTGGGTTTGACCTGGAGCCTTCTGCTGTACATGCAATCTTAGCTTGCTTGTAACATACTGGATTTGGCCTGCAGCCTTGCGCTGCACCTGTACTCTTTACCTATCTGCAACATTCTGGATTTGACCTGCAGCCTTGCACTGTACATGTACCCTTTACTTATCTGCAACATCCTGGGTTTGACCTGGAGCCTTCTGCTGTACATGCAATCTTAGCTTGCTTGTAACATACTGGATTTGGCCTGCAGCCTTGCGCTGCACCTGTACTCTTTACCTATCTGCAACATCCTGGATTTGACCTGCAGCCTTGCTCTGTACATGTACCCTTTACTTATCTGCAACATCCTGGATTAGACCTGTAGCCTTTCACTGTACATGTACCCTTTACTTATCTGCAACATCCTGGGTTTGACCTGGAGCCTTCTGCTGTACATGCAATCTTAACTTGCTTGTAACATTCTGGATTTGGCCTGCAGCCTTGCGCTGCACCTGTACTCTTTACCTATCTGCAACATCCTGGATTTGACCTGCAGCCTTGCGCTGTACATGTAGTCTTTACTTATCTCCAACCTCCTGGATTTGACCTGCAGCCTTGCACTGTCATGTACCCTTTACTTATCTGAAACATCCTGGATTTGACCTGGAGCCTTGCGCTGTACATGTAATCTTAATTTATCTATTTTTTTTTGCATGAAGTTAACACATGCTGTGTTGTTTCCTGTATACTTGATAATTTACATATTACATTACAGTTAACGTGTGGAGCCGATTTATTCTCATCAATAAAATAAAACATCTAATAGCTCCTGATGGACATATCGTGAGATATATTTCTAGTCTCAAATAAGCATAATGCACATTTTCATAATCTGAATATCTCTTAAGAGTCGCAATATGATCGAAATTCATCCTCCAGTCCCACAAATCAAGTGCACACTCAAATTCAGGAGGAAAAAAATCATAATCTCAGTCGTGGGTTCAATCAATCATGTTAACAGTTTAGTCAAAGCTATATGCAAGCTGCCATTTTAGTACCTCCTTGATGGTTTGCAAGAGGGCATTGTTGGCCTTTTTCTGCTTTAATATACAGGACACCCTGCTTTCTCCGAACCAGGCAATCTAGAGACTTCAAACCCAGTTCTAACAAGAGTAGCATTTTTATAATTAGTCATAATCTTCCATTCCAAGAGCCTCAAGAGCATACAAAACAGCGGGGCAACACCTCTGTTTGTATAATAATATAATCCCCTGAAGTTTATAACCAGCTGTGCCATATGCACATTTTCTGACAAAGCAGCTTTACGGCTTTTGACCACTATTAACTCAGTGTATTTGCCCTTAGTGTCAAACTTAAACCCTACATACTTACATTCGTGGATTAACTCAATTTCCCCATCTGGGAACATGATTGGGGATTTCCTGCAACCAATACCCCCGTAGCATGCAGTCCGACGTAAGTATGGTCCAATACTACAATGTTGTCTGAATAAGACAAGCAATCCAGATGTTGCAATATATGATATGATATGTCATTTATAACGTGCCTGTACACAAGTGTTTAAGAGTTAAGCCCATAAAACAATGCTCTTTGTGTGACAGTCACTCCTGTGGTGGTCGCATGGGTTGAGTCTTCCATTTGATCCCATCTGCAGGCTCGATGTCACCACTAGTGTAGCCTCCCGTATTTATGTAACTTCCAGTCAGGCAGTACAGCTGGACTGGGTCCAAAGGAACAACGTTAGCGCCGCTGGGCACGACCACTATGGTATCTCTTATTGGTTATTATGGAGAAGGGCATTAAGAATCATTCATACATGTAGAATTCAAGAATGATTGAACTCGGAGGGCACACAAAAGTATTTCTCCCAGAGGGCACAGGTGGACATATTTGGTTTAATTCGGAGGTGCTGAACATGGGAAGTGAACTATGCGGGGGTCAAAACCTAAAAAAAAGTGGGGGGGACTCATTTACATACCAATTACATGTGAGGTCACAGAAATTAGCGTATCAAGGTGCCCTGTGAAAAAAGTGGGGGGACTCCGTCCACCCGCGTGTACCCTCAACTTGAGCTTCTACTAGGAGGTGCGTTTCAATTGGCAGTTGGAAATTGCACCCATCCCCCATACACTACGGCAAAACATGCAGTCTACCAGAGTGATACATTCAGTGGGCAGTAGTTTACGAGCAGCGAAAATGCATACATGACGATGGGCAGAACGTTTAAGTCAATGTCCCATGAATGCACAGATGTAACCAATGTGCCATTTAAGAAAACATTACTAGCAGCCAGTGTCATTTTTATTTTTCTATGGAACACAATACCAATACGCAGACGGAAACGTTGCCTACGTGTTACCAGGCTCTAAAGCCGGGTGCTTCAGTGCCCCAAATGCAGGTTAAATCTATTTGACATAAACCACGCTAAGCATTGGCGCGCGACATAGCTTGAAGCCAGTACAGAACGTCGGCGCAGCAGTGCAGGGTAGAGCAGGCTGGTTTCCCCGCTCGGAAGTGAAAGGAACTTCCATTTGCAAGAGGTCTTCAAATTAAAGGCACTGTAGCTGAGCGCGCACTTTGGCAGAGTGCTCATTATAATAATTGTTTTTGAGTAAATGGACTCATCAAGCGTCAAAAAATATTCATCATGCTGATTGTTTGGCAGGTGTCCTTACGTTAAGATGGATCTGAAAATTTGCTGACTCGTTAAGTGCACTTTTTATTTTAATTTAACTTAGTTTAGATGGCATAAAAAAGAAATATTCATCATTATTTTATGATCAGTGTTGCAAAGGGAATTCAATAGCTTTTACCCACACACTTCAATGAGAGATGGATTAGATTCTGTTAAGTAAAACACAGGGACAGGGAATGGATTGTGCCTGATTTTCAATTAAATACGATACATTGCATGGCTGGCTTTTTCCAGCTAACATGTGATATACATTCTGGGCTGAGTGGGTATTCATAATGTAAAGAGTGCGTGAACGCTTTTAATGCTATACAAATAGTTAATGTTGAATTCTTTTTTTTTTTTTGCAAACACCCAACAAGAATTCCTGTTAAAGATGAATTTAGAAAATAAAGGTAGATTTGCTTAATTTGATCTGTGGGTAGATTGGGCTTGGAACAGTCGTGATGTATGTATGCATAGTGCAGACTCCTATTATATACCCTTTAGAAGCTCAAGGCATGGTTCACTCGCTGAATGTGATTGCACTGTAGAGCATTTGGCATAACCTAAGAGAGTGGTAGTGTCACCTGGCACACGCCAGATGCGCCGGTTGTACATGAAGGACCTGGGGGCATTTGAGGGTGCATCCGATGTAGTATGTCAAGATGAACCTCTCTGGCTGTCACTAAGCCCCCATGAGAATTGAAAGTATGAGAAAACATGCATATGCAATCCACTTTATTTGGGATCCCATTAAATATTGCGTTCTGCAATGTATATCAAGAGCAGTAACCAAAAAAGCTTAAGGTGTCTATTTGTATTTGTATTTATTGTTTTTATATAGCGCTTTAATCCAAATCGCTTTACATTTTAACAACAAGAATACATCAAACATGGAACAATAGAAGCAATAACAATATACATGAATCAAACCAAGAAAACAGTATGTAAAACAATTTGCATATGGGAAGGAAGAGGAGAGAAAGGGGGTGGGCAAGGAAGGAAGAGAGAGAGAGAGAGTAGGGAGTAAAGTGATTGGTGGGAAGAGAGGAGATCTTAGGAAAGACAGGGAAAATAAAGAGAACTATGATGGGGGTACTAGAGGGAGAGAGAGAAAGGTAAAAGGGGAATAAGGTGTCAGGGAGGGGAATGAAGGAGTGATTTCAAGGAGGAGCAGAAGGAGGAATAGGTGGGGATGGAGTGGTTAGAAAGAGGTAGGGAGTTCCAGTGTAAAGGGGCAAGGAGCTGAAAGGAGCGGAAACAAGAAGAGGCACAAGGGGCTGGGGGCCAGAAAGTAAGAAGAGATCAGCAGAACGAAGGGATCGAGAGGGGGTGTAGAATGGGAGAAGAGAGGAGAGGTATGGAGGGGCAAGGTCATGAAGAGATTTAAAGACAAGACAAAGGAAGTGAAATTTAAGTTGGGAGTGGAAAGGAAGCCAGCCTAGGTAAGAGAGTGAGATGGAGTCATGGGGAGAGAGAAGGCAGAGGGTACTGATAGCAGAGTGGTAAAGGGATTTGAGGGGGGCAAGATGGGAAGCGGGGAGACCGAAGAAGAGAGAAGAACAATAGGCAAGGCAAGAAAAGACGAGGGAGGAGATTAAAAGTTTGGTTGCATGGAAGGTGAGAGAAGAACAGACTTTACGGATATTAAAGAGGTGGTAGCGACATGCGTGAGAAGTAAGGGAGATATGATGGGTAAAGGAGAGGGAAGAGTCAAAGTAAATGCCTAGTTTATTAGCATGGGTGGAGATAGGAAGGTTAGAAGGGGGAAAACGAATAGAAGGAGGGGGAGTGGGGGAGGAAGTGTGTTAGAGGGAATGAATAAGACTTCAGTCTTGTCAGTGTTAAGAGAGAGATAGTGAGATGACATCCAGTTTTTAATGGCAGTAAGACAGGAACAGAGATTTAGATATAAGTCAGGGGTGAAGGAAGAAAAGGAGAGAAACAGCTGGGTGTCATCAGCGTAGAAATGGTGGAGGTTCCCAAGGAAAGGATGATAGGGGCGAGGAGTGAAGTGCAAAGAGAGAATAACAAAGGACCGAGACCAGAGCCTTGGGGAATGCCGTAGTTCAGAGGGAAGGTAGGGGAGGTTCGACCACCTCAAGAGACAGCAAAAGAGTGGTGGAAGAGGTAAGAGGAGAGCCAGTTAAGGACGGAGCCTTTGAAGCTGAAGGAGGAAAGTGTATTGAGAAGTAAGGGGTGATCAACAGTATCGAAGGCAGCAGAGAGGTAAAGGAGGATGAGGATTAAAGATTGCTTAGATTAGCGAATGGTGAGGAGGGAGTTAAGACAGAAATAAGGGATAGGGTGGGCACCACTTTTGCTTTAGTAATTCACAATTATTTCTCGTTATTCACAATAGTTTATGGGAGCTCACCCTGTAGCCTCGGCACAAGGTAATAATAATATCAAAAAAGAAGGAACGGGTAGCTTCCGTCCCTGAGTGAGCTCACTCATAGAACCCTTTCCGGAGTTTCAAAATAATGCTCCAATCAAATTAATCACTTTCATGATGCTAGTACACAATTGAGTATTTCTGTGTAATTTTTCTCAAATCTCATTATTTATTCCTGACTCATCAGTGTTTATACAGTATTAGCCAATGCATTTCGGACATCCGTCCATCGTCAGGGCTATTAACACTATTTTCCATCAACCAAGAATTATCCAATCAAAATGTTGTAATACATCCATACATCCAATTAAACAATTGCCTATCATAGAGGACATCCCAAACAAAATGTGAGATATGTAGTATGTTATATGAATACATTTCACATACCCAATAATAGTTGCAGTCCAGGTTAAATTCAAAAAAACAAAGAAAAACAGACAATCAGCAAAAGGACTTTCAATGTAGTACAATGTTCCACTCTCTTATTACCATTTAACTTTTAAAAATTCGGCACGCTACCTGTGTGTCTTTTGTCTCCCAGAGCACTGATCCCCTCTGCTCAGTTTATCAGAGCAGCCTGTAATCACTGTAAAATTAAATGTACTTGTTGAGTCCCCCTATGGTTCTACTCCATCTCTCTATACATCCCTCATGTGTGTTCGCTTACCTTGCGTACTTCGTTCGGCAGTGATGAACTGGCTACCTGCAAAGAGTTGCAGCCATCATTACATTCGTATACAAGCACTATTCCCTCTCGCGCATGCGCGCGACTCGCTCTCTTACTTACATGTACTCTATTTACTTTCTCCATAAAGAAAAATTAAGGGATGTGTGCCTCTAGAATATACATAAACTCTTCTACATTGTTTATTATGCTCACGCAATAGTTTAAAACCGAGCAGATGTTTTTTTCTTTTATGTGAATGGTATGCACTACTCTCTAGGGCACCGCGCATGCGCGCGAGACCCGAAGGTAGTGTCTCGCTATTCAAATGGTGAACGGGGATCAATCTAATGCTACTTGCATCTTTTCTACCATTAAACGAGTGCATCATAGGGTTCACTGATGTACATCTGTGTGTTCCTGCTCAATGTTGGATGTGATTAACAAAGTCACCAAAGCCTCCTTTTCATTACATCTATTTCCATCGTACCCAGGTGCAAAAATTATTATTTGCATACATGTGATTGTCTCTCTATCTCTCTTCTAAAATCCAATCTGCCTGATTATATACATTCCCAGGCTTGTATCCAAATGACCACTATTATCTTTATCTGTGATAGAATTCCTTATATGAGTTACATATTCTCGAGCTTATCTCTGAACTGAATCTGCTGTGTGGCAGTGGCTCACTGCCTTACGTCCCACAGGGGGTTCACTCCCTGCGGGACGTGTCGTGGACTCAGTATCGGTGGTACATCAACAGTCCTGAATGACATGTTACCAATACTATTCATTTGCAGTTACAAGTTACAGAAAACACATGAAATTCAATTCTTCATTTATACCCCCTGGTCTCAAGGAGTCAAGGCGGTCGATCCAAAACGACTCTCATTGGTTGAGTCTTTTCCCCAAATCTTCATGTGCATTCGGTGGCTGGATTACTTCTAAAACCTGTATCCTCATCTAGCTGATGGTATGTTTCTTAAAGTTCCAATGTCTTGCCACTGCTGAATTTACATTGTTATTCCAGACACATGATCTATGTTCATTCCACCGTAGTTTTCCTGCTCTTTTCGATTGACCTACATAATAAATGCCACATGGGCATTTGATTCCATAAATTATGTTTGGTGTATCACATGTAGCGTAGCACTTTAGTTTAATCTTTTTGCCCGTACGTGGGTGTTCTATGATATCTCCTTTCCTTATAAAGTTACAATTACTACAATGTAAACATGGGTATGTCCCTTTTCTTGCCGTTTCCAGTGTTTTCTCTCCGGGTCTCGTTTTCACCAATTTTCCTCTTAAGTTCATGCTCCTTTTGTACGCGAAGGTAGGCATTTCCCTAAACAAGGGTTCCACTCTTGAATAACTTGTTAGTGTATTCCAATTCTTTTTAATCACATTTTTGATTTTGTTGCTTTGTACAGAGTAACATGAGACATAGGGCCTCATTACACGGTAGGCGGTGGACCAAGGTGCTATTAGCACCTTGGTCCATGCCGGTAAATTACCGGCACCGCCTTGGCGGAAAGGGGAATTACCGCCCTACTCCAAGGTTGGTGGGGCGGTGATTCCCCCTTCTACCATTGCCCTTCCCCATTCCCAGTTTTGCCCCATAGGGCATAATGGGAATGGGGAAGGTTCTATGTACGGTACCGCAAATTTGCGGTGCCGTAATTAGCACCAAGGTCCCTTTGCGGGTTGGGTTTTAACGCCTGCAAAAAGCAGGCGTTAAATTCCCCAACCCGCAAAGTGACCTCGTAGTACGGTGGTAATGGTTAACGGTCAATGTTACCATTAACGGTGACCGTTAACCCTTACCGCCGTCCGTGTAATGAGGCCCATAGACTAGATAAGGTTCTTTCTTTTCCTTCTTTGTCTCACTGTTGAGAGGTTCCATTAAGCGTTCTTTTGCTGCCGCAATTTCTGATGGTTTGTACCCTCTCGCTACAAATCTGTCACCCATATTTTCAATTTCTGTTAAACATGTTGTGTGGTCATTTACAATCCTTTTCACCCTCATCATCTGACTGAAGGGTAAATTCCTTATCAGACTTGGGTGGTGGAAACTCAAACGGTGGAGAAGATTGTTGCGGTCTGTCTCTTTTCTGTAAATGTTGGTTGAGAAGTTGTTGTTCTGAATTTGTATGGACACATCCAAAAAGTGCATCTGGGTCTTTGAAATTTCGTGGGTAAATTGAATCCACTGGTCAATACTGTTGAGGTATGCCAGGAAATCCTTCAGAGATTCTTCTGTACCACTCCAGATTCCAAAAATATCATCGATAAATCTAACCCACATCGGGATGCAATTTCTCCATATTGCGTGATCCAAAACATGTTCCTTTTCGCATTTATGCATAAAGGTATTAGCATATGTGGGGGCCATTGAAGCCCCCATCGCTGTCCCAGATTTCTGTATGTAAAATGTATTCCTGTACTGAAATTAAGAATTTTCAGAGATGAACTGTAGTAATACCAGGATGAATTCCTTGATTGCCTTCAAATCAACTTCCTTTAAGAGTAACCACTCTATTGCTTCCATGCCTAAGTCATGAGGTAAAGATTAAACTAAAGTGCTGCGCTACATGTGATACACCAAACATAATTTATGGAATCAAATGCCCATGTGGCATTTATTATGTAGGTCAATCGAAAAGAGCAGGAAAACTACGGTGGAATGAACACAGATCATGTATCCGGAATAACAATGTAAATTCAGCAGTGGCAAGACATTGGAATTTTAAGAAACATAACATCAGCCAGATGAGGATACAGGTTTTAGAAGTAATCCAGCCACTGAATGCACATGAAGATTTGGGGAAAAGACTCAACCAACGAGAGTCATTTTGGATCGACTGCCTTGACTCCTTGAGACCAGGGGGTATAAATGAAGAATTGAATTTCATGTGTTTTCTGTAACTTGAAACTGCGAACAACTAGTATTGGTAACATGTCATTCAGGACTGTTGATGTACCACTGATACTGAGTCCACGGCACGTCCTGCAGGGAGTGAACCCCCTGTGGGACATAAGGCAGTGAGCCACTGCCACACAGCGGATTCAGTTCAGAGATAAGCTCGAGAATATGTAACTCATATAAGGAATTCTATCACAGATAAAGAGAATAGTGGTCATTTGAATACAAGCCTGGGAATGTATATAATCAGGCAGATTGGATTTTAGAAGAGAGATAGAGAGACAATCACATGTATGCAAATAATAATTTTTGCCCCTGGGTACGATGGAAATAGATGTAATGTAAAGGAGGCTTTGGTGACTTTGTTAATCACATCCAACATTGAGCAGGAACACACAGATGTACATCAGTGAACCCTATGATGCATTTGTTTAATGGTAGAAAAGATGCAGGTAGCATTAGATTGATCCCCGTTCACCATTTGAATAGCGAGACACTACCTTCGGGTCTCGCACGCATGCGCGGTGCCCTAGAGAGTAGTGCATACCATCCACGTAAAAGAAAAAAACATCCGCTCGGTTTTAAACTATTGTTTGAGCATAATAAATAAGGTAGAAGAGTTTATGTATATTTTAGAGGCACACATCCCTTAATTTTGCTTTGTGGAGAAAGTAAATAGAGTACATGTAAGTAAGAGAGAGCGAGTCGCGCACATGCGCGAGAGGGAATAGTGCTTATATACAAATGTAATGATGGCGGCAACTCTTTGCGGGTAGCCAGTTCATCACTGCTGAACGAAGTACGCAAGGTAAGCGAACACACATGAGGGATGTATAGAGAGATGGAGTAGAACCATAGGGGGAATCAACAAGTACATTCAATTTTACAGTGATTACAGGCTGCTCTGATAAACTGAGCAGAGTGGATCAGCGCTCAGGGAGACAAAAGACACACAGGTAGCGTGGCGAATTTTTAAAAGTTAAATGGTAATAAGAGAGTGGAACATTGTACTACAATGAAGTTCCTTTTGCTGATTGTCTGTTTTTCTTTGTTTTTTTGAATTTCACCTGGACTACAACTATTATCGGGTATGTGAAATGTATTCATATAACATACTACATATCTCACATTTTGTTTGGGATGTTCTCTATGATGGGCAATTGTTTAATTGGATGTATGGATGTATTGCAACATTTTGATTGGATAATTCTTGGTTGATGGAAAATAGTGTTAATAGCCCTGACGATGGACGGATGTCCGAAATGCATTGGCTAACACTGTATAAACACTGATGAGTCAGGAATAAATAATGAGATTTGAGTAAAATTACACAGAAATACGCAATTGTGTACTAGCGTCATGAAAGTGATTAATTTGATTGGAGCATTATTTTGAAACCCCGGAAAGGGTTCTATGAGTGAGCTCACTCAGGGACGGAAGCTACCCGTTCCTTCTTTTTTGAGGAGGGAGTTAAGGACATAGGTGATAGCGGACTCAGAGGAGTGTTTTGGGGCGGAAGCTAGACTGAGAGGGGGGAAGGAGAGAGAGGTTAGTGACAAAGGTCGAGAGCTGAGAATAGGCTAGGCATTCGAGTATTTTAGAGAGAAAAGGTAAAAGTGAGATTGGACGAAAGTTGGAAGCAAGAAGGGGATTAGCAGAAGGTTTCTTCAGGATAGGAATAATAGTGGCATGATTGAAGGCAGTAGGGAAGGTGGAAGAGGAGAGACAAGTATTGAAGGAGGTTAGATGAGGAATGAGAAGGGGGTAAATCTTGCGAATAAGAAGGGTTGGGATGGGATCAGAAGGGGCAGCAGTAGGGTGGGATTTAGCTAGTAGGAGAGAGATGTCAGAGGGAGCAATTGGAGAAAATTCAGACATGCAAGCAGAGGGGGAGTGGAAGGAGGGAGGGGAATGGGTACAGGAAGGTGAAGAGTTAATTTTTTGGCAAACAGAACGAATTTTAGAAGAGAAGAAGTCAGCAAAGTTAGAAGGAGAGAGAAGAGATGTAGAAGAGAGGTCAGGGTGGGAGGGAAGGGAGATGAGAGAGAGTTTGAAACATACGGCGAGGATGAGAGCCTTGGGAGTGAAGGAGGTTAGAAAAGTAGGAGCGTTCAGCGGAGTTAAGGCAGGAATCATATAGAGAGTGATAAGAAAAGTAGGAGGTTTGGTTAGAAAGAGTAGGGGATTTGAGCCAACATCGCTCAAGTTGACGAAGGAGACGATGCATGGACAAGAGGTGAGGGGAGAGCCAGGGTTGGGAAGACTTACGAGTAGGGCAGAAAGAAGAGAGGTGGTAGAGTTGATCGAGACTAGAGGAGATAGAGGAAGACAAAGAGGATAAGGTAAGATCATGCAGGAGAGAGGAGAAATCAGAGAGAGGTGGAAGAGAAGAAGAGCAGGTATCAAGAAAGAGAGAAGGGCTAAAATTCCGGAGGTCACGTCGAGTAAAATAATTGAAGGAGGGTAAAGGAATGGTAGGTGGGAAGTAGGGAGTAAGGGAGAAGGAGAGCAGAGCATGATCAGATAGATAGATGGGTAAAGAGGAATCAAGGGAGGAGGAGTAGGTAGAATTAAAGATGCGATCAAGAGTGGAGCCAGAAGAGTGAGTGGCAGAAGAGGGGAGAAGAGAGAGAAGGTAGGAGTCGAGGATAGAGAGAAGAGGTGAGGGTAGAGGGGGAGTGGGAAGGTGAAGGCTGAAGTCAACAAGTACAGTGAGGGGAGAGGGAGATGGGGAGATAAGAGAGAGGAGGTGGTCAAGGTCATCAGAGAAGGAGGAAAGGGGGCCAGGGGGTCTATAGATAATTAGGAAGGAGATGGGGTGAGGGGAAGTAAAGGATTTAAATAAGTATTCAAAAGAAGGGAAGGTAGCAAGGGACAATGAGGAGGTACATGAAAGGTATTTAGGGTGGAAGAGGAGACCAACACCTCCGCCACACCAGTGGGACGAGAGACATGAGAAAAGGAAGAGGAAGGGGTGGTGAGAGAGGCAGGGACAGTAGAGTTGTGAGGAGGGATCCAAGTTTCAGTTAGACAAAGGAAGTGAAGGTTGAGATGGAAGAACATATCTAAGACAGCATCAGTCTTATTGCAAAGAGATCTGACATTCTGAAGAGCAATGTTGATTAGGCTGAAGGGTTGGATTGGAGGGTAGATGAGGTTACGACAATATGGAATGGAAGAAGAGGAAGGGGGCTTACGGGGAAGGGGGTTAAGCAAGGGAATGGACATGAGGTATCGGGGAAGGATGAGGAGGAGGAAAGAGGTGGATGGGAAAGAGTGGGCGAGGAGTAAGGTGGATGAGAAGGGGGGAATCTAGCAATGCGCATGACAAGGAGGGGAAGAGATTGCAGTGAGTGAGAGAGTGGCGAGGGAGGAGGAGAGTGCAGCAGCAAGACAGAGAAGAGAGATATAGAATGAGAGGAGGAGATAAAGTGAAGGGGAGTGCTGGGAGTGAGAGGAGGTGGAGGAAGGCAATGCCAGACTAGAAGGTTCAGATGTAAGGATCCAAGGACATGGGTAGAGAGTGCCCGCTTAGGGAGGTTAACAGCAGGTCAGTAGGGCAAGGTGGTGACAGATAGGAAGAGGGAGAAAAGCTGATAGGAGGCGGGAGGCTGAGGACAGGAGGGACCCACGAGGCAGTAGGAGGCGGATAGACCAGGAGGGGGCAGTAAGAGTGCAGATGGGGTGGCTAGTAGACCACGTTAAAGGGATCTAGAGGTGGCTGGTAACTAGTAGGAGTGAAGAGAACGGGTGGGAGGGGAGCCAGCAGACAGGGAGGCAGTACCTGGACTGAGGGGGTGACCAGCAGACCACAGTTTAAGGGATCCAGAGGTGGCAGGCAACCAGTAGGAGTGAGGGAAAGGGGTGGAAGAAGAGCCAGCAGACAGAGAGGCAAGGTGGTAGTAGGGGTAAGTAGCAGGTGGATTGCTAAAGGGTTGCGTATTAAAGGGCAGATGGTGGAGGGTAGTCAGTGGTAGAATGGACCAGCTGTGGTTATGGGATAGGAGATAGGGACCTGGTGGAGGCAGGGGAAATGCAGGGTGGGGGCCAAGGTGGTAGAAGGCTTCGGTAAGGAGGAGAACTACGATGGGTCATGTGGGTTGTGGACAGTAGCTGTTCAGTTAGGAAAATGTGGAGGGTGGAGATGTCTGCAGGGCGTCCACGGGGTTAATCACTCTCCAGAGGCTTAGCTGTTAGGTACTGGAGCAGTGCAGTCACTGTAGCCAGACAGAGAAGAAGGGTGGAGGAGACAAGATTCTACTAGAAACAAGGCAGTCCATGAAGAGGAGAGAGGTGATGAAGGTGCAGAGAACACTGGAGTCACTTTCCTAAGTCAACATGAGCCGGAGTAATCACGGCTTCAGCGAACAGAAGAAGTGAAGGGTCCGTAAGTCAAGTGAATCCAACGGTGGAGAGGCAGTCTCACAGGAGGAGAGAAATATAAAGGTGCGGTGGATTCCTGATATCCCTTCATGAGCTGCAAGGAGCCAGACCAGCGGCCGACACAGAGTCAAATCAGCAGAGAAAGGGCCATTAAGGCAAGGCAGTCCATTGGAGGTGGGCGCCCCCCCCCAAAGGAGAGAGAGCGGGCTGAGTAGCAGAAAGCACTTGTAGGAGGAACAGAAAGCACACTCAGTAGGGACAATCCGACCACCCAGAGAAGAAGGCATCCAAAGGTGATAGATCGACAAGCTCCAGCAGCACAATGGCGGGGAAGCAACTAGTCAGCAAGGCACAGACCAGCACACTGATCAGGCAGCACACAAAGCGGGAAGTGGGCCGATCAGTGCGGAAAAGATTTCATCCTTTCATCCACAGGCAGCGGGTCACAAAGCTCCAGTAGCAGAACTCAAGGTAGGAGAAGCTACAGCAAGCACCCCGATGATGCAGAGGAGCCGCAGGAATCCCTCACCAAAGAGCTGAGATCCGAAGTCCGGGCGGGAGCTGTCACAGCAGGCTGGAGAAGATAAAGGGCTCAGACCCAAAGAGAGATGTTGCTGGAGGAGGGACGGCCAGGTGGGAGCAGAGCCCAGAAGAGACCCCGCTGGCCAGTCGACAGAAAGCAGCAGGAATCAGATGGAGGCAGCAGGCGGAGGGACCACATGCCTGCTCAGGATCAGAGTGGGGAGGCTACACCAGTATCGACAGCCCAAAGCTGAAGGGGGTGGACACGGTGGAGAGGCCCCCGGAGCACTCAGTGCAGAAGCTGGTTGAGGAGGCTGGAAAGAGGAGGCCACGGCATACAAGCAAGGGGGCCACAGCAGGAGGAGGAGTGACACAGATCACGAGAGGAAGGCAGCAGCAAGCAGACACTGAAGGAGCCTCGGAGCAGCCGGGAGAAACCCAGGGCGCACGCACAGGGGTGGGAGCAGGAAGGCCCGACAGCCACGAGGCGGCTACCGTACTGGATGTGGAGGGTCTGAACTTCGTTGAAACTCGCTCCAGAGGTGCCCCAAAGGTAAAAGCATAAAATGGTAGAGTGAAGCAGTTAGACATTGTTCTAATTACTGATTTAAGAGGTTTGATTCAGCCTGAATTCAGGGAGACGTCAGGTTAGGCAGCCGAGCTTCTGCGCCCCCTGATGGTATTTTTAATTCCCTTCTAGTAGCTTTTAGATCCTTCAACACATAGAGCCTCATTACGATTTTGACGGTAGCCATGCCGCTATTGGCAGCATGGCTGCTGCCGAAATCGGGTCCGGATTCTCAGAATGGGGAATTACCGGGCCATTCCGAGTTCGGAGGGCCCAGTAATTCCTCCCTTCAGATACCCGGGCCCGGACCTTCCCCGTTTCCATTTCAGCCCCCATAGGGCTGAATGGGAATGGGGGAGGGAGCAAACAACGGTCCGATTATGAGCGGCCCGTTGTTTGCTCCCTCTTCCCCTTGTGGGACCCAGTAAGCACGCCTGGTTTGACCAGGCGTTACTTACCGGGTTCCGCGAGGGGAGCTTGTAATGAGGCAGAACGGGTTTAACGGGTCCTCCTCCTTTAGCGGGTCCCGTTAACCCGTTCCGCCTCATTTGTAATGAGGCCCATAGACCAACCAGGTGGACTGGGACCCAATTCCCAAGGACTTGAGCAAAAGCTGGAACATGTCTTATGCCACATTAATATTGATATGATAAGTCATTTCTAACGAGCCTGTACACAAGTGTTTCTAGGTGCGACAACACAAGGAGGGGGGGACAACAATCTTACTAGGCCTTGTGTCATTCAGATCACGCAAGTGCAAGGAGGAGGGAAGGGAGACGTGCCAGGGGGAGAGGGAGGGAGAAGTGCAGGTAACTCAATAAGTGCTGCCAGAGGGTGGCTCATACATGCAGAGAGACAAGGAACTGAAGGGTTGCAAATACAGACCCTTAAGTGCTGCGGGAGCCTGGAGGCAGTGAGAGGGCAACTGGAAATGCAGGAGCCTGGGCCCGAGTTTCAGTGAGTGGCCAGGTGACGAGTGTGCAGAGCAGTCAGGGACATCAGCAAGGGAGAGAAAGAAAGAACGCTGAAGCAAAAAAGAAGCTCTTGAGTTGCTTCCGGAACCGGAGGTGGTTCTGATCAAGTTTGAGAGAGGCAGGGAGGCTGTTCCAGAGTGATGCCCCAGCCGAGGAAAGAGATCTAACACCCACTCTCTGCTTGGAGAAGCGTCTGACCCTCAGAGAGTTGGAGGTAGATGAGCGGAGGGCTCGAGAAGGAAGCTGTTTAGGAAGATAAAGTTGAAGGTAGTGCGGTGCCAGGCCTCAGAAAGCCTTGTGGACGATGCAAATGGTCAAGAACTTGATCCTTGCAGCCACAGGGAGCCAGTGAAGAGATTTCAGAGCTGGAGAGATACAATCCCTGGGCTTGAGGCAAAGGACACGTCTTGCTGTCCTGTTCTGGATAAATTGTAACGGTTGAAGAGTAGAGACAGGCAGATTTAGAAAGAGGCTGTTGCAATAGTCCAGTTTAGAGAGGACCAGGGCTCTGGAGTGAGTGATCTTCTGGTGGAAGTGAGAAAAGGCAGAATAACTCTGCGAAGGCGCAGCTGATAGTGTGACTTCTTAGAGTTGTCGGAGATGTGAGGAGAGAAGGAGAGGGTGAATTTGAAGATGACACCAAGATGCTAAGGAAGGAGCAGGAAGAGGGCCCAGGGTGGGCAGCCAGAGAGAGAGAGGAAAGGAGAGAGCAGATGTCCCAATGAGGAGAATCTCAATCTTACTGGCATTAAGGCAGAGATCAATGTGGCACACCGTTCCTGGATTGCAGCCAGAGAGTCTGGTATGAGAGAAGGAGCAGAGCTGGATGAGGGCACCCTGAAGGAGAACTTAGTGTCATCTGCATAACACTGAAAGCTAGAGCAGAATGTAGAGATGCAGTGGGCAAGAGGTGCCAGGTAGAGAGAGAGATAGAAGAGAGGAAAGTCCCAAGGTGGACCTGGGAGGGTTGGTCAGTGAGAAAGGAGGTCACCCAGGCCAGGGCCTGACCAGTGATACCCAGGTTGTCACGAAGGCGATTGAGCAGGATGGTGTGTTTGACCGTGCCGAAAGCAGAGGATAGATCGAGAAGAATGAGGACAGAAGGAAGGTTAGAATCAAGATTAGAGAGCAAGTCTTCACGGGTGTTCAGGAGAGCAGTTACCGTGCTTCTGGGAACTCTGAAGCCAGACCGGTGGTCATAGAGACAACCAACAGCTTCAGTATGCAGATTAAGCTGGGAGATGGGCATGAGTTTGCCCAGGAAAGGATTGATGGAGATCGGGCGATAGCCGGAGATGAGGGATCGGCAGAGGGCTTCTTTAGAAGGGGGCACACAAGGGAGTGCTTAATGGGGAGGGGAAGGTTCCAGTGGCAAAAGAGTGATTGCAGAAATCCACCAAGACTGGAGCAAGGGTGTCAATATTGTCCTTGATGGTTCTGGTTGAGCAGGGGAGAACCTGCTTCAACAAAACTTTCAAAGATCAGATTTGTCTAGAAACATTGTCAGGGGTGAACAAGAGAAAGGAGGAGGAGAAACGGCTGAAGAGGGGCCTGGGATCTCCAAATACATACCTGCCAAGAAGCATAGCCATCACTCAAGGCAAAACTTGCAGCCACAACTCAACCTCAGAGCAGGGAGTTATCATAGCCTGAATGCTATGTCTCATTCACCAACCCCAGCCATTACACATTATATGACATTGCCCTCAGCTTTACACTAAATCCCCCCCTCACCATTTGCACAGTGATATTTAGAGAATTAATAGAAAAGAAAATGTTGACAAGCCCACCTTATTACTTCAAGCACTTCAAGTCTCTCCTTGTTATACTACATTCAATAGAGGTAGAACCCCCTGCACCTGCATACTCTGGCACACACCCACTCTAATTTCAAGCAGATAGGCATCATGACCTGTAATGTTGGTGGAAATGAGGTCAGAACACTGGCTGGCATACCCCTCAATCAACTGAGAACCAGGATTGAATACAGATGAACCTCTCAACCAACTGATTGAACACCTCAATCAACTGGAAGCCACCGTTCTACCCTCACCATTCATATTTTCTCAATAGACACTACAGAGGATACATTAGTTTTTGTGTATGCCCCCTTTTTCTGTTGGTTAAGTTTACTTGTCTTGCCCACATAAAGTCATGCCAAACATTATTTTTTGCTATATGGGGCTCTGTTTCATTAAATCTATGCCCTTTGGGGGTCAAGGCTCCTGCTTCATGTACTTCACTAAAAGGGACTCAGCTATTTACACATTGATTTTCTTTTCTTTTAATGCTGATTTGACGGAAATGTCTTTTCAAGGCATAAGCATTCAGGCACCCAACATTCCTATTACGCTGAAAATATTGTGGTTTTAACCCGGTCTAGGAAACACTCAGTTTAGGCCTTGTCTATGTATGAAAGGGTAAACAAGGAGGTGAATCAGGAGGGACAAAAGAGCAACAAGGAGCATCACAGCAGGGAAAGGGTGCAAGGATGACTGCAGGGAAGGAGGGACAAAGAAGATTGAAAGAGAGCTGTTACAACGAATCAGGAAGGAAATCTGATACTAAGGGGATTTCCTCTAACTCAGCTGTTTTGTTCGTGTGTGGAGGAGGAAGGTGGATTTGAATGGTCGCCCATGTGAAAGAAGAAGTGTGTCAGAAATCGTATGTGTAATACTTCAGCCGCGTTGGGGTGAAGTGTGTAGAGTTCCAGTCTTCATTCATTATTAAATTAATTAGATATCTTATTAGGAAATTTCAAATTCCCAACTATGTTACTTTTTGCAAAAAAGGGCTAAAAGCCATAGCTCACACGAGCTGAAACGAAAGTAAGCCCCACCTATGCGTCACGGTTAGGGGAACATTTATATATATATATATATATTTATATATATATATATATGTATATATATTTTACAGGGCCTGCAGTAGCGGCCCTGTAGTTATGCTTAAGTTGCTCAACTCATAGGAAGAACACTTTTTAGGCTGCTTATAACTTTGCTCCCCCTGGACGAATCCCTACCAAACTTTGCAAAAAATAGTATATGGCCCACTCTACATTATTTTGGTATGTTTGGTGAGGTGTCGTGAAGGGGGCAAACTTATAGGGGGTTCCCAAAATGTTTTTTTTTCATAGACGCAATGGAAAAAGAATGTTGCTCATGCCTACAGCCCAAACTGCTGGATGGATTTGTACCAAATTTGCGGCAGGAGCGACAGCTTGGTCCCGAAAGCAGGCTTTTGTAAATTTGGTGTAAATCTATCCAGGCAAAATGTGGATTATACAAATTAGTGATAATTGGGTTCGGTCTGTGGACTCACTTCCCTGTTCGCTCCGGGGGCAGGCTTCCGATTGGCCCAAGGGTCAACGTGATGTCTGCGGACATCGGACATGCCCACTGATTGGTTGGTAAAAAGCGTGATGTGTGTCATATTTTTCCAAAAACGCCCACTATGTTCTATCCGCTGATATCCGTGACTGTCCACGGACAGTGCGGTGGCGAACAGGGCTGGGAAACATATTTATAGTAATTTGGTGCTGGAAAGAGGGCCTGGCAAGGGTGGGGGACTGGAGTAAAGATAATAGTATGTGTTTGGTTGGCAGTTGGAGAAACACATTTAGGGTTATTTGGTGACTACAAGAGGGCATGTTAGAGTAGGGGAGTGGAATCCAGATGATATGGTGATATTGCCATTGGTGAAAAATAGGGTTGATGACTATTTTGATATCTGCAGATTGTGTTTGAATTTTACAGGCAAGTTGTGGTGTGGTGGTTGTGGCCAGTGGCCTGATTCTTGGGTTCAAGGCCGTATTATGCTGTGGTGGTTGTGGCCAGTGCCTAGATTCTTGGGTGCATTGCCACCACAGCATAATAGGGCCATGCACCCAAGAATATGGCCAATGGCCACAAGCATTGTAATAATATGTGTACAGAAGTGGAATTCGGCCATTGGAAACAGCCATTATAATAATATGTGCGTAGTAATTATACATACTGTATAGGCAGTGTATAGTTTTTGGAAAATAGTAACATAAAACCATTGAAGTTGAAATTGTACTTTTCATTGATGTAGCTTTGGGGGTACAGTTTGACATTGATGTACATGGTAATGCAGGAGAAATCCTTGCTTCTTTCTCTGTGAACAAAACATAATATGTTAGGTAGGATAGTTCACAATAATGCATTGCATACAATCTCACATATTCATGTTCTTTTTAGACCCTCATAATTAGTACATTCCAAGTACTATGCGTCAAACCATATTACTGTGCGTTTTGCACAGTTGCTGTGTTTGGTTGCATAATCATTGGGTCTGTGGGAAAAAAATCCTTTTTAAAAAACCTAATACATTTATTTGACCTTACGTTTCACACTATTTTTGTTTGAACAGTTCTGTACTTAAAGGAATGTTTAAAGTGCAACAATAAGTGTATTTGTTGTTACAAGCTGTGTTGTAGTTGGAAGAATTGTAATGGTGTATGTGTTTTGCTTTTTGAAAGTGCTTGTGGTATGGCTGCAGTTAGATACCAGTTGGCTTATTCTACCCGTTTATAGTTTTGCAGTTTTGAAGAGTATGTTTTGAAGCAGTTTGATTCCTGTTGGTGGATTCTAAGTATTTTACTATTGGAAACTCATATTCCAGTATTATGGCTGCAATTAGATATCAGGTGGCATAGTCTAACTTTTGATAGTTTTACAGATTAGTGGCTAAACTTTGTAGACCCTCATAATGAGTACATTTTAAGTACCATGGGTGAAACAACATTAGTGCGTGTTTTGCACAGTTGTTGTTTGTTTGCATAATCATTGGGTCATTGGGGAACACATCTATATAGCTTTATCAAAAATGTACTAAATGTACATCTGTTAGCATATTGAAACTGTTTTCTATTTCACAAACAGAATTGTAGCACTATGGATGTAGTTAGATACCAACTGGCATATTCTAACTTTTTATAGTTTTACAGTTGTGAAGGGTATTTTTTGAAGCACTTGTTGGTGTCTAAAGTGCACAAATTTACAATAGTTTTACAGGTCAGTGACTAAATTTAGGTTTCAGGAATATTAAGTAGGCATTTGATAGATTTTCTGGCAATCTATGATTTATAATAATGGAAGTGTCATTGCATTCAAACCAACCACATATTTTTAAATATATGAAGTATAGTGACAAGCAGTGGTTGTGGCATCAGTGTGGTAGATTATGCCTACTGTTGTGAAGGATTTCTTGCCAAGAGAGTTGTTTTTGGTACCATCTACGTTGTATCTTAAAAGCATTACTATTGCATATTGGCTACATGAGTTTATGTGTAGTGTGGAACGATTGTTTGAATTGCAAACAGTGCATAATATACCATGATTGCATTTTGCACTAGCTGATGAAATGGAATAGATTCACAATTAGGTATAGATACATACACAAATTGTTCATTAGGGACCTGCTCCTGTGCAATATGGTTGCAGAGAGTGCATGTATGCTTCCATGTGTATGAAATCTGGAAGATTTCATTTATAGGTATATTTATGCTTTCTATTACTTGCAGTAAGTACATTAGACATTCTTGTGGATCTTCCTGTGTTAGTGTGGTCAATCTTACCATTCCTGCACAGTAGTCCAATTCTTGCCTTATTCTCCAAACACTGTAAGAGTTGTCAGGATTATTTGTTGCATTTCTATGAAGGACGAGCATTTGCAAACACAACTGGTCTGAGCCGTTCAAGTAAATGTTTTGAACAATTGGTGGCAATTGGAACAGAAGATTGATTGCTACATTTGCATAGCAATTTACACCATTTGTGTTGGAAAATTTAAATGGACCAAAGTATTCCGTCTCTGTCTCATTTTCTGGACCTCCACTTGTTTTTTTAGAAGACATATTTCTCTTTATTTCTGCTCTTGATGTGCACTTGCATTTGCACTAGATAGTTTTGTGTTTGTGCTACTTGGCGGAGTAGCAGTTGTTTTTAGTTTCTTTGGTGGTACTGTTGGGGGATCTTTTATAAGTTCTGTTGGCATTTTTTTCTTTTAAAAAGTTTACTTTTTTGAGGAACAGGATACATATCGAGATGGGGTGTGTTGAGTGCACGCAGCCTGTTGTACTGCACGATGCAAGGAATGTAAGCCTTGACTTTGTTTACATCAAAATTGACCAGAAATAGTCCTTCGAGTGTACGCAGACATGACAGTGCTACATAACTCATACCTTCTTTAAAGACTGTGCTGCCAATGTCTTCCCATCCCTGATCTAGGGTTAGACCTTGTGATTTCTGAATAGTGTCTGCATATGCAAGAGACAGAGAGAATTGTTCTCTGTGTACATATATGTCTTTGAAAAGAGCATCCTATCCTTTTAACTTCAGAAAGTTTGTCAAAGTGGATGTTGACAAACTGAATGTTGTCATGTGGATATGTCTGGAAGCCAGCAACTATACCAATTGTTCCATTGACTAAACCTTGCTTCACGTCAAGGTTACCTCTCAGAATTACACTGCAGTTTAAACACAATGTTAACATTTTCTCCAAACCAGCTCTTCTGAAGATACATTATTCTAAGGTATTTAATTGTGCTGTTGCTTGTTGACACATAGGGAGTGTCATGCCGTGCACTTCCAGTTTGTCTGGAGCTAATATGGACTATTGGTTGAAATTCGTTTTTTAGCATTGTCTAATTGAATTGCATACAACTTGATAGGGTTGGCATTAAGGACTTACATTTTACATTTTTGTTGCTAATTGTTCCATGACATCAGGAGCAGATGTGTCATGCGCACATAGCTCATGGATGAGTCTACTATTTAAGAAAGATTGTGCATCTTTAGAAAGAAGACCAGTCCTATTGCTTTTTAAAATGTTAGCATAGGTGATGTCTGCAGACTAATGCATGTTTTCAGTTAGTTCTCTGTATTGGAAATGTTTCAACAAATTTACATTTCCTATGCTACCAAGTGTGTTGTGGCATTGTTTGTGTCCTAAGGTTTTAAAAATAGGTTCACCTTTCACAGGTGTTAATTGTAGGAGATCTCCATAAACAATAACATGTTTTCCTCCAAAGAGTTCTTTGTAGTCCGTTTTAAGGACTTCTTGTAATCTGAGGTGAATTAAAGTGAACATTAGGTTGGATATCATGTTCACCTCATCTATTAGGAGCATTTTTGTTTGTTTCAGAATTCTGTGTCGTACAGTAACAGCTTCTGTTGATTACTTGTAGTACTCTAATTTGTTTTGGTGTTCTACTGGAAGGAGCAGTAGTCGGTGTAAAGACACACCTCATATGTTGTAGGCAGCTAAACCTGTGGGGGAAGTTACAACAACTGAAAGCTTGTAGTTTGTTAACTTTCGGAGGAATTTGCTGATGATTTTTATTAAGAATGTTTTGGCCAGAACCCGCTTCACCACATACATAGAGGAGTACACCTTGATAATTTTGACAGCTACAAGTTTTACTTTCATGCTATAAACCATGTTCTATTTCTTTAGTCACTTCTAGGAAAATGCTAAGGGGGTAATTCATAGAATTCAGCGCACAAGTGGCGCACGCGGCTGGCGCACAGTGTGCGCGTGCGAATCCCTGTGCCAGCCGCGTGCCCTAAAATCCATTTCCGCGCACAGCGTATTCATGGATTCCAGCCACCAAAACCAGCCGTGGCGCACAGTGGCGAAGCGACCATGCAGCAGCGCCAGTTACGCCCCCAAGAACGCCTCTCGCACAGGGAAAAGCCATCAATATACCCAATCCAGCGCAAAGGGCTGCGCTAACCCTGTACCAGCACGGCAAGCAGGCTACGTGTAACACTGGGGTGTGCGGGAAGTACCTCACGCGATTGGCCCCGTGCGAGCAGGGTACGCGTATTTCAGGGGTGCGTGGGAAGTTCCATACGCGATTTCCGCAGGGTACGTGTATTTCAGGGGTGCGCGGGAAGTTCCACACGCAATTTCAGCAGGGTACGTGTATTTCGGGGTGCGGGGGAAGTTCCACACACGATTTCAGCATGATACGTGCATTTCAGGGGTGCGCGGGAATTTCCACACGCGATTGGACCCGTGCGAGCAGGGTACGTGTATCTCAGGGGTGCGCGGGAAGTGCAACACGCGATTTCAGCAGGGTACGTGTATTTCGGGGTGCAGGGCAAGTTTCACACACGATTTCAACAGGGTACGTGTATTTCAGGTGTGCGCGGGAATTTCCACAAGCGATTGGGCCCGTGCAATCAGGGTACGCGTATCTCAGGGGTGCGGGGGAAGTGCCACACGCAATTTGAGCACGGTACGTGTATTTCAGGGGTGCGCAGGAAATTTCACACGCGAATGGGCCCGTGCGAGGACGGTACGCGTATCTCAGGGGTGCGCGGGAAGTGCCACACGCGATTGCAGCAGGGTACGTGTATTTCAGGGGTGCGCGGGAATTTCCACACGCGATTTCATCATGGTACGTGTATTTCGGGGTGCGGGGGAATTTTCACACGCGACATCAGCAGGGCACGTGTATTTCAGGGGTGCGCGGGAAGTTCCACACGCGATTTCATCAGGGTACGTGTATTTCGTGGTGCGGGGGAAGTTTCACACGCGACATCAGCAGGGTACGTGTATTCCAGGGGTGCGCGGGGAGACCACACGTGAATTGCACGTGTGGGTCCTCCCAGGTGTTCCCTCTACACCCTCCAGGGCCCCTGCAGGTGGCGCACACCACAGGGGCCTCCCCTGCACATGTCCTGCAGGCACCACATCCACCATGACCATGCCCCCCGGCCAACCCACATGTCAACTTGCAATACTGCCCACCAACCCATGTCCCCCTGCACCCCCAGCCACCAGGGGCAGCCTCCACCAGGCCCCCACCCATGTCTCCCACCACCCCCACCCCCCAGCACTGTGGGGCACCTGCCAGCAGGCCCCCACCCATGAGCAACTCATGTTCCCCACCACCCCCACCCCCCAGCAATGTGGGGCACCTGCCAGCAGGCCCCCACCCATGTCCAACTCATGTCTCCCACCACCCCCACCACCCAGCCACCAAGGGCAGCCTCCACCAGGCCCCCACCCATGTCTCCCACCACCCCCACCCCCCAGCAGTACAGGGGCACCCTCCACCAGGCCCCCACCCATGTCTCCCACCACCGCCACCCCCCAGCAGTGCGGGGGAACCCTCCACCAGGCCCCCACCCATGTCTCCCAGCACCCCCACCCCCCAGCAGTGCGGGGGCACCCTCCACCAGGCCCCCACCCATGTCTCCCACCACCCCCACCCCCAGCAGTGCAGGGTCACCCTCCACCAGGCCCCACCCATGTCTCCCACCACCCCCACCCCCAGCAGTGCAGTGGCACCCACCACCAGGCCCCCACCCATGTCTCCCAGCACCCCCACCACCCAGCCACAAGGGGCAGCCTCCACCAGGCCCCCACCCATGTCTCCCACCACCCCCACCCCCCAGCAGTGCAGGGTCACCCTCCACCAGGCCCCCACCCATGTCTCCCACCACCCCCACCCCCCAGCAGTGCAGGGGCACCAACCACCAGGCCCCCACCCATGTCTCCCACCACCCCCACCCCCCAGCAGTGCAGGGGCACCCATCACCAGCCCCCCACCCATGTCTCCCAGCACCCCCACCCCCCAGCAGTGCAGGGGCACCCACTACCAGGCCCCCACCCATGTCTCCCAGCACCCCCACCCCCCAGCCACCAGGGGCAGCCTCCACCAGGCCCCCACCCATGTCTCCCACCACCCCCACCCCCCAGAAGTACAGGGTCACCCTCCACCAGGCCCCCACCCATGTCTCCCACCACCCCCACCCCCCAGCAGTGCAGGGGAACCCACCACCAGGCCCCCACCCATGTCTCCCACCACCCCCACCCCCCAGCAGTGCAGGGGCACCCACCACCAGGCCCTCACTCATGTCTCCCAGCATCCCCACCCCCCAGCCACCAGGGGCAGCCTCCACCAGGCCCCCACCCATGTCTCCCACCACCCCCACCCCCCAGCAGTGCAGGGTCACCTTCCACCAGGCCCCCACCCATGTCTCCCACCACCCCCACCCCCCAGCCGTGCAGGGGCAGCCTCCACCAGACCCCCACCCATGTCTCCCACCACCCCCACCCCCCAGCAGTACAGGGGCACCCTCCATCAGGCCCCCACCCATGTCTCCCCCCCCACACCCCCCAGCACTGTGGGGCACCTGCCAGCAGGCCCCCACCCATGTCCAACTCGTGTCTCCCACCACCCCCACCCCCAGCACGGTGGGGCACCTGCCAGCAGGCCCCCACCCATGTCCAACTCATGTTCCCCACCACCCCCACCCCCCAGCACTGTGGGGCACCTGCCAGCAGGTCCCCACCCATGTCCAACTCATGTTCCCCACCACCCCCACCCCCCAGCACTGTGGGGCACCTGCCAGCAGGCCCCCACCCATGTCCAACTCATGTCTCCCACCACCCCCACCCCCCAGCAGTGCAGGGGCACCCTCCACCAGGCCCCCACCCATGTCTCCCACCCCCCCACCCCCCAGCAGTGCAGGGGCACCCTCCACCAGGCCCACACCCATGTCTCCCACCCCCCCAACCCCCAGCACTGTGGGGCACCTGGCAGCAGGCCCCCACCCATGTCCAACTCATGTTCCCCACCCCCCACCCCCCAGCACTGTGGGGCACCTGCCAGCAGGCCCCCACCCATGTCCAACTCATGTTCCCCACCACCCCCACCCCCAGCACTGTGGGGCACCTGCCAGCAGGCCCCCACCCATGTCCAACTCATGTTCCCCACCACCCCCACCCCCTAGCAGTGCGGGTCACCTTCCACCAGGCCCCCACCCATGTATCCCGCCCCCCACCCCCTAGCACTGTGGGGCACCTGCCAGCAGGCCCCCACCCATGTCCAACTCATGTCTCCCACCCCCCCAACTCCCCAGCACTGTGGGGCACCTGCCAGCAGGCCCCCACCCATGTCCAACTCATGTTCCCCACCACCCCCACCCCCCAGCACTGTGGGGCACCTGCCAGCAGGCCCCCACCCATGTCAAACTCATGTTCCCCAGCACCCCCACCCCCCAGCACTGTAGGGCACCTGTCAGCAGGCCCCCACCCATGTCCAACTCATGTCTCCCACCACCCCCATCCCCCAGCACTGTGGCGCACCTGCCAGCAGGCCCCCACCCATGTCCAACTCATGTTCCCAACCACCCCCACCCCCCAGCACTGTGGGGAACCTGCCAGCAGGCCCCCACCCATGTCCAACTCATGTTCCCCACCACCCCCACCCCCCAGCACTGTGGGGCACCTGCCAGCAGGCCCCCACCCATGTCCAACTCATGTCTCCCACCACCCCCAGCATTGCAGGGGCACCCTCCACCAGGCCCCACCCATGTCTCCCACCCCCCCACCCCCGAGCAGTGCAGGGGCACCCTCCACCAGGCCCCCACCCATGTCTCCCACCCCGCCCACCCCCCAGCACTGTGGGGCACCTGGCAGCAGGCCCCCACCCATGTCCAACTCATGTCTCCCACCCCCCCACCACCCCCCAGCCCTGTGGGGCACCTGCCAGCAAGCCCCCACCCATGTCCAACTCATGTTCCCCACCACCCCCACCCCCCAGCACTGTGGGGCACCTGCCAGCAGGCCCCCACCCATGTCCAACTCATGTTCCCCAGCACCCCCACCCCCCAGCACTGTGGGGCACCTGCCAGCAGGCCCCCACCCATGTCCAACTCATGTCTCCCACCACCCCCACCCCTCAGCACTGTGGGGCACCTGCCAGCAGGCCCCCACCCATGTCCAACTCATGTTCCCCACCGCCCCCACCCCCCAGCACTGCGGGGCACCTCCCAGCAGGCCCCCACCCATGTCCAACTCATGTTCCCCACCACCCCCACCCCCCAGCACTGTGGGGCACCTGCCAGCAGGCCCCCACCCATGTCCAACTCATGTTCCCCACCACCCCCACCCCCCAGCAGTGCAGGGGCACCCGCCACCAGGCCCCCACTCATGTCTCCGACCACCCCCACTCCCCAGCACTGTGGGGCACCTGCCAGCAGGCCCCCACCCATGTCCAACTCATGTTCCCCAGCCAACATGTCATCACAATCTAGATCCCTGGTCCCCATGGTCAGCCTCCAAATGCAAAACACCCACCCGAGTATTGCATCCACCCACTCATAATTGGCAATTACATCACAGAACACCAATTGCAAGTTCCGAAACAAACACATTTCCCTCACATACACCCAATGGGTGTCAGTGAATCTCAAAACCCATATCATGAAATGCATTAAACCAATGAGATGATACTACACAAGTATGATAAAAAAATATGTATTAAAGCAAACATAAATAGAATCAAAAATAAAGAAACAAAAATGTGAATGTACAAAAATCAAAAGAAGCATGTCCGTGAAAAAAAGCAAAACCAAAAATCATATCCCAAAGTAATGGTGTCCAAAGTCACTGTCCACAAAACAAAATCAAATGGGAAATAAAAAAGAAAGCCATTGCTCCATGGTTAAAATGTGAAAGAAAAATACAATCCAACAGTGAACTATGTACATGGGAACAAGCCAGGGTCCATTATCCCAACAAAACAAAGGAAACCTATCTAACTACACTAACTAATAAAATAAACTATATACAAAAATGTGGCCAATGTCCGAAAGGTCCAAATAAAATCAAAACAAAAATGAAACCTAACACTACCTACATAACTATGTACAAGGGCAGCAGGCTAGTTTGACGGCTCACTTGTGGATGTCCCGGGCCAGGGCATCATCGAACTCCTGCTCAATGTCCCGGAGGCGGTCCTCCTCCATGGCCCCAAGGGTCTGTAGGGCCGTCGATGTGTCCACCTCCAAACCCCTGCGGATTGCCTCGAGGCACTCGGCCCGCCTCAGGGCCCTCCGCATGGAGTTCTCCGCCCTGACCATTGTGAGCTGTGCCTCTTCCGCCCGCTGCCGCTCCGCATCTATGGCGTGGCCCAACCACTGCCACACGGAAGACACTCTCTGTCCTGGGTCCTCCTGCCCTCCGGCCGATGCCTGCCCCTCCGATGTTGAAGGCCCCGAGCCTTCATGGATCCCACCACGTTGCTGCTGCTGCTGTGCCTCTGCCCGTGCACTGCCTCCTGCTGCCTGCACATCCTCTGCCGGCTGGGGTGCAGTCGTTGATGTGGCCACCCCTGCTGGACGTCCGACTCCCGACTGTGGCAGGGATGCCTCCTCCACCAGCCTGGCCGCACCGTCAGAGGCAGCTCCACAGGGCACCCAGGTGACTGATGGGTGGGAAGATGGCACGGAGGACGACTGCCGCGTAGGGGGTCCAGTTGAGGAGGGGGTCGTAGCAAGTCCCATCATATGGAGGAATCCGGCCTGGGTGACCTGTCCCAGCAGGCTGACGTGGTCAACGAGCCATTCGAGATGACGTGCAGTCTCCTCATGAAAAGACTGCAGGTCACCTCGCATGGCCCGTTGACGCAACGCCACACCACTCAGAACAGGCTCAACCCGGACCCGGATAGCCACGTCCGCTGGCAGAGGAAGGCCAGTTGACGTGAGCTCATCCCCTGCCTGAAAACGGGTCTGGACGTAGGCATCCCTGCTGGTGCAAGATGATGCAGGGACAGGATCAGGGACAGGATTGCACACAGGCACCTCCGCGGCGGCCTGTGCTGCTTCCTGTCCCTGGTCCTGCACTGCACCACTAGCACCAGTGGGATCCCCACCTCCAGACCCCGTCTCCGGTGCTTGCACGGCCTCCTCCTCCACCAAACCCCCCACCAACCTGGATGACTCTGTGGCATCTTCCCCTGTTGGGCCCTGTGGGGTCCCAGCTGCCCCTTCTGCTGCCGAGGAGTCCAACTCCAACCTCCGCCTCTTGGACCTCCCCCGGGCAGCTGCGGCCTGGGACGCGGCACCTGACTCCTCACTCCCCGACGAGATCACAACATGGGAGGGGAGCCGGGCCTTGCGTCTCCGGCTGGCGGTGGGATCCCCGCCGCTGTGCTCCACAGCACCTTCTCCGCCCTCTTCATCAGTTGACGCTGCAGACAGGGAGAAATAAAACACAGGCATCAGGGCACTGTACAATGGACACATACACACATGACAGTTGTACATGAGTGGCATTGGCAAACCTCACACATGTCATCACAATCCCCAACACACATGTCATTTCAACTCGCACACATGAGCCATACCACAGCCATATTGCAACTGCCAGCACCATCCATACACATACAACAGCATGAGCAGGCAAAGGTGAGCCAGACATCACATGCAACACAGGAAGTGCACCACACATGTACACACACCACCACACTTGCATGCATGTGTAGAGCTCTGCCAAGTGTCGCAGTGTTCAGATGGGCATCCATGTCACATCTGCCGATCAAGCTTCCACATACCGCTGTCGCATGCATCCATGTTGCATCACTGTTGCACCCTTGTCAAATACACACACATGCACATGTACACAGTGCTGATACATGCAGCCGAAAACAACATACATGCGTGACATCACGGACATGTCTACTTACATACACATTCATCCAAACATGTGTGCCCACACAACTGCATTTGGCATGCAAGCCTACACACACAAGCACCATCCATGTCTCACACATTCCAGCCCTCGCATGTGTTAGCCCACGGCCCTGTACACCCCCACACATACTCCACCCCATACAAACAGATGTGCAACCTGCACGCTACTGAAAAATCACCACACGCACTGCTCACAATCAGGATGCATGTACACTTACCGCTCGACTCCAGACGGGTCTGCCTCTCAAGGACCTGGACGTGGACCGCTGGGGATATGCGTTCCAGGACCCTCATCTGTTCTTCCGACAAGTGGCCCCGGCGCCCCTTGGCATCCGCTGCCTTCAAGAGACGCCGGGCCTTGTTCAGGGTCCTGGACCTGAAGTCCTCCCAGCGCTTCTTGACATGTTGTAAGTCGCGGACTGCCACCCCCTCCGCGTTGATGGCAGTCACGATGTCAGTCCAGATCCGAGTCCGTCCTTCCTTGTCGGTGCGGGAACTTCCGAAGAGGGCATCATACTGCCCCAGGACTTGCTCCACCAGGACACCAACTTTGGTGGCACTGAAGCTGGTGCCCCTCTGCCTTTCTGGCAGGGGGTTGGCAGTGGTCTCAGATGGTGTTTGCCCCGACATGACAACCCCAGAGGCAGGAGTGGGTGGGCAACTGGGTCCTGGGGCTGGGCTGTGGAGCTATGGAATCCCAGTCGGGAGTCTTCGGTTCCAGCAGGGGTGGTCACAGCAACAACACCCCTGGCTGATGTGCAGGCAGCAAATGGCAGGGCACATGGGCAGCAGGAAGTCAGGCAGCAGCAGATGGCAGGTGGGAGCGTGCTCGGGGCTCTGGGGGGCAGTAGTTCGGCCTTCTGGGCAGGAGCGTGGTCTTCCATGTGCTTACGCGTGGCCAGCTTGATACGGAGTGATTTGGCACGTGAAAAATCTGCACGTCAGCGTGTAATTCGAGGAAAGGCCCTTAGAGCGTAAGCGCGTCTGCACGCATACTCATTTTCATTGGACAGAAGGCCCCTCAAGCGCAAGCGCCCCTGTGACGTGACGCGTACAGACGTGCATGGGCATTTCAGCACGCGTGAAAAACTGCACCTCCGCGTGTAATACGAGGAAAGGGCCCATGCACGTAAGCGCGCGTGAAAAACTGCACGTCCGCGTGCAATACGAGGAAAGGGCCCATGCCGTAAGCGCGCGTGGAAAACTGCATGTCCGCGTGTAATACGAGGAAAGGGCCCATGCGTGTAAGTGACATGACGCGCACGTGCGTTTCCCTCAGCACGGGTTAAAGGTGAGCGGCCCCAGCAGTTCGATGTACGTGCCTTTCGTGGAGACCGATGTGTGTTGCTGCTTCCTGTTGTTTCACGCGCCATCACAACTTCACAGCTATCAAGGACGTATCTCTTCTTTTGGCGGGGGTATTGGCTACGCGTGTTTTTCTGCATCGCGCTAGTCAGACGGTGAGTCGCACACGCTCTTTTTCCCACTGCGGGTGCCCCTGTGTATCGCACCCATTTTCGATGTCATAGTAGCCTGCGTGTCCCACGCGTACGCATTATTCGTGCTACTGGGTGCCACCGCGTACTGCGGGAGGTTGAATCCACGCACGTAGGCTGCAGGGTTGTGTGCACGGTTTTACTGCAGTTTTGGGGTGCCTGAGCGTTGTGTGACCCGTCACCACATCACCGGGGTCACATACAGCCTTGCAGGTGCAGGGGGGCTGTTAACATCTTGCTTCCCACCCCCTTCAGCCCAATTGCCCAGGTCAATTGTGGTGTACCCCTCCCATTGGCATCACTCCATCTGTGCCATGGTTGGGAGGCCACCAAAGGTGAGGGGCGCCTCAGCTGGGCATCCTCCTCATGGCGGGCGTGGTCGGGGACGTGGCCGTGGTGACCAGGGAGTAGGGGGACTCCAGGGTGTCCAGGGCAGCCACAGAGGGGGAAGAGGCAGGGGTGCGCCACTTAAGCACAATGTTGTGCCATGTGTCGGTGCAGCCATGCCACCACCCCCTGTGGTTCCGGGGGATGCAGCTCCTGCATCTGGCACTGGCACCCGTACGACCCGGCAGTCCGTTCCATCGACTGCCACGGGCCCAAGGGTAGTGGTAGCTGCAGGTGCAGCTGTGGACACCGCCACCCAGGCTCACGGTCTGCCAGCGCAGGCTGCGTTGGCACTTGAAGAGCCCTTGGTAGATCTCCAACAGGCCAGGGGGGAAACCATAGGGGCACGCCGGGCTGCTCAGACCAAGACACTTGTCCCTGGGGCAGTCATGTCATCTGCTGCCCCGAACAGCCGGGTGTTGGCAAGTGCAGGGGCAGATGCACCCAACAGCACCCCGGTTGTGAGTCTGCCAACCAGGACCGTTGCGGTCAATGACCCTGCCACAGCTGATGTTGCTGCGCAGGGTCCATTAGTGGGCACCCAGCTGCCACTGACACAAGTCAGGCCTTTGGTCATCCCTCCACCTGCCACTCCCTTGGCTCAATCCACCGAACCCACTGGCCATACTGGTCAGGGTGGCATTAGCCTGCCAGGGTCTGCGCCACAGTCCAAGAGGAGGAAGGTTGCACCTGCAGCACAGGCTGTGACCCCACACACAGCCACGACCTCCTGCACGTCGAGGAAGAAGCCTTTCTGTAAGCAGGAACTGGACTTCCTCGTGGACTACGTGCGGGGCCACAGCTGTGACATGCTAGTGGGTGCCAATAGTCAGACTACGGCTGCCCAACGTGACACCCACTGGAAGCATGTTGCGGAACATGTCAGTTCATTCGGCCATAAGGTGCGCGCGGCGCAGGAGCGCAAAAAGCGTTGGAATGACATCAAGCGCAGCACTAAGGCTAAGCGTGCCTCTAATTACAACTTGACTCTGGTGATTGGCGGTGGGCCTGCACCAGAGGAGGAAGAACTCACTCCGCATGAGGCTCTCGTTGCAGAGTTCATACCACCTGAATTGGTCGAAGGAGTGGGAGAGATGCTGGACTTTGATGCCCAGTCCAGTGAGTGTTGATGCGTGTTTGTTGAGGACGTGTGTGTTTCACTTGTGGGATGTGTTGTGCATGATTGCTGCTACATGTGACGTGTACATGGTTCTGATGTGTAAGTAATGCAATGCTTCCGTCATGCATGTCTCCTCTGCCTGCATGCGGGACTCCATGTGGGCATGCTCCCTTGCCCCTCCTCCGCCACTCTGCACCCCAGTTCCACCTTTGCACTGGTCTGCTTCAATCTTGCCAATCTGTAGTTTCTTGTTCATGTGTCCTGTGTAGATGCTAACTTCCAGCGTAGAAACTGCGAGACATATGCCGTGTGGTACAGCCTTAGCACTCGATGCAGGGTATCTCACTTGTACTGTGCATGGGTCGGATGTCCCGCAGGGACATGAGTGCCCATTCATGCTCCATGTGCATTGCGCGCATGCCCCTATGTGTCCTTGACTGGATGATCACTGTAATATGAGTCCTTGGTTACATACATTGCCTGCCATCTCATCAGCCTCCCCATGTCAACTGTGGCTCAGTCCTGCGTTGCACACGGGTTTAGGCTCTGACAATCGGTGTGGCTCACAGGCATCAGCCTGTTCAATGGCCAATGACTCTGTCCAAATCTTGTTGTGTCTTCTTCACACGTGTGAGGCCTCCGGAGTTTTCATCATGTGTCCTGCCTACTGTCCCAGCATCATTTGCAGTGTTGTAATTTGATTCACATTAAGCTTTTGATGCCAGTCAACACTGCCTGTCAATACACAGGTGTATGGTCAGCCTTTTGATACCATGCTAGGTATCCCTGCTTTGGTACTGGGGTGGAGGTGTGCTTGGCTTCTAGACATGGTACACATTGAATGCACAATGCACGTGATGTGTGAATTTGACATTGCACTGCCTTCACATTTCCTGGCACACACCATGGAGTCCTTGTACATGTAGGTAGTGAGTGGCGTACACATTTTCTGCACTGCATAGACCCACTTCCATGGAAACTGCCACCTTTCAACAGGTCTGATCACAGAAGCTATTCAAAGTAGACCCAGCATGCATGCCAGGTCATATGTTGTGTGTCACATGTCTGCCGGATGCCTTTGCTGTCGGTGTGTGTGTGTGTCGTGTGCTTCTGACATGTGTAGTGACCTTTTTTCTCTCTATTTTTCAGGTGACGACGCAATGGAGGGGGAGGATGGTGTTGTCATGCCAGACACAGGGTTGTTAACACCACATCAACCCGGCACTAGTGGGGTCGTGGGGTGGTAGGCCACGAAAACCCCCAAGTGCTGCAGTCCATCTTGTCTCTGGCTGCCTATGAGTCCAGCTTGATGACGACTCTGACGTCCATGTTGAGTTGGATGAGCATCAAGTCCATGTGTCAGGGGTGAGTGATTCTGATGTGGACACTCCTCTGTCTGCGACACCTGCACTGAGGGATCAGACAGTCTTGGTTCCTCCGCCCGTGGTGGATCGGGACGCAGGGTCACCCTCCACACCAGTCACTGATGTGCCTGGGACATCACATCGACGGGGGCATGTAGTCGTGCAGCCGCAGGCGGTGCCAACACAGCGAGGACCCCCGGTCCTTGGGTCCCGCAGGGGTCAAGCCCGGCAACGCGGTCGCCGCGTGCAACCGCTGTATACTGAGTGGGAGCAAGACATGACTGCCAATTCCGAACGGCAGGGGGCAGCAATGGAGAACATCGCTGAGAGCATGGAGCGTGTGGCCCGATCTGTGCTCCCCCCTGCTAGGCAGGTGCTTCTCCAGCCACAGGCAGCACGGTCCACGGCCCGCTCGCTCAGGCTGGGCATGGCAATTGCTGCTCACGCAGAGGCACACATGGATGCCCTGAGGGAGGAGCATGCTTCCCTCAGATCCACTCTGGGTGTCCTTATGATGTCCCAGAGGCAGCAGGCAGAGGAGAGGTTTGCACAGCTTGAGCGTACCATCTCGGCTGAGCTACAGGCTTGCCGGGAGGTGCAGCATTTGTCCAGCCAGGCCTTGCAGGAGGAACTCCGTGTTACACGTGCTACCTTGCAAGAGGAAGCACGTGTATCACGTGAGGTTCTGCATGCAGACCTATGTCACATCGCCACACAGAACCAGGCTCACACGTCCGGCAGACTTGCTGCCGACGAGGGGCAAGCTGCGGCTAGGCGTGGCCAGGCTACTGTGCCATGTCCTCCTTTACAGGATGAGCCAGACTCGGACGACCATCTATCTCCCACATAGGTCGGGCTGTGCAGGCGTTGAGCCCATGGAGGTTTTTTTTTGGCTCAGCATCATCGTATGTGGATGTTGAGCAGCACCCTGTACCTCCCCCCTCCTGGGTGCCTCCCCTCCCTCCCGGGTCGTATGTGGCCATTTTTGATTTTTCTTTTAGTTTAGCTAGTTAAGTTTCTGTTTGATAGTTAGTTTAAATAGGTAATGTAGGTTTTCCATTGTTAGTGTAATTAGTTAATAGTTGATTTAGTTTAAAATTGCTAGTCTATTGTGCTTTCATGTGACGGTGCGGTGCTTTGTGGCTTTTGAAGGCATCCACTGTCTGTTCCAGCTGGGCCCTTCATGGTTGTCTTGTGTATGTGTTTGCTGCTTGGGGTCCTTGACTCACATATGCCACTCCTGCCTCCCTTATCCATGGGCTCGCAAGGATGGTTCGGTGTTACAGAATATTACACAAGGGCTTTGGACTGTCATATCTGTGGCATGTCTGGTGCTGTGTGACTTGTGTTGACACCCCTAGCGGGGATGATTTTGGTGTCATTGTCCACTGTTCGGCTTTTGCTAGAAGGGGTGTGTCATGATTAATGTGTACATTGATTGCTATGCATTGTGTAGTATGTTTCATATCTTTCCTGTACACGTGCTTGTTGCAATTCATGCTGTAGATAGTGTACCACACTTTGGATGTGAAAGACGGACTGATGGTGTGATTTGTGATGTGACTCTCTGACATGGTCAAGTAATGAAATGCCTGATGAGACACACACAGATGACTTTGAAGCATTAATCATGTGTTTCATGCCCCTTCTTCAGGGGGATGAGCCTCCAGAGCACCTTTGCCAGCAGACATGGCCCATTGGACGACGGAATTCTGGACCCGTTTGTTGGTGCCCACATGCACATGTGTGCACAAGCAGAGGTACAGTGATTGCAGACCCACATCCTAGAACTGCTGACATGTTCCAAGGAACTCCAGGCAAGGTGAGCATCACAGGGGGGGCACGACACAGCAAAGCTTGCACCACGCGAGTTGCACATGCAGGCTTAGTCACAGCACTGAGGATGAGCTTAGACGAATATTGGTGTTGAAGCACACAATGCAGCTCAGCTGTGTTGGTGGACTGATGGCTGTTGATAGTAGGGTTGTCTGGGACACATGCAGGGGCAGTGGCACATACCCTCCGGTACACCAAGGTCCATTGAGGCACTTGTATCAACCATGTAGCCTTCCGAGACATGGAAAGGGGCAGCTCACAGGGACATACAGCAAGGGACATACTCGGTCATGGTGGTACGCAACTTGCTCTGAAGTTATGGCTTGCTACATGGGTCTGTCTGCTTACCCAGGGAACATTGCATGTTGTGTGAATTGTGACACATTGGTGTTCCATTTGCCACGCACCCACCGGCGGCTGACTTACTGCATTGACTGTGTATGACCCGTCACAGGGGTACTGTTATATATGGGTACGAAGCATCTACACCAGATTGTCTGTTTGTAGAGTAGTTTGTTGCTATGGGGCATGTTTGGTGGTGTGTTTTTGTGTAATTGGCATGTACAGGTTGTTGACTGTGGCTCTCTTTGCAGCATTGCAGTGCTCCTGTAACCGGACCTGAGAGTGCGCAGGCAGGAGGCCAGCACTCAAAACCAGAGCTAAGTGTTTTGTTGTTTTTCTTTCAAACTGCTCTGCATAGGCTTGCTGGGGGGGTGCACTAATGCATGGATGTATGTGTGATTCAATTTGGTATGTTTTTTTCCCCCTAATCACCCGGAATCCTATGCAATTTTGAACCCTGTACCCTCTACCCGATGTTCCTGCTTCCCGTACCTATCCAAGCAACGTTCCCTAACCCTCTTTCCCCGCTGGGGTTGCGGATGCCTGTGTAAGCCCCGAACTTGCAGGCGCCAAAACCCTAGAGGGGGTGGTTGGTTCGTACCACTCCGAAGCCTGGACTACAGAAGGCCATGACAATGATGTCCAAGTTTGTTTGGATTGTGTATGTGTTCATGCAGGTAGTACATTTTCGTTCATTCCCTACTTTCATATGTCATTCCTCCTCCCCTCTCCTGCCACTCATTCCAGTTATCCAGTGTGCCAACACCTGTCCCGACTGCATATCCCTGAACCTCCTTCCCCACCAGGGTCTCAGGGGCCTGTGTGAGTTTGACCTTGCAGGCACCAGGGACACGGTGGGGCTGGTTGTTTCGTGACACTCCCGCGCCTGCACATGGGACCTGTGACAATACACATCCGTTCATGATGCATCATCCTATATTATGTACCACACATGGTTCACATCCTGTTATGACATTGTTTTACTGTGCTACCTTGGTTGTTGCATCATTGTGGTAGTACTTGGCCTTTGTGAGGTACTGCTACGTCAAGTCATCTACTGGAGGGTGTTCGGGTTCGTTTTTATGCATTGGATTTTGTCATTTTGGAAATGAGTGTGGATTCTGAGGGTGCAGGCATCTTTTACACACAAGGTGGGAGATGGTGACGAAGGGTAAAGGTGATCCAGTGGCCAGGTGGAATTGAGGGTTGAAGGCTCCATGACCCAGGTGCAGTTGTTCAGTGGGTCATGGTCATTTGTGAGGGAGGGGGGGTTGTTGTTGATAGTTGCCTTGCCCTGCAGTGTGATGGGAACTCTGACATTGTAATGGTGGTATCCTATGTACATGTTGTGTTCTGCTGATCAATGCCTGTTCATGTGTTGTGTTTTCCTTTCAGGTGTGAGGGGATAGTTGTGGTTTGACATGCTGGGGTGTACACATGGTGAATGTTCACATGTGATGTGTAGGGAACACTGATGGTCACTTGAGTGCACATGCATATGTGGAGTGCATGTCCCTGCAGAACCACACACTTGCACTCTGATGCACTACATGTACTCCCACCCTTGCATATCCACGTGTACACTGTTTGCCTTCTGGTGCCCACTGTGTCCCTGCAGCACATGTTCTGTGACCGATTATGGATCCAGTACATGTCTAATTTGATGTTTGATGTGGTCTGTCACTTAGATGTGATGCTCAGGGTGTGCATCACACAAAATGGCTGTTCACTGTGCTGTGCGCTGAGCAGTGTGTTGCAGGAGTAGGACACTGCACACATGAGCTGCAGTGTTGATTTTGCAATGCATAATGTGCATGTAGATAGGCATTCATTTTTATGTTACGTCTACGACTGTTGTAATGCATTTGGAAATGACTTATTTTGGGTGGGAGATTTTGTTGGTCTGTCATTTCATCTGATTCCGGGTCAGGCATCATTGTCTGATGCCACTGTACATTTAGGACATGGCAATGTGTACCTTATTGTTACTGTGTTGGTGTATGGGTATTGCTTGCCATGTCATGTTGTGGTTTGGGAGGGTTTGAGTGACATGACAGTGATGGCCATGGCCTGTTTTGCAGGTGTGTGTGATGCACACCTTGCATGTCAGGGTCATCCGCTTCTCAGAGCAACTTGCTGGGGGTAGATTTCTCTCCGCGGCAGGGCCCTCCCCCTGGAACAGACTTCCTGCCTGACTTGAACCTGAGGGGAACCATCTCCAGTTCTGGAAGCACCTCAAGACCTTCCTCTTTGCTTCTGCTTAATCTCTGCCTCTTCCTTGCAGAATTCTTCACTGGAACTGCACAGGAGCTGCAACTGGGCCACTCTCACCGACGTCGGTCCCTGGCCCAGCCACTCTCCACTTGCACTGCCTCCCTGGCAACCCCTGCACTGCAGTACTGTCTCTCTATCCCTACAGCCCTCCCTTCCCAGCACTTGTCTGCACTTACCTTTGCAGTTGCCACCTGCCAACCTATGAATTATTTTTTTGGGCTACTTCCCCTGTACTGGACTCCCCCCACCTTCCCCTTGCACTTTTCCCTTCCCCCTACCCCTGCACTTGCACGATCTCAATGACACCTGGCCTAGTAGTACCGTTGTCTGTCTTCCCTTGTTCCCCCCTCCCTGCCTCATCGCGCCTTGAAATACTTGTGTATGGGCCATATCATGTCATATGTCATATGTGTGCCTTTTGGTCACACAGGATAGCTTGTGTTTAAGTAGCTAGGGATGCAGACGATGTGGCACTTTCATGACAACTATCTCAGGGTGGTAGGGTTGTGACAGTTAACTGTCTCTTTGTCATCATCGATTGTCACCTGGTATGTGCCAGGCCTGTGTGCACTCCGCAGGGGTGGGAGTTTAGGTGAAAAATGTGGCCACAAGCTGGGTCCGGGCTTCCTCGCCACGTGCCCTGTCCCCTCCCATGGGCAGCGCCTCTGCCTGTGGTTGGGGATGTGGGGGCACCACCATGTCCACCGGGACGCCCTGCCATGTTGCAACATTGTGCAGGACACATGCTGCCACAATGATCCTGCACACTACTGGTGGTGCATAGAGTAG
The DNA here is from genome assembly GCF_040938575.1 of Ambystoma mexicanum. Lineage (NCBI taxonomy): Eukaryota > Metazoa > Chordata > Amphibia > Caudata > Ambystomatidae > Ambystoma > Ambystoma mexicanum. The sequence goes on along the minus strand of NC_090932.1, from coordinate 656,651,748 downwards.
TTGCCCACCAGAGCGGTCAAGGGAGCGGAAACGTGACTTGAGCACTCCGAATGTGCGCTCCACTATGCCCCTGGTTGCAATATGGGCGGCGTTGTATCTTACCTGGGGTAGTGTGGTGGGGTTCCGGATTGGCGTCATCATGTGGTTGCTCAGAGGGTAGGCATTGTCCCCTGGGGAGGTGATAATAGTTGAGATTATTAGGGATTGGATATTTGTCTGTGTGTGACCTGCATGCATGTGCTAGGGCATTTGTACTGACCTAGGAGCCATGTGTCGCCATGCTGCCCAGCTTCCAGGGCCCGGCTCAGGGCAGACATTCTGTATATGAAACTGTCATGGGTGGAGCCAGGGTAGTTTGCATAGACAGAGGTGATGATTCCCTTTGCATCGCATACCACCTGTACATTGATGGAATGCCAGTGCTTGCGGTTTCGGTAGATGTGCTCAGTGGCCCTAGGTGGACGTAGAGCCACATGGGTGCAATCTATGGCACCGAACACTTTGGGGAAGTGTGCCACCCTGAAAAAATCCAGGACAACAGCCTGCCTTTCTGCGGGTGTTCTGGGCATGTATATGTGCCTGCGGACTGAGGGGCGCGCTGTCATGATTGCCAGTACCTGGTGTAGGCAGCGTGACTGTGTGGCCTGTGAGACCCCCAACTATGGCAGTGGTCCGCTGAAATGACCCAGTGGCCAAAAAATGCAGGACATTGAGCAGCTTCTCCAAGGGGCTCAATGCTTGGGAGCAAAGGGTGGGGGATGTAAGGTCATCTTCCCACTCCCTGACCAGGTCTAGGATGATATGGGGTGGAAACCTATACCTGCCGTAGACCTGGTCGTCAGGCATCCCGAAAAGGCTTGTCCGTGGTGCGAAAATGCGTGCCCTAGCTATTCTCCTCCTCCTGCGGTGTCCCACGATCAGTGCAGCGACAAATGGGGCATTCATCGTAGCTGTATATACGCGTTTGTTGTTTGCGCGCACTTTTATGCTGTGCGCGGGGACGCTTCCGCCTGCCTTCGTGTGGGCGGACGCGTTGACGCCTGTGCACGTCTTTTGCCGTGCGCAGGTTTCCCGTATTCGGATACGTGGTAAGACTGTATGTCCGAGTGTCATCGCGTGTGATCGGAGGGGAGTGAGCGTACACACGATTGGCCTGGGTACGTGTGTTTCGGGGTGCGCGGGAAGTTCCACATGCGATTAGCCTGGGTACGTGTGTTCCGGGGTGCGCGGGAACTTTCACACGCAATTGGTGGAAATCCACGTGTGTTCTGTCATCACGTGCAATGAGGGAAACACCAGCGCGCTTCACGTCACAGACGCGCTCACGCGCTAAGGGCCTTTGGTCCAATGAAATCGCATATGCGTGCTGCCGTGCATACGCGCTAAGGGCCTTTCTTCGAATTACACGCTGACGTGCAGATTTTTCCCGTGCCAAATCACTCCGTATCAAGCTGGCCACGCGTAAGCACACGGAAGACCACGCTCCTGCCCAGAAGGGCGAACTACTGCCCCCCAGAGCCCCGAGCACGCTCCCACCTGCCATCTGCTGCTGCCTGACTGATGCTGCCCACGTGCCCTGCCATTTGCTGCCTGCACATCAGCCAGGGGTGCTGTTGCTGTGACCACCCCTGCTGGAACCGAAGACTCCCGACTGGGATTCCATTGCTCCACAGCCCAGCCCCAGGATCCAGTTGCCCACCCACTCCTGCCTCTGGGGTTGTCATGTCGGTGCAAACACCATCTGAGACCACTGACAACCCCCGGCCAGAGAGGCAGAGGGGCACCAGCTTCAGTGCCACCGAAGTTGGTGTCCTGGTGGAGCAAGTCCTGGGGCAGTATGATGCCCTCTTCGGAAGTTCCCGCGCCGACAAGGAAGGACGGACTCGGATCTGGACTGACATCGTGACTGCCATCATCGCGGAGGGGGTGGCAGTCCGCGACTTACAACATGTCAAGAAGCGCTGGGAGGACTTCAGGTCCAGGACCCTGAACAAGGCCCGGCGCCTCTTGAAGGCAGCGGATGCCAAGGGGCGCCGGGGCCACTTGTCGGAAGAACAGATGAGGGTCCTGGAACGCATATCCCCAGCGCTCCACGTCCAGGTCCTTGAGAGGCAGACCCGTCTGGAGTCGAGCGGTAAGTGTACATGCATCCTGATTGTGAGCAGTGCGTGTGGTAGTTTTTCAGTAGTGTGCAGGTTGCACATCTGTTTGTATGGGGTCGAGTATGGGTGGTGGTGTACAGGGCCGTGGGCTAAGACTTGCGAGGGCTGGTATGTGTGAGACATGGATGGTGATTGTGTGTGTAGGCTTGCATGCCAAATGCAGTTGTGTGGGCACACATGTTTGGATGAATGTGTATGTAAGTAGACATGTCCGTGATGTCACGCATGTATGTTGTTTTCGGCTGCATGTATCAGCACTGTGTACATGTGCATGTGTGTGTATTTGACAAGGGTGCAACAGTGATGCAACATGGATGCATGTGACAGCGGTATGTGGAAGCCTGATCAGCAGATGTGACATGGATGCCCATCTGAACAGTGCGACACTTGGCAGAGGTGTACACATGCATGAAAGTGTGGTGGTGTGTGTACATGTGTGGTGCACTTCCTGTGTTGCATGTGATGTCTGGCCCACCTTTCCTGCTCATGCTGTTGTATGTGTATGGATGGTGCTGGCAGTTGCGATATGGCTGTGGTATGGCTCATGTGTGCGAGTTGAAATGACATGTGTGTTGGGGATTGTGATGACATGTGTAAGGTTTGCCAATGCCACTCATGTACAACTGTCATGTGTGTATGTGTCCATTGTACAGTGCCCTGATGCCTGTGTTTTATTTCTCCCTGTCTGCAGCGTCAACTGATGAAGAGAGCGGAGAAGGTGCTGTGGAGCACAGCAGCGGGGATCCCACCGCCAGCCGGAGACGCAAGGCCCGGCTCCCCTCCCATGTTGTGATCTCGTCGGGGAGTGAGGAGTCCGGTGCCGCATCCCGGCTGCAGCTGCCGGGGGGAGGTCCAAGAGGGGGAGGTTGGAGTTGGACTCCTCGGCAGCAGAAGGGGCAGCTGGGACCCCACAGGGCCCAACAGGGGAAGATGCCACGGAGTCATCCAGGTTGGTGGGGGGTTTGGTGGAGGAGGAGGCCGTGCAAGCACCAGAGACGGGGTCTGGAGGTGGGGATCCCACTGGTGCTAGTGGTGCAGTGCATGACCAGGGACAGGAGGCAGCGCAGGCCTCCGCGGAGCTGCCTGTGTGCAATCCTGTCCCTGATCCTGTCCCTGCATCATCTTGCACCAGCAGGGATGCCTACGTCCAGACCCGTTTTCAGGCAGGGGATGAGCTCACATCAACTGGCCTTCCTCTGCCAGCGGACGTGGCTATCCGGGTCCGGGTTGAGCCTGTCCTGACTGGTGTGGCGTTGCGTCAACGGGCCATGCGAGGTGACCTGCAGTCTTTTCATGAGGAGACTGCACGTCATCTCGAATGGCTCGTTGACCACGTCAGCCTGCTGGGACAGGTCACCCAGGCCGGATTCCTCCGTTTGCTGGGGCTTGCTACGACCCCCTCCTCAACTGAACCCCCTACGCGCCAGTCGTCCTCCGTGCCATCTTCCCACCCATCAGTCACCTGGGTGCCCTGTGGAGCTGCCTCTGACGGTGCGGCCAGGCTGGTGGAGGAGGCATCCCTGCCACAGTCGGGAGTCGGACGTCCAGCAGGGGTGGCCACATCAACGACTGCACCCCAGCCGGCGGAGGATGTGCAGGCAGCAGGAGGCAGTGCACGGGCAGAGGCACAGCAGCAGCAGCAATGTGGTGGGAGCCATGAAGGCTTGGGGCCTTCAACATCGGAGGGGCAGGCATCGGCCGGAGGGCAGGAGGACCCAGGACAGAGAGTGTCTTCCGTGTGGCAGCGGTTGGGCCACGCCATAGATGCGGAGCGGCAGCGGGCGGAAGAGGCACGGCTCACAATGGTCAGGGCAGAGAACTCCATGCGGAGGGCCCTGAGGCGGGCCGAATGCCTCGAGGCAATCCGCAGGGGTTTGGAGGTGGACACGGCGACGGCCCTGCGGATCCTCGGGGCCATGGAGGAGGACCGCCTCCGGGACATTGAGCAGGAGTTCGATGATGCCCTGGCCCGGGACATCCACAAGTGAGCCGTCAAACTAGCCCGCTGCCCTTGTACATAGTTATGTAGGTAGTGTTAGGTTTCATTTTTTTTTTTATTTATTTTGGACCTTTCGGACATTGGCCACATTTTTGTAGATGGTTTATTTTATTAGTTAGTGTAGTTAGATAGGTTTCCTTTCTTTTGTTGGGATAATGGACCCTGGCTTGTTCCCATGTACATAGTTCACTATTGGATTGTGTTTTTCTTTCACATTTTAACCATGGAGCAATGGCTTTCTTTTTTATTTCCCATTGGATTTTGGTTTGTGGACAGTGACTTTGGACACCATTACTTTGGAATTTGATTTTTGGTTTTGCTTTCTTTCACAGACATGCTTCTTTTCATTTTTGTACATTCACATTTCTGTTTCTTTATTTTTGATTCTATTTATGTTTCCTTTAATACATATTTTTTTTAGTGAACTTCAATGTGTGGTATCTCATTGGTTTCATGCATTTCATGATATGGGTTTTGCGATTCACTGACACCCATTGGGTGTATGTGAGGCAAATGTATTTCTTTCGGAACTTGCAATTGGTGTTCTGTCATGTAATTGCCAATTATGACTGGGAGGATGCAATACTCGGGTGGGTGTTTTGCATTTGGAGGCTGACCATAGGGACTAGGGATCTAGATTGTGATGACATGTTGGCTGGGGAACATGAGTTGGACATGGGTGGGGGCCTGCTGGTAGGTGCCCCACAGTGCTGGGGGGTGGGGGTTATGGGAACATGAGTTGGACATGGGTGGGGGCCTGCTGGCAGGTGCCCCACAGTGCTGGGGGGTGGGGGTTGTGGGAGACATGGGTGGGGGCCTGGTGGAGGCTGCCCCTGGTGGCTGGGGGGTGGGGGTGCTGGGAGACATGAGTTGGATATGGGTGGGGGCCTGCTGGCAGGTGCCCCACAGTGCTGGGGGGTGGGGGTGGTGGGAGACATGGGTGGGGTCCTGGTGGAGGCTGCCCCTGGTGGCTGGGGGGTGGGGGTGCTGGGAGACATGGGTGGGGGCCTGGTGGTGGGTGCCCCTGCACTGCTGGGGGGTGGGGGTGGTGGGAGACATGGGTGGGGGCCTGCTGGCAGGTGCCCCACAGTGCTGGGGGGTGGGGGGGTGGGAGACATGGGTGGGGGCCTGGTGGAGGCTGCCCCTGGTGGCTGGGGGGTGGGGGTGCTGGGAGACATGGGTGGGGGCCTGGTGGTGGGTGCCCCTGCACTGCTGGGGGGTAGGGGTGGTGGGAGACATGGGTGGGGGCCTGCTGGCAGGTGCCCCACAGTGCTGGGGGGTGGGGGTGGTGGGAGACATGGGTGGGGGCCTGGTGGAGGCTGCCCCTGGTGGCTGGGGGGTGGGGGTGCTGGGAGACATGGGTGGGGGCCGGGAGGTGGGTTCCCCTGCACTGCTGGGGGGTGGGGGTGGTGGGAGACATGGGTGGGGGCCTGGTGGAGGCTGCCCCTGGTGGCCGGGGGGTGGGGGTGGTGGGAGACATGAGTTGGACATGGGTGGGGGCCTGCTGGCAGGTGCCACACAGTGCTGGCGGGTGGGGGTGGTGGGAGACATGGGTGGGGGCCTGCTGGCAGGAGCCCCACAGTGCTGGGGGGTGGGGGTGGTGGAGACATGAGTTGGACATGGGTGGGGGCCTGGTGGAGGCTGCCCCTGCACTGCTGGAGGGTGGGGGTGGTGGGAGACATGGGTGGGGGCCTGGTGGAGGGTGCCCTGCACTGCTAGGGGGTGGGAGTGGTGGGGAACATGAGTTGGACATGGGTAGGGGCCTGCTGGCAGGTGCCCCACAGTGCTAGGGGGTGGGGTGGTGGGGAACATGAGTTGGACATGGGTAGGGGCCTGCTGGCAGGTGCCCCACAGTGCTGGGGGGTGGGGGTGGTGGGAGACATGGGTGGGGGCCTGGTGGAGGCTGCCCCTGGTGGCTGGGGGGGTGGGGGTGCTGGGAGACATGGGTGGGGGCCTGGTGGTGGGTGCCCCTGCACTGCTGGGGGGTGGGGATGGTGGGAGACATGGGTGGGGGCCTGCTGGCAGGTGCCCCACAGTGCTGGGGGGTGGGGGTGGTGGGAGACATGGATGGGGGCCTGGTGGAGGCTGCCCCTGGTGGCTGGGGGGTGGGGGTGCTGGGAGACATGGGTGGGGGCCTGGTGGTGGGTGCCCCTGCACTGCTGGGGGGTGGGGGTGGTGGGAGACATGGGTGGGGGCCTGCTGGCAGGTGCCCCACAGTGCTGGCGGGTGGGGGTGATGGGAGACATGGGTGGGGGCCTGGTGGAGGCTGCCCCTGGTGGCTGGGGGGTGGGGGTGCTGGGAGACATGGGGGGGGCTGGTGGTGGATGTCCCTGCACTGCTGGGGGGTGGGGGTGGTGGGAGACATGGGTGGGGGCCTGGTGGAGGCTGCCCCTGGTGGCTGGGGGGTGGGGGTGGTGGGAGACATGGGTGGGGGCCTGGTGGAGGGTGCCCCTGGTGGCTAGGGGTGCAGGGGGACATGCGTTGGTGGGCAGTAGTGCAAGTTGACATGTGGGTTGGCTGGGGGGCATGGCCATGGTGGATGGGGTGCCTGCAGGACATGTGCAGGGTAGGCCCCTGTGGTGTGAGCCACCTGCAGGGGCCGTGGAGGGTGTAGAGGGAACACCTGGGAGGACCCACACGTGCAATTCACGTGTGGTGCTCCCCGCGCACCCCTGTAATACACGTACCCTGATGAGATCGCGTGTGGAACTTCCCGCGCACCCCTGTAATACACGTACCCTGATGGAATTGCGTGTGGAACTTCCCGCGCACCCCTGGAATACACGTACCCTGCTGATGTTGCGTGTGATACTTCCCCCGCACCCCGAAATACACGTACCCTGATGAGATCGCGTGTGTCGCTCAAGTGCGTGTGTAACTTCCCGCGCACCCCGAAATACACGTACCCCGCTCAATCGCTTGTGTAACTTCCCGCGCACCCCCGAAATACACGTACCCCGCTCAAGCGCGTGTGTAACTTCCCACGTACCCCCGAAATACACGTACCCCGCTCAATCGCGTGTGTAACTTCCCGCGCACCACCGAAATACACGTACCCCGCTCAAGTGTGTGTGTAACTTCCCGCGCACCCCCGAAATACACGTACCCCACTCAATCGCGTGTGTAACTTCCCGCGCGCCCCCAAAATACACGTACCCTGCTCAATTGCATGTGTAACTTCCCGCGCACCCCCGAAATACACGTACCCCGCTCAATCGCGTGTGTAACTTCCCGCGCACCCCTGCAATACACGTGCCCCACTCGCACAGGCCCAATTGCTGTATGTTGCCACTTTTGTAATGCGCAGGGACTCTACCACCTGCCTTCGTGTGGCGGACGTGTTTCAGCTTGTGCGTGTCTTTGGCTGTGCGTGGCTTTGCCCTATTCGATTCCATGAATACATGTGGTTCGAGTGCGTGTGGGCGTTCCGTCTGCTTCCCTGCAGTACATCCCCAGTTACGCCCTTATTTTCGCGTGTTGTTCCCCATTCCGCGCGTTACACCCCGTGTCCTGCCCACTTTCTGGTGTATGCGCCGAGGTTGTGCGCTTTCACTGTGCGCGTCGCGCACGCCGTTCGGGATGTTGCAGTGACTTGTGCGCCATGCACGGGTTTGGCGCACATCCCGAGGTAAACACGCGCAGGGAGTTCCTTGAATCGCACGCGTGCGCCTGTTTTTTTGCGCTTGCGCCTGCTTGCACCAAGATTTTCGGCGCACGTTTGTTCCATGAATCGGCCCCTCAATTGCTTATCATTGAGTTGTGATTTCAGCAGTGCCAGGTTTTCTTCTGATTGATTATATTGATACATGGTGTTTTCTAATCCAGTCATGGCTAATTCTGCTTCATTTACTATGAGTGGCTCTCTAAGTGGTTCTTGACTTTCTGCAAGAGAAAGTTGACTGCCCTCAGGTGTGTCTTCATTTAGTTGTGCATGAACTTCTTCCTCTTGTTGGCTTTCCTTGTCCAACAAGTTTGTGTATTACTTCAAATTAACATTTGTTATACTGCTTTCATTTGCATTGAATGCAGCTTCAAATCAGTCAATTTAGGTGCCCAATAAATCTTCTTTTCTCCATGGTTTAAAAAGTTGGAGTTGGGACATGTAGTAAAGTTCTCTATGTTGAGGAGTTTTAGATAACTTTGTATGACTAATTAGGCTGGGTTTAGTAAGTTTGACGAGGCTGTCGCCACAAGTTTTGACTATGTATTTTCTACTTTCCTCATCTGGTTTAACATTATTCTTGTGGGTGAAATGTTGGGCTATGTGGTTTAGGCACATGTTTTCCAAAGCACTATTTCTGTTTAGCTAGTATGTGTCTAATAAATTGTTTTTCAAAATTTCCTGGCTTTTGGGATCATGTCCGGCTATTGTTGCTATGTCTTGGTATGATTTCAGCACTCTTTTTCTGGATGCAGCAAGACTAAGGCTTAGCCAGACTATATGTTCAGCTTGTCCATATAAGGTTGTGGCTGTTAAACGGTCTTCAGCTTAATAGCATCCACATTTCCTATGGGAGAGCATGTTTATGCCAAAGCTGTACAATTTTTCTGACAGTGTCATTTCAGATGAAATGTTATCCCAGAGGTCTCTTAACTCTGTTTTCTCAGCTTTGGTTATGTAGACTGTGATATATCTTGCAACAGCAGGGGCATTGTCTGCAATATGTTGTATATCTATGTTTGCATTCCACAAGAGGGCAATGATTGGATTGTAATCATTGATGTACTTTGAAGCTTTGTTTTTCAATGCAGTATGTGTTTTTAAGCCATTTGCCTTTCAAACTGTTTCTAACAGAAGACATAAAGCTGTTTACTTGTCCTTTTGCTGAAATTGATCTAGGGAAACCAAAGCAGCATTTGGTATAGTATTTACCTTTGTCTTTATATTTGCATCAGCAAAATTCGCAACACTTATGTTTTTGAAGCGTAAAATTTGTGCATTTGGCTCACTATGTGTGATTTCTGAAGGGATGCCGCAGGTTACATATTTGTGAATAATCTGCAAAACATTGGCATCACTGTTATGACCACATTTTGGAGCACATATTATCCACAAAAGCATGCGGATGGCAATAAAGCAGTGGTGAAAGTATCTTGATACATTTACAGGGTCAAGAGAGCAGAGTTTTCTGGGTGTTTTTATGTCTATCCTTCTTTGTTTTGATTTGCTATGCATAGGAAGTCCTGCAAGTCCTCCCATGCATATTCTGCACAACTGAAGGTGACAAACCATGTGGGTGAGCCAAGGTTCCTTAGCATACACCGTACATCAGCAGGACATCGGAATCAGTATTCTTTTGTACCACGCATGTTTGCCGAGAGATTTGTGATACCTGACTGCAAAACCTCATCTTTGACTTTTATCTTTTGAAGTAGTTGGGTAGCAGACATGTTTACAAATTTGGAACCTGTTTTCAATGTGTGTGCAACTCGTAACATAGAGTTGCTAGTTCACTTTCAAACAGAAGGTGAAATATGTATTCAACATTTTGTCTGAATCTGGGCTCCTCAGAATACATTCGTAAAGAGCTGTATTCTGATGCTGTTATTTGTCTGCATCTTTCATCCAATCTTCCCCCTTTTTGCCGTAGGAAAGAGTAAAGGAAAGACATGTGCTTCTTCTACACTTTTTTTTCCATATGATGATTGGAGATCCTTTGGCTTGACGCATTTGAGATGTTTTGAGTGCATCGTCTGTGGTGTCTTTGGAGTGTAGTGAGTGAATTGTGTAATGGTCTAAAATATTGAATGCCATAATAGGATCTGCAAGTTCAAATTGGCCAGTTGGTGAGGAATCCTGAATTATTTGGGTGGTTTCCCTAAGGTTTTGTTCAATGCTTATTTCTTTGTAGTACTCCATGTTCTCTTTAAGATATTGTAGGGCTTTTATACTTTGTTTAAGTCTACTAGCTGTTGCCAAATTGTTTTGTCTTTCATTCGTACACCATTCACTAGGATAATCAAATATTGATCTATTGGCTGTTGCACTCCTAGTGTGTCTACATTTTCTTTAAGATCTAATGGCAAATAAACTACTTTGCCACAAATGCCTTTTAGTAATTCAGAAGGAGGCAATTTGGCTGTTTTGGGTTGAAGGTGTATTATTGCTTGAAATGGGTGTACTGCTTGGATTATAATGCTCTCATGCAAATTAAGCTGTTGGAAAGGTTTTGAAAGTGGGAATATTTCCAAGTTATCAGTGATAGTCCGTGAAGGCATTTGGTTATTAGCAAGCTTTGCATTGCACTATGTGCAAAGTATTGAAGGGTTAGTTATTTTGTATTTGTTTTCTGCTATAAGATATGGAGCTAATTGGAACCACTGTGATTCCTCATTGTCTTCTATTTTGTAAGTTATAGCTACAGTTTTGGTGCTCTTTTTATACGATGTTCTGTGATAACACACACGTTCTTGGTTTGGTACTTCAGCAAATGTGCTTTTAAACTTTGCTATTTCTTTTTTTGTATTTGTTTATTAGAAGATTGACATTTATAAGCTTTTCGCTACTCTTCTCTAAAGTTGCTGGATTTTCTAAGTGATCTTCACTTCCAAATGATTTGCTTTGGATGTGGTATGTTTGTTGAAGGAGTTCTTTGGCTGTGCCATGTAGGAGAATATTATTAAAATGTTGTAGTTCTAAAGCAGGACAGTTTGCATAACAATCTCTGGAGAAAATTCTGTTTAGGGTAATGGTGTGTTGCTAACTTTTTGATGTGGTGGAAGGTGCTTTTGCAAGCAGGTCCTGAAATGCAGGCTAATGCCTTTCCTCGCAGTCCACTGTGATTGCGCACTGGACAGGAGTCCATGGTTTGCAAAGTTTCAATTCTAATTTTCTCTTTTACTTTCACATAGTGATTGAGGAATTGGCGTAAAGATGTGAAGCATTTTTTCCGCAGGTTACACATTGAGGTGCATGGCCATTTGTAGACTACACAGATTGGTTCGGTGGAATGAAGAGTTGATTGTAAGTTTGTTGGCGACATTTTTTCAATGAGGGTTTCTTATGCCATAATGGCGTTGTTTACCATTTTATACCCTCAGCCACAATTATGTATAGCAATTGGGTTTTTATGCTCTTGTCTCTTCATTGAAATATGGTTCTGTGCTGCTTTTGTGAATCCATTCACCTGCACAGAAGTTTATAAAGGTATCTATGTTGACATGGCACATGTTTAAACATACTTTTCGTAGTTTACTTATTCATTTTGTTAGTGGTTTCATGCTGGTTAAAATTATTATAAACAATTTTCTTTTGAGGAGCATTGCGCTTTCAATGAGAGCTTCCAGGATTAGTCTTCTGCAGTAATTATAAAGGGTTGAGGGTGACTTTTCTGCTTTTTTAATAAGATTTGAAGTACTTTACAGTGGAATATTTTTTGTGAAATATTTTTTGAGGAAGCCTTAACTGTTGTCTACGTTAATATTGGTAGATGGAGTGCTAGCACTATTAGTAGTTGTATTCTTCTTTATACATTTCTTATTATTTTTACTTTTTGGAAGAGGGGCCATAATCTTTTTACTCCTAGCTGGTTCAGTTTTGTTGACTGACTGTATTAACAGTTTTGTTTGAACATTTGCTATAAATTCTGCTAGAGATGGGTATTTTTTGTCAGGAATAGGGGAAGGAGAAGGTTTAGTAAGACATGAACTACATTACCCAGCAGTCATGGGACCATTGGTAGTTCTTTCCGTGCGCACGTGTGGCTATCTGACACTCATTAGCACAGCTTATCAAGGGCCAACGGGGCACGGCAGGTGTGGCTCATTATATCTACTGGGGTGAAGCCATGCGGCGGACTTAGGGAGACTGGTCGGGCCTGCATTGATTCTCTCATAAACGGGCACCGTGAACTTGCAGTATCAACCGACGGAGAGATTCGAGGTCGGTGTTCATGTGCGAGGAGCAGGCACGGGACAGACAGCGGTGAAGGAAAGACACGCGCGTCTTCTACGGCTACTCAAGATTGCGTCCGGGAAGGCTATTGAGCTTCCCGGACGGAAAGATGAGTTTTGAACGCTTGTATTATAAAAGCTATGTTAGATGTTTGCTTGTAGGGTATATCATTACCTTCTGATAAGGAATTGCTTGAGAGCACGTAATGTGGCAATCTTCATCTATAATGTTGGAGGGATACACGTTGCTCGACCCACATGGTTTTCGTGATGATGTTTGTGCTATCATGTAAGGGGTATTAGCTCTGAGAAGTAGCACTGGTGGTATTTGAGTATCAGTGCTGTAACTAGAGTACCCATACAATATTCTGGGAAAACATCCATGTGATGATGTCAGTTTCATGTCCATGCCAAGTTATGTTCCATGTTTATATGTGTGCTAATGCTTGCCCGTAGGGCCATGTGTTACGTTCTTCATGCTGGGAAAACCTCCCAATGTGTATGTCCCATTTTTTGTGCTTGCTTATATATTTGTCAGACAAGTATATGGCCATCATTGCCTGTAACAAGAGGTACTAGATAAGAAGTAATCAAGAGAAGGGTTCCAGGAACTGTATTAAGGGGTTTTGCTGGACCTTGAATTGTATTGATGTTATATGGTATACTAAAAGTATTAGGTAGTGTAGGGTTTTTTCCCTGTTTCTTCCCCTGTCCTACCCAAACTAGGTTTTCCTTAACCCTCTATCCGGTGTTCCTAATATTCCCCTTCCCATCCACAACCTCTTCCTAACCCTCTTCCCCCACTGGCTGCCACGTGGTATCCTGTAATTTGCAAATCAGGTATCTGTGCCAACCACGGATGGGGGGTCAATTTCATTCGGCTTCTGTGGTTTGGGGGAGAGTGTCGACATATCTCACCCCATTATTGTGTTCTGGTTTTTTGACATAATAAGCCACCCTCATATTAGGATACTTACAACCACCCAAACCAAATGGAAGCGACCACTCCCGCCTTGGCCGATGTGCTAAAGGTGCTTCAAGATATTCAGGTTGAGTTAGTTCAAGCAAGACAGGAATCGGATAATTTGAAGACACAAGTGCAGAGTTTGGTAGCACAGCGGACCCCGTTGGAGGGCTCAGGTGCAGGCCCTATGGGTCAGATCCCCACAGTGATTGTTCAACCTCCTAGTAATGTACCATTAGCAGAGCCAGAACGCTGTTCAGGAGATCCTCGAAAATATATGACCTTCCTTACCCAGTGCAGACTTCATTTTTTGTGTAAACCTACTGCTTTTGAAACCATTCAGGCCAGGACAGCTGTTGTCAATTCATATTTGACTGGAGATGCATTATACAATTGGGATGGTTTTCTCGGGGAGTTTGGTAGACTATTTGATCGCCGAGAGGTTTCCTTAGCTCAGGATAAGGAGTTACTGGGATTAAGACAGGGAGGTCGGGATCTGGTAACATACGTAACCCAGTTCAATGGATTGGTAATTGAAACAGAGTGGCCAGTGGCTAAACAAACAGTGTTATTCTATCAGGGGTTACGTGAGGAACTGAAGGATGCAATAGCTCAAGTGGAGCCGCAACCAAGAACTTGCACGCCCATGATTGATTTAGCTTTAAGGTTGGACCATCGAATGAATGAGAGGAAAGGAGATAAAAAGAGACCGGAGGTAGGGCCTTTTGTGCGTCTAGACAGGAGTAGAGGAGGAAGGACAAATGAAGTGGAACCAATGCAAATTGGTAGTATACGAGGACCGTTGTCTGCCGCAGAGAAGGAGCAGCGGAAGGTTAATAAATTGTGTCTCTATTGTGGACAGGCAGGACATTTTATACGGACATGCCCCAATACACCTCAGAAAGGTGTGGGTGGGGAAAAGAGTATGAAGGAGTCGGGAAAAGAGATGGGCCGGCCTTAGGGGGAACAAAGGTGCCAGGCCCGATGGATATCGATTTCCCCAGATGAGTTGCAAACACTGTGGGAGGTAAAACGTCTCACTTGTATATTTTGGTGACATTATGATTCGCATTAACTAAACAGAAGTTCCTGGCAATGGTGGAATCAGGGGCTACCGGTAATTTTGTAGATATTACTTTAGCAAAACAGTTAGGATTGCCATTGTTGGACAAAATCAAAGTGGAAGGAGTTCAATCAGTGGATGGTTCTCCGTTGGTGTCAGGGCCAATACGAAAACAGACAGAAAAATTGGACATGATTTGTGGACACGGGCATAAAGAGGAAATCACATTTGACTTAATAGCAGCACCACAATTTGGATTAATTTTGAGTATGCCATGGTTAGTTCTTCACAGTCCTTAGATTGATTGGGAAAGGCAGATAGTGTGGTTTGATGAGGAGAGGTGTCAGGAACATATTTTCAGGAAAGAGGACAAGTAACCTTGTTAGTGGAAAAGAGCTCAGCAGATCATATTGTGGGAGCAGTAACCGAAGAACTTCTCTCACAGTACGGGGAGTTTAGTGCAGTCTTTTACAAGCGAATTGCAGAGCAATTCCCCCGTATAGACCCTATGATTGTGTTATTGATTTGGAGGAAGGAGCAACATTGCCTTGTAGTAGAATTTATGCCCTTACGGAAAAAGAAAATCAGCATTTGCGAGAATATCTAGATGAAATGTTGGCTAAGGGCTTTATTAGACATTCCACATCCCCAGTCTCCTCCCCTCTATTTTTTTGTGCCCAAGAAAGAAGGAACCTTACACACCTGTATTGATTATCGTGCTTTAAATAAGGTGACCATAAAGAATCTATTTCCGTTGCCCATGATATCAGTTCTTTTAGATAAAGTAAGGACGGCCAAGTTTTTACTAAGTTGGATTTGAGGGGCGCTTACCATTTGATACGAGTCAAGGAGGGGGATGAGTGGAAAACAGCTTTTAGAATGAAGTTTGGTTTATTTGTATACCTTGTGATGCCTTTTGGTTTATGTAACGCTCTGGCGGCTTTTCAGTTTTTTATGCAAGAAGTATTGCATGAATTCATTGATATTTTTGTCATTGTTTACATTGATGATATTTTGATTTATTCAGAGTCTCCAGGGAAGCATGTAAAAGATGTAAGAACTGTGTTGAAAAGATTACAGGATTGTCACTTGTGTGTAAAATTGGAGAAATGTGCATTCCACGTGACACAGGTGGAGTTTTTGGGATTCATATGGACTGATACAGGGATTATGATGGACCCTAAGAAAGTGCAGGCGGTGAAGGATTGGCCTTCTCCCCAATGTGTCAAGGACTTACAATAATTTTTAGGATTTGCCAACTTCTATAGGAGGTTTATCAGCAATTTCTCTAAGATTGTCACTCCAATCACACATTTACTAAAGAAAGCAGTGAGGTTCACTTGGAGTTCGGAAGCAGAAAAAGCCCTTCAAGATTAGAAATTAGCCTTTACTAGCGCTGCCATGTTACAACATCCCAACACTGAGAGGGCGTTTCAAGTTGAAACAGATGCAAGAAATGTGGCGATAGGGGCTATTCTGTCTCAAAGCGATGTGAAGGGAGTGTGGCATCCTGTAGCATTTTATTCTAGAAAATTATCAGGATGTGAGCAAAATTACTCCATAACGGATAAGGAGTTACTGGCGATAAGGTCTGCATTTTTGGAGTGGAGACATTACTTACTGGGAGCGCGGCATCAGGTGGCTGTGGTAACTGATCACAAGAATTTGCAATACTTTAAAAATGCCCACACCTTAAGTCCTAGACAATTAAGATTGTCTCAGTACTTTAATGAATTTGATTTTGTGGTTACCTTAAGACCGGGTAGCAAGAATGGAAAGGCGGATGCTCTCTCCAGGCAACAAAATTTGAATAACTTAATAGGCGAAGTGAAGACCATTATCTCGCCAGACAAAATTGTGGGGGCTATTACCACACAGGTCATTGAAGTGGTCAAGAAAGTCTTAACCTCCCGGAAATTGTCAAAGTGGCGGAACAGTCATCTGGCACAAACTATAAAGGAAGGGTTGCCATATCATCAGAATAGGTTATATCTACCCACTAAAGAGTTACAGGACAAAGCTTTGTTTTGGTGTCATAAGTCTCCTTTAGCAGGACACGCAGGTAGGAACAAAATGCAATATATGTTGGAGAAATATTTTTGGTGGCCCACCTTAAGACAGATTATGGAGAGATATGTGGATTTATGTGAGAATTGTGCACGTAACAAGGCAGAGCATGTGAAGAAGCGAGGGTTACCGCAACCATTACCCACGCCTGAAAAAGCATGGATGCATATTTCTATGGATTTTATCACCGATCTACCGACCGATAATCAATGTGATACCATTTGGGTTGTGGTGGATTTTTTGTCAAAACAAGCACATTTTATTCGTTGTGAGGGAATACCTGGGGCAGGTAGACTGGCCAAGCTATTTTTACAACATGTGGTGAGGTTGCATGGGTTGCCAAAGTGTATTGTCTCGGATAGAGGCTCGCAATTTACCTCCAGATTTTGGCGTGCTTTTTGTCAAATGCTTGGAATCAATTGTGCTCTGTCCACAAGCTATCATCCACAGACAGACGGGCAGAAGGAAAGAGTGAATCAAACACTTGAGCAATATTTACAAGGTTACTTGGGTGATGGCAGGGAGTGGTGGGTGCAGGCTTTATGGTTGGCAGAATTTACCTACAATAATACTTACCACACTTCTTTGGGAATGGCACCAAATGAATGTTTGTATGGTTACGAACAAAATATGATACCGGAACATTTGCCAGAGATGGAAAGTATGTCAGTGTTGCAGCAGCACAAACAGTTGCTTCTACCGATTGGGCAGAAGGCACGAGAAAATCTGGAAAGAGCCAAGAGACAATACAAGAATCAGGCTGATAAGCATCGCCAGGAAGGTCCTAAATATAAGGTGGGAGACAGAGTGTGGTTGTCTACTCTGAATTTGTCTTTGTTTGGGGCACGAAAATGTACCTCTAGGTTTATTGGGCCCTATGAGATTAGTAAATGCATCTCTACAACTGCTGTGAAATTGAGTTTGCCTAAATCTCTACCTATACATCCGCTGTTCCATGTATCTTTACTTAAACCCAAGCTCCGGGGATGACTACAAAGAGGCCTCCAGCGATTATTAAAGAAGGTCAAGAAGAATATGAAGTGTAACACATTCTGGATGCAAAGAAACAGAATCGTCAATTATGGTATTTGGTTCAATGTAAGGGTTATGGGCCGGAGGATTGTTCTTGGGAGCCGGCAGATGCAGTACATGCTTTGAGGTTGGTTACCTGATTTCATAGGCAACATCCGGATAAACCTGGTCCTGGGAAGGGCCCTACGAGAGGAGGTAATATCAGGAATAGGGGAAGGAGAAGGGTTAGTAAGACATGAACTACATTACCCAGCAGTCATGGGACCATTGGTAGTTTTTGCCGTGCGCCCGTGTTGGCAGCTGACACTCATTAGCACTGCTTATCAAGTGCCAACGGCGCAAGGCAGGTGTGGCTTATTCTATCTACTGTGGCGAAGCCATGCCGCAGGCCTTAGGGAGACTGGTTGTGCCTGCATTGATTCTCTCATAAACGGGCACTGTGAACTTGCAGTATCAACCGACGGAGAGATTCGAGGTTGGTGTTCATGTGCGAGGAGCAGGCACGGGACGCGCAGCAGTGAAGGAAAGACACGCGCGTTTTCTATGGCTACTCAAGATTGCGTCCGGGAAGGCTTTCGAGCTTTCCAGATGGAAAGATAAGTGCTGCATTGAGTTTTGAACGCTCGTATTATACAAGCTATGTTGGATGTCTTCTTGTAGGGTATAGCATTGACTTCTGATAAAGGATTTCTTGAGACCGCGTAATGTGGCAATCTTCATCTATTGTGTTGGAGGGATACACGTTGCTCTCCCCACATGATTTTTGTGATGATGTTTGTGCTATCATGTAAGGGGTATTAGCTCTGAGAAGTAGCACTGGTGGTATTTGAGTATCAGTGCTGTAACTAGAGTACCCATACGATATTCTGGGAAAACATCCATGTGGTGATGTCAGTTTCATATCCATGCCAAGTTATGTTCCATGTTTATATGTGTGCTAATGCTTGCCCGTAGGGCCATGTGTCACGTTATTCATGCTGGGAAAACCTCCCAATGTGTATGTTCCATGTTTTGTGCTTGCTTATATGTTTGTCAGACAAGTGTATGACCATCATTGCCTGTAACAAGATGTACTAGATAAGAAGTAATCAAGAGAAGGGTTCCAGGAACCGTATTAAGGGGTTTTGCTGGACCTTGAATTGTATTGATGTTATATGTTATACTAAAAGTATTAGGTAGTGTAGGGTGTTTTCCCTGTTTCTTCCCCAGTCCTACCCAAACTAGGTTTTCCTTAACCCTCTATCCGGTGTTCCTAATATTCCCATTCCCGTCCACAACCTCTTCCAAACCCTCCTCCCCCCACTGGCTGCCACATGGTATCTTGTAATTTGCAAATCAGATATCTGTGCCAACCACGGGTGGAGGGTCGACTTCATTCGGCTTCTGTGGTTCGGGGGAGAGTGTCGACATATCTCACCCCATTATTGTGTTCTGTTTTTTTGGAAATTTTGCATGCTTTTAGTTGTATCTGCTCTATGTTTTCATTGTTTTCGACAGAGTTGCTTTTTAGTAGGCATTCTGTTCTGTCTGTTTTAGAAAAAAAATTAAAGTTTGGGTTTGAAAGTTGTGCAATGTATTTGCATGCATTGGGAATGAGTGTGAATTTGAGGGAAGACATTAAATAGAGGGCTGTGTGATTGTGCAATGGGCTGTTAGTTCTGGTTGGGAAAGTTATATGAGTATCTGTGTGTGTAGATGTGTGAAGGGTTTGGTTTAATGCCTAAGATAGTGTACTGCGCATGAAAAAGTAAGGACATTGCGATGTTTTCCCAATACTAGTGGGTGTTATGATACTGGTGTTCAGATGATAATTAAAAGATTGTACCTACTGATGTGCAATGAGTAAGAGTGATGTAAATGCTGTTGGTTTGGAAAGAATTTTGTAGTTTGGGAAGAAGAGTTAGTAACATTGCATGTGATTGCCAGTCTGGTTGTAACACTGCTGTTGCTGCAGACGGGTTGCCACCAGATTCCTAATAATTGTTTGGCAGCTAGCTTCCCAGTGTCACTAGGACATTACAGGTCATGTTGGCCTGGATAGCCAGGTGGTGGCAAATGCAAGTATCTATGTGTGTAGAGTTGCATAGCACTGTATGCGAATGGGGACATGGGAGCACCAACAGTGTGGGCAATGGGGCCGGTGGTCCTGCGATAAGTATGCCCTACACAGCTGGAGTTTGGAAAGTGTGGGAGTTGTTGTTGCCCTATTTGTATTACAAATGATGCACTGCAAGTTGCAGTATGCAGAGGAAAATCGAGAAGCCAAGAAGCATGTACAGATTGGAAAGGAGAATGTTAGGTAGCAAGTATGCATGTGTGGGAAAGTTAATGAAATTGCACACACTGAGTGTTATTGCAATATGTTGGATAAATCGTTTCCTTTTTGTTTCATTTATTTATTAAACATCACACAGAGCCCTGTTATAAATGTACACATGCATGTATTCGTTTTCCTTTAAATGAATAGTTTTAAACACATTGGATGTTGTAATTTTTCATTCCATGTACATGCAATTCTTTAGTAACATACATGCAGTTTTTGTTTCTTGTGTGCATTGTGGGAGTTTTAGTGCAGCTTTGTTAGTGGGAGGAGTTGTTTTTAAAGTGACAGAATGAAAGGAGACAATAACAGTGTGTACATTAGAATGGGTGATATGGTCAAGCATGCATGTCTTGATAATATATTGAAGTTTCACACAGGTGGTTTTCTTTTGTTTCACAAAAAAGACAGACAATGCTGCTGAAATTTCAAATTAGTGTTTTGAAAGTTTTATGAAAATCTTCATTAAAAGACAAGTTTGCATCTACACAGCATTGTAAGTGAGTGTCATTTGATGTCAAGAGGTGGGACACACGAGAGTGAGATTATTGAATGGGTTAATGCAGGGTAGGTGGTAGGAACCCATTTGATATGCATTTGTAAAACAGTAATTTAAAAAATATATGCAGACCTGCACTTTGTGTTGACAGATGCAGATATGGATGAATCTGGAAGTAGAAATCTTCCTGAGTTTTACAGTAGTTTTTCATGCAGTGCTGGGCAATGACAGGAGACCTGTACTCTGATGTTTCAACAGTACATCTGCAGTGTTGAACTGAGATGACAGAGTTAGATGTAGAGTTCTTGGCTGTGAGTGGTGGATGGGTGTGTGACTGCTTAACAATAGCCAATGATGTAGTGCTGCAAAGATTGAAGTGGAGAGGGAAGAAGGGCTGCCCTGTGTTACTGGGTCCACGACACTGCGGTAGTCTGCAGATCTGGGTCTTCTCAGGATGCCTAGCATGAAAAGGGGACTGTGGGGATGAGCCAATCAGGTGTTCTGGTTGTGCATCATAAGAAGAGAGGGTAATTGTTTTTTTTTATTGCTATGTGTATTGAAGATGGCTGTGTTTGGAGAGATGAAGAGACTCAGTTTGTGGAGGGTGGGAGATTGTTTCATGACTAATCTGCAGAGTTATACAGAGATAAGTGGCATTTACACCAACCTTGAATTGGAGGGAGTGGAGGCTTTGTGGTGTGGGGTGCCTGGGAGAAACCTGCAAGGTGTATTTGCACTTTGTCAAAAAATGGCAGTTTTTACAACTCTAGATGTCCTTATGGTGCACTGTGAAGGACTGTATTTGGGGTACATTAGTTCAGTAACTTTGAAGAGTGCAGTGAATTAATTGCTAAAGGCACTAATGCAGCTCTTTCCATGTGCAAAGGTGATCTTATCTCATATTCCGCCTAGGGCACTATGGACCTGCCCCAATGCCTTCTGACCTAAACAAGACACAGGAATACATTTTTATCAACAATGGCATATCTTCTTTTTTGTGCAGAGTTGGGATGGCATCTTTTGAGAATGTTAACATCAATTCTCAGGTTGTGAATTTGTTTGCTGTGGATGTAAATTACTCTCTATTTTTAAGTGTGTTTTAAAGACGTCCAAGTGAGTGTGTATACCAGCTGTTGTCCACTATGTTAGGCTGTACCAAATTTCTCCTAATTGGCTCAACCTTGTTGACCATGTTTACTAGGTTGCAATTCAAACTAATTAATCCATCTTTTGTCATACCAGAGGCAATATTAGACAATTGTTGAATATGATAATTAGCTGTCAGTTTATGTGAGGAAGATTCTATTGCTGATAACGAAAGAGGGGAGCGGGAGGGAGCAAAGCACAAAAAAATAACTGAGGCATAGTCAGACCAGTCCAGCACATGCACTTGTCGATTAAAAGGGGAGACATTCTAGGAGAACACCCATTCTAAAGTACGTCCTTCATTATGTGTGGGGTCAGTGAACATAGAAAGAAAGCCAACATTTCTCAGGGGATCAATGACAAGTAGAGCTTGCAAATCCCTACGAACAAGAATGTTCAATATTCTAGGTAAAGTAGAGTGTTGAAAGGACTCACAAGGGGAAGAACAGCATCCCTTAGATGGTGGAGAAAGCTAGAATGACAATGAAACTACAAGCAAAATAATTGAATAAGCCCTCTGTAAAGATATATTGACATCTAGTGTCTCACAATATGGAAAATCCAGGTGTGGAACAATACATACGCTTTATATGTATGGAAGTAGGACAAACATCTACCATTCATCCCTTCTTTCTGTAGGATCTGAGCATAATGTATTCCTCATGGAGAAAGGCTGTCATACAAGGTCCCGAATCATCTTTCAGTTCCGTTTCAGATTTCAGAGATGGCCAAGAATAGAAATGGGGCAGGACTAGGCCTTTTTTCTGAACAATTTTCCGAGTTCTACTGCAGAAGTGGCCAATGATGAGATCTTGGACAAATTCCTGCTATTAGCCAGTGGTGACCAGAGAAGTTGCAGATCGAATGTTACACTTTTGCATGCTTAAAAACCAAGTGGGACCTTGTTTTTTATTTTTTTGAAAACTTTTTTTATTCAATTCACAACAAGATAGAACCCTCCCCAACAAGAACTCCCCCCCACACCCCCTATGAGACACATCTGCTCAGCTTGCAGTCCCTTACTACCATGTGCCGGTCACCAATGTTCATTGCAAATCCAACAATTTTAAGGCTTGCAGGCACCACATTACCTGAAAGTCTTCCTTAAGGAAAGCCAGAATGTCTCCCAGAATGTTTGCAAAGTTGTGGATACTGTCATTCATAGCATATGTCGCCCACTCAAGAGCAATTAGTTCCCATATCTTTTGCAGCCAGTCCTGCATTCTGGGTATCTCCATGCTTTTCCATCTCTGCGCTATCAACAAGATGGACCTTGTTTAATACTAATTGGGACTCGTTAAGGGCTGTGATTAGAGGGAAATTCCCTCTAACTGTTTCTGAGTTGACTAGAAGTATCAGGCTTAGAGTTGAGTATCTTCTTTGGACACTTGAAGTGGGAACGTTTGACCTAATTGAATTGATTAATAAAGCTCAGCATTCCTTACTGAACATAAAACACATTTTCTACAAGAAAAGCAATAACACTGATAACTTTATGGTGCACATCTTGAAGCTAGAAATAGTCTGGCATAAATTGCTAATAGAAATGGAAGATTGTAGTAGAGTGTTTGATGATGCTTCCAAATTGCAGGAGTTTTTATGGATTATTATACTATGTAGATAGAGATTGCTACATTGCTGAACAAAACCTTCCTCAGTTCACTGTGTCAAACAGGCATTCTAGAGGGGCCACAATGAAAGAAGAAATCCTATGTGCCATTACATTGGCGAAACCTAATAAAGCCCAAAGCTCTCACAGGCTCACCAAGAATTCTATAAAGATTTCACAAGAGAATGTATAGTCCTCTTTACAGATCAGTTCGATTTGTTTAGATAGTCTGGAACCATCTCACACAAATGCAGTGAAGGTACCTTAAGCTTTTTCCTGAAACCATGCATATATTCTAATGAAGGGTTCTCTCTTTTACCCCTTTTAGGGCACAATTTTCATTTCTGTGCCAATTCCCTTTAACCTTAGAGACCCCCAGCTCTTTTGCTAAAATGTTTAATGCTGAGTGACTGGGACTTTGCCCCAATCCCTCATGTGTTTTTCTGACTCCGATTGTTGGTTTCTTACTTTTTAAAGGAGTCTGGTAAACACCATAGACATCTGCCTTTTGCATAGTGACGCACATCACCGTTCATGCTGTGCCACCGAGAAGCCCTGGGACTTCTCTTAATGTTTAAACACATTTTCTTGGGAGAACTACTGTTCCCAAGAATAGTAAGATGACTTTGGTCTTACCTTTGTTTTGTGGGTCCAGCACACACCACCCTATGTGGAGTGCTGTGGCTGCTGGGGGTTACATAGTAACTCCTTATCCCACTTCCCATGTAACATTTTGTTACACCAACTAACTTTAATGGACGGTTGCAGTGGTTTCTTTTTTAATACCTGTGTGGCATGTATCTGCAGGCTGATTCCTCAGCTGCAGTATAGCACCCAAGGGTGATCATTTTCTCCAAAAAAATATGTATTTGTTTTTCACCATTTCTTGTCAGTTAGTTATTTCTGGGCTTTTACTCCGGTTTTTAAATTGGGTTTGTGTCCTTTGTGCATTTTGCCTTTCGGGGGCTCCAGCCCTGACGCCCGCTCATGCTCCAGTGTGTTGGGAAAGGCAGGAAGTAAGGGAGGGTCCTGAAACATCCCTGTCCTTTGTCTCTAGATAAGCCTGAGTGAAACCAGTTCTGATTGTCCGGCTGACTGTACAGAAGTACAGCCACCCTTCTGGGTGATTGACAGCCCAAAGGGCTGTGAATGAATAGAAACTTGCTTAAATGTGAGGTTTTTAGGAATAGAGGCAGAGTCTTCCACTGGTGGACAACATCCGATGAAGAAGATGTGAAAAGACGCCAGCAGCACTCGCCTGGACTACGAAGTGCCCAGTGAAGCCCTGCAGGTAGCTGTGCTGACCCCATTTTAGCTTTGAATGGGAAGACCTGCAAAGGACGACTCCCCGCTTGTGTTAGTGGGACCAACTAGGCTTCAGACAAGCTTCATTTTGGCACAACCCCCCGACTTTCTGGGACTTTCCAAGACTGCAGAATTCCAATGCCTCGGGACTCCTGATCATCATCGAGTGCATTGGCTTCATAAGTGTGAATTGGGTGGAAACTTCATGGGCATATAGAGGACCTTACAGAAGCATGAAATCTTCATTCAGAGTCCCCTCTCCAGAGTCCAGGACCAAGGGATTAAGTAACTTCCAACTGGAGCTGTTTGTTCTTTTTTACCGCTGAGAAAAAAGGCACTAAAACCACAACAGGCCACTGAATCAAGGAGAATCCATTTCTGCAGAGCCCCTCTCTCTCTCTCTCAAGTGCCAGACATCCTCCCTTTCATCACCACGACCAAGGACCAGGAACACTGGTCTTCTACACCGCAACAGAAAGGCATCCAGCTGGAACAAATTATACAAAATTCTCAGTTACGCGGGGCTTGGGGTACATCTACCTTTTGCCATTTGTAGTGCTTCCTAGCATGGGAGTACTATTTTAAAACCGTTTGGGATGACCTCAACTCCCCTGCACTGGCCTCCCAGCTTGTTCTTCTTCAAGGTGGCTTCTCTTTAGCTTCTGTGATTTTCTACTGAACCACTGACTATTTTAAAACATTGTTCTAAAAATAGTGCATCAGAACTTTAAACTGGCCCATTGACTTTGGCTGTCCCGTGTCCCTAAAGGACCCCTTCTGAATCTATTGACTTTGGCAGTGATGTTCCCTTACAGGTTTTAATTGGTGAAAACTATTATTATTGATGGGATAAAACACTGCCTAAATCATTCCGGGAGAATCTTACTGTTTTACTACTAACAAAGCAAGTTCTGATCTAACTTTAACTTTTCCCTGCTTGAAACTCAATATTGTAATGCTGAACTCAAATAGGTGCTAATACTGACCTCAAATTACATCACTCAGTGTGCTGGAATATGTGTAGCATAAGAAAGGTTTACTCATCTTACTCTTGTTGAACTGAATCCTAACTTGGATTTTAATGTTACTATTAGTTGTTGCTTTTTAAATATTGTTTAATTATCCTTGTGTATATATCAATACATGTTTATACTATAACTTTAAGTCTGTGTTTACCTGGATAACTGTATTTACTAATTTCATTGTACAGGTCTACAGTTCACATTGCCCCTCTTAAGATAAACCTGGCTGCTCAGTCACACTACCGACTTTTGTAGTACAAGCCTACAATAAAAGGTGGGTCACCTAATACCAGGACATATGTATTGTAAGGGCCCACACCAGCTGGACTATACACATTCTTTCCTAACACCTCTATCACTTTTAAAACTGGTTGCAAAACTTTATACAACATTCTAGCAAAATAGATGGTAGAACTGCTCCCTGAGCTTATTCACCCAGACTGAGCAGGCCTCGTGTTTGGCAAGCAGACCTTGATAACATCAAGAAAGTGACTCACTTTCTCAATAACAACAGGTGGTTCCCAAATACCGTCATGATCTTGTTGTCTTTAGAAATCAAAAAAAGAATGCCATTATGAGGGAAACACTGAAATGTATGGGTGTTCGAGGAGTATATCTAATATACATGTTTGTCAACTATGCATCTCCAAGCCCCAGGAAACAAGTGAATGGAAACCGTTTGCATAAGCGTGATTGGAGATGGTAAAATGATAGCTAGGCCAACTTCTGTCCTTTTTGTTCACAGTTGCAACAGTAACTTTTTGCAGGTGGTTAACGAGTAACACAGGCATTGAATGGATTCCGTTTAGTGGCAGTGAATAAAAAATACTTAAGTTGGCAGATCATGTCCTGATCACTCTTGCATGCCATAATTTGTCTGTCCACAAGTTATGCCTAATCTTGAAAATTTTTATGAGACCTAGGGGTTTCAACTGAAGTACTCCAAGTCTGTTATTTTGGATATGTATTTACTTGCTGAGATGACGGTAGCACTGAACAAGGCATCATTCAAATAGGCGAAGAAGCATGTGTGATAGATATCTAGGGAATTAAATTCCTCCAGATGAAAACCGACTGATATTAAGCCAATTACTCTTGCCTTCTGGATTAGCTTTAGAGATGGTAAGATTATTTTTTTATTTTTTTATTTATTGGACATTGGTATGGCGCCTATACACAGGTGATTCCAGGTGCCACAAGACAAGATGGGGGGCATGGGAAATCATAAGAATACAACAACAAAGTATGGTTTTATTGGTCTTGTGACAATGCTACCATTCAAGTGCATGACAAGGTGATATGTGCAAGGGTGTGGGGAGTAAAGGGAGAAGTGCAGGAGTGGGTTACCCCCCAGGTGGAGGTGAGCAAGTACTGGTTAGGCCACAGAGGCAAGTGCCAGGGGAAAGGGTGGCGAGGGGAGGAAGTGTGCTGTCGACAGAGGACTATGTTGGGATAGTCTGGGAAGGGAGCCCGAGGGCAAGTGCTGACAAAGGATGCTGGCAGGGACTGGTGGGGGCGGTCTGTCCCCTGTATAACTCTGAAGGGACCAGACCCCAGTTGAAGCAGCAGATGGAGATTTTAGCATGGGAGGGGGAGAGGGAAGGAAGAGGAGAAAGGAAGGTCTTGAGAAGTTTCCGGAACTTAAGACGTCTGGCTCAAGTCCGGCTCAAGTGTGAGGGGGCGGTCGGTTTCAGAGGGAGACACCAGCTGAGGAAAGGGATCTATCGCCCTCTCTCTGCTTGGAGAAACGTTTGACCTGCAGAGAGTTGGAGCCAGAAAACCAAAGTACTCTGTCTGGGAGGTATTTTGGGAGAGAAAGCTGGATGTAGAGAGGTCCCAGGCCCCGGACAGCTTGTGGATAATGCAGAAGGTTTTGAATTTGATCCTTGTAGTCACTGGGAGCCAGTGGAGAGGTTTTAGGTCTGGAGTGATGCAGTGCCTGGGCCTGACGCCAAGGATAAGTCTTGCAGTCCTATTCTGGATTAGTTGGAGGGGCGAAGGGAGGAAAGAGGAAGGTTGAGGAACAGGCAATTGCAGTAGTCAAGCCTAGAGAGAACTAGGGCTCTAGAGACATTGAGCTTCTGGGGAAGGTGTGGAAAGCCTGAGGATCCACTGTCATCCAGTCACCAGGTTGGTCTTTGAGGTGTGGGATGAACTGGTCTTCCCATTTATGTTTCCTTCCTTACATTCCTTGCTGACACTGATTCATTTTGGAAATGGGGGTTAGTGGACTTCTGAATTTTCATCAGGGACAAGATTGAAACAGTACAACGGGGCAACAAAGCTGTTTGATTTCTGCTTATGATCAATTGCAATATCTGCAAGCAAGCCACCAGGTTTTACAACCAGCTGTTACAAGGAAATCACTAATGATGTATTCCCATTTGAGTAGATGAAAATCAATGACACTCCTGCCAGGTGACTGATAATCAGCATCCATAAAATATCAATTTCATTTTGAAGCACACACAATATGGTTACATTTTGAAATGGCACAGGGGCTTACATATATAATTGAGTGACCATTATTGGGAGAATGTATGTGCTTGAGCAAAGAAGTCTACATATAGATTCCACTTTAAGGGAACTGGTTTATAAGTTGCTCTCTCCACTGATGAACATGAAAGGCTATCTTTCTTGTGATTCAAATTGCTTGGCGATTGTTGCAGCATCTGTTGGAGAATCATATCTCAGCTGCACATCAAGTAGGATACAGTATGGCTTCAGGGGCCTACAACGTTCTACACCTTTCAAACCAAAATGTGATTATCTCTAGGAGCTCCCTGGTGGACTGCTAAGAAGGAGATTCAGGGTCACCAACTCCCAATTAATACCATGAATGTGGCTGAAGCAACAAATACTATCTACAGATGCTAGAATCACCATAGGCTATGTCTGTCCCAAAAGGAACACTGAGCAAAAAACTGTGTGCAACATTCTTGAAATTCTGCAAGCAGCCAAAATATGCATTTATCCATTTTCAACCCAATTTGTCTATTTGTTAATTTCCATTTGAACAGTGTTATGACTCATCCACCTGGTTTTTATTGTGTCCCTCATACGATGTAGTTCAGGATCTAGTCATTTAGTCTGTTCACCAGACTCATCACCTGTGTGCAAAATCCTCAGAACAGTGCACACTGTCTACCATGTGGTGAAATGCTGCTGCTGCACTTTTAATACAATCTACAGACCAATGAGCAAGGTACAGCGGTGTATGATGTTGTTCTCTAAGATTTCTTTCCTAAGTCGCATAAGGTTCTTCTTTTTATGCACATAGACCCTTAAATACCGTGAAATATATAGTTTTGAAATCATATGAACTCTATGAAGTCAGATTCCTAAACTGCTCATGAATCCTTCCCTTTAATGTATATGGGTGTGGTTTGAACTGCATGTCATATGGGTGATCTTCAGTTGCCTGTGTCATTACAACCTGCTGTGGTTGCTCTATCAAGTTTCATATTGTACTCAAATTCCTTAGGTAAAATAGACTTAGAATGGTGTTTGTATTTAAGGTCATCTACGTGTTCCCTTCCTTAAAATATTTAAATGTTACCCACTTTGGATAGAAGAGTCATCACACCACCCATTTCCTCTATGAGGAAGTCTTTGTTTCAAAACGTATTAAGATCTTCCATGGCGAATGCAAGTTGCATAGCAGCAGGGTCCCCAGGTTAGGCCAGGAAGTATTGTCAGGCACTAATGTTCTCTATGGTTCACCCTTTGGCCTGAGGCCTGCTATGGAGACAACACCCGGTTCTGTGTCAAATCTGTGGTCAACAACCTCAGGATCCCAGGCCTCTGTCAATACTGTCATGGCTATATGCTATCCACCAAAGGTTGTACAGTATGGCTATCTCATGGTTCACACCCTTATGTTCATCACCATTTTCACAGCTGCCTCAGAGGGGCCCTATGAATTCCCATTAGACTCTGCACTTCACATTCAATAATTGGGCAATAGAAGTTCAATTGGTCTACTTTACTATTGAGTGCCAGGCAATAGCTTCATCGGTCTACCGGTAAACCCTTCACCCTCATGGCCCAGTGGATTTCCTGCTAGACAATCTACTGTGACCTGCATTTGACGGTGGGTCTTTTGAGGTGGTGGAGTGTGTTTTCTGTGATTGTTGTCTTGATTTTAATGTTTTGTTCCATGAATCAAAATTCTTGGTCACTACATGCTTAAAAAATTATGTCTTAATCTTGTTTCAGAGGACTTTTCAAAATGTCATGGTTGAACTGAGGAAGAAATTTTTGGTAATGCATCCAACCTTAAGATCACTGCACTTTGTATGTTGGCAAGGATACATAGGTCAGGGTGAGATCAAACCCCCTCATGTGATGAACTTGATGTACAGCAATGTTTTATTTTCTCTTTGGCCAAGAGAAGTATCATGATCCTCTCTACCTGCAGCATTGCTGGAACCACCTTGATAATAGCTCTGTCTGTTCTATATTGTGCTGAAGAAATGCAGTTATCTGGTTTATTGTTTGATTCTCATATGCACGTTTTAATGGGTCTTTCCTGCACTGGGTTTTGTTTGAACTTGAATGTTATCTTTCCTATCCAATCAAGCTTGTCTTAGGAATATTCTGATAAAAAGGTTTATTGTTAGACCACCTGCAGAGCCTTTAAACATTGTGGTATATGAAAGGTCAGAAGGTGAAGCTAGCGATGTACTGTCCTGCATACTATCCACCCTTTAGAGAAACATCTGCCTTTCTCTTTGGGCATGTCTTAGTCCATCTTATCCAGGCAAAACCCTTCCTGGCCTGATACCTACCAAATCTTCCTCAATGTATCCATACAATTTTTTATTTTATTCTATTGAACACAAAATACCTTGCAAACTGAGTTTCCACCACACAGAAGAGCCTGGCTTGGGTGGCAAGTTCTCTCTTGCCCGTCATATGTACTTATGTTCACCTCATAGGAATCAGTTCCATGTCCCATCATGGGTTTCTTTAAGATAATGGGCCTCATTACGACCCAGGCGGTAAGGGGTTAACGGCGCCGTAAAAGGGGTCGGCGCCGTTAAACCCTTACCGCCTAATTACGAGGTCCCTTTGCGGGTCCCGACCTTAACGGCTGGTTTTACCAGCCGTTAAGGAAGGAACCCGAAAAGGGACTTTCGAGGTAATTACGGTACCGCAATTTGCGGTACCGTAATTACCGCCTTCTCCATTCCCATTGAGCCCTATGGGGGCAAAAATGGGAATGGGGAAAGACCATTGGTGAATGGGGAATTACCGCCCTGCCAACCTTGGAAGGGGGCGGTAATTCCGCCATTCACCATGGCGGAGTTGGTAAAATACCGGCGGCAACCATGGCGCTACTAGCGCCATGGTTACCGCCTGGGTCGTAATGAAGCCCAATGTCTTGCAAAGGTCAAGGTCTGGGGAACCCAGTCAAAAGATGACCATCCTTCTCCCACCTCTGAAATGAGAAATGTGGCCAAACGCTGATACATTAAACACACCGGGACATCATTAAATTACCGACATTTATGCTAGTATGGGTGTCCATATCCATGACTGCCCCAACAATACAAAAAAACACTGGTGTGTCAATCAAATCATAATACTTTCAGTGCTGGGGGTGCATTTGTATACATCCCAATTTACTAAGAAATCACTGAAGTCCCACACTTACGAGAAACATCTCAACCCTATGACCTTATCCTCTATACAGAGTGGGAGAATTGCATGAACTCTTTACTGATTCACTTATGAAAAATAAACATATTGAATATTTATACGGCAGTAGCAGATGAGCCTGAACTTTGAACATTTCAAAACGTTCGCAAGATAGACAGGGGTCAGTTTAACTGCTGAATGCACCATCACTCAGATCAAAATTAAATAATGTATTTAGGAAGCTCCCACAGCCATAAAGTGATGAAGTCAGTATGGAGCATATGCATGGCTTTAAACCCCAACGTTCTTGATTACACTTCTTTCTCAAATCTAAATAATTTGTATTTAAGAATTGTTACATTTAGCAAATAAAGCATTTCTTGCACATAGTAATCAGTCAGACATTGGTATTGTGGCTTTATCAGATCAAGCTTGGTCTCTGTAATTTTGCTTCCAGATAGTCCAATGGCTAAAGATTTTAGGTGAACACTTCTCTTCTTGTTTTTACAAACCGATGCTTTATATTCTAAAGTCTCCATGCACTTTGACAGATTTTATAGTAGCAACCAATAGAGGATACCTCTCTTATTTAGAGCTAGGATGCTTGTAAGGCATCTCTATGGATAGGAGGGCCAAATCCCACAGATGTAGGAGAAAGATGGGTAGATTGTATCACAGAAGGCTGAGAGAACACACTGACTCTCAGAGATGGTGTAAGGGCCTTTATTGAAAACTTTGGCTGGGTACTAGTGTTCATCCTTAACTCTCTCATTTTGAGTAAGCATTTCCCACCTTACCAGGATGTCTCTACTCCACTATTTAGTAAATAGTGTTTGTTTACTCCTTCTATCTATCCCCTTCTCCTATCGCCTATCTAAACTCCATCAGGGACTTTCTATGCTAAACCTATTTTAATGTCCATGTTAGACCTAATAGATTTGTAGGGATGTGCCTTTCAGACACTCAAATACCATTTGATATGATAGTTTATTTATATAGCGCCTATACACAATGTGTTTCAAAGCGCTTCAAGGCAAGGGAGGGAACAAGGGAAAAAACAATGACATTCTTACAGACCATGAACAGTAAGTATGTGAAATTAACTATCGTACTCGGCCTGACGACATTTCAGATAGTGCAAGAGCTAAAACATAGATAAGGAAGGGAGGGGGAGAGTGGGAAGGAAATGGAAACAGACAGGCGACTACCGTACTAGGCCTGACGACATTTCTGGTAGAGCCGGAAAAAATCAAAAGGTGAGGGAGAGGGGTGCAGAAAGGTAGGGGAGGAACAAAACAAGCGACTATCATATTAGGCCTGACGACATTTCAGATAGTGCTGCAGGGGGTTGGGGAGGAAAAAACCAGTAAGGTGAGGGAGGAGGAGACAGATGAGGTTGCTATCATACTTAGTCCAGGGACAATTCTGATAGAGTAAGTGCATAGAAGAAAGTAAGGGGAGGAGATAGGAAAAGGGAGAAGGGAAAGGAGGAGAGAACAGAGAGTTAGCAGTCAAAAGAGTGGAGATGCAAGAGGGGAGAGTGAATACAATTGCAGATGTCAGTAGTAACACATAATGTTGCAAGCCAGGATACAAGATGAAGATGGGAACAGCATGATTCAGGGCCACCATGAGTACAAGATGCAAAAGAAGTTCAGCATGAGAGTTGAGAAAGGGTGACGCACCATGAATGAATGAAGGCCATAAAAGTCAAATCCAGCATTGTCCACAAGACGGTGATGGTGAAACCAGAATGTATCAGGACAGACTCCTGCAGAAGTAGGCTTGAGTGAGGTGGGGGGGGAGCAGGGTAGAAAAATCAAGCAAAACAGGCAACACCTGTGTGCAAGAACGGGGGGGGCACAAGGGAACATCACAGAGGGACCAGAGGGAGTAACACATGTTGGTGCATGCCTACCTGCTGTCTGAGCAGGGGGTCGGGCCCTGGGTCCTCCTGGTCCGAACAGGTCCAAACAAGAATTCCCCTTTTCTTCGTCTGCCCTTCGCTTAGGACGCCCGGGCGAGAGACGCCCTTGATCTAATAGTTAGGAGCAGGAAGGAAGAGGCAGGGCTAAGAAGATGGGTGGTGCTTGCTAAGTGAGGAAAAAGAGCGTAAAACAGAAAGGCACCAGGTTGGCGGGGTTTGCGAAGTGGTGAAAAAGAGCAGCAAACAGGAAGGCACCAGGTGGGCGGGGCTTAGGCCAGGTGACCTAGATCTACTTGCACCTGCTTCCCATCTGCAAAGGAAAAGAGGCTGGAGGACTCCTTAAGTAAGGAAAAAGAGCGGCAAACAGGAAGGCACCAGGTGGGCAGGACTTGCTAAGTGGTGAAAAAGAGCGGCAGGCAGGAAGGTACCTGGTGGGCGGGGCTTAGGCCAGGTGACCTAGACCCACTTGCACCTGCTCCCCATCTGCAAAGGAAAAGAGGCTGGAGGGCTCCTTAAGTAGGAAAAAAGAGCGGCAAACAGGAAGGCACCAGGTGGGCGGGGCTTGCTAAGTGGTGAAAAAGAGAGGCAAACAGAAAGGCACCAGGTGGGCGGGGCTTGCTAAGTGGTGAAAGAGAGCGGCAGGCAGGAAGGCACCAGGTGGGCGGGGCTTAGGCCAGGTGACCTAGATCCACTTGCACCTGCTCCCCATCTGCACCTCTTTCTCTCATGCCCTAATGTTTTTTGCCCTGTGCCGTTCTACACTCTTCCTTCTTCTTGCTTCTCTCTTGCCTCCAACTCCTCCTACCTTCTCTCCTTTCTCATCCTACATTTTCCTTCGCTTTCCTTGTCCAACCTACCTTTACGCTGCAAGTTTATCTTTTCCTATCCCCTTGTCTCTGGACTACTACTCTCTCCTCTGCTTTACTACTCCCTCCTCCATATTACCACTCCCTCCTCCACTCTACTACCCCACTTCCACACTACTACTCTGGTCTCCACACTACTACTCCTTCTTCCACATTACAAATCCCAACTCTGCACTTCTAACCCCTCCTCTACACTGCTACACACTACTCCACACTACCCCTGCTGTCATGGTATTTTGCCCTTTCTGCCCGCAAGCGTAAAGTGGGGTAGGAAAGCCATAGATGTACTCATCCTGTTCCTCCATAGTAGACCCTTATAGTTTTGGCTCTAGAGGCTTAAGTAGAATTGTGCAACCAGAATGGGGTAAGCAAGTCAAGGTTGGTGTTTAAAAGACATATCCTGTGAAGAAATATTGTACTATGTTGTTGGTGTAGTTAGTAGACTCATCATTGTGATATATGCCTGATGTCAGTTTAGATTTTAGTGCTTAGAAGTGCATTAATGTGCCTAAAGAGCTTAAAGCACTTTAATTAACAAAAGAGGTTCCTATAGAATAATTAGCCTAGTAGTGGGAAACAGCATCTATACAGAGTAATCATGCTTTCTGATGTTATATCACAAACACGGAGTAATGTGTTTTTGAGTTAGCATTTAGTAAACCACGTAGCTCATTGAAGGTAGATTAGTGAGGTGCTATACACGTTCAGATTGCAACACCTATGCATTACAATTGTTAAAAGGGTGAGCATTGCAGATGACACCATACTAGTACAGAGAAAGGCTTTCTTCAGAATGCAGCAGAGAAGGCCTTAATGCCGAATAGAGTACAGCTAGAATCATGTTCAATGCCTATTACTTAGCTAACAGAAGTATTTTGCCAGTCACATGAAGACTTTGGAAAGGGAATAGTAAAATATAGCCGGAGTGGTGCCATATTTTCCAATTTTGTTGATGCATGCGCTTGGGGAATATTGTTTATGCATACTCCTGGAGAATGTAGCCTAGGCGGTCGATAGACCAAAGAGTATGTGGTGTAGTGCTTGAGGATTCAGATGGAAGATAGCCAATTGGGATTATGTAAAAAGGGCATTTCCACAGTAAAGACCCTAGATAAAAACGCTTTCTTCCCCTAGATCTGGGCTGCTGCTACAAGCAGAGAAGAAAGAAGGAGTTACATGGACTTTGCTTTGAAAAGCTAAATGCTATAATAATTATGGTTTATGACTTAATAAGCTATGCTTTAATGCTGACATTGCTTGCATTCAGTTGAATTGTGATGACTGGTGTGCATTGTTCTTGTTTTTTATGTGCATGTACAATATGACTGTCACGCAGAAAACTGCAGAGATCTAAGAGACAGACACGGAGAGACCGTAACCATGGATAATTAAGCTAATAAGGAATAAGGATTAACCTAACAAGGAATTAAACAGGGGTCCTCAGTTTGGAAATCCACAGAACCCTATGAATACTGAACAGTGAAAAAAGCAAAATAAGATTTGCAAAGGCATTAGAGTTTGATCAACACATTCTTACCTATAAACTCAAAAAGAAATTGTATCACTTGTGCCTTGAAAAAAAACAGAGTAAGGGCGAAACACTTGCCTCCAGGAGGATTTTGTTGGCATCTCTGTACAGCACGTCTATACAAACACTGATTTTTGAAATAAGTATTTATATAACTATGAAGAAAATACAATAAAATCTGTAAAATGTATGAGACGGCAATTAGTCTCATTTGTCAGACAATCCTAATCTAAATATTCATCCGGATGCGCACAGGTCAACATAGAAAACAGAAACCTATACCTATGTACAATATGATGCTTTGACTTGTTTTAGATGCTACTTGTTAGTAGTAATGTGACGACAGTTGGAAGGTGCTTAATTAAATGATAAGGCATTTATAATGCACCTATACACAAGTGTTTCAAGGCGCAACATGGCAAGGGAGGGGGAACAGAGGGAAGACAGAGACAACGATCCTACTAGGCCAAGTGTCATTCAGATCGTGCAAGTGCAGGGGAAGAGGGAAGAGTAAAAGTGCGGAGTGGGAAGGGGGTGGGGACAGTGCAGTACATGGGGAAAAAATAAAAATAACAATATGGGAAGTAGGGCCAGCTCGTGGCAAGTGCCAGGTTAAGTGCAGACATCAGGTGCCAAATGCTGGTGGGGGACTGTAGGGATTCAGAAAAACAGTCCCCAAGTGCAGGGATTGCAGGGGGAAGGGACCTGGGCCCGAGATCAGAGGGTGGGCAGGTAACCAGTACAGTTTAGCCAGGAATTCAGCAGGGGAGAGGAGGAGAGAGAGCAGAAGCAAAGAGAAAGATTTTGAGGTGCTTCCAGAACCGGAGATGGTTCTCCTCAAGTTTCAGGGAGGCTGTTCCAGAGGGAGGCCCCAGCCGAAGAAAGAGATCGACCATCAACTCGTTGCTTGGAGAAGCGACTGACCCTGAGGGAGTTGGAGGATGATGAGTGAAGAGCTTGAGGAGCAAGATATTTAGGAAGAGAGAGTTGAAGGTATTGAGGCCCCAGTCCCCAGAAGGCCTTGTGAACAATGCCAAGGGGTTTGAACTTAATCCTCGCAGCCACTGGGAGCCAATGAAGAAATGTCAGTCCTGGAGAGATACGACCCCTAGCTTGAGGCCAAGGACAAGTCTTGGAGTCCTGTTCTGGATGAGTTGTAGAGGTCGGAGAGTAGAAGCAGGCGGATTTAGAAAGAGGCTGTTGCAGTAGTCCAGCCTAGAGAGAAACAGTGAGTTTCTGGGGGAAGGAGAGGAAAGGGAGAATACTTCTGAGGAGGTGCAGCTGGTAGTGTGACTTCTTAGAGACGTCAGCTATGTGAGGCGAAAAGGAGAGTGTGGAGTCGAAGATGACCCCCAAGGTTTTTCGCCTCGAAGGTGGGAGCAGGAAGAGGGCCAGGAGCGGCCGGCCAGTGAGTGACAGGAAAGGAGGGAGTGGATGTGCCGATGAGGAGAATCTCAGTCTTACTGGCATTAAGGCAGAGATCATTGGCAGCACACCACTCCTGGATAGCAGACAGACATTAAGAGATGAGAGATGGAGAAGAGGTGGCTGAAAGTAGCCTGAAAATGAGCTGGGTGTCACCCGCAAAGCACTGAAAATTGGGGCAGAGAGCGGCAATGCAGTGGGTAAGAAGTGCCAGGTATTGGTTAAACAGCCAGTGAGAGAGGTTAGACCCCTGGGGCACACCACAGATAGCGATAGAGATAGAGGAGAGGAAGGACCCAAGTTGGACCTGGGAGGGTTGATCAGAGAGGAAAAAAGTCAGCCATTCCAGGGCCTGACCGGTGATACCCAGGTCATCACAGAGACGGTTGAGCAGGATGGCATGATAGCAATCAGAATATGCTGAGGTGTTGTTAGAAATTGCAAGTCATTTGTGATACAATCTAGATGTTGAACTGTGCTATGTCCACTTAACAACATCGTTTTAGTTGGAACTCTTGAAAGCTAGTGAGAATTATTGAGGGCTATTGTTGTGACAAATGTAACTATAGTGGGCTTATTTTTAAACAAACCGAGGTTGGTTGTCTTGCCTTGCTGCGGATGCAGGGATGGTGCTATGTGCATCAGAGATGTGTTGAAAAATGCTCCTCAAAGCATGGCATGGTTTCATCCTATGATTTCATACTATGTTTTGCTTCCTCATCTCCT
Source organism: Ambystoma mexicanum (assembly GCF_040938575.1). Taxonomy (NCBI): domain Eukaryota; kingdom Metazoa; phylum Chordata; class Amphibia; order Caudata; family Ambystomatidae; genus Ambystoma; species Ambystoma mexicanum. The sequence continues at coordinate 656,614,552 of NC_090932.1, read as the reverse complement.
CTGTGCATTTGTCCCCATTCAATTGGACTGAAAATAGCTTCATCCGTAAGTATTTTTCAGGTTTGGGGATGTTCATAGTGAGTAAATTATAGATGCTATGCCAAAGAGAAAAACAATAATGCCCATTCACTTAAATTTGTTGTGAAAGCAGGACTAGAGGGAGAAAGCCTATTCTCTCTGGTTCAGGAGATAATATGCTTCTCCTAGATCGTGAGATGAAGCATCTTACCCACGCTGGGGTAGCCGGGATTATTTATTGATATCTGTCCCCTGGAGGTCATGATGCTTCATCTGGCTTAGGGTGTCCTAAACAGATTTGTGACGCTACCCTTCCACTCTCAATTACCTTGCAGTCAATACTTACACTCCTTGTAACACTCTCACTCACACGCACACTCACAGCACATTACCGCTTGCTCTCACCAATACCTCTCCTGCACACTCCAGTCCGCTATACTTATTCCTGTTAGTTTCTTGGTCTACCACTGCCTTCTCCTCTAACCTCACCAGAATAACCCACACCTCCCTGTTTCCTGTATGCCTTATTTTCCACCTCCATATGTTTTTTTATTGTACATTCAGTTATAGCACAAACTTTAATCACATTTTACACACCACAAATACATCATTCAATCACATAATAAAACAAATTGCATTAAAATTATTCAATGTTAATCATTCCTGAATCATTTCAAATGCAATTCCTTCATTCACCTTGATATTCATTATATGCATTGCATAATAAACGTCCACCTCCACATGTACCCATTGAACTGCTGATCCCAACCAATTTGGTTCCTCTTCCCCATCCAGTACTATGGTCAGTGTTAATAAAAAGATTGTTATGTCTAGCCCTTTTGCCAGCAGGGAACTGCCATTCTCCAAATATGGCAGCCCGTGTTGGCGAGAGTCCCTGTTGGTGTTTGTGGGACACTTTGCAGCATAGTCCCCGATAATTGTTTCAGAATTTTAGTAGCAAGCCACTCAACAGCATATTTGAGTAAGTCTCTTTGAGCGGGCTCCATCACTGCTGCAGGAGCGGGGCATGTAATGCTGTTACTTGGTGGTGCACCATGTTCCTTGTGACTTTGTGGATCCTTTAACTCTTGGCTTGCCAGTGCAATCTGGTGTAGAAAGCTCTACTGATTGAAATTCTGGTTGTGAGGTTCGGATGGGCTAGGCTCTTGCTGGTAGACCACCTAGGCTCTTGGTATATGTACCTGCCAGCAAGAAGAAAAATAAGACTGGCAAGCATTTGCCTTTAGAGGTATGGGAGGATTCAAAGTGATACCGTTATGATTAATAGAGGAACTTGGGGAGGGGACACAAATTGGGGCCCTCTTAGTTGCAACCGCCCCCCTCTAGCGTAGGTCTTGCACTGAATTCCATCAGGATATGCCTCCCACCCAAGGTCGAGAGGGAGTGCTATCTGCTTGAGACAAGGTCAAATGAATGAACTTGTCACAGATGCTACAAGACAGTTTGATGGGCAAAAATACAATGAACAGAGAAAATCCTTTCTGAAGGAGAAATATTCACAAACATATACTTTCTATTAGAGTGTCCATCTTCCCTGCTGTTGTGATAAAAAAGGGTGCCTGGTTAAAGTGCAAGGTGGGAACAAATTGGTGCGCAGCCGAGAACATGTTTTACTAGCGTGAAAGTTCAGATTCCAACCATTTTCAAGTCTTGATTTGGTACTTTAAAGGCACAACTGAAATGTGCAAATGCCTTTAACTATGGCCTGCTTAGTATCTAACAACAAGCAGACGACTGCACAGGAAGGTCAGAGCTGTTCACGTGTATAAAATACAAGGTCCAGAATCGTTGATTGCATTTACATCCAAGAGAATTCATTGGGCCTAAGGACACACCTCAAGAGCAATTCAGTTGTATATTACACACCTAATGCGCGCGTGTGTGTGTGTGTGTTACATTATTGTATTCAGCATATTTTTCATTTTAATTGAAATAATGTAAAATGTCCCACGGAACAATAATTATTTGATGTCCCACTTTGTCTTCCTTTGAAGCGTTGTACTTAGAGTAATGCTGTGATTTGTTCAGAACATGAGCTGAAATATTCCTGTTATTGCAAGGTGAACTGAAAGTCTGTGCGTTCACCTCACTCCAGTTGAATCCACCTTAGGAATCCAATCATGATACTTATTATTCTTACTTGAAGTAAACGAGGGCCTTGATCTGATCATATGTCCAGCAAGGCATGCTCCAATTGATTTCCAGGCTCAGATCACAAGATGACTCACAAATTACTCACATTAGGAGTTAATCCTCCCCTCCCTTTCCAGATCATGGGACCTGGAATCCATAACACCATCACAAATTCATGGGAGGAGTCACGAGATCTCAGGTTTGTCAGGTTGATCAATCACAATATCTATCCCACTACCCCACTCCTCACCTGAAGATTCCGTGTGAAACTTGGAAGGTTCATTAGAGGAACTCTCCTCCTTCTCTCTCCAGGCTGTTTTTGTAGTCTGGCAGGTGGTCTTGCCCCTTTCCTTGTAGAGATCAGGACTGGCTCACCTGGAGGGCACTTTGCCTATACGTCTGTGTGCCCGGCAGCGGGGACTCCAGGGAGCCCACCCCCAACCAGGGAAAAGCTGGATTGAAAAACCCTGGTAGGTCTGGCGGATGTCGGTTGTGGTATATGTACTTGTGGCTTGATGAACAATCCAAAGTAGGTCCGCTGCAATGGTCTTCAAGTACCAGCCTGCACTGGTAGGTCGCAGTAGACGGATGAAAATATGTCCGCCGTGAATGACTTCAAGTACCAGCATGCACTGGCATATAGCAGAGGAACTGAAGCGGACAGGACGAGGTCAGTACTTCAAGTACCAGCATGCACTGATAAGAAACAGCTCACGTGGAAAGATGGATTCAAAAAGAGACGTGAAAGCTGTACTCCGATAAGAGTAATGGTCTTGGCGCCGTGTGAATACACGCGGTGAAGGAAGCAGGTAAGCAAACACAACAGCAATGGAAAACGCAGCTCTCTGTGTACAGTTCGGACTGTAACCCGTCTGAAGAGGAAGGAGGCAGCAGCTGCAGAAAGCGTAGCTCTCCGTGAACAGTCCGGGACGAACACCGCCCGAAGTGGAAGGAGGCAAAGTAGAAACCGCTAAGGAGAGGAATCGGAAAACACACAAAGGAACAACAGGACCACACAACAAGGGAAGGGGGGAAACAAGCGGGAAGGAGCAGAGCAAGACTCACTGTGGGAACTTACTGAGGGCAAGCAAAGCAAGGGAGTTGCAACGCACAGGTGCTCTTCATTAGCTGCTATAAGAAGCTGCTAGTGAAGGAAAAATAGACCGCACTGTGCATTGATCTGGTGTTCTTAGTCCTTCTTCCATATCGCCCATCGTCTCCAGAGCTTCCACAGGCGATATGTGACACAAGGACAGTATAAGCATGCACACAAAATAGCAAAAGCACTGGAGATGGCTGGGGAGAGCTGAGACCAATTGGAGACTACTTTACAGGCAGCCAGGCTGGAGAGAGAATTCCCTACATGAGAAGCCCCAAATGAGAAGCCACATTTGGAAAGGTAAATACAATGCCAAAACACAAATCCAAATTGTCCTGGCTGTTGTCCATAGGAATATCCCAGAAATAGAGGGTTGGGGGAAGCGGAAATGCTAATTTGACATGGATACAGGATAAGTATAATTAATATGCCAGGTGTATCCCACTTAATTTGAGTACCAAGTGAAATGTTATTTCCTTAAAGCCCAATGTATTTTATACTGAAGGTTGAAATGTAAGACTCAATGCAATTTTTTGGTGCAACTTAAATACAGATTGTTTATGTAAACATGTGCACCACTAAATAGAATCCTTGGCTTATGCCGGCAGAAAACCACACAGTCTATATTATAGGTTTACCACTATTGTTTGATGTGATTACAAGCAAATGTGCACCCACTACAAGTCTAGCAATACATTATATCCTAGCTCAGATAATTTATCCTATTCAAAGAGAATTGCAAAAGATGGTAAACTCAGAAGTCCCTTTTCTTTGACCGTTCTAGGAGACTCATGTGTAATGTGAAAGGGCAAGTGAGTTGTAACATTGCACATTTTACTGATGAAGATTACATCTCCAGTCCAAACACACACAAACTGAAAGCTATACACAGGCACATTAAAAGTTGTTGATGCATGCATAGATTGACAGCTGAACGCGCATAGAGATTGAAAGCAATGTTTATTGGAAATTGCCCACAAATGTTCAGTGAAAGCTGTGCATCAATAATTAATTAATACAGTCATCTTTTATAATGTGCTCTTTTGCCACAGGCCAGTCTCGAAGCATGGGACCAGGATTCAAACATGTGTTGCTCTGTGTTGTCTTGCTTCCAATACAAATGTGTCACCCCTGATTTAGCCTCCTGGTCCATTGTCTAAGAAGATTGCAAACATGTTTTCACAGCAGAGTGCAAGAATCCTTCAGAGTATTTCTTTCTGAATTCAAACCTGCAGGGGTCAAATGTATAAACTGGTAATTGTCTACATTTAAATGACCTGCACAAAGCCAATCATTTCACAACCCCATACTTCTATTGGGGGATTAAGTGAAAGGAGTATATGTTTTAATTGTTTTTAGTTCAAGTGACCTTTTTCCAATACCCTACGTGTCTTGATACTGAAGAAAATCAATTGTTCCTATAATATGTTGAAATTATTCCATTCAAAAATCCACACTGATACACTGACCGAAAAGTGGCGAAGTTATCATTTAAATATATTGTGTTACTTCGATAAAATCAATAGAAATATTTAGAATGCCAGTAGCCTTAAGAATATATGACATTGCCTTGAATGCTCGCATGATGGGCAGTAGCAAGATTCTTATAGGCTGTTAAAATGTTTTGATGGACCAATTGATTTTGAGCCTATAACAGTGTGATGATCTCCATGGTGTAAAGTTGGAGACCGCCTTTGCTTAGATTGGTATTCAATTGTTAAAATAAATTTTGAGTTTTTAGAAACACACAGGGCATCATTACGACCATGCCGGTCCGTTGTTACCGAACCGGCATTGTACAAATCTGTGGGCGGGTGGAACGTCACCCGCTCGCAGAGTTTCACAGAAGTTATTAACGGTGCCGGTGCTTCCGTGTTCCCCACTCCCATAGAGTCCTATGGGACTGTATGGGAATGGGAATTAATATTTGACCACCGCCTGACTTCCTGGACTGTTAGTCAAGATTGTATGCAGTACCCTTTGGGTGCACTACAACAACCCTGACCTCCTGGCAATAGGAACCCAGCCTTTGGTATAAGCTTGTACTACACAGGTTGATAGCGTGTTGAACAGCCAGGCTTATCTCAAGAGGGGTCAATGTGAACCTGAGGGGAGTTACATAGAGATTCACAGTGACAAGTATTCAAATAAACACTTACACACAAGGTTTCTTGGATAAACAATTATTAATTTATGTATCAGTCAGTTAAAATAAACTTTCTTCAGAAGGGAGAAATATAAAAACAACACACAAATACCCTCCAAAACTACACACTCTTAGTTTCTAAATCAGTAAAGACCGTTTTGGGCCCACAGCCACAACACACACCCTCAGGTGACTTCAATAGCTAGGGTGCTGGGGACATTAATTGTATTTAAAGTGCATGACGTTTGTCATGTCCCCCCAGCGAAACCATGGGGGGCACAGTGTCATATGGTTTTGGGGCGGTAACATGGACCCGAACTGAATAGCGAGCTGTGTAGGTGTGATGGTGACTGCGTGATACTGCAAGAGTCGGGCCTGAACTCGTGGGCTGAGTGTCAGTTGTCAGAGTGAGCAACCCAAAAAGGGGTGGGAGTACCCTATATCAGGAAGTTGTGGAGGAGCTAGAATGTAAACGCATGTGGTAAAAGGGGTCCCCCCAGCAGCACCGATGGGGGTGCAGTGTCATGTCGATTTTAAGAAAACTTTTGAGGTTGGAGGCCTCCAATTTGACTAACTTACCACAGGGCTATAAGGCCACAGTAGCCCTCCCTCCTCCCTGCTAGCACATCCCATTGTCCTTACTCCCTTCCCTTTGGGCTGTAGTGTATACGCCAGCCACACATGTAGCAGCCTTGCATATTTGTATGCCCTTAATTGTAAGCGATATTCAATCAACACTACAGCTAAGTCAATGCCTAGTCTGGGATGCTGAGGAAAACCCTTATTGATGTATTTTTATAATCAGTTCAGTACTCTGGATGACAACCCTTGTATAACACCCCCCTCTTAGAATCCCCCTGACCCCACTGGGCCAAGAAGTAGGTTTGTTTTGCAAATTTTTGCAAATTAAAAGGTTTATTTGAAAAATTAAACAATATATATATGTCACACTTTTATAATAAATTAATATCTGATAGTACACTTAGACATATGATGTTGATCAACAATGGGTAATCTGACACTAGCACACTTCTTTATAATCAATGAGGAGTTGGTATAGGATGGATAAGGCAGCGAAAATACTTTTATGGTTTCAAATGGATGCAATGTTGAATGAAAATGCAGTACAGAAACAAACTGATATGGTTTCACAAGATATCATATGTTCACTTTTCCCCTGGTGACAATTCACCCCCCCCCTTATATGCAATGCAAGGAGATGGAAGTAACACACACAGTTCTCAGGAATGCAATTAAATACAATACGAAATTCAATTCCCACCCCAGCAAGCTTAGAGAAAACAGGTATGAGTTTTAAAACACAGGCCCAAGTGCTTTGAATGTGGTGGCAGTGAAGTGAGAAATATGCTGAAATGCTTTTAATTCCCTTTAGGAGGTTCAGGGTGAGTGAGAGATACTTGTGATGAGCTCAGGCTCACTTTAGCAATGATTCAGGGATGGTTATTAAGAGGCAAACGAATTTTTAGCAAAGGAAAGCAAAAAGCTGCTATCTTTTTACAGGTAAAGAAATCAGGCCAAATCGCAAATCGCGGCAAAATTTGCAAGTGCGTGAATCGTGATTGCGGAAAAAGTATAATGAGTAGGAAGTCGGTTCCTGACTTGTTGGAAAGCTTAGATCCTAAGCTTCCAGAGGAAAGTTAAATCTCGTGCCTAGCCCAAACGGTTCAAGAGATACGGACGATTTAATAAAGGTAGATTTTCGGATTTAAAGTAAAACTCAAAATGACAGGTGACAGCTTGCAGCTGCAGAATTGACAGGTGACAGTTGTGCAGCTTTAAAAATGACAGATGACACGATTTCTAGGAGGCAGTTCTACTTAGGTTAAAATAGTTTGGATTAGATTATTTTAACTAAGAGATTGGTTCTGCACAGTTCTGCTAGGTACTCACAATATAAATTTGAACTAGGCCTCGTCACGGATCTGGTCAGGTTTTGGACTGGACTCCGGTTCTGGTCTCGGCACTTCACAGTGATCTGGGTCAGCTTTCTGGTTCTGCTCACAGCGGTCTGGGTCACTCTGGATCTCTGGTCTGGTCTCTGGCAATTGTTCTTGGCCAAAGAATTCAAACAGCTCGCCCGGCTGTGGAATAGTTTGCAAATGATTTTAAGGATGCTGAGGCCTGCTGAGAAGAGTTCTCAGTTTGCGGGTTTAGGCCCTTGCTTTAAGTTCTGAAGTAAAGTTCTAGTCTTTGGAGATTGATGGATTTGAAGTCTGGATCTCTGGATGTGAAGTCGTTGGTCAGCATGCTCCGCAGCAAATGGAATGGAATGTCTCTACCTGTCCCAGCAATCTCTTTTTATGTGTTTTTTTAAAGTGGGTGTGTGCGTTGGTCATAACTAAACCTGCCCCTCTCACTTATCATTGGCCAATTCTTCCTCTCTCCCTTGATTGGGGGAAGGAAATGTGAGTGTCACGATGCCTGCTCCCGGGGAGCTAGCTCAGGCCCTGCGTCCCCGAAAGCGGACATCAAGTCCCCGGGGAAGGTCCCAGCAACCCCTTATAGGGGCCCTTTGGACAGCGTCCTAGCGCCTATGGCGCCAAGCTCATAGAAAACGTCAGTCCTGGCGCCATAGGCGCCAGGCTCATTATGAAAGTGTTTGGGTGCACTTACCTGATGCAGACCATGCTGCAGAACCCCGGCCTCCTTGAGGCCTGAAAGGAACTACTTTACCTGTGGGACTCATTTACCACCTGGGCGTGGTCGGGGAAGGATACATACCTGATTGGAGGAAGGACACATTCTAGGAACTTCTTCCAAGGCTATTTAAACCACACCCGATCAGCCACACGTGCTTCGCGTTGTTCTGCATCTAGCAGTTGGACGCTCACCGTGTCTGCTCCTGCATCTTGACTTCTGCCACACCTGCCAGCATCCTGAATCACCTGCAAAGGAAGGGAACAAGAGAACAGAAGAAGGAAAAGGCCTCACCTGCTAAATCTGCATCCCAGAGACATTTCGCCGACAATCCTGAAAAGGAAGAGATTTATTTTTAAAAGCACATCGCATCGATCGCTGCAGCGCCGCATTCTACTCACCTTTACAGGGCACCTCCATGTTCAGCAGCGACCATCCGGATTCGCAGTCGCGCCCCCGCGCCTAGGGAGAAAAAGACAAGAACAAAGGTGAGAGAAAGAAGGGAAAAGGGAAGCTAAAACTCAATGTCAAGACTTACCTGTTGGGTCATTCCCTTTTCATTTCGGGTCCGCGCCGCATCCAGGCATTTTCGGACCCCGGCCCCTAAGGGGAAAAAGACATCAGCGTTAATGAGTGAATGAAAAGACATTACCAAAACACTCATTAAAGAGTTACCTGATTTCCTCAAGGATTTCACCGCTCACCTCGGGTCGGTGCCTGTTCCCCGGCATTCCGTACCCCAGCCCCTATGGGGAAAAAGACACTAGCATTAGAACATGAATGCATGGACACAAGGGGAACCACTTATAGAAAAACTTACCTGGAAGCCAAGCAAGTTTGGTTCTCACCCATCCGAAAATCCAGTGACGTAACTGGATACCAACGCGCCCCTGCATCAGAAGCAGGATGGAGAGCTCGTCCTTCCAGACCCTAAGGTGAGACGCTATGGGGAAGCACAGAAGGGTTTGAGGATGGTGAGAGGGGGAAGTGGGAGGCCGATTGCATTACCCCGCAGACAGTTAACCCCCTATTCTCACCTACAGAAGGATACTTCTGCGAGTCAGACAAGCCAGATCTGGGGCCCGGTCCAGTCCGTCTTCCGAACCCTGCGCATCGCCTTAGACGAGGTCACAGCAACGCGAACCAGTCCAGCGCCCCCATGGGAGTCAGGTGAGCGTTACAGTGAGTCAGAGTGATGCTGTAGGTTTTATGGTCAGAGGAACCTCCCCTTGTCAGATTGCACACAAATCTATTTCTGACCCAAATACATATTTATCTATGTACCATTTTTCTAATATTATAGGTCCAGTTAACATATTTTCTGTAGCACCAAACCATCCGATCCCTGTCTTTGTACGATGTCGTGTCCACTGATGACAGAATTCTCCCCTTTTCATCCAGATAACAACCTCTAAACCTTTCCAGATTTTACACAAATGTGCACCAGGGATATGGGTTACAGATGATAAAGTGTCAGATTTTTAACATGCATACATTTGAAGTGAGACCCTATTTTCCGCTAGCAACCCCCCGGAATACACCACAGGGCCCTCACGCCTCTTAAAATGTTCACAGAAAAATCACAAAAATAATGATATTACTTATATAATTCTGACAAGTCTGCACTATGAGTTATCTATCTTTTTAAAATTATGCCCTGGTCAAACAGGGGTGTGGCTTCCCACATCACATGGTGGAATAACTGGTTTATCCACTTCCCCCAAGCCAGCTTGTTCACAGAGGCACAGCTGCCCCCCAGTTTCTCCTAAGAGGAAGCTATTTTACGACGCCCCCAATATAACATTTGCCTGAGTCAAGGGAGTTGCTTTGTTCTGTCCCTTCCAGTTCCCAGGTCCTCCACCCCTAATCTAATCAGATAGGTGTCAACTCCTTTTGGCAAGGGGAAGAGTGGCTTTTGATCCAGTTTCAACTCCTGTCGGGGGTAGTTGTCAGGCAGAATTCAGTTTCATTAAGCCAGGTTTCAGCTAAATGTCACTTTTTGTTCCCAGTTTTCTACATTCAAATCAAACTGACAATTTTTACCTATACATTAAATAATTACTTCCTTCAAGTCATTTCAGAATATAGTTTTATATTTTATCCACCTCTTAGCAAGTCTTTCCTTGGTCTGGTTTTGTTTCATTTGTTCAGTTTTACACAAAAGTCTGGTGGTTTTAAAACGCCGGCTTTCTGATAGTGGTGAGTACTGGTAATGCAACCATTTTTGGGATTAAGAAAATGAATTCCCCACAGTTCTGAGTTGCTTTTTTGGCAATCAGCATTGCCATTCCCAATGGTTTCAGGCTACTGTGTGTGTAGCCCAATGGTGGTTTTAGGCAGTGCCCTCCTGTGCTCACAACATAGGCCAAATGGGTGGCAGCCTATTCTTCATGTTTTCCCCGTGCACTCTCTGGGGAGTTCTGTCCATCATGATGTTTTCCATGCCAGTACTGCACAGTTTTATGGTAGGGCTTGTATGCATGGGTAAATCCACATAATGTTTCTGGCAATATCATTGCCCCATTCTTTGAAGACTGTGTGCACTAACAAGCTGGTCCTCAGTTATTAATTTGCTGATCAAGCACTAAGGTGATCTTACACCTTTGTTTCTATCTCTGTTTGTGTCTCCCTACAGGGGACTGAGCAACCTGCCATAGATGGCTCATTTTGTGACATCCTGGAAGATGTACTAACCACATTAATAATTCACACGTCCTGTTGAAGATGGTCTAACCAACAGGCACCATCGAAACCGGTCGACCCATCTGGTTATGGTCATCCATAACCACTTAGATACTCCCACAAATTACAGGGGGTACTCTTGAGTTGTTTTCACTCACCCAGTGTGAGCTTTTTATCTTGTCCCTTGTATATGGGCATTACTTTTTTAACTCTTTGTACGTTTACCATGCAACCACTGACATGTGGTAACCAGTGGACTTTATGGTGAATAAAAATAAGTTTGGAATTCCCAGGTACTATGCACCACTTATCAACTATACAGCTTTTTCTACAAGATATATTTGTTTCACACTCGTAGCCACAAAAATCTCCAAGATGGTTGCTGTCAGATTTTTGCTGTTTCAGTTGCAGTATATACAGCCTTTTGTAATCACTTACACAATTGATTAAGTTTAGGGACAGTGTCTCCTACCTATCCCTCTTAGATAGGTGTTGCCCCATCCGCCATCTAGGGGCAGGCACCCCCGCTAGGGCCAGGGTGTTCTTCCTTAGAGCCAGGCAGCTCATTGCTCTTCTCCCATGTTTTTCCAAAAATGTCCTGACTGTCATTTTGTTTGACCTACGTAACTCAGTATTTTGCTCCCCAAGAACCGTTTATGGTGTGTTTCATTACTGTCATTTAACGGTTAGGGAAGGCAATCATTCTTTTGGCCTAGAGCCCAATTAGCCCTGTTGTTATTTAGTCCAATCACGTACATCATACTTCTTTTATCTAAAAGATGAACTTCTTTTACCCAAAAGATGAAGATTTCTTTTATAATTTCAGACTCATTTTCAACAGCTCTTGGTGCTTCACATAGCTGTGTTATTAAACACAAACAACTGTATTGGTTAATGAAAGAACACAATGCAAAATTCTTAGTGTGTTGGTGTAAAATTAAAGATGGGATTGTACATGCTGTGGTCTACTGGGTAATTTAGAAACATTGAAATTGACACAGTCCCCGGCTACTTCACATCACAAACGTGTGACCTTAGTGAATTAACTTTTCTTCACAGACCCTAATTTTCCCTGACCTCAAAAATTTCAAAAAAAGGGTTTGTTAGGTTTGTTTTATATAAAAACACACGAGCTGATTAATTTCTGTAGCATTTGCGTCTTACCCTCCACTAATCAGTTTGCACTTGCAATTTAAAAGCACTTGGGCTTGTGAGGATGCAGTCTATATGTGTTGACTACATGGTGTATGGGGCTTTGCCTCGTATAAAATGGCGGTATAGGGTATATGAGGTTGCACTTAGCATGTAATAGCAGTGCCTGGTATTTGAGACTATAACATTATATGGCTAAACCGGATATCTAAGGCTTTATCACAGGACCTGTAGTTATGGTTAAGTTGCTCAACCCATAGCAAGAGCAGTTTTTGGGCAGCTTATAACTTTGATGTCGTTTGATTAATCCTCAACAAACTTTGCAAAATACGTTTATATCCACATCCAAATGATGCAGTTTCGTCAAGAGGGTGAAGGTTATGGGGGGGGTCCCAAAACGTTTGAACTCCAGATAGACATAATTGAAAAAGGATTTGCTCACGCCTATAGCCTAAACTGGGAGATGGATTTGCACCAAACGTGCGCGTGAAGTGGCAGACTAGTCTCGAAAGTGTGCTTTTACAAATTTAGTGTAAATCGGTCCAGTACATTTTATTAAATGGCCAAAAAGTAGGTAGCCTTCCAGGTCATGGTGGTAGTGGTTGTGGGTCCTGGGGAGGAGGGATGGCCAGGAGAGGTCCCATTTTCAATTTTGGACAAGCTCCAAACAACTGCCTCTTTTCTGTGGGTCTGCCAGAATGAGGATGACTAAAAGATGTGTGAAGGTCCCTTTGGAGGATTTGTCAGCAGACTATCTAAAACAGAAGGTCACAGTTTTTACTTGAATGTCCCTAGAGTGGTGTAAAAATCAATTTTAGAATGTCTGCAGAACCCAAAGCCAATCACAGACACGGGTGTGGTCACGTGATGATATCTGGGGACGTTTGAAATGATGTAACAAGACTGCGGACTTGCAGTACACTGAAAGTACATTAACAGTTGTAAAAAGCAGTAAGAATGGTAGTAGGAGGTGGGGAAAGGTAATGTTTATATTTCAAAGTGTCTGTGGTGGCCAAAAATTGGATTTAAAGATGTTTTCAGAGCATAAACAACAATCGTTAATGTATCGTACCGCACAGGCATGGGCACATCATGATGTATGGGGACATCTGCGGCCATGTATGACGTTTGCAAACTACCACATGACCGATGACGTATACGATGATGTGTCTGGGACCGGACAAAAACATTAGCAAAAATGACAAGTGTGTGATCTGTTCTGCGGACTGGGCAGTATGTTCGCAAACACTCAGCCATCGGAAATGCGGACCTAGATTTAATTAAAGTTTGTGGATGTCAAAATGGCATTTTGAAAAAACAATTTTTTTCAGATATCTTGCTACATTATATTGGCTAATTTACATTAAATATTTAGAAAAAAAGTTGTGGGATTTATATTTACAGATTACATTTCAATGTATTTGTTTTAAGAAAGGGATAGGGAATCAGGGTGGGAAACGAAATAGGGGAATTTGGATGTACGTTTTCAAGATTGAGACAATTGGGGATCGAAAATGTATCAAAATACTTATCATAATAAAAGGAACCAGGCTTCCCTATCTAGAAAGAACATGGCATGATAACCTGTTCTGTGGTTTTTACTCACTTTGCGAGTCCCCAGCTGTTAGGCAGAATTATATGCAGTACCCTTTGGGAACATTACACACAATTAAGACTACAAGTGACAGTACAAATTCACCTTTGGTACAAGCCTGTACTACTCAGTAAAAGTGGTGGCAATGGCTGAGCAGCCAGACTTATCTCAAGAGCAAGTGAGCAGTATCAATAGTTACAAAGGACAGCAATTACTATGATTCAAACAAACACTGACTCAAGGTTTCTGAGTAAAAGAATATACATTTATTTACACATCAGTTGTATAACATTTCATTAAAGTAAAGAAGTTAAAAATCACACTCTTAATACACCACACCACTCCCAATAGGTTCCAGAGAAGCTAAGCTCACAAATTAAGTGGGAGCAAAATGGCACTCCAGAAATTTAAATGTGAGGGAAAGACAAAATTAGGCAGAAATTGAACAGTACCAACAGGTAAGTAAGTAGATCAATCTAGAAAGATGAACTGCAGGGATGGAATCAAATCAAAAGGCTTAGAGCCAAAGTCAATAGGACAAAATCCTTTTGCTCTAGATCACACAGCTCAGGGTAGTTCGTGGTTAAGTCTTTGCCAAGAGTTCCGAACGAAGTTGGTCGGCATAAAAGTTAGTTTAAAGAGTAGAGAAGGACAAGCCCCCGGTTTGGAGAAAGATTTCACACACTTTCACTGCGGCTGAACAAAACGAACAACCAGATTTGCACTAAATATGAGCACAGCGAGCAAGGGATCCACGACTGGGTTCCCCCAGGTAACTTAGTGTGGGACTGGGTTGATTGTTTAGGAAAAAGGAACACAAGTACTGGTGGGGCAATGAAAATTAATATTACAGAGTATTACGGATTACATGATTCTTTACATAATTAAATAGTTCAGCAACTTGATTTTTTCATTCAGACATTTGAGTGCATAATGTATTTATTTAGCTTTGAACACTTTTCATTTGTCCCTCTTCGCTATTTACAATTGGTTCCTCATGATTAGGGGCCTTGATTTTTTCTTGTTGAACTTTGTGAAGAATAAGATGTATGAAAAATTCAGTGCATTTTAACATATATGTGTGTATTTCCATTTACACATTCTTCATTGGTCATCTTGTAAGAGGATTCAATTCAGCACTACAGCTAAGTTAACGCCTAGTCTAGAATACTGAATGAAAACCCTTATTGATATATCTTTAGGTCCAGTTCATGCGTTCTGGATGACTACCCCTATATAACACCCCTCTCTTGGAATCCCCCTGACCCCACTGAGCCAAGAAGTAGTTCTGTTTTGCAAGTTTAAAAGGTTTATTTGATAATTTAAAATATATATATATATCACACTTTATAATAAGTTAATAATTGAATAGCACACTTAATCTGATATGATAAAGATCAACAACGGAGAATCTGGCACTAGCACACTTCTTTATAATTACTAAGGAGTTGAGATGAAATGGATAAGGTAGCACACTGGTAAATAGGTACAGAAGTATAATGCGGTAGAAAATGCTTTATAGGGTTCAAGGAAATGCAAGGTTGAATGAATGAAATGCAGTATAGAAAACAACTTGATATGATTTCAACAAACAAGGTAATCACTTTTCTCTGGCAATCCACTCCCCCCCTCTTTATGCAATGCAAGGGAATGGGAGGAAAGCACGCAGTTCTCAGAAATGCAATCAATGTAATCAGTTCAATCCCCCCCAAGCTTAGACAACAGAAGTTTAAAACACAGATAGGAGTTTTGAAAACACAGGCCCAAATGCTTTGATATGTGCTAGCAATGGATGAGAAATATGCTGGAAATGCTTTTTAATTCCCTTTCAGAGGTTCAGGGTGAGTGGTATCTAGTTAATATTAGTCCAGGCTCACACTAGCAATGATGCAGGGATAGTTAGCAGGTTAAACGAATTTCTGGCAAATGGAAGGCAAGCAGCAGCAGCTTTTTACACATGAAGAAATTTGCAAATCGCGGCAAAATTCGCGGATGCGCCGAGCGCTATTACAGAGGAACCACAAGGACTATCTCTATCGTTTTGGGGTCCTAGGAATGCCTAGGATCTCAGCTTCAAAATGAAAGTTACTGCAAGTCTCTAGCACAAACGGTTGCGGAGATATGAACGATTAAATAAAGGTCGTTTTTCAGATTTGAAATTTTAAACGCACACTTTTTCAGCTTTAAAAATGATGGCAGGATAACACAATTGCTAAGCTGCAGTTCTACTTAGGTTAAAAATGGATTGAATTATATTATTTTAACTAGGAGATTGGTTCTGCACAGTTTTCTAGGTACTCACACTATATTCTTGAGTGAAATGGGCCTCATCACGGATCTGGTCAGGGTTTTAGACTGGACTCTGGTCTGGTCTGGTCTGGCCTCTGCACTTCACAGTGATCTGGGTCAGCTCTCTCTGCTGGTCTGGGTCTCTCTGGGTACAGCACTGCTTTCTCTCTGGTCTGGTCTCTTAGTTCTGGATAGATTGGAGTCTCTAGTTTGGCTCTCTGGAGGTTTGATGGAGGTAAATATGGATTTTTACGGCAGAGCGTCCCGCTGCAGATGGAATTCAAGGTCCCTCTCTGTCCTGTCTGTCTGCTTTTATGTGTTTAGAATGTGGGTGTGTTCTAGCATCACTGACCCTACCTCTCTCTCAGCTTCTAATTGGTCAAACTTCCATTTATCATTTGATTGGGGAATGAACTGTGAGTCAGAGTGATGTCATTTTACAGCCTGCAGAAAGTCCACTCCTCCTGTCAACTTACACACAAATCTAGATTTGAAACAAATACATATTTGCAGAGGTACATATTGTTTTAAAATCATATGCACCCATCATGCATTACAGGAGGTATCCCCTGTTCAAACTCTGCTCTTCCTGGGAGCTTGCATTCAGAAATGGCACATATTTCACTTTTTAACTGATTTTGCAATTTCTGACATTGACCCAACTTTACATACATGTGCGCAGGGAGTACGGACATTAACTGATGAAGTTTCAGATTTTTAACATGCATACATTTAGAGTTATCCCCACTTTTCCGCTGACACCCCCCTGAACACGCCACCGGGTCGAAAAACCTCTTAAACTGTGGGCAGAAAAATCACAAGAATTATGGTATCATTTATAAAATTTTCACATGTCCGCTCTATGAGTTATTCATCTTTTTAAAGTTATGTTCTGGCTCCAAAGGGGTGTGGTTTACCCTCAGCACAAGGTTGAATTTCTGTTTTTTTCCAGTTCTGCCAAGCCAGCTTGCTCTCACAGGCAGTGCCCCTCCCAGCTCCTGCCAAGAGGAAGCTACATTTTACGACTGCGGTAATAAAAACCTTTGCCTGAGTGAAGAGGGCTTTGTTCACTCTCCTGCAGAGCACAGGTAATTCAATTATCAGATAGATGGCATATCCTTAGTGTGGGCAGCAAAAGGAAGGTTGGCCTGGGAACACAGTGGTGACTCAAGTTTCACTCCTGATGGGGGTAGTTGCCAGGCAAATTGGAATCTCTTTAAGCTGTCATTTCTGTTCCCCAGTTTCTGCATTCAAATAAAACCAAACATTTTCACATATGCAGCTAGAAGGCTGATTCTAAGTTTAAAACTATGACATTTAAACAATTACAAAGGCATGTGACACCAAACATAGGTCACTCATTTAATCTAACATTTTCGATTTTAGTGTCTTTAAATCCAGTGCAACTTAAACTGCTGACTCCATAGCTCAGCCAGTTTTGTTATAAGCATTGTTCTGGGCTCTTCATTTCCCAGATTTTGTAGGCACACAAAACTCCATTCTACCAAATGTCTGCTGGTGTTCAGTGAATATTTTGCACATATTGCAATGTTTGAAATAGGCACTTTGGCTTGCCTTCAGAGAAACACGGGGTGGTTTTAAACTGCCGGCTTTTGGATAGTGGTGAGTACTGGTACTGCACCCCTTTTTGGGATTTAAGAAAATGAATTCCCAACAGTTATGGGTTTGCTTTTGGCAATCAGCATTGCCATTCCCAATGGTTTCAGACTACTGTGTGGGTAGTCCAATGGTGGTTTTAGGCAGTGTCCTTCTGTGCCCATAACATCGGCAAAATGAGTGGCAGCCTATTCTTCATGCATTTCCCTGTGCATTTTCTGGGAAGCTCTGGCCATCATGAGGTTTTCCATGTCAGTACTGCACAGTTTTGAGGTAGGGCTCGGATGCATGGGTAAATACATCCCACAAGCCCCCCTCTTGCGATGGCCATTCTATTTCACGAATGGGACTCGCAAGACCTGGGATGTTTCCTCATCTTCTTCCAATAAATGGCACAGTTCAGCATCTTTTCCTCCATCCGGTACTGATCGATCGGTTCTCCTCGCCGGTCCTGATGGGAAGATTGGGCGGTACCCCGGGCCCGTTGCGTCTCTGCTCGCGGTCTCCGGATCGTCCTCCTTGGCCCGTCTCCAGGTTTTCTTTCTCCTAGGACGACAAAGGAAGAGCGGCAATACCTACTCATAGACGTTTTTCCACCACTGTTGAGATAGTGGGGCAGCATATGCATTTCATCATAACGAAACATTACATTCTTATTTTGAAAAAAAAACAGTATAACTAAGAGACAGTTTCATGCAAATCACAATATTTTAGAGACTAGATGTGGTATGTTTTATGATTGGAACTGAATTAGTCTGAGACAGTACCCGCTAGGATTCCTGAGGATTCCTCCAGTTGTTGCAGAGTGTGCCTGGGATGGCAACATTTCAACTGGTTTATGTGGACCCACTTGTCTTCCCCTGCTGCCAAAGGACCTTTGGGGATGTGGATTTTGTAGGCCACAGGGGAGATCTTGTCGATGATCTCAAAGGGTCCCTTCCATGTAGGCAAAAATTTGCGCTGCTTGGCCTGGTTCCTTTGGAAGTTGTATAGATAGACCCGGTCTCCCACCTGATATTCCTTCCTGGAAGTTTTCAGGTCATAGTGGGTCTTCATGCTATCAGCTGATCTTTCTAGATTCCGCTGAGCATAAGCAAAAGCATGTTGAAGGTGTTTCCTTAAATTCTCCACATACTCATGAGTAGTGGAGGCATTTATTAGTGTCTGCTCTTGGGTCCTGTAGAGCAAATGCTGAGGAAGCACCATCTTGCGCCCAGTCATCAACTCAAATGGTGACATTTTGGTTGCAGACGAAGGGGTAGATCTGATGGCCATTAGGACCAGAGGTAATCGGATATCCCAACTTGGCCCAGAATCTGCCACAAACTTCTTTAATATGCTCACAATTGTCCGGTTATATCTCTCTACTGCCCCAGAAGAAGCTGGTCTATAAGCAATATGCAGCTTTCTCTTGACCCCCAGTATCTCCCACATCTTTGTCATTACTTCACTGGTGAAGTGGCTACCTCTGTCTGACTCAATCCTTTGAGGTAGACCAAAACGGGAAAAGATGTGGTTAATCATCAAGGCAGCTGCAGTTTCTGCCTTGCAATTTGGGGCTGGGAGACATTCCACCCACTTGGTAAACAAGCATGTCACGGTCAACATGTACTTATTCCCCCTAGCCGAGCGAATCACAGGGCCTACAAAGTCGATTTGTAAATCTGACCATGGCAGTGTCATCCCCCTCTTTTGTAAAGGCGCCCGGTGCGTAAGGGAGGATGGCTGAAATTGTGCACACACAAGACACCCCTTCAAGTATTGGTCGAGGTCCTGCCCCATGTGTGGCCAGTATGCAACCTCTCTTAAGATTTCCAATGTTGTGTGAAACCTCCTATGACCGGCGGTGGCCGCATCATGGGCGTGACTTAACATCAGGCTTCGGAATGAGGTAGGAACCACCCACTGATCGTGGCCAGCTTTGGATTTCCTTACCAACAAACCGTCTTGGATTCGGAACATTTTTGGACCTTTCATCAACACTCTTAGGTCCTCTTTCCCAGTGTAATCGGTATCCGTCAGGGGAAAGTTCTCAGGGTCCTCAAGGTGCTGGTAAAATTTACCAATAATTGGATCCCCCTTCTGAGCAGTAATCAAATCAGCATCAGGGGTCTCCTTGCTCCATTGTGCAATTGAAAGGTCGTTGTGAGCATTTGTCTGGGACCTAGTGATAGCAGTGACCTGGATTTCCCCCAATAGGGACTCAATCTCAATTAGATCCCCTTGGATGGCCCCGGTTTTGGCCAGCTGATCAGCTAAGTCATTTCCAGTTTTGTCTGGTCCCTCTACTTTGGAATGACCCTTGATCTTTTTCCAGTAGATGGTCATCCCATTCGATGTGACCAGATCATCAATGTTTTGGATCAACTTCCCATGTTTCAAGGGTTTGTTGTTAGCACATAACATGCCTCTGGTTTTCCAATTAACCAGGTGCTCCACGAACCCGTTCCGTACATAATCCGAATCTGTGATTATGACCAGTTCGTGGAGTTGATGCTGGACAGCAGTGAGGATGGCCTGATGCACAGCCATCAATTCTGCCACCTGACTACTTCGGGGACCAATTTTGTATCCAGCGGAGGGTTCTGGGGACTCATTCACCCATGCATTCCCTACGCCAGCCACCAGTTCTTTCTCCCCGTTGTTGTCAACATGGTAAGAGCATCCATCCACATAGACAGTGGGCATTCCCTCACACTTGTCTTCTTCAAAGACTTTGTGTGGGGAATTAAGGTATGCCTCCATGTTGTCCTTTATTTTTAGACTTTCGTCCTCGAGACAGTTTTCTCTGGCACAATCATGCAAGTCAGCCAGACCTTGCGCGAGGGGACTCTTCTTGTTTTGGCCATATCGGACCTCCACAGGAAAGCCTTGCATTGACAGAATCCAGGAAGTAATTCGGGAATTACTCACATTTCCGGCCCGGATTCTGTCACTTTGGAGATATTGCAGAGGCTGGTGTGGAGTCTCCACTATAATGTGTTCCCCCTGGATAAACGGACGGTAATTCTTCAATGCCCACACCGTTGCCAGGAGTGCCTTCTCACAATCGTTGAATTTTTCCTCCACAGAGGATAAAGTTTTGCTCGCATAGGAGATTACTTTATTGACCTTGTCATGCTTTTGGTATAATACTGCCATCAAGCACGTATTAGAGAACCCCGTCTCCAGGAAGAACTCCTTGTTTCTGACAGGGTAAGCTAGGCAAGGCGCTTGTGAGAGGCTTCTCTTGAGTTGTCTTACTGCCTCGGCTTGTTCTGGACCCCATTCCCACTTGACCCCCCCCTTCAGGAGATGAATCAGGGGTCTGGTGATCTCTGCGTAGCCCTCAATGAACTTTCTGCTGTAATTAGTCAGTCCAAGGAGGCTCCTTAGTTCCCGCAGAGTTGTGGGGTCTTTCAGTTTCTGAAGTGCTTCCACTTTCTTTTCCTGGGGACAGAGGCCCTGAGGAGTAATCTCATGCCCCAAGAAATTAACACGGGTTCTACACCACTGTGCTTTCTGAAAGGAAAGTTTTGCTCCGGCAGCCCTCAACTGTGTCAGAACATAACGGATCTCCGCTATGTGTTCCTCCACAGATGAACTTTTGATGAGGACATCATCTACATAAGCCAGGTTACCCCTTGCACCCAAGTCAGGCATGGCCTTGTGTAGAAAAATGTTGAATTCATTGCCGGAGTTGAGGTATCCGAAGGGAGTCCGGGTCCAGGTGTACTGCTGGCCCCCAAAGGTAAAAGCCAGCTTGTATTGGTCCTCCCTACTGACAGGCACAGTCCAGTATCCATTGGTCAGGTCTATTGCAGTGAATACCTGTGACCCCTGGATCTGGGCCAGCCCCTGGTCAATGTAGGGCAGAGGCCATCGGGAAGTATGGACCCGTTTGTTGAGCTCCCTAAGGTCGGCGCAGAGTCTCCACTGGCCGTTTGGCTTCAATATTCCCAGCACCGGATTATTGAAGGTGCTGTGGACTGGACGGATTATTCCCCGGGACTCAAGGTTCTTAATTATTTCCGTAAGGGACTCCATTGATGCGAGAGGCAAGCGATATTGCTTCACAAACACTGGAGTCATGCCAGGGTCCGTGGGGATTGTTGTGGTGTGGATGTCGGTGCGACCACAGTCATATGAGTCTACCGCAAAGAGATCTTGGAAATCCAAGAAAACTTGTTTCAACTTTTGCCTTTGTTCCAGAGTCACACAGGCATCAGCTAGGTTGACTCTCTCTTCCACCATCTGCCTGAAGCCTGGAAAGACTTCTGGTTTGGCTATTTCAGCGGCCTCCTCCAACTGGGTGGAGAAGTCCCTGGTCAGAGTGCTGATTTGGACCGGAGGCTTCAGGTGGGAAAGGCAGCCCTCATGTACCTGGAAAATCACCTCATCCCTCCTGAAGTCACAAGTCACATCTTCCTTACCATAGGGGCAGGAAGTGTACACCAGGAAGTTCCCCCCATGCCGGGTAAAAATCCTGTCTGGTGTTGTATTGTCATCACTGTCACTGTCAAAACAGTCCTTGGGGATTGGTCCTAACAGTTCGTTACCTAAATCCATGGAAAAATGTCGGTCATCAACCGCCATTCCAATAATGGTGCCTGCGGCTAGAGTAACACTCTTTAAGTCGCTGTTATCCACCTCTATTGGAATGGTGTCATGTTCTAGGTTGACTAATGGAGTTGGGTTTACCCCCAACCCTTGCTGTTGGAGAGAAGCATTTAGATGTATGTAAGCATCAGGGTTTTTCAACTCTTGTCCCCTTTTAACTTTCACTTCCAGGGAGAATTGTCGAGTCCTTTCTGGGATGGTGACTTCCTCTTTTACCTGAATTTCAACTGCATAAGGTAGCAATTGAGCTGACCTAAATGCTTTTTCTGGATCATCAAAGCCCATGGGATTATCCGCTAATCGGGACCAAGCTTTGAAGTTTATTAGGTCCAAACTAATGGCAAAGCGATTGAGAATGTCACTGCCTAAGTAAAAGGCAGCAGGGACGTCTCGCACGACCCAACAATTGTGGACTATGCTCTTGTTGCCAATGGAGATTTTGAGCATACACCTGCTTGGCAGGAGATGTTTTGAATTGGGTGCTTCCAGGTCCATTTCCCATTTGCCTATCAGTTTGAAGGTGGGAATGGCTGGATCTTTTGGGAGTTGGCGAAACATGGCTTCGCTGATGAAGCTCTTACCGTTGTTCACACACACTCGAGCGAGAACAGAGTCCTTCCCATCATTTAACTGAACAGGGATGAACAACTGCTCTCCAATTTGCTGAATCTCAGCCAGGCTCTGAGCTGATTTCACATCTTTCTGGACTATAGGAGTGGGAGTTTCTGATTGTGGATTGGTATAGAATTTCAAAGTGTTTCCTTCCAGCGTGGAATACCACTTTAGACTGGAAGGAAGGTTGATTTTCAGAAATAGAGAGGACCCCCCATCACCAGTCTGTTGTCCTACTGCTATTACTGTCACGTCTGGAATTTGGTTGTTCTGGAAGTGAAATTCTACTTGGTCAGATTTTTGTTCAACCATGTGGCATGTGCCGTTTAAACTAACATGGTTGACACTCTGTTTTAATTTTATTGGTCGGCTAGTCTGGGTCCAGAGGACCTTGTTTACGCAATCTATTAGGGGTGACAACCTTCTCAGGAGGTCATTCCCTAGTAAACAAGGGGTGCCCTCTGGGGTCACAACTATGACCGGGTGTTTCAACTTGTGTCGCCCGATCTTAATGTCCAAGTCTGCAGTCCCCTCAACGGGAATTTCCTTCCCGTCAAAGTTCTGCAGTTGTCCAGGAAGAGAGGTGAGAGGAATTTGGTAATCCTCTCCCCTTCCTGCATTCAGTTCATCAAAGGCCCTTCTGGACAGAAGGGTAGCTTGAGATCCAGTGTCCACCAGTGCCGAGATTGTACCCTGCCCCTGTACTTGTACCGGGGCATAATATCTTCCCTCCTTCTCCTCAAGGGGGCACAGATAATGTACATTTTTGGACAACTGGTGGGCTAACTTTCTGGTTTTGGACATCGCGAGAGAAGAATTTTGGGCAGAATTCTGTGGAGAGCCTTGGGAATCTGAAAGAAAAAGTTGGCAACTGGAGATCAGAGCCATTGTGGGTTCCCCTGGTTCCGGTTCTGGGCCGCCCCCCCCTTTTTGGAGGCAGTCACCAGGATGGGTTTGAACCAGGGGGTTTTCTTGCTGTTTGTTCTGGGATGAGATAGTGGGCGGCGGTAGCTCAGTCTCCACATCTCCCCAGTCTGGATTTGCATCCCTAGGGACCCATTTTTCTTTGGGAGGAGTTCCCCCCTCTCTGAAGGAGAAGATCCTTTTCCCAGGATCCTCTGAGGATCCCTCTCCCTCAAATTGGAAGATCTGTACCTCCTCCTCAAATTGAGTCTGTTTGGGTCTTTTGTTTCTCCTACCCCCCCTCTGCTCCTTAGGAGGCAGACTTTCAGGGGCAAGAGATTTTGTTTCCGGTTCCTGGGTTTCCAGGGGCTGTTTACAAGTGAGGAAGGAAGCTTGCTCCAAGGCTTTACACCCCCCTTCCCTTTGTGCCTCCTCCCTGGGAACCGGTGTGTTATCGGGGTGCTGCCCCCGTCATTGTTCTGGAGCACCAGGTCCAGAGTTGGGTGCGTTCTGCGCCGGCACGCCCATCTGAGGGTTCTGCTGAGCCCTCAGTATGTGACCCAGATCCCGCGCCATGTTTTGAACCTGGCGCTCTAATTGGGAAACTCGCTCAGGCTGATACGGGGCCCTGTTTTCTCCCCTGGGCTGATCCCGGGAAGGGTAGCTGTCCCTTCTTTGGTAGTACCCCTGGTTGGGAAGATTTGGGTACCCCTCCACCCTTGGCCTCCCCTCTCCCGGATTCAGTGGTCTGGGCTCAGGGAATTGGGGAAAGAAGGATGGATGATTTTGGGGTTGGAAGTCGGGTGGATATCTGGGGAAAAAGTTCTGCCCAGGGTTTGGTAAATTTCTGCCCTCCTGTGGGAAGTTTGGAGGGAAGTTCCCTGGGTTAGGTGCTTGGCTGGATCCCCCCCCCTGGGCTGGAGGAGTCCACACATAACCCAGGATGGGTCGATTTCCCTTGTAGCGAGGACTTACATAGTCAGGAGAGCGAGGGACCCCATTTGTGGGGCTGCCTCCCTGGCTCCCTGTCTGTGACTGGCCCGAGGACCTTCTGGGCCTAGCATTATTAGGTGCAGGTAGGTTTTTAGGCCCCCCCATCTCCAAATCCAAAACGGGGGTGACCTTTACCTCTGCCACCTTAGCAGCAGCAGGGGTGCTGTTGGCTTTGGGGTTTTTCTGGGCATTGCTTTTATTTTCTATGGGCTTCTGCACCTCATAGATCCGGGTAGCCTGTTCAATGACCCAGTCTAAAGATCTTTTCTCATGAAAATCCCTCACGAGCTGGGTCATGATATATTTGGGCAAGGCATGGAAAAACGTATTTATAAACTCTCTACTATCTGTGCGCACCCTTCTTGTGGTCTGTGCAAAAGCACGCTTTAACTCCTGCACAAATTCTTGTGGGGCCTGATCCTCCCCACATTGCAAATTGTAGGCTGCCTTGCGAGCCTCTTGAGGATTTCTGTGAACAGAAAAATGTTTCAAGATGGCCGCCTTATAGGTGGACCATCTTAAATGATTTTGGTCCTCCAGCCCTGCAAAGAAACTGGAGTATTCCGGGGAGAAGGTCCACTTTACATATTGAATGCAGCTTTGGCTGTCCTTCATATGGAAAGTCTCCATCATTTGCTCAAACAACTCTAAGTGCTCCCAAACAGAATACTTAGCGTTCTTATGGTAAGGCGTGATGACGCTCCTGATCGCCTTAATCTGCTTTAAAGGGTCCTTAAGCAAGGCCCTTTTTGCCTTATTGGCCTTTTTGGTTCGGGTAACCCTTGTCCATTCTTCCTCGGACTCAGAGGCACTGCTCCCAGAGGTTCCCGTCTGTTCTTCCAGGTTTTCCCGGATTCTGCGAGCCTGGGAATGGCTGGCAGAATGTGGGGACCTGGTCTCCTGTGTCCTGCGCAGTTCAGAGGAGTCTTCAGATTCCTCCTTGCTGCCAGGATTTGATGGGTACCCCCTCCACTGACCTAACTGGGCAGAGGTTTTCAGGATGCCCTTAATGGGCCTACTCTCCTGGGGTTCCCCATTGAACTGTACTGTACTTGGGTGCCCATACCCGGATGCCCACCCCTCCATTCCTGAGTGGTACTGGCCTATGAGCCCCATACTCTTAGCTGGATAGTAATCTGCCATCCCTGCGGCCCTGTGCTCATGTGCGCCAGGGGACATGGGGGTGGTAGAGTCCAGGGACTGGGGGAGATGAAGGCCCCTGGGGTTAGGGCTCCTGCGGTTATGGTCAGGAGTCTCTCTTTCCCAGCGGACCTCATCTCTATCCGCCCCTGCTCCCTGTTGCAATGCAAGAGCCTGCATTTGTGCTTTCAGTTCCTCTGTTAAGGCCTTACTCGACTCTATCAGTTTCTCCTGCATCGCTACCTGTTGCTGGAGCCTCTCATTGTGCTGGCAGAGAGCCTCATTTTCCCTCTGTACTTCCTGGTTGGTCCTGGAGAACTGGGCCAGTCTTTGCTGCAGGAGGGTTACCTCCTGAGCTGTGTCCCTATTGGCCTGCTCCTTTCTTGCTAGAGCATCCTCCACCCTCCTGGTGTGCTCTAGCAAGTTCTGGTGTTCTTTTTGGAGGTCACCCAGTCCCTGGTGGGCCAGGTGATTTTCTTCCATTTTTCTTTTTAAATGGCAGACTTCCTGGCCTAAGGTATCCCTTTCCTGACTAAGAGCCTGCATCTGTGCTGCCAGGTCGTCCCTTTGCCTTTGGAAGGCACCAGCATTCTGGCGCTCCTGATCAAACTCTGCCTGGGTATCCAGGTCTTTCAGAATTAGTTTGTTGCTCTCTGCCTTCACTCTATCTAGGTGGCCTTGCAGGGTGACTACCTGCTCAGCACATACCCTGTTGAAGTCCAGTTGTTGCTCCAGCTTTTTCTGGTTTTGCAGTAGGGAGTCCAAACCTTCTTGGTATTCCTTCTGCAAGGCCAGAAATCTGGTATCCTGTTCTACCTTTTCCTGTTGCAGCACATCCATATCCTTCTTTATTTTAATGATGTGCTGCCTACTATCATCTTCTGACTCCTGGCTCCTCTGCAGCCTCTGCTCAGAAGAGTCCAGATCAGATTGGACCTTCTCTAACGCCATCTGTTGCCTATTTGCCAGATTTTGGCTTTCAGCACATCTATCCTGCATGTCTCCCATATATAGGTACAGGTATGCCGCTATCCTGGCAATCTTATTGTGTTCCTCTTTGGCTTTAGGAGCCATATATAGTTCACTCAGGGCCACATGTAAGGGACCCTGATCTCTATATATATCTGACCCTGTTTCAGTGACCTGTTGTGTAATGGCCTGCAACCACGCATCCTGGCCCTGTTCGGTCCATTCACCTCTCACAAATAGCTTATGCAAGAGGTGCTCTCTGGCTATTTTCATATCTACCAAGGTCGTCATTCTAGAGATTGGTCTCTGTCCTGACTTACAGAAGTTAGTATTTTATTTTTGCAGAACAGAACTTTTCTTGGAGTGTCCCTTTTGAGGAATGCTTCACAGCGTAATGCAGCGTGGTGATCCGACCGGATGTATGTATCCCGTCAGTTAGCACACTGTATTAAGCTGCACAAGTGGTAAATCTAACCCAACGTCTCGGCTCGAGCCCCCAATTTGTAAGAGGATTCAATTCAGCACTACAGCTAAGTTAACGCCTAGTCTAGAATACTGAATGAAAACCCTTATTGATATATCTTTAGGTCCAGTTCATGCGTTCTGGATGACTACCCCTATATAACACCCCTCTCTTGGAATCCCCCTGACCCCACTGAGCCAAGAAGTAGTTCTGTTTTGCAAGTTTAAAAGGTTTATTTGATAATTTAAAATATATATATATATCACACTTTATAATAAGTTAATAATTGAATAGCACACTTAATCTGATATGATAAAGATCAACAACGGAGAATCTGGCACTAGCACACTTCTTTATAATTACTAAGGAGTTGAGATGAAATGGATAAGGTAGCACACTGGTAAATAGGTACAGAAGTATAATGCGGTAGAAAATGCTTTATAGGGTTCAAGGAAATGCAAGGTTGAATGAATGAAATGCAGTATAGAAAACAACTTGATATGATTTCAACAAACAAGGTAATCACTTTTCTCTGGCAATCCACTCCCCCCCTCTTTATGCAATGCAAGGGAATGGGAGGAAAGCACGCAGTTCTCAGAAATGCAATCAATGTAATCAGTTCAATCCCCCCCAAGCTTAGACAACAGAAGTTTAAAACACAGATAGGAGTTTTGAAAACACAGGCCCAAATGCTTTGATATGTGCTAGCAATGGATGAGAAATATGCTGGAAATGCTTTTTAATTCCCTTTCAGAGGTTCAGGGTGAGTGGTATCTAGTTAATATTAGTCCAGGCTCACACTAGCAATGATGCAGGGATAGTTAGCAGGTTAAACGAATTTCTGGCAAATGGAAGGCAAGCAGCAGCAGCTTTTTACACATGAAGAAATTTGCAAATCGCGGCAAAATTCGCGGATGCGCCGAGCGCTATTACAGAGGAACCACAAGGACTATCTCTATCGTTTTGGGGTTCTAGGAAAGCCTAGGATCTCAGCTTCAAAATGAAAGTTACTGCAAGTCTCTAGCACAAACGGTTGCGGAGATATGAACGATTGAATAAAGGTCGTTTTTCAGATTTGAAATTTTAAACGCACACTTTTTCAGCTTTAAAAATGATGGCAGGATAACACAATTGCTAAGCTGCAGTTCTACTTAGGTTAAAAATGGATTGAATTATATTATTTTAACTAGGAGATTGGTTCTGCACAGTTTTCTAGGTACTCACACTATATTCTTGAGTGAAATGGGCCTCATCACGGATCTGGTCAGGGTTTTAGACTGGACTCTGGTCTGGTCTGGCCTCTGCACTTCACAGTGATCTGGGTCAGCTCTCTCTGCTGGTCTGGGTCTCTCTGGGTACAGCACTGCTTTCTCTCTGGTCTGGTCTCTTAGTTCTGGATAGATTGGAGTCTCTAGTTTGGCTCTCTGGAGGTTTGATGGAGGTAAATATGGATTTTTCCGGCAGAGCGTCCCGCTGCAGATGGAATTCAAGGTCCCTCTCTGTCCTGTCTGTCTGCTTTTATGTGTTTAGAATGTGGGTGTGTTCTAGCATCACTGACCCTACCTCTCTCTCAGCTTCTAATTGGTCAAACTTCCATTTATCATTTGATTGGGGAATGAACTGTGAGTCAGAGTGATGTCATTTTACAGCCTGCAGAAAGTCCACTCCTCCTGTCAACTTACACACAAATCTAGATTTGAAACAAATACATATTTGCAGAGGTACATATTGTTTTAAAATCATATGCACCCATCATGCATTACAGGAGGTATCCCCTGTTCAAACTCTGCTCTTCCTGGGAGCTTGCATTCAGAAATGGCACATATTTCACTTTTTAACTGATTTTGCAATTTCTGACATTGACCCAACTTTACATACATGTGCGCAGGGAGTACGGACATTAACTGATGAAGTTTCAGATTTTTAACATGCATACATTTAGAGTTATCCCCACTTTTCCGCTGACACCCCCCTGAACACGCCACCGGGTCGAAAAACCTCTTAAACTGTGGGCAGAAAAATCACAAGAATTATGGTATCATTTATAAAATTTTCACATGTCCGCTCTATGAGTTATTCATCTTTTTAAAGTTATGTTCTGGCTCCAAAGGGGTGTGGTTTACCCTCAGCACAAGGTTGAATTTCTGTTTTTTTCCAGTTCTGCCAAGCCAGCTTGCTCTCACAGGCAGTGCCCCTCCCAGCTCCTGCCAAGAGGAAGCTACATTTTACGACTGCGGTAATAAAAACCTTTGCCTGAGTGAAGAGGGCTTTGTTCACTCTCCTGCAGAGCACAGGTAATTCAATTATCAGATAGATGGCATATCCTTAGTGTGGGCAGCAAAAGGAAGGTTGGCCTGGGAACACAGTGGTGACTCAAGTTTCACTCCTGATGGGGGTAGTTGCCAGGCAAATTGGAATCTCTTTAAGCTGTCATTTCTGTTCCCCAGTTTCTGCATTCAAATAAAACCAAACATTTTCACATATGCAGCTAGAAGGCTGATTCTAAGTTTAAAACTATGACATTTAAACAGTTACAAAGGCATGTGACACCAAACATAGGTCACTCATTTAATCTAACATTTTCGATTTTAGTGTCTTTAAATCCAGTGCAACTTAAACTGCTGACTCCATAGCTCAGCCAGTTTTGTTATAAGCATTGTTCTGGGCTCTTCATTTCCCAGATTTTGTAGGCACACAAAACTCCATTCTACCAAATGTCTGCTGGTGTTCAGTGAATATTTTGCACATATTGCAATGTTTGAAATAGGCACTTTGGCTTGCCTTCAGAGAAACACGGGGTGGTTTTAAACTGCCGGCTTTTGGATAGTGGTGAGTACTGGTACTGCACCCCTTTTTGGGATTTAAGAAAATGAATTCCCAACAGTTATGGGTTTGCTTTTGGCAATCAGCATTGCCATTCCCAATGGTTTCAGACTACTGTGTGGGTAGTCCAATGGTGGTTTTAGGCAGTGTCCTTCTGTGCCCATAACATCGGCAAAATGAGTGGCAGCCTATTCTTCATGCATTTCCCTGTGCATTTTCTGGGAAGCTCTGGCCATCATGAGGTTTTCCATGTCAGTACTGCACAGTTTTGAGGTAGGGCTCGGATGCATGGGTAAATACATCCCACAATCTCATCTTTGGAAAAGTACTCCTCGAGTCGCTCAATTGTGCTTAGCATTTCTATAGAAATATATAATGACCATTTTCACTTATTGAAGAAATATAATAAATGTGTTAATTTCCTCTTCTAAATATTTAAAATAAAAGAGAAGGTAATGTTTACTTAGTTCAGAGAGATTGTTTTCCTGTGCGGCCTTTATATGCATAAGAGGCATTAAAGTCCATGGTTGACATAATGTGTACATTTATGTTCAGTATTTGGTATATTCCATAATATTGTGTAATGTGTTTAGATTTGGAAAGATATAAGTGTGTTTACACGTACATTTGGGTTGTATTAATTGTCTATAATGTTGGTCGATGTATATTGTTTCTGTTAAAAGGAAACATGAACTTTGTGTTGTCTCCTGTGTTTTTGGGTTGGGATCATGATCTGTTGATGTAAGGTTTGAATAAAAAAATGTAATAAGTTAGTAAAAATTAGAGTGCACGGGTAAAGGGACATTATGGTTCAGTTACACTAATAAAAACCTATGATATTCACTGAAAACACTGTTAAATGGACATTATGGTTAGGTTGCACTAACAAAAGCTTATGAAATTCATTGAAATCAACTTTGTTAAAGAGATGTTACGGTTGCAAGGTAAAATTGAAAAAACAATTTTGTGAAAGTTTTAAAAAATGTGATTCCATGTTAGTCTTAGCAATGCATGGTGGTGGTGTGAGTTATGGTCGCATAACTGCCCATAACTGGCGAATTTCTTTGTTTTTTTTATTTTAACTTGCAACCATAACAACCCTTTAACAACGTTTGTTCAATTAATCAAATATAAGATATACAATACAAGTTACTGGCAATATGAGGCAGTGTTGGCATAAGAAAGCAGTGCTCCTGGCCTATGATGGTTCTGCTGGGTGTGCACATGGAATATCATGACTGCACACTGGAAAAACACTATGGTTAATATACCGTTAAATAGTAAAATAACCTTTTGTCTGCTTTATTGCTAACTGTCGTTTGATTAATCATATACTTATTGCAGTTTGCTGACACTGTGATTTTGGCTCACGTGATGTTACCAGAGCAAATGGTCATTTGGCATCACTTCCTGTAGTCTGGGCCAAACGTCATATCATGTCACTTCATGTGATGTTATCATGTAATCACGTACATGATGACACTTTCCCTGGAATTTTGGTGAATTGATGTTCCTATTGCGAACAGCAACCAGCTTGCAAAGAATGCAAGCTTATAACGTAGGAATCAGCTTTATGAGAAATCTGGTTGTTTTATGCTTTCAGGGACCAGAGTTGTAATTGATCCTTATATATGTTGAGTTTTAGTTTATTTTGGATTGCATGTAATTTATAAGATATCACAATAAAAAATGACAATGCATATACATCTGGAGACATTGTAAAGTCATACAAACGGGCTGATTCATGGAATAAATGTGCGCCGGAAAAGGGGGCGCAAGCGGAAATATCGCAGCGCAAACATGAAAATCGCAGCACACGTGTGCCAAAGCCGCGCACATCGATCCATGGAATTAAGTGCGCGTGTAAATCCTGGAATGTGCGCTAAAATCGTGGTTGGCACACGTGGGCGCACATCTCATTAAATGGCATGCGCTACGCGCATAGGGAAAGCGCACATAGCGCAGCACACACAACAAAAGTGGGTGGAACACGGGGCATAACACGCGGAATGGGGAACAACACGCGAAAATGTGGGCGTTACGGGGGAAGTACAGGAGGTAAATGCCTGCAATGCACACACGCGCGCCAACAACACATATTCATGGTATCAAACAGGGGAAAGGCGTGCACCAAAAAAGATGCGCTAATCCGGAAACACGTACGCCAGCAGGAAGCAGGCGTAAGCAGCCCCGCGCAGCATAAAAGTGCACACAAACAACAAACAAGCTCAGACGCTACGATGAATATACCGTTCCTCACAGCAGTGGTCGTGGGACACCGCAGGAGGAGGAGGATAGCCAGGCCCCGCATTTTCTTACCCACGACCAGCTTTTTGGGATGCCTGATGACCAGGTGTATGGGAGGTACAGGTTTCCACCACACATAATCCTAGAACTGGTCAGGGAGTGGGAGGATGACCTCACATCACCCACCCTGTGCTCCAAAGCACTGAGCCCCTTGGAAAAGGTGCTCAATGTACTGCACTTCTTGGCTACTGGGTCATTTCAGCGGACAAGTGCCATAGTGGGGGGGGTGTCACAGGCCACGCAGTCACGCTGCCTACACCATGTGTTGGCCATCATGACTACACGCCCCTCAATCCGCAGGCACATATACATGCCCAGAACACCTGCAGAAAGGCAGGCCATGGTCCAGGACTTTTACGGGGTGGCACACTTCCCCAAAGTGCTAGGTGCCATTGATTGCACCCATGTGGCTCTACGTCCTCCCAGGGCCACTGAGCACATATATCAAAACTGCAAACACTGGCATTCAATCAACGTGCAGTTTGTATGTGATGCCAAGGGAATAATCACTTCAGTATATGCCAACTATCCAGGGTCAAGCCATGATAGTTTCATTTTCAGAATGTCACCCCTAAACCGGAGAAAAGGGAAAACTCCACTAATGAGAACCATTATCACCTCCCCAGGGGACAGTGCCTACCCTCTGAGCACCTACATGATAATGCCAATTCGGAACCCCACCACACCACCCGAGGAAAGATACAACACAGCCCATATTGCAACCCGGGGCATAGTGGAGCGCACATTCGGAGTGCTCAAGTCACGCTTTTGTTCTCTTGACCGCTTTGGTGGGCAGCTGCTATACGCGCCCCCAGTAGTGTGCAGGATCATAGTGGCAGCATGTGTCCTGCACAACGTTGCAACACGCCGGGGCGTGCTGGTGGACATGGTGGTGCCCCTACATCCCCAACCACATGCACACCTGCTGCGCATGGGAGGTGAAAGGGCATGTGGTGAGGCCGCCCGTACCCAGCTTGTGACAAATTACTTCACCTAAAATCACACCCCTGCGGTGTGCACACAGCCCTGGCACATACCAGCAGACAATCAATGATGATGGCAAAAGGGACAGTCAACTGTCACAACCATACCAGCCGGAGATTGTTCACCTGGAAGTGTTACATTGTGTGCATCCTACCTACTCAAAGACACCCAATGCTGTGTCACAAAAAGACACACATTCAAGCAGCAGGAAAGATTACCCCCCTTGCAAAATACCACATTAAAATACTGCCTTGTCACCCAACCCCTCCCCATCTCAGCTACCCAACACGCCATGGCATGGCATGCAATGTGAAAGCAACTAAATGAATGCACAACACATGACACAAGTGTCACAAAGTGCAATGTTCGAAATGTAAACATCCACAGACAATATGCTCTCAGTAATCAATAAGAAATACCACACATGAACAAATACTTACCAGCAACACAAAACATCAGTAAAGGAAGAAAGTGTGGCAATATAAAACAGGAAAAAAATCAAAGAAGTGCAAGTCTCACAACCTGACCAAGGCAGCACATTGACCCGTTCCAACTGCAGAGTGTTGCTGTCAGGCAAATGTGTCAGTGTACTGCATACAACATGAACTGCATCTGCAAAGGAGACGGCCTTGTGAAGACATGAAGAACCTTCATGTAAATAAGGAGAAAGACATGGATGCACAAGCACATACCAATACACCATGCATTGTAGAATCCAACAACAATCCCCAGTAGGGATGTACACATGACTACAGACAGCCCACACAACTCACGGGAGCCCAATGTCACTGTGTAAGTTACTGTCACTTGGTCACACCCTTTGCAAGCCCATGGAAAGGGGAAGCAGGAGGGGTGTGTCAGGAAACCAAGCATCTAACCCAAAGACAGGACAAGCCTGCATGTGCCCAGCTGGAATACACAGTGGATGCCCACGGGAGCCACACAAATCAAAATGGCCATGTGTGGACCGGGGGGGGGGCACCCAAGAGGCACGAGGTACAGGGTGCATCCCAACACCCACATGCATGGATGTTGGAAAAAAAAATACCTCCATGGGCTCATGGCCTGCACGGCTACGCTACAGTGGGAGAACTGCCGTCGCTCTCTTCACCCTCTGCTGCTACATCAGGAGGTGGCCGTGATATGGGAGGCAGCCCACACAAAGCCCTGGTATGGTCCTCCATGGCAGCAAGCATGCAGGTCTGGAAGGTTTGGTTCTGCAGGATAATGGTACGGAGATCCCCATGCAGCACCTCATGAGTTGCCTGCATTTCTGCATGCATGGCCTCGCGTGATGCCCGGATCTCCGCACAGGTTGCCTGGAGCTCAGCTGAGAGTGAACGTGTGAGCTGCTCCAGCTGCTGTTCTGACATAAAATTCCGGGAAGCCTCAAGTTAACCCAGAGTATCTCTGAGGAGCCTGTGTTCTAACCTCAGGGCTTCCCTGTGGGCCTGTGACTCTACAGATATGGCTTCGCGCAGAGCCTCCAGTCCAGCCCATCGGTCCCTGTTGGATGCCAACATGTCCTCCCTGTGTGAGTGGCAAATGGAGTCTGTTGCCTGCTGCGGGAGCTCCACCTGCCTCTCAGGGGGGAGAATGGAAGTGGCCACCCTATCCATTGCCTGAGCCATCATTTCACACGATGCTCCCGGTTGTGCTGCAATACTGTAGATGGAGTTCTCCCACACTGTATTGCCTGGTGGCGCACAGCCACCGCATTGACGGGCACGACACCTGTTTTGAGCAAGGCGATCTGCACCTTGCTGTGATGGAACTGCCTGAGGCTGCAGGACTGCATTCCTCCTTTGATCTGCTGGCCCAGGAACGGGAGCAAACATTGTGGAGTGTGACCCTGCATCCTTAACCACCACAGGCGGACTTTCCAACACTGACATCCCCATAGAGGGGTCTACCCCTGGTGCAGGTGGGTTGGACAAAACAGCATCCCTGCCAGAAACACTCACCTGCGATGACACATATGTCTCACTGTCCGATTCAGCACCTGAATCATAGAGGTCTGTGAAGGTGTACCCAGAGACACCCATGGACAGTATGGTCTGCAGGAGGAATGGGTTTTCACCCACTACCACCCCACGTCTTCCACTGGTGCCCAGTTGTGGCTGAGATCCCTCCTGGGTCTGCACCATCCCCTCCTCCTCAAAAGCATCAAGTGCCTCATCACCTGCAAAAACATGACAGACAACAAATGGAAACAGGCATGAGCACCATAGCACACACATAGGCCTGACGAGACAAAGATCGAGTGCATCAATTGCACATGTCCCACATGAATATAACTCTGGCATGCATGCACTGTCAATGAGTTGGAAGGGGAGGCAAAAAGCACACACTGAGGACTCCAAGATGGAAAAGCAACACATGTGCAGCATGCTGGATCACACTGGCAGCACACATTAGCCTGTGAGTGGCATGTCCAATACACATACATGACACATGCCATCACACAGAGGTCACATAGCATAGCCATGGTACATTTGACAACTACAGTCATATGTCAGTGAATGAGTACTGTCACCCATCCATGTGATATGGACATGATGAGATGAAACAAGTAAAATAGTGTGACAATATACGCATGTGCCACACATTGCAACACATCCAGTGTTCAATTATACAGTGATGGCAGGCAGATGGATACATCAATGGTTGGTCACTTCAACATGACAGAAGACAACAGTCATTTTCTACATTCAAACAGGGCCCAAAAATTATTGTGAGCAGGCCATTACTCAATCAGCCTGAATGGTTAAATCATTCCCAAAACAAGGTAATAAATGTGGGCCATTGTGGGGTGTAATCTATGACAGAAGCATGTCACATATGTGGCAGTAGGGCAGAAAAATGTGTCGTAAAAATGGCAAGGATTGAAACAGTCAGGGTGAATGAACTGGAAAACATTATGAACAATGTTGTTGCAAGATGACAGTTGAAGGGCAACTGCAGTAATCTGGTGCAAATTGGCTTCTGTGGTCAGAAGGGATACTATCATACCCAAACCCAAGGCCGGGGAATGGTTTGGAGGAAGCGCATGGGTGACCCATACCAGTCATGACTACACACCCTCACCTGGCACTCAATCAGAACACATCACCCAAGCAACATACACATGGATTACACACACATGCATGGGCACTCACCGGACAATGCTTCAAGATCTGGTAGGTCTCCCATGCCTAGGATCTGTTCCTCTGTGATGAAGGTTCCAGCAACAGACTCATGTTCAGTGAGTTGGTCGTCCTCTGGTGGAAACCCACCGCCAGTCACCAGAGTAGAGGCATGATTGGAAGCCAGCTTGTTCTTTGCTCTGCATTTCAGGTCATTCCACCTCTTGTAGCAATCATCAGCTGTGCGCCTCACAAATCCAAGGGCACTAATGTGGTCCGTGATGGTCTGCCAGTGGGCCCTACATTGAGCAGGCGTAGTCTTGCACCCTGCAGTCACCACCATTTTGCGGCTATGTGCCAACACATAGGCCACAAGTGCATCTAGTTCGGCGTCATTGAAGCTAGGCTTCCTTGACGTGCCGGAGTGTGTAGCCGTGTCTGGGGTCTCAGCCTGTAGTGCAATAGCACCATTCTTCTTCTTGGAAGGTGGTGCGTATCCTGAGTGGCTTACGCCACTCTGGTTGGTAGGGGCAGAAGCGCAGGTGGACTGGGTACTTGAAGTTTGCAAAGGCACAATGACCAAAAGTCTCGGTGCAGGCATTGGCTGCAGGGTGATGTTGGCCTGACCAACGTCTGTGTGATGGACTTGGACTGACACTGTCCCGGCTGGGAGACTCGGAGCTGGGGTGGATTGAACTGCAGCTGCCCCTGCAGCCTCCTCACCCTGGCTACTTGGGGCAGCAGATGACATTGCTGCCCCAGATCCACGTGGCCTGGTGACAGCAACTTTCACCGCCACACGTGGCTTAGACTTGGTGACCTGGAAGTCAGTCTGGGAGTCATCCTGTGCCGGTTCAGTTGACAAAATGAGCCGGTTTAACAAGGGCTGAGCTGGGACGGTGTCAGCTACATTTCCCAC
Source organism: Ambystoma mexicanum (assembly GCF_040938575.1). NCBI lineage: Eukaryota > Metazoa > Chordata > Amphibia > Caudata > Ambystomatidae > Ambystoma > Ambystoma mexicanum. Next base: position 656,577,306 of record NC_090932.1, on the reverse strand, counting down.
AACCATTGGGGGGGTGCATAGGTGGCCCTGATTGGTCCTCCACACACTGGCATCTTGGGGCACCCTGCACATCCTCGCCACGTCTTCTACCGCGGCCACCTTTTGGAGGTCGGCCACCTTTGCCTCCCTTACTGCTTGGTCGCCTCCCAACCATGGCACTTATGTTGTTGTGCGTATGGGAGTTGCAGTAAACAATTGTCCTGGGCAATTGGGGTGAAAGGGGTAGGGTGCTAGATGGAATTCATACCCTAGTGCTCTAGCAAGGCTGTTTGTGACCCCTGGGGGAAGATGACGGGTCACGCAATGCACAGGCACCCCAAAAACAAAAGTAAACGTGCGCGCAACCCCTGGTAGACCACGTGCATGGAAAAATGAACCCGCACTACGCTGTGGCACCCAGAAACACAAAAATAAGCGTAAGTGTGTTACATGCAGCCTACAAAGACCTAAGAAGGGGTACACGACACACGGGGGCAACCACAGTTGGTAAATACGTGCACGACTCACCATCTGCCTGGAATAAGAACGTGAAAAAAATGCGCGTGTGCAACACCCCTGCCAAAAGAAGAAATGAACGCAGTCTGAGGAAACAGGGAGTACGAACTGGAACCATTGTGAAGTAATCGCGTGTGAACCGACAAGAAGTACAAGTATCACCCGCTCGCTCTCCACAAAAAGCACGTACAAGGAAACGGCTTCCTACACGTACCTTTTTAGCCAGCCCACACGTGCGACGTCACTTAGGCACCTACGCGCTAAGGGCCTTTCCTCCAATCACACGCAGTGACACCCAGACGTGCACTTTTTTCACGTGTACAATAAACATGCACCTGTTTTGTGGGAAACGCCCGTGCGCGTAATGTCAGAGATGCGCTTACGCGCTTAGGTCCTTTCCTCGATTTACACGCTGACGTGCACTTTTTTCACGTGACAAATCACTCCATATGAAGCTGGCCACGCGACAACACACAGAAGACCACGCTCCTGCCCAAAAGGCCATTTTCCTGCCCCCCAAAGCCCCGAGCACGCTCCCACCTGCCATCTGCTGCTGCCTGCCTGCCTGCTGCCCACGTGCCCTGCTATTTGGTGCAGTTGCTGTGACCACCCCTGTTGGAACAGAAGACTCCCGACTGGGGTACCATCGCTCCACAGCCCAGCCCCAGGACCCAGTTGCCCACCCACACATGCCTCTGGGGTTGCCATGTCGGACACAACACCATCTGGCACCACTGGCAACCCCCAGCCAGAGAGGCAGAGGGCTTCTAGCTTCAGTGCCAGTGAAGTCGGTATCCTGGTGGAGCAAGTCCTGGGGCAGTATGATGCCTTGTTTGGAAGTTCGCACGCCGACAATGAAGGATGGAAGAGGATCTGGATGTGCCATCAACGAGGAGGGGGTGGCAGTCCGTGACATTCTACACATCTGGAAGCGCTGGGAGGACTTCAGGTCCAGGACCCTCAACAAGGCCCGGCACCTCTTGAAGGCAGCGGATGCCAAGGGGTGCCGGGTCCACCTAACCGACAACCAAATGAGGGTCCTGGAACGTATATGCCCAGCGCTCCACGTCCAGGTCCTTGAGAGGCAGACCCGTCTGGAGTCGAGCGGTAAGTGTACATGGGCACTGATTTGACGCTGTGCATGTTGTGGTGTGCCAGGAGTGTGCAGGTTGCACATATGTCTTTGTAGGGCCATGTATGGATGCGTATGTACAAGGACGTGTACCTGCCACATGTGATTCCTCTCATGTGTGAGACACATCGATGGTGTATGTGTTGGCAAGCATGATGGGCAAATGCATGTGTGGGTGCACACATGTAAAAGTTATATGTATGTACTGTGGCATGGTTGTGGTGTCACACATGGATGCTGGTTACTGGTGCATGTATCTGCACTATGTACATGTGCATTTTTGTGTATTTGACAAGTGTGCAACTGTGATGCAACATGGATGTATGTGACACTGACATGTAGAAGGCTGAATGCCAGATGTGACATGGATGGCAATGTCATCACTGCGACAGGTGGTGGAGATGTACTGATGCATGTAAGTCTGGTGGCGTGTGTGCATGTGTTCTGCACTCCCTGTGTTGCATGTGACGTCAGGCTCACCTTCGGCTGCTCGTGCTGTTGTTTGTGTATGGATGGTGCTGCCTGGTGCAATATTCCTGTTGATTTGATTATGTGTGTGAGTTGAAATGACATGTGTGTTGGGGAGTGTGATGCCATGTCTGAAGTTTGACACTGCCACTCATGTACAACTGTCATGTGCGTATCAGTCCATTGTACAGTGCCCTGATGCCTGTGTTTTATCTCTCCCTGTCTGCAGCGTCAACTGATGAAGAGGGCAGAGAGGGTGCTGTGGAGCAAAGCGGCAGGGATCGCACCGTCAGCCGGAGACGCAAGGCCCGGCTCCCCTCCCATGTTGTCATCTCGTCGGGAAGTGAGAAGTCTGGTGTCGCGTCCCAGGCCGCAGCTGCCGAGGGTAGGTCCAAGAGGCGGAGGTCGGAGGTGGACTCCTCGGCAGCAGAAGGGGCAGCTGAGACCCCACAGGGTCCGATGGAGGAAGATGGCATGGAGTCATCCAGGTTGGTGGGGGGTTTGGTGGAGGAGGAGGCCGTGGAAGGGACACACACAGGGCCTGGAGGTGGGGATTCCACTGGTGCTAGTGGTGCAGTGCAGGGGCAGGGACAGGAGGCAGCACAGGCCACCGTGGAGGTGCCTGTGTTTAATCCTGTCCCTGATCCTGTTACTGCATCATCAAGCACCAGCAGGGATGCCTACGTCCAGACTCGTTTTCAGGGAGGGGATGAGCGCACAACAACTGGCCTTCCTCTCCCTGCGGACGTGGCAATCCGGGACCGGGTTGAGCCTGTCCTGGCTGGGAAAGCGTTGCGTCAACGGGGCATGCGAGGTGACCTGCAGTTTTTTCGTGAAGACACTGCACGTCATCTCGGATGCCTCTTTGACCACGTTGACCTACTGGGATGGGTCACCAGTGCTGGATTCCTCTGTGTGCTGGACCTTCTTCCGACCCGCCTCTGACCCAGCAGCCAGGCTGGTGGAGGACACATCCCTGCCACAGTCGGGAGTCGGACATCCAGCAGGGGTAGCCACCACAACAACTGCACCCCAGCCGGAGGAGGACGTGCAGGCAGAAAGAGCCAGGCACAGCAGCAGCAGCAACAAGGTGGCAGCGATGATGGCTCGGGGCCGTCAACATCCAAGGGGTAGGCATCGGCCAACCCAGGATTGGGAGTGTCTTCCGTGTGGCAGCGGTTGAGTCAGGCCATAGGTGCTGAGCGGCAGCGGGCGGAAGAGGCACGGCTCACAATGGTCAGGGCAGAGAACTCCATGCGGAGGCCACTGAGGCGGGCCGAGTGCCTCGAGGAAATTCGCAAGGAGTTAGAGTTGAACATGGCATCGTCCCTGCGAACCCTTGGGGCCATGGAAGAGGACCGGCTCCAGTACATAGATCAGGAGTTCGATGATGCCCTGGCCCGGGAAATCGGAAAGTGAGCCGTCGGACTAGCCCGCCGCCATTGTATATAGTTTTTAGTGTTAGGTTTCATTTTCGTTTTGCTTTATTTTGGGGTGATTGGACTATGCCCCACACTTTTGTATATAGTTATTTGTTAGGTAGTTTCTTTGATAGGTTTCATTTCTTTCGTTGGGCTCATGGACCCTTTGGATATTCATTGACATAGTTGAACATTGGATTTTTGAGAACTTTTTTTTTGGAAATCACCATGGATCAATGGATTTTACATTTACGTTTCCTTTCGATTTGCTTTGGTGGATGGAGAGTTTGGACGATTTTTCTTTTGGATTTCTTTGGATTGGTTCTACATTTCATTTTATTATGTTTCATTACATTCATTTTGTTCATAATACATTTTGATATTTTACTTCCATGTGTGGGATTCGCTCATTGGGTTCATGCCTGTCAAAATGTGGGTTTACACAATCAATGGCACCCAGTGTGTGTGTGACAGACATGTGTTGATGTACATAGTTGACTTTTGGTTTGTGTCATGAGATAGGCATGTCAGTGTGGGGTGGATTGGGAAATTCATTCTCAAGACTGGGGTGGCGTTCTGTGGGATTTTGGTGGACATGAGGCCCATGATTGGGCATCTTCATGATGTGTTCAGGGGGACATGAGTCGGGGCCTGACCGTCAATGTTCGGGGGGGTGGGGGTGCAGGGGGACATGAGTCAGGGCCTGCTGGCAGGTGCCTGTCAATTCTGGGGGGGTGGGGGTGCAGAGGGACATGAGTTGGTGATCACTAGTGCAAGGTGACATGTGGCCTGGCTGGGGGGCATGCCCATGGTGGATGGTCTGCCTGTGGGACATGACCAGGGGTGCAGGGTAGACCCCTGTGGTGTGGGCTGCCTGCAGGGGCTGTGGAGGGGGTAGAGGGCACACCTGGGAGGACCCACACTGCCAATTCACACGTGAAACACCCCTCGCACGACACTGAATTCACGTACCCCGCTCTGCAAGCGAAATCGCGTGTGAAAGTACCCACGCACCCCACTGGATACATGTACCCCGCTCTGCAAGTGAAATTGCGTGTGATACTCCCCGCGCAACACATAAATTCACGTACCCCACTCACCCAAGGCCTATCGCGTGTGAGACTCCCCGCGCAACCCACTCGATACACGTACCCCGTTCTGCAAGCAAAATCGCATGTGAAAGTACCCACGCACCCCTCAGAATACACGTACCCCACTCGCCCAAAGCCTATCGCGTGTGAGACTCTCTGCGTACCCCACTGGGTACACGTACCCCGCTCTGCAAGTAAAATTGTGTGTGAAAGTACCCGCACACCCCAGAAATACACGTACCCCGCTCGCCCAAGGCCTATCGCGTGTGAGACACCCCGCGCACCCCACTGGATACACGTACCCCGCTCTGCATGCGAAATCACATGTGAAAGTACCCGCACACCCCAGAAATACACGTACCCCGCTCGCCCAAGGCCTATCGCGTGTGAGACTCCCCGCGCACCCCAATGGATACACGCACCACGCTCTGCAAGTAAAATCGCATGTGAAAGTACCCGCGCACCCCAGAAATACACGTACCCCGCTCGCCCAAGGCCTATCGCGTGTCTGACTCCCCGCGCACCCCACTGGATACACGTACCCCGCTCTGCAAGCGAAATCACATGTGAAAGTACCTGCGCACCCCTCAGAATACACGTACCCCGCTCGCCCAAGGCCTATCGCGTGTGAGACTCCCTGCGCACCCCATTGGATACACATACCCCGCACTGCAAGCGAAATTGTGTGTGAAAGTACCCGCGCACCCCAGAAATACACGTACCCCGCTCGCCCAAGGCCTATCGCGTGTGAGACTCCCCACGCACCCCACTGGATACACGTACCCCGCTCTGCAAGCGAAATCGCTTGTGAAAATACCCGTGAACCCCAGAAATACACGTACCCCACTCGCCCAAGGCCTATCGCGTGTGAGACTCCCCTCGCACCCCACTGGATACACATACCGTGCTCTGCAAGTGAAATCGCGTGTGAAAGTACCCGCGCACCCCAGAAATACACGTACCCTGCTCGCCCAAGGCCTATCACATGTGAGACTCCCGCGCACCCCTCTGGATACACGTACCCCGGTCTGCAAGCGAAAACACATGTGAAATTACCCGCACACCCCAGAAATACACGTACCCCGCTCGCCCAAGGCCTATCGCGGGTGAGACTCCCCACGCACCCCACTGGGTACACGTACCCCGCTCTGCAAGTAAAATTGTGTGTGAAAGTACCCGCACACCCCAGAAATACACGTACCCCGCTCGCCCAAGGCCTATCGCGTGTGAGACACCCCGCGCACCCCACTGGATACACGTACCCCGGTCTGCATGCGAAATCACATGTGAAAGTACCCGCACACCCCAGAAATACACGTACCCCGTTCGCCCAAGGCCTATCGCGTGTGAGACTCCCCGCGCACCCCAATGGATACACGTACCCCGCTCTGCAAGTGAAATCGCATGTGAAAGTACCGGGCACCCCAGAAATACACGTACCCCGCTCGCCCAAGCCCTATCACGTGTCAGACTCCCCGCGCACCCCACTGGATACACGTACCTCGCTCTGCAAGAGAAATCGCATGTGAAAGTACCCACGCACCCCTCAGAATACATGTACCCCGCTCGCCCAAGGCCTATCACGTGTGAGACTCCCTGCGCACCCCATTGGATACACATACCCTGCATTGCAAGCGAAATTGTGTGTGAAAGTACCCACGCACCCCAGAAATACACGTACCCCGCTCGCCCAAGGCCTATCGCGTGTGCTACTCCCCACGCACCCCACTGGATACACGTACCCCGCTCTGCAAGCGAAATCGCATGTGAAAATACCCGTGCACCCCAGAAATACACGTACCCCACTCGCCCAAGGCCTATCGCATGTGAGACTCCAATCGCACCCCACTGGATACACATACCGCGCTCTGCAAGTGAAATCGCGTGTGAAAGTACCCGCGCACCCCAGAAATACATGTACCCTGCTCGCCCAAGGCCTATCACATGTGAGACTCCCCGCGCACCCCACTGGATACACGTACCCCGGTCTGCAAGCGGAAACACGTGTGAAAGTACCCGCACACCCCAGAAATACACGTACCCCGCTCGCCCAAGGCCTATCGCGTGTGAGACTCCCCGCGCACCCCACTGGATACACGTACCCCGCTCTACAATTGAAATCGTGTGTGAAAGTACCTGCGCAACCCAGAAATACACGTACCCCGCTCGCCCAAGGCCTATCGTGTGTGTGAGACTCCCCGCGCACCCCACTGGATACACGTACCCCACTCTGCAAGCGAAATTGCGTGTGAAAGTACCCGCGCACCCCTCAGAATACACGTACCCTGCTCTGCAAGCGCAATCGCGTGTGAAACTCCCCGCACACCCCAGAAATACACATACCCCGCTCGCCAAAGGCCTATCGCGTGTGAGACTCCCCGCGCACCCCAGGAATACTCAATTGCAGTGTAGTGGCCCTGTTAGCTGGTCCAGGGTTAGCGCGGCCCTTTGCGCTGCATTGGGGATTTGAATGTTTTTTTCTTGCGCAAGGGGCGTTCTTGGGGGCGTAACTGCCGCTGCGGGATGTTCTCTGCGCCAGCGCTCAAAATGGCTTGCTAATTCCATGAATATGCGGTGCGCCAGAATGCTGTTTAGCGCACACGGCTGGCGCACGCTGGCGCACGCTCCCTCTCTGTGCTGCTCACGTGCGCTTCCTCTGCGCTGAAATCTATGAATTACCCCAGAAATATCATCAAATCCAAATGAGGATCATACAAACGACAACTAATCCCACTAAAAACATTAGAACAACCTCATCAAATACCTATATTGTACATATCCAAATGCTATAAATCCATTTCCAATAGCTTTGTTGAAAATTGTAACTAGGGGTGCCTGATTGGGTCTTGATCTTGCATGCTCTCATAACGTTTTTATACAGAAAAATGGATCTAGACCAGTTTGTAAAGAACGGAAAACAGAAACCTTTAAATTATAGTTTGAAACTGCTCAAACATTGAGAGTCAACCATGAAATGTATGTCACTAGTTTGTTTATTAATTTCAATACAATTCTTAAGTTAATGTTTATACAGTGTTGCAAAATGCAAACAAAACATCTGTATAAAAACGTTTTTCTCCCTTAATTCATTCGACTAAATTCCTGCATACCTCACATTAATTACACCTAGATCAACTCCCATGTCTTATCCACTTTAATATTCACCTAAGTTAATCAATGTTTAGCAAAAAATTGACCTTTTTTTGACACATGTTTCATACGGAGCTCGTTGGCTAAATATTCATGCCAAATCTTGCTCCTGCCATCATCAGGACAAGGAGTGGTGACTGAATGAACTGCTTTTCTTACTGAACTTCGGTGTTCAGAAATGTCTACAACAAAAACACATTTGAACACATTAGAAATTCTGTCTGTACAAAATTATTTAGAAATGACTTAATCAATGTAATATAAACTCAGAGTCAACTTAATTGTAGCAAAGTGGTGCATACCTTTATGTTGCTTGCATGCACTTTTCTATATTTTATTCCAGCCAACTTTGGCTTGCACTGGCTGTTAGTTTTCTTAATCTAAGAGTAAAAGATACAGCGGGAGTAGTCAGATATCAAGCCCACGGAGAAACAATCTGTTCACATCTAAATCATTCCTAATGGGTGTGGCCATACTTGCTTACCTGATGTTCTGGTGTGCTGTAAATGGCGCAGATCAGACTTCAGAGAATTTGCAATGAGAGCCTTTCAAATATGTGCTCAATGGTTCGCTTCAGGGTAGGAAAACCAATGTCTGTTGAGCCTGGCTTAGGGGTATATGTAGGATTGTTTAGAGTGTTTTGGGAGCACAGAGCGCAGCACCACTGCACAGGATCAATGTATAGCATGTTTTTTGAAGTGCAGCGCCACTGCATGGGTTTGATGCATTGATATAATGTGGTACAGCAAGACATGTGTTATTGAGCATTTTTTTTTATGCAGCGCCACTGCATGGGTTTAATGCAATTGCTTCAAGCTATGTGTTGCCAGTGCAACATATGGAGATGTAAATGAAGACAGGCTACACAGGTTAAAAACAAACCATTTTCTCATTTAAAAGCGCATTTTATTTTTCATATTCAAAATGCACACACTTTTTTTCTTTTCATCTGAAATGCCTATGTTGCAAGAGACACATTTGAAGATTAATGAACTAATATAATTAACCGTACTAACATAATTCTAACTTCTTAATAATATAATGTGTTCTACACTGCAAAATGAGGCAGGCTGAAACTCATTTCAGACTGTGTGCAGATTTTTTTTTTCTTCTGGTTTTTCTGTGCTGCTTTGTCCATAGTATTTGCAGGAAGCAAGGATTCGAATAGCAGGAAAAGAGTTTTGTTACAGTTGCTTACTGTAAAAGATTTCTATTGTGTGCAGAGGGTGGATAGGACATGATAGAATTTCATTGGTTAGGATCCTTTGGTAGGAGGTAACCAGAGTTTTCTTGCATAATCTTGGGGAAGAAGCTAGGGGGACGACATCTTGACACAGCTCGGAGAAGGACGGGGTTGATAGCTGGGGATGCATGATTCCTAAAGCAGATTCAATACTGCTACAGAGACTGGGATTTCCAGTCAACAAGCCCCAGTTTGAGCGACAGCAAATGCTTGTCCTTGCTGGGTGAACCCCTCCAGAAGGCGAACAGCCAAAGAAGTTACATGCTGAACAAGCCTGGTAATTATCTTGCTGAAGTGTGGGAGCTGTGCGTATGTGTGCGAAAATATTCAGTCAGAGTAGGAGTGGAGATTCCTGTGTTTTAACCACATGTTAATGTTGCAAATTGAATTCTTGTTCCTCGCCACTCTCCTTTCATTGTGTTACAGATAATGTTGTTACTGTGAGCTTTCCATTTATTTCTGTAAAAAAAGAGTAAGCCCGTGTTGAAATGCAAGTTTTATAATACAAAAAAAAAATATCTGAAAGCAGGCGGGAAGTGTGTTTCATTTTATCTTGTCCTTTGTGCATCTATCATTATAACACTGGTAATATGGGAAGATCCTTGCACAGGGCAATTGTCATTTTTAAAAGTTGCTAAAAGATAAGACATGGCAGTAGCTGTGTGTGTGTTTTCTGAATGGAACATAATAATAACAAGATGAAATAGCCGGCTGCCTAAGGTCTATGAGTCGGCAGGAAGAGAGGCCCTGGACATAGCTCACCAAACGTAAACAAGTTGGTGATAAATACCACATATAGCTTGCTGTCGTAGATAAGTCAGTGAGAACAGCCCATGGTGGCACTCCAATTGGAAATGTGGTGTTTCTGAAATGCAAGCCTGAGGTCTCCCTAGTGATCAGACGAACAAACTAAACAAAAATAAGGGGTTCTGGATATTGTGGTCACATATATAAAACAAAGGATTTATGCTCACCCATAAATACCACCAATAACGCATACCAACATAATGTATACCACTAAATGTATCAGTGTGCTGAAATAATGTATGTATACTATAGTACTATATACCAAATCTAATCTGAATGCAAAGAGTGATTATTACTGAATTATTTTCATTTTGGCGGTAAGAAAATACCGCTAGGCCCCAGATCTATACAAAATACCCTACAGGGTTTTGTAGTAACTCCTGCTAAAACAAAGATTTACTCACTTGCAGACATTAGTCTTAGTCTGATGTGTCTCTTGAAGCGCCGGAAAGTGCCCAGTGTGTGTTCATGTGGCCAGGCATTCACAGTCTATGTACCTAGAAGATGAAGCACAACCTTTTGTTAGGATACCTTTAGCTCAACTCAAGCCCTTTGTGACTCTATTTACATCCATAGTGTGGGGCCTCAGCTGAAAAAGCGGTGTGACATATCTGTAGTGGATGCCGATCATAATGTGTATAATCTCGTTGAGATATACCCAGCCTCACTAATGTAAACACTTCCGTGGGTTAACAGCCTGTCTTCAGCAGTGATCGAAGTGGGCGGGAGCGGTCGGGAGCGGTGCTCCTCTACTTCTTTTAAGTGTTACCTTTCCTATACTTTTATTTTAACAAGAAACCGTTCCGGAATGGTTTTGTTTTAAAATAAAAGTGTAGGAAGCAGTTGAAACTTGCACTTTCAGTGCAGTGCAGTGAACATTCCCTTAAACTGCAGGCGCATGCGTTTGGGGGTTTATATTGTGCCTGGGAGGCGGTGTGGTGATGGGGCTTGCGGGGAGTTGTGCAGACCAGTAGGGAACATAGCTCCACTACTTCTTTTCCTACACTTCGACCACTGGTCTCCAGAGAACATCTACCTTGGATGTTCTCCCCACTAATCATTGTCATCATACCATGCTAAACGGTGAGTCTCTTTAACATGGGATCACCCCCCTCGTGTGTGTTACCTCAGTCACAGTTTCCTATGTCCCCAATAAATCACAATATTACTGTGAACCCAAGAAAAAACATGACTTTTATATGTTGCTAACATGAAGGCTACAGTGCGTATTGGTAGAACTCTTACCGCTGGGGCCGATCTGTTTTCCATGCATTGCCTGCGGCCTTGCGTGCACTGTCGTCTGCTTGGAAACGTCAGTATTGTTTAGTCTGTTCTTTGTTCCCTTTCCTCATGGAAAAAGAAAGCAGGCTGAGAATTACTGATTGCAGAGGGCGACTAACTCGTTCACAATGCAACTGATATGCACTCATTTACAGAGACGGTGGACGTCTAGTCTAATACAGGCGCTCATTAAATTAGAAAATGTTAATGCTCCACGTCTATTCAATGAAATGTTGCACTCTGTTTCAGTACCAACAGGAAGAGATAGATTACAATATTGTGTGGAATGATATTGGTAGGCTTTTCTTTCGTTTAGTGCACTCTAAAAATGGATACATTTATAAAAAATGATATTGCCTTATGTGAGTATTGTTGAACTATTCCCAATTATCTGCATATTACATCAGATATCATAAACCTCCCTCCATACGTGAACAGGAGATAGAATGTCGACAAATTATACTTCATTGTAACTGTAATTGTTTATTTATAGACCGCTTATACACAGGTGGAGTGCTTCAGAGCACTTCAAGGTAGGAAGGGAACAAGGGAATGCAGTCATTATTCTTAGGCCTTGAAATGTCTGAATGATCTAAACAGAAAAACTAGCATACTAGGCTGGACAGCCTTTCTCCTAGAGCAAGTGTATGAAATGTTACAGTTCGGCTAAACTAGGGAAGGGGGACAGAAAAAGGTGGGGAGGGGGGACAGGACAGATGAACTTACTAGTCTTACTACATTTAATGAATGCATGCATATAGACAGAAGTGCGAGGAAGAGGGGGTGGGTTGAACAAACGTGTTCAGTCCAACAGGTCCCTGGGCTAGAGAGTAAGCAGAAAGTGAAGTAGTGCTGAAGACTTGCGGGGGGACCGGGACCTGTAAGCCTCTGAAGGTGTACCAAGAAACCAGTCAACAAAAACTGAGCTGAGATAGGGAGGAGAAGGAGGAACGGGGTGGGAAAAACGAACAGAGGTTAGCAGGGTAGAGAGAGTGAGAAGTAGGAGTTTCAAGAACTTTCGGTGCTCCGGCTCAAGACAGAGAGAGGCAGGGAGATTGTTCCAGAGGGACGTGCCTGCAGAGGATAAAGATCTACCCCCAAATCTCTGTTTATGAAAGCGGCTTACCCGAGGGGCTCTATCGAGCAGCCAAGGAAGATGGCTGCCTAGCCCAGCAGCCCTGTATTTTGGCACTACAATCCTCATAATTGTGGCAGAATAGGGACCCCACTAGTGATGGAAAACATAACCTCTGGCCACAGGATGTTGGAAGAATCCTGTATTTACAGGGAACTGGTGAACCCTGTCCAACTGACGGCGCGGCCCATCCTGCCAGGCCTGACGCCATACTGCAGAGCTAACTGTGCAGCGCTGCGAAATCCTATGAGGGGGCAGTGTCCTCCCTACCTTCATATATTTAGATATCAGCGGCTTTCCCTGAAGGACTGTGAAAGAGGACGAAACTGCCAGGGGAGTGGACTCTTCCCCGCTGCTTAAGGCACTGGCTGCATAAGGCCTTCACCCTCTAGATACAGACGTCAAAGACCAGGCTGGATATCCTACCCGACCCAGGCTGAGGTACCTTCATGAAATCTGGCACAGATTGCGCCACCCCTCTCTCCACAACAGAGGACACCGGACTAAATGGCCCGCTTGGCGAACGCAGGTTTCTACATACACTGTACTTGAGTTGGGGTTGCATGGTCTCCCCTCCGATGCCCTCACTATGGCCCGCAAGCGGAATCATAGAATGCCACTGAAGCACAGGGTGACCTCAGGGCACTGACCGCTATTGCCACCATTGCAGCTCCACTCTTGACTGCGGAGTGCCGTGCTGCTCCTCTCCTGGGGCTCAACTCGACTTGTGTCATTGGGGTCTGTGTCGGACCACCGCTGCTGAGATGCCCTGGTTCCCTGGAGCTTCATGTGGGGAAGCCGAGTCCACCTAGTGACGGAGCCCTTCAACATCCTGCTGCAACTTCGTGCAACCATCATTCCGTGGTCCTCCTTTCCTCCGGTGTCAGGCCCCAAACCCTCCCTGATGAAGGGGCGGCTATCTTGTGGGATCCGAGTTGAGATCCACTGCAGCGATTCCGGACACACTCACCCACTCTACAACACGGGAGTCTCCATCTGTTCCCACAAGCAAATCACTTTCTCAGCTCCCGCCCCATATGGGCCCCTCAATTCTGGCACCCCATTGTCGGATCCACGTAGCCTCTCAACATGTGCCCCACCCTCTCTCCGCAATTGGCCCCCAGAAGGATTGTACCATCTCATTTGATTCACAGGGGCTCCTGACCACCAGCTGAACTGCTGGCCCCTCAATACGGGTGTGTGCCTTGCTACTCCTCAGAGGCATACACCGGCTTGCTGCGCCTCAGCCGTACCACAGCACTGCAACCCCCCCAAAAAGAGAACACCCATACCACTGTGGGTCATTCTGATTATCTATGGGGCCTCCATAACATTCAGCTGGAAACTCATCCTGTGGAATACCAGGTACCTTGACCTGTGTCATAATACTGGACATAAAAGGCTTCCACTACAGAGACCCTGGGCCTCATTACAAGTCTGGTGGTAACCGAGCTGGTAAAACCAGCAGGTTGCCGTCGGACTTGCGCATTTTTCCGACACCTGACTTGCCGGAAACCCCAGGGCATTACAGCCCCAGTGGTCCATGAAGTCAGGTGCCCGAAAATGTAATACCCCATTCCCATTTAAGTCCCAGAGGACTCGAATGGGGACCACGGATGCACTGGCATTGTTAATAACGGTGCCGGTGCTTCCAAGAAACTCTGTGGGTGGGTGCCGTTCCACCCGCGAGGTCTCACGGCAGACTCGTAGTGTGCCAGTCCGGTAACAATGTTGATGGTAGGCTTATTGGCACCGTTGTTACCAGACCAGTACACTCGTAATGAGACCCCCTGTGTCACAAGCCCTGCATCCACCATCCAACTCCTACCCTACTGCATTTCTAACCATGACCAGAGGGGCAGGCTTGGGGAAGAAACTGGTGCCATGGACAAATACGCTAAATCCACTCCCCGGGGCGGAATGAGTGGGGACCCTCCTACTCCACCTCCAGTAGACTCATCACCCGAAACATCTGCTCCAGCCCTTAAACAAATGATCGAAGGTATGACTAGAGGGTTTGCGACGGTTCATGAAAAACTGGATGACATAACAGCAAATGTCTCATCTATGCGCCCCCAACTGGCTAAAGAGGTCCAGCATATTTATGAGACAGAGGAAAGAATAGGGGCGACTGAGGAAAATGTATAATCTATCCAGGCGGCTGTGGTCTCCCTTACTAAGGACATGACACAGGTCAAAAACAAATGCGATGATTTCAAAACCTGCTTGCGGAGAAACAACATCTGCATTGTTGGCTAAGTTACTGTGGCAGGGACCACATACTCCGGCTGGCCAGCGACAAGAAAGAACTAAGACTGGGATCCCAAACTGGTGCTCCATCTTTTCTAAAACTGGGAGTGTATATCCATACTCTAAACAGCTCCCAATATGGAAATTCCCCGGGTTGGGCCCTACATGGGACAAATCACTGAGCTTAAGCTGGAAGGGACTAAGATACCATGTTTTAGCTGACCTGTATCCCAATGGATCCTTAATTACTCCACAAACTAGGAGACAGGCCCATGGGGACTCGGCCATCGAGCAGATGCAATACTGCAGGATTTGTTCTGCTGTCACTGTGAGGTGGGCCGGATTACCCTAATGAACCCCCAGAAAATACTGAATTATCATATATTGTAAAGGCCACAAACTGTCACAGCCGACTTTCCACACTGTACAAGATGTTGTTGAATAAAATATCAACGAATTTGCCAGCAATTAGGTTGAAATGAGCAGAGAGCCTAAAGGTGGAATTATCTGATGCTCAATGGAAAAACATGTCTCTTCACGCACCTGATCTTTTCCTTAACTCTAGATTTAGGGTCATGCAATTTAAATTGTTAAAAAAACTTTATTACACACCCATGGTGCCAGGCAAGTGAGGCCAGATACATCCACATGTTCTGGAGCTGTCCATCCCTGGCCAGATTCTGAGAATCAATATTGAAGACATTGTCAGATATTGTGGGGACTGAGTTGGAATTCAGCCACTTTGGCGCTCTTTCAGCAAAACGCCTCTGACCATTTGTAAACATGGGATGAATGATGGCTAAAAGGTGCATATTCTTGAAATGGAAAGACAGGAGCGCCCCAACAACCAAGGCATGGCTGGCTGACCTAAAGTGAGCTCACAACTGTGAAGAAACCTACATTAATATACTTCCTGCTCTTCTAGACCCAAGAACACATGGGCGGAGTTCCAATCATACCTGGCCTATGTTACCACTGACTAATTACCATGCTACCTCATAGAACTTCCTCCTGACCCCCATTGCCCTACACCTGTAGCTGCTGTGATCTCATAATGCACATTCCCACTATACGTGATTTGTCTGTATACCATTGTAATGCTCTGTATGTTAACATCTGTAGACCCATGCGGCTCCATGTTGGTGCCTGATACCTGTTATGTCTCCCGCACTGCTTCCCAAGAGCTAATATAAACAATAAAAGAATGAAAGAGGCTCACCCGCAAAGAGTTGGAGGAGAATGAGCAGAGGACTCTAGAGGGAGAGTATTTAGGAAGAAAGCGTTGTAGATAGTCTGGGCGACTGCCCCAGAAAGCCTTGTGAAATATGAAGATGGTCTTGAAATTAATCCTTGCATCCACAGGGAGCCATTGGAGGGATTTCAGCACCCGAGAGATGTGGTCCCTGAGCTTGAGGCCAAGGATAAGTCTCACGGTTCTGTTCTGGATGAGTTGTAAAGAACTGAGAGTAGAAGTAGGAAGGGTAACAAAGAGGCTGTTGCAATAGTCCAGCCTAGAAAGAACCAGGGCTCGCGAGTTAGTGAGCCTCTGGGGAAAAGTGAGGAAATGTAGAATACCTTTGAGGGGTTGCAGTTGGTAGTGGGACATTTTGGAGATGTCTGAGATGTGCGAAGAGAAGGAGAGAGAGGAGTTGAGGAGGGCTCCAACATTTTTTGCCTCATTTGTAAGGGAGGCCGGCCAGTGTGAAAGTGGGAAAGAGGACAATCTGTCTTACTGAGGTTCAGGCAGAGATCTTTAGCAGCACACCAGGATTGAATTGCGGATAGACAGTCAGGGATGAGCGAGGAGGCTAAGGGTGGCCTGAAAGAGAGCTGCATATCATCTGGGTAACCCTGAAAGTTAGAGCGAAAATCTAGAGATCCTTTTGGCCAAGAGGGCCATGGCGATATTGAAGAACCAGTGGGACAAGTTAGATCAAACAGATGTTAATTTGTTTACTAAGGCACAAGCATAGTTTGTCTCCTGGTGTGGAGGCCAATACTGCATCAGGATATGGTTTGATAGTCTGTAAAATAAACCCAAACATTTCTGTCTGTGTGTCCCTTGTTGATGTAATGTTCAACAAACGTTTTTTCATTAACTTAATTCCTGATGGATGTTGTTTCAATGGCCCGATGGTTTTACCCACATACCATAGGTAACAGGAGCATTTGATGATGTATACGACATTTTTGGTATTGCAGTTGGTGTGGTTTCGAAGTTCCCACTTGATGTGTCCCCGCTCAAAACTGTGTTTACTGTTGGTGAACTGACATTTCACACATTTGCCACACTTATAATGTCCAATGATGGGGGGTAAACTGCATGCATTCCACACTGTTGACTCTTCCCAAAACACACCTGTATGCCTGTACTAGCTTCTGTTTCAGATGAAAGTGTTTTTGTTTTTAAAGCAAACATGGGATTCTTAGTTAAAGTACCACTGTGTTTTACCAAATGCCAATTTTTATGTATGATATTCTTAATGGAATTGCTAATGGGGCTAAAAGTTTTGACACACATCAATCTGTCTGTAGTGCTCTTTTTGTGCGGTCAAAGACAGATGTTGTCCATTACCATGTTATTTTCAAATACCAAGCAAGACCCAAGCCGAACTTTACTTTAGAAAGAGACAATAATACAAAGGACGGTCTCCATTGCTGTACTCTACTTCCCCCTAGTAAACTCAATACATACTGTTTCCAAGCATTGCTATACATGGGATGGAATACAAAGTGGGGCAAATATTACATCTCACCATGCAAACAGCAAACAATGACTGTATTTTGATCACCTGACCATTTGCATGCTCTGGCTTTAAGAAATAAAGCATTTAGCCTAGCCTTGGTCAGGTGTTTATGAAGATATATATTTGTAACCATAGTAAGATACCAGACTACTCCCGCTACAGTCAAGAGGGAAAAAGAAAACCGGACAGGTTTTCTGAAGGTATTCATCCTCTCTTTTTTGGGGGGGATGTTCAAAACAGGATCCTAGACCCTGGGGTAGGTGGGTGTAGGATCCTGTTTTGAAAATCCCCAAAGAATTGTCAGAAGTCTCTCTTAATGAACATCAACCATCCTATTGTATGGCTATTCCCCATAGATAGCAAATTCCTTACTAAAATGTTGGTTAGTTTCCCGTCTTCACTTGACCACACAGTATATCAGAGAATAATTGGTTGTAGTAATAGTAGATCTGAAAGGTAAGGTAGGACTATGTCCAAATGTGTAATGGAAGTGGAGGTGGAAAGAGGGACATGCAAGTGGTGTGTGAGAAAAATATTCTCCACTCTCTGTAGATTGCTAAATTCCCAAAACTGCTCAACTCACTCCCATAGGGTCTCAATGCTTTTCCCGTACCATATATATTTCCAACATGTGCTTAAATTGAAAGAGGCCACCAATGACTAGGTACATCTTTATCCTATGATTATCAACATTGTTCTTCCATTTAAGACATTGGCTAAATCTGAACACTAGGGAGCCAATGTGTCCGCAGGCCTTAAGCATGTAGCAATTCAGAGATATTTGCAAAGTCCTCTGTTTAGTACTAGGAAACACGTGAATTAGCATTTTCCGTTTACCTTACATTCTCAGTGTGACATCTAGATACCTTAAGACTGGTACCCTTCTTTCCCCACAATGAGGCAAGTTGGCCTTTGATTCTTCTAGAAAAGATCAGAGGGAATTAACATAGAGGTTGAACAGGAGGGGTGCAAGTACACACCCCGACCTGACCCATTCCGCACATCGATGTAGTCACTTAATTCACGCCCTTTACCCCAATGGACACAGTCCTGTGAGTCAGCCTGGAGAGCCTCCAGAATCTGGATCAGGGGTTTCAGGACTCTCATTCCATCAAGTGTTTTCCTAAGGAGCCTCCTGTCTACGTGATCAATGGCCAAACTAATGTTCTTAAATTCTGAATGTTCACATTCAGAAAAGACCCCAAACGGAGGGTATAGGTGGCCAAATCAGGTATACATTTAGGTGTCAATTTACAATTTCTTCAATCTTTTCAATAGGATCCCTGTAAAAACAAAGAGGCCAACTCTGCTTTGATAAGACAATGGGCCTTCTCATTATACCAGATGCTGTGGTACACACAGGCTGCACCCCCAACCTTGTACTAAGTGTAGTGGCATCTACTCTGCTCTTCCTATCACCAATCACAGAACGTTCCAGACACAACTCCCACCTTATCTCCTTCAAACCAAATGTGCCCAATAATGAGGTGATCAGGTCACCACTCCTAAGTCTGAATTTCAGGGATTTATTTGCTTTTGGTTATGCATCTGCTTATAATTCAAATAGGATGAACACTCCTTGAGTGTGGGCAATAGTGCTTTATTTCCTGTCATATTGGCATCACATAAACTCATGCCATATTCTCATGAATTTGTCCTTCAAAGGGCTCATCCCTACCTGCTCTTCCCAGAGCTAACAAAGGAGGGTGAGTTGACAGTGGAACAGTTTGTCCATGTGAACCAAATCAAACCTTTCCACCCGAAAGGAGGTGTTAAGGGGTTCTAGTACACAGATCTAATGTGGGGAGGGGTGTATGTTTAAAAAAATATTTGGTTGCATAACATGATATGTATGTCTCTGATTTGTATAATATTTATTTTTGGGTGTTCCAGCACAGCAGATGAGTACCTATAGTTGCGCAAAATATTAATCCAATTTCATTTTTAGGTGTTCCAGTAGAAAAGGGATGAAAAATTTATTGTGCTAGGTACTTAATGTGTCTCTTTCTTTTTACTCTAGAAAATTAACTGATTGGCTCATCAGCGGAGCACCGGACCCCTGGAAGATGCCAAAGGATTGCAGGCCCTGGGAAAGCCACCGCACCGAAGAAAGGGGGTGAAGATAAAGAGCTCGAAGCACCATGGAGATGACACCTTTAGAGAAGGTCCCAGAGGACAGAGGGCCTGTCAATGACAGCGTTGTGTGTGGCTGTAGTACAACGGTTAATAGACCAGATATACCTATGGCATAGTACCACAAATCATCTTACTACAAGACACATGCAGTTTTTTTTATTTTGTTTTTTATTTATTTTCGTTTTTTTTATTAGTTTTACATTTGATTACATGACACAGATGTGTAAATACCCTCTGGAAATGTTAATGATTTGATTGTGATCTCTTAAATAAATAAATATATAGAAAATAAAAAAAAGATAGAATTGGATCACCAGTAAAAAAATACCCAAAATATATATAATTTCAAAGATGGTGAACAGATAAAAAATGATCTAAAATATATCTTCAAAAATATATATTTATAAAGATCAGACCACTGAAAAAATTATGAGATCTGATAAAAAAATAAGTAAATATTCTAAAAATATACACTATTGTTTCATGTTTTGAAATATCGCTATTGTATCTATGATTGGGAATGTTGATTATTTGTACGAAGCTGGGGGATGAACATTTTCTGATGCCCAGAGTTTATTGTTTCCATACATTTCCAGATATCAGATACATTGCTTTAAGATTAGTACTGGGACCAAAAAGAAGATGGTGAGTACAAATGTTATGTCTGGGAAGTCGAATGAACGGTCTAGTCTTCTGAACCCGTTGTGACCAAGCAGTACAATCATCCTTTGCAGACGTTTTGAAGGTGTTCAGGTTCAGCTATAGTGGCAAGCTGGTGGGCAGAGAGCATGACAAGGGCTAGCCCCTGGGAAGCCGAGCACAGAAGGGAAGAATGTGTAAAGGTCCCAGAAGCAAGGACTTCTCACCTTACTGCCATGAGAGACCCCCAGGTTTTGACTGCACTGGGGACACCCGGCCTGGAAGGAGCAGACACCAAACAAACCGCTACCAAACACAACGTAGTCTCGACTGAAACCGGAGACTCCAGAGAAGCAGCGGAAGCTCGAAGAATACATGTACTAACATGGGGAGAAGAAACAGGTCTGCGGGTAATCCGGGAGCTGCACAAGGTCCGGGGAGACACAGGGCTGAGTAAGTGAACCACAAACAGAGGATCTGGGACCCTGAAGAAAGCAGAGAGTTGTCTACTTGGCAGGAAAGTGAACCAAATGTAGACAATGCCATGTGCGAGTCGAGGAACCACACCTCAGAGAGGGGTCTTGGACCCTGAAGAAAGTAAAGGGAAATGCCTATTCAGAAGGCGATTGAATCAATAGGAGACAACACTACTGTGTGAGTTGGAAACCCACACCTAAAAAGAGAATCTGGGACCCTAAAGCAAAGTTGGGAGGAGTCGGATACTTGGCAGAAGAGTGAGCCAAGGAGATACCATGCTGTAATATGAGTAAAGGACTTGTACACCAAAATCAGAGATCTAGAACCCTAAACCAACCAGAAAGTGTGTCTACAACTATGTGAAACTAAGCTAAACATTGATAACACAGTGGTGCAAGCCTGGGATCTGCAACCACATGAGATGGAAAAGCAGAACATTAACATAAGAAAAACCCTAGTTTGGAAAGAGGAAGAATCAAAGCACTTTTTTGGAAGTAGAGGCTGTGCCCATACAAAGAGAACAAAAGCAGGAAATCTATGACTCTAAGACTGATAACAAGAATCCCCATTTTTAGAAGACCGTAGGACGGCAGGATGCCAAGAGTGGGCTCAAGAGACAATTTATTATGTACTATACCACGCTAAAGGAGAAAACGAGGTCTATGGGAAAGGAGCATCCATCCACCCTTGGAACTTTATCCTGTGCTAAAGAAGAATAAGAAGTCTTGGGGAAAGGAGTGCCTCCCTCTCTCCAGCCTAGGAACTTTGTATTTTGGGAACATTATTTTCTTCATTACTTAAACACCAGCTAAGCTGAGGACTTTTCTGTTTTGGTTAAAACACAATGAACACTTTAGATTTGGAGAAAGGACATCCATTGCACATTTATTTTACAATACTAGTTGTAGGATCAGAAGTAGGGGTTGGGACACAATAGTGAGTAACTTTATAGTTTCAGACTGTCCGACAATTCCATTAGTTTCTTCTGACCTTGGACAATCCTTCTTAGACATAGGGGCAGTGAGGCCTTTTCCAACCCTTGTATAATTTAATAAAAGGATTTACACAAAAACATACCATCTTTGTGCACGACTCTTGCTTCCGAATCCTTACAGTATCTAATACAGTGGTATGTGTTAATAGGCTTTTCTCAGCCTGAACCTTTTTGCCTGGGACACTAAGTGCATCCCAATAGCTCCTGTTGACCTCTTCAGCACCCTGCGCCCTGCAGTGTTTTCCCCTTAGCAAAGGTTGAGAATATATTCGGCCAGTTCAATTACCTCCATCTGTCCCCAGGCCCATATGAGAGGGAGGGTAGTATGATTGATCTCTCACCTCCCCGGGATCTCAAAGCCATGGATATAGACCCGTATATACTGACATCTTGGTTAGATGGAATGGAATAAAAATGGACACCAAAGGAAATTGATAGTATTTCATAACTACCGTGAGGTGGAAACCATTCCAGACTCGTTAGAAAACCTGACAAGTTAGTAACCCTTGAGCATTCAAAATTCTCAACAGATTTTCTTATATTAGGAATTTTGAATTATCACGAGGAAAGTATTTTTTTGTAAAGAATGCCTTGGACAAGCTTTCAGTTTTTCAACCATGGTAGTATTTAAATTGTTAAAATCTGAGGATTGAGGATCCATTGTTCAGACTACATGAAGACAGAAGATGGTGTGTGACTGATTGTTAGCATTGTCCATAGCTCCATGAGTACTAGGAGGAACTGCCTCCTTATTCCCTCCTCCAGGTTCTTTTTTTAATATGTTTTTTAAATATATGTTTTGTAATGAGAAAGGGGGACTGATGGCAACAAAAGAAACAGGAAAAGGTGGTAACAACTTGATACAGATACACAATACATAACTTAAACACACTAACATTAAAAGGTACCAAATATGAATTGTCAAAAATTGTACCTAGCCACAGAAAATGTAAATATATTAAACAACACAACCAAACATATTCTTTACAAGAAGAAGTCATGTGTCCAATTCAATTTCATAGCCTGTCTATGACAGGAAGAGAGGACATTCCACGCCATGCCTTCCAAACATATGCAAATCTCCATTTTACACAAAGGTTATTTTTTCAAGGGTACATTTCAGACTTAATCCTGCACACCACTCACCAAAAAAGTCCGGGATATGTGGTGTTTCTTGTCTTAAAATGAAGTGATCTGCCTCCTTAACAGACTGCCCTTATTCACAAGCTTACGTTTATGGACAACCGATGAAAGTCCTTAGCAATAAGGGTAGGTTCCTGGGCACTTAATGGCCAACTCTGGGGATGGGACAAAATCGTGCATATTTGACCGCAATGTATGGCAATAGGCCATGTTCATGAGCCTTTGATGACAACCCTGGTCAATGGGGGAAGTGCTTTGATGGGTTGTCATGATACTTGGAAATGGGGCATGTGCACGAGTAGTCGCTAGGAACCCTTTGCAATGTAAGGAGATGACAGGCAGTGTATGGAATCCTTGGCAATGGGCAAGTTTCTGGGCAGTTTATGAGAATCGTTGTCAATGTGCAGTGGGAGCAGGGAGGCAAGACGGACTAGGGAGTGTGGGGACATTGCACACTTCTCCATCAGCCATCCTCCTTCGACCATGTTAACTGCCCTGGCGAAGGTGATAGCATTGTCAGTGACTGATATGAACAGGGAGTCGTAGAATGGAGAGAACAGACCTTGAATGTGGAAAATGCATTTGAATTTCTGAAATTATGTATTTCTATAGCAGTCGTGGGAATTCCTACTCTGCTGAAGATAAAGGTCTGCAATTTGTCATCATTACCATTCATGAACAATGACTGGCATATGGCACACATCACATTAACATAAAGACAGCTTTTGGAGCTGAAGCGTATTATCCCACTCAGCTATGACAGGTACATTGTTGTTATTCACTGAAGGTAGCTAACGTTTTAAATAAACACACATTAACCAAGCCTTAGACATTCCAACTGCAATATTGCCAGGTACAAAAATGTCTCATAATATTAGTGGTAGCGAGAATGTGTCTGACTTTTTGGAGATTTCTTGTGTACTCTTTCTAAGCGTGTATAATCCTGCCTGTACGAGAGAACATCTTGAAATTCGAGAAGTGCATAGGCAGCGCGTGGCTTGAGGGATCAGGGCCCATCCTTCTGCTCTTACAGGCCTTTACATAACAGGAAGGTGCTCACTTCCTAGACGCAGGTGTATATACTCCATGCCCACCCTGTCCCGAAATATTGGTTCTGTGAGCTTGACTGAAGTAACTGAAAACCTAAAGGAATATGGGTTTAATTATGAAATTGGTGGTAATTCAGCGATAATTCTGCCAAACTCACTTACCGTTGCCGCCACTTGGCCCCGTCATTTATCTCCAGCAACAAGCTGAAGGTGGATCTGACACTTTTCCTGCTGTAATTCCGCCAGCGGTCAATCCCCAAAAATGATAATTGAGTGGTGTGGGAAAATGGCACTCATTTCCTTACCACCACAAAAAATGATGTTAACCGAATTACAGTCACTTTTATCCTGCACCGCCAATCTTGTAATGAGACATTATGTTCCTTCCTACTAGACTTTCTGCTGCATTATGAAAATTGTGCTGTGCAAATATGAACGGCTGACAGAGCACACAATTTAACATGGGAGGTTTGCAGGAAGGCAGGTGTGAAGGGCTTGTGGTGCACCTGGCTAGACATACCTTGTCACACAGGCTTGAAGCTCCAAACCACTGCTCTAAATGTCTAGCAACCAATGTACAGAATCACCTTAAATTTACTTAAGTGCGGCCCCAAAGGCCCCAAAGGAGGAATGTGTAGCAATTTGGGCGTGCGGGGGCATCTTAAATCTCCCATGACTGTCTTCTAGTCTTTTTTTAAAGCCTTCCTTTCTGGATTACATTTTTTAGACCACATTTGAGTGGTGGAAAAAAATGCACTATGAGGGGGAAGCCTGCTTCTAGGAGTGCAGTCTTTAATGTTCTATGCAGTGAAAACCTCTACCCTACTCTTAATGTGGCAATAAGACACGAGACGGTGGGCCAGGCCCATAACGAGGCCCCTGGGGCATTGTCGTGGGCAGTATTGGCCCGCCATCGAGAGGCATATTGCCATTAGTACCCGGCCTGTTAGAGCAGGGTACTAATGACATTTTTTTCTGTTCGGAAATGCTGCCGCGTTTCGGAACAGAAAAAATAAATAAATGAATAAAATGGCCACCGGGAAAGGGAAAACAATCTGTTTTCCCTTTCCATGGCGGCCATCGGGAGCGGACGCGCTGGGAACAGAAGTGTTCGCAGCCCGTTCGCTCCTGAGAAAAAAAGAAAAAAGAAGGTAAGTGGGGTTGGGGGGGAGGGGATACTTTGCAGGGGAGGGGGGGTGGAAGAAAACATTTTTTACCTGAGTCCCTGGCGGGGGACGAAGGCAGCCTCCAGCCATGGGGAGGCTCGGAGCAGGGATTGCCCCGTTTGGAGCCTCCTCATTGGCTAAGGGGCTGCCATGCCCCCCGTCGGGAACAACCCCAGGCAGGTACGTGCATCCACGGGATTACACCGTGGTATGGCTCGGAAACGAGCCAATCACGTTAAGTGTATCCCGTGGATGCATGTCTCCCGCGTACTAATGGCAGATAGGGCACATATATGCTACATTCACCAGTGTAGGGTTGATGCATTCTAAAGAAAGTTTGAGGATTAATTTCGGGAGAGGAAGGACATCCAATCTACAAGGAGTGGTAGTCATCCATTTCAGAGATCACCTTTTATAAGAGTTAAAAATCAATCCTCCTGTATTCCGGATATATAAAATGATCTTTACAGTGCTTCGAAAATGCGAAAAGTGATGTAGCCAGCGCTATATATTTAACACATTATCATTGTGAAAGTGCTTAATTAGAAAGCTGTAAGTGCAGTTTATTTATTTCAATGTGATTGGTAATGCAATACCATATTTGTCAAGACGTTGGTGGTGATGGCCTCCCTATTTCTCTACACTACTATCCAAAAGTCTGGACAATTAAGTATTCTAGTGCTTGCCACGTTTCTGCATAGGCACTGAGTGTGTCAGATTGTAAATTGATCTGTCTCTCATGTACTGATTTCGCTGCCACATCTGCAGGCAACGATGGTAATTAACTTAACCTCCAAAACCGAGGACCTTTCCATGAATACCTAATGTTGCAAAGGTTCCAGCGGTTCATAGTTTCACTGAACTGGGTCATCCAGTCATTAACATGCCTGAAAATGTAAAAAAATGTCACAAGCTCTGTGGACTCAAGGCGTCCTGTTTTCACTGCTCTCCTGATGCGTGTCCACTCAGTACACAAATACAACTGAATGAGTTGTGATGTTAAATAGAAAACTGAAAGCTGTGTCCGAAACGTCTGCACATGAGATTGTGCCTACTCAGTGGAAAAGTATCCTGGAGTAGGGTGCTGAAAGACTATGGAGCAGGACGTGTTTGGTGTTTTGTCCCTTTTACTGGAAGCAAGGCGGACCCTACAACAGAGTCGCCGGCGCGAAGTACAGCACAAAGTACAGTCTACTGCGGGCTGCCTGCAGTGGACTGGAGCGGGAACGGGGACTATCTCTAAATTTATTAAAATTAGTGTATTACAAGAATGTAGTCTAACTATGTCTTACGAAGCAGGCAGCTGTCCCGTCACCATGAGGAAGAAGCACGCAAAGGTTTGGTGAGTGCGAGAGGCTCTGATAGTATGAAGCGTGAGTGGCATGGCGAGGATGGTGCGTCCACTGACAGACGCGTAAAAACATCACATTTGGTGCATGTGGGCCAAGGCATGAGAGAGAGCCTGGGGGGAACAGAGCAACCCTGAGGGTGCCGAACTTAGTGGTGTGCTGAAAGGTGCATCCCCAGAAGGAATGAACAGCCGCTAATAACATGAGAGCAGATAACCTCGATGAGTGGAGGCTGGAGCGTGAGACAGTAGCCAGAGCAGTAAGGACGGAAGGCCGTGAGGATGGACAAACAATGACCTCCTACTCTGCAAAGAGACTGACGATGCTAGTTGCTTTACTGTAGATTATTTATGAGGCACTACCAAAGTGGCCTCGAGGCATACAGGCGCCGAAGAGGATGGACAGGGGGCAGTGTCTAAGTAAGTAAAGCCAGGCTAGCCCTGGCCCGGGGATTTATCCAAAAAGGTAAGTTTCGAGCGGTTTCTTGAAACCCGCCAAGGATGCGCAATTTATTAGTTCAACAGGCAAGGCGTTCCACTTGAAAGGAGTCACCACACAAAAAGCACCTTTTTTAAAAACTTTTTCCAGGGACGCTTTCGGTATATGCAGCAATTTGAGACTACTTGAACGTAGGGAGCAATATTCTAGTTTGATTTTAAGTCTTTGAGCTATATATTCAGCGAAGAGCCCTTCCAAGGATTTATAGGTAATTGTAAGAAGCCTAACATCTATCCTGGTTGCAATGGGCAGCCAATGCAGACTTCTCTGCACTTCTGACACATGCTCACATTTCCGCATTCCCATAATGGCTCTGATGGTGCTATTTTGCACTACTTGAAGTTTGGCTAGTTCTCTTTTGCCAGTGCCTACTAATAGGGAACTGCAACAGTCCAGGAGGAGATAATGGCTCGTGCAACTGTTTCACACCCCTTTTGAAAAGGAAATGGGCGAATGTGCGATAGAAGCCGTATGTAGTAGGCTGACACTGATGCAAGGCTGTTAACCTGTGCTAGCATGTTGAGTGGCTGGTCAAATACCACCCCCAATGTTTTTATTTTTTCTTTGGTGGAGATATCAAAATTCGCAATGTGGAATAAATCATATTCCGCTTTAAGCTTAAGTAGTCTGGGCATAGAACCCACAATCATGAGTTCTGTTTTTCCATGGTTCAAGGCCAAGCCACTCATATCCATCCACTCTTGTATCAATTCATAGGTTTCTGAAACCAATCTGGGGTCTTTCTCGTAGTCACCCGTCAGCGGGATGAGACATTGAGAATCATCTGCATAGTTAGAGAAACATATCCTTTTTTGTCCAATAGTTGAAAAAGTTGAGCAGTAAAGATGTTATACAGAACAGGGGATAAAGAAGCCCCCTGCGGGACGCCATAGCACATTGGAGCCAGGTCAGCTTTTGCTTGCTGACTGCAAACTTGCATAGTCCTGTTACTTAAAAAGGACTGCATCCACTCATTCGCTGGATCACTGATGATGGCCACCTCCTGCAATTGGGTCAAAAGCAGAGGGTGGTCCACTAAATCAAATGCGGATGATAAATCCAAAGACATCAACAACATGGTTTTCCCATTGTTGATATTAGCCATTGTATTGGACATCAGCTCCAGAAAGGCCGATACTGTGCTGAAGCCTGGTCTGAAACCAGACTGACCGTCATTCAGAATTGGGAGGTCTTTTCTAGACGTGAGGGGCGGTGGAGAACTTACTGAGACTGAGATTTCAGAAGATGGCAGAGAGCATGAGGAGCAAAACCACACTGGCAGGACCTAGAAAACCATGGAAGAGCAGGGCTGCCTGTGATATCTGACCTGCTAGACCCACTGTGGGCAGTTGACCAGCAGGAGCTTGCACGCCGGGTGAACATGGAAGAGACCCTAAACCAGATATTAACTTTGGACATTGCTTGGATTAGCCACATAATAGAGTCAGTGGACGCTCTGTGCTCCCCGGTAGTCTCAACAACCGCAAAGGGAAACATGCAGGATAAAACTATAGAAATGAGAGATGAGCTCAGTCAAATTAACTGAGGGAAATCAAATGTCAGAGCGGACACCGAAAAGACAAGTGAAGGGTTGCGAGAGGTAGTTTGAAAATGACTCCTAGGACTCCTGAGGCTCTTCAACCTCCTCAATTTTGCATGAAGAAAGAATACTAAGCCAGGTCTTGGCCCCTCTATGAGAATTCCAAAATATGAAAGAAGTAGATATGACCCACATAAACGGGAGAAGACTATCATTACACTGACGCCTTTTCTTAAACTGTATGAGACTCTCAGTGACAACTTAAAGGACAATTCAACACTTTTGGCATGGTTGCACTCCAAAATGATATTCATTGATGTGTTTATCACAGCAAAAGACGACACACAAACAACGATGTCCTGTCATCAGATAGAGTATTGGCGTATTAGGGGAGGTGTTTGGAGAATGCTAAATAAATTCAATCCAGCGGTAGCACATTGCCTTGTAGCACCTAGTATACAGACAATGGTTTGAGCTGAGGAGTTGGAAAGGGGTAGGATGGAGCGTCATCTTAGTAGCAACATAAGGGTCCTAAACCCTCAAGTAATTGAAGAGGAGAAAACTTCACAGACAACCATTGGGGATGAAAGACAATGTAGTGAAGCAGGAGGAGAAGGACAATGTGATAAACAGAATGAAACAGTGGATACTGTGATAATTCCATGGAAGAAAACCAGAACAACAGTGAGGTTCACCCTTTATGTAGAATACCCCATATTTCAATAAAAGACAAAGAAACAAGGAAATAAGGGGATTGTCCAAAAGAAAAAATGCAAAGAACTTGAAACGGTCAAAAAGGGTGAAGACCAACGGATCTCAGACATTTTTGCAAAGTTTCAAGATCCAAAAGAAACTTACAACATCTATAAAAAAAGAGAATGAAAAGGTGAGAAAGAAGAACCAAGCTCAGGACTTGCAAGAAATGGATGACTGCATGTTATAGCAACTGATGGACCTATACATGTAGTCTGTCAAGAACTATGGGGTAGAAGAAGAACAAAGACAAGTTATGGCAGATGGACCAGATAATGACATGCAGGAGAAAGAAGAGGGAGTAAGTGAGATAAAGGATTCTACAAGCGTTAAGGGAAAGATCTGGAGTTCACCAAAACCAGATGCAATACCTAGATTTAAAACATTTGAAGCTAAAAAGAGACAAGAGGATCTGAAGTGTCAAAGTGAAAGAGAGGTACCATCAATATGAACCTGACAAGAAGAATGTGAGAAGAACTGGGAAGGTAACAGAAGTGTCATTAAATGGAACTTTGAGAAATGTGTGTGGGTGGAAAGGTTGTTGAAAACAGAGGATGGTTTGTTATTGAATCAAAGTAATGTATTAAGCTTACTACACACAGTTCTAATATTAAGACATATTGAATCAAGGGATATAAGAGTGGTTGAGTTTGTCAATGAACTGAGGCTAGACAGAGTCCTACTTCACCTGAATCTTGTATGGTTGAGCAAACAATTTTAGAGGCTGCATCATCTCTGTTACCATTAGGTTTTGACATACCTGATGCCACTAATTACAAGTCATTTGAGATTTGTGGTGATGAGATGTGGAATGTGAAGGTAAAGTCTCAAATCACTCAAATGTTGAAAGATTGTGGACGAGGAAAGGATATTATGGTGGTGAAGAAGATTTGTCAAAATTTCAGACAGAGAAAACCTGCCAGTAACTTGTGGAGGGACTAATACGATGGAAAGACTGAATTTGGAAAGTTGGTATCTTTCTAGAGAGGTATTCTCGTGAAATTGTCAATCAGAAGCATTAATAAATAACATAGGAAAGTAGCTAAATTAGAAGAGTGAGAGTGATGTTATTACAATATAATCCTGGAACTCAAGAAGGTTCATGCACTTGTTGGGAAACTTAGAACTCTACTACATATAATGTCTCCAAGGGATATGGCTCTGTTCACCTCCTTGTTTGGACGGATGCACAACTCTATTAAATCCAGCAACTAAAAGGAAATAAGGGAGGCCATTCTCTGGTTTAGTGATACTGGTAAAAATGGCATGGGAATAAAGGTAGCAGATATAAGAAACCTAAAATCCTAAAGTTTTACAAGACGCTGCCCCACCCTATTGCTTAGCCTATATTGGAACCCATGAGTTATTGGAGACAAAGAGTTTATAAACAAGGTTGAACGTGATTGTTGAGTATCAACTTGAGAACGGATCTGCTGGTATCGCACTCTGTGTGGACTTGAACAGTATGCACTTTGACAGAAGGAAGCACATGCAGATGGTTGAACCTGTGCAAACTAAATTAGCAGAAAAAGGGGTATAAAATGGATGAATTTAGTAAAGTGGAAGGAGATATTCCGACTAGCACAACATGGTTGAGTGGGGCTGTGAGGACCGCCCTAGATTACGTGTTCATAGACAGGACTTTCATGGAAATATAGAACTTTGTGGTTAAACACACCTCGTGTAGTGATCACTCCATGTTAGAGATCAGGTGGGGAAAAATGATAGAGACTGTGAATGAAATATATGAGCATCATTTAAGAGTGACAAATGGGAGAATTTTTTTAGACATGTGAGGGTGGGGAAGTTTGTTATTGAATAATAAATTTAGCCAAGGAACGTTTCATAATCCGGAGATCCATCCCAGCAAAATTAATGATTATCCACTGGCAGTAATTGAATTTTTTTAAATCAGAAATAAAGGGAGAAAGCCGAAATGTTGAGCCAGACAAGTCTATGAGGCAGAGGAATCAGAAAAAAAGAAGAGATGTAAAAGGGATGTGAAAGTACAACTCTTTCATTTAGGAGGTAAAATAAGTAAGCAAATAAAGAAAGGTAGACACGAGTTTACGAACTGGCTCTGGACATGTAAGCCTAGAATGTTACAGAATACCGCTGAGGGTATGTTAAGTGCAAAAGGAGTACGGCTGACATCTGGCAACTTCTGAATAATATAAATATAGCTCAACAGGCATCACAGACAAACCCGATTGCAGAAGAACTACGGTTTGAACATTTTGAGACATTGCTCATTGGTAATAAAGCGAAAGGGGTGTATAGAGAAATCCAATCTGGGGTACACTGGTTCCCTAGGATTATGAAACCTTGGTTGAATTGATACAAAAATCTAGTAAATCAAGGGCTCTGAGACAGTATGTCATGTTAGACGTGGTACTAAAGGTAGCACTGGAGCAATGGGGTAAATTCCTATGCATGTTGTTCAATCAGGTAGAGAAAAACTGCAATGTCCTGGCTTCATGGAAGTCAGTTATCATAGTTCCAATATTCTCGAAGGGTGATAGGGTGGATCCAAAAAATGACCACCCTATCACCCTCTTAGATGTGCCGGGCAAGATCTTTGGGGAACTGGTGCTGAGGTTCCTGATTAACTGGATTGATCGTAGAAAAATACATCAGTCAGGGTTTCCATAGGTACAAGTTTGTATACATTCATTCTAAGTATTTTCAAAGCATGAGGCCATGGAATCATACACAAGTGTTCCTAGCTTTTATCATTTTAATAAGGCCTTGATCATGTGTTATTATGGAACAAGTTGAAGAAATGTGGCTGTCCTAAAACATCATAACAGTGATTAAAGACTTATACCCAGAATCCACTTTGTAAGTGAGGCTGAACAAAGAGGGGAAGTTATCTAAAGAAATAGAAACGGCAAGGGTCTCAAACAGGGCTGTCCCCTGGTCCCAGCTGTTTTAAATCTATGTATTTCAGACCTGGGAGACATCATGGATGGGCACAATCATTTCGCCCTAGACTGGAGGGTGTGGCGTTTGGTAGGATGCTATATACCGACAATCTAATGCTTATAGATCAGACACCTGTGGGATTACAGTGCCAGTTATGTTGTGTTAAATGATCTCATAGTAAATACTAAGAAAACCAACATACTGGTTTTACATTCTACCTGTAATAAAAGGAGGACTGCATACCAGTGATATCTGAAGCTGAAAGTCATGCAGAATGTAGAAAACGTTGTGTATTTGGGAATGTCTGTCAATTCAAGTGTAATAGGCACACCGAAGACAATGACTTAAAAGTTAAATTTACATATTTAGCGGCACCGGGATGGATCTTAATGGGACGATATGGGAGATATTCATTACTGCCAGTGATACATTTTTATAGACAAAAAGTAGTGGCAATACTTGCACACAGTGGTGAAAGTTCATCTTGTCTTCCAAATAAGATTTGGCCTTACCTGGAGGGGGCCTTTTGGAGAAAAGTGTTATTTCTGCTGAACGGAGTTCCCATCCAGGTAATTAAACGAGAGTTGTCCCTTCTATCACTCTACAAAATAACATGTTGGAAAACTGTAGCACTTTTATTAAAATTCTTGTTGGATTGGCAGGTGTCCATGTTCCAAATTATAAGAAAGTCTTTGATAAAAAAAAAAAAAAAGAAAGGATATTGGTAGAATGGAAACATGCATGGGTAGAGATATTGAATAAACTTGACATGACAGAAGAGACTAGGTAAACAATACTGAAGCAGTTCAAAGAAAACTGTGGAGGACGGATTTGGACTCAAGATGAAGCTAATTCGAAAAACTGTTACAATTGGCACATGAAGTAAGAGCATTGAATATGATCCCCAGATATTTGATGAAATATCCAAGCCCTTTTTATAGGAAAATGTTTAAGATTGTGTTTTAATTTGTACTTAACAAAAGAAGTGCTGACGGCACGTAAAACAAAAGCCTATAGGCACACAAACTGTAAGTGTAATAAAAGGCAGGGAGTAAAAGAGACTCCCAAACATATACTGCTATTTTACATAAGTTTAACAGAGAAGCAGACTTTCTACTTAGAAAGAATTGTAAATAAAGGAAGGAGTCTGTCAGTCGATGAATTGTGGATAGTTCTTTTAACTAGAGAAATTGTATCTTTTGTCGTAGCATCAATTAACATTTCAGAAGACATTTTTATGATAACTTGATTATTAGAGATTAAGATGAATTTGAAAAGTGTCAGGATTGTGGTGTTTAATGACAGCCAGAATGACATGAACTGAAATGCCAAGTTAGACCTCTGCTGCGAGATATATTGCATCCTATGGCAATGTATATTAAAAAATGTGACACTAAAAACCTTAACACAGCAAAAGGGCCAGGTGAACAGAAAGATGTGTCTTGCTGAAATAACACAATGAACAGTGAATCAGAGAATAGATGTGTCTTGCTGAAATAGCACAATGAACAGTATATCATAGAAAATGTGTTTCTTTCTGCAGTGACACAAGGAACATTGTAACATGGGAAAGGCACATCACTATGTTGATTGAGAGACAAAAGCCACCTTTTTCAGTGAAACTGCCATACACCAAAAGGCAGTGTACTATGAAAACTGAGAGCACAAAGTAGGATTCGCTTGTCAAATACAAAATGATGTTAATATCTTTCATATCATGCGAATAAGGACCACTTTTCATAAATCAGAATGCATTTGGGAATGACCAAACCTAACAGCAGCCGTTCACTTACATTTTGCCACATTAATTTGCTGTGTGCAAATCAAGGAACTGAAACTGCAATGTTCAGAAGTTTGTGCATTTTACAATTGGCAGTGAATACATGGGGAAAAGTTTTTCAGTTGCCATCATATTATAAGGAAGGCTTTATGGCCAACAAATGATATTGGGACAAGTAAAAGTACAGAATTCTAGTCAGTGGGCTGCTCACTTTCACATGGAGATGCAACACAAATTTCCCCCATTGTCAATATGTGTGGCTCTGTTGTCTCAGAAAGCTTGTTTATTTAAAGGACAAATGGCCTAGCCAGAGCATGACAGGAATGTATTGAGGGTCTGTGTAAACAGAGGCTGCAATTAAGTGAAGATGAATTCTGAAAAATACCCCAAATAGAAGAAATGTTGTGGGCTAAGTCTTGGGTACAATGGGAGATAGCCTGACCGTAATAGTGTCATTGAGGTTAAGAGACCACCTGGGCCGAGAGATAATATTTTTTCAGCCTGATGTAGCTCGGCATTGGTCTTCACAATGAATAGTTGATCATTTTATTGCAGACTATATCAACATTTAGCCAGGGTATGGAGATGCTCTGGTCACATGCTTGCAGAGAAATGAATATAACGTGTTTACATGTTCCCATTAGTTTAAATGGACTATCATAATAGTTCATCATTTTCAGCAATGATAGACTCCATTCATGTGTCATTTGAAAGCTAGTAACAAACTTGGTATTTCAATGTAAATTTGATCCCCATGTGATTTTTGCAGCAGAGGCGGCTCCTTTGGGGATCCTCATTCATACAGACTTTCCAAGTAAGTTGTCAGTCGATATTATTTTATCTACTACTCCCCAGCTTATGTAGGTTTAGACCACCCATTTAGAATCTTGTTTCACCTAATTTTTTAGGACCAACTTTCTTGGTGCTTTTGAACCACTAGGCGATTTTCCACTTGAGGCAGCCATTTGGAGCACCCCACTAGGAAGATTTTCTTTCTCTTAAACATAGCCGCGGTCCACATCAAGTGATTGATGAGGTTAGCTAAAGTAAGTTAACCCTAACACGCTATATGTGATTTGAATCACCATTTTTTTCTCTTGTAAATTAACCTTATTTGTTTCAACTACTTTGTTTGACAGACAGACATAATCCGGGTGATTAAGAGTTAGTACACTACCACGAACTGCCAGCTCTCTGGACCGAATACAATTCCTTTTCTTGTCTTCTCTTTCAAGATTCCATACCCATATGGGTTAGTGTCATCATCTTTGTTCTATCTATATAGGATATATCCGTGGTTGTTTACTACTCTCTTGGCTGTAAGGCACTCGACTGAACTGACTACACAGACCCAATTTGGACACAGGCTTATCCTAGAACTATCACTAGGCTATTGAGTCTTTATAACTTTTTGCTTGTACCTATAGAGATAGTGTTGATGTGTGCCTAGGAGCCAGATTGTAAACTTAAGTAGGTGTTCCCTTGCTTTGGAATAGAAGTTACTTTATTGGATATTGCTCAAATTTGACAAGATACTTGGTGACATTCAGATATGAATATTTATGATTATATTTCTACAATGTTTAAATGAATCAGCATACAATGAATGTATTTCTAAGATGTACATATTTCTCCATTTATTTATAGAATACGTTTGGAACTATGTCAATGCTCCTGAAGAAGAGTGTATTCTCGAAACGTGTTGGGCCAACTTGCATACAATACATTTTGTGTTCTCTGTGACAAAAAAAACTTTTGTGATATGAACGTTCAATTTTATTCCAAAAACGTTTGTATTGGTCCTATGACTTCAACTTGATGTTTGTACACAAAATATTATGTTTAAACTTTCTTGAACTGTCTGACTGTGTGGATCTATTTTTGCACTTAACAATCACACATTACTCCTACAAATTACTGATCTGTTTTTGCACTCACATACTTGTCATTGCATGGAGTCATCAATTATTCACCCATCTCATCAGATATCAAGGCCCCGATTCATGGATTCCATTGCATGGTTATTAGGGACTTTCCGCACCAAACCGCACATGAAACCCCATTTGTGGAATCGACTGAACAGGGAAAATCGGTATTCATCTGGGCTTTCATGCGGGACTGGCACGTCCCAGCATGCAGTTCATCGCATTGCGCGAGACACCATGCAGAGTGTGGGCGTGGCCTGTGCCTAGACCAAAGTAGGGGGCGGAACATGTAGAATGAGGAAGAACAGGGATCATTTTGGGAGTTCTGATGGACGGCCCGTGCAAGGCAGTCGCACGCCCACATCTGCACAGGTAAAATCATATTCATGGATCTGACAGTGCAACCTCATGTCAGGGAAATGGCCATGCATAGCTCTCGATTAAACCACCACCAGAAGGCAGGCATACACACACTTACGCATAGGCATCATTGCACAGAGGTAAGACTGCATGTTGGATTTAGGTGTGCATGCATGCAGTAGGGGGTTCTAATAGAAGTTAAGGGTGCGCGTAAGCAGTGTAGTGGGGTGTAGGAACAGTTTATGGGGGTTTGCACACATTTGCCTGGGAAATTACAACTTTTACGCTACATGCGACACATGATGTGAGTGCTGGGTACAGTTCATTTGGAGCCTTCGCAGTGTCACCGGTGTGCTGGCTTGTTTGCAGGGAACCCCACGCAGGATTACAGGGGTGCATGAGTTTGCGCCCGAGGACCCCGCACATGTAGGTATTAGTGGTTGTTTGCGCTTTGTGGGGGGCGTGTCGGGGGCGTTGCGGCCACGACTTGCATATAGGCTTACTTTGTAGGAATAATTCCATGAATACGCAGAGTGTGCAGAACACAGTATGAACGCAGGCTCGCCCAAAGTCATTCTCGGGATGCAGGCTTTGCCGAATCTATGCACACATTTCCATGAATCAAGCCCAAATCTTGCACACCATTAAACATGCCAGATAGTTGCTCTATCACACAACAATCCTGGCCTCCATTGGCAAGTGCAATATTCAGAGTCTCTGGAGTGCTGCACTAGAAGGATTTCCCCCTCCCTCGGGCTGCATACTGTGCCATCAATGCCCTGCCGTGGATGCAGTACCATTACATAGTGGTGGCTAATACCGCCTGGGCTCCGACAGATTATGGGCCTCATTACATGGATGGCGGAGAACCAATGGCGCTATTAGCGCCATGGTTCATGCCGGTAAAATACCGGCACCGCCATGGCGGAAAGGGGAATTACTGCCCCATTCCAAGGTTGGCGGGGCGGTAATTCCCCCTTCCACCATTGCCCTTCCCCAATCCCATTTTTGCCCCATAGGGCATAATGGGAATGGGGCAGGCGCTAATTACGGTACCGCAAATTGCGGTACCGTAATTAGCTCCCTGGGTCCCTTTGCGGGTTGGTTTTTAACGCCTGCAAAAAGCAGGCGTTAAATCCCCCAACCCGCAAAGGGACCTCGTAGTAAGGCGGTAAGGATTTACCGTACCTGTATTTTACCGGTAAATCCTTACCGCCATCCGTGTAATGAGGCCCTCTGTCTTGACTATTTTCTAGACGCTTACTTTGAATTGAATGAGAGCTAAGGGTTGCTGCTAATATCCCCTTTTCTCATTTGCACAAATAAGGGGGCATTTCTGCTTATTTTAATGCACATCTGAGTTCATAAATGGGATGCACATTAACGTGTGCAGAAAACAAACATTCTCCTGCAGCTCTATGGAACTGACAAAGGAGAAGTGCAATGCAATTCAGGATAATTTCTGGCCAGTTCACAGATTTATTTTAAGTGTGGAACAGCTGTAGCATTAACAATCGCTGTCCAACCTGCATTACTTTCCCTAAAACTAGGACAGAAATGCTTTTTTCTTTATGTACAATGTTCACAATTGCAGGCTTTAAGAGCCAATCATGATGCAATCCACTACCTGCATTCACATGAGTGCAGATTGTGCCTTACATGCCATCGACAGTAATGTCTGCAATGGGAATGCACAGTGTATCATTTCTGCTGTAGCACAGCCCTCTGGAAATGTGCAGACCACCTTTGGAAATAAGTTGACCGGTGCATTTCAAAAGTAATGCAAATACAAATTGCATCCTCTGTAAATTTTGTATTTGCATTATTTTTGTGACATCAGAGAAATGTCATGGAGTGGGCAACATATGTTGCCATTTACATGATGTTGGGTCCCCTGCATGTAATTTCCATCATTTACAAAGCAGAGTGTTATTGTGACCAGTAGATCAAGTTAAAATTGCCTTTACTCTTTCCTTTTTGGGTTTTCTAATCGATTCCAATTGATTTCAACCTGTCATTTAGCAGGTGCAAAAGCAAGGAGTTTTCCATACAAATCAAATGTTTTAACATGCATACCATTGTATGCAAGACAGAGGAGGAAAGCAAAGCAGAGATGCAAACTTCACTTTGGCCCCTTCCTATGTCTTGGAAAGTCACAAACATGAAAATATTACATGGAGGCATGAACGCGTCACATCTCGCTTTTACGCATCCATTTAACACACTGCCCTAGTGAAAATAACCCCTGAAGTGTATTTTTTTTTCATTTCTAAACTTTTTGTCAGCTACTAACAAACGGTTAATGTTCTGTATTACAGAAACCGCCAAGTGCAAGCCATGAGTCGTTTACACAGAACTTCGGGCCTATTCTGTTTTTCTTCTTTGCTTTGCACATGTGCTGACAAAAAAGGGGCTGACCTATTTAACCGAATGTTTACTGCAACATTTCATTAGTATCACTTGTCATGAGCTTAACCTGAATCTTTCAAATGAGTCTCATAAACGTTCAGCCGAAACGGACTTACTCGAAAACAGTGATAATTCTGGTGATTCAAGATTCAGGCAAAACGTATTCTCTCGGCTTGCTTTTAACCTTCATTCCAGGGTGTTTTACATTCATATATTCTTGTATTTAATTGTATAATTTATTTTAGCACAAACAATGTTCTGTGATGTGCCAGTGCACTGTTCAAGTACAGGTATCAGAGGTCTTGGATTTTGTAAATATATCAGGTATATTACAATACAATGTCAACAAACTTTGTCAGAGTCCTTTGCCCAGTTTACATAGACATACACATATTTTTCAGACAGTACCTTTCAACAGATAATGTTTATTCTTCTAATTTCCCTGTGACCACGCAGGCTTCGTGGTGCAGCAGGCTTTGTGGTGGAGTGCTCTTGCTTTAAGAAATAGTCCTCTGGGACGGGTTACATATTTTTAAGCAGTACACACTGCTAGATCCCTAAGGATCAGATGAATCAGAGTAAAACATACATTTGCATGCATAATCTAGGTCATAAATCACATATAGATTCAGGAAAATGAGCAGCATGAATTCCAAGAACCAAATGACAATTTCAAGACAGCAATGATGCCCTTGTTACATTACAAAGAGATATAATGAACTGCTCTCGCTTGGTGGGATACATCCTGTAAGGAAAAA
Organism: Ambystoma mexicanum; assembly: GCF_040938575.1. Taxonomy (NCBI): domain Eukaryota; kingdom Metazoa; phylum Chordata; class Amphibia; order Caudata; family Ambystomatidae; genus Ambystoma; species Ambystoma mexicanum. The sequence continues at coordinate 656,538,185 of NC_090932.1, read as the reverse complement.
GATGTATGAATCATGCCGCTCCAGCATTTCTTACCTAGAATTCATGGTTTTACTTTCAAGACAAGAATGAGCAGAAAATGGTATTATAAATGCACTGCTTAAGAGAGTTTTGCCGTCACTGCAAGGACAATGGCTGACATGGCTTTACAAAACAGTACGTTCAGCGTTGACTATGGCTGTCAGCGTAGTTCATGAACTGGGACAAAGGAAAATAATGTTGGCAGTAGTCCAGCAATACTTACTTGTTTTAATCGCCAGTTTTAGGGAGCTGGTGCAATCACTGACCCGACTGGCAAATTTGCTGCCAGAGTTACTTATCAATCAATATTTTACCTCAAGTGTTTTGAATTAAGTGGTTTATGCAGCTTGAAAGGCATTTGCAAGTTCAGAGTTTTATAAAGTATTATTCAGCCTGGATATGTGGACTAGATGGCAAAGCACTGAGTAGGCTGCCATAGCACACTAGTTCACAACACCGTCTAGGAGAAAAGAAGAGGAGGAGCTGCAGAAATTCATGCTGTCTGCAAAAAGACCATTCTGTGACTAGAATGATTTGATGGGAAGACCCACAAGAGTTTGAAACATGGGAGAATGTCGAACCTGAGTTGGCAGTGTGGCTCTTAACCAAGCAGCTACCCGATGTGTAGCAGTTGTGAAAAGTTGCAAAGTCGCTCAAGTCATTGGATCCCTATAGCCCGGGATCGGAATGCATGCCCTGTGTTTTGTACACCCTCTTTCAGTGATTGCTCTCTTGCCCATACCATTCTTGTAATGGTACATGGTAAGCTTGCATTTGAGATGGTCAAACAGCCATTGCTCTGTGTCATTGCGGGAGAGATGTAGTGAGATTGTGAGCAGATACTAACATTGCATCATGTGCTGTGTGTGATTTTGCATATATGTATTACTATCGGGTATTGAGGGTAAATTTAAGGGGCTAGGTTACAGGCTTCAGACCCTAATAACAATATTAGCATTGTAGCGAGCTAACATTCCAGCACGTACAAAAATGAAAAGCATTGGTGGTGATGGTTAGTTTTAGAAAATAAAAGCAGAAATGTAAAAGATGAACATCTTGTTTGCAAGGTAAGATGCTGTGCACCGTGAAACAAACAGTTGAGGCCTTGGTAAATGAACATGTTTATTGTTCATGAAGGAGTTTAGGAAGAGTAAGAAATGTGTGGCATTCCAAAAAGAATGTTGCTGGGGTTGCCAAGAATTAGGGGAAGTGAGCTAAACCAAAAGGGCGTGAACTGGGTGCTAAAAATGGCTGGAAGATTCTCGAACACTACGCCACGTGATGAAGTTAGGATTGACACATTAAATAGGCTGATGATTACAGGGTTTGTGGCAGGTGAGATCACCAAATAGGAGAGACACATTTTACAATCCATATTTCATATACCAGAAAGGACTGCATTGTGGAGAATAGATATATCTGGCTGTGAGAGGCAAAGATGGGCTTCTTGCTGGGTTTTTGACTGGGTTTGTGGCTGGTCTTTGGATTGCTGAAACTTTAAAACTGGGCTGGTCTTTAACAGATTCTGTTTTCTAGCAATGCCTGAGGTTTTTGTTTCCTGAATTCTGAAAGAGATTTGGGGTTTACCATAAAAAACAGCTCCAAGGGCCTCCGAGGGGAGTGAGCAATGGCTTTTGCCACTTCTATTTGCATTGAATGAGCAAACTGGGTCGGCACGCTTGCTGTGCTGCTCCGAGCACAATCGAGACCAAGGCCTTGAAAGTGGCTGAGAGCTGTCTCCGAGCTTACAATATCTCTGTGTAGCTGGCAGCACAATAGAGTTCGGAGCAGTCCTGGGATCCTGTCAGCTGAAAGGAGGTGCTGCTGATGAGTGGAGCCCATGTTGCAGGCAGACCGGGCGGGCTGGGTTCATAAAATTAACAAGTGACGTAGAGTGAGTTTTAAGGGACAAAATTAGCTGGGACTCACTTGCAGGGTAATCTGTCAAAGTGTAAAACTGACCCAAAAGGCATAACTCCCTTTATTTCTAAGGTACACAGGAATAAAGGGAGTTGTCTGAATCTCAATTAGTTATGGGAGCTGTTCTGGTATGCAGGAGAGTACCTAATATCTAATCCCATACTAACTCAATATTAGACAAGGGTGGGAGCATATCACCAATGTGCTGGGTTCAGTTTGGTTTGCACTCATTGTAATGAATGTCAGTTAGGGTTATTCAAGAGCCAAAACAAAACTGGTAGTGTGGAATTGTATGTTTTATTCTTCCCTTTCTCCCAAACCTTGCACTGATAAACATTATGTTTTGCTTGTTCTTACACATCACCAATGCAAAAATCGGAAATGTGTATCTTTTCTTGCTATGAGGTTTAAACCTTTTCATATAAAGATTACAATGGTGAGCATGTGTGGTGGTTTTATTGTCTCTAGAGACTGTTCAATTTATGGTACCCAGTGTTACAAATGTCTGGCACAGTACTAAGACTGCTCATGTCTAACCAAGAGCTCATGATATGTTAACATTTTAAAGACGGGAGGAGTCAGTTTCTACCCTACATACTTGGTGCATTGGCCGGGTAAACAAGTTGGTTAAGCAGATTGAACAGACTTGATGAGTTATAATTGTCATTCTGTGATGTGCTGAGCACATGCGCTGGGTGCATAGTGTCTGTTAGTACCGGAAGATATTGAGTGATTTATACATTGTGTTTTTGTGGTAGGCAATATGTCACAGGTCCATGTTTCAGATTTATGTGACTATGCTGAGACAATATTTTTTGCTCAGGTAACTGGATGTCAGAGTCTATTACTGTCTGGTGGGAGTGCTTGTTGTCCTAAATTGCCAGGGAGGCAGCCAATCAGCTATTTAAAGAAGGTACTGTGTTGCATTCATGCCTGTCAAAACCTTTTGAGTGCGATGATAGAAAGACACAGCAGGATTGCATAATACACTTAAGGGGCAAGACCCTTTTCATTCTACAAAGGCTGATTGACATTAAGAACAGAGATGATCAAATCTTGGCAGAGGTGCAAGTTTAACTGACAGAGGTAAGTGGAGAAAAATGAGTCAGGTAGAGGGGGCTTCAAATGAGGAAATTTCACAGCACAGATTTGACAGATCAGTTGTTGCAAGTGCAGGCAGATCCACAGTATTGTAAATGGTTACAAGATGAGCTGGAGATTAAAACAAAGCAGGTGGGTGATAGCTATGTGTTCTCCAGAAGGAGAAATACAATAAGTGCAGACAGAGACTCAACTTTAAAATGAACCAATTCTTTACATAGAGACCATATGAGGTGCACTCAGGAAATTCAGTGCTTAGAGAGTGATCTCTCCCAGGTAATGTCAGAACATGACCAAAGTAGTCAGGCAATTCTCAGTTATATTATTATTATGTTTATTATTGTATCTATTGAGGATGGACATAGCTTAGAGAAGCAACAGAGCACTTTACAGAGGTATACACCAATACAGATACATAACAGAGAACTTTACAGAGGTGCACAACATTACAGATGCATGTCAGAGTGCTTTTCAGTGATAACAACAGAACAGATATACAGAGGGGTAGGATACGGAGAGGGACAGAGGAGAGGTACAGCTGTACTGGGTGGAGGGCAGGAAAGGGGTGAGCGGCATCTAGCGAGTCAGGTGGTGCAAGGGGCATCATGATGGCCTAGGTGTTGAGGAGGAGATACTCCTTGAGGAGGTGGCTCTTAAGAATTATAGGACACAGACATCTGAGATATAAGTGGTAATTGAAGATTTGCAGCAAAAATAAAAAAATGCAGCACTGAGACAGAATATTGTGCATGCAAAGCAAAGTGAATTACACGTAGTGCAGTGAATGAAGGCATGCCAGACTTCAGTCTGGGAGCCGTGCCAGTTGAAGCATGTGTATTAAGAAGTGGCCGGCTGCCAGCGTTTGAAGGGGTAGGCTGTGAAGTGGTGAATGAGAGGCCTGTTTGTAGACAGTATCATTGTACTGGGGGGAAGAGGAAAGTTCAAGTTCAAGGGACTCAATTCCCCTACTAAACGATTGCTTGTTGTGAGAGAATTCAAGAGGGCGAACCTAGATGTGCTCTTCTTGCAAGAAACTAAGTATTCAAGAGATGACGAGCGGAGGGTCATCTTCTCAAGGGTGGGATCTAAATACTGGAGCTAGGGCCCCCTACGAAAGCGGGGGTGGGTATACTATTGAGAAAGGGACTTAACCTTGAGGTCACCAAGACATGGTACGACGTGGAGGGAAGGGGAATCAAATTGGTTGGCAGACTGCACAACACTACCCTCACACTCACGACACTTTATGCCCCTAATATGGCTCTACCCTGATTCCTCCAATATGTGATTCCAAAAATCATGCTCGAAGCTGAGGGATAGATCATTCTAGGTGGGGACTTTAACATATGGGCAGATCCTACCCTTGACAGGCAGGCTGGTAACCCCAGAGCATCTGCCCGACCGATCGTGGTCGAACGGAGGTAATCGAGATGATACAGTTGTATGGACTACAAAATATCTGGAGACTCTCAACCTACACCTTCTACTCAGCACCATCATTCCACCTTCACTAGAATCAATTACATTTGCATGACTGCAGGACTATGTGAGGCCACAGTTCCCTCCGAGGTTGTACTGATTTCATGGTCTGATCATGATATGGTCACTGCGATATGAATCTTCTTGCATTACTGCATAGAAACACATTGTGGCATTGCAACAAAAACACTTTGGAAAGATACTGTTTTCCGTGAGCATATGGCAGAGGAGATTACTGAATACTTCAAAGCAAATGACAAAGGGGAGGTATCTAAGAACACGGTGTGGGAGGCAGGGAAAGAAACATGGCGAGGCTTTCTAATTAAGGAGGGGGCGGATAAGAAAAGAGAGGACGCTGATAGAGAACAAATTAGATGCAAAATCACGCTACTAGATGTTGCTGCAGACCCCTGGGGGTGAAAGGACAGAGAGGAATTCTGAGGCTCTACAGAAAGGGAGGAACTCCGACAGCTGGAGGAAGGGGTGGTCATGCGCAAATTACGGTTTCTGAAACAGAAACATTACGAAAAGGGCAATAAGGCTGATGTACTCCTCGCAGCCAGATTGCGAGGACACAGAGCGGAAAGATGGGCATCCAGGGGAACAGTGCCCACCAACCAGGGAAACCAAGGGGCATTCCAGAGATCTTTGCTGACTTCTACGAGAATCTTTATAGATCTGAAATGACACGGGGAGCAGCAGAGATAAATCAATATATTGACAGTATAAACATGCCAACCCTCTCACGAGAGAAGGTGGAAACACTAGAGTCCCCAATAACATCGGACAAAGTTGAAAATGCATCTCCCTATGGGTAAAGCTCCCAGAAATTATGGATACACAGCAGGGTTTTATAATACCTTTCTGCCATCCCTCCTCCCTTTAATGGTTGACCTGTTGAATGACATCTTGCAAACAGGGAAAGTGCCAGATTCATTCTCACAAACATTGATCTCAGTGATCCCCAAGGCTGATAGCAATCCCAAGCCTTGCAGATCTTAACATCCCATCTCCCTTCTAAACATCGATGCAGAGATCTATACTCACATATTGGCTGCCACATGCCCTCCTTGATACACCCCAAACAGGTGGGCTTCATTATAGGTATGCAGGGAGCTCACACGATCCGCAAGACCCTCCACCTGATATATGAATCCAAGAAAAGTATATCTGACCCCTCCCTGTTATCCATTGATGCCGAGAAAGAATTTGATGGGGTGGAGTGGGACTTTTTAGAAGCAGTACTACATAAGGTTGGAATAGGCCCTTCTTTCAGGAAAGGGTTGAAGGCTGTTTATACGTCCCCTCAGGCGTTGGTAATGGTTAACTCAGAATATTCGAGATAGTTCAACCTGGAAAGGGGTACGAGACAGGGTTGTGCCCTTTCAGGAATAATGTTTGCTCTCTCCCTTGAACCGCTTGCAGTAGTGCTTAGATCCGACCCCCAGGTTGACGGCATTAGGGTAGATGGAAAGGAATATCAAATAGCCCACTACGCTGATGATCTCTTACGCCATATAATTAGTCCCATGGCATCAATACCTAGAGCCATACACCTAATAGAAACCTACGGGACGCTCTCTGGCTTTAAGATCAACAGATTTAAATTGATCCTATACCCACTGCAGACATTAACTCCCGATAAGTCTGTCGGATTCTCTCAGGTTGGCCTACAAATGGGGGGACCCACCCTGCATAATCTAAGTAAAAACTTAACAAGGAACATGGAAGATATGTACGATGCTAACTTTCCACACATCCTCACCTCATTCCATGCAGATCTGGCGAAATGGTGGACGCGCACAATCTCGTGGATGGGCCGGCTTAACGCAATCAAAATGGTGTGTCTTCCCTGATTCCGGTACCCATTCCAGGTCCTTCCTTTGAGACTACCGGAGGCATTCTTCAGAGAAGTGAAGGGCGCCATCCTCAAATTTTTGTGGCAAGGGAAGAAAGCGAGGATATCATATCACATACTCACTATCCCCAAAGACAAGGGAGGTGTAGGTCTCCCTGATCTGAAGTTGACACAATTAAGAGTGCTGATTCCCCATTTGAGAGGGAGGAGGGATCAGCAGTGGTTTCTTCTTGACAATTATAACCTGGCCCGTGCCACTGTTTCGGAATGGCTATGGGCTCCCAGGCTGAAACTCCTGCGCAGACTTTGAGACCACCCCATTCTTGGTACAATATGTGATATATGGAGAGAAGGGGCAGACATGAATGGAATCACCACATGGCCCTGCCCTCTAATTCACATATGGGCTCCAGGGGTCCGTGAGATGATACCTGACTACGCTCAATATCAATCATGGTACAGCATGGGCTTGGAAAGGGTGGCACAGCTGTGGCGAAACAGGGCTTTTCTCATGATCCCAGACTTCGAAGAAGCACTAGGAATTCACCCAATCCCGGTCTTCCTTTACCTTAGGCTTCAGGGTGTTTTCTCTAGAAATAAATGGCAAACAAAAGTAAAAAGTGATCACACGCCTTTTGAGAAGCTACTAGACACAATGACTGAAAACAAGGGAATGATCTCAAACATGAACAGGGCATAATTACTCGATGGGACGAGATCCACCATCAAACTCAAACAAAAAGGGGACGAGACCTTGGCAGGGAACTTGATAACGCCATATGGGTAAGGATCTGTAAAGAAGCCGCACAGGTCTCGATCACAGCTCAATATAAGATACATGCTATCAAGTTGCTCAACTTGTGGCAATATGACCCATACAGGCTCTCAAAATTGTTTCAGACGACAAGCCCTTCATGCTGGCACTTGTGCTGGGAACAAGCTACTTACTGGCACATGTGGTGGGGCTGTCCCAGGGTGCAATTGTTCTGGTCTGCAGTGCTGGGTTGGATTAAACATGTAGACGGGATATCGCGGACGATCACACCCTTGTTGATACTGTTTGGTTTGGAAGAAACTGACAACGGTATGGTCAGAGTGAAAGGAATATTAGCGCCCCTACTCCTAGCCACACGAGCCTGTTTAGTGATCAAGTAGAAAGCAGACCCACTCCCCACCAAGAAAGAATGGATAAGAGTCTCCACAAACATATACACCATGGAAAAGATCACTGAAGCAATCTATGGAAAAGCTACCCAGAACTAAACATTGTTGGTCGATTTTGCAACTGAATACGCCCCGAACTCTAGATGGGGTGCATCATAAAGGCCCCTAATGGGAGGCCTACCGAAAGACAGTGATATACCAACAGAAGGGGAGGCTAATCCAGAAACCTGCAGACTAAACTATCACCGTAACCAGGGTATCCTGTTACAATGTGTTTCTGCTCTCTCTCCTGCTACTGAATGGTTAATCTATGGAAGTGAACTTAGCATAGCATAATTACGATAACATGACAGAAAGTGAATTGAAACGATAGATCTCTGTCCTGGGGGGTGGAGGGTGGGGGGGATGGGAACTGTTGGAAGGTTCTAAATGTTTACCATTTTTTTCAGGCAAGGCATATGATGGAAATACATCCTTAGACAAATTTGAAAAAAAAAGAAACAGGCGTTTGAGAGTTGATGTAAATTGCGATATTAGCTAGATTGAATTCTAAAGTTCTTTCTTTCATGTACTACATAAAGAAAATGGCTGCCCAGTTAGCTAGTGAATGTACTAACGAAAGAAGCATACATTGCATTTTGGACTAGGTCATGAGGGTATGGCAGGTTATATCTCACATTGACAATAAAGGCAAAGAGCCAAATCATCAAACCAAGGAGGCAGTGACCTACCCCACAGTTGCTGAAATCAGATCTTTACAAAAGAATATGATTTTGGAGACAGGGAACTCAAGGGGTAGTGGGAAACAGAAACTAATGGAATTCCTAATGCCTGGTAGGGCTGCCCTGTCCACGGATATAACATCACTGACACCATTGATGTACCCGTCTATCAATCCCAGTGATATAAGTACCTATGTCAGTCCTTGGTACCTTGCCAATTCACCAAGAGTAGGGTATAGATTTTATACGACAGAATAAAATGATGATCAAAGTCAGTCACCCACCGGGCCATACCAAGGCCTTGGAACTCCAAACAGTTTTAACCCACCACCATGACATATGGGGATGGTAGTAAAAGGGAGGTATGTAGACAGGTTCAACACAGGAAGTCAACAAAGGGAGCATCAGTATCAGCCCAATGAAAGGCACAATGTACCATATATTCAGCACTCATATGATCAGGACACATATCAAGGGAGTTATGGGCCAAGATCCCCTACACGTTCCCCACCTCTACTGTCACAGGAATTCAGGGGAAATACAAATCAAATATGTTCACCTGAAGGTAATCAGAACAGGGAAAGACAGTTTGAATTAAATCAATATCTCGAGCAGAAAGAGATGATGGTAGGGATCAAGAGAGACTCAAGAGCTTAAAAAGAGAACTGAAGCTGCTGGCTTAGCAAGTAGTAAGGTTGTGTGCAAGCCAGGGAAATCACCAGCTAAAAGAATAACAAATCAAAATGGAGATCAGAAGAGCGAGGTTCTGCCAGGGACTAGTAAATGACTGGCATGACAAATGCCCCATTCTGGAGAACAGGCACAAAGTGACACACTATTTGGCAAAAACGTAGGAGTGTACATCAACTGTGATTTTGAAAACATAACCGGCAATGATACTAAGAATAGAGACACACCCAAAAAAGAGGTGTCATTTAATCTGGAATTAAATCAGAATATTGACACAATGAGAATAAGCAATCATCACACAGTGTCAAGGGGGCTCAAAGCACGGGGAACAAAGGAGAAAGGAGCCATGAGGGTGTGAAATAAATAAACAATTTATGTTCATTACATTGGGGAATTCATAAAATGCTAGGAAAAATTATGAGATGCTTTTACCCAGTGAATGTTATACTCTTCGGGCCCGATTCATGGAATAATCTGCGTAGAAAAAAGCGGACTTGCACACAAGACCATGTGCAATTCCCTGTTCGTCGATTCATGGAAAAGAATGCTCAGGGCTTACCTGGGACTTGTGAGGAATCCGCACCGGTCCACCACGTCACTGCGACCCGACAAACGCTGTGCACAAGACTCCAACAGAAGGGCTGGCCGAGCCTGTGGAGGCACCTAAAAAGGGGGCGGAAACACACGGAATGAGGAATAACAAGCCAAAATGTGGGTGTTACGAGGGACGTTCCACCATGAAGCAATCGCACCACCCATACGCACACAAACCAAACGTATTAATCGAATTGAACAAGGAACGTCAGCTTGCGAAAAAGCAAGCACAAATCCTGAAACTTCTACGCAATGAGATTGCAAGAGCAAATGTCAATGTGCACACTAACAAATGAATACAAAGCACACACGCTCAACAAACACACTGATACAGCCATGATGAATGCACCACTTGTTGCAGAAATCATCCAGGGACACCGCAGGAGGAGGAGGAGGAGGATTCCCAGGTCCCCGATCTTCAACCCAAGGACCAGCCTTTTTGGGATACCTGATAACCAGGTCTATGGCAGGTGTAGGCTTTCTCCCATATCATCCTCGACCTGGTCAGGGTGTGGAAAGATGATCTTGCATCACCCACCATGTGCTCCCAAGCACTGAGCCCCTTGCACAAGGTGCTCACTGCTCTGCATTTTTTGGCCACTGGTTCATTCCAGAGGACCACCGCCATAGTAAGTTGCATCTCCCAGGCCATGCAGTCTCGCTGCTTACACCAGCTGTTGGTAATCATAACTGCATGTCCTTCTGTCCCCCGGCATATCCATATACCCAGAACAGTGGCAGAAAGGCAAGCAGTGGTCCAGGATTTTTATGGGGTGGCACACTTCCCAAAGTGTTAGGTGGCATTGATTGCACCCATGTTGCTCTGCGTCCACCTCAAGGAACAGAGCACTTCTACCACAACCAGAAACACTACATCAATGTTCAGGTTATGTGTGATGCCAAGGGCATCATCATTGAAGTGCATGCCAACCAACCTGGAAGCACACATGATAGTTACATCTTCAGGATGTCCACACTACACCGGACCCTGGAAGCTGGGAACACATGGCAACACATGGCTCATTGGTGAGTATGAATGGCCATGCACATGCATGCATGTTGCACACAGCCAATAGACACTGTTAACAAATGACAATGACAACCATTCTCACCTCTACAGGGGACCGTACCTATCCTCTGAGCACATACATGATGACACCCATATGCAACCCGAACACACCTGCTGAGGTAAGGTACAACACTGCCCAAATTGCAACTCGGGCATAGTGGAGCACACATTCGGTTGACCAAGTCACGTTTCCTCTCATGTGACCACTCTCGTGGTGTGTTGCTATATTCACCACCAGTAGTCTGCAGGATCATTGTGGCAGAATGTGTCCTGCACATTGTTGCAACACAGTGTGGGGTCCCGGTGGACATGGTGGAGGCACATCATCCACACCCACAAGCACACCACTTGCATATGGCTAGGCAAAGGGCACATGGAGAGGCTGCACGTACCAAGCGTGTGCAATCTTTTTTCACCTACAATCCTTTCCCTTTGGGGTGCACATGATCCCGCCAAATCCCAGGTGCCATTGAATGATGACAATGGACAAATCCACTGTGCCTGCAATCCCAACCTGAGAAAGTGCCTTTGGAAGTGCAAATATGTGTGGATCCCTTAGAACTAAAAAGACATTCCATTTTGTGTTTCCAAAAGAAACACATTGAAGAGGGAGGACACCACAATGCCAACCATTGAATGAAATCACCCCTTTGGCACCAAAAACATCCCATATGACTAACCTATAAAATGTGTAAGCAGCGACACATCCTGAAACATCATGTCTGAGCTGCAAGCCATACATGGCCTCAAAAAGTAACATGTCCACAAAATCCAACAAGCACAATGGCATATTGGTGCACACATGTCCTAGAATGTGCATGATGCGCACAAACATTTCCCTATGTGGGTGTAGAAAAGCAGTGCAGTAAGGATCCACATGTGACAAAATCTGACCACATTACCACAATAAACCACATCCAAAATTAAATAATTAACAAGAGGTAAATGACAATTTTGACAAAGAGGGTGACACAACATAATGGCTTCATCCACACATGCAGCAACTAACGTATCCATTGCATAACAATCAATATAATGCACATTTTACCTGTCCCCTGTGCATGCAGTTGACACTCAAATTTCATCCCATGAAAGATCCATCATTCCCTGACGGAAGGATCTGCAAACAATTAACAAAATGAAACACGGTGCAGCCAACACATCCATGGACCCAAAAACTCAAGACTCATGGCCCCCCCTCAGTGACATACAACACATGCAAACAACAACTCACAAGTCAACCATTAACATGTGTCCCAGCACACATGCAGCAACACCTGAACACTGCATGAAAATCAAACACACAAAACACACACACTGACAAACAATAACAACAACCCCCACACTGCCTGCCTCCTGAATGACATGCAGCAAATGTGCATGTTGCATATCCCCATTCCCAAGACCAGGGCACATACACAACACATGCATCAGTCAACATGCTGCATGAAAATGAAAAGACATCACATATGCAGATTATTGAGCCCCCAAAAAGGCAGGGACACCCATGGATAACTATCAATGTCATGGCAAGGCATGCCATCACCTGCGTAGTATTGTGACAGTGCCGTGAACACAGGGAACCACTGATGCAAAGCACAAGAAAGCCAGTACACAAATACTCACCTCTTGCATTCCAGGCAGGATCATGCTTGAGGCAGCAACAAACAGAGGCCAATGTCAGACTGGCAGGTTGGCCACGGAAGCAACTGCCATGGAAGACATAATCAGACAAGACACAGCTATGTGATACTGCAAGCCAGGATAAATGCATGCTAAACGTAGGATGCAAAGAAAAAGTGCAAGGTCAATGTAGTCTTCACTGTGACAGCATACAATAAGTACAGCTGTGCATTCAGTTGAATGCTGCAGTACAATGCACCCAGCTGTGTTCAACTTGAAGTTGCAAACACCATGGTGCAGCATGCATGGGACAGGAATGTGAAAACACCAACACCGCACATTGAAATGTGCTAGTTCACAACATAGCATCAAAAACATGTGCATCAATGGTTACATGGTTGTGGCTCGTAACTGGGGTTGCAGACCATAATTTGTGAACCCTAAGCAAGAGAGGCCAAATGTGCCATAGAACCAATACCCCACAAACAGTGCACATGGTCAAAGTGCAATGCGACACACACCAGCACAACCATCAACAACTGGCAAAGGTCACAAACAGCAAGCCCTTCCACCCACTTCCTACCACCCAAGAAAGGACAACACAGTTGGAACTCCCACAATTTTGAATATGAAGTCTGTGGGAAGAAAGAACACCAGGCCCAGACGTATCAACAGAACCATACCCTGTGAAACATGCACCCATGAAGTAGTACCGTTGCCCCAAAGGACAAGTCAATCCAAAGTGATCACACAAAGTGCAACACTCCTAGCCAAACAACAGACAAGCACCTGCAAATGCCCTTCACTTACCTGCACAGTGTACCCACCTGCCTTGCATACGACGCAACCCATTGGGATACGCATCCCCTAAATACAATGACATTCATAGTAACAACAGAAAGAAAATGCACATCCATGACAACACATAAATGGGTACTGAAAATATGTAGAGAGCACCCACTGCAGAAGTACCACAGGGTGGAAGAGGGTGACAGGACATAGATTGTGATGTGCCCATGAGTGCAGCGTAGCACAACAGAGAGAGAGAGAGAGAGAGTGACAGTGAGAGGCCAAGTTAAACACCCATCAAGGAGTACACTGCCTGGATGGAGATGGACAATGACGCGCACTACACCACGGGAGGTGTGGGCATAGATGCGTTGACCGAGTGAGGTAACAGTGACATTTGTACCACTTAAAAAACCATACTGGCATGGTAGCATGCAAAGCACATATTAGTTAGTTCCACATGCAGCAAACATGAAAAATGAAATTGATGCATGCTCATTGTGCAAGACAGTGCGCATGCTTACCCGCTGACTGCACCGCCATGGTGTGAACTAGCATCACCTTCACCATGAACTGTATCTTCGAATAAGTGACAGGAGAGCCAGTGCCTGGTGGAGGGCATGGGGAGCATGGATGTCAGAGAGTTTATGGATTACTGACAAAACATGGGAGAAGACATTACAACAGGCATAGTGAAGTACCATTCACACAGCACACATGTGCAAGGATACACTGAACCCATAGTTACATGCACATGCCATCCTGTGCACCACCATGCAAGCATGCATGTTGACCTCACTATGCATGCCTGCATGTCCACCACTGCACACATCATATCCTTCAGAGGGCAACTGCACAACTCAAGGCAAAAATGAAACAAACAAAAAAAAATAAACCTGGAATGGCAACTCAAATATAACATGGCAACATGTTGGCCTGGGCTCTATAAAAGGGAAAAATAATGTCCATCATGGACCGGGGGCAGATGGGGTCCACCCATGGAGAGGGGCAGGGTGCATGTAGACCACATGGGTACGGTGGACAGGGAGGCATGTCTCTGCTGGCACCACCATCCGGCATTGAATCTGAAGGTGGAAGTGGTGCTGGAGGCTCACCACACAGTGTCTTGGCCTGGTCTTCAGTGAAAGCCACCATGTGGGAAACTGATGAATCCACCAGCAGACTGAGGGCTTTGAGGTCACTATGCACAACCTCATGGATTGCACAGAGTTCCCCCGAGATTGTCTGCCTCAATGCTAACATCTCCTGGTGGAACAGTCTTCTGCATGCTGCATGTTCCTCACGGACTGCAGCCCTGTGGGCCAACAAAGCGTCTCAGGGCTTCATTGTGCGCCCGACCCTCTGCAAGCAGGGATACCTGCAGACACTGCAGATCTGCCCGTCGGCCCCTGACATTGGCCTCCCATGCACAGCCTGTGGGAGCGACATGACCTGTGGTTCACAGCTGTTGTTCCACCTGTGTTGCTGAGGGGATCATGGAAGTGGCCACCCTATCCATGCCCTCAGCCAAACTCTCAAAGGCAGTACCCTGTCAGTGTGCGGAACGCAACATCTGCTGCTCCCACTCTGTCTGCCCAGCATGCACACATCCCCCACTTGAGCTGGGCCCATGCTTGCCTGATCCACGGGATCATGGCCCTTGCTATGATGCCCCTGTCCCTGGCTGCAGGACTGAAACACTCCCTTGGACATCTGTCCCAGGACCAGAAACCAATACATGGGAGCGTGGCCTTGCAGTCATAACCACCACAGATGGGCGTGCCTCCACTGACTGGCCTTGTGAAGGCACCTGACCCCCTGCAGACTCACAGGCCCACATTGCTCCACCCATTGATGCACTCACCACCACCTGGATTAAGGACTGCTCTTCTGGTTCAGCTTCGGTGCCAGTTGAGGCCAAAGAGTCAGAAGTGTCTGCAGCAAGGCTCAGTATGGTCTATAGCACCAGTGGGTTCTCACGGCCTTCCACGTCACGTTCTCCACTGATTGTCTCAAGGACCAGATTCTTCCTCATTCTCTTCCTCCTCCTCCTCTGCATCTGGTGCCCACTCACCTGCACATGGAAAGAAAAAGACATGTGGAGTCATGTGCAATGTGTCTACAGTGAACATGTGTATCACATTGCTGTCATGTTACAAAATGCAGGGTATGTCACCATAAGATATACACCATCCACACCCTATGGACAACAAGCTATCTGAGCATGGCATATGTAGACTGGCAACACAATTCCATTATCAGTGCCATGCTGCCAGTGGGCACATTGCCAACCAACAGGGTTAAGTAGCACATTATGGCCGCACTTCACCGCAAACTGTTGACTAATATCAGTGAAATGGGCATGGACATGTGGCTCTGTGATGTACAATTACATCACATGGCAACAGGCAGGCATACATACATATCCACACTTAAATCTGCATCCATTGCATGCCATACCAGTGTTGTCTTGGTACAGAGACTGTACACAATTGAACATGCCGTAAATCTGGGAAATAGGAAATAGTACCATCTGATGTATGGTTGTATTAGTACCACCGAGGCAAGGTGCGTTGGAGAGAGTAAGTCAATGGAGTTGTAGATAGGAACAAGGTACAGTGACCCACAAGAGGGAGAGGGACATGGACCCATGAAGTGAGGGCCGAGTGTGGTAGGGTGACAGGGAGCAGGCCTCACAATGATTTGCCTCCAGGGTCATTGCCATTGGGGCAGCAGGGCTATGCACAGTCTTGACATATGCACACTCACTCAGGGCATGCCGTAAGGTGTGTTCGGTGTCATCTTGGATGTTCTATATAGCATGGCAGCACAAATGTACATGTGTGAAAAAAAGATTCCTTACCCTGCATGGCTAGAAGTATAACTAGGATTTCGGATACATGCGCATGTTGAGCAGAGCAGAGTCACTCAAATCAAGGATGCAGCAAACAACTATGTATGCTGTGGCATCATGTTGCAGATGTTGGGAGTATGCTAGTGGGGGATGAGTACTTTCACACAAATATGTCCAACTGACACATGGTTTGCATCCACTCTTGTGTACACTGGACAGGAGTCAGTACACCACATGACATGGTTCACCCTCGCCAGTCATTCCAGTGTAGCGAGATGTGCAACACAATCAAATATCTTCCTGATGCATTAATGCATGTACTCTGGATGCACAATGTAGGTCACTCACCAGATGTGTCCTCATTATTTTCCAGGCCTCCCACGCCTTGTACCTGCTCCAGTAGAATGAATTGGCTCATAGTCTCTTCATGCTCTGTCAGCTCCTCCTCCTCCACCTACTCCTCCTCCTCTGGTGAGCCACTCCCGTTGTCAGAGCAGAGGCGAGGTTGGCACCCAACTTGGACTTGGTGCGATGGATGAGATCACTCCAGTGCTTCACTACCTGTGCAGCAGTGCGCTTCTCGAACCCTAAGGCGTTGATCTCATCTGTGACATGCTGCCAGTGCACCATACGCTGAGCTGGTGTATGTGTGCTTCCCGGATGCTGGTACTTGTCACGGTGGTGAATGGTCATGTAGCCATGTGTATCTTGAGTTCTTCATCATGGAAGTTCTTCTTCCACAATGTGCCTGTGTCCTGTGCCGTGTCATTGGCTTCAGCCTGTACCTGCTGTGCAGGCTTTGCCTTCTTGCCACGAGGTGTTGGTGCCACCCCTGTGTGGCTGGAACCACTCTGGGGTCCAGATGCCGGACCACAAGTGGCGTGGGGCTGAGGCAGCTGCATCCACAACACATCCCTTCCCCTTTCAACCTGGGGCAGCTGCTTCTGAAGCATGTCCCTTACCCTTTCAAGCTGGAGTAGCTGCTTCCGCAGCATGTCCCGGAACCCTTCAGGCTGGGACAACTGCTTCCGCAGCACGTCCCGGAACCCTTCAGGCTGGGACAGCTGCTTCTGCAACATGTTGCCGAACCCTTTGGGCTGGGCCAGTTGCTTCCACAGTACGTGCCTGACCCCGGCCATGTCTGTCCCCTTTCCCTCTTCGGGCCTTTCCACTCATGTTTCTGGTGTAATGGAAATATGGAAGGCACACCAAGTAATTGTCCTGAGCACTTTGAGCGAGGGGGAAGTCTACGTGATAGAAGTCATATTTCTGTGGTCCAGCAAGGCTCAAATGTACCACCGGTGTGCAAAATAAGGTATGTGTAATGCACAGGCACTCCCAAAATAAAAAATAAATGTGTATGTGATACCAGGATACCTTCTGAAATAAGAAAAATGTGGTACGCGATATGCAGTGGCACCCAGCAACACAAAAATTTAGTATGCAAAACCCGGAAAGCTACCAGAAAGTTAATAATAGTGGTATGTGAAACACAGGGGCAACAGGAGTTGAAATAAATGCATATGCCACTCACCGTTAGCCTCGCCAAAAATCAAAAGTAGATGTACGTATGTGCAGACTCAAATCCCCCACCAGAATATGAAGTTTGTACGTCCCTGAAGTGAACGGATTGCGTGGCACCCCAAAATATGCAGTACTCCACTCGTCCCTCTCCTCCCCTTCGCATGCACGCAGAGTAGGCTTATATAAGTACTAATGTATCCCCGAATATGGCATGCTAAACGCCTGCATGCAGCTCATCTCACCTAAGTTACGTGCTGAGGGCCATTCCCTTGATTTCAGGTGTCCACGCTTTTCTCATTTTTTTACACACAACGTCACTTCACCCTGTTCACGGCTGCCATCATTGCGAGACACGGAAGACCCATGCTCCTTCCTCTGTGCCATTTTACCCACCTCCACCTGCCCTGTGCTGCCTCCACCTTTGCTATCTGCTCTTACCTGTACAGTGTGTGTGTGTGTGTGTGTGTGTGTGTGTATCTGCTGCCCACCTGCACTGCGTTTGGAGTGCCTGCTGTCCAGGCATTGCCTATGAACCTGTCTTCAGCCCTGTGACCACCTCAGCTGCTTCATTGGACTCCGACTGTCCCATTCCACCAGCAACGCTCCACAGCCTAGCTCCAGGACCACCTTGCCCACCCACACCTGCCTCAGGGGATGCAATGTTTGCACCTTCATCCTCAGATCAGAACACCAACCCCTTGGCAGCGAGGCAGAGGGCTGTCAACTTCCGCACAAGGAAAGTTGACATCCTGCTGGCAAAGGTCCTGGAGTATTATAATGCCCTCTTCAACCCTGTGATGCAACACAGCAAGGAAGGACATCAGCAGATCTGGAACAGGATCACAGATACCATCAACGCAGAGGGGGTGGCAGTCCACTTCTTCAAGACAGTGCACAAGCACTGGGAGGATCTTAAATCCAGGACCCATCGCAAGGCCATGCGATTCATCCAGGCCGGTGTTACCATGGAGGGGCAGAGTGTGTGCAGGTGCCAGATGTCGGGGAACAACCTGCTAATTACGCCAAAGTCTGGAGTGGACAGATGAGTAGCCATGTAGTGCGCTGCTGTATAGTGCATGTGTGTTGTGCATTTACCAGCATGTTGGCAGTGACCCCCTTAGGCTTGCAGCAAGTATGCTTCAGAGACGGATGTCTGCATTCATGCCCCAGACATTGCTCTCCATGTGTGCATTGAGACATCTTTGGATTTTAAATGTGCTCTTACTTGCATTGTGTGTTGTAGTGCTGGCTTGCAGACCATGCACATGCAATGTTACTTCTGTCTGAGAAGTGCCAGGATGGCAAATCTGCCAGTAGAGGTGGGGTTGCCCATGTCATCTGCATGCATGATGCTCATGTGTATTTGGCCAAAATGGAAATGTTTGACTGTGCATCACTCACGCCTGGATGCAACACGTGCATTTGGATGTTTGGCTTAGTCACATTGAGGCATTGCAGTTTACAGTACTCTGATGTGATTGGTCATGGCACTACTTGGGCCCTCTGAGTTGATGTGTGTGCATCCCCTATGTATGTGCTTGTTGCTACGGCATGCTCACATGTGTGTGTGCACTTGCTGCATGTGTGTATGGCATATGCGATAGATTGGTTGTGACAGTGGCATGTAGTTTTATGTGATTGTGTGGAGTGATGGCCATACAGACATGGATGTGGATTGCATGTGTGTGGGTGTGGACGTTTATGATTGTTAGCTTGACAAAGCAAAAACAAAGACAGGATGGCTGGAAGGTTTAGAATTAATCTTAACCTCTGGCATTGCTCTGGGCAACCCTCCAGACCATCGTTCTTCACCTGCCAAGCCATTACAGAAGGGGAAAGACCATATGCAAATCAGACTTGGTCCCACCCCAAAAGAGGCAGTCCAGCCAGAACTGCTAGATCACATCCCTTCTGTACAAGACTACAAGCATCCCCAAACTTGTTTCAGCCTTGTTGGGCCTCATCAGTGAGGAGTAACTTGGGTCTCTTGTCCAGAAGGCACAGGACCCATGTCTGGGCATACCCGTCCCACTCGGGGTGACAAAGCAAAAACAAAAAGAGGTGATGGCTGGAAGGTTTAAAATGAATCCTAACCTCTGGCATTGCTCTGGGCAACCCTCCAGACCATCATCCTTCACCTGCCAAGCCATTACAGAAGGGGAAAGACCAAATCAGACTTGGTCAAATCCCATAAGGGGCAGTCCAGCCCACACTGCTAGGTCACCAATAGTGGCAGTACCTGACTGATTTGCATATGGCTGGATCGAGCTAGAAGACGTGGTGCAGAAGGTTGCTCAGGGCAATGCCAGTGGGTCAGATTCATTCAAAACCTTCACCCATCCCTTTTGTGTTCCCTTGACAAGTCATGTTCCTGTGAATGTTGGTGATGCCACGCTGGCTTTGATGCAGTACACTGATGTTGCTGTTCTGTCTCTCCTTTTCCACAGTTGCATCTGATGAAGAGAGCAGAAGCAGTGCTGTGGAGCAGGGATGCAGTGATGCCTCCACCAGGCAGAGGTACAGGCCACAGCGACACAACCATGACAACACATCTTCGGGGAGCGATGTGGCTGGGGCACCGCCAGTGACATCAGGACCGGCTGCTGGGGGTAAGTCCAAGCAGGTGAAGGTGGGACTGGAGTCCTCAGCAGCGGTTTGGCCAGGTGATGCCACACAGGGGACATCCATGGCAGAAGATGCCCCATAGTCATCCAGGTGTATTTATTTAAATTTATATAGCGTGCCACTCACCCATAGGTCTCAGGGTGCAACTAAAAGAGACAAATGCAAAAGATGTGAACTGGAGCTCCCAGCCCTTTAATATGAGGTAGCAATACCCTTGAGATGGATGGGGATGCAGAAATTATTCAAACATCCATAATCAAAATGACTCGGGTAGTTGGCATAATGATAACTGTTTTAATATCAATTATCTAAAACAGGGAGTACAACGGACATCAACGTATGTTGCAGCGTAAGGACTCTCAATGCATCTTTAAAAAAGCATTCTTTTATAGCAAAAAATGTTCATTGATAACCTCAACCTACATATTTACTATCGTCATCCAACATCCTATGTGGCAAACTACAAAAACCTAGTGGCTATTTTGATAGAGTCTAATAAAATATCTAAGTATGCAATCCATACTCGTCTAAGGCAGTGAAAGAAAATTATTTGTTTCTTAACAGCAGGTGGGGAAACTAAGCCCTCCCCATAAACAGGTCACTATGAACGTCACTAAATACACAATGTCCTATTGGCTATACAAACTATAGGCCCCTGATCATGCAGTCCCCTACCATTGGTTGGCACTCTAACCACCGTCAGTACTTTCCCTCCTATGATAGCAGCACGCAGGCTGAGCTTCCAGGTGCTGATGAGCTAGTCTTAATCATAGCTTCCCACCAATTAGCATATTCATCCATCATCACCTCAGTGGTCTGCTGTCAATTAGGACTTTGAACTTGTTCTTGGGAGTGTTCTTTGCTCTGGAGAATTTAGAGGAGTGAAGGCACGCTCTGCCCTCATGCGTAGGTGTGACCATCATGTTCATCTAACTTCATCAATCCACGTGACTGAAGACCACAAAATTGAGTTTCAAGTGTATTAAAATATGATTTTCTAATAGACCTCTGATATCTTCCTTGTTTTGTTCATGCCTACTGAACAGGAGTTTCATTCTTTCACATAATTTTTATCCAATGTATGTTCACCCCAGCCTGATACGGCCTTGGCTTCTGGGCTCATCCAGACTTGCCTTTCTGAGATTCACTTTGTAATTCACATGTTTCCTAACTGCGACACACTGGAATAGAGGCCTTCCTTCTTTAGCCCAGCTAGGATTTAGTTCATAGTGGAAACATCCAATCTTTACTCACTTATGAATATATGTATATGTTGGCACATGTCGCAATCTATTTACTATAAAGCTAGCCTCAAGAATACTTTGTCTGCTTGCGTTTCTTTTGCATCTGTACATGTGTAAAATGACTTCTCTTCATCATGTCTGCAGCATAAGTTTCTTCATCTTGATCCCAAGATGCTACTTATCTTCGATACTTTCTTGATGCATTATAGAATAGCTGCATACTCTAGTCTCTGCATCTCTTCTATATACATCAGCTCGTCTGCGTATGACATCAACATTTGTCTTCGCCATTCATTTGCTCTGCTTCTTCCGGGATTTCATTCAAATGGCCATGAAACTTTCTTGTATGCAGGTATGGTTTTCTCAATGGGAACCTTGTTCCAGGATTCTCTTTGGTATCGGTATTTTCACTGGTACCGCACATGTCTCACACTCTGGTTCCCAACATATAGACAAGACGGGCGAGGTGATTGAAGTGGGGGTACTCAGCTCCTTCTCCACATTTCACCCTCATCGACCACTCTCCCATCATCCTTCATATCTAGACATCCTTGTCTGAAGAAATGCTTTTTTGGGATCCATATCTTTATGACTCCCTTCAGGCATCCAGCTGATTTCACATGCTTATCATTGTTCAAAGTCATGAGCATGAACTGTCCACTTGGACTGCAATAGATCCATCTTCCCACATATTTCTTGGGGTTCTTTGGATACAGAAACATTGTTCCCTCAGGTGCATGGATACTGGCCTTCACAAAGTCTCTGATTTCTTCATCCGTCAAGTCTCTGGTCTTCCATCCTGACTCAACATCGATCACGATTTTCATCCGTAAAGCTTTCTTTGCTGTCCTCTTGCATTGTGACAGTATTATCCTGATCACACAGAATCCGAGTAACACCAGATACTGTCAGGGCTCCTAGGAACTTGAACATATCTGCCATCCATTGTGGAAGCCAAGAAAAGAGTGATCCAAACCAGCTGGCATCAGCAATGCCCTCTACTTTGTATATCACCTGGACGTGTAGCTTCGTGAACATCTCTATGGCCTCTGTCAAGGTGCCATTCTCATTGTCATGAGAAGGTATGAATGTACAACATGATTCTCAAATTTTTGCATAAAACACCTCCATCCACAGCTGTGATCATGTCCAAGACGTATCTGTTCTGAAGAGTCATCAGTCTTATGGCTCTCATCTGTTCTCTGATAGCATTAAATCCCTTTATGGTTGTGTTGAATGTCTGCAGCAATTCCCATCTGGTAATCTGCAGCCATTTTGTATTTGCTCCAACCTGGATTCTTGGCATAAAGATCAATGTGAATACTGACGAAGTCTGGCTGAACAGTCTGTGCTTCTATTGACTTGGCAGATAAATAGTTTTCCCTCTTCATTCAATTAATCAGCTCTACAGATCTCTTCCTCCTCAGGTGTGCATCTGATTTTGGGAAACTGTCAATATTCACATAACATTTTGGAATCACCAACACTGGAACATGAACATTCACTAGTGAGCATCGTCCTCTCCAATCTTTGGGTAGCTTCATATATGCTCTGGATCCACAAGCACAATATTGATCCATGATCGCTGCTGTTCCAAGTTTCATTCCTGGTACGTCAAAGATTCGACCACAGTTTTGATTTTCTCCAACATTTCTTGTGCCATTATTTCTGAAGTACAGCTTTGCACTCTCCAAAGGCACTATCTGCAAGGGTCCTCCTCTATCTTTGAACCAGGTCTGTAGCTTAGAAAGTCTTGGCCATAGTGGTTTACATCCATTCTGCACTATGTCAATGGCTGGCTGTTAACAACCAATGACCACCCAGGCTCTGTAGATAACCACTCCTTCTTCACATCCATCAGGTGATAGCACTGATCTCCAAATCTGCATTTGGCCTCTGTTTTTCCATCTATGAATTTCTTCTGCAGATTTTTGTGGACTTTGAAGTCTTTTATTTACTTCCCATCTGATTCCAGCTCCTTTCACTCCAGGTCTTTGTCATAATCTGATCACATGATTCTTTCTATGCACCCTATTTCTTGTCTGTGTGTCCTGAATGTAGTCATCTTCATCTGGATGTGTCAATTCAGTTGCCCATTTGAGATAGGCATCTCGGTCCATGGTGAACTTACCCATGGTGCGGCAAAGTGCTATGTGGGTTAGATAATGTTCTGTCTAGATGTCTATTTTAATGGCTATGAAGATCTTTGACTTCCCCATGCTATAAGGCAGGCTTGCACAGACAAAGCATTCCTCCTTTGAGGCCCTTCTTCCCACTTCTTTCATATGCTGATACCAGATGTTGTTCCCTAAGTGGGCTGTACTATCCAGGTAATCCTTCAGCTCATGATCATCCTTCTCAGCACTTCTCTGAGGTCTAGTTCTTTTCTTATGAGCTTCTCTAACCATCTCATGCAATATGTCAGCATAATTTCTTCTTAGTGGACCAATCATAGAAACATTTGTCAGTGGACTGGGTGTTTTTACATGTACTATCTGTGTAGGAGAAAGCTCCAGAAGTTTCATCCTATCCATGTACTCTTTAGGCATAAAAATATGTCACATAATCTCCATACGTGATCTCCTAAAAGGTAACCCAGGTTTACTTATCACAGGACCAGGTGCTGATGTGTGTGTCCCTAGGGTAGGAATAATCACATAAGGTCTCGTTTGCCTTGCAGTTTATTTATTTATTTATTTATTTATTTATTTATTTATTTATTTATTTATTCACATTTGTTGAGCACACAGCACCCCGAGGGCACCGTGGCACTTGTTACAGTGGGTGATCATGGCTTAGTTACATACAGAAAATGATTATTTCTTAGTTACATACAAAAAGACAGACAAACATTTCTAAGACTACATGGTATGCTAGTAGCGGAAATATATAGATAATGCGTGTAGATGGTTAGTTGAAGAGTGGAGGCAGAGACGATAGCACTGACTTGCTTATCCATAGACAGTGTGGTATCAATGTGGCCTCCTAGAACTTTAATAGAAGATAAGATTGGGATGACACAGGTGTTGATACAGAAGTTCGAGTAGAGCAGGTCGAGAGTAGCTAGTGTAGACTTTTGACCAAGAATGAGGATTTATGTCTTGTCCCTGTTGAGGCAGAGACCTTTGGTGGCCATCCAAGCTTGGATGGTGGAGTAGATTTGCTGTAAAGTAGTAGTGTCTTGGTGATAGATCCTTGTCAGAGGAAGGAGCACCTGGGTATCATCCGCATATTTTGTATATGTGATCCCAAGTGCATCCAGTTTATCAAAGAGTGGCTTAGTAAAACGATTGCAAAGGGTGGATGCAGTACAGGATCCCTGAGGGACACCACAGTGAATGATATTGGGCTCTGCATTTGCAATATCAGAGAACACTTTAATCGCTCTACCTTCGAGGAAGGAAGTGACCCAGGTCACTGCTTGATTGGAGAAGTATGCAGCATGCGTGAGATGGTTGGTGAGGGTGTTGTGATCAACCAAATCGAACACGGCTGAGAGGTCTAAGAGGAGGAGGAGGGCAGGCTTGCCATTGTCGAGGATATGAGTGATTTGGTTCTTTAAGTCTAGTAAGGCGGTTCCAGCACCGTGCCCTATGCGAAAGCCTGACTGTCTCTTTCCTAAGAGAGTTAGTTTCAAGGTACAGTTGGATCTGCCTGTGGGCGGCCTTATCTAGAATTTCAAGGAGAAATGGGATGGTTGTAATGGATCGATAGTTAATAGGTTGAGTGGGGTCTATCGTAGGTTTTTTAAGAGCGGGCGCACCCAAGCCTCTTTAAGGCCGTCAGGGACTGAGCCTGTCTTGAATGAAGCGTTGATGAAGGTGGTAAGGAGAGGAGCGAGAGGATCTGTACATTCCTTAATGATTTTGGGGGCCATATATCGCCTTTGCATTGTGATGGTTTGAGATGTTTGAGGATTTCTATGACATCTGATTCTGTGACTTCAGTAAATTTGAATTTGGCAGTGTTGCTGTTTTTGGAATTAGGCTGGGTCTGGGTGGGGTGGTTCTGCAGTGCCTTGTAGTGTTCTGAGATTTTCCTTTGGCGAAGGTCTATTTTTTTTAGCATAGCCGATTGTATACTGGTGCACCATGCTACATCTTTAACGATCTCGTCGGTCCAGATAAGAGGAATTGTAAGCTCTTTAGAGATAGTGAAGAGTTCTTTTGTTTGGGAGTTAGCCTCTGTGATACGATGATTGTAGGCTTCGAATTTAGCCTTGAAGATGGAGTCTTTGGGGGTCATTACGACCCAGGCGTTAACCATGGCGCTACTAGCGCCATGGTTGACGCCGGTATTTTAACGATTGCACCATGGTGGATGGCGGAATTACCGCCCCATTCCAAGGTTGGCGGGGCGGTAATTCCCCATTCACCATTGGCCCTTCCCCATTCCCATTTTTGCCCCCATAGGGCTCAATGGGAATGGGGAAGGCGATAATTACGGTACGCAAATTGCAGTACCGTAATTACCTCCACGGTCCCTTTGCGGGTCCAATCCTTAACGGCTGGTCAAGACCAGCCGTTAAGGTAGGGACCCACAAAGGGACCTCGTAATTAGGCGGTAAGGGGTTAACAGCGCCGCAACCTTTTACGGCACCGTTAACCCCTTACCGCCTGGGTCGTAATGAGGCCCTTTTATTTTTTTGCAAGGCTTTGACATTTTCTTTAGTAGTGTCACAGGGGTTGGACTGCCACGTTTTAAGCGCTTGACGCTTGCCTTTGTGCAGATTCTGGAGCTCATCTGTGAACCAGGAATTGGAGTAGAAAGATTTTTTATCTTTTTTTATTTTCTAATGCTGCAACAGTGTTAATTGCATGGGTAAGGGTGTCTTTGAAAATCTCAGCTAAGATGTTAGCGTCTGGTGAGAATGGTGCTGCTAAGCATGGAAGGTCAAGAAAGGCACGGATGTTATCCGCAGTGAGTTTTTTTGCACTTCTAGCTAATGTAGCAGGTGCAGTTGTAGTAGTTTTGGTGCATGGAGATAATGGGATAGTGAATTGTAGGTAGTTGTGGTCTGTCCATGGGAGGACCTTGTTAGAAACGATGGCTGAATCACAATTATGGTCTATCACCCAGTCTAGGATGCGGCCTTTGGAGTGATTTTCCATGAGAAGCCTAGGTTGAGGAGGTCCTTGGTGAGAGAGGTGGCGGTTTTATCATTCTGGTCGTTGAATCCCAAGTTGATGTCGCCTAGGAGCAGTGTTTTTGGTAGTTTTTTTAATATTTTCTCCAAAGAGGTGGATGATTTGACCTTGGAAGTTGGTGGTAGGGCCCAGGGGTCGATAAATGACATGAATGTTTATAGTGTCTTTCGGGGAAAGTGATAATTTGGCTGATAGGATGTCTACCTTGTCTTCCCCTTGGTGAGGTATGGGTCTAATATATATGGTTTCTTTGAAGATTAGAGCACCCCCCCCTACCGTTTTGGATAGCCTGTGTTGTTTTAGGATTGAGTAGCCTACAGGTAGGGTTAACGTAATGGTGGGGCCGGAAGCCTCATGAAGCCATGTTTCCGTGATGGCTATTATATCTAGGTCCTGACTAGTGATTAAATCATTGACTTCTAGCGCATGAGTATTAAGTGAGCGTACATTGAGTAGGGCGCATTTGAGGTGCAAAGGCTGATGGTTCTTTTTTTGTGGGGGTGGGGCGCCTGTTATAGGTGAGGAGGTATGCTGTTTGGTAGTGTTGAGGCTGGGCATTAAGTGGATCGGCTTAGTATTGGTGAGTTTGCAGGCAGTTAAGTTGTGGTGACTGGTGTTTGTTGTGTGAGTGGGTGAACCCAAATGGGTGTTTGTGTGCTACCTGCGTGAGAATGGCAGAGATGTTCAAGGGGTGAGTGCGTGTTCTGAGTCTGTGCAGTCTGAGCCGACGGTTAGCTGCGTGTGTGACTCCATGTGTGATGTGGTGAGTGGGGAGTGTGGATGTATGCATGATGTCCATTGTGTGGGAAATGGCAGGCTCTAACATGTGATGAATGAGTATGCTCTTAACGGTGAGCACAGTGCCTAGTGTACATAGGTAAAGTGGCACAGTGTACATGCTGATGTAGGGGTGACAATACAATTAATAGTTAAGCTATATAGAGCTATACTAGGTGTTAGATGTCTAGTATGATGAAGCTAGCTGGTGACGAATCTAGCAGTATGAGACCGTATCTGACTGCACTGGTCGAGAGAACTATATGGGACCGTAATGTATGCAATTAGAAATACATGCGGTAGTAACTATGTGAGTGAGGCTAGTTATAGACATAAATGACTGTGATGGGTAAGCTCAAACATTTCCTATATATGTGTAGAAGTTAGCACAGCTTTGAATAGCATTTGTTTAGTACACAGTAGTTAAAAAAGCATATATTTGTTACATGCAGCAGCGTTTGCCACATCAGTACCCTTCTCTTGTACAGGAGGGTATACAGGAGTCTTTGCTTCACTTATGTCTACATAGTAAGCAGTTTGTCATGTAAGTGAAAGCAATAACACTATGAACAAGATACAAGAGTAAATGACACATAAGTAGGACCTCTTGCAGCAATAGCTTTTTGCACATCGTGGACGTCACTCATGATCTGCCATGACAACATTGCTATTGATGCTGTCCATTTTACTTTTAAGGAAGGAAAAATAAAGTTTAATCGGGCAACATCATGTACAACTTTTGGATGCTGCTGAGTCAGCTCCAAAAGTTCCTCGATCAGCTTCAGCTGGCTAGGAGATGATGAATACAAATTCCCAATGAACACCATGAATTGGCCTTTGACCCGGAGACATGAAGATCCTCTGTCAGCATGAAACAAAGTTCCTTAATCAGTAGACCTTTGGATCTTCTTCCTTAAAAATCTCATTCAGTTCTTAATGTTCTCGCAGTGTACCCATTCACTTGTATTATGAGGTCTCTCAATATTCTATAGAGCACTGCATTGTTCCTCCGGTCTCTCAGGAACATTCGGACGTCGGTTTGCCTCCCAACAAGATGCGGGCACTCCTCAATCAGGTACTAGAATACTAAGCTGACCAGTCTATGGGTATTATCCAATGACAGGGTCATTTATGTTCTCACCAATGAACTCAGGAAGCAGAAGAATTTGCTCAATGATAGCTGCAAGCAATCTCCTCACAATTGGACCACTTTTAGGATCTCGCAGGAACAAATGAATGCTAGTAGTTCTTCCCACAAGTGCAGGGTAAGCGTGCAATATGAACGGAAAAACTGCAAGAACAATCCTTGAAACATTGTCATTAGGCACCACCATGGGCACTTCCGAACAGGAACTCAGTGAGAAAGGAATCAGGGAACTGCTCCCCCTTCCAGTCATCGAAAAGGAACTCCAGATCTGGCATATCTTTGTTCTTCACTCAAGGCTTAAGCATGCTTCAGTCCAATGTCAACAAGCTCCTGTGGCTGAAGAACAAATAAACTTCACTTAACTCCTTTTTAATGACTAAAAAGAGTGTCCCGAAAAAAGTCACAGTCCAATAAACTCTTTATCTTTATTCTACAGCTTCTGCATCCTTCTTCCTCGTCATAGACCTAGTCTGCATGTGCTGTGGTTCCTCCCCGATCCTTATTTCCGATGGGGGTTAGGGTGAAGGGGGTTCTCCAGTATAGATCTTCACGTCACATCACCAAGGTCTATCCAAGCGGGTTTGCCTTGCACCTTGACTGCATATGGTATAAACGTCCTCCACTATGAAGGGGATGTTAAAACGTGGCTCATGCCACCTTCTAGTGAAGTTTCGGATTAGGATCGAATCTCTGGGAACATGTTTGGGAAGACATAGCGCTTTAACTCCGTTTGCAGCAGCATCTCCTTCTATGTTCCGAGTTGCCCCACACCACTTCCGCTTGAGCTGATCTGAAATGACAGCGATACTTGAAGTCATGCATGTAAGATAATCACGTAGCTCCTTTCCTAACAATTCTGCTGTCGGCTGGGCATCATTTCTAACCCTAGCTGGAGGCGTGAGAGGTGTCCTCACTTGTCTCCCCGTCACTATTGACCCTTGCATGGAGCAGGAGCTCCCTTCCCCACTGCTGGAGCAGTGCGCCAGCTTGTGAAGGTGAAGCAGGAGCTTCCCTTCAGCAAGGTAAGCCCCGAGCTTATTTCTGCCCGAGACCGCCAACCACATCTTCAGCAACGCTATTATTCAACACAAGCGTGGCTTAGCACACCAACGCCGTGCTTACTCTCATCCAGCTGTGTAAAGCAGCTGAAATTAGCAATCAAGCAAATTCTTTCTCGTGCACCCAGACGAATGCACACGGGGGCGACCACTCCAAGATGGCCACCCAGCCCCCTGGTCCTCATTCCTGATTTCCACTTCCAGCTTGCCTGGCCCTGAACCCCTCTGATTGGCTCTTACAGAATTCAAATATCCAATCCGGAGCCGGGAGGCGTGAGCCGGCATCCGGAACGAAGGCAGGAGGAACAAAGGCTACTTCCTCTTAGCCTGTCCTTGCCTCTTGCCAGAACCCCTGCAGCGCCGGACTTGAATTCAAGTTAGAAACCTAAGGTACTGTCTGACTACACGCCATATTACTACCTCATAATACAGCCACTCTCAGTGGCCATATTTCCCGGCTGCTATTCAAGTATATGGACTATCAATAATATATACCGCTACATGTCACTATGCCTCTGACTACTAGATTGTATACTGCTGATTATTTACGCAATGTCTGCCTATGTGAGCCTGCTAATTTAAATTGCTGCCCATACTGTGACATCTGAAATTACTTATAGCCAAATAGCACCGAGTTTTGTTACATTCTGTCAGATATTACTGCATTTAGCCAGCTAATAGCATAATTTTAGCCTATCTGCACCCTGACTTACGAATTGCACCTAGCCCATTAACTGGACCCAACCTATCTATGTCTTGATATCTGATATTGCGCACAGCCTGATAGTCGCATCTAGCCTGCCTGTACTTAGCCATTTCAAATTGTATTCTAACTACTAAAACTGCGCCTAGCCTGATAGTCGCATCTAGCCTGCCTGTACTTAGCCATTTCAAATTGCAACTGAAATTGCACCTAACTTGCCTCTACTCAGCCACTTAGCATGTACACCCTGGCTCTCGCCTACAGGTCACACTGGCTACCACTGTATATTACCTTCTCCATCATACTAGGAGTACAATCACTTAACTTGACCACCAAAGCTAACACTTTGAGTCTCTGCGCCACGTCCTATCCCACCCATCTTACCTACCCTATCATGCTCGACACACAACAACCCAATACAGGACTTAAAATGAGCCAATATCCAGACAGTACCACTCTACAAAAGCCATGTAATACTGTAGACAGAAACCTAAGACTATGCGCTTGCCTGTCCAAATTGCATGGGCCACCAGCCAAGAAAGTTGAACTACTAAATCTCCAAAAAAGAATACAGTTACCCTTGAAGGTTACTGCAGAACCCACCAGGAAACAGTCCAAGCCCAATAGACCTATACTAAATGGCACCAAACACACAGCCAAAGTTAGTCATAACACTACCTGCCCTAACTTAGAAAGCCACAAACCTTATCTCAAAGGAGCGCTTATAAACGCCAGGTCTCTAGTCGCACACGCTACAGAGATATCAGACATCATTCTTACAGACAACCTAGACTTCCTGGCCATCTCAGAATCCTGGCAACATGATGCGGCAGGCCCTGCCCTATCATTAGCAGTCCCGGATAACTATACAATTCTACGAGCGGACAGACACACCTCCCGAGGTGGAGGCATAGCAATCATAGCTAAAATCAGCCTAGACATGAGAATTATCACAGCCACCACTATGAAATCCTGTGAATGCCTCACGGTCAAAATAGCCATCGCTAACTCCCAAACCCTAAACATCATCCTTATCTACAGACCACCAGGTCCTATCGGAACCTTCGCTGAGGACATCTCGACATCCCTGTCCATTAACCTAAAAAATACATCCCAAACAATAGTGCTAGGAGACTTTAATCTAGGTTACAATGACAATAAGGATATCCAATCTACAGCGATTGCCCTGACCCTAAAAGAGCTGGGATTCTCCCAGAAAGTTGAACTACCCACCCACAATAAAGGTTGTATCCTTGATTGGATAGCAGAACATAATTGCGAAGTAAATATTACGGATTCCGTACCTCAGATCTGGATTGACCACCACCTGCTATTATTCATAGTGACGACCAAACCTGCTACTGCCCTGTCCTCACTTGCCCCACCCTTGCCCACGAGGAACAAAAAACTCATGACAGCGGAAAATCTGATGCCCGTCATAATACCTAAATTGAACTCACTACCAGACATTATGGACCCCAATCTGTTAGTTGAACAGTATAATGAAGCTATGAACTCAGCCCTTGACCACATAGCTCCGCTCAAACTAAGAAATAGCAAACCGAAAAAACACCTCAACTCATGGTTCACGCCTCATCTAAAAAATCTCAGGCTGACCAAAAGAAAACTTGAAACTATTTGGAGACTCTCCCCATCAGTCGAAAATAAACTCCACCTTTCCAAAGCCTCCTCCCAATACAAGAAAGAAATACTATTAGCCAAACAGGAAACCTACAATACTAGAATATCTAATTCAAAATCTAGTGTCAAAGAACTGTTCAGCATTCTGAAAGAATTGGAAACTCCCGTTGTACCTCAAGAAAACTGCACTAAGGACAAAAAATGGTGCTCCAGTATACAACTTGTCTTAAAAAATAAAGTAGCTAATTTACAAACTAAAATTGCTCTCAAGAAGGCATCCCTAACGCCTCACATCCCTCAGAGCTTAGCGCCACCACCACAGCCTAATCAAGAAGCCTGATTCTGCTTTTCTAAGGTATCGACCATAGAGGTAGAAAAGGTTATCCTGGGACTTAAACCGTCTAACTGCAAAGGCGACCAATGCCCAGCACAACTTATCAAGGATGCTGCGAGAGAACTATTGCCATTTATAACCAAACTTATCAATTCCTCCTTTACCACAGGCTCAGTACCGAACAACCTAAAAGAGTCTTGGGTACTGCCACTATTTTTTTTTTAAACTTCCGTTTTTATTGGCATTTTAAATTTTACAAATAAGCAAACAAGGAAAAAGAACAGTGGATCCCCCCCGCCCCACCCCTGGATTCCCCCCCCCCTTCCCCGTGTCCAGTTCAGTGTATTCATCTTGGGAGACTCGCGGAGATGCCTCCGTCTCCCTTGTCATAGAGTTGTTGCGATGCATAACCACTACATCAGTTGGCTGGCTTCTGCCATTCCCCAGGTCCTGGGGCCCCAAGTTTGGTTGACCTTCAAAAGGGGGTCAATCCCCTCATCTCCAGGGTGGGGGGTCTCTCAACGGGTTCAGTGCACATCCCATCCCCAGGATTGCTGGACACCCGACCAGTCCGTGAGGAATGAGCTAGTTTTGTCATTTACCATAGCCGTCAATTTGTCCATCAAAAACATATTTTTGACCTTTTTCAGCCAGTCCTCCTTCGAGGGAGCCTCCGGACTTTTCCATTTTTGGGCCAAAGCCACTCTTCCAGCCCTTAACATAGTTTCCCACATCCTAGGGTATCGGTGCACCTCTGTGTCCTCTGGGGGGAGGCCCAACAGCATCGTCAGGAGATTAAGTGGTATGCGGACCTCAGTCACTTCCTCCATCCAGTCCCTCACTTGCTCCCAATATGTTTGAACCTTCGCACAGTGCCACCACATGTGGCCTCTGGTCCCTGTCTCCCCACACCCTCTCGGGCACCTTGGTGACACTCCCGGGAACATCTTGGATAATTTTGCGGGGTCTCTGTGCCATCCCTGCAGTATCTTAAAATTATGTTCCATGTGAGCGGTGAAAAGATTTCTGTGAAATGCAATTTTAAATATCCTAGCCCAATCATCCTCAGAGATTTCGGCACCTGCCAGGCCTTCCCAGAACAAGCGAAAACTCCTCCTGCCCTGAAGGTTGTACGTGTTTAGGACCCTGTACAAACTTGAAACCGCCCCCTTCCTGGAGGCCGCCAAATCGAGGAGCTTCTCAAAGGGGGTCAACTGTCTTCGCAGATTGGTGCCCCAAGATGGGTCACAGAGGATGCCCTTCAGGCGAAGGTATTCGAAGATAGATATTGAGTCACGACCCAGTGCCTCCCTGAGCTCCTCATAAGGTAAGAATTCACCGTCCCTGAACATCTGCCCCGCCCATTCCATCCCCCTATCTGACCAGATCTGGGAGTGTTTGAACCCTCTTCCTCCCAGGTTGATGGGGTGTCCCCAGAGGGATGACATTGGAGACGGCCATGTGGTGAGGTGAGCGGTCTGAGGGCCTTCCTTCCAAATGTCCCATAGGAATCCCAGGGTCGGGTGGGCCCGTAAACGCCCTGGTATTTCCCTGCGAGGCATCCACAGGAGGTCGCGGACTTTGTGGGGATGGGCGTCCATGTCCTCCAGGTAGGACCAGTACGTTCTCAGCCCCTCTTTCATGTGCTCCAGGAGGACACGCAGTTGGGCAGCACAGAAGTAGAGATGAAAGTCTGGCAGCCCAAATCCCCCCTCCTCCCTCGGTAGGGTCAGGACGGCCCTTCCAGTTCTCGGGGTTTTGCCTTGCCACACGAAGTCACGGACCCCCGATTGTAGGTCTTTGAAGTTCTGTGCCGGGACCCTGGTCGGGAGTGCTGTGAATAGGTACAGGAGTCGTGGCAGGACATTCATTTTGACGGCCGTCATTCGGCCATACCACGAGAGAATCATTTTACCCCATCTCCTCAAGTCCGCGGTGATCTCTGTAATCATGGGACCGTAGTTGGCGGAGCCCAGATTCGACATATCTCTGGGGAGGCGAACCCCCAAGTACCGTATAGCGACCTTCTCCACCTTGATCCTGTGGAACCTATTCTGGGGGTCGAGCACCGGGTCTATTATTCGCATTGGGAGCAGGACTGATTTTGCAGTATTTATTTTTAGGCCCGAGAATCGACCCAATGCTGACACCAGGGCCAGGAGGGGGGGGGAGGGAAGAACCCGGATCCACTAGGTAGGCTAAAATATCATCCGCAAACAGGGAAAGCTTGAATTCTATCTCTCCCCTTCTTATTCCCCTAATGTTCGGGTGCGCTTTGACCGCAATTGCCAGGGCTTCCATGGTGAGGACATAGATCAGGGGGGAGAGTGGACACCCCTGCCTTGTTCCTCGGGAGAGGGGGAATGACCCAGACAGTGTCCCGTTTACCTGTACCCTCGCTGTGGGGGCTCTATAGAGTGCAGTTACCCAGCTCATGATGTGGGTCCCAAAGCCCATTCTTTGAAGGAGAAGCTCCATATAGCGCCACTCGACCCGGTCGAAGGCCTTCTCCGAGTCCAGTGAGAGGACGCAAGCGTCAAGTTCCGATGATTGGGCAAAGTGGAGCAGGTCTAGGGTCTTGCGGATGTTATCCGAGCCCTGCCTTCCGCTTATGAAGCCCACCTGGTCCCCGTGAATTAACTTCGGCATTATGCCTTCCAGCCTTTTCCCCACCACCTTGGCCAGGATCTTCACATCTACATTTAACAATGATATGGGCCGATAGGAGGAGCATTCCGAGGGGTCCTTCCCCTCCTTGGGCAAGACTGCTATCACGGCTCCCATCATAGACTCGGGGAGTATGCCCCTGTCCAGCACTTCGTTAAAGACCCTCACTAAGTATGGGATCAAAGAGGACCGGAACTTTTTGTAAAAGAAAACTGTGAAGCCATCTTCCCCGGGGGAGGTTCCCACACTCATCCCAGAGATCACCTTGTCCACCTCATCCTCTGTGACCGGACCCTCTATCCCTTCTGCCATTTCTCTTGAGAGGGATGGAATCTGTATTGAGTCAAGGAAGGTGTCTATCTGGGCATCATCTCCATCATATTCTGAGGAGTAGAGAGCTGTGTAATATTGGCGGAAAGCCTCACCGATATGGGGGGAGTCGTTGCCGAGAAGCCCCTGGGCGTCCCTCACCTCCCTCACCCTTCTATTCCTCTGGACCTCCCTCAACTTCCAGGCTAGGATCTGGTCCGCCCTGTCCCCCTTCTCATAGTATTTTTGTTTAGTTAGTTGGAGACACCTTTCTGTCTTATGTAGGAGCAGGTCTTTAAGCTGTAGCCTGCATTCTTCGAGGGCGGCCACCTGTTCACCCGCTAATGGGCGCCCCGGAGAGCTCGCCGGTTGGAGGCGGGATATCCTATCTCTCAGAGCCTTCTCCTGTATCTCCCTCTCCCTTTTCTTCTGGGCCCCAAGTTTTATAAGGACCCCTCTCAGGGTAGCCTTGAAGGCGTCCCAAAGCGTGTGAGTGGCTACCTCCCCGTTGTCGTTTAGGTCAAAGAACTCTGTTATGG
Organism: Ambystoma mexicanum; assembly: GCF_040938575.1. Lineage (NCBI taxonomy): Eukaryota > Metazoa > Chordata > Amphibia > Caudata > Ambystomatidae > Ambystoma > Ambystoma mexicanum. Next base: position 656,502,588 of record NC_090932.1, on the reverse strand, counting down.
AGTCCAAGACCTCCTGAGAGAGGACCTCATCCTTTAACAGAGCGTTGTTGCACTTGCAGCGCCCTCTGCGTTCCCTGCACCACCCCATCGCTATTGTGACTTTAACTAAATCATGGTCTGACCAGGGTACAGGGTCTATTCTGTAGCCTGACACATGTGGACTGAGTGCCTCCTCTACCAGGACGTAGTCTATACGGGAGAAAGAGTTGTGTATAGCTGAATAATAGGTGAAGGAAGGGATTCCCCCTCTGGGAAGAGGAATTGTATCAGTTAGGCCCAGTTCCACGTTTACCCTCTGGAAAGATTGTGCCATAGCTTCTTCTGCAGCTCTGGGAGTAAGGGGGTCTACCCTTTTCCTATCCATAATCGGGTCGAGGACCATGTTGAAGTCCCCCCCTACCACTAGCGGGCCTCGCACGAATAGTCTGATCCTATCTCTCACCGTTTCCCAAAATAAGGCCTGTCCTTCGTTGGGGCCATATACTACAGCCAGAGTGAGGGGGGAGCCCCGTAGAGTGCCCCGGACCAACAGGTATCTTCCCTCCGGGTCTTTTAGGATATCTGCCTTCTCTAGCTACCAAGATGGCCACCCCTCTCTTTTTGGTCCTATGGGAAGCGCGAAAGACCTCCTCGATTCCCCCCCCCGCAACCGGGGCTCCTTTCCCCTTGCCCAGTGCGTTTCCTGTACAAACAGAAGGTCCAGTTTAGCCCTCCTAAACTCCCTGCAGATTAGGGATCTCTTCGATGGGGTATTCAGGCCCCGAACATTCAGGGTGCCCACCCCCAGGGCCGGCAGACCATCAGCCATTGTCTATGAATTCTATTCTAACGGATGGCTGCCTCGCAACAATTCTCCTTACTAACTCCCCATGAATTGACTTATGGACACTTTTGACATGTTTCCCCAACTGACCCCCAAACCCCTTCCCGAACAAACAACCCCCAACTTGTTTCCAGCCCCCCACCCCCTGCCCCGGCGTCCAGCCAGATAGTTCAGCCATCACTGGCGCTTTGGCCGGACCACCAGCCTGCCCCTCTCGGCCAGGCCATCGTTAACAGGCACATTATCATGAGCCCCCCCCCCTCGATCCCCTCCCCGATTTTGCTCACCCAACTTGCTTTGCGAGGGGATTCTAGTTTCCTCCTCTTCTCCTATCTTTTGCCGGGCTTCTCACCCTCAAGTAAACCCGTGCCCTCCAGGAACTCCAGAGGCCACGTTCACACTGGGACTGCCCAGCTACTGCCCCTCAGAGTCGTTCTGCTGCCCTTCTTTCCTTGGGGAGGCGTATTCATTCTCCTGAATTTCTTCGCTCCTGACTTTTTCCGTCTTTCTCTCGGCGGGCCTGGGTCTCCAGCTCCGACCCTGGCCGGCCCCCGTGGCTCCCGACGGGGCGCTGGATCAGAGACATAGTCCTGGATAGCCCCCTTAATATCTTCCTCCGAAATCAATGTCGTTCTCTGGCCCAGGTACTCGAATGTTAGGGAGAAGGGGAAGCCCCATCTGTATCGCACTCTTTTTTCCTTCAGCAACTGCGTGAGGGGGCGGCACATCCTCCGCTTGGCCAGGGTGTATGCTGAGAGGTCCTGGAAGATGGAGATCTGGGAGTTGTTGTATGTGATCTCCTGGGCCTTCCTGGAGGCCTCCAACACCCGCGTCTTCTCCAGGTAGTAATGGAACCGCACCAGAATCGACCGGGGGCCTCCTGCTCGACCTCCCGCTCTATGTACCTGATCGAATATGAGTTCAGTAGTCATCTCTTCTTCGAAGAGGAGGGCAATTATGTTACGCACCACATGGGTCAGCTCCCTCTCTGTCTCCCCCTCCGACTCCGGGACCCCAAAGATCCTGAGGTTGTTTCTCCGCTCCCTGTTCTCGAAATCGTCCATCTGTCTTGACCTCTCCTCCTCCCTTTTTTCCAGGGCAGCCAACCTCATGTTTACCTCTACTTCAAGGGTGGCCGCTGAAGATTGGTTGGATTCGACCTGAAGGAGTCTGTCCTCAACTTTGTCGACCCGGTGGTCCATTTTTTCAAACTTTTGGGCAATGTCCGCCCGCATATCTCGGATCTCTTGCAGTATGGAGGCAAATCCCTGCTCCATTGCGGCCGTGGAGGGTGCTGGGGGTTCCAGATGGGCCATTCCCTCTCCGTGGGGTGGTTCTATAACGGGGGGACCGAGTCTCGGTACCGATATTTTTGCAGGTTCTGCTGCCAGTCCATTAGGTTGGCCCCCCGGGCACACTGTCGGAAAAGTTACCTCACTTCCCAGTGGGCTCACCTCGCTGGACCGTTGGTGTCCCTCCGGCGGTGGGGCCCCTCAATCCTGCTGCGCGCCTTTATTCGGTCTTGGCGGTTGTCCCCGGGCAGGCACTCGCCCCACCAGCGTCAGGCGGGGGCCTCACTTCCCGGGCAGTCACCACAGCGCCTCCAGTGCACCTCGATTTTATTTCTAGAAGGTTGATTCCCCTCTAGAGTGGGGGGGTGCTATTGCCTCCGCTGGGTGGAATGCTGCTGTCTTTTCGTTGGGGGTCTCTCCTGGCAAGGTATGCCGTCCCCACCCCTTCCGAGCGGTCTTTCTGGTCCTTGATTGATGCCCCCCAGGCGGGCACTCGCCCCACCAGCCTCAGGTGGGGGCCCCACACCCAGGGCGGCCACCGCAGTACCTCCCGTGCACCTTGTTTGTATTTTTGCCACACGATATTCCCCCTCTGGAATGGGTGGGGGGTGCTTTTGCGTCTGCAGGGTGGTGTGCTGGTGTTGTTTCGTTGGGGTCCTCTCCTTCCCCCCCCCTCCTGGGAGCTCTAGTTGATCCTTGCAAGTTGCCCCCAGGCGGGCACACGCCCCGCCTGCCCACAGCGGGGGCCACACACCCGGGGGGGCGAAAGCGGGTCCTGCCGAGCCCCTTAGGAGCCCACTGGAGTGGGGGGAGGGGCGCGTTGTGTGGCCACAGGGCGGCGGGTCGCAGCCCCCGATGAAACGGCGGGGGCCTCTGGTGTCCTGCCCACGTCCTGCGCAGGGTCTTGCTGGCGGTGAAGGGGAGCGGGGGGGGTTCAACGGGTCCGCCCCCCCCTCCGTGTCTCGTACCTGTCAGGCCGCGGCTTCCCTTGGTGCTCCTGTTGTGGCGGGGGGGCCACCCCCGGGACCGCTCCGGGCGGGAGTCCCCTCACCCCGAGGCGTCCCGGCTCGCGCCTCCTGAAGGGGGAGGTGAAGGCCAGCGCCGATGGGTCCGCTCGCTCCTCCCCAGGCTGTGCTCGCGGCCTCCTGCGACGATCCCTCCACAGCCGCCGCGCTCGCGGAACTCCGTCGTCCGGCGGTCCCCGGACCCCGTTGCTTCGCCCCGCGGGGGGACTGGGGGGTCACCACTTCGATCGACCCGCTTGCGCTCCGTGGGGGGGTCTCGGGGCAGGCTCAGACCCCATACCGACCCGGCCTTAGGAGGAGCTCGCAAATCAGGCTGCCATTGCCTGTGCGCCCCCTGGTGGCCTCTGGTACTGCCACTATTAAAGAAACAAACCCTCGACCCTGCCATTCCCACTAACTTCAGGCCCATCACGACTGTGCCCTTTCTTCTAAAAATCCTAGATAAAGTGGCTTACATGCAAATACAAAACTTCCTAGAGTCCAACCACCTACTTGGAACCCGTCAATTTGGATTCCGCCCGCAACATGGGACTGAGACAGCTCTAATAGATCTTAAGGCCCAAATAGACGAATGCAGAGATAATGGCCAAGGAGCCCTTCTCCTCCTTCTGGACCTATCAGCGGCATTCGACTTAGTTGACCACACAGTCCTATGTAGTCACCTCGACTCTGCAGCCCACTTCTCAAAAGAGGCTATAAAAGGATCAAGTCATTTCTGAGTAACCGGACTATGAGAGTCTTCGCTCCATCAGCCTCAGCAGATCCAATCCCCATAACATGCTGTGTACCACAAGGATCTTGTGCGTCACCCACATTCTACAATGTCTTCACGAAGCCCCTCTTGATGAAATGGATCATCTGAGTATCGCCTACGCCAACTACGTAGACGATACCCAGATCCTCCTCCCGCTCTCAGGAGTTTACGCCAAGGACCTGGCCCTAGTGAACAGAATCTATAGCATTGTTCAGGCATGGATGGCCACACACGGCCTATGCCTGAACGATGATAAAACCGAGCTTATCATCCTAGGCACCCCTACCTATATTTCCAAACTCAGCCCTGATTATGCCAACTTCATTATCGATGGGAACAACATAAAAGTAGCTAACGAAGTGAAAACCCTAGGATTCTACCTAGACGCCACCATGAACTTTACCAAACAAGTTAACTCTCTAGCCTCTGCCACAGCATACACATGCAAATTTATCAGAGCGAGTAAACAATTCCTCTCTACAGACAGCTGCATTACACTTTCCAGAGCCCTGATACTCTCCAAATTGGATTATTGTAATGGACTCTACATTGGGGCAAATAAACAGACCATCCACAAAATTCAAGTCCTCCAGAACAATGCCTTGAGAGCAGCACTCAAGATGAACAGAAATGAGCATATATCCTCTATAAGAAGAGAATATAAATGGCTCTCCACCGCTGATAAAATTCAACTCAAGATCGCCTCCCTCAGCCATAAATGCCTCAATAATAAAGCTCCACCCTACCTCATGGACAGGTTATGTAAAAGAACCTCTTCCAGACCAACTAGAACAGCCAACGTAAACTGCCTCCAAGTTCCGCGCTTCCAACTCTCCACTATAGGAGGAAATAGCTTCCCTGTCAAGGCTGCGCAGTTATGGAACTCCCTCCCCCATGACATCAGAGAACCTCAGCCTTTTGCCAATTTTAGACAGAACCTAACTAGATAGCTGAGAGCCAATGACTGCTAACTACTCTGACCTGCTTGACCTGATATGTCACACTGTACATAACCGTATATTACTATCCTACGACTATGCAGGAGCATGTACCCTGCTCCCCTTGTTCCTTGACCTCTCCTTGTACATACCTGTCTACTGTAACATTGTTGATGTCTGTATTTTTTCCTACTTTCATGTACTTGCAACTCGCTGAGCATATCTGTAACTAAGCTCAGCATATCTCTGTATTGTTTTCCTACTTTCATGTACTTGTAACTAAGTTGAGCATATCCTTGTCTGCTTGCGCCCTGATGCCCCAGGGTATGACGCGCCATATAAATAATAAACTAAACAAAACTAAACTATCTCGTGTAAGATGGTGGTCTGAACCCAGTTGATTTCTCAACGCATACAATGCCAGTGGTAGATAATGCAACTATCCTTTCTTCAGGGTCAATTTTAAGTTGGCTATTCTCTCTTTAAGCAAGCTGTTGAGTCTCTCACAGACACTGTTCAGCTGTAGGTGTAACGCCGATGAAAACGTGTGCTTTATAGTAAACAACAAGCTTATTTGCTCAAAGACATGGTTAGGAAAAGGAGGGTCATTATCTGATCTTAATACTTCACATATTCCCCATCTGGTACTAGAAATTCTCGTACTAGAAATGTGTCTGCAAGGTGGCATCTGGATGTGTACACGGTCCAGCTTCAACCCACCTGGAAAAAGGGACATACCACTACAATCATGTATCTGTATCCATTACAGACTTGCAGCATGTCGACATAGTAGATATGGAAATGCTGAAAGGGACCATTCAGTCTCGGAATAACTCCTCTAATTGTGTGCAATGTGTGCCCAGCAGTAAACGTTTGACATATCATACAATTTACTACATAAAATGCAACGTGTTCTACTATATTTGGAACAAACTAATCCTCTGCAATTGTTGCGGCGAGGCTCTCTATAGTGCGCATGGTAGTGTAGCTGTTCCAACACCACCCTTAATAAGGCTACAGGCATCACAGGTTTACCTGTGCAGTCTTGTCACCACAATGCTTCAGAGGGGTTTAAAGAACACCATCTCAGCGGCGTCAACAAGTCTTTCGTCTTGGGACGCTTCACCTTGGATCTCTACCAAATGAGTCCTAGACAGGTTGTTATAACACTCAGACACACTCATCACCGCCATGTTTTCATTCACATCAGGCATATCAAAGGACATAATAACTTCTGTATATACAACACGTTTCACTTCCTCATATTCTTTTTGATTTCCATGTGAGATAAAATCTGATCTCTTAGTATGAGCTGTGCATTTAACTACTGTGATGGCTACTGAGATTTGTAGTGCCCTGATAAGCCTGTGCAATAAGGCTGTGTGCTTCACTGGAGTGCCATCCGCTCAGAGGTAGCCCCTCTTGTTTTTTATTGTTGTTTTTTGATGCAAGCATTCTTTACAACACATAAAAATCAAAACTTACATTTGCTCACATAACATTAAAATGTAAAATATCGAAGACATTTAAAAGAAAAGCAACACATACAACATAATATTTTACAATTATTTAAAAGAGACTGTCCTATGCACAACAAAACCATTAAGCTAAAGTCTTACATAAATTCTCAATAGTAAGCTGTACATTACTTCCACCGCCTCAATGTAGAATTTTTTTTTAAAGGAGCTGTAAACCAATAATTCAATACCTTCGAGAGACTGGTAATTCAGCATTAAAGTGCATGACTCATAGTAATTCTCATACAAAGACAATTTCATAATTACACCTGCGATAGTACAACAATTTTAGTTCTCCCTTCACTTACCCTCAGGCTATTATGAATAAAATAATGCACCCTTGTGCAAGAAACAGATGACATTATAGTTACACTGAAACATCATTTATGGTATTGTTGCAACTTTCCCTTCACCCAAGATTGTTTTCTAATACTTTCAAGAAATGAAACAGAGCCAGTATCATAGATTTCCTATGCCCCCACATGCATTGTGGCCATAGTGTTTCAAGCGATACACCATTGTCCAGTTTCGCATAAGTTCTTAGATATTTATTCCATGTCATGTTTAAAGAACACGCAGTGTAGTAGCAGATGTTTCAATGTTTTGGTCACAGTGTCAATTTTGCAAAATCTGCACCTATCCTCATATGGTTTCCCAGTGGTGTTTTTCCAGTATTTCATTTATACTTTAGTTGCAAATAAGTTGAATTTAAAATGCATGTACATTGTTCTTACTTTGTTACAAGGAACCTGCTTGATGTATGGGAGATAAAGCTTTTGATTATGCCGAAAATGTGCTTATTCCCCGTATGATTTATAAGTCTCAATCATATCAGATGTAATCGCCCAATCATGTTGATAAATTTCTTTTTTACAATCTGTGGGCATGTTAACATGTCCTCTGGGAGCATCACAATCGTTTCCAAGCTTTGTTTTAGTAGATTGAAAAATAGAAACAAAGATTTTGGTTTTCCATTCACTATCATAGCTGCCAGGGCCTCTTATAAGGATTTCCGAACTGGTTGTAACATTTTTGCCAAGTTTGACAATCTTCGCCATAGAAGCCTTGATGCTAAAGATGTGAGCCCTAGTTCATGAATGATAATAGGATTAGGAAGTGAGTTGGGTAGATGTAAAACCTTCTTCCAAATCATACCTTGGATGGTATTCAGAACGGAGCCAATAGATAATGTGAACAAGTCTAGGCCATATAAGATGATTGCTTCCACCTTTAAAAGGAAGAACTCGATAAGAGGAGTTAAGGAAAATTTACAAACCCTGTGATGTACCACCTTCATCTGAGCTATCAAAAGAAGAATTTTGATAGTAAATCGCTGATTGCCATTTCGCTATCGAGTCACTATTGGACAGATCATAGCCTAAATAGATCATGCCCAAGGCATGCAAAATGACAATCTGATTCATTTGCCATTTGTAAGATGTTATCTTTCTTTTGTTTGTAAAGACAAGTATGTTCGATTTCCCCGGATTTGTCGTGAGATTGTGTTGATCACAAAAAACAGAAAAATGATGCAATTTTTTTTGTAGGCCGAATGGAGTCCGTTCAAACAGGATCACGTCATTGGTGAAAGTGAGCCAATTAATTTGCAATGCCCCTAGTTTGACTGGAAAAGAGTCGGCATCCGCCCACAAATTGTCAATATCACGAGATATAGGTTAAATAGTATGGCAGCTAGATTGCACCCCTGTTTGACACCTATGTGCTTGGATATTGGGTCGGTTAAGAGCCCGGATTGATTGATTCAAACCCTGTAATGTGTGTTGGTGTGCAATAAAGCAATCAGAGCAATGATATGGGGTGGAATCTGAACGGATTGCATTTTTCCCCATAAAATTCCCCTAATGACACTATCAAATTCTGAGGAAAGATCTAATAGTGCCATAAAGATCAATTCATTGTCTGCCTGATGAGAAGACAACAACAAGTGCGCTAGAATTGTGGCGTTCAATTGAGTACCCATTCCTTTCCTGAATCCTGTTTGGAAATGCGAAAGAATTTGCTGGGTGGAGATAAAAGGAAGATTCAGCTCCCTGAGAATTAGAGAAGCGAAAACATTTGCGGCTACGTCCAGCTACGCAATGGGTCTGGAGTTATCCGGGTCGTCTATAGCTCCCTTTTTATGAAGAGGAATAGCGGTTGACCAAGATTCTGGCAACCTTTTTGTTTGAAATATATAGTCATATTGGCGCTTCAAAAAGGCGGCCCAATATTTTGGGTCGTCCTTTAGAACGCAAGGAGGGATGCCGTCAGGACCTGCCGCCTTGGTTGGTTTCAAATTCCTGATGCCCATCTCAATCTCTTCGATGCCCCAAGCACACAGAACTGGCAAAAATGACAGTAAAGTTTTTGACTCTCTGTTGATGAATTTCTGCGGCAGAGAGTACTTGTTTTGAAAAAAACTCTACCCAGGTCTGTCCACTCACAGCTGAACACATTGCAACCAGTGATTTCGCGAAAGGGTCTCTTAAGATAGCCCAAATTTCCTGAGTATTTTTTGTCATTAAGAGACTTATCAGTTTTTGATTTTTTTTAATTGATTATCAAATTTGAGAATTTTGAGGTCATTTTTATATTTTACTAAAATTGTCTTTTTTTTGTAATTTTATAACCCGTTGAATTAATTGAGGTGTTTAGCAAAGCACGATTGCAACATTTTTTTGTCTTTTTCTTCTGGCAATAGCAGCATTAAATAACCCAGGAAAATCATCAATTTGTGAGTGTGATTTCGTGGCTTCAAGATGCTTCAAGTGTGCATGAATCATCTGTTTGTTCTGAAGATCAAGAAACCAGCATTCAGCGGCAGACATTTGTGTGACATTGATGGTTAACGGGTCACGGTTAACCAGAAAGGTCAATTGCCTACACAGCACTGGATTCCACCTTATTGATAAAACATGACTGTCGACTTCAGGAAATACCAAAGGTTTTGTTATTTTATACATCGGGAATGAGATATCAATGGAACACTCTAACATACAATGGTCGTTAAGTCTGAGGTCCATGATTGCACGCGAGGATGCTATACCGGCCAAACTACTCAATATGGCGATATAGTCTATTGTGGAACAATTCACTCCACGTGACCAAGTCAAGGGCAGGTCGTTAAAATTAAAGGGGATAATTTGAATGTCCCACGCTTCAAGAAATTTGTTCCAGAGTTGGCCTCTCCCATGAGAGGCAATAGCATATTGGTGATTTTTATTAGAATAGTACCGAGTGTTTTGCGCAATTAATGTTGAATTAAATTCCCCCCCCTATTATTTGAACATTTGAGGCCTCAACAACAACATCCATTAACAAAGTGTTCAATCTGTCAATTATTCCATCTTGGTGCATTGATCTTAGGTTCCAATACAAAGATATAACCAACAGAGGGCCACGTGATATACTACAAAGGGACACTACAATTGCCAGCATCTCAGGAGAAGAGTGCACCAGCTGTACTTTGATACAATATGCATTTTTCACAAAAATAGCAAGAACGCCACGCGGACGCCCAAGTAATCCCCTTTCGGCATTATTAAAAAATGCAGAGTATCCTTCTAAATGGATATCTCTCGTTGCCATGGTTCTTGTACTAAAATTAGAGCAGGATGTTTAATGTGCGGCAGCCTACAAACCACGATGGAGATTATTAAAGCCACAGCAGTTCCATGAATTTAGTACAAAAATATGTTATGATTTTTCCTTCTGGGGGATGTCATTGACTATGGATCACATCAATGGTTCCAAACAAGCAAGGCCATTTAATATCTGTCCAATAGATTCAGATTGAGCTTTTATCTTTTCATTCATCGTGGCCAGCTCGAGGTCCCTTGATGTACCATTACTCTCTTGAGTTACCACAGGTGGTTGGAAATCAATAAAACTTGTAGACTCCTCCATTGAGAAGAAGGCAGATAGTTTTAACCTAATATCTCAAGATCTTTTTGGTAATTCCAGATTAAAGAGACAATTATTGGTATTTGAAAATTGCAAATCATTCGATGATTAATTGAATGAGGCAATCTAATCCAGTCTACATCATCTGAGATCAGATTACGGAGGGCAGGTGGTTGATGAAACACTTTCATCAAGGCAGCTCGATTTAAATTGTATCTATTTTTGCCGTATCTGCCCAGCACCCCATCACCAATTTCATCTCAGCTGGTATGTCCTGAGCTGTTATAGCAAGGGCCACATGAGGAGTGGATTTCACAGTTATATCGTTTGTTGACAATTTGAGTTTCAGAGCTCTATACAGGAAGAAATCTGTAATGGAGCCCCCGCATAGGCTTTGCAATCACCTCTATTCCTTCTTTGAGAGCAGTCGGTACAGGCTTCGGATTGTTATTGGACACAAGCTCAATATTACTGGACCCAGGGATGCTTAATACACCACCTTGATTGGCTAAGCTATCAATGCTATTTGAGAGATTTGGTGTTTGAGAGGACATGGAGGTGAATTTCTTGTCAATTTTCTCACAAAATCTTTGTAACTGTGTCTGAATTAAGAATGGAGACCCTTGTGGAAGTGCACCTCTTCAGTATTGTGTACATCTTCTGCCCTGTCTTGCGTTGGAGCATGCGCTTGCTCGGGTAATTTTAAACTGGGATCACCGTTTTGTGGTCCCTTATTTACATCCATATATAATTGACTTTCTGTATTCAATTGGTTTAAGTCAATGACCATGTCATCCGAGGAAATTTGAGCCAGGTTTTTAATAACAGTGTTGTGACCTCTAAGTTTGACATTAGGTAGGTTCTTTGACTTAGTTTTCATCATGTTTGCACTGGAAGCATTTGCATTTTGGACCTTTGCCTGTGCCTGCCATTTCTGTGCTCTTGCCTGTAGTTTTTTGGCTTTTTGTGACATGAAGAAAGTGGTTTGTTGGACACAACTTTGTTCTGGCTGGTCCCCAGGAGACCGGGGAGGAACCTGGGATGTGCCCACATTGAAGTCAATAGGCCAGTTAAGGCCGACGGACTATCCGGCATGTCAATAGCCCATTCTGTATTTATTAACATGCTTCCAATATGTTCCCACCTCAATATTTCAGATGGAACAAGATTAGCTGCCACAAGAATGTTTTCCAGTACCAAAATGAGATCATGCTGCAATTTAGCAATTTCCATGTAGTCAGCGACAGGCACTAGGCTCCGGCGGGGAGATTTTGTTGGTGAGTGATTTGGAAGCGGATGTCTTCTGCAGCATACACCATGCATCACTTAATGAGTCAGTTTGAGTAAAATGTTCATGTGTGATGCAGGCAGGAGACCCAAGAGACTATTGTCCAATTTGCACCCCATTTAGCAATTGAGTGGCCCAAAATGTGTGACATTTTTCCTGGGCCATCGTAAACCCTTACATTCTACTTAGTCTTAGTGAAATGTCAGAGATTGAGGAGCTTAGTGCATTAATGGCACCATGTGTATGTTCATGCTCCTTATCGAGCAGATTCAAGATCCCAGTAAGGACAGGAATGTTTTGAAGTTCCTGTTGGTTTAGATCTATAAGGGTGTCCTCCAATGGATATAATGGTAGAGATGAGTTAGGTGGACGCATATGCTCAGCTAGAATTTTAGGCTGCTGTAAGTCAAAGCCTAGAATAGGGGATTACAGATAAATGAGGTCCCTGGGATTGCCCACCGGGTCGTGGGCCGGTGAGCTCGCCTTTTGCTTTAGGCTGTTTGCAGCTAATCCCAACTCATCTTCTCCATTCACCATAAATTGTTTTAAATTGGCGGCAATCGCGGCATGAAAGTGGACTTGTTCTCTAACTCCATGTGAGCTTGAAGCAAATGTAGAAGGCCCATTAGACAGCCGTGCATGACGATGCAATTCAGCCAAAACCACCTCTGCCACTAGAGATGTGCCTGATGGTGGAAGAACAGACATCACCAATGGCACCTAGGAGCGAATTGTCATTGATTGGAACGTCACACATGGGGCTTAAGGGGTACATGTCGCTGATATAAGAATCAAGACAAGTATCTTTTGAAGTAACATCCAGAGGGTTGCATGTAGGTAGCATTTGACTACAGTTCACACTAGAGATTTTTGGTAAATTAATGCTTGCGCTCTTAATATTTTGGGCAGGGGGTTCAATTTCAGCCACTTCAGCCACAGCGCTTCTACCTTTTTGTCACCTGATTTACGGACTCTTCAGGCAATTCATCATCAGGCAGTTTACCAATTGGCAATATATTTGGGGAGCCATTAAGACAGCGTTTTCTGCTCCTCACATTTTTAACCCTGGTTAAATCGTGCACAACTATAACAGGTCTGTCTATATCTCCCTTTATAGATTATTTGTTTGCTAATCCAAATACAGTATAGTTCTAATCATTGACTGGTAGATTATATAATCTACAAAACAGCCATTACACTTGAAATATCTTTTTCTTTCCCAGTGGGCAATAGGAAAATAAAGATAACTAACCTTACAGTTATATCCAAGCAAGACTCCGCTACAAAAGTTACTTAATGCTAGTTGCAGGAGCACCAACTCGGAAAGCAACACACCCGCCTCACCGCCCACCTGAACAGCCCAACAGCCGACACACTTACAGACACTTCCGGATGCACGCACGAGATGCGCATGCACCAGTGTCTTATGGGTAGGCTTATCGATGAACCAATGGGAGAAGCAGGGGACGGATCAGTGAGGCAGGACTAAAACTGGAAAAAAAGAAAAAAACAATGTCTTAAGTGATGCTCCAGCCACAAGAAAGATAACACCAGCGCGCGCCCACCATCGGGTATGCGAGCCCCAGTCCATGTATTTACTTGTTTGATGAATGTGACCTGAGGTCTGTGTTTCAGCACACTCAGCCTTCCTCTTGCTGACTAGAGCATTGGTGCTGGTGCTGTTAAGGCAAGTCCACAGAGCATGTGCTTGAGAAGTGGCACAAATTCACATGAAGCACACAACAGGGTGAACAGCCCAACAGCCGACACACTTACAGACACTTCTGCATACGCCTCCTTTTCCAACGTTCTAGCACTGCGTGCATGGTCAACGTCACATAGGCAGAGTCATTGTACACTGTTACTTCCTTGTCTGCATGATTTTCGAGCACAAATATCAGAGCCATTAATTCTGCAGTCTGTGCTGAAAAGTGAGACGGTAGCCGTGTGCTTACCAACATTTGAAACTCCCCTGGGCCATGTGCTTCACAATAGCAGAACATGTATATCTTTGTCCATCGTTTTGATTGATTCTTGAAAAACCGTCAATAAAGAGAATCTCACCAGCTGCCAACACATTTTCCTTTACCCTGAGGAGCTCATCATAAAACTCCTCATAGTTTGAGCAATCATGTGCATGCTCACGCTCTGCCAATGGTTCTGCTACGAACATGACTATTTTGATTGCTGGATTCTATATGACTACCTTGTAGGCAGAAGACCTTTGAGCAGCCAACATGCCTTTAGGTTTTTCCAAAATTGCAAATATTGCATGTTCAACAAATAGTGTCATAGAACATTCCATCACTATGCTAGCAGCCTTTTCTCTATGGTGAACGTGGCAGCTTCCAAAGCTTGTTCACACGGAAAGTGACCCCACATTACTGGGTCCAGAATCCGACTGTAATATGCAGGGGTTTGTACCACTATGTGGTTCTCTGCGTAAGTACAGCTGTCATAACAGTGCAATTCATGTGCGAAAATAAAAATAATTCCACATCATAATTGGGAATCCTAAAACTGGAGCTCTGCAAATTGCTTTTTTCAATTCGTCAAACCCTTCTTCCATCTCTTCATACCAAACAATGTTTTCATGATTTACCTGTGCTTTCTTCAAAACTTGAAACAAGGGTCTTACATATGAACTTTAATCAAAGACCCATGCTCTTACATAATTACACAGTCCCAAAAATCTCTGCATGTGCTTTATCATGATCAGTTTTACGGTTTTCAAAATAGCCTCAGCCCTCTCAGGAGTAACCTTCATCCCTTCATATGAAATTAGCTCGCCTATGTACAGCACTTCCTCTTGACAATACTACAATTTCTCTTTGTCTACTTTATATCCTTTGTCTGCAAGGATAATCATCAGTTGAACTGAATTGTACCTGCATTCTTCCTATGAGGTGCTATAGACCAATATGTCATCCACGTACTGTAATACAACACTCTCCATATCAACATTGCCTAAGTCCATCTGTAGGACTCTATTGAAAATCGATGGACTCACAGTGCCCCTGGGGTAAAGGAGTGCTTTTCAGGTGAGTTTGTCTGAACGCAAATGACGTCAGATATGGTGAATTTTTATGCAATGGGATTGAGAAAAATGCATTTTTCAAGTCAATCACAGTGAAGTTTCGTACCTTGACAGGTATATTACATAGAATTGTTGCCGGGTTAGGAACTAGAGGGAACTCGGTCTCTACAATCTGGTTAATTAGCCTCATTTCTTGAATTAAATGCCATAACCCCCCTTTTCATTTTTTCACAGGATAAAATGCGGTATTACATGGTGACTCTGACGTCACTAAGATGCCTTGTTCCATCATAGCGGAAATCATCTTAAAAATACCTTCATCTGCCTCTTGAGACATGGGATACTGTTGTGCCCGAGGTAAAATTGCTCCTGGCTTCAATTAAATTTTTAGTTCTCCAGCCCCCTTCAATAGACCTCCATCATAGGGGCCTTTTGTCCATAATGAGGCTGGCACCTTTGCGATTTCTTTATCATAATACTTGCAGCGTTTCTGGGCCAACATCATTTTCTGAGGAACCTCACGTTTAATTTCTCTCACCCAATAAGGGACAAGAATTTGCACAGGAACCTTTAGGTTGGCCTGCACAGCCTCATGCCCCAGTGACAGGTCTGCAGTAGACACGTCCACCTCAAAACCCCCATCTGACCACCATGGGCTCTACTTCAACAGCTCCCTCCTCCCCTCGCCAACCTGGATGACTCCAGGGCGTCTTCTGCCATCAATGGCCCCTGTTTGGCATCAGCTGTGCCCCCTGCTTCTGAGGAGTCCACTCCCACCTTCGCCTTCTTAGAATTACCCCCAGCAGCATTGCCCGATGGTACCCGCGCGGCCCCTGCCAACTCACTCCCCGAAGATGTGCTCTCATGGGGGCATGGTTGGGCCTTGAGCCTCTGCCTGGTGGAGGAATCCTTGTTGCCATGCTCCACAGCACTGCGTCCATCCTCTTGATCAGACACAACTGTGAAAAAGGAGACACAGAACAGAATCATCAGTGCACTGCTCCAATGTGTGTGTGGCAACACCAACATTCACCTGAACTTGACTAGTCAAGGGAACAGCCATCATTCTCCACCCCCACTCACATGGACATGTAATCCACATCAATGCAGTTACATATGTGATCATCACTCCAAACATTCACATCAGGCTACGTGACACTCAGAACCAATAATTGCGTATGCTACACACACATGCATCATGTGTACATACACATGTCATGCACACACATCTACAGAGAGTCCACAAGCAGTGTGATGAGCAATCACATCAGAGTCCCATTAACTAATCCCGCTACATGACTATGTCAGACATTGAAATGCATGTGTTGCATCCAGGCATGAGTGATGGCCAGTCACACCTTCCCATCTTTGCCACATACACATGACGCGGGAAACACTATGTCAACTGTCACATTTGTCACACAAGCACATCTCTGACACAAATAACAAAACATGTGCACGGTCTGAAAGGCAGCAGTGAAACACACAATGCAAGTGATATCTCTTTCAATTTACATTTGGTCCAATGCACACATGGGTAGCAACATCTGGGGCATGCATGCAGACATCCATCTCAGAGGTATGCTTGCTGAAAGTCTAAGGGGCTCACTGCCAACATGGAGCAACATGCACACGTGCCGTAAAGCATTGCAACACATGGGTACTCACCAGTCGACTCAGACATTGACGCAACTCACAGACCTGGGTGTGCAGCGACGGATAAAACTTCTCCAGGACCCACATGTTGGTAATGGACAGCCGGCACCTGTGTGCACGGTGTACCTCTGTGGTGGCACCAGCCTTGAAGAAGCATAGGGCCTTGCTGTGGGTACTGGATTACAGTTCCTCCTGGAGCTTGTGCATTGTCTTGAAGGTCCAGGATGCCACACCCTCCGTGTTGATGGTATCCATTATCCCGTCCCAGATCCACTGATGTCCTTCCTTGCCACGTTGCATCAGTGAGTTGAAGAGGGCATCACAATTCTCCAGGACTTTCTCCACCAGAATTTCAACTTCTCTGGCAGGGAAATTGACAGCCCTCTACCTCGCTGCCATTGGATTGCCACTTTGGTCTGAGGATGATGGCATTGGTGGTCTTCCAGGTGTGTGCCAGCTTTTTGTTCTATTCAATTATCTGTATATGTGCTGTCGTCACATTTTCATGCAGCATGTTCAGTGATGTGTGCATTGTGTATGTGACATCTTGTAATGAATGTGAATATGTTGCATGCACATTTGCTGCAGGTCATTGAGGGGTAGAGGCTGTGTGGGGGATGTTGTTGGTTGTCAGTGTGTGTGTATTGTGTGTTTGTTTTGCATGCAGTGTGCAGGGGGGACATGTTGATGGTTGTCTTGGGAGTTGTTTGCATTTGCTCGATGACACTGAGGGGTGCCCATGGCTCTTCAGTTTTTTTGGACATGTATGTGTTAGCTGAACTATGTTTCATTTTGTTCTTTGTCTGCACATCCTTACATCAGGGAATGATGCCTATTTCATGGAATGAAATGTGACTGCCAACTGCATGCCAAGGGGACAGGTAAGATGCTCTTTTATATTAATCATGATGGAATGTTGATGGAAATGTCAGCCTATACTGCACTTTGTTTGTAGACCCCACAATAGGAACATGTTTGTGCACATCATGCAGACTCTGGGACATTTGTGCATATACTGTAATTTGTGCTTGTTGAAGATTGTGTACATGTAAATAGCTGAGGCCATACATGGCTAGCAGCTCTGACATGTTTCTGGATTTATTGATGCTTACACATTTGACCGGTATGTTAGTTATTCAGATCCACCACAGCAGAAGGGGACCACTACAGTGAGTATGGTGCACAGGGTTCATTGATCAGGCTCTGGCGTGGTTAACTTCCTTTCTTTCTGACCACCCATCCCAGGTAGAACTCGAAGCATTTCCATCTTCTATCGCTCGTTCAACCTGCAGCGTTCCGCAAGGATATGACCTATCCCCTTGGTTCTTCAATGTGTACATAGCTGCCTTTGCACATGTGAGTGCCACTTTCACCTCTTACTTCCAGAGTTAGATGGATGACACACAACTTTCTTTCAGGCTAGCCTCAACCACCTCCTCTTCCTCACTCATATATGACTGTCCACGATTCAGTCATGGTGTGCTGCAAACAACCTCTGCCTTAACATCAGCAGGACTGAGATTGTTTGCATTGAGACCCCTGCTCCAGCTTTACCACTTTCACTCTGGCCAGACTCCCTTGTACCTGCAGCCGCACCCACCTGCAAGGCTAAAAAACCGTGGGATCATCTTCCACTCCACTCTCTAAAAAGTACAACTATCCGCTACACTTCCTCAGAAGTAGGGTACCTTTTCTCACTTTCCTCCAATGGGTCACTTACTCCAGAGCCCTGGTTATCTCCAAGCTTGACTACGGCACCTGCCTCTTTATCAACCTCCCAGCTTCTACTCTGTGCCCTCTACAACTCATCCAGAACATAACCGCAAGACTTCCCCTTGGCCTCAAGACCAGGGACCGCATCTCTCTGCCGCTGCAAACCCTGCACTGGCTCCACATGGCTACAAGGGTCAAATTTAAGACCCTCTGCATTGTCCACAAGGTTTTCTGGGGCCTGGGACCTACCTATCTGTAATGATGCCTACCTAAATACTGTCCCTCCAGAACCCTCCCCTCAAGTATCTCCAACCTTCTTCCAGTGAGCCAGTTCTCCAAGCAGAGATTTGGAGGGAGATCTTTATCCTCAGCATGGACCTCTCTCTGGAATAGCCTCCCTGCCGCCCTCCGTCTGGAGCCTGATCTCCTTACGTTCCGTACACTCCTCAAGACTTTCCTCTTCTACTCTTCCTTCTCTATCCCTCTTCCCTCCTAAGCTATCCCTATCCCTATGCTCTATCCCTCTCTCCCTCCTTTTTTCCATACAGCTCGCTGACTGGCCGCCTGATGTACCTCAGGATCTTCCAGATCCCTGGCACCCCCCCATCAGTGTTTTTCACACTTGCCTCCGGGCCCTGCACTCGCCTCATCATCAATGCACTTGGTCAATGACCCTAGAGAGTTGCATCTCTCTGCATTTACTCCAGCCTACACCAACTCAATGCACTTGGATCGCCCCCAGAACTTGTTCCCACCCTCCACCTATCACTCCCCTGTAAACGTCTGTGCACTTGCTCAATCTGATTGCACCATGCCTATAGATCATCTGTCTGTTCCACCCTGTCCTCCCTGCATGGTGGTGCATTCATGCACTTGGTAAAACTGTAGCATCGTCATCAGACCTATTCACTGTTAATTGTATAATATGCACTTACTCCTCCTGTACAGAGTATTATCGTTTGAGAATTTCAAGGGCTCTGAACAAGTGTCCTTTTTCCCCCTTGTTCCATCCCTCATTGAGCACTTTGAAAACCCTTGCCTTGTGTATAGGCCCTTTATGAATAAACTTTACCATACCATACCACAGTCCAATTATCATTGTACATTACATATGGAATGGTTTTGGTGACAGATGTGATTTAATTGATTGTTTGGCATAGTAGTGGCATACTCCCTCTTCAATGTTTTTATTTTAGAAACACAAGATGAAAGGTCTTTAGTTCTAAGGGATGCACACAATTTAGCACTTCCAAGGGCACTTTCTCATGGATTTTGTAGGCAGAGTGGATTGGCCCATTGTCATCATTGAATGGCTCCTGGGATGGTTTTGTGGGCATAGTGGATTGGCCCATTGTCATCATTGAATGTCTCCTGGGATGTAGCAGTGTCGTGTGCACTCCACAGGGGAGGGATTTTAGGTGAACTACGATTGCACAAGCTGGGTATGTGCAGCCACTCCATGTACCCTTTGCCCAACCACACACAAGCGGCAGGCCTGTGGGTGTGGATGGTGTGCCACCACTTTGCCCACTGGGACATCACATCATGTTGCAACATTGCTCAGGACACATGCAGCAACAATTTTTGTTTTTTTGTTTTATTTGTTTAGTTGTATAACAACTTTTCAAATATTTTGTGCATACAAACTTAAAATTCATTTAATTAAAATATGTTTCATTTACAATCGAACCATCAATTAAAATTGACACTTAAAATTCACTATTAAAATTAAAATTACACTGTATTCCGAGATCAACCAAAAACACTTCAGACATCTCTTATTATTGCATTACAATAGATTTGAATCATCATCACCCACTTTCCACGTTTCTGCTCTAACTGTGGTCAGGGACTGTGATTTCTAAAAAGTAGACAATTGCCACTTTTACCGCTATTCTCGGGCAGGAGAAAACTAATCACCAAATTTCCTGATGATTTAGATGTACTGTAAAATCAAACACATTTCGAAAAAATTGTTTGCGATTTGCAGTAAGAGCAGGACATAGCACTGATAAGTGTTTCAACGTTTCAGGCTCACATTCGTTTAGACAATGGGCCTCATTAGGACCCAGGCGTTAAGGGGTTAACGGCGCCGTAAAAGGCTGCGGCGCCATTAGCCCCTTAACGCCTTACTACAAGGTCCATTTGCGGCTCCCGACCTGAACGGCTGGTCTGGACCAGCCGTTAAAGTAGGGACACTCAAAGGGACCTTGATGGCAATTACGGTACCGCAATTTGCGGTACCCTAATTGCCGCCTTCCCCATTCCCATTGAGCCCTATGGGGCAAAAATGGGAATGGGGAAGGGCCATGGAGAAAGGGGTAATTACCGTCCTGCCAACCTTGGAATGGGGTGGTAATTCCCCCTTTCTCCATGGCGGACTCCGGCATGGACCATGGTGCTAATAGCACCATGGTTTAGCGCCGGAGTCTTAATGAGGGCCAATGCCTGCAATACATTACATTTTTAGAGATTACTTTCCTTCTCACTAGTATTTCATGCGTGTGCCACAAATTGAGCCTGAAACGCATATATTGACATCAGATGCGTGGCGAGGGACATTTGGTGAGATATTCAGCCATTTACCTATATGTTTTCATCCCAAACAATGGTATATCGAAATCTTTGAATCGAGTACAGGCCTCCAAGTTCTGTATCCAATCAATTTGGAAAAGTTTAATTTTGGCTCGCCCAGGATTGTTCATTAACAGGTCTACATCAATGGATGTCTCTGCCATAGCACTGAATGTAATATTACATCAAGTTTTCGATAATTTGTTGGAGTTTGACAAAAGATGTTTAGCAACAATGCTTAGGACATTATGCATTTGTGTACCCAATAAACATTTACGCAGCAAAGAACACATTTTCCACAAAAGTTGAGAATACAAAGAAAGTGACCCTAGTTCATATTGGATCATAGGCAACAGGGTACAGTTCGGTAGACACAATACTTTCTTCCAAAAACTGGACTCTAATTTATTCCACTCCTCTTTTTTTACAATGCAAAAGGCTTCCATGCCGTATATCAAAATTGGTGTTGCTTTCATCAGATAAAAGGATAGGACGTGCTGAGTGAGAATTTCCCAAACCTACGTGCTAATATTTTTGCTTGTGATGTTGAAGCTCGTACTTTGGATTCTTGTTCCAGCCTGTGGTGGTCCTGATTATTTGTATTCAAAAACATAATACCTAGATAGTTGTAATGGTCAACAACAGTCAAGCTTATGTTTTGAATTCTCCAAGAACATTGTTGTTTTTGCACACTACCAGTTGTGATTAATGGATGTTTATGATCATATTATTCTTTTTGGTGTATGCATCTAAGGTTTGTAACATATTTTGAAGCATCAATGATCCTGCAGACTACTGGTGGTGCATATAGCAACACAGCACCAGAGTGGTCAAGGGAGCAGAAACCTTACTTGAGCACTCCGAATGTGCGCTCCACTATGCTCAGAGTTGCAATATGGGCAGTGTTGTATCTTGCCTTGGCAGGTGTGTTAGGGTTGCATATTGGCATCATCATGTATGGGCTCTGAGGGTAGGCACTGTTCCCTGTAAAGGTGAGAATGGTTACCATTTGTTGACAGTGTCTATTAGTCTGTGTGCAACATGCATGCATGTGCATGACCATTCCTACTCACCAATGAGCCATGTGTTGCCATGCTTTCCAGCTTCCAGGGTCCGGTGTAAGGGGGGGGACATCCTGAATATGTAACTTTCATGGGTGTTGCCAGGATAGTTGGCATAGACTGAAGTAATTATGCCCTTGGCATCACACACAACGTGAACACAGATGGAGTGTCAGTGCTTTCGGTTGCAGTAGATATGCTTTGTTGCTCAAGGTGGACGTGGAGCAATATGGGTGCAATCAATGGCACCTACCACTTTTGGGAAGTGCACCACCCCATAACAATCCTGGACCACTGCCTGCCTTTCTTCAGTTGTTCTGGACATAGAGATATGCCGGTGGACAGAAGAACGTGCAGGTATTATTGCTGACACCTGATGAAGGCAGCGTGACTGCATGGGCTGTGAAATGTCACCAACTATGGACGTGGTCTGCTGGAATGAACCAGTGGCCAAAGAATGCAGTACAGTGAATACATTTTGCAAGGGGTTCAGGTCTTGGGAGCACAGGGTGGGTGATGTGAGGTCATCTTCCCACTCCGTGAACAGGTCTAGGATGATATGAGGGGGGGAGGTATACCTGGCATAGACCTGGTAGTCAGGCATCCCAAAAAGGCTGGCCCTTGGGTGGAAGATTCAGGCCCTGGCCATCCTCCTCCTCCTTCGGTGCCCCAGGATCACTGCTGCAGCACATGATGCATTAATCGTGGCTGTATTTATGCATTTGTTGATTGCATGTGCTTTTTATGCTTTTCATTGTGTACGTGTTGAAATTTACACCTACTATCGCATGGCGTAGCTGTTTCAGGTTTTGTATGTGCTTGCTCTCGTGCCGGCGATCCCTGTTCAATTCCATGAATGCAGTTTTGCACGTATATGGGCGGTGCGATTGTTTGACTGTGGAACATTCCTTGTAACACCCACATTTTCGCTCGTTCTTCCCCATTCCATGTGTTCCACTCCCTTTTAAGTGGCTGCGCAGCCCCTGCCAGCCCTCCGCTTGGAGGCTCATGCAAGGTGTTCATGGTGTTGTAGTGACGTGTTGGACCGGCACATATTCCTCACAAGTGCTGAGTAAGCCACGCGCATTGTGTTCCATGAATCATTGGACGGGGACTTGCGCGAGATTTAGCACTCATGGTAATAGTGGCAGTCAGGTTGATGTATTGAGTAATTTATATAAAGTAATGTGTATCCATTGCTGTTACGAGGCAAATATGTTATAAGCGTTATAAACATTTTAATTATTGTTAGCACAGTAAGATGCTCATTTTTTCATGGCTGCATGATTATAGGTCATGTAAATGATGTACCGGTCACTCAATGCATGTTATAGTGGTGTTTTCTGTTATGGTCATTTGTACCATTGGTTTATACATTGCTTATAGTTAGCATCTCTTTCAAGTTCTTACTTCTTCTGTATGCACATCCCAGATGGTTGATGGCGTGTTTACCTTTTGAAAGTATATGCCAATTGTTAGTGATTATCCTGTTGATCATAGTTAGATAATGGATTTAAGGTAGTCTCGTACATTATATAATCACTTGCTTCTTTTTTTCTTCTATATTTGCGTAAGGCTTAACAGTGATTGTTGGAAGCTCTTTTAGATGCCGTCCTAACTATTCTTTTGGGGTATCCCCTTTTAATCAAATTAGAGCTCAAGGTGGTAGAATTTTGTACAAACTCTTCCTTATCTGTATTGTTACTTTTAAGGATCGATTTGAGTTTTTTCAACCTTAGGAAGTGTGTACAATTTATTTATACTGGGATCAGTCATGAGCAGAAATTCTGTTTCTTGTTTGGATAACCATTGTTGATTATAGGCTTTTTAGACTTGAGGTAATTTGTATGTGGAGTCTGACAGTTGGATCATTTTCAATTTAGTAATTAAACAATGTATTGTTTAATTGGCGGGTACATTCTTTTATATACACGTCTCTATTTTGTATGACAATAGCACCTCCTTTGTCTGTTCTTCAATATTATTTATTTATTCGTTTTTAATGACTGTATTGTAGAGATTTTTTCTGAAAGCTTCTTTTATTCTTAGCTTTGTTTTCTAAATCTTCAATCTCTGCCATTATTCTGTTTTCAAAAACGATAGATTCAGGAGTATGGCTAGTAATCGGCGGGCTAAAGGTCGAGGGTTTCCGAAACCCACAGTGGTTTTCGTGGCAGCCAAACGCACTATCCATAAAATACTGTTTGAAATGTATTTTACATAGGAGTTGTATTTCTGCTCTAGTTGCAGAGCTGCCATACAGAGCAGTATAGACACAACTTAAGCACTTTTCTAAGACTGTTATCTCATCTGCAGACATAGAGTAACTATTTAAGTGTATCAATAGGCTGTTTGGCACAGTTTGTAATCCCAATCCATTTGGCCTCTCTCTAAAAAAAATGTAATTCATCTGGGCCTCTCCCTCTTCAGCCTCTATTTCTAGGGAATTAATTGCATCTATTGTTGTATCCACCTCTGCTTCTCGTTTGTCCTCTATTTGTTTCTTTGTGTGTAGTGTCTTCTGCTACATTTTTGTTGCATGAACTATGTGAGCTGTACGACGTGGTACCAAATCTAACCCGTTTGTTTCTCATTGGTGGCAGTTCACTTCATACTTGGGACATAGTAATCTCAGGTCTTTTTAAAGGCTTTTTAGAGGGAAATGTTTCTTAGATCTTTCTCTAGGCTTCCGATCCTGTCCCTGGTGGTATTGTCTTTAAACTCTTCCATTTCTTTAATGATTTAGTCCAGTCCTTTTTTGGAGGCATCTAGAGGTACTGTTTTTTTTAATGTCCTCTTCTTATTTGTAGTTAGCTCTGTTAATTTATTGGTCATTTCTTTGGCCGTATCAATAATTAAGATGATCCAGTCTCTTCCACATTTATTTGCAATAATACTCCATTGTATTACGTAGCTTTTGTTTTCTAGGAAGAGACGTGGTTCATTCCTCACAATTAGGCCTTATGGCAATGTTCCATTTCGAAGATATTCAATCATTTCGGTACCTACCATGAAGTTCAGTCCTGATAACGCCTTTTTTCAGTTAAAAAAGCTCATTCCAATTGCTCACATTTGTGATTTGGGACTAATCGCTCTCGGTTGTGTAAAGTGAAGGTCTAGCTAAGAGTTCCGATACATGCCTATCGTCATAACTCTTGGTTTTGTCTGCTGCCATTTTGACAAAAGTAATAGCTATAGACTACGAGTTGGATACATTTAAATCTTGGGTTCTATTGAGTATTCACTCTCAGGAAGGGGAGTCTTATGTCCCACGACCGATAGCCGGGCTGTGAACTGAAGATGATTAGGGCGGACATCAGAGGGGCCAAGCATGCTACATAAATACAAATATGACACTTAAAGGCCCCTATGTTAAGGTTTGTTCAGGATACATTGAAATACACATGTAACCAAAATACAGCCAAACGTATACATGAGTGAATGATGAAGTGTAAATAGAGTTACAAAAAATACAATTTGTACATATCTTAATATGAATATCTTTGATAATTTATTATTACATAGACATAGAAAAATAATGGATGCAAATGGTTAGGACAGTGTTCAGTGCACCCCAAAGTGACTTGTGGTGAATTAAACAGAAGATTTTTCATTCATGTAAACAATAATGTCGAAAATATGTCATAAACAATGTATTATTACAGCAGAAAAAATATATTAAAGATTGTGTTGGCGGGATTATCAGTGTAATAACCAGCCCCTTACATGGGGCTGTTGATAAAGGCCATCATGTTTCCTAGATGGTCAGACTGGTACAGTCCTAGTTGACTTTTTCAAAATACCTCTATAAGTAGGGGTGGGGCAAATGGCACTGATGAGCATTGCTGGCTGCTTTGCATAAAATGAAAGACCATGTTTGGAACAAAAGAATGGACAAAGATCTGTATATTCATATGTAAATATTGCTGTGATAAGTGTTTTGTACTTGAATCAGTAAGTACATAGTGTGCACTGGGTGTGGTGCTAACTTCATTTGTCTCACTGTAACATACATGTTTTTGTAACCATTAACCATACACACTCACCACTCACTCGAACAGCCTTATGACTTAAATGTGATGATAAAAGGGCTCCCGCATCGGTCATGCTTCCTACATCTGGAAGTTTTAGAAGTGTTATCCAGTGTTTTAGAAGAGTGGCTGACAAGGGAAAATCCTCCTGCAAAGGAAATGTGTGCATATGGGTATTTGCACATGCACGGAGATACTTAGAGTTATATATGCGGGATGTTGCTGTATTTTCTGATTACTCCTGCTCACCTCACTTGAGCAAACTTCGAATCACCTGAAATTCAGATGGATTGAAGTTCCTTGAACCAATCAGCATTGGGGTTTCAACATGAAAACATGTGAGCAGTGAGGTTCTGGCGTGGAGGGCAGCCAGCCAATGCCTATTAGGATCTGAAAGCATGGTCTGCTTTTGGGCCTAATATAACCCTGCTTCAGAAATACTGTTTGTCCACTTTGAAGTGCAAATCGGCCATGTGTAAGAATATGAATACATTTGTAGTGGAAAAAAGTCGAATCTTAGAAATATATATTTCTGTCAAGGGCTTGCCTACCACTAAGTATAGAAATAAAACAAACTATTTTGCAGTTCTGCTGGGCCAAAGACCAGAAATATTCCCTGAATTTATGGAAGGTAAATACTCTGTTTTGATTGATTGACGATGACACATCATGATTATGGATGCCGTCCGGTGTGCGGGAGTCTGGGAATTAAGTTGCTAGTGCCTTCCAGAGACAAAGACCAGTTTCTCTGCATTGGTGTGTTCATCTTAAAAAATGTGGTCATTTTCATCTCTATAATTTCCATATGTATATAGTGGGGTCTGAGAGGGTGCAGGGATTAATGGTGGTACACACTGGGATGTCCTCTTGGCCGCATTCCACTTCTCTAAGGCCATCATCAATGTCTACTCTAATGGGACCGTCTTGGTCCAAGGCCCTCAGGCCAACCTTCACCTCTTTGATAGACGCTTCCCGCACCTCATCAACTTCTTTTCCTCTCCTGCTGTCCCCCCTACTCTGTCCTTGGCTACCTTGCCTTCCCCCTCCCTCCTTCCCTGCCCCCTCTAGTGCTCCTTCTTCACCTCCGCAGGGCGTACCTCTGATCTGTACCCCTCTCCGGAAGTCCTTCAAGGATGGCAACCTTCTCCACATTGCCACTCTTAACTCTCGCACTGCTGTCAACCATTCCTCTGATATCTGTTGCCTTCTTGAAGAACTGGACCTTCATGTCCTCGGTCTCACTGAGACATGGTTCACGGCCAGCTCTGTCACCAGCTTTGACACACTCCTACCTGACGGCTACAAGATCCTCTCCGTGCCCAGGCCCAACCGTGCTGGGGGGGGTGTTGCCCTTATCTTCAATCAGTGGATTCCTGCCACTGTCACTCCTACGCAGACCTACTCCTCTTTCGAATGCCTTGTCTGCCGACTCTCTCTCTCTCCTAGCCATTCCCTTACTGTGGCTACTATCTATCGGTCACCCGGTCAAATTTCATTCTTCCTCTCCGAGTGGGCGGACCTCTCCTCCTCACTCCTCTCCTCACCCACTCAACTCCTCTTTCCTGGATGCCTCCTGTCCCCCTCTGGACACTTTTGCGACCTCTGCGACTCTCTCTCACTCTCTATTCTCCCGTCTGGGCCGACTCATTCTGCAGGGCACACTCTTGATGCTCTGATCTCTTCTGACCTTCCCCTCTCTGTCCCTCTCTCCACTCCTCTCTCCTGGAGTGATCACTTTCTCCTCTCCTCCCACCTCACCTTCCCTACCCCTCAGGCAAAGCCACCTTCATCCCTGCCACCCTCCTTCTCGGTCATCCGACCCATGAAGCGCGTGTCAGTTGAGGCTTTCACTGCCACCTTCTCACCCCCCACCTCCCCCTTCGGCAGACTCCCACCCTGACACAGCCCTCTCCACTCTCCACTCTGCTATATCTGATACTCTTGATATCCTTGCCCCTGTCATGAGAATCCGCCTGAAGCCCAAAGCCAAATGTAACTCCTGGTATGACTCGGATCTCGTCACCCTAAAACGCAAGTGCAGGGTGGCAGAGAGGAAATGGCATGCTTCATGTTCATCCTCTAACAAACTGGCCTGCCGCCTGCTCCAAAGGCAATACCGGCTCTCCGTTCTCACCAAGAAGAGAGCCCTTATCCAAGCCCGCATATCTGCGGCATCTAACAATTCGGCCGAACTCTTTAAAATCTGCAAGGAGCTGGCCAACCCTGCTGCAGTCTCTATCTCTCCTGTCCCCTCCCGGGCCCTCTGCACGGCACTGGCCTCTCACTTCGGCCTCTCAAGCCGGTCAGATAGCACAGCGAGTAGAGCGCTCACTTTGACATCCGTGCAGAGCCTGCTGACGCAGGTTCAAATCCCGGCAGGGCCAAACTCAGCCTTTCATCCTTCCGAGGTCGATAAATGAGCACCACACACGGCGGGAAATAAGCGGCGCTTAGATACCCGTGGGTTCATAGCACTATATAAATGCCCAAACAAACTAAGTTTATATAACAAACTAAGGACATCCTGTCCTCACTCTCCTCCTATCACCTCCCTCCCTCTATTCCCTGCTCTTCCTCTGGCCCTTCTGCAGACACCCCTCCTCCCTCCTTCTCTGCCTTTCCCCTTTTCTCTGCTGATGCTGATTCCAGACAAGTCCGATCTATGAAAGTCTCATCAAAACAGGTTTACCCCTGTTCCTCCAAAACTATCAAGGACCACATCGACTCCCTGGCTCTTGCCCTGGCTGACTTCTGCAATCACTCCTTCGCCTCTGGAATCTTCCCATCCCCCCTTAAGCACTCCCTTGTGCACCCTCCTCTTCCGACCCCTCCTGCCCAGATAACTATCGCCCAATCTCCATCACTCCCTTCCTGGGCAAGCTCCTGGAGAAACTGGCCATCTCCCAGCTTAATCTCCATGCTGAATCTGTTGGTAGTCTTCATGACCATCGGTCTGGCTTCAGAGCTGCCAGAAGCACGGAAACTGCTCTCCTGAACATCCGTGAAGACCTGCTCTTGAACCTTGACTCTAACACTCTATGTGTTCTCATTTTACTCGATCTCTCTTCTGCCTTTGATACTGGCAACCATGCCATCCTGCTCAACCGTCTCAGTGATAACCTGGGTATCACCGGTCAGGCTCTGGCGTGGCTGACCTCTTTCCTCTCCAATCGGCCCTCCCAGGTCCAACTGGGGTCCTTTCTCTCTGACATCTTTTTCTCTACCTGTGGTGTCCCCCAGGGATCTAACCTCTCTCCCTGGCTGTTCAACCAGTATCTGGCACTCCTTGCCCACCGCATCGCCGCTCTCTGCCTCAACTTTCAGTGCTATGCTGATGATACCCAGCTCATTTTCAGGCTACCCTCGGCCTCCTCCTCTCCTTCCCTCATCTCTGACTTTCTGCCTGCTATCCAGGAATGGTGTGCCGCCAATGAGCTCTGCCTTAATGCCAGTAAGACTGAGATTCTACTCAATGGCACACCCACTGCCTCCTTCCCTGCAGCTCTCTGGCCGGCCTCTCTTGGCCCTCTTCCTACTCCTACCTGCAAGGCAATAAACCTTGGGGTCATCTTCGACTCCACACTCTCCTTTTCGCCTCACATATCTGACGTCTCTAAGAAGTCACACTACCAGCTGCACCTCATCAGAGGTATTCTTCCTTTCCTATCCTTCCCCCAGAAGCTCACTGTCTCCAGAGCCCTGGTTCTCTCTAAGCTGGACTACTGTAACAGCCTCTATCTAAATCTGCCTGACTCTACTCTCCTCCCTCTGCAACTCATCCAGAACAGGACTGCGAGACTTGTCTTTGGCCTCAAGCCCATGGACCGTATGTCTCCAGGACTGAAATCTCTACACTGGCTCCCAGTGGCTGCGAGGATTAAGTTCAAAACCCTCTGCATTGTCCACAAGGCCTTCTGCCTGGTCCCAAAATACCTTCAACTCTCTCTTCTTAAATATCTTCCTTCTCAAGCTCTTCGCTCATCCGTCTCCAACTCCCTCAGGGTTAGCCGCTTCTCCAAGCAACGAGTTGGGGGTAGATCTCTCTCCGCGGCAGGGGCCTCCCTCTGGAACAGCCTTCCTGCCTCCCTGAAACTCGAGGAGAACCATCTCCGGTTCCGGAAGCACCTCAAAACCTTTCTCTTTGCTTCTGCTTTCTCTCCCCCTCTCCCCTGCTAAATTCCTGACTAAAACTGCACTGAATCTGCAACTGGGCCACGATCTTGGTCCTTGGCCCAGCCACTCTCCCCTTGCACTGCCTCCCTGGCAACCCCTGCACTGCGGGACTGTCTCTGTATCCCTACAGCCCCCCTTTCCAGCACTTGTCTGCACTTACCGTGCACTTGCCACCAGCTGGCCCTTATTATTTCTTGTTATTCTACTACCCCTGTACTGCACTTTCCCCTCTCCTTTTCCCCTTGCACCATTCCCTTACCCTCTACCCATGCACTTGCACGATCTGAATGACACCTGGCCTAGTAGGATCGTTGTCTGTCTTCCGTTTGATCCCCCCTCCCTGCCTCGTCGCGCCTTGAAACACTTGTGTATAGGCGCTTTACAAATGCCATATCATATCATATCATATCAAGCCTGGGAAATTTGGTGGAGGGTGCAGTGAGTGGAAAGGGAGTGGGGAATGGTGGGATTCTGCATTCAATTAAAATACAAAAGATCACATTTCCACAATTATTACCTGGATGAAACTTACCACTATCACAGGTTTGAGAATAAAAACACTTAGAACACTTTTAGAAGATGCAACAATAAAACAAAAAAACAGGTTTACAGTGAAATTGAACATAACATCCACACTTCTTCAAATGTGGGCCTTCCCAATAACAAATACACAATGTGCTTTTCCGTATCAGACAGTATTAAACACTATTAATCAAAGATGAAAAAGTAAAACATAATATCCTTTTGTAACATGCATCCTATTACTTCCGCACAGTTGAAATGGGCTCGTCCTTACACAATCTGCCCGTGGTGCTTAATGGGACATGCACATTCAAACTCTAGGCTACATCAGTAAAATGACTGGGAACTTTAACTCCACCCTGGCTGTTGCCGTGACAAAGGGGGCACACATTTATTTATTTGAATTTATAAAGCGACCTGAGGCATTGTGGCGCTATAACAGAAGATTTACTTGTACATGGGAAGGAAAAACATTACTTGGTTGATAAATTGAACATACTTGGTGTGATCCTTGGTTACAGTGGCTCTCAGTACAGTAGAAACTCGTTGACTATATATACATATACATATATACATATAGAGCCATGTATGGTAGACTTGCAGCCTGGCCCCTGCTCTTGGTATGCTTGATTCATATGGGTTAAAACGATGGCGCTGCTGAATTTGGCCAACGGGTGGGATTTTCAGAAGACTCAGGTGATCATATCACCATGTCACCCTACATTTGCAGGGTTGAACATTCTCAGGTCACTATTTCTGATAATGAATCTCACGCATTTGAAATAACGTTCACGGTATTTAACGCAAAGTAGAGCTCCTTTTTTGCTAAATAGAAGCATTACTTCCATGTGTCCAATTCTCAAATGATCTACTAAAATCAGCTGTGCTGGGGTTTTGCATGTCTTGGCATTATTGCTACAGTAACACTTTTTACAGTTATTCGTAAGTGGGCGAGCACTGAAGCTGCATGTACTCAAATGTATCCCATCAGTCATTCATTGTCTCACAGGTAATTTCTACTTTTTCTTGTAGAATGTCTTTTCATCGGAAACTGAAAGGAAGAACGAATAAAAATACCCGATGACAAAGCAGATCGGAAGGACATGAAAAATGGATCTTTGAAAAGCGTGTAAAGACGACGAGCAACAATAATTGCCTCACTTAGAAGAATTACTCTTCCCGTTGATGCACATTCTACTTGCACAGATTACCATAAAAACTCGATTTGCATTTCGTATAGTCTGATGGGTAGTGCAATTTTAACCAGCATAATAGAGAACGTTGATATTATGTTGTAAGAGAACATCGCCAGTTTCCTATTACCATGCCTTCAGATTACATGAAAGGCACTGTTAGAGTGGCGTTCATCTCGCAAGTGTGTTTTAATACAAATGCACGTTATTTCATTTCCATTTCATTCAATTTTACATATGCAACGTGCGACAAGCATATGCATTTTGATGGTACTTTCCCATGCGCATTGTATGCCATTTTTAACCACTGAATATCCGAATGAACTACAGACAAAGCATGGGGCCTTTATCGCGATGCAAAGTGACTGTGCACTGCCAACAAACAACATGATTCAAAGAGCGGTGCAAAGTTTATTTTTTCAGTGCAAAGTGAATATGCACTGACCTTGCACTGGTGTAAAGTCACTTTGCATTGCAAAAATACACTCTGCACCGCTCTGTGAATCAGGGTGTTTCTTTGTACCATGCTAAACAAATCCATGAATTAGGCACATTGGGCCTCATTATGACCCTTGCGCTCCTGTAATGAAGGGGGCCGGTAGGGGGCTGGTACGGGACCGACCCCCTTCATTACAGGAGCACCGATTACGAGGTTCCCTTTGCAGGACCCTGTAAGGACGCCTGGTAAAACCAGGTGTCCTTTCCGGGTCCCGCAAGGGGAAGAGGGAGGTAATAACGGGCCAGTTATGTGCCCGTTATTACCTCACTCCCCATTCCCATTGAGCCCTATGGGGCCTCACATGGGAATGGGGAATGGTTCCTGCAAGGAGGAATTACCGGGTCCTCCTATGTCGGAATGACCCGGTAAGTCCTCATTGCAGGAACCCGGTAATGGAGCCCGGTTTGGAGGCAGCTGTGGTGCTAATACCACCACGGCTGCCTCCAAACTCGTAATGAGGCCCATGATGTTTTCCATTTCTGTCATAGCTAATTCTGCCTCATTTGCTATTAGAGGCTGTCCTAGTGGTTATTGGCTTCCTGTTACAGAAGGTTGACTACTGTCGGAAGTGTCCTTATCTAGTTGGGCCTGGAGTTCTTCTTCGTGTAGCTGTTCATTGTGCAACATTGTTTTGTACTGCGTAAAGTTCACATTGGTGATAGCGCTTTCATTTGCTTTGAAAGCGTCTTCATAGCAGTCATAGTTATCTAGTATCTCGTCCTCTTTTCTCCATGGTTTAAAAAGTTGTAGCAGGGACATGTAATATAGTTCTTTCTGTTGAGGAGATTTTAATGCCAATTTGAAATGATTAATTAAGCTTTGGTAAGTTTCACTAAGCTGCCTTCACAATCTGTCACTCTATATCTACCTTTGCTTTCATCAGGTTTTATTTCATTTTTGTATGCAAAGTTTTGGGCTATGTGGTATAGACACATGGTTTCCAAAGTGGTACTCCTGTTCGGGTAGTATGTGTCTAGTAATTGTTTTTCAAAATGTCTTGGCTATTGGGATCATTTTTGGCTATTGTTTTTATGTCCTCATGTGATTTGAGAACTCTTTTTCTAGATTTAGCAGGACCAAGACTTAGCCATACTATATTTTCAGATTTTCCATACAAAGCAGTAAACGATCTGCAGCTTAATAGGCACCACATTCTCTATGAGAGAGCATTTTTATGCCTAGGCTGTACAATTTCTGAGATAGTGTTTTGTCTGATGATAGGTCATTCCAGAGGTCTTGCAGCTCTTTTTTTCTGCTTTTGTTAAATAGGCTGTAACATATCGTGCAACTGCAGTGGAATTGTCTGCAATGTACTGCACATCTATGTTTGCATTCCATAAGAGGGCAATGATTGCATTGTAATCATTGATATATTTTGATTCTTCTGTTCTTTTTATGTAATATGTGTTCTTAGGTGATTTACCTTTAACACTATGTCGAACTGAAGACATGAAGTTGTTCACTTCACCTGTTTCTGTAACTGGTCTAGGGAAACCAAAGCGGCATTTGGCGTAGTATTTCCCTTTGCTTTTGTATTTGCAATGACAATATTTGCCACTTTTGTGTCTTTGAAATTGTAAACTTTGTCCATGAAGGTCATTATGTGTCCTTTGTGAAGGGATTTCACAAGTGACATATTTTTGGATGAACTGCAAAACAGTGGCATCACTGTCCTGACTAAATTTAGGTGCACCTTTAATCCATAAAAGCATGTGGATATGTGGTGCTCCTCTGGCTTGGTATTCTTTTCTCCAAAAGAAGTGTTGCACTTCTCCGATGGGAGGAATAGTTTTATTACAAATATGATGGAAATATTTTGAAACATTAACAGGATCTAGAGTGCAAAGTTATTGCGGTGTTAGTATATCTATGTTGATTTTGTTGTTGTTTGATATGCGTAGGAACACATGTAAATCTTCCCATGCATATTCTGCACAACTTAATGTAACAAACCAAGTGGGTCGTCCAAGGTTTCTGATCATACAACGTTCATCTCCGTGATGTCAGAACCAGTATTCTTTCGTACCACGCATGTTTGCAAACAGATTTGTTATGCTTGATTGCAAAACTTTTTCTTGGACCTTTTGTATTAATTGCGAAGCTAACATATTTTGAAAGTGGGTTCCAGATTTCAATATGTGTGCTACTCCGTAACATAGGGTTGCTAGTTCACTTTCAAAGAGTAGGTGGAATATGTATTCCACATTTTGTCTAAATCTGGGATCTTCAGAATACATTTGTAATGAGCGGTATTCTGATGCTGTTATCTGAGTGGATCTATCTTTGTATCTTCCTCCTTGGCCAGTAGGAAATATTAGTGGAAAAGCACGTGCTTGTATATTTTTTTCCCATATGCTCATTGGTGACCCTTTGGTTTGTAGCATTTGGTAAGTTTCTAGTGCATCATCTATGCTCTCATTAGAGTGCAATGGATGAATTGTATAATTGTCAAAAAGAGTGGATACTGCAGCAGGATCCAGAAGTTCAAATTGACCAGTTTCTGTTGACTCTTGAATTGTTTCAGTTGTTTCCCTTAATCTTTCTTCAATATTTATTTCTTTGTAGTATTCATTATTGTCTTTCCGATATTGCAAGGCTTGTCTAACTTTATGTAAGTCCACAAGTTGTTGTCAATTTTTTTTGTCTTTTGTTGGTACACCATTTACTAAGACAATTAAAGAATGCTCTATTGGATGTTGCACTCCTAGAGTGTGCATATTTTCGTTCAGATCTAATGGCAAATAAACTACTTTGCCACGAATGCCTTTCACCAATTCAGAGGGAGGTAATTTTGCAGTTTTTGGTTGAAGGCGCATTATTGCTTGAAATGGGTGTACTGTTTGAGTTATGATGCTCTCATACAAATTGAGTTGTTGTAGGGGTTTTGGTAGTGGGAATAATTCCCAATTATTTGTGATAGCACGTGAAGGAGTTTGGTTGTCAAGTTTTGTAGTGCAGTAACTGCAAATTATTAAGGGGTCACTTATTTCGTACTTGTTTCCTGCTAAAAGGTAGAGAGCTAATTCAAACCATTTGGAATATTCATTGTCTTCTATTTTGTGTGCTACGTCTATAGTTTTTGTGTTACTTTTGTAAAAAGTTCTGCGGCAACACACACACACACATGGATTGGTACGTCAGCGGATGTACTTTTAAATTTTAGTATTTCTTTTTTGTATGTGTGTAATAGAAGGTTGCCATGTGCAGAATTGCTGCTAGTCTGTTCTAAAGCTATTGCATTTTGTAAGTGGATTTCACTTCCAAAATATTTTCTCTGGATACGTTGATTTCTTCTTGTATGTATTTGGGTGTACCATGCAGAAGAGAGTTATTTAAATTGGATAGTTCTAAAGCTGGACTATTAGCATAGTACAGTTTATACACTAGCGGGGTAATTCATAGAATTAATTGCACAAGTGGCACACGCGGCTGGCGCACAGTGTGCGCATGCGACTTTCTGCGCCAGCCGCGTGCACTAAAATCCATTTCCGTGCACAGCGTATTCATGGATTTTAACATCCAAAACCAGCCGTGGCGCAGAGTGGTGCAGCGACCCTGCAGCAGCGCCAGTTACGCCCGCAACCCCTCCCTGTGCACCATGTCCAGCCCACAAATCCCGTACATGGCGCACAGGCTCACAAAACGCCTGTAAAACTCCCCACGCACCCCTCCGAATACACGTACCCCGCAGCGCGGGTAGTCTCACACGCGATTGGGCCTGTGCGAGCGGGGTACATGGATTACTGGGGTTTGCATGAAGTTTCACACGCGACTGGCCCAGTGCGAGAAGGGTACGTGTATTACTGGGGTGCGCAGGAAGTTTCACACGCGATTGGTCCTGTGCGTGCGGGCTACGTGGATTACTGGCGTGTGCGGGAAGTATCACACGCCTATGGGCCTGTGCGAGCGGGGAACGTGGATTATTGTGGTGCGTAGGACGTTTCACAGGCGATTGGCCCTGTGCGTGCAGGGTACGTGGATTTGGGGGGTGCGCGGGAAGTTTTACATGCGGCAGGCCCTGAGCGTGCGGGCTACATGGATAACTGGGGTGTGTGGGAAGTTACACATGCGATTGGCCCTGTGCATGCGGGGTACGTGGATTTGGGGGGTGCGCGGGAAGTTTTACAAGCGACAGGCCCTGTGCCTGCGGCTATGTGGATTACTGGGGTGCGCGGGAAGTATCACACGTGATTGGGCCTGTGCGAGCGGGGTACGTGGATTACTGGTGTGCGCGGGAAATTTCACATGGGATTGGGCCTGTGCGTGCGGGGTACGTGGATTTGGGGGTTGCGCGGGAAGATTTACAAGCGATAGGCCCTGTGCATGCGGGCTACGTGGATTACTGGGGTGCACGGGAAGTTTCACATGTGATTGGGCCTGTGCGAGCGGGGTACGTGTATAACGCGGTATGGGGGAAGTTCCACACGTGCTTTCGCTGTCAGAGCGGGGTACGTGTATCCAGGGGGGTGCGCGGGGAGTCCCACACATCAATTGGCAGTGTGGGTTCTCACTGGTGTGCCCTCTACCCCCTCCACAGACCCTGCAGTCAACCCACACCACAGGGGACTACCCAGCACCCCTGGTCATGTCCTGCAGGCAGTCCATCCACCATGGGCATGCCACCAGCCAGGCCACATGTCACCTTGCACTAGTGATCACCAACTCATGTCCCCCAGCACCCTCACCCCCAGCAGTGAGGGGCACCTGCCAGCAGGCCCCACTCATGTCCCACTCATGCCCCCCAGCACCCCCACCCCCCAGCAGTGAGGGGCACCTGCCAGCAGGCCCCACTCATGTCCCACTCATGCCCCCCAGCACCCCCACCCCCCAGCAGTGAGGGGCACTTGCCAGCAGGCCCCCACTCATGTCCCCCAGCACCCCCACCCCCCAGCAGTGAGGGGCACTTGCCAGCAGGCCCCCACTCATGTCCCACTCATGTCCCCCAGCACCCCCACCCCCCAGCAGTGAGGGGCACTTGCCAGCAGGCCCCCGCTCATGTCCCACTCATGTCCCCCAGCACCCCCACCCCCCAGCAGTGAGGGGCACTTGCCAGCAGGCCCTCACTTATGTCCCCCAGCACCCCCACCCCCCCAGCAGTGAGGGGCACCTGCCAGCAGGCCCCCACTCATGTCCCCCTGCACTCTCACCCCTCAACAGTGAGGGGCACCTGCCAGCAGGCCCCCACTCATGTCTCCCAGCACCCCCACCCCCAGCAGTGAGGGGCACCTGCCAGCAGGCCCCCACTCATGTCCCACTCATGTCCCCCAGCACCCCCACCCCCCAGCAGTGAGGGGCACTTGCCAGCAGGCCCCCACTCATGTCCCCCAGCACCCCCACCCCCCAGCAGTGAGGGGCACTTGCCAGCAGGCCCCCACTCATGCCCCACTCATGTCCCCCAGCACCCCCACCCCCCAGCAGTGAGGGGCACTTGCCAGCAGGCCCCCACTCATGTCCCACTCATGTCCCCCAGCACCCCCACCCCCCAGCAGTG
This sequence comes from Ambystoma mexicanum, assembly GCF_040938575.1. NCBI lineage: Eukaryota > Metazoa > Chordata > Amphibia > Caudata > Ambystomatidae > Ambystoma > Ambystoma mexicanum. The sequence continues at coordinate 656,465,098 of NC_090932.1, read as the reverse complement.
AGGGGCACCTGCCAGCAGGCCCCCACTTATGTCCCCCAGCACCCCCACCCCCCAGCAGTGAGGGGCACCTGCCAGCAGGCCCCCACTCATGTCCCACTCATGTCCCCCAGCACCCCCACCCCCCAGCAGTGAGGGGCACCTGCCAGCAGGCCCCCACTCATGTCCCCCAGCACCCCCACCCCCCAGCAGTGAGGGGCACCTGCCAGCAGGCCCCCACTCATGTCCCCCAGCACCCCCTGCACCCCACCCCCCAGCAGTGAGGGTCACCTGCCAGCAGGCCCCCACTCATGTCCCACTCATGTCCCCTGCACCCCCAGCAGTGAGGGGCACCTGCAAGCAGGCCCCCACTCAAGTCCCACTCATGTCCCCCAGCACCACCACCCCCCAGCAGTGAGGGGCACCTGCCAGCAGGCCCCCAACCCCACTCATGTCCCCCAGCACCCCCAGCAGTGAGGGGCACCTGCCAGCAGGCCCCCACTCATGTCCCCCAGCACCCCCTGCACCCCCACCCCCCAGCAGTGAGGGGCACCTGCCAGTAGGCCCCCACTCATGTCCCACTCATGTCTCCTGCACCCCCAGCAGTGAGGGGCACCTGCCAGCAGGCCCCCACTCATGTCCCACTCATGTCCCCCAGCACCCCCACGCCCCAGCAGTGACGGGCACCTGCCAGCAGTCCACCACTCATGTCCCACCATATCCCCCCACCCACTCACCCACCCAGCATTGACATGCCCATCTCATGACACAAACCAAAAGTCAACTATGTACATCAACACATGTCCGTCACATACACACACGGAGGTTGCCATTGATTGAGTAAACCCACATGTCGACATGCATGAACCCAATGAGCGAATCCCACACATTGAAGTAAAACATCAAAATGTATTAACATGGAAATCAATTTAAAGTAATTAAAGCATAAAATAATGGCAAACATGAAATGAAATGCATGTCCAAATAAAAAAAATAAAAAATCCTCAAAAAATCCCAAGTAATCCAAAAGAAAAATGGCCAAAACTCTCTGTCCACCAAACCAAATCCAAATGAAACGCAAAATGGTAAATCCATTGATCCATGGTGAAATGAAATTAAAATGTCCAAATAAATCCAACGTCTAACTATGTACAATCCAATTTTCATGGGTCCATGAGCACAACAAAATAAATGAAACCTATCTAATAACCTACCTAACAAAAAAACTATATACAAAAGTGTGGAGAATAGTCCAAAAGCCCCAAAATAAAAAAAAGAAAAGGCAACCTAACACTATAAACTATTTACAATGGCGGCGGGCAAGTCCTGCGGCTCACACAGTGATGTTTTCGGCCAGGGCATCATCAAACTCCATGTCTATTTGCTGGAGGCGGGCCTCGCAGGGAGGCACTCATGGCCTGTTCCAACTCCCTGCGAGTCGCCTCGAGGCACTCTGCCCGTCTCAACGCCCGACGCATGGAGAACTCCGCCCTGACCATGGTGAGCCGCGCCTCTTCCACCCGCCGCAGCTCCGCACCTATACGCTGGCCCAACCGCAGCGACACGGAAGACACACCCATTCCAGGGTCCTCCTGCCCTCTGGCCGATGCCTGCCCCCCTGATGTCGATGGCCCGAGCCATCATTGCTCCCACCTAGAGCCTTCTCCTGCTGCTGCTGCTGCTGCTGTCCATGTGCCCTGTCCGATGATGCCTGCACATCCTCCATCAGCTGGTCTCCATTTGTGGTGTCCACCCCTGCTGGACCGCCGACTCCCGACTGTGGCAGGGATGGGATCTCCAACAAGCTGGCTGTGTTGGTCAGGCCGGGTCCACAGGGGGCCCTGGTGGAATCTGCGCCGGAAGACGGCAGGGAGAATGACTGGCGCATAGTCTCCACAGAGGAGGTCCGCCAGAGTGCACGTCACATGTAGGAACCCACCTACCAGGGCCCCTCCAAAAGTGCCACGTCGCGACGCTGCTGTTCGTGATGGCGTGCGTTCTCCGCCCAGGAAGAACGCACGTCATCACGAATGTCACGCGTGCGCAACGCGACACCAATCAGGACGGAGCACATACATTCATGGGACCGCTCGTCCACAGGTAGTGGAGAGGCAGATGACATGGCACTCTCCCTGACCTGTGGACGGGCCTAGGACGGGGCATCCCTGCTGGTGCATGTTAGTGCAGTCACAGGGCCAAGGACAGTGACATGCACAGGCCCCTGCGCGGTGACCTGTGCTGCCTCCTTACCTTGGCCCTGGACTGCACCACTTGCACTAGTGGTACAGTGGTACTATCCGCACCAGGCCCCATGTGCGGCTCGGTAGCGGGCTCCTCATCCTCTGTGGAGACCACCAACGTGGATGTCTCCACACCGTCTTCCACCATTGCAAGCCCCTGAGGGGGCTCACCCGGCCCTTCCGCCACAGCCGTAGTGGCAGACGCGGCACCAGCCCCCTCGCTCCCGGATGATGGCAAGTCCTGGGAGGGTAGCTGGGCCTTGCGTCGCCGCCCGGTGGAGGCATCCCCGCCGCTTGGCTCCACAGCGCCGTCTCCGCCCTCTTCTTCACTTGACGCTGCGCAGAGGCAGACATAGAACACAAGCATCAGGGTACAGTACAATATTCCCCTACACAGGAGGCAATAACACATGAGTGGCAGTGTCAAAGGTCACTTCCATCCTGTCCCTCCACAACACATGGGTGAATGCACGCAACACACATGCAGAAACAGGCACGGCGCCTGCAATCAACATCAGCATCCATGTACAAGGGCCTCTATTAACCAAAATGTTGCCTTCAAACTCACATGCATCATGGCTCACACTGATCCCATGCACACACATCACCGGAGGGTCATGCATCATGGCTTGTACACCACCGACACAGTGGATAGACACAGTGCATACAGCGGTGACCACACTGCATGAGTGAATGTACACATCATCAAGGACATGTGTCATGCTTCCATGGCGTTTCAAAGTCACACACACACTTCTCAGACACACACACATGTGCACCATACATGTACATGACAGCAGCACCCATCCCTCTCACCCCCTCCATGTCCAAGAACAGAGACTGGCATGCTTTCATGTGTGCATATGGCATACAGCTCCCCATGTTGCATTGTAACACATGCACCAACCATGTGGTTCACACATTACTGGTCTCACATGCATGACCATGTTGTCCCTGCACACACACATCCATACATGGCCTATGTCACACATACAGGCAAGTATCAGACTACCAGCACACTGCAACATGCTCTGTCTCACACATGAATGCTTGGCCACGTACCGCTCAACTCCAGACGGGTCTTCCTCTGAAGGATCTGGGCATGGAGCGCTGGGCATACGCCTTCCAGGACCCTCATCTGGATGTCACTCATGCTGACCCGGCTCCCCTCCGCGAGGCGCCGGGCCTTGTAGAGGGTCCTGGACCTGAAGTCCTCTCAGCGCTTCTTGACGTGCTTGATGTCGCGGGTTGCCACCCCCTCCGCGTTGATGGCAACCACTACGTCGTCCCAGATCCTCTCCCATCCTTCCTTGTTGGCGCATGATGTTCTCAAGAGGGCATCAAAATGCCCCAGGACATGCTCCACCAGGACACCAACTTCCTTCACACTGAAGCTGGTGGCCCTCTGCCTCTCTGGCTGGGGATCACCAGTGGTCTCAGAGGGTGTTTGCCCCGACATGGCGACCCCTGAGGCAGGCGTGGGTGGGAAACTGGGTCCTGGGGCTGGGCTGTGGAGCGATGGTATCCCAGTCGGGAGTCTTCTGTTCCAGCAGGGGTGGACACAGCAACTGGAACCCTGGCTGACGTGCAGGCACCAAATACCAGGGCACGTGGGCAGCAGGCAGGCAGGCAGCAGCAGATGGCAGGTGGGAGAATGCTCGGGTCTCTGGGGAGCAGTAATTCTGCCTTCTGGGCAGGAGCGTGGCCTTGCGTGGTTTGTTGCGTGGCCAGCTTGATACGGAGTGATTTGGCACATGAAAATCTTGCACATCTGCGTGTTATTCGAGGAGAGGCCCTTAGCGCGTAAGCACGTGTGTGACGTTACACGCGCGGGCGTTTCCCTCGTGACGTGGGCATAATGGTTCAGAGTGCATGAAAAAATTGCACGTCCGCGTGTGAATGCGTGTAATCCGAGAAAAGGGCCTACGCGTGTCTGTGAAGTTACACGCGCGGGCGTTTCCCTCGTGACATGGGCATAATGAATCAGCACGTGAATAGTGAATACACCGCACATACGTGAATTCATTGGACCAAAGGCCCTTTAGTGCGTAAGCACGTCTGTGACGTGTCGCGCAAGGGCGTTTCCCTCAACACGGGTGCATGTTCATCGTACATGTGCAAAAACTGCATGTCCGAGTGTCAGCTCGTGTACTTGGAGGAAAGGGCCTTAGCGCGTGCACGGGTAAGTGATGTTGTACATGTGGGCCGGTTTAAAAGGTACGTGTAGGACGCCATTTACTTGTACGTGCTTTTCGTGGAGAGCGAGTGGGTGAATTTTGTACTTCTTGTCGGTTCACACGCGATTACTTCACAGCGTTTCAAGTTCATACTCCCTGTTACCTCTGACAGCGTTCAATTTTTTGGTTGGCCTGTTTCCTCAAACAACGTTCACTTCTGCTTTTGTCCTGTTTCCTCAGACAGCGTACAATTCTTCTTTTGGTGGGGGTGTTGCCAAGGCGCACACGTGCGTCTTTTTCACGTTCTTTTTCCAGACATACGGTGAGTCGTGCACATATTTACCAACTGTGCTTGCCCCGTGTGTCGCGTACCCCTTCAGAGTTCATTGTAGGCTGCGTGTATTACACGTACGCTTATTTTTGTGTTTCTGGGTGCCACAGCGTAGTGCGGGTTCATTTTTCCACGCACGTGGTCTACGAGGGGTTGCGTGCACGTTCATTTTTGTTTTTGGGGTGCCTGTGCATTGCGTGACCCATCAACTTCCCCCAGGGGTCACAGACAGCCTTACTAGAGCACTAGGGTACAAATTCCATCTAGTACCCTACCTCTTTCACCCCCAATTGCCCAGGACAATAGTTTACTGCTACTCCCATACGCACAACAACATCAGTGCCATGGTTGGGAGGCGACCAAGCGGTAAGGGAGGCAAGGGTGGCCGACCTTCAAAAGGTGGGTGTGTTGGGCGCGGTAGGGGACGTGGTAGGATGTGTGGAGGACCAATCAGGGACACCTATGCCCCACCCCCCATGGTTGTGGGAAACATAGCTGACACCATCCCGGTTCAGCCCTTGTTGGACCGGCCCATTGTGGCACCTGAAGTGGCACAGGAAGACTCCCAGGCTGACTTCCAGGTCAGCAAGTCTAAGCCATGTGTGGTGGTGTAAGTTGTTGTCACCAGGCCACGTGGATCTGGGGCAGCAATGTCATCTGCTGCCCCAAGTAGGCAGGGTGTGGAGGCTGCAGGGGCAGCTGCAGCTCTATCCACCCCAGCTCTGAGTCTCCCAACCAGGACAGTATCGGTTCAGGTCCATCAGACCAACGTTGCCCCTGGCAACATCACCCTGCAGCCAATGCCTGCACCAAGACCTATGGTCATTGTGCCTTCGCACACTCCTAGTACAGAGTCCACCGGCGCTTCTGCCCCTACTGACCAGAGTGGCGTAAGCCACTCAGGATCCACACCACCTTTGAAAAAGAAGAAGAAGGGTGCTCTGGCACTACAGGCTGAGACCCCAGACATGGCTACACACTCTGGCACATCGAGGTAGCCTAGCTTTAATGACGCCGAACTTGATGAACTTGTGGCCTATGTGTTGGAACATAGCCGTGAAATGGTGGTGACTACAGGGTTCAAGACCACACCTGGTCAATGTAGGGCACACTAGCAGACCATCGCGGACCACATTAGTGCCCTTGGATTTGTGAGGCACACAGCTGGTGATTGCTACAAGCGGTGGAATGACCTGAAACGCAGAGCAAAGAACAACCTGGCCTCAAATCATGCCTCTACTCTGGTGACTGGCGGTGGGTCTCAACCAGAGGACAACCAACTCACTGAACATGAGTCTGTTGCTGGAACCTTCGTCACAGAGGAACAGATCCAAGGCGTGGGAGACCAACCTGATTATGACGCATTGTCCGGTGAGTGCCCATGCATGTGTGTGTAATCCATGTGTATGTTGTTTGGGTGACGGGTTCTGATTGAGTGCCAGGTGAGGGTGTGTACTACAGAGTGGTATGGGTCACCCATGTGCTTCCTCCAATACATTCACGTGCCTTGGATTTGGGTATGGCAGTATCCCTTCTGCCCACAGTAGCCAATTAGCGCCACATTACTGCAGTTGCCCTTGACCTGTCATCTTGCAACAAAATTGTTCAGATTTTTTCAGTGTTCATTCTGGCTGATTGTTTCAATTCTCCCATTTTTGCTACGCATTTTTCAGCACTAATGCCACATATGTGACATGCTTCTGTCATTGATTACACCCCACATTGGCCCACATTTGTTGCCTTGTTATGTGAATGATTAGACCATTCAGGCTGATTGAGTATTGGCTTGCTCACATTAATTTTTGGGGCGTGTTCGAATGTGGAACATGATAGTTGTTTGCTGTCATGTTAAAGTGACCAACCATTGATGTGTACATCTGCCTACAATCACTGTAATATTGTACACTGGATGTGTTTTTCACTGTGTGGCACATGCATCTTTTGCCACACTATTTACCATTTTTCATCTAATCATGTCCATCTCACATGGATGGGTGACAGTACTCATTCACTGACATATCGCTGTAGTTGTGTAATGTACCATAGCTATGCTACATGCCATCTGTGTGCTGGCATGTGTCATGTATGTGTATTGGACATGCCACTCACAGGCTAATGTGTGATGCCAGTTCTACCAACCATGCAGCAAGTGTGTTGCTTTTCCATCTTGCTGTCCTCAGTGTCTGCTTTTTGCCTCCCCTTCCAACTCATTGTCAGTGCATGCATGCCAGGGTTATAGTCATGTGGGACATGTGTAAATCATGTACAGGATCTCTGTCTTGTCAGGCCTATGTGTGTGCTATGGTGCTCATGCCTGTTTGCATTTGTTGTGTTTCATGATTTTGCAGGCGATGCACTTGATGTTGGTGAGGTTGAGGAGATGGTGCAGACCCAGGAGCGATCTCAGCCACGACCGAGCACCAGTGGAGGACGTGGTGTGGTGGTGGGTGAAACCCCAATCTTACTTCAGACCATTCTGTCCAGGGGTGCCTCTGGGTGCACCTCCCCAGACCTCTATTCAGGTGCTGAATCGGATGATGAGACTTATGTGCTGTCGCAGGGGAGTGCTTCTGGCAGGGATTCTGTTCTGTCCAACCCACCTGCACCAGGGGTAGAACCCTCTATGGGGATGTCAGTGTTGGTAGGTCCGCCTTTGGCAGTTACGGGTGCAGGGTCACACTCCACAACATCTGATCCTGTTCCTGGGCCAGCAGATCAGAGGGGGAATGCATTCCAGCAGCCTCAGGCAGTGCGAGCACAGCAAGGTCGCCTTGCCCCAAACAGGTGTGGTGCCCACCGACGCGGTGGCCGTGCACCACCAGGCAATACTATATGGGAAAACTCCATGTACGGTATGGCAATCCAACAGGCAGCACCAGTTGAAATGATGGCTCAGGCAATGGAGAGGGTGGCCACTTCCATTATCCCCGCTGAAAGGCAGATGGAGCAACAACAGCAGGCAACAGACTCCATTTGCCAATAACACAGGGAAGACATGTTGGCGTCCAACAGGGACCGACGGACGGCACTGGAGACCCTGTGTGAACCCATATCAATAGAGTCACAGGGCCACAGGGAAGCCCTGAGGGTAGAACTCCATAACATCAGGGAGACTCTGCTTGAATTTGAGGCTTCCCGAAATTTTAGGGCAGAACAGCAGCTGGAGCAGTTCACACGTTCGCTCTCAGCTGAGCTGCAGGCAACCCATGAGGAGATCCGGGCATCATGCGAGGCCATGCGTGCAGAAATGCAGGCGACCCGTGAGGTGCTGCATGGGGATCTCTGCACTATCATCCTCCAGAATCAGACCTTCCAGACCTGCATGCTTGCTGCCATGGAGGACCAAACCAGGGCTTTGCGTGGGCTGCCTCCCATTGCACCACCACCTCCTGATGCAGCAGCAGAGGGTGAAGAGATCGACAGCAGTTCTCCCACAAAGGCATAGCCGTGCAGGCCATGAGCCCCTGGAGGTATTTTGTTTCCCAACATCCACGCAGGTGGGTGTTGGTGTGCACCCTGTCCTCGAACCTCCTGGGTGGCCTCCCCCCCTCTGGCCCCCACATGGCCATTTTTGATTATTATTATTTTTTTTTAAACTCTGTTGCCTTGTGTGGCTCCCGTGGGCATCCATTGTGTATTCCGGCTGGGCACATGCAGGCTTGTCCTGAGCTTGGGTTAGATGCTTGGGTTCGTGACACACATACCCCTCCTGCTTCCCATTTCCATGGGCTTGCAAAGGGTGTGACCAAGTCACAGTGATACTTTGACATTGTGTTCCCATGAGCTATGTGGGCAGTCTGCAGTCAATACTGTGAGAACATCCCTAGTGGGTATTGTTGTTGTATTGAACACTGCATGGTGTATTGATATATGCTTGTGCGTCCATGTCTTCCTCAAAATTTGCAGGTACCTTCTTCATGTCTTCACAAGGCCGTCTCCTTTTCAGATGGAGTTCATGTTGTATGCAGTACACTGACACATTTGCGTGGCAGCAACACTCTGCAGTTGGAAGGGGTCGATGTGCTGGCTTATTCAGGTTGTAAGACTACCACTACTTTGATTTTGTACTGTCATGTTTTTGCAATGTTTCATGCTGTGTTGATGCATTGTGTTGGTGGTAAGTATTTGGTCATGTGTGCTGTTTGTTATTGATTACTGGGAGCATATTGTCTGTGGACTGTTTCCATTTGGGACAGTGCACTTTGTGACACTTGTGTCAGGTCTTGTGCATTGCTTTGTTTGCTTTCACATTGCATGACAGAGATGGGGAGGGGTTGGGTGACATGGCGCTATTTTCATGTGGTATTTTGCTAGGGGATAGTCATTCATGCAGCATGAATGTTTGTCTTTTAATGACACAGCATTTATTGTCTTTGGGTAGGTAGGGATGCACACAATGTAACACTTCCAGGTGACCAATCTCAGGCTGGTATGGTTGTGACAGTTGACTGTCCCTTATGTCATCATCATTGATTGTCAGCTGGTATCTGCCAGCGCTGTGTGCACTCCACAGTGGTGTGATTTTAGGTGAAGTAATTAGCCTCCAACTGCCTATGGGCTGCCTCACCACGTGCCCTTTCCCCTCCCATGTGCAGCGGATGTGCATGTGGTTGGGGATGTGGGGGCACCACCATGTCCACCGGCAGGACTCAGCGTGTTGCAACATTTTGCAGGACACATGCTGCCACTATGATCCTGCACACTACTAGGGGAGCGTATAGCAGCTGCCCACCAGAATGGTCAAGGGAGCGAAAGCGTGACTTGAGCACTCCGAATGTGTGCTCCACTATGCCACGGGTTGCAATATGGGCTGTGTTGTATCTTACCTCGGGTGGTGTGGTGGGGTTCCGAAATGGCGTCATCATGTGGGTGCTCAGAGGGTAGGCACTGTCCCCTGGGGAGGTGATGATGGGTATCATTAGTGGGGTTGTGACATTACTCAGTATCTGACATGCAGGCATGTGCAGTGGCATGTATACTCACCAAGCAGCCATGTATCGCCATGCCACCCAGCTTCTAGGTCCGGTTTAGGGTTGACATTCTGTATATGAAACTGTCATGGGTGGACCCTGGATAGTTGGCATATACTGAGGTGATGATTCCCTTGGCATAACATACTACCTGCACGTTGATGGAATGCCAGTGCTTGCAGTTTCTATAGATGTTCTCTGATGCCCTGGGAGGACGTAGAGCCACATGGGTGCAATCAATGGCACCTAGCACTTTGGGGAAGTGTGCCACCCCGTAAAAATCCTGGGCAACAGCCTGCCTTTCTGCAGGTGTTCTGGGCAGGTATATGTACCTGCGGACTGAGGGGCGTGCAGTCATGATGGCCAGGACCTGGTGTAGGCAGCGTGACTTTGTGGCCTGTGACACCCCCCACTATGGCACTTGTCTGCTGAAATGACCCAGTAGCCAAGAAGTGCAGTACATTGAGCACCTTTTCCAAGGGGCTCAGTGCTTGGGAGCACAGGGTGGGTGATGTGAGGTCATCCTCCCACTCACTCACCAGGTCGAATATTATGTGATTTGGAAACTTGTACCTCCCATACACCTGGTCATCAGGCATCCCAAAAAGGCTGGTTCTGGGTGTAAAAATTCTGGCCTTGACTATCCTCCTCCTCCTCCTGCGGTATCCCACGACCACTGCTGCGAGAACGGTATATTCATCATAGCGTCTGAGCTTGTTTGTTGTTTGCGCGCACTTTTATGCTGCGCGGGTCCACGTATGCCTGCTTCCTGCTGGCGTACGTGTTTCTGGATTAGCGTGTCTTTTTTTGCGCATGCGTTAGCTCCGTTCGATTCCATGAATATGTGTTGTAGGTGCGCGTGTGGGCGTTCCGCACATTTGCCTCCAGTACTTCCCCCGTAACGCCCAGATTTTCACGCATTGTTCCCCATTCCACGTGTTACGCCCTGTGTTACGCCTACTTTTGTTGTGTGCGCTGCTCTAAGTGCGCTTTCGATGACGTGTGTGCCCGCGTGCGCCACGCAGGATTTTAGCGCACATCCATGGATTTACATGCGCATGTACTTCCATGAATCGCTGTGCGTGGGTTTCGCTGCGATTTTCGCACTTGCGCTGCAATTTGCACGCTTTCGCATGCTTGCACAGGAATTTTCAACACACATTAATTCCATGAATAGGCCTGGAGATTTCTTACATTTGAATGATGTGTTGATATCATTTTGATATCATGGAAGGTGCTTTTGCAAATAGGTCCTGAAATGCAGGCTAATGAATGTCCTTGTAATCCAGTGTATTTGCGCACTGGACAGGTATCCATATTTTGCAGCACTTTCATTTTGATTTTGTCTTTACATTTCACATACTGATTGAGGAACTGGCGTAAAGATTTGAAAGATTTGTTGGGAATGTTACACATTAACGTACACGGCCATTTGTATACTGGACGGTTTGGTTCAGTCGAATGGAGAGGTAATTCTGAGTTTTCTGGGCATGCTTTTGTAAGCATTGTTTCTTGTTCCATGATGTTATTATTGATTTTTTCATATCCTCGTCCACTGCAATGGATGGCAATTGTGTTTGTTTGGTTTTGTTTGTATGCTTCTTCATTAAAATGTGGTTCTGTCGTCGTTGTGTGACTCCATTCACCTCCACAAATATTTAAGAAGTTATTTTTGTTGACATTCTGTTTATTGAGAAGTTTCTTTTGGAGTTTGGTACTTAGTTTTGTTCGTGGTTTCATCCTGTTTAAAACTAAAATAAATAACTTCCTTTTGAGAAGGATTGCACTGTCTACGAGAGCTTCTAGGATTAATTTTCTACGGTAGGCTTTAAGGGTTGTGGATTATTTCGCTCATCTTCTTATTAGATTCTGAAGGACTCTGTGGCAGAACATTTTTGCTAAAATACTTTTTTTACTATAGTTTCTAGCTAGTATATGCGGATTTATAGGAGCAGTGTTAGCAGTAGTGGTAGCCGAATTCTTGTTAAGCATTTTCTGTTTCGTGCCACATTTTGATAGAGGAGGCAACGTTTCTGTAGTTGAAGCTTCGTTTGTTTCGCTAAATGAGTGCATTAGCTGTTTTGTTTCAAAATTTCGTGCAAACTCTGGTAGAGATGGATGCTTACTTTGGACACTTATTTTCATTTGCTCTATTTCTGCGCTCCTTTCTACAGACTTGCTTTTTGGTAGGCATTCTTTGGGGTCTGTTGAAATAAAAGAAGGTATGGGTTGGTCTGTTTTACAATGTATGTGTGCTGTGTGCATGTGTGTATGAGTTTGATGGGGAAGATGTTTGTGGTGGTATGTGAATGTGCATTGGGCAGTTACAATGAGTTGGGAAGGCTATTTTTCTGTTTGTATGTTACTACACTGTGCTTCAGATGAGAGTAGAAAGTGAGCTAGTGATGAGGAGAAGCATTAATAGTAACGTAATGGTATAAAATTAAAACAGGTATTTGTTTTGTAGTACTAACATTCTAAGGCTTGTGTATGTTATTTGTGTTACAAAAAATGGGGATTTGTGTGTCATTCTGCCTGTTAATCTTTGTTTAATAAATGGGGATTTGTCAGCAGGATGGTTCAGAAATCTATGTTTCTTTCTGGTGCGCCAATTACATAAATGACCCAGTCTCTTATATAAATGTAGTATTGTACTTACTTTTTTTTGTGGAATGACCAGGTTTCTTCGGATATGTTGTTTGTAGTGTAGATGCTTTTGATTTTCAGGAGATTGGTCTTCACTGCAATTGTAAAAGGAAGAAGTTAGTAATTTTGTGTGTTTAAAGCAGTGATGTTAATGTACGTGTTCATTTTTAAGCTTTCGTGGAAGTATTCTCGTTTGATATCTCAACACAGTGTATGCGTGCATTTCATTTGACTATGTGCAGCCTTTATATATTATTTGCCGTATGTTAGTTGAACCTGCTTTGCAAATGAGTACAATTTTAAGTTCATGAAATTCCCTAGTTTTTTTGTAGCTGTGTTGTAGATAGCTGAGAGGTTTTGAAGTGATGGGTCATTATAGTAGATGGGAAACATTTGAATACTTTCATATTATAAGTAGGAATGCGAAAAATTGGGAGAACCTGAGAGGGAGATGTCACCACAGGAATTGGGGACGTTTATTTTTCTCATACGATTGCACTGGAAGTAGCATTAATTTAGGCAGAGGACAGTAAAAAATGGTGACCTTTTTTAATGAAAAATCGAGTTTCGCTCGTAAATCGGGAGGGTTGGTACGTATGTATAGGTTATGCGGGAGATAGTAAAAAGTAGTGCAATTTTTCAATGAAAAATCGGAAGTCTCGCACTTAAGCGGGAGCATTGGTATGTATGTATTGGCTATGCAGATTTAGTGGCATTAATTTGTTTAAATGGCATCATAAGAGTTGCACATGTACTCTGAATAAAATATGCATACCTGCACTTTGTAATCATGCATGTGGGTATGCATGGAGCTGTAAGTAGAAATCCTCGAGACTTGCACAGTAGTTTTTGTAGTAGGTGCTTTGCAATGATATGAGACTTGTATTCAGAGTGATCAACAGTACATTTGAAGTGCGGAACTCTGATGATGGAGTTAGATGTAGAGGTCTTGGATGTGATTGGTGGATGGTTGTGTGACTGCTTAGCTGTGTCCAATGAGGGAATGGATTCGTGAGTGATGTGGAAAGGGTAGAAGGGCTGGCTGAGAGTTACGTGCCGCGGACACCGTGCCTGTACGCGGGTAGGGCATGCCACATACAGGGTTTTACAGCAAATCCAGCATGGAAAGGGGACTATAGGGATCAGCCAATCAGATGTTGACATTGTTGATTTGTGTAGAAAGAGAGTGTATGTAGTGCACTGTAGAGGCAATTCTCCAAGTTTGCAGAGATATGCATAGGATGAACAGTCCCCATGTGGTAGTTTTGCACTATGGTGCTTTCCATTTGGGCTACGTGAGTTCACCTACTTTGTTGGGAGATTTGGAACTGTTGATTTAAGTAGTCATCAACATCTTTCCAACTGCGAAAGTAATTTTTTCTGGCTTACTCCCTAGAGCAAAATGGGGAAACAGTTCTGTTTTTTATCCAGATCAAAGTATTGGTAGGTGTGCAATCAATCGCGGCATGAGTGCTTTCATGTTAAGAGCTGGTATGTTTTTCTGAAGCCATGAGAACATTGTTTCCAGTAATGCGCCTTATTTTGAAGCAGATGGTGTTTCTTTATCTTTTTTGGGAAATGCGATGTTCTTTTGGAATGTAAGGCTTGCTTTTGAGCAGGTTATGTGATGATTGTAGGAGTAAACTAAGAAGAAAAAAAAGAAAAAAATACAAAATAACAGGTGTCTGTCAGGCATCTGCAAAACAAACAAAAAAAAGATCTTTTCAGAGCCCACCTTAAAGGGGAAATGGGGAACACTATTTAAATGTACAGTCATCACGCTCAGATCCTCTACATGTCCGCGGACATGGCGGTAATCTGCAGGCAGCGCGTATTACATACAGGGATTCTGGGGTGAGAGGCATGCAAATGAGAATGAGCGGAGCTACAGATTAGTCAGTAAAGTTCAGTGGGTGTGTTGTGAACGAAGAGATTTAGTGAGAACGTCTTTTTCCTGAGAGGAGAACACACAGCTATGGCTGTGTGTGCTCGAAAACAGATTATCTGGATTTTGGGAGACTCATGGATACATTGGTTGAAGCTGCATGCAGAACGTTGTGGTATATCTGCAGATCTTGGATTCCCTCATGTGGAAGTGCACTGGCATGGAGTGCGTGGAATGAAGTGGCTGAACTTGGTACCTCTCTGTGCTACTTTACTGACAAAGCGTCATCCTGATATAATTATCATTCATAATGGAGGAAACAGTTTAGGGCATGTCTCTGGAATTTCTTTGCAAGTTGCAATGAAGGAAGGGCTTGAGATGGTCATGGACATGTTTCCAAATTGCCAAGTAATTTTTTCTTGTATTGCGCAAAGACAAATGTGGCTCAGTTCTTATTTATTTGGTCCACAAATGTAGAAAGCGAGGCGCAATGTCAATTAGGCTGTTTGTGCCTTTCTAAGAGATGTTGGCATGTGCTCTTACCACAATGAAAATATTATGATTCATAGCACATTCATTTTTGCAGAGATGGAGTCCATCTTACATATGCTGGCAATCAGATTTTTCTTCAAAATGTACAAAATGCATTGCGACCTTTTTTGGAATTATAGTCACCTATTTTGCATGTTGACGAATCCAAGTTTTTCAAACACACAAAACACCACCAAAAGGCTCTTTTCAGAGCCACCACTTACTCCCACAGAAAAGTGCATTGGTTTTGCTACAGTTGCACCCTGAAATTTTGTCTGTCCTAGGACTGTCCGCAGACTTTTTGAAAAATGCACGGGGGCCTACAGCGTTTACTTGATAGTTCCATTTTTAAACTGAGAAAGGCGGCTCTGAAAAGAGCCTTTTTTTTTAAATGTCTGTTTTATATTTTTGGGATTTTTTACACACGACACTAGGAGAGGAGGGAAAAGGAGGGTAAGGAAGGGACACCAACCACAGGGATAAGAAAGGACACGTGGAGAGAAGAAGATGTAGGGTGGGCCTTATTTAGGTAGGTAGCAGCACTTCTGGTGCTCCATGACCGTAGTCTCGAAAGCACTTCGAAGACTCCCCCCCCTGCAGAGCACTGCATTTTAGTAGATACACAATATTGTGACCCTCGAAAGGTAAGGGTAAACAGCATCGCAAATGGCCTGTGAAGCATCTGGAGAAATACGCTCTCCCACAGGTGTGTCTCTTGTGGTGAGAGGATTGGAAACGGAGGATGCTGCGGAGGAACTCAACCTACTACGTTCTTTACATGGTACAACCTTGCGAACGTCCGCACTGTGGAACGAAGTTAGGTGTTGCTTCATGGTTGTTGTGCCAAAGCTGTACGCACCAGGTCTGCCACGACTCAGCACCAACTTGCACTGTTTACAGGTGACCTGGTTCGCACGTGCTTTTGGTACGTTACCATAAACGGTAATCAACCGCCACACCCATGACTCCCGGTGAGTGCTGGTAGTAGGGAATTCCTCCACCTCATTCTCTTCATCCTCTTCTTCCTTGCTCTCTACATCCTCATTCATATTTCCCTCTGGAGGCCCTTGGGGAGGTGGTGGTGGAGGGTTTGGGGGTGGTGCTGAGGCTGATGTAGCAACAGCAGCCATGGATGCCTTCAGGGTTGGTGAGTTAATCTCCGCTAGGGCACTAAAGGCAGCAAAACTCAATCTACAATCACCAGAAGTACAAAGAAGATGAGCTCGGAGGTGTGGCCTTTTTTTAGGGGTGAAGTGGTGCACCTTGTGACCATATCGATCAGTCAAAAGGTTCAAAAAGTCCCAAACAATATGTGGAAAGCTAGGGCCATTGTATGGGACATGTGAAATGGTGATTTTGTATTGTAAAATAATTTGGCTTGTCTGTTTATGTTCTTTTGAAATGTTGCGGAAGCGGACAAAGTGCGCAAATTAGGACACACGCTCAGTGTGGGTGCGGTCACATGATGACGTCGTGAACACATCCGCGAAGGAAATGGGTGCTAGCAGAAAACCAAATGCACAGGAACGGTCGTGTGCATGCACGCAGGTGTTCTACGGACAGTGTTTGGGTCCTGAAACGAATTAAAAGTGCGACACAAGTGAGACGGACAGTTACAGACAGGCGCGATGTTCGCAGGACTTCTGGGTGTGGTGCACATGTGCGTAGGTGTTCTGCTGACTGTACGGCCAGGTATAGTGTCCTTAGCACACCTCCATTTTGTTTGACTACGGACATGCCGGACACCTCGCCTGTTCTACGGACAGTTCCATCTTGCTGGAGACGGTACGGACAGGTATAGGTTCCTTAGGACACTCCCATTTTGTTCATTTATGGACATCCCGGACACCTGGAGTGTTCTAAGAACAGTTTCATCTTGTTTGCGAAAAGTACAGAGAGGTACAATGTCCTTAGGACGCCCCCATTTTGATGATTTACGGACATCTTGGACAGCTGGTGTGTTCTAAGAACAGTTCCATATTGGTTGTGAATGGTACGGGTAGGTGTATTTTCCTTAGGACATCAATATTTTATTAATTACGGACAGGCCAAACAGGCGCGCTGTCTGTGGACATTTTAACTCTTTAAAAAAAAAAAATTAGATGCAAGCAATTAAGAGAGAGAGAGGGAAGCAGACACTGAAACAAATATAGGGGAATTAGGGGTTTCCACAGGCTGGTTGTGAGGGGATGAAGGGATGGATGTTTCATTGAAACTTTTATGTTGTTCTTGAGAGTTTGGGGATAGTTCACTGGGAAATGGAGAAGGGGGACAGGTACAGGTAGTACAGTGGTATCTAATTTTTCCTTTGACGTGGTTCTCCACAAATTGCCTTAACCCATTAAAATTCTCTTTCAGCATGTCCACTTTCAAGGTGTCTTGCACTGTGTCTTTTGGTGGACTTTCTTCAATTTTTGCATGGTCTGTTAAAAATAAATATATATATATATGTTAAGTACACATAAAGTACTGACTATTAATTTGCTTATGCAGAGAAGTGTGTACCATTATTATCGCTATCTTCCAACATTTCGCAATGCAGACAATTCTCCTCCAGCCCCTACAAAGTACTGCACATTTCTGTGTGAAAAAAAACAGAAATACATTATTTGTTCTGCAGCTCATACGAAAAGTATACAAACTTATAAGAAAAATGAAGTTCACTTACTACTTTCTTGTAATTTGTATTTGTTGTGTTGTGTTCATCTACTGTCATTGCTAGCTGTACACTTTCTGTGAGGTAATTACATTGTAGGCACATCTTCTTTTTGTTATGGTATGATCCATTTCATCATACATGGTATTTAAATAGATGGGTTATGTGTGAGATGTGTAGGTTCCAATGGTTATTTATTACTACTTATAATGTGTTTATGTGCTGCTTTTTAAACTTGTGCAGTTTTCATATGGCATGATAGAACAATTTCAGATACCCCCTGAGTGTTTGGGTAGTGTTGATCTCATCCGCACCCGTCCGCGGACATACGCCCAGTCTGTGCCCTTCAAATATCATTAGCGAGGGGGTTCAGTATTTTCTATGTTACATGTATATAAAGTAAGGGAATCCTAGTAAATTTCTCCCAAATTCACATGATGAAAGTGTATATTCAGTAAAAAAAACTTTATTAAAGGGATGTTATGATTAAGTTGCGCTACTAAAGAACTATGAAATTCAGTAAAAAAAAAAACTTTGTTAACGGGACGTTATGGTTCGAAGTAAAACCGAAAAAACCATTGAATTTCACCAGTTATGGTAAGCCAAGCAACCATAACTCGCGCCACCACCGTGCACTACTGAGACTAACACCCTGGACATCAAAGATGACATCAGAAATGTCATTGATGACATCACTGATGACATCACATGTCTGGATGCCCCTTTTTTCCTTTAATGACATATCTAGGCCACATGGTTGTCTTCAGTAACAGTCAGGAATATAAATAGAAAAGGTACTATATGTGTGGACTTATCCTTCAAGTATGTTCTTACAGTAATTCCCTTAGGGTCCAGTAAAAGCATGTGATACATATGCATTGGGTAAGAGCACCTTTGAAACAGAGCAATCATTTCTCTGCAAAAACCTACAAAATACAAAACACAAAGGTTCCTTTAGGAGCAACCTTTCACAGTAAAACATATACCCTAAAAAAAAAATATTCACCGGACCCTGTGCTGCAAAGTCCATGGACAGTGCAGTAGTTCACGGACACCTAGAAAATTCCAGGTGTGGTAATTAAAATAATTTTAACCCTTTAACTGCCATGGGTATTTCCCCCCAGTGCTAAGGCCTTTTTTGGTGATTTCGGTATGTGGCCATTCAATGCTTTGTAACTTTTTTGTTACATGAGATATCTCGGCCAAATTAGGCTCCTTTTTTTCCCACATGTAGCCGGTCGTAACGCCACCCAGGAATCCTAGGTTGGAACAAATGGTTTGCTGTGCTGAATTCCCCAATTTCCTGGCTTTCAAGGACAGGTTGAGTGGAAATGGAAAAAAAATATTTTGATGTGGTTATCAACTGTTTTGTGAGAGGTAGGCGATTTTGGCCATTTTTGCCAATTGGGCATGCATGGATGGAATGGAAGAAAAGGGTAGGAAAGCAAAATTGGAGGACAGAAAGGCATATATTTCTGAAAAGTAGACATAATTCCAAGTTTAGAAAGGGGTGATTTGCATAGGTCAGGCAACAACTAGGTAGGGGAAAATGCCAAAGATTGGGGGAAAAGCGGTAAAATGACCGAAAAAAAGGCATGTGTTGGGCATGGTTGGCTTGGCACGGCAATGGCTTTCATGAATGTTGAAAAAAGCAATGCTCCGCTACATTACCCTTACTCTTGCAGTTAGGAAAGCACACATTTTTTGTAGTGTTTTACAAAACAAGCAGTACCACAAGCCAAACACTGAGCCATGGTACACAGGAGGTTTATGCTCAAGGCCTGAACAGGCGCACTTAGCATGTGTAAATCGGGAAAACCAATGTGGTGAGGAATGGCAAGCATCCATTTTCTGAAAGAGCACAGGCATACCCTTTCAAGGGTAGGTGATTTGTGCAGGTTACAAAAGTGTATGGTGCCTAAAGCAGCGACTAAATGTAGGTCACATTTGGGAAATGAAAGGGTTGTGTGACAAAGGGCACCAGCAAATGGGTCAAAACGTGATGAAAACCACACGAACACAACAAATGTTATAGCTTCCTGTGTTCCCACAGGTGTCCCGATGAAAACGGTACCTCACATTTGTGGGTGCACCTACCTAAGCACCAAGGGAAAAGCCTAAAACACAAGTAACCCCAAGTCGGTTTTCACACCTGAATTTCATACTTTCTCCAGACAAGCACAACACACAGATATGGGCCTCGGGTGTCCAAGCCACCAAGGAAGAGAGGGAACCCCATGCATTTCTGAAAAGAGGACACCCGTGGGAATCCACAAAGGTATGATTTGCGCAAATCGGCCCAGAATTTATTACCCAGACCCCCCCGCAATGTCTGAAATGTGGGAAAAAAATGCATTTTTTGCACATTTCACTCGGTGCACCCATCGAAACACACCGCCAACAACACATGGCCTACTGTCCCGCGTTCCCACAGGTGTTCCAATGAAAATGGTACCTCACATGTGTGGGTGCACCTACCTGGGCGCCAAGCGGAAAGCCTAAAACACAGGTAACCCCAAGTCTGTTTCGACACCTGAATTTGACACTTTCTCCAGACAAGCACAACATACAGATATGGGCCTCGGGTATCCAAG
Source organism: Ambystoma mexicanum (assembly GCF_040938575.1). Taxonomy (NCBI): domain Eukaryota; kingdom Metazoa; phylum Chordata; class Amphibia; order Caudata; family Ambystomatidae; genus Ambystoma; species Ambystoma mexicanum. The sequence goes on along the minus strand of NC_090932.1, from coordinate 656,445,092 downwards.
CCACAAAGGAAAACAGGGAACCCCATGCATTTCCAAAAAGAGGACACCCATGGGAATCCGCAGAGGTATGATATGAGCAAATCAGCCCAGAATTTAATAGCCAGACACCCCCGCAAAGTCCAAAATGTTGGGGAAAAAAAACACATTTTCTGCACATTTCACTCGGCGTACCCATCGAAACACACCGCCAACAACACATGGCCTACCTTCCCGCGTCCCCACAAGTGTCCCGATGAAAACGGTACCTCACATGTGTGGGTGCACCTACCGGGGCGCAAAAGGAAAAGGGTAACCCACTTGTAACCCCAAGTCTTTCGCCACTGCCCATTTTGTTCATGTGGGCAACCTACAGATTTGGGCCTAGGGTGTCGAAGCCAGCAAGGAAAACAGGGAACCCCATGCATTTCCCAAAAGAGGACACCCCTGGGAATCCACACATGGCCAAATTGGAGGGGCGGCCCATCTCATGTAGCCCTCCCCAGGGGCAGATAAGGGGGGGGCTGTCCTGCACTCCTCCCTGAGCTCAGGCGTATCTTCCTAGGAGCAGATATCTGGTCCCAGGGAGGGCTGCATGACATGGCACCCACTCCATTGCAGGTGGGGGGGACGGGGTCACCACCCCGTCCCATTAGAAAATTCATGCACGCCGATGTGAATCTGAAGGTAATCCAGGCCCCTGGCAGTGAGGGCAGACATCCCCCTCACATAGCCTGGGGGTTGGATTACAGTTTTGTGTGATCCCTGCAAAGCAGGGATCACACAAAATGAAGTGCCGAAAAGGACGAGCTATCTCATCCTTGGCAACAGGGAGGGAATCCCAAGGACGAGCTAGCTCGTCCTTGGCAATAATGAGGATAATTGTTTTTGTTCAAAAATGGTGGCTCTTAAAAGAACCTTTTCTTCTCTTTCTGGCTTTTCGATAATTGATTATTTGGTTTCATGTATCCAACTAACAAGTGTTCTACTGAACTTATTTTTTCTAACTTTCACAAAAAGTGCTTCTATTTTTTTCTGTTTTTCCTTTTTTTTACTTTCAACTACTAAAGAATACTTCAATGGATATTTTATTTGTTCACAGAAGTTGCCTCAATGCATTTTGAATATTTTCAAGAACAACCTGAATTGCCCACATCAGCCAGATGAACTCACAATCTTATAAAAAATGTTGACAATATCAAATTTATATTTTCATTATGAAAAGATGTCATGCCAACATCCCGCTAAAAAGAACATACTACTTTGTTCAAATTGCGCCTTGCTTTCTCAATTGTGAACAAAATAAATTTGAACGCATCCACATTTGTCTCTGAGCTATCCGAGAGAACATTATTTTTGAATGTGGAAAAAGTTCCATCAACTTTCCAAATGTATCCTTCTTTGCAAACTGTAATGACATTCCGGTAACATAGTCCAACTGTTGCTTCTCCAATGATATCTGGATGCTTCAAGTGAACCATATTCTAAGAAAATGGGAGGAATTCCAGCCACTTCATTCTTCAAACTCCATACCATGAAACATGAAATTCATCTAATCCAATGTTCTCAGACAATCCACAGTGCTTAGTATACACCTTTAGCCAATGGTTCCAAGAGTCTCCCAGAATATACTCTGCTTCCTCAAAGACGTAGCCATAACCATCTTCAGTGCACTCACCAAACAAAACTCCTGCTACCCTCTCTTCCTGTACACCACACCCAGGAAACCTGATTGAATAATCCCCCGATGTCCACGGACATCCACAACTCTCCGCGATCTCTGCAGTCTCCTTTCCACACCAGGCATCCTTAAAAGATTGGATGGCTCATGCTGTTCCGCAGACTACCAGGGTGTCCATTGACACTGTAGAACAGGGCATCCTTTGTACACTTTTTACTTTCATGTTTGTAACACTCCCTCATTGGCTGCTTTGAAACAGTCACACATCCAATCACATCCAAAAACTCTACATGTAACCCTGTCATCTCACTTCAACACGTCAGATGTACTCTTGAACTCTCAGTGTACATGTCTCACGTTTCTCACAGCCACCTGCATCCAAACCTACTGCACAACTCTCCAAGGTTGCTATTTGCAGATTCAACAACATTTGCATCTAACAAGATGTAGTACAGTCAAGCTTATTTTTTAAAGTATTTTATTAAACTCTTTTACACATGTATATCTATGCAGGGTTCCTATTACTTACCCTGTAATAAGCTTGTCATATTCTCTTTTTAACCACTCTACCACATGCCATGTATCGCAGCATTAACCACCCATCAAGAGGCAGTTATTTATAATGCTCTGTGTTCAAAACAATGTCTTTTTAGAAGAATTTTCATGAAATTTAAAGAATGCATATGTTCATTAATAGCAGCACTGTGTGGAGCTTTTCTGCAAAAGAAAGGAAAAGCAGTTTGAAAAGATGTGTACAACATGTTTAAATGGCACTTGGTGTGTGGAAGTTAAATATTTTGGTAGTACATGCATACTGACCAAGACCCATTACAATATATAGGTGCCTTTTCAAGGTTTTTTTTCTCTGCATACTGTGACTTGCAGTAGCACTTCCCCCATTACACAACTCAGACTACAGGTCCCAGAATGAAAAAATAAAAACTAGCACTGGACTGCAAGATTCAAAAGTGTGACATTTATATGGAATGAAAAATGGAAAATGATGTGGGTTGAAAATGGTTTCTTTTTAGGAGCATGTTCAGTAAAGTTAAAAAAAAATGCATATATACATTTATAGCAGCATTGTGTGTAGCTTACTCGTAAAAAGAAAAGAAAAATCAAATGCAAAATATTTGTACAACATTTTTAAGTCCCACTTAGTGTGTGGTAGTTTAATATTTTAGCAGTCCAGGCATACTTGCTAACATGACCCATTACATTCTGTAGGTGCTTATCCAGTCCTAGTCAGTTTTTTCCTCTGCATTTTCCAGTCCACGTTTTCTAATGGAAAAAGTGCAACTACAACTCCTACAATAGAAAGACAAAAAAACAAGTCTTGATATTCACCTATATAATGGAATGCATCATGTTGGCAAGTATACATGTACCTCCAACATATTAAACCTCCTGACTCCAAGTGGCACTTACAAATGTTCTACAAATCTTTTCCAACTGCTTTTCTTTCCTTTTACAAAAAAGTTACACACAGTGCTGCTATAAATGCACATGTGCATTTTTTTACTTTCATAAAACGGCTCCTAAAAAGAATAGTTTTTAAATACTCAGCATTTTCCATTCTTCATTGCATATACATGTCAGACTTTCAAACCTCATTCATTACATCCCTTGCACTGCCAACATCCTCCACCTGTTCACACGTGTATATCTACAAAGTATTTATGCACAAAACTTCACCTTACATATAAAGTACTCTTCATTCCCAACCTCAATAAGACACCAAAAACTGATGCAACAACAATCCGCCATTACATTACCAATAGGCCACAGTTTCCCTATTCTTTCAAAACACTGCCCCTCATTACAAATACATTGCACTACATACACAGCACTTCTTTCATTAAAATCTGCAGCACAAACAACCTAGACATGCATCTTTCTCTCGCACCTATTTTTGCCCTGTTCCTTCTAATGTCCCAAACAGCACTTCTCATACTCCAATTATTGTAATAACATAGTTAACATACTTTACTACATCACCCATAACACAACTCAACATTACCACAAATCCCCACTAAATTTATTTTACAATTACAGGGAAGAAGATGATTGTCGAGCTCAGCTACTGAAAAAGGAACACTCTACACATCATTCAAAGTAAGTACAACATAGCATGCATCTTTCCCTAATTGTAACAATGTACTTTCACTATGTATTTGCTTAGAGTAGTCTTTTCGAATCACCATTTATTTCACTCTTACTCATTATATTGCAACATTCACACTTTTTATTCCCATCTAAACACCACCATTACAACACCCAGTATTTTCCTCAAAACATCATAATGTCCCTACGTATTCAATCAATCCACGCCTCCCTTAATCACCAACTCAAGCCTATCACACCTGTACAGGCTCTTACTCTTACAAACTTCCCAACCACAACTCTCACCCCACTACACAATCATACAGCACTCTAATCATCTCAACAATCACACCCACACACCCAAGCACATACATTCCACAACTTTCAAACCCAAGCTGTCTTTGTTCCTAACAGACAGAATAGAATGCCTACTAAAATTAACTATGTAGAAAACAAAGAGAAAATAGAGCATATAAGAATAAAAGCAAGCCCTAAAGTCACCCACCTCCAAAACAATGACATCGAAAATATTAAAAACAAAACAGCTAGTAACCTCATTCAACAAATCTAAACAATGTCACCATTGAAAAAGTAAAACCCCTTTGCAAAAATTCAAAGTGCAAAAAGATGTACAAACAAAAGCAGACCGACTAATGGACCTAACACCATATCTACCAATGCTAAGGTAGCCACAGTAAAGCATTTACAAAAAATTAATTTTACAAAAGAACTTCCACCGTAGAGTTCTTCACAATATTACAAAGACAGTTGAAGTCATAACCAACCTATAATAACTACTGCAGAAGACTAATCCTTGAAGCTATAATTGACAGCACATTTCTACTGAGAAAGTTGTTTATATTGATTTTAAACAGAATGAAACCACTAACTAAATTAATCAATACAACACAGAAAGTACTTCTAAACATGGGCAATGTCAATATAGATTCCCTTACAAACTTCTATGAATGTGAATGGATTCACACAAGCAGCACAGAACCATATTTCAATGAAGAGGCTCATAAACAAGAATAAAAAAATGAATTACCATAGACGTAATGTTCAAGGGTATCAAATGGTAGGAGACAGCAATGCGGCAAAAGAACCCTTTAGACAAAACTTCTCAAACACACTTTCAACCAAATCTTTCTTTCTCTCAAACAAACCATCCAGTGTACAAATGGACATACAGCTCAATGTGTAACGTACGCCAACAATGCTTCAATCACTTCCTCAATCACTATGTGAAACTAAGACAAAACTCAAATGAAAACGTTACAAACCATGCACTCCTGTCCAGTGCGCATCCACAGTGGCCTGCGAAAACATTCATTAGCCTGGATTTCAGAAACTGTTTGCAAAAGCACCTTCCACCACATCAAAATGTTAGCAACACACCCTACCACTAAATGGAATCTTGTTTATAGACTATACTATGCAAAAAGTCTTGCTCTACAACTGCAAAATTGAAAAAACATTATCCTACACAGAACAGCCAAATAACTCCTTTGAGAAATAGAGCACATCCAAAATAAATATTTTTGGAACTGAAGTGGACTAACAAAATTCTGTAACTTCAGAAAACATTTGCGAAAACCCCACAAACACCAACCTCCGTACAAACACATACAAAAAAGAAATAGCTATGTTTCAAAACAAATCTGCTGAAATACCAGAGTAAGTATGTGTCTGTTGTCGCAGAGCTTTTTATAAAAAGGAGCACAAAAATAATAGATATGGCCTACAAAATAGAGGATGAGGAATCCCAATGGTTCTGATTAGCTTCATAACAGCAGAAGATAAATACAAAATAACTGATCCCTCAATAGTTTGCATGTACTGCAATACAAACTTGACCATAATGAAATACCATCAGGTGCTATCACCAATAACTTAATATTTCCACTTCCAAAGGCTTTCCAACAACTTAACTTTTATGAGATAATTTTAATCCAAACAGTTCACCCATTTCAAGCTATAATATGCCTTCAATTGAAAACAGCTAAATTGCCTCCATATGAGTTACTAAAAGGCATCCGTGGCAAAGTAGTATATTTGCCATTAGATGTTAAAGAAAATGTAGAAACTCTAGGAGTACAATGACCAATGGATAAATCTTTAATTGTAATAGTTAATGCTGTACCAACAAAAGACAATACATTGGCAACAACTAGTCGACTCAAACAAAGTTAGACAGGCCTTACGATATCTTAAAGAAAATAAAATACAACAAAGATATAAACAGGGGAAAACTTAAGTGAAACCACCCAAATAATTCAAGATTCACCAGTAACTTTCCAATTTGACCTTGTAGATCCTGTTACAGCAGCCAACAATTTCGACCAGTATACAATTCACCCACTACACTCCAAAGACAAGATGTATTAGAAACATTTAAAAGGCGTCAAGCCTAAGGATTCCCAATGAGCATATATACCCTTTCCTATAGGAAAAGGAGGAAGATATGATGAAAGATCCACACAAATTACTGCATCAGAATATTGCTCCTTACAAATGTATTCTGAAGACCCCAGATTCATACAAAATGTAGAATACAGTTTCCACTTCCTGTTCGAAAGTGAACTCGCTACTCTATGTTACAGAGTGGCAGACACATTAAAAACAGGCTCTCAACTGTTTCAAAAGATAAAAGACAAAGATAAAGTTTTGCTGTCAAGTATCACAAATCTCTTGAAAACATTGCTTGGTACCAAAGAATACCGTCTCTGATGTCACGCTGATGTATTTTGTATGCTATGGAACCTTGGTCCGTCCACATGGTTTGTTACTTTAGAATGTGCAGAATACGCACGGGATGACTCATGACTTCTTACACACTACAAAGTAAAATAAAGAGGCAATAGATATACAAACACCAGGTGAACTATGTTCTCTTGACCCCTATCAATCTATCAAGGTACTTTCACCATCACTTCATTGCCATGATGCACTTAATCTGCAATAAAACTACCCATCTGCTTGGAGAAGTGGAAAACTTCTTTTGGAGAAAAGAATATCAATCCAGAGGAGCACCACACATCCACATATTTTTCTGGATAAAAGATGCTCCCAAATGTGGCCATGACAGTGATGCCACTGTTTTATAGTTTGTTGAAAAATACATTACCTGCAACATCCCTTCAGAACCCACACATAGTGACCTACGTACACAATTGCTACACTTCCAAAAACATAAATGTGCCATATACTGCTGACTTAGATATAAAAAGAAAGGTAAATACTATACCAGATGTTGCTTTGGCTTCCCTAGACCAGTTTGCGCAAAATTACAATTTCAAAGCTTTATCTCTTCTGTTAGACGCAGTGTAAAAGGGAAATCCCTTAAAACACACACACCAGTAAAAGAGATGAAGCATCCAAGTACATCAATACAATCATTACCCTCTTGTGGAATGCCAATATAGACCTGCAATACATTGCAGACTATTCCCCTTCAGTTACAAGATATGTAACATCCAATCTCACCAAAGCCGAGAAGACATACCTAAAAGACCTCTGGGATGACATATCATCCGACAAAACACTATCACAAAAATTGTACAGCTTTGGTATAAAAATGCTCTCCCATAGAGAATGCGGGTGGTACAAAGATGCAGATCGTTTAACAGGTACAGCCTTATGTCGCAAATCCAAACACATTGTCTGGCTAAAAACGTGGTCCAGCTTCATCCCGAGAGAGTACTAAAATCATACGAAGAACTAGAAACAATAGCCACAAATTAACCCAACAGCCAGGCTCCAACAAAAGCAATGTCACACCAGATGAGACAACTGGTAATTATTCAGTCTCAACTTGCAAAGAAAGCCTAGTAAAACATACAAAACCCAGCCTAATTAAATCATATAAAGTTATCATTTAAATCTCTGCAACATAGAGAACTTTATTACATGGCCCTACTGCAACTTAGTAAACCTTAGGGAAAAGAAGGAGAATCATTAGGTGCCCACAACTCATTTGGAGCTACATTCAAAGCAAATGAAAGAAGTATAACAAATGTCAATTTCAAACAATACAAACAAATGATGGACAATGAACGCCAACAAGAGGAAGACATTGAAGCTCTACTAGATAAAGACACTCCTGAGGGCAGTCAACCTTCCATCACAGCTAAGAAACACTTGTAGAAGTACTCATTCTAAATGAAACAGACCCATGACTGAGATAGAAAATACAATGGCCCTCATTACTACCCCGGCGGTAAGTTTTCAACATTACCGCCATGGCGTAATTAACGTTTATGCCCTGGTGCGATGCCGTAAAGTCTGGCACATTCCGACCCATCACGCACGAGCATTACGCCATGCCGGTAATGTAAACTATGCCATGTCGTAAAAGACCCCAAAATGGCCCCTACCGGCATCGTACGCCGCGCAAGGTGCACTACCGCCATCCATCACAGCGGCGACCGTAATTAGCGGTCACTGTAATTAGCGGTCACCGTAATTAGCGGTCACCGTAAATAAGCGGAACCGGAAGTAGCGTCATCGCACAGGAATGGGAAAGAGAATGACGGCCATCTTTAAAAACACAATCCATTGCCATCCTCCCCAACCACTCTACATCCGACCCTGAGACCTGTCAAAACCCATTACCCACCCATTTTCCCGCTACAAAATGCCAAAAGCTGTCAAAAAAGCCTGCGATCGGCAGCGGCAGGACCGCTTCACTCGGGAGGAGCTCACTATGCTGGCGGAGACCCTCCAGGAGAATGCGGCGATGGTCTTCTCCACACAAATGACCAGGCCGGCAATTGCCAAGAAGAAGGCCATATGGGCCCTGGTGGCACAGCGGGTCAGTGCGGTGGGAACCGTACCCTGCAACGCACAGCAGTGTCCAAAGCCGTGGGACGACCTGAGGCTCCGCGTCAGGAGCTTCCTCTCTACAAACCGCAACCTGGGCCTGGCAACCGGGGGAGGATCGGATTCCCCAATCAAACTCCAGCCATGGGAGGAAATCTGTGCCTCCATAATTGGCATGGAGAGCATAGAAGGGGTAGGAGGGATGGAGAGAGGAGCACCGACATCAGGCGATGCAGGTAGGTGCCTCAAATCAAGCCATGCAATAGTCACTGAAGTCCATTCATGTGTAGCACAATGTTGACCTAGAGTGTAAATGCAACACAGCCACAGCCACATCCAACCTCCACCCTGTACACATGTAGTATGCACACCCTAACTGCAGGCACCCACATACCTCCATGCTAAAGCCACACAAAAAGGAGACAACCTGCATGCCCCTGCCTCAAATGTGCTGCATCTAGTAACCAAAATGATGTCAGTCATCGCGATTCCAATGTCCGCAGACCCATCAATAACACTCTCCCTCCTTTGCTCCACCACAGGCTCAAATTCCAACCCCGAGGATGAGATCACCCCTGCCACAACACCAGCCAAGAGGGCCAAGACCACTGTGCCAACACCCTCCACCTCTGCTGTAGTGATCAAGACACCGCAGCAGCCGAAATCCGTTGCCAGTACACAGGCCGGGCCACTGACAGGCACCCCAGCAGGCAGCATGGCAGCAGCAGCACCACACATCCCCACAATGTTCGCCACAGAAGACACAGGTTCTGCAGGAAGCAGCACCATAGGCGAAACTGCTGCCATTGCAGCATGCTCTGAAAGTGACACAGAGGAGCCCGATGTCGGACCCCCCACTGACCACCATCATTCCCCCTCTCTGTCCCAGAGCAGCCCCCATGAGGATCCCACACAGGGGCATTCAGAAGATGAGGACTGGCCATCCACCCCATGCCCTGTCGAAAATCAGCAGGAGGGGAGCAGCCCCTTCGTAACACCATCTGCAATAGGCATGGGCCAGCAGAGCCAACATTCCCTGGAGGAGATAATCACGCGCCAACAACAACTCTCCTCACTTATGAATGAGCATGCTGCAGAATGTGGGGGGGCAAGGGCAGCTATGGAACAATGTACAGAGACCCGGAGGGCTGAAATGGAGCATAGCACTGAGACCCCGAGGGCTGAAATGGAGCGGAGCACTGAGACCCTGAGGTCTCAAATGCAGTCCTCCTCAAAGGACATGTGTGCGGAACTTGCCGCCGTGCGGCGCGTGCTCTCAGAGCTAGCCAACTCCATTCGGGACATGTGTGCACATGAGCAGGCAGGGACCTCCTCCGCTGCCAGTTCCACCCAAAGCAGCCCCATCCGCCGATCGGGGAGGAACCTGAGCAGCACAGGCAGGGATGCCCCGGGGGCCGGGAGAGGGGGCTTGCAATAGCGGCTGCCCTCCGTTATCATGCAACATTAGCCACTTAGTCACAGGGCATGTTAGGGTGTTCAGGGGGGAGGGGGGAGGGGAGAGTGGGTGTGTTGGGGTGTTCAGGGGGGAGGGGGGAGGGGAGAGTGGGTGTGTTGGGGTGTTCAGGGGGGAGGCGGGAGGGGGGAGTGGGTGTGTTGGGGTGTTCAGGGGGGAGGGGGGAGGGAGGAGTGGGTGTGTCACAACAATTCACATTTAAAATACACATTTTCCTTTTGCACAAATCAAATGTGTGGACATTGTTCATTGCGTATGTGTGCTTTATTGGTGTACAGTCCACAGTGTGCATGTCCCGACACACACAGTGCTCCAAGTGCCGTCTCCATGTCATACACACCAGCCGTGTGTGCTAGAAGCATTGGTTGATGATATCTTGACGCATTTCACGCCCCTCCTGTGCATCACCTCCTCCATGAGGTGCGCCCCCATCTGCACCCTCCTCATCCTCATCGTCGGGTGGTTGCAGTTCTGCGTCAGGGGGCAGGGGCACATTTTGTCTGACGCACATATTGTGTAGCATGACACATGCCATGACGATCTTTGCCACCTTCTCATGGCGGTACAGGAGTGCCCCACCAGACCTGCTGAGGCAGCGAAACCGTGCCTTCAATAGGCCGAATGCCTGCTCAATGACCACACGGGTACGTGTATGCGGACGGTTGAAGTCCTCCTCGTACTGGTTCTGTGGGTTCCGGACTGGTGTAAGGAGCCACCTCTTCAGGGGATAGCCTGCATCACCTGTATGTGGGCGAGAATGTATGTGTCAGTCATGACATCTAATTCGAAACTTGATATGCCACCATGGCTTGCATCCAACTGTCACTTTGGACCACTTCTAAATGCACTAATTGATTCACACTATGCGGCCGGTATATGCTCATGGCTCTCATGGCCTGTTTTGCATGCCATCAACCAATGTATGCAGGGGGGCCAAGTGCCTTGTGAGTGCCCATCCACTGTGTTCGTTCATGCCGTTTGTTTTGGTGGCCTGGCACGTGTCCTGTGATGTCAATGCTCACATCATTGCAACATTGCTGTCGGCCTCATCATGACCCCAGTGAGCAATACTGATGTTTATAGGGACATTTTGGGGGCCCTGCTGTCTGTCTGATGGTGTGTTGATGGTTCTGTCTGTCATGTGCCTCCTTCGTGCGCAGTTATGGGGGACAGGCCTTTCGGTTGATGGTGTTTGGTGACGTGCATGTAGGTGCATTTCGTTGTAGTCAATGTGGTCAGAATTGGTACAATGCACTTGCAGATGGTTGTGTCATGGTTGGGACACAACCTCATTCACATGGTAGGGCTGCATACATCAGGCATTGGGTTTACTGGTGTTGGGTGAAGTTTGTTTTGCTTTAGGGTATGATCTGGCGCCGTTGTCTCTGCTACTCATAGCCAGGTGGAGTGTGCATCATTCCCCCCCTTTCAGCCAGGTGGAGTATGCATCATCCCCCCCCCTTTCAGCCAGGTGGAGTATGCATTGGTACATCGTTCACCTACCCACTTCACATTTTCATGGTCATGACATTAGACTCACCGAGTAGCCAGGATCTTGGGCCTGCATGTCGCTCCATGTAGATTGGTTCCTCAGGACCAATGAATCATGGGTTGCTCCGGGGAATCGGGCACAACAATGTGTGATGATCCTGTTGGAGTCACAGACCATTTGCACGTTGATTGAGTGAAACAGTTTACGGTTGCGGTACGGTACCTCCATGGCATGTGGAACCACCAATTCCACATGGGTGCAGTTGATGGCACCAATGCAACCAGGTATGCCGGCTAGTGCATGGAAACCCACTTTGGTGTTTGCAATCTCCTGGGCAGTCCGTGGTAATGAGATGTGGTCGTCTGTGTGCTTGAGGAGGGCATTGAGCACTTGGATCAGTGTACGTGAAAATAATGGTTGTGAAATGCCATGCAAGTGCCCCACTGTGTGCTGGTAGGTGCCTGTGGCCAGGAAGTGGAGTACAGACACTACCTTCAGTCGGGGTGGGATGGCGGTTGGTGTTTCTATCATGCTGACGATGTCGTTGTGTGTCATGTCTACGATGGCGGTGATGGTGTCCCGGTACAAACGGTACAGGGTGTGGATCTGCTCAGCAGTGAGGTTGAATGGACTGGCTCTGATGCGTGGGATTGGGGGCTGCCTGCGTGGTGGCACTGGCTGTGCTGTGGGGCTTGCTGGCCCTGCCTTGCCCTCCTTCTCCTCCTGCGTCTCCTCTGTGCTGCCTGTTGTTGTTGTTGTTGTTGTTGTTGTTGTTGTTGTTGTTGTTGTAGCACTTGCATTGCTATCAGGTCCTCCAGCCCCAACATTGCTAGTCCTATTGGTATCATTGTGGAGTGTGGGAAGTGGTGGGGTGTGCTCTTTTTGTACTTCCTGAGTCTGTATTGCCTCCACCTGTGCTGATTCTGTGCACCTGTGGCAGCTGGGTTCACTTTACATGGCCATTTACGGTTGGTTCGCGATGGCGTAATTAGCACCATGGCGGTAAGGTACTTAACAGGCTTTGTGATGGCGTTAGGTGCATGTCCGCTTGGGTCGTGATCCGCTAAGCTTTGCGCCATGCCGCTATTTACGGAGTGGCAAGGTGCGTGCGCGCGACCTTGGTGCAGTTAGCGGGAGCGTTAACTACGATGCCGCTAATGGCATCGTAGTTAACAGTCACGGGTCATGATCGGACCTAGCGGAAAGCGATGCCGGTAATCATTTACCGGCATCGTTTTTCGCTTACCGCCAGGGTCGTAATGAGGCCCAATGTATCAATCTGAACAATCTGCAGAAGACTTATCAGTGCTCAAACCACAGCTAAATGATGAACAACTCACCATTTATCTAGAAGTCACTGAAGAAATCGAACATGGTTTTAAACATGAAACTAAAACTTGTAGCAGTACACATTATAAAACTCTGCTCCTGTATGTGGTGAAACTGGTTCTGGTAAATTGTTAATTAAAATAATCTACACATTTCTACCAGACTTAATAAACTATAATCTTTCATTTGTTGTCTCTATGTGAGAGAGGGTTTGCCCAGACATGGATCCCCTGCTCGCTGCGACACAGGGAACCAAGCTGCACCTCATTGGGGAGGGCCAACAAGGCCGAAACGTGTTTGTGGTTGCTTGTGTTTCTGTGCAGGCGGACCTGGTCATTGGTGGCAGTACACAACCGATTTACATATGGCTGGACTCCTTTTGCAATGGTACAGATGGGCTAAAAATGGTGGTATGGAAGGCTACCAAGAGCAGTGCCAGTGGTTCATATTAATACAAAAAGGTCCACCCATCACTTTTTTGGTTTTTCTTTTTGTAATTCAGACAATCCTTCCAGCATACAAATACACTCACATGGCCAATATGGGATACTAATGCTTCTAAGGTACAATGCAGATGGTACCAAAAACAACAGTAAGCTTGCCAGCATCACACATGGCCAAGTATCTTTTGGCAGGAAAACCTTCCCAACAGTGGGCATAATCGACCACACTGTTGCCACACCCACTTCTGGCCACTAAACTGCATATGTTGAACTGGGGCAGATCTCCCAGCTCTTTAAGACAAGGTAGCAATACTTAGAGATGGATGGTGAAGCAGAATATACTCCAACATCAATAATCAAACTGACTATGGAAGTTGTCAAAGTTCAACTGTTTTAATGTCAATTATCTAAAACAGGAAGTTACAACATCATCCGACGCCGCACAGCAATCTCGCAAAGCATTTCACAGAAAACCTTTTATACTAAGAATTCCTCACCATTAACGTCTACCTGCATGGCAAGCTACAAAAACCCTACTTGGAATGGTGATAGACTTACAATAAACATCTAGGTATATGTTTCATAATGGTTAAGGAAGGCGATTGGGTATCTAATATCCGGACCATCTTGAGGCAGGATGGGTGCTGGACCATCTTGAGGCAGGATGGGTGCATTTTTTAGAGACCTCACCTTCAGTCCCGTTCTGGCCCATTCAGATATTGTTACACCTTATATTGCATTTCAGCGGGATGTCTATTCCTAGAATATATCTGACGCAGTTCCAGTAGTTTTTCAATTTTTCTGCCTATTTTTTCTAGGCAGTTGCAGCAGCTTGGACTAATTTAATGAGGTTTTACCCACTTAGTGACACTACCATTCCCAGTATTCAATTGGTGCTTAGTCAGCATTTTTGAAATTCATATCTTGAATTGATATTTTGTTCATATCCTTTCATTACCCATTTAGCTGCACTACCACTGCCAGAATTCCTCTGGGGTTTAATTAGCAGCTTTTAATTGTTTGATGCGACTCTCAGGCATCTGCATTTAATTCTCGGCTACATTCTTTGTTTAGCTGAGGAAGTAATTATTATTTTTCGGGTGACAGTATATGCGCAAGGTCCCGTTTTCGGGTTCTTGACTTTATTGGAAACACAGTCAGGTGCAGTTTGTTTAAATAGACTTTGACTCGGGGTTGCTCTCTCGTGCAGACTGCCATCACGCACGCATGCGTGGTGTTTCAAGTGAGGAAATCAATTTTGGCACGACGAGTTAGTCTTTTGGACTCCTATTTTGCGGGCCACTTTACAGAGACAGCAAATTGTTTGATGGAGGTAGGTGAGTGGCCAGTTTTTCCGCTACATACACCTCAGTTGGGAAATTCTTAGCACTTTATATAAGAGGAGCTGCATTTTGCATTTTGGATGGCTATGTATTGACGTCATGCACAGTTTCTAACAGGGCATTGAGTTGAGCATTCACGTGAATGCCGTACATACAACTTTGTACTGGCATAATACTTTTTGTCTCCTTTAGGAGTAGGCACGTCCGCTATGGACTTTTACAGCACCGTTTTATTCGTAACTTTACCAAAGTAGTGCCTGCATTCTTAATAGGCAATTCTTGCCATTTTCTGCCAGTTCATCATTCTAACGTGCTGTTTACCGTTTTATTGCAGTGATTCCGAGACGATATTGGTCGGGTTAAGCTGTGTTGCTTTCCCATTTTCCAACATACGTAACCTTGGCTTTCTCTAATTCAATAGGGTGCCGTTTAGGTACGCTACCATCTTTTCTCCACCCACAAACACTTGATATAGCACCTTTTGTTTTCTTGTTTATTTATTTCATTTTTTTGCATTTCGGCCCTGTTTTAGGTCAGGATTTGGTCTTGGCTTTTCCCAACGTGACTGGCCGCACCATTTTGTTACGGCCATTACATTAATTCGGCATTCACCGGTTGGTCCAGCACTGGTTTGTTTTGGGCACTGTTCTATTACTGGACCTGACTAACATTTATATGTTCAAATATAATCTGCATTGCACACTTATTTACTTGTCATTGATGAACCATGCTCCTGAAGGTTTTCCTACATTCTGCACGGTCTTCTTTTGGGAGTCACTAACCATTTCGCTCTGTCATATATAGCTGTTAGCTTGGGATTCCTATTTTGCTTAATTGTTACATGGCATATATGATCCCTTAGTTGTTGCACAAAGAAAAGTGGGTTGCTTCTCAGTAGTTGCCCATCTTAATTGTTGTCTGCAGACAGTCAGCCATGACTTATACATTCCATGCAGTAGTCCATAGTCATGTTTTTGTGTCTTTTACAGAATGGTAACATCTACCTCCTGAGGAAGGCGTTGTGTTTACTACCACTACACGTCGAAACTGGTCGAGAGATAAATCCTACAGGGATGCGATCCTTTGCATTTTTCCTTCCGATCCACCCTGACAATAGATTATTTGTTAATTCTTTTGATTGTGAACATAAAAATTATGTCTGTTTCATAGGGACTAGTGGGACTAGTCATGAATTCCTTCTCCCCATAGGTTTTTGTCTTTTAGCTTGTGGATGTATGTCACGGTATTATGAGTTGGGTTTGAATGAGTACACTATGAATGGCAAGTATGTGTGATAATGTTTTAGCCGATTTTAGGCATATGGTTGTTGCTGTTTTGCTACATTAAAGTGACTAGTGTTCAAGTATTTGTGATTGATTCACCATTGTTTAAATTGTCAGTATCATTTTCAATAAATTTTGATACACATTTTTTCAAATATATTTTTTCTCCAAATGTTAATTGCAACTTCTGTAAGAACATTCTGACTCATGGTGTCCTTGGCTTCTTGGTGTTAAATCAAAGAAGGGGTTGGTTGGCCTATCTCCATTGTTAAACTTTCCATTTCCAACTGTGACACACTGAAAAATCCTTTCTGTTCAGTGTCCAGCCCTGCTAAATATAATTATGGAATATCGGTTGTACATGCATTTCTCTACATAAAAGTTGGCGTATTGCTGCAATCTACTCACTATATAGCTAGCCTTAAGGAATACATTTACCGACTTACTTTGCTGCGACTCTACATTTGAAAAACAACTTAATATCTTCTTCATTATTTTCTGTAGCATGAGCATCTTCATCTCGAGCCCGAAATGCTGCTCATCTTTTTAACATCTCTTCTGCTGTTTCTATAGAATGTTTATGTTCTTTCATTTCCGCATCTCTTCTGGATGCATCAACCCTGCTTCTGTGATATCACCAATCTGCACTTTTGCGCATTTTTCCCACTTCTTCCAGGATTTCATTCAAATTACAATCATATTGTCATGTATGTATGGTTTTCTCAATGGGAACCTCACTTCTAGAATTCTCTTTGGTATGGGTATTCTTATGGCTAATGCAAGTGCCTCAGACACTGACTCCCAACATATAGCAGCATAGGGGAGGAGCATGGGGTGGGGGTACTTGGCTCCACCTCTACAATGTCAAAAAAGAAGTTGTTGGTTTGAATGTAACAATGCTTCTGTTACTCCAAAACATAGGTTACCAGCAAATCTAACAAATGCCTACTTAATATTCATTCAAACCAAATTTAGTCACTAAAGTATAGCACAATGAACAGTTAGAATACTCCAACGGGTATCTAACTACATCCATACTACTGCAATAGTACATTTAAAACACAAGATAGTTAGAATAAGCCAATGGGTATCTACCTCAAAAATACCCTCAATTGCAATACACCTGAAATATACCATCAAAGTTCTTGTTACTGCAATACTTTTTCTAAAATCCAATATAATTACAATACGCCAACATTACCACCAAATCTAACAAATGCCTACTTAATATTCCTTTACCCCAAATTTAGTCACCAAAGTAGTGTACAATAAACAGTTATAATACTTCAACTGGTATCTTATTATATCTTAAATATAGTACTTTTAAAATCCAACACAATTAGAATACGACAACAGGTATCTAACTTCATTAAAAACACCCTTGATTGTAATACCCTTCAAATATGCCAGAGTAATTCGTACTGCAAAGTGTCTTGTAAAGTCCATGCTATGACACAACTATTCTCTAACATGTACATTCTTTAAAATTATGTGAATGCCAAACACTGTATTAATTACAGTCATTTCTTTAAATCCACTATGGATTTTCTCCCAATGAATATTTCATGTCAGTACAACAACAGTGTAGCACACACTAATGTTGTACCATAGTACATCGAATGTAGTATTTATGAGTGTCAAAAAAGTAAATCTGTATATAGAATTGCATGCAGTTAAAGGTTTCAATCTATCTTGCTTAACAAATTATATTGTTTTTTTTCACAGAAAAAGAACCAGTGATTCCAGCTTTATTACCTTATGCAACTTAGTAACCATATGAAGTATCCTATTTATTATCTTCAAAGAAGAAAATACATATTACATAAGCACTATCCTCAATTGTACTACAATCCTAAATACCACATATACTTCAATATCATTCCACCATATTACAAATACTGTATACTCCCCTGCAGTACCTATAATTACTATACACATTACCTATAGTGTGTGTGTGGGCAGTGACCAGATTCTTTTTGCCTCAATGTCACAATTAGGAAACAAGAAGGGAAATATGTTACAAATATCTATCAGAAAGAAGCCAACCATAACAATTTACTACATAGACTCAATTTCCAACAACCGAATATCATCAAGAACTTACCATTCAGACACGTTACCTGTCAAAAGATAGTTACTGATCCAAATGGATATCCTAAAAAAACATTTTTTTAAAAATAGAAGCCCGTCGCTATAAAACAGAGGAAATCAAAAAAGCCACAGACCGGTTCATTAACGTGCAACAGAAAAACCTTCTCACAGAGACACAAAAACAGAAAGCTGCACCTTCATTGATATATGTGCCCAAATACTCTGTACAAAGTAGCCATATTAAATTAGTAATAAAAAAGAATTGGAGAACTCTGACCTGCGATTCTAGGGTAGAGCCTCTGTTTTAGGATTTGCCAACATTTGCATATCAAAGGAGCACGAATTTCAAAGATCACCTTGTCAACATGAGACCAGGAAAAAAACAACCACTAACACGGAATGGTACTTTTCCCATACATTCACTGCATCAAATGTAGCTTACTAACTAAGGGCAATACCATCAATCATCCTAGATCAGGAGAAATAATTAAACAGCTTTGACACTGCAAACATTAACTACCCTATTAAATGCCCATGCAGCATTTACTTTTTTGGACAATCTAAACGACAAGGAAAACATAGATGGAATGAACATAGATCCTACATCAGGAACAGTAATGTGAATTTGGCGGTGGCTCCACATTGGCTGGAGAAGAAGCACAACATCTCACAGATCCGTAAGGCTTGACCTAAGGGAAACCTTTTGGTTTGAGTGACTTGCTGCCATGTCCAAATGCGGCATAAATGAAGAGAATAACTTCATGTGCTACATATAGCTCCAACATTTGAATCTACTACCTTGATTCTGTTCCTTATTTAATTAACTAGTCATACCTTTGAATTCCAAGGCCAGGACACTGATTCGTTTTGGATGTAATTTCCTATTTGTATAGACATTTATTTTACATGACCAAGAGTGGTGCGGTGCTCTAACCACTTTGCTATACATGACACATCACCTTATCATGTTACACTGCCTCTTTATGATCATGCCTGTTTTAACTGTTTCACTCTAGAACTATACTTGTCAAGTTTTTCCTTTACACAGGATAAGTCCTGTTAGAGTATGGGTCCGCTCTCAGTGAGCTCATTCTTAATATCTGTAGAGTCTTAACATATACTGATTTTCGCACTGGACCCATTCACTATATTTAGTAAGTTCAAGTACATGCCAATACTTGCTTTAATGTTATTGCTTCATTCTGTTCACTCTGCCCACAGAGCGTATGGGACGTGAGGTGCACATGTCGTCACGTCGCCTAGCAATAGTGGCCGTCAAGAGTAAGCAATAGCAAGAGGTTGCTCGCACCATGAGCTCTCCTTTACCTGATTCAGACTATCCCGATACAAACTTCACTGGTAAGATCACATATGGTCTTCAAATGGCCCACTTAATAGACTTCTCTGTACTAATGGGTTACCATACCAGACAAGGTTTTTTCTTTTTCTGTACAGCAACAGGTAGATATGGCTTATTCCAGCTTGTCACATTGATGATTTCATGTTCCCAGGTAAATTGAGTTTATTATGACATATTCAATCACTGTTGAACATATACTTATACTATATAACCTACATGTTCTACGTTTTTTTTCTTTTGTGTTCATTTTTCTTTAGATGCTAAAAGGCTTTAACACAGCCAGGTAAATATTTTGGATTTCCAAAGAACATACAGTTGTAGCTTTGGTTTTGAATGATAATTACGTATTGATTCTGACTGTATATTCTTTTCCTATTTCCTACATTTATTTTTGATGCTGAAATCTACAATTGTGGGTATGTATTTTCACTGTGCATTAATTTTACTGAAATATGACATGTACAGTGTCCAGTCCTGATGACGGACTGAGTTACAAAATGCATTGGCAATTGCTTAGGACGCACAATTTGGATGCATGTTGCCTTTTAAGAAATAATAAAAGCAACATTGGGACATTTTTACATGATGATTTATGGACTAATTTGGAAACTACGTGAAAATTATTTGAACACTGAATGAATAGTTACAAATATTTATAGGGCATAGTGTTAGAGTATCACTAGCTAAGAAATCTTGAACTTCTTTTGCGAACATTTTGCTTGTAACCTCGTGGCAATGCGTAATTTATTTAGTTCCTTACAGTTTTGACGGATGCATTTTATTTGTTTACTTAAGAACCTTGAGGAACAGATACAAAATATATCCACAACTGAAAATGGATGGTCGTGGGAAGTTTAGGGCATGGTTTGAGTCCATGGCCTCAAAGAAACAGCAGGATCAATTCAAACTAATTCATAAACTGATTTTCTTTGCTGTCAGGTGAAGGATAATTCTCGGTGTAACTGTACTTTAGCACTCCGACCATAAGAACTATTATTTGATGAGCAAAACATCTATATTGTCCACACGCATTTTACGTAAGTGGATAAAATTGTTTTTCCATATTCAGTGTTAACTGCTTCTCCTACAAGCACTGGCAAAGCCAACATGGATGCCTTTGTAAAGATAGATGTCTTTCGTAAAGACCCCACAAGGCAAAAGGGCATATTCTCTCCATTTGCTGAGCCCGATCTATTGGCTTATTTAATGGTGGTTAGTCTTCTGCCCTTCTTCAAATGAAACAGCTTGTGGGTTTTTACCTTCTCTTTAGTTATGTTGATATCAGTGCTATGATCAGGTGATTTCATATTGTTGCATCCATATTAATATTCATGCTTTTTGTTCCATGCCTACTGTTGACCATTTGGATATCTGTGAGATGTCCATTTTATCATGGCCGTTGAAAGCACTTGGCAATAATGTTACATAATACCATGCATACATTAATAGAACACCAGTTTCCTAGTGTTGCTGTAGCAATATTCTGAAGTCAGTTCATGGTTGTGTCAGAGAATACAGGTGTACCACTGCATCCGTCCTTCAAATGTAGCATGCACATTTTCGCCGGTCACCATTTCCAAAGTTCAGTGACCCACAAATATTTGGGGACGAAACAGGCATAGCTGTCCCCCAAAGCACCCCTAGTTGCCCAATTACATCATTTGCAGGATCTGTGCTCCAATGTAATACATTAGACTACCCCATTTACGGGTGTGTATAGAGGGATTACTGAAACCTACTCAAACTCAAAGTGACCCTGGGTGAGTGCATTGAATGTCAATTACCAGGAAAGTGGCACATGTTTACTGTGCACCTCTGGGGTGCCTTTTGAGCAAGAGCTAAACTGGTCACAGAAAGGACCTTTGGGGACCATCAACCAAAAGAGGGTTCAATCAGATACGGTCAGTCATCCCATTTTACCCTCGCAAGGAGCCAAGCCCTCCTTCCAAAAAGAGGTCACTGATGGTCTTGAATTCACATCATCAGTGTGGTAGGAGCTGAGCTGAGAGGGTCTGTCTTGAGAGTCTTTTAGATATTGAAATCAGACTGCTCTCATAGGGCCTAATTACAAAAAGAGCGATAAGTACATGATAAGTAGTTAGCTAAAGCAAGAACATTACACATACAAAACAAATGGTGATGGGACCCCATTCATGGAATTATCTGTGCTCAGAAACATGATGTGCAAAGAATAATGAGCAGCAGCTGGAATGCCCACAACATGCCCTCATGGCAAACAGAACACAGTGCTGCCAAACAACCTTGGTGGCGGACCCATGTAAAAACGTATTCAAGCATTACTTACCAGAAATCAACATTTTGTAAGTGATTTCAATCCGGCACACACACAAGTCAAAGCTCAGCATGTAGTGCACAACTGAAATCCTTATTTATTTTTGTCTAAAAGTTCAATATTCTGAACAATATACCACTCATATCACAACCTTCTCCTGGAACCCTTCCCCCCGGTCAAACTGAACCAGGAATCAGGCTAGTTTGCAAAGATAAATATTTATTTAGGTATTGAAAATGTTATCACACAATGTTTAAATAGATAAAAACAATCACCAATGGGGTGACAGAACACTGAATGATGTCTTTAATACACTAGGAATGAGTAATAAGCAAAACAAATGCAGCACAGAAAATACTTTTGTGTTGGTTCAGATCAGATAGCACTGTGGTTAGCAGTTCCCCCTGCAACACCCCTCAACCCTGCAATAGACAATGTAAGGAGATAGGAGGAGAGGGCAGGTATTCAGGAATGACACCAATCAAACAGAATATGAATCCCACTTTCCCCCAGCAAACAAGGGAAAAACGGAATTGACTGTCCAGCTGTCAGAATGGCTTTTAAAATTGTCTTTAGAATTGACTGGGCAAAAACACCAAATGTGGTCAAACACACTTAAATGTCTCTAAATTCTTATGGGAGCCGCTTTGGATAGTTGCACACAAGCACAAGCAATAATTTGGTCAGCAGAAAACAATGGAAATCTTAAGGTCCAAGTCGGAAGCAGTTTAGAGCTATTTTACACATGTAAAATCTTACAAATCTTTAAATTCGCTGGAAACTTTTCATTGCACGGTTTTCGTAATAATAGGAATAATTGCACTGAGTTGCATGTTTTGGGTTCTAGAGATAGCTATGGATGTTGGCTACAAGTAGGAGTTGAAATTGTGTTTCTATCACAAGAACTGAGGGAGTTACAGGTTGTTTTTGCGAGATAGGCACGAGAATGGAAAACAGGAATGCACTTTGAATTGACAGATAGGTTTTCTTATGCTATATTAAAGACTAACAAAAAGTAGAATGCCACACAGGAAGGTCATTCACGACCACTCATAAAAGTTCAGGCGTGATACTCTACTTTGTTCGGTTTGGGAATTACTTTCTTAATCAATCAAGAGGAAGTTAGGGTTTAGGAAGACATGAGAGAAGAGTCCGAACAACGATAGTTCTAACAATAATGGTTCTGAATGAAAGATGGATGGGTTTAAGATAGGGACAAGACTATGCAAAGTACATATGCTATGGGCCACAATTCTTCCTATTCATACTCACAGGATAAGTTTTAAATAGTACCATCAGCTCTGGTCAGGGGATTGGATCTGGTCTATGAAAAACAACACATCAGGCCCGGTACTGGATCATTTAGTCAAGTTGCCAGATGGGCACAGGATCTGGTCTCCTAGACTGTGGGTATTTGGATCAGCTGGATGGTGGGTTCCTCAGGCAAGCCTAGTGGTAGCAAGCCAGAGAATGTCTGGATACGGGTTCAATGGGCCTTCTCACACCACACAGCGCTTTTACTGAGTGGGGAGAATACATTTGAGGATTGGGGCCTTGCTGGAAATCAATAGTCTATTGCTGGCAAGAGATTTGGCATCTGGATCTGGAAGAATACTGAAAGCTGGATGTAGGAAATTGGGTCAGAGTGCTTCGCCGGAATAGGGAAAGTGGCTGGATCAGTGACTCCCTATGTGCTCTCAGCTGTCTCTATTTATGCCTTAAAAATGACATCACAAAGGGGTGTATGTGCCGGCTCAGCTAAGCTTGCCCCTGTGAAAGGTGATTGGGTCAGAGTCTACTCTCTGCCTTGATAGGAGGAGAAAAACAGAGTGTCATCTTTATAGATTATTTTATGATGCTGAGAATCCACCCCTAGCCACTGGAACACAAAGACTAATTTTGCCAAAATACATATTTACACATGTGCCACCTCTATAACAATCACATACACAGATTGCATATTTTACATTCCTCAAAACCCTGTATCTGTGGGATCTTGTCTCCGCTTTCTACAGAATGTTGCCCTTTTCACTATGAACACACTTTCCCATTTTTATGCAAATTTCCACAAGTGTGCATGTTTAACATAGGGATATGCGTGTAGATTTTCACAATTCTAACAGTAATACATTTTGCGTACAATCACATATATTTCCATTCCTGTCCAGAACATGTCACACAATTGTGTTGCCTCTTCACACGTGCAGCCAGAAATTAAATGAACAACTCTCATTTTTATATTTTTATCCATTTTGAATAGCACGTTATAAGTCTTTTAAAAAGTGCTCTGTTCATTTTCAGCAACAGATGGTCGCTTGGCTCAGCCTCTTTTTGTCTCCCTGCAGTCCAGTGCATCCCTTCCTTGGGGGAAGCTCATTCCAGGAGGGTTTATGACCTTCTTCACACTTCTAGTTTCCTGAGCTGCAGCTTGTCATTGTTCCTTTGCTCTCTGTAGACCAGATTCTGTCCCAACCCTGCAATTGACACCTCCCCGTGAGTTTCTTCTGGGGGGGAAGGCCCACCTTCTGGGAAGAAACCTGCTTTCCCAGATTTTTTTCAACTTCAGCCAAGCTAATTACTTCTTAAACCTAACAAACCCCACATTTGTTGCATCACATACACATCCATTTCTTTCTTGGCCTTAAAATCTGTGGAATCAAAAACACAACTAAAATCTGTATTCCTTTTTGGCAACAAACCTGTTTATGCTTGCTAATTCAGCAGACTTGAGTTTTAGGTCATTTTAAAGCTGCTACTTTACTCCTCTGACAGCTGTCATTCAGGTCGCCCTGGCTACTGCACCCAGATTCTGGAATAGAGGCCATCAGTTTCCAGACTTTGTATGTTCCACAATGTTTCATTTGATACATGGATTTTAGCACCAGGCAATATTGTAAGTATTGAAAAGTGTTGTGTTACAGGCATTTTGGAGTTTTTGGCAACAAAGCAAAAATCATTAGTAGGCACATTGTTGGGTTTCATTTGCAAAGTGCTGCTTCTCTCTCTGCACTTTGTTTGCTGGTTATGGAACCCACTGGCACATTTCTGCAGAGTGTGCTCCATTCCACTGCACATGCTCCATGGGTGGCAGGTTGTGCATCCCTCTTTTTGTGTGCTGAAGCACACAGTTTTTGTAGGTTATATTTGGGGACAAAACAGGCATAGCTGTCCCCCAAAGCACCCCTTGTTGCCCAATTACATCATTTGCAGGTTCTGTGCTCCAATGTAATACATTAGACTACCCCATTTACGGGTGTGTATAGTGGGATTACTGAAACCTACTCAAACTCATAGTAACCCTGGGTGAGTGCATTGAATGTCAATTACCAGGAAAGTGGCACATGTTTACAGTGCACCTCTGGGGTGCCTTTTGAGCAAGAGCTAAGCTGGTCACAGAAAGGACCTTTGGGGACCATCAGCCAAAAGAGGGTTCAATCAGATACGGTCAGTCATCCCATTTTACCCTCACAAGGAGCCAAGCCCTCCTTCCAAAAAGAGGTCACTGATGGTCTTGAATTCACATCATCAGTGTGGTAGGAGCTGAGCTGAGAGGGTCTGTTTTGAGAGTCTTTTAGATATTGAAATCAGACTGCACTCATAGGGCCTAATTACAAAAAGAACGATAAGTACATGATAAGTAGTTAGCTACAGCAAGAACATTACACATACAAAACAAATGGGGATGGGACCACATTCATGGAATTATCTGTGCACAGAAACATGATGTGCAAAGAATAATGAGCAGCAGCTGGAATGCCCACAACATGCCCTCATGGCAAACAGAACATAGTGCTGCCAAACAACCTTGGTGGCGGACCTATGTAAAAAAGTATTCAAGCATTACTTACCAGAAATCAACATTTTGTAAGTGATTTCAATCCGGCACACACACAAGTCAAAGCTCAGCATGTAGTGCACAACTGAAATACTTATTTATTTTTGTCTAAAAGTTCAATATTCTGAACGATATACCACTCATATCACAACCTTCTCCTGGAACCCTCCCCCCCCCCCGGTCACACTGAACCAGGAATCAGGCTAGTTTGCAAAGGTAAATATTTATTTAGGTATTGAAAAAGTTATCACACAATGTTTAAATAGATAAACAACAATCACCAATGGGGTGACAGAACACTGAATGATGTCTTTAATACACTAGGAATGAGTAATAAGCAAAACAAATGCAGCACAGAAAATACTTTTGTGTTGGTTCAGATCAGATAGCACTGTGGTTAGCAGTTCCCCCTGCAACACCCCTCAACCCTGCAATAGGCAATGTAAGGAGATAGGAGGAGAGGGCAGGTATTCAGGAATGACACCAATCAAACAGAATATTAATCCCACTTTCCCCCAGCAAACAAGAGAAAAACGGAATTGACTGTCCAGCTGTCAGAATGGCTTTTAAAATTGTCTTTAGAATTGACTGGGCAAAAACACCAAATGTGGTCAAACACACTTAAATTGCTCTAAATTCTTATGGGAGCCGCTTTGGATAGTTGCACACAAGCACAAGCAATGATTTGGTCAGCAGAAAACAATGGAAATCTTAAGGTCCAAGTCGGAAGCAGTTTAGAGCTATTTTACACATGTAAAATCTTACAAATCTTTAAATTCGCAGGAAACATTTCATTGCACGGTATTCGCGATAATGGGAAAAATTGCACTGAGTTGCATGTTTTGGGTTCTATGGATAGCTATGGATGCTGGCTACAAGTAGGAATTGAAATTGTGTTTCTATCACAAGAACTGAGGGAGTTACAGGTCGTTTTTGCGAGATAGGCACGAGAATGGAAAACAGGAATGCACTTTGAATTGACGGATAGGTTTTCTTATGATATTTTAAAGACTAACAAAAAGTAGAATGCCACACAGGAAGGTCATTCACGACCACTCATAAAAGTTCAGGTGTGATACTCTACTTTGTTTGGTTTGGGAATTACTTTCTTAATCAATCAATAGGAAGTTAGGGTTTAGGAACACATGAGACAAGGGTCCGAACAAAGATAATTCTAACAATAATGGTTCTGAATGAAAGATGGATGAGTTTAAGATAGGGACAAGACTATGCAAAGTACATATGCTATGGGCCACAATTCTTCCTATTCATACTCACAGGATAAGTTTTAAATGGGACCATCAGCTCTGGTCAGGGGATTGGATCTGGTCTATGAAAAACAGCACATCAGGCCCGGCCATTTGGTGCGCACAAGGGTTTTGAAGCCATTGTTGCGGTTTCTTTCCCCACAACTGGCAGGGTGATGCCGCATAGCATAGCGGAGTGGCTCAATACATCCCACAGAGCCCCCCTCCTGACTTCATTTTGACTGCCCGTCAAGGGGAAGTCGGGAGATTGGGATGTTCTTTTTTTTGTCCATGTGGAGAAATTCAGCTGCTTCTCCAGTCAGTGCTGGAGCGACACACTCTCCTCGCCAGTTCTGGTCAGAAGTATTTCTGGTTCTGGTTGGGAGTAGGGAATGGCACTCTGGGCTCCTTGGGTCTTTCCTCGTGGTCCCCGAGTGGTCCTCCTTGGTACTCCTTTGGATATTCTTAGTCCAAATGCTAGAAGACCGAATAGATCATGGTTATGGATATTTTCCCACTACTGTGTTCACACGTCAATCGGGGATGTCAGCAGTGGGAAGGACACTTGCATTGGTAACAATTGTCACTATTCCCCATCTGGGTTTCCGGTTGGTTCCTCTATTTGCCACAAAGTATGCCTGGGATGGCAACTCTTCAGCTGGTTTATGTGGACCCACTTGTCTTCCCCTTCTGCCAAACTGCCCTTGGGGATACGGATTCTGTAGGTGACGCGTGAGATTCTGTCTACAATTTCAAAAGGACTCCAAGTTGGGAGGAATTTGTGCTGTTTGGCTTGATTCCTTTGGAAATTGTACAAGTAGACCCACTCTCCTACTTGGTATTCTTTTTTAGTTGTCTTAAGATCATAGTGGGTCTTCATACTACCTGCAGATCTTTCTAGATTCCGCTGAGGGTAGGCAAACTCATGTTGAAGGTGTTTTCTCAGATTCTCAACATACTCATGAGTTGTGGAGGCATTTATCAAAGTCTGCTCTTGGGTTCTGGAGAGCAGATTCTGGGGTAGCACCATCCTTCGTCCAGTCATTAGCTCAAAGGGAGACATTTTTATTGCAGAGGAAGAGGTAGATCTGATGGCCATCAGGACAAGGGGTAATCGAATGTCCCAACTTGGCCCAGAATCTGCCACAAACATTTTTAATATGCCCACAATAGTTTTGTTTTACCTCTTAACACCACCACTAGAGGACAGCCGGTAGGCAATGTGTAGTTTCCTTTTGACCCCAAGTATCTCCCACATCTTTGTCATCACTTCGCTAGTGAAGTGGCTACATTGGTCTGACTCAATCCTTTGGGGTAGACCAAAATGCAAGAAGATGTGATTGATCATCAGGGAAGCTGCTGCTTCTGCCTTGAAATTTGGGGCCAGTATACATTCCACCTGTTTAATGAACAAGCATGTTAAAGTCAACATGTACTTGTTGCCCCTAGAGGAGCGAATCACGGGCCAGATAAAAAGCGACTCGTAAATCTGACCAAGGCAGTGTATTTCCCCTCTTTTGGAGGGGAGCACGGTGTGCGAGTGATTTTGACTGAAATTGTGCACACACATGACACCCCTTCAAGTATTGGTCGAGGTCCTGCCCCATGCGTGGCTAGTATGCAACCTCTCACAAGATTTCTAATGTCGTATGAAACCCCCGATGACTGGCTGTGGCCGCATCATGGGCGTGAATTAGCATCAGGCTTCGGAATGAGGTAGGGACCACTTACTGGTCCTGGCCAGATATGGATCTCCTCACCAACAAACCGTCTTGGATTCAGAACATTTTTGGACATTTCATCAACATTCTGAGGTCCTCTTTCCCAATGTAATTGGTATCCGTCAGGGGAAAATTCTCAGGGTCCTCAATGTGTTGATAAAACTTACCAATTATTGGATCCCCTTTTTGAGCTAGAATTAAATCAGCATCTGGGGTCTCCTTACTCCGTTGTGCAGTTGAGAGTTTATTGTGAGCATTTGTCTGGGACCCAGTAATAGCAGTGACCTGGATTTCCCCCAACAGGGACCCGATCTCAAGTAGATCCCCTTGGGTGGCTCCGGTTTTGGCCAGCTGATCATCTAGGTCATTTCCCGTTTTGTCTGGTCCCTCTACTTTAGAATGAACCTTGATCTTTTTCGAGTAGATGGTCATCCCATTGGAGATGACCAGATCATCAATATATTGTGTTGATTTTCCGTGTTTTAAAGGTTTATTATTAGCACATAGCATGCCTCTGTTTTTCCAGTTAACCAGGTGCTCCACGAACCCGTTCCGTACACAATCTGATTATGACCAGTTCGTGGAGTTGGTGTTGGACAGCAGTGAGGATGGCTTGATGCACAGCCATCAACTCTTCCACTTGACTACTTCGTGGACCGATTTTGTACCTAGCGGAGGTGTCATGGGCGCTACTCCCGAGGGGCCAGGACTGGCCCAGCGCCCTCGGAAGCAGACCCGTCTTCCACTACTCCGGACCCAGCAGACCGCTACAGGGGCCCTTTGGACCGTGTCCTGGCGCCTTTGGCGCCAGGCTCATGAAGGGTTTCAGTCCCGGCGCCATAGGCGCCGGGCTCATATTGATAAACAGTGTAATAATGCTTGGGTGGACTTACCTGAGGCAGACCATGCTGCATATTTACCCAGAACAATCCAGTCTGGTTGAAGTCCCCAGCCATCAGGGCTGGGAGGAACTATTCCCTCCATTCAGGAACTCTTTTCTTACCTGGGTGGAACCGGTGGAAGAACACACACTGGAAGCACTTCTCTGCTATTTAAACCACGCCCGATGGAAAACACGTGCTTCGCGTTATTCTGCAGCAGCAGCAGGACGCTCACCGAGTCGGCTCCTGCATTCCAGGTCCAGAGTCATCTTCAGCTTCCGCGCAGCAACCTGTGGATGAAGAAAGACACAGAACAATACTTACCAGATCCCGGAATCCAGTCACCGGCAAAACCTGCAAAGAATAAACATAAGGTTAGAAAAGTGCAACTCGCTCGCAGCC
Organism: Ambystoma mexicanum; assembly: GCF_040938575.1. Lineage (NCBI taxonomy): Eukaryota > Metazoa > Chordata > Amphibia > Caudata > Ambystomatidae > Ambystoma > Ambystoma mexicanum. The sequence goes on along the minus strand of NC_090932.1, from coordinate 656,415,317 downwards.
ACGCCCGCTTACCTGATCCAGCCATGATTGCAACGGAGCTAACCGCGGCCTTCTCTTCGGCAGCTTCTCTGCACCTGAAAGGCAAAGGACATAATTAAAAAGGGGTTCGGGTGAAGGCAGTCGCATTCATCTTAACTTACCAGTTTTTGCACGCGCAGAAGCGGCCGCATCAACCGCAGCATCCCGGCACCTGAAAACTAGGAAAAGGACATTATTAGAGGTGCCATTAAAAGCGGCCAACGATCATTATACTTACGTGCATCGGCACGTGCAGTGGAAACGGATATAAAGCCCGCAGCATCCCGGCACCTGAAAACTAGAAAAAGGACATTATTAGAGGTGCCATTAAAAGCGGCCAACGAACATTATACTTACGTGCATCGGCACGTGCAGCGGCAACGGAAAACTACGCCCACAGCATCCCGAGGCCTGAAACAAAGGAAAAGGGACATTATTGAGGTGCCCATCTTTTAAAGCCTAAAGACTACAGTATACTTACAGGCATCCGCTCGTGCAGTAACGGCGGCATCGCTCTTCGGCATCCCAGCACCAGTGCCACAACTAAGGCCGCAAAAGACTTGAGTCTCAACACTGAACTCATCCAGTGACGTAACTGGAATCCACGCACCCCTGCACCAGACGCAGGATGGAGAGCTCAGCATTTATACGCCTAAGCTGAGAGCTCGCCGAGACAAGTAGAAAGCTAGGCTGTGGGAGAAACTGGCGATTGGTGGGAGAAGGAATCCCATCAAACGGTGATTAACCCTTTTTCTTCCACCTGCAGAAAACTTACCCTGCAAGTCAGACATTCGATAAGAGGAAGCCCAGTCCTGAGAGTCGTCTGAGCTCTACGCTTCTCAATTGAAGAAACGATAGCAGCCCAGCCGGGATCAGCGCTTCCGTGGGAATCAGGTGAGCGTTACAGGAGGGTTGTGGGGCATCTTTCACCCATGCATTCCCCACACCAGCCACAAGTTCATTTTCCCCCATTGTCGTAAAACATGGTAGGAGCACCCATCCACATACACCGTGAGCATTCCCTCACTTGTCTTCTTCATAGACTTTGTGTGGGGAATTAAGATATGCCTCCATGTTGTCCTTGATTTTAAGACTTTCATCCTCGAGACAGTTTTCTCTGGCACAATCATGCAAGTCAGCCAGACCTTGCGCGAGGGGACTCTTCTTGTTTTGGCCATATCTGACCTCCACAGGAAAGCCTTCCATTGACAGAATCCAGGAAGTAATTCGGGAATTACTCACATTTCCGGCCCGGTTTCTGTCACTTTGAAGATATTGCCAAGGTTGGTGTGGAGTTTCCACTATGATGTGTTCCCCCTGGATAAACGGGTGGTGATTCTTCAATGCCCACACCGTTGCCAGGAGTGCCTTCTCACAATCATTGAATTTTTCCTCCACTGAGGAAAAAGTCTTACTCGCATAGCAGATTACTTTATTGATCTTGTCATTCTTTTGATGTAATACTGCCGTCAAGCATGTATTTGGGAACCCTGGCTCCAAGGAGAACTCCTTGTTTTTGACATGGTAAACTAGGCAAGGTGTTTGTGAGAGGCTTCTTTTGAGTTGTCTTACTGCCTCTGGTTGTTCTGGACCCCACTCCCACTTGATCCGCCCTTCAACAGATGGATCAGTGGTCTTGTGATCTCTGCGTAGTCCTCAATGAACTTTCTGCTGTAATTAGTTAGTCCAAGGAGGCTCCTTAGTTCCCGCAGAGTTGTGGGTTCTTTGATTTTTTGGAGTGCTTCTACTTTCTTTTCCTGGGGACACAGACATTCAGGAGTTCTCACGCCCCAAGAAATTGACACGGGTCCTACACCACTGTGCCTGCTCTGGCAGCACTCAACTGGGTCAGAAAATAATGGATCTCCACTATGTGTTCCTCCACAGTTGAGATTTTGACTAGAACATCATCTACATAGGCCAGGTTACCCCTTTCACCCAAGTCAGGCATGGCCTTATACAGAAAGATGTTGAATTAATTGCCAGAGTTGATGTATTCAAAAGGAGTCCGGGTTCAAGTGTACTGCTGCCCCCGAAGGTAAAGGCCATCTTGTATTGGTCCTCCCTACTGACAGATACAGTCCAGTACCCATTGATCAGGTCAATGGCAGTGAATACCTTTGACCCCTGGATCTGGGCTAGCCCTTGGTCAATGTAGGGAAGAGGCCATCGGGAAGTATGGACCCATTTGTTGAGCTCCCTCAGGTCAGCACAGAGTCTCCACTGGCCGTTTGGTTTCGAAATCCTCAGCACCCGATTATTGAAGGTGTTGTGGACTGGACGAATTATCCCACGGGACTCAAGGTTAATGATTTCAGTAAGGGACTCCATTGATGCGAGAGGCAAGCAATATTGCTTCAAAAACACTGAAGTCATGCCAGGGTCCGTGGGAATTGTTGTGTGGATGTTGGTGCGACCACAGTCATCTGAGTGCCCCGCAAAGAGATCTTATAAAACTAAGAAAACTTGTTTCAATTTTTGCTTTTGCTCCAGAGTCTCACAGGCATCAGCTATGTTGACTCTCTCTTTAACCATCTGCCTGAAGCCCGGAAAGACTTCTCTTTTGGCTATCTCAGCGGCCTCCTCCAGCTGGGTGGAGAAGTCCCTCGTCAAAGTACTGGCTTGGACTGATGGCTGGTGGGGAGGGCAGTCCTTGTGGACTTGAAAGATCACCTCATCCCTCCTGAAGTCAAAGGTCACATCTCCCTTACCATAAGGGCAGGAAGAGTACACCATGTCGGGTGAATATCCTGTCTGGTGTTGTGTCATTGTCGCTATCACTCTCAAAACAATCCTTGGGGATTGGTCCGACCAGTTCGTTACCTAAATACATGGAAAAATGTCAGTCATCAACCGCCATTCCAATAATGGTGCCTACGCCCAGAGTGATACTCTAGTGGTGATGGGTTTACCCCCAACCTTTGCTGTTGGAAATGAGCATTGAGATGAACATAGGCATCAGGATATTTTAGTTTCGGTCCTCTTTTAAATTTTACTTTCAGTGAGAATTGTCGGGTCCATTCTGGGATGGTGACTTCCTCTCCAATCTGAATTTAAACTGCATATGGCAGCAATTGAGCGTACCAAAATGCTTTCTCTGTTTCATCAAAGTCCATGGGATTACCCTCTAATCGGGACTAGGCTTTGAAGTTTATGAGGTCCAAACTAATGGCAAAGCGATTGAGAATGTCACTGCCTAAATAAAATGCAGCAGGGACATCTTGCACGAGCCAACAATTATGGACTATGCTCTTGTTGCCTATGGAAATTTTGAGCATACACCTGCTAGGCATGAGATGTTTGGAATTGGGTGTTTCCAGGTCCATTTCCCATTTGTCTAACAGTTTAAATGTAAAAATGGCTGGATCTTTTGGGAGTTTGTGGAACATGGCCTCTCTGATGAAGCTCTTACCATTGTTCACACACACTCGGGTGAGTACAGAGTCCTTCCCTTCATTTAACTGAATAGGGATGAACAACTGCTCTCCAATTTTCTGAATATCAGTCATGCTTTGAGTTGATTTCTCTTCATTTTGGACTATAAGAGTAGGATTTTCTGATTGTGAATTTGTATAGAATTTCAGAGATTTCACTTCCAGTGTGGAATGAAACTTTAGCCTGGAAGGAAGGTTGATTTTCAGAAATAGAGAGGACTCCCCATCACCAGTTTGTTGTCCTACTGCAATTACTGTCACGTCTGGGATTTGGTTGTTCTGGAAGTGGAATTCAATTTGGTCAGGTTTCTGTTCAGCCATGTGCCATTTCAAATAACATGGTTGACACTAGGTTTCAATTTTATTTGTCGGTTAGTCTGAGTCCAGAGGACCTTGTTTACACAATCTATGAGGGGAGACAATCTATGCAGGATGTCATTCCCTAGTAAACATGGTGTGCCCTCTGGAGTCACAACTATGACCGGGTGTTTCACCTTGTGTCGCCCAATTTTAATGTCTAAATCCACAGTCCCCTTGACAGGAATTCCATTCCCATCGAAGTTCTGAAGTTGTACAGGAAGAGGGGTGAGAGGGATTTGGTATTTCTCCCCCCTTCCCGAATTCAGCTGATCAAAGGCCCTTTTTGACAGAAGGGTGGCTTGGGATCCAGTGTCCACCAGTGCCAAAATTGTACATTGCCCCTGTATTTGGACCGGGGCATAAAAGCTACCCTTCTTTTCCTCAAGGGGGCAAAGATAATGCACATTTTTGGCCAATGGGTGGGTTCATTTCTTTTCTTTGAGTTCTGACATATGGGTGATTTGGGCAGGATTTTGTTTGGGATCTTGGGAACCTGTAAGAAAAAGGTGGCAATTGGATATGGGGGACATTTTGGGCTCCCCTGGTTCTAATTCTGGCTGCCCCCCCCCCTTTTTGGAGGCAGTTACCAGAATTGTTTTGAATGGGGTGATTTTCTTGCTGGTCTTTCTGGGGTTTGATGATGGGCGGTTTTAACTCCGTCCCCACATCTACCCAGTCTTGATCAGGATCTCTTGGGACCTATTTTTCTTAGGGAGGAGTTACCCCATCCCTGAAGATCTTTTTCCCAGAATCCTCTGAGGACCCCTCTCCTTCAAATTGGAAGATTCACACCTCCTCCACAAAATGGGCCTTTTTAGGCTCTTTATTTTTCCCACCCGCCCTCTGTTCCTGGGGTTGCAGACTTTCGGGGGCAGGAGATTCCGGTTCCTGGGTTTCCAGGGGCTTGTCACAAGTGGGGAAGGAAGCTTCCTCTAAGGCTTTAATGCCGGGCCAAGTTTATTTTAGGGAAAGAAACCTGGCCCAGCATTTGGGGGATTACTTCCCTCCTGGGGAAAGTGAGGAGGGAAGCTCCCTGGGTTGAGAGCTGCCTGGTTGGATCCCCCCCACTTGGGCTGGAGGAGTACACACATAGCCCAGGATGGGCCTGTTGCCCTTGTAGCGTGGGCTGATGTAGTCAGGGGAGTTAGGGGTCCCATTAGTGGGGTTACTTACCTGACTCCCTGTTTGGGATTGGCCTGAGGGCCTTCTGGGTCTGGGGTTGGTAGGATTCTGTGTGGGAATATTTTTAGGCCTCCCCATCTCCATATCTAAAATGGAGGAAACCTTCAACTCCACCACCTTCACAACAGCAGGGGTGTTGGTTGTTTTGTTTTGGGCTTTTGTTAGTATTTTTACTTTCTAGTGGCTTCTGCACTTCGTAGATGCAAGTTGCTTGTTCAATGACCCGGTGTAGTGATCTTTTCTCATGAAAGTCCCTCACTAGCTGGGTCATAATGTATTTAGGGAGGGCAAGAAAGAAGGTGTTGACAAATTCCCTACTGTCAGTGCACACCCTCCTGGTGGTCTGTACAAAGGCACGTTTCAATTCTTGGACAAATTCTTGTGGGGCCTGGTCTTCCCCACATTGCAGGTTGTAGGCTGCCTTGCGGGCCTCTTGAGGGTTTCTATGAATAGAAAAATGCTTTAGGATGGTCGCCCCCTATAGGTGGACCATCTTGAATGGTTCTGATCCTCCAGCCCCGCAAAGAAGCTGGAGTATTCAGGTGAAAATGTCCACTTTACATACTGAATAAAGCTTTGGCTGTCCTTCAGGTGGAAAGTCTCCATCATTTGCTCAAACAATTCAAGGTGCTCCCAAACTGAATATTTGGCATTTTTGTGGTAGGTTGTGATGACGCTCCTAATAACTTTGATTTGCTTCAGGGGATCTTTGAGCAGAGCCCTCTTGACTTTGTTGGCCTCTTTAATTCTGGTCACCCTGGTCCACTCATCCTCTGACTCAGAGGCACTGCTACCAGAGGTGGCTGTCTGTTCCTCTAGGCTCTCCCTGATTCTGTGAGTTTCGGAATGGCTGGCAGAATGTGGGGGCCTAGTCTCTTGAGACCTGTGGCGCTCAGAAGAGTCTTCTGACTCTCCTTTGCTCCCAGGATTGGTGGAGTGCCCTGCGCACTATCCTAGCAGGGACGTGGTTTTTAAGATGCTCTTAGTGGGCCTAGTCTCATGGAATTCCCCACCAAATTTCACTGACTGATCTCTAGGTAGGTGATATTTCTGAGGATCCCGTTCTCTGATCCTCCCCTCACTGGAGTCTCCCTGATCAGAGAGGCTGGCCCTAATATTTGGGAACCTGTACATAGATGCCTGCCCATCAATTTCTGGGAGGCGTTGATCCGTCAGTCCCATATTTCCCATTATGTTGAAGTCTACCATCCCTGTGGCCCTTGGCTCATATGAGCCAGTGGACATGGGGGTGGCAGGGTCCATGGAATTGAAGGAATTAAAGTCCCTGATGCCAGGGTTCCTGAGTTTATGCTCAGGGGTTCCTCTCTCCCATCTTACCTCATCTCTTTCAGTCCCTACTCCCTGATGACATGCCAAGATCTGACCTTTTTGCTCCTCTATTAACTCCTTACTGGTCTCTAAGAGTTGTTCTTGCATGGCTATCTGTCTTTGGAGCCTGTCATTCTTTTCACAGAGAGCCTCATTGTCTGTGCTTCCTGCCTGAATAGGGAGTATTGGGCCTATTTTTGCTTCATGAGACTCACCTCCTGAGTTTGGTCCTTGCTATTCTGGTTATTCTTTTCCAAGGTAAACTCCACCCGCCTGGTGTGCTCTAAAAGCTTCTCGTAATCCCTTTTGACATCACCAAGTTCCTGAAGGGCAAGGTGATTTTCTTCTAACTTTCTTTTTAAATGGCTGACTTCCAGGCCTAGGGTGTCCCTCTCTTGACAGAGTTCCCCTCTGCTCAGCCAGGTCTTCCCTTTGTTTTCTAATGGCATATAATTTCTGGCACTCATCATCAAAATCTGTTTGAGTGTGGAGCTCCTTCACTATTAGTTTATTAGTTTCTTCCTTTAGTTCATCAATCTGACTTTCTAGGGAAATTATCTGCCCTGCGCAGGCTCTATTATAATTTAATTGCTGCTCCAGATTTTATTGGCTCTGTTGCAGAGAATCCATCTTTTCTTGACAGTCTTTTTGCAGTTTCTGTACCTGGGCGTCTTGCTCTGCATTCTTTTGCAGTAAGAGCGTCAGTTCTTCTTGCAGTTTGGTGGCGTACTGCCTAGCGCTGTTTCAGCTTCTTGGCTACTCTGGAGCATTTGCTCTGCAGAGTCCAGCTTAGTCTGGATTTTCTGCATTGCTTTCCCTTGCCTCTTTGTGAAATCTACATGGTCTGCATACTTTTCCTGTATAGCTCCTATGTGGAGGTACAGGCAGGCCGCTATTTTGGCAATTTTGCATTGCTCCTCTTATTTTAGGGGTCATGTACAGCTCACTGAGTGCTTGATGTAATGGCCTCTTGTCCTGCCAGATATTGAGGTTGGTTTCAGTGAATTCTTTTTTTATTCCCTGCAGCCATACCTGTTTGTCCTGTTCTACCCATTCACCCCTGACAAACAATTTGAGCAGTAGGTGTTCCCTTGCAATATTGATTTCCACTGGGGTCGCCATTCTGGAAATGTTACATTTCCTTCTGGCTTATGTAAGGGTTACTTTACTTTTGCAAACAGGCCCAACTCCTTTGAGTATTTCTATTGAAGGGTGCTTATACAGTATAGCACAGTATGGTAACCCAACAAGGTGTATGTACCCAGTCAGCTAGTACGCTGTGTTAGACTGCCATGAGTGGTATGTCTAATTTAGGATCCCGGACAAGCCCCCAAGCTGTAAGAGATTTCAATCAGGCACACACCCAAGTCAAAGCTCAGCATGTAGTGCACAACTGAAATCCTTATTTATCCTTATTTATTTTTGTCTAAAAGTTCAATATTCTGAATGATATACCACTAATATCACACCCTTCTCCTGGAACCCCACTCCCCCAAGTCACACTGAACCAGGAATCAGGCTGGTTTGCAAAGGTAAATATGTATTTAGGTATTGAAAATTGAATCACAAAATGTTTTAATAGATAAACAACAATCACCAATGGGGTGACAGAACACTGAATCATGTCTTTAATATACTAGGAATGAGTAATAAGCAAAAAAATTGCAGCACAGAAAATACTTTTGTGTTGGTTCAGATCAGATAGCACTGTGGTTAGCAGTTCCCCCTGCAACCCCCCTCAACCCGCAATAGACAATGTAAGGAGATAGGAGGCGAGAGCAGGTATTCAGCAATGACACCAATCAAACAGAATATCAATCCCACTTTCCGCCAGCAAACAAGAGAAAAACGGAATTGACTGTCCAGCTGTCAGAATGGCTTTTAAAATCGTGTTTAGAATTGACTGTGCAAAAACACCAAATGTGGTCAAAAACACTTAAATTGCTCTATAGTCTTATGGGAGCCGCTTTGGATAGTTGCACACAAGCACAAGCAATTATTTGGTCAGCAGAAAACAATGGAAATCTTAAGGTTCAAGTCAGAAGCAGTTTAGAGCTATTTTACACGTGTAAAATCTTTAAAATCTTTAAGTTCGCTGCAAACTGTTCATTGCTGAATAGCGGGAGAATGAGCTGCAATGCTTCTGTGGATAGCTATGGAAGTTGGCTACAAGTAGGAGTTGAAATTTTGTTTCTATCACATAAACTGAGGGAGTTACAGACGTTTTAGTAAAGGTCGTTTTTGCGAGATAGGCGCGAGAATCGAAAACAGGAATGCACTTTGAATTGACAGATAGGTTTTCTCATGTTATATTAAAGACTACCAAAAAGTAGAATGAAACACAGGAAGGTCATTCACGGCTGCTCTTAACAATTCAGACGTGACACTTTACTTTCTGATAGGTTTGGGAATTACTTTCTTAATCAATCAATCAATAGGAGGTTAGGGTTTAGGAACACATACGAGAGAAGGGTCCGCACAAAGATAGTTCTAACAATACTGGTTCCGAATGAAAGATGGGATGGGTTTGAGATAGGACAAGACTATGCAAAGTACATATGCTATGGGCCACAATTCTTCCTATTCATACTCACAGCATAAATTTTAAATGGAACCATCAGCTCTAGTCAGGGGATTGGATCTGGTCTAGGAAAAACAGCACATCAGGCCCGGTACTGGATCATCTATGCCAGTCGCCGGATGGGCACAGGATCTGCTCTCTTATTCGGTGGGTATTTGATCAGCTGGATGGCGGATTCCTCAGGCAAGCCTAGTGGTGGCAAGCCAGGGAATTTCTGGATACTGGTTCAAAATGCCTTCTCACAACACACAGCGCTTTTACTGAGTGGGGAGAATAAATTTGAGGATTGGGGCCTTGCTGGAAATCAATAGTCTAATGCAGCAAGAGATTTGGCATCTGGATCTGGAAGAATATTGAAAGCTGGATGTAGGAAGCTGGATCAGAGTGCTTTGCCAGAATCAGGAAATTGACTGGATCAGTGACTCCCTATGTTCTCTCAGCTGTCTCTATTTATGCCTTAAAAATGACATCACAAAGGAGTGTATGGGCCGGCTTAGCTAGCTTGCCCCTGTGAAAGGTGATTGGGTCAGAGTCTACTCTCTGCCTTGATAGGAGGAGAGAAACAGAGTGTCATCTTTATGGTATCATTTTATGATGCTGAGAATCCACCCCGAGCCACTGGAACACAAAGCCTAATTTTGGCAAAATACATATTTACACATGTGCCACCTCTATAAAAATCCCATACACAGATTGCATATTTTACATAGCAGCTATTCCTCAAAACCCCGTAGCTGTGGGATCTTGTCTCCGCTTTCTATGGAATTTTGCCCTTTTCACTATGAACACACTTTCCAATTTTTCTGAAAATTTCCACAAGCGTGCGTGTTTAACATAGGGATATGCATGTAGATTTTCACAATTCTAACAGTAATACATTTTGTGTAAAATCACATATCTTGCCATTTCTTTCCAGAACATGTCACACAATTCTGCCTCCTCTTCACACGTGCAGCCAGAAATTAAATGAACAACTGTCATTTTTATATTTTTCACCACTTTGAATAGCAAGTTATACGTCTTTTAAAAAGTGTTTGTTCATGTTCAGCAACAGATGGCCGCTTGGCTCCGCCTCTTTTTGTCTCCCTGCAGTCCAGTGCATCCCCTTCATTGGGGGAAGCTCCTTCCAGGAGGGTTTATGACTCTCTTCACACTTCTAGTTTCCTGAGCTGCAGCTTGTCATTGTTCCTTTGCTCTCTCTAGAGACCAGATTATGTCCCAACCCTGCAATTGATATCCCTGTGAGTTTCTGCTGGGGGGGGGGGGCACTCCTTCTGGGAAGAAACCTGCTTTCCCAGTTTTATTTTCAACTTCAGCCAAGCTAATTACTTCTTAAACCTAACAAAACCCACATTTGTTGTATCACATACACATCCATTTCTTTCTTGGCCTTAAAATCTGTGGAATCAAAAACACAACTAAAATCTGTATTCCTTTTTGGCAACAATCCAGTTTATGTTTGCTAATTCAGCAGACTTTTGAGTTTTAGGTCATTTTAAAGCTGCTACTTTACTCCTCTGACAGCTGTCATTCAGGTTGCCCCAGGTACTGCAACCAGATTCTGGCATAGAGGCTGTCAGTTTCCAGACTTTGCATATTTTACAATGTTTCATATGATACATTGATTTTTGCACCAGGCAAGATTGTGAGTGTTGTGTTATAGGCATTTTGGAGTTTTTGGCAACAAACCAAATGTCATTACTAGGCACATTTTTGGGTTTCATTTGCAAAGTGCTGCTTCTCTCTCTACACTCTGTTTGCTGGTCTGGAACCCACTGGCACATTTCTGCAGGGTGTGCTCCATTCCACTGCACATGCACCATGGGTGTCAGGTTGTGCATCCCTCTTTTTGTGTGCTGAAGCACACGGTTTTTGTAGGTTTTTGGCACGCACAAGGGTTTTGCCGCCATTGTTGCTGTTTCTTTCCCCACAACTGGGAGGGTGATGCCGCATAGCATAGCAGAGTGGGCCAATACATCCCACAATAACTTCTACTCCATTCTCCTGCAAATGACAAGTCTTTGTCCCAGTACCCTCACTAATCCGTGCCCCAACCGCTAATTTAATCCAAAACCTAAATGTCTGCCCTCGTCACAGTAGACAAATGGTACAAAGTAAGTTTATTAAGGATCCCTCAGTACCTGGACAGTGATGCAGATGATGCAGCTGGACACCTTCTCAAGGCACAGATGCAGACCTGGTCTCTTGTTTCTTGGTCATGGGGACAAAAGGAGGGAGCGAAGGATTCTTCTTACTCCCGTGTGTCTTCGGTTTTGGTGCCTTTTCATCAGAACCATGAGTGAATGACCACCAGCGGTTTGAATCTGTCTGTTTACCCAGTCCTGCACTCTGTTGAGGGGACACTGAGTAGAGGATTCTTCCTTCTGGAGGTGCACATGGATGCCACCAAAGTTCCAGCGAGATTCGATCACAGCAAGACGATGCACTCCAAGATTGTCAAGGTGCCCTGAATATTAGGGTTCTGCAGGCCAGGTAGGTCACAGGATGTCGGGGATGGCTTAGATTGAAGATAGTTTTGACACTGGTTATGCCCACTGGCCCAAATGAGAATTCCGTCCTTGGTGGAGCTTCCTTGTCAATTTGAAAACAGTGTCAGGACAGCAGCGGTACTTCAACAGTGCTTCTGCGGGTGCTGGAGATGCTGTAGACATCTCTAGTCATATTCTTCTTTGGATCTTTAGTTCAAGTGGTCGACTTAGCCTTTTGTCTGAAAAACATTGCATTTTATACAGGAACCCATTCCTTCAGTCCTATGCTATGGATCTGTCAATCACCTGAGGCAGCTGTCCTTGTAGGACAGTCAGCCTTCTTGTTCAAACGTGTTCCAGCCAGGCATACTATCGGACAAGGCATGTGAAATTTTCAGCTACTCCCCCACTTCCTGCCTCTGCAAAAAAAACACACAAATGATAAATGGCGATAAAAGAAGACTGGGACCATGTTGGGAAAATGTTCACCCAGGGGCACTCTATTGCAGCTGTGGAAACAGCCTGTAAGTAACATACACACAAATGGTTGAAGAATGTACCCACTGCCACCAGCCATTTAAGTTTCTGTTACTGTAACTTAAAAGTTACAGAGGCAGTGACAAAGGAGTTACTGTGCAGCCCCCCAGCAACCTACACAAGGTGCTGAGCCCACAAAAGAAAAGGTAAGTACGATAAAATGAATCCTACTATCCTTGAGAACAGTAGTCCTTATGGGGAAATAGAATAAAATAACAAGAAGCCCAAGGCACTCCTCAGAAGCACCTCACATAGGGTGCGGTGTGCTGCAACAATCAATTACAGTTGCCTATTGTGAAATACATTGAGGAAAGCAGGACTCAATGAAAGTAAAAGAACACTACAGTAGCAGTAAAACAGGCTTCCCATGTCAGAACAAAAAGAATGAGTGAGACAAAGTTACACTCACTCCGCTCAGGAGAACTTTACAGCAATCATCATTAATTTCACTCTTCTCCTGTGGCCGGCAGGTCCTCGTCCTAGTACCCCCACTTACCTGTGTCCCAACCTCCTAAATTAAGGCAGCACCCACTAGTCTGCCCTCATCCCAGTACCCCGACTAATCTGCACCCCAAACTCCAAAATTAAGGCAGAACCCACATGGCTGCCCTTATCCCAATACCCACTAATCTGCACCCCTGCACCCTAACTTGAGGCAGCACCCAGAAATCCTCCTTCATCTCAGTACCCCCAATGATCTTCACCCAAACCCCCTAACTCAAGACAGCACCTACAAGTCTGCTCTCGTCCCAGTTCAATGTGGAACACTAACCTACCTCAACTTCTCTGGCCTCTGCCCGCCAGTAAGTACACCTGCCAGCCACCCTCCTCCAACATGAAGATCTGGGAGCAGTGCAGTTGTATCCAGGGTAGACACTGCATCCATGGCTCCCCTGTGGATCACACTCAGCTGCACAAAAATAGCCAAGCATAGTGTTAGGGCAGCTACGCTTTGGTCCCTTCATGCAAATGTGACATAGATCACATTTGATGTGTGTAGCCCAGTGATCCATAATGAGACCACATGCCTTCTCAACATCCCCAATGCCATTAAGCCATGCCTATGAATGAAGTGTGAGCACATCCACATTAACAAACACGTGCCAAAGGGACACCAACACAATAGAGGACCAGAAAGGAACACAATGTAAAATAAACTGAACCTTGACTAGTGAATGGGTAGAGGTGAATGAGCTGTCACCAAATACCACAAACATCTACACCTTGTGTAACACCAGGTAAGACACATGATGAATGAGTGTCCATCCTCAATGAGAGACCCCAAACCCCATCATGAAACATCTCACTCATCACCAAATGAATTACCATATTGACACCATTAGATACACGATCAAAAACATTGTCAACCAACACAGAGATGCGAACACCAAACATGCAGTGCCCTTGCACAAGGAATGGCATCAGACAACCATCCCTTGCCACATCCAGCTGTCTGATAGTCACTTACTTACAAGTGAAACACATGTTCACATTTCCAAGTCAAAGTAATGCCACCATGCCAACCACTAACAACCCACAATAATACTCAACACCCATGAACATATTCACAAATAAATTGCCATGTCAACCCCACCATATATGTATTACACACACACGCACACCATATATACAATTGGCCAAAAGGCCTGTACTGCAAAGCACTGAAGTAGGCAAGCAACAGATGCGCATGGCAAAGATGTGAAACATGTGATTCCCAAAACAGGTCAGCTCTCCAAATCTACAATAGACCACAAACATTCATCGACCATGAATGTAACAAACTAATCATCATGCACACATGTCCCCCAGCAAGCAGCTCAGAATCAACATGACCAGCATAGTTTGCCCTAAACCCACATAACAGCCATAGGACATACTTACTCAGAGAACATGGTCAAGCAAAAGGTGCACATGGCCAAATATGGCAAACTGTGTGGTTGAATCACAAAATAAAAATGTACTGAAGACAAACTATGTACACGTATGGAAAGGGTATAATTGTCCAGGAAAACAAATCTATTTATATAAAGCAGAACAGTTATCTGCTAGGACCCTCTGGATGGTACTGGCTACGTGACACTTGGACACCTCACCTCCTTCCCCAAATTTCAGCCCCTTTACACATGAGATGGATGCCTGAAATCGGCAAAACATAAATGAGATCGTTGAAGGACCAGACAAAGCTATTTTTAAGTGTTGCATAGCGAGGGAATACAAAACAAAAATCAACGTTTCAAGGACCTAGGGTGCACCATTTGAGATATTTGCAATGTGACACACTTTTGGCAAGTAAATAAAGGAAACCTACCACTACTGAACTCTATACATGAGTCAGCAGGCTAGTCAATGAGATCTCTAACAATGCTTCAGCCAAAATGGATTTACCCTCTATGTCCACCACTTGCAGGTGGGCCTCTTGTTTCCTGAAGGGATAGCAGGGCTACCCTCATCTAAGATTCAATCTCCTTTGCTGCCCTCTAAGACTCCTCCAGGATGGCAGCCGACATCCGCACCAACCTCTCTTCCACCTCAGCCCTGGCAATTGCCGCCTTGTGTGCCCGCTGCCTCTTCTTCCCCTGCTGCCTCACAAATGACACATGCAAACACACAAGTATCTGTAGTCACTGTTGTGCTCTTGCCTCACTTGCACCATGTGTGCACCCGCTTGCCTGCGTCTAGCAGTGATGCCATCCATTACTTGCCTCCTCAACCTTACCATCTCCTCCTGCAAGACAATTTGTCTTTGTTGCACTTACTCCCTTGGATGGAATAACAGTCTGCATTGGGGGGGGAGTACAGCACCTGCACTGTCATCAAGTGCCTGTTGTTCCTCCCCAGCCTGTTACTCAGTCTGTTCCAGTCTGGCTCAGTGACTACCTCATCTGATTGCACCTCGAAACACTGTGTATAGGCACATTACAAATAATCAGTCAATCAATCTGCCACAGTATGGACCAGCAGGGGCACAAGCACATCCAGACTGACCGATGACAGAATAGGGGCAATGGAGGCCATGGTGGTAGCTGGAATGGAGGCCTCAGTTGAGGTTGACTGGGAGCCATTGCAGGGGCCTTTCCAAAGTGGTCACTCGAAAGCAGTGCAGCCGTCAAGTAATTCATGAGTTGCTTTCACAGCACCACACCCTGCCCCTCAAACCACCCATCAGCAGGGGCATCATCAAATCCTGGATAGCCACATCAGCTGGAAGTGCAGGCTCTGCCTGGGTGGAGGCACCACTGAAGGTAAGAAGTACTGCAGCAGATGGCCCTGGGACAGGAGGTTGTGCTGCTCCATCCTTGGCCCCTCTGAGCCAGGTGTGCAGCCTGCACATCCCCCTCAGTACCCACACTGAGAAACTGGGCAGGTCTGCAATGATCTCCTCCATCAATCCACATGCCTCCAATGAGGTATGCATGCTTTGAGGCCCCTGTGTGTCAACCTTACCACCACTACCTTGCCCCCCGCCCCACTGCTGAGGTGTCCACCACGACAATGGAACCCTGGGCCTTCTCCTAAACAGCAGTTCTATTAGAATGAGGTACTCTGCCAGGCGCATCATCCTTAGAGGAGTTGGAAACAACAGGCCATGCTGGGGTATGCACCTGAGCTGGGAGGCCCCGTCCCTGGGATACAGCTCCATAGCACCGGCGATGCCCTTTCTTCCACCACGGAAACTATGAAAAAGAGAAATAAAATAGGTATCAATCATTAGTGTCAATACATGTTTACTCCCATCAAATCTATCAGTGGCATGCTGCCAGCAATAATGAACAAGCTGCTGTCTCACACACACAAGCCCATGCTCTGGTAAATCATCAAATCCATTCTCATGAGTTAAAGCAAAATTAGAAGTCAGAATGATGAAACATGCATATGTGAACATGTCATGTGGCCACACGTCAATGTGCTAGCAACTCATCTCACATCACCCTCACAATGAAGCCAAGTGTTTCGTCCAGGCATGGTCATGGAAAGACCACATGTGTATAGAGCTCCATATGTATATCTACACCAAACCCTGTCTTGCAAATTGCACCCCTTACAGTCTGACATGAAAGCATGTAACACATACATGCAACTGTTGATGATCAAGGCGCAATGTTCTTGCTCCCAACAATAACATATCATGATAACATAACATGCATGGCCCTCATTCCGTGACCTGGCAGGGCACAATGTTAATTAGGATAGTCCGATGCACACAAATAACATGACCAGGCATTAATGCCAGTGTCATTCGCAGCTACTAAGTTTAGATGATACTATCATCATATGCAATAGAGTAACCCGTAGAGGTTGTGCCGAACATGTCCTCAACATCTCAGTCTGGCAAATGTAACTGTCAGAGGCCTTGTTGCCAGCATCACACAGTGAATTCACACCAGTAAATTATGTATCCAATATTTGACAGTACTCATACCTACACCTGTCCACTTCCATCGACAGCAAGTGCCAGCATGCCAGTGAAGCATCGTGCAACACACACTGTAAATGGCATTAACTAGCGGAATTCATGCATACCAATGCAGGACATAAAAATGTCTTGGGAAATGTTTAGCCTTTGAGTACTCATCAGCAGTTTGGATGCATGCCTGCAGGTCAAGGACCTGGGCATGGACCATTGGGTTTATCCTCTCCAGGATCCGGAAGTTAAGGGGTGACACCCAATGGTGGCCTATATGGTGCACCTCCATGGATACACATGCTTCAAGGGCTGACTTCTTTGTGTGGTCCACTGTACAGACTGCCACCCCCTTATGTTGATGGCAGCAATGATGTCTGCTCAGATCTGAAAGCCACACGTTCCAAGATGTTCTCAGGAACAAAGAGGGCATTGTAATTTGGCAGGACCTGCTCACCTAGGAGGCCAACTTCTGCCGCTGAGAAGTTAACAGCCCTAAGCCTCACCTTAGGGATTCTGGTGGTTGTTCCAGACAAGGTGCATCTGAGACTGGTGGGGTGATGCTGGCCCCGACAATGAGTACTGTGGAGCTGTGGTGGTGGTGTAGAGATGTGGAAGTCCTAATATGACAGTTGATGTGGTGACAGAGGCGAAACGAAAGACACAGGGGAACCGACTATGAAGGAATATGAGGCACTCCAAGGCAGTGCCAGTGGTTAGCAGCCAGTGACACAACCAATCATCAGGAGATGTTGAGGATTGGAGGCAAAATATGGCTGAATGAGGCAAGATATGAGGCAGGAGTAGCAAAAAGGCACTCCACAGATGAGTGATGAAATCAGAGGAAAGGGCTCATGCGCGTTAACTTCCACACTGCATGTAGCACGCCAACACGTGTTATTCTGTACATGACGTGCCCTACATTGCGTGCACGGAGGCAGAGATATTTTGGTGGTACACCGCAGAGTTCCTGGCATGCTCAGTGGGGACCATATTAATGGGATACACTGGAGTTCCTGCCACAAGTGGAGGTGGCAATATTTAGGGGGTACACCATAGATTTTGAGAGGACATGGACGGGGAAGAGGGTAGTAAAAGGGACCACCTGCTGAATGTGGCGATGAGCCTGCAGGTATCCCTGTAAAAACTAGGGGCAGGAGGAGCCAGCCTGCAGAGCAGAAACAGGCAGCACAACACAAAGAGGCACAGGTGAAGGAGGAAAATGGGCCACGCCACCAAGAAAGAGACACTTTACAGATGAAAAGCTGACAAACCTCACTGATTATGTTGATGAACACCATGATGAACTGTACACTTGAGCTGGTGGTAGCCTTTCTGCGTCCCAGTGGTGGAGGATGTGATAGGAGGTCACAGATTACCTCAATGCCTGTGGTGTGGAGATGCACATTGTGGAAGAGGCCCACAAGAGGATGGGGAACATCATGCAATGGATCATGGGGAACCTCATCCAATGGATCAAGGAGAAGCTCAGCAGCATTGTGGACTTTTCCCAGGCCCCTGAAGGTGAATCACTGCATGTGGATGAGCTGACTACATTTGAAGAGCTTAAATGTGGTCTTATCAGCAGTTAGCAGGTGGTTGGCATGGGGGTATGGACATCTATGCAGCCTCATTAGATAGGTGCCATGTGTGCATGTTAGGTATTCTCCATTCTTCACATGATATGCTGTCAAATATCTGGGGTATTTCTGACCCATCCAAGAGTTCTACAGCAAGGTTTCCATTGCTACTTCCATCACATGTTGTGCATCCTATAAGGTGGATGTTTGAACTTAGTTGACATCGATCTTACAGCACACATTACTATATTCATATTTTTTTACTACAACAATACACCTATATGTAGCAATGGCCTGCTAGACACATGTCACTGTCGCACTCAGTGTCATACTTCTGGATAGTGCATTGTGAATACAAATTCAGACTCAGTGGGTGACGTCAGAGTAATCAATTCACTGGCCCTGTCGGTCAGTGGAAAAGGATGAGTGGCATTGTCAGTGAGAAGTCACATGAGGGTGTGAGGGTGTGTTCCAGGCAGGAGTTGTCGTGGTTGACCATGAGATGTTTGAATGATGGTCATTGCACATTATGAGTGTTGATTTGTCAGTGGTCATGCAAGTGCACACCAGTTCTGTCCATGTGGCACTCTCCTCATACATAGTTGAGATGCATGTGTGCGTTGGTAATAAGCACTCTGGCCTTGGGCAATGTGGTGAAAGGGGTGATGGAGATTTTGGAAAAACTAATGCCTGCAAGCAGGTTTGGTCAGCAGGAGTGAAAGTGATCCTTCCACATGCTGCATGTAGAAAGGCTCTCGGCAATGAGGAACGGACCTCCATCCCTCAACGGTTAGGCCTTCCACTCTCAAATATGTCTGTATGTATGGTCACCCACTCACCCAGTCCGTGGCTTGATACAGGGCCTGATATGCATCTTCAAGAGTATTGAAGGTCAGTTACCTGTGCCTTTCACATTTCAGAGTGCCCATTTGTAACGTGTGATGTATGTGTGGTTTGCCATAATGTGTCTGTATGCATTTGACTTCACCTAAGCATGTTCAGCCAGATAGGCAGGCCACTCAATATTGTTGTCTGACTTTGTGCTGATGAGGATGCAGCAGATGCAGAGGAGGAGACAGATGAGGCCCAACCATCCACCAGTGCAGCCTGGGGTGCTGTGCCTGGTCAGAATCCCCTTGTGCTGCAGGCCATCATCAGCAGGCCTGTCGACCCAGAAGAAGATGCTGCCAAATCTGATGGAGAGGGTATACTGAGGGACATGGTGGAAGGTAGACCACTAGGTAGTCCGGAGTACATGGAGCTCCTTGAGTACCTTGAGGCTGATTAGTCTGAGGAGGAGAGCCACACGACCCTGGGCATGGCAGTGGGAAGCCCTGCATCAATGGTGGCTTCAGACTAAGATTGCCTTTGTCCATCATGGAGCCAGCAGTGGAGGCTCATGGCAGTCAGGGGATTGTAGACTACTGGCCAATGACTGCACTCTCTGGATGGGCCCAGGGTTTGCAATCCCAGTGTTTGGTAGGCCCGGCACATGTGGTGGATGTGTGCCTGCTGGACACTTAGAGGGGAGGATGCATTGCTGTGAGCAAGTGCCCAACAGGGCGAAATCCTGCAGGGTGAAATCCTGCAGGAGATGGCCAGGCACATCCATCGCCTATCAGAAAATACAATTTCCTCAAATGCTGCACACACTGCTGAACTCTGCCTATTGCAGCAGGAGAGAAGAAAGGACATGCAACAGCTGAGACAGACAATTGGTTTGGCTTAGATACAATCCCTGCATGATGAGTTGTTGGTCTCAACAGACCACCATCCGCAGGAGATGGACACCTTGAGGGAGAAACTGCATGCAGAGATGTTGGCCTTCAGGGAATTCCAACATCAAGACAAGGAATCCCAGAGTAAATGCCTGAAGGCAGAAATGTTGGCCTTAAGGGAGTCCCTCCGTAAAGACGGATTCCTTGAGGCAATCTCTGAATGATGAAATGTTTGCCACCAAGGGACAGACTCCACCAAGAGATGGAGTGCTTGAGACAAGTCTTTCAACATACAGTTGGAGATGTCAAGGGTCAACATGCATGACTTGTTGGCCACCCGCAACATACACCACCAGGACTTTGTGGCTATTGGGGCCCTAATGTATGCATACCTCTCACAAGTGGCTGCAGCCAATGAGGACCAGATTTTGCCATTGTGTGGCCAGAGTGCACGTTCCCAGGATCCATCACAGGATGGGGTTTACAGTTGAACCACGCAGGTAATGCCATTGGCCATGTCCCCACACCCATATCTTCTTGCCACCACCAGCCCTCCTTCATGTACCCTGGTGTCAAAAGCACATGGAGGGGGCATGCTTTCTTTCTATTTTTTCTCCCCCCAGCCTCTCCCTCTCTAGGGTGGACATGTCTTAGTACTTTTGCTTTCTTTTTTGCCCCTGCCTAATGTGGACTGCATTTGATTTGTACCCCTGTCCAAGGTGGACTGTAACTGATTTCACCTGGTCCAAGGTGGACTGTATTCTTATTTATGTCCTCATCCATGGTATACTGTATTATATTTGTGTCTCCTTATGTCAGGGCCATGTTTCTCTCGAGTGCAGTGACTCAACTGCTCATGGTACTGGGCACAATTCTGGACTGGGGGACTGGCCATGTGCCCCTGCTCAGTGGAGTGAAGTGGCCTGGTGTTGTGGACTGCTACAGCCTCCCACATACAGTTGAACATTCCATTGATCATTGATGTGCAGTCTGGACCAGCTAAAGGAGTCTATCTGATAAATGATTTTCTCCAATGTTATTTCAGGCATGTTGCGTCACCCGGTGGCCACACTCCCTGAGAGGACTCCCCCCCGCCCTGGCACCGTATTTTCACCAAAGTCCCCATTCCCTCAGCAGGATACTGGCTCTGCTAGCACCAATACTACCTTAGGTGGAGGTAGTGAGGGATTCACAGCACCACAGCTGTACCACCATGAAAGGTTGTGCACTGTAATTCATTTTCATGGCTGGTGGCGGCATATGCATCCATGTTGGCATGATGTGGCAAGGTTTTCATTGAATGATGTGATTTGTTGATGATTGGGTGATGGTCACTGTCAGTGATGTGAGTTGTCCTACTTAATTGTGTGGGTGCATGTCTCCTTGATCAGCTATGCATGGGCTTTGGGTTACTGGTGTTGCATCCACGACTTTCTGCTCGGAGTCAGTCTACTCAGGATGTTCCTATCATGTCAGTCTTGCATGCCGTCTCCTGACATTTTTCGTGTCGAACAGCCACTCCATGATGAGGTGTGGACTGGCCTATTGGCAACTCTGTTGCTTTCATGGTAGGTTCTGCACCCGTCCCCTTGTGTGCTTTTTCAACTTTTTTTCATGGCAATAGGGTTGGCCTTATAGTTGAAATGTGATATGGGTCCACTTTGATTATTATTTCCAGTGACTCGTTTGGTTCTCAGTCCACAGTCCATCCCTTTTTATGTTGCATGGGCATGCTAAACCTCTGACCGTCACAATCCACATAGGGGGATGATCCAGTTGACAAGTCTGCATGCGGGTGATGTATGTGGTAAGCAGTGCATTGCAGTGAGGTAGGTGTGGCAGACACTGACATGTCTTTCTCATGTGTAATGATGTTTAGTTCCCTTTGATATGGTCAAGGGCTGTTGATGGAGAGGTATGTGTTACCTTGCCTTTTTTGCTTGTTTGTGTATCCTGTGGTTGGAATCTTTGCTTCTGGAATTTTAGGAGGGCATATTCATGAGTGGACAAGGGACATGTTGAGGAAATTGAGGACATGTGTGTTGAGGGGATGGGTGGGCAGATGTTGATTTTCCCCATTGCCGGAGCAGGAACATGACCGTAGTGAGTTGAGGTGGACAGTTCCAGCAGCAATGGTGCCGTGAGACACATTATCAAGATGTCAGTCAGGTGAGCCCTTTTCTCACTTGTACATGCCACTCAAGGGAGCATATGGTATGGGGACATTGTGCCTGGCACTGGCTTTACTATGTTTTGCATTTTGGCAAGTGGAGGTGGGCAGGTCCAGCATCAATAGTGTGAAGGGACAACACAATCTAGATGGCAGTAGATGGCAGTCAGGTGAGCGCTTTTTTGCACTCGATACATGGCATTGGGGAAGCATATACTATGGGGACATTGTGCCTGGTGCTGGCTTTATTATGTTTTGCATTTTGGGCCTGTGATATGGTAACTTTCTTCCACTTGAAATTACAGTGGTGTTTGTTTGCGCACTTCATGTGAGGGATGTTGATGGGATGGCAGTGTACTTTTTGTGTCATGGGGCACAACACAGTTGGTCTGTCCAAGAGGCACATTATCAGGGTGTTGTAATGAGCAAGCTGATGAGCCTGATTGCATTATTGAAGGCCATCAGCGATGTGGCTTTACTGTGTGTGTTACACAAGGTTTGGTATTCATGTGAAGTAGGTCCCTGTGCCCGTCGGCCTGCTAAGGGAAGGGGTTGTGCCTGTGGATGAGGGCGGAAGCTCTACTAATATGACACGATGTGCGGCAATATTATGCATGACACAACATGCCACAGTGATTTTGCATACTGAGTTGTCAAGGGAGAAGAAGCATGAATCGAACACTCCGAATGTGCGCTCCACTATGCCTTTAGTGGCTATGTGTGCTGCATTGTAGTGCACCTCACCTGGGGTGACTGGATTCCTGATCGGTGTCAACAGGAATGGTGAGTGTGGGTATTGTGATAAATCTGATGGACTCATCACCAATTTCCCAGTGGTGATGTCCTCCCATGTAGACAGGGGACAGCAGTTGCTACCTGATCCTGACCCTGGGGGTGGTTATATGAGGGAGGATCACAGGGGACAACTACCAGGTTGAAGGGATGATTCCATTAGGTGGGACACAGTATTCCACCCTTTCTCCTAACAAAGACCATATAAAATCTAAGTTCTTGAGGGCTTGTTGTCACCCAACAATTTCCCCTTGTCCTGGAAAACCCTTTACCTTAAGTCACTCTTACCAAAGCTCCATGTATACCTCCAACATTCACAACACACAGAAAACATCTTCTGACATTTCTGCACGTGATGTTTTTGAACAACATCATGTTGCAAATTCAATAACACATATGGACTTCAGCTCCCATAAAGCCTGGAAGCAGAAGGAAGCCAGCAAGGAGATGAAGTCACAGGGAACGCTGAAGATACAAAAGCATTTCATGGGAAGCCAATGCAGGAAGGAAGCTTGACCACAGAGGTACACTGAGTTGTGGATGTCTCCAACCACTGGTGAGTCAGCCCAGAGCCATTGGGGACCCTGGGGCATACCACCAAACGAGAGAACAAGTGAATGAAGTATTTAAGATTGACATTTTTGACAATATTCAAAAACTATTGAAATACAGTCAAAACCTAAATTTAGATTAAGGTTTAGGAACAAGAAGATTTGAATACCGACTAGAAAAAGTGCAACAATAAAATCTGAATAATTATATATGCATGATATGTCAATGTGGGGAAGAGCTGAAGCAAGTGTACCCTAAGCAAATACATTGGACAGAACAAACGCAGATGCTGATGTGATGTATGGAAAGTAACAGTAATGCCAACAGTGAAGTCCTGGAAAAGAGAAGATACGAGGCAGTTGACATTTTGGGGAGGAAAGATACCTGGCAGGGGACTATACCAGAGGTTCTGTAATACCTCCATAGAAGGTATTCCTGGCAGTGAAATATACCAGGCAATCCATTAAAGTTGTAAAACGACTGTACATTGTGGCATGATACCTGGCAGGCGGGCATACCATGGGGATCTAAGAAGGCTATAAAGAGGGGTCCTGGCAGTCTAATACACCAGGCATTTCAAAACTGTATAAATAACTTTAACAGAGGTACCTGGCAGGGAAGTATACCAGGGAATCGAAGAGCCCCATAAAAGGATTTTCTGGTAAAGGAGTATACCAGGTAGTCCTCTAAAGAAATGATGCACCCAAGAAGTCCTAGTAGTGAAAACTGACAGGCATTTTGAGAATTGTGGGAAGATACCTGGCCGGGAAGTATACAAGGGGATCTGAAGACCCCATGAGAGGATTCCTGGCAGAGGAGTATGCTAGGTAATCCAACAGAAGTTGTAAAGAAAAGCTTAACAGTAATACCAAATACCTAGCAAGGAGGTTTACCAGGGATTCTGGAAAGTACACCAATTAAATATGAACGTTGTGAAGCCAATACAAAGACATTGTTGTTCAAGAAAGACACGTTTTGCTACACAGTCATTGATGGATATTTTGAAGGATAGTGTGAACAAGAACTTTCTGAAACAAGGAGAAAAGCATTTGGGAGTTGTTGAAAAGAGACACTTTTTGGTGACCTGATAGAACGGTTGATTTAAAAGAACTGTTTAAAAGGAACATTTTTGCCATGCTCATACTAATCCAGGGGAAGGGAACTATCCTCTGGTTTCAAGGATTTCTCCTTGGAAAAATACTTTTGATGTATTCTTTGTTTTGATTATGAACACTTTTTCCACTAAACATATGCCAGAAATATTTCCTTCCACTGTTAGTTATTTGTTTCTAGTGAGAGGATCAGTTTGTAATGTTTTGGACAAATGGACGGTTTCTACATTACTAATTATTCGACACAGACTGATTCTTAGATTTGTTGTTTAGGTAGGGAGCCTCCTTCCTTAGGACAGGGCTAGAAGCGCCTTTTCCAACCCATTTCTTTTAAATAAAATGGGTGACAATGGGAATACTGCAACTTTGTGCCTGCCTCTCATTTCTGACTCCTCAGAGTAGGCACTGTCCCCCCATGCAAGGGATTACATGGTTTGTTAATTGCATGTATTGTCATTCCTTGTGTTTGTGTGTCATGTGACTGCTTGTGTGTGCGGGATAGTTGACACTAATCCACGAGCAAGCTGTTTCCAAAAGGTTCCCGATACAATGTCCTGGTATATAGGGGAATGCTGGAAAATGTAGCTATCGTGCATGCAGCCTGGGTAACTGGCATTGACATGCATGATATGTCACTTGGCATCACAGATCATTTGCACCTTGATGAAATGCCAATGTTTCCTGATGTGATAAATGTGCTCTGAGTCTCTCGTGGGGGAGTTTCAGCACTACATGGGTATAGTTGATGACTACCAGTAGAAATTGTACAACTGTGCAAAGGCATAGAATTCCTGGCACACTCGGCCTTGCTTGCAGTGTGCATGGTATGGCAATGTGCTAGGATGTATCGCAAGACCTTGCAGAGGCACCTTGATTGTGTTGGCTGTGATATACCCCCCACAACGGCTGTGGTATGCTGGAATGATCCTGTGGCTAGGAAGTGTAGGGCTGATAGCACTTTGACAAGAGGTGGCACAGCCTGTGAGCACATGGTGGGTGATACCAGGTCATTCTCCCATTTTCTGACAAGGTCTAGGATGACATGGGTAGGGATGTGGTATCTTCCATGCACCTCTTTGTCTGGCATCCCAAATAATGTAGTTAGTGGATCGAATATTCTGGCCCTCCTCCTCCTATATATATGTAATAATATCAGTACTAGCAATGCAGGATGCAGCATTGTGGCACTCGTATTTTCATTGGGCTTGCCTTGCCCATTCATGCAGTAGCTTTCATTAGCCTATGTGCTTTGCGACCATATGGGGTGACAGTAAGATCGTGAGTTGAACGTTCTCGTTTGGACTCCAGACGATTGCATGATAGCTACTGTGAGTGGGGTTACCTTAGCGCTTGATGGGGCTTTTTTGTTGCTTGTGTGGTGCCTCCCTCCCAATGCCCACGTCGTTCTTCATTTTCCTTCTTGATGGGGATTTTGCATGTTCCTCTGCCTATTTAGTTCTTTGCGCTGGCCCTTCCCATGCATTTCACTCTGTGTTGCGCAATGCACTCCTGCACACCACATAGTGATAAGGGCCAGCGCAAAGTCTGATCTATGAATCTGGTCATTACATTTAGCTCAGCGCAAAGTGTACTTTTGTGGAGCAATGTCGCTTTGCGCCACGCTAAGCCTTTTGTAAATGAGGCCCATACTGTTGGTGATTAGTTGAGCATTGGAATCCGCATTGTCCAATGAATATGGCAAACATCCCTGGTAATTGTTTGTGAAGCATGAAAAGTTGGAAATAATGGGGAGGAAGAGTATTATATTACCAAAAATGTTAAACAATGAAATAACTGTGTCCATGCAGCACAAATAAAACTCTGACATTTACCAAGTGATGAATTGATAGTGGAAGAAACAAGACACTTTGTTGAAGTTGAAAGTTGGCAGTTTTTTAAAACAAGAAGTCTGTAGGGTTTTTGCTTGTCAAAAGGACATCAAAAAATCCATTCCCTGTCAAACACCAGTGCTTTGATTTAACTTCACATGTTCTAATGATGACTAACTTGGAAATCTCTGATTGACATGTAAACAGGTAATCAAACCTGTGAAATGTTTCATGTCAAGTGTGCCTCATCAATCACTGTCAAAGAGGCTATTTTACGGTATTCTGCATTCTAATTATCAGAGAATGAGACACACAGCGCTGATGGTGACAGTTTATAAGAGAACCATGATTATATTATTACATCATTCAGCAGATGCCATTTAGAAAATCGTGCTAAGGAGATATATTAAGGGAAATAACGGAGGCGAGAGGCTTTAAGACGTTTCTAAGCTCTAGGAAAGTAAAAACTTGATTGTGGGCAGTGTAAATATGTGGATGGATATTTGTTAACAGTTGTGAAAGCAACAAATGACGATAAGAATGTATTCTACTATAATGCTTCAGGTCAGAGTCTTCTCGCTTGTAAGTGATGTAATAATACCTATAATCAACCAATTGAATGCTACTCAATGGCCCTCATAAGTTTGCAGGTCTGGTAACTACGGTACCAGCAAACTAAGAGTTCTGCTTCCTGGGTTCCTTCCCGCCCGCCAGGTCTGACCCAGCGGGCATACCGGCACCCGTGAGCAGACCATGTCAGAGCATGTCGGATGCACCAGAACCATTCACGAATGGTGCCGGTGCATCCGACCTCCCCATTCCCATTGAGCCCTATGTACCAAACCCTATGGAAAAGCAAACTGCTACAGACTCTCACCAGGAGATGGAGCAGCTCAACTCCAAGGAGGAGGGCACTAAACATTGAGTATTCTGTAACCAGCTCTACCCCTTTAGTTACAGTGGATAAGGGCACAATTACCACATATTTTAAAGCAGGCATAAAGCCTGCACGGAGGTTGGTGGCTACTGAGCAACCTGTGGGTGATGCTACAGAGGGCACACAAACTGCTTATCCTCCCTACCAAGAACACCAGTCATCACTGGGGGACATTGATAACAATTCTCTCCTAGATTTGTGTTACTCATTATGTAATGGGGGAAGCATTGTTCCTCCTGTAGCAGATGTACCGACTGACTCAATTGAGGCGAGGCCCCCGGCCCTGGATCAGAATGTCTCACCTTATGAACAAAGTTGGCCCGAGCAGAGTCTATCTATTACCCCAGATCTGAGCCCCGCTTTCTCCAGTGACTTCGAGTTGCTCTGTCCCTGACCGGTTAACGGGGGGACAATGATAGAATCCTCAATAACTGCAGCCCAAATACAATGGCTGGAACTAGGGCTGAGCTAAACAACAAAGTCCTCCTCTTCACAATAAAAATCTTGATTAAACTTTGCAGCCGCATCCATGAGGATATTATTAAAAAGGGGGTAGCACTTGGTCTGTTAAATGCCTGATGTAAGGACAAGATCCAGCGGCCCTACACACAGGATGCATCTCCCCCTATGAAGGGGGTAGGCTGTCAGCAAGGATATTGTGATCATCGACTCTCAGGATGTTTCTCATCAAGCAGAGCCTCTTGCAGCCTCTATCGCCTTTAAGTTACCCTACATGGAAACAGCATTGCCTGAATAAGCGCAAGCTTGTGATGAATGGTGGGGTTCCTGAGGAGGCTGCACAGAGGGCATAGATAACGACGTACCAGCCTTTGAACTCTACAAATATAACTGAGGAACCCATAATTCAAAAATGGATGAAGGGTAGGAAGAAAGAAACACTGCAGAAAAAAGCAGCTGTCAACTGGAACCCTCGCTAGCTATCTACTGAGGATTACCACCCCCAAGACCCCAATCTATAGGAAATCAGAGGCCACAATTGAAAGCTGGGTGGAGTGTGGGAGAGACGATGCTGTGTTGCCTGTCCGTAAGGTCCTTCATACGCATGTAAAATCAGGGGGTGCCCCAAAAGCCTTGACTGACGAGAAGGCTAAGTCTATTGGGTGGGTGCAGAAGGTCCCTATAGATACTTTCATGATTGGTGTGTTATCCAAAGACCGCACAAGGAAGGTCCTAAAGCGCTCATCACATAAAATTATTCACCAATATCCCTGCACTTCGGATCCTCAATTCAACTGACTTTGACTTTGTTGAACCTTTGGTCAAAGCGCACAGTAACCTGACTAGGATTCAATGCATCCTTCCAGCAATGGTAGCCTTGATATGTGCTAAAGGGGAATCGCTAGCTCATCTGGGACATGACTTGGACAGCAGGGACGTCATTTCACCAAAATGCCAGGGGTAGCCGAAGTGACTTCACGTGACCCTTGCCCACTGATGACATCACAGGAAATTATGTAATTTGACCCCACCCCGAAGTGATATCGCAGGTAGCGATGGAACACAACCTTTCACCTGTTGACAAAACAGGAATTGGCATCAAATAGCATTGTACACTATGAAAGATATGGTTACGATATCACTATAATGTGATGAACATTTCATACAAGAATGAATCGCCAAATGTATCGTTAAGATCAGTGTGTATAGACCCATATTACCAAATAACTGAATGCAAGCAGATGTCCATGACCAAATAATAATGATGTGTTATTATATAGCACTTATGCTTAAGCTCTTTATATAGAAAAACTATACACCCAATATCACCCAACCTGTGTTGGTACTCATTTATCAACCTGAAAAGGATGAAAGGCTGAGTTGAGGCGTTTAAGAACAGACTAAATCAGTGACTCAGCCCCTGAAGTGTGCCTGAAATAAACCTTTAATGAGTATAGCAATTAGTGTATAGAATTCACATTATGTGGTATTCCTATTCTTTCTTATTTAGGGTCAGTGCTGAAATTGTTAGACTTGTGGCACTGCTGTTCTTATTTTTCTTCTTTTTTTTAAGGGGCCTGAACAAGAAAGCCAGCCACTCCAAAAGTAAAGAGCCACATGGTGCTGGCCACAGCCCAGGAGCTTGAATTACTCAAAAGAAGAAACCCCTAAATGACGTCCCAGTTGGACAGTGAACCGGAGTGCAGGAAATCAGTTCAGTGTTGCTGTCACTGTAAGGGGCAGCCAAGCGTGGCGGTCAGAGTAACACCCACACAAATAAAGGAAAATAAGGCACGTAGCAGGTACAACAATGTCAAGGCTGGAACTGGTCGAAGAGCCTCATATGTGGTGGGAAGCCCCTTGAGGGCTGATCCTTCATGGGAAAGGGCAATTTGCTGAACTGGTTACTTGAACACCACATATTCATGCTCCAAGGGGTTACACAAGGGACCACAAATTACAGTGATTCAAATAACCAGTTACTCAAGGTTTCTTGGTAAAAGAAGATACTTTTACTTACACAGTCGTTTGGAAAACATTACACTAGCAAGAGCAGCTCCATATCATATACTAATATACTACAAATACACAACCAATAAGTATTGAACAAGTTCATCTCCCCTGAAGTGGGAGCAAAATGGCACTTCAATTACTTTTAAAATGGGTAAAAAGACAAGGTTAAAAGAAAATCAAGGCACACATAGGCAGGGCAAAGGGTTTCAGTTCACTACACCTAGGAATTCAATAGGCCTTGGCCAAAGTCAATGGTTCAGGGTCTTGTATAGGATAGCACAGTTCTGGTAGTAAACGGTTAAGTCTTTGCCACGGATCTTAGAAGAATTTGTTCAGACGAAAAGTTAGATGTTGGTTTAGGGAAGGACAAGCCTTCAAAGTGGAGAAAGTTTCACAAACTTTCACTGTGGCCCAAAAGATTTCCTGACCGCATTTGCACAGTACCTTTAAAGTGAAGAAGAGCTGTAGCTGAGGCAGTTGTTCCTGGCAGTTTCTGCAGATCTCGCTGTTCCTGAGCTTCACTCATGGGGACAAGGAGGACGTCGGGAGGTTCCCCAGGGGCCACGAGCTTGGCAAAATGTCAGTTCAAGGTATGAGTGCCACAAACTGGTATCCTTCCCACTGGCTATCGGTTTTCCACAGCACTCTGCAGAAAATTCGACCAGTATGGGGACGGTGTCCAGGTGGCTTACGAGTTGGTTGTTCCCACAAAACTCAAGGGAAGAAGTTAACCTTGAAGGGCTTCTCTGTCGATGGATTTTCAGGCAATTTGGACCTGCAGCAGGGCTTCACCGGTGGACCTGGAGTTGCAGCAGTCTTCCTTCAGCTCGTCTTCTGTTCTTTCGTTCCAGTGGTCGACTCTGCTTTCCAAGTCCCAGAAGCCTGCTTTTAAAGAGTTTTCCCCCATTCATTCCAGCATGGATGTCACTCACACAGCAGGGTGGCTGTCCTTGCCGGACAGCCAGCCGACCAATCACGCCAGAGTTCATTCAGGTCTCCTAGGAGACTAAGCACAGGGAGTTTCGGGCACCTCCCTCACATCCTGTCCACCCCAGACACTCAGGCGCCAGAGGAGGGCTTCAGCACTGAAGCCCACCAAAGGCCAACGAACAAAGGGACCAAACCTGGTTTGGCATGCAGAGTTGGACACTAGAAGGACCTTTCCTAAAAGAAACTGGGAAAAAAGATGACTGGGGTCTGTTTTTACAGATAGGTCTTGGGCGCCATATTTGAAAACATGGCTGACCCGATTTTTAGCTACCAGTGTTCGCAGTCGGAAAAATCATAGTTGTTTGTTTAAAACCACTGCAACCAGCCATTTAAAGTAGGAAAGGGTAAAATCTGACTGTTACATGAGTGTTTAGACTCAGGTGATGCTAGGCAACCACTCCAGCACTCTATAGTAAGATAGTGAGTGCTGGGTCTGTACATTTAAAAGGACTAGTAAAGTCAATTTAACTTTACATGCTCTGGGAGACGGTAGTAAGTCTAAGAGAAGGTATTTAAACCATGGGGAGTTTTAAAAGACACCCCTCTGCCACTGCACTGAAGGTGCTGTGTGACACAAGAAAAAGATGATGCCTATGGAGATTGTTTAAAAACCCCATAACCAAAGAACACAAAAGTAAAACACACATCAAAATACATTCAATCCTAGAAATCCAGCAAAGTTGCTGGGGATCTCAAAAGGTAAGGGAAATTAGCACATTTTGAGAATTCTCCCTAACAGTCCCACTTTGGTTACCCTGATTGACGCCTCTGGAAATGTATTGTCGGTGGAGTTCTCGGTCAAGATCAGTTGTGGGCTGTAAAGACTGCTGGTTTTTCATCTTTATGACCCCACTGGGGGTGCAAAAACAGAAGACATATTTGACTATGTAGATCAGACTATCACAGGGTGGGAATGTTCTGATGAAAGTGACATGATATTACTAAGAGGTGATTTTAATGTGCACTGCAGCAAGACATTTATGCCAGCATCTCACCCACATATACTGGCTACGAATAGGCTGGTCTTGAAAGAGTCTAACATTATGGGACGGCAATGGATCAGATTTCTACATGAATGGGAGCTCATTTAAAATGGGAGGACCACGGAGTGACGTGGCAGGTGGGGAATAAATGGGCATCCCTTGATTACCTTTGTGGGACTAATCAGCTGGTGGAATGGGTTTGAGATCTACATGTATGCCCCAACATTGTTAGTGACCATGACAAAATGAGTTTGCACTTGAAAGGGAATAAAATGTGTATGGTGTATGGGGGTGGTACTGTAGAAAATCAAGCTGGAAATTTTCTGTGTTGGATTATAACTAGGGTCATTTCACTGCTGGCCCAGATGCACTACGGCAGCACTCTGGGAACAAAATTGAAGCATGGCTTTCCACAACTGCGCACTGAGTAGGATACATTTGCAGGAGTCCCGTAACTGTAGAGAAGAAGAGGCTGGTTTCCGTTCTATCCCAAAATACAGACAGCAAAATTTGCACTGTGCCGAGCAAGCCGCCAAATTAAGAGCCATGGGGTAAATAGGGGTTATGTCCTCACAGAGACAAAGTCCAGAAATAGTTACACAAACTGGCTAAAAAGAAGGAACGTGGCAGGGCTGACTACCCAGTGGCATAAATGACTATGTGTGATCCAAAACCAGTGCCCGAGAACCATGTGGAGGGTGCTTAATTTGGCGCGGGGCCCGAGTGATGGCAAAATGTTGAACCCTATTACTGAGTCTTGCTTGAAAGGTTATATTGAGCAAAAAACACTTCCAATATGCAAGCAATAGCATTAAAGGAGTTTCAGGTGTGGCCCATGCAGTTTAGTGCAGAGTTTCTGCGGAAAGAATTAAGAAATTTTAAAAAACTCTAAAGCTCCAGGACCCAATGGTTTGGCTGCTGCCGTGCTTAATGGAGATCCAGGGAAGTGGGCTAAGCTCCTGAGAATGCTATTCACTAAGGTTTGTGCAACTTGGAACATATTTAAGTCTTGGAAATCAGCACTCTTGATCCCTGTCAATAAAGCAGGGGACCGGTTAGCTCCAAAAAACTAGAGAGTACTATCCCTCCTGTATGTTTCCGGCAAGGTGTTTGCATCCTGTGTCTGGACTCACTCAAAGAATGGGCTGATAAGTACTGTATCTTGCACCCATTCCAGACAGGATTCCGCCCTGGGGCTAATTCCACCCATAAAATCAGAATGCTAGATACTTTGCTAGGAGGTCGTGCCAAGTGCTCGAGAAATCTGGTGCTGTATATCACATTTGCTGATTTCTATGCAGCATTTGACATGGTCAATTGTAATCTGTTATGGGCCAAGTTGAAGGGTCTGGGATGACCGGGGTGGCTACTCCAAATATTGCTGGAATTACACACACAGACCTCTGCGAGAATAAGACTCGGCTCGAATGGACTGCTATCTGGCCAGACTGAAATAAGGAGGTGTTCGGCAGGGGTGTACACTAGCCCCCTTGCTTTTCAACTTGTTCATTGTGGATAGGTAAATCACTTAGCAATTAAAGCTGTGTGTCCCCCAAAAGTAGGAACTACACCTGTATCCGCAATGTTGTATGTGGATGATTTGGTCCTGTTTGACCAAACCTCTTTGGGCATGAAGGCGCAGTTGAAAGAACTGAGCAGCTGTGTGGCAACCAATGAACTGTCAATCAATTTGGGAAAGACCAATGTTATGGTCAGGGATGTTATTTCACCAAACGCAGGGGTAGCGGACATCACATGACCCTTGACCTCTGAAGACATCACAGGACATGATGTCATTTAACCCCACCCCGAACAATATGGTTAAAATATCACTGTAATGTGATAAATATTTCATAAAATAATGGATCACCATATGTATCGTTAATATCAGTGTGTATAGGCCCATATTACCAAATTACTGTGAATGCAAGCAGACGTCCGTGGCCAAATGATAATGGTGTGCTATTATATAGCAATTACACTTAAGTGCTCTATATAGAACAAATATACATACAATATCACCCAACCTGTGTTCGTACTCACTTATCGACCTCAGAAGGATGAAAGGCCGAGTTGGCCTTGCCGGGTTTCGAACCTGCAGATCACACACAAACACACATCGCAGCAGCGAGTGCTCAACACACGGTGCTATCTTACCTACTTGAGCTATCTTACTGGTTATAGTAAATTGAGAAATTACATGTCTGAATGTTCTCAAAGTCAGAAAGAAATTACACACTGTAGTGGATACCATTAAACTGGTAACAGATTTAACAGCAGCCCAGTTCATCTGCAGGTCTGGTGCAAAGTAGGACACATGTCATGCCTGCATGGATCTACTTTTCAGGCTTCAGAGGCTTGCAAAATACATACCATTGGGAGGGTTCATAGCTGTGTATTAAAGAATTTAGAGAAGCGCAGGGAAAGCAGCGCCCTCACACGGCATCCAGTACTCTGGGCACTCGTTACCTCATACATTCAAACAAACCAGCATGCCACGGAGATAGGAAAGATAGACACATTACAACAAAGCATTAATTGTGGCACAATGAAATCAAGGGTCACTGTATGTGCTATGGTCAAACATTTCTACATTGTACACAAGCTTTTAGGCACAAGGTTTTGTCAAGTGGCCAAGGACACATGAGATAGAATGTCTTGTTATGATCGTAAGAGAGACAACAGCAGACACAAACATGCTATTACTGCAATTTGCAAAAAGCAA
This sequence comes from Ambystoma mexicanum, assembly GCF_040938575.1. Taxonomy (NCBI): domain Eukaryota; kingdom Metazoa; phylum Chordata; class Amphibia; order Caudata; family Ambystomatidae; genus Ambystoma; species Ambystoma mexicanum. The sequence continues at coordinate 656,381,125 of NC_090932.1, read as the reverse complement.
AATGCATCGTTCGAAATGGATCCTTAGTCTACTCTAAATGCTTTTTAGATGTTTGTCATTGTGAATTTGAGGTGTTTAAGAACAGACTAAATCAGTGACTCACCACCTGAAGTGTGCCTGAAATAAACCTTTAATGATTCTAGCAATTATTGTATAGAATTCCTAAAACACACATTACATTTTATTCCTATTCTTTCTTTTTTAGGGTCACTGCTCAAAGTGTTATGTGAAACCCTGTGTTTTGTAAAGAGGCCTGAACAAGAAAGACAGCCATTCCAGAAACAAAGAGCCACATGGCACTAGCCACAGCCCAGGAGCTTCTGCGGAGCAAGGGAGACCACAGGGGTAGCAAGGGAGACCTCAGGGGCCGCAGGTGTGCCCCTAGCAACCCCCAAATGACATCCGTGGTTATGCTGGTCTCTTCAAAAAAGCTCAATATGCCTGTAATGAAAAGGGCTTTGGGAGTGATAGAATATACAAACACACACAGGTATTTTTGGCTTGAGATAACCAATCACTCCCTATACGAGCTCATCATAGACGCCAAGATCAGGAAATCCAAGCAGATAACCTTTCGGGTCTGTAGATATGCGGGGCAATACGCAGATTACTGACTGGGATACTCATGCTATACAAACAGTGGTTTTGACCTGCGATTCCTTATGGATTGGAGGCACTTGTATGCAGGGACCCAAGTTGGCTTAATAGAATGGAGGGATTCTTCTGACCTAGCCTTGTGGGGCTGCACCAATCCACTACTATGGAGTACCTGCAATTAGAATCGGAACTCATCTCACTAAAAGGTATGGCCCTGAAAAGGAGAGGTGAGCTGCTCATCAAATCTAGGTCTGCTCCGAAATGTCCCCCGTTAGCCCACATTGGGAGATCCTACAGAAAAGAACTGGTAGTAAAAAGAGGCCCCTTCATGAAAGTGAATAATGAATTCTTTGAGACCCTAGATTGGTATCCTGATATGTATGCCATTAAAGGTGCACTTTCTAGAAGAGTGGCAAGATGGGATTGGGGTAATAATTAAGACCATCTGGCCACATTACATGGATTTTCCTCAGTGGCCACGCTGAGTCATACCTTAAGAAGCCCCAGCCGTAAATAAACTATTCGAACCCAAAGGTGCGCAGGTTGTGACACAATGCGCACAAACCAACTGCCTCTGCATGCCTTTCGTGGGGCCAGATTGAAACTGTCTAGTGAGTCAAGATATTAGAATATGCCAGCTACCGGAAAGCAAAGACTGTGGCGCACATGTTCACCGAGTGCCCCCAGATTGGCTCCGCTGTATATGCTAACTCTGGGCAAGTTGGTCCATGATCTTGACTCTATTAAATCACAAGACTTTTGGAACTGCTGACTCAACGCAAACTCAGTAGGTACAAACATTGCACTTTATTGTGTCGGTTATACGTAAAAAATCATATGTAGGAACGGCACTATTAGTGATATGCTAGATGGGTACGATATAAGGTATTTTAAGTTAAATGCTCTTTTTGGGGCTGCTTTTTATTAGTTGTTTTGCACAACTGTCTTAAATGTATTTTTAATGTTATATGTTATATTTACTGAATGAATTGAATTATTGATGTATGATTGTACATATTTAAGTATGTGTAAAGTTTGAATTCAAACTGTATCGCATTAAATAATTAAATAATAACTTCTCTTTTAAAGTCAATTTTTCAGTGATTTCAAGGGTTCAATGTGATTTTAACGAAAACAATTCAGAGACTGATGTTTCATTGAAAATAAAGACACCTAAAAAAAAAAAATCACGGAATATATATTTTTTCATTTGGGGGTCCCCCTCTAAGCCTGCATTTCACTATGATTGTAATGCCACCTCAGACCCCTCGCCAAACCCTTACCCCACCCACCATATATACAATCTTAAAAATTCAGTGTTTTTTTGTTATTATCGTTTCACGAAAATGATTTTGTCAAAATCTCCGGATAAGTCACAGCACTGGCTGCCAAACACTAAACATGATATATTTTCCCCAGGTGCAGGAAAGGGGGTGGTATTATTATCTACATTCCAGCAGCATAGCGCACTTTTCCTCATTTGAATTTCTTGCCTCCATGTGTTTTCACACTTTTACAAATTTAGCCACACCTCATGCTTCCCTGGGTCTTCAGCATAGCTGCCAGGTTGCCACATTACTTGAGTGACACTGTGAGCCAGTACTGGCATTTAACTTTACACCCGGGACTTACAATGGGAACAACAAAACTCTCGTGCCAGCATGCAATAGGAAAAAACAGGACTGGCTAGAGGTGTCACGAATAGCACAGGGCATCTTGGCAGTTATGCTTATGGTGCTCATGGTCATTGTGTGGTGGCAGCCTTACTCCCACAGACATATAGCCTCATAGCTGCCTAATAGCCCAGTGGCACTTGTGACACCTTCAGGCAGTCCTGGATTTTTGCATAAAATGCTGCGGCTTAGAGTGATATACCTTAAATTGAAAATGTACCTCCATCCCCCAGCATGCAATTTGCAAAAACCAGTCCTGCCTGAAGGGGTTGTGCATTACATGGTTCCACTTAGCAGGACCTTGTGCCATGAACAGAGGTGATATATACATATAATCCGTGCATTGAATCAGCAGGGCCCCCATCTATGGATATACAAAAAAGGTAGCAGGCACCCCTCTCTAGAAAGAACATGGCATGATAACCTGTTCTGTGGTTTTTACACACTTTAAGAATCCGCAGCCAACAGCAACCCCAGAGATGTGTTTCAGCCTAGTCAGGCCTTATCAGTGAAGTGGAGCTGTGCCTCTCTGAGCACAGTGAGCAAGGGGTCCATGTCTGGTTTCCCCCAGGTAACGTAGGATGACAAACCCCAAGTTCCTTGCAAAAAAATATTGAAAAAGTAGCATTCTGAAAGGCTCCAATAGTGGCTTTGATGGTGTTACATCTGGGCAAGGCCAGCTGATCAGTGTTATTGGACCTAAGGGACGTTGCATGTGTTTTTTTTTTCAGCAGCTCCTGTAACTTGGAGGGCATGTTGCCCAGTCGACATTTGTGGGTAATTAGCAAAATGCGATATAGTAACCTTGACTGAAGAGGGAGCCAGTGCAGCCCTCATCTTGCCACAGAAATATTGTCTCTCCAAGCAGTACCAGTAACCACTCGTACTGCACCTTTCTGTATTACCTGTAAACAATTGAAGTCCCCTTTATTGATACCGTACAGTAGGCTGCAGCAGTAGTCTATTTTAGCACCCACTATAGCACTTGCCATGGTCCAGCATTGAGTTGTGTGATAAAAGGATGGAGATGGGCTAAGAGCTTGATTATAATAAGATGAGGATGAAATAAGATTGCTGACATGGGTTTTCATTTTAAGGGGTTGATAGAGGCAGACGCCCAGCGTCTTGACTACCTTTTGGACAGCAATTGTAGTGTCCTCTATACAAAAGCTCTCATGAACAGGTCCCAAAATCCTAACCATATTAGGAGTACTGACAACCAAGAGCTCCGTTGTATCTCTATTCAGAGCAAAGGCATTCTGTACCATCCAATGTTCAATGAGGCTGTATACTCTATTGAGATGGAGTTCAGCTTTATCATGAATACCTGTGAGTGGGATGACACTGAGTGTCATCAGTGTAGTTCATAAACGCTATTTCATTTTGCTCTAAAAGCAAAAAGAACGGTACCGTGAAGATGATGTTTAGGCAAGTTGAGATACATGCTTCCTTAGGTACACCGAATTCCAAGACTGTGGGGAGAGTTTCCACCTCATCACAATAAACCCTGCATTCCCGAATTGTTAAAAAAATGAAGAAATCCATTGGGTTGCCTCATTCAAAAAGTTGGCCACATCCTTCAACCTGGTGGTCAGTATGGAGTGATCCATGAAGTCGAAGGCCTCCGACAAATCCAAGAGCATCAGGAGAGATGACATACACTCATTCATGCAATCCAGTAATCTGGACTTCAGTTCTAAAAGGGTGATCTCAGTCCCAAATCCCTGCCTAAAACCTGATTGATATTTATCAGGATAGGATGGGCATTAAGATGAGTAGAGATTTGGACATAAGCTGCCCGATCCAAGATCTTAAGCAGGAACAGAGTATTTGTGATGTGTCGATAGGTTAGAGGGATATTGAAGTGGGAGAATGGAAGACCAGGCTCCCGTCCTTCACCTCTCGCGCTTGGCCTAGAGGGTCACGGCCCAGACACCCGCCGCGAGAAGAGTTTGTCCATTTACCAGACGACCAGGTACCCTGGTACAGGAACATACGGATGTGTCCACCTGCCTGCCCAGCAGCCCGCACTGGCCATGCCGACACCTGCGGCTCGGATCAGCTAGACTAAAAACCACACGTCGTTAGAGATGCCATGACGACCTAGACAACGGGAAGCACATCTGTACAAATATACACACTTAACATTTCCACACCAATCTACACGAAGAACATACTCAGTGCTCTGACGTAGGCGACAGGCATATTCACGGACGTGCATCTTTATTATTTTTACATAGGCTTTCAGAACGCAGAAACGCAAGACGCATCATGAACTCATCTATAACGCTTGCTCACGCTTCTCTTGAAACCCGTTACCACCATGAGAGGTATAATGGAAACACGATACTGGTCATGGAAATATATGCCATTATAACCCAAAAGCACCTATGCACCAAACAGACTACTTAAGCACCAGGCCCGAGTAGGCCTCAAACAAGAGCTCCCGTGGACATTAACAAAGCAAGAGTCAGGTTGCTGATCCTGCAGAAAGAACCCGGTGGAGCAACCAGCCAAGGTCGCAATGTTGCAAACCCACATCCAAGAACAAATCATCAAAGGCACGATGTTGCAACCTCGCACTCCGCGCCTCAACGATAAAGGCACGCCGACAAATTAAACCAGACGCGCAGTAGAAAAAACAATATTAATTGTGCAGAATTCTGCCTCTTTCACGGTCCCTCCCCACGTGACCAAGCCGAACCTGACGAGATGCCAAAACCCAGGAGAGAAAAGGCGTCTGGGTCCCTCACTACGAGACACAGGCCGATACACTTGAAAGGCTCAATGGACATCTGCTACAGTGGGAGCGGTCAGCCTTCCACCTATGAATAAATCCTCATATTGTCTGCACGTACCCATATTGAAACATTGTTGCAAACACAGGTACACCGAGAGCTGGGAACAACGGTGGTCCCAGGCTGGGAAGCTCACGGATGCACCAATCAGAACATGGGGCTCTTATCTCAGACGTCAGTAATACTAGCCAATCCTCAGGAGTCTTCATGTAACAATTCTTATGTATCTAATTGTAGGGACAACCCAGATATACCACCTGACTACACCTTGTCCACTAATATCATTCTCTATATGTGTACTATACTAACCCCACCACCCGAGCAACCAATTAAGAGTGGCGATAGGTTTTTTGTTAACTTTCTGAAGTGACGCAAGTAGCGCGTCATAATGCAGTAAAAAGGGCCTGCGAGCCCCACGATTGTGTGTGTGTCAGGACGAACGCGTACGCTCCTTGACCCATCCCTGCCGTTTTGTCTAAATAAACAGCAGAGTCACCTTGCTCCTTGTGTGTGTCTCATACTCTATCTCGTCTGGGATATACGGGAGGAGTTGGGGCCTCCCTGCCCGGAGGTCTGCGGACGGCCCGGCCGACCCCGGCAGAATTTCCCCCCGACAATATCATCTGGAAAACCTGTAAAATGGGGATTATCCATGCCTTTTTTAACCCAAAGGGCACAGAATGTTCTTGGAAAGAGGCATTTACAAATGTAAAAATAGCTTCCAACAGAATGGGAGAGCAAGATGTAATGATGACAGCTGAACAGGGATCTCCTTTACAAGTTGTAGTTCTTAGGTGTTGTATGATTTCTGATGATTCAGGTGCACTTATGGACGTAAACCTGAAATGAGGAATTCGTTTTTTTTATTCTAGAATTTGTAGTGATCCTCACTTTTTTTTAAGCAATATCAGCCTTCATTTTGTTGAGTTTGCCCTGCATGGTTTCTTGAATTGAAGAACAGCAAGCAGCATCCTTAGTTACAGACCCAGACTGCTGAATAAACAGGGGTTCCTGCTCTTTAAGAATGTTAAATAATTCCTTTACTTCAAATTGTGCACTCTGAATTCTGGTATTAAGGGTGTTTTTCTGGCATTGAGTATAGCTAATTTGTATTCTTTAACTGCCCTTTTGTAGGCTTCTTCAGTCAAAGGAGAATGGTTGGATTTCCATGCATAAAAAGCACTTGAGAGTGGAAGCTTTAAGTTTCTTAAGTTCTGGGGAAAATCAAGTATTCCTGTTACCTACATCTTTTCGAAATTTCTTTTTCAGAGGCGCAAGAGTGTTTGAGATATTAACAAAAAAAGATTAACGCATTCGATAGCTCTTCAGCAGAGTCTAAATTTGATAGGTTCACAATAGCTGGTTTGAGCAAGGGTTTGATGTGCTCCCGAGTGAGATGACTTGTTTCTAGATAAAAACTCTAGCTTGTGCAAGCCTCTCAATTTGATAGGGAATTCAGATTGCACCGTAAAATGTACAAAAACATTATCTGACCAGGGACATGCTAGCACATGGAGATCTTTTGTAATGACATTAAGAGTGGAAACCCAGTGAAGAGTGTACCCCTTTCAGTGGGTGGGTTCATAAACCTTATGTGAGAAGCCCCAATTGGATAAGGTGCACTCCAAGTCTGTGGCTATACAATCTGATTCATGCCCCAGCCAAAGGTTGAAATTGCCCAATACTATAAATCTAGTTTTAGGCTTAAGAAATGGAAGGATATAGATAGAGAGACCAGTTGTAAAGTCCTCTGTTGCTTTAGGGTGTCTGTAAAGCAGAAGCAAGTTGATAGTGGACTCGGCATTAAGCCCAATTTTAACACATTCTAGCTCTATACCTTCAATAGGTTGACATTTAACTTCCCATATACAGAGATGAGATTTGAAGATGAGCGCAACACCCACCCCGCTGTTCCCACAGTCCTATCATGTTGAAGCATGCTAGAACTATCTGGAATAGCCAGACACAAAGAAGGGCGCTTCCTCATGGGCCCAGGTCTCTGTAATAGCACAATATCAATTTCGATCTCTATGATGTAAGAAACTACTTCAACTGCATGTTTAACGAGAGACCTAGTGTTTAGCATCACAATCTTTAATTGAGAGACTGGAGTAATCTTTGTTCTAAGGGCAGACCTCATGTGCCCATTCTCCAGTAAAGGTCTAGACTTCTCCTCGTCATAAGGCGGCTCTCCTAAAAGTAGGGAACCCCTCTGGCACGAGGTGTGACGGTCTTGCTCAGTTTCTATATAAAAATTGGGTTCCAGGGACCTACTGCTGTCTATCATAACATACAGAGCAAAAGTTGCCATAGCGGGGACTAGAGTGGTATTTAAGGATAGAATTTTAGCATCTGTAAGTGAGGGATCAGTGCAAGATTCCTTAAAGCTGCCCAGATCATTATTGGCAGGTAAAATTACCTTTGATGAATTGTCCAGCGCCACAGTGTTTTTCTCGAAAATGGCTCTAGCCGCAGAGATAGGGGCAAGGACTTCAGCAATCTCCATGGAAAGAGAAAGAGATTCCTACTTGCGGTCCTTCACGGACCGCCGCAGACCGCTTGGTGTTCTCGCGCCTGGTTTGCAAATATGGGCAGGCGCGTGAACAACCAGGACTTCTTAGGCTTGTGGTTTCAAGTCTCCTTAAGGACTACATCACAAATCAAAATTCGAAAACAGGCTAAAAAATGCAATCACGCTTGCAAACAGGCTAGAAGTAAAAACAAATACAATTCTATTCACTATTTTTAAAAATGGAAGATAGTAAATAAAATGCACTAAAGACCCTGCTGTTACGGATACATGATAAAGCTACAACACTATTAAAAGTAAGGCTCCAAAGTAACCAGATCGCGAGGGATAGTTAACTTTTATAGTAACAAAGGTTACTTGCTAATCTCAATCAGGTTTGCAGATTTTTCATTTTAAAAAAGGAAAAGCTAAAGAGTGATTTCCCCATAGCAGAAACGCAGCATAACTGGACCTTTGGTAAAACATTTTTCAACAGTGGATTTAATCATTCTTGGCAAATGCTCCACTGATTTATGGCCAAACAGCATGTAACTGAGAGGCACCTACGAGGAAAGGCACACAATGACAGGCATGTTTGGCTCATTTAGTTACATTTTATAGCAGGCAAGGAGGTTCAGTAATTAAATGTGCCGCAAATATCTTTGCAAGGCCCAAGTTACAAGCACAGTAAGATGCATCAGTGTGTTGATGCACATGCAAACGATTGTTGCGATGTATTTAATCAACTGGCCATAGCGGCCAATAATGGTAACAGAGCTTGTTTTATTGCACATGCGGCAGAATTGTATGTGTGCGTGTCTTGCTGTTTTAAACACCTGCCACAGAGACATTTGTGTAACATACAGATCAGAGGGGCCAATAGAATCTCAACTCAAAAGGAAAATCCACCCAAGTAGGACAAAACATCGGCTTTCATAGTGGTTAATGATGCCAATCAAAGTATGGTGAATTAATGCACCAGCTGTACAGAGATGCATGCAATCTGACATCTAATAGCCCAGAAATCATTAACCGTTGCACTCAATGAATTAGAGCAAGACATATGCACAAATACACATTCAATATGAATCCTTGAAATATTTCATTTTACAATCCTTAGGAATGAAACCCCACGACTGTAAAGCGATTACAATGTAATTTCATTTTACCCATAATAAATGTTAAGTTAATTGTAAACATTTGGGTTATTTGTCCCCAATTTAGTTCATAACAGCAACACATATACTGTCAAGTTCTCTTAGCATGGCCAATGCTTTGCCACCCTTATTGTGGCTCAGCTTCTAAAAATGGGAAGCATTCATGTAGCTCTCAATCAAATGACAGTAAAATAAATGTTTAAATAATTGGCCTCTCTCCATCTGATACGTGCATCTTTGCTTCATACGCGTTGCCACATGAATAGGGATAGTTGGATCAATCAGAATTTTTCCATTCATTTCGGCACACATCTCCTTGATTACTGATGATTACATACTAGGCCCTCCTGAAGTTTGTACTCCAATTAGGACATAGTGCTCACGTTTGTCGAAGCTTTACACAAATTGGTCCCCCCCACCCCAGATCCTTTCCCAGAAAAACTCTGATAACAGAAAAGGATTTTCTCTTCAAAATCTTTGGATGGCTACAGACATCAGCAAGCCCCATACTATCAGATATGGCCAACATATCAGAAAGAATCTGCCTCGCCACATCAAGGCTCAAAACATCCACCACACTCAAAATATATTGTAATAATAATAATTATAACATGTTTTATGTTACTGGGGCACTATCATTTTGTGCAAAAATGACCTCACAGTTTGATGTTATTTTCCTGTATCTAAGCACAATAGCTGTATTATATCATATTTGTATGTGTAGGGCTTCATATCTGACTCCTGACTCTTTCTGCTTCCAAGCACTGTAAAAAGGTGTTATTGCTCTGAAATGTAGTAGTACATTATCAATATAAGAAGGATGAAGAGCTGAATCAGCCCTGCTGAAACACTGACTTGGAAAGTGCAGACTGGCACATGAGTTGAACTATTAACTCGATGGGCTATGAAATTGCGACACAGCATGCCGTTTAATCAATTGTGCAGTTAAAAATAAACATTTATTATGATTTCTACCCAACACCCCCCTCTGCCACCCCCTTCCAGTCCATTTTAAAATAAAATATAACACTACTATTATTAGATTTACAAATTGGCCTTGACATATTCCACCTTCTTCTAAGCCAGTGGTCTTCAACCTGTGGGGCTTGTCCCCCTAGGGGGCCCAAAGGACGACCACGGGAGATGTAGGGAAGTTCTGTGTCAATAATTCTGACATGCAGCACATGCCATGTACTCTGTAATGTGTGGGTTAACATGAATTAGTAACATGCATTACTAATAAGGGGGTGACTGTAGCATTAGGAACTGAATTGGGGGTGACTGAGACACATTGCTGATGTAGGGTCAGATTTTTGGCCTGCAGGCTTTAACATACTAACATTGCGGCAAGCACATGAACACATTCACTGGCTCTGGCTTCCCAGTGAAATGTGCAGGTGTATTTCTGTGAGGCTGCAGTGTGGGGCATTGAAGATCAGAGTTTGTCAAATAATTGTTCTGAGTGGAAAAGAGGAAGGAAGGAATCATGTTACATTATCGTGTGATGTGCCGAGTGCTGTTCAAAGGTCACTTAGCGGTGAGCTGAAGTGACACAAGAAAAGGGTTGGAGTGAAGGCGGTCACATCACCAGATAGGTGGGTAAAAATGCTTAGATTCCATATGTGAGATACCATGTTGGGCTGTGTTCTGGAGAAATGTTTTACAATGGGCTGTCATCTGGAAGGATGGGTCTTTCACCTAGGCTTTTGCATGGGTCTTTTGCCTAGGATTTTGATGCATGGCTGGTGGCCCAGTTTGTGCGGTGACAGAGTCCAGGCTGAGAGTTAACAAGATTGGATTTCAAGCAAATCCTGGGGCTGTTGATGACTGAATTTTGTAATAGAACTGGCGCTTACCAGAAAGCAATTGCCAGTTTCTGTTTTCATTGAGTGAGAAAGCCGGGCTGTCGTTTGGTAGCTATGCTGTTCAAGCATAAGGCATTGGGCCAAATCTTACTGGGGCCTTGAACTGGGGAGTTGAACTGGCGACTGTGAGAAAAGATAATATCCGGGTAGCTGGTAGCATGACAAAGTTCCAAGCAGCGCAGTTTCCTGAAGAGTCCTGACCTGGACGGTGGCAGTAGCTGCCGAGTGGAGCTCAACAGCAAACCAGTCAGAAAGGCTGGGGTCACAAGAGTTTCAAGTGAAGTAAGAGGGAGTACCAATAGGGACCAAAGTAACTGGAATCCTGCAGGGGTGATTTTGCCAGGTCAAACTGACCCAAAAGGCTTAACTCCCTCTATCCCTAAAATCCACAGATTAAACCAGTTGCCCGAATAAGAATTAGTTATGGGAAATATTCTGCTATGCAGGAGAGTTCATCTATAATCTCATACTAACGTGGCCTTAGCTAAAGGGCAAGGGGTAAACGGGAGTTTAAGCAGTACATAAAATGCATTTGCTTTTATAAAAAACTAAAGTGATTACCGCAGTGTCTCATAATTTCATCCCCAATATATAAATATTAAATGGGGGGAGCAGATAAGGGTTTCATGACAAATTACACGCATTTTCAATGTTTCTCAGTGAGGGTTTCTTCAGATCTCAAACAACACTCAGTGTGGAATAGCATGGTTTGTTTTCTTTCCAACACAATACACTGACAAAATTAGGTTGTGTTTTTTCTTACACATCACCAATGTCAAAGTTTGAAATGTGCTTGATTTTCTATTTTTGACATATTGTTTTCTTATAAGCAATGCATATGGAAATATTTATGATTTAGCTAACACATTGAAGCATCTTCATATACAAGTATGACATTGTGAGCCTTTGTGGTGGTCTATTGTGTGGCCTGTTCAATTCATGGTATACAGTGTAAGAAAAATCTGGTGTGTGCCTAATGCAGTACTAAGCCTATGGTGTGTAGCCTAGCATAGAAAAAGAAAAAGGAAAGTGGCAGGGAATATTTCTTACAGGACACAACACTCTTCAAAAAGGGAGTACACTGCTTGCTTTCTATACAACATATAAGTAGACTTGTGGAGAGCCCAATGTAAAAGGGCCAAAGTATGTGAAGAAAGGCATTTGCAGAGTGTTAATAGACCCATTGTGGAGGTATGATATGCTGAAAATAATTGTATTTATAGAAAGCCCTGCGTATGGGGAAAAAGTTACTTATTTTGTTGGAGAAATAGTGCACCAGTGAGTGCTGTTCTGCCGTGGGAGCCCCCATTGAAGTCCTGCCATGATTCCTTTGTTTTTGTTGCATCGGAATTTGTCAGCCGAAGTTTTGCCATGCCTCCAAACAGATCGAGGCCGCCAGTGAGTTCTGTTCTGCTGTGGAAGTGAAGTCATGCCATGATTCCTTGCTCGTTAGAGGTACTTGTCGAGCACATAAGAGGACTGGACCATGAAGGGACTTATAATGTACATTAATAAGTGATATATTCACTTATTTACTTAACTGTAATTTAATTTTTTTAGCTGATTTTTGCCATGCCCCCCAAAAACAGGCACTGCATGTAAACTGTCAGGCATGTGCACCACGTGTGTGTACCAATTGAGTGCACCAGTGAGTGCTGTTCCGCTGTTCGTGGTGCGAGTGGGGACCATTATATGCCACTTTGTGGTGCTTCTTTCAACATGCTGGCCATTAGAAAACTATCAATTGCGGAGCCATGCCAAACTGGCCTATAAACATTCTACTGATGTCTTGACGGTCAAAAAACCACTCATTGTCAGAGCCAAAATAATAGCTTGTGTTCCTTCTGAGGGTATGATGAGGGGCATGATTGAAGCATTTAGGGACAAAAGAGGGGAGCATGCTATGGCCAAAGATAAAACTACCACTTATCTTAAACTGGTTATTAAACCGGGTAGTATTACTGCATGTGCAGTGATAGAAGCTCATTCTGGCATTGATGGTATTAATGACATTAGGCCTCATTACAAGCACCCTTGTTTCGCGACCACCACACTACGAGTCTGCCTGCCGGGGCTGTTGCACCCAACAGGTCTGACCCTCCTCGGCGCTTCAGTCCTGTTTCATCACTGAAACACTGCCACCGTTAGCAATGGTGCTGGTTCTTCCTTCTCCCCACTCCCATGGGAATGGGACTTACAAAATCCGGCGCCTGACCTCCGGCACCGCCAGAACTTATAATGTCCCGAAGGCACCAGGAAGTCATGTGCTGGATTTGGTGATAAGGGTTGGAGGCACCGGTGGGTTACCACCAACCTCGTAATGAGGCCCGTTGACTTATCAGATGCAGATCAATAGATAATAATTCTCTTTTGAATATGGGGATAAACCTAAAAATCTTATGGACAATGTGACCCTGACAGCTGACTCAATCCTGGCAAGTCATCCACTGACTTTGGACTCACGTAAAACAACACATTTAGAAAAATCGCCTGATCTTGTCAGAATTGCAGCTAGAGCCCAGGCTTCTTCTATTTGTTTGGAGGACTCTTTCTCCTCCTCTGTGACATCGGAGGAGTTGGAGGTTGAGCCTGAGAGTACGAGGATCCTGAAGGCACTATTTCTTATTTGTAATTCCATCTATAAAGAGCAGCAATTTCTGAAAATGTGCAGGACCAAGCTGGTGGAGGTGTTCTTAAATAATCATAATTTTAGATCCATTGGTACCAAGACTGACTTGACTAGATGTAAGCCAGCTGATAAGGTGAAATAAATACATCACGATCAAGTGAATTAAATGTGGATGACTCCATCTTAACAATCCACAATGAAGTGGAAGGGTCGATGAACAGCCTTGAGGAAGCAAAATAGGGATTTAAACAAAACAAAAACAAAAAAGGGATGGGCCCATGGCAATTGCAAAAAAGTGATAGGTCTAGGAAAAACTTTAAGGCAGCACCTAACAAAGGAGGAACAATAACAACAGTGAGGTAATACAGGCTCTGCAATGGCAAACTCAGGAGGTTATACATGTGTGGAATTGCCTTCTCATGTCCACTTAATAGAGGAGGAAGAGTGTGATGTATTCGATGAAGAGCACACTAGCAGTAGAATAGATAGCCAAACAATGGGAAGAGTGCATAAACCATTAGTAATCAATAAAGAGATGAGGCAGGCAAACAGGATCCCTGGCTGGGTAAGGGGAAAATAATATAAATTCCACTCCCAATAGGGTTACTTTTGTCCAGTGTGAAGAGCGAGACATTTCATTGGATGAAGCAGATTGTGATAACCACCAACAATGGGTTTTCTCACCCAACCATGACTTGTACAAGCACATTTGAAGAGGGCTACTATTAAAGCTGGCACAGCCAGCATAAGGGATATACTGTGTTTCCCAAGATTGCTGTCCATGAACATTCAAATTAGTGATCAATATGCTTCAGCACTGAGTCCTTTCTTGGACAGATCCAATGTTTTGCAAATCTTTAATCAAATGTTGAACCTTAAAGCCATTAGGACCTATGATATAACTAGGGTTGGTATACAACTAATTGGGCAATTGTTCATTTAGTCTCCCCAACTGTCACAAAAAGTATCTTATCCTATGCTCCACGGTTCTTGGAACTGAGTCATCAGATATGTACAATTGAAGAGGATTTATCTACTAAACCAACTAAATTAGTGAAAAGTAAATATACACCTAAATCCAATCCTTAGATTGATTTGGAACAACTAGTCCCACAAATTGTTAAGGGTATAAGGGGGGCATCCTGGGTGTCTGGACATGAAACTGACTGCAACCATGGGGATACTTGGGAGTCTGTTGATTGATGTAATGACGGAGAGGGTGTAGATTAAGAATTATGACATGGAACACTAGAGTGCCACTTCTTTGTATCAAACAGTTCTGGGATGGCCTTATAATAGGCTGATATCTTTGCCCTTCAAGAAACATGTATGACGGGAGAGCACAAGTTGGATGGCTATCAAATTATCCAGCAAAAGGCCCAATACTAAAATGCTTGGAGACATGGTGTGGGCCTTATCCTGGGAGTGCAATCTGACTTGTCCCTCACACCATATGTTCTTACTCGGCGCTCTATCCACATATTGGTGGGATTACTAGAATGTAAAATTGAGGGTCATTTACAAAAAATCCTTATCAATGTTTCTAATCTAACCAATAATGTTCATTCGTTCCAGATTATCTCTGAACTTGATAGGCTCCTGGAGGAATGGTCTAAAGATAATATAGGTGCACTATTTCTGATTGTTGGGAGCCTAAACTACGCATAATTCCATCAAAAAGTAGTAATGAGGAGCTTTTAATTGACATTGAATAAACCTGTTGCCACATTTGTCCTAATGGTCGAGGATCTGATAAGAAACGAGGATCCTTGGGACATCTTTATTAACTCTAATGGCGTATTGCAGCTGTACCTTCGTAGCTGGGCATTTGATGGTCGTCCTTACACTTGGTATGGTAGGAACTGCAGATCATAAATTGATTACATCCTGGTTCCCTTTGCAATATGTCAGTATATTAGAAAATTGCTAATTATTCCCACCAATGCAAGTGATCATGTGATAAAGAGGTTTACTCTTATTTTGGGTTCAACATGAAACTAAAGATGGTTGGTGGGGTGGGGGTACATTTTTCTGGCAATAGGACTTATTGGTTGACAATAAATATTGAGTAATATGCTGCTTACTTTGACTCCTTTTGCCCTAAGGATGTAACAAGAGACAGTTTCTGCTGATCTGTTTTCTGCTGATCTGTTTGAGAGGCTGAGCATGTTAAGAATTATATCCAGAAACCTGAGAGTGGAATTCGAAGAAAGAAAGAAAAAAAAACAGTAATGAAAAGAAAGCCCTTTGATCCAGATGTAGCACCCGAAAAACAAATATGAGAGTGCTCTGAGAAAATTGAAGGGTTCAATGGGAATAAATGCTGTGCTGAGGGAGGGGAAAAAAAGCTAAAATTAAAACCAAATTTAAAAATGTCCCCATTACACTTAATCGATCCATACCTCTAAATGGTTATCCATGTAAAAGGCCTTATGCTATCATGATGGCCTTACATTCTGGCATATCTATAAAACCCATCTGGTTAATGACAAGAATGGGAATTGAAATCAACCCTATATCTGAAAAGGAAATGGATGAAACATCTAGCTGGCCTGTATTATAAAGCCAAAGATGCGGCTACTCTGAAAGCCATTTTTAGTAAGGGGATCCAGGTTTTACGCTAGATACAACATGATACAGTTGTAGCGATTATTAGGAAATTGAAGCCATCAAAGGCTGCTCGACCTGATGGGACACCCAATGTAATCTACAAACATATGCTGAATACTGGCGCTCCATTCTATCATCTATTTGGAAATGTCGTAAATACAGTATTAATAGTGCTCAGTTGGAAGGCTTCTCTTCTGATACCAGTATTCAAGAAGGGCTCTAAAGATAACCCAGGAATTATAGGCTTGTAGCCATGACAGATGCATGCATTGATATTTCTTCTCAGGTCTTATTAGTGTAATTGAAAAGGTGGAGAAAAAAAAATCTGTTGCCAAAGCTCCAATCTGGCCTTAGGTAGGGGATGGGTTCCCTGTCTAATCTTTGGTCCCTGATCATTCTTATGCATCAAAGTAAGAAGAGGAAACATGAGGCACTATATATCTGTTTCATAGAGAACCTTATACTGACACAGCAAGTGCGGGTAAATCAAGAGGGTACCAAAAGTGACAAAATGAACACAAACTTTGCTTTAAAGCAAGGCTGCACATTGGCCCTGACCCTATACAATCTATATACGTGGACATAGGTCAGCATATGAGGGATATTTGTAACTTCCCTCCCAAAATTGCTAAAGAATTTATGTTAACTTGCTTATTCATCCGATTACCTCCTGATTGACTGCACTCTGTTTGGACTCGAGCACAATTTGCATAGAGTATGTGAGTACTCCTGGGTTAAATAACTTGAACATTAATTAAAATAAAACTAAATGTATTACTATTGATATGAACAAAAAGGGACAAACCAATTTCAGATGTAGTATGGACAATGAATCAATCAATGTAGTTGATTCCAATATATACCTTGGGGGTCTTTATATATAACACTTGAGTATAAAATCATTATAACATTTTGTTCATCAGAAAGTTGAGAAGATTTGTTGCTGTTCCAAATCTGATTAGACAGGAGGTGGGATACTGGGTTGAAGCCTTAGTAAAACTATTCAAAAACTGCATCGTGCCTTGTTTAGTCTACGGCCTGAGATTTGTACAAATAAAGAAAGATTGTGGGTTAAGAAATTGGAATGGAGACTGTAGAGAAAAGTGCACGGGTTACAGAGAAATACTGCAACAGAGGTGATGAACTGAGTTGGGATTATTATCTCTTGACGCCCACTTGAGAACAAGAATAGGAATAGGTTTCCTTCGTACACTTGATAAAAAGGATGATAGGGACTCACTATTTGCAGGCTTCAGCAATTTAATTGTGGAAGTCTTGGACAATAATCCCTTAAATGAGTTGGTGGAAGTTGTTTACCAATTCTTTGAAGAGAAAGGCTTTCAAATCAATCTTATGACTCACTTGGGGTGATGGAAAAGACATTTCTAAAAAATTAGCCTCGACTTGGGATCGCAATGCTAATGTCTCATATTTGGGGAAATTCAGAAAATTTGGCCTATATGTGAGACATGGATTGCCGGTGGATGTTTCCTGTGTCTATCTTACTAAACTAATTGACAATAGGGTGAGAAGGTTCATAACGTCTTCAAGACTTGAATTACTCCCTACACTTTCCTGTAAATGTGCGTGGACAGGAATACCATATGACCTCAGATCTTGTAGACTTTGCAATCAAGTTGTTGAAACCCCTAGATGTGTCGAAATCTAATGAACAACGCTACGGAGGTTTGATGTAAGAAAATACGAATTTGATCTATGACTCTGTATGGGCTTTTATATACCCTGGAAGGTAAACTACATTAAATGTTGTAGTCTACATATGTGGATAGAAATCCTGGAGTTGATCTAATTGTACCCTGTAATGATTTTATTATTGAAATTGTATTACATGATAGAAGATTCAAAAATTGTATAATACAGGTATGTTAATTATTTGTTGTTTGTTAGGATTTTTAATGCACTTTTATACAATTATCATCAGGTTGACTCTAAAAAAATGTCATTGAGTGCGTATTAAAAAGGTGCTTTTGCTATTATAATGCATTTTTATTATGTAATATGTATGCATTGTTGTATGGGTATGTTTTTGTGTTATAAGGTTTAACCAAAACAACAACAAAACAAAAGAAAAGTGCTTAATCAAATTAATTTCTGTTTATCTGTGTTTTTATAAATGTATATATTTTCTTAGTGTATGCAACTTGAAGTATACTGTTAAAGGGATATTCTTGTCTTGGGCCTTTTCTGCAGCTAATTGTAGGTTATCATTGTAATACACATTTTGTTCACCTGGAAGATGAATTTGAAGTCTTATTGGTGTATACGTAAGGCAACAGCTGCCTCTAGCTGTGGCAACAGGTGAAGTGGGCGAATGACAGCTTTGGCCAACCATAAATCTGGCATTTTAGGATATATTATGATATGGCATCTGTGCGGGGGTGTAGCATCAATATTTTCATTTAATTGGATTTATAGAGCACCATACACCGAAGGTGCTGAACAAATACATAACAATAGCTGTATAATTGTCATAAATGTAAACACAGGTAAAACAGAAGAAGGAAGAGTCAGAGGATTAGGTAAGAAAAGATAAAAGAAGAGTCAAGATTTGACTAGAAGGTATGGAGAGATGAAACAGAATGAAGTGAGAGGTAAAGGGAGTTCGAATGTTTGGGGGCTAGGAGAGCATAGAAGCAGGAGCGAGAGGCACAGAGGTTTGGGAACAGTCAAAAGAAATACATTCTGTTATCTTAGAGGGCGAGATGGGATGTAAAATGAAAGTAAATCAGAGCAAAGGCGGGGCAGGCCATGGGTACATTTAAAAACAATTGAGAGAAAGTGATAGAGAAGACGAGATTCAAAAGGAAGTAATGAAATAGAAAGTAAGGAGGGTGTAATAGAATGGGTAACGAAGAGAAGAGGAATAGAGGAATTCTAAACTGAGTGAAGACAGAGAAGATGGCAGGCGGCAAGACTGAGCAATAGAGATGAGCAGTAATCAATGTGGAAAAAGACAAAAGAATTAAGAAGTTTTGCGGCATGAAACGAGAGAGCAGTGAGCACGACAGATGTTAAAAAGTGCATAACAAGAGTGAGCAATAGAAGAAATGTGAAGAGAAAATGAGCAGTATTAAAGATAATGCACAAGTTGCACACAGATGATGAGAAAGAGAGAGAAGGAGGAAAAGAGAGATGGAGGGGGAAAACTAGCTGGAATAGTAGAAGCAATGAAGAACAAAATCTCTGTTTTAGATGGGTTGTGATGAAGAAAATGGGAGGACATCAAGTTTTGAAAAATAGAAAGGCAGTTTGAGATAAAAGAGTGGAGAGCAGAATCAAAGGAAGAAGAAGAGAAAAAGATCCAAGTGTCATTGACATATAGATGAAAATAAAGATGGAAAGAGGAGATAAGCATGGCAAAGGCACAGTATAAAGAGAAGAGAAGAGGACCAAGCTTGCTGGGGGAACTGGGATTGAAACTGCATTTGTAGAGTGTTTATTCCTGAAACCTGTTTTCTCTCCTTCCATCTCTATATTGCATATTAGGGGGGAGTGAGTAGTATCAGGGGGAAAGAGTGATTACATTGCATTTGATTGAACACACAAAAGTATTATTTCTGTGCTGCATTAATTTCCTATCATTGCATTTCGTTGAACCCACACAAAGTTTATTCTATGCTACATTATTCTTCTCATCCATACTCCTGTTGATTAAAGAGATTGCTGATTGTAATATCAGCCATTGGTGATCATTGTATAAATATTAATATTGTGATATCTAGATATTGTTCAAATTCAGAAAAGTGTGATATATATATATATTGTTCAATTCATAAAATAAATCTTTTAACTTTGCAAAACAACCTACTTCTTGGTTCATTGAGAATGGGGGGGATTCAAAGAGAGGGGCATGATATAAGGGTACATCATTCAGAAATAAAAGAACTTTATACATGATATATAATTAAGGGTTTCAATTGGGCATCCCACGCTAGGCATTGACTTAGGTGTAGTGCTGGATTGAAACCACTTACACCCCACCATGGAAGATCAAGGTAGAACTGTTAAAATGTGGTTGGTGTCTGAAAAAATCGTACGTCTGCATCAGTACTGATTTGGTATTGTCATGATTTACAAATGTAATGAATGAGCTAAGACAGCTGTGCCACAGAATACAAACCACACGGTTGTACAAGGGCTAGTGTCAGAAGACATAGTTAGACATTTGCTGTAGACAAAATATTGCCATTGATGAATAACGTTCGTGGGTTCAGCAAAGAGCAAGCGCATAGCCTGTTCCGTGGCTTTAGCAAAGGTGATTAACAAGACATGATAGATTCCTCTTTCTAACCACAGGATAGCAGCTTCTTGTCTTCAACGGCTAAGTTTCACACCTGGCACATCAGATAAGAGACCAAAGGCAGGGAACACCATACCAAAATAGAAGTACATGGGTGCACATAAGCCAACCACAAGTGACAGCTTCCTGTTGTAAATGAGCTCGTAGCAGGGTCAAGAGATGCTTCTGCACTGATAAGCAGC
This sequence comes from Ambystoma mexicanum, assembly GCF_040938575.1. Lineage (NCBI taxonomy): Eukaryota > Metazoa > Chordata > Amphibia > Caudata > Ambystomatidae > Ambystoma > Ambystoma mexicanum. The sequence continues at coordinate 656,360,784 of NC_090932.1, read as the reverse complement.
TTTGAACAGGAAGCATGACATGCGGTTAAAGAGTCCAAAGCTATTGTCGTGCTTAAACCCCTTCAGAAAATACATCCAATATAATGGCATTTGAAATAGGCCAGAAGAGAACACAGCGCTTTGTTTGGCCATCAAGCAGAAGCCCATACATTCTAACGGAAATAATCAAGAAGCAAAGACAGTACCCGTCACTTGAGTTTTCAAATAGGTAAATAATGGGTGCAATGCAAAGCTAAGCTCAAGAGCATGGTCAGACTGTAGACGTTCTGTCCAGGCCAAGGAATGACGCACATAGTATATGTAGACTAAGTCACACGTGTTAATATAAAAAGTACAACATATTAAGGCTGAAAGAACTCGACAGTAGCGAGCAGAGAGAAACGAGATTGTGGTGGGGCTACGAAGAGCCTTCGATAGCAGGTCAGAGCAGCAGACACCTGTGGTCACTTTGCATGTATAACAGCAAGACCTGGAAATCGTGAGTTTTAAGTGTGCTAGTTGAATTCTTTCACATGTTAGATCGACGGTGTGCTTTATTATGTCACTCCACTCCTGATTATACCATAGCATAGCTTAAACATAACATGAACACCCCTGATTGATTGATGAATTGTACTTAATTTTGGTTAGACGCCAATTATGTTTTTAGCTTATGCAATAACACTCTTTTTATACATGACGGTATGTTATGTGTTTATTGCTCTTATTATAGCAGGAATAATGACGATCAAAGCTGGTAGAGAACTAAAGTGATAATAAATATATTGACTTGCTATCTTCAAGTGTCTGTCAGCTTCATATTTTTGAACAATGCTTCATAATAAGGTCTGAGTCAAAACGAACTACACAATATTTTCTGGCTGTATTTTTGTCAAGTATGACAAGGGGTGCAGAACTCAGGGAACTATCAAAAGTGCTAGGTCAAACCCCTGAGGCGCCTCTCATCATAACTCAAGACTTGTGATTCTGTGCCCACTCCACACAGCCCTACCTAAGGTGTCAAGGGGGGCGGGCAAGGAATCACGCCGTGAGGGGCAATCAAGTCAGTATCTTATGAAATGTAAGGTAATGAAAATTTTTTACACCTGTGAATCATTTCAGGTGATGTCACTGGGGTTAAAGGTTGCATAACATCACTTCTGGTCATGTATTCGGGTGTGTGATGTCACTTCCGCTGCCATTTTAGTGAATTGACTTCACTGGCCTCTGCCTCTCCTTGTTTGTTTTCCTTGATGCAGTGCTGCTGGGGAGCTGTACATGAAGGGGATTCACGACCCGGCTGAACATGCTGGGCCAGATTACCCATGCAGACTCCGGTCACGAGTAGTGGTGACACTCGGTTCAATAAAACCTTTACTTATATGAGTCGCGTCCTTAGTGGTTGAAAGGAATTCCATCAGTCAAAATGATGCAATATAACAGTGTAAGTCAATTTAGGAGAAATATTTAAATGAATGAAGAAGCACCATTCAGAGGAAGCGTTGCTATTGACCCTCGACACAGCATGGTTGAGCACTGCTTATACAAGGTAATCATTCCTCACTTCAATAAACGGAGAATGGAGAAAAGTGTGCACTGCTTTGAGTATTAGCATGAGGATAGCTAACTAGAGTTAGATTATTGCTGTATAGATTTCAGAATTACTATTGAGAAGCCGAAGATCAATATGATAAGTATATCAATCCAAATGACTGGGGAGACCCTCACTAATGTGAAAGTACACAATTATATGGGAAGAAATAGCCTTCCTGGAAGATAACTAAACACATATTCCTCTGTTCCTCCAAATTAATTGAACACATCTACATGTATTCAACATAAAACCTATATGATTCTATACAAAACATGAATTCAGTGGAGCATAATGTGTTCCAGTAAAAACCTTTCTTTCACCGCAAATCCACATCTATGCTACCGCAGCCCCATTAACTATGGACTCCATGGCTGATGTTCTCCTCCTGGACAGTCACTGTTAAACACGTTTCTTTTATTGTGTAAAGCTTTTTCTTATAGGTTTTTCCAACTATGAATATTTCAGTGAAATACCACCACATATATTGTGGGGAAATCCACAGCTTCCTGTGTCATATACATGAATATATTATTATTATTATTAACTAAAATTGTACATTTTGGTCTTTTGGTTATATCATCTTTCCTGCAATTCATTTTATACAGGGTCATTGCTACATGGGATTAAAATTGACTTTTACGCAAAACAGTTACTAGCCAACTACACATCTTGTATTTGAGCAAAAGGCCCTTTTATAAAATCCACAAAAGATGAGATGCCTCTACCATCATAACAAAAATTCCAGTAAATCACCCTTTGGATCATGAAAACCATGCAGAACATTTCATATTTAAAAAGCTGTAGAGACAGCCCTATGTAGTGCTGTAGAGCCCCAACCATAGGGCTCAATGGAAATGGGGAGGGCACAAATAACAGGCTCGTGAATGTCAAGCCTGTTATTTGCGCCCTGGTCCCTTAACGGGTCCCGTCCACACCGTCTTAATGGCCAGCCGTTACTGGAGGGACCCGCTAAGGGACCTTGTAGTAGCGTAGTAAGGGATTACCAGCACCAGTCTCCTTACCGGTGCCGTGTATGCCTTACCGCCCACCTCGTAATGAGGCCCATTGTGTTTATATATATATTCAGTAAAAAAACTTTGTTAAAGGGACGTTATGGTTCAAAGTAAAACCGAAAAACACCTGAAATTCGCTAGTTATGGTAAACTAAGCAACCATAACTCACGCCACCACTGTGCACTGCTATGACTAAGACCCATGACATCAAAGATGACATCACAAATGTAATTGATGACATCACTGATGACATCACATGTGCATTTAACTTTCATGAAAAGTCTGTAAAAGGGATTCTTATTGTAATGTTAATAAAAAAAGTGTCAAGGATCATTGGAATAAATATCATGAGGTATATATTGCATTGAGCAATGCATTCATCCAAATAGCATTGTATTATCAAGTTTTTTCCAATATACCAAGGTACACATGTAGTAACATAGGCATAGCGTGCAGCAGACATGATGGAGATGCTACATTAATAATCTTGCCATGTTAAATACTAAAATTATAAATGCTTTCCTATTTGAGTTTTGCATACTGTAAAACATGTAATGAGTACCTAATAAAACCCATTTACTACATTATTGCATTACTGCACACAAAACAAACAAACAGACAACACATACAAATATGAGCACATACAGGGAAAGTGAAGTAACCTAACTGATTATCTTCATGCACAGAAATGATTGCTCTGCTTCACAGCTACGACTTCCTTATTTATAACTATCACATATTGTGACTAGGCCCCAAGGAAAGTAGTGTAAATGCAATGTGTAGAAATATGAGCATACCCAGGGAAAGTACAGTAATAAAAAAACAGAACTATAAGACAGTGTTGATAACATTACTAATCATCATCATAGATGGATAGCATTGCTGTCTTACCAAGTCTGTTTTTCCCCTTTGTATATGTTTCATTTGCTGTGAGTGGACCCTAAGTGAAATACTGTAAGAACATATTTCAAGTATAAGTCTACAAATATAGTGCTTTTTGAATTTTTAGTTCCTGACTATTACTGGCCTAGATATATCAGTAAAGGAAAAAAGAGTGAGCCAGGCATCTGATGTCATCAGTGATGTCATCAATGACATTTGTGATGTCATCTTTGATGTCCTGGGTGTTAGTCTTAGCAGTGCACAGTGGTCGCGCGAGTTATGGTTGCTTAGCTTACCATAACTTGCGAATTTCAGGGGATTTTCGGTTTTACTTTGAACCATAACGTCCCTTTAACAAAGTTTTTTTTACTGAATATACATATACATACTGTGAATTTGATGTAGGTTTACTAGGATTCCCTTACTTTATATACATGTAACATAGAACATGATAAACCCCCAGCTAGGTATTTTGATATAAAGTTGCTGCTTGTTAGAGTATAAAATCATCCAAAATTAAACTTACATTACATTCACCACTTTTTGAATACATAACCTTATCATATCTTACATTATAACAAACCTCCTTCATTCAATTCCTTTCGGAATGGTCCCTTTCTCTCAAAGTCAAAAACAATTGAACCTTATACTGTGTGTCCAATGCGTGGGCTTCCTGAGCTCGCAAACAAAAATTCAAAGCTGGTGACCTTCAATCAGAATCAAAATACATTCTTAATTTGCAACAACTTGCCTCACCGCATCCGTGAGAACTGTAATTCTCATGCACGTGCAGGGTGGTCTTTGCATCAGGCAGTGCAGGTGGCTGCCCGAGGTGCCGACTGTAGGGGGCGCCAGTCTGACTCCATTATTACTTTAATTACATTTTAACACAGACATGAATAGCCCTTTCTTTGCCACACTCTGGGTGTAACCTGAAATTACTTCGATTTAATATTAATAAATATTGGGCAACCAATATAAACAATATAGAAGAACGGGCATTCGGAATGTAGTATTACTCTGTAATACCACAAGGTAAGGTTGGCGTTGCAGACTGCAGAAGCAACAATCTATGTTTACAAGTCCACCATTTACGTTTCTGCCTCACCATCTGTGTTGTCACTGAAATAATGCAATCAACTTGAAAATGTGTGAAGGTTGCAGGCTAAAAGCACTGTACAAAGAAGTGATACAGTACCCACTGCTAAGGGGTAAGGAAACTTTGCAATGACAGAATGCGCCCTACTCCAACATTGAAGTAGAGGGTACACAAAAAAAGAGTCTAACAGGCCGAATCATGGAATTAATGTGCGCTGAAAATTCCCGCACAAATTCCCGCGAATCGCAGCGCAAGTTCGAAAATCGCAGCGAAACCCCCGCACAGCGATTCATGGAAGTCCATGCGCGTGTAAATCCATGGATGTGAGCTAAAATCCTGCGTGGCGCACGCTGGCGCACGCGTCTTCACACAGCGTGCGCTACACGGACAGCGAAAGCGCACATAGCGAAGCGCACACAACAAAAGTAGGCATAACACGGGGCATAACACGCAGAATGGGTAACAACGGGTGAAAATTGGGCGTCACGGGGGAAGTACAGGAGGCAAATGCGCGGAACGCCCACATGCGCGCCTACAACATGTATTCATGGAATGGAACTGAGCTAACGCGTGCGCCAAAAAAGACACGCTAATCTGGAAACAGGTACGCCAGCAGGAACTGGCGTACGTGGACCCGCGCAGCATAAAAGTGCGCGCAAACAACAAACAAGCTCAGACGCCAAGATGAATATACCGTTCCTCGCAGCAGTGGTCGTGGAATACCGCAGGAGGAGGAGGAGGATAGTCAGGGCCAGAATTTTTACACCCAGAACCAGCCTTTTTCAGATGCTTGATGACCAGGTGTATGGGAGGTACAGGTATCCACCTCACATAATACTCGACCTGGTGAGTGAGTGGGAGGATGACCTCACATCACCCACCCTGTGCTCCCAAGCACCGAGTCCCTTTGAAAAGGTGCTCAATGTACTGGACTTCTTGGCCACTGGTTAATTTCAGTGGACAAGTGCCATAGTGGGGGGGGGTGTCACAGGCCACGCAGTCACGCTGCCTGCACCAGGTGTTGGACATCATGACTGCACGCCCATCAGTCCGCAGGCACATATACCTGCCCAGAACACCTGCAGAAAGGCAGGCTGTCGTCCAGGATTTTTACGGGGTGGCACACTTCCCCAAAGTGCTAGGTCCCATTAACTGCACCCAAGTGGCTCTACGTCCTCCCAGGGCAACTGAGCACATCTACAGAAACCGAAAGTACTGGCATTCCATCAACGTGCAGGTAGTATGTGATGCCAAGGGAATCATCACCTCAGTATATGCCAACTATCCAGGGTCCACCCATGATAGTTTCATTTACAGAATGTCAACCCTAAACCGGGACCTAGAAGCTGGGCGGCATGGTGATACATGGCTGCTTGTTGAGTATAAATGCCACTGCACATGCATGCATGTCAGATACTGAGTAATTTCACAACCCCACTAATGATACCCATCATCACCTCCCCAGGGGACAGTGCCTACCCACTGAGCACCCACATGATGACGCCATTCGGAAACCCACCACACCACCCGAGGTAAGATACAACACAGCCCATATTGCAACCCACGGGATAGTGGAGCGCACATTTGGAGTGCTCAAGTCACGCTTTCGCTCCCTTGACCACTCTGGTGGGCAGCTGCTATACGCGCCCCCAGTAGTGTGCAGGATCATAGTGGCAGCATGTGTCCTGCACAACGTTGCAACATGCCGGGGTCTGCCGGTGGACATGGTGGTGCCCCCACATCCCCAACCACAAGCACGGCCGCTGCGCATCGGAGGGGAAAGGGCACGTGGTGAGGCAGCCCATACGCAGCTGGTGGCTAATTACTTCACCTAAAATCACACCCTTGTGGAGTGCACACAGCCCTGGCACATACCAGCTGACAATCAATGATGATGACATAAGGGACAGTCAACTGTCACAACCATTCCAGCCTGAGATTGGTCCCCTGGAAGTGTTACATTGTGTGCATCCCTACCTGCCGAAAGACAACCAAGGCTGTGTCACAAAAAAACACACATCTATGCTGCATGAACGACTATCCCCTTGCAAAATACAACATGAAAATAGCGCCATGTCACCCAACCCCTCCCCATCTCCGTCATCCAATACACCATGGCATGTCCTGCAATGTGAAAGCAAACAAAGCAATGCACAACACATGACACAAGTGTCACAAAGTGCACTGTCCCAAATGGAAACTGCCCACAGACAATATGCTCCCAGTAATCAATGACAAACAGCACACATGACCAAATACTTACCAGCAACACAATACAGCAACACAGCATGAAACAATGCCAACATTTGACACTACAAACTCAAAGAAATGTAAGTCATACAACCTCAATAAGCCAGCACATCGACCCCTTCCAACTCCAGAGTGTTGCTGCCACACAAATGTGTCAGTGGACTGCATACAACATGAACTCCATCTGCAAAGGAGACGGCCTTGTGAAGACATGAGCAAGGAACCTGGAAATTTGGATGAAGACATGGATGCACATATCAATACACCATGCAGTCTATAATACAACAACAATACCCACTAGGGATGTCCACATAGTATTGACTACAGACTGCCCACACAGCTAGTGGGAGCCCAGTGTCACTGTGTAAGTCACTGTCACTTGGTCACACCCTTTGCAAGCCCATGGAAACGTGAAGCAGGAGGGGTGTGTGTGTCATGAACCCAAGCAACTAACCCAAACTCAGGACAAGCCTGCATGTGCCCAGCCGGAATACAGTGGATGCCCACGGGAGCCACACAAGGCAACGCACTGTAAAAAAAAAAAATGGCCATGTGGGGGCTGTGTGGGGGGGAGGCCACCCAGGAGGTTCGAGGACAGGGTACACACCAACACCCACCTGCGTGGATGTTGCAAAAAAAAAAATACCTCCATGGGCTCATGGCCTGCACGGCTATGCCATTGTGGGAGAACTGCTGTCGCTCTCTTCACCCTCTGCTGCTGCCTCAGGAGGTGGTGGCACTATGGGAGGCAGCCCACGCAAAGCCCTGGTATGGTCCTCAATGGTTGCAAGCATGCGGGTCTGGAAGGTCTGATTCTGGAGGATTAAAATGCGGAGATCCCCATGCAGCACCTCACTGGTTGCCTGCACTTCTGCACGCAAGGCCTCGCGTGATGCCCGTATCTCCTCACATGTTGCCTGCAGCTCAGCTGAGAGCGAACGTGTGAGCTGCTCCAGCTGCTGTTCTGCCCTAACATTTCGGGAAACCTCAAGTTCAAGCAGACTCTGCCTGAGGTTATGGAGTTCTACCCTCAGGGCTTCCCTGTGGCCCTCTGACTCTATTGATATGGATTCGCGCAGAGTCTCCAGTGCCGCCCGTCGGACCCTGTTGGACGCCAACATGTCTTCCTTGTGTGATTGGCAAATGGAGTCTGTTGCCTGCTGTTGTTGCTCCATCTGCGTTTCAAGGGGGATAATGGAAGTGGTCACCCTCTCCATTGCCTGAGCCATTATTTCTACTGATGCTACCTGTTGGCTTGCCACACCGTACATGGAGTTTTCCCAGACAGTATTGCCTGGTGGCACACGGCCACGGCGTCGGCGGGCACCACACCTGTTCGGGGCAAGGCGATCTGCACCTTGCTGTGCTGGCACTGCCTGAGGCTGCAGGACTGCATTCCCCCTCTGATCTGCTGGCCCAGGAACAGGATCAGATGCTGTGGAGTGTGACCCTGCATCCATAACCGCCAAAGACGGACCTACCAACACTGACATCCCCATAGAGGGTTCGACCCCTGGTGCAGGTGGGTTGAACAGAACAGAATCCCTGCCAGGAGCACTGACCTGCGACAACACATAAGTCTCATCATCCGACTCAGCACCTGAATAGAGGTCCTGGGAGCTGCACCCAGAGACACCCCTCGACAGTATGGTCTGCAGTACCAAAGTGTTTTCACCCACCACCACATCACGTCCCCCACTGGTGCCTGGTTGTGGCAGAGAATCCTCCTGGGTCTGCACCATCTCCTGTACCTCACCAGCATCAAGTGCGTCGTCACCTGCAAAAACATGAAATACAAGAAATGGAAACAGGCATGAGCACCATAGCACACACATAGGCCTGACAAGACAGAGATCCTGTACATGGTTTACACATGTCCCACATGACTATAACTCTGGCATGCATGCACTGTCAATGAGTTTGAAGGGGAGTCAAAAAGGCAGACAATGAGGACACCAAGATGAAAAAGCAACACATGTTGTGTAGCACTGGCATCACACATCAGGTTGTGAGTGGCATGTCCAATACAAATACATGACACATGCCAGCACACAGATGTCATGTAGCATATCCATGGTAAATTAGACAACTACAGCGATATGTCAGTGAATGAGTACTGTCACACATCCATGTCACATGGACATGATGAGAAGATTAATGCAGAATAGTGTTGCAAAATATGCATGTGCCACACACTGAAACACATCCAGTGTACAATAAGGCAGTGATTGTAGGCAGATGTACACATCAATGGTTGGTCACTTCAACATGACAGGAAACAACTATCATGTTCCACATGCAAACAGGCCCTAAAAATAAATTTCAGCAGGCCTGTACTCCCTCGCCCTGAATGGTCTAATCATTCACATAACCAGGTAACTAAAGTGGCACAATGTGGGGTGTAAACAATGACAGAAGCATGTCACATATGTGGCATTAGGGATGAAAAAAGCATATGAAAAATGGGATGAGCTAAACAATCAGACTGAACGAACACAGAAAAAATCAGAACAATGTTGTTGCAAGATGATAGTTCAAGTGCAGCAGCAGTAATGTGGGGCTAATTGGCTACTGTGAGCAGAAGGGATACTGTCAAAGGCACGTGAATGTATTGGAGGAAGCACATGGGTGAGCCATAACACTCAGGAGTACACACCCTCACCTGGCACTCAATCAGAACCCGTCACCCAAACAACAAGCACATGGTTTACACACACATGCATGGGCACTCACCGGACAATGCGTCGTAATCAGGTAGCTCTCCTACACCTTGGATCTGTTCCTCTGTGATGAAGGTCCCAGAAACAGACTCATGTTCTGTGAGTTTGTTGTCCTCTGGTGGAGACCCACCGCCAGTCACCAGAGTAGTGGCATGATTTGAGGCCAGCTTGTTCTTTGCTCTGCGTTTCAGGTAATTCCACCACTTGTAGCAATCATCAGCTGTGCGCCTCACAAATCCAAGGGCACTTATGCGGTCCGCGATGGTCTGCCAGTGTGCCCTACATTGACCAGGTGTGGTCTTGCACCCTGCAGTCACCACCATTTTGCGACTATGTGCTGACACATAGGTCACTAATGCATCAAGTTCGGCGTCATTAAAGCTAGGCTTCCTTGACGAGCCGGAGTGTGTAGCCGTGTCTGGGGTCTCAGCCTGTAGTGCCAGAGCACTCTTCTTCCTCTTTTTCAAAGGTGGAGTGGAGCATGAGTGGCTTACGCCGCTCTGGTCAGTAGGGGCAGAAGCGCCAGTGGACTGGGTAATGGGAGTGTGCGAAGGCACAATGACCATAGGTCTTGGTGCAGGCATTGGCTGAAGTGTGATGTTGGCAGGGGCAACGTCGGTTTGGTGGACCTGGACCGACACTGTCCCGGCTGGGAGACTCAGAGCTGGGGTGGATAGAGCTGCAGCTGCCCCTGCAGCCTCCCCACCCTGCCTTCTTGGGGCAGCAGATGACATCGCTGCCCCAGATCCACGTGGCCTGGTGACACCAACTTGCACCACCACACGTGGCTTAGACTTGCTGACCTGGAAGTCAGCCTGGGAGTTATCCTGTGCCGGTTCAGGTGCCACACAACGGGCTGGTCCAACAGGGGCTGAGCTGGGATGGTGTCAGCTACGTTTCCCACAACCATGCGGGTGCATGGGTGTCCCTGATTGGTCCTCCACACATGGGGGTCAAAGGGCACCCTGCACATCCTGGCCACGTCCCCTACCGAGCCCACCATGCCCACCTTTTGGAGGTCAGCCACCTTTGCCTCCCTTACCGCTTGGTCGCCTCCCAACCATGGCACTGATGTTGTTGTGCATAAGGGAGTGGCAGTAAACGATTGTCCTGGGCAATTGGGGGTGAAAGGGGGAAGGGTACTAGATGGAATTCGTACCCTAGTGCTCTAGCAAGGCTGTCTGTGACCCCTGTGGGAAGATGACAGGTCACGCAACGCACAGGCACCCCGAAAACAAAAAATAACGTGCACGCAACCCCTCGTAGACCACGTGTGTGGAAAAATGAACCCGCACAACGCTGTGGCACCCAGGAACACAAGAATAAGCGTACGCGTGTTACACGCAGCCTACAATGACCTCTGAAGGGGTACGCGACACACGGGGCAAGCACAGTTAGTAAATACTTGCGCGACTCACCCTCTGCCTGGAAAAAGAATGTGAAAAAAAACGCGTGTGCGTGTTGGGAACACCCTCGCCAAAAGAAGAATTGTACGCTGTCTGAGTAGACAGGACAAAAGAGAAATGAACGCTGTTTGAGGAAGCAGGCCCAACAAAAAAAAATGAACGCTGTCAGAGGTAACAGGGAGTACGAACTTGAAAGTCTGTGAAGTAATCGCGTGTGAACCGACAAGAAGTACAGAATTCACCCACTCGCTCGCAACGAAAAGCACGTACAAGGAAATGGGGTCCTACACATAGCTTTTAAAGTGGCCCACATATACAACGTCACTTACGCGTGTACGTGCTAAGGCCCTTTCCTCCAATTACACGAACTGACACTCGGACGTGCAGTTTTTGGACGTGTACGATGAACATGCACCCGTGTAGATGGAAATGCCCGCCTGCGTCACGTCACAGACGCGTAGGCCCTTTCCTCGGATCACACGCATTCACACGCAGATGTGCAGTTTTTTCACGCGCCATAAGCCACTATGCTCACATCACGAGGGAAATGCCTGCGCGAGTCACGTCACAGACGCACTTACGTGCCAAGGGCATTTGGTCCAATGAAACCGCGTACGTGTGCTGACGCGCTTACGCGCTAAGAGCCTTTCCTCGAATTACACGCTGACGTGCAAGATTTTCACGTGCCAAATCACTCCGTATCAAGCTGGCCACGCAACAGCACATGGAAAACCACGCTCCCGCCCAGAAGGCTGAATTACTGCCCCCCACAGCCCCGAGCACGCTCCCACCTGCCATCTGCTGCTGCCTGCCTGCCTGCTGCCCACGTGCCCTGGTATTTGGTGCCTGCACATCGCCAGGGTTCCAGTTGCTGTGTCCACCCCTGCTGAAACAGAAGACTCCCGACTGGGATACCATCGCTCTACAGCCCAGCCCCAGGACCTGTTGCCCACCCACACCTGCCTCCATCTGAGACCACTGGCGACCCCCAGCCAGAGAGGCAGAGGGCCACCAGCTTCAGTGTGAAAGAAGTTGGCGTCCTGGTGGAGCATGTCCTGGGGCAGTATGATGCCCTCTTCGGAACATCACGCGCCAACAAGGAAGGACGGGAGAGGATCTGGGACAACGTAGTGGTTGCCATCAAAGCGGAGGGGTGGCAACCCATGACATCAAGCACGTCAAGAGGCGCTGGGAGGACTTCAGGTCCAGGACCCTCCACAAGGCCCAGCGCCTCACGGAGGGGGGCCGGGTCAGCATGAGTGACATCCAGATGAGGGTCTTGGAACACGTATGCGCTGCGCTCCACGCCCAGATCCTTCACAAGAAGACCTGTCTGGAGTTGAGCGGTAAGTGGACAAGCATTGTTGCAGTGTGCTGGTAGTCTGATAATTGCCTGTATGTGTGTCATGGGCCATGCATGGATGTGTGTGTGCAGGGACATCATGTTCATGCATGTGAGACCAGTAATGTGCGAACCACATGGTTGGTGCATGAGTTACAACGCAACATGGGGAGTTGTTTGCCAAATGCACACATGAAAGCATGCCAGTGTCTGTTCTTGCACATGGTGGGGATGTGAGGGATGGGTGCTGCTATCATGTACATGTATGGCGCACATTTGTGTGGGTCTGAGAAGTGTGTCTGTGACTTTGATACGCCATGGATTCATGACACATGTCTGTGATGATGTGTACATCACTCATGCAGTGCGGTCACCGTTGTATGCACTATGTCTATCCAATGTGTCTGTGGTGTACAAGACATGATGCATGACTCTCCGGTGATGTGTGTGCATGGGATCAGTGTGAGCCATGATGCATGTGAGTTTGAAGGCAACATTTTGATTAATAGAGGCCCTTGTACATGGATGCTGATGTTGATTGCAGGCGCCATGCCTGTTTATGCATGTGTGTTGCGTGCAGTCACCCATGTGTTGTGGAGGGACAGGATGGAGTAACGTTAGACACTTCCACTCATGCGTTATTGCTGCCTGTCTAGGCGAATATTGGACTGTACCCTGATGCTTGTGTTCTATGTCTCCCTCTACGCAGCGTCAAGTGAAGAAGAGGGCGGAGACAGCGCTGTGGAGCCAAACGGCGGAGATGCCTCCACTGGGCAGCGACGCAAGGCCCAGCCACCCTCCCAGGACTTGCCATCATCCGGGAGCGAGGGGACTGGTGCCGCGTCTGCCACTACGGCTGTGGCTGAAGGGCCGGGTGAGCCCCCACAGGGGCTTGCAATGGCAGAAGATGGTACGGAGACATTCAGGTTGGTGGTCTCCACAGAGGAGGAGGAGCCCACTACTGAGCCACACATGGGGCCTGGTAGGGGTAGCAGGGGTGGACACCACAACTGGAGACCAGCTGATGGAGGATGTGCAGGCATCATCGGACAGGGCACATGGACAGCAGCAGCAGGAGCATGCTCTATGTGGGAGCAATGATGGCTCGGGCCATCGACATCAGGGGGGCAGGCATCAGACAGAGGGCAGGGGAACCCTGGAATGGATGTGTCTTCTGTGAGGCTGCGGTTGGGGCAGCGTATAGGTGCGGAGCGGCGGCGGGCGGAAGAGGCGCGGCTCACCATGGTCAGGGCGGAGTTCTCCATGCGTCGGGCATTTAGGCGGGCAGAGTGCCTCGAGGCGACTCGCAGGGAGTTGGAACAGGCCATGAGTGCCTCCTTGCGAGACCTCGGGGCCAGGACAGAGGCCCGCCTCCTGCAAATAGACATGGAGTTCGATGATGCCCTGGCCGAAAACATCACTGAGTGAGCCGCAGGACTTGCCCGTCGCCATTGTAAATAGTTTATAGTGTTAGGTTTCCTTTTTTTTTATTTTGGGGCTTTTGGACAATGCCCCACACTTTTGTAAATAGTTTTTTTGTTAGGTAGGTTATTAGATAGGTTTCATTTGTTTCGTTGGGCTCATGGACCCTTGGAAATTTGATTGTACATAGTTGGACGTTGGATTAATTTTAACTTTTGATTTGATTTTGAACATGGATTAATGGATTTTTCTTTTGGACAATGGATTGTACATAATTGAACAATGGATTATTTTTAACATTTTCTTTTGATTTCACCATGGATCAATGGATTTTATTTTACGTTTCCTTTGGATTTGCGTTGGTGGAGGGAGAGTTTGGACGATTTTTCTTTTGGATTTCTTTGTATTGGTTATACTTTTCATTTCATCTTCTTTTGCACATGCTTTTCATTTCATGTTTGCTATTTTGTTATGCTTTGATTTTATTAATTTATTTTTGTACATAGTACATTTTCATATTTTAGTTCCATGTGTGGAATTTGCTCATTGGGTTAATGCATGTGAAAATGTGGGTTTACACAATCAATGCCAATGAGTGTGTGTGTGTGTGTATGACGGACATGTGTTGATGTACATAGTTGACTTTTGGTTTGTGTCTTGAGATGGGCATGTCAGTGTGGGTTGGATTGGGAAATCATTGCATCTCAGAAATGGGGTGGTGTGCTGTGGTATTTTGGTGTAGAAGTGGGCCATGATTGTGCATCTTTATTTCATGTAGGGGGGGACATGAGTGGGGGCCTGCTGGCAGGTGCCCCTCACTGATGGCGTGTGGGGGTGCAGGGGGACATGTGTGGGGGCCTGCTGGCAGGTACCCCTCACTGATGGGGGTGGGGGTGCAGGGGGACATGTGTGGGACATGAGTGGGGGTCTGCTGGCAGGTGCCCCTCACTGATGGGGGTGGGGGTGCAGGGGGACATGTGAGGGACATGTGTGGGGGCCTGCTGGCAGGTGCCCCTCACTGATGGGGGGTGGGGGTGCAGGGGGACATGTGTGGGACATGAGTGGGGGCCTGCTGGCAGGTACCCCTCACTGATGGGGGTGGGGGTGTAGGGGGACATGTTTAGGACATGAGTGGGGGCCTGCTGGCAGGTGCCCCTCACTGATGGGGGGTGGGGGTGCAGGGGGACATGTTTGGGACATGTGTTGGGGCCTGCTGGTAGGTGCCCCTCACTGATGGGGGTGGGGGTGCGGGGGGACATGTGTGGGACATGAGTGGGGGCCTGCTGGCAGGTGCCCCTCACTGATGGGGGTGGAGGGGGACATGTGAGGGACATGAGTGGGGACCTGCTGGCAGATGCCCCTCACTGATGGGGGTGGGGGTGCAGGGGGACATGTGTGGGACATGAGTGGGGGCCTGCTGGTGGGTGCCCCTCACTGATGGGGGCGGGGGTGCAGAGGGATATGAGTGGGGGCCTGCTGGCAGGTGTCCCTCACTGATGGGGGGTGGGGGTGCAGGGGGACATGTGTGGGACATGAGTGGGGGCCTGCTGGCAGGTGCCCCTCACTGATGGGGGGTAGGGGTTCAGGGGGACATGAGTTGGTGATCACTAGTGCAACGTGACATGTGGCCTGGCTGGAGGGCATGGCCATGGTGGACGGGCTGCCTGCAGGACATGTCCAGGGATGCAGGGTAGTCCCCTGTGGTGTGGGCTGCCTGCAGGGGCCATGGAGGGGGTAGAGGGGACACCTGGGAGGACCCACACTGCCAAATCACGTGTAGGACTCCCCGGGCACCACACTGGATACACGTAACCCGCTCTGACAGCAAATTCGCATGTGAAACCTCCCGCGAACCCCAGTAATACACATACCGTGCTCGCACAGGGCCAATCACGTGGGAAAGTTCCAGTGCACCCCAGTAATACACGTACCCCGCTCGCACAGGGCCAATCACGTGTGAAAGTTCCCAATCCAGACATAATTGTAATTCATTGTGGAGGGAACAGTTTAGGACATGTGTCTGGAATTTCTTTGCAATTTGCAATGAAAGAAGGACTTGGGAAGGTCATGGACATGTTTCCAAATTCTCAAGTAATTTTTTCACGGATTGCGCAGAGACAAATGTGGCTTTGTTCTTTTTCATTTGGTCCACAAATGGAGAAAGCAAGGCGCAATGTCAATAAGGCTGTTTGTGCCTTACTAAGAGATGTTGGCATGTCCTCTTTTCACAATGAAAATATTATGTTTCGTAGCACATACATTTTTGTGCATGCGCGTTGGTGTTCTACAGACACTGTTTGGGTCCTGAAACTAATTAAAAGTGCGTCACAAGTGAAACGAACAGTTACGAACATGCGTTTGTTCTTAGAACAGTTTCAACTCGCTTGCGAACAATACAGACAAGCATAGAATCCTCAGCACACCTCCATTTTGTTTATTTGCGAACATCCCGCGACACTTGATGTGTTCTTAGAACAGTTTGAACATGCCTACGAACAGCACAAACAGGTCTAGCGTCCTCAGGACACACTCATTACGGTTATTTACGAACATTTCAGGACACCGCGTGTATTCTTAGGACAGTTTCAGCTTGCCTTCAAACAATAAGGACAAGTATACCGTCCTTAGGACACCCCCATTTTGTTTATTTACGAACATTTCAGGATACTGCGTGTGTTCTTAGACCAGTTTAAACTCGCCTGCGATAAATACAGACAGGTCTAGCGTCCTCAGGACACCCCCATTTTGTTTATTGATGAAAATCTCAGGACATCGCATGTGGTAGTTTGATTGCAGACATCCCGAACACCAGCTGTGTTCTTAGAACAGCTTCAACTTGCATGCGAACAGTACGGACAGATATAGTGTCCTTAGGATGCCCCCATTGTCATTTCTTTATGGACATTCCGGACACGCGTGCTGTCCGCGGACACCTGAACTGCTTTTAAAAAAAAGACAAGAAATGAATTAGGACACAATATTTTACTTTTACTTTATTTTATATGGATGTTAAATTTATGACAGAGAAGGTGAGGCAGAAACTGAAACAAAAACAGGAGAATTGGGGGTTTCAATAGGATTTATGTGAGGTGAAGAAGGGATGAAGTCTCATCAAAACGTTTTGGTTCATGGAGAGTGTTTGGGGATAATTGACTGGGATATGGTGAGGGGGGACAGTTACATGTGGGACAATGGTATCTAGTTTTTTGTTTCAAGTGATCCTCCACAAATGTTGAAATTTGCAATGAGTAGGTCCAGTTTTTCTTCCATGTGCTGGAGAGTCTTATCCAATACTTCTTTTTCATTAGTATTTTCAATTTTTGTATGGTCTGTACAAAAAAAAAATGTATATGTTAAATGTATATAAAATAATATTTATTAATTGGTTTATATAGTGAAGTGTCTACCATTAGGTTCACTATCTTCAGACATTTCCTTACGTGGGAAATGCTCCTCTAGCCACTCCAGAGTACTAGACATTTCTGTGAGAAAAAATATATAATATCACTTTTTTTGTATCTAATACAGACAGTTTACAAATATATGAGTAAAATGCAGTACACTTACGAGTTTCTGGTAACGTGTGTTCTTACCGGTCTGTAGATCTGCTGTTGCTCTTAGTTGTGGAGTTTCTTTGAGGTAATCATGTTGGAAGACTATCTTTCTTTTGGTATATTCCATTTTAGAACATATTGTATTTAAATGAATGGTTAATGTGTTATATGTATGGGTTACACTTCTTATTTATTACTACATATAATGTCTATGTGTACTGGTTTGCGAATTTGTAAAATGTTCATATGTTATGATGTAACACTTAAACATACCCCCCAGACTTCTTGGGTAGTGGTGCTGTTGTCCGCATATGTCCGCAGACATTAGAAGAGTTCACAGACATCAAATTCAGTAGAGGGGGTTCAGTGTGTTCCATGTTACATGTACATAAAGTCATATTATTGTTAAGTTGCGCTACTAAAAACCTATGAAATTCAGTAAAAAAACGTTGTTAAAGGGACGTTATGGTTCCAAGTAAAACCAAAAACCCCCCTGAAATTCGCCAGTTATGGTAAGTTAAACAACCATAACTCATGCCACCACTGTGCACTGCTAAGATTAATACCCAGGACATCAAAGATGACATCACAAATGTCATTGATGGCATCACTGATGACATCACATGTGCATTCAATTTTCATAAAAACTGTGTGCAATGCATTCCTATTATAATGTTCACAAAAAAGTCTCAAGGATCATTTGCATAAATATCATGAGCTATTTAGTGCATTAATCAATACGTTGATATAAATACATTCTACTATAAATTCTATCAAGTATACTAGAAACATACGCATTGTGTGCAACATACATGATGGAAGTGTAATATACATAATTTTGCAATATTCAATACTGAAATGATAACGACTTTCTTATTACCGTTTTGCATACTGTTACACATGTAATAAGTGGCCATAAGAAGCAATGAAACAGGTGGTTTTTATCCCCGAAAGTCCACAAACACTGCAGATTTCCTGGGACAGTCCTGTGGTGTTCGCATTTCTGCATTACAGGGTTGGTGAAAAGCAGTTTGGCGCCACTCAATGAAACAGCATGTCATTTTGGAATTTGATTCTAGACCTAATTCCAAATGGTTTTGCAAAGATTTGCTGGATTCTGTCAAGAGGGGGACAAATTAGAGGGGAGTCCCACAATATGGTAAAGGCTTACATATGTGGTGCCATTTGACAAATCTACACAACAGTTGTCAAAACGATTTTGGATCTAGATATAAATGGTTCTGAAAAGTTTGGTGGGATTCTGTCAAGAGGGGGAAAATTAGAGGGGGGTCCCAAAATAGTGTGAGTAAATTGTGTAGAAATATGAATATATATAGGGAAAGTATAGTAATAAAAAAAAATCAGAAGTGCTGATAACCCTAATGATTATCTTAATGCAGAAGTGCTGATAACCCTAATGATTATCTTAATGCACAGAAACAATTGCTGTCTTTCAAGCCTATGTCTTCCCTTATGTATATGTTTCATAGGATATGATTGGACCCTAAGAGAATTACAGTGAAAAAAACTTGAGGAATAACTCTACTGTACCTTTTCAATTTTTATTTCCTGCCTCCTACTGGAGAAAACCATGTGCCCGAGATGTCAGTAAAAGAATAAAGGGGGAGCCAGACATGTGATGTCAGTGATGTCATCAATGACATTTGTGATGTCATCTTTGATGTCCTGGGTGTTAGTCTTAGCAGTGCACAGTGGTCGCGCGAGTTATGGTTGCTTAGCTTACCATAACTTGCGAATTTCAGGGGATTTTCGGTTTTACTTTGAACCATAACGTCCCTTTAACAAAGTTTTTTTTACTGAATATACATATACATACTGTGAATTTGATGTAGGTTTACTAGGATTCCCTTACTTTATATACATGTAACATAGAACATGATAAACCCCCAGCTAGTTATTTTGATATAAAGTTGCTGCTTGTTAGAGTATAAAATCATCCAAAATTAAACTTACATTACATTCACCACTTTTTGAATACATAACCTTATCATATCTTACATTATAACAAACCTCCTTCATTCAATTCCTTTCGGAATGGTCCCTTTCTCTCAAAGTCAAAAACAATTGAACCTTATACTGTGTGTCCAACGCGTGGGCTTCCTGAGCTCGCAAACAAAAATTCAAAGCTGGTGACCTTCAATCAGAATCAAAATACATTCTTAATTTGCAACAACTTGCCTCACCGCATCCGTGAGAACTGTAATTCTCATGCACGTGCAGGGTGGTCTTTGCATCAGGCAGTGGTGCGAACTATCTGAAAGTGCTCATAAGTCTATTGATTATCTTTATGCACAAAAAGGATTGTTGTCTTTCAAGCTTGTGTCTTCCCGTATGTATATGTTTCATATGATGTGACTGGACTCTAAGGGAATTACTGTAAGAACCTACTTGAAGGATACGTCTACAAATAAAATAACATTTTTAGTTTCTGACTGTTACTGAAGAAAACCATGTGGCCTAGATATGTCAGCAAAAGAAAAAAGAGTGAGCCAGACATGTGATGTCATCAGTGATGTCATCAATGACATTTGTGATGTCATCTTTGA
This sequence comes from Ambystoma mexicanum, assembly GCF_040938575.1. Classification (NCBI taxonomy): domain Eukaryota; kingdom Metazoa; phylum Chordata; class Amphibia; order Caudata; family Ambystomatidae; genus Ambystoma; species Ambystoma mexicanum. Next base: position 656,340,955 of record NC_090932.1, on the reverse strand, counting down.
TGTCCTGGGTGTTAGTCTTAGCAGTGCACGGTGGTGGCGTAAGTTATGGTTGCTTAGCTTACCATAACTGGCGAATTTCAAGGGTTTTTCGGTTTTACTTGGAACCATAACGTCCCTTTGACAAAGTTTTTTCACTGAATTTCATAGGTTTTTAGTAGCGCAACTTAACCATAACGTCCCTTTAACAAAGTTTTTTCACTGAATTTCATAGGTTTTTAGTAGCGCAACTTAACCATAACGTCCCTTTAACAAAGTTTTTTCATTGAATTTCATAGGTTTTTATTAGTGCAACTTAACCACAACGTCCCTGTAACATTGTTTTTAACTAAATTCTAAAGGTTTTTATTAGTGCAACGTCACCATAACATCCTTTTCAATAGATGAAGACCACTAACATCTTATGTCCTCAAAGTGGGAACGCCGGGTGATAAAAAAAACAAAAAGATGTTACTTCCTACGCAGGCGTCCCGGTGTAGGAAGGAAAATCTTTTACCAAGATGGCCACCATGGAAAGGGAAGGCGGGGTGTATAAAGAACACAACAGGGCATGAGCAGGGGTGGGGGGGAACAGGGGAGACACATGGGCATGAGCGGGGGGTGAGAGGGAACAGGGTGCAAACGGGGCATGAGCAGGGGGTGGATGGGAAAGGAAGGAAACACGGGGCATGAGCAGTGGTGGGGGGAACACGAGAGAGACACGGGGCATGAGCAGCAGGTGGGGAGGAACATGAGGGAGACACGCGGTATGAGCGGGGGGTGGGGAGGAACACGAGGGAGACATGGGCATGAGTGGGGGGGTACAGGGCACACACGGGACATGAGCAGGGGTGGGGGGGAAAGGAGAGAAACAAGGGGCATGAGCAGGGGGTGGGGGACACGAGGGAGACACGGGGCATGAGCAGGGGTGGGGGGTAACACGAGGGAAACATGGGCATGAGCAGGGGTGGGAGGAACACGAGGGAGACACGGGCATGAGCAGGGGGTGGGGCCAACAGGAGAGAGACACGGGGCATGAGCGGGGGGTGGGGAGAACAGGAGACAGACACGGGGCATGAGCGGGGGGGTGGGGAGAACAGGAGACAGACACGGGGCATGAGTGGGGTATGGGGGGAACAGGAGACAGATACGGGGCATAAGTAGGGGTGGGGAGAAGAGGAGACAGACACCGGGCATGAGTGGGGGGCAACAGGAGACAGACACGGGGTATGAGCTGGGGTGTGGGGGGCAACAGGAGACATGGGGCATGAGCGCGGAGTGGGGGTTACAGGAGACAGACACGGGGCATGGGTGGGGGCAACAGGAGACAGACACGGGACATGAGCGGAGGGTGAGGGGAACAGGAGACAGACACGGGGCATGAGCGGGGGGTGGGGGGAACAGAAGACAGACACGGGGCATGAGCCGGGGAGTGGGGGCAACAGGAGAGAGACACGGGGCATGAGCAGGGGGCGGGGGGGTACAGGAGAGAGACACAGGGCATGAGCGGGGGGTGGGGAGAACAGGAGAGAGACACGGGGCATGAGCGGGGGGGTGGGGAGAACAGGGGACAGACACGGGGCATGAGCGGGGGATGGGGGAACAGGAGACAGATACGAGGCATAAGCGGGTGTGGGGAGAACAGGAGACAGACACGGGGCATGAGCGGGGGATGGGGGGAACAGTAGACAGACACGGGGCATGAGTGGGGCGGTGGGAGGCAACAGGAGACAGACACGGGCATGAGCGTGGGGGTGGGGGGCAACAGGAGAGAGACACGGGGCATGAGCGCGGAGTGGGGGGTACAGGAGACAGACACGGGGCATGGGTGGGGGCAACAGGAGACAGACACGGGGCATGAGCGGGGGGTGGGGGGAACAGGAGACAGACACGGGGCATGAGCGGGGGGTGGGGGAACAGAAGACAGACAAGGGACATGAGCGGGTGGGGGGAACAGGAGACAGATACGGGGCATGAGCGGGGGGCAACAGGAGACAGACACGGGGCATGAGCGGGGGGTGGGGAGGTACAGGAGACAGACGCGGGGCATGAGCAGGGGGTGGGGGGGTACAGGAGACAGATACGGGGCATGAGCAGGGGGTGGGGGGCAACAGGAGAGAGACACGGGGCATGAGCGCGGAGTGGGGGGTACAGGAGACAGACACGGGGCATGGGTGGGGGCAACAGGAGACAGACAAGGGGCATGAGCGGGGGTGGGGGGAACAGGAGAGAGACACGGGGCATGAGCGCGGAGTGGGGGGTACAGGAGACAGACACGGGGCATGGGTGGGGGCAACAGGAGACAGACACGGGGCATGAGCGGGGGGTGGGGGGAACAGGAGACAGACACGGGGCATGAGCGGGGGGTGGGGGGAACAGAAGACAGACAAGGGACATGAGCGGGTGGGGGGAACAGGAGACAGACACGGGGCATGAGCGGGGGGCAACAGGAGACAGACACGGGGCATGAGCGGGGGTGGGGAGGTACAGGAGACAGACGCGGGGCATGAGCGGGGGGTGGGGGGGTAAAGGAGACAGACACGGGGCATGAGCGGGGGGTGGGGGGCAACAGGAGAGAGACACGGGGCATGAGCAGGGGGTGGGGGGAACAGGAGACAGACAAGGGGTATGAATGAGCGGGGGGTGGGGGGAACAACAGAGACAGACACGGGGCATGAGCGGGGGTTGGGGGAACAGGAGACAGACATGGGGCATGAGTGCGGGGGTGGGGTGCAACAGGAGACAGACACGGGGCATGAGCGTGGGGGTGGGGGGCAACAGGAGAGAGACACGGGGCATGAGCGCAGAGTGGGGGGTACAGGAGACAGACACGGGCATGGGTGGGAGCAACAGGAGACAGACACGGGGCATGAGCGGGGGGTGGGGGGAACAGGAGACAGACACGGGGCATGAGCGGGGGGTGGGGGGAACAGAAGACAGACACGGGGGAGTGGGGGGCAACAGGAGAGAGACACGGGGCATGAGCGGGGGGTTGGGGGGGTACAGGAGACAGACACGGGGCATGAGTGCGGGGGTGGGGTGCAACAGGAGACAGACATGGGGCATGAGCGGGGGGGTGGGGGGCAACAGGAGAGAGACATGGGACATGAGCGGGTGGGGGGAACAGGAGACAGACACGGGGCATGAGCGGGGGGGCAACAGGAGACAGACACGGGGCATGAGCGGGGGATGGGGGAACAGGAGACAGACATGGGGCATGAGTGCGGGGGTGGGGTGCAACAGGAGACAGACACGGGGCATGAGCGTGGGGGTGGGGGGCAACAGGAGAGAGACATGGGGCATGAGCGGGTGGGGGGAACAGGAGGCAGACACGGGGCATGAGCGGGGGGGCAACAGGAGACAGACACGGGGCATGAGCGGGGGGTGGAGGGGTACAGGAGACAAATGTGGGGTATGAGCAGGGGGGTGGGGGAACAGAAGACAGACACGGGGCATGAGTGGGGAGTGGGGGGCAACAGGAGAGAGACACAGGGCATGAGCGGGGGGCGGGGGGTACAGGAGACAGACACGGGGCATGAGCGGGGGGTGGGGCCAACAGGAGAGAGACACGGGGCATGGGGTGTTGGGAGAACAGAAGACAGACACGGTACAAGAGCGGGGGGGTGGGGAGAACAGGAGACAGAGATGGGGCATGAGTGGGGGATGGGGGAACAGGAGACAGATATGGGGCATAAGCGGCGGTGGGGCGAACAGGAGACAGACACGGGGCATGAGCGGGGGATGGGGGAACAGGAGACAGACACGGGGCATGAGTGGGGGGTGGGGGGCAACAGGAGACAGACACGGGGCGTGAGCGGGGGGTGGGGGGAAACAGGAGAGAGACACGGGGCATGAGCACAGAGTGGGGGGGTACAGGAGACAGACACGGGGCATGAGCAGGGGGTGCAGGGAACAGGAGACAGACACGGGGCATTAGCGGGGGGTGGGGGGAACAGAAGACAGACACGTGGGAGTGGGGGGCAACAGGAGAGAGACATGCGGCATGAGCAGGGGGTGGGGGGTACAGGAGACAGACACGGGGCATGAGCGGGTGGTGGGGGGCAACAGGAGAGAGACATGGGACATGAGCGGGTGGGGGAACAGGAGACAGACACAGGGCATGAGCGGGGGGGCAACAGGAGACAGACACGGGGCATGAGCTGTGGTTGGGGGGGTACAGGAGACAGACACGGGGCATGGGTGGGGGCAACAGGAGACAGACACGGGGCATGAGCAGGGGGTGGGGGGAACAGGAGACAGACACGGGGCATGAGCGGGGGGAACAGAAGACAGACACAGGGGAGTGGGGGCAACAGGAGAGAGACACAGGGCAAGAGCGGCGGGGTTGGGGGGTACAGGAGACAGACATGGGGCATGAGCGGGGGTGGGGGGCAACAGGAGAGAGACATGGGACATGAGCGGGTAGGGATAACAGGAGACAGACACGGGGCATGAGCGGGGGGGCAACAGGAGACAGACACGGGGCATGAGCGGGGGTTGGGGGGCAACAGGAGACAGACACGGGGCATGAGCAGGGGGTGGGGGGCAACAGGAGACAGACACGGGGCATGAGCGGGGGTGGGGAGAAAAGGAGACAGACACGGGGCATGAGCAGGGGATGGGGGAACAGGAGACAGACATGGGGCATGAGTGGGGGGTGGGGGGCAACATGAGACAGACACGGGGCATGAGTGGGGAGGTGGGGGGCAACAGGAGAGAGACACGGGGCATGAGCGCGGAGTGGGGGGGTACAGGAGACAGACACGGGGCATGGGTGGGGGCAACAGGAGACAGACACGGGGCATGAGCGGGGGGTGGGGGGAACAGGAGACAGACACGGGGCATGAGCGGGGGTGGGGGGAACAGAAGACAGACACGGGGGAGTGGAGGGCAACAGGAGAGACACACGGGGCATGAGCGGGCTAGTGGGGGGGTACAGGAGACCAACACGGGGCATGAGCAGGAGGTGGGGGGCAACAGGAGAGAGACATGGGACATGAGCGGGTGGGGGGAACACGAGACAGAAACGGGGCATGAGCAGGGGGGCAACAGGAGACAGACACGGGGCATGAGCGGGGGGTGGGGGGGTACAGGAGACAGACGCGGGGCATGAGCGGGGGGTGGGGGGGTACAGGAGACAGACACAGGGCATGAGCGGGGGGTGAGGGGCAACAGGAGAGAGACACGGGGCATGAGCAGACGGTGGGAGGAACAGGAGACAGACACGGGGCATGAGCGGGGGGTGGAGGGAACAACAGAGACAGACACGGGGCATGAGCGGGGGTTGGGGGGCAACAGGAGACAGACACGGGGCATGAGCGGGGGGCAACAGGAGACAGACACGGGGCATGAGCAGGGGCCAACAGGAGACAGACACGGGGCATGAGCGAGGGGTGGGGGGCAACAGGAGACAGACATGGGGCATGAGCGGGGGGTTGGCGGGAACAGGAGACATACACGGAGCATGAGCGGGGGTGGAGAGAACAGGAGACAGACACGGGGCATGAGCTGGGGGTGGGGGGCAACAGGACACAGACACGGGGCATGAGCGGGGATGGTGGGGGGCAACAGGAGAGACACGGGGCATGAGCGGGGAGAGGGGGGGAACAGGAGACAGTCACGGGGCATGAGCGAGGGGTGGGGGGAACAGGAGACAGACGCGGGGCATGAGCGGGGGCTGGGGGAACAGGAGACAGCCATGGGGCATGAGCGGGGGTGGGGGGCAACAGGAGAGAGACACGGGGCATGAGCGGGGGGTGGGGGGAACAGGAGACAGACACGGGGCATGAGCAGGGGTGGGGGGAACAGCAGAGACCGACACAGGGCATGAGCGGGGTTTGGGGGGCAACAGGAGACAGACACGGGGCATGAGCGGGGGTGGGGGGCAACAGAAGACAGACACGGGGCATGAGCGGGGGGTGGGGGGCAACAGGAGACAGACACGGGGCATGAGCGGGGGTGGGGGGCAACAGGAGACAGACATGAGGCATGAGCGGGGGGTGGGGGAACAGGAGACAGACACGGAGCATGAGCGGGGTGGGGAGAACAGGAGACATACACGGGGCATGAGCGGGGGGTGGGGGGGTACAGGAGACAGACACGGGGCATGAGCGGGGGTGTGGGGGGCAAAAGGAGAGAGACACGGGGCATGAGCGGGGGTGGGGGGAACAGGAGACAGACACGGGGCATGAGCGGGGGGTGGGGAGATCAACAGAGACAGACACGGGGCATGAGCGGGGGTTGGGGGGCAACAGGAGACAGACACGGGGCATGAGCGGTGGGTGGGGGGCAACAGGAGACAGACACGGGGCATGAGCGGGGGTGGGGAGAACAGGAGACAGACACGGGGCATGAGCGGGGGATGGTGGGAACAGGAGACAGACATGGGGCATGAGTGGAGGGTGGGGGGCAACATGAGACAGACACGGGGCATGAGTGGGGAGGTGGGGGCAACAGGAGAGAGACACGGGGCATGAGCGCGGAGTGGGGGGGTACAGGAGACAGACACGGGGCATGGGTGGGGGCAACAGGAGACAGACACGGGGCATGAGCGGGGGGTGGGGGGAACAGGAGACAGACACGGGGCATGAGCGGGGGGTGGGGGGAACAGAAGACAGACACGGGGGAGTGGGGGGCAACAGGAGAGACACACGGGGCATGAGCGGGGTAATGGGGGGTGTTAGGCGGAAACCTGTGCAGTTCCCTCTGGGACCACTGCAAAAGATTTAGGACTACAGGTGTTTGGCGGTGAACCCACTTGGTAGCAGTCTGTACCACACAGATTCACTTGGTAGCTGTGGCTGAGCAGTCATACTTCCCTCAAGAAGAGTTGAGCAGTATGTGGAGTATACAAAATAGGGCAATTCTTCACAGCAAGACAAGCAAACACGCAACGAGGCTTAGTGTAAAGATATTAAGGTATTTATTTATAACGAAACATCTATCAAAAACACTAGGGCACTTTCACGGCAAACAAATCAAACACAATTACTCTACGAAGAAGAAACGATCAATCCCCCTAGCAATATTTCGACAAGTCTAGGTTTTACCGGCACCACTTATTTACAGACAGAGGTGTATACCTCAACCTAGATGGCACTCTAATATTAGTTAGGACGGGCGAGAAAAAGATAGGCGGTTACGAAATCAACACAGTTCAATACTTCACGGATAAAATGCAAGGCAGGAAGGCAAGAATCACAATAGATCGTAAAGTTCAGGGGCCAGGCCCACTCGGAGAGAGGCAAGATGCATTCAAGTCCTTGTAGCAAATTGTTATCGGCAGATTGAACCAGTTCAGAACAATACATGAGAAAAGCTTGGAGGCGACCCAACGGAAAGGAGAGGATTAAGACACCTCACTCGAACCAATCGAAAGGGAAGCCAGGCGGACACGGTACCTTGTTGTGGAGGGCAGCTCCGGCGGGGGCAGTTGTTCCTGGTGGTGGATGCATGTCAGGTCTTTGCCAAGAGTAGAGATGATCTCGTCGTCGCACCACCAGGGAAGAGACCAGCCATGGAGTGCTCCGTCACAAGGCACCACCTTTTGGTCGTGGTACAGGGGTAGTGGCTATCCGGTTGCCGAGGTGCTCTGCACGGGCAATTCGACCACTGCGTCCTGAGGCGAATAAAAAGCAAAGGGGACTGGTTGTTCCCACCAGTCAGGGGAAGAGACTCCTGAGGGGCATGAGCGGGGGGTGGAGGGGAACACGAGACAGACACGGAGCATGAGCGGGGTGGGGGGTAGGGAGAGAGACACACGAGGCATGAGCGGGGGGAAGGGGAGAGAGACACGGGGCATGAGCGGGGGTGGAGGGGAGGGAGAGAGACACACGGGGCATAAGCAGGGGTGGGGGGGAGGGAGAGAGACACACGGGGCATGAGAGGGGGGTGCGCGGGAGGGGGATAGACACACAGGGCATGAGCGGGGGGTGGGCGGGAGGGGGAGAGACACACGGGGCATGAGTGGGGGGTTGGGGGAAGGGGAGAGAGACACACGGGGCATGAGTGGGGGGTGGGCAGGAGGGGTAGAGAGACACACAGGGCATGACCGGGGGTGGGGGGGAGGGAGAGAGACACACGGGACATGAGCGGGGGTAGGCGGCGGGTGGGGAGAGACACAAGGGACATGAGCGGGGGGTGGGCGGCGGGTGGGGAGAGACACACAGACATAAGCGGGCGGTGGGCGGCAGGTGGGGAGAGACACACAGACATGAGCGGGGGTGGGCGGCGGGTTGGGAGAGACACATGGACATGAGCGGGGGGTGGGCGGCGGGTGGGGAAAGACACACGGACATGAGCGGGGTTGGGCGGCGGGTGGGGAGAGACCCACGGACATGAGCGGGGGGTGGGCAGTGGGTGGGGAGAGACACATGGACATGAGCGGGGGGTGGGCGGCGGGTGGGGAGAGACACACGGACATGAGCGGGGGGCGAGAGACACACGGGGGGTCGGAGAGACACATGGGACATGAGCAGGGGGTGGGCGGATGGGAGAGACGAGCGGGGCACAAGCGGGGCATGAGCGGGGCATGAGCGGGGTGTGGGCGGGAGGGAGAATGACACACGGACATGAGCGGGGTGGGCGGGAGGGAGAAAGACACACGGACATGAGCGGGGGGTGGGCGGGAGGGAGAAAGACACACTGACATGAGCGGGGGTTGGGCGGGAGGGATAAAGACACACGGACATGAGCGGGGGTGGGTGGGAGGGAGAATGACACATGGGGCATGAGCGGGGGTGGGAGGGAGGGAGAGAGACACACGGGGCATGAGCGGGGGGTGGGCGGGAAGGGGAGAGACACACGGGCCATGAGCGGGGGTGGGGAAAGGGAGAGAGACAAACGGGGCATGAGCGGGGGTTGGGGGGAAGGGGAGAGAGACACATGGGGCATGAGAGGGGGGTGGGCGGGAGGGGGAGAGACACACGGGGCATGAGCGGGGGGTGGGCGGGTGGGGAAAGACACATGGGGCATGAGTGGGGGTGGGAGGGAGGGGGAGAGACACACGGAGCATGAGCGGGGGTGGGGAGAGGGAGAGAGACAAACGGGACATGAGCGGGGGGTGGGGGGAAGGGGAGAGAGACACGGAGCATGAGCGGGGGTGGGGAGAACAGGAGACAGACACGGGGCATGAGCGGGGGGTCGGGGGCAATGTAGTGTGAGTACAATGTAAACAAATATGACCATATACAGGGAAAGTACAGCCATAAAAAAAACAACAGAACTATCAGAAAGTGCTCATAAGTCTAGTGATTATCTTTATGCACAAAAAGGATTGCTGTCTTTCAAGCTTGTGTTTTCCCATATGTATATGTTTCATATGATGTGACTGTACTCTAAGGGAATTACTGTAAGATCCTACTAGAAGGATATGTCTACAAATAAAATAAAATTCTTAGTTTCTGACTGTTACTGAAGAAAACCATGTGGCCTAGATATGTCAGCAAAAGAAAAAATAGTGAGCCAGACATGTGATGTCATCAGTGATGTCACCAATGACATTTGTGATGTCATCTTTGATGTCCTGGGTGTTAGTCTTAGCAGTGCACTGTGGTGGCGTGAGTTATGGTTGCTTAGCTTACCATAACTGGCGAATTTCAAGGGTTTTTCGGTTTTACTTGGAACCAAAACGTCCCTTTAACAAAGTTTTTTCACTGAATTTCATAGGTTTTTAGTAGCGCAACTTAACCATAACGTCCCTTTAACAAAGTTTTTTTCACTGAATTTCATAGGTTTTTAGTAGCGCAACTTAACCATAACATCCCTTTAACAAAGTTTATTCACTGAATTTCATAGTTTTTTAGTAGCACAACTTAACAATAATGACTTTGACTTTATATACATGTCATATGGAACTGACTAGATCTCTTCTTATGAACTTGATGTCCGCGAACTTATTTAATGTTCGCGGACATGTTCGGAGAACAGTACCACTACCTAAAAACTGTGGGGGGGGGGTGGTGGGGTTGGGGTATGTTTGATTGTTATATCATAATATAGGAACATTTAACAAATTCAAAAAGCAGCACACAAACACATTATATATAGTAATACATAAGAAATGTAACCCATATATGTAACACACTAACCATTCATTTAAATACAATATGTTCTGAAATGGAATATACCACAAGAAGATAAATTGGCTTCCAACATAATTACCTCACAGACACAACAGAACTGGGAACACGACCAGACCCACTGAATACATGGGACTTATCTTACCAGAAATAGTAAGTGTACTTCATTTTACTCATATATTTATAAACTTTCTGTATTAGATTAAAAAATATATTATCTTTTTTTTTTTCTCACAGAAATGTCTAGTACTCTGGAATGGCTAGAGGACAATTTCCCACATGAAGAAATGTCACAAGATAGTGAAACTAATGGTAAACACTTTATAATATAAACCATTTATTTATTATTTTTTATATACATTTAACATATATATTATATTTTTGTACAGAGCATACCAAAATAGAAAAAACTTCAGAAAACCCTGTTATGGATAACAGTCTTCACAATATAGAAGAAAAAAATGGATGTATTGTTGGCTAATTTTAATAATTTAAAAACTTTTGTAGAAAATCATTTCAAACCAAAAACCTCGTACCATTGCCCCATATGTACTTGTCCCTCCTCACCATATCCCAGTCAATTATCCCCAAACCCTCTCCATAATCCAAAACGTTTTGATGAGATTTCCATCCCTTCTTCACCTAATACCAATCATGTTGAAACCCCAAATTCTCCTGTTTTTGTTTCTGTTTCTGCCTCACCTTCTCTGTCATAAATTATGAATATATGTTAAATAAAGTTTAATTTTTATATTGTATTGTGAATAGTTTCCGTTTTTTTTAAAAAAAACAATAAAAGTGTCCGCGGACAGTGCGAGTGTTCTGAAATGTTCGTACATAAACGAAAATGGAGGTGTCCTGAAGAACACCACACCTGTTCGTACTGTTCGCTAGCGAGTTGAAACTGTTCTAAGAACACACGTGGTGTCCTGAAATGTTCGTAAAGAAACAAAAATTAAAGTGTTCTAAAGAACACTATATCTGTCCGTAATGTTCGCTATCAACTTAAAACTGTCCTAAGAACACAATTGGTGTCCTGAAATGTTCGTAAATAAACAAAAATGATGTGTCCTGAACAACAGTACAACTGTTCGTAGTGTTCGCTAGCAACATGAAACTGTACTAAGAACACACGAGGTGTCCTGAATTGTTCGTAAACAAACAAAAATTAAAGTGTCCTAAAGAACACTATACTTGTCCGGTACTGTTCGCTAGCATGTTCAAACTGTTCTAAGAACGCTATTGGTGTCCTGAAATGTTCGTACGTAAACGAAAATGGAGGTGTCCTGAAGAACACTATACCTGTTCGTAGTGTTCGCTACCCAATTGAAACTGTTCTAAGAACACAATTGGTGTCCTGAAATGTTCGTACATAAACTAAATTACACGTGTCCTGAAGAACACTATATCTGTCCTTACTGTTCGCTACCAAGTTTAAACTGTTCTAAGAACACACGCGGTGTCCTGAAATGTTCGTTTCACGTGTGACGCACTTTTAATTACTTCAGAACCCGAACAGTGTCCGTAGGACATCAATGCGCATGCGCTAACCAATCTCCGTGCACTTGGTGTCCTGCGGATAGGCGCCCTTCGCGGACTAGTTCGCGAATGCATCATATGACCGCGCCCACGCTCATCGTCTGTCCTAAATTGCGGACAGTGTTCGTGTCCCCGAACAATTTAAAAGTACATTTTCAGTTAATCCATAATATTTTTCAATAAAATCTCACCATGGCACAAGTCCCACATAGCAATCTTGAGTTTCTATATACCTTTTGAAACTTTCCGATCCTTTTTTTGTGTTCGATCTGTCCGCGGACAGTGCGCATGTCCGCGAACCGCGCACAAGCACCCCTATAAAAGACCACGCCCAAGAGCTTATTCCCATTGTGTTTCTGGCTATTCTTCAGAACACAGTGATTTTTGCTGCCACCTGCAGACTACACCATCATCAAGATGGCATCCTTGGCTGCTGAACTGCCACTTGGTGCTGCACCTGCTTCAGCACCACCCCCACCCCCTCCACCACCACCACCTCCCCAAGGGCCTGAAGAGGGGAACAGGAGTGAGGATGCGGAGGAGGAAGAAGAGGATGATGAGAATGAGGTAGAGGAAAACCCTACTACCCGCACTAGGCGTGAGTCTTGGGTGTGGCGGTTATTTACTATTCATGGTAATGTTCCTAAGGCTCGTGCGAACCGTGTTACCTGCAATGAGTGCAAAATGATACTCAGTCGTGGGAAGCACGGTAAGTACAGCTTTGGGACCACTACTATGAAGCGACGCCTGAGGTCATTTCACTCTGGGGCTATTCGCAGGGTTGTACCTTGCAAAGAACGTAGCAGGTTGATTTCCTCTACTTCATCCTCTGTTTCTGATCCTGTCACCACAAGGACCAACTCTGTGGGACAGCGTCTTCCTCAAGCTGCCTCACAGGCCATACAGAATGCTGATGACCCTTACCTTTCGAGGGTCACAGTTGTATGTATGTACTGTGACACAGTACTCTGCAGGGGGGAGCGACTTCAGAGTGCTTTTGAGACTATCGTCTCAGAGCACGAGAAGACCTGCTCACTACCCAAATAAAACCCACTCTACATCTTCCTCTCTCAGCTCGCCCATTCTTATCCCTGTGGTTGGTGTCCCCCCCTTTAGCCTCCTTTACCCTCCACTCCTAGTGTGTTGTGTCTGAAAAACCAAAAAAAATACAAAATTACAAAAATCAAAAAAAATAAGGCTCTTTTCAGAGCCGCCTTTCCCAGTTAAAAAATAGAAGTGAAAATAAATGAAGCAGGGCTCTTTGTATTTTTTAGAAGTCCGCGGACAGTTCGCGAATATTAAAAAAATTGGGTTGCTACTCCATCACAAACATTGTACTTTTCTCTGGAAAGAAGTGGTGGCTCTGAAAAGAGCCTTTGGGTGGTGTTTGTAAGTCAAAAATTGTAAATGCTTAACATCTACTTCAAAATCGTTGTTGTAATTCCAAAAAAGGTCGCAATGCATTTTGTACATTTCTCAGAAAAATCTGATTGCCAGCATAAGTAAGATGGACTCCATCTCTGCGAAAAATGTATGTACTACAAAACATAATATTTTCATTGTGAAAAGAAGACATGCCAAAATCTCTTCGAAAGGCACAAACAGCCTTATTAACATTGCGCCTTGCTTTTTCCATTTGTGGACCAAATGAAGAAGAACGAAGCCACATTTGTCTCTGCGTAATACGTGAAAATATCACTTGAGAATTAGGAAACATGTCGATAACCTTCCTAAGTCCTTCTTTCATAGCAAATTGCAAAAAAATTCCAGTCACATGTCCTAAACTGTTCCCTCCACAATGAATTACAATTATGTCTGGATGTTGCTCTGTCTCCAAAGTAGCACAGAGAGGTAGCAAGTCCAACCACTTCATTCCACGTACTCCATGCCAGTGTACTTCCACATGTGGGAATCAAGATCTACAGCTACTCCACAGCTTTCTGCATGCACCTTCAACCAATGTATCCACGAATCTCCTAAAATCCAAACAATCTGTTTTCTGAAACACATAGCCATAGCTATCTTTTGTTCTCTCAGCAAAAAGAGTATCTGAGAAAATCTCTCCTGGCACAACACACCCACCAAACTTTCCTGACCAATCCCTTTCAGTGCTTATTCTCATTTGCATGACTTCTGAACCCAAAAATCCCCGGATGTAACTCCCGATGTCTGCGAACTACCGCCATGTCCGCGGACATATCGTAACATGAACAGCCCTTCTACCATTTCCACTACACTCTCTCTGCCATTCCCTCATTGGATGTACCTCAAAAATCACATGACCATGCACCAATCACATTCAAGACCTCTACATCTAACTGCATCATCATAGATTAGCACTGCAAATGTACTCTGAATCTCTCTGAGTACAAGTGTCATATATTTGGCAAGCACCATCTACCAGAAATACTGTACAAGTCTTCAAGATTTCTACTTGCAGCTCCATGCATATCCATATGCATGAACACAAACTTCAGGTATGCATATTTTCTGTATAGTAGATGAACACATTTTCAAACGGACTTTTACTTTGTAAAATCTGTAAAATGAATTTACTGTACTTTTTTCAATTTCCTAAAATCAGCTATCACTTATAAATCTTTACTATTTACTTTCTTTATACACACACACTCAAATCATGTTAAACTAACATTTTTTAAATGGAATATATAGACTACATATATTCAAACAAAATTGCATGCAAACACAATCTATGTTTAAACCTTTATAAAAATACTTATACAATTTCATATTTTTTGTTTTTATTTATTTATTTACTTAATTACTTTAAATTAGACATGACATTGAGGCGCTATTACCAAGAACAGTTTACTTACAGAAATAATGGTATTCACTAATATATTATAAATTTCACAAGACATAGTAAAGATATATTTTTTTTGCTACAGTTAGTCATTAAATACAATTTGTTCATTAAGAACATATCATATGTACTGTTGGGTATTTTGTGGCTATTTGGGGCTTTGCGGTATTTTCTTACTGCCAAAATACCTTTAGCAATAATCACTCTCTGTATTCATATTGGGTCACACATAACAATAATACATTGCATTATTTCAGAATTCAGACCTATTTAGATGATGTGCGCGATAATTTGCGTGGTTGGTTGGTATAGTGGTTGGTTTATTTGTGGCCCCAAAATCCAACATCCCTTGTTTTTTATCTAGATTGTTCTTGATCACTAGAGAGACCTCAGGCCTACATTTTAGGGATACCACATTTTCAGTGTTAGTGTTATGTGCCACCATGGGCTATTGTGGTATTTTTGTGGTAATTTCCACTACCTTATATACGGTATGGAACTATGTCCAGAGAGTCTCTCTTCCCGTTGGCTCATGTACCTCCAACAGGCTATGCTACAGTCACTCACAACTGTCCATACTGAATAGAATCATGCACACATCTTTTTTAAAATGACAATTGCACTGTTTAAAAATCTACCCACGTTTAAACCTTTTCCATGCAAAATGAAAGAGAGAAATAATACACACTAGCTATCTGTTTTCAAATATTTTTGTATTATAGAAATTTCTTTTAAACACAGTTTAACTTTTTTTTACAGAAATAAATGAAATGGTACAACATTATTTGTGATAAAATGAACAGAGAGCTGCGAGAATATATTCAATTGGTAACATTAAATATGCTGATAAGGGACTGGGACTCCCTCGAATACACTGACTGAACAGTTTCGCACACTTTCGCACAGCTCCCACACGCTTCTGTAATTACCTTATCTGTTCAGCATGAGTTTTCTCCGGCTATTCTCTTTCTGAATTTGGCTCCCTTGAAGATTAACCCCAGTGAAAACAAGCGTCTGCCGTTCTCAAACCAGGGTTACTGCCTGGAACTCTCAGCTTTTGCAGCAGGAATGCCTCAGCCAGGAAACAGGTCCTTCTCCCAGCTCTGCAAGATCTCGATTGTTCTCCCCCTCTCCTCAAGCTTCCCCAGCAAAACTCTAATCACAGCCTCTAACATGATACTTGCTATGACGCTGCTCCAATCAGAATCAATCATGTCATCTCCTCCCTCACCACACAATGGCTCGCTTATACAGTGGCAATTGTAACAAACTGATTTTCTGTTCCTTCGAGCTCTTTGCTTCCTGTAGTTATGTGGACAGAGCAGCAGAGAAAAAAAAATGAATGAGCGTTTAAAAGTTCACTTTCAGAGTAGACCTAATTCTGCAGTGGAGACACATTTTTATTAGTGGGTTATGTTAAATGAAGTTTTTCAAATGTGTCTCTTGCAACATAGGCATTTCAGGTGAAAAATAGTGTGCATTTTGAATGTGCACATGTGTGCTTTTAACTGTAAAAATAGATTTGCATCTTATATGTAAAAATCGTTTTTGACTGAATAGCCTGTCTTTACTTATATGTCCATGTTACTCTGGCAACCCATATAACAATGCACCACACCCATGTGGTGGTGCTGCATCAAAAAAATGCTACCTGTGCAGTAGTGCTGTACTCTGTGCTGTAACACGCCAAATATCCTTACATACCCTCCTTTTGTTTTTAGAACTTGGCTACGATCCAAGCCAATTCCTAAAAACAACTTGTTCTTTTTCTTCTTTTCACAATATAGCAATCCAACAAAATGAATATTCATGTGCATCAATGAAAAAGTTGCAATCAACACAGTATTCATCTGAGTTCATTAGTTTACAAAATGTTCTACATTTGCCTTCTCAGTGGAAGTGGCATTACTCTAAGTTTCGATTTTACAAGTCAATTAAAAACAATAAAATAAAACAACTAACTAAAACAAATAATTAATATAACAAATTAAAATAAATAATTAAAATAATAAATACGTGGAACTCCATATGTCAGGACTCTTGTATGCCTCTGATATGTCCCGACCAGCGATGTCATTTGGTTCATTCGAGTACACTTTCATCTTGGCAATCTTGGATCCATAGGAGTCATCTTTTTTGGCATTCTGGTTATCTTGTCTTCACCTCCACCTGGAGGCAGGCATCTTTTGGTCTTCATCCAGGGGACTCCAGGACTCAATCGTCTCCCGTGGCCTCTGATTCCGGAACCTCCGACCAAATAACGTTAATTTTCTAAATCAAATAGAAAAGAAACAAATTAAGTACATAGCACAATACTAACTTCACCCTTTTGCCAAAAATAAAACATGCTTGGTAAAAACATTTCGTTTTTTTTTTTTTTCTTCTGAAATTAAACACAAGTTAGAAAGAAAACAAGCATATATAAAACAGCATTCAATATTTAATACATTTTCTCTCTGCACACCAACCATGAGCTTCCATTATATATTTATTTATTTATTTATTTATTTACTTACTTATTTTATATTATATATTTTTACATATATTACAGTGTTTATGTGCCATTAAAACAATCAATTGTTTAACTTCTCTGTCACTGCCTCCTGATTGTACCCATTTATTTTCTCTTTTTGTGTTCAAGGGACTTTATCTGTTTCTACATGCTCAAGCTGCCTGATCTCATGTGTGGGATGGCATGGTTTGATTTGATTTACATGGACGAACTGCTCTATTGCCGTTTCACCTTCATTTTTCAAAATTTTATAAACTACAGGAGAGACCTTATCTATAATTCGAAATGGCCCCTGCCAGGCTGCTAGAAATTTAGAATTTTTCTGTTTACTTTTTCCAAAATGAAACTTGTACACCTGATCCCCAACACTGTATTATCTCACTGATGTTCTTTTATCATAGTATGTTTTAGCACTGTCAGCAGCCCTTTCCAGATTTCTCTGCACAAAAGCAAATGCATGTTGCAAATGCCTCCTCAGTTCATCAATATATTCATGAACTGTGGATGCACTCACAAGTGTTTGCTCATGTGTTCTGTATAGTAGGTGTTGTGGTAACACCATTTTCCTACCTGTCAAGACCTCATGGGGGCTAACACCTGTTGCTTTGGCAGCAGTTGATCTGATTGCCATCAAAACCAACGGTAAACGTAAATCCCAGCTGCAACCTGCTTCTGCCACGAATTTCTTTAAAATATCCACAACAGACCTATTGCTTCGTTCAACTCCACCTGAAGAGGCCGCCCGATATGCAATATGTAGTTTTCTTTTCACACCCAGCATTTGCCATACCTTACTCATTAGAGTACTTGTGAAATGACTTCCTCTGTCTGACTCAATTCTTTGTGGCAACCCAAACCTTGAGAACACATGGTTCACCAGCAATGTGGCTGCTGTTTGCGCACTACAATCTGGTGCAGGAATGCATTCAATCCACTTTGACATCAAACATACCACACTTAAAATATAACGGTTCCTCTGCTCGACCTTTTTAAAGGCCCTACATAGTCTATTTGCAAATCTGACCATGGAAGAGTTAGGCCTCTTTTCATTAATGGGGCTCTATGCATTGGTGAAGCAGGTTTAAATTGGGCGCATACTAGACATCCTCTAGTATATAATTCCACGTCTTGGGACATATGTGGCCAGTAGGCATAATCTTTTAGTATTTCTAATGTTTTTTGTGAACCTCTATGGCCTGCAGTTATGGCATCATGTGCATGTTGTAGCATTAGCCCTCTGAATGAAAGGGGTACCACCCACTGTATTTGTCCTGTTATGGACTCTCTAATCATGAGTTCATCCTGTAATCTAATTCGTGTTTTGTTCTTTAATAGCACCCTCAACTCTTCTTTTCCCATACAATCATTTTCTGTTAAAGGATTTTGTTCAGGATCTATCAAATGATTATAATAGATTCCCAAAATTCGATCATTCTTTTGTGTCTCAATCAAATCTTGGTCTGGCGTGTCATGACTCCACTGCACCACCGGTTGATCTACCTCCTTTGGTGCTTTAGAACATGTTACTGCATCAATTTGTATTTCACCCATTAAATAATCAATAGGTAGCAATTCTCCCATCACAGCCCCAATCTTAGCCAGGTGGTCTGCCTTATCATTTCCCTCCTTATCCTCTCCTGGTGTTTTTAAATGCCCACGAATTTTTCTCCAGTATATTGTTAAATTATTCTCTGACACCAATTTGTCTATGGCTTGCATCATTTTTCCATGTTAAGTGGCTTTTTGTTGTATGTAACCATGCCTCTTGTTTTCCAACCAGGCAAATACTCCACAAAGCTATTCCGTGCATAGTCAGAATCAGTCACCAGGACAATTTCACTGAACTTTTTATCAACTGCAGTAGCAATTGCTTTATAAATGGCTGCCAATTCTGCCACCTGGCTGCTCCTATCTCCAATCCTCATCCCTATACTGGGGACGCCTTCACATTTCAACCAGACATTTCCTATTCCTGCCACTAATTGTTTATTACTGTCATTTTCAATGTGAAAAGCACAACCATCCACATATACAGTTGGCAAATCCTTGCATGATTTTTCATCAAAAGATTTGTGTGGTGATTGTTCAAATTCCTGCAAACTAGTTTCCACTTCCATTTCATTTGGTATTTGTTCAGCTGCGCAGTCATGTAAGTCAGCTAACCCTTGAGCAATTGGGTTCTTTTTATTTTGTCCATATCTCACTTCTACGGGGAAACCTTGTAATGCCAGCATCCATGAAGTGATTCTGGACTGCGCTAGATTACCTGATCTAATTCTTTTACTCTCTAAAAATTGCAAAGGTTGATGATTTGTTTCAATAATCACCTTTTCTCCCTGAACAATGGGGCAGAAATGTTGTAGCGCCCACACAGTGGTTAATAGGGCCTTTTCACATTCATTAAATTTCATTTCAACTTGCTAAAATGCCTTACTTGCATAGGCAATGGTTTTTTGATTCAAATCGTGTTTTTGTGATAACACTGCTGACATACAATGTTCAGAAAAACCTATTTCTATAAAGAAATCCCCATCCTTTATGGGGTATGCTAAACATGGTGCCTTTACAAGACATTCCTTTAATTTAGCCACTGCATCAGACTGCTCTTTTTCCCATTTCCAGGGAGTATTCAGTTTAAGCAGTTTAGTCAATGGTTGAGTGATTTCTGCATAATTTTCAATTAACTTTCTGTTATAGCCTGTCATCCCTAATAAACTTTTTATTCCTTTCACATTTTTAGGATCTTTTAATCTTTGTATGGCCTCTATTTTCTTCTTTTGTGGATTTAGCCCATGTTCAGTCACTTCATGCCCTAGAAAGTTCACTTTTTTCTTGCACCATTGTGCTTTTTGCAAAGATACTTTGGCGCCTGCTTTCTGCAATTGGCCAAGCACAT
Source organism: Ambystoma mexicanum (assembly GCF_040938575.1). Lineage (NCBI taxonomy): Eukaryota > Metazoa > Chordata > Amphibia > Caudata > Ambystomatidae > Ambystoma > Ambystoma mexicanum. Next base: position 656,321,129 of record NC_090932.1, on the reverse strand, counting down.
GTCTTATTTCATCAAAATGGCTTTTCAGGCTTTCATTTTTTATCAGGACATCGTCCACGTAAACTATTGTTCCTCTTTCCGCTGCATCCGGCATGGCCTTTCTCAAAAATATGCCAAAATCACTCCCACTATTGATGTACCCGAACGGAGCTCTAAGCCAGGCGTATTGAGTCCTGTCAAATGTAAAGGAAAATAAATGTTGTATCTCCTCTGCCAATGGCACGCACCAATATCCAGAGGTGAGATCTAATGTGGTAAATACTTTTGAACCATGTACCTGAGCTAGGCCCTGATCAATGAATGGCAGTGGCCATCTAGATATTGGTACTCTTTTATTTAACTCTCTCAAGTCTGCACATAGCCGCCATTGACCATTTGGCTTTAACACACCTAAAGTAGGTGTATTGGATGTGCTATGAATGGGCCTGATAATTCCCAGCGATTCCAAATTTTTAATAATCTCTGCCAATGATTCTAAACATGCCAGCGGTAGTCTATACTGGCGTACAAACACTGGACCTCTGTTACACCCTTCTGGTAGTGTGGCCACATGTAAATCAGTTAAACCACAATCATAAGCATCTTTTGCAAATACATCCTTAAACTCCATAAATATCTCCCTCAGATTGTCCCTATCCTCCTTGCTTTCACACGCATCCGCTAAGGAGATCTGCTCTTCTACCATTTTGGAAAATTCTGGAAAATCTTCTGGTAAGGGAATCTCGGCGCTTTCCTCTAACTGTGTGGCTGTGTCTTTTTGTAAAGCTGCCACTTTTAAATATTTTGGCATATCAGCTTCCACTTCAATGGGCTGATTTTCTGTTTCATTTTCAATTAAATTAAATATTATGCATTCCTCTTGATGGCAGCACACTGTCTCATCTGAATCATAAGGATACACAGAATGAATTTTAAATATTCCTTTGGGATGAGAGTCCAGGTGTTCTGGCAACTCACCCTTGGCATCTACATACTTTTCAGGGATATTTCCAATCACCATGTTATTTAAATCTGCCGTATAATGTGATTTTTGTATGGCCATTCCTAATGGGGAGTTTTCCTCTAAATGAATATCCTGACAACCTTTATTATTTACCATAATTTTTACAGATCCTTCACCAATATCTACCAATGGAAGGTATTCATAATACAGGCCTTGCTGTTTTATGGATTCATTCAGGCATACAAATGCATCAGAGCCTTTCATCTGCTGTCCATTTTTGCATTTCAGTGTTATTGCAAACTGTTTTGTAAATGCAGGAATAATAGTATCTTTCCTCATTTGTAATTCGATTGCATAAGGAACCAGTTGTGCACAATGATAAGCCCTTCTTTTGTCTTCAAATTCAGGTGCCGGCCCACCTAGGCGTGACCATATGTTTTGATTAAGGAAATCTAACACCATACACATTCTGTGCATGATGTCATTGCCCATGCAAAATTCACTTTGTGCTCCACTCACTATCCATACATTATGGTAAATTGTTTTCTGCCCAATGCTAATTTTAAGCATGCATCTGCCTGCAATTCGGTTTTCAAAGTCTGGACTGTCCAACCCAGAAACATATTGGTTTTTAATCCTAAATTTCGGGATTTCTTCCCTCTCCATTATTTTTTGCAACAATTTCTCATTAATGAAACTCCTTTCATGTCCAAGAGCTAAAGTGGCTTTTATTGTTTTAAAATAGTCATTTATACCAACATGAACCCATGGTTGCTCATCTTCCATGTGTATTTCTGCCAGAGTGGTAATGTGTTTTTCTGAATTTGTTTTAGGAGCAATATTCTGTTTGCATGTTTTCTCTTTTAAATAAAAACGTAATGTGTGCTCATCTATGGCAGTCTGCCAATTTTTCCTTAGGTCCAAGTATATTTGTACAGGTAGTTTTTCATTGTCGCTCTGCATTTTGTCTTGACACATTAATATAACAGTGACACTAGGTATGCAACTATTCTGGAGATATACCTCCACAGCATCATTTGTTTTGGCAACGGTGTGACATTCATTTATGTTGCTGTTTTGTGATTTTAGTTTCTTAGGCCTCAATGGTTTTTTGGTTAAGGACCACAGCACTCCATTCACCCCATCTATGAGAGGAGACAATCTTTTCAGGCAATCTGTCCCCATCAGAAATGGAATTTCACAAATAGATGTGATCAATACCTCTTGTTTCATTCTGTGCTTTCCTATTTTTATGTCAACCTCAGTTACACCTATGATGGGCACCTCCTCCCCATTAAAGTTATGCACTGGACCTTGATTTTCCTTCACTGTGATCTGACTCTGTGGGGGTCTCCCTTCATTGATACTCTTTACCAGCTCCTTGGACATAATTGTGGCCTGTGCGTCAGTGTCAATCATAGCAAAGGTGTGGCATTTTTCTTCTACAGTGATGGGTGCATAATATCTGTCCTCAACTTCCTCTAATACACATAAGAAGTGTGAATTCTTACAGATTTCAGGGCTCACCTTTCTCAGGCCTTTTTCACTTTTGGCTAGCACATTGGTAAATGGAAAGACATTTTTCCCTCCTTTTTACCCATTTCTGCGCGAGAGACTTTATTCATTTCTCCATGGTCAGAGGTTTTTTGGAGTGTGGCAACTGTTCGCCCATCCATCTGGGTAACATCAGAGACCACACTACAACCTTCCAACTGAACATGTGTAACAACATCATTCAGCAATTTGTCATTTTTTAATTCTGTGCATTTGTGATCATTTAGTGTGATACCAGCCCTTTCAGCCTCTTCAAAAATATGTGGCTCAAAGAATTCTTCAGGTGATTGACTTGTACCCTCCTTTTGAGTATTCCCTTTTTCTGCCTGTGTTTGGTCATTGTTTTGCTTGCCCAGGGAAGGAGCTATAGCATCCCCACTTACTTCCTGTTCACTGGTATTCCCCATGCATGAGTCATTTTTCTTAAATCTGTCCCTTTGTTCTTTTGGAATTCCTAATGTTCCTTTTTCATTTGTGCAAATCTTTACTGTTTTATTTAGCTCTAGGTTAAACCGTACTTCTTTTTTAGAAGTAAGAGTCGTTATGCAAAATTATATCAGAGCAATTTGTCATTTTGGCACTGCAGTTATCATGAGTACTTAGTCACTTTTCGGAAGCCCCCCGGTCATTGCTATGGCCATCAGCCCCTTCTTTGGAAGGTTGTTTTGCGCTGTATAGAGCTTTCCTATTTGCTCAGCTAACATTTTCACTTGGGCCTCAAGGCACTGGAACCTTTCCATCTCTCTAGAATCCTTTCTGTGGCCTAGGTCGATATTGGTTGTTTTCCCCCTGATTGGATCTATTCTGATACCTCTCAGGTGATTGATGTCGGTTGGGATGGTTTCTGAACTCTTGATTCATTTGTGGAGGGGAGCGGGTTGCACCCATCCTTGGATTATAGTCCCCTGTGGGGAATCATTGTACTGACGTGGATTGTAGTTCACGTTTTGCCTCATGTCCTGTCTCTCAGATTGTGGGTACTGGCCCCTATGTTGATTTCCATTATCAGTAAATCCTGATTACCATATATCATGGTGTTTGGATCAAATCTGCTCTGTGTCCCCAATGACTGGTAGGGACCATCATTTCTTTGATCTTGATTTTGTCTCTGGTTATTGTTCTTACCTGCCATATCAGGCCGATATCCTACCCGGGGTCTGCCCCGTAAATACCTAGGGCTGATGTAGCTCTCCCTATTACTAGGATCATGTGATTGGAACATTAGTACAGGAAATGGCGATCTTTGTTGATTACCCCTTTGTTCAGGTGTCACATTATTTTTACCTTGGCTTTGAGCAGACTCAAGGGACATTTTGGCTGACCTGATTTCCATTACTGTGGCTGAGGGTTCTTTAGATTTAGGTCTAGTATCTTTCATTTTATCACTTTCTCTACCCTGACAATAGAGTACCTCATATAGTTTTGTGCTTTGATGTACAATCCATTCAAGGGATGTCTTTCTGTAGCCCATAGAAGTATGCAGTTTTAAACTCATTGGAATTTGGGTCAAAAGATACATCAAAGCGAGAAAATGCTCTTTTTAAGTCTTGTAAAAATTGGCGAGGGGATGTATTAGGTCCAGCAGTGATTGTGTAAGCGACTTTCTTTGCCTCCTGCAATGACTGAAAAGGAGAAAAATGACGCCTAATTTCTTTTTCAAACTCCACCCATGTCATATTCTGCTGTTCATTTAATCCCCTTATGATGCTGGCCGTCGGGGCATCTAAAGTTAAATGAAAATATTGTCTATACTGTTCCTTAGGTATCTGGAGTGCTTTAAAAATGTCATGTACCGCTTCTAAGTGATCCTCAATGCAGCATTCACCTCCCTTTTTAAATGGTTTGATCAGGGCTTTAATGGATTTCATTATTTTTATGGGGCTACTTGTTGCAATGCATGGAATTGCACTATTTTGTGATTCAATCCATGTTTTCAGGTGTATGAGATTGGTGGCTGCCCCCAATGGGAGTATCAAATCCCCCAAGGGCGCTGCAACCAAGTTCAGTCACCGGCCCAGTCACTGGAGCACTAGCTCTTTGGGCAGAACTAGAATTCACCTCCACTCCATTGAATATGGTACCCTGCCGCCTCTCCTGGGACCTGGGAATGCACATTTGCTGTGCTAAGTCCTTACACTTTTTAAGGAGTCTGTTTGCTTCATTTTGCAAATAGTTGTTTTCATCACTCATCTTATTAATCACCTCCTGCATGTCGCACATTTGCATTTGGCATTCATTGAACTCCTTATTTCTCTTGTCTCTTTCTTGAGTCATTTTAATCATTTCTTGTTCTGCACTCTGGAGATCACATTCTTTTTCACAATGTTCTTTTTGTAAAATCTGCATTTCTAAAACAACCTCATCTTTATCCTGTCTAATGTGGTCCACTAAAGCTTTTAAGTGTACCAATTCTTGCTCACTGTCTTCAAACTGTTCCTTGCTTTTGCACAATTGAGAATCAAAATCCCTGCATTTTAACTGCATGTCTTTTTGGCATACATCCAATTCTGCTCTTAACATTTCCTGATTTGTACTTGCCCCATCTAATTCAGTTTTTAACCTGTTAATTAGCTGGGTATCATTTTCCTGCATTCGCAGGGACTTATTCAAAATAAACCATATTTTGCCGCATAGCCGTATTAAACAGTCTTTCTCTGCGCTTTTATCGGCTGCATTCAATAATCTTGGAAGGCACACCTGAATTATGCTGCCTTCTGCAAAAATATTGTCTAGTTTTTCTTTCTGCACCTCACCCTGAATGCGGTCACGCCATTCTTAGGTGCTGTTCGACGACCACGTCCCATGTGCAAACAACTTTGCCTCTAAATATTGCACTAGGTCTGAAAATGTGGTCTCCCTATGTGACATTTTGAAATTCGTTTTTGTGGCACACTGCTATTATAAAATGGGTTCCCTTTAATGTGCAAATGGCAGTGTGAGACACGCTTGCCACGCCCAGTAGGTACTCTATGATCACTTTCCCGGCCTGCAACGCACCATAAATATGTTGGGTATTTTGTGGATATTTGGGGCTTTGCAGTATTTTCTTACCGCCAAAATACCTTTAGCAATAATCACTCTCTGTATTCATATTGGGTCACACATAACAATAATACATTGCATTATTTCAGAATTCAGACCTATTTAGATGATGTGCGCGGTAATTTGCGTGGTTGGTTGGTATAGTGGTTGGTTTATTTGTGGCCCCAATATCCAACATCCCTTGTTTTTTATCTAGATTGTTCTTGATCACTAGAGACACCTCAGGCCTACATTTTAGGGATACCACATTTTCAGTGTTAGTGTTGTGTGCCACCATGGGCTATTGTGGTATTTTTGTGGTAATTTCCACTACCTTATATACGGTATGGAACTATGTCCAGAGAGTCTCTCTTCCCGTTGGCTCATGTACCTCCAACAGGCTATGCTACAAACAGTCACTCACAACTGTCCATACTGAATAGAATCATGCACACATCTGTTTTAAAATGACAATTGCACTTTTTAAAAATCTACCCACGTTTAAACCTTTTCCCATGCAAAATGAAAGAGAGAAATAATACACACTAGCTATCTGTTTTCAAATATTTTTGTATTATAGAAATTTCTTTTAAACACAGTTTAACTTTTTTTTACAGAAATAAATGAAATGGTAAAACATTATTTGTGATAAAATGAACAGAGAGCTGCGAGAATATATTCAATTGGTAACATTAAATATGCTGATAAGGTACTGGGACTCCCTCAAATACACTGACTGAACAGTGTCGCACACTTTCGCACAGCTCCCACACGCTTCTGTAATTACCTTATCTGTTCAGCATGAGTTTTCTCCGGCTATTCTCTTTCTGAATTTGGCTCCCTTGAAGATTAACCCCAGTGAAAACAAGCGTCTGCCGTTCTCAAACCGGGGTTATTGCCTGGAACTCTCAGCTTTTGCAGCAGGAATGCCTCAGCCAGGAAACAGGTCCTTCTCCCAGCTCTGCAAGATCTCGATTGTTCTCCCCCTCTCCTCAAGCTTCCCCAGCAAAAAAACTCTAATCACAGCCTCTAGCATGATACTTGCTATGACGCTGCTCCAATCAGAATCAATCATGTCATCTCCTCCCTCACCACACAATGGCTCGCTTATACAGTGGCAATTGTAACAAACTGATTTCCTGTTCCTTCGAGCTCTTTGCTTCCTGTAGTTATGTGGACAGAGCAGCAGAGAAAAAAAAATGAATGTGCGTTTAAAAGTTCACTTTCAGAGTAGACCTAATTCTGCAGTGGAGACACATTTTTATTAGTGGGTTATGTTAAATGAAGTTTTATTAGTCAGGTTAGTTATTAATAAGGTTAGTTATTAATTTTCAAATGTGTCTCTTGCAACATAGGCATTTCAGGTGAAAAATAGTGTGCATTTTGCATCTTATATGTAAAAATCGTTTTTGACTGAATAGCCTGTCTTTACTTATATGTCCATGTTACTCTGGCAACCCATATAGCAATGCACCACACCCATGTGGTAGTGCTGCATCAGAAAAATGCTACCTGTGCAGTAGTGCTGTACTCTGTGCTGTAACATGCCAAATATCCTTACAGTACTGAACTGATGCAATGTATCTTATGTAAATAAATTAGTTTAATGGTTTTACAGAAGGCACTGAGGATTTCAATTAAAAAAATCAATATCTAAATTCAAAACAGTGCTATATACAAACAAAGTTACTAATTTGAAGCTTTTACAATTGCAGTGAAGACCAGTTTCCTGAAAAGAAGCAGCCGAATTCGAAGAAGAAAGAAAAACGAAGAAGTTACCTGTTAATTTAAAAAAAAAGTAAGTAAAATATCACCATAATATTTGTATTATTAATCAAATATACTATAACATTAATACGAGCTATTTTGGTTTCTAAAAATAGAGATTTTGTACCATTTTGTCCAAAAATGTCCATGTCTTAAACAGCGATTTACAGCCAGAATGGCCCACAAATTTCTATTTTTGGACACACAAATTACCCAACTGAACCACTACAATTTTCATATTATAGAACAAACAACTGTTTTAATTGTATACATTAGATTTACTATTTGTACTTTTCCACACCCCTAGCTTACTTTTTTTTGTCATCTGAACCCCAATTTAGTAACACATAAATTCAAGAATACATATCCCTACTAGTTTTAGTTCCCAATGCACAATCACACACCATTACATACATCTTTATCATCTTACTCAAACACTCATGCACACAGCACACATACATTCCAGAACACCCCAACCCATATCTTCTTTATTTTTTTCAACAGACCCTAAAGAATGCCTACCAAAAGTCAAGTCCGTAGAAAGCAACGCAAAAGTAGAGCAAATGAAAATAAAGGTGTCCAACAGAAGCATCCATCTCTAGCAGAATTTGTAAAAAAAGTTGAAACAAAACAGCTAATACAATCATTTAGTGAAACACAAGAAGTTTCAAGTAAAACAACTTCGCTTCCTCTATCAAAATGTAAAACAAACCAAAAAACAATTAACAGAAAATCAGCTATCAGTACAGATAAAACTACTTCTTCAAATTTTAATATAGTGCAAAGTAAGCATACCAAGAAAAGTATTTTAGCCAAAATATACCTTCACAAAGTCCTTCAAAATCTTATAAAAACAGGAGAGAAATCAGGTTCAAAGCTTAAAACCTATCGTAGGAAATTAATCTTAGAAGCATTGATGGACAGTGCAATTCTTCTCAAAAGAAATGTATTTATTTTACTGTTAAACAAAATGAAACCACTAACAAAACTAATAACTAAATTACAAAAAAGACTTCTCAATAAGCGAAATGTCAACAGAAAGAACTTCTTAAGTATCTGCGGAGGTGAATGGAATCACATTACGAGCACAGAACCATATTTTAATGAAGAAGCGTACAACAAAAGCAAACAAATACAATTGCCATAAATAGCAGTGGTTGAGGTTATGAAAAAGTGAATAATACCATAATGGAACAAGAAGTACTCCTTACAAAAATATGCCCTGAAAACTTAGAATTACCCCTCCATTCAACTGAATCAGAACGTCTAGTGTACAAATGGCCATGCACGTCAATGTATAACATTCCCAAACAATGTTTCAAATCTTTACGCCAATTCCTCAATAAATATGTAAAAAGCAAAGACAAAATCAAAATTAAATTACTGCAAAATATAGATACCTGTCCAGTGCGCAAGTACACAGGACTACAAGGATATTCATTGGCCTGCATTACAGGACCTACTTGTAAAACCACTTTCCATGATATCAAAAGGATATCAACACATCATTCAACTATAAGAAATCTAGTCTATAAACTGTACTATGCTAAAAGTCCTGCTTTAGCACTAGCAAAGTTAAATAACATCCTTCTACATGGTACAGCAAAAGACCTACTTGAAGAAATTCACTATATCCAGAAAAAATATTTTGGAAGTGAAAGCCATTTACAGAATGAAATAGCTTTAAACCAATTAAGCAACAATTCTACACATGGCAACCTTTTGCTAAACACATACAAAAAAGAAATACTAAAATGTAAAAATACATCAGCTGAAGTACCAAACCATGTATGTGTATGTTGCCGTAGGTTTTTTTTATAAAAGTAACACAAAAACTGTGGACCTATCATACAAAATAGAAGAAAATTAAGATTCTAAATGGTTTGAATTAGCTCTCTACCTTGTAGCAGAAAACAAATATGAAATAACTGAGTCCTTAATACTTTGCAGTTATTGCACTACAAAACTTGACAACAACCAAACTCCTTCACGTTCTATCACAAATAATTTGGAATTATACCCAGTACCAAAACCTCTACAACAACTTAATTTATATGAGAGCATCATAATTCAAACAGTACACCCATTTCAAGCAATAATACGCCTTCAACCAAAAACAGAAAAATTACCTCCCTCTGAATTGGTAAAAGGCATTCGTGGAAAAGTAGTTTATTTACCATTAAATCTAAAAGAAAATGTGCATACTCTAGGAGTGCAATGTCCAATGCAGCAACCTTTAATTATATTAGTAAATGGAGTACCTACAAAAGACAAAAAAATATGGCAACAGCTGGTAGATTTATATAAAGTTAGACACGCCTTCCAATATCTTAAAGAGAATAATGAATATTACAAAGAAATTAATATTGAAGAAAACTTGAAAGATACAACTGAAATAATTCAAGAAACACAAGAAGCTGGTCAATTTGAGCTACTAGATCCTGCTACAATATCAAATACTTTAGACCATTATACAATTCATCCTTTGCACTGTAACGACACTGTACAAAATGTACTGGAAACTTACCAAATGAGTCAAACAAAAAGATCGCCAATCAGTATATGGGAAAAATTATAGAAGCACATGCTTTTCCTCTACTCTTTCCTACTGGCAAAGGAGGAAGGTATGATGATAGACCTATTCAAATATGAGCTTCAGAATACCGCTCATTACAGATGTATTCTGAAGATCCCAGATTTAGACAAAATGTGGAATACATATTCCACGTACTCTTTGAAAGTGAACTAGCAACTTTATGTTACGGAGTTGCACACATATTAAAATCAGGATCACACTTTCAAAATATGACAGCTACACAATTATTAGAGAAAGTGCAACAAAAGGATGAGGTTTTACAATCAAATATTACAAATCTATTAGCAAATATGCGTGGTACTAAAGAGTACTGGTTTCAACGTCATGGAGATGTACGTTGCATGATCAGAAACCTTGCCCCACCCACTTGGTTTGTTACATTAAGTTGTGCAGAATATGCATGGGAAGATTTACATGATTTCCTACGCATATCAAATAAAAACAAAACAAACATAGATATTCTAACACCTGGAGCACTTTGTTCTTTGGATCCTGTTAATGTTTAAAGATATTTTCACCATCGCTTCATTGCTATGCTACATTTTATTTGTAATAAAACTGTTCCTCCCCTTGGAGAAGTGCAACACTTCTTTTGGAGAAAAGAATACCAAGCCAGAGGAGCACCACATATCCACATGCTTTTATGGATTAAAGATGCTCCTAAATTTGGTCAAGACAGTGATGCCACAAATAGTGATCTTCATGCACAAATCTTACAATTTCAAAGACACAAATGTGGAAAATATTGTCGTCGCAAATACAAAAACAAAGGCAAATACTACACCAAATGCCGATTTGGTTTCCCTAGACCAGTTACAAATACAGGTCAAGTAAACAACCTCATGTCTTCAGTTAGACATAGTGTTAAAGGTAAGTCACCTAAAAATACATGTTACATAAAAAGAAAAGAAGAAGAAAAATATATCAATGATTATAATGCAATCATTGCCCACTTATGTAATGCAAACATAGATGTGTAGTACATTGCAGACAATTCTACTGCAGTTGCACGATATGTCACAGCATACTTAACTAAAGCAGAAAAGACAGAGCTCCAAGACCTCTGGAATGACCTGTCATCAGATAAAACAGTATCTCAGAAATTATACAGCTTGGGCATAAAAATGCTCACCCATAGAGAATGTGGATCTTATGAAGCAGCTGATCGTTTAACTGCTACTTCATTGTATGGTAAATCTGAAAATATAGTATGGCTAAGTCTTGGTCCAGCTAAATCTAGAAAAAGAGTTCTAAAATCATATGAAGATATAGAAACAATAGCCAAACATGATCCCAACAGCCAAGACATTTTAAAAAACAATTTATTGGACACATACTACCCAAACAGAAGTAATACTTTGGAAAACATGTGTCTATACCAAATAGCCCAAAACTACACATACAAAAATAATATGAAACCTGATGAAAAAAAGGTAAATATAGAGTGACAGACTGTGAAGGCAGCTTAGTTAAACTCACTAAACCAAATTTAATTAATCATATCAAATTGTCATTGAAGACTCCTCAACATAAAGAAGTATATTACATGTCCCTGCTACAACTCTTCAAACTATGGAGAAAAGAAGAACAATTACTAGATAACTATGACTCATATGAGGATGGTTTCAAAGCAAATGAAAGCACTCTAACTGATGTAAACTTTACACTGTACAAAACAATGTTGCACAATGAACAGCAACATGAAGAAGAACTCCAAGCCCAACTAGATAAGGATACTCCTGACAGTAGTCAACCTTCTGTAACAGGAAGCCAAGAACCACTGGGAGAACCACTAATAACAAATGAGGCAGAATTAGCTATGATAGAAGTAGAAAACACCATGTGTCAGTATGAAGATAAGGAAGACTTAACTATACTACAATCAAAACTAAACAATGAGCAAAGTAGCATTTTTCAAGAAGCAACAAAACAAATTGCACATGGTGTAAAACATGAAAATAAAGAATGTTCCTGCCATAATTATAAACCTATACTACTGTACGTCAGTGGTGAAGCTGGTTCTGGCAAAACATTCCTAATCAAAATCATTAGTAAGTTCCTTCAACAATTGACAAAAAACAAACTGTCAGCTGTTGTCACTGCCCCCACAGGTTTAGCTGCCTACAACATAGGTGGTGTTACATTACACCGATTACTACTATTACCAGTAGAACACCAGAACAAATTAGACTATTACAAACTTTCTGCAGAAGCTGCAATGGAATTACGCAGAGTATTGAAACAAATGAAAATGCTACTAATAGATGAAGTGAGCATGGTCTCCAACCTGATGTTAGCTTTGATTCACCTCAGATTACAAGAAGTACTCAAAACAGACTATGAAGAGCTCTTTGCAGGAAAACACATTATTGTTTTTGGAGATCTGCTTCAATTAACACCAGTAAAAGGTGAACCTATTTTTAAAACATTAGGGCACAAACTCTGCCGTAAAACTGTTGGCAGCATTAGAAATGTCAACCTTTGGCAACATTTCCAATATAGAGAATTAACAGAAACATGCGCCAATCTGCAGATCTAACTTATGCCAACATTTTAAAAAGTTTGAGAGTTGGTATACTTTCTAAAGAAGCAGAAGCAACATTGAAAACCCGGCACATTAATGCACTTTATGGCGATAATGCATGTGCTACAGATGTTATGGAACAATTAGCCCACAAAAATGTCAATTGTATGGCCTTAATGCCAACTCTTGCAAGCTGTCTCAAATTCAATGAAATAATGTTAAGTAAAGAAATGCAACCAATAATGGAATTTAGCGCCACAGACAAACTAGATGTACATGGTATGACACTACCCATGTGTGACCAAGCCACAACAAGACTAAATAATTTAGAAAAATCAATCTCAAACACAGCAGGCTTAGAAAAGATGTTAAAATGATCCTTAAATTGCAGAGTAATGCTTAAACGTAACCTTGACGTGGACCAAGGACTAGTTAATGGAGCACTGGGTACAGTTGTTGGCTTTCAAACATACCCACGTGACAACAAAATTCAGTTTGTCAATATACTCTTTGACAAACTTTCAGAAGTAAAACGGATAGGACGCTCAACAGCTAGATTCCTTCTCTTCAAAGATATGTATGTACGCAGAGAACAATTTTCTCTAACTCTTGCATACGCAGTCACGATTCATAAATAACAAGGACTTACCCTAGACAAAGCAATGATAGATATTGGTAACACAGTCTTTAAAGAAGGCATGAGCTACGTAGCACTATCACGCTTACGTACACTTGACGGTCTATTTCTAATCAACTTTGATGCAAGTAAAGTAAACGCTGATATTCCTTGCATTTTAGAATATAATAGACTTCGCTCACTATACACTCCCCATCTAAACAAATATTCTGTTCCACAAAAACTAAAACGTTGTAAAAGGAAACTAAATCAAACAGAAATGCAACAGGACGTCACTGCAAATCCTCCAAAGAGAGTAAAAGAAACTAATACTTCATCAAGTACCACAAACAAAAAAGAATCAATTAGAGAAAGTAAACCAGGTACTTCTTTAAAGAAGGAAGACAAACTCCAAAAAAAGCAGTTAGATACAAAACTACCTGGACCATTTAAATTCTCAAATATAGTTGGTGTAAGTTGCTATGCAAATGTAGCAATGAATATTCTATTTCAATTACCACCAATTGTTGAGAACATTTACTTACACAGTACAGACCCATTGTGTTTGCAAATGTTAGTACTTCACAGAAATGCAGCAAACAATCCTGACAACACATATAGTGTTTTTGGACTAAGACGACAATTGGACTACTGTGCTGGAATGGTGAAATTCACTATAAACTCAAAGGAAGATCCACAAGAATTTCTAATGTACTTACTAAAAGTACTGGAAAACAAAAACATACCTATAACTGAAATCTTTCAGATTTCATACATGCGAAAACATACATGCACTCTCTGCAACAATGTGACACAAGAAGAAATCCCCAATGAACGCTTCATATATATATCAATACCAAATTGTGAATCCATTCCATTTCAGCAACTTGTACAAAATGCAAACCATGGTAGATTATGCTCTACCTGCAATTCAGATAATCGCTCCACGTTAGTAATACAAACACATAGTAAATACGTAATACTAATGATTCTACGTTACAATGCAGATGGTACCAAAAACAACTGCAAGCTGACTGGATTCACACATGGTCAAATATCACTTGGTAAGAAAACCTTCACAACAATAGGTATAATCTACCACGCAGGAGCCACAACCAATTCAGGGCACTACACTGCATATATAAAAAAGAAATGTGGATGGTTTGAATGTAATGATAGTACCATTACTCTAAAGCAGAGATTACCAGCAAATCTTACGAACGCTTATTTGATGTTCTTAAAACCAAAATTTGATAAATAAACTGTATTTAAACCTTTAAGTAAATTTGTGTTAAAAAAATATAAACTGTTAGAATACTCCAAAAGCTATCTAACTGCTCAAAGATTCTACAACAACTAATCAGATAAATGAATACCACTAAATTAGACCAAAAAATACACAGTTAGAATACGCCAATTGGTATCTAACTGTCCCAAAATTATAAATTTGTGTTAAAATAATATAAACTGTTAGAATACTCCAAAAGCTATCTAACAGCTCAAAGATTCTACAACAACTAATCAGATAAATGAATACCACTAAATTAGGCCAAAAAATACACAGTTAGAATACGCCAATTGGTATCTAACTGTCCCAAAATTTAACAATATCCAAATAGATAAATCAAAACCACTAAAATATATTAAAAAAATAGACAGTTAGAATATGCCAATTGGTATCTAACTGCTCCAAAATTGTATAATATCAAAACAAATGAAGAATCTGTTACTGCTCCCAAAAAAATACAACAAAGCAAAGTATAAAGCATTAGCCAGAAACAAAAAGTGAACATTGAAAACAAACAAACAAATAAACTGTAGCATAACAGAAAAAGTTTTTTTTTTAATCCAACATGGATTTTTTTTTATCCCACAGACCCAATGATTTTAGCAACAAATACAGAAACTGAGCAAATTGCACAGTACTCTGATTTGTACTCTACTAAATATGAGGGTGGAAAAAAAATAAAAGTATATTGCTTATACAATGTAATAAGTCATTACAAAATACTACTACTAACATGCTATTTTCTTTTATCACATCCATAGTATCTAATACCTTTCTTCCTTATACATTTGTTTTTCACCCAAAGTTATAAGCAAATATGAATGTGATATGCTGCGGTGGTTTTTGCTAGGGCATAGAGTCTTGGGTGCAACCACCACAGCATATCACATCCATAGAGTCAAACATTTCAACTATGATCTATGGGAAACTTTTAATGTCCGCGAACAATGTGAGTGTTCTTAGAACACTTTGAACTTGCCAGCGAACAATACGGACACCGTTTTCAGGACACCCCCTACGAACATTTCAGAACAACGCGATAGTTCTTAGAACACTTTCAACTTAACAACGAACAATACGGACAGCGTCCTAAGGATACCCCCTATGAACATTCCAGGACACCGGGAGTGTTCTCAAAAACGTCTTCAGAACACCCCCATTTTGTTTATTTGTGAACATTTCAGGACGCTGCAAGTGTTCTTAGGACACATTCAACTTGACAGAGAACAATACGGACAGCGTCCTCAGGACACCCCCTACGAACACTCCCCGGACACCGCAAGTGTTCTAAGAAGCGTCTTCAGAACACCCCCATTTTGTTTATTTGCGAACATTTCAGGACACCGCGGGTGTTCTTAGAACACATTCAACTTGACAGAGAACAATACGGACAGCATCCTCAGGACACCCCCTACGAACACTCCCCGGACACCGCGAGTGTTCTTAGAAGCGTCTTCAGAACACCACCATCTTGTTTATTTGCGAACATTTCAGGACACCGCAGTGTTCTTAGGACACATTCAACTTGACAGAGAACAATACGGACAGTGTCCTCAGGACACCGGCTACGAACACTCCCCGGACACCGCGAGTGTTCTTAGAAGCGTCTTCAGAACACCCCCATTTTGTTTATTTGCGAACATTTCAGGACACCGCGAGTGTTCTTAGGACACATTCAACTTGACAGAGAACAATACGGACAGCGTCCTCAGGACACCCCCTACGAACACTCCCCGGACACCGCAAGTGTTCTTAGAAGGGTCTTCAGAACACCCCCATTTTGTTTATTTGCGAACATTTCAGGACACCGCGGGTGTTCTTAGAACACATTCAACTTGACAGAGAACAATACGGACAGCGTCCTCAGGACACCCCCTACGAACATTCCAGGACACCGGGAGTGTTCTTAGAAGCGTCTTCAGAACACCACCATCTTGTTTATTTGCGAACATTTCAGGACACCGCGAGTGTTCTTAGGACACATTCAACTTGACAGAGAACAATACGGACAGCGTCCTCAGGACGCCCCCTACGAACACTCCCCGGACACCGCGAGTGTTCTTAGAAGCGTCTTCAGAACACCCCCATTTTGTATATTTGCGAACATTTCAGGACACCGCGGGTGTTCTTAGAACACATTCAACTTGACAGAGAACAATACGGACAGCGTCCTCAGGACATCCCCTACGAACATTCCAGGACACCGGGAGTGTTCTTAGAAGCGTCTTCAGAACACCACCATCTTGTTTATTTGCGAACATTTCAGGACACCGCGAGTTTTCTTAGGACACATTCAACTTGACAGAGAACAATACAGACAGCGTCCTCAGGACACCCCCTACGAACACTCCCCGGACACCGCGAGTGTTCTTAGAAGCGTCTTCAGAACACCCCCATTTTGTTTATTTGCGAACATTTCAGAACACCGCGGGTGTTCTTAGAACACATTCAACTTAACAGAGAACAATACGGACAGCGTCCTCAGGACACCCCCTACGAACACTCCCCGGACACCCCGAGTGTTCTTAGAAGCGTTTTCAGAACACCCCCATTTTGTTTATTTGCGAACATTTCAGGACACCGCGGGTGTTCTTAGAACACATTCAACTTGACAGCGAACAATACGGACAGCGTCCTCAGAACACCCCCTACGAACATTTCAGGACACCGGGAGTGTTCTCAAAAACGTCTTCAGAACACCCCCATTTTGTTTATTTGCGAACATTTCAGGACACCGCGGGTGTTCTTAGAACACATTCAACTTGACAGAGAACAATACGGACAGCGTCCTCAGAACACCCCCTACGAACACTCCCCGGACACCGCGAGTGTTCTTAGAACAGTTTCACTTTGCTTGCGAACAAAACGGACACATATTGAGTCCTTAGAACACCCCCCAGTCAGTTTATTTAGAACATTTCAGAACACCTGTGATGTCTGCAAACAAATCGAACACAAAAAGAACGTCTAACACATAAAAAACACAACTTTCATCCTATCTCATACACTCCCACCCTCCCCAAACACTCCTACACACCAACACACTCTACAAAATACACATTTTGAACAAAGTTTCACCGCGCTGTCCGCGGACGTCCGCGAATCCAAGATGGCGGGCGCTACCTAAAAATCTGACGCGCTTCACGCTCCACGTCGTCCAATCAGCGAACACGTTGCATGTCTGCGAACATCACGCAAGACGATTGGCCAATCAGGACACTGTCCGTGGAGCGAACAGGGAAGTGTGTCCGCGAACCGAACACAGATATCACTCATTTTTTTTTACCTACTTTGTGGTCATTTTAAAAAAAACTACTGGATTGATTTTCACCAAATTTGCAAAAGCACGCTTTCGGGACCAAGCCGCTGCTCCTGGTCCAAATTTGGTGGAAATCCGTCCAGCGGTTTGGGCTGTAGGCGCGAGCAAATTTTTTTTCCCATTCAGTCTATGGGAAAAAAAAAAGTTTTGGGACCCCCCCTATAACTTTGCCCCCCCTGGACGAATCTTCCCCAAACTTTGCAAATGTATTCAGAGTGACCCAAATACTTTTTTTGCAAAGTTTGGTGAGGATCCGTCCAGGGAGAGCGAAGTTATAAGCCACCCAAAAAGTGCTCTTCCTATGGAAACAGCAACTTGGCCATGTAATATATATATATATATATATATATATATATATATATATATATATATATATATATATATATATTACATGGCCACGGTAGTGGCCATGTAGTTATGGTTAAGTTGCTGGGCGTGCTACATCCGGGGTTTTCCAGCAAATCTAGCATGGAAAGAAGACTGTAGGGATCAGCCAATCAGATGTTGAGGTTGTGGATTTGTGTTGAAAGAGACTGTGTGTAGTGAAGATGGCAGAAGGGGAGAAAGTCAGGGTGTTGGTGCTCGGAGATATGTTTGTGCATGGTTTACAACAGTATGTTCAATGCAGGCATGTTGCAAAGAATTTTGATGTTAAAGGAGTGGAGGTCGTGTGGAGCACTGTGCCTGATTGCAATGTACAGAGAATTGTACAAGTTTGTGAAGATATGGGCAGGACCAACAGTCCCCATGTTATTGTTATTGTTATTGTTATTGTTATTTTGCATTTATATAGCGCCTTATATACCATTGGTATGGTCTGAAGGCGCTGGTAGGTTGAACGCCCTTGGGAACCAAAGTTCAGATCAGTAGAGAGAGTAGAGAGAGTCAAAAGTGCATGTTAGCACCGGATATGTGTGCAGCTCGTGCTATATTCGTGTAATAGCTGCTTCTTAGCGGTAGGTGTGGCGGTTGAGAGATCAGGAGAATGTGTTCGTTCTGGTGGGTTTTATCCAGAACGGCTGTGGATGTGTTAGGCCTGAGGAGAAGGCCTGGCTGGGGGGGAAAGGGGTGAAACCAGCAGTGTTTACTTAGAATGATGTGCAATGAGCGGCGGATGTTGGTATGAGAACAGTTATAACGAATGGTGTCACAGTATCTCTGTGTTCTAGTTGAGTGGTGATGTAAAGGAGAGAGTAAGCGCGGTGGTGTGATATGATGGGTTATATGCTCTTTTAAATGCTCTCTGCATTCTAAGCCATACAATATACGTCATGCAATTCTATGTGCTCCAGTCCATCCAATACACCGGTCTGCCCCGCGCACTCTAGTCTGTACCGCACGTGCACTCTTGTCTGCCCCACGCATGCCCTCTTGTCTGCCCCACGCATGCCCTCTTGTCTGCCCCACGCATGCCCTATTGTCCGTCCCACGCATGCCGTCTTGTGCACACATATCTGCTCCATACACTAAACAGCTCCATACACTCAACAGCTCCATACACTCATCCGCTTCATCAACACATCTGCTCCATCCGCTCCCTACACTCATCCGCTCCCTACACTCATCCGCTCCCTACACTCATCCACTCCATATGCTCATGTGCTCTATACACTCATGTGCTCTATACATTTGTCAGGTCTCTACATTCATCTGCTCCGGTGATCTACACACTCTCCGTTCATCCACTATCCACACTCGTGGGCTCTACATACTCATCCACTCCACATATTCATCTGTTCTACACACATCCGGTTTACGCTCATCCGTTCTGCAAATTCGTCTGGATTGCGCATTCCTGCATTCCTGCATTCTACTCACTTCTCTGAGATTTTCCCACTCATTGCGCTACGCATTCCCCCTCTCTATCCCCTCTGTACACACTCAACCCCTCTGCGCACTCACCCCCTCTGCGCATCACCCCCTCTGCGCAGTCACCCCCTCTGCGCACTCATCCCCTCTGCGCACTCATCCCCTCTGTGCACTCATCCCATCTCGCACTCATCCGCTTTAAGTACTGGTGTTTTTCACATATTCAGCAGCAATATCCTGTTCTATATATTCATCTCATATACTCCTCTGTTCTATACCTTCATCTGCTCTGCACACTCATCTTCTCCATATACTCATCTTCTCCATATACTCATCTTCTCCATATACTCATCTAGTCTATACACTCATCTGGTCCATACACTCATGCGCTCCATACACCCATGTGCTCCATACACCCATGCGCTCCATACACCCATGCAATCCATACACCCATGCGATCCATACACCCATGCAATCCATATACCCATGCGCTCCATACACCCATGCGCTCCATACACCCATGCGCCCCATACACCCATGCGCCCCATACACCAATCCGCCCCATAGACCCAGCCGTTCTATACATTCACCTGCTCCGGCTATCTACACACTCTCAGCGCTTCCGTATTCATCCGCTATCCACACTTGTGCGCTCAACATATCAACCGCTCCACATACTCATTTGTTCTATGCACTCGTCCGGTTTACGCTCATCCGTTCTGCACATTCATCAGGCTTACGTATTCCTGTGTTCTACTCGCTTCACTGTGTTTACGCACTCATCCGCGCTACACGCTCGTCCGCTCTACACGCTCATCCGCTAAATATGTTTATCCATTCTATACACTCATCCGATCTACATTTTCATTCGATTTCCACATTCATTCGAACTATATAGTTATCTGTTCTTCCATTCATGCATTCTTCCACTCAGCGCATTCATCTGTTTCACCTACTTCATCTGTTCTAACTATTTAATCCACGCCATTCACTTTGTTCACTCGTCATGCATTCTGTCTATTTCAGGAGTTTAAATCTCGTTACTGATTCTGTAAGATTTACTCTTATTAACCATTTCACTGCTTTGATCTACTTTATTCATTTAATTCTGGTTGTCTTTCTATTTTATATTGGGGATTATTGGCTGTCAATTTCTTGCATCAGGTAGTTTGTTGGATTGGTGTCATTGAGTTGCTGTTAGTCTGTTTGGGTTATTTGATACAGGATGGTTTTTAGGGGAAGAGCCAGGTTTTCAGCAGTTTGCGGAAAGACGTTAAATCCTCGGTTAGGCGGATGTGGGGTGGGATTGAGTTCCATAGCGAGGGCGCCAAGGCTGAGAATGATGATCCACCTAACCTGACTGAGTTTGTCTTTGGTATGACCAGGAGGCCGGCTCAGCTTGATCTCAGGGTGCGAGGGGGGTGGTAGGGTTTTAGCTTGTCTTGAACATATTGAGGTCCAGTTTTATGCAGTGCTCGATGGGAGATGCATAAGGTTTTGAAGGTCACCCTTCGGGCTACTGGGAGCCAGTGCAGCGTCTTAAGGGCTGGGGAGATGTGGTCTCTTGGGCCAAGGGCAAATAGCAATTTGGCAGATGCATTTTGTGCCCTTTGGAGTTTATTCAGTTGGTACGCGTGGACTCCAAGGTATAGGGGGTTTGCGTAGTCCAGTCTTGATATAACGATTGATTGGACTGCGGAAAGTCTGTTGGGAAAGGAAAGATATGGAAAGATGCGCCTAAGGGTTTTAAGGTGGTAGTGGCAGGACTTTGAGACGTTGTTGACTTGGCGCGAGAGTGTTAGATCAGAGTCAAGGGTGCATCCAAGATTTTTTACTGAGTTGGAGGGGGTCGGTCAGTTGCCCATGGCGGATGGCCAGGGTAGTGGGTGCGGAAGAAGTTCTGAGTTGCCACATACCATGATTTCCGTTTTGGAGGGCTTTAACAAGAGGTGGCTTTGGGACATCCAGAGTTCTATGTCAAGGAGGCAGGAGGCCAAGTCAGGTCGGGAGTTGGGTTTTGAGTTCAGGAGTTTTACAATTAGTTGAGTGTCGTCGGAGTAGTTGTAGCACAGGATGTTGTGTGAACGAATTATCGGTGGGAGGGTGATCAAGTAGAGATTGAATAGGAGGGCGGATAGGCATGCTCCTTGTGGGACTCCTGTGTCGACTGGTCTGGCTTGGGAGGTATAGGTGGAGAGTATTGTTATTTGGTACCTATCTTTGAGAAATGAATCTATCCATTTAAGAGCGGTTCCACGGATTCCTTGGGAGTGGAGGCGGTCTAGGAGGATTGAGTGGTTGATTGTGTCAAAGGCGGCGGATACGTCAAGAAGGATTAGTGCGGCGCATCCCGCAGAGTCTGCTGTCATTTTAAAGTCATCCCAGATTGCGGCTAGGGTGGTTTCAGTTCTGTGACGGGCTCTGAAACCTGATTGTGCGGGATCAAGGAGATTGTTGGCTTCGACAAAGGCATTTAGTTGGGAGTAGGTGGTTCAGTCAATGAGTTTGACAAGGAACCTGGTGTTTGAGATGGGGCGGTAGTTTTTGGGCTCGAGAGGGTCAAGCAAAGGTTTTTTAATTATTTTAATTAGAGGTTTGACATGAACCGTTTTCAATGCGTCAGGAAAGATACCAGAGGATAAGTAGGCATTTATGATGGATCTTGCGTGTTCACCTGCGCAGGTGGAAGCAAACATTTCTTTGAGGGATGTGCCTGGGCAAGGGACCAGCGGAGAGCAGGATGGTTTGCGGGCAGATAGAAGTTTGAGAAATTGCTCTGGCGATATTGGACTAAAGGATTCGAACATTGGTCAGGTAGTGGTTGCAGCCGATGGACTGGGCGGTATGGGGGAAGTATTGTCTGGTGGATGTAAGAGCGCTTGCTTGGTGCCAGAGTATTTGTTCTTTCGAGAGCTGTGGTGTAAAAGTGGAGGGAGAGTGAGTCGCACAGTGATTGGGAGGGGGTCGGGACGGTGGTGGTGCAAGCGGGTTTGGTGAATTTGGAGATTATTTTGTGGAGTTCTTTGCTTGGATTTTTGCAGTTTAGGATTCAGGAGTTGTAGTGGGCTTTTTTTGCTTTCCGGATTTCGGCCTTGTAGTGATAGAGGTGTCTGGCCAAGGTGGCCTTGCTCTCCTGGGTTTTGTTATTCTGCTATTTGAGTTCTAGGTATTTATATAGTTGTTTAGTGGTCTTCAGCTCCGGAGTGAACCATCTGGGGAAAAGGCCAAGGCGTGTTGATGGTAGGTAGGTGGTGAAGACTGGAGGAGGGCGTTGGCTAGGTCCGGCACGATTATGAGTTTTTTCCAGCATTTGCGTAGATGCAGAGGTTCGGATTCGAGTACGCAAAGGGGGTCAGGTGAGCGAATGGTGAAAGAGAGAATGAAGTGATCGGACCAGATGATAGGGGTGGGTGGGTTTAAATGAATCCGGGTGTTGGAGCTAAAGATGGCATCAAGAGTGTGTCCTTTATAGTGAGTCGGGCCATTTATGTGGGGTTGGAGGTTCATTGCGTCTAAACCGTCAACCAGAGAGTGTGTCATAGGGTTGGTGGGGATGTCGAGCCATATGTTGAAGTCTCCAAGAAGGGTGAGATTGGGTACATAATACTTATGCTGCTACGCCATAAAGCAGATGGTACCAAAAACAAGTGCAAGC
Organism: Ambystoma mexicanum; assembly: GCF_040938575.1. Taxonomy (NCBI): domain Eukaryota; kingdom Metazoa; phylum Chordata; class Amphibia; order Caudata; family Ambystomatidae; genus Ambystoma; species Ambystoma mexicanum. The sequence goes on along the minus strand of NC_090932.1, from coordinate 656,298,037 downwards.
TGACTGGATTCACACACGGTCAAGTGTCACTTGGAAAGAAAACCTTTACAACAGTAGGTATAATCTACCATGCAGGAGCCACAACCAATGCAGGTCACTACACTGCATACATTAAAAAGAAATTTGGATGGGTGAAATGTAATGATACCACCATTACTCTAAAGCAGAGATTACCAGCTAATCTTACAAATGCGTATTTAATATCTTGATGCCAAAGTTTAATAACTAATGAGTACTTCTACATTACCAAAAAACAAAGTGAACCACTACAAACAGTTAGAATACGCCATCAGGTATCTAACTGCCCAACACTGTATAACAAGGACACAGATAAATGAATACCGCAGAACCGTAACAATAAATGCACAGTTAGAATAAGCCAACAGGTAGCTGTTAAAAATCAGCAACAACTCAACAAACATAACATTAAGCAGAAAGAACAAGGAAACACTCAAAGAAAACAAACAAATAGTTTGTAGCATAGCAAATTAAGTTTTTTTTTTAATCTGACAAGGATTTCCATCCCCTCCCCCCCAGACCCGAGGATTAGAAAAACAAACACAGAAACTGAGCACAATGCACAGTACACTGGTTTGTGAACTAAATATGAGGGTTAAAAATAAAATAAAATACATTAACTATTCATATTTAAAAAAGGCTACTTCGACAAGTACTGCAAACATGTAACACATGTATGGATTCTGAACAAATTAAAGAGTAAGTATAATAACAGGCATTTCTTACATATGCAAATGTACATGGCTATTCTATGGCAATAATATGGTGCAGAGCCTGCAGGCAGGCCTAGCATGTTTGATGAACAACCTACCACCTACACCCTACAGCCAATCAAGCAAGACTATAGGTCCTATCCAGAACCATCACCCCATATTAAAGCCATACTGCTTCTATTTTCACTACTTCTAAGTGTACTTTTCGGTGCATGCTGTGCAGCCATGCAGCCAAGACACTACAACTTGCACACACCCACTGCACCACACCACACCCATGTTCACTTATAACCTCACTGCTTATGACTTCAGTGTTGGGTGCATGCCCTTTGGCCATGCACCCAAGCCTCTGGGTGCAGCCCAGAACCACCAAAGCATATCGCAACGATTGTGGCATATACTTTCAGTACGTATAAAGTTGGTTTAGGGAGCAGGGCCTTCGGCCATGCTCCCAAAATGATACGCCCTCCCCACAACCACCTGAGTAATGTTTCATTGTACGAGTGTACCTATACCTGTGATATGCTGCAGTAGATGTGGCCATGGTTACAGACTTGTCTGTAAGTCCATAGATTTCTCAATGTATGGGTATGCAGCATATAAAATCCATAGTGGGTTACATGTGCAGTGTTTATAACTTTGTTCTTGGCTGCATGCCCTTCGGCCGTGCACCAAAGACTCAACATCTAGGCCACAACTACCACACTGTAGCATACCCATTGTGCTTGTAACAACACTACGTATGAATGTGCTGTTGGGTGCATGGCCTTCGGCCATGCACCCATGACTGCAGGCTCTCCCCACAGCCACCTGACTGATGGTCAATACTACGGATGTATCTATAGCTGTGTATGCTGCAGTGGTTGTGGCCACGGCTTAAAGTCTTAGGTGTATATCCATACATATTTCAATGTGTGGGTATGAAGTGGCTTATAGCTCCAGTGTTTACAACTTTGTTCTTGGGTGCATGGCCTTTGGCCATGCAGACAAGACTCTACACACTCCCCACAACCACATGAGCGATAGTGAATAGTACAGGTGTACCCATTGCTGTGTCATGCTGCAGTGGTTGTGCGCAGGGCCTAAAGCTTTGGAAGTATGGCCTACGGCCAACAGCCTACAGCCATGCACCCAAAGGTCTACAGCCTCCCACACCGACCACATACATAGTCGATTGTATGGGTGTCATGTATGAATATATTATGCTGCAGTGGTTGTGGGTAGAGTGTACATACTTGGGAGTAAGGAATACAGCCTGCAGCCATACATCGAAAAGTCTATGTCTTGCCCACAACCACCGTAGTATGTAAAACCCACGTTGCCTGATAAGTTAAGAGGTTATAACGTTTTTCTTGGTTGCATGGCCTTCGGCCATTCACCCAAGAATGCAGGGCCTCCCCACAACCACCTGAATGTTGTACAAAAGTACGGGTGTGTCTATACGTGTGTATGCAGCAGTGGATTTGGCGAGAGTATAGACTCTTAACTGTATGTCCATAGATACTGCAATGTATGGGTGTGCAGTAGCTTATTACTCTCATGCTTACAACTTTGTTCTTGGGTGCATGACCTTCCGCCATGCACCCAAATCTGTGTACACTCTCCACAACCATCTAACCCATTACCAATACACAAATGTATCCATGGGTGTGACATGCTGCGGTGGTTGTGGCAAGGGCCTACAGTCTTTGGAAGTATGGCCTTCGGCCTATGGCCATGCACCCAAGACTCTAGGCCCTGGCCACAACCACCACAGCATATTACACCCATGCTCGCTTATACAGGAGTAACACACCCATACAATGAAACATTATAGCTGTAGCATGTACTCATTTTGTACCCAGGACCCAAGGCCCTGCCCACACCTACCAGATACGTAATAGAATGTATGAGTGTCATGAATTAATGTGATATCCTGCACTGCTTGTGGGCAGGTTCTACAGTCTTTGGTGTGTGGCCTACAGCCTGCAACCATGCACCCAAAACTGTACGCCCTGGCCACAACTACTGCACTATGTGAGATCTATGTTGGCTTGTAACTTTAGAGCTGACAAGTTTGTTCTCGGTTGCATGGCCTTTGGCCATGCACCCCAGACTGTACACACTCCCCATAACCATCTAATTGTTAATCAATAATATACAACAGGTGTATCCCTTAGGTGTGTCATGCTGCAGTGGTTGTGGCCAGGGCCTACAGTCTTGGATGTATGGCCTACGGCTATGCATCCAAGACTCTAGGCCCTGGCCACAACCACCGCAGCATGACACACCCAAGGTGGGGCACTAATAAAAAGCACACACATTGGGAAAAGTAATGTAATAGCGATATGTAGTCAATTGCAACGTTCACTAACACCACACGTGTCCTTAGAACAGTTTCAGCACTGACTGCACCCAATGGCGGCGTACTAATCAACAGCACACCCATAAGAAAAAATAATGTAATAACAATATGTACTCAATTTCAATGTTCGCTAACAGTTCGCGTGTCCTTAGAACAGTTTCAAGGTGCCTTTGCACATCACTGACTGCACCCATGGAGGCGTACTAATCAACACCACACCCATAGGAAAAAAATAATGTAATAACGATATATACTCAATTTCAATGTTCGCTAACATCACGCGTTTCCTTAGAAGAGTTTCAACGTTTCTTTCCACAGCACTGTGTGAAATACGACCCTTATTAAACCCCTCATTTTCTGCAGGTGCAAACATTTTGAACAAGGTGAGCATATAAGATACATCATTAACACCTACCGCCTAAACAAATACAGTTTTTCACCCATCTCTTAGTCTGTGAACCTCCCCAAGCACTATGACACGGCAAAAAAGTTTTCAAAATAGCATGTTCCCGCTGGTCCCCGCTGCGCTGCCGGCGGATCCAAGATGTCGGGCGCATCCAAACAATCTGACGCAGAACACGTCTCACTTAGCCAATCGGTATCTTGTCTGCTGAGCGAACAGGGAAGTGTGACTGCGGAGCGGACATAGATATCACTAATTTTCTTAGACCTACTTTTTGGTTGTTTTAAAGAAAGGTACTGCACAGATTGTCACCAAATTTACAAAAGCCTGCTTTCGGGAACAAGCCCCTGCCGCAAATTTGGTGAAAATCCGTCCAGCGGTTTGGCCTGTAGCCGTGCGCAAAGTTTTTCCCCCATTCAGTCTATGGGAAAAAAAGATGTTTTGGGACCCCCCCTATAACTTTTCTCCCCCTGGACGAATCCTCACCAAACCCTGCTAGCTATATTCAGAGTGGGCCATATACTTCTTTTGCAAAGTTTGGTGAGGATTCGTCCAGGGGGAGCGGAGTTATAGGCTGCCCAAAAAGTGCTCTTCCTATGGAAACAGCAACTTAACCATAACTAAACGGCTACTACTGCGGCCGTGAGATAGAATATTAAATATATATATGTATATATATATATTAGAAAACAAGTATAGAAAATCCCAAGATTGCAGGGACGTGCAGTGGGTGCATACACAATTAGTTGTCAAAAGAGTATGAGCTATGCAGTTCATGGGACAATTAGTGGATAATGTATCCTTGGATGATGCATTGCGTAATTAGGTATTACATTGAACTTTAATTACTTGTGGTATGGCTGATTTCTATCTTGCCTTTACCTCAGTTATCAGATGATGTCTTTTATTTCAATTACGTTACCTGTAGTTCATAAAATGTGCAATGAGCAGTTCAGTAGCGTCTGAAATGGGATGGATCCCTGTTAGCATTTGAAAACACATTTTGAAGCTCAGCACTGCATCAGGTGGACTATACCTCAGAACATTGTGGGCCCGATTTCGAGGTGCATACAAAAACTAAGAGTGTTCTTTCATGAAGGATGAACACTTTCCTTAAAAGCACCATATTCTCTCAAAGTGAAAATGTGGTGGCCTTGCATCAAACTACAGCCTGACAACAGCCCTAACAACCATGAGCAATGCAAGGCAAGCAATGCGAGGGGATTACCCTTCCAAAAGCCCTGGTTTTGCATGTCAAAAAATGGAGTTAAACTATAGCAAATGTGAGGTTCCACTACACTACTGCACACGTTTTACCTTTATAAAAATGGCATTTCCTAGACTGCAGCACCAGTTTTCTAGATTACTGAATGCGTAAGAAAATGTTCTTAAATTAGAAAAGTGGCAGTCCTTTCTTTTAAAAAAAATGCTCGCAGTGACACTGGTGCACATGTTTCTATCAAAAGGATACATTTTAGCCGCTTTTTCTGCTGGAGCACACAACATCTACACTGCAATTCTTCCACCCACCTCAGAATGTTGGTGCAGGAAAGTGGTGGGGAGAAGGTCTGCAGTCTTCACCACTTATCACAAGCTCAGAATCAGGCCCAAGGCGTGGGCATCATGTAAAGTATTTTAAACGTGTCGGTACTATACTGTTGACGATATTCTCTCCGTGCAATACCGTGCACAAACCTCACAATGCACATTTTACCGTTCCCCAGAAATATTGGACACCTTTAAAATATCTCCTTTCTGAAAATCCCTTCCATCTGTTGCTCGGCTAATTTAAATAGAATCTATTCAGCCGATCGCATTTTTCTAGTACTGCAGTTTCGAAAGAGTTGCACAGTTTGGGGCGGTAAAAAAAATCGCAATTTTCTTCTGTAACAGTCTCCAGTCCCCTGATAGCTCACCTTGGGTTGTCCCATTACAATGGCTGATTTGCAATATAGCGCGTGTTAGTCAAATACTGGCTGCAATTTATTTGTACTTAACTTGGCCGTTTCATTCCAGAAATATGTTGAGCATGCTGATTCCTAGTATATTACATCAGCATTTTCTGACCTTTTAGCAAATAATGCTGCGATGCGCTGCCTTCTTACAAACCCAAGTCATGCAGCTTTCAAAAAACAAGCTCTTTCTTCTATTAACCTCCCCTGTATCTTTCTGGCTCCAGTGGGGAGAAGTGCATCGAAGAAAATGAAGTTCATACAGATATAGCGGTTCTCTGTAAATTAGAACATTTGCCTGCGAAAGCAATACCGCTGGGACTACAAGTACGCATGTTTACTCTGCTCTGAAACGCGACATTGGTACAAGCTTGTGGTTAGTTGCATGACATTCAGAACCTTTCCGTGCCAGCTCATTTCACAAGCATATATCTTCTTGCTGCTGCCTATAAAATACTTAAAATCATAGCATCTCATAGTTTCTCTTAAACTACTTCTTACATTCAGCAAACTGGTGATTTGATGGCCAGGAACCTTTTCTAGGTTTCCCTAAAGCTCACTGGGAGAAGTTGAAAGTCACCTAGGAGTATACAATTAGGATCCTGCCAAGGAGGGAGGGGTGTTGCTATCTCCCACAGACCTCATCTACATGTCCCACTTCCCAACAGTGTCCTGGCTATCTCCCACAGAGCTCTACAGCATGTCCCACTTCCCAACCGTGCCCTGGCTATCTCCCACAGAGCTCTACAACATGCCCCACTTCCCAACTGTGTCCTGGCTATCTCCCACAGAGCTCTACAGCATGCCCCACTTCTCAACTGTGTCCTGGCTATCTCCCACAGAGCTCTACAGCATGCCCCACTTTCCAACCGTGTCCTGGCTATCTCCCACAGAGCTCTACAGCATGTCCCACTTCCCAACCGTGCCCTGGCTATCTCCCACAGAGCTCTACAACATGTCCCACTTCCCAACCGTGTCCTGGCTATCTCCCACAGAGCTCTACAGCATGTCCCACTTCCCAACCGTGACCTGGCTATCTCCCACAGAGCTCTACAGCATGTCCCACTTCCCAACCATGCCCTGGCTATCTCCCACAGAGCTCTACAACATGTCCCACTTCCCAAACGTGCCCTGGCTATCTCCCACAGAGCTCTACAGCATGTCCCACTTCCCAACCGTGTCCTGGCTATCTCCCACAGAGCTCTACAGCATGTCCCACTTCCCAACCATGACCTGGCTATCTCCCACAGAGCTCTACAACATGTCCCACAGAGCTCTACAACATGTCCCACTTTCCAACTGTGTCCTGGCTATCTCCCACAGAGCTCTACAGCATGTCCCACTTCCCAACCGTGACCTGGCTATCTCCCACAGAGCTCTACAGCATGTCCCACTTCCCAACCATGCCCTGGCTATCTCCCACAGAGCTCTACAACATGTCCCACTTCCCAAACGTGCCCTGGCTATCTCCCACAGAGCTCTACAGCATGTCCCACTTCCCAACCGTGTCCTGGCTATCTCCCACAGAGCTCTACAACATGTCCCACTTCCCAACCGTGACCTGGCTATCTCCCACAGAGCTCTACAACATGTCCCACAGAGCTCTACAACATGTCCCACTTTCCAACTGTGTCCTGGCTATCTCCCACAGAGCTCTACAGCATGTCCCACTTCCCAACCGTGACCTGGCTATCTCCCACAGAGCTCTACAGCATGTCCCACTTCCCAACCATGCCCTGGCTATCTCCCACAGAGCTCTACAACATGTCCCACTTCCCAAACGTGCCCTGGCTATCTCCCACAGAGCTCTACAGCATGTCCCACTTCCCAACCGTGTCCTGGCTATCTCCCACAGAGCTCTACAACATGTCCCACTTCCCAACCGTGACCTGGCTATCTCCCACAGAGCTCTACAACATGTCCCACAGAGCTCTACAACATATCCCACTTTCCAACCGTGTCCTGGCTATCTCCCACAGAGCTCTACAACATGTCCACTTCCCAACCGTGACCTGGCTATCTCGCACAGAGCTCTACAGCATGTCCCACTTCCCAACCGTGTCCTGGCTATCTCCCACAGAGCTCTACAACATGTCCCACTTCCCAACCGTGACCTGGCTATCTCCCACAGAGCTCTACAACATGTCCCACAGAGCTCTACAACATGTCCCACTTTCCAACCGTGTCCTGGCTATCTCCCACAGAGCTCTGCAACATGTCCCACTTCCCAACCGTGACCTGGCTATCTCCCACAGAGCTCTACAGCATGTCCCACTTCCCAACCGTGACCTGGCTATCTCCCACAGAGCTCTACAACATGTCCCACAGAGCTCTACAACATGTCCCACTTTCCAACCGTGTCCTGGCTATCTCCCACAGAGCTCTACAACATGTCCCACTTCCCAACCGTGTCCTGGCTATCTCCCACAGAGCTCTACAACATGTCCCACAGAGCTCTACAACATGTCTCACTTCCCAACTAGGTCCTGGCTGGCCCCAGCTGGAAAAGTTGCTCATGGTAAAAATGCTTTGTTTTTCTGGCACTTGAACTGAAAATAGAAAAATACATGTAATCCACTCTTGGGGCGCTGGGGTTTGAGATATGGGGAGCGCTGTGGGGTAAAATGAGAGGATGAGGACAGTGTGATGCTTGGGTGGGTGCAGGCGTGCTGCTTTGCACTCTCAAATGGGACCCACACTTAAACTGCATCAAGGTAGATTGTGCTCGGTGATCCATGAATATGAGGGAATAACTTTTGGGAACGTTTGCTTGGCCTTATGATGAGTAATGGGAAAGGCTCACACTTGTTTAATCTGATAAAAAAATGCATGGGTAAAGCTGATGGGAGTGGCAGTCCACCAACATTGAACCAAAGAAAACGGAACCTGTCATATGCTAACTGGTGGTCCGCGTATGCATTCTAATGGGATAAGGCTCCCCAAAGTTCAATATGACAATTTCTATAAATGGATGTGGTTGTCATGGCAAGGTGAAAAACACAAGCATAAATTTGTATTTTCAAATCACCATATTTTATACAAAAAAAAAATTGTCAACCAAAAGTATTATTAACAAGAAGTATTATTAACAAAAAATAGTTAGAAGCAATATTCATGAAGAAATGTTCAACACAAAAAATTCAACACAATCAAAAATTCAATCAAATACACTTCACATAGTCCAACAACATAGGTCACGAGCAACGTAAAGGGTCCCTTATTTGAATACGTGCACCGCCTGGGAAGACAGGACATTAAAAGATCAGGGCCATTGCAATTAGTAAACATTACTACACACAAACAAAAGCCATTAATAATGTGCACTATGCTAGTAAACATACCAAAATATGAGGAGATTTTCATGCAGCAAAAGTGCACTGTTCCCTTTGCCCTGAAACTCGGGAGGATAGCTCAGTGGCAATGTGCTTGCCCTGGAAGCAAGACGACACGGGGCAACAAGTGCTCGATCCCCGGGTCCACGCTTAGAAACCTCTGGGTATTAAGCGCATTATAAAATATCATATCATAACTGCTATACATTGAGAAAAAGGCAAACACCTGCAATGATGATATGTGCCGAGAAGCTCCCTAGCTCCCTAGCTCTTCTGGTAGTGGGTGGGTGACAGAAGTACTAGGTGCTACCAGGGCCTCATTACATGGAAGGCGTTATGGGTTAACGGTCACCGGTAAGGGTACCGGTGACCGTTAACCCTTACCGCCTTACTACGAGGTCCCTTTGCGGGACCCAACCTTAACGGCTGGTGTAGACCAGCCGTTAAAGTTGGCACCCGCAAAGGGACCTTGGTGCTAATTACGGTACTGCAATTTGCGGTACCGTAATTAGCTCCTTCCCCATTCCCATTATGCCCTATGGGACAAAAATGGGAATGGGGAAGGGCCATGGAGAAAGGGGGAATTACCGCACCGCCAACCTTGGAATGGGGTGGTAATTCCCCTTTCCTGCATGGTGGTACCGGTATGGTACCGGCGGCAACCATGGTGCTAATAGCACCGTGTAATGAGGCCCTAAGTGATGCTGGGAACAGGGGATGCACTGGGTGAATCCCTTGACCTACACCGCCATGCTGTCTGGCAGGGGTGTCACATTTCGCAGTAACATGGCCATGCCTCCTGTACAATGGAGCTAACATCAAGGCGGTCGAGGTGGAGTACATTCATGAGGACAGTGGCAATTGGTTCAATTGGGAGGAGGAGGTGTGCATTCAAAAGTAGATTAGAGGTGAAATTAGAGGTGAGAAGGGAAACATTCAGGAAAGTGGGGTGGTGACATCAAGTGGACGAGAAGTACATTCAGGTGGAAAGTGCAATGCGACAAAGGTGCCAAGAATATTCTGGGAACGAGTGTAAGGATGTTATTTCATCTGGTCATTTATTGGTCCGCTCTTTAAGCAGGCACCTCTCATATAATATGCCCCCTGTCATACACTCCCACCAAACAATGTTGGAGACAAACAGACTTATTTTAGAATCAATATTTTCTTTTAATAAAATCAGTGCAAAGGTGGTTACCAAGCTTCACGTAGGAAAAGTCATCACAAATACGGGCAGCTTTTCCACAAAAAACAACATCCTCAATTCTCTGATTCTAGAGAGATTCTCTACACTATCAGTTTTCAGAACTTCTGAATTTGTGATAATCCATTCTTGATCATACCAACTTTAACCATTTGCATTCAGAATTTCAATGGGTTTTATATTCTTGGTGAACAGGGGAGACTTCCTTTTTGTTGACAAAAACATCCTCAAAAATTGGGAGAAGCGATTTCTGGAATTTCATTGTGAGTAAGAATATACATCCAATGTACCTTTCTATTAATTGAATGAGAAATAAAATTGGGAATGGATTTGAGGAACTGGGTAATTTGTGATATATAGGAAGGCATTACGAGGATCATGAACATCTCCAGTCTTACTATTACCTCAAAATGAATAACCACATACCAGCTATTTACAGGGGTAACAATATAGCCATTACAATAGGTGTGTCAGGCAGTTCTAAAAGTATTTTTGCTAGTCTCTCCTTTAGAAAGAGGCCATTGCATGATCCATAGCCTTTGGTAATAGAATGTTGGATAATTCCATCTCCGAGTCTAGTGTGAATGTAGGTCTTTACTTCTCGAGCATTCACTTCACCCTACATTCACTTCATCACATTTACTTAGTCATAAATTTACTTCTGTCTTTCACTTCTTCTAACATTCACTTTGTTATTTCAGGGGGAGACCCCCTGCACTCCATTTTTAACCCATATTCTTCCTCCTAAACCCTCACAACCCTAATGTTGCAGTTGCCCTTACCATATCCAGTGCCACCTTGACAATGTGAAAATGCAGATAAGGTTAATGTAGAAGAAGTAACTGCATGTAGACGTAAATGTCTAATCAAGTGAATGCTTAAGTGTTGAAGAGGTTTTTTTGAAAAAGTAAATGGTAGAAGCCGTCTATGCATGGTGTGGAGATATTACAAATTACAGGTGGTATATCCCATGCATCACGCAAATCATGCTATAAAAAAGCGTAATGTTCAACTAATACTAACTAATTGCAAATCACCTACAAGTACTATGTAGCCTTTTCTTAGAGGGATCCTGTTTTCCATAGATGTAACCTCATCTGACAGAGTAAAATGATAGTTTGTTGCCTTCTTATTTGGCTTTGGCCTCGGATGGGTATTTAATATGATAAAAGTTGTGTTGCCATCCATTTCCCAATTTAAGAAAAGAATATCAGGGAATTCCAAATGGCCAACTGAATAGACACCCTATAGATAATGGGCAACCCATGTCATGAAACCAGCACTTGGTCTACCTTTATCTCCTTTCATGACCGGATTATAAAACTCATGTAACCTTGTTTAAAAAAAATATGAAGGAGCCAACATTTCTTGAAAGCATATAATCCCACAACGATTTATGAACTGTTGCCAGTCCAAATCTTCAAATTTACCCACAACGCCCTCAGCGTTTCATGATAACAGCTCACAGTTTTACATTTATATTTCCTGATACTTTTCTCACATGTGTCTGTCTGTCACAGTTCAACTGGTGAGGATTTGATATTCTAGCTAGATTTCATTGATCAGCATTGGAAGCGAACCTCAATGTTGGGCAGCATTTGTTTGAGTAAATTACAAATCACCAACTTCGGTTTCGGTAATTAGATTTCGGATAGCAAGATGATAGTTCAATAAGGAGAAACATGAAAGATGCAGCCTCAACTGTATGTTGGATCCAGTCAGACAAAACTTATTTATATCAATCGCCCAAAGGCCATTCATTAGTAGTGAATTGCTTTTGTCTTAGTTCAATTGTATCCAGCCTATTGTCTAAGTACTTTTGATGTATGATGGCAACTACAATATCTTCTGTGATTATGAATTTGTATGGATGCATAATGAAGTGATGTATGTTCACAATCATATAAATAAACAGTAAATGTTTTCTAAAAATCTAAAAATGCCTCCCGTCATAACTTTTTCATTTACTCTTCTGTCTCTAAGGCATCAATCATACTGCTTTGTTCTTCAGCCACCTAGTGGAAGCCTAGGAATATTTCTGGGGTGGCTATTTGAGGAATCTTCAAATTGGGGGGAAAAGTCCCTGTTTATTGCATTTACCTGGGTGATTGATTTCACAGCATTGAGGTAATAACTAGTGACTTTGAATACCCTCTCATCTTCTACCATGTCACAGGTAACATCTTTTACTCCATAAAGGCACAGCATACACTATAAAATCCCCTTGTCCGATTAAATAGTCTGCTACCATCAATATTGGAATAAAAATGTTCAGTAATGGGAATGAGTAAATCCATGGAAAGGTGTGTAGAAACAACTAAGCGAGGTCTCTCAGAATACAATTATGCTTTGGGGATCATTATAGAGAGACACCCTGTGGTGAACAATATTATTTAAACAAAAAAAGGCCTGTCACATTCGGATCTCTATTGGCATCATGGAGTAAAGGTTTTGAATCAACCAACTCAACACTGATGATACAGTGAAGCTGGGAAAGACATGGCCAAGCTCGGTAAACAGAACTAACCCCACACCAGAATGTTTTTGGGAGAACTAAAGCGCATAAACTTTAAAATATGGAGAAATAGTTAGCATGGCAGGCACTGGAAGGTAATCAGGAAAATGGGACGTCCTCCATTTACCCAGATACCCACACATACACATATGCAGACTCTTTTCTCTGCACCAACAAATAGAATGCAGCTTTACCCCTTGATTAATTTGGCCTAGCTGCACACATAATTATACACCACCATGAATACCTAAACAATCTCTAGAATGCAGCTAGCCCCAAAGAAATCGACCTAGCTGCAAACAATCTCTTATCCAAGCACCACCTCTGCCAGAATGCTGCTACCCCCAAGTCTGTTGGCATTGCTGCACACATACTACTGATCCCATACACCATCAACACCAGTCCTAGCATTAGAATGCAGCTACTCACCATAAAAATGTGACTTGGATGCAGACGGTATGCAGTGATTATAAAAAATTTAAAACAAGCAACTGCAATTTGATCTGAACATTTATAATGAAAATGTCAATTAAAAAATATATATATATGTGTGTGGGGTAAGGGGTTAAAATGGGTGGAGAGCTGTTTGGAGTGGGATTATCAATGACCAAAAATGGGGTGTTTGGGGGTAGACCCACCCAAATTACAAAAGAAAAACAAAATATTTTGTTCTTATAAATGTTTAGACTCAAGCAGTGTTCGTTATTTATTGGTTAGTTATAATCACATGCAACCGCTGCAGACATACATAGTGCACCCCTACACTAGTAACTACAATACTCCCCTTAGAGCTTTGAGATCATAGCAATGGTATAAAAGGTGCTATACAAATGCCCAATTCCATAACATAGCATGTATTCATTTCAGCAGCAGAAGGGAAAAATGTAGATGACCTAAATGCATTTTCTAGATCATTGAAGTCCGTCAGGTCTGGAGGGTTGCCCAGAGCAATTGCCAGAGTTTTAAGAGTAATTGTCAACCTTCCAGTCATCGCCTCTTTATTTTGCAGTGTCACCCTGAGTGGAACGGATATGCCCAGACATGGGCCCCATGACTGCAGGGTCGAGAGACCCAAGCTACTCCTCACACCGATACCACTCAGTGAGGCTGAAACATATCTGGGGATGCTTGTGGTCTGGTCCAGAAGGGATGTGACCTAATAGTTTGGGCTGGACTGCCCCTTTGGGAGTGGGATGAAGCTTGATTTACCTATGGTCTTTCCCCTTTCTATAATATGATATGGCATTTATAACGTGCCTATACACAAGTGTTTTAAGGCACGACCAGGCAAGGGAGGGGGAAACGAGGGAAGAAAGAACGATTTTACTAGGCCAGGTGACATTGAGGTTGCACAAGTGCAGGGGAGGGGGGAGGGAAAAGTGCAGAGGGGAAGGGGGCAGTGCAATACATAGGATTGATTGTAAAAAATATAAATAAAATAAATAAAACAATAGGTAAAAAGTGCAGCCAGCTAGTAGCAAGTGCAAGGGTATGTGCAGAAATCAAGTGTCAAGATCTGTTAGGAGACTGTAGGGAAACAGAAGTAGACCCCAAGTGTAGGGGTTGCCCAGGAGGTAGTGCAGGTGTGCAACTGATGGGGGAAGTGACCTGGACCAGAGGTCAGAGGGTAGCCAGGTGACCAGTGCAGTTTAAGTCAGGAGTTCAGCAGGGGAGAGGAGGAGAGAAATCAGAAGCAAAGAGGAAGGTCTTGAAGTGCAAATCAGAAGCAAAGAGGAAGGTCTTGAAGTGCTTCCGGAACCGGAGATGGTTCTCCTCAAGTTTCAGGAAGGTATGGAGGCTGTTCTAGAGGGAGGCCCCAGCTGAACATAGAGATCTACCACCAACGTGTTGCTTGGAAAAGCAACTGACCTTGAGGGAGTTGGAGGTGGATGAGCAAAGAGCTTGAGAAGGAAGGTATTTAGGAAGAGACCGTTGAAGGTAATGAGGCCCCAGAAGGCCTTGTGGACAATGCAGAGAGATTTTAAGGTAATCCTGGCAGCCACTGGGAGCCAGCAAAGAGAAGTTAGGGCTGGATGGATGCGATCCCTGGGCTTGAGGCCAAGGATAAGTCCTGCAGTCCCTTTCTGGATGAGTTGCAGGGGGCAGAAAGTAGAAGCAGGCAGATTTAGAAAGAGGCTGTTGTCCAGCCTACAGAGAACCAGTTCTGAAGACAGTGAGCTTCTGGGGGAAGGCGATGGAAGGAAAAATACCTCAGAGGAGGTACAGCTGATAGTTTGAATTCTTATAGACATCAGGGATGTGAGGAGAGAAGGAGAGTGTGGAGTCGAAGATGACCCTGAGGTTTTTAGCCTCACAGGTGGGAACAGCAAGAGGGCCAAGAGAGGCTGGCCAGAGAGCAACAGGAAAGGAGGGGACAGGTGTGCCAATGAGGAGAATCTCAACATTACTGGCATTAAGGCAGAGATCATTGGTGGCACACCGCACCTGGATAGCGGACAGACAGTCAGAGATGAGAGAAGGAGATGAGGTGGCAGAAAGGAGCCTGAAAAAGAGCAGAGTGTCATCCACATAGCATGGAAAGTTGGGGCAGAGAGCAGAAATGCGGTGGGAAAGGGGTGCCAGGTATTGGTTTAACAGCCAGAGAGAGGTTAGACCCCTGGGGAACACCAGAGGTAGAGGTAGAGGTAGAGATAGAGGAGAGGAAGGGCCCAAGTTGGACCTGGGAGGGTCGATCAGAGAGGAAAGAGGTCGGCCAGGGCCTGATCGTTGATACGCATGTTATCACGGAGACAGTTGAGCAGGATGGTATGGTTGACCGTGTCAAAGGCAGAAGAGAGATCAAGTAAGATGAGGACACAGGGGGTATTGGAATCAAAGTTGGAGAGCAGGTCTTCACAAATGTTCAGGAGAGCAGTTTCCCTGCTTCTGGCAGCTCTGAAGGCATGCTTGAAATTAGGTACTGCCTATTTTTTGTTTTCGTGGGGTCAACACTGCAAAGTGGGAGAATAATCCAGCATAAAAACAAAAAACAGACAGGTTGAATCCCCCTTCCTTTTTGTCCCTAAGTGTCTGCAGGTCATTAAGTTGGCAATCTATTCAACCATAAGATTGTTTAGTACAAAACTCTGATCTATGAAAAATGTTTATTCAATTTAATATATTTTTTTAAAAAAGACCTATCATAGGTCTTTTTTTAAAAAAAGTAGAACTTACATAAATGGTATACATTTCTAAGAACTATAAAGACTATACAATCGTCACATTCATTCTCGTGTCTATTCAAACACAAAACATAGTGTAACATCAATCTATATACATAAAATGCGAAGACATATTTAAAAGGACAGCAATTCTTTGTGCAACAAATACTTTCTGAAGTTATGGGAATAAAGATCAGCCATCAGTATCTATAATAACTCCCTCATAATTTATTACATCCGTTGTATAAAGAGAAAGCTGTTTCTCCCTTTGTGTATCCTGTACAGCCTCTCTATATTATTGCATGATGTTTTTTGGGGTGTAATAAATATTGCACCTTATATAGAACACCTGTCAGGAGAAAAAGGAAAATTCAATGACAGTTTCCTTTTGTTTGTCGAAACATATGTTTCGGCCGTCTAGACTCATATAGTACACTCTCGAAGGCTGTTGGTCTAGTGAGTATGGGCTGTCTTCAGGACAATAAAACTGGTTTTTACAAGAATGCTATTCTTCCCAAATGCAGTGCTTCTTAGGTTTCGATCTACTCTACAAAAAAAGATCAAAAGTGTTTGTTTTAATAAAAAATGTTTACTGAGTGTTCATGTTCTACGAGTAATGGCTATGGTATTTATTACATTTACCACCACAATTACTGACCCGTAGTTCACTGTAATTGCTTCGAGACATTGAGGAAAACCACGTATCTATCTGGCAACTTGATAGATATTTTGTCCAGAAATTCTGGTCTTGCACCACACCTATGGATATATATTACTAATATCAGTGCTTCTCTCTTAGTTTTTGATAATTCGCAGTATTCTAGATCAAGGTGAAAATTCAAGTTCTCATAAAAATACCTTTTAATTCTTCCAAACGACAGAATTTATATGATTGTTGTCTTCATAGTGAGGATCTTCGTGACAGTCCTTGCTGGATACTGTCCGAAGCTGTCTTTTCGAAAACACTTTTTGGGCACCGCTCACGTTGCAGCCCTTTCAATCTAATTGAATGACATATAAAGTGACGCTTTTAATAAACTATTATTTTTCACCCCAATTGTGGTGTCTTTAATTATAAATTAACATTGAAAATACAGGTAATGCCGTGAACTACGCCTTATTAGGTGTTCTGCCGTTGAACCTTGCGACATAGCATTATCCTTTCAAACGCTTTACTGAAAGTACAGATTATCATCTACATAAGGACAGGTAGATCTTTGTGCCACATTCAGGCAACACTAAAGTACATGAAATGCGCCCTCCATGAACTACGCCTCATTGTGTGTTCTACTGTTGAAACTTGCAACATTGCAGTATCCTTTCAGTCGCCTCGCTGAAAGTACACATTATCATCTTAATGAAGGCAGGTAAATCTTTGTGCCACATTCAGGCAGTACTAAAGAACATGAAATGCGCCCTCCTGGTGTTACACCTCTCTTACGTAATCCAGCTCAATATAGTGCCTACAGATCGTTTTTTGAGCGTAAGAGACAAATTAGATAGCTTACTCTGGGCCTCATTACACGGTAGGTGCTAAACCATGGCGAATGGGGAATTACCACCCCATTCCGAGGTTGGCGGGGCGGTAATTCCCCATGCCGCCATGGCCCAAACCCATTCCCATTTTTGCCCCATAGAGCATAATGGGAATGGGGAAGGCGCTAATTACGGTACCGCAAATTGCGGTACCGTAATTAGCACCAAGGTCCCTTTGCGGGTCCCTACTTTAACGGCTGGTCTACACTAGCCGTTAAGGTCGAGCATTACCGGTGACCGTTAACCCTTACCGCCTTCTGTGTAATGAGGCCCTCTGTCTCTCTATTGTTGGCCGGCTGAAAATCATCTTACCTGTACAGCGGTGCTCCGGTGCTCTTTTACTCTTGTATTGTTTCTCAACTGCCATTATCACGTTGTTTGATTTAATTACATCCGGCCTCCCAATGTCCGAACACATGATCATGGGTCATGTGATTTAGATGTTAGACTAAGTAACGTGGTAATCACGTTTCTGAAATGGCTTATTTATTCAGGTTATTGTAATTCTCTCTAAGATTGTGCAAAAATTGTGAAACCGCTAAATAAACGGCTTTATTTGAAAAGGAAATTGCGAAAATTATCTGTCTTGGTATTTTATTACATGATACTATGGCCACTTATGGGCCCCATTAAGTCATCTTATATTATTATTTAGTTTCATTTTGGATCTTGTAAGTTTAATATATTCCATATGCCTTGAACCTATTAAGGCAATGCTAGTAGTGCCCAATTGATCACACGTCATAGCGATAAGATATTTGAATATTTAAATATCGATCCTATATAGGCCTACAGAGCCCAAAGGCACAACAAGTGTGCCATTTCATAAAGACTGATGGATCGAAGTTCGATGTAGTTTATTTTGTAATCTGGCAGGTATCAATTGGATTTAGAATCCAGTTTGGAGATGTAATGTCAGGCATTTGATAACATCACAGATTACATCCGTTTGGCTCTTATGGTTCGTATTTGGACAGTTTAATATGTGTCAAAGTGGTAGGGAAGTGCATGTTGTTCACGAAAACACATTTCATTCCACTGAAACATTCAACCCTCGTCTCACAGAATCTGTGTCGTATATTCATTTTTGTTCACATCGTGACAGGGTGAGATCTTGGGTTTCCCCCTCTAGGTGCATACACACTACAACATTTTGGTCGGTTTATGTTGTTTTTGATGTAGTGGGCCACCAAAGGTTTGTTGTCTATTTTATTCCTTATGCAAGATTTATGGTCACATATCCGTTGTCTAACATGTCTTTTAGTCTTCCCAATATATATCAGATTACAAGGGCATATGATTACATAGACCACCCATGATGTTAGACAGTTTGTGAACTCTGACACGTGAACTACTCAGTTTCCTAAGGTGATATCTTTCATATCTTTAGTTTGTGGGCATACCAAGCATTTACCACATTTGTGGTGACCAGTCACTGGGGGTAAGCCCCATAGTGTGCTTTGGCCTCTATTTTCAGTCTTCTGGACAGGGTAAGTGTTTACCTGATTTTCCTTTCAATTCTTTTGCCTTTCAAAGGCAAAGCGTTGTTTAGAGTGATTAAAATCCTCTGTTTTTATCATGGTCCAATTTCTCAAGCTTACTTTACGGAGAGAGCTACTTATGGGGCTAAAAGTGCTCACACATGTGATTTTCTCTAATGTAGTTTTTGCATAGGATTCAGACATATTTCCCTATTCATGTGTTGTGCTCTTTTGTAGGCCCGCTGTATCGTGGATTTGGGGTAACCTCTATCTTTTAATCTTGTCGTGAGCATTTTTCCATGAAGCTTGTAATCTTCCATCTGTGAGCAGTTTCTGCGAATCCGCAGGAATTGGCCAAACGGAAGGCTGTATCTGTACCATGCTTGAATGTTTAAACTAAAGCGGTTGTTTGTGAGATATATTGAATTAATCTCAAAGTTGTACATATAGAGGTTAGCCAAGTAGGGAGCAAACATGACCCCCGTACTCGTACCTTGTAGCTGATTGAAAAAGGTGTCACCGTACAGGAAGAAATTCTCCTTGAGTGCCAATCGTATGCATTCTAGGAGGAATGCTGTTGGAACTATAGTCAAACTGGTGGTACGTGTGTCCAAATACTTCGCCATTACCTCTATACAATCTTGTTGCTGAATGCTCATGTATAAGGCAACTACATCGAAAGTGACTAATAGATCTTCTTGTCTCGTATGCAGACGGGTGATGGTATTAATCATGCTAGTTGTATCTTTGATGTACGACTGCATCTTTGCTACAAATGGGTGCAAGAACCAATCTGCATATACTGAGGGGGGCTCTAACACTGAATTTATTGCAGCCACAATAGGTCGTCCTGGTGGGGTGGGCAGATTTTTGTGCACTCTTGGGAGGAGATAAAAGGCGGGGTGGTACGATGGTTGTTGAATAAGAAGGAATTTCTGGACAAAATATCTATCATGTTGCCAGATGGATACATGGTTTTCCTCAATGTCTCGAAGCAATTACAGTGAACTACAGGTCAGTAATTGTGGTGGTACATGTAATAAATACCATAGCAATTACTCGTAGAACATGAATACTCAGCAAAAAAAAAAATATCAAACAAACACTTTTGATCTTTTTTGTAGATCGAAAGCTAAGAAGCATCGCATTTGGGAAGAATAGCATTCTTGTAACAAACAAATTTATTGTCCTGAAGATGGCCCATACTCACTAGACCAACAGCATTCGAGAGTGTACTGTATGAGTCTAGACGGCTGAAACATATGTCGAAAAAAAAAAAAGATCATCGAATTTTCCTTTTCTCCACCTATATCTATACCTGACGGGGGTTATATATAAGTTGCAATATTTATTATATCCCAAATAATGTCATGCAGTAATATAGAGAGGCTGTACAGAATAAACAAAGGAAGAAAAAGCTTTCTATTTATACAACAGATGTATTCAATAACGAGGGAGTTATTATAGATACTGATGGTTGATCTTTATTCCCATAACTTCAGAAAGTATTTGTCCCAAAAGGAATTGCTTTCCTTTTAAATATGTCTTCACATTTTATGTATATAGATTGATGTTACACTATGTTTTGTGTTTGAATAGACACGAGAATGAATGACAATTGTATAGTCTTTATGGTTCTTAAAAATGTATACCATTTATGTAAGATCCTATGATAGGTCATTTTTAAAAAATATATTAAATTGAATAAAAATTGGATGTTCATAGATCAGAGTTTTGAACTAAACAATCTTGTAGTTGAATAGGTTGCCAATTTACTGACCTGGAGACACTTGGGGACAAAAAGGAAGGGGTAGTCAACCTGTCTGTTCTTTGTTTTTCAACTCTGAAGCCAGATTGTGCCAGCAAAAGAAAGCATTATCCTTGAATGACAGGCTGTGTCAGGCCTGATCTGGGAGTTACCAGAAACTTTACTTTCAGCTGTAAGGAAAAATGCTGGACTTTTTGCTACAAAGTGTCAAAAATAAACCCTGCAAAAGAAATCATAGCTCTGTGCTTATGTCAATTTCAAGGGACCTTTTGCCTTACACAGACCGTGATGTAAGAGAAACTGACTGGGGCTACAAACAGTGTTTAGAATCCAGATGGGAGAGAAAAAACTAATTTGAAAGGCACATCCAGCAGCATTCACCATGTGTCAAATGTGCTTTTACAAATAAGAAAAATGCCTGCTGAATAAAAACGTGTCCTTGCCTAGAAATGTAAGGGAGATTGGGTAGAACTACTACATAATGTTTGATTTCAGCATCCTGGGTTTCTGATTCAGGAAAACAAAATAAATAACTAAGTAAAGGCATTGGCGAACTAGCCAAGCAGTTCTTCTGCTTGGGGGGTGGGGGGGTGGTACTGACAACAGGAGTTCCCTACCCCCCAAGAGAAGCCACAGCAGATTCATGGACACCTCTGTGATAATTATGCCCTTGGAAACTTTGAATGGACCAGGAGGCAAAACATCCCATGCCCATCATACTTTTGTCTGGGCAGAGGCCTATTACAATAGAGATTCTGGGACACATGCGCGTGAAATAGGAAATCACACGTCCTTGCAACTTTCACTGGGAGCTTCAAAGCCAACTCAAGAGCAGCGTTGTAAGCTAGGCCCATATTTAGGAGACAATGATGACCATTTGTTTAAAAAAAAATCTTATTTTCAACTTTTAAGACTTATCTATGCAACAGGACTTTGCAGAATGTAAAAAGTTAACAGTTGAAATGTAATTTTTGTGGCTTTTAAACAAGGTGTGGACGCCTTCACTGCCATATTGGGAACAGAAATGGCAGAGAAGGGGATATTCTGAGGAAAGTGTACATGATGCCACTTTTAAATTCAATACTTACATGCCTTATGAGAATCTATACCATGTATAAAGTTATAGAATTTTAGGTTGAATATTTATCTCTAAAATGCCGAAGAATTATTAGATGGACGAAACAAAGTCTCACAAACTAGAGAGTTGGACTGTCATGCTCTGTGTGAAATATGTAATCTGCCAAGATAATTTGTAAAAATGCCATAATTGTGTAAATGTGTGATTTATGTGAAGAATTATTTTAGCTAAATTAACAGTGGGATGATCCTTTGCATTTTAAAGCCACATCATAAAGCTGATGTCATGTCCCTAAAAAATCCAACCAGCTGACAGCAAGGCGGTAACAATCACCGCTGACCAATCCAGTTGTTTAGAGGCATGCCCAGCTAAGCCTGCCCATCCCATATAATCCTATGATGTCATCATGCCTTATAAATAAGGGAGGCTGACAGAAATCTGGACACACTCTCCTGAATGTCCAGAGCCTGTGTATCCTTATATTCTACATTCATCTTGCCAGATTCCAGATTCTACTGCCAGGCCAAAGCATAGCTGACCCAATATCAGCAAGGCCTTGATCCAGAAATCCCACTAAAAATCCCTAAAACAAAGGGGAAAAGCTGTGGTACCCTTTTGGAAGGCATCCTGAGACCAGACTGGCTTTTTGCGCAATAACTGCATGCCTGCCGTACCCCTGCCATCCAGCTGTACCGTTGCCATCCAGTGACCAAAATTGCCCAGCTGTTTGTTGTAAGGGGTGCTCGCTGTGCGGTGACCAGAACCTAGTTGACTGTCTCAAAATCCCAAACTCAAGCGTGGACTGAGTATTTCCCCATTCCATTGCAACACATAGCCTACCCCATCTTGATACTCTGTCTTTGTTCTACTCTCTAAGTAATCTTATCCATGCCTTGGTAATTTGTTCAACTGTCAGAAAACTTTGAGCATCCTGTCCTTGATTCCTAGTGCTAGCGCCATTCTTTCATTCACCCCATCTTGTAAATACTTAGTAATATTTTGAATAATGTAAGTAATTTCCAGATAAAGAGAAACGTGACATGGAGCGGGTTAATCCGGCTGCTTAACTTGTTTCATGGGCAGCGCTATCTTCTTGATAATCTAGTATAAGTAAACTGCTTTTTTCCTTCCAAACTGATTTTCTCTCCTTAAATGGGTTTATTTTTCCAAAACTGAACCTCCCTTTATCTTGCAAATCTCATCCAATCCTTCAGATAGAGACATCATTTCACTTCTATATTGTCCCTGTGATGTGCATCTATTCCCCAGCCCACAAACTGCATTCCGATTTCAAGTATTTCAGCCGTGTTTCATAGAAACCATTTGACATTTAAAAATGCAAATGAGTAAAATGCAACTTTCCAACGTGTGATTCTGCTGCATCATGTTTTTGCTTTCCACTTGCTTTTTGAACTGTATGCCTTTTGTTGATTCCTTGCCTTGTGGTTGCTAGTGCTTATACCTTCCTGCTATTGTGAAAAATTATATTTGCTTTGTTGATTTAACTGTACATTAATTATTTGTCAAATTCCGAGTGTCATTTCAAGCCATTCCTAAGGGTTTAAAATATGTTTTTTCCTCTTATTTTGTGGGGGAAGGTCGGATTTTGATTGCTACCTCATATCCCTGACCCGAAGGGGGCAGAAGAGGAAGGGGGAGAGGGCAAGGTAGCCGAGGAGGAGGCAGCAGGTGAAGCAAAGGAAGACATGGAGGGAAGATAGGGAACAGCAGGAGAAGAAAGGAAATGATGAGGTGCGGCAATAGTCTATCAAAGAGGAGAACGTTTCCCTGCGGGCCTTGGACCAAGACAATGCCAAACAGGTAAACACTCATGATGACCTTAGAGGAGTGGAAGTAGCCTTGAAAAGTCTCCCACCTGGTGCCACCATTAATGGGAGAAGAAGAGAAAGGAGAAAGCACAGAGACCATATGGAGAGTGCATAGGTCTGGCGAGGGAACGACAAAGAGGATGCCGGTGAGGGTTTGCCTGGATGAGGCAGTGGTAGGTGTCAGTGATAGGGAGGCCTGGGTTGGAGACCAGGAAATCCTTCTTAAACTTCTTCCTACCAGATTTAGTGAGGAGAGCAGGATAGTCGATAAAGAAGCAGTTAGAAAAGATAGGAGAGACAGGGCACCATAGAAAAGGTGGGCAGAGGAGACAATAGAAAAAGAGGTGGGGGACACTAGGGAAGGACACAGGGTGGGGCGCAAGCAAACGAGACAATAGTAAACAATTCAACAAAATGACAAGAGCTCAGACAATAATAGAACAGTATGCTAAATGAACGCTTTGCTAAGAAGGTAAAACCTAAGACAGCACTACTTTCACAATGTAGTTTCGATACGGGAGAAAAAACACCTAGGTCTGAGAGTCCTCTAGGTGGGAGAAATGTCTAGATTTCACCATGCAGTTTAAATACTTTCACAATGTAGTTAAACACTGGAGAACAACACACCACGGTCTGAGAATCCTTTAAAGTGGGAGAAAAACCCTAAGTTTAACACTACAATTTAAATACTTTGATGTAATGGCTTGGCAGATCAAAATCGATGGCCTGGAGGGTTTTCCATGACAATTGCCAGAGGTTTAGGATTAATTCTAAATCTTTCAGACATCACCACTTTGTTTTGCATTGTAACCCTGAGTGGGGTGGGTATGCCAAGACGTGGGCACTGTGCATGCTGGGCCTTGAGACCCAAGTTACTCCTCACTGATGATGCTAAATGAGGCTGAATCATTTCTGGGGATGCTTGTGGTCTAATACAGAAAGAATATGCCTCGCAGTTCAGGCTGGACTGCCCCTTTGGGGTGGGACCAAGCCTGATTTGCATATGGTCTATCCCCTTTCTGTAATGGGTTGGCAGGTGGAAAATGATGGTGTGGACGGTTGCCCAGAGCAATTTCCAGGGTTTTGAGATTATTCTAAACCTTCCAGACATCACCTCTTTTTTGCATTCACCCGATTCTGGACCAGACATTTTTATGAATAAGATCAATATCAATTGCAAATCGATGTGGTATGTCATTACCAACAGTTACATCAGAAGTGACATCTCTTATGACCCAACAATTATGATCATCATGTCAAGCCCAGATTCCCATTTATCTAACAGATTAAATGTGGGAAAGTTCTGATACCTCTATACATTCCAAATAATTTTGCTGATGAAGTTTCTTGAGTCAAACAAACTTTGGAGAGAATTGGTTCTTTACCTTTATTTATTTGAACAGTTAAGAATTTGAGTTTTCAATTCTAATCTGCTGAGTTATCCATTGGTTCACCTTGATCTTTACTGATGGTCTTCTGTTTATATACGTTCAGTGTTTTGCCCCCGAAGTGTAAACACACTCATTATTTGGAGGAAGATACATTCTCAAGGGTCCTGTTGGAGTCACTTCACCATCATCTTGGTCTTTCACAGTGTAGTGATGTCTGGAACATGTGTGTTTTGGAAATTAATCTCTGCTCCGAATATTTAAATTCTTAAATCTTGCGTGGACATTTTTCATGAGATAGCTGCATAGTTTTAAGGATCAATAACCAAATTAGACTTGTTTCTGCCTGTAAACGATGTTGCTTGTCATCAAAATTTTAAAAAGGCCTTGTAAATCAGAAAATGAACTATACATGTTGATTTATATCTAACCCTTGAGTTGTTTGAAAGCAAAAATGGTATGCCTTATAATGCTCATGTTTTCCCAATGGTGAGTTTGAGTCTTTGATCACTGGGATAGGAGTCATATTTTCTACACACTGACTCAGTTGTCCTCCATTTAAAGTCTTCTTTTATTATTTCTGTCATGACTGTCATATTTCTCTACCGGTAAGCGTGTGGGTTAATGTATTGCCATTGGTTGTGATTCGTAACAACCTAGCAATTTTATTCAAATTGCAATAAAAAAATGTTGACTTTCTCACTATTGCTTTGGCATTCACAATAGTACAAAAAGTAAAGTACTTGTTACCATGGTGGCTTAAACCTATATCCATGGTGGTAAGAATACAGTGCTCTAGTCTACACA
This sequence comes from Ambystoma mexicanum, assembly GCF_040938575.1. NCBI lineage: Eukaryota > Metazoa > Chordata > Amphibia > Caudata > Ambystomatidae > Ambystoma > Ambystoma mexicanum. The sequence continues at coordinate 656,272,508 of NC_090932.1, read as the reverse complement.
ATGAGCTCACAGGAGTCCATTTATAAATATTTGTTTCTTAAGTGACGTCTGCCAATTTTCAATTAGGTACTCTCATTGCTTTAAAGCATCTACAGCCATGGTCACTGTAGTTTCTGTGTGCATCGGCCCACCAGGTGTACAGAACATGTTCACAAAAGTACTTGGTACACATTATATTATGTTCTTGGCATGTATACTGCTCACACTTGTCATGTGTATGGTATCCAGGAGCACTGGTAGATCTGAAATAGATAGCAAGGTGTTTGGATTAGAGTGTAGTGAAGATCAATGCTAAATAGCTTTGCTTTTTGCGTTGCTGTGTACAGACCAAAATATCCTAAGCTTGGTATGTATGTTTTTTCTTGGTGTGAATTGTCGAAGGTACACTGGTATGTGTTTCCAGAGGGTACCCCGTCGTGCCCACTGAGCTAGGATGCACTGCCTGGGTGGGGGGGGGGGCTATAAGGGAGGGAGTAGTATGTATGTTTGTTTAACATGCATCGTTTTGTGTTTGAAGTATTAAGGAAGGCATCTTTGATGTTATGGGCACAGACACCACCATTTTTAGCATTTAGTGCATCATAGCATAGACAATTGAAAATGTAGTTGGCAGGGAAGGGCAGTATAACCAACTTGAAGGGAACCACATGAGTTTGGTGGCAATGTCTGGGTGGGTGTGTTAAAATGCCAGGCCTTGAATGTTTTTCTGAAAGTAGGGTGTTCTCAATTGTATGAATTCCCTTGTGTATAGTAGTTTAGAGAAAGATGATCTCCTGTATCTCATTTTGGTGTGTACTGTGGTTTCTAGGAATATATCCTTACTGGATCTAAGTGTTCTCCTTGGTTGGTGAAGGATGATCTTTCCTTGTATGAACTCAGCTCCATGGCCCAGAGTCATCTACTGATGATGCAGAGTGTAGTAGACTAGTAGCCTTTTGAGTGATGTCTGGGCTGCATAATGTGTTCCTCCTTGTTAAATCTAAGAATACTCTTGTGGTCTGGATGCACCGAGTCTGGAATGCGGCAGTATATACTTTGTGCATAATTAATTCTAGACAGCAACACAGATATAATGGCGAGTATACTCTGTGGGAAGGAGAGAAAGTACATAATCCATCCGATTGAGCATAGGTAGGAGACAATTATTCTTATTCACTGCATTGACTTGTCGTTCCAGGGTAACTTCATGGGTCATAAGAATCCCTAGTAACATGACCACTTTTTAAGTTTCCAGGGAAGTGTTAATTTCTGCAGGCTAAAGTATCACTGCTAGTGTTGCAGTGCGCAGGAATGTAGCCGCCACACACTTATAGTAATAAATCCCTGCCCCAGAACATTGTGCACAATGTTTATTTTAAAATGTATATATATATTTTTTAAAATACTTACTTGCCCTCTCACCACATACCCTGCTAAATGCACCTGGCAGGGTAAAACATGTGCCCTGCTGGCTGACCAATGCAGAGGCAGCTCAGCCCCTACACGACACGTCCTTAATACGTGTGCTGCCCTTTAAGTGCTCTGCACTGCCACCTGGTGGCGAACGGGCAGCTCCACACTGCTAAGCCCACATAGAGGAATCAACCTTGGCACACGCAGGCTACCCGGGCTCCCTGCTGTGGGCCTTTCTTCCTGTATCCTGCCCCTCACACTGGGTGAAAAGTCAGTGACCCCGCAGACCCTGCAGGAACCAACCGCCTGAATGTGACAGGATGGGCAGACAGCTGCCGCACCTCCCACAACAACAGACCCAATGATCCTCTGCACTCCTGGAGAGTGCTTGTCGTGTGCTGGGCGACACGGTAGGCACCCATCACGGTGGGGGAGGTGCTTTATTTACAGCACTCCCGAAAATATACTCTTGAAAATATATTTATAAATTCTTTATAAACATCCACCCGTCCACAATACTCCCCTTCAGTATACCCCTCGTAACGCTCTACCTCAATGCACTTAAGATAATAAGGCCCCAATGCAGAGAATGCTTGGGAGCAGGCGACCTGGACACACGCTCGACCAAACTGTTGCTTGCTCCCGAACCTTCCCTGCCCCACTTTATACTCCCAAAGGGTGCTCTACATGCAGGCCAGCTCGCTGGCCTGTGCAGTGCCCTAAAATGACCAGGGGGGAAACTTTGCGTTCCCCCCTAGGGCCCCTTTTCTTTCTGTGATGCACTTATTTATACACTCTGTTTTGGATATGTTGGATGGACATTAACTGGTCTTCACAGACAACGGCAGGAATATTGATACTTGTCTGATGTCTTTGCCCCCCATTGTAACTAGTGACCATTTTTTGAGTTGTTGGTTTTGACTTGTCCTTTAAATTCTCTCATCCTCTGATCTGGGTTTCAGCCTACTTTCTTTTCACCAATGCATGACATTGGAATATAGACAATTAAACATGGCTGTTATTTGAATTTTGAGTACAATTAACAGCTTATTACAAGCAGAACTATTTGCCTCACATGCATTAAAGAATGAGTCTAGCTCATCAGATCTTGGCACTCATAAAATATGAAATGAAGGGTGAACATCTGCTGAGATCCCTTCTGTCTCAATGAGTAGAAAATGTATTACCTAACACTAATGTGGTGACTGTGAGTCTACATTTGAATGTAGCATGAGTGTCTCTTAGGTCGAGTAGGTAAACTAAGTTACTTGACCTGCAGGTCTAGCAGCAATTTAAAGAATTTGCAAGGCCTGACTCCTCTCACTAATGTGTTACTTCAACGGAAATCAAGACTGCTGTATTGTTGCTCATTTTATGTCTTGGGTTCAAATAACTTCTGATGACACTGAAAATATCAGTACAAAATTGCTAATAAATTGGGTTTGTTCGCTAATCAAGAACATTTTAATTAGCAAACTCTGCTAATCAATGTTTGAAAACTAATTTATACCTTGTAAAGTCATCCATTTTTGGGAAACCAACTTATTTCTACCATAAACTCATGGACTTCTCAATGGAAACCAGAATTGATTGAAAATCTTTTCACATTCTTTATAATTACAGTGGGGCTTCACAAGTTGCAGGAGGAAGCCTGGTCTTGCTTCAACGGTTATATTTAGTAGGCTCCTAGTAGGCCCTGCAGGGAGTTCTATCAAGGCTCGGAGGTGTCAGGTAGTTGGGAGGGCAGCAGCACTGATTTGAATTAGTTTTAGGGCCAATGATGGCAGGAAAGATACCTGAAAATAAGGGTTTGGTGGATGCCCAGGCATTTAGGGAGGCGCTGAGTATCATTAGCAGGGCAACTAAAGCCAGGCTGGAAGGGGCAGTGGGGGGAAGTTACAGGGGAAAAGGGGGCCAGAGAGGGTAGGCCACAGCACAGAGTGACGTTGGACGGGGCCCTCACTGCAGTGGTGGCTTGAAGCCCATCAGCAGGCAGCGGGGGGGGTAATGGGACAAAGGGGTCAGAAGGAGCAGTAAGGAGGTACCGAGGAGAGTGTCCAGGAGTGGGGGAGCAGGTAGGTCAAGAGTCGGGCAGCAGGTTGGGAGCCAAAGATCCAGTGGAGGCCTCTAGTGGGCACAAGGCAGGCTAGGGGCATCTCGTACCAGAGAGGGGCGGCTGTGCGGAGCGGCAGAAGGGCAGAAATACCTGCAAAAGAGTGCAGGCGGGAGGAGTGGTGAGCGGTCCCCGTCAAGTAGTGAGGAAAGGGGAAGGTGTGGAACGACTTCCCCACCTAGGAAGATTTCAAGCAGAGGGCATAGTATGGCCCCCGTGGTTCCTGAGGAGGAGGTAGGAGAGGGCTCTAGAATGGTCCCTCCTGAGGAATGCAGAGGACAGACTAACGGGCGCAGCACGGCCCCTAGCAAGGCGAGGGGATCTCTCCTCCACCCTTTGTTCTTCCTTGCTAGGGGCCGTGCTGCACCCGTTAGTCTGTCCTCTGCATTCCTCAGGAGGGACCATTCTCAAGCCCTCTGCTACCTGCCCTAGAACAAAGGGTGGAGGAGAGATCCCCTCGCCTGAGAAGAGAGGAGCAGGCAGGGGTTGGCATGGCCCCACCGAGAAGACGTCAATGGAGCAACAGGACGGATGCCCCACGCTCACCCAAGGAGGTCGGCCCGAGCATGCGCTTGCAACATCCATGGTATTTCATGGGGGATGATGAAGGGGAGGAGGAGTATGTTGGACAGTGGGAGGATGAAGAGCAAATTAGTTTAAGGGGGAGAGAAAGGGTGAGAAGGGGTTTAAGGTTTGAAGGGGAAGGTCAGGCTGGGGGGGCAGAAGTACAAGAGGATAGTGGGGAAATTGGTTAGGGGACACTGCTAATGTTTTTTGTCCCTGCAGCAGGAACCCGTGAGAAAGGAGTTGAGGAGTGTTTGAGTGGAGGCCAGGTTGCCTCAGCTAGGCGACAGCGGGGCAGAGAGGTGAGCGGGAATGCGAGTGGTCAGTGGCTTGGCACAGGTCGTACATGAGGTGGGGGACAGGCAAGAAGGGGGTTGGGGCATGGGGCTGTGGAGAGTGAGAGGAGGGTATCCTCTGTAGAGGTACAAAGGGACAAGGTGGAGGAGCCTGTGACTCCAGAGGTAATACAGGTTCCTAAGGAGAAGGCTGCAGAAGGTCCCGGGAAGGACAAAGGATGCCCTATATGGGCATTACAAAGCCACTGGGCACACATTTGATGGGGACGACGAAAGATAAGATATGGACAGGGGAATTTGTGGACGTTTTTAAACTCCTGCACACGGAAGTGAGAGCGAAAGAGGGGTCTAAAGAGGAGAAGAGGGAGTTGGCCTCACGTCCAAAGGTGCCAGTCACGATTGATAATTGGACATCAGCTTTTATTATTTACGCAAAAGTTTACTGCGAGAAGTTCCCAAAGAGGTGTGTCCCACTGTTGAAATACATGGATGTAATAAGGAAGGCGTTTATGAGTTTTGGGGGTTTGGCTTGGGTGAGATATGAGGAGTTGAGGGCAAGGATGCCAGAGGATAGCCAGGCTGTGTGGGGTGGGATCGACATGATCTCTCGCTGCAATGGATGGCACCCACGAGGCCAGCACCAACGTTGCATTCAGCGAGTGGTTTGCCTGTGCCTTACCGGCCCTTTCATGGTCACCCCACCCTAGAAGGGATAGGGGGAGGAGGTAGGGTTCAGCCCTCAACAGCATGTTTGGCTTTCAATAGAGAAGGCTGCACGAGGACTGTGTGCAAGTTCAAGCACGAGTGCAGCAGATATGCGGGACGGCACCCGATTACACAATGTTTCCAATCAGCGGACAGTGGGAAGAGGGCGTGGCACAGGTCGGGAATTGTGGGAAAAGGCCTATACTCCAGTTAGAGTGGAGGTTTTGAAAAAGTGGCTCAGCTTTTACCCGGACAGAGAAGGGGCCAAGATTTTGGGAGAGGGTTTTAGGTTAGGTTATCAGGGTCCAAGGTTGCGGCAGCAGGCGGAAAATTTGAAGTCGGCGAGGGAAAATGTTGAGGTGGTAAGGGCAAAACTGCACAAGGAGAAAGCAGCAGGGAGAGTAGTAGGGCCATTTACAGACTTGTCGGGATTCTTGGTAGTGTCCCCATCTATCATTGCCGGAGGACATGTCAGTCAATAATTTTTTTGTACCAGAGGATTGTGGGGTGTCATATGTGAGTGTGAACCAGGCGGTGGGTTTGGTGAGGAAGGAAGGTTGTGGGCATCCATTGCCAAGTGTGACATCAAGGCAGCATTCCGATTGTTACCGGTGCATCCAGAGGATTTTTGGCTGCTGGGCATGCGGTTTGTAGAATACATTTATATAGACAAAGCTCTGCCAATGGGTTGCGCAATTTTATGTGCCTTGTTTGAGTGTTTTAGGTCCTTGCTACAGTGGGTCTTCATATATAGTTCAGGATCGGAAGGAGTGTTACATTACTTGGATGATTGTATGTTTATTAGCAGGGCTGGTAAGGAACAAGAATGTCGGAGGATGCTAGGGACCTTTCAGACACTGATGCAGGAGTTGGGAGTGCCATTGGCGGAAGACAAAACTGAAGGACTGGCAGTGGTGTTGATTTTTTTAGGGATCTAATTGGAGTTGGTGGCCATGACCTCACGCTTGCCGCACAACAAGGTGAGTAGCTTGTAGGTTTGCTGGAGAGGGCACTAGTAGCATGAGAAATGACATTGGCGGACATGCAGAGGCTAGTGGGGCATCTCAATTTTGCATGTAGGGTAGTGGCTGCAGGGCGCTCTTTCTGTAGGAACATGGCACAGTCTATGGCGGGAGCCAAGTGCCCACATCACAGGGTGAGGTTGTCTGGAGCGGTTAGAGAGGATTGCAGAATTTGGCTGAGATTTCTGGAAGGGTTCAACAGGGTGTCCATGTGGCTTCAGAGTTATCCATTTTCATGGGAAGTGCAAATCTTTTCAGATGCAGCAGGCGCAGGAGGGTTCAGAGTTTCCTGTGGGGGTCAGGTGGTGTGCGGAAAAGTTGGCAAAGCCTTTTTGGAATGTTTCCCTTTGTTGGTGGCAATGGAGTTTAATTATTTGATTGTGGGGTAATGGAAATTGTTGTTTGGCAAATTCTTAAAACGGTTATGTTAGTCTGTAAGGCTTGGAGCCAGGTTAAATTTCTTTGTGAGCTTAGGCCTGTCACATTAAAGCAACCTTTTCCACTTTTAAGCAAGTCTGGGTATTTTTGCCCAGTAAGTCAAAAGGGGTACCCGGGGGGAATGCAAAGCGTTACCCCCGGGGTGTTTTTGGATGCTGCACACAGGCACCATTCTGCCCAAAAATCTCTGTTTGAGGTATGGGGATTTTCGGGCATAATGGCACGCAAATCTGCGTTTTACCAGCAAATAATTCCATGAATCAGGGGCCATATCTCAATTGGTTTAAATGATTGTCATATGTAAACAGTTCAATTGTTATTGTCATCCATTCTTATGAAATATATTCGCTGAATAGGTCATCTGTAAGCGTTTCAATAGACACGCGGTCACTGCAAATTAAACTCCCCTGTGAAGTAGTACTTCAAACCCCCATTTCAAAACTCGCACCCCTTTCTACACATTCACACGCATATTCACACGCATATTCACGGGATGGGATTAAATTCAACGTCTGATCACCATGACTGTACTTCACCGACCCGTGTCCCTAGAATCGCATCCCTCCTCTAGCATAAACGCCTTTAACTACGTGTTTCAGAGCTTGTTGCTATGCAAGATGCGAAAACTCGTGCTTCTTGTTCCTGAAACCTTACCTGTTCACGGGGACAGCCTACCTCATGTGTTCTCAGTGCTCCAAATGCGTCCACCATCTTGGACCCAACATATACTCACCTGATCATGAAAGCCTCACCTTTCTCCTGGAATACTTTTTTTTCATAACAAGAAGTATAAGTGGCAAGCAAGCCATGGGCATGGTACAGAGGTTGCAATTGTGAATGTTGTCTGATAGGGGTACATTTTTGACCTTACCTTGTTCAATCTGTTCCTCAATGACTTGGCTGAATGGCTGTAGATGCAGGTGCTGATATCCCAAAGATGAGGGCTGCTGAGGTTCCCATTCTCTTATTTGTAGACAATGGCGTGCTTCTGTCCAAACATACTACTGTCTAGGGATACAACTCTCTCCCTCTGGATCCTGAAAATCCCGGCTGAAGATGAACCTTTAAAAATGTGGGAGAATACATTCTGCATTTTAAACACGTTTGATGAACATTCTGTTCCAGCTCCTTTAAGGGTGTATATTATTAGGGACCTGCATGATCTATCTATGCTAGCAAACGTTTGTGGGCATGCAAAAGAAGATAGTGCACAATGAGCAGGAAACGTTTTCATTGAATCATCTTTAGGAATAGCCCCCCCCCCCCCGCACCCACCCCCGGTGTCCATCCACCACACTTGCTGAACTAAGCCTTAACTTGATTATCAAGGGTGTGGTACTTGGACCCACTCTTTTATGGGATAGAATCTGGGCCCCTTGGAGGCATACAGTTTTGAAAGTCACTTTGCAGGAAGTGGCATTCCTGAGAGGAGTTAAGTTAATGCCTTTGTTTGGCATTAAGAAGCCTGTTAGGTTTTATGCACCAAACTACATGAGGGCTCACAAATGCTCTAGATGCCCAGTTTCTCATGGGGAGCTTAAGCCTGTGCCCATGCATTTAAGAGTGACATGCTTTGCCAACTGAGACAGGAGTGCCTCACTTAAAATACTTTCTATTATATCTTCATCATGTATGGCCATGGCAATTAGAGTTTCTGCACAGGATATTGGTTGAACCTAGTATACTGACAAGACCCTCATGTGTCGTCCCAATGTGATCCTGATGCTGATGTTAAAGTTCTGGCAGGTCTCCCTTATTCTAATGCCATGAGTGTCACATTATTCTGAAGTTAGTTTGCAGTAATACGAATTATAATATATGTAAAACTGCCCTCTTAAATTGAGGTTATTATGGTACGAAAGACAATTGAAAACTCAAAGTTGTTCTGCTCTCAAACAGTTTTCAAATGTTTGTCAGACTCTCACAGGTTGTACGTTTGAATACTACAGGGTGTGACACATTCATTACAGATAGTGTATCAGTATTTTTTTAATGGAAAACGTACACTTTGAGTACCATATTTACGCAATGGTCTAATTATACATAATGTACTGTGTTTAGAAAAAAGTCACAAAGTTACCATAATATCTTTCACACAGTAAATCATTATTCAAAAGTGTCCCTCTGATGTACACATCAATATAATTGCAAAAAAGTAACACTATCTACACACATGACATTTACAGCAATGCCATTTGTTTCATAAACAGTATTTATTTGTATGCACACTAATTCTTTCTTTTAAACAATGTTCCACTTTTAATAGGAATTGCTCTACCAGTGCAGTTATGGACGGGGGCATACGTGATTTCATCAGCAATCTCCTCGTTGATGTCATTAGTGTGTTTTAGTTTACAATGATGTCATTGATGATGTCATACGTGCTGTCATACAATATCATCAGTGATGTAATTTGTTATGCTAACATTGTGTTCAATGAATCTAGAAAAGAAGGTGGCCATAACAAAAGCATGCACAATTTCAATGTTTTTATTGTGTTTTAACAAACCATTATTGCCACTTCAAATATGTTTTTCACTGAGTTTCAATGGTTTTGTGACACTATGCCCCTGATTCATGGAATAATCTGCGCGTAAAACGCAGATTTGCGTGCCATTCTGCCCGAAAATCCCCATTCCTCAAACAGGGATTTTCGGGCAGATTGGCACGCAAATCTGCATTTTACGCACAAATAATTCCATGAATCACGCTGTTAATCTGTAGTTATCAGTAGCTGTACACCTTCTCTTTTAAAAAAAAAATGCAATGCCAGTTCCTATAAAAATCGTCATTTCATTGCTGAGCTAGACATATCGGAATTCCGTCAGTATCACTGACCACGAGATTGCACACATTTATTTCCTCCCTCTACCCATCTCCGTATGTGTTGCCCCTTTTCAACTAAAAGCTGTAACTTTAAAAAAGTAAACTTGCCAGTATAAACAGATTTGAATTTGAACGTAGAGCAGGACAATCACTTTTTGGTCAATCAACAGACAGATATGACTCTTTCTACGTGCCCTTTCATTCTTGACACAGCTGTAATCATCCATTCTATGCTTATATGTCATTTACTATATACCAAACACTTGGAAACTTCAGTGTGTTTTTATTAATTGCAAGGCTTAGGAAAACAAGCCTTACCTTTCTTTCTACATATATAATTAACCCACTTCAAAACATACCATACATCTTTAGTACATTCGTCTTACATATCTGCTTCCTGCCCCTAAACTGCAATGTTTTGTAAGTACATATTATATGCACTTATCACGATTCTCTATGAAAACATCTTAATATCTCCTCAAATAGTCTAAAATGATCTCTGCACAGACACTACAAATATACACCAAACATTTTCAATTAAGGTCTTCAACCATTTTCACTCCTTCTCTTCTGCTCATCTAGTCTAAATTAAACACTTTCATCTGCTGTTCCATACAAGGCATATATCATCATCATAGTAAAGTTTATTCAGATCATATCCATAAACCAATGCAGAGCAATACAAATATACATAGTTCAATTACACAGCTAGCGGTAGCAGCTGTGTAGTTATGGTTAAGTAGCTAAACCAATAGGAAGAGCACTTTTTGGGTGACTTATAACTTTGCTCCCCCTGGAGGAATCCTCACCAAACTTTGCAAGTATATGACCAACTCTGAATTGTTCTGCAAAGTTTGGGAGGTTTGGTCCAGGGGGTGCAAAGTTATAGGGGGGGGTCCCAACTTTTCTTTTTTTTCCCATAGACTGAATGGAGAAAAAAATGTCTGTCGCGCCTACAGCCCAAACGGCTGGATGAATTTTCACCAAATTTGCAGCAGGCGCAGCAGCTTGGTCCTGAAAGCCTGCTTTTGTAAATTTGGTGAAAATCAATCCAGTGTTTTTTTTTAAAACGACCAAAATGTAGGTCTCAAAAAGGTTGTATAGTCACTACCGCAGCATAACTCTAAAATGCTACGAAACATTTTGATTGTGGTATGTGGGCTGTTCAGGGGATATGTTTTCAAAAATATGAGTACTGATTGATAGTAGTGTAATAGTGTTTATAGGATAGTGAGATGGTGTGTGTTGGCTTGTTTGTTGGATTGTGTTCAGATTGTTGGTATTGAAGACTCTAGGCATTTTGGGTTGTATTTATTGGTGAGGTGTTCGGTTGCATGGCTGTGTTATGTTGCATGTTTGTGAGTTTAATTATTATATACTTACTGTTTCCTTTGTTGAGGCTGCATGAGGAGTTTTGGCCAGGCCATGCAGTCAAGATTGTAGTGTTTGGCAACAAGCATTGCAGCATAAGATACCCATGGAAGCAAACATTTTGGATTATGGTTTATGATCAGGTGTTTTCTTGAATGGGTGTGTTATGTTGTGGAGTCCAATCATTATATACTTACTGTTTGACTTTTTGTTTTGTGGTTGTATGCAGTTGTTTCATAAAATGGGTAGTTGGAGCATACATTCTTTTTCAATCAATGTGATAAAAGAAAAAATCACATGTTAGTGTAGGTAGTTTATGAGTATTGCATTGCATAGTAGACATTTCTGTATTTTGTCGACCCTCATAGTTAGTTCTTTAGAAGTACTATAATTCAAACCAGTGTTCTGTGCAATTTTCCCCGTTCCTATGTTTGTTGATTAAATCATTGGGACTGTGGGAAGAAAATCCATGCTGGATTAAAAAGAAAAACCTTTCTAGGTTGTCGTACAATATATTTCTTTCATTGATTTTAATAGGAGGAATTGAATAGGTGTGTGGATTTTCATTTGGAAGTGGTGGTAGTATTGTTGCAATTTGATAGCAGTTGGTGTATTCTATTTGTTTATTTCTTTTTCCATTTCAGTGGTATTCATCTATCTGTTGGCTTGTTGCAGATTTTTGGGTCAGTTTAATACCTGTTGGTGCATTCTGTTAATTTCTTGTATAATTTTAGTGGTATTCATCTATTGGCTTTTTGCAGATTCTTGGGGCAGTTAGATACCCGTTGGCTTATTCTAACCGGTCATAGTTTTGAAGTTCAAGTTTTGTTTGTTCATACACCGATTAGTTATTACATTTTGGTTTTAAGAATATTAAGTACGCGTTTACAAGATTTGCTGGTGATCTCTGCTTTATAGTAATGGTAGTATCATTACAATCGAACCATCCACAATTCTTTTTTATGTATGCAGTGTAGTGACCTGCATTGGTTGTGGCTCCTGCGTGATAGATTATACATATTGTTGTGAAGGTTTTCTTACCAAGTGATACTTGACCATATGTGAATCAAGTCAGCTTGCAGTTGTTTATGGTACCATCTGCATTATAATGTAAAAACATTACTATTACGTATTTACTATGTGTCTGTATTTGTAAGGTGGAGCGATTATCTGAATTGCAGGTAGTACATAATCTGCCATGGTTTGCAAGTTGCTGAAATGGAATGGATTCACACTTAGGTATGGATACATACAGAAAGCGTTCATTAGGAACTTCTTCTTGTACTACATGCCTGCAAAGAGTGCATGTATGTTTCCAAATGTATGAAATCTGGAATATTTCATTTATTGGTATGTTTTTATTTTCTAGTACTTGTAGCAAGTACATTAGAAATTCTTGTGGATCTTCTTGTGAGTTTATAGTGAATTTGACCATTCCAGCAGAGTAGTCCAATTCCTGTCTTATTCCATGAACACTGTAAGTGTTGTCAGGATTGTTGGTGGCCTTTCTATGAAGGACTAACATTTGCAAACACAATTGGTCTGTACCGTTTAAGTAAATGTTGTCAATAATTGGTGGCAATTGGAATAGAATATTTATTGCTACATTTTGCGTCGCAATTTACACCAGTTGTATTTGAAAATTTGAATGGACCTGACAGTTCTGTGTCCAAGTCATTTGTTAGTAGTGTGCGTTGCTTCTTTGAAGAGGTAACTGAGTTACTTTGAGCATTAGATTCTTCTTTGATTGTGGTCCTTGATGAAATGTGACCTTCTTTTACTTTCTTTGGAGGAATTGCTCTGAGATCCTGCATAGATTGAGTCTGAAGTAGTTTACATTTTACAACGTTTTGCTTTTTGTGGAACAGGATAGGTTTTTAGATGGGGCGGTGTAGAGTGAACGCAATCGATTGTATTCTAGTATGCAAGAAATATCAGCATTTACTTTACTTGCATCAAAGTTGATTAGAAATAGTCTGTCAAGTGCATGTAAGCCTGATAGTGCTACATAGCTAATGCCTATCAATGCTTTATCTAGGGTAAAACCCTGTGATTTGTGAATGGTGACTGCGTATGCTAGAGTTAGAGAAAATTGTTCTCTGCGTACATATATGTCTTTGAAAAGAAGGAAGCGGGCAGTTGAGCAAACCAGCTGTGTTAGAGAAAGAGTTTTCCAATGTGTTTAGCCTTGTTGTGGCTTGTTGACACATGGGTAGTGTCATACCATGTACGTCCAGTTTGTCTGTGGAGGCAATTTGAACTATTGGCCATAGAGTGCATGGATGTGCCCGGTTTTTAATATAGTTAATATAGTTTGTGCTTCTTGAGATAGTGCACCAACTCTAATAATTTTTAAAATGTTGCTGTATGTCCGGTCTGCAGACTGCCACATATTTTCAGTTAATTCTCTGTATTGGAAATGTTGCCAAAGGTTGACATTTCCTATGCTGCAAAGAGTTTTACGGCATAGTATGTTTAAGAATAGGTTCAGCTTTCACTGGTGTTAATTGAAGATCTCCGAAAACAATGTCTTTTCCTCCAAAGAGCTCTTTGTAGTCTGTTTTGAGAACCTCTTGTAATCTGGGGTGAATTAAAGCCAACTTTAGGTTGGGGACCATGCTCGGCTCATCTATCAGCAGCATTTTAATTTGTTTAAAAACTCTGCATAGTTCCATTGCAGCTTCTGTAGAAAGTTTGTAATAGTCGAATTTGTTTTAGTGTTCTAATGGAAGGAGTAGTAATCAGTGTAAAGTCAAACCGACTATGTTGTAGGCATCTAAACCTGTGGGGACAGTTGCAACAGCTTGCAGTTTGTTGTTTGTCAATTGTTGGACAAACTTGCTGATGATTTTGATTAAGAATGTTTTGCCTGAACCAGCTTGACCACTCACGTATAGCAGTATAGGTTTGAAATCTTGGCAGGTACAGTTTTGATTTTCATGTTGCACCGCCATGTTCAATTTGTTTTGTTATTTCTTGGAAAATGCTACGCTGCTCAGTGTTTAGTTGTGATTTCAGTACAGCAAATTCTTCTGTAGATTGCTCATACTGACACATCGTGTTTTCTACTTCTGTCATGGCTAATTCCACCTCATTTGCTATTAGTGGCTGTCCAAGTGGTTCTTGGCTTCCTGTTACAGAAGGTTGACTACTTTCAGGAGTGTCGACATCTAGTTGGGCCTAGAGTTCTTCTTCCTGTTGCTGTTCATTGTGCTAGAAACATTAAGGGGACTCCAGGCAGATAAATATCCACGGCCGTGCCTGGGAAAAACATATATGTATAGAAAACAACTAGAAGATCGGGATATATAAACTTGTACAGGTAGCAGACCAATTAGAGGCAATGCTCACAATGAGCCTATTCTCTTACAGTGCTGTAAAACATATATAAAATGCAGGAAAGTGAAAAAATTAAATTCACTACCATGACATGTATGAAAAAATAGATATCTTTTAATTAATTGAGAACATTTCTTACAATATTTTATAATATATCAATCATAAAAACATGATAGAAAAATAGAAATCAGAAAAGTATATATAAATCAGATTTGTACAATAATATTAACTGACCACAAAATGCCACAAGCAACTAAACCAGACCCATTCATATCTCCAAATACTCCATCCAAACTGCATTCATAAATGCTTAAAATACATTGGTCAAAACTGTCAAAATAAACAGACATAACAAAGCATGAAAACAAATTACATCACGCAAAAAATATATGTAAAAAATCTTTTTAAACACAATTTTTCAACTCCTAGTCAGTAGTCTTGCTATACTGCTAGGACCGGAGCGTGCCACAACTGAGAGGCAACAATTGTCAGGGTAGTTGACAAGAAAATAAGAGACCCATCAAAGAACCGACATGTTTCTTTCCACCTTCGTTGATGGATAATTGGATAGGAAATTCTTCAGGGAAGAGAGAGGTCAGGAGTCTCTGGAGTCAAATGATACTGGAATGTCACAACACACTGCATCAATGTTTTGGTCTGCCACCTAAACAAGAATGTAAGAATCACAATTCACATTCAAAATGAATAAGAAAGGAACAGTGAAATTAGAATCCGGCTCCATCAAAGGGATGTATATGGAGATCCAAGGACCTAAAAGGCCACCGAACAAGTAGAGTCACAACCATAAATGGGAGGACCACTGGGGTGAGAGAATGCAATAATGGAGTTCTAAGACCAACTGTCCAGTGTGAGAGAGTCAAGCAATTGAAAAGGGTCCCAATAAATGATTTCAAGATAAAAAACTAAATTAGAACTAGTCACTCTGTACCTAACCAGTCAAACTATACTCAATAGATGATGAGATCCGAGTGCGGATCCATACACGCATCAATTACCACAGGTTTGATTAATAAATGGTATATTGTTCAATCCAACAAAGAAAATAACACATGTTGGCACTGACTCAATCCGGACCGATAGTGATTCAGTAAAAGTATGCAACGTGATCAATCTCTAAGTATGTAGCCACGCATGTATCCAAGTATTGTTAGTACTACTGCGCCCTACAAGGAGGAGAGGAAAAATACAAAAATTCAAAAATTCATGTGGGTGCTTCAATTCATAAAATAGTTCCAGATCTTGCGTACGTAGGAATATAATCCCCAGTAGATAGAAACAGGATAGGTAAAAAAACACTTACATAGCAACCTAGTGTAGGCAGAACCATACTGTGTTTACTAATAATGGCCCCACTATGTCGGGCAAAGTTGAATCAGAAGGAGTCATACAACATATAGAATACCAGGTAGGATCGCGTTAGGATGTGATGACCGAAGCCTGTAGAAATAATTAGACAACCAAATGGGCGGTCATCAGTTTCATCAGTCACAAGACAGGGAGCACGAAAACTAAACTACCGAAACCGGCATCGTAATGTGTGTCAATATGTTCGAGGTTAAAGAAACAAACGCACAAGCTCCCGTGGCTGAATAGATAGACCGAGCATGCATACAGCCCATAGTCAGCAGAGAAAATGAAGTCACCCTCATATCGTGAATGAATTCAAATACAAGCCGGTAAACTATGGCTACAACTATCAAAATCTGGTCTAAAAATTAATATAGCTGTAAAACACTCACCCGGAATAAATGCCGTAATTCTCTCTGCGACCAAAACAAAGGAGTCGTCCCAAACATGGTAAACGGACTACCAGAAGAGTGCTAGAGGGCTCAATATATGTGACGACACCGTCAGAAAACACATCACATGATGAACACGGCGTGACGGACCGACCGTGCGGCCATAGTGTAGTGGTATAAAAAATAGCATGGACCCGCAAGCAACTGATGTTAAATCGAGAGACTGTGATGGGGTGGCTATAAAAAGTCGACCACGGTAAGGTGCTGCTGATCAAAAACAATAAAATAAAATGCAAATAACAAGTTGCAAGGATTATGCATAGGATACCTGTTACAGAGCCAAATCAAGCTGTTCATTGAGCCCAATAAGATGGCTTTTGGTTAAAAAAATTAGCCTCATTTCCTCTTTCTTTAGGACACTTTTATTTATTTATTTATATTGTCACCAGAGTATGAACATATTTTCTTCAGCACTGTCCAATTGAATTCATCGCAGCCATGGTTGTTGCTCAAAATGTGCCCAACCATAGGTGCTGCAACATTTTTGGTCCTAATGCAGCTCTTGTGTTCTGTTATTCGGACTTTAATTTTACGTTGTGTTTATCCAATATATAATTTTGGACACTTGCACCAGATGGCATATATAACACCACTGGTGTTACGGTTAGTGAAAGCTTTCTGTTGCAAGGTTTCCTGAGGCCTATATCCACAGATGTGCTTCTTTTAGTTGAAGAACAACACTTGCACTGGCCACACGGAGCATGGCCTCTAGGTCTATTTAGACCCCATTGTTCAGTGATTGTTTTCTGTGGAATCGATTGTTCACTGATGTCATTCCTCGTGAGCAATTCCTTAAGGTTACGCCCACGTTTAAAAGCACACATAGGAGCTGATATGGGATTGTTCCCTATTCATTGTGCAACATTGTTTGGTACTGTGTAAAGTTTACATCTGTTATAGTGCTTTCATTTGCTTTGAAAGCGTCTTCATGGGAGTCATACATATCCAGTAACTCTTCTTCATTTCTCCATCGTTTAAAAAGTTGTAGCTGGGACATGTTATACAGTTCTTTATGTTGAGGAGTTTTTAATGACATTTTGATATGATTAATTAAGCTGTGTTTGGTAAGTTTCACTAAACTGCCTTCACAATTTGCTACTCTGTATCTACGTTTCTTTTCATCTGGTTTAATATTATTTTTGTATGTGAAGTTTTGGGCTACGTGGTAGAAACACAAGGTTTCCAAAGTGATACTCCTGTTTGGGTAGTATGTGTCCAGCAAATTGTCTTAAATAAGGTCTTGGCTGTTGGGTTCATTTTTGGCTATTGTTTCTATGTCTTCATATGATTGGGGAACTCTTTTTCTAGATTTAGCAGGGCCAAGACTTAGCCATACTATATTGTCAGATTTTCTATACAAGGCAGTACCGGTTAAACGGTCTGCAGCTTCATAGCAGCCACATTCTCTATGAGAGAGCATTTTTTATGCCTAAACTGTACAATTTCAGTGATAGTGTTTTGTCAGATGATATGTCATCCCATAGGTCCTGAAGCTCTGTTTTCTCTGCTTTGGTTAAGTAGGCTGTGGCATATCGTGCAATTGCAGTGGAATTGTCTGCAATGTACCGAACATCTATGTTTGCATTCCATAGGAGGGCAATGATTGCATTGTAATCATTGATGTATTTTGATTCTTCTATTCTTTTTATGTAATGTGTTCTTAGGTGATTTACCTTTGACACTATGTCTAACTAAAGCCATGAAGTTGTTTACTTGACCTGTTGTTGAAACTGGTATAGGGAAAGCAAAGCGGCATTTGGTGTAGTATTTCCTTTTGGTTTCATATTTGCGACAACAATATCTCCTACATTTGTGTCTTTGCAATTTTAAAATGTGTGCATGAAGGTCACTATGTGTTTGTGAAGGGATTTCACAAGTGACATATTTTTGGATGAACTGCAAAACAGTGGCATCACTACCCTGACCAAATTTAGGAGCATCTCTAATCCACAAAAGCATGTGGATGTGTGGTGCTCCTCTGGCTTGTTATTCTTTTCCCCAAAAGAAGTGTTGCACTTCTCCGAGAGGAGGAACAGTTTTATTACAAATGAAGTGTAGCATAGAAATTATGGAAATATATTGATACATTCACAGAATCTAGAGAGCAGAGTTCACCTGGTGTTTTTATATCTAAGTTTTTGTTTTTGCTTGCTATGCATAGGAAATCGTGTAATTCTTCCAATGAATATTCTGCACAACTTAATGTCACAAACCAAGTGGGTGGGCCAAGATTTCTTATCATACAGCGTACATCTCTGTGACGTAGGAACAAGTATTATTTTGTACCATGCATGTTTGTTAAAAGATTTGTAATGCTTGACTCTAAAATTTCATCTTTTTCTTGCACTTTTTGTAGTAATTCCGTAGCTGACATATTTTGAAAATGGGTACCTGATTTCAATGTGTGTGCAACTCCGTAGCATAGAGTTGCTAGTTCAGTTTCAAAGAGAAGGTGGAATATTTATTCCACGTTTTGTCAGAATCTGGGGTCTTCAGAATACATTTGTAAAGAGCAGTATTCTGATGCTGTTATTTGTGTAGGTCTATCATCGTACCTTCCTCCTTTTCCAGTAGAGAAGAGTAGAGGAAAGGCACATGCTTCTATACTTTTTTCCCATATGCTGATTGGTGATCCTTTGGCTGGTTGCATTTGGTTAGTTTCCAGTGCATCATCTATGGTGTTGTTAGAGTCTAATGGGTGAATTGTATAATGGTCTAAAATATTGGATTCTGTAGCAGGATCTAGAAGTTGAAATTGACCAGTTTCTGGTGACTCTTGAATTATTTCGGTGGTTTCCCTCAGGTTTTCTTCAATATTAATTTCTCTGTAGTATTCATTGTTGTCTTTTAGATATTGCAGGGCTTGTCTAACTTTATGTAAGTCCACGAGTTGTTGCCAATTCTTTTTGTCTTTTGTAGGTACGCCTTTTAGTAAGATAATTAACGATTGATCTATTGAATGTTGCACTCTCAGAGTGTGTACATTTTCTTTGATATCTAATGGCAAATAAACTACCTTGCCACAAATGCCTTTCACTAATTCAGAGGGAGGTAGTTTTGTTGTTTTTGGTTGAAGGCGTATTATTGCTTGAAATGGGTGCACTGTTTCAATTATGATGCTCTCATATAAATTGAGTTGTTGCATGGGTTTTGGTAGTGGGAATAATTCCAAGTTATTTGTGATAGCACATGAAGGTGTTTGGTTGTTGTAAAATTTTGCAGTGCAGTAACTGCAAAGTATTAAGGGGGTCAGTAATCTCATATTTGTTTTCTGCTATAAGATAGAGAGCTAATTGGAACATTTGGAATCTTCATTGTCTGCTACTTTGTACATAATTTCTAAGTTTTTGTGCTATTTTTATTAAAAAAAAAGTCCTGCAGCAACACACACAAACAAATGGTTTGGTACTTGAGCAAATGTACTTTTAAACTTTATTTCTTTTTTGTATGTGTGTAAAAGAAGGTTGCCATCTGTACAGTTGTTGCTAGTCTGTTGTAAATCTATTGTTTGTTTTTGTAAGTGTCTTTCAATTCCAAAATATTTTTTTCTGGATTTGCTTGATTTCTTTGAGTAGTTGTTTGGCTGTACCATGCAGAGTATTATTTAAATTGGCTAGTTTAGCACTAGCCAAGTTAAATAAAAGCAGGACTTTTGGCATAGTACAGTTTATGCACCAGATTTCTTACAATGATGTGTTGATATCATTTTGATATGGTGGAAGGTCCACAAATGCAGGCTAATGAATGTCCTTATAGTCCTGTGTATTTTCTCACTGGACAGGGTCCATATTTTGTAGTAGTTTCATTTTGCATTTTTCTTTGCCTTTCACATACTGATTCAGGAACTGGCGTAAAGATTTGAAAGATTTTTTTGGCAATGTTACACATTGATTTGCATGGCCATTTGTAGACTGGACGTATTGGTTCAGTGGAATGGACAGGTGATACCGGGTTTTCTGGGGATATTTTTGTGAACAGCGTTTCTTGTCCCATATTGCTAATATGTTTTTCACACCCTTGTCCACTGCTATGTATGGGAATTGGGTTTGTTTGCTTTTGTTTTTATGCTTCTTCATTGAAATATGGTTCTGAGCTAGTGGTGTGACTCCATTCACCCCAACAGATGTTTGTGAAGTTATCTTTGTTGATATTCTGTTTATTGAGAAGTCTTTTTGTAGTTTAGTACTTAGTTTTGTTAGTGGTTTAATTCTGTTCAAAACTAAACCAAATAATTTCCTTTTGAGAAGGATTGCACTGTCTATGAGAGCTTCTAGGGTTCATTTTCTACAGGGGGCTTTTATGGGTTGTGCGTGATTTCTCTCCTGTTTTAATAAGCTTCTGAAGGCCTCTGTGGTGGAACATTTTTTGTTAAAGAGGTTTTTTTTGTATGCTTACTTGCTGCTACATCAAGATTTATAGGTGCAGTGTTAGCACTAGTGGTAGCTGCAGTGCTGATCACTTTCTGATTCGTTTTACATTTTGAAAGAGGAGGCAAAGTTTCTAAACTGAAGCTTGTTTTGTTTCGCTTAATGACTGTATTAGCTGTTTTTAAATTTGTGTATAAATTCTGCTCGAGGTGGATGCTTATTTTGGAGAGTTTTAGTTTGATTTCATTTACTTTTGCATTGCTTTCTATGGAGCTGCTTTTTGGTAGGAATTCTTTGGGGTCTGTTGGAGAAAACAAGAAATTGTGGGTTGGGATTTTGTGCTGTGTATGTGTGCTTTGTGCATGAGTGTGTAAGTATGATGGTAAGGATGTATGCAGAGGTGTGTGATTATGCAATGGGTTGCTATATCAGCTTGGGAAGGCTATTCTTGTATTTGTGTGTTACTATACTGGTGTTCAGATTGCATTAGAAAGTATGGAGCTGGTGAGGGGAAGCACTAATACTGAATCTAATGTTGCAGGGTTAATACAATTGTTTTTTCTGGAATACTAGAATTCTACAGTGTTTGAGTAACTGTTAGAACATTATGGCAGTATTTCAGTTTTTTGGATGGAAAGAGTAGGTCTCTTCTGAGTTCTCATGCCTACTTCAGACACTGCTGCTTTTCAGGAGAGTGGTCTTCACTGTAATTGTGAAAGAAAAAGGTTAGTAAATGTGGGTTAATAGCACTGTTGTTAATGTAGACATGGATTTCTTTGTTTTTGCAGTAGCAGTGCTTTCTGATAACTGTGCATAGCATGTACATGCACTTTTCATTGCCTATGTGCATTCTATATATTTTATTTAGAATCTGATAGTTGAATGTGCTTTAGAAATTAGTACAATAGTAAGTGCACAGAGCACACTTGGCTTCGTAAGGCAGTGTTATTGGATGTTAGGAGATAGAAGAAATAATCCTATGCTTTGATTGCTATGCTTTGTTTGTTGTTTTTACAGGGTAAATGGCAGGAACTGTATGGAAAAGTATGCAATGTATGTATTTGTGAAGGTGTGGGAAATAAATCAAAAGGATTTGATGAGGTTAGCAGCTTATTACTCAGTAGGTGAAACGTACTGGGTGATTCTGTGGTGCTTGGAGATGGGAGAGTCTGAAATAAAGTAAGGGTTGCAGGAAGGACCTGGTGCTTGTGTTGCAGACTGAGGGACGGGGGAGATGTTGTATGTCTTGCTTTACAGCACTGTACATAGTTGTTGATGATGTGATAGATATCACTGCATCTATGCATAGTTTAATGCTATTCTGAAATCTAAAACGGAATGGGCAACCAGCTGGAATGAGCAAGCTCGGAAGATAGGAAGAACAGTTGTAGAGGCAATGGTGTTGTTTCAGCTGGGAGCCTTTCAAATGATATTGGCTATCTGTGTGCATAAATAAAGATGCATGTACACATCCTGGCTGCGTGTAATTTTACAACACACTAGAAAGCCTTTTTCCATAATGATACTGTTATTCCTCCCATCTTTTAACATTAAATGGCACTTTGTTAGATAGCTGTGTGTGTTGTGTCTGATTACTAATATAGTCATTTGTAAAGGAAGTTGAAATGAGAGAATGTATGTGAAATATGCAGAATGTATAGAAAGGAAATTGTATGTACATTTTATGCACTATATTGCATTAAATGCTATCATGGTTGAAATGTGGATAAATATGTGGCAGTGGTTACAGAAAGGATAGAATGAATGAAGAAAATAACAGTTCACACATTGCAGTTAATAATATGGGTAAATAAAAATTTGGAGAGCAGACAACTTTGCACGTGAAACTTGATCATAGCAGATGGGAGAAATGACACTTAGCTTATTTTACAGGTTACACAGGGTAAGTGGTAGTTACTATGTATATATGCATTTATACAAGAGATGTACATGTACCATACATGCCAATCCTCTTGATTTCGCCAGGAGACTCCCTATTTTTGCGTGAAAAATATTATTTTTCACGTTCTGCCGAAAATACATTTTTGCCCAATGCATTCTTATGACACAAATGTTGTCTCCTGATTTTTCGGAGGAAATGTGCCTCCCAGTTGGGTTGGAATGTTGGCATGTATGATGTACTGTGCAAAAAAATATTCATACCTGTACTTTGTGTTCATGCATGTGGATGTGCATGAATCTGCAAGTAGAAATGTTGAAGAGTTTATTAGTAGTTGCTGTAGGTGCTTTGCAGTCACAACGCAATTGTACTCGGAGTAATCAACAATACATCTCAAGTGCTGAATTATGATGATGGAGTTAGCTGTAGAGGTCTTGCATGTGATTGGTGGATGGTTGTGTGACTGCATAACAGTAGCCAATGGTGCAGAGTGAAGTGGAAAGGGTAGAAGGGCTGCCCTAGTGTTACTAATGTGCTACGCTGACAGCACGGCTGTTCGCTGATAGGACATGCCATATCCGGGGCTTCCGAGCATGAAATGGGAGAGTATTTTGAGGATTAGCCAAGTAGGTGTTGATGTTCTATGTATTGAGAGACCCTTTGTGTAGAGAAGATGGCGGAGGGGAGAAAGTCAGGGTGGTGGTGCTTGGACATATGTTTGTGAATGGTTTGGAGCAGTATGCAAAATGTAGGAATGTGGGAAAGAATTTTGATGTAAAAGGAGTGGAGGTGGTGTGGAGCACTGTGCCTGGTTTCAATTTGCAGGCAATGGTAGAAGTTTGCCAAGATATGGCTAGGGTTAACATTCCACATGTGGTTGTCCTGCACTGTGGTGCTTTGCATTTGGGTTATGGCAGTGCCCCTACTTTTTTAAAAGATCTAGAAAACTTGGTTCAGGTAGTAATGAAACTACTTCCAAATGCCAGGGTAATTTTTTCTGGTTTGGTACCTAGGGCAACCGAGGCATGTTTGCTTTTAAGCTTAGAGCTGGTATGTTCTTTTGCAACAACGACAACATTGACTCTGGTAATGTTGAGCACTTTAAAGAAGATGGTATGTCTTTAACTTTTGTGGGAAATGCCATGCTGTTTTGGAACATAAGGGTTGCTTTGGAGAAGCTAAAGTGAAGATTTCTGGAGGAAAATAAGAAGAAAAGAAAATACAAAATAAAAGGTGTGTCTGAAGCATCTGCAAAAAACAAAAAAAAGGCTCTTTTCAGAGCCAGCCTCGAAGGGGGAATGGGGCACACTATTTACATCTTAATTCCCCACGCTCAGATTTTTCGATGTGTCCGCGAACATTTCGAACACCAAGAAAGGGCAAAAACAATTCCAAAAAGTGTGCAGATCGCCAGGGACATAGTGTGGGACATGTGCAAGACTGAACTTTCCCAGGAAATACCTTGGATTGCTGAAAAAACACTTTTAGGTGTCCGGGGGCCCGGACAGTGTTAGTTACACTTAGCACTGGTGCA
This sequence comes from Ambystoma mexicanum, assembly GCF_040938575.1. Classification (NCBI taxonomy): domain Eukaryota; kingdom Metazoa; phylum Chordata; class Amphibia; order Caudata; family Ambystomatidae; genus Ambystoma; species Ambystoma mexicanum. The sequence continues at coordinate 656,248,821 of NC_090932.1, read as the reverse complement.
GCCACATGATGACGTGGAGGACATATTGGGGAATGGGACAGCTGTCCGTAGGACACCAATTGCGCAGGGTCGGGGCTACGCATGCGTGCGGGTGTTCTACAGACAGTGTTCAGGTCCCCAAACAAATGTGCATCAGAACTTTACGGACGGATAGCTATAAGTTCTACGGACATATTCATTCTGGTTACAGACAACGCGAATAGGGGGAATGTTCTTAGGACACTTTATTTTGCATAGCTATGAACATGCGGATGTCTTTAATGTTCTGCGTACAACCCCATTTTGACTATGGCCAATTCAAAGAGGGATAGTGTCCTAAGGACACCCCCATTTTGGTTAATTGTGGACAGGCGGACATCTTGTGTGTCCTAAGGACACTTCCATCTTGATTGAGGACAGTGCAAACAAGTATAGTGTCCTTAGGACACCCCCATTTTGGTTAATTGAGGACATCCCGGACAGCTGTGCTGTCGCGGACACCCTAACAGCCGTTTAAAAAAAATAAGACACAGTTGACACACTTAATATTTTATTAGTGTATAAAAGTATCAAAAATTATGAAAGAGAGGGGGAAGCAGAAACTAAAACAAATACAGGGGAATTAGGGGTTTGGACATGATGGATGCTAGGGGAGGAAGGGATGGAAGTCTCATCATAAAGTTTTTCTTGCTAGGGAGGTTCTGGGGCTAGTTGGCTGGGACATGGAGAGGGGGAACAGGTACATGTGGGACAGTGATATTTAATTTTGTCTTTTATATGGTCCTCAAAGTTTTTTTAGCTCCATTCGCTGCAGAGGAATTTCTAACGTCTCTCTTGGTATATTATTTTTAATGTCTGTATGGTCTTTTAAAAAAATGTGTTAAGTACAGATAAAGTAATGGTTATTAATTGGCTTATATAGAGAAATGTAGTGTCTACCATTAGTATCACTGTCTTCACTCATTTCATCCCGAGGAAAATGTTCTTCCAGCCATTCCAAAGTACTGGACATTTCTGTTTAAAAACAAATGTTCTGTATTAGGTACACTAAACTAATGTTTATAAATATAAACAATAAATGTAGTGTACTGACTAGTTCATCACTAAGTGCAACTTTCATCTCACCCACCGCCACCTCACATCACTATTCCTGCTAGCATTATCACTTAGGCTCACGCTCAGCCCATTATCCCAGCTGACCCTCACAAAGTTAGACTAGGTCAGGATGTCTATCCCAATATCTATCCGAATATTACTCAGACACCTTCCCAGTTTTCTAACACCCCCCTTCATACCAGCACCCAGCAGCATGCACCCTGTAGCTTTGCACCACCTCCTACCTCCCCTCCTTCCCTTATAAACCCTTATTTGAACTGCCCCACATTATGAATGGAGCATTTTGCTACGAAATTAACTCCAAACAGACCTTGCTCTCTCCATCGTCGAAACCTCAGATTAGGCTCTAGACTCTCCCACTCAATTTATCATACACAGAAGTATTGTGATACAAGGAAACCACGTACATCAACACAACCATCCATCAGCTCAGCCAATTCCTCACCTTCACACACACCTGCCCCCCCTACACAAGCACCTAACGACCCCCTGATCAAATGCACCCTGATCACCGCTAGGTCACTCACTGCGCATGCCCTAGATATTGCTGACCTCATCACTACCCAAGATCTTGATCTCCTGGCGATAACTGAGACATGGCTCCAAGCTGCCTCAGGTCCACTATTAGCCCTTGCCTTACCGACGGACTGCACAATCATCAGATGTGATTGCAACACCACTCAGTCTAAAGGCAGAGGCGTTGCCATCATTCACAAAAAAGCTGTTTGCATTAGAGCAATTTCACAACTTCAGAATCCATCGGCTGAACTCCTATCAGTTAAGCTACCTATCTCACCCAATCAAACTGCCACCATCCACCTTATCTACAGGCCCTCTGGACCCATCTCCACTTTCGCTGATGACATTATGTCCATCATTGCAGATAAAACTAAAACCAACTCCCAAATCATTGACTTCAACCTTGGATTCAAAGACCCCAATGACACCATAGCCTTGGACATTGCTAGCACCCTGACTGACATGGCTTCTCCCACCACATTCAGGAACCCACCCACATTAAAGGTAGAACCCTTGACTGACTGACCGACCTAAACTCAAACATTGATGTACAATCCAATTTACCGTGCTCCTGGTCATACCACCATCTGATCTTGTTCAATGTTAAAGCCACTGTACATGCCCCCAAGTAAGACATAGCTCCACCTAACCATACAAGAACTAAAAGGTACATAACAATAGACAATCTGTTACCGCTTATTCAAACCATTCTGAACAAAGTGTCAATTTCTTGCACTAACCCCACTATGCTAGTCGACTCCTACAACCAGTTTATGCTCCAAGACTTGAACACCATTGCCCCTTTCAAGCTAGGAAACCCAAACCTCGCACACATCAATTCATGGTTCACACCTCAGTTGAGATCACTATGTAAAGAGAAGCGCATTGTTGAAGCTCGCTGGAAATGTCTCCCTACGACGCCAATAAGGCTAGCCTCATATTAGCATCTCTCAACTTCAAGGAAGCCATCTTCCAATCTAAAAAAAGACACATACAAGTGCATCATTCAAGCAGAGTCAAATACTAAAGAGCTTTTCAAGATTCTGAAGGAACTTGAGACACCTGTCATTCTCCCTGACATCTCTATCAAAGACAGCATCTGGTGTTCCAACATCCAAAATGCTCTCCTAGGCAAAATACCCACACTCCAAACAAAAATAAATGCTAAAGAAAGTAGCCTTCAACCTTAATTCTTTCCCAATTTACCTATTTGCACCACTGCTTATGCCTTTCTCATGTTCATCGTTGACGATCTACCTAGATTGAAAATATCATTAACAAGTTCAAACCATCAAATTGCAAAGGCGACCCTTGCCCAGCCCCTATTATTAAGGAGGCCACTCATGAATTAGCCTCTTTTTATTACTGCTTTCATAAACTCATTATTTAAAACATGTACTGTTCCGGACAACCTCAAGGACGCTTGGGTCATCCCACTCCTAAAAAAAAAAAGACCCTCGACCCTAGCATTCCTACCAAATACAGACCTATCACAACCGTACCTTTTCTGCTTAAAATACTGGACCATGCAGCATACTTACAGAACCAAGAATATTTAGAATCTAACAAACTCCTTGGCCTTAGGCAATCCAGCTTCCGTCCCAGACGCGGCACGGAAACCGCCCTTATCGACTTGAAAACACAAATTGAAGACATGAAAGACCAAGGAAAATTAGCACTTCCACTTTCATTGGACCTCTTTAGCGGACTTTCACTCTGTCAACCACCGAATCCTTTGCCAGAACCTCAAATCTGCCACCCACTCCTCAGACTCTGCCACCTCGTGGATCAAATCATTTCTCCACAATAGATCCATGAGGGTCTTCTCCCCCTCAGCCTCTGCCAAACACTCACCTGTATTATGTGCCACAAGGCTCATGTGTCTCGCCCACTCTCTACAATGTTTACCAACCCTCTATTTGATATTCTCGATTATCTGGGTGTCACCTATACCAATTACGCCGACGACACTCAGATACTCATCCCCATAACAGGAGACTATCAGGCCGACACTACCATACTGAACAGGTTTACTTAGTTATTCAGGCGTGGATGGCTCAACACGAGCTGTGCCTCAACGACGAGAAGACCGAGCTCCTCATCCTCGGCTCTAACTATCGACTCAGGAAACTTGACCCAGCATTCAAAACCTTCAACACCGACGGCAACACCATCAAGGTCTCAAACGACACTAAGATGCTAGGCATTTACCTTGACTCCACGCTATCCCTCTCCAGGCAAACCAATGCTGTGAGCTCAGCCTCTGCATAAATATGCACATTTATCAATGCCTGACATCCCTTCCTCACCACAGCTAACTGCATTATCCTAGCTAGAACTCTCATGTCCAAAAGTGACTACTGCAATGCCCTCTACTTGGGTACTAGTCAACACAATGTAAACAAACTTCAGGTCATTCAGAACAACGCCATTAGGGCAGCCCTTAAATTCCCTAGGGTTCAGCACATTTCAGACACCAGAAGTAAGCTACGCTGGCTCTCAGTTGCGCAAAGAATCTCCTTAAAAACACTGGCCCTCACACATAAATGCCTAAACAACCAGGCTCCCACCTACCTTGCATGCCGCTTTACACCCCATTCGTCTTCCCGACCTCTCAGATTGCCTCGTTCTACCCAGATTCAAATTACAGAAAGCAGGGGGGACTAGCTTCCCCCTATTAGCCTCCAAACTTTGGAACAACTTGCCCAATCTGCTTTGATCAGAACCTTCTTTCCACTCCTTAAACACAAAACCAAATTGTGGTTAAAGGAACCTGTCATCCCTCAGACTGACTGAGATTGGCCATGTCTATGTGCATGCCACCCCACTGTTGATATCCTGCATTTTGTACATACTCTGTGAACACGTTGTGCAACCCTTTTTAATCTTTGTATACTTTTTCACCTCCTACACGCACTGTTTACCTTTACCTGTGTCACTGTATATTGTACTTTATCCTTTTCCTGTGTCACTGTATATTGTACTTTATCCTATTATATGTATCATTATGTATTCTACTATAATTCTCTTCCTTATGTTATTGTAACCTTAAATTAAGCGCCCAGATGCCCTTGGGCCAGGCGCGCTCTACAAATAAAGAAATACAAATACATCCACACACAGCACAGCATTGCAGCCCATTTGGGGGAGGCCATGTTCACTACAGATATCAGGCACACACACAGCATTGGCTTGGTGTTTTCTTTCCCCATGGGGACATGTACCTTTCATGGTACACCGGCAGATATTTGTCTGCCTGTTGAGAGCTGCTCAGTGCATCTGAATGCTCATTTCAGTGGCCAGCAAAATGGCCTCCGTTCAGTCCAGTCCATATGAGCTGAGCCTTCCGTTCCTCTTGCCTATTCTCTACTCCCTTTTAGTTTGCCTGTCTCCTTGACCTCCATTTCTCATTCCTTTCTATTGTCTTCTTGTCTCTTGTATGGCAGTTGCCTCTGTGACCTGCCTTCCTATATGACTGCTGCCTCTTTGACCAGCTGACTTCTGCCGGATCCTGTGTTCACTGCAATTGATCATATTTGCATTCCATTGTCTTGCAGTTTCCATCATAGGGTGCCCTACCAGTGTTTACTACACTGTCCTGATGCCATGTTAATTAGGGGATGCTATATCAAGGCATTGGGGAAGCTTCCAAGGGGATCCTGGGTTTCAAATGTCTTATCTCTATTTGGGAGTGCTCTCACTGTCAATCTGACTGCAGCCGGATCAGTGTGTTCACAATGTCCCCTAACTGGAACAAGAGGTAGGTAGTAGTTGGTCTCTCACTGCATGGCACTCAGGGGGGCAGGCAGTTTAAGTGATGTGGATGGGGGAGGTGTCACTGTGTGTGGCTTTTTTACTTGCATTTGGATTGGGTGAGCGGGTCTGGCTGCATGGGTGCAGACAGACATGGTTATGAGTGGCTGGTGATTTCTTGCTTGCATTTGTTGCATGGCACTCAGGGGGCACATGTTGCTGTGTAATTCAGTGCATGGATGTGTTGCTTGCTCTGACCTCATGTTTTATTTTCTATACTGAGGCATTCTGCATGAGAAGAAGTGTTCTGCTATTGTAGAGGACCGTGCTGCTGGATGCCTGCATGCTATGCATTGACAGAGTAGGCAGTGTTGGTGAGCCTACCAATGGGATGAGGAATTCATTCCAGGCATAATCTGCAGCGAGCTCACAAGGGGAAAGGTGTGAGGTGAGATATGCATATTTCTTGTAGTGGACCTGTCATTTTTGCATTCTGTGTGATTTTTTTCATTTAGATGGGAATTGTGGCCATTATTGTGAGGCAATAGGGTGGCCACTCAAGCTGTATATTCTTGTGAGTCACTCGTAGGGTGGCTGGGTCTGTCCACACAAGTGTTATTTGGGGATTTTCTGTGCTGTGCCTTCCCACGTGTGTTCTCCTATATATTGTTGTGGGTCTGCATGCACTATTTTTGGTATTGGCCATGTGACTGTGGTCGCATATTTTGTTGGTTGTGTTGTGTGCTTTGGTGTGTGCAACATGCTCACTGTTGTTTATTGTTTCAATAAGTGTGTCATTGTTGGTTGCAGTCAATTTTATGGCTATGGCCACGCATAGTTTGCATCTCACAGACACCCATTATCAGGGTGTTGTTATGGGCATGTAGGACTGGCCCCAGGGATGTGGCTTCACTGTGCTTCACATGGGCTGATTTTGTTTGCACAAGCTGATTGCATGCAGCCTCTCCCTGTGCTCTTTGGTCGACCAAGGGCAAGGGTGCTGGCTGAGGCCGGTGACCCTCCTGCATATTGACTGGTATGCCATGCCGTGTGGCTACATTGTGCAGGACATATGCTGCCAGTATGATTTTACATATTACTGGTGCGGCATATAGCAATACCCCGCCAGAGTGGCCAAGGGAGCAGAAACTTGACTTAAGCTCCACGAATGCGCACTCCACTATGGCCCTAGTAGCTACATGTGCTGCATTGTATCTTACATCAGCTGTAGTTGCCAGATTCCTGTACGGTATGAGCTGAAATCTTGATAGCGGGTAGGCACAGTCCCCTTCAAATGTGTTGATGGTTGTTATTGCCATTTATTGTCATGGTCAGTTCACTGTGTCACATGAGTGACAGTTCATACTCACTGAGGAGACAGATGTTGCCAAACATTCCCAATGCCTGGGCCCGGTAGAGTGGTGACTGGCGGTAGATGTAACTGTCATGTGTACTGCCAGGAAAATTAGTGTTGACTTGCACAATGACTCCTTTTGCATCACAGATGACCTGCATATTGATCAAATGCTGATGCTTCCGGTAAATGTGCCCCATCAATTGGTATGGGCGTAGCGCAACATTGCGCTACGATCAATGGTTCCAAGAACTACTGCATACAACTCCTGGCACACACTCTGCCTTTCCTGCACTTGTGCAGCATGTATATGTTCCTACGTACACTCGCACTTGATGTTATGCAGGCCAACACCTGGTGCAGACAACGGGATTGTTTGGCTTGAGATATGCCACCCACAATAGTTGCGGTGTGCTGAAAGGAGCCTAAGACTATGAAATGGAGTGCTCTCAGCACCTTTTCCGGAGGGGGCTGGGGGGGGGGTGTGAGGGCATGGGAACAGATGGTGGCGGGTGCAAATTCTTTTTCCCACTCCAGGACCAGTTCTAGTATGACATGGTTTGGGAACCGGTACATTGCATAGATTTGGTCTTTCGGCATCCCAAACAGCTTGGTGCATGTTTCGAAAATCCACGGTATCTGCATCCTCCTCCTTCTTTGTCAAACTATGATGGCTCCCACTTTTCCTGTATTCATTGTGGCTGACCGATGTTGGAATGGTGTGCAATGTGTGCTTTATACATGTTGTTTCCTTTGCACATTGTACGCGTGTTGTACTTTGCATGTACTATCATGTGGTGGTGAGATCAGGATGTCTGCGCGTGACTTTTCCATTGAAATCCATACATTCGGTTGTGTTTGCACTTGAATGGGCATGTGGATTGTTAGCATGGCACATCCCTCGAAATGTCCACTTCTTTGTCCTTCTGCGTTGGAAATGGGGAATATTCATGTTCCGTCCCCTATTTATTTCCTTGTGTAGGTCTGTCCCACACTTTGCGTGGAGCCACATGCACTGCACTCGACTTCACGCATTGATTTGACGGGCCTGTGCAAAGCCACGGAAAAGCATGCAAAGTCGGTTTCATGAATCAACACATTTTTGCGTGCTGATTTTTGCACAAATTCCCTATTCAGCATGCACAACATTCTAAAATTCAAGCCCTTATTCCTCTAAAATCAGCATCTTGCTCACCGATTGCGCAAGTGCCACTAACTTGGTCTTGTTTCATGTGTAAGTCTTTGATTCTGCATTACAAAGTTACTAATGTGGCATGGTTACATACTCTGGCACTGCTGCTTACAATTTAAGTTGGCATTTTAGCAATGTCCTTAACTGTTTCAACTGCTTCCATGAATACGTGTGCTGCTGTTATCACCAGGTCTTCATCACAGGTGACAAATCTTTGTCGCATTGCACCTTTGCATTCTGAAAAATTACTGACTGTTATTAGCTGCGGTGGTGTTATTTATATGAAATCAATTGCACCAAGCACATTAGGGAACCTTGCTATTGTCGGTTTTCTAAATATGTGTCTGAGTCTTCAGACAATAATGTCCTCAAATAAAGTCTGCAGCATCAAGCAAACTAAGGGCTGTGAGATGGCAGTGGCCATGGCAACTGTGGACTGCAAGGAAAATGTAGCACAAGATCCAATATTGACGATGCATTTACAAGTTGCAGTACAGTGGTACTAATTCTATGCTTAAAGAATCAGGATTTCAGAGCATAATGTTATCTTTAAAGAATCAGGACTTTGGTGGAAACTTTTTTTTATTGTAATCCTTTCACAAATGTATCTTTTGAAACATGTGTTATGTCTGGCCTAACTTGATGTTTAGTGAACATATATATTCAACAATTTGACCTGCTGAGGAATTTCAGAAAAAAGATGGTAACAACAATGAAATGCATTAAACACAATTCTCACTATATGGTTTTCCAAGAGCCATGTCCCTTGTTTCTTCTCTGTCAGCTTGTTATAACCACTGAACCAGAGCAGTCTTCTTTAAAGAATGTGTGAAGCTGGAATATTTTACTAGACAAAATTCATCTGATGAATCCGTAAGAATGTATCATGTAGTATTTTGAACCTAGCTGTAAAGTGCGGGATTCTCAAAAATACGGTATCACTACAAATTATGCCCACCAAAATTATTGCTGTATACATGGTCATCTGGAATGGCCATAGGTGATATTTTTGGGGGGGATAACTTTTGGTTTTTTGGGAACGAGGGTTGCGGGGGTGTCCCCCCCAGGCTCCATGCCTTAATATAGCCGCAAAAATATGGCAATATTTTTGTATGGCGATATTTTTGTGGGGTTATTAACACATGGAACCAAAAATACATGCCTCTCAATGAGATGCTTGATAGTTCAAGGTAAGTCTGCACCTCTGGGCATCTCATTGTCACTTGTATTCACAGAAAAATACCAACAAATGTGCTTTGTACAGCAATGCATACAAAGGAGCACAAAAGTATTGCAAATAATTGGGCAATTAATGGCACAGTCCATATGGTGCACACATAACCGCATCTCTCAGATGCACTTAAAAAAGCACAAATTGACTTATGCACATGAAGTTGCACTAAAGGAGTGTGTATCACACCAGATGTATCGCAAGTGGCTCAACCTCAAATGACATGTGAGTATTGCATGTACAAACAGGCCATGCAGAACCTCATACACTTCCTCGTAGGAGCAAATACAGCAACATCAGGTCACAGTGTGCGCCTAGCTCACTTCCATCAGGAGAACCCTGGGTGAGAGCCTGCTCAACATTTCTGGGGAAATTCCTAAATGGATGTAGGCCATGCAGGTGGAATAGCTCGAGGCAAACCGAAAGAATCTCAGGACACCCCGAGGGAGATGGGAGACAAGTGCTGTAGTAAGCAGCGTAGACATGGAGACAGATGCTCCTATTCCTAAGGCATCAAGCCTTGATCCTGTCTATGTTGAATTGTAAATGTTTCAGCAAATGAGGGCTTTTTGGCCGTCATGGTCACAGACTCCACTTGTTGGAAATCGACTGAGTGTTTCATCAGAGGAACAGCATGCAACAGCCCTTTCAATATTTTCAGACAAACCATTACAATCTGTGGGGAAGGCCCAGAAAGGGAGGCTACATACCTAAGAAGGAGCAAGTAACAATCCTACAGCTACAATATAATAAATGTTTAGGGGTTATTGAGGCCATTCCCATTTTGTTGTGTTTCTTGGGCACAAGTTACGTTTAAAATTAAGAACCAGTATTACTTTTCGTCAAGCATTTAATGTGTCTTATTCATTATGAGATATGTTAGCCTAAAGGGTATGGTTACTCTTTGTTCTTGACACAAGTGGTGCTATGCACAAACGGTACAGGAAGAATACTGCAATGGTGTCTTATTTGGTTCCTTGGCACATTGTGAATCAAAGGTTTTCTGAATTATTTACCCAACGTTGTCCCTCCTGTGAGCCATCTCTTGTTCGCTCTGGGTCCGCCCCTTGTCTGTTGGAACTCACAGTGCTCTGGTGATTTCTATTTACCTATTTGTTCTACATCACAAGAGGGGTTGGATGGCCTTTGGCTTAATGTATGGGTCGCACAACTTTGAAGACACTTCATGTCATATACAGTCACTGGACAATTGGCCAGTCCACTTGATCATTATTCTTAAACACAAATCACAAAGAGAGGCCCTAGCCAGCATGCGTGCATGCCAGCTCATTTGAAAAATCTCACAACCAGATCGTCCCAGATAGCAGCTGTCGCATCACTCTACTGAACAACTGCATTATGTGGGACAGGTGATTGTGGGTACAATTCTGCACATCTCGCTATTTGCAAGCCACATCTGAGAATTATGTTATGTGCCACTGCACACACCACAATCATTTTTGCATACGTTTCGGTGTGCATTAGATTGCGCTCCTGCACCCCTGAGTGGTCCAGGCACCTCAAGTGTGACTTGACTATGCCAAATCTACAATGAAAGGGATTTTAGGTGCATGTGTGCATTGTTTAGTAATGAAGCTAGCCTCTAGTCATTGGGTTAGGTTGTTGGGATTCAGAAGGGAGTTAGTAGGTGTCTTTTCAGGGTGTGCCCAATGTCACCTTGGATCAGTTGTGTGGTCTCTTGTTCCATGAGGTAGATGGATGTGCATCAACTATGGTATGTCTGTACTCAACCAGCAACCATGTCTCTCGAAAATGTCCAGACTTGAATTGTTGTGCTGTGGAAGATGTGCCAGTAGATACATTTGTCGCGTGTTCATCCTAGAAATCTGGAATTCACATTCATAAAGATCATCAGTAAATTTACAGAATACCAGAGGTTTCCATTCCTGGGATATGAGGGCAAATGGACGCACACACGCGCACACGCACATATACACACATATACTCACATATACATACACAGGACTATGATACCGGTCCTTTGACATTATTCATTGGGAAATCAATCAAAGCCTGAAAATACCTGACCTTATGATAGTAAGGCATTCCCTCACATTGTGGGTGTGTTAAGCAGCCCCTCCTATTGACTCAACATCGCCAGTATTAAATGGAGGGGGGGTGTGGTATCTCTGGATGACCTCCTCATCTGCCAGTTGCAATACGGGGGAATCCTCCTCCTGTATGTCCTTTCCCTTATCAAGATTCCTCCCAACAGCATGATCTAAGTGGATCAGCCATTTTGGAGATGCATGACTTATTTAGCTATACAAATCAGTTGCACTCGTTTCTGGGCCACATGCGCCACTTTGTGATTGGAGCAATTAAGGAAGGGCATTGTTTGATCAAATCAGGATTTTGGAGCATTTTGTGGGAACTCCCCTCTTCCATGGTTAGTTTGGTGGATCTCTATACTTTCCAACCTCTTAGCACAACTTGTACCTTTTTGAGGTGCCAACCCAACTTTCGAGAATCATGTGCTTCTGTGTCTTGTACATTTGTTGCACATTTGTTTCAAACCTCACATTTGCACAGGGATCCCTTTAGAGAATCTACCCAATATGTGTGATCTTTCAATAAGCACATGTTCAGATATGTAAGTACTCTCTCTGAATCAACATCTCATGGATTGAAGAAAATTGAAGAATGTTGGATGAAAGGTTTGGAATGAATCATAATCACGGGCATCCCTCTGGGCAACACTATACTATATTTTGTTCAGACTCCTATGCTATTACAAAAGAAGATAAGGCATATATCTTCTTCAGATCAGGCATCCCACACAAAAGGGGAATTCCAGCCCACACTTCTACTTTGCACCCATGTTCACAGAGCTCCAAGCACCCTAGATATGTTTCACCATTATTGTGTGTCTACAGTGATCTTCATCTTGCCACTTTAGGCACCGTTTCTCATTCATTAAAGCAGTGGTCAATGCAGGAATCAAGAGGCTCACAATGACACCGTAAATATTATGGATAGTTTGTACCCTGAAATGTAACCTGCCTATTTGTGTGGGTCACAAAATCATTTGAGTTGTGTGACACCTCTATATTCACGGGTTACAGCGGGGTGAGCTTTCCCTGCATTACCAATTTGTAGTGTAAAATATAAACTCTTAGATTCTAAATATCAGCTTTTAAGTGATTTTGCTTTTGTTTTAGCATTTAAACACAAACATTATACATGGTATATCCCTGACATAGATACTGCAGCCCATTTGATGATATTGTGAACCTCAACTTAAACCCTTTTGAGCTAATTTTCATTGTTGCATGACATTAATGGAAGGCGAAAAAAGCCTTGTGCGAGGCTTTTACGCCTTGGATTAACGCCAAACCCCATTTGTAGTCATTTGTATGACAGAGTGGAGGGGCAGAACATAATTAGCATTTCCACTGCCTCCTTTTCTCTCCACCATACAAATGCCCCAGCATTTGCATTGGCATGCATTTTCCTGCTGGCGTAAATGCAGGGGGATACTTGTGGAGCCCGCTGGCATTGAGCCATCATAAAGAAGACATACTCTATAGGGATTAATTGTTCACTTTGCATGACATGCTCGCATGGCAGGCAGCGTTTACAATTAATTTGAATTGTAAACACTGCCTGCCATGTGAGCATGGCAGGAAGCATTTATTCATTTGCATGAAGGAGTGCAAATTTGCAGGGCAAAAGGCAGTGTACACGATGTGTAAATGACCGAAATCTAGCGGCAGGGAGCCGCCTATGTGTATGTCTACAATTAACAGCGCCCCACTGCCAAGTTACGGCATGGAGCAAAATGAGCTACTGTGTGTGCATCTCTTTTTTGGGGATAGCTTGCTCTGTTGTGTGGACTGTAGAGTTCCCCAGTTACCTTGTTTTTATGCTAGGAGGGCAATTATCTAGACGAGAGGGATCTATGTATTATGGGGAGGATGCATTGCACTGTTGTGAAAAGAGCTCATTATGGCTCTGTGGTCATTTAGATGGAGGGTTGCTAGCAGTCATTAGGGTGCAATTTGTGCAGTTATTGAAAGGTGGGAAGGGGGAAAATGTGAGTGGGAGGTTCTAGCTGTCCTCGGTTTTAATTGTAATGAGTATCGCTGGAAGGTGGTAGCTCAGTTGTAGTTCAGTTTTCTTGGTGAGGTCTAGTGCTTACTGAAGCAGACACATGTGAGGCAGACCCATTGAGTCCAGACTCAGGGGTGCTCATGTTGGCCCCATTGTACTGAGTGGAGGTCTTGGACTATGGAGACTGAATGCCAACCTGATTCAAGTGTGCACATCCATTCTATTGTTTGACGTGATCTGGGGAGGATTTAAGTGATTTTTTTGAAAGTCACGTGGTCATCCTCGGTGCAGAGACGTCTGTGTAAGATGTTTCCTAGGTTGACATGAATCAGAACAATGAACTTAATTGATGGTTCGGGTTGAAACATGACCTTACTAAAGCATGGAAGACACAATAGCGATATTTAGGCTTTTGAACTGGATTGTACTTTTGACTAGAATGCAGCGGAGTATCCAAATAGTTCGGCAGATATGTTCCCATCTTTCCAATATTAGTAGGCATTTTGCTGCTGGGTTTAACAATCCTTACAGGCAGTTCAACATGAAGCCTTCATAGAGGTTATTGGCACAATCCATTATTAAGACTACTAGGACATTGACTGCATTGGTTTGATGTGGCTAATTCAGCTATGGAATAATATGACAGATGGATCTCAGTTGCAATATCATGTTACCAGTGATTTAACTTGGGATTTGAAGATGAGAGCGTTGTCAATGATCAATCCTAGGTTTTTATGTGTTTTGCTGTTGTCGGGAGACAGGTTACTATTTCTGTTGCAAAGTAATACTCTGGAGGGTGGTTTTGGAGCTGCATATCATAATTCTGATTTTAGTTGGCTTAGGTTTTAGTTGACTAGTCATCATCCATCCATATGCCTACCTATGAGATACATTTGCAGGGGTGCATTTGGTTTTGAGATGAGGCTTGTTTGAGATTTAGAGGATCAAAATGTGCTTATCAAAGCAAAACACTGCACCTCTTCTTTGGGATACCTCGGTGTACGATTTAGTACATTTCTTCTGCAAATATGATTCTAATTTCTGCAATAAGGGCTATGCGTGCCTCGCAATTAGAAAGAACATGAATGCTTATAAAAAAATGAACAAGCAAGAAATACGGGTCTGAAGTAAAATGTGAAGCTTAAACAATAAAAATTACCCCTGCTAACTGCGCAGGGAGTATTAATTCTATTAAAGAATAGGAGGCGAGCATTATGCTTCAACTTCATTTATTACTACTCTTCAGCAGTTTCAACAACTATAACCAAAACAACAACCTTGAAATGTCCCAAGTGACTTTTCCACTTTTTGAACTACATATCCCACAGTCTCTATAGTCCTTCATACTCCAGCTCAGCTATGACCACTTCCTGTCCCTGAGCTCCTCCTCTCTTTTACGCTCTCAATGTATTTTAACCATTAACTTTTCATCCTGCCAACCGAGCGAAGACTTCTTCTGCACTAACTGGGTGCTAACTCTTCCACTGTGCTCTCGCCTTTTCGTTAACAGGCACCTTGCTCAATTATTCTTCTGCTCTTCCCCTAAGAGAAATAAACAGACAAATCAGGGTGGTGCCTAAGTTTGTTACCATATCATCACGACAATATATACATACATCACATATGATTAACAAAACATTGGTTGGGATCTAATGCTCGCCTCCAAGTCTTTAATAGAATTAATACTGCCTGTGCAGTTAGCAGGGGTAATTTTTATTCTATTGCAAGACTGGAGGCGAGCATTATGCTTGTTTAAAGCTGTCCCAACACAGTCGCTGCTATACTCTCAGCAGGCTTAAGGTAGAATTCCCTAAAGGTACGGTCATTCGCCCAGTCTGCTGCTGCCATAATGTCTTGTAAGGGTCCTCCCTTTGTATATGCTGTGGAGGCCATTGCACCTCTACGGAGTGTGCCCCATATTTTTGCAAATCAATCCCAGCTGCTTGCATTATATCCCTGACCCACCTCGCGATGGTAGCTGCCTTTATAGCATGAAAAGGCTTCCTGCGCACTATTAGCAATTGCTTTGTAGTCGCTGCTCTGTTCTCTGCTGTTCTAGCCTCGTACTCCTTAATGCAGCTAGCTACACACCATTTAGTGTTCTTCGGAAAGTATGGGTAGTGCACCGTAGAAGTGCCTGTCTTGGTCCTTTATGCTTCTATAAAGTTCACTCCTTCCGGTCCGAATGTCCTCCTATTAATCTCTAGCGCTTTGATATCCGATACTCTTTTAGGAGATATGAGACATAGCAGCATCGCTAGTTTGCCTGACAGCTGCTTTAGAGATAGATACCTGTTTTCTGGCCAACTCTCTAATAGTCTTAACACTATTGTCACGTCCCATAGAACCTTGTATTTAGGCTCTGGCGACGCTATGAATCTAGCTCCTCTGATGAGCCTGCAAACTGCCTTGTGTTCACCTGCCGGGACTCCTTCAATTGGTAGGTGCCCCGCTGAGATCGCTGATCTGTACACTCCTATGGTGCGGAACGCTTTCCTGTCAAGCAAGAGCTGTGCTGGGAAATTCAGTATCGCTACTACTTGTGCTGAAATGGGATGAATATCTCGCCTTCGGCACCAACTAGTCCACTTGGCCCAAGCCGCGTCGTAGCTCCTCCTAGTAGATGGAGCCCAGGATTCTGCAATGAGGCTTGCAGCTTGCATCGAAATGCCTGGCAGTTCCCATCGCTTCCGGATATCCTGCACGCGACGAGCGGGAGTGTCCCTCTCACTCTCAGAGGATGACATTGCCCAGCTGGGTCCGTGAGCAGTCGCTCTCCTTCGGGGAGGACTCTTCGCAGATCTATCAAAAGTTCCATCAGTGTCGGGAACCATAATTGTGATTTCCACAAGGGTGCTACTAGCACTAGCTCTGCTCTCTCCCTCCCACATTTCGCTAGCACTCTGCTCAGCATCATGAAAGGGGGAAATGCGTAATGGATCCCTGTTGACCAGTCCTGGAGGAATGCGTCTGTACTGCTGGCGTCTGGGTCCAGCCTCCAGCTGAAATAGCTGGGTGTCTGCGCGTTGAGGCGCGACGCAAAGAGGTCCGTATGTATCGGGCCCCACCTCTGCTCTCGCATCTGGAACACTGCAGGATCCAACCTCCAGTCGCTGGAGTCTGTGGAGGTACCGGGAATTCCAATCTGCTACTACGTTTAGTTCTCTGGGCAGGTATTCTGCTGTCACTGATGTCCCTGTCCGCAGGCAATAATGCCAAAAAATCTTGCGCTAGCTCCGCTAGTTTCTGGATCTTGTTCTGCCTAGGTGGTTTATGTAACGAACTGCCAAGATGTTGTCCATCTTCAGCAGAACGCACAACTTCAAATTGTCTCTTGTGAAAGTCTTTGCGAAGGAGCCTGCCAGAAGTTCCAGGCAGTTTATGTGCAAGTTTAGCTCCTCTTCTCTCCATGTTCCACCTGTTTGTAACCTCCGCATCGTGCTCCCCAGCCTAAGCGACTGGCGTTTGACTCTATGATAAGGTCTGGACAATTCCCAAATATGGCACGCCCATTCCAGGCATCCATATTCTGCAACCACCATTCCAGCTCCACCATGGATTCCTGATCTAAAGGTACTGGCTGATGATATTTCAGTCCTTGTTGGAGATGTTTTATCTTCAACCTTTGTAATGCTCGATAGTGCAAAGGACCGGGAAAAATGGCCTGTATGGATGCTGCTAGAAGGCCCACTATCCTCGTTAGGACTCTCAGAGAGATCACTCTCTTCTTCAGACACATCCTGATCTCCCTTTTGATGTCTCAGATCTTCCTCGCCTGAAGCTCCGGCATGGCTTTCCTTGTGTCTAACACGAAACCGAGGAAATCCAGTCTTTGAGCCGGCTTGGTATCCGACTTTTTTATGTTCACTAAGAAGCCTAGGGACTGTAACAAATTTAGGACCCACTTTGTCTGGTATTTCAGAGTTTCCGTATCCTCTGCTAGAAGCAGGAGGTCATCTAGATATATTATCAATCTTATGCCTTTCTCTCGAATGGCTGCTGCTACGGGTTTCATCATTTTGAAAGCCCAAGGAGCTGACGTAAGCCCGAAGGGCATCTTCTTGGATTGCGAGAGCTGTTTCTTCCAGTGAAAAGCTAAGAAAGTCCTGAACTGCCACTGTACAGGGATTGTCAGGTAGGCATCCTTCAAGTCTAGCCTGGTCAGCCAGTCTCCCTCTCTCATGGAGTCTCTGAGTTGGTTGATCTCTTCCATCTTGAAATGATGGTATACTATCCATTCGTACAACTCTTTTAAGTTTATAACTGGGCCTACTTTCTCCTTCCTGTGAACGAGAAACATGTTGCTTATAAAGCTCGGTCCACCAAATGATCCCCAAAAAACCTCTTAAAAAACACACCCGTAAAACTGAGCACTACCCTCAACCGATCATTGTTTCACAGAAAATAGCCAGAACACATGACTTTAAGAAATATAATAACAAGAGACTGGAGAAAACAGGCCACTTGCCTCACAGGCAATGGCACAGGACAGAAAGATCCCATATGCAACCTACTAGAACTGCTAAACAAGGAAACTGAGGAAACCTCTTCAGACATGGGAATACCCAGCAATACTCAATCCACTGCTCGATAAGCCAAGAATCCTGCCACACCCTTAACACACAGAGAAACATGAAGTTTTTTCAAGCTATCTTCAATGGCAAAGTAAAAAACAGAGAGCTATGACTTTCTAAGTGAAGGTGGCAAAGACATCCATTTCTTCAAATAAATATATTTATCAGACGACTAAAAAGTAATAGCCCACGAAACCCTCCCAAGTGAATTTCAACTACTACAGTGAAACAGGGAAGGTATATAAGGAGGACGCGGCGCTGTGACCCACAAAACCTGTTTCACAGCCTCAACTATGCAAGCAACAACCATTGAAGACTGGGAATCCCTAGTTGTCAACCTTAAACACAGCTACCCAGTAAACCTATATTTTCTTCACAAACACAGACCAAACACAAAGCTTGCAGATGCGATAGCCACCTTAGCAGGGAAAGATCAGAACATCATCCTACAGGAAGATTTTAACATCTGGTTTGACAGACAAACCAAAGAATCTTAGACCCTCAGCACTCAACTGCCAAGCCTTCAAGCAAAATAAGTGGTTAACTGAGCCACCCACCAGGCCAACCACACTTGTTATATTCTGCAGGGATCTACTTACCAATGATGCCCTCCATAGCGGCCATCTGGATTGACCACAACATGATCCCTTTTATGATCCCACCTCAACCCGCACACAGCCACAAACAAATCAACCACAACCAAAAGAAACGGGAAAAATCTGAATTGTGAAAACATAGCACAATTAATGGAAAATACCAATCCCGACATCCACCAACTGAAACAAATGAAGCCTGATACTTTGGGAAATTAACTCAAAACCTGGATGACAAGCTCCTTATATATACTAATCACCCTTGAGCATTTCACCCCATTGCAAAAAAATACTCAAGATGGGAAACAACAGAAAGTTACAGGAAGCATGGAGAAAACACTACAGTCCATCAGTCTATAGAAAGCAGGATTATTAAAAGCCAGGAAATATCATTGTACCAGTAGTATTGAATGAGCAACAAACCCACAGAAGGAAATGTGCAAAATGATCAACAAAATGCAGAGCCCTTTTTCATGCAGCAATAAACTCAACCTTTCATAAAAGGTATGCAATAACTTTGCAAATGACTTCAAAAGTAAAATAAACAAAATCCACAGACCATTGATGCAAGTTACCCAATAACGATAATAACCGAACACAACTACTTCATACCAATTTCAGAAGCTACATTTAACATAATAGTAAAGGAGAGCAAAGAGGCAGGATCACCCATATACCTTTGCCCACCAGATGTTTACATGAATCTACTCTCCAAAGATTCAGCCCTCCTCCAAAAATGTCTGAATCTCTCACTCGAAACTCGAATAATATTATAGGCTTACAAAGGGGCCAACATTAAACCACTTTTGAAAAATAAAGCGGGAAAAGCAAACGTTCCACCTAACTACAGGTCCATGTCTACCATATCTTGCCCTGTCAAAATCATGGAGAGCACATATATAAAGAATTCCTCAACCATGTGGAATCAAATGGAAACCTGGCCCAATCTCGGGTACGTTTCAGATCAATGGGCGTAACAGAATCGGCCTATGTGATTACCTAAATATGGGTGCTGACAACACCATGCTATCAGCTCCTATTCTACTGGACATATGGGCTGCCCTCAACCATCATCCACACAAACATAATCAAGAGATTACAAGAATGTGGCATTCAGAAGGATGCACTTCAATGGTTAAAATCGATCATCACAAACCAAATCAAACAATTATTTTACCTCCGTTTACCTCAACAACTGGAACCACCAAATGCAGCATTCCACAAGGATCAAGTCTCCTGTCACTTCTTTTCAATAAATATAGGGCCCCTCTCATGAAAGCAATAAAACACAGACTAACGTGTTACAACAGTGCAGATAAAACTCAACAAATTTTCAAGATGACTATCAACACAGACAGAAACAGCTCCATCAATAAATGCCTCAATGAGATGAACCTCTGGATTACCAACAACAACCTAAAGCTAATCGCAAACATCAAAAATTCTAATCACCCCACAAAATGACAATCACCTACATCTTGTGGTCTGAACATCGGAATGAAAAAAGTAACATGAACAATAATAAAAAATTAGGAAATACTCATTGACAATGGACTCACACTACATCCACAGGTCAGCACAATAGTATGAAGATGTTTCTACAACCTTCTCTTAATCAGATGTATACTACCATACTTAAGCTTCCTACAATGGACACTCACAATAATCTCACTGATACCTTCAAGAACAGATTACACAAACAACCTTTACTTAGGAATTCGTGACTACCTCACCAAAAAACCATAACACATTCAAAACAGAGTGGAAAGGCTTCTACAAAAATTAAACAGGAGGGGACATATTACTGTCCCTGTGGCTGCAAGGATTAAGTTCTAGTCCCTCTGCATAGTCCGCAAGGCTTTCTGGGGTCTGGGTCCCTTACTATCTACAATGCTCTCTTTCTAAAAACTCTCCTTCCAGAGCCCTCCGCTCGCTCCCTTCCCCAAGACTTAAGTTCAGCAACACCAAACATTTTCTTTTGACTCTGTAAAGGTCTTTGCTACTCGTAAGCCATCTTTTCATGGCTGAAGGATTGGATATAAATTGCAGTTAGATTCAAAGGCAACTTCCAAATCTTAATTAGTTCTGCTTCAAAGGTAATTCTCTGTGATATGCAGTGTTTGGCTTCACTTGGACTTTTAAATTCAAAGTAGAGTTCAACACTTAATTGTCCTACATATTTTAAATGTTTTGCTTTACTTCTGAATTTAGTACATAGTAGATGTGGCACTTTTGGTGACGATTTCACTCAGTTTGGTATTCATTAAATGTTGAATTACACTTGTTAAGGTTTTGTTCAGCTTAGAATTCACTGGACATGGGTTGCATTTAGAATACACCTTCCCTGGTTACCCGTGATGTAAGTTGCACTCAAATACTTCTGCATTTCAGCCCTTCAAAATGAATTGTCCAATGCTCGTAGAATTTCAAGAACATGTTTTCTCTCACACATGACCACTCTGATACAATGTATTCCTCTGAGAAATCTTTATTCACTTCAAAATGAAATATCCAATGCTCAGACCTTTGAGAACATGTTTTCCCTTACACGCAACCACTCTGATACAATGTATTCAACCACTTGCATACTGGGTTTCTCCTTTGCTAGAAACTTACCGGTTGTGATTAAAGACCTCCCAGCAGCACGGATCGCTCGGCCCACCGGTTTTCTGCATCAGGGTTCCAATTCCTGCCCCTCAGGCACTTCTGTCCCATATCTAAACACAGGGGAACGAGCACTTCGAATTCCATGAAAAGGGACGCCCTCTCCATTGGGGCTTCATCTCTCACGCCACACTTCCATAGGTAATTTCCCTCGGCAGACCTCAGCGTCTCAGCGCCTCTCTGCTGCTGCTTTGACTCCTCCTCTGCTTCCACCATCTCTCTCACACCTTGAATTGGGCTCCTTTTATGCACCTGCGCCCTTTGACAGGCTGCAGGTGAGAATGTTCAATTAGCCCTGCCTGACCACGATTCAAACGACATGCCTGGCCCTTACAACTCGCAGCAGACATCTTCCTCGTCCCAGTACCAGAGAGGTAAAAGCATAGTCTTCATTGTTCTTAGTTGCTTCTTCTTCATCCGAGTACTGTCAATTGTCATGTGTGATGGAATAAGGGGAACTGACTCACAATAACCCATGATGGTTGGGGAAAGGTTGGGTTGGTTGTCATAGGGAACGGGGCATAACATGCCTCGCCAAAAGTCATCCCAGTTCCCAAGGATCCTCCACCCAGGTGATCCTCCCTCACTTCTCCTCCCTCAGGGTCGGGATGAAACAGCGAGAGCCTATCCCTGGCAACCTGCTCAGAGGACACAATAAGCTTTGGAGTGAGAATACCCTCAGGTTTCTCATATACCCCAGCCATTAAATTCCTCCCAAAATCTCTCACGGTTAACACAATCAAATGTGGCTGTAAAGTCAATGAAGCAAAGATATAATGTATTACTGGGGCATGTCGTATATTCGAAATGAGATAGTGGAGATTCAGTGGCCCTCATTCTGAGTTTGGAGGTAAGGGAAAAACGATGCCGGTAAAGGATTACCGCCATCGTTTACCGCTACGCGCTGTTCTGACCAACTAGACCGATATTAACGGCATTGTAAAATACAATGGCGTAAATAGCGGTCTGGGCACACATGCGACACACCATGCCGGCATTAGCGGCATGCCTTAAATCAGAGAAGATCACAAGTGAGGCGGACATGCAAATAACGGCCTCATGAAGGCGGAAAAAGTGCGTACCAGCATGGCGTAAATACCGGCATCGCCGACCAGGCATTAAGAGCCCTGAGCAGTGTTTCCAACTGCCACAGGTGCACACAATCAGCACAGGTGGAGGCAATGGAGTCAGGTCCAGTACAAAAGGAGCACACCCACACACCACACCCCCTCCCACACCAAGATGATACCAATATTAGTAGCATCATTCGAGCTGGATGCCCTGCTTGCAATGCCTCAACATCAACAACAACAACAGCGCCACCACAGAGGAGACGCAGGAGGAGAAGGCGGGTGAGACAGGCCCAGCATGCCCCACCAGTGCAGCCACCGTTACCACCCTGGCAGCCCACAATCCCTCGCATCAGAGCCAGTCCATTCAATCTAACCCCTGAGCAGATCCACACCCTGTACCAGCTTGACCGGGACACAATCACCACCATAGTGGACCTGATACACAACGACGTAGTGAGCCTCATAGAAATATGCACCGCCATCCCTCCTCTACTGAAGGTAGTGTCTGTGCTCCACTTCCTTGCCACAGGCACCTACCAGCACACAGTGGGGCACATGCATGGCATATCACAACCCTTATTTTCCCGGATTCTGAACCAAGTGCTGGATGCCCTCCTCAAGCACACAAGGGACTACATATCCCTACCACGGACTCCCCAGGAGATATTCGATACAAAAGTTGCCTTCCATGCACTGGCAGGCATGCCAAATTGTGTAGGTGCCCTCGGCTTCACCCACGTGGCGTTGGTGGTTCTGCATGCCATGGAGGAGGTGTATCGCATCCGCAAGCAATACCACTCCATCAACGTGCAGATGGTATGCGATGCCAGCAAGATCATCACACATTGCTGTGCCCGATATCCTGGATCAACTCATGACTCTATGGTCCTGCGGAACTCCACGCTTCATGGAGTGACATGCTGGATGACATGCCTGCCTGCTTGGTGAGTTGCCTGACTGGGCCATGGCAGTGCATCGGGGTTGTGAGGTGGGTGGATGCATACTCCACCAGGGTGGGAAGGGGGGTGGGATGCATACTCCACCTGGGTGGGAAGGGGGGGTGCATACTCCACCTGGGTGGGAATGTTGATGTCAGTGCATGATGTGCACATCACCGAACACTGTGCCCCAAAGCATCAGAAAAAGTACATGACACCCAAATCCCATAGTGATGAAGTAAGGCCGACACCTATCACTACATGACTAACAGGTAACCAGCCCACATCCCACAACACATGCACCACTCATCAGCGGCCCTCACCCACCGTAAGGCCATCCTGCACCATGCAGTGCATATGCACTATGTTGCTGTCTCTAGCATATCACCCCAGAGAACAATCATCCCTGGGAGTGCATTGAACTGAGCCAACCAGGGATTCCACACTGTGTCACTGGTTCGGCACACCCATAGGAGTGCTTCATGTCACCATGGAAATGATCAGTGCAGAATGCCCAATATTGTAGAGACTACAGCCAACGCTCCCTACTAGTAAATCTCACAGAACACAACACATCACTAATTTTACTCCAACACTGCTGTATGCATATACGATGCACGTGCAATAAGATGTCAGTGCACACCATGAATCATCTTGAAGATGCAACCCACACCATTAGTCCATTGCACAGGACACATAGCGGGACCTGAAATGGGGTCAATGCATCCAGGGAAATGTGCATGCAGGCACCAATTACCTGCAGCCATGTGAAACTAGTACAGTTGTGCAACATGAATGTGCGAACATTTACCTTCATTCCCCTCTCATGCAGGTGATGGTGGCTATCCCTTGAAGCTGTGGCTCCTGACCCCTGTCTGAAACCCACAGAACAGGCACGAGGAGGACAACATTCGGTCCCATACCTGTACACGTGTGGTAATTGAGCAGACCTTTGGCCTGTTGAAGGCACGATTTCGCTGCCTCATCCGGTCGGGTGGGGCACTCCTCTACTGACATGAAAAGGTGGCCAAGATCACCATGACATGTGTAATGCTGCACAATATGTGAATATGTGCATCCGCCAGAACGTTCCCCTGCCCCCTGACATGGAACACCTACCACCTGACGAAGAAGAAGGGGATGATGAAGATGTGGCAGGACCTCATCACGGTGGCGATGCACAGGAGGGACGTGCTGTGCGCCAGTCAGTGATTGCACAATATTTCTGACTTACATGTCAGCAGAGGGTGACATAATGGTAGGACATAGAGCACTGGGTGTGGGGGTACATGTACACTATGCACTGCAAGATTAAATGACACATGCGCAATGATGAATGTCCACTCTGGTTCTTTTTTTTTAACACAACCGGTGCATTGAAAGTAATGATATTAATGTGAATAATAAACCCCCCACCACCTTCCCTCCCTTCCCCCTACAAACCCCCACACACCCTCACCCCTTTCCCCTCTCCCCACAACTCCCCCACACAAGTCCCATAGGGTCTACGGAGCCCACATGAGGCTGCCAGTACAGTTACTCAGCACTCCCGGAGCCAGGGGGAGGCATGTCCCGTTGGCGCAGCGCACAGACCGACCGGCGGACCGGGCTGGTCTGTGTACAGCTGCTTGTGGAGGCTGTTGGGTGGGAAGAGCTGCCTCCAAAGCATCGGCGATGCGCCCGAGCACCTCACAGAGGCGGTTGTGTTGTCAGTGATGGACTGCCCCAGTGCCCTCAAATCGCACACCACTCCTCCCTGGCCTGCCGGTTGTCCTGCACAAATTCCTGGATTAGGTCAGTGAGCTGGTCACCCCGCTGTGCTCCTGCGGCTACACCAGTGGCCCTGCCAGGGATCTGGCTGGCATGCCCAGCCTGCTCATCCTCCCCGGGACTGATATGCCCCTGGGTCTGTTCTTGCCCAGACTGCTCTGGTGTGTTGGTATCAACAGTGTCACTCATGGATACCTGGGGGGATGACAATTATGCTGGAGTGTGGACAACATCCACTGAGTCGTCCTCAATGGTGCCCCAGATGTCATCGGGGCTGTCTTCAACTGCGAGGGGGGCCGTGGCTGCCACCTCCCCAGCCACACTGGACTCCTCCGAACGTGGCATTGGACAGGTGTCTGCAGGTAGTGCAGTGAGGGGTGGAGGTGGTGTGCCCTCCACGGGCCTTGGTGTTGCTGGTGGTATGTGTCCCTGCGGTGGCTTCCTTGCTGGGACATGGCACCCCCTGGCTTGGCCCCTGGATGTGGAGGGACGGTTGCTGTCCTGTGCAGGGGTGGTGTCCTGCTCCTCACTGTCATGCTCACTGCCTGTGGGAGTGAAAGAAAGGGACGGCATGAGTGATGTTTGGATAGGCATCATACATACATTGGTACGATTGCACATCCACACAAATGTGGGTATAGGCATTAGGGTTGGGAACGGCATGTCACTCCATACATGGGTGGTAAATGCAGCCATATGTCGTTGTCACACATGTTGGCCAGGTACTGTGCTGTCTGACATGCTCACAATTTAGGTCATGCACGGTGTGTGCCTCATGGGATTTCCTACTTTGTGTGGTATGTGTCATGTGCGTTACGGCCTTGCACCAGGCATCAGCATGTGTCTCACTTGCTTCAGCATACTTTACAGGGAGTGTATGTGTGGCCGACCATGGCGTCACTCTTTGGACAGACATTGGCATTGACTTCCATCAGATTTGGTTAGCATTTTTTACTTTGGACACACACCTCCATCAGCAGAAGACGTGGCGCCACACTCCATCTCTCCTACGCCTTCTATGGATTCTGGGCCAATCATGCTTGCACATGTTTCCTCCCACGGTGTGAGATTAATTGGAGAACTTGGTCCTCCTCCTGTCTCCAAGGCCTGAGTACGGTTTACCAAAAGAATGTTCTGCCCCCTCAGCTGCAGGTCATCCCACCTTTTGCGGAAATCCTTGACCGTGTGGGGGGTGTTGCCCACTGCACTGACCTTCTGCCTGACTAGTGCCCAAATCTCCTTTTTCCGCAACACTAACTCCCTCCTTATGTTGCTGTTGAACACTGTCCCTGCATGCTCATGCAGGGTGTCTACGAGCATCTGTAGTTCATCCTGGCTGAAGCGGTCCTTTTGGAGGTGGGCAAATCCCTTCCTGGGTGCTTTAGGCATTCTTGGTAAGTTGGATCTGCTTTTCAGAAGATCACCAGTGTCCCAGGGGTCCTGTGTGGTGAGGATGGCAATGGATTGTCTTTTTAAAGATGGCCACCGTGCTCCTTCCCGTTCCTCTGCGATGACGCTATTTCCGGTTCCGCTATTTAACGGTGATTGTAAATAGCGGTGACCGCTAATTACAGTCACTGCCATTTTTATGGTCACCACTAATGCCGCTTTGGACTATAGCAATAGTGTTATCTATGGTGCGCTTCATGCCGGAAGGACTTTTTGGGGCCCTTTTGCGGCATGGCGCTAGGTACCTTACCGGCATGGCGCAAAGCTCGTGCCCACAAACTCGTAATAGTCCTCTATTAGCGGGCTGCTGCCAGCTCGGACACGCTATTTGCGCCATGCCCCTAAGGGATGGTACTTACCTCCAAACTCGGAATGAGGGCCAGTATATTATTAATGGTACTATAACTGGATCTAAAACCCATCTGCTGGCGAGATAGCAACTTATTCTTGGTTATCCACGCATTAATTCTAACAAGCGACAGCATAAAGAATATTTAACAACATGCATCTATCATCGCCAGCAGACGGTAATTAGATGGCACCGTCCTATCTCCTTTCTTGAACAGAAGCACAAGAGTAGACTTAGGCCAGCTATTAGGTAGGACTCCATCAGCCCAAATTGTGGTAAACGGTCCTAGTAAAAGGGGTGCCCAACTAGTGGGATTGCGGTTTATTACAACATTTGTGATGCAGTCGGGCCCAGATGCACTGGATGATTTGAGTCTGGTAATTGCTCTTAAACCATCATCCAGGTGAAAAGGAAAACACCTGCCCCAGGACTACCAACGTCCTTGCTATAATATAGCTTATTGATGTGTGCCACCAAGGTTCTAGCCGCCACTGGGTTAACCTCTTAAAGCTTGTCCTCAGAAAGATATTGACTGTATGAATGTCAGAACTTTTTGTTATCATGTGATCTAAGTATATAAAAAAATCATCCGCCAGTTGGTGTTTCCCCTCATCCTATTTATAAGAACAGAGACGATGTTTCTGTTTCGTTTGATATGACGACATAAGCTTATTCTTATCAGCCCAGATCAACAGAACAGATCGTTTTATTCTGTGCAACTCACCACCCGTTGCCTATTTATTTTCCTGACTGGTCAGGTCACAGATGTTATACTGTCTCTTCCCATTCAATAAAATTATTTTAGTTTTCATGGATTTTTTTAGTAAATCACTATGAAAATTTAATATTTCAAAATTGTTCAACAAATTCACATTATTAGTGGCTAATGGACAAATACTAAAAATATGATTAAACCTGTCAATATTACACTCAGTACACCTGATCCTATTTTCACCGGAGTGACCTTCAAATTCCTAACCTTCTCAAGAGAGGGAAAGCTATTCTAATCACTTTACATCAGTTTCAGAATCATATGGTCACTTAGAGTGGTGCGCTTCAATTTAAACTGTCTAATAGACATTCTAGTACCACCTCCTGCAGATATGTAGTCAACACTTGAAGATGCTGAGCCATTAGACCAAGGGACTCAAAAAGGGATGCTGGTAAAACCTGCCAGTAGGCAGCAGGTTACCGGCAACCCTGTAACACCCTTACTGCCACCTGCTATCCCAGTGCCACCGGGATATCACTAGCGGCGGCAGTATGGTAAATCCCCATTTCCGGTAAATAACTATTTCCATGGAGTCCTATAGGTTCCAGTGCTTGAGTGACAACTGTGCTAGTAGGTCAGACCTGCTGGGGGGATCCAGGGCGCCTACCGGCATTGTTGTGGTTTGGCGTTCCAGAATGGATGCTGGTAGGTTGCAACCAGCACCCTTATACTTATATACTTAGAATGAGAACCCAAGTGTCTCAATTGTTTCCAATTTTGGGGAAAAAGGGATTCAAACAATTCAAACCCACTCTCTGTAAACGTTCCAACCACTTTAAACCATTATCCCCCTGATAACACCCCAATGCAAATGAGTCTTTCTTACAGAGAATAGAGAACCTGTTACACCCATCTGATCTGTCATCATTCCATCTTTCCAAATCTTTAGACGCCCAATGATAATTGGAATTAACGTCTCTGACCATAAGTATCCCGGCTTTTGGGAACTCTAGGGCCTGGATACCAATAGTTCTTTCTACAATTTTCCATATGCATGCAGAATTTTTCCCTCCCAGTGGATCATATATATCAATGATCCTTCCTAATCGTGTCAAGCTGGTGGCACAGAGAACAAGGGAGGAGCCTCTGCATTTTTTGCTTTCACTTACTGTGAGACAAGGCTTAACGCCAATAGCAAGCCTCCATAACTGCAGCCTATACTTGAAGACCAGGCAAACCCATGGACAATGTTATAAACATCTACCCTAAATTTGCCTCAAAGGCATGTCTCCTGGAATGTGAAAATGCCACAATCAAATATAATGGCCATCCCCTGTAACAAGGGACAATCAGTACCCTCTAGTATTCCACAAAATCAAGGACATACATGTTGCTCAACCTAGGCATCAATCATCATTGTATCTCATAGTCCAAGATTCAATTAACTTATTCTCACTGATGCCCCCTCATGAATTAGAGTGGGCATGTAGTAGGCTAAATCTCTCAGGGGCAAAACTGTTTGGCTTACAAGGTACAATTATTAAATTCAGACCACTCCCTTCTCTCCTCCCACCTTGGTCCATATGGCTCTGTGACCTCACCTCCAAAAGCCCTGCCAACCTTGTTCAAAAACATCTGCCCGATTAAACAAGTGTCAGCTGCTGCTTTCACTTTCGCCTTTATCCTCCCTTGCCCCACAACCCAGATGCTCTCAGCAACTTCTGCCTGTCCATCACCAACAACTTTAACATTCTTGCCCCTGTCATGAGGATCTGCTTGAAACCTGGCTCTAAGTGCAACATCTGGTATGACTCTGCAAGAAACTACCTAACCCTTCCACAGTATCCTACTCCCCTACACCCTCTCAGGCCCTCTGCAATGCACTCGCCACTCGCTTCACCACCAAAACCCATGACATCCTGAACAGCCATGTTACACACTCTCCCATCCCACCCCTCACCTCCTTGCCTCCCTTGGCCTCTCCCCTTTTCCCCTCCTCCTTCCCCCTTGTCTCACCTGATGAAGTCGGCAGATTTGTCCATGAAGGTCTTTTCCAAACAGGGTTCCCCCTTGGTCTTCGAGAAACATCAAGGACAACATTGGCGCTCTTGCCCATGCACTTCTTGATCTCTGTAACCACTCCTTTGCTACTGGTTCTTTCCTCTCCCCCCTCAAGCACTCTCTGGTGCACCTCCTCCTTAAAAACAGTCAGCTGACCCTACCTGTCCAGCCAACTACCACCCTATCTCCATCACCCCCTTCCTGGGAAAACTGATCACCTGGAGAAGTTGGCCCTGTCCCAACTCAACTCTCACACTGAACTAACTTGTAGGTGATCTCCACGACCATCAATCGGATTATCAGCATCCAGAGGCACGGAAACTGTTCTGCTGAAAACCCGTGAAGAACTGCATGCATCCCAGGACTCCAATTCCCCAGCTGTCCTCATCCTTCTTGATCTCTCCTCTGCATTTGACACAGTCAATAACTCCACCCTCATATAAAGGCTCCACAACACCCATGGTCTCTCGGAGCAGGTACTGGACTGGCTGACCTCCTTCCTTACTGACTGCTCCTCTCAAGTCATCCTTGGCACCTTTTCCTCTCCTACTTCCTGCTCCTCTAGTGGCATCTCCCAGGTCTCTATCCTCTTGCCCTGGCTCTTTAACATCTACATTTCTCAGCTGGCACTCTTCATCTCCTCATTCTCCCCAACGTCCAGTGTTATGCTGATGACACACAACTCTTCTTCAAACTTCCTTCTGACCCTCCATCATCCCTGACTGACTCTCTGCCATCCATACCTGGTGCACTTCCAATGATCTCAGCCTCAATGACAGCAAAACGAAGATCCTTCCCACCAGGACCCCTGCTCCTGACTTCTCCGGCTTCAGTCTGGCCTTACTGCATGGGCTCTCTCCCTGCTCCCTCCTGTGAAGCCAAAAACCTTGGAGTTATCTTCAACTCCTCTCTCTCCTTCCTCTCTCACACTCGAGACATTGCCAAGAAATCCCAATTTCAGCTCTTCCTTCTCAAAGGAATTTTACCTTTTCTCACCTTTCCCAAGAAGTTCAGTGTTACCCGAGCCCTGGTTCTCCCTAGGCTTGACTATTGCAATAACCTTGTCCTTAATCTTCCTTCTTCCACTCTGCCTCCTCTCCAGCTAATCCAGATTAGGGGAATGAGACTTATCCTTCGCCTCAAGCCCAGGGACTGCATCTCTCCTGACCTAAAATGTCTTCACTGGCTCCTGGGTGCTTCACAGATTAAATTCAAATCCCTCTATATCACCCACAAAGCTTTCTGGGCCCGGGAACACACTATCTGCAACTCCCTCTAACTAAATATTCCCCCTCTAGACCCCTGTGCTCTGGTACCATCTCTTTGTGTAAAGCATTTTGCTAAACAGAGGGCAGGTCGATCTCTTTCTTCAGCCTTCCCCTCCCTCTTCGTCTTGAGCAGGACTTTCTTAAATTCTGGAAGCTCCTCAAGATGTTCCTTGTTACCTCCGTCTCCCCCCTCACTCTCCCATGCTAATCTTACAGTTGCTTGTTTTGTTTTTAGGACCCTTATGCATTCACGGGGCACTTACCTCCCACACTGAATCCCCCAAGTTTCTGTCCATCCTCAGCGCTTGCCTCGGCTCACCCTCCACCCTGGAGGCTTGCACTTAACTTTCATTGCACTTCATCTGTTGCTCACCCATGAGCACCACAGCACCTATCCCATTCGCCATCCCTTCTGCACTTGCATGTTCTGAACACTCACAAGGCATAATAGGTTTTTCTCCCCCTTCCACTGTTTTAGTATTTGTATGTATTTTGATCATTTTACATCCCCTGGTCCTCTCTCTGCTGGCCTGTGGGAGCTTTGAAACAGTATTTACTTCCTGTATAAGCGCCTAACAAGCAAACAATACATAAATAAAGATCACAGTCCTTTTTATCTTGCAATTGCTTTTTACATATTGACAAAGTCAAAACCTAATTTCAGTAAAGGAATTGAAAAAGAGATCACCAATTCAACAATTATGGGAGAGACAAGCTCAACTACTGACCAATTATCCTCACTATATAAATACAGCATTTCTACTGACACAATAACAACTCTGGTGATTCCTCTCAATTGCAGCACATGATGTAATCAAAAAATTATCAATTAGCTGTGGTTAATACACCAACAATTATTATGGTCTTCCCAAGATGATGCCCCTTATTAAGTGTCCAACCTGAATCCCTCCATTGGGCCTCCAGAGTGTTTTGCCCAGAATGGACGAGTTTTATGGGGCCCAGATTTACCAGCAGCTCCATAATAATTAACTTGATTGGGGATTTCACCACTGACAAGGGATTGAATGCTGTAAGTGGTGACTGAAGAAGATATTCCTTTAAGGTCAGTCTGTATTACTGAATCCCCATTTAGGCAATTGTCCAAATGTTTAGATTTATCCTTAAGCCATTGATCTATAGGGACTCATAGATGTACCACGTGAAGGGGTTTGTCAATTGCTTTACCAGGTTGCGCTTTTCTCGATTGCAATGCATACTTGGTGCTCATACTAACACATACAATATCATCACTATTATTCACTGCCAATTATCCTCCATTCTTTCTAGTCAAATTCGTTGTGTTAAGATTTTGATTGCGGCCATTGTTTGATTTTTTTTTTTTCTATACCCATCTCTTGTTCTGTTTGCGTCTGGCTCTTTTACATCTCCCATAGGATTCGCTGTCCTCATACTTCCTGGTGGTTTTAAAAGGGTGTGTGAGGAATAGTGCCCCCAAGATCCTCCGTTGCCACCTCCAACTGAGGGCCACTGCCCATCATATCAAATTGACAATTTTAGTCACATTCAAGTTGAGCTCTCTATGTACCTTCATTAATACAGAGCAAAAACCAAAAAGTGCCTCAAGAGTAGCGGCCACTGAATCCAACTTAGAATCAAGATTAGGTGTGTCAATATGTGTCAAAAAAGAAGTAGTGAACGATGCGCTGTCACTGCTTGAGAAAGACATATCAGCTTTAAGACATTTTAAGTCCGGTGATAGAGACAGATTAGTGCCTATGATGTTTTCACATGCTCCAGTACTTGTACTTGGAGTTATGATCCACCTCCGATGTCAACTCATTGCCAGCGACGTGCGACTATTCACCCACTTCTTGGGAGTCCATAGCACGTTCTTTATCTTTACTACCCGTCAAGGTGAACAATCCAGTCATTTTTGGTTGTTCTGGTCTGATGGCAATACCTCTATCACCAATATTTTGGTGTAAGTTGGTGCAAATCCTTCCCTTACATCTTTTGGATGGATTAACACTGAACAGTGACGAATGGGGGTCCACCACTAACTGACTATGGCTACGCTTATTGCGGTTTGAAGTATGCGATCGTACCTTTGCAGGTAGAGCTCTAAACGATGCCACAGCAGCGCATCAATGATCATTTTTGCCCAAACAGTCGACACATAGTACAAATGGTACCTTGAACTATGATATTCATGATATGATATGGCATTTATAACGTGCCTTTAAACACGTGTTTCAAGGCACTATGCGGCAAGGCAGGTGGAAACAAAGGGAAGACAGAGACAGCGATCCTACTAGGCCAAGTATCATTCAGATCGTGCAAGTGCAGGGGAAGGGGGAAGAGGAAAAGTGCGGAGTGGGAGGGGTGTGGGGACAGTGCAGTACATGGGATAATGGAATTAGTAAGCAATAAGAGAAGTAGGGCCAGCTGGTGGCAAGTGCAAAGGTAACTGCAGACATTATGCGTCAAAAATCTGGTGGGGGACTGTAGGGATATAGCAAACAGTCCCCCAAGTGTGGGGTTAGCCAGGGAGGCAGTGCAGGTGTGTAACTGGCCGGGAGGGGACCTGGGCCCGAGATCAGAAGGTGGCCAGGTAGCCAGTGCAGTAACAGCCAGGAATTCAGCAGGGGAGAGGAGGAGAGAAAGCAGAAGCAAAGAGGAAGGTTTTGAGGTGCTTCCAGAACCAGAGATGGTTCTCCTCAAGTTTCAAGGAGGCAGGGAGGCTGTGCCAGAGGGAGACCCCAGCCGAAGAAAGAGATCTTACACCAATTTGTTGCTTGGAGAAGCGACTGACCCTGAGGGAGTTGGAGGTGGATGAGCAAAGAGCTCAAAAAGGAAGATATTTAGGAAGAGAGAGTTGAAGGTATTGAGGCCCCAGGCTCAGGAGGCCTTGTGAACAATGCAGAGGGTTTTGAACTTGATCCCCGCAGCCACTGGGCGCCAGTGAAGAGATTTCAGTCCTGAAGGCATACAATCCCTGGGTTTGAGGCCAAGGACAAGTCTAGAAGTCTTGTTTGGGATGAGTTGCAGAGGGCGGAGAGAAGATGCAGGCAGATTTGGAAAGAGGCTGTTGCAATGGTCCAGCCTAGAGAGGACCAGAGCTCTGGACAGGGTGAGCTTCTGGGGGAAGGAGAGGAAAGGAAGAATACCTCTGAGGAGGTGCAGCTGGTAGTGTGACTTCTTAGAGATGTCAGAGATGTGAGTAGAGAATGAGAGTGTGGAGTCGAAGATGACCCCAAGGTTTTTAGCCTCGCAGGTGGGAGCAAGAAGAGGGCCAAGAGAGGCCGGCCAGAGAGTGACAGGAAAGGAGGGAGTGGGTGTGCCGATGAGGAGAATCTCAGTCTTACTGGCATTAAGGCAGAGATCATTGGCGGCACACCACTCCTGGATAGCAGACAGTCAGAGATGAGAGAGGGAGAGGAGGTGGCCAAAGGTAGCCTGAAAATGAGCTTAGTGTCATACACATAGCAATGAAAGTTGGGGGAGAGAGAGGCAATGCGGTGGACAAGAAGTGCCAAGTATTGGTTGAACAGCCAGGGAGAAAGGTTAGACCCCTGGGGACACCACAGGTACAGATAAAAATAGAGGAGAGGAAGTATCCAAGTTGGACCTGGGAGGGTCAATCAGAGAGGAAAGAAGACAGCCACGCCAGGGACTGACCGAAGATACCTAGGTTATCACGGAGATGGTTGAGAATGATGGCATGGTTAACCGTGTCAAAGGCTGAAGAGACACACAAGTAAGATGCGGACGGCACTTCTACCTCCAAACTCTAAACATCAAACACTTTGCACAGGCACTTCACACAGGTTTTTTAAGAGCCTAGGGAGTGGCCTCTGTTAAAGGTGTAGGTGTCAGAAAAACAAAGTTCCAAAA
Organism: Ambystoma mexicanum; assembly: GCF_040938575.1. Taxonomy (NCBI): domain Eukaryota; kingdom Metazoa; phylum Chordata; class Amphibia; order Caudata; family Ambystomatidae; genus Ambystoma; species Ambystoma mexicanum. Next base: position 656,214,297 of record NC_090932.1, on the reverse strand, counting down.
TTAGCATATAACTCCAACTCCTCTGACACTCCTACAACACTGAACACTTTGCACAGGCACTTCGCACACATGCTTTGTGCTGTGCTGAGTAATTATAAAAGCCTCTGGAGTGACCTCCGTTAAACGTTTAAATACCATGAAAAACAAAGGCATATGCTTATTTGCTCAGAATGTCTTGCAATACTCTGGTCTGACAGGTGTGTGATGTGCACATGTCATAACTTTGTCATTGTGCTTGGGATTTGTTTGTAAAAGCCTGTAGTCCTAAACCAACCTCTTTGTCACCAGCTTCAGTAATGCCTGTGATGTCCACAACAGTGGCAGCCTTTGCCTCCCAAGGGTACATTTATGGATCTGGCACTGAGACACATCCAGTGGCCATGCACCCCACTTTTGTGACAATTTAATTTAACATAACCACCTGTTCAGGTCATGCCTCCCGTTTTTGATGTCTTTGGTGGTATGGTTATGCACCAACAGAGCTGCAATCTTGTCACATCTCATAGCTGGACACGTCTGGTAGGAGCAGTCTTGGCCATCAGGTGAACACAATCTGCAATGCCTCCTTGACAATCTCCTCTGGTAATAGTGAGCTACTAGTCAAAAAATGTGGGTTTCCTCAAGTGTCCACACCCTTCCCTCCATAGTATTCCTACATGTCCTGTGTGCTGGTCATTTTCCTTGGATGGCATGTTCTGTGTGAGATTTTCAATGCACTGTCATCCTGTGATGTATTTGTAGTGATCTGTATGTCCGTTACATATGATTCCGATATCAATATTTTCGAATTCTGTTCAGCACGTCTGGTAAAATGATGCTTTGCTCTGATCCTGAGGTGCGTCAATTTATGTTATGTTTGTGCATCAACCAAATACAGGTACTCATGGTAGTGGGCCCTCACTTGGGCATTTTGCCTAAAGATAGGTGTTGTCGTATCCGTGGGATAGTGGGTAACCTAGAAACAACTAGACATGTTTTGACCCAGTGCCCTCGACTTGGTCCTACATACATGTGCATGCTGGGTGGATGGGTGCATAATTATGAAGCTATTACGGGAGAATCCTTCTGGGATTATTGTTTAAATTCAGATACCATTGGAATCCAGCTGGCACTATATAGGTTATGGCTACATGTCAAAAGTATGTTACCTAAGCTGATTTATGATAAAGAGCTTTGGGGGACCAAGAGTAAGAACAGTAAGAATAAGATCAAGAACAAGAAGAGTACTAGTATTATTATCGGCACCCTGACATTGCTACTGCAAACATATCTGGGGATGGATGTTTAGCACACTCTTTCATTATTATTTTCTGGTATTTTAACACTATTAGCATTGTTAGTGTTATGATTATTACATCTGTGACCATCATATTATTTTATGTATGACCATTTGTGTGTAATTGAAGTAGTAATGATTGTATATATTTATTATATTGAATGATTTGTGTCTGTTTTTGTGTAAATTAATTCACAATAAAATGTTTATTAGTAAAATCGTATGCTGTGAGGTAAATGCATAATAGTGCTGAATGCCTGAAATTACAACATGTGGCAAATGTACTTACTGGACTGTTGATCAGCTGGTGTTTTACCGTCATACTTATAATCAGGATCATACAGTATGATAAATGGAGACAGCATAGAGAGAAAAACCAAGAAAGGGAGGGAGAGTGGAGAGTGAGAGAGGTGCAGCCCCTATATGATGACTTGGTCAGTACTATACACAATATATGTACATATAATAACTTCCTACTAAAAATGTTGCTATCCAATGGTAAACCTATCGCTGGAGATGCCATTAGATGATACATATTTTAAAATGAATCAGTTAACCTTTGTGTTTTTGTGTGATGCAGATAATAATTAAAACTCCCTGTAATTTAGCTATTTTTTGACTGCCCTGCAATTTATAATTATTTTTCTTCTATGTTGGACACCTCTTTTAAAGTCTTGAACTACTACTTTCTCAGATGGCAGACATGTATCCTTCCATTAATATGCAACCAAGCAATCATAACCGTTTCAAAGAACACAGGACAGGGATAATCACCCTGTTAACAATAAGTGTTCCCCAAATATTACATTGCTTCATTCAAATTTCAATTGTTTATGGTAAATATTGCAAATCAATTGAAGTATACCAATCAGAGCTGCTGAAATGTCTGGACATCTCAGACATCAGATTGCCCGAGTCCTGGCATTTCAACGGAGCCGATACCATGTATTATCGTATTGGAACAGTAGTTCATGATGTTGCAATAGAGGTTTTGACACACTATCAAAGAACCCTGTATATGTGGCCTGTAGAACATTTAATGAAATAACATTTTCAACCCACTTGTTCAAGTCCACCATTACCTGCTAACTAGTAACAATGGGTGGACACCCCTTCGGTATGCAGAGAATGTATCTTTGCTTGAAGCTGCTTCTCAATAAATAATTTCACTCTATCAAATGATGAAGGGATTTAAAAGGTTGCACCGCGTTTTAATACATTTAAATAACATACTCTCCTGCAAATTCTAACATCACTAACCTGCCCAAATGATTCTACTTTCCCTACCTTAAATCAGTACACCATCATAGTCAGTGTAAATCAGTACACCATCATAGTCAGTGTAATTATTATGGTATTCTTTTAGCATAGACCTAGCTTCGTGAAGAAACGTAGCTCTTTACAATTATAGGGGGTAAACTTAGTGAGGGAAGCAGAGAAAAAAGCAGGGACATAAAACAGGGGAGGGTTGGCAGTTGGCAGCAAGGGATCTACAAGCAACCAGGGGAGAAAACTGTGAAGAGCAGATCACTGAGTCGCATGCAGGGTGGCGAGTGGAAGGTGTGTAGGATTGGAAAGAGTTCTTGGCACAAATAGAAAAGCCTCCATCTGAAAGATGTCTATAGATCAGTCCTTTAATACTCCATAACGTTGTATACATATGAATATACAGCATATGCAGACATTAACATATCTATCACTATATTCTCAAGTAGGGTTGAACAATTGGCGGTTGCACATTTATATAATAATTTGGATCTCCCCAAATACATGACCTGCTTTAATCAACATGTGAGTTGACGTAGATATACTCTTTGAATATTGGTAACAAAAAAACCCTCTGCCTAGTCTCTGCAAGTTTATACTGAGCTGAGATATTTAATTATACAAGAGAAGATATCAAAAAGGTGAGTACTGTAGTGTAGACATCTTAAATAAATCTGTACCAGTCATTATAAAACGTGAACACACCTTTTGTCTAATTTGTTGAACAGTTTCTAGGTATTCCCATTCAAAATCATGTTCCTCAATCATAACTTTATGAAGAGCTAACAATTAGACTTCTGAAACAGATACAGCACAGAAACAACTACCATCTAAATGGAACAAGATGCACTCCACATCTTTGATGAAAATCATGCCTTCTGGTGCTCCTTGATGCCCCTGTTTCTGCAGCCTTCCACACTATAGATCATTAAGCCATCATCAACATACGCGCATGGCCATTGCAAGTAAATGAACACCACAGAGAATGTCTACTAGTGCAACTTGTAATTTTTTATCTAGAACACTTCTATTCATTTTAACAGATGGATGTGTCCGGAGTATCACCTCTACGTGAGGATTGCGGAGTCCTACATGAATCCATCCTCTGGAGCATGATCTTAAACCTCTAAATGAAACCCTCCCACTCAGTCACAACATCCGCATCCACCAGTAAGCCGATAATGTACAACTATATCTGAAAATCACATCCACTAATGACATGCATCAAATCAAGGCCTGCCTCATCCTGGTACACACCTGGACAGAACTTTCCAAGACGGAATTCCTGATTCCCATTATCACCACCAAACACCCACACATCCAGTTCGGTCTTTCCACCTTGAACTTTTACGGACTCGCCATGCAGTTGACACCCTACCCCAAGCAACCCCATCTCTTCAATACATATGTAGTGAAATAAACTGACACCACGGTTCCAACTACCCATAATTTAGAAAACCAAGCCCTTTCTACCAGACACCAGTTCACAGATTCGCCTCCCAGGCCTGGTCATTTCTCATCTGGATGGATGAAATTACCTGTTCCCCACACTACCCACTTCTTACCTATCACATACGAGAAACGTCTGACACACCACTGCTTGCTTCAACAAAGGTCACATAAAAATATAGTCACGCAACACGCATCATCATCCAAATTCTATGCTTGACTAGACAAGAATGCATCAACTTCAAAGCCAGCTCCTTGATTATAAAAGCTGTCATCATTTATTCTCCATGAAACCTGAAAGACTAAAATCACCATCTCTGGCAATCTGAACGTTGCCAATAATCAGGACCGGGCCATACTGGAGCAGCAGAGATGCATAAAGAAAGAACAAATCAGTAAACAAGCATTGTAAAGATATATTTTTCGATTGTAAAATCGTATGCTTATCACCTTAGCATCCTACTCACTCCCACTTTGGTGCAATGTAGAAAATAAATCAAAACCTTGTTCTTCAAGGAGCTCCTACTTCACACCCCATAAGATATTCCCACCCACACCAGTATTCTTACTGATGATCAACCTTTTCAGCCCACCCTCCTGTTCCACCCTCAAACTTCCACTCAACACTGAAATGCTCCCCACTAAGTTGAAGTGCTAACTATTCTCTGATGCACTACATTGTTTGCTGGTAATAAATACTGTGTTGAGTGTGTTTTAGGATATCTCATGTGCTTATGGTCTATGGGGTTTTTCACCCTCATAGGAATAATCTTTTTACATGTGTGCTACACAGCACCCTCTGTGCTGTACCACAGGGGTGTGGTAGCGACCCCCAAACTTAGACTCCATACCCTGGGACTGACTACTGTCTCCCAGTGCATGTAAAATCCCCATTGACTTTACTAGTCAAATCTTATGAACAAAACCAGTACAACCCATCTTACTATGGAGGTACTGCAAAGGGTTAATAGTGTTTCCCTAGTGTTTATTTTCGAGGGGTTACCATACAGTCCCTCTCTCAAGTTGCTGGCTGGTGGCAGTGGTTACTACCGTAAATATTCGACAGCGAATATTTCCCTATGGGATTTTCCCATTGTTCGAGGCTACCACTTTTACTGACAGCCTCTGACATACCGCCGGTTTATTTTAATATTAACTTTACTCCGGTAGGTTTTTATTGCCAGAACTTTGATTTAATTTCTTTCTCGTGTCTTTCTCTATAGTCCTAACCCAGGTCGGGGATCCTTTGTTCGTCCTTTTGGCGAGCTTCTGCACAGAAGCCCTCCTTTAGGCGCCACTGAGTCTGGGGTAGTCAGGATGTGTGGGAGGGGGAATAGGCATCCTGGACAGGGTTGCCTACGCAACCCAAGTCGCACTCTGCCCTGATAGGCTGGGGGGTTCTCCTGCCAGGAGAGCCACCCCACTGTGTGAGTGACAGCTATGCTGTCTGAATGGGGGTCTTGCTGCATAAAAGCAGGGTCTTGAGGACTTGAGGACAAGAGGTTGCCACTGGAACTAATAAGCCGAAGAGGAGAGAAGCCAAAGACATCTGCAACGGCTGAACCACCGGTGAAGCCCTGCTGTAGATCTTCACCACTTTTCTCCAACGACTCGAAGATCTTCACCTGTAAGAGTCTTCTTCATTTGAGCAGATGGGGCCAACCAGTTCGCCAATTGCCTTCCCGGACCTGCCTTGGTCGAATCGCCAGTGCCAAGCACTAGAAGACCGGATAGCCAGGCACCCGTCCACCCTACTGCGATTTACAGGAGCGTAACTTTTATTCGTTGGGCAGCACCGCGGCTGGTTTCATCCCTGGGCAGTGCAGTAACTCAAACCTTCCTCCATGACAAGAGCCTCTCTTCCTCTGCTGGATCTCCCGAACTGCAGGAACTGCCAGGAACTGCCGCCACCGCATGAGCCTCTTTCACTTTTATGGTGCATTGTTCTGCCAGGCCTCCCTTTTTGTTGGGTACTGCTAAAGGTGTTTTAAATCCTTTACTTACCTACTGGGTTGGCCGCCCCTATCCTCTAACATTGTCTTTCACCTTCTGCAACCACCTTTTCAAATCGTTTAATAAAGACTTGACTGCAGTTACAAGAACGTTTTGCTCCTGGGCATTTTGCCCTGGACCACTGACTCTGGCACAGGCCTAGTGACTCTGGCTAAATCTGTTACAACTGCCTTCTCTAGATTGCTTCTCACCTAGAAATATGTTTGTGCACCTAACTCTTATAACCACCTTTTCCTTCCCTCTTTTTAAACTTGTGAAGTGCCATTTTGCTCGGTTTTCACCTCAGTGTTATACATGCTAAAGTACTGCCTTGCCTAACTTGTTCACAATCTTATTGGGAAGTGTTGCTGGTGTGTTTAAGCGTTTATTCCTGTATAACTTGGCCTTTCCCTCAATTTTTAAGAAATTGTTAGAGTGCCATTTATGCTTGGTTTTCACTGTGCCGTTTTGCTCAGTTTTCACTCTTGCTCAAACTTGTCTAGAATTTAAATAGGGAATTGTGTATACTTTTCTTGACTGATTTAACTTGCTTTTATAATAGTGATTTGTGTGTGAACATCAGAGTGTGTGAAATAAATATACATATTCTTTTTGATACAAAGCTTTGGTCAGTGTTTCCTTGTTCCATAGTATTGTAGTCCTAATGTGTAAACCCTGAATACTGCTCATCTCCCTCTTGAGATAAGTCTGACTGCTTAGCCACAGCTACCAACTAAATCTTTGTGGTACGGACTGATACCAAAGGGGATGTATTGCATATACCTGTAGTGTTAATCTTCTGTAGTGCAACCTAAGGGAACTGTACAGGATTCTGCCTAGCACGCAGTCCACAACCTCCTTGAGTTTTGAACACTTTAAATCCTTCTGGTCTTCCCGAACACAAACTTCTTCTCAAAGTGGGAGCACATGTGGTGATATTGCCGAACCTCAACCCAACTAAGTTCTTTAATGGCACCAGATTGCAAATGAAAGCTCTCCACAGAAATGTGATTGAGGCTACGGTGCTAACTGGTTCTGGCCAGGGGAGTTCATGTTCATACCGCAAATACCTCTTATACCTTCAGAATACCCATTTGACCTCAAAATACTTCAGTTCCCCTTAAAGGTTTGTTTCACCATGACCATCAGCAAATGGTATACACGCATTTCGCCAACCTATTTTTGGTCATGGTACTTTTCATCGCCGGATTTTACATCGCCAGAAACCCCGTTTTTTAATTTTTTATTTTGGGGGGTGTTTTGTTGGGGTTGGGGTATTATTATAATAGTAAGGGTGGTGTTTGGGGGGGAACCCCCCAGAATAAAAAAAAAAAAACAAAAACAGGGTTTCTGGCGATGTAAAATCCAGCGATGAAAAGTACCACGACCAAAAATAGGTCGGCGAAATCACGTAGAACCCAGCAAATCTCATGGGAATACTTTAAAGGTAGTGGGGATTGACCTAAGGGAAGACTTCTTCTCACATGGGCGGTTTTACGTAGCCTGTTCCAGAGTGAGCTTATCTAACTTTCTGTTAATCCTAACACCTGAAGGGAGAACCACTATTTTACAAATCCAAAAAACCCATGCGAGCGAAGCCACGGGCAACAGCTAGTGGCTTAATAAATTCACACGATGAAATAATAAAATGGTCAGGTTGTAGCTGAACTGAGCACATAAATAACTGTGCCTGACTTTAAAACAACATATTTGGTTAAATGTCTCATAACCTCACTCGGCAATGACTCACTGCCCTTCCTTATCCATACACAAGCGTTAAATTAATATTTGTAGATTCAGATCAGTATTGCAGCTGTTGCTGTCACTTCAGACTGAGATAACGTTTAATTGCATTTGCTCTGGAATATTTAAACGATTATTATATGATAGATGAGTGTCTTGTAGCAGGCCATATCATATTGCCGTTCCTCAAATCTATATTAATTTCCAATCAAGTAAGATTCAAAATATTCTTACAATTAAAACCTAAATTTACTATAAGATGTCACCCGAGAAGTAGATGATTTCCCATGAAAGAACACCTTAACCTATCGAACTTTGCCCACTTACTTAATTCATCAACTTTACATCTCAAGTGAGCATGCTTTTTCAGCAATGCTCCTCCCCTACCAACCACTAATATCCAATGGGCCTCATTACGACCCAGGCGTTAAGGGTTAACGCCGTCGTTAACCCTTAACGCCTGATTCTGATTTTAACGGCTGATTTTAGCAGCCGTTAAAATCCATGGCGCTAACCTGCCATGATGCTAATTACGCCACCGTAATTTACGGTGGCGTAATTAGCGCCTTCCCCACTCCCATTATGCCCTATGGGGCAAAAATGGGAATGGGGAAGGGAAAATGGGAAATGGGGATTTACCGCCCCACTCACCTTGGAATGGGGCGGTAAATCCGCCATCCACCATGGTGTAAACGTAGTTTACACCATGGTGGTAATGATGGCGCAATTAGCGCCTGGGTCGTAATGACCCCCAATATCTCACTCATTGGCATTGACACATGTGTGATATCACTTTGATGTGTCTTGGATAACTATGAGAGATGCTGGCCACCATCCCCTAAACTCAGGTACGGATCGTATTTACAGTTTAATGTACCACCCGGACAGCGTTCTCATAGTTAAGTATTTCTTGGAACAGGAGTGCATATCGTAAATGCAGCCCCTGCACTGTAGTGACTGGCTGTCACTGCAGCTGTCAAGAGGCCATCTGTGAACCCTGAACCTGCTCTGTGCCACTGGAGAGCAGGTACTGCAGATCAGGCTACTGATGCATCTGCACACACTTGTACAGTATTATTTTGGCATGGAGCTTTGGGAATGGGGGATCTAGCAACCAGAGACCGTTAATACCTGGACCCTTTCTCTTAAACTCATCGAAACAATTGGCCTGAAATCCAACTTCCTTTGTAGTTCAGGACTTTCAGGACAGTTTAGCCTTTTGGCTTTCTCGATTTTAATGCTATTTTCCCGTTTATTCTCCTCCTCTTTTACCACTAGAGCAGTGCCTCTTTCTGTGCGGTTCCCTGATACAAAACAGGTAAATACTAAAAAAGAAATGATAATATTACCTAAAACATAGTGGCTATCCAATTTTTTAACCTTAGTTTTTAACTTGTAAAGGTCATAATGGTGCCTATAGTATATTTAGATTTACATATATTTTCATTAGTTGCATAAACAGTGCTATGAATAATGTAATGTTCTTTATTAATTCTGATGGTAATAATATGTCCTATTTTATGTCTAGCAAGGAAACTTTAGTGATTTCCACAATGTCCAACAGGAAAAGGTAAGTAGGGGCCTTCATTTTCTGTGATTGGTAATGTCCCCTGACATACATGCCCAGGCACCCTAACATACAGAGGGACCACTTGCCCAAACTTGAGAAAAATCATCCAGAAATATCCAAAATTGAATATTACATATAATGGATGACATGCCTCAGCCTAGAGTGACTGCAGACACAACCGGAACCAAATATTCCACCTGATCCTATTGTAATCAGGAACTTGGAATTCCCATAAATCAAGCAATAAGCAACAAACATTTTGGTACCTTTTAGTTAACTGGATCGGCAACAGCGCATATCTCGGCTAATGCCCACCAACGTGGAGATTCCAGCAACAGGACATGTGCCATGAACCTGAAATATCACTTGGTCCCAACGAAACCAGCATATTCAGATACATATGGGTTGAGAATATGCAGGAACGGTATTTGTTAACTAGATGGGCAAAAACCCACAAGGCAAATTGCTTCTAACTTCCTACAACTTGGTAATTCAACTTAAAGATTGATGCATCAAATTCCCAAATACTGGACATGTGTACATTGACATTGCCTATTCAACTGAAAAGGTAACAACTCACTCCCACAAGCATAGGTTCACAACCCTTGGCCAGACATTCCAACAACAGGAAAGGCACCAAATGCTCACACCAGCTGATGCAGCTAATTAGCAATCATTTGACATTTCAAGAGATTAGCAAGTAAGTTTGGTAATGCTCAGTGACTCGGACCAATCACAACACAAACCAGCTTGCACATGATCAACCCCCCTGAACCGAGACTAGTCGGTAATAAGAGGCATGTCATTTCTCATTTTGAATCAAAACTACTGAGAACAACTTGGACTCCTCTCAATCCATTACAATAACCACAAATATGCTTGTAACCTTTGGATCCACTGAACGGTACATAGATGCAAGGAACCTATGTCTCAGGCATGTCCTGGAATAACCAAACCTTCTACACATTAACCCCCTCATCCAACTTCCTCTGCCAAACTCATACACAAAACCTCACCAAAATAACACTCACCCAGCATCGTTCATTCTGGCTGTTCCTACAGAACTCTTCAACACACACCATTTGTCAGCTTGACTCACATCCCAGTACCATGCATTCCTAGACCTTCCCATGCTTGCATGATGAGTACCATTAGTACAACATAGAAGTTAACCCGTGTGGCTCCCCATGACAAAGCAAATATCAAGTCCTAGCCCTAGAATGTTAATGACACAGAGAGGTGGGGGCGGAGGATTTGATCTACATGTATCACCAGGTCAGATCCTCAGATCTTGTCTTTCACCCATCTCCCAGTAACCACCCCTTGCCACCTCTCTTGCAGAAACAAGCAGCAAAAGCCTGTCAAAAGGAAGTCTTGTAATTCCTTTGCATTATATGTTTCAGATATGGGGCCTGATTCACTGTGTTTTTCGAAGGGATTGTGCCACTCTACTATGCTTCTATGAATCAGGCCCATGGTTTCTTACTTGGGCCCCGATTCACAGAATTATCGGCTCGGAAAATAAGGTACTTGCGCACGCAACTACATGCAAATCCACCTTCATCAATTCATGGAATCAAATGCGCTGTACTTTTCACGGACTTGCGTGGAGTTCGCGCTGGCTCGGCACGTCTGTGCGAGCTGTCGCGGGCCTTGCACAAGACTGCAAGCAGAGCATGGGTGCAAAGGGCAGTGAAGGGGTGGAAACACCTACAATTGGACGAACTTGAAAAAAAGTAGCCATTCTGAGGGATGGCCTGCAGGCAGTCCCTCGCATGCCCACAATTGAGCAGAACAAGACTTATTCATGGATTTGATCGTGCAACGTCTCGGCTAGGTAATGGCCACGCAAGTTCTTTATACGATCAGCCACCCGAAGGAAGGCATGAATACAGTTCCGTATAGGATGTGCAGTGCGCTGGTGGGGTTGCATGTCTGATTTCGGGGTCCGATGTAACCTAGGGGTGTGCGTAAGCAGTGTAGCCGGGCTCGGAATGTTTTACGGGGTTCACAAGCAGATATCCAGAGTTATTGGTGAGTTACTGTTTGAAGGGTGCGTGTATTTGCGCAAAGGTAGCTGTTCTGGCTGTTTATGCTTTGCGTGTGGGCATGTCACGGTCATTCCGGGGCGCAACTTTCAATTATGGTTACTTTGTGCACATTTCCATGAATCGGGCCATAAGACTTTAACTGCTGTACTAGACAAAGATTTTAAAAACTCACTCATTAAAGCAGTTACTTGTTTAAATACTGAACGGCTTACATTAATAGGTGCAATGGTTCAATTTGCACTGTATGTTAAACATTACCAGATAGACCATTTTTTCTACCGTGTCACAAAGTCATTTGTAAAAAAAATGCAAAATAACTTATGCTCGTTTTTTCAATATGCTTGTTAGAATCCAATAAACACATGGACATATTTAGAAAACTGGTGGTCACATGTTTGCTTCATAGCAATGCATCGATCCCATTTGGACAGCAAGCCTGTTTTCAGACTCGTTTTGGTTGTCAACTTGCAATGCATTGTTCAAACAAATTTCACATTTTAAATTCTGAATTAGAAAATTCTCACATTGAACATCAACATACATCTTTTCTCCTGCTGAACATGAGTTCACTTGTTCAGATCTCTCTTGGGGGAATTGTGAGACAGAGATGTTAAAGGCTCTGAATTAATATTTTATATAACCTTGCGTATACTGTACACCACAGTTTGAAAACAGAAGCAGGTCCTGGCAGCCTGTACTGCCATTCACAGAACAAAGCAAATACAAAATCAAACGATAACAAATAATATAAAAAAGTAAGGTGTAAGCAGACCACACACCAGGGTCCTCAAGAGAAGAAAAGAAGGCAGGTGATGTTTTAACTTTTGAAAATAATTCTGTAATTGCATTTATTCAAAGGTATGCTTGATATGTGTAAGTTTTATATTGGTTTCCGAAATTAAGCAAAATATTCTTGTTGTCATGTTATTTTGCCATGTGTTACGCAAAGTTAACAAGTGAGTAATACTTTAAAGAGCAAAATCATTTGCAAAGAACAAAGTAAATTAACCAAACAATCATCTTTGTGTGTCATTATTGTGTGTTGTTACTCTGATCAACGCATCCTTGGCTGGATACATTTCCATACAACAGATATTTAAAATGTGGTATACATGTCTATCGGTGCATGTAAATAAACACAGGTCCCCTGATTGAAAAGGGTGCACAACAATTGACGTGATTTTTGATCTGTTTTTCTGTTTCTTAGAAAAATGCGAGTCCATGTTTAAGCTCTTGCAAGTCTGGAATAGGCTGATTACTTTGAAACACCACCCCAGTTCCCTTTAAATATAAAATTCTATCATTTCAGAATTGTCTAAATTTGAACAGCGGTAACCACCCCCCTTGTTATACAGTATCGTTGCATATCACACATTTTCTAAAATGTGAATTTTCAACATGGTAATTACGTCCCAATGGTTTTAATAAATTCAACAGTTTGTAATAAGTTCAGAGATGTTGAGCTTCAGTTTTGACCATTTTTGTCTGTTTAATCCACGTTCATATTTAGCTTAACTAATTCTTTTTAGACTATGATGAGTGTTGGATTGCCTATGTGACTCCCCATTACACTGGACTCCCTCCCTCGTAACATCTCTCGCTAGATGAGACCTTGCCTTTTCCACAGAACCCCCAAACCAGTCTCTCTTTTTTCTTCAGAATTGTCTCTGCCTCGCCCCTCTTCTTACCTTGAGTTAAAAGGGACAGAGACATCATGTCACATCCTGCCTTAAACAGTCATTGGTAAGGTATGGCACACCACTGCAAGGGTGGGAGGGATGCGAGTACTGTGATGAGTGAGGAGGTCCAGTGTAATGCAGTTTACCACCTTTAATTACTCAATGTCATCCTTCCTACTCAAATCCCTCGACAGATGAAGGCCTGCAGTAAATCATATTATGCCGAAAAATAGAAACAATGTAGATGGGCTAATGCACAGACAGGTATTAGTAACAAACACACCTCATTGCAGTGTTTTAGAACCTATCGAGGCATAGTCAATCAAACTTTAGAAGCTTTAGACAGGTACATTCAACCTAATAATGTAAAAATGTATCCAATGCAGGGAAGACTCGTCCATAATGGCCGAAGGGGAACCGAGTCATTCAAGTGAAGACACTAGGCGCTCCTTCAGCCAGTTGCTGCAGCTCTGGGAGCGCTGGCAGGCTGGCTTTGACTGTCAAAGGGAAACCTGTTTTTTCTTTGACAGTTCAGGATCCCCAGCACCCATGCCCAATGAGCAAAGCAAGGCAAGGGGTATTTTGCGTCTCCATCCTTGCATACAGGCTTGGTAACTGCATGTTTGAATGTGCAGGTGGGTGCTCCTGCTCATCCCCACACATTCAGATGACCTAGGACACTGTGCTCTCTGGCTCCTCTGCGCTTGTGCTGGAACCATGAGTTGCGTGTGTTTCCTGATTCCTGTTCATGCTACGCTGTAGGCAGTGATCTTTTGTGTGAGGCAGCTAAGTGTTGCTACATGGTTCGACAGGCATACTTTTTGCAGCGTGTCTGTCCGTTTATTATTATTGTGTGGCATGGTATTTGTTATTAGGCCTCCATTATTACAATAACATGACGTGTTATTACTGGCTAGATTGGCTTATTTTCATGCAGTCTGGGCACGTTACATTAATGTGGCATGGAATTCTTTACTGGGCATATTCAACACAAAAAAGGTTATGGCTGGAAGGTGTGAAATTAATCCTAACCCCTGGCATTGCTCTGGGCATCCCTCCTGACCATTTATCTTCAGCCTGCCAAGCCATTACAGAAGGGCAAAGACCATGTGTGAATAAGGCTTGGTCCCACCCAAAAGAGGACGTTCAGCCAAAATGCTAGGTCACACCCCTTCTGCACGAGACCACAAACCTCCCCAGACATGCTTTTACCTCATTGGTATCATAAGTGATGAGTAGCTTGGGTCTCTAGGCCCAGCAGGCTCGGGACCCATGTCTGGGCATACTCGTCCCATTCGGGGTGACTTATGCAACACAAGAGGTGATGGCTGTAAGGTTTGGAATTAGTCCTAACCCCTGGCATTGCTCTGGGCAACCCTCCAGACCAGTGTTCTTCAGGCTGCCAACCATTACAGAAGGGTAAAGATGATCTGCATACCATCTGTAGATACCTGATGGATGTGGGAACAAGCCTCTCTGTTCCTGCCCAAACCTCCACAAAACAAAAGGTTTATGACCATAAACGTGAATGCTTACTTGAAAGTCACATCAGAAATAAAAACACTCAAAGATGTTAGTAAATCTAAAATATACAGTGCCATGGGCTAAGAAGATAACGATGCCAACATATAATATGGGAAACATAAGCATAATTTTCAAGACCATGGCGAGCTAAGACTACTACCAACCACCATACCTAGCAGACAATATTGAAAGTATTGCTAACATCAAATACAACCTTCAAGTAAGCAAGCCATCAGTTCAGAATTGGAATATATGTATATACTGCTGACAACCTAAAGACAAGAGCAAGGTACATATTCCAAGCTTATGCACTTTAGAATAAGTCCAGATATAGTGGAACTCATTGTGGACTATTTGGGACTCATTCATCACCATAATCTTCCACTGACTATACCTATTCATATGTGCAAGAATGTGGTACTTCCTTCTTTAATTTCACAAACTACATATCCCATAATGCATCTTGTGGCAGCTCCCATTCCCTGGCTATTCCTAAGCAGCAGTCTTCAAACTACTATCCCCATGAGCCTTAGAGATCAGTGCTGCTTTCACTTTCCCAAGGCCAGAGAGGGAGGAGGCAAATTACCTTCAGGTGTGGTGCTCCAGATGCTCCTAATGAGCCTGATTCAGCACAGGGTAGATAAGGTATTTAAGCAGCTGCTTGCAGGAACACAGGGCTCTTGCATTGAGTTTGCTGCCATCCCCTTGTGCTTTAATTCTTGGATTCTGCCATGTTCTGCTGCTGTTTTCCAGAATGTGCTGTTTTTCATGTTCTCCTACCCTGCAGCCCTGATACTCTGCCTGTGCTCCCCTGTCTTCTGCCCTGCATCTCTGTGCTTGCTGCACTACAGCACTGCTCCCCTGATTGCAGTACTCTGTTCCTTGTCTGCAGCACCTTGATTTCTACCACAATGATCTTGTTCCTTTTCTCCATGTCCTTGTTCTGTGCCCATAGTTTGTGTTACCTGGCTTTAGCTTCCTAGATTCCAGTCGGAGTGTGTTACCTGTTTGCAGTTCTGCCCTTGTTTATTCCAGTCCATAGGTACTGTCATTGCTACCAGTATGCAGTTCCGTCCTTGTTATTCTAGTCCAGAATTTTGGTCCTGAATTTTCTTGTTCCTGGTCTATAGTTCAGTCCGCTGTTCCTTGATTCTGTAATTTAGTTTCTAGTCTGCAGTTCCAGTCTCCTCTATCCTTGCACTTGGATTCTTGTCTTCTTGCTCTTCATCTTTCTTCCAGTTCTCTGTCCTGAACTTTGCTCACTTTGACCTCCTATTCTTGCCCTGGATATGTGTTACTGTTTGTGTCCTCACTTGTGCTTGGGTAATTCCTTTGTTCGGAGTTTGTCAGCTGGGTTTCCCAGCAAGCTGTCTCTGCCTCTTTCCGTTGTCATGTTTCAGTATTGTACCTTGTGCCATATTATTAACAGTGTGCTATTTCCTTTTTCAGCAGGCTGTCACAGTTAACTTTGTGGGATGTATCAACCCACTCATCCAAGCCCTGCAACATCACTGTGCCTTGCTGGCAGCAGAAACATCATAATGTCCGCCGGAAAGCATGCTGCTCGCCAGAAATCACCAGAAGGTGCGCAGTGAAAACATGAAAAATAGGCCACCATCTACTTTACCTATGTCAGTGGTAACACAGGAGACCACTGCCAAAACCCATCATTGGGATGCTCACAGAGCAAAATCATTGTAAAAAAAAAACAGAGCTGGTTTCAAAAATCCGTTTTTATTTGGTGTCAAATTTGCAAAAATCATGGCTCACAAACCACCTAAAAAGATCCAATCTCCTTGTTGGGTGGTCAACATCATTCTCCTGCAAGAATCTACATAAATATAAGGTCCACAGAAGTGTATCTATATCTGAACAAAGTATACTTTTGAGGATTGTTTGCTAGAAGAAAGCTGTCAAAATGGGTGTAATACCGGTACTCACCAATACCAGAAGCCGGCTTTTTTAAAACCATTTTCTTTGTAAAGTTGAACATGGAACCCCAAACTATGCCAAAGAAACACTTGCTATCAAAAGCCTAAGGGGTGGAGACAATTTAAAACTATATTCTGAAATGGCTTGAACAAAGAAATTGTTTAATGGGTGTGTTAAAAATGTGGGTTATATTGTAAGAAAAGACAATTTGTAGACATTGGTTGCAGAGTTAAAAAGTTTCCCACACTGGGATCAAACAGATTCCACACCTGCCCCCTAGACAAAGGAAGGTTTCCCCAGCCCTTGGCCAAGAGATTGACAGACTGGTGTGAACAAAAACTAGACAAGGCACCCTGGCATGTTGCTCGCAGTCAAGACAATGGATTCTTTGGGATGAATAGGAATATGCTGATTTGGGTGTGACTGGTCAACAACTCCTGGCAGGAAACAAGACATGTGACCTCTGAGTCAAGCCAGCTCTGGGGGCGGAGACAGACCATTGTGTGAATTGAATTGAAAGCAAATGTATGTAAAAATGCTTATAACAAAGTGCACTGAACTGACAAAAATGTAAAATTTTGAGAAAGTGAAAATGAAAAATTCCCTCGCAATTTAAGACTAAGCTGGACTTCGTGCGATGTTCTGAGACCAGACCCCGGAATTTATTAATATTGCAGCTGCAGTGTTTTTTCTATGAACATAAGAAATGACACTAATATGCTCAGAGATGATATGCATGCATGTATCAAATTTGGAGCAGAATGAATATTGGGAAACCCAACAAAAGTTCGAAATGTTGTCATTTCTGAACCCAAGCTCGAAAGAACATGGGACTTGAACAGAGACATGTCTTAATTAATCTGTGATGTGTATATGCATTATGAACAACTTGTGTATCTGGGAAATATGTTTTTGGGGAAAAATAGAGTTTCTATGAAAAAGCAAAGGGGAGGGATTTCAGTTAAGCCATAAAACACAGCATCACTCTGACACATATGACACATTGCTGCTGTCTCAAATCAGGGGACAGGAAATTCTCTGACCTATCAGGATGCTTAGAGGGTTGGGCATAGAGAGTCAGCCTCCTCACCTCCTTTGGAAACACATAAATAGGGACTGCTGAGACCCAGATAAGCAACACATCTTTTCCACTCTTCAACTGGTTCCTGCGAAGCACCCTGCCAGACCAGATCCAGACCAGATCCAGACCAGATCCAGAGACCAGAACTTAGAATCCAGACTCCAGAACTTTGAAGCAGAAAGGCCCAATCCCAAAAGCTGAACTCTTTTCAGCAGGTCTCAGAATCTTTTGCAACCTGATTCTAACCCCTAAACTTCCCAGGGGCATCTCAAAATCCAACAGCCGGGCTGAGCTGTTTTGCTTCTCGCTAAGAACGCTGTGCTAGAACCAAGATCCAGACCCAGAAAGCAGTGCTGTATCCAGAGCCCATCAGATCCAGTCTAAGAGGCCGTCCAGACTGCCGTGCAGTGCTGAGAGCAGAACCCAGACTGCCTGAGACCTGTCCGGTGGTGAGTGAAGCCAAACCCTTGACCAGATCTTGACGGGGCCCTTTCCATTCCCAAGCCTAGGAGTGAGTATCTAGTCTAGAACTGTGCATAGTCATCTCTTAGTCTAAAGTAATCTTATTCCAATCATTCCATTTATCCAGAACTGCATTATAGAATCTTGTGTCCATCCTGTTGATTCCAAATCCGTAAAGCGCAATTTGTCATTTTGAAATCTTGACTTTATTTCTGAAAAGATACCTTCACAAAAACCTCTGTAACTTTTGAACCACACGTCCTAAAACCTAAAACGACATTCCAATTCATTATAGTTTTTCCGTAATCGCAATTCTGGCATGCAGAAAAATTGCTGCAAATTGCAATTTAGCTCCATTTCACCACTTGTAAAAATAGCTGTTTCTTGTTTTCCACTGCTGAATTTCGTTTTCAATCTGATAATCATTCATCAATCATTGGTAGTGTTGACCTGTACCAATCCAAAGTAATTCTCACTAGTGCTGAATCTCCTTTAGTAAATTAAAATCATGTTGGCCTATTTTCCCATTCATTGCAACCACATTCAATAGTATTTTTGCCTGTTTTAAAATCATACCTGTTTTCTCTAAGCTTGCTGGTGGGAACTGGGTTTGAACTGCATTATTGATTGTATTCTTGAAACCTGTGTGCCCTCATTTCCATCTCTCATATTGAATAATAGTGGGGGGAGTGAGTACTCACAGGGGAAAAAGTGACCATATTATCTTTTGATTGAAATCATATCAAGTTTTATTTCTGTGCTGCCTTTTTCCCATATTGCAGTTCCTTGAATCATATTAAGTATTCTCTGCTACAGTATCCTTCCTATTTCTACTCCAAATTGATTACAGAGATTGTTAAGATTGTGATATTACCCATTACTGATTACTGTTAATATTCACAAGTGTCCTATTCAGATATTATTTTGCTCATAAAAGTTTGATATATATATATTGTTTAATTCTTCCAATAAACCTTTTAATTTGCAAAACAAACCTACTTCTTGGCTCAGTGAGGTCTCGGGGATTCAACGCGAGGGGCGTTATATAAGGGTTCATCATCCAGACTTAAAGAACTTTGACATACAAATATATAAATAAGGGCTTGCATTGGGCATCCCATCCTAAGCATTGACTTACTTGGAGTGCTGGATTGAAGTCACTTACAACTTCCTGCTGGACCCATACAGACATCAGTCTTGTGAGTACTCTTTCCTTGTTTGTGCCTTAGGGTCAAGATACAGACACCCTTTCCTGCTGCTCCTTTGCATGCACACTCAGAGGGGAGCCCTGTAATAGTACCAAGCTTAGAAGGCTACCATTTCCCCTGACCCTGTGGGAAAATCTTCCCCCATTCTTCGTATACCACAATTGGGAACTTAACATGTTTGACTTACTTGTAATCTCTGCCCCTTTCTGTTCACCCTCTTTGTTGCTTACCTGTAGTTTACCTTCCCTTTCTTGTCTGCAGGATTTCTTATACTCCTGCCACTTGTGCACTTTTTATCCCTTGTAGGGCTTTGTAGGCCCTCAAACCCCTGACACCGACGGATCAAGGTTAAAAATATTAACAACAAATTGACACCTTTAGTATCAAAGATAGAAGTAGATGCTATATAACTTTCTAGAGACAGAGTAACCTCTTGTTCAACAAGTGGTCCAATCACGGAACCTTATGGAGGCGCAATTACTAGCAACAGATACAGGAATTGATGTAATGGCACTGCCTTGCATGAGGGTTGACTGCTAAGATTCTTTAGACTCAGAATTCAAGCATGCATTGAATCAGAGGTCCACAAATTCAGATACCCTTTTAGAAGAGAACCAAACACTCCTATCACAGATAGTAACAGACAGGCAGAAAGGCTGTTACTTAGGTAAGGACACCTATAATACCCCAGAAATAGTCTATCTTCTCAATTAACCTAGCTCTAACAGCTCCAGTATATGAGACGAAATAAGGAAATCAATATTTCAAAGGTATAGTCATTCATAAAATTAACTCTCAATCATATAAAACAGATGGGAAAACCTTTCTGATATGTCAATTAAGGGGGTCATGAAAACGCCATTCCCTGCAGGTCTTGCCAATGATCAAACTCCAATTTGGATCTCATGGTAATGTTCAAGCCGCGTGTCATCAACCAATCAGAGAATGTAAGCCACTCTATAACAGATGAAAAGGACTTTATAAACTTTAGTTTACTTCCTGCTTTGTTGGTTTTGTTTGGCTTTTGAAAGGGGAGCTGATAGGACAGGCTCCCGAATTGACTCTTTTGGAGTACTTTGGTGTGTTTAGTAGAATCTGGACATTTTGTGTGATGTTTGTTTATTTGTGGTGTTTGTTCATATCTGTTTGAGCCATTTTTAGGGTATTAGTGTTTAGGGTATTTGTTGTGTATTATTGTTAGGTCCTCTCCCTAATTTTCCCTTTTAACTTAAAAAAAAAATGTTCTTCTTGTACTTCCCATGCTTCTTCTTTTCCATTTGCATCACCATAAATATTTAAAAATATTTCATTTCACCTTTCCTTTGCTACATGAAATGTTTGTCTGAACCCAATAAGTCTCTGAAGTTGTGTATTAGTCCATCAACTTCCCTACAGTTTTAGTGTGAATCTTGCATGAATACCTATCTTTAGGACGTGCTACAAGTGTAGTGGTAATTCAGCAGTAAATCCGCTGAATTACCACCAAACTCATTTACAGTTACTGCCACTTGGTTCCATGGGGACTACGAGTAGTGGCAGGATGATGTTAATCCTCATTTTTATACTCTGTGGGACTCCATTGGGATTTCAGCAGAATTACCATGAGCTGTAATAGTTACTTTAAGAGATATTTGGCCTTAACGTTGCAGATTTACCTCTAGCATGGATGCTGGATGAAAAGTCTTCACTTCAAGGTTAAATGTGTGATAAAAATGGTAGCAATTGCGTCACCACCAAATAAACAGAATTACTGCTAGCTTACTTCCTGCACTGCTATACTCATAATGAGACAATTTTACACATTGATACTGTAGGCAACCTTGTGCACTTTAGTTACTTTTGGCATTTTAGGCACATTGGTGTTTTGCACATTGACTCCTTACGCAACATGTCCGATTTTAGCTGGAGTGAGCCCCAGGTGGAAATGATAAGGAGCTGGACTAGGCTACACCCTCAGAGTCAGAAGTTGACATGGTCTGCCAGGAGAAGGGGATAGAGTTGAAAGAGGCACAGAAAGAGTCTAAGATGGAGGGTGAGAAGGTGGAGCTGGGAGAGTATGTTCCTTTGCAGGGGGCCATATCAGGAAAGGACTGACTTGGTGGTTAAAGGAGCTGTTGAAGTGCTGAGGAAAGATGTGGCTACCAATGAGGGTGAAGGTGTGGTAGCTGCAGCAGCACTTAGAGTTCCTTCTGAAAATAGTTGGTGTCACTCCTCTCAGTCCTGTCGTGGAAGAGCTAGTATCCCAGTAGGAGCAGGGGGAAGTAGCCACAAAGGTGTAGGTGTTGAAGGGCACCATCGCCGAAGCCAATGACTGAGCAGGCAGCCTCCCAGGCCTCCATTGGAAGAGCAGCAGTATTTAGGAGTGCTGAAAGTCTCTCAGTGCCATTCATGTGTTTCCTACCTACTTCATATGCAAACCGAGCTGCAATGAAATGAGGATAAGTGAAATCCAAACGATTGATCCCAACAGAAATATGTTTTCCAAAGTAATATTTTATGTTGTCAATATGCTGGCAAATCACCCACAACTACATTGTATGCATAATCAATGATATATCAAAGGAGGGAACATGTCTCCTCTAGCAGACAAGCTCTGCACTAGTTTCCTGTCCTGGCCCGTGTACATTTTAAGGTGGTGGTCCTTGTACACAGACGTCTTTACGGAAAAACCTGAGTTTACCTGAAAACCTTGGTATCCCCTATGAGCCAGCCAGAATTCTCAGTTCCTCTAAACAGGCACTGCTCAACTTCCCCAGTGGCAAACGGACAAATGGCCTAGGTAGGTCCTCCCCTGTCTGTCCAACAAAAATCTGAAACTTTTCTCCCCTAGACCCCATGTAAGAAGGAAGTACACGATAATTTTGTCGTCTGCTAAAAAACCTCTCACTTTAAGTGAACCTATCCTTGACCACACCCGCTTCTAATTTCCGGATCCAGCCATCATCTGTTGTTTCTGTGCATACCTGTGTATTATCGGGTACCCTGATGCCTGCGGGCTTTGGCGCTATATACATAAATAAATAAAATTTGATGCCAGCCGATGCATAAAGTTTTCTAGTGGAAGATTTTTCAGGCCTTGCACATTCCATTGACATAGAAAATATCAGCAGAGAAAAACAGAGAATACTTGCAGATAATGTGCATTGATTTTATACCGCAAATTAAACACTTGATGAAGGAGCACTAGTAACGCTTGGTATGTGAAAGGCTGCACAGATATACGTCCACTGAACTGCACCGATGTGAGGAGATGCTCCTTCTCTAATCAGCACATGCAGTACTGCCTAAACATGCAAAGGGTCTGTGCCAGGAATCTAGGCTCAAATGAGGATTCTATGATCCTGCCGAACAGCTTCTTCCCTGCAATCGTGAAGAAACTTGCATTAGGGCACACTTGGCTTGCAGGTAAGGGTTCTATTATAACAAACAAGCTTTGGTAATGCCAACAGTGTGGGCTTTTTTGCAGGCATGGGAAAGGCACTTGCCAGGCACAGCCATAGTGGTATTAACTGACCGTTGATTGATAGCAGGTGAAAATGGTGTGAGTACAGGGGCATTTAACAGCAGTGCCTGGAAAATACCTAATACTTATGTACAAGCCAAAACTGTTGACTTTACCAATGCTTGCTTTTAGCAGGATTTCAATGAAGGGCACGCATAGTGCTTATACATCTAGTGGCTCAAGGAAGACCTGGTAAGACATTGCTTTTACACCAGTAGTGGGTTTACAACTCCAATTAAGTAATTAACTCTTAGAATACTGCTTTGAAAAAACACTGGCAGGCACTTTGAATGAACAGTTTGATGGTAATGCTTGACTAAAGTGGGTCAAAGAGATCCCATGAGCCAGTGTTTTGGGCGGGGAGGGGTAGGAACTGGGTGGGAATAGACATAGGGCTTAGCATGGGCATGGGAAGTCAATGGTTGGGCACATAACCAAACACCACCTACACGCTGTGTCTCTCCTCATATGCTATTCTTTGCTATCAGTACTGTAGGGTATTTTGTGGAGATTTGGGGCCTGACGGTATTTTATTACCGCCGAAAAATAACTTAGCAATAATCACTCTTTGTATTCAGATTTGGCCATGTGCAACAATAATACAATGGACATGCATTATTTCAGCACCCAGACCTGCATATTTGGTATACGTGGTTGGTGGTATTTTGGTGAGCATAATTCCCTTGTTTTATTTGTGGCCCCAATGTCCAGAATCCCTTATCTTTGCTTAGATTTTTCGTGTGATCACTAGAGAGACCTCAGACCTGCATTCTAGGAATACCACATTTCCAGTGATAGTGTTGGTGTGCCACCATGGGCGAACTCACTGACTTATTTACGACAGAGAGCTATATGTGGTAGTCTTGTGGTAATTTCCACTACCTTATATACGGTAGGGAGCTATGTTCAGAGAGTCTCTCTTCCCGTTGGCTCATGTACCTCCAACAAGTTATGCTACAGTTACTCACAATTATTCATACTGATTCTGACATACACACATCTGTCTTAAAATGACCATTGCACTGTTTAAAAATCTCCCCACATCATTGGCATTGTAATGGTAAATAGAAAATAAACCACCCGTCTGTTTTCAAATATTTTCTGTATTATAAAACTTGCATTTAGACATGATCTCATTCTTTACAGAAATAAATAAAATGGTACAGTAAAAGCATTTTCTATGTCACACTGCAAAGAGCGTGGCGGAGAACAGAACTCAAATTGCAACATTGGTATTTGATTAAGACACGCACAGGAATCCTACACTGACTGCATATTTTCGTGCACACACCCGGCTCCCACGCTTAGGAAATTACCTTATCTGAGTGTTCTTCAGTTGTTCTCTTTGTGAATGTGGCTCTCTTGGATTAACTCCAGCAAAAAGGAACGCTTGCCTTCTCAAGCCGGGGTCATTGCCTGGAATTCTCAGCTTTTTCAGATAGGAATGCCTCAGCCAGTGGAAAGGTTTTTCTTTCAGCTCTCCCCAGTCTCGACTGCAGCAGGACACCGGAATTTGCATTCAGTCAGGACCCCACAGCCAGGTCTTCTCCCCAGTAGTGCAGAAAGATGTCTGCCTGTCTTTTTCCCTGATACTGCCCACTAAAACTTTCCTCTCAGCCCTCTGTATGACGTGTCCCAATGAAATCCATCATCTCTCATCCTCCTACTCTTCAACAATAGCTTTGCTTATACATTTGCAATTGTTGCAAATCTGACTTCCTCCTTCCTGCAGTTACTGTGCACAAAAACACGGAGAATCAGGCAGAGAAGAGAAGAGAAAAAATCTGCACACACATTTAAATGGTTTTCAGAGTATGCCTAATTCTGCAGTGGAGAACACATTTTATTAGTGGGTTATATTAAAATAAGGTTTTATTAGTCAGGTTAATGGTTAATAGGTTAGCTGTTAATTTTCAAATGTGTCTCTAGCAATATAGGCATTTCAGGTGAAAAATAGTGTGCATTTTTAAATGAACACGTGTGCTTTTAACTGTAAAAATAGATTTGCATCTTATATGTTAAAATCGTTTTTGACTGAATAGTCTGTCTTTCCTTGTTAATCTGCTAACCCATATAGCAATGCACCGCACCCTTGTGGTGGTGGTGCTGCAAAAAATGTTGCTACTTGTGCAGTAGCGCTGTACTCTGTACTGTAACACGCCAAATATCCTTACATATACCCTCCTTTTGTTTTTAGAACTTGGCTATAATCCAAGCCAATTCCTAAAAACAACTTGTTCTATTTTTTTTACAATATAGCAATCCAACAAAATGAATATTCATGTGCATCAATGAAAATTTGCAATCAACATTTCATCTGAGTCCATCAGTTCATAAAATGTTCCACATTTGCCTTCTCAGTGGAAGTGGCATTACTTTAAGTTTAAATTTTCCAAGTCAATTAAAAACAATGAAATAAAACAACTAACTAAAACAAATAAGTAATATAACAAGTTAAAATAAATAATTAAAATAATAAATAACTGGAACTTCATATGCCGGAACTTTTGTTTTGTCTCTTTTGGTATGTCCCGACCAGCGATGTTATTCGGTTCATTCGAGTACTCTTTCATCTTGGCAATCTTGAATCCACAGTAGTCATCTCTTTTTTGGCATTCTGGTTATTTTGTCTTCATCTCCACCTGGAGGCAGGCATCTTTTGGTCTTCATCCAGGGGACTCCAGGACTCCATCGTCTCCCGTGGCCTCTGATCCCGGAACCTCCGACCAAATAATGTTAATTGTCTAAATCAAGATAGAAAATAAACAGATTAAGTACATAGCACAATACTAATTTCCACCTTTTGCCAAAAATAAAACATGCTTGGTAAAAATATTTCGTTTATATTTTTTTCTGTTTTTTTTTTTTTTTAAATCAAATACAAGTTAAAGGAAAACAAGCATATATAAAACAGCATTCAATATTTAATACACTTTCTCTCTGCACACCAACCACGAGCTTCTGTTATATGTGCATTTATTTATTTATTTATTTATATATTTATATTATATATTTTACATATATTACAGTGTTTATGTGCCATCATAACAATCAACTTTTTTTTAACTTCTTTGTCACTGCCTCCTGATTACACCCATTTATTTTCTCAAGGGACTCTATCCGTTTCCACATGCTCAAGCTGCCTGATCTCATGTCTGGGATGGCATGGTTTGATTTGATTTACATGGACAAACTGCTCTATTGCTGTTTCACCTTCATTTTTCAAAATTTTATACACTACAGGAGAGACTTTATCTATAATTCGAAATGGCCCCTGCCAGGCTGCTAGAAATTTAGAATTTTTCTGTTTACTTTTTCCAAAATGAAACTTGTACACCTGATCCCCTACACTGTATTCCTTTACTGATGTCTTTTTATCATAATATGACTTTGCACTGTCAGCAGCTCTTTCCAGATTTCTCTGCACAAAAGCAAATGCATGTTGCAAATGCCTCCTCAGTTCATCAATATATTCATGAACCGTGGATGCACTCACTAGAGTTTGCTCATGTGTTCTGTATAGTAGGTGTTGTGGTAACACCATTTTTCTACCTGTCAAGACCTCATGGGGGCTAACACCTGTTGCTTTGGCAGGAGTCGACCTGATTGCCATCAAAACCAATGGTAAACGCAAATCCCAGCTGGAACCTGCTTCTGCCACAAATTTCTTTAAAATATCCACAACAGACCTATTGCTTCTTTCAACTGTACCTGAAGACGCCGCCCGATATGCGATATGTAGTTTCCTTTTCACACCTAGTATTTGCCATACCTTGCTCATTAGAGTACTTGTGAAATGACTTCCTCTGTCTGACTCAATTCTTTGCGGCAACCCAAACCTTGAGAACACATGGTTCACCAGCAATGTGGCTGCTGTTTGCGCACTACAATCTGGTGCAGGAATGCACTCAATCCACTTTGACATCAAACATACCACACTCAAAATATAACGGTGTCCCCTGCTCGACCTTTTTAAAGGACCTACATAGTCTATTTGCAAATCTGACCATGGGAGAGTTAGGCCTCTTTTCATCAATGGTGCTCTATGCATTGGTGAAGCAGGTTTAAATTGGGCGCATACTAGACATCCTCTAGTATATAATTCCACATCTTGGGACATATGAGGCCAGTAAGCATAATCTTTTAGTATTTCTAATGTTTTTTGTGAACCTTTATGGCCTGCAGTTATGGCATCGTGTGCATGGTGTAGCATTAGTCCTCTGAATGAAAGGGGTACTACCCACTGTATTTGCCCTGTTATGGACTCTCTAATCATGAGTCCATCCTGTAATCTAATTCGTGTTTTGTTCTTTAATAACACCCTCAACTCTTCTTTTCCCATACAATCATTTTCTGTTAAAGGATTTTGTTCAGGATCTATCAAATGATTATAATAGATTCCCAAAATTTGATCATTCTTTTGTGCCTCAATCAAATCTTGGTCTGGCGTGTCATGACTCCACTGCACCACCGGTTGATCTACCTCCTTTGGTGCTTTAGAACGTGTGACTGCATCAATTTGTATTTCACCCATTAAATAATCAATAGGTAGCAATTCTCCCATCACAGCCCCAATCTTAGCCAGATGGTCTGCCTTATCATTTCCCTCCTTATCCTCTCCTGGTGTTTTTAAATGCCCACGAATTTTTCTCCAGTATATTGTTAAATTATTTTCTGACACCAATTTGTCTATGGCTTGTATCATTTTTCCATGTTTAAGTGGCTTTTTGTTGTATGTAACCATGCCTCTTGCTTTCCAACCAGGCAAATACTCCACAAAGCTATTCCGTGCATAGTCAGAATCAGTCACCAGGACAATTTCACTGAACTTTTTATCAACTGCAGTAGCAATTGCTTTATAGATGGCTGCCAATTCCGCCACCTGACTGCTCTTATCTCCAATCCTCATCCCTATACTAGGAACGCCTTCACATTTCAACCAGACATTTCCTATTCCTGCCACTAATTGTTTATTACTGTCATTTTCAATGTGAAAAGCACAACCATCCACATATACAGTTGGCAAATCCTTGCATGTTTTTTCATCAAAAGCTTTGTGTGGTGATTGTTCAAATTCCTGTAAACTAGCTTCCACATCCATTTCATTTGTTATTTGTTCAGCTGCACAGTCATGTAAGTCAGCTAACCCTTGAGCAATTGGGCTCTTTTTATTTTGTCCATATCTTACTTCTACGGGAAAACCTTGTAATGCCAGCGTCCATGAAGTGATTCTGGATTGCGCTAGATTGCCTGATCTAATTCTTTTACTCTCTAAAAATTGCAAAGGTTGATGATTTGTTTCAATAATCACCTTTTCTCCCTGAACAATGGGGCGAAAATGTTGTAGCGCCCACACAGTGGTTAATAGGGCCTTTTCACATTCATTAAATTTCATTTCAACTTGGGAAAATGCCTTACTTGCATATGCAATGGTTTTGTGATTCAAATCGTGTTTTTGTGATAACACTGCTGACATACAATGTTCAGAAAAGCCTATTTCTATAAAGAAATCCCTGTCCTTTATGGGGTATGCTAAACATGGTGCCTTTACAAGACATTCCTTCAATCTAGCCACTGCATCAGACTGCTCTCTTTCCCATCTCCAGGGAGTATTTAGTTTAAGCAGTTTAGTCAATGGTTGAGTGATTTCTGCATAATTCTCAATGAACTTTCTGTTATAGCCTGTCATCCCTAATAAACTTTTTACTCCTTTCACATTTTTAGGATCTTTTAATCTTTGTATGGCCTCTATTTTCTTCCTTTGTGGATTTAGCCCATGTTCAGTCACTTCATGCCCTAGAAAGTTCACTTTTTTCTTGCACCATTGTGCTTTTTGCAAAGATACTTTGGCGCCTGCTTTCTGCAATTGGCCAAGCACATGTCTTATTTCATCAAAATGACTTTTAAGGTTTTCATATCAGGACATCATCCACATAAACTATTGTTCCTCTTTCCGCTGCATCTGGCATGGCCTTTCTCAAAAATATGCCAAATTCACTCCCACTATTGATGTACCCGAACGGAGCTCTAAGCCAGGCATATTGAGTCCTGTCAAATGTAAAGGAAAATAGGTGTTGTATCTCCTCTGCCAATGGCACACACCAATATCCAGATGTGAGATCTAATGTGGTAAATACATTTGAACCATGTGTCTGAGCTAGGCCCTGATCAATGAATGGTAGTGGCCATCTAGATACTGGTACTCTTTTATTTAACTCTCTTAAGTCTGCACACAGCCGCCATTGACCATTTGGCTTTAACACACCTAAAATAGGCGTATTGGATGTGCTATGAATGGGCCTAATTATTCCCTGTGATTCCAAATTTTTAATAATCTCTGCCAATGATTCTAAACATGCCAGCGTTAGTCTATACTGGCGTACAAACACTGGATTTCTGCTACAACCTTCTGGTAGTGTGGCCACATGTAAATCAGTTAAACCACAATCATAAGCATCTTTTGCAAATACATCCTTAAACTCCATAAATATTTCCCTCAGGTCGTTTCGATCCCCATCGCTGTCACATGCATCCGCTAAGGAGATCTGCTCTTCTACCATTCTGGAAAATTCTGGAAACTCTTCTGGTAAAGGAATCTCAGCGCTTTCCTCTAACTGTGTGGCTGTGTCTTTTTGTAGAGCTGCCACTTTCAAATATTTTGGCATATCAGCTTCCACTTCAATGGGCTGATTTCCTGTTTCATTTTCATTTAAATTAAATATTATGCAATCCTCTTGATGGCAGCACACTGTCTCATTTGAATCATAAGGATACACAGAATGAATTTTAAATATTCCTTTGGGCTGAGAGTCCAGGTGTTCTGGCAACTCGCCCTTGGCATCTACATATTTTTCAGGAATATTCCCAATCACCATGTTATTTAAATCTGCCGTATAATGTGATTTTTGTATGGCCATTCCTAATGGGGAGTTTTCCTCTAAATGAATATCCTGACAACCTTTATTATTTACCATGATTTTTACAGATCCCTCACCAATGTCTACCAATGGAATGTATTCATAATCCAGGCCTTGCTGTTTTATGGATTCATTCAGGCATACAAATGCATCAGAGCCTTTCATCTGCTGTCCATTTTTGCATTTCAGTGTTATTGCAAACTGTTTTGTAAATGCAGGAACAATAGTATTTTTCCTCATTTGTAATTCGACTGCATAAGGAACTAGTTGTGCACAATAATAAGCCCTTCTTTTGTCTTCAAATTCAGGTGCCGGCCCACCTAGGCGTGACCATATTTTTTGATTAAGGAAATCTAACACCATACACATTCTGTGCATGATGTCATTGCCCATGTAAAATTCATTTTGTGCTCCATTCACTATCCATACATTATGGTAAATTGTTTTCTGCCCAATGCTAATTTTAAGCATGCATCTGCCTGTAATTCGGTTTTCAAAGTCTGGACTGTCCAACCCAGAAACATATTGGTTTTTAATCCTAAATTTCGGGATTTCTTCCCTCTCCATAATTTTTTGCAACAATTTCTCATTAATGAAACTCCTTTCATGTTCAAGCGCTAAAGTGGCTTTTATTGTTTTAAGATAATCATTTATACCAACGTGAACCCATGGTTGCTCATCTTCCATGTGTATTTCTGCCAGAGTGGTAATGTGTTTTTCTGAATCTGTTTTAGGAACAATATTCTGTTTGCATGTATTCTCTTTTAAATAGAAACGTAATGTGTTCTCATCTATGGCAGTCTGCCAATCTTTCCTTGGGTCCAAGTATATTTGTACAGGTAGTTTTTCATTGTCGCTCTGATCTTTGTCTTGACACATTAATATAACAGTGACACTAGGTATGCAGCTATTCTGGAGATATACCTCCGCAGCATCATTTGTTTTGGCAACGGTGTGACATTCTTTTATATTGCTGTTTTGTGATTTTAGTTTCTTAGGCCTCAATGGTTTTTTGGTTAAGGACCACAGCACTCCATTCACCCCATCTATGAGAGGAGACAATCTTTTCAGGCAATCTGTCCCCATCAGAAATGGAATTTCACAAATAGATGTGATCAATACCTCTTGTTTCATTCTGTGCTTTCCTATTTTTATGTCAACCTCAGTTACACCTATGATGGGCACCTCCTCCCCATTAAAGTTATGCACTGGGCCTTGATTTGCCTTCACTGTGATCTGACTCTGTGGAGGCCTCCCTTCATTGATACTCTTTACCAGCTCCTTGGACATAATTGTGGCCTGTGCGCCAGTGTCAATCATAGCGAAGGTGTGGCATTTTTCTTCTACAGTGATGGGTGCATAATATCTGTCCTCAACTTCCTCTAATACACATAAGAAATGTGAATTCTTACTGATTTCAGGGCTCACCTTTCTCAGGTCTTTTTCACTTTTGGCTAAGCACATTGGTAAATGAAAAGACATTTTTCCCTCCTTTTTACCCATTTCTGTGCGAGATATTTTATTCATTTCTCCATGATCAGAAGTTTTTTTGAGTGTGGCCACTGTTCGCCCATCCATCTGGGTAACATCAGAGACCACATTACAACCTCCCAACTGAACATGTGTAACAACATCATTCAGCAATTTGTCATTTTTTAATTCTGTGCATTTGTGATCATTTAGTGTAATACCAGCCCTTTCAGCCTCTTCAAAAATATGTGGCTCAAAGAATTTTTCAGGTGATTGACTTGTACCCTCCTTGTGAGTATTTCCTTTTTCTGTCTGTGTTTGGTCATTGTTTTGCTTGCCCAGGGAAGGAGCTATGGCATCCCCACTTACTCCCTGTTCACTGGTATTCCCCATGCATGAGTCATTTTTCTTAAATCTGTCCCTTTGTTCTTTTGGAATTCCTAATGTTTCTTTTTCATTTGTGCAAATCTTTACTGTTTTATTTAGCTCTAAGTTAAACCGTACCTCTTTTTTAGAAGTATTTGCACTTTCTATCACAATTTCATTTACTGGTACTTTCATTTTTAATCCATTAGTCACCTCAGAGTTGTCATGCAAAATTATATCAGAGCAATCTGTCATCTTGGCACTGCGATTATCATGAGTACTTAGTCACTTTTCGGAAGCCCCCCGGTCATTGCTAGGGCCATCAGCCCCCTCTTTGGAAGGTTGTTTTTGCGCTGTATAGAGCTTTCCTATTTGCTCAGCTAACATTTTCACTTGGGCCTCAAGGCACTGGAACCTTTCCATCTCTCTAGGATCCTCTTTCTGTGGCCTAGGTCGATATTGGTTGTTTTCCCCCTGATTGGATCTATTCTGATACCTCTCAGGTGATTGATACCGGTTGGGATGGTTTCTGAACTCTTGATTCATTTGTGGAGGGGAGCGGGTTGCACCCATCCTTTGATTATAGTCCCCTGGTGGGGAATCATTGTACTGGCGTGGACTGTAGTTCACGTTTTGCCTCATGTCCTGTCTCTCAGATTGTGGGTACTGGCCCCTATGTTGATTTCCATTATCAGTAAATCGATCCACATATCGGGGACTATCCTGATTACCATATATCATGGTGATGGGATCAAATCTGCTCTGTGTCCCCAATGACTGGTAGGGACCATCATTTCTTTGATCTTGATTTTGTCTCTGGTTATTGTTCATACCTGCCATATCAGGCCGATATCTTACCCGGGGTCTATCCCCTAAATATCTAGGGCTGATGTAGCTCTCTCTATTACTAGGATCATGTGTTTGGAACATTGGTACAGGAAATGGCGATCTTTGTTGATTACCCCTTTGTTCAGGTGTCACATTATTTTTACCTTGGCTTTGAGCAGACTCAAGGGACATTTTGGCTGACCTGATTTCCATTACTGTGGCTGAGGGTTCTTTAGATTTAGGCCTAGTATCTTTCATTTTATCACTTTCTCTACCCTGACAATAGAGTACCTCATATAGCTCAGTGCTTTGATGTACAATCCATTCAAGGGACTTGTCACGGTCAAATTCACGGACCAATTGGGATATGATGTCTTTCTGTAGCCCATAGAAGTATGCGGTTTTAAACTCATTGGAATTTGAGTCAAAAGATACATCAAAGCGAGAGAATGCTCTTTTTAAGTCTTGTAAAAATTGGCGAGGGGATGTATTAGGTCCAGCAGTAATAGTGTACGCGACTTTCTTTGCCTCCTGCAATGACTGAAAAGGAGAAAAATGACGCCTAGTTTCTTTTTCAAACTCCAGCCATGTCATATTCTGCTGTTCATTTAATCCCCTTATGATGCTGGCCGTCGGGGCATCTAAAGTTAAATGAAAATATTGTCTGTACTGTTCCTTAGGTATCTGGAGCGCTTTAAAAATGTCATGTACCGCTTCTAAGTGATCCTCAATGCAGCATTCACCTCCCTTTTTAAATGGTTTGATCAGGGCTTTAATGGATTTCATTATTTTTATGGGGCTACTTGTTGCAATGCATGGAATTGCACTATTTTGTGATTCAATCCTGTTTTCAGGTGTATGAGATTGGTGGCTGCCCCCAATGGGAGTATCAAATCCCCCAAGGGCGCTGCAACCAAGTTCAGTCACCGGCCCTGTCACTGGGGCACTAGCTCTTTGGGCAGAGCTAGAATTCACCTCCACTCCATTGAATGTGGTACCCTGCCGCCTCTCCTGGGACCTGGGAATGCACATTTGCTGTTCTAAGTCCTTACACTTTTTAAGGAGTCTGTTGGCTTCATCATGCAAATAATTATTTTCATCACTCATTTTATTAATCGCCTCCTGCATATCGCACATTTGCATTTGGCATTCATTGAACTCTTTATTTCTCTTGTCTCTTTCTTGGATCATTTTAATCATTTCTTGTTCTGCACTCTGGAGATCACCTTCTTTTTCGCAATGTTCTTTTTGTAAAATCTGCATTTCTGAAACAACCTCATCTTTATCCTGCCTAATGTGATCCACTAAGGCTTTTAAGTGTGTCAATTCTTGCTCACTATCTTCAAATTGTTTCTTGCTTTTGGATAACTGAGTATCAAAGTCTCTGCATTTTAATTGCATGTCTTTTTGGCATACATCCAATTCTGCTCTCAACATTTCCTGATTTTTACTTGCCCCATCTAATTCAGTCTTTAACCTGTTAATTAGCTGAGTATCATTCTCTTGCATTCGCAGGGACTTGTTTAAAATAAACCATATTTTGCCGCATAGCCGTATTAAACAGTCTTTCTCTGCACTTTTATCGGCTGCATTCAATAATCTTGTAAGGCAGACCTGAATTATGCTGCCTTCTGCAAAAATATTGTCTAGTTTTTCTTTCTGCACCTCACCCTGAATGCGGTTACTCCATTCTAACGTGCTATTCGAAGACCAATTCCCATGTGCAAATAACTTTGCCTCTAAATATTGCACTAGATCTGAGAATGTGGTTTCCCTTTGTGACATTCTGAAATTCGTTTTTAGTGGCACACTGCTATTATAAAATGGGTTCCCTTTAATGTGCAAATGGCAGTGTGAGACACGCTTGCCACGCCCAGTAGGTACTCTATGATCACTTTCCCGGCCTGCAACGCACCATAAATATGTAGGGTATTTTGTGGAGATTTGGGGCCTGACGGTATTTTATTACCGCCGAAAAATAACTTAGCAATAATCACTCTTTGTATTCAGATTTGGCCATGTGCAACAATAATACAATGGACATGCATTATTTCAGCACCCAGACCTGCATATTTGGTATACGTGGTTGGTGGTATTTTGGTGAGCATAATTCCCTTGTTTTATTTGTGGCCCCAATGTCCAGAATCCCTTATCTTTGCTTAGATTTTTCGTGTGATCACTAGAGAGACCTCAGACCTGCATTCTAGGAATACCACATTTCCAGTGATAGTGTTGGTGTGCCACCATGGGCGAACTCACTGACTTATTTACGACAGAGAGCTATATGTGGTAGTCTTGTGGTAATTTCCACTACCTTATATACGGTAGGGAGCTATGTTCAGAGAGTCTCTCTTCCCGTTGGCTCATGTACCTCCAACAAGTTCTGCTACAGTTACTCACAATTATTCATACTGATTCTGACATACACACATCTGTCTTAAAATGACCATTGCACTGTTTAAAAATCTCCCCACATCATTGGCATTGTAATGGTAAATAGAAAATAAACCACCCGTCTGTTTTCAAATATTTTCTGTATTATAAAAGTTGCATTTAGACATGATCTCATTCTTTACAGAAATAAATAAAATGGTACAGTAAAAGCATTTTCTATGTCACACTGCAAAGAGCGTGGCGGAGAACAGAACTCAAATTGCAACATTGGTATTTGATTAAGACACGCACAGGAATCCTACACTGACTGCATATTTTCGTGCACACACCCGGCTCCCACGCTTAGGTAAATACCTTATCTGAGTGTTCTTCAGTTGTTCTCTTTGTGAATGTGGCTCTCTTGGATTAACTCCAGCAAAAAGGAACGCTTGCCTTCTCAAGCCGGGGTCATTGCCTGGAATTCTCAGCTTTTTCAGATAGGAATGCCTCAGCCAGTGGAAAGGTTTTTCTTTCAGCTCTCCCCAGTCTCGACTGCAGCAGGACACCGGAATTTGCATTCAGTCAGGACCCCACAGCCAGGTCTTCTCCCCAGTAGTGCAGAAAGATGTCTGCCTGTCTTTTTCCCTGATACTGCCCACTAAAACTTTCCTCTCAGCCCTCTGTATGACGTGTCCCAATGAAATCCATCATCTCTCATCCTCCTACTCTTCAACAATAGCTTCGCTTATACATTTGCAATTGTTGCAAATCTGACTTCCTCCTTCCTGCAGTTACTGTGCACAAAAACACGGAGAATCAGGCAGAGAAGAGAAGAGAAAAAATCTGCACACACATTTAAATGGTTTTCAGAGTATGCCTAATTCTGCAGTGGAGAACACATTTTATTAGTGGGTTATATTAAAATAAGGTTTTATTAGTCAGGTTAATGGTTAATAGGTTAGCTGTTAATTTTCAAATGTGTCTCTAGCAATATAGGCATTTCAGGTGAAAAATAGTGTGCATTTTTAAATGAACACGTGTGCTTTTAACTGTAAAAATAGATTTGCATCTTATATGTTAAAATCGTTTTTGACTGAATAGTCTGTCTTTCCTTGTTAATCTGCTAACCCATATAGCAATGCACCGCACCCTTGCGGTGGTGGTGCTGCAAAAAATGTTGCTACTTGTGCAGTAGCGCTGTACTCCGTACTGTAACACGCCAAATATCCTTACAGTACTCTAATGCAATAATTTCAGCTTATCGGCGCGCAAGCGACACCTAATAGCCCAAACTAAAAGTACGACACTGCATTAACTAAACAATTATGTTAGTGCCCCAATCTTTTTACTCCTATAGCATGCAAACAACTTACACAACACAATATATTGTGTGGCTAGCCACCATATGGAATATACACTCTCTGAGCCTGCGCCTGACTGACAAGCTTGTACTCTTAAGATGTAAACTCAAGACCTGGTGTTTCACTCACCAATTTCGCTATTTGTATCCATGCACTCAGCTGCTCAGTGCCAGAAAGCCACATCAGCAACATTTATGTGCTTACTAAATGAAATCATTGCAACATGACCTACCATTGGCTATGCATTGATGCAAAACCTACTGCATTGTCTATGGAGCAGGACCACTATAACCGATAGTGCCCTATGGCATCCGATGCCCCCTAGGAGATGGAAAGCAAACCCATTGTCACTTTGGCAAAGACTTAAGTAGGCAGCATGAGGAACACTATTTTTCCTCAGAAAAATCCTGATCTATAAGCATTTACTGATATTTCACTGGGAAGGCTGGATCATGAACTCCGTTCGGCAACCAGTCACTGCCAGGCAAGAATGATAAACACTTCACACATAAGAACGTGGAACACAATTGAACATGCCTTCAAGGTTTTGAAAAAAAGGTTCAGGTGTCATTGCAAGAAGGGGAGGATGGCATTTAGTACTCACCTCAAAACATGTTGCATCACTGCAATGCTTTGCCTGCTACAGAACATTGCAATTAAATGAAATATGTCACTTTCAGCAAAGGTGGGTGGATGGTAAAAGATCATAATCATATTACCATGCATGGACATACAGGTAAGGATTGGGAGTCATTTAAAAGAAGTTATTACAAGAGGACACGATGCCTAATTTCATTTAAAAAATCAAGTTGTGCAAAGTATTCAATATGTTTACTGAACCTCCTTGTTCCCCTTCCCATAACCCCAAATTTCCCATGAGTCCAATCCAAACCTTAACCCACTCCTAAACATAAAATGTGTCTCCCATCCAAACCCTAAATGCCCAGAGTGTCTAATCCAAAATATACACTCTCCCCATCACCACAAATCCCGAGTGCCCAAATCAAATGTTATCAAAAGCTCAAGAGTCTCCAATAAAGCACGTGCCCCCCCAAATCGAAATGCCCTTTTGTCCAATCCAAACCTCAAAGCTTCAATAAACTCAAGATTTCGGAGTGTCCAACCTAAACACTAAAAACTCTCTAATACTAAAAGTATTGTGTGTCCAATCCAAGCTAAAGTCGAGAGTGGTCAATACAATCCTGTTACTATATCCAAAGTCTTGGGTATACAGTTGACAATTTACCTCAACCTCCAATTTAAGAGTGCCCAATTCATCCCTAACCTCAAAGTTATGATTGTTCACACAGCTTCATCAGTTGCAAAATGTGTTCCTTTTTTAAAAAATTGTATTTTTTATTGTGGAGTTACGAGTAGAACAGGTGATCACTTCGCAGACCATCCCCTGGGCCTGGAAGTAAACAGTTGGGTTGGGGCCAGGTATGAAAAGCAAGGTACTGGCAAGAGGTGGAGGCATCAATACCACATTAGTTGATATAGTGGGGGAGGGGCTGCTCCTGTAGCTCAAATAGCAAATGAAGGTGTCAGTGATTGCACATATCCTACATTGGCATAATCCATCTGTATGTGAGGTTGGGAGGTTCCACTCCTAATATGGTGTAATATGTCTGACATTTTTTTATTGACAGCCCATCAGTCCGGAACTATAGGGCTTATTGTGTGCCTGCTCTGCATCCTTTCATGCAGGTTCCCAGGTTGCAGATGTTACTGCTCTGATAACTCTTGATGGTATTATTAATTTTTTATGATATTGTTTAAAGCATAGACATAGCATCGGGCCTTTTACAGTATGTGGGTAGTGAGTATGTGTGCAGGCCAATGCTAAAATTAGTGAGGTACTGGGAGTTGTGGTTTGTGTGTCGGTCTGTACATCCATTGGAATTAGTCCTTGGTCAGGCATTGTTGAAAATGCTGCATATTTGAAGATTTGCTAAATTGGAGAATTTTGTGGATATCCCAAGCCCATACTGGGTTTGAGTTCTAGATGGTCAGTGCATGAAAAGAGAAGGATTGTTTGTGGGTCCTCTCTTTGCATAAAAGATTTGATTCAAGGTGGTTGATTTGCCATGCGAGTAGCATGTGCCACCAGCTATGTGGAGTTTAGCTGCCAGGTACAACTGTGTGCAACTCATGACTGCTTTGTATATGATACATGCAGTCTTGAACAGTATCCTGTCTGGAGAGGAAGCCAATGAGGTTTGAGAAGGATGGGGATAATTTGGTCAATTTTCCATGCACCAGCAATAAGATGTGCTGAGGCATGATGGAGTGCTTTTAGGGGAGCAAAGTGGGCTCCTGGGAGCCCAGTCAGGAGGGTAAGTTCCCCATTTGTGTGCAAGACCACAGGAGGTCTTGCAGTGGGGTGAAGTGTTTGATTTTTCAAAGGTTGGAGATTTAAAGCCACATCATTTGGGTTTTCTTGGCTATGTGGTTCTGGAAGGACAAGCTGCTGTCAATAGTGAAGCCTAAAGCTTTTGCTTAATTCAAGATTTGTGCAAGCCCCAGACGCTATATGGTACTGTATTTGAGAGTAACAGTTGTACATATTGCTCTGTTTTGACACATCTTGGTACTATTCTGGCCCCAGTGAATCGCTGATATAGAGCAGATGCAGGCATGCTAATGATGTCTATCATTTGCCCCTAGACTTCTCTAAAGTTATTCAGCAGAGGTTGAAGCACCTCTGTCTGCTTGCCCTGTCCTCACTACATATTAGAACACATTTCTTAAGCACATATATTTTAAGCGGCATGCCCTTCCCTTGGCAGTGATGGGCCAGAGGTTATGTATGGGAGCTCTTCAATCAGCTGGGGGCAGGTACTCTTAGCCCGATCATTCCAAATAATTTAGACATGTTTTGTTTTCATGTCCTGCATAAACTCTTGACAAACTGATTTACACTTCTCAATGTTTTTTTTCACATAGAGCTGTTTTCTGATTCACTGAACTGCAATGTTACAGGATATGATTGCCTTTGGTGTACAGTAGGCATTTAACAATTTACCTGACTTGTACACATAGCTATAACTATTGTAAGTCTTTCTAAATCGACCTGCCTCTACTCTCCGCCCCCTGCAACTAATCCAGAACATGACTGCACGACTTGTCCTTGGCCTCAAACCCTGGGATCGTATCTCTCCAGCTCTGAAATCTCTCTATTGGCTCCTAGTGGATGCAAGGATTAAATTCAAAAACCCTCTGCATTGTCCACAAGGCTTTCTTCGCTCCTCTACCTCTAACTCCCTCAGGGTCAGTTGTTTTTCAAAGAAACGAGCTGGGGGTAGATCTGTCTTCGGCTGGGACCTCCCTCTAGAATAGCCTCCCTGCCACTCTAAAACTTGAGGAGAACCGTCTACGGTTCTTGAAACACCTCAAGACCTTCCGCATTGCTTCTGCCTTCGCTCCCCTCTCCCCTGCTGATCTGCTCTCTTGGCACTGTGCACCTAGCTACCCTCTGTCCCCTGGGCCCTGGTACCAGCTCCCCCTGCTACCCTCCTGCACTGCTCCCTGGCCACTCCTTGCTCTGGGGACTGTATCTGTACCCATACAGCCCTCCCCATTTTCTTCTTTTTATGCACTTATCAGTCTGCCACCATAAACGCACAACTTGCCACCTGCTGGGTGCATTACCACTGTTTATTGCCTCTATCTATTTATTTTATTTATTGTATTTATCTGTTCTCCTTTGTCTCTGCACTCTCCACTCTGCCCCCTCCATTCACTTTTCCCCTTTCCCTTTCCCATGCACTTGCGCATTCTCAATGTCACTGGTCCTAGCAAGATCGTTGTTGTGTTCTCCGTTGTTCCCCTCCCATGCCTAATCGCGTTCTGAAACACTTGTGTATGAGCGCGATACAAATAAAATATCATATCATATATCATACTACCCATCGTTTACCCAGTTCCATTCCCCTAAGTGACCCATGCTGGCTGTGCAACTGTTGAAGCCAATCAACATATTCTCGTCCGTTTTCAAAATAGCCATAGCTTTTGTGCAGCTCTGCCTCACCACCTGCAATAAATAATGACAAGTATGTGTGCTTGGGCCATGGTATTGTCCTATTCTATGAACTCCCCTCGCCCTCATAGTTGTCAATGGCTAAGCATGTTCACACCAGAGTCACTGGCCAGAGCTATTGGAACCATCATGGATGCTTGGTTCAGTATAAGAGACAGATCTAAATGCCACTATTACTGCCAGTTCAAGTATTGACACAGTAGTTGCCAAGGGAAATCTGATAATGGAACTGATCTCTGAATGGAGATCCACAGTTATTTCATCAAGCAGACTTGGCCATGCAAACAGCTCAAGTTAATCAAAAGAACATTATTGGCATGTGAGCCGCCTGTCATGAAAAGGAAAATACCTTAAGTAGAAAAAGAATGTCCCTCAAAAGTCCAAGAACGTTCCAGTTCCCCTAACAAAGAATAAAGTGTTCTTCACTGCTGAGTGTAGTTTTCTGTAGTTAGTGGTGTGTATTGTTCCAGTCTCTTCAACTATTGTTTACTGGTACATGTTCAATTGGCATTAGAAAAGGTGAATTTGGGCATACAGTAGAGCGTTTTGAGTTATTCCTATTTGTGATAGTGGCATTCATTGTACATTGCCATTGGGCAAATCTGAAATTGTGGTATAGAACTTATTAGATGTCTTTAGTCATTATTTAGACAAATTAAGACCAGTGAATTCATGTGTGTCCCTTTATGTAGTTAAAACAAACTTCATGTTTGTAGTCTTTAGATGAAACACTCAGCATAATGTCCAAGTCATAGGTAAACCTGCAGCATGCTAATCATCTACAAGCATACCCATTGAGCAACGTCCTCTTGCTGGCTCACGTAAAGTAGGTAACAGTTACATTGATGTCAAATATTTAAAACATTACAGAATGCAATGTGTGTGTGTGTTCATCCAATTAATTATTCCCACAAATACAGATCTGGTCAGGTAAGGCTCATTTCCCCCAATATGCTTTAATAGGGCGTCAGTGCAATTGGTTAAAATGGGTCTGAGTTAATTGGGGCCTCACCCACCTGTTATTTATACATAATAGATCAGCAACACATGATGTATGGATGAATCGTTTTCACGCTCCACCCTAGCTACTGCATAATAGCTTTTCTCCAAATGCCCTCCATCCGAATGGCATTCTGTTTGCAACAACATACCAATAGGAAGGTCCCAGCATTTTAAATTCTTGTTTGAAGTACTTGTGTTTGGACCTATTTGAAAAACAGGGATGTTAATGATTTACAATATAATCATTAAAAGCAAAAAAATACCTAGAGGACTCAGAGTCTATCTTAAACCTACTTTGTGCAAGGAAAATAAGGCTTTTGTCAAAAGATGGGAA
The DNA here is from genome assembly GCF_040938575.1 of Ambystoma mexicanum. NCBI lineage: Eukaryota > Metazoa > Chordata > Amphibia > Caudata > Ambystomatidae > Ambystoma > Ambystoma mexicanum. The sequence goes on along the minus strand of NC_090932.1, from coordinate 656,172,872 downwards.
CAGATACTAAACAAATGCTCTTTGGATTTAATTTTATTAACAATTGAGGAACTGTCAAAATCTTTGAATTCTATTAATGGGGAAATTGAGGAAATCACAATACAGCTTTCAAAACTAAAAACACAGAAGCAATTGAAACAGATTCTGGAGGATACTAACCAAAAACTGAATTCATACAAACAAGAGATAGAACAGAGGAAAATACGCATTCCGAAGAGACACCTTGGACTACGCCAGAGATATTGTATACTCTTGACAGGAATACTATAACAACTTGAGACCTCAAAAACCACCAACAAGACCTCTGTAGGGTATTTTGTGGAGATTTGGGGCCTGGCGGTATTTTATTATCGCCGAAAAATAACTTAGCAATAATCACTCTTTGTATTCAGATTTGGCCATGTGCAACAATAATACAATGGACATGCATTATTTCAGCACCCAGACCTGCATATTTGGTATACGTGGTTGGTGGTATTTTGGTGAGCATAATTCCCTTGTTTTATTTGTGGCCCCAATGTCCAGAATCCCTTATCTTTGCTTAGATTTTTCGTGTGATCACTAGAGAGACCTCAGACCTGCATTCTAGGAATACCACATTTTCCAGTGATAGTGTTGGTGTGCCACCATGGGCGAACTCACTGACTTATTTACGACAGAGAGCTATATGTGGTAGTCTTGTGGTAATTTCCACTACCTTATATACGGTAGGGAGCTATGTTCAGAGAGTCTCTCTTCCCGTTGGCTCATGTACCTCCAACAAGCTATGCTACAGTCACTCACAATTATTCATACTGATTCTGACATGCACACATCTGTCTTAAAATGACCATTGCACTGTTTAAAAATCTCCCCACATCATCAGCATTGTAATGGTAAAAAATAAACATCACCCGTCTGTTTTCAAATATTTTTCTGTATTATAAAAGTTGTATTTAAACACGATCTCATTCTTTACAGAAATAAAATGGTACAGTCAAAGCATTGTCTGTGACACACTGCAAAGAGAGTGGCGGAGAACAGAACTCAAATTGCAACATTAGCACTTGATTAAGACACGCACAGGAATCCTACACTGACTGCATATTACCGTACACACTCAGCTCCCACACTTCTCATTACCTTATCTTTTTAGTTGTTCTCTTTGGCTGTTCTCTTTGTGAATGTGGCTCCCTTGGATTAACTCCAGCAATAAGGAACGCTTGCCTTCTCAAACCGGGGTCATTGCCTGGAATTCTCAGCTTTTTCAGATAGGAACGCCTCAGCCAGTGGAAAGGTTTTTCTTTCAGCTCTCCCCAATCTCGACTGCCAAATCTTGACTGTAGCAGGACGCAGGGATCTGCATTCAGTCAGGAGTCCCACAGCCAGGTCTTCTCCCCAGTAGTGCAGAAAAATGTCTCCTCTCTTTTTCCCCGTTACTGCCCACTAAAACTTTCCTCTCAGCCCTCTGTATGACGTGTCCCAATGAAATCCATCATCTCTCATCCTCCTACTCTTCAACAATAGCTTTGCTTATACATTTGCAATTGTTGCAAATCTGACTTCCTTCTTCCTGCAGTTACTGTGCACAAAAACACAGAGAATCAGGCAGTGAAGAGAAGAAAAAAAATCTGCACACACATTTAAATGGTTTTCAGAGTATGCCTAATTCTGCAGTGGAGAACACATTTTATTAGTGGGTTATGTCAAATAAGGTTTTATTAGTCAGGTTAATGGTTAATAGGTTAGCTGTTAATTTTCAAATGTGTCTCTCGCACCATAGGCATTTCAGGTGAAAAATAGTGTGCATTTTTAAATGAGCACGTGTGCTTTTAACTGTAAAAATAGATTTGCATCTTATATGTTAAAATCGTTTTTGACTGAATAGCCTGTCTTTCCTTGTTAATCTGGTAACCCATATAGCAATGCACCGCACCCTTGTGGTGGTGCTGCGAAAAAAATTTGCTACCTGTGCAGTAGTGCTGTACTCTGTGCTGTTTGCTACCTGTGTAGTAGTGCTGTACTCTGTGCTGTTTGCTACCTGTGCAGTAGTGCTGTACTCTGTACTGTTTGCTAAATATTCTTACATATACCCTCCTTTTGTTTTTAGAACTTGGCTATAATCCAAGCCAATTCCTAAAAACAACTTTTTTTTTTTTTTTTTTTTTTACAATATAGCAATCCAGCAAAATGAATATTCATGTGCATCAATGAAAAATTTGCAATCAACATTTCATCTGAGTCCATCAGTTCATAAAATGTTCCACATTTGCCTTCTCAGTTGAAGTGGCATTACTTTAAGTTTAGATTTTCCAAGTCAATTAAAAACAAAGAAATAAAACAACTAACTAAAACAAATAATTAATATAACAAATTAAAATAAATAATTAAAATAATAAATACGTGGAACTCCATATGTCAGTACTCTTGTCCGCTTCTGACACGTCCCGACCAGCGATGTTATTCGGTTCATTCAAGTACGCTTTCATCTTGGCAATCTTGAATCCACAGTAGGCATCTCTTTTGGCATCCCGGTTATTTTGTCTTCACCTCCACCTGGAGGCAGGCATCTTTTGGTCTTCATCCAGGGGACTCCAGGACTCCATCGTCTCCCGTGGGCTCTGATCTCGGAACCTCCAATCAAATAATGTTAATTGTCTAAATCAAAATAGAAAATAAACAAATTAAGTACATAGCATAATACTAACTTCATCCTTTTGCCAAAAATAAAACATGCTTGGTAAAAATATATATATATATTTTTTTTAAATTAAACACAAGTTAAAAGAAAACAAACAGATATTCAATATTTAACACACTTTCTCTCTGCACACCAACCATGAGCTTCCATTATATGTGCATTTATTTATTTATTTATTTATTTATTTATATTATATATTTTTACATATATTACAGTGTTTATGTGCCATCATAACAATCAACTTTTTAACTTCTTTGTCACTGCCTCCTGATTGTACCCATTTATTTTCTCCATTTTTGTTCAAGGGACTTTATCTGTCTCTACATGCTCAAGCTGCCTGATCTCATGTCTGGGATGGCATGGTTTAATTTGATTTACATGGACAAACTGCTCTATTGCTGTTTCACCTTCATTTTTCAAAATTTTATACACTACAGGAGAGACCTTATCTATAATTCGAAATGGCCCCTGCCAGGCCGCTAGAAATTTAGAATTTTTCTGTTTACTTTTTCCAAAATGAAACTTGTACACCTGATCCCCTACACTGTATTCCTTTACTGATGTCTTTTTATCATAATATGACTTTGCACTGTCAGCAGCTCTTTCCAGATTTCTCTGCACAAAAGCAAATGCATGTTGCAAATGCCTCCTCAGTTCATCAATATATTCATGAACTGTGGATGCACTCACTAGAGTTTGCTCATGTGTTCTGTATAGTAGGTGTTGTGGTAACACCATTTTCCTACCTGTCAAGACCTCATGGGGGCTAACACCTGTTGCTTTGGCAGGAGTCGACCTGATTGCCATCAGAACCAACGGTAAACGTAAATCCCAGCTGGAACCTGCTTCTGCCACAAATTTCTTTAAAATATCCACAACAGACCTATTGCTTCTTTCAACTGTACCTGAAGACGCCGCCCGATATGCGATATGTAGTTTCCTTTTCACACCTAGTATTTGCCATACTTTACTCATTAGAGTACTTGTGAAATGACTTCCTCTGTCTGACTCAATTCTTTGTGGCAACCCAAACCTTGAGAACACATGGTTCACCAGCAATGTGGCTGCTGTTTGCGCACTACAATCTGGTGCAGGAATGCATTCAATCCACTTTGACATCAAACATACCACACTCAAAATATAACGGTGTCCCCTGCTCGACCTTTTTAAAGGACCTACATAGTCTATTTGCAAATCTGACCATGGGAGAGTTAGGCCTCTTTTCATCAATGGCGCTCTATGCATTGGTGAGGCAGGTTTAAATTGGGCGCATACTAGACATCCTCTAGTATATAATTCCACATCTTGGGACATATGTGGCCAGTAAGCATAATCTTTTAGTATTTCTAATGTCTTTTGTGAACCTCTATGGCCTGCAGTTATGGCATCATGTGCATGGTGTAGCATTAGTCCTCTGAATGAAAGGGGTACTACCCACTGTATTTGCCCTGTTATGGACTCTCTAATCATGAGCCCATCCTGTAATCTAATTCGTGTTTTGTTCTTTAATAACACCCTCAACTCTTCTTTTCCCATACAATCTTTTTCTGTTACAGGATTTTGTTCAGGATCTATCAAATGATTATAATGGATTCCCAAAATTTGATCATTCTTTTGTGCCTCAATCAAATCTTGGTCTGGCGTGTCATGACTCCACTGCACCACCGGTTGATCTACCTCCTTTGGTGCCTTAGAACGTGTGACTGCATCAATTTGTATTTCACCCATTAAATAATCAATAGGTAGCAATTCTCCCATCACAGCCCCAATCTTAGCCAGATGGTCTGCCTTATCATTTCCCTCCTTATCCTCTCCTGGTGTTTTTAAATGCCCACAAATTTTTCTCCAGTATATTGTTAAATTATTTTCTGACACCAATTTGTCTATGGCTTGTATCATTTTTCCATGTTTAAGTGGCTTTCTGTTGTATGTAACCATGCCTCTTGCTTTCCAACCAGGCAAATACTCCACAAAGCTATTCCGTGCATAGTCAGAATCAGTCACCAGGACAATTTCACTGAACTTTTTTTTCTACTGCAGTAGCAATTGCTTTATAGATGGCTGCCAATTCCGCCACCTGACTGCTCCTATCTCCAATCCTCATCCCTATACTAGGAACGCCTTCACATTTCAACCAGACATTTCCTATTCCTTCCACTAACTGTTTATTACTGTCATTTTCAATGTGAAAAGCACAACCATCCACATATACAGTTGGCAAATCCTTGCATGTTTTTTCATCAAAAGCTTTGTGTGGTGATTGTTCAAATTCCTGTAAACTAGTTTCCACTTCCATTTCATTTGGTATTTGTTCAGCTGCACAGTCATGTAAGTCAGCTAACCCTTGAGCAATTGGGCTCTTTTTATTTTGTCCATATCTCACTTCTACTGGAAAACCTTGTAATGCCAGCGTCCATGAAGTGATTCTGGATTGCGCTAGATTGCCTGATCTAATTCTTTTACTCTCTAAAAATTGCAAAGGTTGATGATTTGTTTCAATGATCACCTTTTCTCCCTGAACAATGGGGCGGAAATGTTGTAGCGCCCACACAGTGGTTAATAGGGCCTTTTCACATTCATTACATTTCATTTCAACTTGGGAAAATGCCTTACTTGCATATGCAATGGTTTTGTGATTCAAATCGTGTTTTTGTGATAACACTGCTGACATACAATGTTCAGAAAAACCTATTTCTATAAAGAAATCCCTGTCCTTTATGGGGAATGCTAAACATGGTGCCTTTACAAGACATTCCTTCAATCTAGCCACTGCATCAGACTGCTCTCTTTCCCATCTCCAGGGAGTATTTAGTTTAAGCAGTTTAGTCAATGGTTGAGTGATTTCTGCATAATTCTCAATGAACTTTCTGTTATAGCCTGTCATCCCTAATAAACTTTTTACTCCTTTCACATTTTTAGGATCTTTTAATCTTTGTATGGCCTCTATTTTCTTCCTTTGTGGATTTAGCCCATGTTCAGTCACTTCATGCCCTAGAAAGTTCACTTTTTTCTGGCACCATTGTGCTTTTTGCAAAGATACTTTGGCGCCTGCTTTCTGCAATTGGCCAAGTATATGTCTTATTTCATCAAAATGGCTTTTTAGGCTTTCATTTTTTATCAGGACATCATCCACATAAACTATTGTTCCTCTTTCCGCTGAATCCGGCATGGCCTTTCTCAAAAATATGCCAAATTCACTCCCACTATTGATGTACCCGAACGGAGCTCTAAGCCAGGCATATTGGGTCCTGTCAAATGTAAAGGAAAATAAGTGTTGTATCTCCTCTGCCAATGGCACAGACCAATATCCAGATGTGAGATCTAACGTGGTAAATACATTTGAACCATGTATCTGAGCTAGGCCCTGATCAATGAATGGTAGTGGCCATCTAGATACTGGTACTCTTTTATTTAACTCTCTTAAGTCTGCACACAGCCGCCATTGACCATTTGGCTTTAACACACCTAAAATAGGCGTATTGGATGTGCTATGAATGGGCCTGATTATTCCCCGTGATTCCAAATTTTTAATAATCTCTGCCAATGATTCTAAACATGCCAGCGGTAGTCTATACTGGCGTACAAACACTGGATTTCTACTACAACCTTCTGGTAGTGTGGCCACATGTAAATCAGTTAAACCACAATCATAAGCATCTTTTGCAAATACATCCTTAAACTCCATAAATATTTCCCTCAGATTGCGTCGATCCTCATCGCTGCCACATGCATCCGCTAAGGAGATCTGCTCTTCTACCATTCTGGAAAATTCTGGAAACTCTTCTGGTAAAGGAATCTCAGCGCTTTCCTCTAACTGTGTGGCTGTGTCTTTTTGTAGAGCTGCCACTTTTAAATATTTTGGCATATCAGCTTCCACTTCAATGGGCTGATTTCCTGTTTCATTTTCATTTAAATTAAATATTATGCAATCCTCTTGATGGCAGCACACTGTCTCATTTGAATCATAAGGATACACAGAATGAATTTTAAATATTCCTTTGGGCTGAGAGTCCAGGTGTTCTGGCAACTCGCCCTTGGCATCTACATATTTTTCAGGAATATTCCCAATCACCATGTTATTTAAATCTGCCGTATAATGTGATTTTTGTATGGCCATTCCTAATGGGGAGTTTTCCTCTAAATGAATATCCTGATAACCTTTATTTTTTACCATGATTTTTACAGATCCCTCACCAATGTCTACCAATGGAATGTATTCATAATCCAGGCCTTGCTGTTTTATGGATTCATTCAGGCATACAAATGCATCAGAGCCTTTCATCTGCTGCCCATTTTTGCATTTCAGTGTTATTGCAAACTGTTTTGTAAATGCAGGAATAATAGTATCTTTCCTTATTTGTAATTCGATGGCATAAGGAACCAGTTGTGCACAATGATAAGCCCTTCTTTTGTCTTCAAATTCAGGTGCCAGCCCACCTAGGCGTGACCATATTTTTTGATTAAGGAAATCTAACACCATACACATTCTGTGCATGATGTCATTGCCCATGTAAAATTCATTTTGTGCTCCATTCACTATCCATACATTATGGTAAATTGTTTTCTGCCCAATGCTAATTTTAAGCATGCATCTGCCTTCAATTCGGTTTTCAAAGTCTGGATTGTCCAACCCAGAAACATATTGGTTTTTAATCCTAAATTTCGGGATTTCTTCCCTCTCCATAATTTTTTGCAACAATTTCTCATTAATGAAACTCCTTTCATGTCCAAGCGCTAAAGTGGCTTTTATTGTTTTAAGATAATCATTTATACCAACATGAACCCATGGTTGCTCATCTTCCATGTGTATTTCTGCCAGAGTGGTAATGTGTTTTTCTGAATCTGTTTTAGTAACAATATTCTGTTTGCATGTTTTCTCTTTTAAATAGAAACGTAATGTGTGCTCATCTATGGCAGTCTGCCAATCTTTCCTTGGGTCCAAGTATATTTGTACAGGTAGTTTTTCATTGTCGCTCTGATCTTTGTCTTGACACATTAATATAACAGTGACACTAGGTATGCAGCTATTCTGGAGATATACCTCCACAGCATCATTTGTTTTGGCAACGGTGTGACATTCTTTTATATTGCTGTTTTGTGATTTTAGTTTCTTAGGCCTCAATGGTTTTTTGGTTAAGGACCACAGCACTCCATTCACCCCATCTATGAGAGGAGACAATCTTTTCAGGCAATCTGTCCCCATCAGAAATGGAATTTCACAAATAGATGTGATCAATACCTCTTGTTTCATTCTGTGCTTTCCTATTTTTATGTCAACCTCAGTTACACCTATGATGGGCACCTCCTCCCCATTAAAGTTATGCACTGGGCCTTGATTTTCCTTCACTGTGATCTGACTCTGTGGAGGCCTCCCTTCATTGATACTCTTTACCAGCTCCTTGGACATAATTGTGGCCTGTGCGCCAGTGTCAATCATAGCGAAGGTGTGGCATTTTTCTTCTACAGTGATGGGTGCATAATATCTGTCCTCAACTTCCTCTAATACACATAAGAAATGTGAATTCTTACTGATTTCAGGGCTCACCTTTCTCAGGTCTTTTTCACTTTTGGCTAAGCACATTGGTAAATGAAAAGACATTTTTCCCTCCTTTTTACCCATTTCTGTGCGAGATATTTTATTCATTTCTCCATGTTCAGAGGTTTTTTGGAGTGTGGCCACTGTTCGCCCATCCATCTGGGTAACATCAGAGACCACATTACAACCTTCCAACTGAACATGTGTAACAACATCATTCAGCAATTTGTCATTTTTTAATTCTGTGCATTTGTGATCATTTAGTGTAATACCAGCCCTTTCAGCCTCTTCAAAAATATGTGGCTCAAAGAATTCTTCAGGTGATTGACTTGTACCCTCCTTGTGAGTATTTCCTTTTTCTGTCTGTGTTTGGTCATTGTTTTGCTTGCCCAGGGAAGGAGCTATGGCATCCCCACTTACTCCCTGTTCACTGGTATTCCCCATGCATGAGTCATTTTTCTTAAATCTGTTCCTTAGTTCTTTTGGAATTCCTAATGTTTCTTTTTCATTTGTGCAAATCTTTACTGTTTTATTTAGCTCTAAGTTAAACCGTACCTCTTTTTTAGAAGTATTTGCACTTTCTATCACAATTTCATTTACTGGTACTTTCATTTTTAATCCATTAGGCATCTCAGAGTCGTTATGCAAAATTATATCAGAGCAATCTGTCATTTTGGCACTCCAGTTATCATGAGTACTTAGTCACTTTTCGGAAGCCCCCCGGTCATTGCTATGGCCATCAGCCCCCTCTTTGGAAGGTTGTTTTTGCGCTGTATAGAGCTTTCCTATTTGCTCAGCTAACATTTTCACTTGGGCCTCAAGGCACTGGAACATTTCCATCTCTCTAGGATCCTCTTTCTGTGGCCTAGGTCGATATTGGTTGTTTTCCCCCTGATTGGATCTATTCTGATACCTCTCAGGTGATTGATACCGGTTGGGATGGTTTCTGAACTCTTGATTCATTTGTGGAGGGGAGCGGGTTGCACCCATCCTTTGATTATAGTCCCCTGGTGGGGAATCATTGTACTGGTGTGGACTGTAGTTCACGTTTTGCCTCATGTCCTGTCTCTCAGATTGTGGGTACTGGCCCCTGTGTTGATTTCCATTATCAGTAAATCGATCCACATATCGGGGCCTATCCTGATTACCATATATCATGGTGTTGGGATCAAACCTACTCTGTGTCCCCAATGACTGGTAGGGACCATCATTTCTTTGATCTTGATTTTGTCTCTGGTTATTGTTCATACCTGCCATATCAGGCCGATATCCTACCCGGGGTCTGTCCCCTTGATACCTAGGGCTGATGTAGCTCTCTCTATTACTAGGATCATGTGATTGGAACATTGGTACAGGAAATGGCGATCTTTGTTGATTACCCCTTTGTTCAGGTGTCACATTATTTTTACCTTGACTTTGAGCAGACTCAAGGGACATTTTGGCTGACCTGATTTCCATTACTGTGGCTGAGGGTTCTTTAGATTTAGGCCTAGTATCTTTCATTTTATCACTTTCTCTACCCTGACAATAGAGTACCTCATATAGCTTTGTGCTTTGATGTACAATCCATTCAAGGGACTTGTCACGGTCAAATTCACGGACCAATTGGGATATGATGTCTTTCTGTAGCCCATAGAAGTATGCGGTTTTAAACTCATTGGAATTTGAGTCAAAAGATACATCAAAGCGAGAGAATGCTCTTTTTAAGTCTTGTAAAAATTGGCGAGGGGATGTATTAGGTCCAGCAGTAATTGTGTACGCGACTTTCTTTGCCTCCTGCAATGACTGAAAAGGAGAAAAATGACGCCTAATTTATTTTTCAAACTCCAGCCATGTCATATTCTGCTGTTCATTTAATCCCCTTATGATGCTGGCCGTCGGGGCATCTAAAGTTAAATGAAAATATTGTCTGTACTGTTCCCTAGGTATCTGGAGTGCTTTAAAAATGTCATGCACCGCTTCTAAGTGATCCTCAATGCAGCATTCTCCTCCCTTTTTAAATGGTTTGATCAGGGCTTTAATGGATTTCATTATTTTTATGGGGCTACTTGTTGCAATGCATGGAATTGCACTATTTTGTGATTCAATCCTGTTTTCAGGTGTATGAGATTGGTGGCTGCCCCCAATGGGAGTATCACATCCCCCAAGGGCGCTGCAACCAAGTTCAGTCACCGGCCCAGTCACTGGGGCACTAGCTCTTTGGGCAGAGCTAGAATTCACCTCCACTCCATTGAATGTGGTACCCTGCCGCCTCTCCTGGGACCTGGGAATGCACATTTGCTGTTCTAAGTCCTTACACTTTTTAAGGAGTCTGTTGGCTTCATCTTGCAAATAATTATTTTCATCATTCATTTTATTAATCACCTCCTGCATATCGCACATTTGCATTTGGCATTCATTGAACTCTTTATTTCTCTTGTCTCTTTCTTGAATCATTTTAATCATTTCTTGTTCTGCACTCTGGAGATCACCTTCTTTTTCGCAATGTTCTTTTTGTAAAATCTGCATTTCTGAAACAACCTCATCTTTATCCTGCCTAATGTGATCTACTAAGGCTTTTAAGTGTGCCAATTCTTGCTCACTATCTTCAAATTGTTTCTTGCTTTTGGATAACTGAGTATCAAAGTCTCTGCATTTTAATTGCATGTCTTTTTGGCATACATCCAATTCTGCTCTCAACATTTCCTGATTTTTACTTGCCCCCTCTAATTCAGTCTTTAACCTGTTAATTAGCTGAGTATCATTCTCTTGCATTCGCAGGGACTTGTTTAAAATGAACCATATTTTGCCGCATAGCCGTATTAAACAGTCTTTCTCTGCACTTTTATCGGCTGCATTTAATAATCTTGTAAGGCAGACCTGAATTATGCTGCCTTCTGCAAAAATATTGTCTAGTTTTTCTTTCTGCACCTCACCCTGAATGCGGTTACTCCATTCTAACGTGCTATTCGAAGACCAATTCCCATGTGCAAATAACTTTGCCTCTAAGTATTGCACTAGATCTGAGAATGTGGTTTCCCTTTGTGACATTCTGAAATTCGTTTTTAGTGGCACACTGCTATTATAAAATGGGTTCCCTTTAATGTGCAAATGGCAGTGTGAGACACGCTTGCCACGCCCAGTAGGTACTCTATGATCACTTTCCCGGCCTGCAACGCACCATAAATATGTAGGGTATTTTGGGGCCTGACAGTATTTTATTACCGCCGAAAAATAACTTAGCAATAATCACTCTTTGTATTCAGATTTGGCCATGTGCAACAATAATACAATGGACATGCATTATTTCAGCACCCAGACCTGCATATTTGGTATACGTGGTTGGTGGTATTTTGGTGAGCATAATTCCCTTGTTTTATTTGTGGCCCCAATGTCCAGAATCCCTTATCTTTGCTTAGATTTTTCGTGTGATCACTAGAGAGACCTCAGACCTGCATTCTAGGAATACCACATTTTCCAGTGATAGTGTTGGTGTGCCACCATGGGCGAACTCACTGACTTATTTACGACAGAGAGCTATATGTGGTAGTCTTGTGGTAATTTCCACTACCTTATATACGGTAGGGAGCTATGTTCAGAGAGTCTCTCTTCCCGTTGGCTCATGTACCTCCAACAAGCTATGCTACAGTCACTCACAATTATTCATACTGATTCTGACATGCACACATCTGTCTTAAAATGACCATTGCACTGTTTAAAAATCTCCCCACATCATCAGCATTGTAATGGTAAACAATAAACATCACCCGTCTGTTTTCAAATATTTTTCTGTATTATAAAAGTTGTATTTAAACACGATCTCATTCTTTACAGAAATAAAATGGTACAGTCAAAGCATTGTCTGTGACACACTGCAAAGAGAGTGGCGGAGAACAGAACTCAAATTGCAACATTAGCACTTGATTAAGACACGCACAGGAATCCTACACTGACTGCATATTACCGTACACACTCAGCTCCCACACTTCTCATTACCTTATCTTTTTAGTTGTTCTCTTTGGCTGTTCTCTTTGTGAATGTGGCTCCCTTGGATTAACTCCAGCAATAAGGAACGCTTGCCTTCTCAAACCGGGGTCATTGCCTGGAATTCTCAGCTTTTTCAGATAGGAACGCCTCAGCCAGTGGAAAGGTTTTTCTTTCAGCTCTCCCCAATCTCGACTGCCAAATCTTGACTGTAGCAGGACGCAGGGATCTGCATTCAGTCAGGAGTCCCACAGCCAGGTCTTCTCCCCAGCAGTGCAGAAAAATGTCTCCTCTCTTTTTCCCCGTTACTGCCCACTAAAACCTTCCTCTCAGCCCTCTGTATGACGTGTCCCAATGAAATCCATCATCTCTCATCCTCCTACTCTTCAACAATAGCTTTGCTTATACATTTGCAATTGTTGCAAATCTGACTTCCTTCTTCCTGCAGTTACTGTGCACAAAAACACGGAGAATCAGGCAGAGAAGAGAAGAAAAAAAATCTGCACACACATTTAAATGGTTTTCAGAGTATGCCTAATTCTGCTGTGGAGAACACATTTTATTAGTGGGTTATGTTAAATAAGGTTTTATTAGTCAGGTTAATGGTTAATAGGTTAGCTGTTAATTTTCAAATGTGTCTCTCGCACCATAGGCATTTCAGGTGAAAAATAGTGTGCATTTTTAAATGAGCATGTGTGCTTTTAACTGTAAAAATAGATTTGCATCTTATATGTTAAAATCGTTTTTGACTGAATAGCCTGTCTTTCCTTGTTAATCTGGTAACCCATATAGCAATGCACCGCACCCTTGTGGTGGTGCTGCGAAAAAAATTTGCTACCTGTGCAGTAGTGCTGTACTCTGTGCTGTTTGCTACCTGTGTAGTAGTGCTGTACTCTGTGCTGTTTGCTACCTGTGCAGTAGTGCTGTACTCTGTACTGTTTGCTAAATATTCTTACACCTCCAAGACATCCAAACCAACAGGAAAATACCGACAGTTCAGACGTAACTAGTGGAGAGTGTGACAATCCAAGTACCAGCGCCAGTGAAACTCGGACACCACCCAGTGAAACTCCTGCAACACCAACAATACCTACTATTGATCCACCTCCTTTTTTAGAAGGAGGCGAAAGACCCGTAGAGGGCAAAAGAAAACAAAGACAGAAAAACAAATAAAGGAGTCAATTATTTTCAATATTTCATCTAAACTACTCACCAAAGCACAAGAAGATACTCTCAATTTGGGAATCTCTTTTATTCCCACAACCTACACAACACTTTTTGAAGAAGAAGTTAACCTGTTTAAACTAATCCGCAAAATGGAACTTAAAGTTTTCTTCGACACCATACCTGAATCACCAATCCAACGTAAACAACATGAGTTCCTTGAAATGAAGAACAAAAGCACATTTCACCCACAACTCAACGATGTAGCAATCAATTTATTCAAACATAAAACTACCAAAGATCTTCAACGCCTTAAATATGGCCCTAGCTGTAAAAACAACATAAGAAAACATCAACTTAAACTAATAATAGAACTTGCAGAGGACAACACTATTACTCTTAAACCAGCGGACAAAGGCGGAGCATTCGTCATGATGGATACCACAACGTACAACGAAGGATGCATGAAATTATTGAGAGATGAAGAAACGTACATGCTGTTGGATAATGACCCTACCACAGCAATCAAAGAGGTGATCAAGAAGACCATTGATAAAGCTATCGACCATGATTGGATTACAGACCATACGGGTGAATTTCTACTTAAAACATTCCCAGTTATTCCTGTACTATATGCATTACCTAAGATACATAAAAATATGCAAGATCCACCATTCAGACCGATAGTAGCGGGCACTGAAAGTATATTCCACCCATTGGCCATATACTTGGATAGGACACTTCAGCCCCTGGTACAGAAGACGGAAACTTACTTAAAAGATACTTCACATTTTCTGAACTTGTTGGATGAATTACAATTTAATGAATCCCCGGTTCTTCTATTTACATTAGACCTCATCAGCCTTTACACGTCTGTACCACATGCGGAAGGGATATCCTCATTAGAATGGTTCTTGTTACAACATGAGGACGTTTTGATACACAAAGAATTTGCGATTGAGATTCTCAATATTATTCTTTACAATAATTATTTTTGTTTCAACAATAAATTCTACCTCCAAATTTCAGGCACATCAACGGGCTCTTCGGTGGCACCTGCATATGCAAATATTTGTAAGTATCATTTTGAGAGGAGATTCATTCTTAACAAAGAACCTTGGAACAAAAACTTGATTTCCTGGAAACAATTTATTGATGATATCTTTGGTATTTGGAATGGAACACAGGATGAATTACAACAATTTTTGGTTTTGCTTACCTCAATGGATGCCATAGAAAGATTCAGTTCACATTGGAAATAGGTAACCCACAAATACATTTTCTGGATGTGGACATCGCCAGATCAGACAACACATTCACCACAAAAATATATAGAAAACCCACAGATGGTAACAGCACCTTGCATTTCGCAAGCTTTCATCCATCTCATTTGAAACAGAACTTACCTTACAGTAAAAGCCTAAGAGCCAAAAGAATCACTTCAGACGCAACTCAATTGACACATGAATTTGAAAAAATGCGTACAAGGTTCCAGACAAGAGGATTCCCGGATTCTACCATCAATAAAGCCATCGAACGTACCATAACCTTGGAGAGAAAAGAGCTATTGAGAGAAAAACCAAAAAAAGGAAAACACGAGATTGATACACACACTCAAATTTTCAAGTCAGAGTTTCCGGATTAAAAAGATCATTCTAAAGAATTGGGACATCATCAAGTCTGATAGCAATCTGAATAAATTATTTCCAGAACCTCCAATGTTGGCCTTTAAAAGGGGCAAAAATTTCAGAGACTCACTCATCAGAGCTGAAAAACAAAAGAGCCAACAGCAAACGTTCTTGGCAAAACCAAAACATGGCACCTTCGCTTGTCTCAATTGCCAACACTGCTCAAATATTCTAAAAGGAGACCACATTCGACATCCGAACAGTGGCAAGAAAATCCCTTTAAAAGACTTTGCAACTTGTGTCAGCAAAAATCTGATTTACGCCTTGAAATGTCCCTGCGGCAAATACTATGTAGGTAAGACCATAAGAAAAATAAAGGAAAGGCTCACAGAACATAAATCGAATATAAGAACAAGCAATCAGAAGTCACCATTGTTTAGGCATTTTAAGGAGAACCGACATAACATCTCACAGATCCGATGGGTGGTCTTAGAAATCATGAAAAACTTGCCAAGAGGAGGAGATAATGCAAAGAGACTTGCACAAAGAGAACTATTCTGGATCCACAGACTTGACGCCCTAGCTCCCTTAGGTTTAAAAGAAGACTTTTACATGGGTCCTTTTCTAAAGACATTATCAACCTCCTAAAATGTCACTTGCAAACCATACTATGACTCTCAGGTCCAAGACTTTTGACTCCGGTTCTTTAGAATCTCCTGATATAATACTTACACTCTCAGGTCCAGGATTTTTGTCCTGTGACATTTAGAGTCTCCAAGTACAATTCTAATAACCCTAACAATTCTGTTGATGTTTTTTTTCCTTGTGCAATTTATTGACATAATATGTTTCAAAGATTGTGAGCTTTGGTAAAAGACAGTTCCACTGTTACTAATGGCGTTTTTCCACTACAATGTCAGTATACATTTTCCAAAACCTCACAAAATCGAATAGTTCAGACTTTGTTGTGACTTCGACATCACAGTCTATCCTTGGCATTCAAGATATGCATATTCAGACTAGGACATTGACTGACATACTGCAGACTACATTACTTTGTTTTCTTCTCTCACCACTTTAAATGCTTTTTTTCATTTTTTTAATTGACCCTTTTTTTATATGCATTTACTCATCACACATCATTCAGATGTTTTCTATTAATTAAGTCTTCTGTTAGTTTCCTCTCTACATACATCAGGTTGTATGTACTTTGAATCCTTTTTTGTCCTTATCTGTTTTAATCCTTTTCATCATTTTAGATCGCGTTTACCTTAAACGCACACACGCGTGATGACTTCACTGTGCACTTAAGATCGTATTAACCTTTACCACGCATGCGCGTGATAACGTCACGGTGTTTACACCGTGACATCACACGCTCTTATGACGCGGTACGTCGATTTGTGCTGAGTATTTAAGGACCGCTGCAAATCACTCTCTTTGCAGCGGATCCTACAAGGACACAGCACCTGCCTGAAGACCGTGTTCTTCTGTTCTTCTCTTCTTGATGTCAGCATTTCGCACAACGTGAGTATGCTTTTTGACCCTTAATGGTCATTAGGTTTTTTTCCCCTACACGGGTCATTGAATCTCCATCTACTTCTTCTGACTTGTTCTCCAGATCAGGGGCTCCCAGGCACATTTAAAATCCATTCTAACCTTACTTAACAAAATGGCGGATCATCCGATCAGATTGGATCCGTATTCAGCATCTACTCGCCAGCCATGTTGATATCATTACTGGTAAGACATAGCTTCTTCTTTTCAATTTCCTTTCTATGTTCTTTACATACAAGGTCGCATCACTCATTGATGCCAATAGATAGATGATCGACTTCTCTCTATTTTTCGCTCTGACGATTGAAGCATCTTAAACCACAGGCAAAGACTCTTGACAGTAATCACTTCATGGTACTTTTTTTTACATGATTGGACATTGCTGTGCAGATAGGACATAGTGTGTTTGGACTACTGGTATGGAATTAAGGAATGAGCACATATTGTTTTCATGATTATTGAATGAACACAAAATATGGATTTCTCTTTTCTTTGAAAAAATGAAAATTAAGTACAAATAACTTGATTACTGTTTGGAAAATGAATACCTTTCTTTTTTCGCTGGATATTGATCCAAAAATAATTAGGTGTTCTGATATGACTAGAATTGACTAGATCTGTAAATTGTATATAAGATCCTTTTGAAATAACTTGTTCTAATGTGGATTTATTTGAATGTTATGTTTTTCAGAGATTGTTTGAAAAGTTTGAAAATATGTGAAAAATATGAAAATTGCCCCTGAAGAAGTGAACAAATTCACGAAACGCGTTGGGCTTCCAAAGAAACTATTGGATTAGCACTAAATGTACTTTTGTCTCTGTGCATATTTGCATATATACAATTGAACAAAATATTGTTGATTACTTTACTGTTAAAATTGAATGAATATACTACCTCAAATTCCTATTGAATAGAATAGATCAATAATAGGACTCATTGATGAGCCACTTACAGAGTGCGGAGGACGCGAGTTCCCAGTTTTGGGAACTTGATATTTGTTTTATGTCTTTGCAACCCATATGCCAGGGCTGTCCTCTTTCTCCTCCGCACCTTAAATTCTATTATTCTCTTATGTAAAAATCCATTTACTATACATATAAAAATCAGGTGTGTCGAATGATCTACTCATATTGTTTGAATGATTTACAATACCACATTTACAGATGGGAAGCAGCCTCACGAAAGATGCCTGTAAAACAGCATAAAGATGAAGGCCAGACAAAGGGCCGATTCATGGAAATGTGCTTAGAAATGCTGCAAGGGCCGCACGCTGAGAAGGACACTGCATGAACCTGAACGCAGATAAACAAATGCATGCACCACTTAATCATGGAATTGTTTGCGGGAAAGTAACTGTATTTCGCAAGTCGCTGCGCGAACGCCCGTGACACGCCCACACACAAGGCATAAACAGCCAGACCAGCCACCTTTTTTGCGCTCCCCCGGGTTCGAATACACACACCCTTCAAACAGTTTGTTGTGTCCCCGCAAGCAGGTCTGCATTTTGGGGACCCTGCACAGTCACCCGTAACTGTTCCCGGAACCTCAAAAACCTGCATATGAAAAATTGTAACTCGGTCTAAACTCGGAAAATCTGTGTGCAAACGTAAACCATTCCTACACCCTGCTACGCTCCTTACACTCACCATTAAGTAAGTTCAGAACCCTGGTTGCATACACGTCCCCCGAAATCTGACATGCAACCCACCTCCGCTCTGCGAATCCTACGCACAACTGTACTTACGACTGCCTTCGTATGGCGGATCGCATGAGGAACTTGCGTAGCTATTTCCCAGCCGAGAGGTGATCGATCAAATCCATGAATATGGCTCATACCATGAAATTCGTGGGTGTGGAAGGGAATGCCTGCAGGTCATCCCTCGGGACCAGAGTCGGACTGGGACAAGAAATAGGCCCGGTCACCCAAAAAAAAGTGGTCCACCCCTTGCCTCACGACCCTTGGCCTATTTGACCCCACCCAAAAGTGATATCCCAGGGAGCGTTGAAACACGACCTTTCACCCCTTGACAAAACCTGAAGTGGCATCAAATAGCATTGTTCCTAAGTACACTAAATGACTGTGAATCCAAGCAGATGTCCAAGGCCAAATGATAATATGTTATTGTATAGCACTTACGCTTAAGCTGTTTATATAGAACAAATATGCATATACTATCACCCAACCTGTGTTGGAACTCTTTTATCGACCTAAGAAGAATAAAAGGCTTTTTGGAGAAAAAAAAACAAACAAAAAAATCGAAAAAAGAAAATGTTTTTTTTCTCCATTTATTTTTCTTCCAAACCGGCCCAGGCATGGCCAGAAACCAGCCCCCAACCCCACAGGAATGAGGGGCCAATCCGACCCTGCTCGGAACACCCACTTTTTTGCAAGTTATTTCCCATTTCTGGTGTTCCATCCCCTTCCCAGCCCTCTGGCCACGTCATGCCCAAGGTGTGTGTGGAGTCTTGCGCAAGGCCATCAACGGCTCACAGAGATGTGCCAAGCCAACATGAACTCCGCCAAGTCCGAGAAAAGAATTGCACATTCGATTCCATGAATCGCCGAACAGGGATTTGTCTGCAGAATGGCGCGCAAGTACCCTATTTTCCATGCAAACAATTCCATCAATCTGGCCCATAATGTGCATAAGAAAACAAGTGACTTACATAGGTAACATTAACCTAAAGGGGCATGTGCTTAAAACTAAAGAGGAGTACTAATTAAATATACAACATTACATTATTAAGCATCAGTGGAGACAACGGTGGTTTCAGGTAGGGAGGTTAGGGGAGAAAGCCATCAGAGTTTTCTGACCCATCTGGGGCCATGGTATCCTTTAGGGTACATCTAGATAACCCTGATACCTTAGATGCATATAACAATATCTGAAACAATAGGAAGCATTTCCGGAGTCTCTTTACAGTTATGCATTACATTTTCTCAATGAAACTAAAAGTAGTCTGCAAGATTCATGTTAAGCTCCTTAAAACGATTTCATTTGTCTGTAGCATATCCACTTTTTTCTCTGTCAGGTCCAAAATGAGCAGTAGCGACTTATTTTGGTCAAATTACTTCACTAATAGAGCGATTATTATGTCCCCAAACTGATCTTGAAAACTTTGCAACCTGTCTATTTTTTTGGAACTGTTTTCTCCAGTGCAGTATTCTAATGCTTCCATGCTTTCTTGGTGTTCAGATGGATTCCCAGATAAACTAATTAATTCGTCTTCTTGAGCCCACCAGCGCTCTGTTACCTACCTGAACGGCCCTCATTTGCAAGTGACATCTCGAAATAGCTGTAATATTTGATCTGGAAATATTAATCTCGAGATCATGCTCTCTCATTGAATGTAATTGAATATGCCAGAGGACAACATCAGGTGGCAATCGATACAGCTGTCAGAACATTCCTAGGATCTTGGTAATGTAGATTAGATGCTGCAAGTGCGGAATGCCCTTTGAAAAAGAACAAAGTGGGTGCACAGAAAAGAGCTTGGAGAATGCAGGGCTGGCAATAGCCCCTACACAACTGGGGTGTTTTCACTGAACAGTCAGCCACAGGTCACATTTGCGCATACTAAGCAACAATGTGTGCCTTTTAATAGGCCAAAAATGAAGCTGAGGATTTGGATGCACAAGTCAAGCCAAAGGGAGAAGCAGAGGGCACAATGACACATGTCATTTTATATACATTGTATCATCAAGTCAGAACCCCAATAAGAAAAATCCCTTGCTTCTACCTCAGCCTTACATACTTGATATGATAAGGTATTTATAATGCGTCTGTACACAAGTGTTTGTATGCATACTTTCCACCCAAGCATCTACACATATCACTGCACGCACACCTTATTTACTGCCATGCCTTTAGACACAGTAGGCAGAACCAGTCCATGATCTTGCAAATGGAGACAAGATGCTGGAAGGACAGGAAAGACGTTTGATATTACACTGGGCACAACACCTGTGCAAGATACGGTCAGGCATCAAACTACTCCCTGCATACTACAAAAGCATGAACAAGGGGCTGTGTTATTGATACCCCTAAACGCTCTTTGCCTCAAACAACCTGTTCCTGACCCCCATGTCTCCTAGAATTCTGTTTAGTGAAATGATGAGAGTACCCAGGCAGCCCTTTCTCTTTGCCTGGAATTCCCTGATTCGTATTGTCATGTGTATAACATATCTATTTGGGGAAAAGAGAGAGGAAGAAACAGGGAGACAAAGGGGGAGAGAGAGATACAGCCAGACAGATAGAGATAGAGAGATACAGAGGGCAACAGAGAGCGGTGAGGGGAACACAGAACAATTTCTCATTGGCTTTCACTCCTGACACTCTGCAATTGTATCTTATGGCATACTATGCCATACAATGTTTCTGAGCTCATATAATACTTACGTTACCATGTTAAGTTTGTGACTTTATTCTCTGACTCCTCTAACAATGCTCACCCTTAACTAACTCCCACATACCTTTGCACTCACACGCTAGCCGTCTTGGGCAACTCAACAATTGGCATTTTGCAGCACAGCCTACACCCTAATTGTCATGTCTTCCGTTTCTCCTCCCAGGTCCACATCTTACTCCCAGCCTCCCGCTTCTACACCACAAGCGCAGGGTAACACTCGAACATCCCGCAACCCACGTCAGTCTTCGTTCAGACTGCGACCATTCTTTTACTGGCACCTACCTTGGCGTTGCTATCCCAAACAACGTTGGTATACAGGAGCACGAAACAACGCAGGTCGCGTGCCGCGTTGTGTTAACATAAGGAGAAAAACAAAGCGCCTCGAGTCACATGCTTCTACATCGACGGCTGCTTCCTTCACTACGAGGGTCACCTGACTCGACTCCACGCTCCCGGAGCAGAATCACGTGATCCCTGTATGCTGTTAAAAGAACGAAGGAAACAATAACCAAACGCTTCACAGCTGCTTCATTCCTTGAGTGCTGCAAAGCGTTTAGTTGTCACGTTTGGAACTTTGGCTTATTCGACCACGGAAGTCTTTTTGGATTGAACTGCTTAACCCTGACACTTTACTTGGAACTTTGGCTTACTCGACCACGGAACTCTTTTTGGATTGAACTGCTTAACCCTGACACTTTGCTTGGAACTTTGGCTTACTCGACCACGGAACTCTTTTTGGTTTGAACTGCTTAACCCTGACACTTTGCTTGGAACTTTGGCTTATTCGACCACGGAACTCTTTTGGATTGAACTGCTTAACCCTGACACTTTGCTTGGAACTTTGGCTTACTCGACCACGGAACTCTTTTTGGATTGCATTTTCTTTTCCCGTTGTCAAGTTGAATGGAACACCCGGTGTCCTTGGAATTTCGATTGGACTTCGTACCTCTGCCTGTGATATTCCTGCCTGCCTCAGGTATCCTTCCTCCCCTATCCCTTCAAAGTGTCCTGCCCACCAGACTTGGGTAAGCTTACACACGTTGATTCGCCTTACTGCATTTTCATTTGTTTTCTGTTAACTGACCTAACCATTATTGCCTTACAGCGGTCAGGGGGTCCTTCCGGCGTTTCCGGCCTTCGGCACTCTCACCTGTGGCCTCAAAGATTGCACTGATAGTAGTTCCTAAATCTATCAGTGTGGTACTTGGGGACAGAGGTCCTATTAATCTGCACGACCATCAAGAACAATAGAACACTAATCAGCAATTCAGAGTCTCCCATGTGTATACCATGCAGACTGGGACATCTCATCTCACTTTACTTAACAAGCTGAGGTTTGTTTGCAGCAGTGCATGCTTTCTATGATCTGCCATGCATCACCGTCCATGCATTATGTAACCTTTCTCGCCTCCCACTATCCCATATTCACCCACAGCTCACTTCTCCTAATGCACCAAATGTCCAAACGAAAATACAATTGTCAGAGGTTGCACAATGTATAAGACCCGACAATACAACACAGCATATCCACCTAAGCCCCAGCAACTTAATGTAACACAGCATATCCACGTAAGTATCACTCTCTATTTTCCCAGGTTAATGGATGGAGTATTTGTTTATTTTCATTGTATTGTTTAAAGCACGGACCTAGCTCAAGAGTTCTGGAGCTTTGTACACAGTGTGGGTAGCCTGCATTTGGACTGCCTTCTTTTAACAGTGGTGCAGTACTGTGAGCTGGGTCTTTGTGTTGATATGTGCGTCCATGGAAATTAGTCCTTGGTCAGGTGTTTTTGAAAAAGCTGTTTCGAGAGATACACAAAATCAGAGCATTGTGGGGTCATTCCGAAACATTGGATTGAGTTCCAGAGGGTGGGTAGGATTTAAGATTGTCTATAGTTTCTAAATGTGTTCTTGCTTTATTTGCCACAAATGTTGTATGTCTACTGTCTTTAATAATATCCTCTTTCTATCTTTCCTGCATATGGGTAGCAACATTTCCTACGCTCCCTACTGGTGTAAAGATCGTAAGTGTATCCGAGTCGATGCATACATTGATGTACCCCCTCCAGAACATGATGATCAGAGTGTTTTCTTTTCTGGTGTTCAAGCTTAACCCTGGTGTCAATTTCACCAATAACCAAATACTGACTAAGTTCAACACAACCATCTAGTCTCCCACAAACTCGGCCTTGATGTTCAAATGCATGACTAAGCTTCCCATCAACTACTCCACCTGCACTTTGGCAGCGCCTGGAGACCATGCAAATGGCAGCAGTGTGCAGGATACATTCCTTTACCATATAACTTAACAGCATAACATAATGAAACGACAGCTCAAGTTATTTCCAAAGATGAACAAGCATACCTAATCAAGTGCTCCATAGCTACCTGCAGTGCATTAGTGCGTCAGAGGCGGCAGACTAGTTCTGAACGAACTTGCTCCAGCATCAAGATTGAAAACAGAATGCAGAGTTGCAGTGTTAGCATGGGTCTTCTGCTGGACACTTTTAGGACATGATTCTTGAAATATTTAGCACGTTGCAAAGTGACTTTTCACTAGTGCAAAGTGACTTTGAACTGCCAACGAGTCATTCCACTATCGAAACTGATTCTTTAGATTTGCACTGACCCTGCACCCGTGTGAGTGGAGGGATGGAAGCAATGCAAACACATTGGTGGTAATTCATACGAGGTAAGATCGAGTCATCATGCTTTTGGACGGTATTACCCAAATTGACCTTTTACAATTGACCTTTTGTCCTAATTGACCTAATAATAGTGGTCCTAATTGATCTTCTCCACAATTGACCTTTACCTTTATTTTATTTTTTATATATATTTGTGGGGCGTGTTTGGGGTAAGAAATATGTGATTGGGTTGGGGGTTGCTGGCGGTTTGTTTTAAGTGGGGCGATGTCCTAATTGACCTACATTTCACGATAAATTGTGCAGAAGGTAAATTCTCCCGCGATCAATTGTGAAAAGGTAAATTAGTATACATCCTTTTGGGGGACAGTACATCGAATCAGGCGCGGTTTCCTACGTAAACAGGACAAATAAAAATAAGCACCTTGCGTGCACGTTTGTGTATTTGGTGGAGTGAGGGGTCAGGGTGTTAATATGTCAGTTTGTTAAATCATGTCTACTGCTTTACCCCACAATCTCTCAGACTGAACTCCTCTAGTGCTAGCATTTGTACCAGTAACATTGCATTTGTCGTCTCTGGTAACTTGATGATTTATACTTACTAATGGGTGCATGTTGGAAGTTCTAGGTTTAAATGATTCTATTTGATAAACTCATATTTGACTTCATATTGCAGTAATGTATGCGTAAAAACAGAGCCTGATCTCACTGTCTTTCCTTACATTAGGCAATCAGGCGGCTTCCAGAATGCAATGAACAATGAGATACAATGAGGTACAAGCACATCTTTTCCACTTGCAGGCATTAATGTCCTACCTACCCCGTGCTGAGGAAAGTATATTAGATTCTTGGCTCTCTAAACACCCTCAAATATATCACCTTAATAATGCAAGGAGAAAGACGCGAACACTATCATTAGATTAATGAACGCACGGAAAGGCAATTTTATGGAAAAGGGCCAGGGTGTACTTGTAATTATTGTCTGCAGAAAAACAAATGTAAAATATCGCTGGCATTATTTGTCCCTAATCCTCTCAGATGTTGCTGAATTCGCATTGCCCAGCACAGCAGAATGAGAAGAATGCAGATGCCAGAAAACCACAACGGGTGGCAGCAATAGTGCATTAAGATAGGGTTCGGTAATGACCTGGAAAATGAAGAAGTTATGGTGCACACATCATCTTTTATGTTCCCATATGACCCCGCAGTTACATTTCTTTGCTAATTCTGTGCCTGTGTGTTTCTATGCTATAGGATATGCATTATGCATTGTACGGGCCATGCCCACTAACCTCTATAGGATAGGCATTATGCATTGTACGGGCC
This sequence comes from Ambystoma mexicanum, assembly GCF_040938575.1. NCBI lineage: Eukaryota > Metazoa > Chordata > Amphibia > Caudata > Ambystomatidae > Ambystoma > Ambystoma mexicanum. The sequence continues at coordinate 656,147,962 of NC_090932.1, read as the reverse complement.
ATGCCCACTAACCTCAAGCACATGGAGGGACATGTTTCAGACCTCAGTTTTTACACTCTTTCAAACCACATCACGTTATTCTTGATTATTTTGTAAGTTAATTTGCATCCTTCACAGCCTTTTCTAACATTGCTTGAATCTCTGATTGGACAAAGCCCCAAAGCCCTGATTTCTTTTCTAAATCAAGTAGTACATCATAACTCATGTCTCATTTTAATCTTTATTTAGCACAACATGGTGCAGATAATTAGTTCCCTCTAATAATTCATTTCTAATCAGGCAAGCACTTACATAATGAACCCAATTGTGAAGAACTCATCACTATCTGTGAGTTCATAATACAGAGCCAAGGTGCAATGCCTAATATGTCTATGTTCTAAAATTCATAATTATAGTCCAGCTAATGAAGAATGTAAAATGTTCTATATCTTGGCCTTAGCAGTGTGCGGTCTCACTTCATCTCTCAGCTAAAAACTCATCTTTGCTCCGTTATTTTCATGTTCTAGTTAACTTACCAACCTCATCCACACTTTCTGTTTTGCTCTGCATAATACTCTCACAGCTATGATGTTTGCTAGCCAATGGCAGAATCAGGATCTGAAATGAGCCTGGTGGAGGCAGCAGGGGCGGGAGTGGGGGTACATTCTAGCCCCTCACATTGGTCTGACACTGTTTTTAGCCATGGCCCGGGTTCCAAAGCCATTCAGGCAAAAAATGACAAATGTCTCAGTGTGATCAATTGACTTATATAGGTGTGAGAAGTTAATGCACCCCCTACGCAGCCCACACACTTCAACAAACCAACAGTGATCCCAAGCATAAAGTTAAAGCAGACACAGTTAAGATCTATACCTCCTTTGCCTTTCGCAGTAACTTGGGCCGCAGGAAGGCTATACTCGCTAGAGGGGTGTGAATGTGATTCAGTAGCAACTCAAACAGAAAAATGAATGTCCAATCAAGGTTCTATGAAATTGTATATACTTTAATTAAACACACCATCTGCAAGACAACTAAATAGACAAACATTGGCAATGTCAATAGGTTTGGGGTGTACTGTTCTTTGCACTTTGCATTTATAGGCAGCAGAGTGCAAGGAGGAGAGTGCAAAGATTTGAAGGAGGATGGGATAAGAGGCACGGTTGTGCTAGAGAATAAGAAGGAAGGAGAATAGAGCAATAGCCCAATATGAAATAACTGTAGCTGGGAAATAGAAAGCCAGGCACCTGACCTGCTTCTTACAAAGCTGCTGGTAGGAGCAAATATTGTTAATTAACTTCTCAAGTGCTGTACATAGCACATATTCACATGCAATTATCATCCCAACTTTAGCCGTTACTCATTTATCGACCTCAGAAAATTGAAAGGCCCAGTTGTCCTTGCCAGGATCTGAACATGAGACTTGCCGACCCTGCACACATAGCTGCAGCAGGCGGTGAACCCACTGAGTCATCTCATGTCTGTAACAAAACCTTGCAGTTCCCAAATCCCAGCACATAACCTGCGGGCACCAACCCGGGCCAGGGTTTTCACACGCATTGCCACAGCAAGTGCTCAACTCACTGAGCTAATTTACCGCTTTACTTTGCCTCGCAGCTGTGAAAACATGCTGCTGGCTTGGAGTGGTCCACAACGCTGCATTTGCGTGGGGTGGGTGCTACAGAAAAGTACACTTTGTGCATTGGAAATGAGCATGTATCCACCTTTCTTGAGGAACTCGTTAAAGCACATGGAATGGTGGAAACACATGGATAAAAAACAAAGCAAAGCAGATGGACCAAAACCAAGGCCCAGCTGGGGCTTCAGCCATTTCATCAGCAAGCGTTGGCAAGTTGCCCTGCCAACACCATAGGCTGCTCCCGAACTCCCCTTCTTCCCTTCTCTTTTATGTTATATGTTAGCAATGTTTGTCGATTTGTGGCTTATGCCAAAAAGGGCCAAAACCAAAAAACGCCTCTTATAGGGATTCAGCTTGCTTGCTACGATGGTCAGATCTGTGCAATATGGGGCCACTTTTGATACCCAATCCAGCCTTTATAGAAGCAATTTAACCTCCCACTTCCTTCTCACCCACCAGGTGTGTTGACATTTCTTACCTCCGTATGTGCCTAACAGAGATTCTGAGACAAAGCCTAGCAAAGGAGCAGATAGACCAATGGGTTCATCACTGTGAATAAACAAAGGCTGTAGACGGAGGAGGAGACTATCCCCCCTAAGAAGGCACATTTGGGCCTGTGGTGCATAGGAAATGGTGCCAGACAGCTGCTCATTTACAGGTGTGTATTGCTCAGCTATGCTCGGACAGAGAGAGAGCGCACTCTTGGGGAAAATAGGAATGGGGAGGAGGTGCTCAGATATCAAAGCCTTTTTCACCTTCCCTGAAAGTCCCCTGCTCACAGCTTTGGGGGTGATGCTCATGTTCCCAGGTTGACTCATCTTAGTGCAATTTAGCCACCTGGTTTACAAATGAGAGAGTTAACTGCTTTTAAAATTGAAGCTTCGCAACAATAGCCTCATTAGAATGTGTAAAGAAGTTAGATGCCCCTGCACACGTATGTTTGCCTCTCCCCCCCATAGTTTTCTGAAGTAAGCCCAGTCCCAAAATGTGAAGGGTTAACATCCACCTCCTGAAATGTTTTGCAGAACTAAAATGGTTTATGCTAAATCTCCATGGCATACCTTACCTGCTCTCAAAGCACTACTTTTATACTCAGTCCATGTCTCACGACATCCAAACCCACCCACCAGCAAGGTTGTGTCTCACTGGGCATACAAGACAATATGCCCATTCCGTTAGGGAGATGTTAGTCCAGCCCTGTTGTTAAGTTATCAATTATAAAGGCGCCCTGCATGTTAATCGGCCCCTGACTTATTGGAAAAGGGAGCCAATGCTGCCCTTTAACTCTTTGGCCAAAGTTATGGGGTCTTTGAGCTGTACAGTAAGTTTGAGGCCAATGAGATTGTGCTCTCAAATGTCTCCATGTAGTAGTATGACATCCAGTTCCACTGTTACTATTCGCATTCTGGAATTTACAGTTTTGTTTTTTCCCCTTTTTTAAATTTAGGACTATACATCTCAGAATTCAAGTACAACAACAAAACGGTTACCATACCAATGCATGGTAGTTGAAAACTTGTCACCTTTGCCTTATCAGCTAGATTAACATGTTTGCACATTTCAATGGGCTAAATATCTTGCTCACCCGGAAAAACCCTGTTTTTAAGAGTTAGGATGGCCATCATGTTCAGGCTATGCTGGCTTGCTAAGAAATTGGGTGTTCCCTGCACATTGGTAGAGATATCTTTGGCTGTATTTTGGTGGTAAACTTGATGAGGTATCTTATGGTATAGTGGTGATCCCTGAATATGATAATTATTCTTATACCAGGGTCACTAAAGGTAAGCCCATACTGGACTTAGTACACTGAAGAACATCATTTCATGTCCCTGCTGTATTTTATTTACAATACGACATTATGTCCTTTTGGAGGTATCTCAGAATATATTTACCATGCAAACAAAATACTGTCATTCATACAGAGCCCCTGAGAAGAACACAATTCACAGTCACCAACTTTGCCTTGTGTTTTACAACAAACAGCAATATGAAATCACAGACTGCAATTAATTGCAACTACCACTTGTTATTCAGTTATCTGTGTTACCAAAAAAGACCATAAAACATAAATGGTACTCTGAGGCTAATTTAACTTTCTCTTGGAAGCTTTATCAGAAGTTAGAAATATGCAAAATACAAAAACAAAGCAAATAAAGCACAGTGTTCTCTCATAGTACTTTACATTTATGACTCAAAAACGAAAATGACATTCAGAAAGACCACTCATCTGCAGCTGCTTCCCTGCGATAATTGTGTTTAGGATTTCTTGGTGAAAAATTCCCTCACAGTAAATAGCTTTTCTCATAACCAGCTACAAATCCTCTTTTTTTGATTTTCGCCCAGAGTTCTGTTAAAGCTGACCTTGAACTTATCACAAATATTGGTAATGTGTGAGCTTCTGTCTCATTTGAATCATGTTGCAGAAATGGAAACAAATATGAAAAATACTGTTGACGTTTAAAATGTAAACTCATCCGTCTAGGCTGTGACTGTTTAAAATGCACTCACTCAGAGCCCTTGAATGACACACAATTTCATGACAGCATTCTTCCAATTACACACCACTCAAACTGTACTAAACTCACCAGGAATACTGCTTGACTGTGTGCACCCCCAGACTGCAAGCAACCTCTAATCTATCTGGCCCTTATCTGCCTCACTCCCCTCTGAGCCTGAAAGGAGTCCATGAAGTCTTTCCCCTGCCTGCCTTTATGCTGCACACTTCCCCCAGGGATGGTGAGTGCTCCTGATCACCAGCCAGAGAGAGAGCCAGCCTCCTGCAAGCCTTTATAAACCCACTCCCTGAGACTGCCTATGGATATAGATTTTATTTACATGAAATGTAAAAGTGCCTGCCTTTCTCTGGGATGTCATTCTCCATCAGAACCACCTCTCTTTCAATCAACCACCCTCCAGAAATGTCCAGACCACGTGATTAGCCGTGCTGCTTGGAATGGCAGCAAAACGGATGTGAAGTGTTTCATTGCCTTGCGCTGCATTCCAGTTGTGCAAATTGAAGAAATGGCCTACTTTGAGCAGATCGCCTCACATCATGTATACTGTGGTAGATCTAATTCTGCCATGTTTATTTCCCTGCATTTCAAATTAACTTTGCACAGCACAAATGCCTGGACATTCAGTTATCAATCTGCACCAAAGTTTGTACACAACATTAATGGACTAATTTGCCCTGAATATTAGCAGAGTATATGTTAGGGGTTAGGAGATAGGGATTGGTAAATGTTCCTTTTTTATGGTTCATAACTGTAATGTGGAGCGAAATGCTAAAATGGTGTGCATTATGAAATCCAGATTCACCTTTTAGCTGACATGTGCTTATACATCCACCATGCATAATCCAAAATTGGATGGCCCTAAACAGTCTCTGCCTTAACGATGAGAAAACGGAGGTCCAAACTGTGGGCTCCCAAAAAGAATAAGCACCCTCCACACTAACAACTCTCACATCAACATTGACAGTACACAGATCCCAGTACTCAAACAAATTAAAACTCTTGGTGTATATATAGATGCCAACCTCACTATGCACAAACAAATAGTAGCCCTCTCCTCTTCCACAGCCTACACAGCAAAACTATTGCACTCAGACGCTAGTTTCTCACCCCCCCAAATGGTATCACTCTGGCCAGAGCCCTGATGTTAACGAAACTGGATTACTGTAACATCCTCTTCCTAGGAACCTCCAAAACCAACTTAAATAAAATCCAACTATTACAAAACAAAGCCCTTAGAGCGGCTCTAGGTATAAAGAAGTCAGAACATATATCTAGCATCAGGAGAGAAAACCACTGGCTGCCAATTGAAGCAAGAATCATCTTCAAAACACTCAGCACCGTCCATAAATGCATCACCAACAAAGCGCCTAGCTACCTCAATAACATCATCAAAAATAAAATCCCCTGTAGGACACTGAGATCTAATAAACTGGCCCTCTTGGAAGTTCCTCAATACAAATACAGTAGAGCAGGAGGAAGTAGTTTCAAAAACCTAGCCCCTTCGCACTGGAACGAACTACCCCTTAGTATCAAAAATGAGGACTCCCTACTAAGATTCAAAAAAGCACTGAAAATCTGGTTATTTAACAAATATTAACCTAACAGAATGCTATTGGCTTACCGCCCCCTTTGAATCTAAACAACTAACGTAACCCCATGGCCCTCATGTTCCACCAGGGGTCGCCTCTAGATCTGCAATTAGTGTTCAAACAAAATATGACCTGCTTTTGACCGATTGGAATTCAGTATAAGAAATGTGATCACATGATTTATGTGCATTTTAGTTTAAATATGTTCTGTGTGATGGTAACTGTAACACTGTATAGAAATGCTACTATTTATTGAATTTTCGCCGTGATACCTGCGGGTCTGGGCGAGAAACAAATGTAATAAATAAATAAATAAATAAATAAATGCATACATATATACTGGATTCAGCACAGTGTCCCACATCTGGGTCTCACACTACTGTGGTCAGTTTTGATCCTTGTTGAAATGTGGAGCCCTAGCTAAAATTCAGATCCTAGTTGAAATTCGGTGTCACCGTTAAAATGTGTAGTCCTCTCTCCTTACAATCCCTCCTTTGTTTCTGTTGGAACCTAACTAAAAAGTCACTGCAGTAACACACAATAATAACATCCATGTGTGATCCTGGGCACACACACAAAATAACCTCTACTGAAGAAATAAATAATAAATAAGACTATCTTGATTTCAAATGGTTAAATCAATCAAATAAAGCTGTAAAAATAAAACATGCAATTGGTAATGTTCACATATCTTCTGAATGTATATATATATTCAAGATTTGTTTTCATTAATTATTATAGATTTGTTTGTATCCTTTGATCTTCATATTTATCTATTTATTTTTATTTCGCTAGATCACCTTTACTTGTTTTATTTGTTTTAGTTATACACAATTTGATTTTTTAGCTTACTCTTTGAACAGTAAATACATGAAGTTCATAGCATCTAATCGATGTGGTGCACCACTGGCAGGTGGCCGCAGCAGTCCAATCCTGGAAAGTCAATGTTTGTAAAAATATATAAAATACATATATGTTCAAAATGTATTGCATCCAAAATGAATTTTCATAATTTTAAACCCAAAATACTTTAATGCAGGGTGGCCATCACAAGCCTACCGCTGGTCTTTCAATCAGACTCTTGATCAGGAAATAACCTTCAGTGACACAGTGACACAGACCTCCATCCTCTGCAAGCAGGGCTTCCTTCTGGAGTTATTTTCTCCCCCTTTTTCGTTCCAGTGGGTTTTTCCTGGGGTCTCCACTCCAGTGGTCTCCAAGGGTCCGGCTGCCTCCAACTCCTGGAATGCTGGTTAGGCAATCAATTAATTTCAGGAGCAAAGAAAAAAAGTACCTTAAGAACCAAGTAAATAACACTTATTCATTTCCCCCTTTATTTTTTGTTTGAAAAACATCCCAAATCAAAAATGAATTATGTACATAAACATACAACACAACAAAGATTCTTTAACCAAGGATATTTCCCACTATCAAACAAAAGCTCAGTCCATCTTTTTTGAGGCATTGAGATGTTGATACGAGTGACAAGTGGCTAAAAAAGACTTCTGTTTTTTTTTAAATGCGGTGACTGTAACTTTTCCAAATATACTCATACCAATTGCCAATTTATTTATTGACAAGAATGGAACTAAAATTTGCATTAATGATTTCATCAATTGTAAGACCTGTAATGTGGTATATGCGATCATATGTGTATGTATTAAAATATATGTTGGAAGCACCATTAGGCAATTGAGAATTAGTTTTAGGGAACACATGGCAAGCCTGAGAAATAACAATCCTAAATCGCCATTGGCCATACACCGGCGAGAACAACACCAAATGGACAACAGTGATAATATTTGTTTTATTGGTTTAATAAGGGCTAAGTTAGGGAAAAGAGGCGGCAATGTGAAGCTCAAACTGAGACAGCAAGAAAGTAAACTTATTTGTTTTTTGAGATGTACACAAACGGGTTTCAACTGTGACCATGAGATGCATGTGTTCTCATGAATGATGACAATAGCGTATTGTTCAGCTAAAAACCAACTGTGGGCCATAATAACCCACTATGTGCTACTTTTATCTGAGCATGTGGCAGCAATTGCGTGACCCACCAGCAATACAATGACACACGGCCTGGTGTTACACTATGCATAATAATTTGCCCCTTTACCACTCCAAAGGCCTCACTGTGCTGGAGGGTTTGCATCTCCCCCTGTTTACTTAATTCATCAGGAATAAGCCAATTACACTATTTGTCACACTAGTGTAACCTAGGCATATGGCTTAGCATATTTTACAGAATCACTGACATGGATTCAGAGTAATAGGCTTAACTTACTGGCTGAAGCAACCTCTTAGTTTTGCTAACAGAGACTCAGTGAATCTGTATAAAATACCATTATTGACACATTTTCAAGTGCTCCTTTATGTGCTGATTCTCTATTACACTACATAAAAGTCATGTAACTGTCCTTATTTCGTTTCTGCACTTAACATGTCACTACCATATTAATTTACAGCAATTTACCATGTCGGTAGCTTTAAATCAACAACAGCAACAATGGGCTAACACACAACCAACCGCGCGTGCTAGCGACGATGAGGCGTTTATTAACATTTATTTCTGTCCAATGACGTCACGTGTCACGTTACGCGTGTACGCGTGATGTCATCAAGTCACTGGGGCCATCTTGAGTTGCCCACTATTACTGTACTTGTATTAAGGCCAGGGACAGTTTGCAAGAAAGCTGTCCTGCCATGACCATGCACTATTTGCTTGGGATCGAACCCACTGTATAGGTAAGAGCTGTTTTTTCTTGCTCATATTATAACATCAAGTTCATTCTATATGCTGGGGACCATTAACCCTTCATACTTTGGGGGTCCTGATAATCAGATTTTTTTGGGAAACCAGGCCTTATTTATTTATACTAAAACCAGTATTTGCATATTAAAATTCTGTGCGGGATAAGTGTCATCAGATCTGATATATTAAATCTTATTTGACAGAATGCGCTTTACGAGTATAAAAACAGGTGCTCCCCATAAAGTCCATTTCAATCAATCCTTCTCTACTTTAGGGACTCCGGTAACAAACAATGGTGTACTATATTTGCTGTCTTGCACCTCATGATACATCTGACCCAGCCACTTATGTTCTGATAGAGGTTAAGGTAACGATCGCCTTTCCTTCTAGATGACTTAAGGTACCATGCCATTTAATCTAAAGTACAGAACCATTTATACTTTTTTCATACTCATATATTTTTTCAGGATCTACATTAACTTTGAATTCACCAATGATAATAAAGAGTGACCAATTTCCACTGGAAGACGCCAGTCTATTCTCCTAAACCAGACATAAATTATATGGAATTAATTTAGGGTGAGGTGGATATTCTGATTACAATCACCTTGCTGCACAAAGTTTAGGTCACAATAATTTCACTTTTCCGACATAGCACACAGCATTATTTATGGGTTGCTGGTGCGCATGCTTTTATGGCCACATGCTAGATATCTCGCACGCAATAACTCCCGAAGGGGCGTATTATATGTAATTAGTTTTGCACTGGGTGCTCTCACTAGTATCAGGATCGTGGTTGTATATATATATATATATATATATTACATGGACGCGGTAGCGTCCATGTAGTTATGGTTAAGTTGGTGTTTCCATAGGAAGAGCATTTTTTGGGTGGCTTATAACTTCGCTCCCTCTGGACGAATCCTCACCAAACTTTGCAAAAAAAGTATATGGCCCACTCTGCATTGTTTTGCAAAGTTTGGTGAGGATTCGTCCAGGGGGGGAGAAAGTTATAGGGGGGGTCCCAAAACTTGTTTTATCCTATAGACATAATGGGAAAAAACTTGCGGCAGGAGCGGGGGCTTGGTCCCGAAAGCATGCTTTTGGAAATTTGGTGTAAATCCGTCCAGTAGTTTTTTATAAAATGACCAAAACGTAAGGCAAACAAATTAGTGATATCTATGTTCGCTTCGCGGACGGACTTCCCTGTTCGCTCCGCGGACAGCACCCCGATTGGCCCATGGTCTTGCGTCATGTCCGCGGACATGCGACGTGTTCGCTGATTGGATGGCAAGGGGCGTGGAGCGTGTCAGATTTTCTGTGGCGCCCGCCATCTTGCATTCGCGGACGACCGCGGACAGCGCGGTGAAACGTGGATAAAAAATTGTATTTAGTGCCGTGTGTTGGTGTGTAAGAGTGTTTGGGGAGGGTGGGGGAGTATGAGATAGGTTCAATGTTTTGTTTTTTTATGTGCTAGACGTTTTTGTTGTGTTCGATTTGTCCGCGGAGAACACGGCTGTCCTGACATTTTGTAAATAAACTAAATGGTGGGGTGTTTAGAGGACGGAGTATGTGTCATTTTTGTTCGCAAGGAAGGTAAAAATGAGCTATCAACACTCGCGGTGTACTTAATTGTTCGTAAATGCACAAACTGGGGGTGTCCTCAGGACGCTGTCCGCATTGTAATCTGTCTAGTTGAATGTGTTCTAAGAACATTTGCGGTGTCCCGAAATGGTTGCAATTACACAAAATGGGGGCGTTCTGAGAACGTTGTTTGTATTGTTCGTTGTCAGGGTGAAAGTGTTTTAAGACCACTCCTTTTGTCCGCTAATAGTACAATTTCCTATGGGCATCAACCGACTTTTTGTCCACTAAAGAAACAATAAATCCGGCTGGTGTGCGCCGACATTATGTGATAATCCTATGACTGGCGCTATTGACCTGGCTGACTTGCTTTTGCGACACTAAATCATATCTCCCGCCCCTAAGCCTGATATTATCAAAGCATTCATATTCCCCGCCTCTCTCCGTGACGTTACAGGGTGCGTCATCAAACGCGCCCAGTCTTCTCCAGTCCTAAGTGACTTTACACAGAACCCGGAAGACAACACATATTATGTCACAACACAGCGTGCCACAATTCGGAATATGAAACAGTGATTTAAAAGCAAACAGCAAGATTGTAAATTTTGTAAAGTACATTTATTTGACATCAAATGTTTAGAGAATATTCAGCAATTTGCATTTGTCTTTGTTGTCGATCCGCAAAAGTTCATGTTGAGGCACGCGATGTTCCTTTGCGGTACAGAGGGTGTTAGATCAGCTTACAACTCAGTGTGCCACAATTCGGAATATGAAACTGTGGTTTAAAAGTAAACAGCAGGATTGTACATTTGGTAAAGTACATTTATTTCACATGAAATGTTTAGTGAATATTCAGCGATTTGCTATTGTCTCTGCTGTCGATCAGCAAAAGTTTATTTTGAGCCATGCGTTGTTCCTTTGCAGTAGATAGGCTGTTGGTTTATGATAAAAGCAGTAAATGGTCGCTCTGATAATCGGAAGGTTGCTCCAACAACGAGCCATTAGACCACCCTATTGGTTGGTATGTTGTTTGTAGCCGCTAGTACTGCGTAAGGGCATATTGGTCCTTGGCGATTGTCCCATAAAATGGTGAGGGTCATGAAGTTGCATATTTGGACCTGCACCTGGCAGTTGAAGACCCCATCCGCTGGAGTCTGTAAATCGTGACATAGGCAAAATGGGGCGACATACCTGTTTTAAAAAACATAAATTAGTCTCACCAGCCGATCTTCATTAAAAATCATCATTTTATTTATTAGGGCGTGAAACTATTTGCTATCGAAGATAGTGCAACGGAGTATGTTAATAATAAAATAATAATATTTTCCCATTCATATAGCGCTAAGAACCGTGAGGTATCTAAGCGGTGCTTATTATTATCCACGGTGTGTGGTGCTCATTTATCGACCACGGAACGATGAAAGGCTGAGTTTGGCCTTGCCGGGATTCGAACTTGCGTTAGCAAGCTGTGCACGGATGTCAAAGCGAGCGTTGTACTCGCTGTGCCACTTGACAGGCTACAGTGAAGTGGCACAGCGAGTAGAGCGCTTGACCGCCTATAGACCGGTTAAATTATTTCTATTAATCCACCCTGTGTCGTCTGCCTTTTTCAGAGCCCTCTAAACGACAGGGGATCAATTCGGCGGTGAGAGTGCATGGCAGAAAACATTATGCCACTTTGAACGAACAAGTTCAACTTGAGCGGTCTTTAATGCTATGCTATTGTAATTATATTTGGTGTAAAATAATCTAAAGGGTTACTTACAGTACAATTGCAATTTCCATTGTCTACGAGTAGTGCAGTCCCAAAATACGACTCTGCGTGTGCGAACGATCTTTCGCATAGTGATATAATATATAAAAGTGGTTTCGTTTCAGAAATTTCATCCTTATCTTCTCTTACGTTTTAGCAACACTCCTTCAAGAGAAGTCTTTCATCACAATCTCTGTCTGTCAAGGTCAAAACACAATACAACCTTATAGTCCGCTTCGTGAGCCTCTCCGGGGCCCGAGAAAAAAATGGAAGCAGCTGACCTTCACTGTGAACGAGCATAAATTCTTACTTTGCAACATTCTGTGTAAAGCCATCTGTGAGAAGTTGGTTTTTACACGCCATGTTTGTATATTGTTTGCGTGATATTAAAAAAAGTTTGTTTAAGGGACGTTATGGTTCTAAGTACAGCCAAAAGACCCCTGAAAATCGCAAGTTATGGTTAGCTATGAAAAATATCTCGCGGCGCCACCACCGTGCACTGCTAAGACTAACACCCAGGACATCAAAGATGACATCGCAAATGTCATTGATGAAATCACTGATGACATCACATGTGTATGTACTTTTCATGGAATTTGTGTACTAGGGATTTTTATTATAATGTTGCGAAAAAAGTGTCAAGGATATTGCAATAAATATCATACCGTTATTAGTGCTTTGAACGATGATATGTATATGGAGTTTGGATCCGCTTTGGGATTTTATGGGTGTTTTTTTATGAACTTTTCATAATATAAATGAATAAATTGAATATATTTCTATATTTACATTTTTGAGCAATACTAGGTCCATTTTTTTCAGGACATTTGGTATTAAGGACGGCGACACATCATGTTCTATGAGTGAGCTTTTTTGAAAATACTAAGTATCTCTTTTCTTATATGTGCATGCTAACATAACATAACAAAGCTCCACTGTGCCACAGGCTGATCAACTGTTTTCAGAGTTTTGGAGCGTGTTATTGCATCCACCTGGATTTTGCCCACCAGGTGTTCAATGGGAAATAGCCCGCCCATCACAGCCCCAATTTTGACTAATCAATCTGCCTTATTTCCCTCCTTAACTTCCCCTAGTGTTTTCAAATGGCCACGTATATTCCTCCAATGAATGATCATGTCACTTTCTGAAACACGATGGCTATAACTTGGATCATTTTGCCATGTTTAAGTGGTTTCTTGTTGTATGTGAGCATTCTTTCAATTTCCAGCCGGGTAAATACTCCACAAACTATTAAGTGCGTAATCAGAATCAATGACTAACACTATTTCTTTAAGTTTATTTTCCACTGCTGTAGAAATTGCCTAATAAATAGGGCCAATTCTGCAACTTGACTGCTTTTGGATCCTACCCTCATGATTAATCTTGGAATTTCATTTCATTAATACACTAGTTCCCTATTCCTGCCACCAATTATTTTTCAGAATCACCTTCCATTTGATATGCACAACCATCTACATACACCGTTGGGAGATTCGTACATGTCTCTTCATTGAAAGCCTTGTGTGGGGGATTGCTCAAATTCACCTGAATTTGTTTCCAATTCTGTCTTCAGGTGCACAAACAGCTGCACAGTCTCGTAATTATGTTAGCCCTTGAGTAACTGGGGTCTTTATGTTCTGTTCATATCTCACTTCTCCCGGGAAATCCGTGAAGCGATTCTTGACTGGACCAAATTCCCTAATTTGATCCTTTTACTTTGCAAGAATTGTAAAGGCTGTTGATTTGGTTCATCAATCACTCATTACCCTTGAATTATGGGACTGAAATTTTGCATGCCCAGACCATGGTCAGGAGTGCTTTTCACATTCACTAAACTTGGGGCTTGATTCACAGAGTGTTTTCTGATGGGATTGCACCATTATAAAATGCTACTGTGAATCAGGCCCTTGGTCTCTACCTATGATAATGCCTTGCTGGCATATGCAATGGTTTTGTTATTTGTATCTTGTTTTTAATATAACACTATTGACATACATTGATCTGTGAATCCTATTTCTACAAAGAAATCCTGTTTTTTAATTGGATATGCCAAACATGCTGGTTTTATCAGACAGCCTTTTAACTTGGCCACTGCCTCATTTTGTTTTGTTTCCCATTTCCAGGGTATACCCTGCTTCAACAATCTGATCAAAGGTTGTATAACCGATGCATCATTTTCAATAAACTTTCCTATTGTAACATGTCACTCCTAATAAACAGTTTAAACTTTTCAAATTGGTCAGATCTTTTTGTTTCTGAATTGCTTCCACCTTTTTCTTTTGTGGGTTTAGCCCATGTTCTATCACTTCATGGCCTAGAAAATGCACCCTTTTCTGCATCACTATGCTTTCTGTAGACATGCTTTTGCCCCAGCCTTTTGTAGCTGACTATATCTAATTGAAATTACTTTTCAAATCTTCATTTTGATTGACACATCATCCACATACGCTATTGTTCCTTTCTCAGCTGTATTTGGGAGTGCTTTGCTCAGGAATATCCCAAATGCACTTCCACTATTGAAATTCATTCCCAATAGGGGTCCGGGACAATGCATATTGTGATTTGTCAAAGGAAAATGTAAACACATTGTGTATTTCTTCAGCTAGTGGTACACACAAGTGTCCAGCTGTAAGATCCAAGGTGGTGAACACCTTTGACCTTTGAACCTGTGCAAGGCCCTGATGAATAAATAGAAGGCACCATCATGAAACAGGTACCCTCTTGTTGAATTCTCTTAAGTCTGCAAAAAAAAACATTGTCCATTGGGCTTACCACACCTAATATGGGAGTATTTGATGTACTATGTATAGGCCTAATGATGCCTCGAGATTCTAGATTTGTAATTATTTCAGCTAGTGACTCCAGACATACTAAAAGTAACCAATATTGTCACACAAATACTGGCTCCCAACCTGGTCCTTCTGGGAGTGTAGCAACATACAAATTAGTCAGCCTGCAGTCATAGGCATATTTGGCAAAAACCTCTTTAAACTCCATAAATATTTTCCTCAATTGATCTTTTTCTTCATTTGTGCAAGCATTTGCAACAGAATCTGCTCCACTCCCATATTAGAACATTCTGGGAAATCCTCCAAAGGAGGGACTGGGACTTCTGTACTTTCCTCTAATTGTGTGGCAGTGTCTCTTTGGAGACTAGCTACCCTCAAATATTTTGGAATATTGACCTGCACTTTAATATTCTGCTTTTCTCTCTCGGATTCACCTAAATCAAATAGGATGACAGCCTATCACTTTACTTGTCTCAAAAGGGTACACAGACTGAACTTTAAAGATTCCTTTTGGCTTACAATCCAAGGATTCAGGTAATTCACCCTGTGAGGTCCCATAGCTTTCAGGAATATTCTCGAATCACTGAGTTACTGAAATCAGCAGTGTAATAGGATTAATCTACTGCCATTCCTAACACTGTATTTTCTTCCAAATGAATGTCCTGACACCCTTTGTTGTCCAACAGGATTCAAATGGGTCCATCTCCCATCTCTACCAATGGTTCATATTTGCATTCAAATCCTTGCAGTTTTATGGATTCATTTAGGCACACATACATCAGGATCTTTCCTCTTCATAATGCTACTATAAATTGTCTGGTAAATGCGGGAATGGTAAGATCCTTTTTCACTTGAAGTTCAATTGTATATGGGACTGTTTGGGCACAATGGTAAGCTTGTCACTTGTTTTCAAATTCAGGTGCTGCTCCACCCAATCTGGACCAGACCTTTTCATTTAGAAAATCTAAACCTGGGGCAGGTATGGACAACGAGGAGCAGATGTCATGTTATCTTGCATTTGTATAGTGCCTTGCCATAGATTTTGACATATACCCGCGTTTGCCTGTCAGAGAGGCAATGGAAGAGTATGATAAAACATTTAGTAGTGGTAGGGAGGAGGAATGTCAGTTAGTTGGGATGAGGGTGAGGCATAGATAAGCTATTCAGGAAGGAATGATAAGGAAAAGGTGGTAGACCCATGTGTACAATTGGACCAACTTTGTCATCGGACTAAATTGTCTTCTATGGGGTGCAGCGCCAAAAGGCAAGGTAGCTGGAGAAGAGGTGTTTGCTACATCAGGGGATATGTCTGGTATTTAGTCGCACAATAGTGAGCGTGCCCATGTCTAAGCCATGCCCGAGAAAACACAGCTGACAAAGCACTTCTACTTACTTCCCTAGATCCCCAAATACATTTAGTAGGGGTTGTATGCCAGAAATCTAAATTTGACTATTTTGCAAAAGCCCCCCCCTAAAAGCAAGCAACACGTTTTGCTTTCCTCTTTTATCTCATGATTCCAAAAAGTGCTTAATGTCTACGGCGTAGCCATGGTCGGACTTGTGACCTTTGCACAGCCATGGTGAGCCAAGGCATGTGGAAAACATGGCCAAGAAAACACAGCAATAAAAGCCCCTCTGATTACTCCCCTAAACCCCAATCAGACAGGTTCTATTGATGGGAAAGCTGCAATGGTTGCCTGCGGGGCTCCAGACTTTGCTGCAGGACTTCAACCCTGAAGCCCTTCATCCTGAACCACTTCAGCCCTGAAAACAGGGCAAATTGACCTTGTAATGCCTTTCAGCATCTGAGCACTAGTTACATCCATGCAACTACACTCCAGTTTTGCAAGCAGGATTTTATATTATGGTACAGCACAACATCAATTCAACCCTGCAGCACATCAGCGCTTTGCCACAGTATTATGGTCTGCAGAAGCTGAGGCCTACTACACAGAAGTATGTGTACAGTTCTGCACACAGGACTCTAGATGTTGCTGCATTTCAGCCGAGCCGTACAATAGCCCAGTCAAAAGTGCAATTGTGAATATTTCCATTATATGTTGTGGGGATCTAAACTGGGCATGGTTCAAAATCGACCTCTCAACTCAGTCCTTCATTCCTCTACCAAGTGAAGAGGTAAACGCAAGAGGTCAGCTGTGGAGTCTTGCATTGCAAAATCATAATAGCAAAATGGTCAATGACAATGTGAAAGGGGACCAACCACCCCGCGCAACCTGGTCCAACTTAAAATCACGGTCAATCATCAACTACTTTTGGGTATCTCAAAATCTTTTCACCCAAGAACTGAAGTTGGTAGTATATGAGATGACAAACAGTGACCATGATCTCCTTCGTTTCTCCTGCATGCTCGAATGGACACATTGTACAGAGAATTATGCAACTTCTTTATTGGTCAATTCAGGTGGCAACCGACTGCGGATTAATGGCTCTCAAATTCATACCATGAGCCAACAATTATTCAATCAGAACGCAGCCCCATAGGTTGATTATGCACCACTTCTCGCTAATTTCATCACCGTCAAAGTGTCCGATAGGGTGATGGGCATCTCCCATAGACATATGTCAACTATGTTGGTTACAACTGCAAAGAGACTGATGCAATGAGACATAAGAGCAATGAAAAAGTCACCTACTACAAAGATGTGTGGTATGGATCTTAAAACTGCAATTCGATTGCGATGGCAAGCATACAGGAACTGGTAGAAATCTCACAAAATGATAATCGAACAGGACAAAGCTGAATCCATAATGAAACAAGTGATCCTAAAGAACTCACATGAAATTTGGGCAATCTTGAATACAGGAAACTCACGACATTCTGCTTCTTTGTCAAATGAAATCGAAGCAGCCAAATGGGAATCTCATTTTGTGAACATCTTCAGTACTCCCCTGACTGAACCAACGACAGATCCACAAAATGATCTTACTTCATGAGATTTGAAAATCTCCCTGGACGACATCAAATCTGCAATACGATCATTGAAAAGCTTGCACGCTGCTGGCCCTCACATGATATCAAATATGATGTTAAAACAAAACAATGTTAAATGGTCAGTCTTCATTGAAGCCTTGTTCTCTTTATTGTCTTCTTCAATGTTGGTTCCCGAGTCTGGGCGTGAAGCGTTCATCGTGTCTATATATAAGAAGGGCAATCGGGCTGATCCCAACAACTATCACCTGATTGCCCTGCTGGACACTATTGGAAACATGTTTGCTTCCTTCTTATGCCAAAGATTGGTCCTGTGGTCCGGGCGAGAACAGATCTACGATGTCCACCAAAAGGGATTCACCAAGGGAGTCGGAGTAGAAGTCAACTTACTGATATTGAACATACTGAAACAAGAAAAAAGAAAATTACATCTGCATTCATTGATCTACGGGGTGCCTTCGACAGTGTTAATCGGGGTAAGCTATGGCAGAAAATGTCAAACTGGAACCGCCCTCAAAACTTGCTGCAACCAATAAAAGCTTTACACTCCAACACCGCAATACTGATACGCCTAAACAATCAGGGCGACCTATCAAAGAAAATACCAACGAAAAAAGGTGTGAAACAGGGGTGCCCATTGGCTGCTGAACATTTCAAACTGCTCATCTCCGACCTTCCAATACAACTAGAAACTGTCCGTTGCTTCCCGCCAAAAATTAATAACATGGACATTCGTTGTATAACCTATGCTGACGATCTCATCTTAATACACTTCACGCAGATTGGTCTTCAACGGCACTTAACCAAACTACACGAGTACCTAAATACGAACGACCTTGAATTAAACACTGAAAAGACCAAGATCATTGCCACTGGGGCAGGATGAACTAAAAAGCAAAACACCTTTCAGTGGAAAATTGATGGTATACCCCTAAGTCTGGTTAACTCCATCAGATATCTTGGCATAAAGTTTAATACATCTCTAAACGAACATCACTGGAAGCTTGACCTTGTCAATCGAATGACGCAATTCAGTATCCAAGGGCTAAAAATAAACAAGACCTACATAAAATGTATGCTTGCCCAGGTTCTAATCTTCTACGTCCAGAAGGTTCTCCCGGCAATTAGCTTTGGGTCCGAATCGCGTTGGAACTTCGACGCTCAGTTTTGGCAGAAGCTAGAAGGTTTATTCTGGCGTCGAGTACTGAGGCTGCCTCCTTACATTTTGATGACTTCACTTCTTTACGAACTATCATTAAACTCCATGCATAACTGTGTTATGTGGAAATCATAGATGGTGTTGCGTAAGATGAAGCTGAATTCTTTGACTCCGCCTTATCAAATTTTTGCACACACCCCAGGTTGTGGGAGACCGGGTCTCCTGGATGAATGGCGACAGTTGTTGGAAGCAGCTTTAGCTAATGCTGACTTAAACCTAGCCAAACTGATATCACAACCCCAATGTGTCAAAAAGAAGTTTGAGACCTGGTGCTGGATCCAGAATTATGACCTGTGACAAACAATGCCAACGACACTGAAATCAGGCTTCGGAGAACACAAACTCAATGTTCAGTGTCGCTACTTAACAAACTGCCCATCACGACATTATCGTGACAAATTCTTGAGGCTACATCTAAACGCCCTGAAGACAATGGAAATGCAATTTCTTTGTCACATCAAAGAAGCAAAGCGCAATCTTTGTCGATTCTGCAACCTCGAAATCGAAACTACAGAACATTTAGTCACTGGATGTCCTGTGATAACCTCTCGGCAGATGCACCACTTAGGGGGATTTCTACCTGCTGAAACTGTCAATCAGAACTGGTGGTCATATGCTGCCATGGGGCACAATGTCAGATTGACCTGTGCTATCGTGGACTTTATGGACTCTTTACATTTAAATGAGAATGTTGCCTCACAATGAATTTCTCATTCTATTCTTTCTTAATGGCAATGCCGCTGAAATCGTTATAATGCAGGGCAGTGTTTTTTAAGATTTGCTTACCGTTTTATGTGGAAAATAGGAAAAGCATGAATTGCTTTTGCTGTAACAAAAGTTTGGCGTCCTGTCAGTTCGCTTTCAGGGTTTGCTGAGCTGAAGTTTCAATAAAAAAAAGTTTTTAAAAGTGCAATTGCACCACATGATTCTTTGGAGCAGCTGAACCATTGCTAGGCGGCATTAGATGCATACAGCATCATTCCAGTTCTGCCTACACGTTTCTAGGCACCTTTCAGCACTCAGCCCTGCCAAAGATGTAGTTTCACCTGACGATACCTCCCGACAGCTGAGCAATATCTGTAATGTTGAGACTGTCCGCAGCAAACTCGACTATGTTACAGCATTCCATCCCTTCAGCCCTGCAGCACATCTGCCTTGCTAACAGTGCTGCTGCAGCTCATCATGCCTCGGAGCAGCTGTGCTGCTGCAGGGATGTGTGTGCCTGCAGCAGCACAGCTAGTTAACCCGGCCGGTGGCTACATCCAGCATTTACCTTCAGAGTTTCTATTGAAAGTTCATTTTGTTTCTTGCTGAGGAGGTTTTTTCTAACCCTGCCATGGAAAAGAGGTAGGAATCCCCACCCTGAATAAATGCATTTATGATGCCCTTTGGGAGGTTGGTTGGCGTTCAGAGCGAAACATAGAAATACTGCATCGGCGGGAAATGCTGGCTGAGATGGGCACTGGGCAGGTGCGGATTTGAAGAAACATTTCCGGCATAACCATATTCAACCCTTGAAATTGCTGATGTGCACATTTTTACATAGGAGCATGCTCTCCCCATGTTTGACTCTGCTCTAAAAGGGGCTAGAGTTATTGAACTGTGGGACCTGCCCACTTGGGTAACGATTTTGTGCCCCACCGCCCTGCTACACATTCACTTCTGCCTCAGCATTGCAATCCCTGAATGGAAGGTCTCTGTGTCTCTGTTCCCTTTCAGCAATTTGATGGAGAGTGCAGAGGATAGTGTGGGCAGTGAAATGCTGATAGAGATGTTTTGGAGTAGTGGGGGGATTATGGAGAGGTATCGAGGTGTGTGGCAGGTGCAAGAACAGAGGAGACATTGTTGGCGCAGATTGTGACACAAGGGGCCTGGAACAGTTACACAAACAGGTTTGGCTGTGTACAAAACGTGGGACCTTGGGGACAGTTGGATACTAAAGTTAAACCACAGAGATTTCAGCCCCTGCAACATACAATCCAGGGTAACGCAAAGTCAGGATTAGATGGCATGGTCTGCCAGAACCTGCACAGATTTGCAGCATTCGAAAACACCAGCAACATTTATCTAGAGTCTTTCACTCCAGTGCACCAGGTTCCTGCAAATGTTAGGCTGTGTGGCAAAAACGTTGTATGCTGCACCTTCTACATACACAGACTGCAAATGGCCGAGACTGAAGTGAAACCACACGACCAAATAGCACAGGTTTCATATTTTCAGTCTGTGAATGAAAAAGCTGCATTCTTCTTTCACTTACAATGGCAATGCCTTGCGATTGAGTGAGAGCTTATGTAGTATTAGGATCTGACAGGCAAGCTAAAGCCTTCAAATTTTCTGCATCACCGTCGCACTTACCTGTATTTGTTTTTTCATCCCATTGGCAAGTTCACACAGTTAAAATATGAAAATGCTCCAGTCTTCGTCTAAATATGTGCAAGAAAGGAGTTGGCCTGAAAGAGGGGGATGGGGTGTGGCGGTGCAAGGGACGTATGTCGGCCAGAGCTATCACTCTGCAACTACACCTAAAACAGATTAGCATTAGTTGCTAATGAGTGTCCTGTCTTTCCTTTTACAGTAAAGAAGGGGAGGTTGTGGAGTACCAGACCTTTACATTTAAAATAAAATAGCAATCTAAGAAAGTACAGCTTTTTGAGCAGTGACTGAACGAAAAGCTCCTGAAGAAAGTTCACCATTTAGGTTTAATGAACCGAAACATGTTGAGCCGAAGAGAGGGAGGACAGCCTATTAATTTAACTCTCCCCACCCTATCTTATGATTTAGATTTAACTGTGGATAGAGAATGGAACTAGTCACTTTTGCACTTTAACAGTTTTTTAAGGTGTTTTACATTTGGTACATGTGTTGTTTTTGTGATGTGTGTAGAATGCATTGTGATCATATTATGTGTTACTATTGATTGATATTTTTTGATCAGATTGTGTACAATTTTTTCAATACTAAACTTTTTAAACACATTAGGGGTGCTGTAATTTAAAATGTGCCCCCACAAAGGTAGTACTAAACCCTCTGAGTTACAAAAAAGAAAAGACGGACCAGAGTCCCACCTTAGGTTTGTTTGTAATTTAGCCCATCCGGGTAAAGGTCGGACTTAGCACACCTTTTTGTAAAATTTTTGCTAATTAACCTAACCAGCACCAGAGCCCATAGTTCTGCCTCGCATGAGATGACAGAGGCGATCCTGGTACAGATGTCAAATTTCACCTATAGAATAGCCACAACCCTTATAGGCAAAGGCACCTATAGTGCCCGCTGTTGTTACAGACTTTAATTTTTTTGTTCTCAAAGTGCTTAGTCCCCTTTAGCCCATCATCCAAATGGACGCCCAGGTATTTGAAAACCAGGACTACTTCCACTGCTGCCCCGTCAAGCGTCCATTTAAAGGCTATCACCTTAGATGCCTTCGGACGAAACACCATGATTTTAGCTGTATCCGTTTTAATTAGCAGAGAGTTGGATTTGGGAAAATCAGCTAATTTATTCATGGACGCCTGCATGGCCCCAGGAGTGCTGTCCCGTAAAACCAGGTCATCAGAGTAACCCAACCAGAACACAACTGCATTGCCTAGTAGTGGTGGGTCAGCAGAATGGCTAGATAATATTCTTCCCAAATCTGATAAATAAAGGTTGAATAACATGGGTGCCAATGTGCACCCTTGCTAGAGTCCCTTGGTAGTTGCAGTCTAGCCAGTTGTCCTGCCAGACTGGTCTATATGGACCTTTACTTGGCTCTGGTCATGTAGATGAATTATCATTTTCAAAAGGCCCATCGGTATACCACCGGCCATCAATTTATTCCAAAGTATTGCCCTGTCGACAGTGTCGAAAGTAGCACAACAATCAATGAATGCTGTGTACACGACCAACCTGCGAATAAGCCATGCCTGCTGGATGGCCGTGTACAGGGCCAGGCAATTAATTGTATGGTTGGAGTCTTTACTGAAACCAGTTTGATTGCAGGGAATGATGTTATAGTTGGTAGACCATTCTTCAAGTTCCAATAGTAATATAGGTGTGAGGATCTTAGAAGAAAGGTCCAGCATTGCCAGCAAATGGTAATTTCTTGGGTCTGAGTAGGTTCCTTTCTTATACACGTGCATGATTATGCATTGCACCATGAAGGTGGTATTGTTTGTGCATGACTGATCCAAATAAACAACCAGTGGAGAGCATCGGCCCAAAGGACTGGGTATCTCTTGATAAGAGAGCAGCAAATCGCATGCCGGCCGTGGGCTTAGGAAGATTTGCAAGTGGTTGTTATTCTATGAATATCACAGGTGTTTTTCCCAAAGACCCATCTGTGTTGACTGAAAGACACTAGAACATCGCTCAGGCAACCACCTCCAAAATGTTGTTCCACAAATGCTTCCCACTACAACCCCAGTGCTCCATTTATGTCCCTATCTCTGCCTGAGTGGCCATTAATGATTTTCCAAAACAAGGCAGAGTCATGGGTGTGCAAGGAGTATACAAGGAGGCACCATGTATACCATTCCCCCTCGAGACTGCACCTCCTAAGTCACCTTATATAATCCCTTTTTAAGGCCTTTGCCTGTAAAACATGTGAAGGCGGATCTAAAAACTCTCGAGACACAGCTCATGGGGCTCGGTGTAGAGTTCTTTTCCTCTCCTAGATTTCCTTGTCAAACGATTAACATTTTTTTTATTTGTTATGATGCCCATCCTGTTATTAGTTTTACATTTTACCACAAAACAGGCCCATCTGTAGCCCCTAGAAGAATTTGAGCGGTGCCTCACGAACCCAAGTAGCTGTCAAGAATGTCCCGGGCTGCGGCAGATGCCCTCTCCAGATTCCCTTCATATCAAGATATGCGACTCAAGGCAGGGTTAACATTCACTTGCCCAGGATGAGTAGGGATGGAAGTTACTTACGCCAGATTTAACAGGATCACCAGCGAAAGGTGGTTGCTTTCATCCATGTGCAAGACCTGCATATTCCTGACCAGGTCACACTGGTTGGACACAAAGACATAGGGCCTCATTACACAGATGGCGCTAAGGGATTACCGGCACCGGTAAGGGTACCAGTGCCGGTAATCCCTTAGCGCCATACGACGAGGTCCCTCAGCGGGTCCTGTCCTTAACGTGTGGCCAGACCACACGTTAAGGATGGGACCCGCTGAGGGACTTCTGGGCAAATAACGGTACCACTAATAGCGGTACCGTTATTTGTTCCTTCCCCATTCCCATTGAGCCCTGTGGGGGCTCAAATGGGAATGGGGAAGGGCCTTGGTGAATGGGGAATTACCGCCCCGCCAACCTTGGAATGGGGCGGTAATTCACTCATTCACCAAGGCGGATTCGGTAAAATACCGGCGGCAACCATGGCGCTAATAGCTAAACTTTAGACACCTCAAAGAGAAGCATATATTAAACGGTTATATCTTCTAAGCTTCCTTAGGTCACTTAGCAATACTGATCTGTGCAGCGACCGCTACACAGATTACAGTGCTACCTACAAGATGTAAATCATCATTTTTTTAAATGGCTGCTTGGGCACTGTTTTGTCGCACTACTACAGGGTTTCCCCACAGAAGAGACCCGTTCTAGAGGAAGTATTACCAGGCCGCCAATTGTGTCACCATGACTACTGATCCTCCGTCAAAACCAAGAAACAGACCTGCGTTCCACATCTGGGTAAGTGGAACATTGTAATAGGGACGAAATACATTTTGAATGATAATACAAAATCCCATAATCGATTTTATTACTAACCTGTTTTTTTCTGGGTTTAGTTTCCAGCTTCCACAGATCAGCTTCCAACAGAATACTTTCAAAAGCTTTAATATTCACTCTGCAAGGGTGCACCAGATAGATTCACACTAGGTTAGTAAACCCGTACCTGTTTCCTTTTAAACATTTGAGCCAAAGTCGAAAGACTCCATTGAGAGAATGTCTTTTCACAGACTTCTCACGTCCGTGGCTTAATAACAGAGGCTATTCCTGCGAAATTCAACTACTCCACTGCTCACCTGTGGCGAAATATTGTGACTTTTCCTGCACCCTCAGACTTGAGAAGGGATTTATTAAATTTCTCTCTACATTCATAAGAGCACTAATGGCTATTTTTGTTTCTTCTTTTTTGGCAGTTCATATTGTGAAGGAAGTAAAGTGCATATACAAAACATCAATTTTAAATTTTATCATTAAAGATGACCATATGGTTTCCTATCTCTAGAGCCTGATAAGTGACCTCAATACGATTTTATCGCTCCTGATGATTGCTCAACATTAAAAGGACTAAGAACATGTATAGAATTACTGATGCTAAAAGGCGGAGGATAAGGTGCATACACATTCTAATATACATCACAACTCGTCTTGAGAGTGTACATTACACACTCCGTTATAAATCTGCAGGCTCTATATAGTCGAAGTCCTTCCCACCCTGAGAGGTTGCAAGTCAGTGTTTAATAATTTGTTAACATTTTGTTAATATTTTGTTTATATTTTGTAATTTGTCTTAATTGCAAGTTTGGTGTGTAGATGTTGTTACTGCATTAAATGCAGCATTTGAGTATTTGTATGTATATTATCTTATCTTTTAACATTTAGTAATAAAGCTTTTTCCTTAAACTACTCATTTACCTACTTGCTTTACTATATAGGTTGCCACTTTTATATCCCAAATCCAAGAGGTTAGGACTGCACGTTTTAACAGTTAAACAGGTGCACCCCAGAGTTCCCTCTACTTTTATTGGGTAATGTCACCTTAATGCCCGCGGGAGAAAGGGCACGGGTGTTTGCGTCCCACAGTTTGGCCCAGGAGGGCCTCCATCCTGAAGCCACGCCCCCCCACCACTTCAGCTGGATACCGGGACCCGCAGGAGAAAGGGCACGGGTGTTTGCGTCCTACAGGGTGTTCGCAGACCCGTGGCGGTGTACTACCTGGACCTGTGTTGTGAGACTGAGGCTTTTTACTGGGGGAGGACCAACAAAGCCTACAGCGTATTGTGTACTGTGTACTGAGGAGGGTCAAAACTCTATTAGCCCCCTATCACTCCCTCTTCAGGCGCTCAAGTTCCGGCCCAATCAGGTGTTGAAGACCCCCTTTCCTGCTCGGTTTTGTTCCTTAAAGCCCTAAGCCCTTTTCTATTCTCTTTCTAATCAGGTGTGTAATGAATCCGCTATGAAATGCACAGGGGATCTGCAGTCAGGCACTGGCTCTGGCAATACCAGCATACGCCAGATAAGCAGGTCAACAAAGGGTTAAATACTTCTGTCAGATGGGGAGGATAATTGGCAGTGTTTATGACCAATCACAGCAAAGATTCAAGCTGTTGTCCTTTTCTTTTTGTTTGGCTGGTTGCTAGGGAACAGAAGAGCCGGAGGAGGAAAACGACGGTTACGGTTACAGCTGGGCTTATTAGAATATGTGAGAGAGCCCGGAGCGTTATAATAAAAAAAGAAGATTGTGCTGACGTTAAATGGTTGGAGTTGCGCCGTTGCGCTAATGCCAAAATAAGTTGGTGATGTTGTTTATGGAGCGTTCGTATAACGCTTCGTGGGGCCACTCAAGCTGAGGACTACGGCCATGAACAGCGGCCTGGCGAGGTAAGAGGGAGCCTGTCCCGCTGAAATAGTGAAGAAAGAAAGGGGACGAGAAGCAACCCACACGTGAAAGTTAGCTCAGTGGGGAAAACCCTTTTGAATCCCATGATCCAAAGATCGTTACAGTGAAGGCTGGGAGAGGAGCGGAATACGAAGAGGAAAGCCCGCTATCCCGAGCGGCGGAGTCGAGAGGCAGAGCTGCCGAGTAACCAAGGCGGAACTCACTCGAAACCGCTGCATGTTTACAATGTCTAATGAGACAGTCAGCTGCGGCGCAGAACCACTAGCCGGGCTGCCTAATGAAAAAGGGTACGGCTTGAAAGCAGAACCCGCCACACGTAAGAAGCGTATAAGGAGAAACAGAGACATTAAGAAAATAGACGCCACAGGACATTTGCAGAGGTAAACACGGAAAGCTAACTGAAGATACGTGTGAGCCCGAGAGTAACAGAGCGAGTGGGAAGTCTTAGGGCAGAAGCACAAGCAGGTTTAGAGTGAACCTTGTTTTTAAAAAAAACGGAAGAGGAATCCAGTCCTGTCTGCCAGAATGTAGAGTAGTAAAGTGAAATAACTGGATGTTTAAAGGATAAAGGAGAAGAGAAAAGGGACTGTTGTATATTGAGGCAAAAAGCTGAACGCTGAAGTGAATACTAAGCAAGGTGCCAAAGGCATAAGAGCTTACAACCCAGAAAGAAGAGAAAGTACCAGAACTAGTTGAAAAGAACAGGGACAATACAGTACAAAGATGCTTGAAGTACAAAGAACTGCTTTAAAGAAGTAGCAAAGAAAATGAGGGCATAACATTTCTGGAGGGAGATATTTACCAGGAAGATCCAAGCCCGCTGCACGAAGCTGACTCCAAATACCGACGCTCAACCAAGTTGAAAACGTATCCTTTTTCCTAAAACAAAAAAAAAGAAAAAAGAGAAAAGAAAGTTAATGCAAATAAAAGTTGTTTCAGAAACAAGTAAAAACCTACTCTCATTCTCAGCGCAGTTATTTCAGGTTATACAGAGTGCACACGGTTACAAATGTTGGTGTCAGAAGTGGGATAGCGATTGAACGCCATGGAAGAACTCATTAAGACACTGAGTGAGGGTCAGCAACTTCTCCAACAAGCCTTGCAATTGCAGAACCAGCAAGCACAAGCGGATAGACAAACGTTTCAAACAGCTATTCAAGTTCAACAAGCCCAATTATTGGAGGCTACCGCCGTACGTAGACATGCTCAGGTACCCGCTTCCGTACTTCAGAAATATTCCACAGGAGAGGATCCCGCTCATTTTTTGTCAATTCTGAAAGGGTGGCAAGGAATGTGCAATGGTCTAATGAAAGCTGGTGCCGTTATATAGCGCCTCTCATGACAGGCGAGATGCAGAGTGCCTACCAGGCAGCTAATCCAACGGGAGAGACGACTTATATGGAGATGAAGAGAGTGGTCCTAGAACGTTTGAGTCATGATGAAGAGGCCTACAGGCTAAAGTTCCGGGAGATCAAGTTGCAGCCGGAAGAAACACCTCGACAACTCTTTTATAGCGTGAAAGAACTGGGAGATAAGTGGTTGCAGACATCAAACACCACGGTTCAAGAAATGCACGAGAAGATTGTTATGGAACAATTCATTGAGGCCCTATCCATCCCTATGCTGCGCTGGGTCCGTCAACATCATCGACCCAGTCTGGTGGAGGCCGTCAACATTGCCTCCGCTTATCAAAAAGCTGGACAGGGGCGCTCAATGAACTATTTGACAAGCACCAATCCAAATACCAATTTCAACAATTCTTCCACCAAGGGCTTAGGCACTTCGAGATGCCCAACTCAATGCTTAGGAAAACAGATTGGGAACCCACGAGAGTCCGACCTAGTAGTGAGAGTCCCGCTGGGATACGAGTACCAAGTGTGGGTTCTAAAGGAGTGCAGTGCTTCAAGTGTGGTGAATTGGGGCACTTGGCGAGAATATGCCCTAAAAGAGTCAAAACAGAGCCTATGGACGTGGGGAACATGGAGGTTCCCAAAGAAGGAGAAACGTCTGAACCAGCAACAGTGACAAGATCCCCCTAGTCCTATACCTGTGTGGCTGAGGTCGATGGGAAGCCAACAAGAGCCATGGTGGATACCGGCATCTTACAGACCGTAGTAAGTACTGAACTTGTAGGGGATGTGAAGCTTTCTAATAAAAAGATTCCTATTCGCTGTGTCCATGGCGATGTGAGATCTTACCCTACCAAAGAAATAAATGTAAAGGTGGCGGGAGAACAGATGGATGTTAGGGCCGCTGTAATGCCAGTATTGCCAGAGCCACTTCTGATTGGGTCAGATGTACCGAACTTTGCCAGGATAGTGGAGAAAGTTGAGGAGAGTTGGTTGCAGAACGCCCCTTTTGCTCACCATTAAATTCCGTTATCCTTAACTAAAGAAAATAAAACCAGGGCCACTATAAGAAGGATAAAGAAAGACTGGAGGGAAAGAAATGTTTTTCCGATAGTGGTCGATTGGAAAATTGATGAAGGTGGCGATAGTTTTCGCATGGCCCAAGAATTAGACCCGCTATTGACAAATGCTAGGGCAAATGTTCGGGATGAAATATCAGGAAGAGGACCCTGCTTTATCAAAGAGAAGGATCCATACTATTGGTACAGTAAGGATGAGAATGGGAAGTCCACCAAGCAACTATTAGTCCCCAGTAAATACTACCAAACCGTCATGGAAGTAGCACATTTACAACTGGGCGAAGGACATTTGGGAACGGAGAAGACCATACAAAGGATTTTAGGGAGGTTTTACTGGTCAGGATTATATGCTCAAGTAACCCAAATTTGCCAGGCTTGCCCCGAGTGTCAGAAGAAAAATTGAGCGAATGTAAAGAAAGCTCCACTGCAACCCATGCCAATCGTTTTGGAGCCCTTTAGTAGGTTTGGGTTGGGTATTGTTGGTCCGTTAGAACCATCATCCAGAGGATATAAATGCATCCTAGTGGTCGTCGATTATGCAACTAGGTATTCTGAGGATTTCCCACTCAGGTCTACCACCGCTCCAAACATTTGTGACGTATTGATACCCTTTTTCAGTCGAGTAGGAATTCCAAAAGAAATTATCACAGATCGTGGGACAAATTTTATGTCGGCAGTCATGGAGAAAGTTTGTGGGATTTTAAAGATAAAATATTTGAAAACGGCTGTATATCACCCACAGACTGATGGTCTCGTAGAGAGATATAACCAGACAATCAAGCAGATGTTGCGTAAGTCGATGGAACCTGGGGAAAAGAGTTGGGATCGGATTTTACCATGGATATTACTCACACTCCGCAACACACCCCAATCCTCAACAGGGTTTTCTCCGTTTGAACTGATGTTTGGAAGGCCAGTGAGAACATTACTCGACATTCTAAAGGAGAGTTGGGAAGAAAACCCAGGTCAGGAGATTTCGTTAACAGAATATGCTTGTCAGCTTACTCGCAGAAAATTGCACGAGAAAATTTGTTAAAGAATCAAATCAGGCAAGAATCTTATTACAACCGAAACTCTCAGTTGAGAACTTTCCAGAAAGGAGATAAGGTGTTGGTACTATTAACAACCGCTGAAAACAAAATGCTGGCTACGTTTAGGGATCGAAGAAGTCCTAGGACCCCTGACTTATAAAGTGAGACAAAATGATCAAAGATTTCCAACCCAAACGTATCATGTGAATCTGCTTAATAAATGGTTTGATCCAGTGACGTCTATAGCAATTAATAACACCAAGGAAATACCTCTGGAGAAATTCCCACAATTAAAGGGAATCTGGGAGTGGAGGCATTAAATATAAACGAAGGTTTGTAGGAGAAACAGAAGATGGAACTCATGTAACTCAACAAGAAGTATACAGAGACCTTTTCCAGTTTGCCAGGAAAAACGAAATTAGCCTACCATCGCATTGAGACTCGACCTGGGGAGGCAGTCAGGTTCAGACCTTATAGAATTCCGGAGGCGAAGTTATAGTCGATTAATAAAGAGATCCAAGAGATGTTGGAATTGGGAGTAATAGAACCGTCAAATAGTGAGTGGTCGTCACCCACAGTTTTGGTCCCTAAAGCAGATGGAACAACTCGTTTTTGCTTAGATTTCAGGAAATTGAATGAGATCTCAAAATTCGACGCCTATCCTATGCCTAGGATCGAAGATTTACTTGATAAACTCGGGAAGGCCAAGTTTTTGACAACCATAGATCTGACGAAAAGGGTATTGGCAAATACCATTCCATCCCAATGATAAAGAAAAGACCGCATTTGCCTTTCCTTCTGGTTTATTTCAATTTACCATCTTGCCTTTTGGGTTACATGGAGCCCCTGCAATGTTCCAAAGGTTGATGAACTCAATAATTAGAGGACATGAAGGTTATGTCGGAGTGTATCTGGATGATATTATTGTTTTTAGTCAAACCTGGAGTGATCACCTTGTTCATCTGGAGACAGTACTTCAACTGCTACATAATTCAGGACTTCATTTAAATCCTAAGAAGTCCTTCATGGCTAATTTTCATATGAAGTATTTGGGCTATTTTGTTGGACAAGGCATCATAAAACCCCAAGAGTAAAAATTAGCGGCAATAAAAAACCTACAGTTTCCCGTGAATCCCAGGCAAGTGAGGGATTTCCTGGGTTTTATTGGCTACTATAGGAGGTTCATACCACATTTTTCCACATTGGCCACGCCTCTGACCAATCTTTTAAAGACCTTGGCCCCACCAAGAAAGGAATGGCGTACGACCAAAACAGAGAGAGCTTTTAACGACCTGAAGAATGCTCTTTCCTAGAAAGCAGTCCTGCACTGTCCGGACTTCTCTGCGCCATTTTATGTACATACGGATGCATCGGGCACAGGCCTTGGTGCAGTGCTGTACCAAAACCAAGGGGAGGCGGAAAGACCTCTGGTATTTATAAGTAGGAAGTTACTTCCCCACGAGATGCATTATGTCACCATTAAGAAGGAGTGCCTGGCCGTGAAGTGGGCTATAGAGGCATTGCGATATTACCTGCTAGGTCGAGAGTTCACTTTGGTGACCGACCATGCTCCCCTGGTGTGGTTAGCTCATAATAAGGACACGAATCCCAGAGTTCTCAGGTAGTTTCTTGCCCTTCAACCTTTCACTTTCAAAATGATTCATCCCCCTGGGAAACTATTGGCTCAGGCTGATTTTCTATCGCGCAACACCGCCCTTCCCGAGCGTAAGGGCCTAGAAGAGGGAGTGTGTAATGAATCCGCTATCAAACAAACAGGGGCTCTGCCGTCAGGCACTGACACTGGCAATACCAGCATACGCTGGATAAGCAGGTCAACAAAGGGTTAAATACTTCTGTCAGCTGGGGAGGATAATTGGCAGTGTTTATGACCAATCACAGCAAAGATTCAAGCTGTTGTCCTTTTCTTTTTGTTTGGCTGGTTGCTAGGGAACAGAAGAGCTGGAGGAGGAAAACGACGGTTACGGTTACTTCTGGGCTTATTAGAATATGTGAGAGAGCCGGAGCCCTATAATAAAAAAAGAAGACTGTGTTGACATTAAAGAGTTGGAGTTGCGCCATTGCGCTAATGCCGAAATAAGTTGGTGATGTTGTTTATGGAGCGTTCGTATAACACTACGTGGGGCCACTCAAGCTGAGGACTACGGCTGTGAACAGCGGTATGGCGAGGTAAGAGCAAGCCTGTCCCGCTGAAATAGTGAAGGAAGAAGGGGGACGAGAAGCGACCCACACGTGAAAGTTAGCTCAGTGGGGAAAACCCTTTTGAAGCCTGTGATCTGAAAATAGTTACAGTGAAGGCTGGGAGAGGAGCGGAATACGAAGAGGGAAGCCCGCTATCCCGAGCGGCAGAGTCGAGAGGCAGAGCTGCCGAGTAACCAAGGGACCTCCTGCGGTCTTGTTTCAATCCCTCTTCTTACAACCGAATTTACAAGCCCATTTCTGGATGACCTTGGGACCCCCGTCAACCTGCTAACCCCTGGAGGGGGTCTTGACTGTGTGGCTACAGCTGGACTCCTGGATACCTTGGCCAATGGCTGTGAGATGATTTCAGTAGGGTTTTCAAAACTAATCGAAGGGAATTTGTCGCTGGCTCCATCTATAGCTCCACCTTTGTTCCCATCTTTGGCACTGGCCCCACTCCATCCATCTTCTGGCTCAAACCATGAGGTTATAGTTCCACTGTTGCCACTGTCTCGTCCCGAAGCTGAAACCCACTCCGCCACTTCCCTTGTTTGTGGATCCTGAGGCCTCGGGTCTAGTCAGTGTGAGTGGGGGAGAGAAGTCCAGCCCACGGTCCAGGTCCGGGAGTAAGCCCACGTCTGATGCTTCCCTGAGGGGTGAACTACTACCTCCGTCTTAGCCCTCCTTTGGCCTCTAAATCCCCCCCAAAAGGAGATCATTGTCCACCAGCCCAACCTTATTCAGTTTCTGCAAGCCTGCCTAGCTGTCCCTGGAACCTCCTGTTATCAGAGATGGGCGAGATCAAAAATCTCTTACTAGTGTTGATCAAGGGGATACAGGGGACCAGGGGGGAGGAGGGTACGGGTAGGGAAGGAGAGGGCTCAGTATGGTCTGGCCCAAGCGGTCCAAATTTTGACTTTGATAAAGGGATACATCCCTCGACCCCCTGTCCCTCCCTGGCTACCTCCGTGGTTAGATCTCCCCAGTCCAGGAGGAGTCGACCAGAGCTAGGACCTCCCCCACTGTCACCTTGAAGGAGGGAAACCATCGATCTTGTCTCAAGGGCTAAGCCCCCATTATTGCAGAATCCCATGGGGAGAGCCCAGGGCAACTTGCACTCAGTGGGGGGGAGGGTCCGTGCATCAATCCCCGGTCCGGGGAGGCCGTGGTTGGGGCTCTACACTCATGAAGGCTGTAGTAGTTCCATGGTCCTGCTTCATGGTGTCCCAAAACCCACTACTGGCATAAGAGAACCAAGGGACGCCCTGCGGAACAAATGTCTACACTGGTTGCGGGTTGTGGGGGAGTGTGAGTTTGTGTCCAGGAGCTCCTTGGTGGAGTGCACCAGACTGTCCAATCCTTCAGCCAAAACGGACATCGTCAAACTGGTTTTTGGGAACGCCCATCTGGCAAGGGTCGTATTGGAAAAATGTAATGGCCACGGGCAGATGGGAAAAAGTGGTATCACGGTCAGTGCACCCCCTATACCTGCCCTTGTGTGCCCTGCAAGAGCCACCTCGGGTTTTAATCCCCTTTCAGGGGCAAATCTAACCGCCTTGGGCCCGAGGCGCTATGGGAGATACCCGAGGGAAGGGGTTGATGGTTCTTGACTATTGGCCATAAGATCTGTTCGGGGGCACTCATGGAGGGTTCGGTTCTCTACTTGGGTGTGCTGTTGTTCTTCTTTTTGTTGTGTTTTTTTTGCATTCATGTATTAGAATTGTTTTTTAGGATGCACTTTGATGGCCTTTTAGGCTGAATAAACTTGTTTGACTGACTGACTGGCATACCTTCCCCTACCTCACAGTGGCAGTCAGAAAGTGGATGTTTGTCCTTGAAAAGAACACATCAGGAATCACTTTAGCAAAAAAGAGTTTTCTTGCCTCCCTGTTGAGTGAGCAGGCAGGTGACATGTGAAGAAAGGCGGGGTATAGGGAGCTGACGTTGAATAACACTTCACCTGATGGTGCCCCATTCAATTACAGTTGGGCACACGTGTGGAAGATTTTGAGAAATATATACCCTGGTAGGCTGAATATAAACACTATTATGGCACGCTCAATGAAGGCAGAAAAGGACCCTTCACTCAGCAAATTGAAAAAAAGTGGATGTTAGAGACAGGGGAGGCATGGGATGAAAACCTTGCTGTTCACTATCACATGTTACGAAGGGGATTACCTGCAGAAGTACAAGCCAGTATGAATGAGGTGGTTGGGATTGAGGCAAAAGCATTGCCTGAAATCCAGGGACATATAATACACTATTGCAAACAAAAACAGGAAAAGGATAACAGGTCAGACCAAGCTCAGCGAGCAGAAGCAAAACTGGTACAGAAGAAGCTAGCCAAATTAAGCTTACAAGAAGCAGTTGTTACCAGCACAACAAAGAGACAACATGGGACACACCCAGAGGGGAAGAGGAGTTTTCCAGATAGGTAGATAGGGCACAGATTTGGGGGACAATGTTTGTCTTGTGGGATAAAAGGGCATTGGGCACATGCATTTAGAAATAACATGGCCATGCCCAATAGCCCTAATATCCAAGGTAACAACCCATATTTTACACACAGCCTCAGACTGCTCCATTTGCACCAGGCTCCATGAAATAACAGCCAATACAGTATCAGACACCCAATTGTGTGCAGTTAGTGCCCACCACAATACTGTGGCAGTAGAATCATTTGGCAAAGGGCAGGGTAACACATTGCACAGGTGCAAGCATTTTTAGAGATAACCCTTTTCTGTTTCCAGGTAGAACTACTCATTCACAATAGGACAGCCCACAGGGAACACTGACTGTCCAGTCCTGTCTGTAACAGGAACCTCATGTGGGAGTGTAGATGGGTGGTCAAACATTTTCTTTTTTTGGCTGGCACAGGGGCTACAAAGTCTTGTGTTAAGGAGGGCAGATTTAATTTGTAAAATGATGGACATGCATGGGTTCTCTGGGGCTATTGTTTCAGTTAATTTCACTGAGGTTCTACCTAATACTGTA
Organism: Ambystoma mexicanum; assembly: GCF_040938575.1. NCBI lineage: Eukaryota > Metazoa > Chordata > Amphibia > Caudata > Ambystomatidae > Ambystoma > Ambystoma mexicanum. The sequence continues at coordinate 656,112,931 of NC_090932.1, read as the reverse complement.
GGTACACATAAAGTTAAAAAAAATCTATTCTACTCAAGGACGACACCAGTTAACATTTTAGGTAGGGTTCTCATGAGCAAATTAAACATGACAATTTCATTCACAGAGGAAGGTATAGTGTGCTCCACTCCAGGCATGAATCATTCTGGAGCAGTGGCGTCAACACAAGCACTATGCAGTGACAGCACTTTCAGAGGCAAGCCCCTACACCCAGATGTGTTATGTATGGAGTGACAGTCCTATTAGGATGGGTCCCTGGGATTTATTACACGTACCAATTAATAGGGTAATTCATAGAATTTCGCAGAAAAGTGTTGCAAGCGGCTGGCGCAGAGTGTCCGCGTGCGATTGTCTGCGCCAGGCACGTGCGCTAAAACCGATTTCCGCGCACAGCGTATTCATGGATTTTAGGCTCCTAAACCAGCCGTGGTGCAGAGTATCGCAGCGACCCTGCAGCAGCGCCAGTAACGCCCCCAAGAACGCCCTCGCGCAAGGAAAAGCCCTCAAAATCGCTAAATCATCGCAAAGGGCTGCGCTAACCCTGGACCAGTTTACAGGGCTGCCAAACAAGTAACGCAAAGCGGGTAACGTTCATATCAGGGGTACGGGGGAAGTTTTACACGCGATTAGCCAGAGTACGTGTATTACAGGGGTACGCGGGCAGTTTTACACGCGATTGCCCAGGGTACGTGTATTACAGGGGTACGCGTGAAGTCTCACACACGATTAGCCAGGGCACGTGTATTACATGGGTACGCGGGAATTATCAAACGCGATTTGGCTGGGTACGTGTATTACAGGGGTACACGGGAAGTTCTACACGCGATTTGTCTGGGTACGTGTATAACAGGGGTGCGCGGGAATTATCACACGCGATTTGGCCAGGTACGTGTATTACAGGGGTGCGCGGGAATTATCACACGCGATTTGGCTGGGTACGTGTATTACAGGGGTGCGTGGGAAGTTACACACGCGATTAGGTTGGGTGGGTCCTCACAGGTGTTCCCTGTACACCCTCCACGGCCCTTGCAACCAGGGGCAGCCTCCACCAGGCCCCGACCCATGTCTCCCACCACCCCCACCCCCCAGCAGTGCAGGGGCAGCCTCCACCAGGCCCCCACCCATGTCTCCCACCACCCCCACCCCCCAGCAGTGCAGGGGCAGCCTCCACCAGGCCCCCACCCATGTCTCCCACCACCCCCACCCCCCAGCAGTGCAGGGGCAGCCTCCACCAGGCCCCCACTCATGTCCCCTTGCACCCCCACCCCCAGCAACCAGGGGCAGCCTCCACCAGGCCCCCACCCATGTCTCCCACCACCCCCACCCCCCAGCACTGTGGGGCACCTGCCATCAGGCCCCCACCCATGTCACCCACCACCCCCACCCCCCCAGTCACCAGGGGCACCCTCCACCTGGCCCCCACTCATGTCTCCCACCACCCCCACCCCCGAGCAGTGCAGGGGCAGCCTCCACCAGGCCCCCACCCATGTCTCCCACCACCCCCACCCCCCAGCAGTGCAGGGGCAGCCCCCACCAGGCCCCCACTCATGTCCCCTATCACCCCCACCCCCCCAGTCACCAGGGGCACCCTCCACCAGGCCCCCACTCATGTCTACCACCACCCCCACCCCCCCAGTCACCAGGGGCACCCTCCACCAGGCCCCCACCCATGTCTCCCACCACCCCCACCCCCCAGCAGTGCAGGGGCAGCCTCCACCAGGCCCCCATCCATGTCTCCCACCACCCCCACCCCCCAGCAGTGCAGGGGCAGCCTCCACCAGGCCCCCACCCATGTCTCCCACCACCCCCACCCCCCAGCAGTGCAGGGGCAGCCTCCACCAGGCCCCCACTCATGTCCCCTTGCACCCCCACCCCCCAGCAACCAGGGGCAGCCTCCACCAGGCCCCCACCCATGTCTCCCACCACCCCCACCCCCCAGCACTGTGGGGCACCTGCCAGCAGGCCCGCACCCATGTCACCCACCACCCCCACCCCCCCAGTCACCAGGGGCACCCTCCACCTGGCCCCCACTCATGTCTCCCACCACCCCCACCCCCGAGCAGTGCAGGGGCAGCCTCCACCAGGCCCCCACCCATGTCTCCCACCACCCCCACCCCCCAGCAGTGCAGGGGCAGCCCCCACCAGGCCCCCACTCATGTCCCCTATCACCCCCACCCCCCCAGTCACCAGGGGCACCCTCCACCAGGCCCCCACTCATGTCTCCCACCACCCCCACCCCCCCAGTCACCAGGGGCACCCTCCACCAGGCCCCCACTCATGTCTCCCACCACCCCCACCCCCCAGCAGTGCAGGGGCAGCCTCCACCAGGCACCCACTCATGTCCCCTATCACCCCCACCCCCCCGCGACCAGGGGCCCCCTCCACCAGGCCCCCACTCATGTCTCCCACCACCCCCACCCCCCAGAAGTGCAGGGGCACCCTCCACCAGGCCCCCACTCATGTCCCCTATCACCCCCACCCCCCCGTCACCAGGGGCACCCTCCACCAGGCCCCCACTCATGTCTCCCACCACCCCCACCCCCCCAGTCACCAGGGGCACCCTCCACCAGGCCCCCACCCATGTCTCCCACCACCCCCACCCCCCCGCAGTGCAGGGGCAGCCTCCACCAGGCCCCCACCCATGTCTCCCACCACCCCCACCCCCCAGCAGTGCAGGGGCAGCCTCCACCAGGCCCCCACTCATGTCTCCCACCCCCCCACCCCCAGCAGTGCAGGGGCAGCCTCCACCAGGCCCCCACTCATGTCCCCTTGCACCCCCACCCCCCAGCAACCAGGGGCAGCCTCCACCAGGCCCCCACCCATGTCTCCCACCACCCCCACCCCCCAGCAGTGCAGGGGCAGCCTCCACCAGGCCCCCACCCATGTCTCCCACCACCCCCACCCCCCAGCAGTGCAGGGGCAGCCTCCACCAGGCCCCCTCTCATGTCCCCTTGCACCCCCACCCCCCAGCAACCAGGGGCAGCCTCCACCAGGCCCCCACCCATGTCTCCCACCACCCCCACCCCCCAGCAGTGCAGGGGCAGCCTCCACCAGGCCCCCACCCATGTCTCCCACCACACCCACCCCCCAGGAGTACAGGGGCAGCCTCCACCAGGCCCCCACTCATGTCCCCTTGCACCCCCACCCCCCAGCAACCAGGGGCAGCCTCCACCAGGCCCCCACCCATGTCTCCCACCACCCCCACCCCCCAGCACTGTGGGGCACCTGCCAGCAGGCCCCCACCCATGTCACCCACCACCCCCACCCCCCAGTCACCAGGGGCACCCTCCACCAGGCCCCCACTCATGTCTTCCACCACCCCCACCCCCCAGCACTGTGGGGCACCTGCAAGCAGGCCCCCACCCATGTCACCCACCACCCCCACCCCCCCAGTCACCAGGGGCACCCTCCACCAGGCCCCCACTCATGTCTCCCACCACCCCCACCCCCCAGCAGTGCAGGGGCAGCCTCCACCAGGCCCCCACCCATGTCTCCCACCACCCCCACCCCCCAGCAGTGCAGGGGCAGCCCCCACCAGGCCCCCACTCATGTCCCCTATCACCCCCACCCCCCCCAGTCACCAGGGGCACCCTCCACCAGGCCCCCACTCATGTCTCCCACCACCCCCACCCCCCCAGTCACCAGGGGCAGCCTCCACCAGGCCCCCACTCATGTCTCCCACCACCCCCACCCCCCAGCAGTGCAGGGGCAGCCTCCACCAGGCACCCACTCATGTCCCCTATCACCCCCACCCCCCCGCCACCAGGGGCAACCTCCACCAGGCCCCCACTCATGTCTCCCACCACCCCCACCCCCCAGCAGTACAGGGGCACCCTCCACCAGGCCCCCACTCATGTCCCCTATCACCCCCACCCCCCCAGTCACCAGGGGCACCCTCCACCAGGCCCCCACTCATGTCTCCCACCACCCCCACCCCCCCAGTCACCAGGGGCACCCTCCACCAGGCCCCCACTCATGTCTCCCACCACCCCCACCCCCCAGCAGTGCAGGGGCAGCCTCCACCAGGCACCCACTCATGTCCCCTATCACCCCCACCCCCCCGCCACCAGGGGCAGCCTCCACCAGGCCCCCACTCATTTCTCCCACCACCCCCACCCCCCCAGTCACCAGGGGCACCCTCCACCAGGCCCCCACTCATGTCTCCCACCACCCCCACCCCCCCAGTCACCAGGGGCACCCTCCACCAGGCCCCCACTCATGTCTCCCACCACCCCCACCCCCCACCATCCAGGGGCACCCTCCACCAGGCCCCCACCCATGTCACCCACCACCCCCACCCCCCAGCATCCAGGGGCAGCCCCCACCAGGCCCCCACTCATGTCCCCTATCACCCCCACCCCCCCGCCACCAGGGGCACCCTCCACCAGGCCTCCACTCATGTCCCCTATCACCCCCACCCCCCCAGTCACCAGGGGCACCCTCCACCAGGTCCCCACTCATGTCTCCCACCACCCCCACCCCCCCAGTCACCAGGGGCACCCTCCACCAGGCCCCCACTCATGTCTCCCACCACCTCCACCCCCCCAATCACTAGGGGCATCCTCCACCAGGCCCCCACTCATGTCTCCCACCACCCCCACCCCCCAGCAGTGCAGGGGCAGCCTCCACCAGGCCCCCACTCATGTCTCCCACCACCCCCAACCCCCCGTGCACCAGGGGCACCCTCCACCAGGCCCCCACTCATGTCTCTCACCACCCCCACCCCCCACCATCCAGGGGAACCCTCCACCAGGCCCCCACCCATGTCACCCACCACCCCCACCCCCCAGCATCCAGGGGCAGCCCCCACCAGGCCCCCACTCATGTCCCCTATCACCCCCACCCCCCCGCCACCAGGGGCACCCTCCACCAGGCCCCCACTCATGTCTCCCACCACCCCCACCCTCCCAGTCACCAGGGGCAGCCTCCACCAGGCCCCCACTCATGTCTCCCACCACCCCCACCCCCCAGCAGTGCAGGGGCAGCCTCCACCAGGCCCCCACCCATGTCTCCCACCACCCCACCCCCCAGCAGTGCAGGGGCAGCACCCACCAGGCCCCCACTCATGTCCCCTATCACCCCCACCCCACCAGTCACCAGGGGCACCCTCCACCAGGCCCCCACCCATGTCACCCACCACCCCCACCCCCCAGCATCCAGGGGCAGCCTCCACCAGGCCCCCACTCATGTCCCCTTGCACCCCCACCCCCCAGCAACCAGGGCCAGCCTCCACCAGGCCCCCACCCATGTCAGCCACCACCCTCACCCCCCAGCAGTGCAGGGGCAGCCTCCACCAGGCCCCCACTCATGTCACCCACCACCCCCACCCCCCAGCACTGTGGGGCACCTGCCAGCAGGCCCCCACCCATGTCACCCACCACCCCCACCCCCCCAGTCACCAGGGGCACCCTCCACCAGGCCCCCACTCATGTCTCCCACCACCCCCACCCCCCACCATCCAGGGGCACCCTCCACCAGGCCCCCACTCATGTCTCCCACCACCCCCACCCCCCCAGTCACCAGGGGCAGCCTCCACCAGGCCCCCACTCATGACACCCACCACCCCCACCCCCCAGCACTGTGGGGCACCTGCCAGCAGGCCCCCACCCATGTCACCCACCACCCCCAGCCACCAGGGGCAGCCTTCACCAGGCCCCCACCCATGTCTCCCACCACCCCCACCCCCCAGCAGTGCAGGGGCAGCTTCCACCAGGCCCCCACCCATGTCTCCCACCACCCCCACCCCCCAGCAGTGCAGGGGCAGCCTCCACCAGGCCCCCACCCATGTCTCCCACCACCCCCCAGCAGTGCAGGGGCAGCCTCCACCAGGCCCCCACCCATGTCCAACCCATGTCTCCCACCACCCACACCCCCCAGCAGTGCAGGGGCAGCCTCCACCACGACACCAACTTCCCTGGCACTGAAGCTGGTGCCCCTCTGCCTCCTTGGCAGGGGGTTGGCACTGGTGCCACCTGTTGTAGTGGCCGACATGGCAACCCCAGAGGCAGGAGTGGGTGGGCAACTGGGTCCTGGGGCAGGGCTGTGGGGCGACGGAAAAGCAGTCGGGAGCCTTTGGTTCCAGCAGGGGTGGTCACAGCAACAGCACCCCTGGCTGATGTGCAGGCAGCAAATGGCAGGGCACGTGGCCAGCAGGCAGTCAGGCAGCAGCAGATGGCAGGTGGGAGCGTGCTCAGGGCTCTGGGGGGCAGTAATTTGGCCCCATGGGCAGGAACGTGGTCTTCCGTGTGTGAATGCGTGGCCAGCTTGATACGAGTGATTTGGCACGCGAAAATCAAACACGTCTGCGTGTAAATCGACGTGCACGCGTAGGAAAATATTGCGTGACACGTCCCAGTGTCAAAGCGTGTAATAGTTGAAAATGGACCTACACGCAGAAGTGACAAAGCGTGTGATTGGTGAAAAAGGACCTACACGCAGAAGTGACAAAGCGTGTGATTGGTGAAAAAGGACCTACACGCAGAAGTGACAAAGCGTGTGATTGGTGAAAAAGGACCTACACGCAGAAGTGACAAAGCGTGTGATTGGTGGCAATGGCCCTAGCACATACACGCCGCGTAAGTGACGCTGTACGTGTGGGCCTGTATATAAGGTACGTGTAGAACACCATTTCCTTGTACGTGCTTTTCGTGGAGAGCGAGTGGGTGAATTCTGTACTTCTTGTCGTTTCACACGCGATTTACTTCACGGCGTTTCCAGTTCGTACTCCCTGTTACCTCTGACAGCTTTTTCTCTTTTTTCTCTTGTACTGGTTTACCTGGGCTTGTTCCCTCAAACAGTGTCCCCTTCTACTGTTGTCCTGTCTCCTCAGACAGCGTACAAATCTTCTTTTGGCGGGGGTGTTGCCAACCAAACGCGCTCATTTTTCACGCTCTTTTACCTGGCAGATGGTGAGTCACACACGTATCTAACTTCTGTGCTTGCCCCGTGTGTAGCCTACCCCTTCAGAGGTCATTCTAGGCTGCGTGTGACACGCATACGTTCATTCTTGTGTTACTGGGTGGCACAGCGTAGTGCAGGTTTTTCTTTCTGCACACGTGGTCTAGGAGGGGTTGCGTGCACGTCATCTCCCTTTTTTGGGCCTCCTGTGCGTTGCATGACCCGTCATCTTTCCCCAGGGGTTACATTCAGCCTTGCTAGAGCACTAGGGTATAATTACCATCTGGTACCCAACCCCTTTGACCCCCAATTGCCCAGGACAATAGTCTACATCCACTCCATACGCACATTAATATCAGTGCCATGGCTGGGAGGCGAGGATTCCGTAAGGGTGGCAAAGGTGGAAGAGCCACAAGTGGTGGCCGTGGTGGATCCGGTAGGGGACGTGGTCGTAACTTGCAGGGTGAGCCTGTCCCCCCATGTGTGGAGGACCAGTCAAGGGCACCCATAATCCCCCCCCTCCCCCCCTTCTCCCCTCCCATTGAGGCTGATGTGGCTGACACCATCCATGCTCAGCCCTTGTTGGACCAGCCCATTGTGGCACCAGACCTGGCTGACTCCATGGCTGACTTCCAGGTCAGCAGGGCTACGACACGTGCGCTGGTGCACGTTGATGCCATCATGCCACGTGGATCTGGGGCAGCAAGGTCATCTGCTGCCCCAAGTAGGCAGGGCGGAGAGGCTGCAGGGGCAGCTGCGGCTCCATCCACCCCAGCTCTCACACACCCAGCCAGGACAGTGTCGGTCCTAGTCCATCCTGCTGACATTCCCCCTGACACCATTACACTAGAGCCAATGCCTGCACCAACTCCCCTGCTGAGTGTGCAATCCCACACACCTGATACAGAGCCCACCAGGGCTCCTGCCCCTAGTGTCCAGAGCGGCGCAGGACACTCAGGATCACCACCACCTTCCAAGCGGAAGAGGAAGAGTGCTCGTCCGGCACAGGCTGATGCCCCAGACACGGCTACACAGTCCGGCCCGTCCAGGAAGCCCAGCTTCACGGATGACGAACTGAATGCACTTGTCGAGTATGTGTCCGGACATGATAACGAGATGGTCATTGTTGCAGGATCCAAGACCACACCTGCACAACGCCAGGCACACTGGCAGACCGTTGCGGACATCGTAAGTGCCCTTGGAATCGTGAGGCACACAGCCAATGATTGCTATAAGCGCTGGAATGACCTAAAGCGCAGGGCAAAGAAGAAGCTGGCCTCAAGTCATGCCGCAACTCTAGTGTCTGGAGGTGGGTCTCCAGTATTAGACATGGAACTCACTCCACATGAGTCAGTCGCTGGGACCTACGTCACGGAGGAACAGATCCAAGGCGTGGGAGATCTGCCTGATTACGAGGCATTGTCCGGTGAGTGCACATGCATGTGTGTGTCATCCATGTGCATGGTGTGTGTGTGAGGGCATCTGTTTGTGTGCCAGGTGAGAGTGTGTGCGCCTGAGTCGTATGGGTCAGCCATGTGCTTCATGCAATACATCCTGCGCAACTGCATTTGGCCATTGCAGTATCCCTTCTGCCAACAGTAGACATCTAGCCCAACAGCACCCCAGTTGCCCTTGTAGTGTCACCTTGCCACAACATTGTTGCTTATTTTTCTATGTTCAATCAGACAGATTGTTTGCATTCCACCACTTATACTAGGCATTCCTCAGTCCTCTGGTCACATGTCTGGCATGGCTATGGTAAAGTGGAGTGACTTTGTTACCTGGATATCATATGTTCACACATGTCCCTGTGCAATTGGACCATATTGGACTGGCAGCTCCAGGTGAAAAATCAGACCTGTTTGAATTAGAAAAGCTATTGCATGCGGGAACTGGACTGAATGAATAAGTGCTGCCCTCCTCTCCATCTACACTCAATAGCAATGGTACATGCCAGCTGTGTGATGGCATGTGTGTGTCACCTGGCAATCACAGGCCAATGTGTGATGCCACTGCCAGGCAGCATGCAGAAAATGTGTTCATCTTCCATCTTTGTGTCATGAGTGTGTGCCATTTGCCTGCCCTTCATACGCAGTGAGGGTGCATGCATGGGAGGGTCTTAGTCATGTGGGACATGTGTCAATCAAGTACTGGTTCTCTTGCTTCTCAGCCCTCATTGTGTGCCATGGTGCTAATGCGTGTTTCCATTTCTTTGTCATTATGTCATTGCAGGGGAAGACGCACCTGATACTGCTGGGGTTGTGGAGATGGTGCAGAGCCAGGAGGGGTCCGAGGGCCGACCAACCACCAGTGAGGGACGTGGTGTGCTGGTGGGTGAGAACCCACAAGTGCTGCAGGTCGTGCTCTCAAGGGGTGTCTCTGGCTGCACCTCCCCCTAGCTGTACTCAGCTGTTGACTCGGATGATGAGACCTACGTGCCGTCGCAGGTGAGTGTTCCAGGGAGGGATTCTGTTCTGTCCCACCCACCTGCACCAGGGTCAGAACCCTCAATGGGGATGTCAGTGTTGGCAGCTAGGCCTTTGGTGGTTACGGATGCAGATTCACACTCTGTGACATCTGATCCTGTTCCTGGGCCAGCAGATCAGAGGGGGAATGCAGTCCTGCAGCCTCAGGCAGTGCCGGCACAGCAAGGCGCAGTCCGCCTTGCCCCAGACAGGTGTGGTGCCCGCCGACGTGGTGGCCGTACGCCACCTGGCAATACCGCATGGGAGAAATCCATTTACGGTATGGCTACCCAACAGGCAGCATCATCCGAGATGATGGCTCAGGCCATGGATAGGGTGGCCACTTCCATTGTCCCCCTTGAAAGGCTGATGGAGCGACTAGAGCAGGCAACCAACTCCATCTGCCAGTCACACAGGGAGGACATGTTGGCGTCCAACAGGGACAGGCGGGCGGCACTGGCGACTCTGCAGGAGGCCATCTCCATTGAGTCCCAGGGCCACAGGGAAGCCCTGAGGCAGGAGCTACATCAACACAGGACGACTCTTGTTGAGCTTGAGGCTTCAACACACCAAAGGACAGAACAGCAGCTGGAGCGTCTCACCCGTACGCTCTCAGCTGAGATGCAAGCAACGAGGGTGGTGGTCCGGGCATCCCGTGAGTTGTTGCATGGGGACCTCCGCACCCTCATCCTCCAGAACGAGACCTACCACACCGGCATGCTTGCAGCTATGGAGGAACAGAGTAGGGCCTTGCGTGGGCTGCCTCCCATAGTGCAACCACCTCCAGATGCAGCTGCACAGGGTGATAATAGCGACAGCAGAGATACTCCCACAATAGGGTAGCCGTGTGGGCCATGAGCCCATGGAGGTGTTTTTTTTCCCAGGATCCACACAGGTGGGTTTTGGTGTGCACCCTGACCTCGGACCTCCTGGGTGGCCTCCCCAACCCCCCCGGGCCCTTTAATGGCCATTTTTGATTTTTTTTAATTTTTATTTTTATTTATTTTTATTTTTATTTTTAATTTTATATTTTTCCCAATTTTTTTGGGACAATTTGTCGGCTTCCGTGGTTCCTGTGGGCATACGCTGCATTGTGGCTGGGCACATGCAGTCTTGTCATGTATTAGGTTCAGATGCCTGGGTTTGAGTCACACACACCCCTCCTGCTTCCCGTTTCCATGGGCTTGCAAAGGGTGTGCCCAAGTGACATTGAAGTACATGGTGACATTGGACTCCCACTACATGTGTGGGTAGTCTATTCAATACTGTGTATACATTCCTAGTGTATATTGCTGTTGTGTTGTACACTGCATGTTGCATTGATGTGTAACTCATCATCTGTGTCTGCCTCCCAATTTGCAGGTCCCTACCTCATGTCTACACAAGGCCCTCTAGTCTGGAGATGGGGTCCTTGTTGGCAGCAGTGCACCTACAACTCTACCTGGCGCCAACACTGTTCAGTTGGAAGTGGTGGGAGTGCAGGCATTTCCAGGTGGTGAGACTACTGATTTATCACATTAGTGAAGTCATGTCAATGGTAGTACCTGCTCAAGTTTGTTGTTGGTCCTGCATTACAGTGAGTATTTCAGGTGTAGCAAGTTTCAATTGGGGACACTGTACATCGCAACACTTGTCATGTTGTGGGGATTACTTTGTTTACCTGCACATAGCATGACATGGCACGGTGTGTTGTGTGGCGGTGCTGGGGATGGGTTGGGTGACATGGCACTGTCCTCTTGTTGCATTTAGCAAGTGGGTATTCATTTTAGCTGCTTGAATGTGTTTCTTCACAACACTGCATTGGTGGTGTGTGTGGGTAGGGATGCACACATTGTAACACTTCCAGGTGAACAATCTCAGGCTGATATGCTTTTCACGGTTGAATCTCCAGACATTCAGGATCAGTGTCAGGTTGAGTCATCATTGACTGTCAGATGGAATGTGCCAGGCCAGTGTGCAGTCCACAGGGGTGTGATTACTATGTGAAGTAATTAGCCACTAGCTGTGTACGGGCTGCCTCCCCCCGTGCCCTTTCCCCTCCCATGCGCAGCGGCTGTGCATGTGGTTGGGGATGTGGGGCCACCACCATGTCCACGGCCAGGCCCCGGCGTGTTGCAACGTTGTGCAGGACACATGCTGCCACTATGATCCTGCACACTACTGGGGGAGCGTATAACAGCTGCCCGCCAGAACGGTCAAGGGAGCGAAAGCGTGACTTTAGCACTCCGAATGTGCGCTCCACTATGCCCCGGGTTGTAATGTGGGCTGTGTTATATCTTACCTCGGGTGGCGTGGTGGGGTTCCGAATTGGCGTCATCATGTGGGGGCTGAGAGGGTAGGCACTGTCCCCTGTGGAGGTGGTGATTGGTATCATTGGTGGGGTTGTGACCTTGCTCAGTATCCAACATGCATGCATGTGCAGTGGCATACATACTCACCAAGCAGCCATGTATCGCCATGCCACCCAGCATCTAGGTCCCGGCATAGGGTGGACATTCGGTAAATGAAGCTGTCGTGGTTGGAGCCGGGATAGTTGGCATATACTGAGGTGATGATTCCCTTGGCATTACATACTACCTGCACGTTGATGGAATGCCAGTGCTTGCGGTTCCTATAGATGTGCTCAGATGCCCTGGGGGGACGTTGAGCCACATGGGTGCAGTCGATGGCACCTAGCACTTTGGGGAATCGTGCCACACCGTAAAAATCCAGGGCGGCAGCATGCCTTTCTGCAGGTGTTCTGGGCAGGTATATGTGCCTGCGGACTGATGGGCGTGCATTGATGATGTTCAAGACCTGGTGTAGGCAGCATGACTGGGTGGCCTGTGACACCCCACCCACTATGGCACTTGTCTGCTGAAATGATCCAGTGGCTAAGAAGTGCAGTACATTGAGGACCTTCTCCAGGGGGCTGAGTGCTTGGGAGCACAGGGTGGGTGATGTGAGGTCATCCTCCCACTCACTCACCAGGTCCAGTATTATGTGTGGTGGAAACCTGTACCTTCCATACACCTGGTCATCAGGCATCCCGAAAAGGCTGGTTCTGGGTGTGAATATTCTGGCCCTGACTATCCTCATACTCCTACTTTGGTAGCCCACTGCCACTGCTGCTAGGAACGGTATGTTCATCCTGGCGTCTGGCTTGTTATTGTTAAAGTGCGCAAATTCATGCTTTGCGCGTGTTCTAGGCGAGCGTGTGACCCACGCACCCCTGGAATCCAGTTCCCAGTCCAATAGCGTGTGGAAATTCACACGCACAACGGGATACAGGTGCGCTGACGTACTTGCGTGTGTAAGTGCCCGCGCACCCCTGAAATACACGTACATAGGCCAATCGCGTGTACGCGCACTTTTGTCCAATTACACGCGATGACACTCTGACGTGCAGTATTTACACGTGTGCTCCGTCATCACGTGCTGGGTGGGGAACACCCGTGCGGGTCACGTCACATACGCGCTTACGCGCTGAGGGACTCTGGACCAATAGAATCGCGTATGCGTGCTTACGCGCTTACGCGCTAAGGGCCTTTCCTCAGATTTCACGCTGACGTGCCGAATTTTCACGTGCCAAATCACTCCGTATCAAGCTGGCCACGCGAAAACACACGGAAGACCACGCTCCTGCCCAGAAGGCCGAGTTACTGCCCCCCGTGCCCAGAGCAGCCTCCCACGTGCCATCTGCTGCTGCCTGCCTGCCTGCCTGCTGCCACCGTGCCCTGCCATTTGGTGCCTGCACATCAGCCATCTGCAGGGGTCCAGTTGCTGTGTCCACCCCTGCTGGAAGTGAAGACTCCCGACTGGGATTACATCGCTCCACAGCCCAGCCCCAGGACCCAGTTGCCCACCCACACCTGCCTCTGGGGTTGCCATGTCGGGCACTTCCACATCTGGCACCAGTGGCAACCCCAGGCCAGAGGGGCAGAGGGGCACCAGCTTCACTGCCACCGAAGTTGGTGTCCTGGTGGAGCATGTCCTGGGGCAGTATGATGCCCTCTTTGGATCGTCCCGCGCCAGCAAGGATGGACGGGAGAGGATCTGGGCCGACTGTGTGGTTGCCATCAACGCGGAGGGGGTGGCAACCCGCAACGTCCAGAAGATCAAGAAGCGCTGGGAGGACTTGAGGTCCAGGACCCTTGTGAAGGCCCGGCGCCTCGTGGAGGGGGGCCGGGGCCGCATGAGTTCCATCCAGATGAGGGTCCTGGAACGCGTACGCCCAGCGCTCCACGCCCAGATCCTTGAGAGGGAGGCCCGTCTGGAGTTGAGCGGTAAGTGTCCAAGCATTACTGTGTGACACAGGGCATGTTGCTGTGTGCTGGGTCTATGATACTTGCCTGTATGTGTGCCATAGGCCATGTATGCATGTATGTGTGCATGGACATCATGGTAATGCATGTGCAACCAGTGAGGTGTGACCCACATGGTTGTTGCATGTGTTCAAATGCCGCATGGGGACCCCTATGCAGATTTTGAACATGAGAGCATGCCAGTCTCTGTACCGGGACATGGGTGGGGGTGAGGGATGGGTGCTGATGCCAGGTACATATGTGGTAGCCATGTCTGTGTGGCTGACCTGCGTGTCTGTGACTTGTGCATGCCATGGATGCATGACACATGTGTGTGACAATGCACAGATTCAGTGAAGCAGCCAAATTGCCCTTGTATCCGCTGTGTTTGTTGTGTTTGGGGCCAGATGGATGTGACTGAGGTGAAGTGTGTGCATGTGAAAGGCATGAGCCATGATGCATGTGAGTTCCATATCATTGAATGTTTCAAGAGTCCATTGGACATGCATGGAAATGTCCATGGCATGCAGCATGCCTGTTACTGTGTGTGTTTTGCCTGGACTGACCCATGTGTTGTGGAGGGACATGATGGAAGTGTACTTTGACAGTGGTGGTCATCTGCTATTGCTTCCTGTCTAGGGGACCATTGTACAGTACCCTGATGCTTGTGTTCTTTGTCTCCCTCTACGCAGCGGCTAGTGAAGAAGAGGGCGGAGACGGCGCTGTGGAGCAAGGCGGCGGGGATACCCCCACAGCTGCAGCGGAAGGGGTGGGTGAGCCCCCACAGGGGCCTGCTACGGTGGGAGACGGTGAGGAGCCATCCAGGTTGGTGGTTTGCACAGAGGAGGAGGAGGCCGCCACTGGGGCACACATGGGGCCTGGTGGGGGCATCCCTGCTGGTGCAAGTGGTGCAGTCCAGGGCCAGGGGCAGGAGGCAGCACAGGTCACTGTGGAGGGGCCTGTGCATGTCGCTGTCCCTGACCCTGTGAGTGCACCACCATGCACCAGCAGGGATGCCCCGTCCCAGGCCCGTCCGCAGGTAGAGGGGATGTCCATGTCACCTGACTCCCCTCCACCTGCGGACGTGGGAACCCCTGGCCGTGCGGAGAAGGTCCTGATTGGGGTCGCGATGCGCACGGCTGTGATTCGTGATGCCGTGCGTGCTTCCCGGAAGGAGCACGCACGTCATCACGAAGTGCACCGTGCCGACGTGGCCCAATTGGGATCGGCCATGTTCGGGGGTTTCCTGCATGTGTTGGCCAATATGGCGGCCCTCTCCTCCTCTGTGCAGGCTATACACCAGTCGTTCTCCTTGCCGTCTTCCAGCCCAGATGCCACCAGGGCCCCCTGTGGACCTGCCCCGACCAATGCAGCCAGCTCGGTGGGGATCCCATCCCTGCCACAGTTGGGAGTCGGAGGTCCAGCAGGGGTGGACAACACAGCAACTGGACCCCAGCAGATGGAAGATGTGACAGCATCATCAGGCAGGGCACGTGCACGACGGCGTCGGTGGTTTCCATCAGCCTGGATGCCGTCGTGCTGGCAGAGGCAGTGGCGTCGGAGGCAGCAGCGGGCTCGACGTGGGAGGCATCAAGGCTCGGGGCCATCAAGATCAGAGGGGCAGGCATCGGCCGGAGGGCAGGGCAACCCTGGGATGGTGGTGTCTTCCGTGTGGGAGCAGTTGGTCCAGCGGATAGGTGCGGAGCGGCAGCGGGCGGAAGAGGAGCAGCTCGCCATGGTCAGGGCGGAGTTCTCCATGCGTCGGGCGTTGAGGCGGGCTGAGTGCCTCAAGGAAGCTCGCAGGGAGTTTGAGCTGAACATGGGGTTATCCCTGCGAGACCTCGGGGCCAGGACAGAGTCCCGCCTCCAGGACATCGACATGGAGTTCGATGATGCCCTGGCCAGCAACATCAACAAGTGAGCCGCAGGACTTGACCGCTGCCTTTGTATATAGTTATATAGTTAGTTAGTGTTAGGTTTCCTTTATTTGTTTTTATTATTTTGGACCGCTCGGACAATGGCCACTTTTTTGTATATATTTTTTTCATTAGGTAGTAGTAGGTTTCCTTTATGGTGTTGGGCTCATGGACCCTGGTACATTCCTGTATTTAGTTTGTTTTTTGAAGGAACATTTTCTTTTTTTCATTATTGTGTTCACCATGTGGAAACAGTTTTTCATTCTTTTCCTTCTACTTGATATTGCTTTGGTCAACATTTGTTTTTGTATTCCTTTTTCTTTTTTTGATTTTTACTTTTGTTCTCCGACATGGACCATTTATTTTGTTATCCACATAGTTGTATGTTTGATTTGTTTACTTATTTTTAATCTTTAATACATTTTTTATTTTTACTTCCACTTGTGTTATTTTGTCTTTGGTTTCATACATGTCATGATATGGGTTTTGACATTCACTTGCAGCCATTGTGTATGTGTGTGTGACGGACATGTGTTCATTTACATACTTGCCATTGGGGTTGTGTCATGTAATTGCATTCACTATGTGGGTGGATGCAATCCTTGCTGGGTGTTTGTGCTGGGTATGCTGCCCATTACTGCCATGATTGTGTATCGTCAGGACCTGGGGGCAGGGGGACATGGGTGGGGGCCTGGTGGAGGCTGCCCCTGGTTGCTGGGGGTGGGGGGGGTGGGAGACATGGGTGGGGGCCTGGTGGAGTCTGCCCCTGGATGCTGGGGGGTGGGGGTGGTGGGTGACATGGGTGGGGGCCTGCTGGCAGGTGCCCCACAGTGCTGGGGGGTGGGGGTGGTGGGTGACATGGGTGGGGGCCTGGTGGAGGTTGCCCCTGGTGGCTGGGGGGTGGGGGTGCAAGGGGACATGAGTGGGGGCCTGGTGGAGGCTGCCCCTGGATGCTGGGGGGTGGGGGTGGTGGGTGACATGGGTGGGGGCCTGGTGGAGGGTGCCCCTGGTGACTGGGGGGGTGGGGGTGATAGGGGACATGAGTGGGGGCCTGGTGGGGGCTGCCCCTGCACTGCTGGGGGGTGGGGGTGGTGGGAGACATGGGTGGGGGCCTGGTGGAGGGTGCCCCTGGTGGCTGGGGGGTGGGGGTGGTGGGTGACATGGGTGGGGGCCTGCTGGCAGGTGCCCCACAGTGCTGGGGGGTGGGGGTGGGGGGTGACATGAGTGGGGGCCTGGTGGAGGCTGCCCCTGGTGACTGGGGGGTGGGGGTGGTGGGAGACATGAGTGGGGGCCTGGTGGAGGGTGCCCCTGGATGGTGGGGGTGGGGGTGGTGGGAGACATGAGTGGGGGCCTGCTGGCAGGTGCCCCACAGTGCTGGGGGGTGGGGGTGGTGGGTGACATGGGTGGGGGCCTGGTGGAGGTTGCCCCTGGTGGCTGGGGGGTGGGGGTGGTGGGTGACATGGGTGGGGGCCTGCTGGCAGGTGCCCCACAGTGCTGGGGGGTGGGGGTGGTGGGTGACATGGGTGGGGGCCTGCTGGCAGGTGCCCCACAGTGCTGGGGGGTGGGGGTGGTGGGAGACATGGGTTGGACATGGGTGGGGGCCTGGTGGAGGCTGCCCCTGCACTGCTGGGAGGTGGGGGTGGTGGGAGACATGAGTGGGGGCCTGGTGGAGGCTGCCCCTGGTGACTGGGGGGGTGGGGGTGGTGGGAGACATGAGTGGGGGCCTGGTGGAGGGTGCCCCTGGTGGCGGGGGGGTGGGGGTGATAGGGGACATGAGTGGGGGCCTGGTGGGGGCTGCCCCTGGATGCTGGGGGGTGGGGGTGGTGGGTGACATGGGTGGGGGCCTGGTGGAGGCTGCCCCTGCACTGCTGGGGGGTGAGGGTGGTGGGTGACATGGGTGGGGGCCTGGTGGAGGCTGCCCCTGGTTGCTGGGGGGTGGGGGTGCAAGGGGACATGAGTGGGGGCCTGGCGGAGGCTGCCCCTGGATGCTGGGGGGTGGGGGTGGTGGGTGACATGGGTGGGGGCCTGGTGGAGGGTGCCCCTGGTGACTGGGGGGGTGGGGGTGATAGGGGACATGAGTGGGGGCCTGGTGGGGGCTGCCCCTGCACTGCTGGGGGGTTGGGGTGGTGGGAGACATGGGTGGGGGCCTGGTGGAGGCTGCCCCTGCACTGCTGGGGGGTGGGGGTGGTGGGAGACATGAGTGGGGGCCTGGTGGAGGCTGCCCCTGGTGACTGGGGGGGTGGGGGTGGTCGGAGACATGAGTGGGGGCCTGGTGGGGGGTGCCCCTGGAGGCGGGGGGGTGGGGGTGATAGGGGACATGAGTGGGGGCCTGGTGGGGGCTGCCCCTGGATTCTGGGGGGTGGGGTGGTGGGTGACATGGGTGGGGGCCTGGTGGAGGGTGCCCCTGGTGGCTGGGGGGTGGGGGTGGTGGGTGACATGGGTGGGGGCCTGCTGGCAGGTGCCCCACAGTGCTGGGGGGGTGGGGCTGGTGGGTGACATGAGTGGGGGCCTGGTGGAGGCTGCCCCTGATGACTGGGGGGGTGGGGGTGGTGGGAGACATGAGTGGGGGCCTGGTGGAGGGTGCCCCTGGTGACTGGGGGGGTGGGGGTGGTGGGAGACATGAGTGGGGGCCTGGTGGAGGCTGCCCCTGCACTGCTGGGGGGTTGGGGTGGTGGGAGACATGAGTGGGGGCCTGGTGGAGGGTGCCCCTGCACTGCTGGGGGTGGTGGGAGACATGAGTGGGGGCCTGGTGGAGGGTGCCCCTGGTGGCGGGGGGGTGGGGGTGATAGGGGACATGAGTGGGTGCCTGGTGGAGGCTGCCCCTGCACTGCTGGGGGGTGGGGGTGGTGGGAGACATGAGTGGGGGCCTGGTGGAGGGTGCCCCTGGTGACTGGGGGGTGGGGGTGTTGGGAGACATGAGTGGGGGCCTGGTGGAGGGTGCCCCTGGTGACTGGGGGGTGGGGGTGATAGGGGACATGAGTGGGGGCCTGGTGGAGGGTGCCCCTGCACTGCTGGGGGGTGGGGGTGGTGGGAGACATGAGTGGGGGCCTCGTGGAGGGTGCCCCTGGTGGCGGGGGGGTGGGGGTGATAGGGAACATGAGTGGGTGCCTGGTGGAGGCTGCCCCTGCACTGCACGGTGGTGGGGGTGGTGGGAGACATGAGTGGGGGCCTGGTGGAGGGTGCCCCTGGTGACTGGGGGGGTGGGGGTGGTGGGAGACATGAGTGGGGGCCTGGTGGAGGGTGCCCCTGGTGACTGGGGGGTGGGGGTGATAGGGGACATGAGTGGGGGCCTGGTGGAGGGTGCCCCTGCACTGCTGGGGGGTGGGGGTGGTGGGAGACATGAGTGGGGGCCTCGTGGAGGGTGCCCCTGGTGGCGGGGGGGTGGGGGTGATAGGGGACATGAGTGGGTGCCTGGTGGAGGCTGCCCCTGCACTGCTGGGGGGTGGGGGTGGTGGGAGACATGAGTGGGGGCCTGGTGGAGGGTGCCCCTGGTGACTGAGGGGGTGGGGGTGGTGGGAGACATGAGTGGGGGCCTGGTGGAGGGTGCCCCTGGTGACTGGGGGGTGGGGGTGATAGGGGACATGAGTGGGGGCCTGGTGGGGGCTGCCCCTGCACTGCTGGGGGGTGGGGGTGGTGGGAGACATGGGTGGGGGCCTGGTGGAGGCTGCCCCTGCACTGCTGGGGGGTGGGGGTGGTGGGAGACATGAGTGTGGGCCTGGTGGAGGCTGCCCCTGGTGACTGGGGGGGTGGGGGTGGTGGGAGACATGAGTGGGGGCCTGGTGGAGGGTGCCCCTGGATGGTGGGGGGTGGGGGTGGTGGGAGACATGAGCAGGTGTGCAGGGTAGTCCCCTGTTTTGTGGGCTGCCTGCAGGGGCCGTGGAGGGTGTACAGGGAACACCTGTGAGGACCCACCCAGCCTAATCGCGTGTGTAACTTCCCACGCACCCCTGTAATACACGTACCAAGCCAAATCGTGTGTGATAATTCCCGCGCACCCCTGAAATACACGCGCCCAGTCTATTCGCGTGTGGAAATTCCCGCGCACCCCTGAAATACACGTACCCTGCTGTAATCGCGTGTGGGACTTCCTGCGCACCCCTGAAATACACGCGCCCAGGCTATTCGCGTGTGGAAATTCCCGCGCACCCCTGAAATACACGTACCCTGCTGTAATCGCGTGTGGGACTTCCCGCGCACCCCTGAAATACACGCGCCCAGGCTATTCGCGTGTGGAACTTCCCGCGCACCCCTGAAATACACGCGCCCAGGCTATTCGCGTGTGGAACTTCCCGCGCACCCCTGAAATACACGCGCCCAGGCTATTCGCGTGTGGAACTTCCCGCCCACCCCTGAAATACACGTACCCTGATGGAATCGCGTGTGGAACTTCCCGCGCACCCCTGAAATACACCTACCATGATGGAATCGCGTGTGGAACTTCCCACGCACCCCTGAAATCCACGTACCCGGCCAAATCGCGTGTGAGACTTCCCGCGCACCCCGGTATACACGCACACGTATTTTTTGTCAGCGTGTCCGTGTTTGTGGGTACCCCTTTGCACGTCATTTGTCCAGGAGGGCCACAGTATAGGACATTCATCATGGCAGTATATGGGTGCTATTTGTTGGCGCACCTTTTGGCGCACATTTCTTACAGCCGCAGAGACGCTACCGCCTGCTTTCTTGTGGCGGTCGTGTTTGTGCCAGTGCGCTGGTTTGAGCGTGCACTTTTTTGCCCTATTCTATTCCATGAATACGTGTTGTAGGCGAGCGTGTGGGCGTTCCGTGCACTTGTGCCCTGTACTTCCCCCGTGACGCCCACGTTTTTGCAAGTTGTTCCCCATTCCGAGTGTTACGCCCGTGTCCGCCTGCTTTTGTTGCGTGCGCCGCGCTATGTGCGAATTTCGCTGTGGCCTGTGCGATTTTCGCTGTGACCTGGCGCACGCTGTTAGATGGCCTGTGCGCCAACATGCGCGGCGCACTTTTTATCGCACATCCGCTGGTTTTCTCGCGCACGGACTTCCATGAATCGACGTGCGCTGCTTTTCGTGCGATTTTCGCACTTGCACTGCGATTTTCGCTATTCCACTGCGATTCGCATGTTTTTGCCCACTTGCGCCGCGCTAATTATTCCATGAATCGGCCTGTAAGTTCTTATTCAGCTATAGTCTAATCACTGTTTCATCAGATTGAAAGATAAGGAGACGAGTCCAGAGAATCAGAAATGTTTCAATTCTAATCAAAAGGAATACCTAGAAAAGAAAAAATAAAGAAACAGAAAACATGTAATTAGTCATGTTTCTAAAAGTCACTTTAGAGCCTTAATAAACATATTAATCCCACCTGATAGTGTAAAGTTAGAAATAGCCCAAATAAAAAAGTATCAGGTTAAATTTGCTGCCACCACATTGTAATTATTCCAATATGCACCTAAGTTGGAATATCTGTTTGTAAATGTTGGCATTCACTGAACCGAGACAGAAACAAAGCTGTTCACCTTTAATGGGGCCTTTGCATTTTGATGTTTCTCGTTCCACATATATCCAACAAATACTTGGGACACTGAATAAAAGGGAGAACTAGTAACAGCTTTGCTTGGGGATTCAGTGAGATTGTACTTGCCCTGTCACCCAGGGGGTGTTAAGAGTAGCAGGCTCCCATCCCTAGTCCCAAATAGGGTGGATCCCCCATTGGGAGAAGGGCTTATTCCCAGGATTCATCACATTACCTTTAACTGTCCTTGGGATGCAATTCCACTGCTTATACTGACAGAGGTCTCACTGTTAGAGGTTGCAAACCAGATCTTATTAAAGCTATTCAGGACTATCAATCTGAAAACCCTGCTGCTGAGGCAGGAGAGGTATCCTCTCCTCCTCCTACTCTTGTCACTATCCCTATGTCTCAGACACCTTTATCTTTAAATGGAAAGGAACTCAGATTTAGACTTTAGAGTTGGTGCTGAAAAACTCTCAAGTGTAATGTGAGTTTAAGATTCAGGGGTAAGCCCAAAACATGTATGAGAAAGAGATGGCTAACAAGAGCTGAGAAAGAGGTAGATGAAGACGATTTGCTTGAACTTGAGACATTTGAACGCATGACTCCCATGGCCAATAGTACCAGTTTAGGATCTGAGGTGGGTTCAGTGTGAAGTCTGAGAGTTTGAAAGTTGCTTGTGTGCTGAGATTGTGTTAGAGTATAGTATCTGAGGAATATTGGGGAGCATAATAAGAATAATGTTCGGTTAGTGTCACAGGTGAATGACTCCCTGAAAAACATAAATGGTTGGCCGAACGGTTGCAGGGTAAATTAATCTGAAGGCATGACTAGTCTTGTCATGCTTGAGCACATCACAGAAGCTTTCTTCCCTGGGTTATGTCGGCAGTTGGCTGAGTACAAGCTCTTGGATCCAAGGGAACAAGCAAAGATGGCTGACTTGTCAATCTCTTATATGGTCAACCAGAGAGGCAAGGGATATGTAAGTCTGGTCAAAATTATCCCTCCTACCAGCCCATAAAGTAGAGGTTGGTAAAACCTTTTGTAGGTGTAAGCCAAAAGAGCAATGGCCTCACGCTCCCAAAGGTATGTACTGACCCCTCTGCATTTCATAGATTATGATGCACTTGCTGGGACTGTGGAAAGCGGACTATGCCAGAGGCCACACTAGCTGTCCTAAAAAGACTGGTGAGGTGAATGCATTTATCATGGCCTCTCATCACAGGGACACGTGCCTTTGGACAGACATCCCAGAGATGTCTGTCTTCTCATAATCTGGGGGGGGGGGGGTTCAATTCTAGAAAATAAGTTATTTCTCTTACCAATACTCAAGAGTCTGTCCATTCCATTGCAGTGGTGGCTTCCACTGGAACTAGAGACACTGCTGTCAGTATGAATATCATTGACAGTACTATCTTTGGGACAGAGTTTCAAATAAATACTCACCTTCTGCCCATTAAATTGTCTAGTGTCCCCTTTGGAAGTTCCCTATTGTGAACATTTCTCTTCATCTAGCTGAAATGAAGTTGATGTTCCTTGTTAGTGTCTAAGAATATGTCCCAGGCTAAGAAAATGCATTGCAATTATTTTGTTAAGGGAGAGAGGCCTTCAAAGGCACCACTTTCATTGTAGAAGTTGTGAAATTAAAATCCACTCCTACCACTGGTCAATTTAGTAAGGGGGGTCACACCTCAGTCTGAAAAGATGCCCAGATACAATAGAAGAAGGAAAACACATTTTTCCCTTAAGTTTTTAGTGGTTAAACCTTGTTTTCCCCCTTTAACTATATGTGAGGAAGATGGGTATTCCAAGGTGACTGGGGACCTCTATAATGGAAGCCCTCCTGCACCATTATTCACTTCTATCAAGGGTGCTACAGAAAAGCCTAATAATAATAATAATAATAATAATAATAATAATAATAATAATAATAATAATAATAATAATAATGATAATAATAAACTAATAATAATAATAATAATAATAATAATAATAATAATAATAATAATAATAATAATAATAATAATAGGTTAAGGAGATATGTTATGTTGTCTTGTACCATGCACTACTGCCACTTGCATTGTCTCCTGACACCCTGGCAGATCTGAAAAGGAAGGAGGAGATCAGAAATGTCATGTGGATCTTGCAGATCAGACATGGGATGTTCACATGTATACCAGCTTAAATTAATGTTTGAGCTTTTGATTTCTGGTTTTAATTTTCTTTGGCTTGGAGAAGTAGGAACATGTTTTTTTTTATTCCACAGTTCATCATTTTTATGATTTTCTGTAGGTTTCTAATACACATAACTGTATGAATGTTTATGCAGTGGCGTTGTGGCTTGGTGCTTAGGAAAGATGATTAGAACATGTTGAGTGTAATAGTTCCGTATTTAAGAACAGACCACATGTCTGCCCTATTTGTTTTAACAATGGTTTTTTAATAGATCTGTTGTAATTCTACATCATCCATGGGTCAATGATCATCTTGAAAAATACAAATAGATCGAACAAATCAAAATGTGTGGCATGAGATTTCCACAGCTCCTAATGAAAACTAGAAGGGCATACAAACAGTAGATTACTGGTTGATTCTGAACACCACCTTCTAATGCTGATTTAATGTATTGCTGACTGTTCTCTGTAAAGTGCTTTGGTAAAAAGTGCTATATAAAATATTATAAAATAGAAACACAATCACTCAGACTTAAATCCTTTCCAGGTATAAGTATAGGTGGGTAAATTAGAGCTATTCACAGTAGCTTCTTTGTAAATCGACCCCTCTAGACTGCTCACTCTTTCGTCTTTCCAAGATCATTAAAGGATAGTTCCGGGACTTTTTTTTTATTGTCCCTACGGGTCGGCCATGTGTTTGTAAGCATAAATCGGTAGATCGTAGGAAACTTTCCTATGGACCTTACCCGACTTTTCGCCCATTATCGCACTCGAAATCAGCCTCCATTTTGTGATAATCCTATCATTCCGCCGCATCGACCTGGCTCACCTGCCTTTGCGGCACTAAATCAAATCCCCCGCCCCTGAAACAGACTTTATCAAAACATTCATATTCCCCGCCTCTATCCGTGACGTGACTGAGCTGCGTAGGCAAACGCGCCCAGGCGTCTTCTACGCGACTCCACACAGACCCCGGAAATCAACACAGATCAGCTCACAATACAGCGCACCACAATTCGGAATATGAAACTGTACTTTGAAATCAAACCGCAAGATTGTAAATGTGGTAAAGTACATTTATTTGACATCAAATGTTTAGAGAATATTCAGCGATTTGCATTTTTATTTGCTCATGTTCCAAAAAGTTCGTATTGAGGAACGCGATGGTCCTTTGCTGTACACAGGGTCTTAGAGCATCTCACAATACAGCGCCACAGTTCGGAATGTGAAACCGTGGTTTAAAAGCAAACGGCAAGATTGTACATTTGGCAAAGTACGTTTATTGGACATCAAATGTTTAGAGAATATTCAGCGATTTGCATTTTTCTTTGCTCTCGATCCAAATTAGTTCGTCTTGAGGGAAGCGATGTTCGTGTGCAGTACACAGGGTGTTGGTTTACGATAAAAATAAGCTCTTCGGTCGCACTGATAATCGCATGGCTGTTCCAACAACGAGGCACTAGGCCACCACAACGGTAGGTATGTTGCATCTAACCGTTAGTACCGCGTAAGGGCATACTTGTACTTGGCGATCGTCCCATAAAATGGTCAGGGTGGTAACGTTGTTCACACGGAGAAGCAACTGGCGGCTGTAGAAGCCGTCCGCCGGTGTCCGGTACTCGTGACACAGACAGTAGTGAATGATGTACCTAAAAACATAAAAAATGAAATTAGTCTCACCATCAGATCCTTATTAAAATCATAGCGAGGACAGCGCTACTGGGTGTACACAAGTGTTTAAAGGCGTGGCGAGGCAGGGAGGGGGGGAGTGGAGTACAAGGTAAGTAGCATAAAATAATAAATAAATAGGGCCAGCTGGTGGCAAGTGCAAGGTAAGTGCAGAACAAGTGCTGGGAAGGGGGGGCTGTAGGATACTGAGACAGTCCCCCAGTGCAGGGGTTGACAGGGAGGCAGTGCAGGTGGAGAGTGGAAGGGCCCAGGACCGAGGTCGCAGACAGTGGACCAGTTGTAGCAGGGGAGAGGGAGAGAGAAAGCAGAAGCAAAGAGGAAGGTTTTGAGGTGCTTCAGTAAAAGCAGATGTTTCTCCTCAAGATAGTGCGCGGTAGAAAACAATATGCCACATAGAACGAACAAGTACAACTGAACCCGTCTTTAAAGCCACTGTATAGTAATGAAATTGCGGTATAAACTCATCAAAAGTTACTTACATTATATTTGCATTTTCCATTGTGTCTCTGTGTAGGGCAGACCCGAAACACCACTCCTTCTTTGCCGACGTTACTTCTTCTAATGAACGTGGCTCATCGTTTCGTTTCTGAAATTTTATTCATTATCTTTTCTTAGTCTTTCAGGATGGTCCCGGCCTGTCAAGGTCAAATCACAATAGAACCTTATACTGGGTCGTGGGCCGTTCCGCCACCCGAGCAAAACATCAAAGCAGCTGACCTTCACTTTGAGCGAGCACACATTTCTAGTTAGCTCCAGTTAGTGTAAGGGCATCTTGTCTGCGTGCCTTTTTTTTTATTGTCCCTATGGGTCGGCCATGTGTTTGTAATACGGAAACATTCTATAATTTTTGTAAAAATGATTTATATTACTGTTTGGTTTAATTGCAATGGGCCTGCAACATGAGGAGACTCGAGAGAACAGACAATCAAATTACAATCATTTAAACCGTGATGTGTATTTCTCAATGAGCTCTGCTTTAGGTGGACATGGAACAGAGGCAATGTTGGGTGGCAATGCAGTTGTCCCCTGCATAGGTTCGTTCACCACTCCATGTATGTGCCTATCGAGGACATCTACGATAAGTCTCTCAATAAACTCATATTGCATATCCTCAAACACTGGTTTGATCACCCATTGTTTACTTCTTTTAGTGAAGGCCTTATTGTAGCGAAGCGTCCCTAAAGTTCCGGTCGTCCTACTTTGTTGACGGCCAACATTATGGTTATGTGCCAAGACCGCTAGAAGAGTCCGATTTATCATGCCTTCCATGCCAAAATGCAATCTTTTGGGCCTGTACTTTAGGCACATATTGTGGAACACCTCCAAATCTCCTGTGTGGCAGAATTCCGTGAGTCCCCTCAAATCTCTTGTTATAGTTTTATCAAATACAATCTTTTCAATGGCCTTGTGAGTGGGTGATGAAGGAATCAACCACTTCTTCTTCCGTGCCTCCTCTGTGGACAAATGGCCATGTTCACATTTGTGGAAATGCTCATTTGTCGACCATCGATGTACGTTGCTACAGTGCAACATTACTGACCGCCATTTTTCCAGTAGAATTTCCAACGACCCTTCACATGTTTTTGAGCTCCACCAAAGATGGTTGCTGATTGACTTGGACCACTGTGAAATACCTTACATATCTTTTTTTTTTCCTGCAGCCGACAATTTTTTATTGATTGTTTTTGCAAGATGCCATACGTCAAATTGGTGATTTATATTTTTGTACTCTTCTCTCATTGTCTTGGCAATTGAAACGTGTCTGTCCGTGGCTATCAGGTCGATCACCATTCCCCGCGATTGTAGTTCTTGCAATGATGCTACAAAGCCAACTTTCTCCATGGCCACTGAGGATGTACTTTGTGACACCTGCACGACCACCGAACTCACAATTTTCTTACTTTCCATGTCCTGAAAGTGGTAGGTGCAGTACTTGGCTGAAAATCCTGGGCTGTCGCACTGTCCATCACCGGCTAGCCTGAAGCGTTTGCCCGCGAATGTACTTTCCATTGACATTTTTTCCATTCTCCAAGCTTCGCTGATGGCTGGAAATAGATAATCGGTTTGGTATTTGTAGAACTGACTTTTCGCAATGAAATGGATTCCCACAAACTGAAAGAAATACTGTAACTTTTTAAAACTTGAACCACTAAAAAGTGCGGCCGCTGCACAAAGTAGATTGCCTGCTGGCAGTTGCCCCAGCATGGGTTGTGCAGACCATGCGAACGGATGATATTGTGTACAGGTGGCATGTATTTTAAGGTTAGTGCCTCGAATTGCACGAGTCACATTAATCAATGGCTCCCCACATACTTCCCCACCAACCCAATGCCCACATTTCATCATCATAATAATATCCATCAAACAGCTATCGAATACAATGAATTTGGCCTCTTTCCTTATACTGTCACTCTGCATCCCAGCTGGTTCGGCCTGTAACGTTGAGGACATGTCACTCGCATGAAAGGTACAATCTCTGATATCGTCTTCCGCTATGCTGAGTGATATTGATGGTGTTTCATTGTCGTCCACTTCATTCTCTTCCATTGCAACATCTGTTCCTTGTCCGGAGATGGGAGAAAAAAACAATGTCTTCAACTTTCGCGCGCTCTTATTTTTTGCGGGTGTGGATTCTGTGAATTGATCTCCGACTGCATCCAAACTACCAGGAGGACATTCACTATCAATGGCTGGTGGTGGTATAGCTCCGTTGTCAATCACTTCATATTCTTCCCATTGGCACGATGCATCTCCAGTCTCAAGTCCCTGCCAAAAGGTTTGACAAGCAACATCTCTCGTTCGCTTCACTGTCTGTGTAGATCTAGTTCTTACACCCACTCGCAACTAGAGGACAGATTAGAAAAGGGATGTTCAGTTTAAACACAACTTACAGTATTGAACTATTGACAGTGAAAGACAACATAATATAGTGAACAGGACACTAACCTTCTTTTGCTTTCTTTTCTTTGAAACTTTCTTGCCTAGAAATTCAACATCTGGACGCTGTTGCTCCGACTCGTGTGTGCATGTCTCCACTTCCTCTCGCGCTGCAACGACTATATTTTCATGATAAGCACATCCATCACTCACTGAGGCTCCATCGACTCCCTGAAACATAGAACTTTCATTAGTATGTATAATAATATTGAAAACACAAAATGTACTTGGGGACCAATACCCATACGTACATCTCAATAGCAAAACACGAATGAACGCATTGTGTAGAACATTCAAACGACAATAGTTCACGCATTGTTGATCTAGTTAGATTGAACTGTCAAGATCCATACCTCGGGCTCCGCATAGACTTCCATTGATGATATTATTGAAGATGACGCTTCAGCAACTCCCTGAAACACAGTAATTGCATTAGTATGGTTTTCTATTTTGTTTAAAAGAACATAAACTTTCTGCAGGCGTCAACGGCTCATCTAAATAGACCTGCACAAATGATCAGTTGTCTAAAATAAATAATGGATATCTAAATATGATTCGATTTGCTACATCGTTGGAAGTGTCACCACCCAGAGATCTGCATCAACTACTAGGGGTGATGTTCTTGTTGAAGAAGCTCCGTCAGCTCCCTGAAACATAGTACTTGCGTTAATAAAGAAGGAAGTATAGCGGATGTAATCACGTCATTTGATCTCGCATGATTGATCTGTCAGTATCCATACCTCGAAATGCATAAGAACATCAAGGGACGCTGTAACTGGGGTGCACACTTCTGCAAGCTGTTGCGCCGACCCGTAACTGCATGCTCCCCCTTCTTCTTGGACTAATGCTCCATCGACTCCCTGAAACATAGGACTTTCATTAGTAATGAACACAATATTGAAAAAAGAAGACACATAGGAGGGCGACGACAGAAGGACATACCAATGGCTAAAAACGAAAGAAACATTGTGTGTAACAATCACGCTACAAGAATGCAAGATCTGATGATCTCCATCGATGGAACTGTCCGGAAACGTACCTCGAGCATCTGAGTGACATCTACGGTTGTCGTCAATGCGTTGGACTCCTCAGCATCTCCCTGAAAGACAGTACTTGCATTATTTTGGATAACAATAATTATAACTGAAAACAAAGACTAGAGGACGAGTACTGTGGTGTACCATTAGGTAAAATGATTACACGATCAATTAAAACTATTGATTTACATGCCTAAAACAAGTCAGTGTCAGAATAGCTAAGTAAGATTACCCGATAGGCGCTTGAAGTGGCTGATGACTGCAATAACGACACGGATGGAGAATCTTCCGCCTTCATATTGAGTGGATACATAAATGGGGAAATTATTGTTAGCTAATGCTACACACTACCGCAAGGCCGAGAGACAAATACGTAAACTTGACTCACCAGTGGAGGGATGTGGACGAATAGTGTGGGAATAGCGGTTGAGAGCAATTTTCGCCTCGCTCGCGGTGTTTTCTTCTTTATTAGCAATGATGTGGAGTACATGTCTGGGCTAAAGTGCCTGCTGCAGATGCGGTATCGATCACCCCTCTTGTCCGCAAAGACTTCAAGGACTCTACTTTCTAGCTCAGAGGCTGGATATCCGCAATATCGGACCCATTCTCTTATCTGATCTATTGTCTTAGGGAAAACATGCATTATAGTATCTTCAGATTTGTTATGGGTCTTCGAAGGGCAACCGCCAATGGAACAGGCAGGCATTATGGAAAGTTCTGAAAAGTAAAGATCAACAATTCTCTATGAATACCAATGTGTTAAAACATTAAATGACACATAAAAGGTTCAATGCAAGGTCCGTTTTGGTTCTTGGAACTATACACGTTATTCACATGCGGATAAGTATTTCAATAACTTTCAAAAAATAGAAAAAGTAATTTGACTAAACTCAGAACATGTGACTAGTTCCTTGCATGTACTGTCGTGAACGAAAAGAAAACATGGATGCAATTTGATGACTACTAGCAAATAGATATAAATTAAAAAATTGGACGCAAAATGATTATGGTACATGGACTTACCTTGACGAACAAACAGTTAGATGCAGGGATCAGAGTAGTTTCTTGTCGTAGAACAGGGAGCAGTTCACAGGTTGCAAACTGACGAGTTTGCTCAAAGTGGTCACGGAAGTTCACAGAGACGAAGAGCAGATAACCAGCACCTTCACGGGTTGACTAGCAAAGCGCAAAGAAGTTCTCATTAGAAATATGAAGTGGGTTATAAAGAATTCGAAACAGGGGTGTGTTTGTGAATGAATGACGTGTATATGTCGTGGCATTATGCGGTCTGCAGGGGGCCGTCCAGCGTGAGGGGGGATGCTTGGCAGGAGACACAGGGTCTGGAGGTAGACAAGGGAACAACAAACCCATGCTCTATAGACCACTTTGAAGTGTACATGGTCTTTGGCACCTCTTGGCCTTTATCGCTCCCTGACAGCTCCACTTGCCAGCAGCGCAAGTACCCCGGTGCGAACTGCCTTTGATAGGGCGGGGGGTGGATCGGGGCGGTGGTCGTGCAGACAAGACACAGGAAGACTCGTGAATGGAGACACACTTATGTGGATTGCAGGGGGCCGTCCAGCGTGAGGGGGGATGCTTGGCAGGAGACACGGGGTCTGGAGGTAGACATGGGAACAACAACCCATGCTCTATAGACCACTTTCAAGTGTACATGGTCTTTGGCACCTCTTGGCCTTTATCGCTCCCTGACAGCTCCACTTGCCAGCACAAGTACCCCGGTGCGAACTGCCTTTGATAGGGCGGGGGGGTGGATCGGGGCGGTGGTCGTGCAGACAAGAATCGTTTGCCGCAGGGCCTCACCAAGGAGAGGCCATCTAACTGAATGTAAGAGGATGGCTGCAGGATCTACTACATGGAAGGCAGGGGGGTGAGTTTATAAATACCTCACCCTCCCAGGAGAATATATGGGGGTCATCTCTGTACCCGGTGCCCAAAAAGAGGATTTATTATGATCAACCATATTTATTATTTACCTATAACCATGTTTTGTATCAATAAAATCCAACAGCTTTTTATTGCCAACGCTTGATGCCAACCCACAAAATAATATATGTATGACTGCTGCATATATGGGTTCAACGGTTATGTGGATTGAAGGTGTGCGGCCAGCGTGAGGGAGGATGCTGGCCGGAGACATGTGGTGTGACAAGACAAGGCACTGGAAGGCTATTCAACGGAGACACACTAGATTCATTTAAAAAATCAAAACAACCATTGCTAAAATATATGTTGGGCTTTATTTTAGATTTTAGTTAAACATAAATAATAAACATTACACATTGTAAAGTTGAGGTTGCAGCACATCGAGGGAAAATCCGCGGTATTGTCCACTGTCACTGGGGAAATGTTGTCTAATGGCAAGTACCGCACAGGCAGGTATTACTCTCCGAACGCGGTGTCCGAGCCTCCCGTGAAGCCACCAAGTGAAGCAACGATAGGCCACCAGCCTGTACCACCTGTGAAAAAAAAAGATGCAAACTGTATTAAACTGACCAAACTTTCTTATCAATGTCGATTCAGGTAACACATGTCATTTTTCTTAGAAAAAAATTATATCTAGAAAATGCACTATATGGAACCAATTTACATGCGTTCGAATGATATGTAAATGTAATTTTATATGTGGGAGACGACCATGAAATAGTGGTGGCATCACTGACATCACAAACAGAGTATACTTACTCGTTACTCGGATTACGCGGACGAACAGTGCCACGAAGTTCGTGCATAAGCACCATCATCATCCTCAACACTGTCCGTGAGAGGCAGGCTTCCCTGAACTCTGGCAGCTCGGTGATGCATTGCGGACTTTGCTCGCCTTCCTGCAGACTTTGCTCGCTTTCCGAAATGTAGGCCAAGCACCCGGAATTTTCACGGCAGCAGCAGTTCTCCTCCTCAGTTGGCATTAGCTCGCACCGATTGCACGTGCACCAGGTGGAGACGCCGTCCATGCGACATGGTCCAGGCTCTTCATCCGTTGACTGGTCCTCCCAACTGCCGTCCGAATCCCCATCGTTTTCGCGTGCTTGCCTTTCCAGTAGTTCCTCCTCGGTGTACTCGGGCTCGTACATATACGGCATTATTGTGGCCATTGTGCGGTAAAGATAGTAAAATAATTTACAGAGATGGTACAGGTGTTCACACGGGCTACAAGCGGCGAAGGTAGCTGACCAGAGCACTGAAACGAGTCACAGAATACTCAAAGTAACACAGAGAGAGGAATGGAATCGAAAATCTGCTGCTGTATGTTGTGAAACGGTCTGTTTATACTTATTGGGGAAAGAGGCGTCCTGCCATTTCCATGGCAACACGTCAATAGCTGAGGCGCAGCGATTGTTGACACGAGACGTGCTTGAAATGGGAAGTACGCGTCTGCTGATGTCAGGCTCAGGGGCGGGGGATTTGATTTAGTGCCGCAAAGGCAGGTGAGCCAGGTCGATGCGGCGGAATGATAGGATTATCACAAAATGGAGGCTGATTTCGAGTGCGATAATGGGCGAAAAGTCGGGTAAGGTCCATAGGAAAGTTTCCTACGATCTACCGATTTATGCTTACAAACACATGGCCGACCCGTAGGGACAATAAAAAAAAAGTCCCGGAACTATCCTTTAACATGTGGACAGTTGAACTGGGTTATATTAGCCCCTGGTACGGCAGTGATTTGCAGCTAAGGTGTTAAAGTACTTTTAAGCATGATCAATTCAGCATGTGTTTGAATTAGACAACTTGGAGAAGTCATCAGTGCAAAGTGTTCGCAATGCTTTCAGAATAAATGACACTGTTGTGTGTGCTCACAGAGGCATACTAAAATAGAAGGAAAAGAAAATATGAGAACATTTTTGCCATTAAACAGTATCACAACAGTGGCGTAGTATTTTCATTTAAATTGCTAACGGCATTATTGCTCGTGATTTACTTTATGTTTAATGTTGCGTTTGAGATCCAATCAATAGGCAGCTTTAGTTCGCAGAGCCTTGCATGACCATAATAATGTTGTAAAGCAATAACTGCGCATATGAATCCAAAACATGTTTCATGGACCATTCATTTTATATTACAAGTGCTGACACTGCCTGTGCAACAGTTGTGAACTTTTTATGAAGTCCTAAATTGCTAAGGCAAGAGACGAACATATGAAAAATGTGTGCTTCTATAACTCGACTACTATACAGTTCTCACTAATAAGAGCAGTCCTTGTTTCTCTTTCTATGCTAAATAGAGATTTACTGAAAATGTTTCCTTTGAACTGCCGATTCGATACATATAATAAACGTAATACAATAGATATCTCGTGCATTTTTAAAATAAAGTCATGAGGAAAGTCAAGTTTGTTCTGTTTTAAAATAAAATGAGTTCTCATTATTATTAACATCATTTTTTTGCTCTAAAAGAATCAGTACAAAAACAATTATATACATTTACAATATTAACTTGTAAATACATGATTTAGACACTCACACAGAAAATACAAAATAGATAAAAGCAGATTAAAATGTATGTTATTTTAAAATGAAATACATTTCATTTTCCAAACTGTAACTGACTTTGGACAGAAAGCAAGTTTACAGCATGGCATGTTTGATTTTGTGTCCGTTGTGCAAAAAAAGTTTGTTTTTCACTGTTGTCAAAGAAAGGAGTTAATTCCAAGATATATCCACTGCAAATATTGAAGAGGGGTCCAATCACTGCAGGGCTTTCCACCCCCAGGCAGGCACTCCCAACAGGGCTTACCTTTCATCTGGGTGGTCAGAGAATCCCTTGACCACCCAGATGAAAGGTACACCCTGTTGGGCTTTTGTACTATCAATTTGCTTCAGTTGAAGGCTGATCTCTCCATCATGGCCACCGCTGGATTTATAGGCACTGGAGTAAGTGCCTTGGAGTGGAAAGCCCTGCTGTTATTGGGCCCCTCTTCCATCAAAGGCCAATCAGGCGAACCGGTAGCTGAAGCCAGCACACCTGTCTGTGCATGTCCGGGTCCAGGAGAGCCCCATACCCCTCATTAAACTATGACTCGGACTCCAGACTAATTACTGCTTCCCCATGTTATTGCATCCTTGGACATCTATGCTCCCAGCAGATCTGCAAGTGAGTTATGGCTGAACTCCTCCACTAACCTCTTCTGAACCTTTTACTGTGCCTTGGCACTCTGCCTTCCTTGCTGCAACTAACCTCCTGCATTGCATTGTGCCTCCTTCTTTAAAAAACGATTTTAGGTGTGTTTACTTTTTTCTTCTGTGAACCTCTTGTCTGTTAAAATTATATTCCTTTCTGGTTTGCATTTATGCCTTTGTAACTACTTCTACTAGGCCACCTTGTGAGCTTAGCTAGAACTGTGCTGTGCAGCCACTCTTCTTTCATTCCTCAACTAACCTCTGCCGGCCCTATGGCTCTCTCCATCTCTCCTATTTTCTCTAACTGCCACACTATCACCTATCCCCCCTCTCTGACAATGTCCAGTAGGAAAAAGCACAAAAAAGACATATTGAGTGCAAACCCTTTACTTCCCATCGCAGACACCTATCTCAGTGCTTCCTCTTGAGAGGATTTCACTGATATCCTCTTCTCTGTCCCCTCTCCAGATCTATGGAGCCCCTATCTCATCTCCACTCTCTCTCCTTCCACATCCTCTACCATTAATGGTGGCACCAAGTGGGAAGTCCTCTTGGCTGGCTTCTCAATCTCATGTTGCTTTGTTAATGTCTATCACAAAGGCACTATTCTGGTTCAGGGTCAACAACCCAACCTCCTTCTCTTTGACCGGATGCTGCTATCTCTCATCAACTTCTTTCCTTCTTCTGCATCTTCCCCATCTACTCTGTCTGCCCCTCTTCTGACTGGTGTACTACGCCCCTGTACACCACCTCAAAAAACCTTCAAAGACACAGACCTCCTCCACCTGGCGACTCTTAACGCCTGCTCAATCAACAAACCCTCCAGTGACATTGAACTTGAAGACATTGACCTTGACATTCTCGCTCTTACCGAGACATGGGTCAATGCCAGCTCAGTCACTTTTTGACTTCCTCTTCCCTGACAGCTTCAAGATCATCGCCAAGCCTCAACCTCGCTGCACTGGCGGGGGCGGGGTTCCTGCTTCCATCGTACCCACCCAGCTCTACTCTTTCTTTGAAAGCCTAGTTTGCAAGTTGATCATCTCACTGTCATGATGCCTACCCCCGGGCACCATGACCAAGGCCCTCAGCTACGGGAGCAGGCATCTAGACATTTGTTTAAACCTCAGCAGCCCCGGCTAGGAGCTGTCTGGGTTCAGTCCTGGCGCCTTCGGCGCCAGGCTCATCATAGAAATCAGTCCTGGCGCCATAGACGCCAGGCTCATAGACTTTACTTACCTGATGCAGACCATGCTGCAAAAGAGTCCAAGCCTACATGAGGCCTGGATGGGACTATTCTGTTACAGGGACTATTTTTTACTCGGGCGTGGCTCTAGGGAACTTCTTACCTGGAACTACTTTGGAGGCTATTTAAACCACACCCGAACAGCAGCACATGCTTCGCGTTATTCTGCATCCAGCAGCGTGACGCTCACCGTGCCTGCAGCCAGCATCCAGTCTTCTGCCACGCCCGCATGCCTGCAGCCAGCATCCAGTCTTCTGCCACGCCCGCCTCGAATCCGGAGCTCCAAGAATAAAGAAGAAGAAAAGGACAAGGTTAGAAAACAAACTTATTTCAAATTCCTCACCTAATTCCGAAACCATTTAATCTCCGGACCTGGAAAGTACATCAGTCCTGCAGGCGTCGCTTCGCCAGCTCCAGCACGGCGCCATACTCACCAGTTCTCACAGCATCTTTCGATCCGGCACTGTGTCCATCATTTCTTCGCCGTAATCCGGCACCTAGGGGACACAAGAAAAAACAAGGTGAGCCAAGGGAATCAAGAAATACAACCTCTTACCACCATAGACTTACCTGATTTACCACCGGCGGTATTATTCCATAATTCTCCACATTTTCATATGCCACATCTGTAAAGAGGTAGAAAAACAACACGTTAACGCATGCAATAGCTACCGGACAGCGTTGGGTAACACAGACTCTTACCTAAACGCCAGCAGCAGCTACGAGACCTTCTTCTCACGAACTCAGTTGCAACTTAAGGAAGGAAGGGGACAAGAGTTAACATCGGGCACATTGAACTCTTTGAACTTGATACTTACCAATCCCGCCAGGGACTTCAGAGTCAATACTTACTGGAACTCTACCAACGCCTTCAAACCAGTGAAGTAACTGGTATCTACACGCCCCTGCAAGACACGCAGGATGGAGAGCTCATCTTTTACGAACATAAGGTGAGGTTACTAAGGGGATATCGGAGCTGATTAGTGGGGGAGAGCGAGAACAGTTGGGAGGCCATCACTAAAACCCACAGGTGGTTAATCCCTGTCTCCACTTGCAGGAAAATACTTCTTCGGGTCCAGCAGACAAGACTAGGAGGGCCAGTCCAGACAGTCATCTCTGCACTACGCATCACGTTTAAGGAGACCTCAGCTGTCCGGGTCCGATTGACACCCCTGTGGTGTACAGGTGAGCGTAACACTCACCCATCTCAACCGTGACCATTGCTACCATTTACCAGCCTCCAGGTGCCACCACCCTGTTCCTCCCTGAAAGGTCTGATTTCTGCTCTTTCTTACTTTCATCTACCACCAACCTCCTCCTCCTGGATGATTTCAACATCCAACTAGACTCCCCTGGCTCTGCTTCCATTCCCTTCACTGACCTCAGGACCTCGCTTTCCCTCTCCATTCTCCATTCTGGCCAACCCATTCAGCTGGACACATTCTGGATGTCCTCATACACTCCGACCTCTCTCTCCCACCCCCCACTAGTCACAACTCACTCCTGGTCAGACCATTCTCTCCTCTCCTCCCACTTGGGTCCCTTTTGCCCTATCACTGACCGCCCAAAAGACCTGCCAACCTCGTTCGCCAACATCCACCTGATGAAACGTGTGTCTGCTGCTGCCTTCGCTTCCACCTTCATCCCCCCTCAAATCCCTACCTCTGATTCTACCTCTGACTCTGCCCTCAACAACCTCCACCTTTCCATCACCAATACTCTTGACATTATTGCCCCAGCATGTGGATCCGCCTGAAACCTACCTCTAAGCGTAACACCTTCAAACCTGTGGCCTTGAAACGAAAGTGCAGGGTGGCAGAATGGTAGTGGCAAACCCCAGACTCCTCCTCTGACAAACTGGCCTGCCACCTGCTCCAAAGGCAATACAGACTCTGAATCTGTGCCAAGAAGAGAGCCCACATACACGTACAGGTTTCTGGTGCATCCAACAACACGGCTGAACTTTTCAAGGTCGCCAGGGAACTAGCCAACACTTCCACAGTCTCCTCCTCCCCATCTCCTTCCCAGGCCTTCTGCAACACACTGGCCACACGTTTTGCCACCATAACTCCGGACATCCGGATCATCCTTGCTACACACCTTCACAACCACTCCCACACCCCCTTACCTCCCTTTAGTTTTTAAATTCTTAGTTTTAGTTCTAACTGGGATAGATAGCTTCTCGCAATATCTTCTTAATTTCATTTCAATTTTATTCAAATAAAAATAAACTCATAGTAAAGGCAAATTCCTTTTACAACTTTAATAGGATTCTACTAAAAAGATTTTAGTGCATGGAAGCAAAATTCGGTGAAGTTAAATGGTGAATGCTTTCACCGGAAACAGTGCCTCAATGCCTCAGGTTTGTTTGTGCACTCTATAAATGAAATAAATAAATACATTTTGTAGTCTGTTGAAGCTCACATAATCATGCCTTAAGACTCATAATCTGTTATGCAAAAGCGCAAAATAATGGGTACAACTATGACGGTGTCTGAGGGTGGTGGAAGCAGTTTGCAATGCATATGTTGAAACATTGGTGAGCAGTGGGGCTAGGTAGCCAATTGGGTGGACAGTGCAGAAGAAGGGGCTCCACCTGGATTGTTTGATTTATTTCTCAACAGATTTCAGTGATCTGTTCAGATATAGATCACATGCTATGAGGGCTTTTGTGTATTTTTCTCCCTGAAAATTCTAGGGGGTGGCAGCCATTTTCATTTTTCTTTCATTGTCAACTGTGATGTCCCATGTCTGGCCCAACGGGTGTGTGTGTGGGAGTAGCTGGGGGGTTGAGCCACACCATCTGCTAAGAATTGTGGGGCCGAAGGATGATACGTGGGGGACCCCTGCCCCTCCAGAAAAACATTGTGGTCAATGTGAAGGTGGGTATTGCATGGTTCATGGCTTGTCATTGGCAATTGTGAGAGTGAGGGAAACCTTAATCACAGTTAGGAAAAAAGAGCTGAAGGTGCTAGAGGAGGTGAACGTGCAGCGGGAGCTAAAGGTGCAGGAGAGGTTGCAGGTGTAAAGAAAGCATATGCAGCAGGAGCAGGTAGAGGTGCAATGATGTAAGTGTGTGCAGGAGGATGTGGATGTGCAGAAAGAGTGGCTGGTGCTAGGGGAGGAGGAGAGTGTCCAGAAGAGTTTGGAGGAAGATAACTGGGAGAAGTGAGGGGATTGTCCAGCTTGTGGCAAAATGGGCATTAGACTGGCAGACCACCAGAAGGTCAGAGCTGAGACCTAAAGTCAGCCATGGGGAGAGTGAAAAAAGCTTGGATAATAGGATCCAACCCATAAGAAAGGGCAGCACCATTAAACATGGCCAGTCATATCGAAACCCTCCAAGCCAGGCAACATTTATGATCGAAATTGACATCCCTTTTCTTCAAATAAAAACAAATAAAAAGGTGGGGTTCTTCCATAGATAAAGGTTGGAACATCAAACGAAATACTTCTTTTTCCTAAGGAATGCCACCAAACCAACAGCTGTCGGAAGACATGAGCAGGACATCGTTTGATTAGAAGGTGTTTTGCAAAGCGACTGTATTGTATGCCAGGCAGAGGCTTGGAAAGATAAACTGTTTGTCTGGGAAATATCGCTGTGGAGCCAGAAGAAGAATCAACCTATGGTTGGCTTGAGACTTTGTTTAGAAAGCCAGTGCCATGTCGGCAAATAGCAGGAGGCAACCACCGGTAGAGCGGGCTACTCCGAGGAAGGATGGCTCTTGAGGGTCTGGCTAAGCCTAGCATACTCTTAATGGTCATACAGGGGACTTTGCAGTGGGTAGGACACTGGGAGAGAATATTTCCTTAGCAGCATCCTCACCAAAGACATTTTCAGACCTTACAGTTGCAGATTGTTCTGGAGGTTTATCCCTAAGGCTGTTAGTTCACTTTATCCTTTGTATCATCCTGTTGAAAAGATCATTTTCCAAGCCAATGCCCCTTTAGTTGTGAAAACACAAATAAAACACTGTAGTGTTAAACTAACCCTTCGTTTTCTGGAAGTGATTTCCCCAGGTGTCTGTGACACAGCACAAATGTGTTGTTATATATGTATGTACAAAAGTACCACACTCTTTCATTGTATAGTGTTCAAGAGGAAAACGGTGTGATCTTTCACCCACCCTTTATTGTGATCCAAACCAAATGCACACCTTGGTATTTGCACAGGATCCCTCATTCTCTTTGAAAGTGAATATTGATGCCCAAACCCATCCCATGAATAATACATGTGGACAAAGGCCCGTTTGGCAGAAGAAGCGAAGTCGCAGAGTCAAATCACTGTGCATTTGGAGGTTTGAAAAGCCTAGATAAGGAACAAACAAACGTTTACTTTGTCTTTGTATGTTTGTTAGCTTAGGCTTCAGGGGCAGTAGTTTACAGTACAAACCCACAACGTATGGTTTAGAAGAGGTTTAAAAGATTCTGAGAGCGTTTGGTGATGGATTTCGACACTGCATTAGATGTGACAAATATTAGATCTAAAAAATTACCTTTCCTTTTGTATTCCTAATCCCATTTGGCTTTGTTTGTCCTACTAGGCCATGTACTATATGTTCAATGTGTTTCTTTTAATTTGCCTTCAAACCTAGAAAGAAAACAAATACTGAAACAACACGGTCTCCTTTCGGTATTGCCACATGTTTGTAAAGAAGCAAAAATGTCCCATGTGTGTGTGAACCAGACTTTCCTTGCTGATTTAGTCAAATTGCCATGTGTGTCTGAGAACTTAGTGTAAATCCCTTTGTGTGCCCTTGTCAGTCAATGCCTTTTATTGTTTTTGTCTATTGTGTTTGACCTTCCTAAAATGAAGGCAACTCGAATGATGAAGCAGAACAGGGGTGAAGAGGAGGTTGACTTCAAGTGGGAGGAGAATATTGATTGGAAGGTGGTGGTTTCAGAGAAGAATGGTGTGCCTCTTGTGGTTGTGGGACTTGCAGGTGCCAGATGCCGCAAGCCAGAGCAGGTGTTATCCGATCTGGGGAAGTCATTGGAAAACAGCTCAGAAAATAGAGAGAAGCTTGAATAATTGGGAGTGTTGCCCACTGGCTTACTGGGAGAAGAAGAAGGTGGAGAAGTGAGAGCCACCGCAGACCATCATTGAGGGTTTGCCAATGTCAAAGGAGTAAACAGCAGAGGCGGAGATGAGAAAGCAGGGCTGATGTAGGATGTCTTCATGACAGAGGTGCTGGAATTGTCTGTAGAGGACTGGCATGCAGTGCTTTACTTAATGTGGGGGAGGGACATTACAGTTCCAGACCAACTAGATTTGCCAATGGACAATGCATTACTTAATTTAATTTGGGAGGTGTAGACCAGAAGGTGGAGGGTGCTGTGCAATCGAGATGCTGGGCTTCCCCCAAACAGAAAAGCTATGAGTGAAGGTGATGGTGCAGGAAGAGATACATGAGCAAGAAGTGGAGGAAACAAAGGTGTAATCCCGGCAGATGTCTCAGGAGAAGGAATAGGATAAGGCATCTGTTTGTGTGCTTGCTAATGCAACACCACATTGTAGCAGGGCAAGGTAGGCTGACCATGGGCTATTCCTTGGGGACCACTTCACTGCTGATGACCTAGAACAGATAAATGGCTTAATTTACACTGTACTTCAGCCTGCTTCCTGTGTACACATTTCCAATGCACCCTCCAATCGTGAGGATATCTGTGTGGACTGTTGGGTATTTTGTGGATATTTGGGGCTTTGCAGTATTTTCTTACCACCAAAATACCTTTAGCAATAATCACTCTCTGTATTCATATTGGATCACACATAACAATAATACATTGCATTATTTCAGAATTCAGACCTATTTAGATAATGTGCGCGATAATTTGCGTGGTTGGTTTATTTGTGGCCCCAATATCCAACATCCCTTGTTTTTTATCTAGATTGTTCTTGATCACTAGAGAGACCTCAGGCCTACATTTTAGGGATACCACATTTTCAGTGTTAGTGTTGTGTGCCACCATGGGCTATTGTGGTATTTTTGTGGTAATTTCCACTACCTTATATACGGTATGGAACTATGTCCAGAGAGTCTCTCTTCCCGTTGGCTCATGTACCTCCAACAAGCTATGCTACAAACAGTCACTCACAACTGTCCATACTGAATATAATCATGCACACATCTGTTTTAAAATGACAATTGCACTGTTTAAAAATCTACCCACGTTTAAACCTTTTCCCATGCAAAATGAAAGAGAGAAATAATACACACTAGCTATCTGTTTTCAGATATTTTTGTATTATAGAAATTTCCTTTAAACACAGTTTAACCCTTTTTTACAGAAATAAATGAAATGGTACAACATTATTTGTGATAAAATGAACAGAGAACTGTGAGAATATATTCAATTGGTAACATTACATATGCTGATAAGGGACTGGGACACCCTCGAATACACTGACTGAACAGTTTCGCACACTTTCGCACAGCTCCCACACTTCTGTAATTACCTTATCTGTTCAGCATGAGTTTTCTCCGGCTATTCTCTTTCTGAATTTGGCTCCCTTGAAGATTAACCCCAGTGAAAACAAGCGTCTGTTGTTCTCAAACCGGGGTTATTGCCTGGAATTCTCAGCTTTTGCAGCAGGAATGCTTCAGCCAGGAAACATGTCCTTCTCCCAGCTCTGCAAGATCTCGATTGTTCTCCCCCTCTCCTCAAGCTTCCCCAGCAAAACTCTAATCACTGCCTCTAGCATGATACTTGCTATGACGCTGCTCCAATCAGAATCAATCATGTCATCTCCTCCCTCACTACACAATGGCTCATTTCTACATTAAAAATTTGTAACCAACTGATTTCCTGTTCCTTCGAGCTCTTTGCTTCCTGTAGTTATGTGGACAGAGCAGCAGAGAAAAAAAAAATGAATGTGCGTTTAAAAGTTCACTTTCAGAGTAGGCCTAATTCTGCAGTGGAGACACATTTTTATTAGTCAGGTTAGTTATTAATAAGGTTAGTTATTAATTTTCAAATGTGTCTCTTGCACCATAGGCATTTCAGGTGAAAAATAGTGTGCATTTTTGTATGTGTACTTGTGCTTTTAACTGTAAAAATAGATTTGCATCTTATATGTAAAAATCGTTTTTGACTGAATAGCCTGTCTTTACTTATATGTCCATGTAACTCTGGCAGCACATATAGCAATGCACCACACCCATGTGGTGGTGCTGCATCAAAAAAAATTGCTACCTGTGCAGTAGTGCTGTACTCTGTGCTGTAACACGCCAACTATCCTTACATATCCTCCTTTTGTTTTAAGAACTTGGCTACGATCCAAGCCAATTCCTAAAAACAACTTGTTCTTTTTTTTCTTTTAAAATGCATGTGTATTTCTCTTCCTGACGTAGCTACTAAAATCAGTAACATTTTCATTTTTACTGATAGCACAATCAACCATCCACCCATGATTAGCACCAGGACAGCCAAACCCACTATTGAGCGTTCCCCCCAGGTTCCCCAATTAAATCTTTCCACTTCTATTATCCCCAGATTACTAATTGTAATATTGTTTTTTTTCAA
Organism: Ambystoma mexicanum; assembly: GCF_040938575.1. Classification (NCBI taxonomy): domain Eukaryota; kingdom Metazoa; phylum Chordata; class Amphibia; order Caudata; family Ambystomatidae; genus Ambystoma; species Ambystoma mexicanum. The sequence continues at coordinate 656,070,132 of NC_090932.1, read as the reverse complement.
ATTCATTTTTATAACATGTCTTTGTTTGTGATTCAATAAATATTCCACATCCGGATCTATTGGAAAAGTATCCCTTTGAAAAAAATCGATATTTTCCACTTGGCTTTCCCAAACATCATTTGTTACATGAAACAATGTTAACCCCCCAATTGACACAATTGTATCCTTTGGAACCTGTAAATAAAAAACATTATATTTCACCTGTTTAACCACGTATGTTCCATGGTTTAAATGTACTACCGTCATGTTCTTTAAACAGGTGCTGACCAACCATTTACCTCTGACCATTTTAGCCTGTGCCATTTCTTCACTCCCCATATTGCTAATAATCACTTCACATCCTTCTGATATACTTGGGTCAGATTTCAAACCACAAATAGCATCTGTGGCATCAGGAACAAACGGTTTATCTGGACACATATAATTTTGTTCTTTAAATTTGACACATGTTTCCAGGTTTGGTATTAAATAAACTTCAGGTTCCCATGACTGAAATGCCACCACTTCTGGAGTCTTAATCTTAATGAATTTGTCCTCTTGCCAAAATCCCACGTTGTGTACCCACTTCGTTTGATAAATAAGTTCAGGGGCTACATATGGGATGCATAGCAAAAATCCGATCTCTAGCCTTTCCAAGTCCACATATAACGGCATTGCATTACCCATTTCGAATGCAATTTTTACCTGTATTATATCAATTTCCCTCCTGGTCAATCTTTCTATCATTTGAAGAATAATATCCTGCGAAACAAAATACAAGGGGATATGTCCTTGAATCAATTGTGAAACTGCAGTTTGAACTTCTCTCATATAATTCGTTAATAGTCTATCAACAGGACTCATTATGTTCAATATTTCATTTAAAGTTCTGTCATGCTTAAGTATTATTTTAGTCGCCCGTTGCATTACATCCGCTTGTTTATTTAGAATGATTGCAGTTTCATTTATGAATCTTACTTGTTCATCCAGTCCCCCTCTAATTCCATCTAATGTTTTTTGTATTATTTCTAGGTCAATACTCAGTTGTTGCGCTTTAGTACTCAGTGTTCCTACCGAAATAGAATTGGCTGTTGATATTGTGGTACCTATTATGGCTCCAACTATAGACATTACCAATGATATCGCGAGCATCACCGCACCTCTGTTTCCTCTCCTCTTCTTAATGTCTGCTGAATTCACTAATGTTTTTTTCCAATTGCATTAATATATCTCTTATTGACTGCTTAGTGTCCTCTTTTCTTATTTCCAGCCACTCTTTAGTCTGTTCAATCTTAATTACGGTATTGTTCAAATGTTTTTCAATCAAAATCTCAGGATTCAATGGTATGTATATATTTGTTTATTATTTTATTTATTTGTTTATTTATTTATTTGTATGGCGCTCCAAACCCAGAGGTAGAAGGGCGCTTAAGAATTTGGTTACAGAGTTGAGAAGTATCTGTGTGTTGCATACTTCGTACAGGTTTATAATATATACATATATATACAGTGGTCAATAAACAGAGCATATGCAGTGCGTACAATATACAATTTTCAGAATAAATACAGTGTCTAAACCAGTATCCGCACGGGTCTAGAGTTAGTGGTGTCATTCTTTGTTTAGCAACCAGCTGATGACCTGCTTCCTGAAGATTTGGAAGGATTCGACAGTTTTGATGTTAAGCGGTAGGGAGTTCCAGAGTTGGGGGGCAAGCACTGTGAAGCTTACCCCTCCCGCTCTTTTTAGGTGGAACCTGGGCACTAGTAGGCAAAGAGTGTTGGAGGATCTGGTGAATCTGGTGGCAGGTTTCAGGGTGAGTTTATTGGCTAGATAAGGTGGTGCTAGGTGATTGAGGGCTTTGTACGTGAGGCAGATGATTTTTAGATCAATTTTTTGGCGTATGGAAAGCAATTTGCAGGCTTTCCTAGTGGCAGAGATATGCTCTTGTCTGGGAATGTTGAGGGCTGCGCGTAAGGCGTTATTTTGTATTACCTGCAATGTATTGAGTATGGATTGATTAGCGCCTAGGTACAGGCTGTTACAGTAATCCAGTTTGGATTGTATTAGGGCCCTGGCAAGGGTGAGGCAGCTGTTGGGTGATAGGAAGGGTCTGCTGGCCCTAATGAGCTTGCCGGTATAGGCAGCGGCTGAGGCGGTCATATTGGTGTGTTTGCTGAGGTTGGCGTTGGCATCTAGATAGAAGCCAAGTGTTTTTACGCTTTTGGCTATGGGAATGGGATGACCATCGATGGTGATGTTATTATAGCAAGGGTCAAGTTTAGTTAGAGTGTTGGGGGAGCCGAAAATTAGGAGCTCTGTTTTCTCATCATTCAGGCAGAGACCATGGGAGGCCATCCATGCCTGAATGATGGAGAATATTTTGTTGATCCGGGCGGAGTCTTCTTGGTAATTACCAGAGATAGTGAGGAGTATCTGGGTGTCATCTGCGTAGTTTGTGTAGGTGACACCCAGATGATCCAGTTGGTCAAATAGAGGCTTTGTAAATATGTTATACAAAGTGGGGGATACACAGGAACCTTGTGGGACCCCGCATGTGATGGGGATGGGGTCTGCTGCAGCTGTAGTGGAAAAGACTTGTATGGTTCTGTTAGCCAGGAAGGATTGTATCCATGTGATGGCAGGGGAGGAGAAGTGGGCTGCGGTGGCAAGGTGATTACAGAGGACCTCATGGCTGACCAGGTCAAAGGCCGCTGAGAGGTCTAGGAGGAGTAGGATAGCGGCATTGCCTTTGTCTTTAATTTCATCAATCTGGCTTTTGAGATCAACAAGGGCGGTTTCAGTTCCGTGTTGAGGTCTGAAGCCAGATTGACGTATTCCTAGCAGTTGGTTGGATTCTAGGTATTCCTGAATTTGGATGTAGGCGACTCTGTCCAGGATTTTCAGTAGGAAGGGGACTGTGGTGATGGGCTTGTAGTTTGTGGGTGTGGCCGGGTTGAGGGATTGTTTTTTCAGGAGGGGGAGAACTCATGATTGTTTTAAGTTGCTGGGGATGGAGCTACTGGTGAAGGATAGGTTGATGAGTTTGGTGATGAAGGGGGAGAGCTCTCTGGCTGCATCTTTTATGATTTGAGTCGGGCAGCTGTCTCCTTTACAGTTAGAGGGTTTCAGGGATGTGATGATTTTTTGAACTTCCGGTATGGTGACTTTTTTGAACGAGAAGCCTGCGCTAGTAGTGTAGTTAGGTGTGGGTAGGTTAAGGTTGGTGACATTGTTGTTGAGTTGTTGCCGTTTGTTTTCGATTTTAGTTTGGAGTCCTAAAATTTTATTGTTGAGGGCGTTCTGGATGTTGTTGCACCAGGATTTGTCTTTCAGGCAGGTTTCCGGGGGCGAAATAGGGTTTTCTAGTTCCTTCAGAATTTTGAATAGTTCTTTAGTGGAGGAACCTGCCTGAGTGATCCTGGTGTTGTAATTATCTTTTTTGGTCCGGATTATCTCGCTTTTGTAAAGTGAAGATAAGTTAGTGAGGTTGGATTTGTTCTCCGCAGGAGGGTTAGTCTTCCAGGTGTGGTGAGCCTTAGCTTTCTTTTTTCTAAGTAGTTTGAGCTCAGGGGTGTACCACGAGTTCAGATGAGCTTTGGGTTTAGCTTTGCGTATTTTCAAGGGGGCAACGGTGTCCATTGCTTTGGCCATGGAATCATTGAAGGTGTCAATCAGCAGGTTTAAGTCAGCGTTAGCTGGGAGGGCATTGAGGGTAGGTAAGACCAGTGGTAGTAGGGCTTCAGCAGTGATGTTGCGTTTATTCCTGGTGGGGTATGCTGGTGCCATGGGGTGCTTATTGGGCAGTACCTGATTGGTGTTAACCTCAAGGGGGATCATGTGGTGATCGGTCCATGCCAGAGGTTGGGGATCTTTGCAGGTTGTGTTGCAATTGTGGGTTGCTACCCAGTCAAGGGTTCTGCCTTTTTGGTGGGTCGGGAGTACAATGAGTTGAGTGAGACCGTGATCGGTTAGGGCATTGGCTAGGGATGCAGCAGGTGCATCGTTTGGGTCTTGGTAGCCGAGGTTGAAGTCTCCAAGGATCATGATTTGTGCTGTTGGTTTGGAAATTTTGGAGATGAGGGATGTGATGTCTTCTTCGAAGGTCCCAGGGGGACCTGGGGGTCTATATATGAGGTGGATGGTTATCGTGGCTGTGGGGGAGGTTTGTAGTTTGGTTGTGAGTAACTCGCAGGAAGTGAATGCGACTGTGTCGGTTGGTCTAAGGCCTAGGGCAGATTTGGAAATGATTGCTACGCCTCCACCTCTGGCGTTAGGTCTGTCCGCTCTGAAGATAGTGTATTTGTCTGGGATGGCTAGCGATAAATAGGGTCCGGACGCCTCATGAAGCCAAGTTTCTGTTAGGGCTAAGAAGTCAAGGTCATTGGTAAGGATGATGTCTGCAATTTCTGTGGGGTGGGCAGCCAGCGATCTGACGTTGAGAAGGGCGCCTTTTAGAGGGGGAGGAGTGGGTTTGCTTGGTACAATGTGCTTTGTATTAGTTTTGGTGTAAGGTCTGGAGTTAGGTTTAGAATTTGTGGTGGGGAGCCTGGAGCCTAATCTTTCGTTGCGGGTTGTGATGTTGGGAATGAGGGAGAGGGGGGTTGGCCCGGGCAGCTTAAAGCGGGTGGGAGGTTTGGTGGTCAATTTGGTTTGGTTAGACTTAGCAGTGGGACTGTGGTGGCTGTTGGTGGGTAGGCCATGGATGACGATGGATGTGGAGGTGAGGGGGTGGTGGTAAGTGGAGGGTAAAGGGGGTGTGGAGGGTAGGAACGGAGTGGGGCAGGGGATGGGGTGGTGTCTGGGGCACCCTAGTTTAGCCAGGCCGTCCTGATGGGCTATGTAGCTATTGTTGCTACAAGGTACATTGTCCTGTATTAAGCAGAAAGGGAACATGGTTAGGGCGAGCCAGAAGATCATGGTCTGTGGATAGCGGTGGAGTCTAGTGGCGCTGGAGGGGAGCAGGTCAGACTAAGATAGATGGTGGCTGGGTGGAATCGGGTAGAATCGGTCCGGTACAGCCTGTGCACTATATTATCTAGATTGGATACAACTAGTTGTAAGGTTGGAGCATACAACAGGGCACCTAGATGTGACAATTCCTGGCATTGACTAGAATGCATATATCAGAGGGTCTGTTAGCAACCATAGGGCACAACTCAGTTCTGGTGGTCTGTTAGCGATCATAGGGTACGACACAATTCTAGTGGTCTGTGTATATCTGCATTGCATCACAGAATGGTTTGAGAGAGGTGTGCAGTTGTGAGCAGTGTGTGCGGAGGACTAGTTCTGAGTACGATTGTCATAATGGTTGGGCAGCTGCAGTGACTAAGGCAGTGACCATAAGGCACGACACAGTCTAAATGTGGTCTGTTATTGACCATAAGGCACAACACAGTCTAAATGTGGTCTGTTATTGACCATAAGGCACAACATAGTCTAAATGTGGTCTGTTATTGACCATAAGGCACAACACAGTCTAAATGTGGTCTGTTATTGACCATAAGGCACAACACAGACAGTGAGGTCAGATAGTATTCCTGAGCCAAACAGGTATTAGGCTCTATAGATAGACCAACACTTGCCACCGGAGTAAGCGGGCGAGTGCAGAGCGAGGCAGCAAAAGGAAACAGAGTAGAAGATTGAGTGATATATTGTGTGTCTTAGCAACCAAGGCCAGGTAGGCTGCAATCTAAGGCTAGAACGTCTAGATTTAAGGTCCCCGTGGGACGCTGTAACACTTAAGACTAGTTTACTCACATGGCCAGGTGGGTGTAAGGAGGCTTGAAAACATTGGCACATCAGTGACGCCTCTTTGGTCCAAAAAGCATTTAACGGAGTCCCAGGATAGTTCTGCAGACGGGGTAGCGAGTGTTCCGGAGCCTTTACTTGCCAGAACTAAGGAGCAGCATCTGTGGCCCAGGCCCACAGTGCTCCGAACAGGCGCAGGAACAGGCCTTTGTATGGCCTTCGGACTGGCCGGCGATTCCGCCTGCCGGCGGATCCAGGTGATGAAATCGAGGTTCAGCCTCGGTTTCGCGCCGTGCAGCGCCCGGCATGGGCGAGTCAGGCACCGTATGGGGACAGGGTCAGGCAGGCCCTGTTCCGTGTAGCTCGCTCGGAGCCTGGATCCTCTGCTGGGCTGGGGGGCTCCTGCCCTCACCCCTCAATGAGGAAGGATGAAGTGGGGGGACCTGGGCGCAGGAACAGGCCTTTGTATGGCCTTTGGACTGGCCGGCGATTCCGCCTGCCGGCGGATCCAGGTGATGAAATTGAGGTTCAGCCTCGGTTTTGCGCCGCGCAGCGCCCGGCATGGGCGAGTCAGGTGCCGTATGGGGACAGGGTCAGGCAGGCCCTGTTCCGTGTAGCTCGCTCGGAGCCTGGATCCTCTGCTGGGCTGGGCTGGGCTGGGGGGGCTCCTGCCCTCACCCCTCAATGAGGAAGGATGAAGTGGGGGGACCTGGGCGCAGGAACAGGCCTTTGTATGGCCTTCGGACTGGCCGGCGATTCCGCCTGCCGGCGGATCCAGGTGATGAAATCGAGGTTCAGCCTCGGTTTTGTGCCGCGCAGCGCCCGGCATGGGCGAGTCAGGCGCCGTATGGGGACAGGGTCAGGCAGGCCCTGTTCCGTGTAGCTCGCTCGGAGCCTGGATCCTCTGCTGGGCTGGGATGGGGGGGCTCCTGCCCTCACCCCTCAATGAGGAAGGATATATTTTGGAAAATCATCCTTCTATCACTCATGATGAATCCTGGTGCCTCTTCCACCGCAATACCAGATGCTGGTCCAGGTTCAATGACAACCTGTGCTTCTGAATTCTTGAAGATCCCTCCAAAAATCATCATCATTAACCATGTCATCGGTATCATCTTCAATGCTGATCGCTTTGCAGCCTTGGTCTTCACCCCTCTTTGGGGCTTTCCCGGAATCCGTCCACGTGGGCTCTGGGACTCCATCGTCTCCCGTGGGCTCTGATCCCGGAACCTCCGACCAAATAATGTTAATTTTCTAAATCAAATAGAAAATAAACAAATTAAGTACATAGCACAATACTAACTTCACCCTTTTGCCAAAAATAAAACATGCTTGGTAAAAATATTTCGTTTTTTTTTTTCTTCTTTTTTTCTGAAATTAAACACAAGTTAAAAAGAAAACAAGCACATATAAAACAGTATTCAATATTTAATACATTTTCTCTCTGCACACCAACCATGAGCTTCCACTATATATATTTATTTATTTATTTATTTTATATTATATATTTTTACATATATTACAGTGTTTATGTGCCATTATAACAATCAACTTTTTAACTTCTTTGTCACTGCCTCCTGATTGTACCCATTTATTTTCTCTTTTTGTGTTCAAGGGACTTTATCTGTTTCTACATGCTCAAGCTGCCTGATCTCATGTCTGGGATGGCATGGTTTGATTTGATTTACATGGACGAACTGCTCTATTGCCGTTTCACCTTCATTTTTCAAAATTTTATAAACTACAGGAGAGACCTTATCTATAATTCGAAATGGCCCCTGCCAGGCTGCTTGAAATTTAGATTTTTTCTGTTTACTTTTTCCAAAATGAAACTTGTACACCTGATCCCCTACACTGTATTCCTTTACTGATGTCTTTTTGTCATAATAAGACTTTGCACTGTCAACAGCTCTTTCCAGATTTCTCTGCACAAAAGCAAATGCATGTTGCAAATGCCTCCTCAGTTCATCAATATATTCATGAACTGTGGATGCACTCACAAGTGTCTGCTCATGTGTTCTGTATAGTAGGTGTTGTGGTAACACCATTTTCCTACCTGTCAAGACCTCATGGGGGCTAACACCTGTTGCTTTGGCAGGAGTTGATCTGATTGCCATCAAACCCAACGGTAAACGTAAATCCCAGCTGGAACCTGCTTCTGCCATAAATTTCTTTAAAATATCCACAACAGACCTATTGCTTCTTTCAACTGTACCTGAAGACGCTGCCCAATATGCGATATGTAGTTTCCTTTTCACACCTAGTATTTGCCATACCTTACTCATTAGAGTACTTGTGAAATGACTTCCTCTGTCTGACTCAATTCTTTGTGGCAACCCAAACCTTGAGAACACATGGTTCACCAGCAATGTGGCTGCTGTTTGCGCACTACAATCTGGTGCAGGAATGCATTCAATCCACTTTGACATCAAACATACCACACTTAAAATATAACGGTTTCCCCTGCTCGACCTTTTTAAAGGACCTACATAGTCTATTTGCAAATCTGACCATGGGAGAGTTAGGCCTCTTTTCATCAATGGTGCTCTATGCATTGGTGAAGCAGGTTTAAATTGGGCGCATACTAGACATCCTCTAGTATATAATTCCACATCTTTGGACATATGTGGCCAGTAAGCATAATCTTTTAGTATTTCTAATGTTTTTTGTGAACCTCTATATCCTGCAGTTATGGCATCATGTGCATGGTGTAGCATTAGCCCTCTGAATGAAAGGGGTACTACCCACTGTTTTTGTCCTGTTATGGACTCTCTAATCATGAGTCCATCCTGTAATCTAATTCGTGTTTTGTTCTTTAATAGCACCCTCAACTCTTCTTTTCCCATACAATCATTTTCTGTTAAAGAATTTTGTTCAGGATCTATCAAATGATTATTATAGATTCCCAAAATTCGATCATTCTTTTGTGCCTCAATCAAATCTTGGTCTGGCGTGTCATGGCTCCACTGCACCACCGGTTGATCTACCTCCTCTGGTGCTTTAGAACGTGTCACTGCATCAATTTGTATTTCACCCTTTAAATAATCAATAGGTAGCAATTCTCCCATCACAGCCCCAATCTTAGCCAGGTGGTCTGCCTTATCATTTCCCTCCTTATCCTCTCCTGGTGTTTTTAAATGCCCACGAATTTTTCTCCAGTATATTGTTAAATTATTCTCTGACACCAATTTGTCTATGGCTTGTATCATTTTTCCATGTTTAAGTGGCTTTTTGTTGTATGTAACCATGCCTCTTGCTTTCCAACCAGGCAAATACTCCACAAAGCTATTCCGTGCATAGTCAGAATCAGTCACCAGGACAATTTCACTGAACTTTTTATCAACTGCAGTAGCAATTGCTTTATAAATGGCTGCCAATTCCGCCACCTGACTGCTCCTATCTCCAATCCTCATCCCTATACTGAGGACGCCTTCACATTTCAACCAGACATTTCCTATTCCTGCCACTAATTGTTTATTACTGTCATTTTCAATGTGAAAAGCACAACCATCCAAATATACAGTTGGCAAATCCTTGCATGTTTTTTCATCAAATGCTTTGTGTGGTGATTGTTCAAATTCCTGCAAACTAGTTTCCACTTCCATTTCATTTGGTATTTGTTCAGCTGCGCAGTCATGTAAGTCAGCTAACCCTTGAGCAATTGGGTTCTTTTTATTTTGTCCATATCTCACTTCTACGGGAAAACCTTGTAATGCCAGTGTCCATGAAGTGATTCTGGACTGCGCTAGATTACCTGATCTAATTCTTTTACTCTCTAAAAATTGCAAAGGTTGATGATTTGTTTCAATAATCACCTTTTCTCCCTGAACAATGGGGCGGAAATGTTGTAGCGCCCACACAGTGGTTAATAGGGCCTTTTCACATTCATTAAATTTCATTTCAACTTGGGAAAATGCCTTACTTGCATAGGCAATGGTTTTGTGATTCAAATCGTGTTTTTGTGATAACACTGCTGACATACAATGTTCACAAAAACCTATTTCTATAAAGAAATCCCTGTCCTTTATGGGGTATGCTAAACATGGTGCCTTTACAAGACATTCCTTTAATTTAGCCACTGCATCAGACTGCTCTTTTTCCAATTTCCAGGGAGTATTCAGTTTAAGCAGTTTAGTCAATGGTTGAGTGATTTCTGCATAATTTTCAATGAACTTTCTGTTATAGCCTGTCATCCCTAATAAACTTTTTACTCCTTTCACATTTTTAGGATCTTTTAACCTTTGTATGGCCTCTATTGTCTTCTTTGGTGGATTTAGCCCATGTTCAGTCACTTCATGCCCTAGAAAGTTCACTTTTTTCTTGCACCATTGTGCTTTTTGCAAAGATACTTTGGCGCCTGCTTTCTGCAATTGGCCAAGTACATGTCTTATTTCATCAAAATGGCTTTTCAGGCTTTCATTTTTTATCAGGACATCGTCCACATAAACTATTGTTCCTCTTTCCGCTGCATCCGGCATGGTCTTTCTCAAAAATATGCCAAATTCACTCCCACTATTGATGTACCCGAATGGAGCTCTAAGCCAGGCATATTGAGTCCTGTCAAATGTAAAGGAAAATAAATGTTGTATCTCCTCTGCCAATGGCACGCACCAATATCCAGAGGTGAGATCTAATGTGGTAAATACATTTGAACCATGTACCTGAGCTAGGCCCTGATCAATGAATGGCAGTGGCCATCTAGATACTGGTACTCTTTTATTTAACTCTCTCAAGTCTGCACATAGCCGCCATTGACCATTTGGCTTTAACACACCTAAAATAGGTGTATTGGATGTGCTATGAATGGGCCTGATGATTCCCGCGATTCCAAATGTTTAATAATCTCTGCCAATGATTCTAAACATGCCAGCGGTAGTCTATACTGGCGTACAAACACTGGATTTCTGCTACACCCTTCTGGTAGTGTGGCCACATGTAAATCAGTTAAACCACAATCATAAGCATCTTTTGCAAATACATCCTTAAACTCCATAAATATCTCCCTTAGATTGTCCCTATCCTCATTGCTTTCACACGCATCCGCTAAGGAGATCTGCTCTTCTACCATTTTGGAAAATTCTGGAAAATCTTCTGGTAAGGGAATCTCAGCGCTTTCCTCTAACTGTGTGGCTGTGTCTTTTTGTAAAGCTGCCACTTTTAAATATTTTGGCATATCAGCTTCCACTACAATGGGCTGATTTTCTGTTTCATTTTCATTTAAATTAAATATTATGCAATCCTCTTGATGGCAGCACACTGTCTCATTTGAATCATAAGGATACACAGAATGAATTTTAAATAGTCCTTTGAGCTGAGAGTCCAGGTGTTCTGGCAACTCACCCTTGGCATCTACATACTTTTCAGGGATATTTCCAATCACCATGTTATTTAAATCTGCCGTATAATGTGATTTTTGTATGGCCATTCCTAATGGGAAGTTTTCCTTTAAATGAATATCCTGACAACCTTTATTATTTACCATAATTTTTACAGATCCTTCACCAATGTCTACCAATGGAATGTATTCATAATACAGGCCTTGCTGTTTTATGGATTCATTCAGGCATACAAATGCATCAGAGCCTTTCATCTGCTGTCCATTTTTGCATTTCAGTGTTATTGCAAACTGTTTTGTAAATGCAGGAATAATAGTATCTTTCCTCATTTGTAATTCGATTGCATAAGGAACCAGTTGTGCACAATGATAAGCCCTTCTTTTGTCTTCAAATTCAGGTGCCGAACCACCTAGGCGTGACCATATTTTTTGATTAAGGAAATCTAACACCATACACATTCTGTGCATGATGTCATTGCCCATGTAAAATTCATTTTGTGCTCCACTCACTATCCATACATTATGGTAAATTGTTTTCTGCCCAATGCTAATTTTAAGCATGCATCTGCCTGCAGTTCGGTTTTCAAAGTCTGGACTGTCCAACCCAGAAACATATTGGTTTTTAATCCTAAATTTCGGGATTTCTTCCCTCTCCATTATTTTTTGCAACAATTTCTCATTAATGAAACTCCTTTTATGTCCAATCGCTAAAGTGGCTTTTATTGTTTTAAAATAGTAATTTATACCAACATGAACCCATGGTTGCTCATCTTCCATGTGTATTTCTGCCAGAGTGGTAATGTGTTTTTCTGAATCTGTTTTAGGAGCAATATTCTGTTTGCATGTTTTCTCTTTTAAATAAAAACGTAATGTGTGCTCATCTATGGCAGTCTGCCAATTTTTCCTTGGGTCCAAGTATATTTGTACAGGTAGTTTTTCATTGTCGCTCTGCATTTTGTCTTGACACATTAATAAAACATGTTGACACTAGGTATGCAGCTATTCTGGAGATATACCTCCACAGCATCATTTGTTTTGGCAACGGTGTGACATTCATTTATATTGCTGTTTTGTGATTTTAGTTTCTTAGGCCTCAATGGTTTTTTGGTTAAGGACCACATCACTCCATTCACCCCATCTATAAGAGGAGACAATCTTTTCAGGCAATCTGTCCCCATCAGAAATGGAATTTCACAAATAGATGTGATCAATACCTCTTGTTTCATTCTGTGCTTTCCTATTTTTATGTCAACCTCAGTTACACCTATGATGGGCACCTCCTCCCCATTAAAGTTATGCACTGGACCTTGATTTTCCTTCACTGTGATCTGACTCTGTGGGGGTCTCCCTTCATTGATACTCTTTACCAGCTCCTTGGACATAATTGTGGCCTGTGCGCCAGTGTCAATCATAGCAAAGGTGTGGCATTTTTCTTCTACAGTGATGGGTGCATAATATCTGTCCTCAACTTCCTCTAATACACATAAGAAGTGTGAATTCTTACTGATTTCAGGGCTCACCTTTCTCAGGTCTTTTTCACTTTTGGCTAAGCACAATGGTAAATGGAAAGACATTTTTCCCTCCTTTTTACCCATTTCTGCGCGAGAGACTTTATTAATTTCTCCATGATCAGAGGTTTTTTGGAGTGTGGCCACTGTTCGCCAATCCATCTGGCATCAGAGACCACATTACAACCTTCCAACTGAACATGTTTAACAACATCATTCAGCAATTTGTCATTTTTTAATTCTGTGCATTTGTGATCATTTAGTGTGATACCAGCCCTTTCAGCCTCTTCAAAAATATGTGGCTCAAAGAATACTTCAGGTGATTGACTTGTACCCTCCTTTTGAGTATTTTCTTTTTCTGTCTGTGTTTGGTCATTGTTTTGCTTGCCCAGGGAAGGAGCTATAGCATCCCCACTTACTCCCTGTTCACTGGTATTCCCCAAGCATGAGTCATTTTTCTTAAATCTGTCCCTTTGTTCTTTTGGAATTCCTAATGTTTCTTTTTCATTTGTACAAATCTTTACTGTTTTATTTAGCTCTAGGTTAAACCGTACCTCTTTTTTAGAAGTATTTGCACTTTCTGTCACAAGTTCATTTACTGGCACTTTCATTTTTAATCCATTAGGCATCTCAGAGTCGTTATGCAAAATTATATCAGAGCAATCTGTCATTTTGGCACTGCAGTTATCATGAGTACTTAGTCACTTTTCGGAAGCCCCCCAGTCATTGCTATGGCCATCAGCCCCCGAATTTGGAAGGTTGTTTTTGCGTTGTATAGAGCTTTCCTATTTGCTCAGCTAACATTTTCACTTGGGCCTCAAGGCACTGGAACCTTTCCATCTCTCTAGGATCCTCTTTCTGTGGCCTAGGTCGATATTGGTTGTTTTCCCCCTGATTGGATCTATTCTGATACCTCTCAGGTGATTGATGTCGGTTGGGATGGTTTCTGAACTCTTGATTCATTTGTGGAGGGGAGCGGGTTGCACCCATCCTTTGATTATAGTCCCCTGGTGGGGAATCATTGTACTGACGTGGATTGTAGTTCACGTTTTGCCTCATGTCCTGTCTCTCAGATTGTGGGTACTGGCCCCTATGTTGATTTCCATTATCAGTAAATCGATCCACATATCGGGGTCTATCCTGATTACCATATATCATGGTGTTGGGATCCAATCTGCTCTGTGTCCCCAATGACTGGTAGGGACCATCATTTCTTTGATCTTGATTTTGTCTCTGGTTATTGTTCATACCTGCCATATCAGGCCGATATCCTACCCGGGGTCTGTCCCCTAAATACCTAGGGCTGATATAGCTCTCTCTATTACTAGGATCATGTGATTGGAACATTGGTACAGGAAATGGCGATCTTTGTTGATTACCCCTTTGTTCAGGTGTCACATTATTTTTACCTTGGCTTTGAGCAGACTCAAGGGACATTTTGGCTGACCTGATTTCCATTACTGTGGCTGAGGGTTCTTTAGATTTAGGTCTAGTATCTTTCATTTTATCACTTTCTCTACCCTGACAATAGAGTACCTCATGTAGTTTTGTGCTTTGATGTACAATCCATTCAAGGGACTTGTCACTGTCAAATTCACGGACCAATTGGGATATGATGTCTTTCTGTAGCCCATAGAAGTATGCAGTTTTAAACTCATTGGAATTTGAGTGAAAAGATACATCAAAGCGAGAAAATGCTCTTTTTAAGACTTGTAAAAATTGACGAGGGGATGTATTAGGTCCAGCAGTAATTGTGTAAGCGACTTTCTTTGCCTCCTGCAATGACTGAAAAGGAGAAAAATGACGCCTAATTTCTTTTTCAAACTCCAACCAGGTCATATTCTGCTGTTCATTTAATCCCCTTATGATGCTGGCCGTCGGGGAATCTAAAGTTAAATGAAAATATTGTCTGTACTGTTCCTTAGGTATCTGGAGTGCTTTAAAAATGTCATGCACCGCTTCTAAGTGATCCTCAATGCAGCATTCACCTCCCTTTTTAAATGGTTTGATCAGGGCTTTAATGGATTTCATTATTTTTATGGGGCTACTTGTTGCAATGCATGGAATTGCACTATTTTGTGATTCAATCCTGTTTTCAGGTGTATGAGATTGGTGGCTGCCCCCAATGGGAGTATCAAATCCCCCAAGGGCGCTGCAACCAAGTTCAGTCACCAGCCCAGTCACTGGAGCACTAGCTCTTTGGGCAGAGCTAGAATTCACCTCCACTCCATTGAATGTGGTACCCTGCCGCCTCTCCTGGGACCTGGGAATGCACATTTGCTGTTCTAAGTCCTTACACTTTTTAAGGAGTCTGTTTGCTTCATTTTGCAAATAGTTGTTTTCATCACTCATCTTATTAATCACCTCCTGCATGTCGCACATTTGCATTTGGCATTCATTGAACTCTTTATTTCTCTTGTCTCTTTCTTGAATCATTTTAATCATTTCTTGTTCTGCACTCTGGACATCACATTCTTTTTCACAATGTTCTTTTTGTAAAATCTGCATTTCTGAAACAACCTCATCTTTATCCTGTCTAATGTGGTCCGGTAAGGCTTTTAAGTGTACCAATTCTTGCTCACTATCCTCAAATTATTTCTTGCTTTTGGATAACTGAGCATCAAAGTCTCTGCATTTTAATTGCATGTCTTTTTGGCATACATCCAATTCTGCTCTTAACATTTCCTGATTTTTACTTGCCCCATCTAATTCAGTCTTTAACCTGTTAATTAGCTGGGTATCATTCTCCTGCATTCACAGGGACTTATTCAAAATAAACCATATTTTGCCGCATAGCCGTATTAAACAGTCTTTCTCTGCACTTTTATCGGCTGCATTCAATAATCTTGTAAGGCAGACCTGAATTATGCTGCCTTCTGCAAAAATATTGTCTAGTTTTTCTTTCTGCACCTCACCCTGAATGCGGTCACGCCATTCTAAGGTGCTGTTCGACGACCATGTCCCATGTGCAAACAACTTTGCCTCTAAATATTGCACTAGGTCTGAAAATGTGGTTTCCCTTTGTGACATTCTGAAATTCGTTTTTAGTGGCACACTGCTATTATAAAATGGGTTACCTTTAATGTGCAAATGGCAGTGTGAGACACGCTTGCCACGCCCAGTAGGTACTCTATGATCACTTTCCCAGCCTGCAACGCACCATAAATATGTTGGGTATTTTGTGGATATTTGGGGCTTTGCGGTATTTTCTTACCGCCAAAATACCTTTAGCAATAATCACTCTCTGTATTCATATTGGATCACACATAACAATAATACATTGCATTATTTCAGAATTCAGACCTATTTAGATAATGTGCGCGATAATTTGCGTGGTTGGTTTATTTGTAGCCCCAAATATCCACAAAATACCCAACAGGACACATCTGACCATTGCTTGTTCCAGACAAACCATCTCGAGCAGCCTGAAGTTCTTCTGTACTCTCAGAATGTCCAATGTTCTCTTCCCTTCCAGCATACTGTGCCCGTGGCACAACCACCTGAAGGGCTTTGTTGCCACTGCCAGCACCACCAACACAACAACTCCAGCTTGTTTGTCAGTAGCACTGTGGATGTGCCACATTTTTGGCAGGCAAAGGGTGACCAAGGATGTGTCATGCTGGAACATGCTTCCTGTATTACCAGATGACCATCAGATGGAGGTATCAACGCCGCAGGGCAGTGGTGGATGCTCTGGAGGAACACATTCACTGCTATTAACCTACCCTTTTCAGGAGACTCAACAGCATTTGGCAAGTGGGTAGCAAATGTTCAAGACAATTCACTACCCTCATAGTCTGATGTATGGTCCTCAGAAATTATGGCTGTGGCTCTCTAAGTGTGTTAAACAAGCTTAGATCCACCGCTATCTGGCGAGTTGAAAAAGGAGTCAAGAGATGAGAGTGAAAGGGGCTAATGCAGACTGGAATCCAATAATGGTCCAAATGTTGCATCTGCCATCTTATGTTGCAGGGAAACAATCACTAAAATATTTAGATGTCAGAAATGCAATGTATGATGTTCCACTTGTTTTTATTGTACATTTTTCATCTAATGTATGCTAATGCTACCAGATTGAATTGGGCTCCTTGCAGTATTGCATCATTAGTCATGAATGGAAGAAAGGCCAATGTGTATTCGACATATTGGAGACATACAGAAAAGTATTTAATTACGATGTGTGTTTATATTAAACAATACACTAGACTAGACTCTTGGTTAGCTCTGCAAATGTGCAATCTTGTTGTAATTGATATGCTGGGTCTAATGGTGTGTTTTTATAAAAAAAACTGTTTAGAAATGTTCAATTTTGGAAAACATAGTATTGTGCAATAGCAAACGTTTGCCTTTGAACCATGTGTTTCTATCTGTTGTGCTCTCACGACTTGTCATTTCTCCACAAGAACTGACAAAATACCTGGAATACTACTGTGTTCCCGGTTAGGAGGTATCCCTCTCTTCATTACTTTGCCTTTGAAATAGCAGGAACAAGATGCAACAGCATACCATTAGTAGGACAAATGCTGATGACATCTATAACTAGACATTCACCGCAACATCTGAAAGTGAGGCAGCATGATGAATACCCACTTATGGAGATATTGCTGCATTAAACTCCTCAGTTTCTCTGTCTGTGCATAGTTGAACAAAATATGGGACTGAAAAGATGGAATGCTGAACCTAGTCCTAGGTTTTCCCCAGTACAAAGATGTATGTCCTGTGTTGCAAGTGCGACGATGCTGTCTCTCTTTGTTCTGTAGTTTGGAGAACTTTCACACTCTGGCCCTTCTCACTGGAGAAGTCTGGCAGAAAAGGTTATGATAAAGATGGCTGACATGGTGCTGCGATTTCCAAACAATGATGTTGCCTGTCGCTCCTACCCCTGTAACTGTGGAATTGTCCACCCCCTTCTCCTCCTATTTATCAGTGGTTTCCAAAATCATGTGCTACATAAGCCTCAACTGAGATGGGTTACCACTTTTATCTTTCTCATCATCATTATCCTCAGATTCCTCTTCAGTGGATCTGGGCGGGCGAAACCAAGAAGGACATGCAACCTGCACCACTGCACTTGTCCCTCCCAGGTCATCAAATGCTGTGATCTTGAGCTCGATGCCCCCTTCTTCCAGAGAGCATTGGGCAGAACCTCTTTTGTATGTATCCCTCTCACCCTGGCACTTTTAGTTGCTCTAGAAAGGTTGGCTCGAAAACGGCTCACTCCCCATAGCAATGAAAAGATGGCACATTGCAGCCACTGAAAAAAAACTCTTCATGCATAGCAAGTAACATAAGACAAGAAATTAAATGCACTCTGTTGCCTCAAAATAACTTTCATATTTGTTATTCAGAACTTTCCAACCTGCAAATAATCTTCTCCTGCTTACTAAGAAATATTTATTTATTTTATTTATTTGTACATTTATAGCAGCGCGCACAGCCCATAGGCATCTAGGCGCTAGCTACAGTAAAGCGAGAAAAAAACAGCAATCAGGGGGGCAATGGGTGCCAGTCAGTTAAACAAACTGTTTTAAGTTCCTTTCTGAATCCATTGTAAGAAGGTTCTTTCCGCAGGTGCAGGGGTAGCTTGTTCCAGAGCCATGGTGCACAGACTGAGAAGCTGGTGCCCCCTGATTTGGCATGAGTGAACCTTGGGGTGAAGAAGCGATGACTGTAAACCTTCCTGGTGGGTCTCGTTGAGGTATGTTTTCTGAGACTGGCCGCCATGTAGCCTGGGGTGTTGTTTGAAAGGCAGCTCTGGGTGAGGGAGAGGATTTGGAAGTTGATTCTGTCCTTTACTGGAAGCCAGTGCGCTGCTCTCCTGCCCTCTGAAATGTGTTCCCATATGCAAATGTTCAGGGCAGCTCTGAGTGCATTGTTCTGGGTGATTTGAAGTTTGCAGAGGTTTTTTTCTGAGGTGCCGCTGAGTAAGGCGTTGCTGTAGTCTAGTTTTGCGCATATGAGTGCTCGTACAACTTCTAAACGATTTGTGGTGAACAGAAAAGGTTTGCTGGTGTTAATTAGTTTAATCACATAACCTGAGGTCGAGACAATGTGGTTGACTTGGCGAGACATGGAGAGCGATGAGTCAAGGTAGACCCCCAAAGTCTTAACGGAGGGTGCTACAGGGATCTTGTGGCCATCAATGACGAAGGAAGTGTAATCCTCAGGGAGATTACTCTGATGGGGAGCGAGCCCAATGATTAAGAGCTCAGTCTTTTTGCCATTGTCGCAAAGACTGTGAGCTGATATCCAGGTTTGAATAGTTTCATATATTTCGTTGATCCTCAGAGTCTTTCAGGTAATCGCCTGAGAGGGAGATGAGAATTTGGGTATCATCTACAAAGTTGGTATACGAGATACCCTGGGAGTCAAGGTGGTTGAATAGTGGCTTAGTGTGCACATTGTAGAGGGAAGGTGAGACACACAATCCTTGGGGAACACCACAAGAGTTAGGAAGTGGCTTCACCTGCCAATACTCTGTAGGATCTGTTGGATAGGAAGGAGGTTATCCAGTTAATGGCATCTGTGGAGAACTGGGCAGCGGACGAGAGCGCTTGGCAGAGGATCTTGTGATCCATGAGGTCGAATGCCACTGAGAGGTGGAGGAGGAGGAGCAGGAGGAGCAGGGATAGGGAACCTTAGGTCAAGGAGTGCTGTTTCTGTTCCGTGCTTCGGGCGGAAGCCTGACTGATTAGCGGGCGCCTGGGATGTGGTGGTGTTCGAGGAAGGATTGAATTTGTAGGTAAGCTACTCTGTCCATAATTTTGAGGAGAAAGGGAACAGTGGTGATGGGGCAGTAGCTGGTGTGGATGGCAGAATTGAGGGTGGTTTTTTTCAGTACCGGTGAGATCCAGGACTCCTTGAGTGAGAGGGGGACAGAGCAGACTGTGAATGATGAGTTCACAATGGTGGCCATCAATAGGAAGTAGTGGCTCAATGCAGTCTTTGAACAGCAAGGATGAGAGAGCATCTCCCTTACAGTCAGAGGGTTTGAGGCCAGAGATGATGTTGGCAAGGGTAGTTACATTGGTGGGCTGGAACTTGAAGGGTGGGATGTCATCACGGGTGGGTCCCAGATGGAAGACTGCCGTAGGTATAGAGGCTTGTTTGGTAAATATTCTGGATTGGAGTTGTGATTTTACCTGTGAGGGTGTCCTGGATCTTGTTACACCAATGGCTGTCTTTAACGGTGGCACCCGGGGGCACAGGGGAGTTTGAAGTTCGCAGAGAATGATGAAGAGCTCTCAGGAACTTGAGGCAGCATTGGCAATGCTGGTGTTATATATGGAGGCTTGGGAGGTGAAGACCAGTTTTTTTTATAGTGATGGGAGAGTGAGAAGAGATGGCTCTTGTTCCAGGGGGCAGTGGATTTTAGCCAGACAGCAGCTGCTGTGCATTTGGCTGCTCTGGCTGTGTGTAGTTCTGGGGTGAACTAGGAGTTTTGATGAGTCAGAGTCGTGGGCTTCTTGGCTTTAAGTGGGGAAGGGTGTTGACCGCGTTGTGGAGCAGGGTGCTGTAGTGGTCCACAAGGGCAGAGGGGTCGAGTTTGGCAGGGAGGGGTGGGTTGATGAGGGGAATGATGGTGGAGCTTGTCAGGTTGCGAGAGCTGTGGGCCATGGTTATGTTGTTGACAGGGATGGGTTTGATTGGGTTGCTAACGGCTGGGATGGAGGAGGTAATGGTGTGGTGGTCCGACCAAGGGCATGGTATTTTATATGATATGGTGATGTTGCAATTGGTCACTGGTTAATGCTAGATACCCAAGAGCTGCTTTTATCTCCTGCTTATCCAATATTAATTTTGATCCCTGCACTAAAGGACAATGCGCTCAGTTACAGACAATGAAAATAGTCTCCTTGTGTCTAAGGAGCCATGTAAGACATTTTGCTGCATCTAGTATATGATGCGGTCACTAAAATATAACATACTCAGTTGCCACCACTAAATATAAATTCCTCCTGCCTGCAAAGAAATGTAAAACCTTTTATCTGCAACTACTAACACGTATTTTATCTAGCCAATACAATATGGCAAAGTCACTTATTGCCCTGTATATTCCCTGCTCCTGTTCCTCTTGAGAATTGCCTAGCATGTTGGTGCTGAACTGCCCCTGGGCAGGACAAAGAATGATATGCAGGGATATTTCTCCACTATGAAAGGGACAGTGAGCTAAAGACTTGGTTGAGACTCTCCCGTGGGCCATCCACCCAAGAACAGCTCAATGGGCCGTGGTCGTGTTGATAGAGGGACTCCCAGAAGTTGCTGGACTGCCCCACAGCAGGACAAAGACTGATATTGTGATGCTGGAAATGCATTTGAGGGACAGGGCCTCCATGTCCTTGTCCTGTACCCCCTTATGTGTGTTCTGTGTTGTTTTTTGCACAGGAGTCCATGTGGAACTTCTGGCAGTGCAGCTCTTCCTCTTTTTGGTTGTGGTGAACAGACCCTTGGGATACTCTTATGGCACTCATGGGTGAGGGTACAACTCTGTGCCCCTAGTGTATGTTTTTGGGCACCTGTGTGTGGCCCACAGAGCAGGGTATGACCTGGAGGCAGTTCCATGCTGAATTTGACAGGTGCTTTGAGTATCCTCCATTTTGGGATACCCAGCCTTGCCATAGCAATCAGTGGGTTCCTTATAGGAAACCAAATGGCCCCTGTGGCCTCTTGGTTTCTATTACCTGTTACCTTGTTTCCCAAAGTCCTGGGAAGCCCTGACTCTGTCCCTTCCCCTGACTGGCTGTTAGGTGGGAGAACCATACATGGTATTCTGGGGGAAGTACATGCGAGACTGACTGGAGCCTTCCCAATGACTGTATATTGTGGGTACACCCTTGGGTATATTTGGGTTTCACCTTAAGTTACCCAGGGAATCCAGACATGGACCCCTTGCTCCAGCGCACTGATGTGGCCCGACTAGACCAAAGCATGTGTCTGGGGTTGCTGTTGATACTCCTGTCCAGAGGAGAATCGCCTAGCATTTCGGTGCTGGACTGCCCCTAGGCAGGAAAAAGACTGATATGCAGGGATATTTCTTCTCTATAAAAGGGACAGTGAGCTAAATACTTGGTTGAGACTCTCCCGGGGGCCATCCACCCAAGAATAGGTCAATGGGAAGAGGGACTCCTAGAACCCCCACTTGTTTTACAAAATGTACATACATTCATTAAAGAAAGTATATTTACAAGGGGTCAGATTAGAAAAGAAGAAAGAATAAAGAGAAAGAGGAAGAGAGAAAAGAGGGAAAAGAGAAAGAGAAAGCAATATAGTGCAGCAAAACATATAAATCAATAAATGCAGCCCAGAATTCATCCATATCTATGGTGATGTTCCTTCGCATGAAAAGACACAATTTCTCTTCTCGAAAGGAGCGACAAACTCAGCAGCCAATCATCCACACAGGGGTTAGTGTCACTCTTCCAGAATTTTAGGATATTTTTCTTAGCAACTAAGAGAGCTCTGTAATCCCAAAGGAATTTAGCATTAGACAGCCCAATACTTGAAGGAAATAAACCCAGCACACAAATAAGTGGGAATCAGAGCAGAGATAGACTCAAATTTTAGTCCACCCGTTGGAAAACCCCATCCCAAAATAATTGAATTTTCCCACATAACCAAAAAATATGCAAGGGCCTACACATATCACTTCTACAGTCCAGCAAGCATTTAGAAAACACAACTTGCAGGACCACATCTACCAAGCAGACCGATATATGCAGTGAGTAATCCACTGTTTCGTATAGCAGGGTTCCAAATCAACCTTAAACCTAACCGGACCCGCACATATACGGTACCGCTCAATGGGCCTCATTACGAGTTGGACGGTAAAAAAGCAAATTACCGGCATGCTGGTGCAACTATGTCCGTGTTGCACTGCTGCCGGAATCAACGGTTGATTCCGAGTTAGCATGCACGCGCATTCCAGCATGCTGGAAACGGCTGTACCGGCATGCTGGCAAGGCCCTCCAAACCCCTAATAGCGATATCCTCGATGCCGCAGACACCGGCACCGACATCCTAGATGCCGTAAGAAACAGTACCGTCAATACCGGTACCGGAAGCAACATCATTGCGCCGGTACGAGAAATGTTCTGCCGGCCATCTTCAAACACAATCCATTGCAATCCTCAGCCTACAGGACCTGGACCGGAGAACTGTGCAGTGTGTTAGCAAGCTGAGGACCATGGCTACAAGGAAAGGCACAGTGCGGCTGTGAAAGCCACGTTTCAGCAACGAGGAGCTGAACATGCTCACACACACACTGGTGGAGCATGCAGACGTAGTTTTCTGCACAGACCTGAGCCAGGTGGCTCAAATCCACAAGAAAAATATATGGGATGAGGTGGTGCAAAGGGTCTCTGCGGTGGGGACAACACAACGCACCATACATGACTGCAGGAAACACTGGGACGATCTGCATCAGTGTGTCTGCAATATCCTCTCTGCGACTCGCAGCCAGGGCCTAGCCAGAGGTGGAGGAGTACCAGCCCCAATCAAGCTAGCACAATGGGAGGAGACCTGCAGCACAGTCATGGATGTGGAGTCCATCGAGGGTGTAGGCCATGCAGAGATCGGAGTCCCTTCATCGGCCAATGACGGTGAGTGACCCTTAGCGTAATACAAAAGTCACAACACACACCTAATACCCCAAGTACAATGGCAGAGTCCAAATGGCAAGTAGATTAGAGCAAATATATGGCCCTCCCACCTAAACTCAGCCCCTACAAAACCGCAAAGTCCCTGCCATGAAAACACCCAACAAACCCTGATGACACAAACCATATGAGTCCCCAATTGCAAACGCATGCACCATCTGCATGCGCAAAAACACATATACATCACCGTACAGATGCAGGCCTGACCACTGTGCCATCCCATTGCATGGTGCACACATCACCACTAACAATTGCACACTTGACCCACTCACCATGACCAAGCACGCAGTGTAAACACCAATGACACTACGCACATAGTGCAAGCACATGTGACCCACATCTAAACAGCACATGGCACACAGTCCCTGAGGTATGGCTACAATACGCAAGCCACGATACACCTGTAGGCCACCCAACAGACACCATGCACATCATGGCTGCACCAGAGGATGCCCAAACACTGCACCCTCCACCCAACTCCTATAAGCACCATGGCCGCCCCTCCAACAGGTCCACAAGAATGCACAGGACTCTAAATGTATTAGCATCGATGTATGTACGATGTACGTTGACCCATGACTGATGCCCTGCCTCTCTGTCCCCCACAGGCACAGGATCAGAAAGTGATGCGGAACACACTGCGACACCCAGCAAAACATCTGCACGCCTGAGCAGAGGGGATGACAATGCCTCCAGGCCTTCTACAGCAAGGGCTGCCCAGAAGAGTCCCACCACTCCCAAGCCACAGCCCCCCAGCAAATAGGGTTCAAAAGCTGGAGAACAAGCTGAGCAGCAACCACTGACACCCAGAAAGGAGCACCAGCAAAGACACACAACTGGCATTAAGGCACACCTGCCAAAAGCACCCCTACCCCTAACGTACCAACCCAAAAAACATCTGGGCCACAGGATCCACCTCTGGTGGAAAAGGTGGGATCCCCAGTGGCCAGTGACATGGAGGGGCCACAGTCAGCGGTTATCAGTGATCTAGGTGAGGCGGCACAAACTGTGCAACACAGTTCGAAGGAGGAAGTGGAGGAAGCAGATACCACAGGCAATAGCATGCCTGAAGACATGCCAAACACCCCACACATGCTGCCTAGCCCACAGTTCTCACCAGAACCTGGCTCAGGTGGACACAACCCTGTGGATGACATGGTTGTACTTGCAGGCAGCCCCGGAAGCACACACACCACCTTCCGTGCAACCACCAGCTGCACAATCCATCAGGGTCCCGATTTGAACCTGATTGAACATGAGCCAGCGATGCAATTTACGCAATGTAAATGCAATATGATAATGTCTTATTTTGGGAAAACCAAAAACACCCAGGTGCACAGGTCTCTGAATGGCATCTTTCGGGATATGCGCCCTACCTCTCTCTCCCCATAAAAACATATTCAAAGATTATTATTTGAGTGGTAGATGAAGCATGCAAAAAACAAATGATAACTTGTGAAGTCATTTGCATCATGCTAACCTTATCCTAAAGAGTCGATTTCAATATGCCCCATTTACAACACAACCTATCTCCCCAAGTTTTAGTGGGATTTTTTCTTCAAGGAATGAGCCAACGTCCATAGTAACATAAATACCTAAATACTTAAAACCCACATTGTCCCACACGTTACACTCCACATTAAACAACTTCCTATGACACGAAATGGAGATAGGGAACATCAAGGTTGTGGAGACATTTTCCTTGTAATCTGAGTATCCATTATATGCTTTAGCTGAAACATGAACAGTTCTGTAACCATGGAAATAGTTATAAAAAGCCATTGAAATATTGACATTCAAAATAAATGTCAGACTCAATTCCCATTAGTTTAAGCTTCGCTTGACCTCGATTTATCAAGAATGGGATTTGTCTTGAAAAATCCCAAAGCTCTGCTGCATATTTGGCTGTTACCACTATGTTTACCCTATAACAAGTAATGACCTGGACCTGATTCGCCAAACATGTTTCACGCACATGATGGGAGGCACCTGTGCACTTACGTGAATACAATGTGTGATCTAGTCACTAACGGCCACTGAATGTACTCCTCCTAGATGTATTTAAAAAAGTGTCCCTTATATCATCACTGTGCTAAATGCTGAATTTAGAAATTGTGCCTAATAGCGTAACTGTGGTATTGTTGACCTTAGAAATTGGGCCTAATGTACGCCCCTTGTCCTGCCCTCATGCTTGATTGCAGGCGCTTTACTGATAACCACCATATCACACTACTACGCTTACTCTCCCCTATACAGCATAATAACATGACCCCACAAACTACACATCATCTTAAAAAAACACAGCTAGCTGAGCACATTCCGGCTAGCTTGAGCGTCTCCTCAGGCCTAACACAGCCAGAACTCAGTCTGAGTGTCCACCCTCCAGACAGAACACATCCAACTGATTTCCTCAGCACCACACCTACCGCTAAGAAGCAGCTATCATGCAACAATCACACCAGCTGCACACATATCCGGTTTGCCCACGCACCATACCACACTCTCTCTCTCTCCACTGACTGAACTGTGGTTCCCGAGGGCGTTCAACCTACCAGCGCTTTGAGATCATACCAATGATACATAAGGCGCTATATAAATGCCAAGTACATAACATAACATTCAGAGGCTCTTTGCACCTTTCACATTTCAAATGCACTTTCTGATTTACAAATTGGGTGCACTTTGAAATGCAAAGAATGTGAACACAGCCCTTGTTGCTGTTTGGAACAGGTGTCAGTGGATGCGCGTGAGGGAGTTGTTTTGGTGCCATTGGTGTGTTTTGTTTAAAGTGGAGTACAAGTAATATCTACTGCTGCTGTCTCACTTGGATTTTTATCACACAAAGTAAGCGGAAAGCAACTGGAGGCTAAGTGGTCTTGCATGGTCTGTCCGTATTGGGCTGGGACGTCTAGGCTGGCGGTCCCTGTTACACTCCTTGCTTTCATTTGGTAAGTTCAGAGAGAATTTATGACTGTTTACATTGACTGTAATCCTCACTTGCTATTAGTAGTCCTTTCATATGTCTGTTTTGGAATTCAATAATAATTCAGAGCAAAGAAATACGAAGAAAAAGGACGTGTTGTGTTTGTGGTTGTGTTCCATAGGGGCCCTTTTTTCTTTCCTAAAATTCTTACCTTATTGCAAACATGCTCAAGTGACGGGCTGCCGGAGCCACGGCAACACAAGCTGCTAAAAGAAGAGCGACTGGGAGTATAGGGGAAATGGAGCTTCAGGCACAAATATATTTGTTCCTGCCTCTCCATCTAGTTGCGGTTGACGAATCTGTGACAGCGATACACAGCCCCATTCGTCTCAGATGAGACAACGAGAACAATGAAAATAACTAAAAACGAGAACACCCTTAGTGTGAAAGATGGCTCTCGGCCATGGATTTCTGCTAAATTTCTCCTTAGCTCTACCCAAGCATGCCCTCAGAGAACCATCAAACTATGTGAAAAAGAGATGTGACACTGCTAGGTGCACCAAGATGACAACTAAGATCACTGATTTCTATCTTACAAAGCCAGCACACACCTTGATAGCAATTCCTGATGGTGCTGTAAATGGCCTTTGCACCAACTTGGTAGAGGAATTCATGTTTTCAGTTACTTGTTTGGGTTCAAAAACAATCAATTCAGTGGTAAAAGCCTTAATTGTACCCAACAGGGAGCAGTGGCTGGAACTACCTGTGACCACTGATAGATCACTCACCATAGGCACTCTCCCTGTTAAACGGGGAAATCATATTGTGCCCCCTTCTGGTTTATATTGGCCTAAGCCTAGTCGCTCTGCGAAGAAAACCACGTTGCAAGGTTCCAATTTTGGATCGACTTTGCCGCCATTTTAGAATCGTCCGCCATTTTGATTTCTGTTTGAATGTGAATTCTCTATTCTAAAATGGTGGACTGTGTTTAACTTGCAACCAAGCCTTCCCGACCTTTGAGCCTTGTTAATGGTTAGACTGTCTGAGGGCCGACTGTTTAGGCTAGGTAATGCGACCTTGCACCAAGTTTGACTTGTTGTCCTAGGATCGTCTGTATTAACAAACCTAATCCACGAATACACATCGAGGACAATACTGTGTAAATATCGAGCGTGGACACTGGCAGAACTACATTGTGAAGGGATATGTACTAAGGCTCACTGTTAAATCTAGGAATACACTTCGCCATTGTAACTTGTTGGAAACACAAACCTATGTAATCCATGTGCATATTATTGTATGAGCTATATGTGAACTCGGCACAAACTCTAGACCGCAGATTATTAACCTGTAGAGGGGCTGTACAATATTGTAGGAAATGTATAAAAATGTAAATGTTTAGATGTCCAGCACTCTCCCTCCTCACTCTGACGGGCTGGTACTCATTGCGGGGTGTCGAGAGCCAGATAGCTATCTGTATCAGATCTGTGTTTCTTTGTAACTGTGCAGTATTAAAGATCTGTGAATCTTTATAGCCCGTGTTTGGTGTATTTCCTTTTGTGGTACTCAGCCTCGATATTTCCTTGCTTTTACATCCCAGCTTGCCCGATCTAGTTCGGGGATGGCTGAACGGGAATCTGCATTAGGGGGTACAATATCTCTTATACGTAAAACCATGTGCTCGCTGATAATCAGGGTAAATTTGAGCCAGGAGCCCGATGAAATGACGGCAGAAAAAAGGGCAGAAGTGGTCATGGAATATCACAACATGGGTATAATGTCAACTTCACTCGGCCCGATGACTCCCATGCCGGATCTCATGCTGTTGCACAATGGCAAACCCCCAGCAGACTGTAATGACAGTCTACAAGCATCAGATGTCATTAGTTTGTCTGCTGCAATGTTTAATATCTTGGAGAGTCTGCTTAACCAACTCGATTCCAAATGTGAAAGAATTATGGCTAGTCAAAACAGACATCATTAAAATACTGAGTGCATTGAACCAACTGGCTAGTATAACTAAAGAGTAGACAGAATCCGCATATAGCTGCCCTCCAGTATTTTTAAGAAGTCAAATAGTTATGATCTTGTGGGTGTAAGCGGGTGCATGGGAGAGGATAGCAGCCCTGGGACTGGGCTGTAGAGTTACAATCTGAAAGAAACCGGTGTCGACTAGCTGTGGAAGACACACGACCTGCACACGTAGTGTGTTTGTATAACAAACAGTAATTAAGATGTACTTATAATCAACAAGTTAAGAAGTTAGATTAGTCTTGTAGTTTTATTCAAAAGAATGTTATTTTGAAAAAATAAACAAAGCATCAAATGTATACATGTAAGTTCGAACCACATTAGAATCAATTAATCCATACTTTTCTGATACATGCATTTTACATAGATTAAATTCTGCTCTAAGCGTTTTGGGACAGCCGTCAGGAGCACAAGTTCCCGCTGTGTATCTTTTATCAACCTTCACCGTGATCTTAATTTCAAATAGAGAGTGGAGAATAAAGTTCATTAGCACTTAGGTACTAATTGATACTATTTATTGTATTTGATTATGCACTGTTTCTATCATATCCCCTCCTTAGTCATTCACCTGGTGGGGATCAGGGGAAGGTATTCGAGGAGGGGGTAATCCATTCTTATTTGCTTAGGATATCGGCAATAGAACCTAGAGTATGAACAAGGACTAGATTAGGGTATGTCATATGCCTAAGAATGTTGAATATTCTGTGTCTCAAAGATGGGAATCAGTCAGTCCTCTTACCTTACTAAAAGGTGTCTGGGATGACCATCTACGCGGTCTGATTCTTCTTGTTGGCTATGGACAATAGTACTCAGTCAGAAAATTGAAAACCTCTATATGTAAATCTAACTATTCAAAACTGCAAAATAACAGCGTTCCGTGACTGTACCTTAGTTCCAAACAATGTAAGAATAACACAAGGAAGGGGACCTCCTCCTAGGTTCATGAGAAAATGTTGTGGCTGCTAGTGTCGACCTGGTCCTATGTGGATAAGAATGAGGGGCTTAAGTTAAACAAATGTCCCTACTCAATCATTAGTATATTGTGGGTGTCTCAGCTGAAGCGTACCTTCGCAGGGCTTCTCAAATGGTCTGATAGGATGAGGAGTTCCTTAGTCAGCTGTCATGAAGCTTCTAGGTAAAAAGGGAGTAAAAAGAGGTGGTAAGGGGACGGTGAATATGTTGTCATCTCCCATATCCAACGGAGAAGGGGCGTATTGGATATGCACCAAGCTTTACCTCAAGTAGTTCATATCGCTGAGGCGGCCTCTTTGTCATCCCTTAAGTATGGAACCCACGGAGTGGCAGCTGTTTTCTAAGCATCAATGCGAGATACTCAGACGATGACGCTGCATGTAAACAAATGATGTCATCACGTGAGGATGTCATTATTCAAAGTAGTCTGGGAGTAGGTAGAGGTAGGGGATCTGATCCGGAATGTGCTCAGAAGGATGGTTAATGATCACATAAGCCATTATGTGAGTGGATAAATGTCTGACACCGAAAATGTGTGGATAAGGCTATCAAAAGAGTTGCGCGTTGGGGAACATTCATAGTCTTATCATAAACAGTCTGAGAGGAGATGGTAATCCATCTACTATGTAGTAGAAAGAGGAGGAGTGGCTAATATTTTGGTGTATTGGGATTATTCCCGGTGGATGACTCAAAGTGGAGTCCATCTACTATGTAGTGAAAAAAAGAAGTATGGCTAACCTTTTGGTGTGTTGGGATTATGCGAGGCAAATGACTAGAAATGGTACCCATGATAACAATCAGTTAGTCATTCACCTAATGATGCTGTTGGGGCTCTGAGTCAAGTTAGCCATTATCACAATTTGGGATGACGTGCAAATTGTAAAGGGGCATTATAAGAAAGAACCTAAGTAGAAGGAAGGCGGAAGCTGGCTCCCCAGACAAAGGCACTCCGGATCAAGGCACAAGCCTGTCCTGAGCTTGTCCAGAGATGACAGAGGCCAGGGCCAGGAACCCTGCTTGTTCACCTTCACATGGTCGAAGGTTACCCATGCACACCCCTCCTTCTACTTGGTAAGCATTTTGCCCGCCCATGAATTTACGTGTGACTGTTACACTTGACTCTTGCTATACTACCCACCTATACCCATGATGACGTAGCATATTGCTGATCCCTGCCCTTGGTCTGCAGACCCCTATTTAACTCTCCATCCCCTGGCTAGCTTCTGCACTGCCCACTGTTTTCTGATTATCTCGCCAGTGTTTCCCTGTGTGTATATACACATGTATACCATTGCTTGTTATGTTTGCTATGTCCGCAGCGTTATTAGCTTGATTCAGCATTTCACTGCCCCCATTATTGGGTGCCACCACATTTGCACGAGTGCGGTTAGCACCCTTTGCCTGACGCAATCATACCTACTATGTTTAGACCCCTTGCCGGGTAAGTAGATCAGTCTCCCGAGGCTCAACATCCCTTTCTTCCCTCTTATACGCATAGCCTCGTAGCTTAAACATCGAATATTTTTACACTATGCTGAAACTTGCCTGATTTATCTCTGTTATCATTGTACCCATCTGATTAGTTCTAACTGATTGATCCTACTCATGTTGCTATGTGCACTATCCAAACAGACCTAGCTGGCTACTGTTATCTTGATTTGTATGCTAACCCAGAATTACTTCTCATGCTTTCCAGCAAACACTATTGCACCTTTTAGTCTTTATCTCTCAGCTGAGTCCTGTTTGCCTTTTGTGCGTTAGCAGACATATGAGCACCTCTTGTCTAACACAACTGCATGGACACTTCTCAAACTGTTGTTACTTGTGCTAACTGTGCATTGCACTTATTCCCGGCTGTAATACCGCCGACTGTAATTGCCCTAGCACCGACCGGTCCGGTTGTATTACCGCCGGATCACGAGTTGGGTGTTAACGGTAAATCCCCATTCCCCATTGGGTCCATTGGATTCAATGGGGTATGTTCAGCGTTAATTATGCGGGCTAATACAGCCTGCGGTAATACAGCCAAAAACAGGGGATTTTCACCTCCAGAGAAAGGCTGGAGGTAAAACCGCCCATTTAGCGCCCAACTCGTGATAGGGCCAGCCCTTAAATGCGGCTCTAATACCATTACCACCGCATTTAAGGGCTACAGCCCAACTCGTGATGAGGCCCTTTGACACCAACTGTTTTTGCCTCACTGCATTGACTGCACCTCACTATGATTCCCATGCCATCCTAATTAGCTTACTTGGTAATGAGCTTTAGTATTGTAAACCTTACCTAACTCTGTATCATAAACAAGATGTGTGCGCTAGGGTTCTCCTTATATTCCACTACACTAGCTATAGCTTTAGTGTGCATACTTAGAACCTTCCAAATGCCTTATTACCAGGCTCCTAACACATTTATGTTTCAGACTACCCAGACATCTACCCATCCATTGCCTTCCTCCTATGTCACCTTACAACGCTACTGTGAGAAATGAAAGACTTTGCTTTAGACTTGCTAAACTATATGAACCATTAGCCAGAACTTGGCCTAATACTAACGACATAAAGGCCCCACCCCACTGAAACGTCTAATACTTGTACGAAAAGACCACATTACCGTCTGAAGGCAGTCATGACCAGTACTCATGCCATTCCTAAGACCCTACCCTTAGGAAAACCTAGCAAACTTACATCTGCTAGTCCTCACCTCAAAGGAGCTCTAATAAATGCCAGATCATTGATTGATTGCATGCCACCGTGATAGCCAATCTTATCCTGATTGAAAATCTTGATTTTTTTTTGGCCATCACTGAATCTTGGCTGCATAATGCTGCAGGCCCTGCCCTCATGTTAGCTATGCTTAAAGGATACACTATACTAAGATCTGACAGAAGCGAAGCACGCGGTGGAGGTATAGCCCTTATTGTGAAAGCCAACCTCCCTTTCAGATTAACCTCATCTATTGACGTTAATTCATGTGAAAGTTTCACAGTCAAGTTGCTCGTCAACAACTCCCAGACCCTCACCATCCACCTGATACATCTCCGGGCCCTATAGGAACCTTCGAGGAGGACTTATCTACTATTCTGTCTAATAATTTAAACTTTTCTCAAGTTATTCTACTAGAGAATTTCAATGGAGGCTTTAATGACCCTAAAGACTCATACGCAAATAGCGTAGCCAACATCTTGACTGACCTTGGCCTGACCCAAAGAGTGACCGACCCTACACACAATAAAGGAAGAATTCTGGATTGGGTGGCATATTATAATTGTAATGCCTCCATCTTGTCGATTTCTCCCCAAATTTGGTCTGACCACTACGTCGTGGCATTCTCACTTGCAACAGAAAGACCGACCCCCCATTCCTTCCCAATTGGCTCCATCCACATTAAGAAGAACTACAAAAAATATTATGCCAGATAACCTTCTCCCTTTGATTCTCCCTAAACTCAACTCGTTGCCAGACACCATGAACCCGGATGCCCTGGTGAACGAGTACAATAAAATGATGTCATCCTCTCTTGACATAATTGCACCTCCTAAAATGAGATAAAGCAAGCCTAAAGCCCACCTTAACTCATGGTACACACCACACCTAAAAACACTGTGTCACGACAAATCTATCCCACAAAAGCCCCCGCTACACCAGCCAACAATGTAAGCCCCCCCGATTGAAATTTTCTAAAGTCTCCATCATCGAGACTGAAAAAACGATCCTATCGCTCAAACCATCTAACTGCAAGGGAGACCAATGCCCAGCCCAATTGATAAAGGATGCAGCAAGAGACCTGGCTCCCTTTATCTCCAAACTAATAAATGCTTCTTTTTTCACAGGTTCTATACCAAGTAACCTGAAAGAATCCTGGGTGCTACCTTTGCTTAAAAAACAGATGCTTGACCCCGCCATATCCACTAACTACTGCCCAATTACAACTGTCCCTTTTCGCCTGAAGATTATAGACAAGATGGCCTACTCCCAAATTCAAAAATATTTGGAACTCCCCACCTGCTAGGAACTCACCATTCTGGTTTTCGACCTCAGCATGGAACTAAAACTGCCTTAATTGACCTAAAGGCCCAAATTGATGGGCTCAGGGACACAGGTAAATCAGCTCTACTCCTCCTTTTGGATTTATCAGCTGCATTCGACCTTGTGGATCTTAAAGTCCTATGCAGACACCTGGACTTGGCTGATCATTTCTCCGCAGAAGCTATAATATGGATCCAATCCTTTCTTAACAACAGGACAATGAGTCTTCTCCCCTACAGCAGCCGCATACCCTATACCTATCACCTGTGAAGTACCCCAGGGTTCCTGTGTCTCTCCTACATTATACAACATTTTCATGAAGCCCCTTTTTCGATGATCTGGACCATCTTGGTATCACCTAAACTAACTATGCAGATGATACTCAGATTCTCTTACCACTTACTTGGGATTATGACAAGGATTTGGCCTTGGTGAATAGTGTGTATCTCATCATCCAGGCATGGATGGCCACCCATGGACTATGCCTGAATGATAAGACGGAGATTATCATCCTGGGCACACCCTCTACTCTCAAAGAATTGGGACATAAATACTCCAGTTTCAACATTGATAATAACATTATCGTCGCTGCCAACGAGGTGAAGACTTTGGGTGTCTATCTGGATTCTACCCTTACCTTCAACTTGCAGGTTAACGCGATGGCATCCACCACTGCATATACATGTAGACTAATCAGAGGAGGTAAACCTTTCCTATCTAATAATAGTTGCATTATCTTGGCCAGAACACTTATTCTGTCGAAGTTGGATTATAGCAATGCTCTTTACTTTGGAGCCAATAAGGCAACTATCAAGAGAATCCAGCTTCTCCAGAATAATGCTCTTAGAGCAGCACTTGGTATTTCTGGGAGAGATCACATCTCCGAAATTAAAAAATCCAACAATTGGCTGTCAACTCATGCAAAAATTCAGTTAAAAGTGGCTTCACTCACTTACAGATGCCTAAACAACACAGCACCTTATCTCTCAGAGAGACTCCTCAAATTCATTCCTTCCAGAAAAACCAGATCAACCAGTACCAATAGCCTAGTTGTACCAAGATTCAAACTTTCTAGAGTCGGGGGACGTAGCTTTCAGTTTAAAGCAGCTTTGCTATGGAATTCATTACCCCCTCTCCTGCGCTTTGATAAATCTTACCAGATATTCCGTAATAACCTGGCTCAAAGACACTGACAACTGAGCTTCCCTCACCCTGACCTTCCTATGACTGACCCACCCTACACTGCCCTCCATGAATAATTATGTATATATGTATCTAAATGTTGTGTTTTTAAATTGTTAGATGTTGTTGTAATAAGATGCTCTCTTTTTCTAATAAGATGTTTCGCTGTGTAATGAGATGCTTTGTTGTGAAACTATGATGTATGTGAATTGACGATGTGTACCCAAGCTGTGAGTTATCTTTTGCTGTGCGCCCTGATATCTAAGGGTCTGGAGTGCAATACAAGTAATAAAACAAACAACAAACAGAAGTCCTCATTCGTTCCATTTGGGCTCACTGTCTAAATTATCAATCCAATAAAGTTCTCTCTGATTTAACGTCATCATATCTCAAACCGTGGTGGATTTGTGGACTACTTCCAAAACCATGAATCTTAATTGTCCTACTGAGGGTCTTTTTTCAGTAAAGTGTCTAGCGACTGGTGAACTTACATACCTTGTTCTTATGTTCGTTACAAAGTTTGTTCACATTTCTCGCTGTTTGTCCCACATAAAAGATACCACAAGGACAACTAAGACCATAGATGACTGACATCGAGTTACATATTGCAAAGTCTCTGAG
Organism: Ambystoma mexicanum; assembly: GCF_040938575.1. Classification (NCBI taxonomy): domain Eukaryota; kingdom Metazoa; phylum Chordata; class Amphibia; order Caudata; family Ambystomatidae; genus Ambystoma; species Ambystoma mexicanum. The sequence goes on along the minus strand of NC_090932.1, from coordinate 656,035,152 downwards.
CTTGATTTTTGCCTCCCTACGGGGGTGTCTCACATAGCTGCCCTTCATAATATTGTTTCAGTTATTGGAATGACGATAGGCAAATGTGCCACTTTTCTTCTTTTGTAATGTGGTTTGGTTGTTGGGTTATGTCCTCTCAGCTCTGACTAATTAATCCCTAATGTTCTTGCCTATCTTGTAGGCTATGAGTGGCGGTCTATGAAATAGTTTCTGTAGCTGTGTGTCACGTTGTATCAACTTCCAATTCTTCTTAAAAAGCCTGGTCACATGATTGCTTTGGCTGAAGTATTTTAAGAGTGTAGAGAAAAGGGATCTCCTTGGTTTTAGGTTTACATTTCAGAAGATCTACACAAGTCACCTGACTGGCTCTGCTTCTAACTGCCTCGATTACCGTTTTAGGGTAACCCCTCTGTGTATACTTAGCCATCATTTTCTCATTCTCCAACTTAAGTGTGTTGTCATCAGAGATAATATGTTTGAGCCTTAAGAACTGGCTGTATGGCAGGTTATCTTTAAGATGCTTCGGATATTGACTCAGATAATGTAGGGTGTTATTCACATCAGTTGGTTTATAGAAAATGTTAGTTATCAATCTGTCTTCTTTGAGTTCCAGTTCTACATCCAGTTAGGGTAATTTGGGTGTTCCTACTTCCATCTTGAATTTGATACGATCATTAATAGAGTTCAGATATGTAAGGAACTCATCTAGTTCACTCCGCTCACCTCTCCAAATTATGAACACATCATCAATATATCTTTTCCAAGTTAATTGTTTAGTGCCCCAATGTAGATTCAGAATGAATTGTGTTACTAAGTAGTGCATATTTAGATTAGCATATGTTGGTGCCACGGCCGACCGCATGGATGTGCCTGCTGCTTGTAGATGTAATTGCTTGTCAAACCTGAAGAAATTGTTATACAAACTAATTTTGGTAAGTTCCAACGTGAACACTTTTGCTGCTCTGCAGTTATTTTCCCTCAGTAGGGACCATTCAAGCACCTCCAAGCCACCTTCATGGGGAATGGATGTGTATAGACTCTGTACTTCCATCTATGCCAATAGATCCTCTGTTCGTAAACCACCTATATCTTTCAAGGTGTTGAAAAAATGTGTTGTGTCTCTCATGTATGTTCCTGTCTTTTGTACTATCAGCTGTAATACCTGATCCACGTATATGGCCAGGGGGTCAAAGATACTCTGTGCCTGCCACGTTAGGCCTCAATGGTGGCTTTTGGAGGTTCTTATGTATTTTGGGTAATTCATCAAAAAACAGGGTAATCAGACACACTTTGTAAGAATTCTTTGTGTTTTATAATTGATACAGCCGTTCTCCATGGCTTTCTCCAGTGTTACCTGTATAAGTGTCACTATAATTAGTGTACGGTCTTGTTCTATGGGTACGTAGGTTTTGGTGTCATTCAGTAATTCCATGCATTATGAATTCTAATAACTTGAATTTGTGATGACTACTGCACCCCGTTTATCAGCCGGTTTCAGCGTAAGTGTGTAGTCATCAGCAAGATCCCTGATCAATTGGCTCTGAAGTTTTCCGATGTTATATTTTGAGGTCTTACTAAAGTGGATCTTTTTCAGTTAGCATTTGGGTTTCAAAAGGTTTCAGAGCCATGTTGCTGATTTGTGGATCAAATGTCATTTAAGGTTTCATCTCTAGATACTTGAATGTGACTGACGGTTCTTCTTGTGGAGGCTGAGGTCGAAGAATACTTTGTCTCATCTTCCTTAATCATCTGAACCGATTGGTTCTCTCTTCCAAATGTGTGGAGTTTTGGGATGTGTAAATGATAACCCTAGCTTAAGAACTGCTAGTTGACTCTTTGTCAAGTGTTTAAATGATATATTCACCACTAGTTGAACACCTGTTTGTTCCTTGACCTTAGGTTTCTTGATGCTTCATCTTGTCTTTTTCTTTCTTTCTAAAAAAAAGGACTATAGTAACAGATGTTGTGGACGCTGGTTGTTAGCTATGGAGGGTTGTACTTTGTAAGGGTATTTCGCTAGATGGTGCTCAGTTGTTCGTGTTAGGTAATCCGGTATCGTCTTCACTCGGTGGTGTTTCACTACTGATGTCACTGTCCTCTTGTCTAGGAGCTCTTGGTTGTGGTCTGTTCGGACGATTAGGTCTAATGTTCTGATAGTATTCCTGCCAGGTATACACAATATCCTGGGAACAGTCCAAGGTATCCTTTCTGAATGTTCCTACCTTTCTATATCTTTTTATAACCCTCCAGTAAATAGTTTATATCTGTGAGAATAGTCTGAAGTTCCTTTCTGATCTTCAGGTTGGACAATTGTTTGCTTAGATCGTTAATTTCTTTGTCAAGGTTTGTGACAGATTTCGATAATTCTTCTATAGTAAGTAGAATTAGATCTAACAAACACTTGTTAAGGATTTGTTCCCACTTTTTGACAAAATCCGGGATATCTTTACAAAAGGTGGTGTGTAGGTAAACTCGGAGGCCACTCAGAAATCTCTGGGCTTGGTAGTATTATGATAGAGTCATGGTGTGTAATTTCTGTGAAATCTCCCTGTGTATGAGTTTCTCTAGATGAAAAAGGAGTTTCTCTAGCTGCCACGGCAGTCAGACATGTATTGTGCTGGTCCGGAAATGAGGGTGCCAATGAGCTTACTGGCACCCTTGTTTCCGGACCGGCAAACTTATAATGGGGCTCAATGTTTTTTCGAAAGAACCTCCTAATCTAAATTATTTGTGATAAGCATGACAAGGTATAGGTAGCTTGCCACTTCTTCCGAAATACTATTGTCAATGGTCCATCTAAATCTCTTTATTGTTTTACGATTTGATTTAATCGTCATTATTTGTGGACAAGTTAATGATTATTCCATACTGCGCAGAATCCTCCAAGTTATTCAAGCTATGTTGTAAACCTATTGCAGTCTCATCAAAGATTACCATATCATCTGTGTAGGAGAGCCAGCCGATAGTATGAATACCTATGCGAGGGGGATGATTATTCCAATTGGCTCTTTCTAAATCTGAAATATATATATGTTGAGACATATGTGGGCCAGTGTACATCCTTGTTTTAAGACAATGTTCACAGGCATCTGTTTGCTCACCTCATCCTCTTGATCTACTCTAAGCTGTACCGTGTTATCAACATAGATTACGTGAAATATATAAAATATGGGAGTTTAGTCCACCTTTCTCCATTTTTCCCCAAAGTACCCAAAGCACCCGACTATAAAGCCTTACAAATGCTTTGCTAAAATCAATGTAGCAGATATATGATACCTTGGTTTAAGATAATAGAGTGCTATGAATAAGATGTTTTAAAACCCAGATTTTAGACAGGGTACTATAGCCCTTACGAAAAATCAGATTGTTGATTACTATGGATCTTTTTTTTTAACTATCCACACATTAATGTATTTCAGGAGCAATTTTCTAAAGATTTTGGCACTTGAATCTTTCATGGCCAGAATTCTATAACTAGCCAGAGAATCTCTAGGGCCTTTTTTGTACACAGGGATTAAAACTGAGCATCTCCAAGATTTGGGGATTTGTCGTGTGTGTACTATTCCACTGCAAATGATATGTAATATAGTGGCCCATACTTTTGCATTTTCCTTATAAAGCAAGTTAAGAAGGCTGCCAGGGACGTGTGCCCTAGATGATTTCATATCTCCTATAATTTTTTCAGTTTCGGTCTATGTAAACTTAAAATATTCTTTATCCCCTATATTCTGATATTGATCATTAGTTTCAATGATTTGTTCTTGATAGTATAAAGATAATATATATGTTACCCAGATATCATTAGAGATAGGATTAATCTCTCGAATACCAAGCATATCCAAGTTATGTTTTTTGTAGATGTTTTTAAGCTTTTAGTGCCAGAAACATTAGCGTCCATTGAGCTGAGGCCACAGAGCCCCTATACCAATTTTGATGTTGCATTTTCAATGTTTTCTCTTGCGATGATCTTATTTCAGAATCCTGTATGTTTCTTTTTATCCAGCAAATCTTGCAATTTAATTCCCTCATCTTAGTTGCTACAGACTGATCATAGACATTTCTATGGGGACAGCTACAAGAAGTGATTTTTTTGTTGGTGATTCACAACTTCCAGAAGAAAATTCTGTACAGTAATATAAAAGGTCTCCATATTACCAAATATCGGAAGAGTGTCAGCAGTCAGTGCAGCTAATGACATTTCATTTGTTCTGCAGAATTTGTTTCTGTTCAATTTTATTAATAGAGTATTCTCCCTTCAATTTCTTATGATCAGTCTCAGGAGCAATTTCTAAGGAAAATTCTATTATAACATGATGTTAATGTTAAAGGCTATTTGTACCGCGCACTATCACCACCGGAGTGGTCCCCTGGCGCTCTCACTAAGTTTGTTGGCAATAAGCTTGAAATCAGTATGGCGCACAAACCCGGATAATTCAGATAATACAAAATCAATCCATGAGAATTGACGACCATTTGTCCAAGTATCGACCAGGTGTTCATGTCCAACATTGACCTAATTGGTATAATTGGCATCTCCTAATAAATTACATCCAAGGACTTCCATTTATAGATATATCATCTTCTTCTGGGCTAATGGCCCATGCCTCAAATTAATTTCTAGTGTAAGTCTGACATTCCAAAACCTTAAACAGTTTATCCGGATAGTGTGGATGCTGAAAGTTCAGATCTCCTATAACATAAGATTGTCCTTTAGAATGTTTAATATCCCAGGACTCTAACAATAGTTCTGTCTAATTTATTATTGTTTCTGTGTGACCATTTCCTGGTAGATATACTTTGATCAATAGGATTTCATCATTTCACCCCATCCGTGGGATATCTACCACTATGGTGAAGACATAGTCAGATCTACTATCCAGTACATGTATTGATGTCTTCAAATAGTTTGCCACTGCTGTAATAAGACCCCCAAAAGGCCTGCCTAACTTATTTTTCTGAGCATGCATCTGGTAGATTGTGTATCCATCTACAGAAAGATTTTCCCTCAACCAGGTCTCTTGCAATAAAATGATGTCAGCTGCAAGTAATAAAGAATACCTTCAGTTAGCCCTAAAAGAACAATAACCCCTAGTATTCCAGGACCTGAATTCTGTGTGATTTGTCCTAGGAACTGAACATCAATCCACTTCTTACCAGTTCTTAACTTTTCAAGGGATAGTCGTTTTGTCTCGTTAAAGAGCTACCTTTTGATTGTAGCTCAAGGCATACCCTAATGAATATGTCTTTTATCATGTTATCTGGTGGATGGGAGCTCATCCCCACCAGAGGATATGGATTATCTAATAGCACCTTGTATGTAAGGCATACCCTAGTGACTATACCTTTTATCATGTTATCTGGTGGATGGGAGCTCGTCCCAAACAGAGGATATAGATTATCCAATGGCACCTTATGGATTGGTAGCCTTCCAAAGTCATAACCAAGGTCAAGGAAGAAGGATGCCTGTGTCAAAATAAGCTCAACGATAATAGGAGATACCCAATGTAGAACAGCCCATTTAGGTCCCCAATGTAATCGAGGGATCTCAACTCTCTTTAGTTCACAGGCAGAAATCTTACTTATTGTCGGGAGTTGATGTAGCAATTCTAAAATGGCAGAGTGATTTTAAAGGAGGACTAGCAGGGGTTGCATAGAGGTCAGTGACCAGGATTTTTTCAGAACTCTTATTCTTCAAAATATCATCAAGATCCACCCTAGTGCTTTTCAGTTGTACAGATTTCCCCAAGGTATGTATCGTATTTGTATTCCCTACCTGTATGGAGTCATCTCTCAAGGCATACTTTGCTAGATGTGTACTCATTTCCCTGTGTACAATTCCGCTAGGCAACACTTGTCGTCATTTTGGGATCTAGTGTTATGTAATGACTGAAAAAGTTTCTCTCAAATGTGAGCGTTTCTACCCAATGAATCAGAGGATTTGTCTGATACTAGCTTTAGACCAGGGATACATCCCTGGGCTATTTTTGATTTGGTATTTCCCACTTTCTCAAACCCCTTAGATGTTTCTATACAGGACATACTCTTGGGAAAAACAGAAGACAAGGCCTATGATGCCGTTTTGGTGTTGATATTACTATTAGTGCCAATGTTGGCAGTCGATGCCCGATGCTTAGTCTTCTTAGTCTTCTTGGTATGCTTCCTGCCAGGGACTGAAAATACAATTTTGCCACCTTTCATGTTTAGGGCATTTCTGCCAAAACATTTGTTTTTGACTAACTATTTATATCTGCCATGGGCTGGTTTACTATATCAATAGTGTGAGGGATGGCCCTTAATAGGTCCTGTGTAACCTGAATAGTTAAAATAGGACCAACTATCGTCTCTCCACCCACTATTTGTTTCCCAGATTCTTGCACACCTTGTCATGTCCAGGGTGCTGCACAATTCTGTACATTAATAGTATTTTGTGAGTGACCCTAGCATCTGAAGTATTCTATAGACCTGTTTTTTTATGCAACAAAGGTGGACATCTGTACATGTTGTGGGGGTTAAATAGTCTGTGATCGGTGTTATCCTATACCAATTAGAGTTTTCAATTCAGGTGTAAAGTAAAGGTTAGGAAAGAAGAACATTTCGGCCACGGAGTGAAGTGGTGTGTTTCTTGATTTCTGAAAATATTAATTGTACATATTAATTCATAAATATGCATTCTTTCTGCTCACCGGCATGGTCCTTGGCATTTCTATTGCACAGGGATGAGAGCTTATAGTGGTGTGTTATAGTTCATAGACGGGCTAGATTGAGTTATAAATAAAGGTATATTGGTGTGGTGTGTTTGACTGGGGGGGAGACATCCCTGCATTAATTGGTGCCCCATAGATATCTCCAACAGAGTCAGATATTCTCTAATCATTAATCCCAACTGTTTTCTACAACACCCACCTTCTACAAATACATAACTGAATTCTGAATGAGCACATACATGTTGATAGCACCTACACCAGTCTCTTACAAAAATGTGTAAATGTCATAATTGACAACATACTTCAACTAGACACATAAGAGGGGCATGCCAATGGACCAAAATCCAGCAGTGCCTACAATGCAGCATAAAAGAAACAGTCCCTCAGACAGACATTCAACCCATGATGCATGTTCTTGTAATGGATGGGGTATGTAATGGCAATGGTATTCTTAAAGGCCTCCCGAAAAGTAGGTTGCCATTTATTTAATTGCAGCACAACATGAGGAGCCTTGGGTGTCCTCTGGGACCAGTAATCCTGACCACATCAATCCCACACTGAGCTCTTCATGCTGACCTCTTAAAAAGGCATGTAACACGTTCAAGCCTGTCACTCTCACCTGCCAAGCCTTATAACTAAAATCCATACACATACCACATCGGTACTCTTATCATTGCACAGAATTCTTAAGTTATATGCAGCAACGATAGCTTCGGTATTGAATTCCAATATTGAGAAGAATCAAAATGTAGTTCAATCCTTCTCAGGTTGTACCTTTAGAATTTGGAAATCTCTAACATGTGGGTAGCGCACCTTCCATCCAGATTCCTCTTCCACAAAGAACTGTAAACCTTCTTGCTATGAGCACAGCCCTGAAATAGGACTTACACTCTGAAACCATGGAGGCTTTTCTGGCTCACTTATGCCAAAGGATACCTGACACACATTTAAATAAGTAATCTCTGAAACCTCTATAGTAAGTCAAATATTTAACCTCACACTACCAGTGGCAAGCCACAACACACCCAGCCTACCAACTCAGTAGAACATAGCCATATTAAATAACATGGTAGACCCTAACTGTCCGAATTGGAACAATATTATGCCTCCTTTCGCAACAATTGTGTGTGTATTGGCCTACGCCAAGTTGTCTAAACATCATATGCGAACAAACTCTGCGGCAAGGTCTTGACCTTAGAGAAAGTAATGTAAGTCGCCATCTTGGATTAAGACGCCATTTTAGGTTCTCTTGTAATGTGGAAGTCACCCTGAACATCAAAATGGAGGCCGAATGACATTCTGCGTAAGATTCTGGCCGTAGTGACCTCCGTATGCACAAATAATTAATATGCCTGCAGGCCACTTTTTGGGGTCGCGAACTGAGACCTTGTCCTATTGTTGACCTATGTGTAAATGTACAACTATATCAGCAAAACTAATCAAAATGCATATATTATAGGATTAACCTGGCTAGGAACCCATAGGCCCGATTTCTAGAATGGTTAACCCGCGAGGGGGTTGGCCAGGGGCTGGATAAAGAGTATAAAATCCCAAATATTCCAATGTACGGTCTCTCTCACTAATGCATCGAACCTTCGTTGAAGTTCGTTACGTTACTCTGAGAGCCGAATAGCTATCCGTTTGTCAATTGACTTTGGTAACTGTTGTAGCTTTTAAATAAAGCACTTGTATGTTCTTTGTAACCTGTGTTGGTGTGTTTCTTTTTGGGCTTCCCGGCCTCATATTATTTTTCTGTTTCCACACTAACAAACTAGTTTATTTTTCCAAACCTGGATATAGACAGTCCCTTTTACATGCTGCCTATCCCACAATTGAAAGAGTAAGCAATGAGGTCTAAATGCATTTTGGTGCAAAGAAAAGGTCATCTCTGATATTGCATGCACTACCACCTTACAATCGATGTCTACCATCTACATACCTCACACCCAGGGGTGTTGCTAGGTTTCGAAAAGATCTGGGGCTACACTAATGTCGGGATTGTCAGGACTCGGGGCTAGATAGACCTTTGGTTGTAGACCATGAGATTCTATCTGGACTACAACCAAAAGACCTGGGGCTATAGCTCCCTAAGCCCCCCCCCTAGCAACGCCTCTGCACACACCCCACACACAATCTGTTGTCTTGCACATGCATAGCTCATACCCTGCATTTCACACAACTGCAACATGCAGAATTCAATCTGATGAATTCTTTTAAAAACGTTGCTTAGCTATAATGGTCTAGATGTTGCAGCGACTACTTTCCTTCCCATTTGGGACAACCCCTATGACTGATGTCTTTTGTGTGAAAACCCAGAAGTAGCACATGACACAAATGAGCCCACAGAAAATGTCATAAATTCCTGAAATGTTAATGATATGAGGAATATCATGATCGTACCATTGCATCTGACAGCATTAATATATTGATTGATACATGGCTTCATGGTGGTGTGTCAAATGATGAGAGAGTGTTTTAAATACATGTTCTATGAAAGACTGTTGGTACTTGGGAGCTAGATGTGATGGTGTCCCTGGTGTGTGTTCCATTATATACAACCGTTTGGCCTACATACCATGATCCTCTAACTAAAGCAGTAAACTGAAATAGAATTAGAAAACCTAGAGCAACTACGTGAGGTTCGTGGCCAATTTCTAAAATCTGATCTAAACATTTCAATGACAAGCTTCAAAACATCTGCTTCTGCAGCCATAGTTGTGAGAGGGTGCAGCCAGTGACACACACCACACCTCTAGAGATTAACACCCTCACATCAGTAGAAAGTAGCGTCCAGCCGTCATATGCAGCTCTGGATTGCAGCATCAAGAAAGTGTTGCTGCAAGCTGCTATTTGGAAGGCTACGGGTACGTCCACCCCTACCACTATTCAGGTAGTCCTCCAGAGATTCTGAGCTTGTGGACCATCTGCCTAATACTTCAGAATGATGGGGCTCACTCAAAGGTCCGCAAATCCTATATCAGATAAAGAGGTCACCAACCCGTCACTAAAAAGGGATCCCTGCTTGTAAGAGTGCTAGTGGAGGTCCAGGGCGACATCAACTCCAAAAAGGGACATCTCTTGTTTTTATCGAAGGGCAGGGGAGTGGCAAACCCCCTTGGATGCTTATGAGAGCCCTACTACTAGGACTTGAAGGATGCTTATTATTTCTTGGTGAGGACCTCCCATGTGATCAGTGGACCACCTCAAGACCTAAAGCACAGTACTCATTTATCTGAATCAGTAACTTGGTAAATAAGTGACCAGGCCTTGATGTAAGGAATTTTAGGTAAGGACCCAAGGAAGAAAGGGAAAAGGGGACTAGCTTCAGTTGTGTCCCAACCCTTCTCTCGCTGGTCTTTCTAGATACTTACTTCTAGGGCAGCGCTAAAGCGCTTGAACATTAATCCTTATAAGGATCAAGCTTTCTGCTTCTATTGGCGTCCTTTGAAGGCAGCCCATAGTCGTCTAACTGACTGGGGCTAGCAGCGCTCGCTCTGGTGCAATGTATGCTCTCAACCCCTTGGCTCCAGGATTTAATCGATTCTTTTAGTAAAAGCATGGCACGACCAATCTTGCTGGGCCTAGGAGAGATGACTCGTGCAAACAGTTACATCACCTGCTGTCCTTTTCACATTTGTCTCAGCTAACAATTGTGCATGGACAGTACAGGCCATGCTGTGTGGACACAAAGCCAGGCTAACAAGTCCATCTCCCTGACAATGATGGTCTATGGCAGTACATGTGCCTGTGGTTTTGAGATACTTGGGACAGTCTTCATTTGTACAGTTCCCTTCTCAACAATTGTCAACGTTTCCACAGTGAGATGTCAAAGAGAGGTGTAAACTCCAGGCAAAATTGCCTTTATGCCTCCCTTTTGCACTCCACAGTGCAAGTTGAGTAAACGCCACCTGTCATTAATGCATGGCAAGCAGTTTTTACAATGGATTTCTATGGAATTCCCCTGCCATTTGCTTGAAAATATCAAGCTGGCGTAACTGGCGGAGTATTTTATGGGTATGGGTGAGGCAAAAATATAAACTGTGTTCTGTGCCCTCCACTGCCATAGAACATATTGAAAATATGAAGTTGCAAATAATGCTTGCATACCATGTGTATGCATGCATTTTATACTACATCATTCCCAAAATGTGCACCATTATGTCCACTCATGAATATCATTTAGAAACTTCTTCACGGTGTCTGTTCATGTTGGTGGCTTGGCCTAGCAAAACATAGCACCGCACCTGCAAAGGTTCAATTCCGATTGGAATGTCTCACCTTGGCTCTTGATGTTTACGTGTTGTGAGGTTAATGCCTATCCACCATCAAGGGACCAACTTACTCAGCATAGGTAGTACTCTTTATTAGTGTTTTGAAAACTCTTTGGTAATAGCCTGTTGTGACAAAACAGCAACTGATGTGCAGCAGTAATGCGATGAGTAATGGTTGATACACCTCGAAACACAGCAATACTACTGAACAAGCATTGATTGAAATCCTAAAGGTGAAACTGTCACAGCGTGAGAGGCATAACTTTGATGTTTGGGTACACAAGACTGAGGTCAGGATATACACTCCGGGAGGGACGTGAGCTGGTACAGAAGCAATGTAACCAACAATAGTACTGTGGTACCAAAGGAAAGGAATATCAATCATGGTTCTATACAAATAAGATCTTTAATTAAACTAACATAATTGCACACAACTAATAAGGCCCTAATAAAACATCACTGGCCCAGTCCTGTAAGGGAAAACGCAAAGGAATCCAACGTTTAACTCAAATTGCACTCTGGAGCGGTAGACATGGGAGGCTCAGGGAAAGATTACAGCAGCAACAAGTCAAAGTTAATTAATATGTCTTTCAAAAGATAGAGAAGCGGGTTAAACGTCACTAGGGTCCTTTATGATGGACCAAGGGGATAGAGCCAATTGAAATATCTGTAGTACTTCTCTTCCAGACTCAACAGCATCGAGCCAGGCATTTTAGCATGGAATTGGGAGTCTTGACAGCTTGCACATTGAAGATTTGGGGGATGGCAGGAAGTGTCATAGTGCTAGAAGCCATGGATGCCTTGTGGTCAGAGAAGCAGAGACCTGCCTTCAGTGAGCAGACTTCACTGGCTCAACAAATCATTGTGCTACTGCAGTACAGCGGTTTGGACCTTGAAGTAGTTGATAATCAGGTGGGTGTTTTCGTGTTGGGGAGGTATACAACTTGGCTGTTTTTCTGCATTCTGAGACGGTGGAGCTACCACTCCTCGTGAAACTCAGGGATGCATGAGGTGAATGGGCTTCAGAATGGGAGGTGACTCCAGTGGATCCCTTTCAGAAGCGTGGAGGATGTTTACAGAGCTTAAACCAGCATTAGGGTGGTTCAGAGATGCAGCGAGAACCAGGGGATCCTTTCTTGGTTCCTAGGTGATTCTTTCCTTTTCCATTCCCATCATGTAAGGTGTGTAGAGAGGACTTTCAAGGTCCTGTCAGATAAACTGATCTAAAAAGCTCTCTGAAAATCAGCTGGACTGATATTGCTTATTATTTATTGCCTTTCATTATATTGTGTTCAAATATACACACTTAATATAAACACACAAGTGCATGAAAGTAAATTACAAAAATCAAAATGCAAATACATATTCATAAATGATATATTAAAAAGAGAATGTGGGATTCTTACAGATCACTGCAGAGGACAATGCACGCACGCTATGAGCAGTGCAATGTTAGAATTGAAAGGTTGAAAACTGTAACAAGAATATGGCAGAGTTAATGCACTTTGAACATTAGTTGTGAGGTGTAGTATTGATTAGAGAACAGTAACAGTCAACTTATGAATTTGGAAATAGTGGACGATGTATGTAATTAAGATTGTGCTAAGCCCTGACGGAGACCTGCATTTGTTAAGGTCAGAACATGTGTTGGCAAGTGAAAGCACATTATGAAAATAGTATACTGCATTAAATACAAAGTTCGATAAACTAATGACTTACATTCAATGTTTATATCACAAATTGAGTGGTAGGTGCATTGGATAGACCCCTATCCCTCTATACATATTCATAAATGATCAACAACTAAATATTAAAATGGCCCCAAATCATCTTAGTGCAATACAAGAGATGTATATATGCAATCAGCTCATCAATAACCTATGCCCATATTTATAAACCTAACTCCCTAGATCTTTTGATTCTTGCAGGCAGTACTGGATCTTCTTCCGGGGCTGAAAGAATGAAGGGTCATCAACTTCGTTTACATTTTGTTTTATTAAACCTTTGCACTATGGAAAAAGAAAGAAACACAGCGAATCATCATTTAAATTACACAATTATCAATAAATCAATTCATTAAAAAGAAATTAATGAAATTCCAATTACTTTAAAAGCATCCATTGAGATAAAAATAATTTCATCAGCATGTTAACAATATCATGCTCACTGGCTAGACAGTTATACAAAGACGATAAAAGAGCAAAACGTTTCAAGCAAACGTTGTTATAGCAGCTTTTCTATAGCATCAGAAAACCCTCCTTCCAGAAATATGCTGCAGCTCCAATCATTTCCACCAAAGATGCAGTGAATATAGTACTCCAGAATTGATCGGTGTGGAGTTGATCCATGGACGGTACTCATTTTTGATGTTTTCTAAAATAATAGTTTCCCAGCATAGGATATTCTAGTAGCAAATGCCTGATTGTCATGACCACTTGGCTGCATAGGCAGCATATTCTAAGTTCTTTGGGATTTAAGCCCATGCGCCATGATAGTCATTAGTGGGCAAAATATTAAAACGAATCATAGCCACCATAATACACCACCTGGACTGTCTCTCTTGCATCGTGGTACAAGTTCTTAACATGGTTCGCCCAGTAGGTCTCAGATAGTATGTTTACCTCCATAGGTATATCTCTACCAGATACTGTCTGCAGTAACCCCAGAACTTTCTATTGTCATTACCATGGAGGAGAGACAGTAGGAATTGCCAATTGGAGCAGTTTAAGTTACTCCAATGGCTGCAAAGCCAACTTTCGTAACTGGTATGCACCTTGTTAACCTCAGTCCTCTTTCCTTTATGTGTAAGTTTCCCGTTGCTCTGGAAAGTGAGGATTTCCCTTTGTATTACTTTCTTTTTATTTGTAACAATAGCATCATATTTTTTCTTTTAGTATGCACCCATAATCTAGCAGGGTATACAACCTGTGGTGACTTGCTCAACATGGTTTGCATATCCCACTTATAGGTTTCCAGAAATGTGCTGATGTCATCTTCATAGTGGGATAGCCAATTATTATATTCCTACACATTCAAGGAGGTTCATACAACCCGCTTTCCTTGTGAGGTTATTGCCGTCTTATATGAATACAACTGTCTGGCCTTGCAGCAGATAGACTAAATCATCCATGTTGAAGTAGCATTGTCACTTAGACCATTGATTGCTGCCTCAACCCCAAAAATATGACTTAGAATGTTAGACCCCACAAATACATAGTCTAATCTGGAAACTGTTGTTTCCATTCATCTAAGTGGAATCAATCCTCCCCATTTTTGTCTTCCATCTCTAAATAAGTGAACCATGTTTAAGTTCAATTTATTAAACCAATGCTGTCCACACGTATGCATCTTATTTCCATATGTATCGGCAGGTGAAAAGGAAATATCCATCTTCTCAAATGTCATGTCATGATTCTCCTGATAGTATTGGTATGTGGCACAATGATCATTAAAACCCCCTGCTATGATTACATTAAAGTTTGAGTACATGGTGAACCAAGCCAGCAAAATGTGCTCCACATAGTCCCATAACTTGCAGAATCAAGTTCACCTGGAAAGTTATACATATTGATAATCAATAACTTCCCAAACTTATAAAGAGAAGGTTCAATAACTACGCTGGGTGCACTAGTTGGGCAAAATGCATTAATCTTTATGTGCTCTTTTGCCCTCACTTCCAGGCCGCCATTCGGACGACCATGGGTCGCCTTTGCAAGTCTAAAGATAATTCTAAAGCCATCAATCAGAAAAGGGTGGCATGCCTAGGTCTCTTGTAGCATAAATACTGTGTGAATATGGGAACATTTATCCAACGTACCAAACATGCGTGAAAATATACGCAGCGAAAGTCATTGTGGGAAAAGCATGCTGCAGCAAAGCAAGCAGCTTCATTTAGCAAAAGGCTTCATGCATAGGTCAGCGAAGCATTGGTAACTATGTTTCATCCAGGCCAAAAGACACACCCAACATAGCCTTGCATCGTTACCCAAACCCAGATGCATTTAACGTCAATTAGGAAAATGTAGAAGAAGTGTTTACATTGCTGAATATATGATTGCCATAATTTTACATTAGATGAATACATTAGACGTAGGCCTCGAGATTTAGTTAGCCATTTTAGAAGCATGAAAATCTACCCATCACCCCATAGCAGAAAGCAGCAGTCAGACCCTGACTGAAAGGCACACATTCTCAGTTGCAACATTCCCACAGCCACAGGCCGAATGCTGCGTTATCATTGGTTAGAGCAGTGGTCTTCAAACTTTATTGGCCTGGGCCCCCCTGAGCAAAATTTGGGCAGGCCGGGCCCCCCCAAAAATGGCAAATGGACAGTATGTACAAATGGCTGTGAACTATTGCACGCCATCACCGCACCCTACTCCCAGTATAGTCCATGGACTCCCCGACCTGATCCTATCACAGTCGCTGGGCTCCCTCATCTCACTTCTACCGAGTCCCTGGGCTCCCCCCACCCCACCCCATCACAGACCCTGGGCTCGCCCCACCCTGCTCCCCCCACTATCCCAGTGCTCCCGCCCATCCTGATCCTACCAGTCCCTAGACTCTCCCACAGTACCTGGGCTCCCACCCACCCCATTCCCAACACAGTCTGAGGGCCAGTGGGAGCTGGTGAATTTTTCAAGTGGATGGCATAAATATTTCCCACAAAAAAGCCATAGCGACTGAGCATAGCGAGGGAGCCCGAACCAATTAAGGAGGGTTTGGGGGATTTCCTCCCTGTGATTTTTTTAAATTATGGGTTAAAATGTTGCATTTTACAAAATGTTGCATTTTACAGAATACTTTTTTTTTAAAAAATGGGTAAAAAGCCAAACAGTTTGATATTGGCGCTGGTGGGTCAAGGGGGGAAAACATGGTGTTTTTGTGTGGACATCTATGATAGATCTCCAGTAAAACAAATACCATCCCTGTCTCCTGGGCTCCACAGCGCATCAGAAGGAGAGCTGATTTTGCAGGTGGGTAGGGGGATTGTGCAACAAAGGCATTTTTAAAATGCCTTTGTTGTACATCCCTCCTTCTCCCCTCTGCCCACCAGTCGCCAAAATCAACTGAAAGGACCAAAACAAACACACAGACACACATTCACACAGCAATCAATCTATCATTCATATGAGCACCCAGAGCATACACTCACTCATAACACAAGCATACACGCATCCATATACATTTAAATAAATGTACCTTCTGCAGGGGCCTGCGAGTGGATGCTGAAATGACCCGGTCTGGGTTGCTCGGTCCATATATGCAAGGAGGCGAAGCAAAACACACCCAGCCTTACATGTCTCAGTGAGCATGTGTGGCTGGGGAACTGAACTGTCAAAGGGGAACAATGTTTCCCTTTGACAGTTCAGCCAGCACTCTGGAAAAAGCAGCTGAGGGAGTGTTCAGTGTTTCACTGGGCTGGCTCCTCCATTATGGGTGAGCCACCAGACTCGGACTGGTCTATAAGGCAATTCCCATACCAAAAATGCAAAATGCTAGTGTTGGCAAGTCAAAATGGGCAATATTTTTGGCCAATGTGAGCCATTTTGATGAGTTACTTCACTATGCAGCTAGTAGTTTTGACCATTGCTGCTGAATAAATATTCTTTAAATATCACAATTTGTCTACATTAGAACAAAAATCACCCCCTTGGGTACTATTCAAACAGTCTGTGACTAAAGGAATGAATATCCATTTGCAACTGCGGGCCACTTTTTCATTGGTGCCTGAGACACTTTTATGGTCCGGTCTGACCATGTGAGCCACCCCTGCCTATTTCCGTCAAACTGCGCACCCCACAGTTTGAAGACCTCTGGGCTAAAGCAAGGGGAGGTGAAAACTTTCCCAGGGTTTAGTTTGTGGCAAGATCATGAAAGCACAACAGAACATGACACTAGGCCCCAGAGTTAAAGGACAAGTCAGTGTACTCTGATTGAGCAGACCTCATAAGGTTATAGCCATGTCCCAGAGAAATATAGCAAACTCTGCCTCATTAGAAGTTTGTCGGTAGCCTTGCCGGTAAAACTGGCAGGCTGCCGCCGAACATGCACATTTTTCCGGTGCCTGGCAATGGAGAAATACAGGGGTATACAGCCCTGATGAACCCTGTATTTCCCCATTGCCAGGCCCCAGAATGTATCACTGACCGGAGGTCGGATGCACCGGCACCATTCATGAATGAATGGTGCCTGTGCATCTGTCGAGGTCTGTTCGCAGGTGACGGTATGCCCGCCAGGTCAGAGGGTGGGAAGGCACCCGCGAGCCTAACTCGTAGTTTGCCGGTCTGGTAATAATGGTACTGGCATGCTTACCGGTACCGTTGTTACCAGACCAGCAAACATGTAATGAGGCCCACTGTGTCCTTGGGCAGGACAACCAAACGTATCTTGATGAAGGTCACAAGTTGGCAGAGCTGAACAGTAAGACACAGAGAAACATGATCCCAGAGCTAAAATAATCTCTGCACAACACTGCCACCTGTAGGATAAATTGCATTTGCAGAGCCCTCTTATGTGAACAAAAAGTTATGCAAAGAAACCATTATCCACAGCTCAGCCCTAATTAGGAAGTAGTGAACAGCACAGACATTTACACATAGCTCACACACATGAATTCCACAGTAATAATGACAAATTGCGAGGCCATACACAGGAGCAATATTACTTATACTGTAGCATGAACCAGGGTACAGTACAGTAATTTATATTTTATTTATTTGTGTATAGCTCTAAAAGAACATTTACAAAATATTATCTCAACAATTCAAACAATTCAAATGCTTTCATCACATGCCTATAATATGCAATAGATACACACAATTTAACATTTTGAAAATTTAAATTACAATTACAGTTACAATTTCTACTAAGGCTTTCTCTTTAGTTTTAAGCTTTAATCTTTTACACAGACATAACACACTTCAAATTCTTGACCTACAAGTCACTGAGTAGAGAATTCCATACTTTTATTAAGCAATTAATAGTGTTCAGTATTGAAATGGCTTTTTCAAGTAAAATAGATACTAAAAGCTCTAACCCTTTATGGGAAACAAATGGGTTGGATATTAGCATTTAGGCCCTAACACAAATGCCCTGAAGCAGCTTATCGTATAGCAGCTTTCGTTAAAATAATAAATACTAAACATATTCAAATTCTAAGTCTAAAATCTAAAAATTCCCTTATTAGAAAATGATCTAAACACTGATAAGATTCCCTTGTTGTTTCAGGAATTACTTATCAGCTAGTAATCGCTTACTTATAATGATCCACAAGCGGTAAAGTGGCAATATGTGTACTTTTAGTATTCGTGTTAAGACAGTAATCCCAGAATGTGTCATACTTTATAAAATCATAGCTATACACCATATTTCCTAGCATATTCACATATACAGAGCACATAACCAAACATTCCGTAAATATGTATTTTGCCATCTCAAGTATCTTGTGTATTTTGCATAAGCGGCAGCATCTATCTTTGATGGGTATCCCAATTGTGCATCCACAGCGACATATGTTGGTAGTTGATTTGTTTGCAATCTTAATCAAAAATTCAGAACCGATAACTTCGGGTCTTGCCTCAGGTACCTCTGGGGTTTCAAGTATTTGTGCACTACTCTGGATACGTACTCATAGCTTCTAATCGTGGCCAGGTGGGTATAGTTGTTGACCCAGTCCCACTGTTTGTTTTTATGCTTAAAAATACGCTTTAGGCATGGCTAGCTTGTCCCTGTAGAAAAATTGGGGCACCAGCCAATATCCTTATATAGGATGGTGGCTAAAATGTCAAACTGCCCTATACATCCCCAGAGAAGGAATCTACACCTGTCCCCAGCAATGAGAGCAGTTGACATTTTGGATACATATACATTTTAATATGAAGTAAACCTCCCCTAATGAGAAACTGAACTTTGAGCGAAACCAACCCCAGCTCTAATCAAATATATTCCATAGGGGTAGATTTGCTCATCTTCAATATACGTTTCCAAAAGGCTCCTTCCATATGGCTCAGCCATCGCAGGTCTCTCATAGTCAACGCCTCTAGTCCACATAGGACCATGGGGCAGAAACATTGTTTATAGAGGGTAATAATTCCCTCCATTGAAAACCCAGTAGTATTTTTTGCAAAATTGTAGATTAACTGGATCAGGCGTAAGGCCTTAGCCTTTTTAGTGATCACTATATGCACATAGGTCCTGCTAACACTCATATCTAGGCCCAAATAAGGATAAGATACCACATAATCAACCTTACCAGGGGAGGTATGAAAATGAAGGAGTTTTACTTTTTTGCATGAGACGGCCAAGACCTTTGTCTTTCCCATATTTATGCACATTTCATTTTCAGCCGCATATTTAATCAGAGATTAAAACATAGCTTTTGTTCCCATGTAGGTGTAATTCAGCATTACCAAATCATCGCCTAATAACATGCAGGGGATGATACTGCCACCACCCTCTGCTGTAAGTCGAGTTGGGAGATCAGCTGTAAATAAATTGTAAATCAGGGGCGCTATAGTGCAACCCTGCTTCACCGCTTTCCCAATAGGGATTGGCATAGATAGACCTCCCTCTTCATTCATGTGTTCACAAGCTTGGGCGTTAAGATGTAAGCCTCTTAGCACATTAACAATCTGTCTTGGGCAACCGTAGTCAATCAGTTTATCCCACAACATAGTTGTATTGACTCCATCGAATGCTGCTTTAAAGTTGACAAACCTAACATATAATGTGCGCCCTCCAGATTCCAATGTATCTCTAATCAGTGAGTCCAAAATTCTTAAGTTATGTATATTGCAGCAACCAGATGGAAACCCGGTCTGAATAAATTGTAGTATATTAGACTAATCTGCCCATGTCTGGAGCTCCCTAATGACTAAGGTCGAAATAATCTTCCCTGTGACGTCTAATAGTGAAAGAAGCCTATTTTCTGCCAGCATAAGCCATTCCCCTTTCTTATACACCGGCAGAAGAAGGGACTGCTGCCACGACACCAGAATAGTTTGAGTCAGGCACAGTTCATCAAATAAAATTCTTAATATATCCGGATTCTTTTTTCAAACTATATTGGCAAGTCCATTTGGACCGGAGCCCGGGAATTTCTTTTTGTTTCATAATAATCAGGAGCATATTGTCTTCATCAAATATTTAAGGCCATCCCCCGGCCATATATATTGGCTAGCAGGCCATAGTAGTTTCCTCTCTTTGCTCTCTAATATGGTCAAATCAATCATTTTCTCGTATAGGGTTTAATAGACATTTATTTATGTCCCCTTTAGCCTTAGCTACCATGTCCCATATTTTCATATGGTCATCAGTCCAAAGTGCAGCATACATTTCCTGCCAGCTGGCATTAAGGGCAGAATGCTTCCACCTCCTAAGCCATCCACGGTACTGTTTCTTAGCAGCATAAACACGCCTGGCCAACAGCTGAGCTGCCTGCCCAGAGTTACGTGACAGGCGTATTTTTTTCGTATTTATATCTAAATCACACTATCCAAATGTACTAGCAAAATGAAGACAGTTTTATGACAATATAAACAATGAGAACACATTCACACTTGTGCGATTATGAAAGAGCAACGTTTGTCAGCAGCTAGGCCCCAGTACAAAAGGTCAGAATTCGAATATGAGTAACACATAAAAATCAGGAAGGACATGCAAGTAGCCTGTCCACCAAAGGAGTTAAAAATAAAATGATAATTGACAGTTCTTAATGGTGAAAACAGTATTCTGGTGGCAACCACTTAGATCACTTGGGATGGAACTTAATGTTATAATTTTGGGTCACACTGTCAAATCTCACATCGTGATTGGTCGAGAATCCTGTGCTTACTCCACATCTACTTGTCTTGGAACAACCAATAGAAGACCTATTCAGATTCTTATATTTTTCAACACTCACCATCCAATCATGGAGCGTGAGAAAGATAGTGAATTCACTAGACAGTGAGGCAGTAGATAATACATCAACAATATCCCCCTTCCTCTATCAGTTAATATTAGGCAAATTCTTAAAAATAATACACGAGAACCAAAACAAGGCTATATACACACTTTCAGTCTCCGTATTGAGGCAGTAATTACAAAAAGCATCATGCTTTGTTGAGTCATTGTTGTGTACCAAACAGCCTAGAGTAGTGATATATGGTTTGCCCAATAAAACACATACAGGGAAGAGGTGCTTGCTGTCTCCAAGGTGCCATGTAGCTTACGTATATGGCACACCCTATCATGGATGGTGTATCTTAAGTTGGGCACTATGCAAGATAAAGATCAACAGAGTTATCTGGTTTATCCGTAGCCTCAATACGAAACTCTGTACTGCTGGGGTACGGGACTGCCTCAAGTATATTTGAGGTTGTAGATACAGATGAACCACACTTGAAACGTAAATATAGGTATGTAGTGTGGACAGATGGGCATAATTGTTTGTCCAGTCCCATTGCTTCAATTTACTTTTAAAACTACCATCCTGGTTCCTCTTTTAAAATCAAGGAACCAACCAATACTCTCATATACCTTAGCAATTAATCGATTGAACTTATCTTCCCGGTAGCTGTGGCTTAATCCATGGCCAGACCCCAACAGAGGCAGTAACTGGCATTTCGGATGGGAATTCATTTTCAAGTGCAATAGTCCCAGTTTAATCAGCATCTGGCCCTTAAGGGAAACCAACCCCAACTCTATCTAAGATATTTGACGGTGGTCCAGGGGCTTAACCTCAAAGTACGCTTCCAGAAAAATCCCTCGATTTTATCCAACTAGTATAAATCCACCATGGCCAAAGCGTCTAGGCCATAAAGTGTCATGGGGCAGAAACACTGGCTGAGGAGAGTGATTAATCCCTCCAAAGAGAAGCCGTCCACTTGTTTTGTGTATGTTACAATCAAGTGGGTCATACGTTATGCCTTAGCCATCTTAGCCTCTTTTATATGTGTGTATTTTCTGTTCGCACTCATTTCTAGTCCCAAATATAAGTATGTTGTCATATAATTTAAAATCCCCAAACTGGTGTAATAAACATAGGTCGTTTTCGGCTGCATGTTTTACTAATGTGTAAACCATGGCTCTCGCTCCACAATAGGTATAATTTAACATCACCAGGTCATTAGCATAAAGCATGCAGGGAATAGGCCAACCACCAATTCTAGGGCAGCAGCCAATGCCTGGGACAAAATATGCAGGGAGATTGGACATGCATATATCATAAAGCAGGAGTGCAATAGTACAACCCTGTTTGACCTCCTTGTAGATCATGACTGGGGCAGACATTCCCGCCTGGTAATTCAAACACACTCATGCTTGTGTATTAATATGTAAACCTTTGATAAGCAATGTCAGACACCAACGCATTTCCATTTTGGACCAGAGCTTCTATCGGTTCACCCCGTCAAAGACTGCTCGGAAATCCACAAAGATGGCATACAATGTTGGCACCCCAGGCTCCGAAGCTCCTCCAATCAGATAATCCAAGATCCTTAAATGATGTGATGTGCAGTACCGTGGGTAAAACCCAGTCTGCATAAATTGCAGCAATTGGGCCTCCTCAACCCAGGACTGTAGTGCCCTCATTGCAAAAGTAGAGAAGATTTGACCTGTTACGTCTATAAGGGACATCAGTCTGTCAGTTTCTAGCAGCAACCGGTCACATTTTTTGTAAACTGGAACAGGAACAGACTGCTGCCACTATATCAGGATTTCCTGTGAGACACAAACCTTATCAAGCAAAATTTTAGTATTCTAGCCCATTTCTCAGGAATCTGCTTTAAGACAACGTTAGCACAGTCATTCCGGCTGGAGGCCTTAGAATTCTTAAGATTTGAAATAGAGACTCGAATGTCATCCTCGCCAATAGCCAAGGGCCAACCCCCAATCATATATTCAGGGGTGATACACCAACAAAGCCACCACTGTTCCCTCTGACATAACCAATCAATTCTGACTCTTGAATAGGATTTAGAATGCCTTTCCTACTGTCCCCTTTAAACCCCAGATAACATCCCCCAGATTTTCTTAGTGTTGCCACTTCTGAGAGCCATGATCATGATCTGCTAAGGGGTATTACAGATCGAGTACCTCCAGTGCTTGAGCCAACCCTTATAATTTTGTTAATGCGCCTCTCTCGACTAACCATCTTAAGTGCCGGCAACCCTTGGCCACGCACCGCTCTATGCTCTCTATGCATTGCTCTTTTAGCATCACAGATAGCGCCATGAAATGTATTACAGGGTTTGTTACAGGCCAACAAATAGCCTTTTGGACTAATGCCAGTTTTAGTGGCAAGGGCTTTGAGCCATTCCTCTACCTCGTTACAGCTTAGGGCACCAACAATTCAAAGTCCTCATCAAGAGCTCTGAGAGCAGCATTCCCACTTTATGCAAGTGTTTTGCTGTCCAGTGGATATGGTTGCCAGCATATTTAGGTTGGATAACAGTACAGCCACTAACATTGAAACTAAGGGCCAGTATATTATGGTTGCTATAATCAATGGGTATCACACTTACATCTTCAACCACCACGAGACACTCATTGTTCCCAAAAATGTAATTACATGTAGCCTATTATTCCCGGCCCATCTGTATTGGCTCAGGATGTTCCCCACCCCCCCAGTTTGGCTGTTTAGCATGACTTCTTATACCCAGCAACTCAAAAAGGGGATCCATAGCTTACCCATTATAGTTACTTTTCCCTTGTATCATCAAACACATTAGTGACGTTATAATAGGGAGAGCGCACAGCAAATCATCTGCAAACCAGGCATTTAGATCCCCTCACAAAAGAATAAGGTGCTCGGCATAGTTCACTTCACGTGCAACCATAATCTCCTCAAGACAAGATTGAATTACGTCCATGCATTTCGTTCTTGGTGGTACATATAGATTTGTAATTAACATTCTCCAACCATCTACACCATCCTCCTGCCACATCTCCACTGCCAAAACATTGTCCCCAACAATGGTTACCGCAACTTGGTGGGAGCTAAGGACTTGTATTAACTCCAATTATGAGTCCCCCAAATGGTCTACTCATGGGGCCATTATTGGTCAAGGTCTGATAGACTTGGTAGCCTTCAAACTGAAGGGCGCCATCAAGCCATGTCTCCTGTAAAAAGAAGGCATCAAAATTTGCCAGGACATGCAATAAGTAGATGTGCCACCGAGTATTCCAACTAGCTATCCTAACGTGTTAGTTCCCCCCTACACGAGTATCTCTAGTGCCCTCATCGTATTGCGGTAGAACCCAAGAGACAGCTTCATAACCAAAGTAATCATCTCCCGTGGTCGGGAGGGGAATCTTTTTCTCGTGCGGGTTACCCACCCTCCGGTCCCATCCTAGCAGGCATGGTCTGCAGGAAATGCTGCAACTTTAGCCAATTCAATAGGCCGGATAAGTGATTGCAATTCACGACAGACTATTAATTTCAAAGCCAAATTGAATAGTACATGAACATTAGCACACAAGAGATACCACAGTCAGTGAGGCAAAGAGAATCAAAACCAATTAGTACAACTACCCCACCTAGGAAGCTCAAGTTGCAGCATATCAGCAGAGGTGATTTCAGATAGCCAGGGTATCATGACCCATAGCCGGAGGAGAGACGTTCTATTTAAGAGCGGACTGTTGTCCATAGTATGGATCGCTTCAAGTTTTCCAGAGGCTATAAACCTCAATAGACCAGTCGCCCTGTTCCCTGAGGCCACACAAAAGGGACCACTAACCTTATTTACCTTTGAAGGAACAGTTAGTGGGTCCCTGAGAGGAGTTCTTGCCAAGGGCCACCAACCAGGGACTAAGGCAGTAGAACCTTGATGAAGTGAATGGTCAATATATACATTCAACTGAGCCACGCCTAATGAATTACATAAGACAGAGACTTAGAACTTTCATATGGGGGTTTCTGTGCCCCAGAGCAATTCCTACTGATCACCTTACCCTGTTGCAGCCTAGTGCTCTCTGAGTGGGTAGGCAAGGTAAGAAGAGTCTTAGGCAGGGCCCACTTATCCAAAGGGCTGAGGAGAGTCACTGTGCTTCTAATACCCTCTGCCACTACCTTCAAAACCACTTTAGAGAACTTGGAGGGTCTGTTTACATCAAGCTGTGTATACAGCGCCTGGACCCCAGTGGATGGAAGAGTAGGTGGGTTAAGAATGGCAGGGGCATTCCCCAGTCACTCCTTTCAGAGCAGGCTAGGCTTGTTGGCTGACAGTGTTGTTTCCATCATAGAAATTTCAGCACACAGTGCTTCTATAGCTTCCTCCTTTGTCACTGCAGCAATATTTACCAAGTCTTGGGACCTCCATGATGCCTCAGAATCATCAGAAGAGACTACAACCCTCTTACCAACACCACCCAGTACATCTGTACCGCCCCCTTTACCAATGTACTAATACTGTTTCGGGGTCCCTGACCAAACAATCTGTGAGGGTTACAGTCTCGTAGACAGTAGTGGTTGCCAACCAGGAAGAGGTAGGGCTTGCATGGGGTACCTTATTAGGGTCCAACAATTTGGCCTTCATGAGGTTTAAATCCCGCTGTCTAAGGCCATCACAGATCATAAGACAAACAAAGCTTCAACTTTGGCCATCTTTACATTCAGGTCCGCATGCCTCATTCAGCTGCGTCAATTCCTCAGCGTCACAGATAATAGTTGAGTCCGCCCCCAATACAATCACAAGTGCCTCCAAATTAGGGCTATTAGATAAATTGGCTGTCAAAGTAACATCGCATGTGAGCAATGCAGATACCAGGGAATTGCCGCAGAAAATCTTACATACTGCTAACAGTGATCCATTATTATTCAAGGATTGAGAGGAACAAGACAGTTGCATAGTTAGATCGCTAGACGTGCCCACTACTTGGTTATGCATTGTTTTAGTGCACCTAGTTGACACACATTTACCGACCTGAGAGTCGGGAACTGCAGATCTGTCGGGGACACTATGGCATGCCAGTTTAGTAGAAAAATGACCCACTCCAGAAAAGAATCCAGAAAACCTTGGCTGTGTATTGGCCACACCGCACCCATTAGTCCCCATAGCTTTCTTCCCCTTTTTCATTTTAGGTGCATCCCTTTGCGCTTTTCGAGTGTCCAGAGGGCTATGAACATGCTTCCATTTTCGTAAAGTATCACTACGTAAGCGCAAACTCCATATAGGCTTAGGCTTCATAGTAAGAGATCTCAATGGTCAGTTATAAAATAGTCCAAGACGCCCAATGCAAGCTACCTGGTAGTGATATCAGGGTGGCGAAGTCTAAGTGTGACAAGGGATGGGAACACAAAGTCTACTTCCACTAGTCTATAATAGCAAATAGCACCACAGCGCAGACAGCGACCCCTTCCCTGATTTCAGGTACACAGCAAATAAAAAGTCAAATGTCCACAAACAGCCCCACGTCTGTGGGCAACGAACAGCCATGCTACTCTTCCAACTGCAGGAGAGAGGGGGTAGGGTATCCCAGACTCAAAGGGCCAGGTGAACCTGCAAGGATTAAACAAAATCCCAGAGAGGATCCACGCAAGCTACTTTCTCCCCAGTACCCAGAGCGGGGTGAAGAATGCACTCACCACTACTGCCGGGTCGGGGAGGCTACCTGGATGACCTTGGGTCACCAGTTCGAATACCGGCAACTCTGTAGCTCTGCTTCATGGCTCGTTTTCATACAGTTTGCTGCAGCTTGGGGATTGAAGGCTGCCTGCTGGAAAAAAGTGGGGTGAGGAGCAAGCGTCTTGTCATTTGGTCTTCCCCCAACCTGTGCACAATTGCTCAAGCTATGTTCTCAGGGGAGGCCGTGTCGCCCAGTTTTCAGTCAACTCTGCCTGTCATTGAATTCTGTAGTGAAGTGCTTTACCCAAGCACTCAGGAAATCGAAACTCGGAACTCGTCTCACAATGCTGTCATCACTCTGGTAAAGTTAGAGAAAAGGATCTAGAATCTCAGATGCATCAAGTATCACTACACAGGCTACTCAGTCACAGCCTCACGCAGCCGCTTCCGATGCTTCCGATCACACACCAGATCCACTTTTCCCATTTTGTAATGAATAGAAGCACATATACTGTAACACATGCCAACTAATCACTGTTGATGAAATCTGAAACGAATTATAGCGTTTTGCTTTCTTTAACCACAATATGTCCATGCACTCACTCTACACTCTACTAGATTTTGAATGTCTATTGATATTTCCCTGCCCTGGAAGTTGCAATAACATTTTGTTTTTCTCACATCCGTGCATCGCATTTTTTAACTCTTTTTTTTATTTTTTATTAATGCCATACAATATATCTGCCTCCATGCGCCCTCTGGTATTCCAGCTCAATAAGCTATAATAAACTGAAGGAGGGACTGGTCATTGGCCGCCTGCTCATTCGGCCAACCAACGTTCCATTTGCCTAAGTGGGTAAACATTTTGTTTGATGTGGTTTAAAATAAAATGTTAAACTCGATAATTCTGGACAGCGACCCAAATCAGCTATGGTTGCGCAGTTGTTTTGTTTTTTTGGATTGAATTATCTCAACAGGAGCCTTGACCACAATAATTCTTCAGGATACAATTAAAGCAAAACCCATAGATCAAAGTGAGTGATAATTTGCTAATAACATATAGAGAATAATTGCAGACACTCGACAACTGCCCAATTGTGTGGGCAGTGTGCCTTGGGGTGTCCCACATGATCTGTGTCTGCAGAAATGATCCCTCGCAATACTGGAACCTTGCTAAATAAGTTCAAAAGAAGGTTGCAGTTTAAGAAGGGGTTTTCCAGAGTAGGAGCAATTTCCACTAGTTTAATCTACTTTCCCAAAGTCGGGGAATCAGGAAGCAATCTCTCCGTGTTGTGAGATGTTGTATGGACGTTCTCAATTCCCTGCTCCATGGTCAGTACATGTGTGGGCAACACACCCAAAGGACAGGCAATTGTTGGTGGCTTAGTGTTTTACTGCCCGTGGGACAGCTAGATGGTTAATTCTGGTGGAGGGTGATGGTTAAGCAATTCCTCATGATATGTAGAAGAAAGTTGAAAAATTGCAGGAAGCTGAACCGCCACACCTCCCACACAATTTCAACAGGGTTCCAATGATGGCTGCTGATAGTTATGCTGCATTATGCAAGCAGGTGCAACAGTCCCGACTCCCTGCACAAGGCGTGAAAAAGAATTACTAGTTGGAACATTCTTTGCCATCCCTGTATTCTCATTGCTAAAATGTATATTCATCCCTGTTGCAGCATAGGAGTGAGTTTGGTTTGAGTTCTTTTTCTTGTATTTTCTTCTAATGCACTTTTTCGGATGCCCGAAGTGAGATGATTCATGGTCAGCTTCGGTTGGATCATTATCTTCAACAATGATATAGAGGGTGGGGGGTCTGGCTGGGTGACAAGGTTGATGAGGTCCTTATTTAAGACTGTATGAGTGCTTGCTGTGTTCCCAGTCAGACAGACTTGAACAGGGAGCACTTGCAGATGACCACTACCGCCTGTTTTCCTCTGTCTCGTGGCCGGTTGTGCTACAAGCCGATTGTGCCGGAGTTGAGTGGAAATCCCAAGAAGAGATGCTACTGTTCGGTCAGACTGGATTAGTATTCTCAAGAATAATATCGACAACTTTTGCAAGTATGATCTTAAGTTCCAATTGTTCTTTTGTCCTACTCGCACATAGGATACATACTCCATCAACAGTTCCTGCAATTGCACTTAAGTTAGTGTGCAGAGATTCTTCTACTATTTTCTCGTCACTCTCCTGTGATGTGGAGGAATCCACTTCTCTATCTGTGGCACCTTCACTGTACGATGAATCAGAAACCAGAGGATGCAAGAAGGAACATGACACACAGAAAAACAAGCTATGACAACCAATGTTAACAATAACCATTTCTATCTTTGCAGGTGATAGTGCATACCCACTCTCACCATTCCTGCTCACACCTTTTAGGAATCCAGCCACCCCAGTGAGGTAAGGTACAACAAAGCAAACATAGCCGAAAGGGGCACATGGAGCACATGTTCGAGGTGCTAAAGTCACGCTCCCGCTCCCTTGACCACTCATTTGGTGTATTGCTATATGCCCTGCCAGTAGTATGCCAGATTATCGTAGCATGTTGTGTCCTCCACACTATTGCCACACATCATGGCATATCAGTACAGCTGCAGGAGAGACCTTATCCATAGGCACAGCACATCCCCTTGGCAGGCCAAAGGTCACAGGGACAGGAGGCAGACAGTCAGGTAATACTTGACCTGAATTGCCGCCCCTGTGAAGCACACACAGTGAATCCACACCCCTGGTGCCCTCAATGATGAAATAGGCCTAATCCAGCTTACCCATAACAGCACCCTGAGAATTTGCATCTGGGAGAGGCAAACTGTGTGTGCCCATATACAACAAATCAAGTGAACAAACCACTGACACAGTCATAGCAAATAGAAACATTCTCCTTGTCGCTGACACAAAATCACACAACACAACCAAAACATTCTGTTACCAGTTCAACTTGCTCTTATTCATGCAATCAGACACCGAATAAGACAGACCAGAAGTAGAAAGGCACAGCATATAATGTAACCAGGAACCAATGCCTGGAAGGACGGAATTGCACACCCTAGGCATGCCCCACCCATTCTCCGCCAATAGTACATCTTATAAAACACATCTCTACATAAGGTGTCTTCAGTAAATGTACTTCTCTGGAGGGGCCAAGACCAACCAAGACTGCCGGAGGTGTGGTGTGCAGGCATTCCTCAGCCCTGTGGCCTTGCTCAACAGCAACCGTCTCCCCTTGTAGAATGCCTCAGACGAAAGGAAAACACAAGGTTAGAGAAGGTAACACATCTCTGCACGCAATTACACAATACGGTGTGCTCCCCTAAGTGCCATACAAAAACTGCATCCTCAAAAACTAGGCCATCACATCACCTCCAGCACCACCTGACTTGCAAGATGCCAACCACCCATATCCTCCTTCCCACCCTGTACAGCTGTACCCCTCCTCTGTGTCTCTCTGTATCCTATCCCCCTGCTGTATATCTTTTCTGTTGGTACCTCTGAAAAGTGCTCAGTTATGAATCTGTTCTGTTGTTTAACTCTCTAAAGTGCTCTGTTGCTTCACGAAGCTAGGTCAATGCTCAATAAATACCATAACACCAACCATAACTGCAAGAAATGACTCGCCTGTCTCCCATCTTCATCAGGTCTGGCCCCACACCATTGCAGCTGGACCTGCTCACCTCAGGCCAACACACATGAATTCACCCAACAAAGTGAGCACATCCCTGCCACTAATGGCACTCTACCGTGTACTCCCCTGAGTGCCATGCAACAACTGCAAGAAATGATTCACCTGCCTCCCATCTTCATCAAGTCTTCTTCCGCAACATTGCAGCTAGACCTGCACACCTCAGACCAAAGCACATGAATTCACCAAAACATCGACCACATCCCAGCCCACAGCATCACCACACTGTGTGCTGCCCTGCGTGCCATGCTACAAGTGCATGAGATGACTCAGCTTTCCCCCATCTTCATCAGGGCTTGCTAAACCACCTTGTTAGCTCAAATGGACATGCAGTGCATGAATCAAAAATACCTTGACAGCCTTGAGGTGTCCTGTATGGAACAAGGAAAGTTGACAGCAATGACCTACCCAGTGGCACCCAACAGTGGGGTTTTACCCTAGCTGTCTGGGACCCTGCCCTCAACGCCTTTGAGTTTTGCCCTCCAGAGACGGCTGGGGCCCCCTCTGAGGAATACTGAGTAATGTGGCTGCCGCACTGCACCAGGAGCCGGTTCACAATGACTGGGTTAGTATAATGTTCTTAGTATTACTACAGTATATAATGGAAATTGTTATTACCTAGAGCCAGTTAACAAAGTTAGTACAGTGTAATAATGTATTGTTTAATAGTTTATTTTGCAAAAAATACACACCAGAATGTTTCTCAAAATGTCTTTCTTCTTTGGAAAGGGTTGCAGCCAGAATAATACCAACTATCTTTGTCTTCTGGGAGCACCATGGCCATGTTTAATATTGAGTACTGAAAACGGATTGGTTGATAATGCTGCTGGACCCACCCCTTTTTCACAGTATGTTTACACACTAGCGATAAACAAAAAATTGAAAATAACAAACCCATTATTAGACCATGTAGCCTGGTCCTCCGTTCCATGAACACGTCAGTCAGCATCCTAGCACTGCCCCAACAACAAGCCACATGCCCCACACCTCCTACATTAAATTACAATATGTGTTTCTAAACACGAGACCAGGCCCTATCTCGGGGGATGCCTCTGATGCTGCAGCAGCTGCCATTCTATTTGGAAATATAAAAAGAACTGTCAAGCCCCCTCTTTCTCAAATCAAGCTTTATTTTGGTAACTAGCATAAAAGCAACGAAACAAAATAACAAATCATTCCATATTATAATTCACATATCACATTAAAAATATTAAAATATCAAATCCAATAGCTCCGTCGTGTAAAAATGTATGAATTCATTAAATTACAACAAAGTTAACCAAATCTTAATAGTCAGCGATGTTGTTGGCGACAGCATTTCACAGAGTAATAAAGCCAAATTATCATACACAAGTTATGGCACATTTCAATTAGCATGTAACCACACGTGAAGCTGTAATGCCATATTAAAAAAGCAATACAGAATTAAAATCATGAAATAATAAGTCATTTCATGTATAGTAAGCGACTATCAATATGAACAGGGTTTACCCATCACGAACCTGCGACTTGCTGACCAGTACTTCAAGAAACTATTAGCCTACAAATCACAGTTGTCGGGGACAGTTATGGCGGATCAACTTTGTGAGCTTGGCCTGCCTTCTCTGCCAGGCCCGAGCGAGTTAGTTGGATACAGAGTGCACAGCCAAACCATCTGTGGACAAGCTACAGAGTGACATTACCTCCCTTGGAGTTCTAAAATGTCTCTCTCAAAACATTGGTCTCGGGTATCTCTTCCTCAGATCCAAGTACTGGGGCAAATTAAAACAAAAGGGTTGTGCTTCAGTTACGTCCCTGAAGAAGGGACACGCTGCTGCAACATTATTATTCCATTTATTGCATAAGCTCGAAACCGGAACCGTGCCCAATTGTAGCTTCATATGGAGTGCCCTCATCTATTTAAGGCTTAGACAATCCAGATAAAGCTCATATCCAAATGATTGCTTCAAGCTCCAGTATTTGATCAGGTTAGTGGAGAGAACTATTTTGGTTAGGACTTTGCCTTCCAACTTGGTTTCCTAATCATTGTTAATGACCAGCTTGCTGCTAGCACTCCTTTCTAGATATCTGAGGTTTGTTTGTGGTTACTTTGCTGTCAACAATATCTGGGGTGGCTCTATGTGCACCTGACCATGTGACTCCCAGCCACACATTGCGAGACAGAGAATTAGATCGACACACGATGCACCCGTGTAGTGGGCACATCTGAAAACCCAGCACAGACTCGATCAAGCCCGAAAAAGAAAGCATGTAGGCAATTAAGAACGGAAGTGAAGTGGGGATACTGGTGCCACTGCACAGGTAAGTGGAATCTACCCACACCCATGCACCCACTTTCATACCTGCTGAACACTGCCAGAATATAATAGATCTAGATAAAAGCTATGCAAGATTAACTTGATTGACAAATGCCTTCAGAATGTTTGCATTATAGCTGCACACATTCATTTGGTCTTCCCCCAACCTGTGCACAATTGCTCAAGCTATGTTCTCAGGGGAGGCCGTGTCGCCCAGTTTTCAGTCAAAGATCAAGTCAAGGTGACCATCTGCCTGTGCCAATTTGGACCAGGTGCCAGGGGATCCACAATAGAGAGAATGTCCACGGATGAACTGCTTTATGTATGCCCTCACAACCATGACAGGCACGATGTATTCAATGTTTTCATATTTAGAAATGACATTCTCCCTTTAAGGGCCCACCATGATGAAAAGGGCTGGCAGCACCACCTAGGTCTTGGGAGTCTATACTGCAATAGTTTAGGGAACCACACCCAGCTCTAATGTTATAAAGGGGCTGGATAGAACACCATGTGTGCTTCCTCTGTACCTGAGAAAGGTAAAGACCCTCTTTGGGAGTATGGTGAACTGCGCATTTCTCAGCATCGCAGAACTAAATAAAAGGGTATTTTCTATACTTCCATGTTTTAGTTGCCCGATTCTTTACGATTTGGGCCTGTCTTGTATATGTACTGGAACTTGTAGTATGTTCTAAAAACAATTTTAACAAGGCAGAACTCAGTGCAGTCTCTCACAACAAGCGTACTGAGAATTTCTTACAATTTTAAATGTGTTTTTGCAGCTCTCTGCAATCGCCAAACTGTCGTATTTTAAGCAACTCTTGAGAATGTCCTTTTAAGCATTTACATAAGGAACAGGTACTTGAAAGTCTACCGTTTGGCGAGTACAAGGACCGGTATGTACTTTACCTTTAAAAAAGGTTTACATGGACACTATTGGAGGGCATGCACAATGGTCTGGCAATCATTACGATGTGTTTTGTTTCTTAGAAAACGAATAATAGAACAAATGTAAGCGCAAGAACAAGACAACATTTTCAAAGTACAAAAGCAGAAGATATCAGTAGAGAAAAAGATGTACATACTGACAGAATTATAAAACAATTGATAAAAAGACAACAAATGAGTGCACAAAATGACCACGATAATTAGGAGGGTCTATTTATGTTAAGAAGACAATTGAGTCACAGGAGAGAGAAGGACAATTCTTACTAACATTTGACATTTGAAAAGAAAATTAGCTTCCAACAGTGTGTAGAAAACAGACACATCGTACAGATAAAAGAGAAAAACAGTATGAAATCAC
Organism: Ambystoma mexicanum; assembly: GCF_040938575.1. Lineage (NCBI taxonomy): Eukaryota > Metazoa > Chordata > Amphibia > Caudata > Ambystomatidae > Ambystoma > Ambystoma mexicanum. Next base: position 656,001,342 of record NC_090932.1, on the reverse strand, counting down.
ATTTGGCGGCTAAACAGAGTTGAAAATGGTTAACATTTATAAAGATTGGAGAGGTAGAAAATTACAGAAAAATTGCAAGTTTCTAGGAAATGAGTGGTACACATGGAGATAAATAGACTGAAAACACATACAGCAGTAAAACTGTTGGAAGTGTCTCTATTGATTTAAAATCAACATGTTCTTTTGTGATAAAAGAATGGACACTCTGTTTGTCTTTGTATTCACTTTTGATTAATTACAAACATATTCCTGTATAGCGTTTTCAAATATTTCCCAATCTCTCTGCCCAGCTATGGAAAAAGCAAAAAAGAAAGAAAGGGAAATCAAATAATTGAACAGACATACATACAATAATTAAAATCTATATTTAAATGTATGTATTGTTTATTTCTTTTTCGCTGGTTAGGCTTTATACAGGAAACAAATACTGTTTGAAAGTGCCCACAGGGCAACAAGGAGAGGTCAGGGGATGATAGAAAATGACAATTGAAATACATTAAAATAATAAATTAAAAAAAAATAATACAATGGCCAGGGGAAGACAAACCTACCATGGCTTGTCAGTGTTCAGAATGTGCCAGTGCAGAAGGGAGAGGGAACGGGATAGGTGCTGTGGCATGAGTGAGCAGCAAGTTAAGTGTAAGGTAAGTGCAGGCCTCCAAGGGTGGAGTGTGAGATGAGGCAAGTGTTGAGAATAGACAGCAGCTTTGATGATACGTGTCAGAGTTCAGGGCCCTGAGGATGCATAAGGGGCCTGCACACCAATGTAGTGGCTGTGCAATTATCAGGGGAGAGAGGGAGGGAAGGAAGAGGTGAAGAGGAAGAACTTGAGGCTCTGCCATAATTTAAGAAGGTCCTGCTCAAGATGAAGAGGGAGGGGGAGGCAGTTCCAAAGAAGGGAGCCAGCTGAGGAAAGTCATCGCCCCAGACAGCCTTGTGGATGATACAGAGGGATTTTAATTTAATCCGTGAAGCAACCGGAAGCCAGTGAAGAAAATGCGAAAACAATGTTCCCAAGTCTCATGCAATCAGGCAGAAAACATTGCTGAGTGTGCTCTGTTTTTCTAATGTCAGAAATGCCGATAACACAGCTTTCTCAAAGGTGACCTGTTCATTTATGAGGGGCTGTCTTGTAGCACAAGCACAAAAGAAGGGGCACACTTTCTCAAAAGCAATCCATGGGCTCTTGTGAATTTCCTAGACTAGTAACATTTGGGTAGATTCTCAGGTTCGCACATGTTTTTCTTCCAGTTTAATCTGCCAGAATTGCCTTCAATTTGCTGGGACAAAAAAACATACAGAAAGTAACTTAAAAGGCTTCAGGGAGAGAAAGGGTATTGACAAATGAATGGTTGGGTGTGGCTGTGTATAGAGGTTAGCAAGAGGAAATGGAGTTCTGTTTGTCTGTGAGTGTTATTCAGTAGGTCAGCACATTCACCTCTGCAGTAAAATATCCCAGTAGATGAATCCACCTATTGCAGAGGTCTGTGTATAACCTGCAGGTCTCAGGTTTGAATCTGAGGAAGAAGAACCCATCATTCTGAAGTTGATCAAATTAGTAAAGTTCAAAAGTAGAATTGTAAGATTGCATGTCAGACTAGTAGTAAGTCACTTGTTGGGCTTAGCTGGACCTGATTGTCATCATAAAGAGGTTAACAAAGAGTTAACAAAGAGTGTATTATTGAGGTTTGTAACATGACTATAGGGAATTCATAACATACATGGAACTCTGAAAATCCTACAGGGCAGAAAAGGAATCTGTCATGCATTAGTGATGAATAAAGTTTCACTCTGTTGAGTTTTGATTCAATGAGGAACACTGAGGTTATAGATTTAATAATAAGCAGTCCATAAGTGCACTTAAGCTTCCTCTTGGGCCTGAGAAATGTGAAGGCCCCCTTTTGGAATGTGGTAACCTACACATTTCGCACATTTCTCAGAATCACACAACTCCAAAAGGTTTTGTTATACACTTGTTTTTTTTTTTCTTTTTTTTTTTTAGTTGCTTGATTCTTTATGAATTTGGTCTGCATTGTACACAGTATCGAGGGAAAAATGCACATTGACATTTGAAAAGAAAATGAGTTTCCAACAGTGCGTAGAAAACAGAAAAATGTTACTCATACAAGAGAAAACAGTATGAAATCACATCTGATGGTAACATTTACAAAGACGAGTGGGATAGAAAATTATAGAGAAAGAGGTACGCGTCTGGGAACTGAGTGGAGCCACATGGAGATAAATAGACTGAGAACATATACAGCAGCATAGCTGATGGAAGTCTCCTATTAATTTAAAATCAAAAAGTTATTTTTTTTTTTTTAAAGATTGAACGCCCTGTATTTAATTTTAGTCACTTCCGATTACGTACAAACATATTCGTGCATAGCGTTTTGCAAATATGTCCTATTCCTCTGCCCTGCTATAACAAAAACAACAAAGCAAAGAAAAAAAACAAAAGAATTGAACAGACATACAATAATTGAAGTGTAGATTTAAATGAAAAAACAGCATAACCAAATATCAAACAATTAAGCATAAAATATGGTCAGTACGCTTGTTTCGGTTGTTATAAATGCCAATGACACCACGTTCACAAAGGAGCAAAAAACTTGCATGTGCATTCTAAGGGGCCATCTTCTAGCACAAAAGACAGGCTTGCCAGCGCACTTCCATGCATAATAGTCTCTGAGAACACAGGTGGTTTCAGGAAGTGCACCTCTGTGTGACAAGCCTTTTAAAAAAACACATATTTTTCTTAAAGTTTTAATCTGCCCAAATATATTTTATTTTGTGGGAAAAAAATTGCTTAAAAGGTTTCAGGAGATGCGAATGTCCCGGTGAAATGGAGGAGGTGTTGTCTTAGGCTGGGTGGGGTGGGGGTTAGGAAGAGGAAATGGAGTCCTCTGCATCTGTGAATCCTATCCCACTAGGACAGCACATTAAATGCTGCAGCAAGGTATCTCAAAATATCAATGCACCTTCTGCAGAGATCTACATGCAACCTGCAGGTCCCAAGTTTCAATTTGTGTAAGAAGAACTCAGCCATTCACATTTCTGAAGTTGATCAAATAAATAAAGTTGCTGTGGAGGATTGTACGATTGCATGACAGGCCAACAGTCCGTGACATGTCAGTCAAGTCTTGGCCTGCTCATCAGCATACAAAGATCCCATGGTGTGTATTATTGAAGTTTGTAATATTACATTAAAGGGAATTCATTACAGACATTGAACTCTGAAAACCCCATAGGGCTGGGGAGGAGTCTGTCACACATTAGCGATACATGAAGTTTCATCCTGCTGAGTTTTGCTTCCATAACCGAACACTGTGGTTGCATTTCTAATAACAGGGGGAGTTCATGGGTGCATGGGGGTTGGCCAGCACATCATTTGTTCTGCAGCACAGTGGCCTGGAAATGCAGAGGCTACCATTGTGAATAAAGTGACCTTGGCACGTTTAAAGTAATGCAAATCCAAAGTGCAACCTGTGCTTATTTGTTATTTGGGATACTGTTTGTGAATTTTGAACTATGTTTAAAAAAAATCTTCTGGAACTAAAGATTAACTTTTGGTTTGTATTGTTTAGAAAATGGCAGGTGCAAGCCATTAGGTTTTTAGACATGCTGTTCTCTTATAGCAACATTTGCAGGAAAGATTGTGAAATTCAGATCAACCAAAAGGGATGGGTGGTATTGACAGGGGAGAACATAAAAAGGGCCTTTTGGTAGAGTGGTAGTAATGAACCAAGTAAAGGTCCTTGGCCCTAAGAGTTGGACTTACTGGTGGCATTCAAGGGTTTGTCATAACAAATATTACCCCCATATAATTGGTGAGATCCTCTGCGTTGTTCCTAATGCTGGTAAGACTTATTCTGGTGTGATTGGCTTGGTGCTCCCTTAATTTGCTCCCCGTTAACCCTGGTCTTAAGATCAGGAACAGGAGAAGACACTTGGGTGACTGGAGGAACAGCTAGCCAATCTGAATGGTCTTTTTCAGATAAGTGTAGGGGGAAGGGCTACATCAAATCAATTGAAAAGTCTATGTTGAGCGGGCATACTTTCCCTGGTCATATGTCTAGCCACTATTCTAATTCTCACTCTTCTGGGGTTTCTTCACCTAAGAAAGCCTCCTTCAATACGCTCTTCTTGACTTGGTCTTTGTATATGTTGCCAAAATGGAGTAGTCCTCTAGGGAGACTCTGTATCAAAGATGCAGTCTTATCGGGGCAGGACATTTCAGATTACTCCTCTACCCTTAGTGCTCTTTATTAAGACAATACCTCACAGTTGCCCCGGTTTATAGTGAATAAGTCGAATTCAAAAAAGTTGAATGCAAAAATGTCAAAAAAAAAATTTTGAATGTTTTTTTTTTTTTTTAATGGGGGTTTCCCCCCCAGGACACCCGTTTATTTTTACTAGCCAAAGCCAAACAACATACAAATAAAAAAAACACATTCGAGTTTTTTTCAATTTTTTTCCCCACATTTTTGGATTCGACTTTTTGCATTGGACATTATGACTGGCTATCAGTTGCCCCCCGTTATCCTAGTGCTGTTGTCATACTCTTACTAGAGAAGGACTTTATTTTCATCCCCCCCTCAGGCGACAGGTGTCTCCAGGTCAGGGGTTTCTCCCCATAACTGGGTACTTTTCAGGCTACAGTAGATGTAACCCCCTAACCCCACCAAGTCAAGTGTTGCACTCTCCCAGGTTTGAGCCTACCAAAGGGTCTTCCAAGACCCTCGAGGTTGATAACTTCATTTTAAGACTGGTGGCTTTAATATTACCACCTAGATCTCTCCAAGTAGATAGTTTACTCTGTCATCTCTTAAAAGCTTTTATCTTTTTATCTTTTTCATAGTTGGGCTATTTGGCTTAGCCACCTCAACTCTTCTACAGTCTGTCTTATATTGGATGGTCACCTCCTGCTCTCTCCACCTGTCTCTCTAAATCATTGTTTTACTACTTCACCAACTCGGTGGCATGTTTCTTTAAAACCCACAATACTCTTTTGCTTCTGCCTTCCTTTAGAGTTTGATTTGGGTGTTAATTGTTCCGATAAAGCATGGTTTGTGTTACCCTTATCGGGGCATTGTTTAATTGGTGTTGCGAAATGGATTTCAACTCAGGTGCATGTCCTAGTTTCCCCATTATGATCCGGTTTTGTGGTTTCTTGAATAATATACATCAGTCAGTGCCCCATGTCCATGCGACTGAAGACTCAAAAGGTGTGTCCACCTTCTTGGGATTAGGCATCAGCATTATGGGTGGCCGAGCAGTTCCATTTGCCAGTTGAACACATAATCCGTTTGCTTGCTTTCTGAAAGTATATTCGGCTGCTATGTGTATACTGTGTTCCTGTTCTTTTTCTCACTTGTGCTTGATTCTCATTGAACCCTCTTTTGCAATCCACTTTTATTCTTATGCTCTAAGGTTGAGCGCCTGTCATACCTTATGTTATGTTATGTTACTTGGCATTTATATAGCGCTCTAAATATCATTGGTATGATCTGAAAGCTGGTAGGTTGAACGGCCTTGGGACCGCAGTTATGGTCAGCAGAGAGATGGTGTCGTAGGGTGTGTGGGTGCACCAGTTATGTGTGCAGCTGATGTAATTGCCAGATGGTAGTTGCATCTTAGCGTTAGATGTGGTGTTGAGGATATCAATTGGATGTGTGCAGTCTGGTGGGTGGACATCCAGACTGGGTTTGGCTGCGTTAGGCCTGAGGGACACTTATGTGAGCAACTAGTCCGGAATGACATGGGATAGCTGCATTTTATTAGGGTATGTAAGAAGAGTCTGAATGGCTTACAAGATAAAGCAGACTTATCAGGACTGTTTGTCTGAACAGACATATGTAAACTATATGTTATTGAGTGTAACATGCCTAGCCTATACAGATGATGTTGTTTAAATTGGAAGAACACCAAGAAAGTCTACAGACATTGATAAATTAGTATTTTCTATTTATGGCCGAACACAAGATGAAAGTAAATGTATCAAAATCTAAGATCATGGTAATAGAGAAAAATAAATATAAACCATCCCCAATATTATACATTGAATAAACCCACTGGAGGAGGCAATTCCTTTACTATTTGGGTATTTGTTTTAATACTAAATGTACATGGTCGATGCATGCTGAGAAGTTGTCAATGTGCCTGAGACAATTTAATGCAGGAATCCAATGCTTCATGGCTAACTATGAGGTTAATGCTTTACCCCCTGCCTTGGAAGTATATAAAGCAAACACCTGTGGGCTAGCATGTTATGGTGGTGGTGTTTGGTCAATCAAATCACAAGATTGTGTGTGTAAAATAGAACATGATTTCTTGAAATTAATTTTAGGAGTGACTAAACAACTGCTAACAAATTCATATATTTAGAGCTGCAAATGCAACCAAAGGAGGTTACATTAGAGACAGTGCGTTTCTGTGGTTATTAGTGTGTCTAAACCCAAAGGCCAAACTAACTCAGCTTCTTATAGAAGATGTATTAAAGACAGTTGATGGAAAAGAAACGGAATGGCCATGTTATGTAAGGACATTCCCGACATCCCTGGGTTTAAAGAGGTTGTATTGGAATATGTATGATGCCACTAAATTAGATGAATCTCTGTTGAAGGACCATATATTATCAACATATAACGAATCCTTAACAAGAGCAATACAAAAGAAAAGTACTTTAAGATTATACTATGTAAATCATGTGTTTCAACCGGCTCAAATATCTCACCTAAGTTTCATAATAAAAGCTAGACTAAGGAAGCTCATCACAAGATTGCGATTCAACCAAGTTCCACCACATAACAATGCTGGTAAACTGTTAAATGAATATAGCCATTTTTGTGAATGTGATGGAGTGACACGGAGAAACAGCCTACATGTCCTTTCTTTGAACTTTATATAACAGAGCGACACAGATTTATAGTACCTGTTTTGAAGGATCTAAATTTGCTTGATTATAGATCAGCATATATGGTTTATATGCCAACTGTGGAACCACTTATCATAGTTAGTCTTGAACAATTCTTAAATGATGTTTTAAGATTTAGATGTTAACGATGTTGAAGGTTTAATTGTTGCTTACATACAATATTCACTGTCTTTTCTTAAATATTCATACAATATGGCAAAAGACCAGCCATCTAGTGGCATTTTTATGTGGACATGGTGAATTTTGCCTGTGGAGGAGACCCAGATTGCTGGCCATGTTATCAACCTTTTCATAAAAAAAAATTTAAACTATGGAAAAAAAGTGTAGATAGATGGTCAACAATATCAACATTAATATTAGGCACTAACACCCTAAGATCAGGATTGGCTGACTGGAAATAGGTAAGGTTTGCCATATACAGCAAGCTTAAAGGGGGAGGATACCACTGAGCTTCCTGAGTTCCCTAATGAAAATCCATGCCTGACAGAGTTGCCAGGCTGAGCTGAACTATAGAGCCGGATAGGACCCCTCAATGGTTTTGGTAAGGAGATGCAGCAGCCATTCTAATATATTCACTAGTCTGCTTTCTGGGCCTATTTTAATGGTATATTTTACAGGTATCTTGGCCTTGGTTTTGCTGAATGAAGGTCATCCCTCTGAAGAAGCCACTCTGGTGGTTGGCAAAAACTAACATCAAGATGGCCTCTAAAGATGGTATATAGGCTGGTCCACTGTACTGTCGAAGTGGCAAGCAGTCAAAGGTCAATCTTAGTAAGGAAGGACCCGATGAAAACGAGGCAACAAGAGAAGGCAAGGAAGGAACCAGCCAGGATAAGGAAGACGGGAAGAGACAGGAATCCCCTTCAGGACAAGGAAAAAGTTGGCCAGAATGAAGGTAGAGTCAGAATCATGCTGCAAGTAGTATAAGAGATACACTTTAAAAGGTGCAAAAAACCTAGCATAGGAGGTCCTTTTATACCGTCGCCACGGCTTCTATGACGAACATGACTCAGAAGAAGACATCCGCCACCTTGTAAAAGCCAGAAACCAATGTGGCGGCCACCATGTCGGGATTGGCCCTTATGCCTCGCAACACCAATGTTGAGCAGAAAGGGCAGGAAGCCGGTGCCATGCTGGTAAGCACCACTGGAGCTTCCAACATCACTGGAACAGCAAGTATGGCATAACACCACGCCCCTTCTGAAAAGGGGGGCACCAGGCTCTCCAGGGTGATGAGAGTAGAAGGGTTTGTTCAGACGTGGGGCATGAACATAGGAAGCGGGTTCCCAAGACCTGTTGCAAGGGTCACACTGTTAGGGAGAAATCTCCAGAATGGCTAATTTCCCTTACCTACTGAGTCCCTCAGCAGCTTTGCTGGATTTCTAGGATTAATTGTTTTCACCTGGCAAGAGTGTGTGCCCTTTTCCCCACTCTTACATGTGTTTTGGTGTGTGTGTTTAACATGTTTGTGTTCATAGACTGTGGAGCCTCACCTACTCCATAGGCATCATCTTTTTACTGTGTGTCACACAGCACCTTTAGTGCAGTGATACAGGGTTGTCTTTTTCGGACTTCCCACTTTAAAATCCATTTTCTGGGACTGACTACTGTCTCCCAGAACATGTAAAGTTGCCATTTACTTTATTCGTCTTTTTAAATTCAGACCCAGTACAACCTATCTTACATAGAGTACTGGAAAGGGTTAATAGTTATCCCTTTTTGTCTGTCTCTCATGGAGCATTATTTTGTTCCCCTTTCTTTAAGAGTTGGCTGGTGGTAGTGGTATCCACCATATTTTTCCTACCGTGGTTTATTTAAATAGCCTTGATACTGTTTTAGGCTAAGTTAGTAGCCTCGAACTTAAATCCGCTGGACCCCATTTACTTTTATTTTGTTCCGGCTGGGTTTATCCGCCATTTCTTTTTGTAAAGGTCTTTCTCGTGTTTTACTCTGCGTGCCAAACCAGATTTGGTTCCTTTGTTCTCCATCCTTTGGTGGGCTTCTGCACAGAAGCCGTCCTTAGGTGCCTGAATGTCTGAGGGGGACAGGATGTGAGGGAGGGGTTTGAGACTCCCTGCAGAGGGTCTACTTGGAGACCCATGTTGCACTTGGTATGATTGGCTGTGGTGACTGTCCCACCAGGACAGCCACCCTGCTATGTGATTGACAGCCAGGTTGTGTGAATGAGGGAAAACTGCATAAAAAGCAAGTCTCTGGGACTAGGAAGGCAGAGTCGCCACTGGATCGAGAGACCCAAAGAGAAGCTGAAAGAAGAGGACCACTACCACGACTGAACCTCCCGGTGAAGCCCTGCTGCGGGTCTGAATCTCCAAACTTTAACGACAGAGAAGATCTGCAAGGAATCTTCCTCCCTTGAGCTGGTGGGGCCAACCAGTTCACCAAACACCAACCAAGGCCTCCCTCCCCTGGTCGAATTTGGTGTGAACAGCTGCAGTTAACCGGATAGCCAGGGGGACCGGACCTTGTTTCGGCTTTAAGGAGCGCACCTTTTATTTGTTGCTTTGCTCTGCTGCTGGTTTCTTCCCTGGGCAGTGCAGAACCCTCCAGTCTTCCTACATCATGTCAGTCCGACAGTCACTTCAGGAAACAGGAGCCTGCAGGATCTGCCAGGAACATCTGCCTCAGCTACAGCCTTCTTCTTCATTTAATGTACTGTTCAAACCCAGTTGTTCGTTCCGTCCGACCGCGGTGAAAGTGTTTGAAATCTTTCGAAAATCCGAGGGCTTGTCCTTCTCTACTCTTTTAAGTAACTTTTCTTCTGACCAACTTTGTTTCGAACTCTTGGACTTAACTGTGAACCATTCTGAACTGTGTGATCCTCTGCAAAGACTCTGAACTATTAACATTGGCCCAGGCCTATTGATTTGAATCCTCATTGTAGCAAGCATTTTCTAGATTACCCTGCCTACTTACTTGTTGGTGCTGCTTAATTTTGAATAACCTTGTCTTTTCCTCCCTTTTAAATTGCTGGCGTGCCATTTTGCTCACACTTCATTTTGAGCTTAACTTGTCCAGAATTTATCAGGTGTTGTGTACTATATTAAGAATGTGATTTTTCTGCTACTTTACTTAGTGAACTGTTTTACAACTGATGTGTAAATAAATGTATATTATTTTACTCAGAAACCTTTATTCAGTGTTTGTTTGAACCATAGTAATTTGCTGTCCTTTGTGTAACTATTGATACTGCTCACTTTACTCTTGAGATAAGTCTGGCTGCTAAGCCATCGCTACCACTTTACTGTGTAGTACAAACTTGTACCAAAGGTGAATTTGTACTGTTACTTGTAGTCTTAATTGTGTGTGGTGTTCCCTAAGGGTACTGCATATGATTCTGCCTAACACACACCAATCCCAATCCACCAGGTACTGCTAACAGCCTCTGTGTGTCCTAGAATGACATATCCCACGTACCACATACTCGGAATTCCCCATACAATGTGATTGAAGGTGGTGGCACAGGATCGGGAAAGCAATGTCTGGCACAAAAGGGTTTCAACAGATACGTGGAACACCAGAGGATCCAATGCCAGACAGGTGGCAAGTGCAGGCAATAGGCAAACACATTAATCCTCCTCTCAATTGGAAAGGTCCCAAAGAAATTTGGAATCAAACATGGAATGCACAATATGGCGTGGTTAGAATGTAGATGCCATCCAAACCTTGTCCCCCGGACTAAAAGCAGGAAAAGCATGTTGTCGGTATGTAGCTTCATGTATTGCAGCATTTCCTTTAAGTTGTCATCAGCAAGGCCATGAGTAGAGTAGATATTCTGCAGGAAGTCATAAGGAGAGGGCAGTATGGAAACAGAAACCAATGGGCCAGGGAACATCTTAGGTTTGAGACCCTAGGTACAAAAGAAGCGCTAAACTTGAGTGGAGTGAACAGAGTTGTTGTAAGTGAATTCCGCGGTTTATAGCATCTCTTCCCAATCCCTTGTCAAGCCGAAGCAAAACAACAGAGTTACTGCTCCAGAGATTGGTTCAAGCATTCAGTCTGTCAGTTTGTTTGGGTATGGAATCTGGAAGATAGAGGCATATTGATCATTAAACGATGGCAATGATGAGACCAAAACATTGGGAGTGTAGTGGGTACCACAGTCTGAAACTATCTTTTCTGGTAAGCTGTGCAATTGAAAACACATCACCCAGGAAAACCTCTTGACAGGAGGTAGTATGGGCAAAGCAGAACAATGAACCAGTTTTGTGTAAAAGTCAATAGTAACCATCATTCCACTTCACCCATTTGAGGGAGGCAAGTCAACAATAAAATCTGTGAAGACCACTTTCCAAGGATCCAAAGGCACAGGAAGCAGATTGAGCTGAACTAGAGAACTTGATAGGACCCCTCACAGGCTTTGGTAAGGAGAAGCAGCAGCTATTCTAATAATATATCTACTAGTCTACTTTCTGGGCCTATTCTAATGGCATGTCTTACCTAAGGTATCTTGGCCTTGGAGAACGAAGGTTGTCTATCTAAAAAAGCCACTCTGGCGGTTGGTAAGGTGACCCCAAAAAGTGGAAACCAACTGGGAAGAAAATCCTAAAGGGGGGGAAAACCCTTCACTTCTCCTGACAAGTTTGAAGTCCGTAGGAATCTTGATGGGAGCAATCAGGAAGTGTGTAGGCTGGTCCAGGGTTCTGTCAAATCTGAGAGCAGTCAAAGAAAGGCCCAGCATAGGGAGGAAGGACTTGGTGAAGACAAGGCAACAACGGGGGTGACACCAGACAGGATAAGTAAGGTAGGAAAATACAGGAATCCCCTCCAGGACCAGGAGTAAGTTGGGCTGAATGAAGGCAGATTCAGAATGTACAATTAGTATCAGAGATATGCTTAATAAGGTGCAAGGAAACAATCAAAGGATGTCCTTTTATACCGGCACTGCTGCTTCACTGCCAAACATGACCTGCAACTAAACATCCACTATCTTGTGAATGGCGGAAAGCAACGTGGCACCTGCCATCTTTGGATTGGCCGTTATGCCTTGCAACAAACAATGTCGAAGCAGAGAGAGCAGGAAGCGGGTGCTGTGCCTGTAAACCCCCAGAAAGCCTCCATCTTCACTGGATCTGCCTGCAGGTCAAGCATAACACCCTAACATTCAGCACTTTGCCAACATTTTCAAATTCTAATTGTATGATTGATTATTTATTTTGGGGCTTATTTAGGACTTGTTACACATTTCTTTTACACATCAGCCTTTTTAAGGACATGTTTTTCATTCAGTGTTCCTGTGCAGACAGTAGTGGCCATGATATATTTTAAATATTGTCTAGCTTTTCTCTTATTTGTGGAGGAATGCTGAGTCTGGAAATCTGGGTACACCATATTTCCAAACCTATGTTCCTCTTTGCAGTTCCCATTGAAAAGGAAGGTGGATCCACATATGCACTGCTGGATGGAAGGGAGGGGATCCAGCAGGTGGATTTCAACTACTCAGCCTGCAATATTAATCCATGGCTTTAGATGTTTTAGGTACGTCTCCTTCATAGCCATTGGCTTTTGATAGAAATGTTTAGTCTATTATATGTAATGGTTTCACAGAAGTTGGAAAAACATCACCTTTCTGCTGGCATACCAACCCTGACAACAAACTATGACTAGATCTTAAGGTTTTACTGTGACATATTTTACGTGGCTATGCACATTATTGATTGGTTGTTGGCTTTAGATTCCTACAAGTAAAAGGGAGAAGTGGCAGTTTCTAGGAATATATTCAACTACATTATTGCTAATATTAGGGCCTGCATATTATTTGACTATACTATTTAAATGCATCTATACTCTTTTTACAACAGAATAAATATACATACATGCTGAATGGACTTACATACTTGTTATCTGTGTCTATGTATGAGAAAAAAAAGGCACTGTATTAAGTGTATACAAGTGTTGTTTTAGTGATGAAACTGTGTAGGACAGTTATTGATAACATATAATGGTAATCTCTTACACAAGGGTATTATAAACTGGTTCCTAGATGTTGTGGGAATAGGCCCATTCATTGTTGCTGTCCAGAAATAACCCTGTCAAATGCTCAAGGGTAGTGAATACTCTTACACTAAGCATAGGGAGCCAGCTCTCTCCAGAGCCTTTTGTCAGGTATACAAGTATTCTCTAACACTAAGGCTTGGAGAAGTAAGGTATAATGAAAATCATGACACAAGAGTTTTCTTTAGGCTTATGATCTCACAAGCAGAGTCTGATGTGAGCAGCAGATGGCCTGCACTTTCTATATTGATTGTGAACCATTTCTGAGGATGATTGATTCACTGTTTCTTCTTTCCTGATGATGCTAGTCCTTGGCTCTTGCTTACATTCTACATTAAATATCTTTCCTAGTGTGTTATACTATAGAACTTTGCTTGATGCTGGAACTTCTTGGTAATTGATGGGACACCCAAGAGAAGAACCAGGAAGCTCTTAGAATCCCCTGTTTACCACCTTCAGGGGTTTCATCACATAGCTAGTGGCTTCCATTTGCCTCCAGAGATCCGCAGTGCCTCTATGATCTCATTATTTTAAAATGTGTGTATTCTCTTGCATAATTGATAAGCTTCAGTATGCCTTTACAGAGAAACGGTCTTCTGTACAAATCAAATACAATTGAAGAAAATACTTGCCATGTGATGTAAATACTAACATATGTTGGTCAATACCTGCCAATTATCGGTACTCCCTAAGTATGTTATGACATTAGTTGGCAAACAGTTTGATTACCTGATCACATGATGGGATCACAAGTCCTTCACATGGTGGTATTATTGATTGTTAAAAAGTGGAGCTTTTTAGCACTGTTATCTCTATCCTATTTCTCAATAGGAGTGCCAATGACATTTTAACATCTTCAAACCGTGAATCACCTACATCAGGGAGTTATGTCTACCGAGTTAGTAATTAAGCCTAATTGTCAAATTAGTGCATCAAAATGTTCAATTTAAAACTCAATTCTAGCTATTTGACTTATATCTGCATTGTTCTGTAGTAAAGCCACCATGCTCTTTATAGAGTACATATTTGTGCTTCTCCCAGGATCAGATATGATTGCATTCTGTTATTAATTGTACAAAATGGTTGCCCTATATAACCAAGACAGTCAAATGTACATCAACATACTGACAACTAGATTGCAAACCTGTTTAGTCAAGGTCCTATTGTGTCTTATTTGATAAAGGCACACAGAGTGTTGATTACCTGTTTTGAGGAACATTCTTCCCTGTATCATTGATATTCTTTTTCTGACTTATTCATGCTGGAAGGTTGGATACATATCTATATTCCAATAGGCCCAGGGACACATTAATATTACTTAAGTAATAATGCCTGAGATGTGGGTCTTTATTTTCCAGTAATGGTACTTACCCTAAGTTAGATCTGAGTGTGAAGTTGGGCTTTAAAGCAGACCCCTGGGCCATTACTAGGTGGAAAGACTTCCACCAGGGGAGTTATATTATAGTTGTTACCATGCCAGCATGTTTTATGGTCTATCACTAGCTTCTTTTAAGTTACATTTGAGAGTTGTGTTGATGGTTTGGTCCAAGCGGGATAGTGTTCAGTCATGTGTTCTTTGTGGGGCACCCAAAGAAGATCTGGGACACTTTTTCTGTGTTGTCCCCTTTTTTCAGCAATCAGAAAGTATACACTGAAACCTGTTTTGCAGGATCCTGGTTTTCGACACTATGAGCCAGCAGTGTACAAGCATACTCTGTTTATGTGGGGTGGCCTGTTTTGATGTTCTTATAGTGTGCTTTGTCTATGAGAGGATTTGTATTAAGAGGATTTGTATTACGATCTGCTCCTTTTGTTAATTGTGTGGTGTTGTTTTAAAGGATATTTTAATGTTATTTTAATTATTTTATTTCCTATTTAAAATATTGTTGGTTGTTTTTTTTGTGTGGTTTTTATGTTATGCTTTGTTTTACCGAAATAAACTTTTTGATGATGAAGTTGTGGCACAACCTGGTGACGATTTAATGAGTTAAATAATATACAAAACAAGATGACCTCCAGGTAAAATGGATAAAGAAACTACTACTATTGCCTTCTCCCTTTCCAGGCTGGCAATTGGAGATGGGTTGCAAGAATGACTTCAGTTGTGGTACGCTGAGTGCATGAGCTCAGTGACAGGTGGGAAGGTTGGGGGAAACGGGCAGTATGAAGGGCAGGCTGTGGTGTCAAGGGGAAGCAAAGCATTTCCCCCGAAGAAAATATGTTTGTATCCCATCCATCAGCATTCTGTGGGTCTTTAAAGACAAATATGTAAATTATGTATGTTTAGTGTTCCTTTTGTATTATGTATGGGCAGTGATATTATGTAGCATTGTAACACTTTATCAGTGTAGCACTTTACCACAATGTTTGTCACTTTTGCTTTAATGTGTGGTTATTATTGTGGTTGCTGTTCTGTAGGAGCTCTGTTCTGTCAGAATAGAATCTAAGGGAACAAAAACATATTTTTGTAAAAAAAAATAACAATCATTTTATTGTAAGAATTAATTTTGTGCAAAGTTTGCTATCAGTGTTTATCAATTCATAAATTGATTAGCTATAGGATTTGCTACTGCTAATAAAAACCCATATCAACCACATATATAAGAATAGGTTTCTTTATAGGCAGGCTATTGATGTGGCTAGAGGCCAGTACCCCTTAATTGTGCAGGAAGAAATCTGCTAACAAGTTCCCCTAGAATTAGCTCAGGGCTGTACCTGCCTGCTGCAAACATACACATTCCATAGTTAAGCACAACAAAACAGAACAGACTACATCAAATAATTCTGAAGTAGCAACCAGGGCGTGACAGAACTTATTATCACATGGGAGGGGACTTTGCATGGCCTCCCAGATCATCATGGCTCTGGGAACATGGGCCTCAACACATTGTACTGGCCTCTAGCTAACTAGTGAAAAAAACTTTAGTTAAGGGACAGTTAAGGTGATCAGATTTAATGCAACAAAACACTTGAAATTCAGCGGATGTGGGATGTGATGGTCATCATAACTCGGCGTCCCCCACATTGATGACCCTAGGATAGAAAACATACACATACAATACCACCCATCTGGATCTGGTACTCATTTATCGACCTTGGAATGATGGAAGGCTGAGGTGGCCTTGCTGAGATTCAAACCTGAGCTTGCAGATCATAAATAGATCACAGCAGTGAGCGTACAACCCACTGAGCTTTCGTGCCGACCTTTGATTTTGTATGTCATTGTGAATTCCACCTGTAATGTATGTGCTCATGGGCTTTGCAACAGGGGGGTGCCAAGTTAAGATGATCATCACTTCCCACACCCACTGAATTTCAAGGGTTTTGTTGCAATAAATCTGATCAATTTAACTGTCCCTTAACTAAATTTTTTAGTGAATTTGAAGGGTTTTGTTATACCATAGTATAGTCAAGGGCCACTTGCCGTGGGTGCTGTACATGTTGCAGAAATAGGTTTCTTTAGGACCCATCAGCATGGCCTTCGGCACTGGACAGTGGCCACAGCCTTCAGTTTTGGCCACTGTGCATGTTGCAACTATAGGTTTACAGTCTGGTGGGGCCAAAAACAGATTTTGTGTTTGCAGAATATCAGCCAAATCCATTCTGCAAGTCAAATGTTATTAGCAATTAAGTGCTCAGGTTTCCTATGAAACTAGGTACACATCTTAAGTATAGTGAGGTGCCTGCCGTGCTTTAATATATTATAATTCGGTGGTCACAGCACTTTACCTAAGGTGAGCAGAATGATCCATAGGAAACCCGAAAATGTAATTACTAATAACTATTGACTTGCAGGAAGGATTTGGATGATATTTTGCAGACAAAATGTTGTCACGCCTCCTCCCACTCAGACCGGACATTTTAGAAAACATTAATACAAAAATGTAAAAGTTATTAAGAAAGTAAGATGAACACTGTTTTGGCCTTCTCCCATTCATTGTCCCATAGAGAAAATGTCCACATTTCTGCACAGCGCAGGGCAGAAAACGATGGCTGGAATTGGACCAAATAAGAAACAACTTAGTTGACTCGATTTTCGAGAGGGGTCTGATAGTTTTTAAAACATGTCCCCTTCTCCCAAAATTATAGCTACATAATTCCGATGGTGCATTACAGCAGAGAGGTTAAGAGGCTTTTTAGAAATAAAAAAGCAGCTATTTTTCCCACAAATTCTCTTACTAATAACTTGACTTGCTGGATGGATTTGGTTGAAATGTAAAAAAAAAAGCTTTTTCAAGGGTCCCCCAAACTGGACATTTTTGGAACACTATGTTAAAAAAGGAATACGTTATTATGACAACAAAATACCACAGTTTTCACCCCATTCATTTTCCCAAAGAGAACGTTTTGAACAGTAGTAGAGTGAAAACCACTGGGTAGATTTTGATCAAATAAGAAACAGCATTGGCAGAAAACCTTGACATAATTTGCTTGTCTGGCTTGGGGTGAAATCCATCCAGTAATTTTTTAAATTTTCGGCAAATAAGGGGGTGCACCTACCACTTAAAAACCTTTTATCATCATTGGTGCTTTGTAGCAGAGAGGCTGAGCTAGGCTAATAATGTTTGAATTGCTGGATGGATTGGGATGACATTTTCCAAACACAAAGGTTGTAAACTCGAAATTTTGGGAATAATTCAAGATGAAAAAAGTTATTAAAAAACATACAAATGCAGTTTTCGGGCTACTCCCGTTCACTTTCTAATAAAGAAAAAGTGCTGTAGCATGAAAACCGCTTGGCAGGTTTGGCCAAATAAAACACAATTTGGGCACAAAGCTTTGAGGTATTTTCCTTGATTGATTTGGGGTAATTCATCCTGTAGTTTTTAAAGTATTTGACAGAGAATCAGGTGCCTCGCCTCCTAAAAACCTTAATATTGGTCTTGGTTCTTTGTAGCAGAGAGGCTGAGCGAAGCTCATACAATTTGACTTGTTAGATGGATTTGGATGAAATTGTTTGAACAAAATGTTTGTCAAGGGCCCCACAAAACTGGACATTTTTGAAACAATTGGGTACAAAATGAAAAGGTTATTTAAAACACACAGGTTTTCAGCCTACTCCCATTCATATCTCCATAGAGAAAAGTGCAGTAGCACAAAAACAAACTTGGAACAACATTTGAAATTAATTCCCCCACAACCTTACAGAGTCTAATAACCTTCTCGACATCGGAAAAAGACTCAAGACTCATTGGTTTATGTAGTGACTCTTACGGATACACTGATTATTTTGAATGACAGTGCTTAGATGGCCCGGCCATAGGTGCTATATAAATACCAATACCAGTAGCAATAGAAATAGCAATCACATCAGGCTAGAGGTCGGAGTGAGAAAGAAGACACCATGTGAAGTTGGGGATTTGTGGTTTGGGTTGGGGAGTCAGTTACGGGTAGACAGTTTTCAGTTTATCAGGGAAAGCCTGTGCAAAATCTCACAAGATTACAGCAGCAACGCTGCAAGACACACTAGACAAAAATTAGCATCACAGGAATCGATGATTAATAGGGGGTAATGAGAGAGGGCTAGGGAGGGAAAAGCAATTGAGTGGAGTGAGGGGACTTGGAATAAATAAGGGGGATACATGTTGAGTGCTTACGGAAGACGTTTTAATTCTGAGCAATTTTTCCTGGGATTCAGCGAACTGCCACTCTAACGCTGGAATTTCTGTTATTAGAAATGATTACTGTGAAATGATCAAAGGAATACAGAGTTCAAAATAAAGTGCCCTCAGGAGGGCTGAATGGGAATGGGGAGGTCGGATGGGGAGGTCAGATATGCTGTGTTCGAGGGTTGACTTTCAGCCCGCCAGGTCCGACCTGGCAGGCAGAAAGGCACCAGCGAGCACAAGTCGAAGTTTGCCGGTCCGGGAACTACAGTACCGGCATGCTTACCGGTACCATAGTTCCTGGACCGGCAAACTTATAATAAGGCCCATCATCTAGTTTTAATCCAATCTCTCTTGTGCGCAGATTACAAATCATTTTAGCCTTCACTTGGCATAATTTCTGTTGTTTTTTGCCTCCTCTTTTCCCAATGTTCACATTCATCAGTACAATAAACCTAATGTCTATTTTATCATCCGACTGATATACCGTATGCCAATGTACTACTAATGGGAATCTGGGATCTTGACTCCTAACAGTATACATATTCTCCCAAATCCTAACCTCAGTCCCCTAATTGTACGCTGATGTATATTTTCTGGCATTTGCATATAATTGTGTACACAACATACTTAGATCTACAGTTGATCATTTGATCATTTTTTAAATTTTTATTTCCATTGCCTTCATTGCATTGAATTCTTGGGTATTCATATGTACAAATTGGCACATTGTACACGTCCCACATTTTTGAGAAGCCAATTCCTGTTGGTTGTAACCAAGTGGTACTTTGTAGTCTCAAATTATTTGGTAAAAAAGAAGGACTCCATTTATTTTTAAGGGACAACACCCTTGTGTATATAATCCTTGGAGTGGCATCCATACTTCCTTTTAAATCCTTGTCCAAATGTAACAGATGCCAGTGCCTTTTCATTATTTTTATGATTTCATGGTTGTCACTACAATAGTTAGTGATGAATTTCGTAGTTCCTTGAAGTTGATTCCTTCTCTTTTCCTTTTGTCTCAATGTTGTTTCCCTTATCCATATTGTAATCTATTCTTTGGCTTTCTTGATACAATTCCTGAAGTAACACCTTTCCAAAAATCTTGTTTCCAAAAGATTACATTCTCTATTAAAGCTGTCTGTATCTTCACAGTTGCACTGTGCTCTGATAAATACTCCCATCGGGATATTATCAATGACTGATTTCTGGTGGCAACTTGTGGCATACAGTGTGGAATTAACTTCAGTTTCCTTCCAGTATGTAAAGGCCTTGAGTCTAGTTCCGTCTGTTTATATCATTGAATCCAGAAAATCAATCTTTTCCATATCACATTGTTGGGTAAAGGTGAGGCAAAAGTCATTATTGTTGAGTCTTTTCACAAAAGCCTCCACACCCATCTGGCTGCCCTTCCATACCATCAGAGTGTCATTGATGTACATATGCCGCATTACAACATTTTAATTTAAGTCTTCGTCATGGTAGAGGTGTTTGTCTACAAAATTGTCCATAAAAAGATTCACCAGGGCACGTGCATATTTAGCAGCCATAGCAACTCCTTTAATTTGCTGAAAGTTTTGATCATTAAACAAAAATATACATCTAATGTAACTAACATATAGTCAGATTGCCAAGCAAAGTCTTTCAATGATGTTATAGTGTGGGTGGTGTCTCTCAAATAAAATGATAATTCTGATACTAGTGAACAAATTATATTGTCCAGATATTCAGAAATCCTTTCTGAACCCATAATTAGTCTTCCCTCTGGTATCTTCTCATAGGCCTTGTGTACTTTTGGTAGAATAAGTACGTTCTCTCCTGGTCCGTGATAATGGAAGACTAAATATATACTATGCTATGGAAACAAAAAAAGAAGATCACAAAGACACAGAAATCGGATATTTCAAACAGAATGCATCTTTATTTATGCATGGTAATACACTAACAAGCAATCAGCACTCTCTAGCTATGAGTGCTGTTAGCAAAACCCAACCCTCACAGCACCCCAGCCCCCAGCTCTACTCTATCCCCATATCCCCACAGCCAGCTCTCTAGTTCCCTAGCTCTCAGCCCCCAGCGGTGAGACTGTGAGACTGTCTTTTCCCCAACTCCCGTCTTTATCCATGAGCCAGCCTCACTCCTGAACAGAACAGAACAGCAATCTACTGTT
Source organism: Ambystoma mexicanum (assembly GCF_040938575.1). NCBI lineage: Eukaryota > Metazoa > Chordata > Amphibia > Caudata > Ambystomatidae > Ambystoma > Ambystoma mexicanum. The sequence continues at coordinate 655,980,617 of NC_090932.1, read as the reverse complement.
ATACAGAACAATGACACCTCTTAAAATGGTATGCGTAGAAAGCATTCTGTGGCAACCTACGTGCATTCTATAGCTACATGCGTGCATAATTTCAACATAGCATAATCGTGTACTGGAACACAATGACATGGCATGTTCTCATATATTCTATATCAGTAAGCATATCGTGTAACATTTCTGTGTCTTTGCACAAGACAGTCTAACTGCAGGAACAAAAACAAAAGCAGTCAATGCTATTTTGCACAGTCTGCCAAACGACACATTGTTATGAAAAACATTGCTCACACTGTGTTGGGCTGCAAACACATTTCCCTCTCTGCACTCAGCATGAGCCGGATTCATGATGGTCAAAACACAATAGCGCTTTGAAACACTTCAATGTGCACTGTACAAAATAACAAGATAAATATATCTCTTCATGGCTATTAGCAAATATCGATCTATAAGAGCTATAATACTAAACATAGCTCAAACTAAATGAATGCTTGAATGAATGCATTAGCCGATGCAAAATGTTCATTGAAAAATGCAGACTAACAATAAGACCCTTTTAGTGCCATTTTTAAATACATTCTTTTAGGGTAGTAATCACTTCATTTAGGTCACTGTACCTGCACACATTTTTTCACTTATAAAAATAGCTCAATGTCAACTTCATTCCACCCCCAACCCTTTCCAGGCTATCTTTCGGCCACCAAATATCCCAAAATCTGTTTTACAGACATTTTCCTCACTGCTCAGTCCGAGGTCAGCTGTGATGTTTGCGGACTCTGCAGAACCTGAAAAATGCAGACTAACAATAAGACCCTGGTAGTGCCATTTTGAAATACATTCTTTTAGGGTAGTAATCATTGAATGTTTTAGGTCACTGTAGTACCTGCACACCTCTTTTCAGTTATAAAAACAGCTCTATATCAACTTTATTCCACCCAACCCCCTTTTCCAGGCCCTCTTTCAGCCAACAAATAACCCCACATGTGTTGTTCATGTTTTTTCCTCTCTGCGCTATCCGCGGACACCAGAGGCTGTCCACAGATCCAACATAGTGACAAATGTCATCAATGGCATTTGTGATGTCATCTTTGATGTCCTGGGTGTTAGTCTTAGCAGTGCACGGAGGTGTGTGAGTTATGGTTGCGTAGCGTACCATAACTGGCGTATTTGAAGGGATTTTCAGTTTTACTTATGACCATAACGTCCCTTTAACAATGTTATTTTTGGTAATGCAACTTAACCATAAAGTCCCTTTAACAAAAGAATGTCAGTGAATTTCATGGGTTTTTACTAGTGCTCCTTTAATCAGCTACAAGTTCCTTATATTATACACCCCCCCAATATGTCATGTCTGGAGTCATTGGACAGCGCAGTAGTCTGCAGATGTCGGGTGGTATTTACAAGGATCAGAAACATAGGGGAGACCCAAAAAAGATGTGCCCATCAACCAACAAACAGATGTACATAAAATCACAACTAATGTTCACAATATGAAAATATCCCTTTTTGTACGAACACTTAAGTTAAAAAACTACAATTTATTTTTTATTTAGCACACATTACAATGGAATGCACCAATCACAAATCATAACTGTACACTTCATATAATCTTCTCACTACAACCCTGCATACAGATTGAGAAACACCAGGTGCTTATTGGACAACACATTCTCACTAAATAGTAAGTGTTTTGTATTCATTTCTCTATTAATACCTTTCATTACATGTGTTATAAGAAAGAAACCATTTTTTTCGCACAGAAATGGCAAGCACACTTGAATGGTTAGATGAGAACTTCCCAAAAGAAGAAATGGGCGACGATAACATCTCCAATGGCATACAATAGATATTTCAATGTAAATAAATAATGTATTTTGTACACACCTTACTAAAATAATAAGTTCTATTTTTCTTATAGTACATAGTTTTCATGAAGAAACCACACTCCAGTTTTATTATACCCAATCCCCAGAATCACAAACAGAAGCCCTATTCCAAACAGTAAATAATCACATCATGAACTTGTGCAACAAATTAGATGAACTTAGTAATGATTTCAAAGAACTTTTACAGTATGTGAAAAATCATGTGATTAAACATGTTCCCTATCACTGTCCTTCTTGCACCCGCCCCCTTGTCCCCAGCAATCATCCCCAGCAAATTCTAAACATTTTAATGAAAGACACTTTAATGAAACCTCACTCCCTTGCTCCACTCATGATTACTCTACAAATGTTCCTGATTCTCCAGTTTGTTTCCCATTCCTATACCCCAACTGTTGCTTTCTTTATTGTTGTGTAAGGTTTCTTTTTAAAAACTTCCATTATGAGTCAGCGGACAATACGACTGTCCCGGGTGTCTGTACTCAAAATGGAGGCACCCCAGGATATTCAAGATGTCTGGACATGTCAGTTTTCACAGTAAGCACTTGTAATTGTTCCGCAGACACCGCACTTGTTCTACGGGCATCCAGCACATGCATCCTGCAATTCCCGCCTGGACGGTGTCTGCGGATAGCCGTCAGGGCTGCGGACGTCCCCGGACATCATCATGTAACCATACCTCTGTGGCATGATGGCATTGTCTGTGAACAATTTCCATGGTCACAGACCATTTAAAAGTGTTTTTACAGCCAGTCTAGGATGTTTCAGGCAAAAACATTACCCTTGCACAGCTCCCAGAGCCATTCTCTGTTGATCTGGAAACTTTTTACAACTTTTTAAGACCTATTTTTTCGACTCTGCAGTCTGAAGACAGTATGACTGTCCATGGATGGTTCCTCTAAAGGGACCCATACATTATGTTTTCTCATTCTCAATCTGGCTATCCAGGAGAGAATACCTGTTTCACTGCTGGGCACATTTCTTTTTCTGAACTTCTTCTTGGAGACCATTTCATCTCTTATGGCCATTGCTTCTTCCCAGCCACCACCACCATCCTCATCATCTGGAGGGCTTGGAGAGGTGAACAGATGTGGTCATAAGACCCTCCAGGATTTTACCGCATGAAGTGGCACATTTTGCGGCACAAACCTTTATTTATGGCAGCATTTTTGCAGCACAATTCTTATTGACTGGAGGGTGCAAGATTGGTACATTGCGGGAAAGAGGCTCTGTGCAAGGCTACAAGAGAGCCAGGGCGTCAATATATGTATCTTTTATATCAAATAGGAAGAGTCCTAGATGTCTTTATTGTTGTGAAAGGTTTCTTTTTAAAAACTTCCATTATGAGTCAGCGGACAATACGACTGTCCCGGGTGTCTGTACTCAAAATGGAGGCACCCCAGGATATTCAAGATGTCTGGACATGTCAGTTTTCACAGTAAGCACTTGTAATTGTTCCGCAGACACCGCACTTGTTCTACGGGCATCCAGCACATGCATCCTGCAATTCCTGCCTGGACGGTGTCTGCGGATAGCCGTCAGGGCTGCGGACGTCCCCGGACATCATCATGTAACCATACCTCTGTGGCATGATGGCATTGTCTGTGAACAATTTCCATGGTCACAGACCATTTAAAAGTGTTTTTACAGCCAGTCTAGGATGTTTCAGGCAAAAACATTACCCTTGCACAGCTCCCAGAGCCATTCTCTGTTGATCTGGAAACTTTTTACAACTTTTTAAGACCTATTTTTTCGACTCTGCAGTCTGAAGACAGTATGACTGTCCATGGACGGTTCCTCTAAAGGGACCCATACATTATGTTTTCTCATTCTCAATCTGGCTATCCAGGAGAGAATACCTGTTTCACTGCTGGGCACATTTCTTTTTCTGAACTTCTTCTTGGAGACCATTTCATCTCTTATGGCCATTGCTTCTTCCCAGCCACCACCACCATCCTCATCATCTGGAGGGCTTGGAGAGGTGAACAGATGTGGTGATAAGACCCTCCAGGATTTTACCGCATGAAGTGGCACATTTTGCGGCACAAACCTTTATTTATGGCAGCATTTTTGCAGCACAATTCTTATTGACTGGAGGGTGCAAGATTGGTACATTGCGGGAAAGAGGCTCTGTGCAAGGCTACAAGAGAGCCAGGGCGTCAATATATGTATCTTTTATATCAAATAGGAAGAGTCCTAGATGTCTCTGGCTTGGCAGAACAGTGTTTGTTTTGGCTACATTTTTTGGTTTAATGTGCATGTCCATTTAATATTAACGTTATTAATCATTATTAGTTGTAATGCTGAAAATATTCCCCTTCTATGTTCCCCAATTCTGCAAACACCCACACACCTTTCTCACCCAACACACCTCACACGTCTCAGCAATTCCCCATCACAACTTGTATTTTTGAACCTCATGCTCAGTCATACACATACTTGCATGCTCTTTCACACTGTCAAGTCACAATTTGCGCTCTCTAGTCCCTGCCAAACTCCAAATCATACTCCTGACTCACAACGTACGCTCCCCAATTCCTCCCGCAGTATACAGTCCTTCATTCTTGCATGCTACTTCTGCATCTTTCATCCTTTCTCCCATTCTATCACACTCTTCGCTCATTCTTTCTCCCAATCTGCAGCCCTCTACCCCTGAGCCCATGTTCCTTCCACTTTCTGTACCTCCGCTCTCTCTGATTTCTGGCCCACCGCCCCACTACATCCGCTCTGCTCTCTTGCCCACTGCTTCCCCCTCTGACCCACCGCTCTCCCTCTGATCTCCCTTTGCTTTCTTGCCTACCACGCCGCAGCTCACCCATCACTTCCCTCTCACTCCCTTCTCTCAAATATTGTGACCATCTTTCAATTTTTGAAGAAAACTGTAGATTTTGTCCTAAAAAAATGGGGCATCTAAAAATAGAGCAGAAGATGTGCTGTTTTAGATAAGCCATTTTTGGAAATGAGCAGGCCACCTTAATCTCAAAGGTGACCTGCACATTTCCACGGGGCAGAGCTGTAGCGCAAATGATGTGCTAGCCAGCCACCTTGAATACGTTTGTGTTGGGAACACTCTCCCAACAATGGTCTACAGGCTCCCCATGCATTTCACTGTGACTGGCCCTTAAGGGTCCTGCCACTGTAAAATGCAACACAAAAAAAACACATTTCTATCCCATTTGGGGAACAGAAATGCTAGTGAGACAGCAGCTGTCACACTTATTTTTTAAAGTATTGCATGAGTTAGTAGGGTCAGTAAAGACCCTGGGCCTCATTACATGGTAGGCGGTAAGGGTTTACCGCCTTACTACGAAGTCCCTTTGCGGGACCCGACCTTGACGGCTGGTTTTACCAGCCGTTAAGGAAAGGGACCGCTAAGGGACCTTGGTGCTAATTACGGTACCGCAATTTGCGGTACCGTAATTAGCGCCTTCCCCATTCCCATTGAGCCCTATAAGGGCAAAAATGGGAATGGGGAAGTGCCTTCATGAATGGGGAATTACCGCCCCCGCTCACCTTGGAGTAGGGGGGTAATTCCGCCATCCACCAAGGCAGACACAGTAAAATACCGGCGGCAACCCGGTTACTGCCTACCGTGTAATGAGGCCCCCTGTAAAGCAGTGGGACCCCTGTTGCACATATTTAAAGTGGGTGAAAAAAAGTGGCCTGCAATTTCTGCACATTTAAAAGCGCATCTTGCTTGTCAATTTGGGATGCGCTTTTAAATGCGCGGAAACGCCCTTGATTTGCGCAAAGGGGTGAAAAAGGACATCTGAATGGGTGCATATAATAAGCATCCATTCAGATGTCCTTTGTGGATCGGACTGCTTTTTTTTTGCTCAAGTGATGAAATGTGCTTGCACATTTCAGTTCTTGAGTCACAAAAATAAGAGTTTAGCCCCTTGGCCCCTTGATTTTTTTTTTTACATTTTTCTTTTCAAAAACGGACATTTTTCTGGGTGTTTTTGCAAAAAAAGTAGTTTTTGCACTTTTTTGCAAAAACTGCCATTTTTCTCGCCATTTTGTGGGATCGCAAAATCGCTATGAGCTGGATGGTCTTGGTGATATAGAAGGATAAAGAGGAAGAAGAGGATGAAGTGAAGGAAGTCCCTCTCACCTGAGTCATGGGAGTGGCAATTTTTCACGACCATTGGAAATGTCCCAAAGGCTCGTGCAAGCAAGGTTCAATGCACTGAGTGTACTCAGTCATGCGAAACCTGACTTGTATTCCTATCATACTACTTCCATGAGGCGCCACACCAAATTGACCCACGTGACTGCTCTGGGAAAGGTGATATCTTTCTCAGGGAAGAGTAGGTTGACTTCCTCCACCCGATCATTTTCATCTGCTCCTGTCACCATAAAGGATACTCCTGTTGGGCAGAGGATCCCAGCGACGGCTTCACAGGCCATACAGAACACTGTTGACCCTTACCTTTCAAGGATCACAGTGCTATGCACGTACTGTGAAGCACCGATCTGTAGGGGGAGCAGTTTCAGAGTGCTTTCAAGGCTGCGGTCAAGGAGCATGGGAAACCTGCATCTACTTGATTCAGGCCTGCCCAACATTTTCCTCTCTCCACCTGCCCCTTTGTACCTGTGGTTGGTGCACCTTCCCTCCCTAACATCCCCTACCTTGCCTCTCCTGAAAAGAAATTCCAACAAAAATACAAAATCAGAAAAAAAACACAAATAAAGTTCCTTTTGTAGCCAACTTTCACAGTAAAAAAATAGAAGTGAAAAAACAAGTAACAGGCCCCTGTGCACCCTTCATAGTCCACTGACAGCGTGGTAGTCCACAGACATCTAAACATTCTAGGCGGGGGACAGCTGAAATCATCTTAATTGTTTTGCGTTCACATATGGTGGCTCTTAAAAGAACCTTTTTTGTGTTTTTGGCTTTTATATTTTATTTTATTTTTGGTTTTACAAATTGAACTAAGAAAACATTTTTCATAATTATTTCTTTTCACTTTCACAAAAATTGCTTCAAAGCATTTTGAATGTTTTCCACAAACATCTGATTAAACACATCAGGTAGATGGACTCCATCTCGCCGGAAAATGTTGGCCCTATCAAATTTAATGTTCTCATTGTGAAACAATGTCATGCCAGCATCTCGAACAAAAGCACACACAGCTTTATTGATGTTTCACCTTGCATTTTCCATTTGCAGATCACATGAACTGGAACGCATCCACATCTGTCTCTGGGCAATGCGTGAAAAAATAATATTTGAATTATGGAACATTTCCTTCAACTTTCCCAATCTCTCTTTCATTAGTCACGTTCCCCAAACTTTTCCCTCCACAATGAACAATAATAATCTGTGGATGTATCAATTCAACCATATTTGCACAAAATGGTAGCAAGACTACCCACTTCATTCCTCGCACTCGATACCAGAACACTTCCAATTCAAGGAATCTAAGATTCCTGGCTATTCCACAATGCTCAGCATACACCTTCAACCAATGAACCCAAGAGTGCCCCAAAATCCAAACATTGCCTGCTGTAAGACATTGCCATGGCCATGTTCAATCCTCTCACAACTTCTACTAACAAAACTCCTGCTACCCTCTCTTCCTGTACACTACACTCAGGAAACCTGATTGGTTGATTCTCTGATGTTTGCGGACACCCATGACTGCCTACGCAGTTCCCTTTCCATGCCAGGCAACCTTAAAAGACCCGGATGTGGCATGTGCCGACCACAAACTACTGCAATGTCCTTTAACGTTGCGGGCACTGAACGGAGTGGGGGGGTGAATTAAACACAATTTAAGTAATTTAATCTTTAGTGGTGGCTTTGAAACACCTTTTTTAACATTGTTTTGCTTTTATTTACAGTAGTACTGTACACTCTACATCTTCCTTTACAATTTTATTTATTTCAATGCCTTTCTAACACTGTAAAGGAAAATTGCATTTCCAACATATGTAAGTGAACGCCATCTTGACAAAAAAATCACACCGTCAGAACTTATATTCTTATTCTCAAAATGTGACACTCCTGCAGCATATAAAAAAGCAGATACATCTTTTTTAACAAGCTGCTTTGATTCCTCAATTTGTGAACTGAAAAAGTGTGTTGGACAGCTCCAAAAAAATAATCTTAGCAGCAGGAAATAGTTGCATTAGCCTTTTAAAGAACTCCTTCACGGCAACCTGCAAAGACAATTGGAGTCACAAACCCTAAACATGTCCCGTCACAATTCACAATCACAATGTCTGGACATTTAAAGTGTGCCATACTCTCACAGAATGAAAACAAGCTTGCCCAGTTTAAGCAACAAACTACATGCCACAAAACGTTCACTTCTGCCAATCCAATATTTCCCAGGATGCCAAAATTTTCAGCATACACCTTCAATGACAGAATTGAAGAGACACCCCAAATCCACACAGTCTGCCTTCTATCTTCCTATACACCAAACCCAGCAAACCTGATTGGCTAATCCCCACAGTCCCATTTCCAATCAAGGCATCCTCAAAAGACCCTGATGTGGCACGTGATATCCGCGGACTTCCACGGATTCCACAGATCTCGTAGCACAGGGGGAGCCTGTCTACCCTTTCCACTTTCATGTTCTCAACACTCCCTCATTGGCTGCTTTCAAGTCACAAATCCATCCACCAATTCCATCCAAAACCTAACCCAGTCATCTCACTTCAACACTTCAGATGTACACTTGAACTCTCAGAGTACATACCTCCTGTCAATGAAAGGCATCTGCATCAGAAACTACTGTACAACTGTCCAAGATTTCTATTTCCATATTCAACAAGATCTGCATCTAACAAAACATATTACAGATATGCTTAAATTGAAAAAAGTTGTTCTTCAACTCTTTCACAAATATATATATATATATATATATATATATATATATATATATATATATATATATATATATATATATATATATATATGGCAAAAACGAGGAAAGGGGCGCACTCCAATTCCCTGCACAACCTTCCAAGCCACTGGTGTTCTCCTCCGACCGGTTTTTGTGCCAATACACGTCATCAGGGAGGCTGTCTTAACTTGCAGCTCACAGCAAGTACAGGTGATGATAATCTGCTGCAAGGGCTTCTGGTAGATGTAGTCATCAGGTTAGCAGGGAAAAAGCTCACGCCCAATCTCACAATGGAGAAAGGGGGGGAGTAGCCTACAGTGAGGCACTCCAAAGCTGGGCATGTATCACCCTGGTGCAGCACCCTGTCAGGTCTTGAAGATTCCACCCTTCAAGATCCGGGAAAAATGGCAAAAACGAGGAAAGGGGCGCACTCCAATTCCCTGCACAACCTTCCAAGCCACTGGTGTTCCCCTCGACTGGTTTCTGTGCCAATACACATCATCAGGGAGGCTGTCTTAACTTGCAGCTCACAGCAAGTGCCGTGATGATAATCTGCTGCAAGGGCTTCTGGTAGATGTAGTCATCAGGTTAGCAGGCACAACCTTCCAAGCCACTGGTGTTCTCCTCCGACTGGACAGACCAGACGTCCTTTGCAGGTCCCGGAAGGGGACCAATGAGCTAATAAAGGGCCCGTTTTTAATGGGCCCATTATTAGCTCCATCCTCATTCCCATTGAGACCTATGGGGGCTCAAATGGGAATGGGGATTGGTTTTGTGAGTTAAGGTTGGAATGACCCGGTAATTCCTCATTCACAGAATCCGGTACTGGAAGCCGGTGGCTACCTCCATACTCGTAATGAGACCCCTAGTGTCTGCCAGTTTACTATGTTGGCAGCACATGCATACATCCCAAAATCACCCATTCCAATCTATAGGTGCTTATTAAGTCTTTATGTTTTCCTTTGCATTCTGTCATTTCCAATTAACTTCACTCATTATAAAACTCAAACTACAACTCCCAGAATGCAAAGAAATAAAAATGACTTATCTTCAAGATTCAAAGCTGTGACATGTATGTCAAATAAATACAATGCTGTGCTTTTGAAAATATATTTTTAGGAAGCATTTTGAAGAAAAGTTCAAAAATACATATCTGCTTTTACAAGAGCACTGTGTCACTTTTTCATAAAAGAAACTAAAAACAGATAAAATAGATCTGTATACCATTTGTAATTGGCACTTAGTGTGTGGCAATTTGATATATTGAGAGTACATGTATACTTCCTAACATAACCCATTCTTATCTTCAGCTGCCTATGCAGTCATACTTTTTTCTCTACATTTTGTGACTTGAACTCCAACTTTCACAATGGAAAAAGTGGAACTACAAGTCCCGGAATGCAAACAAAAAATCTAGGACTACATAAACACCTACAGATTAGAATGCATCATGTTTGCAAGTATGCATAGTCCTCTCTTCTCTTTTACAAAACGTTACAGAGCTTCTACAAATACATATACACATTTCTTAACTTCCATGAAAATGCTCTCAAAAGTAACAATTTTTAACCATCCACCAATTTTACTAACTGTTTTTCCCACCACTCCTCCTTCCTTCATAAATATGAACCTTGCTTACTAAAAGTACTTCACTATTACCACATATCCTCACTAACTTTCTTTTACAATTACAAGAAAGAAGCATATTACCGAAGAAAACACCAGAAAAATGAATACCCTTTGCATCCAAGAATGTAACAGGCCGATTCATGGAAATACAGTCAAAAGTATCGCACGCGGCTGGCGCAGAGTGTTCCCGTGCGAATGTCTGTGCCAGCCGCGTGCGATAAAATCCATTTCAGCGCACATCGTATTCATGGATTAATCCTCCAAAACAAGCCGTGGCGCAGAGTATCGCAGCGACCCTGCAGCACCTCCAGTTACGCCCCCAAGAACGCCCTCGCGCAAGGAAAAGCCATCAAGATCGCAAAACCATCGCAAAGGGCTGCGCCAACCCTGTACCAGTGCGAGAAGCAACACACGCGACCTGGGGGAGCGTGTGCGTGTAATTCAGGGGTGCGCGAGAAGTTCCACACGCGATTGGCCTGGGCGCGTGTATTTCAGGGGCTCGCGGGTGCTACCACACGCGATCGGGCCTGGGGGGAGCGTGTGCGTGTAATTCAGGGGTGCGTGAGAAGTTCCACACGCGATTGGCCTGGGCGCGTGTATTTCAGGGGCTCGCGGGTGCTTCCACACGCGATCGGGCCTGGGGGGAGCGTGTGCGTGTATTCCAGGGGTGCGCGAGGAGTTTTACACGCGTTAGGGCTGGGTGCGTCTATTGCAGGGGTACGCAAGAAGTTTTACACGCGTTAGGGCTGGGTGCGTGTATTACAGGGGAGCGCGAGTAATTCTACACGCGAATGGGCTGGGTGCGTGTATTACAGGGGAGCGCGAGAAGTTCTACATGCGATTAGCCTGGGCGCGTGTATTTCAGGGGTGGGCAAGAAGTTTCACACGCGTTAGGCCTGGGCGCGTGCATTTCGGGGGCTCGCGGGTGCTTCCACACGCGATTGGCCCTGGGGGGAGCATGTGCGTGTAATTCAGGGGTGCGCGAGAAGTTCCACACGCGATTGGCCTGGGCGCGTGTATTTCAGGGGCTCGCGGGTGGTTTCACACGCGATCGGCCCTGGGGGAGCGTGTGCGTGTATTTCAGGGGTGCGTGAGAAGTTCCACACGCGATTGGCCTGGGCGCGTGTATTTCTGGGGCTCGCGGGTGCTTCCACACGCGATCGGCCCTGGGGGAGCGTGTGCGTGTATTTCAGGGGTGCGTGAGAAGTTCCACACGCGATTGGCCTGGGCGCGTGTATTTCAGGGGCTCGCGGGTGGTTTCACACGCGATCGGCCCTGGGGGAGCGTGTGCGTGTATTTCAGGGGTGCGTGAGAAGATCCACACGCGATTGGCCTGGGCGCGTGTATTTCAGGGGCGCGCGGGTGGTTCCACACGCGATTGGCCTGGGTGCGTGCATTTCAGGGGTGTGCGGAAAGTTCCACACGCGATTGGCCTGGGCGCGTGTATTTCAGAGGTGCGTGGGAAGTTCCACACGCGATTGGCCTGGGCGCGTGTATTTCAGGGGTGCGCGGGAAGTTCCACACACGATTGGGCTGCGTGCGGGTATTAGGGGTGCGCGCAAAGTTTTACACACGATTGGGCTGCGTGTGGGTATTAGGGGTGCGCGCGAAGTTTCACACGCGATTCCAGCAGGGTACATGTATTTCAGGGGTACCGGGGAGTCCTACATGTGATTTGCCAGTGTGGGTCCTCCCAGGTGTTTCCTGTACACCCTCCACGGCCCCTGCAGGCACACCCACCCCTCAGCAGTGCAGGGGCACCCACCACCAGGCCCCCACCCATGTCTCCCACCACCCCCACCCCCCAGCAGTGCAGGGGCAGCCTCCACCAGGCCCCCACCCATGTATCCCAGCACCCCCACCCCCCAGTCACCAGGGGCAGCCTCCACCAGGCCCCCACCCATGTCTACCACCACCCTCACCCCCCAGCACTGTGGGGCACCTGCCAGCAGGCCCCCACCCATGTCCAACTCATGTCTCCCACCACCCCCACCCCCCAGCAGTGCAGGGGCACCCACCACCAGGCCCCCACCCATGTCTCCCACCACCCCCACCCCCCAGCACTGTGGGGCACCTGCCAGCAGGCCCCCACCCATGTCCAACTCATGTCTCCCACCACCCCCACCCCCCAGCACTGTGGGGCACCTGCCAGCAGGCCCCCACCCATGTCCAACTCATGTCTCCCACCACCCCCACCCCCCAGCACTGTGGGGCACCTGCCAGCAGGCCCCCACCCATGTCCAACTCATGTTCCCCACCACCCCCACCCCCCAGCACTGTGGGGCACCTGCCAGCAGGCCCCCACTCATGTCCCCTTGCACCCCCACCCCCCAGCACTGTGGGGCACCTGCCAGCAGGCCCCCAACAATGTCCCCCTGCCCCCAGGTCCTGACGATACACAATCATGGCAGTAATGGGCAGCATACCCAGCACAAACACCCAGCCAAGGATTGCATCCACCCACATAGCAAATGCAATTACATGATACAACCCCAATGGCAAGTATGTAAATGAACACATGTCCGTCACACACACATACACAATGGGTGCAAGTGAATGTCAAAACCCATATCATGACATGCATGAAACCAATGAGAAAATACCACAAAAGAAAGTTATAAAAACATGTATTCTCGAAGAAAATGAAGTAAACAAATCAAACATACAACAATGGGGATAACAAAATAAATTGTCCATGTCCGATAAGTAATGTAAAAATCAAAAAAACAAAGGAATCCAAAAACTAATGTTGTCCAAAGCAAAATCATGGTGAAAAAAATAAGGGAAAACCATTGCCTCATGGTGAACACAAATATAAATCAAAAAAATGTATTTTAAAAAATCCAACTATACACGAGGATATTCCAGGGTCCATGAGCCCAACACTATAAATGAAACCTACTACTACCTAATAAAAAAACTATATACAGAAAAGTGGCCATTGTCCGAGCGGTCCAAAAAAATCTCAAAAAATAAAGGAAACCTAACACTAACTAACTAAAGAACTATATACAATGGCAGCGGGCAAGTCCTGTGGCTCACTCAGTGATGTTGCCGGCCAGGGCATCATCGAACTCCATGTCGATGTCCTGGAGGCGGGACTCTGTCCTGGCCCCGAGGTCTTGCAGGGATAACCCCATGTTCACCTCAAACTCCCTGCGAGCTTCCTCGAGGCACTCAGCCCGCCTCAACGCCCGACACATGGAGAACTCCGCCCTGACCATGGTGAGCCGCTCCTCTTCCGCCCGCTGCCGCTCCGCACCTATCCGCTGGACCAACTGCTCCCACACGGAAGACACTACCATCCCAGGGTTCTCCTGCCCTCCGGCCGATACCTGCCCCTCTGATCTTGATGGCCCCGAGCCATGATGCCTCCCACGTCGAGCCTGCTGCTGCCTCCGACGCCACTGCCTCTGCCAGCACGACGGCATCCAGGCTGATGGAAACCACCGACGTCGTCGTGCACGTGCCCTGCCCGATGATGCCGTCACATCCTCCATCTGCTGGGGTCCATTTGCTGTGGTGTCCACCCCTGCTGGACCTCTGACTCCCGACTGTGGCAGGGATGGGATCCCCACCAAGCTGGCTGCATTGGTCAGGGCAGGTCCACAGGGGGCCCTGGTGGCATCTGGGCCGGAAGACGGCAAGGAGAACGACTGGCGTATAGTCTCCACAGAGGAGGAGGGGGCCGCCAGATTGGCCGACACATGCAGGAAACCCCCGAACATGGACGATCCCAATTGGGCCAGGTCGGCACGGTGCTCTTCGTGATGACGTGCGTGCTCCTCCTGGGAAGCACGCACGGCATCACGAATCACAGCCGTGCGCATCGCGACCCCAATCAGGACCTTCTCCACACGGCCAGGGGTCCCCTCGTCCGCAGGTGGAGGGGAGTCAGATGACATGGACATCCCCTCTACCTGCGGACGGGCCTGGGACGGGGCATCCCTGCTGGTGCAAGGTGGTGCACCCACAGGTTCAGGGACAGCGACATGCACAGGCCCCTCCACGGTGACCTGTGCTGCCTCCTGCCCCTCCCCCTGGACTGCACCACTTGCACCAGCAGGGATGCCCCCACCAGGCCCCATGTGCGCCTCAGTGGCGGCCTCCTCCTCCTCTGTGGAAACCACCAACCTGGATGGCTCCTCACCGTCTACCGCCGTGGCAGGCCCCTGTGGGGGCTCACCCACCCCTTCCGCTGCAGCCGTGGGGGCATCCCCGCCGCCTTGCTCCACAGCGCCGTCTCCGCCCTCTCCTTCACAAGCCGCTGCGTAGAGGGAGACATAGAACACAAGCATCAGGGCACTGTACAATGGTCCCCTAGACAGGAAGCAATAGCAGATGAGTGCCACTGTCAAAGTACACTTCCATCATGTCACACCACAACACATGTGTCAGTCCAGGCAAAACACACACAGTGACAGTCATGGTGCGTGCCATGGACATTTCAATACATGTCCAATGGACTCTCGAATCATACAATGTAATGGGACTCACATGCATCATGGGTCATGCCTATCACATGCACACACTTCACCTCAGTCACATCCATCTGGCCCCGTACACCCCAATCACAGTGCATACAAGGATGACTAGGCTGCATCAGTGAATCTGTACATTGTCACAGACATGTGTCATGCATCCATGGCACTCACAAGTCACAGACACGCAGGTCAGGCACACAGACATGGATACCACATATGTATCTGGCATCAGCACCCATCCCTCGCCCCCACCCATGTCCAGCAACAGAGACTGCCATGCTCTCATGTGTGCAATCTGCACAGGGCTCCCCATGTCGCATTCAAACACATGCAACAACCGTGCGGTTCACACATTACAGGTCGCACATGCATTCCCATGATGTCCCTGCACACATACATGCGTACATGGCCTATGTCACACATGCAGGCAAGTATACGACAACCAGCACACTGCAACACGCCCTGTCTCACACAGCAATGCTTGGCCACTTACCGCTCAACTCCAGACGGGTCTCCCTCTCAAGGACCTGGGCGTGGAGCGCTGGGTGTACGCGTTCCAGGACCCTCAACTGGATGGAACTCATGCGGCCCCGGCTCCCCTCCACGAGGCGTCGGGCCTTCATGAGGGTCCTGGACCTCAAGTCCTCCCAGCGCTTCTTGACCTTCTGGATGGTGCGGGTTGCCACCCCCTCCGCGTTGATGGCAACCACACAGTCGGCCCAGATCCTCTCCCGTCCTTCCCTGTTGGCGCGGGACGATCCGAAGAGGGCATCATACTGCCCCAGGACTTGCTCCACCAGGACACCAACTTCGGTGGCAGTGAAGCTGGTGCCCCTCTGCCCCTCTGGCCGGGGGTTGCCACTGGTGTCAGATGTAGATGTGCCCGACATGGCAACCCCAGGGGCAGGAGTGGGTGGGCAACTGGGTCCTGGGGCTGGGCTGTGGAGCGATGTTATTCGAGTCGGGAGTCTTCTGTACCAGCAGGGGTGGATACAGCAACTGGACCCCTGCAGATGGCTGATGTGCAGGCACCAAATGGCAGGGCACGGTGGCAGCAGGCAGGCAGGCAGGCAGGCAGGCAGGCAGGCAGGCAGGCAGGCAGCAGCAGATGGCACGTGGGAGGCTGCTCGGGGTACTGGGGGGCAGTGATTCGGCCTTCTGGGCAGGAGCGTGGTCTTCCGTGTGCTTTCGCGTGGCCAGCTTGATACGGAGTGATTTGGCATGTGAAAATCCTGCACGTCAGCGTGAAATTCGAGGAAAGGGCCTTGGCGCGAAAGCGCGTCAGCACGCGTACGCGATTTCATTGGACCAAAGGCCCTTACAGCGTAAGCGCGTCTGTGCAGTTTCGCGCACGGGCATTGCCCTGGCAGGGCTTCTCTGTATGTGCTTTTCGTGCGGTGCGTGTGTTTTCCATCAGTTGGGGTTCACTCGCTATTACTTCGCAGCGGGTGTTGGCTACGCGTTCTTCTACATGCAAGGCAGACGGTGAGTGGTACCCCGCTCCCCCAGGCCCCATCGCGTTTGAAACCACCCGCAGGCCCCTGTAATACACGCACCCCGCTCCCCCAGGCCCCATCGCATGTGAAACCACCCGCAGGCCCCTGAAATACACGCACCCCGCTCCCCCAGGCCCCATCGCGTGTGAAACCACCCGCAGACCCCTGAAATACATGCACCCCGCTCCCCCAGGCCCCATCGCGTGTGAAACCACCCGCAGGCCCCTGAAATACACGCACCCCGCTCCCACAGGCCCCATCGCGTGTGAAACCACCCGCAGCCCCATGAAATACACGCACCCCGCTCCCCCAGCCCCCATCGCATGTGAAACCACCTGCAGGCCCCTGAAATACACGCACCCCGCTCCCCCAGCCCCCATCGCGTGTGAAACCACCTGCAGGCCCCTGAAATACACGCACCCCGCTCCCCCAGGCCCCATCGCGTGTGAAACCACCCGCAGGCCCATGAAATACACGCACCCCGCTCCCCCAGGCCCCATCGCGTGTGAAACCACCCGCAGGCCCCTGAAATACACGCACCCCGCTCCCCCAGGCCCCATCGCGTGTGAAACTTCTCGCGCACCCCTGATATACACGCACCCAGCCAAAACGCGTGTGAATCTTCTCGCGCACCCCTGATATACACGCACCCAGCCAAAACGCGTGTGAAACTTCTCGCGCACACCTGATATACACGCACCCAGCCAAAACGCATGTGAAACTTCTCGCGCACCCCTGGAATACACGCGCCCAGGACAATCGCGTGTGAAAACACCCGCGAGCCCCTGAAATACACGCGCCCAGGCCAATCGCGTGTGGAACTTCACGCGCACCCCTGAAATACACGCACACGCTCCCCCAGGCCCGATCGCGTGTGAAACCACCCGCGAGCCCATGGAATGCACGCGCCCAGGCCAATCGCGTGTGAGATACTTCTCGCGCACCCCTGAAATACACGTGCCCAGGCCAATCGCGTGTGGAACTTCACGCGCACCCCTAAAATACACGCACACGCTCCCCCAGGCCCGATCGCGTGTGGGCCTTCTCGCGCGTGTAGGACTTTGGCGCACATTTCTTTCCTGCGCAGGGACGCTACCGCCTGCTTTCGTGTGGCGGACATGCATGGGCCTTTGCGCGTCTTTGGCCGTGCGCTGTTTTTCCCTATTCGATTCCATGAATACGTGTTGTAGGCGAGCGTGTGGGCGTTCTGCGCACTTGCCTCCTGTACTTCCCCCGTGACGCCCACATTTTCACGAGTTGTTCCCCATTCTGCGTGTGACGCCCCGTGTTACGCCTACTTTTGTTCTGTGCGCCGCGCTATGTGCGAATTCACTGTGGCCTTATCGCACGGCGTTTGATGACCTGTGCGCCAGCGTGCGCCAGCGTGTGCCGCGCACTTTCTCAGCGCACATCCCACATTTCGCGCGTGCCCGTGCTTCCATGAATGGATGTGTGCTGTTTTCTGTGCGATTTTCTGCGATTTTTTCTGTGCCACTGCGAATCGCACGTTTTCGCACGCGTGCGCCGGTTTTTCCGCGCACATTATTTCCATGAATCGGCCTGTAAGTTCATTCATGTACCATGCATATGTATGTAATTACAGTAGACCAGTTCCACTATGTTACCCCAGACTATTATTTTCAAACCAGCATTTCCTTCACTATATCCCATTATATTCCACCATTCACACTCTTACTATTCCCATCTGCTCTCCACCATTGCAACACCCACTCTGATGCTCAAAACAGCACAATCACCTTACAGATTCCATCCCACCACCACTCCCTTACTCACTAACACAACACCATCACACCTCTACAGACTCTTACTCTCACAGCCTTCCCAAGCACACCTAATATACCACCTCACAATCAAACAGCACTCTATTCATCTCTACAATCACACCCACAACCCATGCACTACACATGCATATACATTGCACAACTTTCCAATGCAAACTTTCTGTTTCCCAACAGACAAAACAAAATGCATACTGAAAAGCAACTCTGTAGAAAAGAAAGAAAAAATAGAGCAGATAAGACTAAAACTACACCATATAGTCATTCACCTATAAAACAATTTATAGAAAGCATTAAAACAAAAGAGCTAGTAACCTCACTCAACTAATCTAAACCAGCCATGACTAAAAAAGGTAAGGCCCCTCTAGCAAAAACTAAAAGTAAATAATTATGTACAAAGAAAAGCAGACTACTAACAAACCTAACCCTCCATCTACTAGTGTTAATGGAGTCATGGTAAAGCAATCCAAAAAAATGGCGTTACAGAAAATGTTCTACCATAGAGTTCTTCACAATCTTATAAAAATATTTGACAAGTCACAATGTACCCTTTACAATTACTGCAGGAGACTAATTCTGCAAGATCTAATTGACAGTGCCTTTCTACTAAGGAGAACATTGTTTATATTGATTTTAAACTGATTGAAACCACTAACTAAATTAATGAATTAATTGCAAAAAGTACTACTAAACATGCACAGTGTCAATATAGAGACCTTTTTAATCTTCTGTGATAGTGAATGGATTCACACAAGCAGCACAGAACCATACTTCAATGAAGAATCTTATAAACCACAACAAAAAATAACAATTGCCATAGACAATAATGGTTGAGGGTATGACATGGTGGAACACACCATTATGGCAAAAGAAACTCTTATAGAAAAAAAGTCCCCGACAAACATTGAACCAAATGTTCCTTTCACCCAAACAAGGGGTCCAGTGTACAAATGGACATGCAGCTCAATGTATAATGTACGCCAACAATCCTTTAAATCTTTATGACAATTCCTCAATCACTATGTGAAACCGAAAGATAAAAGTAAAATGAAAACCTAACAAAACATAGACTCCTGTGCAGTGCGCAGCCACACTGGTCTGCAAGGATATTCATTAGCCTGCATTTTAGGATCTGCTCAGAAAAGCACTTTCCACAACAAAATGTTCGGGACACGCCATTCTACTATACAGAATCTTCTGCATCGACTGTACTATGCAAAAAGTCATGCTCTAAAACTGCACAATTTAAATAACATTCTCTTACATGGCAGAGACAAAGAACTACTTCAAGAAATAGAGCACATCTGACATAAATACTTCAGAACTGAAGGTGACTGAACATTCTGTACCTTTAGAAAACATTACTGAAAACCTCATGAACACCAACGTCCTAATAAAGAGAGTCACCCTTCTTCTCTACATCAGCTTCCACGGATTGAGCCTTGTTGACTGGGCTTCTGCAGCCCTCAACCTGCCTGCAGTTCATCTTCCAGAGTTCTTGCTTTGCTTGGTAAGCCCTGCAAATTGTGGCGCGCATCGCACCTGTTGCGTGGATTTCGTCATCTTTTTACCAAAAATCTGCATTTGCTGCTAATAGTCAGATGATTGCATGAAGAGCCATTCCTTCCCTGATTTCCACCCATTACCTGGGTTTTTTCATTATTTTTCAACTGTATTAACTGGTGCTTCATGGTGCATTGGCCCTTCCAAGATGGCCACACCTCATTTCCTATAGTAGCTGCCTTGCCTGCACTCCCTCTCCCATTGTTTGCCTTTGCCTAGATAGGCCAATCACAGCAACCAGGACGTGGCGCCAACACAAACAACTAAGGCCCATGACAAAAGCTCCTGTCTGCTCCTTGTCCACTGCCAGAACGCTGCTTGGATTTTCTTGAACCCCTGCACATGAGCTTTTGTGATGCTGCTACCTCACACTTCAAAGAAATCTGGACTACCCTGACCTTCAAACCTCCTTAACAATGGGTCAGTTCCCTCCTTCTTTTCACACTCCTACCCTCTGTTGACTTTGACTTCACTTCCTTCTCTGCTTATCTCCTATGTTTACACACTTGATTGCACTCCGTTTTACTCCTACTGCTAGCATTTGAATCTAGCTGTAATTTCGAATCTAGCTGTGTTTTTGCTTTTGGCTTAAGATCAAATCCAGCTGTGTTTTTGCTTTTAGCTTAAAATCAATTCTAGCTGTTTTTGCTTTTGGCTTAAGATCAATTCTAGCTGTGTTTTCGTTTTTAGCTTAAAATGAAATCTAACCGTGTTTTTGCTAACTTGATGTGCCCTTAGAATGTACTGCATGCTTTTTCTGTAACCTGCTGGCCAAGTGACTGCACTGTTCTACTTGTTCTACTCTGACCCACTGTCCTTCGCACTCTGCTTGTCTCCCCCCTTTCTCTACCTCACCAATGGCACTTTCTCTTTCTCCTATCTTCTCTAACTCTTTCTCCATTGACTATCCTTCCCTTCCCACTAAGTCTGGTGGGAAGAAGTTCAAAAAGGATATCTTGGCCTCCAACCCTGGTTCCCCTACAGCTGACACCTAGTCCAGTGTTTCCTCCAGACAGACCCTCACCGACATCCTCTTTGTTGTTCCTTTGCCAGATCTATGGACTTTTCATATGATCCCTGTGCTCTGTAATTTCTCCTCCTCTCCCATTAATGGTGGCACCCGGTGGGAAGCCCTCATGGCCCCCTTTGACTCCTCTGAGGTCATCATTAATGTCAACCTAAATAGCACTGTCAAGGTCCAAGGCCCTCAGGCCAACCTCTTCTTCTTTGATAGGCACTTCCCTTGCCTCATCAATTTCCTTTCATCCCCTGCTGTTCCTCTCTCGCCCCTACTGCTTCCCTGTCTCCCACCTCCGCTCCACCTTGGCTACCTTGCCCTCTCTTCCCTCCTCTTTTGCCCCCCCTGGGCTTCTTCTTCACCTCTGCATGGCATCCCTCTGATTTGTACCCCTTCCCGGAAGTCCTTTAAGGCTGCCAACCTTCTTTGTGTTGCAACTCACAACTCTCGCTCTGCTGTCAAACACTCCTCTGACATCTGCCTCCTCCTCAAAGAATTTGACCTCGATGCCCTCAGTCTCACTGAGACTTGGTTCATGGCCAGCTCTGTGACGAGCTTCAACACTCTCCTCCCTGATGGCTACAAGATCCTCTCTGCACCCAAATCCACCCGGTCCAGAGGGGGTGTAGCCCAGATCTTCCCTGAGTGGATTCCCACCTCTATCATTCCCACAAATACCTACTCCTCTTTTGAATGCCATGTCTGCAGCCTTTTTTCCCTCTCCTGGCCACTCTCTTATCGTGGCTACTATCTATCGGACCTCTCCTCCTCCCTCCTAGCCTCAACCACTCAACTCCTCCTTCTTGGTGACCTCTGTTCCTCCTTTGTACTCTCTCGTGTCCTCTGTGATTCCCTCTCCCTTTCTATCCTTCCCTCTGTCCCGACTCACTCTGCAGGGCACATGCTTGATGTTTTGATCTCCTCTGATCTCCCCTCTCCATCCCTCTGACCAATACTCTCTCCTGAAGCGATCACTCCCTCCTGTCCTCCCATCTCTCCCTCTCTACCCACCAGGCCAAGCCAACCCAACCCAACACTGCCACCTTCCTTCTTGGACATCTGGCCCACGAAGTGTCAGTTAAGGGTTTCACTGCCACCTTAAACGTAAGTGGAGGGTAGCTGAGCGGAAATGGAGGGCTTCTTGCTCATCCTCTGACCACCTGGCCTGCCGCCTGCTCCAAAGGCAATACTGACTCTATGTCCATACTAAGAAGAGAGCCCAGATCCAAGCCTGTGTCTCTGCGGCATCTAACAGCCCGGCCAAGCTCTTCAAAATCTGCAAGGAGCTCAAAAACTCTGTTGCACTCTCTACCTCTCCTGTAACCTCCCAGGTCCTTTGCATGGACCTTGCCTCTCACTTAATCTGAAAATCCCAGGACATCCTGCCCACCCTCTTTTCCCCTCCCCCTCTTCTTCCTTCTCCTTCTGCGAACTCTGGCCCTCCTGCAGCCTCCCCCACTCTCTTTATCGTCCTTAGCTCTTTTCTCCCCTGATGAGGTTTCTAGACAAGTCCGATCTATGAAAGTCTCGTCAAAACAGGTTCTTCCTGTTCCTCCAAAACCATCAAGGACCACATTGACACCCTTGCTCCTGCCGTGGCCAATTTTTGCAACCCCTCCTTCGCCTCACTCTGAAGGACTCTCTTGTGCACCCTCTTCTCAAGAAACCCACAGCTGACACTTCTTGCCCGGCAAACTATCACCCGAACTCCATCACTCCTTCCCTCATCAAACTCTTGGAAATGCTGGCCATCTCGCAGCTTAACCTTCACTCTGATTCTGTTGGTTGTCTCCACGGCCATCAGTTTGGCTTTAGAGCTGCCAGAAGCACAGAAATTGATCTCCAGAACATCTGTGAAGACCTGCTCTCCAACCTTGACTCTAACATTCCATCTGTCTGCATCCTACTCAATCTCACTTCTGCCTTCAACACGGTCAACCATGTCATCCTGCTCAACCGTCTCTGTGACAACCTGTGTATAGCTGATCAGGCTCTGGCCTGCTGATTTCTTTCCTCGCTGATCCACCCTCCCAGGTCCAACTTCGGTCCTTCCTTTCCTCTATCTCCATCTCTACCTGCAGTGTCTCACAGGGGTCTAACCTCTCACCCTGGCTTTTCAACCATTACCTGGCAACACTTGCCCATCGCATTGCCTCTCTGCTCCAATTTTCAGTGCTATGCGGATAACACTCAACTCGTTATTAGGCTTCACTCGGCCACCTTTTCTCCTTCTCTGCTCTCTGATTGCCTGTCTGCTATTCAGGAGTGGTGTACCGCCAACAATCTCTGCCTTAATGCCAGAAAGACAGAGATACTCTTCATCAGCACACCTTCACCCTCCTTTCCTGTCACTCTCTGGCTGGTCTCCCTTGTCCCTCATCCTACCCACACCTGCGAGGCTAAGAACCTCAGGATCATCTTTGACTCCACGCTTTCCTTTTCTGCCCACATCTCTGATGTCTCTAAAAAGTCAAACTTCCAACTGCACCTCCTCAGAGGTATTCTCCCTTTCCTCTCCTTCCCCCAGAAGTTCACTGTCTCCTGAGCCCTGGTTCTCACTAGGTTGGATTACTGCAACAGCCTTTCTAAATCTACCTGCTTCAACTCTCTGCCCTTTGCAACTCCTCCAGAACAGGACTACAAGACTTGTCCTTGGCCTCAAGCCTTGGGATCATATCTTTCCAGCCCTGAAATCTCTTCATTGGCTCCCAGTGGCTGCAATAATAAAATGTAAGACCCTTTGCATTGTCCACAAGGCTTTCTGTGGCCTGGGTGCATAATACCTTCAACTCCCACTCCTCAAATATCTTCCTTCTCGAGCTCTTTGCTCCTCCACCTCCAACTCCCTCAGGGTCAGTCGTTTCTTAGATAAACGAGATGGGGGTAGATCTGTCTTTGGCTGGAGCCTCCCTCTGGAACAGCCTCCCTGCCACTCTGAAACTTGAGCAGAACCATCTCCAGTTCCGGAAGCACCTCAAAATCTTCCTCTTTGCTTCTGTCTTCTCTCCTCCTCTCCCCTGCTGATCTGATCTCCTTCGGCTTCATGCACCTGGTTACCCTCTAATTTCGGGTCCAGGTACTTGCCGAACCCTGCCACACATGTGCACTGCCTCTTGGCAACCCCTGCACTTGGGTCTGTACATATAACCATACAGTCCCCCCTTTTTTCTCACTTATCAGACAACCTCTGTCTGTGCCTTAAACCTAGCACTTGTCACTTGCTGGCTGCACTACCACTCGTTTTTTATTTTGTTTGTTCAGCACTTTTCACTTCTCCCCTCGCCCCTGCACTTCCCCCTTCCCTCTGCCATGCACTTGCACGTTCTCAGTGTCACTGGGCCTAGTAACATTGTTGTTTTTGTTGTCCCTTGTGCCCCTCCCTTGCCTCATTGTGCTCTGAATCACTTGTGTGTGAGTGCAATACAAAGAAAATATCAATATCAATATCAATACAAAAAAGAAATAGCTAAATTTCAAAACACATCTGCTGAAACACTAGACCAAATACATGTGTGGTGTCGCAGAACATTTTATAAAAAGAGCACACAAATAGTACATATAGCCTACAAAATAGAAGACAATGAAGAATCCCAATGGTTCCAATTAGCTTTATATCTAAAAGCGGAAACTAAATACAAAATACCTGATCCCTCAACAGTTTGCACGTATTATTGCAATACACATCTTTACAATAACCAACTGCCATCATGTGCTATCATTAATAACTTAACAACTTAGAAATATTCCCACTTCCGAAGGCTCGCCAACAATTTAACTTGTATGAGAGCATTATAATCCAAACAATACACCAATTTCAAGCTATAATATGCCAGCAACCAAAAATAGCCAAATTGCCTCCATCTGAGTTACTAAAAGGCATTTGTGGAAAAGTAGTATATTGGCAGATTTGGCAACAACTAGTCGACTTAAACAAAGTTAGACAAGCCATACAATATCTAAAAGAAAAGAATAAATTCTACAAAGATATAAACATAGAGGAAAACATAAGAGAAACCATCCAAATTATTCAAGACTCAACAACAACTGTCCAATTTGCACTTGTAGATACTGTTACTGCAGCAAACATTTTAGACCAGTATACAATTCACCCACTATACTCCAATGACACCATTGATGATGCATTAGTAACATATCAAATGCATCAAGCCAAAGGATCTCCAATGAGCATATGGGAAAAAAGTGTACAAGCACGTTCTTTTCCTCTACTCTTTTTTATATTCTGAAGACCCACATTAAGAAAAAATGTTGAATACATTTTCCACCTCCTCTTTGAAAGTGAACTGGCAAATCTATGTTATGAGTTGCACACACATTAAAAACAGGCTCTAACTTCTTAAACATATCCTCAACCCAACTACTTAAAAAAAATAAAAGACAAAGATGAAGTTGTGCAGTCAAGTATCACAAATCTCTTGGCAAACATACGTGGTACAAAAGAATACTTGTTATGATGTCACGCTGATGTACGTTGTATGCTAAGGAACTTAGGCCCATCCACATGGTTTGTTACTTTAAGTTGTGCAGGCTATGCATAGGATGACTTGCACAACTTCTTATGCACTGCAAACCAAAATAAATACAGAATAGACATATAAACACCAGGAGATTACTTTGTTCTCTTGACCCTGTCAATGTATGAGGGTACTTTCACCATTGCTTCATTGCCATGCTGCATTTTATCTGCAATAAAATGATCCCTCTGTGCAGAGAAATGTAACACTTCTTTTGGAAAAAAGATTATCAAACCAGAGGAGCACCACACATCCACATGATTTTGTGGATAAAAGAAGCTCCTAAATTTTGCCATGATAGTGACGCCACTGTTTTACAGTTTATTTAAAAATATATTACCTGCGACATCCCTTCCTAAACAACAGATATTGACCTACATATACAAGTCTTACGCTTCCAAAAACATAAATATGGCAAATACTGCTGATGTAGATATGAAAACAAAGGCAAATACTGTACCAAATGTTGCTTTGGCTTCCCTAGACCAGTTTTAAAAAAAGGACAAGTAAACATCTTGATGTCTTCTGTTAGACACAGCGTAAAAAACAAATCTCCTAAAAATGCATACAACATTAAAAGGGACGAAGCATCCAAGTACTTCAATGATTACAATGCAATAATTACCCTCTTGTGGAATGCAAACATAGGCATACAATACATTGCACACAATTCAACTGCAGTTGCAAGATATGTCACAGCCTACCCCAGCAAAGCTAAGAAAACAGAGCTAAAAGACCTCAGGGATGACATATCATCTGACAAAACACTATGACAAAAATTGCACACATTTGGTATAAAATGCTCTCCCATAGAGAATGTGGGTGCTATGAAGCTGCAGATCGTTTAACAGGCACAACCTTATATGACAAATCTGAGCACATTGTCTGGCTGAAACTTGGACCAGCTTCATCCCGAAAAAGGGTGCTCAAATCCTACTAAGAGATAGAAAACATAGCCACAAATGATCCCAACAGTCAGGACATTGTATAAAACAATGTAATTGACACATACTACCCAAACAGAAGTACTGCTTTGGAAAACATGTGTCGGTATGACATTGCCCAAAACTACAACTACAAAAACAATGTCACACCACATGACAAAACTGGCAAATATTCAGTTTCAATTTTTGAAAGAAGCCTAGTGAAGCACACCAAGCCCAGTCTAATTAATCATATAACGTTATAATTTAAATCTCCACAACATAGAGAACTGTATAACATGACCCTACTCTAACTTTCTAAACCTTGGAGAAAAGAAAAACGTTTACTATATGACTATGGGCCTCATTATGAGTCTGGCGGTAACCGAGCAGGAAGAACCGGCAGGTTACTGCCAGACTCGTATTACCATTCCGCCTCCGTGATTCCCGGAATTACTGAGGCATTATGACCCCGGTGACCCGGGAATTCCAGAAGCGGAATTCTGTAAGTCCCCATTCCCATAGAGTCCCATAGGACTCCATGGGGACCATGGAAACACCAGCTCCATCTATGACAGAGCCGGTGTTTCCATGTCTGCCTGCGGGTGGGTGGTGTTAAACCCGCCAGGTCAGACCTGGCGGGAGTGACACCTCCCATCTGCAGGATTCTTAATCAGCCGGTCCGGAAAGAACAGTGGTGGCGGATTTACCACCACCGCTCTTTCTGGACCGACAGGGTCGTAATGAGGCCCTATGTCTCATTTGAACTGTATTCAAAGCAAATGAAAGCAGTATAACATGAAACATGTCACACAATTCAAAGCAAATGAAAGCTGTATAACATGAAACATTTCACACAATACAAACAAATGTTGGACAAACTAATGCCAACGGAAGACATTGAAGCTCAATTAGACAAAGACACTCTTGAGGGCAGTCAATCTTCCCTTACAGGAAGCCAAGAACCACTTGCAGAACCACTCATTATAAATGAAGCAGAAATAGACATGACTGAGGTAGAAACTACCATGTATCAAAGTAAACAATCCGAGGAAGACCTGTCAGTGATGGAATCACAGCTCAATGACGAACAACTCACCATGTATCTAGAAGTCATTCAAGAAATTGAACATAGTTTTAAACATGAAACTAAAACCTGTATCTGTAACAATTAGAAACCTCTGCTCCTGTGTGTACGTGGTGAAGCTGGTTTTGGTAAAACATTCTTAATTTAAATAATCAGCACATTTCTCCAAACCTAACATAAAACCTTTCAGCTGTAGTAACAGCCCCCACATATTTAGCTGCCTACAACATAGGAGGTGTAACTTTACACTGACTACTTCTCTTCCCCGTAGAACACCAAAACAAATTAGAATACTACAAATTATCAGCAGAAGCTGTTACTGAAGTAGTCAGAATTACTGCTCCTGATAAATGAAGTAAGCATGGTTTCCAACTTCATGTTGGCTTTAATTTATCTCACAATGCAAGAAGTCCTAAAACCAACTACGAAGAACTGTTTGGAGGAAAACATGTTATTGTTTTAAGAGACCTCCTACAGTTAACACCAGTAAAAGCTCAACCTATTTTCAAAACATTAGAGCACAAACAATGTCGCAATACCCTTGGCAGCATTGAAAATGTAAATCTCTGGCAACATTTTCACTACAGAGAACTAACTCAAAACATATGCCAGTCTTCAGACCTCACCTATGCTAACATTTTAAAAAGCATTAGAACTGGTCTGCTTGCTAATGATGCAAAATCCATCTTAAATAGTAGACTAATCCATGAGCTACGTGGGCAAAACACATCTGCTCCTGATGTCATGGAGCAATTAATCAAAAAAATCTAAAATCTATGTCCTCAAGGCCAACCCTTGCAAGTTGTAGTCAATTGACCGAGGCAATGTTAAAAAAAAAGAAATGCAGGCCTCTAATCTACATCTATTATTCACATCATCTCACAAATACATCCCCAGGCTTCCGCTTTGGCGGCTGCACTATATGCAGAGAAGCCATTCGTCTCAGTCTCTTGAGAGTTCCTATGCAGCATATTCCAACATTTTGCCATGGGCTGAAACTTTCATAAATATGTGAGATGCCGATGGCCAGAGTTTGCACCAATGGGTTACTATCGGGCCCAATTCAACTAGCTAAAAATAGAACCATTTGCATTATGGATGCAAGAGCATCATGGGCACAGAGGTATGCATATAGCCGTAACCCCACAGATCATCTCTCTGTACGCAGATGATACACTATTATATATACGCAATCCACAGACCAATATAAAACCGATCAAAGAAGAAGTATCTAGATTTACACACCACTCAGGGTACAGGATATATGCAGCAAATTCTGAACTATTTCCATTAACCAGCAATACTATTGAACCAACAGACCTTTGTGGTTTCCGATGGGTCCCTTCTTTGCTAAAATATTTGGGGATAATTGTATGCCATACACAGAAATAGCTATATGAACAGAACCATGAAAGGTATCTCCAGGCACTGAACGTTAAACTGAACATATGGTCGAAGTTCCCAGTGTCACTATATGGCAGGATCTCACTGCTCAAGATGATAGTGGCACCCAAACTACTATATTACTTTAACAAAATCCCAATACGGCCAGGGCAAAAGTTATTTATGGAACTCCAATCATTAGCCACACACATTTGTTTGCGAGGGTGGCACATACCGAGCAAAATGGGAAGTTCCAGTAGAACCATATGATCAAGGGAGACTGGCAGCACCAAATTTCAAATTGTACTATTTGGTGGCACAGGCGCATTTCACGGCACAATGGTATTAGCAAGCCGATAATTCTGGATACCAAAAGCTGGAGAGATATGCCGCTTCCCCAACAGATCTCCAAAATACATTATTAGATGACCACTATGTAGACTCCTGTCCGTTTGTTCCTGTACGCACAACATATCAGCATGGCACGAATATTAAAATGCTTGGACGCCCCCACTCCATATAGTAGTAATTAAACTGTGTGACCTATACCCAGGAGGCAGATTTGTAACCGAAGAAGAATATAAAACAAAACAGGTTAAAATGCTGAAATACCACAGAATGCGTGCAGCAGTCAGGAAAAGATGTCTGAGGTATCCCCAGGAACCGGACCAGTGTGAATGCTTAGTGACCACAGGAACCGGTGAAGAAAGTAGGGGGTTGATCTCAAGGCTATACGCAATAATACTGAACAGTGAGGCACATACCAATACACTGAAAGAAAAGTGGGAGAGGGATAATTCCACAAGCATCCATGATACAAAATGGTGCAGATATTGCACATTAACCAAGAATATCTTACTCAGTGCCTGTTTACGGCTCATCCAATTCAAGGTATTAAAAAGGCTACACTACACCCCTTCAAGGGTAGCTAGATACTCACAGGAATCATCATACAGATGCACGAAATGTGGGGCAGAAGGAGCCGATAAAATACACATGTGCTGGGCCTGCCCAAATACAGCTGACTTCTGGAAAGAGATAGCAGGCACACTACATATTATGACAAAGGTCCTTCCTACCCCTCTACCCCTTAAATATCTATTGGGAGATATTGGAAAATTGAACATTAAAATATGCAGACTATTCAACATGGGTTGCATAATTGCGGGAAAAAAAGGTATACTATTGCACTGGAAATCTAAGACTGCACTGACAATACATGAATGGTTAAGGACATTAACGTATGTGCAAGAAAGGGAAGAGGGGTACATCGGAAAGGTAATAGCAACTAGCAGACCCAAAGACATATGGGGCCCATTTCAGGTATATTTTGAGGACATACAAAATGAAGAGTAAAAAAAAATAAACAACCAGATGATTTTAATGTATACGTGTTGAATATCTGTAAACAAATAATTAACTGTATTATATGTCAATGTGAAAGTCTTGTACTGCATGTCTGCCTGAACCATAATGTTGAAAAATATAAGAAAATCAACCCATACTACATATCAGCTCCACAGACAACCTAGAAGTGTGCAGCATGACACTTCCTATGTGTCAACAAACAACAGCATGACTAAATAGCTTAGAAAAATGTAGCTCCAATACAGCTGAATTGGAGAGAATATTGATTTTTTGTCTAATCTGCAGAGTCATTCTAAAATGTAACCTTTACATAGAACAAGGTTTAGTCAATGGAGCAATTGGTACAGTTGTTGCCTTCCAAACATAGCCACACGACAACAACATTCAGTTTGTCAACTACCACTTTGACAAACTTGCGGAAGTTAAAAATATAGACCAGACAATAGAACATTTCCTTCTTTTCAAAGATATGTACATTCTTAGAGAGCAATATTCTCCATCTCTTGCGTAGGCTGTCACTATTCACAAATCAGAAGGTCTAACCCTAGATCAAGCAGTGATTGACATTGGCAGCACATTCTTCAAAGAAGGTATGCGTTACATAGCACTTACCAGTCTGCCTACACTCAAGTCTATTACTAGTTAACTTTGATGCAAACAAAGTCAACACTCACATTCCTTTTATCCTGGAATACAACAGGCCACGGCCACTATACACCTCCCATCTAGATATGTACCCTGTACCTCAAAAAAAGAGGCCTTTAAAAAGACAAGTAATAGAAACAGAAGGTATAGAAGATCTCCCAACAATACAGCTAAAAAACAACAACCAAGTCCTTCTGCATCAACAATACAACCACACAACTGTTTAGTACAAAGTCAACTGCACGTCTATCAGAAAAGAAAGACACAAATGGCTCTTCTCCAGAAAGATCTGCAGGCCCATCAAACGATCCACAAACATAACTCTCTAGTGCATTTAAATTCAGCAACACAACTGCAGTCAATTCTTATGCTAATGTGACAATTAATCATCTCTTTCAATTGCCACCAATTGTTCACAACATTTGCTTAAACAGCTCGGACCAGTTGTGTTTCCAAATGCTCGTCCTTCACAGAAATGCCACTAATAATCCTAACAACACTTTGGGGGTAAATCATAGAATTCAGCGCACCAGTGGCGCACGCAGCTGGCGCAGTGTGCGCGTGCGGCAGTCTACGCGAGCCGCGTGCGCCAAAATACATTTCCGCGCACAGCGTATTCATGGATTTTAACATCCAAAACCAGCCGTGGTGCAGATTGGTGCAGCGACCCTGCAGCAGTGCCAGTTACGCCCCCAACCCCTCCCCGTGCGCCATGAACAGCGCACAAATCCCGTACATGGCGCACAGGCCAGTGGACCAGCATACAGCCACCCAACCACGAAAAAGTCTGTAAAAATCCCTGCGCACCCCTCCGAATACACGTACTGGGCTGTGTGGGAAGTTTTACATGCGATTGGCCCTGTGAAAGTGGGGTACATGTATTTCGGGGGTGCGCGGGAAGTTTCACACGCGATTGGCCCTCTGCAAGCGGGGTATGTGTATTTCGGGGGTGCGCGGGAAGTTTCACACTTGATTGGCCCTCTGCGAGCCGGGTATGTGTATTTCTGGGTGCGCAGGAAGTTTCACACGTGATTGGCCGTCTGCGAGCTGGGTACGTGTATTTCTGGGGTGCGCAGGAAGTTTCACATGCGATTGGCCCTCTGTGAGCGGGGTACGTGTATTTCCGGGAGGCGCGGGAAGTTTCACAAGCAATTGTCCCTCTGCGAGCGCGTTACGTATATTTCGGGGGTGTGTGGGACATTTCACACGCTATTGGCCCTCTGCGAGCAGGGTATGTGTATTTCCGGGGTGCGTGGGAAGTTTCACACGTGATTGGCCTTTGGCGAGCGGGGTATGTGTATTTCCGGGGTGCGCTGGAAGTTTCACACGCGATTGGCCCTCTGCGAGCGGGGTACGTGTATTTCCGGGGTGCGCTGGAAGTTTCACACGCGATTGGCCCTCTGCGAGCGGGGTACGTGTATTTCCGGGGCGCGTGGAAAGGTTCACACGTGATTGGCCCTCTGCGAGCGGGGTGCGTGTATTTCCGGGGTGAGCGGGAAGTTTCACGCGCGATTGGCCCTCTGCAAGCGGGGTATGTTTATTTCCGGGGTGCGTGGGAAGTTTTGCACGCGATTGGCCCTCTGCGAGTGGGGTTTGTGTATTTCTGGGGTGCGTGGGACATTTCACATGCGATTAGCCCTCTGCAAGCGGGGTATGTGTATTTCCGGGGTGTGTGGGAAGTTTCACATGCAATTGGCCCTCTGCGAGCGGGGTACGTGTATTTCCGGGGTGAGCGGGAAGTTTCACACGCGATTGGCCCTCTGCGAGCGGGGTACGTGTATTTCCGGGGTGCGTGGGAAGTATCACAGGCGATTGGCCCTCTGCGAGCGGGGTACGTGTATTTCCGGGGTGCACGGGAAGTTACACACGTGATTGGCCCTCTGCGAGTGGGGTACGTGTAGTTCCAGGGTGCACGGGAAGTTTCACACACGATTGGCCCTCTGCGAGCTGGGTACGTGTATTTCCGGGGTGCATGGGAAGTATCACACGCGATTGGCCCTGTGCGAGTGGGGTACGTGTATTTCGGGGGTGCGCGGGACGTTTCCCACTTGATTGGCCCTCTGTGAGTGGGGTACATGTATTTCCGGGGTGCGCAGGAAGTTTCACACGCGATTGGCCCTCTGCGAGCGGAGTACGTGTATATCGGGGGTGCACTGGAAGTTTCACATGCGATTGGCCCTCTGCGAGCGGGGTACATGTATTTCCGGGGTGCACGGGAAGTTTCACATGCGATTGGCCCTCTGCCAGCGGGGTACGTGTAGTTCTAGGGTGTGTGTGAAGTTTCACACGCGATTGGCCCTCTGCGAGCGGGGTACATGCATTTCCGGGGTGCGTGGGAAGTTTCACACGCAATTGGCCCTCTGCGAGTGGGGTACGTGTATTTCCGGGGTGCGCGGGAAGTTTCACACGTGATTGGCCCTCTGCGAGCGGGGTACGTGTATTTCCGGGGTGCGCGGGAAGTTTCACAGACGATTGTCGCTGTGCGAGCAGGGTACGTGTATTGCCGGGGTGCGCAGGAAGTTTCACACACGATTGGCCCTGTGCGAGCGGGGTACGTGTATTTCGGGGGTGCGCAGGAAGTTTCACACGCGATTGGCCCTCTGTGAGTGGGGTACGTGTATTTCGGGGGTGCGTGGGACGTTTCACACGCGATTGGCCCTGTGCTAGCGGGGTACGTGTATTTCGGGAGTGCGCGGGATGTTTCACACGCGATTGGCCCTCTGCAAGCGCGGTATGTGTATTTCTGGGGTGCGCGGGAAGTTTCACACGCGATTGGCCCTCTGCGAGCGGGATATGTGTATTTTCGGGGTGCGCAGGAAGTTTTACACGCGCTTGGCCATCTGCGGGCGGGGTATGTGTATTTCCGGGGTGCGTGGGAAGTTTCAAATGCGATTGGCCCTCTGCGAGCGGGGTACGTGTATTTCGGGGGTGCACTGGAAGTTTCACACGCGATTGGCCCTCTGCGAGCGGGGTACATGTATTTCCGGGGTGCACGGGAAGTTTCACATGTGATTGGCCCTCTGCTAGTGGGGTACGTGTAGTTCTAGGGTGTGTGCGAAGTTTCACACGCGATTGGCCCTCTGCGAGTGGGGTACATGTATTTCCGGGGTGCGTGGGAAGTTTCACACGCGATTGGCCCTCTGCGAGCGGGGTACCTGTATTTCCGGGGTGCGCGGAAAGTTTCACACGCGATTGGCCCTCTGTGAGTGGGGTACATGTATTTCGGGGGTGCGCAGGAAGTTTCACACGCGATTTGCCCTCTGCGAGCGGGGTACGTGTATTTCCGGGGTGCGCGGGAAGTTTCACACGCGATTGGCCCTCTGCGAGTGGGGTACATGTATTTCCGGGGTGCGTGGGAAGTTTCAAACGTGATTGGCCCTCTGTGAGCGGGGTACGTGTATTTCCGGGGTGCGTGGGAAGTTTCACACACGATTGTCCCTGTGCGAGCAGGGTACGTGTATTGCCGGGTTGCACGCGAAGTTTCACATGCGATTGGCCCTGTGCGAGCGGGGTACGTGTATTTCGGGGGTGCGCAGGAAGTTTCACACGCGATTGGCCCTCTGTGAGTGGGGTATGTGTATTTTCGGGGTGCACGGGAAGTTTTACACGCGATTGGCCATTTGCGAGCGGGGTACGTGTATTTCCAGGGTGCGTGGGAAGTTTCAAACGCGATTGACCCTCTGCGAGCGGGGTACGTGTATTTCAGGGGTGCACTGGAAGTTTCACACGCGATTGGCCCTCTGCGAGCGGGGTACATGTATTTCCGGGGTGCACGGGAAGTTTCACATGTGATTGGCCCTCTGCGAGCGGGGTACTTGTAGTTCTAGGGTGTGTGCGAAGTTTCACACGTGATTGGCCCTCTGCGAGTGGGGTACATGTATTTCCGGGGTGCGTGGGAAGTTTCACACGCGATTGGCCCTCTGCGAGTGGGGTACGTGTATTTCCGGGGTGCGCGGGAAGTTGCACACGCGATTGGCCCTCTGCGAGCAGGGTACATGTATTTCGAGGGTGCGCAGGAAGTTTCACACGCGATTGGCCCTCTGCGAGCGGGGTACATGTATTTCCGGTGTGCGCGGGAAGTTTCACACGCGATTGGCCCTCTGCGAGTGGGGTACATGCATTTCCGGCGTGCGCGGGAAGTTTCACACGTAATTGGTCCTCTGTGAGCGGGGTACGTGTATTTCCGGGGTGCGCGGGAAGTTTCACACGCGATTGGCCCTGTGCTAGCGGGGAACGTGTATTTCGGGGGTGCGCGGGAAGTTTCACACGCGATTGGCCCTCTGCGAGCGGGGTACATGTATTTCGGGGGTGCGTGGGAAGTTTCACACGCGGTTGGCCCTCTGCGAGCGGGGTACATGTATTTGGGGGGTGCCCCAATGAATTGGCAGTGTGTGTCCTCCCAGGTGTGCCCTCTCTCCCCTCCCCAGGGCCTGCAGTCAGACCCCAACACAGGGGTACACACTGCACCCCTGGCCATGCCCCACAGGCAGCCCATCCACCCTGCTGAAGGCCCCCAGCCACCCCTCATGTCACCATGCACAAGTGAGCACTGACTCATGTCGCCCAGGACCCCCATCCACCCAGCATTGAGGGGCAACTGCCAGCAGGCCCGACTCATGTCCCCCAGCAGCCCCATCCACCAAGCATTGAGGGGCACCTGCCAGCAGGCCCCAACTCATGTCCCCCAGGACCCCAGCACCCCATCCACCCAGCATTGAGGGGCACCTGCCAGCAGGCCCCAACTCATGTCCCCCAGCACCCCCATCCACCCAGCATTGAGGGGCAACTGCCAGCAGGCCCCGACTCATGTCCCCCAGCACCCCATCCACCCAGCATTGAGGGGCACCTGCCCGCAGGCCCCGACTCATGTCCCCCAGCAACCCATCCACCCAGCATTGAGGGGCACCTGCCAGCAGGCCCCGACTCATGTCCCCCAGCACCCCCATCCACCCAGTATTGAAGGGGCACCTGCCATCAGGCCCGACTCATGTCCCCCTGCAACACGAAAGGAAGCCGCACAATCATGGCCCTCATGTGCACCATAATTCCACAGCACGCCACCCCAGTCTTGACATGCAATGATTTCACCAATCCACCACACACCGATATGCCTATGTCACGACACAAATCAAAAGTCAACCATGTACATCAACACATGTCGGTCACACACACACACTGTTTGCCATAGCTTGTGGAGAAGCACAATTTGACATGCATGAACCCAATGAGCGAATCCCACACATGGAATTAAAATATCAAAATGTATCATTAACAAAATCAATGTAATGAAATGAAAGTTATAAAAAAAATACAAAAAAAAATACAAAAATGAAATGAAATACATGTCCAAAAATATGAAAAATGAAATGTAGATGCAATCCAAAAAAATCCAGAAGAAAAATTGACCAAAATCATGGCTCCGAGGGTTCGCAGGGACGATGCCATGTTGGACTCCAACTCCCTGCAAATAGCCTCGAGGCACTCGGCCCGTCTCAGTGCCCTCTGCATGGAGTTCTCCGCCCTGACAATTGTGAGTCGTGCTTCTTCTGTCAGCCACCGCTCCGCAACTATACGCAGGCCCAACCGCAGCCACACGGAAGACACACCCATTCCAGGGTCCTCCTGCCCTCTGGCCGATGCCTGCCGCTCTGATGTCGATGGCCCTGAGCCATCATTGCTCCCACCTAGAGCCTGCTGCTGCTGTCCATGTGCCCTGTCCGATGATGCCTGCACATCCTCTATCTGCTTGTCTCCAGTTGTTGTGGTGTCCACCCCTGCTGGACTGCCGGCTCCCGACTGTGGCAGGGATGAGATCTCCACCAAGCTGGCTGTGTTGGTCAGGCCAGGTCCACAGGGGGCCCTGGTGGAATCTGGGCCGGAAGACAGCCGGGTGAACGACTGGCGCAAAGTCTCCACAGAGGAGGAGAGGTCCACCAGAGTGTGCGACACATGTAGGAACCCACGGACCAGGGCCCCTCCCAACAGTGCCACGTCGCGATGCTGCTCTTCGTGATGGCGTGCGTGCTCCCTGGGTGGAGAGACATCACGAATGTCACGAGTGCGCATTGCGACACCAATCAGGATGAAGCCCATACGGTCATGGGACTCCTTGTCCGCAGGTAGTGGAGAGGCAGATGACGTGGGCCTCCCCCCTACCTGCGGACCGGCCTCGGATGGGGCATCCCTGCTGGTGCATGGTGGTGCAGTCACAGGGTCAAGGACAGCGACATGCACAGGCCCCTCCGAGGTGACCTGTGGTGCCTCCTGACCCTGGCCCTGGACTGCACCACTTGCACCAGTGGTACTACCCCCACCAGGCGTCATGTGAGGCTCAGTAGCGGGGTCCTCCTCCTCTGTGGAGACCACCAACCTGGATGTCTCTGCACCGTCTTCCACCAATGCAAGCCCCTGTGGGGGCTCACCCGGCCCTTCCGCTACAGCTGTAGTGGCAGACGTGGCACCAGTCCCCTCGCTCCTGGATGATGGCAATTCTTGGGAGGGTGGCTGGGCCTTGCGTCGACGCTCGGTGGAGGCATCCCCGCCGCTTGGCTCCACTGCGCTGTCTCCCCCCTCTTCTTCACTCGACGCTGCGTAGAAGGAGACATTGAACACAAGCATTAGGGTACAGTACAATATTCCCCTAGACAGGAAGCAATAACACATGAGTGGCACTGTCAAATGTCACTTCCATCCTGTCCCTCCACAACACATGGGTGAATGCACGCAACACACATGCAGAAACAGGCATAGCACCTGCAATCAACATCAGCATCCATGACCAAGGGCCTCTTTTAACCAAAAGGTTGCCTTAAAACTCACCTGCATCATGGCTCACACT
This sequence comes from Ambystoma mexicanum, assembly GCF_040938575.1. Classification (NCBI taxonomy): domain Eukaryota; kingdom Metazoa; phylum Chordata; class Amphibia; order Caudata; family Ambystomatidae; genus Ambystoma; species Ambystoma mexicanum. Next base: position 655,943,118 of record NC_090932.1, on the reverse strand, counting down.
GACCCCTTGCACACACATCACCGGAGAGTCATGCATCATGTCTCATATACCACAGACACAGTGGATACAACGGTGACCAGACTGTATGAGTGAATCTACACATCGTCACGAACATGTGTCATGCATCCATGTCGTTTAAAAGTCACACAGACGCTTCTCAGACAGACAGACATGCACACCATACATGTACATGAGAGCAGCACCCATCTCTCACCTACCACCCATGTCCAATAACAGGGACTGGCATGCATTCATGTGTGCATTCCGCATAAAGCTCCCCATGTCTCATTGGAACACATGCACCCTGAATGTGGTTCATGCATTACTGGTCTCACATGCCCTACCATGATGTCCCAGCGCACACACATCTATATTTGGCCTTTGTTACACATACAGGCGAGGATCTGACTACCAGCACACTGCAACATGCCCTGTTTCACAAAGCAATGCATGGCCACTTACCGCTTGACTCCAGACTGGCCTGCATCCTGAGCATCTGGTGGTAAAGCACTGGGCGAATGCGCTCCAGGACCCTCATCTGCTGGTTGGTAAGATGGCCCCGGTGCCCCGCTGCATCCTCTGTCTCTAAGAGGCGCTGGGCCTTCCTGAGGGTCCTGGACTTGTAGTCCTCCCAGCACTTCCGGACGTGTCTCAGGTCTCGGGGTGCCACCCCCTCCACGTTGATGGCACCCATGATGTCCATCCAGATCCTCCTCCATCCTTCCTTGTCGGCGCGCAATGGTGTGAAGAGGGCATCATAATGCCCCAGGACATGCTCCACCAGGACACCAACTTCCTTCTCACTGAAGCTGGTGGCCCTCTGCCTCTCTGGCTGGGGGTTGCCAGTGGTCTCGGCTGGTGTTTGGCCCGACATGGCAACCTGCGAGGCAGGCGTGGGTGGGCAACTGGTTCCTGGGGCTGGGCTGTGGAGTGATGGTATCCCAGTCGGGAGTCTTCTGTTCCAGCAGGGGTGGACACAGGAACTGGACCCCTGCAGATGGCTGATGTGCAGGCACAAAATAGCAGGGCAAGTGGGCAGTAGGCAGGCAGCAGCAGATGGCAGGTGGGAGCATGCTCGGGGCTCTTGGGGGCAGGAAAATGGCCTTTTGGGCAGGAGCATGGTCTTCCATGTGTTTTCGCGTGGCCAGCTTGATACGGATTGATTTGGCACGTGAAAAAGTGCACGCCAGTGTGAAATTCAAGGAAAGGCCCTTAGCGCGTAAGCTTGTAAGTGACGTTACGCGCGCGGGCGTTCCCCACTACACGGGTGCATAGTGAATCAGCACGTGAGAAAACTGCACGTCACCGTGCTATTGGAGGAAAGGGCCTTGGCGCGTAAGTGCATAAGTGACATTGCACGTGTGGGCTGGCTTAAAAGGTACGAGTATCACGCTATTTTCTTGTACGTGCTTTTTGTGGAGAGCGAGCAGGTGATTCTTGTACTTCTTGTTGGTTCACACGGGATTACTTCAAAACATTTCCAGTTCGTACTCCCTGTTTCCTCAGACTGCGTACTTTTCTTCTTTTGGCGGGGGTGTTGCCAATGCGCACACGTGTGTCTTTTTCACGTTCTTTTTCAAGGCAGACGGAGAGTCGCGCACGTATTTTCCAACTGTGGTTGCCCCCATGTGTCACGGACCCCTTCAGAGGTCATTGTAGGCTGTGTGTAAAACGCGTACGCTTATTTTTGTGTTTCTGGGTGCCACAGCATAGTGCGGATTCATTTTTCCACGCATGTGGTCTACCAGGGGTTGCGTGCACATGTACTTTTCTTTTTGGGGTGCCTGTGCATTGCGCGACCCGTCATCTTCCCCCAGGGGTCACGGACAGCCTTGCTAGAGCACTAGGGTACGGATTCCATCTAGTACCCTACCCCTTTCACCCCAATTGCCTAGGACAATTGTTTACTGCAACTCCCATACGCACAACAACATCAGTGCCATGGTTGGGAGGCGACCAAGCAGTAAGGGAGGCAAAGGTGGCCGATCTCAAAGAAGTGGGCATGGTGGGCGCGTTAGGGGATGTGGCCAGGATTTGCAGGGTGCCCCTAGAGCCCCATGTGTGGAGGACCAATCGGGGCCACCTATGCCCACCCAATGGTTGTGGGAAACGTAGCTGACACCATCCCAGCTCAGCCAACTGCACCCGGCACAGGATGACTCCCAGGCTGACTTCCAGGTCACCAAGTCTAAGCCACGTGTGGCGGTGAAAGTTGCTATCACCAGGCCACGTGGATCTGGGGCAGCAATGTCATCTGCTGACAAAGTAGCCAGGGTGGGGAGGCTGCAGGGGCAGCTGCAGCTCAATCCACCCCAGCTCTGAGTCTCCCAACCGGGGCAGTGTCGGTCCAGGTCCATCACACCGACGTTGGCCCTGCCAACATCACCCTGCAGCCAATGCCTGCACCAAGACCTTTGGTCATTGTGCCTTTATAGGCTTCAAGTACCCAGTCCAGCTCCGCTTCTGCCCCTACTGTCCAGAGCAGCGTAAGCCACTCAGGATCCACACCAGCTTCCAAGTAGAAGAAGAAGGGTGCTCTAGCACTACAGGCTCAGACCCCAGACATGGCTACACACTCCGGCACGTCAAGGAAGCCTAGCTTTAATGATGCCGAACTTGATGCACTTGTGGCCTATGTGTCGGCACATAGCCGTGAAATGGTGGTGACTGCAGGGTGCAAGACTACGCCTGGTCAACGTAGGGCCCACTGGCAAACCATCACGGACCACATTAGTGCATATGGATTTGTGAGGCGCATAGCTGATCATTGCTACAAGCGGTGGAATGACCTAAAACGGAGAGCAAAGAACAAGCTGGCTTCAAATCATGCCTCTACTCTGGTGACTGGCGGTGGGTCGCCACCAGAGGACGACCAACTCACTGAACATGAGTCTGTTGCTGGAACCTTCGTCACAGAGGAACAGATCCAAGGCGTGGGAGACCTCCCAGATTAGGAAGCATTGTCCGGTGAGTGCCCATGCATGTGGGTGTAATCCATGTGTATGTTGCTCGGGTGATGTGTTCTAATTGAGTGCCAGGTGATGGTGTGTAGTCCTGAGTGGTATGGGTCACCCATGTGCTTCTTCCAAACCATTCACCGCCCGTGGATTTGGGTATGACAGTATCCCTTCTGACCACAGTAGCCAATTAGCACCACATTACTGCAGTTGTCCTTGAACTGTCATCTTGCAACAACATTGTTCATAATTTTCAGTGTTCATTCTGCCTGATTGTTTCAATCCTCCCATTTTTGCAATGCATTTTTCAGCCCTAATGCCACATATTTGACATGCTTCTGTCATATATTACACCCCACAATGGGCAACATTTATTACCTTGTTATAGGAATGATTTGACCATTCAGGCTGATTGAGTAAGGGCCTGCTCACATGGATTTTTGGGGCCTGTTTGAACGTGGAACATGATTGTGGTTTCCTGTCATGTTGAAGTGACCAGCCATTGATGTATCCATCTGCCTGCCATCACTGTATGATTATACACTGGAAGTGTTGCAGTGTGTGGCACATGCATATTTTGTCACACAATTTTGCTTTTTTCATCTCATCATGTCCATCTCACATAGGTGACAGTACTCATTCAGGAACATATGGCTGTACTTGTCAAATGTACCATGGCTATGCTACGTGCCATCTGTGTGCTGGCATGTGTCATGTATGTGGATTGCCCATGCCACTCACAGGCTAATGTGTGCTGCCAGTGCCATCCAGCATGCAGCACATGTGTTGCTTTTCCATCTTGGAGTCCTCAGTGTCTGCTTTTTGCCTCCCCTTCCAACTCATTGACAGTGCATGCATGCCAGAGTTATAGTCATGTGGGACATGTGTAATTCGTGTACTGGATCTCTGGCTTGTCAGGCCTATGTGTGTGCTATGGTGCCCATGCCTGTTTCCATTTGTTGTCTTTCATGTTTTTGCAGGTGATGATGCACTTGATGCTGTTGAGGTGGAGGAGATGGTGCAGACCCAGGAGGAATCTCAGCCACGACCGGGCACCAGTGGAGGACGTGGGGTGGTGGTGGGTAAAAACCCAATCCTCCTGCAGACCATACTGTCCAGGGGTGTCTCTGGGTGCATCTCCCCAGACCTCTATGATTCAGGTGCTGAATCGGGCGATGAGACTTATGTGCTGTCGCAGGTGAGTATTTCTGGCAGGGATGCTGTTCTGTCCAACCCATCTGCACCGGGAGTAGACCCTCTATGGGTATGTCAGTGTTGGTAACTCTGCCTTTGGCGGTTACAAATGCAGGGTCACATGCCACAACATCTGATCCTGTTCCTGGGCCAGCAGATCAGAGGGAGAATGCAGTCCTGCAGCCTCAGGCAGTGCCAGCACAGCAAGGTGAAGATCGACTTGCCCCAAACAGGTGTGGTGCCCGCCAACGCGGTGGCCGTGCGCCACCAGGCAATACTGTATGGGAAAACTCCATGTACAGTATAGCAGCACAACAGGGAGCATCGGTTGAAATGATGGCTCAGGCAATGGATAGGGTGGCCACTTCCATTCTCCCCTGAAAGGAAGATGGAGCTCCAACAACAGGCTACAGAGTCCATTTGCCAATCACACGTGGAGGACATGTTGGCGTCCAAAAGGGACCGACGGGCGGCACTGGAGACTCTGCGTGAAGCCATATCTGTAGAGTCCCAGGGCCACAGAGATGCCCTGAGGTTAGAACTACATTTCCTCAGGGAGAATCTGGTTGAACTTGAGGCTTCCCGAAATTCTAGGGCAGAACAGCAGCTGGAGCAGCTCACACGTTCGCTCTCAGCTGAGCTCCAGGCAACACGTGAGGAGATCCGGGCATCACGCGAGGCCATGCATGCAGAAATGCAGGCAACCCATGAGTTGCTGCATGGGGATCTCCGTACTATCATCCTCCAGAACCAGACCTTCCACACCTGCATGCTTGCTGCCATGGAGGACCATACCAGGGCTTTGCGTGGGCTGCCTCCCATAGCACCGGCACCTCCTGATGTAGCAGCAGAGGGTGAAGAGAGTGACAGCAGTTCTCCCACATTAGCGTAGCCGTCCAGGCCCTGAGCCCATGGAGGTTTTTTTTTTGCAACATCCACGCAGGTGGGTGTTGGGGTGCACCCTGTCCTCGAACCTCCTGGGTGGCCTCCCCCCACACCCCTGGTCCACACATGGCCATTTTTGATTTTTGTATTTTTTTGTTTACAGTGTGTTGCCTTGTGTGGCTTCCGTGGGCATCCACTGTGTATTCCAGCTGGGCACATGGAGGCTTGTCCTGTCTTTGGGTTAGATGCTTGTGTTCCTGACACACACACCCCTCCTGCTTCTCCTTTCCATGGGCTTGCAAAGAGTGTGACCAAGTGACAGTAACTTACACAGTGACATTGGGCTCCCATGAGCTGTGTGCGCAGTCTGTAGTCAAAACTGTGTGTACATCCCTAGTGGGGATTGTTGTTGGATTGAACACTGCATGGTGTATTGATATGTGCTTGTGCATCCATGTTTTTCTCCTTATTCACATGTACCTTCTTCATGTCTTTACAAGGCCGTCTCCTTTGCAGATGCAGTTCATGTTGTATGCAGTACACTGATACATTTGCCAGACAGCAACACTCTACAGTTGGAAGGGGTCAATGTGCTGGCTTAGTCAGGTTGTGAGACTTGCACTACTTTAATTTTGTACTTTCGTATTTTGACACTGTTTCATCCTGTGTTGCTGTTCTGCGTTGCTGGTAAGTATTTGTTCATGTGTGCTGTTTCTTATTGATTACTGGGAGCATATTGTCTGTGGCCTGTTTACATTTGGAACAGTGCACTTTGTGACACTTGTGTCATGTGTTGTGCATTCATTTTGTAGCTTTCACATTGCATGACATGCCATGGTGTGTTGGGTAGCTGAGAGGGGTTGGGTGACATGGCACTATTTTCATGGTGTATTTTTCAAGGGGGTAGTAATTCATGCAGCACTAATGTGCAGGAATTATAATATTTACCATAAACACACAGGAAGATCCACAAGAATTCCTAATGTACGTACTACAAGTACTGGAAACCAAAAGCATCCCTATAAACAAAATCTTTCAGATTTCATATACGTGGAAACATATATGCACTCTCTGCAACCATGTTTCACAAGACTGCATCCCTAATGAACAATTTGTATATGTATCCATACCAAATTCAGAATCTGGTTTATTTCACCAGCTTTTGAAGAATACAAATCATGGCATATTATGCCCTTTTTGCAATTCAGACAATCGTTCCACCATACAAATGAACTCACATAACCAATATTTGATACTAATGCTTCTAAGTTACAATGCAGATGGTACCAAGAATAACTGTAAGCTTACAGGCTTCACACATGGCCAAGTATCTCTTGGAAAGCAAACCTTCACAACAATAAGTATAGTATAACACAGTGATGCCACAACCACTTAAGGGCACCACACTGCATATGTCAAAACAATAAGTGGTTGGTTTGAATATAACAATACTGCTGTTACTCCAAAATATAGGTTACCAGCAAGTTTAACAAAAGCCTACTTAATATTCCTTTAACCCAATTTGAGTCAATAAACTATAGCACAATGAACAGTTAGAATTTGCCAGCAGGTATCTAACTACACCCATAATACTACAATAGCACTTTTGAGTAAGTCTTGTTAGAATATGCCAACAGGTATCTAACTACTTGAAAAATACCCTTCATTCCAAAACACTTAAAATACACCATCTCAATTATTTTATGACAAAACATCTTCTAACATCTAATTTAGTTAGAATACACCAACAGGTATCTAACTACGTCAAGCATTCCCTTAATCAAAACATACTTCACACAAACATTAAAATGCATTACATTTCCTTATGATAGCAACTTAACCTGTTAAAACCACTCTTTGTACATAAAGAGCAGGATGTAACTCAGTAAAACTAATCCTATAGCGCCAACTTATTGAAAAACCACCTAAAATGCATTTTAATGCGTGTCCATAGATGATAAAGTGCAATATGCATAGAGACCAAGTCAGTATTAAGGCACAGATTCCAGAAGTCCTGAGTTTTAATTGACTCATAATTGTAAGTTTTCTGACTCGTCCTCAGGTGGAAGGTTCCTTTTTGTCTCGTTACCCTTACCATAAGGTTTGACTTTGTGAAAGTTGTACTTCCTAGATTTACTAGGCCCTTTAAGCGGCATTGTAAGAAAAATGAATGCACTTGCTGGAAAGTGCTTTATGCTTATGCTGGTAATTTTCCAATATAAATGATTCAGGTATATTGCACTCGCAGTGAGTTCAAACAGCTTACCTCACGCAGTGATTTCAATCACAGTAGCACTAGTAATCAAGCTGTCCGCCACACTCTGGGACATTCGATGAACCTCAGATTGACAACTTGTCAGCACACTTTACAGCACCATGCAGTGGTGCGTGCTGCCTCTGGGGTTTTGTATCGTGGGTCGCACTCTCCACCTGTTAAGGATACCATTCGGGCGTCACACACCGGACCAGGACACTTGGTCTTATCCTGTGATGTGGCGCTCAATAGGAATGCTTTTTCTTTTATTACAATTAATTCAAATTGAGCTGATAACCGACCCGTCTAACACCCCCTTTTACAAATACCACAGGTCACAATGGGCCATGAACCAGGACGGTTGGTGAAAATACAACAATTATTTATTTTTAAAATTCACAAAAATCACACTAATTTTAATATTAGAAATACCCAATAGGGTGATAATCACAATAAAAACTACTGAACTACACTTGGCTAACCTTCTACATGAACATATCCGAAGCACAATTGAATAGGAGCATTTTTTGAATTAGGATAGATAGCACCCACGTTAAGATTTCCCCCTGCAATGTTCCCTCAACCCACGAATAATCAAATTCTGAGTACATAGAAAGAAGCAGCAGTAGTTGGGGATAAGCAGGAGCAAACCGAATCAAAACAAGAGGGAAACACAGATTTGAAACCCTTAGCAATGGCATAATATGACACTCGGAAATTGACAAATAAATAATGAATGTGCGGTTAAATCAATTAGGCAAATATTATTTCTCACACTAGCATGAATGTATAAACACTAACAATCACAATGCAAAGTATCAAAAAAGCATACAATTCACAAAGCAGCTTGAAATGGAAAATCCAGTGCATCGAATTCACACATAGAAAAGTTGCATTTTTTCTCATTTGCAGATATAAATGTAGAAACGGTTTTTGCAAAAAAAACGGGGGGAAAAACAATGAATTGGAATGCGTTTTCTTTTGGGCAGGGTAATAGATGCACTGCCCAGGGACAATAAAGATGTGAAAGGAGAGCTACAGGTGGTGAATTGTGAGAGATTTGGAAGGTAGAATGAGGTTCATTTTTACGAAAATAGAGCAGTTAAAAAGTGAAAAACGGTTTTAAAAAAGAAAGACAAATTTTACTTAAACTAGACTTAATGACTAAGAAAAGTGGAACACCACCCGTGAATATAAAAGTTACGCTGCAGTTGTAACTCTTCACGCAATGTACCCCTTTTCTTTAGGGAAAATGAATTAATTTAATTAAAATATCGCTAATGACTTATGATCCATGCAAGACAGAAATGAAAAGTGGCGCTAACGCCTGGAGATCAAGGACAAGATGCACAGAGAATTCTGACAGTAGGACAAGTTATCAGGATATGGATAGGGTTGCTTAGAGAGTGGAAAAAAGACAAACATCAAGATGGGGTAGACTATGTGTGATGGGATGTGGATACTCACAGTTCGCTCTTCAATTTGGCATTAGGAGCAGTCAACTGGGTTCTGGACTACAGGCCTCGGGTCACTGGACGGCGGACTCTCCTGGCAAAAGACAGCTGGGCAAAAGTCTGATTACAGCACAGCAAAGCCTCAGCGGGATGAAGCGGGTAAGCAGGTAGTGGGCCAAAAAGCTGGTCTGGTTTCAGGAGGCCTCCCAAAAGAACACCACAGCTTTCCCTTTGGTTATTGGGATTTTTAGATCTGGGGTCTCTGGATTGAGGCCTTGTTGGGATGGCCAGCAATGCTTTGGTCTTGCAGTGGGACCTGCAATCAGCTTTGTTTTGGCCTTTGCAGGTGGATCTGGAATCTGGCAAGATGAATGTGGAAAATCAGGAACACAGGCGCAGGAAATTCAGGAAAGAGTGTCTGTAGTCCTGTCAGCCACCCCTTATGTAAAGTATGGAGACATCATATAACTATATGGTGGGGCAGGTTTAGCTGAGCACGTCTCTAAACCACTGGATTGGTCAGGGGTAATGGTTGACGCCTTCCTCTCAGCTGGTTGGGTTTCAAGGGCATACTGTCAGATTTATGAAGTGAGTTTTACAATGTCCATACCCTCCCACAGTTACTTTAGCTAAAATCCAGTTTTCCCATAAATAGCACAACAGTGTTAGCGGTGTGCAGTCATAATGTCGAAAAACAAAAATGTTTAAAACATAATGTTGGGTTCCGGGGGTAAAAAAAAAAAGGGGTAAAACAAAAAAAATACAAAAAACAACAAAAAGCAACTAAAAAAAGAAATTTGACATTTTATTTTACTTTATTTTTTAGACATTTTGACTTTCGACATTATGACCTTCGACTTTATGACTATAAACCAGTGGTAGCATCTTAACAAATTACATAAGCAGGTTACATATTTTATGCAGCACATGCCCGTCCAATTCTGCAGTCTGTAAGACATGGTTTCACCCTTCTAATAATTTGTGTTCATTTTTAGTGTGAAATATTCGGCCTAAAATTCTATAACTTTATACATGTGTGTGGATTATCATTAGGCATGTCAGCATTGTAATTCGCAGTGACATCAGGTATACTTTCCTTAGAATACCCAATTCTCTGCCATTTCTGTTCCCAAGGTGGCAGTGAAGGCTACAACATCTTAAATTATACCCCACTAAATTACATTAAAACTGTTAACTTTTTACATTTTTGTGAATTTCTGCTGCAAAAATAACCATCTTCCAAGTTTCTTAGTAAAATAGTCTTTTGAAACAAATGGGCTGGATTTTGTCTTTCACTGGACCATTTCTTTTCTCTTCAGCTACCACCAACTGTCACTTCAGCCCTGTGTGGGATGGTGTTCCCAGTTTGATTGAAGGTTTTATGGCCCGCTCCACTTCACAGGTTAGTGTCCCAGAACTTCTATTGTCCCAGCCTGGAGCACAGACGAATGTCTGACAAGCGTGCTTACTTTCTTTGTCTTGGTCCATTAAACGTTTTTTCAAGCTAGCAATTATCACTTTCGTGTCCTGGAAGTTTATGGTGGTTCCTTTTGGGGGAAGCCTTAGCTTAGCCAGCAGGGAAAAACCTGTTTAGGAGCTTGCAAAATTCAGCCAATGCAGTTTAATTCCTTTTATTTTATTTTATTTAGTTCTGGACCAAAACAAACCTGTTGGATAAAACATCTCTTATATGTTTCCCAGCAACAAAGCCCTTTACATTTCTAGGCACAGACAAGTTTTTGTGCAACATGGTGCTTTTAACACAGGCATTTTTTTTTTCTGGTTTGTAAAAGCTGATTTTTACATGTCTAAAGCCATCTGGCATTTTCCTTCTAAATTTGGTTTGTCTCCTCCCTCTGCATTTCCATATTGTTTTGTAGCCAAAGTTAGTTTCCGGTAGGCAGCAATGTGTTTGAAACACAGATGCACTGAAATTGACATGGACCCAGATCCAGGGCCTCTTTGACATCTTTGATCTTTGATCTTTTGTATCCCAAAAGAAAAGCGTCTCCCGTATGGCTGAAGTAAAGCTTCTTTTGATTCCTTCAGAACTTAACAACAGCCTGACATTCAAAGATACTGCTCTGTCTGCTGGAGCACCAAGTATTTTCATATATAACTGATGCATACCTAGCAGCCATCAACAAACAATTGGCAGCCAAAGGTGGACCGGGGAATAAGAACAGAGGTGCTTCTTTCTCGAGTACGAGTTGCAGTGGATCAGACGATCAATCTAAACAAAACCAGCAACGACAATTTGGCAATTTAAAAAAAAATACCCCTTTTTTAGGCAGAGGAGGTTTTGGAACGCCACAATGGGGCCCTCCCTGGTTCTAACCATATGTACCAATGCAGAGACCTTGGGGCAGGAGATGCCGAACTCGCTAAATCCAGCAGTACCACAAATTCCTATCTTTAACTTGGCTAAAATGGACTTGAACCAATCCCAAACATCGGTTCTGTCAAAGGGTCTTTCATTTGTCCCAACAATTGGGACGGAGTCGTATTCTTTAGAAATGCAAGTTCGTAGATTCTTACGCACCGTGAGATTGAAAGCATTCTTTCAGGACTGTCCGAATCGAATAACAGTACAAGACTCGGGACTCTTTTGCCCATCATTATTTACACCACAGGATAACCAGTTATCTAAGGAAATTGTGACCTAAGAGAAGTGCTTCCTCAGGTATTTACGCAACTTAAAAATCAAAAGCACCAGACACTCCATCACACATAATTTATCGATTGATGAAAATAGAGCCCTTAAAGAACTGGTATCAAACATGACCATAGTTATAAAACCAGCTGACAAGGGGAGTGGTATAGTCGTGATGACTAACACCCAATATCTTGAGATGGTGAACCACCTATTAGAGGACACTGCGAGTTACAAAAAACTCAAAAAGGATCCAACCTAAGAAATTAAAGCAGAAATTGATCAGGTAGTTAAACATGCCTTTGATCAGTGTGATTTTTTGATTACCAGCCAGGGTCGCACTCCAACCCTATATGCGTTACCCAAGATCCACAAAAACCATACTAGCCCACCTGGCAGAACAATAGTTTCGGGTTGTAGCACAATACTATGACCACTTTGTAAATGTATTGACACTTTTCTCAAGCCCTTGGGTATGTAAACAAGTACCTATCTGAGAGACACCATGAATACTATCCAAATTTTGGAAAATTTGAGTTTTGACCCTACCAAACAAATCTTAGTCACAATGGATATAACATCTCTTTACACGAGCATCCCTCAGATACATGCTCTTGATTGTATGTGGGAATACCTGACAGAATTTGACTAACAAAGGGTACCTACTAATTTTATCATGGAGCTGATGGAACTGGCGCTCTGTAAGAACTACTTTGAGTTTAACGGGACCTTCTTTCTCCAGATTAAAGGAACAGCAGCGATGAGAGCTGCCTTCACGCCAAGTTTGGCTATTCTATTTATGGCCAGATTTGAGTCAGAACATATTCTTTGTGAGGCCAATCCTTCACAAATTGGAAGCGTTACATCGACAACATCATTTTTGTATGGGAAGGACCAGAAGCTGAACTACAAACCTTCCATGTGTGGTTGAACCAGATCGACAGTAACATCCAATTCACCCTAGAATATTCTAAAACATATGTCATCTTCCTGGACCTCGAAGCATCAGAGGAAAAAGCATCAGAGCGGCATCATTTTTAATGTAAATATTTCCCTTTTTCACTGGGAACTGTGGGTCTGCAAGCAGCAGAGCAGCGCTGCTTTGATTTTCTTCTCTGGGGTGCACCTGAAAACACACTGGCATCTTTCTCTGTGTGCTCCCTGTTCCAAAATGCCCATTTTGTGTTTGGCAAGATGGTGCAGCCATCCTTTTGTCGCTGCAAGGTGCAGTTTTGATGCAATGGTGCCCAAAGGAGCCAGCACAGCCATTTTGCTGTTGACTGCCAAAGCGCAGCTTGGTTATGGAGAAGAATTTTGTTGAGTGGGTCAATGTAGCCCACACACCCACGTCACTCCACCTGTCAACAATGGGTCTAGAAAAAAAGACTAAGGAACACAGATAGACCACTTGTCAGCTTCCCTACATAGCTCCACACAAATTATGTGTCCTACCATGTGTGAACAGGAGCAAACATTGAAGGTCAATAGTCATGTCTTACCAAGTACACATGGCTCAGCATATTTCTCTGCTTCATATTGGCTTCCTATTGCTGGATGCCGGTAGATATAGCTGCCACTTCTGGATCCAGAGTAGTCTGAGTGCACATCCATGTTGCTGATATTGACATCAACCACCATGTGAACATTGACATATCAACCGGTCCTGTAAAGGGTTTCTATTGCCAGAATTGGTGTAAGGGTGAACCTGGTATACTCTTTGGCACAGCACTCCTTAGACAACACTGCAATGTCGTGGAATGCCTTACGAATCCAGCTTCTCTATGTGCATCATAGGGCATACACAGGTATTACTTGTCTGATTAAGAAATAATTCAGAGGACCAGGTCTATGTCCCATTCATCCTAGGGCTGCAACATTCCTGCAGAGACACCAGTGATGCTTGTGAAAAAGTAAGTTGCTAAATTATGAAAGGCTGCCTCCTGCTAGCAGAATTAAGACATGTTGGGTTGATTGAGCATAGCCACCGTGGCCATCCTGAAATTTTGAACCACTGCTGACTGGACCTTGTTCATTTGCAGATATGTCATGAGCAGGACACATCAACAAAGGTCTGACAATGACTTCTGTAACATATGTTGTTGTTGATGGGATATATCCAACAGAAAACCTTACAAAGCGATCAGTGCCTGCTTCCAATAATACTAAAATGAGCCACAGTGATAGACTCTGTTTCTGAAAGCCCAGTAATAGCAGACCATGTTTCAGTAATCATGAATCTTGTGCTGAACAATTTTGTTAATGGTTCTAACAGATGGAAATGTACAATTATTTATTGGAAGATCAGTTATTTGAAGAATCTTATCTCAAATGTCATCAATTTGTCTTTGACATTAATAAATACTTTGACACCTCACTGGTTAATAACTGGGATACTTATACTCAGCCCTGCAAGGTCATATAATATAATTTGCGGCTGAAGCAAAAGTGCTGGATAAATGTCTAGATAATCTTGTTAATCAATTGCATAAGCTTGAAAAAAGATATAATAACACTGCAGATGATAACTTGTTCAGAGAAATTCTAGCTTCATGTTTTGGTATTAACAAAAAGCTTTCAGAACAAGCATGTGGAACAATACTTAAAAATAAATCAAACATATATCAAACCTCCAATAAAGCAAGTAAGGCACTTCCATTATACCTACAAATTCGAAAGAAAAGGCCTAAAAAGTCATCTATAAAAAATGTGGTAGTGTCATCGGAAAAAGCGATCTTACATTCATTTACCAAGTTTTACGAGAATCGATATTGTTCAGATCATACTGACGCACATATTGATTCCAATGCTATTTGGTCAGTTAAAAAGAAATCCTCACTCGGATATAAATCTAAGTCCATTGGATAATCCTATACTGGTGGATGAAATGTTCAAACCCATAAAAGTAAAGCTCCTCGCCCAGTTGGCTTATCTATGGGCTTCTTTGCATATTTTACCTACACCGTGACTCCAAAATTAGACTCTTTATATAAATACGTTTCTGAGAGAGGTACGACATCAGACATGTTTACCAATGCTCTTTTGATCATTTTCCCTAAACAGGATAACGATAAGGAATTACCTAAAAATTATATTACATTCTCACTAATCAACTCTAACTGTAACATTTCTGCTACATTTTGACCAATAGCATTGAGCTATTTTCACATCAATTATTCAATTCGGATCAGGTTGGGTTTGTCAAGGGAAGAAATATATCCTCCAATGCTAGAGCCTTTATGGATATTGTGAGGAACCTGAGGCATCCTCACTTCCTTTCCCCCTATAACCTCCTCTCCGATGGCCAGGGAAAGGCCATCGCTTTTGGTTCCTGACCCTGAGGGTGGATATGTGAGGAAGGATCACGTGCGGAGAGGACGTCCTTAGGTGAGCCATGGTATCCCCCATTTCCCTTTTACAATGAACCCTCCATCACTGAATCCTTTTATGGGCTTTTGTCAACCCTTTCCCAATGCTTCCACAACAAAAATGTCCCCAAAACACAACAGTATGTTCCTCGGATGAGTAAGAGGACCACTAGTGAAACGCATCCTCATTTTATTAATGTAGGCACATATCAACCTCATGTATTTGTATTTGTATTTATTGTATTTATATGGCGCCTTAATCCAAGGCGCTTTACAGTAAATGGGTACTAGGAGGAAGAAGAGGATAACTAGAACAACACATCCTCGTTTTATGAATGCATACATATTGACCCCAAGCAAGTACTGAGACCAGGAGGAGGACAACACGAGTAAAGCAGGACTGCCACTTTAATGGTGAGCAGTCTAGTCCTTTTTGGAATTATCCTGGAGGCGGGAACTTTAAAAGCCATAATTAAGAGAGGAATGGAGTTAGCTGTGGAGGCCCAGTCAGCTGTGTAGGCTGAGGCAGTGGCTTGGTAATCAACTTCAGGTCAGCGGTGTGGCAAGAAGAACACTCTAGATATGTGTGCAGATGCAGAGTTAATGCAGCAGGAAGCGAAACCAAGGTGTGCTGGAAGCCGGTAGCAGTTCACTAGAGAGAGACCAATGTGACCGAGTGAAGCGGTCACATGTCTCCTCACCTGCAGGTGGAGCATCGCTTGGGAGCTGCACAACAAAGAGCCACTGGGAGGGGAAGAGAAGGTAATGCATGAAAAAGCAGAGACACATTGCGGCAGTGACCTCGCAACGCTTTACGCTCCGACCGATGAGTGTGTGAGACTCACCAGTCAGAGGAGGCGAATATGCAGTGAGCATGCTTTTGAATGCCAAACACAATGCAAACCTTTGCAAGTGCTTTCGAATATTGCACAGAGCAATTGCAAATACTTTTGAATAACAAACAAACTGAAAGTCATTAATAATACTTTTGAATGCTGAGCAGAGCAAAAGCAGCTTTTGAGCACTAGTGAATGGAGTGAAAGAAAGATGATGAAATTAACAGATACTACAAACTTTATTTTCGGAAGCATTGGCAAAGTCAAGATCACACCCAGAAGGGTATGGTATGCGAAAAAAGTGCTAGCAAAGCCAAGAGAACACAAAGAGTTGAATGCATGTTATGAGAAACCAAGCATTGGCAATAGCCAAAATACAAGGACATATACTACCTGAGAAACAAGTGTTAGCAAAACCAACAATCTTCTATATCAGGAGTCTGCAATCTTTGGCTCACCAGATATAAAGGGCTGCAACGCAAGTTACCCATAGTCAATGGTGAGGCATCCTGGGAGTTGTAGTTCAAAACATCTGGAAAGCCATGGGTTGTGAGGTCTGAAGCACGGGCATACGACCCTCTTGCATCATCTCTGGGCAATGGTGTTGCTGATTTAAACCCTGCTAAGGTTATCATTCCAGACTACAGTCGCGCAGGTTGTTTAATTTGTCTTTGCCAACAGCACATTGCAATGTGCACTGTGAGACTGGCCAGATCAACAGGTAGAGAGCTCCTGATTCTGAAATGTGTTGTAAGTGTGCTCTAGGGTGGATGGCTGCAAGAACGACCCTGGCATTGCGGCTCCCCCTGCATGTATATATACCTGCTGGACATGAGCTTGACACTTAGATTTGCCTCGGCTCCGAGGTGCAACCTGTACTAGGCCAGCAGGCCTGCTGATGACAGCAGCTCAGTTTCATGACCCTCGTCCATGGTTGTAGAAGCACATTTCAGTTGTCATATCTTTCCATGATTAACTTTACAGGAAGGTGTTTTTATTGTCTGTGCAAGGCAGCAAAGAGTTTGAAAAAACCCAGTATGACCACCTGGCATGCACCTGACCTGGGTAGGCATGTGATAAGCCTGCATATCTAAGCTCATTTATCTGCACGTTACGGATGTACTAAGAAATGTGTGGGCCAGACGCCTCAGTCATTTCCCACCAGATGCAAATGGGTACGGCATAAAATAGGTACATGCATATACCTGTGCAAACGCTGTAAAATTACCATCGCAAATTCAAATAGTGACTCTTTTTAAATTTGGGTGGACAGCTTTCATATAAGATTTGTAAAGTTCGGTTTTGAATAAAGCGTGACTTGTGTACTTTTTGACATTGATTACAAGTCCTCCTTTATGCCTCTATTCCAAATCTACCCTTAAGCAATCTCGCTTGGGTCTCGCTTGGGTCTCCCATGGGTCTGTAAATTGATGCCCAGGCCATTTAAGTAAAGGAAAGCAAGCACCACACCATGTTGTCCACGATTTCACCAGCTTTGTCTTAAATTTGTGAAACACAAGCTATTACAGTAACTCAAATGTTAGCTATTTATAAGAGGAGAATGGAACGTATAGTCCTTTTTCCCTTCCCAGGGTGGTCAACTGTCAGGGGCAGACTGGCCTATAGGAAACTCTGGAGATGTCCTGGTAGGCCTCTGCAATTTGGGCCTCTTTTGTGTGGTAACAGTTTTCTCATAGGAAAAGGGTTAGGCTTGCTGAAAAATCGTAATATGGGGCCACTTTGAACATTATTTCCAGGGCCTCCTTAACTTAATAGTCCACTCCTGTCAACAGTGTAGATGGGAGGAGTGACAGGAGTGGTATCGGAGGAGCAACAGGAGTTGGATGAGAGGAGCAGACAAGTGTAAGTAGGTTGGCGAAGAGGGGCAAGCAGATGTTTGGCAGTGGCCTGCATGAGTCAAAGTTGACATCAAGAGGGAGAAAGGCGGTGTTCACATCAGTGGGCTGGAAATGCAGGGCGATACTGTGTGAGAAACTTTGCATTCTAAGCACCCTGATAGACTGGAAAGGCCCTAAAAGACACTTTCTCTGTGTTAATCTAAAATAATTACTTTTGCTCCCAGAATATGGAATCTACACAGAATTAACTCTGAATCTTAAGCAAAGCACAAACAAAATGTTGCCAATTTCTGTACAAACAAATTGATCTCTCTGGACTCAGTCCAATGAACGATCTATTGATAAAGGTGAAGGCCAAATGGAGATAAGGAAAAGTACATTTCTGACTTAAAAATCTGGACAAGATTGGAGTTGTGAAAACACCTTGTATTTGGACAGAGTGTAGCGAAGGCTACGTGCTTATTTAGACACTGCAGACAAATGCATGTCTGTGCAAGAAGGGAAGGATGTAGTTTATTAAAGAAATTAGGGAAAGTCCACTGGACAATTCACGGCACACCCAGATGCTTACTAATCAATAGCATGTCTACTGCTTTTTCTACCTTTGTCTTAAATATCTTCAATCATCTATTACTAGGGTCCTATCCATTTTGTTAGTAGCTGTCTCCATCAGCCAGTAGTCTGACATTCTTCAATGTAATCATGTCTATTCATCATCACAATTGCCCCACCTTTATCTGCCTGACGGATCACCAGTTCCTTGTTAGACACAAGATCTCGAAGTGTGTCCTGGTCCTTTTTGCTGAAATGTGTGTGCTTGGGGACACCTTTTGATTCTAATAAAGCAATCTCTTCAAGGACTTATTTCTCAAAAACGAGCGACTCAGCTGCGTGTGTATGAGTGGGCACATGCATTGAAGAATGTCAGAGACTACTGTCTGATGGAGACAGCTACCAAATAATCGAACAGGATCCTAGTAATAGATTACTGAAGATTATTAAGATCAAACTAGAAAAGGCAGCATACATGCTATTGATTAGTACACAAGAGAGAGAATACTTGGTGAGAGAAAATGCTAGAGTACCTATAGTCTATATTTTACCCAACATTCACAAACATAAAAAAAAACACTGGGAAGGCTTATAGTCTCAGGGGTTAGCTCGTTGATTGTACCCCTTTCAAAATATGTAGAATAATTCCATATACCTTTCATCTCTGGAATTAAAAGTTTGATCCCGGATGCCAAAAATGCAAATACCAAAATTGAGGGTTTGGAATTTGACACTACCAATAATGTATTGATTTGCTTAGATATACTGTCTTTATACACCAATATTGCTCCACAAGCCACCTTGGAAGCAATTGAAGAGACTCTACTCAAGCAAAGTGACAACCACCCAGTGAGTAATTCTTTCATTTTATGGTGTACTGAATTCTTCCTTGCGAACAATTTATTTTCAATTCATGGGACAATTCTACCTTCAAGTGCAATTCTACCTACAAGTGTACAGGATGTTTGGCTGGAGCTGCTGCCTGATTTGCTGTCTCCCTCCAGGACGCCGTAGGCGAGGAGAAGTGCTCCCTGCTCGCAACACACTGACAGTTTGCGCAGACACTGGGACTACTATAACCACAATTCCCTGCACCGCCGGCAGCCCCGCCCCCGCATCACAGTGAATGTGATTGGACTTCCTTGTTTCAAAACCCTTGGTCACGCACACCGCGTGCACAGCGCAAGTGCCTGCAAGTGTACAGGCTGTTTGGCTGGAGCTGCTGCCTGATTTGCTGTCTCCATACAGGACGCCGTCGGCGAGAAGTGCTCCCTGCTCTCAACATACTGACATTTTGCGCAGACATTGGGACTACTATAAGTAAATATAGCCCTTGATAGAAGATACTATCTTCCAGTCCGAAGTTAGCGACTGTGAGTTAGTGCTTGTGTTTCTAGTCACGTTACTGACTTACTTACTTCTCTATTTGCAGCCACAATTCCCTGCACCACTGGCAGCCTCGCCTCCGCATCACTGTGAATGTGATTGGACTTCCTTGTTTCAAAACCCTCGGGCACGCGCACCTCAAGTGCCTGCAAGTGTACAGGGTGTTTGGATATTCAGCAGTGCGGCGGGACGGCACGGAAGGTATTTTGTTTTGTGTAAATTTGTGTCTGAACTGCTGAATATTGAGTTTGAACCACAGCATAATTCACGTATACTTCTTTTGTTATTTAAACGCTCGGTTGCTTGAATTGACTGCTGCGTTAATTGTAATCTTTTGTCCCGACCTCTATACATAAAGGTAGGCGGGGCCACACTACGCAGTGGTCGCTTTATGTTGACTCCTTTTGTTTTGAAGGATTCTGGACGACATTTACTCTGAGATTCGGGTGCCCCGCTGACAATTCATATGGATCCTCCTCCAGCTGTTGAAGGTGGCCTTTTAGTCAGCGACACTTTGCTGGTTACTCAATGTGCTACAGGGGCACCCTCCCAACAAACATCTGCACATGTTGGTTTGATTCATAAGGTATCCATTTGTCAACCATCCATCCATCATTCTAATATGGATTGCCTGGTAAATCCATATACCTATTCCATCAAAGAAGTTAATCTAGAAAAATTTGCCACAGGAGGTGGTACATCTACAAAATGAAACCATTATAATGATCCTAATAACTCACAGGATAATCATCATTTTAATCCTGTAAATGATTGTTCCATTCTAGGCCCTGCAGTTGTAGAGGAACTTAATAAACGCCTTAGGCTTTCTTTAGGCACTGCCACCCCTTATCAATCTCCTTACCGTGGAGTCGATGAAGTAGTTCTTTACTCACGTGACCTTCCATTCACCAATATTCCAAGAGTAACTCTGGCAGCGAAAATCTTGGAATCAAGGGAATATGACATTTCACATCCGGTAATTGACATTCCTAGGATTGATCACATGGATCTATCTCTCATTGACAACAAAAATAAGCTTTCTCCAATAGTTAAGAGTTAAGCAAAAAGGGGCTAGGAACTCCTCCTTCAGCAATAATATGCACAGTTTTCATTCCGATTTGAAAATCTTCGGAATTATGACATACAAGGAAGCGTGGATAATGTTCAGACCTTATTAAATAGTAATGAGCTTTCCCCCTCACAAAATACGGAGGAGCCGAACACTTTCCCTGTGATAATTAAGATTTTTGACCTTCTTGACAAAGGTCACAAAGTCACACACTTAGAACTCAAGGAAATGAAACACTCTATAGCAGACATACTATCTAAAATTAAGAGGGTTTCATGACTGCAAGAGAGTTGATCTTAAACAACGCATCACCGAGTGCTGTAATAAGCACTCTAGACTAGCACATGTAGATACCTGCTCCCAAACTGAAAAACTTCCTATCTGTTGTGAAACTCCTGATGCCAAACCCCATACTAGTATAGGGAAGTCTACAGCTGATTTGGAGCATTTGAGATCTATGGTTCAAGGGTTGTCTCAAGACCTACATGACACTATACAAGAGCTGAAAGATACCAAAATGCAATTTCATTCTCGTATTTCTGAGGCAAAATCTGGCGCAGCATTATGCTATGGGACTGATAACTCTCATTTGAGTAGTCCAACGCTGCTTACTGATTTGATCGAAAGTGAGGCAATAGAAGAAGCCAAACAGAATGACTCTTATAAGCCAATGTCGAGACGTCAAAACCGCTTATTAAGAAAAGCAGTAAAACGCCAGAATTCGAGAAACTTAATAAAAAAAGAAAAAAACTCAAATGCTCGTACCATTGGTAAAGGACACTGATTCTCTCCATGACATAGTAAGATCTCCTATACCAAAAATCTTAGAATCTAAAGCATTGGAGGATGCGGTTATCGTCTTAACACAATTATCGGAGGAGAGTCGCCATCATCTATTATTGAAGGATGACTCTTCTTCTAGTAAAAGTCCTATGTTAAACAAAATAAATAATAATAAAAAAAAAGTGTATGATGTGGGGAATGGTGTAACATGCCAGAATGAGAATCCAATGAAAACATCCCCAATAGATAACACTTCTCTACCTAATGGAGCGCAACCTGGCATGGTTGCATTCTTTGTAAGTAAAGGAATGAGACATGTCTCTAAAAACGAATCTGGTCCTCTTCAAGAAATTAAGAAGTTTGGGAACCTATAGACTTGACAAAATTATCGACCTTAGATTTAAATTTAGATCCTAAATTAATATTGCCTGCCGTCTCGTCTTTACACCATCCAAATCCTTGCTCTAAGGTGCCTCATATGAACAATATTCCTTTTGGTATAGGACATCCTCAAACCGTATCTCAACTGAATACTGATCAATTGTCTACTCCTGATTTTAAAACATTCCATGGAACAAACCAATAACTCACAGACCTGCGATAGATTAAAACAATATCCATCTATGTTCTTTGATCTAAAACAGGCATTGCATGAAGGTTTGAATACGATGAACAATTTGAATGCAATTATGTCTAATTCGAGTAGCTGTATTGCTGACCTTGGAAATGATTCACTTACTGTTTTATCTGAGTCTACTGCTGTTACTTCACAGGATGAACCAAAAGTATTTTTCAGGGGTGCCCAGTCATGTGTTCCTACTAATGGTGCTCCTCTGCTTATAAAGAATACTATTAATGAGGAGGTTGATATTAAAAAACAAAATTCTTGCATTCTGATTGGTTGGACAGATTGTCGTGGTTTCTCAGGAAACTCTCGAATGAACCACCCTGCAATTTTGGATGTTATCAATCAAATATCTGCTTTATGTAATCTGAGATCTGATGACTTTGATAGAATATCTTTACCGAGAATAAATAACTATAGAATGGTGTGCTACCTAAAAACCCCTATTATACAAAAATTGCTATGGCGAACAGATCGGACTTATATGACCTTTGAGTTATGCTTGTTGGATTCCGAAAAAGATGCTCTAGAATATTTGAATTTCAAACTGCCTGTGAGTATAAAAGAGTGTGATACGAGCAAGGCAGATGCTGAGATTGTACATGCAAAACATGCTGAAGTAGCTAATTTGTTATCTATGGTTGGCTCAATCAAAGACTGGTCTTGGCTAGAACCGCTAATGAAGACTATTACCACTATGTCATCTGAATCCAAAATATTATAATCAGAACATTGTCCTGAGCTAACATTTTTGTCTTGGAACTCATGTGGGTATGTTAACCTGGTTCGATTCTTTGTGAACCTCTTTCCTGTTCAGCGTCCTGACGTGGTGCTGGTACAAGAGACCATGAAGGTTGATACTTCTTTACTTCCTGGTTATGAAACCTTTTGTGTTAAAGCTACCAAAGCTGAATATGGTTGCCCGTCAGCAGAACTGGCCACGTCAGTTAATAACGCTCTACAATGTATTTCCAAGATGCGGTTTTGTTTTGATCACTTACTGGCTATCTTATTAACCTCTAGCTTAAATCTTCAGTGGTCTTTGATTTTGATTAATATCTATTGGAATCCTGCTAAGGTTGCATTGGATACTATGTTCAAGGACCTAGATGAAATTCTGGAATATGTCTCTCCATACTATCCATCTAGCATTGTTATTATTGCTGTTGTATTACAAAGAATTGCATACGAAATGATGGCACAGGAGTAGACAATCTGATGGCCTTTAATGGTGACCGATGGTTCACATTATTATCTGGTTGGGGTCTTAAACTTGTACCCTTTGAAAAGAAGAATGCAAATTTCACATGGAAACGAGGTGCACACAATTCTATGTTTGACTTTTTTTGGATCTCAAAAAGTGCTTTACACCGAGCATCACACATAAACACACACTCAATGCATGGTAGTGACCATGCAACTATTGAACTTGTCCTAACTAATGAAGATATGCATTTGCCAGTCATTAAGCACCTTGGTTTGTTAAAATCAGATAGATGTAACTTATCTTTTCGATGGAATCAGGTTACTTGTGAGAGGCTGACCAGGGAACTTTCTCGGCCCATGAAGCCTGAATATCTTGAACCCTTTAATCTGTTTTATGCAATTGGATACAAGTCTCAAATTCTTTCTCTAATTTCTAAGATTATTGCTGAAATATGTGCAACGCAACATAGAGTTAAATCTATAAAAGATTCTCATTTCAGCTTAGTAAATAACATTTTTAAATCTGCTAGGAATATTGAATTTCAGACTCTTTTGAAATCTTCAAATCAATTCAATAGATATCTTTCTAAAAAGAAATGGATTATTCAAAGGTATAGAAATCGTATTAAGTGGCATCGTATTGAAAGCTATAATAATGATAACATTGAGATGCCCAGGTTTATCTGTGCCCAGAAGTCTAAAGAAACATGGAAAATATTAAAGCAAGCCAACCCTCATAAACCAGTGATTGATTCTTGTATACCAGCTGCAACCTGGGAGCATTATATTGGTGACAAATTTAGTTTGCCTTCTAAATTTAAACATATTATCTATACTGACACTGAATATGACAATACTTCTTTTATCGAGATAGAAGTACCTGATATCTTGTGGGCTATTGGGAGACTTAATCCATCAAGAGCGGCTGGACCATAAGGTATTCCCCCTTGTGTGCTAAAGAGTGATCCCGCTCTTTGGGCTCATATACTTAAAGTGAAATTTGATCTCATCCTAAAGACATCCACTACACCATAGTCCTGGACTAATACAATAATTATACCGGACCATAAAAAAGGTGATCTGTCAAATCCACATAATTATCGACCTATTGCTTTGACGGATGGAACATCCAAAGTATTTTCTATCATCCTCTTATCTCACTTAGTGAAGTACATTAATACCCACAATCTCTATTCTAAATATCAGGTTGGTTTTAGAAAAGGTATGGGAACAATGCTTAATGCGACTTATCTTTCACATCTTCTAGCTACCTCCAAATCCAGCAATGGTATGCCTGTATACATCGCTTCAATCAATATGACTTCTACATTCAATACAGTGGTCCTGAATATTCTCTGGAAGGAAATGGCCCATATGGGTATTCCATCCTATTTAATATCTTGGATCCAAAAACTCCACTTGGGTACGACATACCAGATTAGAATCACCAAGGAAGGCGGTATTACTAATGTGATACCTACCTTTGTTGGACTCAAGCAGGGTTGCACGCTGGCAGCTATTTTGTTTAATCTTTACATTTACGATCTTGATCAGATATGGGATGTCTCATCCTCTTTTGCTGTCCGAATTGGTACGTCACGCTTGCACTGGTTGGCATTCGCTGACGATATCCTGTTATTAGATTCAACTCCTTATGGGCTGCAAGGTAAGCTACATGCTTTTTCAGATTTTTCTGCAGCCCATAATTCGAGTGCTAATGTGGACAAAACTAAAATGTATGTCTTTTCATCCAAGAAAAAATCTAAAATGTACAGATGGAAGATGAATGACTCAGTAATCAATCAACCTTCCTCCCTGACCTATTTGGGATATAATATCTGTAAATTGTCTTCGCTCAAATACTGGTCTGATCATCTGGAAGAGAAAGCATGTCCACTATTGGCTCAAATGAGATTAATTTATAAAACATTCTGTAAATACTTGCTACTTCCATTAGTTGAATTTCTGACAAAAAAGGTTGAACCTGTGATTCTATATTCAACTGATATGTGTTTAGTCAACATAGATTTGATCCTAAATTCTCTACAAGGACGTATGATAAAGTCTGCATTATGCTTGGCTATGTCCATCCCGAATCCTATAATTCGACATGAATTGGGATTGATATCTTGGTCAAGCCGCTATCATTGGTGAAAGTTGTGTAATTATTCTAAAATTTTGGCTCCACCTAGAAACTCTCTTTACAGTGATTTGCACCCTATGCAATTTGATGCATCCTTTAACTCATTTAAAATCTGTTGTAAATGGATGAAATCATTTTTAATAGAAATGGATGTATCTGAAGATGATTTATTCATTCGACCTGCATATGTTAAGAAAGAAATTCATGAAAATGATTGGATTCAAACCATGCAAATGTTATTAACCTACAAAACCTTTTAGGAATATGCAAAATTTTCGAGGAAAAGGATGCCTCATTTGCTGTACATCATCCTTTCCTTGTAAAATTGTTTGTAATATGTTTCTCAAGTTTAAATTTAACCAATTTGCTACTCGTGAGCTAACATGCCTGAAATAAGTGGGAGAAAAGAATGCAGATTCCCGGGTTGCAAAGCTTCTATTGAAACTTTAAGACATATCATTCTAGAATGTGTATTCTTCAAAAATGAAAGATCAATGATGTTTCTGAACTTTGTTAACCCCTCACTCCAAGATTGCTTGGACCTACTATGGATTAGACTGATGAAAGGTACATATGGACCCCTGATTTATGCTTTATACCGATTTACTGTATATATGGAAACTCAAATACTGTAGTTTAAACCATGAATGGCCTATTTTATATATTTAAAAATCTTCTGAAAAATTTGCTTTAACTGAATTTTAATGTAAATGATTTTATCTTTGTTTTTAGGAAATGTATGTTTTTAAATCAACAATGAATTGTACATTTATTATGTAAAATGTTTTGTTTGTAAAGGTTTGTGATAAACCAAAAACAATAAAAAGAAAATCTACCTTCAGGTTGAATGCACGGCATTGGGGGCAGCAATGGCCCATAACCTTGCTAACCTTTACGTTTAGAGGTTTGAACAAACGGTGGTACACTCCGGTCTTAATCCCTTCAAAGAGAAACTCACCAGATTGTTAAGCTATATAGATGACATGTTTCTCTTATCAACCGGGAGTCAAGGAGAGGCAAACGACTTTGTTGTTTGGCTAAATGGCCAGAACAGATACTTGACATTCGCAGCTGTTATGAGTAACATTGAAGTGAAATAATTAGATGTGACTATTTATCACAATCAGGGACATCTGTTAGTGAAACCTTATACTAAGGTAACAGATAAGAATACCCTAATGTATTATGGGAGCCATCATGCTTGTCATGTCAGAGATAGCTTACCATTTGGCCAGTTCCTGCACCTTAAAGGAAACAGCAGTGCCAGGGAATCTTATGAAGTTGGAGCCAACATACCAATACATAAACTAGTGAATCCCAGTAAACTGTTTAAATGTACAGCCCAACGAGCATTCAATAAAAATAGAGAGCCCAAATTGGAACAGAACACTAGGATGGTGAAGAATAAGAAAGCAGGGCCGGTCTTTGCATCAGGCAGTACAGGCAGCTGCCTGAGGTGCTAGCAGCTTCTAGGGGTGCCAGAACGACTGCTATCATGCCTCATTTATTTGTAATTGTACAAAGTGCTATGAAACCTCTCACTTTGGGCACTGGAGCAGTGACCAGTAGCACCAAACCAAAGGCCAGCTAAGGTGCTGCTGCTGCCGTCAGCAGCGGTGCGTGCAATGCCTAGCACCTGGGGTCTCTGCAATCTTCTAGGGGCTTTTTTTTCTGAGCCAGCGCTAAGCCCCCTCTGAGCCAATGAGCAGCCCCCTCTCAGTGCCTTTAAGATGCCCCTCTTGAAGTCTACACCAGCTACCCCTTTCCAAGTTTACACACAATTTCCCTTATGAATCCGATTAATGTATTTTAAAAGTGTATGCACCCTCATTCTTTTGCTCCATTGGCAAAATAAATGCACCTATTTAGAAGCTTTTGCGGCCATGTTTTATGTTGCATACTATGTACAGCCCCTTGAATATTTCTGTGATTTCCAAAGTGTTAGATCTATTGTGTTTGCTCTTTTCTGTTTGGGAAAGGTACTATTTGAGTTTAATTTTAATCAAACTGCTGTGCTCATCTGGCAGATGTATTTTATTTATTGTGATTTAAATACGTTACTTGTGAATCCATATTCCCTCTGAAGCACTTGCTGATCGATTATCCTGCTACCATTTTGCTACACAATACTCAACTCATTGTTTTTCATAACACTCGAGACTTGTCGCCTGAACGGCCATTAATGTAAGGCTGGCCTCCCAGCCGCTGCCTTATCCCATCTCCCCCTATTGCTGGGCACGAACAGCGAGCGAGGGATTTGTTTGCGAAGCCAACTGTGACAAAATGGCCATTTGTCAGCCGCCTGCTATGGGATCGTGAATAAATACTGCCTCCTTGCAGTGAAGGGAGTGATCTGCAGGCGAAAGGACTGGCCTTGCCGGCACCAGTGGCAGCCAGGTAAGGGGGTTCTTCAAACATGGTTTGAGGGTATGCCAGTTTGGGATTTCATGGGAGATGCCAGTGTTGGCTTGAGATTGGGGAGGGAGGCAGGCAACTCAACTTGTATCTCAGTGCCTGTAACGTGGACAAAGTAGAACTATAAGTGCCAGAATGCAATCAAATAGCAGTGCTGCTACTAGTGGCGCAAAGGCCACTGGGCAGGTCGGTCTCCCCACCCCGAAATGTTAGGTTATGTTGACTTGACCTGCCTGACCTACAGACCATTGGTAAGACAGGACACAGGCACTAACCGGTCTCAGGAGGATAGCTCAGGCGCAACATGCTCGCCTTGGAAGCAAGATGAAACAGAGCAACACAGGTTCGATCCGTGGGTCCACGCTTAGAAGCCTCTGGGTATTAAGCGCATTATAAATAACCAATTTCAATTACAGTACCTGCAGCTGCACAGTTAACAAAGGCCTGGCAATTACTACTGTAAAGTGTTTCATTGTTAGCAACTGCATTTGTATGCATACTTTGTTAGGCAATTGAAATGGTGATGGGGTGTTAGAACTTCTTGCATGTCAAGGTAGTGGAGGCGGAACAGTGGACAGCTCATTCTCACAACACTTCTTAAGTGGCTGGTTTCAGACTTGAAGGAGAGAGTTAACTGCTTGTAACATCGAAGCTGCACTAAAATAGTCTCATTAGTATGTGTAAAGAAGTAAGATACCCCCACACAAGTAAGTTTTCACCTCCTCTACAGTCTCTGAAGTTATCCCCTCACAACATTTTAAGGGTTGGTCCCCCAGAAATCTTAGTCTAGTTGCACTCCTGGCTCTTACCGCAAACCTAAACCCCACTCACTGCCTCTGGAGGGGAGGGCTGGCTGGGAGGCGCAAGGAGTGTAATGCTGAGCCAGGGTTTACATATGGTTAAACCGTTTGAAGGAGACATGGCGTAGCCTTCCATTACTCACCGACTGCATCTAGGCGCATCGCATTGTCACAAAAACCCACCTTTATCTAGCGCTGTTTGTTTATTACTGCAATTTGCTAGTTGTTACTCTTTTTTGAAAATCAAACCTATACGTGTGTGTCGATTTGATTTTCCAAAAAGTGTAATAACTAGAAAATGGCAATGCCATAGAAAGCAAAATACCAGATATATATATATATATATAGCAAAGTCCATTTGAGCCAAATAACATATTCCACAACGCACTCTAGTAGCCATCGCTGGATGTTCACCTCCAGTTCAGCCACAACCGAAAGGCATTGTGGATATGCAAATTAGATCAAATGCAAACCTTCTGGTTGGAGCATTTGACCATGTTCTGTTGTGGCTCAGAACTGTAGGTGAACTTCCAGCGATGGCTACTGGGTGGATTTGTGGAATGCATGGCTTGGCTCCAATGGACTTTCCTACTTTCACATTTCAGGTGGAAGGGCTTTTATATATATATAGAGAGAGAGAGGTTTTCGACCCTTTGTGAATATTCATGAGGATAGCATACGTACTTAAGGTGCTCTTCTTTCTTAGTAGAAACCACGGCCAGGAAGAACCTGCGTAATTATAAGGGAAGGGGGCAGTAGTTAACTGAAGAGGACCCGTGCCGAGCATCAAGCAGTTGTGGACATTTCAGAAAAAAACATTTTTTTCACAGAACGTTTTGTACGTAGGAAATGAGAATCTCACAAAATGCTTTTAGCATTTAAAAAAATGCATTTGTGCCTGCTGTGATGCGAACTGCGTAAAATGTTTGCTGCTTTTAACCTGAAATAAACTCACAGAAGGGTCAGAAATGACTATTGTTTGGTGCATTGTGCATATTCAGTCCCATGGAAATTAAACATTGCCACCCATCACGCACAACCGGGTTTATGGGTGCCATTTTTGGCACTACAAAAATAAAGTATGTCACCTTTGCCAGGAGAGTGGAGTCACCACATTGACACTTTCTCCAACCTGTAATATAAAAACTCACACTAACTAATGACCTTTCTTTATGGTCGGTGTCCTGTTGTGCACTTACTAAAATAACACGATGAAAGTGCAGTGATTTCGGTTTCAGATAGTTTGTAGTACACTGAATGGTATTAAATGTGGGTTTTAAAGATTGCTTGGCTTTAGGCGAGCAAGCTGTTACTACTAGTTTAAGGTTACCAAATGATGTCAATTTCCACTGAAATACGCAGGGATGGTTCTAGGGATTGTGAGGTGCTGTGTGTCAAAGGACATCTAGGGTGCCCTATGTTGCATATGTATTGACATCATAGAAAATTATCTTCCAGTGAGTGATCTCATTCTTTGATACTAGAGGCAACAGAGGAAGTCAGTCACATTGCATGCAAGATGTCATCAGTAAACCAAGATGCACATAACGTTTTGATGTGCATTTATAAATGGTCACTGATATATACATGAAACAAAATACCATGAATAAGCCTTTATTTTTAATAGTGTATTCCATGCATGCCAACATGTCTCTTCCATTCAACAGATGCTAGCCCAGTATGGTATATATTTGCATTCTGGGACTTTTAATCCTGGTTTTCCCCATTATAAATCCAGGACTACACGTCCCAGAATGTAAAGTTAAAAACAGGAATGGACTAGCATCTCCTTAATATAATGTATAATGTTGGCATGTATTTCATTTATTGTTCATTTGTAATGTGCCTATACACAAGTGTTTCAAGGTGCACTATATGGTGCAGTGTGAAAATAATAATCTCTAGGCTCTTCTAATATTATCAGATAAACCACAGTGAGATATATTCATATGCGATCACACACTTTGTAGGGAAGCTGGCATTTGAGTCCAGTCTTTAACTTTGTCACTTAAGTGCATATCTTCTCATGTCTAATTGGTAGAAACGTGTGTGTATGCCTGGCTTTTAAGAATACTCTGTTTTATAGAAATGAATTGAAAAGTGCAACACGACAAATCCATGCATACGAATTGCACATCACATTTATAAGTGATGAGCGCAGCTTCTCCAAACTGAAGCTCATGAAAAAGTACCTCTGATCAACAATGGCCAATGGAAGCCTGACATAGCTGGCTATTTGATCAATTGAAAATGACATTGGTCAGTCTCTCGATCTATCCGACGCTGTGCTTCAATTTACAAGGGCAAAGTCAAGAAGAAATTCTTTGAACACATAATACACGTAACATTCTAAGACTGTCACCTAGTATCTAATGTATCCATAGCATTTTCATCTAGTTATTAGAGTGTCCTATTTAAAAAAAATAGGACACTCCTATTTAAAAAGAATTTAACGTGCAATTTTTGTTCTCAATTTTGGGGTAGAGGCACCAAGGATGCTTCCTGCCTGAGGTGGAATCTGGTCTAAGACCTGCCCTGTAAGAAAGAGTCCCCCATGTTTTTTTAGAGTACTTTCAGTAATTTGTCAAAGGGATTATTAATAGAAATTGGAAAACGGTCATGACAAAACCCACGCACTCTCCTTTGGTAGTTTTAAAAAAAAGTACTAATATCCAAAACAAAATCATGAAAAATGATATCAATATAGTTGGAAGGACTGAAAGCTCATAAGGGACTTTGTGAGGGCTACCTGAGGTGGTTGGACACCATCCCTGTGGGAATTGTGTTGTGTGCCCTCAAACCAAGAAGACTTTTTCTGTAGATGTGGGGCTAACACACGACTGGGTACTTAGTGAGCACACAAACTGTAATACGGAAAATTTAGTTTACATGATCACTTGCCCATGTCCAAGTATCTATATTGGCAAAACCAACCGTAAGTGCAAAACAATAATGGTAGAACATAGGAGTTGCATAAGAAACAAATATTAACTAGCTCCATTAGTGAAATATTTTTGGGACAAAGGTCAACATTTTAATGATTTTGAGTGGACTATCCATAAGAAAGTCAGGGATAACTCCCAGGAAGAAAAAAAATAATTATATCACCAAAAGTCATTTTAGAGGCCTCACTGAGAACATATACGGTGTGGGATCGTATATAATTTGTGCGCTCGTGACCACTCTTACGTTAAATAAACACTATAATTAACTCAAATGAAGGATTTTTGGAGAGAAAAAATGGGTGGCTGCGGAAAGGCCTTCCCCACAGAGCCTCCCACAAAGATCTGTACTTGATATATGATTCGTAGAGAAAAGGGGAAGACTGGAAACCACCGCGCTCAACCCTAAAAAGGTTTACAAAGTCCAAATAAATTGCACATTTTTGCCAAAATCATTCCAAGAGAAAAAGTTCCAAATTTTTAGAGATTCTTTTAATGTGGTGAACAGCCGATACGTGTTTCAACCTCTGGTCGTCCTCAAGGCAGCCACTTGTTCTTGAGTTACTCAAAAACCCATTGTTGAAGGGAAATATATGATAAATCCCATGGTTAGATGAAAGATTAACTGATTGTCATCGTTGCTACCCAATTTGCTCATACAGGTTTTGGTATAAATAAATTCTCAAGAAATTGTAAATGTCAATAGAGGAAATCTGTTCTTTTCAGTGGACCAATTTACCTTTAGCTTCCTTAGATTGAAGATTAACAGCTCCCAATAGCTTAGCACCTTAATCCATAGTGTTATGATGGGGTGGATCCCTTTCGTGCCATGTCCATCTCGCACATAGAATGGTACAATGTGACGTAATGTGCACCTCTTATAACAATAATTTTTGTTCTGCAGGGTCTATTAGATCAGGAAAAATGGGTGAATGTTAAAATACATGTTATTGGCATATTATCCCTATGCGGGTTATGGAATTTCTAGCATATATCAATATGTAATGTATGTAAAAAGATACAAATCAGTTGTAGTGATGATGATCTGCAGGTGCATCTTGATGAGCACATGCACAAATGGAATCATTTCACAAATGGGGGTATGATAATGTTTGGATTGTAACATGCAACAGGGTAGTGTAAAAGTTATTTGGAGTTTTGGGCCTACAATAACAAAGTGAGAAGGTCCTGTTAAGACTGGACAGGGATCCTCTTTATAGTTCGATGGATACCAGTACTTAGGAATTTAGACTCAAATAGCACTTGTGCCGGACCAGCATATTCACTTATGGGCGTGTGTGGGTGTGGAGGATCAATGGGATCATTTCTCCCGGTCAGGTTCTCTGTACAATTGGAGTGCCAAAAAAGTATCACTTTTTCACCCCCAGAATTGTTTAGCATCTGTGTGCTCAATAGGATTAATATTTAATAACACAAATTGTAAAGAACTGTGTGAAAAATATATTGACGACAAATGAACATTGTTCTATTCCATACACACTCAGCGCTAGCGAGTTTACATCCGCGTGATGTTGATGATGCCATCACCTTGTGCGATGATGTCACAGCGCGATTAATTAGGAGAACAATTTTTTCCACCCACACAGCTATCGGTTGGGCTACAGTGTTAGAGAGGCAACCCCAGTAATTAGGTCAGAACGTTGGGGGATGATTCTTTCATCATTTTGACATTATATGGTTTGGGTGGATAAATGCTACAACACTTCTGTGTCTTTGTTTTAAGACCAGCCAAAACAATACAATTCCAGTGGGTGAATCCTGTAAGGGCCTGCAGCCCCGAGAAAAACCATTCTCTCTGTCTAGAGGACTTCTAGCTAAGTACGTTGATTAAATTAGTCACAAGAATGTCAGAGTTAACACTCTATGTGGCATGGTGTTATCTTTGATTTTTTCAACAAAAATGTTAGTGAATGCCTCTCCACCTTTGGAATACTATCTACTTGCACATTTATGGGTGAAGAGCAAGAATTAATTTGGAACAGAGGAGGCTCTGCATAGCCCAAGGTAGTGAGTACCATTTGATATTTAATCTAGTATTATTAAGATCAAAATAACTTTATTGCGGATACAATTTTCTATCTGGTATTTTGTGATTGCAGCACTTATCAGGACACAGTTGAGAGAGTACTGACTTTGGGTAGATGATGTGCAATATTGAAGTGTAAACTCCAGCAACCCCTGGAGGTAAGAGTGGAACACCCATGATATAGTGAGTAGGTCATAGGTGAAACAACAATGTAAAATGTTGTTTCCTTTCTGTTTAAGGAAGCAAGAGGAAAAAAGACTGTCACTACTCTAATCAGTAGGGCAGCAAATAGCAACACAAATGGTTGCATGTGGTACTTAGAAGAATATTCAACAATACCACCCAGGTAGATTATGATTGAAAGTATCTGATTACCATTAGGGATAGGGTACATTGAGATGTCGAGTAAAAAGATTGTTCCAATAGACGTGTTTTTGTTCCATTCCAAGGCCTTAACCCACCGCAAATCATAATATGATACACACAATTGAATCTGTATTGCCCCTGATGAATGTTTGGCAGATTTAAGCCAATGGGACAGCAACTTGTATAAATTGGGCCAAAAACATAGCGTCCTAAGTGTGCTTAGTGTACCCACGCTTGGTTTTACCAGATCATGAAGATACTGGGAATGATGTTCACCTTGTGTATATATATTTTTTATATTTTTGTGTAAATGTATATACTCTGTGTAATTGATGTGTAGGTCTTATGTGTGAAGGTTACACATGAATTGTAGTATTTTATGTTTTTAGGATTGTGTGTAGGGCATAGAATGTTTTGTAATAAACTATTTTTGGAATAATGGGAGGCGTACTGGAGGTCTGTTATTTGTTCAAGACCTCCCCTGGCTACAGATGAGGCAACACCATTGACACCCAGTAATAGACCTTCCTTTGGTTTGATTAGTATATGGTTTTCCCACTAAGTAGAAAGGTTGCTATGCCCCTCTAGTGGGTCCAGCCTTTGTGAGATTGAAGAACGACTATCAAATCATGCATTGGAAAATTAAGGGGGGATATCAATTAAACATTAAGAGTTGATGGTGTGGGAGAGAATGGTGGTAAAATGGAGGTAATGAAAATACAGCCACTTTACCACTATTTTTCCACATGGTTGAATTCTGAGATTAGAGGCAAAGTGAAGGATTTATCTTGTGCATTTAGCTGGAAGTAAATCCTCAACCTTGCCTCCAAAAATAGATTTACTGTCCGAAGATTGACTCTGGTATTACCACCTAACTTGTAATGAGGCCCAATTACTTTTGTATCTGATCACCTTACCAGAGGCACAGAATACAATATCAGAAAAAGAAATAACAGTGGAGGAACTAGAAATGATAGACCAAGCAGTGGAACACGGAAAAGCTCCAAGATCAGATGGATTCCCAGAAGAGTTTATTTTAAAAACATTGTAAGGATATTAGCTCCAATTTTAGGCAGACATGTTAGTGAATTTGCCAGGAGAAAGAGAGAACCAAAAACTTGGCAAGAAGCCTTTATTGTTACAATTCCAAAAGAAGATAAAACAAACAACTGAGTTATGAGTACTGCACATCCAGATCACTGTAAAATGTACATTAAACATTTTTCCTTAAATATTGGAGGGTTCCCACCATCATTTTAGGATATGAACAGCAAGGATGTGTTCAGAGTGGGTGCATCTCACATGAACAATTCTTCTGACAAAAAATGTATTTAATTGAAATACTGACAGACTCATCCCCTGTGTGGTTTATGTCTTACTTCAATAACATTTGCCACAGTTTCCAGATAATTAATTTGGGCAACAAGGCTGTGGAAACTACATTTCAGTGACAACTTCAGAAGAAGCCTAAAAAACACCATAGAGGGATATGAAAAGTGGAATAATTTAAACTGCACAAATTTACACAAGGGTTATTATTTCAACCCGATGTAGGAGGTTGTGCATTTTGTATCAGAAGGCCTGATCTTTCCAGAAACAATAAGTTCATCTGAAGGGGAGTTATTGACATTTTCAGATCTAGCGAAAAAACACTGTTTAAATTTGACTGGGCCATGAACAACGATGACATGAAATTTCATGTTTAATTCAAGGAGTTTTCCCTTGTGCATCGGCCTAGAGACACTCCATCCAAATCTATTAGTATATTTCCCTCCCCTGTATGTTGGACAAGTTTAGTACGATTCCATTTAAATGTAATCCCAAAATTGTGGTTGACCCAAGAATTGGTCTTGTGAAAGATAAAAGGTTGTGTCGATTTTGGCAGGAAGGGGTTTTGCAATCCAGCATGCATTTACTAGTCAACTGTAAGGGTGTAAGAGAGAGTGGTGAAACACTCAAACAACACAAAGGATTTGATTTTGGAAACAGAATACTTATGAAATCGAATCTGGTTGACAAATCAAGTATCTTTTTTTCTTAAAAATAAGTAAAGTCCTATTTGATATAAATGTACTTCTGATGAAAAAGAATCTGAGATTCTCCTAGAGAGTGATAACTGATCAGGAAAAATGTTGCTTCAGCTCGATGTTCAGCTCCTATATAATTGTAAGAAATGCATGACATTACCCAAACAGATGCAATTAAGATCTATATCAATTAATTGTTCTATTGACTTTATAATTATGTGTAGGTCATACCTGTACATCTATATTGGCATGCTTTTGATTAAAATCTCTCATTGCGTCAGCTCCCTAACCATGACAGCGGTTACAGTGTGATCTCCTAGTACTCACTATGCTTCTGCTCTGTACATGGCTCATCAAAAATAAAGCACTACACCCAAGTGGCAGTGTTAAAAATGATAGATATTGAGATAGATATACCAGTTGAACACTACTACTAAGTAAGCAAGTGGAAGCAGTGATTATCCATCATTCTACAAGAAATTATGCCTTGACTTTTGGACAATCAACACTTATTAAGAAGGATACAAGAGGAACAATAAAACCCAGAGGCATCTAGGTGCTTTGAGCTTAAGAGATTGCTTACATTTGTTTATATTTGGAATTTACTGCAAGAGGTTACAGTCATATGCAGTCCAGTACAGTGGTAGCATGTTACAAGTTACATCATTATTTTACATTATTTACAGATCTGCTATCACCGTGATTTGTGACACAAGTTACGTGTGTTACTGACATCATTGTGGTGCCATTGATTGGGTTGCGACATACAGGGTAAACAGGCAGTAGCTCATCAGAGATATTGTTATCATCCTGTGTGAACTCTAAACTTTGGTTAGTTACGGCCTTGGATGAAGAGTCAGGTTTTAAGGCCTTTTCGGAAGGACCATAAAGATGTGTCTGTCCTTAAAGTTAGGGGCGTGGAATTACATAATTTGGCAGCAAACACTGGGAAGCTAGCACTGCCTGCTTTTGTCTCTTAAACCTAGGTATAACAACTAGACTGGTGTAGGTGAATCTGGTGGGTCTGTTGGATTG
Organism: Ambystoma mexicanum; assembly: GCF_040938575.1. NCBI lineage: Eukaryota > Metazoa > Chordata > Amphibia > Caudata > Ambystomatidae > Ambystoma > Ambystoma mexicanum. The sequence continues at coordinate 655,906,265 of NC_090932.1, read as the reverse complement.
GGTTTTTAATACTAGGTCGACTAGGTATGCTGGGGCGTTGTTAGAGAGGCATTTGTGGATGAGTGAGAGGGTTTAGAATTTAATCCGATCTCAAACCGGGAGACAGTGGATGTTATGTCTGGTTGACTAGATATGTTCATGTTTGGGTATGTTGAGTGCGGCTCTGATGGCATTGTTTTGTACAACTCGTAATTTACTGATGTTTCGGGCATTAGAGTCTGCAAACAGGGAGATGCAATAATCGATCCTGGATAGGATAAGTGCTCTTGCCAGCGTGATGCAGTTGTCAGGCGATCAGAAGGGTCTGCTGACTCTGATTAATTTGGAGGTGTAAGCTGCCGAGGAGATTGTAGTGTTAACTTGTCTGTTAGGGTAAGTGCAAAGTCAATGTGGGCGTCTAGAGTTTTTATCTCCTTGGCTACATTGATGATGTTGCTATCAATATTGAAGGATTTGTAGAGTTGGGGTAGTTTGTTTAGTTTGGGTTGGTTACCAATGATGAGTAATTCAGTTTTTTCATCATTGAGACATAACTTGTTTTGCGCCATCCTAGCTTTTATGGTGAGTTAGATTTTATTTAGTTTGTTGGAGTTGCTGTCATATACTCCTGTGATGGGTAGGAGTATTTGGGTGTCGTCTGCGTAATTTGCATACATGACACCCAATTTGTCTAGACTGGGGGCACTTCACAGGAGACTGGGGCTGGGGCTGCTGCTGAGGATGAGAAGACTCATCTTGCGGTGAGAGAGGAATTATTCTATCCACTCTATGGCTTTTGGTGAGAATTGAGTTGCTGATGCCAGCTGTTGGTTTAGGATTATATAGTTGACCAAACCAAAAACTGCAGATTTACATTTAGTGATATAAGATGTGTGGTTGGAATGGGACTGTGAGTGGGGAAGGGATAGAGAGGGTGAAGTGAATAAGACAGTAGTGAAAAGAGTAGGGGTACATTGTGGGAGCAGAGGAGCCCAAGGTGGAAGACAGAAATATGAGATTGAGAGACTGGTAATAGGTGTGGGTTGAAAGATTATGTAGGCTGACTATTGAATTGTTAGAAAGGGTAGAGTCAGGTTGGGGCTGATGGCTTTACCTTGTCCCCATCAAGCATACTATATGTGACCATCTACCAGGCCTGAAGGACCTGAGGCCTTAGTCCAGAAAAAATAAAATTATAATTAAAAACTTAAGACCCCCATTCATAGAGATCATTCTGGCCCTTCATTTTAGTTACCTGCCCTTCACCCTCCAAAATGGGATAACAACTGGGAGTTGGGTTCTAAGGCTATTAGTAGGCCCTGAAAAAGCACAGCTAATAAAGAGCAACCTTTTTCATCTCTGTATGATTAAGGAACTGTTAGCATACATGATATATCTTTCAGAATCCATGCCATCACATCATTCATTCAGTTTCAATTGGACTGTGGTAATATCATTGACCTCACCATACCAAAATATCTCATGACCAGGCCTCAGAGGGTCCAAGTGCTTGTCTATGGACAATCACGCTAATAAAAAGTGCATTTGTATGTATATAGGGCAAACCTAGCAGTGAAGCAACAGAAGACAGAGGGACACACTGACAGGGTACAATAATATAAAAACAATCAGAAGCTAGATCATTATGGTACACTTCGAAAAGGTATTGAGAAAGGGCATAGAGAGGGTTACAGGCAAGCGATACAGGTTAGGCAGGGAAAGATAGATCTTGTGTTAAATAATTTGGTTGATATGCAGGTGTGCTCCAGTTGAAGCTATATTCCTGGGATTTTCACATGATATGACATTCTTAATTATACAGTTGAATCTCTGAGCAGTCGTTAGCAATTCCCTGCCTTCACCTCTTCTGCTTTCTCCCCCTGTTCATTGGGTTTCAGTTGACAATCAAATCCATTTCAAAGTATTCACTGTGGTTCACCATGCTGAATCTTGGCTTGGGTCGCTGTTCCTTATGACATGGATCATACAACAATCCTCAGAAAGATACCTATACTATTTTATCACAGTTAAATTGTCTGTCTACTTCATCAACGGGTGTACATCTTGAGGGTGTGCTTGCTCATATCCGATCTCTCTCAAAAGTAGTTGTTAAATGCATTGATGACTACCTCATAGTTCACTTACTCTTTGATCCATCCAATCAGGTTACTGTACCAAATGCTTCACTGAGACAGCTCTCATCCACATTTCCAACATTGTAACCATGCTCACCTCTCCACAGTCTTGACACTGTTGACCATCTCTTCTTCCATCTGATTGTCACTCCTCCCTTGGCTCCAAAGATGCCACACTGGACCAAATGGCCTCTGATCACTCTGAGAGGACCCTCTCCATATCATGGATCTCTAATATCTAATTAATGGTACAGTTAAAACCTTAAAACTCTCAAACAACAATACAGAAAAAAGGAAAAAATGTGGCTGAAAGTAAGAGGTGAACACTCACTTTTGCAGTTAAAACAGCCTTGGCTACATTTATAAAAAAAAAATGTGTTAGCTAATTCTTTGGTAATGAAAAACCAAATCGAACAATTGAAGAATCGACCCAAGACTCTGTTCCTTGTTATATGAAATGTCTCTATTCCTGAGAATGTGAATTCCCAACTCCCAGCATCAGTCACTTTGGCTAGTGAATTCAACTGTTTCCTTCAAGAGAAAGTTAACTCTATTAGAATTAATATGCCTGCTTGTCCAGTCTTTACTAAATCCAAAACAAGTATCCCCCTTTCAATTCAATTCTTCCTCTGTCCCAGTTTCTCCTTTTCTGCTGTCTGGACTGATGAAATGTTTTAATACCTGGAAGATTTAAAACCTGCGAATCTTACCTATGACCCAACGTATTTGGTAAAACAGCATGCCTTGGCTCTTAGTAAACCACTGGCATCTTTGTTATCACAAGGCTCTGTCCCTCTGGAGTTCAAAAAATCCTTCCTCACACCATTGTTAAAAAAGGCGACATCGGACCATAAGGTCCTTGCTAATTATCATCTAATAGCCGATTTGCTATAGCCTGCCAACATTTTAGAAAAGGTGGTGACACGGCAACTCCAAACACACATAGACAAACAGAAGATCCTTGACTGCTTTCAGTCGGGCTTCAGACCGGCGGATGGAACTGAGACTGCCCTGGTGATGGTCTGGGATGACCTACTGGGGGCCGCCGACGAAGGTACTGTCAGCATGTTTGTCATGCTGGACCTGTTGGCGGCCTTCGACACAGTGGACTTTGACATCCTCATCTCAAGATTGTCATCAGTGGTACATGTTTCTGAAGAGGCCATGAGATGGTTTGTGTCTTTCCTATCTGATCACACCCAACATGTGAAGATCAGTGACTGACTTTCTGAGACAGTGTCAGTCAGGATACCTCAGGGGTCCTCACTTTCCACCCTATTGTTCAATATTTATATTCAAATCTTGCTGAACATTCTTTCAGAATTTGGGTTGTCATACCAGTCATATGTGGATGAGACCCACATTTATGTGCGACTGAATCAACCAGCGGAGGCAGTAAACACTGTGTTATCCTATGCAATTAAAATCAAGGACTGGATGCTGGAAAACAAAATACAGTTGAACCTGGCAAAGACAGAGGTCATTGTATTGGGTATAAGGAGGCTGGTACATGGACATACTCTGCGCCCCTCTCTTTTTGGTGTCCCTGCTAAGTATGTAGATTCTGTAAAAAACCTTGGCTGTATCTGGCAGTGCAGTGTGGACTGCAATCTGCAGGTCAGCCAGATGGTAAAATCACTTTATTTTCAACTGAGGCTTCTAAAACATGTGATGCCTCTAATTGCAGCGAAGGACCGGCCAGCCATGGTTGGAATATTAACTTATTAACTTACTGGACTACTGCAATGCCCTCCTTATGGCGGTGCAAACATTTCAGATGAAGAGACTCCAAGTAGCCCAGAATTCTGTCATTAGGCTGATTTATTCACTCAGCAGAAGGGCTGCAATCTCCCAATTCAGAAGGCAGATACACTCGCTCCCAGTGTCTCAGAAGATTATTTTCAAAGTACTCTGCCTGGTGTTTAAGTGCAATCATGGGATGGCACCTGCTTATCTGAGTGCTAAAATCCAGCTATACTGCCCTCAGAGACAACTTTGCTCTTTAGATCAGCGTCTTTTGCAAATCCAAAGGGTCCGAATGACCACATTGGGTGAGCGATGGTTTTCCATCCTTGCTCCTCAAATGTAGAATTAACTCCTGCTGAATCTTTGACTCCTCAAATCCCTAACAATTTTTAGAAAAAAATTGAAAACATACTTGTTTGCCTAGTGTAAATCTCTACTGTCATCTTTAACCCCTGTGACACTGCAATGAACTATTTAAGAACGTCTCTGTGCTTAGATACGTTTGTGCCTGGTACCCTCATGGGTACACGTTATACAAATCCACAAATCAAATTAAATCCTCTCACGCATCACTTCCTATGGGAGTCCCCAAAGGAGTAACTGTTCACTCACTCATCTTCTCTATATGCACCCCTGGGGCAAACTCATCTCATCATTTGGCTTTCACTACAACTACTTTTATGATGATACACAGATATTTTTCTCTTTCCCCCTTTTTGCCTCAGCTTTCTCTGAATGCATCATCAGCTGCCTCTCAGCTGCCTCTGACTAGCTGTTGTTCATGTCTGCCTCTAGTGCCTGTCCCTGGTCTATGGGTGTCATCAAGTCTGCGGTAACCCTGCCGGTGCTACCGGCGTGTTGCTGTCGGACCGGTAAATATTTACCGGTGCCTGAATTCCCGGTGCCACTGGGAGATTACAACTCCGGCGGCCCGGAAAGTCATGTGCCAGGAAAATCTAAGTTCTCATTCCCGTAGCGTCTCATAGGATCAGTCACTCGGATGTACACATGGGTATTACACATGCATCGAGCATTGGCAAACAGGGCACCCTACTCCCCGGACACACCAGGCCCTTTTTCATTTAATTTGCTGATGTGCACTGGGACACACACGCTCCAAGCCGGGTTCTGCGACATGTGGTGCTAGATTAATTTCCATGGATCCTCCCTCATCAGGTACCTGACAGACCGCAGGTTGTCCAGAGCCACTGAGGGTAGAAGGCCCCACTCCTGGGATTGAATGCTCGAATTGACCATAGGGACCAATCTAAACCCCTGCCTCTTTTCAATTTCACAGTGTTCACTGCTGGACTCACCTACAAAACCGAGCCCAACAAAAGTGGACTCTCCGACCCCCAACCACATTGGGCCTTACCACCCAGGTAACTTATTCCACCTCTTTTAAGTAGCACCTACACTTTGAAGTCCCTCTAATCCCTTTGGGGCCATTTTGAAGTAATGACAGAGTCAAGAGGTTTTTTTATATTACCTTTCCATAGAAGGACCCCCAATTTAGTGCATGTTATTAGTTTCTCCAGATTACAGGATACCTCATACTAGAGTATGGTTTGCAAATTTGGGGAACTTTTCTAGCTGCACTCTTAGACCTCCGTGACTTAATACAAAAGTAATAACTCAATCGTGTCGCAATGATGTGTGTAGAGAGCGAAGACACAGAGTTCCCCCACTTCGCTTGTCAAAAATGAAACTATAAAGTTCTACACGCATCCATTACTGCGCCACCAAAAAAAAATATTGTTCAAAAGCAGTTATGTTTGTTCATTTTCAGCCTTGTTTATTTTTAGTTGCAGCTGCAGCACTGCTTTTGAACAATATTTTTTTTTGGTGGCGCAGTAATGGATGCGTGTAGAACTTTATAGTCTCATACTAGAGTAGGTTTCACAATTCTCTGTCCTGATGAAGGCCTATGTAGGTACTACACCTCACTCTTAGTACAAGGCCGAAACACAGACCTGTCAACAATTTCATCACGGGACAGTGCTCATCATGCAACACTGTTGATCAAACCAATTGATTTGGCATTCAAAAGAAATACTGTGCCCCAGACAAGGTGTAACTTTTTTAGTCAAGATTCGATTTACTGTGAATGTACTAGTTTGGCTCAATGTGTTTTGGTTGTTTTCCTATATAGGGAATGTATGCTTTTGTTTTACTTGTGTCAACTTGTCTTTGATAACAACCACAATAAAATAGTGGGTCACTATATAGCTGGTCTCACCCTGATCAGTTCTTTGATTTATATATTCATGTTTTCACCTGGAGAGATCAGGGAATAGCCAGGTGCCCCTTATAGTTTTAGATCTTTAAATAGTATCCAATTGTTTAATATATCGACTTTTGTGTATGTCATAGTCAATGTCATCAGTGATGTCATCTGTGATGTCATCATTGTGTTCATAGGATGTGCAACAGGGGGTTCAAAGTTAAGGTGGCTTTAGCTGAATTCCAGCGGTTTTGTTGTGTTAAGTTCTCACCTCATCATCCCTGCAATGAAAGTTTTTGCCGAATTTCAAAGGTTTGGGTACAATGTATTACTCACCTTAACGTCCCTGCAACTAAAGTGTTTCCCTGAATTTCTGAGGTTTTGTTATACCATATATTAAACATGTTCTTTGCTATATATTTTCAAAAAATACTGAGAAAAAAGTCAAACATTTAATTTACAAAAATATGAATTAAATACAAGTCACAAACCAAACTATATTTTGCAATATTTCTCACCTAACTTTTTCATTTTCTTCTCCACTTTGTCAGCTTATTCACCAACAAATCTGTCAAAGAAAATGTAAGATATGTCAAAATGGAACTATTAAAAAAGAGTAGCACTGTTATTTTCATAATAGTGCTATATGAATACTGAATATATTCCTTGTACTCTACAAATTAAGGTTGTGACTATTAATCACGTTATTGTAGAGGAAAAACACTTTGTATTGGAGAGAGAAAAAAAAACTCGCCTCGCTCTGCTAAAATGTGTGGTTAATTCAAACTTCAACAATTAAACTGTTTTCTTTTTTTACAATACTAATAATTGAAAACAATAGTAATACTCATGATTTAATTCTACAACATTTCCTAAAAACATCACTACTACACACAGAAACTATTGCTAATACATCCGTTTTCTATATATAATTTTCCTCACTCAAACAAGTATTTTCACACAAATTAAATTCTCTCAGAGTTTGCAGGAATTTCACTGGATTCCACATCCTTTGAAGATTTTAATTTTGCAATAAATCCACATTTAATGGCAACATCATCCATTAACAACATGGGCCACAAATTACAGGCCTAAGCAAAGGGAGGACTCTCACTACAGGTCATGGTGCTGTTTCTAAATCAATGTAGCCCACCGAATGAGTAATTATTGGTATTAGCATGCTAAAGCAAACTTTAAAAATGCTAATACCTCTATCCAGTCCTGCTGTGTTTGCAACAACAACTGGAGAGAGTCAAGGTTGCCATGGACATGAAAGCCAGACATTTGACAGTAGAACCCCTTCCATTTTTATTGTAATGAACAAGGAAACTATGCACCCTATATTTATATAGTTATTGTTAGGAGTGTTAGATTGGGAGTGGTTTAGAGGGGCTGCTTTAATGGCGAGAGTCAGTAAAAGAAGGAAAACAACACTTCAGAGGTATGGTGACTGCACTCATCATTCAGGTTACTTTGAACCCGGCTTTAGCAAATTCTGACTGGGTTTGTACCAATTTAATTGTTTTTGTGCACCTGCCAAAGGCATTTTTTTAGACAAACCTTTCGAAAACATTTCCCCTACTTATTATCTCACTTTAGCCACCAAAGATATTATTTACACAAAATATGTACAATAGAAAAATCATAGGAATAAGTAACTATACACACAAAGCCAATCTTTCATGCCTGTGCAAACTTCCAGGTAAACACAATGGTAAAGGTCAATGTGCATCCGGTACAGTTGCTTTGCTCACAGTTTTAATTCTGAGGATGAGCGCACAGTAGGATTATGATTTATGATGTAAGAACACGCCCAATAATTACTTTACCATTCCCGGCCAATGCATCAAGCTGTGGGAGGTATTTTGCAGTATTTTTTTGGTTGGTGATATTTTGGTATTTCATCGTATACTGGTGAACCTAACTTTAGAGTACTGCCTGATAATTGTTCTTATACCATGATCAGTAACAGTAAGCAACTACTAGATTTAGTACACTCTAACCAATGAATTTATCCCCTTGCAGTATTTTATTTACAATACCATAATATGCCCTGTTGGCTTCCATCTCAGAATATATTTACTATGTAAATGAAATATGAACGTTCACACACAAGCATAGCCTTTTTGAAACCCAATGCACAATATCCAGTCCCCTGTGTTACCATCACACATTAAACATGTAATAAATATTCTGAGATGATTCAACTTTTGAATTGTTATTCTTTATCAGAAGTTAGAAATATGCTAGATACACAGACTTAATAACAGTGAAACATGTATCAGAGAATCAATACAAACATTTCTAAATGCAATTTTCTTGCAGTTATTTTCCTCTGCAACGAAAGGGCCTTGCTATACTATATTTGAAAGTGTTCTTTTTTTTTATAAATGCGCCTTCAGGACAGTTTATTTTGTGAACTATCTAGTGGTCTGTGGAAACTAACCTTGAGCTTCTAACAAATCTTGGCAGAGACTTAAATTCGAGTACATTTTAATTTTGTTGCATTAATAGAAAAAATATATAAACACAGTCATGCACGTTTAAGACTTCACTGTCCAGAGCAACACCTAAAAAAACGTTTTTCTCACTCTATACTATCTGATCACAAATCATTCACACATTAGCTTGCTCCTCACGTTAACTGAACTTACCAGAATCATTTTTAATCGTGTGTGTGTGTGTCCCGAACTTCCAGTGCCCCCATCTAGCTGTCAGACACTTCCTTCTTAGCTTGGAAAAAGCACACTGGATCCTGTGACAGCCTTTCTGAACACTTTTCCCAGGATCAGCAAAACTCTTCTGAGACAGCTGCCAGCCGGGTGGGGGAGGAAGGGAGGAAGGAAGAGAGGGATAGAGGGAGAGAGGGACAGCGGGAGGGAGTGAGAGAGGGAGGGAGAGACACTGACTCCCTTCTGCAAGCCTTTTCAAACCCACTGGACTAACCCTGCCAAGTAGATAAATTGCACGTCAATGAAATGTAAAAAGTGCCAGCCTTTTCTGTGATGCAACATGTCATTCATTCAAAACCACATCCCTTTTTGTCAATCAGCTAGCCCTCCAGATAGCTCTGAAGCACATGACCAATCTGCTGGCTTAGAGCGGAACCAAATCGGATGGAAAAATTACATTTGCCCTGTTTCCTCCTCTGAAAGTCCTGACTTGTCACATCTTCATTCAAACACAGCACAGCTTTGATTCTGCATGTTTAATTCATTGCATTTCCAAACTAACCTTGCACATGCCAAATGCCTAGCATTAACCATCTGCACCAAGTTTATAACCAGCATGAATTGATATGCACTGAATATTAGTTGGGGAATATATTATATGTTAGATGGATAAGGTCAATTAGTATATGTTAGTCTCATGTTTTTATTTTTGGGCAACTCAGCCCAAAACTGTTGCCATGGTGCAAAGAGTCTAGTCCTGAAAGGGGTCCTGCATTGAGATTTGCTGCATTCTTCAATCCAGGGTCCTTGCCACAGTGAAAGACACCAACCGGAGATCAGCTTGCACCTGCAACCCCTGCGAATCGAGGACTGTGACATTTGGCAGGAAAAGCAACCTTGGATCCTCTTCCTTTGTCCTGCCAAGTCTTGGGAAGAATCAAAGTACAGGGGTAAGTTACACAGCTTCTAACCTACCCTTATACTCCCTTTATAAGTCAATGGGCTTATAATAAACTTTCATTCTAACAATATTGGTTTTGCCAGTGCTTGCTTGTTCAAGACCTGTGACAATTGTGGCTACTTTTGCTAGTTAGTCTACTTGTACCCTAACCCTAAGAAACCTTCACTGGACCCCAGAGACCCTGCCTGCATGTTTTCCTGCTTCATAACTTCTGTGGAACATTTACCTGAACTATTGGGCAAAAGGCCACAGACAATTTAGCGCTGGACAATTTTAGTTCGGGATCATCGCTGTCGCCCTTGAGTGCATAATACCAATCTAACCTTTCCTTTGCAGGAGTTTCTGATATGTAATATGCTCTATAGTAAGTGACTGTATATATGCCTCTATTCTTTATTAGTTTTGTGTGATAACTCTACATGCTAGTTTTTTTCATAGTGTGTTGGGGCCATGAATAAATAACTGTATTTTTATACATCCTGTCTAAGTTTAATCTGTGATTCCCATTGTGTGACCACTTTGTGGACCCTTTACAAGCTCACCACCCCTGAAGAGCTTAGCCTAGACCGCCTGTCACTGCTACCTGAACTGGTTTGGCTACAGCTTCCCAGAGTTGTCCCTGTCACAATATTGGTTGGCCTTCTATACATCTGTCCACAAGGCCAGATTATAGAAAATCAGTCCTAACAGTCAGCACAATCACTTAATGCTTTGAAGTGTCACTGTGGAGCGGTGAGTGAAAGTGTGTGATGTCATGATGGGTGGTGTTGCGTGATGGGGACCAAGATGCAGGAGCCAATCACCTTCTTATTCAATGTATGCTTAGATATAGGGGACTGACATAGTCCCACCAATTATCTATGTAGGATGATTCAACAAATGTTTTAACTTTTAGGTATGCAAATAATGTTGTTGGTGCATAAAATGTTTGCCCACAGTGGGACGCATTGACACTCAGTTCTGTTTCACTGTGCTATTTGAACCGTGCTCTCCCAGCTGCGTCTGGACCTAAATAAATACTGTTTCTTCCTGCCTGGTATACACTCCTTTTTGGTTTACTTTGGTGTTCCAGATGTTACTTGCATTGGAGGACCCCTGACACAGTAACATCATTTTTATTTCCTACAAGTGTTTCATCTACATATAAATAATCTTTTAGATGGGTCATTTTTACCATGTGAAGTGTACTATGTACAAGTGATGTACATAGTGTTTTGCTCTGATACAGTTTGACATGAAGATATCTCATTTGGTATAATGTGCAGGCAACATCCATATTTAGTGAAACTGACTCTTACATCTGCATTTCTCAAGACAAGCTAGAGAATGACCCAGAACTGTTTTTCCTGAACTTCAAAATCATCTATTATCTGCAACATCTTGATTTGTCTTTTTAGATTATCATTTTTGTGCAACATTTGCAAGAATCGCTTTAGGACTTTAAAAAAAACCATGTCGATATAACACAATGAATTGCATGTCCATACCTAAGTTTGTTTTCCTACTTTTATTGCACACTGCTCTAATGTTTCTACTTCAGTACTTATCGTCGTTCAGATTTCTTCATATCCAGAAATCACATTATTTTTTAGTTCATAGCCACATCCACTCTCATTGATAGCAAGAGCCACAATCCTTTGATGAATATAAATCTCTTCATTAAAAAATCTTTCCATATGAGAAGTGTGCTTACACTCTTCGCCAAACACATCACAAAAGCTGTCTTGTGCAACTACACCTAGTGTTTGTACCTTTTGGTAGAATGGCATTGTGACTTTAATTTATGTGTTTGTTTATTCAACATTAAGATGAACAATTCTCTTTTCAAATGGAAAACTTTCCTGGTGATTTCTTTTACTTTTTTCTTTTGCAGAAAATGCTTCACCACATGACTGGATTCTAATTTCGAATATTTGTATTCCTCTTTCTATCAACTAAAGAAGTTCCTGTTTTTTTAAAGGTTGTTGTATTTTAATGTCCAGTAATGACATTGGTACAGTTTTCCTATTATCAGCCTGACTTGAAAAGTTCTTGGTTCCATACACTTCATTAGTTGACTTGTGGCTCAATTTGGAGTTTTTCAAATACTTGTTCTGTAACAGACATTTGTACATTGCCATCAGAGCACATTTGTACAAAACAAAGATCAGTATCAACAGTTTCATATATAAATGTTTTATTTCCCTGTTGGTGATCCTTCCTCTTCACATGTAGACTTTTTATCTTTGAAGGCCTTCTTCATTGATATTGTAGAGAAAGAATCCCAATTAGTACCCGGCGAGGGAGAATCAGAAAGAACTCGGGGCCATCCCCGCTCGGGGCATCCCTGCTCCGAGCCTCCACTCGGCTGGAGGCCGTCTTCGTCCCTCCTCCGGGGATTCAGGTATATTTTTGTTTTTTTGCCCCCCCCAGTCCCTACCCTCCAAACCCCACTTACCTTCTCTTTTTTTTTCAGGAGCGGACGTGCTGGAAACAAGTGTTGCCAGCGCTTCCGCTCTCGATGGCCGCCATGGAAAGGGAAAACGGACTCCGTTTTCCCTTCCCCGGCTGCCATTTTCTCAGTCATTGCTTTTGTTTCTGTTGCGAAACACCACAGCGTTTCGCAACAGAAAAAAATGCCTTTAGTACACCGGTCTCGCAGATCTTGCAGGCCGGGGTACTAATAGCAATATGCCCCTCCCGGTAGGGGCATTACCGAGTCAGGTAATGACCCGGAGCCTTCGTTAAGGCCTGGGGCATTAACTATGGACCCTGGGGCATTACCTGCCTCGGTAATGCCCTCGCTGCTCGTGGCACATTACTTAATTAATACATTCATTTCACCATTAAAACTCTAAAAATGGAAAGTACAATAAAAGCCAATGCCACTGAAAATGTATAAATGCACAGAGTATTTTCTGTGGGAAGTTATATCTGTTCTTTTAAATGGGGAGGCAAAGGTACATTTGCTAGAAACCATAGTTTTCAGAGAATTTAAACTGCAGTTTAGTCCTAGTATCTAGTGTGAAAAACCAAGAGCTACACCAAAAAGGTAGAGTTTGCATGTGCTGCAAAATTGCACCACACCAAATGTGTAAATGTACACCGAGCAGTGTTGTTTGCACATTTACACAGATAGATGCTTGCCAGTAGGAAGCATGACTATATTGTGAGGCTCAAATGGTTGCAGAAAGTTTTAAACAGCTGGAAATATTTAAGATGGGGAAATATCTCCTAAGAAACACAGTAATAAAATACAATTTGTTGACTAAGAACAACAAAACAGTTACTTGGTATATACGTAACTGGTAGATCAGATTTAAACTTGCAAAAGCAGGGCCTTAATTAACAAATATGCTGCAGCAAGCCTGAGCATGCCAGGGTCACAAAAAATCGGTTAATTGCCAACAGAGCAGTACTATACAGGCATATATAGGTGTTCATTTCATTGAGGAGAGAAAAAAAAACATTTGCTGGACACCACAGTAGTAAGAGAATTAAGATTGAAATAATGAACTACTGTACTGTGTGCTCAACATAGGGTCAACCAAAAAGGTACACTTTGCATGAGATGCAATTTTCAAAATCTGAAAAAGGTAATGCATTAATGCAAAACATTTATCCCAAAACTGTATATGTACACAGAACTGCTTTGTTCAGCCATTTAAATGTATAAATGATTAAGAATTGGAAACATGACTTTATCGCGATGCTGCACTGCTTAGTGAATGAAGGTTTTTAAAGGCTAGACAGTTTTACCAGGGCAAAAATATTTGCTAAGACATACCGGTTTTAAAATACAATGTCACTTAGTAGGATCAAAACAGCAGTTTTGTTATGGGGCTAACTTCTTAGTTAGGAGTTAGATTTCAAAAGCTGGGCCTACCTTGAGATGTATGAGCAGAACAGTACTGTGTGGCCATGTATAGGTGTTCATTCATTGGGGAGTCAAAAGCACATTTGAAAGAAACCATAGTTTTCAGAGAACTCAAACTGCAGTTCAGTCCTAGTATCTAGTGTAAAAACATAGAGTTGCACCTAAAAGTTAGAGATTGCACGTGCTGTAAAATCACATTACCTACATGTAAAGTAGGTGATGCTTTACTGGGCAACACCCTCCCCAAACATGTAATTGTGCACAGAGCAGTGCTATTTGCACATTTACACAGGATAATGATTCACATTAGGAAGCATTACTATACGATGATGCTCAACTGGTAGCAGAAATTAGGTTTTCAACAGATGCAAATATTTAAGAGGGTAAAATGTTTCCTAGGAAACGCATCACTCAAATACAATATGGTTGACAAAACTGTTTCTTGTTTTATAAATAACGGGTAGATGAGATTTAGGCTTGCAAAAGCAGGGACGAAATTTACATATATGCTGCAGCAAGCCTGAATATAACAGGGCCACTCAAAATCTGTAGCTACCAAAAGAACAGTACTATACAGGCATATATAGGTTTCAATTTAATTCGTGAGGGAACATTTAATTTGCTGGACGACATAGATTTTACAGAATTAGGATTGCAGCTGTAACCTACTGTACAATGTGATAAACAGAGAGTTGTTCCAAAAAAGTTATACTTTGCATAAAATGCAAAATGACATTTGCAAAATCTAAAGACGGTTATGATTTACTGAGCAACAGCAACTCCAAATGAGTACACAGCATTACATCTCAATGCCCAACTACAAAGTAAACTTACTTATACACACCACACTGCAAATACACCTTCAGATATGTAAACATTTACCAACACTTTTTTTCAATTTATCCAAAAGATCCAAAGATGTTCCCACCAGTCACAGACTCGGCATCTGCACAGTGTGCTTTTTGTACTCAGAATGTCAAAAGTATTCAAAATGGTGCTTATGATACTTTAAAAAAATCAATGGCACAAAAGGAGGACTATAGTGCCCAAACTACTAAAATGTTCGACACAATTTCACTGCAGCCTGTCACAGGCAAGTACACAATTGCAACAGTAACACCAACCAATTGCAAACACCAAAACACAGACATCATACATGCACCACTCCTACTATTAGTAGAAATTCAAACTAGGAGTCATTTCCCTCAAAACAGAGAGTGACTGCAGATGTCATGGCTGGTTTTAAAACTGTGTGACTTCTTGGAGATAGTTGGCTATTTTGGTTACTGACTTTTTCTGAGAAACAAAATATTAACATGGACCTGGTTTTGACTGATTTTAAATTTAAATGTTTTGGATTGCAGGAAACGCAATGGTCCCAAGTGTGTTCTAGGTTGTTGAGTCTCAGTAGCACACAGCAGCCAGATATCATACTAATTCATTGTGGTAGCAATGATTTGGGTAATGTACGAGATACATTTGTTGTGATGACACAGGATTTGGAGAAACTCATGGATCTTTTTCCTTACACCGCTTGTATCTTTTCCAACTTGACTGACAGGCAAACATGGAAGTGGACCAATGTATTTAATTCCAAAACTGAAAAATCTCTGACAAATATTAATAAGGTAGTTTCAGCTTTCACCAGAGACTGAACACAGTTATGGATATCAAACAAAGACATTCGGTTCTACATGTCTAATATGTATAGACATGATGAAGGGAATGTTTTCCTCCAAATATGCTGAAATACTAAACTTAGTGTACTCCAAAACAGCCCTTTTAAGAGCTACTTATTGCACACTTTTGCATATATAAAAATCTAGCAACTAATTATTTTTTTAAATATTATATCATAGCCGCAGCTTAGTCGGTTAATCTATGTTTATTCAGAATATACCGTTAACATCCATCATAAAACAAAGAACAGATAAATACATACTATAAAATACACCTTATAAAAAGTGTCCTATCACAAACTACACATCTGCCCCCAAAAGTTATTTCACATATCATGCAATATCAAACATACATTTCTCATTTGGTGAGTTAATTATTAAAAACTTAGCCTCTGCACAATTGTCAACATTATTCTTTAAAAAATGTGATCTTAGTCATGTTCTTCTTCATCCAATGTTGGCTTTACAAACCAACAGGAAATTTAAAAGATTCCTGGACATTTCCTCTCCCACTTAACCAGAGGGCTCTGGTATGCACCGGTAGAATGTTTAACCTGATAATTAAAATAATTCTCCAGCAATCGTGAGAGTTCACATTTGTATTATAATGTAAAAAAAGACTTTTTCAATAGTGATATATCTGTTCTTCTAAGAACCTATGTGTTTTTAACGCAAAACCTTGCTCAAAAATTCAATTTTACTGACGGTGTGTCTAATTCACTAATCCCCATATAATCTCCCTTAGAAGTACCCAAATAAACTTGCAATGTATCTCTGTGATGTTCCTTCAGAACTCCCAAACAAAAATGTCTGTCCATAATCCATACAAATAGCTACTCTTTCAAAAACTATTTGCAGAGGTCTGTGGTAATACCAGAAACAGGTACTTAGCCAATGCTTCTCCTATACTTTCCCAATTTCCTCAACAATACTGTTTGTCACAGATCATGAAAAAAGAAGGAGATTCATCACCTGACAAATCATTAAATGAACTGTCAGATACTGGTTCACAACTTCACTTCCATTTCTTCACCTTTCTCCAAAAATAGTACATACCTCAAATGTCCTCCAGTAACTGTCTGTATAAACTCTTCAACCCCTACAACTTCTAATGACACAGTTCTTTCCCAGTATAATGTAAAATAAATACCAACATCCAATACCATAACATCTTTCCAAATGTAGCTTGGAACATCCAATGAAATAACCACTTCAAAATACTATTGTGTTTGGAGAAGAATTGTATACTTCTAACTTACCTATGTGGCGGCAGCTATAAAACACAGAGTCCCATTGGTTTGTCAATAACCACGTCTACAAATGGACCCATTGTAGCCTCGGGTACACGGAAATTTTTGCATACACGACATTATGTGCAGAAGTTTCAAACTTCAAATGACCAAATGGCTAGAGGTGGCTAGAGGGAAAAATTATAATATGTGAACGTTTTAGCTCCAACATACACAAAATAATATGTCTATTCTTTGTAACTGTTATGCTAGTCCCAGTTATAGGTGTGCATATACCATGGCTGCCATTACAGTTATAGCTGCAGCTAGACCAACCCGCCAAAATACATGGCATCCCATTAGCTTGCTGATAGCCGTGAATATAAATGACCCACTTATAGCCACGGGTATTCTGACATTTTTAGATAATGAAAAACACAAATATACATAGGTTTCTAACTTGAAATGACAACAAGCTGGAGGTGGGGGGACTGAAACATTATGTTATGTGAAATTTAGACCTCCACCACACAGAATAATAAGTGTATTCTTCATAAATGTAACTCTAGTCATGGCTATAGACGTACGTATACCCGTGGCTTCCATGACTGTTATAGCCACAGCTATAACATCACGCCAAAATGCACAAAGTCCCATGGGCCCATTACATAGACGCTGGTATAATTGAAGTTCCTGAGCATATTTTATGTGTTCAAGGAAGCATCATGGACATGGAGAGAGCACTTTATGGAGTGTAGGGTGGAAGAGGGGAGACATATAGGGTCCTGGATGTGTGTACAGAAGAAAAAGGCCCCTTTCTAAAACCGTTTTCATTTACGCAGGGCTACTCGGTAGGGCAACAATTATAACAACGGCTTTACTAAAAAAAGAATAAAAAAGGAACTTTTGTGACACACACTGTATAACATGGATCATATAAAGGTTATAGATCCATTTATACAGTCTGTGTTTTCTTCCGATTTCTATAACTGATAGATTGGCCCCGGTCTAATTGGTCCATAGAAATGTCATTTATGCAATGACAATTCAAAAGCTGAAGAGCGCCTGAGGAACAGGACATCCTAGTGGCTGCTT
The DNA here is from genome assembly GCF_040938575.1 of Ambystoma mexicanum. Lineage (NCBI taxonomy): Eukaryota > Metazoa > Chordata > Amphibia > Caudata > Ambystomatidae > Ambystoma > Ambystoma mexicanum. Next base: position 655,888,689 of record NC_090932.1, on the reverse strand, counting down.
CTCACTATGCACACAGTACAGAACCAATCAAAAAATGAAATACAAATAATCCCACCTTCTTTGTGATGATAACATGCTTTAGTTTTTCTTTATAAGAAAACTGGACAGAGAAGCAGTTTAGAGTATTTTGTGGCTAGAGGAGAATTTCCCCACAGTGGAACAAATACAAAAGACAGATGCTGAGGTGCAACCACCAGAAGAAGAATCAAGCTGTTCTGTGAGTTTATTATTACTATCCATGTAAAATATATTAACCAATTATATATGTAAGTAATAGATTGCATTTTCCATTCTGATATGATTTATCATTCCAAATAAAACAGTACTGAAAGTGAAGTATGCGAGAGACAATCGGGGTGATTCATGGAATGATTGTGCGCCGAAATGTGTGGCGTAAGCGAGAAATATGCAGCACACGGGTGCGAAACGCACGCGTGCGCCCTTTTCACGATTCATGTAAGGCACTGCGCCTGGCTTACAAGGGACCTGTGCCGAAACCGCATGTGGCGCACACGTCACTGTGACATCCCGAAAGCTGTCCCCGAGTCACCCAGTGAAGGCGCACAGCGTCCAGCACAACGTCCAGCGCACACACCTAAAAAGCGGGCAGAACACGCAGAATGAGGAACAACATGTGAAAATGTGGGTGTAATGGGGGAAGTTCAGCAGCGAAATCCCTGCAACGCCGACACACGTGCTAACAACACATATATATGGAATTGAACAAGGCATACCCGCGCACGCCAAAAGACAAGCAAAGCCTGAAACACGTCCCCCACGCGAAAGCAAGCGGAAGCGCCCCCGCGCAGCATAAAAGTGCACGCAAACAACAATCAAGCATATACAGCTACGATGAATGTCCCATTTCTCGCAGCAGTGATCATGGGACACCGCAGGAGGTGGAGGATAGCCAGGCCCCACATTTTCTAACCCAGGACCAGCCTTTTTGAGATGCTTGATGACCAGGTCTATGGCAGGTATAGGTTTCCACCTCATCTCATCCTAGACCTGGTCGCTGAGTGGGGGGATGACCACACATCACCCACCTTGTGCTCCCAAGCACTGAGCCCCTTGGAAAAGGTGCTCAATGTCCTGCATTTTTTGGCCACTGGGTCATTTCAGTGGACAACTGCCATAGTTGCGGGCATCTCACAGGCCATGCAGTCACGCTCCATACACCAGGTGTTGGCAATCATGACTGCCCGCCACTCAGTCCGCAGGCACATATACATGCCCAGAACCCCTGCAGAAAGGCAGGCCGTGGTGCAGGATTTTTACGGGGTGGCACACTTCCCCAAAGTGCTTGTTGCCATTGATGGCACCCATGTGGCACTACGTCCACATGGGTGCCATTGATGGCACCCATGTGGCCATACGTCCACCTAGGGCCACTGAGCACATCTATCGCAACCGCAAGCACTGGCATTCCATCAACGTGCAGGATGTATGCGATGCCAAGGTAATCATCACCTCTGTCTATGCAAACTATCCCGGGTCCACCCATGACAGTTTCATATTCAGAATGTCAGCCCTACACTGGGACCTGGAAGTTGAGAGGCATGGCAACACATGGCTCATTTGTGAGTACAAATGCATGTGAACATGCATGCATGTCACACACAGACAAATACACAAACCCAACTAATGACAACCAGCATCGCCTACCCTCTGAGCACCTACATAATGACGCCCATACGGAACACCACCACACCACCCCAGGTAAGATACAATGCAGCCCATATTGCAACCCAAGGCATAGTGTAGCGCACATTCGGAGTGCTAAAGTCACGTTTCAGCTCCCTTGACCGCTCTGGTGGGCAGCTACTATATGCGCCCCCAGTAGTGTACAGGATCATTGTGACAGCATGTGTCCTGCACAACATTGCAACCCAACGGGGCGTACCGGTGGACATGGTGGTGCCCCCAAATCCCCAACCACACGCACGGCCACTGCACACTGGAGGGGAAAGGGCATGTGGAGAGGCAGCAGGTACCCAGCTTGTGGCTACTTTGTTCACCTAAACCCCCCCCTGCAGAGTGCACACAGGCCTGGCACATTCCAGTTGCAATTGATGATGACAAATTGACAGTCAAATGTCACAGCCTTAACACCCTGAGAAGGTGTCCTTGGAATTGCAGCATTGTGTGCATCCCTAGCCACTCAAACACAATCCTGTGTGATCAAAAGGCACACATGCAAGCTACAGATTCCACCCCCCATGGAAAAAATCACATCCAAATGCCGGTATGTCACGTAAACCTCCCTCAACCCCATGTCACCCACCCCACACACCATTCCATGACATGCAATGTGAAAACTACAATAAAAATATCAACACACATGAGACAACTGTCACAAAGTGCACCATCACAAATGGAAACAGGCCACAGACAATCCCCTCAGACACGGACTCTGAAGAAAAGAGTGACCAAAAATATCTAACCTATACTAAAAGCACATAAATACATGTCACCAAAGGTGTGAACACCAAAACCTCAAACCTTTGGTGGCATGCATTTCAGAGAATCCCAAAAACAAAAAGAAAATGTGGGTGCTGCAATACCCCGCTCACTACACAACACAGTACCGTGAATGATGTTTGCAGCCTGGAAACCCCTGCAGCTGCATAAAAAAACTAAACAAAAAAATGAGCCTGTAGCGCCATCTCATGATCACAAAATCCAATTTGAACTTGTGCAGCAGGGACACAGTATGTCTAAGAAGGCAAGTAGTGTGTTAGTGGGTAAATGTTGGGATGGTGATGGGGGTGGGGGTGTGTTTGCAGGGCTATTCAATGCAACTTAGCATGACAAATGCATGAACCTTCAGTGTTGCGTACATTTCCCATGTGAACCACTCCGTTCTGGACAAATCTGCAATGGAAACATATTGACAATCCTGTGACACATCATAAGCAAAACCAAAACAGGACTATCAATTTACCAGCATAACATATCATGAACAGGAGACCCAACAGTGACAATGTCAGACAGCGAGGAAACACCATAGCACAAGTGCCTCAATGTGACATTGCCACCACACGTTCCCCTACCATCATGAGAGTGGCTTCAACAGCCAAAGGGGGCATGGGATGGGACCACATACAGTATTAAGTGCATCAACAATCTATACAGTTAAGGCAATACATGAATAAGCAAAATTAAATCATGCACGGTCAACAATGTACTCACAAAAATGCAGTCCAACCATGCACTAGAGAAACCATTATGAATCCCCACTAGGAGTATATACACAAGTTGGACTTCAGACTGACCACAGATATGACGGAAGTCCAATGCCTCTGTGTAAGTTACTGTCACACGGTGCCATCCTTGCAAGCCCATGGAAAGGGGTAGCAGGAGTAGCATATGTGTCCGGACCCCAAGCCACAAACACAAAGACGAGACAAGCCTCTATGGGCCGAGCCGGAACACACAGTGGATGCCATCAGATGCCACATAGCACCACACTGTAACATAAAAGCACAATAGACAAAAAATAAAAATGACCATAGTGGAACCGGGGGATGGGGGCACCCAGGAGGGGGGAGGTGCAGGGTGCACCTCAACACCCACATGCGCGAGAGATACGTTGTCATTGTCACCCCCTGGTTGTACATCAGGAGGTGCGCGTGACCACGCATAGCCCCAGCAAGCCCCTTGACGGCAGCTAGCATGTGGGCCTGGTGAGACAGGGCCTGCAGGAACATGGCATGGAGGTCGCCATGCAGCACCTCAGGTGTAACACAGAGTTCCTCCTGCAAGGAACCAGGTGTAACATGGAGAGCTCTCCCAGCGATGCCTCACATGACAGACGGACCTCCTCCCTGCTTGAATGGAGTTCAGCTGAGATGGTGTGTTCCAGCTGCTCATCCTCTGTTGTGCCCGTGTCCCCTGGATCATAATGAGTGCAGCCAGTATACTTCTGAGGGTGGTGTTTCCTTCCCTCAGGGCTTCCCTGTGGGCCTGTCCCTCAGCAGCAAAAGCTGAGTGCAGAGACCCCAGTTCAGCCGGTGGGCCCTTTTGGAGGCCACTGTGCCCAGCCTGAGTGAGCGGTACGTGGACTGTGTTGCCTGCTGCTGGAGCCCTACCTGCCTATCAGGGGGGAGAATGGAATCGGCCACACGTTCAATGCCTTGAGACAACATCTCAATCGCTCCCCCCTGTTGCGGAGCAATGGCATGCATGGTATTCTCCCACCCAGTGTTCCCCGGTGGTGCACGGCCACCGCGTTGCTGGACACCGCACCTGTTGGGCCCAAGGAGACGTGGTCCTTGCTGTGCTAGCACTGCCTGTGGCTGCAGGACTGCATTCCTCCGTCGATCTGCTGCCCCAGGAACAGCAGCAACTGGTGCGGAGCGTCACCCTGCTCCTGTAACCACCACAGGTGGACATTCCAACACTGACTGGCCCCCTGAGGCCTCATCCCCCACTGCAGGTGTGGCAGACAGAACAGCGTCCACTGCAGAATCACCCACCATCGACAGCACGGATTGATGGCCATCCGATTCAACATCAGAGTCAAAGCGATCCTCAGAGCCATACCCATACCCAGAGGCAGGCCTGGACAGGATGGCCTGGAGCACCAATGGATGTTTGTGGCGTACCACCCCACGACCACCACTGGTGCATGGTTGTTGACCTGAACACTCCATCCTGTCTGCCATCTCCTCCTCCTCTGCTTCCGGTGCATCATGACCTGTAACAAAATAAAAAATACACATGAGCACACATGTCAGCAGCACATACCACACACATAGACAACACAATATTGGTGGCCAACACATGAGGTAGCCATGTCACACACGACACAAACTCTGGCATGCATGCAGTGGCAATGAAATGGAAGGGGATCCTGGAAGCAGACATGAATACGTGTCAAATGCGAAACCCACACAAGTACTGCATGTTGCATATCACCTGCATCACACACAACCTTCTGGCAGGCATAGATCTTAGCCGAAAATGACAGATGTCAACAAAGAGATGGCACGTAGCATAGCCATGGCACAATTCCAAAATAGCCACTGCAGTAAGTCAAATAGAACTGTCTATGACACATGTAAAATACATGTCAACATGCACTACAAGAAAATAAATATTAAAAAAGTACACGTGTCACAGGGTGCAACAATGCAAGTGCATTGAAATACAGTGAATGGAGGCACATGGATACATGCATGCCAGGTAACTTTGACATTCCACAAGTGAATAGGCATGTTGAAGGGTGAAACATGGCTCAGAGGTGTGTGGGTGCAGTGTAGCACATGTGTACGTCCTCAACTATCAACAGAACCAAAACGTAGCGATGTCAATCTTGTGACATGACGGCACTGTAAGGACAAGTGCAGTCATCATGTGCAAGTGAAGCACTGGGTTATAGGGATGCACTACACCCTATGGGGATTGGCATGGATCTAAATGGCTGACCAGAGTACTGTGAAGTTGCAGACAGTGTTGGCAGGTGTCAATTGCATCATCTCAGTAAACTGAGACTACAGCAGATGAAAGGGGGACAGTAAGCAGGACACATGAGGAACCATCACAAATACATCTATACATGCAGAAGCCACAACACCAGTAGCCTAGAAGCAGGGTGGCTGTAACAGAGGGAGGCCTCTGCTCGACACAGATAAGGACACCCTAAACAAGTGTGTGTGCCACTGACCCATAGGGGCTTGCAGGGTGACCTTACATAGCCGTCAGTCATGTGACAACATAGGCTGAGTGTTGAGTGGAACTACACCACAGGCTATATGCTAACATGTCAGTGAGCTTCAACATGGACAGGAGAGGCCGCTGAGTGACTTGCATGTAATTAGGGGGCATGTGTGCTGATGAGCACTGCCCCTGTGTGCAGCACATGGCCTGCCTGCAGACTGCATCACTACAAGCACGCATCAGTCAAGCATTCCATATGTCACACATGGCACTCATGAATATACAGCCTGAACTGGCTGACAATCACAACACATCACACAAGCAACACACACATGGGCTGGACACACAAGCATCTACACTCACCAAACGTTTCATCATAATCCGGCATCTCTCCCACTCCCTTGATAAGACCCTGATCGATTAACTCTGCAGTGATTTTCTCATGCAGAGTGAGTTCATCCTCCTCTGGTGGTGGCCCACTGCCAGTCACCAGAGTCAGGGAGTAATTAGAGGCCCGCTTTTGTTTTGCACAGCGTCGGAGGTCAGTCCAATGCTTGTAGCAATCCCGAGCTGTGCGCCTCTCATTTCCCATGGCACTGACACTTTCCGCAATGAACTGCCAGTGAACTGATGCTGGGCAGGCATAGTATGGCAACCTGAGCGCACCAGCATACCGCGGTTGTGTGCCAACATGTAGTCCACAAGGAAGTCCAGTTCCTGTTTATTGAAAGGCTTCTTACTTGGCGTGCCGGAGGCCGGAGCCATGTCTGGGGTCCCAGCCTCTTGCGCAGAATACACTTCCTTCTCTTGGCCAGTTGTGCGGACTCTGAGTGGCTAATGCCGCTCTGGTCAGTGGGGCAGTGGCGATGGTGGACTGGCCAATGGGAGTAGTAATAGGCATGAGGACGGAAGACCTGGATTGTGTAATTGGCTGCTGGGTGCTGTTGCCAGGAGCCAGTGGCACAACTGCTTCACTGCCAAGGGCTGTGACCAACACAGTCCTGGCTGGCAGACTCACTGCCCCTGCAGCTCCCACTACCTGGCTGCTTGGGGCAGCAGATGTCACCACTGCCACAGATACAAGTGCCTTGGTCACAGCTACCTTAGGCACATGTGTCTTGGCCTTCCTCACCTGAAAATCTGCCTGGGAGTACTCCTGTGCCAAGGCAGCCTGCGCTGGCTGACCACGAACATGGGTGGTGGTTGCTGCAGCTGCACCTGCAGCTTCCACTATCTGGTGGCCCGTGCCAGCTGATGACACTGGCTGTGGGTGTCAGATGTGCACCTGGGATGACTGCAGCAGCAGCATCTCCCTGAGCCGGTGGGGGTGGTGGCATGGCTGTCCCAGCATGTGACTGGACATCATGCCCCTGCTGAACACCCTGGCCACATCCCCGTCCGTGTCCACCTTGGGCTCCCTGGCCTATGTGGACTCCCTGGCCACCCCGGCCACGTGCCCCACCATGCCCAGCCATGGGAGGTCACCCAGCTTTGCCACCCTACCCTTTTGATGGCCTCCCAACAATGGCACAGATAGACTATTGCCAATGGGAGGTGCACACAACAATTGTCCAGGGCAATTGCGGTGAAGGGGGCAGGGTGTGCTCCTGCAAGGCCGTCTCTGACCCCAGGTGATAAAAGACAGGTCACGCCATGCTCAGGAACCCCAAAAATGATAATAAACGTGCACGCAACCCCCGGTAGCCCACGTGCGTGAAATAAACTTCCTGCAGTATGCTGTGGCACACACGGGGCACCACAGTGGGAAAAATAAGTATGCGTGACTCACCGTCTGCCTTGCGTGGAAAAGAAAAACACACACACACGTGTGTGCGTAGGCAACTCCCCAGTCAAAACAAGAAGTACGAACTCTAAGCGCTGTGAAGATGTTGTGTGTGAACCCACATGTAGTAGAAACACACAGGTCGGTCTTCATGAAAAGCACGTACAGCTAACTGCTGTCCCGAGGGGACCTTTAACCCGTGCTGAAGGCAATGCCCGCACGTGTCACGTCACTTACGCGCTAAGGGCCTTTCCTTGAATTTCACGCTGACACACTGTTTTTCATGTGCTGGGTAACTCTGCATCAAGCTGGCCATGCTACTACACACCGAAGACCACGCTGCTGCCCAAAAGGCCATTTACCTGCCCCCCAAGGCCCAGAGCAGCCTCCTACGAGCCATCTGCTGCTGCCAGCCAGCATGCTGCCAACCTGCCCTGCTGTTTGGTGCCTGAAGAGAAGACATTTCCAGAGGTCCTCATGCTGCAACCACCTCTGCTGATACAAAACACTCCCGACTGCTGCACCATCGCTCCACAGCCCATCCTCAGAACCCAGTTGCCCACCCACATCTGCCTCAGGGGTTGCCATGTCGGACCAAGCAACATCTGGGTCTAATGGCAACCCCCAGCCAGAGAGGCAGAGGGCTGCCAGCTTCAGTGCCAATAAGGTTGGCATCCTGGTGGAGCAAGTCCTGGGGCATTATGATGCCCTCTTCTCAACATCATGCCTCAACAAGGATGGACGGAGGAGGATCTGGTCGGAAATCGTGGATGCCATCAACGCGGTGGGGGTGGTATCCCGCGACTACCAATGCATCCGGAATCGGTGGGAGGACTTCAGGTCCAGGACCCACAGCAAGGCCTGCCACCTCATTGAGGCTCGTGGTGAAGTGGGGTGCTGGGACCGGTTGAGCAACATCCAGATGCGGGTCCTGGAGTGTACAAATCCAGCGCTTCACCACCAGGTCCTCGATTTGATGACCCACCTGTAGTCGAGTAGTAAGTGTCCATGTGTTCTTGTCCAGCATACTGCATTTTGAGGTGTGGTAGGAGTGTGAACCTCGGCCGTATATCTGGCATGCCCCATGTATTGATGTCTGTCTGTAGGGACGTGACGGTGATGCATGTGAGTCCAGTTAAGCGTGTTCCACATCAGTGATGGCTGTGTTGCAATGCATGATGTGCACCAGCATGTGATGTGTATACTTTGCCATGTTTGTGGTGTGATACATGGATGCTTATGTCACCTTCATGGACGTGCACGGTGTACATGTGCGTGTGTCTGAGTGGTGTGTGTGTGACTGGGATGCATGACACATGGCCATCTCAATGCCTGATTGACTGATATAGCACAGTTTCCAATGTGTGCTCTGTGACAGGAGGTAGACATGGGCAGATGCATGACTGTCCGGTGGTATGTGTGCATGTGATCGGAATGTCCCATGATGCATGTGACATTCAGCCCCCCTTCTGATGTACCAACAGCGCCTTGGACATGGATGCAAATGTCTGTTGCACATGCCATGCTTGTTTGTGCATGTGTGTTGCTTGCACTGACCTGTGTGTTGCGGACGTTGATGTTGGTTGTGACGTTTGACAGTGCCACTCTTGTGCATTTGCTTTGTGTCTAGGAAACCATTGTACAGTATCCTGATGCTTGTGTTCATGTCTGCATGTCTACAGCAGCGATTGAGGAAGAGGGCGGAGACGGCACTGTGGAGCAGAACGGCAGGGATGCCTCCACCAGCCGGAGACGCAAGGCCCAGTCCCTCTCCCAGGACAGGTCATCTTTCGGGAGCGAGGAGACTGGTGCCACCTCCACCACTATGGCTGCAGCTGTCGAGGGGATGCCCAAGAAGGCGAGGTTGGAAGCAGGCTCCTCGAGAGCGGAAGGGGCAGGTGAGCCCCCACTGGGGCAGGACAGTGCAGAAGACAGTGCAGAGGCATCCAGGTCAGTGGTGTTTGAGGAGGAGAAGGAGGAGGCCGCATCAGGCCTGCACATGGGGCCTAGAGGGGATGATGCCACTGGTGCAAGTGGTGCAACCGGAGCAAGTGGTGCAGTCCAGGGGCAGGGACAGGAGGCAACGCAGGTCGCCGCAGAGGGGCCTGTGCCTAATCCTGTCCCTGAAACTGAGACTGCATCACTGTGCACCGGCACGCATGCCTCAGCCCAGGCCCGTTCACAGTTAGGGGAGAAGTCCACGACATCTTACATTCCTCTACCTGTGGATGCCACAATCCGTGACAGGGTTGAGCCCATGCTAGTCAGTATTGCGATGCGCACACACGTCATTCGTGATGATGTGCGTGATTCCTGGCAGGAGCATGCAGGTCATCACGAACAGGCGTGTGCCATCATGAACTGACTAGGACGGCTCATTGTCGGTTGTTTCCTCCCCGTGCTGGGTGCTCTTGCAACCCCCTCCTCCTCTTTACCCACTATGCGCCAGTGTTCTTCCATGCTGTCTTCCGGCCCAAATGCCACCAGGGCCCCCTGTGGACCTGCCACATCCACCACGGCAAGACTGGTGGAGATGCCATCCCTGCCACAGTTGGGATTCGGAGGTTCAGCAGAGGTGGTCACCCCAGCAACAGGACCCCTGTCAATGGAGGTTGTGCAGGCACCTTCGAGCAGGGCAGGTGCACGATGGCCCTGGGGGTTGCCATCTTCTCGGAGGCAGTCGTGTTGGCACAGGCACATGGCTAATAAGCAGCAGCAGGCTCCACGTAGGACGACCCTGGACAAAGTGTCTTCCATGTGGCCACCCCCTGCAGGCAGTCCACACCACAGGGGACCACCCAACACCCATGAATATGCCCTGCCGTGACCATGCCCTGTAGGCAGCCCATCACACGTGTCCATGCCCCTCAGGCAGCCCACACCACAGGGTACCAGGCAACACCCCTGACCATGCCCCGGATGCAGCCCACACAACAGGGGGGTCCTTTCCACATGATTTGGCTGGTGCGAGCGGGGTATGCGTATTCAAGGGGCTGCGTGAAGTTATTTTCACGCGATTTGGCTGACCAAGCGGGGTACACGTATTCGTAGTGTTATGGTAGGACTTTTTCACGCGATTTGGATGGTGCGAGCAGGGTACACATATTCAAGGGGGTGCCTGTGGAGATTTTCATGCTTTTTGGCTGGCACATTCGGGGTACGTGTATTCAAGGGGGTGCATGGGAGATTTTCACATATTTTGGCTGGCACAAGCAGGGTACGTGTATTCATGGGGGTGCGTGGGGTGATTTTCATGCGTTTTGGATGCCACAAGACGGGTACGCGCAGTTTTACGGTGTAGGGGGGCTCTATGCTGGTCCAGGGTTGGCACGGCCCTTTGCGCTATATTGGGGATTTTCTATTACTTTTTCTGGAGCAAGGGGTATTCTTGGGGGCGTTACTGGCACTGGTAGATTTTCGCTGCGCTACGACTGCAAATGGCTCAGGGAAATCCATGAATACACAGTGTGCCAAAATGATGTTTCGCGCTGCGCCTGCTGCACGCGTGGCACACGCTCCCTCTCGGCGCCAGGCACGTGCGCTACTTATGCGCTGAATTCTATGAATTGACCCAAATATTTAATGTTGTTTTCCAGTTCAGCATATTTTTTGTCGATAGACAATTCTTAACATAGGAACCATAGACAGTTAGAAACATGCCACCATGATAATAGGATTGCTTTTTTCTGGGCAACACTCATTTTTGGGTAAGAGGTAAGGCATGTGTTCTATTTGGATCAATAATATGGAACCATCCTTTCTTTGTCCATCAGTACCAGTGAGTATTGTAGGTGTTGCCATTCTGTTGAATTTTAAAGTGCTTGGTATTGAAAGTCAAACATCTGATTAGTGTACTTATATTTAATTTGGTACTTTACAGTAGCTTAGGTTTAGGGAACAGTTATGTATTTAGTATGTTTTATGACACTGTGAAAATAGCACTGAATGCTTCTACGAAGGGTAATGATTGGTCCTAATTATTTAATAGGGATAATGTTAAGGTATTTTTTCACTTGGGTTTCTAAATTAGCAACAGGTGTTCCATAACCCAAGTGACAAAGTTCAGTAATAGAAATCATTGTGATTTTAAGTGTGCCTTTGTATGATAGCTAACATAGTACATAAAGTGAAATATGTGAGTGAAGTATCTATTTTCATTTGTGTAACATAGGTGCTACGGTGAAATGTACTTTAGCTTTCAATTATGTATTTACATGTTTTATAATATTTTCAAAGTAATTTCTTAACAGATAAAGAAGTCATACAGGTGAGGAAACTAATAAAATCAGACAATCCTTAAAATAAATAAAGAGTATTTTACATACCATGCAAGAGGACATATGGAATATAATAAAGAACATTGTGAAACTCAACAGAAGTCAGACATGGTGATTGCGGACACTTCACCCAGGCTAATCAATTTCCCTTTGGAAGACAATAGAAGTAAAAAACCACCAACAACAACTTTCCCTCCTAAAGAAATATGTATCCCCTTTTTATAAAACATAAAAATAAAAGAAAGTGTACCGTATTCACGAATATAAATGAATGGATTTATCCACATCTACAAAACACTATGGCATTGGCACAGAGAAATAGTACCAGGACTCATAGACATTAATTCTAGCCGTGGTTATTGAAAATATCCCAGAGGTTCCACTTTTCTGACACAAACTGCATTAAATGAATGATATAACAGTTATTCATCCATTTGAATAGTCTGTGTTTTTTAATGTCTATTTTAAAAACTAAAAGGTTGACCTTGAAAAGGGCCATTTTGGGGAAGATGGAAGGAGGAGGGAGGAACTTTGAAGGGGAAAACACGAGGGTTGGCTCACATAACAAAGGGTAAACAAGAGAACATTTTTTTGTTGCAGTTTTCAATTTTTTGTATTGTTTTGGTTAACATTTGTTTTCATTAAAGGGTCTGGCTATTTATTTTGGGGAAAGGGTCACCCCTTTCTCTGTGAAATATTTTAAAAAGTACTGGATGGAATAACCACAAACCACAAAAGGTTCACCAGTCATCGCTTTGTGCCCAATTTGTTTCAAATCTAGTCCAAATCTGTACAATGGTTTTGGATGTGTGGTTAAGCAAACATTTACCTTTTTTGACTGTAAAAATGAACGGGAACTAGGCTGAACGTGCTTTTTATTCGTTTTTTTCAATAACCTTTTTTATTCTTGAATGGGTTATTTTGAAAATGTCCAATCTGGGAGAGGGGTTGAAAGGGAGGGGGTAGTCGGATGTACAAAATTATCTACAAACATTCAGCCAAATCTGGCACACGAGTAAAAGGTTATTATAAATTAATTTTTGTGATTCCTATGGAACTCTGTCTCACCTTAAGTATAGGGTTGCAACCTACACCCTATAATTAACACCATTATCTGAAAAGAAGCACACATCCTTCAACAAGTGTTGAATTTCAACACAAAAAGTCAGGTGGTAAGTACGAGATAAACATTACAGTATTATCTTGCATGAAAGCGAGTATGTAAACATATGACATCACACACGTTATATGACGATTTCATATGCAATATCTCGGTAAAGATTCAAAATGGCGCTTCACACGCGGAACACTATCCCATCTATAGCTGAGCACGGCAGGATGTACTCACATCCCACTCATTTTAGTAAAGTACTTTTTTCTCTGCTCTGCATTTTTTCTCTGTTGTGTGTTCATCACAGGACTCTTTTAGAGCAACTCCTTTAATTTTGCTAAAAAATCTCTTAAGATTTTAATGACCACAAACAATGTATACCAATATACAAATAAGCTACATGAATTTGACTTACCTTCTAAGGTAAGCACGATACTGATTCTGTATTTTATAGCATTCATTACTGACAATATGTGCTTTTAATCAATTGAAACTTACAGATTTTGTTTTATGTCTACAGAAATATTTATGGACAAGAATGCTTATGATGATTAACCTTTTTTCAAATAATGAGGGAATTGATTAATACATACAGGTGAGCAGACTTGCTCATTCTCAGATATCACACATGTGGGCTGCTAATTAAATAAATGTTAACTTTTGTCAAAGAATATTGTGTGACATTTTTAATTGTTCACTATTCCCTTGTTTTTTCCCATTTGTTTTTTGTCTTATTTGGCTCATTTGAACATATCGACAAAATTCAACAACAGTGCAAATCAATTCTTTCAAGGAAATCAATTAGGACTGCAAAATTTGATATTTTCTATTAACCTGGAAAGAGCCCATTTAGTGAAACATATGGCCACGATGCTAGTGATCCTGCTAGTGATGCTAGTTTTGTGCTATGTAAAACAATTATGGACTCATTACATGCATATGAAATTAAAATCTGATAATATGCGAATATACAATAGCTTTCAATTTTAATCATAATGAAGATGATTTTGCTTCCATGTGCAATTTCTTTGGGGAACTCCACTGAATGTGACAATGCCAAACAGGTCCCTTGTTAAGGATTCTGCAGTACATTCTCTGCTTCTTGGTACCTATATGTTATGTTGTGTCAAATTGTCGTATACCATGCACCGTTACCATTGCCTGGTCTACAGGCACGCATGCTGTTCTGTAAGAAAGTGGTTTGGGAAGATTAGTGAAGGAAGAGGGAGTAGGATAGAGGTTGTGCTTTTTTATTGATGCTTGTAGAACCAGGAGGATCTGGCATCTTTTGCGGGTCTGCTTTCTATGTGTGTTTGGGTTGTGTGCACTGTGGTTATTGTATCTGTAAGGGCAACGGCCAGTGATTTGGATGTTTATTTATGTCAGCTTGTTTCATGGTGTACGTGTGTGTAATGTGTTTTTATGTGGTTAGGCTGATCCATTAGATCATGTGCGGTAAGTGTCGGGTATGCTTAAGAGGAGTCAGGAGGGGGAAGCGTAAGTAGTTGGTGTGTTGATATAGTTACAGTATCGGTACTGGACTTTGTGCTGTCTTTGTGTGATCCTGAATCCCACTTGGTATCTCTGGCAGTGCCCATTTATGTTAATCATTGTGAGTTGAATAGCCAGGTTTTCAGTCATTGTCTGAAGGTGAAGTGGTCTTCTATCATTCTTATTTTCCTGTGATTGTGTTCAATAGATTTGTGATTAGATATCAGAATGCTGTCCCTCTGAATTTCCTTTTTTTGTATCGTTTTGTTGGGATTTGGAAGATGTGTCTTGACCTTGGGTTTCTTCCTGGTTGGTAGCGCTTAATCCTGACCTGTAGGAATTCAGCTCCTTGTCCGTGCAATAATTTGTGGGCAATACAGAGTGCTTTGAAGTGAATGCAATATTTTTGCTGGGAGACAGTTTAGACTTCTCACAGCTGGTGTGATGTGATCTTGTCTGTTTATTCTCAGGATTATCGTTGCTGCAGTGTTTTGGATTCATTGGTGTTTTTTAGTGAGCCATTCTGATATTCCAAGGTAGATGTTGTTTGCATAGTTGATTATTGATTATACTATATGCATGGCCTGTAAACATAGGGATAATTATGCTTAATGCAGGAATCTCTGGATCCAGGTGTTCAACACTATCCAATTCTCAAGAGAGCTCTTACCAGTGGCAGTAGTATGAAAAGGACCTTGGTCAGGCCACCTGACAAACCACTCACTTGGCATTTCAGAAGATCCTTTAGAGTGTCTTAACTGTCATTCTCATGACTGACAAGTAGAAGTGAGCTATTTCATTCATGCTAAACTGTTTCATGAGCATGTGCTTGCCAGCAGGTATCGTGGCAAGGATTTTATACCAGCACCAACCATCCAACAAACTAATATAATTTCGACCCAATCCTCTTGGAAACTCTTGGAGATGCTGGTCTTCCCCTAACTGACTCAGCACACTGTACTTGTTGGTTGCCTCCATGATGATCAATCTTGATTCTGTGCATCCAGAGGCATGGAAACTTCTCTTCTGATCACCCGTTAGGAATTGCTTGCATCTCTTGACTCCAACTCTCCAGTTGTTCTCATTCTACTTGATCTCTCCTCTGCATTTGATACGGTCAACGATTCCATCCTTATAAAATGACTCCACGATAGCCTTGGTATTTCAGAGCAGTCACTGGATTGGCTGACATCCTTCCTCAGTGACTGTCCATACCAGGCTCTCTGGGCTCTTTCTCATGCCCTACCTCTATCTAAACCTGCGGCGTCCCTCAGGGCTCCTACCTTTCTACTTGGCTCTTTAACAATTACCTTGCTCCTCTTGCACACCTCATTTTCGCCTTCTCCCCAAACTTCCAGTGTTATGCAGAGGCCACAAAACTCTTCTTCAAACCCCCCCTCTCATTCTGTTTTTACTGCCTCCATCATTCCTGACTGCCTATATGCCATCCAGGACTGATGTACCTCCAATGATCTGTCTCAATGCCAGCAAGACTGAGATCCTTCCTATTGACTCCTGCTCGCTCTTTCTGTCCCTCACTCTGACCATCTTCTATGGGCTCTCCCCCTTCTCCTTCATTTGAAGCCAGAAACCTTGGAGTCATCTTCGACTCCTCATTTTCCTTCATGCCTCATATTCAGGACCGTGGCAAGAAGTCCCACTTTCATATCCACATTTTCAAAGGATTTTTCCCTTTCCTCACTTTCCCCAGAAGCTCAAAGTCTCTAGAGCTCTGGTTCTCTCTAGGCTAGACTACTGCAATAGCCTCTTCTTTGATCTTCCCTCTTCTTTGCTAGGACCCCTCCAGCTAATCCAGAATAGGGCAGCAAGACTTATCCTTGGCCTCAAGCCCAGGGACCACATCTCTACATCCCTAAAAACTCTCCACTGGCTCGCGGTTGCTGCAAGGATCAAATTTAAATCCCTCTGCATCATCCACAATCCTGTCTGGGGCCAGTGACCACACTACCTATAACTTTCTCTCACTAAATACTCTCCCTCCAGATCTTTACGTTCCTCCGGCACAACTCTGCGTGTTAAGTACTTTGCTAAACAGTGAGCGTGTGGCCCATCTCTTTCCTCTGCAGGCTCCCTCCTATGGAACAGCCTCAGCCTTCGTCTTGTGCTGGATCTACTCAAATTCCGGAAGCTCCTCAAGACTCTCCTTTTCACCTCGTCCTTCCCTTGCTATGCAAAATCCCACAGTTGCTGATATTGGTGGCTAGGGCCCTTTATGTGTCCACCCGAGTCCTGGCCTCCCACACTCAATCGCCTACAGCCTCCACCCCTCCCAGCACTTTGCCTTGGCACCCACTGGCTTATGTCACCACAGGCCTGCACTTATTTATTGACGGCTGACCACTCTACCTTTGCACTTGCAACAACTCACTCACTAGCACTTCCCTCTTGATACACCTAGCACTTACCCCCCCCCTCTCTGCACTTGCATGTTCTGAATTTCTGAATGCTCAAAAGGCCTAGTAGGTCCACCTCTATATTTTATTGTTATATTTGTCTCATTCCCATGTCCCCTCTCTGCTGCCCTGTGGGCCCTTTGAAACACAATTTAATTGAAGTATAAGCGCCTTACAAATGCACAATAAATAAATACATAAATAAATGGCCACAGGTCTATCTGGAAATCTGGTCTAGCTAGATGTATTTCTCTGGGTTTACTAAAGATGGGTCAATCTGTTTATTGATAAGGCCATTATAATGCCAACAGTCCTTTAGTCAGCTAGAAACTAACAGTTTCCTCACACTATGGACAAACTTATTTTTTCTATGGCCCACTTGAAATTCCCACTTCCCTCCACTTTCTCTTGAATGTGTAAGGCTGTCAGAGTGTAAGCAGGCTGGCATGTGTACGGTGGCACAGTCCTCAGCTAACTGAACCAATTTCTTTCTGTTTGGTGTCCACCAGATGCTGGTATTACTCAGAAATAACTATTACCTGATTCAGCAAAATTGTTATTGCTTTGAATATTACCCCAAAATGTTCGCTTTTAATCTGGCTAGTCATATTATTTAGTGCACTGTTCACCAATCTCCAATTGGCCTCTTTGGGATTACAGGCAGTGCCACTAGCGCAGCATATAAACCGTCCTACGTAGTCTACCACCGTTCTGTCCTTAATGAGACTTTACACTTCCTTGTGTGCTGGCTTCAATTTGAAATGGCAGCTGTACCCTAAGTATACTGTCAACTAAAGCAAACCAGACTTTGAAATATGCCCCACCCACCTCTTTGTCAGCACTGCCACTGCCATACATTGCCATTTCTCTGTCCCCTCCTTGTAGACTAACCTTTGCCCTTAGCAGAGATGTCATCAAATTTTCTGTGCGGTGGACTATAATTTCATCATTTTCCTCTCCTTTTGGTTGTCCTTTCCCATCCATTTTAAGCTTTATTTGTACAACATGTCTTGATGATACTGAACTTAGATATGGAAGTGGACATTCAGGCAGCTTTGGAATGGGAATAAGCAATTATTATTGGACTCCCATCAGAAGGGCTTTCTGTCCATTCTTAGTGAACCTCCTTATACAGTTTCTGAGGACCTTCTTTAGAAGTGTCATCCGTGTCTGCAGTGCTCTCTCAAGATGCTCCTAAGCTAGAATACAAATTTCTGAATTCACTCATAGATGCTCAGTGTCAAAAGACACATTTTTTGTCTTGGCATAGTGGAGCTGATCTATTGGCTGCTCAAATAGAGATCAACTTTCAAAAATCAAACTAGTATTGGTTACTCATGCTGAGTTGGGTGTTAATTCAACAGTAAATGCACCTAATTCCTGCCAAAATCAGTTACTGTTAACGCCACGTGGTCCCGTTGGTTTAACATGGGGTACCAAGTGGTGTAAGGGTCGTATTAGCCCACATTGTTGGTGTCCACAGGACTCTATGGAGATTTTGGTGGAATTACCACAAGCAGTAATTACACCAAAGTAATTCCACCGATTTGTCGGCTTAAATTGAAGGATTTACCTATAAAGTAATGGCAAATCGTTTACAATGTCAGACTCGGGATTTGGTGGCACCTTAAAAAATGGCTGTAATTCCGTTACAACCCAGAAAAGTGGTGGCAAACTCAGAATGAGCCCCTTAGTGTTTTGCATAAACATTAATTTTGTTAACTCACCTGATGCTGCGGTATTACACAATTTCAACTCTGGGTCAGTGGTGTAAGATAGCTCAGCAAATTAAGCTCTGAAGTAACATATCTGGTATCCTCCTCATAGGCTCAGACTTGGATTCCACCACGGCCAACTCAGTACTTACTTCTCTGATGCCGATATTAGCATTAAATGCAGTAATAGTGACACATTTTATATCAGCACTTTTTAAGGAACAAAAGTACTACATAAAAACATTTTCTTTGCTATTATTATTATTGCTAGCTATTTCACAGCATATCATATGCTGAACTTGCACTCTTTCTCACGTTCCCCTCTCTCGCCCTCTCTACCAATTTCGCTCGTTTTCTCTGTCGCTCTCTCTCTTAGGGGCCGATTCATGGAACAAACGTGCGCCGAAAATCTACGCGCAAGCAGGCGCAAGCAGGCGCAAGCGGAAAAAAACAGGCGCACGCGCACGCGTGCGATTCATGGAAGTCCCTGCGCGTGTTTACCTCGGGATGTGCGCCAAACCCGTGCATGGCGCACACGTCACTGCAACATCCCAAAAGACGTGCGCAACGCGCACACTGAAAGCGCACAACCTCGGCGCATACACCAGAAAGTGGGCGGAACATGGGGCGTAACGCGCGGAATGGGGAACAACTCGCGAAAACAAGGGCGTAACTGGGGATGTACTGCAGGGAAGCAGACGGAACGCCCACACGCACCCGAACCACACGTATTCATGGAACCGAATAGGGCAAAGCCACGCACAGCGAAAGACACGCACAAGCCCGCACAAGCCGATACACGTCCGCCACACGAAGGCAGACGGTAGCGTCCCTGCGCATTACAAAAGTGGCAACATACAGCAATTGTGCGAGCGGGCTACGTGTATTTCAGGGGTTCGCGTGAACTTACTCACGCGATCGGGCCTGGGGGAGCGGGCTACGTGTATTACAGGGGTTCGCGTGAAGTTTTTCACGCGATCGGGCCTGGGGGAGCGGGCTACGTGTATTTCAGGGGTTTGCGTGAACTTACTCACGCGATCGGGCCTGGGGGAGCGGGCTACGTGTATTTCAGGGGTTCGCGTGAACTTTCTCACGCGATCGGGCCTGGGGGAGCGGGCTACGTGTATTTCAGGGGTTCGCATGAACTTTCTCACGCGATCGGGCCTGGGGGAGCGGGCTACGTGTATTTCAGGGGTTCGCGTGAAGTTTTTCACGCGATCGGGCCTGGGGGAGCGGGCTACGTGTTTTTCAGGGGTTCGCGTGAACTTTCTCACGCGATCGGGCCTGGGGGAGCGGGCTACGTGTATTTCAGGGGTTCGCCTGAACTTTCTCACGCGATCGGGCCTGGGGGAGCGGGCTACGTGTATTTCAGGGGTTCGCGTGAACCGGGCCTGGGGGAGCGGGCTACGTGTATTTCAGGGGTTCGCGTGAACTTTTTCACGCGATCGGGCCTGGGGGAGCGGGCTACGTGTATTTCAGGGGTTCGCGTGAACTTTTTCACGCGATCTGGCCTGGGGGAGCGGGCTACGTGTATTTCAGGGGTTCGCGTGAACTTTTTCACGCGATCGGGCCTGGGGGAGCGGGGTACCACTCACCGTCTGCCTTGCGTGTAGAAGAACGCATAGCCAACACCCGCTGTGAAGTAATAGCGTGTGAACCCCAACGGATGGAAAACACACGCACCGCACGAAAAGCACGTACAGAACATAAAGGCACGCGGGATCTCCAAGCCCTGCCAGGGCAACGCCCGTGCGCAAAACGTCACAGACGCGCTTACGCTGTAAGGGCCTTTGGTCCAATGAAATCGCAAAACGTCACAGACGCGCTTACGCTGTAAGGGCCTTTGGTCCAATGAAATCGCGTACGCGTGCTGACGCGCTTACACGCTAAGGGCCTTTCCTCGATTTTCACGCTGACGTGCAGGATTTTCACGTGCCAAATCACTCCGTATCAAGCTGGCCACGCGAAAACACACGGAAGACCACGCTCCTGCCCAGAAGGCCAAATCACTGCCCCCCAGTGCCCCGAGCAGCCTCCCACGTGCCATCTGCTGCTGCCTGCCTGCCTGCCTGCTGCCACCGTGCCCTGCCATTTGGTGCCTGCACATCAGCCATCTGCAGGGGTCCAGTTGCTGTGTCCACCCCTGCTGGTACAGAAGACTCCCGACTCAAATAATATCGCTCCACAGCCCAGCCCCAGGACCCAGTTGCCCACCCACTCCTGCCCCTGGGGTTGCCATGTCGGGCACATCCACATCTGACCCCAGTGGCAACCCCCGGCCAGAGGGGCAGAGGGGCACCAGCTTCACTGCCACCGAAGTTGGTGTCCTGGTGGAGCAAGTCCTGGGGCAGTATGATGCCCTCTTCGGATCGTCCCGCGCCAACAGGGAAGGACGGGAGAGGATCTGGGCCGACTGTGTGGTTGCCATCAACGCGGAGGGGGTGGCAACCCGCACCATCCAGAAGGTCAAGAAGCGCTGGGAGGACTTGAGGTCCAGGACCCTCATGAAGGCCCGGCGCCTCGTGGATGGGGGCCGGGGCCGCATGAGTTCCATCCAGTTGAGGGTCCTGGAACGCGCACACCCAGCGCTCCACGTCCAGGTCCTTGAGAGGGAGACCCGTCTGGAGTTGAGCGGTAAGTGGCCAAGCATTGCTGTGTGAGACAGGGCATGTTGCAGTGTGCTGGTTGTCTGATACTTGCCTGCATGTGTGACATAGGCCATGTACGCATGTATGTGTGCAGGGACATCATGGTAATGCATGTGCGATCAGCAATGTGTGAACCGCACGGTCGTTGCATGTGTTTAAATGCGACATGGGGAGCTTGTACACATGAGAGCATGGCAGTCTCTGTTCCTGGACATGGGTGGGGGTGAGGGATGGATGGGTATATGGTATCCATGTCTGTGTCTCTGACCTGCGTGTCTGTGACTTGTGAATGCCATGGATGCATGACACATGTCTGTGACAATGTACAGATTCACTGATGCAGCCTAGTCATCCTTGTATCCACTGTGATTGGGGTGTACGGGGCCAGATGGATGTGACTGAGGTGAAGTGTGTGCATGTGATAGGCATGACCCATGATGCATGTGAGTAGCATTACATTGTATGTTTCGAGAGTCCATTGGACATGTATGGAAATGTCCATGGCATGCACCATGACTGTCACTGTGTGTGTTTTGCCTGGACTGACACATGTGTTGTGGGGGGACATGATGGAAGTGTACTTTGACAGTGGCACTCATCTGCTATTGCTTCCTGTCTAGGGGACCATTGTACAGTACCCTGATGCTTGTGTTCTATGTCTCCCTCTACGCAGCGGCTAGTGAAGAAGAGGGCGGAGACGGCGCTGTGGAGCAAGGCGGCGGGGATGCCCCCACGGCTGCAGCGGAAGGGGTGGGTGAGCCCCCACAGGGGCCTGCTACGGCGGAAGACGGTGAGGAGCCATCCAGGTTGGTGGTTTCCACAGAGGAGGAGGAGGCCGCCACTGAGGCGCACATGGGGCCTGGTGGGGGCATCCCTGCTGGTGCAAGTGGTGCAGTCCAGGGGCAGGGGCAGGAGGCAGCACAGGTCACCATGGAGGGGCCTGTGCATGTCGCTGTCCCTGACCCTGTGGGTGCACCACCATGCACCAGCAGGGATGCCCCGTCCCAGGCCCGTCCGCAGGTAGAGGGGATGTCCATGTCATCTGACTCCCCTCCACCTGCGGACGAGGGGACCCCTGGCCGTATGGAGAAGGTCCTGATTGGGGTCGCGATGCGCACGGCTGTGATTCGTGATGCCGTGCGTGCTTCCCAGGAGGAGCACGCACGTCATCACGAAGAGCACCATGCCGACGTGGCCCAATTGGGATCGTCCATGTTCGGGGGTTTCCTGCATGTGTCGGCCAATCTGGCGGCCCTCTCCTCCTCTGTGGAGACTATACGCCAGTCGTTCTCCTTGCCGTCTTCTGGCCCAGATGCCACCAGGGCCCCCTGTGGACCTGCCCTGACCAATGCAGCCAGCTCGGTGGGGATCCCATCCCTGCCACAGTCGGGAGTCAGAGGTCCAGCAGGGGTGGACAACACAGCAACTGGACCCCAGCAGATGGAGGATGTGACGGCATCATCGGGCAGGGCACGTGCACGACGGCGTCAGTGGTTTCCATCATCCTGGATGCCGTCGTGCTGGCAGAGGCAGTGGCGTCGGAGGCAGCAGCAGGCTCGACGTGGGAGGCATCATGGCTCGGGGCCATCAAGATCAGAGGGGCAGGCATCGGCCGGAGGGCAGGCGAACCCTGGGATGGTAGTGTCTTCCGTGTGGGAGCAGTTGGTCCAGCGGATAGGTGCGGAGCGGCAGCGGGCGGAAGAGGAGCGGCTCACCATGGTCAGGGCGGAGTTCTCCATGCGTCGGGCGTTGAGGCGGGCTGAGTGCCTCGAGGAAGCTCGCAGGGAGTTTGAGGTGAACATGGGGTTATCCCTGCGAGACCTCGGGGCCAGGACAGAGTCCCGCCTCCAGGACATCGACATGGAGTTCGATGATGCCCTGGCCGGCAACATCACAGAGTGAGCCGCAGGACTTGCCCACTGCCATTGTATATAGTTCTTTAGTTAGTTAGTGTTAGGTTTCCTTTATTTTTTGAGATTTTTTTGGACCGCTGGGACAATGGCCACTTTTCTGTATATAGTTTTTTTATTAGGTAGTAGTAGGTTTCATTTATAGTGTTGGGCTCATGGACCCTGGAATATTCTTGTGTATAGTTGGATTTTTTAAAATACATTTTTTGATTTATATTTGTGTTCACCATTAGGCAATGGTTTTTCCTTATTTTTTTTCACCATGATTTTGCTTTGGACAACATTAGTTTTTGGATTCCTTTGTTTTTTTGATTTTTACATTACTTATCGGACATGGACAATTTATTTTGTTATCCCCATTGTTGTATGTTTGATTAGTTTACTTCATTTTCTTCGAGAATACATGTTTTTATAACTTTCTTTTGTGGTATTTTCTCATTGGTTTCATGCATGTCATGATATGGGTTTTGACATTCACTTGCACCCATTGTGTATGTGTGTGTGAGGGACATGTGTTCATTTACATACTTGCCATTGGGGTTGTATCATGTAATTGCATTTGCTATGTGGGTGGATGCAATCCTTGGCTGGGTGTTTGTGCTGGGTATGCTGCCCATTACTGCCATGATTGTGTATCGTCAGGACCTGGGGGCAGGGGGACATGGTTGGGGGCCTGCTGGCAGGTGCCCCACAGTGCTGGGGGGTGGGGGTGCAAGGGGACATGAGTGGGACATGAGTGGGGGCCTGCTGGCAGGTGCCCCACAGTGCTGGGGGGTGGGGGTGGTGGGGAACATGAGTTGGACATGGGTGGGGGCCTGCTGGCAGGTGCCCCACAGTGCTGGGGGTTGGGGGTGGTGGGAGACATGGGTGGGGGCCTGGTGGTGGGTGCCCCTGCACTGCTGGGGGGTGGGGGTGGTGGGAGACATGGGTGGGGGCCTGGTGGTGGGTGCCCCTGCACTGCTGGGGGGTGGGGGTGGTGGGAGACATGGGTGGGGGCCTGGTGGAGGCTGCCCCTGGTGACTGGGGGGGTGGGGGTGCTGGGAGACATGGGTGGGGGCCTGGTGGAGGCTGCCCCTGGTGACTGGGGGGGTGGGGGGGTGGGAGACATGGGTGGGGGCCTGCTGGCAGGTGCCCCACAATGCTGGGGGTGGGGGTGCAAGGGGACATGAGTTGGTGATCTTTGGTGCAAGGAGACATGTGCCTTTGCTGGGGGGCATGCCCATGTTGGGTGGGCCTCCTGCGGGACATGACCAGGGATGCAGGGTAGTCCCCTGTGGTGTGGGCTGCCTGCAGGGGCCGTGGAGGGTGTACAGGGAACACCTGGGAGGACCCACACTGGCAAATCACATGTAGGACTCCCCGGCACCCCTGAAATACACGTACCCTGCTGAAATCGCATGTAAAACTTCGTGCGCACCCCTGTAATACCCGCACGCAGCCCAATCGCGTGTAAAACTTCGCGCGCACCCCTTTAATACCCGCACGCAGCCCAATCGCGTGTAAAACTTCGCGCGCACCCCTTTAATACCCGCACGCAGCCCAATCGCGTGTGAAAATGTGCGTGCACCCCTGTAATACCCACACGCAGCCCAATCGCGTGTAAAACTTCGCGCGCACCCCTAATAAACGCACGCAGCCCAATCGCGTGTACAACTTTGCACGCACCCCTAATACCCGCACGCAGCCCAATCGCGTGTGAAACTTTGCGCGCACCCCTAATACCCAAACGCAGCCCAATCGCGTGTGAAACTTCCCGCGCACCCCTGGAATACACGCGCCCAGGCCAATCGCGTGTGGAACTTCCCGCGCACCCCTGAAATACACGCGCCCAGGCCAATCGCGTGTGGAACTTCTCACGCACCCCTGAAATACACGCACACGCTCCCCCAGGGCCGATCGCGTGTGAAACCACCCACGAGCCCCTGAAATACACGCGCCCAGGCCAATCGCGTGTGGAACTTCTCACGCACCCCTGAAATGCACGCCCACAGGCCAATCGCGTATGGAACTTCCCGCGCACCCCTGAAATACACGCGCCCAGGCCAATCGCGTGTGGAACTTCCCACGCACCCCTGAAATACACGCGCCCAGGCCAATCGCGTGTGGAACTTCTCACGCACCCCTGAAATACACGCACACGCTCCCCCAGGGCCGATCGCGTGTGAAACCACCCGCGAGCCCCTGAAATACACGCGCCCAGGCCAATCGCGTGTGGAACTTCCCGCGCACCCCTGAAATACACGCGCCCAGGCCAATCGCGTGTGGAACTTCTCACGCACCCCTGAAATACACGCACACGCTCCCCCAGGGCCGATCGAGTGTGAAACCACCCGCGAGCCCCTGAAATACACGCGCCCAGGCCAATCGCGTGTGGAACTTCCCACGCACCCCTGAAATACACGCGCACAGGCCAATCGCGTGTGGAACTTCCCGCGCACCCCTGTAATACGCGTACCCTGCTCGCACGGGGCCAATCGCGTGAGGTACTTCCCGCGCACCCCAGTGATACACGTAGCCCGCTTGCTGTGCTGGTACAGGGTTAGTGCAGCCCTTTGCGCTGGATTGGGGATTTTGATGGCTTTTCCCTGCGCGGAAGGCGTTCTTGGGGGCGTAACTGGCGCTGCTGCAAGGTCGCTGCGCCACTGTGCGCCACGGCTGGTTTTGGTGGCTGGAATCCATGAATACGCTGTGCGCGGAAATGGGTTTTGGCGCACGCGGCTGGCGCAGGGATTCGCACGCGCACACTGTGCGCCAGCCGCGTGCGCTACTTGTGCGCTGAACTCTATGAATTACCCCCTTAATCTCACACAGACTCTCACACAAACACGCACACTTATGGATCATTTACAAAATGATATTCAGAATGTGATGCCCCAGGGTGAGCTGATTTGCTGACCAATTATTTACAGAATTTACAATTAATTAAAGCCTAGATTGGCCGTATCCATTAGGATTTCATGTCATATGAATAGATGATGGTTTGAAACTAGATAATAAATCCCCCAGTTTGAATACCTTTTTGAAAGATGGACAAGAGAAGCTGTGAAAGTTCCAGAAGCTCAGAATTTAAAGATAAGTGCACTTTGTTCTTGGTTTAATAGATGAAGGCGCAAACGTAGACAGCGCAGGGACTCGTGATGCATTTAAAGAAAAGATATTCACATAAATTAAAGTCGATCTCTTTCAGAATTTCACAGGTGAGTTAGACAGAGAGGTTGAGGATAGGTGCACCTTCTTAGGTGTGATCTTCAGTCGTGTGTACAGGTAGCAGGTTGGATGTCTGCTGGGAGTGAGGGGGGACTCCTGCAGCTGATTCTAACCCCTGGTTTATTGATACCCATATTCTGAGGGTTACAAAGAACTACTTGCAGAAAGAACACACAGACTTACCTCCCTTTTTCCCGTTGAAGAGTACTACCTTTAGTGAAACAGTTGCGGTTGCTTAATGTTATGTTCTGGATTGATCAAGGTCTGACTTAATCAAGGTGTACTTTAAACGGACATACAGAACCTTTGATTAGCGAGAGACACACACACATCGAAAGAGATAAAGAGAGAAAAAGAGAGGGGCATACAGGGAGAGGGTGAGTGGAGAAGTGCAGTCACCCAGGGGACAGGCAGGGGGGCGCTGGCTGGGTAGCCTATCACGGTCAGCGGGCAAGGTTGGGCCTTTCAGCATCGCTCTAAGGAGTCCCTTGGTTGTGAATAGAAGAGACTGGTATGCCCCGTAAGGGAGCTGCGGGCCTCTAGAAACTAGTGTGTAGTACCACAGAGTGCAGAGACCGCTTTGCAGTCCAGCAAGCTGGAGAAAAGGCATTACAGCAACAGAAGGACAGCCCACTTGAATGTACCTGCCCAGCCATCCCCAATAGAGCAGGTCAGGGCAGAGACATGCTGAGAAACCAGGATATGACTTCCTGCCATAATGTATACCTGAGCCATGACACCATAGGAAACCCAAAGGAATCCTCAGATCCTTCTGCCCTTGCCCAGTATGGCAGGAATGCAGCAGGCTTGCATTGGGGTAGAATGCTCCTGAATGTACCTGGGGTCTGCTTAGTTGTGGGACCCAAGTATAGAAACACACATTCAATATCAGAGTCCTGCACCGATGTAGCTGGCCTCGAGCTACTGAATCTTGCATTATATGTGTGTTCTCTGGCAGCAGTGACAGAGACATGCCAGAGAACTCTGCTTGCATAGATCTAAGTTTGAAGTGCTTACCTTTCTGGCGATAGCATTAGAAGACAACAAGTGGGCGCCAGAATGGCAGGGGAAACTTTCCCTTACAATTATCATCAATCTACCTTCTTTGTTCATGGCAATTGCAATGATGTGTTAGAATTTTGGTTAATCGCTTAATCAGGACAGCCCTACTTTCACATTCTAATGAGTTAACTTATGCTCAGACAAAAGTTCCCGAATCAAACACTTCAAGATTCACTTGAACGTGGCTGTGTAATTGTTTATAGCTGACACATTTCTAACTGAACTAGAAATCCCAGGCACTAAGAAGGCAGTCGTAGTGTATTCGCATAGAGGTGCCAAATAGCCAGGGAATTATGAAATAAAGTCATGTTTAGTATTCAATCTATAAGGTTCCAAAAGCTAACACGTGATTCACACATCAAAGTGTACAACTTCATAAGGAACATCAAACATGGTTTCAGAGATTTCAGCAGGACCCCATATCTTACAACAGAGTATTTTCTTTTTTTCATGCTTCCTGATGGCCATATTCTTGTAATGTACCTTCCCAGGACGCACTACAGTATTGTAACAGATGACACAAAAAACAATGAGTCTTTGAAACAGCTCTCTGAGTATAGGGTCATCCCTCTCTGTCTCGTCTACCCTTCAACCCCCACCCCTGTCCCAGGCATCCTAAACCCAGATTAGTTCTACCAAATGTTAGCCCCTACTGTCTACAAGCTTCTCTTCTACCTACCCATGGTTTCCCTATGTGCAGGATATTTAACTCCTCAGGGACTTTCCAACTGTCTCTACTCTAAGGTTGGTGTTGTAATGTGAGTCTGGATCGTGCCTTACAATCACTCTTTTAGATTCAGGCTAGATCAGTCATGGTCACTCGCCTCTTCTCTTCTACTCTTACTACAACTCCCTCCGACTTACTCCTCTCACCATACTTGATACCTCCAATGTTTTACTCCTACAACTCACCTCCATGTTTTGGTATAACCACTCCTCCCAATCAAGTCCCCTATTCCCCCTCTCTGTCACTACTTTCGCCCACCCTATTCCTCCCCTCCTCTAACTATTCCACTCTTCTTCCAACTACTGCACTCCTCCTCCCCATATTGCAATCCTCCATCCTTATTAACCAAACACCCCCCTTTCACCAAGTATAAGTCACTTCACAATCAATCCTTACACTAACTTTGTCTACTCACGCACACCCAAACATGCACAGTCAAACTGCACAACCACTGTCACTCCTAAACTAATGCCTTCCCTGCTCCAACTGTCTCTTCAACAAGCCACTGCTCCTTTGGTCGTTTTCCAACACCACCTTTGACCTAATCCAGTAAACCTTCACTTTCTGCTTCCTTTTCGTCCCTTACATACAATACCTCTTCCTCTTTATGAAATGGTCACTTTTCCCTCTGCAATTTGGACTTCTCTCCCCTCTCCAGGCTGTGCATGTGCATTGGAAACATGTTGAAAAAGGGTATAAGCCCCACCCACTCTGTCTGTGTGGGCTCACTGCGTAATGTACACGGCTGTGCAACAGGGTCAAGGGAGCAGTTTGTGTCTCTGGCTTTCTGCACTTAGGTCAAATCTTTATGCAAGATGGTGCTTTGTTCCCCTTTCATTTTCCTGTGCTCTAGGGGGTTATTCTTTCAGTGTTGTATCCCACTAGGGCTTCCTGCTGGGATCACAGCCTCTTGCTAACTGCTGTGCAGATTTGCGACTTTCTCCAGGGGCTCACTTTCTCTCTCCAACTTGTACCTGCTTTTCTCAGGAATATGACAGTTGGACGGTTTCACTCTCACGGGTAGTGGTTTCTCCCTTTCTATATTCCAGGATGTTTCACAGTTCATTGGCTGGTTGTGTTGAATAGATTTTGATCTGAAAGCACAAGAGAAACACTGGCGACCATGTTGGTAACAGGTCCTGACTGGAAGTAATCGTCTCCAGAGATGCATGTTGAAGCAAGGAGGGGGGCAGGAAAGGGGGCCCCCTATGCTTCTATTGTACGGAATAAGGGAAGAACTGGCTCTGAACCCCCAACACCCGAAAAGAGGGCTTCTCCACCTCTCCAGACAAGACTAATTTCACTCCATTGAAGGTCAGGTTCTGTGTTTTTAGCCCCATTCATGTGAATACACACGTAAAAGTAAGGCGCCTGAATGTTTTTATTTTATTTTACCTTAGAGAGCCTCACATATCATAGAAATTAGTCTACTGACAACAAGCACAATTGAACTATGGAGTACCCTAAAGTCATAGTTACATGGTGATCTGGCGTGGCACTGCCTCATGCCAGCCAGCAGACGTGGTAACCCACCCAGCACAAACATGGATATAAGGAAATGGAAGTCTGTCATGTGGAAGGGTCCCGGACATCTAAGACATTTCCCATTGTACCACTGCAGGGCTAGGGATGAGGTATCCCTCCAATTATCTCCCTACACATAAAGAGCCACTGTAAGAAGGTACCTCTCAATGAGCAAGAATAAGGTTTCTCCTGCCCCTTCTTGCCTATCTTCATCCTATAGCAAAAGAATGAAGCAGCATTAAAGGAGACAGTGGGCCTCATAGGTTTGCTGGTCCGGGAACTACGGTACCGGTAAGCTTGCCGGTACTGTAGTTCCCAGACCGGCAAACTACGAGTTGTGCTCGCGGGTGCCTTTCTGCCCGCCAGGTCAGACCTGGCAGCAGAGCGGCACCCGTGAGCACAGCATGGCGGATACACCAGCACCATTATAAACGGTGTCAGTGCATCCGACCTCCTCATTCCCATTCAGACCTATGTGGCCGAATGGGAATGAGGAGCACCTTTTTTTCCGGCGCCTGCAAATGGGCAATGGCTGGGTCCTGCAGGGCCGTAATGACCCGGTAATTGCCCATTCGCTGGCGCCAAAAAAAAAAATGACACTAATGTCATAATGAGGCCCAGTAAGTACAGTGCTGGACAATGAGGAAGGAAGAGTTGAACAGAAGTGGTGGCTACTTCTTAATCTTTGACTGGCCCTTATTTCTCATCCTCAGGAATCAATTATTGGGACACAACATCAATAGGAGATCTTTTTGCCAAAGGAGGTATTAAAGAGACTGAGGCAGGGATCCTTATCACAAGATAATGTCCGGCCACCATGTTGTGGCCCGAGGCAAATCTGAGGGCCATGTTTTGGGGAAGGGTCACTATCTCAAGCAATAATGACCTCTACTGAGGTCTGCTATTAGCACAGATTGGCACTAGCAAATCATGGTTTGGTGGTGAAGTAAAATAGTGTTAGATTAATAATGATGAAGTGAATCTTTCCTTTGTTTCTATATTCCTGGGTAGCCAATTGGAATACAGGTTCATCACACGTTCAAGGAAAGGGAGCATTTAGGAGGACTTCAGATGGCGAGGCAGCCTTCTTCGTAGCCATTAGGGAGGCATACGGCTTCCTGTAGGGAAATACCTCTTGGATATTAAAGTGGAGGCTTGTGTACCTAGCAAGGTATCATACCCTCCCACCCCACAGTAGGGAGGCATCAATAAATGAGGAGAGGCCCCTGTCAGGGGATGGGCAAGGGGGGGTGGCCCCACACACAAGTACTGTGATGTAGGAGAGTTCACCGAAGTCTAATAAATAGCACTTCTAAGTAATCAGCACATTACTGTTGCCACAGCAGTGTCTTTGCTACATGCAATCTGTCAAGCCTCAAATGACACAGAGGACACATCAACTTCCTACTTCCCACACATTTTAAATGCGTCCCCTCCCAGACCCATCTTACGTACCCCATCACATAGGTGCTGAGTACCTGGGAGTAAATGGGGCAAATGCCCCAGTACAGATGTTTACATTTTTCAGTCAACACAACCTAAGTGAAATGCATAGGTAGCTTAGAGGGTTGAGTAACTGTTGCTGAGATATTATATGTTTGGTGCTGCCTAGATTCTTGGGCTTTTTCACAATGCCCAAAACGTTTCAATCTGGGTAGGCGTCGAGCGATTCGATTTGCTTGGTTCCTTCTTTATATTCAGGGCCAGTGAATTTCAGGCCTCACAGTGAAAATCAAAATGTGGCACTCCTTGTTCCTCAAACTAGCACAAAGTTTTAGTATGGTTGCTCTCCTGAGAGTTTTAGTTGTACTTGCAAAAACATGTTAAAAAATGCCACAAGCAGCACTGTGCTGCCCCTCGAGTGGTTCCGAATTAGGAGGCATAATTCACTTTGCCATTTACTACAATCGCCAATGCTTTTCTAACACATTAGTTAATTTGATTCTAAAGTGGAAAGACAACAGTGGACCTGAGACATGGTTGCCGTTCACTGACCACTAAATAGGTACTTGTCCGGGTGTATGTGGCCGTGAACCTCACACAAAGATATGTGCACTATCGAAATGTCACTGCAGCAACCGCAAACTCAAATACTTGCGGAAGTAGAAACGAGGTTTGATAAGTTAAAAACGTGCACTTTTTCAAAATCAGTAGCTTCATTTGGAATTACGCGCTTGGCCAGGCACCAAATCGTGATTAACGCTAAGAACATTTAAATTGTAGCCTGTTGTCGAGTCGGACACACCTATGCAATTAACTGGAGACGTCTATTAAGAAACTTCGATTTTTAAACTTGTAAATTGCTCATAGGGACTTTTCAATATAGTGAGCTGAAACTGTAGAACACATATTCCCAGCTGTTACATGCATCCTGCTTTTCTGAAGTTTAAAGGCAGTTCACTTTTATTATGCAATGCTAAGAAGCACTTTAGGTTTCCAAAACGTAATTTAAAATGCAGAGTTAATTTCCGCATTTCAAACAACTTTACACGTTCTACTTCACCGCACATAACGTTAATTTTCTATTTTAATGAATCGCATCAACTATCTCATTTCCTTTCATCTAGACCAATCAAAGGGCTAATTAATGTTCTTCATTTTCTCAAATTAAACTTTTCTGATTTAAATAAAGTTGTTGCAAATTATGATGCTTGTTTTTGGCTTCCATTGCACACGCAGTTCTTTAATGGCTCCAGCTGTGAGCCTGGGTGCAGTTGTACTGTTTGGGACATTTATGTATGGTTTTAAAGCAAACAGACAGATGGCAAAGGTGGGATATTTATGAGAGGAGAGAAAAATAGCCCTCACCCCCAGGCCAACACACAGCTTTGCAACTTTTTGGGCTCGCGAGTGCCGTCATTTCCTTACGGTTGAAAAGCACGCATCTATGTCCTATTACATTGTCATAGGGTAAAATAGTCTATATGATGCCTGTGCCTCACTCACAATGACTGGACTAGGCAACCTGCTGCTGTCAACAAGTGTTGGCCTGCGACTCCCAGCTTACCCAAAATGTGCACATTCGCTTGTATCCATTTGTTGAAAACTGCGTCGTTTTCAAAATCCCCTTTACTGTCCCAGGCAGAAAAGTCCTTTTTACTTTTCATTTGAAAACGGAGTAAAGTGTTCTAGTGTTGACAGTGTACAGCACATGCCGGTGTTATTGCATTGTGAGGGAATATACATTAGTTTGAGGATATTTTGAAACATGAACTTTGACAGCCCTTATATATGCTTAGTTGAGTTCACTCGCTTATCTTGCTGGGGTGCTGCTTGATAGAGCCTGGGGAAACCCAAACAGGACATTGGGTACACAGATGTGTGAGATATGTTCAAGGAAAAGGAAACATGGGATGAGGTTACACACCCAAGCAGATTGCTTAGTTACTGACCATTGGGTTGCACTTTGTGGGTGACGGTTTTGCGGAAGCACCGTGAGTTACAGAAGGTTTTTCAAATCATAACAAACATACACAATGGATATAGGAACAAGTAGGGTTAACCTTTTGCAGGTATATTTGAGGTTATCAGGTAATATTCAGATTAGACACATCCACAGTAATGCAAGACATTGGGGCCTGTGATGCAATGAATACTTCCCTGCAAGGGTACAAGGATGATTATGGCTAAACCACCTACTCAGCTCTCACAATAGTACACACCAACAGTTATCGCAATCATAAAGCTGAGACAGGCATATTCAAGTGATATAACTCCTTTGCCCTTTGTGGCAATATAGGGCGATAGCAGGCAATGCTGTTAAGAGGGGTGTGAATGTGATCACACTAGTAACCAAAAAGTCAGTGGTGCAACAGTCCAAAATAATGGCATGTTAAGGTTCTACAAATATACTTTAATTAAACACACCGTGTTCAATAATACTGATCTATCAACAACCCATCACTAATGAAAGAACCCAGAATATGCAGAATGTTGACCATGCAAACACTCTGGGTAATGTAGCAGGGCAATACATCAAAAATATGTCACCAAAAATGTTATGTTGTGGTTAAAAAAGTTAGAAATTAGTGGCTTAGCAGTCTATAGGGTCCCAGTAGTGGACCAACGGGGATGGGGCCTTTCAAGAGAACCTTTATCAGTTCTTGGCATTTCGACCGTGTTGAACCAGGCTTCTTAGCATTGTAACTGGGCCGAAGCAGGTTTGGATGAAGCAAGTCTCATGATTCAACCTGGGAACGGGCATCGAGCTGAGTTCAAGATGAAGCACTGTGCAGCTTGACGTCGCATTTGAATGATGCAGTTTGGTGGGGACACACGGGTCATTTCGACAGTCAGGTTTTGGGCGATGACGAAGATGCTGGTAGTGTGAGCCATTGTTTGAGATATGGCAGTTCCAAGGCTTCTTCAGTAGCAGCTTCTCGTTAGAGCTGGATCGCGGTATGTTCTCCCTTGGTGCGGTCTGGTAATGAACTGGCTCAAGGATTGCAGCAACTGCAGTTCGAAGAGGCTTGGAGAAATGCCAAAGATAGCACCATGGTACCTGGTGGTTTGAAAGCATTCAAACGTGGTTGACAATGGTTTGATGGTGTTTCAATGTCATAGAACGCAAAAACAGCAGCTTTGCTTTTTCCAGTGCTGTGAGTCCAGGTCCGGGAGCTCATGAACAAGATAGACCCTTGTTCCCTTCAGTCCTAAGCAGGGGAGGCTTGCACACACATGCATGAGTCCTTCCGCTCCAGTAGAGGGGCATGGGTACCAGTGCAGCTGGCAGGGAGAGGCAGGTATTTCTCCAAAAGATGATTGCACCCGATGTGACCTGCAGATGAATTGGGAGCAGAGCTTGCCACTGCCTTGTAGCACCTGTTTTCACCTCTGGCAAAAGGCTTTGGAGAAGATTGCGCCCCCAACAGGGCCCAGATACATTTTTCCTGCCATTCTTGAAGGTCGAAAAGTGAATTAAAAAAGGGAGTGGTGTACCCCTTTCATTCAAAAGCAAAAGGCAGTCCAGAATTGAATAAAAGCAAGGCTTCTTTAAGGATGGGTTCCAAATAAGGAAGGGGTCCAAAATGTTTTAAGGTAATAAGTAACTTATGTCTTCTGGCAACATACCCAAAGAGCTTTGTTGTGTGGGAAAGAAAGAGAAGCCCACATACAAGATAGAGAACACCCTCCTCCCGTCTGTTCTGCTATTTCTCACTATCTAATCCTGCCCTGTGAAATCAAAAGAAATATCGAGGCTGTGTACCTTCAAAAGGAAATACACCAAACAAAGGTTATAAAGATACACAGATCTTTATTCAAAGTAACTGAATAGTTTTAAAAAAAAACAGAGTATCGGATAGCTATCAGGCCCTCAGTTCACCACAGCGAATAGCAGCCCGTTCGGTGTGGGAAGTAAGTGGGACTGTACATCAGAATAGTCACACCTTTTATATACTCCAAAACAGGATGTCCAACCCACTTGTAGGTTAATAAGTCTAGGATCTAGGGTTTGTGCTAAGTTTGTTCCCTAATTTATGCAGCTTTGCATTTAGGGGTTATCCTTAACATATTCGCAAAAAAGTTACAATAGCAACAGTTTGTCTTTGGATTTCGCATTGAGCCTCTGCACATTACTTTATACAATATAGTAAAACAAGTGTTCACATAAGATGCTCAAACAGTATTGTGCACGATATACGTTCATGGATTAGTCTCGTTGGTACAGGTAATCCTTTATACACAGGTCAACGAGGCACAAGGTCTCAGTACATGACCCTAACATTTGACCTGCAGGCAGTTTAGACATTAACATGCACACAGAGGTTAAGACGGCCATGTTACATTCAAAACGACAATGTCCACCATCTTAGAATACAGGGTGACTTTAGAGAAAGAATATAAAATCGTAGATGTTCCTTAAAATAGCGGCTTACACCGGTCTAAGGTCAGGACCTTGCAACGCGGATTTCCGCACAGAGCGGCTTGGCCTAGGCCAATATATTCATACTATCTAGAACAGAGGTCGCCAAACAGTTGATCGCGGGCGACTAGTAGCTCCCCTCAGCCTTTTCAGTCGCCCGCGCTGAAAATACCGAAAAATGAACATTTTCCTAAATTATATTATTTAATGGTGCATTTTCCGTGTTCAGGATCCGAACCCTGGTTGTCCCAATTGCAGGTGGAGAGCTTGGCTGCTGTGCCACTTGGAGCTGCTTATAAATCCACTGACAGATGTCAGTATCACGTTCTGCTTCTGCAGGCCGCCTGTAGTACCACAGTTGGCCTTGTGCACCCCCACAACACGCTGCTCTTGTTTTCCAGAGATGTTGGAGGGGCTGGGGCAGGATCATTGTGACCACCCAATGAAAATATCACAGTAGCACTGCTGCTCGCCTGGAAATGTTTAAAATAATATTTAAAAAATGGTGCAATTTCTTTCATGTGGCTTCTTTCCAAATTCCACACTGTAAATTTCCACTTTAAATCACTTCCATGACACAGGTACACCCACTTTTAGTACATTAAGCGATCCATAGACACGCTGTACAGTAGAAGCCTACCAGGGTAGCTCAGCAGGTTGACAGACCGATGCTGAGATGTTATATATTCAAAACTGCAGGTTGTTAATCATGACTTTTTGCAATGCCTTATAAAAAAAGTGCTATAAAATGTGTTTGGCAAGGGTATGGGTTGGGCTGGTTGCTTGCTTATATTCAGGGCTGAGCTGGGGATATTTCGGCCCCTGTAGAGAAAATCAAAAGTTGGCACCCATGAACCCACAGTTTAATTTCCTAAAAACTGCTGTCAGCATAACAGAAGCATTTATTTGTGATTAACCAGTTTGACAAGCATATAACATCTTTATAAATATAACTTGTGCTGAAACACAGAGGGGCACACAAATAATGATGTGTTATTTATTTAGCGCTTTAAAGCAAAGCGCTTTACAGAGCACATATTTACATGCAATATCACCCGACCGAAATTGGTATTCATTTATCGACCTCAGAAGGATGAAAGGCTGAGTTGGCCTTGCCGCGATTCAAACCTGCGACCTACAGATCACGCTCAGATAGCAACAGCGAACGCTCAACCCGCTGAGCTATCTTACTGGCAAATAATGGAGTATGTTTGGTGTCTGACAAAAAAAACATTTCAAAGAAAACTTGTGAATGCAAGCAGCATTTTTCAATTTGGAAATTACTTTTGTTTTTTTTTATGGAAGTGTGAAAGGCACATTTGGAAAACAATAGTGAGCCTAGCATGTAGAAAGCCTGCATAAAACGCAAAGGAAGGGGCAAAAAAGTGATAGGATATTTGTGTGGTAGCCCAACAAATATCTGTCTTTTTGAGACAGCTACTAATAAATAATAATGCAACAAAGAGGTTTTTGAAGTTCTTAATATATTCGTGAGGGCATATGTTATTCCATCTGTTTATAGAGGAGAAATAATCGAGCCAAAAAAATATTGGTAATAATTCCGAGGTTTATAAATATCCCCACCCCGATATCGCCCAGTAGTAGCTCTGCACTGTTGGCCTCCACTACAAGTAGCTCTAGCTAAGTTAAAGGTTGGAGACCCCTGATCTAGAGGGTATAATATGATTTCCCGCTCGACAGCCCGTTCCCTAAGCCTGCACTTAAAAGGCCTGTGGGTATGCAACACCCTGGTGTGAGTCTGGCCCTCGGTTTAGCGAGTGCCCTTTGAAGCTTTTCTTTTCCCTAGGTGACGCTTTCTGGCAGCTGCCCTACTGGAGAGAGTTGTTGCACGAGCTCGCAAAGGATCAAATAGAGGCACAGTCTTACTGCACAGCATTCTAATGGCTGAGCAGAGATAGGCAGTCTAACTAGAATAAACACAACCCTTCTGAAGAGGGAAAATTGAGATCAAACCCCTGCCCCTTCACCCCAAGCACATCGACAGAAAGAACAGCAGGAAGAACAAGGAGCGCACTTATCATTTGAACCAGGCCCCAGCGCACCCATGGGTGACAAATATGCTGAAAGACACCCATTTCACCAACATTGCAACCTACATGCAATCAATGCAGCAATACCAAAATCTACAAAACACAAGAATCCCTGTTTAAAGGCTTGCAGATGCCTATATGAATTAACCTGATCTAATTGCACAGTGTAAAGCCATGTTTCAGGAAAATTACAGCCAAGTGCATTTGTCTCACTGAACACCAGCCGCAGTGGGGATTCGTGCTGACTTCAGCAATGCTCCTCGCAAACCCAGGGGCAGCCAAGGTCTCACAGTAAGATAAGATCCCTTTCTTTGAACGACAGTGAACTCTGGCAGACAGAACCTCCAAAGCCCAATGTTTTTTCCCTGGGAATGAAAGACAATTTCGCAAAGACCCACACATCATTTGAAACATAATTGTAACAAGAATGGCTCAGCTCTGGCCAATGAATGCCGAGATCCCAGGGGCGAAAAGCCTGTTTCAGCTAAAACTGATGGGAACAAATTCATACTGCAACAATTTTAGAATTAGGTAATCGGGGTGGCACAGCTAAACCAACCCACTGACGCAAAAGTTCTAATGCCAAATGATCAGGCTTTCTATAAGGGCTACATAGGTACCCTATCACTTAGCAGCCAATAGCAGGATGAGATAGGTTTCTGGGAGCTGGTCCAATTCTGTGAGGTCAGCCTGCAGTGTTTTACAAAGCTGGCTTGCAAGCCAGCAGCGGGGGGGACGGTGCTTGGATTTTCGCTGTGCACGAAGTTCTCTGTGTGTTTTTTTTGCTGCCCATAAATAAACGCAGTTTGGAACATGTTGCTGCCTGCTTGGGACTCTGCTGCATTTCTTTGGGCAAAATGGGAGGTGTTGGGGTCTCCCATAGCTCGGACCCCCAGAAGCCCTGGTTGGGGTCCAACTTCTCCCCAACAAGTTGGTGCCCTCTGTGAGGCTCATTGCTCATCATAAGAATGGGCACTGCCTGCACAAGCCCTGCATTGAACTACCCTCCCTGCCCCCGACCCAAGAAGCTGTGGGACCCTCGCCTGCACCTGAAGACCACTGGAAGACGCATTCACCGGGTAAAGGCATCGGGGGCCACTTGGAAATACCCCGCTTAAGGGCAGGTGAGAGCCCTGCAGAAGAAGGGTTCCGGTGAAGCGCCTTGATGGGAGTCCAGTAGTAGAGCAAGTGCCAGGGCAGCATAGGAAATGTAAGTACAAGTTCAAGCAACCAGCAACATGGGCTTTGAGGGGAGGGTGTGATTGTGTGGGGTAACAATGGGCAAATGTTTTAAGTATTAGGAAGTATTGTTGAACAGTTTGTGGTAGAAATGTTAAATTGTATTGTCTGAATAAGGACTGGAGCTTTTGTGTGTAGGGAATGTTCGGTCTTCGAGGTAAACGGTTCTGGTGAATAACCAGGACTATAGACTTGACAGGCTTGGACTGCAGAAGTATGTAAATAGAGGTTTACCTGTGAGTCGAGCGTTGTGGTCTGGATCATGGATGATGTATTCCCGTAGTGGTTGGTTAGCTGGAGCTATCCTAGATTGCGGAAGGTGTTTGACAGGTTAAGTTTCCTGGAAAGAGGCGTTTCATCTGTGAGGCGACGCCACGGGTGCAGTTTAAAACAAACACAAGGGAATAAAAAGAATGCCCCACCATGGGGTGTGGGAAGACAGCTGCGGGGGGAGGTATTGTAAATTGGGTGGTGGGAGATTGTACATTGTTGCAAAAATTTGGCATATTGGTGGTGATCAGCACGTGAATTGTAGTTGGGACTGGAGTGGTCCCTTCTTGTGTTTATGAGGATATTGGGTGGGGTAGTGACTCCCCACGTAAAGGACGGAGTGCCGCGCTGGTTTGTCTGGATGGCGATTACATGTACAGGGTATGGCTTTCCTATGAATTGACGTTGTAGATCAATGAGTAGATGAGGTTCCCTGCTGATTGAGCGTTGTAGTTCAGTGAGTGGATGATGTTTCCCCGCAGGAGGTAGCTAAATTGTTCCCGAGTGCGGAAGATAATTGGCTGGTTAAGCTCCCCAGGTGAGGGGCGTATCACACGTGAGGCAACGCAGCGTGCGCAGTCCGATTATAAGAGTTCATTGTGGATTACCTTGCTCCAGTTGTAGCGGGAAGACAGCTGTGGGGATTGTGGGGTTTTATTTTGGGATATTTGTGGGGTTTTGTGTGGGGTTGGAAGCAATGGGTTATTGTTCTGTATATGCACATTTGTCTGTTCATTTGTACTGCGTTTTTAGTTTGGTGACATCACCTTTAGATTGATGCATAGGATACAGATTTTTGGCGGTGAGGAGATAGTGGTGTGGATTTGGAGAGGAAGAAGAAGAGGTGACACAGAGGCGGTGTGTGGAAGGCACATGCGCAAGATTGTGGGGGTGTGCCAGAGAAGGCAATGGTTTGGTGAAGATGGGCTGCACGTGGAGTGCACTGGCTAAGGTGCAGAGCCAAGAAGGCTGATAGAAATTTAAGAAAAAAGAAAGAAGAGAAGAGAATGTTACACTATTTTCTAACTTTTGCACCCTGAACAGCGGACTATCGAAAATTTCAACTTTAGGTGAGGTAAAAGGTATCACACAATAGAGGAATGACTCCCCTTCAACTGTTATGTAAGACACAGCCCTATGCCAAGATAAATTAGTAAAAAACATAGTGTGCAATGATTAAAAAGTACTGAAGGTAAATAAATAAGACCATAGCTGCCACAGGCGGCTTCTCCAGAGGCGTGCAGCAATTGCTACTGACAACCATACACAGCACTTACACAGGAAGAGGCTGAAAAGCACCTGGCTGCAGTTGAACTGTGGCGCATGAAGGAAAGGAAAGTGGCGAGGCGTCAGCAGATGCTGAACCAGCACGAGCAAAGGCAAGAGGGGTCTCACCCTTCTGCACATCCGGGAGTGTAATATTTGATGACACAACAATAGTATGCAGGGGCACAGGGAAATTATTATGCCCAGGGCCAGCAGCAGCAAGGACAGATACAGGGATCACTTCAACAAATACCACAAGCACCAACTAAGGCACTGTCACCACTACATGTACAGACACAGAGACAACAAATGAGAGCATTCACTACCCAGGATTTACAAGGTTCACAACCCAGGGGCACTGCACAGCAGTAAGCACCCATACAGAACACTGACACAATAGCAACAGTAGCGGTTACATGACTAGGAGGGGCCATCTTAGTGGGGAACAACCCTTTCAAAGGACATAGATTGATATTATACCCTTAATAGGACATCCCAAGACAAACATGATTTGCCTCACTCTGCCACACACGCTCATGCTCCACCTCCCCGACAGAGCGGGCGAGACGCACTCTGACACACACAATCACGCACACTCAAACTTGCAGAGGACAATTGCATAGGGGTGGTGATAGGTAACAAAAAACTTTCTTTTCTGGGTGACAGTGGAATGACTAGGCCATGCATTAGGGAAGGGACATTTGTGACATCATGAGCAGACTGGATATGACAATTTTATTAACAGACAAGCCATAACTTGTTCAACACAAGGCATACACATGCTGAAAGTAAGGAAGATTGTTTAGGAATAGTGGAGGGGCACGGTACAGATGGGGGTCCATAAAGATAGCGCATCACAAGAGAGTACATTTAGCTACATTCTGAGCACACTCTTTCAGCGAGGAGACTGGGCTCATGCATACACAAATAATACAGAGCAATTAAATGAGACACACAAGGTGGAGGAAGGTGCACTTGAGGGGGGAGGCGTACATTTCATTGATGGTTCACCACGGGAGGAGAGAAATAGGGGTAAAGGGTGGATGATTTATGTTCCCAACAGACACCATTTGGTGACAAAATAACACAGTGCAAGTAGTAATGCCACTAGCGCTTATGAACACAGCACTGGCACAAATGGATTAGCAAACACACATAGGGAAAGAGGTCATTGCTGCACGAATTGGAGAATAATGGTTGTATTAAAATTTGGGAGTAGATAATGGGGGAGAAATATATTGCTTAAATGAACAGTAATGAAAGTAGTGGAGTAATAAAATACTAGACTCAAATGAGTAATTAACAGAGTAGGTAGGGCTTAACAAGTGGACATGTGGTGGGATACAGAGCATGGGTGTAAATTGTGATGGTTAGGATTGATAGAGAACAAAAACAAAAGAAAAAGAGATAAAAAGAGGGGGGAGAGGTAGCGAATAATTGGTAGTGAATTTCATTACTACCAGCTTAAAGTGCCTGCAGTTCACTGCAGGGCACGCCATGAGAAGTTTTGAGAGGAGCCATAGAAAAAAGATTTTAAAACCCTGCAATTATCTTAACTAAGGAACATGATCCTCTTAATTTAAACACAGCCACCCTATATGACAGATTTACCACCCTGATGTTTCCCTGTTTAGCTTGTCAGTGCATAATGCCTACGGGACAAAGGGGCGCACTATAATTAGCTTAAAGCAAAAGTACAGTAAATATAAAGACTCAAAGGCCCATTTGTACACTAGCACCTACATTGCGTATATATGATGCAAGTGTGTCATGAGTATCTTCACCTAAATTAAGTGCAGATGATCCAAATGTGTTAAGGATACAGCTACAGGATAGTGGTTGTCTACCCATTTTCCAGGTACATTTCGAATGGTGTAAAAATTTACGGTGAGACCGCCATTGAACACCCACCAGGTGGTGACAGAATGATGCATAAATGTACCCTTGACTCCTCCCACTAGGACACTGAATAGTGTAAGAGTAGTGCATAGAGGTTAGGTCAAGAAATTGAAGAATATGTCGATTCTCAGGTCTCAAACGCTTCTTTTTCATCTCTTGTCAGATACAAAGGACCCAGGGCAGGCCTGAAGACAACGGACAACTAAAATCCAATGGCTAGGGACTAGAGTGGGACATTTTGCCCTCCTGACAGACTTTGTTAGATGTGTAAGGCGTCAAGCCCTGCAAAGCGGTGGCCACCCTGGCAACGAGGGAGCAACGATCAACAGGGCCAATGCAACATATTTTCATGAACTGCAAGCACGAATACTCTCGAGTTAGGGAAACATGGCCATCCTATGGTCCAGCGCACACAAGCAGCTAGAATAGGGACCAACACCCCCGTGTACATAGCATGCTGAAACAGGATTTAAATGATATTTTGTGCACGCGACAGCTGTAACACTGTTTTGTTCTTTCTCTTTTCCTCGCACATGCAGGTTGTTGCGGTATGTATGCTGTTAGAATTGTGTAGGAAACTTCCTTAATGTTATCTCCCATTAGTCACCCTGAGGCCTACTTATTCAAACATTCTGAAGCTTTTTCCCACTCAATTTGCCCACTCTGACAGAAAACTCAGACCCCTTAGAGCACGGTTCCCTGAAGTATATTTCCTCGCGTCCATTAAATACAAAGCCCAAACCTTTCCCCAACTTGAATACAGTGCATATACTGTCCAACCAACATTGAGAAACCCTCAACAAGAAGTGTCTGGGGGAGGTTTCATTTTTGCCCTTAGTGATTGTTTAGTTTGCGGAGCCTGAGGTTACCAACAAGTACTAACGTATTAATGCCTTTCTTGCGATTTTCAGGCCGGCAACTTTATCATCTCTTCAGCTGCAAGGACCCAGCAGCGTAAGTGGTTATGGGCAAACAAATAAAGACTTTTATTGTCATGATGGGACTGTTAATGATGAACGAAATAATGGGGGGTGGTCATTTAAAAATTATATGTAATAGTGAGCATTACCGCTGCAACCCCTACTAACATTCCCTAACCCAAGCAGGAAGAGTTATGGTGTCAGTCGGTGAGGAAAAAGCTGCTGCAAAAGTAAGGAGAGGTAAGCGCAGACACAAAGGGAGTAAAACATACACATAATACACATAGCAGAAGTAACCAACAACATGCACACATATACAAATTGGTAGGGACACCACAGGGGAGAGCTGGCCTGACTGCTCTTTAATAACATATGCCTTGAGAGAATTGATTACAACAGAAATTACTACAACAGAGTATCTCAAAGTGTGAAGAAGATTGCAAGGGAAGACAGCAACATTGAGATTGATATAAAAAAAGAGGAAATCCCCTATGAAAGAAGAGTGCATCAAGACACTACCCATGATGAACAACTACTGGCAGCTCATTGAGGAACAACCGTATGTAGCAAGTGGCCAGAGAGAGAAG
Organism: Ambystoma mexicanum; assembly: GCF_040938575.1. Lineage (NCBI taxonomy): Eukaryota > Metazoa > Chordata > Amphibia > Caudata > Ambystomatidae > Ambystoma > Ambystoma mexicanum. The sequence goes on along the minus strand of NC_090932.1, from coordinate 655,845,064 downwards.
AAGAAACTAGCAAATGCACCAGTGAGCAAGCTGCAAAAAAAAATAAAAAGAAAGAAAAAAAAAGAGAAGAAAAAAAATAAAGAAAGAAAAATATGATAAGTGCCTAACGGAGTGAGACAAAAGTGCCAAGATGGTGACTTGAGTGGAGAATGAAGAAAGACTTAGGCCCTCATTACAATCCCGGCGCTAAACCATGGGGAAATACCGCCCCATTCCAAGGTTGGCGGGGCGGTATTTCCCCATTTCACCATGGCCCTTCCCCATTCCCATTTTTGCCCTATAGGGCTCAATGGGACTGGGGAAGGCGCTAAGTACGGTACCGCAAATTGCGGTACCGTAATTACCACCAAGGTCCCTTTGCGGCACCCTACTTTTACAGCTGGTAAAACCAGCCATTAAGGTCGGGTCCCGCAAAGGGACCTCGTAATCAGGCGTTAAGGGTTTATCAGCGCCGACACCTTTTACGGCGCCATTAAACCCTTAACGCCAGGGTCGTAATGACCCCCCTATACTGTGAAGGCACCAGCCTTAATGTTACCAGCACAACAGTGAAAAGAAGTGGACGAAAATGCTGGATGCAAGAAGGTTGAGGAAAGTAGGGAGATGAGAGCAGGAACATCAGTGCTTATGGACTACTATTGAGCATATGCATCTAAAGCTCAAGAGAAACTACCACCGAATTGGGGAGGAGACTGTTCATTGGTGCGCATCAGCATGCCCTTGTTGGTGATGCCCAAGGAAGATGTGAAGAATGACACAATCCCCAAGATGGAAAACAACGGAACGAAGAGGAAGTGACTGAACAAAGAACCAAAAGCACAAACAACGGAAGAAGAGAAACAGACAGAGGAGTGAAAAGAGGGGGGAACTACTTCTCGAGTGAGACAGAAGCAACATTGGATGAAGTACCAGCACACAAAAGACTGTTCAGCAGAATACACATGTGAACAGAGAAAGACAAGAACTGCCTAGCGTTTCCATAGCAATGGGTGCCATCATGACTGGCTAGTCGATTGAAAGTGATAACGGAAGCACTAGTACCGAGCGCAGCATCATTGTGAAGATCAAGATACATTGCAAGATGCGAGAGATCAACAGAAGAAGAAATAGGAATGCAAATAAAAGACATGGTGAGGGAGAAGATACCGGTGTGCAACATGGTTCCAGCAGTAATAAAGGTGGACACTCCCTGTGATCCGAGGAAGTACGAAGAGAAGTGAGTGTGGTGGAACGCAAAAGGAGAACACTCCTACATATACTGTTCATTGACAATAATGTGAACAATTATGGACACTTCAAAGAATTGACACAGATATGAAGAGCGGAAGGAGGTGAATGTTGCTTGGTGGTGTGGTCGACAAAGTCGACCAGAGGGGGGACTGAAGAGGGAAAATCAAGATCAAACCCCTGCCCCCTCACCCCAGGCACATCGACAGAAAGAACAGCAGGAGGAGCGCACTTATCATTTGAACCAGGCCCTAGCGCACCCATGGGTGACAAATATGCTGAAAGACACCCATTTCACCAACATTGCAACCTACATGCTATCAATGCAGCAATACCAGAATCTACAAAACACAAGAATCCCTGTTTAAAGGCTTGCAGATGCCTATATGAATTAACCTGATCTAATTGCACAGTGTAAAGCCATGTTTCAGGAAAATTACAGCCAAGTGCATTTGTCTCACTGAGCACCAGCCGCAGTGGGGATTCGTGCTGACTTCAGCAATGCTCCTCGCAAACCCAGGGGCAGCCAAGGTCTCACAGTAAAATAAGATCCCTTTCTTTGAACGACAGTGAACTCTGGCAGACAGAACCTCCAAAGCCCAGTGTTTTTTCCCTGGGAACGAAAGACATTTTCACAAAGACCCACACATCATTTGAAACATAATTGTAACAAGAATGGCTCAGCTTTGGCCAATGAACGCCGAGAGCCCAGGGGCGAAAAGCCTGTTCAGCTAAAACTGATGGGAACAAATTCATACTGCAACAATTTTAGAATTAGGTAATGGAGGTTGCGCAGCTAAACCAACCAACTGACGCAAAAGTCCTAATGCCCAATGATCAGGCTTCCTATAAGGGCTACATAGGTAACCTATCACTTAGCAACCAACAGCAGGATGAGATAGGTTTCTGGGAGCTGGTCCAATTCTGTGAGGTCAGCCTGCAGTGTGTTACAAAGCTGTGACCAGAAAAGTGTTGGGTGGAAGGTTTTGAATGAATCTGTACCACTGGCAATGCTCTGGGCAACCTTCCACACCACTGTTTTTTAGCCCATCTGCGCCATTGCAAAAGGGGTCCAGCCATATGCAAATCAGTCAGGTGCTGCCACCAATGGTAGCAGCCAAGACCGAACTGCTAAACCAGGTCCCCTCTGCACGGAAACACAAGCAACCCCAGACATGTTTCGGCCTTGTTGGGCCTCCTCAGTGATTCATTCCAAACCCTCTAGCCATCACCTCTTTTGTTTTGCTATTGTCACCCTGAGTGGGACGGGTATGCCCAGACGTGGGTCCCGTGCCTGCTGGGCCTAGAGACCCAAGCTACTCCTCACTGATGACGCCCAACAAGGCTGAAACATGTCTGGGGATGCTTGTGGTCTCATGCAGAAGGGATGTGACTTAGCTGTTCGGGCTGGATTACCCCTTTGGGGGTGGGACCAAGCCTGATTTGCATATGGTCTTTCCCCTTTTGTAATGGCTTGGCAGGCGAAGAATGATGGTCTGGAGGGTTGCTCAGAGCGATGCCAGAGGTTAAGATTCATTCCAAACCCTCCAGCCATCACCTCTTTTGTTTTGCTAGTGTGTTACAAAGCTGGCTTGCAACCCAGCCCCGGGGGAGACGGTGCCTGGATTTTCGCTGTGCATGAAGCTCTCTGTGTGTTTTTTGTTGCTGCCCAGAAATAAATGCAGTTTGGAACATGTTGCTGCCTGCTTGAGACTCTGCTGCATTTCTTTGGGCAAAATGGGAGGTGTTGGGGTCTCCCATAGTTCGCACCCCCAGAAGCCCTGGTGTGGGTCCAACTTCTCCCCAACACTTCCCTGGCTGGCCAGTGTTGACATGTGTATGATACAATTCAAATGTGGCTTAAACAATTATGTGAACTACCAGCCACCAAACCAAAACATAGGTATGCTTTACATTTCGAAGTTATCTTAACACTAGGTGGTCATATTTGATAATTATTATGGTTTTGGATCAAAGGTGCAGATTTAAATGCAGCCTCTGTTTGCAATGACTTTGTTATCATCTGCAGCTGTCGGGGAACATGTGACCTCTGACCCTGCTATGTACCAGTGAAGAGGAGCTGCAGATAAGGAGACTGATAGAACAGGGGACAGGTGTAACAATGCTTTTGTTATGGACCATTCTAAATGGGGTCTGATAGGAGACAACCTTTTCTTAGATGGAATTAAGCACACTATTTTATTATGTAATACAAATCAAAAAAGCTGGGGTGTCTACACCTTTACCAGATGACATATATTCACAGTATTCTTTTTTTAAGTGCAGGTCACACACAGATTACATAAACCAGCAATATTACAGTGCCTTAGCGTCAGACTCAATGTGCTTAATTGCAGGTCAGCTGCAAAAAAATGCACTGACAATTATATAGGGCATTAGGCCTGTGATCAGTTTGTAATGCACATAAAAACACAGAAATATCCCTGAAGTGAACAAGAGGATTCAAGGTCTTAGCACCAGCGCCACTTTCTGTACAATAAACACAAGAACAAATTATTTAAATGCATCATGCAATGAGGGGCCTTAGGTATACTCTGGGGACATGTAACTGGAAGACCACAAATCAATCTGTACTAATAAAAAGAACCTGATATTAGACTAGAATTTGTAACGTATGTCACAGTTCACGCAGTAGCTGTGTTGGTCATGATAGAGGAGGACAAAGGAGGGCCTCAAGTCTTGTCAGGGAACTGGGGCCAAAGTGATCCTACCCTTGCCTGTGGATGCCTTTGCTCTGGATGCCTGGCAGTGGACACCTCTGAGGAGGTATTCACTGAAGGCAGACTTCAGCTCAGTTCCAGCTCCACCTGGGAGGGATCAGGGCTGATTGCTTTGAGCTACTTGATTCAAGGGAACAATGATATGATCCCTCCTTCCAAGTGCAATGCTGTTAGAAAAACAAATTTGCAATCCTGCAATGATATGGGCTGGAAGGGCCAATCAAGGATCTGCAGGCAATATGAAATTAGGATTTAGAGGGGGATAATTGATATGTAAATCATTTAATGACAGTGGACATACATTGGCATGCATAATTGACAGCACGAGCTGCGGTGCAAGAGGGATTTCTATGCAGCCAGGGCAATCAGTGATATAGCAGCTGTTTACTATAATAGCAGCCTAGGGCAACAGGGCGTCCTGAACTTAATTTGATAAAAATCACAAAACGTTGATGCCGCATACCCTTCTGCAAAGTTGTTTTAAACTAGCAGGCCCAGAAAAAGCAAAGAATAATCTGTATCCTGAGATATCATTTTTAGCCAACAGAGCATTTTTAGCACTGACAAATATAGAACTGGAGTTTGATGTCCTGGTGGAGAGATATTCCTTCAGAATGATGGGGCTGATTACAGATAATTAACATTTTTGCAAATGTAACTGCATTCGTAGCTTCCCCCGTCCCACAATAAACTCTTAACTTGTGTTGCGAGTCCTGTCCAGATCCTTTCTTCCAATACAACTGGTAACAATTCAGAAATGCAGGATTAGAATGAAAGCAAAGTTTGAACAGCTTCTATTGTCTTCAAGATCCCTCAACCTAATGTGAATGGGCAGAGATGGACTGAGTTCCGAACGTAGAGTTTGGAGGTAACTCGCCGATGCTACCAGCGGGTTGCTGCCAAACACGTAACCCTATTCCGCCGTCTGTTATCCCGGTGACATAGGGACATTACAGTCCCGATGGCCCGGGATGTCAGATAGCAGAAATTGTTCGTCCCCCAGGCTTTCATTTGCATCCTATTGTGGACCCGCCTCTGAATCCTAGAAATGACCCCTAATAAAGCATCTATAGAAGGTATGAGCACGAAACCTGAACTCTCCTCACCCCAGAGGGGCACCCCACTCAATAGATAGGATAAGGATAGAATGGGGCAGAACCCAAACTCTCGTCTGTACCACAGAGGTGATCCCCTCAACAAACAGGCCAAAGACTATGTTTATTTTTTGTTGTTTATTTGGGTATTTGTGTAGCACTAAACTCAAAGTACTATGTGGACAGCAATGCATGGATAGAACAATGAAATGGTCAAAGCACAAAATAATGTCAGGAAAAGGAAATTAAGATGTGCATGTAGAGAGCACTATGAATGCCATACAGGCTTTTCATTGAGGTAGAGGTACTGGAAGTGAATTCCAAAGGGGCGAGCCTTGATGATGGATAGACCTGCCTCACAATCGGCGCATTTATAGCAGTACATGGACAGAAGGATATGGGTGAATGACATTAGACATCTACTTGACTGGTAGATAGTCAGAGCTTTGGCCAAATGGAGCAGTGAATGGCCATTTGTGCTTTATCAGTGAAGCATAGCACCTTGAAGTTGTGTCATTGCTTTACAGGTGGTCTAATGTAGGAGATTTAAAGCATCAGCAATGATTAGTTGTGCTGCATAGTGCTACTATTCTTGCAAAGTGTCTCATGTTATGGCTGCCAGTCCTGGATAGATTACATTTCATCACACACATTAGCGAGAACACATATATAAAGGGCTCCTGCCATTTTATTGTGCTAGACATGATGAATATGAGATCTGTCTTTACAGTGTTTAGATGTATACAGTCAAAGTGGTCCACAATGGGATTCTCTAGATGGTTAGATAGTAGTTAATATATGAAGGATTTTTTTTGTTGCTGTTTTTGAGGCAGTTGTAGTTGGATACAATATGGTATAGTCTCAGGAAAAGATTAGTCACAAGACTGATGAAGATAGACGTTAAATGAATGGTACTGGGATCAAATTAAATCTGTTGGGCAGAAAGTCAAGTTTTACTATTTTCCAGTTCCAAAAGTAGATATTGTAATGCTCTCATCGCACATTTAAAAAATATGTCAACTGACTTGGGCTACTTTCACCCTCCAGCAGGTGCGCTGCTTAATGGTAACATAAACTGAACTACCCTCTCAAAACTACAGGTTCCCCCAAACACAGAGATCATAGATTAACTTAGCATGTGACCTTCCAACTCCTGCTGCGTGCATGGCTTCTTCATCAGAGTGGGAATGGCCTGAATGAGCAGCTGTTAAATGCCTCACTCAACCCTAGGAATTAGCCCACTCAAAAGAGAGATCATACATTAAGTAGACATTGAATGTGTGCAGTCCCCTAAATCTAAAGTTTCCTGAATATAATGGAAATGGGGTAATACTCCTCTTTGTCTCAAAATAATGTTCTATTAGCAGAAAGGACCAGCAGTGGATGTCACATAGAATTATATACACCTGGATCCCCTAGTTGGACTCCCCAAACCAAGAGTGGAAGGATTTAATGGAAATAGACTAAAGCCTCCAAATGGGACAGGAGATTGAAATTTGCTCTCAAGCCCAATAAAAGAAAAACAAATGATTGTATGGGCATGGCACATGAATTCACACAGTGAGACCAGTGATCAGCTGGCACTTAGGAGAAAGTCTGGGAATGGAAAGCAGAAGGATCCAGCTACATGTCTCTGTATTCCTTGCTCCATTCAAAGCATTGCCTCGCTGTGCATCAGTGTGCATGGGAGCAGTAACCACCAGGTGGGGTACTACTGGTGTAGTGAGGCTGTGAGGTTTCAGAATACAGACCACGTATGTCAATGTGGTATCTGAAAAGTAGGATCATCTTGTAGTTGTATGCAAAAAAAGGGGAAGGCGAGGAGCGCACTCCAGTTCCTAGTCAAATGAACCAGATGCAAGAAGTAACTGGGTTAAATACCAAAAATGAACAAGTATTAACAGGGATGAATCCCATCTGCTGCAGTTGTTCTGTTGTTCTTCTCCTCCAAGATCTTTCTTGTCACAAACAATCATCAGGGAGGCTATATTTCTTTTCAAGTGTTGCTAATAAGTTGCTCTCTCAGTCTCGAAGGATTCTGGTAGCTGTAGTGATCACATTTTTACAATTCACGTGACCAGGAATCAACAACCCCCCAAGAGCACACATCTTTCCCAGAATTGGGGGAGGGAAGACAACCATCATTATGGTTCTCTCAAGTGGGGCACAGTAACCCGGGGGGAGGTGACAAAGCCATAATTATGGTTTTCTCCCCTCCCCCAATTTTGGGAAATATTTGTGCTCTTGGAGGGGTGTTGGTTCCTGTTCACCTGAATTGTAAAAATGTTATCACTACAGCTACCAGAATCCTTTGAGACTGAAAGAGCAACTAATTACTAACATCTGAAAAAGAAATAGAGCCTCCCTGATGATTGTTTGTGACAAGAAAGCGCTTGGAGGAGAACAGAGCAACTGAACTGCAGCATATGGGATTCAACCCTGTTAATACTTGTTCATTTTTGGGATTTAACCCAGTTACTTCTTGTATCAGGTATATTTGACTGGGAACTGGAGTGTGTGCCTCATCTTCCCCTTTTTTTATCATCTTGTAGCTGCATTTGACTATGAATCTAAAGGAGACACAATTAGACACAATGAAGATTACCCAGGCTTATTGCGCTGGTAGTCTATTAAAGACACGGGGGCGAGCATTATGCTTAAACTCTTTATTGCTACCTCCACCAGCAGCCACTTTTCAAAACACATCTTCTGTTCAATTATTTTTTATTTCAGAACATGAAAACAGTAAGAAAAAACAGCTAAAAAAAACTCCTCTGAACTGGGACTACCACTACCCATCAGTCCCCAGTGTTCTGCTAGTTTCCATACTCAGTCTTGAGCACCAATCCCGTGTCACCACAGTCTATGCCTCACTTCCTGCTTTTGCCTCTTCCTCTTTCTTTGATGCTCAGATGATAAAACCACTGAAAACGACTTTAAACTTATGCAGTCAAATGAGACTCTGTAGGAACTCGTGACCACTCTCCATCAATTCCAACTTCTTAACTCCGTTAGATCTGAACTTTGACCTTGTTAACTGCTCTTAGCTTCATCTCCTGAAACCCAAAACGAAAATTACATTATCAGGGTGGGAGTACGTCGAATAGACACATAAAGGTATACAAACCATCACACATATAAACATTATACAATCCATCATACATATACACATTATATACATAACATTATATACAAGATATTATCCCACCTGCGTACCAGGGCGGGATAATGCTTGCCTCCATGTCTTTAATAGAATCAAGACTACCAGCGCAATAAGCCTGAGTAATCTTCATTCTATGACAAGACCGGAGGCGAGCATTATGCTTGTTCAAAGCTTTCCAAGATCACTTAAGCCACAGAAGCCACAGGTTTAAAGTAGAAAGTCTTAAATGTGGATTCTGAGGACCAATCAGCGGCTTTTAATATATCCTGCAAAGAAGCGCCTCCTGCAAAGGCTTTGGAAGCCATTGCTCCTCTAACTGAATGTGCTCCGAAAATACTCACGTCTACTCCAGCCCAACACATTACTTCTCTAACCCACCTAGCTATGGTAGCAGTTGCTATAGCATGAAAAGGTTTCCTACGCGCAATTAACAGCTGATGCACCCCTGCGGGTCTCACACTCTCTGTCACTCTCTCATACTCTTTAATGCAACGAGCTACACACAATTTGGGCTCTTCCAGAAAATAAGGATAAGAAATGACCTTGGAATTGCTCTTAGTTCTTTGAACTATATGAAAAGCTATACCCTCCGGATAGAATACTTTCCTGTTAATTTCCAACGCCTTCACATCGGATACCCTCCTACAAGACACTAAGCACAACAGCATTGCCAACTTGCCTAACAACTTTTGCTTTGACAAAAATTCATTATCCGCCCATTGCTTAAATAATCGAAAAACCATCTCAACATCCCACAAAACGGAATACCTAGGAGTCGGCGGTCTGCGCATTTTAACACCCTTCAAAAGTCTAACCACTGCCGGCTGTTCTCCAATAGGCCAACCTTCAAAACGCTCGTGCCCTGCTCAAATTGCTGATCTATACACCCCCAGAGTACGAAAAGCCTTTCCCCCAGATGACATCTCTGCCAAAAAATTCAACACATAAACTACAGGTGCTGAAATGGGATGAACACGTTTCTGTTTGCACCATTCTTGCCACTTTGTCCAAGTGGCGTCATAGCTCCTAGTAGTGGAGGGGGCCCATGAATCTGTGATACAATCTGCAGCTTCTCTCAAAAGGCCTGGCAAATCCCATCGTCTCCTGAAATCCTGCTTGCTAACAGCTGCAGTACTCCCGACTGTACTAGAGAGTGTATCTGACCTCTCAGATCGCACAGTAGGTCAGCTTCCCAAGGAATCAATCTCGGAAAATCCGAAGAAAGTTCCATCAGAGTCGGAAACCATGCTTGCGATTTCCAGAGCGGCACTACTATCACCAACTCTGCTCGCTCTCGACGTACCTTCGCCAGCGTCCTCATCAACATTATGAATGGGGGAAAAGCATATTGAAGTGCACCTGTCCAGCATTGCTGAAATGCATCTGTCCCTAAAGCTACTGGATCTATCCTCCAACTGTAATACTTTGCTACGTGTGCATTCAGCCTGGAAGAGAAAAGGTCCACTTCTATCTGACCCCACAGTCCCTGTAAACGTGCGAAAATTTGCCAGGACAACATCCAATCGCTGGAATCCCTCAGATACCTGGAGCTCCAGTCTGCAATCGCGGTTTGCTTCCCTGGTAGATATTCTGCCGCTATCATTAGTTTTCTCTGGAGACAATAATGCCAAAAATCTTTTGCTATCAAACATCTTCGACTTCGTTCCTCCCAACTTGTTTATATAGTGCACTGCTGATATGTTGTCCATTTTCAGAAGGATGCAACAACTCACTCGATCCTTGGCAGACGCCTGAATAGCAAAAGACCCTGCCAGAAGCTCCAGACAATTGATATGAAGTTTCAACTCTTCCTCCGACCACTGTCCCCCCCGTCTGAAGCTGACCACACTTGGCTCCCCAGTCCTGTCTGCTGGCATCTGATTCTATCACTAAGTCTGGTACATCCCCGAAAATGGCCCTGCCGTTCCAGGCTTCCATGTTCCGAAGCCACCACTGCAACTCTAGTTTGCCTTCTTCGTCCAGCAGTACTAATTGATGATACCGCACCCAACCTTGCAGGTGTCTGATCTTCAACCTCTGAAGCACTCTGTAATGCAGAGGCCCCGGGAAGATAGCCTGAATCGATGCTGCTAACAAACCTACAATCCGCGCTAGACTTCGAAGTGAAATGAGAGAGCTCCCTAGCGCTACTTTCAATTCCTTCTTTATACGCTTCATCTTCAGTTGAGGTAATTCCAACATGGCTTTCCTGGTGTCCACTATGAACCCTAGAAACTCTATTCGTTGTTGTAGACGGAGTTCTGATTTCTCCCTGTTGATCAGAAAACCTAGAGATGAAATCAGTTTGCTCACCCAGCTCACTTGCTCCTGCAAGATCGATTTGGTCTGAGCGAGGATTAGAATATCGTCTAGATATATAATCATCCTTATACCTCTGCTCCTGATAGCCTCTGCCACTGGCCTCATCACTTCCGTGAAAGCCCAAGGGGCCGATGCTAGACCAAAAGGCAGACATGCAAAACGCCAACTTTGCCCCTTCCAAAAAAACCTGAGATAGTCTCTGAACTCCTGCGCAATCGGAATGGTTAGGTATGCATCTTTCAAATCCAACCTCGCCAGCCAGTCCCCTTTGCGCAGCATATCCCTCAAAAGATGGATTCCTTCCATCTTGAAATGCCTGTAAACTAACCAACCGTTCAGTTCTTTTAAGTTTATCAAAGGCCTCAAGTTCCCTTTCCTGTGAACCAGGAACATATTGCTGAAAACCCCAGATTCTCCCTGGGACACCTCTCTATTGCCCCTTTCTCCGCCAGCGCAAGAAGCTCTTTCTCTAAAAGCACACTCTCCTCTGCTGCCATCCTGAGACCTACCGGGATCTGTGTTTAATACGGTAGAGATACAAACTCTAAATTTAGACTTGTCACCGCTTGCAAGACCCAAGCATCGCCTGATAAGGCACGCCATGCACTCCAATGCAAAGCTGTCCGCCCCCCACTTCTTGGGTAACACTCTCCCTGCACACTTACCGGCGGGGTACTTTGTTGCCACAAATTCCCTCGACCTCTTCTACCACATAATCCTCTCCCTCTGGTCGGGAAAAAGGAATCTTGCTGTCAATTCTCCCAGTATGTTACTCTGGGTCCTTGAGGTCACCTTGCAATGAATCGACCGGTCGCTTGACCTCTCTGGCGGCCTGTCCCTGCAAAAACACATCTGGGAAAAATGTTACGAATAGAGAATTGCGCCTTTTCTAAAACAGTATAAGTCCCCACAAATCGGGACATCTCTTTGACGAAAGCCTCGCCAAACAGCAGACCTTTGGCTGCTTCTCCAGCTTCTTACCCTGCGAGGTCTCCCAATTTATTGTCAATTTTTAGCATTAAGCTGCGATATCTCTCCGCAGACAGAGCACAACTAGCGTTCCCCAGAAAGCATACAGCTCTCTGCGCCCAGCTGGCTAATGTCTGAGGATCCACCGGCTTTCCGGTGTCTTTAGCCCTTTCCGCTAAATCCATTATTTTAGCAATGGACCCGCTATATCTAAAACTTTATCTTGACAGGCTTTCCAATCTCTGTCCACTCCTCGCCTAACATCCTTCGAGGATTTTGTAACAAACCTGACCATTTTGAAGTCTAGCTCAGGGGTCTCCTTTACTTTCCCCGGCAGCTCCTGTCTGGGGCATTCCGCCCTCATCCTGAATCACACTTCCCTCTCCGGGGCTTACAAATTCTCTGCGCCATGTACTGGGCGACCTTAGGAGAAGGCAGCCACTCCAATGATCTCGGGTGTCTGATACTATCTGGATCAAACATATCATCCAGGTCATCTTCCGGACCCTTGCCTTCCCCGTCCACTCTGTCTTCCTCCACAAGGCTCTCTTCGACCTCGTCCTCCTCTTCTTGATGATATTCCTCGCCTTCTTTGGCATCCCCTGTATTTGCCACCCCTGGGGTAGGGGGTCTGAGGTTTGGCACAGCCGCCCCCTTCCCAGAAACGCTGCCTTCAGCTTATCAAAGGGACCAGCAACCTCCCGGGGCTTAATCAGAACCCCTGTCGCATGACCCAGGGGGGGTAGAAGAGCAGGGACCACCCCCTTCTGGGCTGGCCCTAGCTTCCTATGAGGGCCTTGTGAAATACCCTCACCAGGGCTGAGCTCTCTTAATCGCTTTTGTGAAGCCTTCCCAGCCAAAAGGGACTCCAGTGCCTTAAGGCGCTCCTCGATGGGTCTGACACCTTGGGACACTGCAACAGACAGTGAATCCCCCAAAACTCTTTTAAAACTCAGAGACAAATCTCTGTCTCACTCCCACTCCTCATCACTGTACTCCGGAGTGGTGTTTCCTTCTTCCATTGTAAGTGAACTGAGATCCTTCTTCAGGCTTCCTTTATACTTTCTTTTTTTTTTTTTCTTTTTTTTTGTATACTTATGTGTGCCTTAAGTGCCAATGCCAGAGCAGAGATCAAGCTGATATGCTCTGCGCGCGCTATGTATCCCCTGCAGGAGGAAAAGTGGACCAAGGAACTCTTCCGTGCGAGCGCTACGAAACTTTTCGTAATAACGAGCGCACTGCACATATGCGTCTTGTCACACTTCCCACGTGATCGGCACGATTACGGGTCCTTTTTTCGAATCTCTACTTGGCCTCACCGGAGAGCTCCGGTCGCCCAAAGCGAGCGAGATAACTCGAGGCCCCGGAGCTCTCCAGCTACTGCTGCGTTCCGACAGAACAACTTGGCTGCAAATGCGCCTAAAGCAAAACCCGCTCCTCACGGAACTACACAACTACGGTAACCCGAAAGAATTAGCACAAATTAATCTGATTACTATTAAGTACGAACACTATTGTGAAAATCTATCTGCAATAAGCCCTTCAGCTAAACTTTCACACAAAAACAAACAAGCCACAAGAGACAGAAGAAAAAGTGACTTATCTGCTGAGGAAGCAGCAAAGAAAGAGGAAGAGGCAAAAGCAGGAAGTGAGACATAGACTGTGGTGACACGGGATTGGTGCTCAAGACTGAGTTTGGAAACTATCAGAACACTGGGGACTGATGGGTAGTGGTAGTCCCAGTTCAGAGTAGTTTTTTCTGAGCTGTCTTTTCTTACTGTTTTCATGTTCTGAAAAAAAAAAATGATTGAACAGAAGATGTGTTTTGAAAAGTGGCTGGTGGTGGAAGTAGCAATAAAGAGTTTAAGGATAATGCTCACCTCCGGTCTTGTCATAGAATGAGGGTTTTGATGCACATTGTATAGTGCTTCACATCCAAGTATGCATACCTTCACTTGCAATCATGTGGAAAACTGTTTCGCATTTCAATTGATATGGTCTCCCACTGGTTGTCATGGTTTGTTGACTTTAGATGGAATCTTCCGGGTGTGCTAAAGAGGCAGTGTTTTTCGCTGGAGATTTATATGTGGAAATACGAGGGCGCGCTTAGCCCTGAAACCATGACCTCCATGTGGTTTTATTTAACACAGTATACCATATCCCCTCGATTGTTATGGCATAAGATTAATTCAAAATTGAGAGGGGGAGAGGAGAAGCATAATAGAAACGTAATACTAAGGTGACCTGGGCCTCTTTTGAAATTTGAAACCATGCCTGACCTCACCACTTAGCTAAAGTATTGAATTATTAAATGTGGTAGAACATTGAAAGCTTAACTGGAGAGAGAATGCATTTCTATGTTATAAACTAAATTGATTTTTAACAGACGTTTAGGCTGTGCTGGGTGGCACTAGGGAGCTGGTAGGGTTTTAAATATGTGACACACAGGTGAAAAGTAGCTTTTTTAACGTTGAAAGCTGCATTTAATTTTTGACGTTGCTGCCTCCTGCATATTTCTTGTAGTAGGACGACCATGTTTTAGACAAGGTGGGCAATGAGGCAATGATGAGTGGATTTTAGGTATTGTTTTCATTAGTTATTTTACCTATTACTAACGTGGATTTGTAATTTCTGCTTCTATTCACTAATATTATGGCTAAAACAAAGTCTGTCAATTTGACTAATGGCAAAATAGCATGTAAAAGGATCACAGGAATTGGGCACGTTAGATTTGTTTTTAAAGCAAGCAGTACTACAGCTTCAAACAACGCTAATAGAGGCTGAACCAAACTCACGTGTAAATTCCCCCATGTTAAGGTCTGAAAAGAAAGGAGGTTCAGCTTTCTCCTCACACGCTTTGCATATTCAGAAAGTCCTGCAGCTTTGCCGTCCCTAGTAACAGAAGGAATATTAACACCCTAAATAATTCTGAAGGGGTACTGTTGAAGCCAAGAGAGTGACAGAATCAAAGTGGTAACATTACCTCACCCCACCCACCTTTCACTCACTGGTAATCAGCTGGTGACTTCATTTTTCACCCCTCTTTCTTTTCCCCACTGATTTCCTTGTTTACTTCAGTAGGCTTCCAGCCTCTTGTTTTTTGCAGTTGGTCAACTGGGGCAAGTGGATCTATGTCATGTGACATATGTCCCGCCCACCTGTCAACCACTGATAATCTGTTAGTGACTTCTTATTGTGCTGCTCTTTTTCAGCCACCCCTTTCTTTCCCTACTTGATTAACTTTACAGCTTTTTTTCTTTACAGTTGGTCAGTTAGTGCAAGTGGTTCTAGGTCGCATGACCTCTGCTCCGCTCCCTGTCAATCTCTGCTAATCTGGTGGTGTCACTCTTTTGCTTTTCACACTGCTTTCTTTCCCTATCTAGACAGGCTTCAATCCTCTTTTCTTTTGCAAATGGTGCAAGTGAAATCAGGTTGCATGACCTCTGCCCTTCTCACATGTCAATCACAGCTAACTGTTGCTGCCTTCTTGTTTTGCAGCTCTTTTTATTTTCACCAACCCCTTCTTTCCCTATGTAAGAGGCCTCCCAGGCCATTTGAGCTCTGCCCCATCCACCTTCTTAGCCCCACCCCTTGCTTTTGTTTCTTAACTGTTAGATCATAGGGTGCCTCTCGCCGGGCATCGGAAGTGAAGGGCATTTGTAGAAAAGGGCAATTCTTCGTTGGCCCTGTTGGGGCCTGGACAGGGCCAAGGACTAGTTACTCTGCCCTTTGTTCAGAAGGAAGAGATCACCATGTGTTGCCTATCACCACACCCATTTCCATCGTCTTTAAAGATTGCATAGACAAACACCCAAAGAACTGTTCAATATTCACCATACACCTCTGCAGTAGAAGCTTACTATGTGCATCCACCTTGTTATGATAGTTAATGTGCACATAGTATTTACAGACATAGCCAACATCATTGACCACATAAACAACAATAAACTTGACCCGCTATTCTATGGGTCTGCAACCTGCAGCTCCCCAGATGTTTGAACTATGAATCCTATGATCCCTCACCATTGATGTTGGTGGGTAGGGGTGAAGTATACCAAAATATCTGGTTAGCCAAAGTGTACTACCCCCTGCCCTAATAATTACAGAAATGTGGTGTCCACACTCCTCCGTTCACATCTTTGAAATCCTTCGATCCCACTGTTACAGTATCCAACATTTTGACCAGACAGGAAAAACTGCAGCTGAGGTGGCAGTCATCCATGAGATTGATTGTCTCAGCCTGGTAATATTGACCCCTACACACAGCTTCGGCAGGGCTACTGCCAGACCTGTAATGAGGCCCCAAGTACATTAAACAGATTGTACTCTCCTCCATGCACGTCAAAGTACACATGTTCATCCTAGTATTTAACTCCTCCTGCTCCTCTCATGCATGAAAACCCTCCCCTTTGACTGGACCAACCACACCATAAATTCCCTTCTAATGTCACACACAAAGCATCCCTAAAACGGTCAGACTAAACGCCATGTGGTTGAGTGTCCTTCCTTCAAGAATGTTCTACTATATACACCGTAGGCAACCTTTGCAATGTTCCTCATTGCAGGCAAAGCCTCATCACTGCTGGATACAGTCAACAATTTCACCAAAGAACTAGTGTATATTCACATGCCTCAAAAGTCTAGTTATGACACTTTCAAAATGTTCACACCCTGGGACACACAAGCTCACCTTCAACACATGGTCAATGCTGCCCCTTGAAAAGCAGTGACGCAAGGACCACAGTCGTGATTATCTCTCATGCCTCAAATCTCTGTGCACTCAGTGCAGGAACTTCATCACTGAAGACAAATCAGCTTATTACAATTCCACCAATTGAGGCATTGAACAGGGACAAAACCTTATTAGACGTACCCAACCACTGCTCGAAACCCACACCTGTCTCTGAGGTGTCAATTTCACAAGAGAAATGTGATAGAATCAATACCGTCTCCATTAACAAAATTTCTTAGATCAGCAGTCGCTTCGACGTCTCAAAACCAGATGAAGCCCCGCTATCCACCACATCGCAGGCACTGCACTCCTGGACAGACTTTGCCTTCCTCTCTCTTAAGCATCTCTCAGACACACTCACTTACCTTAAATCTACTGCTTACACTAATGACTTCCATCAGGCCTCCCTCATTAAACAAATCCTTCAACAGCTCACCTTCCAAGCACTCCTCTGTATTTTGAATGTCACACTCAATGAAGATATTTTCCTAGATGCATTGAAGACAGATCGCACATGACCCCTTCTCAAAAGACTTTTGCTTGACCCAGACGATTTACCCATCTATAGACACAACATAAGCCTCACATTCTTTGGGAAGCTTGTTGAGAAAGTAACTATGACCCAACTACTTGCCAAAATTGACAAGCTTGGTCACAAATTGTATTAGACAGCAATAGTTTGAACAGCTCTCACTTCAAGCCAGGCCATATATGCCTGCAGCCACAAATGTAATATTCCTGTTAACTTTGACTGGGATGAATTTCACAAGTGGAACATTCCTATGGATTGCGACAGGGATGCATTTCACGAATGGAACATTCAAATTGACTTTGACAGAAGATGCTTTTGTCAAATGGCTATTCAATGCTATTGACTATGACATATTTTGGTGATTTCGTTATAAAAAAACGTTCACATTTATACAATCCATCTACAAAGAAACAAATGATTAAAATGCAGTCACATAATAAAATTAATCAATCTAATAAATGACTAAAAAAGTTCAATAAAAAAATGTCATTCAATGATATGAATAGAAAGAGAAAAAGAAAGAAGAGGAAGAAAACAGAGAATACACAATTACTAACAATTCATATATTCATTTCACTTACCCCATATTGCACTAATTCCAAGCAGTTGTTGTATCCTTATTTTTTAATGGGATCATAGACTTTCTAATAGCAGCTTTTCTGGTATCCATAACTTAAACAGTGACATATTACGTTTATAGTCTGAGGCCAACAGACAATGTCGCCAGAATTCATCACTCCTGATATCTGTAAACCTGTGTGCATGCGGCCCCAAGTACATTATGTATACGTCACATGACACATATGACATATTCTTTTTTCTGTTCTGTGTGAAAATGTCCCCAGGAAAATGTTGTCATGTGAAAATTCAGTTAGCAAAAAGTTGTTTTAAAAAATATAGTCATTCAATAGAAGCAATGCATAGTGTAAAAGCTTTTCCAGTAATAAGGTTGCCAAACGAGCTATTTTTAAATGCACATATGTACAAGGATGTAACCCTAACAATGACCCAAACCTTTAATAAAGCATGTTCAATCACCCTAACTTGATTCCTAAACATTTCCCTAACTCTAATTCCTACCCTGAACTCTTACAGAACACCATCCCGTCAGACTGCAGAAGCATTTTATTCGCATGTTACTCAATACAAAATAATGGAAAATGAACTCCAACCCCATCACCATGCCACCACAAATGGCATATCCCTTACCCTAATCCAAACCCTTGCTCCAATCCTAACTTAGCTTTACCCTAACATGTCCCCTAATGCCTACATTGCTCTAACCAGTAGTTTCATCTTAACACCTAGCCTACTCCAACATCGCCAGCTCTCCCCGTCTTCCTTATCTCTTTCTTTATCACTTACCCAAACCATTCGTCTAATTGCCCAGGCATTACCATAACCCCTACCCTAACTCTTAAACTGACACTTAATCTACCCTAACGACTAACCAAACCACAACATCACCAGCCCTGCAGCAACCACCCTGACCCTAGCACTTACCCTCATTCTAACCAAAATCTTTTCTCTTACCCTAACCTCTATTCTAACCCTAAACCAGGCACTCCCACACCCACACAATCACCCTTATCCCTAACAATTACCCTAGCAGCACTACATTTTATGGCTACTTTTGAGCTGTTCGTTTTTTTTACTACATTGTGCTGGGCAACTTTTTAACTGCAGAGGTATTTTCACCACAACATTTACACTGGCTGCATTTTTGCTGGCAACATTCTCACTGGATACCCTTTTTCAAGTACAAGTGCATATTATACAAAAAATGTGAACCGTTCAGCATGTATGATTGGGTTAATGTGTTTACTGGAAGCCAAAAAAGTTTGGTTCATCTAAAAAACATGTTTTTCTATTTGGGAAGCACAAGCTAGATATGGTTTAAGCAATAGGCTTCACTTGTAACTTGTCCTGTTTACAAAAAGATATTCAAAGCAAATAATCTCCCTGCTTTTCCATAATGAGTGTATAGCCACTCGGCTTCCAAGCCTTTTTCAAATCCAGGCTATGCCAAATTATACTTCTTTCTATTCTATTTTCCTTGCACTCGCCATATATTGTTGGGATAATACCATCTGCTTCTTATGCTGCAGGTTAAATCGCGTCGGCTCTTGTGTTTCCTCCCGTCCAAGGAAAATAGAACAGAAAGAAGTATCATTTGGCATAGCCCGGGTGTGAATAAGGCTTAGAAGCCGAAACACGTGTTTTCCTGAAGGGCTGAGACATAAGGGCAGAAACATTGATTCAAGCAATAAAAGGAAATATGTACAAAAAATAAAAAGATTTGGTGCTTCTTTTAAGAGTATATCCAATGCAAAGTTTAATGTTCGGCGTTGGTTTTTCTCCGTAATACTCTAGAGACATGACATATAAATCACAAATGACATGGATTGAGTCGCTGAGCTACCCTGACTGATATAAAAAAAAAGAACAAAACCAACACACTTATCTACAGGTTGGTCTGCATACCCTCACCTGTCTCCTGGCATTCCAATCAACAGCATCAACATTTTGATGATTTTTTAAAAAGTTTTACTGGTACACAAAAGGTACACACATTGATGAGTGATTGTCAGTAGTTTCAACATTTTCGAATTTGTGGCAGGGGTAGTGTATTTCATTTCAGGGGTTTATTCCTTATGGACTATTCATCTCTCTCTCCCTTTTGATATCAAACCCTGCCCCAGTCCATGGAGTTAATTTACTTTTATTTTATTTAAACAGACTTTTTGCATAGGTGAAACATGTTTTTCCTGTTTGAGATGGACAAGTAGTGGCCCATAAGAATAGAGTTTTACATGATTGCATGTGTGCCAGAACTGCTGACTATGAGCCTTTTCACCGTCCCGCGTTACTAGGACAAGGTCATTGGACTAGGCCAGTGAACAATAGATCATTCAGCAAGACCAGAAGCAGTCATGGTGGAGGATTCCCTATGCCCTCACCTGAGGAGGTGAGGCCAGAAGCATTTTAAAGCAGCCATGATAAACCAAAAGTAGGAATGCACCCTTTGAATAAAGGTGCGAGGTGGGAAAAGAGTGCCAGAAGACCTATCCCAAACCTTTCAATCACTGAATGGTTATGTGGCCAGTCATCTATAAAAGATAAAGGTCCAGAGGATAGTTAGAGTTGGTCAGGAGAGAATGTGTTGATGGGTCGGATTCTGCCCGTTTGTCTTGCAAGCAAACAAATTGGATGAAAATTGGATGAAAGTCTGACTACTCTGTTATTTGCATGCAACTTGGACCTGTCACATAAAGCAGGTAAATCGTCACACCTGCACACAGCATCCTCTTGAATGCCCCATGTGCACGAACAAAAGAGGTCAAGAGTCCTAGGTAAAAACTCAAAGAGCAATTGGTAGGAGGAAGCACATATGTTGTCCACCCATACTACCCGCTCAGAGGAGCCAAGTGTTTTGCTAAAATGGTGAAACAGGAAGATTGGTATTTGGGATATGCGAGTATGGGGTGGCAGTTTTGGATTGGATATTTTATCAAGGTACTCCTTTTTCCCTATTTTCTCACTGTGGTATTGTCCAATTCATTGTATTTCTACACTGAAATAGGTTTGCCCAAAAAGCTGGCAGTGGTAATTTAGGTAGTCTAGTCTGGTAAGTGCTGTAGTCTCTCTGGAATGGTCTTGTTCTGGTGTCAATGAATTAGGGTTCTGGTGTAATGTGTCTGGTTCTGGTCTTGAGATAATTTTAAAAGGGCCGTTTACTGTTTATTGCAATTCTGTTTTAGATAGCTAGTCAAAGGGGATACATAGGGGAAAAGAAGAGAGGATAAATGGATTGCTCACAACATAAATAGGCAAACGATAGTGAGTCTGGAGCATGCACCCTTTATCCCTTTGTAGAACCACTCCACAGAGACGTTGTAAAACCCCCTCTCTTATCAGGACTGCAAAAGAGTGAGTGGAGTCAAAGAGTGTGTGGTACAGGAGCAGTTGGTACAGGGTGATTGTGCACAGGGCAAATGTTAATAAAACAAGGAAAGGTAATGGACAAAGAACAGTCGAAGCAGGTGGAGACCCCTGCAACTTTCAGATCTACCAACATTAGCAGTGCCTCGTGCTCGTTGTTCAATCTCTGGCACCTACAGCTGCAAGACAATAGACACACTCAGTTTCCAGTGGAAGCACGGGACGGGAGGATAGCTCTGTGGCAACACGTGGGTACTGGAAGCAAGACCACGCTGAGCAAAACACAGGTTCGAATTCCTGACCTGTGCTTGAAAAAGAAAAATGTATAATAATAATTAGCGCATTATAAATAACCTGCCCTCCCACAATTAAACTAGCGCCTAGATACCTATGGGTTACATGCGCTGTGAATAAATGCAAAACAATTTTAAAAATAAATAAATAAGCCACCTTTACCTTGGATAAATTAGGGGCATTGACACAGACATTCAAAAATCAAAAAGGAAAAGTGACACTTAGACAGTTGGAGGCTTAAGCTGTGTGGCTGGAGAAAACAACATCTAGGCAGAATTAATTTAAAATAAGGGGACTGAAAGACAAGAATTACAGATTGCGGAATTGCACATTAAGTTCCTATAGACCAAGGGAGTGGAAGGGCTGACTGCGATGCTGTGCCCCAAGACAGTAGATGAAATGACTGACACTGAACAGGAAGACCAAGAAAATGAGATTACAGAGGATATCATTTATGTATTTTCATTTTCTAGAATCTGCACTGTAGCTCAGGCACAATGAACGGCCAGACAGTGTACTGCCACTAGGGGCAGCCCGGCCTCCCATTGTAGCACAGCCCAAAATTCAAGTGCAACCTGCACTGTTGAAGCCTGGGACTAGTGCTTCAGGTTTTTCTGGTGCCCTACATTTGCCACCCTCATACACTCCTTCAGTTGCCAGTGGTGGTTATCAATACGGGGGAGATAGTATGATCATTCAGAGCCCTCTCAGGGAGATGCTGGGGGTGCCAACATAGTACAGAGAGGAACACCCACGGGTGCTTACTGCTGACATCCTGTTTTCAAAAGGCAAGTTACTTAGTTAAGATAAGATGTTTCCTATAGCATTTTAGATGAACCGCAAGGGTTCATTGAGGAGATGCTCAGTGTCAAATATAGTTATTATCCTGTTTGGCCTGAATGAATGGATCTACATGATCGGACCGCGGCTGATTTTGACGCTGCTAAAATGTTTGCATGTGAAATGTACGAACCACAAAAGGTTTGTATATTTCCCATGCGAACACACGTTCAAAACCCCTACAGACCCCCACACCCAAGACACACCTATTCCACACCCCCATTCACCCCCACCAACATACCCACACCCCACTTGCCTTTCATTGCATCGCGATGTGTACCTGCAGCGCCAGTTCCCTTTCACTTCCGTGATTGGGAACCGGCGCCCCAGGGTCCTTTTTTTGGGGGGGGGTTTTGGGAGCTGCAGGGGTTCCCTCCCCCAGCCCCCACTCACTATACTGTAAAGTATAGTGAGCAGGGTGTTACCTACAATGCTAACACCAAAGGTTAAAATTGTTGGTGGTTGAACCTTTGGTGGTAGCATTTTTCAGACTTTTTGTACGGTCGGGCCTTTTGTTTTTGGCCGATCCTACAATTCCGAATGAATCGGCTCATGAGAATATTGATGCCACCCGAGGTGAGGCAGCATCTCATGCAGCATTTCAGTTAGTCAATGAGGATTACCTCGGCATGCTAGAGATTGGCGGATTGTGGCTATTCCCCAGAAGATCTGACTGGGCAAAGAAACTATTGAGAATAGATTGATGGAGGCCTTATAATTAATTGAAGAGCCTGCAAGGAGAGTTGAAAACTATTGATCAAAGGGGCATTATATAGGAGGATTTTGGAGCAGGGAAGAGATCGAGGGAAACCACATCTGGAGCAAGCGGGGCAACAAGTACAGCAAGAATATCAGGGACAGCAAAATCAACAGGGACAGTTTGAGTATCAGGGTCTGCAGAGTGGCCGGATAGACCCTTTAGCACAGTGGTATTCAAACCTTTTTATGCTGATCCCCCTTGAGTAAATATATTGTTGCCTAGCCCCTCTTGAATAACAATAGTGTTGATGTGACCCCCTGCTGGATCCCATATCTGCTTATATTTAATATTGAAAGCAGTCACCATACTGCCTTTTGGAAGAGCCTTCGAACCCTCTAACTCTCTAGCCATCAGCAGGGGATTGGCTCCCTTTTCCAATGCAATTTTTAAGCCTCACCCCAACTTTCTGTACCCTACTGCACCTGAATCCTTTCTGGTGCTCCCCCCCCCCCCTTGATTGCTCAATCTGATGGTATCTTACTGCGTGCACACTCTGAGGCACTTGCAAACTGTGACCATTGAGTGAAAGGTAATCAACATTAGACCTGCAGAAATGACAAGGACAGGGCAGAAAGAGCATTAATGTGACACATTATAGGGCCTCATCATTAATTGGGTTGTAGCCCTTAAATGCAGTGTTAATGGTATTACCACCTCATTTAAGGGCTGGCTCGATCACGAGTTGGACGCTAAATGAGCCCTTTTACCAGTTTTTTGCTGGAGGTGAAAATCCCATTTAGCGCCCTGTTTTTCGGCGCAATTACCGCCGGCTGTATTAGCGCACAGTATTTCTGCTGAAAATGACCCATTGGGCCAATGCGGAATGGGGATTTACTGTTAGCGCCCAACCTGTGATCCGACACTAATAAGGCCAGACAGGCTGGTGCTAACGCTATTACAATCAGTGACACCAGTGATATGAAACCATGTGACACACAGAGGCAAGAGGGGATGGTCTCCATACTCCCCACACTTCTCGAACCATCAGACGCCCCCATTTGAGGCACCCTCCAAGTCTGAATCCACATCAAACATTGCAACATTGTTGTAGGTGTTTAATGGTATTCAGTCTTTTCAAATGCGAAATATAAAAAAACGGAGTTTGCCCTTCTGGGTCTCCCAGCTGTAACCTGCAGAGAATGAACAGATAATCAAAAACATACACTTAACCCACCTGCAAGTAGACATGTTGTTTATATAGGTAGAAATGAGCCATCTTTTTACAAAGATGCAGGCCTGGTTCCAGCAATTTTTATCTGGGTGGGCCATGCGTGTGATGGGAAGGGGGAACAACTTTCATTGGATATGGGTATAGGAGTGCCCTAAACAAAGTGCTGCCATTACGCCTGATTTGACAGATCTAGCAAAACAATTTCTCCCAGATCAGGAACAATCCATTCAGACCCTTAAATTAATTTGGTGTATTACACTGCTTTAAATGTCGCAGAAGCCTGGATTCAAACCCAAGTTATGAGGACCAGGGTTGACACATTTACCCTCAAGACTACCTGCATGTTTGATAGAGATGCTTGTTAAATTTCACTCTGTGGTAGATTTAAGACAAAGGGATTCTTGGGCACGGCTGACAGATGGTGCTGGGCATGTGGGGCATGGTTGAGGAGTTTATGGTGGGAGGAATCAATGGCTGTCACTAGAGCAACAGATGTTACATGTTTTTTAAGTTGCCCTTTTCTATCATTGGAGTTGTGTGTACAGGGTTAGAACTCCAGCTGGAAACAGCCGATTCATCTCCCCAGGTTTTGCTGACATAAAGTGATTTGTCCAGCATCACTCCATTTGTTCAAGTAGGAAATCTGCTCTTGCCTTCTGACTTCTTATCCCTTCCGAAATCAAAGACTCTCTAGTTTCCATTCCAGCATCTTCTGCTCATTTCTTCCATCTGCTCACAAACAACTTTGACCTTCTATTCACTCCTCACTTCATCTTCCATCCGCTGCCCCAACTACATAAGGAAAAATATTGCCAAGGCAGGAAAACGTAAAATTATATACTGCAGAACACTTAAAAAGGGTCTGAGAGATAATCCCAAATAAGCATGACCTAAGAACAAACGCTGTGTACCTTTTTTAAACATACTGCTATAAATGAGCTACAAAAACAGAACAGAGCCAAAGAGAAGACAAATAGTGTGACAATCTCTCTCCTTTCTACTCCATCCACTCATTCTACTGTTAAGATAGGCTCAAATGTATCAATAAGAAGAAAAACTCAAGAATGGAGTAATTCCAAATGCATGAGGAAGCCCAGCTTTATTCAAATACAAACTGCCGCTGTGAGATCATCCAAAGGACAATCTCAAAATGGCAATAGGGACATTGTGGTTCTTAAGCAAAGAAAACATCATATTTAGTAATCATCATAAAACCTTCTGCTCCCTCACTCGATTGGTTAGTGGAGTATAGAACATGCAGTTATCTATAAGTGACCATCTATTCTTTCACAACTACTAACTCATCCTAGATACATCCTTTCATCCTTCTACAAAGGATACATTTCAATCTAACATGCCATTGATTGGGACTTTACTACACTAGTCAATAAGAAGAACAGGGTTTGATTGGTCTGTTATTTGCTCTAATCCAGCCTTGAGCACTTCCATGCTGTCTGACTGTTAAATAAACCTCTGATTGCGCTGTACAGGAAATATTTAAATAGGATAGATGTGCACTGTTTAGACTTTGCCAGCAGCATAATAGGACATACTCTTTTCCTGTGTTATTTTCCAGGTTTTCATAATCTCTCTTCTGAGAGACAAATATTTATTGGGAGAGTATGGGAACAATCCTCAAATGCCATTCCTCTCCTCTGTCACAGCTGGGATCCCACAGTAAATAATTTCCAGCACTGCTTAAACACCCAGCAGTTATGCCATACTTCCCAAACAAGACACACAATACACACGATGCATTCTATTTGCATAAAAACACTGTTAAGTTACTGAAACATTATGATGTCATCAAGAAAGTACCTATCTGTTAATATCATTAAACGTTCTAGTTGGGCAGGTTAGGCTTCCACACAAAGATGCACACTATGTTGATCACAACTCTACAGGTACGTAGGCAAGAGAAGAAGATCTGAAGCTGGTCCATGAGTGCCCCCCTAGCCTTGTCATGTTCAGATAGGGTCGTATTGTACAAAGTCAGTGAGGTGTAGCTTGCTCTCCTAGGCATAGCAAGCAGGGCACCAACATCTGGGCATATACACTTTCACTTAGGGAGACAAACTGAAGCCTACATGCACTGGCAAAGCCAAGGGCTTTTGGGTACACATTGGCTAGGCATTTCCCAGGCACTGCATAAAATAGGATCATTTAAAGAAGGTGTGAATACCTAAGCATATTAAGTCATTGGCTGGCATTGTCTGCTAACTGTACACTACCCAAAACTGTTGGCTTTGCGATTGCTTGTTTTAGACAGGATTCCAGTGCAAGGAACAGATTGTGAGGACACATATATTGCTTTTAAATCAACTGGCTGAAGACGCACATTGTTAAGAGCTTTGATTACAAGAGAAACTCATTTAAAGGGACAATTAAGACGTTAAACACTCAAAAAAATGCTTAGTTATGACATTAGCAGGCCTGATAGAGACCAAAGTTTGATGTTACTTTGTGACAGAGCTTGCTTGAAGAGTACCCAAGAGGATATGATCCAGCAGGAAGGGCAGGCAGTGGGTGGGAATACCATAGGGATTCACATTGCAATGGATGAGTAAATTACCACATGTGCCCACAGAATGTGTGTCCCTCCTAAAATCCTTTCTCCATCTTATCTGTGTTACTATGCAATTGTTCTGGCTTACAACTAATAACCTAATAAAATTCCTTGCATCAAATCACTTTTGCCTCCAGAATTACATTGTTTTACTACCAACCTTATTTGTTCAGATTTACTTACGTACTTAATGCAGTGGAATATATACTTTGGGGCCGATTCATGGAATTACAAGCAGAAATTGCACAATGGCTGCATGCCGGAAAGGCCACTGTGCGAGCCTGCGCAATTAAGAAAATCTGCGTGAAACGCGTATTCATGGTATTGTTCACGCAAAGTAACCGTATTCGCAAAACACGACTGGAATGCCCCTGACACGCCCACACACAAAGCTGCCAGATCAGCTACATTTGTGTGTCCCCCAGGCGTGAATACACACACCCTTCACACAGTGCGTGGGATCCCCGTAAGCAGGCCTGCGACTCAGGTGTCATGCGCAGGGTACCCCATAACTGTATTCGGCACACTGACAACATGCGCATGAAACATCATAACTCTGCAATAACTTGGGAAATATGCATGGAAACCCACATAAAACGTTCCTGTACCCAGCTAAACAGCAAAAGTGCACCCCTACGTGACATCAGATCCCCGATTGTGTACACGTACCCCCAAATACGACATGCGATCCCACCTGAGCACTGAGAATCCTATGAGCAAGTGTACTTACGCCAGCCTTCGGGTGGTGGATCTTAGGAGGGACTTGCATGGGCATTTCCCAGCCGAGATGTTGCGCTATGGATTCCATGAATACGTTGCTTGCCGTGCAATAGTGGGCATGCAAGGGACTGCCTGCAGGCTGCCCTTGGAAGGGCCACTTATTCGCAAGTCAGTCCCCATTTCTGGTGTTCCTCCCCCTTCCCAGCCCTCTGCGCAGGCCACCCCCACTCTGCTTGGAGCTTCACACAAGTCCCTCAACGGCTCGCACAGGCGTGTCAGGCCAGCGAGAAATCCACGCTAGTCCAGGAAAAGTGCCGAGCGTACGATTTCATGAATCGACGAACAGGGTTGGGTGTGTATTGGCCACAGGATGGGCGCAAGTACCATATTTTCTGTGCAATAAATTCCATGATTCAGCCCCTTTGAGTGTAATTTGTAAGGGCTCTCAGTCTGATGAGTTTATGTCTCTGAATTAATGAAAACCACTGGCAGTGCTTTGGCCAGCCTTCTATACCATTGTTTGCAAATCAGCCTTGACCTGCAACTAATGTGAGCAGCCCTGTCCAAACTGTTAGACCACAAGTCCTAAACATGCTTGTGGGTGGATTGTGTTCCAGTGGTGAGGGGACATGGCACAGCAACTGAGATTAAACTGTGCTTTTTGATGGCAGAACCAATACGCAAATGGCATGTCTCCTTCTGTAATGACACAGACATACTAATAAAGTATGTAATGAAAGACTGCCGAGAGAAATGAAAGTGGTAATGTTTAATTCAAAGCCCTGATACAAATCACATTTTGATTTGACTACACTCTCCGCTGCAGAATTACATTTTTTTTTTACTACCAACCTTATTTTTTCACTTGTGCATAAGTAGCAAATGAAGCAAAATATATAGTTTGAATCTAATTTGTCAGGGTCCTCAGATACAGAAACCTGTGTCCAAGAATCATCAACTGTCATGTATTCTTCCATGCAGGTAATCATTGTATTAAGCATGATAGGAAACTAAAAAAACCTACAATAAGTTACAGAAATTAACTTGATAGATTTGAAAAAATTACTATCTTGTAAATGAGAGGTTGGAAATGTAAGTAAAATTAACAGTGCAGTAAACATAATAGTGCAGTAAAAATAAAGGGTTCCATGTGATAATGTCCCCGCAAAAATGTCTCCATGCAAAAAATCTCCAAAACCCTTTTTTTTCCAAGGGGACACCGCCCCAACCCTGTCCGTACATATACATGGTCACCTATAGAATGTTGCCATTAACTTTTCCCAGCAACATTATGTACAGTGACCATATATATGGACATTATTAGCTGGTACCAAAAAAAGCAGCACAGGATCTTGTAAGATAGTTGTAGGCAGCCTGCGTGAGCAAGTGTGCTACTTCACTTAGAGGTGTGAGTTGCTATCCATCTCCCTGCTCATTTTTGCTTTCACAGCTTTTAGGCATAAATCCTTGTCCATGGTAAGCAAATACATCCTGGCCGAGCTTCCTGCAGTGCATCCCCTCGGAATGCTAATCACTAAATCTCCCTGGCTCAAATCCCTCTCCCCCTGCCCCACCTCCCGACCAGTGGTGGATAACATCACTGGCAAGGACTCCTTTCTGGAGGGGGGTTCAGGGGGTTATCTGGGGGGGCCTGGCCCCCTTGGCCCACTGCTATAGCCAGGCCTGCAAGGGTGGCTATGAGGAGGTGGTTCTGCAGAAATTGCGTTAGTGTGTCATTTAGCTACAAAACATTGAACAATGCCTTATTGTTTTCTTTCGCCTCTTTTGAGACAGGAAATCCATTGATGGTGAATGAAGGAAGGTCATGATTACATAGAGAGAGATGCGGTCCAAAAGCAACAGAGGAACAGCCCTGGAGTCCTTTATCCTACAGGACAGTTGCGGTAAGCTTGCTCATCCTAATGGCCTGTCCAGTGCTAGGACCACATCAAATGACAAAAATCAAGCAAGAAGTGACATTAAATGAATTGATAAAATTGGTCAGAATGGTTTCCAAATGTTACTGTCATAAGGCTACAGCTTGAGCAAACGCGTAATATAGTAAATGTCAGTACACGGAACTATTTTCCCAACTATAAGAGTGGAATATGTATTGTGGAGGCTGTTCTCCCCGATGTTGCTCCTCCTGTCTGTCACCATTAATGCACACCGTTTGTCACGTTTATTCTGAAATAGTTATATGGACAAATTGCTTGAATTGCAAATGGATCGAATTCCATACCTGCATTTTTACTTGATTTGTTGCTTCTTGGGAGCCTTTAACTGACAGCCAGTGTGATGTTTTGTCAGTGCACTGGAACCGAGGCCACTTTTGCAGAGAGTATTTCATGGTCGATTGGACCCCAAATGACTTTGGATTTAAAGTTCAAATGGAATGAAGAACAATGTAAAGCGAACGTTGCCATTACTGAAATTGAAGGGCAATACCATTGCTCCATTTTAAGCTTGAAGGCGCTCGAACTCAAGAAGTATTAAAGCTGACATCACACATTCCTCTTGTCAATAGATCCGAAATGGACTTCATATGTCCCCTTGCTTTTGCAGGTGTGATCTAGACAGCTCACTTAGCAGATACATTTCCATGTGTGGGGTGAGTGAGGGATTGTGTGAAATGTTTGTCCTTGCTGAAGGGGTGCAGTGCAGCAGAGTGATGCATGCTCGACTGCCTCAAAGTCACCTTACACATGTTTTCAGTTCTTGGTCGCACTGACAATTATCCTTCCCTCACAACACGCATGTGTTGTGCCTATTGTACCTTCCATGGTTTGAACTCTCACTTTTTCTTATGCTCTAGTCTACACAAAAGCATCATTTTTCCAAAATGCGAGTTGGAGAGATCTTTTCTATTGTTGTTTAAAGCAAACACATAACTTTGTAAAACACATTTATTTTTTCACAAAAATAGATACATTTCTGGCATAGAACAGCGTTTTATATTCACAAAAGCAATTAATTCATTAAGTGCGATTAATGTTTTTTTTTTTTTTACAAAAATGAACCGATTTGTTAAAAAGAAGGCATTTCGCTAGTTCATAAATATGCCGGAAAAGACCCCACGCCTTGCTTTGTTTTCAAAATTGCAAAGTAGCACAGTTTCTTCATTGATTCTCTATTCGTATACATAAACTAAAAAACTGGCTAACATGCTTACAGTGCCCATTGGCTCTGAGCCCAACGTAACTGTCTCCTTCAGACTCATTTTTAAAACTCTGAATGCAACACAGCAGTAATTCTCTCTTATGCCGAAAGTGGAGTGAGGGGTGGCGGGGGGGATTTCACCAAAAATAGAGTGAAGAACATTTGGGAGGCCTTTAAAAATTCAATAGGCGTTCACTTCATAGACAATACAAAAAAGATGTTCTCACTCCTGTTTTGAAAAGTGCTACAAAGAAAATGAAGATAATAGGAGTTCTGTGTCTTCTAATGAACAGGAGGGAAGTGGAAATGCATTTTACTATGGATCATGCTATGCTGTATTAGTGATGTCTAGTTCCTTGGATTTTGACATCCCCAGACTAGAAGGTAATTCAAAGGTCAGGAGGGTTCTCACCGGAGCAATATTTTTAAATACTGGGTTGACATGGTGCATTTGACAGCAAACATGTATACCCTATCTGTATAATTCTCTTAGGATGTGTGTGCATTGGGAACTGAGCATGTGCACAACCATCGTACCCTGAAGCACGGCTTAAAATCTGTACTAGGAAAGGAAGCATTGGGTCAAATTCACAAACGAGTTACTAAAGTAACTGACTGAGCATTGAGCGCTGTGATTATTTTCCTTAAATTAAGGGCATCTAATGAATGGAAGAATCCCTCCTCGAGTGGTGGATGAAAAAAAAAAACATACAGCTTGAATGAAGCAATAGGCATTCAGCTTTTCCTGGATCTTGGCGTCTCAACCTCCTTTGCCTTTTGAGGTCTCTTCTTTTCATGGATGGCTTCTGATGTCCAAACCAGGGTTTACCAACAAAGGAGAAGGTGAGCTAGCGTGGCATGATCCACTCTAACTGCTTTTATACTGGACTCGATCATCCAGAAGTCTCAACGACACTGCCAGGTTCAGGGACTGCAGGGCTGGAAGAGTTGGAGCTGCTGCCTGATAAAAAGAAGCAGGCCTTACACGCTGAAGCGGCACTTAGTTCTGTATGGTGTTGGTTTAGCTGCCGTAACTGTTGTTGACTGGACTCGCTCACCCAGATGTCCCAGCAACTCTACCAGGTGCAGTGACTGTGGGGCTGAAGCCCTTGGAGCAGTCACCTGATAAAAGCAGGTCTTACAGAGTGAAGCAGCGCTTCAGCCGTACCACAGCAATGTTTGCAAAGCATGTCGCCATCACGCCGTCATCCAGCTGTGAGTCTGAAGGACTGACGATGGCTGATGTAGCTAACACAGCAAGGATTGACTACAACAAACTGGTCACCCCAACAGCGGATGACACAGCAAGAAGTGATATTGCTATTGTAGCAGCTACAAATACTCATTCCTATGACTCACGACACCCGAGAACATGCCCTCTTACACCCTCTTAAAACTATTAACATTCCATCTGCAACTTCCTCCGGTCCATCTTCAGACGCAGAGGGAAAAACTACTAATTCTTTTCAACCTTGATCTCAGGGAGATTCAGTCTTCTCTCCCACATTGGAAAATCACATCACTACCTATTTAAGTTGTTCAGGTACTAAATTGACTGAAACTATCGTGAAGGTAATTTCTCCCGGGGGGCAATGGAAGTCCAGGTTTTATTGATCACACATAGATGGTCCTTTTGCCAATTAATAACAACCGTGATATACTCATGTTAAACTCACATAGCCCGGTCAATACTGTTGAGGACAATATGGATCTGCAGAAAAATTTACTCTAAAAGCAGAAAATGTTGTCGCATGGAACCTGACATACATTGCAATTTGGAAGGAGCACTTCAGAAGTGTCTTCTATGCACTCCGCAGCTACCCATACATAATTCCACTTCAGTTAACAGAATTTGGGTGAATTGTCCATATCCAAATTCACTGAGGAAGAAATGATTGAATGTTATTTGTTTGGAAATAAAATACAGTATTTATTCCTGCAGCCATTTTGGATAACTCGATCCTACGCACCCCCTTACTTACCCGTCAGCGGCACACTCTGCTATGTGCCACCAAGAAGCTGTGTCCCTGCGACTCCTGTTCCCATTCACTTCCGTGCTTGGGAACTGGCGCCACAGGGTCCTTTTTCTTTTTTTTTTACTTTATGCGAACGGGTGCAGGGGACACCCCTGCAAACCCCACTCCCTTTGTTCACTATAAGGCCACTTGAATGGGGCATTTGGCCGCATTTTCTGGGCGTTCAAAATTTTCGTTTGACTGAAATTTGGCCAAATGTCCCATTCAGTTTTTCGGTCTTTCTCTTTCCAATTAACAAAGAGATGTTGGGTCAATCTGTAGTATCAAATTCAGATCCTGGCACACAGGCGGGTCTATCGAGATACGTAACTCACAATTTTGAATCTCAATGCACACAATGTAAAACTTTAGAATGTGAAGCCCGCTGGAGCACAAGGGCGAAGTGTTAAGTGCCGTAGGTGCTTCCATGACCAGGTGTTGCTGCTGCTCATATCCTCATCTTTCCCAGATCAACAACTGAGCCTCCGGCCGGCGAGTGGCAAAGCCTGCTGGAGGTCAAGGGCGTGATATTAAGCGATGTAGGTGTTCAGTGACTGGGTTTTCAGCAAATGATTTAGCTCTCTTTTGTCTTTATTCACTCCATGCCTATAAACACAGCTTCATTTTGGAAAATGTATTGTGCAACATTGAGCATACGCACTACAGAGACACATAGGGCCCGATTCATGGAAAAGTGTGCATAGATCCTGCAAAGCATGCATGCCATGAATGAGTCTGTGAAAGCCTGCGTGCATACCTTTTTGTGCGTGCGCTGCATATTCATGGAATTGTACCTGCAAAGTAAGCCTATACGCAAGTCGCGGCTGAAACGCCCTCGACACCCCGCCCCTGCAAAGCAGATACAGCCAATCATACCTCCCTGTGCGTGGTCCTCTGGTGCAAACTCATTCACACCTGTAATCCTGTGGGGTCCCCCGCAACCAAGGCAGCATTCCAGTGACACAGTGTAGGGTCCCTCGTAACTATTCCCAGCACATGCATACCACGTATCATAAAAGTAGTAATTTCCTGGGAAAATATGCGTGCAAACCCCTCTAAACCATTTCTGCAAGCCGCTATACTGTTTATGCGCTCTCCTGACTTCGATCAGAACCCCAACTGCATGCACGCACCCCTAAATCCAACATCTTACCTCTGCACAGTGATTCCCATGTGTAAGTGTCTTTTATGCTTGACTTTGGGTTGTGGTTACATCCAGAGCTCTGCGCAGTAATTACCCCGACATGAGGTTGTCCGGTCAGATCCATGAATACCATTTTATATGTGCAGTTGTGGCCGTGCAATCGCATCACGTGGGCGGTCCATCGGTATGTGCAGGCCATGGCCACGCTCTACGAGTGTCTCATGTGAGGCACTCAGCCACTCACAGAGATGAGTTGAGTCTGCACGAAGTCCCCGCAGAGTATGAAATAGTCCTGCGCAGTCAATTAGATGAATCGACAAACAGGGTTGTGCGCGCAGTCTGGTGTGCAAAATCCTGATTTACCACACAATGGGCCTCATTCCGAGTAGGCCGGTAAGGGTTAACGGTCACCGGTAACGAGACCGGTGCCGTTAAACCCTTACCGCCCTACTATGAGTTCCCTTTGCGGGTCCTTTCTTAACACCTGCTTTTAGCAGGCGTTAAGGACGGGACCCACAAAGGGACTCCGGGGTCAATAACGGTACCGTAATTTACGGTACCGTTATTGCCGCCTTCCCCCTTCCCATTGATCCCTATGGGGGCTCAAATGGGAATGGGGAGTGGCCCTGGTGAATGGGGAATTACCGGTCCCTCTGACCTCGGAATGGACCGGTAATTACTCCATTCACCAGGCTGGAGTTTGTGCGAGTTCAGAGGCAGCCATGCCGCAAATAGCGGTGTGGTTACCTCCGAACTAGGAATGAGACCCAATGGGCCTCATTATAAGGCTGGCGCTCACGGAATGAAGTTGGCTGGTACGGGACCGGCCCCCTTCTTTCTGTCAGGGCTGATTATGAGGACCCGGATCAGACGCCTGGTAAAACCAGGCGAGCTTTCCGGTCCCACGAGGGGAAGAAGGAGGTAACAACGGGACACTTATAATGGGCCCGTTGTTACCTCCATCCCCATTCCCATTGAGCCCTATGGGGGCTCAAATGGGAATGGGTAATGGTTACTGCAAGGAGGACTTACCGGGTCCTCCTATGTCGGAATGACCTGGTAAATCCCCATTGCAGGAACCCGTAAAAGGAGCCGGTTTGGAGGCAGCCATGGAGCTAATAGCTCCATGGCTGCCTGCAAACTCGTAATGAGGCCCAATGGATTCCATGAATCAGGCCAATAATCAAGTATTTTCTGCAGCCTGGAGCATTAGAACATTAAGCAACTTGTTTCCTGATTTAGAACGAAGCCCATAGGTCGAAGCACTAGGTCACTATGTCTGTCTCGATTTTCTGACTGCTTTTTTATTTTTCTCTGCACACTGTAAGGATATTTGGCGTGTTACAGTACAGAGTACAGCAATACTGCACAAGTAGCACAATTTTTTTGCAGCACCACCACAAGGGTGCGGTGCATTGTTATATGGGTTGCCAGATTAACAAGGAAAGACAGGCTATTCAGTCAAAAACGATTTTAACATACAAGATGCAAATCTATTTTTACAGTTAAAAGCACACGTGCTCATTTAAAAATGCACACTATTTTTCACCTGAAATGCCTATATTGCTAGAGACACATTTGAAAATTAACAGCTAACCTATTAACAATTAACCTGACTAATAAAACCTTATTTAACATAACCCACTAATAAAATGTGTTCTCCACTGCAGAATTAGGCATACTCTGAAAACCATTTAAATGCGTGTGCAGAGATTTTTTCTTCTCTTCTCTGCCTGATTCTCCGTGTTTTTGTGCACAGTAACTGCAGGAAGAAGGAAGTCAGATTTGCAACAATTGCAAATGTATAAGCGAAGCTATTGTTGAAGAGTAGGAGGATGAGAGATGATGGATTTCATTGGAACACGTCATACAGAGGGTTGAGAGGAAAGTTTTAGTGGGCAGTATCAGGAAAAAAGACAGGCAGACATCTTTCTGCACTACTGGGGAGAAGACCTGGCTGTGGGGCTCCTGACTGAATGCAGATTCCTGTGTCCTGCTGCAGTCGAGATTGGGGAGAGCTGAAAGAAGGACCTTTCCACTGGCTGAGGCATTCCTATCTGCAAAAGCTGAGAATTCCAGGCAACGACCCCGGTTTGAGAAGGCAAGCGTTCCTTTTTGCTGGAGTTAATCCAAGAGAGCCACATTCACAAAGAGAACAACTAAAAAGATAAGGTAATGAGAAGTGTGGGAGCTGAGTGTGTACGGTAATATGCAGTCAGTGTAGGATTCCTGTGCGTGTCTTAATCAAGTGCTAATGTTGCAATTTGAGTTCTGTTCTCCGCCACTCTCTGCAGTGTGTCACAGACAATGCTCTGACTGTACCATTTTATTTCTGTAAAGAATAAGATCGTGTTTAAATACAACTTTTATAATACAGAAAAATATTTGAAAACAGACGGGTGATGTTTATTGTTTACCATTACAATGCTGATGATGTGGGGAGATTTTTAAACAGTGCAATGGTCATTTTAAGACAGATGTGTGCATGTCAAAATCAGTATGAATACTTGTGAGTGACCGTAGCATAGCTTGTTGGAGGTACATGAGCCAACGGGAAGAGAGACTCTCTGAACATAGCTCCCTACCATATATAAGGTAGTGGAAATTACCACAAGACTACCACATATAGCTCTCTGTCGTAAATAAGTCAGTGAGTTCGCCCATGGTGGCACACCAACACTATCACTGGAAAATGTGGTATTCCTAGAATGCAGGTCTGAGGTCTCTCTAGTGATCACACGAAAAATCTAAGCAAAGATAAGGGATTCTGGACATTGGGGCCACAAATAAAACAAGGGAATTATGCTCACCAAAATACCACCAACCACGTATACCAAATATGCAGGTCTGGGTGCTGAAATAATGCATGTCCATTGTATTATTGTTGCACATGGCCAAATCTGAATACAAAGAGTGATTATTGCTAAGTTATTTTTCGGCGGTAATAAAATACCGTCAGGCCCCAAATCTCCACAAAATACCCTACATATTTATGGTGCGTTGCAGGCCGGGAAAGTGATCATAGAGTACCTACTGGGCGTGGCAAGCGTGTCTCACACTGCCATTTGCACATTAAAGGGAACCCATTTTATAATAGCAGTGTGCCACTAAAAACGAATTTCAGAATGTCACAAAGGGAAACCACATTCTCAGATCTAGTGCAATATTTAGAGGCAAAGTTATTTGCACATGGGAATTGGTCTTCGAATAGCACGTTAGAATGGAGTAACCGCATTCAGGGTGAGGTGCAGAAAGAAAAACTAGACAATATTTTTGCAGAAGGCAGCATAATTCAGGTCTGCCTTACAAGATTATTGAATGCAGCCGATAAAAATGCAGAGAAAGACTGTTTAATACGGCTATGCGGCAAAATATGGTTTATTTTAAACAAGTCCCTGCGAATGCAAGAAAATGATACTCAGCTAATTAACAGGTTAAAGACTGAATTAGAGGGGGCAAGTAAAAATCAGGAAATGTTGAGAGCAGAATTGGATGTATGCCAAAAAGACATGCAATTAAAATGCAGAGACTTTGATACTCAATTATCCAAAAGCAAGAAACAATTCGAGGATAGTGAGCAAGAATTGACACACTTAAAAGCCTTAGTGGATCACATTAGGCAGGATAAAGATGAGGTTGTTTTAGAAATGCAGATTTTACAAAAAGAACATTGCGAAAAAGAAGGTGATCTCCAGAGTGCAGAACAAGAAATGATTAAAATGATCCAAGAAAGAGACAAGAGAAATAAAGAGTTCAATGAATGCCAAATGCAAATGTGCGATATGCAGGAGGCGATTAATAAAATGAGTGATGAAAATAATTATTTGCAGAATGAAGCAACCAGACTCCTTAAAAAGTGTAAGGACTTAGAACAGCAAATGTGCATTCCCAGGTCCCAAGAAAGGCGGCAGGGTACCACATTCAATGGAGTGGAGGTGAATTCTAGCTCTGCCCAAAGAGCTAGTGCCCCAGTGACTGGGCCGGTGACTGAACTTGGTTGCAGCGCCCTTGGGGGATTTGATACTCCCATTGGGGGCAGTCACCAATCTCATACACCTGAAAACAGGATTGACTCACAAAATAGTGCAATTCCATGTATTGCAACAAGTAGCCCCATAAAAATAATGAAGTCCATTAAAGCCCTGATCAAACCATTTAAAAAGGGAGGTGAATGCTGCATTGAGGATCACTTAGAAGCGGTGCATGACATTTTTAAAGCACTCCAGATACCTAGGGAACAGTACAGACAATATTTTCATTTAACTTTAGATGCCCCGACGGCCAGCATCATAAGGGGATTAAATGAACAGCAGAATATGACATGGCTGGAGTTTGAAAAAGAAATTAGGCGTCATTTTTCTCCTTTTCAGTCATTGCAGGAGGCAAAGAAAGTCGCGTACACAATTACTGCTGGACCTAATACATCCCCTCGCCAATTTTTACAAGACTTAAAAAGAGCATTCTCTCGCTTTGATGTATCTTTTGACTCAAATTCCAATGAGTTTAAAACTGCATACTTCTATGGGCTACAGAAAGACATCATATCCCAATTGGTCCGTGAATTTGACCGTGACAAGTCCCTTGAATGGATTGTACATCAAAGCACAAAGCTATATGAGGTACTCTATTGTCAGGGAAGAGAAAGTGATAAAATGAAAGATACCAGGCATAAATCTAAAGAACCCTCAGCCACAGTAATGGAAATCAGGTCAGCCAAAATGTCCCTTGAGTCTGCTCAAAGTCAAGGTAAAAATAATGTGACACCTGAACAAAGGGGTAATCAACAAAGATCGCCATTGCCTGTACCAATGTTCCAAACACATGATCCTAGTAATAGAGAGAGCTACATCAGCCCTAGGTACTTAGGGGATAGACCCCGGGTAAGATACCGGTCTGATATGGCAGGTATGAACGATAACCAGAGACAAAATCAAGATCAAAGAAATGATGGTCCCTACCAGTCATTGGGGACACAGAGTAGGTTTGATCCCAACACCATGATATATGGTAATCAGGATAGGCCCCGATATGTGGATCGATTTACTGATAATGGAAATCAATATAGGGGCCAGTACCCACAATCTGAGAGACAGGACATGAGGCAAAACGTGAACTACAGTCCACGCCAGTACAATGATTCCCCACCAAGGGACTATAATCAAAGGATGGGTGCAACCCGCTCCCCTCCACAAATGAATCAAGAGTTCAGAAACCATCCCAACCGGTATCAATCACCTGAGAGGTATCAGAATAGATCCAATCAGGGGGAAAACAACCAATATCGACCTAGGCCACAGAAAGAGGATCCTAGAGAGATGGAAAGGTTCCAGTGCCTTGAGGCCCAAGTGAAAATGTTAGCTGAGCAAATAGGAAAGCTCTATACAGCGCAAAAACAACCTTCCAAAGAGGGGGCTGATGGCCATAGCAATGACCGGGGGGCTTCCGAAAAGTGACTAAGTACTCATGATAACTGCAGTGCCAAAATGACAGATTGCTCTGATATAATTTTGCATAACGACTCTGAGATGCCTAATGGATTAAAAATGAAAGTACCAGTAAATGAAATTGTGACAGAAAGTGCAAATACTTCTAAAAAAGAGGTACGGTTTAACTTAGAGCTAAATAAAACAGTAAAGATTTGCACAAATGAAAAAGAAACATTAGGAATTCCAAAAGAACAAAGGAACAGATTTAAGAAAAATGACTCATGCATGGGGAATACCAGTGAACAGGGAGTAAGTGGGGATGCCATAGCTCCTTCCCTGGGCAATCAAAACAATGACCAAACACAGACAGAAAAAGGAAATACTCACAAGGAGGGTACAAGTCAATCACCTGAAGAATTCTTTGAGCCACATATTCTTGACGAGGCTGCAAGGGCTGGTATTACACTAAATGATCACAAATGCACAGAATTAAAAAATGACAAATTGCTGAATGATGTTGTTACACATGTTCAGTTGGAAGGTTGTAATGTGGTCTCTGATGTTACCCAGATGGATGGGCGAACAGTGGCCACACTCCAAAAAACCTCTGAACATGGAGAAATTAATAAAATATCTCGCACAGAAATGGGTAAAAAGGAGGGAAAAATGTCTTTTCATTTACCAATGTGCTTAGCCAAAAGTGAAAAAGACCTGAGAAAGGTGAGCCCTAAATCAGTAAGAATTCACATTTCTTATGTGTATTAGAGGAAGTTGAGGACAGATATTATGCACCCATCACTGTAGAAGAAAAATGCCACACCTTCGCTATGATTGACACTGGCGCACAGGCCACAATTATGTCCAAGGAGCTGGTAAAGAGTATCAATGAAGGGAGGCCTCCACAGAGTCAGATCACAGTGAAGGAAAATCAAGGCCCAGTGCATAACTTTAATGGGGAGGAGGTGCCCATCATAGGTGTAACTGAGGTTGACATAAAAATAGGAAAGCACAGAATGAAACAAGAGGTATTGATCACATCTATTTGTGAAATTCCATTTCTGATGGGGACAGATTGCCTGAAAAGATTGTCTCCTCTCATAGATGGGGTGAATGGAGTGCTGTGGTCCTTAACCAAAAAACCATTGAGGCCTAAGAAACTAAAATCACAAAACAGCAATATAAAAGAATGTCACACCGTTGCCAAAACAAATGATGCTGTGGAGGTATATCTCCAGAATAGCTGCATACCTAGTGTCACTGTTATATTAATGTGTCAAGACAAAGATCAGAGCGACAATGAAAAAATACCTGTACAAATATACTTGGACCCAAGGAAAGATTGGCAGACTGCCATAGATGAGCACACATTACGTTTCTATTTAAAAGAGAAAACATGCAAACAGAATATTATTCCTAAAACAGATTCAGAAAAACACATTACCACTCTGGCAGAAATACACATGGAAGATGAGCAACCATGGGTTCACGTTGGTATAAATGATTATCTTAAAACAATAAAAGCCACTTTAGCGCTTGAACATGAAAGGAGTTTCATTAATGAGAAATTGTTGCAAAAAATTATGGAGAGGGAAGAAATCCCGAAATTTAGGATTAAAAACCAATATGTTTCTGGGTTGGACAGTCCAGACTTTGAAAACCGAATTGCAGGCAGATGCATGCTTAAAATTAGCATTGGGCAGAAAACAATTTACCATAATGTATGGATAGTGAATGGAGCACAAAATGAATTTTACATGGGCAATGACATCATGCACAGAATGTGTATGGTGTTAGATTTCCTTAATCAAAAAATATGGTCACGCCTAGGTGGGCCGGCACCTGAATTTGAAGACAAAAGAAGGGCTTATCATTGTGCACAACTGGTTCCTTATGCCATCGAATTACAAATAAGGAAAGATACTATTATTCCTGCATTTACAAAACAGTTTGCAATAACACTGAAATGCAAAAATGGGCAGCAGATGAAAGGCTCTGATGCATTTGTATGCCTGAATGAATCCATAAAACAGCAAGGCCTGGATTATGAATACATTCCATTGGTAGACATTGGTGAGGGATCTGTAAAAATCATGGTAAATAATAAAGGTTGTCAGGATATTCATTTAGAGGAAAACTCCCCATTAGGAATGGCCATACAAAAATCACATTATACGGCAGATTTAAATAACATGGTGATTGGGAATATTCCTGAAAAATATGTAGATGCCACGGGCGAGTTGCCAGAACACCTGGACTCTCAGCCCAAAGGAATATTTAAAATTCATTCTGTGTATCCTTATGATTCAAATGAGACAGTGTGCTGCCATCAAGAGGATTGCATAATATTTAATTTAAATGAAAATGAAACAGGAAATCAGCCCATTGAAGTGGAAGCTGATATGCCAAAATATTTAAAAGTGGCAGCTCTACAAAAAGACACAGCCACACAGTTAGAGGAAAGCGCTGAGATTCCTTTACCAGAAGAGTTTCCAGAATTTTCCAGAATGGTAGAAGAGCAGATCTCCTTAGCGGATGCATGTGACAGCGATGGGGATCGAAACGACCTGAGGGAAATATTTATGGAGTTTAAGGATGTATTTGCAAAAGATGCTTATGATTGTGGTTTAACTGATTTACATGTGGCCACCCTACCAGAAGGTTGTAGCAGAAATCCAGTGTTTGTACGCCAGTATAGACTACCGCTGGCATGTTTAGAATCATTGGCAGAGATTATTAAAAATTTGGAATCACAGGGAATAATTAGGCCCATTCATAGCACATCCAATACGCCTATTTTAGGTGTGTTAAAGCCAAATGGTCAATGGCGGCTGTGTGCAGACTTAAGAGAGTTAAATAAAAGAGTACCAGTATCTAGATGGCCACTACCATTTATTGATCAGGGCCTTGCTCAGATACATGGTTCAAATGTATTTACCACGTTAGATCTCACCTCTGGATATTGGTGTGTGCCATTGGCAGAGGAGATACAACACTTATTTTCCTTTACATTTGACAGGACTCAATATGCCTGGCTTAGAGCTCCGTTCGGGTACATCAATAGTGGGAGTGAATTTGGCATATTTTTGAGAAAGGCCATGCCGGATGCAGCGGAAAGAGGAACAATAGTTTATGTGGATGATGTCCTGATAAAAAATGAAAACCTTAAAAGCCATTTTGATGAAATAAGACATGTGCTTGGCCAATTGCAGAAAGCAGGCGCCAAAGTATCTTTGCAAAAAGCACAATGGTGCAAGAAAAAAGTGAACTTTCTAGGGCATGAAGTGACTGAACATGGGCTAAATCCACAAAGGAAGAAAATAGAGGCCATACAAAGATTAAAAGATCCTAAAAATGTGAAAGGAGTAAAAAGTTTATTAGGGATGACAGGCTATAACAGAAAGTTCATTGAGAATTATGCAGAAATCACTCAACCATTGACTAAACTGCTTAAACTAAATACTCCCTGGAGATGGGAAAGAGAGCAGTCTGATGCAGTGGCTAGATTGAAGGAATGTCTTGTAAAGGCACCATGTTTAGCATACCCCATAAAGGACAGGGATTTCTTTATAGAAATAGGCTTTTCTGAACATTGTATGTCAGCAGTGTTATCACAAAAACACGATTTGAATCACAAAACCATTGCATATGCAAGTAAGGCATTTTCC
This sequence comes from Ambystoma mexicanum, assembly GCF_040938575.1. Taxonomy (NCBI): domain Eukaryota; kingdom Metazoa; phylum Chordata; class Amphibia; order Caudata; family Ambystomatidae; genus Ambystoma; species Ambystoma mexicanum. The sequence goes on along the minus strand of NC_090932.1, from coordinate 655,802,582 downwards.
CAAGTTGAAATGAAATTTAATGAATGTGAGAAGGCCCTATTAACCACTGTGTGGGCGCTACAACATTTTCGCCCCATTGTTCAGGGAGAAAAGGTGATTATTGAAACAAATCATCAACCTTTGCAATTTTTAGAGAGTAAAAGAATTAGATCAGGCAATCTAGCGCAATCCAGAATCACTTCATGGACGCTGGCATTACAAGGTTTTCCCGTAGAAGTAAGATATGGACAAAATAAAAAGAGCCCAATTGCTCAAGGGTTAGCTGACTTACATGACTGTGCAGCTGAACAAATACCAAATGAAATGGAAGTGGAAGCTAGTTTACAGGAATTTGAACAATCACCACACAAAGCTTTTGATAAAAAAACATGCAAGGATTTGCCAACTGTATATGTGGATGCAAACAAAGGGGGGTCTGGGAATCTCTCTACCAGCACGAACACAGCCCAATGACCTGTTCTTGGGTGAATAACCCCTGGGAGAGACACTACCAAGTCTTTAGCTCACTGTCCTTTTCACAGAGAAGAAATTTCCCCGCATATCAGCCTTTGTCCTGCCCAGGGGCAGTCCAGCGCCGAAATGCTAGGCAATTCTCCTCTGAACAAGAGTACCATCAGTAACCCCATACACGTGTTTCAGCCTTGTTGGGCATCATCAGTGAGGTGAAACTGTTGCCTCTCTAAGAGCAGTGAGCAAGGGGTCCACGTCTGGATTGCCCTGTTAACTTAGGGTGAAACCAAAAGTTAATGTATGCAAACAAAGGGGGGTCTGGGAATCTCTCTACCAGCACGAACACAGCCCAATGACCTGTTCTTGGGTGAATAACCCCTGGGAGAGACTCTACCAAGTCTTTAGCTCACTGTCCTTTTCACAGAGAAGAAATTTCCCCGCATATCAGCCTTTGTCCTGCCCAGGGGCAGTCCAGCGCCGAAATGCTAGGCAATTCTCCTCTGAACAAGAGTACCATCAGTAACCCCATACACGTGTTTCAGCCTTGTTGGGCATCATCAGTGAGGTGAAACTGTTGCCTCTCTAAGAGCAGTGAGCAAGGGGTCCACGTCTGGATTGCCCTGTTAACTTAGGGTGAAACCAAAAGTTAATGTATGCAAACAAAGGGGGGTCTGGGAATCTCTCTACCAGCACGAACACAGCCCAATGACCTGTTCTTGGGTGAATAACCCCTGGGAGAGACTCTACCAAGTCTTTAGCTCACTGTCCTTTTCACAGAGAAGAAATTTCCCCGCATATCAGCCTTTGTCCTGCCCAGGGGCAGTCCAGCGCCGAAATGCTAGGCAATTCTCCTCTGAACAAGAGTACCATCAGTAACCCCATACACGTGTTTCAGCCTTGTTGGGCATCATCAGTGAGGTGAAACTGTTGCCTCTCTAAGAGCAGTGAGCAAGGGGTCCACGTCTGGATTGCCCTGTTAACTTAGGGTGAAACCAAAAGTTAATGTATGCAAACAAAGGGGGGTCTGGGAATCTCTCTACCAGCACGAACACAGCCCAATGACCTGTTCTTGGGTGAATAACCCCTGGGAGAGACTCTACCAAGTCTTTAGCTCACTGTCCTTTTCACAGAGAAGAAATTTCCCCGCATATCAGCCTTTGTCCTGCCCAGGGGCAGTCCAGCGCCGAAATGCTAGGCAATTCTCCTCTGAACAAGAGTACCATCAGTAACCCCATACACGTGTTTCAGCCTTGTTGGGCATCATCAGTGAGGTGAAACTGTTGCCTCTCTAAGAGCAGTGAGCAAGGGGTCCACGTCTGGATTGCCCTGTTAACTTAGGGTGAAACCAAAAGTTAATGTATGCAAACAAAGGGGGGTCTGGGAATCTCTCTACCAGCACGAACACAGCCCAATGACCTGTTCTTGGGTGAATAACCCCTGGGAGAGACTCTACCAAGTCTTTAGCTCACTGTCCTTTTCACAGAGAAGAAATTTCCCCGCATATCAGCCTTTGTCCTGCCCAGGGGCAGTCCAGCGCCGAAATGCTAGGCAATTCTCCTCTGAACAAGAGTACCATCAGTAACCCCATACACGTGTTTCAGCCTTGTTGGGCATCATCAGTGAGGTGAAACTGTTGCCTCTCTAAGAGCAGTGAGCAAGGGGTCCACGTCTGGATTGCCCTGTTAACTTAGGGTGAAACCAAAAGTTAATGTATGCAAACAAAGGGGGGTCTGGGAATCTCTCTACCAGCACGAACACAGCCCAATGACCTGTTCTTGGGTGAATAACCCCTGGGAGAGACTCTACCAAGTCTTTAGCTCACTGTCCTTTTCACAGAGAAGAAATTTCCCCGCATATCAGCCTTTGTCCTGCCCAGGGGCAGTCCAGCGCCGAAATGCTAGGCAATTCTCCTCTGAACAAGAGTACCATCAGTAACCCCATACACGTGTTTCAGCCTTGTTGGGCATCATCAGTGAGGTGAAACTGTTGCCTCTCTAAGAGCAGTGAGCAAGGGGTCCACGTCTGGATTGCCCTGTTAACTTAGGGTGAAACCAAAAGTTAATGTATGCAAACAAAGGGGGGTCTGGGAATCTCTCTACCAGCACGAACACAGCCCAATGACCTGTTCTTGGGTGAATAACCCCTGGGAGAGACTCTACCAAGTCTTTAGCTCACTGTCCTTTTCACAGAGAAGAAATTTCCCCGCATATCAGCCTTTGTCCTGCCCAGGGGCAGTCCAGTGCCGAAATGCTAGGCAATTCTCCTCTGAACAAGAGTACCATCAGTAACCCCATACACGTGTTTCAGCCTTGTTGGGCATCATCAGTGAGGTGAAACTGTTGCCTCTCTAAGAGCAGTGAGCAAGGGGTCCACCCTAAGTTAACAGGGCAATCCAGACGTGGACCCCTTGCTCACTGTTCTTAGAGAGGCACCAGTTTCACCTCACTGATGATGCCCAACAAGGCTGAAACACGTGTATGGGGTTACTGATGGTACTCTTGTTCAGAGGAGAATTGCCTAGCATTTCGGCGCTGGACTGCCCCTGGGCAGGACAAAGGCTGATATGCGGGGAAATTTCTTCTCTATGAAAAGGACAGTGAGCTAAAGACTTGGTAGAGTCTCTCCCAGGGGTTATTCACCCAAGAACAGGTCATTGGGCTGTGTTCGTGCTGGTAGAGAGATTCCCAGACCCCCCCTTTTTTTGCATACATTAACTTTGGGTTCCACCCTAAGTTAACAGGGCAATCCAGACGTGGACCCCTTGCTCACTGTTCTTAGAGAGGCACCAGTTTCACCTCACTGATGATGCCCAACAAGGCTGAAACACGTGTATGGGGTTACTGATGGTACTCTTGTTCAGAGGAGAATTGCCTAGCATTTCGGCGCTGGACTGCCCCTGGGCAGGACAAAGGCTGATATGCGGGGAAATTTCTTCTCTGTGAAAAGGACAGTGAGCTAAAGACTTGGTAGAGTCTCTCCCAGGGGTTATTCACCCAAGAACAGGTCATTGGGCTGTGTTCGTGCTGGTAGAGAGATTCCCAGACCCCCCCTTTTTTTGCATACATTAACTTTGGGTTCCACCCTAAGTTAACAGGGCAATCCAGACGTGGACCCCTTGCTCACTGTTCTTAGAGAGGCACCAGTTTCACCTCACTGATGATGCCCAACAAGGCTGAAACACGTGTATGGGGTTACTGATGGTACTCTTGTTCAGAGGAGAATTGCCTAGCATTTCGGCGCTGGACTGCCCCTGGGCAGGACAAAGGCTGATATGCAGGGAAATTTTCTTCTCTGTGAAAAGGACAGTGAGCTAAAGACTTGGTAGAGTCTCTCCCAGGGGTTATTCACCCAAGAACAGGTCATTGGGCTGTGTTCGTGCTGGTAGAGAGATTCCCAGACCCCCCCTTTTTTTGTATATGTGGATGGTTGTGCTTTTCACATTGAAAATGACAGTAATAAACAATTAGTGGCAGGAATAGGAAATGTCTGGTTGAAATGTGAAGGCGTTCCTAGTATAGGGATGAGGATTGGAGATAGGAGCAGTCAGGTGGCGGAATTGGCAGCCATCTATAAAGCAATTGCTACTGCAGTTGATAAAAAGTTCAGTGAAATTGTCCTGGTGACTGATTCTGACTATGCAAGGAATAGCTTTGTGGAGTATTTGCCTGGTTGGAAAGCAAGAGGCATGGTTACATACAACAAAAAACCACTTAAACATGGAAAAATGATACAAGCCATAGACAAATTGGTGTCAGAAAATAATTTAACAATATACTGGAGAAAAATTCGTGGGCATTTAAAAACACCAGGAGAGGATAAGGAGGGAAATGATAAGGCAGACCATCTGGCTAAGATTGGGGCTGTGATGGGAGAATTGCTACCTATTGATTATTTAATGGGTGAAATACAAATTGATGCAGTCACACGTTCTAAAGCACCAAAGGAGGTAGATCAACCGGTGGTGCAGTGGAGTCATGACACGCCAGACCAAGATTTGATTGAGGCACAAAAGAATGATCAAATTTTGGGAATCTATTATAATCATTTGATAGATCCTGAACAAAATCCTTTAACAGAAAAAGATTGCATGGGAAAAGAAGAGTTGAGGGTGTTATTAAAGAACAAAACACGAATCAGATTACAGGATGGACTCATGATTAGAGAGTCCATAACAGGACAAATACAGTGGGTAGTACCCCTTTCATTCAGAGGACTAATGCTACACCATGCACATGATGCCATAACTGCAGGCCATAGAGGTTCACAAAAAACATTAGAAATACTAAAAGATTATGCTTACTGGCCTCATATGTCCCAAGATGTGGAATTATATACTAGAGGATATCTAGTATGCGCCCAATTTAAACCTGCTTCACCAATGCATAGAGCACCATTGATGAAAAGAGGCCTAACTCTCCCATGGTCAGATTTGCAAATAGACTATGTAGGTCCTTTAAAAAGGTCGAGCAGGGGACACCGTTATATTTTGAGTGTGGTATGTTTGATGTCGAAGTGGATTGAGTGCATTCCTGCACCAGATTGTAGTGCGCAAACAGCAGCCACATTACTGGTGAACCATGTGTTCTCAAGGTTTGGGTTGCCACAAAGAATTGAGTCAGACAGAGGAAGTCATTTCACAAGTACTCTAATGAGTAAGGTATGGCAAATACTAGGTGTGAAAAGGAAACTACATATCGCATATCGGGCGGCGTCTTCAGGTACAGTTGAAAGAAGCAATAGGTCTGTTGTGGATATTTTAAAGAAATTTGTGGCAGAAGCAGGTTCCATCTGGGATTTACGTTTACCGTTGGTTCTGATGGCAATCAGGTCGACTCCTGCCAAAGCAACAGGTGTTAGCCCCCATGAGGTCTTGACAGGTAGGAAAATGGTGTTACCACAACACCTACTATACAGAACACATGAGCAAACCCTTGTGAGTGCATCCACAGTTCATGAATATATTGATGAACTGAGGAGGCATCTGCAACATGCATTTGCTTTTGTGCAGAGAAATCTGGAAAGGGCTGCTGACAGTGCTAAGTCATATTATGACAAAAAGACATCAGTAAAGGAATACAATGTAGGGGATCAGGTGTACAAGTTTCATTTTGGAAAAAGTAAACAGAAAAATTCTAAATTTCTAGCAGCCTGGCAGGGGCCATTTCGAATTATAGATAAGGTTTCTCCTGTAGTGTATAAAATTTTGAAAAATGAAGGTGAAACAGCAATAGAGCAGTTTGTCCATGTAAATCAAATCAAACCATGCCATCCCAGACATGAGATCAGGCGGCTTGAGCATGTAGAAACAGATAAAATCACTTGAACACAAAAAGAGAAAATAAATGGGTACAATCAGGAGGCAGTGACAAAGAAGTTAAAAAGTTGATTGTTATGATGGCACATAAACACTGTAGTATATGTAAAATATAATATAAAATAAATATAAATAAATAAATAAATAAATAAATGCACATATAATGGAAGCTCATGGTTGGTGTGCAGAGAGAAAGTGTATTAAATATTGAATGCTGTTTTATATGTGTTTGTTTTCTTTTAACTTGTGTTTAATTTCAGAAGAAAAAAAAAAAAAAACGAAATATTTTTACCAAGCATGTTTTATTTTTGGCAAAAGGATGAAGTTAGTATTGTGCTATGTACTTAATCTGTTTATTTTCTATTTTGATTTAGACAATTAACATTATTTGGTCGGAGGTTCCGGGATCAGAGGCCACGGGAGACGATGGAGTCCTGGAGTCCCCTGGATGAAGACCAAAAGATGCCTGCCTCCAGGTGGAGGTGAAGACAAAATAACCGGAATGCCAAAAGAGATGACTACTGTGGATTCAAGATTGCCAAGATGAAAGAGTACTCGAATGAACCGAATAACATCGCTGGTCGGGACATACCAAAAGAGACAAAACAAAAGTTCCGGCATATGAAGTTCCACGTATTTATTATTTTAATTATTTATTTTAATTTGTTATATTACTTATTTGTTTTAGTTAGTTGTTTTATTTCATTGTTTTTAATTGACTTGGAAAATTTAAACTTAAAGTAATGCCACTTCCACTGAGAAGGCAAATGTGGAACATTTTATGAACTGATGGACTCAGATGATATGTTGATTGCAAATTTTCATTGATGCACATGAATATTAATTTTGTTGGATTGCTATATTGTAAAAAAAAAATAGAACAAGTTGTTTTTAGGAATTGGCTTGGATTATAGCCAAGTTCTAAAAACAAAAGGAGGGTATATGTAAGGATATTTGGCGTGTTACAGTACAGAGTACAGCAATACTGCACAAGTAGCACAATTTTTTTGCAGCACCACCACAAGGGTGCGGTGCATTGCTATATGGGTTGCCAGATTAACAAGGAAAGACAGGCTATTCAGTCAAAAACGATTTTAACATACAAGATGCAAATCTATTTTTACAGTTAAAAGCACACGTGCTCATTTAAAAATGCACACTATTTTTCACCTGAAATGCCTATATTGCTAGAGACACATTTGAAAATTAACAGCTAACCTATTAACAATTAACCTGACTAATAAAACCTTATTTAACATAACCCACTAATAAAATGTGTTCTCCACTGCAGAATTAGGCATACTCTGAAAACCATTTAAATGCGTGTGCAGAGATTTTTTCTTCTCTTCTCTGCCTGATTCTCCGTGTTTTTGTGCACAGTAACTGCAGGAAGAAGGAAGTCAGATTTGCAACAATTGCAAATGTATAAGCGAAGCTATTGTTGAAGAGTAGGAGGATGAGAGATGATGGATTTCATTGGAACACGTCATACAGAGGGTTGAGAGGAAAGTTTTAGTGGGCAGTATCAGGAAAAAAGACAGGCAGACATCTTTCTGCACTACTGGGGAGAAGACCTGGCTGTGGGGCTCCTGACTGAATGCAGATTCCTGTGTCCTGCTGCAGTCGAGATTGGGGAGAGCTGAAAGAAGGACCTTTCCACTGGCTGAGGCATTCCTATCTGCAAAAGCTGAGAATTCCAGGCAACGACCCCGGTTTGAGAAGGCAAGCGTTCCTTTTTGCTGGAGTTAATCCAAGAGAGCCACATTCACAAAGAGAACAACTAAAAAGATAAGGTAATGAGAAGTGTGGGAGCTGAGTGTGTACGGTAATATGCAGTCAGTGTAGGATTCCTGTGCGTGTCTTAATCAAGTGCTAATGTTGCAATTTGAGTTCTGTTCTCCGCCACTCTCTGCAGTGTGTCACAGACAATGCTCTGACTGTACCATTTTATTTCTGTAAAGAATAAGATCGTGTTTAAATACAACTTTTATAATACAGAAAAATATTTGAAAACAGACGGGTGATGTTTATTGTTTACCATTACAATGCTGATGATGTGGGGAGATTTTTAAACAGTGCAATGGTCATTTTAAGACAGATGTGTGCATGTCAAAATCAGTATGAATAATTGTGAGTGACTGTAGCATAGCTTGTTGGAGGTACATGAGCCAACGGGAAGAGAGACTCTCTGAACATAGCTCCCTACCGTATATAAGGTAGTGGAAATTACCACAAGACTACCACATATAGCTCTCTGTCGTAAATAAGTCAGTGAGTTCGCCCATGGTGGCACACCAACACTATCACTGGAAAATGTGGTATTCCTAGAATGCAGGTCTGAGGTCTCTCTAGTGATCACACGAAAAATCTAAGCAAAGATAAGGGATTCTGGACATTGGGGCCACAAATAAAACAAGGGAATTATGCTCACCAAAATACCACCAACCATGTATACCAAATATGCAGGTCTGGGTGCTGAAATAATGCATGTCCATTGTATTATTGTTGCACATGGCCAAATCTGAATACAAAGAGTGATTATTGCTAAGTTATTTTTCGGCGGTAATAAAATACCGTCAGGCCCCAAATCTCCACAAAATACCCTACAACACTTTATTTTGGACTACCTGGATGCTGTGCACACATCATATGTATAAGGCAACTTTGTTCTTTCAAGTACCCGCTAATGTAAGGAACCTTTTCATCCCTTTGTGAAGCTGTTTGTGGGAATGCCCTGACAGCTGAGGGCACCATCTCACGTGGTTACTCTCTCAGGTTGAATTCTCTGCAGGGTCTCACTCTGAAAGACTGAAAGGCTGAAAACCCTTTGCTGGAAAGGTTTTCTCTAGTAGCTGCTGTGAGCGTTTTGTGAGAAATTGTTATTCCCTGTGACCTAGCTTGGACTTACGTGCTAGCTATTAATGGGGTTCGGCTGGATGCTGGGATCCTGAGATTTGTATATCTCAAATGTTTCCAATATTGGCTTGCTCAACTGTTTTGGTTAGACATTGTAGTTTTATATATACCTTTTAGTACAAGCTCTTATAGTAACATGCTGAAAGTGTTGACACATGTAAGATATAAATCAGATGTGTCTTTTTATATTTATTCCCTAAACTCGGGTATGACTTTATGTTTAAAGAGAATAGTAATTTGTCATCACTATGTGGTTTTGGCACAGAGGTGCGGACATTAAATGCCCTTTGATTCTTGTTTCCAGGGACAACCTCAGCTAAAGACTTCCTGGGCTGGAGAGAGGTGTTACCCAACCTCACAAAGGATCAAACGAGAGGCAAAGCCATTAATTCTCTGGTCCTGGAGGGCTGGCAGGGACAGGCTGTCTGGACACTATACACATAACTAATCCACAGCTGAGCTGGGCTGACAGTACTGACACATATATGATATAAATCAGAAGTGACTCTTATTAATTATGTAAACCCTTCACCACCATACCACATGGGACATGGCTTATATTTAAAATTGCCCTGCCACTAAGTGTGAGGTTTATCATAATCAGGGAATTTAGAACAGAGCTGACACTTAAATTCAACCTCAGCACTGCAGTGTATTGACTGAGCAGCTGTCAACAGGGCACATGTGACCTCTGAACCTGCTCTGTGCCACTGTTGAGAAGATGCTGTAGATCAGGAGACTGATGCAGAAGGGTGCATTTGACACTATGTTTTGGCGTTGATCTTAAAAAAAAAGTAATCTGGTTATCAGATGAAATTATAAATTGTATTAATTCATAATTAAAAAGCCAACGTGTCTACACCCTTGCCAGTTGGCAATTCCTCACACCAATGAAAGCAGTGTGGCACAAGCAAAGACGTACATAACTGTTATTCAAGATGTAATTAGTAATTTAGTGAGATATGCCTTGCCATGTTCTGTCATAATGCAACTGCTTATGAGATTGTGCCTGTCAAAGGTAATAGTACTAGGGTCTTTGAGCCTGCACCGGAGATATTATGGATGGACCTGGACATGGGAGGACGTACATTTCATATGATGGAAAATCATGATATATGTGGCTTTAAATGGCATTAGAAGTCAGTGTGACTTTGCAGACTATGGCTGAACATGGGCGTAATAGGATGCATATGACATGGGAAACTATAACATAGGGTGGCAGTGTCAGGGTACATTATTCTGCACTTAACATATGATCCTTCTTCCCCCTACCCATCCCAGCTACCACTGCACACTGCCTGTAAACCTTGGGTGGAGCCCCAATGTACAGCACTCCATTGATTCCTAGCTAGGATGGTGCTTAGTAAATCCCATACATGCATGCATTATGATAGCACCTAGGCTTATGAGTCTGTGTTTAGCATATGGTGTCTATACCTGGTATGTGAGGATGTAAATGGCAAATCATGGCAGTAATAGGCCATGTGGCTGGCAATGACCTGGGCCTCAGATGGATATACTAGGTCAGATCATAGTCTATAATGATTGCACCCATATCAAATTAAGGCAACATTCAAGGTAATATATGGGTAATAACTAAAATAACATTTTTCATCTGCTTCAGCACTATTTTAGTCATTTCAATTTTTTCGTGGTAAAAACCACTTTTTTTCCAAAACGGAAACCCAAAAAAAAAAGATTTAAAAAAAAAAAAAAATCGACCTTTTTGTTTTAGGTCAAATTGACTCTCACCTTTGGCATTCGATCCTTTTGAATTTGGTGCTTTAACTGGATACCATGTAAGACATCCCACGGTGGAGAAGAAGTTATTTCAAAGATTCTGAGATGAGCTACCTATGCCCTGAATGCCTGAAACATGATACCATGTTGCAGTTGCCTGTTTTCTGGACTTATGTTTACGCGGAGATGATACAAACATATCAATTCATTGTCTACCAGCAGAATGTTCCCCCACATAGCATGCAAAATTGTAAATTTACTTAGAGAAACCATTCTTTTCACAACCAGAAGTATTACCATCACTGTTAAGTGATTTAACAGTAGCAGGTTCACATGTTGGGAAGACAGCGGATATGTGTTCTTCCCAGGCAGTACTATGGAATAAAAGGAAGAAGCAAGATGGCTGACAGGCCAGAAAAAGGCGTGGTCTGCCGAATCCAGTTATAATAGCCAATACCATCCCACACCACTTTCAGATCACAGGTCTAGACCCCTATAAGGCACCCAGCTCACAGTGATGTAACAATGACCTATATAATTCCAGTGACACCAGTCAACCAGTATGGGCTTTTGGAGAAAGAGGTTGCATTTCAGAGTGGAGATTGGAGAGAGCAAAGCCTGGAGAGTCAAAGGAAGTTGGAGATACAGAGGCATAGAGGGGGGGGACGCTAGTCAGAAACAGGTTGGAGGAGGGATGCAGTTTTGAGGAGAAGATGATGATATTAAAAATTGGAAGTGGATTTCAGGAGGGACTTGTGACATCAAAAGGAGAAAGTTCCACTAAGGAGGACGAGGTGACATCAACAGGTGACTGTTGGATAGAAGAGGGGGAAGCAATAGCTGCAGGAGGATGCAGTTCTGAGGTGATGATGAAATGATGAGGAAGACGTGGTACAGGGGAGGAGGTGGTAGCATCAGGAGGCAGAAGTGGTTCTCAGTAAGATGTGTTAACATTAACAATGTAAGGTGGTGTAAAGGAAGAAGTAGCACCAGGACGTCGAAGTGGTTCTCTAACAAAAGTGGTTTTGATGAAAGGACAGATGGAGGGAATGTGCCTTGAGAATGAACTGGAAATAGGACCTTTGAGTGTGTTGGGGTGGTCAACAATAGTCCCATTGGGAAAGAAGGGTTTGTGTTGCACGTGCCATATCAGTGATTTGGGTGACAGCGATATTGGCGCGATTTAGTGATTGATCAGGTATCTAATGTAGTTAATGAGAATGGAATAAGTGCTACTATTAGAGTTGCTTTGTTTATATGTGATAGATTTTAGATGTGCACATTCATAGCAACATGATGACAAATATGCTGATGCAATGTGAACTCAACGTAACTGTCTAGCAGGCCACATAACGCCTAAGGATGGGAAGCAAGGAGCTTCGCATGCGCAAGCAAGGGAGATTAGTGGATGTAGAAGCTACTGAAATGGCACACATTAGTCATGAACATACATGCACAGACATACATACACAGAGAGTTTTCAGGGAAATGTGTTTGGGACAGTAGGGGAACAAGGGGTATGTGGAAAATACACACATCTTTATACCACGGATCCCCTCATAGCTAGGTGTTGTGTACACCGCTGAAACCTGGAGTGGCGAAATGAAAAGTGTGCGACCTGGAAAGCTGGTTGATCGAGAATGAAGGCTGGGGGAATGCAGCTAACTACATTCGGCAGCTGTGATAACATCAAATGGTCAGCAGCGGTCAGGCAAGGGTTTTTACAACTTGATGCTGTTCTGGACATGGGAGTCTGTTATTCAGTGTCCAGGGAAGTCTGGCCACCTGGTACGCTTGGTTTGGGGACAGGTAATAAACCTGGTGCAAGAGTTTAAGAGCAGAGTGGACAAATGGTATATGGGTTCTGTTCTGGTTCTCAGGAATGACCAGGATGTGGCCAGATGCCATGCATGCTTGAATAGTAGCTGTTAGAGATTAGCGTGAAATGAGGAGGCCAGCAAGTCTGGGTGGATTAGATGCTTATCGTCAGTTCAAAGGGAACTTGTTCGTTTCTCTCCCTCCTCATATTTTTGAAGCATCCTTCGTAAAGCCATGTGCATCTTGACTGGGGTTCGAGGTCCCCTACAAGATGGAACTTGTAATAAATTAGGATTGCAGTGTGAATATGTAACCATGCAATGATGTCATGACCTACTATGGCAAGATACGAAAAGGAGTATGCTGTAAATATGAGATAATGCAAATGTATGGGGATGGTGGTTAAAAATGTATCCAATGAGAGTTTTGGAACTGAGGGGGATTAGATTTCTTTGTATAGGGTTGACTAATCATATTTGGTGGGATGACTTTGTAACAAAATATGTGGGAGTGTGTTAACTGTTGCAATAATGTATATAATGTGAAATCTTTATGTGGTTCAAGGAGAATCTGGTTAATTCGGTCTCTAAAAAATCATTTAGCCCCTACAAGCTGTTTGTACAATAAGAGGTGGGCCTATTTCAGTTAAGGAGATCGGAGGTCCACTCCCACAAGTGAGGAAGTAGAAAGTAACCAGCAGAAGAAAGGGGGTGGAATTTGCAACAGGAAACATCTAGCAGAAGACAGAAACACTAATTATAGTGTGCCTCAGGAGATAGTGACAAACCAAAGCAACATAGGCGGCCAGCCCAGGGAGGTTCCAGTGGGCCAAGTCAGATCTAGACAGTCACGGAAAGTTCAAGAGGAAATGAAACTTGAGTAGAGAGAGAACTTTAGGAGTAGAAAGATGGAATGGAAAGAATCAGAAAGGTCACATTGTAAGGCAGAGCAAAAGGGACTCCTCTCTGCCACTGCCTGAACCACTCCAAGAATATTCTGAGTGTTTGTCTGACAGGTTGTAGGACTGTTGGCTAGAGTAAGTCATGCAACAGAAGCTTGCAGGTACTTTGTACAGGAAGAAGGGTTCAAAAACCTTCAAATCTACAACAGGCGAAAGACTACAAAAAGGGTGCCAACCCCGTTTTCGACTAAGTGGACACTTGTACAGCTGAAACAATCTTCATAAATTGACGACAGCTGGGGAGCCCATATTGTACTGGGAAAGAAGGCCTTTCTGACCTTGTATCTGTTAAAATCTCTGCTTTTGTTTTGTGTCAATCCTGTGTACTTTAACTCTAGTAAACCAGTTAAAATGGACATTCTGGGTGTTGACATGCTTCTTGTTCCCAGTAACTTCATTAAAGAGGGTTCCGGGTATATGTTGTTCTGGGGGGAATGGGGTAAAAATGGGGAATCCAAGACTCCCTAACCACCAAAGGGAAAGAACGGAATAACAGAACAGAAGAAAGATGACAACAGGCAAACCAGACAGCATCCACTTTCAGTGAAAAAACGACTTGGTTTTTGTTGAACTATTTTACTCTTTGTTTGGAGAATGGGAGTTGGTGGGGGGCATACACTGTATTTAAAATGTTATCTGGTTGTTTCCATAGTTGATTAGTTTGTGAGTCATGAAAGTAAATGTATGCAAATTACATTGTTATTTTTTTCTTTCTGCTTAACTGTATTTAGCTTGCAAGCTTCAGCAAATTAACTTATGTATTTTTAATTCTCAGCACACAAATGCTCGCAATTATTTGCTATTGCCAAAAGCAATTAGTTGGCAATTTAGTTCAGTGCAAATGTGTTGCAGACAAAAAAACGGTGTCCAGCAGCGTTTAATGTTGAAGTGTTGCATGATCATAAATGTCTCTGTAGGTATAGACATATCTTTGCATACCCGTAGAAGGAAACATATCTCACACAGGGGCCTGCAGGGGCATTTGTCAGTTGGTGTTGTAAGGCAGAGTAAACATTAGTTAGTGATGGGAAAACAAGTATAATATTAATCGAAGATGCAAAGGTGTAATGCCAGCCTGGCGGTAATCCTGACTTTGTAGAGAACTCAATGCTACTTCGTCAGGACTACCGTCTTCTGATGACTCAGACATGGAAACCAGAGCTTCCAGGTTCGGGCTACTCGACAAGTTTACACCAATGACATTATCGAAACTCACTGGGTTGATCCCCAGTGAATTACGTTTTAAAGTAGGGCTAAAGTTGAGCAATGAGACGTTATTGTCTATTGACGAGATAGGACTTGACATGTGTTTGTCAAAATATTCAACACAGGTCACAGGTTCATCAGTGGGTGTGAACATGGCTCGGCTTCTGACAGTACTTTCAAGCCAATAGTAGTGCTTAGCAAATCAATACTAGCTTCAGCAGCCAATTGCCGCGCCAACACTGTAGTGGTACTACTTTTACTGACGATATCGAAGTAGCCTGTTATCATCGACTGGGTAGATGAGGACGTGGACATCACAGTCGCTACGTTCTCTTTTTTGTCTTTCTTAAGAGTTAGAAGCATCAGGAGCGCCTCCTAATGGACCCTCCAGGCTCTGTAGGCATTGCCACACCTTTACCGAGCCTCTGCAAAGCCCCAATCTACGTTAACGATCAGATTTCATGGCGCCAGAAAAAAGAAACAAAAACAGGGCTGGCAGTGCCACTAGCGCTGCCACTGCCGTCCGGTAGCTCTCAGAAAGCTGTTTCCCCGCTGGATTGTTCTTCCCAAACGTCAAGGGTCCACAACAATGACTGCAGAGTCGAAACAACAAAAGAGCTCCTGTGGGTGTGTTCCCTCGGCTGCACGTTTGCACCGGATTCCGTGAGAGCTCAAAGTTACTGGTGATACCATAGCCTGTGTAGGTTTGTGCTTTGCTGAAAGGCGTGTTCAGACCTTTGCACACTATACCACCCCAACTCCCACTCCTGCCACTCACACCTTGGCTCTACGCAGTGTGCCAACTGCACTCATCTTCTAGGCACGGTAGGTGTAGGTAATGGAGTATGGAGTATAGGGAGTAAGGAGTATTTGGCGTTTACAAAGGACTAAGGAACAGTGGTCGAGGTGGACGGGAGCGGTTGGGAGCAGTGCTCCTATACTTTAAACAATATCTTTTACTGTTTCTATACTTTTATTAAACAAGGAAACAGTTCAGAATGGTTTAGTTTTAAAATAAAAGTATAGGAAGAAGTTGAAACTTGCACTTCTGTGCACTGCACTGAACATTGCCTTAAATAGCACATGTGTTTGGTGGTTTGGATTGCGAGTGGGCGTGGTGGTGGGGTTTGTGTGGAGCAGGGGCAGGGAACATAATTCCACTACTTTTTTTCTTACACTTCGAACACTGCTAAGGAAGGCTAGTTACTGGCTAACTACAGGAGAATTCAGTGCAACTGTAGGGGTACTGCTCGACAATGTAACTATTTATATGCTCTGCTTACGCCTGTAAGGGAGGTTTTTCTCCACTCGCCCCCTGCTCCAAGGCGGCGTACCACACAGCAGCAGATAAGTGCTCAGCTCAGCGCAGGACTACGGTCATGCCAATGCGGAAACCAGCATCCAGATTCCAGTTCCGCACAAATACTGCAACTCCCCGTCAGCAGTTGCAAGGTTTCCTCCTTCAAAGTTAGAGAAAAGCCCCAAGCACTAAGAGCATCAAGTCGCACTGTGCACTGTGCACCATGTTACTCGCTCCCTCGCAGTCACAACCACTTCCGATGCCACAAGAAAGTGCACAGTGCGACTACGTACAAACGGAAGAACAATAGATATCGTCCATCAAAGCTTGAGGTGCTAGTTTTTGGCAATATGAGACGGGTGCCCTATGTAACATGAGGAAATAGAGAGATGAGCTTGCATAACAGAGTAGAATGTTATGCTGCATGAAATACAAGGTAAGGGTGCTAAAGTGATCTATGTATATATGTTTTTTTCAGGGGCATGGCTGAGGGATCAACAGATGATCCAGGGCTCAAAAATGTCTTGTACAATGTATTTTATAAACACACTAACAAATAGTATCCATTCTGCGAATGGGCACCGTGGAACTGTCATCAATTGTTAAAAATCGATGATCCTGTAGGTCGCTGTTCGAATTTGCTTATCGCTAGATGTACTTTAGACTTTGAAGTTAACTGCACTGAGAATGGGTGTGTGTGAATAGCTCCCAGAGGAGACGTTGTGGGAGGCGAGAGTTGGTGTGCAGTTGCATACCGGGACCTACTGTGCTCTCTCCCCACTTGTTGCCTCACCCTAGCGTGGTGCAGTTTGTTGCAGTGCATTGTGGTGCAAATGTCCCAGAAACAATGCATTCTAAGGTTAAGGAACAGTCCTTCTATGACCACATTGATATTTCTCTGATTTCAGGCAACCGTCTCACGTTTGAAGGAGCTGCAATCCAGAAAAAGGGGTGGGTGTCCAAATGTCATGCAGCCAGTAATTTCCAGAGGGTCCTAACCGGTAACTATGCACAATTTGGTGCAGATTGGTGAAATGGTGTGCTGCCGCATATTGGAATGTAATGTGCTCTCTCCCCACCTGTTGCCTCACCATGGCGAGTTGCACTTTGTTGTGGTACATTGTATTGTGGTGCAAATGTCCCAGAAACCGTGCATTCTAGGGTTGAGGACCAGTCCTTCTACAACCACATTGATGTTTCTCCACTTTCAGGAAACCGTCTCATGTGTGAAGGTGCTGAAATCCAGGGAAAGGGGTGAGGTGTCCAAATGTTACATAGCCAGTAATGTTCGGAGGGTCCTAAGAGGTAACTATGTAAAATCTGGTGCAGATTGGTGAAAGTGTGTAACTGTATAAGGAACAATGCTTCGGCAAGCCACAAACCCACAAACAAATTTAGAGTTGTGCTGAAACCCGTGGAAAGGGGTAGTGTGTCCAAATGTCATGTAGCTAGTCATCTCCAAAGGCTCCTAACAGATCACTATCCACGATTTGGTGAAGAAAGGAGAAACAGTGTGGAATTGTATAAGGAACAATGCTTTGTCAAGCCACAAATCCACAAACAAATGTTGATGTTTGCTGAAATCCGGGGAATGGGGTGGGATGTCCAAATGCCATGTATCCACTAATGTCCGGAGGGTCCTAACTGCTAAATATGCAAAATCTGGTGTAGATTGGTGAAACGTTGTGGAATTATGTAAGGATCAATGATTTGCCAAGCCACAAACCCACAAACAAATGTGGACGTTTGCTGAAATCCAGGGAAAGGGGTGGTGGTGTCCAAATGTCATGTAACCAGTAATGGAGGATCCTAACAGGCAACTATGCAAAATGTGGTGTAGATTGGTGAAACAGTGTCGAATTGTATAAGGAACAATGCACAAATGCTGTCACAAAAAAACGTTGACTTTTACATGTATAGATAGGGCAGCAGCTTTTTTTGGAGTGTGTAAATGAATGATGAGATTTTAAAGAAACCAAAAGGTAGCAATTCCTGCTTGTGTATGGACCATATTTACATGAGTCTGCCTCTCACTTCTCTTGGCTCACAGCAGTCAAATGAAAGTCACTCAAAATCAATGGGTTTTCATGCATCCCATACGCTTCTTTGTTGGCTCTGTTGATGCTTCCCAATGCCACAGTTTGGCCATGATGCTGGGGTGTTAGGTGGACCCTCTCACTTGCCAGTCTTTTGGGTCCCAGACTTACTTTAGATAATGCCACACCTTTGCCACACTTTCTCAGATATAATTGGTTCCAGGGAGATTCAGGTGTAAGCCCCTGGATACTGGTGATTGGATCTGCCACAATTGCAGCAAGACCTGGGAGGTCACGAGTCTCTTTCATAGAATACCTTTATGCACTTCCTCGTCCTCCTGGTCTAGTCCCTTTTCATCTGATGTTCTTCCTCAATGCACTTCAACGATGGACCTTTCACCCCACTTAGATCTCTTTCATCTCCCAGTCCTATGATTGCCTCCTCCTCTCTTGAGACCTTGAGAAACTTGGCCCCATCACCTTTCTCAAGCTATCCATCTATTTCTCTTTATCTCTTTAAGAGTTGCTTCTCATTTACAATTGTGTCTTCGTTCTCCCTCTTTCACTCCATTCCATTCTTCTCCATTTGTTCTCACCCTGTTGTCACCCTAACCATTCTTCTCTTATTAATGTTTTTCAGTCTCTGCATCCTGCACTGTTTGCTACTCTTTCCAGGTCTTTCTTGTCTGCTCCTCAAATTTTCGAGACCCCTCTTACAGGTTCTCCTTCCTATACTCACTGCGAACGCACAACATTCCTCCCCCTTTTACTTGCTCTCTCATCCTTCCCTTGCTTGCCCTTCCTCATTTAGGATCTCTACTGTTTATTCCTTCCATCTTTGACTGATGCGTGTTCAAACAGAGATACTAGACTAGTCCACAAAGAATGAACTGCACTCAGCTATGGTGCGATGATCATGAAGCACAGGAAGTACATTTATGATTTTTAATTTATCTGAACAGATGTTTTGCATTGCTCTGCACTTCTGTCTGCAGCAGAATTAGAATGAATTAGGGGCAACAACTATCTTGCTTCTCATACTGCTCTTTTAACAACTGCTGTTGGTTGTCTCCTCTGTGGCACGCAGCTAACTGCCCCTATACGTTTTTTTTGTTCAGGGAATGATCTCTTGTGATGTTTGCAGTCTACTAGACGGAAGTACCCATCTGTTCTCCTAATATAAAACAATTGAAGAATATCAATTGGTGGTAACGGTGGGGCCCTGCAGAATTTCTGAATCTCTTGTGGGTCTTGCAGTCACAAATTGAGTTTCCTGTGAATAGGCAGATGGCAAAGATAACTTAACAAATTATGTTCAAAGCAAGTTTGTTGTGTCGAGGCATTTGCTCTGAGAAGAGGACTATAAATCTCACAGACTTGGATGAGTAATGGGTGTTTTCTTTGCATTTTGTAATTCGAGCTTATGGAATTTTGTCTCCCCCCCGCCCACTGTCCAAGTAACCTAGCGGGGGACACTGCCCCAAACCCCTGCAGCCCATAACACTGACCTAGTGGAGCAGGGGACACTCTCACCACACCCACTCCCTTGTTTGGAATTATGGGCTTTGATTTGTTATACCAGGTTGAATGCTCAGTAAACATGCATTCAACTTTTTTTTCTCTGTATTTTGGGGTAAACCCATTTGGGCGCGTATCAATTTTATTAATCTAACTCCTGTTGTAGTTTTATGATATGATATGATTTAGCATTTATAACGTGCCTATAAGGCGAGACAAGGCAAGGGAGGGGAAACAGAAGGAGGACAAAAACAACGATCTTACCAGGCCTAGTGACATTGAGATTGCGCAAGTGCGAGTGAGCGGGGAGGGGAGAAGTAGCAGGGAGGGTAGACAAGTGCAGGACAAGGAATCAGAACACAACAAATAGTGCAGCCAACCGGTGGCAAGTGCGAGTGTTGGAAGTGCAGACAACAGGTGTCTAATAAGTGCAGGAAAGGCAACTGTACGGTTACAGATACATACCACAAGTGCAGGGGTGCCAAGAGGCAGTGCAGATATGCAGCTGGACAGGCAGGGACATGGGCCCGAATTCAGAGGTTTGCCAGGTGCCCAGTGCATGGATTAGGCAGGAGATCAGCAGGGGAGAGGAAGAGGGAAGGCAGAAGCAAAGAGGAAGGTCTTGAGGTGCTTCCAGAACCATAGATGGTTCTGGTCTACTTTCAGAGAGGCAGGGAGGATGTTCCAGAGGGAGGCACCAGCCGAAGATAAAGATCTGCCCCCAACTCATTGTTTGGAGATGCGACTGACCCTCAAGGAGTTGGAGGTGGAGGAACAAAGAGCTCCAGTAAAAAAGATATTTCTGTAGAGCGAGTTGGAGGTATTGCGGTCCCAGGCACAAGAAAGCCTTGTGGACAATGCAGAGCTGGAGAAATACGATCCCTGGTCCTGAGGCGAAGGACACGTCTTGCAGTCCTGTTCTGGATGAGTTGTAGAGGACTGAGAGTAGGGGCAGGTAGATTCAGAAAGAGGCTGTTGCAGTAGTCCAGCCTAGAGAGAACCAGAGCTCTGGAGACAGTGATCTTCTGGAGGAAAGTGGCAAAAGGGAGTATACCTCCATGAGGTGCATCTGGTAGTTTGACTTCTTAGAGACGTCAGAGATGTAAGCAGAGAAGGAGAGTGTGGAGTTGAAAATTACCCTGAGGTTCTTACCCTCACAGGTGGGAGCAGGAAGAGGGCCCAGAGTAGGCAGCCAGAGAGTGACAGGGAAGGAAGTCGCTGGTGAGCCGATGAGGAGGATCTCTGTCTTACTGGTATTAAGGCAGAGATCATTTGTGGCACACTATTCCTGGATTGAGAACAGACAAACTGGGATGAGAGAGGGAGCAGAGGCAGCTGAGGGGAGCCTAAAAGCAAGCTGAGTGTCATCTGCATAGCATTGAAAGTTGGAGCATAGTACTTCTATGCGGCGGGCGAGAGGTGCTAGATATTGGTTGAACAGCCAGGGAGAAAGATTAGACCCCTGGGGGACAGCAGAGGTAGAAAGAGATATAAAAGAGACGATGGACCCAAGTTGGACCTCGGAGGGTCGGTCAGAGAGAAAGGAGGTCAGCCAGGCCTGGGCCTGATCAGAGATACCAGGTTATCACGGAGCCGGTTCAGCAGGATGGCTTGGTTGAAAGTATCAAAGGCAGAAGAGATTTCTAGTAGGATGAGGACAGAAGGGTGGCTAGTATCAAGGTTGGAGAGAAGGTCTTAACAGATGTTCAGGAAAGCATTTCCCATGTTTCTGGCCACTCGGAATCCAGACTGGTGGTCATGGAGACAAGCAACAGATTTGGTATGAAGGTGTAGCTGGGAGATGTCCAGCTTTTCCAAGAGTTTGTACCGAAAAGGATTACTGGAGATTGGGCGATAGTTAGCTGTACAGGAGGGGTCGGTTGAGGGTTTAAGAAGAGGGGGAACAAGAGAATGCTTCATGGGGAAGGGAAGGTTCCAGTGGTGAAAGAGTGGTTGCAGAAGTCGGCCAAGGCTGGAACAAGGGTGTCAATGTGGCCCTTGATGGTTTTGGATAAACAGAGAAGAACCTGTTTTTATGAGACTTTCATAGATCGGACTTTCCTAGAAAGCTTGTCTGGGGTGAACAAAGGAAAGGAAGAGAAGGGAGGAGGACAGGCGGTTGCAGGAAGGCCAGAGTTAAAAAGGAGGAAGAAGGAGAGGAAGAGAGGGTGGACAGGATGTCCTGGGTTTTCGAGATAAAATATGAATCCAAGGCAGTGCAGAGGGCCTGGGAGGGGACAGGAGAGGTAGAGACTGCAGCAGGATTGGCCAACATCTTGCAGATTTTAAAGAGATTGCCTGAGTTGTTAGATGCCGCAGGGGCGTGGGCTTGGATGTGAGCTCTCTTCTTAGTGTGGACAGAGAGTTGGTATTGCCTTTGGAGCAGGCGGCAGGCCAGTTTGTCACAGGGTGCACAGGATGCCTGCCATTTCCTCTCAGCCACCCTACACTAAGCATTTAAGGGTGACGAGGTCTGAGTCGTACCAAGAGTTGCACTTGGCTTTAGCCTTTAAGCGGATCCTCGTGACAGGGGCAAGTACATCAAGAGTCTCGGAGATAAAAGAATGGATGTTGTAAAGGGCTGTGTCAGGTTGTGAGTCAGCCAGAGGTGCAGGAGAGGGAGAGGAAGTGGCGGTGAAAGCTTCAACTGACACAAGCTTCATGGGTCAGATGACAGAGAAGGTTGGTGGCAGTGCAGGGGTTGACTCGGCCTGAGGGGTGGAGGGAGAGAGATGAGAGGAGAGGAGAAAGTGGTCACTCCAGGAGAGAAGAGTGCTGAGAGGGGGAGGTCTGAGGAGATCAAAACATCCAGGGTGTGCCCTTCAGAGTGAGTCGGGCCAGAGGGAACAATAGAGAGAGAAAGAGAATCACAGAGATTGCGAAAGAGTCCAAAAGAGGGAGAGGAAGCATCCAGGTGGATGTTGAGGTCTCGGCAGCAGAGGAGTTGAGTGGTCAAGGCCAGGAGGGAGGAGGAGAGGTCCGCCTCTCGGAGAGGAAGGAGGTTACCTGACCAGGCGGCTGGTATTTAATGGATGTCACTTCCACTGATGCCATCAAGGTCAAACGTTATGTGTTTCCACTTCATGTGACTTCATAAGGCATGTGATGTCACTTCAACTACCCCAAAATTTTAGTGAAATGACACCTGTTTTTACAATTAACATTTCCACTGTGAATTCCTCCTCTGTCAAGCCTCCAACCAAGCACCCCAACCTTGCCTTTCCCTCAGCACCACCAGCCTGGCCGTGACTACCCCAGCAACAACTAAATCGTATTCTCAGAAGCTCACAGTGTCTGGTGGAAATCACCTGGACTACATTTTTGGGTAACTGGAGGTCCTTGAAGCTGGACTGCATTACCCAGAAATCTGTGTAATAATGTGAGACTTCCAAACTCACAGGGTCATTTTGGTGAGCAAGGCTATTTAAGCCACGCCCACCAGCATGCCCTTGATTAGCATTCTCGGAACATAACAAACTTACCTGTATTTGATCCTGTCTCCGTCCTGGACGGCCTCGAACCACAGCGCACCTGGATGCTCTTTGATACCTTCATTAAAATGGAAGAGAAATTCCTGTTTGTCGCCCAGTAAAACAATTACCTATTTGGGTTCCCGGCCCCATTGTTCAGATCGGACTGTGTGCCATATCCGTACCTGGAAGTTCTTTGCCATCTGCAAGAAAAAGAAGAATTTCATGTTCAGCGCACAGCAGAATTTTACACATTTTAGGAAAACATTTAAAATACTTCACAATACTTACCTTGTTTGGTTTCCGGCTTACTCTCACCCAGTCTCCATGGCACCGCAGCAAAAACCTAAGAGGGAGAAAGAGAGAATTACCTTAGATTGCACATGATAAAAGACCAATTGAAGCTACATGTTTAATGAAGTAACTGGGATAGAGAAAATGAGAACAGACTCAGAAACTGCCAAACCAGTGCAGTAACTGGGAAGATAGGCAAGACAATTTAAAGTGAGACTGAGCCTGAAGCAGCCGGTCTCTTAAACTAAGGAGAGTGCTTCAAACTGCCTTGAATTGCTTAATGCACAAAGCCTCCTGAGCTCTATATAAATATACAAACCCATGGGACTAGGGATGAGGTTAAACAGCACTTTAACAAGGAACACAGCAATCACCCAGGGGACAGTAGCTGGAACCCCTGGAAGATCACTAGCCCACGTCCACTATCAGGCTTCATCCTCCTTTTACTAAATAGAAGGGGTGCAGTCTGGTGGAGTTGGCAACATATTCACAATTCTCCCAACAAGGCACCACAGTTAAGTTGATAAGGAACGCCAAACTCACACTACTCTTGGCCTGAGTGCCATGGATGATTCGGCTTCAGATGTAGACCTTGCCACGGTTCTGCAGGAATTTAGACTGGAGTTACATGCCAGCAGAGGTGAAACAAATGCTGTATTCCAATGGGTCAATGGCCTACATGCCCAATTAGCAGTTGGACCGCCTCCTGCAGGTCCACCACTAGCCCAACTTGTAATGCCAGTGCAAATAATGACACCGCCGCCAGTGTCGCTTGCTCTCCCCAAGCCCTACATGGGAGATGCCCAAAAGTACCCCATGTTTATGAACCAGTGCAGATTATACTTTCTCTCTTGTCACAACACTTTATGAAAGTAGCGTTCTTGTCATATCTTGGGGCCCATGATGCAGAATGGTCTCTTCCCTTGGTAGAAGGGCAAACCCCTATAGTGTAAGACCTTCGGGCTTCAAAAGAGAAATGGAGAAAGTGTTCATAATAAAGGCCCACACACAATCATTGTACAAAGAGTTACTCACACTCAGACTGGGGTCTCAAGAACTGTTTGCTTAGATTTAGACTTTCAATAGGTTGTTAACAGAAACACACTGACGGATGAAAAAAGGATCGCTTTATTTTACATGGAAATGTGACATGAGCTTAAAGACTTACTGTGGTAGATAGTGGATCTGCCTGAGGATTGCACAGAGTTCATTGATTTCATAATCCAATTAGATCACTTTTTAAATAAAAGAAGTACAAGCAGAGGTAGAGGATATTCTTATCCATTGTACGTAAGGCCCAAGGACCCCCCACTGGCCCACTCTAAAGACCATAGTGGAACCATGTAGACAGGTAGAGTAAAAGAAGCACTCACTACAGAAAAAAGGGAGAGAAGTCAGTGACTGGAGCTGTATGTATACTGTGGCAAGGCAGGGAATTTCTACCAGACTGTCTCATTAAGCCAAAGATGGCTAAAAAAAAACAGACCATCAATAGGAGGTGAAAAAATAGCAAGTGTGGCCCAAGTGGAGGTCGGTTTGTCGGGGCTTCAGTGCAAAACTTCACATCTCATGTCTGCTGTTTTCTTGGTTCTACAGAGCGATCTAATGGTTAGGAGTGTAGGTCAGTTGCATATATCCACAGGAAAAAAGGTGACTCCGGAGAGCGTTTGCTCAGGATCTGTAACCTTAAGCACACAGCCAATAACATTTCTCTGCAGTAACGGCCATCAAGAGGAGATTCTATTTGATTTCATTGACACCACACAGTTCCAGCTGATCTTGTGAATACCGTGGCTAGCAATGCTTAACCCACTCATTCACTGTAAATGGCTTATGATGGACCGTGCATCTTCGTTTCGCACAATCAATTGTTATCCCCTGAATCTGAAAAAGGAAGGAGACCTCAGGACTTGCCTATATTACCAAGCCTTTAACAAAATAACTACAAAGAATCATTATCCTCTGCCCCTGATCCCAGTGCTACTCTCTCAATAAAAGGTACCATCAACTATATTAAGCTAGACCTCCATGGGCTGTACCATTTAGGCCGGTTCCAGAAAGGAGAAGAATGAAAGACTGCATTCAGATCAAAATTGACTTCTCTGAGCACCAAGTGATTCTATCTGGACTTTGCAATGCCCCTGCAGCATTCCAGTACTTGAAGAACAACGTGCAACAGGAATTGTTTGATGTGTGTGCAGTTGTTTACATAGACGGCATGCTCATATAGTCAAGATCTGAAGAAGAACATAAGAGGCATGTGAGAGCAGTATCAGCCAAGGTATGCAATAAAACTGTACACTTAACTGGAGAAAGGCTCTTTCCATGTATGGCAAGTTACATTCCAGATTCATCCTTCCCCACAGGAGAAAGCCATGGATAACCGAAATGTGGAAGCTACCTTGCAATAGCCATCTTCACCTTTGGCGAAGGGAGTTCACAAATATCTAGTGTGTTCAAATATCTATAGACTCTGAATCCCCAGGTTCTTGAAGTGTGTGCACTCTCTTACGAACCTGCTTCAAAAAGGAAAGACATTTAGTTGGACAACACAGGTGGAAGACACTTTCATTAAATGTAAGAGTCTGCTCATCAATTCAGCTGTGTTAGCACACCCCCAACCTGACCTTCGCTTTGTGGTGGAATCGTGTGTCCAATGTTGCCAGGAGGGTATTTTTGTCCCAAAATAATCTTAGATATGGGCTTCTCCAACCAGTTGCTTTCTGAACATGAAAGTGTTCACCTCCTGAAAAGCACTACTCCATTATGGACAAGGATCAAGGATCTGTTGGCCATCAAAGCTGCATTCAAAGAATGGAGACACCATCTCTTGTGGAAAAAACATCCAATCACAATTTACATGGAACATCGAAACCTACAATTCTTAAAATCAGAATGAGCATTATCAGCATGCCAGCTATTCTAGCTCTTCTATGCCAACTTTGATTTCATGTTGTACAGGAAGCCAAAGGAAGCATCATTTCGGAGCACAGGTTTATGGAACGATGCACGCCATAGACCAGACTTTGGCTTTTCATGGAGAAATCAAAAACATCTATCTCGGGATGTGAGAAAAGTCTGGGTGGCTACCAGGACTACTAGACACCAATGAGATGGCCTAAGCTATTAAGGAAATGCATTGAACCTACTGACAAAACAACTTGGGGAACAAATGATTGAAGAACATGATGTTTGATTGTTGGAAGCCCACCACAGAGTCAGGAAGACTGTCCAGAAAATATAACAGCGATTCTGGTGGCCTACCTTACGAAAAGAAGCAGAGGCGTATGTGAAGACGTGCCACATTTGTGCTGAACATAAGATGCCTTGACCAAAACTGTTAAACGGTAATTATATAGTGCCTCCTTAGTATTAATATTGGCCTAAGCCTATCCGCACTACGCGGAAAACCGCATTGCAAAGTTCCGATTTTTGGGTTAACTTTGACGCCATTTTAAGATTCATCCGCCATATTGATTTTCATTCATGTGTTTTACTTTCTAAAATGGTGGACTATGTTTTTGACTTGCAGCTAAGCCTTCCGAACTTTGAGTTCTGTTAATGTTTAGGTTGTCCAAGAGCCGACTGTTTAGACCGAGCAAAGAGACCTTGTGGTTCATATGAACTGTCATTCAAGTGTTGTCTGCGCTCACAAGCCTCATCCTTGTATAAACATTGGGACAATGAAGAACAAACATCGAGCGTATGCTTTAGCTGAACTACATTGTGAAGGAACTTGGAATAAGGCTTATCGCGGGATTCAAGAACATACATCGCTATTGTATCTTCATGGAAATACAAACCTATGTAATCCTTTGCATGATATTGTAAAATCTGTATGTGAACTAGGCACGAACTCTAGACCACAAATTATTAACATGAAGAGAGGTTGGACAATATTACATGAATTGTATAAATACGCTAGTGTTTAGATGTTCAGCTCTCTCTCACCTCTCCTTGTCAGCTGGTACACACTGTGAGGTGTTGGGAGCCAGATAGCTATCTGTTTTGCTTTGTAAACTGTACAGTAATAAAAGATCTGTGAATCGTTTTAGCCTGTGATTGGTGTATGTCCTTTGTGGTACTCAGCCTCGATATTTCTTTGTTCTTTCAGATGGCGCCCGAATAGGGACCCTCAAGATTGATGGCACTTCGTTGAAGATTAGACGCGGCTATCGGACCGGGATCAGACAGTGAGAAAAAGTGTGCCCCTTTAGGATGAGATGCGATACCTAAACAGTACTGCACAATCCGCTGCCTGGATGGTGAGCACGCAGTCGGAGACAGCATCTTGACGAGGGTCCATATATCAAGGTGGGAAGTTTTGCTGAAATCACCAACCACGAGGGTCCTTTGTCCTTTGTAATCAGATCGGACCTCCCTTTGTCCTTTGAATCAGGTGAGTTGTGCCCTGATTCCTAAGTATCCTGATATTTGGTTGTAGATTTGTATTCGCAAGCACAAACAACGCCAGGTAACACCAGCAATCTGACATGCCTGGGAAATTGTCTGCCTGTTTCAGGGCGTTATTCTGCAGAGACAGACAATCTTTGGAATTTGGCTGACCAGCACCACATGAGGGGTCGCCGCCAATGACTATGTACTGTAAATACGGCATTGGTAGTAGAGTATTCAACAATATTTGGCACAGACAAACTAGACATGCTTCCGAACTTCAGTGGCCAGTCAATGGTAGTTTTGAGATTGACCGAATAGAGTATTTAGAGTCTATATTGTTAAAGAAAAAAGCTAGACCTGCAGCATTTGATGTAATACAAAATTGGAAAAAGGAAGCTATGCAGCAATTTAAGAGTAAAGAGAAGCATGCGCGTCATCATATGTCAAATTCCGAAAAGGCATTATTGTACAATCAACAAAAACAAACAGTCAGAGTCTGTTAGAAACATGGATAGAGCTTTTCAACTTGGTATACAGAAAATATATCCGTCTAAAGATTTTCATATATCAGATGAGCTAATTGATAAACTCTTAACTGAACGTAGGCCTCGTGCCACTGCACCACCTCCTTATGTACCTCTTACAGCTGTGTTACCTCTTCCTGATGTTGTTCCTCCTCCTGTATCAATTCGTGTTCTTCCTGTTGCTCCTCCGCTGCCAGTTATTGCTACACTTTCTGTTGTTGTTCCTCCGCCTGTACCTTCACCTTCACCGACTGTTACTGTTCCAGTAAATCCGTCTTTGTTGCCGGTGGTAGTGTCTCCACTACCTGTTGTACAGGATTTGTCTACTCTCTCTTTCCCAGGCGGTTCTGCTCCGCTTGTAGCTGATAGAGGGGCGAGTGCTGAATCAAAAGTTGTAACGCAGAACACAGTTTCCAAAGAAAAGAGGAGAGATTTGAATACATGGGCTAAGCAATGTATAGAGAAAGGTGAAAAATCTACTGTTTTAGCTACATTCCTTAATCTAGAAAGTATTCCTGATCAAAATGTCTTTATTGAGGGGATGGGGATACATTATTCAAGGGATACTGCGGAGAAAGTACATGAGCATGTAAAGTGGGTTTTTGAGTTTAGAAGGGAGTTAGAACGGTTTGAACGCTTTTTACGTGCAGAAACGGTTCCTTCCTCTTTGTAAGTCAATGAGCGAGGAAACGTGAATTTGCACGAGGGATGTGCTTAGTTGATTCCAGATATGTCGATATCTCCTGTAGAAGTATATAGTACGTATAATCAATACACTCCAGAAATGCAGAGGAAAGTGTTACAGGTAATGGTAGAACACCTGCAGGATGAATGTATAAAGAAAAAGGTTTGTTGCACTGCAGAATTATTGAATATTTATAAGAGAGCTTTTGCGTCTGATACTGCTTCCACCACTTTAGCACTCGAATTGGGTCTGTTGCTTAGTAAACGTTCAGAGTTCCCTACTTCTCAGCTACCTATGAGAGAGGTTCCTCCGACATTCGTTCCTAAAATTGAGATTCCAGCTAATGTTTGAACAGGTGCAGCAGCCATCGATATTGAAGCTCACTATGTATCAGTTTGTTCACGTCCCGTTCTCAAGACAGAAAGTGAATACTATTAGACAGTCAATTCCAGACATAAGGAAAAATACAACAGGGTTTTACAAAGAAATAGAATCTGTCCTCCATTTGTCAGTTTTCACTCTGGGTGATATAGATTTATTGTTTCCTGTGATCCTACCTGCTGATTTATGGAAACAGATTAGGACTGTAGATGGGCCAGCAGGGTTAGGTGACACATGGGTTAACTTGGTTAGGTTAGATGGAGAAAGGAAAGCTGGTGAAAGACCAACGCAAGTGATACTGACTTTGCCAGATAGAATAGTAACAAAATTGAAGACCTTGATTCCAGAGAGAAGGATTGTCTGGGACAAACTCACTGCTTGTACCCATGGAAAATCTGAAGGTGCTACCGAATTCTTTAACCGGTTCGCATAAGTATTCTCAGATTTTAGCGGACAGGATTTAAGCACTCAGTCAGGGAAAAGATTGTTTGTGGATAAGTTTGTGCGTGGATTGTGAATGATGACTTTCGAGAGTGCTTGGCAAGCTAAATCACAGTCCAATGTATTGCATATGGCTCAGTATTATGAGAGTAGAGTCAATAATGAAAAAGAAAGGATCGAAAAGGAAAGGGGAGATCTAAAAACCAAGGTATTATTATAACAGATGGTTAGAGGGCCTAGAGGTGGACAATTCCGAGGTCATTACGTTCCTCAAAGTAATGCGCAGTTGGGTCCTGTACATGCAAACCAATGTGCTTATTGCAGACAAAAGGGTCATTGGCAAGCAGAATGCCCGATCCTTCAGCAAAGGTCAAATAACACATATGGTGTTATGGATAGACAATCCAGAGGCCGCCCTGGGTAGGGGGTCCTGGTAGAAGCCAGTTTGTTCAAAATATTCAGTCATTTTTGCAAGTTAATCAGCAACCTAGTGTAGATAGCAGAAATATTTTTGATAATCCTTCAACTGCCTATCTTTCTGAAGAGATTGTTTTTGATGATATATTGTTTCGTTAGGATAGCCCAAAGCAGGGTCTGGAACCGACGCCTATTCCCGTTAATCAGAAAGGCCCCTACGTTGAGATGATGGTGGGGAATAGGAAGCATCTATTTTGATAGACACAGAAGTACAGAAGTATTCCATTGATCATTCATGGGTTCCAGACATTCCACTGTCAGGGCAGGGTAACGTTTCTGTAGGGTTTTCTGGCAGGCCAGTGGTTAGTACAGTTTCTCTGCCGGTACCGATTTCACTGGGGCCATTTACAGAACACTGTCCGTTTCTTCTGACAATGAACTGTGGAGAGAATGTGTTGGGGTTGAATCTGTTGAAGAAATTAAATGCGGTAATTTATTGTTCTTTGGATGGAGTGCATTTGATGATTTCACCTCAGCAATCTTATGCCTCACAGTTTTTGATTAGACATTTGCTGCAAGAATTTAGTGAAGTTCTGGCGTGTTTATGGGCGGTTGATGACAATGATGTTGGTATTTTGCAAATTGAGCCTGTTAAAATTGTTTTGAAACCAGGAGTTAAGTTCCCACAAATTCCACAATATAAGATTTCAGTTGATGGTGAGCAAGCTTTGAAGTCTATATTTTCCGACTTTGTACATCATAGAGGAATTGAAGAAATTGCTGGAAGTTTGTGCAATAGCACGAGTTTACCAGTGTATAAGAAAGGGGACAATGTGATTCTGTTCCGTTTCATTATCGATTTGCACGCTATCAATGAGATTGTTGCTCCACAATTCCCAATTGTGTCTGATGTAACGACGATACTAACAATGATTTCAGCTTCTGCTACTCATTTGAGTGTGGTGGATCTTAAGAATGCCTTCTTTAACATCCCCTTACACATGGATAGTAGATATTTGTTCGTGTTCACCCTAGGGGTCACTCGTTTACATTTACCTGTGCCCCACAAGGGTACAGGGAGAGTCCGAGCATTTATAGTAGGGCTTTGAAAGAGCAGCTCGATACACTTGAGTTGCCTTCTACTTGTACATTGCTGCAATACATCAATGACCTTCTCTTAGCTGCAGACTCAGAAAGTGCTTGCAAGGAAGGTACTGTGTTATTGCTTTTTCATCTAGCAAAGCATGGGCATAACGTTTCATTGAAAAAGTTTCAGTATTGTCGACAGGAGGTCGCCTATTTAGGCTATCTCCTGTCAAAGTAGGGAAGAAGATTGACACCTGAACTAATTAAGAGCATTTCTAGCATGTCTGTCCCAAATAAACAGAAGGAAGTCAGAGCCTTGATAGGAATGGCTTCTTACTGTAGTCAGTGGATCCCAAACTTTTCACTACTGATAAAACCAATGTTGGCATTGACAAAGAAGGGCATTTCTTTGCCAATACAGTGAAACGTGGAACACCAGAAAGCTTTTGATCTGCTCAAGACTGCACTGTGTTCAGCACCGGTTTTGGGCACACAAAATTATGATAAGACATTTGAGTTTTATGTGCATGAACGTGATGGATGTGCTTTGGCTGTGTTAACGCAGGAACATGGGGAAAGAATAGACCATGCGATTATTTTTCCTCCATGCTGGATCCTGTTGCATGCGCTTTGCCATGATGTTTGAGAGCTGTCGCTGTTGCTGCTGCGTCTGTAAAACAAAGTGAGGGCATGGTTCTAGGCCATACTTTAACTGTGATGGTACCTCACTCTGTAGACATTCTATTAAATAGAACGCAAACGCAACACCTTACTTCTGCACGATTAACAAGATATGAACTGATCCTATTTGCACCGAATATCCAAATTGAGAAGTGTTGCGTATTGAATCCGACTGAATTGTTACCTCTTCCACAGGAAATTGCTTGCAATGACGAAATGTCACATGACTGCCTTTATACCACAGAGCAAGAAACTAAAGTCAGGAGTGATTTAAATGACATACCTCTGAATGATCCACAAGTGGAGCTGTTTTGCGATAGCTCCTGCTTCAAACTTCCGGATGGTACATCCACTGCTTCTTATGCCATCACTACACTAAGCACGATCGTGGAAACCAAGAGAATTTTGCATAACTCTGCGCAGGCCGCAGAGATTATCACACTGAATCTAGCTTGTGAACTTTCAGAAGGGCTTAGAGTGAATATATTTACCGACAGCCAGTATGCCTTCGGGGTGGTTTACAACTTCGGTAGACTATGGGCAGAAGAGGTTTCTTGACCTCACACGGAACAAAAATCCAACATGGCACCTTGATAGTTCAGCTACTCTCAGCACTTGCGCTTCCTACTCAACTAGAAATCATGAAGTGCACCACACATCAGAAGGTAGTAGATGATGTAGGGAGAGGGAACACTTTTGCTGACAGGATAGCTAAACAGACTGCTGCTGATTTATATTCAGAAATGTATGTTACGAAGGAAGCCACAAATACCTGTACAGTAGATGAAGGGATTGACTTGATAAAGAATATTCAAGCTGATGCCACTTCAGAAGAACTTAAATACTGGGCTGAGGGTTTAGCAAGTTTGGATGAGGAAGGGTGTTGGGTAGACAGTTCAAAAGGAAGATGGATGCTACCCGATGCATATGTCATTGCCATGGTCACAATGGCTCATGGTCAAACTCACATATGTGCTAGGAAAATCTGTACATTATTAGAATCTGTCTGGGTGAATGTCAACACCTCAAAAATTGCTGAGCGTTTTGTCCAGAATTGTATGGTTTGCGCACAGCATAATGCGGGAAGGGTACGTCGATGCCGAGGGGTAGTTTTGGTCCCCCCTCTGTGCCTTTCGAAGTGATTCATTTTGACTCCATCGAGATGGAGCGCTGTAATAACTACAAATATGTCTTGGTAGTCATTTGTGCCTTTAGCAAGTGGGTTGAAGCCCTCCTTGTGAAAGATGCTACAGCAATGACAACGGCAAAAACAGTGCTTAAGGAATATTTTCCTAGGTTTGGTTTGCCGAGGGTCATCTGGTTGGATAATGGTCCACATTTTATCGCTGCTGTTATCCTGCAAGTATGTGCGGGATTACAGATCGATAAACGGTTCCATTCGGCTAGACACGCTCAGAGTGCTGGACTTGTAGAATGCCATAATGGTATCTTGAAGAATAAACTTGCAAAGGTCTGTGCTAGGAGTAACTTGAAATGCCCAGATGCCTTACCTATAGCGCTAATGTCCATGTGGACAACCCCACAGACTAGAACTGGGCTCTCCCCATAGGAAATCGTGATGGGGAGGCCAGCTAACATTTGGAACCTGCCAAAACCCAAAGTACTGAAAGATGTGCAGCATTTGCTTCTTGCTGAATACTGTGACCAGTTAACTCAAAACTTGTATTTGATTTATCAACAGGTGCGAGAAGCCCTCCCAGTTAAATACAAGGGGCCAGGTCACAGAGTTCGACCTGGTGACTGGGTGCTCACGAAGTTGTTTAAGAGAGCATCCAGCCTCGCACTGTGCTGGAGAGGACCGTTTCAGGTCCAGTTAGCCACACAGACTGCTGTACAAGTAGCTGGCCGACGACACTGGATACATGCTACACACATCAAGAGGATACCTTTCCCTTTGCCACACGATAGAGATGAGAAGATGGAAACTACTTGCTCTGCTTCTGGTGATCAATCGGTCTTGAACAACATCAAGGGTATTTCAGAGACGCTCCCTGAGCCCGTTGGGCCTGGGGAGACTGCTGCTTTGTCTCTTCGGATGTTTCTGCACCCTTGAGCGACCTTGACTCTGTTTCACCACTTCCATCAGGAAGCAACGACACACAGTTTGCAGATCACGCAGTGCCTGCAGTCATAAGGTACGATCTGCATCCACGGCACTAGACTTACAGCACAGCACGGCTGTGATTACAGGAAACGACTGTTGAGCTCGTCCTTTGCCACTTTCACGCTGAAACATAAGTAAGTGGCTGGAACCGGCAAAAGCTATCTTGAATCAAGAAAGATCACGTGGTCAGAAGATCACCAGCAAACTAATTTACAGAGACTATCGCAGAAACTTTTGGGGAAAGAACTTTGAGGAACAATGTCTTGCCTGTCACTATCTCTACTCGTACGGAGCAACCGATCGATTGTGTAGCTAACAAAGACATTGGACAGAGAAATACATGGTCCTTGAGGACGTACTGTTTTCTTTTAATTATGTTAACTGGTCTGACAGTAGTAATTAGCCTTGGGTTTTGGTACATTGAGGGGGTGTGTCCCCTTGAAACTTTTAAACCCACTGAGAGTGTTCCCACTATGTCTTCTCCTTTCATGCATATGCACACTCTATCTCCTAGTGATTCCCAACACAGACAGAGTTATCACAACCAAAGGGTTTTGTTAATCATGAATGTGAACCATGCAATCTTAAACAGAACTAATTGCTGGATATGTTCACATCTGCCACAACACAGGGAAAAAGGGTTGGGCTGGTATATTCATCCTTTTTCTCTAACTACTGCATGCTATGCCTCTCTAAGGGCATTATTCTTTGGTCATTGGAATGACAGCATCTCAGGGAACTTTGATGGGAATAATTTAAATGAATTTGAAAGATGAATCCTGATGCCTTTGGGATGTTCCCTCTTCGCAAATAGGAGCAAGCTTAATTTTGCTTCTATTAGGCCTTCCGATAGACTTTCTAGACCTTTCCCATCGTTAATTCCTTTCACGATGGCTCCCGTAGGCAACCGGGATGCCACGCCTCCTTCCTATACTATCAATCACAGCCCCAACTCTGTTTTCTTTTGCATACAAAGGAGTGGTTCTCAGTCAATGGGTACTTTTGAGGGTTGTATCAATATTGTGAGTTGACTAGTGAGGACAGACCCCTGTATGTAGGTGATCCTGTTTATTTTGTTTGTGGCACTGAAGCTTATCCTTGGCTACCTAGGGATTGGCAGGGTACTTGTTATTTGGGTATCTTGCTACCAGGGGTATATGTAGCTAGAACCTCTTAGGTCTCTAGGGCCCATCCAAGGCAGGACGAGAACGGTGATACTCCTTCACAAGTCATGGGTGACGTAGCGAAATTCTTTGTGCCATTTTGGGGACAGATCATGAATTCTGAGGATATTAGGAGACTTGCAAGAGTATTGGAGAGAACCATCAACTGTGCCACAGATATACTCTACAACATGACGTTAGAATAAAAAGCAATTAGATTAGTGGCTCTACAGAACCGTATGGTGTCAGACGTCATCCTGGCTGAGCGTGGTGGAGTATGTAAATTGTTGGGATCTGCTTGTTGTGTTTTCACACCTGACTCCTCCCCTACCATATTCAAGGCAATACAAAATCTGCATGTCCTAAGTACAGAAGTACATGTTCCAGAGGGAAACTCGGATCTTAGTACTTGGTTCTGGGGCTTTTTACGGTCTTGGGGATGGAAACTCTTTTCAGTCTTAATGGTAATCCTTGGTATTCTGTTGTTCTGTTGTTGTTGCATACAATGTCTTCCGGTCATATGTTCGATGTTAGGAGGATGTTGTGCGCAACTATAGGAACATTAGGACCGAAAATACACACACCCGAGAAGATGACTAATGTTTTTGTAATGGAGGATATTACTGTCAAGGATTTGATGGCAATTGATATATCTGATGAATGTGATTCAGGATGTACGGACACTGAAATGTAGAGTTACGAGTGAAGCGAATATTTTTAGTAAGGCTCTTGGCTTAGGCCAAAAGGAGGGTTTGTTAAACAGTAATTATATAGTGCCTCCTTAGTATTTATATTGGCCTAAGCCTATTCGCCCTACATGGAAAACCGCGTTGCAAAGTTATGATTTTTTGGTTAACTTTGCTGCCATTTTAAGATTCATCTGCCATTTTGATTTTCACTCGTGTGCTTTACGTTCTAAAATGTTGGACTATTTTTTCGACTTGCAGCCAAGCCTTCCGACCATTGAGTTCTGTTAATGTTTAGGTTGTCCGAGAGCCAACTGTTTAGACTGAGCAAAGAGACCTTGTGCTTCATATGAACTGTCATTTAAGTGTTGTCTGCGCTCACAAGCCTCATCCTTGTATAAACATTGGGACAATGAAGAACAAACCTCGTGTGTATGCTTTAGCTCAACTACATTGTGAAGAAACTTGGAATAAGGGTTACCGCGGGATTCGAGAACATACATCGCTATTGTGTCTTCATGGAAATACAAACCTATGTAATCCTTCGCATGATATTGTAAAATCTGTTTGTGAACTAGGCATGAACTCTAGACCACAAAATATTAGCATGAAGAGAGGTTGGACAATATTACATGAACTGTATAAATACGCTAGTGGTTAGATGTTCAGCTCTCTTTCACCACTCCTTGTTGGCTGGTACACACTGTGAGGTGTTGGGAGCCAGATAGCTATCTGTTTTGCTTTGTAAACTGTACAGTAATAAAAGATCTGTGAATTGTTTTAGCCTGTGATTGGTGTATTTCCTTTGTGGTACCCAGCCTCAATATTTCTTTGTTATTTCAAAACCTCCTGTGCTCATTCAACCGTTACTAATACCACCCACCCTGTGGCATACATGGTCACAAGATTATATTGTGGACTTGCTGAAGAGTAATGGGTACACAACAATCATAGTACAGGTGGACCGATGACCAAGGTGGAGCACTTTATTCCTTTAAAGGAATTCCTTAAACACAAGAACTGGTCAAATGTGCTCACAGAAC
Source organism: Ambystoma mexicanum (assembly GCF_040938575.1). Taxonomy (NCBI): domain Eukaryota; kingdom Metazoa; phylum Chordata; class Amphibia; order Caudata; family Ambystomatidae; genus Ambystoma; species Ambystoma mexicanum. The sequence continues at coordinate 655,765,929 of NC_090932.1, read as the reverse complement.
AAGTGGTTAAACTACTTGGATTGCCCAGTGTTCTTATTTCAGACCAGGATAGACAACCTTTGTCACATTTCAAGTAAGTATTCATGGCAGAAGTACACATATATTCCTGCCTCTCAACCAGTTACCACGTCCAAAAGGTTCACTATGTTTTTGAACAATATTTACTCTGCAAATTGGCATAGGTAGACAGGGAATAGGCAGGCATCCCTTGGGCAGCCAAATTTACAGAAAAGAACAAACCACATACATCTACATGGTTCTCCCCATTCTTCCTTCTATGTGGATGGCAGCCTACAGCATCGGTCTATGAAACATCACCCAACACTCCCACAACCACAGATCAAGCGCATCAGACTAATATCAGGCAGACACTGGCAATTGCCAAGCAAAACCTACAGCAGCCCAAAACTGCATACAAGATGCAGGCATTACATGCAGACCTGCACCAGAGTACCAGGTGGGAGATCAGGTATGGGTAACACTGAAGCATCTACATCGAAAAGGACCTCACAAATTCCTTCCATGGTATTTATGACCATATTCCATATTTGCGAAATAGGCACTAATATCCTAAAGGTAGACTTACTAGCATCTCCAAAGGTGCACCCAGTGTTCCAAGTGTCCTGATTAAAAAGGGCCTTTCCAGATACCAGACCTGGACTAGAACCCCTGACAACTGAAATAGTCAATCAGGATTTAGAGTATGTAGTGTAGGCAATTTCTGATTCCAAAAGGGTCAGAGGAAAGATACACGTTCGCATAATTTGGAAGAGCTATGGGCCAGAGGAACAGGCATGGGAACCAGAAAGTGGGGTCCATGCTAACCACTTAGTGATGCAGTTCCATAGATTCCATACAAACCCTGACTGCGAGGTGATTACTTAGCAGCGGTGTGCTGTCATGCCCCCAGTCAAGCACCCCAACCTTGTGTTCCCCTCAACCCAACCTCTCAGCCTTGTTGTGACCTCCCCCTCATGGGCTCACAGGGTCTTGTGGCAATCACATGGACTACATTGGTAGGTAAATCATGGGCCTGAAGGTTGGACTGCAACATCAGAAGTCAGCATATTTATACAACAGTTCTGTAATCACAGGGTCATTTTGGCGAGCAAGGCTATTTAAGCCATGCCCATCATTAGGCCTTTGCTCAGCCTTCTAGCAACCTAAGAAGCTTTATTGATTTTGATCCTGTCTCCACACCGATGTCTGGATTCTTTATGATACCTGCAGGAAATCAGAAGAGAGGTTGATGTTCAGAAAGACTTGGAATTTTATAAAAATTAAAACAATTACCTTGTTGGGCTCCCGGACCCAGTTTTCGGGCCGACCATGAGCCACACCCGTATCTGGAAGATCTTTGCCATCTGCAAGAAAAAAAGAGAAGTTCATGTTCACTGCACAACAACATTTGAGACATTTAATGAAAACATTTACATTACTTCACAATACTTACCTTGTTTGGTTTCAGGCACTCGCTCATCTGGCCTCTGTGGCATTTTAAGCATTCTCTTCAGAGAGGGATTAGAATATGTTTGGTGATTTTACTTTCACAATGCAGGAGGGGCATGCCTCAAAGCACCAGGCTGTTACCAGCTTGAACAGGGTCTAAAAACCTTTTGCATGGCAGGGTAAAGTCAATGTAACAGAGTCCACAGGCAATTCAGCTCCATCCACATGATGTGAAACAAATGGTTCATGAAGGATCTCTGCCAAATCCCATATCAATGGAAAGTTACCTGAACCGATGATGGGCTTTATGTGAAAAACAATTCACTCAATACAAAATCTACAGAGCATCACACGGCTGATCAGTAGCCTGGTGCAGGGCAAAACGATATTAACTCCCAACCTACATCTGCTTTGCCACGAGGACCATCTTGGTCAACAATGGCTTGGCCTCAGAAATTCATGCAAATCTATCGGCCACCTTTTGTGTCAATATTCACCATATATATATATATATATATATATATATATATATATATATATATATATATATATATATATATTCAGTAAAAAAACTTTGTTAAAGGGACTTTGTGGTTCCAAGTAAAACCGTAAAACCCCTGACATTCGCCAGTTATGGTAAGCTAAGCAACCATAACTCGCGCCACCACCATGCACTGCTAAGACTAAGAACCACGACATCAAAGATGACATCAAAAATGTCATTGATGACATCACTGATGACATCACATGTGTATTTACTTTTCATGAAATGTGTGTACAAAGGATCCTTATTATAATGTTGATAAAAATGTGTCAAGGATCATTGCACTAAATATCATAAGCTAATTAGTGCATTAAACAATGCATTGATGTAAATAGCATTCTATTATGAGGTTCTATCTGGTATACTAAGCTACTCATGCAGAAACATAGCATTGTGTGCAGCATACATGATGAAGGTATAATATTCATAATGTTAATATGTTGAATAATGAAATGATAATTGTTTTCTTATTAGAGTTTTGTGTACTGTGAAATATGGAATAAGTAGCTAATAAAACCCATGTATTACATAATTGCATTAGTACAGACAAAACACAAAGAGACAAGAACACATACAAATATGGTTATATACAGGGAAAGTGAAGTAAGCAAAAAAACAGAAGTAGTAGCAGAAACAATTCATAACCTAATTGATTATCTCTATGCAAATAAATGATTGCTCTGTTTGAAAGCTGCTATTTACTCTATGTATATGTATCACATGATGTGACTGGAACCTACGGAAAGTAGTGTGAGTACAAAGTATACAAATATGAGCACATACAGGGAAAGTACAGTAATAAAAAAACAACAGAACTATCAGAAAGTGCTGATAACTCTACTGGTTATCTTCATGCACAGAAAGGATTGCTGTCTTTGAAGCTTGTGTCTTCCCCTATGTATATGTTTCATATGATATGACTGGACACTAAGGGAATTACTATAAGAACATACTTGAAGGATAAGTCTACAAATATAGTATGTTTACAATTTTTAGTTCCTAACTGTTACTGGAGAAAACCATGTGGCCTAGATATGTCAGTAAAGGAAAAAAGAGGGAGACAGACATGTGACGTCATCAGTGATGTCATAAATTACATTTGTGATGTTGTTGGTGTTAGTCTTAGCAGTGCACGGTGGTGGCGCGAGTTATGGTTGCTTAGTTTACCATAACTGGAGAATTTCAAGGGTTTTTCGGTTTTACTTGCAACCACAACGTCCCTTTAACAACGTTTTTTCACTGAATTTCATAGGTTTTTAGTAGCGCAACTTAACCGTAACGTCACTTTAACAAAGTTTTTTCACTGAATTTCATAGGTTTTTAGTAGCGCAACTTAACCGTAACGTCCCTTTAACAAAGTGTTTTCACTGAATTTCGTAGGTTTTTAGTAGCACAATTTAACAATAATAACTCTGATTTTATTTACATGTAAAATGGAACATACTGAACCCCCTCTACTGAGTTTGATGTCCGCAAACTCTTTTAATGTCTGCGGACATGTTCGGCCAACAGCACCACTACCCAAAAACTCTGTGGGATATGTTTAATTGTTATATGATAACATATGAACATTTTACAAATTCACAAACCAGCACATATACACATTATAAGTAGTAATAAATAAGAAGTGTAACCCATATATACAACACACTAACCAATCATTTAAATACAATATGTTCTAAAATGGAATATACCAAAAGAAGAAAGATAGGCTTCAAACATGATTACCTCACAGAAACTCCTCAACCAAGAACAACAGCAGATCTGCAGACCACTCAAAACATACCTTACATGTTTTTTTTCTCACAGAAATGTCTAGTACTCTGGAGTGGCTAGAGGAGCATTTCTCACATGAGGAAATGTCAGAAGATAGTGAATCTAATGGGAGACACTTTACAATATAAACCATTTAATTATTATTATTTTATATACATTTAACAAATATATATTTTTTTGTACAGAGCATACTAAAATAGAAATAACTACATAAAAAGCTGTTATGGATAAGACTCTTCACAGCATAGAAGAAAACATTGATCTACTGTTGGCAAATTTTAGTAATTTAAAACATTTTGTGGAAGATCATTTTAAACAAAAAACCACATACCGTTCTCCCACATGTACCTGTCCCCCTCACCATATCCCAGTCAATTATCCCCAAAGCCTCTCCATGAACCAAAACGTTTTGATGAGACTTCCATCCCTTCTTCACCTCATACAAATCCAGTTGAAACCCCTAATTCTCCTGTTTTTGTTTCAGTTTCTGCCTCACCTTCTCTGTCATAAATTAATCATACATGTTAAATAAAGTTACATTTTTATATTGTGTTCTAAATCATTTAATGTTTTTTTTTTAAAAAGCAATTTAGGTGTCCGCGGACAGCGCGGGTGTCTGGAATGTCCGTAAAGAAACAAAAATGGAGGTGTCCTGAAGAACACTATACCTGTCCGTATTGTTTGCTAGCAAGTTGAAACTGTTCTAAGAACACATGCAGTGTCCTGAAATGTTCGTAAAAACACAAAATGGGGTGTCCTGAGGACGCTATGCCTGTCCGTATTGTTCACAGGCAAGTTGAAACTGTTCTAAGAACACAAGCTGTCTCCTGAAATGTTCGTCAATGGACGAAATTGGAGTGTCCGTATTGTTCGTTGGCAAAATGAAAGTGTTCTTAGAACATATTATGTGTTCTGGGATGTTCGTAAATAAACAAAATGTGAGTGTCCTGAGGATGATATGCGTATCCGTATTGTTCGCAAGCAAGTTCAAACTGTTGTAAGAACACATGAGGTGTCCTGAAATGTTCGTACATAAACAAAATAGGGGTGTCCTAAGAACGGTATCCCTGTCCGTTTTGTTCGCAACCAAGTTTATACTGTTCTAAGAACACATGTGATGTCCTGAAATGTGCGTAAATAAACAAAATGGGGGTGTCCTGAGGACGCTATGTCTGTCCGTATTGTTCGCAAGCAAGTTGAAACTGTTCTAAGAACAAACGCCTGTCCGTAACTGTTTGTTTGACGTGTGACACACTTTTAATTACTTCAGGACCCAAACAGTGTCCGTAGAACAGCAACACACATGCGCAAACCACTGTCGGCGCATTTGGTGTCCTGCGGACAGCTGCTCCCTTCACGGACATGTTCGCGAACATATCATGTGACCGCGCCCACGCTGATCGCGTGTTCTGAATGCGGACACTGTTCACAAGTCCCACATACGAATCCTGAGTTTCTACATACTTTTTGAAACTTTTTGAACCATTTTTTGTGTTCGATCGGTCCGCAGACAGCGGGCATGTCCGTGAACCACGTACAAGCACCCCTATAAAAGACCACGCCCTAGAGCTTATTCTCATTGTGTTTCTGGCTATCCTACAGAGCACAGCAAATTTTACTGCCAACTACAGATTTCCATCGTGAACCTGATGGCATACATGGCTGCACTGCATCGAGTGCAAAATGGTACTCAGTCGCGGGATGCTTTGTTCGTACAGCTTTGGGACCACTACCATGAAGCGACACCTAAAGTCATTCCTCACTGGGGCCATTCGCAAGGTTGTACCTTGCGAGGAGTGCAGCAGGTTGACTTCCTCTACTTCATCCTCCATTTCTGATCCTGTCACCACAAGGAACACTCCTGTGGGACAGCGTATTCCTCAAGCTGCATCACAGGCCATACACAATGCTGATGACCCTTACCTTTCGAGGGTCACAGTTGTGTGTATGTACTGCGACGCAGTACTCTGCAGGGGGGAGCGACTTCGAAGTGCTTTTGAGACTATCGTCTCAGAGCACGAAAAGATTTGGTCACTACCCAAATAAAACCCACTCTACATCTTCCTCTCTCAGCTTGCCCTTTCTTATCCCCGTGGTTGGTGTCTCCACCTTACCCTCCTTTCCCCTCCTCGCCTACTGTGTCTTGTATAAAAAAGCAAAAAAAAATATAAAACAACAAAAATCAAAAAGAAATAAGGCTCTTTTCAGAGCCGCCTTTCACAGTTAAAACATAGAAGTGAAAATAAATGAAGCAAGGCCCTGTGTATTTTTTAGAAGTCCGTGGACAGTCCTCGGACATCTAAAATTTTGGGGTGCTGCCCTTCATAACCATTGCAATTTTCTCTGGGAGGAAGCGGTGGCTCTGAAAGAGCCTTTTGGGGGTGTTTGTGTTTGAAAAATTAGAAATACTCAACACCTACTACAAAATGGATGCTGTAATTTTAAAAAAGGTTGCAATGCATTTTGTACATTTCTTAGAAAAATCTGATTTGCCAGCATAAGTAAGATGGACTTCATCTCTGTGAAAAATGTATGTACTACGAAATATAATATTTTCATTGTGAAAAGAGGACATGCCAAAATCTCGTAGAAAGGCACAAACAGCCTTATTGACATTGCGCCTTGCTTTCTCCATTTGTGGACCAAATGAAGAAGAATGAAGCCACATTTGTCTCTGTGCAATCCGTGAAAAAATTACTTGAGAATTTGGAAATATGTCCATGACCTTCCGGCGTCCTTCTTTCATTGCAAATTGCAAAGAAATTACAGACACATGTCCTAAACTGTTCCCTCCACAATGAATTATAATTATATCTGGATGTTGCTCTGTCTCCAAAGTAGCACAGAGAGGTAGCAAGTCCAACCACTTCATTACATGTACTCCATGCCAGTGTACTTCCACATGTGGGAATCCAAGATCTACAGCTATTCCACAGCTTTCTGCATGCACCTTCAACCAATGTATCCACGAGTCTCCCAAAATCCAAACAATCTGTTTTCTGAAACACAGAGCCATAGCTATCTGTTCTTCTCTCAGCAAAAAGAGTATCTGAGAAACTCTCTCCTGGTACAACACACCCACCAAACTTTTCTGACCAATCCCTTCCTCTGCTCATTCTCATTTGCATGGCTCCCCAATCCAAAATCCCCGGATGTAACACCCGATATCCGCGGACTACTGCCATGTCCGCGGACATATCGTAACATGGACAGCCCTTCTACCATTTCGACTTCACTCTCTGTGCCATTCCCTCATTGGATGTAGTTAAGAAGTCCATGACCATCCACCAATCACATAGAAGACCGCTACATCTAACTGCATCATCATAGATCAGCACTGCAAATGTACTGTTAATCTCTCTGAGTACAGGTGTCATTTCATTGGAAAGCACATTCTACAAGAAATACTGTACAAGTCTCCAAGATTTCTACTTGCACTCCATGCATATCCATATGCATGAACACAAACTACAGGTATGCATGTTTTCTGTAAAGTACATGTACAATTCTTCTAGTTTCACATAAACAGATTAATTGACTTTTAGCTTCTATAATCAGTAAAATTAATTTACTGTCTTTTTTTCCATCTCCTAAAATCAACTGTCACTTACAAACCTTTATACTATTTAATTTCTTTTTACACACACATATTCAAAACATGTTGAACAAACATATTTTAAATAAAATATATAGAGTGCATATAGTCAAACAAAATTGCATGCACACACTATATTAAAATCTCAAACAACAATACTTTTACAATAACATAAACATTTATTTATTTATTTATTTACTTACTTATATTTATATAGCGCAAGCAGCCCATGCCATTGAGGCACTGTTACTTGCAAGAGCTTAGTTACAGGTATAGTGGTATTCAGTGGTACACTATGAAGTCCACAAGGCATAGTAAAGATATTGTGTTTGCTACAGTTAGTCATTGCAATACAGTTTATTCATTAAGAACATATGATATGTATTCAACTGGTGCGACGTATCTTATGTGAATAAGGTAGTTTTCATGGTTTTGAGGAAAGCGCTGAGGATGTCAATTAAAAAAATCAATGTCTAAATTAAAAACAGTGCTATATACAAACAAAATTACTAATTTGTTTCCTTTGCAATTGCAGTGAAGACCATTCTCCTGAAAAGAAGCAGCCGAATTTGAAGTATAAAGAACAACTAAGAAGAAACCTGTTCATTTTAGAAAAAAAGTAAGTTGAATACCACCATAATATTTGTGTTATTACCCAAACACACTGTAAGGTTAATTCATGCTATTTCTGTGCCTAAAAATAGAGATTGTCCAAAAATCCCCATTTCTTAAACAGCGATTTACATCCAGAATGGCCCACAAATTCCTATTTTTCGACACACAAATGACCCAACTCAGCCGCTAGAATTTTGATATTATAGAACAAACAACTGTTTTAATTGTATAGCATTAGATTTACTATTTGTACTTCTCCACACCACTAGCTTACTTTTTTCTGTCATCTGAACCCCAGTTTAGTAGCACATAAATTCAAGTAACCCATCACTACTAGTTGCAGTTGCCCAATGCACAATCACACACCTTTACATACATCTTTATAATCTTACTCAAACACTCAAGCACAGAGCACACATACATTGCAGAACACCCCAACCCATACCTTCTTTATTTTTTCAACAGACCCTAAAGAATGCCTACCAAAAATCAAGTCCGTAGAAAGCAACGCAGAAGTAGAGCAAATGAAAATAAAAGTGTCCAACATAAGCATCCATCTCTGGAAGAATTTGTAAAAAAAAAGTTCAAACAAAACATCTAATACATTCATTTAGTGAAACAAAAGAAGTTTCAAGTACATAAACTTTGCCTCCTCTATCAAAATGTAAAACGAAACAGAAAACAATTAACAAAAATCAGCTATCACTACAGATAAATTTGCTTCTATAAATCTTGATATAGTGCAAAGTAAGCATACCAAAAAAAGTATTTTAGCCAAAATGTTCCGTCACAGAGTCCTTCAAAATCTTATAAAAACAGGAGAGAAACCAGGTTCAACCCTTAAAACCTATCGCAGGAAATTAATCTTAGAAGCATTGATAGACAGTGCAATTCTTCTCAAAATAAAGTTATTTATTTCAGTGTTAAACAAAATGAAACCACTAACAAAACTAATGACTAAATTACAAAAAAGACTTCTCAATAAACGAAATGTCACAGAAAGCACTTCTTAAATATCTGTGGAGGTGAACGGAGTCACACTACAAGCACAGAACCATACTTTAATGAAGAAGCATACAAACAAAAGCAAACAAATACAATTGCCATACATAGCAGTGGTCGAGATTATGAAAAAGTTAATAATACCATAATGGAACAAGAAATACTGCTTGCAAAAATATGCCCTTAAAACTAAACTTAGAATTACCTCTCCATTCAACTGAATCAGAATGTCTAGTATACAAATGGCCATGCACGTCAATGTGTTACATTCCCAAAAAATTTTTCAAGTCTTTACGCCAATTCCTCAATCAATATGTGAAAGGCAAAGACAAAATCAAAATTAAACTACTGCAAAATATGGATACCTGTCCAGTGTGCAAGTACACAGGACTACAAGGACATTCATTGGCTTGCATTACAGGACCTACTTGCAAAACCACCTTCCATGATATCAAAAGGATCTGAACACATCATTCAACTATAAGAAATCTAGTCTATAAACTGTACTTTGCTAAAAGTCCTGCTTTAGCACTAGCCAATTTGAATAACATTCTTCTACATGGTACAGCAAAAGACCTGCTTGAAGAAATCGACTATATCCAGAAAAAATATTTTGGAAGTGAAAGCCACTTACAGAATGAAATAGCTTTAAAGCAAATTAGCAAAAATTCTATGTATGGCAACCTTTTACTACACACATACAAAAAAGAAATCCTAAAATGTAAAAGTACATCAGCTGAAGTACCAAACCATGTGTGTGTATGTTGCCGCAGAACTTTTTATAAAAGTAACACAAAGAATGTAGACCTATCATACAAAATACAAGACAATGAAGATTCTAAATGGTTTGAATTATCTCTCTATCTTATAGCAGAAAATATATACGAAATAACTGACCCCTTAATACTTTGCAGTTACTGCACTACAAAACTTGACAACAACCAAACTCCTTCACATGCTATCACAAATCATTTGGAATTATATCCACTACCAAAACCCTTACAACAACTTAATTTATATGAGAGTATCATAATTCAAACAGTGCACCCATTTCAAGCAATAATACGCCTTCAACCAAAAACAGCAAAATTACCTCCCTCTGAATTAGTGAAAGGTATTTGTGGAAAAGTAGTGTATTTACCATTAGATCTAAAAGAAAATGTGCAGACTCTAGGAGTGCAACGTCCAATGGAGCAATCTTTGATTATCTTAGTAAATGGAGTACCTACAAAAGACAAACAAATATGGCAACAGCTGGTAGATTTACATAAAGTTAGACAAGCCTTGCAATATCTAAAAGAGAATAATGAATACTACAAAGAAATTAATATTGAAGAAAACTTGAAGGATACAACTGAAATAATTCAAGAGACACAAGAAGCTGGTCAATTTGAGCTCCTAGATCCTGCTACAATATCAAATACTTTAGACCATTATGCAATTCATCCATTGCACTCTAATGACACCGTAGAAGATGCACTAGAAACGTACCACATGCGTCAAACAAAAGGATCACCAATCAGCATATGGGAAAAAAGTATAGAAGCACGTGCGTTTCCTCTACTCTTTCCTACTGGCAAAGGAGGAAGGTACAATGATAGACATATTCAAATATCAGCATCAGAATACGGCTCATTACAGATGTATTCTGAATATCCCAGATTTAGACAAAATGTGGAATACATATTCCACCTGCTCTTTGAAAGTGAACTAGCAACATTATGTTACGGAGTGGCACACACATTAAAATCAGGATCTCACTTTCAAAATATGTCAGCTAAACAATTATTACAAAAAGTGCAACAAAAAGATGAGGTTTTACAATCAAATATTACAAATCTATTAGCAAATATGTGTGGTACAAAAGTGTACTGGTTTCGACGTCGTGGAGATGTACGTTGTATGATCAGAAACCTTGGCCCACCCATTTGGTTTGTTACATTAAGTTATGCAGAATATGCATGGGAGGATTTACATGATTTCCTACGCATATCAAATAAAAACAAAACAAACATAGATATACTAACACCTGCAGAACTTTGTTCTCTGGATCCTGTTAATGTTTAAAGATATTTTCACCATCGCTTCATTGCTATGCTACACTTTATTTGTAATAAAACTGTTCCTGCCCTTGGAGAAGTGCAACACTTCTTTTGGAGAAAAGAATACCAAGCCAGAGGAGCACCACATATCCACATGCTTTTATGGATTAAAGATACTCCTAAATTTGCTCAAGACAGTGATGCCACTGTTTTACAGTTTATTGAAAAATATGTCACTTGTGAAATTCCATCAGAAGCCACAAATAGTGAACTTCATGCACAAATTTTAAAATTTCAAAGACACAAATGTGGCAAATATTGTCGTCGCAAATTCAAAAACAAAGGGAAATACTACACCAAATGCCGCTTTGGTTTCCCTAGACCGGTTACAAATACAGGTCAAGTGAACAACCTCATGTCTTCAGTTAGACATAGTGTTAAATGTAAGTCACCTAAAAATACATATTACATAAAAAGAACAGGAGAAGAAAAATATATCAATGATTACAATGCAATCATTGCCCACTTATGGAATGCAAACATAGATGTGAAGTACATTGCAGACAATTCCACTGAAGTTGCACAATATGTTACAGCATACTTTACCAAAGCAGAAAAAACAGAGCTCCAAGACCACTGGAATGACCTGTCATCAGACAAACATATACAGCTTGGGCATAAAAATGCTCTCCCATAGAGAATGTGGATCCTATGAAGCAGCAGATCGTTTAACTGGTACTGCATTGTATGGTAAATCTGAAAATATAGTATGGCTAAGTCTTGGTCCTGCTAAATCTAGAAAAAGAGTTCTAAAATCATACGAAGATATAGAAACAATAGCCAAACATGATCCCAACAGCCAAGACATTTTAAAAAACAATTTATTGGACATATACTAACCAAACAGAATTAATTCTCTGGAAACCATGTGTCTATACCACATAGCCCAAAACTTCACAAACAAAAATAATATAAAACCCAATGAAAAAAAAGGTAAATACAGAGTGACAAACTGTGAACGAAGCTTAGTAAAACTCACCAAACCAAATTTAATTAATCATATCAAATTGTCATTAAAGACTCCTTAACATAAAGAACTATATTACATGTCCCTGCTACAACTCTTTAAACCATGGAGAAAAGAAGAAGAAATACTACATAACTATGACTCATATGAAGACGCTTTCAAATGAAAGCATTATAACTGATGTAAACTTTACACAGTACAAAACAATGTTGCACAATGAACAGCAACACGAAGAAGAACTCCAGGCCCAACTAGATAAGGACACTCCTGACAGTAGTCAACCTTCTGTAACAGGAAGCCAAGAACCACTGGGAGAACCATTAATAACAAATGAGGTAGAATTAGCTATGACAAAACACTATGTGTCAGTATGAAGGTAAAGAAGACTTAAGTATACTACAATCAAAACTAATCAATGAGCAACGTAGCATTTTTCAAGAAGTAAGAAAAGAAATTGCACATGGTGTACAACATGGAAACAAAGAATGCACCTGCCAAAATTACAAACCTATGCTACTGTACGTCAGTGGTGGAGCTGGTTCTGGCAAAACATTCCTAATCAAAATCATCAAGTAAGATCATTCAACAATTGACAAACAACAAACTGTCAGCTGTTGTCAATGCCCCCACAGGTTTAGCTGCCTACAACATAGGCGGTGTCACTTTACACCGGTTACTACTCCTGCCAGTAGAACATGAAAACAAATTAGACCTTTACAAACTTTCTACAGAAGCTGCAATGGAACTACGCAGAGTATTAAAACAAATGAAAATGCTACTAATAGATGAAGTGAGCATGGTGTCCAACCTAATGTTGGCTTTGATTCACCTCAGATTAAAAGAAGTACTCAAAACAAACTATGAAGAGCTCTTTGCAGGAAAACACATTATTGTTTTTGAAGATCTTCTCCAATTGACACCAGTAAAAGGTGAGCCTATTTTTAAAACATTAGGACACACATCTGCCGTAAAACTGTTGGCAGCATTGGAAACATCAACGTTTGGCAACGTTTCCAATACAGAGAATTAACAGAAAACATGCGGCAATCTGCAGATCTCACTTATGCCAACATCTTAAAAAGTATTAGAGTTGGTATACTATCTAAAGAAGCACAAGCAATATTGAAAACCCAGCACATGCATGCACTTTATGGCGATAATGCATGTGCTACAGATGTTATGGAACAATTAGCCCACAAAAATTTCAATTGTATGGCCTTAAAGCCAACTCTTGCAAGCTGTTTCAAGTTAAATGAAATAATGTTAAATAAAGAAATGCAACCAATAATGGAAATTAGCGCCACAGATAAAATAGATGTACATGGTATGGCACTACCCATGTGTAAGCAAGCCACAACAAGACTAAACAGTTTAGAAAATTCAATCTCCAACACAGCTGGGTTGGAAAAGATATTAAAATTATCCTTAAATTGCAGAGTAATGCTTAAACGTAACCTTGACGTGGACCAATGACTAGTTAATGGAGCACTAGGTACAGTTGTTGGCTTTCAAACATACCGACGTGACAACAAAATTCCGCTTGTCAATATTCTCTTTGACAAACTTTCAGAAGTAAAAAGGATAGGACGCTCAACAACTCGATTCCTTCTCTTCAAAGACATGTATGTACGCAGAGAACAATTTTCTCTAACTCTTGCATACGCATTCACCATTCATAAATCACAAGGTCTTACCCTAGACAAAGCAATGATAGACATTGGTAACACAGTCTTTAAAGAAGGCATGAGCTACGTAGCACTATCACGCTTATGTACACTTGACGGTCTATTTCTAATCAACTTTGAGGCAAGTAAAGGAAATGCTGATATTCCTTGCATTTTACAGTACAATAGACTTCATTCACTATACACCCCCCATCTAAACACATATTCTGTTCCACAAAAAGTAAAACGCTGTAAAAGAAAACTAAATCAAACATAAATGCAACAGGATGTCACTGAAAAACCTCCAAAGAGACTAAAAGAAACTAAAACTTCATCAAGTACCACAAGCATAAAAGAACCAATAAGGGAAAGTAAACCAGGTACTTCATCAAAGAAGGAAGACAAACAAACAAAAAATCACTCAGATACAGAACTAACTGGTCCATTTAAACTCTCAAATATAGTTGGTGTAAGTTGCTACGCAAAAGTAGCAATGAATATTCTATTTCAATTACCACCAATTGTTGACAACATTTACTTACACAGTACAGACCAATTGTGTTTGCAATTGTTAGTACTTCATAGAAACGCAACAAACAATCCTGACAACACGTGTAGGGCTTATGGAATAAGACAACAATTGGACTACTGTGCTGGAATTGTGAAATTCACTATAAACTCACAGGAAGATCCACAAGAATTTTTAATGTACTTACTACAAGTACTGGAAAACAAAAGCATACCTATAAATGAAATCTTCCAGATTTCATAAATGTGGAAACATACATGCACTCTCTGCAACAATGTGACACAAGAACAAATCCCCAATGAACGCTTCGTGTATATATCAATACGTAATTGTGAATCCATTCCATTTCAGCAACTTGTACAAAATGCAAACCATGGTAGATGATGTTCTACCTGCAATTCGGATAATCGCTCCACCTTACTAATATAAACACATAGTAAATACGTAATACTAATGCTTCTACATTACAATGCAGATGGTACCAAAAACAACTGCAAGCTGACTGGATTCACACATTCACACATGGTCAAGTATTAATTGGTAAGAAAACCTTCACAACAATAGGTATAATATACGACGCAGGAGCCACAACCAATTCAGGTCACCGCACTGCATATATAAAAAAGAAATGTGGATGGTTTGAATGTAATGATAGTACCATTACTCTAAAACAGAGATGACCAGCAAATCTTTCAAATGCTTATTTAATGTTCTTAAAACCAAAATGTATTAACTAAACTGTACTTAAACCTCAACTAAACTTGTAGTAAAAAATATAAACTGTTAGAATATTCCAACAGGTATCTAACTGCCCAAAGATTCTACAACAACTAATCAGATAAATGTATACCACTAAATTATATAAAAAATAGACAGTTAGAATACGCCAACTGGTATCTTACTGTCCCAAAATTGTACAATATCAAAACTGATAAATCAATGCCACTAAATTATATAAAAAAATAGACAGTTAGAATATGCCAACTGGTATCTAACTACTCCAAAATTTTACAATATCCAAACAGATAAAGCAATACCACTAAATTACATCAAAAATTAAACAGTTAGAATATGCCAACTGGTATCTAACTGCTCCAAAATTTTACAATATGCAAACAAGCGAAAACAAACAAACAAATAGACTGTAGCATAACATAAAAGGTTTTTTTTAATCCACCATGGATTTTTTTTCTCCCACAGACCCAATGATTTTAGCAACAAACACAGAAACTGAGCAGGTTGCACACGTACACTGGTTTATAATCTACTAAATATGAGGGTAAAAAAAAAATGTTGATTATTCAAAGTTAGAAGTCGTTACAAAATACCAATACTAACATGATCTTTTCTTTTATCACAGAAATGAACAAGAAATACATGTACTCAAGTTACTAAACCAAACAGTAAGTATCTTATAATAAGTACAACCATTGCAACATATCACACCCATATTGGCTTTTAACTTTGTTCCTTATAAATTTGTTCTTGGATCCCAAACTTATAAGCCACTATGAGTGTGATATGCTGTGGTGGTTGTGGCCAGGGCATAGAGTCTTGGGTGCATGGCCATATGGTCATGCTCCCAAGACTCTATGCCCTGGCCATAACCACTGCAGCATATCAAACCCATAGAGTCAAACATTTTAATTATGTCTTATGGGAACTTTTAATGTCCACGGACATGATGAGTGTTCTTAGAACACTTTCAACTTGCCAGCGAACAATACAGACAGCGTCCTCAGGACACCCCCATTTTGTTTATTTACGAACATTTCGGGACACCGCGAGTGTTCTTCGAACACTTTCAACTTGCCAGCGAACAATACGGACAGAGTCCTCAGGACACCCCCATTTTGTTTATTTACGAACATTTCAGGACACCGGAAGTGTTCTTTGAACACTTTCAACTTGCCAGTGAACAATACGGACAGCGTCCTCGGGACACCCTCATTTTGGTTATTTACGAACATTTCAGGACACCAAAGTGTTCTTTCAACACTTTCAACTTGCTAGCGAACAATACGGACAGCAACCTCAGGACACCCCCATTTTGTTTATTTACGAACATTTCAGGACACCGCGAGTGTTCTTTGAACACTTTCAACTTGCCAGTGAACAATACGGACAGCGTCCTCGGGACACCCTCATTTTGGTTATTTACGAACATTTCAGGACACCAAAGTGTTCTTTCAACACTTTCAACTTGCTAGCGAACAATACGGACAGCAACCTCAGGACACCCCCATTTTGTTTATTTACGAACATTTCAGGACACCGCGAGTGTTCTTAGAACACTTTCAACTTGCCAGCGAACAATACGGACAGCGTCCTCAGGACACCCCCATTTTGTTTATTTACGAACATTTCAGGACACCGCGGGTGTTCTTAGAACACTTTCAACTTGCCAGCGAACAATACGGACAGCGTCCTCAGGACACCCCCATTTTGTTTATTGACGGACATCCCAGAACAAAATATATATTCTTAGAACAGTTTCAACTTATCTGCGAACAAAACAGACAGGCATGCCATTCTCAGGACACCCCCATTGTATTTATTTACAAACATTTCAGGACACCGCGTTCTCAGGACACCCCCATTTTATTTATTTAACAACATTTCAGGACACCGCGAGTGTTCTTAGAACACTTTCAACTTGCCAGCGAACAATACGGACAGCGTCCTCAGGACACCCCCATTTTGTTTGTTTACAAACATTTCAGGACACCGCGAGTGTTCTTAGAACACTTTCAACTTGCCAGCGAATAATACGGACAGCGTCCTCAGGACACCCCCATTTTGTTTATTTACGAACATTTCAGGACACCGCGATTGTTCTTAGAACACTTTCAACTTGCCAGCGAACAATCGGACAGAGTCCTCAGGACACCCTCATTTTGTTTATTTACAAACATTTCAGGACACCGCAAGTGTTTTTAGAACACTTTCAACTTGCACGCGAACAATACGGACAGAGTCGTCAGGACACCCCCATTTTGTTTATTTACGAACATTCAGGACACCGCAAGTGTTCTTAGAACACTTTCAACTTACCAGCGAACAATACGGACAGCGTCCCCAGGACACCCCCATTTTGTTTATTTACAAACATTTCAGGATGCCGCGAGTGTTCGTAGAACACTTTCAATTTACCAGCGAACAATATGGACAGCGTCCCCAGGACACCCCCATTTTGTTTATTTACGAACATTTCAGGACACCGCAAGTGTTTTTAGAACACTTTCAACTTGCCAGCGAACAATACGGACAGCGTCCTCAGGACCCCCCCATTTTGTTTATTTACAAACATTTCAGGACGCCGCAAGTGTTCTTAGAACATTTTCAACTTGCCAGCGAACAATACGGACAGCGTCCTCAGGACACCCTCATTTTGTTTATTTACGAACATTTCAGGACACCGCGAGTGTTCTTAGAACACTTTCAACTTGCCAGCAAACAATACGCTCAGCGTCCCCAGGACACCTCCATTTTGTTTATTTACGAACATTTCAGGACACCGCAAGTGTTTTTAGAACACTTTCAACTTGCCAGCGAACAATACGGACAGCGTCCTCAGGACACCCCCATTTTGTTTATTGACGAACATCCCAGAACAAAATATATATTCTTAGAACAGTTTCAACTTATCTGCGAACAAAACAGACAGGCATGCCGTTCTCAGGACACCCCCATTTTATTTATTTACGAACATTTCAGGACACCACGTTCTCAGGACACCCCCATTTTATTTATTTAAAAACATTTCAGGACACCGCGAGTGTTCTCAGAACACTTTCAACTTGCCAGCGAACAATACGGACAGCGTCCTGAGGACACCCCCATTTTGTTTATTTATGAACATTTCAGGACACCTCGAGTGTTCTTAGAACACTTTCAACTTGCCATCGAATAATACCGACAGCGTTCTCAGGACACCCCCATTTTGTTTATTTACGAACATTTTAGGACACCGCGAGTGTTCATAGAACACTTTCAACTTACCAGCGAACAATACGGACAGCGTCCCCAGGACACCCCCATTTAGTTTATTTACGAACATTTCAGGACACCGGAAGTGTTCTTTGAACACTTTCAACTTGCCAGTGAACAATACGGACAGCGTCCTCGGGACACCCTCATTTTGGTTATTTACGAACATTTCAGGACACCGCGATTGTTCTTAGAACACTTTCAACTTGCCAGCGAACAATACCGACAGCGTTCTCAGGACACCCCCATTTTGTTTATTTACGAACATTTTAGGACACCGCGAGTGTTCATAGAACACTTTCAACTTACCAGCGAACAATACGGACAGCGTCCCCAGGACACCCCCATTTAGTTTATTTACGAACATTTCAGGACACCGGAAGTGTTCTTTGAACACTTTCAACTTGCCAGTGAACAATACGGACAGCGTCCTCGGGACACCCTCATTTTGGTTATTTACGAACATTTCAGGACACCGAAGTGTTCTTTCAACACTTTCAACTTGCTAGCGAACAATACGGACAGCAACCTCAGGACACCCCCATTTTGTTTATGTACGAACATTTCAGGACACCGCGAGTGTTCTTAGAACACTTTCAACTTGCCAGCGAACAATACGGACAGCGTCCTCAGGACACCCCCATTTTGTTTATTTACGAACATTTCAGGACACCGCGAGTGTTCTTGGAACACTTTCAACTTGCCAGCGAACAATACGGACAGCGTCCTCAGGACACCCCCATTTTGTTTATTGACGAACATCCCAGAACAAAATATATATTCTTAGAACAGTTTCAACTTATCTGCGAACAAAACAGACAGGCATGCCATTCTCAGGACACCCCCATTTTATTTATTTACGAACATTTCAGGACACCGCGTTCTCAGGACACCCCCATTTTATTTATTTAACAACATTTCGGGACACCGCGAGTGTTCTTAGAACACTTTCAACTTGCCAACGAACAATACGGACACCGTCCTCAGGACACCCCCATTTTGTTTATTTACGAACATTTCAGGACACCGCGAGTGTTCTTAGAACACTTTCAACTTGCCAGCGAATAGTACGGACAGCGTCCTCAGGACACCCCCATTTTGTTTATTTACGAACATTTCAGGACACCGCGAGTGTTCTTAGAACACTATACACTTACCAGCGAACAATACAGACAGCGTCCTCAGGACACCCCCATTTTGTTTATTTACAAACATTTCAGGACGCCGCGAGTGTTCGTAGAACACTTTCAACTTACCAGCGAACAATACGGACAGCGTCCCCAGGACACCCTCATTTTGTTTATTTACGAACATTTCAGGACACCGCAAGTGTTTTTAGAACACTTTCAACTTGCCAGCGAACAATACGGACAGCGTCCTCAGGACACCCCCATTTTGTTTATTTACAAACATTTCAGGACGCCGCGAGTGTTCGTAGAACACTTTCAACTTTCCAGCAAAAAATACGGACAGGGTCCTCAGGACACCCCCATTTTGTTTATTTATGAACATTTCAGGACACCGCGAGTGTTCTTAAAACACTTTCAACTTGCACGCGAACAATACGGACAGAGTCATCAGGACACACCCATTTTGTTTATTTACGAACATTCAGGACACCGCAAGTGTTCTTAGAACACTTTCAACTTACCAGCGAACAATACGGACAGCGTCCCCAGGACACCCCCATTTTGTTTATTTACGAACATTTCAGGACACCGCGAGTGTTCTTAGAACACTTTAAACTTACCAGCGAACAATACGGACAGCGTCCTCAGGACACCCCCATTTTGTTTATTTACAAACATTTCAGGACGCCGCGAGTGTTCGTAGAACACTTTCAATTTACCAGTGAACAATACGGACAGCGTCCCCAGGACACCCCCATTTTGTTTATTTACGAACATTTCAGGACACCGCAAGTGTTTTTAGAACACTTTCAACTTGCCAGCGAACAATACGGACAGGGTCCTCAGGACCCCCCCATTTTGTTTATTTACAAACATTTCAGGACGCCGCGAGTGTTCTTAGAACATTTTCAACTTGCCAGCGAACAATACGGACAGCGTCCCCAGGACACCCTCATTTTGTTTATTTATGAACATTTCAGGACACCGCGAGTGTTCTTAGAACACTTTCAACTTGCCAGCAAACAATACGCACAGCGTCCCCAGGACACCCCCATTATGTTTATTTACGAACATTTCAGGACACCACAAGTGTTTTTATAACACTTTCAACTTGCCAGCGAACAATACAGACAGCGTCCTCAGGACACCCCCATTTTGTTTATTGACGAACATCCCAGAACAAAATATATATTCTTAGAACCGTTTCAACTTATCTGCGAACAAAACAGACAGGCATGCCGTTCTCAGGACACCCCCATTTTATTTATTTACGAACATTTCAGGACACCACGTTCTCAGGACACCCCCATTTTATTTATTTAACAACATTTCAGGACACCGCGAGTGTTCTTAGAACACTTTCAACTTGCCAGCGAACAATACGGACAGCGTCCTGAGGACACCCCATTTTGTTTATTTATGAACATTTCAGGACACCGCGAGTGTTCTTAGAACACTTTCAACTTGCCAGCGAATAATACGGACAGCGTCCTCAGGACACCCCCATTTTGTTTATTTACGAACATTTCAGGACACCGCGATTGTTCTTAGAACACTTTCAACTTACCAGCGAACAATACGGACAGCGTCCCCAGGACACCCCCATTTTGTTTATTTACGAACATTTCAGGACACCGCAAGTGTTTTTAGAACACTTTCAACTTGCCAGAAAACAATACGGAGAGCGTCCTCAGGACACCCCCATTTTGTTTATTTACAAACATTTCAGGACGCCGCGAGTGTTCGTAGAAGACTTTCAACTTACCAGCGAACAATACGGGCAGCGTCCCCAGGACACCCCCATTTTGTTTATTTACGAACATTTCAGGACACCGCAAGTGTTTTTAGAACACTTTCAACTTGCCAGCGAACAATACGGACAGCGTCCTCAGGACCCCCCATTTTGTTTATTTACAAACATTTCAGGACGCCGCGTTCTCAGGACACCCCCATTTTATTTATTTAACAACATTTCAGGACACCGCGAGTGTTCTTAGAACACTTTCAACTTGCCAGCAAACAATACGGACAGCATCCTCAGGACACCCCATTTTGTTTATTTACGAACATTTCAGGACACCGCGATTCTTCTTAGAACAATTTCAACTTGCCAACGAACAATACCGACAGCGTTCTCATGACACCCACATTTTGTTTATTTACGAACATTTCAGGACACCGCAAGTGTTGTTAGAACACTTTCAACTTGCCAGCGAACAATACGGAGAGCGTCCTCAGGACACCCCCATTTTGTTTATTTACGAACATTTTAGGCCACTGCAAGTGTTCTTAGAACACTATCAACTTGCCAGCGAACAATACGGACAGCGTCCTCAGGACACCCCCATTTTGTTTATTTACGAACATTTCAGGACACCGCAAGTGTTTTTAGAACACTTTCAACTTCCCAGCGAACAATACGGACAGCGTCCTCAGGACACCCCCATTTTGTTTATTTACAAACATTTCAGGACGCCGCGGGTGTTCGTAGAACACTTTCAACTTGCCAGCAAACAATACGGACAGCGTCCTCAGGACACCCCCATTTTGTTTATTTACGAACATTTCAGGACACCGCAAGTGTTCTTAGAACACTTTCAACTTGCACGTGAACAATACCAACACAGTCCTCAGGACACCCCCATTTTGTTTATTTACGAACATTCAGGACACCGCGAGTGTTCTTAGAACATTTTCAACTTGCCAGCGAACAATACGGACAGCGTCCTCAGGACACCCCCTTTTTGTTTATTTACGAACATTTCAGGACCCCGCGAGTGTTCTTAGAACACTTTCAACTTGCCAACGAACAATACGGACACAGTCCTCAGGACACCCCCATTTTGTTTATTGACGAACATCCCAGAACACATCATATATTCTTAGAACAGTTTCAACTTATCTGCGAACAAAGCGTTAGGCATACCGTTCTCAGGACACCCCCATTTTATTTATTTATGAACATTTCATGACACCGCATTCTCAGGACACCCCCATTTTATTTATTTAACAACATTTCAGGACACTGCAAGTGTTCTTAGAACAGTTTCCGCTTGCTTGCAAACAACACGGACACATATTGCGTCCTCAGAACACCCCCATTTAGTTTATTTAGAACATTTCAGAACAGCCGTGTTGTCCGCAGACAAATCGAACACAACAAGAGCTTCTACCACATAAATAAATACAACATTTAACCCATCTCATACTCTCCCACCCTCCCCAAACACTCTTACACACCAACACACTCTAGTACTGGGCTGTAGGCATGCAAAGGAATTCAGAGTAAGCCATATACTTTTTCTGCAAAGTTTGATGAGGATTCGTCCAGGGAGAGCAAAGGTATAAGCCGCCCAAAAAGTGCTCTTCCTATGGAAACAGCAATTTAACCATAACTACCGTGGCCATGGAATATATATATAAAGTGTAGTTATGGTTAAGTTGCACCCCTGCTCATGCCCCGTGTGTCTCTCTCCCTCCACCCCTGTTCATGCCCCGTGTGTCTCTCTCCCTCCCTTCCACCCCCGCTCATGCCCCGTGTGTCTCTCTCCCCTTCCCCCCACCCCCGCTCTTGCCCCGTGTGTCTTTCCCCCTCCCGCCCACCCCTGCTCTTGCCCAGTGTGTCTCTCCCCCTCCCGCCCACCCCCCGCTCATGTCCCGTGTGTCTCTCCCCCTCCCGCTCATGCCCCGTGTGTCTCTCTCCCCTTCCCCCCACCCCCGCTCATGCCCCGTGTGTCTCTCTCCCCCCCACCCCCGCTCATGCCCCGTGTGTCTCTCTCCCGAACCACCCCCCCACCCCCCGCTCATGCCCCGTGTGTCTCTCCCTCCCGCCCACCCCCTGCTCATGCCCCGTGTGTCTCTCTCCCTCACCCCACCCCCGCTCATGCCTCGTGTGTCTCTCTCCCCTTCCCCCCACCCCCCGCTCATGCCCCGTGTCTGTCTTCTGTTCCCCCTGCTCATGCCCCGTATCTGTCTCCTGTTCCCCTCATGTGCCGTGTCTGTCTCCTGTTGCCCCCCACCCCCCCCACTCATGCCCTGTGTCTGTCTCCTGTTGCCCCCACCGACCGATCATGCCCCGTGTCTGTCTCCTGTTGCCCCCACCCCCCGCTCATGCCCCGTGTCTGTCTCCTGTTGCCACCCGCTCATGCCCCGTGTCTGTTTCTGTTGTTCCCCCCACGCCCCGCTCATGCCCCGTGTCTGTCTCCTGTTCCCCCACCCCCTGCTCATGCCCCGTGTCTCCCTCCTGTTGCCCCCCACACTCCGCTCATGCCGCGTGTCTGTCTCCTGTACCCCCCACCCCCCGCTCATGCCCCGTGTCTGTATCCTGTTGCCCCCCCGCTCATGCCCCGTGTCTGTCTCCTGTTCCCCCACCCGCTCATGTCCCGTGTCTCTCTACTGTTGCCCCCCACCCCCGCTCATGCCCCGTGTCTGACTCCTGTACCCCCCAACCCCCCGCTCATGCCCCGTGTCCCTCTCCTGTTGCCCCCACCACCTGCTGATGCCCCGTGTCTGTCTCCTGTACCCCCCAGCCCCGCTCATGCCCCGTGTCTCTCTCCTGTTGCCCCCTACCCCCCGCTCATGCCCCATGTCTGTCTCCTGTTGCCTTCCACCCCCCTGCTCATGTCCCGTGTCTGTCTCCTGTTCTCCCCACCCCCGCTCATGCCCTGTATCTGTCTCCTGTTCCCCCATCCCCCGCTCATGCCCCGTGTCTGTCTCCTGTTGTCCCCACCCCCCCGCTCATGCGCCGTGTCTGTCTCCTGTTCCTTCCACCCCCCTCATGCCCCGTGTCTCTCTCCTATTGGCCCCACCCCCGCTCATGCCCCGTGTCTGTCTCCTGTTGCCCCTCACCCCCCGCTCATGCCCTGTGTCTCCCTCATGTTCCCCCCACCCCCCGCTCATGCCCCGTGTCTCCCTCGTGTTCACCCACCCCCCACTCATGCCCTTTGTCTTTCTCCTTTCCCCCCCACCCCCGCTCATGTCCCGTGTGTG
This sequence comes from Ambystoma mexicanum, assembly GCF_040938575.1. Classification (NCBI taxonomy): domain Eukaryota; kingdom Metazoa; phylum Chordata; class Amphibia; order Caudata; family Ambystomatidae; genus Ambystoma; species Ambystoma mexicanum. The sequence goes on along the minus strand of NC_090932.1, from coordinate 655,741,577 downwards.
CCCTGTACCCCCCGCTCATGACCCGTGTCTCCCTCATGTTCCTCCACACCCGCTGCTCATGCCCCGTGTCTCTCTCGTGTTCCCCGCACCACCGCTCATGCCCCGTGTTTCGTTCCTTTTCCCCTCACCCCCTGCTCCTGCCCCATTTGTACCCTGTTCCCTCTCACCCCCCTGCTCATGCCCATGTGTCTCCCCTGTTCCCCTCCACCCCCGCTCATGCCCTGTTGTGTTCTTTATACACCCCGCCTTCCCTTTCCATCTGGCCATCTTGGTAAAAGATTTTCCTTCCTACGGCGTCCCGGTGTAGGAAGGAAAATCTTTTTGTTTTTTTTACCACCCGGCGTTCCCACTTTGAGGACATAAGATGTTAGTGGTCTTCATCTATTGAAAAGGATGTTATGGTGACGTTGCACTAATAAAAACCTTTAAAATTTAGTAAAAAATAAATGTTACAGGGACGTTATGGTTAAGTTGCACTAATAAAAACCTATGAAATTCAATGAAAAAACTTTGTTATAGGGACGTTATGGTCAAGTTGCGCTACTAAAAACCTATGAAATTCAGTGAAAAAACTTTGTTAAAGGGACATTATGGTTAAATTGTGCTCCTAAAAACCTATGAAATTCAGTGAAAAAACTTATCAAAGGGACGTTCCAAGTAAAACCGAACAACCCTTGAAATTTGCCCGTTATGGTAAGTTAAGCAACCATAACTCGCGCCACCACCGTGCACTGCTAAGGCTAACACCCAGGACATCAAAGATGACATCACAAATGTCATTGATGACATCACTGATAGCATCACATGTCTGGCTCACTCTTTTTTCTTTTGCTGGCATGTCTAGGCCACATGGTTTTCTTCAGTAACAGTCAGAAACTAAACATTTTATTTTATTTGTAGACGTATCCTTCAAGTAGGTTCTTACAGTAATTCCCTTAGAGACCAGTCACATCACATGAAACATATACATACAGGAAGACAGAAGCTTGAAAGACAGCAATCCTTTTTGTGCATAAAGATAATCAATAGACTTATGAGCACTTTCTGATAGTTCTGTTTTATTTTTTTCATGACTGCACTTTCCCTGTGGGTCCAATCACATCAAGTGATACATATACATAGGGTAAATAGCAGCTTTGAAACAGAGCAATCATTTATTTGCATGAAAATAATCAGTTAAGTTATGAATTGTTTCTGCTACTACTTGTGCTTTTTTGCTAACTTCACTTTCCCTGTATATACCCATATTGGTATGTGTTCTTGTGTCTTTGTGTTTTGTCTATAGTAATGCAATTATGTAATACATGTGTTTTATTAGCTACGTATTACATATTTCACAGTACACATAAATCTATTAAGAAAACAATTATCATTTCATTATTCAACATATTAACACTACGAATATTATACCTTCATCTTGTACGCTGCACACAATGTTATGTTTCTGTATGAGTAGCTTAGTATACTAGATAGAACCCCATAATAGAATGCTATTTATATCAATGCATCGTTCAATGCACTAATTAGGGTAGGATATTTATTGCAATGATCCTTGACACTTGTTTCGCAACATTATAATAAGAATCCCTTGTACAGATATTTCATGAAAAGTACATGCACATGTGATGTCATCAGTGATGTCATCAATGACATTTGTGATGTCATCTTTGATGTCCTGGGTGTTAGTCTTAGCAGTGCACGGTGGTGGCGCGCGTTATGGTTGCTTAGCTTACCATAACTGGCAAAATTCAAGGGTTTTTCGGTTTTACTTGGAACCATAACGTCCCTTTGACAAAGTTTTTTCACTAAATCTAGTCACCTTGCCACATTAGTGGCCTTTCTTGACTCTACACTGCATATGTAATGATTTGACAACAATGAAAATAGATCAAGCTCTCCTCCCCTATTGAAAAAACAAACTTTAATCCGGTGCCACACTGAAGAACAGGCATTAAGAACTAATCATTAGCCAGGACTAATAGAAAAGATGTTTCAAATTGACAACTCAGCAGCAGTTGAATCTGTCAGTTCTGCTGGATCAGCTCAAAACATTGGATGGCATCAGATGGCAGGCATTACCTCGGCAGGGTGCCACACCTATTTGCTCTCTCATGTATCCTCTTCAATATCCAGTATCATATGGACTAGCTAATATTCAGAATTGAAAACAACAATACATTTGTGCTTGCTCTGAAGTCCATGATTGCAGAAACGTCCAACCTCATGTCACAATATGCAAGAAAAGCCAGAAAGGTGGGATCCCCTCTACATAGAATGTGTAAGGCTTAAATAGACGGCCATGTGGAAAGATGCTCATCCAGGAGGATCTACAATCTAAGTTAAGTCTACTATGCTTTACCAAAGAGAAAAAACAAATATGTGGATTTCAGTCTGGTCCTACCCACTAGGAAAAACTACCACAAAATGCAAGATATGTCTTCACCCAAAAAGAATACCAGCAAGAGCCTCAAACACATGTAGGGTGGAGGGTGCAAGAGGGTCAGCAGGAAGTTTGAAAAAGAGCTGTGTCTTGGCTGTGTAACACTGGAAGATGGAGGAGGAGATGAGATGTGCAAGCAGAGCAAGGAAGATGTTAAAGAGCTAAAGGGAGAGGACAGAACCCTGGGGGACACCACAGGTGGAGAAGGAACTAGGAGAGGAGAAGGTGTCCAAGATGACTTGGGAAGAGCAGTCAGTAAGGAAGGATGTCAGCCAGTCCAGTGCCCGTCCGAAATACCAAGGGTATGATGAAGCTGTTGTATGAGGATGGAATGGTTGACTGTGTTAAAGGCAGAGGAGAGATCAAGAAGGATGAGGACAGCAGGGGAGTTGGAGTCCAGAGATGCAAGCAGTTCTTCACGGGTGTTCATTAGAGCAGGTTCTGTGTCTCTGGATGCTCAGAATCCATATTGATGGTCATGGAGACCATCAACAAGTTTCGTGTGTGAGTTGAGTTGGGACAATGCCAACTTCTCCAACAGCTTCCCCAGGAAGGGGGGTGATAGAAATAGGGCGGTAGTTGGCAGGGCAGGTAGGGTCTGCTTAAGGTTCTTTCAGGAGTGGGCGCACAAGGGAGTGCTTAAGGGAGGAAGGAAAAAGATCCAGTGTCAAAAGAGTGATTGCAGAAATCAGCGAGTGCGGGGGAAAGGGAGCAATGTTATCCTTGATGGTTCTGGATGAGCAAGGGGAAACCTGTTTAGAAGCGACCTTCATGGAGCATGGAGCGGACAACTCTGGTAACTTCTTCAGGTGTGGAAAACTGAAGGATGCAGGGAGACCCTACACTCTGGACCAGAGTATTACTTTACCAACAAATGCTGAAAAAATGTCCACAGGACGTATTTATTTTACAAATGTGGTCTCAAAATGTATTTACCATGATACAAATGTTCAAAAAAGTGAATTAATGACATATTACTATACACTTCAAAGTTAAGTCAAAGCAAAGGACTACCTAAAAAGCTATAAAGTCATACCAACAATTTTCATTCAGTGACTCATTCATACCTCAATCTACACTCAGTGTCAATCGTACATCCAACAAATACTAAAATGCATACCAACACAGTAAAACATTAAATGGTGGGACATATAACTTGTCACCACAAACAAGCGTATTGTTTTTGTATTAGAATAATAAAATAGAATTACTACATATGATCTATCGTAGAGGTGGATCCAAACACAATAATTCAAAAAGATCACATCCCCTTTTAGGTTTCTCAACCGGTTTTGACGTAAAAGGCTGATTTAGTCAACGTCTTCATCAGGAGAATAAATGAAGTATGCTGCAAAAAAGAGGAAGCAAGTGCATACATTTAATGCACTAGTGCTAAATATATAGAGCCATCAGCCACCTAGCTGCATGCAAAACACACACTTAACAAATTATATTTTAAAAAACAAAGTTAGTAGTGGCACGTCTGTTCCAAAATATAGAACCGTGCCCTACCCTAAAAGTTTTCCCAGAGTGAGGGTTTGTGAGGCCCAAAAGAAAAGAACTGTGCTCAGTGGTGGAGAGAAAACAGCACCATTCAAAAGCTGAATCAAAGTCTGGCAGGAAAGGTACCAAAGTGACCTAAGGTATCGCAAAAGCATGCACCTAGGAGATTGGACAAACCTTGTATACATAATCCACTGCTTCAAGGGTTAGGTAAGTATATAAAACCTAGCCGTCGCCATGTCATCAGCACAAGCCTATAATTTAAACAAGGCATAGATAAGATCCAAAGATGGAAAGCCATTATTAAACAACATAATGATGGTGTGGCGTAATAAGTGCCGGCAACTATCAAAAGATATAGCTCACCTATTCGTGGACACAACCAATTTGTGGCCTGAAGATGATCATCCGATGGAGTTACAATAACAGCAGCTCAACAATCTTTAGTAGAGGTGTGACACGGGAGAAGGAGGAGAAGGAGGAAGGAGGAGGGTAAAGGGCCACGGGAGGCAAGGGGGTGAGGGAGGTGATTGGAGGTTGGCAAGCAAGGGTGTTCAGGATGTCCTCAGTTTTGGTGGCAAAGTGTGTGGCCAGTGCATTGCAGAGGGCCTGGGAAGGAGAGCGGGAGGAGGAGACTGTGGAAGGGTTGGCTAGTTCCCTGTAGATATTGAACATTTCAGCCATGTTGTTGGATGCACCAGAAACCCGTGCCTGAATGTGGCCCCTTCTTCGCATGGATGGAGAGTCTGTATTGCCTTTGTAGCAGGCAGCAGTCCAGTTTGTCAGAGGGTGAGCCTGAAGTTTGCCACTTCAGTGCCACTGCCCTGCGCTTTCGTTTCAGGGCCTCAAGTTTGGAGTCATACCAGGTGTTATGCTCAGAGGCAGGTTTCAGGACGATCATCAGGACTGGGGCATGAATGTCAAGGGTATTGGTGATGGAAAGGTGGAGGTTGCTGAATGCAGAGTCAGAAGTAGCATCAGAGGTAGTGTGGTGGGGGGTAATGAAGGTGGAAGTGAAGGCAGCATCTAACATGTCAAAATAAACCATGACCAGTGCAAGTCAAACAACCTGTTGCTTATTTCCAAAGACGTACAATAGCTAAGGATTAATCCAGGAGTCATTTGGATTTAATGAGCTTCTCTCTTCGCCAACATGCATGCCCCAATAATGTTGAAACAGCAAAGATAATATCTACAGAGCTAGATTTTTTACACACATCATCAGCCATGCTCAGGAAATGGACGGGAAAAGTGATCACCCATGGTTCTAGAGTCTTTACTCTAATATCAGAAAACGTAGGGTTCAGAAATAAAAAGTGTTGCAAGGATTCCACCACACCACGACAGAATGGACAGAAAGGTGATGAATATATCTATGTCTTCAAATTCCAGACAGACATGTGAGTAATATTTGCTTCTGGCTATAATGTCAACGGTAAAAAAAACATATGTGACTTTGAATCAAGGGAAATGTACATGATTGGACATGCCCTGTAATTCAAGTCGGCATCTTGTGTTGTATAACTCAGTACACAAGTTATATGTAAACAGCTCGTTGTGAGGGCCTGAGTAGTGATTGATCAGGCATTATTGACAGGCCTCATTGTTCTCACTGCATTAGCTTTCAGATGGCTACGTTTACTGCAAGGCAAAGTTCAAAAGAGTCCCTTTTAATGTAGGGATTTGCCTTTAAGGTTGGATAGTAAAATATACCATTTTACCACTGTATATGTTACTGCTCTGTGAAACCAACAAATGTTATATTATTGGAATGTCAGTTTCTTTTTACAACACTATCCCCTGCAAGACTCCAAAAGGTGGGAGGCTTAATTTGCTTCAAGTTGTTTCTCCGGTCAACTTGAAGTCAGCACAAAATCAGACTGCAATGTACACATCAAACCATGCATTTTCCAATGTCATGTGTAAGTACAATTGATAACTTAGACATTTATTATAATATATTCCCTTTGTTGAAATATTTGACATGCAAACACTTCTATAATTATCATGGGATCCCACCGGCATTATTAAAATGTCACTACTATGCTTGTTGATACATATACTTGAAGAAACATCACATTTTGCCTTATTTTCGATTCAGTAGGAAAACTTCCCGTCAGATGATGATTTTTGTATTACATGCCATGTTCCATTATTGAAATGCAGTTCCTAATTTATAGGGAATTTTTCGATGTGTTGCTCTATCACCAATATATTAATGTTTCTCCTATTAATTAGTGCAGGAGTTGGTTCCCTTGTTTTCATTGCTGCTTCGCAATCACATTTCTGTTGAAACTGTTACTCAGTAATGTTAGGCATTCTTTTGGTGCCTTTAGCTTTGCATTGAGACAGTCGCCATGTCTTGCGTTAGATGTTGTAGCACTAGTTTCATTTAAGCATTGCATATTATTAACTACAATAAACACGTTACATTATATACATTTATGGTGCTGGTTATTAGCTTTTAACATATTTTTGAAGAAATGCAAAGAGTTTCATAATAACCTGATAAGTCGTAATGAGTCTGCAGTTTAGATTAGTTTAAACTCCAATGTTCTTTTTTGACCTGTGTTCCTTTGGTTAGCTTGTATGTCTGCTTTCACGCTTTCTCCATAGTTATATCAGTCATTGTGAGCACTAGGCAAGTTATTTGATGTTAGTCTATTTTCTTCCTTTGGGGAATACTTTCTTTTTCATCTGAACACGTGGGAGACCTTCCATCAAACCAACACGTTTAAATTATTGTTTTTTTTTTTTAGTGGCACTATATCTGCTCTTACTTCATTCAGTTAAGGCTGTTCTGGTAAGAGGTTAGTAGAATACCACTTCGTACTAAAACATTAGGGAAATGACCTTCACATTTATTTGAGGAAGTATCCTTGGTGTATCTGGCACAAAGAGGGTGCCTCTTTCTTGTTCTCCACCTGGGCATATGAAGGCTATCTCCTGCATATCATTGGATATTGAAAGAGGCCAGAAAAGGCATAATAAAGTAAACAGCACTTCAACATAAAGACATGCTTGCAGCAACCTTTAATTTGTTGGGATTATACTTTCCACACCCTTCACTCTAATCCCAAAAGGGACGCCCCAAGATGTTGCCAAATTGCATAGCAAAGCGGTAATGACAAGCAACAGATTTCAGCTTTGAGTTGGAGAGGCCACCATGGGGGTTGTGTGCAAGCTCTAACCTCCTTTCAACTGATGGCAAGGCATGTGGCAGGCTAAACAATTATCTCTGCTTCTGTAGTGGACTTTGGAGTCTATTGGACTAATTATGCCTCTTGATAGAACTGAAGAAAGTTCACCATCACCAAAACAGAGATGTGCTTTTGATCATATGAAATGTGGTCTGGAAATGAAGAGACACTCTCTCATGATCAAACAAACAACAAACGCAATGTCGCTTTGGAAAAACGGACAGGGATCCTATTTATCAAATCAGGAGGCAATACACTGAGAGCATAGGCCAAAGTGTGAAGTAAGGATTTCTTTATGAATTTGATAGTTAATTTAGTTAGGGTTAGCTTAGGGAAAGTTAGTTGGTTTGAAAATGAAACTCAATTACATCTAAACTAAGAAAGATTTCCACAAATATAATGGCAATGTACAGGGAATAACTTCTAAATGGCTTTCAAGGTGTCAAGCCCTTTCATTCCTTTCCAGCAGTTAATAGGGAATTCAGGAGCGCACCAATGAATTCAATAATACAATGATGTTTGACAATTTCCCAATGAATACTTTGTTATTTAGAGGATTGGTCAGGTCAAAAACACGACAAGGGAAGAAATAGTGCGGCGCTTTGGTGCGAAAAAGAGCACCATTAATGTCTGAATTGATTATTTCTCCTTAGTAGCTAACCAAGAAACAAATGACTCACTGTTGCAGTTTTTTTATTATGTCCCAAGCCATGGTTTACTGCATCTCCTGTTTTTCAAGGTAAACATATCTCATTCTATTCTCTGAGCTACTTCTATTTCCCACATTTTCATCTATCTACTGATGTGTAGATGAGCAACTCCTGCATTGTAACATTGGCTCAACTAGGTCTATCTGAAACCTTTCCCTCTCTCCTGGTTCTATATCTGTTTGCCTTGCTTGCTTTTAATTATTTTATCCGGATTGCCCCTTCTCGATACCTAGCGTTACATCTATTTCTGCTTTTTCCACTGACATCTCATTTTGCAACTCTCTGTCAATGTGTTTAGACAAGAATGATCAATTATGGGACTAGATAAAATACTTTCCTCTAATGTCTATAAGTCTGAGCTATATAAGACATCGCACATAAGTACCTTATAAAAAGCTCTGTGTTTAAACAAATGTGGGTGTTCTCCCTAACAAGGGATTGAACATCTTGCTGCTCTGACTAGCTTAGTGACCCTTCATCCTCATGTGTCCCAGATTTCCAAGGAAAACATATTTGACGTTAACTCAGCGGTGAAAGTTGGACTGACTTTCCATGAGCAGCACACTACCTGGATGTACTGGTCATACCAGTCAATTAGCTCAATTAGAGATTAGACACAACCTGATGTCTTAGTACATGGACATAAATTAGACTAGTTCATCCATAAAATGGGTGAAGGGAATATCTAGCGTTGCATGTAGATGTATGTAATTCTAGAACTACATCAAAATCAGACGGGTAAGGGGCTAATATGCTTTCAAATATGATTCCTGTCTCCATTTGACATTCAAGAATCATGTCAAAATGTTGCTATCAGGAAATGCAGACCTCATTGGTCCATATGGCGAAGATAGAAGGGAATGCATATGAACTATATGTATTCTGTTCCAAGATGGCGCTACCATGCTCTACAATTGTTGGAAAAGAGTAACACTAGTGAATCAAGCAGGCATGAGGTACCACGCATCAGGACACGTTGGTAGCTACTGGAATTCTTACTTAACAGCTTTTAGCAGTAATCCTTGTGTGTCGCTTCTTTCTTGAATCCAGATGCTCCCTTTGCAGTTCTCTTGCTTCCTCTGTTCTTCATTCCTCTCCTCTGTGCCTCCTTCTGCTGCTTGCCTTTCGCTTGTCCGGGAGCTGCCTCACTACCATCTCTATCTCTCGTCCTCCACTGTCTTGCTGGATTTCCCCCGGCTACCTCCAACACTGCCGAACTCTGAGTATCTTCCACAGGCAAGCTTGCTGTGCCGTTTTTAATGTGTTTTACAACTTGCACTTGTTTTATATGCTGCTCTACATATCAATCACTGCCACATAGTGGTCCTTGGGTCACTTCTCTGCCATACACTTACCTCATCTCAGGCCACATGTGTACCTTGACTGGTATCTTCTCTTCAAAAATCATTATCCTATGTTCATAGCTGGCCAAGCCCAGTTTCCCTCGACCCCCAAGATTCCTTCTACACTTGTCCGTACTCCCCACTTCAGCCCTGTTTGTTTTCATTGCCAAATCACCTAACAGTGGTTAATACTCTGCTAGACTGAACAATATATTGTAGCCCTTGGACCACTGAGATTCCCCTATAATCGTACCCTTTCTCTTAGCTGTTTATGTCTATCCAACAGCAATACCCAGCCATCACAAAATACCAGCAACTCCTGTTACCATTTGTCAAGCTTCCAATAAAAATGTTCCTCTTAGAAAATGCACATCCTATCATTGATTTGAAAGCAGGGTGTTATCTTGCATCATAGATAGTTCAGCGGGTTCAGTGGTCGCTGCAGCGATCTGAGCAGGATCTGTAGGCTGCAGGTTCCAATCCTGGCAAGACCATCACAGCCTTTTATCCTTCCGAGGTCGATAAATGAGTACCAATTTCGGTTGGCTGATATTGTATGTAAATATGTGCTCTGTAAAGAGCTGTGGATCAAGGCGCTATATAAATAACACATCATTAACACGGTCTTCTGCAAGCTGCTAGAGTGATATAACCTGCTTCCTTTTGCACGATAAAGAAATGTGGGTCTATCTCTGTCTGAGAATGTATAAGCTCTTTTGTTGTTGAATGTTCTTTTGTTTTGTTCCGCTATTGTTCTCCAGGGGTCACAGCAACACACTGATGGTCTTCATTACGGCATCTAATGGCATTACCACTGCTACACCTGACCATGTTAATTTGTTAAAATACAAGATTTCTCAAGACTGAGGTGCCTTCAGAACTGGAGGGCAGTTAAAAGCCTTTAGTCTGTAAAAAATTGAAAGTCAACATAAAATGTCAACACACAGAGGACGTACAGGCCACTTTCATGCACTATCTGCAATTCAAGATCTTTCACTGTGATGCAAAGATTCTATAAACTGGAGTGGAAGTTGAAGAATTTGGCATCCACAAGGTCATTGGTAATGTGCAGTGACCCTTGTTCTCTGCTTTTCTGAGAATCAGTGTGAGTAGCTGACAGTTGTTGTACAGGAATCCTTAGATGACATTTAAAGCCTCAGCAAGCATACATTAACTGTGCAGAATGTGTCGCCACAAAAGACAGTTTTGTCAACTTGCGACTAGTGTGGATCACCCAAGGACTCAAGAACACTGGTTCATAATAAATGAGGGAACCCCAAAGCTTGACGTGTGTATCAGCCCCGTACACAGCCCTCTTCCCTTGCCATGGCAGCCTGCAAAACCTTATGAACATATTACCACAAGCACTTTTCCCTTTCAAACCTATCCTACCTTTGAATAACTTTACCACATAGCCGGTCCCAGGTAGACATAGCCACTTTAACACCATTTTTCGTCCGGCCAGTAGCCAGATTGTCTGCGTCATGACCTTATGCCATGACACAGACAATCTGGCTACTGCCCACGGCCATAGTCTATACCTCAGTCACCAAAGCTATATGACTATTCTTGTACCTACATTATTACACTTGGAAAAATAGAAAACACGGGCACATTTGCAAAACCATGCTTTAATGTCCTTGCCAATGCTCCTCACGAGTTTGCTTGAAATCCACCAATGTTTTATTTTTGTTAAAGTGTCAAAATGTATGTACATACAATAGTCATGTAACTTGCCCCCACTTGACAAAATCCATTCAGTCTTTACACAAACATTGAAGGTTGGGTCTATAATATTTCTCAAACTTTTGTCCACATTCGTCAAATAGCAACAAAGGTATAAGCCATCTAAAAATGTTAAGACCCCCCTTCTAATTTTGCCCCTCTTCAGAAAATCACACCAAACTTTAGAAAGCCATTTATATCTAGATCCAAATCGTTTTGCCAAATGTTGTGCAGATTCATCAAATGACACCTCAAATATATGCCTTTACAGTATTTTGGGACCCCCCCATCTAATTTTGCCCCCTCTTGACAGAATCCAGCTGCTTTTCCCCAACCCTGTAATGCAGAAATAGGTACAGATGTCATAGGACATCTGAAGTGACCGCGAACACCACAGCACAGCCCAGGACATCTGGAGTGTTCACAGACTTTCGGGGGTGAAACAACCTGTTTTTTGGCTTCTTATGGCCATATGCAATCCAGTCCTCATCCCCCCCACATCCCCAGAGATTGTTTGTTGAGTTTGACAAGTGAAATGCTACTTTTTTAAAATGTTTTCACTGCGCTGTCCGTGGACCCCAAAAAAGTCTGTGAATCCAAGATGGTGGGTGAGGCAAATTTTCTTGCCAATCAGAGGCCAGTCCGCAGACATTACAGCCAATCAGAGGCCAGTTTGTGAACCGAACAGGCAGGTGAGTCCGCGGAGGGGACATAAATATCACACATTTTGTTGCTTCACGGTTTGGTCATTTAAAAAAACTACTGGACGGATTTGCATCAAATTAATAAAATCTCGCTTTCGGGACCAACCCGCCACTCCTGTTGCAAATTTGGTGAAAACCCGTCCAGTGGTTTGGGCTGTAGGCGTGAGCACATTTTTTTCCCATTATGTCTATGGGAAAAAAACACATTTTGGGACCCCCCCTATATCTGTGCCCCCTGGACCAAATCTCACCAAACGTTGCAAAATAAATCAGAGTGGGCCATATACTTCCTTTGCAAAGTTTGGTGAGGATTCGTCCAGAGGGAGCAAGGTTATAAGCCACCCAAAAAGAGCTCTTCCTAAGTCATTAGCAACTTAACCATAACTACACAGCCACTACCGTGGCTGTGTTTTATTACACAGCCACAGTAGTGGCTGTGTAGTCATGGTTAAGCTGCTGTTTTCATAGGAAGAGCACTTTTGGGCGGCTTATAACTTTGCTCGCCTTGGACGAATCCTCACCAAACTTTGCAAAAAAAGTATATCGACCACTCTGAAAGGTTTGGTGAGGTTTGGTCCGGGGGGGGCAAAGTTATAGGGGGGGTCCCAAAATGTCTTTTTTTCCCATAGACATAATGTGTTGGTTTGTAAGACTGTTTGGTGGGGGGGGGTGTAAGAGATGGTTCAAATATTGTATCTATTTAGGTGGTAGGCACCGCTGTTGTGTTTGTTGTGTCTGCGGACAGTCACGCTGTCCTTGATGTCCGCAATCGACCCATATCGACTATACCGCTCCGTACTGTTAATAGGCAAGTTGAACTGTTCTTAGAATACACACAGTGTCCGGGATGTCCACAATGAAACGAAAATGGGGATGTCCTAAGGACAGTGTACCTGATCGTATTGTTCGCAGGCAAGTTGAAACTGTTCTAAGAACACACGCAGTGTCCGGGATGTCCGCAAACAAATGACAATGGAGGTTTCCTGAGGACACTATACCTGTTAGTATTGTTCGCAGGCAAGTTGAAACTGTTCTAAGAACACACGCGGTGTCCGGGATGTCCGCAAATAAATGAAAATGGAGGTGTCCTGAGAACACTATACCTGTCCGTATTGTTCGCAGGCAAGTGGAAACTCTTCTAAGAACACACGCGGTGTCTGGGATGTCTGCAAATAAATAAAAATGCAGGTGTCCTGAGGACACTATACCTGTCCGTATTGTTCGCAGGCAAGTAGAAACTGTTCTAAGAACACACGCGGCGTCCGGGATGTCTGCAAATAAATGAAAATGGAGGTGTCCTAAGGGCACTATACTTGTCCGTATTGTTTGCAGGCAAGTAGAAACGGTTCTAAGGACACCCAAGGTGCCCACGGACATAAATAATGCCATGAGGCCTAGTTAAAAATGTTTGATTCTATGGGTGTGATCAAAGTTAAAAAGGTTTGATTCTATGGGTGTGATCTATGGGGGTGATATGCTGTGGTGGTTGCAGCAAGGGCCTAGAGTCTTGGGTGCATGGCCGAAGGCCGTAGGCCATGCACTCAAGACTCTAGGCCCTGGCCACAACCACCACAGCATATCACACCGATAGATCACACCCATAGAATCAAACATGGGTGTGATGAATGGGGGCGATATGTTTCGGAGTTTTGGCCAGAGTGTACCCAAGACCGAATTTATAAGTACTGAAGTTATAAGCTACTATGGGTGTGATAAGTTGTGGTGGTTGTGGCAGGGTGCATGGCTGAAGGCCGTAGGCTGTAGGCTATAAACCCAAGACTCTAGGCCCTGACCACAAGCACAGCACCATATCACAGCCATAGATCACACCTATAGATTCGAATATCTATCAAATGGTTTCAATTATACTTACTGTTTGATTTGTTGAGATTCGATACATTTTTTTACATGAGTTTGGTACCTGGAGGAAATATTCTTTTCCAATTTCTGTGATAAAAGAAAAGAGCATGTTAGTGTATGTATTCTATAAAGACTTATTACATTGCATAATAGATATTTCAGCTTTTTTTTTTACCCTCATATTTGTTTACAAACCAGTGTACTGTGCATAAGGCTCAGTTTCTGTGTTTGTTTTTCAAATCATTGGGTCTGTGAGAAAAACGAATCCTTGTCGGCTTAAAAAAGCCTTTTTTGTTATGCTACAGTCTATGTGTTTGTTTCTTTTCAGTGTTTACTTCTTGTTTCTGGTTAATGTTCTATCTGTTGGATTGTTGCAGATTTCTGAAGCAGTTAGATACCTGTTTGTGTATTCTAACTGTCTATTTTTTGTAACAATTTAGTGGTATTCATTTATCTCTTTGGTTGTTATAGAATCTTGGGCTAGCTAGATACCTGTTGGCGTATTCTAACTGTTTGTAGTTTTTTCATTGAATTTTTGTTAATGCTGAAGTACAGATTAATCATTAAATTTTCATTTTAAGAAGATTAAAGAAGCGTTTGTAAGATTTGCTGGTAATCTTGGTACAGATTTTTGAAGCAGTTAGATACCTGTTGGCATATTCTAACTGTCTATTTTTTGTTACAATTTAGTGGTATTCATTTATTTGTTTGGTTGTTATAGAATCTTAGACAGTTAGATACCTGTTGGCGTGTTCTAACTGTTTTTAGTTTTTTATTAGAATTTTTGTTAATGTTGAAGTACAGATTAGTTATTAAATTTTGGTTTTAAGAAGATTGAATGAGTGTTTGTAAGATTTACTGCTAATCTCTGCTTTAGAGTTATGGTACTATCATTACATTCGAACCATCCACATTTTTGTTGCAGGTTTCTGAAGCAGTTAGATACCTGTTGGCGTATTCTAACTGTATTTTTTTTTTAATTCAGTGATATTCATTTATCTGTTTTGTTGTTATCGGCCATGCACCCATGACTCTAGGCCCTGACCGCAACCACCGCAGCATATCACACCCATAGATATTGTTGCAGATTTTTTGAAGCAGTTAGATACCTGTTGGCGTCTTATAACACTGTATTTTTTGTTATAATTTAGTGGTATTAATTTATCTGTTTGTTTGTTGCAAAATCTTGGGGCAGTTAGATACCTGTTGGCCTATTCTAACTGTTTATTTCTTGTTATAATTTAGGGGTATTCATTTATCTGTTTGGTTGTTATAGAATTTTGGAGCAGTAGGATACCTTTTGGCATATTCTAGCAGTTTATAGTTTAATTCAACCTTTGTTAATGTTTAAGTACAGATTAGTTATTACATTTTGGTTTTAAGAAGATTAAATAAGCATTTGTAAGATTTGCTGGTAATCTCTGCTTTAGAGTAATAGTACTATCATTACATTCGAACCATCCACATTTCTTTTTTATATATGCATTGTAGTGACCTGCAGTGGTTGTGGCTCCTGTGTGGTAGATTATACCTATTGTTGTGAAGGTTTTCTTACCAAGTGATACTTGACCATGTGTGAATCCAGTCAGCTTGCAGTTGTTTTTGGTACCATCTGCATTTTAAAGTAGAAGCATTAGTATTAAGTATTTACTATGTGTTTGTATTAGTAAGGTGGAGCGATTATCTGAATTGCAGGTAGTACATAATATGCCATGGTTTGCATGTTGTACAAGTAGCTGAAATGGAATGGATTCACAATTTGGTATGGATACATACATAAAGCGCTCATTAGGGATATCTTCTTGTGTAACATTGCTGCAGAGAGTGCAGGTATGTTTCCACATGCATGAAATCTGGAAGATTTCATTTATAGGTATGTTTTTGTTTTCCAATACTTGTAGTAAGTACATTAGAAATTCTTGTGGATCTTCTTGTGAGTTTATAGTGAATTTCACCATTCCAGCAAAGTAGTCCAATTCTTGTCTTATTCCGTGAATACTATACGCGTTGTCACGATTGTTTGTTGCGTTTCTATGAAGGACTAACATTTGCAAACACAATTGGTCTGTACAGTGTAAGTAAATGTTGTCAACAATTGGTGGCAATTGAAATAGAATAGTCATTGCTACATTTGCGTAACAATTTACACCAGTTACATTTGAACATTTGAATAGACTAGATAGTTCTGTGTCCAAGTAATTTTTTTGGAGTGTGTGCTGCTTCTCTGAAGAAGTAACTGAGTTACTTTGACCAATAGGTTCTTCTTTATCTATGGCAAATGATGAAGTATTAGCTTCTTTTACTCTCTTTGGAGGATTTGCAGTCAGATTCTGTTGCATTTCAGTTTGAATTAGTTTTCTTTTACAACATTTTCCTTTTTGTGGAACAGGATATGCTTTTAGATGGGGGTGTATAGTTTACATAGTCTAATGTATTCTAGAATGCAAGGAATATCAGTGTTGACTTTACTTGCATCAAAGTTAATTAGAAATAGATCGTCAAGTGTACGTAAGCGTGATAGTGCTACGTAGCTTATGCCTTCTTTAAAGACTGTGTTACCAATATCTACCAATGCTTTGTCTTGGGTAAGACCCTGGTATTTATGAAAAGTGACTGCATATGCAAGAGTTAGAGAAAATTGTTCTCTGCGTACATAGATGTCTTTGAAGAGTAGGAATTGAGCTGTTGAGCGCGGTATCCTTTTTATTTCTGAAAGTTTGTCGAAGAGAATATTGACAAACTGAATGTTTTTGTCATGTGGGTATGTTTGAAAGACAACAACTGTACCCAGTGCCCCATTAACTAGTCCTTGCTCCACGTCAAGGTTACGTTTAAGCATTACTCTACAGTTTAAGGATAATTTTAATATTTTCTCCAAGCCAGCTAAAAGGTATTTAGTCTTGTTTTGGCTTGTTGACACATTGGTAGTGTAATACCATGTACGTCCAGTTTGTCTGTGGAACAAATTTCAATTATTGGTTGCATATCTTTTTTTAACATCGTTTTATTTAATTTGGAACATCTTGCAAGAGTTGGCATTAAGGCAATACAATTGACATTTTTCTGCGCTAATTGTTCCATAACATCAGTAGCACATGAGTTATCGCCATTAAGTGCATGGATGTGCCAGGTTTTTAGTATTGTTTGTGCTTCTTGAGTTAGTACACCAACTCTAATACTTTTTAAAATGTTGGCGTAGGTGAGGTCTGCAGATTGGCGCATGTTTTCTGTTAATTCTTTGTATTGGAAATGTTGCCAAAGGTTGACATTTCCTATGCTGCCAATAGTTTTACGGCAGAGTTTGGGTCCTAAAGTTTTAAAAATAGGTTCACCTTTCACTGGTGTCAATTGAAGAAGATCTCTGAAGACAATAATGGGTTTTCCTCCAAAGAGGTCTTCGTAGATTGTTTTAAGTAGTTCTTGCAATCTGAGGTGAATCAAAGCCAACATTAGGTTGGAGACCATGCTTACTTCATCTATTAGTAGCATTTTCATGTGTTTCAAAACTCTGCATAGTTCCATTGCAGCTTCTGTAGAATGTTTGTAATAATCTAATTTGTTTTGGTGTTCTACTGGAAGGAGTAGTAATCAGTGTAAAGTGACACTGCCTACGATGTAGGCAGCTAAACCTGTGGGGGCAGTTACAACAGCTGACAGTTTGTTGTTTGTCAATTGTTGAAGGAACTTGCTGATGATTTTGATTAAGAATGCTTTGCCTGAACCAGCTTCACCACTGAAGTATAGTAGTATAGGTTTGTAATTTTGGCAAGTACATTCTTCATTTTCATGTTGTACACCATGTGCAATTTCTTTTGTTACTTCTTCTAAAATGGTGCGCTGCTCTTTGTTTAGTTTTGATTGTAGTGCAGTTAAGTCTTCTGTATCTTCTTCATAGTGACACATGGTGTTTTCTACTTCTGCCATAGCTAATTCTGCCTCATTTGCTATTAGTGGCTGTCCCAGTGGTTCTTGGCTTCCTGTTACAGAAGGATGACTACTGTCGGGAGTGTCCTTATCAAGTTGGGCCTGGAGTTCTTCTTCACGTTGCTGTTCATTTTGTAACATTGTTTTGTACTGCATAAAGTTCACATTGGTGATAGTGCTTTCATTTGCTTTGAAAGCGTCTTCATAACAGTCATAGTTATCTAGTAACTCTTCTTCTTTTCTCCATGCTTTAAAAAGTTGTAGCAGGGACATGTAATATAGTTCTTTCTGTTGAGGAGTTTTTAATGACAATTTGATATGATTAATTAAGCTTTGTTTGGTAAGTTTCACTAAACTGCCTTCACAATCTGTCACTCTATATCTACCTTTGTTTTCATTGGGTTTTATATTATTTTTGTATGCAAAGTTTTGGGCTATGTGGTATAGACACATGTTTTCCAAAGTGGTACTCCTGTTCGGGTAGTATGTGTCTAGTAAATTGTTTTTCAAAATGTCTTGGCTGTTGGGATCATTTTTGGCTATTGTTTCTATGTTGTCATATGATTTGAGAACTCTTTTTCTAGATTTAGCAGGACCAAGGCTTAGCCATAATATATTTTCAGATTTGCCATACAAAGCAGTATCGGTTAAACAATCTGCAGCTTCGTAGGCACTACATTCTCTATGAGAGAGCATTTTTATGCCTAAACTGTACAATTTCTGGGATAGTTTTTTGTCTGATGTTAGGCCATTCCAGAGGTCTTGAAGTTCTGTTTTTTTCTGCTTTTGTTAAGTATGCTGTAACATATCATGCAACTGCATTGGAATTGTCTGCAATGTACTGAACATCTATGTTTGTATTCCATAAGTGGGCAATGATTTCATTGTAATCATTGATATATTTTGATTATTCTGTTCTTTTTATTTAATACCTGTTCTTAGGTGATTTACCTTTAATACTGTGTCTAACTGAAGACATGAAGTTGTTTACTTCACCTGTTTCTGTTACAGGTCTAGGGAAACCAAATCTGCATTTGGGGTAGTATTTCCCTTTCTTTTTGGATTTGTGATGACAATATTGGCCACATGTGTGTCTTTGAAATTGTACAATTTGTGCATGAGGGTCACTATTTGTCGTTTGTGAAGGGATTTCACAAGTGACACATTTTTGGATGAACTGAAAAACAGTGGCCTCACTGTCCTGACCAAATTTAGGAGCATCTTTAATCCATAAAAGCATGTGTATATGTGGTGCCCATCTGGCTTGGTATTCTATTCTCCAAAAGAAGTGTTGCACTTCTCCGAGTGGAGAAACAGTTTTATTAAAAATAAAGTGTAGCATAACAATGAAACAATGGTGGAAATATCTTGAAACATTAACAGGATCTAGAGAGCAAAGTTCTCCAGGTGTTAGTATATCTATGATTGTTTTGTTTGATATGCATAGGAAATCATGTAAATCTAACCATGCATATTCTGCACAACTTAATGTAACAAACCAAGTGTGTGGTCCAAGGTTTCTGATCATACAACGTACATCTCTGTAATGTCTTAAACAGTATTCTTTTGTATCACACATGTTTGCAAACAGATTTGTAATACTTGATTGTCAAACCTCATTTTTTTCTTGCACTTTTTGTATTAATTGCGTAGCTGATATATTTTGAAAGTGTGTTCCTGATTTCAATATGTGTGCAACTCCGTAACATAGAGTTGCTTGTTCACTTCCAAAGAGTAGGTGGAATATGTATTCCACATTTTGTCTAAATCTGGGATCTTCAGAATACATAAGCAATGAGCGGTATTCTGATGCTGTTATTTGAGTGGGTCTATCATCGTATCTTCCTCCTTTGCCAGTAGGAAATAGTAGTGGAAAAAACACATGCTTCTATACTTTTTTCCCATATGCTCATTGGTGATCCTTTGGTTTGTCGCATTTGGTACGTTTCTAGTGCATCATCTATGCTGTCTTTAGAGTGCAATATGTGAATTGTACAATGGTCTAAAATATTGGATACTGCAGTTGGATCCAGAAGTTCAAATTGACCAGTTGCTCATGACTCTTGCATTATTTCAGTTGTTCCCCTTAAGTTTTCTTCAATATTTACTTCTTTTTAGTACTCATTATTGTCTTTTAGATATTGCAAGGCTTGTCTAACTTTATGTAAGTCGACGAGTTGTTGCAAATTTTATTTGTCTTTTGTTGGTACACCATTTACTAAGATAATTAAAGATTGTTCTATTGGACATGGCACTCCTATAGTGTGCACATTTTCTGTCAGATCTAATGGTACATAAACTACTTTGCCACGAATGCCTTTCACCAATTCAGAGGGAGGTAATTTTTCTGTCTTTAGATGAAGGCGTATTATTGCTTGAAATGGGTGCACTGTTTGAATTATGATGCTCTCATATAAATTGAGTTGTTGTAGGGGTTTTCGTAGTGGGAATAATTCTAAGTTATTTGTGATAGCGCGTGAAGGAGTTTGGTTGTTGTCAAGTTTTGTAGTGCAGTAACCGCAAAGTATGAAGGGGTCCGTTATTTCGTATTTGTTATTTGGTATAAGGTAGAGAGCTAATTCAAACCATTTAGAATCTTCATTGTCCTCTATTTTGTATGTTATGTCTATAGTTTTTGTGTTAGTTTTATAAAAAGATCTGTTTTCTGTTTCGTTTTACATTTTGATAGAGTCGGCAAAGTTGCTGTACTTGAAGCATGTTTTGTTTTGCTAAATAACTGTATTAGCTGTTTTGTTTCAACTTTTTGTTCATATTCTGCTAGAGATGGATGCTTATTTTGGATACTTCTTTTCATTTGCTCTACTTCTACGTTGTTTTCTATGGACTTGCTTTTTTTCTGCGATGCATTTGTGCTGTGTGCATGAGTGTCTGAGTATGATGGTAGAGATGTATGTGATGGTGTGTGATTGTGCATTGGGCATCTACAACTAGTTGGGAAGGCTATTCTTGTATTTGTGTGTTACTATAGTGGGGTTCAGATGACAGCAGAAAGTAAGGGAGTGGTGAGGAGAAACACAAATACTAAATCTAATGGTATAGAATTAAAACAGTTCTTTATTCTGCAATACTAACATTCTAGAGGCTGAGTTATGTCATTTGTGCACTGAAAATCGGGGATTTGTGCGGCATTCTGCCTGCAAATCTCTGTTTAACAAATGGGGATTTGTGGGCAGAATGGTGCACTAATCTTTTTTTTTTGGTGCACAAATACCATGAATCAACCGCACAGTGTGTTTGAGTAACAGTAAGAATATTATGGTAGCATTGTACTTACTTTTTTGTGTGGAATTATTAGGTTTCTTCTGAGTTGTTTTTTGTAGTTAGGATTCTGCTGCTTTTCAGGAGAGTGGTCTTCACTGTAATTGTAAAGGAAAGCAGTTAGTAATTTTGTGTGTATATAGTATGCAGTTTCCTTTGATTATGTGCAGTCTTTATATTTTATTTTGAATATGTTACTTCAACATGCTTTGCAAATGAGTAGAATAGGAAGTGTATGAAACTCGCTTGGTTTTTTAAGGCTGTGTTATTGAATGTTAGGAGATAGAAGAAATAATGATATACTTATTTTGCAATTTTTAAAAGGTAAATGGCAAATACTGTATAGAAAAGCATGGAAAGTATGTATTTGTGCAGGTGTGGGTAATAAATCAGAAGGATGTGATTTACAAGCAGTGGTGTTACTGCAGTTGGGAGTTTTTCAATGATAGTGTCTATCTGTGTGAGTGTATGAAGGTGCATGACCTTATCCTGGCTGTGTGTAATTTTATAATACAGTACTTAGTGTTTTTCTACAATTATACTGTTGTTTATTAAAACAATGTTTTGAAAGTAGATAGGTTTGGAAGCGATAGTTATTATAGAAGATGGAAAAAATGACAATAAGTTCATTTTACAGGCTATACCGGTTAAGTGATACTTACTCTGTTTATATTCTTTTACAAGAGTTGTACATGTACTGTGCAGAAAATATGCATACCTGTAGTTTGTATTCATGCATGTGGATATATATGCAGCTGCAAGTAGAAATCTTGGAGACCTGTACAGAAGTTGTTGTATTAGGTGTTTTCCAATGATATGAGACTTGTCCTAATCTACAGTACATTTGAAGTGCTGAACTCTGATGATGCAGTTAGATGTAGAGGTCTTGGATGTAATTGGTTGATGGTTGTGTGACTGTGTAGCTGTATCCAATGAGGGAATGGCACAGAGAGTAAAGTGGAAATGGTAGAAGGGCTGTCTAGGTTACGATATGTCCGCGGACATAACGGTAGTCCGCGGACACCGCATAATACATACAGGGATTTTGGGGTGGAGAGGCATGCAAATGAGAATGAGCAGAGGAATTGATTGGTCAGTAAAGTTTGGTGAGTGTGTTGTGTAAGGAAACAGTTTGTCAGTTTCCTGAGAGAAGAACAGTTAGCTATGGCTGTGTGTTTCAGAAAACAGATTGTGTGGATTTTGGGAGACTCATGGATACATTGGTTGGAGGTGCATGCACAACCCTGTGGAGTAGCTGCAGATCTTGGATTCCCTCATGTGGAAGTGCACTGGCATGGAGTACACGGAATTAAGTGGGTAGACTTGCTACCTCTCTGTGCTAGTTTGCAGACAGAGCATCATCCAGACATGATTATAATTCATTGTGGAGGCAACAGTTTGAGACATGTGTCAGGAATTTCTTTGCAATTTGCGATGAAAGAAGGACATGGGAAGGTCATGGACATGTTTCCAAATTCCCAAGTAATATTTTCTCGTATTGTGCAGAGACAAATGTGGCTGCGTTCTTCTTCATTTGGTCCACAAATGGAGAAAGCGAGGCGCAATGTCAATAAGGCTGTTTGTGCCTTTCTAAGAGATGTTGGCATGTCCTCTTTTAACAATGAAAGTATTATGTTTCGTAGCACATACATTTTTTGTAGAGATGGAGTCCATCTTTCTTATGCTGGTAATCAGATTTTTCTGAGAAATGTACAAAATGCATTGCGTCCTTTTGTGGAATTACAGCCATCTTTTTTGCAGTAGGTGTTCATTTTTTCAAGTTTTTCAAATACAAAAAAAAACACCACCAAAAGGCTCTTTTCAGAGCCACCACTTACTCCGAGAGAAAAGTGCAATCATTTTGATAGGGCAGCTCCTCAAAATTTTTGATGTCCGCAAACTGTCCGCGGACTTCTAAAAAAAAAATACACAGGAGCCTGCCCAATTTATTTGCCACTTCTATTTTTTGCCTGTGAAAGGCGGCTCTGAAAAGAGCCTTTTTTTGGGGGATTTTTGTTGTTTTATATATTTTTTTTGGTTTTTTACACACGACACACTAGGAGAGGAGGGGAGGGGAAAGG
Organism: Ambystoma mexicanum; assembly: GCF_040938575.1. Lineage (NCBI taxonomy): Eukaryota > Metazoa > Chordata > Amphibia > Caudata > Ambystomatidae > Ambystoma > Ambystoma mexicanum. The sequence continues at coordinate 655,718,808 of NC_090932.1, read as the reverse complement.
AGGGTAAGGGGGGACACCAACCATGGGGATAAGAAAGGGCGGGTGGAGAGAGGAAGATGTAGGGTGGGCCTTACTTAGGTAGTGAGCAGGTCTTCTTGTGCTCTGAGATCAGAGTCTCAAAAGCACTTCGAAGTCTCTCCCCCCTGCAGAGTACTGCGTCGCAGTACATACACAAAACTGTGACCCTCGAAAGGTAAGGGTCATCAGCATTGTGAATGGCCTGTGAGGCAGCTGGAGGGATGTGCTCTCCCACAGGACTGTCTCTTGTGGTGAGAGGAGCAGAAACAGAGGATGAAGTAGAGGAACTCAACCTACTACGCTCCTCACAAAGTATAACTTGGGAACGGCCCCACTGTGGAACGTCTTTAGGTGTTGCTTCATAGTAGTCGTACCAAAGCTGCGTGAACCAAGCCTCCCGTGACTCAGCACCATTTTGCACTGGTTGCAGCTAACTTTGTTCGCACGCACCTTAGATACGTTACCATGAATGGTAAATAACCGCCACACCCAAGACTCACGGCGAGTGCTGGTAGTAGGGACTTCCACTACCTCATCCTCGTCATCCTCTTCATCCTCCTCTACATCCTCACACCTGTTCCCCTCTTCAGGCCCTTGGGGAGCTGGTGGTGGTGGAGGGGGTGGGGGTGGTGCTGAGGCAGATGTAGCACCAGGTGGCAGTAGAGGAGCCATGGATGCCATCAGGTTTCAGAAAAAAATCAGGAAAATTGGCAGCAAAATACACCGTGTTTGTAAGGGAGTCAGAAACACAATGAGGATGAGGTCCGCGGATAGAACGAACACCCCAAAAGGGCTCAAAAAGTTCTTAAAAGTATGTAGAAAGTCAGGGTTATTGTCTAGGACATGTGCTATGGTGCATTTTTAGTATAAAATACTATAGATTGCCCGAAAAGGTACTTTTAAAATGTTCGGGGACCTGGACAGTGTCCGCAATTCAGGACACATGCTGAGCGTGGGTGTGGTCACATGATGGCGTCGCGAACATGTCCGCGAAGGGAAGAGATGTTCACAGGACATCAAATGTACGGGAACGGTTGTGCGCATGTGCGCGGGTGTTCTACGGACAGTGTTCGGGTCCTGAAATTAATTAAAAGTGTGACACAAGCAACGCGAACAGTAATGGACTGGCGCGATGTTCGGAGAACTTACGGGTGTGGTGCGCATATGCGTAGATGTTCTTTAGGCGTTACGGACAGGTATAATGTCCTTAGAACACCTACATTTTGGTTAATTGGACATCCCGGACACTGAGTGTGTTCTTAGAACAATTTCAACTTGCATGCGAACAATACGGACAGGTATAGTGTCCTTAGGACACCTCCATTTTGGTTAATTCCGGACATCCTGGACACCGAGTGTGTTCTTAGAACAGTTTCAACTTGCCTACGAACAGTACGGACAGGTATAGTGTTCTTAGGACACCTCCATTTTGGTTAATTGTGGACATCCCGGACAAAGAGTGTGTGCTTAGAACGTTTCAACTTGCCTGGTACAGGTATAGTGTCCTTAGGACACCTCCATTTTGGTTACTTGCGGACATCCCGGACACCAAGTGTGTTCTTAGAACAGTTTCAACTTGCCTGCGAACAGTACGGACAGGTATAGTGTTCTTAGGACACCTCCATTTTGGTTAATTGAGGACATCCCAGACACCTAGTGTGTTCTTAGAACAGTTTCAACTTGCTTGCGAACATTACAGACATGTAAAGTGTTCTTAGGACACCTCCATTTTGGTTAATTGCGGACATCCCGGACACCTCGTGTGTTCTTAGAACAGTTTCAACTTGCCTGCGAACAGTACGGACAGGTATAGTGTCCTTAGGACGCCCCCATTTTTGTTTGATTACAGACACAAAAAAGAACTGAATTAGGACACATATAATATTTTTGCTTTATTATATATAGATGTAAAATTTATGAAAGAGAAGGGGAAGCAGAAACTGAGACAAACACAGGAGAATTGGGGGTTTCAAGAGGATTGATAGGAGGAGATGAAGAGATGGAAGTCTCATCAAAACGTTTTTCTTCGTGGAGATGGTTTGGGGATAATTGACTGGGATATGGAGAGGGGGGGGACAGGTACATGTGGGACAATGGTATCTATTTTTTTTCTTTTATGTGATCCTCCATAACGTTTTTCAAATTGTTGAAATTTGCCATGAGCATGTCCATTTTTTCTTCCATGCGCTGGAGAGTCTTATCTAATATATCATTTGGTGTACTATTTTCAATGTTTGTATGGTCTGTACAAAAAAAGATATATTTGTTAAGTGTACGTAAAGTAATGCTTATTAATTGGCTTATATAGAGAAGTGTCTACCATTAGACTCACTATCTTCAGACATTTCCTCACGTGGGAAATTCTCCTCAAGCCACTCCAAAGTACTGGACATTTCTGTGAGAAAAGAAAATTATATCACTTTTATTGTATCTAATACAGACATTTTAGAAATATATAAGAAAAATGAAGTACACTTACTAGCTTCTGGTAAATTGTGTTTTTATTGGTTTGTAGCTCAGCTATTGCTCCTAGTTGTGCAGTTTCTGTGAGATAATTATGTTGGAAGCCTATCTTTCTTCTTTTGGTATATTCCATTTTAGTACATATGGTATTTAAATGAGTCGTTGATGTGTTACATATATAGGTTTCACTTCTTATTTATTAGTACATATAATGTGTTTGTGTGCTGGTTTGTGAACGTGTGCAGTGTTCATATGGCATGATATAACAATTTAAGATACCCCCTGAGTTTTTGGGTAGTTTTGCTGTTGTCCGCGTCTGTCCGCAGACATACGAAGAGTCCGCGGACATCAAAATCACTAGCTGGGGGTACAGTATGTTCTATGTTACATGTATATAAAGTCAGGGATATTATGGTTACGTTGTGCTACTAAAAACCTATGAAATTCAGTAAAAGAACTTTGTTAAAGGGACTTTAGGGGTAAGTTGCGCTACCAAAAACCTATGAAATTCAGTAAAAAAAGTGTTAAAGGGACGTTATGGTTAAGTTGCGCTACTGAAAACCTATGAAATTCAGTAAAAAAAACTTTGCTAAAGGGACGTAATGGTTCCAAGTAAAATCGAAAAACCCGTGAAATTCACCAGTTATGGAAAGTTAAGCAACCATAACTCGCGCCAACACTGTGCACTGCTAAGACTAACACCCAGGACATCAAAGATGACATCAAAAGGATAAATAAAGCATGCCCATTAGAGATTAAGGCAAGCCGTCTATGCGGTTGTGGAGGGAGAGGTAATAGGGTTTAGTTGAGGAAAGGTTATAAAACTAAAAGAGGAAAGGTTGTTTCCTTTTTTTAAATCCCTGAGTTTGTTGAGGAGATTGCATTCAGTGGTGGCGATAAATGAGTGTGCAGCATGCCTGCTATCTTCATGTGACTACTAAGGAGGGGAGAATCCATGACATACACCTATGTGCTATTTTTTGGCGGTGACTTTCCTGGAGAACATTTCCGAGCTGGTTGGAGGCAGGAAAGAAATGTATGATGCTGTAAATGTGTGTACAACATACAGACTGTCTTTTTGAACGTACGCAGTAGGAGAAAATCCCATACATGACAGTCATGCCGAAAGTATTTGTTGTCAGTAGTCCCTGTTTTAGTTGGAGGCAGGAGATTACATTATGTCACTGAAAAGTATTGTTTATCAAACAAGCTATCATGTTGAGAATATGGAGGCGCGTGTTTAGGTAAGTTTAGACATGATTCAGATGTTCGGCCAAGGTGTGTGAGAATTTGCCCATCTGAAAAATCTCAGATAATGGATTGGTTTGATTTACGTGCTCAGTGCAGCCAGGGAATACTGGAGATGAATTGGGAATACCTACAATGCAACACATGCACAGCTTTATTCTCCTGACTCCAACATACCTGGAGGAACTAAAACTCTGCTCGATCTGGTCTCTTAAAGGGAAAAAGGGCCTAGTTTAAATTGTTCTTTTTTATTTTCAAACGTATAGTTAATCCACAAATAACACTCACGAAATCAAATAGTGCTACTTTGACAAAATATTACATGCGCACAAAAAAGAAAATTGTGTTTATAGTGGGGGCATGTGAAAAAAAAGCTATACAGCCCAAACCCAAAAGAAAGCACATAACTCATCCTAAATAAACGATGGGAAGAATGCAAAGGATCCCAATGTATCTTGAAACCTATTAGCCATGTAACTTCTTTAATAGTATACACTTCACATGATCATGATTTGTTTCGATGTTCTCCCACAAAGCACACTGAAAGGAGGGGAGAGGTGTTAACAATATGAGCCGTTAAGCACTCTTGCTAAGCAAATGGCAAAAAAGCGAATTTTTCAAATAGCGAACATCTCTTTCTGAGCATTTCTTGCCAACCTCAGAATGTCTGCATTGACTCAGTCCATGGGCGTAATTATAGGGGGGACTGGGGGACAAGTCCCCCCCAACATTTGTGGAATGCCTTTTTGTCCCCCCCATCTTTTGGTGGAAGAGCCGGGGCTGCATTGTGGCTGCCGCATTGTTTGATCATTGAAGTGGACAGCGTGAGCCTGGCTGAGGTGCCCAGTCAGGCTTGCGCTGTCTCATTACATAATGCAGACATGTGCTCAGCTGCCTGTATGTTTACTGTAGGGCATGGCTGTGGGCTGAACCTAGTGAGGGGTCACATTTTGACAATTACATTTGGGATCAGGGGTGTATTTAGCATTGCACAAGCGGGGTGTGAGGTGAGCCACTAAATGCAGTGCATGTAATATTCTCATTCACTCCCCCATACACCCCACCCCTGCCAAATGTACTTTTTTGTAACATTAGTGGCAGATCGCATTTATTAAAGCACTGTCCATGAGCTCTGGGGTAAAATATATGGAAACCTCCAGATTTGCATATGGATTTCACCAACAGAAATGATTTCACAGAAAAGAACATTGCAAGGAGCATCATCAATCTTTGATATGTGGAGGCACCATGGTAGTGACTTTAGAATAAGTTGCCATAAGTAAGACTAGTGGCAAATAAGTTTGTGGTGCAAAATACCTAAAATGCACTATTTTTATGTATGAAGAAACTCTATAGTCATCAGGCTTTTTTTAAATTATAATAGCAGGATATATTAACATAAGCTTTGAAGTGAATCAGAATCACGTACAGAGCTTCAGATAAGACACAGCAAGATTAAATGAATTGCCCAGGATCACACACTTTGGTTAAATGGTGAAACTGTGATGTGGACAATTTAAGCAACTGTGCACATCTTCCCAGGTTTAGTTGATATAGATATTTATTAAGGTATTGCTTTGCATTTCATGTGCTTAAATAATTATTTATAGCAGTGCCTTGGAAGCAAAGCACATTACATAATAAACTAGCCTTTCATAATCGACTAACTGTACACTATATATATTGTCAGAGAAATATGTTGAGGAACGAGAGTAGGGCTTTAGTTTTATTCTCCCCATCCTGCATGCAAAGTCACAAAAGTATCATGAATATTAACGTGAGCCTAACGAATCCCCCTTGGGTTTTAAAGCCATAGTCATTGTTTCATAATAGATGCAACATTATGCACCCTTCTCACTTCTGATCACTCCCTCCCATTCACATATCAAAAGGGACAAAAGTCCCTGCTAATAGTCACCCCTCCCTCCCATCATTGCCTAATGGCTCAGTGTAATGCTCTGTTGACACAGAGAAACTTGAGGATCCTCTGCTTCCTTGACCTCCTTGGGACATTGTCCTGGCATCGGGACACCTCTACCATTCGGACAGAGTAAGGTGTCCTGCTGCCAGGACAATAAGCATGCTGAGCAGCAATTGCTCGGCACACATTGTCCTGCCAGTGGGACACCTTTCCCGGTGGGCACCCCCTTTGAGGTGCCGAACAGGAGTGCCGTCCCTCAGTACACTGCTGCTTACGGTCTTTTGAACACAGGAAAACATACCTTAATGTTAATGAGTCAGAATGTTGCAAGTAACTGATGAAATTAGAATAAGCAACCTAATGTGCTGTTTTAAAATCTTGCAGGCATTCATTTGTATTACGTTGCTATGCTTGTTTGAGTCAGTGCCCTGGCGGCAATAATCAAACACCAGCTCCCTTCAACCTACTGGCAGGCCCTCTTTAGGTAGAGGAGGCGCAGGCTTTTTTTTACTGTTGTCAATGCAGTGAATTCTAAAGACCAACTGGTGTTATAAGTTTCAGAAGACTGGCGTGCCTTTAGAATTGAATTATAAAGATATGCCACCAGTCTTATGAAAGTTATAACAGAGCGTTGGTAATGTAATGTTGTGGTGTAGTAGTTTAGTTTTCTCCCTCAGAGCCACTGTTCGCCATTCCTCCACCCTGCCCCTTTCTTTCCGTTGTCATGTCCCCCCCAACATTTTCAACAAAGTTACTCCACTGACTCAGTCCTCTATAATTCTGCCCTCACCTGCCCTCATAAAAGGCTAATTTAAAGCCTTGGATATGACCAACCAACGTGTACCAATATCCCATATTATGGACACATTTCCCACCCATATTCTTCACATTTTGAAAAATGCCATATTGTCCCACAGTGCAAAAACCTTTGTATTGAGTTTAATAGTGGATACTGGCTGTTTAAAGAAGGATCAGCCGGCAAATGTAACTTGTGTGGGCTATAATGGCATATCTACTATTGATTATATTTTGATCACATCGAAGGAATGGAGGAGGGTGAGTAACTTTGAGGTTCTGGACAGGACCGAAAGTGATCACAAACCATTGAGCATTTGGTTACAGTATGTAAATTGCCATTAGACGCTACCACACCCACAAGACAGGCACAAGTGATAGCCCTGCTATGGCATGTATGTAAGTCTGTTAAATAGTCCAGGATAATGAAACAAGATATATAACCTGTTTTTTATGAAGTTATCCTGGAATATTTGGATCTTATCAGTAAAGTAGGAACCTCGGACGAGAAAATCTTGGCTGAGTTCGACAAACAGAGATAATTTAACCCACGTTTTAACCCACACACTGGTTAATGTTAAGAAACATACATTAAGCAAAGCAGGCTGATACAATGGAGAATGCAGAGAGGCTAAGAACAAGATATCAAATCTGAAACAGCTTGGGCCAAAGCTGTTAGGGCTCACCACATTCGTAGTCAAAGTTTTGGTGTACAGGTTTTCTCAACTCTTTTTTGGGTCTCAAGATAGTAGGTCATATTTTGCAGGTGAGATTCATTTAAGTCATGTTTGCTGGCTGATTTCTTAGTGATCTATATCCTTTTTTTGGGTCTCAAAATGGTAAATGATAACTTGTAACTAGAATTCCTTAATTTCGATTTTGCAGCCAGGCTTCTTAGAGAAATTAGTCTGTATGTGTTCCTTATTTCTTATAATAGATGACCGGTCAGGTACTTCCAGCCGCATTTTACACCATGGGCATGTAGAACAGCAAGTGGTGAACCCTAACAGCTTTGGCCGAAGCTGTTTCAGATTTGAATTCAATTTAGTAACTTATACTGTATCACTCATTTGCCAATTCAGTTTTGAAAAAGTCTCAGTCTGGCTGAAACACGTGTCCGCTTGGCTAGGGCACTATTGTTACACACATTTGATTTTGTGCAAACAAGGCTGGCTTTTCTAGGGCACTATTGTTACACACATTTGGTTTTGTGCAAAAAAGTCCATATGAATGTAACACTAATTCAGTTGCTTTATTGAACCACAAGAATTGAATCAGCGCAGTGAATTCGTGTGTTATTGATAACCGTTTAAAATTGAGAGGTTTGGGGCATTTCCACTTGTTGCCTGTATATGCAGTGATCCTCTTTAACAATTATTGATACACTAAAGCATTACCAAGGCGCACTGGACATTTGGATTTCCAACAAGAGTCTGAGTACAATACAATAAGGGTACCTACAATTATCAATAATGCAACTAGCAGACAGCTTTTCATTCTTATGAACTGATTCTCAACAGTTCAGGGGTCAAACTTGTTCTCTCACCGCCAAGTGACCTCCATCAGCCACCTTTATCAACAAATTGTATATTGCTGCTATGCAGTGCAGAACTCTCTCTTCAAAATTGGTATATATTCCATTCTCTAGCTCAAGTGTGGCAATCTGGACCAAGCTAATAAAACTGCAAACGTTCAGACACCTATAAATGTGTCTAAATGTGTCTAAATGTAACTATGTTATTGGAATGATTCGACAGTACCCTGAGAATTAACATCCATTCCTAGATATGTTTATCCTGCCAAATCTGACAGACACTCTTATGCTTTTGAATAGAAGTGAATGGTAAGAAATGATTGGCGACCCACTGGAGACAGTCTTCCATATATACAGTGCAATCTTAGCATATGGGAATTCTGCCTCATAGGCCGAATTTCTATTCTGATATTGATTACAGAAAATCAAGGGCCTGGCTCAAAGTGTGTAAAATACTTAAGATACTGTAGAGCATAGCTATTTATCGTTGGTTACTAACTCGAGGTGTGCACTGGATGTAGCTATGCAATTGACCACAACGTTGTTGTCTTGTAGTAGGTTACGGAAGTTACAGTATCCATTACATACTACACCAACAATTCATTAACATATACAGTGACATCTGCTGCGTGGTGCACTTCCTTTATTTCCCAATTCAAAGGAAGGTCAAAAATATGTACTTGGCTACAAAAAGCTAGTTATTACCTCACTGATCATGACACCATAATAAATACATTCCATGGCGTTAGATTGCTAATAGTTATTGCTGTGCTTTTATACAGAATGCTTAAAACAAACCCAGTCTCAGCTCTATACAGTTTATCTAATCAAGCAAAGAAAATTGTAATATTCAAATATTTTTCTAAAAAAAGCATCCATAGGGTAGTTCACATTATGGCCAAAAAATCCTCAAACAAATACACTATATTGGTTTGTTCACTTTTGCTAATTAAGAAATCAATGTTCTGACTGCAGTATCTGTGGAAATATCTCATGTGCCTTTATTGCCCCAAACATGTCATACTCATGTAGATCCAGGACTTTCGTGCTGTTCACAGAGCGCGACTCTGGCATGTTGTCTAGATTAAGTCTTGCCAGCAAACCTATTAAATGCACTACACTCAATTTACTCAGATACCACTGCAAGATTTACACATTGATCCAGAGGTGAATGTACCCATTTTATTCCCGTGAATAAGAAGATACACAAAGGGTGAGTTTTGGCACTGCTGCTATTTTTAATCTTCATACATACAATTGCAGCCTTGATACAACAAGCAGATTGCGCTTCCCGGATCCTTGCTAGACACAAAATTGAGATCCTCCTCTATGTAGACAATGTGACAATGTGACAATGTGACCTTCTTTTCCACGAAAAAAAAACACTGGCATCAAAAATCAACTCACAATTTTAGAACAATTTATCAAGGAATTCAAACTAGACATGAATAATATCAAGACATTGGTGGGTAAACAGGCCTGCTCTAGGAAACTAAAACCACTTTTTATGCTGAATAATGAAAATATGTGCTTAGTTTATTCATTTAAATGATGCAGGGATACAAATCTCTGGAAACAGGGCAGGAGCAACCACCACACTAATGCAGATGTTCCCATTTTGGAAGCGTATGAAGTAACAGCATGCCCAGCAGCACTCTATCGTTCAGAGCTATGGGGCCAGCTATTGGCTGATAGGGTGGGCTTGACTGAGTTAATCGTTTTAAGAAAGGTCCTAGTGTAGTGGCCCCATTTGTCTGATTATATATTAGGCCTATTTGACACCAATACTATTTTGGGCTTAGGCCACAATTGGGGTGCTCCCAGCAGTATAGAAAGTACAACTATTTAATTTGATTAACCATAAGAATCTTGGAATTAAAACCCGTTCATGTCTGAGAGACGCCTGGGGTTTTGAAAATGATTTATCTTGGTTCAAAAAAATCAGCACACAGAACGTTGCTTACACGATTTCGTATAGAAATATGTCCCTTGCAGTTTATACCTCCAAATGGGTGCATGATAGATGCATGTCCTGTCAGTTCTGTGGTAACGTTTTGGAAATAGTCCTTCATGTTATGTTTTCTGTTCCCCTACCCCGCATATACTAACCAAAGGAAAAACGGACTTGCCATAGGTTAAGAAGCATGGGATCTGCAATCCCGAGGACGCCATGAGCCACGCGCTTCCTAAAAGCATGCAGTACCAACAAAATGCATCCCCTTAGCAAACCTTTTTCATATTGTCTCAAACTGCCTTTACAATCAGGAAATAAAATGTCTTAGTAGACGTGCTCTTGTCCCTTTGAAACCGATCTGCCTGTAGACACTCTCGTTGTTGGGAAATCTCTTTATATAATTATGAAAAAGAAAAAGTCAGATCTGAATTCGTTGCGCCAATTGTCTTTTTATTGGGTTCCAAATGTTTGTGTTTGGAATCTGAAATGCTACCATTTCTTGAATGTTTTGGTGCGAGTTTTTGTTATCCTCTCTTGTTGTTTTGTTTTCTAATAATGATTCTGAGTTATACATTCACTCATTTCTTTTGCTTGTCTTTAAGAGTCCCCTGGACGTATAAACCGACGCACCAGGATTCGCCACCGGCTGCAAACAGGCTGTTGAGCAACATTATATAATTTTGATACGTTCTGGTAACATTTTATGTTTTTATTTTTTCTTAATTCTGTTGTATGATGGCAGAACGTTACAGCTGAAGCAGTTTCTACCCTCATGATCTATGTTGCACAGTCACTTTATGCTTGTCAATGTTATGATGTTTAAACTGCTATGCTTTTAGTGTTTTGAAGATTTGTAAAGCCTGTTTACGAATGTGATATAAAATTAATTATTGAATGACTGTTTATGTTGCTTTGGTATTATGTATTGCAAATCTTTTTGGTGATGGTAGGATGCACTGATTGTAATACCCGATGTTATTCATGGCTTTTTATACTTTGCAGGCTTGTATGCCGACTACAGATAAGAAAATATAAGGACTTCAATTGCACTGGTAACATCATAACAGTGATGTGTGCTGATACGTAATGCCTGAGCATAAGCTTCATTCATAGATATATCCTCAGAAAAGATGTGTCACCTATGTTTCCGAAATGTAGTCTTAAAATATTGATGCATTTTGGGGGGCTTGGCACTATAACACAAACATCATGTGTCTCTGTAGCCCTGTCATCTAAGGCCAGAAAGTTCAAGTACCCTTTCAACATTCTCCGGACATAATTTGATGCATGTCTGGATATGCATGCCCTTATATGAAATACAGAGCAAGTAGTTGAGAGTGTTGAGCTCTGAATGTGGTAGATTAATTGGAAAGACACGCGAGATATACATCTGGAAAATGTCAGAATCTTTAAAAAAAAAAAACAGCCGTGCCTGCCTGCTAATGACAGTGGTAAACAAACACACACACCCATATACTGAGAGAATTAACTCATTTGAGAAGCCAGTAGCTGCCAACACTCCGTGTAGGCTTCCATAAATATGCAGCCCAGACCAGCAGTTATGTTGTGAGGCAATGGTTCTAATGCCTTATAAACATCAGCAGAATGAAAAAGATTTCCATAACCTGTTATGAATCAGGCCATCTCATAAATACTGCCTGCCTCATATGCTGACACAGGGGGACACTGAGCTCATTATGTTATAGCTATCATATGCACTGGTGCAATAGATGACAAAGACATCCATGATACGGGTTGCCCCTTGGGTAACTGTCCGAGAATGAGCTTGCATTTGCATCACAGCTTTAGCCTCTTGTTTCTCCCAATTCACTTGTGACATGCACCTCTGTATATTGTTTAACTGTTTTTCAGGATCATAGCTCCATGAATGCGCAAAAACAGTAAATGTAACAATAAATACAAGTAAATTACTTTCGTTTAAAATAAAAATAAAATAATCACTTCGACAACTACCTTAAAAAAACAGAATTAGATTCATCTCTCTCTTTTCCCCCCTATGTAATCCGACCAAGCAATATTGATTTAGCCAAAGAAAACACCTTAAAACGTCCAGGTGCGATAAAAGATACAACAAAAGTTGATCTACATTGGGTGAAAGAGTAAAGGCTTAAGGTGAAAGGCTCTCAACCTTCTATATAATGGACTAAAGAATACATTAATCCATGTTTATACTTCACCAGTAGCCCCACCCACCTGGTGCTTTCTTGGCTGACGCTCTTTTCCCCACTTAACAAGCCCCGCCCAACTGGTGCCTTCCTGGTTGCCGCTCTTTTTCCCTACTTACGGAGCCCTCCAGCCTCTTTTCCTTTGCAGATGGGGAGCAGGAGAAAATGGACGTTGGTCACCTGGCCTAAACACCACTCACCTTCTTAGCCCTGCCTCTTCCTTCCTGCTCTTAACTCTTAGATCAAGGGTATCTCTTGCCGGGACATCCGAATCGAAGGGCAGACAAAGAAAAGGGCAATTCCTGTTTGGACCTGTTCGGACCAGGAGGACCCAGGGCCTGACCCCCTGCTTAGACAGCAGGTAAGCATGCACCAACATGTGTTTACTCCCTCTGTCCCCACAGGCCATCCCCACCCCTCTGTTCCCCCTGTGATGTTCCCTTGTGCCTGCTTTGCTTGATTCTTCTACCTTGCTCCCTCCTCCCCCAGCCTACCTCTGCAGGAGTCTGTCCTGATACATTCTGGTTTCACCATCACTGTCTTGTGGCCAATGCTGGATTTGACTTTATGGATTTCCTTGATTCACGGTGTGTCGCCCTTTCTCATGGTGGCCCTGAATCATGCTGTTCCCATCTTCATCTTGTATCCAGACTTGCAACATTATGTGTTACTACTGACTTCTGCAACTGCTCTCCCCTCTTGCTTCTCCACTGGTTTTGACTGCTTACTCTCTGATCTCTCCTCCTCTCCATTTCTCATTTTTCCTATCTCCTCCATCCTCCCCTTACTTTCTTCTACGCACTTACTCTATCGGAATTGTCCCTGGTATGAATGCAACCTCGTCTGCATCCTCCTCCCTTCCCTTACTTGTTTTTCCCCCCTTCCTGCCCCCTACAGAACTATCTGAAATGTCATCAGCACTAGTACGATAGCCGCTTCTTTTGTTCTTCCCCTCCCTTTCTACACCCCTCTCCCTAACCTTTTGCTTTCTCCAGCTCCACCAGAAATATCATCAGACCTACTACGGTAGTTGCCTGTCTGTTTCCATTTCCGTCCCACTTTCTGTCAGATACCTGGTATGTCCTTGGGGTGTGGACGAGAGATCTTGCCCCCATAATATCCCTACCAATGTAACTCTCTGAATGAAAACACACATGCAGAGAGATCTATTAGTTGAGAAAGATGGACACCAGCTGGACCCAGGAAACGTTGATTGAAAGATGAGGACACCAGCCGCACCAGGAGACTGTAATGAAGACAAGGGTAATCAATAAAGAATACAGGGAAAGTGTATGAATATACCAAGAATGTAGAAGATTAGCTAACGTGTATATGGGTGTCAAGGACACCCAGTGGAGTAGAGGCAGGAAACCCCCCTTTAATTGCAGTCGGATGTCTCTGAATAGGCAGGAGGAATTCCTAAGGAATAACAAGAAACTATGAAACAACCACCCAGGGGTAACAAGCTATTATAGACAAAGACAGAGAGACACTTACCGCCTGCAAAGGTTTGGAGGATCAGTCCAGATACAGCACCCAGGGCCTCATTACGGGTTCCTTGAATGAGGAATTACTGGGCCATTCCAACCATGGAGGACCCAGTAATTCCACATTCAATTTACCCATCTCCATTCCCATTTGAGCCCCCGTAGGGCTCAATGGGAATGGGGAGGGAGGTAACAATGGGCCCGTTGATAACGGCCCGTTGTTAGCTCCCTGGTCGCTCATGGGACCCGCAAAGGACATCTGGTCTGACCAGACGTCCAGAGCGGGTCCCACGAGGGAACCTCGTAATAGGGCGCAGTGGGTTTAACGGCACCGGCACAATTACCGGCGCCGTTAAACCCATTCCGCCAGGGTCATAATGAGGCCCCCAGTGTGTATTGCCCCAAGAAATCCTGCCCCGACGGCACAAGGACGACTAATACAGCAGTGGTCAGTAATCTATAGTCCCAAGGAACCACCTGTCACGATGGAACGAGGACGCCTAACGTCAATCAAGCGCCAGGGGTGGAAGTCCTTGAGTTCCTGCGCGGAAATTAGGGCAACACATGTGGGGCACTTATCGGGATCGGATAGAGGTAAGGCTTCATGTGCTTGAGAGGAGCAGCCAATGTCACTGATATGCTGGTAGATATGGCGATCCAAGTCTGCTTGTAGAACAAGGCGCGGTGATAACAAAGTCAGCAAGAAGTAGCAGGTCGTAGTAGCAGTCCGGGTCTGTTTACCATGCGAGGCTGAGCAAAGACACATTCGGCACGAAGTAGCTGGTTGTAATAGCAGTCCGGGTCTGTTTACGATGTGGGGCTGAACAAGGAAAAATTTGGCACGAAGCAGATGGTCGTAATAGAAGTCCGGATCTGATTACCATGCAAGGCTGAACAAGGACAAATTTGGCACGAAGCAGCTGCTCGTAATAGTAGTCTGGGTCTTTTTACCATGCAGGCTTAACACAGACAAATGCCGGTAAGAATAACGGGGCGTTATTCGTTCCGAGTTGAGAGAAAGAAAGACAGTTCAAATGGCACATGGACAAGGGAAATCAGGAAGCAAGATTCGGGGGGGCAAAAACGGGAGCAAGCAAAAGGCAAGAACAGAGGCTTCGCAGGGACTTGAACATTTCTAAAATCGGAAGCAGTGTTCGCTGGGACCCGGAAGCTTAAGTACCTGTTCCGTGGGAACCAGTGAACCCGCCTCCAATGCGTTGTACGTTCCATAGCGACCGCAATGGATGCCACAGTTGCCATGGTAACCTCCAGGCTGCTCGCTCACAGAATCGAGAGCTTAAGAGAGCGGTAGTCTTTGCTTTCCTTCTTTGACGTGGGAAGACTACATCTGCAGTATTGTGCCCGGGTCGAGAACAGGAGTATCCACGCACAGTGGCTGCTTTTGCCACTCGGGTGTTGGAGCCTTTGATCCGTCTTACATTGATCGGACTCCTGAATGTTCTCTTGATAGCAGGAATCCTGACAGTACCCACCCCTAAAGATTCCCTCATACCCCTCGAGGACCAGAATTTAGCTAACAAGGCCAGGGCATGAATGTTGTGTGTCAGTTCCCAGGTCCTGTCCTCTGGGCCATAACATTTCAAATCGACCAGATACATGCGCACACCCCTGCAAACCCGGGTATCCAAAACACCATTGACTTTGTATTCGTCCGAACCCTGCAGGATGAGCAGAGGGGAGCAAATAGTGGAGGGGTGGAACACTTTCAGAAGGGTGACATGAAACACAGGATGGATCTTCCATGAATGGGGTAGGACAAAGCGCACATGATTGATGACGTCCGTGACTGGGTAGGGTCCAACAAAATGAGGATGCAAAGATCGATGACCTGGGATCTGTAAGTCACGAGTGGATAGCCAGACCTTAGAACCCATAGCATAGGAGGGTGTGGGACTCCCATGGACATCAGCAAAGGCCTTGTCACAGGTCTTAGCCTTATGCAGATGAGAAGCTATGTCATCTCATACTTTTGATAGGTCCCTAACACAGGCGGCAGCCGCCAGACTGGTTGGAAATGAGAGAGGATACAATGGTATGGTATGTGGATGCCTGCCGTACATAGCAAAAAAAGGAGAAGAACCTGTAGAAGTATGAAGCAAGTTATTGTATGCAAATTTGGCCATAGTCAAGAATGAGAGCCAGGTATCCTGATACTGTAGAACAAGACAGTGTAAGAACTGTTCAAGGGTAGCGTTCAGACATTCAGTCTGACCATCTGTCTGGGGGTGGTAAGCAGACAAGAACCGATCGTCTATCCCCAGAGAACGTGTGAGAGCCCTCCAATAACGTGAAGTAAACTGGGAACCACAATCAGAAATAATGATGCCTGGGAGGCCAAAGAATTGGAACACATTATGTAGAAAGAGGTCAGCTAAAACAGGAGCGGTAGGGTGTCCTTTACAAGGTACAAACAGGGCCATCTTAGTGAATGAGTCTTCCACCACCCAAATAGAATCAACACCTTTCTTCCTTGGTACTTCCACTATGAAGTCCATAGACAACATGACCCAGGGTTGACTCAGGGCGGGTAAGGGATGTAAGAGGCTCACGAGTTTGGCCGGGATGTTCTTGCACTGGGCACAAACAGAACAGGATGCAATGTATTCCGAAACATCCTTGTCCGTGGACGGCCACTAGCACCAACGGTGCAAGAGTTCCACTGTCTTTCTGACCCCAGGGTGAGCTGCCCTCTTGGAAACATGAACCCATTTAAGGGCCGTGACATGAGGGGAGCCCTCATGCAGGTAAACGGAACTGCAGTAGTAAGGGAGACCTTGATACACTTGATGGTTGTAGTCCTGAAGCTCTTGTGGATGTGTACGTACCCAATCAGACAACATAGTGCATAAAGGGGTTTGCAAAGTACAGGCACAGGACACATTCTGGGGCATCAATATGGGACCACCGGTCTCGAAACAGACTAGGGTACCATGAAGACCTAACAATGTGTCAGCTTTTCATCGCCTTGAAGCTAGTCGATATGTGATCATGAAGTGGTACATGGAGAAGAACTCATGCCACCGGTCATGGCTGCTGTGGTACATTTTACCGACTGCAAGACCAGGAGGTTCAGGTGATCTGTATACACCTGCAATGTCAATGTGGTTCCTGTTAAGATGTGCTTGTCTGTGGTATGCTAGTGTTGGTCCCTCCCTGCCTGGGTGATGGGAACAGTTGTTGTTTGTCTAGCTGATGTCCAAATGTCCTGTGTTACTGTAACTTAAGAACTGGCAATAAACTTAAGAAGAAGTAACCTAAGTTTATTGCCAGTTCTTAAGTTACAGTAACAGAGGACATTAAGACATCAGCAAGACAAACAACACCTGCTCCCATCACCCAGGCAGCAAGGGACCAACTGACCCTGACTAGAACACTCACCAAAGCATTCTCTCACTCATACATCAACATTCCAAATGACAACCACATGACATCACCAGGCACATCAGATTCACAGCAGACTCAGACAAGCACTATATAACACATCTACTAGAACACACATGCAAAGTCACACACAACTCTATCATACCACAGACAACCACATCTTAACACATCTCCCTCCTTAGCACATACATAAATAGCAAGAACTCACAGCGGACACCCATCACAAATCAAGCCCACACCAATGTGCTAGTTCCATCTAGTTCCACATGAGACTCCCACAGCTTTGCAAATCCGAAACTGCCCCTATACATCCAGATCACTTTCAAGAAAAACACAAATCTCCTTCAGTCTGTCCCTGCCACAAACAAACTCTAGACTCACACACTAGACACCTACCAGCCCAGATCCAAGGCAAAATCCAACCAACAAACCAATACCACCAAACAATGACTTTTAACCTTCCGCCCCCGCCACAGGCGAGCCTCCAGGGTGCCACCCTGAAGCATAACTTGCCTCCCTGGAGCACTGCCTGCCTTCCAGGATGACAATCAAATCACCCCAACAGCATCGAGAACAACTCAGGGAAAACACCACAACACCAAGAAAACTCACACAATCTGCATGCATCTCAGTCACACACACATAAAGCTACATGAATAGACTCAGCCAATCGAGCACATCCAACATGCCAAGATATACAAATCCTCCAACAACTTGAAGATGCTGGCCAGCCATATCCAAGTCCACAGACATAACATTAGGTTGACCATAAACACCCACCTTGATGACAGCTACAACGTGCCATAATATCAAACCCTGACCCCACACACAATGGCCAGGACTGACAACTCAATCACAAAAAGAAAACAATATCAATAGACTCATCAACCTGGACATCATCCTTCCTTTTCAGATGTAGGCTACCTGAAGGGCGTCCCCAACCAATACCCTCAACCTCATCTAAAAACAAAACTACCTCTCCCTAAAATGAGTACACCACCTACTGCCACCTACAATGCACAAATACTCCTCCTTACTTTAACAGAGTCAGTATCTACCCTGATCTCCATAGTGCACAACTAAAAACCAGCTAAGAAATCAACTCTTATCAACTCCTGTTAGGTTAGAGGTGCTACCTATCAGCACGTGTAACACCACAAAACCACCCTAAACCTTAGTGGTGTATACCTAATCCATGAACTACACATATGCAAGAGGCGCTACTTCAAATAGTCTAACTCAGCAGATGCGCTACCTCCCTTACCACAGTGGTGCGAACTGCACACAACCAAAACGACCAAAATAAACACTGCAATAAGAGGTGCTACCTCACAGCACTTAACACATAGCGGAGGCGCTACCTCCCTAACCTCAGTGATGCCTATCACACACTGCAACCAGACTATACTAACGTTAGTTATACTCACACTTCAAACTGAACCGGAGTACCAACTCTCTTCATAGGCACACACCTAACCTCACATGGACTGACTTGCACACATGACAGCATAACACTTTAACACGCCTCCCATACCTGCCGCACACATTAAGCCTCTTATACATTACCATGATTCTTAAACTCTATGAATATTACAAGAGACATTTTTCCAACATTTAAAATTTGTAAACACAGCTCCATCTTCAGCACAGTCCATTTGACTGTCCATGTCACATATGTAATCTCACTCCCTAAAAGTCCATGTTGTTATCTAACAAGCTAAAAATCCTCAAAAGGTTAATCTACCCCATTCACACAAATAAGTTCCACATTTGAACCCTTTCCACACTATTCATAGCTCTTCACGTTTAGCTATATAAGCATTTTAACATTGGCCACATAGTCCATTAACCTACAATTCCTCAAAAAGATTAATGTCTGTCGCAACATCATACTTTAAAACGTTTGGCACTCCGTCACACCAGCTTTACGTAAAAGTCTTCCCACCTGCTACAACACTCTCATACTCCACAACTTACCCTTATAGTGCATTTGCCGACCTCACTTGTACACCATACCCACTGTGCCACTCAAGGCATTTCTACAAGCTCCAAATTGTAGAATACAATTCGTAATTCACTACATTAAAATTAGTCTCTTCTTCCACAAGTGAACTTTATACTTCCCTTCCGCTCCTGACAGGGTACCTAAAGACCCTAATGCCGATAGAGTCCACAACATTGCCTATACCAGGGGACCATCACACTACCAAAAGGCGAAATGTCTTCCATGCTGCGCAGCGCAGCGCCACTAACGCCACGTGCCCTCCATACGCCTTAGTTCACGTTCACAAGGAGAGCCTTCTTCCTCCCAGACCAAACACAAGACTCGCCAAAGTACTAAGACCTCCAATGGTCATCTTCATCGATGGCAGCAATTGAACGTCTCACTAACTGAGACGAAGCGGCATCTCTACACCACTGGCCGCTACTGGACGACTTGGATAGGTGGTGCGGCTTCATTATGTGACGCAGTGGTCTCTTTCCCATTTGCATCCGATTCCTTCTGGTTGCCACCACCTGACACCTTGATGTTGTTACCATTTGATATGGTCCTTTACTCGAACGTCATGACTAGTTTCATGGCTTGTTTCACTATGCAATGGCAGTTGCTTAACGGGACACTGGGAATGCAGCGTTCCAATGCTTCGCCGACTCCCTCTGTTAGGTAACTGACATCATCACTCTCAAGCATGTAACATAGGATGGAAGAACTCCTGCGCTGACCAATGGACCAACGTCCGTCCCTTCACAAGCACTCCCATTACAACCACAGCATCTTCAATGCTTTGATGCCCTGAACACTTCTGGGGCTGCTTGTGTTTAAACACGGAGCACTTGCAGTCTTCTTCTGTACCACTAGGGAAACTCTACCTTTTCTCAAGAGTTTCCTCCTCTTGACATAACCTCAAATCGCTTTTCTTAAGTCTTACGCCCTGATTACACTGCTCACAGGACATTTCCACCTTAGGGCCCAACTCCACTACATCGTCTGATGGCCCATCTTGTCCCTCAAATCCCTCGGACCCAGCACTCCCATCCGCTTATGGGATGCTGACCCTGACTGAATGGGGTCCTCCTGCACTGGTCTGCCCTGGGTGAGGGGTGTTCTTACTTGTGTTGGGGGTGGTGTTGTCCTTCTTCATCAGTCCTGTCCCCTCATATGCCCCCCGCAGCAGGCTTGTTACTTCTTCAGCCTCTTGAGCTTTGCTTGTTTGTTTACTTTCTTCACCAGTCTTTGCACTAGGGTTCTTCTTCTTCTTAAGAAATCCTTGTCACCATTGTAGTAATGCTGATTCCATGCTCGCTTAGGTTACTTCTTCTTAAGTTCATTGCCAGTTCTTAAGTTACGGTAACACAGGACATTAAGACATCAGCTAGACAAACAACACCTGGTACCCATCACCCAGGCAGGGAGGGACCAACTGACCCTGACTAGAACAATCACCAAAGCATTCTCTCACTCATACATCAGCATTCCACATGACAACCACATGACATCACCAGGCACATAAGATTCACAGCAGACTCAGACAAGCACTATATAACACACCCAATAGATGATGTCTCCATACAAGAAACACATCCCGGACTGCCAGGAGTTCTTTCTTGGTGATGGTGTTATTGGCCTCAAACAAGGTCATTTTCGTGAGTGAAAAGCCACCGGGTATAGGACATTTGTGTCCTTACACTTTTGTGACAAGATCTCCCTTACCGCTGTGTCTGATGCATCCGCTTCAACTAGATATGGTAAATAAGGATTTGGGTGGAGGAGGACTGGGGCTGACGTAAAAGTGGATTTCTATGTGTCAAAGGCATGCTGGCCGGCTTGTCCCCACACAAAATATCATTTTGGGGCTCGTAAGAGTTGTCGGCGGGGCGGCGTTTCTAGACTAAGACTTGATGAAACGCCTGTAATAGTTGGCAAAGCTAAGAAAGTACTGCAAAGTCTTGATATTACTTGGAGCCGGCCAATCCAGGATTGCTTGGACTTTAGAGGTGCTCCTTTGTATGCACTTGTCGCTTATGTTGTGGACTGGAAACTAGACCTGGGTCACGTGGAACACACATTTTTCCAATTTAGCGTACAAACGGTTGTCCCTGAGACGCTGGAGAACCTGGGATACATGCTCTATGTGGGATTCGAATGAAGGGGAATATACCAAGATGTCGAGGTAAACGACAAGAAAACGGTCCAGAATGTCTCACATTTATGAAATGCTGAAACGTGGCCGGGCCGTTGCAGAAGGCCGAATGGCATCACGCAGTATTCATAAAGACCATACTTTGTCTTAAATTCCATTTTCTATTCGTCACCCTCGGCGCATACAAACCAGGTTATATGTACCTCTTAGGTCTAACTTGGTAAATAGTTTAGCAGACCCCCAGCTGACCTAACAGGACCGAAATGAGAGGAATAGGGTATTGGTTCCGAATCGTCACCGAGTTGAGGGCACGATAATCAATGCAGCGACGGAGATCCCTCTCCTTCTTAGGAACAAAGAAAATGGGAGAAGCCGCTGGTGAATGTGAAGGTTGTATAAAGCCATTAGCCAGGGCCTTATCAATATACTCCTTCAAGATTGCATCTTCTTTGACCGTTAAGGAGTAAATACGGCCAGAGGAAATCTTCGCCCCAGGGACTAGATCTATAGGGCAGTCATAAGCCCTATGTTTAGGCAGAATGTCGGCACCCCTGGCATTGAAAACATCCTGGAAGGCATAGCACTCTTTGGGCAACACAACAGTAAGTGCTCCTATGACTGGAGCAGTGTCTAACAATAAATGACAAGGGCTCTTGGTCGAGTCAGGAGTATCCATGCAGTGTTCCCCACAATATTTTGATGAAAAGAAGTCCTCTTCAGCCACCCAGTGGGTTGTGCAATTTCAACCAGGGGAGACCCAGGATGACCTTATATTGGCAGGCGGCAATGACGTCGAAGCGTATTGATTCCCCATGACCAGGAACAATGGTCATGTCCATGAATACCGTATGTTCGGTAACTAGACCAGAGACCAAAGTGGAACCATCCACAGAATTCACGAGTTCAGGATGTTCTTTAGTGAGCATAGGGATGCCTTTGCCATGAGCATATACTTGGTCAATGTAGTTCCCCATGGCCCCTGAGTCTTACCTCACCTCTCCGAGCCACAAGCAGCCCGAAGGGAGACAAAAATTGACAGTGATCGTGAGGGGGCTGGAGCCCAAGGACATGGAACTCGGTGATTGGGCTCCATTCATCACTGAGCTTTCCCGTTTCCCGACTTCTTGGGTTTTTTGGTACAGGCTTTCAGGAAATGTTCTGAAGACCCTCAATAGAAACAGAGATTAGTGGTCCACCGCCTTTCTCTCTCGGCAGCGGTCAAAGGCCCCCGTATAGCACCGATTTGCATAGGCTCCGCGTTCCCTGTTGGGGTGGGGTACAGTAACGACCGTAACCGGACCCCTCTTTTATTCCTTTTCTTTCAGCCCTCCTAGCATCGATCTGGAGCACAAGATCTAACAGTTTGTGAAAAGCTGTTGGAACCACCAGTACCATGGCTAAGGTGTCCTTCAGATTGTCTGCTAGGCCCTTGTAAAACCAGGAGGCCTTCTTGTCCTCCGGCCTGCCAGTTTCGGCCACAAGTTGATTGAACTTGGCAACGTAAGCAAGAAGAGAAGCATCTCCTTGTTGTAAGACAAGGAGTTACAGTTCCATAGCTTGTGTCTTATAACGCGTGTCGAAGACACATCTCATGGCGTCCAGAAGGGCATCACAGTCAACTAACAATGGGCTACCAGCCTCGAGTAAAGGGTTGGCTGTCATGCAGACTGTTCTGTATGCGGGTTCCCATCACTCCGGTGCCAATGCCCCTCCAGGTTCCCGTCATTCCAGTTCCCCTTGTGCCCATTTACCCTCACTTACCCAGTCAGGGCGGCAGCAGCATGGTATCCATTGGCAGCGCACATGGAGGCAGACGGGCATGGATGGTCGCCCGAGGTCCCTGCATCCGTTGTTCCATTGGCAGCTGCCTTGGCGTCTTGCAACAGTTCGGCGAAGCCTCCGGCCCAGTTCAGTTCCGCATCACGTGACCAGGTTGGGCTAGCCGGTTGTTGTTACCACGGAACACGTGATGCGGAAGCGCTTGGGGGGCTGTGCATCACGTGACGCAAAGGCATTTGATCACCTCACTACCAAGCACAGTTAAAAATGGCGATTACACGCTTGCACAGTGCTTCACAGCTGTTTCATTTCGGCACTGTTTGGCGTTATCGTACTTTCTTGATTACGTTATCGTACTATGGAGAGTTTAAACGGATTCCTCTTGCCTCTCCCCTGGATTACTGTCTGCTTCTTGTTGCTTCTGGTCTTCTGACTCCTGGAATGTTAACTGGTTTTCCTTCAGATTATCCTCGGACTTTGTTGTGCTCTTTGGCTTCTGACCTCGGAAATCTTTGGATTGCTTTTGGACTGCCTCGCTCCATTGTTACGCTTGAGCCCGCAACCGGCTCACACCGGTGTCACAGCGTGTGTCCATCCAGAGTGCTGACTAGTGTTTTCCACTGCTTGCTGCCACCAGTCACACACAGCTGGTGCCTGGAACGCCTCAGGCTCTGTCTGTCCCCACACAGGTTATGGTTGACACCCCTCCCTCCTTCCACCTAGGTAAGCCCATTAGTGATTCCCAGCATACATTCTGATCATCGTCTGTTCTTGCCATTGTGCTGTACTAAACCCTTGCTTGCCTTACAGCGCTCAGGGGGGTTTCCGGCGTTCCTGGTTCCTGATACTCCAGCACTCAACACCTGTGGCCTCAAGGATTGCACAGGGAGTTGTTTTAGTATATCCCTGTGCGGCAATTGGGGACGGAGGTTTTCATAATCTTCAAGACAATCAAGATATAACATTGGCCCAGGCAGCAACAGTTCCCCCAAATGGTACAAGACAAATGTTGCCTTCGTGGTGGCATCCAGAAAGGCATTTGGGCGACACAGAAAGTGTAACCTACACTGGTTCAGGAAGGTGCGATACACCTGTCAAGATACACAACAAAAGGGGAAGAGAGGTCGACACTCTCCCCCGAACCACAGAAGCTAATATAGTCGACCCTCCCACCGTGGTTGGCACAGGTACCTGGTAGAGTGAACAGGACACCACGTGGCAGCCAGTGGGGGGAAGAGGGTTAAGAAGAGGTTGTGGATATAGAGGGGAAGGTTAGTAAAACCGGATAGAGGGTGAAGGAAAAACCTAGAGTGGATAGGACCGGGGACGTAACAGGGAAAAACCCTACACTGTCTAATACCTAGTAATCTCCTAAACAAGTGTTACTCTTGCCTCTGACATACACCCTATGCACACCTCTGTAGCACATCTTGATACATGCACCATAATCACACTTTGACATGAACCTTGCACAAAGCAAGCAGTATGGCACATACAATTGGGAGAGCTCCCATTATGAATGACATGACACATGGCCCTCTTGGGTTAGCATGAAGCAACACTGATAAACAGTTAACATGAAAGAACATATACACAGGGAGACATCCATCTTCTGTTCATTTTCCCTAAAGGCCACAGGTTTTTGATAACGTAAACACTTCCTGTCCGCAGTTAACCACCAAATACCTGATGAGAGGGGCCTTATGCCTAAATGCCCTCAGAAGCGCATTTCATATCATGCAATATCACTTAAAGGTGTCCATTCGTAATATTAGGATTGTGCCAGTGAACCCCAGCACCCAAGCGAAACCATGCAGAGTATAAGGCAGCTTTCGCGCTCCGCACTCAGACCCGCCCACAGCCAATACAGAATGTTCGTGAGCGTGAAAGAAATGCTATAAAGAGTTACACATGTCCATGCCTTGTGAAAATATACATTTGCACTTATCTTAAGTCTGGGAGGCTCTGATGCCCTCCCGGACGCTGTATGAGGAAGCACGTCGCAGCTGCCGCCTCGTCCTCTTCAGTTTTAACATTTGCTTCCGCCCGCCGCAGCCTCCGTTGCTTTCATGAGTTCCATCCGACATGAAACTTCGCGCAAATCCAAAATAAGACACACCTGCCATGTGCCGTGTGGCGTTAATAAACTGTTACTCATCAAAATCAGCTGGCCACACACACGCACGGCTGAGGACTACCCAATTCCCCAGGTGCTACAGGGAAATGTAGTTTTTTTGCATAATTCCCTATTTATTCAGTTTCTGGTGCCGCTTTCTTCCCTGCCAACCCTTAATCCTGACAACACTTTAGGGTCACCATGAAAACATTCTGGAGGTGCCATAAAAAACTACGAGGTCTGATAGACCGTGGGCATAGGCAGGGATGGAACCGGGTCAGGTGCACTGCAAGCCGATGCCTGCAGAGGCACTGGTGCCCCAAGATGGGCACCCGCCTGTAACCCCTCAATCTGAACCTGCGTGGAAGCATGGGCCGAAGCCATTTCCGCCCGGAGTTCAGCCATCATTTGCATATGTTTCTGAGAAACGGCATGCTCCGCAGCCATTTCTGTGCAGAGTTCCGCTACCATATCCATCACGGTAGCCAGGGTTTCATTGGTGTCCATTCTCTATGGTAGGCTTCTGAACTTGCCCCTGTAGTGTAGGCGAAGAAATCTCCCTACCAATGTAACTCTCTGAATGAAAACACACATGCAGAGAGATCTATTAGTTGAGAGAGATGGACACCAGCAGGACTCAGGAAACGGTGGCTGAGAGATGAGGACACCAGCCGCACTGGGAGACTGTAATAAAGACAAGGGGCATCAATAAAGAATACAGGGAAAGTGTCTGAGTATACCAAGACTGTAGAAGGTTTGCTTAACGGTATATGGCTGTCAAGGACCACCAGTGGCGTAGCGGCAGGAAACCCCCCTCTAATTGCAAGTTGGCTGTCTCTGAATGGGCAGCAGGAATTCCTAAGGAATAACAAGAAACAATGAAACAACCACCCAGGGGTAACAAGCTATTATAGACGAAGACAGAGACACTTACCCCCTGCGAAGATTTGGAGGATCAGTCCAGATACAGCACGCAGTGTGTATTGCCCCAAGTAATCCTGCCCCTATGGCACGAGGACGCCTAATACGGCAGTGGTCAGTAGTCTCTAGTCCCAAGGGACCACCTGTCACGATGGAACGAGGACGCCTAATGTCAATCAAACGTCAGGGGTGGAAGTCCTTGACTTCCTACGCTGAAATTAGGACAACACACCTGGGGCGCTTATCGGGTTCGGATAGAGGTAAAGCTTCAGGTGCTTGAGAGGAGCGGTCAATGTCACTGGCAAGCTGGTAGATCTTGCGGTCCAAGTCGGCTTGTAGAACGAGGCGTGATGTTAACAAAGTCAGCAAGAAGTAGCAGGTCGTAGTAGCAGTCTGGGTCTGGTGACCATGCGAGGGCGAGCAAAGACACCTTCAGAATGAAGTAGCTGGTCGTAATAGCAGTCCGGGTCTGTTTACCATGCGAGGCTGAACAAGGACAAATTCGGCACGAAGCAGCTGGTCGTAATAGCAGTCCGGATCTGATTACCATGCAAGGCTGAACAAGGACAAATTCGGCACAAAGCAGCTGGTCGTAATAGCAGTCCGAGTATGTTTAGCATGCAAGGCTGAACAAGGGCAAATGCCTGTAAGAATAATGGGACGTTATTTGTTCCGAGTCGAGAGCAAGAAAGACAGTTCAAATGGCACAAGGACAAGGGAAATCAGGAAGCAGGGTGGGGGGTGGCAAAAACGGCAGCAAGGAAAAGGCAAGAACAGAGACTTTGTATGGATTTGAACATTTCAAAATCAGAAGCAGCGTTCCCTGGAACTCGGAAGCTTAAGTACCTGTTGCGTGGGATCCAGTGAACCCTCCTTCAAAGCATTGTACATTGCATAGCGACTGCAACAGACGCCGCAGTCGCCATGGTAACCTCCAGGCTGCTCGCTCACGGAATCGAGAGCGGAAGAGAGCGGTTGTCTTTGCTTTCCTTCGGTGACATGGAGGACTACATCTGCAGTATTGTGCCCGGGTCGAGAACAGGAGTATCCACGCACAGTGGCGGCTCTTGCCGCCCGGTTGTTGGAGCCTCTGATTTGTCATATATTGATCAGACTCCTGAATGTTCTCTTGATAGCAGGAATCCTGACACTCTCCCCCTCCCTTCCTTATCTATGTCTTAGCTCTTGCACTATCTGAAATTTCATCAGGCCGGGTACGATAGTTAATTTCACATCCTTACTGTTCATGGCCTGTAAGAATGTCATTGTATTTTCCCTTGTTCCCTCCCTTGCCTTGAATCGTTCTGAAACACATTGTGCATAGGCGCTATATAAATAAACTATCATATCATATCATATCACAAAACACATTTCCATTGTATCTAGACCTATACCAATAATAGTACAAATCAAAAGAGCGAGTAACCTGAAGTTTCTCCAAAAAGTTAGATGAATTCTTACTATAACTGCGAACTGTAAGGAGCTTATTGCAAAGTTGGTGCTATTGGACGATATTCACTGTCATTCCCATGAGTTTTACTTTTGCATCCTTGCATCCCACAACTTGCAACTGCTATTTAATATATAGCAGCCAATGATTGTTTTGTCGAATGTCAGATCCTAAAAAGGTCGTACAATATTTCCTGTGAAAAGGCAGCCATTTTGTTGGTCCAGATAGAAACCCACAAGAGTATAGACGGCAGGCAATGAAATCAGATATTTTAGTCAAACCAACCTGTAAATTAATGTTAAATGAGGAAATCGATATTCTTAGCAACAATATTACAACATAGTAATTCTCTATTTCATGGATTGTGTCAGAGTTCACAAAATGCCAGACACCGGCACTTTTTCTACAACAGCAAGTGCATTTCCTTGTAAACCTTTAATATGTAATCATTAGACGTATAACAAAGAACATAGATATCCTCAAAACTCCACCATTCATTGTTTGGCAATGTTAGTGCTTGTTTACAAATATGTTCTTGACAAGAGAGATTATTTGTAAATCATATACCCTAATAGTCATATTTGGCAGATGGGACCATCTTAGATACTGAAGACAAAATAGGTTTTTAGATCTTGCTCTTGGTGGAGAGTATCATAATACTTGACTTTTAAACATTATCCGACCCTAGATCACATACAAGCAGTATACCTCGTAACCACAGTTTGCCGTGCCTCACCCACATACAGAAGTTAAGTCCACCTGATGAATTAGTATAGAAATCAAACAAGAGTGGGCCAAAGACACAGCCCTGGTGCATACTCGTATCCACCCTAAAAATGTTTTGTAAATTCCCCTATAGATCTGAATGTTACATTGGCAGTTGTAGTGCAATAAAGCGACAATATAATTGCCAACAAATCCTTAGGGGCACTGAGTTGATATAATGTAGCTAAAAGGATATCAAAAGCACAATTAAGATTCATGTATGCTAGTTAATTTGGAGGTCTATTTTCAAGAATATATTTTGTAAAAAGAAGATCTAGGTTAATAGCTTGTACCTCAGTCCACAATTTATATCTAAGAGTACAGTCTGTTATTTCCTATAGAGTGGTTTCCATATCTCCGGCAATGCATTGTATTTCGATAATTTAAAGCAGTTTTTGATTTAAGCACCTACAATTTGTATTAAACCAGGATTTGATTCTATTGATATTTGAGCCTTGAGAAAACAATTCCCATAGAGCCCAGCATATAAAACAAGAGGGTTATTCTCCTCTCATTCTTAAATGTAAGGTCCAGGATGGAAAAGATATTTACACGATTATTTCTTACAACTCTAAGGTGCATAGCGTTCCCATTCTCCTAAGTTTACTTAATTTATTTAGAATTAATAATCAATGTTTCACATGTATTAGTATCCATTTACAATTAATTGGATTTTAGAATTAAATACACAGGTTTGTGATCAATGTCACTTCTGTCAGCCACCAGAAAGCCATGTATAGAGAAACAATGTAATAATGGTAAAAT
This sequence comes from Ambystoma mexicanum, assembly GCF_040938575.1. NCBI lineage: Eukaryota > Metazoa > Chordata > Amphibia > Caudata > Ambystomatidae > Ambystoma > Ambystoma mexicanum. The sequence continues at coordinate 655,689,862 of NC_090932.1, read as the reverse complement.
AACATAATCAATATTACTTCAGTCCATTTCTGAAGGTAACTCAACCTAGAAAGTCATTGGGAGTTTATGATTAACAGATGAAAAACCAATCTCTAACATGAAGGAACAGAACTACCACCTGTAAGGAATGGATCTAAAAACATAGAAGGGTAATCTCCAGATACCTCATCCTCTTCTGATCCAAGCAGACCACCTACACCATCCGCAAGCCTGAGGTATAAGTCACTGGCCGTAGAGGCTTGGCATAGGCAGGTGTATCTATGTGACATTTATCAAGAGCTAAAACGTCACCCATTTGTGCTATATGCGAAGGTGATTCTTTCCCATTAATATCATTAAACAAATGTAGCACACCATATAATTAATGCACAATATCGTTAAACATTATCATCTGCAATTTAGGAGACATGTATAGGTATGATTAGCAGTGAAAGTAATCAAAATCAACATCTGACCCAATGGTATACTTTGGGTACTCTTTATGTCAGAGATGTAAAACTACCTCAAAAACACATTTCCAATGGTCCCGTTGCTGCCATTGCTCAGCCTTCTTGAAGTACAACTAGATCAAAGTTATGAACAAATGTAGCCAATGTAGTCATTGATTGTTCCTATTAAAGCCAGCAATATTCCAAGTCTGAATGTATAATGTTGGTAGTTCACACCTTAATTGTAACCCATATACATGTTTGTATCAGAGGGGATGGCATACACAGCATGTAAGATGGAATAATTGCACCAAGTTTAACACACTCAAATATTCACTGTTCATTTAAACTGTTCACAGATGTGCACATTGCCTCTTACAGATCCAGATAACACCACCCGTGATCTATACTGTAAGGAAAACTCTAAATGCCTACTATTTCAGTCTAATATAGGACAAGATGCACTATGGATAAAATGTGTCGAAGCATCCGATACAGGGGACTCATCCTTAAGATCGTTTTGTTGTGGTAACACTTTAGGGGAAACCAGGTGTCATGAAGAGGACACAGTTTAACCACTCTTTCCAGGGGGCACCTCAACTGCTTTATCAGCTATTACATCTCTCCTTCCCAAAATACAGGCTCTGTAGTTCTCTTGTTGCCAAATTGTCCAACCTCCACATCCACTATTGTTATATCCCACTCCCTTTATCTCTGTTTTCGCCACTGTGTACTTGCCCCTATTCCTGAAAAACACTCTGTTGCTTCCTGAAGCTAGATCTGTGCTCACTAAATGCCCTCATAATAAAAATGATTATAAAAATATTAATAATATTCATAATAACAAGCCCTAATTTTAGGTTCAGCAACTGCAACTTGGGCACTGCAGCGACCGCAGTACATACAGTGATATAAAATATGCAGGAATGCACACACTTTAAAGGTGACTCCATGAGGCCACACCTTTACATAGAATATTATCTTGCAATGTTTCAAAAGCATTTTTTTTCCATGCACACAAACTTGAATGAAAGCATTACATATGATCGTCTTAAACGTGCCACTATGCCACCAGCGTCACTGACAGATAACCCATACACAGGGTGCAAATTCTATCTAGATGTGGGCATTCTAGGTTCTGCCTGATTTTCATTAAATGAAGAAGAGCATTACCCTTTCCTTGGGAATGGAGGACCTCATTTCAGAATGATCAATCTCTCCATGTGACACAATAGGTAGGAACCTATACACCATTCTCTTTCATGAAATGAGAGCTGCTTGATGGTTTGGAAGAAAACCTCTTCTGTCACAATCTGGTGGATGTACCATATCTTTGTTATTACGTATTGAATGAAGGCAAGCCCCTCTTTACTCTCATGCCAGAATGAATACAATTCTCTAGGGAAATAGGCCAATAGATGGTTTGCAAGGATAACCATGTTTAATCGTACAGAATACAAAATATCAGCAAAGGACTCTGCTGCTCAAGAATGTTCTGGTCGCACTTAGTACAAGCAGTGGTTTAAAAGGGGAGAAAGCATCATTTGTATACAGTAACAACTGGCATCACTGATTGGTGAGACCATGTATATGGGCCTGCTCCAAAGGGGATGCCAGGCTACAATTGGTTCGCGTCTCTGCCATCTGTCAGTCCCCCATGGGTCAGCTGGGCCCATCTCTCTTTGGAGTGAAGGTTAGGTCTCTCATACTCTCATAAGTTATATTATCAAAACTGCTATGATACACTAAGCCTACTATTACATCACTGTGGCATGCACCTGGGAAGCTCTGGGACTCGTGCCAGGGGGGAGGGAGGAAGAAATACTGTCACTCTGACCTACACATTATGTGCTTTGTTGATACTGCACTTCACGCACCCAAGGCCTCCACTCTCATTTTGATCTATGATTTATCCTTCCCTGTACCTTGTTTTACAAAGAATGTATTTATGTAGAGAGATGAAGTGCCCACACATGCTTAGATCTTTTATGGCCAGTTGGTTTATGATTTGGGCTGGGGTTGCTCAATATAATGGATGGGTGTGGGGGGTCAGAAGGTGTTGTGGGGCATGGCTCTGGGTAGGTTGGGTGGGGGTTAAAGGTCTGCTGGAGGTTCGGTTGTGATAAATGAGCATTGCAAGGAGCCTGGTATTGTCACACGGCCTTACAGGGCACATTCCTCCCAGAAATACTGAGTAATTGCAACAATGGAGGTACAAGGGAAAGCTACCAACGGAACTGACTGTGTAGGCTCATCCCGTCAGAATGATCTGGCCTAGTCAAGTTCTTCCATGGAGCTAAAATTATGCCGCGTGGCCATGCACGACTGTACATCTATCATAAGTACAAAATGATGTTCTTTCTATGCACACAAGCTGGGTTTATATATCTGTCATTCACGCTATATTATTTCCATGCGGAGTTTCATAGCACAGTTCTAGACTACACAACTTCATATGGGATTCACCTCGCCTTAAAGCACCTAGGGGGTGGGATAGACTCATTTCCATCAAAACATTATCAATTTGTCCAAGGTAACACCTTCTCTCTCTGGTTCCAGTTTTACAGTAATAAACATGGCTGCATTGTGTTTTTCACAGCTCTTGTCATGACGAATAAGTAGACTATTTACCACTCTGGGAAAGGCCCCGTTATAAAACTATGTAAAATTGCCAGGTGGCTGATCACATCAAAGATCTTTTCAAGCAATACTTGTTCCTGCATACACTCTTAAGTATGAATCCCTTTGATGAGCAGCATTAACTGTCCTTTAAGAAGATCTCTAACCTTAAGAATTGTAAAAGAAGCATTTAGCTGGAACCATTTGGCACTTGCAGGGTCAAGGAAGCAGTAAGATGTAGAGGAGCAGGTGAATGCCTCCCCTCTTGTCTCCACCCCCTGACTACCTTCTTATTGGAGTAGCAGATGAAGAGCTACAAATGGGAACCCATACGTGAGTTTATCCGACATGTCCATTCCGCGTCGGTTGTATGAAAAAATGATATGCACTCAGACAGCCATTCAGAAGATACCCTCATCTTGAGACAGTGGAAGGATGCTACCAGGAAGGGTGCCCACTACCAAGATGTCAGGATGTGATTATGAGTAATATGGATGAACTCTAAACAAAGTCTGAAGATGACAGAATTATGTCATAAAGGAGATATATGAACCTATGCTGAAATTATATGAAAATACTTAAAGTGGACAATGTAACTGAAGCACAAAGAGAAGCCTGTATCTAAAGACAAAGTAATCGTGAATGTAAGAATGTGAGGTAGAAAAGATACATAGACACTTGCTAAAAGGAGCTATACATACAACATTTAAGACGTCCATTGGAAGAAAATGGACAATGGCCTGTGTTAAGCATCAACCCTGGTACCTCAAAAAGAGGAGCGTAGGATTACAAATTGAAGAACTGATGAAGAAGCTGCTTAAGCGTGTAGGATAAGGGAGTACCTTGGGCAAGATCAAGAAGGCTATTTTGAGAGATGGGTGCAAGGCACAAAGGGAGTCGAAGGAAGAGACCACGTGTGTAAGACATACCTCTGCTAAGATTAGGAGAGACAAGGACATTTGCAAGTGCCAAGTACTGAACAACCATGAGGGCAAAAGCCTATGTCAGGTGAAGTGAGCAAGTCTCTAATGGCAAGTGAGGGTAATGGCACCCTGTTTAATAAAATCAAGTGGTCCTAAATAAGAGGATGAAATGGACAAAATCGTCATCTCCTAACATGTGACACAGAAGTAAAAAACCAGGGATATTCCTTAAAACTCAGATGGAGATAGTGGTCTGTTCATACCCCCTCAATGTTCCAGAACAATGAGCAGAATACGAGGTCAACTACAAACAGAAGGCCTTGGCTAAGGATCAGGTCGATGACATATGATGGACTCATTGGGAAAAAAAGACATGAATTGATGCATCTTGAGCACCTAGGTTTCATTTTTTTTGTGTTTAATCAAAAATAGATTTTTACAAAATATGTGTCGGCTGTTTTTTTTCAAGTGGTGTCCATCTGGGAAATTTCTCGAAGGTCTTTCTAAAATGGGCCCTCTTGATTGGCTACGGTCTCGGCAGGGTGATGGATTGAAGAATTTTGTAGGTTGCTCGTAAGCACTGTGTCTTGTCGCCACCAATCAGTCGGGCCCAACACGTCAGTTCGGCCGAAAGAATGAAATCCGAGAAGATGTGTTTTAGATAACCTTCTCTTATATGTTGGTTGCTGGCACATTTTAGAAGTAGGTTTTGGATGGTTTATTTTTCTGTTGTGTTGCAAAAGCGACACTGGTTGAAAGGGGACTTGTCTCTGATGGCCAGGTTCTCATTGGTTGGAAGCAAATTTAATCGGGCAGGTAAGAGCAAGTCTCTCCCCTTTTTGGTTGGACATTTTTTGATGTATTTTTGCAGCTCATTTTATTTCTTTGTATTGGGCGAGAGATGTGATGTTAGTTTGTTTTTTCCTGCTTCTTCCAGTGTGGCTATCCAATCTTGGTCTTTCAATTTTTTTAGGATTTTTCCCGGGTTACCAACTAATGTGTCTTCATCACACCCTATTGATTCCAGTTTTTCAATGTTTTCTCTTTTACAGATTGATAGTCTTTTGCTGCCATTTCTCTCCATTTCTTGGTTTATTAGATTGTAAATGGACGGGTGGTTTGCCATCTGACACTTCCTATACAACATCAATGTAGACTGTTTTACAGCTCCTTTTAAGGAGGGCAAGCTTAGTTCTCGGCGGATGGAAGCAGCCGGAGTGGAGTTTGGCAAACTGAGGGCTTTCCTCCAAAATGTTGCTTCCAATTTTGGCCAAATGTTCGTTGGTAGGTTTAACATGGTGTCACTTCTGTATATTAATGTAGGCATCACCTTCTTTTTACAGAATTCCAATACAGGGACCATAGAGTATCTGCCAAATTTCTTGTCTATGGCTCTGCCTTGTGCCGCCAGTTTGTTGACTTTGGATTTTAATGAGTCTTGCATTGCACAATCTTGCTTTGTGGAGTCCAGGATAACCCCCAAGTATTTGAAATCTAGAACCTTTTCAATGGGTGTTCCTTTGAGGGTTAAACAAGTTTTTTCTTTCTTTCTTGTGGTTGCTTCAAGCGTCCCCTAATCCAATGCCTTCCGTTAATATTTTTTTTTAAATGCCACGTAGGATGACTTCATAGATGGCGTGCAAAAAGATATATAAACTCTGAATACAGAAGAAGAAGTGCGATTCTGCCTGCATCTATTTTGATAGCTGTATAACTCCCTGCTTTCTTTCACTGAGACTAAGGAAGTATTTTACAGTCTCCTTTGCGTCTGTCTGGTTATTTGGTCTAAGATGTTTTTGGGTAATTCCATATAGCGCATAGAGGACGCTTCAAAGTGCTACTGCACAGAGGTTTTGTTGTTGTGCTCTTCTCATCTCGTTCTCTAGTTTAGCCCTTTTGGAGTCTGCACATTGCTCATCCATGAGGATATATTTGCATGTTTACCCAACATAACCTCAGCAGTAGTTTCAAACTGCTGAGGATGTGTGCCCTTCAGCAGGTCTATGGCTGCTCCTTTACTTTGATTAAGGCTTTGTAAGGATATTGATGATCAGCCATGACTCACGCATACTCTGTGTTGTAAACATACCTTCATTCATTAGCTGGTATGTAAGAGTGAAACCTTCCTAAAGCTGTTTGCATCAGATTTATCAGGTTGTCCAAACAGACTTCCAAGGTTTCATCTGACGAGTGGGATTATTGTTTAGATTTATAAGTGAAGCATCCACAGGAGTTTCATCTAAACAATTAAGGATGATTAAGGCTGGTTCAAGATCATTTGATTTGAGTAACTATATAGGAGTGATATCAGTGTTATCAGAGAAAATAAGATCTCATTGCTGAGAAACCCTGTTACTACGTCACAGTTGCATAGGGATATCAGTATAAGTGACTGAAGCCGCCGGCATTTTTGTTAAGGCGTCTTTCATGGGATGCAGTATGACAGCATTTGACATCAAAGAGGCAGGTTGAGTTTTATATATACTCTGTAAATATCTTTTGTGCTGGTGAGCCTATAATTTTGTGGCCAAGCCTTCATCAAGCCATTTTTTTTATTTCACCTCTGGTCCCTAATGCACCTAAATATGCCTTAACCCCAGGTGCTTTCTATGGATCGAGTGAGTGAGATCACAACCTGAAAATATTTTTTAACTGATTAGCTTCCTCCTGCTGCTTCACAGCATGTTTATGAAAGCAATAAGACATCAGGTGACCTCTGAAATATGCCTTGCATCTATCATACTTTATTAGTGGATTAGCTGTCCCTGACCTAGCAGAGAAGTTAGATGCTTGTTGTTATGTACTTACATATTGTGGATTTCAGAATAAGCTTACAGCCAAGCCTTACAGCCAAGCCAATCTTTTGGGCTTGGCCCACTATTCTGCATGTTTTATCATAATTTGCAGTGTGGAGTCGTCTGATAAACGAATCTCCTTAAAATAACATAAAAGAGCATTACTTATTGATAGACAAAATAATCTTAAATCCATCCAAGAATTAAGTTTCCATTCCTGTGAGTAATACAGGTATGACAAACAACTGGATGATGTACCCTCCACTCATCTATTAGAGTAAAGGTTGAAATTACATTTTGAATTTCAGGTAGAGTCCATGGTTTAGAAAGCTGATGTGTAAATGGCTTGTAATAGTTTTGGCGGCTAAGAGCAATATTGAAATCCCCACAAACGGTGATAGGATCATTCCACAATGACAATTGTCGAGGTGGCAGGACCAAAGAATGTATGGGTATAGCCAAGCCAGAGTTCAGCTAAAAGGGGAAAGACTTGGGTTTAAGACCCAAATGAGAACTGTGCTGGAAAAAGATGCATATCTTGCCCTCTGCCTCCCCACCCTCAAATATAAAACGTATATATATACTTGTCAGACCTCTGGTGCTGCCTCCTCAACCCCTACAACAAAAGCTTAATACCTCACATCTTCCTCTCTGCCCCCAAAATCCGAACATACACCTAATGTCCTGCCTCATTGCTCCGATAATAGGAAACCTACATTTTGCATCACAGCTTTGGAAGATATGGTTCAGTGAAATTAAATTATTTTTCCAGGACACACTTTCAGTAAGATGCGATTTGATCCCAGTCTGCACTGTAGACACTTGGCCACATATCTTCTACTCTCTAACTAACATACTATGTTAATATATAGTTTTAAGGTGATAATGTAATGCTCTGTTTCATAAAGATTACTTAAAAGAGCACAAATCAAAATATAAACCAGCCTGATTAATATATAAGACATTATATAAAGCACACAGAGTGATTTTAGCTTTGTTTTACCACCCTGGATGGAACTCTAAAATATACCAGAATGCTAAGTATTGTGTGGCTTAACAATTCCCTGTGCTTTGTAGCTGTACTTTCAAGACGTAGATACGCGACAACAAAACTGCATTAGGTCAGCTACTCAAAGTCACATTTTGAACTGTCTGAGAGCTTGGTATTATTCACAGCTTGTAGTGTGCTTAAACCTATCTCAGTCTTTCAACAGGCACAAGTGGGAGCATGTCCTGGATGGTGGGTGATTGAGGGCAAACACTAAAAGGCTGTGTGTCAAGTTGAAAGCTTCATGTTTCTTCAAATATCAAATACCCTCCTTGTCCAGTACTAGTGTGAACTCCCACTGACTCATTCACAAACAGGATGGTAGGTGGAGTACCCAATAGCCATTTCCCATAGCACGGGGGTTGGAGAACCGTAAAAGAAACTGTCATGGCGGCTTCTGGTACAGTAAAGGAAAATGCCACAGGCAAACCATATTGCCCACTGAACAGTGTGGTACATCATCTATATCACATCTCCATTAGGAAAGTAAAATGGCTCAAAACTGAAAGAGTAATACGCAAATTAAGGGATGCTTCAGCCTGTGGTATACACATTATACATAATCAATATTTGTACTTTGGAGCAAATGCTGTAGTTTAATAAACAATGTTTTTAGAACAGTTTTTTGTGTAGTGCACATATAATGGAATCACTTCTAAGTTATCTCAATTGTGGCAGAAAAAGGAAATATAACACATATTGGTTAAGTGATTTGCCCAGGTTTTCATAGATTGGTCAATTGTGGAAGCCAGGTTTTCTGGTTGCACAGACGCAATGGGAAACTTTAAAAACAGTGGTGAGAATACATCCTCGGAGGATTTTTGGAGGTTAATAATGCAAGGAACAACATCAAAGGCCAAGGCAACCTCTATTGTAGTTCATGAATGGTTTATACATTTTAGCACTACATACACAGCTGATTTGATTATCTCTCAACTGACTAGAAGAAAGACTAATGTTATGAGTCAGTATCTAGAGTCTGCTGGGGTGGGTTGCAATGACTCAGATGCCATGGTATTTACTGATAGGGAGATAGAGATTGCCTTAACACAGCAAAAAAAACTCATAAATCGTCAGGTTTGGATTATTTGCTAATTGATCTATTTAAGGTGGAGAAAGTAATCTGGGTACCCATACTGACTAGGTTTTTTAATGATGTGAGCTTAACCAATAGGATTCCCAGAAGTTGGCAGGGTTCAATTATTATCCACATATATAAAAATGGGGATCAAAGTGACCCTGTCAATTATAGACCAATATCCCTTCTCTCTCAAAATGATATGCAAAAGTATTAATTTCAAGGTTAGACTGGTGGTGCAGGGATAATTCCATTCTGTCACCAGCACAGGCTGGGTTTAGAAAAGCTACTTTGACAATTCATCATCATTTAGACTAACCTTGCTGTTAGATAAATGTGTTAATCTTAGTAGAATGCCGTGTTATGCTGCTCTCATCTTTCTTCAGACAGCATTTTATTCTGTTCCAAGGCCCCAATTATGGGAATTATGAGAAACTTTGGGTGTCCAATCACCGCTTATCCGAGCAATGTTTCAACATTACTGAGATAATTTTGAGGTTGTTTTCTGAGTCCCTGCAGGAGATTAGAACCCCTAATTTGACAACAAAAAAGGAGTTAAATGGGGGTGTACGATTGCCCCTTTCTGTTTTTGGTCTTTTACCATGAATATATTAGTAAATGACAAACCTGCATCTTTTTTAATAGGAGATCTTAAATGGGAGCAGGTGGAGGGTTACAACTATCTAGGCCTACATGTATTGTTTTCAATTAGATAGGGTAATCAATTAGCAGAAAATGCGGCCATGTTAGCTAGGAGAGGAATGACAGTGTTCATTTTCCCTAAACAGTATGATGGCCAAAGTCATTATCACACGCCATGGAGATTTTCAGAACACGGGCTGTTCCGGTTGCTATTTTATTTTTTATTTTTTTGCCAAAATGTGAGGACTACATGGATTCACAAAGTTTGGTAGCTGAGGAAAATTGGACATTTAAATTACTCCTTAATCTCCCAAACAGTGCTCCTAATGTTCCAATCAAAATCGAACTGGGCTTGTATGGTAGTGCGTATCTGATAAAAATAAGACCCTTGCTTTACTGGTCAAAGTTATGGAATACTCATAAAATTCTCGATTTATAGAGAGGAACTGTTTGACTTATTATATCAGCAAGGGGTTACCAGTCTTTCATGGTTTCCTTTATAAAAGAAATGTCAAAACTGAATCTACTCCTTTTGTGGAGCCAACCTGATAAATTGGGGTGTGAATACAAATTTGCTGTGAGAAATGCTTATGACCTGCGACATTTCAGAGAAATTTTAGTGTGCAGATAAAAATTCAGTAGTCCACTTTTTAGAGTTTAAAAGTACTTGCTCCCTGGGATTGTATTTGGATATGCCCTTTGAAAAATATGTGAATATTGTAATGGTTACATTTATATTAAGAATACTCCCTGTCCAGCAATGTGTTTTTTTTTTGGGAAAATAGGTAACTCGGATAAGTGCAAATATTGTATTACGAGGGTGGAAGATGTGCAGCACTTTCTGTGTATCTGTCCTTTATATAACAAGAAAAGGAGGTGCTGTGTATTGAGAAAAAAATTAGAACTATTGACAAAGCTTTCAGACTGATGAAAATGACTATGGACGAAAACTGCTTAATTGGAATAATGAAATATTTAGGGGCTGGATGGTCGTCACAAATGACATTTTCAAACTCGACTCAATGACTTTCTTATTATGGCTTTAAGCTCATTTTAACTTTTGTGTTTTGTACCTATTAATGGAACTTAATGTTTGTTTAATTGTTGCAAGTAACATTTTATGTTTTATGCCAAAATACATTGACTTGAAGTATCTTTTGGAGCAAACACTGTAGTTTAATGAACTATATATAAGCACAGCTTTTTGTGTATTGCATATTTAACAGAATCACTTCTAAGTGATCTCAATTGTGGCAGGAAAACAAAATATAACCCATACAGTTAAAGTGATTTGCCCAGGGTTTTAATTGTGGAAGCCACGTTTTCTGGTTGCAGTCTGTAATTTTGCAGGTTTCAGAGCACAAATTTTATCATTGCATCTTTAGTTTTTAACCAAGATGTAATTCCTGGCAAGAGGTAAACAAAGTACTCTGTAAAAGTAGATGAATCTATGCACTTGGTGTAACTTGTAACTTGGCAGCAGTTTCTCTTTAATTGACTATATGAATATAACAGAGGATGAGATGAGTCTTTTGGCTCCCACAAGGCTCAACCTGGCTCTGGCTTCCCCACCACTAAACAATCCCACGGCTATAGCATAAAGGATCGCACATTGATCTTATTAGGAGGCATCTATTGTCACACGTATCCCATTTCAAAAGTATATTAAACCACTGAATTATGTCTACTTTACTAAGGATTGTTTTGGGATTCATAATCAATGCAGCTGCAACCCTTGTTGGACCCACCCACAGGGTATAATTCCAACCTTAATGTGTGAATATGTCTTAGAGTCTTGCCTGTTGACTTCTTTTTGCAAGCAGGCTAGATAATACCCTCTGAGGCAAATGAAATTAAAACCATTTGTCACTTTGGATACTCATTTAAGCCCTTTACTTTCCAACATACTGTATTATGGTAGTGTGATTTTCAGGTCAACAGTTGAATAAAGATCATCTGAACTCTACTCACTCATGCTGTCTTCCACATCTGCAATGCCACTAAATCCTGTGTCTTCCTCCTTGTTTGATTGCATTACCTGCACCGTGCCTGCATGGCAGCCATGTTCTTTTGCCAGAGTGTACCACCCTGTTTTCAACTATAAGAATGTATATGTCGCCAAACGTAGCTTTGTCTTTTCTTTGCAATAAGAAAAGATTAACCCCCCACTCTTGTATCCTGCCCAGACGTCTCTGCTTCTATCTCTTCACCTCATAAAACACCTGGCCTTCACAGGTTTTACTTAACTTAGTATAGCACATTATAGCATTTGCACAATAATAATGACCTAACATATCAGAGCGATTTGATGATGGATTAGGCATGCATTTCAGACTGCACTGAATACAACAATATAGGATCTGCATGCAACACAGCCCACACCTAACCGCTGTACTTATCATTTGTATTCACACACAATAGATGAATGTAGACTCTGACTATCTACGCCTGTGTTATAGTATATAGAGAAGATCAAATCCTGTTTGATATTTATACATTAGATGTTGCTAACTCCTAGAGAGCCTAAGCATTCTCTAAATGACTTAATTGTGCTTATGAAGTGATCATTGCCTAATAAAGGTGATCCCTCATCTCAAGTAGTACATATAATGCATTAATGAATCACTTATAAGACCTCCTCCCTCACCTGGTTGATATCTCTCAGCAGCCCCTCCAGTTTTTGCTTGGTTTGAACAATCAATTGACAAGCTGTTTTTCACTCTAAAGCTAATTGTATTACAATCCTATGCATGTGGCCCCAGTTCCTAGAGTTTGGACATTAAATGGTTCAGTGCAAACCACCATTTGAAGGATCTGTGGCACTTGCCAGGCAGCAGGAAGAATGAATGAGAAGCTTGTCTAAACATTTATATTTGCTAGTAGAATAGTCAATAATTTCTCTCTTGACTTATTATTTTTTTTAATGTACACCAGCATCACCCTCATCTTCACATCCTTGTTATACTGAAAGTGTGACATCGAAAGAGCTGTTTGGCAATACTCCACCAATTGCAACTAATCACTAGAGTTAAAGGCATTTCTTCATTACGTTTGTGACTCATCATGAAAGATACAAAAGACACATTTTCTTTGCTTGATGAATACCCATAATGTCTGAATTATTTCTTAATCTTTTCATCTCCAATTTCTCATACAGAGCACAAGTGATTGAATGTTCTTCTTGATCATAGGTGGATCCACAGCAGAGGATCCAAGGAGCACTGCAAAACCATCAGCCACTGATCTGCCCAACACCTCGGGGTGCTGCTCTTTCCAACCACCAGAGGTTAGATTTGAACTTCTTAATCACATCCCCCGCTTGGTACAGTGGTTACCTGGAGCTCAGGCAACTATCAACAGGTTCCTCTGTGCTGGTGACTAATCTGCTATATGCATCTTCTAATGCAATCTCTGTATTTGTCATGTGGGAAACAAGCCATTCTTCTTTTTACAGTTGCCTCTTTCTCCATCCCTACCAGGTATGTACTGCTTATTTTGCTCACATGCCCATTCTATGTTCCCTGATGTCTCCCTATCAAAAGCATTAATGTCAAGATCCTCTCAAGCCTATGGGACAGTGGCCGGGACAGTGGCCAGCATCCTGGCAAGTTCATCTGGCTCTGAGATGAAAACTTGCAGTGATGTAGCGCATTAACAGAGCCAGACTCATCCATCTGCCGCCCTCCATCCAGGACACTCTACTGGCAATCTTTAAGTCTGGGACCAGGATGTCGCTCTGGGGTTATGGCTGCACCTCTGCCATGTAAAGGTTGGCTGCCTGCCGCTCTGCTGCTTTCTCCGTTCAGCATAAGTGTTGCATGACATCCCTCACTAGTGTAGGAGCCCAGCTCATCCATATGCTTCCTCCTGCGAAGAACCAGCGGTGCTTCATTGGGGTCTTTCAGCACCAGATGTTGTTGCAGGTTTCAGCCATTCCAAGTATTTGTGTCGCTGTACCGTCCAAACAGTATGGATACTGGACTGCTTGGTGGCTGGTGATGGCGGCCTATAGTGTACTTTGAAGATCTTTGGCCATGTGGGTAGTGAATCGAGAAGGCGGCTTTGAATTTTGTGACATTTGGGATTTTTGGGGGGGATTTTTAGGCTCTGGGTTGCCTTTATTTGGTCCTGCAACATACAGATTTGTGGGACATTCACTTTTCTGTTGTTATCAAATCATTATTGAATTTGCTTTCTGTTCTGTTTTCTTTTTTCTTGCTGTAAAGATGCAAATCCAGCGTTCCAAAAGGGGGTGCAAGTACCAGCTAGAAATTATATTTTACCAAGCCCTTAGGCCTGGGTAGTGATGCAGTGTTCACATCGTTTGGGACATCAGAGGGTAATTCAAATGTACACATAGTTGTACCACACATCAGAGAATTGTCAAGTTCGAGGCTGGGCAGAGAAACACACATGCAAATGGGAGCAACAGCGCCCCCACTGACCACACGGTATCTGGGTTGGAAAGAAAAGTGTGTGGTAGAACAAATAAATAGAAGGAATTAATTTCTAGCAGCAGGGCTGCACACACATGTTTTAATGCAGCTGTTCATTATGAGAAGATAATTAGAAGGTTGGCTCCAGAGTTGGAAACATATTTCAACGAAGTAGGTGGGGAATGATGAGGTGCAGGGGTTGAGGGGCTAAGGGATCCAATCAGGACTACGGGATTGCAGTGTTCTGGGGAATGCAACAAAGTGGTGCCCTTGCTTATTTCCACTTGTATTGTCATTGGTCTTTCTCAGGGAGATGCTATTGTCTGACACTGTCTCCAACATAACTGCTCAATAATAACCTAGCATTCTATCAACCTGTGCTATGAACAATGCCTACCAATAAAGTGTCATGTTTTGCGCTATTACATTAGGTAATGTTGAATGGGGGGGGATGTTTATTCGCCACGAGAAAGGAAACCAACAGTTCGATGCATAGTGTTCTTTAGGGACCTGATTTAGAGCGACCAATCAACATGTTAAAATTATACTAATTGTTGTGATTTTCCACTTTAAAAGATGTAACCTGGAAGTGAAATATTGGGAAATGGTTTCCAGTTCAGTTCCACTGAGCTGTTTGTTTTTACTCCCAGCTGTTTCTTTTTAATAAAACGTGTTTTTTCTTGCAACTTGTACACTCCATTTTTGAATACTTATGGATTATTTCTTGGATTACTTAGGGGATGGCACCTTTACATTACTCTGTCTTTGTGGTTCTCTGCTCAATAATTTTGCTATCATTTCTCTAATTGTACCAACTCACTAATGATTGTAAACCGCTCAGGAGTAGACACTATAGAAGTAAATAGGTAAACAATAATAAGAAATTCAACAGTCAATGGTAGTTATGGAGAATTGAAAGTAGAGTCAGAACTCCTATTCACAGCTTGTCATGATGACATTATCTCACACTTCCTCTAAATGGCTTTCAATATTCATGTATTGCTTTTCTCTTGGTCAATCATAAACTTTGTTGATTATTTAATAATGTGAGTATTGGTGCATATGTAAAAATCTCAATGTCACGCCTTGCCTTTTGTTGCAATCCCTTTACAGGCATGGTCAACTTTTCTGGTTATGTTATGTACCAATACTCATGATTAAATAATCGTAATATTGCATTTGTTCTTTGAGAGGATTCCACACACTTCTTAGTACTACAGCAATAGATATTATTACCCAGTGCAATGGTCCTCAATGTATCAACCACTGAAGGATGAAAATCCGAATGGGTCTTGCTGGGATTCAGATATGCATAGTCTCCACTGACCCATGTCCTGTAGTATAATTTAACGTGTTTTGGAGTGCAGCGCCACTGCAGGGGATCACATTACTGCTGTAAGGTGGTACAGCAAGCCATGTGTTGCCAGGGTAACATATGGACAGGTATATGAAGACAGGCTATCTATGTTAAAAGAACACCATATTTTTTTTCTCACCTGAAATGCCTCAATTACAGGAGAAACATTAGGTACTTAATTAATTAACTTGATTAACAATTACTAACACAATTTTAACTCCTTAACATTATAATGTGTTCTCCATGTGCAAAATGAGGCAGGCTGAGATTCATTTTAAATGTGTGTTCAGATTTGTTTTTCTCTCTCTTTGCTCTGTTCATGGTCTTTCCAGGAAGCAAAAATTCAAATAGCAGGAAAATTGAGCCATTGTTGAGGAAGGAGGGTAGACTATTGTGTATTTTGATTGGTGACACGTCACCTTAGGGGCTGTAAGAGATGTTTCTTGAAGCAGCTCGGGGAGAGGGAGAAGACATTTTGCGCAGTTGCAGTGAGGTCGCCTTCGTTCTGCTGCTGTGAGGAGCTGGACTACTGACCTTCAGAGACTGGGGTTTCCTAGTCACTTGGCACCGGCTTGAGAACTGCATGTTCTCGCTGGGTGCTTTAAAGAAAGAAAAATAAAAGAGCCCTGGGTCCCTGCTCAAAGACGACAAGCCAGGAGACTTTGCGTTCTGAAAAGCTACAAATAGCTGGTAAATATACAAATGGAGTGAGATTGCTGTGACTACCGAACAAATGATCTACTATTAGACAGCCAGTGTAGCGATAGGAAATTCTCCTGTATTTAAATGCTACTTTATAATGTTGCCATCTAAATGACTGTTCTTTTTATTGTTGCAAAAGATAATGAAATGCCTTGTATTTTTGCACTTGTTTCGCTTCTGTGTATTCTAGAAAAGACTGCTTCGCAAAGATGGTAATGTATTATTTTGAAATGAAACTGTTATAACTCACAGCCTGTGAAAAGGTTTCTTTTTTTTTGCCTCTGTCTTTCTCTGGTGCATTTAGCCCATATCACATAATAAAAGGGTAGGTTATTAGGTAATATGTGTGCCAAACTTCCTATGCAGATGAAGTAATGTTATGAGCAATTATAAATAGCTGTGTGCGTGATCTCACTCAGGGTATGTGAGTGCGGCTTCTGAGTGGAATATAATGCAATAGTCTGCTGAGCATTTATGAATCAGCAGAGAGAGGCCTATGGAAACATAGGGCCTCATTACACAGATGGCGGTAAGGGTTAACGGTCACTGTTAATGGTACCGGTGACCGTTAACCCTTATCGCCTTACTACGAGGTCCCTTTGCGGGTTGGAGACTTTTATGCCTGCTTTTTGCAGGCGTTAAAAACCAACCCGCAAAGGGACCAGGGAGCTAATTACGGTACCACAATTTGCGGTGCTGTAATTAGCACCTTCCCCATTCCCATTATGCCCTATGCGGCAAAAATGGGGAAGGGCAATGGGGGAAGGGCGAATTACCGCCCCACCAAACTTGGAATAGGGCGGTAATTCCCCTTTCCTCCAAGGCGGTGCCGGTATTTTACCGGCATGGACCAAGGTGCTAATAGCACCTTGGTCCACCGCCGTCCATGTAATGAGGCCCATAGTCTCACTAATGTAAATAAATTAGTGATAATACCACATGTTATTGTGAATACTACATGGAAACATAGTCTCACCAATGTAAATACATTAGTGATAATACCACATGTTATTGTGAATACTCCATGGAAACATAATTTCACTAATGTAAATAAATTAGTGATAATACCACAGGGGTTGGTGAATGCTATATGTGAAAATTGTGGTATCCATAAAATGTAGGCCCAAGGTCTCTCTAGTGATCACACGAACAGACCAATTAAGAAAAAGGGGGTTTTGTATATTGGGGACCACCAGTAGAACAGAAAATCATGCTCATCACTATACCACAACGAAATGTATACCAACCAAATGTATATGTGTACTGAAATAATGCATAGCCACTATACCACTATAATACCAAACCCAATCTAAATGCAAGGAGTGATTATTGCTAAAAGTACTTTTGTTTTTGGTGGTAAGAAAATACTGCAAGGCCCTAAATCTACACAAAATACCCTACAGTCCTCAATGTGCCCTTATCTCATGAGCTATTCTGAGTAGAAAGTAAATGACTTCCTAATTCATACATTGTGGTACTGATGCTCTTAATTGTAAGGTGATCCATATGTTGTGGTAGTGCTGGTTCCAGATTCAAGCGTGGTGCTGTCTTGTTCACCGGCTTATGCAAAAGTGGGACAGCCAACACTTACATAAGGATTTGCTCGCAAGAACCACCTTTGTGAAATACTCGGCCTAGCACACCATCCACGTAATTGATGGGAACATAATCACACATTTCATATGTCAGGTCTCAAAGGAACGTGCAATTAAAATGGCCAATTTGCAATTCCATCACTAAATTAGTTGCCCAAATCAGAACAATGCCATGTCACATGATGCAGTTTCTACCGTGTGCGGCATAGACACAGATGACCATGCACAGATGCTCTTAATATCAAAGGATATCTGCTTTTGGTGAGAAGACCTTCATGTAAATTCACGCTCTGTACTGCCTGGCCTTCCCTGAATATGTTCACCAACACTTTCATATAGATTGCCTGCTTGGAGCCATGCGGGTGGAGGGCACTGAGGTGGCTTATGTCAATAGGTTGCCAGGCCCCCTACTATGCTTTTGCTGATAGCATGTATAATGTGTCTGTCTTAAATGCCCCATCACATTAAATGCATATTTTGCATTCATACCTCTAATTTAGAGGTGCAAATGCAAAACTATTCAGAACCTTGGTCCCAACGTTTCAATTTACAGGGGGGACAGGGCAAATATTACAACACCACCTTTGTCCCAGATGATGTCATGGGAGGTGACATCACAGGGGCAAGATCACAGAAAGTGAGATCACAGGCAAGTGCATGTGGGTGGTGCTTGGCATCAAATTTATGCACTGTTTCCCAAAACTAGCAAGTGATGGATGGAAGGTGTTAAATGAATAACAACTAGCATTGCTAAGTAATATTGCACACCATTTTCTATCCTGTCTGCCCCTATACAGAAAGGGGATAAGTCATTAGCAAATAAGACTTGGCCCTGTCAAAAATGAGAATAGCTTAGAGATAACTTGTTGGGCCAAGTCATAACTGAATGGCAACACAAGAAACCTAATTGATGAGGTGTAACTTCATTCCATACATGTAGAATGTTTGGGACCCACATCTCAGCACACACACTCCCTTAAGGAGAAAAAGTATAACTAAAAAGTAAGGCACAGGAAACTTTAAATTCATCACAACCTCTGGCATTTATCTGGGCAGTCTGCCATATCATTGCATGTAGATTCTGCCCCATACAGCTATCCAGCAAGTAATGAAGTTGATTGATTGTGTTCCTAGGCAGAGGTAACATGCTCAAGCAGTCCTGGCTTTAATGCTCCTTTTGGTGGCAGGATGAAGACTGATTTTCATATGGCTGGTCCCTCGTGTAATGCCATGAACTGGCTGATAAAGTATGGTATTAAAGGCTCCATAGAGCAAAGACAAAGGTTATGATTAATTCAACGCCTAGCTTCCATCATTTTTTTTGTTTCACTGTGATTCCCCCCCTTCGGATTACATTTCTTATGTGCAAACCTTATTTTATTACAAATTGCTATGTGGGTAAACCCACAAAATAGGTCATTTGAATGTAATGTGTAAGGTACCTCAGTTGGTTAAAGCGTCTCCTGGCACAATATGTATGCAAGCTGCATGTCACAAATGTGTATCTCGGGGGGGCTAGCAAATCATTTCATCCTCCTGAGGCTAGGTAACATTGAATTGGCTCATGTCCCCTCCCCCCTGCCTGGGTATGGGCAACAGCAAGCAGAGCTGCCAGCAGACATAAACTCTAGGGAAAATGTCCTGAGTCCACAAGAGGGTACATGTGGGAGCTGCAAGTGGCACAAATATGTCATGGTTGATGTGAAAGGGGGAGAAAACAAAGTCAAAGTGTGGAATGTGGGAAGCCTCAGGCAAGCATCCCACATGCCTTAGTTCAGAGTGCTGCAATGTCTCACTCCAAATGTTTAGAACGGTGACACCATTGAACCTAGACCATTGATAATGCGGGCTAAAGCAGATCAGATTTGTACACCTGAACATCAGGAGAGCCATAGTTTGCTTGCCTTAAACTCTTTTAGCCCACTGTAAGTGATTTCAATCCGGCACACACCCAAGTCAATGCCTACCGTGTAATGCACAACTGAAATCCTTATTTATTTTTGGCTAAAAGATCTTTATTCTGAACGATGTACCACTCATATCACGCCCCTCTCCTGGAACCCCCCCACCCCCGATCACACTGAACCAGGAATCAGGCTGGTTTGCAAAGTTAAAATATTTATTTAAATATTTACTATTTAATCACACTATGTTTTAATGGGTACGCAAGAATCACCAAGGGGGTGATGTAACACTGAATAATCTCTTTAATACACAAAGAGTAATAGTGAGCAAAACAATTCAGCACAGAAATAATACTTTTGTGTGTGTGTTCAGATCAGATAGCACTGTGGTCAAAGGTTCCCCCTGCACACCCTCAACCTCCCAATAGGCAATGTAAAGAGATAGGAGGAGAGAACAGGTTTCCAGGAATAGCAGAATTCAAACAAAATATCAATCCCACTTTCCCCCAGCAAACACAAGAGAAAACGGAATTGACTGTCAAGCTGTCAGAATGGCTTTTAAAGTTATCTTAGAATGAACTGGGCGAAAACACTAATACGGTCAAAATTGCTGAAATTGTTATAAATTCTTATGGAAGCCGCTTTGGATAGTTGCACACAAACACAATCAATGATTTAATACCAAGAAACAATTTGAAATTTTAAAATTCAAGTCGGGAGCAATCAGAAGCTGTTTTACATGTGTCAGAATTTCCCAAAAATGAAATTTGCTGCAAACTTTTCACTGCGCGATAATCGTGATAATGGCAGAACCGTTTAGGGCATTATGGACATTTTAGTGGAGGTTGTGTTTTTGAGACAGGCGCAAGAATGGAAAAGAGGAATGCACTTTTAGATTGACAAAAGGATTTCTTTACACTAGAGGATGACTATGAACAAAACTACCATACAGGAACACAGCCACTTGATCAGGATGACTGCCTGCAGGACTCGCCTTCTTCAGATGAGAAAATAGCACAAAGATAGTTAAGCAATACTAGTACAGGAGGAAGATAGGAGGGATAGGATAGAGAGTTCAGACAATTCAAAAGTAGTCCTGACAATGCGGTTCTGAATACAAGATAGGATGGGTTTAAGATAGGGATTAACTAAGCAAGGTACATATGCTAGTGACACAGTTCTATCTATAGATACTCACTAGATATGTTTTTAAACGGAACCATCAGGATTGTGGTCAGTCAAGATTCTGGTCAGGGAATGGGATCTGCTTTTCGAACAGACAGCTGCGTACATCGGATTGGATCTGTAATCAGCAAGGCGCTCTGGTCACAGCACGGCACGGGACTGGACTGGATCTGCAATGCACTCTGGTCACAGCACGGCACAGGACTGGATTGGATCTTCTCTTCGGGGTTCTGATGATAATTATTTCAGCAGACAAGCAGTACTGTGCAGCCCGGCTGTATTTTGATGCTTCCCCTTAGGTTTGTGGGGTTCTGGTTCTGGAATTTGAGGCCTAGCTGAAAATGGTTCAGCTATGCAATGGGTTTCTGCTTTGCCAAGTTTCTGGAGTCTGGAGCAATGGAGATGGAGAGTTCTGCAACAGGGTGCTCCACCAGGATAAGGATAGTGAGTGAATCTGTCTGTCATTTTGAGTGGTCATCTGTCTCTATTTATCCTATGATAAAGGGGTGTGTGTGCTGGTTTATCCTAAGCTCGCCCCTTTGACAGGCGATTGGGTCAGAGTCTCCTCTCTGCCTTGATAGGAGGAGAGAACCAGGGTGTCACCTTTATGGTGTGATTTTATGAGGCTGAGAGTCCACGCCTAGCCCCTTGAACACAAAATCTACTTTTGGCACCATACATGTTTACACGTATGCAACCCCTATAACAATCACATATACAGATTAAATATTTTATATGGCAGCTATCCCTCAAAAACCCCGTAGCAGTGGGATTTTGTCTCAGCTCTCCACAGAATTTTGCCCTTTTCATCAGGAACACAATGTCCAATTTATAAGCACATTTCTACAAGTGTGTGCCTTTACCATGGGCATAAGTGTGTAAAGTTTCATACTTCTAGCAGAAATACATTTGGTGTAAAATCAAATTTTCTGCTGTTTCTTTCCAGAACATGCCACACGATTTTTCTGCCTCTTGAAACGTGCAGCCAAAATTTAGATTCACAAATCTGTTACTTTTACATTTTTTACAATTTTAACTGGCAAATTATAAGTCTTTTAAAAATTGTTCTTTGTGAAGGTGCGGCTCCAGAAGGTTGTTTGGGTCCGCCATTTTCTATCTCCTTGCAGTCCAGGAGTAGTCTCCTCCCTGTTTGCTCTTGGCAGAGGCCATTTACGACTGTCCTCACACCTTGCATTTCCTCAGTAGCAGCTGTTCATTGTTCCCTTTTGCCTCTGTAGACCAAGTTCTTTCCAAACTCTATAATCACCGCTTTGGTGTGATTTCCTGCTGGAAGGAAAGGCCTTCCTTCTGTCGGGAAACCTGATATTCCGGTTAGGTAGCTTTAGCCAAGCTTATTTTAATTGTTAATTCTGTTACATTTTTCCTTAGCTTAAAACAAACTTGTGATTTCAAAATAGCAGCTAGAATTCTCATTCAATATTTTAAAATGTGGAATCAAAACAATTACAACATAGGTTACTCTCAGAAACAGGCCTCTTAGATTGCAAACATATGTTTTCAGTTTATACATGTTTAAAGCTTAATCAGGCAGTCTCCACACAGCTGTCATCCCTGCAGCCCTCTGCTGCATAGAGAATTTGACATCTACAGACAGGCCACTTTTGCTGTGGAAATCCCTTTATGCTTTCAGCTTTTCAGGACCTTGCAAGTTCACAATTATTTCTTAAACTAAGTGAATTGTATCACCCAGCAAGAATTTTGGATGTTTGAGGGTGTTTTGTACCAGCATTTTTCAGTTTCAGCGACAAAGAAAAAGGGATTTAAAGCAAGATTTTGGGGTTTCATTTAGCAAAACACTGCTCTTTCCTTCAGTATTCCATTTTCACATGTTGTGGAGCCCAATGACATATTCCAGGAGTGAGATCTCTGTTCCACCATTGACAACATGCGTGGCAGATTGGGCAACCATCTTTTTGTGTGTTGCAAAGTGCGATTTTCAAAGGTTTTGGCGCGCACAAGGGTTTTGCGGCCATTTTGATGTTTCTGGCACTATCATAACACAGTGATGCTGCAGAGCGAAACTGGGTTAAAACATACCACACCACATTGGCCCATTTACAAACAGTGTAGCGTTAGGAGACCACAAGGTCACAGCCACTAGGTCGGGGGAGGAGAGAAGTGTAAAATAAATTGTGTTGTTGGTCACCATAAACAACAATTAATGCCCATCTACCAAGCACTCTGCAGCATCCACCAAACTTTGCAGTATATTTTGTATTTCATGTAACAATGGCTCATAACTGACAATGCTATAAACTATGATTAAACTATTATCATGTATGAAACAAACACTTTAGCCTGCTCTAATATATGTCTGAGGCTTTTTGTCTAGTGCACTCTTAACAGAATCCCATCTAGATTATCCCGATTTCGAAAAGCAAAAACATTAGGATATTCTTAGGAAAAGTGATGTGCCCATGATCACATCTTCCGGAAGCCGGGGAAGTCTGGATATGAGAAAGGCTTTCTGTCTGCTCAGTTTGCAATGTTTAGACTTTAGATTGCCCCTTCTTGTGCATCTTCACTTTTGCACCAATAAGCAATATTGCCTTCATACTGATCTGGCCAGTGGCAGAGCCAAGTTTTTTAGCCAGGGGGTGAAGTACTGCTCATGGGGACGGGTATAACTAAGAACTGTTGATGCTTAATATTCAAGGAAAACTGGCAGGGTTTTTTACCCAATATATATTTCATTTATATAACCCTACACTTTTACAAGCCACATCTATTATCATTTACACACCACACATTGGTTGTGGAGGGAATTCCCAATTAAAATTTAATTTCAAATTGACAATGAAATTTAGGGAGCTGAGTCAGTTCCATCCATCAGCAAGGCAAAAAAGAACAATTTAATGAACATTCACAAGCAAACAATATACCATAGTGTGCTAGTGGTAACCAGGCCGAGCAATACAGTTTGACCAAAAATAACATTTTGTCCCTGCAACAGACATGGATCCTCCTGAAACAAAACTGAACATTAGCAAACAACAAAAGTACAATTGTATACACCCTTCAATGAAATTGTCATTATTCTCTTAGTGCATCAGTGCAATATCTTTTGTAAATATTTCTTAGTACCAAAAAGCCAACATGTGGCCAAACATTTCAGCTGAAAATAAATATCCCCAATATCAAATGCTTGTTGCATAGCAATGACTCAATAAATACACACAAACATATGCATGTTATGAGGACGAAACTGTTCCTTCAATTGCAAGGTGAGAGCAAGAAGCCCTCTGCCACAGCAAAAACCTATAGATCATCTACACTACAAAGCCTTTCTGTGTGGTTTCTTTGACGCCAATATATGAATTACTTTATCAAATTCCACAGAGTCAATCAGGTCTCTTTCAATAATTAGAAACGCTAAGTTTGAAAGTCTATCTTCACCCATTGTTGACCCTAAGTAACTTTTCATCAACTACAGCCTGCAAAAACCTTGTTCTGTGGTGGCACTACTTACAGGCAAAGTGAGAAATATTCTGTACAAATTAGAAAGGTTTGGGTAAACATCCTGCATATCATTGGCTATCAAAGAAAGGCAGCACATTGTTTATTATTAACTAGTATTTCCCTGTACAGTGCACAAAATGAAGAATACTCTTCCACAGCGTCAGGCACAGAGACATCGCCTGCATAAAATGTAGCTAACTCTTTCAATGCGTCAAAATTATCTGAGCTAGTGAAATGTTTAGGATCCAGTGCTGAGAATGTATGCACAGTATTTCTAAAACCTTGAAACCTCACTATCATCTGAGCAATGAAGGTATCAACAAGAACATAGAAGGTTTCTAATTTGAATGTCTGCCTCCCATGCCCTAAAGGCTTATCATCAGCTGCTTGATCATGAAAGTTGTTCTTACCCTCTTCCTTTTTTCTTGAAAGTGTGTTGATG
This sequence comes from Ambystoma mexicanum, assembly GCF_040938575.1. Lineage (NCBI taxonomy): Eukaryota > Metazoa > Chordata > Amphibia > Caudata > Ambystomatidae > Ambystoma > Ambystoma mexicanum. The sequence goes on along the minus strand of NC_090932.1, from coordinate 655,665,228 downwards.
TCCAACACTCTTCAGCCATGTTTCTAGCATCTGTTTCAAACCGATCAAATATATAATTCGCCCGTAGCTTCTCTAGTTGTCAGTGCATGATGGGTGATCTGTGGAATGTATCGTACTGATAGGAGGGGAAGCAGTAGACAAATGTTCATCATCAAAAGCATGAGGGTCAGGATGAAGGGGGTTTTCCTGCAAGGATTGAACAAATCTTGTAACTACAATAACATCATTCAGTGGTTAGAAACAATAGCATTTCTTGGATGGGAAATAACTTACCTTTGCTCCTCCTTGTCAATGAAACCTTTGGGCTGGATCTTGAAAGCAGACAAAATGTTTCTGCTTAAGGACCTATTTTCGTCTTGTGGCAACAGACATTTTTGGTTTAGCTGCTGATCGCTCTGGATTCATGATGTTGCTCTATTCCTTACTCCTGCAGTAAGAGAAGGAAAGCAACACAGATTAGTGCATGTTTTAATTAGGTTACACAGCTAATTTACGAATGATTCAAATTGAACTGCAACAAGATTGTCTCTATCAAATGAAGTGATGAGCTGAACACAATGTTAAAGACCTCCCACTCCCACCAGTTAAATAGGCTGGATCGCACTACAAGGCTGGGCTGGCAGAGACAGGCTCGGACTGGAGGGTATCAGGGCAATGTGCAAGACAAAAATGCAAAATGGCAGTGTGGGCAGGTTTTTGGGGTGAAAATGGGACACTTAATTGTGGGCCAGTTTGATAAGTTACTTCACCATGCAGCTAGTAGTTTTCACCAGTATTTTCGAAATTAATATTTCTTAAAATACACAATTTGCATCATTTTTTTTTAAAAAACCTCCCCCTTGTGTACTACTCAAACAGTCTTCCACAAAAAGGAATGATTTGCCATTTATCCAGGACTCGCTTGACTAGTGTCGACTTAGCAGGCAGCAGCCCTTTGCAAGCTTGGACTTGCAAGCCCGTACATATGTGTACGTGACATCGTGGGCTCTGCATATCAGATGTCAGGTAGGGTCACATATTAAGAAAAGGGTGACAAGAGTCAGCAGGTGCGTGTGTGTTTAAAAAAAAGTAACTGGTTTCTGCATGTATAGCAACACAAGTGCTTTTCTAATGCCTGTCCAATTACCCTTGCTTACCCATAGGATGGAAGTAAGTGATTTCTAAAATCCCAGAAACACGTGCCAAACTCAGACTCCTGTCTCAGAAATCTGCTACTTTCCTGGCTTGAAACTGCCAATAAAGGCCACAGCTCCTGAGTTTGGTTCACACTTCGCATTGGACTTTACTTGGAAGACAAAACAACCCGAAATTCCACTGATAGGCAGCCTCCATTTGCTTTCAGCTGCTTCAGCTCAGTCCATCTCGGGAATTCTGCCTCTGCCTCAAAATAAATCCACCCACCAACAATTGTAGGCTCATCTCATGTCTCTTAACATGAGTCATTTTCAAAATGTTCAGTGCACATTTGTGAATGGTAATGTTCCCCATGGTCCCTAGAAAATAAAACTGTGTTTCTAGGCACTGATATCAACAATTATTGGTCAGTTGGAGCCCCATCAGAGGCACATATATGACTATCTGCCTGGGCCCACCCTCATCTTGGTGGTAGCCATGACAAGAAAAGAGCATCTATACCTTGGCATAACACAATGATCTTTGCTCAGTAGCCTAGGAGTGGGCACAGAAGGGTACTGCGACTTCACTGAACCCAATAGAAAATGTGTTGATTAAATGCTGTAAAGGGGAGGTGTTGTGCCTTGCTCTTCTGACTTCTGGCTGGATGTTTGCATGCCCCCAGCACGTAAGAGCTGATAATTGAGTACCGCTTAATCTAGTGCTGACGAGGAGAGGCTCTACAAGATTAGCATTAATAGCACCTTAAATTAAAGGGCAGGTACTCTGTGAGAAAAACAATTGCTAAGTTTGCTAACCAGGCAAGACGAAAGATGGAGGGAGACCAAAGAGGCTCTTGGGAAGCGAATGGGTAGAGTGGGCGGGGCTGATGCCAGTCTATGTTGAAATACTATTGGGCTAAATTTCACCAAGTTATTTTAAGCAGTATTTCGGTACATTTGAAGCAACTGTAGCAGCGGCACAGTCTAATCTTAAACTCGTCATACTCATATGGCTCAATTCAAATATTATTTGCAACTTCCTGGTATATGTATTGAAGGAAAAAGTATTTTCCAGTGTGCATGCCCTGGCCCCACTGCCAGCCCAGTCAGCCCAGCCAGCCCCAGCCCCACCCGCTGGCCCGGGCCCTCAGAAAATGGGCAAATAAATTATAAATATACACCACTAGTCACTGACTCACTGTCGGACTCATCTCGGACGGTCCCTGCCTGTCCAGGGCCAGGCAGCCGCTGAGTGTGCACTGAGAAGCACTGTCTGTGCAGCGGTGTGCTGCGGCTGTAGCGCAAACAGCAGCAGCCAGCACGCCCTTGCCCTACGGCCTTGAGATTGCAGTCCAGGGCAGGCAAGTCGTTGTGCCCAGTGCCCACAAGCAGCTAGCTCTGCCCAATAATAACACCACAACAGCTGGTGGTCTCGGAACCAGGCCTCTGTGGCTCCTTTGCTAGCTGTACTTGCACATTCAGTGCATTAACATTTCAAATGAATTACTAGTTTGACAAAGGTATGCCCCTTTTTATGCAAATATGTATCTTAACAACATCATTGCATACACCACACACACACACACACACACACACACAAACACACACACACACATGACAAATACGACGGACACACACACATAGTGTACTTACTTTCTTCAGTCCTCAACTTGAGTGAATGAGTCCCACTGGGCTGGCCATTCCACAGTCATTTGTCCGTGTTCGGTCATCATCCCACTCATCTCTCCTCATCTTCCAAATTGCTGGAGTCATCCCTGCCAGGACCAAGCAAATCTGAAGGAGCAGCAGTGATTCATCGGTGCACCACCGGCAGGCCGCAGCACTAGTGTAGAGAAGGAGATGTATACTGAACAGCTGAATTGACAAAGAGCCAAATATGGACTCAGTCCAGTACCAGTGAAAGGGCCAGTACCTAAGAGAATTTGGGAGCCAACGTACCCATTGAGAAAACCATAAATACATACAAAGAAATATGATGGTCATCTGAACGAGATCCCTGAAGATGCAGAACCAAATAACAGCAAGGATGAATGGTAGTGTTACTAGCCATTACCAAGTATATTATCTATGGAGCTGAAGATGAAGTACATAAAAAGATGCAGTGATCATAGAATATGGATGTTCTATAAGGCAACGAGAAAGTAATAAGGATAAGTGATATCTTGGGCTCAAGGTGTACAAACTTATGCCACAGAAACAGATGAAGATATTAAATCATTTTACACGTGTACAGATGCAGAAGAAACGTAAGCAGCAAAGCAATCGTGAAGCTAGCTCTTAGCTTATAGTAAAGTAGATTGCGGAAAGCGCCAATGTATACATGCATAGGAATGAGAGATTTATGGATGTTTCCACTAAACGTATTAAAGCAGGTTGGACATTAGCAAAAAGGCCTCAGTTCAGTGGGTCGCAGTTTAAAAAGCAAACATTGAATTACAGAAGCAGAACTCAGAAAGGAAAGGTTGGATGAGCCCCAGGAAGCCAAGCTCTTATCAAACTGGAGTAAACTGACTTTGGATACAAATAGTGTGAAAGAACAAACCTCCTGTCCCGGAAGAATGAACATAACAAAGAAGACGCCCGAGATCTATTGGAAAAAAATATTAAATACACGAAAAAGTTTAATTTTACGGTCTCTAGTCACATGGAAGCATGAAGTTGAACGAACAAGATGGTCCCACCTACGCATGGAGGCAGACTGTGCTGCTCACTCCCTAATTTTCTCAGAGCTAAGGACATTCTCATCTCAAGGACGAAGTTCAAAGGCCTAATTGACAGCAGACCACTGAGGTGATGATTGATTGATATGCTAATTGGTTGGAAGCTAAAGTTAAGGCAACCTCACCAGCATCTGGACGGACTGCCTGCAGGCTGCTAACGTAGGTGAAAATGTACTGAAGATGGACAGAGTGCCAACCTATTGTAGAGGACCTGCGTATTCAGGGGTCCTATAATGTGAAAACCAATGGGACGTCATGTATTTAGTCACGTTCATAGTGGTAATTTGTAGAGGAGGGCTTAGTTGTCCATCTGATGTTAAGTAACCAATCATATAGTTACACCTTTTTAGACTAGTATGGATTATATACTTAGATATTCACTTAGAACCAATCACTCCCTCTGTTAGGTTTTTGTATTTTGCCACGTAGGATGTCGTTGGTAGCTACGCAGGTCAGCCTCAGTGATGATACATTTATCTTATAAAAATTCATTTTTTTCTTAAATGCTTTGAGTTTGAAGATTGAGCGTTTGCGTTGATGTTCGTTATACTCCCTGTTTTAGATAATTGATATTAAAACAGTCTTACTTTTGTCAACTTCCTGAGTCGGCTCTATTATTTGGTGTATGAGTAAGATCTGCATCCCCATCCATCTCAAAAGTAATTGCTGCTCATCAAAGGGGCTGGGAATATCCAGTTCACTAGGCCAGCCTGAGCCCAGCGGCAGCAGAGAGCAGAGCGGACAGTCAGCACGAGACTCGTATGAGTCACAGTCGAGTCGATGCTGTTGCTACTGGCAGTAGCTGATTGATAGTTTGATATTTGGTACAGGTAAGGTCGGGCCATGGGCGGATGGGGGTCCTCTCAGTCTCTCCTCCACTCTAGTGAGTCTCCAGACTCCAGGTCTGTGGGTGCATGGGGCAGGGCAGGAGCAGCAGCAGCTGCACTCCAGGGGCGGCGGCTGCACTGAGACTGCAGGCCAGGCCAACACCTCTGGCAGGGCAGACAGACTGGCTGACTCTGGCTGACTAACTTGTGTGGCATGCATGTGTGTCGTGGACAGGTGTGGACAAAGGCATGGCACGCACTCATTTGTTTCTGTTCTGGGCACGGATTTTTGCTACATTTAAACCAAATGTGCCCTGGTTCAGCTGCGTCGGGTCGGGGTGGCTCCAGATAGTCTGTCCTGGGTCGGGCTGGCCCGGAGACGGGGGAAATCATTTCCAAATTGCAAGCACTTGTCATTTTATTGCACCATAGTGGCATAGTGCGATTTTGAATTTAATTGCACCATCACCAGTATGACCATGAGGCGAGCAGGCTGGCGGCAGGCGGCTGACTGGCCTAGCTGGCTGACTGCAGCCTGCCTGCCCTGACCTGCAGGTGCTGCATTCCGCACTGTCACTCTGAAGTAGTGTAGATTATGGCACCTGATTCACCAGCCAGCCCTGTCCCTACCCCCACAGTGTGATTTTCTCATTGCATCTTGCATGTGCATGGCACCACCACTGGGCTGCCGGGTTGGGGCTGAATGATCATGTAAATTGCAATTCATACATTATGCAGGATGCATGGCACACACTGTAGCAAAGGCTGGCTTCTGGCATTGCAATTATGGCACCTGTGAGTGCTTCCCTAACTGGGCCCCGTCGGCACGACCGTCCTAACTTTGATGTGTATGGAAAGTGCAGCTGGCGGGCCGGCTGGTGGCGGCATGATGATAAAGCTTTGCCAAATGGACGGGATCAATTTCCAGTTCAGTAGTTGGCAGGGTGGGCCGCGACACGGGCCCCGGGGCTGGCCGTCCAGCCAGTCTCAGGCAGGCTCATGCAGTGTCAAACTCAAAACTAAACCTGGCTGAATACATGGTCATCCACATCACCATTGCAAAGAAAGAAATTGAAAGGCATGTGGAACGTCTTTATTTAATCCAGACACAATTCGTACGTCGGTAACGTGTACTACTGCTACTTATAATGATAATGTTAAATAGCGCCTTTTGCAGTCATGCTTACTACAGCGACATGTTTTTGGAGTCCTCAGTAGTCCCGACTCCAGCAGAGAAGCTTACTAAATACTAATGTTGGACGGGCATGTTGTGCTTGCAAGCAATGCACAGCCTTTCTCACTGTTAGCAAAAAATAGCTTGATGCAGGTACCATTGTGAGTGTCTGACATTGACATGATGAGAACAGAGGCGAGGAAGGGGGCCGCGCCGGGCCGGGTCCAGCAGCAGCGCTCGCTGCTCAGCCTCAGCTCAGCTCAGAGAGCTGCCTGCAGGCAGCACCTGCTGTGAGGAGAGTGACCAGGTGCATGACCAGCCGCGCCAGGCCCTGGCAGCATTTTTCACCACAGTTCTCTTCAGGCTGGCTCAGCTGCACACATGCACCCATTTGCATGGCCCAGCGGGAGCCAGGCACCCCCCCCACACCCCTGGCCCCACCACTGGCACAAATGTGCATGACATTATTTGGTTTGGTAGCCCAGTCAGGCCCAGCGTGAGCCAGGGGGATGTACTGGACACCACGGTGGAGCTAGGATGGACCAGCGCCCTCTGCCGCCCCGCCCTGGATCTGTCACTGAATCTGGCAAATGTTCAACTATTAACATCTGTATGAGTGGCAACTTCAAGATTTGCCAAGTAGTTGGAACTGAATCCCAAAGTGCAATTATTGACTGAACAAGAAGTAACATCATGGCAAAGTGCACTCTGCTCCCATAGAAGTAAGGGTATAGGAATAGGTCATAGGTGGGTTGGTTTAAAGAGTGGCACAAAAATGCTCTCAGATATGCATTCTGTCAGTCTAAATACCCCAATATTCTACAGGAAGTGAAATTCATGACTAACCAACTGAATGTGCTAAAACATGTTTAAGTTTAAGGCCTGGGACATTTTGCAGTGTCTTCCTTTTTAGTTTACATACTGTATTCTTGTTCTGAACTTACCATCATGCAATGCGATTGGAGATATTTCTGAGACTCTGGAGATTTCCCAGTAGGTAGCTACACCCAGGGCCTCTTCAGTGTGGGTGACCTGTTTTTCTGCCTCTCTTTCCCTTCCAGACACCACATGTGTTTGAGAAAATAATTTGTTAGAAATAGTTACGTATGCTATTCCTCACTCTTAACAAATGTATTATGTCAGTTAGTGTTTGACTATTTTTTAATCTGAAAATAGGGAGAATGTTCTTTAAAATAACTATGTTGGATCCATCTTGATATGATATGCTATTTACGTCGCGCCTTGAAACACTTGTGTATAGGCGTGTTATAAATGCCATATCATATCATATCATCATATCATATCATATGCTGTTTATAGCGCTACTTAATACCCAGAGGTTTCTAAGCACGTACCTGGGGATCGAGCCTGTGGTGCCCTGTGTCGTCTTGGTTCCAAGGCGAGCACGTTGTCCCTGAGCTATCCTCCGGAGCCTTTGCAAATTGACTTGGGAAGAGACCCCCAAACTGTTATTTGATTGGCTCAGCTTTCTCGCTATGTTCATGTGCATGGTATACTATGGGGCCACTTTGAAAACATGTCCACGGCCGCTTTTGGTTCCCAGCTCACCCCTGATGGGAGCCTAAAATCCAAAATGGCTGATCATAATACACTTGAGACGCACCAATTCGAAATGCCTTCAATGGCCAACCTGGATGATATTCATGTTTGCAGCATCATCTGATTGCATGTAGTGCTTGATGCAATCACGAAAAAAGTGAATATTTTAGACCACTGAGTGGTTCGCGCTCAACACAAAAAAGATATAATTAGTGCAATAAGTCAAAAAATAGGTGGAAAAAGGTTGATACCCAGTATAATCTTGAAAAAGAACATAACAATTTTTCATAGCCATTGTTAATTTTAATTCCCAAATTGAAAAATATGTTTCATTGGATTTGGCATTCATTCAATCTTCGGCTTTCTTGTCAGCCAAACGAAAGTAATTGATAGTTCCAGGTATCCAATCTAGTCCCTTTTAGTTCACAAATTAAATCATAAGTTGCATTGAATTTTATATTCATTCAATCGTGGGCTTTATTGCCAGCCACAAGAAAGTAATTGGTAATTGTTTGTATCTGTTTTAGTCCCGACACTTGTTTCCCCGCCTGATGTTTGGCGGTTCTTCAGGGGTTTTGATGCCACATTAATTTGAAAAAAGATTTGTTGAGATGAAAATGAACTTAATCATATTTTGTACAGTTGACACATATACATTGTTACCTAATGAAACAAAAAAAGAGAAAAAATATCAGAAAAAGAGAAAGTTCGATTTCATATTATAAAACCAGGTCTACAGGGCATTTTTTCTGGGATTATAATTGTTGTCAGTCACTCGCTGAGTATGAACTTACATTTTTAGTCTGATCGCGATGGTCTATGTTAAGATTTAACGTTTGTTAATATTGGTATGGCTTCAAAATGTTGTCAATCGTGTCCTTAAGTAAAAACAGAGAGTAAATGTTATTTACCCTGTGTTCGAAATGTGATAATTTTATATTTTAGATTCCGTGTAAGTATTGGTGCTACCGATTTGTGAATATCGCAAAAATCCCTCTTACCTTAGATTTTCGAAGGGTGGTCCGTGCGAAAATACAGTGGAGCTCCAGTGCGATTGCCGTTCCACAGTGAGATCGTCATTGGCATTTGTGACCCGGAAGTTAAAGGTCTCTGGACTCAGATTGTGGATATCACGCGATCGTGTCACGCGTTGTGATTCTGTTGCCCGCCATCTTTGAATGGGGTGTCGCCATTACCTGGCTTCGTATGCTTCGAAATATGAGTTTGAAAATAGTATTGTTATACTAATGCTATTAAGCGCAGATATTTAACCAGTGTATATTGTCTTAGGTCAGACATTTTTTAATTACTTGTTTGTGTGGAAACGTTGTTATGCACGATTGGACGTAAAACCTGCCGTGGAGTCTCTGGCTTTTTAAATTACGGTACGGGTATGCTGTTGGCTAAAAAAAAAAAATATATAGATAAAGGCAGAGTTTGATTGATGCAATCACGCATTTTATTGTTAAGCTTGGTATGAATAAAAATTATTATCTTACAAAGATAATAATCTCACTAAGTCATCTAGTTAGCTGGTGGAACCAACTGGTGAGTCTATATTTAAGAAGAAGGTTTTAACTGAGGTTTGTAAAATAGGTTGGAATAATGTGCTATAAAATAACAACACATGTAATGTATCTTGTATAACACAGATCTAAGCCCCCAAATGAGCAAAAAAAAACAGCATACTTCAAAAAATTGGGAAACTCTTTGAGGTGTACATGGCAGCAGCTTTATCTCCAAGAAGTCATAGACATCACTGGGCCACTCACGGTGCAGCCCTGCTGCCATGCATGCATAGTTCTGATGTTCCTAGAGGGGCACTTGCGACCCAAGATGTTTGCAGAGGGGGGGCCTTGACCTCGGTACAATTACACATGATTTAAATGAACATTTATCTAAGAGGTAGTGCTAGTCTGAGAGAGGTCTGAAAACATGCTTCTTTGAAGTTCACGTCTTTGCCAAACTAGGAACCGTGTAAACCTATGATGTACGTGCATATTTCGGAGCCCCCGCCGTGTGACGCAGGGGTTGGCTTGGGAATATGCACGTGAGACGATCTTCTGACACACCTCTCTGGGGGGGAATGTGTTTCTGGAGCATTAGGCACCGCAGCCTTATTTGCATATTTCCTGATGAAAATGTCAACTATTTCTCGTGAGCAAGTAGGTCAGGCATTTTGAAAAGAGCCACTAATGACTTTTTACCATGGTTTCCTATTTTTGACTGCGGCAGATACGAGCGACCTCCCTCACTGCACCGCTTCCTGATGTGATGACAACGCAATTGCTTCAGCCTTCACGTAACATTAACATATACATCGGTTCCACCGTTCGTTATGGTGTTTGCAGAATTCCAATAGTTTTAAGGTAAACGTTTCTACAAGTTGCCATCCGTCTCATTGTTGTACCTGTCCCTGTTTAATTTCTGTTCATAATGCTAACTTTGTAAACATACTCTTTGTATTTCGGTGATCTTAATATGTATTTGACTCTCGTAGAACGATACATGTTTCCACCTCCCAATTCGCAGCACATGACTCTCAATGAATACCGAACTATGAAGGCAATTTCACACTGTGTTCTCTGACTTTCATGAATGACTGATCCTTCAGGCACTTTCTAGTCTTAGTCTAATTTGAACATTTCACACCGCTGTAGGTTCCATATTTTAGGCAGTTTCCCATTTGAAATAATGCAGCAGTGCTGACTACATTTGCAGTTTAAGGTTTTCAAGAACTACCGTACTATTGTGCTCTAATAGAAATTATTCACAGTTTCAACTTGTCTTTAAAAATGTCATAGGCGAAATGTAAATCTGAGGTGCATGTTGTATGTGTGCTGCTGTCAATGATAAATGATTCTTTAAGGATGGGTTCTGGTTCTTCCCGGTTATGCTCTATTGTGAATCTTGGTCAATCTAAGGAGGGAGATGGCCTGCCATTATCCCATGACCGTGGCGCCTGTGGAACCTAGAGCTTCACGTGTTTGACACCACCTCAGAGCCGCTCACAGCTCCCTTGCATGCGTCACGCTGCACACACCGGAAGTGTAGAGTCAAGTTAACTTGGATTCAGCTTCTTCACCATCACTAGCAGGGTGGAGACACTGCTGAGTGAGACGCCAGGCCTGGGAGACCCGCCACATCAGGACCTCCCTCACCATGCTCACAGCTAGAGAGGACCTTCTAGCACCCGGAGCGTTATTTTCAAACCTTTGCCTCATGGCCACCGTGGGCTCTCCTGCAGATGGCCACTCTTGTATGACAACCTTGGTGCCACGATAGCCTGGAATACATCCACCAGTCAGAGGAGAGGGATGTAACCCTGGGAGCCCTAAGCATGGAAGAGGCCATCCATTTTATGTAACCTGTGACCTTGTTCTCGAGTAGTACGGACAATTACTGAGACCCTGAAGCACCATGAAGCTCATTCTAATGTTCTAGATTTCCAGCCACTCAGGGCTCCCATGCAGAGGTGACCTCTTTCATAGCAAGGTTTTTGCTAAGCATATTTTGTAGAAATTCAGCTAAGCCAGTGGCAGGGAAGAGCTACAGACCAGGCAGGTATCCAGTGATTTTACCAAAAAGCTTTTATTTGAGGCATTTTTTACCGAAACCAATCATAGAAAAAAACAAAATGAAAAATATATATATATGGTGTAAGGGGTTAAAACAGATGGGAAGGTGCTGGGGGGTAAAACATATGGAAACTGGGGGTTTGGAGGAGGTGAGCCCCCTCAAATAAAAATAAATTAAATCAGTATTTTGTTCAGTGGTTCGGTTGTCTGGGAACCTGTGTGAATCATTGTGAGTGCATTGCACCTTTCTTCGATAGTAATAGCTACATAATATCTGTCCTAGCATTCTTCTAGTATAAATAGGAAATGTGAATTGTTATTGATTTCAGGGCTTACTTTCCTTAGGCCTGCTGGACTTCTTGCTAGGCAAAGGGGCATATGAAATGACACCTTACCTCCCTTTTTGTCCATCTCTCTTTGTTTATCTTGTTGGACTCAGAACACATTTGCAGCACGGCCACCGACTGCCCCCTGTCTAGGGACACCTGTGTTAATTTCCCTCTCCTCTGCTGCTTTTTTCCCATTGTTTGTGTCCTTTCCACTTACTTCCATTCTGGAACCTAGTGCATCGATATTTTTACAAGTGTCATGTGGCAGTATGTCAGTTTCTGGTGTGTGACACTTACCTACATTTTGACCGGTACCTGTCAATTTTGCCTCCTTAAAAATATGAAGCTCAAAATGTTCTTCAAGTGACTGACCTGCACCTGCCTCTTGGGGCATTTTCAATTCTGTGGAAGCATGAATAGTATTTTGATTGCCAGATGAGGATAGGTCACTTGCTTCTTTCTTTTCATTTCCCATTGTGAGATATTCAGTGTACCATTAACCCTCCAATGATCCACTTTGACACAAACCATCATCTGTTTGAAGCGTGTTTTATCATTTTCATATTGCACATTCTTTTTAAATTGCCATCTAACAAGCTGATTTTTGGGGTTTTCATGTTCATTTCTTTTTTCCTGTTCCTCATTTTCACACACCTTAATGGTCTGGTTCAAATCTAAGTTAAACCACACACCCTATTTATGTATGTTTTTGTTCCCTGTATCTTGTTGCTCAATTGTATTCTTGGATTTTAATCGCTAAGCAACTCAGTGTTTTCATTCAAAGGTAATTTTCATCTGTGTTCTCATCATGGCAAAAATGACTAACTAGTCACATATTGTCACTGTGAACAACATCCCTTCTGTGGCATTCTGCACTTTCATGTGGCTGTTGTTTTTGTACAGCACATAATTTCCCTATTTGCTCAGACAACATTTTAACCTAGGTATCTAAGCATTGCAACCTGTCCCTAAGTGCACCCCACTGTGCTCTAGGCCGGTAGTGATTGAATTCATGCTGACTAGGCCTGTTCTGGTACATTTCAGGAGATTGATTTCTTTTTTTGTTACCCCTGAATTCCGTGACACAGGAGGTGGGGCGGTGCATAGTTCACATTCTGTCTTTCATGGGGTGATAATTGTTCCCTGTGCTGATTTCCATTTTCAATTAACCTATCCACATACCTTGGTCTTTCCTGATGGCCATACACCATAGTATTAGGGTCAAATCTACTTTGGGCCTGTAAGGCCTGAAATGGCCCATTGTAAATTTGATTCTGGGTGTTATTTAGCTCTGGAATATCATAGCAAAATCCTAAACGAGAACTAGTGTATTTCTGTCACTGGGATCTATGGATTGGAACACAGGGGTTTGTGGCAGCGTTCTCTGTGGAACCACGCCCCTTTGATTGTGTAGCATGTCATTCTTTGCCTGAATTATGCTGCTTCTAGTGGTATCTTTACCTATAGAACTGTTAGTTTGGAGTCATTAGCTTTCGAGTTAGGTTTTCTACTTTTAGCTGCCTCTTCCTTCTCATTAGATATTACCTCATAGATTTTAGTTGCCTGTTCAATGATCCATTCTAGTGTTTGTTCCCTATTAATTAATTCACGGATTAGCTGAGATATGATATCTCGGTGTAGCCCATAAAAGTAAGCAATATTGAATTCTTCTGAGAATGTCCTTTTTTAATTTTTGAAAAAATTGTCTACGCAAATCCTTTGGTTGGGCTGTTATACTATAATCAGCCTTTTTGGCCTGTTGAATGGAATGATAGGGTGAGCATTGCCATCTAATCTCTTTCTTAAAATCCTCCCAAGACAAGTTATGTTGCTCATTTAGGCCTGGAATAACACTGGAAGAGACTGAGTCTAATATAAGGTGAAAATAGTGGCCATATTGAGCTCTAGGAATTTGGAGCATCTGGAAAATCTCAGTCATGGCTTCCAGATGATCTTCGATACAGCTATCTGATTCCCATTTTGAATGGTTTGATCAAAGCCTTGATAGACTTCATTATCTTTAATTCAATGCGTGATGCATTGTGGGATATGTCATTTCCCCCACCCTGTTCTCTTGTGGGAGAGCATGTGGGTGAGCAGTTCTGGGTTTTTCAGCCCCGAAAACACTGGACCATAACCGGACTTTGTTGAGTGGACAGATGCTTGCAAATTTCCCTGACTAGAGATGCAGTTAAATTCAGCTTCAGCAGTGAACTTGGTGCACTGTCGCTTTTCTTGGGATTCAAAATTTGAGATTTGTCGCTTCCCTCCTTCGTTCTTCTCTAACTTCCTCCGAAATCCCCGGTTGAAGCTCACCTTATGGTTTGAAAGGATGAACTCTCCATCCTGCTTCTGGTGCAGGGGCGCGTGTTTGTCCAGTTACTTCACTGGTTTTCAGAATGGCGCTGGCAAAATCCACTTGACTTTTCCGAGCGGAACGCCGTAAGTATGAAGATTACAAAAGTTCAAGTGTTGAGCCTCCTTTTCTGTTGCCTTCCTAACCTGTGATCTGTCCTTTATTTCAGGTGCAGAATGAAGGCGATGCGTTGAGGGATTGAATTGCCGATGGTAAACTCAGGTGAGTTAGCGATGGGGGCGGCCCCTCTTAATGTCTTTATATTCCTCCAGTAATGTCTTTTGTCCTTTCCCCATAGGGGCCGGGGTGCGGTACCTGCCAACGAAGCGGCGCCGACCCGAAATGAGGAATGGTCCACCAACAGAAGACCAGTAAGTGTTATGGCGGAAAATTAGGCTTTCCTCATATGTTCCTTCTGCTCACCTTTTGTCTCTTATTCTCTCCCCTAGGCGCAGAGATGTGGCGACCGGAGCAGACAGTCTCGGTGGAACCAGAAGAACTCCCGAGGACAGGTGAGTGAAGCGCGGCGCTGCAGCGAGCAACGCGGTGCTTTTAAATGAAAGTCTTTTCTCAGGAACGCTGGCGTGAAGGTTCCGGATGCAGGTAAGAAGTTTGATAAAATTCTTGGTTTTCACCTTTCTCTTCTCTTCTTTCCTTACAGGTATTCCAGGATTGAGGCGGGCGTGGCTGCAGACCAGATGCAGGAGCAGACACGGTGAGCGTTCAGCTGCTTGGATGCAGAACAACGCGAAGCGTGAGCTACTGTCTGGGCGTGGCTTAAATAGCCCCCAAAGTAGTTCCAGGTAAGTACCCTTCGCTGGCCACGCCCGAGTGGCAAAATAGTCCCAATGAAAAAATAGTCCCTTTCAGGTCTCAGGGAGGCCTGAATCTTGCAGAATGGTCTGCACCAGATAAGTGCACAAAACACCTTCCTTTATGAGCCTGGCGCCTATGGCGCCAGGACTGATGTCCAACATGAGCCTGGCGCCAACAGCGCCAGGACAGAGTCCAAAGAGCCCCCATAAGGGGCCACTGGGCTTTTACCCGGGGGCATGATGCCTGCTCCCGGGGGTGCTGGGCCTGGTGCTCTGGGGGTAGGCATCATGACAATTTCTCTGCACTGAGCATGAAGCTGCTGAATTTCATGATAAAGGGCAGAATTCCCACCCCTCTTGTTAGTGATTACCCCTTGCAGTTCATAAAATTGTGTCTGGTAATGATCAACTCTTTTGGTTTTTCCATCATTTTCATCCAACAGCTGAAATATTTAATTCCCCACTGCTTGCAATTCTTTACATTTCTCACTGCCTTCCCTCTTAAGTGTCTGAACTTCTGAAATTGTGACATCTCTATTCTAACCCTGTCTAACATGGTCCTCAAATGGATCAATTCTTCCTCGCTCTCTGCAAACTGTTTGTCTTTCTGAAACAACTGTGGACTGAGATCGTTACATTTAGTTTGAAGCTGCATGTGCAGCTCTCTATCTTTCAAATCTGATTCCATCTGTGTCACCCCTTCACATTCTGCATCCAAACTACACCATAACTCAGTAATGACATCAGAATCTTTTCCTCGCAGCTTAATAAGCTTCTGCAAGGAAAACCACAATTTGGCACATAACAGGATAATGCAGTCAACCTCTTTTTTGCATTCTTTTGCTTGAAATAGTAGAAGGAGAAACGTTTATACAATGTCCCCCTTTTCAAAAATCTCTTTGGGGTTTCTTTCTTCACTTCAGTGTTAATCCTATCTCGCCAAGTTAACACATTTTCAGACGACCATATAGCAAAAGCAAAATGTTTTGTCTCAAGGTAACGAGACAGATCAGGAAACTCAGCTTCTATTTCTGACATATCAGAACCCAATGCCAACAACACAATAAAAAGAAATTCAGCATGAACACTGCACGATCACTGCCACAGGTCCAGGTAAAGAGTAAACAATATGACTATGCTATACTATGCAAAGCCACACCCGGTAATTGCATTACTGATTCCTGGCCAATGCACCATAAATATGTTGGGGTATTTTGTGAGCCCCAGAGACAATGGATTACCTGGTATTATTCTTACATTGGGATCATGAGTGGCAAGCCAAAAAACAGACATGGTGCGCACTAGGGAACAATTTCTTGACCTTAGTGGTATTGCATTGGTGGTATTTCACTGGTGGTAGGGGCTCAGAATAGACTTACCAAGTCACCTGGAAACTGTAACATGGCGAATCAGCTCTTTATGATTTGCCTCAGTTCACAGCATTTTTGGTGTACCTTGCTTTTTACCAGTGGCGCTAGTAAAAAAAGCTTCCTTAGCTTTGTATCTGTCTATATGTCATCACAAGTAACTAGAACACACAATAAATTGATCAAAGCTGATCTAATTCTTTTCAGGTACCTTATAAGCAATTAAAGTTATTGAGTAATACAAAACAACATGTGCAATGCAATGAGTTTATTATGACATGTTCTGCAATACAGAAATGAAAGCGCACAGCACTATTTCGTACTGTCCCTTTTTTCAGTGATAACAGATGTTATTCTTCAGGCAAAAACATAACTACGAGCACCTTTCATAGTAATGCTTCCCCCGCAATGAAGAGTTTTTTTTCCCCACAATTAACTTCAATCAGCCTTTTATCGATAGTTGGCCCAAACTCTGCTATCTTTGACCTTGAAACTCAGTATTTGTCTTGGCAGCTTAAAGCCTTCAGTTATGTTTGAAATCTGCTTCTTGGACGGTGAAGAAAAAGACACCTGAAAACAGCTATCTACATTTGTAATTTTAAAAAGCTACACACACCCAACTTGTACTTTATGCTCACCTAAAGAATGCTTGACACATTCACACGAGCAGACTCTGCAAGGAATATTTTCAGTGTGGCTTCTGTCTCAGCAAGGCATTTTCCCCATCACTGCACCCCGCTTCCTCTGCAGAAGGACAAACCCACCACCACACTTGCCAGATCATCAGTCAGCAAAGACAGCGGGTCCTCCGAAAGACTTCCCCCTGACTCTCACTCCACTTCCATTTATAAGGCCTCTCTCTGTGATCTGCCCCTTTGATGTATGTTTTCCTACAGAAAGTGTAAGAATTGCCTGCCCCTGACTGTGATGCTACATGCAAATCAGTCACCACTCCCCAATTGGCCCAACATCTAGAAGGTATCAGAAAACATGTGTTTTGCATGTCACCTTTCCACCGAATTTCAGGGCAGCAGACAGATGCCAAAATGTTACATGTCTCTATGCTGGCTTCCCAGAGCTGAACATGAACAATGGAGCTACTTTGAGCAACATGGCTTTTCACATTCCACATCGTCATTGAAGAAGCAGCTTTACTTCTTGCATTTTTCAAGCAATGCCCCACAGCCTGTGTTTGCAAACTCATGTGTTCGGCGAATTTGTACCCAAACACTGCACCAATGTTTTGCACCAATTAGCTGTGGACTGAGCTGTAAATATTAGCCAGGGAATAGAGATTAGTAGGTTAGGGGTTATTAATTGTTAATCTTATGCTTCATTGCCATTCAGTACATCCTATAACATGGTGTAGTGCACTAGGCTAGATTATGGCTGCCATGTAAAGCTGTGTCCACCCCCCCTTTCTTTGTTTTGTATACATTCACAATACTGACTTATCAGATTCACATCAGAGTCTCACACCAGGGTCTCACACCTCTTGCTGTCAGAAGCTGACTTCTTGATAAAACTCTGTCCCAGCTGAAATTCGGAGCCTCTTTTTCCCTACAATACCTGCTTCCAATATATTCCATCCACTATCTGTGCAGTTTTTCCTTTCCCAATGGAATGATCCTCAATGTTACTGCAAGAAACTCTTCTGTGGTGGTCAAGTTCAACTTGGCTGCACATTACAGATAAATTACATCTGTCTTCTTTTTGGGGATAATTGTGATACATTCCTTTTTTTCTAGCGAAAGAAATGTAGAGTTGAGATAGAATTTATTTTAGGGGTCCAAGTGCATGGTACATTTCTCTGTCATTCTCAAAGAAAAGTTTGTATCTTCCTTTTGAAGAAAGACCTGGGATGTCTTTCCTTAAATTAATATATCCAGAAGAGTAGATACACATTTCCACAATGCTAGGTAAAATGAAAATAAGATAACCACTTTTTTCCTTTGGCCAAATGTTTTATATATGCTTTCATCGTTATTAAACGTTTATATCAATGTTAAACTAACACATTAAATACTGCTAATAAATGTAAAATGCATCTAGTATGTTGTGTCAAATGATGCCTTTACCATTGGCTCATGTGTCACTGAAGTGAGAAAACAAACAATAATCCCATAAGTCTCTAGATGTCAAAGCTATATGCATTGGCAGAGAAGCAAGTATCAAAACAGGTGGGGACAATTTAAGAAAGGAATGGAAAAAGATAGGAACAATGTAGGGACAAAAGTGTGTATTGCAAACAAATTAAAAACATTTCTATTATTCATAAATATTTAAATCCACCTGCCCTGATGTAATAACTTACCTGCTGACAGCTCTACAAAGGTACAGGAAATCAAGCACCAGATTACTAGCATTAATAGAAGGTCATAATCCAGAAAGGAGCACACCATCTATACTATTTTTGGAACAATTTATCAATTAAGACCCTACTCCCCCCCCCATCCTACAATTCAGAAGGGACCTGAAAACCCTTCTCTTTGAAAGAATTTATCTAGGTTAAGGTCAAGATACAGGGCACAGAAGTGATATTGATCTGCGTTTATGCCTCTCGCTCTAACAACTCTCACTTTTACCATCGCTGACACAACACATCCAACGTTGGTGTGCTAGTTCCATCATTCTCAGTGGTGACTTCAACACAGTTTTGGGCCAAGCCAATTGTTAGATCACTCTAACTCACTAAAAACATAATGCACAATGAGAAGTAAACAAGCATTCAACAGCTTGACCAGTGAGTTCCATTTAGCGGACATATGGAGATTGGAACACCCATCTGGGAGAGACTTAAGCTTTCAATCAGAATGTGATGATGTCTACCCCAGACTGTATTTAATCATAAGATTGCACCGGGTGACTTCAAGATGTTATGATGCAAGATAGCCACAATTGAGGTGACAGAACACATACTGGTATCTGTCTGTCTGGCCCTGGGACACACACTTTTTAAATCCTTATTCTGGAGGATGAACACGCCCATAATGCAAAATGAGATCACGAAAGGAGAAATTGTTAAGGAAATGTATGACTTTATTGAGTAAAACTGAACAGAAGTAATGTCTAGTTCAACAATATGGGAAACATGAACATTTTATATGAATTGGTGTATAATGAATATGACCGTTACAGGAGAACAAAACATAAAGAGTTGAAAAGTGTATCTAAAGAAGCAAAGAACATCAAACACCCTTGTTAGGCAGAATCCTGTGCAGTTCCCTTGGGGAACACTGCAAAAAGACTAAGACTACAGGGATAAGCAGTAAACCCAATTGGTAGCAGTGTGCACCACCCAGATTTACCTGGTAGCTGTGGCTGAGCAGTCAGACCTCTCTCAAGAAGAGTAGGGCAGTATGTAGAGTATACACAATAGGGCCAAAAATACAGTAGAGCAAACAAACACTGACCAGAGCTTTGTATAAAAAGTATATAGTTATTTATTTAAAACACACTTTATGGCATATACGAGCACTCTCAATCACAAGCAAGTTAAAACACAGTCAGGTGAAGTATACACACCTCCCTTAATAACTATCAGACAAGTCAGGGTTAAACCACTACTATTTGTTAGAACAGACGTGAGCACTTAACCAAGATGGCACTCTGATAAAGTAGTTAAAGGGAGAGAAAAAGGCAGAGCATAGAAGTAAAACAGTTCCCAACACTTTTAAGAGTTCAGAGCAAGGGGAGAAAGGCAGGTTATACTGTAGAGCCAAAGTTCATAGGCCAGGCCACTTTAAATGGAGTCAAGCGAAATGTGCCCAGGATCACACGGTTTAAAGTGCACTAAAAGTCTTTGCAGAGTGTTCGAAAGAGGTTGGGGGGGGTGCAAAAGATATGGAGCCAACCCAGTTTAGAAGCCAAGGATTTAAGGGTCACCTTTAGCAATCTGTAGAAAGGGAGGCCAGGCAGGACACAGTACCTTAAAGAGAAAGGAAGCTCCAGGGCGGGCAGTTGTTCATAGCAGTGGTTGAAGTTCATGGTTCCGACCAGGGGAAGAGAAGATCTCGTCGAGGAGGGAACAGGGAGTCGTTGCACTGCACACGGATGAAACCAGCCGCGGAGTTCCCGATTAAAAGGTGCAGCCCTTTGATTAGCTGTCAAAAGTGGTGAGCTTGGCTATCTGGCCGCCAGGGTGCTTGGCACAGGCGATTCGACCAAGAGACGTCTTTGGAAGGTGAAAAGGGTGAACTGGTTGATCCCACCAGCTCAGAGGAAGAAGACTCGTCCAGCAGAAGATCTTCTCTTGTCGTCGGGAAAGTGGTGAGGTAGTTGCAGCAGGGCTTCACCCGTGGTGTCATCATTGCAGATGGCTCAGCTTCTTCCCTCTTCGGATTATTAGGTCCTGTGGAGACTTCTGAAGTTCTAGTCCCAAAGGCCCCGCTTTTATGCAGCAAAACCCCCATTCATCAGCCTAGCTGTCAATCACACATGCTAAGTGGTGAGCCGGCGGCTCACCACTGGGCCAATCAGAGTAGAGTGCGACTGGGGTTTCTAAGGCAACGCAGTCCAGGGTGCCAATTCCCCCCTCCACCTTAACAGAGATTTCAAGAATTTCTACAATAGCCTGTATGGCTCAGAGCCCAGGCGTGATGTCCCAGAAATAGAAGCTCACCTAGCTCAGATTGGTTTGCCACAACTCACAGAGGATATTGCAAGTGCTTTCGAAGATACAATCTCAGTGGAACAAATTAGTTCAGCCATACTCTGATTGAACACAAATATAAGACCTGGAAAAGATGGATTACTGGCAGACCTTTACTGCCTTCTACCTGACAGCTCAATGAAAAACTGGTCAGTCATCTTGCTGAACGTTCTCAGGTATGCCTTAATCGTCATTGTATTGAAGAAAGATAAATCACCAATGTGCTGTGCTAACTACAGACCAATAAGCCTGATCAACACTCATGCTATAATTGTGACCAAAGCCCTGGCGAAAGGGGCTAGAAATTGTGATACTCCTGCTGAGCCATGCACACTAAGTCAGGTTGATCCATGGGAGGCATGCTGCAGATAATATGAAGACATTGCTTTTGCCCTTGGGGCAAAGGAGGTGGGCTTCAAATCCTCTAGTCATGATATCTCTTGAAACAGAATAGACATTTGACCGTATTGAATGGGGCTACCTGTTCAAGACACAGAGGATGCTGTGATTCGGATTGATGTTCTTACGATGTGTGAACCTTTTTCATCTAGACCCTTCAACTAGTATTCTCACAAAAGCCTTATCTCAATAAGATTCATACTTCACGGAGATACTGGATAAGGCTGTCCCCTATCGCCTTGGCTATTTATTGTCGCAATGGAATCCTTGGCTATTATGCTGAGGAACAATGAAAACATCCAAGGACATGGTTATGGGGAGAGTCGGGGAAGATTTGGTTGTACGCAGACAACCCTCTGGTAGTGATGCAAAACCATGATATAGGCAAGGCTTATGGATTGAGACTGAGGCATTGTCCAGAATCTCTGGGTTAAAGATGAATAGGAGAAGAGCTGAGGTTGTACCAGCCTCTCCATCCTGCACTAAACACCTTTCTGATCAGTTGAATTTAGCATGGTGTCCCACTAAGTTGAAATACTTGGGAATCATGACCTCTCCAGAGGTGAATAAAATGATAAAATTGATTTTGAAATGCTACTATGTATGATCAAATCTGACCTATAGAGGTGGTAACTCGTGAAACTCTCTCTGTAGGGAAAGGTCAGCAGCATCAAAATGAATATAGCCCCCAGTATAAAGAATATGCAATACCCTCTCTTAAGCCAATTAACGCTACAATACAAGGATGTCTATGGGTCTGCAAACCACTGTGGCTAGTACTTTGGAAGCTTCAGCCATTGACTTGCTTAGGGGGAATGAATGTCCCTAATTTCTCAAACTACCATTTGACATTCTCTGTGAAACACATCCGCAGAATGACAAGGACTGCTGTGATGTATGGGTACAGGCTGAATCAAACCAGACATCACAATTGGAACCCGGCACATAATTAACGACTAAAACTGGAAATATGCCAGAGAAGAGTCATCTCACATAGTATTTTTATGGGAGAGCTTTATCTGATGCATTCCTTGCTGACGCTTATGTCTTTCTAGATGTGCCAATCTGGAAATAACCTGTATTCAAGGCAAGGTGAATTGCATAGTTTGGCCCCACTGATACCTGGTTGGCATTAGTTATGTCAGAAATCTACCAAAAAACAGAAAGTGGATCTCTTAAACCGGTCAACGGCATGACCTGTGGGATTGCTCCTAAACAGAACACTGACAACTGAGAGGAATCCTAACTGAGAGCCATATAAAAACACATTGTTCATTTCCCTAGAATGAAGCCTGGTCGTGATGGAACTGTGTATGGATAGCACCCACCTGGCTGCTACCTTATACAAATATTTAACGGCAAGCCGTGAGAAAGACACAGGAATCTTGTTGTAAGCTTGATAAATTGGAGAAACCCTAAGACCTGAAAGCTGGAAGAGATGTCGCAGCAATGTGCATTTGACATTGCTGAATTGGAGATTGAAAACCTGTCAGATCAAATTGCTGCATTGGACATGTTGGGCACCAGAGCAGATCCATAGAAGGAATTTGGGTGATAATGATATATATTGAAAGCACAAGAAAGTGGAAGAATGTTAAGCCACTTAATCTGGTTCTGTCACATGACCAACAGGTTTTGCAAGAAGATGCACAAAAGAATAAACTAAGTTCTGAAAACTGATATACTGATGCAGTCTTCGTTTTTTTTTTCTCAGTGATGACAGCATAGTACATGACCTGTCAAAAGCAAGAAACGCTTGGCTGATCAGGGGGTGCATGCTGGCAAACAAAATATCCCCCAAGTGCCTGGAAATCAACCAACTGCTTGAGCCTTGAGGAATGAATACACGATTTGCAGACTCTATCAACATTTTAGAGGATTGTCTACAAGAGTTGGGGAGACCTGGATACACTCCCACTATGGGCTTGATCCCTGAATATTTGGCCTCACCTCTACATCCTTAATTGGGAGAACTGTGTCCACTCATCCCTTCCTTGTCTTACCTTATATGGCATTGCCAGCAACCGGATGCTCTTCCCAGGCCCCTCCAAATGCCTGAAAACAACTGCTTGTTTCCTAGCACCAGCATCTTTCTGATGTTTGTAAACAAGCTGTGCCTTCCTTGCCTTAAACTCATCCTGCTGTTTCCGACCAGTCTAATATATCTATATTTATTTTATTAAAATTTGTATTCAGCAACTGCTATACTGAGTGGGTCCCAGAGTGCTTGGCTAAGTTCAAAGAAGGCGGTGAAATCGAATTTAAAATGTATTTCAGAACAGGATAGGAATATCAGGGTAGATAAAGGATATAACTAAACATGCCTTGGTGTAACAATTTTGGGTGTTCTCATTGATAAAGAGCTAAATTGGGACCCCCAACTTGAGCATGTTAAAGGCACAGTAAAACAATATCTAGCGGCTATTAGGGCCTTTTGCAAACAGAAATTGTGGGTTTTACTTTGAAGCACCTAGTTAAAATATACACGCTAAAACTGATACCTATTAGGACATACAGAGCTGAAATATGGGGGCCAAATAGGCTGAACGCATTTAGAATTCTTGACAATGACAATTATCCTCATGCCCTCAAAATGTATCTTCTGAGTATTTACATGCTGAATTTGTCTTGATGACAATAGATTTCACAATAATTAAAATGTGCTTAAACTATTATAACAAACTGAGATTGGCCGAACCTAACACCTTAATGCATATGTTATTGACGGCTTGCATGCCAAATATATCAAATGACACAAATTCCACTCTTTGACAGCTACTACGCAATCATGCTTATTAGTCAAAATATCTCCAAACTCCAGATCCTGTTAGAATTGGCCAGTCGCAACCTCCTAAAAAAGCAATTGGCAGCCATAGCTTTTTTTAAATCTTATCAAACTAGCCACCAAATCACATTCTGGGGTTTATTTTAGCTGAGCTTCTGTGGCATTACTCCTACGGATGTATGTGTCACAATTTCGGACCAACAGGATTAGACAAGATTATTTATGCCTAAAAAGTATCACCCGACTCTCAATGGAGGTTTCTGCTGTTCAGCAGAATAGGCCAGCAAATAAAAGAAGATGCTAAATTTAGTGATCAGGAAGAATTTAGAGCTCAAAACATCTGTTACTTTGCTATAAAGCTGTGGAAATTATAAGAATGAGACACCTCAGGGAAAATTATTCCCTTCGCCTGGAAGGCCATGCATGAGGAAAAATCTGGAAACAAACCATGATGAGAAATTACTCTTATTTAATTAATTGCATTATTCATTTATGGCATGTGACACCAGGCCCCCACTCATGTCTACCACCACCCCCACACCCCAGCAGTGCAGGGTCACCCTCCACCAGGCCCCCACTCATGTCTACCACCACCCCCACCCCCCAGGGGCACCCTCCACCAGGCCCCCACTCATGTCACCCACCACCCCCACACCCCAGCAGTGCAGGGTCACCCTCCACCAGGCCCCCACTCATGTCACCCACCACCCCCACACCCCAGCAGTGCAGGGTCACCCTCCACCAGGCCCCCACTCATGTCTCCCACCACACCCACCCCCCAGCACTGTGGGGCACCTGCCAGCACGCCCCCACCCATGTCCAACTCATGTCCCCCACCCCCCCCACCCCCCAGCACTGTGGGGCACCTGCCAGCAGGCCCCCACCCATGTCCAACTCATGTCTCCCAGCACCCCCACCCCCAGCCACCAGGGGCACCCTCCACCAGGCCCCCACTCATGTCTCCCACCACCCCCACCCCCCAGCCACCAGGGGCACCCTCCACCAGGCCCCCACTCATGTCTACCACCACCCCCACCCCCCAGCCACCAGGGTCAGCCTCCACCAGGCCCCCACTCATGTCTCCCACCACCCCCACCCCCCAGCCACCAGGGGCACCCTCCACCAGGCCCCCACTCATGTCTACCACCACCCCCACCCCCCAGCCACCAGGGTCACCCTCCACCAGGCCCCCACTCATGTCTCCCACCACCCCCAAACCCCAGCCACCAGGGGCACCCTCCACCAGGCCCCCACTCATGTCACCCACCACCCCCACACCCCAGCAGTGCAGGGTCACCCTCCACCAGGCCCCCACTCATGTCACCCACCACCCCCACACCCCAGCAGTGCAGGGTCACCCTCCACCAGGCCCCCACTCATGTCTCCCACCACCCCCAAACCCCAGCCACCAGGGGCACCCTCCACCAGGCCCCCACTCATGTCACCCACCACCCCCACACCCCAGCAGTGCAGAGTCACCCTCCACCAGGCCCCCACTCATGTCACCCACCACCCCCACACCCCAGCAGTGCAGGGTCACCCTCCACCAGGCCCCCACTCATGTCTACCACCACCCCCACCCCCCAGCCACCAGGGGCACCCTCCACCAGGCCCCCACTCATGTGTACCACCACCCCCACCCCCCAGCCACCAGGGTCACCCTCCACCAGGCCCCCACTCATGTCTACCACCACCCCCACCCCCCAGGGGCACCCTCCACCAGGCCCCCACTCATGTCACCCACCACCCCCACACCCCAGCAGTGCAGGGTCACCCTCCACCAGGCCCCCACTCATGTCACCCACCACCCCCACACCCCAGCAGTGCAGGGTCACCCTCCACCAGGCCCCCACTCATGTCTCCCACCACCCCCACCCCGCAGCACTGTGGGGCACCTGCCAGCAGGCCCCCACCCATGTCCAACTCATGTCCCCCACCCCCCCACCCCCCAGCACTGTGGGGCACCTGCCAGCAGGCCCCCACCCATGTCCAACTCATGTCTCCCACCACCCCCACCCCCCAGCCACCAGGGGCACCCTCCACCAGGCCCCCACTCATGTCTCCCACCACCCCCACCCCCCAGCCACCAGGGGCACCCTCCACCAGGCCCCCACTCATGTCTACCACCACCCGCACCCCCCAGCCACCAGGGTCAGCCTCCACCAGGCCCCCACTCATGTCTCCCACCACCCCCACCCCCCAGCCACCAGGGGCACCCTCCACCAGGCCCCCACTCATGTCTACCACCACCCCCACCCCCCAGCCACCAGGGTCACCCTCCACCAGGCCCCCACTCATGTCTCCCACCACCCCCAAACCCCAGCCACCAGGGGCACCCTCCACCAGGCCCCCACTCATGTCACCCACCACCCCCACACCCCAGCAGTGCAGGGTCACCCTCCACCAGGCCCCCACTCATGTCACCCACCACCCCCACACCCCAGCAGTGCAGGGTCACCCTCCACCAGGCCCCCACTCATGTCTCCCACCACCCCCAAACCCCAGCCACCAGGGGCACCCTCCACCAGGCCCCCACTCATGTCACCCATCACCCCCACACCCCAGCAGTGCAGGGTCACCCTCCACCAGGCCCCCACTCATGTCACCCACCACCCCCACACCCCAGCAGTGCAGGGTCACCCTCCACCAGGCCCCCACTCATGTCTACCACCACCCCCACCCCCCAGCCACCAGGGGCACCCTCCACCAGGCCCCCACTCATGTCTACCACCACCCCCACCCCCCAGCCACCAGGGTCAGCCTCCACCAGGCCCCCACTCATGTCTCCCACCACCCCACCCCCCAGCCACCAGGGGCACCCTCCACCAGGCCCCCACTCATGTCTACCACCACCCCCACACCCCAGCAGTGCAGGGTCACCCTCCACCAGGCCCCCACTCATGTCACCCACCACCCCCACCCCCCAGCCACCAGGGTCAGCCTCCACCAGGCCCCCACTCATGTCTCCCACCACCCCCACCCCCCAGCCACCAGGGGCACCCTCCACCAGGCCCCCACTCATGTCTACCACCACCCCCACCCCCCAGCCACCAGGGTCAGCCTCCACCAGGCCCCCACTCATGTCTCCCACCACCCCCACCCCCCAGCCACCAGGGGCACCCTCCACCAGGCCCCCACTCATGTCTACCACCACCCCCACACCCCAGCAGTGCAGGGTCACCCTCCACCAGGCCCCCACTCATGTCTACCACCACCCCCACCCCCCAGGGGCAACCTCCACCAGGCCCCCACTCATGTCACCCACCACCCCCACACCCCAGCAGTGCAGGGTCACCCTCCACCAGGCCCCCACTCATGTCACCCACCACCCCCACACCCCAGCAGTGCAGGGTCACCCTCCACCAGGCCCCCACTCATGTCTCCCACCACCCCCACCCCCCAGCACTGTGGGGCACCTGCCAGCAGGCCCCCACCCATGTCCAACTCATGTCCCCCACCCCCCCACCCCCCAGCACTGTGGGGCACCTGCCAGCAGGCCCCCACCCATGTCCAACTCATGTCTCCCACCACCCCCCAGCCACCAGGGGCACCCTCCACCAGGCCCCCACTCATGTCTCCCACCACCCCCAAACCCCAGCCACCAGGGGCACCCTCCACCAGGCCCCCACTCATGTCACCCACCACCCCCACCCCCCAGCACTGTGGGGCACCTGCCAGCAGGCCCCCACCCATGTCCAACTCATGTCCCCCACCCCCCCCACCCCCCAGCACTGTGGGGCACCTGCCAGCAGGCCCCCACCCATGTCCAATCCATGCCCCCCTGCACCTGGGTCCCAACATTCCCCAATCATGTCCGTAATGCCCATCCTCCCCTGCCAAAAGGCCCAACCAACTATCACACCCACCCACATATCAAAGGCAATTACATGTTACACCCCCAATTTAAATAATGCAATTTAACACATGTCTGTCACACACAATGGCTGCAAGTGAATGACAAAACACCCAACATGACATGCCTGAAAGCAATGAGATGATACGACACATTGAAGATTAAAAAAAAAATATGTATTTAACAGCAAGTAGAATGGAAATGAAATAAGAAAAAACACAAAGCAAATCAAACAAAACAAGATGAATGTCCGAGAAAATAATCTGAAAAATTAAAATAAGGCAATGAAGAAGATCATCCTGGGTCCATGAGCCCTACCAAATTAAACCTAACTGACTACTAACTAAAAAGTGAACTATATACAAAAAAGTGGTGCATTGTCCAATCGCATCCAAAAAAAAATCAAAAAAACAAAGGAAACCTAACCCTAACTATACAACTATATACAAAGGCAGCGGGCTATTCGGCCGGCTCACTGGTTGTTGTCATGGGCCAGGGCATCATCGAACTCCTGGTCAATGGCTTGGAGGCGGGCATGTTCCCTGGCCCCGAGGTCCCGCAGGGATAACGCAGTGTCAAGCTCAAACTCCCTGCGAAGACCCTCGAGGCACTCAGCCCGCCTCAGCACCCTCCGCATGGAGTCCTCCGCCCTGACCATCGTGAGCCGTTCCTCCTCTGCCCGCTGCCGCTCCGCACCTATCCGCTGGCACAACCTCTCCCACACAGAAGCCACTCCCATTCCAGGGTTCTCCTGCCCTCCGGCCGATGCCTGCACCCCTGATGTTGATGGCCCCGAGCCATGATGCCTCCCACGTTGAGCCTGCTGCTGCCTCCGACGCAACTGCCTGTGCCAGCACGACGGCATCCAGGCTGATGGAAACCACCGACGCCGTCGTGCACGTGCCCTGCCCGATGATGCCGTCACATCCTCCATCTGCTGGGGTCCAGTTGCTCTGGTGTCCACCCCTGCTGGATCTCTGACTCCCGACTGTGGCAGGGATGGGATCCCCACCGAGCTGGCTGCATTGGTCGGGGCAGGTCCACAGGGGGCCCTGGTGGCATCTGGGCTGGAAGACGGCAAGGAGAACGACTGGTGGATAGCCTGCACAGAGGAGGAGAGGGCCGCCACATTGGCCAACACATGCAGGAAACCCCCGAACATGGCCGATCCCAATTGGGCCACGTCGGCACGGTGCACTTCGTGATGACGTGCGTGCTCCTCCCGGGAAGCACGCACGGCATCACGAATCACAGCCGTGCGCATCGCGACCCCAATCAGGACCTTCTCCGCACGGCCAGGGGTTCCCACATCCGCAGGTGGAGGGGAGTCAGGTGACATGGACATCCCCTCTACCTGCGGACAGGCCTGGGACGGGGCATCCCTGCTGGTGCATGGTGGTGCACTCACAGGGTCAGGGACAGCGACATGCACAGGCCCCTCCACGGTGACCTGTGCTGCCTCCTGCCCCTGGCCCTGGACTGCACCACTTGCACCAGCAGGGATGCCCCCACCAGGCCCCATGTGTGCCCCAGTGGCGGCCTCCTCCTCCTCTGTGCAAACCACCAACCTGGATGGCTCCTCACCGTCTCCCACCGTAGCAGGCCCCTGTGGGGGCTCACCCACCCCTTCCGCTGCAGCCGTGGGGGCATCCCCGCCGCCTTGCTCCACAGCGCCGTCTCCGCCCTCTTCTTCACTAGCCGCTGCGTAGAGGGAGACAAAGAACACAAGCATCAGGGCACTGTACAATGGTCCCCTAGACAGGAAGCAATAGCAGATGAGCACCACTGTCAAAGTACACTTCCATCATGTCCCTCCACAACACATGGGTCAGTCCAGGCAAAACACACACAGTAACAGGCATGGTGCATGCCATGGACATTTCCATGCATGTCCAATGGACTCTTGAAACATTCAATGATATGTAACTCACATGCATCATGGCTCATGCCCATCACATGCACACACTTCACCTCAGTCACATCCATCTGGCCCCAAACACACCAAACACAGCGGATACAAGGGTAATTTGGCTGCTTTGCTGAATCTCTGCATTGTCACACACATGTGTCATGCATCCATGGCATGCACAAGTCACAGACACGCAGGTCAGGCACACAGACATGGCTACCATATATGTACCTGGCATCAGCACCCATCCCTCACCCCCACCCATGTCCAGGTACAGAGACTGGCATGCTATCATGTTAAAAATCTGAATAGGGCTCCCCATGCGGCATTTCAACACATGCAACAACCATGTGCATCACACATCACTGGTCGCACATGCATTACCATGATGTCCCTGCACACATACATGCATACATGGCCTATGGCACACATACAGGCAAGTATCATAGAACCAGCACACCGCAACATGCCCTGTCTCACACAGTAATGCATGGACACTTACCGCTCAACTCCAGACGGGCCTCCCTCTCAAGGATCTGGGCGTGGAGCGCTGGGCGTACGCGTTCCAGGACCCTCATCTGGATGGAACTCATGCGGCCCCGGCCCCCCTCCACGAGGCGCCGGGCCTTCACAAGGGTCCTGGACCTCAAGTCCTCCCAGCGCTTCTTGATCTTCAGGACGTCGCGGGTTGCCACCCCCTCCGCGTTGATGGCAACCACAGTCGGCCCAGATCCTCTGCCGTCCTTCCTTGCTGGCGCGGGACGATCCAAAGAGGGCATCATACTGCCCCAGGACATGCTCCACCAGGACACCAACTTCGGTGGCAGTGAAGCTGGTGCCCCTCTGCCCCTCTGGCCTGGGGTTGCCACTGGTGCCAGATGTGGAAGTGCCCGACATGGCAACCCCAGAGGCAGGTGTGGGTGGGCAACTGGGTCCTGGGGCTGGGCTGTGGAGCGATGTAATCCCAGTCGGGAGTCTTCAGTTCCAGCAGGGGTGGACACAGCAACTGGACCTCTGCAGATGGCTGATGTGCAGGCACCAAATGGCAGGGCACGGTGGCAGCAGGCAGGCAGGCAGCAGCAGATGGCACGTGGGAGGCTGCTCGGGGCACTGGGGGGCAGTAACTCGGCCTTCTGGGCAGGAGCGTGGGCTTCCGTGTGTTTTCGCGTGGCCAGCTTGATACGGAGTGATTTGGCACGTGAAAATCCTGCACGTCAGCGTGAAATCCGAGGAAAGGCCCTTAGCGCGTAAGCGCGTCAGCACGCATACGCGATTCTATTGGACCAGAGTCCCTCAGCGCGTAAGCGCGTCTGTGACGTGACCCGCACGGGTGTTCCCCACTCAGCACGTGATGACGGGGCACACGTGGAGATACTGCACGTCAGAGTGTCATCGCGTGTAATTGGACAAAAGTGCGCGTACACGCGATTGGCCTATGTACGTGTATTTAATGGGTACGCGGCCACTTACACACGCAAGTACGTCAGCGAACCTGTATCCCGTGGTGCGTGTGAATTTCCGCACGCTATTGGACTGGGAACTGGATTCCAGGGGTGCGCGGGTCACACGCTGTATCCCGTGGTGCGTGTGAATTTCCACACGCTATTGGACTGGGAACTGGATTCCAGGGGTGCGCGGGTCACACGCTGTATCCCGTGGTGCGTGTGAATTTCCGCACGCTATTGGACTGGGAACTGGATTCCAGGGGTGCGCGGGTCACACGCTCGCCTAGAACACGCGCTAAGCATAAATTGCGGACTTTAACAATAACAAGCTCAGACGCCAGGATGAACATACCGTTCCTAGCAGCAGTGGCAGTGGGCTACCAAAGGAGGAGGAGGAGGATAGTCAGGGCCAGAATATTCACACCCAGAACCAGCCTTTTCGGGATGCCTGATGACCAGGTGTATGGGAGGTACAGGTTTCCACCACACATCATACTGGACCTGGTGAGTGAGTGGGAGGATGACCTCACATCACCCACCCTGTGCTCCCAAGCACTCAGCCCCCTGGAGAAGGTCCTCAATGTACTGCACTTCTTAGCCACTGGATCATTTCAGCGGACAAGTGCCATAGTGGGTGGGGTGTCACAGGCCACCCAGTCACGCTGCCTACACCAGGTCTTGAACATCATGACTGCACGCCCATCAGTCCGCAGGCACATATACCTGCCCAGAACACCTGCAGAAAGGCATGCTGCCACCCTGGATTTTTACGCAGTGGCACGATTCCCCAAAGTGCTAGGTGCCATCGACTGCACCCATGTGGCTCTACGTCCCCCCAGGGCATCTGAGCACATCTATAGGAACCGCAAGCACTGGCATTCCATCAACGTGCAGGTAGCATGTAATGCCAAGGGAATCATCACCTCAGTATATGCCAACTATCCCGGCTCCACCCACGACAGCTTCATTTACCGAATGTCCACCCTAAGCCGGGACCTAGAAGCTGGGCGGCATGGCGATACATGGCTGCTTGGTGAGTATGTATGCCACTGCACATGCATGCATGTTGGATACTGAGCAAGGTCACAACCTCACCAATGATACCAATCCCCACCTCCACAGGGGACAGTGCCTACCCTCTCAGCCCCCACATGATGACGCCAATTCGGAACCCCACCACGCCACCCCAGGTAAGATTTAACACAGCCCACATTACAACCAGGGGCATAGTGGAGCGCACATTCGGAGTGCTAAAGTCACGCTTTCGCTCCCTTGACCGTTCTGGCGGGCAGCTGTTATACGCTCCCCCAGTAGTGTGCAGGATCATAGTGGCAGCATGTGTCCTGCACAACGTTGCAACACGCCGGGGCCTGGCCGTGGACATGGTGGTGGCCCCACATCCCCAACCACATGCACAGCCGCTACGCATGGGAGGGGAAAGGGCACGGGGGGAGGCAGCCCGTACACAGCTAGTGGCTAATTACTTCACATAGAAATCACACCCCTGTGGAGTGCACACTGCCCTGGCACATTCCATCTGACAATCAATGATGACTCAACCTGACACTGATCCTGAATGTCTGGAGAATGAACCGGGAATTCCATGTCATCCTGAGATTGTTCACCTGGAAGTGTCACAATGTGTGCATCCCTACCCACACAGACACCACCAATGCAGTTTTGTGAAGTTACACATTGAAGCAGCTAAAATGAATACCCACTTGCAAAATGCAACAAGAGGACAGTGCCATGTCAGCCAACCCAACCCCAGCACTGCCACACGACACACCGTGCCATGTCATGCTAATTGCAGGTAAACAAAGTAATCCCCACAACATGACATCACTCTCACTATGTACAGTGGCACTATTAGAAACCTGCAACACCTGAAATGCTCACAGCAATGCCGGACCAACAACATACTTGAGCACGTAGTACCATTAACATGACATCACAAATGTTACATATTAGTAGTCTCACCACCTGGAAATGCCTGCACTCCCACCACTACCAACTGTGCAGTGTTGGCGCCATGTAGAGTTATAGGTGCACTGCTGCCAACATGGTCCCCATCTCCAGACTAGAGGTCCTTGTGTGGACTTGAGGAAGGGACCTGCAAATTGGGAGGTAGACACAGAAGAAGAGTTACACATCAATGCAACATGCAGTGTACAACACAACAGCAATATGCACTATGAATGTATACACAGTATTGACTACAGACTGGCCACACAGCTCATGGGAGTCCAACGTCACTGTGTAATTCACTGTCACTTGGGCACACCCTTTGCAAGCCCATGGAAACGGGAAGCAGGAGGGGTGTGTGTGACTCAAACCCAAGCATCTGAACCAAATACATTACAAGCCTGCATGTGCCCAGCCACAATGCAGCATATGCCCACAGGAACCACGGAAGCCAACAGATCGAAGCCAACACATCGAAGCCAACAGATCGAAGCCAACAGATCGAAGCCAACAGATCGAAGCCAACAGATCGTCCCAAAAAAATTGGGAATAAAAGAAATCAAAATAAAAATAAAAATAAGAAACAATCAAAAATGGCCATTGATGGGCCCGGGGGGGTTGGGGAGGCCACCCAGGAGGTCCGAGGACAGGATGCACACCAGAACCCACCTGCGTGGATCCTGGGAAGATAAAACACCTCCATGGGCTCATGGCCCACACGGCTACCCTATTGTGGGAGTATCACTGCTGTCGCTATTATCACCCTGTGCAGCTGCATCCGGAGGTGGTTGCACTATGGGAGGCAGCCCACGCAAGGCCCTAGTCTGCTCCTCCATGGCTGCAAGCATGCGGGTGTGGTAGGTCTGGTTCTGGAGGATGAGTGTGCGGAGGTCCCCATGCAACAACTCACGGGATGCCCGGACCTCCGCCCTCGTTGCCTGCATCTCAGCTGAGAGCGTACGGGTGAGACGCTCCAGCTGCTGTTCTGTCCTTTGGTGTGTTGAAGCCTCAAGCTCAACAAGAGTCGTCCTGAGGTGTAGGAGCTCCTGCCTCAGGGCTTCCCTGTGGCCCTGGGACTCAATGGAGATGGCCTCCTGCAGAGTCGCCAGTGCCGCCCGCCTGTCCCTGTTGGACCCCAACATGTCCTCCCTGTGTGACTGGCAGATGGAGTCGGTTGCCTGCTCTAGTCGCTCCATCAGCCTTTCTGGGGGGACAATGGAGGTGGCCACCCTATCCATGGCCTGAGCCATCATCTCGGATGATGCAGCCTGTTGGGTAGCCATACCGTAAATGGATTGCTCCCATGCGGTATTGCCGGGTGGCGTACGGCCACCACGTCGGCGGGCACCACACCTGTCTGGGGCAAGGCGAACTGCGCCTTGCTGTGCCGGCACTGCCTGAGGCTGCAGGACTGCATTCCCCCTCTGATCTGCTGGCCCAGGAACAGGATCAGATGTCGCGGAGTGTGACCCTGCATCCGTAACCACCGAAGGCGTAGCTGCCAACACTGACATCCCCATGGAGGGTACTGACCCTGGTGCAGGTGGGTGAGACAGAACAGAATCCCTCTCTGGAACACTCACCTGCGACGGCATGTAGGTCTCATCCGAATCAACACCTGAGTACAGCTCGGGGGAGGTGCAGCCAGAGACACCCCTTGAGAGCACGACCTGCAGCACTTGTGGGTTCTCCCCCACCACCACACCACGTCCCTCACTGGTGGTTGGTCGGCCCTGGGACACCTCCTGGGTCTGCACCATCTCCACAACCCCAGCAGTATCAGGTGCGTCTTCCCCTGCAAAGACATGAAAACAAAGTAATGGAAACAGGCATTAGCACCATGGCACACATTGAGGGCTGAGAAGCAAGAGAACCAGTACTTGATTGACACATGTCCCACATGACTAAAACCCTCCCATGCATGCACCCTCACTGCGTATGAAGTGCAGGCAAATGGCACACACTGATGACACCAAGATGGAAGATGAACAAATTTTCTGCATGCTGCCTGGCAGTGGCATCACACATTGGCCTGTGATTGGCAGGTGAAACACACATGCCATCACACAGATGGCATGTACCATTGCTATTGAGTGAAGATGGAGAGGAGGGCAGCACCTATTCATTCAGTCCAGTTCCCGCATGTAATAGCTTTTCTAATTCTAACAGGTCAGATTTTTCACCTGGAGCTGCCAGTCTGAAATGGTCAAATTGCACAGGGACATGTGTGTACAAATGATATCCAGGTAACAAAGTCACTCCACTTTACCATACCCATGTCAGACATGTGACTAGTGGACAGCGACATGCCTAGTGAAAGTGGTGGAATGCAAACAAACTGACTGAATGAACAGTGAAAAATAAGCAAATATGTTGTGTCAAGGTGACACTTCAAGGGCAACTGGCGTGCAGTTGTGCTAGATGTCTACTGTTGGCAGAAGGGATACTGCTATGGCCAAATGCAGCTGCGCAGGAAGTATCGCATGAAGCACATGGCTGACCCATATGACTCAGGCGCACACACTCTCACCTGGCACCCAAACAGAAGCCCTCACACACACACCATGCACATGGATGACACACACATGCATGTGCACTCACCGGACAATGCCTCGTAATCAGCCAGATCTCCCACGCCTTGGATCTGTTCCTCCGTGACGTAGGTCCCAGCGACTGACTCATGTGGAGTGAGTTCCATGTCTACTACTGGAGACCCACCTCCAGTCACTAGAGTTGCGGCATGACTTGAGGCCAGCTTACTCTTTGCCCTGCGCTTTAGGTCATTCTAGCGCTTATAGCAATCATTGGCTGTGCGCCTCACGATTCCAAGGGCACTTACGATGTACGCAACGGTCTGCCAGTGTGCCTGGCGTTGTGCAGGTGTGGTCTTGGATCCTGCAACAATGACCATCTCGTTGTCATGTCCGGACACATACTCGACAAGTGCATTCAGTTCGTCATCCGTGAAGCTGGGCTTCCTGGACGGGCCGGACTGTGTAGCCGTGTCTGGGGCATCAGCCTGTGCCGGATGAGCACTCTTCCTCTTCCGCTTGGAAGGTGGTGGTGATCCTGAGTGTCCTGCGCCGCTCTGGACACTAGGGGCAGGAGCCCTGGTGGACTCTGTATCAGGAGTGTGGGATTGCACACTCAGCATGGGAGTTGGTGCAGGCATTGGCTCTAGTGTGATGGTGTCAGGGGGAATGTCAGCAGCATGGACTAGGACCGACACTGTCCTGGCTGGGTGTGTGAGGGCTGGGGTGGATGGAGCCGCAGCTGCCCCTGCAGCCACTCCACCCTGCCTCCTTGGTGCAGCAGATGACCTTGCTGCCCCAGATCCACGTGGCATGATGGCATCAACGTGCACCAGCGCACGTGTCGTAGCCCTGCTGACCTGGAAGTCAGCCATGGAGTCAGCCAGGTCTGGTGCCACAATGGGCTGGTCCAACAAGGGCTGAGCATGGATGGTGTCAGCCACTTCAGCCTCAACGGGAGGGGGGGGGGAGGGGGGGGATGATGGGTGCCCTTGACTGGTCCTCCACACATGGGGGGACAGGCTCACCCTGCAAGTTACGACCACGTCCCCTACCGGATCCACCACGGCCACCACTTGTGGCTCTTCCACCTTTGCCACCCTTACGGAATCCTCGCCTCCCAGCCATGGCACTGATGTTAATGTGCGTATGGGAGTGGCTGTAGACAATTGTCCTGGGCAATTGGGGGTCAAAGGGGTTGGGTACCAGATGGTAATTGTACCCTAGTGCTCTAGCACGGCTGATTGTAACCCCTGGGGAAAGATGACGGGTCACGCAACGCACAGGAGGCCCAAAAAAGGGAGATGACGTGCACGCAACCCCTCCTAGACCACGTGTGCAGAAAGAAAAACCTGCACTACGCTGTGGCACCCAGTAACACAAGAATGAACGTATGCGTGTCACACGCAGCCTAGAATGACCTCTGAAGGGGTAGGCTACACACGGGGCAAGCACAGAAGTTGGATACGTGCGTGACTCACCGTCTGCCAGGTAAAAGAGCGTGAAAAATGAGCGCGTTTGGCTGGCTAAACCCCCGCCAAAAGAAGATGTGTACGCTGTCTGAGAAGACAGGACAACAGTAGAAGGGGACACTGTTTGAGGGAACAGGCCCAGGTAAACCAGTAAAAGAGAAAAAAGAGAAAAAGCTGTCAGAGGTAACAGGGAATACGAACTGGAAATGCCGTGAAGTAAATCGCGTGTGAAACGACAAGAAGTACAGAATTCACCCACTCGCTCTCCACGAAAAGCACGTACAAGGAAATGGTGTTCTACATGTACCTTATATTCAGGCCCACACGTACAGCGTCACTTACGCGGCGTGTACGTTCACCAATCACACGCTTTGTCACTCCTGCGTGTAGATCCATTTTCACCAATCACACGCTTTGTCACTTCTGCGTGTAGATCCATTTTCACCAATCACACGCTTTGTCACTTCTGCGTGTAGATCCATTTTCACCAATCACACGCTTTGTCACTTCTGCGTGTAGATCCATTTTCACCAATCACACGCTTTGACACTGGGACGTGTCACGCAACAATTTCCTGCACGTGCAGGTGACTATAGGCGCGCATATGCTGTTGACAGGTTTACGCGCTAAGGGCCTTTGCTGACGTGTGGGATTTCACTCCCTATCAGGCTGTCCACGCGTTCACACACGAGAGACCACGCTCCTGGCCAGGAGGCCAAATTACTGCCCCCCAGAGCCCTGAGCACGCTCCCACCTGCCATCTGCTGCTGCCTGACTGCCTGCTGGCCACGTGCCCCACAGTGCTGGTGGGTGGGGGTGTTGGGAGACATGGGTGGGGGCCTGGTGGAGGGTGCCCCTGCACTGGTGGGGGTGGTGGGAGACATGGGTGGGGGCTTGGTGGAGAATGCCCCTGGTGGCGGGGGGGTGGGGGTGGTGGGAGACATGGGTGGGGGCCTGGTGGAGGGTGCCCATGCACTGCTGGGGGGTGGGGGTGCAGGGGGACATGAGTGGGGGCCTGGTGGAGGCTGCCCCTGGTGGCGGGAGGGTGGGGGTGGTGGGAGACATGAGTGGGGGCCTGGTGGAGGCTGCCCCTGCACTGCTGGGGGGTGGGGGTGCAGGGGGACATGAGCAGGTGTGCAGGGTAGTCCCCTGTTTTGTAGGCTGCCTGCAGGGGCCGTGGAGGGTGTACAGAGAACACCTGTGAGGACCCACCCAGCCTAATCGCGTGTGACTTCCCACGCACCCCTGTAATACACGTACCCAGCCAAATCGCGTGTGATGATTCCCACGCACCCCTGTAATACACGTACCCAGCCAAATCGCGTGTGATAATTCCTGCGCACCCCTGTAATACACGTACCTGGCCAAATCGCATCCCTGTAATACACGTACCCAGCCGAATCGCGTGTTAAACTTCCCGCATACCCCTGTAATACACGTACCCTGGCCAATCGCGTGTTAAACTTCCCGCGTACCCCTGTAATACACGTACCCTGGCTAATCGCGTGTTAAACTTCCCGCGTACCCCTGTAATACACGTACCCTGGCTAATCGCGTGTTAAACTTCCCGCGTACCCCTGTAATACACGTACCCTGGACAATCGCGTGTTAAACTTCCCGCGTACCCCTGTAATACACGTACCCTGGCCAATCGCGTGTTAAACTTCCCGCGTACCCCTGTAATACACGTACCCTGGCCAATCGCGTGTTAAACTTCCCGCGTACCCCTGTAATACACGTACCCTGGCCAATCGCGTGTTAAACTTCCCGCGTACCCCTGTAATACACGTACCCTGGCCAATCGCGTGTTAAACTTCCCGCGTACCCCTGTAATACACGTACCCTGGCTAATCGCGTGTTAAACTTCCCGCATACCCCTGTAATACACGTACCCTGGCCAATCGCGTGTTAAACTTCCCGCGTACCCCTGTAATACACGTACCCTGGCTAATCGCGTGTTGAACTTCCCGCGTACCCCTGTAATACACGTACCCTGGCCAATCGCGTGTTAAACTTCCCGCGTACCCCTGTAATACACGTACCCTGGCTAATCGCGTGTATAACTTCACGCGTACCCCTGATATGCACGTTACCCGCTTTGCGTTCCTTGTTTGGCAGCCCTGTAAACTGGTCCAGGGTTAGCGCAGCCCTTTGCGATGATTTAGCGATTTTGATGGCTTTTCCTTGCGCGAGGGCGTTCTTGGGGGCGTTACTGGCGCTGCTGCAGGGTCGCTGCGATACTCTGCGCCACGGCTGGTTTGGGAGCCTGAAATCCATGAATACGCTGTGCGCGGAAATTGGTTTTAGCGCACGTGCCTGGCGCAGTCAATCGCATGCGGACACTCTGCGCCAGCCGCTTGCGACACTTTTCTGCGAAATTCTATGAATTACCCTGAAAGTATTGTCGCAGCAGCCAATAAGAAGAATATTGGTATGCAGACAAGACACAGTGCCAATAGTAACTCGAAGCCAATGCAGGGGCATAAGATGCCAGTGCCGGGAGATAATAATAATTTGGCATTTATATAGCGCTACAAACCCTCAGGTATCTGAACGCTTCTTATTATTACCCACAGTGTGTGGTGCTCATTTATCGACCTTGGAAAGGATGAGTTTGGCCTTGCCGGGATTCGAACCTGCGTTAGCAAGTTCTGCATGGGTGTCAAAGCGAGTGCTCTACTCGCTGTGCCACTTGACCGGAGATAGTTTGAGCAAGTGCTCTCGTAGGCCAGTATACCAAGTACTTCACGGGATAGGCCATTTTACAAGTTTGCTGGTCTGGAAAAAAGTGGTGCTAATAAAGGTTAATGAACCCTTTTCCAGACCGAGAAACTACAAGTCTGCTGGTAGGGGCAATGAACTATCGGCAGGCCTCACCTGCTGGTAGTTCAAGCCCCTTCCGGCAGATCTTTCACTGAAGAGCTAGCACCATTACTAACAGTGCCAGTGCTTCAATGGTCCCATTCCCATTGAGTCCTATGGAACTCCACAGGAATGAGTGCTTACCGTTCCTCTGCTGCCTGTAATATCTGGGTATTACTGGTATATTGGCCAGTGGAAACAGTAAGTGAGTCTTCCGGTAACCTGCCAGTACTGCTGGGGGGTTACTGACAGACTAATAATGAGTGACAAGGACAGCTTTTCAGTTACGGACTTCCTGACATAGATTGATCCTTAGTTTATTTTTAGGTAAGGAAATTAGAATAGGGCCAGTTAGGCAGTTTCCCAACCCACTTTTGTTTCAATAAATGTCTTTTCTTGTGTCCGACACTCATTTCTGACCCCTCACAGCATGTAGATGAAGGGTGCCCTATCAGTGAGGAAGGGCATGAACCAGTCAAGAAAGGTACCTAAGAGGTTCATCCTGTGGGATAAGATGTTTAAGAGAATGGTGTGCTCAATGGTGTTGAAAACTGCAGAGATGTAGAGGGGGACTAGCAGGACTGTGTGTCCTTTGACAGTGATGCGTTGGTGGTCTTCCAGAATGTGAAAGGTTACTTCCTCAGTACTGTGGCCAGGCATAAACCTGATTGCAATGGGTTGACTAGGTTTATGGTGATGTGCTGTGGATTTGGCTTGTAACAAATTTGTCCATGATTCTGGTGCCGAAATGCAGAAATGGGATGGGCATTAGTTTTCTGAAAGTGTAGGCTTTAGGGTGGTTTCTTGAGAGGGGGTAATTTGTTTTGTTTGAGCACAGAGGTATGGTTCAATGGGAGGGACAGAAAATGATAATGTTGACCCAATATGGTGCCTGGGTGGTGATGCAGTTTGAGGTGGCATGAGCAGAGTGTGCATGATCCAGGAAGTGTGCTGGTTTTGTTTGGGCTGTGAGGTCGATGAGGGTGTCTTGGTCATTGGGGTAGAATGTGTCCCATGTGTTGGTGGGCTTGGGAGTAGCGGGAGATAGGGGGTATGTGATGGCGAAGGGCACTCAAATTATGTGTATTTTGAAGTTTAAATAGTCCATGAGGGAGTTGCCTACTGATGTAAATGGGGGCATGCAAGAGATTGATGGTGGTATTGAGAGTGAAATTATAATTCCGACAAGTTTATTTGTGTTACTGCAGGCAGCTTGAAGCTCTAGGAGGCAGCTGATGACTTTGCCACTGCATATGGCCATCTTATACTTTGAACAATACTCCCTAAGTGGTTTCCTGGTGATGAGGCATGGGTTCTTTTGATTCGTTTTTTGGTAGGCATCTGTCTTCCTGTTTCCATTTTCTGGCCTCATGCAATCATCTAAGAGACAGTCGAGGGGCACCTGGTTCAATTCCATTGGAGCTAGGAATTATCGCAGGCAGCCAGGAGCCAACTCCTGCATTGCCTTGTAACTCAACCTCGTTAGGTGGTAAGAGAATATGCATCAATGTGGCAAGCCTCATAGAGGCATGAGTCATGCCGGTGCAGCCTCTCCAGAATCCAGACTTCAACAGTAACGTGCTTTTCTTGGTGAGTGAGGGACGCATTCTGGTTCGCAGTGCTCTATTCGCCTCACAGCCCAGCAATGCTCTCCTTTAAACATTGTCTTGACTCCAGAAATGTTCAGGGAAACGGTACAGGTGGGTATGGTTAAAACAATGTCCATTGCAGCCAGAATTTCTGGTCAGTGCAGTCATCTCAGGCAGCCAGTAACGAAACCTATGTGCTATGTTCATGTTTTGCATGTCATTTGTCAGGGTGGGGTTCTACAAGTTCCATTTTATGCTAATTACCTATCAATTAAACCTTAACATTGACATTTCCACTGTATATATACTGTATTTATGTATGTATTTATTTATTGGTCATTTGTAAAGCGCCTATATATAATGGTATACCATGTTTCTTCAAATTGTATTTTTAAAATGCGAATTCCCCCTAATTATATTCAAATTATTTTGAGACAGTATTGCATACATTTTGCATACATTATGCATAAACGAGGATTTCCGTTGTTCAAGGGTTCAAAGGCATTTGTATTACTTTCCTGAATTAATTGAATGTTGCTTTTTTGGAATGTGTAGATCAATATGTGAATGGTCAAAGTATCAACATTCTGCTGACTGCTGTGTTGGTGTGTTTGTAATATTTTACAAATTATTTCTGTGTGCTGTTTCTGCAAAATACAATTTAAGGGGTTGGATTTATGTTGATGTATAAATGTGGTATTGGATAATGCTTTAAACACTCTAGACAGTTGGTGTTGGTTTTGTGAGTAGAGTGTACTTAAATCCACTCTCTCACATAAATGTAAGCAAACAGGAAAGTACCTACATTGTGGACATGTAGCGTTATTTTCTACCAGTGAAACA
This sequence comes from Ambystoma mexicanum, assembly GCF_040938575.1. Lineage (NCBI taxonomy): Eukaryota > Metazoa > Chordata > Amphibia > Caudata > Ambystomatidae > Ambystoma > Ambystoma mexicanum. Next base: position 655,623,062 of record NC_090932.1, on the reverse strand, counting down.
TGAATTGACTGTTTTTAACCAAAATATGGTGATTGCCCAATTATGGTAATTTGAGGTCTGTTTTATGTGCATTATTACAGACTTAACTAGGTTTGATATTGGTGTACTTTGCATTTTTGTGGACTCCTTCCCTTAGCAAACTCATTTATTTTGTATGTTGTGTTGTAGGTTGGTGTGGTTTATTAGTAGAGACGTGGAAGAAATAACGATGTGTCTGTAACAAGATTATCACATTGTATTCACGTTCCAAAGTGCATTGTTTTGATGTGAATTTCATTTTCACTTTTGAAATGGGGTCATTTACTATGCTTTGCTTGTTGTGGCCACTGGAATTCATTCATGAACATTACCATTAATATATGAAGGCTCTTATAGACTTGACACCCTTGTTGATTTGACATTGCCACTGAGAAATTTGCATCACTTTCAAGAAAAATAGAACGACTTAATGTTGTGGTATGCTATATGGTGAGGGTGTAAACATCCTTCCTTTCATAAAGCTCCATGCCAAAGAATAATACATACATGTTGCCTTGCTGCACCAGCCATCTAACAATTGCAGTACCTGCTTTTCAGTGGCACAGCAGAGGTTCAATGGTTGCATGTGCATTCCTGAAGATATAGGTACAATTTTAACTTATGCACCACTAATTCAAATCATAGTAATTGTTTTTGTAGCAATCAGTGGGCAGTTTAATCTCTAAGAATAAGCCACATGGTATGGTGACTGATAAAAGCACACACTTATTTAAACCACACTGATTTGATATCATACAATTGTCTGCTCTGTATGCACAGATCAGCTATGTGTGGGTATTGTACATTGATGGCAGCTTGGCTGTCTCCACTTCAGCAAGTGAGATACAAGGCTGAATGCTGTCTTCCTTTGATTTCCCAGCAGGAAGAGTAACACCTTCCCTCCTCCACAGAAGCTATCATCGGGAGATCTGTTGGGAACTCTGCTTCAAAGGGACACCAAAGGACCTTCGAAGTCAGAAGGCTTGGTAAGGAGACACAGAAGAACATGGGTATATGAGAAGGGCTACACCATCTTGCTTTTTTGTAAGAATCTTTCCCTTTCTGTCGCCTCCATTTCCTGCAGACCAAGGTAGACCAAGGCAGACCAAGGCAGTCTGGGTATGATTCAAGAAGGTATGGGTTACTTGTTTATAGTAACAGGGATTGGAACCCTTACAGCAGGCGGTTTCTTTCAAATGCCGGTGACAATTTGCCTTTATAAGGATGAGGTCTCAGACTACTTCCTTGATTTATTTTGCACCTCATTTGGGAATGAATTGCACTCTAAACTCCACCAACAGTGGGTTGAAGCTAGAAGGTATGGTCAAAAGGCACATCACACTGGTGAACTTGTGAGAGCACAGTGACCCATAAGACTGTTTTTCAATCCGGTTCTTAAAAGACATATCCTTTTTGGGCACTGAAAATGCTATAATGTCTTACCTCACGCCACCTCCCTGAGCACCCAAAGTACTATTTAAAACCAGTTCTGAATTTTCTGTGTTCTCTTGCAGGAGTGTGTTTTTGCTTCTGTTTTCTTGTTTTCTTTAGTTGTATGAATGTTGTTTAATTAAATTTTACATATTTGTATAGAACCTTGATTGAACATTCTTCTATTTTGCTGTTTTTGTGCTTTTGCTGTTTGGGTTGTTTCTATGATCACTTCATACCTCTTCTGAGAATATAGCCTAGCTTCAGCCCACATTGCCCCAAAAGCCCAAAAGGTAAAGTAGGTCTACCTGTTGGACAATGTCTGTTTTACATTTATGATTGGCATCATGGCTGGTTTAGTAGTAGTGTGGCCATGAATGGGCAGTTTAGCCTCTACCCTTCCCTGTAATCCTGCAGAGCAGTTGCCATTTTGTCACAATTAAATAGAACATTGTGTTACTGTTTGCTTATTTCTTTTTAATGAAAATGTGTTAAACGATAGTCCAGGTACCATTTTATTTGTTGTTGTAGGATGTATTTTAATAGCTCGTACAGCAAAAGCTTTGTTATCTAGCACTTAATTGACCAGACCATTCTATTAATCACCAATGCACACTGCCATTAGTAGAAGAGGCATGGCTAAATAATTCATTATAATAATGTGTCCATGGGGATAATTGAATGACTAAATGGTAGAATTCTGGTAAACAGAGCGAAAAAGATCAGGCATCCTTCTTATCTTGACATTTTACACTTGAATAGCTCTCTGCCACATATTCAGTTTGAAGTGGCAGTCAAAGAATGCATATCATTAGGGTTGGTTCGACAGTTGAATTGATGGCAAAGATGCTTGTGACTAGATGGCCAGTTCAAGATCTGATGGTGTGATGGGGTGTTTGAGGGCTGTGGTTCAATGAAGCCACCAGGGTCAGTTTGACCGTCAACTTGATCAGACAGGAAGATGCTGGTGATTCAACAGGCAGTTTGAACAGTGTGATTGCACAGATTCAGCTGGTGCAGTGGAGGAGAAATCTGGTTCAAATGTACGTCACAGCTGTTTGAAAATAAGGAGAGCGTTGGACATTCCTGTTGGGTAGAATGTATCAAACTGTGATCGAAACAAAGTGGTTTGACAGTGAAAACACAGGGAAACAGATCGGTCCTTGCTCTCATTCTTCTAAGCAGTGGTGAGCCTGGCAAACCCCTGCAGATTTCATCATCACAATGATGTCATGGGTACTGGTGTAGCTGTCAAAGATGCAGGTGTTGCTCCAGGTGCAGGTCACTCCCAAATGTGCACTGAGATGGTTATGGAGCAAAACTCACCTCTGCCTTCTTCTAGCTGGAAGAAGGCTCTGGAAAGAACAGCTCTCAGTCTTGTAGCTCAAAAATGAATCAAAGGAGGAGTTGCAGACCCCCTCTTTCATAGACAAAATGCCACAGGTGATTGACAAAAGCAAGCTTGCTTTAAGAGGTCCAATCCCTGTTCTTGTAACAAGTGGTTGTTGCCTTCTTGCATCATAACCACAGTGTGTTGTGCTAAAGGAAGTGGAGGAGAGAGGAATGAAGAAAAGGTACAAAGAGAAACAAGGTGGCAGAACCTTTCCACAACTGAACTGTTCTCCCTTTGCCTACACTAACTGTGCCCCCTTCCTAGATCCATAGCATCAAAGGCCCTTTGGTATGCAACACCCTGGTGTGAGTCCAGTCCTTCTCTGTAGAGTGTGGCCTTTAATCCCTGTTTCCCAGAACAGCTCCTGCTGAGTGTCTCCTGAGTATAAGAGAGATGTTACCAGACCCCACAAAGGATCAAATGAGAGACAGAGCGATTTAGTGTCTTGTCCTGCTAGATGGCAGGAATAGGGTGTCTGCCCAGAATACAGACAACCACCTCCACAGCTGGGATGGGCTGACAGTGCTGACATGTGTATGCTATAAATCAGATGTGGCTTATGAAAACCCTTCACCAGCATACCACACAGGTTATGCTCTGACATAGCAAGGGAGCCTGCAGACCCTCTGGGGTGTGGTCCCTGCTAGCCCTTCTCCTGGACGGCCCCCTCAAACTTCAGAAAATAATAATTTATTTATGAAGTCAGAGTACAAGCACTCTTATTTCAGAAATAAAGTATTTCAGTTCTATTTACAGCACAAGATGAAGGTGCTCCAGCTCCACTGTGCATGACAGGAACCAGGAACTCTCCCTGCGCTTTCTTGTTCCTGTCTACATGGAGCTGGAGACCTGCCTGGAGGTGAGTCCCTCGGGGCAATGGATTAGGGGAGGAACAGGTAAGCAAAAAAACATCTTTTTTGTAAGTGTGTTGGTGTGTGTGTATATATTTGTATGTTAGGGTGCATGCATGAAAGTGTATTATGTATTATGTAATGTGTGTGTCTAAATGAGTGAGTGTATGATTTAGGGGTGGCTGGGTGCAGATGTGAATGAGTGCATGTATGTGGTATGAGTGAGTGCATGTATGTGGTATGAGTGTGTGACTGAGCAAGTGAATAGTGGGTTTCTGTAAGTGAGTGAGTAAGTAAATGCTGTGGAATCTGTGCACTTGTGCTTCTGCTGGGCTGAGAAGCTGATTTTGGTGGGTGGGGCTTAGGGGACGTGGGGTGCACTACTACAGCATTTTACTCACCATCAGTGATGCAGCAAGTATATTAAGTATTATTATGTGGCTAAACTTGCATTTTGGTGCAGCCAATCTAGCCATTTCTTAATGTGGCATGGCATTTGTCACTCTGCATTTATAATAAAGCATAAGTGTTATTACGCTGTAAAAATGGATTTTTGGTGCAGCACATCTAGCCATTTCTTTATGTCGCATGACATTTCATACTGGGCATCAAGGGTAAAGCAAACATAAGTGTTAACATGTGTCTAGTATGACCAACAGGAGTATGTTCTTATGTGTAGATACTGCCATATATTGGCAAAGCCAGCATCGCCATGTTTTAATATAGTATCATTACTGGCATTATGTTGTATAAGCATATATTGTGGGCAAAGGCATTGTGAAAATGTGTTGGTAAATGCTCCTGTGAACATGTATCTATTGGATTGTTGGATGTAATGATGTGACTTCTAGGCTTCTTGTAGGTTGCTTCAGGTTTATTAACAGCTTCTTCAGTTACAGTTACACATTTACGTTACATAGAACAATACATTGGCACCCATCACGCAGGCAGGGACTCTCTAAGTGCCTGAGCTTGGAACCCTCACTCACACCCATCCTCGCATCCACACCATAACATTCTGCATGACATCATAGACTTCCGCATACACTCCCAAGCACTATACAACACATCTCCCTTCCTTGCAGCGACACTACACACACACAAACATAAAGGCACATCACAATACTCTATAAAATCAATTGCAAACTGTCCGGCATTTTACCCAATTTTTCACAGAAATTTTGCTGTATAATGCACCATTTTAACGCTTTATTCAAAAACAATTCTTGCCGGGAATCCCATCCCGTCCCCCAAAGCCCTTTGGTTGGTCCAAGCTCCCTTGCTATGCTTGGTTGCTTTGGCATATTTGTGAAACATGTTTACACCCCTAATATTAAAGAATTCACCTGCCACCACTGGGTGAGTGACTGCTGGGTGGGGTGAGGAGCATTGGTGTATGTACATGTTCTTACATGTTTTACATGCATTTTTGAGCAAGGCCAGATTGATGAATGTTATTACATGAAGGAGGGTTTGGGGTTGGGGGTTATTGGACACTGCTGGGGTCAGGCTGGACATTCAATTTCTGTGGCATGGCATTTTTTAGTCACATAATGGGCAAGACCAATATGATGCGTATTCTTACATGGGGATGGTGGATGATATTTTGCAGTCAAACAAGGAAATGTTTCCTTACTGTAGCATTGCATAATGGTGTGAGAGGCCAAAGTCAACATGAAGAGTATTCTTACACAGTGGTTTGAGGATTGGGCAAGTATTTTAGCAGCTAAGAATAACATGTTTTCATCCTGTGACAGGTGATTTCTACTTGCTTTAAGGGCAGAATTAACAAGAGAACGTTTGTACATTGGGATTTGTACATATACTGGCAGAGCCAGCATGAATATGTTTTCTTATGGTGTCATTGGTTTGTATAATATTACTGGCCACATGCATTGTTCGATGGTACAGTTGGATGCGAGGAGTATGGTGCAGTCCCCTTGTTTATATGCTAACTGAAAGTTTTCAGGTTTGATTAAAACACATACATGTTTCACTGAGTGCAGTCCATGGTGTGTCCTTGTAGCAGACAAAACAACGTAGAAGCTTGCTAAAAGGAGGAAATAGAAGGGGAATAAAGAAGGCATTTTGAGAAAATGGACATCGACATTGTATAAAAGTAAGCGAAAGCCTCGAGAAGGGAAACCAAGGCTGCAGAGGTGACAGGCACAGGAATACAGATTCATGCAAGAACAAAGTATATTTGGTTTACTCAGAATCAAGGATACTAGTTACACAAAAATGTATCTAAGGTTGACACAAATTGAATGAATCACACAACTTGTAATAGACAAAAACATTGTCATTTTATCCAATGCTTAAAAACGTTAGGCCATTCCCTCACACCACAGATCTTCATACATATGTGAATCAATATATATTGGCAAAAACATTCCCAAGTTAACAAAAGCAATTTACAAATGACAAATGCTTCCCCTTGTCTCATCTCAAAGGAAGCATCCTTCAACAAAAAACTGACAAACAATAGAAATCGTGTTCTTATTGTGTCCAGACTCACAGTGATAGATGCTTGAACAACCAGGTAATATCTACAGTTGGACGTCCACCACGTCAATACAAAAAAAAGAAAATAACAATTCTTCTGCAATATTGCTGCGTTCTTATCAGTGTAATGGAAAAAAACCTAGCAGGCACAGGCAGTTACCAGGTGACCTCACTTTGTCATCTGTACCACGGAAATAGATGGACAACCGAAACGCCAAGGTGTTTCTGGGCAACCTGCGCAAACAAAGCTACGGCATTGCCAATGGAAATAGACAAAGGGCAAAAGGAATAAAAAGGACACCCAGGTGTTTCTAGGCAACCTGTGTGGGCCATGCCACGGTGTTGCCAATAGAAACACAACCCCAGCTCATGTGTTGCCAGTAGAAAACAATGCACGACTGCAGCTAGTCACTAAACCACCTCCCGTGTGGCACATCTACTGTAGGACGCACCAGAGTCTTGATGTGAGCAGTTGGGGACCAATGTGTCCGGAGCATCAAGGATGCCACAGCAAGAAGCAACTGAAAGACTTGAAAGAAGTCAAAGAGGCGAAGCTACATACACACGACATATTTCTCTTAAGATTGAGTAAAGGAGTAAACAGTTGCGAGTGGTGAGCATTATTCAATTGAAAATGCAGAAAGAACATGCAGAATGGAGCAACCAAGTCTCCAGAGGCCAATGAGAGGAATAGCACCCAGTATAATTGAATCAAATAGCATTAAATAGAAGGACAGAATAGACAAAATCATGGTCTCCTTACTCGTAATTCTGGACCAGAAAGTAAGGCCTATTCATAAGGGTCCAGACGAAGTTACCAATGTACCTTCACTCCCTTTAAGGTTCTGAGGAAGAGAACAGTCAGCAAGGTCAGCTACAAAGAAGAAACCTTGGCTTAATGCCTAACTGATGAGAGATAGTAGACTAATTAGCTAAGAAAGGCAGTTGTCTGATGTTGTTCCCTTGCACCTGGTTGTGTTGCTTACGTGCTGCTAACGAGCCGAAAGTCCAAGGTTAGAAAGAGATTGCCAACCAATCATGATGGCCTATTTAATAATGGACCTATCCACCGCTAGTATTGTGTTAGTTTCTGTATGTTATGTTGTTAGAGGTAGGTCAAGGCATGCCTACCAGATCAGGGCATCCAAAGATGATACTAGCACTCACATAAAATATTGGTATATACATTTTCCACCCTCTCTCGTGCCTAGAAACATGTGTGTACAGGCGCGTTATAAATGACTTATCATATTCAGGGACATCATTTAGGGGTCGCCAGGGGTCTCCCTTGCTACCCCTAAAAAAAAAATGTAAAACCTTTTTTTCTATATTATATCACATTGAGGCTCCTGGGCTGAGGCCAGCAGCATGTGGCTCATTGTTTCTGGAGTGTCTGCTTTTCTGATATCTGTAGCTGTTAAGATAGCTCAGTGGGTTGAGCACTCACTGCTGCAATGTGTGTGTGATCTGCAGGTTGCTGGTTTGACTCCTGCAACCTGCAGATCACAACTCAGCCTTTCATCCTGCTGAGGTTGATAAATGAGTTGGTAATATTGCATGTATATTTGTTCTATATGAAGCGCTGAAGCATAACTGCTATATAATAATACATCATTATCATTTGGCCTTGGATGTCTGCTTGAATTCACAGTAATTTGGTGATATGGACTCATACACACTGATATTAATGATACATATGGCGATCATTTCTTGTATAAATGTATATCACTTTGCAGTGATTTCATAACCATCTTTTTCATAGTGTACTTGGAAACAATGCAATGTGATACCACTTCCTGTTTTGTCAAGGAGTGAAAGGTCATGTTCCATCACTTCCCATTATGTCACTTTGGGGTGGGGCCAAATGACATCACTGCCTGTGATGCCATCATAGGTCAAGGGTCATGTGATGTCATTTCCGCTACGCCTGGCAGTTTGGTGAACTGACGTCCCTGATCATATCATTAACTAATCCCTCCACCGAGCTGGTTTTTACTGTTTGCCAGGTAGGATTACATCATAGCTGACGTGTGTTGAGGCATAAAACCTTTTGTGTAACTGAAATGCATTGAGAGTGTGTGAGCCACAAACTGTTTGTTTGCCAGGTTTCCCTACTTTATTGAACTGAGGATAAAGTATTACTTGGCCATATTCCTTGAGTTTATCCGGTTATTTGGGCCTGAGATCATTTATTGTGGTATCCCCTTTGGCACTTGCAGCGCTCCAGGTGCTATTGCACATTCTCATGTCTAAGTTGGTACCTGTGGTGTGGACCTCGTTTTGCTCCAAATCACAAAATGATTGCTTTTAACTGGGAACATCAGGGATCCACTGCCTGTATTTCTGAGATGGGAACCTTTCAAAATAGAAGGAACTTAAGGCTTAACTTTCTAAGGAATCATGGGATTGTACATCCTCTGGAATGCTGGGGAACACTCCTTGAATCTTGTTGGGTTTCTCTGATACCTATACTAATGGTGCTAAGAATTCTTTCTGAAACAATCCACTCCAGTTTTCTCTGCAATTAGCCAATCTACTCATATTCCTAAGGACCATAATTTTCAAGCTGAATATCATTCTTAATAAACCTTTGTAACCCTTCTGTTTGGAACACGTAGGGTACTCTTGGTACTTAGCAGTCTGTTTTTCACCCAATTCTTCTCCTTGAAGTGTATGCACACTGAAAAGTAAAAAATTCGTGCATGGCATAACTTCACATTTCATGAGATCTGGAAAGTTTCTATTGAACTGTGTGTTGCAAGACAGAATTTAGAATTGTACAACCACTATATAATAGAGACCAAAGGAATGGTTTCTGTGGTATTCTCGATAGTTTCCTTGTAACTCTGAATTTCATCTTGAAGAGTAGATTTCCAAGAAAGTGTGGATTCTCTGGCAAGTTGAATGCTTTCTTTGGTAACACTGCTTATCCATTCAAATAACCCATCTCACTTGGGTCAATTGTATCAGATTAATCTTACAGACGGACCATATTCCATTCTCCATCGTCATGCCCATGCCGACTTGTTCTCATCATGCACCATTGCTGCTCTTGAAATTGAAGCTGCATGTCCTGCCCTCTCGCCCCCACTCTCTGTTATCTTGCCTTCTCGGCAGACTCTTTGTATCCTTTCTCTGCATTTTTCTTTTCCTGAGACGAGCACAGCATATGCCTATGAGGCTCAAAAGGGAATGGGGACTGACAGTCACCGGCACCCCACAATGGAGGAATTACCGGGTCCGGCAAAATCGGAAAACCCTGGTAATTCCTCATTGCCGGGTGCCAGATTTTTTCAGAAGTTTGGCGGCAGCTACCGCCAATCTCCTACTGCTGTTGCCTCTATATCTTCCTCCAAGAGACCTAGGGCTTGATTTACAAAAGTCTTTTACAATGGTGCAATCCCATGTAAAATTAGGCCCATTGTTTTTAGCTCACTGATTGTCATGTCCCAGCTCTTCGGGTGGTCTCTACCTGCTTAGAGAAGTTTCGCCAACGGTTGCCCGCCAGTTGGCCCATTTGATTGTGGCAGGCTGTCTCAAAGCAGCGATGAGACCATCTCCATAATACTGTGAGAAGGAAACAGAATAGCTGTACTTGCCGCAGAGTTAATAGACATGGGGCCTCATTATGAGAATCGCGCAAAAAACGCAGTCATTGCCGGCATGGTGGTATTAGCGCGTCCGTACACCCTTGACGCCGCTATTAGCGACTGATTAGGAGTGTGCGAGCATGCGCGAAACCCCCATGCTGGTAATGACTGCACTCCCATGGTGCTAAAGACCCCCCATCCCCGATAGCGCCATCACGGAACCTGCCGATACCGCCTCCGCCCAGGAGCAACCCCTTAATAACGGACCTAGCAATACCATCATGTAAATACCGGGTTCGTAATACTGGACCCGGAAGTAACGTCATCGCTCTGGAATGGGAAATGTGCCAGCGACCATCTTAATAAACACAATCCATTACAATCCTCATAACACAGCACAGGTACAGAGTAGAGAGCAGGCCCAATCAACCCATCATGTCCAAGGCTACCCGTAAGTCCACCCCCCGCATGCGCAAGAAGCGCTTCTCTGACGAGGAGCTTAAAATGCTGGCAGACACTCTGGTAGGCCATGCGGATGAAGTGTTTGCGAATAACCTCAAATGCGAAGCACAACTGCGCAAAAAGCAAATATTGGAGGAGGTGGCACGGAAGGTGACTGCGGTTGGCACCACCACCCGCACGTGAAGGACTGCAATAAAAGTTGAGGCTATCTACCATGGGCGTAATTATAGGAGGCTCGGGGGGTTTTGTCCCCCCCCAACTTTTGTGTCATGCCTTATTGTCCCCCCATATTTTGCCAGCAGGGCCGGGGGGGGCTGCATTGTGACCGCCAGCTGAGCTGTCCACATCAGAAAATAAAACTCAGCTGAGCTGAGATTTATTTGCTGCTTCTGCGTGTGCATTGCCTTTTGGAGTGTTCTAACCTAGGCGAGCTCTGAGGCACCCAGGTCCTTGTGAGGCATGTGCGCCCTGCGCACAGTTTCCCCCACAGTGACGGTCTGTGTGTGCCTTCTGCCTAAGCCTTGCAAGTTCGGGCCTTTTGCAGGCTGTCACCCGAACAAAGAAAATTCAATCGCAAAGGAAAGCACAGCAGGTAAGAGTTTCGTTTGATTTCTCACCCTGTTGTATTGCAGCATGTTTTTTCTCTGACGTGCCCCTGCCCTGTCCCATATTTCTAAGGTGCTGGGCACCAATAATTACACCTATGGTGCTGGCCCTGCCTTTCTGTATGTCTTGATGCATGGGTGCCGACAGCGCCCATATCACTTTCTGCCAATCATCTTTTCTTTGCTGCATGCTGGGAATTGTAGCACTTACACAGTGCTACAAACGGACCCGCAGGTTTGCGCAATTCTAAGAGGGCATGTTGTTGGGCCTTAATATCATCACATGAGTGATGATGCTGCACAACCATGCCACAACATCACTTTAAAAAGTGCAGTGCTTCTTCTCTGTCACTGCTGTGTAGCTACTCATGAAAACATTGACTTGCCTGCTTGGTTTTCCTGCAGCCCCGGCCAATACATCTGTATACTGGATTTAATCTGAGAGTCCAGCAGACCCTACAGCCAACATCTGCTTATGCCTGGCATAGTGGGGGGGGGGGGAACAAGTTTCTAGGCACTAGGGGGCTAGAAGAGCAAAGTTTACTTTAGCTGACTATGACCCCCATCAAAATTCAGAAACCCATCTGCGGAGCTCAGCAGGATTTAGTCTTAGCCAGGCTATGTAACTCTAGCCCTTCTGTAAAGATAGCTGAATGCCTAACTCTTGAGTACAGTGGCAGTGCAGAGTTAAACGGAAAGTGATAACTAATATAAGGGGGCAACCTGTGACACGCCAGGGCGTAGTAAACTTCAGTCTTAGGCATGTGTATATTTAGAGAAAGGTGGATGGAACTGAAGTGGACTGTGCGTGTTGTTCTTGGATTCAGGGGGGTGGGGATTTGTCAAATGTAGAGCCTAACCTGGCATGATTCTGGCATTGTGCAGGATGCCTATTTTGCCCTCTTGTGGTGTCTCCCCTCTCCATCGTGTGTGTGTGGCTCGCTTTCTCTCTGTCCCTCACGCCTGCTCTTACGAGGCATAGCAGGGCGAGGAGAAAAGAGTGCACCTGGCTCACCAGAGCAGTCTTGCCCACCATATCTCCATAGGGTTAAATAAGAGCCTGGCCAACCCTGCTGCCGTTCATGCATATAAAACTGAACACATTTGCAAATGTTGGGTACTAATAATGCACTTGTGCGATCTCAATGTCATCTGACCTAGGAAGATCATTGTCTCTGTCTTCCCTCTGTTCCCCCTCTCTTTGCCTCAACAACGCCTTGAAACACTTGTGTATAGGCGCGTTATAAATGCCATATCATATCATATCTCATGGCTATTCTATCGATGGTGTGCACTTCAGCATCCCTGAAATTAGGTCTATAAGGGGAAACAACCGGGCATTGAAGAGGGCCTGGGTGAGGAAGTGGTGGAGTTTGCAGGGATATCACCTGGAATAGTGGCACCAAGTGTAACTGGGTGGGTGTAGGGGCAGGTATGCATTGCGTCCCCCGAAAGGTGTGTCAGTGGGTGGAGGGTCTGGGTACCAGACAACAGATTAAGCAGCCTGCTGTGCCGGTCGGTGAACGCTCCGTATGTGAGGTCCTCTGGAGTCGCACACACCTGCCCCTCATTCTTTGTGCTGACAGCCTTTCAAGTGGGGCAATTTATAAATGCAGCTCACTTAACACGCCATTGATTTTACACAGTATGTTGTGCTTAACATTTCAGTGTTAAGAACTGGACATCGGCCATTTGTATTCACCAGGCCAGCAGAAGTATCAGCTGACCAAACCTATGTATTCTTCAAAGAGAATTGAAATGCCACACAGAAAAGTTTAAAACCATTTTCTTTTTTTTCATGTCTCTTTATTTGACACACCAAAACTTTTTTTTGTATATTACTTTTTAGTTACCTATGGCACATCCCAGGGAAGGTTAACTCTAATTTTCTTACTTAAGTATTCTAGTGGCTGCTTTGGGACATGGCCTAAATGCATCTGCTCAGCATCAAAGGTCTTTTAATTGTCTAAACAAGCCAGCCACTGTCTAGCGCACAGACCAGATGGCAACTCAATGTCACTTGGCACCTTGATTAGGAAAGTAGAGTTAACTGTCCATCACCATGAAGACAGTAGCCCATGGCAAATCAGTGCAGTGATATGTTTGCAGCAATGATATGTGCGCTGCACAAATCACCACCCCGTTGTTTAATGGCACCTATGTGGTGCTCTCTTATGTAACAGCACATATAACTGTTTTTGTCTGATGTGCCCAATGTCCATACAAGAGCACAATTGAATGTTTTGTATATATGATTCTGACAAGCATGCCATACTGTGCCCAGACTTAAACACATAAAGCAAAGAAGTTGCCTCAAATTGTAAATTCACTAGGCCATACACTCTCTCTACACTGCCGCACCATGATTTTCACTACCTGCAGGCCAGCAGTAATAAGAGATGCTAATGCCAGCTCTGTTAGATAAAGCATAGGCCTGCTCTTTTTTGCTGAAATAACCCCTAAGCCCTATGTAATAGTGAGGAGATAGCGGCTGAGAAACTGTGGATCTTTTACCATGCATTAGAAGACAGTTTTGATTAAAACACTTCATCATCTTATTACTGGTCAGGCTAAAGTTTGAAAAAGCTACAATCTTTTCTGTGTAGCCTTTCTGTGCATGTTTATTGGGTCTGTCTTGTGCAGTATTCTGCCCTGTATGTAGATATAATTCCCTATAGATATTTCTGTATTGGGGTTGGGCAGGTCCACACTGAGACCTAGTCCTCACTCCTCTAAAATTCTTCAGAAAAATTCTTCAGAAATAATAAACATAAGAGCCTTTGTACCCTCTGCCATCTGCAACTCCGGAATGAAGATTTGTATTGAACTACATTTGGATCACATGCACTAAAGTAGCTCGTACATCTATTTTCTTAATCTTCAGGTGAGGAGGACAGAACGAGTGCTTGCAGCATTCCTTCCGGCACCACTTTGTACGCTTTCAAGGACATACTTCTTAGAGGTCAGGGCAGAGAGAGGAGACACAGGTTACGATTCCTCCATTTCTTGCTTTTTCTCCTCATCCTTAATGGCCCTTAAACATTGGAATGCACTCCTCTCCTTCACTTCGCTCCTCTTTTCCAGAGTTCCCTTCTTGTCTCAAAACACATTTGCCTGCTTACTGATTTGGTCGTTTCATTTATTTCCAATTGAATTGTACAGTTTCTTTTACTTGTTAAACACTTTTGTTTACTGCTCTATACATAAAATAAAAGCAAATCATCAGGAATGCACACTATTTGTGTAAACTGTCGCTACATCTAAAAAAAAAAATAAAAAAAATGTTGCAAGTAATTTATGAAATCAGAATAAGCAACCTAATGCACTGTTTTAAAATCTTGCAGGCATCCATTTTATATTATGTCTATATGCTTTTTTGAGTCAGTTCTCTGGTGTCAATAATCAAACACCAGCTCCCTTCAGCCTGCTTGCAGACCAGAGGGGTGGAGGGGAGACTTTTGTACTGTTGTCAATGCAGTGAATTCTAAAGACCAACTGTGGTGTTATAAGTTTCAGAAGACTGGTGTGTCTTTAGAATTTAATTTTAAAGATACCCATCAGTCTTATGAAAGTTATAACTGAGCATGTCGGCAATGGACTCTTGTCATGTAGTAGTTTAGTCTTATCCCTCAGTGCCAACGTCCGTCCACTCCACCCCGCCCCTTTCTTTTAGTTGTCATGATGTCCACCCCAACATTTTCAGCAAAGTTACTCCACTGCTATCTACGTCTGTGGCTGCGCAGCCTACTTGCAGCCAACCCCAGGGAGGCCATAGCTACAGGTGGCAGGGACCACTCACCCACCAAATTGGTGAGATGGGAGGAGATGTGCAGAACCATGATCAACATGGAATCAATCGAGGGCTTTGGAGAAATGGAGATGGGAGTGCCGACATCGGGAGATGGAGGTGAGTTTCTCCACAAACCCCAGAGAACCAAAGCATGGCGTAGCACAACAGACGTGAAAGTTAACCAAGCCAATGTATGGCCCATCATACACACATATTCATATCCATGTCCAGATGGTGGCCCAAACCCTGGCACAATGATATGCACGCTGCGTGCCAATCCCATTACCAACAGACACCCAACACACAGAGATCAATCACATGTCACACATCACGCAAACCGCAATACAACGGTATGCCACCCAGTACACATGAGTCCAGAAAGGAGAGTCCACGGCGTATGCCAATATGGCCCCCCACATTGCAAGTACCCTAAGCATCTCAACTACAAGAAAGCAATGTATGAAATGTGAAATACTGAACAGCACCAAATCATGCATCTTGCACGTACCACCATCACTGATGCTCTGCATCTCTTGTTCCTCCACAGGCACAGATGCAGAAAGTGAAGGCCATGAGTCTGCCCCAAAGGCCAGTACATCTTCAAAGGGATTCAGGGCCAGACAATAAGGCACTGGACCTTCCACCTTCAGGGCAACACCAACGCCCAGAGTGCAACACAGGCCAGCAGTACAGGCTACGCCAGCACAGAAGGAGACACCAGCCGACAACACAGCCACAATGTAGTCGTCAACTCCTGCAGAGGGTGGTTGAACGCAGTCAGCTGCCACAAGTTCCATAGGGGAGGTAGCAGCCATTGCCCCCCTCAGCGATGTGGAGGCCAAGCTGATGAATTCCTAGACATGGAAAACAACATCCATGTAGTATGTCCCCATACACCGAGCCCCCAGGCCACCCCCCTGCACTCCACACAGGGCACACCAGCATGCCCCATGCAGAAACATGCCGTTGTACTGCGGAGTCGCATCTGTCAACCACATCAGAGGGCAGTCCTGCAATGGGCCACCCTGCTTCTGCACCGTCCACCTCCACAGCCCCCACCAACATGGAGGCCCGCCTGGCAAGGGTAGAGGCCCCCCAGGACAGTATGATTGAACTTGTCCGGCAGTATGTGGTGGAGGGGGAACTGACCCGCCGTGAGATACGGGAGTCAAATGCGGCTTCCAAAATGGCCATGAACTCCAACACCATTGTGATCAAAGACAGTTTAGCTGCAGTTTCACAGGTCCTTGTCAGGATTGTAGACCTAATGCAGCAGCAACAACCTGCACGGGTGGTCGCACAGACATCCACATCCACCCCATCGACCACACCTGCTAGTTCAACTCTGCGAGCCCTGTGCGCATGACCAGGCACAGCACACGCCACACGGACATGCTGCCCCCAGACCCGAAGAGAGGCTGAACTAGCAGGTCCACCCTGCATGTGCCAACTGCCACCTTGGGATATTCATGATTGGCACATCGTGTGTGGGATGACAATGGGTGAGGGGGAGGTGGTGTTGGTGGTGTTTAGGGGGTGTTGGGGTGTGTGGGGTTTTTTGGGAGGGTATATGGTGTTGGGGGGTATGGGCTGTTTGGGGGTATGGGGTGTTGGGGGGTATGGGGTATTGGGGGGTATGTGGTGTTGGGGGTTATGGGGTGTTGGGGGTTATGGGGTGCTGGGGGTTTTGGGGGTGGGGGAGGACGTGTGTGAGGTGGAGGGATGAAGCACAATATTGTTAAAATTTCAATACACCCGTTGTGTTAAAAATCATATCATGACTAGACATTGTTCATTTTGTGTGTGTTTATTCAATTCATTACAGCGCGCAGTGCCCAACTTCCCACACACCCTGGGTCCATGTCCGCAACATCCCAGAGCGCAGTGTAGTACTAACATAGAACCATCTGCAACCCTGTGGTTCAGAAGAAGACGGAAATCACTGATTGGCACACAGCACGGCCATCTTGTTCATCACAAACTGCCAGGGGTGCTGGTCCTCCTCAATCATCATCCACATCATCCTCACCCGGTGCATGCAGGTCAATGTCAGGTGGCAGTGGTACGTTTCTCCGGATGCACATGTTGTGCAGCATGACACAGACCATGGTGATCTTTCCCATCTTCTCAGGCTCGTAAAGAAGTGCTCCACCAGACCTGCTGAGGCAGCGGAACCGTGCCTTCAACAGGCCAAAGGTCTGCTCAATAACAACACGGGTACGGTTATGAAACCGATTGTTGTACTCTTCGTGCCTGTTCTGCGGGTTCCGTACAGGGGTAAGTAGCCACAGCTTCAAGGGATAGCCACCATCACCTGCATGGGAGCACAATGAGGTATGTGTAAGTCAATATCTGACCTGCCACCATTTGAAATCACTGCCATGGCTGCAGCTATTTGGTGTTGACCTGCACATGTCCCCGGATGTTTGCACACAGGCTGTTTGCAAACGATAAGGTCCTTCTGCTACGCCTAGCCTGACTTGCGGAGCGAGACAGTGACTGACGGATGTACGACGTGTTAAATAGCTACGGCCATAGCAACGTATGCGTCACGTGTTGAAAACGTATCCTGTTCGGCCAATGTAAACACTGGGTGATACGCCCTCCAACTTGGAGGCCGAGAGCCCTTACATGTGGAGACAAATTGCTGCAAAATGTACAATCTCACCTTCATCTTGTAACGTGTGATCACTGAGTTTATTTGTGATGAATTAACAGCCCCCATTCAATGGAAATATTTAGACCTTATTTAACTGTATTTAAAGAATAGATCCACTTTTGTTCAGTTTTCCTTAGTTTGAGATCTCTGTTACCCCCTCTCGGGTGGGGTTCAATTGTTTCAATGATGAACCAATAAATGTCGTCTTGGTTATGTTGGGCAAGTTTAAAATGTGCCACCAAATGTGTGTCCATGACACTGTTTTTGACACACGATCTGTGTTCGCAGATTGTTTGACGGATGGGTCTCTTGGTCTTTCCAATGTATAATAACCCACACGGGCATTTAATGACATATATTGCCCATTTCGTGTTACAGTTGGTGAAACTTTTCAGTGTCCATGTTTTACCCTTCAAATCAACTTCTTTTATATTAGCCGTTAGAGCACACACTGAACATTTGCCGCATTTAAAGTGGCCCACCACTGGAGGTAAATTCCACAGAGTGGATTGAGTGTGGATGATTTGAGGTGAGACGGCGTTATTACAAGGATGAACGATATTTGAAAGAATAGAGAACGTATCTGGGGCATCTTTCGTTGACAGATTGTGAAGCATTTAGCATTCCGTAAGAACGGGAACACACATATAAAGTGACCACACGGGAATTGGAAAAAGTGCTCGATTTTACCGCTCTAACAAGATCAGTCATAGCCGTTAAGCTATTTAAGCTGCACGATATTCGAGTTATAAAGAGAGATCGACTAGAATGATAATCGGGCGAGTTCTAACACAGGGATTCCTGTGATCTTGTCTGATTATTATTTTTCAGCAGAAATTGGTGGGTCTACACTGAAAAACAGCCCTGTGTAGACCGGGTCATTCCGAAGTATACAAACAGATAGGAACACCCTTCCATTCGCAACGACAGCAATGAAGGGTAATATAAGAACACATAGGTACTAAATAGAATGAGTATACTATGTCGAGTGGTCAGCATCATATGGACCTATTTATTGATTGAATAAATTACACAGCCAAAAACCGAATGGAAATTTGTCCACTGGCTTAGTTGGGTGGTAGATGTAATAATATTATTCTTCCGTTAAAAATTAAAAAATGTTAAATTGAAAGGGACACCTATATACACCTGACATGATAAAATAGAGTCACACAGGGTTTTAACAAGGTTTTATTTGTTTGTTTGTATTGTAGATTGTTTGGAACTTCACCTTTCTCTGTAATACCACACGTTAAAGAGGAACACGTGACACAAGAATAAGTTCCCTGAAGACAGCACCAATGAGAAATGTGATTTGTATTAGTTCAATTGAATTGATATAAGTGAAAATTGGTACTAGAAACACATGTGAAGTGTTGGCACATTGTTTTGTCCTCCTGAATCAAGGAGGTGGCACCGGGTAGGGAATACGTAGAGGCATTCAGTTGCTTGCTTTGTAGACAAAGGAAAAACCAACATAGGTTTGTTTCTCCTTTTTCAATTTTTCAATTTTTTAGTTCCATCGATTAATGTAGATGTGTAGAACATTAATGTCTGAAAGAATGAATTATGATTATGTGGTTGCTTTTTAAGCAAATGTACTGTATTTTTAAATGTGTTTTCTATAAATATTAAAATATCTATATTTTTTGAGAATCCATGGTGCTCTGCCTAAAGTTATGTTAAATTGGTGGAGATAAAAATATCAGGGGGTGTTCCATCACTAACATAGGACAGAAAGGAAGGAAGTTTTGTGGGAATCTGTACACATGGTATCATGTTTTGTCATCCATCGCTTGACATTCCCATGGTGGCCTGTTTGTGCATCTGGCATATTGTCATTGCTGTGCAGCATTGGTTGTATGTATGGCATTGATGTGTCATGTTCAGGTGGGGATGTTCAGGGCAACAGTGTTTAGCTGTATGTGCATTGTCCACTCACCGCCCAATCTCACCCAGGTGGATTATGCATCCCCCCCATTCTCACCCAGATGGATTATGCATCCGCCCCCATTCTCACCCAGGTGGATTATGCATCCCCCTCATTTTCACCCAGGTGGATTATGCATCCCGCCATTTAACCCCCCCACTACACTGCCATGGTCCTGTCAGGCAATTTACCAAGCAACCAGGCGCGTCGTCCAGCATGTTGCCCCATGTAGCGGGGTAGCAAGGAGTTACGCAGCACCATGGCATCATGTGTGGATCCGGGATATCAGACACAACAATGTGTGATGATCTTGCTGGAGTCACATACCATCTGCACATTGATGCAGTGGTATTGCTCACGATTGTGGTACACCGCCTCTATGGCATGAGGGACTACCAATTCTACATGGGTACAGTCGAGGGCACTGACTCAATTGGGCATGCCTGCCAGTGCGTGGAAGCCAACTTTAGTGTCAGCAAGCTCCTGGGCAGTCCGTGGTAGGGATATGTGGGTGCTTCCGTGCTTCAGGAGGGCATCCAGCAGTTAGGTCAGCATGCGTGAAAAGAGAGGTTGTGATATGCCATGCAGCTGGCCCACTGTGTGCCGGTAGGTGCCTGTGGCCAGGAAGTGGAGCACAGGCACTACCTTCAGTAGAGGGGGGGGGTGGCAATGTGGATTTCTATCAGGCTGACGATCTTGTCGTGTATCATATACACTATGTTGGAGATGGTGTCCCGGTCCAATAGGTACCGGATGTGGATCTGCTCAGGGGTTAGGTTGAATAGACTGGCTCTGATGTGAGGGATATGTGGGTGCCTATGTGTTACCACTGGCTGCATTGAGGGACTTGCTGGGCCTGTCTCACCCTCCTTCTCCTCCTGCGTGTCCTCTGTGCTGCCTGTTGTTGTTGTTGTAGTTGTAGTTGTAGTTGTTGCTGGTGTAGCAGTACAGGCATGTCCTCCAGCCCCAGGATTGCAACAGCTAGTTTGATCATTTTGGTGTAGGAATGGGTGTGGTGTGTGGGTGTGCCCCTTTTGTACTGGGACAGGCTCCATTGACTCCACCTGTGGTGATTGTGTGCACCTGTGGCAGTTGGCTACACTGCAGGATGCTATTTATGGATGGTCTGCGATGCCTGTATTACCGCCATCATTCAGGCCCTATTTACCGACTTCGGGATGCTGGTAAGTGCACGCCCGCGTAACTTGTGATGTCCTCCTGTTAGCGGCATCTGCGAAGGGGCATGGTACGGGCGGTGACAGTATTGCCAGGTTGTCGGCTCGTAATGGGCCAGACCCGTTATCGATGCCTAAGCAGTCACAACATAACCTAAAACTGAAAAGTTGCCTTTCTGTTTGGACACTGCCCTTTTCATAGCAGGTTTCTTGTGCGGACAGCTCGCTTTCAGACGTCCCGCGTTTTGTATCAGGAACTGCAAAGTTTCTGATCGATCCCAGGCACGTGAACTCATCCTCTTTGATGCGCACCTTGAATAGCAGCTTCCCATTGTAATTGCCTGAATGTGTCCCTGAATTTCCATTTCAAGGGAAACAGAGACTTCTCTAGCAGTCGGTGTCTGAGCGCATAAAAGCTCCTTTCCAAGTGCTAGTTGGCAGGTAAAAAAGCTTCAAGGCACTGCTTTGCTAAATCTGGCGGCGTTGCTACTAAAGTTGTGTCTCTTGGTTATTTTGCTCTTGACGTCAGACAACTCCATCTGCAAAAAAAAGAAAAGATTCCGCTCTGACTGCTTGACAATTAATTAGGCTATGCCTTCAAAGAGTGTGACTACGTTTTCTAAATATTTGTAGTAAGCAAGTGAAAAAATAATGTACACGACAAATGCGATAATAAGGTTTTGATTGTACCACAGAATATTGTGAAACAATAAAATTAAGGTTAGGCACGCAGCATTAATTCAAACAAGGGTAACCAGCACTTTCCCGCAATGAACAAAAATTACACAGACGGGAGTTTAGGCACCTTCAAGTACCACATAAATACCACCTGGGTAACTCATCTACCCTGGGCTCAGGGACATCAACATCAACCTGCGGAGATTCCCCCGACCCCCCCTTTTTTTCACTTTGTCAGAGGCATTTTCTAAAATTGCAGATTGCATACAGGAGATCACCAATAACAGCACTCGGTTCTACTTTTGCAAAAAGTAATTCAAAAGTAAAGACTAAAAACGGTCGAAATCTCCTGTACTCTTTTTTTTTACTTTTCATTGTATAAAAAAGATATAAATGCTGGATGCAAGTAATGCATTTTAGACGGCATTTACAATGGATTCCAATGTAAGCCTCCAACTTTTAGCAAATGCTAAATACAGGGGGACTCCATAGGAGTCGATTTATTGTACACCTGTACGGAAATCTCATGCAAGTACACAACAAAGAGGTTTTGCAGGTGTAGAGTGAAGAAGGAGGAAACATAGCAGGGCAACCCCCCCATTGACCGCCCCACCCCACTCTTGTGGACGCAGCCTGTTATATACTACATTACACAATAACCACAAACAACTTTGTAAAGTATTTGGAAAAACAAGGTCACAGTTTATTTGGAGCAACAGTAAAACGAGCCTGATACTAAGTAATATACATATACAGGATGACCTGTCATTCCCTGTCTGCCCTGGGGCATATGTGGACATATGCTTCTGGTTGTGACTGCCAGTCAGTAAACATTCTCAGGACCACTGACATGAGATGCTGTTGCCTAAACTGCCCTGGATGGGAGTCAGTGCCTGTCACTTGGATTTGGCTGAAGCCCGGCCATTCCTGAACCACTCACAGCCGAAGCCACAGCGTCAAAACTCGTCACTGTCCAGGACCGCCCGACACTCGGCCACGCTTGGGGGGGCTTCCCCGCTCTCCCCAATTCCCCCACACAACTAGGCCATACTCACCAGCACTCCTACCTGCAGCCATCCCTTCTCAATGCCACTTGTATTGCTGTGAGGAAGACATCCATTCATTTATCAGACAGGTGTACACCGTCTGCAGCAAAATCCAATAGGAGAGAATTCAAACAGCAATGTCCAATAAAGCCCAGACCTTCAGATTTTGTGAATGGTTCCACACTCCTATTTAAGCACCTCCTAGACTTCTCCATCCCTTCCCGGAAAGGGCGTCATGCCAGAAGTGCCTCGGGGCAATCTCAGACCAAAAAATGTCTGTGCCAGGTAGCTTCTGAGCCGCTATGCACAGGGCCACCGGTACCTAGGCCAGCAAGTGACCCCGACCCAACCTGGCAAGGTCATTACAACCCAGGTGGATCACCATAATTCTAGGTGGGGTCGTCCACTGCAGCTGCAAATGTATTGCAGGTAACAGGGAGTGCCACCTCATACCTGGGGTACCCAGCCATAACACCTTTGTCACGTTAAATCCCAAGTTGGGGCCAATTTTCCATTGCACAGCTTTTTTTCTGCCCATGTGATAAAGGAATGACCAATCATCCAACTGCATCATCTGCTGGTACAAATATGAGTGTTGTCAACATACTTTGCTGCTGCGACCTCCCACGCCCCTGACACACTTCAATACCTTGTTACCTGGTGTGGGTACCCGCTGGTGGGGTGCGCATCTGGTTTGCCAGCGGACGTGGGGCCTGCTTGGGGCCGTACATGCAGCCTGTATCGGCCAAATTCCCATCTGCCCACCCATCTGAAAGCTGGCGCTGACATCCCTGTAAAAACGCTTTGGTGGCTGCCCCAATCCGCAAACTATGCGGGGACCAACTCTCACCTGGATGCCTAATGTCCCCAGGGTTGCTGTCGAAACCTTCCTGAATTGAAACACTCTGAGGGGGAGGCATCAGCATGCAGTAGTATTGGGCCAACCCCTCTGGTCCTTATTGTTAGAAAGAGCCTAAAGAGGTGGACCGGGCAGCTGTTATTAAGTGGGGACCCATGCATCCCTATATTTGTACCCTTACCTAACTGGTCCGTTTTGGATTTTCTCAACCTAATCATGACCACTTCACCCACGCCCTTGCTGAATAAGTAAACATCCCTTAAGGCAATGGCCCTACCAGATATAATATGATATGATAGGTTTTTTATAATGCACTTAATATGCAGAGGTTTCTAAGCGTGGACCCGGGAATCGAACCTGTGGTGTTCCACGTCGTCTTGCTTCCAAGGGGAGCATGTTGCCCCTGAGCTATCCTCCCGAGAGGCCGAGACCAACTCGCTAATCCTAAAAGCCCAGAAAAAAAACCTACAAAGGCAAGCCTAAATACAGACAGTTCATATGCATCAAAACACACTCCGGCCAAGGCGGACGGCAACCTTACAAGTAACTCAAATTCAATGGGTTGGTAGGCTTCATTTTGGCCCAGCCTTTTAATGTGATGCACACCTAAACTCCTTTTGTGGGATCAGCTTAACCTCCTAATTTGCAATGAAAAACAATTTGCTGCTAGATGAGCTGCTGCCCAGCTTTTAGACTTTCCACCCTTATGCGCCACAAATGCTCATGCCTGTTCTTCCAAAGTGTGTTCAGTACATTGTAATGCCACAGTTACCCTCAGGAACCTACCATAGCTCAGCTGATACCTGGTCCTGACGCATGGACACATCTGTGATCAAACAAATGAGTCAGGTGACATATTACCAGTTGTGATCCTGCAAGATGGCGTGGCAAGGCCGGCTATAGAGAAGCCTAGTTTGTTGTCTATGAGGTAGGGCCATCCCACTTCTGCATTCCAGTCACCCCCGACACATTAGTTGTTACTAGCCACAACCCCCCTTCTTCCTGTCCTACATCCTGCCCGGGCTGGCATTCACTACTGTTCTTCAGCACATCTCTAGCAGGCTGGCAGCCAGGTTTGCCAATCTGATTCCGGTGGTGAAGAAAGGGGTCCAATCTGGTAGCTGCAATGGGGCTTGTACAGTTGAAATAAACACTGGCGCAGGTGCACGACCGGATTCCAATTTTGTGCGGGCAAATTCTGAGGCTGCCAAACCCCACGGCAGGGCTGATGCAGAAGCAGATTGGCACAAGCTGGGCTGATGCATTTGTGTCATAGGCCTAAGACTAGGCAAAGGTTGAAGCCCACTTCAGCGGAATGCATTTTGGCAGATTAAATCCCTCTTTATTTAGCCCCAAAATGCAGATGGTAAATTGAGTTAAGGTATATATAGGGAGTGGGAACTAGGGTAGTAAGGGGTCAGTACGGGAGGTCATCCCCACATTTTGCGGTAAAAACAGTGGGAAAATCGGATAAACATAATTTGGCTAAAGTGGAGGTCAGCAAAAAATATTCGGCAACCATTCATAGAGCTGAGGCCCAGCAAGGAAAGGCTCAAAGAGGCAGCAACTAGACTTAAAGAGGAGATTTACCCACAGTGGGAATGGTCAACATACCACACGTGCCAACAGGGGTGCCATGGGAATCAAAAGTGGCCCTGGAAAATGAGTTCAAAGTGGTCCAGTACTGCACTGAGCAAGTGCACCAAGTAAGCCCAACAGCCTCTAACTTTGGTCGGGGGAGACGGGCGGGCAGGTTAGGATTTTCCACTCTCGAAAATGTACAAACATTGGTCCAAAAGGTGCATTTTAAAGCGTCGCTGTCCATATATATGCGACTGACAGCACTAAATGTGTACGGAGATATTTGTGTGCTGTAGTATTTGACACAAGCTCATTGGCAGACGGCTTAGTTATCAATAGCGAAGTGTGAGTGGATTCAGAGGACTGGTGCAAATATTTAGTGACATGTCTGATACTCCCTCCCCTTTCTACATATCGGGCATGGTGTATCCGAAACAGTCTTTGATCTGCATGGGGTGTTGCTTGACTTGTCAGGCCTACACTATCACTTTGAGATTAAGAACGTTAACTGCTAGATCCACCAATTTGG
The DNA here is from genome assembly GCF_040938575.1 of Ambystoma mexicanum. Classification (NCBI taxonomy): domain Eukaryota; kingdom Metazoa; phylum Chordata; class Amphibia; order Caudata; family Ambystomatidae; genus Ambystoma; species Ambystoma mexicanum. The sequence continues at coordinate 655,597,960 of NC_090932.1, read as the reverse complement.
GGACCTTCCAAATAATACCCACATCTAATGTGTAGTTCCCTTGAGTTTCTGTTACCCAAATGCATTACAATGGCATTGACTGCTAACAAAAGGAATCTAAGACGACACTTTGCAGACTATGTGTCCGTTTTTTTTTCATGTCTCCAATACTTTTTTCTTCTTGCTGTATTTAATATAGATTTTTGGGTCACCTTTCTTAATAATGATTTGTGTTCTTGTATAACACTTAATTTATACTCCATGCCACACCTAACCATTGTAATAACTGGTGTCATTATTACCCCTTTTAATGCTATCCAGTATATTGACCTTGCACGAGTTAAAGTGTAATGGAATGTCAGAGACCAGTGCTTTAACTCGGAATTGATGTCCACATCACCTGCTAAGATTGCAATCTAATAGCACCTCCGGGCTTAAAACAAGAGCCTTTCCAGAATGTCGTCAGCCACTGCTCAAGTCATCTGAATAGCACACTTAGGGGCTAATTCATGGAACGTTTAGTGCGGTGCAAAGTCTCTTTGCACTGGTGCAAAGTGACCTTGCACTGCCAACAAACACCCTGATTCACAGAGTGGTGCAAAGTGTTTATTTGCGGAGCAATTTCACTTTGCACTGCTAAATGGGCAGTGTTAAGCTACACATGAAATTGAAGAAGCAAGTGCCTAACCTACTGAGCTTTCTTTAGTGTGGAGATGAGAGCCTAGTAACTGCGCAATCTGCTCCAGAAACAGGGGAGGTGAGAGGGCTGTTGCATTTCCCTGGGAGCTGGAAGCTTTACAAGGCAGAGGAGATGGGGGATTGTGTGGGTCACGTGGCTCAGCTCTTAGAAAATAGGGATTTGGAGGCCTACCTCAAGCATCGGCGCGTAGTGCTCTTCCCATGCTTCCAGTTTGTAAACTTCACTCAACTTCACCATTCCCGAAGGCTTGACTTGCCACAAAATCTAAGGAAGGGACATTTCTGGCGCAGACCCCAGTAGTCTGCAGGCGCTTCCAAGCGCTAGGTTATTACTGCAAATAAATCATTGTATGACACTTTTCCTTGGTGAAGACTGAACTCTAAGATTCTCCCACTTATTGCACAAAGAAAACTGAAGTACTGGGTAGTTGTCTTACTACCAAATGTGCCTCTCCACCAGCTGGCAGTGAAGATCATTAGATTAAATGCTGACCTTCTGTGCTGCTGGCTGGGTGACGTTGTGGCCTCCTCTTTGTCTTGGCTCTGGTCCTCAGGCTTGGCCTTTGTCACATTTTGTTCTCGTTTTGGACGTGGGCATACTGCATCAGAAAAGTGTCAGCCTGCAGCTTGGGTGGGACCAGCACATGGGCATTCCTAGTGCATGTGCAGTGTCACTGTGCATTGCGCAAGTGCAGACAGCGCACAGCGACACAGCCAGAGCCTGACCACTAACCCCACCTACTTACTGTGCTAGGGTAGATAATACTTGATTTTGTTTTTTCCAGCAAAAGTGGATCTCTTAATTACTATAAAAGTGGATCTCTTAATTACTATATAACCGTACGCTGTTTGAATGAAAATTCATTCAATCACAATTATTTGTATACTAATGGCAAAGGCTGAACACCATGATGTGCAGGTCTCTTGAATCCCTTAACACATAACAAGAGGCCCCACGGCACAGAGGCCTATCGGGAAACCTCCTGCCATCCCGCCAAGCTAGTCCAGGCCAGTCTACCAAGGGAAAAAGGGGCAGGAATGGGAATGTAAACCTCCCCATGACTGAGGTGCTGTTTTCTTGCATCCCCTTTCAAATGTCTTTTTTAAACCCTAAATGGACATTGTTCTTTTGTTTGCAATCCCTAGCGCACCCTGTAGGACGAACTAGCCTGCCTCTTTCTTTTTTTTCATACATCCAGACATTAGCTAGGCTTCTTCAGGCTGCATAATATGCCATTTTAATTCCTATTGCCCAATCACCTCTTTGTGCAAGAAAAAGGACAAGCTCTAGAATCTAGTTTAGATACAAGGAAAACCACCACATGCTTCTAAAGTATTGCACTTTATATATTCAATTTCCTCAGCAAGAAACAAGCACTGTCATTATATCATCTGCATGCATAAGCATAATCACAAGGAAAGCATACCTTTATTGTGGGTACATGCGCAAAACACACCTTCATTATTATGACAACTTTAAAATAAGCATATCTCTTTCTTAGTTCAGAAGAACCCCAAATATTCAGCTTTTATGCAAGCCCTATAAAAGCATTATGGATTCAGTTATTTTCTGCATAAATGTTATATTTCTCCCTTCCCACTCCTCAATGCATGGTTTATTGAATAATGATTCTTATTGCACTAATGGAACAAACTCTCATTCCAGATTTTTACGCAGCGTATTTCGTTAATGTTTTTGTACGGGATTAAGGAAATAATGCTATTTTGCCCAATTCGACACACAGCCAAAAAGCCTACATGAAGAGCCTTAGGGCCCAATTTATAGAATAAGCACATAGACCCTGCAAAGTACTGTGGGCGTAAATTAACTTTTTGCAAAACTGCGTGTGAAAGTCCCTTCACGCGTACTGCTTATTTATAGAATCCAAAGTTAAAAGTAATCTGACCCGCAAAAAAATAAAAATGGGTGAGGAATGCCCACAACACACCCCTACGCAAACGAAAACCATTGCCGAAGACCAACCTTTAGGCAAACCTTTGCGTCCACCTCTGAACCACAATCCAGCAGCTCTGCAAAACTGCATGCGGACCCCCACTAGTCAAGGCTGCACGCCAGAGAAACTGCAAGAGGTACCCCGTAAGTAACAGATGTACCTCTGCAAAACTGTGCAAGGTCGCCAGTAAGTAATGACTGCACCCCTGCAAAACTGCACACAGTCCCCCATAATTCAAAGCTGCACCCCTACAAAATTGCACAAGGTCCCCGTAAGTCATGGCTAAACCCCTGCAAAACTATGCAGGGTACCCTGTTTGTAATGGCTGCACCTACAATGCTGGCATATACCCCTACTGAAGGGGTGGTGTCAAGTCCTGGTGTCAAGTCCTGACACCACCCACCAGCCCCCTCACCACCGCCACTACTCCAGACAGACCCCTGAAGTCCTAATACCACCCACAATCCCCCCTCAACTCCGACACTACCCCAGGCAGTCCACGCAAGTCCTGCCACCACCCACAAGCCCCCTCACCTCTGACACTATCCCAAGCAGCACCCTCAAGACCTGACGCTACCCCCAGGCAGCCCCCTCAAGTCCTGTGTTAAGGATTCTAAAGATGTGGCACACTCTAGACCAGGACTCTTTCTACTGGCCAGGGATGTGGCACACAATAAAAACGCTTGTAAGTGTATTACATTCAGATTTAATTTTTGAGAAGGCAGCCAAACCGTCTCACCCCCCCTTGAACGCACATCCCGTGTCGCAAGGGACCATGAACCAGGCCGGTGTGTAATCAATGAAATATTTATTTTTAATTTTGAATAAATCAAACACATTCAATGTAGGGCAGCAATCACCAGTGTCGGGATAATCACACAGTAAAATAATAGAATACACTTAGTTTGACCTTTTAACATCAGATACACAAGGCACAAATGAATGAAAGCAATATTACTTTTCTGGTAGTATTTTCAAATAGCACCGCAGTTAGGCATTCCCCCTGCAACAGTCCTGCAACACTCCATCAAACCCCTGTTAACCAGGTTTTGTGTGGGTGGGGAGGAGTAGCAAGGAGTCAGCTATATTAGGCAAAAATCAGAATGAAAATCTGACCTACCATTCCTGAATGGGAGGCCAAAATCGGGTTGAGCTGCCTTGAAAAATGAGCAAAATGGCACCCGGAATTACTGAATGGTGATCATACATTTGCGGTTGAACGGATAAGGCAAGAATGTGTGTGGCTGTATCAAAGAAGCAAGAAAACTCACAAGCTAAAAGGCAAGGTACTAAACAAAGGGCATACAGTTTAGAAAATCGACTTTGGGAGGAAAAACAGTACAGCAGGAATCACACTTGGTAAAATTACAACAGCTTAGTTTTCACGGGTTTAAAAAAGCAAAACGGCTTAGAAAATGAGCTAAACAAACAGAATCGAAAATCGGTTTTGCTGATGAAGGACAAAGGCACATAACAGGTATGATACTAAGTAAAAGGGTGACTCTGGATTGGTGACAGTATGGGATTCTTAATGGAAGGGAAAAATCAGTTTTTCACATGGGAAACACTTTCACAGGTAACTAGGTTTTGTTAAAATGGATTTTTTCTACTGCTACTATATTTTATTGGCTAGGTATTTAAAGAAAGACATGTTACGCAAGGAGGTTACTTGCAAGGTTAACCTATCCACACCGTGTTCATCTCTAGGGAAAATGTATTCATTTATTCAAAATAGTAATAAGGACTTACACAAGGACTGAAATGATTGGAAAAAAATTGCGCTAACACATGAAGACTAACTCAGATTTTTCTAAGGACAGGATAGACAAAGGATTCTGACAATTTAAGAAGTTACTAGGATACTTATAGGATTTCTTTTTAGGGTTTGACAAATGGCAGGGTAACAGAGCAAAGGATGCAGCTTTTTTATATTGGGGGAGGGGTGATTCTTACAAGAAGCACTTGAATTGGGTAGTTTGGACAGATAACAGGATCTCTGGACAGCGGGACAATGGTCACTGCACAGCAGCGGCTCTCCTCTAGAGACACAGTGAGGCAACCGGGGTCTGAACTCTTGGACAGTGGGTGCATCAGCTGGGCAAGGTCAGGTCTGATCACGAGGTTCTCCCAAAGGGGTCCGCAGCCTTTCCTCCTTTTGCCCTAAAATATTGGGATTTTTTTAGGGTTTAGTTCTGGAGGTGGTTCTGCCTGGATAGGAGGTACTGCATGGATCTGGATCAGCTACCCCTGGCTTGGCACTGGAGTCTGGAATCTTGCAGGGTGAATGTGGAATGTCTGGATCTCTGGATGTTGATTTGTGAATGAATGATTCTTGAAGTTCTTATTCTTGAAATCCTGACTCTCCCTAAGTTTCCTCTTTTATAAACCGGATGACATCAGAGAATTTTTACTATGTGGGCAGAACTAAGCTGGACATACCTCCAAGTTCGGGTAGGTCAGGACGAGGATGTCGCGCCTCTCTTTAAGCAGATTGGACCCCGGGAAGTGACATCAGTTTTGGTGTGGGTATTTTTATGAGGTGCTTGGTTTAACCAAAGTTAACTTTGCCAAAATCAGTTATGAAACAAAAGCCCTTATATTTACAATTGTTATTCTCTTGAAAATCAAATAGGCAGACCCCATATTTTACTATTTTACAAGGAATATGCTATTCCAACTCCCAGGTTTGTACAATGCTGTTTTGTCTTTCTGGCACTTTTCTCACAATTTCTATGGAAAATATCCCCTAAAATTCTAAAAATGGATACACCTAAGCCTATTAATGTCGAGCATATTTTCATTTAACTTTCATAACTGTGCCATGTATGCTTTTCCCAGAAATGCCCCTTTAATTCTGTTCACATCCCCACATGCTAGGATAGCCCACATATCCTTGTTTTAATGAAACACAATTTACATTACAATGGTCATAATTTCACATTGCTGCTTCTTCAGGTCACTGAAATAAATGCTTTAATATCAAAAATACTTTAAAACCAAATGGATTACATCTGTCACTGGAGGGCGGTCCTTAAAATGTCCACAGCCAGCCTGCCCCCTCTGTGTCATTTCTGGGCAGCAGGGTTACCATAGCACCCTTTCATTCTGGCAGATGTAGCTGAAGGGAGGTGTCACAAGAAATTCACACTTGCCTATGACAAGGCCAGTTCCCCTTGATCCATTTTTCCAGGCTGGAGAAAAGACAGTCAGTCTGACGAGGTCACACATTCTCACACCTTGGCCCTTTCATAGTTTGTGGGGGAGATTCCTGTCCCTGGGAGGTTTAGTGCCTTTGAATTTCCTGTTCAGGCCCCTTTTTTCTGCTGTTTTCAAACACACATTTTTTTTCTTTCTTACTTTCTTTCACAGAAACCAAGTCTTTAGTGAATAAGTATAATATACACTTAAACCAACCCAGTTCCACCCATAACATCCTGTTTCTGTGTGAGTATCTGTGATGATTTCACATTTTCAGCTTTAAAAAGTATTATTTCACTGCCTTTGCAAAACTAATTTACACATGCTTATTTTACATGGGGATTTCACAAGATGCGGTTTCTTTAACACACATTTTCAGAAAAGCCTTGACAGATCAGATCAGTTTCAGGGCATGGATAGATCCTGGAAATATTGTTCTTTGTAATTGATGCACGGCCTAGGAGAAAAAGCTTTCTTTTTGAAGTCTTCTGCATGGGTTACTTTGTTGCAAGAGTGAACGCAGGTCGTACGGCCTGAAATGCAATTTTCTGCTCTTCACAGATTTTGCTTGACACAACATGCCATTCTGTGAGGAATGCCCCCATTTGCTGGTGTACAACCTGAATATGGATGAACATGGCTGCGTTTTACTAAAACCCCAGCTGGGTGATGTTCAAAAATGAAGATAGCACCAGTGCAAAGTCATTTTACATGGAACACTTTCTGTGGCAGTTTGAAGTTTATGCAAATCCCAGCACTTCATTGCTGAGCCAGGCTGCCTTTGAATTCCTCTTTTTGGATTCCCATGAAGAAAATAAGTGCAGCCATTCTTGGGGTGTCTGTGCTCCATCTCGCCCCATATGTGAACAGCAGACACAGCACAGCCATGATTTCTGTAACTGCGAAAAAAGCAGTTTTGATGCAAAGGAATATGTGCTCAGCCGCCACAGCACAGCCATTATTTCTGTAACTGCTTAAATGCAGTTTTGTGAGGCAGGGATTTCTGTTGGGCTGGTAAATGTACCCCACACATGGCACCACCCACCAGCCCCACTCACCTCTGACACAACCCCCAGGCAGCCTACTCAATTCCTGACACCACCCACCTGCACCCCCTCACCTCCAACACTACCGCAGGCAGCCCCCGCAAGTCCTTACACCACCCACCAGCTCTCCTTGCATTCAACACTACCCCAGGCAGCCCTCACCCCACCCACCAGTCCCCCTCACTTCTGCCTCTACCCCAGGCAGCCCCCAGGTCTTGACACCACCCACCAACCCCCCTTATCTCTGACACTATCCCCAGGCAGCACCCTGACAGACTGCCAACTCGCCAGTCCAATGTGGAGCCACAACTTACCTCAACCTCTGTGGTCTGCGTCCTCCAGGAAACAGACCTGCCACATATGCACCATCAACACGATCAACTGGTAGCACTGTTGTTAAATCCAGGACCAGAGTATCTCCTGTCCCTCCCTGGCAGACCTGAATCTGCAGCACCTCAACTGAATAGCACACTGTTGCATCACCTACACTGTGGCCACCCCATGTACATGTGACATGTGAATGCATTGCAAAGTGGCATATACATATTGCGCATGTGTCATTGCGAAGTCCTCAAAGAACAGCAAGTGAATGCCAGTGGAGGACAGAAGTACCCAGAAACATAAATTGGGAATATCATGGAGAATGACTGGGTGCATTGCAGCCTGTGCAAAAGTATATCAGGTGGTAGGGGTGGCAAAGTCCTTGACAGGGACGGAAACATGATCGGTCTGTTCATGGGTGATGTGAAGCCAGTCAGAGAGTGTTTGACTCAGTGATACAGGAAATGCGTTCCACCACACAGAGACACCAATCGTGGAACACATCTGACTTCCAGTGGCAGAGGTGGTACATGCCATGAGAGCAGGCAGGGCGTGACTGAAGATGTGGTGGGTGGTTTGGCATGACTTGAGAGAGACACTGCAATGAACCGTCAAATGCACAAGTGATGTGTCCAGGCCACCCATCAACCGTGAGCCCATTTCACAACCCACCACCCACAATGCCAAATACACACTACAGTGAATAGAGTGTGGGCACATACACAAACCCAAACATGCATCAAGGGACACCTGAACGACAGTGGACCTGAAAGGAAAACAATGCAAAAGAAAACACCACCACCAGTATCAATTGTGCAGAGGCAATACAGATGACACCGGTTACTACACACAACGCAAACCTGTTGAACGTGTGGAAGTACACATGAACAGGCGGCAATCCATACACAACATGAGTCAACAAAAACCATCACAAGACATCCACACATCACCACAACCATACCCGTATGTACACCATCACACACACAACAGAAGCCTCCAAGCCAACCACACAGACACACTGATGCACAACACTGAGTGCCACTGCTCATGGAATGGTATATGAAAATCATCCAGTGCACACTTAAGCTGTCTGATGGCTACATCCCACATGTCAGGCACATGTGTACCCCTCCACCAGCAAACATCACTGCTTCAACATGAAGCACACAGCAAGGTGACAATGCACAGATACACTGGGAGAACATAACAAAATAAAATGCATAGACAGACAAATAGACTGCACAAAATGTGTAATGAAGTATTGCAATATAACTATATACATGAAAAACAGGGAAGGAATATCTTTAAAGTCCAGGGAAGAAAAAAAAAAGAAAAGAAAGTCACAAATGAATCATAATTCTAAATAAATTAAGTGATGGAAAACCTGTATAGCAATTGAACTATATACATGAAAAAAGGGGAAGGAATGTCTTTCAAGTCCAGGGAATAAAAGAAAAAGAAAAAGTCACAAATTAAACCTAATCCTAAATTACTTTTTACAAAGGCAGCGGGCTAGACCTCTCCAATTCCTAACAACCTTTCGAGTCGCAGGTAACATTCTCCTCCCTCACGCGGTCCTGTATTGTTGCCTGGGGGGCTTGCAGGGTGGCCACCATGTGTTGTTCTGCCTCCTTTGCTGACCAAGTTGCCTCCAGGATGGCAGCCTGCCGCAGTGCCTGCCACAACACAACCTCAGCCCTGGCCACCATCACTTGCGACTTCCGTGCCCCATGCCTTTCTGCTACCAGATGCCTCTGGTATTGCCGGAAAACAGAAGACAAAGCCTACATGTTCCTCCTGCCTCATAGGTGCCACCTGCCCCCTCAGGGTGGTATGCCCTGTCAAGGTCTGTCTCCTTATAGTTGCTGTCTGCTGCCGCAGTGCAGAGTGCAAGCTGTGTATGTACGCCCTCCGACCTGATGACTGCTGTCAGGTGCATACGGAACCTGCATTGCTCTGAGGTGCCTGCTGACCCTCCACTGCCTGCAGATATGTTGGTGCCTGGGTAGGCATGGTGACCACCTCATCAGTTGTTGAAGGTACTCCCACCTCAGGCAGTGATGCTAGCTCCACCAAACAGGGTGTGATGGTGGGACTGGTTTACAGGGGGCATGCTGGAATGTGGCCTGGAAGGCACCCTGGAGGACAACTGGTGCACAGGGGAGGAAGCAGAGGAGGGGGTCATGACAGTGAACAGCCCATGGAGCCCACCTGAGAACATCGCTGTTGCCAGCAAGGTCATGAGACTGGCACAGCTCATTGTGATGATTCACAAGTATACAACGAGTATCCTGTACATCATCACGGATGGTTGCCATGTGCCTTGTGAGACCACACAGCAGGGCCAGCACATGATCTTGGATGGATACATCGACTGGCATGGGATGCTGGTCTGGGTGGAGTCATCCTGGAAGGTAGGCGCTTCTGCATGCTATAAACCAGGGACAGGCAGTGGCCTCCAGGGTGGCCTGCACAGCCTCTTGCCCCTGGGACAGGGTTGCAGCATGCACACCCTCCTTGATGCCCCCACCTGATCCCATGGGCTGGGCTGCAATGGCCACCACCTCCATCTCCGTCAAACTGGATGACTCCACTGTGTCTTCCGCGTGGTTGCCCTCTGTGTGGCATCACCATGTCCCACCCCTGCTGAGGAATCCCCTGCCTCCTTTACCTCCTGGGACCTACCCAGAGCAGCCACACCCGATGGTCAATGTGCTCCCTAAGCCACATTGCTCCCAAAGAGGAGCTGTCACAGGTGAGTGGATGAGGTCTGTGCCTTTGTCTAGTGGCTCGGTCCCTGCGTTCCCCTCTCCACAGCACTGTTTCCACCCTCTTCTCCAGGTGCATCAACTGTGGGAAAGTAGACATAGAGCATTGTACTGTGTCAAAGCATGTGTGGTATACACAACATTCACAGTAACATGATTTTGCCATGGGTGAAACAACAACAGCCACGCCCATGCAATTCCCATAAAAACAGACACACCACTCCAGGATCAATGATGAGCACAGTCACGACAAATTCACATGTAAACACAACACATAGAAGACGGTCCACCGACACCTACCAAGAAACATGACATGGCACAATGGCAATGCCAAGGTGGTCCAACTGAAACAAGCTCCGGTCCCACAGCAGAGCTGGCACAAGGGCTCAGTGGTGGGCAGGGAGTCAACTGGTAGGTTGGCCAACCACGGAATGCAAGAAAGCACAGATGGACAGGGGTACTGCTGGAACCACATTGGTGGCAAGACATCCAGTGGAATGGTGGATCTCAGTACACACTCATGATTGTAGTACACACAGCATGGCCATGCAAAACCCTGCTTGAACATCTGTCCACTCAATTACATCAACCAACATGCCTCTCTGAGAGTCTGACCTGTAACCATACAACACATACATACACAAATTACAGAGGTGCACAAAAGTATGCTGTAGCCCTAAGCACATACACATTGCATGATCACATGTCAACTCAGACTTCACATGCAGCAGCATTACAAATCACATCAATGTCCCTGAAATATCAATGCTCCAACATGACAATCACCAACATCCATACACATGTGTCACCTCCAGACATTGAGTGTGGATGTCTACACTTTGTAATGTTCCACAAAAACAATATGTCCATCATGGAGGCCTCTCACATGGGCACAACATCATAATCTGGCATCCTTACTGTCTAAGCACAGCAAACCATTAAGTAACATTGCATGTGCATGGTTGGCGCAACTGTCCAACTAAAAATACTGCACATACCAGCGCATGTTCAATTAAAAGATTTCTGACATCACACATGGCAAGCATCGCCTGGGGGCTGCATGCCACTGTAGATCACTGAAATACACATTCCCCATACATAATGGAGTAACTGCAATCCTGCAGGCCCATGCACAACACACATGCACTGTAGAGTAGTACACCACATGACTACTCACCAGCAGCATCCAGACGCCATCTCACCTCGCAAATCCAGATATATAGCTCTGAGTTGAATCTTGCCGGGACCCACATATTGTTGTTGGAAAACCTTCACAGTGCCCCTCCCCTCAACGATGGCATCAGCTTCCAGGGATTGCAATACCTTGGTGTGGGCCCTGGACTTGAGGTCCTCCCATCGCTCCTGATCGCTCTTGGGGTAATAGACTGCCACCCACTTCATGTTGATGTCAGCCGTGAGTCCACCCAAATCTGCTTGCGTCCTTTAGTCCCCCGCTGGATTGCTGTGTTAAAGAGGGAATCATAGTTCTCCAGGACCAAATCCACTGAGATGACAACTTCTCTGGAGGTGAAGTTGGCAGCCCTCTGCTCGCTCCCATGGGGGTTCCACTTGGGGAAGATGAAGATCAACCAGACATGGCAACCCCGGAGGCATATGTGGGTGGGAAAACTGGTCCTGGAAATGAGCTCTGGAGCAGTGGTGGTGGAAGGGAGAAGGGAGAGTCTGACACAGCAGATTAGGTGGTCCCAGGGCCAGACACAGGATCACAGGCAATGGTGGGTCAACAGGCACTCCCAAGCAGTGCAGGTGTACAGCAGACACTCACTCTGAGTAGGCAGCAGCAGTAGGCAAGATGGGAGGCTCAGAACAATATATTGGTGTGCATTATATACATCCATTACATCTTCAACATGAGTGGAAAGGCCCAAAAAGGGAAAGGGAAAGGGAGTAGATGGCACGTGTCGAGGACACATCTTACCCAGCCCCAGGGGGACGTGGTGTGCCTCAGCTCACAGGTGACCAGGGACCTGGACGTGGTCGGGGGCAGGCAGGTGAAACAGCATCACTTAGGGCCACTAGCTCAGTGTCAACCTGGCATCCGCACTGGCCACTGGAGGAGGGCCAGCAGAGGAGGAGCAGCTGACTGCAATTGAAGAGGCAACAAGTCAAGTCATCACCATTGAGCAGGTGCAAGGCGTGGGAGGCATGTAAACCTATTAGGACACATCTGGTGAGTGTCATTTGTGTGCATTGTATGTGTGAACAATCATGGTTGACCTGCCCATATATGTGAAGCAGTACAGGTGGCTGAAGTTGTCAGCCATCCTTAGGCAATGCATGTTTGCTACCATGTAGATTTCTGTCACATTGCCTGCTTTCTGGGAGTTTCGTGTGTGATCGAAATTTGTGGGACGTGCTAGTGTGACATTACACATCACTCTCTGCTGGCCTACACCCACATGCCCGTACTTGTATGCAGGCTTTCATTGTCTGAAATATGTGCAAATTCTAAGATCCCATGACGTGCACCCCTGACAGGCACACATCACACCCAGGGCACACCTCTGTGTCATGCCAAAAAATGCCACATCCACATGTATCGTTCTTCACCACATTCTTGGGGCCTATCTCTTTGCATTGTACATTAAGCGCATGCAATTTATTTCGATCACAAACATCATTTGCTGCTGAGTTGCATGTTTGTATTGTTACCTGCTCTTACGGGATGCCTTGCCAGAATGCATATCCAAGCTGCCTGTCATGACACACTGTGTTTTGACCAGGCTGCCAGGGCATCAGTGCCCACAGACCACTGCCCTGTGTAGCAGGCATTCTGTAGATGTAACCTACTTGCATACTGGAAGGGACAACTCTAGATGTAGCATAGTGTAAAAGCGGTGATGGTGGGGCATCATGACAAAGTGGCCAGCCTAGTACTCTCCAATTGAATTGTCTGTAGACAGTCCATGCAAAAGGATAAGGGCATGTAAATTGACAAGGAGTGTGCCTGTATGCATTGTATTTCCTTTATGTACCTGGTCGATTTTCAAATATGTAAATCAAGTTCATATTAGAATCACCAGTCTGACATGAAAGGCCTGTATGTGTTCATCAGTCGATGCATGACAGACCCATGCCTTCTTCCACACATCATTGTGAATGACAATCACATGAAAATGTTCCTGTCTGTGTACTTGAGATGTACATAGTTGTCCAGACATGTGTAATCTGTTTCAAATGTAATGACATGGCAGCTACATCGCCCACTCAGATGTGGCATGAGGGCTCTGTTGCTCCTTGTGTCATGGGATCTGTAGATGAGGAGGTGCTGGTTCTCAGAGCAAGCATGCAAACAAGCAAGAATACTGACATCATTGTAGGATGATGCTCATAGATAGGTATTGATGCTCCAACAAACTCACCGATACAGCATGCATGAATCTATGGATGTATTTTTGAAACTACGTACTACTCCCAGTACACAAATGACTTTAAGCAGTATTAATGACAAAGGTGGATCATGATATGTCGTATAGGGCCCACATTCACACAAAGCCTCCTCATCATCAAGCATGTCTCATGGTTGAATCTTGCACAAAAGAGCAGGGCCATGCTTTGACTGTCAATGCTGGCATTAGTGCCTCGACTCAGTGCTGGCCTACAGCCAGTGAATACCATGTTGCGGCAGGGTGGCAAGAGGGGTTTGTACAGTAGTGTATAATATTTGAGCAGAGTACTGCGATTGATCCATGTAATTGAATGTGTATTCAGTATATCACACTCATAGTAGATGCATATGTCAATGCTCCCACTGCACTATTGAATGTACAAGTGACATAGAGCTGGTGCAAGGGACTACCAATTTGTGCAGTCACACAGGGCAAGGGTGAATATAGTGCACAGCAAACACACAGAATGTGCAGTGTCAATTCACATTGGGTGAGATCACAGTGACCATTACATGACAGTGTCATACAAAGAGACAGTCAATGGGCCTCATCCCGTGTTCAGAGGTAACCACGACACTATTTGTGGCATGGCTGCCTCTGAACTCGTCCAAACTCCGGCCTGGTGAATAGAGTAATTACCGGTCCATTCCGAGGTTGGAGGGACTGGTAATTCCCCATTCACCAGGGACATTCCCCATTCCCATTTGAGCCCCCATAGGGCTCAATGGGAAGGGGGAAGGCGGCAATAACGGTACAGTAAATTACGGTACCGTTATTGACCCCGGTGTCCCTTTGCAGGTCCCGTCCTTAACACCTGCTAGAAGCAGGTGGTAAGGAAGGACCCGCAAAGGGAACTCGTAGTGGGGCGGTAAGGTTTTAACCGCACCGGTCTCGTTACCGGTGACCGTTAACCCTTACCGCCCTACTCGGAATGAGGCCCAATGACTGCCAGTCACTCACTCATGGCCAGTCATCACCTGACACTTCATATGACAATGTCATGTGAATGGCATTGTCACAACACACAATGTGATTTGTGATGCATATCCATGCATTGTGGTAGGAATACAGCAACGGTCTCACGGTCACATGAATCCACACACAGGGTGCTGGTACACCTGGTGTCGTCATTCATGTGATACACCATGCGTTAACAGTCAAATGTGTAGTCACATTTTGGCAAAGAACAGGGTGGCCTCCACTAAGAGGGTTGTGAATTGGCCAGAGCAAACATCATTGCTGCGCACATATCACGTCATTGATTGTACATGGACTGCACTCTCCACAATGACGCAATGAACTGTGCTGTCCTGATCAGGTTGCAGAGTCACATTTAGCTGTAATGTGGCAGTGGTTGGCATGTTGGGTGGATGTAGAGGATGCTGATGGTGAGTGAATACATGTAGGCCATGTCCCAATGCATCCACGGGCACACTTTGGCAAGAACATCACTGTTTGGCATCTCAGGCATGTAGTATATGTAACAATTGTGAGAAATGGATGAGCAGTCTACATGTGTGATTTTGTCATGACATGGTAATCATTTATTGTACTTCATATTTCGATCTTGATAGTATCTGTGGAATCGGGCTGCTAACTGAGGCCATGTGCTTGCCTTTAGCATTACAATTCCCCATGTCCAGTACTTGACTCTGGGTTGTGTGATGAAAAATGCTTGTTGCATGTCCCATCATTTATTATTGTGTATGCCACTTTTGTATGTCTATGTGACCACTAACAACAGTCACAGGATTGGGGGTTGGGGGTGCCGCATGTCAGGAAATGCCACTGGTTTACATCCATGGCTTACAGCTCAGTGTGCCAAGTCATAATGTCAGATGTACGGGTGTCCAGCCATTTTGTGTCTGTCTGCACCTCGTTGTGCATGAGCATGTGCATGTTTGTTAGGAAACACATTACTCAAACTGTCATTCTCTGTCCATGTGCAGGTGATGATGCAGTGGATACAGAGGAGGAGGAGGAGGAAGAAGAGGAGCTGGTACCTCAGTCCACCATTGGAGAGTGTGGTGACCTCCGCCATGGGAATCCACAGGTGCTACAGGTGATTATCAGGCATGCCCCCGCCTCTTCAGACTCCTCTGACTCATTTGGATGCAGAACTAGAAGTGGATAACCCGCAAAGGGAGAAGGTGAGTGCCTCAACTCGTCTGACATCTGTAATTTCCTTGAACACATGGATCTAGATGTGGTCACCATCAAGGAGACATGTTTGAAGGACAGCTCTGTCACAAGCATTGACACACTCCTCCCTGAAGGATACAAGATCCTCTCCATTCCCAGGCCCAAGGGGCCAGAAGGGGGGTTGCGTTGATCATCCCAGAATGGATACCTGTGTCCATCATCCCCACTCAGGACTTCTCCTCCTTTGATTGGCTAGTCTACAGGCTCTCACTCTCTCCTAAATCTTCTCTCCTTACGGCCACCTTCTATTGGCCACAAGGACAGTCCACTCTCTTCCTCTCAGAATGGGCTGACCTGGCCTCCTCTCTGCCCTCCTCCTCCGCTCAACTACTCCTGCTGGGTGACCTCAACATCCAGCTGGACTCTCCTGAGGCCTAAGGACCTTTCTGCAACCTTTGCAATTGTCTCGCCCTCTCCATCTCATCCTCAGGCTCCACACACACAGCGGGCCACACTGTGGAAGCTCTCATCTTTTCTGACATCCCTCTATCTATCCCTCTCACTACCTCTCTCTCTTGGGTGGACCACTCTCTTCTCTCTTCACACTTGAAGCCCCCCTCTCCTCCTGCATCAGCACACCCAGTGCGGCCACTCAGATTGAAAGTCACCAGACCCATGAAAAGAGTGACAGCGACTGCCTTTGCCTCCACCTACTCTCCGTCTCCAACTCTCACCCTGACACAGACCTCGCTAACTTCAATCTCTCCATCTCTAACACCCTTGATACTCTTGCCCCTGTCATGAGGGACCGACTGAAGCCTTCCAAGAAGTGCAACTCTTCTTACGACTCTGATATGGCTGCCCTTAAAGGCAAGTGTAGGGTAGCTGAGCAGAAATGGAATTCATCAGGCGGACCCTCTGACAAACAGGCTTGTGGCCTCCTTCAAAGGCAATATTGGCTCTGCATCCACACCAAGAAAAATAGTCTTTATTCAAGCATGCATCTCTGTGTCATCAAACAGCAAGGCCAAACTTTTCAAAGTCTGTAAGTAACTGTCCGATCCTGCAGCAGCCTCCTCTTCTGTCACACCCACCCTCGACCTTTGCTCTGCCCTGGAAGCAGACTTCACCGCAAAAACCCAATACACCCTTTCCTCTCTCACTTCTACACCACATCATACACCAACACCTTTGGAGCCTCCCCTAGACCCTCCACCAGTTCTCCACTCTTCTCTCACTCCCATCATACCTGATGCGGTCACCAGACAAGACTGGTCTATGAAAGCCTCATCCAAACAGGTGGACCTTTGCCCTCCAAAACCAGCCTTGGATGATCTCGACAAACTCTCTTTTGCCCCTGGAGTTTTCCCAACTTCTCTTAACTACTCCCTTGTACACCCTCTGCTTAAGAAATCCTCTGCCGACCCCTTCTTTCGGTCAAACTACCACCCCATCTCTATCAGCCCTTTCCTGGGCAAACTCCTGGAGAAGCTGGCTATCTCTCAGCTCACCCTCCACACTGAATCTGCTAGTTGCCTCCACGACCATCAGTCTTGCTTTAGAGCATCAAGAGGCACGGAAACTGCTCTTCTGAACACCTGTAAAGACCTGCTCTCAAATCTTGACACTAAAACTCACTCTGTCCTCATTCTTCTTGACCTCTCCTCTGCCTTTGACATGGTAAACCACAACATCCTGATCCCACGTCTCTGTGACACCCTGGGAATTACAGGCCAGGCTCTGGCATTGTTAACATCCTTACTTTCTGACTGCCCATCCCAGGTGGAACTTGGACCCTTTCTTTCTACTATTAATCTTTCCACCTAATAAAGACAGTCTTTGGCTGATTCCGGCACTCCTCAATATGTCCATATGAAATAGATGCAGGTCAGCGAAACTAAAGTCTATTACCCCTAGACTGTAAGGGGAAGTGAATAAACGTATTTGAATGTTTAGACCTTAAAGGGGTTTTCGCGCTCTGCAGAGAAAAAAGTCTATGTTTCCAGTTAACAAGAAAAAATGTATGTATTTCAAATGGTAGTTTCAAAATCTTTTGCAGAAATAAAGATAAGGCAGATGTTAGTTCTATATTCTTAGCCTTGATTTTATTCCAAACAGAAAATGGTTTGAATTGTAAATTACAAACAAAGCAAACACTGTTGAATCACAGGATTTAACTATGCAAAAAAAAAAGGCTAATTCGTTTACTATATAAGTGCTGTTGCTTCACAGGTTTGGTTTTAGTTCCATCCATTAGTTGCATCGAAGTTCAATATAGTAGTTAGACACTGTTGCTTCACAGAATTCAGTTGGTCTCAAAAAATGCAAATTCAAATACCCAACACGTGTTTCACCGTCTGGTGTATGGCGGATCTTCAGGGTTTTTTTTAAAAATTGAATTGAAAGTGGTTCAAAGAAAGAAAATCAGTTGAACTGATCGTATTTGTTTTCGTTCTACAAGGGTGCCTAGTGAGGATCAAAGAAAAAAGAAAAGAAAAATGACTCTTATTATAAAGAAAAAATGGATTCCCAATTTTACACATATCCTGTTTGTAACACTTTTATTAAAAAATATTTAAACAAATGAGTGGCTGTGTAGGGGTTATTATTTTTTTTTAAAAAGACCGATCTCTAGATATATACAAAAAAGTACTTACTTGAGTAGCCCGTTTCGATTGACTAGTGTAGGTATATCTGGTTATCACATTTTGAAGTTAAGAGTAACTGTTTGTAAGAATGACCCTAAATGGAAACAATTTGCGAATGCGGTGTCAGTAGTAATCACGTGTATAGCAGACATAATTAGGCTCTGAAATGCGAGCACTGTGAGGTACATGATACAGTTATTGCCGCTTAAGCAAAAACTATGGGGTGAGGCTTCTTACCTAGGTACAAAGCATGAGAGTTTCCAATGGTAGCAGTTCGAATTTGATCTCCGGTTCAATTGCCGAGTGTTCGTACTGTGGACACTGCCGGGGATGATCCGGAAGTGAAAGAAAGGAGAATGAAAGCCGTGATGTTG
Source organism: Ambystoma mexicanum (assembly GCF_040938575.1). NCBI lineage: Eukaryota > Metazoa > Chordata > Amphibia > Caudata > Ambystomatidae > Ambystoma > Ambystoma mexicanum. The sequence goes on along the minus strand of NC_090932.1, from coordinate 655,579,420 downwards.
CGGTCACATGAGCGTGACTGCAGGTGTGCAATTGAGAAAGTGTGTTAATGTGCACGCCATGATTGAATGGGTTTCCATAGACCAAATATGATGAGATAAACCTTATGGATTTAACTCATGTAGAGAAAAGGGCTCTACTTGATAGGTGTATCTCTTGGTAGATGGAGACTAGTAAGACCTAAACAGACACCCAATTTGTATTTCAATTATATGATATATACGAGGCTAAATAGCACTAGATTATTATTTACAAGTTTGAATTCATGCAAAAGGAGGTAGGCATGGACTGGTCAGGTATGTGACTAATCATGCTCAAACACACTTCACCCTGGTGTTCCACACAAAGGGGTGGTGAAAACTTAACTTGGTAAAATTACTGCCAGAAAAATAGATGTTAATTCAAAGGTATAACAGGAAAGAGCACAAACGATACATAAATAAATACATTGACTGATTTACAAGCATATTGTTAGCTCATTCTCGAACTCTGAAAGGATTAATTTATTAATTAAGCAAAACATAGTGTTCTCATTGCAAAAAATGGTGTAATTCATGGTCTAATTGAGCCCACTGAAAATTGAGTAAATGGACCAGATCCAGTAGGCTTCTCTTTTTCGAAGACATATTTCCAAATCGCCTCCTCTTTTTGGAGGTGAACGTTTTTCGATCCCATAGCATTGGATGTTTGCTAGGTCTGACTCCTGGTGATATTGGTGAAAGTGAAATGCTAGAGAGGATGTCATGTCCTTGTTTTTTATTGCTCTCAAATGTGCACCAACTGTGATTTTGAGTTTTCTCATTGTACTCCCAATGTAAGGTTAGTTGCATACGCAAATGATGGTGTAAATGACAAAGTTGCTATTACAATTCATGTGTTCTTTGATTTTTCTTTTTTTGCCATTTGGTTGTTCAAATTCTTTTTTAGCGTTGAGCATGTGTGGGCAGATCTGGCAGTTGTTACATTTGTAATTCCCTTGAGTGGGAGCTGTTAGCCAGGACTGCCTTTGTATTGAAGAATCTCTTTTGTACTTCTCGTATTTTTTGTTGTCAAAATATGATAGACTTATTATTTTCTTGAGGTTGATGCAATTGCGAAAGACAACATTTGGTTTTTTTATCCAAAAGCTTGTTAAGATCCATATCTGTTGTCAAAATGTTCAATTTTTTTGTAGAATTTTCTTGATGCAATGATTACTGGTACTGTAAGTCGTAATGCATCTAGGTGTATCTGAAACTAGTGATATTTTGTTTTTTTTCTTTTGGTTGTAGTAAAGTTGTTCTGGATCTCTCTTTGGTTTTTTGAAGCATTGTTTTCAAATGTTTAGAGCTGTAACCACGTTTTTTGAATTTTTTGATAGTTGCTGATTGGTGTTTGTTATATTCTAATTCTGATGTACAGTTACATTTAAAGCGAAGAAATTCTCCAAATGGAATGTTCTGAATGATATGACGAGGATGGTTGCTTGAAGCGTGTAAGATACTGTTGACGGCTGTTTCTTTGGTGTACAGTCTACTATGGATTGTCCGGTTTTGTATATACAGATGAAGATCCAGAAAATTAATTGCCTGTTGGTTGTAATTGATAGTAAATTTCAAGTTGTAATCGTTATTGTTCAAAAAGGCATGATAATCTAATAGTTGTTGTTCTGATCCAATCCAAATGATGATGATATCGTCGATATATCTTCCCCAAAAAGCAATTCTATTGTTGATCGTGAAGTCCGGATGTTGCCAAGCAAATTGTGTTTCGAAATGTCCCATGTAGAGGTTGGCATAGGCTGGGGCAAATTTTGTCCACATCGCCTTGCCTTTGTATTTATCTAAAGATTTTGTCTCTAAAGCAAAAGATGTTATTGTTTAAAGTAAAATGAATCATTTCCAAAATCATCATATTTTGATCTAAAAGAGAAACAGATCTGGTTTTCAAAAAATGTTCCGTTGTTGTGATTCCCTTTTCATGAATAATGCTGGTATATGGCGCTGTCACATCGAAAGTGACGAACCAGTAGTTCATCTTCCCAGAATATATTCTCCAGTTGGTTTAGTGCATGGGTGGTATCTTTGATAAAAGAACTCAGGCTGGAGGCTAAGGGCTGTAAATAATGATCAATGTATTCAGAAATTCTTTCAGTGACTGATCCGATACTGTTAATAATAGGTCTGCATTGTGGTAAAGCCGTGAATGGGTTTTGGATTTTAGGATGGATTTTAGGCATGAAATAAATTGTTGAGAGTACTGGATGAGTGACAAGGTCTAAACATTCAAATACGTTTAATCTTTCCACCTGTGGCATTCCCCAGGACTCTTAACTATCCCAATGTCTAAATGGCTGCCCTGGCATGTGTGATTGCCAGTTTCATCTCTAACTTCCAGTGCTATGAGGATGACATGCAACTCTCCTTCAGGCAACCCTTAGCCGCCTCCTCTATCTGACTCATATCTGACTGTCTGTCTGCAATTCAGTCATGGTGTGCTGCAAACAACCTCTGCCTCAATGCCAGTTAGACTGAGATCATGCGCATTGGGACTCCTGCTTCAGCTTTCCCACTCTCTCTTTGGCCGTCCTCCCTTGGCCCTGCACCCGCACCGACCTGCGAGGCAAAAAAATGTAGAGTCATCTTCAACTCCACTCTCTCCTTCTATACTCACATTTCGGATATCTCTAAAAAGTCCAACTACCAGCTGCACCTCCTCAGAGGTACTCTTCATTTTCTCAGCTTACCCCAGCAGCTCACTGTCTCCAGAGCCCTGGTTCTCTCAAGGTTGTACGATTGCAACAACCAATTTCTCAACCTCCCTGCCTCTGCTTTGCGCCCTCTGCAACTCATCCAGAACAGAACCGCAAGAGTTATCCTTGGCCTCTAGCCCAGGTACCACATCTGTCTGGTGCTGAAATCCCTCCACTGGATCCCTGTGGCTGAAAGGATCAAATTCAAGACCCTCTGCATTGTCCACAAGGTTTTCTGGTGACTGGGACCTTCTTATCTGCAACAATGCCTCCCTAAATACTGTCCTGTCCGAGCCCTCTGCTCATCTACCTCCAACCTTCTGCATGTGAGATGGTTCTCCAAGCAGAGATTTGGAGGGAGATCTTTATCATCAGCAGTGGCCTCCGTCTGAAATAGCCTCCCTGCCGCCTTCCGTCTTGAGCCTTTTCTCCTGAAGTTCAGGAAACTCCTTAGAACATTCCTCTTCTCCTCTTTCTCTCTCCCTCTTCCCTGCTAAACTCTCTCTCCACTCTATCCATCTCTCCCTCCTTTTACACACAGCTTTCTGACTGGCCACTGGGTGTACCTCAGAGTCTCACAGGTCCCTGGCACCCCCGCCAGTCCTCTCGCACTGCCTCCGGGCCCGCACTTGCCTCACCGCTACTGCACTTGGTGAATGACCCATGAGAGTGGCATCTCTCAGCACCTACCCCAGTTTTCTGACTGACTGGGTGTACTTGGACACCCTGCACTTGTCCCCCCTCCTGTATGTCTGTGCACTTGCAAGATCTGAACCTACCATTCCTTGAAGATCATCTATCAATCTTCCCTGTCTCCCCTCTTTGCATGGTGGTGCCTCAAATGCACTTGGAAAAACTGAAGAATTGTCATCAGACCTATTTGCTGTTAATCATATTTTATGTACTTACTCTGCCCATGCAGACTTGTATCGTTCATAAATTCAAGGGCTCTGAATGACTGTTGTTTTTTCCCCTTGTTCCCTCCCTCCTTGAAACACTTGGATTGTGTGTAGGCGCTTTACAAATAAACATTACCATACCGTACCATACCAATGGGCAGATCAGATGGGGCTGTTGAGTCTGCGGCAGTACAGCAGGCTTCTCGTTGCCGGTGAGTGGTGAGCCCAACTTCAACAGTGGTTCGGGCTACAAGACGCACTCCCATGAGTTGGTGTCAGGATCTCAGTCTGTTGTCCAACGCAGGGTTGAAGACTTGAAGCTAATGACAGGGGCCGAACAACAATGGTCCTGGTACCTTGCATCACACCACCGTGGGCCTTGCCCACGTGGTGGATGTGAGCATGCTGGAGAGATAGTGTGGGTGCAGCAAATGTTGCATACCACCATCCGGAATGGCAATATGTTGAGTCGTGTCACAGAGGGCAAGAATCCCCTTGCGAAAACATGTCCATACCAGCGGCCCGGATGTACAACGGCTTCAAGACATGCAGCCCATAAGCCGCTCCCACAGACTCGGTGTGGATGCCAACATTAAGGGCCGACAGGCTAATCTGAAGTGTCTGCAGGAGTCTCTGCATGTAGATTCTAGGGCACATAGAGAGGCCCTGAAATGTGAGATGATGGCATCTTGTAGATCCAATCGCCATGAGATGCAGAGCTTGAGGGCTTCACTGCATGATGAAGTCTCAGCCACAAAGACACAGCTCCACAAAAAGATTGATGCCTTGAGGCAGACACTGGCCCAGCAACTTGATGCATCACAAGTGAACGCACATAAGATTCTGTGGCCATTTGGGATTAAGCACATCATGATCTCACCACCTTTGGGGTGCTGGTGCATACATCCGTGTCACAGCTGCCCCTGGCCAATGAAGACCAGGCCTTGCCACTGCATGGACTGGATTCACTGCCACCACCACAACCATCTGCAGATCCACAGCAGGATGGCGGATCCAGCCCACCCACGCCTCCCCAACCACCTCTGCTGTGACCCATGAGCTCATGGAGAGATCATTTAAAAAAAAATATATATATACTATTATTTTTTGGGGTATGGATACGCACCCCCAGGATGGATTTTCTTTTTACCACGAGTCCAGGAGGGAAATGTTCTTTTTGGGAACCTGACTGATGTGGTCCGATTTTTTAATTGTTTGACCCCTTGATCACATTGGACACATTCATATTTTGTCATGCCCCTGTCCAGCAGGGAGGCATGTGTTGTTTTTCCCCCGTCCGAGATGGGCTGTTTTTTTTCTGTCATTGAGAGATGTGTTGTCGCCCTCTCAAGGGAATAATGAGTGCAGTACTGGAGATACAGGGCCTCATTACGAGTCAGGCGTTAAGGGGTTAACGGCGCCGTAAACGGCACCGACCCTTAACGCCTGATTACAAGGTCCGTTAGCGCCATGGTGATTTTAACGCCTGCTTTTTGCAGCCGTTAAAATCCATGGCGCTAAGGGACCATGGTGCTAATTACGCCACCGTAATTTACGGTGGCGTAATTAGCGCCTTCCCCACTCCCATTATGCCCTATGGGGCAAAAATGGGAATGGGGAAGGGTGAAATGGGGATTTACCGCCCCACTCACCTTGGAATGGGGCGGTAAATCCGCCATCCACCATGGTGTAAACATAGTTTACACCATGGTGGATGGAAGGGTAAGACCCAGGCGGTAACTTACCGCCTGGGTCGTAATGAGCCCACAGCCATGCACAGTTGTGAACTGCCATGGTTGACTTGAGAACTTCAGGATGACATGTGCAGGTAACATTGGGCCTCATTACAACCCTGGCATGAAGGGGTTAACGGCGCTGTAAAAGGCTGCGGCGCCGTTAAACCCTTAACGCCCAATTCACACTTTAACGCCTGCTTTTTGCAGGCGTTAAAGTCCAACCCGCTAAGGGACCTTGGTGCTGATTACGGCACCGTAATTTACTGTGCCGTAATTAGCGCCTTCCCCATTCCCATTGAGCCCTATGGGCCAAAAATGGGAATGGGGAAGGGGCCATTGTGAATGGGGATTTACCGCCCCGCCAACCTTGAAATGGGGCGGTAAATCCGCCATCCACCATGGCGGAATCCGGCATGGACCATGGTGCTAATAGCACCATGGTCCAACGCCAGGATTGTAATGAGGCCCATTGTGTTGCTGACCTTTTTGCACATATGTGCACTATGCATGATTTGCCACTGTGGCTGGTGACATACAATTTCCCATTATGTTGCAGTGATCCTGATTCATCCAGTGACTGCACTCCATAGGAGGTCTACCCTGCACCCTTTCACCCCCCCCCAGTCTCCATGCCCTCTGCCAGACACTGGCCTTCCATTACAAAATGTGGAGGTACAGTTTCTGGAGGAGGTGATGAGGTAATCACATCAGGGCAGCTCTGTCAGCAGATAAGGATGCACACTGTCTATCGTGTGATATCTGTCTTAATGCTCACCATGATCTTTGCATGCACTCGCACACATTTGCTTTATGCGGGCGTGATCATTGAGTCACAGTGAATGTCAGTGCAGATGTGTGTATGTCCACATGCATTTGTGTGTATGTACCCTTGCACATCCATGCATGTGCATTGTTTTGCAGATTGCACTTCCACAATTGGCTGATAAATAATGGCAATGTGCAGCACTTATCACACCTGAGCCATTGGCAGTATTTACCATATTCTGAATCTACATGCTTAGCCATGTCCTGCATTCTCTGTGCATCTGGACCCTCATACCCCTGCCCCATGTGTCTTTTGGGGCCCTGCAGGTGTACTCCCTGTCCACACTACTTTTTGACCTGTGCCAGAACCCACTCTACACCCTTATCTGTTCACATGACCTGCCCTGCTACAATTCCACATCTTATAAACAGGTCCATTGTCAGGTCTATGCAAATTCGGCTGCTCCTCTTCATGGCCTTGCCTCTGGTAACACAGTTCTAGCTGTTTGTCTCCATTGACTCCACAGGACAGGTTTCGCACAGGTGGTGCATCATGGGCTGTACTGGTTTTCGCATGTATATCCCTGACCGACTTTACCTGTGTTCTCCAAAGAAGGTTCTTGTTCTTCAAAGTTGCTTTTGGTATGTTCTCTCCACCTGGATGTATTGCTTGACTTTTTTTCTCCATACTTGTTGTTCTAATCCACCACTGCAAGAGTCTGCACAGTGTGTGTGTGTACATTGTGGGAAAATGCATGTGGTAAATTGTCCATTCCACCCTGCTTCTGTCAATCTGTTGTCCCTGTTGGTGTTGTCAGTGCACCATATGGTACCCATACACTTACTGGGACTGTCTCGTCCTGGGTGTGTGGTCTGTTGGAGGGTGAGTGAACTACTGGGTAGTGTTGTCATGTCCATTTACTCTGGTGTCCGGGGGGGAGGGTTGGTGGACGGTGCAGGGCTTGAAGGGACTTATTTGTGTGGATGTTGCAGACATGGGTCTCTTTCTGGTTTGTATGCCATGGTGGGTTGAGAATGTTTTTTTTTGTGATGTGAAGCTGTGGATTTACCATTCACAGGTGGTCTTTCTTTCCCACTCTTCCCTTCTCTCTCACCCACTTTTGTCCTTCCTGGCTCCCAACATGTGCTATTTTACCATCTATGTGCATTCCAGGCTCTCAGACCATGCTGAATTTGTTTGCAGTCCTTTCCCTCTTGCCCACCTTTTCACCCACTGTAACGGGGCGTCTGTCTGTCTGTCTGTCTGTCTGTCTGTCTGTCTGTCTCACTCTCATCACTCTCATCACTCTGTGTCCTGTTTCCCCCCCCCGTCTTGCTATCTGCCATCGTTCACATCAGCGACCACACTTGTACTTCCACTCCCCAGACCTTCACATTCTCACTTGTTATCCTTTTTCTACACTGAATCCATGTGTGAACCCAAGGCACATGTGACATCAGACAGTGGGTGTGCAAGACCTGTGTGTATGCCTGCAATCAATGGCCCCAGTGGTGCCAGCATCCAAGGGCTGACTGACACCTGTTTCCAGAGTGCATGTCTTGCTGTACTTAATATCTGTTTGCTTCTCTGCCAGTGATTTCTCTGTTGGTGAGTTTTGCTGGTGTGAAGTTGTATGCTTGCTCACGTTCTGTTTTTTTTTCCTTTTGGACATTGACACTCGGTCCATGGCAGTTAAATTGTTCCATACAGGAGTTGTCATGGATGACCAGTTTCTTGACTTTAAAGCAATGCATGTCTTTGCAAGCTTACAATGTTGTTTCAGGTGGAATGTTGTGGATGCAAGACAGGTGGGGTTTTTGTGCAGGTAAGTTCAAGCCACTCAGGGGGCACATGTTGTGGTGTGGTGTGGTTGGTGGCAGGGAATCTGGCACTGTGTGGAGTGATTCTTTCTTGCCTTGGACTGAGGTGAACGGGTAACACTTCATGGGTGCGGGGACACATGGTGATGGTAGGGTGGCCGGTTTGTGCTTGCTATTTTTCCATGGAAATCAGGAGGGTGGTGGTTGTGGGGTAATTATTGTAAGGGAGTCTGTCACTGTGGGATGTTTATTGTTGAGTTATATGGAGGTGCAAAGGGCCAGCTGAATGGGTGCAAGGACACATGATACACAGTTAAAGTGGTAGAAGTAGCGGAGCAGCCAGACTTATCTCAAGAGTAAGTGAGCAGTATCAGATAGTTACACAAAGGACAGCAATTACTATGATTCAGGCAAACACTGACTCAAGGTTTTCAAGTATAATAGTGTAAGTTGTATAACATTACACTATTATAAGCAGTTCAAAAATCACTCTTAATACACCACACCACTTCCCTTAAATTCCAGACAAGTAAAGCCCACAAAGTAAAGTGGGAGCAAAGAGGCACTCCAGCAATTTAAAAGGGAGGGAAAGACAAAGTTATTAGAAAGTAAATCTCAGGGCAATTGAACAAGAGGAACTACAGTGATAGAATCAGGTAGAAAAGGATTAAGGCCAAATTCAATGGGTCAAAAGCCTTTTGCTCAAGATCACACAGTTACGGGTAGTTTGCGGTAAAGTTCGTGGTATTGTTTCCGGACATGGCTGGTTGCTGGAAACGTTAGTTCAAAGAGAAGAGAAGGACAAGCCCTCGGATTGGAGAAAGATTTCAAACACTTTCACCGCGGTTGATCGAAACTAGGAACGGATTTGCACAATACCTTGAAACAGAGAGGAAGCAGTAGCTGAGGCGGACATTCCTGGTAGTTCCTGCAGGCTCACGGTTCCTGAAGTGACTGTCGAACTGACACGAAGTAGGAAGACTGGAGGGTCCTGGACTACGCAGGGAAGAAACCAGCAGCAGAGCAAACCAACGAATAAAAGGTGTGCTCCTTAAAACCCAAGCAGGGTCCGACATTCCTGGCTATCCAGCCCACTGTAGCTCTGTAGAGCGAATTCGACCAGAGGAGGGGTCCTGGCTTGCAGTTTGGGTTAACTGGTTGGTCCCACCAGCTCAAGGGAAGAAGTTTTCCTGGAGGATCTTCTCTGTCGTCGGAGTCTGAAGATTCGGACCTGCAGCAGGGCTTCACCAGGCGGTTCAGTCATTGTAGGGGTCCTCTCCCGTCAGCTCCTCATTGGTTCTTTCGTTCCAGTGGTGACTCTGCCTTCCAGTCCCAGAGACCTGCTTTTTATGCAGTTTTCCCCCATTCATACAGCCTGGCTGTCAATCACAGTCAGTCACCGTAGCCAATCAAACAGGTGTGCGAATTGGGTTACCAAGGGACCCATGGCAGGGGTCCTGTTGGGTATTTTGTGGAGATTTGGGGCCTGACGGTATTTTATTACCGCCGAAAAATAACTTAGCAATAATCACTCTTTGTATTCAGATTTGGCCATGTGCAACAATAATACAATGGACATGCATTATTTCAGCACCCAGACCTGCATATTTGGTATACGTGGTTGGTGGTATTTTGGTGAGCATAATTCCCTTGTTTTATTTGTGGCCCCAATGTCCAGAATCCCTTATCTTCGCTTAGATTTTTCGTGTGATCACTAGAGAGACCTCAGACCTGCATTCTAGGGATACCACATTTTCCAGTGATAGTGTTGGTGCGCCACCATGGGCAAACTCACTGACTTATTTACGACAGAGAGCTATATGTGGTAGTCTTGTGGTAATTTCCACTACCTTATATACGGTAGGGAGCTATGTTCAGAGAGTCTCTCTTCCCGTTGGCTCATGTACCTCCAACAAGTTATACTACAGTCACTCACAATTATTCATACTGATTCTGACATGCACACATCTGTCTTAAAATGACCATTGCACTGTTTAAAAATCTCCCCACATCAACAGCACTGTAATGATAAACAGTAAGTACACCATCCGTCTGTTTTCAAATATTTTTCTGTTTTATAAAAGTTGTATTTAACACGATCTCATTCTTTACAGCAATAAAATGGCACAATCAAAGCATTTTCTATGACACACTGCAAATAGAGTGGCGGAGAACAGAACTCAAATTGCAACATTAGCACTTGATTAAGACACGCACGGGACTTTCATTTTTTCTACACTGACTGCATATTTTCGTGCACACACACAGCTCCCCCAGTTATGTAATTACCTTATCTGTTCAGAGGCTTCTCTTTGTGAATGTGGCTCTCTTGGATTAACTCCAGCAAAAAGGAACGCTTGCCTTCTCAAGCCGGGGTCATTGCCTGGAATTCTCAGCTTTTTCAGATAGGACTGCCTCAGCCAGTGGAAAGGTTTTTCTTTCAGCTCTCCCCAATGTCGACTGCAGCAGGACACAGGAATCTGCATTCAGTCAGGACCCCACAGCCAGGTCTTCTCCCCAGTAGTGCAGAAAGATGTCTGCCTGTCTTTTTCCCTGATACTGCCCACTAAAACTTTCCTCTCAGCCCTCTTTATGACGTGTCCCAATGAAATCCATCATCTCTCATCCTCCTACTCTTCAACAATAGCTTCGCTTATACATTTGCAATTGTTGCAAATCTGACTTCCTCCTTCCTGCAGTTACTGTGCACAACAACACGGAGAATCAGGCAGAGAAGAGAAGGGAAAAATCTGCACACTTATTTAAATGGTTTTCAGAGTATGCCTAATTCTGCAGTAGAGAACACATTTTATTAGTGGGTTATATTAAAATAAGGTTTTATTAGTCAGGTTAATGGTTAATAGGTTAGCTGTTAATTTTCAAATGTGTCTCTAGCAATATAGGCATTTCAGGTGAAAAATAGTGTGCATTTTTAAATGAACACGTGTGCTTTTAACTGTAAAAATAGATTTGCATCTTATATGTTAAAATCGTTTTTTACTGAATAGTCTGTCTTTCCTTGTTAATCTGCTAACCCATATAGCAATGCACCGCACCCTTGTGGTGGTGGTGCTGCAAAAAAAATTGTGCTACTTGTGCAGTATTGCTGTACTGTGTACTGTAACACGCCAAATATCCTTACATATACCCTCCTTTTTTTTTTAGAACTTGGCTATAATCCAAGCCAATTCCTAAAAACAACTTGTTCTTTCTTTTTCTCTTAAAATGCATGTGTATTGGGATATCTTTCTCTTCCTGACGTAGTCAGTAAAATCAGTAACATTTTCATTTTTACTGATAGCACAATCAACCATCCACCCATGATTAGCACCAGGATAGCCAAACCCACTATTGAGCGTTCCCCCCAGGTTCCCCAATTAAATCTTTCCACTTCGATTATGCCCAGATTACTAATTGTAATATTGTTTTTTCGCAAATTCATTTTCATAACATGTCTTTCTTTATGATTCAATAAATATTCCACATCTGGATCTATTGGAAAAGTATCCCTTTGAAAAAAATCGATATTTTCCACTTGCTTTCCCAAACATCATTTGTTACATGGAACAATGTTAATCCCCCAATTGACACAATTGCATCCTTTGGAACCTGTAAATAAAAAACATTATATTTTACCTGTTTAACCACGTATGTTCCATGGTTTAAATGTACTACCGTCATGTTCTTTAAACAGGTGCTGACCAACCATTTACCTCTGACCATCTTAGCCTGTGCCATTTCTTCACTCCCCATATTACTAATAATCACTTCACATCCCTCTGATATACTTGGGTCAGATTTCAATCCACAAATAGCATCTGTGGCATCAGGAACAAACGGTTTACCTGGACACATATAATTTTGTTCTTTAAATGTTACACATGTTTCCAGGTTTGGTATTAAATAAACTTCAGGTTCCCATGACTGAAATGCCACCAGTTCTGGAGTCTTAATCTTAATGAATTTGTCCTCTTGCCAAAATCCCACGTTGTGTACCCACTTCGTTTGATAAATAAGTTCAGGGGCTACAAATGGGATGCATAGCAAAAATCCGATCTCTAGTCTTTCCAAGTCCACATATAACGGCATTGCATTCCCCATTTCGAATGCAATTTTTATCTGTATAAGGTCAATTTCCCTCCTGGTCAATCTTTCTATCATTTGACGAATGATATCCTGCGAAACAAAATACAAGGGAATATGTCCTTGAATCAATTGTGAAACTGCAGTTTGAACTTCTCTCATATAATTCGTTAATAGTCTATCAACAGGACTCATTATGTTCAATATTTCATTTAAAGTTCTGTCATGCTTAAGTATTATTTTAGTCGCCCGTTGCATCACATCCGCTTGTTCATTTAGAATGATTGCAGTTTCATTTATGAATCTTACTTGTTCATCCAGTCCCCCTCTAATTCCATCTAATGTCTTTTGTATTATTTCTAGGTCAATACTCAGTTGTTGTGCTTTAGTACTCAGTGTTCCTACCGAAATAGAATTGGCTGTTGATATTGTAGTACCTATTATTGCTCCAATTATAGACATTACCATTGATATCGCGAGCATCACCGCACCTCTCTTTCCTCTCTTCTTCTTAATGTCTGCTGAATTCACGAATGTTTTTTCCAATTGCATTAATATATCTCTTATTGACTGCTTAGTGTCCTCTTTTCTTATTTCCAGCCACTCTTTAGTCTGTTCAATCTTAATTCCGGTATTGTTCAAGTGTTTTTCAATCAAAATCTCAGGATTTAATGGAATGTATATATTTTGGAAAATCATCCTTCTATCACTCATGATGAATCCTGGTGCCTCTTCCACCGCGATACCAGATGCTGGTCCAGGTTCAATGACAACCTGTGCTTCTGAATTCTTGAAGATCCCTCCAAATATCATCATCATTAAACATGTCATCGGTATCATCTTCAATGCTGATCGCTTTGTAGCCTTGGTCTTCACCCCTCTTTGGGGCTTTCCCGGAATCCGTCCTCGCGGGCTCCAGGACTCCATCGTCTCCCGTGGCCTCTGATCCCGGAACCTCCGACCAAATAATGTTAATTGTCTAAATCAAAATAGAAAATAAACAGATTAAGTACATAGCACAATACTAACTTCATCCTTTTGCCAAAAATAAAACATGCTTGGTAAAAATACTTTGTTTTTTTTTTTCTTTTTTTTTCTGAAATTAAACACAAGTTAAAAGAAAACAAACACATATAAAACAGCATTCAATATTTAATACACTTTCTCTCTGCACACCAACCACAAGCTTCCGTTATATGTGCATTTATTTATTTATTTATTTATTTATTTATTTATTTATTTATATTATATTCTACATATATTACAGTGTTTATGTGCCATCATAACAATCAACTTTTTTTAACTTCTTTGTCACTGCCTCCTGATTACACCCATTTATTTTCTCAAGGGACTCTATCCGTTTCCACATGCTCAAGCTGCCTGATCTCATGTCTGGGATGGCATGGTTTGATTTGATTTACATGGACAAACTGCTCTATTGCTGTTTCACCTTCATTTTTCAAAATTTTATACACTACAGGAGAGACTTTATCTATAATTCGAAATGGCCCCTGCCAGGCTGCCAGAAATTTAGAATTTTTCTGTTTACTTTTTCCAAAATGAAACTTGTACACCTGATCCCCTACATTGTATTCCTTTACTGATGTCTTTTTGTCATAATATGACTTAGCACTGTCAGCAGCTCTTTCCAGATTTCTCTGCACAAAAGCAAATGCATGTTGCAAATGCCTCCTCAGTTCATCAATATATTCATGAACTGTGGATGCACTCACTAGAGTTTGCTCATGTGTTCTGTATAGTAGGTGTTGTGGTAACACCATTTTCCTACCTGTTAAGACCTCATGGGGGCTAACACCTGTTGCTTTGGCAGGAGTCGACCTGATTGCCATCAAAACCAATGGTAAACGCAAATCCCAGCTGGAACCTGCTTCTGCCACAAATTTCTTTAAAATATCCACAACAGACCTATTGCTTCTTTCAACTGTACCTGAAGACGCCGCCCGATATGCGATATGTAGTTTCCTTTTCACACCTAGTATTTGCCATACCTTACTCATTAGAGTACTTGTGAAATGACTTCCTCTGTCTGACTCAATTCTTTGTGGCAACCCAAACCTTGAGAACACATGGTTCACCAGCAATGTGGCTGCTGTTTGCGCACTACAATCTGGTGCGGGAATGCACTCAATCCACTTTGACATCAAACATACCACACTCAAAATATAGCGGTGTCCCCTGCTCGACCTTTTTAAAGGACCTACATAGTCTATTTGCAAATCTGACCATGGGAGAGTTAGGCCTCTTTTCATCAATGGTGCTCTATGCATTGGTGAAGCAGGTTTAAATTGGGCGCATACTAGACATCCTCTAGTATATAATTCCACATCTTGGGACATATGTGGCCAGTAAGCATAATCTTTTAGTATTTCTAATGTCTTTTGTGAACCTCTATGGCCTGCAGTTATGGCATCGTGTGCATGGTGTAGCATTAGTCCTCTGAATGAAAGGGGTACTACCCACTGTATTTGCCCTGTTATGGACTCTCTAATCATGAGTCCATCCTGGAATCTAATTCGTGTTTTGTTCTTTAATAACACCCTCAACTCTTCTTTTCCCATGCAATCATTTTCTGTTAAAGGATTTTGTTCAGGATCTATCAAATGATTATAATAGATTCCCAAAATTTGATCATTCTTTTGTGCCTCAATCAAATCTTGGTCTGGCGTGTCATGACTCCACTGCACCACCGGTTGATCTACCTCCTTTGGTGCTTTAGAACGTGTGACTGCATCAATTTGTATTTCACCCATTAAATAATCAATAGGTAGCAATTCTCCCATCACAGCCCCAATCTTAGCCAGATGGTCTGCCTTATCATTTCCCTCCTTATCCTCTCCTGGTGTTTTTAAATGCCCACGAATTTTTCTCCAGTATATTGTTAAATTATTTTCTGACACCAATTTGTCTATGGCTTGTATCATTTTTCCATGTTTAAGTGGCTTTTTGTTGTATGTAACCATGCCTCTTGCTTTCCAACCAGGCAAATACTCCACAAAGCTATTCCGTGCATAGTCAGAATCAGTCACCAGGACAATTTCACTGAACTTTTTATCAACTGCAGTAGCAATTGCTTTATAGATGGCTGCCAATTCCGCCACCTGACTGCTCCTATCTCCAATCCTCATCCCTATACTAGGAACGCCTTCACATTTCAACCAGACATTTCCTATTCCTGCCACTAATTGTTTATTACTGTCATTTTCAATGTGAAAAGCACAACCATCCACATATACAGTTGGCAAATCCTTGCATGTTTTTTCATCAAAAGCTTTGTGTTGTGATTGTTCAAATCCCTGTAAACTATCTTCCACATCCATTTCATTTGTTATTTGTTCAGCTGCACAGTCATGTAAGTCAGCTAACCCTTGAGCAATTGGGCTCTTTTTATTTTGTCCATATCTTACTTCTACGGGAAAACCTTGTAATGCCAGCGTCCATGAAGTGATTCTGGATTGCGCTAGATTGCCTGATCTAATTCTTTTACTCTCTAAAAATTGCAAAGGTTGATGATTTGTTTCAATAATCACCTTTTCTCCCTGAACAATGGGGCGGAAATGTTGTAGCGCCCACACAGTGGTTAATAGGGCCTTTTCGCATTCATTAAATTTCATTTCAACTTGGGAAAATGCCTTACTTGCATATGCAATGGTTTTGTGATTCAAATCGTGTTTTTGTGATAACACTGCTGACATACAATGTTCAGAAAAGCCTATTTCTATAAAGAAATCCCTGTCCTTTATGGGGTATGCTAAACATGGTGCCTTTAGAAGACATTCCTTCAATCTAGCCACTGCATCAGACTGCTCTCTTTCCCATCTCCAGGGAGTATTTAGTTTAAGCAGTTTAGTCAATGGTTGAGTGATTTCTGCATAATTCTCAATGAACTTTCTGTTATAGCCTGTCATCCCTAATAAACTTTTTACTCCTTTCACATTTTTAGGATCTTTTAATCTTTGTATGGCCTCTATTTTCTTCCTTTGTGGATTTAGCCCATGTTCAGTCACTTCATGCCCTAGAAAGTTCACTTTTTTCTTGCACCATTGTGCTTTTTGCAAAGATACTTTGGCGCCTGCTTTCTGCAATTGGCCAAGCACATGTCTTATTTCATCAAAATGGCTTTTAAGGTTTTCATTTCTTATCAAGACATCATCCACATAAACTATTGTTCCTCTTTCCGCTGCATCTGGCATGGCCTTTCTCAAAAATATGCCAAATTCACTCCCACTATTGATGTACCCGAACGGAGCTCTAAGCCAGGCATATTGAGTCCTGTCAAATGTAAAGGAAAATAGGTGTTGTATCTCCTCTGCCAATGGCACACACCAATATCCAGATGTGAGATCTAACGTGGTAAATACATTTGAACCATGTATCTGAGCTAGGCCCTGATCAATGAATGGTAGTGGCCATCTAGATACTGGTACTCTTTTATTTAACTCTCTTAAGTCTGCACACAGCCGCCATTGACCATTTGGCTTTAACACACCTAAAATAGGCGTATTGGATGTGCTATGAATGGGCCTAATTATTCCCCGTGATTCCAAATTTTTAATAATCTCTGCCAATGATTCTAAACATGCCAGCGGTAGTCTATACTGGCGTACAAACACTGGATTTCTGCTACAACCTTCTGGTAGTGTGGCCACATGTAAATCAGTTAAACCACAATCATAAGCATCTTTTGCAAATACATCCTTAAACTCCATAAATATTTCCCTCAGATTGCGTCGATCCTCATCGCTGTCACATGCATCCGCTAAGGAGATCTGCTCTTCTACCATTCTGGAAAATTCTGGAAACTCTTCTGGTAAAGGAATCTCAGCGCTTTCCTCTAACTGTGTGGCTGTGTCTTTTTGTAGAGCTGCCACTTTCAAATATTTTGGCAGATCAGCTTCCACTTCAATGGGCTGATTTCCTGTTTCATTTTCATTTAAATTAAATATTATGCAATCCTCTTGATGGCAGCACACTGTCTCATTTGAATCATAAGGATACACAGAATGAATTTTAAATATTCCTTTGGGCTGAGAGTCCAGGTGTTCTGGCAACTCGCCCTTGGCATCTACATATTTTTCAGGAATATTCCCAATCACCATGTTATTTAAATCTGCCGTATAATGTGATTTTTGTATGGCCATTCCTAATGGGGAGTTTTCCTCTAAATGAATGTCCTGACAACCTTTATTATTTACCATGATTTTTACAGATCCTTCACCAATATCTACCAATGGAATGTATTCATAATCCAGGCCTTGCTGTTTTATGGATTCATTCAGGCATACAAATGCATCAGAGCCTTTCATCTGCTGTCCATTTTTGCATTTCAGTGTTATTGCAAACTGTTTTGTAAATGCAGGAACAATAGTATTTTTCCTCATCTGTAATTCGACTGCATAAGGAACTAGTTGTGCACAATGATAAGCCCTTCTTTTGTCTTCAAATTCAGGCGCCGGCCCACCTAGGCGTGACCATATTTTTTGATTAAGGAAATCTAACACCATACACATTCTGTGCATGATGTCATTGCCCATGTAAAATTCATTTTGTGCTCCACTCACTATCCATACATTATGGTAAATTGTTTTCTGCCCAATGCTAATTTTAAGCATGCATCTGCCTGTAATTCGGTTTTCAAAGTCTGGACTGTCCAACCCAGAAACATATTGATTTTTAATCCTAAATTTCGGGATTTCTTCCCTCTCCATAATTTTTTGCAACAATTTCTCATTAATGAAACTCCTTTCATGTTCAAGCGCTAAAGTGGCTTTTATTGTTTTAAGATAATCATTTATACCAACGTGAACCCATGGTTGCTCATCTTCCATGTGTATCTCTGCCAGAGTGGTAATGTGTTTTTCTGAATCTGTTTTAGGAACAATATTCTGTTTGCATGTATTCTCTTTTAAGTAAAAACGTAATGTGTGCTCATCTATAGCAGTCTGCCAATCTTTCCTTGGGTCCAAGTATATTTGTACCGGTAGTTTTTCATTGTCGCTCTGATCTTTGTCTTGACACATTAATATAACAGTGACACTAGGTATGCAGCTATTCTGGAGATATACCTCCACAGCATCATTTGTTTTGGCAACGGTGTGACATTCTTTTATATTGCTGTTTTGTGATTTTAGTTTCTTAGGCCTCAATGGTTTTTTGGTTAAGGACCACAGCACTCCATTCACCCCATCTATGAGAGGAGACAATCTTTTCAGGCAATCTGTCCCCATCAGAAATGGAATTTCACAAATAGATGTGATCAATACCTCTTGTTTCATTCTGTGCTTTCCTATTTTTATGTCAACCTCAGTTACACCTATGATGGGCACCTCCTCCCCATTAAAGTTATGCACTGGGCCTTGATTTGCCTTCACTGTGATCTGACTCTGTGGAGGCCTCCCTTCATTGATACTCTTTACCAGCTCCTTGGACATAATTGTGGCCTGTGCGCCAGTGTCAATCATAGCAAAGGTGTGGCATTTTTCTTCTACAGTGATGGGTGCATAATATCTGTCCTCAACTTCCTCTAATACACATAAGAAATGTGAATTCTTACTGATTTCAGGGCTCACCTTTCTCACGTCTTTTTCACTTTTGGCTAAGCACATTGGTAAATGAAAAGACATTTTTCCCTCCTTTTTACCCATTTCTGTGCGAGATATTTTATTCATTTCTCCATGTTCAGAGGTTTTTTGGAGTGTGGCCACCGTTCGCCCATCCATCTGGGTAACATCAGAGACCACATTACAACCTCCCAACTGAATATGTGTAACAACATCATTCAGCAATTTGTCATTTTTTAATTCTGTGCATTTGTGATCATTTAGTGTAATACCAGCCCTTTCAGCCTCTTCAAAAATATGTGGCTCAAAGAATTTTTCAGGTGATTGACTTGTACCCTCCTTGTGAGTATTTCCTTTTTCTGTCTGTGTTTGGTCATTGTTTTGCTTGCCCAGGGAAGGAGCTATGGCATCCCCACTTACTCCCTGTTCACTGGTATTCCCCATGCATGAGTCATTTTTCTTAAATCTGTCCCTTTGTTCTTTTGGAATTCCTAATGTTTCTTTTTCATTTGTGCAAATCTTTACTGTTTTATTTAGCTCTAAGTTAAACCGTACCTCTTTTTTAGAAGTATTTACACTTTCTATCACAATTTCATTTACTGGTACTTTCATTTTTAATCCATTAGTCATCTTAGAGTCGTTATGCAAAGTTATATCAGAGCAATCTGTCATTTTGGCACTGCAGTTATCATGAGTACTTAGTCACTTTTCGGAAGCCCCCCGGTCATTGCTATGGCCATCAGCCCCCTCTTTGGAAGGTTGTTTTTGCGCTGTATAGAGCTTTCCTATTTGCTCAGCTAACATTTTCACTTGGGCCTCAAGGCACTGGAACCTTTCCATCTCTCTAGGATCCTCTTTCTGTGGCCTAGGTCGATATTGGTTGTTTTCCCCCTGATTGGATCTATTCTGATACCTCTCAGGTGATTGATACCGGTTGGGATGGTTTCTGAACTCTTGATTCATTTGTGGAGGGGAGCGGGTTGCACCCATCCTTTGATTATAGTCCCCTGGTGGGGAATCATTGTACTGGCGTGGACTGTAGTTCACGTTTTGCCTCATGTCCTGTCTCTCAGATTGTGGGTACTGGCCCCTATGTTGATTTCCATTATCAGTAAATCGATCCACATATCGGGGCCTATCCTGATTACCATATATCATGGTGTTGGGATCAAACCTACTCTGTGTCCCCAATGACTGGTAGGGACCATCATCTCTTTGATCTTGATTTTGTCTCTGGTTATTGTTCATACCTGCCATATCAGACCGGTATCTTACCCGGGGTCTATCCCCTAAATATCTAGGGCTGATGTAGCTCTCTCTATTACTAGGATCATGTGATTGGAACATTGGTATAGGAAATGGCGATCTTTGTTGATTACCCCTTTGTTCAGGTGTCACATTATTTTTACCTTGGCTTTGAGCAGACTTAAGGGACATTTTGGCTGACCTGATTTCCATTACTGTGGCTGAGGGTTCTTTAGATTTAGGCCTAGTATCTTTCATTTTATCACTTTCTCTACCCTGACAATAGAGTACCTCATATAGCTTGGTGCTTTGATGTACAATCCATTCAAGGGACTTGTCACGGTCAAATTCACGGACCAATTGGGATATGATGTCTTTCTGTAGCCCATAGAAGTATGCGGTTTTAAACTCATTGGAATTTGAGTCAAAAGATACATCAAAGCGAGAGAATGCTCTTTTTAAGTCTTGTAAAAATTGGCGAGGTGATGTATTAGGTCCAGCAGTAATAGTGTACGCGACTTTCTTTGCCTCCTGCACTGACTGAAAAGGAGAAAAATGACGCCTAATTTCTTTTTCAAACTCCAGCCATGTCATATTCTGCTGTTCATTTAATCCCCTTATGATGCTGGCCGTCGGGGCATCTAAAGTTAAATGAAAATATTGTCTGTACTGTTCCTTAGGTATCTGGAGCGCTTTAAAAATGTCATGCACCGCTTCTAAGTGATCCTCAATGCAGCATTCACCTCCCTTTTTAAATGGTTTGATCAGGGCTTTAATGGATTTCATTATTTTTATGGGGCTACTTGTTGCAATGCATGGAATTGCACTATTTTGTGATTCAATCCTGTTTTCAGGTGTATGAGATTGGTGGCTGCCCCCAATGGGAGTATCAAATCCCCCAAGGGCGCTGCAACCAAGTTCAGTCACCGGCCCAGTCACTGGGGCACTAGCTCTTTGGGCAGAGCTAGAATTCACCTCCACTCCATTGAATGTGGTACCCTGCCGCCTCTCTTGGGACCTGGGAATGCACATTTGCTGTTCTAAGTCCTTACACTTTTTAAGGAGTCTAGTTGCTTCATTCTGCAAATAATTATTTTCATCGCTCATTTTATTAATCGCCTCCTGCATGTCGCACATTTGCATTTGGCATTCATTGAACTCTTTATTTCTTTTGTCTCTTTCTTGAATCATTTTAATCATTTCTTGTTCTACACTCTGGAGATCACCTTCTTTTTCGCAATGTTCTTTTTGTAAAATCTGCATTTCTGAAACAACCTCATCTTTATCCTGCCTAATGTGATCCACTAAGGCTTTTAAGTGTGTCAATTCTTGCTCACTATCTTCAAATTGTTTCTTGCTTTTGGATAACTGAGTATCAAAGTCTCTGCATTTTAATTGCATGTCTTTTTGGCATACATCCAATTCTGCTCTCAACATTTCCTGATTTTTACTTGTCCCATCTAATTCAGTCTTTAACCTGTTAATTAGCTGAGTATCATTCTCTTGCATTCGCAGGGACTTGTTTAAAATAAACCATATTTTGCCGCATAGCCGTATTAAACAGTCTTTCTCTGCACTTTTATCGGCTGCATTCAATAATCTTGTAAGGCAGACCTGAATTATGCTGCCTTCTGCAAAAATATTGTCTAGTTTTTCTTTCTGCACCTCACCTTGAATGCGGTTACTCCATTCTAACGTGGTATTCGAAGACCAATTCCCATGTGCAAATAACTTTGCCTCTAAATATTGCACTAGATCTGAGAATGTGGTTTCCCTTTGTGACATTCTGAAATTCGTTTTTAGTGGCACACTGCTATTATAAAATGGGTTCCCTTTAATGTGCAAATGGCAGTGTGAGACACGCTTGCCACGCCCAGTAGGTACTCTGTGATCACTTTCCCGGCCAACGCACCATAAATATGTTGGGTATTTTGTGGAGATTTGGGGCCTGACGGTATTTTATTACCGCCGAAAAATAACTTAGCAATAATCACTCTTTGTATTCAGATTTGGCCATGTGCAACAATAATACAATGGACATATGCATTATTTCAGCACCCAGACCTGCATATTTGGTATACGTGGTTGGTGGTATTTTGGTGAGCATAATTCCCTTGTTTTATTTGTGGCCCCAATGTCCAGAATCCCTTATCTTCGCTTAGATTTTTCGTGTGATCACTAGAGAGACCTCAGACCTGCATTCTAGGGATACCACATTTTCCAGTGATAGTGTTGGTGCGCCACCATGGGCAAACTCACTGACTTATTTACGACAGAGAGCTATATGTGGTAGTCTTGTGGTAATTTCCACTACCTTATATACGGTAGGGAGCTATGTTCAGAGAGTCTCTCTTCCCGTTGGCTCATGTACCTCCAACAAGTTATACTACAGTCACTCACAATTATTCATACTGATTCTGACATGCACACATCTGTCTTAAAATGACCATTGCACTGTTTAAAAATCTCCCCACATCAACAGCACTGTAATGATAAACAGTAAGTACACCATCCGTCTGTTTTCAAATATTTTTCTGTTTTATAAAAGTTGTATTTAACACGATCTCATTCTTTACAGCAATAAAATGGCACAATCAAAGCATTTTCTATGACACACTGCAAATAGAGTGGCGGAGAACAGAACTCAAATTGCAACATTAGCACTTGATTAAGACACGCACAGGACTTTCATTTTTTCTACACTGACTGCATATTTTCGTGCACACACACAGCTCCCCCAGTTATGTAATTACCTTATCTGTTCAGAGGCTTCTCTTTGTGAATGTGGCTCTCTTGGATTAACTCCAGCAAAAAGGAACGCTTGCCTTCTCAAGCCGGGGTCATTGCCTGGAATTCTCAGCTTTTTCAGATAGGACTGCCTCAGCCAGTGGAAAGGTTTTTCTTTCAGCTCTCCCCAATGTCGACTGCAGCAGGACACAGGAATCTGCATTCAGTCAGGACCCCACAGCCAGGTCTTCTCCCCAGTAGTGCAGAAAGATGTCTGCCTGTCTTTTTCCCTGATACTGCCCACTAAAACTTTCCTCTCAGCCCTCTTTATGACGTGTCCCAATGAAATCCATCATCTCTCATCCTCCTACTCTTCAACAATAGCTTCGCTTATACATTTGCAATTGTTGCAAATCTGACTTCCTCCTTCCTGCAGTTACTGTGCACAACAACACGGAGAATCAGGCAGAGAAGAGAAGGGAAAAATCTGCACACTTATTTAAATGGTTTTCAGAGTATGCCTAATTCTGCAGTAGAGAACACATTTTATTAGTGGGTTATATTAAAATAAGGTTTTATTAGTCAGGTTAATGGTTAATAGGTTAGCTGTTAATTTTCAAATGTGTCTCTAGCAATATAGGCATTTCAGGTGAAAAATAGTGTGCATTTTTAAATGAACACGTGTGCTTTTAACTGTAAAAATAGATTTGCATCTTATATGTTAAAATCGTTTTTTACTGAATAGTCTGTCTTTCCTTGTTAATCTGCTAACCCATATAGCAATGCACCGCACCCTTGTGGTGGTGGTGCTGCAAAAAAAATTGTGCTACTTGTGCAGTATTGCTGTACTGTGTACTGTAACACGCCAAATATCCTTACAGTCCAAAGGTCCCTCCCTCACATCCTGCGTACCCAGACTTTCAGGCGCCTTAAGGAGGGCTTCTGTGCAGAATCCCGGGAAAAGACGGCGAACAAAGGAATCCTCCCCGGTTTGGTGCGCAGAGAAAAACACTAAAGACTAACTAAAAGAAATGGTGAATAAACCCAGCCGGAGCCAAAATAAAATGTATTTGGTCAAGCGGGTTTATGTTGGAGGCTAATATAATAGCCTAAAACAATACCACGTTTATATAAGATAACCACAGTAGAAAAGTTAGGATAGTTACCACTGCCACCAGCCAAGTCTTGATGTAAAGGGAGCGAAACAATGCTCCAAGAGACACAGACAAAAAGGGATAAGAATTAACCCTTTCCAATACCCCATGTAAGATGGGGTGCACTGGGTCTGTGGTTTAAAGTGACTCAAATAAAGTTAATGGCAACTTTACCTTTTTTTGGGGGGACAGTAGTCAGCCCAAGAAAATGGAGTCAATGGGAAGTCTAAAAGACAACCCTGTATCACTCCACTGAAGGTGCTGTGTAACACACATGAACAACATGAGGCCATGGAGTAGGTGAGGCTCCAGTGCTCAAGATCACACAAAAAGTGAAAACACACACAGCAAAACACTGGTAAGAATGGGGAAAAAAGGCTCACACTTATCAGGTGAAAAGAGTAAATCCTAGAAATCCAGCAAATCTGCTGAGGGACTCATTAGGTAAGGGAAATCGGCCATTTATGTGAATTCTCCCTAACACTCGCCCCACACCCCCTTCCCAGACTAAGGGACAGGAGGATTTAATCCACTCCTGGATGAATCTCTACCTCTAACCGGTTAAAAACATCCTAGAGAGACCATCAGCATTTTGGTGGTGACATCCTGCTCTGGGATCAATGGTGAAATCAAATCCTTGCAGGCAGATTGACCATCTTAGAAGTTTTGGGTTCTCTCCTTTCATTTGCATTAACCATCTCAAGGGTTGGTGGTCTGTCTGAATCACAAAGGTAGATCCATACAAGTATGGTCTAAACCTCTTCAGGGGCCACACAATAACAAAACATTCACGCTCTATGGTTGCCCACCTTGTTTCTGGTTCCTTCAGTTTCCTACTGATGAAGCAAATGGGGTGCTCCCTACCTTTCTCATCCAGTTGACTAAGGACTGCACCTATACCTATATTGGAGGCATCTGTCCGCACAATGAAGGGTTGGTGATAATCAAGAGCTCTCAGGACTGGAGCTTGACAAAGGGCTTTCTTATGGTTTTCAAAGGCTTGAGAGCACTCCTCATTCCATCTAACCTTTTTAGGGAATTTTGGAGAGGAGATCACATTCAAGGGAAAAGCTACGGACCCATAGTTCTCTATGAAATTCCTGTAGTACCCAGTGAGGCCTAGGGAAGCTCACACGTGGGTTTGAGTAGTAGGGGTGGCCCAGTTTGCACAGCTTGTACTTTGCTGGGCAATGGCCTTATTTCACCTACTCGTACCTCATGACCAAAGTAGACCACTTTGCTCTGACCAATTTGACATTTGCTTGCCTTTATGGTCAGATGGGCCTGCTCAAGAGCCTGCAAAACATACCCCAGGTGATCAATATGTTCTTTCAATGTAGGGCTGAACACTTCAATATCATCCAAGTATGCCAAGCAGAAGTCCTCCATCCCATTCAGAACTTGATTAACCATCCTTTGAAATGTAGTAGGTGCATTCTTTAGTCCAAAAGGCATTACCTTAAACTGGTAGAGGCCTGCTGGGGTGAAGAATGCAGTTTTCTCCTTGGCATGGTCTGTCAGTGCTGTTTGCCAATAGCCTGAGGTTAGATTAACTGTACTGAGGTACTTGGCTGAACCAAGTCTATCCACCAGTTTATCTGTCCTTGGCAAAGGATGGGCATCAGTCTTAGTGACTGCATTTAGAGCTCTATAGTCCACACAGAATCTCAACTCCTTGGATCCTACCTTTGGTACTAGCACAACTGGATTAGACCATGGACTTGTAGATGGCTCTATAACCCCGAGATCAAGCATCTTGTTGACCTCTCCTTTGATGTGGGATCTCACATGCTCTGACATTCTGTAACCTCTGCTTTTCACAGGTAAATAGTCACCAATGGGAATATGCTGGCCCCAAGGGGTCAAGCCTGGTGATAGTGAAAACAGGGAGGCAAACTGATTCAACAGAACCTTGCACTCCTCCTGTTGTTCAGAAGTCAGCTGAGAAGAGATATTAACTCCTTCTATCTGTTCATCTAAAGGTTGGCCTCTGAGGAGGTCAGGTAGAGGTTCTTTCCCCTCTTCCTCTTGAGCTGAAGCTAGAAGCAAAGCTCCTACTTCTGGTCTCGAGGCATAAGCCTTTAAACGGCTGGTGTGAAAGACTCTGGGAGCCTCCTTAGGTCTGCCTAAGTCCACCAAATAGTTCACCTCTCCAAGTTTTCCCACAACCTTGAAGGGTCCTATCCATTTGTCCTGCAAGGCCCTCTGCCTTGTTGGCACCATAACTAATACAACTGGTCTTGAGTAAACTCAAACATGCCAGCCTTCTGGTCATTCCAATGTTTGACCAGAACCTGTCCTGCTTTTAAGTTATCACTTGCTTCTGCAATCATGTGTGACTATCTCCTCTGGAGACCTATCACGTAGTGAGTCACTCTGACTGGCTTGGGGAAGGAGCACTCTCCAACCCCTCCTTGATCAGGGCCAATGGACCTCTGACTGGATGGCCATAGAGAAGTTCAAAAGGGACTGTAACCCACTCCCTCCGGAGTGACTTCTCTAAATGCAAAGAGAAGGCATGGCAGTAGAAGGTCCGACTTCTATTAAGGGGTTCTTCTAAAGCACCTATCATGCTCTTCATTGTATGATTAAACCTTTCTACCAGATCATTAGGCTATGGATGGTAGGCTGTAGAGAACTTGTAAGTGACACCACAGTTTTTTCACATGGCTTGCATGTAGTGGGACATGAAATTGGATCCCCTGTCGGATATCACTTCCTTAGGAAAACCTACTCTGGTAAAAATACCAAGTAGAGCCTTAGCCACAGCCTGAGCCATAACAGTTTTCATAGGTATGGCTTCTGGGTATCTTGTAGCATTGTCTACTACAACCAGGATAAACCTGTTCCCTGAAGATATGGGAGGGTCAAGGGGACCGACAATGTCAAAGCCCACCCTCTCAAAAAGAACTCCCACCACTGGGAGAGGCACCAAGGATGTGACATTCTTGGCTCCACTCTTGCTAGAGGTTTGGCAAGTGTGACAGCTCCTACAGGATTTGTCAACTTCTGAACCCTTCTTAGGCCAGTAGAAGTAGAGAGAGACATTCTTTGGTCTTCTTGAAACTCAAGTGACCAGCCAAAGGTATCTCATGGGCTAAATGTAGGAACTGGAGTCTGTTCGCAAGGGGGTACTACAATTCTTTTGCAGTCCCCAGGGATAGACTCAGTTGGTTCACTGAAGAAGAGGCCATCTTTCCAGCTCAACCTGTGCTTGCCAACCTTTTTCCCCCATCAAGTTGGTTAGCAGCCTATTGTCGAAGACCTTCAAGGGTAGGACACTCTCTCTGTGCTTTGCTAAAGTCTGCCCTGTTGGGTTCACCTTCTGCCAGTAAAGACTGCAGCTCAGGATGGTCGAAAGGGTCAAGATCTCCGACTAAGACAGTGTCTTCTTCCAGATCTGATTCTTCAGATACTGGCTCAACCACACAAAGCTGCACCTCACACTCTGCCTCAGCAGGTGTTGGAGTCACAGGTGTGACTTTGCTCAATATTGGTGATGTCCTTGTTGGTAGCACAGGGGTGCTGTCTGACTTTTTCCTGGAGGTATTGGGTTTCCTCTTTGCCTCTGTTTTCGTAGAAACAGCAGTGATTAACTCCTGTGGAGTGGGAGTGATAGTTTCTTCTAGCAACTCCTCTCATGGTTCTCTCCCTTGCAGACCTAGTGAGCTCCCGTTTCCTTTTACTGGGAGGCCTGGGGGTGCTTGACACAACTCCAAAAGTTTTCAGGTCATTACCCAACAGGACTCTCCCAGGCACTTCACTCTGCACACCAAGAGGTATTTTGACAGTCATATCATCACACTGGATGAGAGCTGGTAACTGGGGAAGCATTTGCACAGGGCCTCCAGCTAACTTGGTGAGGTGTTTGGGTGTCTTAGCAACATCCTCCACCTTGAAGAATGATTAATCCACCAGTTATTCTGGCTCCAGTGTCTCGGATGGCAGGGGTTTCCTGACCATTCACAAGAACACTATCTTTATAATACTCTTTAGTATTGTCTGGTATGGAATTATAGAAATCTAAATTCTGTTGTTCCCACAAGTCCAGGGACACTAAAGAAAAACTAGCTGAGACTCTCATGGGTTCATCAGCCAGTAGGTGAAAGTTTCCACTTGCCATAAGTACTTATTCCTCTGGGGAGAAGGCTAAGGAGACAGTGTGGACCCCTGAAGGTTTACCCTTGCATCTGGGATCCCCTTTCACTTGGTCAGTTGACCCACAGACATAACATTTCCCAAATGTTTTGATCAATCAGGGTTTGTTCAGACCTCCATCAGCTTTCGGTCCAGATGGTACACTAGCCTGATTTGGTTTCCCTTGTGGTTTACCCTTATGCTGTTGTTTGTGGCCCTCTTTTGGATTTGAGGTATTAGAACCCTCGTTGTTATCTTTCTTTGGCTGTTTCCCCTCATCCTTTTTCTGAGTAGCCCCAGAATCCTTGTGACTAGCCCTGTTGGCAACCCACAAGTCAGCAGCCTTAGCTAGCTTCTTTGGATCTATCTCCTTAGAATCTGCCAAGTGCTGTCTGAGCTCAGGAGAGCAGATATCAAAAATAGACTCCAACATAACAAGATTTCTCATTCCTTCATAAGTGTTTACTCTGTAACCCTTAATCCAACCATCTACGTTTTTTAAACACTCACATACCCAGGTAGCCCAAGGGGTATCATCATGCTTTTTGAGGGTCCTAAACTTCTTAGGGTACTGGGAAGGGGTCTGCCCAAATCTAGCAATTAAAGCTAACTTCACACACTCATAATCCATCCTATCCACCTCCCCCAACTCTATCACAACATCAGATGCAACAGTGGGTAGTCTAGAGAAGAGCCAGGGAAGCAATTGATTCCCTGTAAGACCTTGAATACCATGGTTATGTTTAAACATTGCCAACCAATCCAGAATATCAAGCTTAGTATCATACATACCCACAATTTCTTTAGGCATACAGGGTCTCTTTCGACTGGAAGACCTAGAAGACTCTGGGAGAAAAGCATTTTCAATAGACAATATTGTAATTTCTAGTTCATGATTCAACTCCATTTCTCTGAGCTTAAGTTCTTGTTGTTTTTGTTCAACTTGAGCATTTAAACGTTTGAATTCCAGTTCAAGCCTCATTTTCTCTAGAGCAATGAATTCAGGACTGAGTGTAGGACCTGTGGGGGTCCCAGTGGACAAGGGTTGAGGTTGCTGAGCAGGCAAGGGAGCAGAGAGGCCTGAGACACATCTACCTCTTCCAACTCATCATTAACAGACATAGGGCCTCATCACGAGTTCGGCGGTAATGCGGCGGTTTTCCCTTCGGACGTAAATAGCACTAACGCCAAGGCCCCCGGCGGATAATCCAGCCAAATCACCAGTAATCATGCACGCGCCCCGGTCCATGGCGTTATCGCAAATAGCACAAACCCTTAAATCTGGCGCACCGTGTGCTACCGCCATATCGCGCTAATAGCATGCGCCATGAGCAGGAAACGCGTCACCGCCGGAACGGGAAAAAGCGGTGGCCATCTTGAAAATCACAATCCGTCAGATATCACAGTCCCTGGAAGCCATCCACGCCATCTAACACCAAAACATGTCACAGGAGCGCACTAGGGGCAAGACTGCCCTGGCCAGGGTGAGAAAGCCCAAATTTAGTGACCAGGAGCTAGCTGTACTGGTGGAGGAGGCGGAGACACATCATGAGGAGCTGCAGCAGCACAAAACCAGTGGCCAGCGCAGAGCACAAATTTGGCGCACCATCAGTCAAAGGGTCACTGCTGTGGGGCGCATGTCCCCGGGATGGGGAGGATTGCCGCAAGCGCCTCAACGACCTGCGTGTGCGAGTCCGCGGCATCCTGTCACAGCACAGGAGTGCAAGCAGGGGCACTGGAGGAGGGCCACCACCACCCCCACCCGAACTCACACCTTGGGAGGAGAAAATGACTCCCCTGATAGATGTTGGCACCATCGAGGGAATTGGAGCGGAGGCAGGCACTGGCATCGATCCAACTGCAGGTGAGTCCCACCCCGAAAGCATGCAACTGAAAGTACCACACATGCAGACCCTGAGTGAATGAATGTGAAGAAATGTGTGTGAGGAACTGCAGACACCCATAAGTGAGTCCTACATCCATTGAACCGTAGTGCTGCTTAGACGACCCTGCACGTGCAGTGCATCAATGTCAGGGGCAGGGGATAGACATCCATAGCCATGGGACAGCTACGTAGATTTTGAGTGTGCATGAATACACCCCCAAAACCCTGAGCGCAGTGCACCCCAACCACGCATGCAATCTTGTCACTCAAACATTCCCATGCAGTGTACCTCCATACTCACTCACACCAAGCACCACATGGCGACTGAACACAATGCAAGTTGAATGCGTGATTGATACTGTCTTCAATCCCACTTGTTAGCATGAACTGCATTACACAAATGTAGTTAGCATTGAACTCAGACCACACCCTATGTACCCCACAGGCACACGTCAAACCCAACAGGACGAAGATGATGAGGAGGCCACACCAACACAGCGCCCACGGCAGCAAGCCTCCACCAGCACCACCACCCCACAAAGAGGCCGCACGGAAGGGAGATGACCCAGGCCACCCCCCGCTTCACCCCAACGCAGCCCTACCAGACGGCAGCAGCACCCACATGCCCGCAGGGAGGCAACCGCCAGCTCGCCCCAAGCCACCAGACGCAGCCCCGATGCAGAGGGACTGACCTGTGGATCAGAACCCGACGTGGGAGTTACACCTCCACGTGCTCATCATGCAGGAGGACAGCATTCACCCGGAAGCAGTGAGGCAGAAGGGATGGTCACACCAAAGGGAATCCCAAGGCCTGGCACACAGCAAGCACAAACATACCCCACATCTGCATGTGCGTCATGTCCGCACACCACAGCCGGACGAGGACACGCCATCATATGGCAGCCCTGAAGACCGGCACTCAGAGCCTGGCAGCCCAATCCAAGCCGGCAACATGTCCCCATGCAGCCCCTCCTCCCCCCCGACAGTGCACATGACACACCAGGGGTGCCCTTCATCACAGGGGCAGTAGTGATGGGGCGACTCGACGTGATTGAGGCCAAACAGGCCAGGGTAGAATCAATGGCCAAGGTGCAGAGCCGGCACATCAAGGCTGTCAGTGCATCTATATGCCGTGGATGCAAATACATAGCGCGTGACAATTTGCGCACATGCAGAGTCGAAACAAAAATGTACAGCTGCCCTGACAGGGTTTGGACAACGAGTGAGGGAGTTGAGCGAGGCAGTGTCAGCACTTGCTGAGCAAACAAGGGAGGGAAACAACCTCATGTGACAGCACATGCAGGCCACCGGGTCAGTCCCTTCAACATCAACCACACCCACGGAGGGGTCCCTTGAGCCATCTCCTAGGCGCCGGTCTATGTGCCACCTGAGGTCACGCACACCAGAGAGGCCCGGAAAAGGAAAACGCCCACGACCATCCTAGTTGTGTATGGCATCGTTATTGGTGCCCTGATAAGACACATGCACCTATCTGCACAGTTGTGGGTAGTTCACTGGGGGAAGGGGGGGATTGTGTGCTGGGTGTTCACTGGGGGGAGGGGGGATTGTGTGCTGGGTGTTCACTGGGGGAGAGAGGGGTTTGTTGGACTGAAAATAAATCACGTTTGAAAAATCACAAAGCATGGACAGTAATGATGGTTGACAAATCCAATTTAATGTTGAAGGGACATCTGTTCAATTTACCCATCACCCGTGTTAGAAAAATGCATCAATCAATCCCTCTCTGGCCAACCTCCCCCTCCCTCGGCCCAAACCTTTGTGCATGTGCAACACCTTCTGGCACGTCATCACCCTCAGGTGGCTGCACATGAGCATCACGGGGCGGTGGCACATTTCTGCGACAGCAGATGTTGTGCAGCATGGCACATGTCAGTACAATTTTGCCAAATTTTTCTGGTGCATACATCATTGCCCCTCCCGTGCGGTCGAGGCACCGGAAGCGTGCCTTCAGCAGTCCAAATGCCCTCTCCACGCAGATCCGTGTACGAGCATGGGCAAGGTTGTATGCCCGCTCCGCTGCCGTGTGTGGATTACGCACAGGGGTCATGAGCCACGTGTACTGGGGATATCCAGAATCACCTGCAGGGGAGAGAAAGCCGGTATGGTGACAAGGTAAATCCAGTGGGTGTACAGAGCTCTGTCATCAGTGTCATTTTGCCATACTTGTCATTAGGTCTACAACATTGTGGAGTGTGCTGTTCTACGGGCACAATTGAATCAATGAGGTACTCTCAACTTGGTACGCCTATGTTTCAGAATGTAACAGTACTCATTCACTTGTCACTGAGTAAGGGGGCCCTTCCATCTACTTTTGCATGACAGAAGTGGCTGCCTCATGTGTCATTGCCATTCCATTTGGCTGCAGTTGCATTTGCTGGTTGTCACTATTCTGTACTGTTCTCCATGCATTTGCTTGGCCATTCTGGGGACAGTGTTTGTGGGATGTACATTGCCATTACTCAGTCTGCTCATGTGTGGTGCATTTGTGGATGTGGCAATTTATGGGTTAGATTTTCATTACTGTCGGGTGGGCAGGGTGGGATTTCTGTACTGTGTCAGTATTTGGAGCCATAGTGCTACTCACACAGGAGGCTTTATGGTGGTGGGCCTTCCTTATGTCACTGTACTGCCACATGTCTTTTACATCCTGAATGGGTGTGTTCTGCTGTGTTGGACATGTCCAAGGTTTGTCGTGCAAGCTGCATGAATGTGAATGCTGCAGTAATGGTGCTGCCTATTGGGAATCATGGATTTATTGTGTGTGACCAGCCCCATCAGCTGTGGGTTAACATGCACTATGGTATACATTTCTACTCACCTAGCAGCCATGTGTTTTGCCCTTGGTGCCTTTCCATGTACACTGGCAGGGTACTGTTGTGCAGGACCATGGAGTCGTGGGTGGATCCTGGGTAGTGGGCACAGCAGTGGCTGAAGGTGAGGTCAGGACCACATGTCATCTGCACATTGAGGGAATGGTACGGTTTCCGGTTTCTGTAGGCTACCTCATGTGCCTGGGGGGGTACGAGTGCCACATGTGTGCAGTCCAGGGCTGCTATTACATTCGGGACTTGGGCAATGGCATAGAATTGACCCTTCAGCTAGTGCACCTGTGCCTGCGTGGCTGGAAATGCGATGTGCTCATTCACATGATTCAACAGTGCATCGAGCACTTGTCCCAACATGGCACTGAATGTGGACTGGGCCATTCCATGCATCATGGCAACGGTATGTTGGTAGCTGCCAGTCCCAAGGAATTGAAGCACATACACGAGCTTCACTAGCGGAGGTACTGTTGTGCTGGTGGCTATGCGGCTGCCGATGTCGCCCTGGATTGTGTCCAGCAACTGGGTGATGGTTGCCCTGTCCAGCCGATATTCCGTCACCAACTGCCCATCAGTCAGGGCCCAGGGTGTTGGCCTGATCCTGGGGATGGCTGGCCGCCATGCTGGTGCTGCTCTCCTCCTCCTTCTCCTCATCCCCACCACCCCCTGCACTCCCAGGGCCCTGGCCTGGTTGGCTGGCCTCTGTAGCTCCAGGCGCAGCAGGTAGAAGTCAACATCAAGGCTCCCGGCTTCAAATGGCAGCATGGTGTTGGTGAGGGTGTGTTGTGCAGGGGTGGGTCCTTTGTAGGCCTCTGATTTGCATTGGTTTCACCTGGGTCCTTATTGCTGTCTCCTCCCTGCTCCTGCTGGTGTAATGGTGTTGGGGAGGGTGTGGTGTGCATGGGTGGGTCCTTTGTAGGCCTCTGATTTGCATTGGTTTCACCTGGGCCCTTATTGCTGTCTCCTCCCTGCTCCTGCAGGTGTAATGGTGTTGGGGAGGGTGTGTTGTGCATGGGTGGGTCCTTTGTAGGCCTCTGAATTACATTGGTTTCACCTAAGCCCTTATTGCTGTGGCCTGTGTTCTGTTACCTCCAGCTTTTTTTCAGCTAATTTCGCTTATGCCGGACTCATGATTACTAATGTTTTAGCGCAAATGGTTACTGGTGCTTTTACAGCCGACGCTTGTACAGCCGGCTGTACTTGCGCCAGCTGTAATGGCGCCAGCAGTATTTGGACTTGTGATCCGACGACCCTTAAAATCGCCACTGATAGCGTTACCGCCGATTTTAAGGGTTACCGCTAAACTCGTGATGAGGGCCTTAGCATCATCCTCAATACTTTCCTCATTTGCTAGAGAGTCGAGTATTTCAGACCCACTCCCCAGACTTTGGTTCTTTAACAACTTTTCAACTAATTCAATCTTTGTGCCTTTGGCAGAGAGTTTCCTTTCTTTACACATGTTTCTTAAATAATCAGCATTGTAATTCAGGAGGGTCTCCCGACTGTGGCTTTCCATATCAGACATGATTAAAGGCATGGTCTAGTAAAAAAATGTATTTAAAAAATAGATAGGCAACATAAAAAAAAAATACTAGCATTCTCTTTTTTAAAACTTCCTATGTAAAATTTTGAGCTATTCAAGCTCAAAGTTCGCAAAAGCAAGCACATGGGCGCATCCATTTTGTGAAATGGGGAGTCCGAGAGCCCCAAATGGGAAAGCAGATTTAGGCAGACAACGCAGCATTTAGCATTTCCCATTTGGGGCTCTTGGGCTCCCCACAGGGAAATCAGCTGTAGGCAGAAACTACTCATTGGTCCCCACTCAGTCCAGTCCCTGTGACATCTGCCTTCCCTTCCTCTTGCGTTTTCCCTGCTCCCTTTTGTGTGCCATTGTCCTTGACTTGCATTTGTCATTAATTTCTGTGGTCTGCTTGTCTCTTTTCTGCCAGTTGCCTTTGTGCCCTGCCTTCCTTCATGACTGGCGCCTCTTTGCCCAGCTACCTTCTGCTGGATGATGTCTTCATTGCAATTGATGTGATATTTGCATTCCGTCGTCTTGGACATTCCATCATCGGCTCCCCTGCCAGTGTTTACTGCACTGTGCGGATGCCATGTTAAACAGGGGATGGCTTTGGGAGTGCTTCCAAGGGGATCCTGGTTTCCAACCTCTCAGTGATCTCTTTGCAAGCACTCTCAGTGTCATTCTGACTACAGCTAGATGAGAGTATTCACAATGACCCCTCACCAGTGCATTGGGTAAGTGTGACCTGGTCCTTCAGTGCATGTCACTCAGTGGGGCAGGCAGTGTGTGTGTTGTGGGTGTGGAAGATGTCACTGTGTGGGCTGTTTTAATTGCATTGTCCTGAGGTGGGCGGGTCTTGCTGCATAGATGCAGAGGCACATGGTGATGGGTGGCTGGAGACTCTTGCTTGCATTTGTTGCATGGCACTCAGGGGGGGGGCATGTTGCAGTGTAATTGGGTGCATGGATGTGTTCCCTGACCTGACCTGGTTATGTTTTTGTATACTGAGACATTCTACGCCGATAGTGTGAAGTGCAGTGCTGTCAGATGCCTGAATGCAACACGTCAGCAAAGTAGGCTGATTTGTGAGCCTACGGAAGGGCAGATGGATCCATTACATTGTGAAGCTGCAGCAGGCTCACAAGGGGAAAGGTGTGAGGTTAGATGTGCATCTATCTTGTATTGAACCAGTAATTTTCTCATTCTGTATACGTTTTTAAGTAGATGTGTATTGTGGCCATTTTCTTTTTGATGGGGCGGCCACTCAAGATGTATATTGTTGCATAGGGTGACCAGGGCAATCGACACACATGTTAGTTGTGGTTTTCATTTTTTGCTGTATCTCCGCACTTGTGTCCTCCTATGTGGTGTTGTGGGTCTGCATGCACAGTTGTTGATGGTTGACATGTGACAGTGGACATAGATTTTGGTGCTTGTGTTGTATACTTTGGTGTGTGCTAAGTGGACACTGTTGTTTACAGTTGCTATGACTATGTCTGTGTTTGTTGCACTTGATTTTATGTCTGTGGCCACGCACAGTTTGTCTCTCACAGACACACATTCTCAGGTTGTTGTCATTCATTGATGACTTGAGACCAATCCTACTTGCCCATAGCAACAGGGATGTGGCTTCACTGTTTGTGCTCCACAGGGGCACATTTACATTTGAAGTATGTCTGCACAAACTGATGGCGAGCAGCCTCTCCCTGTTCTCTTTGGCCAACCAAGGGTAAGGGGGGTGCCTGCGGCTGAGGGGATGGCCCTCCTGCATATCAACTAGTATGCCACACAGTGTGATATGATATGAAATGATATGTCATTTATAATGCGCCTATAAACAAGTGTTTCAAGGTGCGACAAGGCAAGGGAGGGGGACAGAGGAAGGACAGACAATCTTACTAGGCCAAGTGACATTGAGATCATGCAAGTGCAGGGGAGAGGGGAAAGTGTGAGAGGAAAGGGGGGGGGGGGGGAGTACTGTATATGGGATCAATCAATAATAAGTGCAGCCAACGGGTGGCAGGTGCAAGGGTAAGTGCAGACAGCAGGTACCAAAAAGTGCAGGTAGGGGGACAGTAGGGTTACATATACAGACCCAATTGCAAGGGCTGCCGTGAGGCAGTGTGGGTGCACAACTGGGCAGGCAGGTCCTGGGCCGAGATCAGAGCATAGCCAGGTGACCAGTGCAGTCAGGCAGGAAATCAGCAGGGGAGAGACAGAGAAGGCAAAAGCAAAGAGGAATGCTTGAGGTGCTTCCGGAGCCAGAGATGGTTCTCCTCAAGTTTCAGAAAGGAAGGGGGGCTGTACCAGAGGGAGGCCCTAGCCAAAGAAAGAGATCTACCACCGGTTTGTTGCTTGGAGAAGCGACTGACCCTGAGAGAGTTGGAGGTGGAGGAGCGAAAAGCTTGTGAAGGAAAGTGTTTACGAAGAGAGAGTTGGAGGTATTTAGGCCTGTAGTATAATTTAGCGTGTTTTGGAGTGCAGCGCCACTGCATGAGATCACATTATTACTGTGCTGTGGTACAGCAAGCCATGCGTTGCCAGGGTAACATATGGACATGTATATGAAGACAGGCTATCTATTTTAAAAGCACTATATGAAGACAGGCTATCTATTTTTAAAAGCACACCATTTTTATCTCATTTTTTTTTCTTCACTTGAAATGCCTCACTTACAGGAGACACATTAGATACTTGATTAATTAACTTAACTAACAAATACTAACACAATTCTAACTATTTAACATTATAATGTTCTCCATGTGCAAAATGAGGCAGGCTGAGATTCATTTTTAAACAGGCAATTTTTCTTTGCCCTGTTCACTGTCTTTGCAGGAAGCAAAATTCGAATGCCAGGAAATCAGTTAGATACAATAGCTTTCTGTAAAAGTGAGCTATTGTTGAGGAAGGAGGAGGTAATAATCTACGTAGACTTAGAGGAGGTAAAAGAAGTTTTTTGGAGTGTCTGACAGAATTACAAGAGAAGACATTTTGCGGAGTTGCAGTGCGGTCGCCTTCATTCTGCTGCTGTGAGGAGCTGGACCACTGACCTTCAGAGACGGGGTTTCCTGGTCACTTGGCACCGGCTTGAGAACGGCAGATTGCAGATTGAACTGCATGTTCTCGATGGGTGCTTTAAAGAAAGAAAAAAAAAAAAAAAAGGAGAGCCTTGGGTCACTGCTCAAAGACGACAAGCCAGGAGATTTTGCGTGCTGAAAAGCTACAAATAGCTGGTAAATATACAAATGGAGTGAGATTGCTGTGACTGCCGGACGAATGATCTACTATTAGACAGGTAGTGTAGCGATAGGGAATTCTCCTGTGTTTAACTGCCACGTTATAATGTTGCAAGACACATGATATAATCTCTCTTTTGCTTGTTGAAAATGTAAAATGAAATTAATTTGTGGTATTATTGCATTTGTTTCTCTTATGTTTATTTCAGAAAGGATTGTCTCACCAGAATGGTAATGTATCATTTTGAAATTACATTGTGATAACACAGGGTCTGCCTAAGATTATTCTTGCTTCTGTTCTTCATTTGGTACCTTTATAAAAAAAAAGAAAATACTCTGTAGGGGAGGAAATGATGTTTAATGTGCCAAGTTTCTTATACAGATGAAGCAATGTCATGAGCCATTATAAATAGTTGTGCACGTGATTCCACTCAGGGTATGTGTGTGGCGTCTGAGTGGAATATAATGCAGTAGTCTGCTGAGCGTATGTGAATCAGCAGAGAGAGGCCTATGGAAACAGTCTCACTAATGTAAATAAATTAGTTTAATACCACATGTTATTATGAATAATGTATGGAAGCATAGCTCACTGGTGTAGATAAATCAGTGATAACAGCCATAGGTGGCACTCCACATGAAAATGTGGTGTTTCTGAATAATGTAGAAGTCTGAGGCCTCTAGAGATCACAAGAATAGTCTAAACAAAAGAAAGGGGTTTTGTATGCTGGGGCCACAAATAAAACAAAGAAATTATGCTTACCAAAATACCACCAACAAAATGTATTCCACTATAAAGCCAAACCCAATCTGAATGCAAGGAATAGTCACTGTCAAATTACCATTGTTTTTGGTGGCAAGAAAATACCGCCAAGCCCCAGGTTTATACAAAATACCCTACATATTTATGGTGCGTTGCAGGACGGGAAAGTGATCATAGAGCACCTACTGGGCGTTGCAAGTGTGTCTCACACTGCCATCTGTACATTAAAGGGAACCCATTTCATAATAACATTGTGTCACTAAAAACGAATTTCAGAATGTCTCAAATGGAAGCCACATTACCAGAGCTAGTGTAATATTTAGAGGCAAAG
The DNA here is from genome assembly GCF_040938575.1 of Ambystoma mexicanum. Classification (NCBI taxonomy): domain Eukaryota; kingdom Metazoa; phylum Chordata; class Amphibia; order Caudata; family Ambystomatidae; genus Ambystoma; species Ambystoma mexicanum. The sequence goes on along the minus strand of NC_090932.1, from coordinate 655,540,969 downwards.
ATATATGCACATGGGACGTGGTCATCAAACAGTGCCTCAGAATGGCATGACCGCATTCATGGTGAGGTGCAGAAAGAAAAACTAGACAATATTGTTGCAGAAGGCAGCATAATTCAGGTCTGCCTTCTAATGTTATTAAATGCAGCCGATAAACATGCAGAGAAAGATTGTCTGATACGGCAATGTGCCAAGATCTTTTTTATTTTGAATAGGTCCCTGCAAATGCAAGAAAATGATACCAAATTGATTAACAGGTTAAAGGCTGACTTAGATGGGGCAAGTAAAAAGGAGGAAATGTTAAGAGCAGAATTAGAAGGATGTCAGAAAGACATGCAGTTAAAATGCAGAGATTTTGATATTCAATTGTCCAAAGGCAAGAAACAGTTTGAGGACAGTGAACAAGAATTGGTACATTGGTGGACCACATTGGAGAAGATAAAGATGAGATGGTTTCAGAAATGCAGATTTACAAAAAGAACATTATGAAAAAGAAAGTGATCTCCAAAATGCAGAACAGGAAATGGTTAAAATGTGTCAAGAAAGAGACAAGAGAAACAAAGAATTTAATGAATGCCAAATGCAAATGTGTGACATGCAGGAGGTAATTAATAAAATGAGTGATGAAAACAACTATTTACAAAACGAAGCAGACAGGCTCCTTAAAAAGTGTAAGGACTTGGAACAGCAAATGTGCATTCCCAGGTCCCGGGAGAGGCGGCAGGGCACCACATTCAATGGAGTTGAGGTGAATTCTATTTCTACCCAAAGAGCTAGTGCCCCAGTGACTGGGCCGGTGACTGAACTTGGTTGCAGCGCCCTTGGGGGATTTGATACTCCCATTGGGGGCTGCCACCAATCCCATACACCTGGAACCAGGGTTGAGTCACCAAGTAGTGCAATTCCATGCATTGCAACAAGTAGCCCCATAAAGATCATGAAATCTATCAAAGCCCTGATCAACCCATTTAAAAAGGGAGGGGAATGCTGCATAGAGGATCACAGAAGCGGTTCATGAAATTTTTAAAGCCCTCCAGATACCTAAGAAACAGTACAGGCAGTATTTTCATTTAACTTTAGATGCTCCGACGGCCAGTATCATAAGAGGATTGAATGAACAGCAGAATATGACATGGGCAGAGTTTGAAAAAGAGATTAGGCGTCATTTTTCTCCTTTCCAGTCATTGCAGGAGGCAAAGAAAGTCGCTTACACAATAACTGCTGGGCCTAATACATCCCCTCGCCAGTTTTTACAAGACTTAAAAAGCACATTTTCTCACTTTGATGTATCTTTTGACCCCAATTCTAATGAGTTTAAAACTGCATGCTTCTATGGGTTACAGAAAGACATTATATCACAATTGGTCCGTGAATTTGATTGTGCCAAGTCCCTTGAATGGATTGTGCACCAAAGCACAAAACTGTATGAGGTACTCTATTGTCAGGGTAGAGAAAGTGATAAAATGAAAGACACTAGACCAAAATCTAAAGAACCCTCAACAACAGTGATGGAAATCAGGTCAGCCAAAATGTCCCTTGAGTCTGCTCAAAGTCCAAGTAAAAATAACTTGGCAACTGAACAAAGGGGTAATCAACAAAGGTCATCACACCCTGCACCAATGTTCCAATCACATGATCCTAGTGATAGGGAGAGCTACATCAGCCCCAGGTACTTAGGAGATAGGCCCCGGGCAGGCTAGTCAGGTATGAACAATAACCAGAGACAAAATCAGGATCAAAGAAATGATGGTCCCTATCAGAAATTGAGGATACAGAGTAGATTTGATCCCAATACCATGATATATGGTAATCAGGATAGACTCCGATATGTGGATCGATTTGCTGATAATGGGAATCAACATAGGGGCCAGTACCCACAACCTGAGAGACAGGACATGAGACAGAACATGAACAACACTCCACGTCAGTACAATGATTTCCCACCAGGGGACTACAACCAAAGGATGGGTGCACCCCGCTCCCCTCAACAAATGAATTGAGTTCAGGAACCATCCCAATAGAAATCACTCACCTGAGAGGTATCAGAATAGATCCAATCAGGGGGAAAACAACCAATTTCGATCTAGGCCACAGAGAGAGGATTCTAGAGAGATGGAAAGGTTCCAGTGCCTCGAGGCCCAGGTGAAAATGTTAGCTGAGCAAATAGGAAAGCTCTGTATAGCACAAAGGAGGGGGCAGAAGGCCCTAGCAATGACCAGGGGGTTTCTGAAAAGTGACTAAGTGATTATGATACCGGAAGTGCCAAAAAGACAGATTGCTCTGATGTTATTTTGCATAATGACTCTGAGATGCCTAATTATTTAAAAGTGAAAGTACCATTAAATGAACATGTAACAGAAAGTGTAAATATTTCTAAATGAGAGGTACCGTTTAACCTAGAGCTAAATCAAACATTGGAGATTTATACAAATGAAAAAGAAACACCTGAAATTCCAAAAGAACAAAGAGACAGATTTAAGAAAAATGACTCATGCATGGGGAATACTAGTAAACAGGGAGCAAGTGGCGATGATATGACACCTGGCAATCAGAACAATAACCAAACACAGGCAGTAAAAAGAAATGCTCAAAGGAGGGTTATGTCAATCACCTGAAGAATTCTTTGAGCCACAGAGGTCAAAAGGGCTGGTACCACACTAAATGATCACAAATGCACAGAATTAGACAATGACAAATTGGCAAGTGATGTTGTTACACATGTTCAGTTGGAGGGTTGTAATGTGGTCTCTGATGATACCTGGATGGATGGGCGAACGGTGGCCACACTCCAAAAAACCTCTGAACGTGGGGAAATTAATAAAGTCTCTCACACACAAATGGGCAAAAAGGAGGGAAAAATGTCTTTCCATTTACCAATGTGCTTATCCAAAAGTGAAAAAGGCCTGAGAAAGGTGAGCCCTGAAATCAGTAAGAATTTGCACTTTTTATGTGTGTTAGAGGAAGTTGAAGAGAAGAAAAATGCAATACATTTGCAATGATTGACACTGGCGCACAGGCAACAATTAAGTCTAAAGAATTGGTAAAGAGTATCAATGAAGGGAGATCCCCACAGAATCAGATCACAGTGAGGGAAAATCAAGGTCCAGTGCATAACTTTAACGGGGAGGAGGTGCCTATTATAGGCATCACTGAGGTCGACATAAAGATAGGTAAACACAGAATGAAACAGGAGGTATTGGTCACATCCATTTGTGAAATTCCATTTCTGAAGGGAACAGATTGCCTGAAAATATTGTCTCCTCTCATAGATGGGGTGAATGGAGTACTGTGGTCCTTAACCAAAAAACCATTGAGACCTAAGAAATTAAAATCACAAAACAGCAACATAATTGAATGTCACACCATTGCTAAAACAAATGATGCAGTGGAGGTATATCTCCAGAATAGCTGCATCCCTAGCGTCACTGTTATATTATTGTGTCAGGATAAAATGCAGAGTGAAGATGAGAAACAATCTGTACAGATATACTTGGACCCAAGGAAAAGATGGCAAACTGCCATAGATAAACACACATTACGCTGTTATTTAAAAGAGAAAACGTGCAAACAGAATACTGTTCCTAAAACAGATGCAGAAAAACACATTACCACTCTTGCTGAAATACACATAGAAGATGAGCAACCATGGGTTCACATTGGTATAAATAACTATTCTAAAACAATAAAAGCCACTTTAGCGCTTGAACAGGAAAGGAGTTTTATTAATGAGAGACTTAAAAAAAATAATGGAGAGGGAGGAGATCCCGAAATTTAAACTTAAAAACCAATATGTCTCTGGTTTGGACAGTACAGACTTTGAAAACCGAATTGCAGGAAGATGCATGCTAAAAATTAGTATTGGGCAGAAAACAATTTACCGTAATGTTTGGATAGTGAGTGGAACACAAAATGACTTTTACATGGGCAATGATATCATGCACAGAATGTGTATGGTGTTAGATTTCCTTAATCAAAAAATATGGTCACGCCTAGGTGGGCCTGCACCTGAATTTGAAGACAAAAGAAGGGCTTATCATTGCGCACAACTGGTCCCATATGCAATTGAATTACAGCTGAGGAAGGATACTATTATCCCTGCATTCACCAACCAGGTTGCAATAACACTGAAATGCAAGAATGGACAGCAGATGAAAGATTCTGATGCATTTGTGTGCCTGAATGAATCCATAAAACAGCAAGGCCTGGATTATGAATTCATTCCATTGGTAGATATTGGTGAAGGGTCTGTAAAAATCATGGTGAATAATAAAGGTTGTCAAGATATTCATTTAGAGGAAAACTCTGCATTAGGGATGGCCATACAAAAATCACATTATACAGCAGATCTGAATAACATGGTGATTGGAAATATACCTGTAAAGTATGTAGATGCCAAGGGTGAGTTGCCAGAACACCTGAATTCTCAGCCCAAAGGAATATTTAAAATTCATTCTGTGTACCCTTATGTTTCAGATGAGACAGTGTGCTGTCATCAAGAGGATTGCATAACATTTAAATTAAATGAAAATGAAATAGAAAATCAGCCCATTGTAGTGGAAGCTGATATGTCAAAACATTTAAAAGTGGCAGCTTTACAGAGAGACACAGCCACACAGTTAGAGGAAAGCGCCGGGATTCACCTTCCAGAACATTTTCAAGAATTCTCCAAAATGGTAGAGGAGCAGATTTTATCAGCGGATGCATGTGACAGCAAAGAGGATAGAAATGAACTGAGGAAGATATTTATGGAGTTTAAAGATGTATTTGCAAAAGATGCTTATGATTGCGGGCTAACTGATTTACATGTGGCCACGCTACCGGAAGGATGTAGCAGAAGCCCAGTATTTCTGCACCAGTATAGATTACCATTGGCATGTTTAGAGTCATTGGCAGAGATTATTAAAAATGTGGAGTCGCGGGGAATCATCAGGCCCATTCATAGCACATCCAACACACCTATTTTAGGTTGTTAAAGCCAAATGGTCAATGACGGCTATGTGCAGATTTGAGGGAATTAAATAAAAGAGTGCCAGTATCCAGATGGCCACTGCCATTCATGGATCAGGGCCTAGCTCAGGTACATGGTTCAAAAGTGTTTACCACGTTAGATCTCACCTCTGGATATTGGTGCGTGCCATTGGCAGAGGAGATTCAGAATGTATTTTCATTTTCATTTGATAAGACGCAATACGCGTGGGTTAGAGTTATATTTGGGTATGTCAATAATGGGAGTGAATTTGGAATATTTTTGAGAAAGGCCATGCCTGATGCAGCGGAAAGAGGTACCATAGTTTATGTGGATGATGTAATGATAAAAAATGAAAGCTTAAAAAACCATTTTGATGAAATAAGACATGTTCTTGGCCAATTGCAGAAAGCAGGCGCCAAAGTATCTTTACAAAAGGCACAATGGTGCAAGAAAAAGGTGAATTTTCTAGGCAATGAAGTGATTGAACATGGATTAAACCCGCAAAAGAAGAAAGTTGAGGCTATACAAAAATGAAAAGACTCTAAAAATGTGAAACGGGTAAAATGTTTATTAGGAATGACGGGCTATAACAGGAAGTTCATTGAAAATGATGCTGAAATTACTCAACCATTAACTAAGCTGTTAAAGCTGAATACACCATGGAAATGGGAAAAAGAGCAGTCTGAGGCAGTGGCTAAATTAAAGGAATGTCTTGTAAAGGCACCATGTTTGGCATACCCCATGAAGGATAGGGCTTTCTTTATAGAAATAGGTTTCTCTGAACAGTGTATGTCAGCAGTGCTATCTCAAAAACATGATTTGAATCACAAAACCATTGCCTATGCAAGTAAGGCGTTTTCCCAAGTTGAAATTAAATTCAGTGAATGTGAAAAGGCCCTTTTGACCACTGTGTGGGTGCTACAGCATTTCCGCCCCATTGTTCAGGGAGAAAAGGTAATTATTGAGACCAATCATGAACCATTGCAGTTTTTAGAGAGTAAAAGAATCAGGTCAAGTAGCTTAGCAAAGTCCAGAATCACTTCATGGACGCTAGCATTACAAGGTTTTCCTGTAGAAGTGAGGTATGGCCAAAAAAAAAAAAGCCCAGTTGCTCAAGGTTTAGCAGATCTACATGACTGTGCAGCTGAACATGTATCAAACGAAGTAGAAGTGGAATCTAGTTTACAGGATTTAGGACAATCACCACACAAGGCTTTTGATCAAACGACATGCAAGGATTTGCCAACTGTCTATGTTGATGGTTGTGCTTTTCATATTGAAAATGACAGTAATAAACAATTAGTGTCAGGAATAGGAAATGTCTGGTTGAAATGTTATGAAGTCCCCAATATAGGGATGAGAATTGGAGCTAAGAGCAGTCAAGTAGCATAATTGGCAGCCATTTATAAAGCAATCGCTACTGCAGTTGATAATAAATTTGGTGAAATTGTCCTGGTGACTGATTCTGAATATGCACGAAATAGCTTTGTGGAATATTTACCTGGGTGGAAAACGAGAGGCATGATTACATACATCAAAAAGCCTCTTAAACATGGAATAAATGATACAACCCTTAGCCAAATTGGTGTCAGAGAATGATTTAACAATATACTGGAGGAAAATTTGTGGGCATTTAAAAACTCCAGAAGAGGATAAGGAGGGAAATGAGAAGGCAGATCAGCTGGCTAAAATTGGGGCTGTGATGGGAGAATTGCTACCTATTGAACATCTACTTGATGAAATACAAATTGATTCAGTAACACGTTCTAAAGCACCAAAGGAGATAGATCAGCCAGTGGTACAATGGAGTTATGATACAGCAGATCAAGATCTAATTGAGGCACAAAAGGATGATTGAATTCTAGGAATCTATTATAATCATTTGATAGATCCTGAACAAAACCCTTTAACAGAAAATGATTGTATGGGAAAAGAAGAGTTGAGGGTGCTATTAAAGAATAAAAAACGAATTAGACTACAGGATGGACTCATGATTAGAGAGTCTATAACAGGACAGATACAGTGGGTGGTACCCCTTTCATTCAGAGGGTTAATGCTACACCATGCACATGATGCAATAACTGCAGGCCACAGAGATTCACAAAAAACATTGGAAAAACTAAAAGATTATGCTTACTGGCCACATATGTCCCAAGATGTGGAATTATATACTAGAGGATGTCTAGTATGTGCCCAATTTAAACCTGCTTCACCAATGCATAGAGAACCATTAATGAAAAGAGGCTTAACTCTTCCATGGTCAGATTTGCAAATAGACTATGTAGGGTCTGTAAAGAGATCGAGCAGGGAGAACCGTTATATTTTGAGTGTGGTGTGTTTGATGTCGAAATGGATTGAGTGTAATCCTGCACCAGATTGTAGTGTGCAAACAGAGCTACATTACTGGTGAATCATGTGTTTTCAAGGTTTGGATTACCACAAAGAATAGAATCAGGCAGAGTGAGTCATTTCACAAGTGCTCTAACGAGTAAGGTATGGCAAATACTGGGTGTGAAAAGAAAATTACATATTGCATATCGAGCTGCTTCTTCTGGGGGAGTCAAACGCTGTAATAGGTCTGTTGTGGACATATTAAAGAAATTTGTAGCAGAAGCAGGTTCCAGCTGGGATTTACGTTTACCTTTGGTTCTAATGGCAATCAGATCAACTCCTTCCAAAGCAACAGGTGTTAGCCCACATGAGGTTTTGACAGGTAGGAAAATGGTATTACCACAACACCTGCTATACAGAACACATGAGCAGACACTTGTGAGCGCATCAACAGTTACTGAATACATTGATGAACTGATTAAGCATTTACAACGTGCATTTGCTTTTGTACAGCGAAATCTAGAAAGAGCTGCTGACAGTGCAAAGTCATATTATGATAAAAAGACATCAGTGAAAGAGTATTTTGTGGGCGATCAGGTGTATAAATTTCATTTTGGAAAAGGTAAACAGAAAAATTCCACATTTCTAGCAGCCTGGCAGGGGCCATTTCGAATTATAGATAAGGTCTCTCCTGTGGTTTATAAAATTTTGAAAACTGAAGGTGAAACAGCAACAGAACTGTTTGTTCATGTAAACGAAATTAAACCCTGGCACCCCAGACACGAAATTAAAAGGCTTGAGCGTGTCGAAATAGATAAAGTCCCTTGAATACATGAAAGAAGGTAAGGTAAATGGGTTTAGTCAGAGGGCAACAGCACAGGAATAAAATAGAGGTGATTGATTATAACATATGTATATAGGTAAAAAAAAAAAAAGAAAAAAAATGGAAGCTGAAATTAGTGGAGTTGGTTTGCAAAATGAAAATGTATTAAATGTTGAATGCTATTTTATGTATGTTTGTTTTCTCTTTAACATGTGTTTAATTTCAGAAAGCGAGAGGAAGAGAACAAAGTGATTTATGGAGTGCTTGGATATATATAATTTTATTTTTGGTAAAAGGGTGAAGTTAGTGTTGTGCTATGTACTTAATTTGTTCCTTTTCTATTTTGATTCAGAATACTAACGTATTTTGGGTCGGCGGTCACGGGACCGTGGGATGCGGGAGACGATGGAGTCCTGGAGTCCACTGGATGAAGATCAAATGATGCCTGCATCCGGGTGGAGGTGAAGACAAAGTAACCGGAATGCCAAAAAGAGATGACTCCCATGGAAAAAGGATCCAAGAGTGCCAGGATGAAAGAGAACCCGAATGAACCAAATGATGTGACTTCGCTGGTTGGGACATATCAGAGGCAGACAAGTGTCCTGGAGTATAGAGTTCCACATATTTATTATTTTAATCTGTTATATTAATTCTTTATTTTAACTATTTGTTTTATTTTATTGTTTTGTGATTGACTTCAAGTATAAAAGTAAGACACCGGACTATGGACACTTCCATTGGGAAGATATATGCAAAATATTTTATAAGAACTGATGGACTCAGATGAATTTTGATATTATGATGATTGAACAGTGATTTTTCAATTTTCATTTTTCACATATGAATATTAATGTTGTTGGATACGCATACATTTTAAAAGAAGAAAGAGAGCAAGTTGGGTTTCTTCCAATTGTGGCTTGGACCATGGCCACATTCTCAGAAAAAGGGGGGGATTTGTAGTATAATTTAGAGTGTTTTGGAGTGCAGCGCCACTGCATGAGAACACATTATTTCTGTGCTGTGGTACAGCAAGCCCTGTGTTGCCAGGGTAACATATGGACATGAATATGAAGACAGGCTATCTATTTTAAAAGCACTATATGAAGACAGGCTATCTATTTTTAAAAGCACACCATTTTATTTTTCTTCACTTGAAATGCCTCACTTACAGGAGACACATTAGATACTTGATTAATTAACTTAACTAACAAATACTAACACGATTCTAACTACTTAACATTATAATGTGTTCTCCATGTGCAAAATGAGGCAGGCTGAGATTCATTTTTAAACGGGCAATTTTTCTTTGCCCTGTTCACTGTCTTTGCAGAAAGCAAAATTCGAATGCCAGGAAATCAGTTAGATACAGTTGCTTTCTGTATAAGTGAGCTATTGTTGAGGAAGGAGGAGGCAATAATCTACGTAGACTTAGAGGAGGTAACAGAGGTTTTTTGGAGTGTCTCTGACAGAATTACAAGAGAAGACATTTTGCGGGTGAGGTCGCCTTCATTCTGCTGCTGTGAGGAGCTGGACCACTGACCTTCAGAGACTGAGGTTTCCTAGTCACTTGGCACCGGCTTGAGAACTGCAGATTGAACTGCATGTTCTTGCTGGGTGCTTTAAAGAAAGAAAAAAAAAAGAGAGCCCTGTGTCACTGCTCAAAGACAACAAGCCAGGAGATTTTGCGTGTTGAAAAGCTATAAATAGCTGATAAATATACAAATGGAGTGAGATTGCTGTGACTGCCGGACGAATGATCTACTATTAGACAGGCAGTGTAACGATAGGGAATTCTCCTGTGTTTAACTGCCACGTTATAATGTTGCAAGACACATGATATAATCTCCCTTTTGCTTGTTGAAAATGTAAAATGAAATTTGTGGGATTATTGCATTTGTTTCTCTTATGTTTATTTCAGAAAGGATTGTCTCACCAGAATGGTAATGTATCATTTTGAAATTAAATTGTGATAACACACGGTCTGCCTAAGAGTATTCTTGTTTCTCTTCATTTGGTACCTATGTAAAAAAAAAGAAAAATACTCTGTAGGGGAGGGAATGATGTTTAATGTGCCAAGTTTCTTATACAGATGAAGCAATGCCATGAGCCATTATAAATAGTTGTGCGTGTGATTCCACTCAGGGTATGTGTGTGTGGCGTCTGAGTGGAATATAATACAATAGTCTGCTGAGCGTATATGAATCAGCAGAGAGGCCTATGGAAACATAGTCTCACTAATGTAAATAAATTGGTGATAATACCACATGTTATTGTGAATTCTCTATGGAAACATAGGCTCACTAATGTAAATAAATTAATGATAATACCACATGTTATTGTGAATAATTTATGGAAGCATAGCTAACTGGTGTAGATAAATCACAGCCATAGGTGGCACTCCACATGAACATGTGGTGTTTCTGAATAATGTAGAAGTCTGAGGCCTCTAGAGATCACAATAATAGTCTAAACAAAAGAAAGGGGTTTTGTATGTTGGGGCCACAAATAAAACTAAGAAATTATGCTCACCAAAATACCACCAACAAAATGTATTCCGCTATTAAGCCAAACCCAATCTGAATGCAAGGAATATTCACTATCAAATTACCATTGTTTTTGGCGGTAAGAAAATACCTCCAAGCCCCAAGTTTATAGAAAATACCCTACAGGCCCCAGGCCCCAGAAGGCCTTGTGGCCAATGCAGATGGTCTTAAACTTAATCCTTGCAGCCACTGGGAGCCAATGCAGAGATTTCAGTGCTGGAGAGATACGACTCCTGGGCTTGAGGCCAAGGACAAGTCTCGCAGTCCTGTTCTGGATTAGTTGCAGAGGACGGAGAGTAGAAGCAGGCAGATTTAGAAAGATGCTTTTGCAGTAGTGCAGCCTAGAGAGAACCAGAGCTCTGGAGACAGTGAGCTTCTGGGGGAAGAAGAGGAAAGGAAGAATACCTCTGAGGAGGGGCAGTTGGTCGTTTAGCTTCTTAGAGATGTCAGAGATGTGAGGAGAAAAGGAGAGTGTGTAGTCAAAGATGACCCCTGAGGTTCTTAGCCTCACAGATGGGAGTAGGAAGAGGGCCAAGGAGGCCAGCCAGAGAGTGACAGGAAAGGAGTGTGCAGGTGTACCGATGAGGAGAATCTCTGTCTTACTGGCCTTAAGGCAGAGATCATTGGTGGGACTCCACTCATGGATAGCAGACAGACAGTCCGAGATGAGAGAAGGAGAAGAGGTGGGCACAGGGGAGCCTGAAAACAAGCGGATTGTCATCCGCATAGCACAGAAAGTTGGAGCAGGAAGCGAAAATGCGGTGGGCAAGGGGTCCCAGGTATTAGTTGAAGAGTCAGGGAGAAAGATTAGACCCCTGGGGAACACCACAGGTAGAGAGTGAGATAGAGAGTGAGATAGAGGAAAGGAAGGACACAAGTTGGACCTGGGAGAGTCGCTCAGAGAGGGAAGAGGTCAGCCACAGAGACTATTGAGCAAGATGGCATGGTTGACCGTGTCAAAGGCAGAAGAGAGATTGAGTACAATGAGAATAGAGGGGAGAATAAAATCAAGGTTAGAGAGCAGGTCTTCACGAATGTTCAGGAGAGCAGTTCCCATGCTTCTAGCTGCTTGAAAGCCAGACTGATGGTCGTGGAGACAACCAACAGATTCAATGTGAAGATAAAGCTGGGAGATGGCCAGCATTTCCAGGAGTTTGCCCAGGAAGAGAGTGATGGAGATCGGCGATAATTAGCCGGGCAGGAGGGGTCAGCTTTGGGTTTCTTAAGAAGAGATTGCACAAGAGAGTGTTTCGGAGGGGAAGGGAAGGCTCCAGTGGTGAAGATGTGGTTGCAGAAGTCAGCCAGGGCAGGAGCTAGGGTGTAAACGTGCTTCTTGATGGTTTTGGAAGAACAAGGAAGATCCTGTTTTGACAAGACTTTCATAGATCAGACTTGTCTAGAAACCTTGTCAGGGGAAAACAGAGGAAAGGCAGATAAGGAGGGAGGAGAGTTGGCCACAGGGTGGCCCAAGATAGAGAAGAGATTGGAGGCAGGAGGAGGAGATGATGAGAGAGTGGACACGGTGTCCTGAGTTTTAGAGATAAAATGTAAAGCCAGTGCTGTGCAGAGGGCCTAGGAGGGGACAGGAGAGATAGAGACTGCAGCTCGATTGGCCAGGTCTTTGCAGATTTTAGAGAGTTCGGCCAAGTTGTTAGATGCCGCAGAGATGCAGGCTTGGCTGGGGGCTCTCTTCTTCGTCCGGAGAGAGAGCCAGTATTGCCTTTGGAGCAGGAGGCAGGCCAGTTTGTCAGAGAATGCACAAGAAGGAAGCCATTTCCTCTCAGCTACCCTGCACTTGCATTTAAGGGTGGAGAGGTCAGAATCATACCAGGAGTTGCACTTGGCTTTGGGCTTCAAGCGGATCCTCATGACAGGGACAAGAACATCAAGAGTATCACAGATAGAAGAGTGGAGCATGGAAGAGCTGTGTCAGGATGTGAGTCAACCAGAGAAGGAGGAGGGCGAGAGAAAGTGGCAGCAAAAGCCTCAACTGACACACGCTTCATGCGTCGGATGACCAAGAAGGTAGGCGACAATGCTGGATTTGGCTTGGCCAGAGGGGAAGAGAGGGAGAGATGGGAGGAAAGGAGAAAGTGATCACTCCAGGAGAGAGGAGTGATGAGAGGGATAGAGAGGGGGAGGTCTGAGGAGTTCAGAACACCCAGAGTGTGCCCTGCAGAGTGAGTCCGGCCAGAGGGGAGAATAGAAAGAGAGAGTCGCAGAGGTTGCTAAAGAGTCCATATGATGGACAGGAAGCATTAAGGTAGATGGTGATAGTCTCCAAGAAGAGGAGTTGAGTGGTGGAGGCCAGGAGGGAGGAGGAGAGGTCCGCCCACTCAGTGAGGAAGGAGGTGATCTGTCCAGGTGGCCGATAGATAGTAGCCACGGTAAGAGAGGGTCTATCAGAGAGAGAAAGCCTGCAGACAAGGCATTCCAAAGATGAGTAGGCCTGCATAGGAATGACAGAGGCAGTAATCCACTCCGGGAAGATCAAGGCTACACCCCCACCGGAATGGTTGGATCTAGGCACAGAGAGGATCTTGTAGCCATCAGGGAGGAGAGTGTCAAAGCTCATGACAGAGCTGGCTGTGAAACATGTCTCGGTGAGACTGAGGACATTGAGGTCAAGTTCGTCCACGAAGCGGCAGATGTCAGAGGAGTGTTTGACAGCTGAGCGAGTGTTGGTTGCCATCCTTGAAAGACTTCCGGGGAGGTGTACAAATCAGAGGTATGCCTGTGGAGGTGTATAAGAAGCCCGAGAGGCAGCAGAAGAGGAAGGAGGAGAGGGCAAGGTAGCCAAGAAGGAGGCAGAGGGGGGAGGCAGGCAAGCCGAGGAAGGGAGGGAAGGGACAGCAGGAGAAGATAGAAATTGATGAGGCGTGGGAAGCGTCTACCAAAGAGGAGAAGGTTGGCATGAGGGCCTTGGACCAAGACTGTGCCATTCAGATAAACATTAATGATGGCCTTAGAGGCGTGGAAAGGGACCAGGAGAGCCTCCCACCGGATTCCACCATTAATGGGAGAAGAAGAGAAAGGAGAGAGCACAGAGACCATATGAAGAGTCCATAGGTCTGGCGAGGGAACAACAAAGAGGATGTCAGTGAAGGTATGTCTGGAAGAAGCACTGGTATAGGTTTCAGTGATAAGGAGGCCTGGGTTGGAGACCAGGATGTCCCCGTTGAACGTCTTCCTATTAGTAAGGAGAGCAGGATAGTCAATAGAGAAGCAGTTAGAAAAGATAGGAGAAACGGGGAGCACCATAGAGTAGGTGGGAGGAGAGGTGAAGAGAGGTGGTGGAGGGGAAGGAAGGGGGATATAATAGGGGAGGACACATGGCAGGGTGCAAGCAGAAGAGAGAGAGGGACCAGACAATAGTAGACAACGTATAAAAAACAAGAACTCAAATGGAAGAGCGGCAGAAACAAGGCAGTCCGGCAACAAATCAGGTTACCAGGGCATCAAGAACAGAGTTGCAGCTAAAAAGAGTAACCTAGAGAAGGGTGGAGCACAACAGAACCCAAAACAATATACAAAAGGACAAAGTAGTCGACAAATGTAAACCTGGAGGAAGGAAGAATGCAGCGGAACATACAGCAATACAATGTGAAACAGGGCAGTCAGTGAGGAAAAACACAAAAAACAATACAAAGAGCAGAGCAGTCGACAAATGATGACCTGAAGGATGGAAGAATACAACAGAACAAAAGGCTGTACAATGCAAAACAGGGCAGTCAGTGAGGAAAAACACAAAGCAATGAACACAGAGCAGATGTCAAGAACCCTCCACCCATGTGGCACAGAATGCCTGGATGTCTCCATGTCAAGGACCGCTGGCTGCTACCCTGGTGCCTGGCACAGAGGCCGCTCCGGTTGCGAAAGACTACATCACCCGGCTCCCACTGCGCCAGATTCACAGGTGCTCGCTACATCATCGCGCAGCTAGGAAGGCCCGTTAGCAACGGCATATAGCAATGGTCCAACTGCTGGGCGACGCTCCTTAACCATTGCATTCGCACAGCAAGGTTGCTCCGGTCCTTGTGTCTCGTAAATCTGAACATTTTGTTTTGCATGACCCTTTGTATTTCGTCCCCCAGATTTGCTGTTTCCCATCCCCTGTCTGTTTCCTGACGCTTGCTCCCCTCGGACTGCCAACCCGTTCCCTCGACTCTGGAGCTCTGTTACTGCAACCTCGCCTCCTCCAACTGTTTTCCTACGTCTGCTGTAGGGTCCCTTTTTCCCCTTCCCCAGCGCTTCCATCCACCTCGGCAAGTTGCTGCATCCTGTTTTCTTTCTGCAGTGCCCCGGCAGTTTCGGAGGGCAGCCGCTGCATCTCTGTCTCTCACGCTGTGACTGCTGCTGTTTGCGGTTCAGCTCAGCCTGTGGACTCTTGCCAAGACCACTTTTGGTACTCAGATTTGGAACTGTAGCACTACTTTTGGTACTCACCTTTCAACTGACTGTTTTTGCAAAGACCTCTTTCAACACAAGAACTTTTGGGACTTCATCAACTCACCTGGTACACTTACCTGGAACCTTCTGGACTCTCTTCACAGCGCTCATTGGATTTTGACATTTTGGGTTTTCTTTCTGGATTGTGGACATTGAAGAACTTTCAGCAGCCTCCACTTGGGGGTGAATTAGTTGCACCCCTGTTCCGCCCGGGTTATTGTCTCCTGGCTGTTGCTTCCTTCCATCATTCAAGGCATCCTTGGTGGACCTCAGTACTGGAATACTACTGTTCTGCAATAATCTTCTTTGGCTGGCACACTGCAAGTAGGTCCAAGGCTTGCACTTCACCATCTACAGGTAGGAGTTGGGAATTGCATGGGGGGGGCTGTTGTGCATCTGAAGGAGTCTGATCTGCTGATATGTTTTGCTCCCTCTAGCTCTGCTGTGCCAGGCTTTTTCACCTGAGCCCCTGGCCTGACAGTTGTATTATCACTCTGCAGGTCATGCTCTGTGGAGGAAAGTCTCTCCATGATAGGAGACACCTTGTGTTGCCCGACACTGGGGAGTCGCTGTGGGATCCTGATCTTGACAGCAGAGCAGTCGACACATGATAACCTAGAGGAGGGATGAAAACTGCAGAACACAGAACAATGGAACAATACAATGAATAAGGCAGTCAGTGAAGAAGAGCAGAAAGGGGTGCAGGAGGAAGAAAGGGGGCATGAGGTAAACGCTGCCAGGAATTACGAAGGACCAGCAGTCTGGGACCCGCGATGCGATGAACCAAGGATGGAAGTGCGCGGAGCATACGATAGGAAGTTTGCGAAGAACACGCGATCAGGGAGTGGCAAGGAAGCATGTGATCTGGGATGCGCTGCTGCAGGCGAAACCAGGGTGGATGTGCGAGGAACCATGCAATCAGGGATTGTGAGGAACCACATAAGGATGGAACGGCACAGAGATGCACGATGATCACAGAAGTTTAGAGGTATGCACTGACCGAGCATGGTCAAGGATGGAGGGGGGAGCTAGAGCACACGCGATCGCAGGATTGCGAGGGACCTACAAGTCAGGTGGTGCATGGACAGGCAGGGAAGGATAGGGCACGGAGGTGCGCAGGATCGAGGATTGCGAGGGATCACGCAGTCAGGGGGCATGCAGCATGCATGGAGGCAGCGCAATGGAAGATTGCGAGGGTCCACGAAGGGAAGGACGGCAAAGCACGAGTGATGCAAGGATGGAGGTGGCAAGGGCGCAAGCATAACAAAAAGGGATAGAGGGGCACAAATGGGTACATGAACAAGGAATGCGAGGGGCAGCGCAGGGAGGGGCTTTGCGGGGACAGGAAGGAAGGGTGAGAGGGGAGCTCAGGAGCCGTGGGAGGGGACAGCAAGATAAGATTCACAGGGGAAGCCTTGCACCAAGCAGGGGGGCAGAGGCGTAGGCTCAGTGGAAGGAAGGGACACAATTAGGGACGAGGTGCAGTCGGAAAGGCTAAGAAGTGCAGGATAGGTAAGAAAACTCCCCAACTTCTTACCTTGCAGCTGCAGACAGAAGGGTGATTCATTCATTTGCACCGCAGACCCCTTTGTCACCAAACAAATGCATCATTGAACATGGCGGCATTGTCCGGTGAGGGCTTTGCCGCAGAGGGTCTGAAGCTCAGATTTTATAGGCTCAGTAGCATGGACCTCACAAAGCTGTTACAAGGAAATCAGGCAGCGTCTCCTGCGAACCTGCGACATGCAACACTACTGCCTTGTACTGTGGGGGCTTTTCCGTAGAGGGTCCGAACCTCAGATTTTATAGGCTCGGTAGCGTGGATGTAATAAACATGTTACATGGAAATCAGGCAGAGTCTCCTGCGAACCTGCATCGTTCAACACCACGGCCTTGTCCTGTGATGGCTTTGCTGCAGAGGGTCCGAACCTCAGATTTTACATGCTCCGTACCGTGGACGTAACAAAGGACACATGCTGCCACAATGATTTTGCATACTACTGGTGTGGAAAATAGCAATACCCGACCAGAATGGTTAAGGGAGTGGTCTGTTGTGCAGTGTGTCACATGAATGCAGACATATGTGCAAAAGTTTATACTCACCTATGAGCCAGATGTTCCCATATTCTCCTGATGCCAGCACTGCATGAAAATCATGGTTTACGAATTTGGTAGACTGCATGCAAACCTATGCAAACTATACATTCACAAAGGTTTACAAGTGTTTTAAACCTTTTTGTAAACCTTTGGTTTCCATTGCGTTTACACATAAGTAAACCCTGTAATTATGCAAGTCCATTTGGACTTATTGTTCCAGAGATTTGTAAACCCTAAGTTTGCAATGGTTTACCAATCATGAATACTTTGTAAACCTAACGTATACTTAATGTTTGATGCACTATTGAACATTTCATTTACAAAGAAAACCTATTTGTAAACCTTTGCAAACCTAGTGTACACCTCATATTTGTCAATATTAGTAAACATTTGGTTTACAACATTTACTATTATTTGTAAACCTAGTGTACACTTCAAAGCCGTCATTATTAGTAAACATTTGGTTTACAGAATTTACAAGGTTTGTAAACCTTTGAAAATAGTGTTCAGTTAAGTCTTTTGAGTGCACTATCTCTTCATTAAATAGTAATGTTGTATTGCCTTAAAACACAATGTTTTAAAGGTTGTGTTTTAGGGGTTTACTAATGAAACCTCATAAATACAGACCTGGAATCTAATGCAGTAGTAGTTCTCTGCAGTGACTTAGAAAAGGTACATATGATTTGAAGAAAACAGTTTAATTGTGTATCACTGGCAGCACACCGAAAGAAAGATTATACAAATATTTAAAGCCTCTCCACCATGTGATTGCATGCCAACATTACACTGCAGACATCACATAAGATGTAGAGCGATACAAAAACATGCCAAACAATAGCAGAGTTTGAAATTGCTAGGAGCTATTTAGCTCCTGGTTATAGCCAAGGAGAGCCTGGTTACCTGAAACCAAGGGCTACCAGGGGTGGCGCTATACAAACACGGTTATGTAATACTAACTGGGTAGGTTCGGGTATGTGGATAAAAGAGAATCATGGACACACTTAAGAGACATTTAAAGCATATTGGATAATATATATAAATGGACAAAAAGTAGAGTTTGCGTCTGACGCAAAGGTTACCTTTGCTGTACTCTATGCACTAGCTCCTGGTTCCCATAGTGTAGCTCATGCCTAATTGGTGATGCCCGATACACAGGATCTGAATTTTGCTCCTGGTCAAGAAATCCTAATTTCGACCCCTGCAATTGTAACCAGTAATGTTTTATCTACAACGCTAGATTCTTCTTACATTACACCTAAATTACCTATATGTTTTATGAATTGTTGATTAATCCTTCAGTTATGGCTCTTTACTTGTCTTTCTTTAATTCACCAGTCGCTCACATGTCATAAATGCCCTCCGTGTGAAAGAGCACCAAAAAAAACTTTCACAGGGCAAAATAATCTAAGGGACAGCTACAAATCATGTTTACAGCCATGTGAACCAATAGGTTAGTGTGTTTAAAAGTTAAAGAAACTGCTGTATGTTGACCATTAGGCATATAGTGGCCAATGGCAAATTTAATAAAGAAAACACTGATGAAGCCAGATGAGGTCCTACAGCACAACAAAGAGAACTATAGGTGAAGCTAATGTATGCTTTATTGGAAACCCACAACAAAAGCATTTTGAAAAACAAGGTCCTATATTTAGACAAGTCCTGCCTATGCTTCACCTAGCCTGCTAAAATACTGATGTGTACCTCAACCCTGCAGAGCTCCAGCTCTCACCAGAGGTTTCATCGAAATCACAATTCTAATCCCAGACAGTATCCAACATGATTTCACATCCTTTGATTGGAGTAGGGAAATCTGACTAAAACGCAAGCACATGCATTTAAAACAGAATAATGGCAATTACAATGTATGTGACTGTGGTCAAGTAGTTGTACAAATTAAGCCTTCCAGGTATTGGGGCATGTTGAATGAGGTCATTAGAAATTTAGAAACAAACCTATGGGCAGTTAGACGCATCTGCTCTGCCAATTCCTTGCTGCAGCAACAATATCATCATCTTAGCTTCTACATCAGTCACTGATTACTTGACAGAGTTAATAAAATAGTAATATTAACCACTTACAAAGCAAAAATAACAAAACATTTCATCTTGAGTTTTAAAGTGTAGAGAGTATTCAATAGTTTTTCAGAAGAATATTTCCTGTTGGAAAGAAGCATCATTTGTGGCATAAAAGGCATTAGAGATAGTGATTTGGCCAAGATTAGAGTTTTGTCAAGTGGGGGACTTAAACATAGTCTGCTAATTCTCCAGTTTATTGAGGCATATGACTTACTTCTTCAGAACCAGGTGTCCACAACAATGTGTTCCCTATACCCACTTTGTAAAGTTTGACTCCCCATTGTGAAGGTCTTACTTCTCTGTGCCCTCATCATGGATCTATGGTTCCCTTAGCCACTTTGTGAAGCCCTGTATCCCCCTTGAGAACGTTGGTATGAAATTAACATGGAGTGAATGACCACATATACATGCATAACTCAAATTCTAAAAAAGCAAAATGAGGACAATTAGCTAATTGTGACTTGCTGCTTATAATGAAAAGGAAGGAAGAAAGAGAAAAATTGAGACATAGAAAAAAGGCAGAGAGAGAGAAAGACAACCATTAGCACAGAGTGGCAGACTGCTTATAGCAAGCACCTCCTCCATGGCAGATTGTAAGAAATTAGGTTAACCATAAGCAGTGAGTGGCAGACCGCTTGGAGCAAGCGCCTCCACAGTGCCTCTGATTCAAAGAAAGGAGGAACATGGTCATTAGAATAGTGTGAGATTGCTTAGAGACAGATATTTACTTGGGATCCAAGGGAGTGAAGGGAGGACAGAGAATGCCAAGCTGGAGGTGAGAGAGAATTGCACACAGAGGGCACAAACAAAAACAAGCTTTAAATGCTAGTCTAAAAATGTTCACAATTTGGAAGAGTGGTGGTTTTTACATCGCTAAGCCTAAATGCCTATGCATCGTCAGACAACGAGCAGCCTTGTATTATAATAGTCCTTTATTACTGCTTTGCTTGCCTGTGACGTCTAAAAACATCTAACCCTTAAAAACATGCCTTAGCCCCTTCATTTCAAGAAATTAAACATTCTTCAGTGAAAGATGTGTATATTGTACTTTTAATCAACTACAAATAAACGCATACCCAAATTCGAACCGCAATCCCAAAATAAAGAGGATTTATTACCAATCCTGGTTAGCATTAAAATCCATCACCAACATAGGTCAGTGTGGTGCTGCTGTTCTCTCTGACATAATCAGATTTCCAGAAACCCAACTCATGCTTGTAAAACGCAGCAGGTGAAAACCCTGGCAGGTAACTATATTTCATCTATTTCTAAGTACCCATCCTTACACTAGCAGTTGTCGAGCTATCTTACTGTGAAGCACGAGTGGCATAGAAGTAACTCTCGGAACACAGACTGGGTTAAAGGCAATCTGGCTTGTAACTCAAGTCATCTGACTATCTTTTACCTGCAGTGAGATTGTGAGTGGGGACATGTGCCTACCAATCAAAATAAATATCTGATGGGCAGGAGCAGCTCCAAGGTATCTGCATCACCTAGTATACAGGAAACATATCTGGAGACCTAGCAGCTAGTACATGGCATGCCACAAATGTAATATTCATTTGAGATCCAAACTATTGTCCATTATATATGCTTCATTGTAAGGTTAATGTGATTGGACTTGTGCTTGATAATGTTTTTTCTTTTCATTATGATGTGATTGATTTGTGGAAAGTTTATTTTAAGCTATACATAATGTTTTATTATTAATATGCTGCATTATACTTTTAAATGTCTTATGTGTGTCATAATGCTCCTTTATACACATTCCAAAAATGGGATATTTTCACATGGGTATATTTGTATGGCAAATGTAGCTCCTAGTATTGCTTGGTGGCAAGCTAACTGGGCTTTTTGGATCTACAAGCATGAAATAAATAGTTCCCAGCAATTTCACTTCCTGCATTATATTTGAGAAGGACCAAAGAGAACGAAACAGTCAATCTTGTCCATGGTGCCAACAGTTTTCATATGGTTCAAAGCTTTGCACTTTCCACAATGCAAAATACATATTCTGCTGCTAACACTTGACTATCTGGTGCACATTCCCTCCCCCACTCTTTGTTACATTACATGTGACTCGTGCGCATATACACATCTTCACCAGTTGCCATGGTAAACTCTGTGCAAGGCTCGGGCCACACATTTTGCAGTTGTCCTCACACTGTTTGTTCCTGGTGCCACGCCAAACTGTAGCTTTATTGGCACAGCCTGACACAAATACCAAGTAAGCAACGTTATTACCAATTACCATTATTACCATTGCTGTTTATGTTGAAACTAGGTCTTTTCCCCTCTTTCTAGGAAAGTCAAATCTGAATGTTTTTGCAGTGCGTTGCCCCACCCCTGTACTCCATCCCTTGTGGTGTGTTGCCTGTGTGTTGCCTCCTGTGTGCCTCCTTCCTTCTGTGTGAAACCTGGGGCTTCCTGTGGTGCGCGGCTGTGGGCTGAGCTTCCTTTCCTCCCTTATTCTCCCTTCTTTCCTCCTTGCATGCTATATGGCGCTCTCAATCTCTCTCCCATCATCTCCTATCCTCTCCCATCCCTCTCACTAAGTCTTGAAGGAAAAAGTTCAAGAGGGATATCCTGGTCTCCAACCCAGTCCTCCCGATCGCTGATACCCACATCAGCGCTTCCTCCAGACAGACTAACCGACATCCTCTTTGTCGTTCCCTCTTCAGACTTATGGAAACCTCATATGGTCTCAGGTTCTCTTGCCTTCTCTCCAATTAATAGTGGCGCCCAGTGGGAGGTCCTCTTCCAATCCTCCAAGACCATCATCAATGTCTATCTAAAATTGTACTGTCACGGTCTAGGATTCTCAGCCACAATCTCCTTCTTGATAGGCGTCCCCCACGTCTTATCAACTTCCTCCCTTCTCCTGCCTCTCCTAACACGTCTCTGGCCCCTATGCCACCTCCGTCTACTGCCTCTACACACTCTCTGGCTCTTCTACCACCTCTGCTGGGTGTACCTCACCCCTGTACCCCACGCCGTAAGTCTTTGAAATGTGTCAACCTGCTCTACATAGCTGCTCTCAACTCTTGCTCTTGTGGTAAACATTCCTCTGACAACTGCCACCTCCTTTAAACCTTGACCTGGATGTCCTCACTTTCACTGCGACATGGTTCTTAGCCAGTTCTGTTACAAGTTTTGACACTCTCCTCCCTGGGGGCTACAAGACCCTCTCCAAGCCCAGAACCAATGGCACAGAGGTGTAGTGGCCCTGATCTTTCTGGAATAGGCCCCTGCTTCTGTCATTCCTACAGAAGCCTACACCTCCATTGAATGCCTAGTCTGCAGGCTCTCTATCCCTCCTGGCCTCTCGCCGACTGTGGCCACCATCTACAGGCCACTTAGCCAGGTCCTCTCAGAATAGACTGACCTCTCTTCATCCCTCCTTGCCTCGACCTCTCAACTTCTCCTCCTCAGAGACCTCAACATCTACATTAATGCATCTAATCCTCTCACGCTTTCCGTTCTACCCTCTGGTCCGACACTCTGCTGGACACACATTGGATGTTCTCATCTCCTCAGACATCCCCCTATCTAACCCTCTCACTACTCCATTCTCTTAGACCGACCGCTTTCTGCTCTCCTCTCACCTGAAACTTTTTCCCCCTGAAGTAAAGCCTACCTCAGCACAGTCACCTTCCTTCTCTGTCATTCGGCCCATCAATCAAGTGTCAGTGGACGCCTTTGCCTCTACTTTCTCTGCTCCTCCCACTCCTGCAGATGACTCGCACTCAGACGCAGCCCTCTGTAACCTGAATCTTTCTATTGCCAACACTGTGGACATCCTTGCCCCGTCATGAGAATCCGTCTGAAGCCTACCTCCACATGCAACTCTCGGTACGACTCCAACCTCGCCGCCCTGAAACACAAGTGCAGGGTGGCTGAGAGGAAGTTGAGGGATTCGGGTGCATCCTCTGACAAAGTGACCAGCCGACTGCTCCAAAGGCGATACAAACTCTGTCCTTTCTAAGAAGAGGGTCCATATCCAAGCCTGCATCTCTACGGCATCTAACAACACAGCTGAAGTCATTAAAATCTGCAAGGAGCTGGCCAGTCCTACTGCAGTCTCCACCTCTCCTGTTCCCTCCCATGCCTTCTGTATGGCTCTGGATTCTCATCTCACCACTAAAACTCCAGTCCTCACTTTCCTCCACCGCCCTCAGGCACCCGTTGGGCGGCCGTCTCTCCCTCTCCTCTTCCTTTTTCCTCCTTCGATCTGACAACATCCAACAATGTCTCTAGACAAGTCCGATCTATGAAAGTGTCATCGAAATAGGTGCGCCCCAGCTCCTCCAGAACCATCAAGGACCACATTGCCACCCTCGCTCCAGCCTTGGCCGATTTCTGTAATCACTCTTTCGCCACTTGATCTTTCCCCTCTCTCCTCAAGCACTCCCTTGTGCACCCCCTCCTAAACAAGCTTTCCGCCTATTCTACCTCTACGGCAAATTATCACCCATTCAATCACTCCTTTCTTGGGCAAACTCCTGGAAAAGCTGGCTATCTCCCAGCTTACCCTCCACACTGAATCTATTGGCTGCCTCCATGACCATCAGTCTGGCTTCAGAGCATCCAGGGGTACAGAACACCTGTGAAGATCTGCTTTCTAACCTCGATTTCAAGCTCTCCTTCTGTCCTCGTTCTCCTGACCTTTCCTTTCAACCTGATCAATCCCGCTACCCTGATCAACAGACTGTGTGAACCTAGGCCTACCTGATCTCTACCTTCTCTTCTAACTTTGTGTTATGCAAATGTCACTCGGCTCTCCTTCAGGCTTCCCTCAGCCTCCTCTCCTCCCTCACTCATTCTTGACTGTCTATCCATGATTCAGGATCGGTGCGCCTTCAACAATCTTTGCCTTAATGCCAGTAAGACGTAGATCCTTCTTATTGGGACCCCTGCTCCCACTTTCCCTCACTTACTTACGCCTTCTCTACCATCGCCATTCTGTGAGCCAAATAAACTTGGCGTCATCTTTGACTCCACTCTCTCCTTCTCTACTCACATCATGGACCTTGCCAAAAAGGCCCACTTCCAGCTTCCCCTAGAAGCTCACTGTCTCCAGAGTCCTGGTTCTCACCAGGCTGGACTACTGCAATAGCCTCTTTCTCAATCTGCCTACCTTTACTTTTTGCCCCCTGTAACTAATCCAGAACAGGACTGCAAGACTTATCCTAGGCCTTAAACCCAGGGACCGTATCTCTCCAGCCCTGAAATCTCTCCACTGGCTACAAGTTGCTGCAAGGATCAGGGTCAAGACCCTCTACATTGTCATCAAGTCTTTCTGGGCCGGGTCCCACACTATATCCAACTCGATCTTCCGAAATACCTTCCTTCTAGAACCCTTGGCTCCGTTAACTAACTCTGAGGGTCAGACACTTCTCCAGGAAGAGATTGGTGGTTAGATCTCTCTCCTCTGCAGGTGCCTCCCTCTGGAAAGGCCTCCCTGCCCCTCTAAACTTGAGCCGGACCACCTGAAGTTCCGGAAGCAGCTCAAGGCCATCTTTTCTGCCTTCCCTTTCCTGCTCCCTTGCTAACTTACCTGTCTGCTGCGCCGACTGATTGCTTGGTTCCCTCAGAGCCTCAAAGGGTACCAGGCTCCTCCACGACCAGTCTTCTGTGCACTGCCTCCTGGCCTACCACACACTTAGGGGCTGTAACTGTTACCCCTACAGCCCCCCTCCCTCCTTGCACTTACCTAGAGCCATGCTGCCCTGATCACACTTCCCCATTTTCCACTATCTTGCACTTCCCCAATTTCCCTCCCCTTGCACTTCTATCGTCGCACTTACCCGATCCGAACGACACAAAGCTTAGTACGATTGTTTGTATTGTCCTCCCAATCTCTTCCCAGTTGTCTTCTGGTCCCTAGAAACACTTGTGTACAAGCATGTTATAAATGCCATATCATATCAATGATGCCAGAAAATAATCATTTGAATGGTACCAGAGATGTACACACACACAGACTGACATCTAAAAAAACCAGATAATACATACATGACCAACATACGACACAGACATGAACAAATAAATGTACACACACCACACAGTGCGCAGGCAGACACAAAAACAGTACCATGGCACTAATCTACTTCCCCTGCCCCGGCATGGGTGAATGTGTGGATGAGTGACTGTCCATCAGTGCACAGAACAGTGGTACAATTACATGGGGTTGAATGGATGGAAGACAAGAGATGCTAAGTTTAGTACCTAAATCCAAGTTTAATTATAATGTCAATGGTATAGGGGTAAAGATACATTATTTTAAACATACCAAAGATGTGAGGGTCAACAAGAGTGTCCTTTGCTGGCTGCTCTTCTATTTAACCTACAGGAAACACAAATAAAAGACATGTTTTTCGCTCTGCAGCTGTATGGGACATTTAAGTAATTTAAGTGAGGAAAAGTGTTAAAGAAATTGTACTTTGATTGGGTACAGCTTGAATTTGCAACAATGCCATCTCTTTGATGGTCAATAAACATATGGGATTTGGAACCTGTGGAGGCAAAAATGAATACATTAGTTTGTATTCCATGATACTTAACATACTTCGATCTTCGAACAAAGCTCAAAGGACAATGGCACTTCATCCAGTACTGGCTTGGCTATACAGGCTCATTTCAAAGGACAGAGGTTAGTGTCCACATTTACTGTTTGGAGGCCATAGGGATTACGGAAGAGGAGCTAATAGGATGCAGGAGGTGACTACCAGAACAACTACGGTGGACACAGTCCTGCATTGCCAGTAGTCATGCGTACAGTACAGTAACTTCCCATACTGTATTCAGTGGTCTCTGCAGCCACGCTGCTCTAGACAACCTCCAAAACATCTGCTGCCAAGTCGCTTATGTCACCAAACGTTGAGGCTCACTCTCAAGCTGGGATAACAGCAAAGCAGACATACATATTGTAATCGGCACTGTGCTGGCGGAAAAGTACACCATTCGGTTTCATTCGTACTTGGCTCAGCTGTGCAATTACCATTTTGCTGCTCATATCTCTGCATCACTCATCCACCTTGCAGTTTCCCCACTTTCTCTGTGCCTCTCCCCAATATCCTGTAGAATTGGCATGTGTTTCTATGACATGCCATCCCACAGGTTCATTTATACTGCATCCTTCCTTCTACCGTCTCCTGAGCTCTGTTTGCAGTATTCCAGTGTACACTCATGCTTTTCCCTTCATTGAAGTCCCTCTGTCATCTACTATGTGTCGCGCCTAACATCTCATCTCTCTCTCTCTCTCTCCCTAATCTTCCTTTCCGATGACAATTGTATTGGATTATATGCAACATTTAACAGCACCAACTAACAGCTACAACTAAAAAGGAATGACAACTGCTACCACACAGATGAACAAATGCAGAACAGAGGCAGCACCAGAGACTGAAAAAAATAGAAATAATCAGATGTTGAGTAAAACACTCAAAAGAGCCACAAGCAGCCAGATAGCAACACACAGAATCGCAACACACAGAATCACAAAGGAAGGCACAGAGCAGCAAAGATGTACAGTGACCACCAGATGTAGAGCAAGAAATACATCAAAACACACATCACTTCCCTGCCTCGTTGTATAACATTTCCAAGAGTGATAGAAGACAGCCTGAAAGACCACAAACCAATCCATTTATCTACCAGAAAAAATGGCACTTCTTGCTGGGCAATGACAGACAGCAACAAAACAAACTTCACTTTAAAGCCTAGTTTATACACATGATGGCTTTTCGTTTGACAGAAAGGGTTTGAATTTATCTGGATATTCAAATGTCTTTAACACCATGCTTATAAGAAGCTTTACGTTGTGTCAAACAATTACTTTTGGGCAAGCGACTATCACAAAATCTATTCCATTTTGTATTTGAAAGTAAAGTTGTTTAAAAGAGATATTTCAGCCTTGCATTCTGAAACATTTAGGATTCCATTCAGAATGTGTAAAATTAAGTTGGAATGATACTTGGCTGAACAGGTTTCTTTATGGATGCATACTTTGCCTGGTTCCTTTACAAATTATTTGTGTACTCTACAATAAACTAAACAGAATGTATTCCTGAAACCCAAAACTTAAATATGTCGACCAACAAGAGCTCAGAAGATATGTGGGCAAGTGCATGAATTGCAATGTGGGTTACAATCCCATCTTCAATGCTTAACCAAAGTGTGTGATTCTATGAACATCATTTTATTTCACTGTGCCTTTTCTTCAAAAATTGGGGAGTTTCAAAAGCCTGCCAACTATTATACTTTACACTACTGGTGCCAAAACAGGGCAAAATCAGTCTGTGTTTGATTAGTGCTTTTGATAGATAGCTATGTTAGGCTAAATCACATTTAAATAAAAACCACTGTAAGGCGAGACCTACACACAACCAGATAATAAAAACACTCCTCTAAGGAAAAAGGCTTGGTGCACCGCTTTGCAAGGACAACAGGGTTTATTTTGTGGACAAAAAGGAACAAGTATCAGAAGATCCATGACAACTTGCTGGAACGGCTGTCCGCGGCGGGGGTCTCAGGCCTGGATTGGTGTGTGTAGTTTGTAACTGGTCATTCCAAGTCCCTTTCACTTCTTCCGTTTGTTTAGATTGAGAAGCCCCTCACCTGTGGGGTGCCTCAGGGTTCTACTCTTTCCCCTCTTCTTTTCAATTTATATATTCAGCCACTAGTCAAGCTGATTCACTCTTTTGGGTTTCGGTGTTTTTCTTATGCTGATGACACCCAGATCCTGGTGAGACTAGACCTGTGCCATCCTGCCTTGGCAGAACGCTGCGGCTCTTGCCTGTTGGCTATCCATCTTTGGATGGGTAAAAACTGTCTTCGCCTTAACGGCGAGAAGACGGAGGCGCTAATTGTAGGTCCATTTTCGGCTCCTGCACGATAGTCTATGGCATTTTGGCCATCTGAACTTGGTCCTCTGTGGTGGTGAAGAACCTGGGGGGTTAAGCTCTCTGAGTCCCTATCTATGCAGACAGGTCAGCGCGGTCTGTCTGTCAGTTCACTTTAAACTCTGTATCCTTCGGAAAAAGTGTTTCCCTATCTTCCTTCTCATCTTCGCTCTTTGGTTGTATCCTCTCTCACTGCAGGTTTTCCAAATTACTGCAATGCTCTTTACCTAGATCAGCCAGGAACCTTCTTCAGCGGCTGCAAGTGTTGCAAAACTCAGCAGCCCGACCGGCAGTGGGTGCTTCCCGGTTCTGTTCCATCACAGCGATTCGGGGAAAACTACATTGGCTCCCGGTTGCAAAGCGTATTAAATTTAAGGCTTTGTGCGTGGTCCACCTTGCCTTCTACGGGAAAGGCCCAGGCCTCCGGCAGGTGACATTTTACCCCTATATACCGACTCTGAACCTTTGCTCAATTTCTACCCTAAGAGTTACCGTCCCCGGTTTAGGCTGGCGAGTTACCTGGATGTTACCCACCCCATCGGCCAAGTCACATGGTGTGCACCTGCTTATTAGCATGAGCTCAGTGGGCAACTCAAAGGTCAAATTGGCCCTTTGTAATAGCAATACGCTTCTCTTGATGCCAGTCAAGCAGGTGCCCCAGCAATGCCCCACCCATCAATTAACTAATTTGTAGGCATCACTACTTGCTTTTCGTATCACAAATCGTGGGATGTTCTGATCCACACCCCCCTAATCTGTTGGTCACCTGCGATAAACCCCCCGATTTCTCAATGACCACATTAATCAATCTAATACTTATGCATTTCTGTACACTATTCCCTAGCTGCCTGGTAGTTCAAATTATATGGGCATTTTCTCGGCAGGGTGCGGGGAGGCACTAGCATCCTAAATCTAAACCCAACATGTTGGCAGCTCAAGACCTATAACCGGACTCCCACTGATTTGTCCTTTGGGAAAGCTGCAGTCCTATCCTCGCTCTGCCGTTCGCATTCCAATCTTGGTCCTCAAAGGGCCTGCAGCTGGATACCATTTAACTTATCTATTCGGAACGAATGCCACTGTTCTCAGCTTCACTACTAAGGCTTGGGAAAGGGAAATCATTCAAAATCTTTATTATGCCACACTACTGCAACAGGGAATAGAAAATACTAGTGCTCACTTCCGATATGGCTGTGCTTCAGTTTTTCCCTCACCCCGGCCCTGTGTCTGCACCACCATTGTCACACACTATCACTGCTACTATAAATTAAATGTCACTGCTGCCACACAACACCATTAGCCATAATGTCCCCCACCAGTAATCAGTAACCAGAAATCTCCAAATACTTCACCAACTGCATGGATCCAAGCTGCCTGCCGATAAACCACCCCAAAACCAAGCGGATTTACTGCCTGCATATAGCAGCCTCCAGGATGAATGGATCCGATTTGCCCACACCCTTTGATGCCATAGAACACCACCCGTTCCTGTTGATGTTGGCCATTAGCCTCCCTACCACCCACCCCAGCCGCCCAACATAGCCTGCATAGTACGATGCCTACCCAGCTACACAACAAGCTGCCTACCAGCAATCACCTGAATAGTGCCACAAACTGGATGGTGCACCCGACCCTCCCCACAGGATTTCCCCCATGGCCTACACCCATTTTAGCCGGTCAAAGCATGGTTGGTCCCAGACAGCAGGTAAGCAGATTGTTGATAGTGTGTACTTAAGTATGAGAGGAGTGCTCCGCCTCAGCTGCGCCCCTTATATTCCCCTCACCCTACATACTTCCTTCACTCCATCTGCTCCTCCAGCCCCGTGCTTAACTCCTCCCTTCTGCCCAAACCCTGCCAGCATCACAGAACCACCCACACCCACTGCAGCCCCAGACCGAGCAGACTGCCCTAACCCCAAGCAGCCTCCATCAGAAATACTACCCACAATAGCTCTCCTAGCCACCAACACCATGATTCCCACTGCACTCGCTCAGCCCCATAATGGAGCCGATCACCTCTGACAGCTCTCAACTTGCACCTCACACCCATGCTTCCCCCCCACCTCCCTCCTCACTCGTAACAACCGCATGAGCTCTCAAATCACTGTGCATTCCCATCATGCGCCCTCAACTCATCAACACCCCTAACCACCCTCCACTATACCCCCACTCCTTCATCTAGTATCCAATGTGCCTTAATCAATGCATGCTCACTTACTGCTCATGCAGACATTCCCGATCTCATTGAGGTCACCAACCTAGGCATCTTAGATATCAATGAAACTTGGCTCCATGCAATCCTCTGACCTGACTCACGCAGAAAGAGGGTGGAGTTATCATCATCTATAAATACACACTCTCCATCTGCAGACTACCTTCTACCCCCTCCCAAACTGCCTCTCACTCACAGCTCAGCTATCACCGATTCCCATTTCCACTAACATGCTGCATATTATATACCGCCCACCTGGATCCACCACCACCTTTGAGGACGATTTGACTCAGTTTCTCTTGGGCAATATCAATCCTAATTCCAAAAGCATTGCCCTGGGTGACCTCGGCTATGCTGACCCCCTTGACAAGGATGCTGCATCCCATACCAGCTCCACCTCGGGCTACTCCCAAAACTCAGCCCCACACACACTCATGGGCGCACACTTGATGGACTACTTGACCACAATTGTGACACTGTGGTCCTCTCCAACATCCCTTGTGCATGGTCAGACCACCATATAATTGCATTCACCATCCCCCCCAAAGTGAACCTATCTCCCTTCCCACCTGACCCCCCAAGATCATCTCAAGATGCATGCATAACTATTCCCCATTCAATACCTCTGATGTAGTTGTCCCAGTTAACCACTACAACACCTCCCTTGCATTAGCCATTGCTAGTGAGCATTCTCAAGAATGTTCTAATTTCCCTTACCTTTTGAGACCCCCAGCAGCTTTGCTAGATTTCTAGGATTTGATTTTTTACCTGGAAAGAGTGGGAGCCTTTTTTCCCCACTCTTTCATGTATTTTCTGGTGTCTTTTACTTTTGTGTTCTTTGGTTATGGAGATTTAAACAACTCCATAGGCATCATCTTTTTCTTGTGTGTCACACAGCACCTTTAGTGCAGTGGCACAGGGGTGTCATCCAGACTCCCTATGGTTTAAATCCCTTCTCTGGGGCTGACTACTGTGTCCCAGAGTATGTAAAGTTGAATTGACTTTGCTAGTCTCTTTAAAATTACTGACCCAGCACACACCATCTTCCTATAGAGTGCTGGAGGTGTTGCTTACCATCCCCTTAGTCAAAACATTCATGTAACAGTCAAATGTTACCCTACTTTAAATGGCTGGTGCCAGTGGTTTAGATCAAACTACCATGATGTTTCCATACCGCGAACAACGGTAGCTAAAAATCGGGTCAACCATGTTTTTCAATATGGCACCCAAGACCTATCTGTAAAAATAGACTCTGGTTGACATTTTTCGCCATTTCTTTTAGAAAAGGTCCTTCTTGTGTTTAACTCTGCGCGCCAAACCAGGTTTGGGCCCTTTGTTCATTGGCCTTTGGTGGGCTTCAGCGCTGAAGCCCTCCTCTGGCGCCCCTTTGTTACTGGGTGGACAGGATGTGAGGGAGGTGCCCGAAAACTCCCCGTGCTTAGTCTGCTAGGAGGACCAAATACACTCTGGCGTGATTGGCCGGCTGGCTGTCCGGCAAGGACAGTCACCCTGCTGGGTGAGTGACAGCAAGGCTGGAATGAATGGGGGAAAACTGTTTAAAAGCAAGTCTCTGGGACTTGGAAAGCAGAGTCGACCACTGGAACGAAAGAACCGAAGATGAGCTGAAGGAAGAGGACTGCTGCAACTCCTGTACAACTGGTGAAGCCCTGCTGCAGGTCCGAATTGCCTGAAACTCCATCGACAGAGTAGCCCTTCAAGGTTAACTTCTTCCCTTGAGTTTGGTGGGAACAACCAACTCGCAATCCGCCTGGAAACCGCCCCCTCCTGGTCGAATTTTGTACAGAGTGCTGTGAAAAACCGGATAGCCAGCGGGAAGGATACCAGTTTGTGGTCTTTAAGGCACTCGCACCTTAAACCGACGTCCTAGCCAAGCTTGTGGCCTCTTCCCTGGGCAGTGCAGGAACCTCCCCATGACTGAAGCACAGGAACTGCGAGAGCTGCAGGAACAACTGCCTCAGCTACAGCTTATTCTTCATTCAAAAGGTGCTGTGCAAATGCGGTCTGGAAATCTTTTCGGCTACGGAGAAAGTTTGTGAAACTTTCCTCCTCTTTGAAGGCTTGTCCTTCCCTAAA
Organism: Ambystoma mexicanum; assembly: GCF_040938575.1. NCBI lineage: Eukaryota > Metazoa > Chordata > Amphibia > Caudata > Ambystomatidae > Ambystoma > Ambystoma mexicanum. The sequence goes on along the minus strand of NC_090932.1, from coordinate 655,508,476 downwards.
CATTTGTCTAACTTTTCGCCTGACCAAATTCTTCTAAAAACCGTGGCAAAGACTTAACCGATTACTACCAGAACTCTGCTATCCTCTAACTTTGGCCCAGGCCTATTGAATTGAATTGAATTGCTGGTTGTAATGAACTGAAAACCTTTGCCATGCCTAAGAGAGAGTATTTGTGCCTTGACTTCTTCTAACCTTGTCTTTTCACCCCTTTTGGAAATCACTGAAGTGCCAATTTTCTCCCACTTCAGGGGAGCTGACCTTGTTCAGTAATTTATTGGTGGTGTTGTGTAGTATACTTGCTATAGAGCTGCTTTTGCTAGTGTCATATTTTCTGAACCAATGTGTAAATAAATGTATATTCTTTTTACCAAGAAACCTTGAGTTAATGTCTACTTGAATCACTAAGTATTGGTCATTTGTGTAACTCTTGCTACTGCTCACTATGCTCTTGAGATAAGTCTGGCTGCTCAGCCACTGGTACCATATTACTGTGTAGTACCGGCTTGTACCAAAAGTGAAATTGTACCGACACCTGTAGTCTTAATTGTGTGTAGTGTTCCCAAAGGGTACTGCACAGGATTCTGCCATCAACACACCTGGCCCCCTCAAAGGACACATGCCCAAATGTTCCAAGGGCACTAGCCCATGGTTCCCCCCAATCTACACAACTTGCATTCCAAGAAATGTGCCATTGAGGCCATTTGGTGTAAACTCCCTCAGCAAAAAACAAATCCTGCTTTACAGCCGACTCTAGGAATCACACAAAAGCTATCCAAGATGCTAAGGAATCTGCCAACAGCACTCATATCAAGAATGCTGATCAAACTCCTGCAAACTTTTCAGTATACTACGCAAACTGGAATCGCCTGTGTCTCCCCAACCATGGCCATCAAAGAAGACGCCTGGTGTTGCAACATCCAACAGAATGCTCTTCTAGGCAAAAATCACTCTACTGCAAAACAAAATCCAGCTCTATATTCCCCTCTTCAATTTCCACTCAGTCACTGAAGCAACATCACTAACATCCTAAAAGGCCTCAAACCCTCCCGCTGCAGGAGATACCTGTTCTCCACCACTCAAAGAATGCGCTGCCCTTCTACTTGTGCTAATCACTGCCATCATCAACACCTCCCTTGCCTCTGGCTCAGTCCCCATGTCATTAAAAGAATCCTGGATCTTACCCCTCCTTAATCCGCCTTCACTTGACCCAGCTATTGCAAGCAACTACCAGCCCAACACCAGCGTCCCCCTCCTGCTAAAAATCATCAACCTGGCTGTCTACATCCAAATTCAGAAACACCTCGAGCAACCACATTCTTATCCCTCTCCAATCTGGCTTCCGCCCAGACATGGCACGGAAAAAAGCACTACTAGATCTCAAGAACCAGCTCGATGATTCCAGAGACTCTGGCAACCTTGTCCTCCTCATACTCCTTGAACTGTCTGCTGCATTCAACCTGGCTGACCATTCCACCCTCTGCCACCACCTCACTAGCTCTGCATCCTTAGACAGCTGCTACTGACTAGATTGCCTCCTTCTTTACCAACCGCAATTCCAGAGTCTTCTCTGACAACCACTTATCTACCCGACAACATCTACATGTGTCTCACCCTCCCTCTACAATGTATATACCAAGCCTCTTTTCAATCATCTGAACTCAGTCAGCATCAAGTACACAAACTATGCTGATGACACTCAGATGCTCATCTCTCTATCTGGAGACTACCACCTGGACTTTCAGAAAGTGAACTCTCTATGAAATCATTCAAACCTGGATGTACAGCCACCAACTGTGCCTTAATGATGAAAAAACAGAACTCCTCCTCGTAGGCAACCCAGCCCACCTCCTCAAACTAAGCCCAGCCTACCAATCTTTTAACAGTGACAAACACACCCTCCACTTCTCTCCTGTCAAACATCAAAATGCTCAGCTTCCACCTAGACTCCACCTTGAGTAGGTCAAGCCACGTCAACGCCATCGCCTCTTCAGCAGCGTATGCCACAAAACGTATCAATGCAAGTAGGCCCTTCCTATCCACCAACAATTGCCTCAATATTGCTTGCGCTATCCGGTCCAAGCTGGATTATTGTAATGCGCTCCTTGAGGGGGCACCTCTGAGAACACTGCTCAACAAGCAGCAAACCATACAGAACAATGCCCTCCAAGCTGCCCTCGCCCTCAACAAACATGACCAGGTCTCCACGGTAAGGAAAGAGGCACACTGGCTCCTCGTCAGAGAAACAATAAATTTCAAAATCATCACCATTACACACTGCTGCCTCTCCAACAATGCCCCCTCCCTTCCGGGACCAAAGGGTATCCAGATCCTCTTCCACTAGACTAACTCGAGCCACCTACTGCAACCACCTGTCTAATCCCAGGTTCAAGCGATCCAAAGCCGGTGGCTCCAGATTTCCCGTCTCTGCTATTGCACTTTGGAACTTGCTCCCTCCCACCCAGAGGGCAGAACCATCCTACAACTCTGTTCCGGAAACATTTAAAGACCTACTTATTCAATTAATGTCCTTCACCACTCGCTAACTTGTCTGTTATTTATGAAAAATCGCTTACTGCCTACAACTACCGCCTAGATGCACAAGGGCTTATTGCAATCCAGCAAATAATATAATAAATACCACCCGTGCCATATGCCTGGGCCTACCTTAGCCTCCATAACTACTTTAAAGATACCTTTACAGCCATGCAAGAATCGAAAAGAAGAAGCCAATTATCTGTGCAGCTGCACAAACAACAAATCACCACTGAACTCAGCTAGCTACGTATAACACACCATTCCAGTGGACACTGGCCACAGGCAGAGCTACCCACGCACATCAGAAGACAGCAAGTACTATGATAAAATGTGGTCGTGCTGTTAACACAATTCTCCGCCGACTATGCCTCAACACCTCTGACACCAGAATGCAGCACAGACCTATGACAAATTTGGGCACGCTGAACACATAGCGAGTCTCTATCACTCACACCACCTCCTGTCTTCACTCAGCACCCATCCACATGCCTGACCACCTGGGTTGCTCTCTACCGGAGCATGGCCAGCCCTGCTAAGCCTTATTTGGACAAATACACACATATATCCTAATCTTACTCTGTGACCTCCAAAACTCTGGACTTCAGTACTCTGCAGGCATACCCGCTAACAGCACATTGGTCCCATAATAAGGGTAAAAGGCACTATATAAATGACAAGTAGAATACAATACATGTGTTGCCTACTCCATATTTTCACATGCAAACCTATCATATAGCCAGCTGCCAACTACAATCCCTGCATGCCTGGTGCCTCGCACACCATCAATTTGTCATGCGCGCTAATAGATTTGATTTTCTTTAGTCTCTCTCACACACACACACACACACTTAAAGAGGGGCTGAAAACATGACTGGAGTCGTGATGTATGGAGAGGATGGCAAATTGAGGGAACACAGACATGCACATAAAAAGTGGGACAAGAAGAGAACTACAAAAATGGAGAGCGGGATATGCACAAGGTTAGATTAATAGAAAAGGATCGAGCAACCAATCAATTTTTGAGCCCACCATGGCTGGGTCCTGGCCCACTTAAATCTCAGACTGATCACTACATGCACTTTTCCCACCCTTTTAAAGCACTCTGTAGTATATCACACATACATAGCTGCCAAGCTCCCCAGTACCATGCAGAGTGACACCTCGAACCCGTCCGGGTTTCCCCATTGCATACTGCAATGTGTAGACCCATGCTTACAATTTGTGAAATGAATCTACAAGTCGCTGGATGCAGTGGGGGAAAGCAGAACTTGCTTGAGATATACATAGAACTATAACTTGGCAGCAATGCCCATACATACATACTTTTATTATTTTACCCTGGGTGACGAAATGGCGTATTTAGAGCTCTCAGGTTTCCTGTGGCCATCTCCGAGAAGGCCATGCAGTCGTGTTTTTACTTTGAATTCTGGGACTTGCAGCTTCCCTACATTTCAAATTGGAAATTAAAAAAAAACAAAAGTCAGAACACAACGTGATTGAAACAAAACTGGATGGCCTTCTTAAGCTTGGCCATGGGAAACTTTAGAGTCCTGCAGATTTTGAATAATTTGATTTTGAAATGAAGGCTGGCCCGATGCAAATTCATTTGACTGGGTGGAGCTAGAGAGGGATATTTTGTTCATCAAAGATGGATCGCCTGCAAACGTTTTTTAAGGGATGTTTTGTAAAAACATTTCTAACATCATTCTTTAAAGTGAAGCACCCCTCTCTGTTCTGCTAATTCCTTCTCTTGGAGCCTCCCCCTAACCAGTGTTCTTCCTCTCAATGAGGACCTCAGTGCTCAACCAAATGAAGCCTCTCTGCCTGCCAAAAAGGCCTCCTACAGACAGCCGAGAACCACCTCCAGAGCCTGCTACTTCACATTCAGGAAAGGATGCCCCAAAACACAGCCTTAACAGCCCAGAGAAGGACTTCCCCCTTCTGCATCCACCCCACGAAGCAGAGCGCACACGCAAATACGCACAAAAACTTTACCCAACACCCCACACTCAGCACCCAGGCTGCCCCACGCACACCAAGTACCCTGCCACTCCTCCCCAACTGTTCCCTGACAAGGCCCTCAACTCCTTCTCTCCAACTGCCCCCTCCCTCCACATCCTCCCCACCCAGGTTCTCCACCAAAGGCCCACCTACTCCACTTCTCCCCCAAGAGTCTCCAGCCCCATCTCGCCCAAACCACTTCTCCACCAACAGGCCCCCATCCTCCCCCAAATACCTCCCATTCTCCCCCAACTGCCCCCACCCCCTTATCTCACAACTGTTCCCCTTCTCCAACTTCACTGGTAAGACAGCTCAGTGGGTTGAGCACTCGTTGCTGCAATTTATGTGTGATCTGCAGGTTTAGGTTTCGAATCCTGGCAAGGCAAACTCAGCCTTTCATCCTTCCGAGGTCGATAAATGAGTACCAACTTCGGTTAGATGATTTTGTATGTAAACATGTATGTAAATTGCTTTAGAGAAAGCGCTACATAAATAACACATTATCATTATTCTCCAACTGTTGCCTTCTCGTTCAACTGCCTCCCCAACCCCCTCTTCAACCCCAACTAGCCCCAGCGCTCTCCACCCCAACCCTCCTCACTCAAATGCATCTCCACCCCTTCTCCCTCAACTGTCACCCCCCCAACTGCCCCATCTCCCCCAGCAGCTGCCTTTCTTCCCCAGCTGCCCCATCCCTTCTCCTCCAATTGCTAATTTTGTCTTCCCCAAACTAACATTTCTACTGCAGCAGCCCCACCCCTTCGCCACAACTGCCTCGTCCCCCAAATAGTACCCTGCCCCTTCTCCCTCAGTTGCCCCAACCCCTCCCTTCTCCCCTGCTGCCCCTTCTCACCCCAGTCCCCATCCCTTCTTCCCCACACTACCCCGTCTCCCACAACAGCTCCTCATCTCCTTCCCCCTCAACCGCCCCAACCCCTTCTACCCCAATTTCCACCACACCCTCAACTGCCCCCACCCACTTCTCCCCAACTCCTCCTTCACCCCCCAACTGACCCCACTCCCTTAACTGCCCCCTTCCCCCCTAATGCCCCATCCACCCCCAACTGCCCCATCCACTACCAAATGCCCCATCTCCACAACAGTTGTCTTGTCTTCCCCAGCTGCCCCTACTGCTTTTCCTCCAAATGCCCCTTCTCACACAAGTGCCGATCCCTTCTTCTCCAAACTGCCCCTTCTCCCCCAACTGCCCCCCTTCTCCCCAACTGCCCCCACCCCCTGCTCCCCAACTGCCCCACACCTTCTCCCCAGATGCCACCACCACCACCTTCTCCACAACAGTCACTACCCCTTCTCCCTCAATTGCCCCACACCTTCTCCCCAATTGCCCCTTCTCCTTCAATTGCCCCACCACCTTCTCACCCAAATGCCATCCAGCACATTCTCCCTTAACTACCCTCTTCCTCATTTGCCACCACCCCCACTTCTCCCCCAACAATCACCATCTATCCTTCGCCCCACACTCCCTCAACTGCCCCATCCCCTTATCTCAAAACTTTACCCCTTCTCTCAACTGCCTGATCTCCCCAACTGCCCAATCTCTCTAACAGCTGTCTTTCTTCCCCAGCTGCCCTGACCCCTTCTCTGCCAAGTGCCCCTTCTCACCCAATTGCCCATTCATTCTTCTCCAAACTGCCCCTTCTTCCCTAACTGCTTCCTTATTTGCCAGCCGCCCCAGCTGCCCCAACAACCCTCACCCCTCTTTCACCCCCAACTGCCCCTCTCCTTCAACTGCCCTTCTGCCCCACCAACTGCCCTCCTCCTCCTTCCAACTGCCCTGCTGGCCTCCTGCTCCCCCAAAAGCCCTCCTTCTCTCCCAACAGCCCCATTCTTCCCCAACTACCCCACACCCTTCCTTTTCAACTGCCACTCACACAAGGACCCCTCCACCAGCATTCACCCAACTCTCCCTGCACCAGACTATCTACTTAGTAAAATACCCCCACCTCCAGCACTGATGTATCCATGCACTCCATTCTCTCAGCCAAACAATCTTGCAAAAGGGTTCTCAATCCCAACAGCTCCCCGGGCACATTGGCTTTCACAATTAATTCAAAGACTTAGCCTTACCCATATGAGTGCCACAAACTCCGATCTCTTTCTTCAAAGCCTTCCTGCTGCAAAGGCTCTGAAAAGCACTCTGCAGTTCCAGCCGGCACCTGATTCTATTTTTAAACGAACAGACATGCTTCATGAAGCGCGACAAAGACACATCTTCTGATTTGGAGATTACAAACAAAGCGCGCCCGGAACTGCTGGAAAACAAGGAGTATGCCGGGAGCTGCAGGAAGGAGATGGGACATGCGCAAATGGTGCTGTCAGCTTAAAAGTTCAGAAGCATTAGGCACACTTGGACATGTTCACTTTGCAAGCATTTTATCTATCTCCAATGCATTCAAAGCTGCATGTCGTTTGAAAAACTGTTTAAACTGTTTAAACAAACAATGTATTGGGTCACCTTCATGATCACCTTTCTACATGCAGAGAAAATGTAAAGTGTAACTAGGCAGTAATGCATTATGGAAATGGAATTGTATTTTAGAGCACATTATATGCAATTATACCATGTATTTTCTCAGCAATTATGGCATTACAAGTGAACATTTGAAAACAAAGGTTTTGACTTTTTTTTCTTTCAGGTCACTAAAGAATATTGATATATAATGAGCTCATGATCACGACCCACATCTGGAAAATAAACTCAGCAGGTTGAGTGACTGTTGGTGCGATTGGACGCACTATGGCTTTTGTGTAATTTCTTCTGAAAGCCTTGTAGCTTCCAACATGCCCCATACCATTCGGGAGATGTTTGTCCAGTCCTGATTTTAACATTGCATTCTGTGACTTGTAGTCCCAAATTTATTATTGGGCAATCTGGGACCACAAATCCCAGAATGCAAGATTTAAACCAGGCCTGGAAATGAATCTTCCAAATGGAATGGAGCATGTTGGCATGTAAGTGTAATTATGAAAATGAAAAACTGTTTGGGAGATAACTCCGGCCTCCTTCCTCCCAGGAGGGAATCATAGCACACCCACCACCTACTCTACCACCTCAAAATCACCCCACCACCCAACCTAAACCCAGCCCATACGACTCCCCCTGTTTTTTATTGTGACATCGACCTTGGACACCTTTTCACTCTCCCAACACTTCACATGCCCTCCATAAACTTCAATAGACCCACCCGCCTAGGAGATTCTTTACCAACAGTAAAAATGCATTAGCTTCCATTGCCTTTAATGGGATCACCCATCCCACATTCAGACATCTTGTGCAGTCAGTAGATTGAGAGGTATTACTGCATACCCACCACCCAAATCGCCCACCCCTCACCCCAGCTCCCTAACACCCAATCTTCCCACAACATTACCACAATCCATTCTCACTGCAACATGCCAAGCACCAAACCTCTTCCAGCACACACTCCCTAAAACCTCACAGCACCCATCCACAAGCCAGCTCGATGTGGGTCGCTAGCAGGGACTTGGTCACCCCTACCTACCTTTGTATTGGCTAAAAGGCACACAGGCATTTTATTCTCCTCTGACTAATCTCCCACTCCACAGGCTTCGGTCCTCTGAGGGCGTTCACCTACAGCGCTTTGAGACATACCAATGGTAATAGGTGCTATACAAATGCCGTATTACATTACATTGCATAAGCAAGCATTATAAGTATTATTACATGTCGAGACTGGTGTACATTGGAGCCAGTTTTGACATGTATTCTTACTGTGGCATGGCATTTTTAATGTCCAAACTAACAGGAGTATATTCTTAAGTGGGGGTACTGGCATATATTGACAGAGCCTGTTTGGACATGTTTTCCTATAGTATCTTTACTGGTATTATGCACGAAGCAAACGTGAGCATGTTCTTTCATGGGAATACTGACATTTATTGGTTCAGCCAGAATGGAAGTGTATGGGCACAGCCAGCTTAAAATATTAGTTATAATGGCATATTGTGAGGGCAAAGGCATGAAAATGGGCTAGGAAACGCGTATATGTGCTCTTGGTGACTTGCATCTTTTGATTTTTTCAATCCAATTGCAAACAGTCTTGTTTTTTAACCCAATTTTTTACATGTTGTATGCTGTATAATTCCCCCAATTTAAACGACTATTCCAAAAATGTTCTCTGGGAGAACACCCTGAATCTCCTTTGGTAAGTTTGGGCTCCATCGCTACGCTCACCTGGTCTTGCATATTAGTGGCAAATATCTTTGTCTCTCCAGTTGAAAAGTTCACCAGTCCCCACTTTTGGATGCTACATTTGGCACCACCCCCTTGTTTCTGTGCATTGTGAAAGACTTAAGGTTTGACAAAAAAAACATAATTACATATTTTACCTAGTGCAGTGCACAGTGTGCCCCTGCCTCCGCATGGTCATCATGGGCATTGCACATGGGTTGTGGTCCAGGCCAGCCCAGAGTGTGAAGCAGCCCCTGCTTTGTTGAGGAGGTTGAGGGTGGAAAAGGCAAAGAGCTTGATTGCAGAGGGCTAGACCCTTGTTGCAATCCAATGGGATAAACACACCAATCAGAGTCAAGGGCCAGGCCTGGAGGCAGGACAAAGGTACTGTGGGAGAGAGGGAGTCAGGGAAAGCAAACGCTGGGCCGCAGACAATGGACAAAGATGCCGCAGAGGGCAGGTGAACTGACTCTCACCTGATGCCTGGGGTGGAAAAAGTACAGGGAGCTCGCTTGCAGTGGGCTAGACCCTTGTTGCAAACCAATGGGACCAATGCACCAATCAGTGTCTGGGGGCAGGCCTGGAGGCGGGACAAAGGTACGGTGGGGAAAGAGGGAGTAGGGGAAAGCAAACGCTGGGCCGCAGGGGTGCAAATAATTGACAAAGTTGCCTCAGAGGGCAGGAGAAGCGATGCTCACCTGATGCCTGGCGTGGAAAAGGATTTGGATGTCATCCTTTCTCCCCTGAGGGGAGCCCCTTCCCATGACGCCCTGGGTGGTGTACTCAGCAGGAGGATCTCATGGGGAAGGATCCCACCCTATGGGACTAGGGATGCCTATCCAGGGAGAACGTGATATGGACACTGAGCACCACACTCTCTCTCACCCTCCTCAGACACTCTTGTTACTTCAGTACCTCACACTTCCATGTGCATGTATAAGATAGTAAACTGAATTTCCTTCCTGAAAAGTACTGAGACGAGGAAGAGCATGCAGACTACACATTTGACACAAACTCAATGACTGGAATGAAGAAGAATCCATATGACCCAGTGAAGAACCACAATGGTAATGTTGGGACGAGGGAGAAGTGCAGAGCCCTGAAGATCAACACAGGAAACAACTAGAGCAGCGGTCCAGATGCTAAAAAAAACAGCGCAAACCACAACTTAAAACGTATGAATGGACAACCTCCGGTGTCATTCTGGCCCTGAAGGATCTTCAAAACAGGGGAGCGGAGCAGCTCTGACGAGAGACGCTGCAGACCAGGACACATGCAGCAGAAACTTGGCGTCCAAGATAGATGGAAGAAAGAAAAGCTTACTAGAAGGTTGGAGAACCAGAGGAGCAGGGAACCAAGCGGTCTGCAAGAGACCCGGCGTTTGGGGAGAGACCAGTGTGGCAAAGCCCCCACAGCACGAGAATGGATTGCAAGAGCAAAGGGGAAGCCAAGGCGAACCACAGACACAAGAAGATACTGGAGGTCCCGCAAACCAAACCAAAAGGTATGCAGAGGGTGCCCAGGAAGGTGCTGGGGAATCCTGAGGACTCTTGCCAATCGAGGGAGGAAGAGTGGAGAGATCTTCCTTGCCCCTCTGGGGCAAACCAAATCTTAGAGAACAAAAGATACCTGGTGAGAGGTCATCCTCATGAAAAGCTATCACGAGAAACAAACCATACTTGGCTGGAGAGTAAACCAAGTTAGTGGAATTTGGGAGAAGAAGAATACCCAAAGGCCCTGAGATTTAAAGAATGGCCAGAGGAAGAGAGAAATTCCTTCTGGACCTGTGAATTTTTAAGTATACTGAAAGGGGAAGGGAGTAATTCCCCCTGGCATTCTGAACTGCCTTAAGACATTTTGTAAAGGCCAGGGGGAGGGAGTCATTCCTCCTGCAACTTTGAACTGCCATGAGAAGCCTGCAAAGGGTCAAGGGAAGGGAGAGATTCCACCAGGTATTGAGAATTGTGAAATTGAGCCCAAAAAAGACCAGGGGAAGGGAGTCATTCCCCTTAGTGTGGACAGAGGGTGCTACTTGAATACCAGGAGAAGGGAGTCATTCTCCTGGAGCACCTAGTCCAGGGCGAAGGGAACCATTCACCCTGGTGGTAATAAATCAAGAGGCGAGATACTTGGAGAGAGGAGGGTTTTTCCAATAACCCAATAGTGAAGAACCTATGAGCTATAAACAATGGTGATGTTCTGAACTGGAACTGTACCTGTTGAGAATATTACTATTTTGGAGCTTCCAACCTGGAACTTTGTTTTATGCTTTTGAAAAGGGATTGCAAGCTGGGTAATGGAGTCATTCCCTCAGAAACAGTCCCGCCTAACCATTGGAACTATATCCCACTGTCTAGATGAAGGGAATTATTCTTCTGGACCAAGGAGAGATACCACTTCTTTAGTTTAGTTATAAGCGTAAGGGAGGAAATAGGTTTTTGAGACAGGATGGTGGACTCTTGATTTTATTTCACTTATTGGGTATTTATAATGCGCCTATACACAAAGACGCAACAAGATAAGAGGGTGGGGGAAACAGGGGGACAAAAACAAAAATGATCCAATTAGGCCTTGTGATTTTCGGATCATGCAAGTTCAGTAAAGAGAAGTGCAGGGGACGAAGGGGGAGTGCCAATCAGGGCGTCAGGGCCCGTGAGAAAGGTGAGTGTCAGGGGAGGCCAGGTGGACAGAGCCAGGGGAAAGCAGAGAGTGCCAATGAAAGAAGGTACACAAGCTAAGGGCGAGCTAAGGGGCTGGAAGGGCTACACCTGTGGAGGCCCAGCCAGGCTAGTGCCCAGATGGGCAAGTGCATGTTGGGGGGCAGGGGAACCAAGTGCAGGGGTATATGGATTGGGGGGGCCTGGTGTCCTGTAAGACTCTGAAGGAACCAGGGAGCCAGTCAAGAAGCAGACATGGACATTAGCAAGGGAGGGGGAGAGGGAAGGGAGAAGAGAAAAGGAAGGTTTTGAGAAGCTTCCGGAACGTTTGGACTTTAGGAGATCCGGCTCAAGTCTGAGAGAGGCAGGTAGGCCATTCCAGAGGGTGACACCTGTGGAGGAGAGTGATCTTCCCCTCCGCCACCCCCTGCACCCTGCCCTCTGCTTGGAAAAATGTCTGATCTGCGGAGAGTTAGAGCTAGACAACTGAAGGGTTCTAACAGGGAGCTATTTAGGGAGAGAGAGTTGAATGTAGAGGGGTCCCAAGCCCCAGAATGCCTTGTGGATGATGGTCTTGAACTTGATCCTCACAGCAACTGGGAGCCAGTGGAACGATTCTAGGGTTTTGGGCGATACGGTCTGTGGTCTTGAGGCCAAGGATAAGTCTTACATTCCAATTCTGGATTAGGGGGTGAAGGGAGGAGTTAGGCAGATAAAGCAAGAGGCTGTTGCAGTAATCCAGCCTGGAGAGGACCAGAGGCCTGGAGACATTGACTTTCGGGGGAAGGTGAGGAAAGGGAGAATGCCTCTGAGGCTGTGCAGCTGAAAGTGGGCCTTCTTGGCAATCTCTGTGATGTGAGGAGAGAAGGAAAGAGAGGAGTTGAAGATGACACCAGGGTTTTTTGCCTCACAGGACGGTGAGGGGAGGATGGAAAGAGGGAGCGAGGTTCCAATGAGAAGGATCTCTGTTTTACTGGCATTAAGACAGTGATCGTCAGCAGTGTGCCATGCCTGAATAGCAGAAAGGTAGTCAGGAATGAGAGAGGAAGAGGAGGAGGCAGAGGAGGGAAGCTTGAAGGAGAGCTGTGTGTCATCCGCATCACACTGGAAGTTAGGACAGAAGGTGGGGATCAGATGGGCTAGAGCGGCCAGTTATTTGTTGAAAGGCCATGGCAAGAGGATAGAGCCTTGGAGGACTCTGCAGGTCGAGAGTGAGATGGTGGAGAGAAAAGGGCCCAGTTGAACCTGGGAAGGTCGGTCCGAGAGGAAGGAGGTCTACCAGTCCAGAGTGAGGTGCATGATGCCAAAGGTATCATGGAGCCGATTTATCAGGTTGATATGCTTGACCCTATCAAAGGCAGAGGAAAGGTCAAGAAGTATGAGAGCAGAAGATCTGGAATCAAAATTAGAGAACAGGTCTTCACGGGTGTTCAGGAGAGCAGTTACCCTGCCTCTAGCAGCTCTGAAGCCAGACTGGTGGTCGTGGAGACAACCAACAGATTCAGTGTGGAGGATAAGCTGGGAGATGGCCAGCTTCTCCAAGAGTTTGCCCAGGAAGGGGGTAATGGAGATACGGCAGTAGTTTGCCAGACAGGAAGGGTCGGCAGAAGGCTTTTTGATGAGAGGATGCACAAGGGTGTGCTTGAGGAGTGAGGGGAAGGATCCAGTGGCAAAGGAGTGATTGCAGAAATCAGCCAAAGCCAGAGCCAGGGAGACAATGTTGTCCTTGATGGTTCTGGAAGAGAAGGGGAGCACCTGCTTGGAGGAGACTTTAATAGAGCAGACTTGTCTAGAAATCTCATCAGGTGTTATGGGAGAAAAAGAGGAGAGTAGAAGGGGAGGGGTGAGGAGGGCCAAGGAGGCCTGAGAACAGGTGAGGGAGAAGGGCGAGGACAAGATGTCCTGAGGTTTAGAAATGAAGTGAGAGGCCAGAGAAGTGTAGAGTTCAAGGGAAGGCAGAGGAGAAGTGGAGACAGCAGTACGGTTGGCAAGATCCTTCCAGATTTTGAAAAGTTAAGTCGTGTTGTTTGTGGCCACATAGATGCAGGCTTGGATATAGGCCCTCTTCTTAGAGCAGATGGAGAGTCTGTATTGCCTTTGGAGCAGGAGGCAGGCCAGTTTGTGAGAGAATGTGTTCGATGCCTGCCACTTCCACTCAGCCACTCTGGACTTGCGTTTAAGAGCGGCCAGGTCGAAAGTCATACCAGGATTTGCACTTGGAGGCAGGTTTGATGCGGATCTTCATGACAGGGGCAAGTATGTCCAGAGAGTTGGAGCGGGAGAGTTGAAGGTTAATAAGGGCTGTGTCTGAGTGAGAGTCAGTGGCAGGAGTAAGATGGGGAGTGAAGGTGGCAGCAAAAGTGGCAACTGACACTCGCTTCATAGGTCGAATGACAGAGAAGGAGGTTGGCAATGCAGCTGGGAGCTTAGCCAGGGGACCCAGAAGGTCCAGATGAGAGGACAGACGAGCATGATCAGACCAGAAGAGAGGAGTAATGAGAGGGTTGGAGCTGGTGATGTCTGAAAAGATGAGATCATCCAAGGTTGATCGGCCGATTGTGTCAGTCCAGAGGGAAGAATGGAGAGGTAAATAGAGTCATAGAGGTTGCAGAAGAGCCCAGAGGCAGCATCAGGGGAGTTGAGGTGAATATTGACATCTTAGAGGAGGAGGCAAGGAGAGAAGAGGTGAGGTCAGCCCTTTCAGAGAGGAAGTGGGAGACCTGGCTAGGGGGCCTGTAGGGTGGCCAGATTCAGAGAGAGGCCAGGAGAGACATCAAGCATGCAGATAAGGCATTGGAAAGAGGAGTAGGCCTGCAGGGATATGATAGTAGCAGAGACCCACTCAGGGAAGATCAGGGCAACTCCTCCCCGGGACAGTTATGCCTGGGCTTAGACAGGATCTTGTACCCCTCAGTGAGGAGAGTGTCAAAACATGTGACAGAGCTAGCAGTGAACCATGTCTCAGTGAGCGCGAGGACGTCTAGGTCAAGGTCTTCAAGGAGGTGGCAGATGTCAGAGGCATGTTTGACAGCAGAGCAAGAGTTGAGGGTATCTAAGTGGAGTATGTTGCCACTTTTGAAAGTCTTCAGAGGAGGGGTACCGGAGTTTGGTCAAGCCGTCGGAGGTGGTAGAGGGGCCCGAGGGGTGGCAGATGGAGGAGTTGCAGGAGAGCTGAGGGAGTTGATGAGAGAGGGAAGACACCTTTAAAGAAGGCAGCGGTTGGGCTGAGAGCACTGGGCCATGACAGTGCCATTTAAATCAACATTAATGAGATCCCTAGAGGACGGGAAGGATACCAAGAGTACCTACACCAATAATGGGAGAGGAATGGAAAGGGCAGAGCACAGAGACCATAAGAGGAATCCAAAGGTCCCGCGAAGGGACGACAAAGAGGATGTCAGCGATAGTCTGCCTGGAAGAAGCATCGACATAGGTGTCAGCGATGGGCAGGCCTGGATTGGAGACCAGGAGATCCTTCTTGAACTTTTTATTTTCAGACTTCGTCAGAGGGGTAGGATAGGAAATAGAAAAGCAATTAGAGAAGATAGGTTCGATTGAGAGCACCATGGAGGGAGAGTGCAGAGTGAAGGAAGGGGGAGAGAGGGAGGTACTGCAGAGCACGACACCAGCTGCAACCAACAGCACTGACACAATCTAGAGTCAAGTGTCCGAGAGGGGAAAAAGGCTTAGGTTACAACATATAGCAGAAAGCATGACACCTAGAAGTGAGGGAAAAGCCTAATTATAAACACAGCAGCAAATGCAAGAACATACAGATTTGTCTTTCCTAGGAAAGAGGGCAACAGCCTCATTTTCAAACAAGGCATGCAAGAACTCAGAGATTCGACTTTCCTGGAAGGGGCGAAAAGTCCCCAGGCTAATTACGACAAATCACTGATGCCAGAGAAGGATATCATACAACTGCCAAGTGCAGCAGAATGCAGTATTAGATAATAGCAGTTATAAAAGAGGAGGACAGTTAAATAGGGAGCTTTAATTACTGTTCCCCTGCCCAACCCTTTCTTACCTTGTCAATCGCTGCTGGTGGACGACTGCGCTGCATACTTTCATGGCAAACACCGGCAACAGTGGGAGATGCCCTATTCCCCGGGGCCCTTAGCTGCAGGGGGACTTCAAGGGCAATGGGTTGCCCTAGGATCTTGTTTTAAGGGGAAACTCAACCAATCAGGGCTCAGGGCTGGCTGGGATGAGGGCGGGGAGTAAGGTAACCTGAAAAGGGCCCAGTCAGGGAGCCGAGCCAAGACACATCTAGAAGGCTACTAATGGAATGATTTAAATAAAAAATTCTGGCACAAAGAGCAAGAGCAGGACCTCCAGACCTTACCACGAGTATGGTGGCAGCATAGAAGGCAGGCCGCTCCTCATATCAAGTAATTAACACAAGGTTCAATGGAGCCTGGGCGAACCAATCACAGGTCAGGGCAGGATGGGAGGAGGGCGAGGAGGAGGGAACCTGGAAAAGGGCTCAGGCAGGGAGCGAAGACAAGCAGAGAAGGCTACTAATGGATTTCATGGACATCCTGACAGCATCCTTAGTGTTTAGTTGAGGCAGGGAAACCTGTCTTAGAAGTTAGGGGCGGTTAGGGTTTTCTATTTATTTTTGGAATTAATAAAATACTCTAGCCAATACCATGCCACTTGTGCGTCAGTCCCTTCCTTCTGCACCCATACAATACATAAAATGTAAGTAAGGGAGAGTGGACAAAGTGCAACTTTATGAGGTGTAGGGGACAGGGAAAAGTACAGTGGGCATTGCGTAGATAGGTCAGGAGAGAGGCAGACTAGGTCGACTCCACCCCTGACAGGGCATTTAAGTTGGATTTAAATAGTGGTAGAGAATGAATTGAGCAGAGTTGCAGAGGAAGTCCATTCCTGAGTAGGGGAGGGAGAAGAGATGGAGATCAGAAATGAGAAAGAGCACAGGGGGGAGAAAGAGTGGTGGCCAGGTGGTGTGCCGAGGATGATCTTAAAGTGCGTGGGGGATTTAAAGGGGTGAGGAGGGCAGTTAGGTAAGGAGGGGCACTGGCATTTGTAATTTTGAAAATGATGAGAAGAAGTCTGTATTTAGCTCTAAGTTCCACCAATTAATTTGGTGGCGGGACAAGGAGGTAGAGGCAAATCAAGGAAGTTTGAAAAGTGTGTGGACAGCAAAGTTAAGGATTTGTTTCATAGTGAGAAAGCATAGTTGGGAATGCCATAAAGAAGACTAGCACAGTAATCAGTTTTAGAGAGGATTAGGGTGGTTATTATGTGTTTGGCAGTGTGGAAAGAATGGAGATGGTGTATTTTGCTGATACAAGGTCTAGTCTGGCAGCCGTAGCAGATTTCAAGATAAAGAGAAAAATGTTGTGAAGTTGGTCAAATACAACACCAAGGTTGCGAGCAGAAGGAGAGTAAGGATGGTAGTCAGGAGAGAAAAATAAGGGAGGGCGAGAGAGGGGATTTTGTGTTGGGTAGTTAAGTAGATCACTTTGGTTTTCGTGGAGTTGAGTATGAGTGAGTGAGATGCTTCCAATATTGTATGGCGGTGAGAGATGCGGTCTCTTAGTTTATCAGATAGGGAGAGAAAAGCTAAGAATATCTGGGTGTCATCAGCAAAAAGCTGATATTTGAAGCCGTAGAAGGAGTTGAGGGCACAGAGAACAGAGGTTTAGAGAGTGAAGAGAATAGGACCTAGGAGTGACCCTTGGGTAACCCCAACAGTGAAAGGGGTGGGTGTGGAGGAAAGGTTATTCCAGGACACTTGAAAGTGCCCAGGGGCAAGGTAGTATCTTTTATGCCAAGGAGAGACCGTTTGGCTTGGAGGTCAGAATGGTTGTGTCAGACCTGCGTATCGGCACTCTCAACCCAACAACAGAAGCCGCATGCACACAACCCTCCCAACTTGGTTGACAAGAGATGTCTATTTTGAATATACTGGCCACCTCCATGCAACCAATTGGGGGAAGAGGGTTAGGTTGAGGTTGTGGATATGTAAGGGGAAGTTAGTGTTACCAGAAAGAGTGTTAGGAGCGGTAAATAATAATAATAATAATAATAATAATAATAATAATAATAATAATAATAATAATAATAATAATAATAATTATAATGATAATAATAATAATAATTATAGATAGGCAGGCGGAGAGTAGGGTAAATACATAGAACACAAACAGGAAATTACACTGAAAACCTGTCTCACACTTTTGCCCTGTTGCCTCACTTTTTTCCAGACGTCCTTACACTTAGCCACCCTATGCATGTCCTTGCAGTATACAGTGATTCATTTGACCTTGGCCAACATGCTCTTGCTTAAGCCAAATTCACATAGAACTCCCAACCAGAGTACACATGACTACCTTTTTTTACTCCTGTTCCATAAATGTTCTACTCATTTCCAAAACACTTGCACCCCACATTCCCCTCTATTGCTGAATTCATCCTACAAGCACCCAACCTACCAGCACTGTAGTTTCCACACTCCTCGTATGATCCACAGTTCCTAACAGTCCAAACAAGAAGCCTTTGCCTCAAAAGAAATCGAAATAAACTTGTCATAATTTCCCCTCTTTTACATTCAGAAATTATAACGTGCACTGGGTGTGAAATGCCTCTTAACTGAGACCCCTCAACCAACGCGCGAGTCCAGGGGCATGGTTGAACCGGCGTTGAACATACAGGCTACCCTAGTACTTGTGCAGAACGTTTGAATATGTTGATTACTCCAGCATGAACTGGCATCACTGTTACTACCAATCAAGATTACCTCATGCGCGAAGTTCCCTCAAAGGTCTTTTCCTTAACCCAGTTTAATATTTTGGGGTCTTTGGGGTATGGCCCCCCATCTAGTCACATGCAGCAGGCATCGCCAGTGAAATATTATTCTCTCAACAAAGGCCCAGCACAGGTGATTACTTGGTTCATCACCCTTCCTGTCTACAAAGCTCCTTTAAACATTTCACAAACGTAATGTTTACTCAGGTTTATACGATATTTAAATGAGTGCACACCTTGTTTGTCAATGTTTTACAAAAATGTAAACCACATGCAATACCTTGCATTTACAATGTTTGCTTTTTTGTAAACTTAACCAAAATTATGGTTCGAAGGGTTTACACATTTTTGTGTACCATTAAAACAAAAGGTTTGCAACATCGTTGTAAATCGTTGTACATGTTTTGTTATTGGTTTGCAAAACATTTGTAAATCTTTCAAACCATAGGTTTGGTATGGTGTACAAACAAGAAAACAATTGTAAACACAAGGTTTTGCACATAGTTTACATTGTTGTAAAATGTTTGCAAACAATGTGTGACTCATTCAAATGTTTTGTAAACTCCAAGTAGACATTATGTTTGCAAACGATTTACAATAGCTGTGTAAACTGTTGTAAAGATGAGGTTATGCAATGGTGTACCAATCTGAGAACATTTGGGCCCGGTAAAGTGGTGACTGGCGGTAAATGTAGCTGTCATGTGCGCTGCAAGGAAAATTGGCATTGACTTCCATGAGGACTCCATAGCCATCACAGATGACTTGGACATTGATGGAATGCCAGTGCTTCCAGCTGCAGTAAATGTGCTCTGTCAATCCAGGGGGCACAATGTAACATGGGTACAATCAATTGCTCCAAGTACATGTGGTAAGTGTGCAACTACATAGAACTCCTGGCACAATCTATGCCTTTCCTGCAGTGTGCGAAGCATGTGTCTGTGCCTACGCACACACGCACGTGATGTTATGCAGGCCAACACCTGGTGGAGACAATGGTATTGTGTGACCTGAGATATCCCACCAACTAGGGCAGTGGTGAGCTGAAAGGACCCTGTGGCCATGAAATGGAGTGCTGTCAGTACCTTTTCCAAGGGGTTGAGTTCATGGGAGCAGATGGTGGGGAATGTCTTCCTCCCACTCCCTAACCAAGTCTAGTATGATATGAGGTGGGAACCGGTACCTTAAATAGACCTGGCCGTCAATCCAGGGTCTCCACATCATACTCCTCCTCCTCATCCTTCTGTGCCCATGTACGATGCTCCCAGTGTTCGGCATTCATAGTGGCTGACCGACATAGGAATGGTGTGCATTGTGTGCTTTATATTTGTTTCCTTTGTACGTTGTATGCGTGTTGTACTTTGCATGTAGTATCAGGTGGTGGTGAAATCCAGGGCTTTCTATGGCGTGATGTTTGCAGTGAAATATATGAATTCTGTAATGTTTGCACTTGAGCTGGCCCATCCCTCCATACGCCCACGTTCTTCCTCATTTTGCCAGGTAAATGAGGAATATGCATGTCCCGCCCCCTATTTATTTCTCTGCGTAGGCCCATCCCACACTTTGTGTGGTGTGTCACCAAGGCCTCGACTGCATGCAAAGCCGTGATAGACAAATAAGGTCCCGGAAAATCACGCAAAGTCAGTTCCATGAATCAACAAAAGCTGTTTTGCGTGCGGACAGTGCGCAAAGTCACTTTTCAGCGCACAAAACATTCTATAAATCAGGCCCTTAATTACTTATTTCTTTCAGCTGCAAAACTATACTCACCAATGCAAATGCTGTCTTTTATTTCGGCCTGCCTCTGCTATCGCCCCCAGGGCACAACCTGCCTTATTCTCTGCTATGCATGACACATCCCTCGATTGCCCGAACTGTGCCCAGGGTCACACTTGCAGTCTTCCGGTCTCGTTCTTGTTAGGTCACCGTCCCCTGGTTCCCACTGCCTTCAAATAATTCCCTTTGCTGCTCTTTCTGCCAGCTTCCAAAAGATAATGGGCCTCATCACAAGTGTGGCGGTAACCATGCAGGTAAACCCGACAGGTTGCCGCCAGATTTGCGAATTTTACCAGCCCCTGGCTTGTCGGAAACACTGGGGGATTACAACCCCGGTGTTCCAGGAAGTCAGGCGCTGGTAATTGTTAATCCCCATTCCCATTGAGTCCATAGTCCATAGGACTCAATGGGAATGGGGAACACGGAAGCACCGGCACCATTAAAAATGGTCCCGGTGCTTCCATGAAACTCTGCGGGCGGGTTAAGTTCCGCCAGCCAGGTCTGACCCTGGCAGGCGGGACGGCACCCGCCCGCAGAGTTGTACTGTGCCGGTCTGGTAACAACAGTGCCGGTAGGCTTTCCAGGACCGTTGTTAGTGGACTGGCATAGTTAGAATGAGGCACATTGAGTAGTACACCCACCAGCAGTCCAAGGGCCCAGCCTTTCTTAACCTCCCAGTTTCAACCAGGAACAGCAAGAAAACCAAAGACTTTATATACAAAAATTAACAAGCCAGTCTGCAGGTTTCTCACTTGATTTGATCAGAGGCCGCAGAGCAAGTCTGCTCAAAAACTTCAAGATGTTCAACTCTCACTCCAGCAAAACTCCCTGCCAACTTGGCCCCAATCAAAGTCAAAATCCTTTTTTTCTGTTTTTCCTGTTCTCTCCCTGCACATTTGAAACCCTTTTCAACCAACACTGCCCCCTTCTTATGCCTCTGTATGTATTCTTTAACATGTTCCCTCCTACTCGGTGATGTCACCTGTCACCACCCCTTGTAATTTTCCAGCCTTTACTCTGGCGACCTCTGGACACCATTTGTGTTCACCATCCCAACCTGTGCCCCGGAGGAATATGCAACATGTTTTACTTCCTTCTATCCTTCCTGCATTTGCCTTTGTATGAACAATAAGCGCACTCTTTTCAAGGACCATCGCGATGTTACTTCGCACGCTCTGCATCTTTCCTCCACGTTCAGCTTTTTAATTCTGCTTAATTTTTTAAAGCTGCGTGTTCATGCGCCTGCCACTGAGCTGGCCATTTTGTGGCCTAACAAATCTAGCCCAATCTATCCCACACAATTAAATGCTAGTATCAGTGTACACACACAGAATATACTGCACAAATTCTTTAGCTCATAGCCTACCCTAAAACCACCCAACAAGTGGACTTTGTATTATTGTTGAACCCACCTCTTTCCGATAATTTGTTTACATTTCACAGCCTGAGACATTTATTTTCTACCACTAAAGGAGCGTTTTTTGCGGTTTATTGTTGGGTTAGGGAGGAGCATTGTGGTATTCGATACCTACTCGGTTAAATAATTGAGGGTTTTTAATGGCATCACTGAAGCTTTCTCATTACGTTATCTATTTGATTAATTGCTTGTAGATGTTGTACATATTGTTCGTGATCGCAATGTTCATCGGTTCTGTCTCCATAGACACGGTCACCAAGGTCACCTGTAACGCCTCCCAATCATGCATGCGCACAAAGAAAATGATGGCAAAGTCGCACTGTACACAGCACATTGAATTTATATAATAGTACTGTTACATGTACCCCCACCACCAACCGTGCCCCCAAGCCCACATGCCTAATGATTATTAGGCCACTGAATACTTGCGGTCAGTGACTCTGCTCTGCGGGTTGCGTTGATCCACCACTGTACTCACACTCACCAAATTGTATAATATATGTTTTCTTTCATATAATTGTAATAGTGTTATCTTTGTGAAAGAGAGACTTACATTAGCATAAGGGCATGCTTGAATCTCTTTGGTTTTCGGCTGAGGGATATTGGGGTGTATTCCTAGCTTGGTGGATCGTTCCATTGTGAAGCAGTGGTTAAGGCATTTATTTATTTATTGTATTCATTGGTAGCGCCCGGACCCAGGGGTATCACAACGCTGATGGTTACAATGTTAGCAGTTGAAGGTTACAGAGTGGTGTGTGGTAATAGCATAGATGGTGGCATGGTACCATTAACATTAATATGATCTTTTAATGTTTTGAGCTAAGCCTCTTTTAACTCACTGCACGATAATAAGTGGTAACCCCTTGCTCGGCACTGAGAGATCTAGTCCTTGACAAAGTATTTGCTGCTAACCTGTGAATGTGCATCCATGCAAATTCAACAGTTGTGGCTCTCATCCAGCCGCCCAATCATGTCAGACACACAAGGGGGGGTCAATGACAAGCCAATTAAAATGCACTGATGACATGTACATATATGATTACTGTTTAAAGGGAAATGATGATCCAGATAAGCGTGTCCATGAATGTTTATTTCAGTCCAAGTAATGCTGACACTTGTCATTCGGTGTAAAATCCATGACAGCAGAATCAAACTAGTTGCCCTCGGCTGATGTCCTACTTACACACGTGCAACCATTTGCATGAAGTGCGAAGACAACTCGACTGTCAGGAACCTGTGAAAGGAAGTGTGAACACAGGAATAGAATAATACACCGTGTCACATGTTTCTAATCAAGCACCATGTTTTCTAATGTGGCATTACTCATAACAGATTCTCTACCTATAAAATGCCATTGAAACTATCTTTACAGACACATTGAACTACAGACAATAACCCAATCCGGAAGGATTGTGGATTAATCAACAAAAAGAGTAAACAAAAAAACAAAGGGACAACATTCCTGATAAATTATCTTAGTCTATCAATGTCTTCTTAGTGCATATTACTTTGGGATGAAACGTAGGTGAGGGACTAAGTGAACATTTATCTTGGACTTTCATGATTTAAAAAAGAAAAACGATTTGTCTCTCAGTATGTTTTATTTTCATTGTTGTTGTCATATTTGTGCACAAAACCAAAATGTCTACACGAACCGTATTTTATTGAATTATTTCTTTTTAGAAACAACATGAAAGTTACACTGATCTTACCAACACAAACATAAAGTGTAATGCTTGATAAAGCACATGATGCTGGATTCCTCCTGCATGCGGTGTGATGTAGACCAATTCAATTGTGCTTATATTATCCAGTTAGGACGAATGAAGTGAGGAGTTGGCAAGTCCGGGTTTTGAACTAGAAATTTGAAGGCTGGGCTCACGTTTGAGGCAAGCATTTAACTCTTCAGCTTTAAAAATACAAAACATTGGTGCAGTGGCTTTAATACTGCTGACTTTTTCTCTAAACCGCAATCGTAACCATCACCTTTTCTCAGTTAATCTCTCAGCAGAGCTGTAGTTTCCAAACACTGTGGTACGAACTTTGCATAGTACTCTGCAAGCCCGAGCAAAGAACGGAGTTCATCTTTTGACTCGGTTCGGGGGCCTTAACTATGGCTTGTAGAAGGTTCTTCTTGGGGCTCACGCCGTCTCTTGAGATTTTATACCCAAGGTATTCCACCTCTTTTGCCTCGATCAGGCATTTTTCATATCTGAGTCGTACTCCAGCTCCTTGAAGTCTCTCTAATACCTTCCTCAGGGTTCTATCATGAGTATCTGCATCACTGGTATATATATGAATGTCACCCTGGAAGTAGGACATGTTGCCTATGTTTTTTAACAGGGAATCCATCATCCCCTGGAATGCCGATGCATCTGATGACAATCCAAATAGCATGCAGATGTACTGATAGGTGCCAAACAGCATGATGAATGGTGCTATTGGTCGGGAATCTGTATGGAGACTTATTTGGTGGTACGCATCACACATGTCCAATTTAGAAAAATATTTGGCTTCCTTCATCATCAGGATCAACTCGTTGATACTGGGCAGTTGGAAACTGTTTTTAATCACTTACTTGTTTAGACTGCGCAGATCAAAGCACACTCTGATGTTGTTGGAGTGTTGTTTTTTTTATAAGTACCACTGAGCTCAGGCATTCAGAGGATTCTACAGTCGCAATGGTATCTTCTTTGACCATTTTCATCAGTTGGGTTTGCAAAGCTCCTCTTGCAGTGGCAGGCACGGGCCTCACCTTATGCTTGAGTGGGACAGCTGTGGGCTTCAGCTTGATTTTGTGGACATCTTTTTTTTTTTTAAATCCTCGCACTTCAGAGACCAGTATCAGAATTCATCTCTCAACTCTGACACTCCTCCTGTCTTGATTGATAGTACTTGATCATAGGTGCTGGGATCCAGTCTTATGTTCAGTTTGTGCTGGTCATCCCACCCCAAAACTGCTGGGCCTTCCTCAGAGAAGTACATCCAGGTCATCATCAGTCTGCCTTGAATTCAATGCTTTCATTGATGTACCCCAACAAGTACACTAATGCTCACCCAAATACGGTAGGTCTATGCTTGGTTCTTCTGACATTCACTTCCAGAGATCCCACCATATCTTTGTGCATCTGGATGGGCAGTATGGTGAGATCTGAGTCTGGGTCTGCCATCACACGAGTCTCTTTGCCATCTACATTTATGACACAGTGCAGTTTCTCTCGTCTCACCTTAGGGCTGTTCACCATCCTTACTGTTGGTCTGTCATCGTCACTGTCACTCACGCACCCATCACCTTCAATGTGATTTTCTTCCCCTTCCATTTGCAAAATATTGGTGATGTGACTGAATTTTCAGCAATTTGAGCACTCTTTACTTGCTTCTCGCAGAGCATTCCTTATCATTTGCTAAGTGATGTCTGCTAGTGCCTCTGTGACACTTCAGGGGCTTTCTCCTCTTTCTTCCTTTTTCCTTGGCAAAATCCCTCATGGGCCTGTCACTTTACCCTCGCCATTGCACCACATTCACATCCGCGACCAGCTACAATCCCCCAATTTCTTTGCACCTGCTCGAGGTCTCTTCTTCTGCTCTTGCAGTCTGGACAGCTTTATCCAGGGTTAGTTATTTTTCAAGGATGAACTTGTCCTGCACCTTTCTACAGTTGGAGTGTAAGTGATTTCAATCTGGCACACACCCAAGTCATGCCCAGCGTGTAGTGCGCAAATGAAACCCTTATTTATCTATAAGTTCAGTATTCTGAACGATATACCACTCATATCACACCCTTCTCCTGAGACCCCCCCCTGGTCCCACTGAGCCAGGAATCAGGCTAGTTTGCAAAGGTAAATGCATATTCATATATTTAGAACTTAATCACAATATATTTTAATAGGTAAACAACAATCACCAATGGGGTGACAGAACATCAAATAATATCTTTAATACACTAGGAATCAAATAATGAGCACAAAAGCAAATGCAGCACAGAAAAGAATACCTTTGGTTTGGTTTGAAACAGATGGCCCTATGGTTAGGGGTTCTCCCTACAACCCCCCTCAACCCTCCAATAGGCAATGAAAGAGATGTGAAGAGAGAGCAGGTATTCAGGAATAGCACAGATCAAACAGAATATCACTCCCACCGTCCCCCTTCAAACACAAGAGAAAAACAGAATTGACTTTTCAGCTGTCAGAATGGCTTTGAAATTGTCTTTGGAATTGACTGAGAAAAACACCAAATGTGGTCAAAATACTGAAATTATTATAAATTTCTATGAGAGCCGCTTTGAACAGTTGCAAACAATCACAAACAATGATTTAGTAAAACGAAAACATTTTAAATCTCAAAGTCCAAGTGGGAAGCAGTTTAAAGCTAATTCACATATGTAATAACCTTTCAGAATTTCAATTCGCGGCAAACTTTTCCTTTTGCTTCTATCATAAAAAGTGAGGGAGTTATAGAGGTTTTAGTAAGAGGCATTTTTGCAAGCTAGGTGCGAGAATGGAAAATAGAAATTCAGATTTAGAAATGACAGATAGGTTTTCTTATACTATATCACGGACTACAGAAAAGAGAATGCCACACAGGAATCAGTCATTCACGGCCGCTCATAACAATTCATGTGTGATACTCTATTTTCCATTTGTTTTGGGAATTACTTGTTTTAATCAGATCAATAATAAGTTAGGGTTTAATAACACCAATGAGAAAAGAGTCAGCGCAAAGATAGTTCTAGCAGTACTATGGTTCTGAATTAAAGATGGGATGGGTTTGATATTGGGGTCATACAATGCAGATATATTATGGGTCACTGTTCTTCCTATTAATACTCACAGAATAAGTTAATAAATTGGACTGTCAGTTCTGGTCATGGATTGGGTCTGGACTATCAAGGAAGGATAGCACATCAGGCGCAGGACTGGATCAGCCAGGCCAGTCACAGGATTTGCACAGAATCTGCCCTTCTTGTTTGTGAGTATCTCAAATCAGCTGGATAGCGAGTTCCTCAGGCAAGCCTTGTGGTGGCAAGCCAGAGATTTTCAGGATACTAGTTCAGAAAGCCTTCTGACACCACAGCGCTTCACTGGGTTGCAGGAATCATTTAGAGAATGTAGGCCTTGAAGAAAGTCAATAGTTCTCTACTGCTGGCAAGAGTCTTGGCATCTGGATCTGGAAGGATGTTGAAGCTGGATGTAGAATGCTGGATCCGAGTGCTTCGCTGGAATCAGTAAAGTGAGTGGATCAGTGAGTCCCTATGTGTTGTCAGCTGTCTCTATTTATCCTTTCACATGACATCACAAAATGGGTGTATGTGCTGGCTTAACTAAGCTTGTCCCTGTGAGCTGGGATTGGATCAAAACCTCATCTCCGCCTTGCATCTGAGCGATTGGATCAAGGCGGTTGATGTCACATTTTATGGTTCGCTCTACAGTCCTTAGACACCTCCCTTTAGCCACTGGTCTCAAAATCGGATTTTATCCTAAATACATATTTCTACATTGGTCACCTTTACACAAATCACACACAAAGATTCCATATTTTAAGTAGTAGCTGTTCCTCAAAATCATGCAGCTGTGGGATCTTGTTTCATATTTCTACAGAATGTTGTCCTTTTCACCATGAACACAATTTCCAAACTTCTGCAACTTTCCACAAATGTGTGTGTTTACCATAGGGATGTGTGTGTAAAGTTTCACAATTTTAGCATTAACACATTTCACATGAAACCACATATATTTCAATTCCTGCCCAGAATATGTTACACAGTTCTACCACCTCTTAAAACGTGCAGCCAAAAATTTGACTAACAGATCTGTTCTTTTTATATTTTTCACCACTTTGAATCATCACAAGTTATGAGTCTTTAAACATTGTTCATTTTTCATGCTTAACAGCAAATGGTCCTGCCCCTTTGTCTCTCCCTGCAGTCCAGGAGCAACCCCCTCCCTTGGGGAGTTCCTTCCAGGAGCAGTTTACGACCCCTTTCACGCCTCAGTTTCCTGGGCTGAAGGCTCTCCTATTGTTCATTCTTGTTCTGTAGACAAAAGTCTGGGCTAACCCACAATTATCATCAACCGGTGAGTTTCTGCTGAGAGGATTTCCCCTCCCCTTGGAAGAAACCTGTTTTTCTACTTCCAAAGGGTTGCAGCTCAGCCAGGCTAATTTAGTCTTAATAATAAAACCAGGAGAAACCAAATCACATAAATACATTACTTTCTTAGCTTTAAATATGTGGGATCAAAAACACAACTAAGATCTGTATTCCTTTTAGCAACAATTCTTTTATGTTTGCTAATCCAGGCGATTTTTAGTTTAAATACTTTGAAGTTTCATCAGGAGCTCACCTGACAGCTGTCATTCACAGGTAGCCCAGGGTACTGCACCCAGATTTTGACAGGGGCTGTCAGTTTACAGACAATACAGTTTTTCTGAAGAAATGTTTTACTCTTTATGCTTTAGGATTTTATATATTCGCCATGCTTCATTAGATTACATGAATTTTAGCACCAAGCAAGATTTTAAATGTTGAGAAGTGTTGTGTATAGGCATTTTGGAGTTTTTAGCAACAAAGCAAATGTCCTTTATAGGCACATTTTGGAGTTTCATTTGCAAAGCGCTGCTCCTCTTTCTGCACTCTGTTTGCTGGACATGGAGCCCACTGGCACATTTTCTGTAGTGTGTGCTCTATCTCACCACACATGCACCATGGGTGGCAGGACGTGCATCCATCTTTTTGTTGTGTTGCAGAACGCGGTTTTTGTAGGTTTTTTCCATGCACAAGGGTTTTGCCGCCATTGTTGCAGTTTCTTGCGCCATAACTATCAGAGTGATGCCGCATAGCACAGCAGAGTGGGTCGATACATCCCACAGGAGTGCACCACCAGCATGTCACAAACCATATTCTAAGCATGTTCGCCAAAACTGCAAAACACAGTCAGCTCCCATATGCAAGTGACATGCACTTTCTTGCTTCCTCGTGTGCATCTTTAAACAATTCAGTACAGTGTTCTCTTTAATGGAAAACATTTTCACTATCCTGCATGCTGCTTCATCGTCTGCTGTTGTTTCAGCCTTCAAACCAGTGAAAATCATTTGCCCTTTGACCCCCATAGCATTGAGCAGCATCGCCTTTTTGCTTTCTGCAGTGTAACCCACAGCGCCCACAGCTTCCAGGTAGGTGTTAAAAAAGAGCTCCCATTGGCCATAGATTTGCAGGCCTACCAGGGACTTGAAGAAACACTGGTGGAGGTATTGCACCTTTTATGATAGAGCTGATGGGGTTTGCTCTGGATCCTCATCACCAAATATGTAGTGGCTTCACACAAGACTCAGAGCTGATGGATGATTAAAGCTGGGAGTTTATTCTTACAGACATAAATCACAGTGAAAAATGACAGTCTGTGGCCCAGTAAGTCCTGTACAATGTCCAGCAGTAGCTTCATTGCCAATGGGCCCTGTGTTTAAATTGGGATCTATGGGGAGCCAGGCTTCTTATGTTATTATGGGCTCTTGACAGGTTTAGGAGGAGCGTCGTGGAAAGTCTGATCTGCCCAGTGATAGAAGTGAGCGGGAGCAGTCTGGAGCGGTGTTCCATTACTTTGATTTTTTCTGTTTATCATTCCTCTACTTTTTACAGCCTTATTCACCAGTCTATATAGAGGATTTGTCCATTCATGTTCCTGTGCAAGTGTACATTTCTAATAGGAGCCTTAGTTACTATTTACTTAGACTGTTGCAATGCCCTGCCTGCAACACCTTGTCACATGTTGCACTATGCTTCCACCTACCCCCTCCCCTGCCGAAACCACAGTTCCACTACTTATTTTGGTACAGTTCCACCATTGGATCTGCCCCTCAGTTGCTCCGATCTCGTCGTGCGCCAAGCCGCACTCCATTCAGTGGTCTCATGA
Source organism: Ambystoma mexicanum (assembly GCF_040938575.1). Lineage (NCBI taxonomy): Eukaryota > Metazoa > Chordata > Amphibia > Caudata > Ambystomatidae > Ambystoma > Ambystoma mexicanum. Next base: position 655,479,196 of record NC_090932.1, on the reverse strand, counting down.
GATCTTGCATGGGCCAAGATCTCGCGAGATTACGTCTCTACAATTGGCAACATATTCTGTCAAATCTGTTGCATTGAATACAGCATGTCTTCACATAATTCATGAAAGACAGTACAGCAAACAGGCTTCACGGGGGTCGCAATTGCTATGTATTTTTACTACATTATAGGCTACAACACAAATACTATAAATATACTCCACGCATGTTTCAGTACAGGCATATTGTTTTTGCTTTCATCTGGACCAGACTTTTAGAGGCTTTAGAAATCATATATACAATTACTCGTCATAAATATTCATAAATACGGTCATGTATATGTAATCCCATGATGAGGGTAAGTAAATGGTTCCTTTGCTACATGCTCATGAGACTGATATGACGTTACACTAAATCTAGAACATTTCTAATTGTGTCCTAATGCAGGCTAGGTATTACCCCCTGCATCAATGGCTGATCACCTACACTACAGATGAAAATCAACACTTTCTCAGAAGGACATTCAAATGGAGAAATATCCATATGTTTATGTTTTGAATCTAACATGAGTCACAACACACACTAGAAACTATTGATCCTAGATACTGGTCAGCCTGTTCTGAGAAATATTCAGTCCTTAACCTTCTGAATTCATATTAATTTCCCATATTTCAGTGTACAATGTTAAAACAAGGGAGCACAAGAACACAATAAATCATGGCATCTGCATTTGCATGCTGTTGACCTTGACATCTAATACATTCAAACAATGATACATGTACAAAAACATGAATAGAGGCCCTGGCACCGTACTCATTTTCTCGTATTTACTACAATCAAATGTTATATAATTTAGCTAGGTTCATTGCCCGGCTTAGGTGCACTACATCAAATGTAATCTTCATTCCATAATTTCAAGAACAATGGATTTATATGGATGTTTATTTCTATTTTAATATATATTGATAAAAACTATAGAAACAGAAATGATAATACAATACAGTGAGTACAAATAGTTTCTGAGAATGTCCAGCTCTGCAAGGAATTGTGCTTTTGAAGGAGTTTCTACTTAGGTCTCCTCCTCTTTCGATACATTCTTAAAGACCTTTCTGATCCGGGCAGGGAAGAGTAATTACCACTTTCTCCAGAATCTGCTGTCAGTACTGGATGCTAGTTATGAAACTTAGTTACAGCCTTTCCATTCAGTCCCAGAGAACTGGGAATGAAACCTATCATATTGATTACAGTCTTAAAACAGAACCCCAAATCTCTCCTCTCTAGAAGGCCATTTAAAGATGAGGGGTTGTAGTCTTTGCAATGGGCATTTAGCAAATGCACCTGCCTCTGTGCATCTCTTCCAAGAGTCAGCAATCATCTCGCTACTGCCCATATGCCACTATGCTTTCTACATTGGTATTTGAATAGACTGCAAGTCAAGTATTGTATTGTATTGATATTTTATTTGTATCGCTCGAACACAGGTGTTTCAGAGCATGACGAGGAAAGGGAAGGCAACAAGGGAGAACAAACTACGATCTTACTAGCCCAGTGACATTGAGAACATGCAAGTGCATGAGAGAGGCAGAGGGGAACGTGAAAGGAAGGAGGGGATGTAAAAGAATGGAAATATCAAGGCTGAGTACCACAAAAGGAAATACATCAAACACAGGCTATAAAGATTCACAGATCTTTAATACTGCGCAGTTACAAAGAAAACACAGATCTGATACAGATAGCTATCTGGCTCTCGACAACCCGCAATGAGTACGTGCCCGTCAGAGTGAGGAGGGAGAGGTACTGGATATCAAAACAGTCGCATTCTTGCAATATTGTCCAGCCCTTCTACAGGTTAATAATCTGTGGTCTAGAGTTCGTGCCGAGTTCACAGATAGCTCATACAATAATATGCACATGGATTACATAGGTTTGCGTTTCCAACAAGATAAAATGGCAAAGTGTATTCCTGGATTTAACAGTGAGCCTTAGCACATATCCTTTCACAATGTAGTTCTTCCAGTGTCCACGCTCAACATTTGCATTACATTGTCCTCGATGTGTGTTTGTGGATGAGGCTTGTTAGTGCAGACAATCCTTAGACCACAAGTCATGCTCGGGCCAAGGTCTCATTACCTAGTCTAAACATTCGGCGCTCGGATAGTCTAACCATTAACAAGGTGTAAAGGTCGGGAAGGCTTGATTGCAAGTTAGAAACAGAGTCCACCATTTTAGAACAAAGAATCGCATACGAACAGAAATCATAATGACGGACGATTCTAAAATGGCGGCGAAGTTGATCAAAATCGGAACTTTTCAACGCGGTTTTCTTCGCAGAGCGACTAGGCTTAGGCCAATACATATCAGAAGGAGGCACAATATGATTTCCCATTTAACAAACCTTCCTTTTGGCCTAAGCCAAGCACTAAACTACTATTAATCACTTTACGAGTAACTCCACATCTCAATGTCAATACAACCTGAATCATAATTATCACAGATATCAATCGCCATAAGCTTTGTAACAGAAATGTCCTACAACACAAATGCATTGGTCATTCCTTCTGGTGCGCGTACCTTTTGTCCTAATGTTGCCATAGTCTGTGCACAACATCCCCCTAACATTGAACATATGGCAGGAAGACATTGTATACAGCAACAGCAGAACAACAGAATACCCAGAATAATTAGTAAGACTGAAAGTAGCTTCCATCCCCAAGATTGGAAGAAGTCCCAGAACCAAGCGCTAAGATCCCAATTTTCCTCGGGAACGTGCACTTCTGAACTAAGGACGTGCAAATTCTGTATAGCCTTAAAGATGGTTGGGGAGGAATCTGGTATGAAAACGCAACAAGCGGACCCCGCTAATTTGCATACTCCACCATGCACAGCCAGGATGACATCTAATGCCATCCGGTTCTGTAGTGCCACTAACCTTTTCGCTTACTGTTCGAGTCATGTTATAGAGTATGTCAGTGGTCCGGTTGATGGTTCTCTCCAGTACTTTTGCTAGTCTCCTAATATCCTCGGAATTTAGCATTTGCCTCCAGAAAGGTACGAAGGATTTTGCTACGTCACCCAGAACTTGTGACGAAGTATCGCCATTCTCATCCCACCTTGGACGAGCTTTAGAGATTTCTGTGGTACTAGCTATAAATACCCCACCCAGGTAACAGAATTCCTAAATAACAGGTTCCCTGCCAATCCCTAGGTAACCATGGGAAAGCTTCATTACTGCAAACGAAGTAGACAGGTTCACCTACATACAAAGGTATGTCCTCACTGGTCAAGTTCGCAACATTGGTGCAACCCATGAAATCACCCATTGACTGAGTACCATTCCTCTGTATGCAGAAAGAAACTGAGTCGGGCTGTGGTTAACAGTATATGAAGGTGGCGTGGCATCCCTATTGACTATAGGAGCCATCTTGAAAGAGATCAGAGATTTAAAAGGTTGGCACAGTCTATCAGAAGGCCTTATGGAAGCAACATTAAGCTTGCTCCTATTTTCAAAAAGCGAGCATCCCAGGGGCGTTAAAACTCATCTATCAAACTCATTCAAATTTGTTCCCTGAGATGCTATCATTCTATTGGCCAAAGAACAGTGCCCTTACAGAAGCATAACATGCAGTGGTCAGAAGCAAAGGATGAATAACCAGCCCAACCCCTTGTCTCCATGTTGCGGTAAATGAGAGCAGACCCAGCAATTAGACCTGTTCAAAATGGCATGTGTTGCATTCATTATAAGCAGTAGTGTGTTATTATGGTAACTCTGTCTGTGTTGAGAGTCTCTAGGAGATAGAGTGTGCAGATGCACAAAAGGTGTAGATACAGTAGGTACACTTTAGGTGGGCAAAAGAGTTTCAAGAGGACGTACTTCTTGCATGTACCAAAATCCAAAAGCAATTATTATTGTAAAACCGGTTAATATGATTACAAGAAAGCAATAGGTTTTAAAAGACCATGTATTCGATTGTCCATTGTCTATAGTGGCCACACAATTACTTATTTGTTCGCTACGAGTGGAGGCGGTAACAGGCATTGTTTCTTCAAAACGAAAAACGCCGGAGTTAATTTGCTGCGATCTTCTGATCGCGCGTTTTCTTAGTCCTTCCCAATCCCTAGCCATCAATCTTCCTTTGTATGCAAAAGACAGGGCAAAAGACAAGCCCTATGATGATTTTCCTGGTGGAACAGCCGAACCGTGCAGTAAGTCTAGCTCCGTGGACGCAGATTGCACCTTGTGACTCCTGGTATGGTTTGATCTGTGAATAATGTGTTGCTGCTTCCTGATGGAAGTGGTGAATTCGCAAAAGACCCTAACAGTGATGAAAAAGGATCTGTAGGAGAGTGTGGATATGAAGCAGCTGTTTCCCCAGGCCCCACGGGCTCACGGAGTGTCTCTGAAGCACTCTCAGTATTGCTCAATGCTGATGTGATCGTTGCAAGCAGAGCAGGTAGGTTTCTCTGTATCTTCTGTATCGTGTGGCAAAGGGAAGGGAATCCTCTTGACATGCAACGCATGAATTCAGTGCCTCTTTCCTTCCACTCGGATCGCCATTTGTGTGGCCAGGAGGACCTGGTGTGGGCCTCTCCACCAGGGTGCGAGACAGGATGCTCATTCAAACACTTTCACAAGCACCCACTGCCCAGGTCGGGTACTGTGACCTGCCCCTCATATTTTACTGGAAGGGATTCTTGCACCTGTTGGTAAATCAAATACAGATTTTTAGTTAACCAGTCACAGTAATCAGAAAGAAGTACATGTTCAATATCCCTCATGGCCTGAGGCTTTGGGACGTTCCAAATGTTAGCTGGCCTACCCATGACCACCTCGTATGGGGAGAGTCAGTCTTAGTCTGTGGGGTGGTGAGCATAGACAGTAACACTATCGGTAAGGCATCCGGCTATTTCAATTTGGTGCCGGCACACGTATTAGCGAGCTTGTTTTTCAAAATTCCATTATGTCGCTCTACCAATCCAGCCCTATGAGCATGTCTAGCTGAATGGAACCGTTTATCGATCTGCAATCCCGCGCATATCTGCAGAATTACAGCAGCGATAAAATGTAGACCATTGTCCAACCAGATGACCCTGGGCAAACCAAACCTAGGAAAATATTCCTTAAGCATGGTTTTCGCCGTTGTCATTGCTGCGGCATCTTTCACATCTAAGGCTTCAACCCATTTACTAAAGGCGCAAATAACAACCAAAACGAATTTAAAATTATTACAACGCTCCATTTCAATAAAGTCAAAGTGGATCACTTCAAAGGGGACAGAAGGTGGACCAAAACTACCCCTTGGTGTCGATGTGCCCTTTCCCATATTATGCTGTAGACAGATCATGCAACTTTGGACAAAACGCTCAGCTGTTTTCGAGATTTTATCGTTCAGCCAGACATTTTCAAAAATTTTGCAAACTTTCCTTGCACAGATGTGGGTGGGCCCATGAGCCATTGCAACCATCATAGTAATGTACGCGTCTGGCAGCGTCCATTTTCCCTCTAACTTATCCACCCAACACCTGTCATCATACAACCTTGCCAAACCCTCAGCCCATTGCTTAATTTCTTCAAGAGTGGCATTGGCTTGGATATTCTTTACAGATTCAATACCTTCATCTATGGTACAAACATTTGTGGCCTCCCTTGCAGTGTACATTTCTGAGTAGAGATCAGTGGCAGTTTGTTTGGCTATCTGGTCAGCGAAAGCGTTCCCTTTTCCTACATCATTTATGATTTTCTGATGCCCAGCACATTTCATGATCGCTAACTGAGTGGGAAGTGCAAGCGCTGAAAGTAACCGCACTATCAAGCAGCCATATTGAATCCTCGTTCCATGTGAGGTCAAAAAACCTCATTCTGCCCAAAGCCTGCTGAAGTTGTGAACTACCCCAAAAGCATACTGACTATCAGTATATATGTTTACTCTAAGCCCTTCGGAGAGTTCACAAGCTCGAGTCAAAGCAATAATCTCTGTGGCCTGTGCAGAGTTATGCAAAATTCTTTTGGTTTCCACAATCGTGCTTAGTGTGGTGATGGCATAAGCAGCCATGGATGTACCATCCAGAAGTTTGAAGCAAGAGCCATTGCAAAACAGCTCCCCTTGAGGGTTGTTCAAAGGTGTATCTTTCAGGTCAATCCTGCCTTTAGTCTCTTGCTCTGTGGTGTAAAGGCAGTCATGTGGCACTTTTTCACTGCAATCAATATCTTGCGGGAAAGGTAATAGTCAGCCGCATTCAATAAACAACACTTCTGAATTTTAATGTGCAGTGCAAACAAGATCAAATTTTATCTCGGTAATCGTGCGGAGGTGAGGTGTTGTGTTTGTGTTCTATTTAATAAAACATCTACAGAGTTAGGTACCAACAAGGTTAAAGCATGGCCTAGGACCATACCCTAGCTCTGTTTTACAGACGCAGCAGCAGCAGCGACAGCTCTCAAACATCTTGGTAAAGCGCATGCAACCGGATCAAGGGTGGACGAAAATTAACCGCATGGCCTATTCTTCCCTCAATGTTCCTGCGTTAATACAGCCAAAGCACATCCATCACATTCATACACATACAACTCGAAGCCCTTTTCATAATTTGGTGTGCCCAAAACTTGTGTGGAACACAGTGCATTCTTGAGCAGATCAAATGCTTTCTGGTGTTCCAAGTTCCACGGCAATGGAGAAGAAATGCCCTTCTTTGTCAAAGCCAACATTGGTTTAATCACTAGCGAAAAATTGAAATCGGGGATCCACTGCTACAGTAAGAAGCCATTCCTACAAAGGCTCTGACTTCCTTCTGTGTATTTGGGACAGAGATGCTAGAAATGATTTTAATCCGTTCAAGCGTCAACCTTCATCCCTCCTTTGACAGGAGATAGCCTTAATAGGCCACTTCCTGTCGACAATATTGAAACTTTTTCAGTGAAGCTTTATGTCCATGTTTTGCTAGGTGAATAAGCAACAACACGGTGCCCTCCTTACAGGCACTCTCTGAGTCAGCAGCTAAAAGAAGATCATCCACATATTGAAGCAATGTACAAGTGGTAGGCAACTCAAGTGTATCAAGCTGCTTTTTCAAAGCCCTACTATAGATGCTCAGACTTTCCGTGTAACCTTGCGGCGCACGGGTGAATGTAAACGAGTCTCCCTCTAAGGTGAACACAAACAGGTATCTGCTATCCTTGTGTATAGGAATGCTAAAGAAAGCATTCTTAAGATCGATGACACTAAAATGAGTAGCAGAAGCTGGGATCATAGTTAATATCGTTGTTACATCAGGCACAATAGGAAATTGTGGAGTAACAATCTTATTAATAGCGTGTAAATCAATGATAAAACAAAAAGGAATTGCATTATCGCCTTTCTTATACACAGGCAAAATCGGACTATTGCACAAACTACCTGCAATTTCTTCAATTACCCCACGGTGTACAAAATCGGAGACTATACACTTCAAAGCTTGTTCACCATCAACCAAAATCTTATACTGATGTATACGTGGGAACTTTACTCCATGTTTCAAGGTGATTTTAACAGGCTCAATTTGTAGATCACCAACATCATTGTCATCAATCGCCCATAAACACTCGGGAACATCACTAAATTCCGGTGGCATAGATTTAGTCAGGAACTGTGAGGCAGAAAGTTGCTGTGGTGAAATTGTCAAACGTACTCCATCCGAAGAACAATGAATTACCACATTTAATTCTTTCAACAGATTCAACCCCAACAAATTCTCTCCACAGTTCGTTGTCAATAGAAATGGACAGTGATCCGTGAATGAACCCAGTGTAATCGGTACCGGCGAAGAAACCAGACTAACCACTGGTGCACCAGAAAACCCTACGGAAACATTGGTTTGCCCTGACAGTGGAATGTTTGGAACCTGTGAATGGTCAATGGACCAATTCTGCGCTCCTGTATCTATCAAGAATAGATGTTTCCTATTTCCCACTATCATTTCAATGTAGGGACCTTTCTGATTAACGGGAACAGGCGTCGGTTCCAAACCCTGCTTCGGGCAATCCTAGGGAAACAATATATCATCAAAGGGAAGGTCTTCAGAGAGATATGCAGTAGAAGGATGATCAAAAATGTTTCTATTATCCACACTCGGTGACTGATTGTCTTGTGGAAAGGGTTGTAATTTCTGGGAAAACTGGCTTCTACCAGGACCCCCTGCCCCAGGGCGGCCTCTGGATCGTCTACCCATGGTACCAAATGTGTTATTCGACCTCTGCTGGAGGATCGGGCATTGTGCTCGTCAATGACCCTCTTGTCTGCAATAAGCACATTGGTTCGCTTGTACAGGACCCAACGGTACATTACCCTGTGAGCATACTGTCCCCTAAACTGTGTACTACCCCCTCTAGGACCTCCAACAATCTGTTGCAATAGAACTTTAGTTTTGAGGTCTCCCTTTCTCTTTTCGATCCTCTCTTTTTCATTATTGACTCGGTTTTCATAATACTGAGCCATATGCAATACTTCGGACTGAGACTTAGCTTGCCAAGCACTCTCAGAGGGCATACTTTGCGACTGGATGTTAGGTTGCAATCCAGACACAAATTTGTCTACAAATAGTCGTTTTCCAGGCTCTGTGTTCAAATCTTGTCCACTAAAATCTGAAAACACTTGTTCAAACCGATTAAAGAATTTGGTAGCACCCTCAGACTTTCCTTGGACACAAGCAGTAAGTTTGTCCCAGACAATCCTTCTCTCAGGGATTATGGCTTTTAGTTTCGTCACTATTCTATCAGGCAAAGTCAGTATTACCTGTGGCGGTCTCTCGCCAGCTGGTCTATCTCTATCTTGTCTAACCATATTATCCCATGTTTCCCCTAACCCTGCTGCATCATCTACAGTCCTAATTTGTTTCCACAAATCAATGGGTAGGAGCACGGGACATAACAATCTATACTGCTCAGAGTGAATACTGACGACTGCAAGACAGATTCTATCTCTTTATAGAACCCTGTTGGATTCTTTCTAATATCTAGGATGGATTGTCTGATGGTCATCACTTCCTGTCTTGAGAACGGGACGTGAACAAACTGTGATACATAATGTGCAGGAATGTCATAACCAGCAGTACCTGCTGTGACGTTAGCTGGAACCTCAACTTTTGGGACAAATGTCGGAGGAACCTCTTTCATAGGCAACTGAGAGATAGGAAACTCTGAACGCTTACTGAGCAACAGAGCTAAATCAAGCACTAAAGCAGCTGAAGGAGTATCAGGTGAAAAAGCTCTCTTGTAGATATTCAATAATTCTGTGGGACAACAAATCTTTCTTTTTATACATTCATCCTGCAGGTATTCTACCATAACCTGTATCACTTTCCTCTGCATTTCTGGCGTATACTGACTATACGTGTCATATACTTCTACGGGAGATATCAACATGTCTGAAATCCATGTAATTGCATCTTTCGTGCAAATTCGTGTTTCCTCAGTCATCGACTTACAAAGAGGAAGGAACCGTTTCTGTACAAAAATAGCGCTCAATCTATCAACATCAGTTTCTTCAATCCGTAACCTTTCTAACTCCCTTCTATACTCAAAAACCCTCTCGACGTGCTCATATACTTTCTCCGCAGTATCTCTTGAATATGCTAAAACATTCAAATTCCTCAACCCTTGTGGGAGATCTACATCATCCAGTCTGTTCCACATTACAGATAAATGTATTCCCAGTCCTTCAATAAAAACATTTTTCTCAGGAAAACTTTCTAGATTAGAGAGTGTGTCAAAAACATCAGATTGTTCACCTTTCTCTATGCACTGTCTAGCCCATGCAGTCAAATCGCGCTTTCTCTCTTTAGACACAGTATTGCAAGTTACAATCTTTGATTCCACTCCCTTATCAACTACAAGTGGAACAGAATCACTCGGAAGAGGAAGAGTAGACAAATCTTGTAAAATCTGTAACAAAGGTGCTATTACTGGTGCAGAATACAAATCTACCAGACCCGTGACACTAGGCAAGGGCGAAGGTGCAGATGGAGGAGCAACAATAGGAGGAGGAACAATAACCGGAGGAAGAGGAGCAATAGGAGGAGCGGGAATTACTACGGAGGGAGGAACGACATCAGGAAGAGGTAAAGCAACAGGAATAGGTACATACAGAGGTGGCACATTCATTTAGAAGTTTGTAAATTAATTCATCAGACACATGAAAATCTTTAGACGGATATATTTTCTGAATGCCAAGTTGAAAAGCCCTATCCATATTTCTAACTGACTCTGATTGTTTACTTTGATCATACAACAACGCTTTCTCGGCGTTGGACATATGTCAGCGCGCATGTTTCTCTCTACTTATGAGTTGCTGCATAGCTTCTTTCTTCCAATTTTGTAATGCATCAAATGCTGCAGGTCTCCCTTATTTCTTCAACAATATAGACTCTAAATATTCTATACGAGGAATCTCAAAGCTACCATTGATTGGCCACTGAAGTTTGGTAGCATGTCTAGTTTGTCTGTGCCAAATATCATTAAACACTACACTACCAATGCCATGCTTACAGTACAATGTACAAGCCAGCGACCCCTCCTGTGGCGCCGGATGGCTAAATTCCAACGATTGTCTGTCTCTGCGGAATAATGCTCTAAAGCAGGCATCCAATTTCTCAGGCATATCAGATTCCTGGTGTTACCTGGTCAATAATTGAGCTCGCGAGTATAATACGCCAAATCAAGTTATCAGGATACTTAAGAATCGGGTCATGACTCACCTGATCAAAGAAATAAAGGAGGTCCGATCGGATTACTAAGGACAACTAAGGACCCTTGTCGTTGGTGATTTCGGTAAATCTGCCCACCTCAATTTATGGATCCTCATCAAGATGTAGTCTCGGACCGCAGGCTCACCATTCAGGGATCGGGTCGTGCAGTACTGTTGAGGTATCGCATCTCATCCAAGAAGGGGCCCCCCTTCTCACCGTCCGGTCCCGGTCTGATAGCCGCGTCAACACTTCAACGAGATGGCAAGATGGCATCAATCTTGAGGGTCCCTATTCGGGCGCCATCTGTAAAAGCAAGGAAATATCGAGGCTGAGTACCACAAAAGGAAATACACCAAACACGGGCTATAAAGATTCAAAGATCTTTAATACTGCGCAGGTACAAAGAAAACACAGATCTGATACAGATAGCTATCTGGCTCTCGACACCCTGCAATGAGTACCAGCCTGTCAGAGTGAGGAGGGAGAGGTACTGGACATCTAAACAGTCACATTATTCATACATATCTTGCAATATTGTCCAGCCCTTCTACAGGTTAATAATCTGTGGTCTAGAGTTCGTGCCGAGTTGACATATAGCTCATACAATAATGTGCACATGGATTACATAGGTTTGCGTTTCCAACAAGTTACAATGGCAAAGTGTATTCCTGGATTTAACAGTGATCCTTAGCACATATCCTTTCACAATGTATTTCTGCCAGTGGCCACGCTCAACATTTGCATTACATTGTCGATGTGGGCTCGTGGATGAGGCTTGTTAGTGCAGACAATCCTTAGACCACATGTCATGCTCGGGCCAAGGTCTTATTACCTAGTCTAAACATGCGGCCCTCGAACAGTCTAACCATTAACAAGGTGTAAAGGTCGAGAAGGCTTGGTTGCAAGTTAGAAACAGAGTCCACCATTTTAGAACAAAGAATCACATATGAACAGAAATCAAAATGGCGGACGATTCTAAAATGGCGGCAAACTCGATCCAAAATCGGAACTTTGCAACGCGATTTTCTTCGCAGAGCGACTAGGCTTAGGCCAATATATATCAGAAGGAGGTGCGATATGATTTCCTGTTTAACAGGGAGAGGTGGAAAGTGCTGAACAAATAAAAATAAAAATAAGTAAAAATAAAACAAATAAATAAATAACAAAATGCAACAAACCATGGTAGTGCAACCAGCAAGTGGCAAGTACTAGGAACAAGACAACAGACAGGGTGTGTCTGAATAAGTGCAGAAAAGAAGAAAAAAAAGGGGGGACTGTAGGGTTACAAATACAGACCTCAGTGCAAGGGATTGCCTGGAGGCAGTGTAGATGGGTGGCAGTGTGAACAGGAACCTGGGCCCTAAAGACAGAGGGAGACCAGGTGCACAGTGCCGAGAACAGAACAGATCAACAGAAGAGAGGAGGAGAGAAAACAGAAGCAAATAGGATGGTCTTGAGGTTCTTCTGGAACCGGAGATGGTTCTCCTCAAGTTTAAGTCCTGCTTCTATCTTTGCACAGGTCTACAAAAGCAAGAAAATGGGCACAAGACCTTGCAAGTTCTGTTCTGAGCGGTAAGGGAATGTACCACCATGTATGTGGCTGGCTTGTATGTTCTATGTCTTGATGGGTGTAGCCCAGCAGGCACCCTTGTTGTCAGCGGTTTTCTATCTGTATATTCTAACCCTTAGCTCATGGTTTCTAAGGGGCATGTGACAGTGAAATGCTTAATATATTCTGAAGTTCCAGATAATGACATTGCAGGTCCTGGATGAATCACTTTGACACTAAGCAGAAATACAAGTTACTCCTGTGCACTAAAAACAGTATTTAGAGGTGATTAGCTGCATGCACACCACTGAGAATTGATAGCCTAAATCTCTTTGATACACAATTTGTTTTGTGTTTTTGGTTGCTTGTTGTGCTTAACTTCCATAAGAAAATCAAATTCAAAATTCAGTTGAGTAGAAACATGTTTGATTTTATTTAATAAAATACAAAATTAAAGAGACGTATTTCAATTGTTATCTGTACTTAATTAAAATATTCTCATCAGTTTCCACTTTTATACCCAGTTTGTGACATTGGTGATCTCTCTGTTTGTGTAACCACTTTGTTGCCCCTTTACATCCTTAAATTGGTCAACAAACACGATTATTGTATGACCATTTTGAATGATTTTCTGTCTTTAGTATAACCCACAAACCTTTACTGTTCACTTATGCACTTATGTAATTCCATCGACTCATGTTTCCTACTCGTGTAGCTCTTCAGAATTATGATTTTCTATATCTCTGAGTTGATATTGGCATATGTAATCTGCTCGAAATTAATACTTGGGATGTGGCTTAGCGTCATTGCAAATGGCTGCCTAATCTCCACATTCCACTCTGATTTAAAAAAGCAAGAATGTTTGTGTATTTCCAAATATTCGGTACGTATCATGTCGAGTTTTGAGGCTCCATTGGGTTCCGTGCTGTATGGCGCAGATTCAGCCCATGACGAGACGCATCGCCTGAGGTGATCTGGACAGGTACATCTCAAGGAATGATGTTGCCCCAAGCGGAATGAAGAAAATATGCTCAACAAGACAAGGAGACTTGTAAAACAAGCTACATTCATTTAATATATCTCCCCCATGTGGCATGTGGATGGAGGCAGTGCATGGAGTTGGAGGGATGAGCAGGGAAACTTGTATGACCACAAAAGGCAAATTACTGTTGAGACACACAGAGCAGCATAGCAGAGGAAGGAAGCAGCCAGTGTTTGATCATGTCCCCAGCACTTTAAACCAGAATTGGTCAGCCCTTGCCCGCGCAGCCCTCATGACAAAGGGTGAATGGCTGTTAAGAGCCACAGGCTGTTTGGAGCCACAAGGTGCCTGGTCCATATATTACATTTTCTGTGAGCTGTTTTCTTTATAATTTTTCAAACAGCGGTTCCTTTGCTGGTATAGTCTGTGACAATTTGATATCGCGCAATATGGATCCCACCTGCCGTGTTTTACCTTCCTACATCTCCAAGATCTCCACGACCTCCATCTTGTAGCATTTGCCTGGGATTTATGAAAGTCTTCCCGACATTTCTAGGGTGTGGTTTTGTTCCATTGTAGTGGCTGCAATGGCAGAGTGCCCTGCTTTTTGCTGTCCTGTCCTATACGAGGGTTGTGAGACATAACGGCAAGTGGTAGCTTTTAGATCTAATAACTAAGAGTGCACAGCCTTGTGTGCTGTGTGTTTTGGTCGGGTTGTGCATCAGCTCACTTCTACCGGACCTCCAAGACTCTTGAAACTTGTACTGTTATAATGGCTTCTCCATGTACTTTTATCTCATTTGAGAAGAGCAATATCCAGCTGGAGAATTGAACTCAAGTTGTGACTTCCCAGACTAAATGTCCACTGTTGCGAGGGGGGGGCATATTCTTACTGCCTCGCCTGGATTGTTGGGATTGTGGGTCTGGAGTCTTGTTGGTGTGATATTGTTCTAATATTTTAATTTATTGTCTACTGTTTGGTTCAGCAGTGCTATATTTTAGGTTAACTGGGCATAGGGCCAAGTGTCTTATTTGACATGTAGGGTGATTTGGATGTTAGGTTTTGTATTATAATTCTAGCGATCTATTGGAGGAGAAGGCCTTTGTTTTGTGCTGTGGCACACTGTAGTATGACTAAGTGTAAGGCAACCAAATCCCCTCCCAAGGCACAGGTTGGGAAAAGGTCGGCTTTTCCTCCTCACATATTGAGGAAGTGAATGTTATGACTAATGAAATAGCCACCTTGTTATACGATATTGAGCCTACACTTGCCTGTCCAGCCAGCTTGCCATCTAATGTCAAGTCCCCACCTAGTAGGAAGAAAGCTGTCAAGGAGAGTGAAGCCAGGCCAAATAATAACTGTGTTATAGTGGATGATTGTGAACTCACACATTTGGGCTTTCAACCTGACCTTCCTGCAATAAGGATTTCTAGCGCTTTACGTGGGCTTGTAGTTAAGGCCCGAGTCTCTCTTATGGATATGAAGAAGTTGGCACATGAACGCATGAATAGGCCCAAGGCCTCCCTTACTGCCCCTGCAGAGGTTGCCGAGATCCTACCGGGATACGAAGTTCCTAATCCTCCTGCACAATGTAAAGGGAAGAGATGCAATATCCCTGTAGAATTAAATGCCCCTGTCAAGGGTGGAGGAGGGAAGATAATTAAGAAGATCATAAATGCCAGCAATTCTGTTGAAGCTTTTGATCCCCCGGATTTGCTGACTTTCTCTATGGGTCCTGCCTCATATATTCCAACCAGCAAATTGGTTCAGCCCGCCAACAGACGTGGCCAGTTCCTCTTTAAATCGCCTTAGAGAAGTAAAGGGGGTAACATAGGCAATTGACAATAAGGGTAATAGTGATCATTCCATTGGGTATCATGAGTTGGCTGGATGTGGACAGTTGAATGATGTTGATTGCCGAGATGCAGCCTCCTAGGCTCTCTAGTAAAAGAACATCAAGCTGACTATAAAGCCCAATATCTTGAACTAAATAAGATAAAGTTTGTTGAAGGGGAATTGAAGGAGGCACAGAGGTCTATGACTGGGCCAAGCATTACTAATTCTAACCTTACTTTCACTAAATAACAATCAACCTTACCATCAAACCCAAGGCCCTTAGGCAATTCTCTGGAAAGTATTGTGAAGGTAATTAAAGATCAAGCGATTAGTCACCCCTGATGCAGCCTATGAAATCTATTAAATTCTCAAGTGCCATGGTCAAATTTGCTAAGTATCCCCTGTGAGAAACCTGAGGGTATCCTCACTCATAATCACCCTTGATCCTCTTCTCAGGTTACCAGGGAAAGGCCATAGCTTTTGGATGCTGACCCTGGGGTGGAGAAGCGAGGGAGGATCACCTTGGTGGAGGGCCCTTGGGCATTGGGAGTGGGTATCACAGAAGAGACATGGTATCACCCTTTCCTTAGTGAAAACCAACCTAACCCTTCCCTGGCCTTTATAGGCTACTCTAAAACATCTCCCCTCATTTTCCCACCGTTCACCTATGACAGTACTGGGACGAGGTGGAGGCAACTAAGAGTAGTGAACACCAGTATCTCATTTCACCACTCTAATACTGGGCTGGGCACAATGCCTGCAGAGTACTGTGAAGGTCAGACATGCCCCTCTAACTACAGTCAGGCCTGAATACTGAACTGAATGAAAACTTTCTGGGCAAAGCTATGAGCAGATGAAAGTTAAAAGTGAAAGTTCCCATTTAAAAGCAACATATGAAATAAGAGCGCAAGTGTGAAATAGCAAAACAGAAAGGTGGGGAATAAATAAGACCACCACAAAAAGAACTTTATGAATGAATACAGTGCACCGAGGCCAAAGACTGCCCTAGGATGTGTGACACATTACGGCAAAGCCAAGAGGCTAACAAGGAGGAGCCAAAAGAGTGTGAACCTGCATATAAAGCCAAGAGGCTGACAAGGAGAAGTTAAGTGAATGTGAATCTGTACACAGGGGCGAATACAAAAGAACCTGTGTGGTTCCTTGTGGCTCGGCCTGTGATGGGTGGACCATGTAGTCTGACAACTGAGCCTAGACCAGGGTACCCTCAATTTTGAAAGTCAAAGTCTGACTTTGGCCTCATTGCTGTCCTTTCCTGTCCCAATTGTTTTGCAAAGAACCTTCCCTGTAACTACCTTGGTGTACTCACTGCAGGTTGCAATGAGTATTATCATGATGGGAGGGGATGACTCAAAACTAGGTGAGATTGATTGATGGGGTGTGCACCCCACCTCAGTTGGAAAAATACCATCTGATGAGGTACACACAGTTTTTACCCCAGATGATCTGAGAATGCCTGCAGAGGTGACAACACCGAGATTGGAGGTGCAGGTATTATCGTGAAACGTAGCAGGCCTTGAAACACGTGTGTATAGGCACGTTATAAATGCCATATCAGATCATATCAATAGGCACTTGGTGTGCAAGATTGCTATTATAGGTTTCCAGGAAACATGAAAATTGGTAGCCCCTAGTATGTAGGAATATGCATTTTTTTCTATACTGGCAGTACAGGCCAAAGTTAATATACCAAGTGGGGGACTGCTTTATTGGATTATTACATCTAATTACAGGGATATTCAGGTTGTCAAAACTGATCTGTGGGATTTTTTGGAACTTCATGTGAATAGCCTTGATGGCACAAATATATCATTAATGAATATATAAAACTGTGAAGCAGCACACAGAGGGATACATCTCTTTGTACACCTGCAGATTGTATCGACGACTGGATGCTCCAATGTGGAAATTCCTCAAAGATCCTAGTTATGGGCGACTTTGATCTCCAGTATGAACCTGTAGAGATTATGGCTGACATTTTGGAAGAAGAGAATAGATTCTGGGGCATAGGGGAGTTAGTGACTATCAAATCAAGGAGGCAATATAAGAACTCTGAAGGAGTGGCAAGCCTAAGGATGTCTGTTAGCCTGAGTGCCAGATATGGCAAGTTCCCGGGCGACTCACCAGCCCATTAAACCTTTCACTGTGTCAACCATTCTAAGCAAATAGACTATGTTTTGCTGAATCTAGAGGTCTGGTTGACTATTATTGACTTTTAAGTCCAACCCCGAGCCGAAAGCAATCATCACCCACTAACTTTAACAGTTTAGGTCATTCTATTGGGGGTCATGGAGGAGCAGGATAACAGCTGCACGTTTGGTCTATTTATTAGTGGGCACTCCAGACGTGCACTGAAGTGGGTGAAAATTGTGCTCCCAGAGATCTATAATCTTATTCTACCAACCCTTGTGCGCTCCTTTGGAATGCATGAAGACCAAAAATATGCCATTATGGAGGCTCATGAATATTTGGTGAAAAATATGGGAGTCTAGAAACCAATGGTATGACGGTAATTGCCGTCGGGCAAAAGGGATTCTTATAAGGCAGGCCAAAATGGTGACTATTGACGGGAGAGCTGCATTACAAGATGCAAGGAAAAACTATGATCTGATTACCAAAGCCAAAAAACGAGGGTATCTGGCATACCTATGGGACTCATTGTTCTAGGCAATAAATAATGGAAATATGACAAGGTTTTGGGAAATTATGGGTAGGGATTGCCCAATGGAGCATAATGGTTTACAGGTGTCCATACCAGAAGCTATATGAGTAAAACACTTTGAGAACCTATTTGATACAAGGAAATTTAGTGGGCCCAACATAGGGCAAATCGATTCCCCTCTGATTTTAGGGGAGGGGGAACTAAGGCTTTCCCAAGAGAGCCGGAAAAAAGGCAAGGCCCCGGTTCCTGATATGATCCTGGTGGACTTTTTTGCTGATGAACCCTTGGTTTGGGTACCGTACTTAAAAATACGTTGTAATGCAGCCCTGTCCCTGAATAGGGTGCCGGAAACCTGGACACAGGCAGTTATAGTGCCCATCTTCAAGTAGGGGTATCAAAAATCACCAACCAGTTATAGGCCAATCTCCCTTCTTGACCCCGCGGGGAAAAGTCTTTGCCAAGTGCATTTTGAGGCATGGGTGAGGGATGGTTGAGTCTTCAGCCATCTGCAGGTGGGCTTTCAAAAGAGAATTAGCACGCTGAACTAGTATTGAAGGTTACACCTGCTATGTGACAAATACATTTCTCTATGGAAAATGCCTAATTATGCCATTTTTTATTGAGTTGGGTATTCCCAAAGAGCTGTTATATGCCATCAAGTTGCTCCATATGGGTAACGGTTCCAAGATGCGCTGGGGGGTCGATGGCGCCATGTCTGACACAGTTAAATAGAAATGGGGGTCAGGCAGGGCTGTGTGCTGGCCCCTCTGCTGTTTTGTCTGTTCATTAATGGGGTAATCAATGATTTGCTTTACGTTACATCATTTATACCGCGCATACTTGGACCCTTGGGCGTTAGGGCACAAACATAACAGAAACAGCAACATAAAACACAGAGAGAGGAATCCTAATGTAGAGCCAGAAAATATGAGCCAGAGCGGGATCTATCCAAAGAGCCAGGTCTTCAATTTTTTTTTAAACTAGTAAGCAGTGTATGATCCCGCAGAGCTGGAGGAAGAGCATTCCAGGCTGCAGGGGCTGCAGTAGAAAAAGCTCCCTTTTCATGGTTTTAGATTTGCTTCTAGGAATGTTCATTAAGTTCTGGAAGCTGGATCTAAGGGGACGGCTGTTCGATTTCTTCAAGATCAAGCCTTGAAGGTAATTCGGCATTAAGCCAAGCTTGCATTTCATGGTTATTGTTAATTACCGAAAATGGATTTGGGATGCTACGGGGAGCGAATGCAAGGACCTTCTTGCTTGAGAAACGTGATTGTGACGGGTCAATCCGACTACAATTCTAACAGCCCTGTTTTGCATCACTTGAAGTCTATTAATAGTATTTTTGTTAGATCCAATGAGAAGGCTGCCACAATAATCCATCTTTGATCCCATAATAGCTCTAGCTAGGGTCTCGGCATTTGCTTGAGTGATAAAAGGGCGCAAATGAGCGAACAGTTTAATAAAGTAGATTGCCTAGGAAACCAGACTTCTCACGTGAGCTTGCATTTCTAGATGTTGGTCGAATACTACACCTAGAGTTGTCGCTTTCTTCGCTGGTTTGATAATAACATTGCCAAGATGAAATTCAGAGTAACAGGATCCCAGTTTCTTGATCATAGATTGTGTACCAATCAACATTAATTCAGTGTTATCCCTGTAGAGGGCTGGGGTTGTTTTCTATCATCCACTCTTCCACTAGGGACTAAACTCTGTTGAGTTCCTCCTCATCGCAAGAATGAGAGCCTGCCAAAGGGACGACGCACTCTGTGTCGTCGGCGTAATTGGTAAACAGCACTCCCTCTTGTTCTAAAGTGTTAAAATACAGGGCAGTAAAGATGTTATAGATACAAGGGGAAAGACAGGCCACCTTGAAATGAGATGGTCCATTGAATTGCTTCAGGAGAAAAGTTAGCTACTTCCCCTAGCCTGTCAGCCAAGATCGCATGATCAACCAAGTCGATGCGGCTGACAGGTCTAGGAGCATGAACATGGAGGCTGCGCCCTTATCCATTCTTTCCAAGAGTCTTGATTTTAATTCTAGTAAAGCAGTCTCTGTACCAAAACCCTTTTGAAATCCAGATTGACGAGAATTTAAAATAGGATAAGAATCAAGGTGTTGGGAGATTTGATTATAAGCCGCACAAGCTATGATTTTGAGTAAAAAAGGAATATTCTTTAGTGGAATATAATTCAAGGGATTGTCAGTAGCCATGCCTGTTTTTTTCAGGATTGACGAAACCCAAGCTTGCTTGATGTTAGAAGGTACTTGGCCTTCTGAGAATGAGGCATTAATTAAGTTACAAATGGCCTCCAAGAGAGGCATAGGGCAGGTTTTTCTGATTGAAGTGGCACATGGGTGTTCCCTACAACATGTAGTTTTAAGTTGTTCAATAATACAGGCCAAATCAAGCACTGATATACAATTAAAGTGAAATTGAGGTATCGATGGACATCTTCCAGATAAAGCCTTCTCTATGATGGTCTGTAATATGGCCTTTTTTTGGGCTATAATTTCCCTGATGGTAGAAAATTTGTTTTGCATAGATTCCTGTATATCTTGGCACCAAGAGGCGCCTGTCTTTATAGAGTGAACCATGGGTTTAATGCCAGTTTCGTTTTCTCTTAACATTTTAAAGAGTTCTTTAATATTAGACTTGGCATTTGTTATTCTAGTGTTATGAAATTATTTTTTGCCATAACAATCACTGGTTTATAGGCTTTAGCCATTGCTTTGTATGTGGCCAGATGCTCAGCAAGAGTTTTTTTTTTCCAAATATAATATGACTTCATCATCAGCGATTTACTCTTTTGTAGTTCTGTGTGAACCAAGCATTACTGGCTCTTTCAACTAAGGTTTTACGTTGTTTTAGGGGTGCCAATGTGCTAGTAATATAACTTAGGTTAGCAGCGTAACATGTGACATGGATGCAGCCGAATCCTCCTTAGAAAACTGTGACCCTGGAGCTAACAGTGGCAAAATGTTCTCCTTAGTCATACGTTTGGTATCTCTAACCTGAGGACCCAACATGCGTGTAAATTTATTCTTAGATGGAAACTCCGCTCTTATAGTAAAGTGGATAAATGAGTGATCAGAGCATGGGCATGATAGTATCTTGATGACCTTCCTCTCAATGTCATTAGTTGAGTCCAATCAAGGGTGTGGCCCAAAAGATGTTTGGGGGCTCAAACTCTTTGTACTCTGTAAAGATTTACTGTGATTAATGTATGATTCTTTTAGTAGTGTTTTAGAATATTTATTGTGGTGCGCATTGATGACTTGCTTTGTTATGATCAGCAATTAATTTTATCTGTATTATTGACCATTTTTTACTGTCTATTGTATGTGTTGTCTTTCGTGGCAATTTGCCAAAATAAAGCACAAATGAATGTATAACGTTCCCATAGAAGCGCTTTGTATTTTGTTTAAAGGAACAATAAAGCAGAGGGGGAGTGCTCTGGAAGACTAATCCATGTTGCTGAGGACAAGCTTGTAAATCAGTGTTTTGGTAGTGTTAGCAGAACAGAGAAACATCACTTCATTTTTGAAGCAGTTGCACTTCAGCCATTTCTGCAATATCCAGTGCTGGATAAAAGAGACGCAGTAAGTGATGTCAGAGGATAGCACAGGGGATGGGACATCACACACGCATACACAGTGCCAGATTACCAAATAGGCAAAGGAGACACCGGCCTATGGGCCCACTCCTTTTAGTGGCCCCGTGGCAATGGATCAAAATAATACTGATTTGATCTTGAAAGAAAATTACAATCAGGCTTTCTTAAATTGTTTCCAAAAGATAAAAATAAAAGAATCAACTCAGAGAACCGAACACTTTACATTAACGACTCTATGAACTATAGAGGACATACTGTATTACCGTAATGTACCCCTTAACAACTAAAAGTACATAAACCAGAGACATCAGATTCACATAAAGAGTTTGCCTCTTAAAAGCTTATTTTCTGGCAGGTGTCAGTTTGTAAAAGAAATCGGGTGCAAACTACGTACATGTAATATACAGTAGTGATGGTCATCTCCATCTAGTGGCCAAAGTGCACACTTCTTAGTTCAATGTTATCCCACTGGAGCATGTGCACGAGAAACCTCCAGAAAGAAAGCTTTCTCTGTGTTAGTGTGTCACAAGTTCCCACCGACTTCAGACCCTAGTAGAATATTTGCGAGTTGAAGCTTCTATAACACCAGCAAGTATATATAGGGGACCAAACGCCTGCATTACTAAGTTAGCTTTTCTAAGCTTAGAGGAAGTTTGATTAACTTCACCGTCTAATTCTACCATAACAGGCTGAGACTTAAGAATACTTTCATTTTCTTGATCAAACCATAAATATTGTTTGTCGTCGCTCTTTTTTAGACCCATAATGTCGGCGCCCGAAAAGAAGAGGCACCAAAGCAGTGTAGAAAATTAAAAATGTATTAGGAGATAATTTGCGAGGGGGGCCCCAAAATGTTTAATGCGGCACTGACCTCACACACACACACACACACACGCACGCACACACACACACACACGCGCACACACACACACTAATCTGTCATCTAAAAAAAGAGTGCAGTACATTTAAATCTGTATCTAGAGCTTATCACGTCTGATACGCATTGTTTGCAAATAACAGTTTAATTAAACAGTATATCATGTTCTGCTTATTCCACAACACAGTTAGAAATGTAGTCATCACAAACAATCAACCACATCACTGGTCATGTCTTACAAAAGCAATATAGGCATCCACAAGATGTTTATTGTATCCCATTCTATTAAATGAAATTTGGCGAATGTAAATCTGAAAACATGCTCATGTCACACCAAAAGGTCTATTTGAAGGTAGAAGTTGAGAGCATTCCCATAGATGCTCTCAACTTACGATTGATGCACGTGCTATTTATTATAATCGATTGTCATGCTGTCTACTCACTGCAGCAATAGTGTTCCAAATGAAGACAAAATATTGAAACGGGGGCTGTCAAACAAAGTTACCTGTATCCGACAGAAGCTGTTATTGCTTCAGCAAAGAACTCTGTCAGTCCTATATGCATGATTTGTTTCATTACCCGATTGAATACTATGTAATGAGTTTTTCTCAGCGACAGATAGAACGTATTTTGTTTACTCACCTCCATGAAATAGCTAGATTTACTTTGCCGTCTCAATATTTATCTTTGAAATTCAACATCAGCCTCATGTGACTGAAATGAATGTTCAACATTTATAAGAATGTTTAAAGGAGCAGATTATTGCTATCTATTCAAAAAAGGAACATTCTAGAAGAAACGATAGTCTGCATTAAGTATCTGAGTTTTCTTTTCTACACTTGCACAAACATCACTGCTCTGACATGTCAACTCAGAATGGGTATTTATGTGCAGTCTTGGAACATTTCCACTTCTTTTGCATCTAACATTTCTGTTGAGGACATTTGAAACTGAATGCAAGTAATATAGATGATTGTACTTAACATAACAACAATCAAGCGAGTCAAATCGAATAACATGAAATGTATTCAATGTCGCACAATCTCACAAATCTACTGACATTTGATCGTGTTTTAAAAAGGAACAGTCGATTCAAATAGTAAGTAACTGTGGCCCTCATTCCGAGATTGGAGGTGGCCATGGCGCTATTTGCTCCATGGCTGCCTCCAATACCAGGTCCGGCACCGGTCTGGTTGAATGGGGATTTACCGGGACATTCCGGCCTGTGCGGACCCAGTAAGTCCCCATTTAACCAACCATTCCCCATTCCCATTTGAGCCCCCAGAGGGCTCAATGGGAATGGGGAAGGCGCTAATAACGGGCCTGCGAATAGCAGGCCCGTTATTAGCGCCCTGGTCCCTTAGCGGGACCTGTAAAGGACGTGTGGTCAGACCACACGTCCTTTACGGTTCCCGCTAAGGGACCTCAGAATTGGGCAGTAATGGATTACCGGCACCGGTCTCCTTACCAGTGCCCGGTATCCCTTACCGCCCAACTCATAATGACCCCCTGTATGTGCTGTAGAAATACAGGGAAAGGTTAACAATACATAGACCATCACAACCAAATCAGTGGAGTGCTCACTAATGGTAACTTTCCAAAAATATGAGTGGGATAGCAGTTTGAGAGAAAAGGTGGATGACCGTAAAAAACACATATGTAAGTGCTAAGACAGTGGTCTTCACCCCGTGGCTCTTAATTGACTATACTGGCGAAAGCTGATATGAGTTGGTTTCCAAAACATATTGGGTTCCATAGGGGCCACTTTTGCAGACCTACGCACTAAGGTACAAAGTTGATGAGAAGGCCCTTTACAGAAACATTGCAAAAGACCAGGAAAAGTGGAATGGGTGCAGAGTACATGAAAGAGTTGATCTGAATTTAGAACAACGTTTTTTTTAAAAGCTAAAAGAGAGGGGCACAGCACTGAAGGAAATAAACTTGGTGGGCTATAGCGATTGAAATAAGTGACTGTTAGGAATTTTGTTTGTAGACAAGGACACCCCTTTCCTTTAATAAAGTGTGGGGTTGACAAGAAAAATAGGTATAGCTAATAACATTAAAAGATTATAGCCTTTAGGGGCGGAAGGATAGCTCAGGGGCAACACGCTCATCTTGGAAGCAAGACAATGCAGCGCAATACATGTTTGATTCCCAAACCCATGCTTAGAAACCACTCGATGGTATTAAGCATGTTATGAAATGACAATTACATTTATAATTTGCACTTGGAATGAGTTTGGTAATTTCGAATGTTAACAATATTACCCTGCGTTTGAATTATTTATCAAAATATACTAAGGATATACTTCCATACCCTCCACCCATTAACTATGGGGAAGATATTAAATCAAATAAATCCCCAGTTTTTGTTCTGTTGGACAAACTACTTACATTGGATTTCTGGGTTCCACGCTCAAGAAAAGACATCAGCGTTTCAGGACCCTGTCATGGGGAAGCACAAGGATCTGGTCAGGCACTAAAGTCATGGATAGCCACCAGCATTCATCCCTCTATTTTGCTCTCCTTGCAAAAAATTCCATCCTCTTTAGTCTTTCCCAATTTCTTCATCCCAGGCAATGTTAGGCTTGCATTTAATGTCCATTAGTTGCAACCAGATGATGTTTCGGCAGCTGTCCTGGCAAGGTTTACAATTTGCCACCCTCTTTCAGTATTCACCGGGATGATTTTTAGGCAGCTTTCCCCTCTCTGGCTTGTGCAGCCACTTTTTAACCTCCAAGCCTCTGAAAATTGAAATAAATCAGGAGGTGTTACCTTATTAGCCCTGAATTTTCATTGGAGCCCTACGGCCCTCTCCACCCCCAAGGCCCAACCACTCTCTGTGGATAAGCCTTTGGAGTTAGGTAGTTGAAATGATGGGAAATATGAGCCCACCCTCATCAGACACTTATATTCACTGAAAAGTTGCACTAATAAAACCTATGAAATTCAAAGAAAAAACTTTGTGAAACGGATGTTATGGTTCCAAGTAAAACCGAAAAACCCCTGAAATTCACCAGTTATGGTAAGCTAAGCAACTATAACTCACGCCACCACCGTGCACTGCTAAGACTAACACCCAGGACATCAAAGATGACATTACAAATGTAATTTATGACAGCACTGATGACATCACACGTGAAATACATTTTTATGAAAAGTCTCTACAAGGAGTTGTGTTTATATTGTTGCTAACAAGATGTCAGGAGTGATCAGGATACCTATCACAAACTACTTAATCTATTAAAGAATGTACTGATCTAATATCATTGTATTGGAGTGTTGTCGTTAACACAGAAACCTAATCATATATAAACATATGCAATGACTGCAGCATGCACCATAGAAATACACTATTCATAATCTTGGAACTTTGGATAGTGCGATAATGAATGCTACCGTATCAGAGTTTTGAGTAATGTTAAACATGTAATAACTAGCAAACAATTCAAGACTTACAGCACTTGTGCTGGTACAAACAATCCATATGAAGAACCACAATGCATACTAGTCAGAGGCACATACAGGGAAACTAAAGTAAAGAAGAAAGAAACTGCATCATCAGAAAATGTTAATGACTTTAAAGTTTATCTTTATGTATACAAATGAATTGTGTGTTTGAGGCCTGCTCATTTCCCCATGTATGTGCACCATGAGCTGAGACCAAACCTTAAGGAAAGTAGTCAAAGAACATATAACAAGGTTAACGTTTAGATATATAGCACCTTTTCAATTTTATTACTCTGACTGATAGTGAACAAAACCACCTGGCCTATATATGTCAATAAACAAAAACAAGTGGCCCAGATATGTGTTGTCATTAGTGATGTCATCAATGACATTTGTGATGTCATCTTTGATGTCCTGGGTGTTAGTCTTAGCAGTGCACAGTGGTGGCGCGAGTTATGGTTGCTTAGCTTACCATAACTGGCGAATTTCAGGCGTTTTTCGGTTTTACTTGGAACCATAACGTCCGTTTAACAAAGTTTTTTCATTGAATTTCATAGGTTTTTATTAGTGCAACTTAACCATAACGTCCCTTTAACAAAGTTTTTTCACTGAATTTCATAGGTTTTTAGTAGCGCAACTTAACCATAACGTCCCTTTAACAAAGTTTTTTCATTGAATTTCATAGGTTTTTATTAGTGCAACTTAACCATAACATCCTTTTCAATAGATGAAGACCACTAACATCTTATGTCCTCAAAGTGGGAACGCCGGGTGGTAAAAGAAACAAAACGATTTCCTTCCTACACCGGGACGCCTGCGGCGGGAGGGATAGACACATGGGCCATGAGCGGGGGATGGGCGGGAGGGGGAGAGACACACGAGGCATGAGCGGGGGGTGGGGGAAGGGGAGAGAGACACGGTGCATGAGTGGGGTTGGGGGGGAAGGGGAGAGACACACAGGGCATGAGCGGGGTGGGGGGAAAGGAGGGAGACACGGGGCATGAGCGGGGGTGGGGGGAAGGGGAGAGACACACAAGGCATGAGCGGGGGGTGGGGGGAAGGGGAGAGAGACACGGGGCATGAGCGGTGGGTGGGGGGATAACACAAGGGAGACACGGGGCATGAGCGGGTGGTGGGGGGTAAAAGGGGAGACAGGGCATGGGTGGGGGGTTAACACAAGGGAGACACGGGGCATGAGCGGGGAGTGGGAGGAGGGAGAGAGACACACGGGGCATGAGCGGGGGGTGGGGGGGAAGGGGAGAGAGACACGGGGCATGAGCGGGGGGTGGGGGGATAACACAAGGGAGACACGGGGCATGAGCGGGTGGTGTGGGGTAAAAGGGGAGAGAGGGCATGGGTGGGGGTTAACACAAGGGAGCCACAGGGCATGAGCGGGGGGTGGGGGGTAACACAAGGGAGACACGGGGCGTGGGGTGGGCGGGAGGGGGAGAGACACACAGGGTATGAGCGGGGGTGGGGGGGAGGGAGAGATACACACGGGGCATGAGTGGGGGTGGGGGGAGGGAGAGAGACACACGGGGCATGAGCGGGGGTTGGGGGGAAGGGGAGAGAGACACAGGCATGAGCGGGGGTGGGGGGAGGGAGAGAGACACATGGGGCATGACCGGGAGTGGGGGGAAGGAGAGAGAGACACGGGGCATGAGCGGGGGGTGGGCAGGAGGGGGAGAGACACACGAGGCATGAGCGGGGGGTGGGGGAAGGGGAGAGAGACACGGTGCATGAGTGGGGTTGGGGGGGGAGGGGAGAGACACACAGGGCATGAGCGGGGGTGGGGGGGAGGAGAGAGAGACATGGGCCATGAGCGGGGGATGGGCGGGAGGGGGAGAGACACACGAGGCATGAGCGGGGGGTGGGGGAAGGGGAGAGAGACACGGTGCATGAGTGGGGTTGGGGGGGAAGGGGAGAGACACACAGGGCATGAGCGGGGTGGGCGGAAAGGAGGGAGACACGGGGCATGAGCGGGGGTGGGGGGAAGGGGAGAGACACACAAGGCATGAGCGGGGGGTGGGGGAAGGGGAGAGAGACACAGGGCATGAGCGGGGGTGGGGGGAAGGGGAGAGAGACACTGGGCATGAGCGGTGGGTGGGGGGATAACACAAGGGAGACACGGGGCATGAGCGGGTGGTGGGGGGTAAAAGGGGAGACAGGGCATGGGTGGGGGGGTAACACAAGGGAGACACGGGGCATGAGCGGGGAGTGGGAGGAGGGAGAGAGACACACGGGGCATGAGCGGGGGGTGGGGGGGAAGGGGAGAGAGACACGGGGCATGAGCAGGGGGTGGGGGATAACACAAGGGAGACACGGGGCATGAGCGGGTGGTGTGGGGTAAAAGGGGAGAGAGGGCATGGGTGGGGGTTAACACAAGGGAGCCACAGGGCATGAGCGGGGGGTGGGGGGGTAACACAAGGGAGACACGGGGCGTGGGGTGGGCGGGAGGGGGAGAGACCCATGGGGCATGAGCAGGGGTGGGGGGAGGGAGAGAGACACACGGGGCATGAGCGGGGGGTGGGCGGGAGGGGGAGAGACACACAGGGCATGAGCGGGGGTGGGGGGGAGGGAGAGATACACACGGGGCATGAGTGGGGGTGGGGGGAGGGAGAGAGACACACGGGGCATGAGCGGGGGGTGGGGGGAAGGGGAGAGAGACACAGGCATGAGCAGGGGTGGGGGGAGGGAGAGAGACACATGGGGCATGACCAGGGGTGGGGGGAAGGAGAGAGAGACACGGGGCATGAGCGGGGGGTGGGCAGGAGGGGGAGAGACACATGGGGCATGAGAGGGGGGTGGGCGGGAGGGGGAGACACACGGGGCATGAGCAGGGGGTGGGCGGGAGGGGGAGACACACGGGGCATGAGCGGGGGTGGGGGGGAGGGAGAGACACACACGGGCATGAGTGGGGGGTGGGGGGAGGGAGAGAGACACACGGGGCATGAGCAGGGGGTGGGGGGAGAGAGACACGGGGCATGAGCTGGGGTGGGGGGAGGGAGAGAGACACACGGGGCATGAGCGGGGGGTGTGCGAGAGGGGGAGAGACACACGGGGCATGAGCGGAGGTGGGGGGAGGGAGAGAGACACACGGGGCATGAGCTGGGGGTGGGCGGGAGGGGGAGACACACGGGGCATGAGCGGGAGTGGGGGGAGGGAGAGAGACACACGGGGCATGAGCGGGTGTGGGGGGAAGGGGAGAGAGACATGGTGCATGAGAGGGGTTGGGGGAAGGGGAGAGACACACGGGGCATGAGCGGGGGTGGGGGGAAAGGAGGGAGACACGGGGCATGAGCGGGGGGTGGGGGGAAGGGGAGAGACACACAGGGCATGAGCAGGGGGTGGGGGAAGGGGAGAGAGACACAGGGCATGAGCGGGGGTAAGGGGGAAGGGGAGAGAAACACGGGGCATGAGCGGTGGGTGGGGGGAAGGGGAGAGAGACACGGGGCATGAGCGGGGGTGGGGGGGAAGGGGAGAGAGACACGGGGCATGAGCAGGGGGTGGGGGGATAACACAAGGGAGACACGGGGCATGAGCGGGTGGTGGGGGTAAAAGGGGAGACAGGGCATGGGTGGGGGTAACACAAGGGAGACACGGGGCATGAGCGGGGGTGGGGGGTAACACAAGGGAGACACAGGGCATGAGCGGGGGTGGGGGGGAAGGGGAGAGACACATGGGGCATGAGCGGGGGGTGAGGGAAGGGGAGAGAGACAGGGGTCATGAGCGGGGTTGGGGGAAACGGGAGAGACACACGGGGCATGAGGGGGGGTGGGGGGAAAGGAGGGAGACATGGGGGGTGGGGGGAAGAGGAGAGACACACAGGGCATGATCGGGGGGTGGGGGGAAGGGGTGAGAGACACGGGGCATGAGCGTTGGGTGGGGGGAAGGGGAGAGAGACACGGGGCATGATTGGTGGGTGGGGGGAAGGGGAGAGAGACACGGGGCATGAGCGGGGGGTTAGGGGAAGGGGAGAGAGACACGGGGCATGAGCGGGGGGTGGGAGGTAGGAGAGAGAGACACAGGGCTTGAGCGGGGGTGGGAGGGAGGGGAGAGACACACTGGGCATGAGCAGGGGGTGGGGGGAAAGGAGGGAGACACAGGGCATGAGCGGGGGTTGCAAGGGTAACACAAGGGAGACAAGGGGCATGAGCGGGGGGTGGGGGGAACAGGGGCAACATGGGGCATGAGCGGGGGGTGGGGGGGAAGTGGAGAGAGACACGGGGCATGAGCGGGGGGTGGGGGAACAGTAGGGAGACATGGGGCATGAGCGGGGGGTGGGATAGAGACACGGGGCATGAGCAGGGGGTGGGCGGCGGGAGGGATAGACACACGGGCCATGAGCGGGGGGTGGGCGGGAGGGGGAGAGACACACGAGGCATGAGCGGGGGGTGGGCGGGAGGGGGAGAGACACACGGGGCATGAGCGGGGGTGGGGGGGAGGGAGAGAGACACATGGGGCATGACCAGGGTGGGGGGAGGGAGAGAGAGACACGGGGCATGAGCGGGGGGTGGGCGGGAGGGAGAGACACACAGGGCATGAGAAGGGGGTGGGGGAAGGGGAGAGAGACACAGGGCATGAGCGGGGGGAAGGGGAGAGAGACACGGGGCATGAGCGGTGGGTGGGGGGAAGGGGAGAGAGACACGGGGCATGAGCGGGGGTGGGGGGGAAGGGGAGAGAGACACGGGGCATGAGCAGGGGGTGGGGGGATAACACAAGGGAGACACGGGGCATGAGCGGGTGGTGGGGGTAAAAGGGGAGACAGGGCATGGGTGGGGGTAACACAAGGGAGACACGGGGCATGAGCGGGGGTGGGGGGTAACACAAGGGAGACACAGGGCATGAGCGGGGGTGGGGGGGAAGGGGAGAGACACATGGGGCATGAGCGGGGGGTGAGGGAAGGGGAGAGAGACAGGGGTCATGAGCGGGGTTGGGGGAAACGGGAGAGACACACGGGGCATGAGCGGGGGTGGGGGGAAAGGAGGGAGACATGGGGGGTGGGGGGAAGAGGAGAGACACACAGGGCATGAGCGGGGGGTGGGAGGAAGGGGAGAGAGACAAAGGGCATGAGCGGGGGGTGGGGGGAAGGGGTGAGAGACACGGGGCATGAGCGTTGGGTGGGGGGAAGGGGAGAGAGACACGGGGCATGATTGGTGGGTGGGGGGAAGGGGAGAGAGACACGGGGCATGAGCGGGGGGTTGGGGGAAGGGGAGAGAGACACGGGGCATGAGCGGGGGGTGGGAGGTAGGGGAGAGAGACACAGGGCTTGAGCGGGGGTGGGAGGGAGGGGAGAGACACACTGGGCATGAGCAGGGGGTGGGGGGAAAGGAGGGAGACACAGGGCATGAGCGGCGGTTGCAAGGGTAACACAAGGGAGACAAGGGGCATGAGCGGGGGGTGGGGGGAACAGGGGCGATATGGGGCATGAGCGGGGGGTGGGGGGGAAGTGGAGAGAGACACGGGGCATGAGCGGGGGGTGGTGGAACAGTAGGGAGACATGGGGCATGAGCGGGGGGTGGGATAGAGACACGGGGCATGAGCAGGGGGTGGGCGGCGGGAGGGATAGACACACGAGCCATGAGCGGGGGGTGGGCGGGAGGGGGAGAGACACACGGGGCATGAGCGGGGGTGGGGGGGAGGGAGAGAGACACATGGGGCATGACCAGGGTGGGGGGAGGGAGAGAGAGACACGGGGCATGAGCGGGGGGTGGGCAGGAGGGGGCAAGACACACGAGGCAGAAGCGGGGGGTGGGCGGGAGGGGGAGACACACAGGGCATGAGCGGGGGGTGGGCGGGAGGGGGAGACACACTGGTCATGAGCGGGGGTGGGGGGGAGGGTGAGAGACACACGGGGCATGAGCGGGGGGTGGGGGAGAGGGAGAGAGACACGGGGCATGAGCTGGGGTGGGGGGAGGGAGAGAGACACACGGGGCATGAGCGGGGAGTGGCGGGAGGGAGAGAGACACACGGGGCATGAGCGGGGGGTGGGCGGGAGGGGGAGAGACACACAGGGCATGAGCGGCTGTGGGGGGGCAGGGAGAGAGACACACGGGGCATGAGCTGGGGGTGGACGGGAGGGGGAGACACACGGGGCATGAGCGGCGGGTGGGCGGGTGGGGGAGACACACGGGGCATGAGCGGGGGTGGGGGGGAGGGAGAGAGATACACGGGGCATGAGCGGGGGTGGGGGGGAGGGAGAGAGACACACGGGGCATGAGCGGGGGTGGGGGGAGGGAGAGAGACACGGGGCATGAGCTGGTGTGGGGGGGAGGTAGAGAGACACACGGGGCAGGAGCGGGGGTGGGGGGAGGGAGAGAGACACACGGGGCATGAGCGGGGGGTGCGCAGGAGGGGGAGAGACACACGGGGCGTGAGCAGGGGTGGACGGGAGGGGGAGAGACACACGGGGCATGAGCGGGGTGGGTGGGAGCGAGAGAGACACACGGGGCATGAGCGGGGGTGTGGGGGAGGGAAAGAGACACACGGGGCATGGGCTTGGGTGGGCAGGAGGGGGAGAGACACACGGGGCATGAGCGGGCGTGGGGGGGAGGGAGAGAGACACACGAGGCATGAGTGGGGGGTAGGGGGAAGGGGAGAGATACACGGGGCATGAGCGGGGGTGGGGAGAGGGAGAGAGACACATGGGGCATGAGCGGGAGGTGGGGGGAAAGGAGGGAGACACGGGGCATGAGCGAGGGGTGCAGTTGTAACACAAGGGAGACACGGGGCATGAGCGGGTGGTGGGGGGTAACAGGGGAGACAGGTCATGAGTGGGGGTTGGGAGGCAACAGGGGCAACATGGGGCATGAGCGGGAGGTGGGGGGGAAGTGGAGAGAGACACGGGGCATGAGTGGGGGGAACAGTAGGGAGACACGGGACATGAGCGGGGGGTGGGTGGCAGGAGGGATAGAGACACGGGGCATGAGCGGGGAGAGGGATAGAGACAGGGGGCATGAGCGGGGGGTGGGCGGCGGGAGGGATAGACACACGGGCCATGAGCGGGGGGTGGGCGGGAGGGGGAGAGACACACGAGGCATGTGCAGGGGGTGGGCGGGAGGGGGAGAGACGCACGGGGCATGAGTGGGGGTGGGGGGGAGGGAGAGAGACTCACGGGGCATGAGCGGGGGGTGGGCGGGAGGGGGAGAGACACACAGGGCATGAGCGGGGGTGGGGGGAGGGAGAGAGACACACGGGGCATGAGCGGGGGTGGGGGGCGGTGGAGAGACACACGGGGCATGAGCGGGGGGAAGGGGAGAGAGACACGGGGCATGAGCGGTGGTGGGGGGGAGGGAGAGAGACACTTGGGGCATGACTGTGGTGGGGGGCGGGAGAGAGAGACACGGGGCATGAGCGGGGGGTGGGCGGTAGGGGGAGAGACACACGGGGCGTGAGCGGGGGGTGGGCGGGAGGGGGAGACACACGGGGCATGAGCGGTTTTGGGCAGGAGGGGGAGACACACAGGGCATGAGCGGGGGTGGGGGAGGGAGAGAGACACACATGGCATGAGCGGGGGGTGGGGCGGAGGTCGAGAGACACATGGGGCATGAACGGTGGGTGGGGGGTTCGGGAGAGAGACAGGGGGCATGAGCTGGGGTGGGGGGAGGGAGAGAGACACACGGGGCATGAGCAGGGGGTGGGGGGGAGAGAGACACACGGAGCATGAGCGCGGGGTGGGCGGGAGGGGGAGAGACACACGGGGTACGAGCGGGGGTGGGGGGGAGGGAGAGAGACACACCGGGCATGAGCGGGAGGGGGAGACACACGGGGCATGAGCGGTGGGTGGGCGGGAGGGGGAGACACACGGGGCATGAGCGGGGATGGGGGAGGGAGAGAGACACACGGGGCAGGAGCGGGGGTGGGGGGGAGGGAGAGAGACACGGGGCATGAGCTGGGGTGGGGGGGAGGAAGAGAGACACACGGGGCAGGGGTGGGGGGAGGGAGAGAGACACATGGGGCATGAGCGGGGGGTGGGCGGGAGGGAGAGAGACACACGGGGCGTGAGCGGGGGTGGACGGGAGGGGGAGAGACACACGGGGCATGAGCAGGGGTGGGGGGAGGGAGAGAGACACACAGGGCATGAGCGGGGGTGGGGGGGAGTCAGAGAGACACACGGGGCATGAGCGGGGGTGGGCGGGAGGGGGAGAGACACATGGGGCATGAGCAGGGGTGGGGGGGAGGGAGAGAGACACACGAGGCATGAGCAGGGGGTTTGGGGGAAGGGGAGAGAGACACGGGGCATGAGCGGGGGTGGGGGGAGGGAGAGAGACACACGGGGCATGAGCGGCAGGTGGGCGGGAGGGGGAGAGACACACAGGGCATGAGCGGGGGGGCGGGAGGGGGAGAGACACACGGGGAATGAGCGGGGGTGGGGGGAATGGAGAGAGACACACGGGGCATGAGCGGGGGGTGGGGGGAAGGGGAGAGAGACACACCGGGCATGAGCGGGGAGTGGGGGGAGGGAGAGAGACACACGGGGCATGAGTGGGGGGTGGGGGGAGGGGGAGAGACACACGGGGCATGAGCGGGGGTGGGCGGGAGGCGGAGAGACACACGGGGCGTGAGCGGGGGTGGGGGGAGAGAGACATGGGGCATGAGCGGGAGGTGGGCAGCGGGAGGGATAGACACACGGGGCATGAGCGGTGGGTGGGCGGGAGGGGAAGAGACACACGGGGCATGAGCGGGGGGTGGGCCGGAGGCGGAGAGACACACGGGGCATGAGCGGGGTGGTGGGAAGGGAGAGAGACACACGGGGCATGAGTGGGGGGTGGGGGGTGAGAGACACACGGGGCATGAGCGGGGGGTGGGGGGAAGGGGAGAGAGACACGGGGCATGAGCGGGGGTGGGGGGGAAGGAGAGAGACACACGGGGCATGAGCAGGGGTGGGGGGGATGAGAGACACACGGGGCATGAGCGGGGGGTGGGTGGAAGGGGGAGAGACACACGGGGCATGAGCGGGGGGTGGGCGGGAGGGGGAGAGACACACGGGGCATTAGCGGGGGTGGGGGGGAGGGAGAGAGACACACGGGGCATGAGCATGGGGTGGGGTGAGGGATAGAGACACACAGGGCATGAGCAGGGGGAGGGTGAGGGAGAGATACACACAGGGCATGAGCGGGGGTGGGGGGGAGGGAGAGAGACACACGGAGCATGAGCGGGGGTGGGGGGAAGGGGAGAGAGACACACGGGGCATGAGCGGGGTTGTGGGGAGGGAGAGAGACACACCTGGCATGAGCGGGGGGTGGGGGGAGGGAGAGAGACACACAGCGTTTGTGTGCAGGCGGCAGATCCCGCTCCTCGGCCCTCTGCTGGCCACCGTGTGCCGATGGCGTGAGCGGGGGGCTGGAGGAACAGGGGAGACACGGAGCTAGAGTGGCGGTGGGGGGGACAAGAAGGACACATGGGCATGAGCGGGGTTGGAAGGAACAGGAGACAGACACGAAAGACTTACTGTGCAGACGGCGTGGAACAAAGATGGCGGGCATCTCTGAAGCCAGACGCACTGCACGCTTTCACTGCATCCAATAAGAGAGCACGTCAGATGTCCGCGGACATCACGCAAGCTGCTTGCCCAATCATCGTCCTGTCCGCTGAGCGAACAGGGAAGTGTGTCCGCGAAGCGAACACAGATATCACTAATTTTTTTCACTTACATTTTTGTCATTTTTTTAAAAACTACTGGACGGATTTACATCAAATAAAGCAAAGCACGCTTTCAGGACCAAGCCGCCGCTCCTGCCGCAAATTTGGTGTAAATCCGTCCAGCGGTTTGGGCTGTAGGCGTGAGCAAAGTTTTTTCTCATTATGTCTATGGGAAAAAAAAAGTTTTGGGACCCCCCCTATAACTTTGCCCCCCCCTGGACGAATCCTCACCAAACTTTACAAAAAAATGCAGAGTGACCAAATACTTTTTTTGCAAAGTTTGGTGAGGATTCGTCCAGGGAGAGCTAAGTTATAAGCCGCCCAAAAAGTGCTCTTCCTATGGAAACACCAATTTAACCATAACTACATGGCCACTACCGTGGCCATGTAATATATATATATAGTCAGTGAAAAAACTTTGTTAAAGGGACGTTATGGTTAAGTTGCGCTACTAAAAACCTATGAAATTCAGTGAAAAAACTCTGTTAAAGGGACGTTATGGTTCCAAGTAAAACCGAAAAACCCTTGAAATTCGCCAGTTATGGTAAGCTAAGCAACCATAACTCGCGCCACCACCGTGCACTGCTAAGACTAACACCCACGACATCAAAGATGACATCACAAATGTCATTGATGACATCACTGATGACATCACATGTGTATGTACTTTTTATGAAATATGTGGACAAGGGATTCTTGTTATAATGCTGCGAAAAAAGTGTCAAGGATCATTGCAATAAATATCATACCCTAATTAGTGCATTGAAAGATGCATTGATATAAATAGCATTCTATTATGGGGTTCTATCTAGTATACTAAGCTACTCATGCAGAAACATAGCATTGTGTGCAGCTTACAAGATGAAGGTATAATATTCGTAATGTTAATATGTTGAATAATGAAATGATAATTGTTTTCTTAATAGATTTTTGTGTACTGTGAAATATGTAATAAGTAGCTAATAAAACCCATGTATTACATAATTGCATTACTATAGACAAAACACAAAGAGACAAGAACACATACCAATATGGGTATATACAGGGAAAGTGAAGTTAGCAAAAAAGCACAAGTAGTAGCAGAAACAATTCATAACCTAACTGATTATTTTCATGCAAATAAATGATTGCTGTTTCAAAGCTGCTATTTACCCTATGTATATGTATCACTTGATGTGATTGGACCCTAAGGAAAGTAGTGTGAGTACAATGTATACAAATATGACCATATACAGGGAAAGTACAGCCATAAAAAAAACAGAACTATCAGAAAGTGCTGATAAGTCTATTTGTTATCTTTATGCACAAAAAGGATTGCTGTCTTTCAAGCTTGTGTCTTCCCCTATGTATATGTTTCATATGATGTGACTGGACTCTAAGGGAATTACTGTAAGAACCTACTTGAAGGGTACGTCTACAAATAAAATACATTTTTTAGTTTCTGACTGTTACTGAAGAAAACCATGTGGCCTAGATATGTCAGCAAAAGAAAAAAGAGTGAGCCAGACATGTGATGTCATCAGTGATGTCATCAATGACATTTGTGATGTCATCTTTGATGTCGTGGGTGTTAGTCTTAGCAGTGCACAGTGGTGGCGCGAGTTATGGTTGCTTAGCTTACCATAACTGGTGAATTTCAAGGGTTTTTTCGGTTTTACTTGGAACCATAACGTTCCTTTAACAGAGTTTTTTCACTGAATTATAGGTTTTTAGTAGCGCAACTTAACCATAACGTCCCTTTAACAAAGTTTTTTCACTGATTTTCATAGGATTTTAGTAGTGCAACTTAACCATAACGTCCCTTTAACAAAGTTTTTTCATTGAATTTCATAGGTTTTTATTAGTGCAACTTAACCATAATGTCCCTGTAACACCATTTTTTTTACTGCATTTCATAGGTTTTTATTAGTGCAACATCACCATAACATCCTTTTCAATAGATGAAGACCACTAGCATCTTAGGTCCTCAAAGTGGGAACCCCAGGTGGTAAAAAAAAGATTTTTCTTCCCAGGCGTCCCGGTGCAGGAAGGAAAATCTTTTACCAAGATGGCCACCATGGAAAGGGAAGGCGGGGTGTATAAAGAGAACACAACAGGGCATGAGCGGGGGTTGGGGGGGAACAGGAGAGAGACACGGGGCATGAGAGTGGGGTGGGGGGTAACAGGAGAGAGACACGGGGCATGAGAGGGGGTGGGGGTAACAGGAGAGAGACACGGGGCATGAGCGGGGGGTGGGGGGTAACAGGAGGGAGACACGGGGCATGAGAGGGGGTGGGGGGCAACAGAAGGGAGACACGGGGCATGAGCGGGGGGTGGGTGGGAGGGATAGTGACACACGGGGCATGAGCGGGGGTTGGGGGGTAACAGGAGAGAGACACGGGGCATGAGAGGGAGGTGGGGGGCAACAGAAGGGAGACACGGGGCATGAGCGGGGGGTGGGTGGGAGGGATAGAGACACACGGGGCATGAGCGGGGGGTGGGTGGGAGGGATAGAGACACACGGGGCATGAGCGGGGGGTGGGTGGGACGGATAGAGACACACGGGGCATGAGCGGGGGTGGGTGGGAGGGGAGAGACACATGGGCATGAGCAGGGGGTGGGTGGGAGGGGAGAGACACACGGGGCATGAGCGGGGGGATGTGGGAGGGGAGAGACACATGGGGCATGAGCGGGGTGAGCGGGAGGGGAGAGACACACGGGGCATGAGCGTGGGAGGGCGGGAGGGGAGAGACACACGGGGCATGAGGGGGGGGTGAGCGGGAGGGATAGAGACACATGGGGCATGAGCGGGGGGTGGGTGGGAGGGATAGAGACACACAGGGCATGAGCGGGGGGTGGGTGGGAGGGATAGAGACACACGGGGCATGAGCGGGGGGTGGGCGGGAGGGATAGAGACACACGGGGCATGAGCAGGGGATGGGCGGGAGGGATAGAGTCACACGGGGCATGAGCGAGGTGTGTGCGGGAGGGATAGAGACACACGGGGCATGAGCGGGGGGTGGGCGGGAGGGATAGAGACACACGGGGCATGAGCGGGGGGTGGGCGGGAGGGATAGAGACACATGGGGCATGAGCGGGAGGGATAGAGACACACGGGGCATGAGCGGGGGATGGGCGGGAGGGATAGAGACACACGGGGCATGAGCGGGGGGTGGGCGGGAGGGATAGAGACATACGGGACATGAGCGGGGGTGGGC
Organism: Ambystoma mexicanum; assembly: GCF_040938575.1. Lineage (NCBI taxonomy): Eukaryota > Metazoa > Chordata > Amphibia > Caudata > Ambystomatidae > Ambystoma > Ambystoma mexicanum. The sequence goes on along the minus strand of NC_090932.1, from coordinate 655,440,674 downwards.
GGGAGGGATAGAGACAGACGGGGCATGAGCAGGGGGTGGGCGGGAGGGATAGAGACACACGGGGCATGAGCGGGGGGGCGGGAGGGATAGAGACACACGGGGCATGAGCAGGGGGTGGGCGGGAGGGATAGAGACACACGGGGCATGAGTGGGGGGGCCGGGAGGGCTAGAGACACACGGGGCATGAGCGGGGGTGGGCGGGAGGGCTAGAGACACACGGGGCATGAGCGGGGGGTGGGCGGGAGGGTTAGAGACACACGGGGCATGAGCGGGGGGTGGGTGGGAGGGCTAGAGACAACACACGAGGCATGAGCGGGGGGTGGAGGGGAGAGAGAAACACACGGGGCATGAGCGGGGGTGGGGGGAGGGAGAGAAACACACAGGGCATGAGCGGGGGTGGGGGGAGGGAGAGAGAGAAACACACGGGGCATGAGTGGGGGTGGGGGGAGGGAGAGAGACACACAGGGCATGAGCGGGGGTGGGGGGAGGGAGAGAGACACACGAGGCATGAGCAGGGGGTGGGGGGAAGGAGAGAGAGACACGGGGCATGAGCGGGGGGTGGGGGGGACAAACAAAAACATGGACATGCTGCACGGACATGAGTTTGTGCGGCAGATCCCGCTCCTCGGCCCTCCGCTGGCCACCGTGTGCGATGGCGTGATCGGGGGGCTGGAGGAACAGGGGACACGCGGAGCATGAGCGGGGGCCGGGGGGACAGGAAGGACACACGGGGCATGAGCGGGGGGTGGGGCAGACACGGGGCATGAGCGGGGGTGGGAGGAAAAGGAGACAGACACGCTCCTGCTGACCTGACAAAGCCTCTCATGCGGGAAAGAAAGATGGCGGGCGTCTCTGAAGCCAGACACACTGCACGCTTTCACCGCATCCAATGAGAGAGCATGTGAGATGTCCGCGGACATCACGCAAGCTGCTGGCCCAATCACTGTCCTGTCCGCGGAGCGAACAGGGAAGTCCGTCCGCGGACCGAACACAGATATCACTAATTTTTTTTGCCCTTCTTTTTGGTCATTTTAAAAAAACCTACTGGACGGATTTTCACCAAATTTGCAAAAGCATGCTTTCGTGACCAAGCCGCTGCTCCTGGTCCAAATTTGGTGAAAATCCGTCCAGCGGTTTGGGCTGTAGGCGTGAGCAAATTTTTTTCCCATTCAGTTTATGGGAAAAACAGAAATTTTGGGACCCCCCCTATAGCTTTTCCCCCCCTGCACGAATCCTCACCAAACTTTGCAAAAAAAATTCAGAGTTGGCCATATACTTTTTTTGCAAAGTTTGGTGAGGATTCGTCCAGGGGGAGCGAAGTTATAAGCCGCCCAAAAAGTGCCCTTCCTATGGAAACAGCAACTTAACCATACCTACACTGCCACTATCGTGGCAGTGTAATCATTTACATGGCCCACGGTAGTTATGGTTATGTATATGTAGTTATAGTTATGGTTAAGTTGCTAATCCCATAGGAAGAACACTTTTTGGGCGGCTTATAACTTTGCTCCTGTTGGACGAATTCTCACCAAACTTTGCAAAAAAAGTATATGGCCCACTCTGAATTTGTTTGCAAAGTTTAGTGAGGTTTGGTGCAGGGGGGCAAAGTTATAAGGGGGTCCCAAAATGTCTTTATTTCCCATAGAGTGAATGGGGAAAAAAAATGTGCTCACGCCTACAGCTCAAACCGCTGGAGGGATTTGTACCAAATTTGCGGCAGGAGCAGCGGCTTGGTCCCAAAAGTGTACTTTTGAAAATTTGGTGTAAATCCGTCCAGTGTTTTTTTTTAAAACAACCAAAAAGTAGGTCTAAAAAAATTAGTGATATATATGTCTGCTCCGCGGACACATTTCCCTGTTGGCTCTGCGGACAGGACCCCGATTGGCTAATCGGCTTGCGTCATGTCCACGGACATATGACGTGTTCACTGATTGGCTAGGTTGAAGCGTGAGGTGCGTCGTATTGTTTTAATGTGACCACCATTTTGGATCTGCGGACATCCTCGGACTGCGCGGTGACGGTAGGGGGAAAAACACAACTTTGTGGAGTGTGTTGGTGTGTAAGAGTGCTTGGGGAGGGCGGGGGAGGAAGAGATGGGTCAAATGCTGTATTTGTTTAGGTGGCAGGCGCCCCTGATGTGTTTGTCATGTCGCGGGCAGTGCGTCTGTCCGCGGACATAAATGCACTTCTGGCTATTTTACTTTACTATGATATTGCTAGTAGCCCATATAGCACAGTTAAAATGTTTGATTCTATGTTATGCTGTTGTGGTTGTGGACATGGCCTAGAGTCTTGGTGCATGGCCGAAGGTTAGATACCTGTTGGCGTATTCTAATTGTTTATAGTTTTCTAAATTAAGTTTTATTAAGGTTTATGCACAGATTAGTTATTAAATGTTGGTTTTAAGAATATTAAATAAATGTTTACAAGATTTGCTGGTAATCTCTGTTTTAGAGTAATGATAGTATTATTACATTCGAACCATCCACTTTTCATTTTTTTATATATGACGTGTAGTGACCTGCATTGGTTGTGGCTCCTGCGTGGTAGATTATACCTATTGTTGTGAAGGTTTTCTTACCAAGTGATACTTGACCATGTGTGAATCCAGTCAGCTTGCAGTTGTTTTTGGTACCATCTGCATTTTAATGTAAAAGAATTAGTATATGTATTTACTATGTGTTTGCATTTGTAAGGTGGAGCGATTATCTGAATTGCAGGTAGAACATAATCTGCCATGGTTTGCATTTTGTACAAGTTGCTGAAATGGAATAGATTCACAGTTAGGTATGGATACATACACAATGCGTTCATTAGGGATTTGTTCCTGTGCCAAATGGTTGCAGAGAGTGCATGTATGTTTCCACATGTATGAAATCTGGAAGATTTCATTCATAGGTATGTATTTGTTTTCCAGTACTTGTAGTAAGTACATTAGAAATTCTTGTGGATCTTCTTGTGAGTTTATAGTGAAGTTCACCATTCCAGCACAATAGTCCAATTCTTGTCTTATTCCATGAACACTGTATGTGTTGTCAGGATTGTTGGTTGCATTTCTATGAAGGACTTACTTTTGCAAACACAATTGGTCTGTATTGTGTAAGTAAATGTTGTGAATAATTGGTGGTAATTGGAATAGAATATTTATTGCTACATTTGCATAGCATTTTACACCAGTTATATTTGAAAATTTGAATGGCCCTGATAATTCTGTGTCCAAGTGATTTCTTCGCAGTATGTGTTGCTTCTTTGAAGAAGTACCTGAGTTACTTTGAGTAGTAGATTATTCTTTGGTTGTAGTAATTGATGAAGTATTATCTTTTTTACTCCTTTGAAGGATTTGTAGTGATCTCCTGTTGCATTTCTGTTGAAGTAGTTTTCTTTTACAATGTTTTGCTTTTTGTGGAACAGGATAGGTTTTTAGATGGGGTTGTACAGTGAACGTAGTCTATTGTATTCTAAAATGCAAGGAATATCAGCATTTACTTTACTTGCATCAAAGTTGATTAGAAATAGACCGCCAAGTGTACATAAGTGTGATAGTGCTACATAGCTCATGCCTTCTTTAAAGACTTTGTTCCTAATATAAATGCTTTATCTAGGGTAAGACCCTACTTCTGTCATAGCTAATTCTGCATCATTTGGTTCTTGGCTTCCTGTAACAGAAGGTTGACTACTGTCGGGAGTATCCTTATCTAGTTGGGCCTCGAGTACTTCTTCGTGATGCTGTTAATTGTGAAACATTTTCTTGTACTGTGTAAAGTTTACATCTGTTATAGTGCTTTCCTTTGCTTTGAAAACATCCTTGTAGGTGTCATAGATATCTAGTAACTCTTCTTTTCTCCATGGTTTAAAAAGTTGTAGCAGGGACCTGTAATATAGTTCTTTATGTTTAGGAGTTTTTAATGACAATTTGATATGATTAATTAAGCTTGGTTTGGTAAGTTTCACTAAGCTGCCTTCACAATGTGTCACTCATTATGTAGCTTTGTTTTCATCTGGTTTTATATTATTTTTGTATGTGACGTTTTGGGCTATGTGGTATAGACACCTGGTTTGCAAAGTGGTACTCCTGTTTGGGTAGTATGTGTCTAGTAAATTGTTTTTCAAAAAGTCTTGGCTGGTGGGATCTTTTTTGGCTATTGTTTCTATGTCCTCGTATGATTTGAGAATTCTTTTTCTAGATTTAGCAGTACCAAGACTTAGCCATACTATATTTTCAGATTTTCCATACAAAGCAGTACCAGTTAAACGGTCTGCAGCTTCATAGCAGCCATATTCTCTATGAGAGGGCATTTTTATGCCTAAACTGTACAATTTCTGAGACAGTCTTTTGTCCAATGATAGGTCATCCCAGAGGTCTTGAAGCTCTGTTTTTTCTGCTTTGGTTAAGTAGGCTGTAACATATCGTGCAACTGGAGTGGAATTGTCTGCAATCTACTGCACATCCATGTTTGCATTCCATAAGAGGGAAATTATTGCATTGTAATCATTGATATATTTTGCTTCTTCTGTTCTTTTTATGTAATATGTGTTCTTAGGTGATTTACCTTTAATACTATGTCTAACTGAAGTCATGAAGCTGTTTACTTGACCTGTTGCTGTAACTGGTCTAGGGAAACCAAAGCAGCATTTGGTGTAGTATTTCCCTTTGTTTTTGTATTTGCGACGATAATATTTCTCACATTTGTGTCTTTGAAATTGTAAAATTTGTGCATGAAGATCACTATTTGTTGTTTGTGAAGGAATTTCAAAAGTTAAATATTTTTCGATAAACTGTAAAACAGTGGCATCACTGTCTTGACCAAATTTAGGAGCATCTTTAACCCATAAAATCAAGTGGATATGTGGTGCTCCTCTGGCTTGGTATTTTTTCTCCAAAAGAAGTGTTGCACTTCTCCGAGGGGAGGAACAGTTTTATTACAAGTAAAGTGTAGCATAGCAATGAAGCGATGATGGAAATATCTTGAAACATTATCAGGATCTAGAGAGCAAAGTTCTCCAGGTGTTAGTATATCTATGTTTGTTTTGTTTTTGTTTGATATGCGTAGGAAATCATGTAAATGTTCCCATGCATATTCTGCACAACTTAATGTAACAAACCAAGTGAGTGGGACAAGTTTTCTTATCATACAACATACATTTCTGTGTCGTTGGAACCAGTATTCTTTAGTACCACACATGTTTGCTAACAGATTTGTAATGCTTCATATTGTAAAACCTCATCTTTTTCTTGCACTTTTTGCATTAATTGCTTAGCTGACATATTTTGAAAATGGGTACCTGATTTCAATGTGTGTGCATCTCCGTAGCATAGAGTTGCTAGTTCACTTTCAGAGAGTAGGTGGAATATGTGTTCCACATTTTGTCTAAATATGGGATCTTCGTAATACTTTCGTAACGAGCGGTATTCTGATACTGTTATCGAAGTGTGTCTATCATTGTACATTCCTCCTTTCCCAGTAGGAAAGAATAGAGGAAAAGCATGTGCCTCTATATTTTTTTCCCATATGCTGATTGGTGATCCTTTGGTTTGTCGCATTTGGTTTGTTTCTAGTGCATAATCTTTGGTGTCTTTAGAGTGTAATGGATGAATTGTATGATGGTCTAAAATATTGGATGCTGTAGCAGGATCTAGAAGTTCAAATTGATCAGTTTCTGGTGACTTTTCAATTATTTCAGTGGTTTCCCTCAGGTTTTCTTCAATATGAATTTCTTTGTATTATTCATTATTGTCTTTTAGATATTGCAAGACTTGTCTACGAGTTGTTGCCAAATTTGTTTGTCTTTTGTAGGTACACCATTTACTAAGACAATTAAAGATTGATCTATTGGACGTTGCACTCCGAGATTGTGTACATTTTCTTTTAGTTCTAATGGTAAATAAACTACTTGGCCACGAATGCCTTTCACTAATTCACAGGGAGGTAATTGTGCTGTTTTTGGTTAAAGGTGTATTATTGCTTGAAGTGGATGCACTGTTTGAATTATGATGCTCTCATATAAATTGAGTTGTTGCAAGAGTTTTGGTAGTGGGAATAATTATTTGTGATAGCACGTGAATGAGTTTGGTTTTTGTCAAGTTTTGTAGTGCAGTAACTGCAAAGTATTAAGGGGTCATTTATTTCGTATTTGTTTTCTGCTATAAAGTAGAAAGCTAATTCAAACCATTTGGAATCTTCATTGTCTTCTATTTTGTATGTTATTTCTTCAGTTTTTGTGATACTTTTATAAAAAGTTATGCAGCAACACACACACATACATGGTTTGGTACTTCAGCGGATGTACTTTTAAATTTTAATATTTCTTTTTTGTATGTGTGTAGTAGAAGGTTGCTATTTGTAGAATTGTTCCTAGTCTGTTGTAAAGCTATTGCATTTTGTAAGTGGCTTTCACTTCCAAAATATTTTCTCTCGATATGCTCTATTTCTTCGAGTAGGTCTTTGGCTGTATCATGGTAAATAAACTACTTTGCATCAAATGCCTTTCACTAATTCAGAGGGAGGTAATTGTGCTGTTTTTGGTTGAAGGTGTATTATTGATTGAAGTGGATGCACTGTTTGAATTATGATGCTCTCATATAAATTGAGTTGTTGCAAGGGTTTTGGTAGTGGGAATAATTATTTTTGATAGCACGTGAATGAGTTTGGTTGTTGTCAAGTTTTGCAGTGCAGTAACTGCGAAGTATTAAGGGGTCATTTATTTCGTATTTGTTTTCTGCTATAAGGTAGAAAGCTAATTCAAACCATTTGGAATCTTCATTGTCTTCTATTTTGTATGTTATGTCTGCAGTTTTTGTGATACTTTTATAAAAAGTTCTGCAGCAACACACACACACACACACATGGTTTGGTACTTCATCGGATGTACTTTTATATTTTCTCTGGATTTGCTCTATTTCTTCGAGTAGGTCTTTGGCTGTATCATGTAGAAGATTGATATTCAAATTGCCTAATGCTAAAGCTGGACTTTTAGGATAGTACAGTTTATGGACTAGATTTCCTATAGTTGAATGATGTGTTGATATCATTTTGATATGATGGAAGGTGCATTTGCAATCAGATCCTGAAATGCAGGCTAATGAATGTCCTTGTAGTAATGTGTATTTGCGCACTGGACAGGTATCCATATTTTGTATTAGTTTCATTTTGAATTTGTCTTTGCCTTTCACATACTGATTGAGTAATTGGCGTAAAGATTTGAAAGATTTTTTGTCAATGTTACACATTGACGTGCACAGCCATTTGTACACTGGACGTTTTGGTTTAGTCGGATGGAGAGGTGATACTGAGTTTTCTGGGGATATATTTGTAAGCAGCATTTCTTGTTCCATTTTGGTATTCTTACGTTTTTCATACCCTTGTCCACTGCTATGTATGGCAATTGTGTTTGTTTGCTTTTGTTTGTATTATTCTTCATTGCAATATGGTTCTGTGCTTGTGGTGTGAGTCCATTCACCTCCACAGATATTTAGGAAGTTATTTTTGTTGGCATTCCATTTATTGAGAAGTCTTTTTTGTAGTTTAGTAGTTAGTTTTGTTAGTGGTTTCATTCTGTTTAACACTAAAATAAATAACTTCCTTTTGAGAAGGATTGCACTGTCTATGAGAGCTTCCAAGATTCAATTAATTTTCTACAGTAGGTTTTAAGGGTTGTGAATGATTTCTCTCCTGTTTTTATAAGATTCTGAAGGACTCTGTGGTGGAACATTTTTTGTAAAATTATTTTTTAAGTATGGTTACTTGCCACTACATCAAGATTTATAGGATCAGTGTTAACAGTAGTGCTAGCTGAATTCTTGTTAATCACTTTCTGTTTCGTTTTGCATTCTGAAAGAGGAGTCAAAGTTTTTGTACTGGAAGCTTGTTTTGTTTTGCTTAATGGCTCTATTAGATCATTGGTTTGAACTTTTTGTTCAAATTCTGCCAGAGATAGATGCTTATTTTGGACACTTTTATTTTCATTTGCTCTACTTCTGCGTTGCTTTCTACGGACTTGCTTTTTGGTAGGCATTCTTTGGGGTCTGTTGGGAAAAAAAGAAGGTATGGTTTGGGCTGTTCTGCAATGTATGTGTGCTGTGTGCATGAGTGTCTGAGTATGATGGTAAGGATGTATGTGGAGATGTGTGATTGTGAAATGGGCAGCTACAACTAGTTGGGAAGTCTATTCTTGTATTTGTGTGTTACTATACTGGTGTTCAGATGACAATACAAAGTAAGCTAGTGGTGAGGAGAAGCACAGATACTAAATCTAATGGTATAGAATTAAAACAGTTCTTTGTTCTGTAATACTAACATTCTAGGGGTTGATTTATGGAATGTGTGCACCGAAAAATGGGGATTTGTGTGCTATTCGTCCTGCAAATATCTGTTTAACAAATGGGGATTTGTGGGCACAATGGTGCACAAATCCCTGTTTTTCGGCGCACAAATTCCATGAATCAAAACCACAATGTGTTTGAGTAACAGTTAGAACATTATGGTAGTATTGTACTTACTTTTTTTGTTTGGAATGAGCAGGTTTCTTCTGAGTTATTGTTTGTACTTCGGATGCTGCTGCTTTTCAGGAGAGTGGTCTTCACTGCAATTGTAAAAGAAAGAAGTTAGTCATTTTGTGTGTTTATAGTACTGTTGTTAATTTAGACATTGATTTTTATGTTTTTGTAGTAGTATTGTTGTTTGATAACTGAACATAGTGTATGCATGCAGTTTCCTTTGACTATATGTAGCATTTATATTTTACTTACAATCTGTTAGTTCAAATGAGTATAATACTAAGCGTGCGAAACGCACTTGGTTTCTTAAGGCTGTGTTATTGGATGTTAGGAGATAGAAGAAATAATCATATACTTATTTTGCTATTTTTATAGGGTAAATGGCAGAAACTGTATAGAAAAGCATGGAATTTATGCATTTGTGAAAGTGTGGGTAATAAAGCAGAAGGATGTGATGTACAAGCAGTGGTGTTAGTTCATCTGGGAGCTTTTTAATCATAGTATCTATCTGTGTGAGTGTATAAAGATGCATTAACTCATCCTGGCTGTGTGTAATTTGAAACTACACTAGAAAGTGTTTTTCTACAAGTATAGTGTTATTTCTCCCATCTTTTAATATGGAATTCACTTTTTTAGATAGCTGTGTGTGTAAAAAAAGAATTTAGATAGCAGAGAGGTTTGGAAGTGACAGTTGATTATAGCAGATGGGAAAAATAACAGTAAGTTAATTTTATAGGTTATACAGGTTAAGTGGCAGTTACCCTGTTTATGTGCATTTATAAGAGTTGTACATGTACTGTGCAGAAAATATGCAAACCTGTCATTTTTATTCATGCATGTGGTTATGCATGCAGCTGCAAGTAGAAATCTGGGAGACTTGTACAGTAGTTTTTGTAGTAGGTGCTTTGCAATGACATGAGAGTTGTACTGATAGTGATCAATAGTACATTTGAAGTGCTGAACTATGATGATGGAGTTAGATGTAGAGGTCTTGGATGTGATTGGTGGATGGTTGTGTGACTGCTTAGCTGTATCCAATGAGGGAATGGCAGAGAGAGTGAAGTATTAAGGGTAGAAGGGCTGTCTAAGAGTTAAGTGCTCCGCGGACAACGTGGCTGTCCATGGACACCGCAGCTGTCCGCGGACACCGCAGCTGTCCGCGGACAGGACGTGCCACATCCGGGGTTTTCCAGCAAATCATGCATGGAAAGGGGTCTGTAGAAATTAGCCAATCAGGTGTTGAGGTTGTGGATTTGTGTTGAAAGAGGATGTGTGTAGTGAAGATGGCAGAGGTGGAGAAAGTCAAGGTGTTGGTAGTTGGAGATATGTTTGTGCATGGTTTAGAGCAGTATTCTAAATGCAGGCATGTGGCAAACAATTTTGATGTTAATGGTGTGGAGGTGGTGTGGAGCATTGTGCCTGATTGCAATGTACAGGGAATTTTACAAGTTTGTGAAGATATGGGCAGGATGAACAGTCCCCATGTCGTAGTGTTGCACTGTGGTGATTTGCATTTGGGCTATGTCAGTGCCCCTACTTTGTTGGCAGATTTGGAACACTTCGTTCAAGCAGTAATGAACGTCCTTCCAAATGCCAAAGTTATTTTTTCTGGTTTAGTGCTATGGCAATATAGGACAATAGTTCTGTTTTTTGTCCTCAGTAAAACTTTGCTAGGTGTGCAATTATCTGAGGCATGTTTGCTTTCATGCTTAGAGCTGGTATGTTCTTCTGTAATAATGAGAATATTGATTCCAGTAATGTTTATTTTAAAGAATATGGCAATTCTTTATCTTTTATGGGAAATGCCATGCTGTTTTGGAATGTAAGGGTTGCTTTGGAGAAGCTATGTAAAGATTTTAGGAGTAAAGTAAGAAAAACATTAAAATAAAATACAAAATAACAGGTGTCTGTCAAGCATCTGCTAAAAAAACTAAAAAAACAGCTCTTTTCAGAGCCAACCTCAAAGGGGAAATGGGGCACACTATTTAAATTTAAATTCATCGCGCTCAGATTTTCGATATGTCCGCGGACATGGCAGTTGTCTGCGGACACTCCGTATTACATATAGGGATTTTGAGGTGGAGAGGCATGCAAATGAGAAAGAGTAGAGCAAGGGATTGGTCAATAAGGTTTACTTGGTGTGTTGTGTCAGATTTTTTTTTTTCCTGAGAGAAGAACAGATAGCTATGGCTGTGTGTTTTAGAAAACCGATGATCTGGATTTTGGGAGACTCATGGCTACATTGGTTGGAGGTGCATGCAGAACGCTGTGGAGTAGCTGCAGATCTTGGATTCCCTCATGTGGACGTGCACTGGAATGGGGTGCGTGGAATGAAGTGGCTGGACTTGGTACCTCTCTGTGCTACTTTGGAGAAACAGCATCATCCAGACATAATTATATTTAATTGTGGAGGGAACAGTTTAGGACATGTGTCTGGAATTTCTTTGCAATTTCCAATCAAAGTTGGACTTGGGAAGGTCATGGACATGTTTCCAAATTCCCAAGTAATATTTTCTCATATTGCGCAGAGACAAATGTGGCTACGTTCTTCTTCATTTGGTCCACAAATGGAGAAAGCGAGGCACAATGTCAATAAGGCTGTTTGTGCCTTTTCAAGAGATGTTGGCATGTCCTCTTTTCACAATGAAAATATTATGTTTCATAGCACAAACATTTTTCACACAGATGGAGTCCATCTTACTTATGCTGGCAATCAGATTCTTCTGAGAAATGTACAAAATGCATTGCAACCTTTTTTGGAATTACAGCCATCCTAGTTGCAGTAGGTGTTGACCATTTGAAGTTTTTCAAACACAAAAAATACCACCAAAAGGCTCTTTTCAGAGCCACCACTTCCTCCCATAGAAAAGTGCAAAGGTTATGATAGGGCAGCACCCCAAAAAAATAAAAATGTCCTGGGACTTCTAAAAAAAATGGACATGGCCCTGCACTATTTATTTGTCACTTCCATTTTTAGACCTTTTGAAAGGTGGCTCTGAAAAGAGCCATTTCTTGGGGGGGTTTGTTATTTTATATTTTCTGGGGTTTTTTAAACACAACACACAAGGAAAGGAGGGGAAAGGAGGGTAAGGAAGGGACACCAACCACGGGGATAAGAAAGGACAGGTGGAGTGAGGAAGATGTTGGGTGGGCTTTATTCAGGTAGTGGGCAGACCTTCTCATGCTCCTTGACCGCAGTCTCGAAAGCACTCTGAAGATTCTCCCCCTGCAGAGTACTGTATAGCAGTACATACACAATATTTTGACCCTAGAAAGGTAAGGGTCAACAGCATCATGAATGGCCTGTGAGGCAGCTGGAGGGATGCGCTGTACCACAGGAGTGTCTCTTGTGGTGACAGGAGCGGAAATGGAGGATGTTGTAGAGGAACTCAACCTACTACGTTTATCACAAGGTACAACCTTGAGAATAGCCCCACCGTGGAACAACCTCAGGTGTTGCTTCATTGATGTCGTACCAAAGCGTAAAAACCAGGCCTCCCACCACTCAGCACCATGTGGCACTGAATTCAGGTGGCCTTATTCGCACATGCCTTTGACACTCCACCAAGAGTGGTAAACAACCGCCACACCCAAGACTCACGGCGAGTGCTGGTAGTAGGGACTTCCACTACCTCATCCTCTTCATCCTCTTCTCCTCCTTTACATCCTCACACCAGTTCCACTCTGCAGGCACTTGAGGAGGTGGTGGTGGTAGAGGGGGTGGGGGTAATGCGGAGTCAGAAGCAGCACCAGCTGGAGCACCAGCAACCATGGATGCCATCAGGTTAGATGATGGAAAAGCAGTGAGAGCAGCAAGAGCAGCAAAAGCCAAACAAGCATCCATATCTGCAGTAGTTGAAAGACAGAATGAGGATGAGCTCTGGGGTGTGGCCTTTTATAGGGGTCCAGGAGCACGCTCCGCGGTCAGCCGCGCTGTCCGTGGACAGCTCGAACACCCCAAAAAGGCTCAAAAAGTTCCAAAAAGTATGTAGAACGCCAGGGACATGTGCAATGGTGAACTTTTACTGTAAAATACTTTGGATTGTCCAAAAAAGTACTTTTAAAATGTTTGGGGACCCGGACAGGGTCCACACATCAGGACACACGCTCACACGTTCTCGAATGGAACGGCTGTCTGCAGGACACCAAATGTGCAGGAACGGTTGTGCGCATGCACGTGGGTGTTCTACGGACAGTGTTTGGGTCCTCAAACTAATTAAAAGTGCAACACACGTGTGACAGACAGTTACGGACACGCGCAATGTTCGTAGGACCTATGGGTGTGGTGCGCATGTGCGTAGATGTTCTACGGACAGTACAGACACTCCCATTATAATTACGAACAGTACTAACAGGTATTGTGTCCTTAGGACACCTCCATTTTGGTTAATTATGGACATCCCGGACATCGAGTGCGTTCTAAGAACAGTTCCATCTTGATATCGGACACTATGGACAGGTATAGTGTCCTTAGGACAACTCCATTTTAGTTAATTGCAGACATTCCGGACACTGAGTGTGTTCTAAGAACAGTTCCATTTTGCTTGCGGACAGTACAGACAGGTATAATGTCCCTAGGACACCTCCATTTTGCTTAATTGCGGACATTCTGGACACATGCGCTGCCCGCGGACAACCCAACTGCATTTTAAAAAAAATAAGACACAAAGGACTGAAATAAAACACACATAATAATTTTTTAATTATATACAAATATAAAATTGATGAAAGAGATGGGGAAGCAGAAACTGACACAAATACAGAGAAATTAGGGGTTTGGAGAGGATGAATGGGAGGGGATGAAGTGACGAAGTCTCATCATAACGTTTTTCTAGGTACTGAGGGTTTGAGGATAGTTGACTGGGACATGGAGAGTCGGAGCAGGTACATGTCGGACAATATTTAATTTTTTCTTTTATGTGGTCCTCCACAAAATGTTTTAAAAGATTGACATTTTCCATAAGCATATCCATTTTTTGTTCCTTGCGCTGCAGAGCATTTTCTAATGTTTCTTTTGCTATATTATTTTCACTGTTTGTATGTTCTGTTAAAAAAAAAATGTGTTAAGTGCACATAAAGTAATGATTATTGATTTGCATATATCGAGAAGTGTCTACCATTAGTATCACTGTCTTCACTCATTTCATCAAGAGGGACATTTTCTTCAAGCCATTCCAAAGTACTGGACATTTCTGTGTAAAAAAAAATATATTACTTTTAGTGTACCTAATACAGAAAGTTTAAAAATATATAAGAAAAATGAAGTTTACTTACTATTTTCTGATAAGTTTTGTTGTTACTGTTGTGGAGGTCTGCTGTTGCTTCTTGCTGTGCAGTTTCTGTGAGGTAATTATGTTGGAGGCATATCTTATTTGTTTTCATATTTTCCATTTTAGTACATATGCTATTTAAATGGACAATTGATGTTTTACATATTTAGGTTCCACTTCTTATTTATTATTACATATCATGTGTTCATGTGCTGCTTTTTGAACGTGCTCAGTGTTTATATGGCATGATAGAACAATCTAAGATACCCCCTGAGTTTTTGGGTAGTGTTGATGTTCCGCATCCGTCTGCGGACATAAGCACAGTCCGCGGACATCAAAATCACTAGCAGGGGGATCAGTATATTCTATGTTACGTCTATATAAAGTAAGGGAATCCTAATAAACATCTATCAAATTCACACTATGTGTATGTATATTCAGTAAAAAATACTTTGATAAAGGGAGATTATGGTTAAGTTGCACTATTAAAAACCTATGAAATTCAGTAAAAAAACTTTGTTAAAGGGACGTTATGGTTAAGTTGCGCTACTAAAAACCTATGAAATTCAGTAAAAAAACTTTGTTAAGGAGACGTTATGGTTCCAAATAAAACCGAAAAACCCCTGAAATTCACTAGTTATGGTAAGCTAAGCAACCATAACTTGCACCACCACTGTGCATTGCTAAAACTAACACCCAGGACATCAAAGATGACATCACAAATATCGTTTTACTGAATTTCATAGGTTTTTAGTAGCGCAATTTAACAATAATGTCCCTTTAACAAAGTTTTTTAACTGAATATGTATATATGTAGTTGGGTTTCTCTAATCATGCCGCACATGAGTCCCGTCTCGACAAGAGGTTGCAGGTTTGACTGATGATTTTTCACATTGTGCTCACAAATAATAAATGTCTCTATCGATTTCAATTTTCAATGCTTTATTTCGACAACAAAAATGCCATAAAAGCATACATCACATTTCAATTAATTAAAATAGTGTTAAAATCAGATAGCGATCAAATGGCTGCAATGGGATAACATTTCATTATAGCATTAATAACACACCTTTTTTTATTGTGTTACAGTTTTAACAAAAATACTTTTCACAATCAGATTCCTGCTAGTTAAACTAGTTTAAAATACAGTGTTTCCATCCTTCTAAAATCCATCTAACATAGTAAAACAGAAGTGCAAAAGAAAATACATCATCCAATACATCATCCAATAGGAACATTGCAGTCACTTGGGCCGCCACCTTCAATTTAAAACTTCGAAAACACAGATGATTTTTTCTCCTTAGCAACATAAAAAACACAATATATGTCTGGTTGTTCCTGTATATAAATTAATCCCATATCAAGTGGGGGGAAGATCCCCTCGCTCTCACTGAAAGTAAGGCACCAGTCCTCAAAACGGTAAGAGATGCACATTCACACAGGAGGTGCTTTACAGATTCCACCTTACTCCCCTCATAAACGGCAATCCCTTCCTGCTCACGTTACTTGGCTCGCTTACAGTTCTCCTTTTTTAACAGCATTACATTTAAATTTGAATTAGTCCGATATCAGGCAATTGTCTGCAAATTGCTGGATATGGGAGGGTGTGCAGTTCTGTTTCAGGATATGGGCCACAAAATCTTTACATGTCTTTTCATACTGAGGGTAACCAAAGATTGTTCTGACCCATGTTCAAATATGATGCCTTTCATGGTTTTCTTGAAGCTATTCAGTGGAATATCCAGCAGGAGCACAGGGGCCAAGTCCAACCATTTTTCTGCTTTGCTGGATGTCTTTGCAGTGGTACTCAATGGCATAAGGGCCGCTCTAGTTGTATAAGCCACAAAAAATAGGGCAAAAAGAGCATTAGGCAGCTGAGATATATTTTGCATTCAATGGGCAGAATTTCAAATTCCAGCACAACCATTTCCATAGATGTGTGTTTTGGGGGGTGTAGATGCTTTTCATTAGGGATCATTCAAGCTGATATATCCCCACAATTGTGTGAAGGCCCAGATTCCAACACCATACATTAGGAGGCAGGCAATCTTAGCTTGGTACACCTCTATCAATGAGCCAGTTGAGAATCCGCCTCCATTTTGTGCAAAGGTGCTGATCGCACCCAGAATGGAGTGAGATCTCAACCGGACCTGGTCTAGTTGTAGGTTGCCTGGTAGTCTCTGATCTAACTGAATCCCCAAGTATTTATATGGCAAGACCACCTCCAGTTTACCCAGCTGGCCCCTTTTTTTCTTGGTTCTACCTTGGTTAAATATCATTATTTTAGATCTGGAAGTGTTGATGACTAACAAGTTGATGGTAAGATATTCTAACAACCTATTCAGGGATGCCTGAAGACCTCACAGTGTTAAGTCCAGTATGGCTGTATCATCTGCATAACCCAGCCACTGGATTGGAAAGTCACTCAATTTTGGAGCAATGCCAAACAAATTATGTAAGGCCCCTCCCAAGTCTTCTGTACAGAGATTGAACAATATGGGGACTAGGATAGAGTCTTGTTTCAGGCCTTTGTGTGTTGGTATCCAAGACGACACCCCCCACCCTGGTTCAATCTAACCTTGACTCTGATGTTATAGCACATTAGTGTTATCATTTTAAGAAGGCCAGGTGGAATTTTCAGGTGGGACAACTTCCCTCTGAGCCTATTGCGATCCACTGTGTCAAATGCAGCATTTAGATCAATAAATGCCAAATAGACTGGCCGCTTCCTGATCAGACCTGCTTATTGTGTAATGGGTTACAGGGTGATCGCATTAATAGTGGTGCTTGAATTCTTGTGGAAGCCCGTCTGGTTAAGGGGAACAATGTTCAGGGTTTCCGAACAGTCCTCCTGCTCCTTCAAGAGTACCCAGTAATTTCTTAGATCTCAGTGCTTGCCTTTCTTTCAGATAGGCACATCTGCACTATCCTGCCATGATGATGGAATACTCTGTAGTACCTCGATACTAAACAAAACTCTATGCAAGTCATCCACCCACAACTTGGTGACTGCCTTAACCAAGGAGCTGCAGATGCCGTCAGGTTCCCGCGCCTGCAAGGACTTACTGGCTCTAATGATCCCCCAAAGGTCCTCTTGTTTTAAAAGATAAACCCTTCTATAAGATATCATTGTCACCCCCTGAATGTCACTCTGTTTTCCTCTCAGAACCTCCTTCAAATAGGCTACCCATACTGTCTCGGTGACCCCATGTATGTCACTTATCTTGTATTCTCTGCCACATACAACTCTGCAGAATTCTCTATCATTCTTCAAATGTGCTGCCTGAACTAGCTTTCACCGGCGACTATAGCCCATAACATACTTGTGATTTTTTAACCATTTGTTTTAGCTGTCTTTGATGGATTTTTCCCCTATACTATGTGCTAGCGGGAGTAGGTTCAGTTTTGTGGTTGCTCTGAGTTCTCCTCTCAATTGTCCCTTTCTTTTCTTGATCTATGTGTCATAGGGATGTTTGTGAGAAACACTGTGGGCCACCCCCTTCTTCTCACAGGGAAAATTTAGACACGTGAACATTTCTGAATAGCTGCAAGATGCATAGCAAATTGACAGAGGACTACGTGGTATCAGGTAATAATATCCCCATATATATGGTTACCGTAAATAATATCGCCGGGAAAATGTTGTGGCGATATTATTTGGATGACCATATATACGGGGACAGCGGCAAAAAAAAATTTTTTTTAAAAAGTTTGGGGATTGCGGGGGTGTCCCCCGCATGTTCCATGCAATAATGTCGCCACAAAAACGGCCATTTTTCGGTGAGATTTTTGCATGGCGAGATTTCTGTGGTGACATTATTGCATGGAACCGACTACGTCGGCCTCCTCTATCCAGAAAGACAACACTTTAGAGGAGTTGTGAGTGTAAAAAGATCCTATGGAGACATGTGCAACTTCCTCTGCCCTGGCCAAGTTGCCATCTTTGCATGCAATATGATTTAAGACTCGATGCACACTCAAAGTGCCAGCTGGCCCAACACCGTGAGATAGCACCTTAATGTTCAAAAGTGCCATAACTGGAAAACGGTCACTTTCTAGGCAGTGATACACACACATGTCCCTTACAACAAATGGAGAATCAGCAATAAACAGGTAATCCAAAATACTGCTCCCCGTTACCTGCCCTGGTGAAGTTTGGTGGGTTGTCTCAATCACCCGCTTCAATGACCATAAAAAAGCCACCCTTGTACAGCAGGCATGTCCACTTCAGTCCCCAACAGTAAGTCCTAGAGGAACCACCAACCCGCTTGTGAACGCTGGTAGAAATCCACTTATCTACCTGGCTCGAGGAGAACAATAGGATTCTGGTGTTTATATCCCCAGACAAAAGGATCAGACCCCCGAAATTCAGCTTGTCTAAGATTTTTTTGGACTTCCTTGGGTAATAGGTTGACATCCCCCATGTAGGGCGGGACATGAATCCCAATAAGCAGAACCTCCCACTGCAGAATATCACCCATTTTTGGGTCGGGGTCATCTTGCCCATGACAATATTAACAGATGGGAATGCTACTTCTACTAACCCCATGGTATTTCTTACCCCCAAGGCCAAGCCACCCCTTGGGTGATGCTTTGGCCCTTGCACTGCTTCTTGTAATAGGAAGCTCCAGCCGTCTACCACCAGGGAGTCCATTAGCCATCTCTCTTGGAGTAGAATGACACTAAACCCATCAATATACTCCAGGAGGCCATTTGGCTGAAATAGGTGAGAGTGTCCCTGTGTATTCCAAGAGAGAAGCAAGAAGGGATCATGAGTCCCCTAGCTAGGGGTGGGAACCTCCTCTTCTTTCCACTAGGGTGGCTGTCCAGGTCAATTGAGAGTCCTCTCCCATCCCCCTGTCCTCCATCAGCTTCCAATTGTCTACTTTTTGTTTGAGACAGCATTAAACTGGTATTGATGGACACAAGTTGTTCTCCCTTGTAGGGTACCCTCGCCAGCCCTACCTTGCCCTTGGCCTCCTGGGTCAGGGGATGATTTGTATGCCCATTAAAGTCATTCAACTCTAGTACTGAACAGTCATATTCAAGTTCATACAGAACCTCACGATGGTCAAGGGTATAATGGAGGACATCTTCAGAGAATATGCACATGAGAGAAGTGGCATATTCAGTGTTCTTATTTATGTTTACAATTCTGATGTCATCTGAGTTAATGATGCACAATGGCATGACCGCATGTATGAGGCTTACAAAGCATGAGCGGTCCAAGTAGAGGTCTAAAGTCTAACAAAATAAGCTCATCACCTGCAATGCATTAGCTCTTGTCAACACTTTAGTTATGGCTTTCTTTGCCAAGTAGGAATAAGGAACATCTCACCCATATCCCAAGTTTACTTGTGTCATAGCATTGGTCACAGGGTGATGGGCCTCCCCTCAAGCTGCTTCTGGGGCAGTGGAGAAGAGAGCTTCCAAGTTATACACCTAATCTTTGTTCATTCCTGTGTCATGATTCAAGGACTGCAGGATTTTAGGCAGGCCGTGCATTAATGCCTGTCGGCCTGACTCTTATTTATGTTGTTCAACAGAGGAAATGTGGTTTGTTGTTTGGGTGCCTTACCCTTCTTGCCTTTTGTTTTTACTTCTGTATCTTTTTCCTCTGCACCCTTCACCTCAAAGCAGGTTTCAATAATACATTTGGAGATGTGTTGTTTCCCCACCATGGCACATTTCTTTCATCCTCACTTTATTACTGTGGTCTTGGAAGTTTCCTCCCCCCATGTTCAGTTCCGCAACCTGTGTATCTTTTTCCACAAACTACTTAGGGGCTTCTTCTTTTTATCCGTGAGGTTCTCATACATTACATCCTGTTTTATCACTCTTTTCTTTTTTGGTAATACCACAGAGTCTGCTGTGGTAATCACTGCTTCGCCCACTCTGGAGGTACCTGTATGAGGCAGATCGATCTTCTGTGGTGCAGCCTGAGAAGGGATGCCCAACAGAATTAAAAATTATATATATTGTCTATTCCTCTGGCCAGCAGGTAGGAGGCCTTCAAGAGCGTATTTAATGGATGAGCCATGTTGTCATATTGGGCACGTAATTTGTCTTATTTTGTCTCTGTTGTTCACAATTGTGTGTCAACTGTGTTAAGAGGGACTCCAAAATAGAAAACATTGCTGCAGACAAGCTGGTTACCTCCAGCTCTTGTGAGTATATAGACTGCTCTTCTACATAGTCAAGCTGCTCCCCTTCACATCAGGCCAAGGGAGGTCTTGGTGAGGATTGGTGGATAGGTGCAGGGGTGAGAAACTGATATCAAGTTTGCTGGTGTCCAGTTGTGTTTTGTCATCATTCAACAATTCTAAAGAAGGGAGGACCAGCACGCCGCCCCGGGGCCAGGCTTGTGCACATCTAAGGCCAAACTAATGGATGACTTCCATGGAGATTCACTTAGGGTGGGAGAGTTTAGTGACACCTCCATGTTGTGTTCCATAGGTGGCATCATCAATGCCTTGGCGACAACTTCTATTTTCTTTCTTACGACCCAAGCAGGGGATTTTGGCAAAGAGCTCTTTTTCCAAGTCCTTGCACCCCCCCGGTGCCTCCACCGGGAAGTAACCTGTCATTTTGGTTGTGGTTTTGTTTATCATCCCTGTTTTGCCAGACTTCCCTGCAGCCAATAAGATCACAATTCTTTGTGGGCACCCCTGCAGTGATGAGATGTTGGTGAGTGTTAGCTCAGACACAGACATAGACACAGAGCCCTGTGCCTTCACCGCCACGTTGCCAATGGGTGAGAGGGGGGGCAGCATTGTTTGCAGGTACTACCTGCACCAACCTCCACCTCTTCTGGGAGTACCATTTTCATTTCCTCAGGCGCCCCCAATGACGGCAGAGAGTGAGGCCTCAGTGTGCTCCAGGGGTGTTGCTAGGCCTGGAAAAGATCAGGGGCTAAGCTAATGTCGGGACTGGTGTGACTCAGGGCTAGCTAGCCTTTTGGTTGTAGCACCTGAGCTTCTATCCGGGGCTACAACCAAAGACCCGGGGCTATAGCTCCCTCAACCCCCCCCCACTAGCAAGCGTCTGGTGAGCGCCTACCCAGCGCCGCTCTTTTAGCGCATTGGGGGCACAGTGTTTCAGCATGGAATCCAGATTTCAGAGATCCGAAAAATGCCAGGTTACTTGAACTACAATTTGCCCACTGAAATCAAGGGTGGATGGTAGAAATGGCAGTCACTAAGTGTGTTTAGTGTCACTTACTACATTTCCACGGTATAGCACTGCTATGCAGTGTGTAATCCTGGCTCCCCAAACACCAAGACACTCAGGCACTCTGCTGCACTCCACTGCACTCCGCTTAGCCCAGGGATAATATGGACAGTGGAAGCAAAAAGAGTGAACTGTGAGAAAAGGCTCCTTCAATGCTCCTTCCAATACTGCAGACAACATCCCTCGCTGACCTTGCCGAGACGTACCTTCTTCTGTCTTGACCTCCAAGCACACACAAGATACTTACAATTTGAGTGAACTGCTAAAACATCACTGAAATTAGTACATACTACAATGTCCTCTAATGTTGTGCAGCTTCCTTGAGCCCTAACGAACGCCCTTAGGTAATGTTTCGCTATTGTCAGGTTAGCAGGACATATCAATAGGAAATTAACCAAAGTTTCACTGGAACAGCCACATAATGGACATGATAGAGATGCAGAATTGTTCCATTTATTACAAAGGCTGCCAATCAGGAGAATCCCTATGCAGTTTGATTTACAATGCTCTTTATTATTGGGTTTACATAGTCCAAATAATCCTCATAACCCCAGTTAACCTTTACACCCCACCAGCGAGTCGGGATAGAGGATCCTGCTACCTTAGAGCAGAAATCACGGTCAGACCTAAATTGGGATGCTGACTTAAATTCTACCTTGGACAAGCTAGTTATGTTGCTTGGCAGAGGCCAATACTCTCCCAAGCCCAAACTAAGCAGTTCTTCCTTAATATGGATGAACCAAGGGAGTGAGAGGCCCCTGTCCTGAGAAATTACATCTAAAACTGGTTCTTTAAACTTAAACAAGGAATCATTCGACCGTAAGCAAACCCCAAAATAAACGTAAATGGTAGACTAATTTGATGCCATGCATCCCCGTTTCTAAAGATACAGGTAGGTTTGGTGTAGTGTAAGATATTCCCAGGATCGTCTTCAGATACTTATTTTCCACTATGGATAAGGAAGTGATGCTAGATTACTCCCATCACATACAGTGTAACCTTTGCCTGTCCTACTACAGGACGGAAATTCCCTCACACTTGCATGGTCATAAAAGTCGACCTGCTCAATAGGGTCCTCATCTAGCTCTGTATTACCAAACACCCAATTACGTGATTCCCAATTCTACTATCTCTCCAACTTTCAGTCCTGTGACATTTTCTGAGGAGCTAGAAATACATTTTAGATTGTTACAGGGTTTCCAAAAGTCAGATTTTGATGGAAGCTGTGGCAACAAAATAGCCTTGGGATAAGCTTTAAAATAATACATGTGCCATTTCTATAAATGTCATGACACCAAGGTTAATGGGTAAAACGCGATTCGCAATAGAAACGGGGGCTAGTGTGATGTTCATCCATGTTCTGCACATGTAATGAGAGGACCCTAGTCAATATGTCCTTAAAGACTGATTGTCAAGATAGGTGCAGCTGAGCATCAATGAAGATGGGTACATCCTAATACCACTCCATAGACTTCAAAAGAGCTCTAAGGCTTTGTTCCTCAATTCAAGAAAGTTTGTTTAGTGACTGTCATGCGCCTCTCCTCCTGGCGCTTCTGGGGCCAGTGGGGTGCTGTCCGTCATTGAGTTCCCCTCCACATTGTTTTCACGTACCGCATTTGCGGTCTAGTCTTTTTTAACATGGCCGCCGCTGGGAGGTTCTTAGGTTCTGTCCTCCCAACGGTCGACGCATTGCAACTGTGAGTTTTTTCTCTTCTTTCTGGTGCATCACTGTGTTTTCCCTCCTGCTCTGCTGAGCCCTTTTTCCTTTGCCCCTCGCCACTTATGCCGGTTGTTTCCTCTGCTCCCACGCAACCTGTTCTCTGTTTCTCCCTTTCTGTCCCTTTCCGCTCGGAACGCTCTCTCGGTTTTCTCACTATCCTCACAGCTACTCTCCCCCTGGTCCTTAGTGGTTTCTTTTTCCTTCCTCTGCAGTTTCCTTCCTTCTCTCTGGACACCCCAGTCCTGCTGTTTAATGCTTACCTACCCGCTCTGCTTTCTCCTGCGGTGCTTTGCCTCTGCTTCCTCCCACCTACGTTCCATCCTGCCAGTATACTTACCAGTTCTCCTCTGTTGATCTTCTGCTGAACTTTGCTACCATTCAACACAGACATAAGCGGAATCTTACTCCGGAGACAGATCCTGCACATCATTTGAACTCCCTTCTTTATGGGTTTTTTTTGTGACGCTTTTGGCTTTTTCCCCTTCCTGGTTGCCATAGGACCGGGGTCAATGGTCTACTTGTCTTCCACTCAACCATTGTGGTGTAGTCCCGTGGTAGACCTATCAGGGTCACAGGAAAAAGAAGGCTCTGGCAGTTCACTCCATCAACTCAGGTGAGGAGCAGGGGTTGAGCTCAGAATATGACAGCGAAGTTGACAGTTTGCAACGCCTGATCACCCCCGAGATGGCCACTGCATAACAAGTGCAGGAACTGGTGGCAGCAGTTCAAGGCCTGACACTTGAAGTTCAAAACTTAAAGGCAGAAAACACTGTTTTACGGCAACTGGTCTCAACTCAGGATCCTCACCCCACGGATCTTCCTCCAATGGTTTTGTCTTCAGGGAAATACGATGGATCCCCAAAACGACTCAAGGAATTTGTTGAGGCCTGCATAGTGCACTTTGCTTTCAGAGCCAGTGCGGGCTTCATGATTTCTAATCTGGCCGGCAATGCTCTAGCTTGGGCTATGCCCCTGGTCATCAGCAACAACCCGGTGTTGCATGATTACAGTGCTTTCCTTGCCCTCCTTAAACAAACCTTTGTGCGCCCTGAGATTACTTTTGTTGTCTGCAAGGAGCTATTGGATGTTCAGCAAAGGTCCACTGATCTTCTCACGTATATCAGTCACTTCAAGTGCCTCGCATCAGAAGCAGGTTGGCAGGAACAGGTGCAGTTTGATATATTTCGGCATGGACTCAAGGAGGAGCTCAAGGATGATCTTGTCAGGATCCCTCGTCCCTCTTCCTTCTCTGAATTGTTGTCCATTGTCCTCCAGATTGAGTTTCACCTGGGGGAATGCAAGTCCAAGAAGAGGAAGAATCCAAGTACCCTTTGAGCTCAGCCCTCACCTGCGGTGGCCAGTCAAAACCTCAATCTAAGGATGAACCAATGCAAATAGGAATAACCAGAGCACCACTCACTCCTGAAGAGAAAAAAACATCGGCAGGACACCGGGCTTTGCATGTATTGTGGTTCCTCCAGTCACTTGCTCCGTAATTGCCCAGAGGTGCTTCTAAGATGCTCGGGAAACGGGCGACCTCGACATAGGAGGGACAAGTAACCAAGGTCTTTCTGACAGTCCCTATGTCTCCCTGGCTATTGCTCCTTCACAAGTCTCTGAGGATTCACGGCTCATAGTGGTACCCCTACAACTGGTTCTGAGTACTAGCCCAGGGATTGTATCTCTCCAGGAGTGGAATCTCTGCACTGCCTTCCATTGGCAACGAGGATTAAGTTCAAAACCTTCTGCATTATCCACAAGGCCTTCTGGGGCCTGGGGTCACCATACCTTCAACTCTCTCTTCCCAAATATCTTCCTTCTCGAGCTCTTTGCTCATCTGGCTCCAACTCCCTCAGGGTCAGTCGCTTCTCCAAGCAACGAGTTGGTGGTAGATCTCTCGCTTCGGCAGGGGACTCCCTCTGGAACAGCCTTCCTGCCTCCCTGAAACTTGCAGAGAACCATCTCCGGTTCCGGAAGCACCTCAAAACCTTCCTCTTTGCTTCTGCTGCGAATTCCTGGCAGAAACTGCACTGGTTACCTGGCCACCCTTCTGATCTCGGGCCCTGGCCCCACCAATTGCACACCTACACTCCCTCCTTGGCAACCCCCACACCTGGGGACTGTTGTTCTGTATCCCTACAGTCCCCCTACCAGCACTTATGTCTGCTCTTACCTGCACTTGCCACCATCTGGCTGTTCTATTATCTTATTTATTCTACTATCCCATGTACTGCACTTTCTCCTTTCCCATCCCCCTTGCACTTATCCCTTTCCCCCATGCCATGCACTTGCACGATCTGAATGACACCTGGCCTAGTAAGATCACTGTCTGTCTTCCCTCTATTCCCCCTCCCTTGCTTGGTCGCACCTCGAAAACACTTGTGTATAGGCACGTTATAAATGTCATATCATATCATATCATATACTAAGAAGATCGACACGCTAGCTCTCATTGACTGCGAGTGGCTGGAAACTTCATGGACCCTTTGTGAGCTAACAAAGTGGGCATCCACCATGTTTATAAAAAGAAGAAGACCAGAAGGCTGAAGGGGTACCCCGCTGAGCTCTGGGCCTATCAACCATACTATGGAGAAACTCCAAGTCACAGTGCTACAACATACTGAAGAGCTGTCATTCGACATTATCTGAGCGGCTCACTTACCAGTCATTTTGGGCATATCCTGGTTGCAGAAGCACAACCCGTCCATCGACTAGACCAACAACATCCTTGGCTTCCATTCTTCATATTGCAAACAAAATTGCCTTCTCATCTCAAGCTGTGAAAACATTGCTCTACCTACTGACCATCTAAACACACGTACTGTCCACTGCATACCTTCGGATCTCAAGGTGTTTGATGAAGTGTTTTTGGACAAGGACGTCCATGATTTACCACTGCACCGTCCAGAGGACTGCGCTATAGACCTTGTGCCCAATGCATTACCCCCTTTTGGTCGTATGTTTTCCCTGTCCATTCTCGAGAAGGTGGCATTACGGAAATACCTTGACGCTAACTTGGAGAATGGACTCATCCAGCACTCCCGGTCACCTGCAGGGGCTTCTTTATTCTTCGTCTCCAAAAGAGATTCAGATGAATTTAGCCTGTGCATTGACTTCAGGGGCCTAAACAAAGTCACTATCAGAGACAGATACCATATGCCTTTGATTTCCGACATATTGGAAGCTGTACAGGGGGCTTTAATTACTTTCCAAGTTGGATCTCAGGAATGCCTATCACCTAAGAATCTCAGTAGGGAATGAATGGAAAACAGCCTTCAGGATGCCCTACAGGCATTATGAGTACAAGGTTATGCCCTTTGGGTTAGTCAATGCCCTGGCTATATTCCAGCATTTTATGGAGCGCCTGTTTTCTGATCTCCTTTTTCATTCAGTCATAGTCTACCTTGATGACATTCTGGTATTTTCACCCACTACACAAGAACACTTCAGAGAACTCAATACGGTCCTTCAACGCTTGCAGACCAACCATCTTCTCGTTAAACCCAAAAAATGCCTGTTTCGGGTTTCTTCGGTACCATACCTATGCTTCATCCTGTCCAGTGACAGAGTTATGATGGACCCCAAGAAGGTCTTGGCCATTCTTAGTTGGCCTTCTCTATCCTCGATCAAAGACATCCAGAGGTTACTGGGGTTTGCGAATTTCTATCGCAAATTCATAGCCAACCTCTCTGACACTGTCCTTCCCATCACCAGCTTGCTCAAAAAATCTGCCAAACCGTTCTGGTGGACGAAAGATGCCGAGACAGTACTTAAGCAGCTCAGAGAAAGGTTCTGCTCTGCCCCCATACTTCGTCAGCTTGATCACTCCAAGGTGTTCATCATTGAAGCTGATGCCTCTGCCAATGCGGTGGGAGTGGTTCTTCTTCAGGAGCATGAAGAAACGGATCATCCAGTGGCCTACTTTCAACGACCTTGACCTCCAGTCAAAGTAACTATTTGGTTATCGAAAGGGAGCTCCTTGCGATGAAAATCACCTGTGAGGAGTTGAGGTATCTCCTTCAAGGCGGCACTCAACCTTTCGTGATCAGAACCGACCACAAAAACCTTAAAGTGCTGCAACGCATGGAATGCGTAAATTCCCGCCAGGCTCGCTGGGTGCACTTCTTTGCCCAGTATGATTTTATGATCACATAACTTCCTGGGAGCCCGAACATGGTAGCGGATGCGTTGTCCCATAGGCGCATCCATCAGAAGGAAAACCTGAGGTTCTCTTTTCCAGGAATAAAATTGTGTCGCAAGTCTCCTATTGTATCCAGGAAGTCAAGGCGGCCACCATCCTTGACCAATCCAAGCTGCCCAACGAGATGGGTTTACTCGAGGAAGACAAGGACGGCCTCCTTTTTGTCAACCAGAAACTGTATATTCCTCAAGAAGACTTACAATGTTTTGGCATGGTATCATGACCATAGTACCTCTGGTCATCAGGGCAAGAAAGGGACAAGTGATCTGTTCAGACACTCTTTCTTTTGGCCAGGTCTAACTACCGATGTGGAGAAGTACACCAGGGCCTGTAGCACATGTGCCAGGAGTAAACATCGCACTCAGAGGCCCATCAGACTATCAGAACAAGCTCCATTGCCTACTATACGCTGGAGTCATCTATCTACAGACTTTATCCTTGACTTACCCCTCTCTCAAGGATGTACATGCATTATGGTCACGGTTGTCTCTTTCACTAAGTTGGCTCACTTTTCTCCTTTGTATGGACTCCAATTGGCCTCTACCATGGATGAAGTGTTCAACCGTGACATCTTCCGCTTACACCATCTTCCCGAGAAGATAGTATCGGATAGAGGTAGCCAGTACACCTGCAGGTTTTGGAAAGCCATGTGTTCCAAACTCGGCATTGAAAGCGCCCTGTTTTCGGGATTCCACCCTCAGACCAACAGCCAAACCGAACGGTTGAATGGGACCCTGGAGCAGTATCTGAGATGATACATCAACATTCACCAAGACAACTGGGTTTCTTTGCTCCCAGCAGCTGAATTCTCCTATAACAACTCAGTACATTTGGCTTTGGGTCTTAGCCCTTTTTACTGTACCTACAGTCTTCACCCTCGCGGCATCCTCCCAGTTGTCTGTACAGCTACCAACATCCCTGCTATTAAGGCCGAGCTGAAGGAGATTGCAGATGCACACAAGACTGCTAAGAACAGCCTCAAGGCAGCCCAACAGAGCTACAAGACTCAAGCTGATCGCAAGCACTCTACTGAACCCTCTCTGAGAATCGGTTCCAAAGTCTGGTTATCCACCAAATACTTGCTATGCTGGGTTCGCCCTTCTAAGCTGTCCCCACCCTTCCTGGGGCCTTATGAAATCACTTCCCAGATTAACCTTACCTTTCGCCTTCGACTCCCAAGAGCCTAGGGCACATTCATCCTGTCTTTAATTCATCTCTTTTGTGCCCATCTGACGCCAATGTCACTGCTCTGTCTTTATGCAGATCCACTTCACTTCACGGTCACCCACCAGCACTAAGGAATATGGGGTTTCACAAATCAGTGACTCTCACTCCAGAAAGGGACGTTTGGAATACCTGGTCTCCTGCCTGGAAGGGTTACCCTCCCTTTGAGGACTCATGGGAGCCCAGGTCCTTCATTCAGGCCCCAGATCTTATCTGCAAGTTTCATCAGGCCTATCCAGGCAAACCGGGTAACCCCCGGGGTAGAGGGAGGCATACTTTAATGCACCTCCCCTGCTGGCGCATCTGGGACCGCTGGCGTGCTGTCCGCCATTGAGATCCCCTCCACGTTGTATTCACATACTGCATCTGCGGTCTAGTCTTTTGTGACATGGCTGCCAGTAGGAGGTTCTTAGGTTCTTTCCTCCCAGCGGTCCGTGGTCTCATGTGCTTCATAGATTCCATTCAGGCATTACATAAGAAAACAGATAAGGTGGCAAAATATGTGCATTCAATGAGCCTAAACTTAATTCTGGAGAATCATGGATCAAGGATGACAAGAATGGCCTTCAAAAACTAACTGGGCCAATCACAGCAGTAGAGGTGAATGTGGTGAAGGTGGGGCGTGGGGGGTCGCACACAAGCCCCTGTAGACTTTCACAATGAAATGGTTGATTGTATTTTCCCGCTTAACTAAAAACAAGTTCGGCAGGTGGACGGCTAACAACAATAGTCTCGCGTGTGATGATCGTCAACTGTAACTTATCTTGGATAAACAAAATGGGCCTTTAGATTACTGCACAGGGCAACGAAAGGGAATGTACAAAACGATAACACACTGGAAATATTGTGCTGAATGGCTATGAAATTATAGCCTTTCTGAAGCAAGCGGCAAGGCCCAAATAGTTATTAAATTGCAGTAAATTGCTTTTCAAATTTGAATTCAGGATCGAAGAAGCCAAAAAAGAAAACCATTGAAATCGAATGGGGTGGGAGCCCCAGAATCTGTTTGGTGTTCTGTCAAATAAAAGGTGCTAAGTCTGCTGAGCTGAAGACTCTGGCACACTCAGAGGCTATAGGACTAGGCGTGGGGCCGCTGCAGGAGTTCAGCTGGTTCCTAGGGCATTTCAAGTGTTAATGGTTTCCAGGTAGCTATTCTTGAGAATCTTGCACTTGAAGCATACAAATTATCCCCTTAGAGTGAAGAGATTTTCTTTCTAGAAGATCTAGAGATGTATACAGTTAAACGGAATATTTCTTTGATTCAGTTTAATATTGAACTAAAGTCTTCTGTAACTGTGGTGGTGCACCATGCAAGACACAATGGATGCACAAATATGGATTGAGATTGGGAGATGGGGTTGTGGGATTAGTGGGTCATTTTCTCTCTGTAAATCTTTTATTGTTCAAATAATAATAATAATAATAATAATAATAATAATAATACGAAATAGCACACATCAAGATCTCGTAAATGAAGGGTTTGCAGGTGGTGGAACAGGTATGTGTGAGGGATAACGACGTGGCCCTAGTTTATATTTTCTGTTGTGTAAAAAAAAATCCAAGTGTGTTTGAATACATGCACGAGATTGCCACTGACTGCACAACAGCTGAACATGAAGCTACAGCTGTTGCATGCTGACACTTCAGTTTTACATGTTCATGAATAATTAGGTTGTTTTATTTCACAGACCACAACGAATTAATTGAATTTCACTGCAGATGGCTTCTGTGATTTCTGTGTATTGTATGTTGCTGCTTGTTCCTTAGATGAGGTATATTTTAATATATTTAATTTAAGGTCCATTTATGGTTTAACAAAACTTTGAAGTTACAATAAATACGCAAACATAAAACTGCATGCAAAATTTAAAACAGTAATCTAAGACACATGAATCGCATAGACGGGCAAATAAGACTTCACAGCACCATACATTCTTAAGGGGACCGAGAAAAAAAAAGAAAAAAAAAACATTCCTGGGGCATGCCTTAGAAGCAAGGCAGAGTAAGGCACGCAACTATGAAACCAGCATGGAGCATGACATTTGCAAGGTTGCTTACTCCAGCAATAGATGTTTTACAGTTTCCATCTGAGAACCTCAAAGCCTTCAGAAACGTGCCCGCTGAAGTCGTTTACACTACAAACGCTGACTTAATGTGTTCAACTGATCGAAGCAGAAGAGCATTCAATTTTGCTTACAGCTTCATCCTATTAGTCAATTTTTCGAGCTCTTTAGTTCATACCGAGCACGAACGCGCCGACGTGGACTAGTTTAGCCGGTCTGTGCTGGTCCGTGTCTGGGAAGTGTTGGGAGTAATAGTAGAGTCATTTTCCTTATGAGAATCTCGGAAATATTAGCAGCAATAACTGCTGCAAGCAACCACTCTGACAATCGATTGGAGATTTTAACCGAAGAAATCATGGCATGTTGCCCTTCATCTGACCTATCTAGGCCTCTGTTAAATATGTCAGCTGATAATCTTTATAATGGAAATTATGATGTTGTTTCACTGCCGCCCATTATACAGACGGAGAGTATGCTTGAACCTATCGAGGAACCCGAGCCAACTGTTGACTTACCTTCCCAGTTGACCCATATGCCAGCGGAGGGAATAAAGCCCCTCTTTATGGTAGCCAACTGTTGACTTACCTTCCCAGTTGACCCATATGCCAGCGGAGGGAATAAAGCCACACTTTATGGAACATTTTCCGTATTAGATCTGAATAGACAAATGTCTTTTACTAAAAGTGGAAATTTACTCTCGGAACTCTTACTTTTACACGCCACTGACACTGCCCAACAGATTACTCACCACATTACAGAACAAACTAAATTGTGCTTTGGCGAGGATAGTAATATATCGACAAAGGGGTCTTTACCCTTACAAGGAAGCAACATTAACGACATTACGCTTCATCCAAAATATATGAGAGTTAAAAGAGAGAAGAGAAAAGTAAATTATGAATGCCAAGAAATCAATAAACCTGAGAAAGCGATCAAAGAACTCAAAGTGACCCTTTTGAATACGAGGTCACTGAATAAACATGCCGAAAGTATCCATGACCTCATATTTGAGGAAGACTTGGATCTTTTGTGCAACACAGATCCTGGTTACAGGATCCGATTGTACCTACTTGTGCCAAGGCAGTTCCTGAAGGCAATTGTATTTGCAACACAAACAGAGAAACAGGAATGGGTGCTGGTGTAGCCATTATCATTAAAGATTCTATCTACACCTACCCCTCTTCCACTACTTGATCTGGTTGTGAAGTATTACATTTGAAGCACTCACCAACCAATAATAATACCATAAACATAATATTAGTTTATAGACAGCCCTCTCTGAAAATAGATTTTATTGTGGAATTGGTCCAACAATTAAATCTACTTCAAGGGCCGAACACGGCTACCCTACTATTGGGCGACCTTTATCGTTGAAGAGGGGAAAATCATGATAAAGAAGCTATAAAGCTAGAAAAAAGCACTCAATAATATTAATTTCAAGGTTATGAATTCAGAGCCAACTATGATTAATGTACACCAAGTAGATTGGGTTGCCACTCACAACCTGGAAACAAGCAATTACTGCACAAAACCTTGCATATGGACTGACCATTTTAGAGAATCATTCAACTTGACTCTTCCTCACCCTAAATTGAATTGCCCTAATGAGTCAAGAAAGATCTTTAGCTGTAATTATAAGAACATTTCAAGGGCTGATATGGAATTGTGCATTAATGATATCATGGAAGCACATAAAGAAGAGGATATGTGCGATAATCCATTAGCAGCTTGGTCACACCACCTCACCATATTAGTAGATACAAAAGCACCACAAACATCCAAACTGATTAGAACTAATAATAACCATCAAACATGGTATAACCTGGAGCTAGAGGCTTTAAAAAGGAAAAAAGAAAAAGGGAAAGGAGTTGGCTGAAAGAACCAATAACAATTAAGAAAAATAACTGGACGGAATCTGGAAAGGCTTATAGAAATGGCATTATTTTAGCTAAGAAAAATGACTTTAATGATCAAATAAATTTAGCATCTAACTCCTTCAGTAACTTTTCAATATATTGAAATCTATTGAAAAACCGCCAGCGGTATATTTGACCTTCATCCCAACCCAGGAAGACGGTAACAGAGTTCAGTCAGCGTTTGTTAATACAATTAAAAAAGCATGTGAAGGGATCACTAGCGCTCAAATATCGGAACCAATATTTACTCAGCCCACTACTACGACCTCACTTAACCACCCTAAAATGTTTAATTTTCACGAGATTACAGTAGGAGACACTATGAAAACTCTTACTAATATGAAACCATCTGCCTGCGGTGAGAATATCTTACCTCCAAAAATGATCTTGGACAATGCAGATATCTTTTCACCAGTACTTGCAAGAATGATAAACACCTTATTCTGTGACAATAAAGTCCCATCCAATATTAAGACTGTGACAGTCACCCCACTGGTGAAGAAAGTGAACTTAGACCATAGCGATCCCAGCAATTTGAGACCAAAAACCAACTGCAATTTTGTCTACTACACGCCTATGTCGAAGTGAATGAGATCCTAGATTCTAAGCAGTCTGGCTTCCGAGCCTTTCATAGCACGGAAACAGTTCTGTTAG
Source organism: Ambystoma mexicanum (assembly GCF_040938575.1). NCBI lineage: Eukaryota > Metazoa > Chordata > Amphibia > Caudata > Ambystomatidae > Ambystoma > Ambystoma mexicanum. The sequence continues at coordinate 655,407,902 of NC_090932.1, read as the reverse complement.
ATCTACAGACGCATATGCTGAATATAGTGGATAAGGGGAAGACCGGCATCCTTATTCTCTTAGATCTCAGTGCGGCTTTTCATCTTATTGATCATGAGTTGATACAACGTCCTCTGGAGAGAGTCGCTAATTGTTTGGAGGAAGCCACCACTTGGTTGATGTCATTTCTAACCAAAATGTTCATTAAAGAGAACATTTCTCACATTTTATGTATATACTGTGTGGAGTGCCTCAAGGGGCCAGCATTTCTCCCCTCCTCTTTAACCTATATCTACAGTCTTCTCTGCAAAATCCTAGACTACATCAATGTATATTTCGCCAACTATGCTGACGACACTCAGCTGGTAGTAGAGCTGAGTGGGGTTTATGAGAAAGACAGCACTGCTATTAAGACTATCTACAACATCATCGAATCCTGGATGGGCTATAATTGGCTCTGCCTTAATGGCAATAAAACAGAGCTGATGGTTTTTGGTTGCACCCAGGCTCAATCTAAACAGACAAATCAGTACGAGTCTTTCATTGTTAAAGATCTTTCAATACCCATTAGGAGTAAGGTTAAGGGCCTCATTACACGGTAGGCGGTGGACCAAGGTGCCAATAGCACCTTGGTCCATGCCGGTAAAATACCGGCACCGCCTTGGTGGAAAGGGGAATTACCGCCCTATTCCAAGGTTGGCGGGGCAGTAATTCCGCCTTCCACCATTGCCCTTCCCCATTCCCATTTTTGCCCCATAGGGCATAATGGGAATGGGGAAGGTGCTAATTACGGTACCGCAAATTTGCGGTGCCGTAATTAGCACCAAGGTCCCTTAGCGGGTTGGTTTTTAACGCCTGTTAAAAGCAGGCGTTAAAGTACCAACCCACTAAGGGACCTCGTAGTAAGGCGGTAAGGGTTAACGGTCACGGTACCATTACCGGTGACCGTTAACCCTTACCGCCTTCCGTGTAATGAGGCCCTAAGACTTTGCCGGTGTATCTGTAGGCCTCCATGAGTATGGATGCTCAGGTTTCCTATGTAAGAATTGCTCCTATTACTTAAGACTTCTAAGAGCAATTAAACCACTTTTAAGCGAGGAGAATTGTAATACTCTGTCAAGAGCAATAATTCTCTCACGTCTTGATTATGGTAACGTCCTGATTCATGGCACCATTAAACAATGTATCACCAAGCTTCAGTACATTCAGAATGAGGCAGTTAGAATAATAAAACAAAAAAAAATCTGAACAGATTACAATGCAAGGAAACAACTTCATTGACTTGGAGTGGAAGATAGGGTCCTCTTTAAGGCGATGACTTTGGGTCATAAGTGTCTACATGGCGAGCTCTGGTTTACCTGAAATCCAAGATCTCACGATATGTGCCAGGCTGTACTCTTAGATCTAAAATAACTGCCCAAATCGTGGTACCCGCCTTTAACAGAGTGAGTGGATTGGGTAGTACTTTTCCAACAGTAGCCGCTATTAAGTGGAATAGTTTACCACTGAATTTGAGATTGGATCCTAATCTCACAAGCTTTCTAATAAAATGTAAAACCCATTTATTCAAGTAATTGATTGGAATATATCAAGTACAGTGATACAGTGAACAGTTCTGTCGCAATGTCCCGTTAATGTTTGCCTCTGTGTGTGGGTGTTTTTTTGTTGCACCCTGATGCCCGTGAGCGACCAGCGCAATACAAACAGATAAATAAAGAAATAAATACAATTGGTGCACACATCATATATCTGTCAATGCCTGATTCAGATACCAAGTGATTTGGTCAAGGATTTAAACTGAAGTGCCCCAGGGTTATTGACACCATCATCCAGCATGAGTGAAGCCTTCAATGAAGCATTACAAGAAACCATTATTTTCTTAAGCGTCCCAACAATTATATCTAAAATATTCTGAGTGAAAGACACGTTCCATTCTGTCGAGTCCCTGAAAAACCGACCAAAATTGCTATCTAGTTTCTCAAATAATGCCTCCATCAAGAGAGACAGCATTGATTGACAGACTACAATCTGTATCATTTTACAAAAAACAAGCATACTTTTGAAAGACAAAGCACGATAAGGAGTCCAGCTTGTCTCAACCCAAGTATCCAAATAAGTAATCCTGTTGTCCACCAGATTTCTAAGCCACATAGCAATGTTGGTATGACATTTCCAAACATTCAATCAATTCAGCTGTCTTTACTGTATTGTAGCAAAACAGTATAGGACAATTAAAACTTTTCACCTCAATAAAACACGTTACATTTTAGACCCATGACGCTATGCAATACATGTCATGAACGATGGTGGAACAGCATCTCCATTTAATCTAAATAACTTAACCAAATAATACAAATAGTGGTTAATGGAGGGAGACCAGTTGCACTGGTGAACTCGGGAGGAGAATGAAGGCCAGGCGGGGAGTGAGAATGACGAGATCGGTCCTGGCTCGGACTGAAGCTGTTCACAGTTGAATAGGAACAGGGCCACTGTCTCACCAGATGGTCCCGATGCCTGAAAAGACATGATGCTGAGAAATAACAGATTTTTTTTTCAAGCTGGGGGCATTCACACTGAGGAGGTTGGGAGGTGAGGACAAACTATCCTGTGATCATGGCATGGTCGCCAGAAGGTTGAGGGGTATCATAGATTCCATGGAGACCTTACATGTGAAGTTGAATATGGTCGGGAAAGATGTGCAATCATTGAGTATAGGCTAAAAAAAGTGGAATCTTAGATTACAAATAAATGGGAAGTTCCCTCTGAAAGTGGACAGCAGATCAAGGCAATGGAATGCAAGATAGGGTCTAAGACACAAGACCTTTAAATAGCTTTGCAATACATTGTTGGTGCCATGATCTTGCTTAACTCGAAACTGGAGTAGTGCGGAAATGCCATCATTCGTGTTCTGGGGTTACCAATCTCTGCGGATGATTATATGAAAAGTTGCATTTTATCTTGCATTCAAATCTTGCCGTGCAGGAATATCCCAATGTCATTCCCTTGCCCACTGACCTGCTAGAAAAAGGGGCACTTCCTGGGGACAGGAGCATTAGCTTGCACAAACATAGCCAACAAGGAACCCTGACTGTGAATGCATCACATGTGACTTGCCTGACACATGCCTGGCCCAACATGGCTTCTCTTCACTCACCCTCAGACCCTACCAGCAAAAGTCGGCCCTGAGTGGGCCATGGCTATGTTGTCCCTCAACCCATCACCACTCTCTTCTGAAGCTGCCGACTCTCTGGCAGAGAGAAGCCAATGTGCCTACCCACAATCTCAGAGCCTGATTGGGCAAGCAGCAAACATGACCATCGCAACATAGAATTAGCCACATGCTCTCCTCACCTTCTTCTCTCTTACCCTAAGCCCCAAAAGTATGAGGAGGACACTTTACTGCGCCCTAACAATCATCCACTGCATCAGTTGACTTACTGCTACTGGAGTGCCATCCTACCCACCCACCCAAAACCAATGATGATCGCTGAATGGACAAACATGACTGTGCCAAGAACCTTCCCCTGACCTCTCTCCACTTGGCGTCTGAACCTCCCACCCAAGAAGGCCCTAAATGTGTCATCCATGACACCTGCAACGCCCAACCACTCATATGCACATCAGCTGACTAATGGCAACCAATGAGGAACACTGATTTGTCATGTGGCACACAAGACCAACCATCACTGCATGCAAAATCCTTGGGGCAGGGCAGCCTGTGCCTGGGTGGACAGACAGAGGGCAACATGGCCAATGGTGAAACCTGTTTGCCTTTCTTTTCCTTCTCAGCACCCACCGGAATCTCAGTTAAGATGGCAGACAAATACTCCACTAACAAGTAGGTCTATTTGACTTGGCTCATTTATGGGCCCAGACTCGATGGTGCAGCTTCCTTTCCAGCCAAGTTAGCCATACAATAGCCCTGGAATGATAAAGGGTATCCTTTTACTCTCATTCCACCCCCCACTCCCACTCCTGCCTGGTCAGTTCTGGGCAACCATCACTTTTCACCCCTGAAGGTTGTTCTGGGCACCCTTTGCTCTCCTAATAACAATCCCAAAGGGGCTGGTCCAGACACAAACATACACTCAAAACCCCCAAACATAATACAATATTTCAAGCAATAACCCCCTTATTAAGGGCATGGCTAACTCCAAAGTCGTAATGAGGCCCTAAGTAACAGTTCAGACCAGAACAACAAAATAGAACATTCTAATTCCATGCTTTGACAAACAAACTTCTAAACAGAGATTTTTCTTTCTTCATTTATGGTTTCAAGTAAAAGGCTGAATCGATATTAAACCCTAGAAAGGCATGATTTGCTGAAATATGCAACATGCTCTAACCTATTAAGAAGTAAACTTTATTTTTTTCCTCTTCTCTAGACAATTTTGTTGTAATTTCCACTGAGGTGATTACTGATGCAGTGCTCCTGGACCACATCAAAGAGGCACTGTAGATTTGTTAAGGATACGAAGAAAATCTCAGAGAGAAACTAAGGCACAAAGACCTTGAACCTCACAAGTGTCCTACGAAGATAGGGCATATAAAAATTGAATTAGTGAGGGCAGGCACACAACCCTTATTTAGTCCTTATTTGTGTCAGTTTTAACAGACATTGGGCCTCATTAAGAGGCAGGCGCTCCCGTAATGAAGGGTGCCGGTACGGGACCAGCACTGTTCATTACGGGATGCCTGATTATGGGGTCCCCTAGCGGGACCCGGAACAGATGTCTGGTAAAACTAGACGTCCTTTCCGGTTCCCGCGAGGGGACCAAGGAACTAATAACGAGCCCGTTATTAGCTCTATCCCCATTCCCATTGAGCCCTATGGGGCCTCAAATGGGAATGGGGAATGGTTTTGTGCATGAGGAATTACCGGGTCCTCCAAGGTCTGAATGACCCGGTAATTCCTCATTCATAGAACCCGGTACTGGAACCCGGTAGGAGGCCCATAGATTCTCTATGATCCCTTCCCACTCTTGGGCAACTTAACTTCTATATCAAGAAGCGTATACTTAGAAATGTCTGCAAGCCTCCTGGTAGCTCAGTGTTGATCTATTGATCTGATTAAAGGCGTTGTGAAGTTCACAAAACTAAAATACAAGGGAATAGCCATGACCCAGTGTATTGGCACAACTCCAGCTGCTAGCCTACACACATTCCTGCATCATACAGGGCTCTTCAAATTGCTGCCTGACCATGCCCGAGATCTCCTCTTGCCTGCCATTGATTCTGCGAATGCATGCATCCATCTCCCGGATGTTTGGCATTGGAGGTGGAGGGGGGCTAGTCAAGTCTGAGAGGCTGAAGCTGGGCCTGTGCATGGGGTGTAGTCAGGGGAGACGTCTGTTATTTCCTTTACTTCCAACAATGCTTCATCGTCTGTGGATTTGCCAGATGTGATGGTGGCTTTTGTTGGGTGCCCACTGGACGTGTTGGCAGGCCAGATGTTAGCTGTGCCGCTACAGGTGGTTGGGGCACGGGTCCCACTGGCTGCGCTGCCGGTGGAGGTGATTGGGGCACATGGACCGCTGGCTGCGCTGCCAGTGCAGGTGGTTGGGGTATAGAGACTGCTGGCTGCGCTGTCTGTGATTGTGGTTGGGGCACAAAGCCCAATGGCAGTGCTGTTGCAGCTAGCGTTGGCTGTGATGTGGTGCTGAGTGATGTTGTACCCTTGCTCTGTGTGGCTGTCCGGGCTGTTGAGGGTCCATCATGGTCACTGTCAAAGGATGTCCCTGTCAGGACGAGATGGGCATGCAGTTATTCACCTCTGTGTCACCTCAACAGACTTGCAATATACAGATACAACATTGTGTGTGACCTTGCCTGTATGTGGAGTCTGGTTGTCAGGACTGCTCTAATGCATGCGTGCATGTGTGTTTGGTAGGGTTGCACATTACCATGTATTGGTGTGTGAATTGTGGATGTGCTACTTGTCATGTTGTCCTATTGCGCACATGACTGCTAATCGTGCGCATATGCATTTTGGGTGTAATGCTTGTGCATGTCTTACCCTAGCCCACACCTCTGGCATCTGGCTGTGCATGGCCCATTTTGACAATGTAGTCATGTATCATTAGCATGAACTTAGACATATCCCAATGATGTGCGTTGTGCATTTCACAAGTGTCTCATGTTTTGTATTTTGATGTGGCTTTCAGTGCTCACAGCACTCTGCTTGCACCCCTGCTTCAGCCTCTGCTGCTCCTACTCCCGCTATCCCCTTCATGTACAGAACCATGCTGCATGTCTCCTCCAACAAGATCAATTTCAGTGGGGAGGCTGTCCCGCCTCCGGTGGCAAGGCATTCCTTCCATTGTACCGAAAGAAGGTTCCTCACTCGGAGGCAAAGGTCATCCCTCCTTTTGTGTCAGTCTCTTCAGTGCGGGGGACAGGGACCATAGCCATCCCCTTCTGCACCCCCCTCCCATATTGCAGACTTTTTGCTCTGGCTGGTTTGCTGATTGTCTGAGCCAAACAGTTTGTCTGCATTGGCCACTATGGAGTTGCCCAACGCGGTTAGTTCAGGCTCGGTGAATCGCGGCTTCTGTTGATTGACCTCAGGGACATGGATTTTGCTGTTCCTGCCATTTTGATGGTGTTTCCATAACTGGATGGCTACAGCAAGTGCCAGATTTGATATGGATTGTGTTTTTCAAAATGGCCACCAGCTAGCTTCCAGTGCCTGTGATGACGCTGTTTCCAGGTAACGCTAATTCAGTTGTCAATGTTACCGGCATTGGTTGGGCCGTTGCCGTTGTTTCCTTGATTGTGCATGCCAGAATTGCTCTTACCAGCATTTTTCATCACTGAAACACCAGCATGTCATGGTTTTGCCAGTGTTTCCGTCATGCCGGTAACACTGATTCCAGCAATGTGGGTTCCGCACTCCCGCAAGGTTGTGATATGCCGGTGATTCTGTCACTGCGTGCTACTGGGAGGACAGAATCACCAGTGATTTTACAGCGGACTCGTAATCAGCGCCTATAACATTTTTACTAGCTAACTATTTCATTTTGGGCCACTGCAGGTAGATGATTATACCGACCTTTGGGAGTGGCTGTGTTGACCCTAAATGGGGTGATTTACCTAGATTACATGACATGGCGCCAATGCAAAGTTTTTGGGAGGAAAAATCTTACAACATAGAGCACCTCAAAATAAAAAATAAATTACATTGGTGGAGTTGCAAAAAACCCTACGGACTCACGAGAGAAGGGCTTACAAAACGGCTTGTGTACATAAAACTGGAAATATGGCTACTCAGAGGGAACAATCAAAACACACTAAGATTCCTGGGCCAGCAAAATATATTCTAGATGTCACCAAGTGGTTTCTACTTGTACATTTTCAATTCCCACTTGCTAACTTCACTTAACAGTTAGATTGGCAAGATGCAGAAGTATCCTATAATTTAGTTTAAATTTAGTTTAAACTTCAGCCCAAACAGAATGGCAGATTTGAGACACTGCTTCTTACGAAAGACCCAAACCAGATAACACAGGGGTTTCCAGAATTGGCCACAAAACCTATAGAAGCCAGAAATAGTTTTTCAGGAGATCTAAAAATATTCCCACACACTCTGAAATCCACTCATTATGACATGTATGCCAGTTGCATAGACGAGGCAGTATCACTATTTGACAAAGTGTGATGATATGGCCCAGCTGCAATAAAATGCACATTGAATGTTCGTTTGCTTTAATATTGTGCTTTTTTATTTTATGAAATGTAAGCTTACACCCAACTTTTATGCCTGTCAGTTTCTTCAGGCGATTTCATCGGAGTTACATAGCATGTGATGTTTTTTCATGTGATGTTATCAGGGTAAAATGTCACATGACATCACTTCCCATGACACAAAAAAGAAAACCGGGTGAAGAACACTCGGCTAAACAGTCACTCTCATACTGTCCCTCGTACGAGGTTACTCAGTGAGTCTTTTGTGCAAAGTAGTAGGAATGGTCCTTATTATCACTCTATGTAGAAGTCTGTATCCAAATTATATACCAAAAATCCGATATGATTTGTAAAGTATAAATATAATTCTGAACTTTTTTATGTTATTCAAAAATGATTTTAAATGAAAGAAGTAGCCATCTTGGCTAAAAATATATTAGAGCATTTTTTTGGCCAATGCATTTGACTATCTTCTCCTTCAGGGATATACTCTCTATTGTATAGTAAAACGTAGCTTACCCTTTCAACACGCTGCTCCCAGTGGCGTTTATGCTATTTGAAGTTCAAATAAAATGAATGATCACATGTTAGTATCATGTGCGCCCAGCTTGCCCGCTCTGGTTCCGGACACATGTACTGTTAATCAGTTATCTCACTTGCCATAGTACCATGTGCGCCCAGCTTGTCCCGTCTGGTTCCGGACACATGTACTTTTTATGATCGCACCGAGGAGCCGCAAGTCTTGAATTTTCCGACTTGCACAATTCTCACGCTTCTCTCCTCTACACCTCTGGTTCCTTCTCCGTCCATGAGCTGAACCAGAGGTTGACATAAACACCAAAAAGAACTGTGGATCACTTTGTCTTCCGAGGCCGCAGGCTGTATCGCCTTGCTTCTGGTATCGTATTAACTGTGAACAGTGCCGGTGCACTTCCAGATTCAGGCTCGAAGTCAGCCTGTGGCGCTACTGCAGATCCGTTTTTTGGCATGCTGGCAAGTGCTGGTGGGCGCCAAAGGGGAACACGATTTGGTTTTGCTGGTATTTGAAAGGCAGATTTCGCGTCAGTCAGCAGTGATGTCGACTCTGCTGGGCAACGTTGGGGCACTCTTTGCCCTTCCCCCTCTTTGGCAATCGTCTCAGGCTTTGTTTCGAGTTACACTTCTCGTTTTGGCAGATTAGGTGGCTGCTTAATGGCAACAGTTTCTTTCGTTTCTGGGACCGCTGTCTCTTTCCGGTCATCAGTGGCAGGCAAATCTTTCAGTGCAGTTGGAATCTTCTTGGAATGGGTGGCATGGATCCACGACTTCCTTCCATCCACCCGTATTGCCGTCTGCGTTGCCAAAAATACTTGATGGGGTCCGCGCCACCTGGGTGCTAATGATGACTTTCTTTCAAAGTTCTTTAGCAGCACCCAGTCTCCTGGCTCCAGCGCGTGCCCCGGACCGGTGTATCTCACTGGTAATGCCTCCTGCACATGCTTATGAATCAAATGCAATTTCTGCATTAAAAGGCCACAATAAGTACTAAGCACAGGATGTTCTATCTCACTTAGTCGCTTTGGCTGAGGTGCGCACCAAACATTTTTTCCGGCCTCCCCATTACGATCTCGTACGGGGAGAGCCCAGTTGTAGCCTGTACAGACGTACGCATGCATAATAGTGCTATTGGTAATGCATCCACCCAACTCAACTTGCTTCCCGCACAAATCTTGCTAATCTTTGATTTAAGAATCCCGTTGTGCCTCTCCACAAGACCGGCAGAACTCGGATGCCTTGAACTATGGAATCTCTTATCAATCTGGAGACCAGCACATATCTGTAATACCACTGCACCCACAAAATGCGGTCCATTATCATACCATAGGACTCGGGGCAAGCCAAATCTGGAAAAGTACTCCTTCAACATTACTTTTGCCATGATCATTGCTGTGCAGTCTTTCAAAGGATATGCCTCCACCCACTTACTGAATGCACAGATCACCACCAAGACGTATTTTACGTTTTGGCACCACTCCATCTCTATGAAATTAAAATGAATTACCTCAAATGGCATGGAGAGCAGGCCAAAACTGCCTGTTGGAGTCACTGTTCCCTTCCCTAGATTGTGTTGCAAACACGTGATACAGTTCTGCACCAACCTTTCTGCATTCTGCACACTGCTGCCGTCCCATCATTCCCGTCTATATACATCTCTGCCTGTTGCTGCAATTCCACCTTCCTTTCTTTGCTGATTGCGCTGTGGGTTACCCTCGTGCACCCCCGTTGGTCAGTCCCACCTCTTGCTCCCGCGGTTTCAACTTCAACCCCGGGAGGAACGGACGGTATCGAGTCTGTGCCTGAGGTGGGAGGTGCGGATGGGACAATGGGAACAGGCAGTGTCTGTTGTGGGCCTGATTGGCTAATAGGAAGTGTTACGCGCGCAGTCTGTGGCTGCGGGAGGGCTTGAACTACCGGAGGGGGAGCTTGAGCTACGGGTGGGGTCTGGGCAATAGCTACTGACATGTCTGGTCTTACTTCTGATCTTGGGCCTTGTTTTGTATGGGTCAATATATTTTCTATCAACTCATCTGCTATGTGTAATTCTCGTTGTGGGTATATCTTTTCTATATTCAACTGGTCACGCCTACCTGCCCTTCTTAGACTCTCAGTCCTCTTTCTCTTCCGCTACTTCACCTTTCGATTTATGCCTGCGCGCATGCTTTGCTCTGCTTTTAAATCGGAGCATTGCTTCCTTTCTCCAGTCTTTAATAGTCTCAAATGCTGCAGGACGCGCTTTCTTTCTTATCAACACCCTTTCTAGGTTGTCTATCCTCGCTATCTCAAAACTACCATTAATCAGCCACTGATGGTCTTGTTGCTTTCTGGTTTGCCTAGGCCAAGTCTCACAGAATATCATCGCACCCACTCCATACTTCACATACATCTCATACGCCGGCGTTCCCCCAGGTGGTACAATTTGGCCATCTTCCAAAGATTGTCTACCACAGCGGAAAAACTCTGCTAGGGTGGACAATACCCCAGGCATGTTTCAACCTTCCCCCTGGTTAATCAACCATACCTAGGGCGTTTGATTTTGCAAAGTCAACTCTCAACCAATATCAGGATACTTTGAATCAGGGAATGACTCACCTGATAAATCAAGTCGTCTGTATACTGACGCACCAAAGGACGTCGTGTCTGCGTTTCTTGGCTTCCGCCTCGTTTCGGGACCCTTGCCTCCTTGTTCTCTAGCCGGGCACGTCGATCAGGGATCAAATGTGTGCAGATCTGCAAAGGAGTCTCTCATCACTTTTACTTGAACCCAGCTTGATCGTCCCGTCCTCGCCGTTCTCCGCCTTACTCAATTACAACGTTATGCGATGGAACAAGTGGGGGAGGGTCCCTATTTGTGCGCCATCTTGAAAGGGCCCCAAGGGACCCTGACGTCTATGGAAACAAGGCAAGACACCACACACGATAGATACGCCAGACACAAGGTTGTATTCCCAAAGCTAGGTTTTTATTGCAAAGCAAAAGTCTCAGTTGGCCAACTCGGTCTCACGCCCCGCGACCTCGAGGGACGCAAGAGAGTGAATTACGTACATCAGTTACATATATACAAAATGCATATCAAACAATCAGCTATGACATGTTTAACACCCCCCTTTATTGGGTTTCTTTGAACTTGGTGTGATGATGGACATCTCCGACCATTATGACACCTTCAAACATCTATTCTAGTAACAATTTGCAATTTGTGAGAGCGAAGGCATCTTTCAGTTGTTGAATAGAACACAGCGCTTCTGTTCTTAGAAGCAAGCTACATACGGGGGAAAGAGTTGCATTCCGGACCTTACTATCTATCAGGTGCTATTCGCATCCTGGGAGCCGACACGCTCTAGCGGGCTCAGCAAACGGGGGCCGTAAGAAAAGCATAATTCAAGCCTTTAGCGGTATTATTCTAACATATTCTACCAAATAACGAGACTGGCTGGCAGCTGTGAAATGATTAAATGCCCTGCAGCTATGCTTCAAGGCTACATTCGGGAGGGAGCCAGGCATTCTTCCTGGCGCTGCCTACGTTTGTGATTCAGCAAACTCTTGTTATCCTCACGGCCCTGCGGCCTTGTCCTTTTCACATACAGACAACAATGTTTCACAGTCGAGCAGTGTAAGCGGAAAATATACTGCGAAGCAAATAGGAACAGAAAGCAATGAGCAATGGTTAGAAAACAAAATGCCGATTCTTGTTACATCAAAATGGCCGTTCATTGGCAAACTCGAAAACCTATATTTTGTCATATTGTGCATGAGACGGTTGGCCCACGGCCACCAAAATGCGTTTGCGGTCTCACCGTAGAGGTATCCGTATTTCTAGACTGACACCGCTGCTACCTGGTTGCACACATCCACATAGACCTTGCACCCAAACCACATACATACACCACTCACACATAGACCATTACACAGGCCCCTTGTTTCGCCCTCACACAAAAGATGCACCTGCTGTCACTCAGACACACATCCCCCGACACAGCCTAACTTCTGTTGTCACCGCCATGCTAGCACATGCCAAATTTTATGCCAGTGTCAAGCACCTCCACCACCAGCAAATGACCTGCCACACACAGAAATGATACATGTGGGCCACTCATCCCATCCACCATGGCCCATCCTGCAAAATCATCACCAACGCATTAAGTTCCACAGGCAGCATTCACATGGGTAACAGGTAAAACATCCATGTCACAACCAGACACAACACCATATCATACAGCTTTCATGGCACACCCATAACACCCTAACCGGGAAACACCAGTACACCACGCAACAGCTACTGGACACACCATTTTGGCACACCACACATGCACCTGCACATCATCCCCGACACAGGCATGTGTGCAGCATGCCATAGCCACCACTATGTCCATGACACAGCATTGTCATCAGAAAGTACTAGCATTTATGTCTATAGTTGGGAGATGGTGGTGGGGAGGGAAAGTTGGGCGGGGATGGGAGTGTGGGGTTAGTTGGGGGTGGGGAGGGCAAGTTGGGTGGGATAGTATAGTGTGTTAAGGCTTTCCACAAATATACGTAATATTTTTCTCACACAATATATTTGGTTTTGCAAAAGAAATCATGACTAGACATTGATCTTTCAGTGTGAGTGCATTTATTCATGCACAGTGCCCAATGCCAAGTAATGGTTTATGAGGTCTTCACATGCGACACGTCCATCCATGCCATTGTGACGCTGTGCAATAGCCAGCTCATCGTCACTGTCTTCCTCAGCCTCTGGTGGCTACGTGGCCATGTCTGGGGGCAAGGGGACTTTGTGCCTGATGCACATGTTGTGCAACATTGCACAGGCAAGTACTATTTTCCAAACCTTTTCAGGGCTGTACATCAGTGCTCCCCAATCTGCTGAGGCAGCAGAACCTGGCCTTCAACAGGCCAAATGTCTGTTCTATGGTGCAGCGAGTATGTACATGGGCACGATTGTATTCCTGCTCATGGATGTTGTGGGGTTTCCTGATGGGGGTCATCAACCATGGCTTCAGGGGATAACCAGCAGCTGCACTGGAGCAACTGAAAGTGTACATGTCAATTTCCTGTTCATTTCATGTTGGCACAGGGTGTACAGTGTTAATTTGAGGGGACAAACATGCACAATGAAAATTGAGTGTAGCTATATTTATTTTTAATTAAAATGTATTTGGTTTATTTCTTAAACCTTACATTTATACATGTTTACATTACAGTGCAATATTTTGCTTTAATTAATTAGGGGCTTTGGGCTTTTCCCAAAGTCTTCAGAGGCTATTTCATTCCAAAAATGAACAATCGTGGTGACCATTTTTCTATGGTTGCCCATTAGAATATCAGACCAGCGTTCTTCAGTTTCGAGTTTGTTTGGGTCAGACGCATATCTTTTGCTGTATGTTAAGCGGTTCTGATTGAGTGCTACACATTCCATTATTATGTGGCAGATGGTTTCAATCTGTCCATTAATTTTACAGAATCGACAATCAGTACTGTTATTTTCATTTTTTTTTCATTTTCCTGTTATTTGGCGGGTGGGGAGGATATTCAATCTGAGTCTGAGGAATGTATTTCTGATTTGACGATTGAAAATAAGTTCAAATAGTGTGGCAATTGGTTTAATGCTCTTGATTCTCCATCGCATTTCAGATTTTGCTTGTATAGATCTTTTATATTTTGGGTTTCAATCCAGTCCATTCTTGCTAATTGCTTTTTTGCATGTTGTGGTCTCTTTATTAACATGTCAAGCAGAATGTCCTTTTCCAGGCATATGTTCTCTACTGCTTCTCTCCATTTTGTCAGAGTCTTGTTGTTGGACTTCATTTCAGAGGTTCTTAAGATGTCCATTGCCGGTATGTTGTCTTCGTTGTACAAATTCCGGTAGATGTCTAGGGTTTTCCACATGACCATTGAATGTAAGGATTGTAGGCCAAGCTCATAACGCATAAGTGGCATAGGTGTTGATTGCGGGAGAGCGAGAGTTTTCCGCCAGAAGATGGCCTCTAGCTGCATCCGATATTGATCATAGTTTCGTTTGTAAAACTCCACAACCGGCTTCAGCGAGAATTTACCAAACTTGCGATGGATAATTAGTTCTTGTCTGGCCAGGATTCTGGCCTTTGATTTCAGGTGGTGAGCCCGCAGAAGTTCGTTCATTGACTGATTGATCCAGATTCTTAGATATTTATAGGTAACAACTTGTTCCAATTTTTGTTTTTGAAGATAGAATACTGCAAGTGGCTTTTTCTTTGGAGTTTTCTTGATTAATGTCATGATTTTCGTTTTGGTTATGTTTATTGGCAGTTCATTGTGATCCATATATAATCTAGTGTGTTGTTTAGAGCAATTTGCAGTCCTCGGGGGGTTTTGCAAGGAGTATAATGTCATCAACATAGATTAAACATGGTACCGGTCTAGCATTAAGTTTAGGCAGATTTATGTTGGGTGTGAATGCTTTCCTCATAGTCAGATGTAAACAAGTTAAATAATGCGGCAGCAAGAGGCCATCCCTGCTTTAGACGTACCATGTGTTGATTTTGTTGGTTACTATGCCATCGGATGACATTCTCACCTGAATCTTCGTGTTCGAATAGAGGAGCTTTATCGGCTCGAGTATATCCATCGGACAACCCCACATCTCCAATTTCTCCCAAAGTCGATCTCTGTTGATCTCTGTTGATTTTTTAGAATGCCAGACTTAAATCCACATAGGCAACATAAGTTTGGGTTTGTGAGTGGTCAGCTTCTTGCTTCAATAAATTCATGATTAGCAGATTAGTACTCATGCCCACATTTCAGACGAATCCGGTTTGACGTACTGCCTGGTGGGTTGTCTGCTTCGACCAGGCATTTAGCTTTGTTAGAAGAAGGTTGACAAATATTTTCCCAAATGGGTCAAGAAGGGCCAGGGGACGATAGCTTGCAGGATCTTTTGTTGAGCACTTTTTACATATGGGGATTATCGTTGAAAATTGCCATGTTGCTGGTATTCTTTTAGTGCAATTAATAAGATTGATGATTGCTCCACGGAAGGAAGCCCAGATTTTTGGATTCTTTTTTAGTATGACATTTGAGAGCCCGACGGGTCCCGGGGCTCTTGATGGATTGAGTTTGTGTATCGAGTTTTCATGATCGTTGATCTTGTATCTTATTTTCCAATTCATTTCATTTAGGAGAGATCTTTTTTGTCTATATTCAAGTGTTGATGTTCTTTCTTTGTAAAGCTCTGTAAAATAGGAGGTCCAGGCAGCTTATGGGACATCTAAAATCATGGTGTCCTTTGAACTCGGATTAGGTTTTAGCAATTCCCACGAGCATTGGGTGTTATTGTTTTTGAGGACATCCATCATACTTTCTGCTTTATCCTGTTCTTGTATCATTTTTGCATTTTTTAACCAATTTTTGAGTTTTTGTTTCGCTAATTGGATGGGGGTTCGTATTCGGCTCTCTTCACTGCAATTTTCTTTTCTTTTCTTTTTTCAGAAATTGATTTGTTGTAGATGTATTTGTGCTTTGAGTTTTGTTGTTCTTTCGGGACCATCGTCAGTTTGAATTGATTAAGTAACCATCCATAATTGTCTTTATGAGTGTCTTGTAGCTTAGACTTGAAAGTTTCCATCAAGATTCCTAGTTTTGCTTGTGTTATCTTTAGACGGTTCATTCTCAAGTTTGCCGTCAGGGAAAAGATGTTAATTCTTCGTGGACAGATTCCATTTGCACTTCAATATGTAGTGGTCGCTGGAAGTACTGAATAGATTTACCGCATCTTTAATTGTTTCAGAAATTCCTTTTGTTGTGTAACAGTAGTCTATGATTGACTTCATGTTTCCACTTGACCAAGTAGGTGTAGGCTTGGCCGTGTTGCTGTTCACTGCGTCAAGACGATCAAAGTTCTGGTTTTGTGTCTCCGTTGACCATCTTAGTGCTCGAGGCGCAAGCAGATGTTCTTTTATATTCTTTCCTTCCTCATCGTATAGGTGGAAATTGAAGTCACCACATATGATGTGTTCGATACGTTCATATTTCTGTGTGATCTTGACGATCATGGTTAGAACAGTATCAATTACATGCTTGTCCTCTTGTTTTTTCGGATTCCAGTAAAGGTTTATTATACTGAGATAAGTTGCAGGAGGTATGGTGTATTTTTCAGACCTTCCTTGCATTGTTTGCGATTGCTTTTTCAGGATTGTGTTTTGTGCCCAACACTCTATGTTTGCATATTCAATGATTTCATATGGTAGGTCTTGTTTGATCAGGGTAAGTAGCCCAGAAGATGACCTTCCTGTCATTCTTGCAATTGCAGGGTTTGCGTGTGTGAAATATCCTTCATAGGTAGGGGGCTTGATGGGCCATGTCTCTTGTAGATATACGATGTTTGCTTCATTCAAGATTCCCTGGTCATTGTGAAATAAATGTGAGTGTCCCCTTGTGTTCCATGAACACAATGTCACAAATTGTTTGTTCTCTGTCGTTCGTTGTTACTGTGGCATTTTGTCATCTGATTCATTGAAGTTGGTCGATGAATTAAAGTCTCACCTAAAAGAGGTTTGGTAAGTACCTCTTCTGTTATGTTCTCGTCTATTCCAGTGTGGTAGTTCCAGATAATTATCATGGGTTGTTTTATTTTCTTTATCATAAGTCTTGTACCTATCTTGGTTCACACTGCTTCCCAAGCTTTCGTAACTGCTAATGTATATCATAGTAATAGACTAATACATTCGGCTGTTTCTTTGATCATTCAGGAGTGATATGTCCACTTGTATTTGGTCGATGCCCTCTTCTGTGGTCAGATCAAAACCTAATTGTCTTATGTCGTTCTTGCAACATGCGATTTTCCTCGACATTTCTGCACAATGGCAGTGTATCAAGATTTTATCTAGATTCTTGCCATCAATGAATTCAATTATTTTGAGATCTTTGGTGGTAAGAGATCTTAAATTTGGTATTACCTGGAATAGCCAAAGTGTGTTGGTTCTGTTGAGGATCAGTTTGGTGTCATGTTTCATCCTTCTTTCTAATCGCAGCATATAGTGTTGGGGCTTGTGTGATGGGTCTACAAAGTAGGGGTAGACTAATAATGTATTTTGTTCACTCCAGCTTCTATTTTCGTGATTACGTCTTGCTGGATTGTTTGTCTTCATCCTTTCTTCTTCTCTGGGTGTTTCCAGTAGAGTTGAGGTTAGAGAATGGAAATGTCTTCACATGATAATTCGATCGTTGTATGTGATTCAGTGATGGTTTCTTCATAGCAGTCTAGGATAATCCTTGACAATGTATTTATTTGGTCTTCGTGTTGATCAGATCTAGTAGTTTTTCCGTTAGGGTCATGCTCTGAATCCTGCATTGAATATGTTGACAAGTTCATCAGTGATTATAAACTTCCTTGATCGGTTCCTTCGGATTTGTCAGACTTTGTTGAAGCGTTGATTTGAGGTGGCACTTTTTTGAATTGGGAAGTTTGTTGAGCTGTGGAGTTCTGTTTGATTTTGTCAATTCTTATTTCTGCTAGTTGGGTTTGTGCGTCTTTCTTATTTTCGTTTGTACTACGGAGCAAGTTTCTAAGAAACGCTCTGGATCCTCTCTGTTTCTTTTAAGGTTGGCTTTTCATATTTTTTGATTTTGTGTGAGGTGAACCATTAGGATGTTGTTGTTCGAAGATACTGTAATTTTGGTTCCCCTTGTTTTGAGTTCTTTTTGGTCAAGGAATTTCAAGGTTTTGCTTGTCCATGCACACAGGAGTAGCTTTGCTCTCTTTGCTACATGGCACATCAGATGTTAAGTCAATTAGCATTGTGTCGAAGTCAGGGTTCAAGTGCTCTACAGTTTGGTTACATGTGGCCTTGTGGCATTGCGAGTACAGTCTCAGCGCCTTTGTTTCTGGTTGGGTGTTTGTTTTGCACGTCGATGTTAAGGAAATTAATGCTTCAATTAGGCGTGCTTTATCCGTTCTGTCTTGTCGAGCAATTTCAGCTAACCGTTTCTGCCAGGTATGACTGGTTTCTGCTTCAGTACTCAGGTGTTTGTGTATCATGTATATTAATGCTTCAAGGCTCTTTTGTTCGGCATAAATTGATCCTAATAGTGTTGTGTGCTCTTTAGCAGTTTCAGTATTTATTTATTGAAGCTTGACATACGGCATCATCGCTTGGGTTGTTACTGCCGTCAACATGTTTTGTAGATCAACCATGGCGGTTGCAATGGATTCTTGATGTTCAGTTGTAGTTATGGGGCATGTGCATTTGCTGGTGTCATTTGTGCACGCCCTCATGTTTTCCATTGTGTCTAGATTCATCATTTGTTTTAGACTAGTTGTTGATGAGTCCATGGGAAAACTAGTTTCCATTTGGATGGAATGGGCAGCTTGGTATGCACGGAGTCTGTTCTTCCTGTTTTTTTCCTGTAATTTCATCAGAGCTTCTATTTCAGTCAAGTCTAGGGATAAACGCTCCATGCGTTTAGCATTAAGGGGCAGAGTTCTTGTTGCGTTAACGTCAGTTCTTATTAGGCTTTCAAGTTGATTTTTCCATTGCATTTTAGCAATTATGGCTCTCTCTTGTTGTGTGCTCGGACCAGGTGTAAGTGTTTGGACTTTTTTCCCTGTATTTGTTCTTCTGGTGTTTCTGTCTTTTTGTTCTCTTCATTGGTGTCTTTTAATTCAGATGTGTGTTGGATGTCTTTGCATTCCTGGGCCATGCTCATAGCAGCGATGGACTTGTTGTTGCCTTTGAGTTTCTTTTCTTGTTGTGCAGTGCAGGTTTATTTTTCATTCTTAGTTAGTCAGTCAATTGAGGGTCCTGGGGGGAGGGATTCATTCATGTCACTGAGCTGCAAGGTTTTATGGACTGGAATCTGCATCTCTCCCATTATTTTCGTTCTCAGTCTAGTATGCAGGTGTTTAATATGAGGTGTGTCTTCATGGTTTCCTGGCATGTTTTACTTTGTGTGTCTTCTGGATGCTGGATAACCGGTGGGTTGTAAGACCCAGGGGAGTGTGTTTCAATGGCGAGGCACTGGGACGTTAAGCAATGTGCATCCAGAGCTGAATCAGAGATCGGGCAGAAAGGATCGATCCACGGCGCGGACGTCTGTCTCTTCTCCCCAGCCAGCAACTTGCAGTGCCGGCGCGAATGCAGGAAGGAAACAGGCGACAAACATAGTAAGCAGCTTAATCAGCGCGAGGGGGGGGAGAAATGCGAGTCAGAGGGTGCTTCCCGCAAACTCCTGTCGCCAGACGCTCACTCAATGGAGGTGTTGGGGGAACCTTTTCATGGTTGTACATCAGTGCTCCCCCGATCTGCTGAGGAAGTAGAACCTGGCCTTCAACATGCCAAATGTTTGATCTATGGTGCAGCGAGTACGTACATGGGCACGATTGTATGCCTGCTCATGGATGTTGTTGGGTTTCCTGACGGGGGTCATCAACCATGGCATTAGGAGATAACCAGGATCAGCTGCACTGGAGCAAATGGAGCAAATGAAAGTGTACATGTCAATTTCCTGGTCATTTCATGTTGGCACAGGGTGTACAGTGTTAATTTGACAGGACAAACATGCACACTCTAAATTGAGTGTAGCTATTATATGTCCATTTTCGGGTACCAGAACAGCACTTTGTCATAATGCGTATGGGGGTGTGCTGTGCAGTGGCATTCACATGGACCATTCACAGACATGACCTCAGACCCTTCTTGTACAACTGACACACATGTAATTGATGTAAATTATGTGTTACAAATCAATTCCAGCTATATGCCCACGTACGACGGCACTTTTTGCTTTTCTCTGATATACATGTGTGATTGCGTGGTTGTAACAGGCAGTGTACCTGTCCAATATTTGTGCAGCCAAAATGTGTTTTGTCAGTGGGAGCTTCTCATGAGTGCAACATGAGTTTTGGATTTGCTTTACTGTGTTTCTGCTTGTCGTTTTCACTATGGTGTGGAGCATTCTGGTACATGTAGTTCTTTATTGCATCACTGTGCGGGATAGCTGTAGTCATGTATGCACTGGATATTTTGCATACATGGTGACATGCCTTTCAAGGGCTTGCACTATGGCATGCTACTACTGTGTTGCACCTTCAGTGACACCACACACTTTCATATTTCATGCACTCACAACACTGAGTAGGGTCATTCTCCTCCTCAATGTCTGAGGTTTACTTGTTTTACATTTGGCTGCAATGATGTTCTTTGCTCTCAATCTTGATCTGCCTTACCCTTTTGGCGCCCTATCTGGCCTCTGTGAACTTACATGGAGGTTTTGTAATTGTTTCTGGGAATTGATCACATATTGGGCGCGTGTACGCGTGACACGCAGTTATATTCTCATCAGTCCCCTCTAGTCTGTGCAGTAGGAGTAATAATGGAATAATGCATGCAGTGTGCATATCCACTGCTCATGGGTGTCATACTGGGCCAGTATTCAACACTGCACATGGCCTTGTAATTAGACTCTCCCAGCAGCAAGGTATGCTATGCTGTCTACTGCTACCCCCACATATTTAACACTGCACATGGCCTTGTAGTTAGACTCACCCAGCAGGTATGCTGTCCACCGCGTGGTGCCATGTATTGAGGCAGCGTGCCGTTCCGCAGCACCATGGAGTCATGTGTTGACCCAGGGAATCTTGCACAGTGATGGGTGATGAGGTGGCTGGGGTCACACACCATATGCACGTTCAGTGAATGGAAGAGCTTCCTGTTGCGGTACACTGCCTCCACTACATGCCTGGCCACCAGCTCCACATGTGTGCAATTCAAGGCAACAATGACATTATGCATGGCTGCAAGGGCATGGAAGGCTATTTTTACCTGGTCAGCAGTCCTGGGTAGGCTGATGTGGTCTTGTATGTGACACAGGAGTGTATCAATCACCTGGAATAGCACACGGGTAAAACAGGGCTGCAAGATCCCATGCAGCTCACCAACAGTGTGTTGGTATGTACCTTTGGCTAGAAAGTGTAGCACAGGTACTACCTTCAGCAGGGGGGTGGGGTGGCTGTGTCGACAATGATGAGGCTGGCCTGGTCATCATGGATCAGGTCCACTATTGAGGTGATGGTGTCCCTGTCTAGCCAGTACAGAGTGTGGATCTGACCTCGGCTGAGGTTGAATGGTGAGGCCCTTAAGCGAGGGGTTGGTGGCTGCCTGCAGGCTGCTACCTGCTTGGCAATGGGGATTTGATGGACCATGATAGCCCTCCTTCTCCCCAAGCACCTCTGCTGCCTCCTCCGCCTCTATGCCTCTTGAAGTAATAGCTCTGCAGGCATGGCCTCCAGCTCCAGTACAGCTACAGCTGCTGCTACCATTGTGGTATTGGAAGGGGTGTGGGAGTGGTCCGTTTGTGCTGTTGCACAACCCATTGGGGCCACCTGTGCTGATTTTGTGCACCTGTGTCATGTTTCTATAACACCAGAATCCACTTAACGCCTGGTCCACGATGCCGATGCTTCCGTCATCATTTTCTCATTGTTACCTCGGAATGTGCACTTACTGATGCCATGCTGGTATATCAGGCACGGCTTCTGCGTCTCTCCGCAGTTACTGTCAACGGTGTTGCCAGATGCAGCGGGTCACTCGACTCAGAATATGCTAGTCTGCAAAAAAGGTACGGGTACGGAACTACCGGCAATGCTATTTCCGGACAGGCACACTTGTAATGAGGCCCAGTATATTTCCAGATGTACCAGAAGAAACTATATCTGAGCGAAGCTTAGCTAGGAGGGTGGTGCAAATCTGAAAAATTAATTTACAGCTCTCGTCTGAGACAGCTCGCAGTGCGAAAGGAAGAATAATAGAAATATCAAAGCAGAATTTGATTTTAAAGCAATTATTCCTGAAGGAGGAAATATGGTACTTTAACTAATTTGCATTAGGGATATAGAATAACCCTTCCATTTGTAAATTAAAAATTGGTAACCACTGTGTACATTGAAATCCAAAAAAGTGTCCTATTTTTGACAATCCCACATGCTCAAAGAAACCACTGTTGTTTGATATACGTTTAGGAATGTGGCTCCTGTGCCCTGCTATTTTACTATACCTCCTACTAAAATGATTGACCCCTGCTCAGATGAAACATCCCAGCCTGCGAAGAGGCAAAAGGGTGAGGATGATAATGAAAGAAGAGATTATAAACTGTTTGACCTCCTGACCGGAGGTGTGGAAGAGTTGTCTTGGAGGTGGTGTAAGGATGGTCGTGGTTTGGCCAGATCTGGGTCTCCATTTGACGCCGGGGGAAAGATGATTGTCTCCCATAGCCGGGAGATTACAACACTGTGGCAGACGGATGTTGTAGACAACAGGGAATATGCTGACCACTGCAGGCCAGTCTATGATGGGACGGATTGGCCTGAACTGCTGGCGATAGAACGTTGGGTGATTGCTACCAAAAAGGGTGACACTAAAGCTAACCTTATGTTTACTTTGAGGAGTTTACGGGACATCCTTTGACGTACACTCAAGAGGGAGCGTTCTGAATGGAACTTATTATTTTATGATATAAAACCCAGGTATGGGTGAAAGCAGCATCTTCAAAGGCAAGTGATGGTTCAGGCAACTTTCTGTAACCAGTAGCTAAAAACACTACTTCTGAGTCCTGATTATATGTAAGGGAAACGGAACAGCCACAGTGTATACAGTAAGCAGTCCAGTTCTACAGTTCATCAGAGAAACTGTAAACAAGTTTGGAAGTCGGTACACCACTGGGAACAAAGGTGTAATAAGCTCCTTACCAGGATGGGGTGGGTGATTACAGTTGCTGGTAGAGCAGCATAAATTGGAAGTGAAGGGATGCTGTTTAGTCTATAAAAGTCATTTGGGGAATATGAAGAGTTTATAAGCAAGCTGCATGACTATCTAGAGCAGCAATGGCAGGGTGAATTACATACTCATTAAGGAGCGGTATGATAACTATGGGCCCTTTTTGACACCAGCCCATGATGGGGGTATAGTTGATGAATGATGCAAAGCAACAGGGAAATGCCTGAAATGAATGTGGCAACAATGGTGGAAAAATACTACAAGGGCTTCAGAGGAAAGACTGGTTTCCGCCTCAAAATAACCTGGATAACGAGTTCTATCTATGGGCATGCGATCAAGTGATGCCTGACTCTTTGTGCCCCTTACTCTTTCAGTCCCCTTTGGACAAATCACTAAAATGGTTGTTTTGTGTGACTAATGATATTACGTAGGCAGACATATTGATGAGGAGGGGGGACACGGCATAGAGTAATATGACAGCTGCATGTCTGTTGATTGTTCAGATACATTAATCTTGAAAGCTGCGAACATTTAATGATACTAATGGCTCGGACGCCCTTGGATATGATTTATTGATAGGTTAATACTGCTAGCTTTCGAGGCAAGCACATACAAAATCGATAGGGGTTGAGCGTCATTGTTATATGACAAAAATGAGGTTGTGGGGACTGATAGACATAATTGATAGGGATATTGGGAAGTGTCTGATTCGTACAATACCTTCTTTCGGAAAATGGGGGGAGGTGGGAATAGAAGTTCTGGATAAGCAAACATAATGTAGATAATTGTATTTTTAAAAAGTCCATTATTCATTGAACTGTTTCCACTCGAGAAATATTTTTGTCTATATGGTTTGTGTTCTTGTGTCTTGTTTGTCTCTGAAAAGGGAAAATGAAATATGCTCTAATTTTCTGCTGAATGGAAGTAATTGTGAGATTTCTGAGGAGCTCAAGGTTGAGTTCAAAAGTACTTGAACATTACAGATCCTGGTAGCCAACCGATTGGAGAAATCTACATGCATATGTGTATGATGATTTACACTGCAATGAAAATACACGTCCAGATAACCTTCAGAAAAGGGGGTTGTTGAAACTTGCCACTTGTAATGTTAAAGGTTTAAACTGCCCCAAAAAAAGAAGGAAAATACTATCAAGATTCTGGAGAGAGAAGGCAGATGTGATATTTTTGCAGCAAACACACCTGAGCATTCTGAGAGTTTACTTAACAACTCTAGATACACCAAAGCCCTACTAAATTGTCACTCTTCCAAGTCAAAGGGGATGGGGATAATACTATGCAAATGACTGAGTATGACAATAGAAAAGGTGACCATGGATGACAAGGGTCAAATTGTTTTGCTCAATTTGAGATATGAGGATACACTAATAGCACTGGGCTCTGTGTATGGACCATTCCCTGGAGGGGGCACTTTTTTCAAGACCTTAACCACATTATTGCGAGGCATGGGTGGCGATTGTGTTATTCTAGGGGGAGACTTCAACTGTGTGTTATATCGTAGGATGGATAGATATTCTACATGCAGGTTTACAGGTCAGCGGTTGAGTAGAGAGTTTCAGGGATTTGCTGACACCTTTAATTGCATTGACATCTGGAGGACTCTGTCTCCTGGGTAGAGAGACTACTAATTGTATTCCCTGGCACATCATTCCTATACAAGGATTGATTATTTTCTAATATCTGATAGGTTGATTGAACAGGCGGTGGAGGCTAATATGGGTGAGCGTAGTCTTTCGGATCTTTCAATGGTGACACTAAAACTACATTCTGGATATTGTCGGCCTAATATTTTTAGATGGTGACTTAAACATTTATAAGGATGAGGAAGCGTTGGAGGCTTTTGACAATTTCATTACTAATTATTTCAAGGAGAACAATGGGTCGACTGATAGTTTGATTGTTTGGGCCTCTATTCGTGGTGAGTTAATGAACTGAGCAAGGAGGTCAGGAGAAAATAAACTAAAGGTGATGGAGTCAGAACTTTGTGATTTGCAAAGAAAATATTCCCTATCAAGTACAGAAGTGGATACATTAAGAATGGATAGAGCGAAAGAAACACTAAAGTGTGAAATGCATAGGCAGGCTGAAAAGGGCTTGTTTTTTTAACGAAACAAAGATATTGGGAGGAAGGGGATCGAGGGGGTCGACTCCTGGCTAATAAATAAAAAGGCCTGACAGAAAGATTGTATGTTCAAAGGATAGATAATAGATTGGGTGGCATGGCAATACAAAAAAAGGAAATATTTGAGTTTTTCCGTTCATTCTATGCCTCCTTATATACAGAAGAGCTTCTCCCACAGGCGTCAGAGTTAGTTAAATTCTTTGATAAAATAGATATCCCTTGTTTATCTGAAGAGGGCAAACACTCATTGGATGCTCCAATTACTATACCTGAAAACTTAATGGCAATAAATCAACTTAAAACTGGCAAGTCTCCTCCAGGCATGGATGGGTTACCAGTAGAATTCTGTAGCTCCTTTGGCTCTAAATTGGCACCTGAACTCTCTGGCTTATATAACCATTTTCTGACAGATGGGACCTTTTGTCTTTCCATGAAGGAGGTGATTATTACTTTAATACCTAACTTAGGGAAGGACACTACTAAATATAGTAATTATCGCCCAATCTCACTACTCAATGTTGACGCAAAAATATTTACAAAGAATCTGATTTATCAAATGGACACACATATGTGTGAATTAATTGATCAATCCCTAGTGGGATTCATGAGGCTAAGACATGGGTATGATAACATTAGAATGTTAATACATACTATGGTCTGCCAGAAGCCGAAATTGGGAACATTTTACACATTTTCGTAGATGCTGAAAATGCTTTTGTTCATGTGAATTGGACCTTTTTAAATTATACGCTGCTCGAAATGCTGTTTGGGCCATTATTCCTGTACACTATTGGTGCATTACAGTCTCATATTACTGCTAAAATGTGGGTTAATTACGAACTACCATATCAGGGAGATCAAGGTGCTTGTCTATGCAGATGATATGTCCATAATTCTGACAAATCCAGAGGGGGGAGGTGCTCTTTTGAAACATCTGTTTGAGGAGGCGGGACTACTTTCAGGGCATAAAATCAATTGGGGGAATACTGTGGTCTTCTTGATTAAAGAAGCCCCTTTGTGCAATGGGCTAGCTGATTGAAATTGTCAATGGGCAAGTCTGAGTGTAAAGTATTTAGGGATCTATCTTATTCGTGACATGAAGAAAATTGTGGACTATAATGACAGTAAATTCACAGAGGTGCTTCAAAGAGACATCTGCAAATGTGAACGTATGACCTTGAACCTTTGGGCAAAGGTGAATGCAATTTAAATTATGCTTTTTCCGAAATTACTATATGTTATGCAGTCACTCTCTTTGAGATATTCCAAAAAGGTGCTTAAACGGATTAATGGAATCTTTCAAGAATTATTGTGGGGTACGGGAGAGAGGCCAAAGATTCAATGTTACATTATGACATGTAATTTTCGGAAGGGGATTTTGGCTACCCAATACTTGACAATTATCACAGAGGATGTCTACCGAAATAAATGTGCTTACTATTTTGTGGAAAAAAGGGGATTAGAGCCATTATGGGTATTGATAGAAAGGGAAAGACTACTGCCTTACCATCTAGGTGGTTTGTACTAATTCAGGAAAATGTCCAAGCTGTCAGCAAGGCTGCAGACTGTTGACACTATGAAAACTGCACTGACATACTGGATATTGGGGTGTGGACAGAATTTATGTATCTATAATGAGGCATTTATATGGTATAACCCGGGGTTCCAGGTAGACAATGTGATGTTGAATTGGTGCAGCTGGGTTAATAAAGGATTTCTGAAGATTGGGGACATCTGGCAGGAAGCGAGAATGATACCCTTTGGGGGAATTATGAAGAAATATGGCCTGAGTAAGAGGGAGTTTAAGAGATAAAGGGCTTTGGAGAAATTGCTATTTGAAAGACAAAGGATGCTGAATGCGCCAATGATGGAAAAGCTCAGGATCTGTGTATTGTTTGATAGACCACCTGTATGGTCTCAACCTTCTTAAAGCAAGGACAGTGGAAGGCACCTTGCTTGACTCTTGGGAGAAACTGGGGAAAACCTGGGTTGAAGAGCTAGGTAAGAATATATCAGTGAAGGAATGGGATGGGTTCTGGAAGTTGATCCTTAGAGCCAAGATGGATTTAAATGTATGTTATACTCACCAGAGGGTCTTAGGTCACCTCTATTGGACTCCAGCACAAATTAATGAGTTGGGCATGATAGATACTGATTTGTGTTGGAGCTGTCGATGGGAGAGAGGCTCATTACTGCATATGCTGTGGAAGTAATGTCACTAGAGTGGTTGACTTTGGAAAGATGTGCTTGATAGACTAGATACAATCTGGGGTGTCTCATTCTCAAGGATATTGTCATCTGGGATCCTGCTGTCACCCAAGGGTAGATGTAATATTACATGTGAGTCATCATGCTGGATTGACAAAGCACGTCTTGTGGCTACCAAACAGATTTTGAGAGTTTGGAAAGCAAGAAAGAAACCACTTGTAGAGGGGTTGGTTATCAGATATGCAAACTCTTTCAAATGTTGAAAAACATATGCTTCAATGACAGAACCGGGAGGAAACTTATTTGGAATTAAGGGAGCCCTTCAATGACATCTATGGATGAATGTAAATTAGAGTGTTTAATGATTAAACATGTATGTGTTAGTCTAGTTGGGGGGTATGTGTATGGGTGTGTGTGGTTGTTTTGTGATTTGTCCTGTTTTGTCTATGTGGTTTGTGTATTATACCTTGCTGCCTTATATTAGTTGGGTTTAGTGTGAATAGTAGAATGTAAAGATCTTAATTGTGTTGCTTATATTATCATATGTGATAAGTTAGATAAAATGAGTTCTGATTATTTTGAAATTAGAATAACTCTGAAAGCCGTGTAATGGTTGAATATGCTGTTTTTTGTGAAAACTTAAATAAAGAGATGAAAAAAGGAAGGTGGCTAAGCTGAAATCAACCTGTGCAACTTGACCAAACCACTCCAAGTCTCCTTGAGCCACACAGAGCCCCAGAAAACTGAATAAGATGCCTCTGTCTTAATAATACATTCTAGATCCGATATAAGCAAATTCTCCTTAAGCCACAATGGTGGGTACTATTAAATAGTACACCTATAATCAAGATTGTGGAGGAAGGGTGAAACAGAATTTCTGGCCAATGATAAAGTTAATTGTGATGCAAACAAAGCGACAAAAATATTGTTTGTGCATGACAACTAAGCTCTGGGAGAACTGAACAAGAAAAAATACATTGTCCATCAAGTCTGAAAACAACATAGACATCAAAGGCATATACAGATATTCTACATTTGGATCTGCAGGGCATACTTATCAGACAGGACAAAAGGTGGCACATAGAGCAACTATTTTTATTTCCAATAGCAAGTTGGAAGGAGGCCCATTTTGTTTTGATGGTGAAAGAGCCTGTTTTTTCTGGTTTTTGTTCGAAGAGGATGGTGACAGAAGAGAGCTGAGAAACATTCTAACATTTTTTTCTTTTTTAAGAAAAGAAAACCTCCTATAACCTTGATAATGTGGATGTTTATATACTTGGGGAAGGAAAAAGTGTTTGACCGGGAGACCCCAGCCCTTTAAGACGAGGTAGTAATACTCTTGAGATGGATGGGGTTGCAGAAGTTACTCAAACATCAGTAATCAAAACGAGTTAGGCAGTTGGCAAAAAGATAACTGTGTTAATATCAAGTATCTAAAACAGGGAGTACAACAGACATCAACAGACGTCTCAGCGTATGATCTCTCAATACATCTTTAAAAAAACATTCTTTTATAGCAAAAAATCATCATTGATGCCGTCGTATTTACTAACGTCATCCTACGTGGCAAATGTTCTTTTTTTAATTCGTTTTTTCACGTGAAAAAATCCTTTAAAATGACAAAATCACAAAACAATACAACACAACACTATACTGCACAAGTCCTCCTGACTCTGCAGATTCAAACCTTCAAATTATGGTCTCCACCCTGTTACTTCCTAATTTACTTAAACAGGTTCCAATATAAGCCGTTTTTCAATTTCAGACAGCAGATAGGTTAAGGGAATTACTAATTTTGTGTCCATTCCACTGTACATACTCTGCCACCAGTCATCAGCACATAAAGAAGGGTGGTTTATCGACCAGGGTGCCAGATATAATGTCCTCACCTCTCTCAACGAACTACAAAACAGCACCAAATGTTTCCTTTTTACATTGTCTGCACAGGCAGTCTTTGTGTGCATTTTCAGCCCATAAGCAGAGACGTTCCTTGGTCTTGAATGCATTCATCCGAAAAAACATAAAGAGCCTCCTTACATTCGAGTCGGGTAAATGAACAATGTATCTTTGAATGCAGTTAAAGCCTCTCGCATCCGCAGGAACGTCAACCATCGCTTTAGAGGCGGCTCTCTGTGTGGACGTCAAGTCCCAATCAGCTTGCCAGATCTTAAGCTTGGCCGCCATTGGATTCTCATGCAGTTGATCTGGAGTGATGTCATATTCACTTAACAAGTTTTCACAGTGTTTAACCCACAGTGCGATGATGTCATGACCATTTGATGTTACACTGTGGAAAAGTTCAAATCGAGGAATTTTTTTTCTCTCTCTCTGGTTTTTCAGAATAAGGACAATCATTTCCATATGATTCTTGTATGCACTGCTATCAAAGATAGTTCCTAGCTCATACATGCAGTCGAGATCCCTTTTGGCAATCCCAAGACTTTCAACCAATAGATGTTCTCCAGGGTTGGCCACAAATCATGGGAGCATCCAAATGCATTCTCTGCACCATGTGTTAGTACCGGTAATACCTTCTGTTTGTTGAAGATCGAAGCTGGTTTTAAAGAAAATTTACTGAACTTTCTACTTAGCACCTGCGCCTGGTATGCAACTTGTTTACATTTCCTTTTGATTTCTAAAATCCAGGGACCATCATAAATACTTGCACTTATTACCATTCCCAAGTATTTTACACAGTTCAATTTATTCAAGGGTTTGTGTGTGAAATTCCAAGTGAACTGCCTTTTACCAATAGCTGTTTTTGTAGGTTTCAAGTTTTTAAACAAAAGAATCTCACATTTCTTTATATTGATCTTCAGATGATTGTAGTTCACGTATTCCTGTACGGCATCGAGTTTGCGTTGTAATCCAATTGGTGTTACATCCATCAAAACCAGATCATCCGCATATAACAACCAACTGAGATGTGAATTATGTATTTTAGGTGTAAATAATTTCACTGCATCAATACTGGCTCCAATGTCTGATATAAAAAGGCTGAAATTGCCGCTGCTAGAGGGCAGCCCTGTTTCACACCTTTGAATGTCTTAATCTCTGAAGACAAAGACCCGGACTGATCTAGCTGAATCCGAATCGAGGTTCCAGTGTGGAGCTCATGAATGGCAGCCGTTAAGTCTTCTGGACAGCCCCATGCCTCTAGCTTTTTCCACAGCATCTCACGGTTGATAGTATCAAACGCATAAGACAGGTCTATCAATGACAAATAAACTTGAGTATGCGTTCTTAGGGCCTCCATTTTGATTACATTTAGAATCATCAGATTCAGTGAGAATCCAACATTTTTCACAAAACCTGATTGTCTCTTGTCCACACTATTTCATTTTGAAGCCCAGTCGACTAATTTATGTTGTAAAAGAGTAGCGTAGATTTTTCCCATTACGCCTAATAGCGCTACAGGTCAATAGTGTTTAGGACATGCGCAATCGCCTTTTTTAAAAAATGGCAGTATCACTTCAGTTTTCCACAATCTCGGAGTTTGATGTTGTAACTTTATTCTGCCGAATAAAACCAGACAAACCTCTGGCCAAATTTCTGGATGCTGTTTGAGGGTGAAGTTGGTTAAACCATCCGGTCCTGGAGCTCTGGAATTATTTGCTTTCCGAATGATCATCTCAATATCTTCTTTTGCAAAAGAGAGCGCCCAACCATTGATCTTTTGTTTCACTGGCTCAGATGGTTCCTTATCTGGTTTATATAATTCTGTAAAATGTGAGATCCATGCCTCCTCAGACACTAGGCAAGTTTGTAAAGCGTGTTGGGGTGCTTGTGTGTTATTAATGAGGCTACAAAGGTCTCTTGTATTTTTATTGCTAAGACTCTTCAACATTTTCTCGGCATCATTCTGGAGCATTTGATGTTTATGGGACTTCATCCAGTTCTTATACTTTTCTTTGGCAACGCGATTTCTCAGCTTTCTTGTATGCTGTTCGAGACTATGATTCTGGCGCAGTTCTGTTCTCATTGCACGTTTCCGTTTCAATATTTCCATACTGAAGCAATGTGCATGCTTAAAGTTTGGATGTTTTAGGCCTCTGTCCTTAAATTGGAACAGCAGATCTTCATATTCTATGGACTTGGAGCTCATACTTAACTGTGAAGAAATCTGCGCAATTTCTGCGGAGTCAAGCCTAAGGCAGACTCTATTGGCTTGGACCAATACCATGTGGGGCCAAAGATATTTACGCTTGGGCTTTGCTACCAAAAGCTCTAATTGTAGCATATCATGGTCGCTGAACTTTGTTTGTCTTACTTTCATAGATTTCACTCTCGAATAGAGTAAGTCAGAGACAAACATATAGGCGGTAATTCATAGAATTCAGCGCACAAGTGGCGCACGCGGCTGGCGCACAGTGTGCGCGTGCGAATCCCTGCGCCAGCCGCGTGCGCCAAAACCCATTTCCGCGCACAGCGTATTCATGGATTCCAGCCACCAAAACCAGCCGTGGCGCACAGTGGCGCAGCGACCTTGCAGCAGCGCCAGTTACGCCCCCAAGAACGCCTTCCGCGCAGGGAAAAGCCATCAAAATCCCCAATCCAGTGCAAAGGGCTGCGCTAACCCTGTACCAGCACGGCAAGCGGGCTACGTGTATTTCAGGGGTTCGCGTGAAGTTTCTCACGCGCTCGGGCCTGGGGGAGCATGCTACGTGCATTTCAGGGGTTCGCGTGAACTTTTTCATGCGATCGGGCCTGGGGGAGCGTGCTACGTGTATTTCAGGGTTTCGCGTGAAGTTTCTCACGCGATCGGGTCTGGGGGAGTGGGCTACGTGTATTTCAGGGGTTCGCGTGAAGTTTCTCATGCGATCGGGCCTGGGGGAGCGGGCTACGTGTATTTCAGGGGTTCGCGTGAAGATTCTCACGCGATCGGGCCTGGGGGAGCGGGCTACGTGTATTTCAGGGGTTCGCGTGAAGTTTCTCACGCGATCGGGCCTGGGGGAGCGGGCTACTTGTATTTCAGGGGTTCGCGTGAACTTTTTCACGCGATCGGGCCTGGGGGAGCGGGCTATGTGTATTTCAGGGGTTCGCGTGAAGTTTCTCACGCGATCGGGCCTGGGGGAGCGTGCTACGTGTATTTCAGGGGTTCGCGTGAACTTTTTCACGCGATCGGGCCTGGGGGAGCGGGCTATGTGTATTTCAGGGGTTCGCGTGAAGTTTCTCACGCGATCGGGCCTGGGGGAGCGGGCTACGTGTATTTCAGGGGTGCGTGAGAAGTTCCACACGCGATTGGCCTGGGCGCGTGTATTTCAGGGGTGCGCGGGAAGTTCCACACGCGATTGGCCTGGGCGCGTGTATTTCAGGGGTGCGCGGGAAGTTCCACACGCGATTGGCCTGGGCGCGTGTATTCCAGGGGTGCGCGGGAAGTTCCACACACAATTGGGCTGCGTGCAGGTATTAGGGGTGCACGCAAAGTTTCACACGCGATTGGGCTGCGTGCGGGTATTAGGGGTGCGCGCACATTTTCACACGCAATTGGGCTGCGTGCGGGTATTAAAGGGGTGCGCGCGAAGTTTTACACGCGATTGGGCTGCGTGCGGGTATTACAGGGGTGCGCACGAAGTTTTACACGTGATTTCAGCAGGGTACGTGTATTTCAGGGGTGCCGGGGAGTCCTACATGTGATTTGCCAGTGTGGGTCCTCCCAGGTGTTCCCTGTACACCCTCCACGTCCCCTGCAGGCAGCCCACACCACAGGGGACTACCCTGCATCCCTGGTCATGTCCCGCAGGCAGCCCACCCAACATGGACATGCCCCCCAGCAAAGGCACATGTCTCCTTGCACCAATGATCACCAACTCATGTCCCCTTGCACCCCCACCCCCAGCATTGCGGGGCACCTGCCAGCAGGCCCCCACCCATGTCTCCCAGCGCCCCCACCCCTCCCAGTCACCAGGGGCAGCCTCCACCAGGCCCCCACCCATGTCTCCCAGCACCCCCACCCCCCAGTCACCAGGGGCAGCCTCCACCAGGCCCCCACCCATGTCTCCCACCACCCCCACCCACCAGCAGTGCAGGGGCACCCACCACCAGGCCCCCACCCATGTCTCCCACCACCCCCACCCCCCAAGTCACCAGGGGCAGCCTCCACCAGGCCCCCACCCATGTCTCCCACCACCCCCACCCCCCAGCAGTGCAGGGGCACCCACCACCAGGCCCCCACCCATGTCTCCCACCACCCCCACCCCCCCAGTCACCAGGGGCAGCCTACACCAGGCCCCCACCCATGTCTCCCACCACCCCCACCCCCCAGCAGTGCAGGGGCACCCACCACCAGGCCCCCACCCATGTCTCCCACCACCCCCACCCCCCCAGCCACCAGGGGCAGCCTCCACCAGGCCCCCACCCATGTCTCCCACCACCCCCACCCCCCAGCAGTGCAGGGGCACCCACCAGCAGGCCCCCACCCATGTCTCCCACCACCCCCACCCCCCCAGCAGTGCAGGGGCACCCACCACCAGGCCCCCACCCATGTCTCCCACCACCCCCACCCCCCCAGTCACCAGGGGCAGCCTCCACCAGGCCCCCACCCATGTCTCCCAGCACCCCCACCCCCCCAGTCACCAGGGGCAGCCTCCACCAGGCCCCCACCCATGTCTCCCACCACCCCCACCCCCCAGCACTGTGGGGCACCTGCCAGCAGGCCCCCACCCAAGTCCAACTAATGTTCCCCACCACCCCCACCCCCCAGCACTGTGGGGCACCTGCCAGCAGGCCCCCACCCATGTCCAACTCATATCTCCCACCACCCCCACCCCCCAGCACTGTGGGGCACCTGCCAGCAGGCCCCCACCCATGTCCAACTCATGTCTCCCACCACCCCCACCCCCCAGCACTGTGGGGCACCTGCCAGCAGGCCCCCACCCATGTCCAACTCATGTTCCCCACCACCCACACCCCCCAGCACTGTGGGGCACCTGCCAGCAGGCCCCCACTCATGTCCCACTCATGCCCCCTTGCACGCCCACCCCCCAGCACTGTGGGGCACCTGCCAGCAGGCCCCCACTCATGTCCCACTCATGTCCCCTTGCACCCCCACCCCCCAGCACTGTGGGGCACCTGCCAGCGGGCCCCCAACCATGTCCCCCTGCCCCCAGGTCCTGACGATACACAATCATGGCAGTAATGGGCAGCATACCCAGCACAAACACCCAGCCAAGGATTGCATCCACCCACATAGCAAATGCAATTACATGATACAACCCCAATGGCAAGTATGTAAATGAACACATGTCTGTCACACACACATACACAATGGGTGCAAGTGAATGTCAAAACCCATATCATGACATGCATGAAACCAATGAGAAAATACCACAAAAGAAAGTTATAAAAACATGTATTCTCGAAGAAAATGAAGTAAACTAATCAAACATACAACAATGGGGATAACAAAATAAATTGTCCATGTCCGATAAGTAATGTAAAAATCCAAAAAACAAAGGAATCCAAAAACTAATGTTGTCCAAAGCAAAATCATGGTGAAAAAAATAAGGAAAAACCATTGCCTCATGGTGAACACAAATATGAATCAAAAAAATGTATTTTAAAAAATCCAACTATACACAAGAATATTCCAGGGTCCATGAGCCCAACACTATAAATGAAACCTACTACTACCTAATAAAAAAACTATATACAGAAAAGTGGCCATTGTCCGAGCGGTCCAAAAAAATCTCAAAAAATAAAGGAAACCTAACACTAACTAACTAAAGAACTATATACAATGGCAGCGGGCAAGTCCTGCGGCTCACTCTGTGATGTTGCCGGCCAGGGCATCATCGAACTCCATGTCGATGTCCTGGAGGCGGGACTCTGTCCTGGCCCCGAGGTCTCGCAGGGATAACCCCATGTTCACCTCAAACTCCCTGCGAGCTTCCTCGAGGCACTCAGCCCGCCTCAACGCCCGACGCATGGAGAACTCCGCCCTGACCATGGTGAGCCGCTCCTCTTCCGCCCGCTGCCGCTCCGCACCTATCCGCTGGACCAACTGCTCCCACACGGAAGACACTACCATCCCAGGGTTCTCCTGCCCTCCGGCCGATGCCTGCCCCTCTGATCTTGATGGCCCCAAGCCATGATGCCTCCCATGTCGAGCCTGCTGCTGCCTCCGACGCCACTGCCTCTGCCAGCACGACGGCATCCAGGATGATGGAAACCACCGACGCCGTCATGCACGTGCCCTGCCCAATGATGCCGTCACATCCTCCATCTGCTGGGGTCCAGTTGCTGTGTTGTCCACCCCTGCTGGACCTCTGACTCCCGACTGTGGCAGGGATGGGATCCCCACCGAGCTGGCTGCATTGGTCAGGGCAGGTCCACAGGGGGCCCTGGTGGCATCTGGGCCGGAAGACGGCAAGGAGAACGACTGGCGTATAGTCTCTACAGAGGAGGAGAGGGCCGCCAGATTGGCCGACACATGCAGGAAACCCCCGAACATGGCCAATCCCAATTGGGCCACGTCGGCATGGTGCTCTTTGTGATGACGTGCGTGCTCCTCCTGGGAAGCACGCACGGCATCACGAATCACAGCCGTGCGCATCGCGACCCCAATCAGGACCTTCTCCACACGGCCAGGGGTCCCCTCGTCCGCAGGTGGAGGGGAGTCAGATGACATGGACATCCCCTCTACCTGCGGACGGGCCTGGGACAGGGCATCCCTGCTGGTGCAAGGTGGTGCACCCACAGGTTCAGGGACAGCGACATGCACAGGCCCCTCCACGGTGACCTGTGCTGCCTCCTGCCCCTGCCCCTGGACTGCACCACTTGCACCAGCAGGGATGCCCCCACCAGGCCCCATGTGCGCCTCAGTGGCGGCCTCCTCCTCCTCTGTGGAAACCACCAACCTGGATGGCTCCTCGCCGTCTACCGCCGTAGCAGGCCCCTGTGGGGGCTCACCCACCCCTTCCGCTGCAGCCGTGGGGGCATCCCCGCCGCCTTGCTCCACAGCGCCGTCTCCGCCCTCTCCTTCACTAGCCGCTGCGTAGAGGGAGACATAGAACACAAGCATCAGGGTACTGTACAATGGTCCCCTAGACAGGAAGCAATAGCAGATGAGTGCCACTGTCAAAGTACACTTCCATCATGTCACACCACAACACATGTGTCAGTCCAGGCAAAACACACACAGTGACAGTCATGGTGCGTGCCATGGACATTTCAATGCATGTCCAATGGACTCTCGAATCATACAATGTAATGGGACTCACATGCATCATGGGTCATGCCTATCACATGCACACACTTCACCTCAGTCACATCCATCTGGCCCCGTACACCCCAATCACAGTGCATACAAGGATGACTAGGCTGCATCAGTGAATCTGTACATTGTCACAGACATGTGTCATGCATCCATGGCACTCACAAGTCACAGACACGCAGGTCAGGCACACAGACATGGATACCACATATGTATCGGGCATCAGCACCCATCCCTCGCCCCCACCCATGTCCAGGAACAGAGACTGCCATGCTCTCATGTGTGCAATCTGCACAGGGCTCCCCATGTCGCATTCAAACACATGCAACAACCGTGCGGTTCACACATTACAGGTCGCACATGCATTCCCATGATGTCCCTTCACACATACATGCGTACATGGCCTATGTCACACATGCAGGCAAGTATCAGACAACCAGCACACTGCAACATGCCCTGTCTCACACAGCAATGCTTGGCCACTTACCGCTCAACTCCAGGTGGGTCTCCCTCTCAAGGACCTGGGCGTGGAGCGCTGGGTGTGCGCGTTCCAGGACCCTCAACTGGATGGAACTCATGCGGCCCCGGCCCCCCTCCACGAGGCGCCGGGCCTTCATGAGGGTCCTGGACCTCAAGTCCTCCCAGCGCTTCTTGACCTTCTGGATGGTGCGGGTTGCCACCCCCTCCGCGTTGATGGCAACCACACTGTCGGCCCAGATCCTCTCCCGTCCTT
This sequence comes from Ambystoma mexicanum, assembly GCF_040938575.1. Lineage (NCBI taxonomy): Eukaryota > Metazoa > Chordata > Amphibia > Caudata > Ambystomatidae > Ambystoma > Ambystoma mexicanum. The sequence continues at coordinate 655,370,661 of NC_090932.1, read as the reverse complement.
CCCTGTTGGCGCGGGACGATCCGAAGAGGGCATCATACTGCCCCAGGACTTGCTCCACCAGGACACCAACTTCGGTGGCAGTGAAGCTGGTGCCCCTCTGCCCCTCTGGCCAGGGGTTGCCACTGGTGCCAGATGTTGATGTGCCCGACATGGCAACCCCAGGGGCAGGAGTGGGTGGGCAACTGGGTCCTGGGGCAGGGCTGTGGAGCGATGTTATCCGAGTCGGGAGTCTTCTGTTCCAGCAGGGGTGGACACAGCAACTGGACACCTGCAGATGGCTGATGTGCAGGCACAAAATGGCAGGGCACGGTGGCAGCAGGCAGGCAGGCAGCAGCAGATGGCACGTGGGAGGCTGCTCGGGGCACTGGGGGGCAGTAATTCGGCCTTCTGGGCAGGAGCGTGGTCTTCCGTGTGTTTTCGCGTGGCCAGATTGATACGGAATGATTTGGCACGTGAAAATCCTGCACGTCAGCGTGAAAATCGAGGAAAGGCCCTTAGCGCGTAAGCGCGTCAGCACGCGTACGCGATTTCATTGGACCAAAGGCCCTTACAGCGTAAGCGCGTCTGTGACGTTTTGCGCACGGGCGTTGCCCTGGCAGGGCTTGGAGATCCCGCGTGCCTTTATGTTCTGTACGTGCTTTTCGTGCGGTGCGTGTGTTTTCCATCCGTTGGGGTTCACACGCTATTACTTCACAGCGGGTGTTGGCTACGCGTTCTTCTACACGCAAGGCAGACGGTGAGTGGTACCCCGCTCCCCCAGGGCCGATCGCGTGAAAAAGTTCACGCGAACCCCTGACATACACGTAGCACGCTCCCCCAGGCCCGATCGCGTGAAAAAGTTCACGCGAACCCCTGAAATACACGTAGCACGCTCCCCCAGGCCCGATCGCGTGAAAAAGTTCACGCGAACCCCTGAAATACACGTAGCACGCTCCCTCAGGCCCGATCGCGTGAGAAACTTCACGCGAACCCCTGAAATACACGTAGCCCGCTCCCCCAGGCCCGATCGCGTGAGAAACTTCACGCGAACCCCTGAAATTCACGTAGCCCGCTCCCCCAGGCCCGATCGTGTGTGTAACTTCCCGCGCAACCCCGAAATACACGTGCCCCGCTCGCACAGGCACTATTGCTGTATGTTGCCACTTTTGTAATGCGCAGGGACGCTACCGCCTGCCTTTGTGTGGCGGACGTGTTTGGGCTTGTGCGTGTCTTTCGCTGTGCGTGGCTTTGCCCTATTCGATTCCATGAATATGTGTGGTTCGGGTGCGTGTGGGCGTTCCGTCTGCTTCCCTGCAGTACATCCCCAGTTACGCCCTTGTTTTCGCGAGTTGTTCCCCATTCCGCGCGTTACGCCCCGTGTTCCGCCCACTTTCTAGTGTATGCGCAGAGGTTGTGCGCTTTCACTGTGCGCGTCGCGCACGTCTTTCGGGATGTTGCATTGACGTGTGCGCCATGCACGGGTTTGGCGCACATCCCGAGGAAGACACGCGCAGGGACTTCCATGAATCGCACGCGTGCGCCTCTTTTTTTCCGCTTGCGCCTGCTTGCGCCTGCTTGCGCCTGCTTGCGCGTAGATTTTCGGCGCACGTTTGTTCCATGAATCGGCCCCATAATCTATCGTGGATGATTGATCCATACACCGCCATGTTGGCGCAGCTTGTGTATCTCCATAAGTGCATCCGTTCAACATATAGATCTTCCTAGCGTCCATTTCTTCCAACCATTCATGAGCCAAAGCCATTTTATCCGATTGTATGTTCTTAAAAAAATCAATATTCAAGTCACCTCACCACAAAGAATTATGTTCTCAGAGTCTCCCTCTTCCAACACATTATCTAGTATGGTTGATATTTGGTCTATGAACATTTGTTTACCGGCTCTCTCATGGTTCCAGTATACATTCACAATCGTCCATTGGGATCCAAGATTGCTCGACATCTTCGAGTTTCCAATAGTAGTCACTTGGATAAATGGAGAAAGGTTTGAGGATTTTATGATGCGATAATCTGTAGATCTTCGAACCATTGTTATTAGGCCTGCTATTGACCGTCCTTTCTCAGATTTTATGGCTGTATTACAGGCAAGCTCGAATTCTGCCACCAATGGAGTTTCACACATCCAAGTTTCTTGTAGACATGCGATGTCTATGTCTTCCAACCAGTTTGATGTAAACAAATAACTAAAACCACGTGTGTTCCAGGATACCATCACACACGCGGTATCCAAAATCTCTGTCTGTCATTATTTATGTTTGATTGAGTTCAGAGAGGTTGCCAACCATTGCCTCCCTTCATCTTGAGTTGTCTTTTTATTGTCGGTGACATTAAGACAGTCACCAGTTGTTGCACCTCGGATAGTTATTTGAATAACATCTTTCTTGCCTTCATTGGGATCAGGCCAGCTCTTATTGACGTCCAAAACGGCATTTGAAATCCCCTTTCCAATGTCCTTTTGTGGCAAGTGTTTCACTCCCAATATGGCCCTCGCTATTTCTGTCCTCTAAAGGGCACCGTACTGCCTTATTCAACGTTGAAGAGGCTAAGCTGTCAGTGCAAATGATTGACGGGCCAAATGCTAAGACGTCTTGATATTTATAGACGTCAAAACCCAATGATAAGAATGCATCACAGACATCCAAGATTGCTGATAGAATAACATTCGATGTCAAATGTAACACTACCTTGTCAGTCCGTTCTTCAGGGAATTTGACAATCTTTACATCATTTGACTCGATTAAGCGTAGGCTTGGGACATGATGCAATAGTTTTATCACATTATGTCTGTTCAGAATCACTCTGTCCCAGGAATCTACTCGCTCAATCCTGAGTTTAAATACAGGTGACTTGCCCCTTGTGCCTCTTCCGTCTTGTTGATTTGTTACAATTTGCGAGGTTTTCAGGTATTTTTCATCAAAAGTGACAGCATCACGAAACGGTAAATTGACTGATTTAGGGATTGATTGTGACATTCCAGAAAAGCCCCTTTCACCTGCAACTATCGGTTTCATTAATTGGTGGTTCTCAATCGACAGGTCACTGGACTCATGATTTAGTTGTTCACATAATTTCTCCCGTCTCTCCTGTAATGTGAGAAATGCAGGACTCCTACTGTACCTGTTTACTTCACTGCTGGGGTTTGTATTACAAATAATCGCACATGATCGACCAACGCTGACCTTCTTTCCCGTGGAGTGGCAGCCCCCTTCTCCAAGCGACAGGCGCTCCCGCACCTTGTCAGCATCAAAACATCTTCTTGCCCTGTTGTGTTATTACAATTCCCATCATGTTGAACGTCTGCAGGCAGTTTCGCACACGTTACAACCTCAGGTGCAGGTAGTTCCACATGCACACTTGAATTAAGATCTTCAATGTCATCATAAGTCAACATATTTATCAGTTCATCAGGAATCTCAGTGGAGAAATCGATAATCTGTGCCACATCAATTACTTCGGACAACAAAGGCACCTTCCATTTAGACGTCAGGGCCAAGTTTGAACCCCTTTGATTTTCCATTGTATGAACCACTTTGATATTCCTCAGGAACTTTCTTGAGCCAGTCAATTTAGAGTTTTTGTGTCCAGGTAGGTTTTTTGGTTTCTTTAATTTGTTTTTCGTTGGTTGTTTAGCATTTATAAGGTTCACTGCAAGTTGTTTTTTAGCATTCATAGGCTTCTCTGCAGGTGGGACATTTCTTTTGAAAATAGGGAAAAAATCAACTGCATTAACAGTAGGGACTAAGATCCGCTGCTCCTCGTCTCTTTTATTTAAATCCTCTTCATAATTGCAAGAGGACATTGCCGTCTGAACATCTAGAATAGCCAGGTTTTCCTGGCTTTGGGCCTGTTCGAATGCCGTGTTGAAGGAGAGCTCAGTCACGTTAACCTCAGGAACTTGGCCAGTATTTTGGCCAATTTGCGACAAACCTCTTATCTGTCGCGTATTTATTGACTGACTAATTAATATCACACCTGAATAGTCCAAATTGCTTTGTTCGTCTGTCACCTCAAATCCTGTATTTACTACAGTGGAGTCTTTCCTCGCATACCGATTTTTCATAGAGTTATTTATTGGCACATGATTGTCTGACACGTGGCAATAATGTGACCCATGTCCTGTATCCGGCTTTACATTTCTTAATAGCGATAAGGCCTCTTTTGCCATTTCTGCCAATCATTTTTTGTCCAAGTTATCGCTACCCCTTTGAGCCAACAACGTGGACATAGTTGTCTCGACCCTTTTAATTGATTCTTCATATTTGTTGTTGTGCCAATCAAGACAATCCTCTATGTGCAATAATTTTGAATTCATTAAGGCAATTAGTGTGGACTGGTCCTTCAAGGTCTCCTTAATCTGTTCATATAATTTGGTAAAAGGGGTTAATGATATTGCCATAGAAGAAATTAGCACCAATTGCAAGTCGCTCTTGCAGCACTTTTCAGTGGGCAAGGCATGAACATACTTGCTACATGATTGATCTCTTATCGCCCGATGGCCCTTTGCCTTGGCGGCTTTGTCTTAAGCTTTCAGCAGATAATACCTGAAAGACTTCATCATTTCCTGAGTCAATATGAACTGGGCCTAAAATAGGCTTCACAATGAGATGAAGTTCATCAGTATTTGCTCCATTTTCTCCATTAACCACCTTAGATTTCAATGTCAGTACTGTATGCACATCCTAGAGCGGGCGGGGGTGATGTTGAATTAAGGGAGGCATAGAGTTGAATTCCCGTACAGCCCCAACCCCTCCCGTGTTAAGCTCACTGATTACCTGCTCAGCCAAGGTGAGCTCACATAGGACAGTGGGCGCACTGTTCTCCACCGCTTTTTCATTCATAAACATATGTCTCAATTGATTTGCACATAGTGCCAAGATTTGCAGGGGCGGCGGTTGCCACTGCTTGACTTCACTCGTGGTACTGCACACCTCCCTCACACAGACATCGCAAGCTGCCATAGGAACATCCCCCGCCCCTTGGGCCCTCTGTATGCATAACGTACATGGAGGAGGAGGGCCCTGGTTGTGGCCTGACAGGCAGACAGTGGCTGGGTCTTCTGGCTCGTTGCTAACAATACCGGCATTGACAACAATCTCCAATACTGACTCCGCCGTAGCCTCTATAGAATGAATTGGTGATGCATAAGAGGCTGCAGACACCTGGGTTACAGTTAGCGGTAAGGACCCAGCCCATTCCGGGTCCTCCGATTCAGAAGTACATGAATAATAACAACTTACTAGATTTCTCCGCAGGCGGTCCCCTTCTTCGGGAGCTTCCCTCAGTCCTTCGTCAGTCCTTCCAGTTTGCATTGAGCATGTGTTCTTAATGGGGTGTTTGCCATTCCATTGATGTGCTCGCACTCCGCAGCCTCGTGTTGATGACTTCTAGGAGCTGAGTGCACGACGCACAATGCCAACGCCAACTCGCCAAACAACATAACAGCAGCTCCAAGCCCTTTCTCTACAGGGCTTACGCCACACGGGTGAATGAGGCGGCCTTTTAAGGTCAGCTGATCAGGCCCACAGCAGTTAGACCTTAAAGGCACATGCACCTCACTTTTCTTGTGTGTTGATTCTCCACTCACCAAACAGCACAACAGCAGCTCCAAGCCCTTTCTCCACAGGGCTTACCGTGGCAAAATACAAAAACCTGGTGGCTATTGTGATAGGTTCTAAGGGATCATCTAAATATACAATCCATACTAGTCTTAGAGAGTGATGCATGTGCCTTTAAGGTCTAACATCAGGTGGGGCAACTAAGCCCTCCCCTTAAACAGGTCACTAATAAACACACAACAACCCAGTGGCTACACAAACTATATGACCCTTAATCATGTAGACCCCTACAATTGGTTGGCACTCTAACCTCTGTCAGTACTTTCCACCTATGTTATCAGCATGCAGGCTGGTCTTCCAGGTGCTCTGGAGCTAGTGTTAACCATAGATTCCCACCAATTAGCCATTAAAATGCACCTTGTGCCGAATCACCGGGGAAAAGTTTGGGAAGACATAGTTTTTCATTTCCGGTTGTTGTAGCATCTCCTTCTGTGTTCTGAGCTACCCCGCACCACTTCCGCTTCAGCTGATCTGAAATGACAGAGATACTTGAGGTCATGCATGTGAAGTAATCACATAGCTCCTTTCCTAACAATTCTGCTGTTGTCTGGGTATCACTTCTAGTTCTAGACATAGGTGTCAGAGGTGTCCTCATTCACCTCCCTGTCACTATTTCATGGGGGGTAAGATGCTGGTCTGAAGCTGGTTGATTTCCCATTGCATACAATGCCAGTGGTAGACAATGCAACCATCCTTTCTTCAAGGTAAGCTTCAATTTGTCTATTTTGTCTTTATGCAAGATGTTGAGTCTCTCACAGACCCCGTTCACTTGCAGGTGATAAGCCGATCAAAACTTGTGCTTTATACTAAGCAACAAGCTTATCTGTTCAAAGACTTTGTTGACAAAATGAGGGCCATTATCTGATCTTAATACTTCACATATCCCCCATCTAGGAAATACCTCTCATACTGAACATTTTGCTGCACAGGTGGAGTCTGGGTGTGTACATGGACCAGCCTCCATCCACCTCGAAAAGGGACATACCACTACAATCATCGGTATCCATTACATACTTGCAGCATGTCGACATAGTCGATATATAATTGCTGAAAGGGACCATTAGGTCTTGGAATAACTCCTCTAATTGTTCACAGTTTGTGCCCTGCAGTAAACTTTTGACATACGATACAATTTACTACACAAATTCTACTAAATTTGGAACAAACCATTCCTCCGCAATAGTTGTGGTGAGGCTCTCTCTAGTGACATGCACAGGGTAGTGTAGCTGTTCCAACACCACCCTTAATAAGGCTAAAGGGATCACCGGTTTACCAGTGCTGTCTTGTCACCACAATGCTTCAGAGGGGTTTAAAGAACATCCTCTCCACATACACAACTCTTTCACATGTTGAGGCGCTTCCCCTTGAATCTTTACCAGCTGTGTTCTAGACAAATTACTATAACAATCTATAACAATCAGACACAGTCAATATCACCTCCATGAATTCATGCACATCAGGCACATCAAACAATATAATAATATCTGAACATGCCACTCGTTTTGCTTCCTCGTCTGCTTTTTGATTTTCATGCGAGATAAAGTCTGCTCTTTTAGTGTGATCTGTGCATTTAACTACTACAATGGCTATTGGCTGTTGTAGTGCTTTATTAAGTCAGTCCAATATGGCTGCCTGGTGCGCTACAGTGCCATCCACTCTGAGGTAGCCCCTCCTTTTCCAACGTGCCAATCCTGCATGCACTGTTGATGTTACATAGGCAGAGTCACTGTACACTGTTACTTCCTGGTCTGCGTGTCTCTCGAGCGCGATAATCAGCATCACTAATTCTGCAGCCTGTGCTGAAAAGTGAGACACAGTCGTGCACTTATCAATACTTCAAATTCTCCATTGACATGTGCTTTACCACAGCTGCACCTGTATATCTTTGTTCCTCATTCAGTTTGATCTTAGAAGAACTGTCAATAAAGAGAATCTCCCCAGTTGGCAAAGCATTTTCTTTCACCCTTGGGAGTTCATCATAGAATTCCTCATAGTTTGAGCAATCATGTGCAATCATGTGCATGCTCGTCCTCTGCCAGTGGTTCTGCTACACACATGGCACGATTCACTATTTTGCATCAGACTATTTTAATCGCCGGATTCGATATGACTACCTCATGGGCAGAAGCTCTCGGAGAAGTCAACGTGCCTTTAGGTTTTTCCAAAATAGCAAACAATGCATGTTCAACAAATAATGTCATGGAACATCCCATTGCTATGCTTGCAACCTTCTCAATGGCGAATGCAGCTGCTGCCAAAGATTGTTCGCAAGGAAAATTACCCCTCATTACTGTGTCTAGAATCCCACTGTAATATGTGAGGGGCTTGCACCCCAACGTGGTTCTCTCTGTGAGTACAGCTGTCATAACTGTGCCAATTCCTCAGCATAATTGGGAATCCCTAAAACGGAGCTGTACACATTGCCTTTTTCAACTCATCAAACCCTTCTTCCATCTTCTCAGTCCAAACTATTTTTTCCTGATTTGCCTGTGCTTTATTTAGAGCTTGCAACAAGGGCCTTATGTATGAACTGTAACTGTAATCAAAGACCCATGCTCTTACATAGTTACATAGTCCCAAAAAGCTCTGCATGCCCTTTATCATGAGTGGCTTTATCTGTTTTTCAAAATAGCCTGAGCCCTCTCAGGAGTAACTTTTTTCCCTCATGTTAAATTAACTGGCCTATAAATAGTACTTCTGCTTGACAATACTGGAATTTCTCCATGTCTACTTTATATCCTTTATATGCTTTCTCTGCAAGAATAATCATTAATTGAATGGAATCAGGTCTGCAATCTTCCTCTGAGGTGCTACTGACCAATATGTCATCCACGTACTGCAACACAACACATTCCAAATCAATATTGCTTAAGTCCATCCGCAGGACTCTATTGGAAATTGACGAGACTCACAATACCCCCGGGGGCAGGCAAGTACATTTTAAACAAGTTTGTCTAAATGTAAATGATATCAGATCTTGTGAGTCTTTATGCAATGGGATTGAGAAAAAATTATTTTTCAAGTCAATCACAGTGAAATAACATGCCTCAACAGGGATATTACATAACATTGTTGCATGATTAGGAACTAGAGGGAACTCTACAATCTGGTTAATCGGCCTCATATCTTGAATTAAACACCACAACCCCCTTTTCCTTTTTTCACAGGATAAATTGCAGTATTACACAGTGATTCTGACATCACTAAGATACCCTAATCCATCATGTCGGATATCGTCTTAAAAATACCTTCAGATGCCTATCGAGACATAGGATACTGTCGTGCTCTAGGTAAAATTGCTCCTGATTTCAATTTAATTTTCACTTCCCTAGATTCCTTCAATAGGCTTACGTCATAGGGGCCTGTTGTCAATAATGAAACTGCACCTTCGCCATGTCTTCATCGAAATACTCAGGGCATTTCTGCGCTAACATCATTTTCTGAGGAACCTCACGTTTAATTGTTCTTACCCAATAAGTAATTCTCATCTCAAATACTACTTTGTCATCTCATCTGACGGATGATCTCTAAACATATCCTCATCAGTGATGTCAGTCAAACTGTAACCTTCCTCAAGGGCAATCACTGTGCACCATTGTCTGCCTTCATAATAATTTCCTTCAAGCAAAGCTATTTCTCCTCGCACTATGGCTGCTTGTAATTATAAAGGGAAGATTTGCCCTTCCTCTTCATCCATAGGTATCTTTGACCTGAATAAAAATTCATTAGGTATTCTCATAGTTCTGACCACTAAGCATGGCAGTCATGCCAACAGAATGCGTACCCCATAGTGAAAAACTTCTGGTACTAACGGTACTTCTCTTATGGCCATTTGTCCTGCAAAGGCCATAATAAATTCACTCACGTTCGAATGATGCATTCCTAGTGTTGAACATACTATGCCTTTATCAGTGAACAAAATGTTTATGTTCAACTTTGCCATTAGATCTCGACCTAATATATTGACAGGTGTCTGCCTTGAAAATAACAATTCGCACAGACATGTCACAGTCTCCTCTAGAGAATGGCAATTCAGCAGTAAAAGGAACTCTACTTGTAGCTCCTGTGAAACCTTGAGTATTCATGGCATTTCCAGACATCAAAAATTTCCCCTCTCGTACACAAGAGTGTGTTGCACCCGTGTCTACTAAAAAAGAAAAAGATTTGCCTCCTATATTGACGTCAACCCTTGGCTCCTCTTGAGGATTTAGGCATCACAGATAGTATCGAACACATCAAGTTTCCCAGTGAGCTGTCCTATTGTGGATACATTCTCATTCCCATACCTGTGAAAGGATTCCCTCCATCAACAGTAATACCCCCTATTCTTGGAGTCATTAACTGTCCTGTGCTTGTGCTTTGCTGTATCTGCATGCGTGACTGCCGTGACTGCCCTTATGGCAGAATCATTGTTGCTTGCTGTGTTTGAAAGTCTTGTTGCATACTCTGATTCTGAGCAAACCCATCTCCATTGTGCTGTGAATATGCAGGCAGGTCTGTGGTCCTCCCTCTTGAGAATTGCCAATTTTGCACAAATCCTTGACTTCTACATGTGCGAGCATTGTGCCCTGACATACCACATGTCCAATATATTGGAGGAGGCCTCCTAACTTGCCCCTCCTGCATGCCTTGACTATATTTCTGTGTGTTTTGAAACCCACTTTGTTTGTTCTGGAAGTTTCCCTGATTATTCTGGAAGCCTCTACTTCTAAAGCCTCCCCTTCCCTGTGATGCAAATCCATTATTATCTTGATCGAACTACCTTTGGCTATTCACCTGTAGCATGCTTGCTGCTTGCTGTCAACCCGATCCTTCTCTACTAGTTAACATCGCCCCTTCAATGGCGTACTTTGATAGTTTTTTCTGCACTAACTTTGCCTCTTAACCTTTCCTATCACCGTCTTTCTTTCGATTCTTCTCTTGAAAAAGTGTGCAATAATGCACAATGGTCAGCTGAATCTCTGACCATGGCTTTGCTTCCATGCCCATCATTTCTTGAGCTGCTTTTATAATGGCTCTGGCAGCCCGTAGGATAATATATGGTAAAATACAGGTATGGATTTCCCCCAAGCCTCACGTGTCTGCAAAGTCCACTGCTCTTGGAAATTCTGAATATAAACAAGAGGATCATCCGCTTCCTGCATCATCTTTGCCATTATAGCTCCCATGTTAGATGTGTCCGGATACAGTACTCTAAGCACTTTCCAGACTGCCACTCTACAGTTATTGAATGGTGCTCCATCATGAGTAGTGTTTACCGTGGTAACACTAAAATACCCTGCTCTTGACCAAACGTCAATAGCCCTTTCCCCAACCATAGCGATCAGGAGACCTTTAATGTCCCCTATGGCTAACGTGTTTCCTCCTGTCATTTTCTCTAACTCATATATCCATTTCCCAGCACCAGTCGTTATACTTGGGAATTCACACATTAAATTATCCGTATCCATCTGTGGCCAAGGTATGTACTGTGGCCTGGCTCCTCCTTTCTCTAACAAGGGAAACTGTGAAAGCCCAAATTTACATTCGTCCCCCATTGCTTGCCTGTTCATAGAAGGGACAATGGATCCACGCTGCCTTCTACCTGATAGTTACCTTAACCTGCTCACATAGAGTGGTGAGTCCCCCCTCTCACCGTGAGATCTCCCTCTAGGTGGATCTAGCCGCGTCAATGATTCTGACGCCTGAGATTCGGGTTGGTCTAGATCGAACCATCTTTCTTCCTTATCCATTGAAAAACACCCTTCTGGGCCACATACATTGCCTTCCTCCTCCCTATGGAAGGTTTCCCTGTCCTCGTCTGACATGTCCTGTCCCTATCTTGTGTGACTTCTCTCCTCTTCATCTCTATTTAGAGTCAGTTTATCTAAAGTCTGCTCCTTTGGTTCAAAACTGCATGAGGCTTCTTCTTTGTCGTACAACTGCGTACTCTCGAGTCGATCATTTTTACCCTTCCCCTGCAGCACTTTCATTACCTCATATCATGATCACTTTGGCGACAGCGTCTCCAATGCTTCTAGAGTCAAACACACCCTCTAGATTTGCTCTAGATGGAACTGCTATTGGCTCATGTGCTGGGAAAATCTCTTCTATGTCTTCCCATGCCACTACTGGATTAGGATCCATTAACTCTTTTTTTCTATATGCTCAAGATCACATGCTCTCTGCCTCCTCTTTCATTCTAGTTCATTGTTAGGCAAAGTTTAAATGTAGTACCCTCTGGAAACACTACAACTATGACTACAGCTATAGGCAACCCAATGTTTGTTTTAAGCTTGTACTAACAGTTTTGGTAGAGTGTTGAGCAGCAAGGCTTATCTCAAGAGGGGAAATGTGAGCAGTAGTGGAGTTAGACAAAGATTCACAGTTACAGTTATTCAAATAAACTCTTACACTCAAGGTTTCTTGCATAAACAATTAATCATTTATTTACGAGTCAGTTATTAAGCCTTCTTCAGAAGGGAGCAATAGAATAGTAAAACACAAATATACTTCAGTACTGTATGCTCTGAGTTTCTGAATCAGGCAAGACCCTTTTGGGATGGCCCACAGATACAACCTACACCCACAGGTGACTTCAGTAACAAGGGTGCTGGGGACATTAATATTTTACTGTTGGCATTCAGAACACTGTTGAATAGTTGGTAAAAGGCAAAGGTTATTAGAACACAAGAAATTACAAATATTCATAAGCAGGGCAAATACTTTTAGATAGCACTTAGAGGGGGTGCTGTTGCGCTGAAACAAGATGGCCGCTTGAACGTCTCGCTCCGGACTGGCAGAGCGATCGATCCTGATTAACACCGCCCGTCGCTGCATGTGACCCTGCAGGGCCACCTCCAATCCTCCGTGAGCCTTACCGCTGTGGCTGTGCGAAGTCTGGAGCCTCTGCGTGCCCCGAGGACGGGGCTGCGCCTCCTTCCCCTGACTGCGGCTGTGGCCTCCCACTCTCCCCGCCCTACGGCTCCGGCGGCATCAGCTCTCCTATCCACCTGAAGCCGCGGCGCCGCGGGCCGCCTTGGGGGAGGGGCGCCCGACCGGCGAGGCGCAACGGACCATCGCGGTCGGCCAGGCCTCTCTCCGCACCTCTACACGTCCCGACCCGGATCGTCGGTGACTGCCGGCCCCTCCACCTCATCCGGCGGCCCCCCCCGGCTCCGGCCGGCTTTGGGCCCTCGAGCCATAACCCGAGGAGCTCCGGTGGCGGACCTGGCTCCCGCTTTCCCTCCCCTCCCCCCCGCCGCTCCTCCACTCCATCAGACGATGACACTGGAGTGCTCAAAGGTAGGGGGCGTGTGAGGGGGGGTGTGCCTGGCTACTGTGGCCCCTGACCAGAGACTCACTCTCTCTCCTGTTTCGTGAGTGGGCTCCCTGCACACGGGCCGGTGCCGTCGCTGGGCCTGATGCGGTACTGACCCCTCCACGCCTGCCTGGGTCCCGCCTGCCTGCTGACATTGCTGACCCCACTTGAGGCCGATTGGGGGGCCCCGAACACCGAGACCCGCCGGACCACGGTACATTCTCCATGGCAACACACCCTGTTGTTGTCTGCGTCCTGGAGCTGCAGAGTCGTGGCACACATAACACTAATGCCCCCACGGGCTCAACTGGAGCACCACACCTGCCACTGTGTCTTTCATTGCCTGGTCACGCTTGGCCTGACACGGGCGGCCCTCCAGCCCCCCTCCTGCGGTCTAATCCTCGCCACCAATTTCTACGAGATCTGCCCACCAGCCTCCGAGGGGTCATAGCCTCTTCTACTCCTCACCACCCGGGCTGTTGGTGAGCCCACTAGTTGCCCCACGCCTGCACTGACCCTGTACAGGCATCGGTCCTGGTGATCTGGGGAGCGGTCCTCACACTAATATCAAGTGCTCATATCTCCCCCTTCCTTTTCCTCGACCTCCGATACTGCCAGGATGACCAAAGGGGGCGCGAGGAAGCAGAGCTCCATCAACATGTTCGCGAAGGCTGTGGTGAGATCACCTGGGGAGGCTGCCGAGCAGGCCCCTACTGCCCCGTCCGACGCAGCCCAGAGTCCCAAAATATGATGGACTTTATACATGAGGGTTTCACTGCTCTTCACTCAAAATTAGACGATATGAACGGCACTATATTTTCTATCAAGGCCCACATTGAGAGGACTGACAGCCAGGTATCGGAGGTTGAGACGCGGGTCGGCTCCGCTGAGGATGCGCTGGGGGCCCTACGTTCTGAGGTTGCCGCTCTCTCCAACCGTGTCCTCGAGGTGGAAAAGAAAAACGAAGATTTGGAATCCCGCTCGAGGCGCAACAATCTCCGCATTATCGGGGTTCCCGAGGATGAAATCCATGAGCCAATGGACGACTTTGTTCAGCGCACACTGCTGTCGCTCCTCGACGAGCCCGAGCTTTCCCCACACTTCGCAATTGAGCGGGCACATCGCGCTCAGGTGGCTAAACCTAAGCCCGGCGCCCCACCTCGGCCCATCATAGCTCGTGTGCTGAACTACCGCGACCGTGACGCCCTCCTCAGGGCCGCAAGACACAAAGGCGAGCTATTACTGGGTGGCGCAAGGATTCATCTTTACCCAGACTTCTCAACGGCCGTCCAGCGGGAACGCAAGACCTTCCAGGCGGTGAAACGCAGGCTGCGAGACCACTCAATCAAATATGCTATGCTCTATCCTGCCAAGCTCCGCATAGAGCATGCCAACCAGGTGTTGTTCTTCACGATTCCAGAGGAGGCCTCCAAATTCATTGACGAACACTTCCCTGGCTGATCCTTCTCCTCTGACCTCGATTCAGCAGTTATCCTAGGTTCCCGACGGGGAGCGCCCGGGCCCTTCCGCCTTACCGCTCCGGGGCCACGCTGGTCCTTCATCCCGTAGCCTGCTTGTTCAGTTCAACTTACAGAGTCCTCCCGGATCGCCATGTGCGAGTACTTTGCCCAAGCTACATGTGACTTCTATTGTGGGCATCTTATGTTCTACTTGCTCTGCTGCAACCCGGAGCGATACGGCCAGTCAGGCCCACAGGCCCCCAGGCGCTGATGCCTTTGTTTTGGTTTTGTCTGCAAGGGGTTGGGCTTGTCATCCCTCTGTTTGGGGGGGGGGTGTGGGTGGGGGTGGGTCATGTTGGGGTTTTTGTTATTGAAAAGTTAGCGCTGGCAGCGAAGGCGGACTATGCTGAGGCACTCTGGAACTGGTGTCGTAGGACCGCGAATCCACCCTTTGGTCATTGACATTCTTCTCATCCCAAACGCCACCACACTGTGATTGAGAGTGCCCTGACCTTTATGAGCTGGAACGTACGGGGACTGGGTAATTACAGAAAGATGAGACAGCTCCAGTTGCAGGCCGAGCGCCACGGTTCCAAGATTCTCTTTTTACAAGAGATTCATGCCCGTTCCGAACAATGCATGCGTTTCGCCAAATCCTGGGGCCCCCATAGGTTTTTCACCGACTACTCCACTCAAAGCCGGGGAGTCATGACCCTCATTCACAAGAGCCTCCATTTTACCCTCATTTCCTCGACAATCGACCCCCAAGGCAGATATGTACTGCTCCATGCCATGCTACACCACAAGGAAGTGGTTCTTCTGAACATCTATGGCCCTAATCTGGATGACCCAGAATTTTATGTGCAGATCACCTCCCTTCTCGATGGCTTTCCCCTTGTTCCAATCCTTTGGGGTGGAGACTTCAACACGATCTTCGATGTAGCTCTCGATAGATCAGGCTCCAGGCCCCGTCACCTCTCCAGGGCAGCTTACGCTGCACTGTCTTCCCTACCCCGTCTGGCCATGGTGGATGCATGGAGATTCTTCTACCCGGATTCCCGCATCTACTCTTTCTACTCCTCTGTTCATGATTCCTATTCTCGCATCGATAGATGGGTGATCTCTAACGAATTGGTTAAGAATGTAACACAGTTAATGATCCTTCCCAGAACCCTGTCTGACCACTCTCCTGTTACCGTCACCGTCGACTGGGGTCTCGATCCCGCCCGTACCCGCTACTGGAAATTGAAACCCCTCTCCTTACTGGACCCGGAGTTCTGCTCCGAGCTCGAGCTGTCGATTGAGGAGTTCTTCGAGACCAACACGGGCTCAGTAACGTCTCAGGCCACTCTGTGGGAGTCCTTCAAGGTTTATATTAGAGGGATTGCGTTGTCCAAGGAGAATGGGGTCCTTAAGTCGATCCGTAGAGACCTTGCCACCAGCGAATCTAGACTTTCGACCCTGGAAGCTACATGCTCACTTCACTCTTCCCTGGGCAACCTGGCTGACATCGGGATGGAATTGGACAAGTTCCATTCCCTTGCGGACCGTGAGCAGAGGTTCTTGGATAACCCTGGCATGGCAAGGAGGTATGGGGAGGGTGAGCGCCCCGGCCGATTTCTGGCTCGGTTGATCCGGCACGAGACGGGGTCCCCACACATCCTTGGGGTTGAGAGGCCTGATGGCTCTATGGCTGTCTCTTCACAGGATGTCAACAGGTAATTTTTCACATTCTACGAAACCCTATATTCCAACACTGATGAGGTATCGGTGGCGGAGATCGACTCCTTTCTCGATGCCCTTCCTCTGTCAACTTTGTCTGCGGAGACCGCGGGTTCCCTCGACTCCCCTCTCACGCGGGAGGAGCTGTCGGACGCTATTGATTCCCTATCTTCTGGCCGCGCCCCTGGCTCGGACGGTATCCCAGTCGAATTTTACAAACATTTCAAGTCACGACTGCTCCCCCATTTGCTGGCTCTTTGGGAGGAGTCCGTGGAGGCCGGGGTACTCCCCCCTTCACTCCGTGAAGCTACAATCACAGTACTACTTAAATCTGGTAAACCCCCTTCGCAGTGCGGTTCGTATCGCCCGCTCTCACTTATAAATTGCGATGTCAAGATATACGCCAAGTCTCTGGCTCTCCGGCTGTCTCCCTTCCTACCATCTATCATCCACCCTGACCAGGCTGGTTTTATCCCGGGTCGCTCTACCTCCCTGAACCTGAGGCGTCTATTCAACATTATTAACAGAATCAGCACCGAGACGCACGCAGTGGCTGCTACCCTTGACATGCAAAAGGGGTTCGACTCGGTTTCATGGAGGTATCTGTGGTGGGTCCTCGATGGTTGCAAATTCGGCCCCTCCTTTCTCTCCTGGATCAGACTGCTTTACTCCGCTCCAGTTGCCAGGGTCCGCACCGGCGACCGTTGCTCCCCCCTTTTTAAGATCGCCAGAGGGACCAGACAGGGGTGCCCCTTCTCCCCCCTGGTCTTCGCTATAGCAATCGAGCCTTTTGCCGACATGCTCCGCCAACTCCACGCTCATAGGGGCCTCCGCTCTGCGGGACAGACGGACATAGTGTCCCTTTATGCGGATGACGCGTTGTTGTTTGTGCGCTCTCCTTCCATCAACTTACCCCCTATACTAGAGGACATCATTCGGTTTGGTCGAATTTCGGGCCTTAAAGTGAATTGCTCGAAATCCACTCTTTTCCCGCTCACGGAATGCACTTCTCCTCCCCCCGACACCCTCGGTTTCACATGGGCCCAATCCACATTTACCTACTTGGGGACAGTGGTGACGCGCCAGCGGGTGCTGACCTTCCAGGAAAACTATCAGAAGTATCTCACACACTTGACAGCTAAGATCCAGGTCTGGGATAAACTCCCGATTTCTTTGGCTGGCAGGATAGCTCTGCTGAAAATGGTGGTGTTGCCCCAGTTGCTTTACAGGTTCACCAACATACCCTTGTGGCCAGGGGTGGGCTTCTTTCGCGACTTGACCCGCACCGTGAATTCCTTCCTTTGGCACTCAGGTGCGGTTCGCCTTAAAATCGGTGCCCTTTCCACTCCCATGTCTAACGGGGGCTTCGGTGCCCCTGACTTTCTTAAATACTGGCTGGTGTGCCAAATCCAATATACTTCTTACTGGTTTAATACTACGGATCCCCCCCGCATGTCTGACATGAGAGGCTTGCGGTATATGACCGGGACATCCGCTCCTTGGTGTTACAACCCGCTCCCTTGGTACAGGACTCACAGAGCCCGGTCGCCTGCACAGCCATCGCACTGGCTAAAATGTGGAAGCTGACGGGAACTACCTATGCCTTCCACGGTAATCTCCCTCTTTGGAATTTTCTCCCTGGGGTCCCGTGGGTTCCACCGGGCACGGTTCACCGCTGGGCGGACACGGGCTACGAGCTGCTACGTGACGTGTTGACCAGGGTGTATTCGTTGAGTGGCCCGATCTCCCCTTGCCCTTGAGAAGCGACCAGTGTGTATGGCTCCAATATACATCCCTTCCTAGGACCCTTGAGCGTAATTACCAAACGTTCCCTGCATTGCCACCAGACGACCCTGCCATTGAGGAGCTCTTCTCCCCCGGCCCCACGAGGGGTAAGATCTCTAGGTTATATACTATGCTACAATCCAGATCTGTCCCAGACTTCGCTAAACTGAAACGCGCTTGGGAGGCAGACCTCGGTGTTGAGTTGTCGGATGAACGCTGCGAACGCACACATCGTGTTTCCTTCAACTCCCGGTTTAAACTCATTCAATTCAAAGTGCTTCACAGGTTTCACCACACCCCGATCAGACTACATCGTATGTCCGGTGATCACCCTGCCAGCTGCCCCAGATGCGGCAGGGATGATGCCGACTATATTCACATGATCTGGTCCAGTCCCCGCCTCTCACAATTTTGGGAGGCTGTGTGTTCGACAGTATCCGCTGTGATTGACCACCCCATTGCTCTCTCCCCGGTGGTATGCCTTTTTCACGACCTCCCAGGCCTCCCCCGTGATTCCAAGAAACTAGCTGGTCTCTGCTTGCTTCTTGCGGTGCGCTCCATCCTGCTCTGCTGGCTTCGCCCCTCACCTCCCACACACGCCCAATGGCTGAGAGCGGTCACGTGGGCCTCTGATTCTGAGGAAGCCTGGTCCCACATGCAACCCACCCACTCCAGACCTAGAAACATTTGGCTCAGGTTCCGCTCCTACATGTCTGACCTTGTCGAGACACCGGATGCCTCCCCCCCTCCCGCTTCCCCCCACCAGCTTGGGTCCTCACCCCTATCATAGTTTCCTGTTGCCCTCTCCACGCTGTGACTGTGTTTTTTTTTATTGTTTCACCATGTGTAGTAACCTCTGCGCACCTACTTTATGTACACTGTTTTCATACTGTAACTGCCTGACGCTGTTCGCCTGTGTTTTGCTGCCACGCTTTATAATAAAAAGAAGTTTAAAAAAAAAAGATAGCACTTAGAAGAGTGATTCAATTCAAACAGGTTAAGCCGACGTCAATGGGCAAAAGTCTTCGTATAGGATGCAGCACTTCAGGGAAGCAAATGGAAAAGTCTTTGCACAAGTTCTTAGGAGTCTCTGATAAAAAGAAGAAGCAAATGTAGGGCCATAAGCAGATTAGCCTTGTGAGTATGAAGTTACAAGCACTTCCACAGTAAGAGGTAAGTTCCTTTAGACTTGTTTTACAGTACCTTGGTAAAGCAGAAGAGATACAGCTGAAGACTTATGTTCCTGTGCAGTTCTGAAGTTCTCACTGTTCCTGTGCATCAGTCGTGGGGACAAGAGGGAAGACATTGGGGGACTCCTGCACTGAACTGACACGGTCAAAACTGGCAACGGGCAACCTTTACTTTCAGTGGCTGTTTCGTGTTTCAGCTCTTTGTGGTACAGCAAATAGTAACAAACACTGTTCCTGGCTGTCAAGGTGGACTTTCCTCATATCGGAGCTCCCACACTCGACTAAAGGGGGTCAGGCTTGGTCAGTCCTGTTTCATGGGAATTCGGAGATCTTCCAAAAGCTTTAGGCCAGCTTACAAGCAACGCACACAATCTGGCGTCCCTCTCACTGGCTCTACGGTTTCCTGCAGCAACTCTGAGGAAATTCAACCAGCTCTGAGATGGGTGTCCAGGTGGCTTACTTGGGAGTTGATTGGTCCCACCAACTCAAAGGGAGAATTCGTCCTTGCAGGGTTTCTCTGTCGATGTGAACTTGGCAAGTAGTCACTGCATCAGGACTTCAAGGGGCAAACCAATGGTCCAGGTGTTGCAGCAGGCATCCTCTTCAAGCTCTTCTTCGGTTCCTTTGTCCAGTGGTCGACTCTGCCTTCCAAGCCAAAAGACTAGCCTTTTATTCAGTTCTCTCCCATTCATTCCAGCCTAGCTGTCACTAACCAAGCAGGGTTGCTGTCCTTGCCGGACAGTCAGCCAGCCAATCACCACAGAGTGCATTTGGGTCTCCTAGAAGACTGTGCACAGGGAGTTTCGGGCACCCGCCTCACTTCCTGCCTACCCCAGACACTCTGGAGCCACAGGCGGGTTTCTCTCAGAAACCCTGCCAAAGGCGAAATGCACTAAGAGAGCTAACCTGGTTTGGCGCACAGAGAAACTCTCTACAAGGACTTTTCCAGAAAGACCTGGCAAAAAAAGAAGACCAAGCACCTTTTTAGCAGAGATTGCTGGATCCCATTTTGAAAAAGATGGCTCCCGCATTTAACACTACTGGGTCCATGAAGGGTCACAGCGAATGCAAATCAAGGTAGATCAAAACGAAACCACTGCCACCAGCCAGTCAACTGAGGAAAGGGTAACACAGAAAATGTTACATGAGCCTTTGAGCCTTTAGACACAGGGGATAAAGTAACCCCTCCAGCACTCTATTGTAAGATAGGGTGGGCTGGGTCTAGCATGTACAATGCTAAGTAAAGTAAGTTTCACTTGACTGCTCTGGGAAAACGTAGTTGATCCCAGAGAATGTATTTAAACCTTGGAACATCTGGAAGACTTCCCTGTGGCACTGAAGGTGCTTTGTGACACAATTGTAAAAGATGATGCCTATGGAGTTGGTCAGACTCCATAACCAAAAAGAAACACAGTGCATAAAATCATATTAAAATACATGAGAGAGTGGGAAAAAAGGGTCACACTCTCTCCAGGTTAAAGTCCTCAAAATCCAGCAAAGTTGCTGGGGATCTCTAAGGTGGAGGGAATTAACACATTTTTGAGAATTCTGCCTAACATTCATCATCAAACTCTCTTTGCTTTGTTGCTTCCTCTCTTTCTCTGGCTTCCTCTTTTCTTATCATATCTCTCCTCTTATTTGCCCTTCGTATCTCTTTGTTTTTTCGTCTTTGTATTCTTTTTCCCTCAATTTCTGTTTCTCCTCTTCCTCTCTCTTTCTTTCTTGTCTTTCTCGTTCTTCGATTGCCCTCTGTCTATTGTGATGCTTTCTCTGCTACTCTGATCTTCATTGCTTTTTCGGTTGCTCCTCTTGACATAACTAATCCTGTCTTTTTCTATCCTTCCTTTTTGCTCCATCTTCTTTCAATCTTTCCTCTCTCTCTCTCTCTCTCTCTCTCTCTCTCTCTCTCTCTCTACATATATATATATATATATCTCACTCTCACTCTCTCTTACTCTCTCTCTCTCTCTCTCTCTATCCTTTTTGTCCTGTTTGTCTCGATCTTCCCTTTCCCTTATGTACTCGATGCTCTTACCATCAAGGTTGAGCAAAATCTGACAACCCATCCATTTGTTCTGTATAAGTGCTAACTCATCAGTCTTATCGCTTTCTCCTTTCCATCTTTTTATTTTTTATTTCCTGCCCTATATCTAAGGATGTACTTGGTTGATCACTTCTCTACTTGTCGCGTCTCTCCTTGTCCCTCGAGACATTAGAGATTACATCTTTCTCAGGAATGTTCTCCGGGCCCTCGTTGCTGCTTTACCAGGTGACTAATATGCCGGATTGCTGTACCATGTCGCTGCCTTAAGCTCCCTGAATG
This sequence comes from Ambystoma mexicanum, assembly GCF_040938575.1. Classification (NCBI taxonomy): domain Eukaryota; kingdom Metazoa; phylum Chordata; class Amphibia; order Caudata; family Ambystomatidae; genus Ambystoma; species Ambystoma mexicanum. The sequence continues at coordinate 655,349,270 of NC_090932.1, read as the reverse complement.
GCAATAACCCATCATTTTTTTACTATCGCCGTCTGCTTCAGGTGCGGCGGGTGGACAGAAGGCTGCTCGCCCCTCTCTTTGCATATATTAAATATCCAGTCTTCAGGAGGTGGCACGTCTCTTTCCCCCTGGTACATTATCCAGAGCTCTAAGCTCGCTAATCGTTTATCTATCTTTTCCCCATATATGTTGCATGCAAATATGTCGTCATATGCTGCAAAACTGTCTTCGATAGTGATCCTCCTTGTGGCCACGGCATGAACATTTTGTCTGCCGTTCCTTTAACCCATTCTGCACTGCATAAGTTTGGGTGTATGTTTTGGCAATTGTTTGCAGAGGTGTACAAGTGGAGTAATATCCTCCATTCTGACTCGTCACACTTGACTGTCAATACTCACCCTTACTATTTGCAGATTTCAAAAAAAGTTTCAGAAAAACAAAAAATATGAGCGTGCACCAAATCATCGCAGGCTGCAATACCTCTATATCACGTTTTTTACTTTAATCTACTTTTTCACTAAACACCATCAATTCAATTTATACTAAATAAATAATTAATTATCAAATCTCGTGTTTTCTTTTCACATCTTTCAATTCCTCTATTGTTTTTTCATCACAGTCACATAAAACAAAGACACAAACTGACATAATCGACCGGCCACATATATTTCAGTCCTCTCCTAAAGACTGACCTTTTCCAAACCCTAAAAATACCCGATTGGGATGTGAATCGTTCTCTTTAAACTCGTCTTTAACCAAGTTTGTTGCCCGTAAATAGGGCTCTAATAATGATTCCTTCTGTTATGTCTTTACAATGCAGGGAACTGGGCGTACTCTTTACCGTGGCACCTTCCCTCACAATACCTTTTAACTTCTTGGCCTCTCCTCAAGTCAATTACCTAATATTTCAATGCTCAACGTTCTCAGGTTACTTTACCCCAACCTCCCTTCGTTACTCGTTTTTTGCTTATCACCTTCTTCACTCATTACCCATTCACACTTTTTGCCACCTCACACAGTTTTTACTCAACATTCGCTTTTTCGACTTCTGACTCTCAGGATCGTCTGCCTCATTAACAGCTGCTTCATCTTTCCGTTCGTTCAGCTTCTGGTAGACGCTGGGAGGGGATTCTGTCTGAAACCAAGGGACTCGTCTCATCTAGCTTGCAAGTCTGATCATTAAAAATGTTTCCGCTATCTACAGGGAGCTTCACATCCTTTCAGCCAAAAGGCAGAGGTCATGTGATATTTCCGGGACCACAAAGCCTACTATCTCGATGGATTTTGAACCATCCTCTGCTACCACGTGAACCAGGAGACCCAAGTCCTTTAACACGAGGTAGCAATACCCTTGACATAGATGGAGATGCAGAAGTTACTCAAACATTCATAATCTAAACGACTCAGGTAGTTGGCAAAAAGATAACTTTTTTTAATATCAATTATCTAAACAGGGATTACAAAGGACATCAGCGGATGTCTCAGCGTATGATCTCTCAATACATCTTTTTAAAAAACATTCTTTTATAGCAACAAATCATCATTGCTGACGTCAACCTATGTATTTACTAATGTCATTCTACGTGGAAAACTACAAAAACCTAGTGGCTATTGTGAAAGGTTCTAAGGGAACATCTAAATATACAATCCATACTAGTCTGAGAGACTGAAGAAAAGTGATAGGTTTCTTAAAATCAGGTGGGGCAACTAAGCTTCCCCTTAAACAGGTCACTATGAACGTCACTAAATATGCAACGTCCCATTGGCTACACAAACTATAGGACCCTTACTCACGCGGCCCCCTACAATTGGTCTGGCACACTAACCTCTGTCGGTACTTTTCTACCTACGTCAGCAGCACACAGGCTGGTCTTCTAGGTGCTCTGGAGCTAGTCTTAACCACAGATTCCCACCAATTAGAATATTCATATATCATCACTTCAGTGGTCTGCTGTCAATTAAGAATTTGAACTTGTCCTTGGGAGTGTTCTTTTGCTCTGGAGAATTCAGGGGAGTAAAGGCAGGCTCTGCCCTCATGCATAGGTGTGACCGTCATGTTCATCCAACTGTATCCTTCCACGTGACTGAAGACCACAAAATTTAGCTCTAGTTTCCGTCTTGTTTCCGTCCATGCCTTCTGAACAGGAGTTTTTTTCTTTCACATGATTTGTATCCAATGTCTGCTCACCCCAGCCTGATAAGACCTCGGCTTCTTGGGGCTCCTCCGGCCTTGCCTTTCTGATATCTGCTTCTGTAATTCAAATGCTTTTTCAACCGCGACACACTGGAAAAGAGACCTTACGTCTCTGGTCCATCTCTGCTATACTACATAGTGGAAACATACATTCTTTACTCACTTCAAGATATGTATATGTTGGTGCATGCCGCAATCTATTCACTATAAAACCAGCCTCAAGGATACTTTGTCTGCTTGTGTTTCTTTGCATCTTTACATGTATAAAATAACTTGATATCTTCATCATTTCTGTAGTATACGTTTCTTCATCTTGATCCCAGGATGTCACTTATCTTTGACGCTTTCTTGATGCCTCGTAGAATATCTTCATTCTCTTGTCTCTGCATTTCTTCTATATATGTTAGTCTGACTTCATGTGACGGTGATGACGTCATCATTCTTCTCTTCCATTAATTTGCTCTGCTTCTTCTGGGATTTCATTCAAATGGCCATCATACTGTCTCGTATGCAAGTATGGATTTCTCAATGGGAACCTTGCCTCCAGGACTTGCCTCTGTATTGGTATTTTTACTGGTACTGCACGTGTCTCACACTCTGGTTCCCAACATTTAGGCAATATGGGCGAAGTGATTGATGTGGGGGTACTTGGCTCCTCCTCTACATGTTTATACATAGAGACATACACGTATAAATAAATAAATAAATAAATACATGGGATGGGAAATTGTCGCTTGGAGTGAGGACATCCTCATGTTGTTTTAAACATTAGCCATATTGGTAATACATGCAAACACACATACTTAAATGAATTATATAAACACCAGTGAGCTTCACACATTTAGTATATGAGGAACATTCAGAACTAATACACAAATACAGAGAAAAATGATTTCCAATCCACATTATAAAATGTATTGACAGAAAGCAGTGCTTAATTAAAGAATCCAGGCAACTGAATACAATAACAACACCAAGATAATATACGGTTCACTAATGTCCATATTTAATTCATCAATGCACAAAAAGAAATGTTGTAAATAAGAAAAGACGGACAGGTTGCTGCACATATTGATCAAGGGACTGGCTTGCAAGAGACACTGTCAAAAGAGTGATTCAGACTGTAGCAAACTGACATTATCCATTCAGATGGGAAAAGTGAATTTGTTTAGACAAGCAAGAAGTCAAATCTTTCAGAAGTTGCATTTACACTGTTGAAAATAATAAGTATACAATGTTGACTCATCATCGCTTGAGGTCTTCAAGTGTGCAAACCATAGTGATAACGACAAGAACTTACAATGTGTAAGCTTGGCTTAAGGCACTTTTATTTGCACTGCATCAGCATGTAATACACTTAAAAAACACAATCTGCTTTAAAGCCCTGGGTTACCCTACACCAGGTAGAGTGACTCTGGATAAACACTTTCCATATCATACTCCATATCTTTCTCCAAGTGCAGTACATGCTGATTAACAGGCCCTCTGTTCCCCCACTGAACTAAAGGACCAGTCACTACACACTGTCCACTACCACAGATGTCTGCCCTTTCCAGGGTGCCTCAAGCAGCTCCTCATTGCTACCGTACCTGATGAGCACCACTGCAGCGATGTCACCATAGCTACACCAGATGGATTCTCCAAGTTGCTCACCAACCCCTCCATTAACTACCCTGCACTAATCTGCTCAACAGACATAACACAACAGAACAATACACCTCTACAATCACCACACATATCACAGGTGGCCCAAGCATCCTAGCACCACCAGCAGGTAGGGATCACCCCGGGGCACAAATGCCTCTATGATCTCAACACTGTACTCCTCCTGGCCCACTTCTACCATGATGTTTAGTTAACAATTTTACCTATCATTCTTTGTAATTTTCATTCAATCCTGAACCTTTCCCTAGACTGTTCAAGTTTTGAAAACATTTAAATGTTCCCATCCCATAGTTGTTTAGGCTCCCTGGGTTTTGCATTGATTTGTGCCTGCATCTGTGCATTATGAACTGCAGTAGGTGCATACACCAACCAATTAATGCAATAAGTTAGCTCAATGAATTCTAAACATTGGGTATAGGGAAAGCACTAACATTAAATCACATGTAAAATGTCAGGTTGAGTAAAGGCACATTCTTCTTTGTTGGAAGGCATGTTGAGTATGGCTATGAGGTGTCATGCCACATTACCCCTTCATGTGAACAGACTGAAAGACTGGCTCCTCATCCATGTAGACATATTTATTTGTTTTTCTTGTGAAGTTGTTTCTTTTTTTCAGAGTTTTGTTGTTTATTCCGATCTATGTGATATTGTCAAACGAATCACTGCGAACCCCAAAATACAGATTTTCTTTACCCCATTTCACCACATATATCCCCATTTATATGCCGGAAGACCCCCTGAAGCCTCCCCCCACACACCTCTCCACCTTTTTCATTAACTTAACCCACCCCCCAATGCACCTTTGTTTTTTTGTTCACAAGCCGTTCACCAGCCATGCCTTTTCAGTTCCTTCCCCGGGCTTCATTTGTGATGAGCCTTTCAGTATTCAGTCTTTGATGTTCAATTGTATGAATGTTTTGAAACTATGGTGAAAATCTGGCCACTGGTGATAGACTAATCTCCCTCTTGAACAGGTTTTTTTTTGGCCACAAGCGCTTTGTTGTTTGTAATTAAAGATTTAGTAACCTAGCAGAGGGATCACTTGTGGGTTCTGTTCCCTCATGCCTCTTGCGGTTGTTGTTTGGGGAACAGAGGGGCAACACAGGGAGGAACAGAAAACCACAGTCAAGTATATATCAAGTAGATAGTGGGTGAGAATAGGGCCCGAGAGAATTATACGCATAGGATTAGATTGATGATCCCTAGTGTGATTAAGAAATGCTGCTACAATCATGGAATTATAGTCGGCAGTCATAACAGGGACACGTTTTTAATCAGAAATACAGCTCACTTCCTGTGTGCCCTGCGTATACAAAGTGAACATGGCATACATCTAGACTCACTGAAGTGGAGAAAGCGCTGGGCATATTGTTTTTAAAAAAAAATGAAAACATTTATCGAAATGTCTTTTATTAGATTGATTTTAACATGTATATTTTTTAAGATTATACATAAACTTGTATATACTTTCTGAACAGGACATCTGAATGCATTATCTTTACCTCCGTGTTAATCCAATGTTCTTGCTGTCGCCACCTCAAGTGCACTTCTATTTTCAAGACTCTCCTGTTCAGGTCATTTAGTTCTCACCGGATGACAAGATATACTTTTTTCCAGCAGAGAATCGTAATAGTCCTCAGGGATGTAATTAAAGGGTTGTTCTCCCATTTTGGTTTCCATTGCTTTTCCTTGTATGGCAGGAGGCTTTGATGTTTTCACTCTCCAATATTTTAACAACCATTGTGAGCCTCCCTCATCCCATGTATACACAAATGTTAAAGGGCTTTTGCAGATAGATTGAAATTTCATCTTTACAGCCCAAGGGCACACCTCATGGCCCATGATTCCTTCTCCTCATGCAGCAGTCCTAGCAAGCTTTGCTGTTGGCAGACTAGCTGGGTGGTAGACACAGTGCCTGATCGGATATACACAATGTTCAGAAGCTATCCTTGCTGCATCTAGTCAGCCCAAACTGTGCACATGTCCTGCCTCCTGTACAAAAGGCTCTAATCATCCACTGCTAGGAAGGCTCAGAGAGAGCACAAAAAGAACCCAGCCCAATCATTGCAATTTCAAACCTGCACACCTTGTTGCATGCGACTGTTATTCTTGTAAAGAAAGAACCTTTCTCAGTTAGTCTGAATGTGGTTGTTTTCAGTTTTCTGTTAGAGAAGCCCGCAGAATAAATTACACCAAGTGTTAGTTATGAATTTCAAAACTACAAACTACCTCACCTAAAATCACAAACAGGCATATTTTAGCACATGTGAATGGCGAAACTGATTATGCTTATGACTTTAAATGTGTCGATAGTGCAGCAAATTCCTTAAGAGACATCATGTTTTAAATTTTTGAGTACTAGCTACCCACATTGTGAACTAGTAGTGTTTGTCCTCTAAATACGACTGAACATATACACATGCAAATTGAATTGTACGGTAGGATTTAATTTTGAAAACAGACCTTTCTGTCTAGGGACTGTTATGACAAGTTTAGGTGAATCAATAGATAATGGTATAATATTAATTCACGTTCCTAATGCCAATGGGCTTTGATAGGCAAGTACATTGAAGCTTTTTACAGTGTAGCATGCATACATTTTGCCTAGTACATGTACATGTATTCCTGAAAGTACAGCCACCTCATCTGAAAGCTGCTTGTTTTTCATTAAACTGTCAACAACAGAGCGTTTACATTCATGCCTCCTATGTGGATGTCAGTGATGGAGTTAGACATACAAGAAAGCACACTGGGGTGGAAGCCAATGAAACGACTTTTTAGACACAGAGTATTTCATGAAAGCGTCACTGTTTTGCAAATCTCACTATCGTTCAGAATAACTACATGCACATTTCACATACTGTCGTGCTTCAACGAATTGCTTAGATTACTTACCTGGAGACCTAATAGATCCCCTGGGTAGGTTTTGGAGGGTAGTAAGGAATACAGAAGATTATGTGGGAGGTAACTCCCCAAAGGTATGACCCCGTGGATGGAGAAAACAATATTTGTATTACCCGATCCTGTAGAGCCAGGCCATCGTGCACCGAATAGGTCAAAAGGCTGGGCTTTTCACTTGCATGGCGCAGCAATGTGTGCCATTGTGCTTGGCCATGCAACAATCTAGTGGCACGCAAGCTAGTAGGTCTGCTGCATGGACACTGAACATGGAGGATTGTATGGGGAATGGACCTCTTCCACGTACCCATGAAGCCGAATAGCTACAAAGAGGAGCAATTTCGGTATTCAGAAAGGCTTACACCCAATCAGCGTAGTAACAGAAGAAATTGCGCAAGTCCTAGCTTCACAAGCAATGCGCCATTCAGCCTGTCAGCATAGTAACAGAAGAAATTGCGCCAAGTCCTAGCTTCACAAGCAATGCACCATTCAGCCTGTCAGCATAGTAACAGAAGAAATTGCGCCAAGTCTTAGCTTCACAAGCAATGCACCATTCAGCCTGTCAGCATTCCAGTACAAAGCAGCATTTTACATTACAATAATTAGGCACATCGCTGTTGCAGTCTTCACAGAACTTCTGGCAGTCCACTGTGAATAACCCGTTATGCAGCCCATTATCTGGGGGCTCGCTCAACATATTATGTTGCCCACAGCGAGAACCAGAAACGCGTTCAGAACAATCAGGACATAAAGTGGAACCAGGAATATTAGCAGAGGAAACACTAAACACTAAGACCTGGTTGCTGTAGTGGCTGCTATACAGCTGCCATTGATGAGATTTGGGAGTATCCATAAGGAGCCCCTATAGTGACAACATCTGTGTCAACAGCCATGGGAAGCAGGGGAAGAGTGCTGCACACTGTGAACGTCCTGCAGTCAGGGAGTGACAAGAGTGACTTGTTTGTCTTGTAGTATGAGACTCCTGTTTAACACAACAAAGGTGCACAAGCCTATGGCCGCCTGAAACCCGCACATGGGAAGAATCCAGATCCGTCTATAAACTATGTCTGTATGTACTCTGCGAGATACCCCTGAAACAAACGTCCCCAAAAAAGAATCCTCTCAAAGAAATTAATGTTATCGGGAGTACAGCGCAATTCAACTCTTCTGCAATCTCCAGTGCATTGGAATTGGACATGGAGCACCGGGGCCTGCAACATGGGTTTGGTCCCCGGTCGGGTAATAATGAGTGACACTGAATATTGCAGCACTTATAAGCTGGTGGCATATTGCATGGAGCACTACATGAATCACACTATTATTTATGTATTTATTTAAGGGGGAGCAAATGGAAAGTGATGAGGCAGAAGTTGAAGCGGGAACGGATGTAGAGAAATGGGGAGCAGATGGGCAGGGAAGATTTGTAGATTGATGACCCCACACTCAGTTTCTTACTCCTCACTATCCCTCTTTTGCTCTGGATCAATACCTTTTTTTCCTTCTCAATGAATGCATAAAAGGTGCAGATATTTTATTCTTAGGGCCTGTTAACTAGGATTCAGCTTTCAGGCTCTTGTTTAAGGGATTGTGGTGTACACTTTTCATTATTCAAGCAGTGGCATATGGTTTCCCCCCATGGAACGGGTGAGCAGATAGTAGGTGAGAGGGTGGAAGGGCTTTTGGATTATGAAGGAGCAAATGCTTGGTTAGAGGGTCAGGGTCTGATGAAAGATAAAGAGAGTAGGGGTTAAAGGCGAGAGGTGTGGTGTGGCTCATGGAAGTTGAAGAGGGTGTGGATTGAAGAGGCCGCACCTGACAGACTTGGCCCGGGCACCTAAATCACATGCCCTCTTTCCCAAATCCTTACCTGCTAAGATTGGGGACAGGAGGTCCCCTGCCAGCACCGCTCTCCTTCTCACCAGGCCCGCACCAGATACAGATGCGGCCTTGAATCAGGAAATCACCAGTTCCCTTCCCCACTTCTTACCTTGCTGGTGTTGGGTCAGCCAACCTCCCCCTTTGCTGGCTGTAGTCTTGACCATTGAAGAAAACAGCAGGAGTCCACACTCTTGCAGGGACTCTCCCGTCCCCTGCACACTCAATTTACGTTGTATATACAACCAAACATTCAATTATTTGTATCCTCAATTTTTGTAACAATTTTCACACTGGAATTTTTTCATAAAAAAGATTCTTTTATATAAGCTCCCTGAACACTCCAGCAAACATTATTTATCAAGATAGACATGTTACTATCATCTGTTCTGAACACGAACAACATACAGATCATGATGACCTTCTTTGCCAACCCTAGAGGCTTAGTCCTACTGATAAGAAACTTCCCTAGAACACCAGGAGACAATTGGCAGCTTGAAGCCTGATAAGCGAAGTGAAATAAGGGTAAGAACTTATTCATTGGAATTTGTATTAAACCTAATATGTAAGAGAATACCCATGAAAGGGATATGACAATGTCTCATACAGGAATACTTATATCAACAGTTGCAGTCTCATTAGTGAGGTTGCCCATGTGTAGGGCCGAAAATATTTGGGAGAGTTGGCATCACTAACCACTCAGCAGAACTGAGAAGTTAAGAATTCTCTGCAAGATTGCACAGGTAATAAAATACTTTTGCAACAATAGAATTAGATGCTAAAGAAGGACATGAATCCTTCAACATACCCACTACCCCACTTACGAGGAACAGGTGTTTTAATTACTACTTTGGATCTTTTTGGATCTTTTTAGGAAAAATCAGATACCAACCCGATAGGATACAGTTAGAAGGTGATTTAAAACGATGGAAGTGATATGAGACATATACAGGTGATTACAAAATACAGAATTATGACAGAGTGTTAATAGAATTGTTTACTTGAGTAATAACTAAAGCTTGATTATTTAATCATCCATTATAGATATTAGAAAATTGGATAGACAAATCCTGAAGAAGGGGAGCACGAACGCTGAAACGCATAGAGAAAGTACACGAAGATTAAACTTACCATCTCCACAATAAGTTGTTTATGAAACCAGACACTTATGTTGACTGTTGGAAATCCTTGGAGTAAGAATTGTCTACCAATGTTAAAAAGTTGAAGATTTTGCTTTTGAAAGGTTACATGTATTGGTGTATGCTACAAACTTGATACTGAATTGAGGAAATTGCTACATGATCAAAGTCTAACATGTGCTTCACTTTGTTGAAAAATAATTGATAATATGCTTATATAAAATATTCTTTTTTATGAAAGAAATCCAGTGTGAAAATTGTTACAAAAATTAAGGATACAAATAAATGAATATTTGGTTGTATATACAATGTAAATTTGGTGTGCCGGGGACAGGAGAGTCCCCACAAGAGTGTGGACTCCTGCTGTTTTCTTCATTGGTTAGTACAACCCAGTGTCAGGGTTGATTTTCTCCCCAGCACCCCACTACTTATCTAAAAAATGTTAGTATTTACTAAGGAAGGTGTGCTCTAGGCTACACACTACATAAGCTTTGTAGTCTTGACCATGCCACACCTGGCAGATACAGCCCTGCTTTTTCTAAGCTTTGCCCCTCCCTCCTCATCGCGTTTGCATGTGGTTGAGGGAAACTAGCCAGTTCCCAGCAACCACTCCAGGGAGATTGCCTTTCTTCTATTTTGTATTTTATTGTAGGGGACATAATAGCTTTACAGACCACACCCTCTGGCAGTACAGGGAGTTATGGGCTCTAAAGACCATATTAAATGCCCTTGCTGCGCTCCGGCTTTTGACTTGGTCCTCAGGGCCCATAACTCCCAGTGCGACGCTCGGGCTAGGTCTATAAATGTTCATTATTAACTGTAAAATACCATTGCTTTATCGTTGTGTATTTTTGACAGGTGTGTACAATCAAGTGCTGTGTTGCCTTTCAACCATGAATTATATGTAATATTAAACATTTTTTTTTTAAAAAAATAAAAAAATTGAAATGACACTTTATTTGCTTCATTTTTCATTGTTCATGACACCCCGAAAACAGCCACGAATACTGTGCAAAGAGAACATTATCTTCCTTATTGTCCTAGGAAAACAATCACACAGCTTTCCTTTCACTCGAAGAGAGAACACAATGTAACATTTTGTAATCCTGATAAAAGATTATGAGACGGGGCTTTTAAGCAGCCGCGACATGAAATCAGTGCTGCAGGTTTTTTCGTGTCAATTTCAAAATGAACTTGGTTGCATCCTGCTTTCTGCAAAAAAAGATGATGTTCGTGCCGCTGGGCAAATCTGCTATATCAATTGCACTGTCATCATGATAAGCAAATCAGACACGGCAACATCTGAGAAACAAATATGTAATTTATTTTCTTGGAGATGGTGGCGCTGCACACATCTGTCTAGTTCTCATTCAGGAATAATTGAGTGCAGTGTGCCCTGCATTCATGAACAGACATCAGACCCTCGGCTATCAGGCGTGCAGTTACATGGACTCTAACATGTCAAGTTGCTGCAATCGATTTTATTATACTACCACCGCTGTGCGTGCCCTCTTAAATTAAACCTTGAGGTGCCTTTGTGATGCATGAAATACTTTGCAGAAGGTCCAGTACTAGAAATGAAAATAGACTTTTCCTTAAACCCACTCTGGTGGAGGGCGGAGGTGGGGATGTCATAGAACTATCAACTGTGCTATGGTGGGGCTTAGCGCTAGGTAGCCTGTGTACTACTATGATGAAATATACTCTTGGGGCCCGATACATAGAAAAGTGTGCAGAAATCCCACAGGGGCTACGTGCCGCGAAGAATACTGTGTGAGCCTGCGCACAGAATGAAAAATGTGCGCCCTTCGTGTTCATGGAATTTACTGCGCAAAGTGACTGTAATAGCAAGTCGTGGCCAGCACGCCCCTGACACACCCACACGCAAAGCACTAACAGCCAGAACAGCTACCTTTGCACGTTCCCCTGGGCATGAATACACACACCCTTCAAACAGTGTGTGGGGTCCCCGGCAGGCAGGACTTCATCTTGGGGACCCTGTGCTGGGTCCCCCTTAACTGTATGCAGCACCCCGACAACATGCGTATGAAAAATCGTAACTCAGTAATTATTCGGGAAATCTCTGTGCGAACCACCGTAAACCGTCCCTGCACCCCGCTACACTGCGTACGCGCACCCCTAAGTTGGATCGGAACCCCAGCTGCATACATGCACCCCAAAATCTGACAAGCAAACCCACCTCTGCGCTGCCATTCCAATGTGCAAGTGTACTTACACCTGCCTTTGGGTGGCGGATAGTATGAAGGACTTGTGTGGACTTTTCCTTGCCGAGAGGTTGCACGATCAAATCCATGAATACGTCTCGTGCTGCGCAAATGTGGCCATGCAAGGGACTGTCTGCAGGCTGTCCGTTGGGACGCCCACTTTTTCTCTAGTTCTTCCCCATTTCTGCTGTTCCGCCCCCTTCGAAGCCATCTGCGCAAGCCACGCCCATGCTCTGCATGAAGTCTCGCGCAAGGCCCTCAACGGCTCGCAGAGATGTGCTGAACCTACCAGTCCAGGTAAAGTACAGCGCATTCACTTCCATGAATCGAATGCAGACTTGCGCGCAGTTTGGCGCGCAAGTACCCTTTTTCTACACAAATGATTACATGAATCAGGAATTTTGGCTCCACCACATTGAATTATGTAAGGGGAGGTTGCCAGACTAAGGTCTGTGCTTTTACTGTTCTGGGTATAAGGTCATTTGGCACTGCTGCTGCTATCACATTACCTTCCTTTTGTGAGGAAAGCTGCCACTTAGGTAGGTGGCCTGGACAGTGTTTGTTATATTTGTGAGGGATGCTTGCCGCACTGCTGTAGGTTCTGCGTCTGTCTGGGCTGAGGCTAAATTGCTCCTGCAATATCTGTTCACGGTGTGTTTGGGAATGTATATCTGTTCCTAGTGTAAAGAAAGCTTGTCCTGCTTCTGCACATGCTACAATTCCGTGTGTGAGGGAAGCTTGTCCTGGTGCTTTCTGTGCAGGACCTTCTGCACTTAAGAAGTTTGCACTTCCTGCCTAAAAACACTGACAACTTTATTTTCTGAATGGCAGTGGACATTTAGAAAGCCAAGAGCAAAATGGCAAACGCTCTTCTACCCAAAACATGAAGGTCATAAGAGATGCGTATAAGGTGTGAAGAACATGTTTATTCTAAGGAGTTGAGTGCATGCATAACTGGGCTTAAACATGCCATTAGCCTATGAGCTATGTCACTGCTGGGATTCAGCTCCAGAGCTCCGTTCATGAAAAAAAAAAATAGAAAAACACAAAAATATGCCATTCGCCTATGAACCTATAGTTTCCAACTAATGAATGCATGTATGCAGAAATACAGTAAAATAGTCCAAACTTCATATTTCGAAATTGTGTATCAATTGTGTAGATGTGTTTCTGTGTATTGGATAAGATTAGAGACTCAGTGCTACTTACAAGCTGCTGCATATTCACACATCCCCTTACACTTCCTTTACATTTTATGCACAGCATTTTCCTGCTGCAAAACACATTGGGCCATGTTGGGCAGAGATTGCCAAACAAGACGAATGAAGATTACGACTGCTATTAAAGCAGGGAGTCTTGATTCTATTAAAGACAAGTAGGCGAGCATTATGCTTCATCTTCATTTATTTTCCTGTCTCCAGCAGTTTCAACAATAAACATTTTTGCAACTCTCATATATGGGAAAAAAACACTTTAAAAAAAAAACTTCATTTGCCTTGAATCCCAGGCTCACTGAAGTCCCAGTGTCCTGGTGACATGCTCTTAGTCTTTCCTCTTCCTGTTCTCTCCCTCTTCTTGAATGCTCTCAACTGCACCCCAACTTGAACTGAACTACGAACTAGTCCCAATTCAGTCTATTTCCTTTCCACTGTGCTGATCTGCAAATACTTTGCATAAAACTGGCAGTCCTGCTCTTTAACAACTCGAGTGTCCCCATAACTTGGCTCAACTGTTCTTCTGGTCATCTCCTAATCAAAGATGCAACAGAACATATTGGGGAGGCGGATACACACCCTATTCTGGGAGAAAAATACAGTTTTGTTTTTGTAAAATGACATACTATTTAAAAGAGATTACTTGAGTTCCTATAAACATAAAGAATGACACAGGGCATAATGATGTCTTGAAATATTATCACCCCAAGGCATATCATTTAAAATTGTCACTGGTGTGGGTATAATCATTAAATAAAACTTGCGCAGCAGCAGGTAGCTCACAGATTTCATGTTTTTCACACAAAATTGTGCAAAGTGTAAAACCCATTCAATTCTTTATCCTGAAATGCAGAGGTAGACCTATGTGTGATGTGAAAGAGCAAAGTTATTTTATGACTGCAGAATAGTATATCCGCAGCCCAAAATCTGTAGATCTGAAGGCAAATGTTATCGTAAGTACATCGTTATGCATTAACATTAACTCTCCCATGCATCTATGGTGGGAAAGTAATGCTTGCCTCCATGTCTTTAATAGAATCAAGACTCCCTGCGCTATTAGCAGGGGTAATCTTCATTTTATGTCAAGACGGAGGCGAGCATTATGCTTGTTCAAAGCTTTCCGTGATTGTCTTTTCTATTGACTGTACAGTCTTAGAATAGAAAGTTCTAAAGGTAGTATCAAAGGCCCAGGCCATTACGCGAAGATTATCCTGCAACATTGCACCCTGTGCTAGCGCTTTTGAAGCCATTGCGCCCCTAACTGAGTGCACTCCGAATTTGCTCATGTCTATTCCTACTAGCTGCATCACTAGAGAATACCAGAGAATAACTAGAGGATTCAGAGTGTACCTAAAACCCACTCTCTGTAAGGAGGTTCCAGATTTTGTGAAGAACTGGGAACAAATACTGAACAAGTGCTCACTTGATTTGATACTACTCACGATCGAAGAGCTGTCAAAATAAGTAACAAAGCTGGGCACAGATATTAGTGAAATCATTGAACAACTTAGTACCCTCAAAACCAGTGAAGAATTAAAAACAATACTTGACGACATCAATTTATCAACAGATCACTATAAAAAAGATATTGAACAATGTAAGGTGCGCAAATTCAGGCGTGATACTCTTGACTACTCTCAAGATATTGTGTACTCCTGGCAGGAGTTTTATCAGAACAGTAGACCTACCCGCCCTAATAGACCACAAACTGGGGCACCAATACAGGACGCCAGCAACAGAAGCAGTGACATTCCCTCCAGTGGAGAAGACACAAGGCCACCAGGGAATAAAACAGTGGAGCTAGCAACACCAGCTAACCCTACGAGTGGGAATTTCCATAATTCACAAACAGCAACAACATCATTAACAGTACCACAAGTTCTTTTTAGACAAAAGACCACAAGAAGAGGTACTAAGAAACCTAAGACCAAGCAACAAACCAAACAATACCTAGTGGGCAATTTATCATCCAAACAGTTGTCAAAAACCAACTTGAGGTTCTGAATTTAGGATTATCTTTTACCACTACGGAAAGCACCACACACTTAGAAGAACCTGTAACCTCTATAGACTGATGAGAAAGATGAGGCTCAAAGTGTTTTTTGACATAGAACCACCAATGGACAGACGACCTAACACTGACTTTTTGGAGATTAAACCCAAACGTATGTTCGATCCTCAGATTCAAAACACAACTCTAAAACTATTTGAAACTCAAATGTTAAGTCAACTCAAAAAAATTGATTACAATAAAATCAGTAAGTACAACATCAGGAAACATCAGAGCAAAATCATCAAAGATTTAGCAGATGACAACACATTGACGTTCAAAACTGCTGACAAAGGATAAGGTATAGTCGTGATGGACACAACATTCAATAATTCACAGTGTGTTTCACTTCTGAAAGACACTAATACCTACATACCTATCAATGAAGACCCCACATCCAAATCGCGACCATGATTGAGGCTACAGTTGAGAAAGCCCTGGAAAATGGATGGATAACAGAGAAAATGAAGAGATACCTATTTAAAGTGAACCCAATAACACCTGTATTTTACAGTCTCCCTAAAATTCCCAAACATCGAGAAAAAACACAGTTGAGACGAATAGTTGCAGGAACAGACAGTGTATTTGACCCACTGGCAATTTACGTCGATCTGGTTCTTAAACCCATTGTGCAAAAAACCAATACTTACCTTAGGGACACTACTCACTTTCCGAATATACTGCAAAATCTTGAGGTTGTCCAAGACAGTGACCTCCTGGTAACCCTTGATGTCCAGAGTCTCTACACCTTGCTACAAGAAAATGACTGCAAAGCAGATAAAACGTTCATCCTAGAACTGACTAAAATCATACTACACAACAATTTGTTTAGATTCAATTGTCAATTCTACATACAAGCCTCAAGTACCTCCATGGGCTCAGCAATGGCCCCTGCCTATGCTAACTTATTTTATGCATCATCTGGAAACACAACATATTGTGCAGAATGGGTACCCAAACTAATATGTTGGATGAGGTACATCAACAATGTTTTTGTAATCTGGAGAGGGGACAAAGATCAATTGGATACATTCCTTAATTACGTCAACTCTGTAAACAACAGAATATAGTTCACAATGGAGATTGGTACACCTAAGATCCACTACCTAGATGTCGAACTGGAACTAAAGGATGGAGAAATCATGACAAACCTATTCACCAAATTGACA
This sequence comes from Ambystoma mexicanum, assembly GCF_040938575.1. Taxonomy (NCBI): domain Eukaryota; kingdom Metazoa; phylum Chordata; class Amphibia; order Caudata; family Ambystomatidae; genus Ambystoma; species Ambystoma mexicanum. The sequence continues at coordinate 655,332,841 of NC_090932.1, read as the reverse complement.
GATGTGAACAACAGCTTGCACTATGGTAGTTACCATCCAGAACATCTAAAAGATAACCTACCATATAGACAATTCTTCTGGGCCAAAAGAATAACATCAGTGGAGTCGACATTAACAATGGAAATGGACAAAATGACATTGAAATACATAGAGAGAGGCTATCCGGAGAGGGTAGTAATGGCAGCTAAGGGGAGATCCTATCAAACATCCCGAGAAGCATTATTAAGAAAGAAACCAGAAAACAAGGACATACCATTTCTATACACACTCAAATACTCAAGTAAGAGTCATCAAATTACTCGCCTAATAAGAAGGAACTGGAGGATCATTCAACTAGACCCTCAATTACAGAAATTATTTCCAGAGCCACTGCTTATTGCATAAAAGAGAGGTAAAAACCTCAGAGACCAGTTGGTGAAAGCAGAACGTATCCAGACCAAAGGCAAAGGACGCTACAAACCAAGAACCAACATCACGAAAGGAGACACCCTCGAACAGGTGCTAAAAATATACTCAGATACTATGCAACCTGTGATGCTAAATCAGTAATATATGCACTGAGTTGCCCCTGTGGTATATATCATGTAGGGCTAACCACACGCAAGATGAAAGACAGATGTACCAAGCATAAAAGCAACATTAGGACAAAGACTGAGCGGTCACCTGTGGCAAGACATTTTACAGAAAAACAACACTCTGTAGCTCAGCTGAGATATCAAATTCTAGAAGTGGTCCAAAGAGCTCTGAGGGGAGGAAATCACACAAAGAGGCTAGACAAATCAAACTTTACTGGATAGAAAAAATTAGACAGCATAAGTCCATACAGGATGAATGAGGATTTTCTCCTGGGAGCATTCCTTTAGACACCAGCAACATTTCCGAGCATGATAGAGGATCTAAACTACTTCCTTTATTCTGAACACTGAAATCACTTGATTCATTCCTTCATAATAGAATAGACTACCTGTATAGCTCTCCCATAGTATATAGGAATATCCAATCAGCTATTTATAATGCCATCTGAATGATAGCCAACAAGTACGCACTGAAAGAGAGATTGAGGAGAATACCACTATGAACTCACTAAGGCACAGTAGGACACAGTTTGCATAACAAATATAGGCTGAGCGAGGAGAAAAATGCACATGGTATCTACGTGGGAAATGTAATATGGACATACAGAGAAAATGTCTCTGATTGACACTTTTGTAATCTGGGAGTATGATAAGGCCTTTTGACAGAGACTAATGTAACTTATGTATGAAGTATTAGTCTTGTTAGATAAGGAAGTTATGCAATACTAATATATGACTGATGTTAAACATTGGATGTTGTTACCAATGGAATGAGAGAACTTAATCTATGAAACCACATTACAAAACAATTACAGTGTAAATAATGTCCATAAGGTGTATCACGAATGACACATTATAGTGATATCAATTTCAATGAAGAATGTGAGCAGAGGTGCCCCTGGTAATAGAGCGGAGTATATATCCGTGGAATAATGGAATAGATGACACACACGCAAAGTGATGATTTTACCAGGTGCTCATGTGGCATCATCAGGTAAATGCTAGTACATGCCAGACTAACATCCAAGCTTCCTCCAAACATGATAAACAATATACTATGGTATGACTGATATTAATGTATAATGCCAACAAAGATAGCTGAATGCTAGCTTGGTGCTTATGAGTCAGCATTAGGTAAACATTAGTATATGTCAGACTAAACTCCAAGTCCACTCTAAACATGATAAACGATACATTATGTTATGAGTGATCTTTATGTATAATGCCAACAAAGATAGCAATGTTTAAGAAAGGAATTATACTTGTCTCTTATTCTTTAACAAAAACTGTAATATGTGACATACACGCTGTGTGATGACGTCCTCTGTTTACATGTGACGTCATCACGCATACATTAATATGCGTCACAGCAATTAGGAAAGCCGCTTTTAAAGGCTGCAGTTTCCCACTCGCGGACACCCAGAGATCTCCCATCGAACACGACTGAAGTAACAACATCAGGTAAGAGATAAGTGGAACCTTAGATGTGCCGTTTGTTGCATAATCATGACACCAAAGTACTTTATTCCTGACAGGAACCTGCATTTACTTTTAGGGTTCGTCAGGTTGTCTTGGAGCAGATACTACCTTTATGTTTTTCCAGAACCCAATGTCCTGATTTCAACAGAAGATTCACTCCATAGGTAAGCACCTACATGGAATTTTTATGCACACAGTTTATATGGTATTTTTATAGCCAGAAGGTAGACTGATTTCTACACTATGAATTGTTTCCCTATTTAGGACTACAACTCATTTAATTGAGACCATTGCCACTACAGTATATTAACACCCAAAACAGGAAAGATGAACATCTGACTAAAGGTAAACCCAGAATGGGACAGCTTTTATTTATTCAAAATAGAGCATGTTATTGGTAATTTGAAAACACACGCAAACAGGATTCTGAGTATATAGATGGAGTATTGGAGCCCAGTGCCCATCAGGTTTTTGAATCACTAATCCAAAGTAAATAATGGAATCCCCCGTAGAAGTTGGTCACCTAAAGCGAAACCAGAGCCAGTAATGACAACCATGTGATGAGGTAGGTCTCGAAGTCAGAAAGAGTCTGGCAACTCAAGTTAGTACATGCTTTTGCTGCAAGGAAGCTGAGATAAACCATTTGACTCTATCCAATTATACATTTTAGGCTACTCCGCGAAGGGGATGGTTTGTCTGCCATTTAGTACCAAGATATCCTCACCCAGACAACACCTACTATAGACAGCCCTTGTGCACTGATGAGAGGTAGGGCCATTTTACGTAATAAGAATGAGTCTGTAGAACTATATTTGACTGGGGCTCTAATAACAATATCACTAAAACACAATTACTTTTTACTATCTTTCATTACACAGATCGTTCTGAAGAATTCAAGAATATTAGAATTTTGTGAATACTACACAAGTATTTGCTTTTTGCTCCTGAAGAAGGGAACTTGAGTCCCATTTGGGGAGCTCTTGTGCCTAGGGGTACATTATTGTTGTTGAATCTGTCTTATTTCTCCTAACTATGGTGAAGATTACGCCTTCTGGTCCGTACACCTTCCTATTTACCTCTAGAGCCCTGACGTCTGCCACTCTCCAGCATGACACTAAGCATAAAAGCATTGCCACCTTCCCCGACAGTTACTTAAATGAAAGATATCTTTTCCCTGACCAACTGGCTAGTAATCGCAAAACGACTGATACATCCCACAGGGTGTCATATCTTGGCGGTTTCCTAAACTTAATTCCCTTGAGTAGTCTAACTACCGCTACGTTCTCCCCTACGGGCACATTTTCTATGGTTATGTTTCTCGCTGATATCACGGATCTGTACACTCCAATTGTTCTATATGCTTTCCCGTCTTGGAGTAGCTCCGCTAGGAGGTTCAATATTTCTACTAAAGGGGCTGAAACAGGATGAAGACTTCTCCCTTTGCACCATTGCAACCATCTGCTCCAAACTGCATCATAGCTCCTTCTAGTTGAAGGTGCCCATGACTCTGCGATGAGGCTAGCAGCCTGCGCTGAAATTCCAGGGAGATACCAGCGTCTCCTGCTATCGTGCATGCCATCAGAGGAAGGGTTCCTCTCACTCTCAGAGGAGGATATGATAAAACTAGGTCTGTGAGAAGGCTGTTTCGTGCGGGCAGTACTCTCGGGTAGTCCGTCACTAGCTCCATCAATGCCAGGAAACATACTTGTGACCGACAGATTAGTGCTACCACTATCATGGTTGCTTTCTCTCTGCAAATGTTAGTTAGTACTCTGCTCATCATAATGAATGGCGAGAAGGTGTAGTGCGTTTCTCCTCTCCAATCTTGGAGAAAAGCATTTACTCCTGCCACCGTCAGGTCTAGTCTCCAGCTTCTTTTTTGCACGTTCAGTCTGGACGCAAACAGGTCAGTGTGTACCAGAACCCAGAGCTCCTCTATCTGTCGAAAGACTGCCCTGTCTAGCTGCCAGTCGCTGGAGTCTGCCAGGTATTTGGAGTTCCAGTCCGCTACAACATTGAGCGAACCAGGGAGGTATTCTGATACTACTGATGTCCAAGACTCTAGGCAGGAGTGACAGAAGTCCTTGGCTAGTTCTGCTGACAACTTGGACATTGTCTCTCCTAAATGATTGATGAATCTGACTGCTGATATGCTGTCCTTCTTCAGCAGGATACACAAATTCAATCTGTCTTTCGTAAATGCCTTGATCGCAAATGACCCGACTAATAGCACCAGACAGTTGATGTGTAATTTGAGTTCTTCTGTATTCCACTTGCCCCCTGTCTCTAGCTCTCCGCAGCGTGCTCCCCAGTCCACTCTGCTGGCATCTGACTCTATCACCAGATCGGGCCGGTTGTCAAATATGGCTTTCCCATTCCAGGCGTCCATGTTCTGAAGCCACCATTCTAGTTCTGTTCTTGAATCTGTGTTTAGAGGCACTAGCTGATGGTATCGCAGGCCCTGTTGTAGGTGTTTTATCTTTAGCCATTGTAGGGCTCAATAATGCAGAGGACCTGGAAATATCACTTGGATCAATGCTGCTAATAGACCCACTACTCTTGCTATCATCTGCAGGGAGATTACGCTTTTGCTGAGGCAGTTTCTTATTTCTCTTTTTATATCTCGTATCTTTCTGGTCGGCAACTCTAGTGTCACCTTCTTGGTGTCTATGACGAACCCTAGAAATGCTCTCATCCTTGCTGGTACCACTTCCAATTTCTTTCGATTCACAAGAAATCTAGAGATGTTAGGAGGTCTGTTACCCAGCTTGTCTGGTATCAGAGTGTGTCCCTGCTGTCTGCCATCAGCAAGATATTGTCTAGATATATTATCATTCTTATACTTTTCTCCCTGATTGCCGCGGCTATCAGCCTCATGAGTTTCATGAAAGCCCGTGGAGCTGAGGCTAGACCAAACGGCATTGTAGCAAATTGCCAAAATTGCCCACCCAAGTCAAACACCAGGAAGGGGCGATACTCCTCTTGAACTGGTATCGTGAGGTATGCGTCCTTCAGATCTACCCTCATGAGCCAATCGCCTGCTTGAGGGTATCCCTGAGTTCATGTATTCCCTCCATCTTAAAGTGATGATAAACCACCCAGCTGTTCATCTCTCTCAGATTTATCAGGGGCCTTACTTTGTCCTTCCTGTGTATCAGGAATATGTTGCTTATGAATCTTGGGGGTCTCGCGCAAGGTTCCATTGCCTTCTTGAGGGCCAAGCCTTGCAGCTATGCATGTAAAAAATCCTTCTCAACCTGCGCTGAGTGTAAAGGGTGCAGGGGGTAGGGTTGAGTGGGCAACTGAGTAAACTCTAGTTGCAGACCTTTGACTGTCTGCAACACCCAGGCGTCGCTGGAAAGCGTGCACCAGTTTTCCCAACATATCGCTATCCTCCCCTATTCTGGTGGATATGTGCCCTTTCTTACCTGTGGGGAATCTCTGTCCTGTTCCCTGTCCTCTGCCTCTCCTCCCTCTTGGGAAGCGTTCTCTTGGGGGAAACTGTTTTCCCAATACTGGGCCCTGTTGTTCTGAGGCCTCCTCGTGGTTTGGTAGCGACCAGTCGCTCGGCCTCGGTACCGACCGGTCCTGGCAAAAACTCTTCCGGGGGAATATTTTCTTTATTGAGGCTTGGGCCTCTTCTAAGGAGCTGTAGGTGCCCACAAACCTCCCCATTTCCTTCCCATAGGTCTCCCAAATAGCAGGCCTTGGACTGCTTCACCGGCCTCGTAGGATGCTAGATCGTCTAGTTTGGGGTCTATTTTCAGGAGCAGTCCTCTTCTGCGCTCAGAGGATATGGCGCAGTTGGCATTACCCAGGGAGCATACCGACCTCTGCGCCCAGTTGGTGAGGACTTCTGGGTCCACTTCCTCCCCTGTATCTCTAGCTCGTTTGGCCAAATCCATGATCTTTGCGAGTGTCCCCGCTAGATCTAGCACTTTTTCCTGGCAACTTTTCCAGGATCTGTCTATCCCTTTCCTGGGATCTCTGGTGGTCTTCGAGACGAAGGCCAACATGTTCAGATCGAGCTCTGGAGCTTCTGCTATCTTCCTCTGCAATTCAGGTTTAGGGCATTCTGTACGCATTATTTGTCTTGCCTCTTTCTGTAGGGCTTTTCGCAATCTGCGGGTCATGTATTTTGTCACCCTTGGTGATGGCAGCCATTCTGAGGATTTAGGGTTTCGGATGTCCTCATGCTCGAACATGTCATCCTCTTCCTCCGTGTTGTTGAGCTTCCTCAACCTTTTCTTAGGTGGGGGCTGCATTCCTTCATCCACCCCATTGTTGTACTCATCTTGTGATGATTGTGGTGACCCTGTGGGCTCCTCTTTGGAGTTGAGCCCTTCTTTGCCCATATTATCTTCCCCTGGGTAGGGGCATGATGAGGCACGGCCCTTTCGACTTGCGTATGAATGCATCTCACAGTTTTGCAAACGTGTCGGTATCCCCTGGGGCCTGTGGTTCTTCCCCGTCTGGATGACCCGGGGGGGTCAGAAGAGCTTTTACTGTTCCAGATATTCGTACACCCCTGTGGGTCTTCAGACATTTCCCTTGTGGGCGTGCTTTCCTTTGCAAAGGTGCTCTTCTTTTCCTGGTTCAGAAAGGTCTCGATAATTTCTAGTCTTTCTTGTAGGGGTCTCACCCCTTGAGCCACTGCCTCCACGAGTGAGCTCCCCAGCACTTCTTTGAAGCTGTAGGCTAGATCTTCGGAGTAGGCAGCCTCTTCCTCCTCCTCGCTCCACTTGTAGTCTGCCATTCTCTTGTGCTGAACTAGTGCCTTGAATACCTTATCAGCTGTAGTGGAACGTCCACTAACTCACTTAGTGTTTTTAATTTGAGGCTGCACTTTAATTCTGCTGAGCAGGCTTCGCAATAGTGTTGACTTTCTTTATTTTATGTTATTTTTTTTTTGCTTTGCTGGGAAGGTCAGATCTGTGGCACTCAGGAGTGTACAGCAGCTTCTTCTGAGGGATCCGGTGCTCTTTCCTGCGTTTGTGGTGAAATTTCGAACTATCTGGATGTTTGCTTACTCTTCGAAGCAAACACGTATTATTTGCAGTGCTGCTGCTGATGTGACACTCCAAGATAGTTCTGCATTTCATTCTCTGTCAATGTAAAAGTCAAGTTGGTTTAATAATACAATGCTAAAGGAGCCTCATTGGAAATACTGCTCTACCTTGAGACTTAAAGAAGAGTGATATCCCACCCTTTAAAGTAATGTAGATTACCATGTATGGATGATGATGGAGAACTCCAAAGAAGGTCCTTACATTTAATTCTGCATCTGAAATATCTGTTTTTGGGATGGTCCACATCGTTTTTCTTTGCTGGGGAAACACACCCAAAAACGGTAAATAAAGATGCATGCTGTACTAGAGCAGGTTACATCTCTTCACAGTCCAAATGGATTTAGGTCATGTGGCCTTAGCCCCACCCACCTGTCAATCACTGCTAAACTGTTGGTGAGTGCCTATCTATTGTATCACCCTTTTCCCTACTTAAGCAACCCTCCAGCCTCTTTTCCTCTGCATTTGGCGAGCACGTGCAAGTGTATCTAGGTCACAGGGCATAAGCCCCACCCACCTTCTTAGCCTTGCCTCATCCTTTCGGTTCTTAATTCTTAGATCAAGGATGTCTCTCGCCCCAGGCGTCTGAAGTGAAGGGCAGGTGAAGAAAAGGACAATTCCTGTTGGGACCTGTTCGGATAGGGAGCACCCAGGCCCCAAACACCTGCTCAGACATCAGGTAATGATGTGCCAACATGTGTTTTCTCCCTCTGTCCCCAGAGGTAATCCCCACCATCAGCAGGCAATGCCAATGCCAATGACATCACCACTCCTTTAAGGCATGGACTGCGCAATGCAGCAACCTCACTCACATCAGTCTCAAGACCATGACGTCGATGCTCGCCAACGTCTGCTCAGCTATGACCCCTGCAGCAGACATTGCCAATCTCATCACTAAACACAACCTTGATGCCATCTTCATTACAAGACCTGTTTGACACCTGTGTTCACCCACTTCCTAGACATCTTTGTCCCTGATGATTACATGATCCAACCTAGAGATCAACAGAACAAGACAGACGGAGGCCTCGCAGTCATCCACAAGAACGTGTGGCCCTGCACCAGACTTGATGTCAACAACATTGGCTCCTTCAAAGTCCTCTCCTGCCACTTTCTGTTCTCTCCGATGGACACAGTCACCTTGCATCTCATCTGCAGACCACCCAAAACCAACACTGCCTTCATCAGAGACTTCACTGACCTGGTCACCACCATGTCCCGGACACATGCCATCAACATCTACCTAGATGACCTCAGCCTCCCAGGGAACAAGGCCACCAAACCAATGAAGGAAGTTCTCCTCAGTGTTCTCGACACCCTCAGCACCGCACAGTACATGAAAGACCCAACGCATGAGAAAGTTAACATCCTCAACCTAATCATCAGTGCAGTGCCTTCCCTCCACTACAGTTCTCCACACCAGCTTGACTGTTCTGATCACATGGCCTGGCCTTTCAACATCCTTCTCACCACCCCAGTTAAGCACTCCCAGCAGAAACCCATCAGAAAAATCTTCAGGTCCTTCAAGAACTTCCCGGTGGAAGCCCTCACGGAAGACCTCATCTACCTCCACCACACATGGACCACAAACTGGACTGCGACTCTCTACTGGACGCACTCAACACCTCCCTCCCAACCACCATCGACCGACACTCACCTCTGAAACAATGCACCTGCAAACCGAAACCATGAGTACCCTGGCACAGGCAAGAATTCAACCTCAGCAACAAAACTCATCAGGAATCAAGAGAAAATCTGGCACAACTCCAGGACTGCATCTAACCTGGCACTCCTCAATGAAATCTGAGCAACCGACTTACAACTAATCAACAGAGCCAATGTCTCCTACTAGCCGAAAACCATAGCAGAAGCCGACAATGAAAGCAGAGCCCTCTTCAAAGTGGTCAAGCATTGTGCCAACCACTACCCAACCCTGCCATACCACACTCCATTGAAAAATCCACCACCATCAACACCTTCCCTACCTGAAGATCATCACCAAGTCCCTAACTCAAGGCACCTTCCCATCGACCCTAAAGACAGGACACCTCCTCCCTCTACTAAAGAAACCCACTCCGGATCCCAACAATCTAGGTAACTATCGGCCTATCACCCATCTTCCCTTCCTAGGTAAGATTATCGAGAAAGTGTTAGCCACAGAACTGCAGCAACACATCAACACCAACAATCTCTTCCACCCCTACCAATCGGGTTGTGGCCCAGATGCAGCATGGAGATGGCAACCATACAGGTGGCCAACAACGCTTGCAACATCCTTGATGATGAACACCCCTGCCTCCTGGTTCTTCTCAACCTCTCGGCCACTTTTGATACAATAGACCACCAGGCTCTCATAGAGACCCTACTTCGGTACATGTGCATCAGCGACCTTGTCCTATGCTGGTTCAAGTCAAACCTCGTGAACTGCCAGCAGTTTGTGCAGATGGACTCCTCTAGATTGCCAATGCTACCTATCACCTGTGGAGTCCCGCAGGTTTCCAACCTTGACCCAGTAATCTTCAATCTATACATGGAGCCGCTCGAAGCCCTCCTAACCACACATAACATCCACATCCACCAATACACAAATGACACATAGCTGTACCTCAAGATCGACTCCATCAAGGACATACACAGGCTCAAAACCTGCCTCTCACTGATGCAGTCTTGGATGTCCAGTACAAGATTGAATTCCTACTCCTCACCAACAACACCGAACACCCAGACATACAGACTTGGCTATCAACCATGAACCCTGAGGGCTTCACACCCAAGCTCACCTCCTGAGCCAAGTACCTCAGGTTCCACATTGACAAACGCCTCCCCTTCAAGAAAACTCAGACAGCTTGGTATCAGCTCTTCCTCCTGTGAAACGGCAAGCCCTTCCTACCTCCAGACAGCTTTAGATCCACCATTCAAGCACTGGTCCTATCCTACCTGGATGCAGGCAATGCTCTCCTCAAAGGCTTCCCATCGTCCTCACTTGTGCCCCTAAGAATTGTCCTAGACACGGCCGCACGCCTCATCAAGGGTCTTTGCAGATACAACCACATCACCCCGCCATCATGGACCTTCACTGGCTCCCACTGCATGCACAAATCAACTTCAAGTCTTCCTGCATCGTCTATAAAACAGTCACAGTCAAGTCACCTAGCTACCTTGCAGAGAAACTCAGCATCTCTGCTGGACAGCGCACAACGAGAAGCCAGGACATGTGCAGACTTGAAATCGGCTGCTGCAAAAAGGGAAGGACCAGAAAACAACCCTTCTCTGCCTACTCCCCAAGATTATGGAACCTACTCCCCATCAGCATCAGACTCACCCCACGCACATACAATTCAGATAAGAACTCAAGACCCACCTCTTGAAAGAGTCTCTCCTCCTCAACAGAAAGGCCATCATGTCGCCCCCATGCCACCTTACTCGCTAGACACCATCCGCCCTTCTCCTCCCTGCCACCATATACAACTGTACCCCTTCTCTGTATCCTGCCCCCTGGTGTATAGCTGTTCTGTTGTTACCTCTGAAAAGCACTGCATTATGCTTCTTTACTGTTGTATACCTGTGCAAAGTGATCCATTGTGCATCTGTAGTGTTGTATACCTCTGTAAAGCACTCCATTGCTTCTTGAAGCTAGGTATTATAATAATATTATTATTAATAATAATAATAATAATAATAATAATAATAATAATAATAATAATAATAATAATAACAATAACAAACTGAATGCATCACTCAGTTTTTCTTACTGCCTTTTTTAACAACATTTTATATGGGTATTTCTTTTATTTCTTTTGCATTTACAGTTTTCTTGGAATTATGTATAAAATACAGCACCACATTTCAAAATATATGGACATTTTAGAAAGACAAATAAAAAAATGTGCAATGCATATATTGAGGGATGATTAAAATTTGCACACAAGTTTAAGTGGCAAGTCTGCTGCAATGCAATGACAAGGCCTTACAGCCTTTATCCAGGTTGAGGAAAATATGGGATTCTGGAAAACAGTACTCATATTGTGTGTCACACCTCTGTGCCTCTATTAGTAGGGATGAGAGGCCCTAAGAAATGACGCCAGGATGCTAGAATGAAAGATGAGTGGGGGAGCTGGGAAGTTGGCTCTCTTACGGCACGGAGTGCTCACCTGGCATCATAATTCATTTAAAATCACACTGCCTGGCTAATTTCAGTACAGGCTTTTATTTGCCCAACCAAATATTACAAATATAGAGGGTAGTCTATTGTAGTCTATTGTAATTGTACATTTGACAGGATGTCATCTGATGAGGGTGTGAAAGACCTGTTTTTGTATTCATTAATACAATTATATGTGTAATTCTGTTTCTAAATGAGAGGGCTGCTAATCAGAATCCCTTTTCATTGAAAGCTCCATTCCAGAAGCCTTGTGCATCCATGCACCTTAGCTGCACCAGTCTGCCGGCCTCTGCAACCCATGCTCCCCAGTAGCACAGAGCAGGTTCAAAGGTTGCATGTGCATTCTTGCCAGTTGCTGGGTCACCATGTCCTGCAGAAAGTGGTAACATCCGCCTTCTCAGTTTGGTAGGAGAGTACTCTCTAAGAATAAGCCAAACCTGGTTATGGTATGGTGACTGATAAGACCACATAATTACGTGTCAACCCCGTGAGCCGAGGTCAGTGATGTCAAGGTGATGTTAAGATGATAGCACATTTGCATTGACATAGGAAGAATGAAATGTCTTGGCAGAGGCATACATCGTAACCAACTGTTCCAGCAGGCATGCAGCTCAGTGTAGCCATTAACAACACTGATCATGTTAGCATGTTACATGGCTAGACTGGACTGCATTGCTGCAGGCTGACTGGTTATGTTTTATGCCTCTAGCATGACAGGTTTCCTGGGCATTTATCATAAAGCAAGCATGTTACATGTTATAAAATGGTGAGACTGGCATTTTGGTGCAGCCAGTCTAGCCATTTCTTACTATGGCATGACATTTTTTTCTGGGCATTTATGATAAAGCAAGCATGTTAAGTGTTATTGTGTGGCTAAACTGACATTTTCGTGTAGCCATTCTAGCCATTGCTTACTGCGATTTAACATTTTGTACGGGGCATTTATTATAAAGCAAGCACACATGTTAAGTGTTATTATGTGTCTAAACTGGTCTTTTGATGCATCCAGTCTAGCCATTTCGTTTTGTTGCATGACTTTTTTTTACTGAACATTTTTGTTGAAGCAAACATAAGTCTTACTACATGTCACACATGTTTTCTTATTGTGGCATGGCATTTGTAATGGCAAAGCCAACAGGAGTATCTTCTTAAGTGCAGGTTGCATAGATTTGCATAACCATCTTATACATGTGTTCTTATAGTATCATTACTGACATTAGACCCAAAGCAAATATGAGTATGTTCTTATATGGGAATACTGGCATGTAAAGGTGCAGCCAGCATGGAAATGTATGGGCACAGCCTGCATTAAAATGTTGTTTTTCTACTGGTATACATTGTGGGAAAGGCATCATGAACATGTGGTGGGAAATGCTCCTGTGCACTGTTGGTGACTTCCATCTATTGGATTCTTTCATGCATTACGCTGCAAATCTGATTGCAAACCCTCTGGCATTTTGGCCAATTTTTTCACAGAAAGTGTGCTGTGTAATGCATCATTTTAACCCATTATTCCTTAACTGATTATTCCCTCCAAAATAGAACCATCCTCTTTAAGCTTGGTCACACACACATATCTGTGGAAAATATGTACGCCCATCCAATTAAAATAAATCACCACTGCTTTTAGCTTTCCCCCTTTCCTTTGATGTTTCCTCTTTTTGCTCGAAATCAGCTGCCTTCAAAGGAGCCGAATATGAAAACCTATAAATAAATCGCTTGATCACATATATATATTTGTGGAAATTATTTGGCTATTGAAAACCCACTTTCTAAAAAACTCCTGCACCACACATCTCTCAAACCAACTCATAAACTCTCCTAACTAGCTAAAACACCCGACAAGTCAAGTACTGGCTGTCTCCCATCTGGCAACAATACGCCTCCAGTGTACACAACCGAACACACCTTGAAACACACCTGCACCGACACCAGTTTTTCCTGGTTATACACACATCAACAGCTGAGCACAAAGTCTGTCCTTTCCTTCTTTCCCCCCTAACCAACCTAACCAAGTCTGGGATAGTTAAGGGACAACGTATTCGCCTTGGAAGCAAGACGACACAGAGCAACACAGGTTCGAGACCCAGGGCCCGCGCTTAGAAATCTCTGGGTATTAAGCGTGTTATAAATAACCTATCATATCATAACATACCCCACTTTCCTTTTCAGATCCACATGAGTATCAGGAGACCACAACAATGACAGCACAGCACATTATAAATTAACATAACAAAACATAATGTATCATTTAGCTTCTGAGATTTAGTGATTGCTCATTGGCACAGATTTCACAGGTTTCTGACTTAATAGCAGCTCTAAATTACATGACTGCTGGATGACTGGACTAACAATGTCAGTAAGGGGCGGGGGTGTTTTGATCAGGCTACTCCTGTCCATTTGGGCCCATGGCACATAATGTGCCCTCCCAGACCCCTTGTCCAATAATGGCAGTGCATGCCTATGGCTTGCTTCGCTTTCCATCCATCACTTCCCTTGTTCCTTGCCACTGCTACCCACCCCTATATACTCCTCAATAGCAGTACCCAGAAGCTCTCTAGTCTGGTTGATATCGCTGGTGCTTCCTGGGAATCCCCCTCATCATTTTCGAATTCATCCACACTATCCCATTCTCCTTCTATTGCAGTTCTCTGTTCACAACCCTGTCTGACCTCACTGGAGCTTTCCGTTCCGTGGTAGTCACCCTTCCCTCTCTCAACATGCACATTTTTTATTGCGGTGCTATCCAGTCTGAACAAAATATCTCCGGCCCTCTACTCATCTAGACCACACCCCTGGTTGATCTCTCCTTCCTGCACTGCCCTCAGTCGGGCCAGCTCTGCTTGCGTGGCCTCTAATGCCTAGAATGGCATAATGTTGTTTGGTGTTGGTTGATATGGGGGTGGGGCAGTGGCAGTCATGGGCAGATATGTTGGGTTAGTTTATCCTGTGGCTGGGGGGGCAGTAAGTGGGTAATGCCCCTCTCTAGGCACGGGCTGCAGAGCTTCCGCTGATGCTGTTGTGTTCGATATATTGGAGGTGGGGCTATCTTCATGCTGGGGTGTACACCCAACAGTAACTTCTAGATCCTCTACCATTTTCCACAAGTCTAAAAAGTATTTTCTTTTCTGGCGTTTTTACCTTTTTACTTAGCAGTTAGGAATGTTTTTGTATATTCTAGTATCTCTCTGTTATTGGTACCCTGCTGTGACCAAGGGCAGGGTATCCCCCTTGGGTCTCTACCACCCACTGGTATTGGTACTTCTGAATCTTGTCCTTGTACAATGGGAATACACTATACATAAACTCCATTGGAGTCATTATCCCCATATTGACAATGGTATATTCAATGGTATATTCAAAAGAAGATTCTAATTGTACGTCACACACAGTGTTATTATAATCTTAATCTTAGCTTGTGTCGCATCTAGATAGAAATGTGATTGTTAACATGTGCCTCACTCAGGAATCTTAACTTTATCTTGCATTGCATCTAGATAGAAATGTGATAGTTAGCATGTGCCACATTTAGAATTCTGAACTTTAGCTTGCGTCGCATCTAGATGGAAGTGTGATTGTTAACATGTGCCTCACTCAGGAATCTTAACTTTAGCTTGCGTTGCATCTAGATAGAAATGTGATAGTTAGCATGTGCCACATTTAGAATTCTGAACTTTAGCTTGCATCGCATCTAGATGGAAGTGTGATGGTTAGCATGTGCCACACTCAGGATTCTGAACTTTAGCTTGCGTCACATCTAGATAGAAATGTGATAGTTAGCATGTGCCACACTCAGGATTCGAACTTTAGCTTGTGTCGCATCTAGATAGAAATGTGAATGTCAGCATGTACCGCACCTAGATGGAATCCCATAATTGCAATGGACAGCAATGCCAACTAACCAACCAACTAATAATTCCATCCCTCTGTATACACCTCTCAAACTCTAACCAAACACAACCACAAGCCTAAAATGCAGCAATCCGCACAAACTTCACAATAATGCAACAGCAAAACAAGCCGCACATAGACTTGCACAACAGAACACGACGACTACGGACCGTAAAACACCCCAAGCCCAGCCAACGGACCCACCGGGCTGAGGCTGCTAACAGCACATCACTGCTCTCTTGCACTTTTCCAGTTTACTCCCATTAAACCACCCCCTCTCCTCCCCTTTTTCAGAGCCGCCAGAGCGCCAGGGGACCACTTCGGTGGTGATAGTGCACGGTACAAATGTCCTTTTTAACATCCTTTAACAATACCAGTAATCCATTACCGCCTCCGGGTCTCCCACTTTTCACACCCCCTGCCCCTTCACGCTCACTCCCACACTTCTCACACCTCAGACTAACATGGCTTTCACAGGCCCTCCCTCGGCTGCAACCGAATTCACAATAATAATTCAATACACCATTGATTTTATTGATTGTATTCATTTTTTGCATTTGTGTAGGGCACACACCCCTGAGGCATAATGAACGGTTACATTAGCCCAGAAGTGGTAGTGATGAATTAGACAAATGCATGGCAGTTACATTCAGAATTGAAATGGTGATAGTGGATCTTTCAGTTAGGTGCTCACATGTTGAGTTGAGTTATGCGAACAGCCACGTTTTGAGGGCTCTGAGGAAGGCCCAGTAGGATTCCCCTGCTCTTAGTGCATGTGGGAGGGAGTTCCATTGTTTTGCAGCAATGACTGGGAAGCTAGTCCCTCCTGCTTTAGCACGTTTGAATTTAGGCTGAACAACTCTGTGGGTTTCTGGAAGTCCTAACTGAATGATCCTTGGTGATCTTTTGTGCCAAGTAGCACGTGCGGGGTTGGATATACACTTAAGAGTAATAGTAAGTGTTTTAAATGTGATTCCTTCTCGTATGGGGAGTCAATGTATTGCTTTACGGATATCTGAAATGTTGGCGGATCGTGGGATGTTCATGGGAGTTTGTAGGGCATTATTTTGGATGGTCTATTATTGTTTTAGGTTGTGCGCAGAAGTGCCGGCAAAGAGTACATTAGAGTAGTCCAATCTTGCGCCAATCACAGCATGGGCGATCATTAGGCAACTATCAGTGGAGAGAAAGAGTCTGGCAGCATTAAGGAGTTTGGTTGAGTAGTCCGCTGAGGAGGAGATTGCATTTACTTGGTGGTTTAGTGATGGTGTAGCGTCTATTTATTTATGTATATATTGTATTATTTGTTTATTGTTATACCGCCGGAAGCCCACAGGCATCAGGGCGCTGGAATATTAACACAGAAAGACCAATATTAATTGACAGGACCAGGAGAGCAAAGACTGGGAAAAAGGGCCCAACAGAATTACCTGAACAGCCAGGTCTTCAGAGCTCTCCTGAAGGCTCAGTTCTTAACTCTGTGGGATGGAAGTTCCAAAAATATGCTTTCTTTATGTGGAAGCTTCTTCCCAGTCCCTTCACATTCCTGAAAGCAGGACACTTAATCTGCATTTTGTTAGCCGAGCGCAGTAGCCTGGGCGGACAGAATTGCAGAGTTAGGAGTTTGAGATAAGTGGGGGCATGTGCATGAACAAATCAATGGATCAGAGCACCCGCTTTGAAATTAATGCGTTCAGGTATTGGAAGCCAGTGTACTTTTTGTCTGTGGGTGGATATGTTTTCGCGTCTTGGGATCTTTTTGATGATGCGTACTGCATTGTTTTGCAAAACCTGACATTTAAAGTTTGAGGCACCAATCAGTAAGGTATTGCAATAATGCAACCTTTAAATTATTGTGGCTTGGGCAATGATTGAACTACTGCTTTCAGAAATATATGGGCAGATTTTTCTGTGTAGGTGAAGATGATAATTACAACCTTTACTCAATTGGTTTACATAAGGCTTCCAACTGTATGCCTAGTGTTTTCACCTTGTTTTTCACGGGGATGGTGTTGTTTCTATTACAAAATTCTGGTATTCGGGGCTCATGTTGGCCCGGGCGTGTTTAGAGCAAGAATTAGGAGCTCTGTTTGTTGGACATTGAGGCAAAGCCAGTTTGGGGACATCCATGATTCAATGTGTTAAAATTTGAGAGAGTCAGGGAGTCTGCAGCATAGTCACCGGTAATTTCTATGACCAGCTGAGTGTCGTCAGCAAAGTTAGTAAAGACGACAGCACAGAGACCTTGTTTAAATGTTCAACAGGACCAGGGACAGGCCTGCATCAGGAGGGACGCCACACCAAATGGGGACTGTCTGGGAACAAGCCGATCCCAATTGGATTCTGAATTCTCTGCCTATTAAAAAAGAATGGAACAATGCCCCAGATGATATAGGGAATGGAGGACGCGAGTCCATTATGGTCAACAGGCATGTTTTGCCTTCCTCCTTGATTTTCAACATATGAGACTGAAGATCGATCAATGTTGTTTCTGTACTAAAGCGAGGTCTGAAGCCAGATTGTCTGTGATGGAGTATATTGTTGGATTCCACTAATGTTTGGAATTGCTGACATGCTAATTTGTCCAAATATTTTAGAAGTAAATAGCAATTGGTGATTGATCTAAGGTTGCCAGTGTTCCTTGGATCTAGGTTAGGTTTCTTCAAGAGTGGAGTGACGGAAACTGTTTTGATGGAACATGGTATCTAGCCATCTCTAAATGAGGCATTCATGAATCTACTAAAAAAAGGCGCAAATAACTCTTTATGTTCAAGAATTAAATTGGGAGGCATGATATTTTCAGGACAGCATGTAGGTCGCATGTTGGTAAGCAATTTCTGCATGTCAGGCACTGTTATAGGTGAAAAGGAGAAAAGCAAATTGTTGCCAGGGACTGAGGTAGACGTCTGATATTAGAATTTGTTTCCAATTCTTTTGATTTTATCTCGTGCTAATACTATTTTAGCTTGAAAAGCATCTTGAGCTGTCATGGCGTCTTGGACTGTCGGGGCTAAAGGGGCAAGGAGGGCCTAGGGCTTTTCCAAACGAGTAAATATCTCAAAGAGTTTTTTGAGCTATTTGAAGCATGGCTTATCTCACGGTCAAAATAGTTTTTTTTTGGCTTCAACAATTTGGTTTTGTAGATTCTATCAATCTCATCCCAGGCATTTTTATTTTAGTTTGATTGGCATTCTAGCAAACGGGATTCCAGCTTGAGCTTCTCCCTTTTGATCATGATAAAATGAGGAGTAAACCACTTTTGATGGTGAATGTTATCTCTTATTAGCCTTGTGTGGAGTGGTACTATTCTCGCCAGCATAGACGATACGGCACCTGAGAAGGCCAAATTGAGTTGTTCAACTGAGTCATTGATGTAGGTTTCCGTCATTACTTTATTAAGGCAGGTGGAGAGATCAGACACTTGTATCCTTTTAAATATAAGACATAACTTTTTTAATAGGATTTTGAAGTTTGCTAGAAATCTCAGGGCAGTGAATAGAGAAGTCCTATATATAATAATCTGACCATACACATGGTCGAGTCTGATTGATGTCAACATTAAGATTATTAGATACCACCCAATCGAGGATGTCATTTCTTTGTCTGTAGTGGGGTCCTTATTTGGTTTTTGATATTGTTTAATCATCTTTCCAGTTCTAAGGCTTCACTGTCTAATTTGTCATTTCGCCAGTGGTTGATATCACCCAAGAAGAGAGTGGCCCACTTTGGACCTTCAAGGGAGCCTAGGATCTGAGAGTTTTCCTCTGAGAACTCAGGCATTGTAACGGGGGCCGATAGATAAAGATAAAATGTATATAGTTATTCTGGTGTCATTTTGGCGTGTATAATCTCACAGCCATTACAGGCTATGGGCAGGGTAAATAATCCTAGGTCTGTTTTCACAATAATTGCCACCCCACCTCCAGAGTCTAGGTAGACTCTAAGGTCTTAACTGCTGGCGAGACAGGTATTTGGGTGCCAGTTTTTTTAGCACGGATGATGGCCCAACAATGAGGAGTTTGGTTTTCTCATCATTGAGGCAGAGGCCATGGGTCGCCATCCAGGCTTGGATGCTGTAGCAGGTGGAGTTCAGGGTGGAAGTGTCTTTAGTGTGGTTGCCAGAGAAAAGGAGGATAATTTGCATGTCATCAGCATAGTTGGTATATGCTATGCCTAGAGAGTCCAGGGGGTCAAAGAGTGATCTACTACATATGTTATATAAAGTCAGCGAGGTGCTAGACCCTTGGGGGACTCTGTAGTTGAGGATGCAGCGCAAGCATTTTCATGTCAGTACCCTACCTTCTATGGAGGAGGCAATCCTTGATGCCGCTTCTGTGGAAAAGGAGGTAGCCGTGGTAAGATGATGGCACAGTATGTTGTGGTCAACTAAATCGAAGGCCACGGAGAGGTCTAAAATGAGAAGTGATGAATAGTGGCACAGTTTCCAGTGTTGAATAACGTTTAATTCCAGTCGTGAAAAACAGACCCCTAGAACAACCTTACTCTAAGCTGGGGCAACACAAACTGTAACAGAACTGAGATTGAACACAAACATTCTCCAGCTTCAGCTGGACACTATCATTCCACACAGAACCATATTACATCAAGATATTCCACACAGAACTATGATTAGTCATGTACATGGAACATTCTTTACTTGCTGTATGGAAAACCTGGCAATAATATTTACAATTTTCATGACACTTGACATTAACTATTTACATTAATAAAAAAAGACAACTACATAACAATAAGTAGGGCACATTTACCCTCATCCCTAATGTGGTCAATCTAGTTTTTGCGATCCAGGAGTGCTGATTCTGTACCATGGCCTGGGAAAAAGCCTGACTGATGGATCCAAGGATGTGGTTTGTCTCTAAGCATTGTTGATTTTGAACATAGCTGCTCTGTTGGGTATCTTTAAAAGGAAGGGGACAGTGGTGATGGGGCGGTAGTTATACGGTACGGCTGGGTCACCTTGATGGCTTCAAACTTTTTAAGATGTGCAAGGTTATCTGACTGGTAATTTCTCTGAACCTGAACAAGGGGCAACCTGGGATATTGGAGGTGTGCAAGAGCGTGGCAACGTTTCTCTGAGACGTGTGTTTAAGGGTAGCTTGTTTGGCAAGTATTTTTATCTGAAGCATGTCAATATTTAGTAACATGGCATTCTGTATGCTAGTGCATCAAGCTGGGTCTTTAATCAGAGAGGATTATGAGGGACCGGGGGCTTCCAGTTCCCTGAGAATGGCAAATAGTTCTCAGGTATCGGATTTGGAATAAGTTATTGTCGTGTTGAAGTTAGAGGCTTCGGCTTGGGTAATCGCTTGTTTGTATTGTTTGGTGAGATTAGTGAAATTCTATTACATGGCAGCGGAAGGTTTTCGTTCCCAACTGGTTTTGTCTAGTCTTTTTTTGGTTCTTAGCTCGGAGAGGTCCTGGGTGCACCAGGAGTTACTGTGAGCTGCTGGTTTGAAGTTTCTGGGCCCTAGTGGGCAATATTATTGACTGTGTGGGTTAGTGTTTTGGTGAAGAGGTCGACTAGGATTTTGGAATCAAAGGCGTCTAGGTGCTTTGGTTTGAGATCCTCAAGGAAAGGTAAGAGCATATCTTTGTTTAACTTGCGGGAACTGCGGGCCAGTGATGCTGGTAGCATCTTGGTCAGAGGTATGGCTTGTGGACTGAGAGGGATTGTGTAGGCAAAGATGTGGTGGTCCGACCAGAGACAGGGAGTGTTAGACTTGACAGAAGTATGGCAATTGAGGTCAGCTAGCCAATCCAGGGAACTCCCTTTCATGTGTGTGGGGTCGCAGAGGCACTGGGTGAAGCCTAGGGCAGTTATGGAGTTAGCTAGAGAGGAGGCTGGTAGGTCAGTGAGGTAATTGAAGCCCAAGTTTAGGTCCCCCAAGAGGCCATTCTACAGGGATTTCCTTAATATATACTTCCTCTCACGTTTGGGGCAATGGAGATGTATCTCAACAACATCAATGTACCAGGCAACATGGCAACACAATATGCTTTTTAAATCATATTTGGAATAAATGTATCAGATCTGGGATAACTGTATCCATTTCCTCAAATGCACACAGTGCTGGAACAAAACGCCCTGGCCTCAGCCGTAACTCAAAGTCAAAGGATGTAGAACAGGGGAACATCTGGTTAAGCACCAACAGATGTGCATTGTTGGCAAACAACTTTGCAATTCCTAGCAGAGCCAAGCTGTTGGATTTGTGATTTAGTGCACAATCTGTACGATGCGTTGATGAAGCGTCTTTTTTCATTCACATTTCAATTCTCATTAACATTTGGAACACACTCGAATAGTTGCCAGTGTGCTGCACCACATCATAATAGTCTGCTCCCACCACACTGTCAGTGTTCGACGAGAATACACTTTCTAAAACCAGCCACTGGAAAAACAACACAATACCCCGTTTCTTAAAAATAGATCACTTCTTTGACAGTCTCTATTACATTGTCTTTAAGGTAATTTCATCATCTTAATCTAAAATCTTCTGTATATCTCCATAGACTCAGTTTGCTCCCCCTAGGGATGCTGTCTCTGTGGGATGATTGATGCCGTCTTAATTATAGGGATGAGATGCATGTGCAGTTCAGTGTCATAGTTAACGTTCTTCCCCCAGAGAAATAGGGCAGTGAAGCATTTACATCTCAGTGGCAGCTCTGCAGAAACCAGCGCAGCAAATCTGTGTTATTTTCGCAGAATATTTACAGCTGTACACTTTGTCCACTGGGAGGGGACCGTTTACTCACAGTGACCCCAGGAAAACAGCTCTGTAATGAGTGGACTGACTGGCAATTTTCTGCAGAACAAAAAGTTAAGTAAGGCCCTGTAAAATGATGGATTGTACAGGATCATAATGCTTGCTTCAAAACTATTTCTGCTTGTTCCAAACAAGAATAGAACACAAATCCTCCCCGCTGCAGACTTTAAAAAGAACATGGAAAAAAAATGGAACATATATTCCCAGCCGAGATATTCTAGCTACGAGCTGGACCCTCCAAGCAGGAAATACATGTCATGGTTAACTGTAGAGAAGCGCCCCAATTATCTTTTCAATAGAATGCATGATGTCGAATTACAATTCTCTTCTTGGATAATCATAGCAATAACAAAACGTCCATGCACAATGTTGGCAGATGAGAAACGCGTGGTTAAAATGTTGACTATACCATGTTCTAATTGACTGACAGTGTACTAATGTTAAACTACTTTTAGGGGACATGGAAGGCGTGATTCACAAAGCAACATAAGGGGAAGCATGGGATCTGGCATGTAGAGAGAGAGAAAGAGAGAGAGAGAGAGAGAGAGAGGGAGAGAGAGAGAGAGAGAGAGAGAGAGAGAGAGAGAGAGAGAGAGAGAGAGAGAGAGAGAGAGAGAGAGAGAGAGAGAGAGAAAAAACATGAGTTAATGCGGATATGCACAAGTGTTGTGACATGGGAGTCCCAATGATGTGGCACAGAAAATGCAATAGAAATCAAGGCACGAACCCACAAACAAGTATGGGAAATGTAGACATTGCTAATCAGCAAAGTGGAAAAACATAAGTAATGGAATAGATTCCACCAGCATAAATGTACTCATATCAAAAATAAGGTCGACGTAAAAAAAGGAGCTGGCTTCATTCAGGCCAGCTTGGGATGTCCCTGTTCTAGATTTTGTAGCAACATCTCTGCTGCTGAGGATCAAAATGATAAGGGAGAGATTATAACACCAAAAGGCATCCATCATTGGCATGTCTGATGACGAAGTGATGGGGAGGTATTTTTTTCCACCTCCTATCATAATGGGCATGGAGAAGGAAATGGAGGGAGAGCTGGCCTAACACACATCCTGCTCACTTGTACAGCCAACAAAAGCAAAAGTAATGTATGCCCTGCATGATATTGCCATGGGAGCATTCAAGAAAGACCAGTATCTTCATAGGAGAACTTTTAAAAAATCAGTCGCTCACATGGTCCTGAACAGATTGATACAGTGTGCCGGACGATGAATGCAGCACATTTTTATACCGCTGTCTGTTCAGGCCACCTATTAGTGGCATGGAAACCTTTCACTGTTACTTTTTTCATATATGCTCCTGGCAATAGATTCCATACTCACGACTTGCAGTCACACTATGGACTGAAAACCTGCAATGCTATTACAAGCTCTGGCATTCCATCAATGTACAAGTTATCAGTGATTCCAGGAGTAGCATCATGAATGTCTATGGCAACATGGAATCGGCCAAAAAGACTCAGATTAAAAGACTGAATAGGAGATTTGGCCGAATTTCGGCTGTTCGAAAATACCGAATGGCCGAAAAGTCTGACCAAAATCCCTGCACCCTTGCTCACTATATTGTAAGTGGGGTTTGCAGGGATGTCCCCTGCAGTCTGTCCTGAAAAAAAAGGAAAGGAACCTACAGCACCGGTTCACGATCATGGAAGTGAAAGGAAAAGGCGTTGCACGGACACAGTCAGTTGGCAGCAAGGTAAGTAGTGAGGTGGGTGGGGGTTTAGTGGTGGGGGTATGGGTAGGGGCAGGGGAACGTCAAATGTTCAGGGGAGAAAAGACTGAAGGTTATTGCGGAAAAATAATCTTCTGTCTTTTCTCCCTCGAACATTTCCATCTTGGGCTTTAAACCCCAATCCTGTCAACTTTCCTGGTGTCACACAGGACACTTATGCCTGTGCTCATTGTTTGCTATGAAGTAAGAGCATGAGCTTGGGTATGTAGAAGCATAACCTGCACTTGGACCATGATGGTGATGTTAGGTCCTCCCATCAGTTGTCCTGCTGATTGACCACTGGACGAACATTTGCATCAACAAAAGTGATTTTACATAGGTGTGCTCACAGACACATAGGTCTGTGGGTAAGACATTTCAGTTAGAAAGCATAAAACTGATGATGTTAAGTGTTCTCATTAATGCTGTTGAACTGTTGATGTAGCAGACCTTTCAATGCATAAAAGGTCAAGAGGTTTTCTCCCTACAAGTCACGTATGACTGGTCAAGGGGACATTTGGGTTGGTCCTTCATGCCATCATCTGCCTCCTCCTTTGCAGACTCTGGAATATAGGCACATATTTTTGTGTGTGATTTTAAACAAAGAGCAAAGGGGCAGTGTCAGAGTCCAAAATAGTTATGCCATGTATGATGACTATGTGTATCAAGAAGGTGGCAACCTCGTCTGCAGTACAACTGGAACAACATTCCAAAAGTGAGCTACACATTTTAACATGCCACCACCAACTCGCCCGTGAATTTTCACAGAACCCGTTTTGGGACACAATCCAGTCAGCACCCCACTGCTCTACTGGATCCCAGCACCCCACTGCTCTACTGGATCCCATGTTTCAGTGTGAACTCTGCCTCACTCAGTACAGCTGTTCCCACAGAGGATCATGTCCCAAAATTAACTGATATCTTTATAAAACTATATGTTCTTGAATACATGTTCCCTTATTCATGCTGATTACAACACCAGACTACATGTCCAATAATGCACCATGCTTCACTCAATACAATCTCACTCGGTATAAACCACCTCAACCACACTCGGAAGCACGTTCCAAACATAACAGGTGTATCTATAGAGCACATGTTTACATCAGTGGGGTATTTTGGCACAGATGAGATATTTTTACTGCCAATCCCCCCCTTTTGTTGATTGTGATCATTGTATCTTTCTCTTCATTTTATTTGGTTGTTTGCTAATGCTTTATAATAATTGTCATTCAGCCTCAGAAGAAGAGTATGGTTACGCTCGAAACACATGTCAAGCTGTACATGATCAATTGAAGATTTCTACAACCCAAGCAGTTTCACAACTATTTAACTTTCGGCACGGTGTGACTGGAATCTGTGCTTGTACCTTCCATTTCTGTGGTGTACTAGGGCAAAGTACCCACACTTAACAGTTACCTGTGGCTGTTGTTATCTTTGCTAAATCATTTCCAAGTGCAGTGGACTCAATTTGGACTTGTTTAGCCACTTGTTTTGTCACATCATATGCTGCCATGCCACCTAATTTGACAAAGTATGAAACTCTTCCATCAAAGTTTTAAAATGGAGATTCCTTCCTGTGTTTAGGGCATAACAACCAGTAAGAATATGCTTTAATGTTTCAATTTGCCTCAGTTTCTTACAAAACTGACAGATCCTCAGCTCCGTTGGGGTTCTATCCGTAGCCCCAATAATTTGCTCAGTATTATATAAATTTATACACAGTCTTAACATTGGAATCTTCAAGCTGCACTGGGAAATGTACACAAGTAATCAGGTAGAACCCCAATCTGTCTCACATCAAGCAGGATACCTTCATACAAACGATAATTCCTTACAGCTTCTGTAGTGTGGATCTAATCTGTTTCCCAGAACTTAGACCTTGCCTTACTGGGGGGTAAGTTAATCATTTTCATTGAAGCATTAAAATATTTAATAATAACTTCACATTCTAATGCCCACTTATTTACAATATCTTTATAGTGAATGCATTAATCCACTGAGCCGCAGACCCACATTTGACGATGGAGCTGCAAGGCAACATATAAATAAGGCACATTGTCATATGCAGTATAGAATGATTTCTTGAGAGAATTACATGCTCAAAAGAGACTGGTGGCATCAAAGTGTGAAATGCTGAAATGGTGTTGCTTTGTTTTTATGTGGTGTACTTTTTCTCCAACTATGAACAGTAAATGTGTTACTTTACTGCATTTGAACATAATGCACTTTACCAAACTCTGCAAACACGAAATATGTAGCCTGTGAAATGCAGTACACTTCATCTAGACAATATATAACGTAATTTGCTAAAAGTAGTGTGGAGCCAAAATGCAGGGAAGCCAAAGGACTGACATTCTGATGGATATTACCTGGAAAGTTTGCCATGTAGTTTTGATGCAGGTGCTGCATTGTACATTAAACATGAAGAAAAAGAAAATGTATCTGAATTCGATTTTTTTTCCAATTAAGATGACTATTTAAAAATTGGATATTTTTTCAGCTTGATTCCCTGCTACAGCCACCCACTCCTCTAACTCCAACTCTCTGATTGTCAAATGCTTTTCCAAGCAGAGAGTGGGGGGCAGGTCTCTCTTTTTGGCTGGTGCCTCCCTCTGGAACAGCCTCCCTGCCCCTCTCAGACTTGAGCGGGACCTCCTTAAGTTCTGGAAACTTCTCAGAACTCTGGTCTTCTCTACCTCTTTACCTTGTTCCCTTCCCTGCTAACCACCCACTGCCACTGAGACTGGTGGCCTGGTCCTTCATGAATCTCACAGATTACCAGGCCATCTGCTCAGTCAACACCAGTACCCTCCCCCCACTCAGCACTGCTGCCCTAGTGGGGCCCCTGCCTGGCGGATGTGCATCCCACCCTTGGGATCCCTCCGCCCAGCACTTAGACAGTGGCCTCCTCACCTGACACCCCTTCGCACTTCCCTTCCAGGCTCACCAACACTTGCCCATACCTTGCCCCCGTCCCACTCCTTATCTCCTGCACGTCTCTTCACTGCACTTGCATATCTGAATGACACAAGGCCTAGAAGGGACCACTTTTTTTATTTTTACTGTCCTTTTTCTCCACTGTATTTACTCCCTTTGTTCCCTCCTGTTGGGTATATTTTGGTGTTATATCTATTACTTTGTGGTATTTTAAAATTCTTGGTAATATATTGTATTAACTTGTAAGGGTATTTTTATGGTGGTGAGACTAATTTCAGAATGTTGCCTAATATTTGTTTTTACCAGGGTCACTAACAACAAGCAAAATACTGGACTTGTTATACTCTGGATTAATGGTTCATGCCCCCACGTGGTACCATATGTACAATACCACACTGTTGGCTAAGTTTCAACAGTTGTAAAGCATGCAATTGAAATACTGCACATTCATTCAATCTCTCTAGCTATACAGCTCAAGGGAGCTATTTAATTGTTTAGATATCTCTTACCACATGTCAGTCTCTTTATGCATGTCAAATAAAGGGGAATAAATGCAGCAAAAATGCAATAAGACTACAAGTTACTTGGAAATCTGTTTCTTTATCGTAAAATAGAAATATGCAAATTACACAGAGTAACAGTCATGCCCACTCTATATTTCACAGTGCAAATACATTGCAATAGCTTTGTGTTTTTTTTTCTGTGCCAAGTCTTGCCAACTGTCCTTGGCAACGTGGCACTTGGCAAGAGAAATACACTTTGAAAGAAAAAAAAAAAGTTTGGTGGAATAGGTAAGACAAGTAAAATAAATAATTTTAGAGTGAATGGACCATTTAGAAAAACGTACTGTGTTGATCATATGACTGAGCACAGTATTCAGAAAGGCGGTGGGACCCTGAGTATATCTGGCAATCTGATGATTGCTGTTCTCAATTGGTTATCTCATTGTTGACATCTTAAATTGTAATTTAAAAAAAAAACGTATACACTGGCACAATGTATACAGTGTATACGTTTTTTTTTTAAATTACAATTTAAGATGTCAACAATGAGATAGACATTTGACATGAGTCCTCATGTTTAGATTGGACTGCGCCAATTGAGAACAGCTATCATCTCAAGAGATTGCCAGATATACTCTGGGTCCCATCTCTTTCTGAATACTGTGCTGAGTCATATGATCAACACAGTAAGTTTTTCTAAATGATTCAATCACTCTAAAATAATTTATATTACTTGTTTTACCTATTCCGCCAAACCTTAGGACTGACACTGCCAAATATTTTATCTTGTAGGCAGTATCTACATAGAACATTCCATCCTCCAAGTTCGCACGTCCTGATGAAGGCCCACTCAAGAAAGGCACACTTTATAACCTACCAGGGCCAAAACACATCCGTGTAGAATTTTTTATGATTTCCCTCAGTGTCCATTGACTCTGAGTGCTTATGTAATTTTCTCAGTATTCTGTACTATTCAAGTATTACCTGTCACCGACCCCTGTTGTTGTTTGACGCAGCAGTAGGCCATGTTTTTTGTTTAATGTCTGAATTGCTATTCGAGCTTCACTGACCTCAAAGCTGGATGCACTATATTTTTCACGCACCTGTATGTATTGTCAGATGGAATGTCCCTTGTGCTACATGTTTAATTAGACCAGTAGGTCTACATTTTTGATTATTAACATTGATTCTAAATACTAAGGTGTGTCCTGTGTGTAATGTAAAATAGACTATTGGTTTGCGGAACAGATAAGATTGACCCTGTTCACCTGTTCATTTTTGTTATTATAGAGCCCTCCTGGGCAGAATAGGGTCCTAACCAAGAGCCCTTACATATTTTGTGAATAGACACTAGAACATCAGCACATTGCTCCCTGGTTGGTTTCCCTCATTCGTCCAGCTCCTACACTCTCCTCCCTACGCATGCCCGGTGGCAGCTGTGCTTAGGAAAAACCCATGCACCACCTTTGCTTGAAAGTAATATCTCCTATTTTTGATTCATTTTGCGCCTCCTAATCGTGGTTGAGTTGCAGGTGCTTTGCACAGTGGCCTCCGAAGAATCACTTGAAAAAAGCTTCAGCTGGCATCATGTTTTATCCTGAACTTAGAAATGAGGCCTGCACCCTTTTAATATGGGCAGGCTAGGAGACTGCCTTTCTCAATTGTGGTCTAGAAAACATGGCTGAACTGTGGAAAAATAAAAAAATAAGCAAAACCCTATGTGCATATGTGCTAAACAAATCCTGTACACATACACTCCCAGGGTCCGTGTGAGAGTTTCCAGTCTGCCCAGTCACCAGAACCCAGAGGAGCTGCTGCTACGTGTTGGTGTTTTTCTTTTGGTACCTGTAACTTTAAGCTCGGAACGCCTCCTTTAAAAAGGGAATGTGAGCGCGGAGTTCGCGTGAGAGTCTCCAGTCTGCCAGTCACCCAGAGGAGCTGCTGCTACGTGTTGGTGTTTTTCTTTTATTACCTGTAACTTTAAGCTTGGAACTCCTCCTTTAAAAAGGGAACACAGGCGCAGAGTCCGTGTGAGAGTCTCCAGTCTGCCTAGTATGCCTCGTTTGCAGAGGCGCCCGGCGTCTCCCAGGTAAAATGTTGGTTGATTCTGGGCTGCAGATTCACTTAAAGACACTCTGTGCCCATGCAGAGCTGCCAGGCACTAGCGAGTCCACAGCGTCAGCGGTCCCAGGTGTTGCTGGGTTTTCCCCGCTCTCATCGCCGCTGACGGCAGGCTCAGCAAATCCCTCAATACCCGGAGCATCTGAGGTAAGAATTGAAAAAAAAAGCAATGACTTTGACTTCACCTACGTTGCTGTTAGGCGAGTGTGTTCCCCACTTGGCAGATCTAGCGTTGGGAAATGTCCAGTGTATGGAGTCTGAGCCTGAGTTTGATGTTGCAATGGTAGAGCCACGACCGAAGACTTTTCATGACCCGGTCGTAGGATCAGAAGTCAAATCTCTGTTGCAAAAAAGTGATTTGAGAAATAATTCTTCAATTTCTAAAACCGCCCAAAAGAAAATGGCAAGTTTTACCTGCGGCTGTGGAAGTAGATACAGCCTTGTTTCAATTGCTGTTTGATGTTACAGATACTGAACTTTTGGATTTACAACTACCCAACGGTTTAGCAGAGCACACAAACTTTATTTTTGTACCACCATTAGTAACATGTGAAATACATTTTGCTGTGATTGAAGAACAAAATAACATCCAGTCAGTTGGTGGTCTCATAAATTCAACCGTGCAGTTGATGCCCTGTAATTCAGAATCTATTGGATCGATGGAAGACAAACAAGCTCAACAAGTGAATACATCAAATGAGTACCCAATGCTGGATCACAGAATGACCAAAATATTAACCTTGATTGTGTTGTCTCGGTTAAATCTCGAGAAGCTCTATTTGAGACTATGCCCATTTTAATAGAAGATCATGATGCAAGGCTCGCACTTGGGCATAGTGAACATGCACCCATGGTGCGGGTTCATGAAAACAGTGTCAATGAGAGTGACTCAATAAAATTCCAGTTGCTGATGCAGTGGCACGTCCCCAGGAGGGGCAAATACTATACAACTCTCTTTCAACTAGTGCTGCTAAAAAGAGTATTACGGTTGTTCTGGCAGCTCAAGAAGCACGGCTCACTGAATGCCTCACTGCTGACTATCAGCTCATACAAGAGAAACTGATTAACAGTTTTTCTAGTGCCTCACCAGGCTCCAACACCTCCAAAGTGAAATTAAGTGCTAACGGTGAGAAACGAGTTTGTTAAATCATGAACTGCCCAACTCTCGAACTAGTACGCTGCACATAAAAGTAACATTATCTCTGGAAAATTCAGCAAAATTAGCTATGGTTAATCAAAAGAGCAAGATGTTATTCGATTCAAGTTCTAATCTACAGAAACAATTTGATTCAAACACTACCGATAGGATGGTCACAAACACAAGTCGGCAAATACACCCAAATGGAGCTTTCACCTAAGAGCTGGAGTCAGAAATCGTTAACAAAGCAAATTTATCAGCAGCGGCAGGAATCCAGATCCACAATAATGTATTGGTGGCAACATCACTAGCACTCATACCATTCATTAAACTATACAAAACTTTAAGTGAAGCGGTGAAGGATCAAAGCGCGCAGTTTCAAAATCTAACAAGCAAACTATTTTCAATTACACAAACCAATGCGCGTCTACTTCTAAAGGTAGAACTTGAATCCGAGATCTCATTCCAATGGCAACATCGGCTAGGTGACTTAGCCATGAAAGACCATACTGACAAAGCAGACTTAATGAAAGCCATTTTAGAATCCATGAAATGTATTTGGCATGCAGAGAAAGCGAAAAGCGAGTCACGGGTCGGCGGTTCAAATATGATCCAATGTTCACAGGTGACGATGGAAAAGTCTTTGGTGACAACAGCAAAAACTAAAGGCAATGGTGAGGCCGCAGTAGAAAGAAATGAAGAGGTCTGTCAAATCGCTAAATTGGCATGCCCTCCCTTGATCGCACCTGACACTGAGGCCGCAGCAAAATCTAATGACTTCTCTGGGGCAACACAATCCTCGGCTACAAACTCTGAGGCAAGTATCAGCCAATCCGAAGAACTCATTTCTAAAAAAATGTTGAACAGTTTTGGGATTTTTTTGGGGTCTGAAAAATTCTCAGGTGTAATCATCAGGAACAAACTGCTGGGAAAATCAAGCAAAAAACATTGAAAAAAAGAAAAGAGCCCACGAATAAGCACAAAGTAACAAATAACAGGTTGAAAACAAAACAATTTGTAAGAAACCTCTCAACTGCTCAAAAGTTAGGTCTCTTTAATCAAAGCTCACAGAAACATCTGTCAGGTGGCTCCGAAAAATCGCTGCTAGCTGAGTTGTCCTCCAATGTCGCTGATAAACTGACTGTGGCCTCCGAAAAAAATCCAAATAAAAGCAGAAGGATAGACTTGGATGCTGGCTCCAATAGTTCTGGTGCAAGTGCCACTGACCTATATGATTTATCTACTTATTCAATTGATTCTGAGGATGATGTGACCTCCATCAATCAAGAACAAGGTCCGACACAACAAGTCGTTGTAAATGTTGAGCCAAAAATTAAGAAAATGCCCAGTGTGAAAATCGTAAAACAGACAGCAGTGTAGAATCTAACCGCGCTGCTCCAAGTAAATCCCTTGAAAGGAAACAGAGTCATAAACAAAGAACTGATGGGAATGTTGTTCTCGTAACGAGAGAGAACTCGACAAAGTTAAATCCGAAGATGACAGCTGCCCAATGGCGCAAACAAAACCTCAACAATTCATCAGAGACGTCAAATCAGACTTCGAATAAGGGCTCAACAAACTGGAGGATTTGTCTCAATAATATCTTCCCTGATGAATATGAGGTGAACTTAAATCTAAGAAACATTATGCGTCTTTTGCATAACTTTCCATCACTCAGAACAACTATTTCTGACGACATAGCAATTGTTGAATATATCACCGAAGACTCTCTCGACAAGGTGTAATTACACATAAATTCACAAGCAGTTGAAAATGCACTGATTTTGGCCAATGACGAGCTCCTGTCACATGTATTTGACTTGACATCAGAAAAGAAAACACATAAAGGAACGGTGGAGATGCAAGCTTTGAATGGCGATAACCAGAACACGCATTAACAAAGACGCGAAGCCCTGAGAAAGAAATATAACATAAAGGAAAGAGTCACCAGTGGCAGAAATTCGCAATCACTCATGCAAAATACATTTACAAAATCTGAGAAGTACCAACAAATTCAAAGAGCCTAACTATCACATAACAGTAAAGATGTTGTGAATGTGTTGATATCCTGGAACACGAGAGGCTTTACACATTTGTTCCAAAACTTTCAACCATCCTTGGTTAATAATTTTGCAATATGTTTACAGAAGACTTGGTTACAGGAGGTGCTATTACATGTTGGTAAATCCAGCATGAAAAAATCTATTTGTTCGACCTTACTCTGGTCTGTTAACCATGATAGAACAAGAAAGTGTATGCGGGTGCACATCTATCTGTATTGTGTTTTAGATGTTTTAGATGTTTATAACTAGGTTAACTAGTTACGCGACCGCCAGCAAGTTTTTAATATGAACAACTTCTGATGGGTTTCAAGACCTACCAATTTATCATTGTACCAATATTAAAGTAATATTGTAACTCTGCTTGCATTTTTGAAGGTTGTACGCTCCACCTCTTTGAATTGAATTAAATACTTTATTCATGATCGTAACCTCATTGTACTGAAGTGATTACCTCAATCAACTGAAAATGAATGAAACCTTAAGACAGTAATTAAGTACTTATCTAGTGGGGTCCATTCTATGACTCCTAACAGTGAACCTTTTTTATTAACCAAATGTATTACTTCATTTGATTGACTTTCAATCCAACAATAACTAATTGAATGACACTAATTTATTGTTTGTTACCATACAATCTCTAGAGTGTGCAGGGGACGTGAGTGTCCACTGACCGTGGACACTTTCTTTCTTGACCATGATAAACCATGAAAATGGCTGGACTATTGTGCAATCTTTCACTCCAAATCTTTATGGTCAAGGAACGGTTCTCCTATGTGCAAATGGTCATGATGTAAAATCCAAGCAATTGTTATTAATTAATACATATTGGAACACTGTGATGATTTCAACGTTCCAATTTATACAGTCAATCACAAAGTTGATCGTCCATTGTATAATAAAATATATTATTGACCTTACTGTGATCCTATGTGGTGACTTGAACTTTTCATGGTTTGACGACTTTAAAAACCCCACAGTTTCAAAAATGAATGTTCCCAAAATTAATGATTGTAGAGGACACTTATTCGATCTGCTTTATTAGCAAGAAACTGTCAGATGCTCAACGGTCAAAACGATATACCACAAAATTACACCTGCCATCATAATCACAGTAGAAGAATAATAAATTACATTTGGGCTTCAAATACAATGAGTGAAGAGATTGAATGTTTTAAGATCTTAGAATCTTCCCTTAGTGATCATAATATATTGGAACTAACATGTTCAATGTCACTCCATATTTCTGAGGTGAAATTCAGTCTACCTCTGGAAATAAACCAAGGAGGTAACAGACTGAAAATGAATATATGACAAATCAATACTTTGAGAGATGATATGCGCTCAGATTTGGTGTCTCCAGAACGTAAGCTAAATGATACTTCCTTGTTGTCGCAGTTTCGAACAAATTCTATGCATCCAAGTCTCTGCACATGTACAAAGAAAAATGTATTTAGTGCATTGGTGTCCCAACAGAAGAAACAAATGCAGAAAGATATTCGGAAACTGAAGAAAGTTTAGATCTGTGTAAGGGGCTCTTAAAACAAAGAAAGATGAAGTATTCTAATTGGCTGAAAAGTTTTGCAATCATGAGAGATCAAGAGCATGGTGAACGAATATTAAAGCTGATGATGTGTCATCAGACAAAAGAAATATGGAATGTAATAAACAACAAGTCAGTGTTTCAAAATGCAAAGATTCATAATGGAATCTCAAAAGAGAGTTGGCAACAACACTTTGCTATGGTGTTTAATACCAGTGAATGTGCACAAATCGATCAAGTCTTATCATTGAATGAAAAGTGGAATATTATTGAATCTACACAAGATATAATAACAACAATCAAACAGCTCAAAAATTCTCGAGCGGAAGGCCCTGATGGCCTTACAAATGTGATGATAAAAACAAATAATGAGCAGTGGGCAAGCTTCATTGAAGATCTGTTTAAATTAATAGCAACCACCAAACAGCTTCCACAGTCGTTGAACTCAGCCATAATAATTCCAATATTTAAGAAGGGTAATCAGGACTACCCGGCCAACTATCTTCCCATTGCCCTTCTCGGCATAGTAGGAAAGATTTTTGCAACATTTTTACAACAAAAACTCTCAAAGTGGGCAATTGAATTAGGTCACTTCGATATACACCAATCTGGATTTACCAAAGGAGTTGGTACTGAGCTGAACTTGATAATACTTAATATGCTAAAATTAGAAGTGCTTAACCAAAAGAAAAACGATTTCTTGCATTTGTTGATATGAAACAAGCATTCGACTCGGTCAATCGCCACAACTTTGGTCGAAATTGAGAAACTGGTCCTGTCCTCTGGATTTACTGCTTCCAATAATGGCACTCCATGAGAAGACCTCCATCAGAGTTCGAATAAATGAAGCAGGTGATCTTACAGACAAAATAATGACAAATAAGGGAGTCAAACAGGGGTGTCCCCTAGCAGCACTCCTTTTTAAACTTTATTTCAGATGTCTCTGAAGCTCTCTAACAAGTGCACTGTTTCCCTCCGAAATTGAATGGTCATCTGATCAGTTGGATCATCTACGTTGATGATATTGTCCTCGTGGATGCAACGCCAATTGGTCTTCAAAGGCTTTTATCAGAGCTGCAAAGTTATCTAAATTACAATGCTCTCGAAATCAATGTCCTCAAGACTAAGATCATGACAATTGGTGGAATGAACAAAGAAAAAGATAAGAAATTTAGATGGAAACTTGCTGATTCACAAATCATGCTTGTTCAAGCTATGCAATACTTAGACATTCAGTTTAACACCTCAATCAGAGAACATGAGTGGACGACAGATCTGAAACAGCGAATGACGATATTCTCGCTGCAAGCTGCAAAGCTGCACGCCAAATATGGCAAATTCACAATAAACCATTCCGAACATTTTGCACCCAAAAAAGTGATTCCATCTATCACATTTGGTGCTGAGGCAGGCTGGAATCTGAGCCCTCAATTATGGTCTTCTCTTGAGGGTCAATTTTGGAGACATGTTTTAAACTTGCCTTCAAATGTTTCAATGATCTTCATAAGACATGAACTTGGGATTGAGTCAATGTACGATATAGTCCTATGGAAATCTTTGGCTGCATTACGGAAGATGTCCTTGAGTGTTCAGGGTCCTGCCTATCAAATACTAGCTTCAATAACAGCTAAGCTATATTCTGGCATTCTGTTGACATAGGCTTCCAAACTAAAGACAATACTGGACTATGCTGATATAAAATGGGAAACTCTAATGTCAACTCTACAAATAGCCAAAAAAAACAGAGACAATGGAACTGGCTACAAAATAATGAAAAAAAGAATATGCTGAAAACCTCAATATATATGGGACTTGCGGCAAATAGTCTGGACCTCTTACCAAAATACCTTGCAAAGTTTCAGTTAAGAAAACACTGCAACCAATTTCTAAGATTTTGGTTGAATGCATATAAAACTAAAGAGATCTTATGGCTTAGACGTGATAAGAAAATGCTGGTGTAAAAACTCAATTGAATCCTCAAAACATATGATCACTGAATGTAAAAAATTAATGAATTCTAGATCCTGCTATCTTGGGAAATATGCTCCTGTTGACAGTGACATCGACAAGTGGTGGTTCTCGGTACTCTCTGGAATTAATGTGCCATTGACATGTGCAGTAGGCGATTTCTTGGAGATTAATCTGAACAATGGCATTTCCACTCCAATTGATGACAATGGTTGAAGAAATAAGATGATGTTTTCTGTATTTTTGGTTTCTCTCTTATATTTAAGTGTTGTGATTATAGATTAGCTAATCAGCTGGGATTCATGCTGATAGTTTCTCTTGTTTTCTTTTTTTACTCTTCTCTCCTTTTTTTCTGTCTTTTTTGAGATTTTAGCTCTGTTCGGGGTTGATTTAAAGGGATTGTGTTCTGTGCGGATTTTGTTTATGATGAAGTAGAACTGTAATTGAAGTTTGAATTCAAACTAATTGTTCCAAGTAAAATAAAAAAAATAAAAAAATAAAATAAAAACAAAACCCAACTATTGCTACTCGGGTGACGATTCTTTGCAATCACTGTGCTCTCCCACCCCTACATATCTATGCCTTGGAACTACAGATTGGATACTACATCCAACACTCTTCCGAGTGTGGGAAAAAGGCATGGCAATTCCTTCACTGATACATTTCAGGCAGCAACTGAATTATCGCTGTTTTTTCAGCACCAGCAAATTATAACATTGAAGGTGAAGTGGAGGACTTACCTCCAGGCCCAACCTGCAGGTGAACACACTACTCGACCACCATAAATTGATCATTTATAGCATGCTAATACCTCCAGCAGCAAATCCTCCAAAAATTCCATGGACTCCAGAAATGGGGAAATAACAGCACTTGGAATCCTGTGGTAAATCCACAGGACCAAGTGGCAGTAAAACTAATTGAGTGTATCAGTCATTTTGGGGATTTACTGCTGAATTACAACCAGACTCATAATTAGGCCATTGTGTTGAAGTGAGAGCACCCTAAAGTAGATGCACCTAAATCGTCCAAGGGAATAGGGGGATGGTTGCTGAGAACATTATAATTTTGGGTTGATTCATAGTGTAGATATCTCAATATACTGTTCATTATGCATTGATACCACTGAGTCACTAAACTAAAGCCTGTAGATGTTGATATAAGTCATTTTTTTATTTGTTCTACATGCATACGCAGAAAAACAACCACCCCAAGTTGTACATGGGAACACATTGCTAATGGGAAATCTCCTGCAAATGCTAGAAATATGCAATGCACTTGTCAGTGTAACATTTTTATGACACCAATACTTGTTATTGATAATGAAGAAAATAAATAATGTCTTTTTTTAGAATTGATACTAATTAAAGTGAAATGGGTTATTCTGCATTTGAGTAGAGCAAGTGTAACTAAGATAGGCTGTGAAGCGGCATGTCAGAATGGCATTATACCAGTATCCAGTGATTATGATAAAGAACAGAGAGATATTTAATAACAAAAACATTTACAACAAAAAAATACAGAATTTGTATTAAATATATGTATGGGGTTGGGGTAAGGGGTTACAATGGGAGGGAAGGGGGTTGGAGTGGAGTTGCAAACACAGGGAAATGGGGGGCTTAGGGGGACCCCAATATTAAAAAAGAAATTGGTATTTTTTTGTTGTAAAAGTTTCTTTATAAAATACCTCTGTTTTATTATTCGTTATAACACATAGAACCATTATACCATGTTGCTAAGAAGTTGCATTGTGAAAGAACATTCTGAAATATATATATATATATATATATATATATATATATATATATATATATATATATATATATATATATATATTCAGTAAAAAAAACTTTGTTAAAGGGACGTTATAGTTAAGTTGTGCTACTAAAAACCTATGAAATTCAATACAAAAACTTTGCTAAAGGGACGTTATTGTTCAAAGTAAAACCGAAAAAAACCCTGAAATTCGCTAGTTGTGGTAAGATAAGCAACCATATCTCACGCCACCAACGTGCATTGCTAAGATTAACACCCAGGACATCAAATATGACATCAAAAATATCATTGATGACATCACTGATGACATCACATGTGCATGTACTTTTCAAGAAAATTCTGTACAAGGGATTCTTATTATAATGGTGACAAAAAAGTGTCAAGGATCATTGGAATAGATGTCATGAGCTATGTTGTGCATTAAGCAATGCATTGATATAAATAACATTCCATTATGAAGTTCTTTACAGTATAATAATGTATTCATGTATAAACATAAGCATTGTGTGCAGCATACACGATGGAGGTGCAATATTCATAATATTCCCATGTTAAATAGTGAAATGCTAAATGCTTTCTTATTAATGTTTTGTGTACTGTGCAACACGTTATAAGTAGCTAATATAGGGTGAAACCCACTTAATATATAATTTCATTATTACATACAAAACACAAAGACACAACAACAAATACAAATATGAGTACATACAGGGAAAGTGAAGTACGCAAAAAAGAAGCAGTAGAACCAGAAATTGTTCATAACTTAGGGAGTAGTTTTTGTCATGCACTAGGCATTGACTAGAATTATAGAATCCATTGCAAGCGTTTAATAATATTTGTATTTTAATATCTTTTAAACTTTCAGAATGCGTCATTCCAGCCCGTCACAGACCGTAACTGACTCGCGTCAGAGCGTGTCAGTTGGTTTGGTCTCCGGCCAGAACGGTGATTGAACGTTGTACTGAATCGGATTTCTAAGATTTTAGAAGAAAGGGAGTAGTTTTTGTCATACACTAGGCATTGACTAGAATTATAGAATCAATTGGAAGTGTTTTAAGAAAATAGATATTTTTAATAATATTTGCATTTTTAAATCTTTTAAACTTGTTATAGTGATTGTAATATTTATAGTTAATTGTTATTTGATTTAGTGCCTGCCATTAGTGCTGCATCGAGTGTGGCTGTGAACTACATGTCCCATAACTGCGGTCTGAGACGCGGCTCGGAACGCGTCATTCCAGCCCGACACAGACCTTAACTGACTCGCGTCAGTGCAAAGCGCTGATGCAAAGCCTGTTTAGGCCTATTTGCGGCCTGTTTGCCGGCAGGCGGCAGGAAACACTGCAGGTTCTTTTTAAAATTTGGATTTACTTACATTTTAATTATCTGAAGGTAAGCCTCATTCTCCATTCCTTATCAACTAGGACACTATGTACACAAGAGTAGATCTGGAAGAGCTCAACAATGGAAGGGGCAAGATTGACCTTAGAACACTAAATACAATTAGATCCTTGGAGGTTGATATGAGAACCACTAAAAAAGAAGAGATTCATGTTAGGAAAGGGTAACTTATAAGGATCAAATCAGCATTACTTAATGCACAATCAGCTGTAGCTCATGCAGTTGAGGTAAAAGAATTGATACTTGAGCATGACTATTGTTATTAACAGAAACATGGTTCTCAGAGGGGAGTCAAGCAATGTTTCACACACTGGTACCTGACAACTATTTGATTCAGAAAATTGATCGAAAACATAAAAGGGGAGGGGGTATTGTAATTATTTACAAATCAACAATGACACTCTCTCACATGGAGGCATTAGACTGGGGACAAGAGGCATAAATGGGGGATTTCACTATCACATTGTCTAACTTACCTTCTATTAAAATGGTATTAGGTTATAGACCTCCAGGTATGCCAGGTACATTTTTGGATTCATTGGATCTTTATTTGACATCAATAGGAAGTAAATATAATGAACTTATCTGCCTTGGAAAATTGAATATTTGGATGGATAGTCCAACTAGCCCAGACTCTGCTGCCCTGAGAGAAATTTGGGATAACCATGGTTTAACTATGTTGACAACATCTCCAACCCACAATAAGGGACATTGTTTGGATATGCTAGCAACTAGAGGAAAAGTTGCAGTTTTTAAAGAAACACAACAAATATTATGGTCGGACCACTGTTCCCTACCCTTTACACTTTCTAGTAAAGATCTAGTAAAGAGTAAAGGCAGAGAAATGCCATTAATTTGGAAACAAGCAGTCAGTGACTTGGATACAATTCCAGGGGAAGAAGTACAGGAGAAACTGAATACTATTGATAACTCACTGACATGTGATGAATTCTTGAACAAAGGTATGGACATACTGGAAGATATGTGTACTAAGTATGCACCCCTGAAACAAAAATTAAACAAGCAATACAAATCTTGGTTTAATCCTGAACTTGCTTTGCTTCGGAAGCAACTGTGCAAAGCTAATGATAATTTGAGACACAGCAAGAATAATAATGATGTGGGGAGGGCTAAGGCAGTTTTAAAAATATATAAAACAGCCCTATTTGTAGCAAAACAGGACTATTTACACAATGAAATCATGCCAGCTGGAAATCAGTCTAAGGCCATATTTGAAAATGTAGTCAACCAGCATGTATCGACTCAACCATGACAGCATCTCAGGAACAGGCTGATAAATGTAATGCCTTTTTTAAAGAAAAAATAGTCACCATACTAAAAAATATTGAACAGGAAAGGGATCCTAAACCAGACAGAAAAATGAAGGAAGGAGACGAACTCAAGAAGGAAAAACAAAGGGAAACAGTCTTTCAGTTCCAAAAAGTGCAGGACAATTTTTACATTATTAGGGCAATTGAAACCCACTAATGTCTCTTATTGCAGAATGCCAGCATATGCTGCCAAACGGTTAGCGAAGGAACTAACACCATTCATTGGGACTTTTGTGAATTAGTCACTTCAAGATTCGCAGGTACCCATAGTCTTAAAAAAGCTTTAATTAAATCTTTATTAAAGAAAACCACCCTAGATCCAGAAGTAATGATGAATTATCGACCAGTGCCTTACTTAATTTGGCCAACGAAAATTCTGGAAAAAGTGGTGTGTACTCAGTTCCAGACCTTCGTGGATAAAGAAAACCTACTAGACAATCTCCAATCAGTTTTCCGTCCGAAACATGGTACAGAGTCAGCCCTTTTAGCCGTGCATGATGATTTAATGGAGGCTGCTGATAGGGGGGGATCCACAGTATTATTAATGTTGGATATCTCTGCGGCCTTCAATACTGTAAATCACCAGGTAATGGCAGAAAGGATCAAGCAGGTGATATGATATGATATGATATGGCATTTGTAACGCGCCTATACACAAGTGTTTCAAGGCTCGACGAGGCAAGGGGGACAAAAAGGGGAGAACAGACAACGATCCTACTAGGCCAGGTGTCATTCAGATTGCGCAAGTGCAAGGGTAGGGGGACTGGGAAAAGTGCAAGGGGAGGGGAGAGGGGAAGTGCAGTACATGGCTAGTAGAATACAAGATAAGTAATAGGGCCAGCTGGTGGCAAGTGCAAGGAGAGTGCAGTACATGGTTAGTAGAATACAAGATAAATAATAGAGCCAGCTGGTGGCAAGTGCAAGGTAAGTGCCGGGAGAAGGGGCTGTAGGACAAAGAGACAGTCCCGTAGTGCAGGTAGGCAGTGCAGGGAAGAGTGGCAAGGCCAAGGACCGAGATCAGTGAGTGGCCAGTTGCAGATTCAGTGCAGGTTCAGTGATTTTAGCAGGAAAGAGAGGGAGAGAAAGCGGAGGCAAAGAGGAAGGTTTTGAGGTGCTTCCGGAACCAGAGATGGTTCTCCTCAAGTTTCAGGGAGGCAGGAAGGCTGTTCCAGAGGGAGGCCCCTGCTGCGGAGAGAGATCTACCCCCAGCTCGTTGCTTGGAGAAGCGGCTGACCCGCTTGGAGGTGGATGAGCGAAGAGCTCGAGAAGGAAGAAGGTGGGGAAAGCCTCTGAACGAGTTGGGAAATGGTTTGAGTCATTTCTTAAAGATAGAACCCAAAGGGTCACACTCGATGGCTATACCTCGCAAGTGGTGGAACTTGGCTGCAGGGTGCCACAGGGCTCCTCTCTGTGCCCACTCATTTTTAATCTCTATTTTCGTCCTGTTTTCATGATATTCATGAAATATGGTTTGGTATTCCACTCATATGTGGATGATATACAACTATATATTGAGTTACAAAATAGGGAAGAGGACTTTGAGAGAATCAACCAATGTAAGAAAGAACTTCATGAATGGATGAACAACAACCATTTACAATTAAATGCAGCAAAAACAGAAATTATACTGTTTAGCCCAAATAATAAAAAAGCATTGGGAATTCAAAGTTCTCCCCCTTTGATCTTAAGGGAACAACTGCAATATGCAAAAAAAGTTTTTAAAAAACTAGGCTGCTGGTGGCAAGAGAATCTGAACAGTGAGACGCAAGTAGGAGCTGAAGTAAAAACAGTTAATTTTGCACTTCGGTCACTACAGAAAATACTACCCTATATTCCAATGGAAGATAAAGCAGTTGTGGTGGGGGAGATGACTAATCCCCACCTGGATTACTGTAATAGTTTTCTGGCAGGAAATCTCCAGAAACAAATGATGAGACTTCAAAAAGCACAAAATGCAGCAGTGAGAGATATTGGAAACCTGAAGCAAAGAGACCATGTGTCATCAATGCGGAGATCACTCCACTGGCTGATGGTGGAAGATAGGATCACATTTAAGATGGCATGCCTAGTGTTCAAATGTATTAAAGGGCTTACCGCTGCATATTTAGCTGATAAAAATTGTACTATATCAGCCGAAAAGGAGTCTACATTGAGAGTATAAACTCTTACTCTGCCTTCCATGAACAAAATGTACTTCAAGAGGAGAAAGAAGCTTTTGTGTCTATGGCCCTAAAGTTTGGAATCAACTTCCACTTGAAATCAGAAAGTGTGAATGCCTGGATCTTTTTAGAAAGAGACTGAAAACATTATTGTTTAGATAAGTGTAAAAAGTTGATCAAGTCAGAATGTTACCTATTCCTTTCTCTTCTCTTATGAAATCCTCTATTCCCTAGTTATCACCTGTGCCCGAATATGGTTTACTCCGTCTGGTGCGGGTAATAAATGACTCAAAATCAAAATTAAAAAATCAAACAAACATGATTATCTTTATGCACGGAAATGATTGTTCTGCTTCAAACCTACTACTTCCCTATGAATAACTATCACATGATGTGACTGCACCTTAAAGAGAGTAATGTGAATACAAATATGAGCATATCCAGAAAAAGTACTGCAATAAAAAAACAGCAGAACAATGAGAAAGTGTTGATAACCTTATCGATTTTCTTCATACACAGAAAGCATTGGTATCTTTCAAGTGTGTATTCTCCCTATGTATATGTTTCATATGCTGTGAGTGAACCCCAAATGAATTACTGTAAGAACATATTTCAAGTGTAAGTCTACAAATATAGTACTTTTAGATTTTTATGTTCCTAAGTATTACTGGCTAAGATATATCACTAAAGGAAAAAAGAGGGAGCCAGACATGTTATGTCATCAGTGATGTCATCAATGACATTTGTGATATCATATTTGATGTCCTGGGGGTTAGTATTAGCAATGCAGGTTGGTGGCGCGACTTATAATTGCTTAGCTTACCATAACTAGCGAATTTCAGGGGTTTTTCGGTTTTACTTTGAACCATAACGTCCCTTTAACAACGTTTTTTTACTGTATTTCATAGGTTCTTAGTAGCGCAACTTAACCATAACATCCCTTTAACAAGATTTTTTTTACTGAATTTCATAGGTTTTTAATAGCGCAACTTAACCATAACCTCCCTTTATCAAATTTAATTTTACAGAATATACATATTCATAGTGTGAATTTGATAGATGTTTATTAGGATTCCCTTACTTTCTAAACATGTAACATAGAA
Source organism: Ambystoma mexicanum (assembly GCF_040938575.1). Classification (NCBI taxonomy): domain Eukaryota; kingdom Metazoa; phylum Chordata; class Amphibia; order Caudata; family Ambystomatidae; genus Ambystoma; species Ambystoma mexicanum. The sequence goes on along the minus strand of NC_090932.1, from coordinate 655,289,115 downwards.
CATACTGAATCCCCTGCTAGTGATGTTGATGTCCGCGGACTGTGCGTATGTCCGCGGACCGATGCGGACAACATCAACACTACTCAGAAAATCAGAGGGTATCTTTAATTGTTCTATCATGCCATATAAACAATGAACAAGTTCAAAAAGCAGCACATAAACATATGTAATAATACATAAGAAGTGGAACCTAAATATGTAACACATCACCCGTCCATTTAAATAGCATATGTACTAAAATGGAATATACCAAAACAAAAAAGATATGCTTCCAACATAATTACCTCACAGAAACTGTATAGCTGGAAGCAACAACAGACCTAGACAACCGTAACAACACAACTTACCAGAAACTAGTAAGTAAACTTCATTTTTCTGATATATTTCAAAACTTTCTCTATTAGGTACACTAAAAGTAATGTTTTATTTTTAACACATAAATGTCCAGTACTTTGGAATGGCTTGAAGACAATTTCCCACATGAGGAAATGACTGAAGATAGTGATACTAATGGTAGACACTTCTCTATATAAGCAAATTAATAATCATTACTTTATGTGTACTTAACATATATATATATATATATTTTAACAAACAATACAAACATTGAAAATAATGTAGCAAAAGAGACATTAGAAAATGCTCTACAGCGCATGGAACAAAAAATGGATATGCTTACGGAAAATGTCAATCTGTTAAAACATTTTGTGGAGGACAACATCAAAGAAAAAATTAAATATCATTGTCCCACATGTGCCTGTTCCCCTTCTCTATGTCCCATCCCCAAACCCTCACCACCAAGAAAAATGTTATGAGACTTCCATCCCTTCATCCCCTCCCATCCATCCTCTCCAAACCCATCATTACCCTGTATTTGTGTCAGTTTCTGCTTCCCCCTCTCTTTCATACAAAAATGTTATGTGTGTTTTAATTCAGTCCTTTGTGTCTTATTTTTTTTTAAAAGGCAGTTGGGGTGTCAGTGGACAGTGCGGGTGTCCGGAATGTCCACAATTAACCAAAATGGGGGTGTCCTAAGGACACTGTACCTATCCGTGCTGTCCGCAAGCAAGATGGAACTGTTCTCAGAACACACTTGGTGTCCCGAATATCTGCAATTAACCAAAATGGACGTGTCCTGAGGACACTATACCTGTCCGTACTGTTCGCAAGCAAGATGGAACTGTTCTTTGAACACACTTGGTGTCCAGAATATCCGCAATTAACCAAAATGGTGGTGTCCTAAGAACACTATACTTGTCCGTACTGTCCGCAAGCAAGATGGAACTGTTCTTAGAACACACTCGGTGTCAGGAATATCCATAATTAACCAAAATGGCAGTGTCCTAAGAAAACTATACCTGTCCATACTGTCCGCAAGCAAGATGGAACTGTTCTTAGAACACACTCGGTGTCCGGAATGTCTGTAATTAACCAAAATAGAGGTGTCCTAAGGACACTATGGGCCTCATTACGACCCTGGCCCTAATGGGTTAACGGCGCAGTAAAAGGCTGCAGCGCCGTTAACCCATTAGCGCCTTACTACGAGTCCCTTTGCGGGACCCAACCTGAATGGCTGGTCTAGACCAGCTGTTAAAGTAGGGACCCGCAAAGGGACCTTGGTGCTAAGTACGGTAGCGCCTTCCCCAGTCCCATTGAGCCCTATGGGGCAAAAATGGGAATGGGGAAGGGCCAATGTTCAATGGGGAATTATCGCCCCGCCAACCTTGGAATGGGGTGGTAATTTCCCATTGAACATTGGCAGACTTGTTACGATACCGGCACCAACCGTGGTGCTAATAGCGCCATGATTTAGCGCCAGTATCGCAATGAGAGGGCCTATACCTGTCCGTACTGTCCGCAAGCCAGATGGAACTGTTCTTAGAACATACTTGGTGTCCGGAATGTCTGTAATTAAGCAAAATGGAGGTGCCCTAAGGACACTATACCTGTCCGTACTGTCCGCAAGCAAGTTGGAACTGTTCTTAGAACATACTTGGTGTCCAGGATGTCCAGGATGTCCGTTATTAACCAAAATTGAGGTGTTCTAAGGACACCTTATACCTGTCTGCACTGTCCCCAAGCAAGATGGAACTGCTCTTAGAACGCACTTGGTGTCCGGAATATTCGCAATTACCATAATGGAGGTGTCCTAAGGACACCATGCCTGTCGGTACTCTCCGTAGAACATCTACGCACATGCGCACTACACCCATAAGTCCTATGAACATTGCGCCTCTCCGTAACTGTCCGTCTCGCATGTGTCGCACTTTTAATTAGTTTGAGGACCCGAACACTGTCTGTAGAACATCTGCGCGCATGTGCACGGCCATTCCCACGCATTTGGTGTCCTGCGGACACCGGTCCCATTCGCGGACGTGTTTGAGACATCATCATGTGACCGCACCCGCGCTGAGCATGTGTCCTGATTTGCGGACACTGTCCGGGTCCCCAAACATTTTAAAAGTACTTTTTTTGGACAATCCAAAGTATTTTACCGTCAAAATTCATCAGTGCACATGTCCCAGACAATAACCCTGGCTTTCTATATACTTTTTGGAACTTTATTAGCCTTTTTGGGGTGTTCGATCTGTCCGTGGACAGCGCGAATGACCACGGAGAGTGCACCTGCACCCCTATAAAAGGCCACATCCCAGAGCCGATCCTCATTGTGCTTCTGGCTACCTGACAGAGCATTGTCTATTTTAGCTTTTGCTGATCTTGCAGCTCTTGCTGCTTCACACCATCAGACCTGATGGCATTATGATTGGTGCTGCTACTTGTGCCTCAGCACCACCCCTACCCCCTCCACCACCAACACCTCCCCAAGGTTCTGCAGAAGGGAAAAGGCATGAGGATGTAGAGGAGGAGGAGGATGAAGAGGATGAGGTAGTGGAAGTCCTTACTACCAGCACTCGCTGTGAGTCTTGGGTGTAGCGGTTGTTTAGCATTCATGGTGACATGCCAAAAGCACGTGCGAACAAGGTCACCTGCAACTAGTGCAAAATGGTGCTGAGTCATTGGAGGTCTGGTTCGTACAGCTTCGGTACGATATCCATGAAGCGACACCTAAGATCGTTCCACGGTGGGGCTATTCGCAAGGTGTACCTTGTGATAAATGTAATAGGTTGAGTTCCTCTACAACATCCTCCGTTCTGCTCCTGTCACCACAAGAGACACTCCTATGGGACAGTGCATCCCTCCAGCTGCTTCACAGGCCATCCAGGATGCTGTTGACCCCTACCTTTCAAAGGGTCACAATATTGTGTTTGTACTGCGAGGCAGTACTCTGTTCTTCAGCGGGGAGAGTCTTCGGAGTGCTTTTTGGAACTGCGGTCAAGGAGCATGAGAAGGTCTGCCCACTACCTAAGTAAGACCCACCCTACATCTTCCTCTCTCCACCAGCCCTTTCTTATCCCTGTGCTTGGTGTCCCTTCATTACCCTCCTTTCCCCTCCTTTCCTTGTGTGTCGTGTGTAAAAAAAACTAAAAAAATATAAAACAACAAAAACAAAAAATAAAGGCTCTTTTCAGAGCCACCTTTCACAGTTAAATAATTGAAGTGGCAAATAAATGGAGCAGGGCCCTGTGCATTTTTTAGAAATCTGCGGACATATAAAATTTTGGGGTGCTGCCCTATCAGAACCATTGCACTTTTCACTGGAAGGAAGTGGTGACTATGAAAAGAGCCTTTTGGTGGTGTTTGTTTGTGTTTGAAAAACTTCAAATGGTCAACACCTACTGCAAAATGGATGGCTGTAATTCCAAAAAAGGTTGCAATGCATTTTGTAAATTTCTCAGAAAAATCTGATTTCCAGCATAAATAAGATGGACTCCATCTCTGCGAAAAATGTATGTGCTACGAAACATAATATTTTCATTGTGAAAAGAGGACATGCCAAAGGCAAAAACAGCCTTATGGACATTGTGCCTCGCTTTCTCCATTTGTGGACCAAATGAAGAGGAACACAGCAACATTTGTCTTTGCGCAATACGAGACAAAATGACTTGGGAATTTGGAAACATGTCCATGACCTTCCCAAGTCCTGCTTTCATTGCAATTTGCAAAGAAATTCCAGAGACATGACCTAAACTGTTCCCTCCACAATGAATTATAATTATGTCTGGATGATGCTGTGTCTCCAAAGTAGCACAGAGAGGTACCAAGCCCAGCCACTTCATTCCACGCAATCCATGCCAGTGCATTTCCACATGAGGGAATCCAAGATCTGCATCTACTCCACAGCATTCTGCATGCACCAAAATCCAGATAATCTGTTTTCTGAAACACACAGCCATAGCTATCTGTTCTTCTCTCAGGAAAAAGACTTTCTGACAAACTCTCGCCTTACACAACGCACTCAGCAAACTTTATTGACCAATCTTTCTCATTTGCATGCCTCTGCACCCCAAAACCCTGTATGTAAAATGCGGTGTCCGCGGACTACCGCCATGTCCGCGGACATATCGAAAATCTGCGCGTGGTGAATTTAAATTTAAATAGTGTGCCCCATTTCCCCTTTGAGGTTGGCTCTGAAAAGAGCCATTTTTGTTGGGTTTTTGCAGATGCTTGACAGACACCTGTGTTTTGTATTTTTTCTTGTATTTCTTTTCATACTTTATCCCTAAAATCTTCACAGAACCTTCTCCAAAGCAACCCTTACATTCCAAAACAGCATGGCATTTCCCGTAATAGATAAATAAATGCTATCTTCTTTAAAATAAACAGCATTACTGGAATCAATATTCTCATTATTACAGAAGAACATACCAGCTCTAAGAATGAAAGCACACATACCTCGGTTGATTGCACACCTAGCAATGTTTTGCTGAGGACAAAAAACAGAACTATTGTCCCATATTACCCTAGGTACTAATCCAGAAAAAATAAGTTTGGCGTATGGAAGGATGTTCATTACTCCTTGAACCAAGTGTTCCAAATCTGCCAACAAAGTAGGGGCACTGACATAGCCCAAATTGAAAGCACCACAGTGCAAAACTACCACATGGGGACTGTTCATCCTGCCCATATCTTCACAAACTTGTAAAATTTCATATACATTGCAATCAGGGACAGCGCTCCACACCACCTCAACTCATTTAACATTAAAATTGTTTTCTACACGCCTGCATTCAGCATACTGCTGTAAAACATGCACAGGCATATCTCCAAGCACCAACACCCTGACTTTCTCCACCTCTGCCATCGTCAATACACACAGCCTCTGTCAACACAAATCCACAACCTCAACACCTGATTGACTAATCCCTACAGTCCCCTTTCCATGCTGAATATACTGAAAACCCCTATGTGGCACGCCCTGTCCGTGGACTGCCGCGGTGTCTGCGGAGCGCCTTACTCTTAGACAGCCCTTCTACCCTTTCCACTTCACTCTCTGTGCCATTCCCTCATTGGATACAGCTAAGCAGTCACACAACCATCCACCAATCACATCCAAGATCTCTACATGTAACTCCATCATCATAGTTCAGCACTTCAAATGTACTGTTGATCAGTCTGAGTACAAGTGGAAAGCACCTACTAAAAAAAACTACTGAACAAGTCTCCAAGCTTTCTACTTGCAGCTGCATGCATATCCACATGCATGAATACAAACTACGGGTATGCATATTTTATGCAGAGTACATGTACAACTCTTATAAATGCATATAAACAGAGTAACTGCCACTTAAGCTGTATAACCTACAAAATGAATTTACTGTCATTTTTCCCATCTTCTATAACCAACTGTCACATCCAAACCTGTCTGCTATCTATTTATTTTTTTACACACAGAGCTATCTAAAAATTGTAATATTAAAAGATGGGAGAAATAACAGTATAATTGTAGAAAAACACTAAGTAGTGTATTATAAAATTACACACAGCCAGGAGAAGGTCATGCATTTTTATACACTCACAAAGATAGACACTATCATTGAAAATCTCCCAGCTGAAATAACACCACTGCCTGTAAATCACATCCTTCTGCTTCATTACCCCCACCTTCACCAATGCATACATTCCATGCTTTTCTATACAGTTTCTGCCATATACCTTATACAAATTGCAAAATAAGTATATCATTATTTTCTATCTCCTAACATTCAATAACACAGCCTTAAGAAACCAAGTGAGTTTCATACACTTAGTATTCTATACATTTACAAAGCATGTTTAACTAACATATTGGAACTAAAATATAAAGGCTGCACATAGTCAAAGGAAACTGCATGCACACAATATGTTCAGATATCAAACAACAATACTACTACAAAAACATAAAAATCAATGTCTAAATTAACATCAGTGCTATAAACACACACAATTACTAACTTCTTTCTTTTACAATTGCAGTGAAGACCACCCTCCTGAAAAGCAGTAGCATTGAAGTTCAAACAAGTCATTAAGTGAAACAAAACTAAAATCCACTACAAAAACTTTCCCTCCTCTTTCAAAAAAGAAAGTGATTAACAAGAATTCAGCTACCACTACTGCTAACACTGTTCCTATAAATCTTGATGAAGTGGCAAGTAACCATACAAAAAAAAAGTATTTTAGAAAAAATGTTCCAGCACAGAGTCCTTCAGAATCTTCTAAAAACAGGAGAGAAATCATGCACAATCATGCACAAAATGTATCTTAGAAGCTCTCATAGACAGTGCAATCCTTCTCAAAAGGAAGTTATTTATTTTAGTGTTAATTAGAATGAAACCACTAACAAAACAAACTACTAAATTACAAAAAAGGCTTCTCAATACGGAATGTCAACAAAAATAACTTCTTAAATATCTGTGGAGGTGAATGGAGTCACACCACGAGCACAGAACCATATTTCAATGAAGAAGCATACAAACAAAAGCAAACAAACACAATTGCCATACATAGAAGTGGACGAGGCTATGAAAAACTTAATATTAAAATAATTGAACAAGAAATACTTCTTACCAAAATTTCCCCAGAAAAGTCAGTATCACCTCTCCATTCGACTGAACCAGAACGTCCAGTATACAAATGGCTGTGCAGGTCAATGTGTAACATTGCCAAAAAATCTTTAAAATCTTTATGCCAGTTCCTCAATCAGTATGTGAAAGGCAAAGACAAAATCAAAATGAAACTACTACAAAGTATGGATACCTTTCCAGTGCGCAACTACACAGGACTACAAGGACATTCATTAGCCTCCATTTCAGGACCTATTTGCAAAAGCACCTTCCATCATATCAAAATGATATCAATACATCATTCAACTATAAGAAATCTAGTCTATAAACTGTACTATGCTAAAAGTCCTGCTTTAGCACTAGCCAATTTAATTAACAATCTTCTACATGGTATAGCCAAAGACCTACTCGAAGAAATAGAGCATATCCTGAGAAAATATTTTGGAAGTGAAAGCCACTTACAAAATGCAAATACCTTACAATAGACTAGCAACAATTGTACATATGGCAACCTTCTACTACACACACACAAAAAAGAAATACTAATATTTAAAAGTACATTCGCTGAAGTACCAAACCATGTGTGTGTGTGTTGCCGCAGAACTTTTTATAAAAATAACACAAAAACTGTAGAGGTAATATAGAAAATAGAAGACAATGAAGATGGTTTGAATTAGCTCTCTACCTTATAGCAGAAAACAAATACGAAATAACTGACTGCTTAATACTTTGCAGTTACTGCACTACAAAACTTGACAACAACCAAACTCCTTTACGTGCTAGCACAAATAACTTGGAATTATTCCCATTACCAAAACCCCTGCAACAACTCAATTTATATGAGAGTATCATAATTCAAACTTTGCACCCATTTCAAGCAATAATACACCTTCAACCAAAAATACCAAAATTACCTCCGTTTGAATTAGTGAAAGGCATTTATAGCAAAGTAGTTTATTTACCAATACATCTGAAAGAAAATGTGCACACTCTGGGAGTGCAGCCTCCGATAGAGCAATTTTAAATTGTCTTAGTAAATAGTGTACCTACAAAAGACAAAAAGAATTTGCAACAACTCGTAGACTTACATAAAGTTAGACAAGCATTGAAATATCTAAACGACAACAATGAATACTACAAAGAAATTAATATTGTAGAAAACCTGAAGGAAACTGGTCAATTTGAACTTCTAGATCCTGCTACAGTATCCAATATTTTAGACCATTATACAATTCGTCCATTACACTCTAAAGACACCATAGATGATGCACTAGATACGTACCAAATGCGACAAACTAAAGGATCATCAATCAGCATATGGGAAATAAGTATAGAAGGACGTGCTTTTCCTGTACTCTTTCCTACTGGGAAAGGAGAAAGGTACGATGATAGACCCACTCAGATAACAGCATCAGAATACTTCTTGTTACGAATGTAATCTTAAGGTCCCAGATTTAGACAAAATGTGGAATACATATTCCACCTACTCTTTGAAAGTGAACTAGCAACTCTATGCTACAGAGTTGCACACACATTGAAATCAGGTACCCACTTTCAAAATATGTCAGCTACGCAATTACTACAAAAAGTGCAACAAAAAGATGAGGTTTTACAATCAAGCATTACACATCTGTTTGCAAACATGCGTGGTACTAAAGAGTACTGGTTCTGACGTCACGAGGATGTACATTGTATGATAGGAAACCTTGGCCCACCCACTTGGTTTGTTACATTAAGTTGTGAAGAATATGCATGGGAAGATTTACAGGATTTCCTACGCATATCAAACACAAACAAAACAAACATAGGTATACTAACACCTGGAGAACTTTGCTCTCTAGATCCTGTTAATGTTTCAAGATATTTCCATCATCGCTTCATTGCTATGCTACACTTTATTTGTAATAAAACTGTTCCTCCCCTCGGAGAAGTGCAATACTTATTTTGGAGAAAAGAATACAAAGCCAGAGGAGCACCACATATCCACATGCTTTTATGAATCAAAGATGCTCCTAAAGTTGGTCAAGGCAGTGATGCCACTGTTTTACAGTTTATAGAAAAATATGTCACTTGTGAAATTCCATAGGAATCAACAAATAGTGATCTTCATGCACAAATTGTACAATTTCAAAGACACAAGTGTGGAAAATATTGTTGTTGCAAATACAAAAACGAAGGGAAATACTACACCAAATGCCGCTTTGGTTTCCCTAGTTACAGAAACAGAAACAACCTCATGTCTTCAGTTGTACATAGTGTTAAAAGTAAATCACCTAAGAACACATTTTACATAACAAGAACAGAAGAAGCAAAATATATCAATGATTACAATGCAATCATTGCCCTCTTATGGAATGCAAACATAGATGTGCAGTACATTGCAGACAATTCCACTGCAGTTGCATGATATGTTACAGCCTACTTAACCAAAGCAGAAAAAACAGAGCTTCAAGACCTCTGGGATGACCTATCATCGGACAAAATACTGTCTCAGAAATTGTACAGCTTAGGCATAAAAATGCTCTCTCATAGAGAATGTGACTGCTATGAAGCTGCAGATCATTTAACCGGCACTCCTTTGTATGGAAAATCTGACAATATAGTATGGCTAAGTCTTGATCCGCTAAATCTAGAAAAAGAGTTCTCAAATCATACGACGACATAGAAACAATAGCCAAAAATGATCCTAGCAGCCAAGACATTTTGAAAAACATTTTACTAGACACATACTACCCAAACAGGAGTACCACTTTGGAAACCATGTGTCTATACCACGTAGCCCAAAACTTCACATCCAATAAATAATATAAAACCCGATGAATATAAAGGCACATACAGAGTATCAAATTGTGAAGGCAGCTTAGTGACACTTACCAAATGAAGCTTAATTAATCATATCAAATTGTCATTAAAAACTCCTCAACATAAAGAACTATATTACATGTCCCTGCTACAACTTTTTAAATCATGGAGAAAAGAAGAAGAGTTACTAGTTATCTATGACTCATATGAAGATGCTTTCAAAGCAAACAAAGCAAATGAAAGCACGATAACCGATATAAACTGTGCACAGTACAAAACAATGTCACACAATGAACAGCAACATGAAGAAGAACTCCAGGCCCAACTAGATAAGGACACTCCCGACAGTAGTCAACCTTCTGTAACAGGAATCCAAGAACCACTGGGACAGCCACTAATAGCAAATGAGGCAGACTTAGCTATGACAGAAGTAGAAAACACCATGTCTCACAATGAAGCAGATATAGAACTGTACTGCAATTGAAACTGAACAATGAGCAGCATAGCATTTCAAGAAGTAACAAAAGAAATTGCACATGGTGTACAACATGAAAATAAAGAATGTACCGGTCAAAATTACAAACCTATACTACTTTACGTCAGTGGTCAAGCTGGTTCAGGAAAAACATTCTTAATGAAAATCATCAGCAGGTTCCTTCAACAATTGATAAACAACAAACTGTCAGCTGTTGTAACTGCCCCCAAAGTGCCACTTTACACCGATTACTACTCCTTTGAGTAGAACACCAAAAAAAATGAGAATATTACAAACTTTCTATAGAAACTGCAATGGAACTACGCAGGGTGTTAAAACAAATGAAAATGCTACTAATAGATGAAGTGAGCATGATCTCCAACCTAATGTTGGTTTTGATTCACTTCAGAATACAAGAAGTACTCAAAACAAACTATGAAGAGCTTTTTGGAGGAAAACACATTATTGTTTTCGGAGATCTTCAATTGACACCAGTGAAAGGTGAACCTGTTTTTAAAAGCATAGGACACAAACTCTGCCGTAAAACTGTTGGCTTATAGGAAATGTCAACCTTTGGCAACATTTCCATTACAGAGAATTAACAGAAAACACCAGTCTGCAGACCTCACATACGCCAACATTTTATTAGAGTTGGTGTACTACCTCAGGAAGAAAAATCAATATTAAAAACCCGGCACATTCATGCACTGTATGGCCATAATTCATGTGCTATTGATGTCATGGAAAAATTAGCACACACAAATGTCACTTGTATGTCCTTGATGCCAAATCTTGCAAGCTGTTCAAAATTCAATGAAACAATGTTGAAAAAAGAAATGCAACCAATAATTGAAATTTGCTCCACAGACAAACTGGACATACATGGTATGACACTATCCATGTGTCAACAAGCCACAACAAGACTAAATACCTTAGAAAACTCTATCTCCAACACAGCTGGTTTGGAGAAAATATTAAAATTATCTTTAAACTATAGAGTAATGCTTAAATGTAACCTTGACGTGGAGCAAGGACTAGTTAATTGAGCACTTGGTACAGTTGTTGGCTTTCAAACATACACACGTGACAACAACATTCAGTTTGTCAATATTCTCTTTGACAAACTATCAGAAGTAAAAAGGATAGGACACTCAACAGCTCGTTTCCTTCTTTTCAAAGACATGTATGTACACAGAGAGCAATTTTCTCTAACTCTAGCATACGCATTCACCTTTCACAAATCACAAGATCTTACCCTAGATAAAGCATTGATAGATATTGGGAACAAAGTCTTTAAAGAAGTCATGAGCTACGTAGCACTATCACACTTATGTACACTTGACGGTCTATTTCTAGTCAACTTTGATGCAAGTAAAGTAAACGCTGATATTCCTTGCATTTAAGAATACAATGGAATACGTTCACTCTACACCCCCACATCTAAAATTCTACCTGTTCCACAGAAAGGAAAACGTTGTAGAAGAAAACTACTTCAAACAGAAAAGCAACAGGATCTCACTGCAAATCCTCCAAAGAGAGTAAAAGAAGCTAATACTTCATCAATTACTACAACCAAACAAGAATCTACTACTCAAGGTAACTCAGGTACTTCTTCAAAGAAGCAACACACACTCCAAAGAAATGACTTGGACACAGAACTATCTGGTCCATTCAAATTTTCAAATATACCTGGTGAAAATTGCTATGCAAATGTAGCAATACATATTCTATTCCAATTGCCACCAATTGTTGACAACATGTACCTACACAATACAGACCAATTGTGCTTGCAAATGTTAGTCCTTCATGGAAATGCAAGCAACAATCCTGACAACACATACAGTGTTCATGGAATAAGACAAGAATTGGACTACTCTGCTAGAAGGGTGAAAATCACTATAAACTCAAAAGAAGATCCACAAGAATTACTAATGTACTTACTACAAGTACTAGAAAACAAAAACATACCTATAAATGAATTCTTCCAGATTTCATATATGTGGAAACATACATGAACTCTCTGCAACAATGTGGCAGAGGAACAAATCCCTAATGAACGCTTCATGTATGTATCCAGACCTAACTGTGAATCCGTTCCATTTCAGCAACTTGTACAAAATGCAAACCATGGCAGATTTTGTAATACCTGCAATTCAGATAATCGCTCCACCTTACAAAAACAAACACATAGTAAATACTTAATACTAATGCTTCTACGTTACAATACAGATGGTACCAAAAACAACTGCAAGCTGACTGGATTCACATGTGGTCAAGTATCACTTGGTAAGAAAACCTTCACAACAATAGGTATAATTTACCACACAGGAGCCACAACCTATGCAGGTCACTACACTGCATTTATAAATAAAAATTGTGGATGGTTCGAATGTAATGATAGTACCATTACTCTAAAGCAGAGATTACCAGCAAATGTTATACATGCTTATTTAATATTCTTAAAACCAACATTTTATAACTAATCTGTGCATAAACATTAACAAAACTTCAATTAGAAAACTATAAATGGTTAGAATACGGCAACAGGTATCTAACTGCCCCAAGATTCTGCAACAACCAAACATATAAATCAATACCACTAAAATATAACAAGAAATAAACGGTTAAAATACGCCAACAGGCATCTAACTGCCCCAAGATTTTGCAACAACCAAAAAAATAAATCAATACCACTAAAATATAACAAGAAATAAACAGTTAGAATACGCCAACAGGTATCTAACTGCCCAAAAATCTGAAACAACCCAACAGATAGATGAGCAACTTGAGAATATAAATAAAAAAACTATAACCAGTTAGAATTCACCAACAGGTATCTAACAATCTGCAAAAATCCAAAAGATATAACATTAGCCAGAAAGAAGTAAACACTGAAAACAATGAAAGAAATGTACTGTACCATAACCAAAACAGTTTTATTTTTAATCCAACATGGATTTTTTTCCCACAGACCCAATGATTTAAGAAACAAACACAGAAACAGAGCAAAGTGCACAGTACACTGGTTTGTATACTACTAAATATGAGGGTCGAAATAATGCAGAAATGTCTATTATGCAATGCAATAACGCTTTATATACTACCTACACTAACATGATCTTTTCTTTTATCACAGAAATTGAAAAGGAATATCTGCTCCAGTTACTCAAGTCATGAAAACATATATCCAATCACAAAAAATCAAAGAGTAAGTATATTATAATACAACTCACAAATACTGCTCCATAACACAACCATTGTAGCAAACATCTAACTATACACCACAATACAAAATGTTTACTTCCATGGATATGTTATACTGCAGTGCTTGTTACCAAACTCTACAATCTCAATGACATGATGTAGCCAAAACTTCACATACAAACTATACAAATCAAACAGTACACAAACTGTAGATTTGCAAATATTTGATAGATATTTGATTCTATGGGTGTGATTTATGGGTTTGATATGCTGCGGTGGTTCTGGCCAGGGCCTAGAGTCTTGGGTGCATGGCCTACGGCCTTCGGCCATGCACACAAGACTCTAGGCCCTGGCCACAACCACTGCAGCAATTCACACCCATAGAATCAAACATTTTAACTGGGCTATATGGGCTCTTATACAGAATGTTAATTACAATCAACACTGTACTAACAACCCAAAACCAATATCATAGTAAAGTAAAGTAGCCAGTAGTGCCATGTGCGCGGACAGCCACTGTGAGCGCAGACATGATGAAGGCATCAGGGGCACCTGCCACCTAAACAAATACAGTATTTGACCCATTTCTTACTCCCCCACCCTCCGCAAGCAATCTTACACACCAACACACTCACCAATGTTGTATTTCTCCCCCGTTCGTCGCTGCTCTGTCCGGAGACCGAAGATGGCAGGCGCATCAAAACAATGTGACGCACCTCACGCTTCATTCCTTCTAGTCAATCAGCGAACACGTTTCATGTCCACGGACATGACACAAGCTGATTAGCCAATCGGTGTCCTGTCCGTGGAGCGAACAGGGAAGTGTGTCTGCAGAGCGGACATAGATATCACTACATTTTTGTGACCTACTTTTTGGTCATTGAAAATAAAACCACTGGACGGATATTCACCACATATACAAAAGCATGCTTTCTAGACCAAGCCGCTGCTCCTGCCGCAAATTTGATTAGAATCCATCCAGCGGTTTGGGCTGTAGGCGTGAGCAAAGTTTTTTCTCTATTCAGTCTATGGGAATGGGATTAGCAACTTAACCATAACTACACAGCCACTACTGTGGCTGTGTAATACATATATATATATATATATATATATATATACATATATATATATATATATTAACACATGGAGGATGGAAAAAACCTGCACTCCATGCACGAGGTCTATAAGTCCCAGAAAAAATACAAACTCGAATCCAATTTAGAAAGAACCGAGTTTAATGGAAGGTAGAAAATACGAGGCAAAAAAAAAAACACATAGCAGACAATACATAACGCCTAGGCAGTGTCCTTAACGACGCGTTTCGCGCTTCCCTGAGCGCTTGATCACGTTAGGAGGACGTGGAGAAAATGAAAGTAGATATTACAAGTTAGTCCTTTTTCCATATATTCAGTGAAAAAACTTAGTTAAAGGGACGTTATGGTTAAGTTGCGCTCCTAAAAAGCTATGAAATTCAGTAAAAAAACGTTAAAGGGACGTTATGGTTAAGTTGCGCTACTAAAAACCTATGAAATTTAGTGAAAAAACTTTGTTAAAGGGACGTTATGGTTCAAAGTAAAACCGAAAACCCCCTGAAATTCGGCAGTTATGGTAAGATAAGCAACCATAACTCGCGCCGCCACCGTGCACTGCTAACACCAACACCCAGGACATCAAAGATGACATCACAAATGCGAAGTTATAAGCCGCCCAAAAAGTGCTCTTGCTATGGAAACACCAACTTAACCATAACTACATGGCCACTACCGTATATATATAATATATATAATATTGTTTTTTTTCACAGGGCCTGCGGTAGCAGCCCTGCAGTTAGGGTCACATTATTAGGATTATTAGGGGGTACCAAAATGTGTGGTTTTTCCCATAGGCGCAATGAAAAGAAATTTGCTCATGCCTACATCCCAAACCGCTGGATGTATTTTCACCACATTTGGTGCATGTGTGGCAGCTTGGTCCTGAAAGCATGCTTTTGGAAATTTAGTATAAATCTATCCAGTCATTTTTTTTTTAAAACAAACAAATGTAGGTACAAAAAATGAGCTTAGTCCGCGGACTCACTTCCCTGGTTGGTCTGTGTGTGAAAATAAAATCAAAATATCGAGGCTGAGTACCCCAAAAGGAAACACACAGAACAGGGGTTACAAAGGAACATACAAAGTACTTTATTTTATACTGAATCTAGTTACCAAGAACAGAGCAAAAATCAGATAGCTATCGGCCCTAAGTGTAACACAGCGAACTCCAGCGTGGTTCAATGTGTTCAGTGAGAGATGCTGTACATTAGAATGCATTGGTTTTTTTATACTTTTTGTGAGCACGATATCCAGCCCCACTTCGGGTTAATATTCCACTAATACATCACTGATCTAGGGTTCATGCCAAGTCTCGCACATCCGCATATAACTGTTTTGCTTTTAATACATATATCAACGAGCCTATACGGCAACTGTGTATTCTGGGATTTTCCATGTAGGTCTTCTTAAACATTAATACAATGTAGCTAAACCAGTGTTCTACGTTCAGTATTTGAATACATTGTTTTTAACGTATGCTCTTGGATTAGTTTCATTGCACGAGTAATCCTTTACACACAGGTCAACGAAGGACAAGGTCTCCGTTCACGACCTCAACAAGTGGCCTGGAGTCAAGTTACATATTAGCTACATACAGAGGTCAAGAAGGCCATGTTGTATTTTGGAATGACATTGTCCACCATTTTAACTCACAGGGTGACTTTACAAAGCAAACCTAAAATGGCGGATTGATCTAAAATGGCGGCTTATATTGATTCTAAGGTCAGGACCTTGCAACATGGATTCATTCTCAAGCGACTTGTAAGCAGCTTGCCATAGGCCAATATACATATATTTATTGCGATAGGAGGCACGATATAATTTCTCATTTGACATGTGGACAGGCCTCCAATTGGTCCAGAGAGCAGTGGAGGGCGATGGACATCGGACGAGCCCACTGATTGAGTGGTGAAAAGCGAGAGGTGCATCAGATTTTTGGAGACGCCTGCCATGTTGAATTCGCGGAAAGCCGCCATTGGCCACGGTCAGCATGCTGGAGAAAAAGTCTGGAAAACACATTTTGGGTCATTTGGTGGTGGAAAGAGGGGCTGGGAAGGGTGGGTGAGTGGAAAAAATATGTAATTGGGGCTATATTTGTAGGTTGAAAAAGGCTGGGCCGGTGTTGTATCTGTCCGCGGACACTGCAGTAGTTTGCGGACAGTGCCGTGAATGGGTAGCTTGGAAAAGACATTTGGGGTTATTTGATGGGTGGATATGGGCAGAAAATGGTAGGGTGGTGCAATGAAGGTAATGTGGAGCTGTTTTATAGGTGAAAAAAGGGTTTGGAAATGCTGCGGAGTCTGTGTTCAATTTCAGTGTCCACAGACATCAATTCGATTGTAGGGGGGTCAGGGTGAGTTTTATTACTTGATAGTCTATGGTACATACATCTTACATTGTTAATTGTGATGGTTGAGGCCAGTGGCCAGATTGTGGGGGGGCATGGACGCAGGCCGTGGCCCCAAGGATATTTGCACCGGGCACATTCACCACAGTAGTAACATGTATATACTAATTATAGGTAATGTAGGAGTATGGCCAGAATCACCACAATAGCAATATGTGTATAGTAATTGTAGGTAATGTAGTGGGAGTACAACGTGTTTGCAATATGGAGGACTGGTGTAATTGAACTGTATATGGTACTTATCATTGTAGTACAATTGAAGATAGTACTCATAGAATATGTATTTGATTATAATTGATGTGGTTACTAAGTGCTGTAGTGTTATCAGGATAGAAGCTTTGGTTTATTTTCTGTGTGAAAAAACAGTGCAATTGGTTAAGAAGGACAGTTCAAAAGCTGTAGTTGTATACAATTTTAAATATACATTTTGTTTTCTAGACCCTCATAAACAGAACATTCCAATTACTATGTTTAGTACAACATTAGTGTATGAGACACTGCTGTTGTTTTGACATTAAATAATCATTGGGTCATTGGGTCATTGGGGAAAAAAATCTGTACTGCATTTAAAAAACCTGATTACAGTTATGTGAGTGTAAGGGTGATAGTATGTTGGTTTGAAGTATGTTGTGATTAAGGGAATGCTTGAAGTAGTTAGATACCTGTTAGAGGTTAGAAGTTGTTTTGTCATGTAACATTTGAGATGGCATAATTGAAGTGCCTTGCAATGAAGGGCGTTTTTTAAATAGTTAGATACCTGGTGGCGTATTCTAACTAGGAGATACTGGTTTTCCGACTGTGATGCAATCAAACACTTTGCAGATTAAATAGATTTCATAATGCACCACTAAACAGCAAATAGCCTGTGATCAGTGCCCAATTTAATTGTAATAATTGGTCAATAGTCAAAATATCACTGTCTGAAAACATGTGGTAAATCACAAATATCTGTGGATTTGCATGATGTCACCGTCTGAAAACGTGTGAATCACAAAAGCATTCTAACTAGATTGACTTTCAAAACGACCATTGTAGTATTATGGATGTAGTTAGATACCTGCTGGCATATTCTAATTGTTAACTGTACTATAGTTGTGTGACTACATTTGGGTTGGAACAATATTATGTAGCCATTTGTTAAATTTGCTAGTAACCTATGTTTTGGAGTAATGGAGGTATCTTTAGATTCAAATCAACCACTTCTTTTTTGACATATGCAATCTAGTGCCCTGGAGTGGTTGTGGCACCAGTGTGGTATACTATACCCACTGTTGTGAAGGTTTTCTTTCTAAGAGATACTTGGCCGTCTATGAAGCCTGTAAGCTAACAGTTATGTTGACGATTAGAGGAAATTACTGATGGGCCCATTGGTCAGTACTCACCATCAAAAACTAGTAATGCATGATAAATGCACCATGTGAGGACAGGGTGCAAGATCACACATACTCCAGCAAGCTTCAATAATCAGGACTCAGCAAATTGGCAAAGGGAAGACTGTTTAATGATACATACATCAGCAGATGGAAAACAGCAGCATCATGAACACCTGCCTCACCCCGACTTCCTTGAACTTTAGTCAAACAGCCTCTTTTATGGGCAAAATCCGTCATCATTGACGTCTAATTCTACAAAAAATCATCATGCAATCTAATTGGTCGGGAAAGGTAACTTATGTATAGGTGCTATATCTGTATATGAAAATAACGCAAGTGGATTGGATAACTCTTATCGGGTGGGCATCTACGCCCTTCCCTCTGCAACACACGTGATTGACATCACTACAAGTACGACATCTCATTGGTTACAGTGTCTATAGGACCCTAGATTACATGGTCCCTTGTGATTGGGCAAGTTACACCCCTAAACATAAATCTCCAATTTAATTAGCAGCATTCACAGTTGATACCCAGGTGCCTAGTGTCCCAAGATTCACCCTTCCTCCCTTCCATCAATCAGTGTTTTAGGGCTATGTGTCAATTAGTTGGCTGGGTATGGCCTCGGATCTGTAGTCTCTTATCACGGAAAGTTATGGCATCCTCTGGTTCTGAATGACATCAGGCGGTGGTACATCTCCGCACCTGTCTGGTCACGTGCTGGTCCACTATGAATCTGCTTCAGTTTCCAACCTTTTGTGCATTTAATTCTGTGTGCACTTGGCCACCTGCATGGGCCTCTCTTATCTTGACCTTCATGGGCGGGCTGGTATTCTCTGTAGTTGGAGTCTCGTGAGCTCATGCTCACCTCCCCTTCTCTGGTTGACCTCGATCTCCCCGGCATAAGCCTCTCTTTGTTGAGTTTCGATTCCGCTCCTTCTCTGGTCTTTGCTGGGTTTGCTGGGTTACTAAACGCGGCCTGTCAGGCCTTTGGCCGCCTGGGTACATTTCTGCTTTCACAAAATGGAGTCGCATGTGTACATTGTGCAGTATTGAGGTAGATATATGGTTGGCGCTTGCCTCTCTATTCTTCTACTAAGCATTGCAGGCAGTATCGATTTCTTAGCATCTTGCATTTCAGGCTTATTTACACAAATTCAATGGGGCGGTTGCTTCCATCTTGTCTCATGGCACCATTCTCTTACGTTTTAACAGTGTCTCTCCCCTGCATCCTTTATCATTATCCTTGCAGTTACTAGTACTGGCATACGTGCTTTCAGTAGCCAATTCTATTTTTTCTTGGGGTTGCTCGGGCCCTTGGTTTATTTTCATTGGCCTTCCATTAAGGATTTAGGGGTCTCCTCGTGGACCGTGTGCAGATATTCCTCACTTCGCATCAGTGGCTGTTAAGGCTGTCTGATAGGGTACCGTGCTGCCCAGGGTTGTCGTGTTATGGCTGCTTCAACCAGTATTGATCTCCTTATGTACACGGGGCAGAGTCCCAGTGCGGCTCTCTGTTGGTTCATTTGCTCCTCATATGTCACGTACTTCGGTGAGTACCTTACTGGCAGCTCGCAATGGGGAGCAGGGGTGCAGGTCATATCTGGGACCTCCTCTACAGTTATTTTTGGTACCATCTGCATTACACCTTACAAACATTAGTATGACATATTGGCTATGTGAGTTTATTTGTATGGTGGAACAATTGTCTGAATTGCAAAATGGGCATAATATACCATGGTTTGCATTCTGCAGAAGCTGGTGACATTTTTTGTCTTTTAAAAGGTTTATTTTTTTTAAGTATAGGCTACATATCTAGATGGGGTGCATAGTGCCCATAGCCTATTGTATTCCCAGATACAAGGAATGTCAGCATTGACTTCGTTTGTACCAAATTTAACTAGGAATATACCATTGAGTGTATGCAGATGTGAAAGTGCTACGTAACTCATACCTTATTTAAATACTGTGCTGCCAATGTCAATCAATGCTTGATCTAGGGTTAGATCTTGTGATTTGTGAATAGTGACAGCATATGCAAGAGATAGAGAGATTGCTCTCTGCATACGTACATGTCTTTGAAAAGAAGGATCATGCTATTGTTCGGCCAATTGTTTTAACTATCGCAAGTTTGTCACAGTGGATGTTGACAAACTGAATATTGTTGTCATGTGGATGTGTTTGGAAGCCAACAACTGTACCAATTGCTCCATTGCTCCATTGCCTAAACTTTTTTCTATGTCAAGGTTATGTTTTAGAATTACTCTACAGTTTAGACACAAAGTCAATATTTTCTCCAATCCACCTCTGTTGGAGATTCATTATTCTAAACTATTTAGCCGTGCTGTTCCATGTTGACACATAGGAAGTTTCATGTCATGCATTTCTCGTTTGTCTGTGGAGCTGATATGCAGTATGGGTTACATTTCTTTTTTCAAAATTGTCTTGTTGATTTGACTACAGCTTGCAAGGGTTGGCATAAAGGACATACATTTTAGATTGTGTTGAGTTAATTTTTCCATGACATTAAGAGCCGATGTGTTTCATCCATATAGCTCATGTATTAGTCTACTATTTAAGATGGATTTTTGCATCTTCAGTATGCAGACCAGTTCTAATGCTTTTTAAAATGTTAGCATATGTGAGGGCTGCAGACTGGCACGTGTTTTGAGTTAGTTCTCTGTAGTGAAAATGTTGCCATATATTTACATTTCCAATGAGAGTATTGCGTCATTGTTTGTGTCCTAAATGTTTTAAAAATAGTTTGCCCTTTCACTGGTGTCAACTGTAGGTGGTCTCTGAAAACAAAAACATGTTTTCCTACAAAATGTTTTTCATAGTTAGTTTTTAGGACTTGTATTCTGAGATGAATTAAAGCCTACATGAGGTTGGAAACCATGCTTACTACATCTATCAGGAGCACTTTCATTTGTTTTAGAATTATGCATAATACACGAGCAGATTCTGCTGATAATTTGTAGTATTCACATTTTTTGGTTTTGGTGTTCTATGGGGAGGAGTAGTAGTTAGTGTTAAGTTACACATCCTATCTTGTAGGCAGCTAAACCTGTAGGGGTAGTTACTACAGCCAAAAGGCTGTTGGTTGTTAAGCTTTGTAGAAATTTGCTGATTACTTTAATTAATAATTTTTACCAGAACCAGCTCTACTACTTACATACAGGAGCAAAGGTTTATAATTTTTACAGCTGCAGATTTTTGTTTCATGTTTAAAACCATGTTCAATCTCTTGAGTGACTTCGAGATAAATGGTGAGTTGTTCATCATTTAGCAGTGATAAAGTACTGACAAGTCTTCCCCAGATTGTTTATATTGATACATGTTATTTTCTACCTCAGTCATGACTATTTCTGCTTCATTTAGAATGAGTGGTACTCCAAGTGCATCTAGCTTCTTGTAAGGAAGGTTGACTGCCCTCAGGAGTGTCTTTGTCTAGTTCAGCTTCAATTTCTTTCTCTTGTTGGCATTCATTGTCCAACTTTTTTTGCATTGTTTTAAATTGTCATTTGTTATACTGCTTTCCTTTGCTTTGAATGCAGTTTCAAATGAGTCATAGTCACCTAATAATTTTTTTTTTGTTCGCCAAGGTTTAAAAAGTTGGAGTAGGGCCATGTAATACATTTCTCTATACTGTGGAGATTTAAACGATAACTTTATATGATTAATTAGACTAGGTTTGGTAAGTTTCACTAGGCTTCCTTCGCAAGTTGAGACTGAATGTTTGCCAGTTGTCTCATTTGAGGTGCCATTGTTTTTGTAGGTGTAGTTTTTGCAATGTCATACAGACACATATTTTCCAAAGCAGTACCTCTGTTTGGGTTGCATGTGTCAATTAAATGTTTTTTTACAATGTCCTGTCTTTTGAGATCATTTGTGGGTATGTTTTCTATCTCTTCGTAGGGTTTTAGTACTCCTTTTCGGGATGAAGCTTGTGCAAGGTTCAGCCAAACGATGTGCTCAGATTTTACATATAAGGCTGTATCTGTTAAATGGTCTGCAGCTTCGTAGCATCCATATTCTCTTTGGAAATGCATTTTTATACCAAAGCTGTACAATTTTGGTGATAGTTTTTGTCAGATGATATGTCATCCCAGAGGTCCTCTAGCTCTGTTTTCTCAGCTTTGGTGAGATAGGCTGTGTCATATCTCGCAACTGCAGTGGAGTGGAATTGACTGCAATCTATTGTATGTCTATGTTTGCATTCAACAAGATGGCAATGATTGGATTGTAATCATTGATGTGCTTGGATGCTTTATCCCTTTTATTGTTGTATGTATTTTTAGGGGATTTGCCTTTTACACTGTGTCTAACAGAAGACATCAAGCTATTTACTTGTCCTTTTTTCTGCAAACTGGTCTAGGGAAGTAAAAGTGACATTTGGTATAGTATTTCCCTTTGTGTTTATATCTACGTAGTCAGTATTTGCCACATTTATGTTTTTGAAAGCGTAACATTTGTGTATGTATGTCACTATCAGTGGTTTCTGAAGGGATGCCACTGGTAATGTATTTTTCAATAAACTGTAAAACAGTGGCATCACTATCATGGCCACATTTTGGAGCATCTTTTATCCACAAAAGAATGTGGATATGTGATGCTCCTCTGGATTGATATTACTTTCTCCAAAAGAAGTGTTGCTCTTAACCGAGAGGAAGGGCAGTTTTATTGCAGATAAAATGCAGCATGGCAATGAAGCGATGGTGAAAAGTGCCTTGATACATTGACAGGGTCAAGAGAACAGATTTCTCCTGCTGTTTTTACATCTATTCCATCTTTATTTTGGTTTGCAGTGTGTAAGAAGTTGTGCAAGTCATCCCATGCATACTCTGCACAATTTAAAGTAACAAACCATGTGGGTGGGCCTAGTTTCCTTAGCATACAATGTAAATCAGCGTGACGATGGAACCTCTACCATGCGTGTTTGCCAAGAGATTTGTGATACTTGACTTCAAAACGTAAACTTTGTCTTTTATTTTTTGAAGCAGTTGGGTGGCGGATATGTTTAAAAATTTAGAGCCTGTTTTAAGTGTTTGGGCAACTCCATAACATAGAGTTGCTAGTTCACTTTCCAAAAGGAAGTGGAAAATGTATTCAACAATTTGTCTGAATCAGGGGTCTTCAGAATACATTTGTAAAGAGTGATATTCTGATGCACTAATTTGCACAGACCTTTCATCATATCTTCCTCCTTTCCTGTAGGAACAAGCTGAGGATAAGAACGTGCTTCCAGACTTTATTCCCATATGCTCATTGCAGATCATTTTGCTTGATGCATTTGATATGTGTATAATGCATTGTCAATTGTGCCTTTGGAGTGTAGTGGGTGAATTGTATACTGGTCTAAAATGTTGGCTGCAGTAACAGGATCTACACGTTCAAATTGGCCAGTTTCTGATGACTCTTGAATAATTTGGGTGGTTTCTCCTATGTTTTACTCTATTTTTATATCTTTGTAGTATTCATTGTTTTCTTTTAGATATTTTAGGGCTTCTCTAACTTTGTTTAAGTGAACTAGTTGTTGCCACATTTTTTGTCTTTTGTTGGTACACCATTAACTAGTACAATCAAAGATTGATTATTGGCCATAGTACTCCTAGAGTTTGTAAATTTTCTTTTAGATCTAATGCTAAATATCCTATTTTGCCATGGATGCCTTTTAGTAACTCGGATGGAGGTAATTTGGCTGATTTTGGTTGAAGGCGTATTATAGCTTGAAATGGGTACACTGTATTATAATGCTCTCGTACAAGTTAGGCTGTTTGAGAGCTTATTAGTGATAGCTCGTGATGGCATTTGGTTATTATCAAGCTTTGTGTTGCAGTTCATGCACACCCTTGAGGGGTTTGTTATTTTGTATTTATCTTCTGCTGTTAGGTATAAAGTTAATTGGTACCATTCGGATTCTTCATTGTTTTCTATTTTGTAGGCGATATCTACTATTTCTGTGCTCTTTTTTTAAAACACTCTGCAGCAACAAACACGTAGGCACTATCCTGAGTCACATGGTTCATTGTCCATATTTCTAGTCTCTGGGGTTCACATAATGTCCAATAAACACATAATTTGCAGGCACCGTTGTAGCATAACATTGCTTCTCAAATACTCCAACATCACTCCCCAATCACTGCTAAACATATCCAGCCCCCCTGAATCCTATAGGTTATCTATTCCATTGACAGTATCTCCCATAGTTTGTGCAGCCAAAGCGTTATCGTTGGGGGATCTACGCTATTGCAATTTTTTGCAATCACCAACCAAACTGCTATTAACATATCATTTAAGGCTTTTTTTGTTGGTTTCGGGATTTGCCATTACTCAGAGCCAAGCAGTCCACATAGACGTTCCCCCATCGAAATAGAGCCAGTTCCTGGGTGAATATTCTTCATTTGTGCTTTAACATCATCCCAAAAGCCCTTAATTCTTGGACACTACCACTGAATATGTTTCCAGTCCCCCTTCACCTTACATCCCCTCCAACATTCTGACGCCATTGTAGTATACATTCTATGCAGCCTTTCAGGTGTATAATGCCATTGCGTCATCATTTTGTACCACATCTCTCTTAGTTGTATTGACCAAGTTAATTTCAGGATATGTCTCCACATTTTTTCCCATTACTCCTGTGAAATTCCTTCCCCTTACGTTCCCACCAATGCCGATTGATAAGGCCACATGTTTTGGAGATTTCAAGCGCATAGCATCTGATACAGTTGTAATAGTAGTTGTCTATCACCTGTATGAGTAGTTATATATGTCTCAAAGTGTATTAGAGATCCAACTGCTGCTTGCCTGAGTTCAGATTGCATCAACCAGTGTTTCATCTGACTATATTCAAATCTATCTGTCTCTTTTAAGCCTATATTTCTATTGCATAGTTCAAATGTTGCTATGTCCCCTCTACCTGTCACGTCAACTAATTTCAGACAACCATGTTTCTTCTATTGGCTGAATTCCCCTTTTAACATTCCAGGAGACAGTTAAGCATTCTCGAATAAAAGTGTAAATTGAGAGGGGCGTGTAGATGAGTGGACCTTTGTCAAAAATCAATCCCATATGTCACAAGTTGTCCTTAATACTACGCTCCTTAGAGCACATAATGGATTTTTCCTTTGCTGGCAACCATAAGAGACCTTACAGTGATACCCCTGCCACTGCTCTATCCATTTGCGCCAAATATCTTCTCCACTATTATTGAACCATGCATGGATCACCTGCAGTTGAGCCGCTTCGCAGTATCCACTCATGCTTTGAAGGCCCAGACCCGCTTTATACCTATGAGTTATTAGCACCTCAAGAAAAATTCTGGGACGTTTATTCTGCCAAACAAAAGTTGTTATCATAGTATTAACTGTTTTAAAAAATACCTGAGGAATCGGGATTGGGAGGGCTTGAAACAGGTAGAGTAGTCTTGGTAGAGTCAACATCTTAATCATATTAATACAGCCCAACCAGGACACTCTAAGATGGGTCCACCTATTGAAATCTTCGGTCATTTTTTGTAAGGAGTCCAAGTAATTTGCCTTGTATAGGTAATCAATGTTATTGGTCAGCTTTACCCCAAGTATGTTAACTTACTCCCATATGTACAAAACAGGGAGAATGTATGCATATTAAGCATTTGATCTCTTGAGAGACCCAACCCCATTCATTCAGATTTTGTCATTTTTTTTAAGACCTGACAACTTCTCCTGCTCTTCCAGTATTGCGACCAATACCGGGATTGAAGTTTCAGGTTCTGTCAAATTCATTAACATATTATCTGCATATGCCACGGTCTTATGCATTTGCCCCCAAAATATACACTTCATAGGATTATTTTGGCAAATTGAAAATAGCAAGGGTTTCAAATAAATTGCATATAGTAGGGGGCAAAGGGGGCAACCCAATCTTGTCCCACATTCAATGTTTATTACATTAGATAGGTTTAAATTAATAGAGAGATGCATTACGCAATCCTTATAGTTGATGTCTACCATTTGTATACAATTTGGACCAAAACCCATATGTTTCATAGTCTCAAATATATAGGGCCATTCAACTCTATCGAATGCCTTTTCAGCATCTACGGTTGCAGGGATATGTTTAATTGCCACCCTCTCTATAAGATGTACAACCCTTCTTGTTTTTTCCCATGTTTGTCTCCCCAGTATAAATCCTGATTGGTCCTGACCTATCAGAGATGGAAGGATATATTTCAGTCTTTTGGCTAAATTCCCCTATATATTTTAACATCAATGTTCAGCAAAGCCATAGGTTGGTAAGACTGTGAAGTCTTTATTTGGCTAATAGAATCAACTTTGCTTCTGTCATTGATCAGGTTATATTCCCACAATGCCGAAACAAATCAAACAACTTTGTAAGTATGGGAACCAATTCCTATTTAAATGCCTTATAAAATAAACACTAAAAAACCATCAGGGCCAGGTGCCTTATTTGTAGGAAGTCCCTTTATTGTTTTATCCACCTCTTCTTCTCTTATATCTCCACCCAACATTTCTCTGTCACCCAAAGTTACTTTTGTCATCTGAAATTCATTCAGTAACCTTTTAATGTACACCACGCCTGGACATTCTGTGGAATACAGTTGTTTATAGTATGACATGAAGGATTGCACAATATCTTCTGTTACTATAGCTATAAACCTGTCACTTTGTTTTATCCCATTAATATGGCGATTTGAATTCTGTCGTTTCACTTGCCTTGCCAGTAATTTATCAGCCTTATTGGCTTTAACATAATAACCTTGTTTTATATGAAGTAGGGATTTCACAGCCTGTCTAGTACGAAGTAATTCTAGCTGACTCCTTGCATCTTTTATTTTTTGAACCCCTCTGCTCTTTTTCTCTGCCAATTGCATTTGTGCCTTAGATAATGTATCTTCCCATTATTTTTCCATGCCATCCCTCTGTTTAGAGCATATCGCCTGAAGCTGGATCATCTCGCCTCTCATCACTGCTTTAAATGCATCCCATACATTGCTCAAGGACACCTCCTCTAAGTTATTGCTTTGAAAATATTTGTTAATTTTCCCTCTCAGTGTTTCTTTTAAACCCACAGTATGTATCACCTCTTTTGGGAGTGACCATAACCATAATCGGCTGCCCTGTTTCCAACCCCTTAACGTAACCTTTATTTGAGCATAATCAGACAAAGAAATTCGGTCTATCTCTATTTCTACCAGAGCACCAGTCATTCCCTGAATACCCCATACATAATCTATTCTTGAAAACGTGTGGCACACATGTGAAAAGCACTCTCATTCCCTTTTTTAACCCTCGAGAGGTCCTTCAAAGCCATATTCAAATGTTTTTCTTTTAAAGCATCCAATGGACCCATCCCTTTACCCACAATATGGGTGCTTCTGTCTCTCTTAGGGTCCCAAGTTAGATTAAAATCACCAGTAAGTAGTATTTCCCCTTCAGCAAACCATTCCAGCTTCTCTAATACTGTGTGTATAAACTCTTCCTGTCCATAATTAGGCGAATGTAGTGTACCTAAAGTCATGGCCCTGTCACCAATAGTTAGTCATAAAAATATATATCCACCATTAGGGACTATTTTTGTACCACATACTTTAGCTTCTAAAGTATCTTTAAGACAAATCATATCTTTGGCTGTCTTCCCCTTTACATTGAAAAAATGAGAACACAGTCTGCACACCAGGTTGTATCAAGGATTCTATAGGGCTGATACATATTTATTGAGGTGCAGAGGAGAAAAACACTACCTTGACACTAGGAAGTGGTACAAAACCAGGGAAAGAAAGTGTCCACAGGCTGCGGATCACTCACATCCCCTGCACACTCGGGTTAATGCCAGAGGCAATCAATCAATTAAGGCCTGAGGTTATATGATACTCATGGAGATCTAATTCCATAGTCTATGAGAGAACTTACCCATCAACGATTCCAGCTCCAAACCAACATCTCAAATCTGACCCGGCCTGTTACTTCACTGACCCAGTCCTACATCTCCTATTATCCACATCACTTTAATCCCCCAATCATACCATCACATGCTTTCATGTTTTGTCCTTCTTTCACAGTGAGATCTCAAAGTTCCATAAGCAATCCACAATGGAACCCATCAGCGTTTAACATCTCTGCATTGCTTAGTTGGAGGACCTTTTAACTTTCCTCCTCTCATTCCTGATGGGCCAGAGCATTCCCAGAATGTTTGTCCTTGCCCGGCGAGGCCTCGTAGACCCTCCACTGTCCCCATTTCGTCTTCATACAAACCTAAAATGGAGAGACCCTCTGAGCAAGTGGTAAGCCTATGTTGTTTTCCATCCCAGGAAAACAATATTCCGGAGGGGAAAGTCGATTTGTCAGGTGTCTGTTTGTCCACTAGAGCTCTAGTTACTACCCCCATTACTTTCCTCTTCTGTAACATGATTGCGGCCAGATCCTGAAAGAGCCATAACTTTGGTCCATTAACAGTAATGTCTACCTGTCCACGGGCCACCTTAAGTATTCCCTCTTTAACTTCATATGAGGCTAGTGCCACCAAAACGTCTCACGGTCTGTCCCCCTGCCCAGATATTCTTGGACCTACCCAATGGATTTGGTCTATTCGAGTATCATCCGGCACAGTTTCCACTAACAAGTTCGCAAAACATTGTTGTTTTACTGTTTTGAGGTCTGCATCAATCATTGTTTCAGCCAATCCCTTTATCATAATGATCAATCTTTGGGAACAAATCTCTAAGTCCTCTGTTTGTAATTCCAAATTGTGTGTGGCCCTTGAGATCTGTTCCAACAGTTCTGAATGTTGTGTGTCTTCTGTAGAGACCACTGCTAAACCTTGTTCCGCTGTATCCACTCTGCTCCCTAGAGCATTAATGACATCTCTGATCTCCTTCAGGGCATTCTTTAGATCATCCTTGAAACTCGCAATCTGATCTTGCATTGCCAAAGTCATCCTTTCCTCGATACCTCTAAGATAAGAAGTTAAATCTGTGTTGCTAAGTGCCATACCCCTGCTTTCCTCAGATTACCCTTCCCTTCTGTGAAGGCTTCCCCTCTCTCCTTCCAGATTCCATTCAGAGTGTTGTCACATGCACTTCTCTGATTGGCCCTATTTTACGTCCCAGACAACCACCTTTTTTTTAGGGGGTCACCTTCCCTTTTGATCCTGGCATATTATACCATACTGTTACTCTGCTCTATCCCTACAAGAAGAGAAAAAGGCTTCATCCTCCACCAATGCCTCAGTGTTACAGTCCTCTCCTTTCACTCTCAAGTCCTCCAACCCCAAGCTTCCTCTGGTCCCACTGGCTCCTGCACCACTATCAGGTTTCCGGCTCAACCAGTCCTGTTATGCCTCATGCAGCTCCAGCTTTATTCACCTGTCCCTGCTGCACTCCAATCCCCTAGGAGTGCGCTTAAACCACAATTGCATGCCACGCCTGATTTCTGTCTCTCCCCCACCAGCGGGGAAGCCATGTTCGTGGAAAGCCTCTTCACCTTGGCTCTTTATTTCAAAGCCTGTTTTCAGCCTTCATTCGTTTACCAGCAAAATCCCGAAACAAGCTACTAAAACCAACACCGTCACAGGGTCAGTCCTATATGCTCTCAGTCTCTGAGTCCCTCCTCGAGCACTCCAGCACTGGATGTCCAAAGAACACCATGGCTTCTCAAAAATATCAGCTGCGGACCTCACCCTCATGCCCTTCTTCACAGGGTCAAGGATCCCTTATTCACAGATGCCAGTGACAAGTCGTTCAGGCGCACTCCAAGGTATGAGGGGGGAACACATTTCAATCTGTCCAATGCATCACCTGGGCGGTATTTCCTCCTTTTTTTACAGCTTCTTTGGGCCTGCATGGAACTCGATTAATTGCGTCCTCACGCTCTAGCAGCCATTTTGGAATCCTGAAAAGTGCTTTTGCAAGCAGTTCCTAAAATGCAGGTTAATGAATGTCCTCGCAGACCAGTGTTGCTGCGCACTGGACGGGAGTCTATAGTTTGTAAAGTTTAATTTTACTTTTGACCTTTAGTTTTACATAGTGATTTTGGAATCGTTGTAAAGATTTAAATGATTGTTGGCGTACATTACACATTGAGCTACATATCCATTTGTACACTGGACAGTTTTGTTTCAGTGAATGGAGCATTTGATTCAATGTTTGTTGTTGACTTTTTTCTATGATGCTTTCTATTGCCATAATGGGTTGCTCCACCATGTCATACCCTTGACCATTATTGTCAATGGCAATTGTTTTTTGTTGTTCTTGTTTATAAGCATCTTCATTGAATTAAGGGTCTGTGCTGCTTTTGGGAATCCATTCACCATCACAGAAGTTTGAAAAGGTCTGTCTATTGACACTGTGCATGTTTGGAAGTACTTTTTTAATTTATTGATTAATTTAGTTAGTGGTTTCATTCTGTTTAAAATCAATATAAACAATGTTCTCTTTAGTAGAAAAGCGCTGTCAATTAGACCTTGCAGGATTAGTCTCCTGCAGTAGTTTTTAAGGGTGGGTCATGACTTTTCATATGTTTTTATAAGATTGTGAAGAACTCTACAGTGGAACCTTTTCTGTGACATCATATTTTTTATTGCTTTACCATGACTATGTTAACACTGGTAGATATAGGGTTAGGTTCATTAGTAGGTCTGCTTTTCCTTGTACATTATGTTTTACTTGTTGTGTTTGTAAGAGGGACCTTACCTTCTTTAGTCATGGCTGGTTTAGGTTTGTTGAGTGGGATTACTAGCTATTTTGTTTTAATGTTGTCTACACATTGGATTTAGAGGTGGATGACTATATTGTGTAGTTTTAGTCTTATCTGCTGTATTTTATCTTTCTTTTCTACAGAGTTGCTGTTTAGTAGGAATGTTTTTGTTTCTGTTGGGATAAGAGAACATTTGCATTAGAAAGTTGTGCAATGTATATGCATATATGGTGCATTGGTGTGTAGGTGTGGTTGGGAAGGTTGTATGAGTCGTCAGAGGTTTGATGGTGTTGGGATAGTGAGTAAAGCAGTGGTGTGATGTAATCTGTAGGGTGGTTGTACTGTTTTGAAGAACAGAGAGGGTGTTGCAATGGTGGTGTGTATATGGGAAGAGTAAGAGTGTGAATGGTGTAATATAATGGATTAGAATGAAATAAATGGTGGTTTGAAAAGAGTAGTCTGGGGTTATTGTAGTGGAACTGTGCTGCTACAATTACATAATTATACATGGTACATTGATGCACTTACTTTGTTGGATGTGAAGGGTATTCGTTTTTAGGTTAATTTCAGTAATGTGCTTAATTCCTGTAATTGATGCATTCTAATCTGTAGGTGCTTATGCAGTGCTAGATTTTTTGTTTGCGTTCTGGTACTTGTAGTTTCACTTTTCATATTTTGAAATTTGAAGTACAACTCACAGAATGTAGATAAAAAAGTAGGACTGCATAAGCAGCTGCAGATTGGAATGGGTTATGTTAGGAAGTAAAAAGGTACTGTAAATATATTATTCTGACACACACTGACTACCAATTGCAAATAGTGTACAAATCTATTTTTTGTGCTTTTGCTTTCTTTTATGAAAAAGTGACACAGTGCTGCTGTAAATGCAGATATGCATTTTCTTACTTTCTTAAAAATGTGTCCCAAAAATATTTTGAAAAGCACAGCATTTTATGTTTATTTGATATACATGTCACAGTTGCGAATCTTGAAGTACAGTTGTGTTTATTTATTTGCATTCTGGGACTTGTAGTTTGAGTTTTATAATTGGAGAAGTGGAATTGGAAGTGACAGAATGCCATGGAAAAAAGAAAGACTTAAGAAGC
The DNA here is from genome assembly GCF_040938575.1 of Ambystoma mexicanum. Lineage (NCBI taxonomy): Eukaryota > Metazoa > Chordata > Amphibia > Caudata > Ambystomatidae > Ambystoma > Ambystoma mexicanum. The sequence goes on along the minus strand of NC_090932.1, from coordinate 655,257,021 downwards.
ACAAATACATTGGAATGGGTGATTTTGGGATGTATGCATGTGCTGCCAACACAATAAACTGGGAGACACTAAGTGTTTTTAACTTTCATCACAATAATTGTTAATAGAAACATTTTGAAGTGCAGCGCATTGTTTTTGTTTGCTGCTTCATGTGAGCAGGTGATGCATGCTGGAATGCATGGCATTTGCTAGACTGGTTAAACAAGAGAATATGCTTATTGAGAAGCTTATCACAGGGTAAGTAGCAGGAACCCTTTTTACATATATATATAGTTGAAGAATACATTTTTTTAAATATAAGCATACCCGTACTATGTTTTGTTAGGTGCAGATCTTTTTGAATATGGAAATAGAAATCTTTGGACAGTTGCACAGTTGTTTTTGGTGCAGATGTCTTTCGTTAACAGGAGATATGTACTCTGAGAGTTCAAGTGTAAATCTGAAGAGTTGAAGTGAGAAAACAGGGTTAGGTGTAGAGGTTTTTAATGTGATTTGTGGATAGATGTGTGACTGTTTAAAAGCAGCCACTGAGGGAGTGTTGAGAACACAGAGGTGAAAAGGGTAGACGGGCTGCCCCCCTGCTATGGGATCCATATACACCGCAGCAGTCCCTGGACTGCACGTGCCACATCCGGGTCTTTTGTGGATGCCTGGCATGGAACAGGGACTGTGGGGATGAGCCAATCAGGTTTTCTGAGTGTGGTGTACAGAAAGAGAGGGTAGTAGGAATTGTGTTAGCAGGAGTTGTGAGAGCAGTGACAGTGCCTATGGCTATGTGTTTGAGAAGGCTGACTGTGGGGATTCTGGGACACTCTTCAAGTCAGTCGTTGAAGGTGTATTCTGAAAATCATGGCATCCTTGGAAATATTGGATTGGCAGAAGTGGAAGTTTTCTGGCATACAGTTTGTTGCTTAAAATGGGCAAGCTTGCTTTCATTCTGTGAGAGTATGGCTCACTTTAAATGTCCAGACATTGTGATTGTGCATTGTGAAGGGAACAGTTTGGGGTTTGTGACTCCATTGTCGTTGCAAGTTGGTCTGAAGGATTTCTTTAAAAGCCTAATGCAGCTGTTTCCTGCTGCTCAGATTATATTTTTGAAAATAAATCAGAGGGGAACATGGATATGTCCAACAAAGGTTTTCAGTCCACAAATTGAAGAATCAATGCAGCTTGTCAATAAAGGTATACCTGCTTTTGTATATGCTGCAGGAATGTCATCTTTTGATAATGATAATAACAATGATTTGTCAAGATAGAGTTCACTTGTCAGAAATGCAATTTTCCTTTACAATCTTAGGAATGCATCGAAGAAGTTCATGTAAGGAAATTGTAAAGGAAGATATAGAGTGTACAGTACTACTGTACATAAAAGCAAACAAAGGGGAAAAAAGGTGTTTGTTAACAAACCCCCACCTCCAAAACAAGGTTCTTTTCAAAGCCACCACTAAAGATTCAATAACTTGTGTTTAATTTCCCACCACCCCTTTGAGTGGCTGCAATATCCAAAGACTACTGTGTTCTTCACAGATGGCACGTGCCACATCTGGGTCTTTCAAGGATGCCTGGCATGGAAAGGGGTAGTGGAGATTAGCCAATGAGATGTTCTGGTTGTGGTTTATAAGAATAGAGGGTAGTAGGTGTTTTGAATGTTGTGTGTAGTCAAGATGGATGTGGCTGGTGCTAAAAAAAACTCACTGTGTGGATGGTGGAAGATTGTTTGGTGAAAAATTTGAAAAGGTACACTGAGTTGTGTGGCATCTCTGGTACTATTGGTTTGTAGGGAGTGGAGGTTTGCTGGTATACAGTGTTTGGGCTAAAACTGGGTATGTTTACTATGATTTTGTAAGACTATGGCTCACTTTCAATAGCCACATATTATTGTTGTTCATTGTGGAGGAAATAGTTTGGACTACGTTACTCCACTATATTTGCAGGTTTCATTAAAAGATATGTTCAGAGGCTTAATAGAACTGTTTCCATGTGCAAATTTTATATTTTCAGAAATAAATCCAAGGGAAGTGTGTAGATGCCTAAATGTGTATTCTGCAGAACTATAACAAGATAGGCACCTTGTAGATAAAGGTGTATGTGCTTTTTGAATGGTGTGCACATGGCATCTTTTGAAAATGAAAACATCAAGGTGGATGGTGCAAGTAATGTTCGGAGTGAATTTTACTGATAATGGGAATCAGATGTTTCTTGTAAATATTCAAAATGCACTGAGATAGTTTATGTGAAAAAGATGTACAGTGTATTTGAAAACATTTGTAAGTAGTTTGTGAAAATGAAAAACAGAAAAACAACAAATAAAACTGACAAAAACAAAAAAGGCTCTTTTAAGAGCCACCAATGTATAACACATTGTTTAAATTAAGTGTGGACCTCCCCAGGACCTCCCCACTCCATTCAATTGGATGATCTGTCCATGGACACCGTGGTAGTCCATAGATGGCATGTTCCACATCTGGGTATTTTGCGGATGCCTGGCATGGAAAGGGGACTTCTGGGTGTGGTGCTCAGGAAGAGAGAGTAGAAGGAGTTTTATTAGTAGGAGTTGTGAGAGGATTTAAAATGGCCTTGGCAATATCTTTCAGCAGACATAGTGTTTGGATTTTGGGGGAGTCTTGGGTTCATTGGCTGATAGTGTATGCTGAGCATTGTGGAATAGCAAAACATCTTGGATTCACTGAATTGGAAGTGTTCTGTTATGGAGTGTGAGGCATGAAGTGGGTGCTCCCATATTGTGCAAATGTGGTTCAATTAAAACATCTGGACATTATTATCATTCATTGTGATGGAAACAGTTTGCGGAGCGTGACTGGAATTTCATTGCAGTTTGCAATGAAGGACAAATTGGGAAGTTGAAGGAAAGGTTCCCTAATTCCAAAATTATTTTTTCAAGCATTGAACAGAGACAGATTCGGATGCATTCCAGTTCATTTGTCCCGCAAATGGAAAAAATGAGGCGCAATGTCAATAAAGCTGTGTGTGCTTTTGTTTGAGATGTTGGAATGACAATGTTTCATAATGAGAACATTAAATTTGATTGGGCCAACATTATTTGGTGAGATGAAGTTCATCTAACTGATGCGGGTAATCAGATCTTTTTGGAAAACATTCAAAATGCTTTGAAGCAGTTTTTGTGAAAGTGCGAAGAAATAATGAAATTCAGTGAAATGTTTTCTTAGTTCAGTTTGTAAAACCAAATATATATATATATATGCACTCTGGGATGTATTGACCCACTCCGCTATGCTATGCGGCATCACCCTGCCAGTTATGGGGATAGAAACAGCAACAATGGCGGCAAAACACTGTGTGCCAAAAACCTACAAAAACCGTGTGCCTCAGCACACAAAAAGAGGGATGCCCAACCTGCCACCCATGGTGCATGTGCAGTGGAATAGAGCACATCCTTCTGAAATGTGCCAGTGGGTCCTGTGACCAGCAAACAAAGTGCACAGAGAAAAGCAGCACGTTGCAAATGAAACCCACAAATGTGCCTACAAATGACATTTGTTTTGTTCCCAAAAACTCCAAAATGCCTATAACACAACACTTTTCAACATTCACAATCTTGCCTGGTGTTAAAAGTCATGTATCTATGCCGGTCAAGTGGCACAGCGAGTAGAGCGCTCGCTTTGACACCCGTGCAGAGCCTGTTAACGCAGGTTCGAATCCCGGCAGGGCCAAACTCAGCCTTTCATCCTTCCGAGGTCGATAAATGAGCACCACACACCGTGGGTAATAATAAGCAGCGCTCGGATACCTGAGGGTTTGTAGCGCTATATAAAAGCCTAATTATTATTATTATTATTATTAAGCATTGTAAACATACAAAGTCCTGATATGAAGAGCAAAACATTCATCAGAAAACTGGATTGTCTGAAAACTGACAGCCATGTCAAAATCTGGGTGCAGTACCCTGGGCCGCCTGAATGACAGCTGTCAGAGGAGACAGAGAAAGCTTTAAAATAACCTACAACTAAAAAAAAGTCTGCTGGATTAGCAATCAGAAACAGGATTCTTTCCGAAAAGGAATACAGATTTTAATTTTGTTTTGATTCCACTGATTTTAAGGCCAAGAAAGAAATGTATTTGTATGCGATGCAACAGATGTGGGTTTTGCTAAGTTTAAAAAGTAATTAACTTGGCTGAAGTTGCCAGGACTTGAAAAGCAGGTTTTTCTCCCAGAAGAAAGGCCTTCCCTTATCAGGAACTCACAGGGAGGTGTTAATTGCGGGGTTTGAACAGAATCTGATCCAAAGGGCAAAGGAACAATGACCATCCTCCACCCAGGACATTGAAGGTGTGAATGGTCGTAAAACTCCTGGCTGACAGAAGCAAATTCCAAAGGAGGGGGCCACCACATGCTTCAAGGAGTGACAAAGACTAACCATTTGGTGTTAACAGGATATGTAATGGACATTTTTAGAAGGTGTATAACTTATTATCAAAAGGGGTGCAAAATCTGAAAATGGCAGATTAATTAACCTAATTTTTAGCACTACCATTGCAAACTTAACTGTAGTGTATTCTGAAAAGGAATGGCAATAAATGTGGGTTTATGCGGTCTGTATTTCCGCTAGAATTGTGAAACTTTATACACTCATTCCCATGTTAAACACACACATTTGTGGAAACTTGCATAAAAATTGAAAAGTGTGTTCATAGCTAAAAAGGCAAAATTCTGTAGAAAGGGGAAACATGATCCCACATCTACGGGGTTTTGAGCAATATCTGCTATGTAGAATATGCAATCGATATATGTGATTTTTTTATAGAGGTTGCACATGTGTAAATATGTATTTTGCCAAAACTAGACTTTGTGTTCCAGTGGCTAGGGGTGGATTCTCGGCATCATAAAATTACACCATAAAGATGACACTCTGTTTCTCTCCTCCTATCAAGGCAGAGAGTAGACTCTGACCCAATCACCTTTCAAAGGTGCAAGCCTAGCTAAGCCGGCCCATACACCCCCTTTGTGATGTCATTTTTTTAAGGAATAAATAGAGACAGCAGAGAGCAGATAGGGACTCACTGATCCAGCCACCTTCCTGATTCTGGCGAAGCACTCGGATCCAGCTTTCTACATTCAGCTTTAAATATTCTTCCAGATCCAGATGCAAATCTCTTGCCAGCTATAGAGGCTATTGATTTCCAGCAAGGCCCCAATCCTCCAATCTATTCTCCACACTCAGTAAAGCCCTGTGTGGTGTGAGAAGGCCATTTTGAACCAGTATTCAGAAATGTTCTGGCTTGCCACCACTAGGCTTGCCTAAAGAACTTGCCATCCAGCTGATCCAGATACCCACAGACTAGGAGAGCAGATCCTTTGCCAATCCGGCGACCGGCCTAGATGATCCAGTCCTGAAGTGCTGTCTTTCTTAGACCAGACCAGTCTTGACGAGAGCTGACGGTCCCATTTAAAAACTTATCCAGTGAGTATAAATAGGAAGAACTGTGTCCCATTTTCTATGTCCTTTGCATAGTCTTGTCCCTATTTCCAACCCATCCTATCTTTCAGTCAGAACCAGTATTGTTAGGAGTATCTTTGCCTTGTCTTATCCCTAGCTCCAACCCATCCTATCTCTCCTTCAGAACCAGTACTTTTAGAACAATCTTTGCGCTGCCCCTTTGTTTCTCATCTGAAGAAGTCGGGTTTCCTTATCAGGTGGACACCCTGATCCAGTAACTTTAATCCCTGTGTGGTATTCGCTTCTTTATAGTCATCCCCTACCCTAGTGTAAGCAAACTCATTTATCATTTTTAAAAAGTGCATTTCTGTTTTCAATTCTCGTGCCTATTTTACAAAAATGACCTTTACTAAAAACTCTGTAATTCCCTCAGTTTTTCTAATAGAAACAAAATGTCAACTCCTACTTGCAGCCAACATCCATATCCACCGATAACACCCAACACAAATCAATGTGATTCTCCTGTTATCGCAAATATCGTACAATGAAAAGTTTGCCGCAATTTTAAAATTCAGAGAGATTTCAGTTGTTTTCTGCTGACCAAATCATTGCTTGTGCTTGTGTGCAGCTATCCAAAGGGGCTCCCATAGGAATTTATAACAATTTCAGTGTTTTAGACCATATTTGGTGTTTTTGCCCAGTCAATTCTAAAGTCAATCCTGAAAGCCAGTCTGACAGCTGAAAAGTCAATTCTGTTTTTCTCTTGTGCTTGATGGGGGAAAGTGGAACTGATATTCTGTTTGTGCCATTCCTGAATATCTGCTCTCTCCTCCTATCTCCTTGCATTGCCTATTGGGGGGTTGAGGGGTGTTGCAGGGGGAACTGCTAATCACAGTGCTATCTGAGCTGAACCAACACAAAAGTATTCTTTTCTGTGCTGCGATTGTTTTGCTTGTTACCTATTCCTAGTATACTAAAGATATTATTCAGTGTTCTGTCACCCCATTGGTGATTGTTGTATACCCATTAAAACATATTGTGATTAAATTTTAAATACATAAATAAATATTTACCTTTGCAAACCAGCCTGATTACTGGTTCAGTGTAACCGGGAGGGGGTGGGGGGGAGTTCCAGGAGAAGGGTGTGATATGAGTGGTATATCGTTCAGAATAATGAACTTTTAGACAAAAATAAATAAGGATTTCAGTTCTGAACTACATGCTGAGCTTTGACTTGGGTGTGTGCTGGATTGAAATCACTTACAATACATATATATATATATATATATATATATATATATATATATATATATATATATATATATATATATATATATATATATATATATATATATATATATATAACACATGTACCTCTAGGGCTGTAGCATTACAATTACAAAAAGCCCCAAGGGAAACATGTAAGGGGACCCCAAGCACTCAAGACCTTGCTTCTTATTGTAAAAAACAAATGTTATTCAATAATCGAAATGCATCACACACAAAGAAAGGGGGGTGATCAGAATTAACCTATTCACCTACATGACAACCAAGTTAAAAAAAGCACTCACCCATCCTGGTGGAAAGACCCGCAACGTTTCTGTTCATGCTAACAAACTTCCTCAGGCTGTTTACACTCCATTTTTGTGAGGAACACCATAGAGTTAAAAATGGCTAAACAGAGCTGCATGCTCCTCCCTCACTAGCCCTTGTATGCTCTAATTACAAAAACTGCAATTTTACAAGAATTCCACAGTGCATGTTACACAGCAATGTGAGTATGTCATGGTACATTTTCAAGCTGACATAAATATACAAATGATTAAAATCCATGAAATGTCATAAATTAGTCACAATTTCATTGTTAGTCAATGGCCTCAATATTCTAATCTCCATTTAATATGGCTCTCACCATTAATGGCTAAATACTCGAGTAGCATATTACCATATGTTGAAAGTGCAAGTGCAATATAGTCCATAAGACAGCAACGCTCAGAGATGCTCATAGTGAGTCTTCGTAATGTTCTGATTACCTCAAATGTCCAATGACAATTCACCAAGCTGATGACTGGTATATATGGTGTAAGAAATACAGATACAGAGTGATCTCTATAGATGACCCTAAACAAGATAACTACAGATATAGGTTAAAGTGGTTCAGTGCAATTAGTTCAACTATCTGTTAACAGTACAATTGCATAAAATCGAACACATCAGTGTTCTAATGCAATATAGCATCTCAAATGCCTCAATGTATGTGGAGTTCAACAAACTCAAGACTCCTCAAAAGGTGCAAATATAAGTAGTCACCAATTTCATTACACAAATGAGTTAAACCTCAAATGAGCAGTCCAGATATAATATTGTTTGTCAAACAATTTCTCTAGGAATGCAAACATTTCTGAATCTATGTTGAGGCCCTTGGGCCGTAGAGTATCAAACTTACAGATAAGCGTGGCTTCTAATTGTCACAATTTAAGTTCCCTGTTTCCCAATCTCTTGTTTTGAGGTATATGAGCTAAACCCAGAAATGACTTGTCTTTGATATTTCCCTTATGACTTTGTAGAAAATGGGCTGTCAGGGGATAGGTGAGATCTCTATTGTTTACAGCTCTATAGTGCTGTAATATACACAGTTTAAGTGGCCCTATGATTGAACCAATGTAGTGTAAACCATAAGTATAGGTAATCACATAAACTACAAATGTGATTAAACAAGTAACATTGTGTTTATAGGTCCATTTAAGTCCATTACAACACCAAAAAGGTTTTTTGGAAACAAAATTGGACATTTTACAATTAGCACACTTTCGGAAACCTGTATACCGTTCCATCATCATAAAATTAGATGACACATCTGGATCAGTGATAACCATGCTAGGTTATAGAATGGTTTTGAAAGTGGGGGCTTTGTGATAAGTTACACTCTGTGTATTAGCTAGCACTTTATTTAAATCTCGATCTGTGAGGAGTACCTTCCAATGTCTTTGCATAATAGTTTTAATTTCTTTGGCTCGATGATTATAGCCAGTAATAAATCGTATATTGTACTGTCCTCTTTTTTCTCTTTAGGTCTAGTCTCGAGAGTAGTTCTGCTTTGCCATAGCTAGCTGCCACCGTGTTTCTGGGGTAGCCTCTTTGGATGAACCTTTGGCCAATTTGTCTGGCTTATGATTGATAATCAGAATCTTTACTGCAGGCTCGTTTTGCTCTCACGAATCTCCATAGGGAATGGAATTCTTTAGAGCCATGGTGTCACGCCCCTGCGGAGACCATGGTCATTGTGGCATAGATGGTCTATTAGACGGATTGTGGCCATCTTTACTCCCAAGATGGCCGCCGCTACAGATGGTGTGGGTCTAGACTTACACAATGGCCGCGCGGAGGTAGGACCGCCCCCCGACTCCGGAGCCGGTTCATCAGATCCTGCGGACAACGCGCGGATGCGTTGCTACTCTTCAACAACAACGCTTCACTTGAATCCTTCTCTCAACTCTTGCACGACATCCAAGACTCGAGTGGATTTCCCCTGCCCCACTCGTTACGAGCTTAACCTCACTGATCGCTTCGCTAGTGAGACTCCCTCCCTGGCGTGCGAAGCAGGGATATGCAGGTTCCGATCCGCAGCATGGAGATATGAGAACCATTCTCTTACTGGGACGTCCTCGAGGTTACTCCTGTCCGCGTCTCATCAGAAGACCTGCGATATAGCTTGATAGGTGGTACCCCCCTTCCAATCAGGTACTCCTCTTTTCCTCAACCCATATTCTGCCTTCTAGTTTCCCTGCTTCAACTTACCACTTTCCTCTGTCTTTATTCAGACGGCTTCGCTTCAGCGGATATTCTGGGTACCAAGAACCTCTCCGGACAGACAACATCTATCCAGTAGCCTTCGACACAGGGTTTTCTTCCCCAGAGGGTTTCCCTGGAGTCCTTCCCCTCCTTAATATTTGTATTTGAGGCGGAGGAAGGGTCTCAGGGAGGCACTCATTCTCTACCCCTGTGGGAAACCATTTCCGAAGAAGGAAACGAAGGAGGGAGAACAACTGGTGTTTCTCTAAGGTAACCTTTCGGTTATTCAACCTTCTCGTGATTAGTCTAAATATTACAGTTAGCAACGCCCAAAAAGTAATACTGGGGCTTCCCAGGTGCTGAACGGTTGCCTTAAAGAACTCGATAGTTCTAGGAGATACCATGGACGCAGCCCAACAGCAGCAATTGGTTGCTGCAGTCCAGTCTTTGACTGCGGAAGTCCAGGCATTAAAGCAGGAAAATGCCTTTTTGAGACAACAGGTTGGAAGGGTACCTAGTTGTTCAGAATTACCTCCCGGTCCCATTCCAGGGGGTTTATATGATGGGAATCCCCACAAACTTAAAGCCTTTATCGAAGCATGTACTGTCCAGTTTACATTTAAAACGGCTTTCTTTCAGAATGATCGAGACAAGGTGGGACATATGATAGCTAACTTGACGGGACCGGCATTGGCATGGGCTACACCACTGGTTGTGACAAACAACGCTCTACTAGACTCCTATCCCGCCTTTCTGAACAGTCTTAGGTCCATGTTTAGTAGACAAGAGATCACTGTTTCTTCCCAAGAGCAATTATTAGACTTCAAACAGGGATCACAGGATCTACTGTCGTATATCACCTCTTTTAAACAGCTTGCTGCTGGAACCTCTTGGGCTGATGATGCTCTGATAACACTATTTCGTAGGGGTTTGAATGAGGAACTTAAAGACGAGGTGTCTAGGGTGTCTCGACCTCCCAACCTAGCGGAAATGATTACATTAGTGATGCAGATGGACTACCGTCTACAGGAAAGGATCAGAGAACGACGTCGAAATCGTTCTGTGAGGCCATTGACTATGCATCCTTCTAGTCCTATGAAAACCCCAATTGATGAACCTATGCAGATAGGAATCACAAGAGGAAGAGGTAGACTCACCTTGGAAGAACGTAATCATCCGGGGAAGCCGGGGGCCCCTGCCCTTCGGAGGGGGCATACTGTCACGCCCCTGCGGAGACCATGGTCATTGTGGCATAGATGGTCTATTAGACGGATTGCGGCCATCTTTACTCCCAAGATGGCCGCCGCTACGGATGGTGTGGGTCTAGACTTACACAATGGCCGCGCGGAGGTAGGACCGCCCCCCGACTCCGGAGCCGGTTCATCAGATCCTGCGGACAACGCGCGGATGCGTTGCTACTCTTCAACAACAACGCTTCACTTGAATCCTTCTCTCAACTCTTGCACGACATCCAAGACTCGAGTGGATTTCCCCTGCCCCACTCGTTACGAGCTTAACCTCACTGATCGGTTCGCTAGTGAGACTCCCTCCCTGGCGTGCGAAGCAGGGATATGCAGGTTCCGATCCGCAGCATGGAGATATGAGAACCATTCTCTTACTGGGACGTCCTCGAGGTTACTCCTGTCCGCGTCTCATCAGAAGACCTGCGATATAGCTTGATAGGTGGTACCCCCCTTCCAATCAGGTACTCCTCTTTTCCTCAACCCATATTCTGCCTTCTAGTTTCCCTGCTTCAACTTACCACTTTCCTCTGTCTTTATTCAGACGGCTTCGCTTCAGCGGATATTCTGGGTACCAAGAACCTCTCCGGACAGACGACATCTATCCAGTAGCCTTCGACACAGGGTTTTCTTCCCCAGAGGGTTTCCCTGGAGTCCTTCCCCTCCTTAATATTTGTATTTGAGGCGGAGGAAGGGTCTCAGGGAGGCACTCATGCTCTACCCCTGTGGGAAACCATTTCCGAAGAAGGAAACGAAGGAGGGAGAACAACTGTTGTTTCTCTAAGGTAACCTTTCGGTTATTCAACCTTCTCGTGATTAGTCTAAATATTACACATGGGGTGGTGGTTCTTGGCATGGAGTGCTGAATTATAACTAGTAGTTTTTCTATATAGACTGGATGCAAACTGATTATCTATAATATGAAATTTCACATCTAGAAAAATGAATTGTTGCTTACTGCATGTGGTAGCAAGCTCTAAATTTAGCGTATTGGTGTTCAGAATGCTAATATATAGGCATAATTCTGCTTCAGTGTCATCCCAAATTATTAACAAATCATCTATGAAATGATGCCACATGACTATTCGTTTGGTAAAGTGTTCCAATTCTTCTGACCATGCCATTACAGTCTCCCATTACCACATATATAAATTGGCATAGGTTGGTGCCATACAGGACCCCATGGCTGTCCCCTGGATTTGTCTATATGTTTGAGTTTCATACAAGAAATAATTGTGATCAAGGCAATATTTTAACATGTCCAAAAGCATGCTATTGTGTTGACGAGACCTGCTTTCCAGATGTAAACGGGAGGCATTGATACCATGTTGATGATTGATTGAGGTATAAAGAGACACTACGTCAAGAGAAAGCAAGAGATATTGAGGATCCCAATTGATGACTTTCAGTTTAATGAGAATATCTGAGGTGTCTCGTATACACGAACTAAGGCTTAGAACAAAATGTGTTCTCTAAAAGCTGCAAATAGAGGATACAATAGGACGCCCCAGAGGGTTTATTAAGCTTTTATGAATTTTGGGGTTAAAAAAGATAATAGGAGTAACTGGATGGTTTATCTTTAAAAAGAAGTACTCATCATAGTAATAGAGTAGATTTGTGTCTTTTAAAACTGATTTATCTACTTGTTCATAACTGGCTGCCTTATTTAATTGTCTAGCAGCTTCAGTCCTGTACTGTACATTGTCCATAACTACTATGCTACCACCTTTGTCAGATGGACGGATATCTATAGAGCAATCATTCTTGAGATTATCTAATGCCTTAAATTGAAGAAAGTTTAAATTCCATTGAGAAGAGTGAATGTTGGCAGATAACTTCTTCAAGTTCTGTATCAGTAGATCCTCAAAGGTGTCAACGGAGCCACAAATAATGTTAGGGCAAAATATAGATTTAGGCTTGAATTGACTAGGACAACTCATATCTGTTATATCCCAAACTGGTTTTCTGGATTCAAATTGCCTATTAGCTAAACAGGCCAGGCTTGATATATATATGTATATATATATATAAAGGTTCTTTTAAGAGCCACCATTTTGAACGCAAAGCAATTAAAATATTTTCAATTGTCACACCCCTCAAAATGTTTAGATGTCCGCGGACTACCGTCCTAGTCCGAGGACTATGCAGGCTACATAAAGGCATGCGACTTTTTTTTCACATTTCTATTTTTTAACTGTGAAAGGCAGCTCCTAACAGAACAATTCTTTTATGTTTTTTTTAGGTTTTGTATTTTTTTTGTGCCTTTTTCTGTTTTTTTTACAGGAGAGGGAAGTTAAGGCTGGGAAGGGAAGGGGCACCAACCACAGAGATGGAGGGGCAGGTGGACAGGGGAAGATGCTGGGTGTGCCTTAAATTTAAGGTGGGTGGCACTGTTTCTTTTGCTCTTTTACCCACCGGAGTACACTGTGTGCTGGCAAGAGCGGGTGAAGAAGATGATGCAGAAGAAGAAAGCCTGCTCCTCCCTGAGTAAGGAACAACCGGGTGGTTAGAATGGACATGGCGGCACATTGATGTGGTCCCAAAGGTTTCACCCCACACTCAATTCATTCAACACGGGCAGTCTTTGGGATCCCACCAACGGTTTTAGAGAACCGCCACACCCAGGACTCATTCCGGTGCTGGAGGTAGGCACTTTCACTACCTCATCTTTGTCTTCCTCTTGATCCTCCTCTACATCATTGTGCCTGTTCCCCTCTCTAAGCCCTCCAGATGATGATGATGCTGATGGTTGTGGTGGTGGTGGTGGGGGTGGATGGGAAGCAGAGATGGCCATAATAGATGCCATTGCAGCAGGTTTTCAGAAATCTGCAGAGCAGGTGTTTCCCAAATGCTCTCTACTGGACAGCCAGATTAAGAATAAGGAAAAATAATGGTTGGGTCCCTCCTGAGGGACCAACCGCAGACAGTCGTGGAGTCCGTGGACAACTGAAAACTGAAAAGTTGTAAAAAGTTGCCAGATAACATATAATGAGTATGGGACCTGTGCATGTGTAAAGTTTCTGCTTGAAATACCCCAGATTGGCCGTAAAAGCACTTTAAAACTGTACACAGGCACGGACACTTTTCACTGACACTGCTGTCACATTGACGGGTGCGGTCATTTGATGCCATCTGCAGCCATTCTTGGCTCTGACGGCCATCGCGGACAACCTCCAGGCGGGCAGGGTGCATGCTGTGATGCTGGAAATGCATCAGAGGGACAGGGCCTCTGTATCCTTGTCCTTTACTGCTTTTTATCCTGTGTTCTGTCATGTTTTCCATGCAGGAGTTCATGTGGGACTCTTGGCGGTGCAGCTCTCTCTTTTGGTTTGGTGTACAGACCCATGGGATACCCTTATGGCATCCTGGGGTGGGGGTACAACCCTGTGCCCCTAGTGTATGTTTTTGGGCACCTGTGTGTGGCCCACAGAGCAGGGTATGGGCTGGTGGAAGCTCCATGCTGAATTTGACAGGTGCTCTGAGTATCCTCCATTTTGGGATACCCAGGCCCTGCCATTGAAATTAGTTGATTCCTGATAGGAAACAAGATGGCCCCTGTGGCCTCTTGCTTTCTATTGCCTGTTACCTTGTGTTCCAAAAGGCCTGCAAAGCCCTGACTCTGTCTCTTCCCCCTGACGGGCTGTGGGGTGGAAGTTCCATATATGGTTTTGGTGTGAAGTCCAGGCCAGACTGGCTGGAGCCTTCCCAGTGACTGTATGTTCTGGGTACACCCTGTGGGTGGGACCTGGGTGAATGGAGTGTGTGACCAATATGCACTTCTTGTTGTGGATGTCTAGTTTCTGGTGTTTGACACAATGGCTTGAGACAACCCTGCCCGAAAATGGTATGAATGCAGTGTGGAGTGTTGAATGGCTGGGTACTTGTCCCAATACACATAACTTGTTGTGAGTGTCTGGAGAGAGGTGAATGGCCTGAATGCACTATGCCCCCGATTGGCTGCCTGCCTGCATGAATGCCCTTCTGACTGATTGGTTGCCAGAGTGTGACCCAGCAGAATTAATGGGAGATCAACAAGTATATCTGGGGGCCTCGCACTGCTAGAATTTGTGTTCAGAAGCTGAAGAGAAGCTGGAGTTGAAACTGAAGCTTAACCTTGAAGGCCTGCTGGAAGAGAAGTCTTGCTGCTGCTCTACTTCACCAATCTGAAAGCTGCTGTGTCTCCCAGGACTGACCCAGAGAGGACCTGGTTAGGCACCCTCTTCCCGAGCTACAAGGGACCATCGTGCACTGCTAATCTTTGCCAGCGCTCCCTGGTAGACAGACCTACAACAGGCTGCCAACCGGAGATGGGAACCTCCGCGGAATCACAAGGAGAAGCGCCCGACACTGTTGTCCATCACTGTCGACGACCGCCGTCGCCGACCGGAGCTGCCGTGCTCCCTTTGCCTAAGTAATAATTGACCCAAGGATGCTCATGCCTGCACCGTTGACCGCTTTGTCCCGGTGGAGAAAGCCGAGGCCACTGACACACTGAGTACCATCCGCCCGTGGGTTTCCCGCCACCTAAAGACCACAGAGACGCCGACGACTCGACGCCCTTGCTGGGCCACAGTTCATCAACCTCTTGGCGGTCCTGAACTATCGTCACGGGGTGCCTCGCATGCTTCTTCCTTGCAGGACGCCAACGCTCCATTGTCGACGAACACTGCATGGAACGAAGCTGCCACCTCACTGTCGTCTTTCAACCCTTTTACTTATGGGATATCGATGATCTCTGGCTCCTGCCTTAAAGGGAGCCACTCAAGAAGGATCTGTTGATGACCCGATGACAAACTCTGCTATTCTAGGTACACTGGGGTGGTAGAGCTATTTTAGAAGGCAATAAGACTCTTGTGAACTATGTATGGACTGGGCTTGTACGATATCTTTATTTACAGGTCGCCCAGGTGGGAAGATCTCCACACAGAACTGTGTCTAGGTAACGGGGACAGTATTCTGCCAATTGTTCTATCCAACTGCTTTCGTCCTATGTCTATTGTTGGTTACCTCTTTTAATTGATTTGTGTGACATTTAACCAGAGTACAGTTGATGCACTTTAAAGGAATCTAATAAAAATTGTGGCACCACTCAGAACTGTATATATTTGCATTGTAGATTCACTGAGCACAAAGTGATTTATTGTGATTGTGTCCATAACTTTGAACTTAATTATATAAAGACTGTGTTTTAACTAATACAGTGTATGGACATTCCATTGTGGCGGCTTGGGGACTACACTGTACTTAAGAACCAGCATGCATCACCTCCTGAGAAGCTAGGCCTTGATTGCTCGTCCATTGCTACCAACAATAGAGAATCTTGCCTGGGGTCCTCTGTGCCTCTCCTCTGCCATATAGAGAGCAGGAGTACAGACACCCCCCTCGAGTCTTTACACCTGTGCCGGATGTCCTTAGGACATGTACGGTGTCTGTGGACTAATTAAAAGTGCATCACATGAAAATGGACATGTCCGGACATTGCGCCTGTCCGGGGGCACCTCCATTTTGAGTGTGGATACCCCAGACAGTCGTAGTGTCCGCAGAATCATAATGGGAGTTTAAAAAAATAGGAAACATTGCACAGCAGTAAACAAAACATTTATAGTACAAACATATATTTATTAAAGAAAGGGAGGGTATCAGAATGGGAAACATAATTGGGAGAATCAGGAACGTTTGTTCAATAATTATGAGGGGAGGAAGGGAGTGAGGTTTCATCAAAGCGTCTTTAATGAAAACGTTCAGAATTTGCTGGTGATGATTGCTGAGGTGAAGGGGGCCAGATGCAAAAAGGACAGTGACAGGTAATATTTTTAATGAATAAATATAATTTTTCACATACTGCACAAATCATTTGTTGTACAGGTTCATGATTTGATTGTTTACAGTTGTGGATAGGACTTCTGAATGTGATTCTGGGGGTTGGGTATAATTCAACTGGGGCATGGTCTCTTGATGAAAACTATGTACTTTAAGAAAAACAGAAATTATTATTTTAGTAGTGTGTGTACAAATTACATTATCTGTTAACATTAACATATGTATTGTATACCATTAGAGATGTTACAGTCACTCATTTCTTCTTTTGGGAAGTTCTCCTCTAACCATTCAAGTGTGCTTGCCATTTCTTTGAGAAAAAAGGGCTTCCGTTTTATAACACATGTTTATATAATGAAAGCTAATGATAGAGAAATAAATACAATGCACTTACCATTTAGTCGGAATGTGTTGTCCAATAAGCACCTGGTGTTTCTCAATCTGTATACAGAGTTGTAGTGAGGAGATTATATGAAGGGTACAGTTATGGTTTGTGATTGGTGCATTTCATTTTAATGTGTGTTAAATAAAACAATTTGTATTTTTTAATGTTAGTGTTTGTACAAAAAGTTATATTTGCATGTTAACAGTCAGAGGTTGGAAGCTTAGAGTCAAACAACAATCCTTCCAAAGGGAAGGAAAAATAGATAGCCATAGAGCGGATGGGTACGTCTTACTGAGCACAACGCCAAACCCAAACCTGCTTACCCATTCAAGGGTAGTAGAGACGGTTCCGTAATCAATATGCAGCAAACAAGAACGTGTCATCCAGGAGAGCCAGGTTTTGGTGATGAAAGTGACTGTAAAATGAGGATGATGAAAGTCAAATTGTTTTGTGATAAATGAACACTTATAAAGACACATTGGGCATTCCAAAGCTCAAAAGGGAGATTCGAGGAAAGGCAGGATGTGGTAGATAAGAGTAAAGGGCCCTAAATGGGAGACACAGAGGAGAGATGAGGTTGGAGCTTGTGGTTTTCGAGTTAGGGGAGAGTCTATGTTACTTTATGAGAGAGCTTCTTAAGGTACGAATTGGGGGAACATTGGCTAGGGCACGAGCTGGGGGATAACACCAGTGTATGTGGGGAATTCCCTTGAGAAGAGGAGGTCTGATGAGAAGAATGGTTAGGATATGAAGGCAGTTATTGAACGGGCACAGTGAGTAAATATCGTGAAGAATAGCGTTGAAGTATTAGGATGGTGGTGACAGACAATATGATTAAATACTAAGCCAGTAGCAGCTGCAGAATTAAACACTAGGCTGCCGGTGCCCAATACAGTTAAATAATAGGCCAAATTAAATAATAGGCCAGTAGGGACATAGAAAATACAATAATAGTCCTGTAGTGGCCAACATATGTAGGCAGTAGGCCGGAAGGGACCAACACAATTAATTAATAGGTTGTCACTTGTCAGAGGTTGGTCTGGTGTATTAGAGAGTGGTTAGAGGGCTGGGGTGGTTATGAGACAACCAGGTGGTGATGGTTGGGGACATGCATGGAGAAGCTGGAGAATGCAGTACCTAAATTGTTTGATGACCACCATCTTGTGAGAAAGGATGGGACGGGAGTACCAGGTGACCTGGCAAGCAGGTGATAGCCTTAGTATGGAGGCCCAAAATGATATGCAAGCAATGCAGATCAAAGGAAAGGGGGTCATTTAATCCAGTGTGACTTTGTTTTACAATGATTTTACCAATCAAGAGTCTCATTGAAAAGCGCATGTTATCATCCTGTACTGGAATGGTGATCCTTCCTTTGCCTGCTCTCCCATCATCTGCCTGTGTGTCAACTCCCTCCCATCCAGGGTTGCCAGATTGGGCTATTTCCCACACAACTGGGCTTCACAAAAAACAATTTTTGATGGACATAAAGGGTGTGTGTGGGTTGGTTGGGGTGTTTTGGGCTTCAAGGCAGTACAGTGTTTTTGGAAATACGTTGTTCGTTCATATGTATATGTATCCAGAGGTGGAAGTGAACAACAATTAGTAAGTTCAAAGCGTCCATCTTTACTTCAAAGATCACGAAGAGTTCTGGGCACATTTTATTTCTATATGTACTTTCTTTCACATGAGCCAGCTCTGCCCATTTCCCAATTCACAGCTTGGCTGAGACACACATCCACTGCTGTGGCTCTGCAGCCTGCACCTTAACAGCCTTGCATACACATTTATCTGTTATCAGCAGTACATCCTTCCAATCTGTGCCCACTCAAAATAAGTTAAAGTGAGTAACAGAATAAAGGTCTCTTTTAAAGATGTGTTTTACACCCATGATGTCTACTATCTTGACATGCAAAAAAAAGTGCTTTCCTTACATAGCAAAATATTCTTAATGTCATACTTAACTTTGAGCTGGAAATTTGTGACAAACTTAGTTTATAACACAGCTTCTTTCAGTGTTTTTTCTGAAATGTATGCCAGTACAAGGGCTGTTCAGGCTTTCATGTATTGGCAGCCTGTGACTTGTAGTTTTCCTTTGAAGAGAAGGAATATACAGCTACATTGATATTCGTTTGGTTTAGCATGTTTCTTCAAGGATTTACATGTTGTCAGGTAGCTGCAAATAGAGGTTTTTGCGAGTGAACTCTATCATACAGTATTATTGCTGGCCTTGAAATCCAAAACTTACATATTTGTACCAATAAAGCTTTGAAGGTGTGTGGTCTAGTGCCTGAATTGCAGAGTTGGTTAACATCGTTGCTTCACTTTTTAGCTAATGTGTGTTATCCTGGGCAAAACATTGAATCTCATTCTGACTTAACTGCACACATTAGCGTCCAAATAAGATATTAAGTACACAGTATATGAAAGAAGACACCCTAACAATGGGGCAGATTTCTTCATTTTAGGGACCAAATGGTGTATCCTCAGGCTCCTATGTCAGTAGCCGCCAATGCTGTCACCTAGAATTGCATTAATGTTGCATTGGCTCTCCCTCAGTCCTATATCACTTGGTTTGACAGGCAGATACACAGTCTCACCAGCCATTCAGTGAACCAGAGGTTTGTGTAAAGCGGGGGACTGTAGCAGAACTTTCTCTCCATGTGCTGTCTCTCTCTCTCTCTTCTCCAAGCACTCCCTCTCCCTCTCTTTCTATCTATGCACTTTCACTTCCTCTCTTTCTGCATTATTTTCATCTGCTGTCACTCTCTGTGCTGTCACTATCTGGGCACTGTCACTCTCTCACCTTTAGCTGTCACTCTCTCTTAGCACCCTTCCTCCTTGCATCCTTACTCTCCCTCTCACAATGGCACCGTTTAAGATATCCCCTTTTGCACTCTCAGTCCATTGTCTCCAACTCTCACCTTTTCTGGCAGTGCTTACTTTTTCTCTCATCCTTTCACATCCTTACTTTTTCCATTACCATCCCACTCAGACCCTTTCTCACTCATATTTCTTCTTGTTCATCATCAATGGCACCTCTATCAATGGCCTCCTCCCTTCCTCTATTTCCCTTCTCATTCTCTTGCACGCCAGCATCCCTTCTCCCATCCTCCCTTGAAACTGTGCACTCTGCTCCCTGCACCCTGGTGCCCATTAATGCAAAATGTGAAGAACAACAGTACACCTCCAAACTATTGGCTTTGTTAATGCTTGTTTCTGGAAGCTGCTGATGCTCAGCAAGTCCTTTATTTATTTGTATTATGTGCTTGTAAAGTGGCGAAAGCCCGCATAGCAATACAAGTGCACACACCTCTCTACTTTAAACATACAGCTCAAATGCTGCCCATTATATGGGATAATTCAAGCTTAGTAGGGTGACTGTCTATGCAGCACACTCAAAAGTATAAAACGTATTAAACAGTAAACAAGTACAATGGCGGGCATGTCCGTCAATCACACAGAGTTGGTGTTTCCAAACGAACATTTAAAAATACACATTTTCCAGATTGTACTCTTGTAATAACTGAAGGATCAGCTGCTTTGGTTTAAATAGACCAGTCACCGTAATTTCTGAGTCTGTTAGGATGGAACTGTAAGTGTTGTTAGAACGCGCAGCTTTTTAAAGCCTTGAGGATACTTTATATTGCTTCTGCCAGCATCAGATACTTGAAGCCCAGACAATAATTCAGCGTGTAGTACAAAGTAAGCACTAAGGTAGCAATTGAATTATACACCTTGAAGGACTATATTTTTAAATGACTGATTTGATATTGACCTGCAGGGGACATATTGATCTACTTGCAAACTAGAAGTCTTTACCTTTTCAAATTGTAATGCAATGCTTAAATTGAGCTGCAGTTCAGACTTCATTCACGGTAATTTGATATTGATCTGTAGGCCAATGCTACACAAATATAGTTTTTTCAGTGATGTTATTTTTATAAGAAATCACTTCTTCCCATTGAATTAAATTAGTGTCAAGGGAAGGAAAACTATTAGCACTTTGGGATTTCAGCGCTGCTCAGTTATTATTTACAATTTACTTCATTTAAAATAACTATTAGGACACAGCAGCAATTGCTTTGATATTTGATTTCACATGTTTTATATTATTCTTGTACATTTTACGATGAGCGTCTGAAAATAAATTATGTATAACATTCCATATATTGAAGGCACTGCCTTACATTTGGAACGACAGTCTCCTTGCAAAAGATATTAATGTCTGTTTTTTTTTTATATGGCGCTTCACACTTCTAAGGGCCAGAGCAACAGCTGTTGTTTTGACTTTTATTTAATTTATTTGTATATAGTTTATTTATTTATTTATTTGTATTGCACCGAAACGGCCCGCAGGCATCGGGGCGCAGACGAGGAGAAAAGGACAAACAAAAAGACAAACAGTGGTCACAGGACAATTACAAGTACCAGAGTAGTTAAAGCAGTTCTCGGCCTAAGGAGAACATTCCTCATGATAGTTTACTTGAAAAGAAATGTTTTAAGCTTCTTCCGAAAGGTAAAGTGGTTAGTCTCCAGCCTGAGGCTGATCGGAAGTTCGTTCCAGCTTGCCGCTGCGCGGTTTGGGAATGCGCTGCATTCCCAATAACGTCTAGTGATAAAATTTCAATTTAGGGATTCCATTAAAATTCATACATAAGAGCAGCAATGATGATAAAGTACAAATAGAACAGTACAACACTAAATATAGATTTGAATTTGATTGGAGATGCAAATACAATTATAAATTACAAATATGAATATGTATAATACACAGACCTGATCACCATAGCATTGTACATTGTAACTCGTTTGGTCATTAAAACATTAAAACACATAACACCAACCAATATATCTTCTGTACTGTGATTCATAAAAGTTCTACGAAACCCACTCATACATAATTCATAGAATTCATAGAATAAACTTAATATAATAAATAAAATAAAACTATAATGCTAGCAGTACCAGCCGACGTACTAAAATACCCAGTATCAGGACCCAGGCTTATTTACGTACCCCCTTTCCAGGGACTAATTCCCAAGTTGTTATCACCTAATGTGTCCTATATGGATTGACCTCAGAAGTGGCATCCTAGAAGATGTACCAACAGGCACCGGACATTCCCACTTCCTAGAGACATACACCATGCTTCTACCAATTAGAGGGCCATAGGTCCTGGGGTCCCCCACATCTCAAGGGACATAGCAGTGAAATTATGCCCTGGCTGCATTCGGATTCAATGACATATGTATTTGTAATTGTCAGTAAATGGGTACACTTTTGTCTTGACGCGATGTCTACTGTGCTCAAGGGGTGGGTATCTTTTCTTAGTGTAAGGCTAAACAGTAACGGCCCAATTCATGGAAAAGTGTGCAGAAATACTGTAACGCCTACATGCCGAGAACATCACTGCATGAGCCTGCACGCAGACGTTTTTCGGCATGCTTTGCTTATTCATGGAATTGTTTGCGCAAAGTAACCTTATACACAAGTCGCGGCCGGAATTACTCTAACACGCCCCCATGTAAATCAAAAACAGCCAGAAACCGCCACCTTTGTGTGCTCCCGGAATACATGCACCCTTAGAAAAGTGTGTGGGAAGTGTGACACATGCTAACATTCACAGTTCCGAGGTAGTGTAAAGTAGAGTGGCAGTTTTTTTTTGGAGTACAGTAATTACTCTACTCCCCACTGGGGCCACACTTACTTTGGTGGTTGGTGCTGGTTGAAGACCGGCCGCTGGCTTCCCCTGGCGTCTCCTACAGATGCCTACTAACACTTTCTGGAGCAGCCTCTGTTGGGGCCTCCCTTTGCCTTGGGGCCCTTAGCCGCAGGAGCTGCTTGGCAGGTCAGTTAAGACCATCAATTCCAGCAATCACAAGACAGCGGTGGGCTCCGGAGGTGGGAGGAGGGATAAGGAAGCAGGATGGGGCCAGAGAAAGTGAGGGCGGTGAACGGGGCAGGGGGACATCATTTATTTTCAAAAATGCTGTGTACCAGGTCGCAGGATGGTCCTGGGGGGGTCCACTCACCTGCATCTCCAGATGGAACAACGGAGAGCACAGTGCAGCGTCGCCCAGTAGACCCAGTCAATAGGGTTTCTTTCCACCAATCAAGGGACAGGGTGGGCTCAGGAGGCGGGAGGAGGGATAAGGAAGCAGGATGGGGCCAGAGAAAGTGAAGGTGGTGAACAGGGCAGGGGGACATAATTTATTTTCAAAAATGCTGCAAACCAGGTCGCAGGAGGGTGCTGGGGGGGTCCACTCACCTGAATCTCCAGATGGAACATCTACATGTGGGCTATGTATGGGGGTAGAGATTACCATACATTGGAACTCCTTCTGTGCCTGTTTTACCCCCTTCCACAATGTAGGAGAAAGGTGATGCCCCTTCATCTCCTCCCTTTACTGCATCCTCTTCCTCCTGGGGGAGGGGCCCCAACTGCTGTGGTGCTCCACAGGCTAGAACCCCTCTTTAGTGTCTGCCTGATGGTCCTCCCCTTGTTATTGACACCCTTTCCCTGCTGGGTGGAGACCAATTCCTCCTAAATACCCCACACCCAGACAGCAGATTACCCATATTCTTCCTCCAGGGTGCTTGTTGTGGCTGTCCCCTCCTCTCACATGACGAACATGTCCTCCTGTTTTTCCAATAACACTGCCCTCAATGGGTCATTTACAAGAGGCCCAGCCTCCCCAGCCTCTCTGGGGTATCCAGACGGTGCCCTTCCTCTTCTGTCTCTGTAGGAGCCACTGCCAGTGGCCCTGACTCCCTTTTCCCCATGCTAGTCAGTGCTTCATCGATGTCCTTGCCTCATCTCACACTCCTTCTCCTGAGGCAAACCCTAATGCCTTAGCTGGCTCCCCTACCGACTTTGAGAATAACCCAGGTGTGTGAACTGGCACCAATGAACAGCACATTGTCACCCTCCACATTTGTTGCGGGTGAATACTCCTCTTCCTGTGAGGACCAACACATCTCCTCCTTCTTCTCTCCTCCCCTTCTTTCCTTCCCTTCCCCCTTCCAGCATTGCTGGTGCACAATGAAACAACCACAATGCACAAATGAGAGAACAGCGAGAGGTTAAACACACATAAGAAGCATAAAGTGTGAAAACACCCTTTGCAAATAAGATGAACACCCTGATATCAATTAAAAAAATCCCAGTTGCTATTAAGAGAAATGAGACTACATAACACAACTACACAATCAACAGGACAGCAAATAGGGGGAAACAAGATATCAGCAACGACAGACACTCAGGGGCAGTGGCATAACACACCATTATGCCCTGCTGAGGGGGGTCCTCCTTCCAGACTCCTTGAAGAAGTGCACCAGAGACTCCTCAGACATTACTCTTGCATAATGCCTATGATGATTATGCTGCCTAAGGAGAGTGCTGCATGTTTCACTAGGTGAAATATGTCATTTTATAAATCAAAACTTACATCTTACACCTAACATAGAAACAAGGTGGACAGCATCTGACCCCTGACACCTAAATGTTTCAGACACCAATGGGTGTGTCCAGTAACATTATCATGTGCATACCAGTACTGGAAGAAGCTTTTGGTGCCAGCGGGTTGGATGGCTCTTGATGGGGCACTAGCATTTTAAACAATTCAAGGTCAGTAGATGAAGGGGAATACTCTTACTTAATGGGAATTAATATCTGATAGCGTGAGTGACCAAGCATGGAAAGAGAGAATAACGTGGGAATTATATGGTTCTCCCACGAGATACTGTTTAAAACATAAGTAACACATACAAAAAAATCATCCACTAGATGCCATGTCATCAACAGTACATAGGAGCATTTAACAACATATTCCCGCATTTTCTTTTAATTGCATGATTGCAGCTGGGACCCAGAGTAGCGGCCCTACCACTCCTCTTTTGTCTGCACATGTTACTGGAGTTTGGGGCTCCATAGGGGAAGAACCCAGGTTACCTATGCCTGACTTTGGAGTGCCCCACGGTCGTTTTCCCCCCTCACTGAGGGCAAACATTGAATAATGGGGAGATTTGGATCCTGGCTGGCTCTGAACTACAGGAACCAGAAATCTGTGCGGTAACATCCTGATACTTACCAGTCGGATTCAACCTTGCACACCTCAATCAGATCTCCCTCCCTGATTATTGCTGGGGCATGATAGTGCCCTTTGAGGAGAACATCACTGGACTGTTAGCTGATTGCAACTGATACCCAGAGTTTCACCCCTATGACCTGTCATTTGTCTACACATGTCAGTGGAGTCTGGGGCTCCAGAGGGACTTCACCCAGGGTATCTATGCCTGACTTTGGAGTGCCACACTGTTGGTAATGGAATCGTGAACATTAGCCTGAGTCGCATCTAGATAGGATTATGAATATTGGCAAATGCTACACATAGATAAAGAGGCCAATTCATGGAATTAATGTGTGCTGAAATTTTCAGCGCAAGCATGCGAAAGCGTGCGAATCGCAGTGCCAGTGCGAAAATCGCAGCGAAACCAGCGCACAGCGATTCATGGAAGTCTGTGCGCATGGAAATCCATGCATGTGTGCTGAAATCCTGTTCGGCACACGCTGGTGCCCACGCCTTCAAACAGCGTGCGCTAAGGGCACAGCGAAAGCGCACATAGTGCGGCGCACACAACAAAAGTAGGTGTAACACGGGGCATGACACGCGGAATGGGGAACAACACGTGAAAATGTGGGTGTCACGGGGAAGTACGGGAGGCAAGTGCGCAGAACGGCCACACGCTCGCCTACAACACGTATTCATGGAATCGAATAGGGCAAACCAGCGCACGGGCAAATAAGCGCACAGGCCTAAACACGTCCGCCACACGAAGGCAGGCGGTAGCGTCCCTGCACTAACAAAAAGCACGTACATACAGCTTTGATGAATGTCCCATACTGTGTCCCTTGAGGACAAATGACATGCAAAGGGGTACGCGACAAACACGGACACCCGTTCTGTGAAAAATAGCGTGTTCATGTATTTCGGGGGTGTGCGGGAAGTTTCACATGCGATAGGCCTTCGGCGAGCAGGGTACTTGTATAACTGGGGTTCGCGTGAAGTCTCACACGCGATTGGATCCGGGTACGTGTATTTCTGGGGTTCGCATGAAGTTTCACACGCGATTGGCCCTGTGCGAGTGGGGAACGTGTATTTCTGGGGTTCGCGTGAAGTTGCACACGCGATATGCCTTGGGCGAGTGGGGTACTTGTATAACTGGGGTTCGTGTGAAGTCTCACACACGATTGGATCCGGGTACGTGTATTTCGGGGGTTCACGGGAAGTTTCACACGCGAAAGGGCCTGTGCGAGTGGGGTACGTGTATTTCTGGGGTACGCGTGGAGTTTCACACGTGATAGGCCCTGTGCGAGTGGGGTACATGTATAACTGGGGTTCGCATGGAGTTTCATACGCGATTGGCCCTGTGCGAGTGGGGTACGTGTATTCCTGGGGTTCGCGGGAAGTCTCAAACGCGATTTCAGCAGGGTACGTGTATTTCGGGGGTGCCAGGGAGTCCTACATGTGAATTGGCATTGTGGGTCCTCCCAGGTGTACCCTCTACACCCTCCATGGCCCCTGCAGCCAGCCCACACCACAGGGGACTACCCTGCACCCCTGGTCATGTCCCGCAGGGAGCCCATCCCCATGGGCATGTCCCCCAGCCAAGCCACATGTCAGCTTGGACTATTGATCACCAACGCATGACCCCCTGCACCCCCACCCCCAGCAGTGCAGGGCACCTGCCAGCAGGCCCCCACTCATGTCCCCCTGCACCCCCACCCCCCAGAAGTGCAGGGCACCTGCCAGCAGGCCCCCACTCATGTCCCACTCATGTCCCCCAGCACCCCCACCCCCCAGTAGTGCAGGGCAACTGCCAGCAGGCCCCCACACATGTCCCCCAGCACCCCCACCCCCCAGCAGTGCAGGGCACCTGCCAGCAGGCCCCCACTCATGTCCCACTCATGCCCCCCTGCACCCCCACCCCCCAGCAGTGCAGGGCACCTGCCAGCAGGCCCCCACTCATATCCCCCAGCACCCCCACCCCCCAGTAGTCAGGGGCACCTGCCAGCAGGCCCCCACATATGTCCCCCAGCACCCCCACCCCCAGCAGTGCAGGGCACTTGCCAGCAGGCCCCCACTCATGTCCCACTTATGCCCCCCCTGCCCCCCCACCCCCCAGCAGTGCAGGGCACCTGCCAGCAGGCCCCCACTCATGTCCCCCAGCACCCCCACCCCCCAGTAGTCAGGGGCACCTGCCAGCAGGCCCCCACATATGTCCCCCAGCACCCCCGCCCCCACCAGTGCAGGGCACTTGCCAGCAGGCCCCCACTCATGTCCCACTTATGCCCCCCTGTACCCCCACCCCCCAGCAGTGCAGGGCACCTGCCAGCAGGCCCCCACTCATGTCCCACACATGTCCCCTTGCGCCCCCTCCCCCCAGCAGTGCAGGGCACCTGCCAGCAGGCCCCCACACATGTCCCCCAGCACCCCCACTCCCCAGCAGTGCAGGGCACCTGCCAGCAGGCCCCCACTCATTTCCCCTTGCACCCCCACCCCCCAGCAGTGCAGGGCACCTGCCAGCAGGCCCCCACTCATGTCCCCCTGCACCCCCACCCCCCAGCAGTGCAGGGCACCTGCCAGCAGGCCCCCTCTCATGTCCCACTGCACCCCCGCCCACCAGCAGTGCAGGGCACCTGCCAGCAGGTCCCCACACATGTCCCCCAGCACCCCAACCCCCCAGCAGTGAAATGCTGATCTCATGACACAAACCAAAAGTCAACTATGTACATCAACACATGTCCGTCACACACATACACTGGTTGGCATTGCTTGTGTAAACCCACATTTTCACATGCATCAACCCAATGAGCAAATCGCACACATGGATCTAAAAAAATAAAATGTATTATGTACGTAAAATCAAAAATGAAATGAAAGCATACCAAAATATGAAACATGAAATGAAAAGCATGTGAAAAAGATGATTGAATGAAAATGATAACCAATCCAAAAACATTAGAAAGAAAAACAGTCCAAAGTCACCCTCCAACAACGCAAATACAAAGGAAATGTAAAAAGAAATCTCCATTGCTTCATGTTCATAATAAAAAAAAAAAGAGAAATCAATCCATAGTCCAACTATCTACAATCCATTGTCCGGAAAAAATAAATCCATTGCTCCATGTACATAATGCAAAAAAAAATGAAAAATTAATACATGATGAAACTATATACAATCCATTGTCCAAGGATGTAAAGGGTCCATGATCCCAACCAAACAAATGAAACCTACCTAACAAACTACCTAAAAATATTACTATATACAAATTTGGGTGGCATTATTCATTGACCACAAATAAAAGGAAAACGAAAAGGAAACCTAACTCTAAAAACTATTTACAAGGGCAGCGGGCTAGTCCGACGGCTCACTTTTGGATGTCCCGGGCCAGGGCATCATCGATCTCCTGCTCAATGTCCTGGTTGCGGTCCTCTTACATGTCCCTGAGGGTTCGCAGGGACGATGACATGTTCTCCTCCAACTCCCTGCGAATTGCCTCGAGGCACTCGGCCCGCCTCAGGTCCCTCCGCCCGCCTCAGGTCCCTCCGCATGGAGTTCTCCGCCCTGACCATCGTGAGCCGTGCCTCTTCTGCCCGCTGCCCCTCCGCATCTATAGCATGGCCTAACTGCTGCCACACTGAAGACACTTCCAGTCCTGGGTCCTCCTGCCCTCTGGCCGATGCCTGCCCCTCCGATGTCGAAGGCCCCGAGCCATGATGGCTCCCACTTGTTGCTGCTGCTGCTGTACCTCTGCCTGTGCCCTGGCTCTTGCTGCCTGCACATCCTCCTCTGGCTGGGGTGCAGTTGTTGAGGTGGCCACACCTGCTGGACGTCCGACTCCCAACTGTGGCAGGGATGTGTCCTCCACCAGCCTGGCCGCAGGGTCAGAGGCAGCTCCACAGGGTACCCAGGTGATACATGGGTGGGAAGATGGCATGGAAGATGACTCAGGCATAGGGGGTTCAGGTCGGAACAATGTCCAGAAAACGGAGGAATCCGGCCCTGGTGAGCTGTCCCAGTAGGTCAACGCGGTCAACGAGCCAATCGAGAAGATGTGCAGTCTCCTCATGAAAAGACTGCAGGTCACCTCGCATGGCCCGTTGACACAACGCCACCCCACCGAGGACAGGCTCAACCCGGTCCCAGATAGCCACGTCCGCAGGGAGAGGAAGGCCAGTTGTTGTATGCGTATTCCCTCCCTGAAAATGGGTCTGGACGTAGGCATCCCTGCTGGTGCAGGATGATGCAGTCACATGATCGGGGACAGGATTACACACAGGCACCTCCGCGGTGGCCTGTACTGCCTCCTGTCCCTGCCCCTGCACTGCACCACTAGCACCAGTGGAATCCCCACCTCCAGACCCCGTGTCTGTCACTTGCACGGCCTCCTCCTCCACCAAACCCCCCACCAACCTGGATGACTCCGTGCAATCTTCCTCCGACGCACCCTGTGGGGTCTCAGCTGCCCCTTCTGCTGCCCAACTCTGACCTCTACCTCTTGGACCTTCCCTCGGCAGCTGCGGCCTGGGACGACGGCACCGGACTCCTCACTCCCCGACAAGATGACAACCTGGGAGGGGAGCCAGGCCTTGCGGCTCCGGCTGGTGGGACAATCCCTGCCGCTGTGCTCCACAGCACCCTCTCCGCCCTCTTCTTCAGTTGACGCTGCAGACAGGGAGAGATAAAACACAGGCATCAAGGCACTGTACTATGGACTGATACACACATGACAGTTGCACATGAGTGGCATTGTTTAACTACAGACACGGCATCACACTCCACGACACACATGTCATTTTAACTCACACACATGAACATTTCAACAGCAATATTGCACCAGGCAGCACCATCCATACACATACAACAGCATGAACAGCCAAAGGTCAGCCTGACATCACATGAAACACAAGGAGTGCACTAGACATGCACACACACCACCACACTTACATGCATGTCTACATCTTCTCCAACTGTTGCAGTGATGAGATCACCATATATGTCACATCTGCCATTCATCCTTCTACATATCAGTGTCACGTGCATCCATGTTGCATCAGAGTTGCACACTTGTCAGATACACATACATTCACATGTACACAGTGCAGATACATGCAGCTGGAACCAACATCCATGTGTGACACCACAACCTTGACAACTTACATACACAGTCATTCAAAAATGTGTGCTCACACATCTGCATTTGGCCTGCATGCTTACCCACACATGCTCCATCCATGTGTCTCACACACGAGAGGACTCGCATGTGTCAGCCTCACGGCCCTGTATATACACATCCATACATGGCCCTACAAAACCACATGTGCAACCTGTACACTACTGGCACACCACCACACGCAAAGCTTACAATCAGTATGCATGTACACTTACCGCACGACTCCAGACGGGTCTGCCTCCGAAGGATCTGGGCGTGGAGCACTGGGCCTACGCATTCCAGGACCTTCATCTGGATGGTACTCATGCTGCCCTGGCCCCCCTCCACGAGGCGGAGGGTGTTTATGAGGGTCCTGGACCTCAAGTCCTCCCAGCGCTTCTTGACTTGCTTGATGTTGCGGGTTGCCACCCCCTCCGCGTTGATGGCAACCACAAAGTCGTCCCATATCCTATCCCGTCCTTCCTTGTTGGCGGGTGATGTTCCGAAGAGGGCATCATAATGCCCCAGGACATGCTCCACCAAGACAGCAACTTCCTTCTGACTGAAGCTGGTGGCCCTCTGCCCCTCTGGCTGGGGGTCACCAGTGGTCTCAGATGGTGTTTGCCCCGACATGGCGACCCCTGAGGCAGGCGTGGCTGGGGAGTCAGTTTAAGGATTTCGTCTCACCCTTCATATTTTCAAACACCTTGTATTCATTTCACTGGGTCTCTATGCGAATCCAATCTCCTAACCATCAATTCTCTTTCATTTTCCAAGGATTGTGTAATAATATATCTAAATTAATGTTCAGGTCACATAACAAATCCATATAAATATCTTCCCAAATGATTAAAAAGTTGTCTGTTTTTCAAATCAATGCATTTTGTACAATCTGAAAGAAGGAATTTTCAGCTGTTAATGAACATTTCCTACAAAATGAAATTGTCTTCCATTGCGCCTTGATTTGAAGAGATAATGAGGTCATTCATGCCACCAAATAGAATTACGATTCAAGTTAAATCATAAATAACAATATGTTTCTACTCTTAATAAAGTCGATGTCTGCAACCAGCATTTAAATGTTTCTGTCTTTTCCATCTTTGCTGACTTTAAAACCATGGTGTTGGACTTGGAGACATTGATCATTAAGTTATTATGTGCAGCGTACATCTGTAAAGCATCTGACTGTCTATGGAGTCGTATCAAGTCGTATCAAGGTCCTATCTAATAGGACTAAGTTGTCTGCATAGAGAACCCGCTGCATAGCCTGCCCGTTTATACGAGACCGGAAAGCATTCACTTTTTTCAGGGCCTCTCCAAGGTCTAAAATAAATAAATTAAATTAAGCCGGCACCAGTATTCATCCACTCTTTAAGCCTCTAAACGTCTGATAATATTTAGAGTGTTTCCCTTGCTGGTTTAGCCTAACTCACAATGAAGTGTGCCTATAAAGGGTCACGCTATTGAAAGCCTGGGCAAAATCTATAAAAGCCGGATCAGATATAGTACCATTGTCCCAATCCCCTTTTTAAAAACCATTTATGCCTGTTCCAACCCCTTTTCTGCTCTATGTCAAATGTAAAAGCTTTATGTACCCAGGCTTTCAATTAAATGAACACATGCGAGGCGAAAATCTTCCACAGAGTGTCCAGGAGAGCAATTGAATGATGTTTTTTTGGTGAGGTTTGATCACCTTTTTTAAAAATTGGAAGCACGATAGCTGGCTTCTAAGTGGTAGGAATCTATTTGGTCTTGAAGATGGTTTGTAGGATTATCCCACAAATGCGTGTGCCTTTTTAATATAAAGTTAGAGACCTGCGAACAACTACTTTTTACAAACAAATAAATAATATTGTCTATATGAAATACTAAAGATCACTCTTCATTTGAGGAATTCTCTTCAACTATCCCCAATTGCAAAATTTCAACATAAATGAGGGAAGAAGGCAAACCCATGCCTCCTCAGCTGCCG
This sequence comes from Ambystoma mexicanum, assembly GCF_040938575.1. NCBI lineage: Eukaryota > Metazoa > Chordata > Amphibia > Caudata > Ambystomatidae > Ambystoma > Ambystoma mexicanum. The sequence continues at coordinate 655,225,181 of NC_090932.1, read as the reverse complement.
GGTTCACTTGTAATGCTAATTGCGTGGGGCCACAGCTTTTAATCAGCTTCCGTGTTTCCCCCACACACTTAGCAGTTAATGCTGATAGTATTGCTTCTGTGTCCTTTTGCATAAATCTGGCTTTATGTCCACGTAAGCAATTTTTAAGTTTTAATTTTGTACCGTCTATGAAACATGTAGACTTACCCAAATCTATTGTGCTCCCGATTGCCATTCTCCATTCTCTTTTTTTCTGATGTACCAAGGGGTAGCACATTTGCCTGTGTTTATAATAAGGCCTGACAGGCTCTGATCCTTTCTTTTGAATAGAGTTAAGGACAGTCACATAGAAATCTGTTAACGACCGCCTGCCCCTACTTGAATCCCCATATACGGAGATTAGGTCTTCATTCAGTTTCTCCAATAGTTCTTCATCCCACCGGACCCTATTTCTGCCTAAATGTACTTACAGTTTTGGAGCATAGTTAGGCTCAGATCGCTGGTTGGAAGCTAACAACCACCTGGCCTGCAAAATATCAGGATTGCTCTGGGACGAGGGTATAATCTTAAATTTCAATATAAACGGGAATATATTACTAGTGACAAAATATCTATAATTGCCTGATAATTGTCCATGTTGGCCTTGCAGGATTATCTCCTGCTGCACTGCCATTTAACATACACATGTCCCTGGTCTCCATTAAAGACAGCCATGTTTCTCTGCGAGTCCTTGCCGACACTTGACCCTTAATCTGAGATGGCCAGTGAGTATCTAAATTACCACATCTAATGTTTAAATTACCACCAAGGATTATAGAGGAAATTGATGAATCCCCACCCACGCATCTAATATGTCTGTAACACTGTACATAAAATCATTAACAGATATTCCGACCGAGTTCCAGTATACATTTAACAAGCCAAAAGTTCCCAGACCAGGAAGCAGTTGATCATCCCAATACAGATTGGAAGCCTATATAAATAAATTAGGTACTTCCCATTCCTTCAGTTCCAAGCACCTACCATTTCACAAGGCTGTCAGTAGGCCAAACATTAGCCCTTCCTTAGGGCCTCTAAGGGCAGTATTCAGTAACACAGAATAGCCATCCATAACCGGCGAGTTGGTGAGCCAGGTTTCCTGCATGAGTAGAATATCAAAAGACAGGTTGTGCTCCATTAGCTGAAATAAATGAACAAAACCTTGAATGTTCCATGATCCCAGCACAATTTACTGCTGCGTCTTTCCATCTTTTAGTTACATGTTATTAGAGTTAGATGCTAAAGCTCTGGCCAGCCAGGACCAATTACACAAGAGAAAAGTCTGCAAGTTCCTCTGCACTGCATTAGTAAATGAGCATGTCACTGTAGTGGGGGCATCTACAAACCCCCCCAGTATATCCCCAAGGTGAAAGACGCCACTCACTGAAGCAGCCGTAAAGACCATAACCAGATGACATCACCAAAGTAATGTTGAACAGGCGACACGGTTGAACACACACACACACATATAGATGCGTTAGACATGAAGCACACATGCATTCCTGCATGAAGTTACACAAACACTTAGGCTGCATTTCTCTTAGACACAAAGAACATGCTTATGACTCACTTAGCTAGAGGACGGACAAACCTTCACTATGCAGTAACCACAAGTTGCACAAGAATACACATGAACTGCTTGCTGACGCTTAAATGCAACTAACATGAATGGCCATGTAAATAAAGATGGAAGCCACAGCCGCATTGAAATGAATAGAAGGCAACGAAGAACCTCAAGAACACAGGGAGAGGCCTGACACACTGATTTCACTGAGAAACGCAGACCAGGCTGTCAGAGCAGCTATTGGACACAGCCTTGCCAAGGACACAGAGAGATAGAACGTTTCAAGTTAACAGAAAAGATAGGACACCTGCCGGAGTAAGAAGCTGAAAATCCTCATGAAGCAAGCCGAGAAACTCAAGTTTTTTTTTTTTTTTTAATTTTATTTTGAAAGTAAACAATACAAACCAAACTTGCAGCATTATTTACAATAGACTCGTAAACATCAATTAACACTCATTACTGCACCCCAATCCCCCCCCCCTCTCAAGAGCTGATCAGCATTTCCGGTTCTGTATCCACTGCGTTTGGCTGGGTATCGCTTCCTTCCGAAGCTGCAGGATCCACTACTGTGCCAAACAGTCCTGTTATTAACATTCTCCAAGCCGTCAGGTTACCTACATCTTCCTCCCAGCAATTGCTACATGCCTCCTGCCATACCACCGTTTCAGCCTCCGCCCATTTTTGCAAGTCCCGCCACCATACCTCTATCCGTGGCTTGTGGCATTGCTTCCAGCTCATGGCTATCCTTCTTTTAGCAAGCACATATGCCAGGTCCCTCAGTTTCCCAAGGTGTTTAGTGTTCCGTGGTCTGGGAAACCCTCCCAGCAGGCAGGCCCAGGCCGTATCTATGTGTAGCGATTCCCCTTTGTCCGCTAGTTTCCGTGCCACTTCCCCCCAAAAAGCTTCGATCACTGGGCAAGACCAGAACATGTGTGCCATATCTGCGTCTTCCTCATCGCATTTCGGGCATGCTTGTCTTCCTACGTTCACAAATTTAGATATTCTTTTCGGGGTCATATAGGCTCTATGTGTTATGTATAACTGTATCTGCTGCAATCTAGCATTTCTGGACACTTTCTTGTGGTATCCCATGGCCCTTTCCCACATTCCATCGGTCAACTGCGCCCCCACCTCCGCTTCCCAGTCCAGCCTCAAATCAGTCAAATCCTTCCCCACCCAGGTCATCACCATCTCATATAGTCTAGAGATCTCGTGCCCTCCATCCGATATGTCATATATCGTTCCGATTAGAGCGTCTGGTTCTTCCGCCAGCACAGTCTCTGGCCAGGTTTTGCGAATAGTCTGCACTAGCCTAAGATACATAACATATTGGCCTCCATGCAACCCTGTCTCTTCTCTCAGGTCTTCGAATTCTTTAATAGCCCCTTCTTGCCATATGTCTCCCAAAGTGGCCAAACCAACCGATTCCCAATAGGTCCTAATTATCATCCTGAGCTGGTTGTCTCCCTTGGTTAAGGCAACAAGTGGCACCTGTGGGGAACACGGGCACGGGTTCTCCATCAATTGGCTTACTCTGTGCCACATCTTCCACCCAAGCAACAGCATACCCGGGCGTTCATTCATTTCAAGTCTAGGAACCCAGATAATCTCTTTTAGGTAAAACGGGGCGCAATCCTGCCCAAACAGCCTAGATTCAGGAGTTTCTTCATCAGAGAGCCATTTGGCTACATATTGCAATTGGCTGGCTACATAATAGGCCTCAAAGTTCGGCAGCTTGATGCCCCCTCTATCATGAAAGTTCTGTAGCTTCCATAGCGCCACTCTATTGCGGGTGCCGTGCCACAGGAAGTCCCTACACATGCTGTTCAATTTGGCAAAAAACTTCTTGGGCATCAGGTGTGGTACATTACTGAAGAAATGCAACAGCCTAGGCAGGACCACCATTTTGAGCATCGCCCCCCGCCCCATCATCGCCAGCGGCAGCTTCTCCCAAAACTTCATATTCGTGCAGATCTTCTTCACAGCCACCTCGGTGTTATGCAAGTGTTCCCTCTCCACCGCATGATATACATCTATTCCGAGGTAGCGGAAAGAATCAGCCGCCGAAGGTACGGACAACACTGGTAATCGTTCCAGAGGGACTCCTATGTAGACCCCCAATGGGAACATGCTTGATTTTTGGGGGTTTACCGCTATGCCGGACAGTTCCGCATACTTTTCCATGACCTCTAAAATATACTGAAGGTTTTCCTCCGGATATTTCAAATACAGTAACAAATCGTCAGCATATAGGGATATTAGGTGTTTCTCTCCCCCTACTTCAATACCAACCAAGTCATATTGTTGTCTGAGGTACACTGCTAAGGGCTCCAGGGCTAGAATATATAACATCGGGGACCAGGGGCACCCGTGTCTGGTGCCTCTACTGAGTTGCCACCTCTCAGATATCACCGATCCCGTGCGTACTCTGGCCAGTGGTTCACTGTACAACAATTTCGCCCACCTAACATAACCCGGCCCCATCCCGTATTCTTCCAGGGCCACCAGCAACCATGGCCACCTCACTGAATCAAAAGCCTTGACCTCATCTAGGGACACCACCACCATTTCTTCATCGCTTCTGTTCCCCTCTTCAATCACCCGGTGGAGTCGCCTGTGGTTGTGAGTTATATTTCTATTCGGGACATAGCCTGTCTGATCCAGGTGTATCAGTTTACTGATGACCTTTAGTAGTCTATTAGCCAAGACCGCCGTCAGGATCTTACTGTCCTGGTTCAACATCGACAGCGGTCTATAGGAGACGCAGCAATGCCCTGGCTTGTTGGGCTTGGGGAGTGGTACGATTAGTGCTTCTCTAAGCGTATCCGGTAGCCAACCCTTCTCAAAAGACTCATTAAACATCTCTAGCATAGGGGGGAGTACCTCTGCTTTATATACTTTGTAAAACTCACCCGGGAATCCGTCCATACCCGGAGTCTTGCAGGTGGGCAGCTGTTTTACCACCTCCTCTAATTCATCTAGGGTAATAGGTGCGTCTAGTTCCTCCCTTTCTTCATCACTAATCTTAGGTAGTTCCATGTCTTTTAGTGTTTCTCTAATCTCCTCTTGATTTCCCGTCCTCTGTCCTCATATAATGTTCTATAATAGTCCAAAAATGCCTCATTGACTCCTTCCTGGGTGTCAACCACCTCCCCGTCCTCTCTAGTTATTATCCTAATCGGGGGCCTGGGGGTTTCGCTTTTATATAACCACGCCAACAAGCGGCCAGTTTTGTCCCCACCTGCATGTTGCCTCTCGACATACTTTTTGTAGTTAAGGTTGCAGAGCCTTTCCCAAAGCTCCGCGCACCTCTGCTGCAACTCGAGTACAAGTTCTGCGTCCCCTCCTGCCTTGTCGCTTTCGCGCTCCAGTTTCTTCTCCGCCTTCTCTAGTTCTATTAGGACCCTGCCCTGCAGGCCTTTTGACTTAGAAATGGCAGTACCCCGCAACACAACCTTAAAAGCCTCCCAGAGTGTACCCGCTGAATCCACACTGCCCGTGTTCACCTCAAAGTACTGCAAGATCGCATCCCTGATGTCTTCCCTGAAGACTGAGTCTCCGAGCGCCTCCGCTCTGAGGCGCCACGTCGGTATCCGCGCCCTGGGGCGACAGTACTGCCAGGTCAGCAACAGGAGCGAGTGGTCCGGCAGGACCCTTGCTCTATATTCTATTTGGGTGGTCTCTATCATCACATCTGGCGTGGCAAAAAAATAATCCAACCTCGTGTGTAAGTGCTGCGGAGCAGAATAGTGAGAGTACTGTGTTTCATTAGGGTGTTTCAGTCTCCAAACATCCGCCAGCTCAAAGTCCTCTAGTAATGTCTTTAATACCCTGGCCGCCGGGGTGGGCCGATCAATCTTCCCATCAGATCTGTCTGCCTTTGGGTTGAGCACACAGTTAAAGTCCCCTCCCCAAATAACCGCTCCCCCCACACACGCCTCCCTATTCTCTACCAAGGCCCTCAGTATGACCAGCCTGCCCTCCGTGTCCACCACCTCCTGTGTGAGTCGGAGCAGAACATGCGGCGCCACCCAGACCAGCACTCCCCTAGCTTAGGCAGAGTACGGAGAGTCCACTACGGTGCCTCTCCACTTTTTCCCCACCAGTTCCAATTTTTGCTGGGTCACGTTTCCTGCAACAGCGCAATATCAATCCTCTGTCTTTTTAGGTACATCATGAATTTGTTCCTTTTTAAATAGCTGTTGAGTCCCCTGACATTCCATGTTACGATCTTAAGGTCTCCCATGGCTCATAAGTGTCTTCCTGCCTCCCATGTAGCGCCTCCCCTTTGCCCACGTGATACAGATAGCTTCTCGTACTAGTAGCTTCTCGTGCCAGCTCGAACTCCCCTTAACTATGTACACAGCAAAACCCCAATTTCACTCCCCTCCCCCCACCCGTCCCTTCCCCAACATCACACACCCCAACTGCTGCCCAGCTCCATCCTCGGAGCTCAGGCACCCCCACATCTAGCCCTGCAAGCACCGACCGATGCACAGAGCTCAGTAGGGTGAGGTCGCCCTAATGGCCACTCAACTAAAACTATCGTGGGATAAAGAGAATCGCTCCGTAAGGCTCCCGTTAAGTCAACATAAACCACAGTGCTTAAGACAAATAGTGCAATCGTCTGACCTTCTCTACTGAAGGCTGCGCAAGCGACTATATTCAAGTCCCACGTTCCACGCCATCTTGCGGCACCTCCTTCATGCCTCATTTATCTCTTCCGAGCTCTTTTTCGTCCGAACTTCTGACTCCTGGGGACATCCTTGTGCATCAAGCCATCCCATGGCATCCTCCGGGGTCTCAAAAAACAGAGTTTTATGTTTATGAATGACTTTCAATTTTGCAGGATAAAGTAACATATATTTGTGGCCCGCCTCCCTCAGTCTTCGCTTTACTGACCCAAAGTTCATGCGGCTACGCTGCACAATCAGGGTATAATCCGGGTAAGCCGTGTTGTTTGCCGCTCCTCGTGTGATCGTTCCTCCCTTACGAAAGTGTTCCAGTATCCTCTCCTGGTCGCGGTAATTAAGAATTTTGGCGATCACAGGCCTAGGCGGGTTCCCCGGCGGCGGCCTCCTCGTTAGGGCTCTGTGTGCCCTTTCTACTGCAAATCCTTGGGATAGGGCTCCTCCGGGTATCTCTTGCAATAGCATGGGTTCAATGATTTCCGTAGGATTGCGGCCCTCCATCCCCTCTGGCAGGCCCACGATGCGGATGTTATTGCAACGGGCTCGTCCTTCCGCCTCCTCCGCTCTGCTCTCCAGGTTGTCTACTCTCTGTATCAGGGAGTGCAATTCGGCTTTATGGGAGGCGCAATCTGCAGTATTCGGGCCGACTTCCTTCTCAAGTGGCTCCGCCAAGGCCCTGACATCTTGTTGGAGTAGGTTAACGTCCTCCTGCACCTCTCCGACCTTGAGGTCCAGCGCCGTTTTTAGTTCGGTGACGGCTAGTTCGAGCTTAGATTCCCAGGCCGCCCTTAGGTCCGCAATCGCCGCCAGGATTTCTTGGTTGGCGCCCGAAGTCATCATGCCGCTCGCAACCAGCTTGTCCCTGCTCTTGGTGATGTCTTGACCCAGGGACGTCTTAGTGAAATCTTCCAGGGTGGGCTGTTTCGCCTTCGGCCTCACCGTTCTATTCGACATGACCCAGGGGACCTATGGTTTGGTCAAGTGACAAATGTGCACACAGTGCGCCGCTTTCACTGGGTTCCCTGGCTTACGCTGGGTCACCGTGCGGCCCACTTCTTCCTTTGTTCCGGGCCCTGGTCGGCCATTTTGTGTCGTCTTTCGTCTCCGGTGTTCCTTATCTCATCCGCACCGATCTCTGCCGCCGTCACTCCTCCACCATCAAGAAGTTCACCACGCGTAGCCCAATCATTCACACACCGGCATGTGTATTTTCAGTGGTCGATGGCCCGTCTTCATGCACTTATTTGCCCGGATCATTGCAGGATCTTGGGAGCTCCTCCAGAACGCGTCCTCCTACATGCCCCTCGTAGCCACACCCCCCCCCCCCGAGAAACTCAAGTTTGTAGTCCCTATACACAGGATATGGGCCTGGGAATCAAAGCCCACTCATTTGAGCCAGACAGAGACTGTTGTTCTCAACAAACTGAAGACAGATGATACAAAAGGGATACAGCATGAATTTACAAGCTAGAATGTCCTTGATTGCAGCCAGGTGAGTGGAAGAGTGGTCATCTAATTGGAACAGGCAGCACCCTGGGCCCCTCTCCCCACCCATCCCATTGTGCTCATGTGTTGGTTGCTTTCCCAGGCTGAGAAGGCCTACAATAGCCAATCCCTTCCCACCATCCTCAGTAGTTCACACAATGTTGAAAGAGCCAATAGAAATGTACTAGCCTGGCATGCTTGTATTTACAACATTTAGGCGAAGCTACCCAATATGGCTGGACCAGTTAGATCATGCATCCCATATACAATATGCTTCTATTCATAATATTCACCCAATCCCATCTCACTTTAGGTCTGTGAAATGTGTCATTTGTTTGTGATATCACTGTGCCTTAAAACCTCCATTAAATGCTTGTTACCAGTGAGAAAGCATTGTAAATCCGGCAATATTCATTTCTTAATCCCTGTGTTGAAGAGCTTTTCAATAAACAGAGACTCTTCCGTTTCTGAGTGCGGGGTATTTTCTCTGGCCCAGTTCTGCTTACTTGTAGTTGGGGAAATTAACAGACCCTGTGCTTTCTTAACTTCAATTGGTAGCAGAGGATGGTTCACTAATGCCCCCAGCAAAATGCCATCTCCTCTGCATTCCTGCCCGCTCTCCGTTGGCTTATCAGTAATTAAATGCAAGTATAAATCTTCTTGTGAGTAGGTTTCTTCCAGATTGCGTACATTGTGCCTCACATAATTTCAACCTGTGAGGGGTGGTAGAGGGTTATTGGGCAATCAGGGCTGGTCCCGGGGTGAGCAAATACCCTTTCTGCTACATTTGGCATAGTCTTGTCAGAATTTGCAAGCATAATACCATTCTTGAAGAAACAGCGGAAAGGTGAATGCAATTAAGGAAATAGTGCACCCTGTCACATTCCGGGGTGGCCGGTAACAAATGCATGGTCATCTGTGGCAGATATCTTGCATCAGTATTCTGTGCCGATGGCATGGTACATGCTTGAAAATGATGTTTCCCAAGCGGTCATCAGTGAGTGTTTGGAGAGTTTACCTCCTGGGAAAAGCCGAAAGGACCTGATGGCTGCAGGTAACATAGGCTGGTTGTTTCTGCAGGCGCTCAGGAAGATGCATGAGAAAGACTTACTTAAAGATGCACAAATTTGAAAATTAAATGATGAGATATCCCTGCTGCAGAAGTAAAAAATCATAATGAGGGAGATTGTCCATTAAACGAGCTGATCAGATGGAGGTTAAATGTGCTTCCTTATCTGTGCGCGTAGCCACGCACAAGTGCAAGCAGAGAAAAAGAGAGCCTTCAAAGATAAGAATTCGGGCATTAATTAGGAAAGATAAATGGGATCCAAATTTATGGTCTGGCATTGTAAGCAACAGTGAGTTAGAGCAGACTTTTGATTGGGATGAGCCGCTTGAAGTGAGAATCGCGGAACTAGCCTGTTCGGAGGCAGAAGAGCAGGAATGTGTTCAGAAAAAATGTGCTTATCCAGCACAGCCTTTAATAACTAATAAATCAAAAGGCCAAGCCGGCGGTGGAAATATTCAGAATACTAGGATTGTCTGAGATTACACCCAGACAGAGCTTTTAGACATTGCCAAGTTGTTTAGACAACGAGCGGGGGAGCCGGTTCTGAAGTGGCTTCTGCGCACATGGGATACGGGCTGTGATGGCATCTTCCTGACCCCAGAAGAATTATTGAAGATGGGTTAAATTACTACCAATGTAATTCTGGGACAAATTTTGCACGCTGCATTAGGGCAGCAAGGTTCACATTCATTGTTTAATTGGCTTCAGACTGCTTTAACAAATTTGAATGCTAGTCCTATGGATATGAAAGAAACGTGGGGGCCTTGGAATTCATTGCCCGAAGCTACAGATCAGCTTAAAGAGATGGGTTTACAGTACACAATGTACAGTGCGAATTTTGCAGGACCCGATATGGAACTTTTCACTGCAGGCATGCACGAGCGCTTATTGCGAAATGCCCCTCGACATATGAAAGGAGCATTACTCTCATTGCTGGGTCCAGTGCAGGGCAGAGCTAATGGTGAAGTCGCACTGTTAATTGGGCAATTAGAAGGGCTGGATGAGCGCAAAGCAGCGCGTCTAGTGGCTGCAGGTGGCAAAAATGCAAAGTCTAAAGATAAAGCTGACACTATTAAAGTTACACGCAGGAAAATGTGGGTAGACCTGCTAAAAGCGGGAATTCCAAAGGAAGAGATAGACGGTAAACCCACATCTGTGCTGCTTGAGAAATGGAAAAAGTTACAGAAGCAGGGGCCAGGCAAAACTAGCCCTACTGCAACCCCTGAGGAAGATGTGTTGAAGCCCAAAGTGTGGGCAAAAATGTGTCCGGATTTGTCAAAGGAAAAATGAGAGGTCCCAAACCCTTTTTTGATTGAAGTGTTGTCTCTGTCTTTGAGGTATGGTTAATAAAGAGAACCAGTCCCAGAGACAGACACTGTTTTGTGCCACTTAGATTGTATTTAAATGACAAGGTGAAACAATGTTTGGCTCTATTAGACACAGGAGCTGAAGTGACAATTCTGAAGGGCAATCCCAACAAATTAACTGGCCCCAGAGTCCTGGTCAATGGTCATGGGGGGCGGAAACTGTTGCAAAATCCTTTAATGTAAAAATGTCAATTGGTGAGGGATTGCCTTTCACTGCAAATGTGTTGATTGCTGACATACCCAAGTATATACTGGGGATGGATGTGTTGTTGGGTAAACGTGTGACTACAGACTTAGGTGAATTTGTTTTTGGCAATCGGAAAATCCATGTGAGAGTTGTAAACCCTGTTTTGGTTGGGCATGCAAAATTGACCCCCTTGCATGTACCTCCTACTGCTGAGCCAGTGTGCATAAAACAGTACAGACTGCCAGGAGGACACAAAGAGATTGGTGAAACCATTGAGTTGCTGGTAAAAGCTGGCATAATGAGGTCAGCAGTCAGTCCATTTAACTCTCCGGTCTGGCCACTCCGCCACCCAGATAGGGCGTGGCGTCTGACTGTAGATTTTCGCACCTTGAACAAGAAGGTGCCACCTTTGGCTGTGGCTGTACCAGACATTATTAATTTGATTGAAAACCTCACAGAAGAAGTGGGTGAATGGCATGTGGTAACTGATTTGGCCAATGCATTTTTCTCCATTGATATTGATGCTGAATATCAATTTCGGTAACTTAGGGGACAGACAATTTACCTTCACTAAATTGCCCCAGAGGTACTTGCACAGTCCTATTCTGTGTCATGGATTGATTGTCAGAGACTTGAAAATGGTGCAGTTGGATGATGTGTATGTTGCACATTATATGGACGACATCATTTTGACTAGTAATGATAAGACACAGGTCGAAAAGGCTGCTGGAATGCTGATCACACACATGCAAAACCGTGGGTGGGCTATAAATCACAAGAAAGTAAGGGGCCCGCTCAAGAGGTGACATTTTTGGGTGCAATCTGGTCTGGTTCAGTAAAGAGAATCCCTGAACCTGTGATTTAGATGGTACATCAGATGACACAACCAGTGAATAAGAAAGAGGCACAAAGATTCATTGGGTGAATGGGTTTTTGGAGAAATCACATACCTCATCTAAGTTTGATACTAAAACCAATCTACAAAGTCACCAGGAAAAAACATGATTTTGAAGGGGGCCTAGACCAGCAGACTACCTTTCAACAGGCTAAAGACGCTTTGCAGAATTATGTTATGCTGGGTCCCATGACGAAAAATGATCCTTTTGAAGTGGAAATTCTTGTCTACAATGATGTTGCTGTGTAGTGGCAAAAGCAAGGATGGAAAAGCATGCCACAAGGTTTTTGGTCCAGAAAGCTCACAGACTCTTTGACAAGATATACTCCGCTTGAAAAAGAGGTTGCTGCAGTATACTGGTCTCTAGTTGAGACTGAACAAATTACAGGCGAGCAACTAGTGACAATTTACACACAAATTCCGATCATGGGCTGGGTGCATGAAGCTGCATTGGGCGGAAAGAGTGGCAGGGCGCAAGACGCCACTCATGTCAAGTGGAAATTGTATTTACAGCAACGTTCAAAAGCTGGTCGCACAGGGGTTTCCAAGCTGCAAGAACAAATGCTGGAGGCAGTAAATCTGCAAGCAATGCCTGAATCGAGCACCCCTGTCACGTGGCCAGAATCTCCCTTCAAAGTCGCTCCCGCCTATGATACATTGACGGAAGAAGAACACAATTCTGCATGGTTCACGGGCAGCACTGTAAAGTACGATAAAGGGCAAAGACACTGGCAAGCTGTTGCATTACAGCCCCACCGCGAAACACTGCTAATGTGAGAAAGAGTGGGGGTTCCAGTCAATATGCTGAATTGCAAGCAGTGGCCTACGTGATTGAACAAGTGAAAGACACCGAAACTGCATAGTTATACACGGACAGTTGGGCTACATACCAAGGCCTGTATCATTGGGCACCAGCTGGCAGATTAAAAACACTCTGATATGGGGAGGGCCTGACATCTGGGTAGAGATGTGGCACAAAGGTGAGACATGCAGGATCTGCATCGGGCATGTTGATGCCCACATGCCACCTGACACTTCGCTTGCTGCATTGTTCAATAATGAAACAGATCAAATGGCAAAGATTTGCCCAGTAACAACACCTGAAGAAACAGAAGTACTGCAGGGAATGGCAGACTGGGCGCACCAGACCTCAGGACATCTAGGGCAACAGGGAACCTAAGAATGGGCTAAGAGGAGACAACTGCCCATTACCATGGATCATGCCAAGGAAGCTGCCTCCCACTGCCCTGTGTGCTGTGAAGTAAAGCGCTATCCACTGGAAAGGAAGCCTCAAGGCACTTTGAGAAGAGGCGAGAAAGCTGCCAGCATATGGCAAGTTGACTACATCGGACCTTTGCCACAAGAAAATGGAAAGCATTATGTGTTGACCATGGTAAACACATATTCCGGATTGCTGTTGGCCCATCCATTCGCCCATGAAGATCAACGGGCTACCCTACAAGGAATGGAATATCTCATAAGAAACTATGGGCCTCATTACGACCCAGGCGGTAAGTTACCGCCTGGGTCGTACCTTTACCACCATGGCGTAAACTACGTTTACGCCATGGTGGTTGGCGGACTTACCGCCCCATTCCGAGGTTGGCGGGGCGGTAAGTCCCCATTAACCCATTTACCCTTCCCCATTCCCATTTTTGCCCCATAGGGCATAATGGGAGTGGGGAAGGCGTTAATTACGCCACCGTAAATTACGGTGGCGTAATTAACAACAAGGTCCCTTAGCGCCATGGATTTTAACACCTTCTAAAAGCAGGTGTTAAATCCTCCATGGCACTAAGGGACCTCAGAATCAGGCGGTAAGGGTCGGCGCTGTTTACGCCGCCGTAAACCCCTTACCGCCTGGGTCCTAATGAGGCCCTATGACATTTCAGATGAAATCCAATCAGACCAAGGCAGCCATTTTGCAGGACACAATGTGCAGAATTGGGCCCAGGAACAAGTAATCACATGGACACTGCACATCAGTCGGTATCCCAAAGCTTCTGCTCTTATTGAACGTGGCAATGGCTTGCTCAACCAGCAAATAAAGAAACTGACTCAGACTCACACTCTCAAGGGGTGGTTGAAGCACCTGACACAAGCCTTGTTTGAACTGAACAATCACCCTTTGGGAAACCGGCAAACACCCTTTGTAAGACTGACAAGTGAAAAAATAGAAACAACAAAGACTCTTATTGTTTGGAAAACAGAGAAAGAAGCGAAGCTGCCTGTACAGGCTACCACAGGCAGTATTGGACTTGATCTGTCTACCTATGAAGATGATGTAGTACCAGCAGGGCAAACCAAATCGATATTGCTGGGCATTGGCGTCAAATTGCCAGCTGGCACCTATGGTCGCATTGCTGCACGATCCAGTCTGGCCAAGAAAGGCATTGACATTTTGGGAGGTGTGATTGATCCGGATTATCGGGGAACTGTTTCGGCACTTTTATACAACAGAGGTTCATCTGAGGGACCATTGACGAAATATGACCACATTGCACAATTGATTTGTGAGCAAGCAGTTGTTCCCCATGTGATTGAAAGTAAACAAGCCCCAGACACCACACAAAGGGGTGAGGGTGGTTTTGGTAGCACTGGGAAAAAGGTATGTGTCCATCATCCAAATAAAAAGCCTGAGGCTGGGGAAGTGTTGAGTAAAGGTGTGGGAAGTACTTATGTTGTACTATTGCAAAATTCTGACATGCCTGTTTATATCTCTGCTACTAGGCTCACACCACCAACGTAGTGTTAAATGATGGGGATGGGAATGGCCTTGCTGTGGGTGCTCCTGAGCTGCCAAGCAGACGCTTTGTCTGTAAAGAACGGGTTGATGCAAGACGCTACATGGACTCTGAGAATTGCTTGCACTACACCTACTGTTCCAGTCCTGCGTGATGATAACAATCGCACCGCAACCTGTGAGAAAAGCACCACAAATGAGTATCCATATGGAACTGCTAAAGTACTGACTTGGCACATTGTCAGACACCTCTTGTCACTGACACATATCACAGGCATATATGAAATTGTAGGCCCAAATGTTTCAGTAAATGGAGCCAACAATTTGTTTGATGTTTCATGTTTCTTTTGTCCAAAAGATTGTGGCAAGTGTGACCGCCAAGCTTTTGTGGACTATAACTTGACTAAAAATGATCAATATAAATGTGCAAGGAAGCAGTCACTACCGGATGGTAATATGGTGTTTATATCGAAATTTAACATCGTGTATGGCAGGCATGCCACCTGGAGAATGGTGTTCTTTAAATCACAAAAAACGTGTCCGTGTGATAGATTTTCCAGTAGAAAGGCAACACTTAAATTGCAGGAATGTTATGCATGCTTCTATTATTAGTGAAGTGCAATTAGAAATAGATTTGTCAAGAGGTAATGTTTCACTGTTGCAACCAAGCTGCTACAAATGGAGTCAGTTTTTATGGCCAATTGCTAAACTGCGCGTAGCTAGGGGACTAGATTAATTAATTTGAGGAGCAGCGGGGGTGGGAACGGGAGCTTTAAATGCCTTTGACATAGAGATTGTGCGCAATAAATTAGCCACCTCGGGTTCTGATGTCAGCGCTGCTATAAAACTACTAGCACAATGGGGCCCACTGATAAACCCTGCCCTGCAAAATGCTGACAAGAGTATAGGTAATAATTGGCAATGGCAGAATTTTAGCTATGAAGACAACTTTTCAGCCATAGGGCAGGTGAACAAAACTGCCAAAGACACCCGATGTATTTTGTGGCAGACCCTGCTAAATCAACAGGTGTTGGCTTTTCGTTCTGAGTGGGGGAGACTGTCCTCAGCCCACTGGCACACAGAATTACACTTACCTGCAGACATATGGATTAAACCGCTTGCTTTTGATTGCATGAATAATACATGTCACGCTTTAGTGCAAGTTAGCATGACTACTTATGCCTTGGAAATATGGTGTCCTTTCATAATCTTGCCTATGAAAATAAATGGCTCCTGGTGGGTTCCACAAATACGAGAGGAATTGTTAGACAGCCAAAAATACAAGATCCACAGTCGTACCTGTATGCCCTGGGATCAGGGATGGGTCTGTCCCCAAACTGTAAGGATCCAGGACCCATGCATGCGTCCCATAGCAGGGGAATGCACCTGGATGCAGTACCACATTAATGGAACTGACATTTTTCAGATAGATCAGCATAAGGCCTGTATAGTTACTAATCATTTGTTGCTTATTAACAGTTATAGCTTGCTGAGAAACCCTCAAGTATTCTGTGTATATCAAGTTGTGACCATCTTGGATATCACTACTCACACTTTGTACTCAATGACCCGGTGGTCTCATACCACTGTGCATGCAGAGCTTATACATATGCTTAACTGGACCCTACCTTATCGGATAATTACGTCCAGGTTTCAATCTATAAGACAATTTGCTCAAGCCTCTTGGAGAACCTTTCAAACTTTAGCTACCTCAGTTATTTCTGCAAAGTGTAAAATGACTATAAACAAAGCTCAGCTAATAAAGACAGCTGATCATCTGCAATCAGTTACTGTTCATCATTGGTGGGACATATTTATCGGCTGGTCTCCTGCCTCTACTAAGCTGCTTAATATAATGCTGCATCCATTGCTGTGGCTACTTATAGCCCTGATACTAATTGGTATAATTTTCATTGGACTTTTGCTCATAATGACTTACCTCTACAATAGAATTTCTGAGGTGGAAAAACGGTTGACAGGCCTCCAGCACACCATATATGCTTCTAAATCCTGGAATTAAACCAGCAATTTTTAGCCCACACTTCAAAAGGGGTGGAATGTAGTGGAAAGCATCTAGACACTGGTGTTAACCTACTAAGCTAACTGTGCTTTTTAGGTCTAAGGATTGTTGCGCATATATTCCGCTTATTCGAAGGATGTAGAAAAATGCTGGCCAGCCGGGCCTCATGGTCGGAGTGAGCCCGTCCGTGCTTGTGAGGGGTTAACTGCAAAAGCACCTAAGCGCGTAAACATCTATTTCTTGCAAGAGGCTCTGTGCAGACATTAGCAGCCCGGCACTGCCTTCCACCGCATTCGCTAGGTGCACTGATAAGGCTGGAATGCAGGGAAGCTTCCCAAAACAAAGTGAATAGAGCCTGAGAGCCAAGGAGCTTGGAAATTTCCTATCAAAAATATGTTTTGTGCACTGAGGGTTCTGTCGAGAAGATTCTCGAAAATCTAGTACGTCACATTGATTGACAAGGAGGCCACAATAAGAAGCCCTTACCTGAGCAAGGGGGATGGACTCTTTCTGGGCTATTTGGACTGTGCACACACAAAGCAGCGCCTGAAATACCAGCCTGCACTGAAAGGCAGAGGCTCTTGCTGTCACATCCCGTCTCCGTGTGGGCTACCGGGGCTAGGCCAGTCCCAGAGCGGCGCCAGGCACGAGAGCGGCATGGGTCCTATGTGTGACCAGATCACGCCAGCAGCAGTTATTCCTAGGAGCGTAAGAATATTGCTTCCATCTGTAACTGATAACCTGATTAGATGTACTACTTAGCTTGCACTTTAATCCCATTGTATTGAAAACTGCTGCTTGGGTTTACTTGGCTTATCAGTAAATAAATGCAAGTATAAAATCTTCTTGTGAGTGGGTTTCTTCCAGATTGCGTACATTGTGCCTCGCATAATTTTGAACCTGTGAGGGGTGGTAGAGGGTTATTGGACAATCAGGGGTGGTCCCGGGGTGAGCAAATACCCTCTCTACTACATGCTTGCTCCCATGTGGTGAGTGACGGTGCCCTGTGGCAGGAACTTCTAATCCCATGGTTGAGCAGGTGGCTGGGTAGGGTTGAAAGCCTGGGGTTGCATGGGTTGTTGTTGTATGGGGCATGGGACATATAGGGTAAATATAGGGGGAATTAGGTATGTGGGTAAAGGCAAGGTGGTATGGTCAGCCTGCTCCTACATTCTCATGCACAATTACTCATCTTAACGCAGGACCAACATTGCAGCCCCAGTCCTCGATCTATAACGAGACGCTCAGTGAGTCAGAAAAAGTTAACAAATCAGAGTCAAGATCCCAGGATTAAAGACCTTTTTGAAGCTGGGCTCCAGATTCTGGAGTCTTTGAATTTGAGTCCAGGAACAAACCATTGAGAGCAAAGAATATACCTGTATTTCTCAATAGAGAAGAATTCCCATATGAAAATAGAGGGAATTAGGTTTTTCGCCTGGTCAACATCAGACACTCCAAGATTTGGAGATCACAGGTCTAGATAATAGAGGAAAGAAGGCAAGAATTCCGACAATATTTTGGAATCTGCCTAACTGAATCAGTCAAGACTATAAAAGACTCCAGGATATTAATTTCCTGAGCCAACAAGTGTACATCTTGTATGTTAGAAGATTTCTGTAATGAAATACAGACTCTTTGTGTAAAGAATCGACACAAGATAACACACACCCCTGAAGAATGTCCTACAATGTTGTGTCAAAGGGACAGGAACTTGTACAAGTTGGGAAAGTATAATGTACCAACAAGAACAAGGAATAGCCAGAATAATTGAGGCTTAGGGATCCTAGTGTGAATGAGTTACATGTGTGGATCCGAAAAGAGTTCCATTATTAGGACCTACTTATGCTGTTTCACTTGTGTTGTTTTAAGTCTGTTTGTATTTGTTTTATGATATATGAGCATTTTTATGATTTTTTAAGGAACACCATGTGTGATTAATAAAATGTTCTATATTTTGTGAATATGACACATATATAAGTTAGCATCTTTGTGACTTTTTGAAAAGTTACCCTTTCCTTAGGCACCTTTTTAGAAATTAAAAATGTGAAACTTCTTTTGGTTTATGATATATTGCATATATGGTACCACAGGAGGGCATGAGCCATCCATTCATAGTCTACCAAGTCCAGTATTTTGTTTGTTTTTAGTGACCATGGTAAAAATAATTATTAGGCAGTATTCTGAAATAGGTCTCACCACTATAAGAATACCCCAAAAGGTTACCACAATATAAT
The DNA here is from genome assembly GCF_040938575.1 of Ambystoma mexicanum. NCBI lineage: Eukaryota > Metazoa > Chordata > Amphibia > Caudata > Ambystomatidae > Ambystoma > Ambystoma mexicanum. The sequence continues at coordinate 655,206,908 of NC_090932.1, read as the reverse complement.
AGCACCAAATACCACCACAATAAAAAATACCACAAGGTAATAAATATAACACCAAAACAAAGGAATAAATATAACCCCAAAATATATCCAACACTTAGAAAAAAGCAGTGTTCCTAACAAAAACATTTTATAACAAAACAGTTATTTTTGTAGATTTTAAACATTGGATATTGTTAAATTTGAATTATTTTAATTTAACATTATGGTACTGATTGTGTAATTTTAGGTATTAGAATATTATTTTAAAATGTTTAGGGCATATCATTCTTTATTGTGCTGTTTTTATATTTAGTTTTACATATATATTCTTTGTGATTTGAAATATTTTATGATGCTTTTATGACAAAACAAGCTGATATAATGATAACTGAAAAAGCTAAGAGAAGGGATCAGATTCAAAGAAAAATAGAGTGACTTCACCAAAGCAGGGGCACAAACAGATAATGATTGGCCAAAAGCATGGTGTTGTACGATGCAGGACCGCAGGAGATGCTGGGCGTTTGATATGTAGATGTTATATGTAGATGTTGTGCTACATCCGCACATCGATCCTTTAAGAATCGAGGACCGGACCCTCTGCGGCAAAGCCTGCGCGGACGCGGTTTGTGCGATGCAGGACCACAGGACACACTGTCCGTTTGATACATAGCACTTTGCTACTACGTCTACGCATTTCATCCTTTAAGAACTGAAGGACTGGACCATCTGCAAGAAATCGCATGCAGGCCAAGTGCACAGTGTTTTGCAATGCAGAACCGCAGGAGACACTGGCCATTTGATACATAGCATGCTGCCTACGTCCATGTATCCGATCCTATAAGAACCAAGGACCGGACCCTCTGTTGAGGGGACCTCAAACCCCCCTGGCTCCTCAGCATACCGCAAGATGACAGATACCACCCACTAAAGCAGCCCCACAGACCATAACTGGCTGACATCACCAAAGTTATCATGAAGAGGTGACATGGCTGAACACACAGGTATAGGCATTACACAGATACCAAAGAACACACATGAACTGCTTGCAGTAACCTAAAATCAACTAACATGAACTACTATGAAAATAAAGATGGAAGCCACAGGTGCATTGAAATGAATGGAAGACATTGGAAATGATCATAACACAGATATGCCTCACACACTGATTTCGCAGAGAAAAGCAAAGCAGAGCTGGCAGTGCAGTCGCTGTGCCACACCTTGTGAAAGACGCTCAGAGAGAGTTTTTCGAATCAACAGAAAATATTGAACACCTGCAAAGGCTGGGAGCTGAAATTCTTCATAAATGCAAGCAGAGAGTTCAATTCTGTGGTCCCTAAACACATGATCTGAACCAGGGGAACAAGGTCCATTCTTCCAAGGCAGGCAAAAACTGTCGTTCCCATCAATCTGAAGACAGAATATGCAAAAATGTAACACATCGTGAAGCTGAATGTGGAAATGTCGTTGCTCAGGGCCAGAGGAGTCAGAGGTGGTAACATTGGTGTGAAACAGACAGCACCCTGAAGCTATTCTTTCCACCCGTTATGGTCCTCACATGCTTGTAAATGTCCCAAGTTGAGAAGGCTCACACTGGCTTCCTGTGGGTGGTGCCAGGTGGAGCTACCTGATGTGGCCAGGCCAATCAGATCTTCCAGCCCCCTATAAGATGAAAGTCTGCCTATACTGTTCACCCAAACCCAGCTTGCCCAAGGTCCAGAAATATTACTTTTTTATTGTGATGTAACAGTGGAACAAAACCTTGCTACCAGCCTGTAATGAACTGAGAGTGCATTTGGACACTGCAGAAATCTATGAAATAATAAAAGCAGTCATTTGTCACATTTCTGGTCTCCTCCGTTTCTTGGGCACATGGGATTTTCCGTGTGCCGACCTCTGATTTTAATTCTGCTTCACCTCTGCCGCAAATCCAGCGCAGGACAAGGCCGCAGGGTTGTGTGATGCAGGACTGCAGGAGAAGCTGTCCGTTTGACACATAGCACGTTGCACTACCTCCACACATCTGATCCTTTAAGAACTGTGTACCAAACCCTCTGCAGCAAAGCCTGCGCAGGCAAATGGCACGGTGTTGTGTGATGCAGGACCACAGTAGGCGCTGGCCGGTTGATACGTAGCATGTTGCGCTACATCCACGCAATCCGATCCTTTAAGAACTGAGGACCAGACCAGAGGACCAGACCCTCTACAGCAAAGCCCAACCAGGCCAAGGGTGCAGTGTTGTGCGACACAGGTGTTTGGCGACAAATAGGTAGCAAGCCAGTTGCAAGTATGCAGCGCAGCCATAGACCATCAGCAAATGCAAGGTAAGATATGCGCAGGCAGGGGGAGCAGACATCACTGCTCTCTACTAAACTGCCCTACCTCACTCTTATCTTTTTTCAATGAGTGTCTCTAACCACACTATTTGTGCAACTTTAGGCTGCCCTCGCTGGTTAGCCATGCTTTGTGTCGTGTGATTCTGTTGTTTCTCTTGGTGTCACCACTTGGGTAGGCATTCTGCTGTTGGTGCTCAATAGGCCTTTTTCCATCTCTAGGTTTAGCTGATCTCCTTGTCTTCGCACTGTTGATTTTTGTTGTGCTCCCTAGGCCTTTTTCCCTCTCTACGTCTAGCTGATCTCATTGTCCTTTACGCTACTATATACTTTGCTATTTTATGTTTTCCATTTGTTGAGTTTTTCCTGGTTGTACTTCTGCCATTGCTTATGCTTGCTTCTACCTCTCCTCGCTACCTCACTCTCACACCTCGTCTTCCACTCCCCTGACCCCTGCCATGGTGCGATCTTCTCTAATTTCTGTTCTATCAACTATCCTATCCCTCTCACTAAGTCTGGAACGAAGAAGTTCAAGAAGAATCTCCGGGTATCTGACCAAGGCCTTCCCATCACCAACAACCATGTCAGTGCTTCCTCCAGACAGATTCTCACTGACATCCTCTTTGTCCTTCCCTCTCCTGCCCTATGGACACCCCATATGGTCGCAGTATTCTCAGCTTCTTCCTCCTCTCCCATTAATGGTGGCACCCATTGGGAGGCTCTTCTGGCCTCCCACCTGTCCTCTAGAGCCATCAATAATGTCTATCTAAATGGGACTGTCATGGACCAGGGCTCTCATCCCAACCTCCTCCTTCTTGATAGGTGCCTCCCGCATCTCTTCAACTGCCTCCTTTCTCCTGCTACTCCTCCTACCTCCTCTTTGCCTCTTCTGCCAGCTGCTAGTCCTCCCACCATCGCCTTGGCTCCTCTGCCACCTGCTATTGCTCCTACCATCTCCTTTGCTCCCCTGCCATTGCCTTCGACAACCTTCTCTGGCACCTCTGCCACCACTCTCTCCACCTACGCTGCCTCCTCTCTGTCTTTCCCCTCTGCCTCCTCTGCTCCTACCTGGCCCCTATGCCACCTCCTTCTACCACCTCTTCCTCCACTCTGCCTCTTCTGACGATGATACCTCAAGCCTGTACCCCTACCTGGAAGTCTTTCAAAAGGAGCCACATGCTCCACGTAGCTACTCTCAACTATCGCTCTGCTATCAAACACCTCTCTGACATCTGCCTCCTTCTTGAAGACCTTGACCTGGATGTTTGTGCTCTGACCGAGAGATGGTTCATGGCCAGCTCTGTCACGAGTTTCAACAGTCTCCTCCCTGAAGGCTACAACATCCTCTCTGAGCCCAGGCCCAATCGGCCAGGGGGTGTGTGGCCCTGATCTTTCCCTGCTGATTTCATTCCCAATCAGGCCTAATGTTCCTTTGAATGCTTTGTAAGCAGGCTCTCTGTCTCTCCTTGTCTCTCACTGATTGTGGCCACCTTTTACAGGCCACATGGCCAGGTCGCCCTTTTCCTCTCTGAATGGACTGACCTCACCTCTTCTCTCCTGACCTCTCCCTCTAAGATAATCCTCCTTGTGGATTTCAACATCCATCTGGACACCCTTGATCCCTCCTCAGGGCTTTTCCGCAACCTATGCAACTCTCTCTCCCTCTCCATTCTACCTTCTGGTCTGACAAACTCAGCTGGACACACCTTGGATGTTATCTCTTCAGACATAGACCTCTCCAACACCCTCACTGATCCAATCTCTTTTAATGACCACTTTCTTCTTTCCTCTCATCTGAAACTTCCAGTCCCCCTGGCAAAGGTCCCCTGGCCCTGCTACCTTCCTTCGCATCATTCAACCTATGAAGTGAGTGTCAGTAGCTGCTTTTGCCTCCTCTTTCTCTTCCCCTCCTGTCTCGTCGGCTGACTCCCACTCTGACACAGCCCTCTCTAACCTTCATCTTTCTACAGCCAACACTCTGGATATCCTTGCCTCTGTTTTGAGGGTCTTTCTGAAGCCTGCCTCCATGTGCAACTCTTGGTTTGACTCTGACCTGGCCGATCTGAAATACAAGTGCAGAGTAGCTGAGCGTAAGTGGTGGCCTTGAGACATCCTCTGACAAACTGGCCCGCTGTCTGCTCCAAAGGCAATATAGACTCTCCATCTTCTTGAAGAAGAGGGTTCATATTCAATCCTGCATCTCTGCAGCAACTAACAACACGGCCAAACTCTGAAAAATCAGCAAGGAGCTGGGCAATCCTACTGCAGTCTCCACCTCTCATATTCCCTCCATGGTCCCTATGCACAGCTCTGACTTCTTATTTTGCTACTAATACTCAGACCATCTTGTCCTCTCTTGCCTCTGCTCTTCACCTCCCTCCTTCTTCCTCTCTCAGGCCCCCTCTGCCCCCCCTCTCTCTCTCTACTTCCTCTTGCCTATAACATCTGATGATGTTTCTAGACAAGCCCGATCTATGAAAGTTTCATCAAAACAGGTGTTCCCCTGCTCTTCCAGAACCATTAAGGACAACATAATTTCCCTTGCTCCACTCTTGGCTGATTTTCGTAATCATCCCTTTGCCACTAGATCTTTACCCTCTCCTCTCAGGCACTCCCTTGTGCCCCCTCTCCTAAAAAAGCCTTCTGCCGACGCCTCCTACGTGGCTAACTACTGCCCGATCTCCATCATGCCTTTCCTTGGCGAACTCTTGGAGAAATTAGCCTTCTTCAAGGTAACACTCCACACAGAATCTGTTGGTTTTCTCCATGACAATCAGTCTGGCTCCAGAGCAGCCAGAGGCACGGAAACTGCTCACCAGAAGACCCGTGAACATCTGTTTGCTAACCTGCATTCCAGCTCTCCCTCCATCCAGCTCAGGACATTGGAGTCCCATGAATACTACACCCAGCAGGAAGAAGTATTTGAACATGATTTTATATTTGACGGTGTTGAAGGTTCCCGAAACTATGAGCATAATCATATAAAAACCAGGTGTAACTGCGAAAATTGCGCATTCCGCTCTATGGTCCAGATGAAGGCCTGCCTGAAGAGGATTGAAGGCACTAGATTGATCAACAAAATGTTGTTATCTTTAAAATATTTATATCAATTGAAATACACAATCCCATCACAAATGCTACTGATTCCAGTAGTTCCGCCGCAGCTGGCAGAAGGGAAGCAGGTTAGCAATTAAGAAAACCATAGGGTGCAGAGTGTTAAGAAGAGGAGTTTTTATGGTGCCATACCTGAAGAAAGGGAAGCTTTAAGAATTCTCACCATGCAGGGATCCAGAGGAGAGCCAGATTTCAATTTTCTATAAAAATAACAAGAAGATCATCAGAAAACAAAACACATAATATGTGAAAGATACATTGATAAGGAATATGCCCCAGGAGGTCTTTGGCTCTAGAAGAGATGTCAAGGTCATAAATGAAGCTTGGATAGACCTGAATTTGTTCTGGAAGAAAGATGATAGGTGTTTACAGAGTTCTGTTCTTAGCACAACAGTCAACGCCTGGGCACTTGTCTGGGAGATTTCACTCAAAATCAATAATAAAACCTTCTCAGAAATAACTGTGGTCTAACTAGAAGATGGAGAGTAAAACCAACATGTTTGCCAGTTCACAGACTTAAAGTTGTAGCCGATAGGAGTATGCATGGTAAGATTAGTGGCCACATCATTTCACAACATTAGTAGTAACCTTGATGGCACCCAATCCAGGAGAAACCTACCTGGGCATCTGAAGCATAGAAAGGTAACAAGATGGTTTAAGGGGAACGATGGTATGTAAAGCGGACGTGAGCTCTGAATTGTAGGCAATTAATCCAAAATCACAATCATACTCAACCAAAACATGAATGGACATCAGAGTGGGATGCAAGTCTTCCAAGATCAAACAGACACAGAAAGTGAAACCGGGAGATGAGTTGACCTCGCCTTCCAGAGATGTTTATAGAAAAGATTAGCTATGGGATCTGTGCGCTGGAGAGTACAAACCACAGTCGAGTTAGGTACGCTAAAATCAAAATAATGGTTATAGCTGGCAAAGCATCTACAGTCCACCGCGAACTGGATAAGTTTGAAAATCACCAGATTAGAAATCAAGGAGTGCCCCTGGGTGAGAGTGGGGCACTCATTCTATAAGTTAAAATCCCTAAGAGCCAATAGTTGATTTGCTGATAAGGCAAACTGAGCACAAACCTCCATTATAGAGTCAGAGTAAGACCAGCCGGAACCTGGAGATTGATAAACCAAATCCATAGTGACAGCAAAAGAGGGAGAGGGAAGTCTCTTACCAAGCAATGTTTTTGCTCCCGGCATGATAGTAAAAAGACTAGTGGTTACAGATAGTGAATGCCAACTTAACCATTCCACCGCCTCCAGATCTAGTACGATCACAGTGAATCATCAGGTATCCCAGGGGGATTGTAGAAACATTTTCAGGACTAGATGATTTGCAAAGCCAGGTCTCAGTCAATCACACAAACCAAATCAGCCATAATGAAGTCCTTCAATTGAATGGCATGCCTTTGCATAGAACAAGCATTCATAAAAACAAAGTGTTAAGAGAAAAGGTATCACTTACCAGTAAAAATGAAACGGCTAAAGTGAGACCAGGGAGGAGATATCATTGTGGGTGGAAGTGCCCCAGTTTCTCAGATAAAGCAGTAGAGTGTCGGTCTCCTGTGCCACCGAGTTTATGCAAACTTATGTTCTATTGATTTTCTCCATAATCTGGCCTTACAGGTTGTACAGACTCCACCATTTATCTGACGTATCCCCTTTGTCCTTGAGAATAAAGCATAGCACCCTTGAAACCTCGTCATTGGAATCGCAGAGACCACTTGCTTAAATCATAGAAACGTTTTGAAGACTGGCCCCCATTATTTGAAAATAAAATGTATCGGATTAGATTTTGCAGGCTGGAAGGTCACGCCCCCTTCTGCACTTCTGCAGTACGAATCTATGTCACGTTCCCTTTAGTATCCAAGCCTTTTGAATGGTTTCAGCCTCTTTTTAGGTGACCATTGGCCATTTTGCTATCCACAAAACTAGCACTATATGTTTAAAAATATGCCTGTATGCAATTGAAACCTAAACAATACAATCAAAGACATCTCAGAGGTGTGTCCCACGTTTTCGTGTGGGATGTCTCAAGTAGTTTAGTGCAGGGCCCTATGTTGCTCAATTTATAAATGCAAATTTCATAACAAAGCATGCTCCTGTGTTTAGTATTCTCTCGGTATACTTTGTGGTTCCCTAAAAGAGAATTGCTGACTTTAAATATGGAGAGTCGTATATTATAAGGGAGCTCTATGCCTGTTTGTATGAATTTCAGCAGTTCTATAAACTAACACAAAAATCAAGTCTCGCTTTGTCAAGTCTGACCTTGAAGTTCTTTTTAGAGACGTATCGAGCGTTTTTATTTCACAATTGTATTCGCAAATCATATCAGGAATCCAGCACACCTGTTATCATTTTACCCTGTAATCATTTTATAAGCACAATTGCCTAATCCTTATCGTGTATTAACTTTGCTGTTGATTTTAAAAATAAGAGATAAAGGCTTTACTTCTTCCGAGAACAAAATCAGCCTTAACAGAAGGATAATCCTGTACCACCCAAGGAGGGCAATAATCTTTCACAGAAGCACAGCCAGCGAAGCTTTACCGATTTAAAGCAATGCCAGTGGGAGATTTGCTTGGGTTTTTATTGGTTACGCCTTTATGAGAAGTCTGTTCCTTAATTTGTAAAGGAAATGGGCTGGTCTATAATTACTACTGCAGTAACTACATATTATCGGCAGCGTATACTATCCACTCTGCGTATCCTTCAGGCTGCATTTTCTTGCACTTAATCTAGCTAATGCTATAATCTCAGCCATCGCTTGTTTTTCTATGGAGCTCTTAATAAGCATGACACGAAAAGGCCCAAAGAAAAGTTTGAACCCAAAGCGCACAGTGATTCGCGTTTCTATTTGAAAGGCTATACTGACATCTTGAACACAATGGTCGCACAGCACAAGTTAAAGTAGAATTAACTGGCTGTGTTCTAGGACTGATGAACAAAAAGACAATAGTGAGGAAAATAAAATAATTGGCAAAAAGCGGTTTTATATTTTTCGGGCAAACCCTGAGGAGAGATATTTATGTATTTGTGTATTTATTTATAGAACACCAAAGCCCGAAGGCATCAGGGCGCTACATCAACACAGCAAGAGTTTAGAAAAGACAGGATATAGAGAAGTCGCGAGAGCCCCGCTCTCGCGAGATCTCGCGGAACCGGAAGTCCCGCCCCCGCGCGCTCCGCGCGCATTACGAGCCGGGCCGAGGACGCGTAGAGAAGCGCCCTGCCGGCTCCTCTGAGAACGGGGCCCGCAGCTCAGTTAAGGACGTGAGCTGCACCTAGCAAACTCCAGCCACTTCAGGCCCGTTGGCCTTAATTCATAGGGACACGCAGTTTGCGTGTATTTGGGACTGGCTGGCAATTCATCAATAAAGCCCTTCCAGCTAACCAGCAAGTCTCCTGTCTTATGTTACTGCATTTTACTACATAAATTGGCGACGAGGATCACCACAACCCACGAAGAAGCATGCAAGGAGCAACGCCACCGCCACCCTTCCTCCAAACTCCAGGTAGGCCTGCCATTCCGTGGCCACAATGGCAGCCCCTATTTATGACCTACGTGGAAGCACTGGGTGGAGCAGGGTTCTCGGCGGCAAGGCGCAGGGCCATGTTACTCAACGCCCTGGGGTAGAAGGACAAAGAATTTTCGAAAGTCTGACCCCGATCCCGGTTGCTGGCGACAACGACGACGTGTTCAAGGAGGCGGTGAGGAGAATCATAAAGAGGTTTGCCAGCAAAGAAAACACAGTGCTGCACAGAATACGGTTCTACGGTCGGAAGCAGGAAATGTCGGAACCAGTGGATGATTACGTCACTAAGCTGAGGGAACTAGCGGCATTATGTAACTTTGGCAACAATGCGGAAAACCTCATTTGTGACATGTTGACCGTTCACACGAACAGCAGGAAAGTCCAAGATAAATTTATCATCGAAAAGGAACTGCAGCTGGAGAAAGCAATCGAAATTGCCAGAGCAGTCGAAGAAACGGCGGGAAGACGGAAGGAGCTCACAGGAGCCCAGAGCTCCGCTGAAATACAGGCAGTGGGCTTCCATGCAAAAAAAGAAAAGCCGACATCGGACATGAGGGACGTGAAGGGAAACAGGAAAGAACCCCTCAAGTGCCACAGGTGCACCAGCACGAAGCACTTAGCGTTTGACAGAGAGTGCCCAGCCAGAGATAAGGAGTGCTCCGTATGCAAACGCATTGGCCACTTCTCAATCGTGTGTCGATGGAGAAACAGGAAAGTCACCAGTCTCAACGCAGAGCGCATCATGGAGAGAGAATCATCCTCAGAAGATGAAGGTAGGCCCACAGTTATAATGGTGAACAGCACAAGAGCCAGGAGAGAGAAGCCCCATTGCACGATTAAAATAGACGGAAACGAAACTAGGGTTATGGCAGACTCAGGTTCGGATCTAACTATCATTCCCCTGAGGACTTACAAAGAAATGGTGGGAAAAGAAAAAGTACAAGTGCTGACTACGCGGCACAAGCCCACAGTTTTTGGGGGAGCGTCGATTGAACTCTTGGGGTACATAAAGGGCAAAGTCGAATTCAAAGGGAGAGTGGCAATCACTAGAGTTTACTTCAGCCATGAAGGTCCAGCAGTGTTAGGTTGGGACGATCAAGACAAATTGAAAATTAGACTGGATCCCAGCACAGAGGATCAGGTACTGTCAGTCAGTGCAAAGGACGGACCTGTGGTCAAAAACGATTATCCTACACTATTCTCAGAGGAGCCGGGGCACATTAAGGGTTTTCTCCACAAAATTGTTCTCAAAAGAAATGCTGTCCCAGTCAAGCATCGGGTGAGGCCGGTACCTGCCACAGCCAGAGATACCCTCAGAGGACAGTTAGACAAGATGAAGAGGGAGGGGGTCATAGAAGAAATCGAAGCATCCGAGTGGTTGAGCCCGGTGGTTCTCATAAAGAAGCCCCAATCCCAGGAATTGAGGGTCTGCATAGACCTGCGCAGCTTAAACTTGGAAGTCATCACGGACAATTACCCTCTTCCAAGCATCAACGAACTCATTCTACTAATGAAAGAGGCCAAGATATTTTCAAAACTCGACATGAGAAATGCATACCACCAAATACAGCTCCATGAAGATTCAAAACCCCTCACGGCATTCATCACTCCGTTTGGGACGTACCAATTCACCAAAATGCCGTTTGGGTTGTCATCAGCAGCATCGGCTTTCCAAAAGATGATGGATGTCCTGCTACGCAATGTTAAAAACGTAGTGTATTTCCAGGACGACATCCTGGTGTATGCAGGGGATGAGCAGACCCACGACTCCACGTTGAGAAAAGTCCTCAACAAGCTACAAGAAGCAGGCATCCGCTTACGCCATGAAAAATGCATGTTCAAGGTGAAAGAGTTCGAATACTTAGGGTACCTGATCTCGGAAAAAGGCATCAGTCCAAAACAGAACCTCATGCAGGCCATCAGTAGAGCTCCAGAACCCACCTGCAAAGAAGAAGTGAGGTCATTTCTTGGACTCGCTGAGTACTATGCCAAATTCATACCAAAGTTCTCAGAAACCACAGCACCCCTCCGCGACTTACTCAAAAAAGGGTCGGAGTTTACGTGGCAAGAACCGCAAAAGATTGCGATGGTAAGCATAAAACAGCACATCATGGATGCCCCATGTCTGCAACCATTTAATCCAACGTGGGAGACAGTCATCACCACAGACGCCAGTGCGTATGGACTGGGAGCAGTATTAACTCAAAAGAAAGGTGACACGGAACATGTGGTAGCCTTTGCGTCGAAGGCGTTATCGGAAGCGGAACAGAATTACTCCACCATTGAAAAGGAAATGCTGGCGTGTGCATGGGCAGTGGAACATTTCAGAACATACGTGTGGGGCACAAAGTTCAAGCTACTGACGGACCATAAACCGCTCATCCACATGCTCAGCCCTGGAGGGACCAAAACATCCACACCCAGATTAGCACGCATTGCAGCCAAACTGCAAGAGTACACTTTCGAAGTCCAGCACATTTCAGGTTGGAAAAATACGCAGGCCGACTGCATGTCGCAGCTGCCGGAAGATAAGGATAAAGCAACCACATTCCTACATGGGGAATGCATCGTGGCATCCGTCATGGACTTAAGAGCACCCGACTACCTGGAACTCAGTGAAAGGCACTGGGAGGAAGAGGACGGGAAAGACCCCACCATGACCAGGATTCGAGAATGCATCAAAGAAGGTTGGCCCAGTGAAAAAGTGCTGCCCGAAGGCATGAGGCCATATTGGAAAGTGTCGGATGAGCTGTCCGAAATCGAAGGGATCGTCATGAAAAATGATCAAATCATTCCCCCAATAGGTATGAGAAAAACCATTCTCTGCCGGGCTCACGCGGGACACCTCGGAAACACGATGACTCGCCGCAGAGTGAGAGAGACCTACTGGTGGCCGTCCATGGACCAAGAAATTCGCACCATGATAGAACGGTGTCATGAATGCTTAAACAGCGACAAAAGACTTAAGGTCCGCCAGGCACCCCTGATACCCACAGAAATACCCGAAGCAGTATGGTCCAAAATAGGCATCGACTTCATAGGACCCCTGGAGGCTATGTCGCCGGAACACAGGTATGGCATAGTGCTGGTGGACTACTTATCGAAATGGGTGGAGGCAGAGTTTGTCCCTAATATCACCACCAAGACGGTCATAGAAGTACTCACAGAAATTTTTCAAAGGGAAGGCCTCCCCAAGGAGGTGGTTACGGACAATGGGGTGCAATTGGTCTCTAAAGACATGGAAGATTTTCTAAAAAGAAATCATATCATTCAAAAGAAAGCTGCCCTGTATCACCCTCAGGCCAATGGGCTTGTAGAAAGGGCAAACAGGTTCATAAAGGGCGCCATCCAATTGGCAACAGCGTCAGGAATGGACCCGCTCAAAACCACCAAAGAGGCCATAGCGGCCCACAGACTCACTCCAAATGGCATCACGCAGGTTTCCCCGTTCAAAATGTTGAGAGGGAGGAGTGCGGCGTCCACGCTGAGTCCACCATGGCTATCGAAAGTACGAGAAGATGAGGCTGTGGACATGTCAGAAGTAGTGTGGCGAATCCAAAGCAGTAAGGCACGTATGAAGACATGGAGTGATGAGAGAAGGAGGGCCAAACAAGCGCCAGACATAAGAAAGGGAGACCTGGTCAAGATCAGACTACCAAAGAAAGATCAAATCACAGGGTCCCGATACAGTCGACCCTGCCAAGTAATTCACAAAGGAACAAACTACATTCGCACGGAAGACGGGCGCACGTGGAACGTTGAAAGAGTAGCACTGTACCAGAGGAGGCAAGAAAGAGAGAGGTCTCCGGAGAGATCACTAGTAGAGACTGAGAAGAACTATGGGAGAAGCGAGGAACGTGAACACGAAGGAGACGACCGAGAAAGGTTAGAACCTGAGATCGAACCGGAAGAACTCGATGCGGACCCGGAACCAGAGCAGCAAGAAGAGTGCGCTGGAACCAGGGAGCGGCCCAGAAGAGAGCACAGAAGACCGGTGAGATACAATGACTATGTTGTACAGTGACTCTATTATCAGTCGGAAAAAAAGGAGGTGTGTAGAGAAGTCGCGAGAGCCCCGCTCTCGCGAGATCTCGCGGAACCGGAAGTCCCGCCCCCGCGCGCTCCGCGCGCATTACGAGCCGGGCCGAGGACGCGTAGAGAAGCGCCCTGCCGGCTCCTCTGAGAACGGGGCCCGCAGCTCAGTTAAGGACGTGAGCTGCACCTAGCAAACCCCAGCCACTTCAGGCCCGTTGGCCTTAATTCATAGGGACACGCAGTTTGCGTGTATTTGGGACTGGCTGGCAATTCATCAATAAAGCCCTTCCAGCTAACCAGCAAGTCTCCTGTCTTATGTTACTGCATTTTACTACACAGGACAACGAGGAGACAGGAGCAGGTGATCAAACCGAGGTTTTAGGAGAATAGCTGGGTGTTCAGAATGTTTCTAAAACGCAACCATTTTGGTTCTTGCCTCAGCGGCAGAGGAAGTGTATTCTAAGGGTGTGCCACTGATACAGGAAAAGATCTCCCGAGGCCTCTGCTCTTCTTTACTTTAGGAACGGTGAGCTTACCACTAGCACTAGAACGAAGCAGTCTTGACGGATTGTGTGGAGTCATATGTTTCTTCAAGTATTTAGGGGCTTTACCCTAGATGCATTTATGAGCCAGGATGATGGCCTTGTAGTGTATCCTAGCCGCCACAGGAAGCCATAGTAACTCCTTCCTGGAACTCGTGATGTGGTCTCTTTTGGGAATGTCATAAATGACTCGTACTGCGTCATTTTGTATGATCTGTAGCGCTTCTATGCAGCAAGACTTTGGCCCAAGAAGTATGGTGGTGTAGTAGTCTAACCGGTGTAGAATAATGGCTCTCACCCACGTAGCAAGTTTTTTTGTGACAGAAAAGGTTTAGCGTGTCTTAGTACTTTTAAACGGTATTGAGTACTATGAGCTACCCCTTGTACATGGGCGACAGAATTTACAACTGCATTCATGTTAACGCCAAGAGTTTTAACTAACTTTGTCTCTAATGGGAATTGCGATGTTATCAATGGCCAGGCTGGAATAGTGAGCACACAGCTTGGTTCTGGCTTGAGTAGATCAAAAAATCATTCATTTAGTATGAGCTGGATTAAAATTAAGTTCAGGCTCATCCAATCATAGATGAGTCCATAGATGTATTGTAATTGTACCGAGTCAATGTCATAATTGCCACTCAGCTCCAATATGAGCTGAGTGTCATCCGCATAATTCGAGGAATGGATGTTCTGAGATGTTAACAGGTCACATAGGGGCATGATATATAGATTAAACAGGAAGGGGACAAACAGACCCCCTTTGGAATACCGTCTTTTGTACACTCTGTTACAGAGGTTGCTTTACCCCAGCAAACCTGTGATTGTTTATTACTCAGAACGGATGAGAACCAATCAATAGCGTTGATCGAACACTGGCCATTTGAGCAAAAACTGTCCACAAGACATGAGTGTTCCAGTAAGTCGAATGCAGCCAACAAGTCCAATAGTACCAGCAGGCCAGCTCTGCCCCTATCCACAATGGTAAGCATTTCTGTCTGTAGGTCCACTAACGTGGTCTTCGTCCCATGGGAAGTCCTGAAGCCTGATTGTTGTTGGTGTAAGATGTTGTTAACCTGTAAATGATGCTGAAACTGAATTGTGGCAACTTTGTCAAAGATTTTTAGGAAGAAAAGAGAATTGGTTATAGGACGTAATTTTTTGGGTTGTTAGGATCAGAACCTGGTTTCTTTGGTGGAGGAGAAACTACAACTCGTTTAAGACTATCAGGTACAGTGCTGGCAGATTGACGAAGTTACAACCAAGGGACAGAATGCTAAAACTTGTATGATCAGAAACACAATTTTGCACCATCATGATTGTACTAATTTTGCTTCTTCTGTAATTCTGAATGAAGTAAATCGATATTGTTGCTATTCTGATTACTTATGGAATAGTGGCGGAGGGCTTTTTTTCTGTAATTCTGAAAGGCACAAACATTATTTGCTCCTATTCCTATTGCTTAAGTAATGGTGCCCAATGCCAGGGGTTAGGAACACAGACAGCCTGACTTAATGGCCCAAAGCAACCTAAACAACATAATCATCTCAAAAGAATTATTCTAAGAAGAGCCCATTTCAGGAAGCTAAATTATTCAGGAACCAGCTTAAAGACAGGGTCCAAAGACACTTCAAGTAAGACAAACATGCAAGGGCTCTTTGCAGCAAAATCAGATCCCTGTGAGGAAGATTCAAACTCTTGACATTGACAGAACAGTAAAAGTATAGGTTTTCAATAATAAGGGACAGGTTCATATTCAGAGAATTGAGCAAATGTCTCAACCATCAGAGGGTCTGCGCAACGTAGAAGTCACAGGGCACTTTGCTATGCTGAAATCCCCCAAAATGATCCAGTTCATCAGCACAACAGATCAACCAGCTAACATCGGGTACTCATGATCATGAAGCAAGATTATGAAGGCAAGTCTAATTTTCAACCTCTAAATACAGTAACCAAATTATTTTGTGACCCCATGACGCAATAAAGGAGCCCTTGTTGTAGGCGGTTGGGAATTACAATGGAAAAGGGTCATTGAAAAAGTACCTATGCACTAAAGAGGCACAGAATCGAATACAATTGTACTCCTTGTCCTGAAAATCAGAGTCATTTCACTTATTTCCAATGGAGACTGGTTAGCCTCTCTGAAACTAATGGAGGCATACCTTCACATTCCTACATAAGGGTGAGACCATAGGTTTCCCTCATTTGATATCTTTTATGTGCATTTCCAACATTTCATCATCCCAGTCTTCAAACAATCCATACCAAAGGTTTTTACACAAATGTGGTACATTTGGTAGGGAGTCGGTTCATGGAAGGACCTTTCTATAACTTGCCAATTTTCTTATGCAAGGCGCATCACCAGAGGAAGGTGATTCAGATGTGCCAATTACATGAAATTATTAACAAGCAAAGGGTTCCTAGTGAACATCCAAAGGTTTCTCTTAGTGCCAGCATAGGGTTCGATGTCATTTCATTGACAGTCATCATTTCAATGGGCTTTTTTAATGAATATTTTTTAATGAATAAACACAGCAAAATGTATTTCTTTTTATTTATGGGGGATCCCACCAAACCCAGATCCCATTTCGACTCCCCACCCTTATATACACTTTCCCCACCCCCTTTGTATTTTGATGAGTTTTCTCATTAAGAAGGTTTGTTAAAAATCATTATAATAACAACTTGGTCTGGTTAAACTTCTGAAAGCTAGATTCATATGGAATGGATTAGCTCTGACACCTCTCCTAGTACAACAGAAGGTTGTACTAGGAGAGCTGTCTGCTCGTCAATGTTAGAGATTACAGGGTTACTGGTTCTTGTGCTTTTGTCACCCCATGGGCAAGACAACTGGTGGCATTCACACTTTTGGTGGCGTTCACATACTCTGTACCCCAATTGGTCAGGATTGCAATGCCTTAATTTCAATTTCCCAGAAGTGATGAGTCTACTTTACTGGTTTTTGCATCCAGCAAGTTTGAACGGAGGAATGATTCTCAACCCTCCTGTCATCAAGATGATCCCAATGGATGAAAGTGTTCTGGGATTTGGAGCTATATTGGAGAATAGGACAGATCAGGAACTTCAGTCATCTCAGGAACACAGGATGCCCACCAACTGGAGAGAGCATGAGTTGATAATCAAGGCACCCAAATCATTATTCTAATGGGCATGTAAAAAGACTATCATGAGTAGGAGAGGCAAGCCTTAGAGATGGCATATGTGAACCAGCAGGGGATGAACCAGATGCAGACCTCTTGAAAGGGATTCATTCAAAATAAGGTTACAGACATAGAGGTATCTGACCCCCATCGCTGCCAACCACATCAAAGTAATAGACAAAGTCCAGGTGGACACCCAGACCATGTCTTGTTCAGCATCTCAGGAACTAATGTTTTGCCCACATGTGTTCCAACAATTGTAATAGGCCTCTTTGCTGCTTCAGGGACTAATAAAATGGCCTTATTTTGCACCAAGTTCTTCATCCACAATCATGGGGCTTGGCTGCACTGAATATGCAAAGGTCCCAGTTTGTGCAATATACTTCCCACCCTACTTCATTAATACCAAGGATTTATAACAAATCAAGAAAAGTTCAATCCGGGTGATCTGGGGAGCCCCTTTTTCAGGAGTACATCATGTTTCTTTTTGAGACAATTGCCTTGCAGAGAAATGGGACATACCATAATGCTCTGTGGCTACCAATTGAGAACCTGATCAAAATAAGGCTATGCCCTGTACAGGGATAACAGAATATCGGGCACCAAAACGTGGTTGAGCCTCACTCACATATATGGCATGAATGTCACATGGGTTGGTGTTTACTGGGCAGCTGTTATGTACATATAGTAGTGGGACTCACCGGAAGTACAGAGACTTGGTCCTTTGGTTAGGATAGACAGAGATATGTAAACAAGAGATGTGACTCTGATAATGAGTTGTTGAATGTTAAAGGATGTTCCATTAAAAAGCATACTGTACTAATGTAATTCATTGAATGTATCACATCAATGTATGATTTTCAAGATCTGAAACCCTATGATGAGTGCCTGCGTAGTAACACAGAAAACAAAACATGCTGATTATGAGAAATGGCCCGGCCTTGGAGAAAAATGTCCTATCAAGGGGGTAAAATAGTTAATTCCACAAGGTGGAAGGATTTGCCAGTTAGATAGTCGTAAAGACATGTAAAGTGTGATTTTCAGTAGCTAAAATCACTAAAACATGTTTACTGGTTTCACAGAGCAAGGGATGTAGATAGCATACTTTGGGCCTCATCACGAGTTGGGCAGTAGCCCTTAAATGCGTTGGTATCAGGGGTTACCACTGCATTTAAGGGGCCGCCCAATCATGAGTATGGCGTGTTTACCCCCAGTCACATCTCTCCACCAATTACAAGTCACAGGTACAGGGCCTCGCTGAGGATTAAATCATGGCGTTGACACATTATTACTTAAGAATAAATCTAAAGATGTTGACAGTGATCAGTCTTGGATGCTCTCTTTGAAGATTCTCAGTACAAGGAATGATGTGTACCTGGTGGATATAGAATTGGAATTTCACATCAAGCACCTAGGAGGCGTCTTTAAACTAATACAATGCAAGATGATTTGCAAGATGCTTCAGGTCCAGTGCACGGCCTCATGTGGAATCCACCACAAAGAGTATTTTTAGATTTTTTTCATTTTGATCTAGTCTTCAAGAATTGAACATGAAGTTTTTATTTCAGGTAGTTAAATTTGCAGACCCCTAATCGAAGGTCCATCCATGACTGAAGCGTCCATGTGAGCCAGTCGGTCAGCATGATCAATCACTTTCACTGCTATTTCCTTCAGCTTTGAATTAAACTGAGCTCTCTTTTCCTGTAGTCGTATCAACCTGGCTTCAATCAATCTGGTTCCACAGCCTCACTTTCTAAAGACCTTCCAGCATTGGAAAATATGCACATATTTCCTCTGGTTATTGTGACACCTTAGCTGGATGTGTGTAAGTGCTCAACATGCTCCACATGTTTAATATCCTGTCGAATACCCCCACCTGGAACCACTCACATACAGCTAATGTTGCTTGCTCAGACTGTTGGTTCTCCCTGCACCTGCCACAGCATTGCATATAGGTTCCTCATTGTGGCGCTAGATCATGATCCTGGTCGAGGCAGCTCCAGTTCCTGCTAGATGCACAGCTGGTGCTGCAGATGTCATATGCGGGCTGGTCTGTGCCAGCTGTGCAACGGGCGGAATGGCTGATGGAGGTGCAAAGAGTAATTCACTGCAGAGACGTATAAAACCCAGATCATTTATGGCCATAATCCACATGAATTCTATACATCTCATGAGGTGCAGCAGCCTCGAATGAACAACACACTAAACCATTTAATTAAGACATGCATCCTTGCATATTTGCTGGAGAGGAAACAAAGGAATATTGCAGATGTCAAGTTCACTCAATGGCCATTTTACACTGCCTGACTGCAAGATAAATACTTGTGAGGTATTCTCTGTTAGTGCCAGCTTTCACAATAGCAGGAACAATAATAATAATAATAATTATTATTATAATAGAAATTATGACAATTATTATTATTATTACTACTTTATTATCAATCCTTATCCACCTCTTTCACACTTCATCCTCGTTTCTTACTATCCCTTCTTAATATTCTACTCCCAACCTATGCCACCGACCCTTTCCTAAACACACAATTTTTGCCCTTTTACTTTGCATCCTGCCTTAACTCTAAAATTAATAATCTGCACTCTACATTCTCTTTTGCCTCTACTCCTGTTTCCCTTTCCTTGTATTTCCCTAACTCGCTGTCTTTTTCCTTCCTTATTCCTCTTTCTCAGGTTTCTCTCAGTGCTCCGTTCCAAAATGTCAACAATACTGCTTGCCCACTGGATCCTCTTCCTTTCTCCCTTATTCCTTTCATATATCCTCTCTTTCCTGATCTTTTTCTTGAATCCTCTTTCTTCACTGGTATCTGTCCTCTTTAAGCATGCTAATATTCATCTCTTAATAAAGATCTTCTACCAGCCCTTCTCTCTAATCTAACTAGTGCCTTACAACACTTTGCCCTTTTCTTTAAAACATTTCCAAACCTTCTGTCCACAATCAACCATCACTCTATCTTAAATAAAATGTTCTTGTTCCTCCACCACAATCTGGCTTCCAAACTTCTCACTCAATGGCAACAGCTCCTCTGCATATTACACATTTTCTCTTCAGTTATTCCAAACACCCCCTTTTCATTCTTCTAGACTTATCTGAATCTTTTGGCAAAGTGGTGTAATGCTTACCTGGACTCCACAGGAGCGTAATGATCCCAAAGGCTGCTGACCTGCTAAACTGACGCCTGAAAAGTTTCTCCCTGCCATGAAAAAGGAAATAACAAGAATAGGGGGTGCAGTGATTGATAAGAATAGTGAAAACTATTAGAACTCTAAGTCTGTCTTCCTCCTTTGAAATAGCTCCCCTTATTTTCTAAGACCCACTCTCCTCACCTGTGTTGTATGTTCAGGGAGCTCTCCATCCTGCTATCACACAGTGGTGCATTGATATCGAGGTTCTAAAGACTAAGGTGCTGTTGACTCTGAAAACCTTTGAAGGCAAGTGTCACAGGTGTAAACGAATCTCTTTACAGAACTAAAGAGAAATATACAATGAATCCCACCTGACCTGAACTCCTAAATCTAGGCTAAGAGCCCTGGAGGTGCTCATGACAAGTGGATCATTCTATTATTTGTCCCTTTTCTTCAATTGGTATATCTGGTACTGCTCTTTCCTGGTTCTCTTCTTATCTCTATTATCACTCATATTCGTACTCTAGAGATGGAGAATCCTCTTATTCTCTCCTCTTGAGATTTTGGGGTCCTGCAATGGCCAGTACTTTTGCTCTTACTATTCTCCTCGTACATTAATCCTCTCTCCTCTGCTATCCTTTTCTGATCACTTATACGCAATCCGTTATGAATGAAGATGCAGTCAATACGTTCTGGATTCTCACCCGCTCTCTTCCTCAATCATTTGTCACAGTGTGCACTGAGTGGGGAACACATCACATGACAATACCAAACTTTGGGTCAGCTTGAAAATTTTATTACATTTATATAGATGATAAAGTGACTGGGCCAAGACAAGAGTAGGTTTAACTCAGAGTAATAAGATACCTAAAAAACAGATTGTTTCTCTGGGAAACACTTTCCGAGACCTCTTGAGTGTTATCTGTTACAGGTGGTCAGGGGTTTGTATCTTCCACCCCAATTACCAGCGGAGAACACTCCAGCCCATCAAACATTCCCTGCCACAAGAACAGAAGACTCAGCCATGGGGCAAAGGTACTGTCTTTTATTAGCTATCAAAATAGACAGGGATTACACCGAAAAACAAGTATCCTCCAGCGCTCTCGACGTTCAAGCCTCGTCATGTGGTTTTGTACAGCTACAGCTCACAACCTCAGGTTCCATCCCACAAATCTATCAGCTCGTGACATTGTTCAGCTTGAGCTGGTTACATATGGAAAGTCTATAAATTAGTCCTATAATTTGAGAACCATGCATAGGAGCCCCTCCTGAGTCCACCCCTACTAGTGCTAATCTACAATGTTACAGAGAGACCATTGGCTCTTGCAACAAATTAATCCCTCAGTGAAAGCCAAATCTGGATTGGCCAGAGCGTGTCCTCCCATCCCTGGGACCCTAGACAGTTACCAGACTGAGTGTACCTTTTCAAAGCAATGGGAATGAACATGGAGGTGCGAAATGTTCCTAATGATGCCATTCTCTCGTCACCGAGGCCTGTGAGAGTGCATTCAGTTGAACACCCAGCTGCAACACATGTAACTTCTTTTCTCCTTAGTCGATGGGAATGGCTCCCCTTGTCTGCCTTGGTTGAATGGCCATTGTCCCGTTCAGCTGGGTCACGCACGTTGAGACCACAAAACAAAGTCCTCTCATCTGTAATGATGAGGATTTTAGCCTACATTTCTGCAGGTGGCTTATTGTCCTGGTAACTGGAACCTTTCAGTCTCCATTTGCCCTTGGCTGAGTGCCTTGGTTCTGCTCGTCTCTGGCTACCACAATCGTGTCAGGCGTTCCATGTCCTCGAAACCTGTCTCCTCTTAGTAATCCCTTTCAGGGACCTATAGCTTCTATATTATTCTTTATGGCTTCTCCGTGTTAATAGCTGTCAAGCATATGCAATCTAAATATATGAACTCCTGGCATCTTGTAGTTTCAGCTCTAGCAAAAGAAATGAACACATCGATATGTAAATGTATCGGTCCTCTTACCGTCATTGGTTATGAGCATGTTCTTCGTGTCTCTATGCAATAAACTAACGTATGTTTGCGTAATTTCATAAATAGATGCATAGGTTCTTTGTGTATAGTTGGGCTACGTTGTGAAGTCAGTGGTTACATCAGTGATTTCTTGCCTTGCACTCAGTCGACTTGCTCGATCGAGGTCAATTCCATATTGCCCAAGTCATTGATTGAGTATGGTCTGAACGGTTGTCTAAGTGAGTAGTATTTCTCACTCCTGCGATACGTTGAAGTTTGTGGTGATGGGCCAAGAAGTGAGGCACATCTTTCGTTTCTCTGCCTATGTGCTGAAGATCGTTTGGGGGGCATGAGGGTCAGATTCAAGACCCCATCTACATAATGTCTTGCATCCTTGGTGTTAGAAATGTTTTATTCTTGAAAAGGGCAAAAGGGCTCCAGGGGGTGAAAGGACAAAATTTAAAGTCTTGGTTCTCAAAACACAGGGGTTCATTACCATGTCTGCCGGTATCCCACCAGTAATACTGGCGAGATACCAGCAAACTGACTTTCCGTTGCCTGATATCCCGGTACAGAACACCATGGAAGGGATTGCCAGCATTACTGGCACCAGTAATACCAGCATGTCTTTACTGATGGGGTCCTGATTTACCTCCAGCACTTGACTGGAAGTAAATCAGTGACCCCCACCAGCAAGCTTGTGGTTTGGAAGGGCAGGAAAAGTGCTGGTTAATGGAATTACCAGCACTTTTACTGTCACTTTTTCCACATCACCAAACCTATATTGACCCTCACCGTCTTTCATCAAAAGTGAAAATGCAGTAGAAAGTCTCTTACAAAGTTTCATGGGAGTGTTTGGTGTTTTCGTTGTGGTCTGGTCTGATGTATGTGTACCAATCAATGGCCCTCATTACAAGGTTGCTGGTAGGCCACTGGTAGTACCGGTGGCCTGACAGCAACCTCAGCTTACTGTTTCCGCTGCCTGATGTTCCGGTAAAACCGGGACATTATGGGCAGAAGTTCCCATTTCCATAATTTGGGAACACTGAATCAGTGACACTGTTGTTAACTGTGCTGGTGCTTCAGTGATTTATGTGCCGGTAGGGGCCTGAACTAAAGGCAAGTCAGTCCTGGCGGTAGTTCACTGCCCCTACCGGCAGACTCAGCGTCCAGAAAAGGTGCCAGTAACCTTTGTTACTGGCACTTTTTTCCAGACCGGCATGCTGGTAATGTGGCCCAATGGGTCTGGACTTTGACTTCCGGTTGTGGGTTTCACAAGGTTCCAGGTTTCACATGTTTCCGTGTAGATTGGGTACGATGTACAGACCTTCCTGGCAGGCTCATCCATGAGATCGGAAATCCATAAAGAATATCTGCAGTACTTTGATGTGGCAGTTATACCTCTTCCTTTCAGATTCTTTTTCACAGGTCTCAGGGAGCCCCCTATCTGCTGCACAGTTTCCTGCTCTAAATCCCTTCTCCATGGGACAGCCTCTCCGTGATCCAACAAATAGTAGAGTCCCTGATCCACGGTGAGATTGCACCATCACAGACCACCTCATATTGGCTCTAGATTCTGCCCTGGACCAAACCAGCCCACTGGAACCTCCCCTTAACGTTCTCTCTAGTGTTCGCTGTTCTTCTCCCACCTCCTCAGCTATAGCAGAAATATCTCCCCTTCTGGCTCTTCTCTTTTCAGCAAATGATGTCAACGTTTTTTTTCTCACTTCCCCCTGTGGGACTTTTGTTTCTCTGGGGGTGACTTTCTTTCAACACTCTCTTTCTTTCACAGCTCCCTCCTGACAAGAATTCCCTTCTTGATGTATCATTCTTCCACCAACTTGCTTGGTTTACTACCTCTTAATTCCGCTCATCTTTCCATCTTACTATGAGGGTCTACCTCATCTATTCTCCAACAACTCTAACTCTCCTGATGACGGCCAACATCATCCCCACTCTCTCATTTTCTTTGATGGTCTGTTTTCTTTAATTTACAACACTGCTCCGCCCACGATAAAAATTCTCCATTCCACCACCTTCCTTCAGACTCAACCTCAAAGATCCAGCCCTTTTTTCATATTCTCTCCTCAGTACTCTTCTCTACCACCACTTCCCACCAACCTCTTTCCTCCAACTCCTACTTCATTTTCCCACATTGCCAGACTGTACTTGCTGCTTTAAAGAGTGAAGACCCCCCCCCCTCCTACTGAGAGGTGCTTACATGTATTGAGGACACCTCTTTGTTGAAGTGTGTGTGCTAACTTGTGATTGGACCTATTAGTGGTGCTTAGGTGGTTTGGAAGAGGGCTGGCCTTAAATTAAATAAGGCCTTGCCACCATCTTGGAATGCAGTGAAGGCATGGATGTAGGTGAGTCTTCTTTCCTCATTGATGGATCCTTTCTGCCAATGCCTAGGTCGATCTGGGTCACTGTGTTCTGTCAGTGTGTGTGTTTGGAATCAGGAACTTCTCTGGTAAGTCAGGAATGCTGAACATTGCTATTCCAATATTTCTGTTGTGGTGAATGTGCAGGTTGTTGTTCGCTGTGACATGAGGAAAGTCAGTGAAAGGGGGTCTTTGTCTTCTTTAGGTCATGTAGTGTGCACAAACTACTTCTCCCTTGTAGGGGTTAATAGATGAGCATGCATGAGTACTACTAACTGTGTGACTATGTGTTCCAATATGAGATATTTTCCCTTGCCTCCATACCAAGAAGAATGTATTTCCTCACTTTCCTTGAATTTTAGCAGTGTCATACCCTTAAACAGGGCAACTATAATTGTCACACTCCCTGTGTGGGTCTGAGTGGCAGTTTCCTTTTGGTTCTGGCAATCCCCTGTCCCTTTGGGTGGTCCCTGGTATGAGAGGGGATAATGGGCTCAAGGGGCCTCATCTGTCTAGCCTTTTGGTAGTTATGTACATCCATAAGGGTGGAAGGTAGGTCAGCATCTCTCTTACAACTCACTTGGGGTACCTGAAGGTCAGAATGACTGGGAGGGGTGAATATCTCTGTGACTATCCCCTGAGAGGTCATATGTGTATGTAGCTTTAGGAAAGATTCAGGTTCTCCTCTAAATGCCACCTGTGTTAGTGTGAGGTTGTGTGTTGGAGTATTCTGTTGATTCCCCATATACCTCCTCCAAGTCCAGCATCCATATGCTTGGGGCACCCTCAGCCTCTTTTTCTGCCCGGCAGTTGCTCCATAAGGCCAGAAACGAGACCTTGTCACACCTTCAAAAATGATTATTTCTTCTGCCCTTCCTCTCACAAATGCCTACTCCCTCCCTCTTGGTTTACCTTCTGATTCTCACCCACTTTTGTCAGTCCTCTCTTTCTTTTACTGAGCAAATTTCTTCACGTTCTGAGTATTTTTGCTTTCATCTCTATAACATTTGACACATTCATCCTTGTTTTACATTCTCTGCTATTAAATCTCTTTTCTCCACAAACATTTTCTCGCAACTTGACTTATGTCTCTTTGCTAATTCTCTTTTTTATCTTCATTCTTTCTTGGTGTCTGCTATATAGCTTTTTTGCTTGCTTCCTACTTCTTTCAATATTTCACCCTCTTATTGCTCCCTTTCGGCTTTCCTTCCTTGCTCGTCTTCAATTTGACTACTTATGTTACATTTTTAAATGTGTTCCTAGCCAGGCTTTTCATTGTCTTTCCTCCTCTGTTTTGTTGGGATGCACGTACAATGTCCCAACAAGGAAAAGAAGTTTCCGCTACATAAGTTATATTAGCCTATGGTGTAACTTGTTTAAATGTGATGTTGCAATCCACATGTGTTCTGTGTAGTTAGAAGATGTGGGATATATGTGTTACTTTGTATCTAGTTTTGAACACATTTTAGTTTGCATCATATAACAACATAACAAGCAACACTGTAATCACAAATGTTATCTATGGGGGACTAATTTGGGACAACTTTGTAGCACCTAGAGTGAACTGCACTTGCTAGAGAAGGGTTTTTTCAACAGAGAAGCAGTGATTATATGAAGTGAACGTGTGGGCACTTGAGATGACTTAGATTGAATATGCAGTTAGCATATTATGGTGTAATGAGTTCTACTGTTTGTACTTTCAAGATTTCAGTCTACTTTAGGATGCAGACTTTCCGGTTTGCAGTGGCTGAGTTTTCCTTAGACCTGGGTTGTTTGGATGACCAGGTCAAGAGAGGAGGACGAATCAAATTACTTTGAGCAGGTGGCGATAGCAGGCCAAATGGTCTCTGGACGTGTGAATACATGAATTGCCACTAAGTTGGGTTTTACACAAGGGACAAACTTCCTGAGAATATGAAGATGAAGCCTTGTTATTGAATGACCAGTGGGGTCCGGTGTCACACTCTTAAGCGATACACTTATACCACCCTATCCAGGTTCTTAGTTGTATTGCAGGATAGCGTCCTTGTGGATAAAGCAACCCTTGAGTGAGGTAGGGAAGTGTTTTGTGGGGGGAAGGAAAAGAGTTGGAAGCAAATGGGAAATGCAGTAAACCTAACAGCGTAAGAGGAGCTGGAAATGACTGTGTCCAGCGCCAGGCAGAACAGGCATTGACATGAGAGACAGAGTTTGAGTGTCCGGATGCATCACAACCAAAGGGCTAGGCAAGAGACAGAATGATATTACAGGAGTCAAAGATTCGGTAACCAAGGGGGGGCGGAGCAGAGGGAATCAGGCGTTGGAAGTCAAAAAGGCAATAACTGAACAATCCGTAAGGCAAACCAGGTTGGAAAAAAAGGATACAACACTCAGGAGCTAAAGACTTAGTTAAGGAGCATCCGTATCACAGGAGAAAAGGATTTAAATATGCCTTCAGTGCAACAAAACACGGAAGCACGTTACGTGAGTATCAAGTGACCATGGTTGCCAGGGTTGCTGGGAATGGTAGTCCGATTGCCACCATGGATTGCATGGTGCTGCATAGAGATGCCAGGGCAGCTTCCAAGCGTTGCCAGGCATGCCCATACAGCGCCGTGTGGAACACCAAGTCGTGACAGTACCCCTCTGCAAAGGGCGCCTTCTCCCAGTGTTTCGGAAGCGATCCAACCAAAAGGCATGCAGGAGTCGGGGAGCATGCAGGTTGGAAGCAGGTTCCCAGGACCTGTCCTCCGGGCCATAACCCTTCCAGTCAATCAAATAAGACCGCACACCGTGATGCAAGCGGGTATCCAAAATAGCACGTACTTCATACTCGTCCTCTCCTTGCACCGTGACAGGAAGCCGGGTGGCAGATACAAAAGGACTGAGTAAGGAGACATGGAACACAGGATGAATCTTCCAATGTGTCGGAATGTTCAAATGGACAGCAACAGGGTTAATACAGTGAATGACCTTATAAGGCCCAAGGTAACAGGGCAACAGCCTCTGTTACCCCGAATGGCGAGATGTTTGGTCGAAAAGCCTCATGCGATCCCCATGAGCATATGAGGGGGCTGGTGAGCGACGCTTATCTGCCTGGTGTTTAGTACAAGATTGTGCATCTTGTAGATGACAGATGACTAAGGAAACAAGGGATTCCCTTGCGGATTTAGCAGCAGGGATCTGTTCCAAAGGAGGGAGAACGGGTGGAAGAACCCTTGGATGTAGTCCATAGAAAGCGTAAAACGGAGAATAACCCACCGACGAGTATCTGGAGTTGTTATATGCAAATTTGGCGGTACCCAAAACCAAAAACCAATCCGAATGATGCTGTAAACACAGGCAACTGAGGTATTGCTCAATAGTGGCATTGGTACGCTCAGTCTACCCATCCGTCTGAGGATAATAGGCCGAGGACAGTCGTGCATCGATACCCAGTGTGCACTGGTTAAAGCAGGCCAAAAAACGTGATGTGAACTGAGAGCTTCGGTCGGATATTATTATCGTAGGAAGCCCAAAGAACCAAACCATGTGATAAAAAAACAGAGCTGTCAACAGGGGGACGGTCGGTATACCAGGGCGTGGTATGAACCCTGCCATCTTAGTGAGCACGTCCACAACCACTA
This sequence comes from Ambystoma mexicanum, assembly GCF_040938575.1. Taxonomy (NCBI): domain Eukaryota; kingdom Metazoa; phylum Chordata; class Amphibia; order Caudata; family Ambystomatidae; genus Ambystoma; species Ambystoma mexicanum. Next base: position 655,179,103 of record NC_090932.1, on the reverse strand, counting down.
GGATGGTCAACATACCCTTGACCAAAGAAAGTTCCACCACAAAGTCAAGAGTAACCGTATGCTAAGGGCGTGGCGCTATAGGCATGTTAATTAACAGACCCACTGGTTTTCCCGGTTGTCTTTTACATTGTGTACACACAGCACACTTGGAGACATATTGCTCTGCATCTCTCTTCATACCGACCCACCAACACCACCGGTGCAATAGTTCATATGTTTTTGCTTGACCCGGATGTGCCATTAACTGAGTGTCATGTGACCAGTCGAGAGCCTTCTGCCTGGCCTGGTTATCCGGAAGGTATAATAGCCCATGAATATAAGGGAGACCTGAAATAAAGTTGGGCGCCCATCTCATCAAGAAATGAGGTGTGCTCTTTGGCCCAATGGCGCAGCTTGTCCAACAGTGACGGGGAGACCGAACATACAAATTCCACTGAACCAGAGGGCAAGATAGGGGTAACCAGTTTTGTTGTGTCAATATCGGTGCCAATACAAGATAAGGCATCTGCTTTCCCATGAAGAGGGCCAGGACGGTAGGTTACTGTAAAATCGAACAAGGTAAAGAATAGACGCCACTGAATCTGTCGGGCGTTGGTGCATTTTGCATGCGATAGGGCTTGAAGGATCCTGTGATCGGTATACACTGTTACCTTGTGTCTGGCCCCTAAGAGGTGGTGTCTCCATTCTTTGAACGCCACTCTGATTGCAAGGAGTTCCCTCTCCCTTATGGTGTAATTGCGTTTGGCTTGAGATAACTTCCGGGAATGGTACGCCACAGGATGGAGACGTTGCGTAGAAGGGCATACTTGTGAAAGGATAGCCCCTACTGCTATAGCGGAGGCATCGGTATCCACTATAAAAAGGGAGAGCAGGGTTAGGGTGCTATAGATCAGGGGCAGATGTAAATGCCTCTTTCAGAGCTCAAGCTGACTGGGCATCCTGGTCCCAAAGAAATTGAACATTGGGACTGGTAAGACGGGTGAGTGCAGCCACTATCTTGGAAAATGAGACCATGAACCGCCTGTAAAAATTGGAAAAGCCCAGGAAAGACTTTAGAGCTTTTACCGAGTTGGGAACAGGCCAATCCAGTAACGCTTGAACTTAAGAATAACACATATGCACCCCTTTTTTGGAAATCTGAAACCCTAGAAACTCAACCGAGGATGCATGAAACACTCAAGTTTCGCAAACAGAGAATGCTCACAAACACGTTGCAGGACAGAGCGGCCATGTTGATAGTGTTGTGAGAGTGACATTGAGTATATCAGTATGTCATCTAGGTAAATTACCACATAACAGTCCAACATGTCTCTGAAGATGTCGTTGACGAAATGTTGGAAAGTGGTGGGGGGATTGCAGAGCCCAAAAGGAATGACGCAATACTCAGAGTCCAAATTTAGTTTTGAAAGCGGTTTCCCACTCATCCCGCTCTGCATTCTCATCAGCTTGTATGCACCCCTCAGATCTAACTTGGTGAAAATGGGGGAGGTTGTTAACTTATCAAGAATTTCAGAGATAAGAGGCAGGGGGTATTGGTTCTTCACTTTCACCTTGTTCAAGGCTCTATAATCCAAACATGGATGGCGGTCCCCTTCCTTTTTGGCACAAAAAAGATCAGAGAGGCTGCAGGGGACAGAGAAGTTTGTATATGCCCTAAGCGCAAAGCTTCCGCATATTCCGGTAAATGTGCTTCCTCTAACTGGGTCAGGGAATATATACGACCTTGAGGGACGACTGCCCCAGGAAACAAATCAATGCTGAAGTCATTACTCCAAAGTGGAGGTCGTTTTTCGGACAGTCCCTTGTCGAATATATCAGAGAACTCCCTGTATTCGGATGGAAGCACAGAGGTAGGTTTATGCAGTGTAAGATTGATTGAAGGAACATTTGCCACCAATGCCAGACAGGGAGAGCAGATAGCTACATCCTGATTCCCAAGACATTATATTGTTTAGTGTAAAAAAACAGAATTAAAATGTACCATTTGTTCGACCCATTCGATGGCGGGATTATGGATCCGTAACCATGAGAGTCCAAGAATGATCCCAAATTGGGGAGCAGAAATGAGATCAAAAACGATCTGTTCTGTATGACCTTCCAAAGTGGACATCTGAAGTGGTCCCGTCTGTTCCTTTATTCGTCCGGATATCAGACGGGAACCGTCTACCGCATGTACTTCCTCGGGTCATGTCTTGGGAAACACAGACAACCCATGTTGCTGAGCTAGTTGTAAATCCTTATAGTTTCTGCTTGCCCGTGAATCAATCAAAACTGGACAAGCGAAAGAGACAAGACCTGGGGCTGTGAAGTGCATAGATAGGTAGACATGCGATAACAGTAGGCATTCATCTGGGCCGTCCATCCGTTGACTCATCCTAAAGGCCCAGCTCAAGGCCGAGTCCTGGTGCTTCCTGCCGTTTTGACTGGTGTCTTTGGGCATAAACAATGTAATGACCTGACTGGCCACAATAGAATTGGTCTTGCTCCTCCTTATCTCTCCTCCCTTCTCTTCTTCTACTCCCCCTCCCGTTCCCTTCGTTCCGCTGACCATTTCCTTCTCACTGTACCTCCTTCCCCCTGCGCTTCCTCCCGTTTCCGCTCCTTCCAACTCGTTGCACCTCTGCATTGGAACTCGCTCCCTCTTACAATCCGCTCTACCATGACTTTCACCTCATTTCGCACTTCCCTTAAATCCCTCCTCCTCCATTCTCCTCCTTGAAAACTTCCCCTCTGCCCTCTCCACTTTCCCCTCCCCTTTTTTCCTTCATCTTATTCCTCTCTCCCCTCTCCTACTCCTCTCTCTCTCCCTTCCATTTTCCCTCGCCCTATCCATCTCCTACTCCCCCCACCTTTTCCCACTCTCCTTTCCACCCCCACCTCAGTTAATTGCTCTTTGCACTGTTTTGTTGAATGATTCAAGATGTACATTTTGCTCTCATTGTTAATTGTTGTTATTCTGTATTTTGTTGTTCCATTGTACAGTGCCTTGGTGTAAAGCGCTCTATAAATAAATCAATCAATCAATCAATCAATATTGTTGGCCATACATCTCTCACGTTCAGCCTTTGTCAGCGGACCCCTGATTGCCCCTATTTGTATGGTTTCCACATCTCCCTGAAGGGCAGAAGTACCTGTGTCTGCTTTAGGTGGGGTGTGAATATCAGGGACCTAACGCTCGCCACGTCTGTGCCGAAGCCTGGTGTCCAGCTGTAAGACCAGGTCCAACAACTCAGGAAAACCGGAAGCGACAGCGCGTACCATGGACAGAGAATCTTTCAATTCGCCAGAGAGACCCTTGTAGAAGACGGCCGCCTTCTTTTGTTCAGGCCAAGTAGTTTCAGCTGCTAATTGATTAAAGCGGGCTAGCTAAGTCAAAAGATCGGCCATACCTTGATTTATGGTGAGAAACTCGAGATCAGAAGCTTGTGCCTTATATCTCATATAAATACTGCGTTCATCGCCTTTATCGGGCATCAAAATCATACAGGGTGGGGTCGTTTGCTTCTAACAATGGATTGGCCCATGCCGCAGTAGTCCCTCCTAATTGGGAAAAAACAAACGCTGCTTCGGTTGTAGCGTCCGGAAATGCCAACGGACGACACAAAAAATGCAGGCGGCATTGATTTACAAAAGTTCGGTATGCTTTGGGATTTCCCGAAAAGCGTTCCGGTGGGGCCAAAGGAAAAGGGCTTGGGGTATGGGAGGTGGTGCGGCGGCAGCATTGCCGAACTCCTCGTCATGGGGTAAAGGCTGCACAAAAGTCTGTAATACGTCCATGCACTGATGTAAAGTCGCATGGGCAAACGCCATGTCGGTGTGCAAAGCAGAAAAGGCCTGCATCAGCGCAGCCATTGGATCAGCCCCGGGATGTCCGGCCAGTGATAATAGCCTCCGTAATCGGTCACACTCTTCATCGATACAGATATACCATCCTATCCAGGTGGTTCTTCTCTCATAGAGAGTCTTCAAATCTGATGTATAATAGACTTTCCCTCCAAGAGCTAAGAGCGCGGCCTACAAGATTTTATATCACCTGCCAGGCCAGGGGCTTGAGTGAAAAGGCGGGAGCAGCAACAACAGAGCTAGAGAAAAAGCACAAAGAACAATACAACAGTTCAGTTAGCAGCACGGTTAGCAGGATCTCTGCAATAACCACCCGCAATTCCCCACTCTTCCCTTCTCTGTCAGGATGACAGCTAGTAACCTACTTGATGTCCTTAGGGTAGTGAAGACCTTGGAGGTGGAAGTCCCAAATCCATATGAGTATGTGCAGAACCACCTAACCCAAATGGCACAAGGGCGCAAGCTAAATGGTAGTCCCAAAATCCAGTGTTATGGAAGAACAGCAGAGCGTCCAAAAAAGAAACACACAATCCAATCCAAGTGAGCATCAGTAAATCAGGAGAGCGTCCCAGTAGTCACCAATGTATCCAGGGTAGTGTTCTTAGTCGCATTGCAGGATAGCGTCCTTGTAGATAAAGCAACCCTTGAGTGAGGTAGGGAAGTGTTCCATGGGGGGAAGGAAAAGAGTTGGAAGCAAATGGGAAATGCAGTAAACCCAACAGCGCAAGAGGAGCTGGAAATGACTGTGCCCAGCGGCAGGCAGAATAGGCGTTGACACGAGAGACAAAGTTCGAGTGTCCGGATGCTTCACAACAAGAGGGCTAGGCAAGAGACAGAACGATATTACGGGAGTCAAAGATTCGGTATCCGGGGGGGGGGGCGGAGCAGAGGGAATCAGGCATCGGAAGTCAAAAAGGCAATAACAGAAGCAATCCGTAAGGCAAACCAGTTCAGAAAAACAGGAACGGCAACTTAACAGGATGCAACCCTCAGGAACTAAAGACTTAGTTAAGGAGCATCCGTTTCGTGGGAGAAAAGGATTTAAATATGCCTTCAGTGCAACAAAACACAGAAGCACGTCACGAGCATATCACGTGACCATGATCGCTAGGGTTGCTGGGAATCATAGTCCGATGGCCACCATGGATTGCATGGTGCTGCAGGAGACGCCAGGGCAGCTTCCAAGCATTGCCAGGCATGCCCATACAGCACTGTGTGGAACCCCAAGTCGTGACATCCGGTTAGGTTGCAAGGGTGGAATAAGTGTTGGGTAATAAATGCATGGAATAGATACTTGATGGCAGGGCGTGACTAGTGTTTTATGGTTTAATCTGGATTCACAGGAAGATAAATATTATACATACTAGGGATGCCATATGATTTAAGATGGAAGTCGCATGAGGTGAGGCTAAGGAATGCTGAAGAGGCAGTTTGGGACGACAGCTTGTCTGGGGCGATAAGGAGGTTATTGTGCAATCAAAGGAATAGTCACTATTTTCTCTCCTCCCTCTAATTTAGAAAATCTTTATCGAGGCCATGCACATCACATAATGGGTTAAAATGTCAACTGATGGATTGTTTGAGATAATAAATCAATTACATTTTAGTATGTCATGATTGACTATGTAATGAGATCCCATGAAAAGAGGATTGTGTTTAGTAAATGTATCCAATGGGATGAGAGAATGTAGTGGATAATTAGCTTTCTTGTATAGGGTTTATCAATGGGGACTGTGGGATGACGTTGTAATTGGTATGTGTATTCATGCACATTTTCTAGTTTTATGTATAAAAACTGTAACTTTGTGTAGCACGGTAAGAAATGTTTAGTGTGTTCATTTTCAGCTTCACAAAGCTGTTTAACCCCTTCCAGACATTTGCATGTAAAAAACTCGCTTTTCTGACAATGTGCATTCACTGGGCCTCATTACGACCCTGGCGTTAACCAATGGCGCTATTAGCGCCATGGTTAACGCCGGTAACTTACCGAATCTGCCATGGTGAAATGGGGAATTGCCACCCCATTCCAAGGTTGGCGGGGCGCTAATTCCCCATTTACCATTGGCCCTTCCCCATTCCCATTTTTGCCCCATAGGGCTCAATGGGAATGTAGAAGGCGGTAATTATGGTACCACAAATTGCGCTACCGTAATTATCTTCAAGGTCCCTTTGCGGGTCCCTACTTTAGACCAGCCGTTAAGGTCGGGAGCCGCAAAGGGACCTCGTAGTAAGACCTTAAGGGGTTAATGGCGCCGCAACCGTTTACGTCGTAATGAGGCCCACTATCTTTTTAGAGTTGTTTTTTCATATCGAGTTTTGGGTGCACCCTTCGTCAGTTTCAACATACTCTACTGCTAACAATATTTGTTATTTCCCTTTTTCGATTTGTGGTCGCTCTTCCTCGTTATGATTAGTCCTGCTTTCTCTCGTTTCACTAGTGGCCCCAAAACTCTGGAATCCATTACTCTCGCTATATACTCTTAACCCCACATTTGCTTCATTCAGCTCTTTTTTTTTTAATCTCACCTTTTAGGAATTCATTTTTTCCCACCGTTAAACATGTTGTATCATGTGTACTCTCTTTATATGTCATAAATACTTTTAGACACTTATTTAATTTCTCTGATCACTTTAGCCCAATGCTTTCCAAATTCAAATTCAAGAATAAATACATAAATAAACAGTGCCAGCCCATCTAATGACGGCTATTTCACTGCACTTGGTGAAATGCTGCTTGCATTTGTTACAGCTTTCTTTAGGGGGTACACTGGGTTTGGGTGTATTATAAATTGATTTTGGCTAGGAGAGTGGGGGAGTGTCGATGGCATGGGAGGGACATTTTGGGGGCCTGCCCCCATAAAAAGCATTGCAAAAATCTGACAAAAACACATAATAAAAGTTCAAATCAAAATAGTAATTATGTTTTAACAATTGCCATCACAGTTTTGCCATTCCATGGGACTACAAATAAACTGTCTTGCTAGGAATGATGAGCGAAGATAGCAGACCATCAATATGGAATTCCTGGAGCTATGCCAAGCTGCCATAGAATGCACAACTGTTGACTATATGCTCCACCCATGCAGCAGTATGAGTGCCTGAGGGCAGTGGCAGAGGGGGTTAAAAGTGTCCGGACTGTGAGCACTGGGCTGGGTGTGCTGCTGCTAGCTTGCAGAATGTGGAGGCCAGCAGAGCGAAAAGGGTGGGCGAGGGAGTCTAGCATGTGGCTCTGCCAAATCATATGCTGTGTTCCTTGAGGATAGTCAGTTCTCCCATTTGAGGTGCAGGAACTGGCAGCAGTGGTTCACATTGTGGAGGCGGTGCTGTTTTCCTGTGGTGGTTGTGATGCTGTACAGGTGAAGTGCTCCAAATGGATCTGATCAAATTAAGCCCTAAAATATAACACGGAAAAGGAGGGAACTTGCCTGTTGATGGGCTGCTCTGTGGCGTAGGCTCTCTGGCCAGAGGCCCTGGTTCAGAGAGGAACTTGGCCCTTAGACAGGAGAGTGTGAGGCACTGGGGAATGGAAGCAAAACTGCAACATGCCAGCCTGTATATACATGGGACCAAGGGGTGCTATCATTGGATTGTCTGGGAAAGAGTAGTGATATCTATCCTATTCTGCAATAGACCTAATATTTCCTCAATTGCTTCTTGTTTTACAATTAATACAAAGCACCAAAAGTCTTGGTGAGGATCAAAGAGAAATAGTCCCAAGACAGGCATATGCAGTTAATTCACTGACCAACTATTGTATCACAATATGCAGCGGATTGGCTGTGTTTCAGTACTAGACATGTGAGTAAAAAATGTTTTAGGCTGTATTAAGCTGAACACTGTTACTGATGGTTGTATGATGATGGAGGCGGAACTGACCCTGGAGGAAGAACAAGTTTAGCCTGGGCCGCGGCACGGGTTGTCAGTCTAGAAAAATGGATACCTCTCATATGTGACCGCAAATGTATTTTGATAGCCGTGGGGTCAACCGTCTCATGCACGATATGACAGAATATAGGTTTCCGAGATTGCCAATGAACGACCATTTTGATGTAACAAGAATCGCCATTTTGTTTCCTAACCATTGCTCATTGCTTTCTGTTCTTATTGCTTCGCAGTACATTTTCTGCTTACACTGCTCGACTGTAAAACATTGTTGTCTGCACGTGAAAGGACAAGGCCGCAGGGCCGCAAGGATAACAAGAGTTAGGTGAAACACAACGTAGGCAGCGCCAGGAAGAATGCCCGGCTCCCTCCCGAATGTAGCCTTGAAGCAGAGCTGCAGAGCATTTAATCACTTCGCAGCTGCCAGCCAGTCTTGTTATATGGTAGACTATGTTAGAATAAAGCAGCTAAAGGCTTGAATTATGCTCTTCTTACGGCCCCCCTTTGCTGAGCCCTGTTAGAGCATGTCGGCTCCCAGAACACGAATAGCACCTCATAGATAGCAAGGTCTGGAATGCAACTCTTCCCCCGTATGTAGCTCGCTTCCAAGAACAGAAGCGCTGTGTTCCGTTCAACAACTGAAAGATGCCTCCGCACTCACAAATTGCAAATTGTTACAAGAATAGATATTTGAAGGTGTCATAGTTGTCGAAAGTGTCCATCATCACACCAAGTTCAAAGAAAACCATTAAAGGGGGGTGTTAAACATGTCATAGCTGATTGTTTGATATGCATTTTGTATGTATGTAACTGATGTACGTAATTCACTCTTGCGTCCCTCGAGGTCTAGAGATTCACGTCGCGGGGCGTGAGACCGAGTTGGCCAACTGAGACTTTTACTTTGCAATAAACCCTAGCTTTGGGAGTACAACCTCGTGTCTGGCGTATCTATCGTGTGTGGTGAATCGCCTTGTTTCCATAGACGTAAGGGACCCCTAGGGGCCCCTTTCAAGATGGTGCCCGAATAGGGACCCTCCCCCACTTGTTCCATCACATACGTTGTAATTGAGTAAGGCGGAGAACGGCGAGGACGGGGCGCCCTGAAGAAGTGATGCGAGACTCCTTTGCAGATCTGCACACATCTGATCCCTGATCGACGTGCCTGGCTAGAGAACAAGGAGGCAAGGGTCCCGAAACAAGGCGGAAGCCAAGAAACGCAGACACAATGTCATTGGGTGCGTCAGTATACAGACGACTTGTGTCTGAAAGGATAAATTGATTTATCAGGTGAGTCATTCCCCGATTCAATGTAATCCTGATATTGGTTGAGACTTGACTTTGCAAAATCAAACGCCCTAGGTAAGGTTGATTAACCAGGGGGAAGGTTGAAACATGCCTGGGGTATTGTCCACCCTAGCAGGGTTTTTCCGCTGTGGTAGACAATCTTTGGAAGATGGCCAAATTAAACCACCAGGGGGAACGCCGGCGTATGAGATGTATGTGAAGTATGGAGTGGGTGCGATAATATTCTGTGATACTTGGCATAGGCAAACCAGAAAGCAACAAGACCATCAGTGGCCGATTAATGGTAGTTTTGAGATAGCGATAATAGTAACTTGGAAAGGGTGTTGATAAGAAAGAAAGCGCGTCCTGCAGCATTTGACATCGTTAAAGACTGGAGAAGGGAAGCAATGCTCCGATTTAGAAGTAGAGCGAAGCATGCGCGCAGGCATGAATCGAAAGGTGAAGTAGCAGAAGAGAAAGAAGAGGAGGAGTGGACTGAGAGTCTAAGGAGGTCACGTAGGCGTGACCAGTTGAATATAGAAAAAATATACCCACAACGAGAATTACACATAGCAGATGAATTGATAGAAAACATATTGACCCATACAAAACAAGGCCCAAGATCAGAAGTGAGACCAGACACGTCAGTAACTAGTGCCCAAACCCCGCCCGTAGCCCAAACTCTCCCTCCTGTAGCTCAAGCCCGCCCACAGCCACAGGCAGCGCACGTAACACTTCCTATTAGCCAACCAGGCCCACAACAGACACTCCCTGTTCCCATTTTCCCATCCGCACCTCCCGCCTTAGACACAGACTCGGTACCGTCCGTTTCTCCCGGGGTTGAAGTTGAAACCACGGGGGCAAGAGGCGGGACTGAACAACGTGGATGCACGAGGGTAACTCGCAGTGCGATCATCAAAGAAAGGAAGGTGGAATTGCAGCAACAGGCAGAGATGTATATAGACGGGAATGATGGGACGGCAACATTGGCTTCGATGCATGACTTCCGAAGAAGCAACGAAAGACAGGTAGTGTTGGAATGCATGGGTGAATATTTGGTGGAGAAATGGAAACAGTTAATTGGGAAATTACCACCACACCGATTGTTAGATTTGAATGCATTAGCACGCTGTAGGGAGAGGGATGAAGAAGTGAGAGAACATGTATATGGACTTTTTGAACTTAAAGATGAATTAGATAATGATTATGCCGAAATGTTTACTACACCTGGGTACAGGAGTAGGGATAGCAGGAGACATAAGAAGGAAACTGTAGAGCCATATATACAACAACGACATTCAATATTGTCAGTGCAGAGGGGCAACAAGTTGAAAGTATGTATACGAGAAGCGTTTAGATGGATGTCGGATCCCAGTATCCACACAATGGAGATACATGAGATATTTGATTAATATTCCATGCCCATGAAAAGAAAAGCACTGCAGTCAATGGCTGAACATTTATTAGACAAAGATATAAAAAACGACAAGGCCAGCTCACCCGAAATAATGGCAGTATATAAAAGAGCTCTAGAACGAGGGACAGGAGAAACAGTCCTATCGCTTGATCTTGGAATATTGTTACACATGAGAAAAGGGGGAGGGACAGTAAGTGGGGCATTTCCTATGAGAGAGGTCCCGCCTACCTTTGTGCCCAAAGTAGAGGTTCCCGCAGCGGGCAATGTAGTGGCGCAGGTAACACCAGCCCGTTATACCGCCCAATATGTACATGTCCCCTTTTCCAGACTGGAGGTGAACAACATAAAGCAGACAATTCCTGATATAAGAAAGAATCCTGCAGGGTTTTACAAGGAGGTAGAGTCCTGCCTGCAATCATCCGTGCTTCCCATGGGTGACATAGACCTAATATTCCCAGTGATTCTGCCAACAGACATATGGAAGCAAATAAGAAAGGTGGATGACACAACGACCTTTGGCGCCACATGGGCGGACTTGATAATAGAAGAAAAGAATAAAGCGGTTGGAGGAACACCGGGACCGAACCTGGTGGCATTACCAGCATTCATAGTACAGAAATTAAAAGAAATTGTCCCAGAGAAAAGAATTCAATGGGACAAATTGACTGCATGTGTACAAGGCAAGGACGAGTTAGCTACAGATTATTTTAACATATTTGAAGAAGTATTTACAGACTTCAGTGGGCAGGATGTGAGTTCGGAAGCGGGAAAGAGGTTATTTGTTGACAAATAAGTGAGGGGGTTAAAACTTCCAATCCAGAACCGAATAATGACATCAGAGAGTGCATCACAAGCAAAAACGCTGGGCTAAGTATTACACATGGACCAATATTATGAGAACAGAGTGACTGCGGATAAAGAAAAAGAGGAGAAGGATAGGGTAAATCTGAAAACACAGGTGCTGCTGCAGCAAGTAGTAGGACACAATAGAGGGAGAGGGAACGCACAAGGAAGGAGTAATTCGAATATGCATGGGGGAACAGTGGGACCAAATCAGTGTGTGTATTGTAAGGAGGAAGGACACTGGCGAGCGCAATGTCCGCATCTGGAGAATAGAAAATCTGGAGAATAGAAATGGGTCTGGTCAGAGGAGACAGCATAGAGGACACCAAGGAACGAATGGACCAAATAGGAATAGTATGCAGCAGCACCACAATAATGGAGGTAATCAAAACCAAGCACAAAACCAAAGTGCCACTAACCAGAGTCAGAGACAGCAAAACCAACAGTATGGAAACCAGAGTGGGGGAAATAGAGGGAAGAGTGGGAACGTTTTCGATACACAGCCAAACACGTATTACAGTAACAGTAATGATTACACATCGGACGATGTGTTATTTCCCCAATAGGACAGCCCAGGACAGGGGTCGGAACCAGTGTCTATTCCCGTGAATCAGAGAGGATCCTACGTAGAAATGAGAGTCGGGAATGAGGAGCACCGCTTTCTTGTAGATACAGGAGCGCAAAAGTGTTCAATAGACCATCACTTGGTTCCGGATATACCACTGTCAGGGCAAAATAATGTTTCCGTAGGGTTCGCAGGTACACCAGTCATAAACCCAGTGTCCCAACCAGTCCCAGTTACTATAGGACCATTCACTGAACATTGTCCTTTCCTTTTAACAGAAAATTGTGGGGAGAACCTGTTGGGATTAAATTTATTGAACAATTAGGTTCCGTTATACATTGTACGGCAGACGGGGTGTTCCTAACGATTTGGCCACAAGATGCCCCTGTGTCAGAATTCATGTCTGAAACTTTACCAGGAGAACTAAGTAAAGTGCCAACCTGTATATGGGCAATGCATGACAATGATGTAGGATGCTTGAAAATAGAGCCAGTAAAGATCATTTTGAAAGAGGGTGTTACCCTACCGCGAATTCCCCAATACAGAATTTCGGCTGAAGGTGATAAAGGATTGAAGAGTATTGTTGCCCATTTTACTGAAATTAGGGGTAATTGAAGAAATTACAGGCAGTACATGCAACAGCCCGATTCTTCCAGTTTATAAAAAAGGGGGCAATGAAGTACCATACCATTTTATAATTGATTTGCACGCGCTAAACAAAGTAGTAGATCCACAATTTCCTTTAGTGCCAGATGTCACTACAATATTGACAATGATACCTGTTTCAGCAGAATACTTTAGTGAAGTTGATCTAAAAAATGCGTTCTTCAGCATTCCAGTGGCCAAGGACAGCAGATATTTGTTTGCGTTCACATTAGGAGGACGATCATTTACATTCACGCGGATTCCGCAAGGTTACGTGGAAAGTCCGAGTATTTACAGTAGAGCATTGAAAGAGCAGCTAGACATGCTAGACTTACCAGTGGGTTGCGTACCCTTGCAATACATAGATGATCTATTATTAGCTGCTGACACAGAGGAGATTTGTAAAGAAAGCACTGTATTACTAATGTCACACCTAGCGGCACATGGCCATAAAGCTAGTTCTTCCAGTTTTGAAGAAATTTCAATATAATCGAAAGGAGGTGACCTATTTGGGCTACCTACTTTCGAAAGAAGGGAGAAGGCTAACGCCAGAATGCATAGAAAGTATTTCTTGTATGACTATTCCAAAGACACAGAAAGGAGTCAGAGCCATAATAGGCATGGCTTCATATTGCCGACAATGGATTGGTAATTTTGCGTTAATTGTGAAACCGATGGTGAATTTGACTAGAAAGGATGTGGTTATGCCTTTACAGTGGGATGAGGAATGTCAGAAAGCATTTGATCAACTGAAAACTGCATTATGTTCGGCTCCAGTTTTGGGCACGCCGAATTATGAGAAGGTTTTTAGACTGTTTGTGTGTGAAAGTGAAGGATGTGCATTGGCAGTTTTGACACAGGAACAAGGTGGAAGAAATAGGCCATGCGGCTATTTTTCTTATGCGCTGGACCTTGTAGCGCGCGCACTACCACGATGTTTGCGATCTGTTGCGGCGGCTGCTGCGTCAGTGAAACAAACGGAAGGGATAGTATTGGGGCATATTTTAATTCTGATGGTGCCACATGCCATAGACGTTCTATTAAATAGAAATTTCAATATAATCGAAAGGAGGTGACCTATTTGGGCTACCTACTTTCGAAAGAAGGGAAAAGGCTAACGCCAGAACGCATAGAAAGTATTTCTTGTATGACTATTCCAAAGACACAGAAAGGAGTCAGAGCCATAATAGGCATGGCTTCATATTGCCGACAATGGATTGGTAATTTTGCGTTAATTGTGAAACCGATGGTGAATTTCACTAGAAAGGATGTGGTTATGCCTTTACAGTGGGATGAGGAATGTCAGAAAGCATTTGATCAACTGAAAACTGCATTATGTTCGGCTCCAGTTTTGGGCACGCCGAATTATGAGAAGGTTTTTAGACTGTTTGTGTGTGAAAGTGAAGGATGTGCATTGGCAGTTTTGACACAGGAACAAGGTGGAAGAAATAGGCCATGCGGCTATTTTTCTTATGCGCTGGACCTTGTAGCGTGCGCACTACCACGATGTTTGCGATCTGTCGCGGCAGCTGCTGCGTCAGTGAAACAAACGGAAGGGATAGTATTGGGGCATATTTTAATTCTGATGGTGCCACATGCCATAGACGTTCTATTAAATAGAACACACACGCAACACCTCACCTCTGCTAGATTGACAAGATATGAGATTATCTTGTTTGCGCCTCATATTCAAATGATGAAGTGTAGCGCTTTGAATCCTGCAGAATTAATGTCACTAGCCATAAAAGAAATGGGGGAGAATGAATCACCCCCCATGATTGCTTAATGGTCACTGAGGAAGAAACCAAGGGGAGAGTTGATTTAAGTGATACCCCACAGAAAGAGCCCGATGACGAGTTATTTTGTGACGGCTCATGTTTTAAATTACCTGACGGCACAACAACTGCCACGTACGCTATCACTACCCTAGAGAGAGTTGTAGAAAACAAAAGAATCCCCTACAACTCGGCACAAGCCACAGAGATAATAGCATTAACCAGAGCCTGCAAGATTTCTGAAAATTTGAATGTGAATATATATACTGATAGTCAGTATGCTTTTGGGGTGGTTCATAACTTTGGTCGACTCTGGGCTGAGAGAGGGTTCTTGACATCACATGGTGCCAGAATTCAACATGGCCCTTTGATTGTACGATTGCTGTCTGCACTCACGCTTCCAAAGCGCCTAGCAATAGTGAAATGCGAGGCACACAAAAAGGTAACATGCAAAGTAGGAGAGGGAAACGCGTTTGCAGACAGAATTGTGAAACAAACTGCCACTGGTTTAAATACCAAAATGATGACGGTTCAGACTGAGGAAGTACCCTGTATGATAGAAAATGGAGTTGCCACTGTCAAAGAAATGCAGGCCGAAGCTACGGCCGATGAAATACAAGGGTGGGCAGAGGGCTCTGCTGAGTTAGATCTGGAGGGTTGTTGGTTGGACAAGGGAACTAGAAACTGGATGTTGCCAAATTCATATGTGACTGCAATGGTCACAATGGCCCACAGCCCTACTCACATCTGTGCGAAAAAGATAATACAGCACCTATCTACAGTATGGCAGAATGTAAACATAAATAAGAATGCAGAGAGGTTGGTGCAGAACTGTATCATGTGTTTACAACACAATGTAGGAAAGGGAACAGTGACTTCAATAGGCAGTTTTGGCCCGCCCTCTATGCCTTTTGAGGTGATCCATTTTGATTTCATAGAGATGGAGAGATGCCAAAATTTTAAATATATGTTAGTGGTGATCTGTGCATTCAGTAAGTGGGTGGAGGCATATCCCTTAAAAGACTGCGCATCAATGAGCACGGCAAAAGTAATGCTTAAAGAATATTTTTCCCGTTTTGGCTTGCCCCGTGTCTTATGGTCAGATAATGGACCGCATTTTGTGGGAGCAGTGGTGTTACAGATATGTGCGGGTCTTCAGATTGATAGTTCAAGGCATCCGAGTTCGGCCGGTCTTGTGGAGAGGCACAATGGGATTCTCAAGTCAAAAATTAGCAAAATATGTGCAGGAAGCAAGTTGAGTTGGGTCGATGCATTACCAATAGCGCTATTATGCATGCGTATGTCTATACAGGCTAAAACTGGGCTCTCCCCGTACGAAATCGTAATGGGGAGGCCGGCAAATGTTTGGTGCGCAACTCAGCCAAAACGACTTAGAGAGGTAGAACATCCTGTGCTTAGTACTTATTGTGGCCTTTTAATGCAGAAATTATGTTTGATTCATCAGCAGGTGCAGGAGGCATTACCAGTGAGATACACAGGTCCGGGGCACGCGCTGGAGCCAGGAGACTGGGTGCTGCTTAAAATTTTGAAAGAAAGTCATCGTTAGCACCCAGGTGGCGTGGCCCCTATCAAATACTCTTGGCAAAGCAGACGGCGATACGGGTAGATGGACGGAAGTCGTGTATCCATGCCACCCATGCCAAAAAGATTCCAACTTCACTGAAAGACTTGCCTGACACAGACCGCCGGAAAGAGACAGCTTGTCCCTGAATTCAGAAGAAACGGTTGCCAGTAAGCCGCCACAAAATCTGCCCAAGCGAGAAGTAAAACTCGAAACAAAGCCTGAGACGATTGCCAAAAAGGGGAAAGGGCCAAGAGTGCCCCAACTATGCCCAGCAGAATCGACATCACTGTTGGCTGACATTAAATCTGCCTTGCAAATACCAGCAGAAACTGAACATGTACCCCTTTGGCGCCCACCAGCACTTGCCAGCACGCAAAAGACCGAATCTGCATCACTGGCGCGGCGCACACCAGCACCTGCAGTAGCGCCACAGGCTGACTTTGAGTCTGAATCTGGACGTGCACTGGCACTGTTCACGGATCACACGATACCAGGAGTGAGGCGATACAATTTGCGGCCTCGAAAGACAAAGTGATCCACAGTTCTTTGGCGTTTATATCAACTACTGGTTCTGCTCATGGACGGAGAAGGAACTAGAGGTGTAGAGGAGAGAAGCGTGAGAATTGTGTAAGTCGGACAATTCAAGACTCGCGGCTCCTCGGTGCGATCATAAAAAGTACATGGTTCCTGAACCAGAGTGGACAAGCTGGGCGCACATGGTACTAAGGCAATAAATTAACTGATCAAAAATCCTCTGAGCAGTATGAGAAAGGGTAAGTGATCTTGCCTAAAAATAAATAAGCAAATCCAGGCAATAAAGGACTGGCAGAACTGAACTGTGACAATTCCGTTGAACTTATTGACATCAGAGCAAGTGCAACGAAGAGAGCTATCCACGACGAACTGTAATAAGGAAGAAGAAGGACGATGAGAAACATGTCGGGACCGGTTCCAGCCTCCTCCTGCACCACTGCTGAGAATGAGTCAATTATAGAGACTGTAAACTTAAGAAAAATGCATGGTAAAAAGAATTGTATGCTGGCACTGACAATAATTATGTGCTTTATGAACGTGGTAGCACCAATAACGACAGCCCTAGTATTATGGTATGTGGAATCGATACACCCATTGGGAATGTTTTTACCAATAGTTAATATATCCACTACTGAAAGCCCGGTTCAGGTGATTACTTATACCCTGTCCCCAATGGAAGAAAGACACAGAGAAGGGTTTGGTAATAACACGTTGTTATTAATTATGAACATGACACATGCAATTCTGAAGAAAACAAATTGCTGGGTATGTGCCCATTTACCGCAGCATGCTGGGAAGGGAATAGGTTGGTATGTACAGCCATTACCATTAAGTTCTGCATGTAGTGCATCTTTAAGTGCAATGTTCTATGGGAAATGGAATGAGAGTAGTACGGGTCAATTAGACAGAACCAACATGAATGAGTTTGAGGAAATAATAATGAAGCCATTGGGTTGTTCCATATTCCATAAAGCACAAGTACTGGCCCCAGAGCCTACAAGGAAAAGTACGCGAAAGATAACACGACAAAATAGACGAGATAGATTGTCCCCACCAGATAATACATCTATGATGACGTTTCGTAGTAAGAACAGACGGGGACAAAGATGCAGTTCCCCCTTCTTACCCGGTGAATTATAACGCAAGAATTGTCACTTTTTGTCTAAAATAGAAAGGCTCCTTTTCAGTCAGAACATTTACTGGGTGTATGAATACAGTGGTATTGAAATGGGAAATAGAACCAGTATATGTGGGAGATCCAGTTTATTTTATATGCGGAGAGAAGGCATATCCTTGGTTGCCCAGAAACAGGCTACCTTGGTCTACTGTTCCCAGCAGTGTCCCTCTTAGAAAAAGCAGACATGGCCAGACTATCCAGATCCAGAGACAAAAGGAGTAGCGAAGGTGTTTTGATAGCAACTGACGTAGCAAAATCATTCATTCCATTCTTGGAGCAGATAGTGAACTCCTATAATATAAGGCAGCTGTCCAGAATACTAAAAAATACCATAAACACAACAACAGATATGCTATTTAACATGACGTTGGAAGAAAGAGGAATCAGGTTAATGACGCTGCAAAGTAGAATTGCTCTCGATGTGATCGTGGTTGATCGTGGGGGAATTTGCAAAATAGTGGGATCAGCATGTTGTGTATTTGTAGATGACTATTCCCCTACAATCTTTGAAGCATAAAGAAAATGCATGTCCTCAGTTCTGAACTCCCTACTGGAGAAGGAGGCTGGGGAATATGATCTTGGTTTTGGGGAATACTGCATTCTTGGGGATGGAAGTTAATTTCGATATTAGTAGTGGTGTTTGGAATATTCATAACGTGCTGTTGTTGCATACACTGCCTACCAATAGTTTGCGCTGAGGTAACTGAGGGATGTACTAAGGGATGTATACATATGATGACAAAAAGAAAACAAACTCATGGTCGGGCTGACCAAGACACAAATGAGATGAAAACAGTAAAAGAATTGATGGCTATAGATATTAATGAAGATGATGATTCTTACGATAGCATGTAAAGTTCTGACATAAGTACTTCAGACTTATCATTAGAGGAGGGTAAAATAAATGAATGAGACGTTTGGCATACGGCCAAAGGAGGGTTTGTCAGTCTAGAAAAATGGATACCTCTCATATGTGACCGCAAATGTATTTTGATGGCCGTGGGCCAACCGTCTCATGCACGATATAACAGAATGTAGGTTTCCGAGATTGCCAATGAATGACCATTTTGATGTAACAAGAATCGCCATTATATTTCCTAACCATTGCTCATTGCTTTCTGTTCTTATTGCTTCGCAGTACATTTTCTGCTTACACTGCTCGACTGTAAAACATTGTTGTCTGCACGTGAAAGGACAAGGCCGCAGGGTCGCGAGGATAACAAGAGTTCGTTGAAAAACAACATAGGCAGCGCCAGGAAGAATGCCTGGCTCCCTCCCGAATGTAGCCTTGAAGCAGAGCTGCAGAGCATTTAATCATTTCGCAGCTGCCAGCCAGTCTCGTTATATGGTAGACTATGTTAGAATACAGCAGCTAAAGGCTTGAATTATGCTCTTCTTACGGCCCCCCTTTGCTGAGCCCTGTTAGAGCGTGTCGGCTCCCAGGACACGAATAGCACCTCATAGATAGCAAGGTCTGGAATGCAACTCTTCCCCCGTATGTAGCTCGCTTCCAAGAACAGAAGCGCTGTGTTCCGTTCAACAACTTAAAGATGCCTCCGCACTCACAAATTGCAAATTACTAGAATAGATATTTGAAGGTGTCATAGTTGTTGAAAGTGTCCATCATCACACCAAGTTCAAAGAAACCCAATAAAGGGGGGTGTTAAACATGTCATAGCTGATTGTTTGATATGCATTTTGTATATATGTAACTGATGTACGTAATTCACTCTCTTGCGTCCCTCGAGGTCTAGAGATACACGTCACGGGGCGTGAGACCGAGTTGGCCAACTGAGACTTTCGCTTTGCAATAAACCCTAGCTTTGGGAATACAACCTCGTGTCTGGCGTATCTATCATGTGTGGTGACTCGCCTTGTTTCCATAGATGTAAGGGACCCCTATGGGCCCCTTTCAGGGTGGTGAAACAAAAGAAAGGGTGGTGGTATTTTAGCAGCACGGTTTATGGGAGGTGCATGCCAGGATTTGCTCCAGTGTATGGCAAAGGGCAATGCACTTGTCTGGCACACACTGCTGCACATTACTAGGAGAATATGGCAAAAGGAGTTGATAGATATGTTCACACTGTTGCAACAAGAACAAACTGCTTTAGATATAAGACAGATGAGAGAGAAAGATAAAGAAAAGAAAGAAAAGAAAAGGAAAGTATAAGGAAGGAGGCAACCATCCATAATTGGCTGGCTGGTTTCCGGATGCTTGTATGCATCATTATTGAAAAATACCCTGAACATACAGGGGCATTATGGGCATACTTGCAATATATACATGATGCATATTTTACTTATGGTGGGTATGCATGACTCAAGTACGACAGTGGGTTAAGGTTAAAAATGCAAATGTGGCCTGCAATGGCCTGAGATGAGGTTAATGTCTCAGGTTACATAGAAAAGATGGTGGCCGCAAAAGATATTGGGGGCAGAACACAGTCTGAGAAACCATTTCACCAGAAGTGGTTTAAAATGGCAGAATAAGGAGTTACTTTTGTGGGCGCTTCTCCTGGAATAATAGGTCCACCTGTCAGACAAAGGGAGCAAACCACCTGCTGGAAATGTGAGCAAGGGGTCTGTCCATTTGGCAAGGCATGTAGATTTCAACTCGCTTGTGCCAAGTGGGCAGGATCACCACTTGCCACCTGTGGGAGTAAAAAAGAAGGGCCAAGTTCAAAAAGCAAAGAGTCACACAAGCACCCTTAAAGGAATGGTTCGGTCAACATTTTTTATTGCCCCTACGGGTCGGCCATGTGTTTTTAAGCCTAAGTCGCTCGATTTTAGAAAAAGTTCCTATGGACCTTACCCGAGTTTTTTCCCATTAAACGCACACGAAAACAGGCATTAGGCAGCCGCCATTTTGTGATAATCCTATCATTTCCCCCATCGCCCTGGCTGACCTGCTTTTGTGGCGCTAAATCATATCCCCCGCCCCTGAGCCTGACATTATCAAAACATTCATATTCCCCGCCTCTCTCCATGACGTTTCTGTGCTGCTCAGGCAAACGCGCCCAGTCGTCTTCGACTCGACTTCACACAGAACCCGGAAACCAACACAGATCAACTCACAACACAGCGCGCCACAATTCGGAATATGAAACTGTACTTTAAAATCAAACAGCAACACAGTAAAATTGATAAAGTACATTTATTTGACATTAAATGTTTATAGAATATTCAGCAATTGCCATATGAACTCCGAATGCCATTTATTTTCTTTTATCTCTATCCGCAAATCCGTAAAAGTATATCAAGAGTCACGCGCTGTTCCTTTATGGTACACAGGGTGTTGGTTTTCGTTAAAAGAAGCACTTTGGTCGCACGTTGAACTGCAAGGCTGTTCCATCAAGTAGGCACTAGGTCAGCGTAAAGGTTGATATGTTGCTTCTAGCCGCTAGTACCCCGTAAGGGCATATGGGCCCTTGGCGATCGTCCCATAAAATCATCAAAGTGGTGCAGTTGTTTACAAGAAGCTGCAGTTGGTGGTTGAAAAAACCATCTGCCAGGGTCTGAAACTGGTGGCAGTAGCAGTAGGGAAGGACATACCTGTTTTGAAAACATAAAATTTATAATTAGTCTCGCCAGCCGATCTTTATTAATATTATTCATTTTATTTATTACGGCCGAGCTGAAACTATTTGCTTTCAAGGATAGTGCAATGGAATACGTTCGGCTCTAAAATCAATGCGAAAAGTAACGAAATAAATCGAGGTTAGTACACAATGAGAAACGACTTTTTGTCTACATGCGTGTGGAATGTGGACCTGCATGCCCACGTGCCCGCTACAAGGACGATCCCACAAACGTTTTCCTAGCTCTTCATTCATTCATTTATTCATGCATCCATTCATTAATTCTTCATTCCGGTATAAAAGCGTCAAAAGAGTTACTTACATTATATTTGCAATTTCCATTGTGTCTCTGCGTAATGCAGTCCGTAAATCCCACTGTGGTCTTGACAACGATTTTTCGTATACTGAACTAACATGAAACTCGGTCTAGTTTCTGAATTTTCTGCCTTATCGTCTCTTACGTTATTGCACCCCCCGCCCTTCAAATGAAGTTCTTTCGGCATGGTCCCTGTCTCTCAAGGTCAAAAAACAATAGAACCTTATACTGCCAGTGCGAGTTGT
This sequence comes from Ambystoma mexicanum, assembly GCF_040938575.1. Taxonomy (NCBI): domain Eukaryota; kingdom Metazoa; phylum Chordata; class Amphibia; order Caudata; family Ambystomatidae; genus Ambystoma; species Ambystoma mexicanum. Next base: position 655,157,414 of record NC_090932.1, on the reverse strand, counting down.
GGGCCTCTTCAGGGCGCGAGCTGAAAATCAAAGCTGCTGACCTTCACTAGAAATGAGCATACATTCTTTCTTTGCAACATCCCGTAGTAAAGCCATCTGTGAGAAGTTGAAGTTTTGAATCCATCTATGTACTGCGCCTCAATGTGCAAATGCGAACTGGCTTCTCTCCCATCTGCAACGGCTTGCTTGGCGCGTTCAAAGGCCCCCCAATTTTTTTCTCGTTGTCTGCGAGCTTTGAAGCCCCAAAGAACCATAACTATTGAGACTTTTAATTTTTTTGGGGAAGGTCAGGGAAAGTATAAAGTACCCGAGGAGTTGACTTGAAAGTGAGATTTATTGTTTTTTTTTATTATTTGCAATACGCAAGCCTCCCCTCGGTTAACAGTGCGCAGCATTTACATGAGATTGCGAAAATTAGTTACATCAACAAAAATATATACATACACATAAAGACAAGGTCAGCAATCTGAGGTGAATAGAGAGAGAATTCAAAGATGACACCCAGGTTGTTCGCCACCCAGGATCGTGATGGTAGGGGTTAGGGTTAGCGTACTTTGTATGTACACTGTACAATAACATTTATTTACAAAAAGACAATCGTATTACAATTATTTAAACCGGGATTTGTACTTCACAACCAGCTCTCCTTTGGGTGGACATGGCACAGTGGCAATGTTGGGTGGCAATGGATCAGTGCTCTGGACAGAAACGTTCAAAATTCCATACCTGTGCTTCTCTAATACAGCAAAAATAAGGCTTTTTACAAAGTCGAACTCCATTTTCTCATAGACTGGTTTGATCACCCATTGCTTACTTGAAAAGGCCTTAGTGTAGCGAGGCATCCTTACATTACCCGTAGTCCTAGATTGTTCACGGCCGAGATTCTCGTTATGGGCCAAGACGGCAAGTAGAGTCCTATGTCTCATGCCCTGTATGCTGAAATGCAAGCGCTTTGGCCTGTACTTTAGGCACATATTGTGGAACACCTCCAAACCTCCTGTGTGACAGAATTCTGTCAGTCCCCTCAAATCTCTTGATAGAGGTTTATCGAAAACAATCTTCTCAATGGCTTTGTGTGTCGGTGAAGATGGATTCAACCACTTTTTATTCCGTGCCTCCACTGGGGACAAAGGGCCATGTTCACATTGGTGGAAATGTAGGTTTTCTGACCAGCGGTGCACATTGGTACAGTGGTGCATCAGTGACCACCATTTTTCAAGTAGTATTTCCACTGACCCTTCACAAGTTTTGGAGCTCCACCAGAGATGGTTGCTGATAGACTGGGACCACAACTTTCCAAACCTTTTTTCCCCCTGCTGCCGAGATTTTCTTATTGATTGATTTAGCAAGATGCCATACGTCAAATTGATGTTTAATATGTGGGAACTGCTCTCTCAGTGTCTTGGCAATTGAAACGTGTCTGTCCGTGGCTATGAGGTCGATGTGCATTCCCCTTAATTGTAGATATTCCACTGATTTTATGAATCGTAGTTTCTCCATGGCCACTGAGGATGTACATTGAGTTACCTGCACGACCACCGAACTCACAATTTTCTTACTATCCATTTCCTGAAAGTGGTAGGTGCAGTACTTGGCAGAAAGTCCAGGGCTGTCGCACTCTCCATCGCCGGCTAGCCTGAATCGTTTGCCTTCGAATGTACTTGCTAGAGACAATTGTTCAATTTTCCAAGCATCACTAATGGCCGGAAACAGATAATCATGTTGGTATTTATAGTACTGCGTTTTTGAAATGAAATGGAGTCCCACAAACTGAAAGAAAGACTCTAACTTTCTAAAACTGGAGCCACTAAAAAGTGATGCAGCTGCATACAGTAGATTGCCTGCTGGCAGCTTCCCCAGCATCGGTTGTGCAGACCATGAGAACGTATGATGTAATCTACAGACGGCATGTATTGTGACGTTAATGCCTTGTTTTTGACGAGTCACATGAATCAATGGCTTCCCACATACTTTCCCTCTGACAGAATGCCCACATTTCAGCATACTTATAATATCCATCAAACAACTGTCGAATACTATGTTTTTTGCCCTCTTTCATTAGACTGTCATCCTGCGTCAAAGTTGTTTCGGCCTGTGACTTTGAGGACATATCACCACATTTGAAAGAAATACTGCTGCTATCAAGTTCTGATGCGTCGGTGAATGCTGCTGCTGGTTCATTCTCTGTCATTTCAACATCTGCTACTTCAACATTGATGGGAGAACACAACAATGTCGACAGCTTTTTTGGTGGCAATTTTTTGGCGGGTGTAGATTGTGTGAATTGATCTGCGACTACTTCAGAGCTATCTTCAATGCATCCAGTATCATGTTGTTGTGGTGGTGCGGTCGCACTGTAGCAATGGTCCTTTACAACTTTACTGGATTCTCCGGACACATTCATTTCATGTTCTGGCCATTGGACATGAGCATCTCTAGTCTCAACATGCGGCGTCTGAATTAATAGTTCCTCCATAGTGTAAATGGTCTGGCAAGCAACTCTCATTCGCTTCACTGTCTGTGTGTGTATAGTTCGGACACCCACGGGTAACTAGAGGACAGATTGGAAAAGGGATGTTCAGTTTAAACACAAGATAAACTATAGTACAATTGACTGGAAAAAAACATAAAATAGTCCCCAGAGCACAAAAAAATTTCTAAAGTTATGAACTGTTTGTAACTAACCTTATTTTTGTTTCTTTTCTTTGCAACTTTCTTGACTCGAACTTCAAGATCTGGACGTTGTTGCTCCGATTCGTTTCCGCATGTCTTCCCTTCCTCTTGTGCTGCAACGACTATATTTTCTGGATCCGCATATCCAGCACGGAATGACGTTCCATCGACTCCCTGAAACATAGTACTTTCATTACTATGTATGACAATATTGAAAACATAAAACACACGTGAGGATGAACACACAGGTACATCTCAATAGCTAAACGCGAATTAAATATTGTGTAGAACAATCAAACGACAAGTATTCCAGCTCTGATGATCCAGTTCGATGGAACTGTCAGTATCCATACCTCTGGCTCCGAATGGACCTCCATGAATGATTGTATTGGAGAGAAGGCATCAGCAACTCCATGAAACACAGTACTTGCATTAGTATGGTTTTCAATATTGTAAACATAACACACACTTGGGGTCGACAGCACAGTTACATATAAAGAGATAACCACAAATGATGCATTGTCTAAAAGAATCAAGGAATATCTAAATATGATGAGATTTCATTGACGTATTTCTCCGATTTCTTTACATCTGCATCATCTAAATGGGATGTTGTGATTGTAGAGGAAGTTCTGTCGTCTGCCTGAAACACAGTACTTGCGTTAATAAGGAAGAAAGTATAGCAAATGGAATCACGTCATATGATCACGCTCGATGGAGCTGTCAGTATCCATACCTTGTGCTGCTGAAGAATATCTAGGGATGTTGTAAATGTAGTGCACACTTCCGAAAGGTGTTGCGTCAATTCGTATATGCAAGGTCCCGCTTCCACTTCCCCTGGAATTACTTGAATGTCAGGCTCCGCATGAAGTGCAGGGGTTGACGCTCCATCTACTGCCTGAAACATAGTACTTGCATTAGTAAGGATTACAATATTGAAAACATAACACACACTTGGGGTCGACCGCACAGGTACATATTAATGGCTAACCATGAATGAAACATTGTGTAGAACAATCAAACGACAAGTATTCCAGCTCTGATGATCTAGTTCGATGGAGCTGTCAGTATCCATACCTCGTGCTGCTGAAGAACATCTATGGATGTTGTAAAAGAAAAAACTCCAAATCACACAAAATAACGCCCTCAAGGCTGCGCTGACCATCCCTAAAAGGGAACACATCTCCCAAGCCAGGAAAGATGCCCATTGGCTACCGGTAAAAGAACGCATACTTTTTAAAGCCATGGCTATCACACATAGATGCCTTACACTAGATGCCCCACCCTATCTCGCCGAAAGAATCACAGTCAACACCTCCAACAGACCCACCAGAGCACACTGCGCCAACCAGATTTATGTCTCCACGTTCAAAAGAACCAGAGCTGGAGGGTCTAGTTTCCAACACCTCGCACCCAAAAACTGGAATGCCCTGCCAACCTCACTAAGGAACGAAGAATCTTACACCACCTTTCGCAAAAACCTAAAAACCTTTCTATTCCGCTAATGTTTTCAAACCAACATGCACAGTTATGCCTGCACTGTAACCAAAGCAAAGCATAACCTTCCCCTAACACCTGTCACTGCCCGACTGCTACCGTATGTTGCAACCTACCTATACTATGTTAATGCTTTGCTATGTTAAGCTCAAGCCTTCTGTAACAGCGCCACGATGCCTCAGGGCAGCTCTGTGCGCTTTATAAATGCAAATAAATAAAAATAAATGTGGTGCACACTTCTGAAAGCTGTTGCGCCGATTCCTATCCGCATGGTCCCGCTTCCCCTGAAATTACTTGAATGTTAGGCTCCGCATCAAGTGCGTGGGTTGACGCTTCAACAACTGCCGGAAACACAGCATTTGCATTAGTAAGGATTACAATATTGAAAATACAACACACACTTGGGGTCGACCGCACAGGTACTTATCAATGGCTAACCACGAATGAAACATGGTGTAGAACAATCAAACGACAAGTGTTCTAGTCCTGATGATCACGGTCGATGGAGCTGTCAGTATCCATACCTCTTGCTGCTGAAGAACATCTAGGGCTGTTGTCAATGTGGTGGACGCTTCAGCATCTCCCTATTCGATCAACAGATTTCGGGAATACATGCATTGTAGTGCCTTCAGATTTAGCATGGGTCTTCGAAGGGCAACCGCTTATCGAACAGGCAGGCATTGGTGAAAATTCTGAAAAGTAAATATCGATATTATTATACAATCTTGATGAATAAAAATGTGATACAAAAGTAAATGAACCATACAATGTTCAATGCAAGGTTTTTTTTGGTCGTCGGAACTATACCAGTTCATCATGTGCGGCTTAGTATTTGCATAAGTTGCAGAAATGTATAAATGATGTGACTAAACTCTGAATATGTGACTTGTCCCTTAGGATGTTCTTTCTTGCACGAGAAGGAAACATGCTTACATTATAGACTGGACCCTGAAGGATGCAATTCGATGACAATTGACACAGATGAAAATAAATAGATCTATTGATAGCATAACAATTGAAACTCAAGTCAATAGCAATGAGACCAATGAACATAGCACTATTGAGTACTCTACTTGCAAATAGATAGAAATTTAAAAATCAACGAAATATGACTAGGATACATGGCCTTACCTTGACCAACAAACAGTTGGATTCAGCAAGCCGAGCAGTATGTTGCAGGAGAACAGGTAGATGGCCACAGGTAGCACACTGACGAGTTTGCTTGAAGCGGTCACAGAAGTTCATGGATAGCACGACGATGAGAAGATTAGCATAGATCTTAGTGGTTCTCAGGTAGCACGTTCAGGAGTTGACTTGCAAAGCACAAAGATGTTCTCATGAGACATATCAAATGGTTTATAAAGTATTAGAAAAAGGGGTGTGTTTGTGAATGAATGACGTGTGTATGTCGTGGTATTATGTGGTTTGCTGGGGGCCGGCCAGCGTGAGGGTGACGGGACCTGCCTGGAGACACGGGGTCTGAGGAGGCCATGTGAGCGATGGCCCCTGGGCGTGGGATACCTTTTGAAGTGTACATGCTGTTTGGCACCTTCGACGTTTGTGCCTGTGACAGCCCCCCATGCCAGCGCTCATCCCCGGGTGCGTACCGACTGCCTTTAATAGAGGGGGTGGGATGGATGGGCCTGGGGCATGCAGATAAGGCACAGGAAGACTGCTGAATGGAGACACACTTATGTGGATTGCAGGGGGGCGGCCTGCCTCAGGGGAGGCCTGCCTGGAGACACAGGGTCTGAGGAGGCCATGTGAGCGATTGCCCCTGGGCATGGGATACCTTTTGAAGTGTACATGCTGTTTTGCACCTTGGCTGTTTGTGCCCGTGACAGCCCCCCATGCCAGCGCTCATCCCCGGGTGCGAACCGACCGCCATTGATAGAGGGGGTGGGATGGATGGGCCTGGGGTGTGCAGATAAGGCACAGAAAGACTGCTGAATGGAGACACACTTATGTGGATTGCAGGGGGGCAGCCTGCCTCAGGGGAGGCCTGCCTGGAGACACGGGGTCTGAGGAGGCCATGTGAGCGATGGCCCGTGGGCGTGGGCTACCTTTTGAAGTGTACATGCTGTTTGGCACCTTGGCCGTTTGCGCCTGTGACAACCCCCCATGCCAGCGCTCATCCACGGGTGCGAACCGACCGCCTTTGATAGAGGGGGTGGGATGGATGGGCCTGGGGCATGCAGATAAGGGACAGGAAGACTGCTGAATGGAGACACACTTATGTGGATTGCAGGGGGGCAGCCTGCCTCAGGGGAGGCCTGCCTGGAGACACGGGGTCTGAGGAGGCCATGTGAGCGATGGCCCGTGGGCGTGGGATACCTTTTGAAGTGTACATGCTGTTTGGCACCTTGGCCGGTTACGCCCGTGACACCCCCCCTACCAGCGCTCATCCCCGGGTGCGAACCGACCGCCTTTGATAGAGGGGGTGGGATGGATGGGCCTGGGGCATGCAGATAAGGGACAGGAAGACTGCTGAATGGAGACACACTTATGTGGATTGCAGGGGGGTGGCCTGCCTCAGGGGAGGCCTGCCTGGGACATGGGGTCTGAGGAGGGCATGTGAGCGATGGCCCCTGGGCGTGGGATACCTTTTGAAGTGTACATGCTGTTTGGCACCTAGGCCGTTTGCGCCCGTGACAGCCCCCCATGCCAGCGCTCATCCCCGGGTGCGAACCGACCGCCTTTGATAGAGGGGGTGGGATGGATGGGCCGGTGGGCATGCAGGCAAGTGTGTGGGAGCAAGGGGCCCTCAGGCCCCTCCCATCCTTTACTTCTCAGTAGAAACTCGGACCAAGTGCCTCCAGTAGTGGGTTCGCCCCTTGCCCTTATGTGATGTTAACTTTGGTTGACATTCGCGTAGATGGGACCACTGAGCAGGACACCGGGCATCCATTTTTGTACCCCCTTTCCAATCCATCTTGGTGAACAGGCCTCACTGCGCACAGCACATGGCCCCCACCCTCGTTCCCACTCTGACTGGAAAACTCCAGAGGTATTTGCAATAGCTAATAAATGTAACACATCACACTTCCTCTTCGATCACTGTCCTGCATGTGAACCAGCCTGAACTAAGCACATAGCTCGTTCATCTCCACAAACGTGTCCTCAATACCTGCATGCATTATTGAGAATATATTATGTTAGCTTAGATAGTGACCACCTTGCTTCACAGCAACCTGACCTTCACCCATTCGGAGCACAGATGTCTGACGTCCATTCTTGAATGGAGAGACACTTGATTCATTTAAAAAATCGAAAAAAACATTGTTAAAATATATGTGGTGTTTTATTTTGTATCTTATTTTGATGACACAAAAATACAAGTCTTTACACATTGTACAGGTCAGGTTGCAGCACAGTGAGAGAAAATCCGCTGTACTGACCGCTGTCACTCAGGATCATTTCTCTTATGGCACGAACAGCACAGGCGGGTATTACTCTTCGAACCCGGTGTCCAAGCCTCCCGTGAAGCCACCGTGTAAAGGAACGATAGGCCACCAGCCTGTACCACCTGTGAAAAGGAATGAAACAAACTGTTTTTAAATGACCAAGATAAGTTTAATAAACGTTTGTTGTCAATGACAATTCTTGTAACTAATGGCATTCTGCTCGGACAAATGCTATCTAGACACTGCACACTATTGAACGACTTTCATGCGTTACAATGATATCTATATGTAATTTTGGATATAGTTTAAGACCATGAAATAGGAGTGGCATGACAAGCAGAGTATACTTACTCGTTACTCGGATTACGAGGGCGAACAGTTGCGCGAAGTTCGTGCATAAGCACCATTATTATCCTCAATACGGACCGTGTGAGGCAGGCTGTCCTGAAGTCTGGCAGCTCGGTGATGCATTGCGGTCATGGCTCGCCTTCCGAAATGTAGGCCACGCATCCTGAGTTTTCACAGCAGCAGCAGATCTCATCCTCGGTTGGCATTAGCTCGGACCGATTGCATGTGCACCAGGTGGAAACACTGTCCATGCGACTAGGTCCAGGCTCTTCAGCTGTTGAATCGTCCTCCCAACTGCCGTCCGAAGACCCATCATTTTCGCGTGTTTCCCTTTCCAGTAGTTCCTCCTCGGTATACTCGGGCTCGTACATGTAGGGTATTATTGTATCCATTGTGTGTTAAACAAACTAAAATAATTTATAGCGGTGGTACTGGTATCTGTTCACACGGGCTACAAGCAATGAAGGTAGCTGACCAGAGCACAGAAACGAGTCACAGAATACTCAAAGTAACACTGAGAGAGGAATGGAATCGGAAATCTGCTGCTGTGTGTTGTGAAACGGTCTGTTTATACTTATTGAGGAAAGAGGCATCCTGCCATTTCCATGGCGACACGTCATTAGCTGACGCACAGCGAATGTTGACACGAGACGTGCTTTGGTGTTGTGAAATGGGCGGTACACGTCTGCTAATGACAGGCTCAGGGTTGGGGGATATTATTTAGTGCCGCAAAAGCAGGTCAGCCAGGGCGATGGGGGAAATGATAGGATTATCACAAAATGGCGGCTCCCTAATGCCTGTTTTCGCGTGCGTTTAATGGACGAAAACTCGGGTAAGGTCCATAGGAAATTTTTCTAAAATCGAGCGATTTAGGCTTAAATCCACATGACCGACCCATAGGGGCAATAAAAAATGTTGACCCAACCATTCCTTTAAGCAGCCCACAGTATGTACATAACCAGGACCCTCCCCTCCGCGATCAAATTGAAGAACATACTCCCCTTGCTAAATTTGTACCACAACTCTGCAGACACAAACATAATTTGGAAAGGGTTTTCAAGAGGCTTTAATATACCATATATCAGGCACCACAGGCCCTAGGGAGACTGATAACAAGGCAGCAAGAGCATAGCCTGATGTCTTAAGACAAAACATCCTCACAGAATTAACCCTGGGTAGAGTAGCTGGCCCATTTCATGCCAGACTTAAAGTCTTTACCACTAGGGGTTGTGCCCAGAAAGGAGGAGGGTCAGTTTCGCCTCATCAACAAATGTCTGGGGAATCAGTAAATGATGGCCTTCATGAAGACCTATGCAGGGTGATTTTCGCGTCTTTTGATGATGCTGTGGACATCAGTAGGACCGCCGGAAAGGGAGCTCTATTAGGGAAGGAAGATATTGAGTCCCCCTTCAGGCTCTTGCCTCTCAACCAGAACAGTTACAATATATTGGGATTTAAAATTGAGGGCATGTACTACTATGACAAATACCTACCAATAGGATGCTCGATATCTTGCGCACTGTTTGAGAAATTTAGCAGGTTCCTTTAATGGCCATTGAAGCAGAGAAGACAGCCAGGGAGCGTTGTGCACTATCTGGATGACTTTCTGTTCATTGGTGAGGGGGGAACAGATGAATGTGCTGAGTTGATGGAACAATTTGGGCAGATGGCTGATGAACTTGGATTCCCCTTAGTGCAAGGGAAGACTGTGGGTCCCCTAAGCCGGTTAACATTCCACGGAATAGAGCTAGATATAGTGGAAGGCAAGACCAGTCTGCCGCCTGAGAAGGTTGCAGACTTACAGAAGGCCATAGCCATATTGCTGGGGAAGAACAAAGCAACACTGAGGAAGTTACAGTAATACCCACAGGGAGGGTGTTCGCGAGGAACATTTCCATCACAACATTGGGGGTACAGCATGCAGCACAGTGCGTACACATGTGCAGAACAATAAAAGAGGATTTCAAAATGTGGGACATGTTCTTGGACATGTTTAACAGTTTGCTCATTTGGGGGTACCAGTGACCAAGCAGAGACAGCATAAGGTTCTTCACTGATGCATCTCGCAAGCCCCGTTTTGGGGCAATGTTAGGTACCGAGTGTTGGGTCCAGCAGTGGCCGGAAGAGTGGCACAGAGGGGCGGGGAATAACAGGGGACATCATGCTGTTGGAATTGTTCTCCATCATTGTAGCCTTTCACTTGTGGGAGGATCAGCTCAGGAGCAAAACGGTGATGTTGTAGTCGGACAATTTAGTGGCAGTTCAGGTCAGAAATGGAGGTCCCACAAGCAGAGTTAGGGTGCTGTACTTACTAAGGGAATTGACAGCAAACATTCCCCATGCTAAACATGGAAGTGCAAGCCAGGCACATCCCCGGGGTGAAAAACATAGCGCCTGACTCTCTCTCCCATTTGCAGCGGCAAAACTTCAGGGAGGCAATGCCAGAGTGTTAAACCATAATCATATAGTGCCTCCCTATTATGGATATTGGCCTAAGCCCATTTGCGTTACGAAGAAAACCGCATTGCAAGGTTTCCGATTTTTGGGTTAACTTTGCCGCCATTTTAAGACTCCTCCGCCATTTTGATTTCGACTCATGTTCCGTGTTCTAAAATGGTGAACTGTGTTTTCATCTTGCAGTCGAGCTGAACAACCTTTGAGTTCTGTTGAGTAATGTTTAGGTTGACGGAGAGCCGACTGTTCAAAGAAACCTTGTGCTTCATACAAACTGCCATTCAAGTGTTGTCTGTGCTCACAAGCCTCATCCTTGTATAAACACAGAAACAATGAAGAGTAAACATTGATCGTATGCCTTAGCTGAACTCCATTGTAATAACTATTGAAGTAAGGCTTACCGCGGATCCGAGAACCTACAGCATCATTGTATTTTCATGGAAACGTAAACCTGTATGATCCTTTGCATAATATTGTAACATCTGTCATGTGAACTACACACGAACTCTAGCCCGTGGAATATTAACCTGAAGAGAGGCTGTACAATATTGTAGAAATGGTATAAATATGTCTGTGTTTAGATTTCCAGCACTCTCGCTCCTCACTGTGTCAGCTGGTACACACTGCGAGGTGTTGGGAGCCAGATAGCTATCTGTTTTGCTTTGTAAACTTTACAGTAATAAAAGATGCTTGTATCTTTTCAGCCCGTGATTGGTGTATTTCATTCGTAGTACTCAGCCTCGATATTTCTTTGTTCTTTCAAGAGTACCGCGAGAGGATGACCTAAATCAAAAAGGCAGCTGGCAGGATTTGACCCTTCCCATCGATAACGCCCTAGCGCCTAACACTGCGGAGAGGTACAAGGCATGCTGCAACACATTTGTGAATTTCATGAAAGGACTGGAAGGGGAGTGGGGGAGGATGCCAGTGCCATCATTCATCGGATGGGCCTGGTGAAGCCATAAGCCACAAGCATGGGCAGCATACCACCTGGCAGCAATTGCACATTCTCGCAAGCTGGGGGAGGAGCCTGACCCTACGAAATTATGAAATGCTGACAATGAAAGGATGGGCCCGGCAAACAAGAAACATGTAGGGTGTGAGGAACCCCATAGACATGGAAAAACTGCAGGACTTGCTAAAGGGGCTGGTGGGGGTGTGCAGGGACAACTTCAAAGCCGTCTTTTGCTTGGTGTTCTTCGGGGCTCTCTGGGTTAGTGAACTGTTACCATGCAACAGGAGGGGGGATAGGCTTCCTAGATGTAACAGTTTCAGGGGAGACAGAACACATGCCCCTACAGAGATAAAAAAACTGACCAGAATGGAAAAGGGAGCACAATAATCTTACACTGCATCAAGGATAGGGCATGCTTCCTGGTGTGCCACCACATGTGGTACTTGGCAGGGAGACCCTCCAGCAGCAGTGGGGCCCCTCTATTATTACACTTAGATGACTCAGTGTTTGGCAGGTTTGAGATTAAAGGGCTGATGGAGTTAGTGCTCAAGGAAATAGGGTGTTCTTCGTGACCATAACTTTAGGATCAGGGCTGCCACATCAAATGCGGGAGAAGTCATGGCCCTGGAAGGCATTATGAGGCTTTGGGGCTGGAAGCCAGACTGTTATAAGAGGTATGTGAGGCTGAACAGAGTTTGATCATTGTGTCCCCCCCCTTTCCACAGAATACAGGACCAAGAAGGAGCAGAAGAACAGTGTGGGTAGTGTGCCACTTGTTTGTGACAAGAGCCAAAGTGAGGTGGACAACACAAAGAGAGGAAATTATGACACAAGACTTCGAGGTGCAGTGGTTGGGAAAACCAGGTATGAGATGGGAACAGCTGGAAGAACATCTTGGAACTTTGTTACAGAGGCACAGCAAACCAGAGTTCCTGATAATACACATGCGGGTCTATGATCTATAGAGCCTACGGAGTGGATTGCTATTAAGAGACATTATGGGAAAATTGCAGAAGCTACGGGACCACCAGTGGAGGGTCAGAGATTATTTGGTCAGAAATAATACCAAGACTAATATGGAGAGGGTAGGAGTTGCATTAGATGATCAAAAAAATCTAGAAAAGCACCCGAGCAATGGCAAAGTTTTGCAAGGGCATGGTGTTCACACAGATCCGCCACGGGCTGATCAATTTACCGACACTGGAGTATTATGAAGGGGATGGGTGTACCTTTCAAAGAGTGGCATGGATCTTTTCTTTTGGAACATAAGCACCAAGTTGATGGAGATGTGATATGACACAGCATCGGGAGCCAAATATGCTTGTAGACCCTTCTGTGGTGTGGTGGTATGTAAGTGACCAGTTGGACTTTAAAGACTATGAAGTGAGCTTGGTAATAATCAGGAGGGGTTTTAGTTTCTCCTGTGTTCAGCCTCCCATTGAGAGCCAGCAGCGAGGGTGCTTTATGAAAGGACTAGAGCTCAGCTTCCCCCATAAAGAACGGCACTTCTCCAGGCCAGGATCTCCTGCAAGGGTAGGCAGATCGAGGACACTTTTGTTTGGGTGAGCTTTGGCCTAATAAATAAATATGCAGATGTTTGAAAAAAGGGGGAAGCAAGGAATTTGTGATTTATTTGGCTGGTCAATGCGTAAGAATAACAATGTAGTCAAAGTATGTTTTGCAGTGTTGATAATCATGAAGTAGAATTGAATTTAGTCTGATTGCTCTCTATATGTAATAAGCCTGCAGCCTTTTAAGCCACAAAGAATAAGTAGAATCTGAACATTTGCATTACGCTATTCGTGTTTTGCAGTTATTGTAATCATGTAGGGTTATGAGGATTATGGGCCTAGAAATGGCCAAGTGCTTAGGTTATTTGGACTAGTGTAGTTAACTGTGTGGCACCAAAGTTCTGCTACCCAGGGGGACAGACTGTCATCCTAGCTGCAGATGGCAAACACATTAAGATCTGGATGCAGCATGTTGGAGAGTGAGAAGGGATCAATTGCAGAAAGACTTGCCATAGGAGACTGTACGTGACTGAAGATGGGTTTGAATCATCAGTGTCTCAATGCCTCGATGGCGTGGGTGTGGCAGACAACAGATGACATGCCCACAAATTCTGAACTAAAATTATTAATAATGGAGAGCAATAACTGTTACAACCTGCTATAAACGTTGGTCCTCGTGGCATCGCGGCAGGACGTGCCGTTCCGCATTTGTGAATCCCCCCAGTATGGTGGCGTATCTTTCTTGCTATTCTTGGAGTGCCAGTCTAGTTGTTTCACGTACTTCTCAGACATCGCCAGCGGGTCATGTGACCGGATATAAGGAACCAATTGCTTTGCCTCCGCACATCGCTACTCCTTTAGCCCAGACGCTTCGTAAGTGATCGCCTTCTAGGGATCTTTACTCTCTGATTTGTGTTCGATTGCTAACTCTTTAACTCTTGTGTACTTTAGCATTGAATCTTCCAGAATTCAGGGATTCTTTGATACCACCGCCGAGACCCCCTGCAGTGTATCTCCTGACCTCAATCCGAATCTAGTACAAGCGCTTTCATTCTATGGTACTTACTTTAAGGTCCTTTCCTCTTCTCTCTTCCTAGCCCCGCCATTCTGCTACTATTCTACTAACCATCCTCCTCTTTCGTACCTTCCAGGAGTGTTCCTTCCATCGTTTCAGCCTTCCAAGTTCCTTGATACACGGAGTGCAATTTGTCTGCATTAGAACATCCAAGGCAGATATAGGTAGGCGCAGGGTTTCTGTGGGATTCTCCTCTTCCGACCTTTACCTCTCTCATCAGCACTTTCTCATTTCTACAGAGCTCTTCCCAACCAAACTCGTACTTCAGCATCACAGTTCCCGCAAGATTCCAGGACATTGAATACAGCCCAGAACCAGTGTCTTCAGTGCCACGCAGGTTTTTTTTTCCCATAGAGGGTTTCCCTGGGAGCACAATCCTCCCTTCTCCTGGTTGTTCAATCCGGGTGGGGAGTGATTGGGTTTATAGGGAAGCCTTCACAGTCGTCAGTACCTTTGCCCTTCCTGGTTACCGCTGGATGTGCAGGTTAGCGCGTTCTTCTTTATATTTCTAACTGAGCTAATCGCTAATCAGATAACAGATAGCGAGCCATAAAGACATTTTTTGGTACATCTGGCAAGTGACCATGGAACAGCAAATGCAACAACTCATGGCCGCCATGCAGTCCATGTCTATGGAACTGCAAACTGTCAAGCAGGATAATGCGCAGCTCCGTCAACAAATAGCTCGAGTAGCCCCTGAGAACCCTCCGTCCTCTCTGCCTTCGGGCAAATTTGATGGAAATCCTCATAAGTTAAAAGAGTTTTTGGATAGTAGCACAGTACAGTTTACATTCAAGCCAAGATATTTCCCTACTGATAAGGATAAAGTGGGTTTTTTGATTTCTCAACTTTCCGGCCCTGCATTAGCATGGGCAACCCCTTTAGTTACCTCGGGAAATGCAATTCTGGATTCGTATCCAGCCTTTACTAACAGCCTTAAGTCCATGTTTAACAGGCAAGAGATATCAGTGGCCTCCCAGGAGAAACTCCTCGATCTTAGGCAAGGGAAAGAGGATCTCCTGGCTTACATTACCTTGTTTAAACAGTTATCCTCTGAAACTAATTGGACGGATGACACTCTTCTTATGTTATTCCGAAGAGGACTCACTGAGGAGCTAAAGGATGAAGTGTCCAGAGTTCCCCGTCCTGCCAATTTAGCTGACATGATCACCATCACCATGCAGATGGACTATCGTCTCCAAGAGAAATTAGCTGAAAGAAAGAAAGGAAAGGGGTTTCTTCCACGATCCGAGCACTACCAAACACTTAGCAAGACCCCACAGACAGAAGAGCCAATGCAGATTGGGACAGCCCGAGGTCCATTATCGTTGAATGAAAAGGAACGACATAAAACATTTGGCCTATGCATGTATTGCGGTTTCTCCACTCATGTGTTATGAGATTGTCCGACTGTACCGCCCCGCAGAACAGGAACACAAGCCTCGGGAAACTCCAATTCCCAGTCGTAGGAGGAACCACGGCTGGGAAAAAAGAAAGAGATTCCTCGACCCAGATAGACGTTTCACACGCATCCCAATTACAGGATCTTACTATGGTGGTGGTGTCAATGACTCTGATGTTCCAAGACCAAGTAATTCACAGGGTCCCGGCTTTAGTGGATTGCAGAGCCGCAGGAAATTTCATTGATGATAAATGGGCCGAAAGCAAAGGAATTGCCCGGATCGCTAAGACTTGCATTACGCCCATTCAAGGGGTGGATGGGAGCCCTTTAAGCTCCAACCCTATTCGGGAGCAAACTAAACCCTTAACTTGTTTAATAGCTTCTCATAAGGAAACCCTTACCTTTGATTTGATCAAGGCAGCACATTTTCCCATCATGCTAGGCTTGCCCTGGTTACGGTTACACAATCCGTTTATTGACTGGTCCGCTGGTACCTTATTTCTGGGGTCAGAATTTTGTGTGACTCACTGTCTCTCCCATGAATCTGTGGGACTTCATATCTCTCAACAAGAGCCCAGTCACACTCCGATCACAACGATTTCTCAGTTAGGAAACGTCCCTGTATGTTATCAGAAATACCTATCGGTATTTTCCACACCACTATTTCCTACCTTACCTCCGCATCGGAGAGATGACTGTCATATAGAGTTGCTTCCCGATCAGCCAGTTCCATTTGGGAGAATGTATGTTTTATCCCAGCGAGAGAAAGAAGCTCTCAAGGAGTACCTTCATAACAACTTACAAAAGGCCTAATTACTGAATCCACCTCCTTTGCTGGGGCATCTCTGTTCTTTGTTCCAAAGAAAGATACTGAGGCGCTCCGACCTTGTATCGACTATAGATGCCTCAACAGGATCACAGTACCAGACAAATATCCGATGCCCCTAATTCCAGACATCCTCGAAGCAGTGCAAGGGGCTTCCATTTACACAAAACTGGATCTCCGAGGGGCTTATCATCTCATCCGTATCGCTCCCGGAGATGAATGGAAGACAGCCTTCCGAACACCCTTTGGGCATTATGAGTATCAGGTAATGCCTTTTGGCCTCTCAAATGCCCCAGCCATATTCCAAAGATTCATGGACCATTTGTTTGCGGACATCTTATTGCACTATGTGATTGTATATTTGGACGACATATTGGTTTTCTCAGCGAATGAAACGGATCACATCCGGCATGTGAAAGTAGTCCTAGACCGACTTCAAGCTAACCATTTGTATTGCAAGGCGAAGAAATGCGAATTCCACAAGACTCAGGTCAATTATCTGGGGTTCGTGCTATCGGCTCAGGGAGTTTCGATGGACCCCAGAAAGGTATCGGCCGTATTGGAATGGCCATCTCCATCAAACATAAAAGAGATACAACGGTTTCTGGGCTTCGCAAATTTCTGTCGTAAATTCATCCCATGTTTTTCCGACATCATTCTTCCCATCACAAGATTGTTGAAAAAAGATGTACCTTTTTCTTGGGATTCAAAGACGGAAGAGGCCTTTGATAAACTGAAAAGATTGTTTTCCTCTGCCCCGATATTGTCTACCCCTGACCAGTCCAAGCAGTTTATTCTAGAGACTGACGCTTCTCACTATGCTTTGGGAGCAGTCCTCCTGCAGAAGTCCAGCCAAGGTGTGGAGTTACCAGTTGCCTATTTATCCAAGACCTTTAATCCCTCGGAAGTAAACTACTCGGTACTGGAAAAAGAACTACTGGCCATCAAGAGATCATTTGAGGAGTGGAGACATGTGTTATTGGGGTCTCCATTCCCTGTGGAAGTCCGTACTGATCATCAAAACCTGAAAGTGCTTCAACAGGCCCAGACTACTAATAGTCGTCAAGCACTTTTTCCTCCCCTATCGTGTTATATTCACCTTCTTACCGGGAAGCCAAACTCTTAGAGCAGACGCTCTATCTCTGAAGGACCATCCTACGACTAGGTTTAGCCCAGAAAGTCTGTTTCCCAGGGCTCGATTCATTTCAGTACTAACTGATTTTCTCCAGACCGTTAAGCAGGACACAATTCTACATCTTCAGTCCTGTGAAGATCTCGAACGGAGATACCAATTAACGAGAAGCAATGGAATTTTCTTTCATAAGGAGCAAGTAGTAGTACCTTCCACCACCCTTCGGAAGGAGGTACTATATATGTGCCATGATTCTAAAGCAGCTGGACATCGTGGATATTAGTCCACGTTAGATCTCATCCAACGTCATTTCTGGTGGCCTGATCTTCTCTCAGATGTGCATGACTATGTCTCTGCGTGTGTTACCTGTCTGCAGTCCAAATCACCTAGACATCCTCCGTTGGGATTACTTACCCGAATGCCTATCCCCGAAAGACCTTTGCAGCGGATCTCTACAGATTTCATAGTGGATCTTCCCCAATCCTCTCATCCCTCCGTGATTATGGTTACGATAGACTATTTCACAAAGATGGCTCACTTCACCCCTTTGTCTAAACTTCCTAATGCAGACCAGATGGCCAGAGTCTTCATTTCTGATATCTTCTCATGTCATGGAGTACCAGACACAATCATGTCGGACCGGGGACCCCAGTACATCTCCCTTTTTTGGCAGAAGTTGTGCTCCTTTTTGGGAATCAGAAGGGCACTGAGCTCAGGGTATCACCCACAGACTAACGGGCAAACAGAACGCTTGAATCAAACGCTGGAATGCTATTTACGTTGTTTCGTATCAGCGGCCCGAGACGACTGGGTTGATCTCTTACCATTGGCGGAATTCACCTATAATAACGCCAAGCATTCGGCGTTGAAGACCTGCCCTTTCTATTGCACTTATGGTTACCATCCAGCTTATGTTCCGACCATTTCACCCACTCCTTCCCGTTGTCCCGGAGTGGACCGGCTTGTTGGAGACATTCAACAGGGTCATCTAGTTGCCCAAAGGGCTCTTCGCCCGGCTCAGGATCGGGCCAAGAAGATTGCAGATCGCCATCGAAGGCCAGCTCCAAAGGTGTCGATTGGCACAATGTATGGCTATCTTCTCGATTTCTTCCTCGCCATTTGGTTCCTTCTAAGCTGTCTCCCCGGTTCTTTGGTCCCTTCAGGGTAGTGTCCCTGGTTGGCACGGCAGCAATCAGACTCTCACTGCCTCCTTCTTGGTCTCGGATACATCCTGTGTTTCACCTTTCCCAGATTAAAATGGAAGTGCCTGATTGTTTTCTACGCTCCCCTGTTTCTCGTCCTCCCCCGGTATCTACTGCTACGGGACTTGAATTCGAAGTGGCTGCTATTTGTGATTCCTGTTACCACAGGGGGCGTCTTCAATTCCTGATCGATTGGAAGGGGTTTTCTCCGGCTGAGAGGTCCTGGGAACCAGCTTCAGGGGTTCATGCCCCGGTTTGGTTCGCAAGTCCTTCCGGCTGCATCCCGGAAAGTCGGGTTCCCCGCCTTTGCGGAGGGGTCATACTGTTACAACCTGCTATAAACGTTGGTCCTTGTGGCATCGCGGCAGGACGTGCCGTTCCGCATTTGTGAATCCCCCCAGTATGGTGGCGTATCTTTCTTGCTATTCTTTGAGTGGCGGTCTAGTTGTTTCACGTACTTCTCAGACATCGCCAGCGGGTCATGTGACTGGATATAAGGAACCGATTGCTTTGCCTCTGCGCGTCGCTACTCCTTTAGCCCAGACGCTTTGTAAGTGATCGCCTTCTAGGGATCTTTACTCTCTGATTTGTGTTCGATTGCTAACTCTTTCCCTCTTGTGTACTTTAGCATTGAATCTTCCAGAATTCAGGGATTCTTTGATTCCACCTGCCGAGACCCCCTGCAGTGTATCTCTGGACCTAAATCCGAATCTAGTACAAGCGCTTTAATTCTATGGTACTTACTTTAAGGTCCTTTCCTCTTCTCTCTTCCTAGCCCCGCCATTCTGCTACTATTCTACTAACCATCCTCCTCTTCCGTACCTTCCAGGAGTGTTCCTTCCATCCCTTCAGCCTTCCAAGTTCCTTGATACACGGAGTGCAATTTGTCTGCATTAGAACATCCAAGGCAGATATAGGTAGGCGCAGGGTTTCTGTGGGACTCTCCTCTTCCGACCTTTACCTCTCTCATCAGCTCTTTCTCATTTCTACAGAACTCTTCCCAACCGAACTCGTACTTCAGCATCACAGTTCCCGCAAGATTCCAGGACATTGAATCCAGCCCAGAACCAGTGTCTTCTGTGCCGCGCAGGGTTTTTTCCCATAGAGGGTTTCCCTGGGGGCACAGTCCTCCCTTCTCCTGGTTGTTCAATCCGGGTGGGGAGTGATTGGGCTTATAGGGAAGCCTTCGCAGTTGTCAGTACCTTTGCCCTTCCTGGTTACCGCTGTATGTGCAGGTTAGTGCGTTCTTCTTTATATTTCTAACTGAGCTAATCGCTATTCAGATAACAATAACTGCATTGCGGGTAAAATAGACACACTGGCCTTATCAGTAGTGCAGATCTGACAAGACATGGAAAAGCATAGGTACTGCTGGCCGGGGCTTGAGCAACACATCTTGCCACCGGGAAAGACACTGCTGATGGTTGTGCAGTCATGATTGCTTATTTGCACACAGCATTCAAACAGTGCACCACAAAAATAGTGCATTTAGAAGACTGCTAAAAGAGGAATAACGTGTGCATATTTGGACTGCCTGAGTGAAATGACAGGAGTCCAAGGAGCCTTTCCATGAGGAATTCACACCTAAGCTCTTTCATTACCAAGAGCACTTTGAGCTACTCTGGTGTATTGATGGATCCTTCACACAGGACTGCCACACAATGGCATCCACTGGGCTCACTACCCAGAATGGTGATGATTCAACTTTGGAATACCAAGGGAATACCAAGGGAAACTCCATATATTGGCCACAGCACAGAAACAAGTGAGGATCGTCAACAATGGCAACAGCATATCTTGTAACCCAGATTTCAGAGAAAAGACTCCGAAATGATGGAGGAAATTCAACAGTTTTCGGAAACGTCTCGTTGAGCAAAATGAATCCCCTATGCTTTTCTGCCCTCTGTAGGGTTACAAATTGACACCTTCTCAAGTATCCAAAAGAGGCCATAATTTATTATATTTAAACTTTTTTGTGATGTCTCGGTGCAGATGGCTTTTATTTCCCCTGAAAAGAGACTGTGATGTGTGGCTGATGATGGGACATTGGCATTGTAATTGGTAATATGAATGGTATTAGATGAGGAACAGCTGTGAAACCCTGGCATTTTTGTTCACATTACAAGGTGTGGCAGATGGCATTAATAACTGGATTGGCTGTCAGAAAAGATAGGACCCTGTTTTGCAACATCTGGGATCTCCTGATTTCTTCTTGATCCAAGCTGGGGAGGTCTTGTGGTAGACACCTTACCTCAGAATAGAAAGTGGGATGGGAATCTCTTTTCCCCTCTCCGATGTTATACTCAGATGAGTGGTTATTGGAAGGGAGGTTTAAAAAAATGTTTTGTTGATTTAAAACACGTATTTCATCTTGAACCTTGGCCTAAGGCCTACAGAGCACTGCACAGTTAGGATAATACACAATATGTATTCACAACAATGGAACCTTCAGTAGAAATGCAAAATAAAAGTAAAGACCATCAAACTATTCAAATATAATACAGAATACACATATGAAAAGGAATACAATACATATAAGAACTAGTTCAAGATGCACCTTAAACATGAGCGAGATTTTGGAAAGAGAAATGTTCTCAAATCCCTTCAAGAAATAAGAAGTGAAGGTGCAAAATGCAGGTAAGCAGGCACAGCAGTGCAAACATGAGGAATGACAGAAGCAATAGCTTGTTTAGTCATAGATGCCTTCTTCCCAAGGGGGATATGAAAATGTAAGATTTTTTTGCTATGAGTTTCAGGGGAGCCCACAGTCGGGTGTTGTTTGGGCGCAAGATAGAAAGGTTGCCTTAGCCATATAACTTTAAATGTGATACAGCAAAACTTAAAATGAATACAAAATTCAGAGAAAAGAGATGAGTATCAAAGAACTGTGATGAGGTTTGGTAGCACCTGCTACTACATAAGCACTGTTGTGGAAAACCAACGTAAGGTGTCTAAAAGACATTTGAGACTCCTAATAAAAGTGTATTGCCATCATCAATATGGGAGAAGACTAAAGTCTGCACCACTGGCCAACAAAGTCATATTGGGCATAAGGCTTTATACTACTAAGTAAAGAAACTTGATAAAGAGCTGACTGAGTCTTCTTGGGCACAGACATTCATTGACAACTGTCTAACCAGAATCCTAACAAACGATAACCACGGAGGATACAAAATGAGAAACTAATAATTGGACAAACATACAAGAGCCCAAGCAACTGAATCCTAACAAACAGACAGAGGACAGAAGCAGCGGCAAAATACCACCCTTGCTCAAATTAGAGGACCAAGAAAGGATCACCTCACCACATAAAACTATGGAGCTCATTTTTTCAGTTCTGTGTAAATTATTCATATGGGACCTGATATATTTAATTTTTTTGCAGTCAGGTCCCCTCCATGCAGTTTCCCACTTTTGCATGGCAAAATACTAAAGTGGAGGGTAAAAGGTGGCACACACACTTTTACACCACCTTTTTGCACTCCGCTGGTCAAAATGATTAAACATTGCCTGCCATGTATGCAAGACAGGAAGCATTTACAATGGATGCCTATTGTTTCCACCTGCTTTTTGCTACCATCATAAAAGTGGGTGTCCAGTCATAATATCGAAAAAATAAAGTCGAATGACAAAAAAGTCGAATCAATAATGTCGAAAAAAAAAAGTCGAATTTGTTTTTTTATTATTTATATATTTTTTTTGGGTTTGGTAAGTAAAAAAAAGGGGTAAAATAAAAAAAAAATAGAAAAAAAGGGGGGCTGGGGGGAACCCCCCCATTTCGAATAAAAAACGTATTAAAAAAAAATTCGACTTTTTTTTTTTCGAGATTATTTTTTCGACATTTTGACTTTCGATTTTATTGATTTCGATTTTATGTCTAGGAACCATAAAAGTGTATGCTGGTGCAAATGCAAAGAGGAGCAGAGGGAAAAATGCAGAATCGTAACTGCCGATCCATCCCCCATCCCCACTATACAAATGAATGAAAATATGACAAGGAGACAAAGCAATGCTTAAAATGTTTGGGAATACATTTTTGCATTAATTTCACTCAATGCCACATGGAAAAATGTGCTCTTATGTATTGGCTGAGTTACAATCTAGGCTGACAGCTAACATCAAAGTCAAAATATGATCTAAACATCACTTGAGGAGGGAGATAGCCTCGTAAGACAACACCCAGAAATAAAGTTGGATGTTAATAGCATTTTGATTAAATGGCACCAGCAGAGCCTGCACTCAGATTCCCCATCAAATCCATGTAGTTTTAACA
Source organism: Ambystoma mexicanum (assembly GCF_040938575.1). Taxonomy (NCBI): domain Eukaryota; kingdom Metazoa; phylum Chordata; class Amphibia; order Caudata; family Ambystomatidae; genus Ambystoma; species Ambystoma mexicanum. The sequence goes on along the minus strand of NC_090932.1, from coordinate 655,134,662 downwards.
AAATGGCATACAAGATGGACCCTTGAGGCACAAGTCACCATGCATTGCCTGGGAATGGGGGTTTGAAATTATTCCATTTGGACAGTGTGTGCCTGGTTAAATAGGGAAGAATGTGAAGGCATCATGAAGTAAAACACAGACAGCAGATTCACATTTCTAATCAAAAGTTTTATTGTACTTAAATGTCAGGATGAAATAAGGCCTAACCTGCCCTATACTAAGGTGTGAATACCCTACCTAAAAAAACTAAAGATAGTCTGTGTCAGTAAGTTCAAATAAAAAGTCTGTCTGTATCCAACACCTATACTTGCCCTCCCGTTGAACTGTATACAATCTGTAGGGAGGTCAGCAGCAAAATTAATAGTGTTCAAAATAAAGTTGTGAGCTACTTCCAGCTCTTGGCTTGTACTCAGCTTCCCCTTCCCCAAGCTCAGAACAGTTCATAAGGCCTTGGGGCACCACACGAGTTTAACACAGTTTGCAAGAGTTCACATTTTCTAGCTTTCAATAGTTGACATAGATTGCTCCGTTTCTTGATTTCAAACTCACTTCAGCAACTGTTGCAAAATACAAGCTTCTTTCCATTTTACTTTCCTTGGTTCTTTCCAAGTAGGTCGTACTCGATCTAGGTACCGTTATCAGACCACACAGTCCACCCATTACTGGTCACGCAACCGATACCCTTGTGCACATTGTTATGCTGTCTGTACACTTTTGACTTTTTCCACCACAGGTTTTCTTTCTTGACATGCAGTTCCTTGGGCTCTTGTATGTTTGTCCAATTATTAGTTTCTCATTTTGTATCCTCCTTGGTTATCGTTTAGTTTTTCCACCACTTGTGGCTGACACAAATCATTCTGTGGTGTTTACCATTAGCACCACCTTGCTTACACTTCATTCATATGTGTTCATCACTGGCTTTTGTTCTGTGTGGTATGCAAATATGCTCATAATGTCTTTCAGTCAATTAGGTATTCAATATTACTTGTTTCAACTTTCAAAAGTACTTGTAATAGCTTGTAGCTTGTTTGGTAATGAAAGACGCTTGTTTTGGCCTTCCATAGTACTTATAGCAGTTTGCAGTTTGCTCGGCATTCATTCATGCTTCTTTCCAGTCCCTGGAGCACCCCAGTATGAGTGTTCCCATCTTTTCTGTCTCCGGTTCCATACAGCAGCTACTTCAGGTTTCTCTGCATGGCATTCTGGCTTCTATTTCCTGGACCACTGTGAGCAGTGCTTACTGTCTTGGAATCCTGCAGCGCTTAGGTCTTCTCTTCCGCAGCAGCAGCAACTGAGAGCCCCACTCACTCTCTCAGAGACCTGAAGCGATCAGGAGGCTTTGGTGCCCCACAGCTCCTTTGGTGGGCACCGGACAGAGAGAACAGCAGGATCCTAGACCATTGCACGGTCAGCCTTGGCCCCAGCGTCTCTCTCTCTCACTCCTGCTCGGCACAGATTCCCTCAATCTGTTCCTCTCCAGACCACTTTGCTACTCCATGCTGCTTCCTTATCTCCAGGCCGTCTCTCCCTCAGTACCGAGTGGTCACCATTTTTATACACCTGGAACTTGTTAAATGACCTCAGTTGAGAGTCTTTGGGCCTAATTCCGACTTGGGCGGTAAGGGATACCGGGCACCGGTAAGGAGACCGGTGCCGGTAAACCCTTACCATTCAATTCCGAGGTACCTTAGCTGGAAACGCAAAGGACGTGTGGTCAGACTACATGTCCTTCGCGGGTCCCATTAAGGTTCCAGGGTGGTAATTACGGGCCCGCTATTTGCCCGTAATTAGCACCTTCCCCATTCCCATTGAGCCCTATGGGCAGGGTCGGACTGGGACAAGAAATAGCCCCGGACACCCAAAAAAAAAGTGACCCACCCCTCGCCTCAAAAAAGTGGCCCTCAAACCATCATCCTTGAATTGCGTCAATTCACGACTTTACAGAAAATGCTACTTATGGAGGGTTCATGTGGCTTGCATGTTATGTTTCGTGCAAACGCTTGAGAAAGTGATCACATTCCTTTCGTTCTTTTTTTTTAAAAACAACATCATCACATAGCTAAATACTGATTTTGTAGAACCAGACTCAAGGCATATCTACTCGGGTTCAATGTCTTTTCATTGCGGGTTGTTTTTTCACTGGGTTTTTTACCACAAATCTTTTCACAAAAAAAAAATCACATTTTTTTACTATTATTTTTGGGGGGATTCCCCCGAAATCCCCATTCACTTTATGTTTTTATCTGTTCCCAAACACCCACACCCCGTATATATCATTTTCTAACACCCCCCCAAAAAATTTGATGGGTTTTTTGGTTAATAAATTCACGGTAAAGAGCCCTGTGAAAAAACCTCCCACGATGAAAGGACAGTGTACCGTCTACTCATTGCCACCAGTAATGGAAAGCATGCATTTTGAAACAAACGAAAATCGTTCATTTCGAACAGCGTTATACAGCATCTTTTTGATCGTTTGGGCAAATCTGATGTGAGCAACCTGTGCCCAGTAAAATATAGCATGTATTTCACCACGCCCTGATGTTCTTTCATAAATTCCTACTTGCAAAGCTCTTCTCTTCAGTGTGGGATGACATATTATTCAGTCCACTAGTGCGTGTACGCCCTATCTGGGCAGAAGAATGAGATATATTTCAAACTGTATGTTGGCCCATATGAACTAACATACATGTGAAATAATGGTCTACTGGTGCATGCACCCTCCCACTGGGCAGAAGAATGAGACATATTTGGCTGAGCTAGCCCAACATCGTTGGCACAGCACAGCACAATGTTGAATAAAGTATTACGACCGAAGAGCAAGCAGCCCACGCTGGACACATATGCCAAGACATCGCCAGGGGCAGAAGGAGCTAGGAATAAGGACAAAACCACCACTGTGATGGAGGAGGCCCCGGGCACGATTCAGGAGGTGCTGGCTGCAATTGCGGACCTGAAAATTGCTTGGGAGACTAAATTGGTTCTTGCTATGAACGAACTGAAGGTGGCACTGGACCTTAAAGTGTGAGCAGTCCAGGAAGATGTGAACTTATTAAGACAAGATGTGAGAACGCTTGCTGAGCGCCCCGGAAACCTGAATAAAGATATGGCCCTGAACACAACGGAATGTGCCGCCCACAGATCGGAACTACATGCCCTCGTGCAGCGAGTAGGCAACCTAGAAAACAGAGCGGAAGAAGCAGAAGGACGCGCCAGATGCAATAACTTCCGCATACTTGGATTGCCCGAAGGAATGGAAGGGCCCAACCCAACGGAATACGTGGAAACCATGTTACTTTAAGAAATAACCGGAGGGGCACTGACCCAGGGGTTTGCAGTCGAGGACGCCCAGGGCCCTGATGAGGAAGCCGCCCCCGGGAATCCCCCCAGGCCAGTGATCGCAAAGATCGTAAACTACCGGGATCGTGAAAAGATACTTGAATTCTTCCGGAAAGGGGGAATGATCGAAAGAGGACCTGCGAAAATCACTGCATATCCAGACTATACCAGGTGAAGAGAAGATTGAGGGAAACAGGTCACAGATATATGCTGCTTTACCCAGCCAAACTGAAGGTGTTCCACAAGAACAAAACTCTGTTTTTTGAAACGCCAGAGGACGCTATGGAGTGGCTGGATATGCAGAGCCGCCCTCAAGAGTCGGATATCCAGACAGGAGCTGGCGAAGATAAGTAACGTACTGCTGTGGCACCCTTGGTGACATATCGCGAGACACTGGGACTAGAATATAGCATTATAGAAGGCTTGCAGGGAAGGTGCTGCCGGGAAAATACATGCTTGCAAGATCCGTTTCAACGGAATAATCCGAATCATATTAGTGGGAACCCCTGGGAGGTAACTCTCGAACCCCCATTGCATTTCGCGTAGTTAGATCACTATTAGTTTGGTGACGCCCCACAGGGTCCTTGTCCTCGGTCTTACGAGAAAGGACGAGACGCGGGTGGGCCTGAGATTCAGGGATGGAGCTGGGCATTTGTTGGGGTTGGGCAGGGAGGGGGGAGGGAAAAGTTGTGTGCAGTGGGGTAAGGTTGGGGGGGGAGGAGGGGTTGTTGAGGGTGGGAGGGAAATAAGCCAGGAAGCGTGCCATCGGGACCGACATGAGAAACAGAGGGGAGAAGAGGGGCACCAAGTCGATGGAATCGGGTAACCTTAAAGTAGTGACATGGAATGTGCGGGGCCTCAATAGTTACCTAAAACGTAATAAGGTAATGATGTACCTAAAGAGGATGAAGATTGATATAGCTCTGCTACAGGAGACCCACCTCACCAAGGAGAAATTGGAGGTGGTTAGGAGAAAATGGAAGGGTAGCGTCACGGGAGACACATATTCGGCATATGCAAGAGGGGTGGTCATGTGGGTGGCACCACATGTGCCGTTTCAGCTTCTCCGATCGACGACAGACCTGGAGGGCAGAATGGTGGTGGTGGCGGGACTCCTGGAAAACAGAGAAGTGAACATCATAAACTTATATGCCCCTAACCATGATACCGCAGCCTATTTTAGGGCCTTATATAATAAAATTAGCCCCCTGCTGGGCGGCGCAATATTGTGGGGATAAGATTTCAATTGCACCCTGAACCCCGGGATGGATAGGTCAAATGGCAAGCTAGCAAGACCTGTGCCTGCAGCTAAAGCGTTGGGGACACTGTTGACAGACCTCAGGATGGAGGATGTGTGGAGACGGCTGCACCCAACGGACAGGCAATACTCACACTACCCAGCGCCGCATGACCTACACACTAGGTTGGATTATGTGTTCGCTGCCGCTGAGATAGCGGGAGAGATGAAGAGTGCAGAATATAAAGCCAGAGTACTTTCGGACCACTCGCCTATGGTATTGGAGTGGCGATACCACCCCACTAGGGCGCGTGTTCCGATGTGGAGGCTCCGGGCTGAGGCCCTACAAGACCCAGGATTCCGAGAGGACCTGAAAGAGGCCATCAAGGAATATTTTGATATCAACACCGGCAGTGTACGATCCATGGGTACAGTATGGGAAGCATTTAAGGTGGTGGTGCGAGGGGTAGCCATATCAAAATCCAAAGGGCTCCAAGGGGGTATTGAACGGGAACCGCAGGAAACTGAAAGAGTGAACAGGAACTGCAGGAAACTGAAAGAGAGCTAGAGGGTCTGATGCGAGGGGGGGGGACCACCCGAGAGGACAGTGCTAAGATAAGAGACTTACAAAAGACTAGCTGTGAACTCTGGGACAGATTATGCAAGCTAAACTATAAGAAATATACAGAGAGGCAACATGCGGGGGGAGACAAGCCGGGGGGACTACTGGACTGGTTATATAAAAATGAGACACCCCGGCCGGTGATCAGAGAGGTCAGGGACGCGGAAGGACAGATCTGTAACATCCAGGAAGGGGTAAACGAGGAGTTCCTCATATATTATAAACAATTGTATGAGGACACAGGAGTAGATATGGGTAAAAAAAATACTGGAAACAATAGAAGCTATAGGGCTGCCCACATTAGATGACTTCAAACGCGCAGATCTAGAGGCCCCCTTCACCTCAGACGAACTGGAGGCGGTGATACAGCACCTGCCCACATGCAAAGCGCCTGGGTCAGATGGGTTACCCAGCGAATTCTACAAAGCATATAAGCAGGAGCTACTCTGGCCACTGTTGGCCATGTTCAACAAGGCCTATGAGCAGGGGGAGCTACCGGAGTCCCTCTGAGAAGCGGTGATCATCCCGCTCCTGGAACCGGGCAAGCCGAATGTGGAGTTGGGTCCTATAGGCCCTTATCTTTGCTTAACCAAGATAGTAAAATATTCACGTCAGTGCTCGCCAACAGACTTAAGCGAGTAATTGGTAAGTTGATACACCCGGACCAAACAGGCTACGTCCCCAGCAGAAACATCACAGACAACCACAGTTCGTCGTCGTGTCACTGGACGGGGTCAAAGCCTTTGTTTCAGTGAGGTGGCCATGGTTGATGGCGACCCTGAAAGGGTACGGGATAGGACCAGGATATATTAGATGGGCCAAGATGTTGTATAGCTCCCCGACCGCAAGGGTCAAAACAGGAACTGTAATTTCAGACAAGTGGCAACTCAGCAGGGGGACCAGACAGGGATGCCCCTGGTCACCCATGTAATATATTCTCGCATTGAAGCCATTGGCAATTTGCCTTAGGCAACAATATGGAGAGGTGGGGATTCGTACGACAGGAAACACACACCTGATATCACTGTATACAGATGACATGCTCCTCTATTTGCGCTTCCCGGAGGAGAACCTGCAATATGTGTTGGAGGTGATGGATCGCTATGCTGCCCTCTCGGGCATATCGGTAAACCCCGGGAAGTCGAGTGTGTTCCCCTTGGGAAGGTATAAGAGTATCCCACTGAAAAAACTACCCATTCTGCAGACCGAGATGTTCAGATACTTAGGCATAAACATATACCACAAGATAGAGCACAAACACAATACAGAGAAAGCAATTGATGGTATTACAAATAGCATGGTGTTCTGGTCAAGATTACCCCTTGCCATGATGGGGAGAGCAGCACTGCTCAAAATGGTGGTTTTGCGCAGACTCTTGCACTTTTTTGTGAATGTCCCATACTTGATCCCCAGACGCTTTTTTGTTAGACTCCATAGCATGTGCAGGGGCTTCATATGGCATAATTCCAGGAATAGGGTGGCCCTGTGGAAATTACAGAACACGTGTGACAAGGGGGGCATAAACCTGCCGAATTTTGAATTGTATTACTTGGCGGGACAGCTGTAATATGTTGCTAGATGGTTGTCTGCAGAGGACTCTGCGGAAGCTAGGCTGTTGCGGGGTGACTCGGCCCCATACTTCCTAAAAGAGACAGTTTGGCTGCATAAAATAAAAGTGGCGAAATGGGGGAGACTGTTGGTGCTGGGCTGGGAGGTCTGGCGCAGGGCATGGAAAACTGTGGGTGATCCAGACCCGCTTTCTCAGCAGGTCCCGTTGGTGGTGCTATGTGGGGAAGACTCCCAACTGGTCAAAGGGGTTCACAGATACTGGGAACCAATGGGCCTGGCCACCTTGGGAGACATATGGCAGGAGGGGGAGGCGGGAATTCCAGAGGTTGCAGGTGGAGACAGGGGTGCATAGGGGCCAATATATCAGTTACACCAGGATCATGAAACGGGTGAGGGAAAGGTGGCCTGAAACAGTACTTGCAGAAGAACCCGATGCCACCTTAGAAATGATGTACGATGTCTCGGAGGGTGGGCACGAAATATCTCGGATATATGAGCTCCTGAGCACGAAGGCAGGGAAGGAGCTGCTCCAACTGAGGCGAGACTGGGAGGAGGAGGTGGGTGAACCCATGACAGAGGGACAATGGGATAGAGCCCAAAGGTACCATAAGAAGGTGTCCCGGAATGCGAGACTCCAGCAGATCCAACTATACGTCACCCACGGAGCCTACCTGACCCCAGATAGAATAGCCAGGTTTGGGGGCTCAGCCAAACAGAAATGCTCCAGGTGTGGGGAGGAGGAGGCTGGGCTGTTGCATATGTTCTGGGCTTGCCAAGAGGTCACGAAATTCTGGGAAGAAATAAAGACGAGAATGGCCAGTTGGGGGGTGGTGCTGGACGTGGGAGCGGCTTGGGCATGCATGCTTGGGAGTTTCCCTAGGCCACGCAATCTAAAACATTTAGCAAGATGAAAGACCCGGTTTATATTTTGGCCAAGCGTAGAATTGCAATGTGCTGGAAAGCAGCCCACTGGCCCAGAGTGGAGATATGGTGGGCAGACCTCCAGAAATGGGCAGAAGCAGAAACCACGGTCTGGTACGAAGCTGTCACTAGGGGGGAGGAGGAGGTGGGCTCCCTGATAGCCTGGAGACAACTGGTGACCTCGATGGCTAACCCCCACCAGGCCAACCATGATACGGAAGACGGGGATGAGGGGACGATAATTGAGACACCTGAAGATGCTCAGGTAGATGGCAGGGATACGATGGCTCGAGTTTATGGGGTGGGAGGGGCGAGGACGGATTAGAGCATTATACAATGTAAAGTCATAACATTGAGCATGAAGTCCTAATTGGTTGTAATGTTTGGAGTGTTGTTTTGTTTAAAATAATAAAAATTGTTTAAAAAAAAAGAATGAGACATATTTTAAACTGTATGTTGGCCCATGGGAACTAACATACATATGAAATAATTGTCTACTGGTGCATGCACCCTCCCACTGCCTGGTGGGTCCATGTGTTAAGCCTTTCCATTTCGCCCTGTCACTCCTTACATTTTCTTGACCTTGTCTTGGCTTCCCTACCGCCTCTCCTCTTCTCTCCTTCTATTCCTCCATTTCTGTTTAATTTAGGTTGCTTTTATTCCTCTGCCTCGCTCTGCCTTTCATCCTTATCCTCCCATATCACTCACATGCCCTGGTTAGTTCTTGCACTTCCAGTAAAGTAAATTACCAGCAACCCAGGACGGCGTTTTTAAATTAAAAGGATGGTCCAATTCAGGGAGGGTCATGGCAAAACCGAGGCATCTAGTCACCCTGTATGATGCCGCTAATCTCGCACTAGCTCTTTCTCCAGCCTTCGAGTTGGCCTCTAAAGAACAGGTGTCCTCCTAGGCAAGCAGAAGAATAGCGCTGAAAGAACCTGGGGTACCAATGTGCTATATGAACGCATTAAATCAATACATTAAGGGCTTCATATTCTAGGAGGTAACACCTGTCCCACCCTCACCCTCCCTTTTTGCTCCTCTTATTACGCACTTGACTATACTGCCACGTTCGCCTTGAGTGCCTGCATCTTAGAGTATAACAAAAATCTATGTTCTTATACAGCGCTCCATGCTGGAATCCACACGCTTCTAAGTAAAATAACAGCTGCAATTATTATCCGATCTATTGGTAGTAGTCACTCTGTCTGTATTATCCCCAGGGAGGAGGAAGGGCTGGGTTGACTCTGCCATGGGACTTACTGGCCCCATGTCCGCTAAGTGCTTTACCTCCTGAGCTATCCACCACCCACAACGGTAATAGGGCCATGAACACTGGGCTTAGTCCCTGGAACTGGAAGCCCCCTTGGAGGCACTCTGCTATAGCAACTGCCTGAGTTGGGGATCTTCTTTGTGGGTCACATGCCACTACACGTAGAAGGTCCATAACCCTGTGCCCGTTCCTCAAGGAAAGCAATGCATGCCTGGGGGTGCTTATCGAACTGCCCAGAGGCAGATCCTCCATGCACAGGGTGAGTTAGCAGAGCTGCAGAGCCATGCGCAGCAGAGGTCAGAGGGAAATAACGAGCATGCTGGGCACAGGCTTAGAAGGTCTGCCTCTGGGCACTGTGTAACCCACCTTAATTGCGGGTACAACACGTGCAGCAAGGGGTGTATTTTACACACACAAATAACAGGCAACAGCAGTGAATGCTAACCTCATATCATACAGACTCGGCAGGGTCACTCACGGACAGGTAGTGGTGAGTGCGTTTTGGCCAGCAGTGGGCCACACTGGCCCAGGAGTTCACGGCTGCCCCACGGCCGGCACAGTCTGCAGGACCATGTGTGCGCCGAAATTAAAATGCCCATGCCCAGGCAGCCAATCACCTGACCCCACACCCAGTCCCCACTGACTCGAGAAGTGCTGCCTGGCAATGTCCCCGGCCCCAGCCCCCACGGCACTCCGAAAACAAAGTTGCTTTTAGCAACTTGCAGGACCGTGTCTGTGCTTTTGTGCGGGAGCTCAAGCCGAGTGCCCACTAGTAGCCCAGGGTGACGATGTTACAATTCACAGCCTGGAGTGGCCTGGCTGGCACCAGCCACGCCGTGGCCGGTGGCGGCGGAAGCCTTTGCCAGGCCGCTGAGGCAGGCCAGTGATATATATAATTCATCAAAGCAAGGTAACCAACGCGTGTGTGTTACCTTGCTTTGATGAACGCTGCAGGCCTGCAGCCATCATCAATCCCTTCCCAATCCGCTGGGAGTGCGAGCTGGCTTGGGCTGCAGGCAGGCAGAGAAAAGTAACTTACATTATTTAAAGTAACGTAAGTTACAAAAACGATATTACAAACAATATTGCACAAACAAAAAATCGGCCCAGGGTGGCTTGTTATAAAACCGGCCCCCAGGTCCTTAAAGTCGTTTGGCCACGGGCCGAGCGACCGATAGACCAATCCACCACTGCCTATGGGGGCTCAAATGGGAATGGGGAATGGTTGGTTAAATGGGGACTTACCAGGTAAGCCCAGGTCGGAATGTCCTGGTAAGTCTCCATAACAACCAGACCGGACCCGGTCCCGGGTTTGGAGGCAGCCATGGCGCTAGTAGCGCCATGGCTGCCTCCAAACTCGGAATGAGGCCCTTTGACTTTATTGCCGGACCATGGTGAAACCTATTAGCTGGACATGCCTAGCTATTCCAACTGAAATCCTCCAAAGCCATCTTCCTCGTATTCGTACTAAAGTGGTGTTTGGGGGAAGTTTGAATAAATGGAAGTATGCATAACTCCTAGATGTTTCCTCCTCATCCCATTATTGATGTGTTATCTCTGTGGGACATTTTGGGTAGAAGAAAAGTACAAATAATAACCTAAAAATTCTTGGAGAATAGAGGGTTCACTTTTACAATTGAAAGGGAGATACTATGGGCCTCATTCGGTCCCTGGCGGTAACCGTGCCCTTATTAAGGACACGGCTGCCGCTGGTAATGACATTTTGCCGGGTCCATGGAATGGGCAATTACCGGGCCATGGCGACCTTGGCGGACCGGGTAATTGCCCATTCCATGGACCTGGTAAAAATGTATCCCCATTCCCATTGGAGCCCCCTAGTGCTCAATGGGAATGGGGATGTTGCTAATAACGGGCCCGTTAATGACGGGCCCGTTGCTAGCATGCTGGTCCCCTCACGGGACCCACAAAGGACGCCTCTTGTGACCAGGCGTCCAGAGCGGGTCCCGCGAGGGAACCTCGTAATAGGGCAGAATGGGTTTAACGGTGCCGGCATCTTTACCGACGCCGTTAAACCCATTCCGCCAGAGTCATAATGAGGCCCCATGTCTCACCTAAAGACGTCCTCTCCCCACTCCCCAAGCTCACTCTACCCAGGTGATCCTCCCTCACATATCCACCCCCACAGTCTTTTCCTGTCCGCCTGAGCAGAGGACCCTGGGGGAAAAGAAGTGAGGACATCCTCAGATTCATCACATACCATTCCCCTAAGCGGATTGGATTTAGATGTTTCATGGGGAAACCGGGAGAGAAAGGCAATATTGCCCCGATCTCAACCATTTTGGTGTTCCACCATGGAACAATCTGGCTTAAGGTCCAATAATGACACATAGCTCTGGGATTGGACTCCTTTCTTTGGCTGATCATCACTAAGGTCCTGATTTATGGAACATTTTCCTATGGAATTGCGCCATTATAAAACACTTCATGAATTAGGCCCTAAAGCAGAATGGTAGGTGACTAATCTAAATGTACGATCTAGTAGGTAATATTTAACATGGAGTATAGCCTACTTGATTGCCACAGCCTCAAGCTCAATAAAGGAATAATTCTTCTCCCTGGGGAACAACTTCCTACTGATGTATAATATAGGGTGCTCTAGGAACTCATGATTTTTAGAGAGAACTGCTCCCAGTCCCATTAAAGAGGCATCTGTGTATAAAATAAACTGTTTGGAGAAGTCAGCTACCTTGCAAATGGGGCACTGGCACAGGGTCTGCTTTAATGTGGTGTACAAAATCTCATCTACTTCATCCCACCTGATCATTTGGGGCTCAGAGTTTTTCAATGTATCTGTGAGTCTTGCGGTTCTACTTGAGAAGTTTGGGATGAATTGGCAGTAGTAGCCAATCAATCCCAGAAAAGGCCCTAAAATCTTTTTTTATTTTTGGTGTGGGAATATAAAGGACAGCCTTAACTGTGTCCTGCTGTGGCTGTGCAGTGCCATTACCCACAAAGAATCCCAGATATTTGACTGCAGATTGAGCCAAATTACATTTTCTTGGGTTAGCGGTTAGGCCTGCTTTTCTCAACCAAGGTGATATGAATGATTTTCCCAATTTTAACTGTGTATCACAATATCATCTACATAGGCCCGCAAAATTCAGGGTAGGGTTGTAGAGTTTTATCCATTAATCTCTGAAATGTGGCAGGAGCCCCATGTAGAATGAATGGTAGTATTTTAAAGTGGTACAAACCTATAAAGGCAGAAAAAGCAGTTTTCTCTTTGTCAGGACCATATAACAGAACCTGCCAATAGCCTTTTGTGAGATCTATGGTAGAGTGATAGACAGCATTACTCAGCCGGTCAATAAGACTGTCAATACGTGGCATTGGGCAAGCATTGAAAGCAGATATGTCATTCACTTTCCTAAAATCAATACAAAACCTCCAACTCCCATCAGGGTTTGCCACCAACACAATAGAGGTGGAGCAGGGCCTAGTAGATGGTTCAATAATATTAGCCTCAAGCATCTGCTTGTTTTCCTGGATGATGGTTTATTTGCAAGACTCAGGTAATCAGTATGGTTTTAAGTGTACCACTGTGCCTTCTGGAGTGCGAATGTGACGATAAGTACCCTTCAATCCTCCTGGCTCCTCTCTAAATACATCAGTAAATTGCCTTATGAGATCATACAGATCTTGCTTTTGGTTGTTACTGAGTTTGGGCAGAATTAGGGCTGTGGTATCAGAATCCTCTAGTGACAAAAAGGGCAAATATATGGCATTAGACTCTGAAGGATTTTTCCTCCACTCCTTTAAAAGGTTAATGTGGTAAACTTGTGTTGTTAGGCAGCAATCAGATTGCACATGTTTTTAGTTGCAAGGACCTGTCTGTTCTAACAGCTCATATGGTCCATGCCGCTTAGATATTAGTTTGTTGTTAGAAGTGGGCAACAATACTAATACCTTTTGGTCTACTTAAAGAAAATATTCTATCTTTGGAGGCTTCCTGTTGTTCTTGTGCCTTGACCATACAGGGTTTGTACCAAAGACCTAACTACCGTCATGTGTTCTTTAAGTCGTTTGCAGTTTCTGAGAGTGGCATTGAGGCTTCTTCCCTTTCTTCCCAGGTTTTTCTCAATATATCTAGTACATCTCGAGGCTCCGATCCATAGAATAATTCGAAGGGGAAGAATCCTCCAGAAGCCTGAGGGGGTCTTCCTAAATACAAATAAAGCCGATGGAATCATCTGATCCCAGTTTCTGCCATCCTGTTCCAACAATTTATGCAATATGGTTTTCAGGGTCTTATTAAATATTTCTACAAGGCCATCTGTTGTTTTACTTCCCCCATGTGTTTGCTCATAAATGTAGAGGCTTAATCTGTCAGTAGTTCCTATGGAAACCACACTCGTGAAAAGAAAGGGAGTAGGTGTTTCAACACCGACTGGGTGGTATTAGCTCTCAGGGGGCGGACTTCTGGACATTATGTGGCATAGTCAACGAATACTAAAATGTACTTGTTCCCTAACTTTGATGTTTCCAGGGGCCCCACAATGTCCATAACAATTCTTGATAATGGAATTTCAAGGATTGGCAACAGATGTAAGGGAACTGGTGGTGGTATATGACTGCTGAACCTTTGGCACATTTCACAGGGTGGATGAAGTTTTCAATGTCAGCATGAATTCCTGTCCAATAGAACTTATTGATGATTTGGGCCTGCGTCTTCGTCTGTCCTAAATGACCTGACAGATAAGAATGAGCTATCTCTAGGACCACTAGCGTATGACTGTTAGGGGCAACTAGTTGGGTTTTTACTAGGCCCGCTGAAGTAGTTAGTGAGGGGGGACAGCTCAGGGGCAATGCGTTTGTCTTGGAAGCAAAACAACGCAGAGCAACACAGGTTTGAATGCTGATCCTGCGCTTAGAAACCAATCTCTGGTATTCAGCGCGTTATAAAAGAAAAATTTTAATTAATTAATTAATTAATTAATAGTGTCTCCCCAGTACATAAACCCATGTCTCAAAGTGAAAAAGGCCCTCCTTTCTCATGGCCCTCTTGCTCAGATGTAATTTGGAAAAAGGCCACAGGCAACAATGGGTAGTTCTGTTGTGCAAAGGCTAGATTGGGAAGAGTTTCTGTTTCTTCTTCTCTGACCCTTCTGGGTTCAGAGTATTCAGGGGTGTCAGGTGTATCATCCACCTCCCGAAGCTTCAAGTACCTCCATATGGCCCCTCCTTCTCAGCCTCTTTCTGATCCTAGGGAATACAGCTCTCTCGAGCACCCCTTGAGCAATTGTATCCCCTTGGTTGATTTGGAAAGGATCTTTTCCATGATTCAGTAATAACACTTTGATATCACCTCTAAAGTCTGGATCTATAACCCCAGCTAGCACATCAATTTAAAACATCCACACTAGACCTGATCTGGGAGCCAGTGTGATGTAAGTACCAGGGGTAGAATTAGAATCTAATCAGTGCGTATACGTCTTATTTCACATTGGGGAATGATCTTGTCCCTACTGCTGCAAATATCAAAACCAACAGAGCCCTTAGTGGCTACTGATGGGTCCGATGCTCTGGGACATAGCTTTTCAAATGTTAGGTTTCAACAACGTGTATCGGTTGAGCCGCATCCCACTCCAGACACCATTTGTGAATGCATCATGACGTAAGAGACGAGAACAGAGTCTTGTATCTTTGGCCAATACTCAGTTTATCATTTCATATCCTCAGTGGTAATCCTTTGGCTTTCCACCACTTGTGGCTCACCCAACTCATTCGGTGGTGTTTACCATTAGCACCACCTTGCTTTCACTTAATTCATAAGTGTTCATCACTTGCTTTTGTTCTGTGCAATAATCAAACATTCTCATAATGTCTTTCAGTCAATTTGGTATTCTATATCACTTGTTTCAACTTTCAAAAATACTTTTAATAGCTTGTAGCTTGTTCGGTAATCAAAGAACTTTGTTTGGGCCTTCCAAAGTACTTATAACAGTTTTCAGTTTTCTCTGCATTCATACATGTATGTTTCCAGACCCCAGAATGTCCTGGTATGAGAGTTCCCTTCTTTTCACTGAGCGGTGGTATACGGCAGCTCCTTCCGGTTTCTACGCTCGGCTTTCTGCCTTCTATTAACTCCACCTTACATTTGCAGGAGCCACAGTGAGCAGCGCACGCCGTCCTGGAATTCTGCAGCGTGTAACCCTGCTCTTTCCCTTGCGGCAGCTACTGAGGATACCACTCGCTCTCTCAGAGACCTGCAGTGATCAGGAGGCTTTGGCGCCCAACATCTCATGCTGTGTTCACCAGGCATGGAGAACAGCAGGATCCGACACCCACTCATGACCAGCCTTGGCCCCGGCGTCTCTCTCTCACTCCTGCTTGGCACTGATTCTCTCAAGCCTGTTCCTCTCCAGCCCGCTACGCTACACCAGGCCACTTCCTTCTCTCTAGGTTGTCTCTCTCTCTTAGTACTGGGTGGTCACTATTTATATACACCTGGAACTTGTTAAATGACTGCAGCTGCAAAGCATTGGGCCTCATTATAAGTTTGCCAGTCTGGTTGTACTTACCGGACCGGCAAACTACGAGTTGTGCTTGCGGGTGCCTTTTTGCCCGCCACATCTGACCTGGCGGGCAGAGCGGCACCCGCAAGCACAACTCGTCGGATGCACCGGCACCATTCATGAATGGTGCCGGTGCATCCAACCTCCCCATGCTCATTGAGCCCTATGGGGAAGAATATTTTCCAGTGCCCGTGAATGGGCAAATACCGGGTCCGGCAAGGCCTTAATGACCTGGTAATGGCCCATTCGCAGGCAGCGGTTAAAAAATTTTACCGGTGGCAGACGTGCCAGCTATACCGGCACGGCTACCGCCAGTATCATAATGGGCCCATTGACTTTAATTGCCTGACCATGGTGAAACCTGTTAGCTGGACATTCCTGGCTATTCTAACTGAAATCCTCCTCTTCCTAATTTCAGTACCAAAGTGGTGCTTAGGGAGGTTGGAATAAATGGAACTGTGCACAACTCCTAGTTGTTTCCTCCTCGTCGCAGTAATAATGTAAAATGTCTGTTAGACATTTGATGCAGAAGAAAGGGACAAAGACTGATAGTCTACAAAAGCTTGGGTTATAAAGTGTACACTTTGACAAGGGAAAAGGGATACCATCTCTCACCTAAAGACGTCCTCTCCCCACTCCCCAAGCTCCTTCCACCCATGTGATCCTCCCTTGCATAGCCACTCCCTGGGTCAGGATCCAAAAGCAATGGTCTTTCCTTGGCCATCTAAGCAGAGGAGAAAAGAAGTGAGGACGTCATCAGATTCCTCATGGAACAATAAACAATGTAATACTTTCCCCCTCCTGTACCCATGCATGCAAATAGAATAGCTATGAGTGCCTCGTGCTCCACTGTCTCAAAAGGCCCTCAGAGGAGGTAATCCTAGGTGCCAATTCATTGTACTTTCAGGAGGTTCATTTGAATGTTTAAATACAAACCCAGTTGTGAAATTCTGGGATATGGGAGAGGGTTTCTTTTTGTTATTTTAATGCAACGGTTGGGTTGGATCCCTGAGGAGGAGTGCTTCACAGCAGTGGTGATCTTCATCCCATGAATTCTGCAGCAGTGTGTTGGTGTTATCAGTGCTGTATGGATGGGTCCTGTAAATATTTTGGTTTATTGTTCTTATTTGGAACTACGTTGCTTGTAAAATAGAGTGTGCATTTTTGCCACTTTATGGCAGATCATAGACTAATCAATATCACAGAATTGTTCATATGTTCAGGTAATGATTGTTGATCCTTTACTTTTCTAGTAGAATCTGATGGCCACCCATAGTGTTATTAAAGAACAACGTATATGATTGTATTTCATGCAGGAACATGTGAGTATTTGTATCCCCTATGAACACAATTGAATGATGCTAATACAAAAAGGCGGCTGAAAAGTGTATGAGGCAACACTTCTACTTGTCCTTCACTGTGACTTCTATAGAGAAATTGATCTGGATAAGCCCCTCTGTACCTATGCCAGCACACTGATAATTTTCTAATGATAATGAATGATATATTGTGATCGCATGGGTGTTGTATGAGAGATTGATTCTGTTGCAATGTATGTGCACTCCTAATATAATGATGAGAAGGTCTTTTTTCTAAAGTAGTCAGCATGCTGAGGGATTTAGATTCACTATGACTGGATTTGGAGACGTGCATGATGAAAATGGGGATGGATAGATCGGTCATTGGGTAGTAGGCCGTTTAATGTGGCACTTAAGCAACTGAATGGGGTTGTCATGGCGTTTGGGTTGTTGGGGCTGTGGTAGTACTTGCACAGTGTTGGCAAGGTTCATTCCTTCTGCTCTGCAACACATAAATCCTATGTCCGTATACAAGTAGCCTTTACACATAGTAGGAACCTTTGCATGATTAGCTCAGAGGAGTGCTTGCACAAATATCTGTCAGACCATATGCCAAACAGGGTTGGATTGGGTAAAATGTGTGTGGCACCAATGGGCCTTGCCTGGTGGCTACCTTTCAGTTCACACAGAGATGTGTGACATCATCGGGAGGTTGCCGGTTTGGTGGCATACCCCCAACCTCTGCATACCATTTCCACTTCCTGATATCCCTGTAATACCGGGATATTATGGGTGATGGAAGAACGGTCATTTCCATGGAGTCCTATGGGAATGGGAACCCTGAAGCACCAACACCGTTAGTAACAGTGCTGGTGCTACTGTGAAACAGCTGCCGGTAGGGGCTTGAACTACCGATAGGGGCTTGAACTACCAGCAGGTCAGGCCTGCCGGTAGTTCACTGCCCCTACCGGCAGACTTGTAATTTTCCGGTCTGGAAAAAGTGCCAGTAACATTGCTACCTTTTTTCCAGACCTGCAAACTTATAATGAGGGCCATTGTATTAGTGAAGGCTGGCTCTGAAGAAATACCAGATTACTTGGCAATGAATGAGAGTAGAGTAGAGTCATAGGGAGCATCATGGGAAGCATTTAAAGTGACCATCAGGTGTAAATGTAAGACTGTCAGCTGGGGGTACATAGGCAATTGCTGGCTAAAGTGGAAAAGAAGAAGAAAGATGTGGAGGAGCTGAACAAGCTGGTGATTGTGAATGAGGCCAAGCAGGAGGCTTTATTGGGAATGTTGATGGAACTGCTAAAGCCTGATGGTAGGCTTGGAAACTATGATCACAAAGCATACATTCCCAGGCAACACTAAGTGTGCCAGAAAATTGGGTGGATATTTATAAATCTGAATAAGCACAAAAACCTAGCCGGGATCCAGACCCATATTGAAATATGTTAAACAAAGAGCCTTTAATGAGGCTGTCATGTGAAGGATACAGAAGGGTTGAATGTACTATGGAGCTTACCAGAAGTTGAAGGGGCCATCAACAATGTATGTGCTGGTAAAACAGCAAGAGATGGCCTCCTAGCAGAAATGTACAAAACAGACAAAGGATTCTTTGCATGAGGATTAGTTGCAATATACGGTGAGGCCATAGAGAAACGAATTCTACTTCAGACTGTGGGAGCTGTGAAGGATAAAGATATTTCATGAGGGACAAGAAAATAATAAGACACAGGGCCTGATCACAAGTTGGCCGGTATCCTGATGGTCTCAGCCAACCAAGGCCCAAAGCAGACTCGAGGCAAAAGGCCCATGCAAAAGACTCATGCATAACGCCCATGCCAAAAAGCCTAGCCTTCCATCTCGCAGCACTTTATAAACCTTTCTGCAAAATCCAGCCCAGCAAATATAGATTCTAAGCATCTTTACACACCTATCTCGTGCAGCATTTAATTTAATGTTCACTGAAGATCAATAACCTCTGTTGCTCAGGAGTTTACGTTTGTAATTGCACATATCTCTTAAAAATGATGATATCAATAGTCGAGATTTCCATGCCCTTCCAAAACATGCAGTTACTCAGTCTAAGATTTTGATGATCTTTTGTCATTAGAGTGGATTATTACTTAGACCAGAAGAATATATAAGGTACAGAAGTCTACAACTCAAAAAAGAAAATACCACTAAACAGACCAGTGCAGCAACTTCATTTAGGTTATGTGAGGTGAGGAGGAGTCCTCTGTTGGATTTATGGACAGGAGGGCAAATAACTTCTATGCTGCTGTTGAGGATATTTACAGACTGAGAAGACATTCTGTTCAGAGCCAACAGAATATTCCTTATCTTAGTATGCACATGATGTACCCAACACCAGAGGAGCCTTAACTATGTTCCAGGCATATCTTGGGCTGTAGATATGCACCAGCACAGTAGAGGGATGAACAAAACCCAGGATGTTGCTCCCATGGAAATCCAAACCAGAATTTCCCATGGGAAAGAAACCAATTACTACCTGCTATATTCAACTGCCAAGATAACTTTCCTCATGTGCCTTCTAGTTTCTAGTATATGATATATCAGCACAATGGTGAGTGAAGACCAAATTGTATAGAAGTAATTACCACACAAATCCTAGCTACTCGCCTAGAGGAGTCAGTTATTCTCCGAAAGTTGAACTGGGCTACTAACAAAGCCCTTTCTTGCAGTAAATGGAGCAAGGAAAACATCTCTCAACTGTACAGGCAGGTGAAAACAGTTGACCGAGAGAATTGGTCAAAGGATGAGGACCCAACAGACAATCCCTAGTACCAATGTTCCTCAAAGCACTACCCAAGATGTATTTTTGAAAGTGGAGAATAACTGGAGGAAAATATTCAATATTTAAAATAAAAGCATATGAGGAAGAAGAAAAGGGGACTAAAGTATAAAGGACATGTCAAACTTCTTTTGTTCCTCCCCTTGAATGAGAGAGTAGACCTCAAACCTATATGAGTCATCCACAGGATTGTTGTGTCTTGTGTCCTTTCCTTCCTGAAACCCTACATCAAGAGGTACAACCTTTGTCGCTAGCTAAGATTGACCACTGCAAGAAGGCTATCCATGGTGCCCTTCAGGAAAAAAAAATACTCTATCATTGATCCATCTTGCAGTGCATCATCTTGGAATAGTCTTCCTATGGCTATCTCAATGGAAGATAGTTTCATCAGATTTAGAAAGTTGCTGAAAACCCACCTTTTTCTGACTGATGTACTCCAGATTGCTCTTTCCTTTGAAGACCTTCTGGGACTTTTGTAATGCATTTTAAAAGGGTATTTGCGCTCCAGGTCTCATTGCACTTGTTGGAGTTGTACATTGTACTCTCTTTATGTGGACTCCATGAGTGTGTACCATTGTATCCCTATCACTTGTCAGTCTGTGACCAGATAAATAACAGTAATTATCCATTAGCCTTCTCTTTTTGCTGGTACTGGTCTGAATGTCCCATTAACTGCACAATCTGTATGTGTTAGCCTCCTTTGTCTTATTCATTCCAAAGGTTCCTCTTGGAGAACCAGGAAGCAATCCTAAAAAAACAGTGGATGCTAAAACTTGTGCCTTGAAACACCTTTTGCTGTATAGACACATTTTAAATACCCAATACATCAAAATAAAATAAATAGATCCACAACAAAAAACCAAACATATACACCATCAAAAATATTCTAAACTTAGTCTCCCTCCTTATTGCATTGACTACTGAAGCATTGAAAGCTCTTTAATAATTCTGGACGGGAGCTACAACATCCACCTCAAGAATCAAGTTGTAGGCTGTGAAAAGCAGCAATATTTTATTACTCCACCTGCTTCAATTGAATCAAAGTTTCCCATTAGAAACCTGTTTATCATTCACCTGTAGAATGCTATCACGATCCCCTGCTTCATCACTTAGGTCTGCCACACTCCTTTCCTCCTCACCTGATTCGCTAGAGGTGGTTGAGGAGTCCTTGTTCCTTCGCCTCCTTCTGATGTGCTGCTTAGTCTTGAACAGATATGGTCTCTCTCGGTGGGAAGCCACTATGCCTGCTTACAGCAAAGAAGCCAGCTAGAGGCCTCTTCCCAAGAGAACCAAATGTGAGGAAAAAGCCTGATAGGTGGAAAACCCTCTTGGTGGTATGTCTTCCGTGGATGGCAAGAGAGACAGGTATCTGGAAGGTCCTGGCAAGTCCAATGATTCTAAGAGCAATGGTCTCAAATGTAGCCAGGAAAGGATGAGATTTTTGGGAAGGCAGAACCCTAAAAGTTTGCTTGAGGCCTTTACTGTCGGCCAGGTACAGGGCAGGATAAGAGAGAAGGCAAACTCCTATGTCGACGTGAAAGGAAGGCCTGGTAAGTCCAAGCGAGACCTCAGTAGCCAAAGGGAGGGTGCTGAGGTAAGCAAGTGAAATCCGAAAAGGAAAGAAAAAAAGAAGGAAGAACGGCAAAGCCGCGAGATGAGAGTAGGAGGAGAGCCACAGGGAATGAAGTTGAAGTCCAAGGCACAGCAGGTGCTGCGGGAAGCTCCAGAGAGACAGGGGTTGCAGCACAGGGCTCTGGAAGGGAGAGAGAGCACCGGCATAGCCGCAGAGCGAAAGCCTGAGGAGAGGGTGAAAAGTAACAATAACCAGCCAGATCGGAAGAGTGCTGGCAAGCTCAAGGGAGAGCAGGGAAAACAGCGTCTTACCCAAAAGCAAGGAGAGCAGCAAAAGTGTGTTGCAACGTGCCGGGTGCTGGTCGAGTTGTGTATTTAAGGCCGCAGTTGGCGGCCATGACAGTCGGAAGACTAGACTGTCAAAGAACGTTTCGGTAGAACATGATATGCCTTTCTAATGGCGGCCGTACCTCCAGGGTCTCCAGAAGCGCCAGTTCTGCCGGCACGTGACAAATGCATGCCTTATCAGCTTAGTCTCATCATTCCTGTGGAATTGAGGGCAGTTCCCTCAAAAGGTGGACTTATTCCTTCCAGGCAAATGTCCTTGTCCTACGTGAATTCCTACTATCCACCTTTAATCTCTCTCTCATGCTATATGATTTCAACATCTGACTGCATGACCACTGGGACTCATTCCTATATAAGCAATCCTGGATTTACTCAGCTGCAAATTCGTCTCCCTTGGGATTCAGGAGATAGCCTTAACCTCATCCAATATCACATTCATTACCTCCCATCCCAATCACTGAATGCCTTCTTCTCACCAGATTAGAACATGTTGTTGTTTGCAATTCAACCCAGATGAGTGCAGCTGGAATGCTGACTCTTCTACCCTCTACAGAGGCCTCTCACGGTAAAGAAGATGCAATAACTGTGGGGCTAGATCATTCTTCTCAACATCCCAGCCGTTGCCTTTTCATCATGAAAGTGTATATCAGGCATCCTGGCATGGATAAAATTAGCTACACATGCCATGTTCTAAAATGTACAGTAATAGCCATTGAAAGCGGTAGCGGTTTATGTTAAACTTGCTCTTGGACAGCCTCAGATGCATGATTGCAGATATCAGCAGATCATCATCCACTCGAGACACTCTTAGTTTACATCCTCCACTAACAAAGCAAACAACCGTTGAATGTAACATCTCAATGCATAGTAGGACTTAATCACATCATCAACAGGGCCTCTCACTTTCGGTCATGCTGAACCGTCTTCCACTTGGAAGGAAATGTCTCTTTTAAGCCACCATCCCAGCAGCAGTTACTGTCATAGACACGCCGAAGCACATCACTACCATCGATAGTTTCAAACAGATATCTGAGGAGAGCATTGCTAATATCATCAAAGACCAGAAACGCTTGGCAGCCCCATATTTATATCTTCAGTTCCAAATTCAACAAACCTAAGAGTCATATATTTACACCACTGTCATCAGAGTGCTTATCAATTGCTCCCTTCCATCCTAAGGGTTATCAAACATCGCAAGCATCCAATCAAAACACCACTGCTAATGAAAACCATATGAAACCTTTTAAATTGCAGGGTGAATTCCCATCCTGAACATGTTGGCAAAGACTGTGGATACTGAGTAGACAGCACAACTCTTAGCCCGCTTTGATAACAATCTTGATGGTGAGTGATTTCTAAGTGGCATACCTTGGTGGAGGAGGTAAACAGCCCTCATTAACCTGCAGTAAGAACTGCTTTCA
Source organism: Ambystoma mexicanum (assembly GCF_040938575.1). Classification (NCBI taxonomy): domain Eukaryota; kingdom Metazoa; phylum Chordata; class Amphibia; order Caudata; family Ambystomatidae; genus Ambystoma; species Ambystoma mexicanum. The sequence continues at coordinate 655,111,708 of NC_090932.1, read as the reverse complement.
TTTGGGGCCATGGTCATAGCTGCACGCTGTTTCTTCTCTATCTCGCCTCAGCATTCAACATGGTCGAACACAGCATTCACGCTCTCCGGTTCCATGTGTTAATATCCCCATAAAAATATCGCGATACAAAAATATCACCATATGTTTGCAGCAATATTGACCCATGGACCCTGTGGGGGACATCCCTGCAACACCCGCATTGTTTTAAAACGTGCGGGGACACCCCTGCAACCCCGCTCCCACAAAATATCCTCCCCAAAAATATCGCCTATGACGAGACAAACTGCCATATGTATGTTGATATTTTTGGTGGGGATATTTTGTAGGGATACCCCTCCACCTTCTGAAGGAAACTGTGCTAACAATATAGTGGCTGTTTATGTTATTCCTTTGGATCAGAAGGTTGTGAAAATGAGCTTCATCTCATAAGAGAGCAGCGGTTTCTTGTGTGGTCTGCCCCAAGACTCTTTATTGGCTCTGACACTTTTCAGTGTCTCACACAATCTCTAGAAAGCCACAGCACAAACGTGTTGGTGTAAATAGAGGGTAAACAGATGCACATGAGAATTAGTGCGAAACCAGGGAACGTGTCAAGTGCAGCTGAGGTGCATGTATTTATCTAGAGCATTGGATGTTCTTATATATATATGTCCAAAATGGAGATAATTCTTTCCTGGCCTGAATGACTCACCTAATTCTCACAACTCCTGTAGCATTCTCATTTGGGGATCATATTGGTCATGTGCAATAGCTAATGTTGAAATGCGTATTGATAAATTTGAGTTCCACAATGGTTCCAAACATAGCTCAGTGTATAAAGCACTTATTGCATGTTCAAATGCAAGATTACAGAACCAAATTCTGGCAAAGCTGACTCAACGTTTCATATCTCTGAAGTTGATAAACGTGCATGTATATGTACCTAGTTATGCAGCACAGCAAGTGCTATTATCAGCAATGTCCCTGCACCAGATAGCAGTTGCTATAAAAACAGACGCAGCATCTGAAGATCTAGAAGATCTTGAAATCGGTTTCTTCAGACCTGTGGTTGTACAATCTAGGCAGCCAATCCCAATGATGGACATAAGTGTTCGTCTGGAGAGGTTGTTAGGTAATCAAATTCAAGAATGTCGAACCATAGCGTTCATTCTCGTATTCTGGCTTTTACATCAGACGATATAGTGATCCCAACAGTACTGTGCTGTCTTCTGTGGAAAGGTTTGCCTTCTCACTTACTGGTAGCATGGTTTAGACCACTACCTGATCTTTCTTTTTATATAGGCCATTGGAGTTGAAGGTGTGCTATACAGAAGAAAGCGGACCAGATAGCGCAAGCATCTGCTCATTTCACACAAACATCGTTTTTCTTTTTTGTACAACTCAAAGGTTTTCTCCGTGTCTAGACTGTGTTATGGGCATATTTAAGGCTTTAAAATACAAAAGAGAAACCCAGATAACATCTTTTAAGATCACATCAATTAGAACGCTGGTACATACACACATCCTATGGTGATGGAGAGACCGAGGCTGGAATTATTTCAATTTTGCATAATACACTTTACATTTTATTTTTAAAAACTGTCTTGCTGCGATACATGATTGTTGTACTTTACAAGTCAGTTCTACGAAATGGGATTATTTCAGTTCGTGGTAAGCACTGGAAAAACTGGTAAAGTGCAGCAATTGCATTTTGGGTGCAAACCAATGCGTGAACCTCCTCTCATTTAATCTCACATTGCCTAACCTGTCAAAATTACCAGTCCATAAACCTTTTAAAATGTCAGCCCTTCAGAGTGAGTTCCTTCTCAGGGTATGATCTTCGAAAAAGCCTCACTCATGGTTTCACTGGCTAGAGTGTTGCTTACAGTATAATAATAGTGAGTATTGATATATTACGCACTACAGCTATGTGTTCCTTAGTTCTTAAGTGGTGTTGCTATCAGAGAGCAATGCCCCTCTTCTAATCTCAGTCTGTCTGGATACAGACACCTTCTTGGAAGTTTCTAATCTTCAACCACTATGATATGATATGCAAAACGTTCTCCTTGCTTCCATTCACTCTCCTCTATCCATGCCTGAGCACTTGTGCATTCTATGAGGCAGCTAATCTGAGACATTTATCTATTCTGAATTATGTAAACGTTTTTCATACGATCTATGTCCCGAACCATATATATTTATACTATGGCCGGTAGGAAGTGTCCTGTACCTATGTTAACGTTGGCCTAACAATGCTACTTGTTTATCATTCTGATTACAGCAAGAATGAAGAGCGTCATGGAAAGGGAGTACCCATGCTTATGTTGATCCCTGTAAAGCAGCATATCAAGCTATGGGTTTCCATCCCGATGAGGGGGTCTTGACCAGATATTCTGCGTCCTTTCATTTCTTTGGTTCACTGGAGGGTGTCCCCAAAAGTGTCTGTACCCCAAAAGTGCTAAAGATGGCCTTGCATCGGTCACAGGGTCTCCCCGAAACAGTGGAGCACAGACGCATAGATCAGAAAGACTAGTAGGCACAGGGTGTACACCATGAAACGAATGAGTGGTAAAATGACCACTGGACTAAAATAAATCACAGACGTATGTGTGTTTACTGTGGAAGTTATGCATAACTCATCAGTTTCGAATTCCCCGTCTACTCCAACACTCAGGCTATGCTCATAAATAGCGCCAGGTGTTCCCTTAAAGTAAATGTTCCTGCTGCTTCCATCATGTACTTTTATGAAGTGTGCGTTTCGATTTCATGCTCTTATTCAAAGGTTTTCTATTCTCAGTGGAACTATGCACGCCATTTTATTTATTACTCCATGTTGGCCTGCATGGACCCTCACATATAATCCGCTGCCATAACTCGCCTTACTCATTTATTTTATTGCGTTTTTTTAGAGTGTCAATGTCTGCACAGAAAGAGCTCCAGACAATATGATTTCATAGTTCCTGAATGCAATGCCATATTTATTTGGCCGAGACAGCGTGGGCCAGACAACATTGTTATTAGACTCTTTAGAAACACTGTTCGTGTTCTTAACAATAAAGTATAAGGATATGTGGGTTAAGCCATCCTTTTTCCCAGTGCCAATATTTAAAAAATACGTAACTGGTCTGTGAATGTGCACTCGAGTGGTGGCATAAGTGCTTGTCATGTGTATTTTTTAAATAATTGTTCTCTAAATTAGCTACATTTTATCAGGGTCTGAATAATGGCTAAATCATACAAACTCAAAAATGGTACAGTTTAGATGAGTATTCCTCAAACAATCTATTTATGTCAAAGTTGAGATTTGTCTCAGTCAATGAAAATGCCACCAATAGAAAAAACAGCAGTGCACACGACAACATGGGGCTCATTACAAGTTTTGGCAGTGCAGGAAACAATTGTTGGAAACAGAATTACTGCCACGTTTCCCTCAACGCCATACTACAAGTATGGCTCTCGAGTGGGGGATTTACCTCCCACATCCTGCTGGAGGCAAATCCTCCCACTTCCCGCCGAAAATCGGCGAAACCTGCGGAATTGCTACAGCAGTAATTCTGCAAAAATTCCCCATAGAGTCCAATGGACTGTCAAAAAATAGGGATTAACTCCACCAACGCCACTTGTAATCTGGCGGTAATTACGCCATACCAAGTGTCGGTAACAGTAATTCTGTTAGGCGTATTCTGGTGGATTTACAACCAAAATACCGGCCAACTCGTACTTGCTTCCCTCGGCTTTGCAGATTTATAATGCTCTTACTACTATAGGGGCATCATTCTTAAAGATTTGCACTAGAACAAACGAGATGCCCATCCCCATCTGGAGTTCACACCTGCTAGCTTCTTCATGATTCTCAAAAACGAAAACGGAAGCAGTTTTGCAAATGCAAATGCATCGCAACTGCGATTCACAAAGATTTGCCTGTGGCATCTCCAGAACCTCTCCAGTGCAAATCATTGTGAATAAGGCCCCCGTGTTACTATCTGAAACCCTCTTTTTGTGGCAGGATGAAAGTCAGAAAGAATGCTCTGCTAGGAATAAAAAATTTAGTTTGCACACTTATCTCGATTGCAGGTATATGAAGTCAACTGACCCGTTTCTCAAAAGCTTTCTGTGTACATTTTATGTGGCTTGCTAGTCGATACCATAGACTTCCGCCAAAATTATGAACAGCAGGGGAGTTGCTAGGTCTGGAAAAGACCCCGGGCTAAGCTGATGTCGGAACTGTTGGGACTGGGGGTAAGCTAGTCTTTTGGCTGTAGCTCCTGAGATTCTATCCGGGGCTACAACCAAAAGATCAGGGGCTATAGACCCCTTAGCCCCCCCCCCTAGCAACGCCCCTGATGAACAGAACTCACAAGTAATAGATTCACCAATTCAGATGCCGTTTTTCCAACTGTGCGCAAATGGGCTTCTGCTCAAATTAAAGGGTATTTCTGCCCACTACAAAGCACATCCCAAATTATAAAATGGAATGTGCTTTGCAACACACAGAAAGCAAACACATTTTTATTTATTTATTGGTTATTTGTAAGGCGCCTACACAATAAATGTTGTTTCAAAGTGCCACAAGACAAAAAGGGAGGGGAACAAGGGAGAAACAACAATAACTTTCCTACTAGGCCTTCTGGCATTCGCCGATCCGGGCCACTTTTCAAATGTTCAAGTTCTGCCATAAGCACCCAGGATGGGGTGAGCAACCAATCAGGATGCTTGTATCGCGGGCTGAACTTACAGATCCAAGCCTACATTCCATTCAACCTGATGACTGCTTCCTGCATCCGCCATCTTTCCCGAACCCCACCTCACCTTGCCTTCCCTTTAAATATTCAGTTTCTCCCACCTCAACATACCTGATTACTTCAGCTGCTGCTACTGCTCAGTGGCCGCCTTCGACATGTAAGAGGGGCTCTGTATTAAGTATTTTGATTCAATGAAGGGTACACCGAAAGGCGTCCCGGTCATTGAATCAAAATACTTTCCTCTCAGCACGCAGGGTTTCCAGATTACAAACCTGGGGTGCTCATAGAAATAATACAAATCCAGCTTGATCCAGCCTGCTGGATCGGGTAGTGTCAGCAGCGGGGCCCATCAGTAAGGCTCAAGAGCACAATGGCCTGTACCTTGGGCCCTGGACCGTTGCCACCCGATCCAGCCCGCAAAGTGTGGCAACGCGTGCATTCAGCCTGCAGTGCTGAGGTGCAATGTTTACTTGCTAATGTGGTATTTGCAACTACTCAATACAGCCATAGGGCGTTGCTGCTAAGAAAGAAGTTCCTGAATTAGGTATTTTACAGAGTTGTCTCTTGGAGTTTTATTTTTCAAGGCTGCAAGCTTAGTTCTCCTTGTTTTTTTTTTAAATGTACTATCTCTGTGTGATGTTGTAACCTTTTATTTTATTTTATTTTTTTGATCAGTCACCTTCTTTGTATCACATGTTTGATTTGAATTTGGTGCTTTGATCCAATTTAATGGTTTACACCGAATACATGTATTTTGACATGGTGGCTGAGTGGTGGCAGACATGCTACTTTATTTCCCTGCCTTTGGTGGTGATAAAGACTTACGTGCTAATAAGAGGAGGAACTTATTATAAAAGCAGGCTGAGGCACAAAGCGCCAGCGTGAAGGGTGGCACTGAGTGCAGTCGGCCTACAGTGCTAAGAGGTGGCAGACCTGCTACTTTGTTTTCCTGTCTTTGGCAGTGATAAAGACTTACGTGGTAAAAAGAGGAGGAACCTATTACAAAATCAGCCTGGGGCACGACGTCCTGGCATAGAGTGCAGCAAAGAGTGCAGTAAGGCTGCAGTCAGGTGGAGGGTATGAATGGAGGACGGAAGAACAATCATGTAATATTTAGATGTTAAATGATCATTTTACCTTGACATAAACTAGAAGTCCTGGCTCATCATTTTATACTCCGCAAAGTAAGTCTGCACCAGTGAGCAAGGACCCTCCACTCCCTGACATGACCCCTAAATTGGAGAGTCAAGCCGCTAATACCCTGCGTAATGAATTCATTGTGGAGGACTTATATCAGGCAACTGCCTGCTCAGCTCCTCTTACAAAGTCTACTCGCTTATTTATTACGGATTTCCATACCAAACTCATATCGACAGTTTCTTCCAAATTAAGTGCCTCAAAATTGCCGAAAATCATGCCTTATTATTCAAAACAATCCAGGAGTAAATATGTATCACAATGTGTAGTAGCACCCACGCATAGTGCCGTTATTGAGATCTCGGATTCAGTTATACTCCCATGTGTGCATCCATTGCAACTATCAGAACATCAACCCCCCTCGCCAAGGTCCCTTAATTATTGAGAGATCTGACCAATATCCTTGCCTGCTACGAAAACCCTTACCAATTTCACAGGAGATTACTATTTTAAACCAAGTTTTGTTTTGTATTTATTCAATCTTATTCTGCAACTGAGGTTCATAGAGTGTAGAGATATAGGGGGTCATTACGAGTGTGGCGGTAAGGGGTTAGCGGCACCGGTAAGGATGCCGGTGCCGTTAACCCCTTATCGCCGCATTCCGAAGTCCCTTAGCGTGCCCCACTAAGGCCGGCTGATAGAACCAGCCATCCTTAGCGGGAGCCGCTAAGGGACCAGGGAGCTAATAACGGGCCCGTTATTAAGGGGCCCGTTATTAACGCCCCATTATTAGCTCCCTCCCCATTCCCATTGAGCCCTATGGGAGCTCGAATGGGAATGGGGATGGGCATTTTGAATGGGGACTTACCCGGTCCTCCAAGGTTGGAATGACCCGGTAAATCCCCATTCAAGGAACCCTGACCCGGACACGAGTTTGGAGGCAGCCATGGCGCTAGTAGCACCATGGCTACCTCCAAACTCGTAATGAGGCCCATGACCAGGTTGAATTTTGCAATGCAACACAGTGTGTATTTGTATTTTTGCATGTGACATTACAATTTATGAGTAAAGTCATACTGGACACTGCCCATTTCTTTCTTTCAATGGGCTATGATCTGCTGGAAGTTAATAGGTGGGAGCATTTGTCACACATGATGGTTGATCCTTCTGGCCAGGGAAGAAAGAAAGCTCTGGATGATTTTTCAGCACTAAAAGCGACCGTTACCTTTTCAAATATAGCACCTAGGCAAGTCTTGGAAGTATACCCCCACTAATACAAACAAAGAAAAGGAGGAAAATTGGTTGTGGGTGGCCAGTTTCCTGGGTTCAGATAAGGGTTCTGCTGGAGACTAACTAGATAGGGGAAAGTTGCTCGAGGGTATGAGAATGTTTTGTTTTATTACGCGGTCACCCTCAACTCAGGGAGTTCCTTTCCCCCCAATCCAGATAGCAAACAACAAATCACTATTGTTTGTTAAAGTTCACTTTGGTAAGGCCTCCAACCCATCTCGCACATCCAACCCCAACAAATACCAGGTGCCACAAAAGACTAGGAACCAGGGCGGTGTGTAGTAAGAATATAGATTTATTAATTTATTTAAGCCAAATTTGACAAATAGACTAACATCAGCCAGCAATGCTGTGGCAACACACGAACAGAAATGACTTCCGTAATGGCACCAACATAGAGATAATACTGAGATATGAATTCACAATTTCCCGCAGCTTTCTTTTCAAATCCCTCACCAATGCAGAAAAAAAACCAATTCAAAACATACAGTGATTGCTGATTTGGTTATAATACTTTTCTCCCAGCAACCCTAACCCTCCAAACATCAATTAGAGTTGACCCCTCTGAATTGAAGGTCAGTGCCACAAAGTGGGAACACAATGGGAAAATTGTTTTGGGATTCTGATAAAATGCACTTTTTGGAAAAATGGTTTCAAGGGGAAAAATCATTTTTTTACTGATTTACTGATTTTTACTGATTACCACAGATACAATATGAGGGAAAGAAAAGCAATGGGAACATTTGTTTTGCCACACCTAGAAAGAACAGGCAGGGCTTTGTGGTTTTGGTCAGAGCACAAAGGGAACAAATGGGCAATTTCGTTTTTTGCACCCTACACACTCACGTGTAACAGGGTTTTGGGATTCATTCTTTTGGCAAATCTTTATGTCTATACCGGCTCAAAACACACTGGGAAGAGCTTGTTAGTTTTGAATGCTAACAAAAAACATCATGTGATTTCTATAGGGATATTAATTGATTTATGCTTAGGATCCACACAGAAAAACAGGATATTTTTCTATGTGGAAATAACTAGAACAATACTTGAAAAATGCAGGCCCTAAACAAACTATGGCTTTGGGATAGTTTTACTTACAGGAGAGGCCTTGTCATGGGCTACAGCAGTAATTCTGCAAAAATTCCCCATAGAGTCCAATGGACTGTCAAAAAATAGGGATTAACTCCACCAACGCCACTTGTAATCTGGCGGTAATTACGCCATACCAAGTGTCGGTAACAGTAATTCTGTTAGGCGTATTCTGGTGGATTTACAACCAAAATACCGGCCAACTCGTACTTGCTTCCCTCGGCTTTGCAGATTTATAATGCTCTTACTACTATAGGGGCATCATTCTTAAAGATTTGCACTAGAACAAACGAGATGCCCATCCCCATCTGGAGTTCACACCTGCCAGCTTCTTCATGATTCTCAAAAACGAAAACGGAAGCAGTTTTGCAAATGCAAATGCATCGCAACTGCGATTCACAAAGATTTGCCTGTGGCATCTCCAGAACCTCTCCAGTGCAAATCATTGTGAATAAGGCCCCCGTGTTACTATCTGAAACCCTCTTTTTGTGGCAGGATGAAAGTCAGAAAGAATGCTCTGCTAGGAATAAAAAATTTAGTTTGCACACTTATCTCGATTGCAGGTATATGAAGTCAACTGACCCGTTTCTCAAAAGCTTTCTGTGTACATTTTATGTGGCTTGCTAGTCGATACCATAGACTTCCGCCAAAATTATGAACAGCAGGGGAGTTGCTAGGTCTGGAAAAGACCCCGGGCTAAGCTGATGTCGGAACTGTTGGGACTGGGGGTAAGCTAGTCTTTTGGCTGTAGCTCCTGAGATTCTATCCGGGGCTACAACCAAAAGATCAGGGGCTATAGACCCCTTAGCCCCCCCCCTAGCAACGCCCCTGATGAACAGAACTCACAAGTAATAGATTCACCAATTCAGATGCCGTTTTTCCAACTGTGCGCAAATGGGCTTCTGCTCAAATTAAAGGGTATTTCTGCCCACTACAAAGCACATCCCAAATTATAAAATGGAATGTGCTTTGCAACACACAGAAAGCAAACACATTTTTATTTATTTATTGGTTATTTGTAAGGCGCCTACACAATAAATGTTGTTTCAAAGTGCCACAAGACAAAAAGGGAGGGGAACAAGGGAGAAACAACAATAACTTTCCTACTAGGCCTTCTGGCATTCGCCGATCCGGGCCACTTTTCAAATGTTCAAGTTCTGCCATAAGCACCCAGGATGGGGTGAGCAACCAATCAGGATGCTTGTATCGCGGGCTGAACTTACAGATCCAAGCCTACATTCCATTCAACCTGATGACTTCCCTTTAAATATTCAGTTTCTCCCACCTCAACATACCTGATTACTTCAGCTGCTGCTACTGCTCAGTGGCCGCCTTCGACATGTAAGAGGGGCTCTGTATTAAGTATTTTGATTCAATGAAGGGTACACCGAAAGGCGTCCCGGTCATTGAATCAAAATACTTTCCTCTCAGCACTCAGGGTTTCCAGATTACAAACCTGGGGTGCTCATAGAAATAATACAAATCCAGCTTGATCCAGCCTGCTGGATCGGGTAGTGTCAGCAGCGGGGCCCATCAGTAAGGCTCAAGAGCACAATGGCCTGTACCTTGGGCCCTGGACCGTTGCCACCCGATCCAGCCCGCAAAGTGTGGCAACGCGTGCATTCAGCCTGCAGTGCTGAGGTGCAATGTTTACTTGCTAATGTGGTATTTGCAACTACTCAATACAGCCATAGGGCGTTGCTGCTAAGAAAGAAGTTCCTGAATTAGGTATTTTACAGAGTTGTCTCTTGGAGTTTTATTTTTCAAGGCTGCAAGCTTAGTTCTCCTTGTTTTTTTTTTTAAATGTACTATCTCTGTGTGATGTTGTAACCTTTTATTTTATTTTATTTTTTTGATCAGTCACCTTCTTTGTATCACATGTTTGATTTGAATTTGGTGCTTTGATCCAATTTAATGGTTTACACCGAATACATGTATTTTGACATGGTGGCTGAGTGGTGGCAGACATGCTACTTTATTTCCCTGCCTTTGGTGGTGATAAAGACTTACGTGCTAATAAGAGGAGGAACTTATTATAAAAGCAGGCTGAGGCACAAAGCGCCAGCGTGAAGGGTGGCACTGAGTGCAGTCGGCCTACAGTGCTAAGAGGTGGCAGACCTGCTACTTTGTTTTCCTGTCTTTGGCAGTGATAAAGACTTACGTGGTAAAAAGAGGAGGAACCTATTACAAAATCAGCCTGGGGCACGACGTCCTGGCATAGAGTGCAGCAAAGAGTGCAGTAAGGCTGCAGTCAGGTGGAGGGTATGAATGGAGGACGGAAGAACAATCATGTAATATTTAGATGTTAAATGATCATTTTACCTTGACATAAACTAGAAGTCCTGGCTCATCATTTTATACTCCGCAAAGTAAGTCTGCACCAGTGAGCAAGGACCCTCCACTCCCTGACATGACCCCTAAATTGGAGAGTCAAGCCGCTAATACCCTGCGTAATGAATTCATTGTGGAGGACTTATATCAGGCAACTGCCTGCTCAGCTCCTCTTACAAAGTCTACTCGCTTATTTATTACGGATTTCCATACCAAACTCATATCGACAGTTTCTTCCAAATTAAGTGCCTCAAAATTGCCGAAAATCATGCCTTATTATTCAAAACAATCCAGGAGTAAATATGTATCACAATGTGTAGTAGCACCCACGCATAGTGCCGTTATTGAGATCTCGGATTCAGTTATACTCCCATGTGTGCATCCATTGCAACTATCAGAACATCAACCCCCCTCGCCAAGGTCCCTTAATTATTGAGAGATCTGACCAATATCCTTGCCTGCTACGAAAACCCTTACCAATTTCACAGGAGATTACTATTTTAAACCAAGTTTTGTTTTGTATTTATTCAATCTTATTCTGCAACTGAGGTTCATAGAGTGTAGAGATATAGGGGGTCATTACGAGTGTGGCGGTAAGGGGTTAGCGGCACCGGTAAGGATGCCGGTGCCGTTAACCCCTTATCGCCGCATTCCGAAGTCCCTTAGCGTGCCCCACTAAGGCCGGCTGATAGAACCAGCCATCCTTAGCGGGAGCCGCTAAGGGACCAGAGAGCTAATAACGGGCCCGTTATTAAGGGGCCCGTTATTAACGCCCCATTATTAGCTCCCTCCCCATTCCCATTGAGCCCTATGGGAGCTCGAATGGGAATGGGGATGGGCATTTTGAATGGGGACTTACCCGGTCCTCCAAGGTTGGAATGACCCGGTAAATCCCCATTCAAGGAACCCTGACCCGGACACGAGTTTGGAGGCAGCCATGGCGCTAGTAGCACCATGGCTACCTCCAAACTCGTAATGAGGCCCATGACCAGGTTGAATTTTGCAATGCAACACAGTATGTATTTGTATTTTTGCATGTGACATTACAATTTATGAGTAAAGTCATACTGGACACTGCCCATTTCTTTCTTTCAATGGGCTATGATCTGCTGGAAGTTAATAGGTGGGAGCATTTGTCACACATGATGGTTGATCCTTCTGGCCAGGGAAGAAAGAAAGCTCTGGATGATTTTTCAGCACTAAAAGCGACCGTTACCTTTTCAAATATAGCACCTAGGCAAGTCTTGGAAGTATACCCCCACTAATACAAACAAAGAAAAGGAGGAAAATTGGTTGTGGGTGGCCAGTTTCCTGGGTTCAGATAAGGGTTCTGCTGGAGACTAACTAGATAGGGGAAAGTTGCTCGAGGGTATGAGAATGTTTTGTTTTATTACGCGGTCACCCTCAACTCAGGGAGTTCCTTTCCCCCCAATCCAGATAGCAAACAACAAATCACTATTGTTTGTTAAAGTTCACTTTGGTAAGGCCTCCAACCCATCTCGCACATCCAACCCCAACAAATACCAGGTGCCACAAAAGACTAGGAACCAGGGCGGTGTGTAGTAAGAATATAGATTTATTAATTTATTTAAGCCAAATTTGACAAATAGACTAACATCAGCCAGCAATGCTGTGGCAACACACGAACAGAAATGACTTCCGTAATGGCACCAACATAGAGATAATACTGAGATATGAATTCACAATTTCCCGCAGCTTTCTTTTCAAATCCCTCACCAATGCAGAAAAAAAACCAATTCAAAACATACAGTGATTGCTGATTTGGTTATAATACTTTTCTCCCAGCAACCCTAACCCTCCAAACATCAATTAGAGTTGACCCCTCTGAATTGAAGGTCAGTGCCACAAAGTGGGAACACAATGGGAAAATTGTTTTGGGATTCTGATAAAATGCACTTTTTGGAAAAATGGTTTCAAGGGGAAAAATCATTTTTTTACTGATTTACTGATTTTTACTGATTACCACAGATACAATATGAGGGAAAGAAAAGCAATGGGAACATTTGTTTTGCCACACCTAGAAAGAACAGGCAGGGCTTTGTGGTTTTGGTCAGAGCACAAAGGGAACAAATGGGCAATTTCGTTTTTTGCACCCTACACACTCACGTGTAACAGGGTTTTGGGATTCATTCTTTTGGCAAATCTTTATGTCTATACCGGCTCAAAACACACTGGGAAGAGCTTGTTAGTTTTGAATGCTAACAAAAAACATCATGTGATTTCTATAGGGATATTAATTGATTTATGCTTAGGATCCACACAGAAAAACAGGATATTTTTCTATGTGGAAATAACTAGAACAATACTTGAAAAATGCAGGCCCTAAACAAACTATGGCTTTGGGATAGTTTTACTTACAGGAGAGGCCTTGTCATGGGCATCCGGGAACAGCAGGGAACCTCTGGGACAGCAAGGGTGTCAGTCATCCAAGGGGTCCCAGTCAGCCTCTATGTCTCCTGGCCCCTGTCTCTAATGCAAGATTTGGGGCATCTCTGCTTCGGTGTTTCTCGCAAGAGTTCAGCAGCAGGTTACCTCCCGGAATAAGTGAAAAAAGCCTAGTTCTAATGAAAACTGGTCTACTTATAGGGCATATGACATCACAAACTTGTCATGATTCCCGCAAAAGGGATTGTTTGGTTTTCTCTACCCACCTCCCACCCTTGTGCTAATAGGACAAGGAGATGAGGGGTGTGAGTTAGGAAAGCTGTGGGAGGAGAAAGCTTTGTCATCCCAAACTAACATGTGGGCTCAGCCTGCTTACACTCTGAAAATCTATCAACATGGCAAGTATCCATATTTTTCAAAGCTTTACATATGTGGATATATTTATTTTAGAACTACATTGTAAGGCAAATCAGATAATACTAATCCAAAGTCAGCATGCCCTTCCTATGCAAGGATAATATTTTTCTTCATTTAGTCAGGAGCCGTATCACTGAAGAATATGGCACTTCCTAGTTACCATGTTAATTTTGTCCTTCACACTCAACCAACTTTCAAATCTCTCGGAATCAAGTGGAGGCCCAAATCAAATGTTCATCCATAACTTTTGCTAAGTTTATCGCACAAAAATAGTTTTAGCACAGTTCAAATGGGATTACTGTCACCTTTAATAAAAGTCTGGAATGACCGCTGTGGCACATACGCTGCCCTTTTTATGCAATAATATGTGTTTTCCATTAACTAAACTCCATTCTTTTCTTTATTCACTTTAAGTTTCATTTCCCCTTAAACATATGATCAGGCATAGGCTGGCTCATGTTTATCTTCACCTCTCCCTTCATGGACTGTAATGGCCCTGGCTGCAATTCTGATTGACATTCTATGGGAATTGTCACCACAAGGCCGCATCTGCTGAAAGAACAGACTTGGCCTTTTCTGTTTCCACTGTGGTTTCAATCTAGGCAGTGTATTTCTTTCTATATTTTTAAGCACTGGCCCTGATCGATGGTTGACAAATAGACCTCCCTCTCCAGGACCAGCAGAGGAAAGGTCTTGGAGATTAAGTTTCATCTTTAGGAGAAATTACTGGCTGCATGTAAAATTCTGCAAGCAATGGCTTTTAAACTCACACACAATGCATTTTACATTACATTTTATAAGGCATTTATATGTGCATGCTAAATGGCAATGTGTCAAGAGATAACCCTGTGAAGGCTACCTGGGGCAGAGGTGATCAGGCAGCAATTTGCGATTTTATTTTTGTGTTGAGCAATATTTTTAAATATGTTGTTGAATTGGAAAACATGAACACTGTATTTAGTGGCCACTGTCTGTTGCAAGTACTATGGAGTGCTGATGGTATTAGGAGCAGCAAAAGAATATACAGCCCTAGATTGGACATGCATTCAAGAGGTAATCAGATCAGGTGGAATGCAGAGAAAATTGCTAGAAGGATGGGGTAACCGCTGCAAGCTAAGTAAGAGTCCTTAGTGATTTCAAGGAAACAAAAGTGGCGTCAATTACACCTTGCTATAAGTCCAAACAGTCACTTGATTGGGAGATACAGCATAAAAAGAGAGAGCTTAGATATGACCTGAGATTGGTTGCTAAACCTGTTACGGAGGAGTGGGCTGCTGTGATAAAATATTTAAAGTTAATATTTAAGAATTGACTTCATGGCCATAGGGCCTATATGTTACAGAATGAAGCAGAGATTATGCTTTCAGCTCTAGCTACAAAAAACCAGCAGAAATGTGGTCCTTGATAAAGACTTGCGAGACTCCACAAGCCGCTTTGCAGATAAATCCAATTTCGGAAGCAGCTTGGAAGAACCTTTTTAAATTTGTCTTTGCCAAGCCACCAGATGTAAAAAGACCCAGTTTAGCACCATATCTTGAAAGGGGCCCCTAGGGGTCCCTCGTGATATGGAAACAAGGCAATAACCATACAGGAAAAGATGCACCAGACACGAGGTTCAAATTCCCAATGCTAGGGTTTATTGCAAGCAAGAATAGTCCCAATTGGCCAATTCTGGTCTCACGACCCGCGACGTGAGTTTCCTAGACCTCGAGGGACGCAAGAGCAAGAGAATTACGTACATCAGTTGCATATATACAAAATGCATATCATACAATCAGCAATGTCATGTTTAACACCCCCCTTTGGTTAACTTCTTTGAACTCGGGATGACGATGGACATTTCCGACGGGTATGACAATTATGACACTTTCGATGTCTATTCTCGTAACAATGTGCAATTTAGAAAGTGCGGAGGCATCTTTTAGTTGTTGAACAGAACATAGTGGTTCTGTTCTTGGAAGCAAGCTGCACACGGGGGAAGAGCCACATTCCATGCTCTGCTATCTATGAGGTACTATTCGTGTCCTGGGAGCTGACATGCTCTAAAGGGTTTTGTGAGGGGGGGCCCGTAGAAAGAGCATAATTCAAGCCTTTAGCTGTTTTATTCTAACATATTCTACCACCGTACGAGACTGGCTGGCAGCTGTGAAGTGATTAAATCCCCTGCAGCTCTCTCTCAAGGCTACAGAGAGGGAGCGTGGGCATTCCTTTCTGGGCTACTCATGAGGAGTTTCAACGAACTCCTCAGTCCCGCGACCTTGTCCTTTCATATTCAGACAACAATGTTAACAGTTGAGTAGAGTAAGCAGAATTCGCAAGAATTGCAAGCTGCAAAGCAGTTTAGACAGAAAGCAATGAGCAATGGTTAACAAGCAAAATGGCGATTCTTTCTACGTTTAAAATGGCCGCTTGTTGGTCAAGCATAGCAGTCTATATTTCTATAATTCGGTGCATAAGACGGTTGGCCTACGGCCATCAAGTTACGTCTGTCATTCAAATGAAGGGTATTCACTTTTCCAGATTGACAAACCCTCCTTTTGGCCGTATGCCAAACGTCTTATTCATTCATTGTATCCTCCTCCGATGAGGATAAGTCTGGGGTATCTATGTCTAAACCTTTCATTTTATTATAAGCATCATCTTCCTCATAAATGTCTATAGCCATGAATTGTTTTATTGTTTTTGTTTCATCAGTCTCTCTTTATTTTGGCCATGCTTTTGTTTTCCTCTCGACACCTTGTGCATACATCCCTTAGTACATCCATAAGTTATTTCAGTGCAAACTATTGGTAAGCATTGTATGCAACAGCAACATGTTTAACTTCCATCCCCAAGACCGCAATAATACCCAAAACCAGGATCCTATCCCCCAACCCCCTTCTTCAGTAGAGAGTGTGGAACTTAGGACATGTAATTTCCGGATTGCTTTAAATATCGTAGGGGAGTAATCATCTATATACACACAGCATGCAGTTTTTACAAGTTTGCAAACTCCCCCACGATCAACTAATATTATATCGAGAGCATCCTGTTTTGGAGTGCCATTAGTCTTATTCCTTTTTCTTCTAACGTCATATTCAATAAAATATCCGTTGTTGAATCTATTGTATTTTTTAATATTCTAGACAGTTTTCTTATATTGTAAGAATTTTCTATTTGGGACAAGAATGGTATAAATGATTTGGCTATATCTATTGCTATCATTCCATCCTCGCTACTCCTTTGAGTTCTACCTTTTGTTCATCTGGCTACTTCTGCTGTCTCCAAGAGGAACACTCCTGGAAACAGTAGACCTAAGTAGCATGTACCTCCCCAGTTCCTAGGTAACCATAGATATGCTTTTTTTTCCACATATAAAGTTAACAGGGTCCCCTACATACACGGGTTCTATTTCGTGCTTTAAAACCACTGTGTTCAGAAAGTTGCTGAACGTTCCTACTTTATAGGAACCTTTTTTCTGTAAACATAGGGGAGCAGTTTCAGGGCTGTGATCCACTGTATAGGCAGGGGGCACAACATCTTTATTCCATTCATCCCTCATTCGAAATGTCATTACTGATGTTTCTTCTGCTGGCGGGGTTGGTCTATTTTGCGTATGTAATCTATCTAGTCTTGTTGTCTTTTGTGTATTCTTTCTCATGGGATCTGGTGAAAAAACGCAAGCTTTGTGGAATATGGAACAACCCACAGGTCTCATGATCACTTCCTCAAATTCATTCATATTGGTCTCATCTAGCTGACCCGTATTACTCTTGTTCCATTTCCCAAAGAACATTGCACTCAACGATACTTCACATGAATAAACCAATTGTAACGGTTGTACATACCAGCCTATCCCTTTCCCACCATGCTGTGGTAAATGGGCACAAACCCAGCAATCTTTTTTCTTTAAAACCACATGGGTCATGTTCATGATGAGCAACAATGTATTGTTGCCGTATCCTTCTCTATGTCTTTCTTCCATTGGGGGAAAAGTACCAGTGATTACATGAACCAGACTTTCAGTAGCTGCTTTTGGCAAAAATGTTTCTAATGGGTGCACGTACTCCAGGAACCATAGTGTAATAGCTGTTATTGTTGGTACTACCATACCTAAGAAACACAGGACCAATGTCCAAATCAGTACCTTATTCCTTTTACCATGCTTTTTCCCTAAATTTACAGTCTCTAAATCTATCATCTTTTCAGCAGGGGTGCAGGAGGAGGCTGAAACCGGTCTTGATTTGTTCTTCATCGTCCTTCTTCTTGCTGGCAAAGTTCGTCGCAAATGTCTCTCGTTCTCGATGCCAGAAAAGTTCAACGAAAAATGTCACAGTTCAATTCTGCCAGCCCTTTCACAGCCTCGATCACTTATCCACTTCGAGCAAGATTAGTTGTTCTTTCTCCCACTGCTCAGACGATTTCTGAACAGTTCGTTATTGATAGAGTACTATGTGCATCCAGCTTGTCCTGCTCTGGCTTAGGACACATGTACTCTATCAGCCTTAGTACTTATGTGCGTCCAGCTTGTCCTGCTCTGGCTCCTGACACATGTACTTTTATAATCACACCGAGGAGCCGTGAGTCTTGAATTGTCCGATTTGCACAACTCTCACACTTCTCTCCTCTACGCCCCTGGCTCCTACTCCGTCTGTGAGTGGAGCCAAAGGCAAAAGAAAAGCACCAAAGATCTGTGGATCACTTTGCCTGTCGAGGCCGCAAATTATACCGATTCACTCCTGGTATTGTATGATCCGTGAATAGTGCCGTTGCACTTCCAGTATCAGGCTCAGTGTCAGCCTGTGGCACAATGATGGGTAGCGATGAGCGCTGTGGCAATGATGTAGTTTCTTTCTTTGGCTTTGGAGCATTTGCAGAAACTGATGGGCGCCAAAGGTTGTTTCTGTTTGTGTTTGCAATGCAGGGTTTGTGTCGCTCGGCAGTGATGTTGTTTCTGCTGAGCAACGTTGGGGCACTTTTCGCCCTCTCCCCTTACTGGCAGCCTCCTCAGCCTCTGTTTCAAGTTTCACTTCTCGCTTGTGCTTTGTTTCAACTTTCACTTCTCGCTCAGGCTGATGCTGTGGCAATGGACTGGCAACAGTTTCTTTCGTTTCTGAGACCGTTTCTTTTCTCTGGTCGTCGGAAGTTGTCAGCAGTCCTGGGAATCTTTTGGCATGTGTTGCATGGATCCATGCCTTCCGTCCGTCTACTCGGATGGCCGTTTGCATTGCCAAAAGTACTTGGTAGGGGCCGCGCCACTTGGGTGCTAAGGCTGTCTTCCGCTCAAAGTTCTTTATTAAGACCCAACTTCCAGGCTCCAGCGAGTGCCCCGGTCCGGTGTATCGCACTGGTAACGCCTCCTGCACCTGCTGATGAATCAAACGCAACTTCTGCGTCAAAAGGTCACAGTAAGTGCTTAACATGGGATGCTCGACCTCACATAATCTTTTGGGCTGCGGTGCACACCACACATTTACTGGTCTCCCCATTATAATTTCATAGGGGGAGAGCCCAGTCTTAGCCTGCACAGAGTGTGCATGCACAATAGCGCTAGGGGTAATGCATCCACCCAACTCAACTTGCTCCCAGCACAGAGTTTAGCTATCTTTGACTTTAAGATTCCGTTATGTCTCTCCACAAGCCCGGCAGAACTGGGATGCCTGGAACTGTGGAATGTCTTCTCTATCTGCAGACCTGCACAGATCTGGAGCACTACTGCGCCCACAAAGTGTGGGCCGGTGTCTGACCACAGGACACGGGGCAACCCAAACCGGGAGAAATACTCCTTTAACATTACTTTTGCAGTTGACATGGCAGTACAGTCTTTTAAAGGATATGCCTCCACCCACTTGCTGAATGCACAAATCACCACTAACACATATTTGTAGTTCTGACACCTTTCCATTTCCATGAAATCAAAATGGACCACCTCAAATGGCATAGAGGGTGGGCCAAAACTACCTACTGGAGTCACGGTTCCCTTCCCTACATTGTGTTGCAGGCACGTAATACAATTCTGCACTAGCCTTTCTGCATTCTTTTTTATGTGCTCATGTTTCCATACTGTGGATAAATGCTGTACCATTTTCTTCACGCAAATGTGGGTAGGGCTATGCGCCATTGTAACCATTGCGGTTACGTTACAATTTGGCAACATCCAGTTCTTGGTCTCTTTGTCCACCCAACATCCCTCCAAATCTAACTCAGCAGAGCCCTCAACCCACCCCTGAATCTCTTTGGTCGTGGCCTCAGCCTGCATTTCTTTGACTGTGGCAACTCCATTCTCTATCATACAAGGTATTTCCTCAGTCTGTACTGTCATCATTTTATTTCCCAAATCTGTGGCTATTTGCTTTGCAATCCTGTCTGCAAATGCGTTTCCCTCTCCCACTTTAAATGTTACTTTTTTATGCGCCTCGCACTTCACTATAGCTAGGCGCTTTGGAAACGTGAGTGCAGACAACAATCGCACAATCAAAGGGCCATGCTGAATCCTGGCCCCATGTCGGCCAAAGTTATGAACCACGCCAAAGGCGTACTGGCTGTCAGTATAAATATTCACGTTCAAATTATCAGAGAGTTCACAGGCTCGGGTCAGTGCTACTATTTCTGCGGCTTGCGCCGAATTGTAGGGGATTCTTCTGCTTTCTACAACACTCTCTAGGGTAGTAATTGCATATGCGGCCGTTGATGTGCCATCAGGTAATTTAAAACAAGAGCCGTCACAAAATGTGGGATGTCGCTCAAGTCAATTCTTCCCTTTGTTTCTTCTTCAGTGACCATTAAACAATCATGGGGTGGTGATTCGTTGTCACCAATGTCTGCTATGGGCAGTGGCATTAATTCTGCAGGAGTCAATGCGCTACACCTCATAATTTGGATGTGGGGTGCAAACAAGATGAGCTCATATCTTGTCAGTCTAGCTGAGGTGAGGTGAGGTGTTGCGTCTGTGTCCTATTTAATAGAACGTCTATAGCATGTGGCACCATCAGAATTAAAGTGTGCCCCAATACCATTCCTTCCGTTTGTTTCACTGTTTCACTGACGCAGCAGCCGCTGCGACGGATCGCAAACATCGTGGTAGTGCGCGCGCTACAGGGTGCAGCGTGGAAAAATAATAGCCGCACGGCCTATTTCTTCCACCTTGTTCCTGTGTCAAAACCGCCAATGCACATCCTTCACTCTCACTCACAAATAATCTAAAGATCCTTTTCTAGTTAGGAGTGCCTAAAACTGGCGCAGCACACAATGCAGCTTTCAATTGCTCAAACGCTTTCTGACATTCCTCATCCCACTGTAAAGGCATCACTGCATCCTTTTTAGTTAATTCTACCATCGGCTTCACAATCAACGCAAAATTACTGATCCACTGCCGACAATAAGAGGCCATGCCTATTACAGCTCTCACTCCTTTTTGAGTTTTTGGAATAGGCATACTAGAAATACTTTCTATGCGTTCTGGTGTTAATCTTCTCCCTTCTTTCGAAAGTAGGTAACCCAAATAAGACACCTCCTTCTGATTATACTGGAATTTCTTCAAACTTGCCTTGTGACCATGGGTCACTAAGTGTGTCAATAGTAATATGGTACTTTCTTTGCAGATCTCTTTTGTGTCAGCAGCTAATAACAAATCATCTATGTGCTGCAAGAGTATGCAACCTTCGGGTAATTCTAGCATGTCTAGCTGCTCTCTTAGCGCTCTGCTGTAAATGCTCGGGCTTTCTGTGTATCCTTGTGGAATGCGTGTGAATGTGAATGATTGACCTCCTAGAGTGAACGTGAACAGATATCTACTGCTTTTATCCACTGGAATGCTAAAGACCGCCTTCTTCAGATCAACTACACTAAAGTATTCTGCAGTGGCCGGCATCATTGTCAGTATCGTTGTGACATCTGGGACCAAAGGGAATTGTGGGTCTACCACCATGTTTAATGCGCGCAGATCAATTATGAAACGATAGGGTACTTCATTGCCTCCTTTCTTGTAAACTGGAAGAATCGGGCTGTTGCACGTGCTACCTGCAATTTCTTCAACCACCCCCAATCTCACCAGGTCAGTAACAATACTCTTTAATCCCTTCTCACCTTCAACAGAAATTTTATACTGCGGAATTTGTGGTAGTGTAACACCTTCTTTCAAAGTTATTTTTGCTGGCTCTATTTTCAAGCATCCTACATCGTTATCATGCATTGCCCACAGACAGGTTGGTACTCTACTTAGCTCTTCTGGTAACGCTTTTGACATAAATTCCGTCACCGGTGCATCGTGAGGCCACATCGTGAGGAACACCCCATCTGCCGTACAATGTATGACTGCCCCCAATTTTCTCAACAAATTTAATCCTAGCAAGTTCTCTTCACAATTTTCTGTCAAAAGAAATGGACACTGTTCTGTAAATGGTCCTATTGTAATTGGGACAGCTTCGGACATGGGGTTAATTACTGGTGTACCTGCGAACCCTACAGAAACATTCTTTTGCCCCGACAGTGGGATCTCCGGAACCAAGTGGTGGTCTATCGAGCACTTCTGTGCCCCTGTATCTACAAGGAAACGGTGCTCCTTATTCCCGACTCTCATTTCTACGTAGGGTCCTCTCTGATTCACGGGAATAGACACTGGTTCCGACCCCTGCCGTGGGCTGTCCTATCGCGAAAATAACACATCGTCCGATGTGTAGTCACCGCTGCTGCTATAATACGTGTTTGGCTGTGTATCAAAAAGATTCCCATTTCCCCCTCGGTGTCCTCCACTCTGATCATTTCTCTGTTGGCCCTGCCCGCCCTGATTTTGGTTCGAAACACTTTGGTTCAATGCCTGGTTCTGTTGCGCTTGGTTTTGACCATAGGATTGGTTTTGAGTACCTCCATTGGTCTATCCCTTCTGCTGTTGTATGCTATTTCTGCTCCGGCCGTTTGACCCCTGATGTCCTCTATGAGGCCTTCTCTGACCAAACCCACCTCTATTCTGTAGGTGCGGGCATTGCGCTCGCCAGTGTCCTTCCTCCTTACAGTACGCACATTGATTTACTCCCAATGACACCCCATGCATATTATTCAAATTTCCTCTGCCTTGTGCATTTCTCTACCTCTATTGTATCCAATGACCTGCTGCAGTAACACCCCTACTATCGTTCGCATCGCTTCTTTTCTCATCTCCAATGGGTACCCATTACATATCTCACTTACTTCCTTTACTGACGTTCTTTTGTTCGACATCCATTGCATTGTTTCCCCCACCCATACCTGCAATCTTTGTTTATCACCTATTTGTCCCGTACCGGCAAATGCTTTGTACCACCTGAAAAAACTCTCTGCCACGATTTTTGCATATACAACCTTGATGCCTCCTTCGTACCTTTCTTAATATACTCACTACTATATTCAGGTGTAGCAAACATCTCAGCATATCTGTTTTCCTTTTCATTTTTTACTTCAATGAGTTTGTGCACATGTTTTCTTACATCCTCATCTCTTTGCTCACTGCGTGCTAACTTATTCAAATCTAACAATCGCTGTGGTGGTAAATTCCCAAGTATCTTTTTCCATTCTCCCACCAACATTTCCCCCATACATTCCAACACTACCTGTCTCTCGTCGCTTCTTCGGTACCCATACAATGAGGCCAATGCTGCCGTCCCATCGTTTCCTTCTATGTACATTTCTGCCTCTTGCCGTAATTCAATCTTTCTTTCTTCGAGTTACCTGTCCAAATCCTGTTCCTTCAGCCCCGCCTCTCGCCTCCCCGGTCTCAATTTCAACTTCGGGAGGGGCGGACGGTGCTGAATCTGTCTCTGGAGCGGGAGGTGCAGATGGGACAAATGACATAGGTGGCATCTGTGAAGGGCCTTCCTGGGAAATTGTGTGCCCGCGGTCTGCGTTTGTGGGAGGGCTCGAGCTGTGGGTGGGGCTTGGGTTAATGCTTGCGTGAGGGGAAGTGCTTGGGCTACGGGAGGGGGTATGAAAGCTACTGGTTGGACCTGCGCAGTCACTACTGGCGTGTTTGGTTTTGATTCTGGTTTTGGGCCTCGACCTGTGTTAGTTAACAAATGTTCCATTAATTCGTCTGCTATGTGTAGTTCCCGCTGCGGGTATACTCCTTCTATGTTCATTTGGTTACGTCTCCCTTCCCGTCTTAGACTTGCCATCCACTCCTCCTCCTCCTTTTCTTCTGCTATCTCAAGCTTCGTTTTGTGCCTACGCGCATGCTTCTCTCTACTCCTAAGTCGGAGCATTGCTTCCCTTCTCCAATCTTTGACAGTCTCAAAAGCTGCGGGTCGCGCTTTTTTCCCAATTAGCACCCTTTCTAGGTTATCTATCCTTGCCATCTCAAAGCTACCATTAATCGGCCACTGATGGTCGGGTTGCTTTCTAGTTTGCCTATGCCAAATTTCACAAAATATTATCGCACCCACACCATATTTTGCATACATATCATAAACCGGCATTCCCCCAGGCGGTGCACTTTGGCCATATTCCAAGGACTGTCTACCGCAGCTGAAAAGCCCCGCTAAAGTGGACAGTACTCCAGGCATGTTTCTTTAACCTTCCCCTTTGGTTAGCTAACCTTTACCTGGATGTTTGAATTTGCAAAATCAACACTCTACCAAAAATCAGGTTTTTTATTTGAATCGGGGAATGACTCACCTGATAAAACAAGTCGCCTGTCCTAACGCAACCTCTCCCAACATCGTGTCTGCGCTTCTCTGGCTTCTGCCTCATCTCGGGACCCTCGCCTCCTTTGCCCTCTGGCCTGGTACGTCGATCAAGGATCAGATGTGTGCAGATCTGCGGAATCAATCTCTCCTCACTTCTACAGGGCGCCCCGTACACTTCTGGATCCCGGCTCAATCGTCCCGTCCTCGCCGTTCTTCCGCCTTTACTCTGTTACAACGTATACGATGGGGCAAGTGGGGGAGGTCCCTATTCGGGCGCCATCTTGAAAGGGGCCCCTAGGGGTCCCTCATGATATGGAAACAAGGCAATAACCATACACGAAAAGATGCGCCAGACACGAGGTTCAAATTCCCAATGCTAGGGTTTATTGCAAGCAAGAACAGTGGCGGCTGCTATCATAGGACGGCCGGGCGCCGCCCCCCCAGAAAAGAAGGAGAAAAGAAAGGAAGCTAAAAGAGATTCAATCTGAGAATTTCGGCCCTGATTGAATCTCTTTTAGCTTGCATTTCCTTTGCCAACAGCGCGGGGGCGCTGTGGCAAGGCAACAATAACAAAGGGCCGGCCCGGCTGCTTTCATAGTGGGGCGCGTCCCATTTTACATCTTCCTCTTTCAATAGTAGAGTGCGTGGAGCTCGTAGCTCCACGCACTCTACGTAAGCCCCTTTAATTAGAAGGCTGGCGGGGCGCTTCGGGGGTGGCCCCGCCAGTCTGAAATGTGCGTAAACAGCGCACTAGGGTCCGGGTCATCAATGAAATTCCCTCCCCTGCATGGACACAGTAATGTCATTGGCTGTTTGCCAGCCAATGACAACCCTTGCATTGGCTGGCAAACAGCCAATGACATACTGTATCTATGCATTGGTACGACGGCAGGAGTCACGAGTCGACGCAAGCTCAGCTTCCCGGCCCTGAAGACCACCACCAGCCCAGCAGAGACGGCCTGGACCCTGCTCCATGACACGAGTTGCCGGCGGGTAAGTAGTAGGTCCCAGCATGTTTGTGCTTCCCAGGCCCCGGAGACATGGTCCACAGCCGGCCCAGTCAGCAACACTGAAAGACTTGTAGGCCAGGGCCTATGTCTTTCAGTGTTGCTGACTGCCGTCAACTCATTGGCACATGGGGCCTTGTGTCTCACTCGAGTGAGTCTCCCACGGGCCTTGGTGGTAGCGGGCCCGGGGCCACCTGGCCTGGACCTTTACCCCCGGTCCGTCCGTGGGCCAAGGCCCAAGGGCCTTGACCCAAGCGGACAGCAAGGCCCAGGCAGGCGTGCTGCTGCCCAATGCGGACCGCTGCCGCGTAGAATCTCGACTCCATCCAAAATGTGCCGTTTTATATTTTCTGCATTTTTCGATAAAAAATGCCAAAAAAATAAAACGGCACAAGTAAGTCGCCAGGGAGAGCCCTGGCAGCGTGAGGGAGAGGCCTGGCCGCCTGGCACAGTGGCACCAGCACCACGGCTGGTGCGGTGCCTGGTGGCCAGGCCTAGCACAGATGTTCAATGATACTCTTGGAAGCGGGGGTGGTAGCGGTGCAGATGTTCACTTGGCAGATGAGGGTGGGGGTTGATGTGAACAGATTAATGGCTCTCAGACTCATTCACTTTTTAAGCAGTGGAGTTTCTTTGGGAAATGTAAAAATAAAAATGAATTGATGTCCGGCAAGGCCTACTCATTGGGTTGGAGAGGGGTGCCACTTTCAGACAAATCCCTTATTCACCAACTCGCTCTTTACGGCCACTTCCCCTGTTCATTTGGCCCTCTCGGCCTACTCATTGGGTTGGAGAGGGGTGCCACTTTCAGACAAATCCCTTATTCGCCAACTCGCTCTTTACGGCCACTTCCCCTGTTCATTTGGCCCTCTCGTCTCTCTTTTACCCCCCTCTTTCCTCCACCTCCGTGTCGCCCCATGATGTCTCTGCATTCATCGTCCTCCTGTCTCCATTACCCCTACCTTTTCTCTCTCCCTCTGCCCTCCCCCTTCCCCCATCCCCGGGCTCCTGTAACAGAAGGGGGTCGGATCGGAAAAGACAGCCTTTTTGCTGCTAAGCCCATGTCTCCTCCAGATCCGCGTGCATTAGCAAGGGGAGCTTTTAAGGGATTTGAATGCACTCTCATTTGAGCGGGATCCTCTCTCGCAGCCTGGCACTGCCACAGGGCTGCCAGCACCGGGGAGCGCAGCGAGGGTGGGAGCAGGAAGGCTGACCCTCCCACCACCCTGGTGCAGGCGGGAAGAGAGAAAGGGGGTCGCAGCCCTCCACAGGAGATGGCCTTTTCCATCAAAAAACCTGGGCAGAAGAGAGAGAAGGGAGGAAAGGGAAAGCGGGAAAGGAAGGAAAGGAGCGGCAGAATGGAGAGAGGGAGAGTGAGGCGAAGAAAAACGAGCGAGAAGAGAGAAGTAAGGTGAGAGAGGGGAAGGCGGGGAGGGAAAGGGAGTTCTTGATAAAATGGGGGAGTGAGAAAGGAACAGGCAGAGAAAAGGAAGGAGGGAGAACAAAAGAAAAGAGAAAAAGAGGATTGGAAAAGTAGAGGGGAGAGTGCGTTGACAGACAGAGACAAAAAAAGGAGAGACAGGGATGCAGAAGTAGAGAGGGGGTGGCAGGTAAGGAACAACGGAGAAGGGAAAGGGTGCACAGGAGAGATAGAGGAGAAGACAAAAGGGGAAGTGGAAAGAGCGAGGACCAGAAAGAGAGAGACAGTGTAAACAGGAGGTGTCTAAAGAGAAAGGAGCCAGAAAGGTAGGCGGTAGGAGAGGAGACACAGGTAAAAAATACACAATGCAGCCGAGGGCTGGAACGAATTGACTAGAAGTAATGGGACTAAGAGTAGTAGGGCGGGGCATTAAAAAAAATAGAGAGCTACACAGGAGAAGAAGAAGAGGGAGTGCAATGAAGAGAGAAGGGACAGTGTAGAAACGTGAGACAGAAAATGTGAGAGGTGAGTCGAGAGATACCCGGTCCAAGGGGCAAAATCTGAGCGAGGGAGTTCGGCAGTCACAGGGGATTGGGGAATAATATATCATGCATAGAGAGCAATACAGAACCATTGAGAGGGGTCTGATGAGTGGGAAAGAATAACGAGGGGAAGTGGGTAACGGGTGGGGGGGAGATACAGAGGGAAGAAGATACGGATATGGCTTACAGTGGTAAGAGAGACATCGTTTATAATGGATGACACGTCAGTACGGGTCAACAGAAAAGCGAGCAGCCCGCAGGGTGAAGGGAGCAAGGGAGCAACAAGTGGGAGAGCAGGAGCGGGGCGAGTGGGGAAGGGAGAGCGAGAGAGGTAGCAGAGGGAGAGAGAAAGAGAGAGAAAGAGAGAACACAAGGGGGATATTGTCAGAGCAGAGGAGCACCAGTCAATATAGAGAAGCGAAAGGGTAGAGCAGAGGAGTGAGAGTGCGAGCAGGGGAGAGGGGCAGCAGAGGAGAGAGAGCGCGAGCAGGGGAGAGGGGCAGCAGAGGAGATGGAGCGCGAGCAGGGGAAAGGGTGAGCAGAGGAGATGGAGCACGAGCAGGGGAGAGTGGTAGCAGAGGAGTGAGTGGCCAGGCCTAGCACTGCATGATGCGGGACTCGGAGGGGTCGCGGGCCGCGGCTGGGACAAGGCCACCTTAGTTTGCCCCCACAGTTTACCATTTACGTGAAAATGAATTATTCCCATTGTTAAATCCGTGGTCGAGAGACTTCTCAAAGGAACAGGAGGGAAACGCTGCCCTCTTTGTACACTTTACTGTACCTTATTTCGCAGCAGGGTGCCAGTGTTTGACATTGTATTTATTTATTTGTAATGCACATAGACCGGGCAGAACAAACTGCATCTGGACGCAGGTTTTGCGTGGATTGCATTAAAGCTTTATTAAAATATGCATGGTGGTATTAAGAAAATAAATTAGAGAAATGTATCACGGCAACGCAGACTGATGGGACCCAGGGGCCAAGACTGAAAGATTCCTGTCTCCTCGGCGCACAAAAACGTGATGTTGGCCCAGCCAATATATATTAGTGAGCAGAATGGAGGTCCCGCTCCCACAAAGAGCCATTAGCCATACATTCGATTCTTTGCCTGACGGGCAGGCAGTGCAATGATTTCCAGAGCAGGGAGATCAAGGCTGATTTTAGAAGATGAAAAATAAGTAACTGCAGCATTTTGTGCTGCCTGGAGATGCGAGAGCCGTCGCTGGGGTATTATTGAGGGTTCATTTTGTTTGCCATCCAACTATCGCCATTTTAATCATTCCTACGGATATCTGTGTAATTATTGATTGCATTGCACTGATTCGGCCCCTTGTGCCCCTGGCTTTGTCATCAGATTGCCAACCAGCAGCAGGGGCAGTGTTTGCATTATTTTCCTTGGACTAGACCTCGGCTGAGGGCAGCTGCTGCAAATGATATGATATGATATGGCATTTGTAACGCGCCTATACACAAGTGCATAGAAGCTTGAGGATGCTCTTCAGCCTAGAGGATCAAGCCAAAAACAGCTTAACACTTGAAAGATTGGACAAATTGCTTTCCAATGCTCCGAGCCTCAGAAACCCATGACTCGCGCGAGTCGCAACCGACACAGCAGGGGCAACCAGTAACGGCTTTCATGACAAACATATGTTTCCATCGTTACTGACTATATAATGAATTTCTTTATGCATACACCATAGTACCAGCTATTCTCAATACAAGCTGCTGTAAAATACACCATCACACTTGCACACGTAAGAATAGTGTACCACCATTAATGTGTAAAACCGAATGCTTTTTTCATATTTCGGTGGGTTTTTTGGACAGTAAATTGCACATTTTGTAGGCCATTTTTCCAAAAATTTCGCGGGGGGATACCTCCCCCGCAACCCCTTTGAGGGGTGGGCTTGCACGCTGTGCGCGCTCGCTACTTGATTCGCCCTGGGAAATTTACGCCCCACCAGCTTTCAAATGCACCAGCCGCCACTGAGCAAGAATAGTCCCAATTGGCCAATTCTGGTCTCACGCCCCACGACGTGAGTTTCCTAGACCTCGAGGGACGCAAGAGCAAGAGAATTACATACATCAGTTACACATATACAAAATGCATATCATACAATCAGCAATGTCATGTTTAACACCCCCCTTTGGTTAGCTTCTTTGAACTCGGGATGACGATGGACATTTCCGACGGGTATGACAATTATGACACTTTCGATGTCTATTCTAGTAACAATGTGCAATTTAGAAAGTGCGGAGGCATCTTTTCGTTGTTGAACAGAACACAGTGGTTCTGTTCTTGGAAGCAAGCTGCACACGGGGGAAGAGCCACATTCCATGCTCTGCTATCTATGAGGTACTATTCGTGTCCTGGGAGCCGACACGCTCTAAAGGGTTTTGTGAGGGGGGGCCGTAGGAAGAGCCTAATTCAAGCCTTTAGCTGTTTTTTTCTAACATATTCTACCATCGTACGAGACTGGCTGGCAGCTGTGAAGTGAATAAATGCCCTGCAGCTCTCTCTCAAGGCTACAGAGAGGGAGCATGGGCATTCCTTTCTGGGCTACTCATGAGGAGTTTCAACGAACTCCTCAGTCCCGCAACCTTGTCCTTTCATATTCAGACAACAATGTTAACAGTTGAGCAGAGTAAGCAGAATTCGCAAGAATTGCAAGCTGCAAAGCAGTTTAGACAGAAAGCAATGAGCAATGGTTAACAAGCAAAATAGCAATTCTTGCTAAGTTTAAAATGGCCGCTTGTTGGTCAAGCATAGCAGTCTATATTTCTATAATTCTGTGCATAAGACGGTTGGCCTACAGCCATCAAGTTACGTCTGTCATTCAAATGAAGGGTATTCACTTTTCCAGATTGACAATATGAGCAATTGGGACCTGCCTTTTCAGAAAAAATATGTGGTTGAGATAATTAAGAAAGCCTCAGGCCCAGTAGGTCCCACCAACTTTATTTTAAAGGCAGTACTCTGTACCATCTTTACTCATGTATTAAAGGAAAGACAAATACCAAACTCATGGAAGACTGCTAAAGTAGTCCCCATATTTAAAAAAGGGGACCGCTTGTACCTTAAATACTATAGGCCCATAGACTCACTAGATGCCCTTAACAAAATGCTTGCATATTTGATTTTAACTAAACTTCAGAAATGGGGGGAGGAAAGCTGTGCATTTTATATCAGACGGTCGGGTTTTGTCAGGGGATTAGGTACTCCACTTAATGGGCTTATTTTATATGTATTCAGTCCAGGAGGACACTACGGTAGTATATGTGGCCTACATAGATTGTGCATTAGCCTTTGAAAGGGTGGCTCGTGAGTTGTTATGGGCTAAATTGGGTATGTTAAAGGGTCCCGCCCACCTTTTAGTATCCTTTTACACCTCCCTGCAAGTCAAACTTGATCAAGAAGGAAATCTCTTGAGGAAAGTCCCTAATTTTAGGGGACTAAAAAAGGGGTGCATATTAATCCTGGCTTTGTTTAACTTATTCATCTCTGATTTGAAGGATACTCTGGAGGAAGTTAAGGCTTTCCCACCTCAAATTGGTGGGCATCCGGTCCAGTGACTGCTGACTTAGTCCTCTTAGATCTAACACTGATAGGACTTCAGAGCAGCTTTCTGCCCTCCAGAAATATGCCCTGAAGACTAACCTCTAAATAAATGCTGCCAAATCTAACATTATGATATTAAAATCAAGTAGAGTAACAAAGGATGTTAAACTCACTTGGCACCTTTCTAAGCTTCCGTTGTCAAAGTTTGACACTTACCACTATCTGGGATTTGTAATGAATAGCAAGGGTAATGATGCCCCAAACATAAATAGCTTAAAACTAACAGCAGGCATTCTATTTTTTTTTGTGCTTTTGTTTTTTTTTATTTCAAACTTTTAACACATGTATGAACATAAGTTCCTTAACACCTCAGTTGAATTGTTGCTCCAAAATCATGTTATTGTGAAAGTGAAATTATTGAAGAAAGACTGGATTGAAATTTAGGAACATCGTAGGGCATACAAAGTGTTTAGGAATTTTGATAATGAGAGTAAATCTATCAACTATCTGCCTTATTACGTAATAACAATTCCCTAGCATTGTTTGCAGAAATATCTTTTTAAGATTGAGGCTCAATTCGCTCCCCACTAGAGAGGTGCTCCAAGAAAGGAAGAGAAGAGATCGCATAGCTGTCGATTCTGTTTGAATCCTTTAGTAAGAGAAACCATCAGACATCTGTTCCTAGATTGTAGTCACTTGGCAGAAACCAGAGGTCTGTATCTGGATAGATTTATAACACATTTCAGTGTATTAGAGACTGATGACTGGTGGACTATGATGTTTTGTGGGACACAAGTGAGTTTAACCTTAGCAGTAGTGGAATTTTTACGGAAAATTCTGCATGTGTAGGGAAAGCTACCTAAGTATCATGCAAGAAGCATTTTAATCGGTTTAGGATTAGTTGGTTTGTGTGAACTTAAAAATGCTATGATTTCCTATTTATTGGTACTTATTGGTATTGCTTGGTTTTAAATAGGTTGTAGGGGAATGATATATAAATAACCGTGAATCTCTGTTACAGTGTTTATAATTATCTGTCTGTAAAATTGTATAAACTTTGATTTTTAATATGCTGTTTTGAAAATGTAATTGAACGTAGGGGAATTGGCTTAGTGTTTGATAAGGTTGAGATTAATTCATTGCATTAATGAATTTTTAAATGTGTTATTATGAATTGTTTTTTTTATATTTGGTTGTTATTTATAGCGAGAGGTTTTTTATACAAGCCAAGCGCTAAATAAAAACAAAATGTATTAGTAAATTAGAACACTGTTCATGTCTAACATGTTGTGAAGGCCAGCCTTCCTTTCGCTGAGTTTGGCCTTTTGGTGTACCTTTAGCTCCACAAATTCAATGGACTGTGATCAATGCCTTGATCAATTCTTCTGTAAAATAAATCAAGAGGTAATGAACAAATATTTCACCCATTGAGGTGTGCTGATATTATGCTTAGAAAAGGTCACTTGGACCAATCCATTCTACTCTGTGGGCCATCAGAAAAATTGGGAGTTAGTTTGACCTAAAATATTTGTACTATTATTTGTATATACTCTTTTAAGTTGGGGGAAATTTTTTTTTCCTCAAATTGGGATCTCATTTGTACACATTCGTAACTATCATCACTAAGGGCATGGTTGTATGTGGAAGATTAAAACTTGAAATTGACTTTAAATGCTTTCCACTGTCCTCCACTGTCCATATGTCTACATTACCAGTAGACTGCACCACCCGTATTGAGAATTTGTGTTACGCACCAGATTCGCCTGAATCATGATCAACAGTTGCTTATACATGAGTTTGATTATGGTTGTGAATTCCTGTTTCACAAATGGCCTTATTAGCATTACAGAATACGGCTTTAGTACTATATATCACAGCCCCAGATGTATTCATAATTGCTGTGAGATAGGTACTCATTGTGAATAAGAACTCATTTTTCACCCCAGGCTCTTGCAGAGACAATCGAAAACTTCTAGAGACACTTTATTCCAGGCTTCAACATGGCCATTAACAGAGAAACGATTAGATGCAAAGGTTCCATGATTGCGGCTTCAGTGAACCCTCTCTCATTAAACAAGTCAGAGCTAAAGAATCATCAGCACAAATGTTTTCCAAGCTCTGAACTTGGTTCCTAGGGTCACATTCTTCAAGATTGTTGTCATTAGTAATTTAATGCAGACTTATCTTCCCTAAATATTACATTCGTAATTTTAGGGCAGTCCAGCAGCGAAATGCTAGGCAATTCTCCTCTGAAAAAGAGTAACATCAGTAACCCCAGACACGTGTTTCAGCCTTGCTGGGCCTCCTCAGTGAGGTGAAGCTGAGCCTCTCTAATGCACAGTGAGCTTAAAGAGGCACAGCCTCACCTCACTGATGAGACTGGAGACGTCGTGCTTTGCTTTATTGCAAATACATTGGCTCTCTGTTCAATATTCTGTATAATGTGCATTCACCTCCCCCTTTATTCTGCGAGTCAGGTTGAAGTCTCTTTGTTGTGGTTGCAGCCCACAAATCATATGTTTTCTGCGGTTTCAACCTTTATAATATCTATAAAACGTACACACCATAAAACAATAAAACAATTCTAATGGCAAACAGAACACTGCAGTTCATTGTAATACATATCCTTTTTAAAATAAACAGTGTAGAATATCAGCTAAACAAGCTGATGAATAAATCAACTATAATGGCAGCTTAAACGTATTGTTAAATATATCCCCTGCTGTGGGTGCCAATAACAGCTAAGTGGATCTTTTAAAGAGCAGTTTCCTGCAAAGCACAGATCAAATTACCTATAGAAAACATGCAGAAATGAAAAAACATCAGCAATAGTACCCATCAAGTATTGAGTTAGGAACATTAGCATTGTATGGCATTATGATGCCTCAGGCATTGTGGATGACTTGTAGAATGATACAAGATCGCAGCTTCCGATTACAGAACAGGCGCTCAGTTTGAAGAGGTAGAGCAATGCTGCAAGTGGCCTTCTGTTTCCCAACTATACCCAACAAAAGGGAATGACATTAAACTGTTTTGCCACACATTCCCTGTACTTCACTGTCACTAGCCTGTAGCTGTGTTCATGCTTGCACTTAATCTGGTACCTCAGCAGCTTCAGCACCTGGTGCAAGATGCATGAGTGGGCGGCCTGTGAAGCACAATCTATGTTGACAGTGCCCATTGGATTGACCCAGGAAAAGCGGCAGTGAACATAACGTCATGTGTGGTAGCAGTTCATGAAAACAGGCTATTAAGTGATCCTTGCCGTCCTGTACCATATCCTGTAGGTGATACTTCCCCATCGCTTTATGAGGCAAGACAAATATGGATATTCTCTGTGGAAATACTGTCTCCCTTCTTCTCCTCCTGCAACCAATCAGCAGCATAATGGCCACTACAGATGCAGCAGCCATTTTCTAAAAGTGGCCATGAAGGGGCTTGCTACTTTTCAACATTTCCCTGCTAAACTGATGTAAATGAAGATAGGTATACCTCTCAGCAAATGGGGCGAATTCTCTTTGTAAATACATGTTCATGAGTTCTGTAGAATGGGTCATTTTTTAGGTGTTGCACAGTTAATGGACTTTCTATTCTGCTCCATATAAACTCCCTGGACAATCCACTATCACATTTGCAGATCAGTCACTTTACATGGATCACCCATGTGTAAGGCAAGAACCAAATCCAAATAATAACATTAATCCAGAGAGCCAAAAATTTGAGAAAAACAAAAGTTTAATACACACAGCCCGGGCTGGGGAGTAATCAAAAAGACATTCAACACTGCATCATAAAATGGCTGCAGTTATAGTATAAATTAGAGGCGTAGTGTCAACAAATGTTACAGGTTATTCACAAATCGCCGCCCTGTGATTGGGCAACGTAATTTATACTATAGGTGAATCTATACAGTACTTAGCCCTATTGGCTTATCCTACATCTCCTGACCATGGTATGACTTCTGTTTTTTTTAATTAATTGGTATGAGACCATCTTCCTTCCCTTGATGCTGATTGAATGTTAACCTTGTTCAACTTGTATCATATAAGCTTAACTGTTGATTGACTATTCCATGTGGAGTATCCTTGGGGCGAGTTGCTTTATGGGTTTTGGCCAATCCCTTATGTGATATATGACAGTGTAGCAACACAAATATTAACTTTACAGCCTTTCTCATAGACCTCATCGATTGGCACCAACTTACTGTTTCCACCATTATGGACTGTTAAATGTACAGTTAACATTGCAACTCCTCATTAGAAACATTGCTCATTTCCTCTTCCAACATTTCCTTTCACATTCCTTGTGTATGACTTCATTGACTCTGCCTTAAATTATAAACTGGGGATTAAGGTATTCACAGACTTCCTTCCTGTGCTATGATATGTGTGTATAAATCAGAATAATACATCTGTATTTCTGAGCAAAAAAGTTTGTCGTTAGGGTTGTTCATAAATCTCCACGATAAACCATTAGTGGCTAATTGATTCTACTCAATTCAATCGTGACTTATATGGTACTGATCATGGTGGTTGAGCATCTTTCAGTGAGGTTTTTCCTACAAGGCGCAGTGTTGCTACTTGGTGGTGCTTTCTTAACACGCATGCGTTTCACTGCTCATTGTTTGAGATGCACTGAACTGTGAGCTTCACTGTGTTAACTTTCAATGTCCTAGCTAGGGACATAATTTGTTATATATCTTTTGTACTTAGGCTTGGGAACTCCACTGGGCTGATATTTTCCAACCATTCCGTATGCAGTATCTGCCTCTCAGCTCAAGGGTTAGTTTGTTGCCTATGCATAATCTCACTGCTGAGATTCAGGGCTTGAGAATGTGCTTGCCTACCTGTTTTGGCCAATCACGGTGCGACATTCAGCCTGCTGTTTGAGGTTAGAGCTTAATATGTGTGTGGCTTTTGCAGTGGCCTCACTGATATTTTCTGCTAATTAATTTTGATTCTTATTCTTCTGGGATGGCTGAGTTTGTTTTGAGGCCCACTTATGTGTTATCTAATCAATTAGTGTAAAAGCCTAGTTTTCATTTAATATCATTAGTAGTGCCACTAATGGATTCCTTATTATTGTTAAGTGTTGCTGTACTCGTTAGGGATATGTGTGTATATTCATGTATAGGGTCTGCACCTTATGGCTCACCTCTTCACAGGGACATGAATTACTGATGCACTATTGCTGGTGTGCTTTTGGGCCAATTAAGGGAGTTGTACGGGAATAGGGTTGTTTTCTTTATGGCTTTGTTTCTCTTCAAATTTCGGAGCTTGTATTTCCATACACGTTGGGGGCATTTAATATACCAACACATGTTTATTACTACATTTGTGACAATAGTTACATGCAATGTTCATGCTAACTTTGCATCTAAAGTGAAATCTCTGGAAACACATTTTCTATATGGCTAGGTGCAAATGGCCCATTTCCATACTTGTTAATTAATCATCATTTGCTATGGTGCTCTTTACAACTTCATTAATAAGAGATTTTGCTTCTAGAGGACAGAAAACATGTGTTTCAAAAGTAATATTGCTGCAGATTGCAGAGATATTTGTCATAGTGGTTTTTCCTAGGTAACACGTTGCCATGAACTCAAGGCATTGCAATATTTGACATTTAACTGGCAGTTATTGAAGCAAAGTCAGAAGGATAAATGTCTGCACTATCCATGTTTGTCATGTGTCTGGCTTTATTTCCGAGTGACAGGGCAAATGTCTGATATGGATTCTCCACACTGAAATATTATAAACCTAATATGTACGCATGGCAATGCCATTCAAACATTGAAAAGCTGCATCAAGTATGATTGATAAGTAACTGATTTGGCTGCCACCCTACTAATCTTTTCCAAGGTTTTTAGCTACAAATAATCAACCATTTCTATTGTAAAATTACCAACTTTAATGGTCCTTAGTCTGCAACTTTTGAAGGATGGAAGCTGCATCATGCAGATGTGATTTGAGTCTGACATTCCAAGCCCTATCAGCCTTGCAGAGTCACACATCTGCCATCTTTGTCAATATTCTTCTATAACACAATGTAATGGTGCTCAATTATCAGTCTCTGAAGGATTAAAAGCAGACCTATGCATGCTGACAATATTATTGCCTGTACCCCAGAACTACAGAGGCACAGATAGGTTTGCCACGAAATCTCATAATTGTTCACTTGAACTGCACTTAGCTTTCAACTTCTGTTGGGTCAACATAAATTGTATCCACAAGAGCAACTGAAAAATCTTTAAATTAAGAATATTTGTTTATTTTTCTTGAATGTGTTACAGTTAATAAACACTTTACACATAATCAAAATACATTATCATCATTCAACATTTTAAAACACATGTTTAAAAAAAATAACAATAAGCATCTCCAAATGTTTAAATGCATTACATAATATTTAAAACTAAAATTCCTAAAAAAACATAATTTATAAACTTCAATTCATCATAATACCCAGCTTCAAAGAGTTTAAAAAACTGGTAACCGCTATTATGATTGAGGTGGTAAGACCAGATATACAAATAGACCAAATTGATTCTGCTTCATCCGATACATAAAGACCAACACATTTTCTGAAAGGTTCTCTCTAATACCCCTGATTGTTGGACAGCATAGCCCCAGGTGCCTTAAAGTCTCAGATTGATCTTCCGGTTTACAAAAACGACAAGCACTCTGAGCTGGTGTTAACATTCCATAGCGTATCAGTATCTCTTTTATATGAAGTATGATCCGGCGAAACCGCAGGAAAAGTTGAGCTAGTCATCCTATCTGTATATATAGTTAAAAAAGGAACAATAATGCCTAATTTCTTATACTCGTTTTGAAAATGAAATAAGGAGGGATAGTGTTACATTGTGTTCACTGTTACGGCCAATGATAAGCAAACGAGAGGCTTTGACCTTTTGTTGGATTTACCTCCAATTCCTCTGCCGAGCTGCCTATTTTATCGAGAAGGTTCTGCGAGAAATCTGATATTTCATTGATCTTAGTACAACCCCTTTCACTCCAATACTCATTCAGATCTACAAACAAAGAGTCCTCCACTGGGCAAAGAATCTTCCAGAAATATTAACTATTGTGCCAAAGCTTTTAGGGAAACCAGCTCTAATTTGTATTTTATAGCACAAATTCACACAGAATTAGGTAATCATAAGATTTTGCTCCAAATTGCAGCTGCCATCACATTTAAGTATTCAAGTATTGCTAATGTATAGCATTCTATCCCATAGAGTATTTTGGGTACAGTCTTTCCAGAATAATATCTCAAAACTGGAAATAAAGAAAATATCTTGTATTTCGTGTCCACTATAACTAGCTGATTAATCATTACAGTGGTCCTATCTTTAATCCACATATATGCCTTCCGCATGCTAAGAGAAGATGTAACAAACAAACAAAGATATATTAAAGAGTGAACTACACTGAAGGACTCCTTACCAATCTTCCAATTAAACCTACTCCTCGTTCTAACCTTGGTAAAGTTAATGGTCTTTATTTTTGCAACATTTAACTTAAGGGAATGAGAGTCAGCAAACAATGTAAAAGTATTAATTAGGCGTTGGAGGCCAAGAGGGCTGCAATCAAAGATCAAGCAATCTTTCAATATGATAGCCAATGCAGCTTCAAATTCGGTAATTTCAGAGCAACACATTCGGCAGATTTCAGAGAGTCCCCAATGTCTGCAATGTAAAGGTTAAAAAGGCAGGGTGCTAACACACACCCCTGCCTTACCCCACAAAAAAGTTGGTATAGTATGTGACAAATGGCAGAATGATTTATCCAAACTTGTACATTGGTATTAGTATGCAAAGCAATGATTAATCCCAGGCGCCCCAGAGGAACACCCCATTGATGCCATTTTCACCATAATAAATTTACAATCGACTGTATTTAACGCTGCTGTAAGATATATTAATATGGCATATATTGCTTGATATTTCCGACCCCAAACCAAGTTCTGAATGCAGTTTAGCATTAAGCCATTTAGGGAGGTGCCCGTGTTTCTACGGAAGCCCGTTTGCCACTTCTCCAGCTGATGCGTTACCATAGCCTACTTTTCCAGATGGAACAACAACACTGTGGCAAAAGCCTTGCTATCAGCGTCAAGTATAGATATCGGCCAATAGTTAAGGGGTTCTGTACTCTCACCTCTTTTAAATATGGGAATGATGTACGCAGTTGACCAGGAAGTTATAAGAGAATTAGTCTCTACTATTCTTTCAAATATGTGTATTAGGATTTGAGCCCATACAGCAGGATATTTTTTATATAGATAGTTTGAAAGCCCGTTAGGGCCCAGAGCATGAGATTCACTGATGTTTATTATCACTGATGTATGCTCTTCCAGGCCAAATACACGACAAGCAACCGGCTCGAGCCTTTCTGTGTTCAAAGCACATTCCAAGGGGGCTGCATTAGGCTTAGCATAAATGGAAGTAAAATGGGAAACCCAAATAAGTTCCGGCACAGCGTTAATCTGAGTGCAGGAATAAGAAAACACCACCTCATTCATAAGGTTTAAAAAGGCATAGGAATGTTTTTTTAAAAAATACGCAGCATCACCTCTGTATTATCTGGAAGTCTTTTGGCACATGTAAAATGAAGGAGTTTTTTTTTCCCTCTGCGCCAGTTGTCAATTTTTTGGCTTTGGTGCCCCTTGCACATTACAGAGTGTAGAGTCAATGAACCTGAATTCCACGTCTTCATTTATAGAAAGTACTGGGGAGGTTATAGAAGGTGCTGGATCTAGGGACAGGGGGAGGGGAAGGTTTATTGATGTCATCATCTCCTTGTCGAAGATGTAATGATATCTAGAGTGCTGAGACATTACAAGTTTCCCACTCCTTAGATCGCTACTTTTAACCGGTCTAGTCAGGATTGCAACAACGGAGCAGCGGCCACTGACAATTTCCATGTTTAGAAGGCTCAACTATCAGGCTTGAGCAAATAGTAGGTGAATACACAGTTGACTCACTTTTCGCAGTCCCGCCGCACACTCCCGGACACCCCGGGCTGCTTGTACTGCAGGGACTGCCATTCATCGCCAGTCCGTGCCGCTCTGCAAACAATGAGAGATTTTAACTAAATATTCTGCCTCCAGAACAGCAGCCACAAAAAAACAGACTGATCTAATTGGAACCTCCTGCAGGGACTGCCACTCGTTGCCACTTGACGTTGCTCTGCAGACAATGAGAGTTTTATACAAAATGCTCTGCCTCCAGAACAGCAGCCACAAAAACAGACTGATGAAAAGGGAACCTCCTTCAGGGACTACCACTCGTTGTCACACCGCACTGCTCCACAAACAATGTCCCACAAGTTTCCTCTTGTATCTCCCATGAGGAGTCTGAAGTGGTTTCAGGGGATGATTGTCCTTGTGTGGGTTCTGTCATCTTTGTCCTGGAGGTGTGTTTCTTGTCGAAGAGATATGGTCTGTTCGGGGAGGTCGCCACTATACCCTGCTATGTGTTAACAGAAGGGTAGAATGGCTCTCTTACCGGAAAACAACCATCCGTTGGGGAAAAAGCCGAAAAGGCACACAAAACAAACAGAATCTAAACTGGCACGGAAGAGAAACAGATTCCAAAGTCTTGCCAATAGCAGAATGGATGTAACAAAGACAAGCTGGGGATTATAGCAGAGCGCCTGAACAGTGGCAAAAGGGAATAGGCAGAAGCTGGAAGCAGAAGGTGATAGCATGCAGAGCTGCAGCAAGTTGAGAGGATAAAAGGAAGGAAAAGATGTTAGGAGAGTCCCAAAGGAAGAGAGCACAGCGTCTTACCCAAAGTGGTGTAGAGGGTTGCAATGCAATGGGAGGAGAATCACAACAGTGGTTATAGAAACGGAAGGAAGCCATATTGGAGGAAGACTAGACCACTGTTGCACGTTGTGGTAAAAACGTGAGGTGCAAAGTAATGGCAGATCTTCCATGATTGCCATATCTTCCAGGAGGGGGAATTCATGACTCAATGAGAGTTTTTAACAAAATGCTCCACCTCTAGGACAGCCGCCACAAAAAACAGACTGATGCAAATAGAAGCTCCTGCAGGGACTGCCACTCATCATCAATCCGAATATGTGTCTTGACCCTAACCTTTTTGCCTAGTTTACTTGCGTCCAGACTCGTTGTGGAGCCATGTCAATTATGTTTTTCTTTTACTTCACCCTTTCACCAAGTTATTTGAATCATCATGTGCTAGGTCTTATTACCAGACATAAGGATGAATACAAATGCTTGCATTGTTTAACTTAGATTCCTATCTGAGAAGATGATAATGATCCTTAGATCTTTTATGTTATACATCTTAATTTTTGGGAATTTTGCTTCATAAAGCCTACTGGACCACATTGAATGGCATTTTGAAAATGCGAATCTTCTTTGGAAAGAGGTGTTCTATATTTTGTCAGAAAAACTTGGGCAATTATATAAGGCACGTTTCTGAAAGCATTTTCTTTAGAACAGAAGCTCCCTGAGAAGAAAATTGTTGTTTGCTTACCTGGATATATGTATATATTCATTTTCATCCAAACTAAATTGGTTGAATAAAGAGTGTTAGTTGGGAACAGTACCAAAACAACTGTGTCAATATTTGAAGCATTTACCATATTATGCTGGATGATGTGGCAAGTGTCTTTGAACAGGAATCAAAACCATACTGTAAGCAAACCCGTTTCGTCAAGTGCATGTTTTATGTGATCACTTTGGTTTAAGCCTAATAAGATACTTGCTACATGATGGTAAGATTATTGATGTTTGTCAAACTTTTTGAGGCTCAAGATAGACTATATTGTAATTTTCCAGTAACTGACTACTGCTGAAATCATTAAAACAATTTAATTTATTCGATTTTTACAGTTTAGACAAGAGTGCAAACAAATCTACTTTAAGGAGTGTACCTGATCCATAGCGGATCAGAGATTTGATTAGCATATTCTGCTGCATGAGCTTTTCAAGGTAGGGTGGATTTGGTTGGAGGCAAAATCAACTTGGTTTAAACAAAGTCTATGTTGGGTTGTTGTGTGAGAAATACCAGCTTTTAGCACTTTTCACCAAGATACCAGGGCCTTTATTTGAATATTTCATCTCTGCCATGCCAAAGAGTCATTGCCAGCAGGTGGGTATAGTGGGGTTTAAAGTTGTAATCCCTGTTTGCCTGGGTGAATTTAGAAAAAAGATCTGAGTGGCTCATTTTCCCAGCCGCCCAGCCATTTCTGCCTGGTGGATCACAGAACAGCTGGTGGGGAATGTCTCCCCCTAGCAGAAGCAGGATTTGCAATGTTGACCTCAAGGAAAGTGTGTCCACTTGTCATCTGGCAGGGGTTGGAGTGGTCAGCTGGAAATGCCCCATGCC
This sequence comes from Ambystoma mexicanum, assembly GCF_040938575.1. Lineage (NCBI taxonomy): Eukaryota > Metazoa > Chordata > Amphibia > Caudata > Ambystomatidae > Ambystoma > Ambystoma mexicanum. The sequence goes on along the minus strand of NC_090932.1, from coordinate 655,069,793 downwards.
TGTAGATGTTCCCAGAACAACCCTCTCCGTTTTAGACCAACCGTTTGTCTAAAAATGCGTGGCCTTAGTCAACTCTACTGTCTCCCAGCTCTATATTAACAATCTGGCATACAGAGCCGGTGGTTTTGGGATTGGAAACACATTAACATGAGGCGTGCGGCTATTGTAACTGGTCCCTACAAGCTTGTTGTCTATCTGTGGTGTTAATTAGACCCTTTACCAGGAAGACCTTATGCTCTGGTAACAATCTTCATTTGACTCCTCAGGGTGACCCAGGCTAGCCCTGGCTACCACTCACTGACCCATGCCTATGGTCTAGTTGTTTGTTTCATTATCTATTCTTACTTGATGATTTTTTTTTTTTTTTACAAATATCTACTAAGAAGTGATAATTAAGGATACAAACACAACGTCTGTGTGAGTAAAATGTAAAACTAAAAATAACTGGAATTGGTTTGAAAATATATAAAATATATATTTTTTAAATCTGTTTGGTCTTGGGCACCAAGAAGGACAAATAACCAGTCTAGTTGAAAGGCTTAACATGACTTTGAAGCAGATGGTTCAAGGGCTGGAAAACCTATTGTAAAGGAAGTGGGAGTTATCCCCACACGTGCTGCTGTATTCCAATAGGGTTTACCACATGGTGGTGGCTTTACTCAGATAAATTGATCTATGGGCACTAGTTTAAATGTCTTTTACAAATGGTGAGGAAGGAGTGGTGAAGCGTCAAATATGACCTCGTCTCATCTCACTTTATAATGTATTACATATTGGGTTCCATGAAAGAAGATTCATAATACTGAGAAATAAAAATACATTGTTTTCAGATATTTACAAAATGCACATAGTAACAAATGGAGAAGCCCCCCTCTGCCCCCACCCAGACCCCATCGGCATAATCACATAATTAGTACAAATCCAAAAATCTGCCCCAGATATCCGCGAACAATTTGATTTTCTTCTGATGTTTATAGATCTCTCTCTCCATTCCGGCCAGCTTAGATATGTCATCAATCCATACACTCTCCTCAGCACACATTCTTGACTTCCAATTTCGAAATCAAATTCGAAACATAGGCAAGTCAGACAATGGCCATAACACAGCACTAACTGAGAATAGTCCTGATCCTGAATTCCTTGTTACATTTCATGTGGAACTCAGTAACCTTGAAATAAATGCACGCCTGTTGCTGGCACAAGATCCTGACTCCAGTGGACTCTTGTGGATCTTAGTGTCTGCTAACATTGGCTTCAGTAGTATGCTTGCACCTAAGATGTCACTTGTAAATGGCCTCACTGGTAGATCATGAAAGTGAAACGGCTTTACCTCTAGGCTACTTCCTACACCTGCTAGGAATGCACTATCCATTTGAGTTAAAACTAATGTAACAGGCATATGTGAAGGAGTGTCAAGTGGCAATTTTGCCAAAGTGAAAGTAGTGCAGTGCAAAACAGCGGTCTGTTAAGCACAGCAATGTGACAGCGACAGGGTAATTACAAGAGAAATAAAACATGATTAGATGTTATAAAAAAAACAGGTTTTATAGCTGTGGTGACAAGACTGTAATAATACTCCCGTTATGGCCCATTTTCACCAGCAGTAGATTTTCACTTGTCAGGGTTGAAGTGAATGCTGGCAGTTGTTCAGTGATATAGCATCCCAAGACGCAATTTAAGTCCATTGCAAAGTGTTGCACTTGTTAAATGTGTTGTCTGGAAGAATGATGGTGTAGGAACTTTGGGATATCATGGTTCGGAGTGGAGCCCTTTCAATAGGAAACTGGTTGGATACACAAAAACCAAAAAGCAATTATGGCAACACATGAGCATCACTGATTATGACACCGAGTATAGGGATGTCTGTCCAGTTAGATTATGTTTGCAACAAGGTATCTGGGAAAAATACAGAGATGTCAAAAATGGTTTCAGTGGTGATGGTGCTGTTGCTTATGGTGACGGCCGATCTGTTTCCACAGTCACGCATTCCAGAGCAGAGGTGTTCTGTTGACCTATATACGCAGGAGAATATACTTACATGGACACAGCACTAAAGTGGGATTTCAATGCAGGGTAAACGATCAGTGGTGTCATGCATGTGCCAGTCGGAGATTAGAGCACTGTTGCATGGCATGCTGTTTTCAAGTGGAGATTAGCAATTGGAAAGAGGAGGTCAGGTGCATTGCTTCGTTTTTAGCTGCATTGAGCTGGAGATTATTCCTAGTGAACCAGGTCTTCATTTGGTCATGACAAGACTGAAACTGGTTGAAGGAATCTTTCAGGCCGAAACTTTGATATACAGTTGTGAATCGTTGACTGGCCCCATGATAGACACAAGCACTTAACTAGAGAGCTATGCCCCCAAGAACTCGTCCCTCCTTCTCTGATTTTTACAGCTGCATTAGTTTCTAGTACTTCTCATATGTATCTTTCGAAAAAAGCGTCCCCATGGATTCCCTGAAGTGTGATCCGAGAGCATTTCCTAAAATTTGTGACAGTATATTCAAATCTATTTACACATCCCACATGCAAATATTGAAAAGGGCACAGAAATAAATAAATGAGCAACTGCAATATCTGTATAATATCAAAGATATGGTACACAATTAAATGTGCAAAGCAATCTGCAAAAGAAACTTCGCCCCATCCTGAGGGGTTATATCTCATAGTACATGCAAAAACAGAAGCTGTGGCCAAGCACATTGTCACTGGTCGTCTCATTTTCCAAGCAAAATGTCACATTCCAACGTCAAAATATGTTTATACGCGATTTGTGAATTTTCTGAGATTTAATTTGATAAGCACGTTCTATGTACACACTTTAGTAAAATAACAAATGGGATTTTAGTTATATTCCAAATTAATATCCATGCTCATTTTGGTAATGTCCTTATATGTCTTGACAGTTCCTTTGACTTTACAATTATTTCACCTTGTCTTGTGCCATGCAGCACATGCACTTTCTCTTTTCCACTTAGTGTTGTTTGTCTAACATTGACATTCCAAATTGATTGCAGCATGTGATAACATAGTCGTGGCTATCATTTGCAGGATGTAAAATTACTTTTCTTTAAAACATAAAACGGATTTTCTACCGCAATGACACAAGGGCAATTTCTGCTTCTGGGACTTTTGGACACACTGTCGCTGATTGAAATTACTTTTTTTCCACGGATGTGATGCCTGTGAAGCATGGAATACATTTCTAGGCGATTCATCACCGCCCCCAGAAATTGTCTGGGACATCTAGTTATAAACTAACTAATACCACTTATATTCCTTGTCACTTTCTGAAATGATTGATTAGGGTGTGAAGCTACTGTAATGCAGCATTAACTTTTGCGTGAACAGGTGGAGCATGGCCTTTCCTGGTTGTGCTCTGCAGGTCCACGCTTCTTGTCCAACTGCGTTTCCTATTCTCTCTCAGTTAAACTGAATTACGCTGCCCTTCAAAATAAAAGATTTTGTTTTTTCCTGGATATTTGTTGTGAGTAGTGTTAGCGGCAGCATGAACAACAACCCTCACATGCTAGTTTGTTCTTCTCCAAATAAACGTTAGCTTGTGTAAGAGCAATTACTGGCATTTGTGCACGGTTCCATGTTGGTAAAAGGGTTTGTTGTTGCATTGTTTACAGTCTTCTGATCAATTGCACTATGCTGTTAACAATCAACAGCGCTCTTGGCTTTTAAAAGGTGTAGTGGATGCTGGCTGAGTTGTCAATGGTGTGCCGGAGGAGACACGGGTCGGCATATGGGTGAAAGGAGCTTGGCAGTGATTTAACTGCAGCAGGGTGATATGGGGGTTATCTCACCGGTGTATGTGTGGGCAGTGCGGGGGCTTTGCCAAGGTTTTTGTCAGGTGCAGTGGTGGTAGGGATGTGTGCAAGAAGAAGGGAGTTTGCCAAGTTAGTAGTGACTTCTTTCCAGGCACGGGGTAGGTAAGTCGACTCAGGTGGCCTAATTAGCCATTCGCATATATTTCAAATTCCAGTCACATCCTTTTTCGGGCATCCTAGCACATGCAGATCAGCACTGCACAGCTACAGATGTGGGCCCCTTGGAATTTGTGAAGGCAATGCACGAAAGTCATGTCTCGGCCTTGGAAGGGAGACAGGCCACATCACTTCAGCATGCATATTCACTCTAATGCCGCTGTATCGCCATCATTCTGCTGACACTGCACTGTAAAACATGGCCAATGAAAACCTTCTCCTTTGTGCATTACAAGGAGTAACTATACCAAGGTTGAATGACGTCATCCACTCCTGATCGGTTTCAGAGGCAAGTCCCCTAATCCTTTCAGGTATGCTGCAACGTGTGTTCTTCCAGATATATTTTCTTATAGATGAGTATGTCCTTCTAAAATACACTGCTCTTCCTCTGTACTCCGTATGTCTGTCATTGTACTATCAGAGAGGTAAGGTGTGTCAAAGTGGCCCGTTCTCCAATCTATATTCATACTTGTAATCAACACCCACTCTTGAAATATAGACATGAAAAAACTGTCTCTGATGTAATAAAGACACCACATCTAGGTTTGAGTTAAAGAAGGCCACAACTTTATTTGATGATAGCGTGCGCCAAATAATTGTGTGCAAATCCCTTGATTGCACCTCAAACCAAACTCATGGCTACCTGAGCTGGGTGTTGAGTGGTAGTGGTCAGTCGAATGCCACCTCCTCAACCTGTCTGTTGCAACCCAGTGCACGTCCTACTTCCAGCCCAAGACCTACAACCTGATAAGAGTTGCCCGTCAGTCCCTGAATCCTACAAACAAGCTGCCTATCTCCCCCAGCTTGAAGAGCCAATGTCACACTGTGAGAGGCACGGTGAGAAGAGATTGATCTATGGAGTAATCCAGGATGTGTCCAAACCCCACATCACCAAAATGTCCACTGTATTTGTGTGATTTGGGTTTGGCTTAGGGCTTAATTTGTGCCAGTGTTTGCCGGTGGGCAACACCAGCACTCTTTTTTGGTCACTGGAACATCATTGGGAGGGTGTGCACGTGTAATTGCTTTGTTTGTTCCAACTTCCACTTCGATCATAAATCATTGTGATTTGATTTGTGATCTCTAATGCTCTGAGTCTGCTTGCAGTTGCAGGTTGCAGGCCATGGCTGGCTGGGCCTGGGACCACAGTACAACAAACAGCCAATGAAAACCACCATTCTGTTGTTATTATTCAGTATTTGATACATTCTGTATAGTAACACAGAATGTACAGTTTTCATTGTCTGTTCTCCAGAGCCAGTGAAATTACATGGTGACGTGTGTGTGGGGGTGGGTCACATGGGTGTTGTTGCAAAGGCAGCGCAGCAGCACTTTCACTTTGCAAGTACTTGTTAAGGCGTGGCATGAGGCGCTGTGTCATGAGAGAGCCTGCCAGCTAGCATGTGTGGTGCCGTCTGTCCCGTGCGGCCTAGTTGCTTAAGTAAAATTTCCTCAGCCAAGGCCCTATTGTCTGAGTGCCTGGTTGTTGTTTTTGTGCAGTCAGTGTCACCCCTGAGGCCCCGACAGGAGACTCAAAGCAGGAGGTAACGGTAAGTGTAACTTAAGTCTGTCCGGACCGTGTGTGATGTGATGTCCTTGCATTATATAGCAAGCACATATTGCGGCCATGGATATGTCCTTTAAAACAGCCCATGTCTTTGATAATGTGCCCAGAATGTGCCAGCTGCCAGGCAAGCTGCAAGGCAATCACACCCTGAATTGTGTGGTCGCAACTTAAGCCACATATTAACACACACGCACAAGGAACAGCGACCATGTGGTTGATATTGGTGAAAGGGAGGAATAGGGAAATAGATAACACACAGTTTGGGTGAAAAGACTATTAAGCATGGAGTACCATGACACTTGTCGGGGGTGGGCACGTCGGATGTGGGTCAATGCGTGCACAGACCACAGAGTTTACACAAGTTCTTAACCCTTCAGATGCCTTTGTGTCTATGTTGTAGATGTGTTAGCCAGACCAACATCTTTCTGCTGTAAGTTGGCTTGATGTGCAGGACTCTGGGTCTGCCCATTTGTTCACAGTGGAAACTGCAGTTGCCTGCTAAAAACATGGATTCCAGGACATAGGGGGCTGGGCCTTGGCCTGCTCAGTCTCTTGGGATGACAAATGCCTGCAGAAACACAGCAGAGGGGAGGTGACTGTCTCTGGCCCCTGACCAGTAGCTCCTTTCCCATGTCCCAGGTAACCTGATCATGCTGTATAACCCAAAACTTCATGTTATTTTGTATAAAGGGTGTCCTTGTCTCTTCTTTAGCATATTATACACCTTTCTTGAAAGTTACTTCCAGGAAAGCTAAGTTCTTTGAGATCAGAGGGGGGGGGGTTGCTGACCAACGAGACCCCTTTGGCCAGGGCTCCTGCATCAAATAAAGAATGCACACATTTATTTGGGGCATATAACTACTGCATGTCCACCACAAATACAGTAAGCCATTTCTTTGGGCCCAGTTTACAAATGTAACCAAACATAAAACAGAATGACTAATTTCCAACCCCAGACAAGGGCCCTCATTACGACCTTGGCGGAGGACCATGGTGCAATTTGCACCATGGTCCATGGCGCTAAGCTGCCAACTCCGCCATGAGGGTTGGCGGACTTACCGCCCCATTCCGAGGTTGGCGGGGCGGTAAGTCCCCAATCCCCATTTACCCTTCCCCATTCCCATTCCTGGCCCCATAGGGCATAATGGGAGTGGGGAAGGCGTTAATTACGCCACCGTAAATTACGGTGGCGTAATTAACAACAAGGTCCCTTAGCGCCATGGATTTTAACGCCTGCAAAAAGCAGGCGTTAAAATCACCATGGCGCTAGGGGAACTCGTACTCAGGCGGTAAGGTACGCCATGGTTTACGCCAGCGTAAACCCCTTTCCGCCAGGGTCGTAATGAGGGCCAAGGTCTTTATACTCACAGGCTTCCTTTCTAAATACACTAGCATGTTTGAGCCACCTGCATGTGAATGGACTACACACTTTAAAGGATCATGCATTCCAAAAGGTTTGCAAATAGACATCAAAAGATTACCAGAGACACTACAGAACAATTGGATATCCCAGAAAGGTGAACCTTTTGGGTGGTGTTTGCAAAACCAGAACATAGGCCATTTACCTGGCCTCTTGGTGCGAATTGCGATCATAGGTTTGTTCAGTCTCGCAGATGGATGCAAAGGATGTGGGGGTGAGGGAGGAGTGATTTGTGACTGACCCAGTGCTGGTGTCGCGTTCTATGGGCAGAGCCCATGTCAGGATAGGTGCCCGTCTTGAATACCATAGACTCTGCCCGTGTTAGTGCCCTAAAATGCATGTCCCAGTATCTGTTTTAGAATCCCGTTCTTCTGAATCACAGCTGATGATGTATTTTTTTTTTGTTGTATTTTATTTATTTGTAATGCGCACCTAACCCGAGGGTAGCCAGGCGCAGAGGCAGCAAGAGGGTTGCAAAGCTTCGTTACATACGTGTGGTGAGGTCCAGCTAGGGTTACATTGCTGGATGTATCACGCCAAATAGGAGGGTAGAACATGTACATTAAAGGCAGTACTATAAACATATTTACATTCAATGAGTAGGGGTAGAACATAACATGTACATTAGGGCAATACTATAAACATATTTACATTCAATGAGGCGCCACATGGTAGTGGCGAATCTGGGTCTCTAATAGTCGTTATGAGTCGAGAGATTTGAGCCAGTGGACGGTCCTAGCTCTGAACTGGTGGTAGGGTAGGTCCTCCCTGCACGACGGAGGGAGGGAGTTCCAGAATTGTGCTGCTTTTACTGGAAAGCTGTTTCCTCCAGATGTAGTATGTTTAAACCTGGGCACCAGAAGAAGGTTGGAGTTGGCCGTTCTCGCGGGGCGGGAGAGGGTAGGTCTAGTAAATCTGGCGGTGAGGTATTGCGGGGCTGCTTGAGGGAGGCATTTATGAATCAAAGACACTGATTTAAGAAATATCTTGTCCTTGGTGGATAGCCAATTAACAGATCTTCTGGAATCTGAAATATGGGCTTTCTTCGGGATACTAAGGGCCGCTCTGAGGGCATTGTTCTGGAGGATTTGGATTTTGTTAGAGATATATTTGTTGCAGCCTACATATAAGGCATTGCAATAGTCCACCTTGGACAGGATCAGCGCCCTGGCCAAGGTGGTGCAGTTGGTGGGGGAGAGAAAGGGTTTGGCTGCCCTGATAAGTTTGCAAGTGTAAGAAGTGGCGGAGGCCATTGCGCTTACTTGTTTGTTGAAGGTAAGGGTGGAATCTAGATAGAATCTGAGGGTTTTAACCTCCTTAGCTACCATGATTTTGTTGTCGTCAATTATTAATGAGGAGTATTTGTGGCCCAGTTTCTTGAGGTAGTGTGTGGAGCCTAGAATGAGAAGTTCCGTCTTGTCATCATTCAGGCATAGTCCGTGTGAGGCCATCCATGCCTGGATGATGAGGTACACTTTATTAACGAAGGCCAAATCCTTGTCATAGTCCTCCGACAACGGGATGAGGATCTGGGTATCATCGGCGTAATTAGTGCAGGTGATACCCAGATCGTCTAGATCATCAAAAAGGGGCTTCGTGAAAATGTTATAAAGTGTAGGGGAGACGCACGATCCTTGCGGTACGCCGCACGTAATCGGGATAGGGTCGGCTGCTGCTGTTAATAAGAAGACTCTCATCGTACGGTTATTAAGGAAGGATTGGATCCAGTTCGTTGCATCTTGAGAGAAGTGGGCAGCTATTTGTAGGTGGTTGCACAAGATCTCATGGTCGACCAGATCGAAGGCCGCAGAGAGATCAAGGAGAAGCAATAGTGCTGTCTTCCCCTGGTCTCTCAACTCATCTATCTGTGCCTTGAGATCTATGAGTGCGGTTTCTGTTCCGTGTTGTGGCCTGAAGCCTGATTGACGGACGCCTAGGAGCTGGAAGTGCTCAAGGTAGTGTTGGATCTGTTGGTAGGCTATTTTATCGATGATTTTAAGGAGGAAAGGTACTGTGGTAATAGGGCGGTAGTTAGTTGGGGTGGATGGGTCCAGATTCGGTTTTTTAAGCAGAGGGAGGACTCAGGACTGTTTTAAATTATTAGGTACGGTGCCTGATGTGAAAGACGCATTTATTAGTTTGGTAATAAATGGTGCGAGATCACAGGCATGTAATCCTCAAATGCGCGACTGGTCGACAGTTTTGCAAGTGCAGATCAGGTGGTTATTTTTCAGAAACTTGGCGTTTGTAATATTATGGGACAATGGCATTTCAAACATCACTTACCTGCTACAGACAGAAAGGCGCTTCCGATTTTGCAGTAGACCTTCCAAGCGCTGAAAAAGCCATCATCTGCCCCCACTAATCTAACCTGGGGGTTAGGGTTAAGACTCTTTGTGAGCATGTGTTAATATGTGGCTTAAGTTTCGACTGCACAATGCAGGGTGTGATTGTCTCGTGGCCTGCCTTGCAGCTGGCACATCCTGGGCACACAGTCAGTGACTTGATTACCCGGTTACTCAGTGACCCGGCTGGGACAGTGTGCGGATAGTGGAATAAAGACAGCACATGGGCATGAGGCAACGGGAACAGCAGGATCGCTTTGTGACAATGCCACAAAGTGTAGACTCTCCAGGTTGGGCGTCTGATAGGGACTGTGTGTGTATGCAGCTCCTGTTGCTATGGCACAGAAGTATGGGTGAAGAGGAGAGGCACGTAGGCTGGGTGAAAACATCAATTGATGTTTAAATGTATCAATGTTTTACTGCTCATGTCTCGATGTTTGCTGACATTGCTCTTGATTTCACCCACCGTTAGATTGGCAAATGGCCATAATGTTCAGGTAGTCAAAAAAGGGTGTTTTGCTAAACGGGTTGGGGAAAGAGGAATGCATGCGTGGAAGGAAGTAGGTTCTATAGGGAAAAGAATGCATTGTGTGGGCATGGGCGCGATGGGTATCATACAAATGTGGGGTCTATAGAAAGGGTAAAAGGATCAATTGAGTTGAAAACGTACCTCAAAGTGGGTTGCTCATAGAGATTGGAGGAGAAGAGAGACATACAAAAGAAACCTCTAGCAGTCTAGAGGTTTCAGCAGTTTTAGCATTGCATACTGTAACTGCAACACATCGTGTATAGACGCCTTACAAATAACCAATAAATACAAAATAAAAAAATATATATATCAAAATGTGACCGGGCCATTTGGGGTCTAGTTTGAGGTTTGCAACCATTTTATCAAATGCATTATCACTTTGTGGACAGCAAGTACGGTCCAGACGTCTAACAAGTGTGGTGTACAACTTAGAAGTGTGTTCAAATGCACTCTTTTGCCTCTGGTGGTGCCGGAATGCTGGAACCACTACACCTACCATAACAATTGTTTTCCAACTTTAAAGCATTATACTTCCTCAACCCATGTGTGCCCTTCCCCATCCATCCCACTACTAGCCTGTGCCAGCAGTTGCTGCAGCGCCAAACATGTGACAATGAGCAGCAGCAGTGTGATGGGCTGGTGGTGGGCCCAATCTAGGTATAGCCCTGAAGTGGCCCGGGCCGCCTGCACTACGGGCAGCGCCCGCCTGCCGCCGGGGCCGGCATTATGAGGTCTAGATTCTTTGGGCCCTGACACTTCTTTTTTTACAAACTAAGCACTGGCTGAACGTTTAAGATTCCAGTGACAGTTTCGGGTTAAGCTCATGACAATTCCCCCCTGATGAAATACTGCTGTAAACATTGGGTTGATGAGGTCAAATATTTTCCTGTCAGCACATGTTCAACTCAATTATGGAATAGGTAAGAAGTTTAGAATACTTTCCAGCCTGGTAAAACATGTATAAATGACTGCACATAGCTATTTCTTTGTTTACATGTAATCATTATAATAAAAAAAAAACGTAGGGTTAGAAGCAAAATCTCAGACTCGACTCCATGTTTAGACGAGGTTGGTATGGTAAAATTGTATTTGCACCAGGGGAAAGGGGCTCGGCCAATCAGGTGGTGGGAAGAGCGGGCGAGAATACACTGTAATATGAAAGCTATGATACACAAATAAATGTGCAAAAGTAATATTCCCCACCTTCCAAGTACATGCAAAAGTAGAAGCTGTGGCCAAGTATATTATCACCGAACAGTCAAATTTCAACATGTACACTGTGTACTGCCTGCTCTTTCCAGCCACTGACGTCCTTCCTTCCTCAGGTGGCATTATTTTGATTGTGGGGGGGCAAAATAGAGCCTTTCCTTTTTGCCTCCCCACCCCAAAAAACAAAACATACTCTTTCCCAACTCCCTCCCTCCTCACTTACCAGCTGGACCGGAGGTTTGTGCTCCAGTTCTGGTGCTCCTTCAGGAGCAGTGCCGCCAAAGAAATTGAAAAGGGACTAAGTTCTATTGCCTATGGTGGTGGCAATCTTTTTTTTCAGGAGATGCATACAATTATACGGGCAATTCTATCTCCGAAAGGCTAATCTGTTATCCAGATTTACCTTTCCGTCAACTCCATGCCAAAAGCATATTGTACTTGTGCCCGACTGCCTCAGTAGCCTGATCTGTAGCACCTGCTCTACCCATGGTGAAGAGCAGGATTAAAGGTCACAAGAGGCCCACCCGACAGCCTCAGCGACAGCCATTTCTCTGCAGCTCAGTGGTGGCATTTAAGATATGCCCACTGTACCAAAACTATGATGATCATAAGTAACCCATGATGGTCGCAGGGTAAACTCTAAAATAAAACTCTGCCTGAATTTAGGCTTGGTGCATGGCACTACTTATGAGCAGGGCTGCCACATCCCAATTGATATTGCACATGTGTCGTGCTCCTGTGAGCCACTTATGCTGTGGAAGGTGATGTGTATTCTGGTCATCCGGTTGGTGTGACGAATCTGAGGATGTCGCCCCTTCTCCCCTAGGAGGAAACCTTTCCCATGGGGCCAGGGCAGTGTGTTCACAGTAAAATAGTCCCCCTGGGGGTGGAACATGTAGGGAGGATCACATGGGGAAGAATCCATCTATGGGATTAGGGAGGACCATTATTGGAGAGCGTGGTATGACCTGCTTCAATACCCTCACCCCGTCTCCAAACATAACTCCTCCTTCCCCCTCTTTTGATAGCGCCAATGTGTTTTGCTGTAAAGTCAGTCAATCCAACGTACCCGACAAAACTGACAGACTGGATAGTACAAAGTATCATGAATACAGTTTCAAAAATGGTACTGTGTAGAAGAAGATGAATGGCAGTCCAAGGATCACTCTCCTGAACCAGTGTGAGCGTTCTAGCTTCTTCAGACTAGTGATTAGCCAAACGCAGTGCCACAATTCCATGCAGGAGTTTGAATGGAACTCAGCTGAGATGCGAGTGAGAGAGAAGAATCCTCTGGGAGGGAACAGCGGGAGCTGCAGACCGTAGAGGCAGACGCAAACCGAACGGGGAACCGTGACCTAAGGAACAGGAGTGCCTAAGCGTGGTCCACGATGAAAAGACTACTCAGGCTGCTGCAAAGTGAATCCTTTTGGTGTCCCAAGACATGGTGAACCACGAAACAGGGAGAATGTGCAGCCGGGGATAAACAGAGGTTTGCAGGTCCACTGCAGACCCCGCCAGTCAGACAATTGCAACCGGGTCATGCAAGGGGATTCAACTGCATGGGCAACACTGGTGCCTACGCCAAAGAAACAAACATGAACGTGGGTTACCCAAGAGGTCCTAGTGTCGAACGGGAAAATGTATTATACCCTTTAGATCGTGTATAAATATATTGGCCTAGGCCAAGTCGCTCTGCGTGGAAATCAATGTTGCAAGGTCCTGACCTTAAATCTGTGCTAGCCGCCATTTTAGGTTCATCCGCCATTTTAGATTCTCTCTCATAAAGTCACCCTGTGTCCTAAAATGGTGGACAGTGTCATTCTGAATGTAACATGGCCGTCTTGACCTCTGTGTTCAAGCTAATATGTAACCTGCCTGCAGGCCAAATGTTAGGGTCATGTACTGAGACCTTGTCCTTCGTTGACCTGTGTACAGAGGATTACCTGTGCCACGAAGCTAATCCGTGAGCACATGTTAAACATAATATAGTCAAATACTGAAATGTGACCACTTGTTTAACTGCATTGTATAAAGAGATGTGCGAAGGCTCAACAAGAAATCCAAAGACACACTGTTGCTATTGTAACTCGTTGACGAATGTATTAAGGATAAGCCCTAAATGCATAGAAGCATAAATTAAGATACGAACTCGGCATGAACCCTAGATCCGTGATGTATTAACTTGTAGGTGGGCTGGACATCATGTTTTGGACTGTATAAAAGGTGTGACTATTCTAATGTACAGTCACACTCACTGAGCACACCGAACAGGGCTGGAGTTCGCTGTATTTTACTGAGGGCCTGATAGCTATCTGTTGCTTTGTCCTTTGAAACTGTTCAGTTATAGAATAAATATCTCTGTTTTTTTTTTTCGTAACCCGCGTTTAGTATACTTCCTTTTGGGGTACTCAGCCTCGATATTTTCATTTGTTTTCACACTAGAGGTCCCAGCAAACAACAGGGTGGACACAGAAACTGGAAGGAGAGGGTTGGGGACCCTGAAACTGATAGAAAAAGTTTAACACAAGAGGGCCTGGGACCTTGAATGTAAAAGCAAGTAATTATGAAGAGCTGCATGCTTGGGAGGAGAGTGGTCCAAACAGATATAAAGCTGTAGTGCAAGTCTTGGACCTGCACCCAAATAAGAACTCAGAAATAAAAGGGCTTTGGACCCTGAGGATAGCATAAGAGAACAAGGAAGAGGTGTATGCTTGGCAGGGAAGTATACCAAGCAAGCAGATATTGCACATCAGTGCAAGTCTGGAACCCGCACCCCATGTGAGAAACCAAAGTATAACGTGACAAAGATTAAGAGGGTCGGCGAACCTGTGAGAGAAAGAGAGACAGTCCTGGAGAAGACACTCGCTTGTCAGGAGAGTAAATCAAGACGCAGAAAGTATTGCGGGTCTGGGACCCGCACCCACATAAGAGGTACTGAATAAGAGGGTCAAGAACCAGGGAACTGACAAAAGGAATCCTTTGTTTGTTAGCGTAGTGTGTCAAGCTGGTATGATAAATAAGCGTGAATTCATGTTAAAAGGAATCCTACACTTGTTAGCGGAGTGTGGCAAGTTGGCAGGATAAAGAGCTCTGAATCTAAGAGGTATGTCCTTATGAGTGGCACAATGGCATTTTACCAAAGGACCCAACAGGACTCAGAGGCCCTAAATGCAGGAAAATAAGAAATTAATAAGTCTAGGGCATAGGAGCACCACCCTAGAATTGGAATCTTGCATGTTTAACATTGGTTGTTTTCTCATCACTATTTACTACCAGAGAGACTGGGAACTTTTCTGTTTGTTTTAAACTACAATTAACACGAATGAAGAGACCATCCTTACACAGTTGTTTTTAGTTATTAGTGTTAGGGACAGAGGTAGGTTTTGAGACACAACAGTGACAGACTTTTTAGTTTTGGACATCCTGACAATTACACTCGTTTGGAAACCCCTCTTAGATATAGTGATAGAGAGGCATTTTTGCAACTCTTTTTTTAATAATAAAAGTCTATACCCAAATGTATATGTCCATTTTGTCCAGGTCTTACTTCTGCACCCTTAAAGTGGTGAATGCAAAATGGCAGGACAGAAAACTGGAGGTAACACCATGTGCCAGAGGCAGCCACACAGCAGACAGCTCTACTGGGCCCGGGCATCATTAGAGCACATCCATTCAAAGGGATTAGCCTCACACCATGTTGCTGCATCTCTAAGAATTTTGTTCTTAGTGAGAAGGGAAAGGGGCATGATTAGAGTAGACAGGAGTGCCCTGGTCAGTGGAAGGAGATTTTGTTTCTCCCTGTCTCTCTTTCTCTTCCTGCCCCCTCCACTTTCTCTGGTGCAAAGCACTTTGAGTGTGACATCAGATGGTCAAAGTCCACTCACTCCAAGAGTAAGGATTGGACCAATAAGGCAGGCTAATTTTAACCCAATCACCTGGGGACTTCTGCCTTTTAAAGAAGGGGGTTGCAACCCCTTTTCAAATCCCCAGTTCTCATTACCTGAGAAGAACTTACTGGACATCCTGTGAAAGTTGCATTTTCAAAGCCCTCAGAATGAGACGAAGAAGATGCCTTCCAAGGCAGAATCGTTTTACCCCCTACAGGCCCCCAGGGCACATTGGGGGTGAACATTTGCTGTTAACCAGGACCTACCTCTGCACTGGAATCTCCTAAAGCTGGGAGAGCAGACTCTGAACAGAACCAGCCTGTCCTCAGGTCCCTCTGAGTGGGTCTCACAGCAGCCAGAGGACCAGACCAGCTGAAGCTCCCTAATCTGTCGCACAGGTTGCTTTGTGTTCACTGCACCTGGATTGAAAGGGAAGATGCTGGCACTGGCTTTTGTTATCCTCCTCCATTCTGAACTATTGCTTGCACTTCAAGCCATCTCAACGCTGCATCGTGCCCTAGCTGAGTCCATCACCTGCTAGTCCCAGATCCACTGCTTGAAGAGGGGACCCGATCTGAGCCGCTGGCGCGTCACGTGCCGAGTGTGGCCAGGGGTTACTACCACGGCATGATCCATCCATGTACATTTTCACAGATCCCTTGGTCCACCCTTTCTTAACCATTGATATCTTCTAGCCACTCATGCTAGGCAGTCTGTCTTTGCTTTTGCCACTTCCAGATCCACCAATACCTTTCTCCCTGTTTGGTGTGACTTGGATCTTAGAATCTTACATTTCATGACATCCTGTTTTTTACCATGGAATCTTTCCACTGCACCACTTTGCTGAAATCCCTATTTAGCCATTTTACCAATTTCTTGGCCACTCTACTCGACTCTTTAAGAATTCTTTTTACTGAAGAGGAATAGTGCAATTTTTAGCTTTGTCAACAAAAAGGGATATCTGTTTTTGACTCAACAGAGTGAACACTCTAGGTTGTAAAGCCACAATCTCATCTACAATAGTTCTACACCCACAACTCTATTCTCTTTACGTTAGACAACCTTTATTATTTCCTTGAAAATCAAAATGGCGATCAAAAAGTACATGCAGAAAACAGGACACATATTGTTAACAATATTTAAGAATGTTTTCCAAAATATTTGAAAAAGACAAATACAATCAATTCAAAATATTTGCCATAAAAACACATTGATATCACAATTGTGTTTATAAAAATCAATCCACAATTAATGATTCATAGTAGCAGGACCTGAAAGTGCGCTGCACTATTTAACACTGTTTTTCACAGTATCTGCGATTCAATCTGCTAATAGCCCTCATTCCATTGACATGGCATGTCATGCTTCAGTTACCTTTCCAAGGAATCGGAAATGTAATCTGAATGTTATAAGTGCATACTCGTACACTATAGAGAATAAATTGCAATCACTTACTTTACTACTTATACAACACGTCATTTGGACACAATCCTATTCTTAAAAGTAGAGGTGTGATTGCTTGGCTAGGTTAATCTCCCAAAGGTTGCTTCTGTTTTTTTTTTAACACGTGACTGGCTAAAGTCTCCAATTCTTTATATACCCCAAACCTGCAAAGTGAGGAAGTTGGTAATGAGTAGGTGTACATGAATAAGTCACTTTTTCTGGTCTGACCACTCCTGTTTATCCATACTTCTTCTCAACTGCTACACGTACATGATACTACAGCATAATGAGAAAAACAACATGTAACACTGTAAAGTGTAACAAATGTAAAATAGAAAGGGTGCTTTCCTGGAAAAAGCATGTACATTGCACGTGTGCCAATTGGTACATCTTGGCAATTGTAGGATTACTGTAGGCCTAATTTTGGAATCAATGTGTGAATACATATGCTCTTAGCACACATTTGCTTGTGGAATATCAGATGAATGTAACCATTAATGTAACCTTAACTGTGCACACTCAGGGCAGGGCCAGTGTGTTCTATGACCACTTAATTCTTATAACTGCCCTTCTCGTTAGCATTCTGTATACAAGAGAACCGGCATCTGTGATTCTGACCTACCCTGAGCAAGGTTGATTTGGTTTACCAATTTCCTCTCTGAAGAAAATAGCCTATATTGCCCCACTGCTTAGGTTTTTGCCACTACCCCCAATCGAAGGAAGACACTATGACTGAAATAACACCTGAATTGCCTTTTGTGATGGAACAATAGCAAACATGTAGCCCATGCACAGCTAGAAGGAAACATATTGAACCTGTGCAGAGCTCCAATCCTATCTAAATTGATCAATCTTATTAATTGCTGAAAGTTTGCAGTCTTTATCACACATAACAGTCCAGTCGCTAGTGACTCTGGGTGCTGTCATTCCAATTTCACCAGTCCAGGCTCAATGATGGCTTTCTCATGAATACAGAATACTGGGCCTCATTCCGACCCTGGTGTTAACCAAGGCGCTATTAGCGCCTTGGTTGACGCCGTTATCTCTCCGACTCCGCCATGGTGAATGGCGGAATTACCGCCCCATTCCAAGGTTGGCGGGGTCGGTAATTCCCCATTCACCATGGGCCCTTCCCCATTCCCATTTTTGCCCCATAGGGCTCAATGGGAATGGGGAAGGTGCTAATTACGGCACCGTAAATTACGGTGCCGTAATTAGCTCCAAGGTCCCTTTGCGGGTTGGTTTTTTAACGCCTGCAAAAAGCAGGTGTTAAGTTCCAACCCGCAAAGGGAACTCGGAATAGGGCGGTAAGGGTTTAACGGCACCGGTCTCGTTACCGGTGACCGTTAACCCTTACCGCCCGACTCGGAATGAGGCCCACTGTCTCTCTCATGGTGAGATGGAAGGAGTTCCAGAGCCATACTTGGGCATGCACACTAATGCTGTACCATACCCCGCGTTCCCAGTCTTTTTACCATGTATTTTTCACTGCACTCATTTTATAGTTTTCTACAGCAAAATGTAGGGTGGGGGTTGTTTGGGTAAGGCAATAGGGGATAATAGGGTGGACGGTGAAAGGAGATGTGGGTAAAGTGGTTGAGGGTGGGGGGATTACAGGGGTTTCAAATTACAGAACATAAATCCCTAAGCTAAAACGAGGCACCCAGGTCGCTCTTGCCCACAACCGGGCTCCATGTCCGTTTCAGACATTGTGTGCTTGAAGATAGTCTCCCACTTTTCCCTGTGTCTTTCAGTTTTATCATGAATGTTGATGAGCAGCACACTGCCATCACTACTTTCCGACATGGCGTTCAGTCATTTGGGAGTCGAGGCAGGGGACTCCCACCTACAAAACCCTTTAACCAAACACTGAAGACACTGCATGTGACTCTGTTATGCCCTTATTTTGTCTAAGAATAAGCAACATTGGGCTAATTGGGAACTATCTGTAACCGATTTACAACGGCATTTAAATGTGTTTCTGAGATTGTATCAGCCACCAAAAACCCCAGGTCCTTTCCCTATTAATACTCACTGGGCATTACATCTTGTGACAACCTCAATTGCTGGTAGTTCAAGTTAGACTGAATCTTCATTCCACAACAAGATCCCTAAATCATCACATAAAACAACATTGGAAAAAAGAAACACAATTTGCTCTATCATAATTGTTATGTGGAAATCTGACACATTTGTGAAGCGAGGGAATTCTTGTGGCATTTCGTTTGATAGGAAATGTGAGGTTCAAAATCACAGACATGTTTTACTTTTGGCTAGTAACAGTTATGTTACTGACATCTAGTGAGGCAAAAGTATTGTCATGAGTGTGTAGATAGAGGGGAAATGGAATACGAGAAAGGACAAAACCTCTGTATGGATAATTTGGCATTTCACTGTCATGTCAAATTCCCAATGCAATTGCTATCCCTGTGACCATTGCCACCCACTCCCCATCGTCCATGCAGTATGCCATCCTTGGCATGGGAGTGTAGATAGAGGGGAAATGGAATACGAGAAAGGACAAAACTTCTGTACGGATAATTTGGCATTTCACCGTCCTGTAAAATTCCCATTGCAATTATAATACATGTCACCATTGCCAACCACTCTGCATCCATCCTTGCTCAAACCACACCCATGGGAGGGTCTCATTTGAGAAGTACATTTGAGCAGTACAGCCTGTGCATGAAGGCCACAGTACCAAGCAAAATCCTGCTCTCGTGCCCCAACTCCACCTCACCATATCAGATCTTCTCATATCTTCCCATAATACGTCTCCAGGTAAATCACTCATCAGCTCCTCTCTGATATCAACATTCTCTGCACTTGACACAACCCATATCTTAAAAAGAGATGAAAGCAAATTGATAGTGTGTGTTTGTGCTCATCGGGCTTCTCTGACATGTCCATGAACAGCAGGGAATCCTGCTCTTACACAATAGCTGTTTTGCACTTCATGGTAGATTAATGTTCATGTGTGAGTATCAACAACCCTTAGATACTTGCAATCTGGGTTGTTTAAAATGTCCATAGCTGGACCCTCACAGGAGAATGTGTCTGCCAGGAGGCGGAGGTGAGGTTTGCTATGGGAAGGAGGCAAGAGGGAGAAGTGGATTTTCTGCATGGCTACAGCCACACCAGTGGCTAACTAGAAGAGCTGCCAGAGAAAGGTCAGTTCTGGAGAATACATTGCTCACACATGAGTATAAGGGGCCCCTTAGGCCCGTACCTGCTGTCAGTCACCTTTGCTGTGAGGGATCATCAAATGAGTTTAGGACAGAGCAGAAAGAAGGTGCTGGAAGAGGTGGACCTGGTTTCGTTCCCATAAAGGACACAGTGCCAGCCAGAACCCTCAGCATCCAGAGTGAGTATTTAACCTGCAAGAAGGCCTCCCCCTTCCTGGTCCAGAAGCATCTGCTCACCTGTATGGGCATTTCACTCTCTTCACAGTCTTAAATAATTCACATTCTTCAAAACGTCATACTTTATAATTAGATTTTAAAACTTTCAATGGCCTCATTGCTGAATACTGCATCGATGGAGTCATTTTCAGTATAAATACAGATATCGCCATCTGAATAGATAGTAATCTTACTAATGTATGCACCGCCAGGACCTAAACATGACTTTGAGGAAGAATTATCTGATCATATTGCTGATATCTTTATAAAAAATGATAAGATTATAGACTTGGGTAATTTCAAATACTGGACCAAAGATGGAACAATATTGGTACTAAGCCATCTTATTGATTCCATGCAGGATTATGAATCGTCTGCAGCTGCCGTTATTGACTATCCTACTTACAAGGCTGGACATTTGACTAACCATATTACACGTGATCATGGAAGTTATTATTGACCACACAATCTCTGTCTCATGGTCGGACCATGAAGGAGTACCATTCACAATTAACAAAATAATGATGGAAATGCCTATAGTTTCTGCTGCTAAAGAAACTTAGGCACGATCCTAGAAACTAATTATAGGTTACTGTTTCCACTACCCTTACCCACGATCAGCAGAACATTATACAAACTGATTTGGTAGACCTTGATAAATTATTGAATGAACTTGAGGCAAAGACTGTTAACATTTTAGATACATTATCTGCTCTATCCTAATCTAAGAAGAACATTAAAAAGAGAAAAACAAACAATGGTTGAACCTAGAATTACACAATATGAGAAGGAAAATTAAACATTTTGAAAGAATTTGGCAGAGATCTTATGACCCTGCCTCGCTCAGGGGACTAAAACAACTTCAATTGCTTTACAAAAAGAAACAATCAAAGCAAAGAAATGTCCCTATGGAAATATGATTGAGAAAGCAGCCAATATCACAAAGGAACTCTTTTGAGTGGCATATCTGGGTAAAGATCAAGAATTCTCTTCACAACCTTCAGTTGACAATTAGACCAGCACTTTAAACATAAAGTTCAAACTAACAAATCAGAACTATCATTAGGAAATAATGTACCTACCATTAACCTCCCAAACATAGGGACTCAGCAAAATATTAGCAAGCCTGGACCTCTCCTTACTACTTCTGACAGCTAGTCTTTCATGCTCACGGTTAGATATGTCTCCTGAGGGTGGCTAACATTTTCCATCCACACTTTCTGACCGAAACTCTAAATCTATTTAACTCCTCCGTAAAGCTTGAAATATTTCCAGAACAAATGGAAACAGGTAATTATTAAACCACTATTAAAAAAGCCTAGCCCATGTGATAAGGAACCCTGCAATTACCAGCCGATTGCAGAGCTTCCTTTTCTGGCCAAACAGTTGGTGAGAGTGGTAGATCATCAATTGCAAACATTCATGGAAAATGCTAAAATACTCCACCCTGCTCAACATGGTTTCAGACTAATGAGGAGTACTGAAATGATGACCCCAGCCGTTGTTGATGATCTGAGGTTGAGATTGGATGAGAAAAATGTTGTCATTGTGATCCTTTTAGATTTCTCTGCAGCCTTTGATACCATAGGTCATCAGATACTGGTATCAAGGCTTGAGGGTAGTGGAATTCAATGCACAGTGAAGGATTGGTTAACTTCATTTCTGAGTAATAGATGTTGCCAAGTTTGGTTAGATGATTTCAAATCACAGCAATATATTAAGGACTCTGGTGCTCCTGCGGGCTCTGCCCTATCCCCGCTCCTTTTTAATTTGTACGTGTGGCCTCTTATGGAAATAATAACTAGTTTTGAGATATCCTTTTACTATTACACAGATTAAACTCAGATCCTCCAAGGTTTTGAACCTACTAACCATCCATGGAGTCAAAGGATTAGAAACTGTCTTTTTGTGAAAACGGATGCCAATTGTCTGAGAAATTATCCTGAAAAAACTTGGATTTTGATTGTTAATCCTAGTAAAATTTCTTGGAATCCATCTTTCTGACCTGATAATTTCATACAATGTCCAGAACTTAAACAAGTGAGCAACAATCTGTGTATTATTATAGATAATGAATATAGATAATTAACGAATGCTCTATACACAGTTGGGAGTGAACCAAATCTTCCTTCTTCCTTGTGATGAACATCAGATATATTCTGCCTTATCTGACCTTTGCACATCAGGTTGTCATGATGAATGCATTTATCTCATTAAGACTGGATTACAATAACATTGTTTATATGGGGTTTACCTTCCTTATCTTTGAAAATGCAGCAGACAATCCAGAATTCAGCTGTCAGGATACCTATGAAGCTTCTACATTAGGTCTGACTGTTACATGCTCACCTGGTACGTTTCATTCTATTGTCCACATCAAGATACTTTATGGTGAATACTTTATGGTGAATGTTGGAGCTTTATGAAACTCAATTCTAACTACCAAATATGATCCGGGTCAAGGCAAAGATGTACTAAAGTGAGTTGCATACGGAAGAGCCTTGGTAATAGAGTGGTGTCCCACAAAAATTAGCATACACCAGTTAAGATAAGGAAAGCAGTGTTTGGGAAGCTGACTCTTCGAGTCCGATTGTCTGGTAGTGTGGAAGCACATTGGAGATGTTCAAAAGTGCCTTGCCATTTAGTGATTATTATAAAATACACCTGTGAATCAGGCCCAAAGTGTTTTCATGGTCAGTGTGATATAGTCCAACTTCTTCAGACGGATAGGGTGGAACTGCAGACCTTGGTTGTTGGAGAGGAGCAGCCATGCAGCAGTACTAAAAGGTGCATGCAGCGATCCTCTTAAATATGAGAGGACTGTGCCACAGTGCTCTTGAAACACTTGTGTATAGGCGCATTATAAATGCCATATCATATCATATCTGAAGTGGTTAAGTGGCTTACAGTGTGGTACAAAACACCAAAACATACCAATTCCATTCCATTGAGCATGCAGCTGAGTGTCTGATGTATAGGTATATATAGACTAGTAGGTTTTACTATGATATATGTTTACAACAAAAACATTAATTTGAAATGCAACTTGTTTTAAAAGTGCCACCTAAATAATGAGTCGGGATTGCATGGGAGAGTTACTGTAAGGGGCTACCTAGGAATTACTGCATGGGGTAAAAATCACATTTACCTCATGCAGTATTTGATAACTATGCCATGCAGTGCATTTCAGAATGGATCCCAACTCATAATTAGGTGGTACTTTGAAAAGTAGGAGGTATTTAAATGACTACATTTTACCTTTGTCACCATGATCCTAATGAGGCCATTAAATGTAGAAAACTTCCCATGTGACATAATACTTAATGGGAGCAGATGAAGGATTAGGACACATCCTAAGACATGCTTCAAGAGATTGTGCCAGGGTGGGAAGCATGCAAACAGAAACAAATTAGATACATTTTGTAATACCCTGATTACAGGTTTTGCAGTATTCTGGTGTTAAATCCGCCGAAATACCTCCAAATGGAATTACCGTTACTTCCACTTGGTTTGATGGATTTACTGCCGGATTACTTGTGGCGGTAGGTGGAGTTAGTCCCTATTTTTTGAAGTCCATTTGACTCCATGGGGATTTTGGCAGGATAACCACTGGCTGTAATTCTGCCAATTTTGCTGCGGAAAGTGGAAGGATTTACCTTAAGCACAGTGCTGGATGTAAATCCTCCACTCCAAGACCAAACTCAAAATGTGGCGGAGTTGTAGAAGTGGTGGTAATTCCGTTACCGCCAATTTTTTATCGCTCGTCCATACTCGTAACAAGGGCCTTGTTTTACTCTTTTTCACTGATTAAGTCAAGCAATGTGGTTCAGAAAATACATGTAGTGCCCAATGGTTCCAGTATTTGCCTAGAGAGAACATGGTGGGAAAGGCCAGCTATGAAACATAAGTGGCTATGAACGTCTCACCTCGTTGCCATTATTGTTAACTCGCAGGTTGAGTTCCTTTCAGTATTAGAAGAGCTTGGATCCATAGTATGTACCATGTTTGGGGAATATTCACATCCCTGCAGACAGTTTAGAACAGAGAGGTAGGAAGTGTAGTTCTCAAATAAGACTTATATATATACTCAGCTACATAAGCAATCTGACATCGTGAACATGAAACGCATTGGCAAAGTCAAAAATGATGGCTTTTGTGTTTGCAGAGGGTAAGCATTTTCCAAACACTGCCATAATGATACTTCGTAGCTATAAGATGCAACTACTGACATATTGTGCTAGAAACAGTCCACATTTGGTAGTATGGGGAAAATGCCAATTAAGGCCTATACAAGAGCCAGATACCAATGATTATTTTTATATGAATTCAGTGCAAAGCACACATTCAATAACACACATATTGCTTGCAAATTAATTGCTTCAAGGCACACTAAGTTAAGACATTAGTATTACAGCATTATCTGGTTTACAGCTCAATTAAGCCATTATCATAATAAGGCTCCTTAGTAATATGAGTAACATCCCATTGAGAGCATAGACCTAGCTCAACATAATCTCATAGGTGTGTATTTTGGGCTGGTAGGAACAGGTGGAAATGTCCATAGTCTCTAACATGGCCATGGGCGAACATTGAGTTGATATGATGACAAATAACGCACACTGGCTCTGTGCTCTTCTCATCCCCTTCTAGCCTATCCTCAATTCCCATGCATATAGTTTCTGCTTATAAGCAGTGCTTACAGTGCCACCTAATAGTCAAAACTGAAACACTTGATTCTTTAAAATGGCCATCTCTTTGTAGCAATTACACGTTTGAATATTTTATATAATGTCCAAATGTATCATAAACAACTATATATCCTGTTCTAAATATATTATTAATGTACTTGCAATTTAGTACAATTAAATGAACATTCTCAGTGAAGAACCCTATTAAATATACTATGATTCATTTAATACTCTGCTGCACCCTGGCAAATTATATAATATGATTATTTTATTAGAGTCAACTGCTTGACCATGCAACATTTTCCTAGACTAAAAAAAATAACTTCATTGCAGTTTGAAATATAAATGTAAACGTTAGTGGGCAAACTGATTTAAGATTTCAATTTCAAAGTTAAAGTATTCACAATTGAAAGAAGGTGGCGACTCCAAACCTGTTACATGTTTGAGTCCCTTGTCTGGTTTAGTTGGCTAAAATAAAGAAAATGTGATTATTTGTCGGTTGTGTTATTTTTAAATGAATGAACATATATAACTTAATGTTTGTTGGTGTGTCCATGAAAACAATCATTCAAAATGAAAAACATGTGGTTTACTATTGTCATTCCAGTAGTTTGGTGAGGAGCATGCAGGAAAGACACTTATTTTAGTGAAATGATGTGATTGTCATCATAATAAAGGCCTTAGATTATATAATGCAGAATAAAAATGATGACATGCGGGATGGTTTTTATCCCTTATCTCCCTTTGATCATCAGGTGAAAAATTGCGTGTAGGAGGGAAAAAGAATGTGAGAACGCCAGTTGGCGCGGCCGCCATTTTTGTAAAGTCGGCATGCCTGTAGTGGAATACACTACACTTGGTCCACTGTCTTTTCTGTAACTGCAACCGTTAGTGACGGAGCCTATTCTGTGGATCAAGTCCTATAACTTTGCTTTGAAGTTCACGCTAAACAGGTAAGTCTGCCTTGTCATGTCTATATGCACCTTCTGTAACAACACAGTCATTATCCCGGACTACTATCTCCATTATCTAGCTGGACGGTAAGATATTGTTGAGAGGAAGAAGCATCTTTCAATGCCATGCTGCATGAGTGAACAGCGCAGGAAAGTAATCCTTTTGGCGGAAGTACATGTCCCACAGACACTGTTGGGGGCTGCTCCGGGTCACCGGGCAGCCCCATACTCAGGTCGGGGAGCACCAGACCGTGCTCCGTGTGGAAGGTGTAGACTCTGGGCCGGTGTATGCTATTCACGGTTCTAGGTACAGTTTCATGGCGCTTCATTTCCTTCATGATGGTAGTGCAGGCTCGGGCAACTCCGTCCTTTGTTCCCTCTTCTCCTCTGTGATGGAGCACCCCAGCAGATGTCCACTGCTACTTGGTGCTGGCCTCGCTCCCTCCTGATGGTAGAAGGAGGAGGTACTGCAGGCATCGACTTTCTCATTGCGTGAAACAGTAGGCTGGTGCCTGCTGTGTGGCAGGGTCCTCATGGCGTGCCCCTCCTTCATTTGTCCTGTTCGGGCCTCTCTAGCTATACTCCACCCCCGTTACGACTCCCTTTTTTATTTTTTATATTTTTTTTACGGGCCCAGATGGTGATGGGCCCGCCTCATTGGTTCACTTGTCAGGGCCCGACGGGGCAGCAGCACCACGGCGGGCGGCCAGCGGTGCCAGCAGGCACACTTGGGGCCGCTCACCTCCATAGTTTGTCCCGGGGCCGTTTGCCCGGGCCTTGCGGGCCCACCCAAATCTGGGTCTGCCTCCTTGTGGGCCCAGTTGCGGCTGAGGCCCCGGGGTAAATCTTCATCCCCCACCCAGCGGGCAGCTCCTCTCCCACGATGGGGAATGGGCGGGACGCTCACGCACATGCTGCCTTCCTTTGTTTCCTGCGGCCGAGGCCACGGGGCCGTCCCCCCCTTCAGATGGGACAGGGGGCACCTCACGCGGCTATCGCCGCTTTTACAGCGTGGCCGACGCTGCACATTACCACATGAAGGAGGGGCAGCCCTCCCCTCCGGCAGGGCCCGCAGGGAACCGCAGTTCACGCGGCAGACGCCGCTCACCCTCACATGGGGCAGAGCAGCCGCTCCTCCTCCTGGGGCCACATCTGTTCTTTTACATGGCGCAGCTGCTGACCCGTTCCGTCTCCCGCTGGGCACAGGGCGGGCAGCCCGCCAACCTTCCTTCTCTTTGCGGGCCCAGTTAGAGTTGGGCTCGCCACACGATTCCTTCCATGCGGGCCCAGATGTCGATGGGCCCGCCTCACCACAACCTCTTGGGGGCACGCGGGGCCCGTTCCTCATCGCCATTGTTGGGGGCTGCTCCGGGTCACCGGGCAGCCCCATAGTCAGGTCGGGGAGCACCCGACAGTGCACACACTGGTGCGGCGATCACGCTGCTGATCAGGGGTGGGGGCTCATCCCACCCGCTCCGGATCACCAGAGCTCCGCACACGTGGCCAGGGGCAACCAGCTCACCACGGCCCTGGCTCTGGGGGCACCCAGGCCGGGGTCACCTCCCCAACCCGCCTCACAGGGTTAGGGGAACCCACAGGGACGGTGTTGCCCGGCAGGGGCACCGTCCAGACGGCATTGCCCGGCAGGGGCACCGTCCTCCCGCTGGGCCCCGTCCATGGGCCCAGCGCATGCAGCGCAGCACCAGCATGGTGCTTTAAAGGCAACGCTGGAGCCTCATGATGGAGTGACTGGCGAGCCGGAAGCGGCTCGCTTCTTTTATTATGTTGGTCACGTGGCTACTGCCACGTGACCCTTTACAACATCCTGCGACCTACCATGCTCCCAGGGATCACCATGCAACAGACACGGACAAACTGTGAGTACAGAAAACCCTAATTATTGCACTGTGCTGAGTGGTGATTGCAGCCCAAACATGAGAGACGCGATATTACAAAGGGATTGTTAGCAGTCGATGTGATGTGGTTGCCTTTTACTTTTCTACTGAGTTTTCCCCATTTTTTCTTCAACTGGGAACATTATTCAAGGCAATAAGTGTGTACAATACCTTTGGAAGGGCAAAAGTGGGTTTCAATAAAGAATGAGGTTCATTCATTCAAGAAAAAGGTGGAAAGAAATGTTAACTGCTGTTGGGTTTCACACAAAACATGTTTTGGAAAATATATTACATTTGATAGGAACTTGTCAAAATAGAATGAGTATTTGATTGCAATTACTGAATATTGAGCTGATATTAAAGTCTATACCTAGCACACACTGCCAGTCGAGTAGCTGGAGAGACAGCAAAAAAAGGGAAAGAAAATGCAAATGTCTGCAAAATGTATTAGTGTGACGCATCCTGAATTAGAACGAAAAGTAAAACAAAGCAGCCGGAATTAGGGTAAGGTACAGAGAAAAATTAAAGCATCATGTGTTAGTCTAGAACACACAATAGCAACAACCAGGTGAGCCCCTAGCTTTATGGTGGGCACAGGGTAGGCACCTGTTGATTAGACTGGAACATACAAACTGACTGGAATATGCTGTCAAAACAGAACTTTTATTTACAGTACATGGCTATCTGACTTTAAGATAAGACTAACATTGAATGTAGACATTTTCCCTAAACTTACATATTGCATGAAATATTATGGAACTAAAACCATTTTACTAAGCAAAATAGTCAAAGTATTCAATATGTTAACTCTATAATGCCAAATTTCATATAAATTATCCTTACGGGAAGTGTACAAATTCAATTTTAAGCACCCATATAACAAAAACCTTTTTAAAAAATCAAGAAAAATAAAAGTGGATTTTAAATGCAGTAGATAATGTACATGTTAAAAATGTACCTGCATTGCAGATTGCTACAGTGAGAAAAATACTACACCATTGTCCTATATTCTTTGGTATGTCAGCTCAGATCTGGTATTGGCATGCCAAACTTTGAAGCCGGTTGCCAGAGCAAAGAGATTCATAATTCAGCCTTCTGCCAGAGCAAGGATCTCATTAATAAGCAAATGAGCTAATAAGCTGGGAAGGAAACACAGATGTCGTACATAAAGCACATGGTGGTTGCCCAAATAAATATGCTTTTTACACTCGTTATCCAGACTTCTGTGGTCTGTCCCTACACTTAAGTGAGGCTCGTCCATCAGATATGAATCTGTTTCTCAGTAAGACAATTCATTAAAGAAATCAGTTTCAGACAGTCTCACATTTGCTAACCTCTAGCTCAGTCATGCATAACCATGTGTGCATGTTTAAGTCATGGCTTTGGAAATCCAATGCATAAGAAATAACAAAAACACAATTACAAATGGTTCACTTAAACATCACAAAAATGAAAAAAATGTTTTTAACAGAACCTTGCAATGCTTTATTCATGTTATACACTGAAAGGAGATCTTGATATGGGGGCATTGTCCATAGTTTAAATTAAACATGGTAGGTTAATATATAGAACTCAATTATTGATACATTTGCATATTGTAATTCCTTTTTGCATAGTTCAAGCCATGGGGGGGGTGCAACATGAACAGATGAAGGATTAGCTTGTGGTATTACACATATATATCTCAATAATGGAATAATTTCATAAAAGCAATTATGAAAAGATAATGGCATTTGAGTTCATACTGGCCCAAAACCCAAGATGGGAGGAGACAGAACCTCCTGTTGTCACATGATAAAATACATTAGACTAATCCAAATAAAGGGAAGGATAACTGGGAGTGTCAGTGTTTGAATAGAGCCAATGATAAAATCTGTCCAATGAAAAACGCATCAAATGATCCTGCATGGGTGAAATGTATGAAGCGTGCCGACTGAGGGGCCAGGCCTAGCTATAGAAATAGCTATAGAAATGCTGATGTGGGATTATACCTTGGAGATACCTTGGAGATAGCCGGAGGACCCCCTTAAAAGGCTATTTGTCCAGATTTCCTCGGAAGGATTTTAAAAGGAGACTGACTATTAGGGTAGTTGATTGGGTGATGCTGCCTAGAGCTATAGACCTCCTATCTGTCCTGGACCTTTAAAAGACAAACACAAAGTTAGTATAATAATCCTTATAGAAATGTCCCTAGAACTGGCTAAACTTCTAATAGCCCCTATGGGGCCGAATGGGAATGGAGTGCATCTTTTTTCCGGCGCCCACAAATAGGCAATTACCGGTTCTGCCAGGGCCGTAATGACCCGGTAATTGCCCATTTGCGGGCGCCGGAAAAAAGTTTGGTGGCAGCCTGCCGGTTTTACCAGCAAGGCTACCGGCAAACTTATAATGAGGACCAAAGACTTTTCAGAGTGAAATGCATGAATGTATTATTCGTGACAGTAGCCAAATCAAATAATTGCCAGGTTTTCACAGGAGCGTTTTAGGGTTAGAAATGTGAAATGCTGTACAAACATATTTACAGATTTGCAGAGATTATTCAATGTCTTGATCTATGGAAAGTATAGTATTAAAAAGAGACATTTTTTGTGAAGCTCTATCCTTCAAGTAAAGCTGGAAGGAAATTAGTTTGCCCACTTCATTCCAAGAAAATGATGTACGTTTAAATGACCATTGTCATTTTACAAATAACCTGGCACAGAAAAGACGGGACTCTGCATTAAGTGTGCTTCTAATGTCAAGTAGGATTGGAGGGTTAATTCCTGATTCAGCAGAATATATATGTTCATGCTTGTGTGACACTTTACATGAACTAAGATGTTGTGCTCTGCCAATATTAAAACCTCAATCGTAAATCCAAACCTATAGAGTACTTAGTTCAACACACCACACTTTGTATTTTCCCTACATCCCTATATTAAAAACAACAAGAGACGGCTCACCACAATACCAAGAACTTATCCACTGAACATATCCTTCATATACTATATTCCGTATTGGAATTGGGAACTACTGACCTTGAAGCACACAAGAGTGGCTTCCCTTACTTCACTTTAAGCAGATGTTTGGTTGCAATTTTTGGATACTTACGGTTACTAAATCCAGATTTTTAATTGAAGAATCTGGAACTAAGATGTTCGATTTTTGCTCCTGATGAAGGCTTCTCAGCCGAAACGTGTAGAGCTCTGAATTAATTGTTGGATGAAACAATATTTTTTTTTATGCTTTGATTAAAACGTGTTTGTATTTTACATCCTTGCTTGAGCAATGAATTTATGACTATTTTACACTGACACTATCGTTGGAAATGTGACTGTGAGCATTTTAGTGGTTTGCAGGGTCATGAGGGTCCTTACATTTAAGACTCTTATCATTTTCCATGTATTAGCAACCTGAATTTGTATCATATTAATTATTGGTGTAATACCTTCTAGACCTTCCCAACATAGGTGTGCACTACTAGAGACCCATATACGTATTATTTGCAAAGACTGACCAAGAGTGTGCTGCAAAAGGGATAGCTCATTGTAAAGAACAAAGGTATACATACATTATGCAAAAAGGAATCAAGGGAGTTATGGAAATAGTCAAAACTGTTGGTAAGAAAACCACAATACATTTGTAGTACAAGATGAATTCCTGGAATGGACTTCATAGGGAGCAGGGTCAGAAAGCTGTCACTGGTGGTGGGATACATGCACCAGTGATCACGCATAGTTATAGGGTGAAATTGAATGAACAAACTCCATGGATACAAAACGGTAGAATTGTGACATCAATGTATGGGACAAAAACATGCAGTTGACCCCAAAAATGAGAGATCACGTGGACATCGCACATTTTCATCCCTTGATGCATGATACACACAAGAGCCATTACTGGTCCCACAACACAATTGTCTTCATGGGGGAGCAGCAGTTTCATGCACAGCTGGCCCGTGTGAATTTCCATCACCTGAACTATTGATGGAAATGCACTTTTAAACATTTCCATAAACCTGACATGGTAATAGTTCTGAAATACTGCATTTCTGAAATTCTGTATTTCTGGCATTAATATACAGTCCTGCCGGTGGTAGTTTTAATTCAAGCAGACCCCTCACAATGTCCCATTTGCTAGAGATAATTATCTGAATGCAGAATTCTGACACAGGGTACTGCCAAACTAATAATGAAGACATGTGTGTTCCTTAATTGGGTTGTCTGACTGTAACACATACAGTGCAAAATGAAAGTCACTTCCCAAAAATATTTTGCTATGATTTTTTAGATGTTTACTAAAAAGATGTATTTAACAAAAAGGTGTAAATAAGTATATTGGAGCAACTCATCAAATACATTTGTGTGCAAATGATGAAATGTACTTTATACTTAAAAGGTATTTGAATGTGAGTATCTCAGATGCACACATCCTTTCAGAAAATGTGCACATTTGTGTAATCTTGGTGTATTTCTGCTTATTTTAGAGTGCATTCTGTATTCAATAAAGGGAAGACCAGAAAACAAATGCAGTCTCCTGTACCGCTTTGGAACAGGTGTATTGTGTATTGCTTGACAGGGTCATTCATGTCATTCTCATGCTTTTTTGCATAGGATCCACTGCTGCCCCACTTACATTTCTGCCCCTCAAACAGGAATAGAAATGTTATTTTCTTGCTATTTCACAATGACAGTCCTACCAGCCAGTCATATATTTGCGTCGGGAGTGTACCTCGCACACTAATGTATACAAATGCTTTGGCCAATTTATCTCTGGTGTCCAGCCCTCCAATATACATAGGTCACCTTTCAGAATAAGTTGACCTGCATATTTCTAAAACAAACGCACAAAAAAGTGCATCAAGTGAAATGTTTTCATTTGTGTTAACTTTGGATCTATTATTGGAAAATAGTGTATAGTAAGACATATGGGCCTTATTACGAGCATGCCGATCCGGTAACAACGGTGCTGATAAGCCTACCGGCACCGTTGTTACCGGACCAGCCCACTCTGAGTCTGCGGGCGGCTCCTATCCTGCACGCCAGGTCTGACCTGATGGGCAGGACGACACCCGCCTGCAGAATTTCTGGGAAGAACCGGGTGCTTCTGTCATTCCCATTCCTATTGAGTCCTATGGGACTTAAATGAGAATGGGGATTAACATTTTTCCAGCGCCTGATTTCCAGGAACACCAGGGTCGTAATCCCCTGGTTCCGTGGAGCCAGGCGCCGGAAATGTGCACGAGTCCGGTGGCAACCTGCCGGTTTTACAGGCATGGCTACTGCCAGACTCGTAATGAGGCCCTATGCTCATATGCTTCTAATGCAGAATGCTCATAAAAGCAATAATCTTTCTTAAACTTCATTAATTAATAAGCAGAATAACCTACACCTATAGGACAGATTTTTATGTTATGTATTCTACAAACATACATTGGTGACTTTTGGCACAATTCTCTCTGGCCAATAAAGAAGTGAGATACATCCTTTTGTCTACCACTGTGATAAGTGTTTACTTTCTAGTTTGGGAGTTAATGTTACAGCAATAAAGCTGCTGATCTCTGTGTTGCTGCTTGCTATGAATTGGGACAAGATGGCCCATTTGCATATGCATGAAAAACTCCTATTCTTCACATGTGTTTTTATTTTTATTTGCATGCTATGTAGCGTGCCTGCTATGAACGTGTTGCCTAATTAATTCTTAGTACCAAAACTGATTAATTTTAAAAGTATGTGCCTGCTCCCTGGAGTTCAAGTAGCATGTCTAGCCATGGGCCAACCAGCAGTAGAACTGTGCATCCTGAAAAACAAATGAGGTTCAGAGTGTTTTCCGATGAGGTTTTTGCCAGTAAAAAAAGCTTCTGTGAAATAGGCCCTGAGTCTGTACTTCCTTATCTCCTGAAGGATTAAACGTCAAATCTATCCACTAAAAAGAATGGGAATGGAAACAAAAACCTGTAAATTATCCCAGCTGTATCATTGATTATTTATTTTATTTGCTTTTTTAAAGCACTCACACAGCCAGGGGGCATCAAGGCGCTGTTACAGCAGGAATATTACTTAGTTGCTTATTTATTACGTGCTTAATACCCAGAGGTTTCTAAGTGCAGACAGGGGGATCGAACCTGTGTTGCTTTGTGTAATCTTGTTTCCAAGGCGAGCATGTTGCAGCTGACCTATCCTCCTGGGACATGATCAGTGTGAAATCTCTGTCACCATAACCTGCGCGCAGGAAATCAGACTAAAAACAGAAACTCCAAGCCACCCAGCCAGCATCAAGATGAACATCTGGAAGGCAAAACAGAGGAAGATGCCAGAGTGACAGAAGTGATATTCAAACCCTGAAACCACATTTAAATTAGGGCAGCCAAACACTCGCCAACAACCAAAACTGTTAGAAGATGCCAGGGCCTTGGGAGCGTGCACACTAATACATCTCAGTCAGGTACACTATTAATTGGCAGATTTTCAACCAAAAAATATACAAAGTGTTTTAGCATGCAGCACTGGGTGAAGGTTAGCAGACACCCATATTAGAAGGTTGTAGGGGTTCCCTTTGCCAATACCCATGATCAAGTCTGATGAGATTCAGAGCAGACCCAGTGCACCCTTGCTCACAGAACTTATCCTCTCTCCTGCTCCCGGTCCTTGAATTAAAGTTCACCACAGGTAGCCAACGATTTTGCATTATGTTTCTCCTTTTTCTGCTAATTTGTATCCCTCCCTGAGGGTCCTCCTAAGATGTCCTCTCTAACGTTCCTTCTGCTGCTTTTCACCGCAAGTTCTGGATAGCTGGTTACCAAGCTGGAAGTGAATCTATACAGCAAATGACAACATGCTGAGCAGGTGGATTTGACTAAAACATTCATGTACCGTGAGGCTCTTCCCCGCAATCTCTGACCTGATAGCGAAAGGATGAGCCAACTAGACCCTCTCTGAAGGTAGGAAAAAACAAATATAGGAGAGGAATTCATGGAAGGGCCACTTACCAATGGCATGCGAGGAAAAAACATATACTTGAGGCAAAAACAGGTATACAAAATACATACATACATACAAAGAACACACAAATCCTAGTGAAAAATCAAAGATATAGAAAAAAAGAGAAAGCTATGGGAGTCTCATCCCATACAGTGAGTGGCACCTTGCAATGTTAGAATAAGACGGAGGGAAAAACACTACAAACAACAAACACGTATCCGTGTCAGCATGAACTGGGATCAGAGGCCTCTTTTTCTCATCTATACAACTGAGTCAACAAGAGGTCAGGCTTGGAGAGATCCCTCTCTTCTGAAACATGGGGTCAGAGATCTAGAGAGTATAGAAACAAGTATCTCCCCTACCAAAGGCTGAAGGAACCATTGTCACTGAACCACCCCCCACCCCCGCCATGTTAAGGGACTCCACAATATTGAGTAGAAGCCGCCGAATGATCCTGGTGCAGAAACTTTGCCCAAAACAGAATGCAGGCAGAAATTGAGGAGTCCCGGCATTGCATTGTATGTACAGGATGAGCATTTTTATGTTTTCGTTTTAAAAATGTGTGCTATTTGACGTTGGGCTCTCAAAGTGGATTCACCTCCCCTTAACTGCAAGCAATTGGGCTCTTTATTTCGCATAGAAGATGTGGGATGGCTTAACCCACTTCTGGTCTGCCATGCGGCATCACTGTGTTCTGATGGTGCCAGAAACATCAGAATGGCCGCAAAACCCTTGTGCGCGCCAAAACCTTGGAAAATCACGCTTTGCAAAGCACAAAAAGTTGGCTGCCCAATCTGCCATGCATGTTGTCAGTGGTGGAACAGAGATCGCACTCCTGAAACAGGTCACTGGGCTCCACAACATGTGAAGATGGAGTACAGAAGGAAAAGCAGTGCTTTGCTAAAGGAAACCCCAAAATCTTGCTTTAAATCCTTTTTTCCTTGTTGCTGAAACTGCAGAATGTCGGTACAAAACACCCTCAACATCCAAAATTCTTACTGGGTGCTATAATTCACTTAGTGCAAGAAACCATTGTGAACTTGCAATGTACTGAAAAGCTGAAAGCATCAAGGGATTTCCACAGCAAAAGTGGCTTGTCTGTGGATCTGTCAAAATCTGGGCGCAGTACCCTCGGCCACTTGAATGACAGCTGTCAGGGGCCTGCAGGATAAAACTTTAAACATGTGTAAACTGAAATCAAATGTTTGCAATCTAAGAGGCCTGTTAGTGAGAGTAACCTATATTGTAATTTAAACCTAGAATGAGAATTCTAGCTGCTATTATGAAATCACAAGTTTGTTTTAAGCTAAGGAAAAATGCAACCGAATTAACATTTAAATTTAAGCTGGCTAAAGCTACCAAACTGGAATAACAGCTTTCCTCACAGAGGCAAGGCCTCTCCCTCCAGCACCCTCAACCAGGAAATCACACCAAAGTGATAGTTATAGGGTGGGGGAAGAACCTGGTCTGCAGTGGGGAAGGAAACAATGAACAGCTGCAAAGCAGGAAATACGAGGTGTGAGGACCATCCTAAATGGACTCTGCCAAGAGCTAACAGGGAGGAGATGCTTCTGGACTGAAGGGAGAGAAAAAGAGGCGGTCCCAAACGGCCATCTGTGGCTGAACATTCACAAAGAACATTTTGTTTAAAGACTTGTAACTTGCCACTTAAAATTGTCAAAAACACAAAAATAACAGAATTGTAAATCTAAATTTTGGCTGCACATTTCAAGAGGCGGCAAACCGTGAGACATATTTTGGAAGGAAATGGCAGAAAATATGATTTTACACCAAATTTATTTCTGCTAGAAGTATGAAACTTTATACACTTATGCCCAGGGGATATGCGCACACTTGTAGAAATTTGCTGATAAATTGGACATTGTGTTCTAGATGAAAAGGGCAAAATTCTGTGAAAAGCAGACACAAGATCCCACATCTACAGGGTTTGGAGGAGTAGCTGATGTACAAAATATGTAATCTGTATATGTGGTTGTTATAGAGGTTGCACATGTGTAAATATGTATTGTGTCAAAAGTAGATTTTGTGTTCAAGAGGCTGGTGGTGGACTCTTAGCCTCATAAACCCACACCATAAAGGTGACACCCTGTTTCTCTCCTCCTATCAAGGCAGAGAGGAGACTCTGACCTATCCCTGTCAAAGGGGCGAGCTTAGGATAAATCAGCACACACACCGTTTATCAAAGCATAAATAGAGACAGCAGAGGGCAGCTAAAGACAGACAGATTCACCGACTATCTGAATGCTGGCGCAGCACCCTGCTGCAGAACTTTCCATCTTCCTTGCTCCAGACTCCAGAAACTTGGCAAAGCAGAACCCATTGCATAGCTGAACCACTTTCAGCTAGGCCTCAATTTCCAGAACCAGAACCAACCCACAAACCTAAGGGGAAGCATCATACTACAGCCGGGCAGCGCTGTACTGCTTGCCTGCTGAAATAATTATCATCAGAACCAAAAAGGGCATATCCAATCCAT
Source organism: Ambystoma mexicanum (assembly GCF_040938575.1). Lineage (NCBI taxonomy): Eukaryota > Metazoa > Chordata > Amphibia > Caudata > Ambystomatidae > Ambystoma > Ambystoma mexicanum. The sequence goes on along the minus strand of NC_090932.1, from coordinate 655,033,008 downwards.
TCCTGTGCCGTGCTGTGACCAGAGTGTCTTGCAGATCTGATCCAGTCCTGTGCCGTGCTGTGAGCCTAGCGCTTTGCTGATTGCAGACCCAGTCCAGTCCGATGTGACCAGCTGTCTGTCCCAGAACCAAATTCCCTTCCCTGACCAGATCTTGATGGACCAGAATCCTGATGGTTCCATTTAAAAACATATCTAGTGAGTATCTATAGATAGAACTGTGTCACTAGCCTATGTACCTTGCTTAGTTAATCACTAGATTAAACCCATACTATATTGTATTCAGAACCTGTGTTGTTAGGAGTATGTTTGAATTGTCTGAACTCTCCATCCAAACCATCCTATCTTCCTCCTGTACTAGTATTGTTAAAACTATCTTGGCGCTGATCATTTTTCATCTGAAGAAGGCGAGCTCCTCTGCACGCAGTCACCCTGATCAAGTGGCTGTGTTCCTGTGTGGTATTTGTTTCTTCACAGTCATCCTCTAGTGTAAGAAATCCCATTTGTCATTTTAAAAGTGCATTCCTGTTTCCCATTCTTGCGCCTATCTCGAAAAAACGACCTCCACTAAAACATCCATAACTTCGTCAGTTTTTATGCTAAAAACACAATTTCAACTTCTGCTTGTAGCTAACATCCACAGCTTTAAATTGCATCTAAAATCGATATCACGATTATCGCGCAGTGAAAAGTGTGCCGCGAATTTAGTTTTTGGGAAATTCTGACATGTGTAAAACCGCTTTTGATTGTTCCTGAATTGAATTTTAGGATTTCAAATTGTTTCTGGGTATTGAATGATTGCTTGTGTTTGTGTGCAACTATCCAAAGCTGCTCCCAGAATAATGTATGCAATTTTAGCAATTTAGACCATATTTAGTGTTTTTGCCCAATCCATTCTCAAGAGAACTTTAAAAACCATTCTGACAGCTTGCCAGTCAATTACGTTTCTCTCTTGTGTTTGCTGGGGGAAAGAGGGATTGTTATTTTGTTTGAATTCTGCCATTCCTGAAAACCTGTTCTCTCCTCCTATCTCTTTACATTGTCTATTGGTGGTTGAGGTGTGCAGGGGGAACTAGTAACCATAGTGCTATCTGTTCTGAACACACACACGCAAAAGTATTATTTCTGTGCTGAATTGTTTTCCTCACTATTACTCCTTGTGTATTAAAGAGACTATTCAGTGTGACATCACCCCATTGGTGATTATTGTGTACCAATTAAAACACAGTGTGATTAAATTGTAAATACATATATAAATATTTTAACTTTGCAAACCAGCCTGATTCCTGGTTCAGTGTGACCGGGGGGGGGGGTTCCAGGAGAGGGGTGTGATATGAGTGGTACATCGTTCATAATAAAAGAACTTTTAGACAAAAATAAATAAGGATTTCAGTTGTGCATTACACACTAGAAATTGACTTGGGTGTGTGCCAGATTGAAATCACTTACAAAGAGGCGATCATGGCCCCAGATTGGTGGAGAATGCTAGGAATCTAAGGGGATTCACATACAGGACTGTAAGGGGGAAGAGATTGCAGCAAAAGAGGCGGGAGGGCTGCATAAGTAGGGAAAAAAGTGGCAACCAGGAAGGCACCAACAGCTAGTGCTATCCAATGCAAACCTGGAGCCAGAGGCCTTCTAGCTAATGGTTAGGGGTATACATGGACTTGCATCCTTGTACAATGTGTTGCATAGCCATGATCAAACACATATTTCTGGAGTTTGAGACTGACATGTCATTGCATATAACCTGTTTGCACACCACCCGATATGCACACCTTGCAGTGGACCAAAAACATTGTATATTGCAGAGCAACATTGCATAATGACAGCATTGGGTCATGGCTGGTAACATTTATAAAACTATACGCTGATGGAGTGAAAAATGTGGTGAAGCTGGGCATAGCTAGCATTGAAGCTTATAGGATGCAATATGCTTGTGGTGTTATGATATAGTATGTTACTTATAACACACTTAATACTCCGAGGTTTCTAAGCGCGGAACAGGGATACTCTGTGTCGTCTTGCTTCCAAGGCGAGTATGTTACCCCTGAGCTATACTTATGAGACATGGGGGGTCATTCCCTTACTGCCTCATTACGAGACTGCTCGCGGGAACCCGCTAAGGACTCCTGGTTTTACCAGGCAGCCTTATCGGGTCCTGCGAGCAGACCAGGGTGCTAACAACAGGCCCGTTTTTAGTACCCTCCCCATTCCCATTGAGCCCTAAGGGGGCTCGAATGTGATTATGGATGTACTGGGTCTGGGTTCCTTGAATGAGAAATTAGTGGGCCCTCCAAGGTTGGAATGGCCTGGTAATTCCTCATTTAAGGAACCCGGACCCGGTACCCGGTAAGGGGGTAGCCATGCCTCTATTAGTGGCATGGTTACCTCCTACCGTGTAATGACCCCCATGATGTTCATACAACACAGTGATATCAAACACACATGATGTAATGCAATCTGATTATACCATTACTGGGTCGAAAGTAATTTGGCATGGTAACTTTCTTAGCCAGGCTGACGTAGCCATACTGGCACAGCTCCCATGTGACCGGGGTTTACAACAGCAATCTCCAGCTGATTAGAATTCTTTACGAAAGCATTGCTTGTGTTGGGCTCTGAGCACTTTGCAAACAAAACAGAAAAAAAGGCACACAAAACATCGAACTCCTTTTTTACTCCACTTTCACTACATTTTTGACTCTATAACAATTGCATGAAATGTGCACTGATTTGGCATGTGAGTAAACATGGCACATTCACTTGAGGGCTTACAATCATCATCCTCTTGACTTCACTAAAAGGCATAGTTTTACTAACACAAACAGCAAGCAGGATGTATATATGTTTTTGTTGACCACATGCACTACGAATCAGCATGTTTGCCCAGTGAGCAAACCATCAGCATTTCGACAAAGATCAAAACGATCCACACACAGGATCAACCATGCCTGATTAAAAACAGTCTAGCAACTTCTATTTAGGACGTTATGTGCTGCTGGCAGACGGCTAACTCCCAGAAAAGTGCAAGGAATGCATGTGCTTGAACATTGGCAAATAATTTAACACTGCAAAATATCACAAGTAGGGATGAACGTTCTATCAACTGTTTCAAATGAAGCCAGACTTACTGAGTAGAGAGATCAAAACACGAACACCTTTATTTGATTTATTTACTGGGTGTTGAATTAAAATGCACCCATTTACAAAACAATGTGCACATTTACAAAGGACCTGCCTCAGGTTACATGCAAATAATCTGTTATGCGGGACTGCCTCTACTGCATTTACATTTGCAGCTGTGCTATTTGCATTTTTTTTACACAGATCGTCTGTCGAGGGGCCCAGAGTGCCATTAAGAAGCTATATGTGAAAAGGACAGCAGGGCTTTGTAGGAGCTCTGACCAGGTGGCCTGCAGGGATGTGCGTGACGCAGTTGAGATGAGCACAGCTTTAGCACAAAGGATGTGGAGTTGTGACATTACAGTGTATGTAATGTGTTCACTCGCAATATACTTGAGTACTGGTACTCTCCTTACGGTTGGAGAAGTCCTAGTACTCAATATTGGAAACAATTCAAAGTGCTGACCCCCAGCCCACTTAATGCACTGTTCGTGTCCAAGTGAGTACTGAGGATAATGCTTGTATCTGTTTTGGGCTCATACTTGAACGATACAAGTGCAGAGGATGGCAGAGCTGCAATCTCTTCCTCCTTACAGTCCTGTATGTGAATCCCCTTAGATGTCTAGCATTCCCCACCAATCTGGTGCCATGATCGCCTCTTTGTAAGTGATTTCAATCCAGCACACACCCAAGTCAATGCCTAGCGTGTAAGGAATTTCTGGAGGGACATCCTGGTCTCTAACCCAGGCCTCCCTATTGCTGATACCTACACCAGTGCTTCCGCCAGGTAGACTCTCACTGACATCCTCTTTATAATCCCCTCTCCAGACCTATGGACACTTCATATGGTCTCTGTTCTCTCTCCTTTCTGCTCCTCTCCCATTAACAGTGGCAGTAGGCGGGAGGTCCTCTTAGCCCCCTTGCACTCCTCCAAGACAATCATTAATGTCTATCTTAACGGCACCGTCTTGATTCAGGGCCCTCAGTCCAATCTCCTCCTTTTTGAGAGACGTTTCCCACGTCTTATCAACGTCCTCCTTTCTTCTGCAACTCCTTCTACCACCTATCTGGCACCCTCATCTTCTTCCTCTGCCCACCCTCGTTCCCCTCTATCACCTCCGCAGGGTGTACTTCAAGCCTGTACCCCTCCACGGAAGTCTTTGAAATGTGGCAACCTTCTCCACATCGCTACTCTCACCTCTCATTCTGCTGTCAAACACTCCTCTGACATCTGTCACCTCCTCAAAGAACTCGACCCAGATGTCCTTGCTCTCACCAAGACATGGTTTACGCCCAGTTCTGTCACAAGTTTTGACACTCTCCTTCCTGTGGGCTAAAAGATCCTCCCCAAACCTAGGACCAACCGACATGGAGTTGGAGTAGCCCTGATCTTTCCGGAGTGGGTCACGGCCCCTGTCATCCCTATGTAGGCCTACTCCTCCTTTAAATGCCTGCTCTGCAGGCTCTCTATCTCCTGTCCTCTCTCTAACTGTGCCAGGTCGCCCTCTTCCTCACTGAATGGGCTGACATCTCCTCTTCTCTCTTTGCCTCTACTTCTCAACTGCTCCTCCTCTGAGATCTCAACATCCACCTAGATGCTTCTAATCCCTCCTCTGGTCTTTTCCGCAACCTCTGCAGCACGCTTTCTCTTACGATTCTGCCGTCTGGCCCAGAACACTCTGCCGGACAAACTTTGGAAGTTCTCATCACCTCAGACATCCCCCTCTCTAACCCTCTCACCACTCCTCTCTTGGACTGACCACTTTCTACTCTCCTCTCATCTGAAACTTTCTATCCCTCAGGAAAAGCCCTGCCACCTACCTTCTCGGTCATTCGGCCCCTGAAGTGTGTGTCAATGGATGCCTTTGCATCTACTTTCTCTGCTCCTCCTACTCCTTTAGCTAACTCATTCCCTGACACTGCCCTTTCTAATCTACATCTTTCTATTTCCAACACCCTGGACATCCTTGCCCCTGTAATGAGAATCGGGTTGAAGCCTACCTCCAAGTGCAACTGTTGGTATGATTTAGACCTCGCCATCCTGAAACGCAAGTGCAGGGTGGCTGAGAGGAAATGGAGGGCTTTGGCACATCCTCTGACAAACTGGTCTGCCGCCTGCCCCATAGGCAATACAGACTATCTGTCCTGTCCAAAAAGAGAGCACACCTTCAAGCTGTGTCTCTGCAGCCTCTAACAACACGGCTGAACTCTTTAAAAATGTACAAGGACCTTGACAATCCTGTTGCATTCTCTACCTTTCCTGTTCCCTTAAAGGTCCTCTGTATGGCTCTGGCCTCACACTTCTCCACTAAAACTCAAGATATCCTGTCCTCTATCGCCTCTTCCACTCCCTCTTGGCCATCTCTCCATCTCCTCCTTCTTTTTCCAATTTCTCTCTGACACCACCTGACAAGGTTTCTAGACAAATCCGATCTATGAAAGTGTCATCTAATCAGGTGCTCCCCTGCTTAGCTAGTACCATCAAGGACCATATTGAGACACTCACTTCGACCTTGGCCAATTTCTGTAATCACTCTTTCGCCACTGGAACATTCCCCCCTCCCCTTAAGTACTCCCTTGTGCACCCCCTCTTCAAGAAGCCATCTGCAAATCCTACCTACCCGGAAAACTATCACCCAATCTCCATCACCCCTTTCCTGGGCAAACTCTTGGAAAAGCTGCCCATGTCCCAGCTTACTCTCCACACTGAATCTGTTGGTTGTCTCCATGACCATCAGTCTGGCTTCAGAGCAGCCAGAGGCACGGAAACTGCTCTCCTGAACATCTGTGAAGATCTACTCTCTTACCTTGATTCCAGCATGCCTTCTGTCCTCATCCTCCTTGATCTTTCCTCTGCTTCCTACATGGTTAACCACGCCATCCTGATCCAACTACTCTGTGAGAACCTGGGCATCACGGTTAGGCGCTGGAGTTGCTGACCTCCGTTCTCTTCGACCGCCCCTCCCAGATCCAACTTGGTCCCTTTCTCTCTGCCACCTCTCTCCCTACCTGTGATATTCCCCAGGGCTCTATCCGCTCACCCTGGTTTTTCAACCTCTACTTGGCTCCTTCGGCCCACCTGATCTCTACCTTCTCCTCTAACTTTCAATGTTATGCGGATGATACTCAGCTTTCCTTCAGGCTACCCTCAGCCTCCACTACTCTCTCGCTTATTCCTGACTGTTTAGCCACGATTCAGGATTGGTGCACCTCCAACAATCTCTGCCTTAATGCCAGTAAGGCTGATATCCTTCTCATTGGGGCCCCAGTTTTCCCTCTCTCACTCTGGCCGCCTGCCTTGGGCCCTCTTCCTTCCTGAGAGGCAAAAAATCTTGGTGTCATCTTGGACTTTCTCTCCTCACATCTCGGACGTCGCCAAGAAGTCCCGCTACCAGCTGCACCTCCGCAAAGGGATTCTTCCCTTTCTCACTTTCCCTCAGAAGATCACTGTCTCCAGAGTGCTGGTTCTCTCTAGACTGGACGAATGCAGCAGCCTCTTTCTCAATCTGCCTTCTTCTACTCTACACCCTCTGCAACTAATCCAGAACAGGACTGCAAGACTTATCCTTGGTCTCGAGCTAAGGGACCGTATCTCTCCAGCCCTGAAATCACTCCACTGGCTCCCAGTGGCTGCAAGGATCAAGCTCAAGACCCTTTGCATTGTCTAGAAGGCTTTCTAGGGCCAGGGCCCACACTACATCCAACACTCTCTTCCAAAATACCTTCTGTCTCGAGCCATTCGCTCTGCTACCTCCAACTCTCTAAGGGTTAGATGCTTTTCCAGGCAGAGAGTTGGGGTAGATCTCACTCTTCGGCATGTCCCTCCCTCTTGAATGGCCTCACTGCCCCTCTCAAACATGAGTCGGGCCACCAGAAGTTCCAGAAGCAGCTCAAAACCTTCCTCTTCTCCTCTGCTTTCTCTCTCTCTCCCTCTCCTCCTGACCTACCTAACCTACTTGTCTGCTGTACCGACTGGTTGCTTGGCTACCTAGAGAGTCTCACTGGGAACCAGGCTCTTTCTTGATCAGTCACCCTTGGACTTCCTCCGGGCCTACCATGCACTTAGGGGCTGTAACTGTAACCCTACACGCCCTCGTTCTCCTTGCACTACCGAGAGTCGCGCTGACCTGGCTGCACTTACTCAGAGCATTGCTGTCCTGTTTTCCCCTCTCCTCTCTCTTGCACTCCCCCTCCATTTCCCCTTGCACTTCTCGTTATCGCACTTGCATGATCTTAATGACACAAGGCCTAAGAAGATTATTTGTCTTGTCATCCCTCTGTCTTCCCTCCCTTGTCTGTCGTGCCTAGGAACACTAGTGTACAGGCGCATTATAAATGACTTATCATATAATGATCCTGGATACTCATATGGGCATGGCTCACAATGGCAGAACTGTTTTGCATGGATCAGGGGAGTAGTCAACGGTCCCAAGGAGAGTATAGACTACTTCCCATTGACTCTGGTGCCTCCACAAATGTAGACAAAAACAGTAAAACATGACTTATTCCACTTTGTAAATGGTTTGGGACTGCTACGGGTGGGACCAAACATACTTATGCTTTGTGCCAGCAAATGACCTCCAAAAAATGGATACTCGGCTTGGCAATATGCAGCCCAAGTTATCACCGTATCATACAGATCATTTATTACATCTGCAGACAGTTCAGTAGATGGCCTTTGGTATCAGGAAAAGGGTACCTAGGGCCGGTATTTTACATGTGCCCATGGAATTTACAACAACTTGTCATGGAATAGTGACAATTACATTAACAGGGAGTTGAACCAGCTCCTTGATTGGGAGATCGGGGCAGGAACATTCTTATGCAACATACTTAGGCCTGAAGGTTAGCTCAGAGGCAATTTGTTTCTCTTGGAAGCAAGACAATGCATAGCAAAAAAGGTTCAATTCCCAGGCTTATGCTTAGAAACTGATCCTCGGTATTAACTTTGTTATAAAAGAACAATTATAATTATAATACTAGAAGGTGACATAGGCTCAGCTTGTTCATCACAGTACTTCATTGGGATTTGAAGGGAGTTCCTTTGGCTAGATGATGGAAGGTCCAAACCATCCAAGTGTTGAGTTATTCTACCAAACAACCAAGGAAGTACAAATAAGGATGCCTGGAAAGTCAAGCAACAGGGTAAACTAGCTCCTAGCAAACACAATCTCGGTCACATGTCAAAAACATAGAGAAAATTCCAAACAGAGCAATAAGTGCCCTTTCAGGCTCAGGGATGTTGAGAACGGGGATATGTTCACAGAGGGAACTTTTTCAGCATTTGAATATGTTCATGATGAGCTATGTTTTCAATAATGGACCACATTTTCAGAATGGGGCTTGATTTCCCCATGGGTGACATTTTCAGAATGTTGTGATTTCCTTTATAGAGACATTTCCAGCTTCGCCATCAGATATCCAGAACTTGCAGTGAAGAGCAGCAGCAGGAAAGTCAGGCAGAACATCTCAGGGGGTCCCTCAGGCAATGATATGAATGAGCAGAACAAGGAGAAACAAAATGCAAATAAAGTTGTCCTCTGGTTGGTGAATTTTAATTCAAGGACTTTGAGCAGCAGTGAAGATAAGTTCAATGAGCAAGGGATCATACAGGAGGGTGAACTGGGTCTTGGGAGAGCCTCATTGGACTTAATTTTGGTTATAGGCATAATTTTGATATGGGTGTCTACTAACCTTCACCAAACGCTGCATGCTAAAACACTTTGTATAGAAGTTTTTCTCCGATTGAAAATCTGCTGAGTAATGGTGCACCAAACTGAGATGTTTCAGTGTGCCATGCTCCCAAGGCCGAGGCTTGGAAAAAGGTGAGGCGTTAGAGAGTAAAAGAGAGGAAGAGAACACGAGGGACAAGTGTGGTAGATCAAATCCTCCACCAATCAGGATGCTGGGTGCATATTGCCAGTGACTGGCCTTAAAGGGCACTCAACAGACATTTATGATTTCACATTTGCACCAATCAGTGGAATCTGTAGAAATGTATGTACCGTGTGTACTTAATTTGCATAGGGATTCTACCTGACTTGGATTGACTGACTTCATAGAGATCTGGCATTTTCTGTGTGAAACACTTCTTACTTATATGGTCTCCAGGCCACATGGTAGATTTTTTCTTTTTCTCTTTTTCTCTCTTTCTCTTGTTCTCCCCAACGAGTTCTAATTCAGTCATCACCAGTTCCTATCAGAAACGGCACCAAATTAACACAACTAATGCCCTAAAAGATAAGATTGGTTTAAAGACTCTTAAACATAGCATAGTACGGTATTTCCATGATCTTGTAAGTGTGGAAAATCATTACCTTTATTTTTTTATTCATATTCATACTATGCTTTTTTTTAAAGCCCTTTTTATGTGTTTTTAATGTGCTGCACTATTCTCTTTAGCAACTAGCACTAGAATGTGTGCCACGAATACTTTTACATTTTGAATACTAGTGTAGAACTTTTTATTGTGTCTTATTGTGTTATAGGTTTGTGTATACCTCTGAGTAGCTGCATTTGGTCATATTATACCAGGTTACTCTGCATGTGTAGCACCTTAATGCACTGCACTTGTGTACACTGTTCATGATGCACCCTCTTGTTATACACTTTAAATATATAGCACTTTAAAAAACATTGTGTATTTTGCACAAGTCATTTGCTACTCTGCATTTTACTGCACTGTAACCAAGCCCTTTTGTATACTTTTTGCATGTACCTCAATGTATTCCTTTGAGTTTAGTGTATAACTCACTCAGCGTGAGTGGTATTTTTATTTTACGTGTTTTACAATTGCTTTTTGCACAGTTAATACTATAGCACCCAATCTGTCCCACAACATACAAGTATAAGGGCCTCATTACACGGATGGCGGTAGGGATTTACCGGTACCGGTAAAATACCGGTACTGGTAAATCCCTACCGCCTTACTACGAGGTCCCTTTGCGGGTTAGGGGATTTAACGCCTGCTTTTTGCAGGCGTTAAAATCCAACCCGCTAAGGGACCTCGGAGCTAATTACGGCACCGCAAAATTGCGGTGCCGTAATTAGCGCCTTCCCCATTCCCATAGCGCCCTATAGGGCAGAAATGGGAATGGGGAAGGGCAATGGCGGAAAGGAGATTTACCGCCCCTCCACCCTTGGAATGGGGCGGTAAATCCCCTTTCCGCCAAGGCGGTGCCGGTATTTTACCGGCATGAGCCATGGCGCTAATAGCGCCATGGCTCACCGCCTACCGGGTAATGAGGCCCTAAGTGTTGTGATATTGATAGCCTTGGCTAGATACTGCTTAAAATTATGGGAAACACTAAAGCTAACCAAAGCCTGGGCGAAACCAGCGTGAAAAAGTGAAAAGGAATATAGTGAACCAATCAAAGGGATCACAATCAGTTATCAATAGCTACCTTAAAGACATGTCGGGGAAACTTGAAAAAAGATTCCTCTACATGGAAAAAAAATTAAGCGAAACAGGGCTGATCTTGCCAGACGGACCAGAAGTAGTAACAGATTGGGCTGAGCTGCTGATTGATCTCCTGAGAACCCCAGAGAATCCAGTGAGTGTTCCTGGAGCAACGAAAGCTAGTTCAGTTGCAAGGGAGACTACTTGTTTGGAACTGTTACAACCAAACACCCACCAGGTAACCTTACAGGACAAACTAAACCAGAGTAATGTAGACAACCTGGTTAGGGAAGAAGAAATTCTAATTGAGTTTGTTAAGGGACTTGTGTCAGATGTGGGTAACACAGGCGACAAGGGAGCCATGGACACCCTGATTGTAGTGCATCCATCTGACGAAGAGATCAGTCTTATTTCTGTAGGAGCGCTGGTGGATCAATTTAAAGAATGTGTTAGCAAAATGATCAAATATTCCTTGCAACCCATATGGGAAATCTTAAAAAAATTGAAAACAATGTTGTTCACCTTTCTAAATGTGATGGATGATATGACCAGGCAAACCAAAAATGAAGTAGGAGAACTGAAAGTGAGCATGGGGCTTACATCACTGCCGCTGAACAACGAAGTAAGGGACAGGGGAGTGGGCGGTCTGTGGGGCCAAATAGCAAAGACATGAACAGGGAAACCACAGAAAAGGTCCCAAAAACTGGCCAACAGAAAATAATACCAATGTTATGCCCAAGACCAATTGTAAGTCAAATTAAGGAAGAGGTGTACCACCCAAACAAAGTGGTGAGGAATCGACCCCTTAACATCAGAGACAAAACAAATACAAATAAAATTGTAGAAGTAGTGGTACCGAATACACTGGGGGAAGGTAAAGTGATCTTGGACCTTCCTCCAGCTGCAGCCCCACTTGCAGGCATAATTGTCGGGGTTACCCCTTACCTGAGGAAATCTATGGAACCACAACGGGTCTGATTAACAAGGTTGCTCAATGGATAAATACACATGTACAGGGAAAACATATAAACCCAGGCTCCATATTGATGGCAGGAAGGGTGGAATGGGTTGGAGGCACAAAGAAAATCATTAAGGGAGACTGTATAATGGTCTCCTTCAACTCCCCGCTGGTGGCGTCTCATATACTGAACTCCAACCTTAGATTTGCCTCTGTGGGTTCGACATACAGGGTGGTTCCATTGGTTCACTTTTACCCTGATACGAAAAGGGAGTCTATAGGAGTAAAGGAGTGGGCCAGTGATCATCCTATTGGGAACCCTGGGATCAGAATGATCGAGGGGCAACTTAAAGCAAACTGGACCGGAAAAAAAACAGTAGTTTCAAACAAAATTGTCACATTAAATAGATTTGATCCTTTATCAACGATTGAGGAGCTGCATTGACCACAAATCAATCTGAGCCCTCTGGGGGAGAATGTTGTCCACAATGAAAACCCTAGAGTAGACATGGCAGCAGAAGTAACCCAAGACTGCCAAGAAGAAATTGCGAACTTCATCGCACAAGAGGAAACAGTGAAAATGTTGTCTTGGAACATAGCAGGCTGTAGGGAAAAATTGAGTGACAAATCCACAAAAGAGAAACTTAATGGATCAACTATAGTTGTTTTACAGGAGGCGTGGGAAGCAAAGAAGAGAGTATAGATGGTTATGTGCTTTATCAAGTAATGGCAAAGAAGGGGTCAAGAGGAAGATACTATGGAGGGATGGCCATCCTGGTAAAGGGCATGCTAGCATGTGAAATTAAGGAAATAAAAATGGGTGAAGAGGATCTGGTACAAGTCCTTAAACTTAGTCCAGTAGACGCCACCCCCCCAGTTTACTGTATACATATCTACAACAGTCCATCAGCAAAAGAAGGCATGTACCCAATCGCAGCCCTATAGAGGCAGTTGAAGGGTTGTGTAAACAATCGAGGGACAAAAATGCAGTGATCATGTGTTGGGGTGATTTAAATCTGAAAATGGGAAATGGCCTGCCTGAAGGCCTCTATGACGCAAAGGAAGACAAAGCCCTGGGTGTCCCCTGCCAGACCAGTACAGTGTATCTGATCACATGGTTACTAACTACACTGTTTGTCCAGTACATATGTATATATATATATATATATATATATATATATATATATATTTCCTTGCATATCAGTCTTTGTCCTGCCCAGGGGCAGTCCAGCACCAAAATACTAGGCAATTCTCCTCTGAACAAGAGCACCAACAGCAACCCCATGCACGTGTTTTAGCCTTGTTGGGCATCATCAGTGAGGTGAAGCTGTGCCTCTCTAAGAACAGTGAGCAAGGGGTCCAAGTCTGGATCGCCCTGGTAACATAGGGTGAGACCCAAAGTTAATTTATGCAAAAGAAGGGGGGTCTGGGAATCTCTCTACCAGCACGAACACAGCTCAATGAACTGTTCTTGGGTGAATAACGCCTGGGAGAGACTCTACCAAGTCTTTAGAAGCACAAGAGGGAAATCATCCATAGATTCATTCATGGCCTCAACTAACACATGGGGACTGGTGAAGGATTTCTGTGTTAGGGGTGACCCCTATAGTGATCATTATGCACTGACCCTAACTCTTAACTGGTTAGGCCCAGGGGGGAGCGGTAACCATTTTGACCACCTCAGAGAAACAGCTTGTGAAGGAAAGACCATGAAAAGGTTGAGGTGGAATGAAGCAACAAAAGTCTCACTGGGGAAAAATATAATTCTAATGAATATGTCCCTATTTGATACTCCGCTGAATGTAAATACCAGCCCAGTGCTCATAGTACAAACATTCATGTCTCTCATATGGAATATTGAGGTGGGATGCATGGGAGACTGTGGGGACAAAAGAAAAGGGGAGCTCAAGGTGGGCTGGCACGATAATGACTGTTGAAAGGCCAAGGCGAAATTAATGAACCCACTTAAAAATCCCCAGTCCTCCAAAATAGAGATTGTGTGGGCAAGGGCCGGATACAAAAAACAGATACAAAATGTGCAAACTAGAACTAGATAATCAAGCATGGGAACGATTGGAAATGGCAACTAAAAATAACGATTCCTGAGAATTCTGGAGGGAAGTAAAAGGTTAACCGATATACAATGGGAACAAAACAGTCCTGGAGTGTGGGATCCAAGATCAGCAATCGGTAGACCATTTAAGTAAGGTCTACAGAGTAGAGGATGGGACAACATGCAAGACATCAGCCTTGAGAGATAAGCAGAGTAGCGTGGGAAGAGAATTAAGTAAAAAAAAAATCGATTTGTGATGTGATAAAAGCAATCCAAACTGCCAATAAAAGGCGTGCCCCGGGTATTGATGGCATCCCGACAGAATATTTTCAGGATAATGATGAACTATGGTTCGCATGCTAACAATTTTGTTCAGTGCAATCATAAGCATGAAATTGGTATCACATGAATGGCAAAAAGCAATAATTGTACCAATATACAAACAGGGCTGTAGGTGTTCACCACAATCATACCGGCCTATATCCCTTCTGAATACAAGTTTTAAAATGCTTGGGACATTTTTGCTTTCCAAACTGGAAGAGTGGGTTATAGCAGAGGACATTCTATCATCAATAGACCTTCACAAGGCAAACAAGGCGTGCATCCGCTCGGGCAGCGGGGGCCATTGCACTGCCTGGTTCCCAATCAAATCTGGGGTTAGACAGAGGTGCGTCCTGGCACCCTTGTTAGTCTCATTGTATATTAATAAATTGCTGGAATTTCTACTACACTGAAAGGCTGACGTACCGCGAATAGGCAAAACGCCATTTCCTGCATTCATTTATGCAGATGATACTGTCCTTATTGCACGGACCCCGAGAGAATAGTTGCAAGACCTTCATGAGCAGCCTGGAACTTAATGTAAACACTACTAAATCTGCTTTAATGGTGTACCTCGGGAAGAAAAGAACATGCACATTCCCAAATATATGGTGTAACGGTACAGTGATACCTAGTGTGTCTCACTTAGATTATCTTGGGGTCCATTTAAATGAAAGGTTTAACGGGCAGGCCCACATACAAAAACAGGCCCCGTAATGAGACAACTGATAGGTGGTATCCATAGATTCATGAAAAGTCACAACTCGGGTCCTTCCTATCTTCTATCTCTCTCTCCACCTGTGGTGTCCCACAGGGGTCTAACCTCTCGCCCTGGCTTTTCAACAAATACCTGGCAACTCTCGCCTACTGCATCTCCATTTTCTGCTCAACTACCCAGTGCTATGCTGATGACACCCAACTCATTTTCAGGCTTCCTTCAGCTTCCTCCTCTCCTCCCCTTTGGTGTGCCGCCAACGATCTTTGACTAAATGCCAACAAGACCAAGATCCTCCTTATTGGTATACCATCTCCATCATTTCCTCTCACTTTCTGGCCAGCCTCCCTTAGCCCTCCTCCTACCCCCACTTGCGTGGCTAAGAGTCAAAGTTATCTTTGAATCCACACTTTCCTCCTTGGCACACAACTCTGTCGTCTCCAAAAAGTCCAACTTTTTATTGCACCTCCTTAGAGGTTCTCTACCTTTCATCTCCTTCCCTCAAAGCTCACTGTCTCCCAAGATGTGGTTCTCTCCAGACTGGATTACTGTAACAGCCCCTTTCTAAAACTACCTGCCCCCACTCTCTGCCCTTTACAACTAATCCAGAACAAGACTGTGAGATTTGTCCTTGGCTTTAATCCCTGGGATCGTATCTCTCCAGCCCTGAAATCCTTTCATTGACTCCCAGTGGATGCAAGGATTATATTTAAAACCCTCTGCATTGTCCACGAGGCTTTCTGGGGCCTAGGTCCAAAATACCTTCAACTATCCCCTGTAAATACCTCCCCTATCGAGCCATTTGCTCCTCTACTTCTAACTCCCTAAGGGTTAGTCGTTTCGCAAAGAAACAAGCTGGGGGTACATATCTGTCTTCAGCCGGTGCCTCCCTTTGGAACAGCCTCCCGTCCACCTTGAAACTTGAGGATAACCATCTCCGGTTCTGGAAGCACCTCAAGACCTTCTTCTTTGCCTCTGCCTTTGCCCCCTTCTCCCCTGTTGATCTGTTTCTTCTCTTGGCATCGTGCGCCTGGCCACCCTCTGCCATTCGGGTCCTGATACCTGCTTACCCTGCCTCCCTCCTGCACTGCCTCCAGGCCCCCCTGCACTAGGGATCTGTATCTGTACCCATACAGTACCCATCCCACTTTTCTTCTGCACTTATCAGATATGCTAACTTTCACCTGCCACTTGCTGGCTGCACTTCCATGGTTTATCGTCCTTATTTATTTATTTATTTTATTTAATATTTATTCTGTTCTCTCCTCTGTTCCACACTATCCACTCCCCCCCCTTCCATGCACTTTCCCCCTTTTCCCTTTTCCATGCACTTGTGCTTTCTTAATGTCACTGGGCCTAGTAAGATCACTGTTTTCTTGTTTTTGTTCTCCCTTATTCCCCTCCTTTTTGCCTGGTTGCACCCTGAAACACTTGTGCACGAGCACAATATAAATAAAATATAATTTCCGTTAATTTCATTAGAAGCAACAGCCACTCTGTATTGTGGGACAAGTATACAATGCTAGCATCATAGGGGCTATTAAATGTGGTGCTGCAATTTGGGAATGTTGAGATGTTATTCTGCTACAGAAAGAAGAAAACGGGTTTGTAAAATCCCTATTGGGTTTACCAATAGCAGAGCCAAATTTAGCTTACCACAAAAAAATTGACTGGGCCTTCTTAGAGAACCAATTGGTGTTGGAGCCTTGCACACCGTGGCTACGCATATGGTCTAATCGAAAGGCAGGGCTAACGCAGAACTTGTTGAAGCACCTAATGTGTAAGAAGGGTGCTAACACAATTGGCTGGCTTGACAATGTAAGGAATATGTTCGGGAAAGTGGTTACTAGTGACAACCTTATTGATCTGCACAACTCACAGAAAAAAGCAGATGTCGCCTCCTGATAAAGACTTTAACTGAGTGGGTATATGATAGGAGAAAGACTGAACAAATAATGAAACCGTCAAACAGATAATTAATGAGACTATCCTCAATCAATAGAAAACAATACCTCACTTGGACGAACTCCAATCACAAAGGCAGGTTTTGGCTGCTTGGGCCGAGGCGACCTCTGTATTCAGAAATCGGCCCGTAAATTCGAAGCATAATGCCCCATGTGTGATGCTCGATTAGAGGATCTAGCTCACTTAAAAAAAAAAAAAAATGTGTCCAGCCT
This sequence comes from Ambystoma mexicanum, assembly GCF_040938575.1. Lineage (NCBI taxonomy): Eukaryota > Metazoa > Chordata > Amphibia > Caudata > Ambystomatidae > Ambystoma > Ambystoma mexicanum. The sequence goes on along the minus strand of NC_090932.1, from coordinate 655,016,262 downwards.
ATAGCGACTATACACAGAAGATTTTCTCAACAACAGTCAGCTCTGTATTACTTGCTAATTGCACTCATGCCCACTATATCCTGGAATGCAAGGAAAATATCTAGAAACAGTTGAGTTGATTTTAAACTAAGGGCTTTTATCACTGGTCTTATGATGTTTTAATTCTCTGTTTCCTAACCTTTTCTTTTTTTAGATTGACTGTAGGTAAAGTACATATATTTTTGCAGTATGCTTTCTACAATGCGTGAGATATCTTATGTATCATTGTAATAACTCGGCTTGATTTGATATGAAAAGAAATAACGTTTATAATTTGTGCTTTACCCTTGATGCTCACTACACAATGCCATGCCACAATAAGACATAATAGCCAGAATAGCTCCACATAAATATGGCAGTCTAGCCAGTTAATAACATATATCATGCTTGATTTATCATAACTGACCTGCAGGAAAACCCCTTGCTAAAGTAAGAAATAGCTAGACGGGGGGCACCAGAATGCCAGGCTAGCTACATAATAACACTTATCATGCTTGCTTCCTCAGATGCCCAGTAAACAATGAGATGCCACATTTAGAAATACTTAGGCAATGTTAAGGATTTCATATGGGCAACACACACCGGACCAGGACCCTTGCCCTTAGCCTTAGATGTAGTGCTCAATTGAAATGCCCTTCTCTTTATTTTCTACGAATTAAATTTGAGATGGCATCCAACCCGTCTCACACACCCTTTTACAAATACCCTGGATCACAATGGTCCATGAACGAGGCAGGTGAGTGGGAATGCAATATTTATTTTTTTTAAATTCACAGAAATCACACACATTTTAATATTGGGCAGCAATCACCAATGGGTTATTAATTACAATGAAAACCACTGAAATACACTTGGTTAACCTTCTACAAGAACATATCCAAAGCACAAATGAATAGTAACAGTTTTGAAAAACAGGTAGATAGCACCTGAGTTAAGATTCCCCCCTACAATGCTATACCAAACCCCAAATAATCGAATTTGGAATGGACAGAAAGAAGCAGCAGGGAGTCAGGGATATGAGATAGCAAACAGGATTTTAAAACCCTTTGCAATGGCATAAAATGACACTCGGAAATTGACAAATAAATAATTAATGTGCAGTTAAATCTATGAGGCAAATATGATTTCTCACAATAGCAGGAAGGTATAAACACTGACAATCACAAGGCATACAGTTCAAAATCAAGTTGAAAGTAATAACACGATGCAGCCGGAATCACACGTTGGAAAGTTGCATTTTACACGGATGCAGTTTTAAATGGCACAAACGGTTTTTAAGAAAAACGGGTGAAATACTCGAAACCGAAATGCGTTTTTTGGGATGGGGATAGATTCACATCACAGGGACAATATAGAAGTCAAAGGATGGGTATAGCTGAGGAGCTGGATGAGATTTGCAAGATAAAAGGAGGTTTGGTTTTGGTAAAATGAAGCCATGAAAGAGAAAAGAACTCAGGTTAAATCGGCCGCATTAACCCACTCCATGGCGCGTGTCTTTAGGTGAAAATTAATTAAATTATTCAAAATATTGCTAAGGAGTTACAAGATGGGGTGAATGAATGAATGGCTCTAACACTAGGAAATCACAGACAAGATGCACAGAGAATTGCTGACAGTTGGACAAATTACCAATGCATGGATAGGGTTGCTTAGAGAGTGGAACAAAGACAGAGGGTCAATTTGGGGTAGGCTATGTGTTCTATGGGATGGAGAAATACTCACAGTCCACACTTGAATTTGGGATTTTGGGACAGTCAACCGGGTTCTGATTACCGCACGGCGGGCGCCCCTTACAGCAAACAGCTGGGCAAGTCTGGTCGCTGGATGGCAAAGGTACAGTGGGCATGCAGGTGGTGGACACAAAAAGACAGTATGGTCACAGGATGCTATCCAAAAGGGTACCACAGCTCTTCCCACGGGTTCTTGTTTCTGGCTATATGAATGTAGAATATCAGGATACGCAGGAGCTGGAAATTCAGGAGTGTGTCCTGTCCCTGTGAGCTCCCACCCTTTATATAAAAGCGGGTGACATCACCGGTTAATTGTTGGGCAGAACTGAAGTAGGCCTACCCCCAAGAACCGGATAGGTCAGCCAATGTTGGTTGCCTCCTTCAGGAAGTGATTCAGTTCATGAGGTTGTACTTTATGATGTACAAAGCCTTCCCACAGTCCTTTTTGCCAAAAATCAATCTGGACATAGTTTACATATTTGTACAGTTGTGGCATTTTAACAAATGACATAATTTACAATGAGCATGGCAGTCCAATTGTCATAGTTGTAGGGCTTTGTTTCGCCTGTTTAGTAGTTTTTCGCAATTTTCAGTGATAAATACTCAACCTAAAATTCTATAACTTTATCCATGGGTATAGATTATCATAAGGCATGTAAGTATTGAATTTCAGAGTGGCATCCTGTACACTTTCCTCAGAATATCCAATTCTCTGCCATATCTGTTCCTGAAATGGCAGTGACGGCTGCCTCATCTTGTTTAACAGCCACAAAAATGACATTTACACTGTTAACTTTTTACATTTTTGTGAAGTCCTGTTGCAGACATAAAAGTTTTGTTAATAAAATAGTCGTTTGAGGCAAATGGTAAACATTGTTCACCATACACGCGCATAGCTTACAAGGCTGCTCTTGAGTGGGCTTTGAAGCTCCCAGTAGAAATTACGGGTGTTAGACAGAATGACATGCAGTTCCCTGTGGGACCACCATATACAATTAGGGCTACAGGTGTAAGCAAAAACCAATCTTTGGTGTAAATCCATACTACATAGTTTAGTGGTAGCAGGGCTGAGCAGTCAGGCTTATCTCAAGAGGGAATGTGAGCAGTACAAGATATTACACAGAGGACTTACAATCACAGTGGTTCTAGTAGACAATTATACTCAAGGTTTCTTGGTACAACACTTATTAATTTATTTACACAATCATTTTTGAAGCATTCACTAGGGTTAGGCAACTTAATAATATACACAGATATACTTCAGTACTAATCCAATATGTTTCTGAACAAGTTAGGCTCCCCTGAAGTGGGAGCAAAATGGCACTTTAGTAACTTTCAAAAAGAATACAAAGGCACAAGGTAGCAGAATATATTACATATACTTGTTAGACAGTGCAAATAGTTTCAGTTCACCAGAATAGTTCAATTCAAGTCAATAGGCCAGGCCAAAGTCAATGGGCTAGTGTTCTGGATAGGAAAGAACAGTTCTGGTATCAAGCGGTAAAGTCTTTGCAAAAGTTCTTCGAAGTAGTTTTGGTGAAAAAGAATCATATGTCGGGTCACAAGCTGATTATCCTGAAACTTGGGAAAGTTCCACAAACTTTCACCATGAGAGAGAGGTTTTCTCAATCAAATGGGCACAGTACCTTAGTTTGAAGAAACAAATGCTGCTGAAGTCGTGGTTTCCTGGCAGTTCCTACAGATCTCACTGTTCCTGAGACTCAGTCGTGGGGACAAGAGAGAGGACATTGGGGGACTCCTGCACTGCACAGGATCGTTGAAGAAAGCAAACAAGATGGAGTCAATTCAGTTTCCAGTAGCTGTAGATTCAAGAACACAAGCTGGTGTCCCTCTCCCTGGTTAATCCTAACCAGCATTGAGAATGGTATCCAGGTGTTTTACGAGTTGATTGGTCCCACCAGCTCAAAGGAAGAAGCCGTCCTTGAAGGAGCTTCTCTGTCAAATGGAGCTTTGCAATTTGGACCTGCAGCAGGGCTTCACTGTGCAAACCAAGGTCCAGGAGTTCCAGCTCGTCTTTGGTTCTTTCGTTCAGTGGTCAACTCTGCCTTCCAGTCCAAGAGACTCGCCTTTTAAACAGTTTTCTCCCATTCATTCCAGCCTAGCTGTCACTCACCCAGCAGGGTGGCTGTCCTTGCCGGACAGTCAGCCAGCCATTCAAGCCAGAATGCATTTGGGTCTCCTAGGAGTGTAAGCACAGGGAGTTTCCTGCACCTCCCTCATTTCCTGCCCCCCCCCAGACACAACTGAAGCCTGCCAAAGGCACACAAACAAAGGTACCAAACCTGGTTTGGAGCACAGAGACAAATTCTAGAAGGTATTTTCCAAAATGAAATGGCATAAAAAGAAGACCAGGACCTGTTTAAATGAAGGGGCTTAAGGCGCCATATTGAAAAACATAGCTCCCGTGATTTTTAACTACCAGCGTTCGCGGTCGGGAAAAATCATGCTAGTTTGTTGTAAAACCACTGCCACCAGCCTTTTCAATAGGAAAGGGTAGCATTTGACTGCCACATGAGTATTTAGACACAGGGGATACTAGGTAACCCCCTCCAGCACTCCATTGTAAGATGGTGTGTGCTGGGTCTATGAATTTGGAAAGTCTAGTGAAGTCAATTTCACTTTACATTCTCTGGGAAACAGTAGTTTATCCCAGAGAAGGTATTTAAATGTTTGGGAAGTCTCAAAAGACATTCCTGTGTCACTGCACTGAAGGTGCTGTGTAACACACGTGAAAAGATGATGCAGATGGAGTTATCTAAAACCCCATATTTGATTTCCTATTTCACATGTCCATGTCCCAGAATCTCTATTGTAAGAGGCCTCAGCCCAGACAAAAGTCTGAAGAGCCTGTGCTGTTTGGTGCTTTTGGTCCATTCAAAGTTTTTAAAGGTGGCAATTAACAGGCATATGTCCCAGAAGTTTATGGTGGCTGCTTTTGGGGAAAGGCCTCAGTTTAGCCAGCAGAAAAACCTGATCTGGAGCTCCCAAAGCAGCCAGATAATGCATTTAATTCTTGATTTTCTTTTATTTTGTTCTGAATCAGAAGCAAGCCTGTTAAAATAAAACATCCCATATATGTTTCCCAGCACAAACCCCTTTTCATTGTTAGACAAGGGCAGGGCCTTATCCAACATACACTTTTAAAACAGGTATTTATGCAAAAGTCCATTTAAACACGGTGTGAGGCCTGCTGGCATGTTACTTTCAAAAGGTTCCATCTGAATTTCCCACATTATTCTGCAGCCATAGTCAGTTTCTTTTATACAGCAATTTGTTTAAAACACAGATCCACTGAAATTGACATAGGGCAAGAGAGCCAGGGCCTCTTTGAAGCATTGATTTTGGACATTTTGTAGCTCAAAAGTGAAGCGTTTTGCCGCAAGGCTGAAAGTAAAACTTCTTTTGATTTCCCAGTTCTGTGAACAACAACCTGTCCTTCTGGGATACTGCTCTCTTCTGCTGGAGCACAATGCAAATATGGATGGGCATGGCAGGGTCTCACTGATAAAAGTATTGTGATAATGAACAAATGAACACAGCATCAGGGCAGCATCCTTTTTCATGTAAAGTATTCCCTTTTCAATGGGAACTTTTTAGCAAGCAGCAGAGCAGAGCTGCTTTGTTTTGCTTCTTTTGGTGCACACAAGAACACAAACTGGCACTTCTCTCGGTGTGCTCCCTGTTCCAACTTCCCCAATAGGTGTTGGCCAGATGGTGCAACCATCATTTTGCAGCTGCAATACGCAGTTTTGATGCATGCCAATGGTGCTCCAAGGAGCCAGCGCAGCCATTTTGCTGTTGACTGCAGAAGCACAGCTTGGTTATGGATGGGAATTCTGCTGAATGGGTCAATGTAGCCCACAAATCCCCCTCCCGACTCTTCTGAGATCTTTGTCGAGGGAGAGTGGGCAAAGTGGGGGTTCATCATTAGGGCAAAATAGGGTTCATCAGGTGGAGTTCTTCCATCAGGGAGCGGTACACCACCATCCTCCCGCTATCTCTCGTTGGAGTATCGAGCGACACCCACAAATTTCCCTTAGGTCTTTCTTTGTGGTGTGGAGCGACACCCCCAGGTTTTTCTTTGATCTCTCCTTTCCAGGTCCCTGGGGAGGTCCTCCTTGGTCTATGAAGGGTGCAACCAGTATGAATTTATTAAATAAATAGGAACTGGTTACTACATTTTCCCACTGACTGCCTGCCTGGAACGTTAACAGCAGTGGGACTCACATGTATTGCAATAATTACAGTATTTAGACAATAAAGACAAATGATCACTCACAAGGCACCACTAACTATTGGTTTTCCTCGAATTTTGGGAATCCTTTTCATCGTGACAATGAAGAAAAATACTCCCTGTTAAATAATTAAACCTATAAACCTACCGGTTCCCTTCTGGTTCTTCTTCTTCTTGTTTTTATTCTCCAGATGTATCCTCTATTTGATGTTCTCTGGGCTCTTCAATTAGCTGCAATGTGTGCCTACGGTGACAACTTTTTAACTGATTAATAAGGACCCATTTCTTGTCTGTCAGCTCTGCCTTGGGGATGGAGTTTCTGTAGGCTAGGACTGGGATGGTGACCTCTTCTCCATTTTTGAACTTCAACTGCCTACGGTAGCAATGGGGCTGACCGGAAGGCTTTCTTTAGGACTGCCAGGGCCCTGGGATTTACCCTCCATTTGGGAACTGGCTTGGCAATAACTGGGATCCAAATTAATTTTGAGTCGGTTGAGGATATGACTGCCCATGTAAAAGGCGGAAAGAACACCTCGCGTGACCCAACAATTATGCTCTATGCCTTTGTCACCTATAGACATTTTTAGCATACAACTGCTAAGCAGAAGATGTTTGGAACTGGGAATTTCCAGGCCCCATACCCACTGATAAACTGACTCAACAGCGGGCAAGGTCTGGTCTTTTGAGAGTTTCCTGAATAATACTTTGCTGATGAAGCTTTCTTCGCTATTCAAGTCAACTCGGGCGAGAACAGACTCCTTGCCCTTATTTAACTGAATCGGGAAGAAGAGCTGTTCGCCCTTCTTCTGAATGCCAGCTACACTTTGTGCTGGTTTGTCATCAATTTTGATTATATGATTGGGATTTTCAGATTGTTAATCAGTATAACATTTCTAAGAATTTCCTTCCAGTGTGGAATGCCACTTAAAACTGGAAGGAAGGTTGATTTTCAGGAATGTAGAGGAGTTCCAGTTTGTTGTCCTACAGCAATTACTGTAATGTCGGGTATTTTATTATTTTGAAGGTCAAAATTAATTTGATCTGATTTTTGTTCAAGCATGTGGCATGTGCCATTTAAACTAACATGGTTGACACTCTGTTTTGATTTTATTGGCCCGTGAGTCTGAGTCCAGAGTACCTTGTTCACACAGTCTATTAGGGCAGACAACCTACGAAGGATATCATTTCCTAATAGACAGGGGTTTCCCTCTGGAGCCATGACTATGACTGGGCACTTCATCATGTGTCACCCTATTTTAATTTCCAGCTCTGCAGTCCCATCGACAGGAATTTCATTTGCTTCGAAGTTCTGAAGTTGTCCAGGAAAGGGGTGAGAGGGATCTGGTATCTCTACCCCCTTCCAGAATTTAGATGTTAAAAGGCACTTTTTGACAGAATAATGGCTTGGGATTCAGTGTCCACCAGTGCTGAAATTGAACATTGCCCTTGCACTTGAACGGGGACATAAAATCTCTCAAGAGGGCAAAGATAATGGGCATTTCGACACAGGAGTATTTTGGACATAATTCTGTGTCGGAGTTTGGGAATGTGAAAGCAAGATTTGGCATTCTAATAGTTGGGGAGTTTTGGGCTCCCCTTTCTCTCTGGGTTCTGTGTTGTCCCCCACTTTTTGGAGACAGGCCCAGAATTGGTTTGGACAGTTTGGGAATCCTCTTTTTATGATTCTCGGCTGCCCCCCCTTCTTGGAGGTAGCCACCAGAATTGATTTGGGAAGTTTGGAAATCCTCTTTTAATATTTGATTCTCTGGATGCTCATTCTGGGGTTCAGGGATGGGTGATTCTGAATCAGTCCCCACACCCACCCCGTCTTCATTTAGATCTCTCGGGACCCATTTTTCTTTGGGAGGAGCTCCCCTGTCCCTAAAGGATTCTTCCCCTTCAAACTGGGGGACACTCACTTCCTCCACAAAATGCACCTTTTTATTGTCTTTACTTCTCCTACCCACCCTCTGTTGCCTGGGTTGCATATTTTCTGGGGAAAGAGATTTTTGTTCTGGTTCTGGGGTGTCCAGGGGCTTTTCACAGGTGAGGAAGGAAACTTCCTCTAGGGCTTTACACCCCCTCTTTCCCCATGCCTCCTCCTCTGGAACCGGTGAGGTGTCAGGGTTCTCTCCCTGTCATTGTTCTGGGGTGCCAGCCCCTTGGTTTGAGGGGTTCTGAGCCACCATGTTCATCTGAGGGTTCTGTTGAGCCCTCAACATGCGACCCAGATCCTGTGTGAGGTACTGGTCCTGGCGCTCCAGCTGGGACACCCTTACTGGCTGGTACGGGGGTCTCTGTTCATATTGTGGTGGTTCTCGGGAAGGATACTATCTCTTCTCCCGGAGTACCCTAGGAAATGTGGATTTTGGTAACCCTCCACCCTTGGCCTCTCCTCTCCCGAATTGGGTTGTCTGGGCTCCTGAAAGTAGTGAAAGAAAGGAGGGTTGTCCTGCAGGTTGGGGTTTTATGGATACCGGGGAAAGAAGCTTAACCCAGTATTTGGGGAATTACTGCCCTCCTGAGGGAAGTTTGGAGGGAAGTTTCCCAGGGCAGTATTTACCTGATTGGATCCTCCTCCCTTGTGCTGGGAGAGTCCATACATACCCCAAGATAGGTTGGTTGCCCTTGTATCTGGGACTGATATAATCAGGAGAGTTAGGGGTCCTATTGGTGGGATTACCTCCCTGACTGCCACCTGTTTGTGATTGGCCTCTGCTTTTGCTAGTTTGGGATTGGTGCATTTTTAGGCTCCCTCATTTCTAGGTCCAAAATGGGGGCAACCTTCACCTCCGCCACCTTAGCAGCAGCAGCAGGGGTGTTGGTTGGCTTGGAATTTTTAAGCTTATTTTTATTTTCTGCATGTTTTTGGACTTCATATATCTGGGTAGCCTGCTCTATTACCCAGTCCAGAGATCTTTTATCATGGAAATTCCTCACCAGCTGGGTCATAATGTATTTTGAAAGTAGGTAGTGATAAGTTCTCTGCTATCCGTGCGCACCATCCTGGTGGTTTGGGCAAAGGCACGTTTTAATTCCTGCACAAATTCTCGTGCGGCCTGATCTTCTCCACACTGTAGGCTGCTTTGTGAGCCTTTTGGGAGTTTCTATGGGTGGAGAAGTGCTTCAAGATAGCCGCCTTGTAGGTGGACCATCTTGAATGTTTTTGGTCTTCCAGTCCAGCAAACAAGCTGGAGTATTCTGGAGAGGATGTCCATTTGACAGAATCTAGAGTTCTGGCTATCTTTTATGTGAAATGTGTCCATCATTTGTTCATCGAGTTCCAAATGCTCCCAGTCAGAATATTCTGTGTTTTTATTGTACAGTATCATGAAATTCCTGATGGCCTTGATCTGTCTGATGGGGTCTTCACCAGAACTCTTTTTAATTTATCTGCCTTCTTTCGCCGCGTCACCCTCAGACTCAGAGGCGCTGGTGTTTGAGGTCCCCTCATGATCATCTAGGCACTCCCTGATTCTGTGACCTCAAGAGAGGCTTGCCGAATGGTGGGGCCTACGTTCTTCTCCCCTTTGGCGTACAGGAGAGTAGTCTTCAGACTCCTCCCTGCTTCCGGGGTCATCAGAGTATACCCCCCACTGCCCTGATTGTGTGGAGGTCTTCAGGGTGCTCTTTTGGGGCCTCTTTTCCTGTTGTTCTTGTGCAAATCGAACCAACTGTTTCCTTTGGAGGTAGTGATTCTGCAGATCTAATTCCCTGACTTTCTCCTCATAGGAGGTTTCCTGGTCAGAGACATCAGCCATTATATTTTTGTATCGATACAGGGACGCCCTTCTATACATTTCTGGGGGGCACTGACCAGTCAGCTCCATCATACTAGGCCTATTTAATTCTGATTTATAAAGCTGAACCAAACAAGGTACCCACGCTAAAGACAGTCCTTATTTCTGTTAATTATTTCAATTATATCTCCAGAATAATGCAAAAGGAATGTGCTTAAAGAAGTCACATGAAAAAACCAAAGAAGAAGTCATAGAACACAGAAATTTAATAAACTAAACGCATTTTAGAATCAAATCACTTTTAACAAAAGTTACATAAACATATTGAAAAAATGTTTTAAAAAAAAGGGAAAAGGAGAGAACAATATTCAACAAAGCATTCACAATGAATACACTCCATTTTGTGAATTTATGTATATATTACTGGTACTCAGGATATTTGTTTTGGAGAGGCGCGTCTACAGTGTAACCCAGTGTTCCAACCACAGAAAGTATCACTACCTTGCAGGTTAGTCTGCTGTGTTAAACCCACAAACCCAAACCCTGGCTACGAGCCCCCAATTTCAAACGTGCGACATACACCAGACCAGGACCCTTGCTCTTGCTCAATTGAAACGCTCTTCTCTATATTTTCTACAAATTCAATTTGAGATGGCACACAACCCATTTCACACCCCCTTTTACCAATACCCCGGGTCACAATGGACCATGAACCAGGCCGGTGGATGAAAATGCAATATATATTTTTTAAGTCACAGAAATCACACAAATTTTAATATTGGGCAGCAATCACCAATGGGGCAATAATTACAATGAAATCCACTGAAATGCATTTGCTTAACTTTCTACAAGAACATATCCAGAGCACAAATGAATAGGAACCGTTTTGAAATATGGGTAGATAGCACCTGAGTTAAGATTTCCCCCTGCAATGCTCTCCCAAACCCCAATGAATCGAATTTGGAATAGACAAAAAGAAGCAGCGGGAGTCAGGGATATGAGATAGCAAACAGAATCGAAATCCGATCTTCCCTCACAAAATAAGCTCTTTGCAATGACATAAAATGACACCTCGGAAATTGACAAATAAATAATTAATGTGTGGTTATATCTATGAGGCAAATATGATTTCTCACAATAGCAGGGAGGTATAAACACTGGCAATCACAAGGCAAGGTATCAACAAAGGCGTGCAGTTCAAAAGCAAGTTGAAAGTAAGAACACAATGCAGCCGGAATCACACGTTGGAAAGTTGCATTTTACACAGATGCAGTTTTAAATGGCACGAACGTTTTTTAAGAAAAACGGGTGAAATACTTGAAATTGGAATGTGTCTTTCGGGCTGGGGGATAGATTCACATCACAGGGACAATATAGAAGTGAAAGCATGGCTATAGCTGAGGAACTGGATGAGATTTGCAAGATAAAAGGCGGTTCGGTTTTGGTAAAATGAAGCTGTGAAAGAGAAAAAAAATCTGGGAAGATAAAGGACCTCATTAGGACCCTGGCGGTAGCCGTGCCCTTATTAAGGGCAGGGCTGCTGCCGGTAATTAAATTTTACCAGGTCCATGGAATGGGCAATTACCGGGTCATGCCGAACTTGGTGGATCCGGTAATTGCCCATTCCATAGACCTGGTAAAAATGAATCCCCATTCCCATTTGCCCATTGTTAGTATGCTGGTCCCCCCGGCGGGACCCGCAAAGGACGTCTGGTCTGACCAGACGCCTAGATCGGGTCATGCAAAGGGAACCCCGTAATAGGGCAGAATGGGTTTAATGGCGCCAGCACTAGGAAATCACAGACAAGATTCACAGAGAATTCCTGACAGTTGGACAAATTACCAAGGCATGGATAGGGTTGCTTAGAGAGTGGACCAAATACAAAGGGTCAATTTGGGGTAGGCTATGTGTTTCTATGGTATGGGGAAATACTACAGTCCACACTTGAATTTGGGATTTTGAGATAGTCAACAGGGTTCTGGTCACCGAATGGCGGGCGCCCCTTACAGCAAACAGCTGGGCAAGTCTGGTCACTGGATGGCAAAGGTACAGCAGGCATGCAGGTAGTGGACACAAAAAGCCGTTCTGGTCACAGGATGCTACCCAAAAGGGTACCACATCTTTTCCTACTGTTGGGACTTCTGGATTAGTGCATTGCTGGAATAGGGTTAGCTATTTTGGATCTATGCCTTGCTGGAATAGGGTCAGCTATGCTTTGGCCTTGCAGTGGGATCTGGAATCTGCAAGATGAATGTAGAATATCAGGATACGCAAGCGCTGGAAATTCAGGAGTGTGTCCTGTCCCTGTGAGTTCCCACCCTTTATATAAAAGCGGGAGACATCACTGGTTCATTGTTAGGCAGAACTAAGCTAGGCCTACCCTCAAGGTCAGCCAATGTTGGTTGCTTCCTCTGGGAGGTGACTCCATTTGTGGGGTTGTACTTCATGATGTACAAAGCCTTCCCACAGTCCTTTTTGCCAAAAAATCAATCTGGACATAATTTACACATTTGTACAATTGTGGCATTTTAACAAATTACATAGCCAGATTACATATTTTACACAGACCATGGCAGTCCAATTCTCACGGTTGCAGGACTTTGTTTCTAATAGTTTTTCGTGATTTTCAGTGATAAATATTTGACCTAAAATTCCATAACTTTATCCATGGGTATAGATTATCATAAGGCATGTACGTATTGAATTTCAGAGTGGCATCATGTACACTTTCCTTAGAATATCTAATTATCTGCCATTTATGTTCCCCATATGGCAGTGACGGCTACCTCGTCTTGTTTAACAGCCCTAAAAATTACATTTACACTGTTAACTTTTTACTAAGTCCTGTTGCAGAGATAAAAGTCTTAAAAAAAGTTTATTAATATATATATTTTTTTATGTAACTTCAGTTTATACAAAAGAAAAGACAAACTTTAAGTTACAGATCATCACAGAGTCTAAAAACAAGAGATCCCAAGGATCCACATATCTCAGGCCAGGCCCTCTAGGTTGGATAACCCCAAAGCGTCCATGAAATGTATAATTGCATAGGTTAATTGAGTGTTGAAACCTCCAATCAAATAACACCACCAGGCATCCATGTTTCCAGATAAAGGAGCAAAATGAGCTAAGTGTAGGGAGCGCTGGGCGCCAATCACCTCACAGTCAATGATTAGGTGCCATAAGGATTCTGTCGCTTGGCTACAAAAACGACATTGAGCATCCTGTTCAGGTATCTCACGCCTCCTTACTAAGTATCTCTTTGGTTTTATCGAGATTGAGACGTAATCGTAGGAACATATTCCTATGGTAACTCGAAGGGAATCTATCCAGATATTTTGGCAGAGCGTCCAGTTTATTTAAGGCGCAACCAAGGTCTAAGGAAGAAGCCAATTTGTTTCTACTCTCTTCATTAGTTATCCAATTTTGTTGGCGAATTTTCTTTTTTGCCACTTGTGGGCGCAGAATTACGGTCTCAAGAGACACATCAGCATTGTGTAGTATACAAAGCAGCTTATCATTCCACTTATTTACTAAGCCAGCAGAAGGGTGCTCTGAGACTGTGTGCATGATTTCATATGGTTTCACAGGGGGCTCCAGCATCATTTTCCTCAGGGCGGAGATTGATTTCCACAGGACTGCACCATAGAGTGATTCAATACATAGCTCATATCGTATCGCGGCCACTGAGGAGTTTTTTGGCAGGCTTAGAACTTTTTGCCAGAATTTCCCCTCAAGCTTGTTCCACAGATCCTGGGGGATATTCCAGCCAGATTCCCTCCCAAAGCTTATTGCGGGCGTCACCTTTTGAAGGTAGAATGTTAATATTGGCTTAAAGGAAAATTTACCATATGCTGCGTGCGATTTAGCACCTTGAAGTGCGAACATTTGCATCCGGGCCAACATGTCTTGTGTCCAATCCCACTCACGAATGGAATTATTGAATCGAACGCCTAGGTATCTGATACTATTCGATATCTCTAGTTGTTCTTCCATTATTTCCAGTGAAATTTTCGAGATCGTACTTGCATTCCTTGACCGACCACTATTATCTTCGACTTTGTGGAATTTATTCGTAAGTCATTTTGCACGCAGTAGTTTTGAAGCGCCTTTAACAATCTCTGTAGCCCAATTGGAGTGGAGTCCATGAGAACGATGTCGTCTGCATAAATGACCCAGCTTATTTTTTGCCCGTTTACTGTCGGCGGAAAGATCCTTAGGTCTTTTAAAGCCAATGATAAGTCTGAAATGAAGAGTTTAAATAGTTGTGCAGCAAGCGGGCAGCCTTGCTTCACGCCCCTTTTTGTATGAATTTCGTCTGACAGATCACCCTGCTGATTTAGCCTTACTCTAAAGGACGTCTTAGAGTGTAGAGCAATCAGGGGCGGCAACAAATCACTTGGGCAATTCCAGTCATTTCGTTTTTTCCATAGGAGGTTACGGTTAATGCTGTCAAAATCCTGACTCAGATCTATAAAGGCAAAGTACAACATTTTCTTCCTCATCAGGGCCTCGAGTTTTAAACAGTTTAGGAGGACCAGATTTAACTCGACTCCTACTCCTTTGGTAAAACCTGTTTGCCGAGGATCACTCACAGCAGCCTCTTTCGCCCAATTTGCCAAACGCTTTTGGAGGAAGGAACCACAAACCTTGCCAATTGTATCCAACAGGGCAATCGGGCGATAGTTGTTGGGATCATCCCGATTGCCCTTTTTGAATATTGGCACCACTACTGCCCTTAGCCATGAATCCGGCAGGGTTTTTTCATACGAAATTCTTTCAAACAGAGAGCTCATCATATTGGCCCATAGAGTTTTATGGGTTTTCAGCATCACATTGGAAATTCCATCAGGGCCTGCTGCCCTGGAAGACTTTAGCTTCGTAATTGCCCATTTGATGTCTTCAGCAGAATCTGCCACGTTCCATTTTGCAGTAGTTAGAGATAATGTTGGAACCATAATGCAGTTGTGGTCATCAAAAACATCTGAAAAGTGAGCGACCCAACTGGCCCCATTCACACCATTTGACCTTGAGTAAGTATGATTTAAGCTGCCAGTATTGATGATCTCCCAAATGTGTCTGCTGTCCTTTAATATGATCAGTTTTAGCATCTGTTCAGCTTGATTCTGCACATGCAACAAATTGAAAGATTTAATCCAGTTTCGATATTGCTGGCGTCTAGATTTTATTTTCGTGATTGCACTTCCTGGATAAACTTTTTTCAGGAGCCTTACATCATCACAAAGTTTTTTTCTTTTCATTACTTATTGTTGCATTAAAAGGGTGTTTTACTTCAATCGCAGACCCCTTGTGATTGGTGTTCCTCGCTTTGAAGTAGTGTAGTGGCAAAGGGTAGTTTATCCTTGAAGTTGTTGAGGTTGCTTTCTCGAGATTACTTGTCCACGTTAACAGCTGAGGTGCACTCAAGCGCAGCCTATTTGCTCTATTATTTATAGTTACACTCTCGTGATACTTGAGTGAAGCAGATTTTGTTGCTTTTTCCCAGTTTAACAGAATTCCATCGTGATCACTCTTTTTTGTCTTTTTCATTTCGAGTGAAGTGACTTTTGATAAGAAATTTCTGAACACCCAGATATAGTCGAGAGTCTTTTTACTCACGCCTCGCTTCCATGTAAAGCCTGGGGGAATATCACCCCGGGTGGATCCGTTCAGCATTGAGCACTCTCTTAATGCCATCTCCTTTAACCATCGATCTCCACGATCATGCAATCTACCATTGATCATTGAGCCAGCTGCAGTGCATTTTGCCATTGGGTTATTTAGCCAGGCATAGTTAAAGTCACCACATATTATGAATTCCGGATCTTCAGAAGCTAATAGGCACTCATCCACCGCCGCCAATACAGCTCCAATGAAATTAGATTGCGATATCATTGCTGTATTCCAATAGATGTTGACGATCAGTATCACGTGACTACGGGTGGATGAAGATCGTGTATTCTGAATTTTTGTTGCTTGCACGAACATATTAAGGTTTTTAGAGGATACAATTGTCCAATCGATGTTATTTTTGATCATTGTGACCAAACCAGCAAAGGGACGACCAAATAGGTTCTTTCCTGCAGGGTTCAGGAAGACTGTATAGCCATCAAACGCAGGGCATATGCGCATCCAAGTTTCTTGTCAAGATATAATTGAGAATTGCATCGGAAATTGCCACTTTCCATCAAACAGATGTGTGAAGCCACGAGTGTTCCAGGATAAAAGCTGATGGTTACCTTCAGTAATGTCCACTCTTAGCTAATAGTCCTGTTGTTTTGCATCTTTTGAACAAGGCGTGTGTTTAATGCTCATGTGGGCCCACAGTGCTTTCCTTCTTTTTTCATTTTCGGTTTGTTCCACTGGCGACGGGTGTGGATTAACCTCATCGTGAGCATCTACACTTATTAGTTCAAAACCGAAAAACATTAAGTCATCTGCAGCATCCAATACGGCCGCCCTCAGAGATCTACAATTTAGATGTAGGTTTACCCAATCCGAAAAATCCTCAGACATATATTCTACAACTGCTATGTCTTCCGATTTTGTTGCGCGCAGCGTTGGGATACACTGCAGCAGTTTTAGAATGTTCTTTTGGTTCAAGTTTACTTCTTTCTGTTCTGGCAGGGCATTTTTAATTTGGATTTTCCATAGACCTTTAAATGATCCTTCAATTCGATTTTTGCTAGACATGTTTGCACTTTTTTCAAGTTTTTCAGCTTGTGCTCTTGTTAGTTTTGGATTTAATTTTCCCCCCAGTGGAATTGGGAGTTCAGCCATCCCTCCTTTGTTCAAGTTCGACCCTTTGCTCTCCTTAATGGCGATCGGTATTGGGAGTGCCCTTTGAAATTGCTTTATTGCTTGCACGCCGGGACGGGGTAAAGACTTGTTTGAGTCACCCGACCATGGCTTAATTTCTTTGCCAATTTTTTCAGGTTCCGAGTTTATTACTGCTGCAGTATCGTCGCCCTCGTCGATGTCATCATCGTCTACTGAGTATGTTGAGTACTCACATAGATCTAGTGAGGCATCAGAGCTTGGATCGTTGTCGCTGTTTGAGGCTTCTCTGGCTCTTTTGGCATTTGGTTGGGATGTCAACTTTTTCACCAGATCAAGTTTGGGTTTCAGTTGAACCTCCAATTCTTTTGCCGGCCGATTAAACAGGGAAGGAGGCGGTGGTGTTGATAGATTCCGTATGAATTTTTTCTTACACGTTGTGCGGGCACGTTTGGTTAATTGTTTCTGAGTTGAACGATTTTGAGAAGATTTTACACCGCAAGACTTTTTTTCCTGGGTTCGCTTTTCACTCACTTTCTCCAACACTGTGGGCTTGTGAAAGATCCCAAAGGAGAGTATTTCCGTTAAATTTCTTAGATCTCGTTCTGCTACACCTTTTTCCGACTGAGTATCCGCATCTAGCAGCACAGACGTGGCAACTCCATCTCCAGCGATAACTGGGACTGCCTGCTGAGGATTATGAATTAATACCCCAGCAGGCAGGAGGCAATCACTCTTTGAGCTCGCCGCCAGACTCTTTGGAAGAGGCTCCTTTTTCGGAAGTTGGGCACCCGACAGCAACGCTACAGTCAGGACCACCTGAGGTCTCGTGGTGCTTCTGGTATGTCTGACCGGCCTCCAAAGGTGATTCTTTAGCCAAGTTAGTTAGGGCGGAACATGGTGCCTTTTGCATCCTGGTCTCGTAGTTGTAGACGTGTTGTGGCGCATCCATTTTGTGCACTCGATTACTGCATCCGTTAGTGCAGAATTGTCACTGTTTGACTGACGGGCAAGGTCACTTAATCTATTTTGCCATTTGCAGACGTTTCAGCTTCATTGTCAAGTCTTGATGCAATCGAATTAGAGAAACTTTCTAGACTTGAGATTTCTGCATTGACAGCTACAAGCAGTGACATTTGATCGCTTACTGCATCATGTAAGGATTCGTACAGTTTCATAAATGATAGTAATGCAATTGAAGTTGCGGCCAAGACGTTATTGTGTATTTGGATACCTGCAGCCGTAGACATGGAGCTTTTCGATGGTTGATCGGCTCTTGCAGACTCAGAGGTCGTCTTTGCCAAACTGGGCATCGCGTTGTTCTCTTTTGACAGGTCATCCACAGCTTGAATACTCGTTACAGCTCTTATTTCAACTTCTTTAGTACCTGATAACTCAGTGCTTTTGCGAGAAGTTTGATGGGAGGAGTCATTTAAGCCAGACAACAACGAAGTTTCAGATCTGTCAATGGAATTATGGAGTAGGCTCGCTGAACGCCTATTTCTCTTTATTTCTAACTTGTTTTTATGCATGGTATGGTTTTGTAAGAAGCTGGCATTCAGGCGTTCATAGGTGGCTAAAAAATCTGCTTTCAGGCGGGCAGTCAGCTGTGCTTCTCGCGCTGAAAGGTCGGTAGAAATTTGCACCGTTAATGGCAAAGGCTCAGAAAGCTCACCCTCGCCAGATTGCATATTTATTTCAGATTCACTACATTTGGCATTTGTGGGTCCATGTGCCTCTAGAGTGTTTTCACCCCCAACAGACAGTAAAAAGAGCGAAGAGGCAACAGGCTTACCAGCACTTTGAATGTCAATCAATGGGGTTTTAAGCAGTTCCTTATCCTGTGTTAAAACGTTAGGCAAATTAATTGCCATCAAATCGGAATCAGTCAATTCGAATGGAGATGTCTGCGCGACATCACTAGCATCAACATACACTGGGGCCAGTTCAACAGGGCAGGTGTCGGGACTTCCCCATTGATTACCTAAGCCGCTGGGGCAGTCTTTCGCCTTTCGAAGGGGGCCCAATGATGTTAGGGACAATGCGGCTAACTAAGGTACCGAGCCTTTTTCCAAGCAAGTGACCACCTCCATGCCATTCTCAGTAACAACCTCAATTAAGTGATTGTGTACATTTGACTCTGCCGAGGCAACAGGGCTTAGCTCCTTAGGAAGACTTGACAGCACTTTTCCTCGGGAAAACTGTGATTTCTGACGGATCTGTGGACCCTCCTTCGCCGTCACCATGCTATTTTAGGCTTCCAACGCTTCCAACACTTAAACTGATACACGGAATACGTCAGGAAACCAGGAGAAAGAAACAGAGTGTGCAGCGGACGCGCGGTGGGCTACAGTAGACTGAACTTGTCACCGAACTCCGCGCCGCGCCCCCACGTGGTATTTGAAGGCAAGTCCAAGAATTGAAGCGGCAGTAGAGAATAGAGGTCCGTAGTAGCAGCAGCTCCTCTTTGACAGCCACACACAGCGAGATCAGCGGTAGACTGAACTCGTCACCGAACACCGAACTCAGAATATAATAGTCTTTAGAGGCAAATGGTCAACATTGTTCACTATATACGGGCATAGCTTACAAGGCTGCTCTTGAGTTGGTTTTGAGGCTCCCAGTAGAAGTTGCGATGACGTGTGATTTCCTATTTCACAAACCCGTGTCCCAGAATCTCTATTGTAAGAGGTCTCAGCCCAGACAAAAGTCTGATGAGCCTGGCATTTTTAGTGCTTTTGGTCCATTCAAGTTTTCAAAGGTGTCAATTAACAGGCATATGTCCCAGCAGTTTATGGTGGCTCATTTTTGGGAAAGGCCTCAGTTTAGCCAGCAGAAAAACCTGTTGTGGAGCTCCAAAAGCAGCCAGCTAATGCATTTCATTCTTGATTTTTTTTTGCTGATCAGAAGCAAGCCTGTTAAAATAAAACATCACATATGTTTCCCAGCACAAACCCATTTACATTGTTAGACAAGGGCAGGGCCTTAGCCAACATACACTTTTAAAACAGGTAATTTTCTTTTTTGCAAAAGTACATTGAGACAGCGTGTGAGGCCTGCTGGCATGTTCCTTTCAAAACATTCCAACTGAATTTCCCATGTTATTCTTCAGCCATAGTCAGTTTCTTTATACAGCACTTTTTTTAAAACAAAGATCCACTGAAATTGACATAGGCCCAGAGAGCATGGGCCTCTTTGAAGCATTGATTTTTGACATTTTGTAGCCCAAAAGTCAAGCGTTTTCCAGCACAGCTGAAAGTAAAGCTTCTTTTGATTTCCCTGTTCTGAACAACAGCCTGTCCTTCAGGGAAACTGCTCTCTTCTGCTGGAGCACAATGTAAATATGGATTGGAATGGCAGGGTCACACTGATAAAAATAGTGTGATGATGAACAGATGAACAAAGTGTCAGGGCAGCATCCTTTTTCACGTAAAATATTCCCTTTTCAATAGGAACTTTTTAGCAAGCAGCAGAGCAGTGCTGCTTTGATTTGCTTCTGCTAAATGGGTCAAAATACCCTACCGCAAGCTGCACAAATATGCCAGTCTAGCCACATAATAATACGTATCATGCTTGCCTTCTCATAGATGTCCAGTAAAGAAAATGAAATGCCAAATAAATAGCTAGACTGGTTGCACTAAAATGCCAGTCTAGCCGCATAGTAACACATTTCACGCTTGCTTTATGATAAATGGCCCAGTAAAAAATATCATGCAAAAGTGAAAAAAAGCAGCTTGTTTGGTTGCACCAACATTCCAGTCTATCATGGTGTAATATAAATTATCATGCTAACTTCATCGGAGATGCCTGTTAAAAAAATATGCCATGCCAAGAAATAGCTAGATTGGCTGAACCAAAAATGCCTGAGGAGCCACATAAGAACCCTTGCCATGCATGCTTTATCTATACATTCCCAACAAACAATACCATGCCACAGTAAGAAATAGAAAATGCCAGTCTAGCCACATCATAAGACTATTTATGCTTGCTTATTCATATAAGTTTATTAAAAATGCCATGCTAATGTTCCCCTGAAACCCTGTGCCCAACTGCCCATCAGAATACCCCTGCCCGAGCACTCATTCACACACAGCATTCACTCACTCATTCACATGTGCACCCATACATCATACACTCATTCATTCAACCAAGCATATATGCATACAAACACACATACATTAAAGTACAGTTCTGAATATTATCTTATTTCCCAGTACAGATGCTCCTCATTGCTGGTGCCTTTTGAAAGCCCTCCGGATCCTGCAGCATCAACAGAAACCATGAATCAAAGAGGACCTTCCTGGTTCTGGGACATTTGTATCCCCTCTCCCCCGCACCCCCCGGCTGTCTTAATATGTGAAAAGGCACCAAAGCAACACCTATGTTCATTCAGAGATGCAGTTCCCCAGGCTGCATCCCCAACAATGGGGAACAAAGCTGCCAAGGGTAAAACAAAACTGCCAAAGGGAAACAATGAGGATGAGAACTGGGTTAACATCTCACAGCTGACATGCACTAATTTGATATGTCTTTAACCTTCCCCCTGGGTTATAAATGTGATAGTCACCTAAACTTAGTTGTTGTTTGATGAAAGCATAAAGCTTGTTGTTATGAATGATGTGCATACAAGCAAGAAACAGCAGATCTTTAATGAGAAGACATTGCTCATTGTTCATCTAATAGAATACACTTAGCAAGAGACCACATGCCTTAAATTAAAACAGACATAACTCCCAGTTCAGCTTCAAATAATATTGAGTCACAAACATTCAGTTTTATAGAAGAATGGAATAGATATCACTGGCAACTCAGTTTCAAATGATAGGGAGGCAAAAACAGTCTATTTAACAGATCAGCTATCACCCATAGGTGGCGACTACAGGCGGAAAAGTGGGCAGCTGCCCCCTTAGTTCGATAGCAACAGAGACAGGAATCTCACTTTGCCCCTATAGAGATGCTTACAGTTTTCGGTTTCTAGCTGTACATCCTAAATGAGACTTTGCACAGTGTCAGTGCGGGTGGAGAAGAAACACCATTGGCTTCAAAGCCATGTGCATGAACTGCTAGGTTATTAATCCAGTTACTTTAACTACATTCAGGGATCCATATCCAATGGTCAATCCTTTGAAGTTAGAGGGACACATCCTAGGCACTAAGGTGGCTCAGCAGGTTGGGTGACTGTTGCTGTGATATATCATGTTTAAAGATGGCTGCACATCTTATGGCATTTTGCAATTTGTAGTGTAACGTCTTAATGCTCACACCAGAAGAAATACAATCCACTAGGGAAAAAGGCCCAGGACACCTCTTGCAAGGAGAGCAAAGTTTATTCTCGTAGAAATACAAATGCCTGCCAGCAAAGAACAGCATAAGCAATGGGTTATAAAGATGCACAGAGTCAAAAACGGCATAATTCACAAAGGATACAAATCCAGGTAGCTGGTTGGTGTAACCCTATACACATATAGCCTGCTCCCTACGGGATGCCAGGCGATCGGTCCCGGATTTTTCTGTCCATCTTCTTCCACGTGGGGATGTTCGTCTTCCGTCATCGAGTACAAGGACCCTGATTGGCAATGTAGCTACACAATTTGTGGGAAACCAAACCTATTGGCGATGTTGGATGCCCCGGCAAACATGTTTTCTTGGGTATTATTGAATGAGTTTGAAGAATGGGTAGAGATGAATAATCTCATCCCATTCAACCAAACTGGGTTTCAAAACGGATTTGGCACTTCGATCAATACTTTGTCTTTGGTTTACGATAATCTAGCAGGCATGGATGATACGTAATTTACCAGTAAATGTGGGATTTGTAGATTTTAGTACCGCTTTTATCACAGTTGGTAGAGGTAGATTGTGGCAAAAGTTGTTAAATTGGAATATCCCTCCAGGTCTATTAAATAGGGTCATTTTACTACATGAACATACTCAGATGAAGGAGCAATCGAAACAACATGGTAGAACATCAAGCTGGATTCTTACCCAGAAAGGATTAAAACAAGGGTGTATTCTAACATCAATGTTGTTCAATCTTTATATGTCAGATACGGGTGCGGCCATTGCTAACTGCTCCTCAATTGCACCAACATTAGGTGACATCCCCATACAATGGATGGACTATGCTAATGATTTAGCTTTACTAGATTTGACACCTATTGGACTGCAGTCTTTCCGTAAATAATTTGAACGAGTATACTGAATTGAACTCCTTGTTAGTTATTAATGTTAAAACCAAAATCATGGTATTTACACCTCCATACAAAAGGGAGATAAGGCTGTGCTGACATATGAACGAGGAGGCAATCAAAGTGATTTCTGAGTATAAATATTTAGGTATATACTTAGATAATAAACATTGTCTTTAAAGGCACTTCAAACAGGTACATTTAAAAGCTTCTCAGACATCAGGCAATATTAGCTTCTTTGTGCGCAAAGGAGGGGCATATCCAGTTAGTATCTTGCTACAGTTGTTTCAGGCAAAAATCCTACCCATTATTCTATATGGAGCAGAAATCTGGGCAATGAAGATTCTACCTGAAACTAACAAAATAAAATCATTGATTCTAAAGAGACTTACAAGATTGCCTCTGCATGTATCTATTGAAGTTGTATATCTTGAATTTAATATTGTACCATTTCAAGTTAAATTCCATTTAATTCATCTGAATATCTACTGGAAATTGGTAAATGCATCTGTAACCTCCATGTGTGGACTTCTGTATAAAGCATTACCACCCGGAGGGGGGGGAGCTAGCCAATCAGATGGTTAGGAATGCAGGCTTGAACCGCTGGTACATGTTCGTGTTCCAAGCCATCTGGTGGCCGGCTCCCCATGCTGCCATCTTCCCCCCCACCTTCTGTTCCGTTTTTAAATGTATTTCCTCCTCTTTCCCACCCTCTGATTTACCTCTTTTTGGCAGCGGTATGTGCCGCTGCTGCATCCACTCCTTCTCCTTGCGTCCAGGAGGCTGCCATGGAAAGGGAAGAGAGGCTCTGTATGGAGCCCCGCCTTCCCTATTCATGGGGGCCATTTTTGTATAGGAGTTTCCCTCGTTCAACGGAACGTGCGAGGTGTCCTGTTGATCGAGGGAAAATCCTTTTGTTTAAGCACCCCATGTTACCACTTTGGTAACACAGGGTGCTAAAGGCTGTAACACCCGATCCGGCACGCTGGAACGAGTGTTAGTCCCACATTATTGACTAAAGCCAGCCATATGGCCTTGAGTTGCATTGGTAGAATTAAATCCATTGCTCAAAGATTGCTCGCTTTGGTCCCTGAGTACGTTTTGGGATTACAACAAAATGGTTATAAGAAAGTCATGAAGACATTATTAACAGGACATAATCAGGAACAGCTATTTATTGACTTAGATGCTAAAAGTAAATTCTGCAGTGTTTGTTGAGTATATTCAGGAAAGCACGAATACCCCAAACTATATACAACATTTCGTGGGTAATGACTTGGTATGGGATTACGTTAAATTAGAAGTGAAATCGGTGAAGACTCTAGAGATTGTGAGAGCCTTTTTGAAGTTACTGAGGGAAAATAGACAATGGGGCTCATTACGAGCATGGTGGTAGCCATGCCTGTATGGCAGGCATGGCTACTGCCATGCTCGCTACCGGCACCGCGTCGAATGGGCTGGTAATTGCCCATTCGCGTGTGGTGGTATTGCCGGGCTCCCTATAGGGCAGAATGGGGGTAGGGAGCATAGATGCGCTGGCACCGCTGATAACGGTGTCGGCGCAATTAAAAGTTATGCTCGCGGGTGCCGCACAGTCCACCAGGTAAGGGCAGTCAGGAACCCACGAGCAGAACTCGTAATGCGGCGGGACGGTATGAACGGTGCCGGTGCTTTACTGTCACCGCCAGGGTCGTAATGAGGCCCAATGTCACTTGTGTGGTGAAGCACAGTTAGAATCTGCCAAATATCTATTGATCGCATGTCCTGCTCTTCTTGAATTACGGTTGCTAGCTATATGATCAGCTGGTATAGAGGGGACTTTTTCGAGTGCGGCTCGGTGTTCCATGTACATGAATGGAAATCATGAATGGTGTACTTTTTTCCTTACTATATTAGGAGGAAAATTGTGACCATATTGGATGTCCTGTCATAAGAACTCTGTGATGCTGTCATGTATTAGTGTTCTTTCACAGGTTTTGAAGTGCTGTAATATTCAGAGACTATGGGCCTCATTACACGGTAGGCGGTGAGCCATGGCGCTATTAGCGCCATGGCTCATGCCGGTAAAATACTGGCACCGCCTTGGCGGAAAGGGGATTTACCGCCCCATTCCAAGGTTGGAGGGGCTGTAAATCCCCTTTCCGCCATTGCCCTTCCCCATTCCCATTTCTGCCCCATAGGGCTCTATGGGAATGGGGAAGGTGCTAATTACGGCACCGCAATTTTGCGGTGCCGTAATTAGCTCCGAGGTCCCTTAGCGGGTTGGACTTTAATGCCTGCAAAAAGCAGGCGTTAAATCCCCCAACCCGCAAAGGGACCTCGTAGTAAGGCGGTAAGGATTTACCGGTACCAGTATTTTACCGGTACCGGTAAATCCTTACCGCCATCCGTGTAATGAGGCCCTATGTCTATTTTACGGTGAATGTTAAAGTGTTGCAATATATTTTGATACTACATTTTACATTTGGACAGATGGGGTATTAAAAGTTGACCATTGTGACTGTATAATATGATCAATAAAAATGTAACAGACACTTCAAACATTTTCAAATTTAACAATTAATTATTTCACAGCTTTTACAGTGCACCTGGTACCAAGAACATGAGCGAGACAGATACTTTTGAGGTTGTGATTACTTCTTTGATCTACGTGAACCCCGCTCCAATCCTAGACACGTTAGCGCCTCCTCCTCGCAGCACAAATCACATGAACCCTGGAGGGTTACCGCTCATTGATCCGCTCAGTCGGCCAATGTACAGCTTTATGGCCAAAGATCTTGGGCTGGTCAGTGTACTTAAATGTTTGTGTCCGGTGCTTGACTGTCTCGGACACTTTAACTTATAGATCTGGATGGTGAAGGCCTGAATCCCCCAGCCCCCTTTCCCACAGGATAACTCTTCAAAGAACCATTACGGCGCTCTCTTGACCTTGCAGGGCACATTCCTTCTGGGGTGCATGCACTACATAATGAAGAACTATGTTTGTGTGTTCAAGAAATTAACCTTCTGGAAAGCTACCAGGGCTGCGAACAGAGAACACACGCACAACCTGCTAATCCTCGGGACTGGATCTAATCAATCTGGCACAGCTATGACACTTGGCCTCAATTCCAAGATGGTGTCTAATTTCTAGAAATTGAGTGTCCCTATGCATGGAATACTACTGCCAAAATCCACTACATTTTCCCTTCAATCCAGCTTTTATGAGTGACCCTCACCCCCCTCCATTCTCCTGTCTCCCCTACAGTGCCTCTTTCTAAAATTGCCTCTTCTTAAAGGGCTGTGGGGCTTGGGACTTCCACCCCTGCCCCCCAACAAATTCCTGAAAAAAAAGGTGCTATAAAATGCACCTTTTGGCCCTGTGATGGTTTGGCCTGGCGCCTGCTCATTGGAGAGGCGGGGGAATTTCTGTCCTCATGGTGAACATCAAAAGCTGGCGCCCATTAACCCACAGCACAGTTTCCTAATAACTGCTGTCTGCACAATAGACGTGTTTACTTTTGATTGAGCAGTTTGGCAAGCAAATAACCTCTTTCCAAGTACATCCTGCGGTAAAACTCGAAGGAGCGGACACAAACATTGCAGGGTATTCGTGGTGATAGTCAGAAAAAGTAAAAACAAAGTGTACAGAAGTCAGGCGAATTTAAATGTAAGAAACATATTTCACTTTAGAACTTTGAATGAAATTGGAAGCTGCAAATGAATAAATCATCAGTGTGTCCAGCATGTGGGAAGGCTGCTTTTAACATAGCTAGCCCCAGCCCCGATGATTTTCTTGGTCCATCTATACCCGTGGGGTCTGCGTTAAGCCATAAGAAAGCGCAGCTCAGCAAACAAAGGTGTTTAATGCGCGAGTGCAGGCTTGCGCTTCCTCTTCTTGATGATAGATGTTTATCCATCAGCAGTGATTTTTGGATACCAAGGCTTGAGCCTCATCACTCCATCTTCTCAGGTTGAGCGTATAGTCGTGGGTTAGGATTCTTCTTGGTCTGTGTGGTTTTGTCACAGTAGGGATAGTTTCAGAGGGTCTTCGCCGAGTGCAGGCTGTTCACAGCATCACCTTTTACACTCATGGAAAGTGTTCTGTGACAGGGAAAGGGGCACTTGAGGAGAGGGGCAACGTAGCAATTAGGAGGGAGGCAATTGCCCCTATCTGACAACCTGTAGGGACACCTCTGCCACCATAATAACTTCCATGCAGATAGTGGTCAAACACCACGTGGCTGCAGTGTGCTTCTGGAGCACGTCCATGAGTGTGCCATTTGGGAAAAAGCAATGAACGCCCTGGAGGTAACTTTCACTCCCCTGCAAACAGGCACATGTTTGCGTTTGGCCTGAAACAGCCAGTGCAAAGGTATTTGTGCAAGCAGTTCAATTGTTTAAGAAAATTAAGTATATCCCACCAAAGTGCACATGCTTGCCACACACGAGGAAAGAACGGTGCCAGACTTAAACGGCACCCTTTGCAGGTTAACACATTGATGTCAAAATGAGTGGCTCCACCTTTGATCACTACATTTTTTGTGACACGAAGCAAACACTACCTACTCACGTTAGGTTGCCACTAATCTCTTCGAAATCAAGTTAGAATTGCATAAAGGTTGGTGGAGCTATGTGGATTATCATAATGTTCTGGAGAGTGGGCAACGCACAAGTGACCCTCGAGCCCACTGTGAAAAGTTGCCATCCATGCAGCTTTGGCTAGTTCAACATTAGACTATAAGTGCCAGGCTATTATTGAAGTCTATGCAAAAAGGACGAGTATACTCGTCCTTGGCACTTAAGGGCCTGATGCATGGGGTTTTAGCGGGGTGCAAAGTGACTTTGCCCTAGTGCAACGAGAATGGGCGCTGCCAAGAAACACCCTGATACTTGCACTGTAAAGTGACTTTGGACTTCCAAAATACACTTTGCACCGCTCTGTGAATTTGCACTGCAGACATACACTTTGCACCGCTCTGTGAATCAGGGTGTTTCTTGGCAGTGCAAAGTCACTTTGCACTGCAGTAAAAATTCCATGAATCAGGGCCTATGTGTATACACACAAAACTCTTAGTTTCTAATATCTTAAAATTAGTTTGAATAGCAAAGCAGAACTACATGCTAAAAAAACACTTTACAATGTTTATCTGCAAACTTACATTTCAGAGTACTTTTTGACCGCTGACAATCTATTGCCCAAGTGCGATAATGTGTTACATGATTGAAGGTCACTTGATAAATCGATTAAAACACAGCCCTTAATTCAATAATAGAATCGTAGGAATCGACCAAGAATAACGAAGACACGTGTCTCAGTTGATCGAAGTCTCTCAATGACAAGACAGCATTCTGCTCAGAGATCAGACACGACACGAATTAGGACGACTGCAACACAGAGGAATATTGCCATCTACTGGGCAGAATATGTGTAGCTATTAAATCAAGCCTGTGCCTCAGAACTGGTTGATGCTTCTTGTATGTAATGCATGAAGCACAATATCTATTGTGAGCAATAGTGATAGTAATGCCTACCAATAAAAACATATAAAAAGAGGATGTAAATTATAGAAAAAATATCAAATCTAAAGCATCTACAGACTCATTTACGGATACGTCTTAAACATTTTGAGATTTGTTGATTACACACGTTTCAGATTGTGATCGCTTTTATTGGACTGACTGAACAATCTTTGCAGAGATGGAACAAGACAATAGTTTACAAAGTCCCAGAGACCCCGTCATCAGATGTTGCAGAGTGAAATGATTTGTAACAGAAAGCCACAGCACAGATCATTCTCAAAACAAAAGAAAAAAACATTTCCTTGGCTGGAGAAACAGAAGGAATGGAACTTGGGTTTGCAAATGTTTTCTTATGAAAAAAAACATAACAAAACTCTTGGACGAAGGGGACACAGGGGGTTTGAAACAGTACACATTCTTGAGAGTTGCATTTAACAGAACAATGGACAAAAAAAGGATTCTTTTCACATGAGCCTGGGGACTAATTCCATTGGTGACGGTGCGCGGTACAAATACCTTTAACATAACATGTAACCAATAAATTAGGGGCAGGCAGACTTAAGGTGGACCTGCTAGTTTTCCGAAAATGACTTATGTTATTTTATAAGATTTAACTAATGCAGTCCCCAATGTTACATCACTATGCTTACGAGCCTTCCCGGTGGTTTCCTAGCTTGCATTCAGTGTGGAGAATACCAAAACATGTGTCAATAATCTGTGCTTCAGCTTCCCTTTACAAATCATGTCTGCAACATCTGATGAAGAGGGCTGTGGTACTTCGTAAGATAATGTTGTGTTCCATCTGTGTATAGATTTTTCAGTTACTCCAAATCATGCATCAACATCTACAACGTGTGTGATGTGAAAACTGTACTAGCATTGTGTCGAACTTTTCTTTCAGATTTAAAAAGAAGGCATAACTCCATCAAGTCTTGATCGGACAACGATGCGACTAACAATTCAGAGATTCTGTATTTTACCCCTGGGTATGAAGGTGCTTCAATGGGACTCTAATACAGGCCTCGATGAGACAACATGAGATGCGATTGTAATGTGTTTTTAGTCAGCGTCCCAGTGATGTCCTAATCTGCCTTGTCACAGTCCTTGAGTTCATGAAATGAGCACTAGACAATGAATAAGGGGATGAGGAGGGAGTGAAATGCAATCATGATTTCCTTAGCCAATTGCAATTTGAATGAAGATACGGACGCCCAGATGATTCTGCACTGTCTTCGCTTCTGAACACTTCCAGCAGCAAAACATGAAAAGGTTAGCATTGAATGAACTAGAAAAAAGAACATCTTGAACATGCATAATGTATCACCAGGTGCTCTGATCAGTTCCACACGTATAAAAAAAACCCTGGCAGGAGAAGCTCCCCCTCTTGTTTGCTCATCTGGGTAAGCTTCTGAACTAAAAAGAACTTTAAGAGAAGCACCTGTCCCACAGCCCAGTTCCATCATTAATGGTCATAAAGTCCTGCAAAAAGATCAGCTGGCTCGCCCCGTTGACCTCCATAAAGCCTCTTGAATGTTTTAGATATTAATTAGATAAGAATATGTATACGCAGGGACAGAAACCAGGGAAAGAAGATCTACGCCTCCATGTCTTCATCACAATTTTGATTTGTATACACAGCTGGAAAGGAAGATTGGTATTTTAGGTGAAGGCATGGAGGCTGTGATTATCCACCTCGACCTATGAAGCATGCAGAATGGGTTTAAAGATGGAATCGGCGGACCATTCAGCCAACCTCAGAATGTATTCGAAGGTACCCCCAGATAAAAATGATCATGACTCCCTTAGATAAATGGCACCGAACTAGGAAACATCAACACCAGAGAGGGCCATGACCCAGCAAACCCAACGCGCGAAGCTATGGGAAGCAATGGGGCCATAAGGCTTCTCTAAAGTAATAAGTAGCTGTGCATGATTGGGATGTCTGGGATTGGATGTGACTCTCTCAGAATGCTTTAAACATTTAACCACACACAATTGTTCTTGATCCAGAAAAGCAGGGTAAATAACTGGCCAGGGAGCACATTTTGTGCATGTGGTGACATTGAATCAAACCCCAAAGTCTGACAATAATTATTGGTCACATCTAATTATTTCTTATCTGAAGCTTGGCTAAAAGAATAGCAACATGGTCAAGTTGCATAAAACTTTTTAAAGACAGCGTTTTATTTTTATTTGGCAGTCATGACAGAAACAGATTAAATGCCATATTAACATCTCGCCTGTGTGGGATCTTAGAACCAGGCAGTTTCAGCACTTTAGCTCCCTCGGGAAGGCAACAAACCAATGGATATGACCCAATGGTCATACCATTGACATATACGCGTCCCACTGAAAAAGCTGATCTGTACAAATTGGGTACAAAATGCTTTGCCTGATCAAACAAAGGTGATTAAAAATATTAGCCACGTCTAGGGGGGCTGCTGTAATAGGATCCAATGATCTCCAGGCACACCATTGAACCCATGTTCCCCAAGCTGACTATACACCTTTGGAAGTTCCAGGGGCTGAGGATCCCCTGACAACACAGACAGCTAATGTCAAAAGGCCTTCAGCATGTTAGGCACCCCTGAAATCATCCACACAACTACTTAGGGGCCTCATTAAAACCAGGTTGAGTGGCCTGTTGTCCGGTTCCCCGGGGTTATGAGAAAACTTTGCTAGAAGATAAAGGACATCCAGGGACATCTCCAACATAGAAGGCTAACAATACTAAGATGGCTGATGAATGGTATCCGGAATCACTGAACATTGTTGTATCCTAACATGGCAAATTTATTTATTTGACATTTGTAAAGCGCGCCTAACGGGTGGGTATCTGGGCGCTGGAAAGCAGGTAATACAGTGTACAGGTGTTATCACAGGCAACAATATAAGTCTCAGAATTATGAGGAACAGAGGCAATGAGTAACTCCTGATGTTCACCCTACTCTGTTGAATGCCATCCAAAGCTACAGTCTCCAGGTCTGGCCTTCAAGAAAAAACATGGAAGTTGAGCATTGAGATGGGACAAAAAGAGATCCACCTCTAGGGGACGACACAGAGCATTTATTCTGCATAAATCCGTGGATGAAGCCTCCAATCACTGCTATTAAGATGCCTGGGATTCCAGTCAGTTGCATTTGTGTTGACCATGCAGATATTTCACCTAGAACACACTCTATCCAGACCAAAATGCCAAAACTCTTTTGCTATATACTCCAAGAAATGTGTACAGGGGCTCCCCATCTTGTTGATATATTGAACCACTGAAATGTTGTCCATACTCAAAACAAAATTCAACTTGGTACTTTTCCCGACAATTCAGGGTGAAGGAACCCACCATCAATTCGAAACAATGGATGTGAAGTTCCCTCTCCTGGGGAATCTACTACCTCCAAGTTGTGAACTTCCCTCATCTAGCTCTTCAGCTCCACAGACCGGCGTCTGATTCTATGATGAGATCTGGGGCTAACTCAAAGGACAACTTAGCTGTTTCATTCTTGCATGAGATTCAACCACCACTGGAGTTCCAACCTGGCCTCTGCAGACAAACACATCTCATCCAAATAGTTATGGCCCTTCCTGAGGTGAGGACACTTCAGTTTCTGCAAAGACTGATAATAAAGGAGACCCACAAGTGGACCTGATTCAAAGTGGGAAGGAGACCTGCACCCTGTGCCAAAGTCCTCAATTTAATCATTTGGCTGCTAAAACCAATCTGATCTCATTCTTAATTGATTTGGTCTTGGATAAGGGTAGCTGCAAAGAGGCTTGAATCATATCTCTGTGGAACCCTGTAACTCTATACCCCGACAAGGAGTCAGATGAAATATTTTCCAATGTATTACAAATCCCAGGCGTTTTAGGAGTGTTACTGTAATGTGTAGGCATAGAGCCACCATCTGACTGGACTAGGATACCACCAAAATGTACTTTCGATAATCAGTTGAATACTCCATGCGCTGATAGCTTCCACCACCAATTGAATCATCTTGTTAAAACCTCAAGGGGAAGATGACAGGCTGAATGGAAGGCAAACAAATCTCAATTTCTTGTTGTCCCACACAAACGGAAGGACGCATTAATAGATGTGTCAGATAAGCATCTTTGAAAACCAACCTTGTCATCTAGTTCCTTGGTATCAATGTGTCTCTCAGGAGGTGAATGTCCTCCTTCTTGAAATTATAGTATTTGGCACAATTGGTGAATTCCATGAGGTAATGACGTTCTGTACACCCTCAAATTACTTCTGCACCAGAGGAATACTGTTCAGGAACACTAGAGTAGCCATGTGCCTCTGAATAATAACTCCTGTTTCCCTCAATTCCAGAACCCCCTGATTAACCATTCCTGTATTCTCCTGGGTGGGGCATGGGTGCCTTAAATTGGGTAATGTAAAGAAAAATGTGGAATCCCTTTATTGTTTTAGGAAACCATGGGCTGTGAGTTATACTAAGCAAAGAAATGAAAATACACAGGGAACCGTTTCCCAATTCTTTCTTGGGAAGAAGCCTGTAGCCTGGGAACACTAACCTCTTTGGAGAAATAAGCATGCTGGTGTGATATGTTTCTGCTGCCTGGTGCTAAATGTGATTATGCCACGAGGGTCCCTGTAAAGACTGACCAGGGAACCAACCTGTGCCTTTCCTTGCTGATAAAAAACATGCCCAACAAACACAATTTTCAAAGAGCCTTGAGCCTTGTCTAAGGATGTGTACATCCCCACTTGTTTGGAAATATCTTAAATTAACTTGTCTCTAAATAATTTAGAACCTGCATCTGCACCCTACTCTCTGGGTGTTAAATCAGCCAGCTTGGGGTCCATGGTTAACAAGGCACCTTTCCTGCACTTTGCAGCAAGTGCAACAAAAGCATTGCCCAGGACGCAAATTGCCCTCTGCACTCACTCACTAAGTGGAAGGGTATCCACCATCAGCTCTTTTTCCGTTGCCTCCTCAGCACAATCAAATAGTTTAGTCCATGGTTCCAAGACATCAAGGGCCTTATTCTGAAACAATTTAATGCCCTGCCCAATCCTTTCTTGGGATCCTTCTCCCCAACTTCACCATAAAGGTTACCAACTGGGGGTCTAATGGTGTAGCCATGGACTGACACGTAGAAAAAGGTCCAGGGCAATCACCTCTAAGGTTATTGTTATCTTCCCAATGGTTTACACACTCTCTTATCCAAATAGGTAGGCACATGAGGTATGTGGGTCCACTCTCTGGATCAGGGGTGGGTAACCTCATCTGGATCAAACAAGGGATTGTCCTGATTACTAGGACTCCCTAAGTGGCCTCCGATGCTTCTTGAACAGGGGATGCATGCCCCTCATCCATCTGGGGTGCAGAGTTACAAATACGTTGCTCTTCTTTTTCTGGTGAGAAGGATCCCATATCATAGTCTGCCTCAAATCCTGAGGATAAAGAACAAGCCATACCAGTGTTCCTTTGCTGTACTTATGACCTTGATTCAAGCACCTAGATGAGGAAGAAGCAGCTTTTAAGAAATTAACTTTTCATTCTGAGACACACAAAGAACATTCTTACCTTTGACACCAAACAGGGACTTGTGTTTCGAAACCACATTGGCAATTTTTGCCTGGAATAGTGTCTTAACATGAGTCGGCCACCTCAGCTGACCAGAACTGTTACTCCATATCAGGAATTAAATAGACCTTTTTCTTCATAGACTTAACCCCTTTAACCAGCCTTGCCACAAAGTGAACATAGGGTATTAGACAAGATTGATGATATGGGCTGAACTGCTCTCAACAACGAATAATGAAGGTTGGAAAGATGTGGAAAGTGTTCCCTGGATATGTTATAGGGGCCCTCTCCACAGAGTAGAATGTGTGGAATGCTCCATACTGCACTAGCAGCCCAGCAAAAAGCAATAAAAGCCAGCGTGCATCAACTGTACACACAAGCCTATGCAATGTGCCAGGGAGCACTGCCACAAAGTATCCAGCAGTGCCACTCTGATTCATGAGGTCCTAGAGAGAGGACTGTGGACAGGTCATAGATGCACCCAGCACATCTTAGCTTAGACATGAAAGGGAGAAATTACGATCAAAGGAATCATGAGTGAGAAATAAAGACATAGGGCCTCATTACAACCCTGGCGTTGGACCATGGTGCTATTAGCACCATGGTCCATGCCGGATTCCGCCATGGTGGATGTCGGATTTACTGCCCCATTCCAAGTTTGGCGGGGCGGTAAATCCCCATTCACCATGGCCCCTTCCCCATTCCCATTTTTGGCCCATAGGGCTCAATGGGAATGGGGAAGGCGCTAATTACGGCACCGTAAATTACGGTGCCGTAATTAGCACCAAGGTCCCTTAGCGGGTTGGACTTTAACGCCTGCAAAAAGCAGGCGTTAAAGTGTGAATCGGGCGTTAAGGGTTTAACGGCGCTGCAGCCTTTTACGGCGCCGTTAACCCCTTAATGCCAGGGTTGTAATGAGCCCCATAGTCGGCACAATAATCCAACCCCAGCACACCAAACCAACTGACTTGCCAGATCCCAGAAAGGAATCTGAATCACCATGCTAGGTGTGTCAGCCCAGTGCAGAACTCCTCCTCCAGTCCTAAATGAAGAGGTGGCTGATGTGTCGTTCCACCAATGCATAACATGGGTCACATACGCAAGGTGAGGGCAAACTCATTGATCTGAAGCTGGCAGCAGAAAAGACGAGACAGAGCTTCCTGTGCCAGTGAGTTTTATATGCGTTGCACTGATGACAGAACCTGGAGATATCGGATGCAAGTCCAAGGTGGTATTTCCTCTAGTTCACTAGTTCATTCAAAGTTTACCTTTTCATTTTTTGCTACTGAGAATTTTTAAGATATTGCAAAACGGCAGCCTTCACATCTTGACCTAAAATGTATAAATCCTGATGCTGCTCCTTCTATGCAATGATTTTACTCCTGTTTCTGAGTCTAGGTCTATTGTCTGGTAATTACTGGACTGGGAAAGCATTCCCTCAAAATAGCTATACCAAGTGCAGTTCAAGTTTCCGCAGAGAGACATGTGCTTCTCTTTACACCTGAGTTTTAGATATCCAACAGGGGCGTTTGCTAAATTCCACACTCAAATTAGCTCTCTCCATTCCTAACTGTATTATACAGCATGAATTAGGTATCATCTCTCTATCACGTCGAAAAGATTGGAGAGATCTTTCTAATTATTCTAGAATTATTAATCCTGTCGAGAATTCGCTCTATGGTGATCTTAATCTTATGACTAAGTGTTGTAGTTCTAGTTTCTAGTTCATTTATGACCTATACTACAAGGAAGCTGACAATCTTAGAGGATTAGGGAGTTGAACAATGAGACCTTAGAGCACGTCATGGTTATGTTAAAAAAAACTGTTTGAGTGTGATTGGATTAAAACTATTAGTGAAATATGGAAATTTAGTACCTGCTGTGAATATTCCAAATTTTCTAGAATGCTTGATGATTGCTGTCCCTATTTGGCAATTTTTCTGTGTAAGATTGCACGCACGGATTTCATGAGGTTTAAACTGAACCAAGTGCTTACCCTAGAAAACACTAGATTTTGGGGCCCCCAAAAAGATACTTCGCCATCCATATCATGTAGATTTCCTAATTGTGATGTACCTAATGAGACTTTAACACATCTTATTTTAGAATGTCAATATTTTAGGGATGCTAGGACAAAGTCTTTAATGAAGTTTGTTAATATTGACTATGACGATTGCATGGAATCTTTATGGAATCGCTTAATGCTACGCCAAGGTAATGCACACATTTTTGCCTTAGTTTCATTTTTAAAATTGATTGAAAAAGAAATTGGACTTTTACACTCCACAGACTGAATTTGTGAATTTTTATGGTGTAAATATAGTAAGATCATATGTTCTCTGCATTCTGTTATTATCCAACAAAGAAAAGTGTATCATCTGTAACGTTTTTAGATTGTATTATGTGATACTAAGTTGACCATTGACAATGGTTTTTATATGTGTACTCAATAACCGAAAAGTTCTTTTAAAGGTATATTGTGACTTTGCACATTGCTGATGTTGCACATTGCTGATTTTGCACACTGCATATTTTGCACATTGCTGATTTTGCACATTGCAGATCTGCAAGTATTATGTGATATTCTCTGGTGTTTTTTTTAGATTAAGAACTATGAAAAATGTAACTTTGTAAGAATTTATTTGTAAAGGTTGTTCAAACCATAAACAAAAAAAAATAAAAATAAAAAAAATAAACCTACTGTAACGGTTGACTGTCAGATTTATAATCAAAATATTGCAGTACTTATATAGTTCAAGAAGTGGCCTTGAGTTTGAGAAGTTTTTTCTCCTGATACATTGTGTACAGATAAGCTAGTTAGTGCACTAGATGAAGTGGGAACTATGTGCTATTCTAATTTAATTTAATTAAGTAGTCCAGGGATAGTACTTTGCAAGAAGGAAGATGGAATCCACCACTAGAAGAGCTCAAGATGCTACTACACATTTATTTACTTCCACTAGTATCCTTTACACAAGGCTGTTCTGCGTGCTTTCAAATGGGGTGAACTTATGGGAGAGACTTTGTATCAAAATAATTTCTCACACGATGGGAGGGACTATGTATAAGAATAACATATTTACATTAATGGTGGTAACTGTTTATCAAAATAAATTCTCCCCTTGGTACGTTGAGACTGTAATGGAAACAGCTCTCTTGTAGGAAGTGACTTTGCCATAGAATAAACTCTCCACATTGGCAGGTTAGACTCAGTAGCAGAATAAAACCTCTCACTTGAAAGAGAAGTCTCAGTATTTTTAACAGCTATCTCCCTTGAATAGGGAGGCTCTGTATTCATATAAACTCTCCCCTTGAAGGTAGAGACTATTTCTCAGGAAACCAGCTTCACATTGATGGAGGTCAAACTGTGTTAAAAAAAAGGTACCCTTTCAATGGGGGTCTGTGCATCAGAATGTATTCCCCGACCCCGGAAGGTGAAGTCTCAATACCAGAAATAGCTCTTTTAATGAGTACTCTGTATCCAAATAAAACCTTTACCCCGAAAGGGGAAATCCTGAATCTTAATAAATTCTGCCTTCTGAAAGGGGAGACTGTATCAGGAACAGCTCTTTCCCTTGAAGCAAGAGATGCTGTCTCAGAATGAAATCTTCACCTTGCAGAGAGAGATTCTGTATCAAAATAACCCATCAATCTTGATGGGGGAGCCTCTGCATCAGAAGAAACATGTCTATTTTAGGGAGGTTAAGCACAGATTAAAACTTACCCCTTGAAGGAGGAGGCACATTACCAGTGGAAAATCTAAGCTTATGTAAGAGAATGAAAACTCTGCCTTGAATGGGGGTAATAGTTATCTGTCTTGAAGTAGAGTAAATCTATTCATAACTCCAGGGATGATGGGAAGCTATTCATCCCACAGGACAACTCAACATGTATACCAATAAATGAATTGTTCTTACGTGTGCATCAATTGCACTTGCAGCTTAGAGCTACGCCAATAAGACAGTTAGAGAGCATACTTCAAAGTGAAATTTGAGCTTTAACAACTTCAAAGGTGAAGGCCTCAACATAGAGCAACTTAAAAAAATGTAATTTTGAGAAGACTTAACCTGCCACCCCCTACAATGCTGTGTCATTGAATAAATTGTACCCTGCTACCTGGCCTCCTCACTGCGCCCCCACTCCAGGTGTTCATTGCTGGCACAACCCACATCATGGTAGGCCACTAGATGAACCATCCATATTACATCTGTGATGGTCTTTTGGATTAGCAAAGAGCTGTGCTTGGGCATCATTGTTACCATGCGAGTGGGCCTTACTGCCAGCCACAACCTTTGTTCTGAACTTGCATATAA
This sequence comes from Ambystoma mexicanum, assembly GCF_040938575.1. Lineage (NCBI taxonomy): Eukaryota > Metazoa > Chordata > Amphibia > Caudata > Ambystomatidae > Ambystoma > Ambystoma mexicanum. The sequence goes on along the minus strand of NC_090932.1, from coordinate 654,978,168 downwards.
GGGTGTAATGAAGCATCTTTTTCTTTCCCTGATTACAACCCAACTGGGCCCTCCACCTGCATGTGTCGCTGATGAACCGCCCTCCTTCCGCCTGGCCTCATTCTTGTGCTCGACTCCCTAATTCCAATGCAGGCATCCATTCCACCATGGCAGGACACTCACTTTAACCTACCCATTGCATTTGTGGCGGTCCCTATGATTGACACAGCACTGCCTCATGTTATCGCATTACCAGCTCTGAGCGCTGCCCTCCAGCATTTATTATGAAGTTGAATATTGGGCTGATTTGTGACAGCCTTTCTTCATGTTGACCTGTGACCGTTGACTGATTACCACCCTAACCCAGGCCACTTCACCTGCCCTTATCACTGCACATGTTCTTCCCTGTGCCTGGCTTACTGTGCCCTCTCTCAAGTGATACACTTGTCGGGGAGAAGCGGATCCCCCCCCCCCAGGGCAGTGGGGGGCCAGCAGCCATACCCTCACCAGCTATGGGAGGCCCCAACACCTCCCATATGGCCCCCAGAAATGCAACAGAGTGCCAAGCAGGCAGCAGCATGTTTTCAAACTGCATTTATTTCTAGGCAAAGAAAAGAAAAAAACACACAAAGCATCGTGCACACCGCGAATTCAGGCGCCGTCTCCCCCGGAGCTGTCTTGCAAGTAAGTTTTATAATCACACTGCAGGCTGACCTCACAGAATTGGATCAGCTCCCAGAAACCTATCTCCTCCTGTTATTGGCTGCAAAGTGGTGGGTTACATATGTAGCCCTTATAGAGAGCCTGATAATTGGATATTAACCTCCTGCGTCAGTGGGTTGATTTAGCTGTGCCAGCCCCCATTACCTAATTCTAATCTTGTTGCAATGTAACTTTGTTCCCATAACTTTTAGCTGAACAAGCAGTTCGCACCTGGGCTCTGGCTTGTTACAAGTTATGTTTCAATGTTGTGCGTGTCCTTGAGAAAATGTCTTTCTTTCCCAGAAAGAAAAAAAAAGCACACTGGGTTACCGTGATTTATTCGCATTTGTGGATAATTAAAAAATGTCTGTCTGCAGAAAACAATTTTATCTTGAATTTGCGGCCTTGGCAGGTCGGACTTCTTTTGCGAGGAATGTTGATAAGGCTCCCGCAGCCAGTGTTCAGTGAGTGAAATGAACTTAGCTGTAATTTTCCTGAAACATAGCTTTACACTGTGCATTTAGACCATGTTAGTTCATATAGGCATTTGCAAGCCTTTAAACAGGGATTTTTGTGTTTGTAGATTCTGATATTGCAGCATTGATTCTAATGTAGCATGGAAGTTGCACTATTGGTGAAGTGGGTGTGTTTCAGCATATTTGTCACCCATGGGTGCGCTGGGGCCTGGTTCAAATGATAAGTGCGCTCCTTGTTCTTCCTGTTGTTCTTGTATGTAGGCGCTTGGGGTGCGGGGCATGGATTTGGTCTCCATTTTCCCTCTTCACATTGCAGGTGGCCCTTCACCCTTGATAGACCCTACCTTTTATATCTGCAATTGTCACTTGGATTGTCACAACACTGCAGGTTGGGCTCATTGTTATCACGTGACTGAGCCCTCAGACTGTGTCTTTATTCTTATCCCTTTGGAACTGCAGTGATTTCCCTTGAGCACGTACTTGTCTCTGTCTCTTTTGCTTTGAAATTCTTGGACATGTTTCCCTTTTGTCTGTCATCCCTCATTGCTCTGGTGTTTACCTTTCTATACAAGTTCACCTCTCCTACTCCCATATCTGGGCTGCACCTGACCTTCTCCCCTGCATTAATTATTGTGTCTTCTCCTGGCCACCTCACACTTACCCTCAAAACTGTATGGATGCATTCCTTACCACCTCTGCCTGCCCCTGATCATTCCTTCTTCTGTCTTTCCCAGGGCACTTCTTTACTTTGCTGCTGACCGTTTCATGGATCATGTTTCTCTCAGTATCATTCCCTTCCCTTTAAATCTTGATGTCCTCCACTGTCTCCCTCTTTCTGGCCTGTCACCTTTGCAACTTCCTGCTGTTGACCATCACAACATAGCACATGATATTATTTATTGACCCTGAATATCCTATTGAATCCTGGATTCAATAGGATCTCCCTTTGCTTTTGTACTCTCTGCTTCCATAATGCCAGACACTCAGTCTTCCAATGTCTGTGCGTTTGTCCTACTTTCTCTCTTCACTCCCATGTTTTGTGTACTGCGAGATAATTAGTATCTATCTCTCACAACCTGCTAGCTCTTGCTCCTCTGCTAACAGACGTGTCATAACCATCATCCAAAGATATCTCCTGGTGCACAGTTGCTACATATGGTGATTACTATCTTTCAATGCGTATGCAGGTTTTTTCTGTCCTAATATCTGCTGCTTATCTGTTGTTTATCTGCTGCTGACTAAAAGCAAACTCATGCCTAAATCACTTAGTCCATCCTATTGCACTCATTCTATTTGTCCATTCCTGGTTGTTAACACACACTGGTCCACTGGCTCAAATTATGTTAAACCATCTCACCCTTCCAATGTCTGAGGCCATCTACTTAGACCGGCACAACCTGATCATGTACACTTCTCTGCTGCTCCTGCACACATGCCCTCCAGTTGCATCTTGTGCATAGCGTAACTCGCTGGAACTGCATCTTTGTCTGAGTGGCTGATATATTGTTCCCCATCACAATGAATACTGCAATCTCTTCCGTTTTTAACAGTAGTTTCCCCATTATGTTCCCACCAGATGTTACATCCAAATTAGCCATGAAAAAGCTAAAAATGGCACGCTAAACCTGCTTAAAGCTAGAGAAAAACATGTACAATAATAGAAGCATTTTGGAACAATGCAACCACAAACATCTCCTTGCCTTTGACGTCTTCCTTTCTCCCTTGCTGTACTCATCTCCCTGTTATCTAGAGACAGAGCTCAACCTAGCATATCCTAGAAAGTCATGTACCCCATCCTCAGGGCTCCTGCTTATGTCCTTCATCCTTTCCTCATTCCTCCTCAGGCAGTTGAGAAGCTGGTTTTACCCTCCCTCCTGGTTACCCTTTCCATGTTCATAGTCAGAGAATTTGCCCCAAAATCCTCCTTTCTCTCCTAGAATTCTTCAAACTTCACCTGAGCAATTTATATTCCAGATCCACCAAAAAACATGCAGCTAATAAACAATAGCTTTTAGAGAATCATGGTATTGATTTATTGGGTTTTTACAGAAACCTAATTTATGGACAACGTAACTACTCTATTCGACACCATACTAACATCTGAATATAAAATCAATTATAGAAAAAGAGCAATTAAACCTTTCTTGGGGGTTGATCTCATCCCCCAGGTTATATCACTACTACCACGATCTCCACCATGCACCTCATTACTCAGATACATTCCTTTGCTTCCAAATGTTCCATTATTCCCAACAACTGCTATACAGCGCGGCCATCTACAGATCTTCTTGTGACTCCTTCCACTTCTCCAAAGAATGAGCTAAATACATGTCTAACCTCCAAAGTTACTTGAACAATAGGTATGAAGATGTTCAGCATCTAGGTTGAAAGCTCTAGAAATAAACAAACAATTATTTTCCTGAGATGTTGTGACTTTCCAAAACCTGGACCTCTACACTCATTCATGTGGGTGGGGATAGTCTCACCATCATCCTCACAGCTTACGTGACCCACAAATATTAAATGTTCCCACTTACCCTTGTCTGACAACAATCATCTTCTGAAATAGAATTTTATGCCCCACAAGATCCTATGGGACATTACCCTGGTCAAGCTGCTCGAGATTAAACTCTTCGTATTTTTAATACAAAATAAACAGTATTTATCTTTTCAATCAAAAGATTAATTTTTCATAAAACATACACAATATATTTTTTTGTCGAAAACAAATTAATTGTATTGAAGATTCATACAATTCTCTTCATAATGACATTTTTTATCTCTTTCTTCATATAGAACTTGAAGTACAACATTCATTTAAAGAGACACATATGTCGTATTTGACAGACACATCGGTCCCAGTACACAAATAGTAATTTATACAAATGTATAATTATTCCATACAGATTTCTGTAATTTATACAACACAATCACATATTCTTAATTCACTACGCGTTTTGGGGTTATCCTGACCCCTTCTTCAGGTGATGATCTGAATTGTGTTCTTATTTTAAATCCCTACAACAAAGAATTCAAACAATATATTAACTAAAAATCAATTGTGTTTGTCTCTACGTAAAGGTGAACACTACTGTATCAAAATCAAAAATAGAAAAATGTCTCTAAAGTAAATTGACTGACCTTGGAAGTATCCAGGGTCATTGGAGTCTCCAAAACCCTCTTTTGTAAATCCTAGTAATTGCAAATGGTTAAAGTCCTCTTGTGTTGATGTTTCATATGTCAACTGATGTCATCAGTACGACCACTAGAACTATACCAGTGGCTAAGCAGAATGCTATGGCCTCTCTACAAAAACAAGCAGAGAAACAAATTCAAAAAATAAATCAATTGAATATTCTTTAACCCGTGCCTCACTAAAGAGTTTCACCCAAAAATAAACATATCCAATTCAACCACAGCTTTACCTCTAGTCAAACTTCTCCTTAACGCAATGCGGGAATGGGAACAAGGCTGCATACACAGCCTCCCGTCCCGCAGTGCGTTTAAATTCATCATCTCCTTAGTCACGTGATCGGATCACGTGACTCTGTTGATTCAATATGTAAATAATTCATATTTTCACAATGTCAACTAACGCCTCACAGGCTCATGTCTAAAGTAGTGCGGACACGGCGGAACGGTTATGAAAACAGCCCCTCTTACCGCGATATGTTCGTATGATATGCAACGCGTATCACGTGAACACGATCTGATCACGTGACATGCTAGGAGTATTCTCCGGGACTTCCTACAAATATTGATTACAGAGACACACGTTCCACCTCGCTTGTGCGTGCTATTCAATTCACCCCACCATGTTCATCCGAGCTCTCCCGCTCCTATTATTGTTCCACAGCCTCCAATCCCGATGAGATAGTGCACTCAGGGTTCAATTCGGGCACCTCTCCAAACAATGTTGTGCGTCTCCATCTGCCATCACAAGGCCACACCTCCCATTCAAGTTAGCTGTAAGTATGCCATCTCCTATCACTCTACGTAGATCCTCTTGTCAATGAAGATTTTGATGTGCTAAATCAACACATCTAGATCCTAACTGTTTATCCCATTTCTAAAATACACTCTGTTACATAAATCACTCTAGGTGATATATCTCTATAATTGATTTAAGTGTTACTGTGATTATGAACCACTATAGGTAATATATCTCTGTGTTTGTTTCAAATATTGTTATAATTACAATACTTATACTAATAGAAGTGAAATACAAGACTCATGTATGCCCTATTTGTCAAAAAATCAAATGATACTAAATAATAAATAATAAATAAAAAGATTTACTCATGTGCCATGCTTAATAAATCTAATACCTATCCCCAATGATCACTACTACCCCTTACACCTCAAAACTAAACCTAATCCTAATCCCAATGTCGTGAGACAACTTGAGTGTTCACCCCAACGTAAGAGACAATATCAAAATTGTAACATTAGTTCTATTTGGTAACATCACAAAAACAGCCAAACAATCCTATATTCCCAATGTCCTCATCCGAGCAAGAAAAGAGTTCCTAGTCACTTCAATTCTCTATATCACAGGTAAATCAAGGCAACCTTCTTCTGAACAGATATTTCACTAAAAAAATCTCATTAGATAAAACAAGTCAAATCAAAATCATTATTCATCCCTTTTGGTTCTAGGGCATCCAGACGTTCAATCCACTCTACTTCTTTCTGCCTTAATAATTTCTGCATGTCTCCCCCTATTTTTAGACATTTCACCTGCTCAAGTATAACACATTTCATTTGAGCCACTGTGTGATTCATTGTTTTGAAATGTTGTGCCACTGGTGAGTGGACTGAGCACAATCGGATGTTAGATTTGTGCTCAGTCCACCTCAATGTAACCTTTCTTGTAGTCAAACCTACATAAAATAACCCACATGGGCACTTTATTCCATAAATCACGTTACTGGTGTCACATGTACTTGTGTGTTTCAAACAGATTTTTTTACCCGTATAAGGATGACTAATGTAAGGACCTTTCATGATGTTATGGCAATGCTGACAAGTGTTACAGGGCAAGGTGCCCCTAAAAGTACTTACATTAACACCAGGTATTTGGTAGTCAGCTCTGACTACAAAATCTCTAATAGATGTACTCTTCCTGTAAGCAAATAAGGGTTTCCTTTCAAATAAATGGGTCAATAAAGGATCCATTTTTAACATTTGCCAATTTCTTTTGATGATTTTCTTTATTTTGTAGCTCTGCTGAGAATATGTTGTAACATACACTATAGCATCTGATTCAGTTTTAGGTGATCTCTCCAGTGTGTTAGCTCTCATAACCGTTGAGGCCCTGGTTAAGGCAGTCTCTAATATATTGGCCGAATAGCCCATTTTAGTAAACTTGTGTTTCAATTTGTTGGATTGAATCTCAAATTCTGGTGGTTCCGAAATAATTCTGCGATACCTTAAAAATTGACTGTAAGGTATACTTTGAATCGTGGTAGATGGGTGAAAACTCGATGCCAACAGCGTACTGTTTCTGTCCGTGGGTTTGTTATAGATCGTTGTGTGGAGGCGATTTTCTTTAGTATAGATTTCCATATCAAGAAATTGAATTCGTGTTTTACTGGTCAAAGTCGTAAATTTAATCCTGGGTGCCAATTGATTCATGTAGCCAAAAAATTCAAGGAGGCTTTGTTGAGAACCTCTCCAAATACCAAAGATTTTGTCTATAAATCTCATGAAACTTCTCAGATGTGTTTGGTATCTACTTTGTTAAGAACCATTGTTTGTTCCAGATAGTCTTCTGGCCAGACTAGGTCAACCTCAAAATCTTTGCACTGCAATTCACACCCTTGATACATGATATACTTCCTCTAGGCAAAGACAAATATCATACTAACCAACTTCATTGACATCTTCAGACATCCCACCACTCTAAAAGCTCTGCAGATGTGTTTCTAATTTCTGTAGGGACAATGGGCTCCGAATTTCAGCTGGGTCAGAATTTTAGTAAACTCAGACTCAGCAAGAGGTGTGAATCTGGTGTGAGTCAGTGCTGTGCAACAAAACAAAGCAAAAAGAAAAATGTGAACCTAGCATTGCATGGTAGCGATACCAGAGCATAGTATACCACACCATGGTTCACTATGGACTGAGTTGCAATGAAGACTAATAGTTACTAACCATCAATCCCTCACACCACTAATTTACAAACGTTATCCCTGCGCTAATGTTAAAGGCCGCTCATTCCATAGCTCATTGGTGCAAAGTATTGGTACAGATCGTTAGTGAACTGAGGGAGTCGTCCCAGCCCTTAAGACGAGGTAGCAATACTATAAGATGAATGGGGATGCAGAAGTTACTCAAACATCAATAATAGAAACAACTCAGGTAGTTGGCAAAAAGGTTGACTGTTTTAATATCAATTATCTAAAACATGGAGTAAAACTGACATCAATGGACGTCTCACTGCATGGTCTCTCAATTTGCTTCAGAAAAAATGAATACTTATAGTAAAAACTCATCATTGATGACGTGAACCTACGTATTTACTAACGTCATCCAAGGTGGCAAACTAAAAAAACCTATTGAAGAGAGTGATTGGTCCTAAGGGAACATCTAAGTATACGTCCCATACTAGTCTAAGAAAGTGACAGGCTCCTTAACATCAGGTGAGGCAACTAAGCCCTCCCCTCAAACAGCTCACTATGAACGTCACTAAATACACAACGTCCCATTGGTTACACAAACTATAGGACCCTAAATTACACAGCCTCCTACAATTGGTTGGCACTCTCACATTTGTCAGTACTTTCCCACCTAAATTAACAGCATGCAGGCTAGACTTCCAGGTGCTGGTGAGCTGGTCATAACCATAGCTTCCCACCAATCAGCATATCATCTATCATCCCCTCAGTGGTCTGCTGTCAATTAAGGCTTTGAACTTGTCCTTGAAAATGTTCTTTGCTCTGGAGAATTCAGGGAAGTGAAGGCACGCTCTGCCTTCATGCATAGGTGTGGTTCATCATGTTTGTCCAACTTCATCCTTCTACGTGACTGAAGACCACAAATTTGAGCTCTGGTGCAATTAAAATACTATTTTTTAATAGACCTCTGACGTCTTCCTTGCTTTTGTCCATGTCTTCTGAACAGGAGTTCCGTTCTTTCATACTTTTTGTAACTAATGTCTGCTCTTCTCAGTCCAATAAGACCTTGACTTCTTGGGGCTCATCCAGCCTCGCCTTTCTGAGTTCTGCTTCTGTAACTCAATTGTTTTTTCAACTGCGACACACTGGAAAAGAGGGCTTCCTTCTCTGGTCCAGCTCTGCTATAACACGCAGTTATATGCTGCAATCTATTCACTACGTAGCTAGCCTCAAGAATACTTTGTCTGCTTGCGTTTCTTTGCAGATTTACACGTGTAAAATGACTTGATATCTTCATCGTTTCTGTAGCATAAGCCTCTTCATCTTGAGCCCAAGATGTCACTTATCTTTGATACTTGCTTGATGCCTTATAGAATACCTTCATATTCTTATTTCTACATCTCTTCTATGTACGTCAGTCTTGCTTCGTGTGACGTCACCATTATTTTCTTCCGGACATTTGCTCTATTTCTTCCAGGATCTCATTCAAATGGCCATCATACTGTTATGTATGTAGGTATGGCTTTCTCAATGGGAACCTTGCTTACAGGATTCTCCTTAGTGTCAGTATTTTCAATGGTACTGCACGTATCTCACACTCTGGTTCCCAACATATAGGCAATATGGGTGAGATGGCTGAGGTGGGGTTACTTAGCTCCTTCTCTACATTAGTAAAAATTGGCTCATATTATGAGATTTGCAAACTCAGGCCCTGCGATGTTGCTTGGAAAAATATACATACAAAAGTTGCTTCTGCGTGAAGGTGCGAGCTGAGGAATGTGAAAAGGCACATTGCTCCAAGTAGCCCCATTGTTCATGTTCTGCTGCAGGAAGCCAGCGTAGATAAATGTAACTTTTGGCATCCGTTTTGCTGCCCTAATTCTCTGTGGAAAGTTGGCAGACAAAACACTTGTTGTCTGGAAGTTTCCATGTTTGACTATTCAGAGGGGGTGTCTGAGTGGCATGTAACATCACAGTCAGAGGCAGGCATTTCCTACACTTTCTGTAGGCAAACATAGACTTTATGGGCAGATCATGGAGAGGCAAAAGGGAAGTGCAGAGAGACGCAGACGCTGTCTCGGAGGATAAGGCTGCGTTTGCTGACTTTGGCGGCTGGAATATTCTTGGAAGAGTTTGCTGAGCTACTCCTGTCGAGAAGGGGAAAAAAGCAGACAAGAAAGATTTTCCGTGAGAGTGCACTGTCCACTCAGCCTATGGCGGGAGAGATTCTCAACAGCCCAACAGCCGAACTGAGGGGGAATCCCAGCCTTGTTGAGTCTGAGTACACACTCAACCAAGCATTCCTGAGAACAAAGTATAAGTGAGGTGTGTGGTATGATTTTTCTGTGAGTGCATTTTATGAGCTGCAGGCTGACAAAGCTTGTTCTACATTTCCAAATGTGGGTAGAGTTTTTATGAGTTTTCTTCACCATCCAAATAGCAAGTTTCAAACATAATTGAAGGCGTTAAGCCACCAAGACAACTGACAAGTCTCAAGTTTAGAAATTGCAGGGTTCTGGCCAACTATTGCCAAAAGGCTAATTGAAGTTCATTGTGAAAAAAAGTTCTTTAGCACAGTGAAACCTTTACTATGAAATGTGATCAGTTATGCTTTAGCCTGAAGAATAGAATCTGTTATCGCAGAAAAGGGGGAAACAAGAGATTGGATGTGCATTTTCATTTTGGAATGTCATGTTAAAAAAAGAAATCCTTGCATTGCATTGCACATGTTGTTTTGTATTACTCATAAATCCTAATTACTTAGAAAATATATAAAAGGAATTTGATCAGTTTGGTCTATTTATTGCATGGCATGCTTACTCATGGTAGCATATAGACAGATATAAAGCGAAGGAGATATTTTTATAACCACATGTGGCAAAAAACAAGGTACAACAAAACACTGTGAACTGGGGCAAATCATAAAGTGCTGGTTACCCATATAACTGTCTTCAGGCGATCTGGTAAGTCTATGCAGAGTTTCTACCACCAAAAATGTACCACCAGGGTGGACATTTGGGTCCTAGTGCACACCAAGTCCAATTTTTAGCTTGCCGCTCATTATCCCAACATTAGAATAACACAGGTAGTACTTTGGCTCCAGGGTCCACAAAATACCCCGACACTTCCCTGCACATAGAACTCTGTATGTCGTTGTCCCACTATGTGAAAAAAGTCAAAACAACCAAAAATGTAGGTGATACAGAACTTACCCCACTGAAATGCACAAATAGTATACTGGGACTGTGCTGATCTAAAATCGAGATCCTGGTCACAAACAGATCTGCCTTAGAGAAATCTGATGATACTATGCTACCATAAAAAGTGTGAAGTAAGGCTTTCTACACAAAAGTGTCACCCAAGCCATACATATTTCTGCAGATGTCTTTTGATTCTTCAAAGACCCTAGAAATGCACCAGAAACTCAGCTGAATCAATTGCATCACAGTAGCTTGTTATTAACTTATCTTCTTTTAACAAGACAAGATCAAGCCTATCCAAACTAGCATCACTAACTCTATTCGATCTTCTCACCATCCTCTTGTCGAAACTACTTACAGACCAAGTCACTTTGAGGGAAATTATAAAAATAATTTCAAATTTGGAAGCCACATCTAAGCAAGCTTTTTCCTATCCAGACCCTACTATCAGGAAAACATATCTTGCCTTGTGCCAACTTTGCCTCCTGTAACTTTTGCCTTCCACTGTAAAAACAAAAACCTATGGCAGACCTTGAAAATCTTGCTAAGTACCATATAATTGCAAACATTGTTGCTGTCATTGAAAAGAAATCTCATAGAAAATGGCTACACAACAAATAAAGGAATAGAGTACATCTTGGAACTTACTTTGTGCCCATCAATTAGGGACGGACCAACCAGAGGAGCTGAATTGGCCCTCTCGTTCAAGAACTATTCAAATCACTCAATCATAATACTGCAGCCATCCCTGTTCCCTTGGACCTGTCAGCAGCATTTGATAGTGCAACTCGCACTACTCTACTTTAATGTTTGGGGCTCTTTAAGCATTGAAGGTCAGGTACTGTATGTAATATAACCCTTCATTGAGAATATAGATCTGCCAGTGAGACCTGGTCTTTCTGCTCTCTCTCCCAAGGACTGGTTCTAGCACCTTGGTTGTTCAACTTACACATGAAGCCGTAAACTGACCTCATTGTTGTTTCTCATTTCAAACATACCAAACATCACCCAGATCGCCTCTACATTATGGTTCACAGTGTTGGTTCATCTTAACTTGCATCATGCACATCTCGAATATTGGTTGACAAACAAGCCTCAACGTAAAAAAAAATATATGATATCATCTTCATGGGTCCTACTATGCTTCTGTGTCTCCCTTTCACTTGGCCTCCTATAGTAGGGGACCTCCTATTCCTGTTTCGACTGCAAAAAACCTTAGCTTCATTTTTTATGTAAATCTCTTTTTTTGAACTCATCAAAATAGGCCCTTGCTATTTTGCAATGCTTAAACACATTCTCCCATTACTCAACATGTGCCACAAGATTGAAGGGGCAAAAGCCATGTTTTTCCCCACTTAAACTACTTCAGCAGTCTGTGTGTGAGCTGCCCTGTAAGCCTTATTCATCCAATCCAGCCCATAGAAAACAATACTAGCATACTTGCCTTAGGACTGAAACTAAGGGATCAGGTTACACCTGCAATGGCTCACAGTGGAAGTGAGGCTAGTCTTCGAAATTCTTTGCTTTATTATTTAAGCTTACACAGGGTCAGGGGCAGCTTACCGTTATCATAAAATAAAGAAACTAAGCTCAAATTTAATGAAGTGAAATCCACTTTCTTATTTAGTAAAAGGGAATATTGTGGTCCAAGTGAGTATTTATTGTTTTAAAATTGTGGTTTACATATTTTGTTGTATTTTGTGAAATAAAGTTTTTGATATTTTCTATTAAAAAAGTCCTAAGTGTTTAACCTGAATGTGTGGGTGAAAAAGTAGAGATGAGTGGAATTTCTTCTAAGTGATCGGTATCCTGATAGAGGGAGGTCCTGTTTTCCGGGTCCCCATCTTTTGGTGCACACTGAGTGCAGCCAGAACAGAAATGATAACTACATTTGACAATATTAATTGTCACTTTCATGACATTTATATTTCTTTTGCTAACCTCAAATCAAAACGATTAACCTTCAATGATAAAAGAAGGGAAATAGGAAAACAGACAAGGGAGAATGGACAAGATCAAGGGTACATTTACACTCCAACATTCAGTAAATAATAAACAATGCACTAACATTCCATGTGGGAAATGAGAAAGGCAAGGGCAAAGGGGATTTTATACTTGCCTTATTTTTTCAGACTACTGCTTAGAACAAGGAAAACATTGATTTACACAAAGAGATACAACATGCACATCGTGTCCCTCCATTTCAAAACCTGTCCAATCCAAACCAGGGAAATTCTGAACTAATTTTCTGAGATTTTTTCTGTACAGGATCAAATATTTTCCTTAGCCTTCAAGTGGCAACAACGTTAAAATATAGATTTCTCCTACAAAGTAATATCAGATATATGTCAGGGGACTGGAAATTGGCAGTGTAAGCCAAGTTATCTTATTCTGGATTTCAGATGGTATGATATGGTAATGTTTATTTATATAGCGCCTATGCACATGCAAGTGTTTCAAAGTGCTTAATGAGGTTGCGAGCACGGGGAAAAAAACAGTCGCTCGGAGCTCTTGAATTTCTGAGACGATAACTACAGGCAGATTAAGTGAATATGATACATTTAACAGTTCAGATGCAGCAAATAGGGCTGACAGCGATTCTGTGTTTTTTCAAGTGCACATTAAGGGGTGAAGACAAGGGAGAACAGACAGAATGGTCTTCAGATCGTGCAAGTGTGGGCAAGGCAAGGGAGGGGTAGAGGACCAAGTGCACAGAAAGAAGCACTCAAGGATTTATTACAAGTGCATTGAGGGGATGGGGTGCAGGGCCCTGAGGCAAGTGCAGAAGTACTGGCAGGGGTGCTTGGAACCTGTAAGACTCTGAGGTACGCCAGGCAGCCAGTCAGTAAGCTGTATGGAAAGGAGGGGGAGAAGGAAGAGCGGAGAACCAGGTTAGCAGGGTAGGGTGAGAGAGAAGGAAGAGGAGAAGAGGAAGGTCTTGAGGAGTTTCTGGAACTTAAGAATGTCAGGCTCAAGAGGAAGGGTGGCAGGGAGGCTGTTCCAGAGGGAGGCGCCTGCTGAGGAAAGGGATCCCCCTCCAAATCTCTGCTTGGAGAACCGGCTCACTCGCAGAAGGTTGGAGGTAAATGAATGGAGGGCTTGAGAGGGACAGTATTTAGGAACCCAACATTGAAAATAAGTAGGTCCCAGGCCCCAGAAAGCCTTGTGGACAATGCAGGGGTCTTGAATTTGATCCTTGCAGCCACGTGCAGCCAGTGAAGGGATTTCAGTGCCAGAGAGATGCAGTCCCTGGGCTTGATGCCAAGGATAAGTCTTGCTGTTCTGTTCTGGATGAGTTGCAGAGGGCGCAGGGCAGAAGCAGGGAGGTTGAGGAAGAGGCTGTTGCAGGAGTCCAGCCTAGAGTGAACCAGGGCTCTGGAGACAGTGAGCCACTAGAGGAAAGTGAAAAAAGGTAGAATGCCTCTGAGGAGGAGTAGATGATAGTTAGACTTTTTTGAGATGTCAGAAATGTGAGAGGAGAAAGAGAGAGTGGAGTCGAAGATGACTCCAAGGTTTTTAGCCTCACAGTTGGGGGTGGGCATGGGACCATGTGAGGCCGGCCAGAGTGAGAGGGGGGAAAGTGGGAGCAGGGGTCCCAATGCGAACAATCTCTGTTTTACTGGCATTGAGACAAAGGTTGTTTGTAGCACACCATGACTGAATAGCAGACAGACAGTCAGGTATGAGTGAGGAGGAGGAGGCGGCTCAGGGTAGGCTGAAGGATTGTTGCATGTCACCTGCATAACACTGGAAATTAGAGGTGAAAGTGGCAATCACACATGCCAGGGTAGCCATGTAGACGTTGAAGAACCAGGGGGATAGGTTAGAACCCTGGGGAATGCTGCAGGTTGAGAGGGTGATAGTGGAGAGAAAGGCACTAAGGTTGACCTGGGATGGGTGGTCGGAGAGAAAAACGGGTAACCAAGCCAGAGCCTGACCTGTGATTCAGATCAGGATGTTGTGGTTAACTGTGTCAAAGGCAGAGGAGAGATCAAGGAGAATGAGGACAGAGGGAGTGTTAGTGTCAAGATTTGAGAGCAGGTTTGCAGGTTTAGATAGCCAGCATCTCCAGGAGTTTGCACAGGAAAAGAGTGATAGAGATCGGCGGTAGTTTAACAGATTGGAAGGGTCAGAAGAGGGTTTCTTGAACAGAGTGTGCACAAGGAAGTGCTTGAGAGCAGTTGGGAAACCTCCAGTGGAAAAGGAGAGGTTCTAAAGGTCAGACAAGGCTGGTTCGAGGGAGTCAATGTTGTCCTTGATGGTTTTGGAAGGGCAAGGGTCCTCTTGCTTGGATGAGGCCTACATAGACCGGACATGTCTGGCGATCTCATCAGTGTGACGGGAGAGAGAGAGGAGAGTGGAATTGGAGGTGGGGCCAAGGGAGGCACAGGTGCTGGTGTGTGTTGTGGTGTGGGGGGAAGGGAGGAGAGGGTGTCTTGGGTTTTTGTGGTGAAGTGTGCTGCCAGGGCCAAGTGTGATCTTTTAGTACTCATCTAAATGAGTGTGTCACCTTTAGTAAAGGCAGAACAACATTTTCTAACATATTATGGGGGTGTCCAATAAATATAAAAATATCTAATTGCAAATTAATGTCTGATCAGACTTTAGAGCAGCGGTATTCAAACTGTGGGGCGTGGCCCCACAGGGGGGTGTGGCCACATCCCTGGGTGTCTGCGTGAGGCCAGCATGAAATCTATTAAAAATAAAATCTTTTTATTTTTTTAGTTTGGAAGAAATGGCAGGGGCGGCTCACATGGTCGGGCAGAAGTATGAAACTGTCTTCGGCACCAATGAAAAAGTGTCCCGCAGTTGTAAAAGGATATTCATTCCTTTAGTCACAGACTGTTTGAATATTACCCAAGGGGGTGTTTTGTGCTAAAATGTAAGTAAATTGTGATATTTAAAGAATATTTGTTCAACAAAAATGGTCAAAATTACTAACTGCTTAATGGTCAAAATCTAACTGCATAGTGAAGTAACTCATCAAACTGGCCCACATTGGCCAAAAAGGTGGGCCATTTTAAATGGCCCACACTAGCATTTTGCATTTTTGATACATGCATTACCTTATTCTATTGCCCTATAGGCCAGTCCGACCTTGGCGGCTCATCCATAATGGCGAGGGGGCACCCACCCAGTGGCCCCCTCACCCATTATGGAGGAGCTAAGGAGCCAGCCCAGGGAAACAATGAGCACTCCCTCAGCTGCTTTTTCCAGCTGAGGGAGTGCTCCAGGGCTGGCTGAACTGTCAAAGGGAAACACTATTCCCTTTGACAGTTCTGTTCAGTGCCCCAGCTGCACAAGCTCACTGAGCCATGGAAGGTTGGGGCGTTTTGCTTCGCCAGCATTGCATAGCTCATTGGAAATGCTGGCTGGGGCACTGCAAGTCTGTATGTGCAAGGGGGAGCTCCTGCGCCTCCTGACACATACGGACAGAGCAGCCTGGAGCGGGGCATTTCAGCACCCACACACAGGCCGCTACAGAAGGTACGTTTATGTTCATTTTTTTTTATTTAAACATGTATATGTATGCATGTATGCTTGTGTTATGAGTGAGTGTAAGGTAATGGATGCTTGGGTGAATGATAGAGTGATTGCTGTATGAATGTATGTGTGTGTTAGTTTGCTTTGGTCCATTGAGCTGATTTTGGCAAGTGGTGGATAGAGGGGGATGAAGGGTTGTACAACAAAGACATTTTAAAAATGCCTAAATGCCTTTGTTGCACAATCCCCCTACCCATCTGCCAAAATTAGCTCTCCTTCTGAGGCGCTGTGGAGCCCAGGGAAAAGGGATGATATTTTTATACTGGATTTCCATAATAGATGTCCAGTCAAAAATGCCATGCTTTCCCCCTTGGCACCCAAATGCCTTGCATACACACATAATCATGTAGTGTTTGGGCCAGTGGGGACAAGGGACAGGGATGGTATTTTTTTACTAGACATCTATCATAGATGTCCAGTAAAAAATGTCATGCCTGCCGCCTGGTCCCGCCAGCACCAATTGCAAACTGTTTGGCTATTTACCCATTTCTTTTTTTAAGTATGTTCTACAATGCAACATTTTAACCCATTATTTTAAAAAAATAATCAAGGGGGAAAACCCGCCGATCCCCCCTTGATTGGTTCAGGCTCCCTCACTACGCTCGGTCGCTTTTGGAGGAAATAGTTATGCCCCTCCACTTCAAAAATTCACCAGCTGCCACTGGCCCTCGGACTGTATTGGGAACGGGATGGGGGAGCCCAAGGACTGTGGTGGGAGCAGGATGGGCGGGAACCATGGGGATAGTGGTGGGAGCAGGGTGGGGAAAGCCCATGGTGTGTGAGGGCTGGGGAGAGCCCTGGGACTGGGTAGGAGTGGGATGAGGGAGCCCAGCGACTGTGATGGGAGCAGGTGGGGGAGCCCAGGGACTATACTGGGAGTAGGGTGTGGTGACAGCACGCAATAGTGGTGACAGCCCGGGAGGGTAGCTCAGCTGCAACATGCTCACCTTGGAAGCAAGACAGCAGGAAGCAACACAGGTTCGATCCCCGGGTCTGCGCTTACAAACCTCTGGGTATAAAGCGTGTTATAAATAGCCTATCATATTATACATAATGTCCATTTGGCATTTTTGGGGGGTCCCGGCCTGCCCAAAATTTGCTCCAGGGGGGCTCCGGCCAAAAAAGTTTGAAGACCACTGCTTTAGAGCAACAGTTAGTAGTCAGTTCTTTAAAATGGGAGTTTACTGGCACTTGATGACATGTGGGGATTTCTCAAGAGAGCATACAGCACACATCACATAATGCATGCCATGTAGTCTACATGCAGGGGAAAGAAGTCAACATGCAGGCTAGGTAATAGAATCATGGTATGTATGCCCAAACATGTAAAAAGATCCTTAGGTGTGATCAGTCCCATTTGAATAGCATGGAGAGGAGTTTTGTGCAATGAAATAATAACTAAATAAAAATACATGAACATGATCTTAGGAGTGGTAAACAATATTGGACAGTTTACTGTAGTTTGCAACAAGCACATTTATATGCTAGGACGAGACCCTTTTATGCTCTTTTGAAACAATTGAATAATTTAAGATGGTGTAAACCAAAAGGGTTATGGGATTCACACAAACAAGTTCTAACATATGGACAGATATTATTATTGTCAACAATACATAGTTAGGGGTTAACAAATCCTTCTTAGAGAAAAGGGATGGATGGGTAATAGTGGAAGGTAAACGGGTATCTAACTTTATGAATACATATTCAATACACAGGTTAGACTAGGATGTTCCTACCCATATTAAGTTAGTTGTGATCTTCTCTGATATCCAAAAGAGACATCTGAATCTTGCAGGGGATTTTACCATAACAATCCCATTGCTGACAAAACCCCAAATCATAATATGAATGGATGAATGTACCTAAATTACTCAAGCAGTTGATGAATGAATTAGGATTGTGCATTTGGCAAGGGCTCTGTTCTAGAGAGAAAGATTGATAATACCTTGAGAGTTAAGCATGGATATAGGTGATCTATTAATGTATTCATTTATTTATTTATTTATTACATTTGTATAGCGCACCAAACCCTTAGGCATCAAAAGAATTGGTTGTCGAAATATAAACAATGCAGTACAGATCTCAAAAGTATTTCGGGAAATGGAAGTCACTATGAGCAGAATTATTTGATATAGCCATAGGTTCTGCCGATATATTAGCAGTTTTAGATGCTTATACAGATTTTAAAGGGGTCAACATCCATCAGGGCCAGGTCGGACCTGGCGGGCAGAGCGAGACCCGCAAGCACAACTCGTAGTATGGCGGTACGGTAGAAACGGTGCCAGTAGCACTACCGGCGCCGTTGTTACTGTACCGCCATACTTACAATGAGGCCCTGGTCTTTGTGGCATGATCTTTGAACTTGTGCAGCTTTGGCTTTGTATGTAGTCTCCAAGTGGAGTTCCATTTACGTATATGCAACACGTAGATATGAACTTTTGTTACTGGTATTTTAGTGTTGTTCCTCTTGTATCATCAGTTTGACATATTCATGTTGTTAATCGTTCTGTTTGTACTGCCATGATTGCTAATCATATTGTAAATGTTTGCTGTGTACTGTGAAAATACTTTTATGGCTTAGCCCAAATAAGGGTAACGCAAACCAAATCTTTTAATCCAACATACAAGTGACCAGATCTTATTTTGGCATATTTTTCTATGATGGTATTACAATCAGATAATGAAGAATTGTGCTGTAGCCTTCTCAAAAGCAAGTTGATTAACTGTAATAATACTGTTTAGAGTTGCCCATTCACCCAATCGGAGGAATGGCAATTTAGCAAACTTTTTTGATGCAATATGGAGTAATGATATTTGTTTGATAGAAACGTGGGTCGGAAGAGAAACCCTTCTTCCTAGATGAACGGCTGATTACAAATGGGTGACAGTTGAGAGGAACCTGATCTATAGCTGCAAACTACTTCCTGCAAATATCATCTGCACATTTCCAAACATAGGGCCTGATCACGATTTTGCTGGTAACGCCGGCGGTATAACCGCTGGCGGTATTAGCCCTACCGCCGAACTCCCGGCGCTAATAGCGCCGGATCACGAGTTTGGCGGTAATGTAATTCCCCATTCCTCATTGAGCCCATTCGGGAATGCCCCGGCGGTAATAGCGCGAATTTTCGGCGGATTTCATCCCAACCAAGAGCTGGGGCAAAATCCGCCGAAGTCCTGATTTGGCAGACCCTTAAATCCGGCAATAATAGCGCGACCGCCGGATTTAAGGGTTACCGCCAAAGTCGTGATGAGGCCCATAGTGCCTGATTACAAGTTTGGCATTGTGGCCACAAATGGTGGTAATGCAGTGGTAATAAAGTTACCACTGCATTACTGCAGCATTACCACACCACAGAACTACTGATTTGGAGGTAAGGAAGAGGAAAAACCTCCAGTAGAATGCTGGAGGTAATTCCTCTATCTTACCACTGTGAGTAACCAGAGGGCATCCTCATTTCTTTTCCCATCTGCATACTCCTCTTGGGTGGCCAGGGAAAGGCCATCGCTCTTGGATCCGGACCCTGGAGGTGGATATGTGAGGGAGGGTCACCTGGATGGAGGAGACTTGGGCAGTGGGGAGAGGACGTCCTTAGGTGAGACATGGTATCTCCCATTTCCTTTCCCTATTCTTCGCTTAAAATACTCCTCAAGAATCACCAGTACGACACTGAGACGAGGAAGAGACCAACTAGAAAGACATCCTTATTTTATTAATACAGACACATCAGCCTCATTTTGTTAATACAATCACATACCAGTCTCTACTGTGAAATAAGATGAAGAGGAGGACAGCACAAGTAAGGCAGGAATATCATTCTAATGTGAGCAGTCTAGTCTTTTCTGGATTCATCATGGTGGCAGGAACTTTAAAAGCCAACATGCTTTTGGAAAAGGGGTCAGCTATGGAAGCAGGGCTACAGACAGCTGGGTGCAGGCAGACCTCTGCAGATCGGCAGTGTAGCTAGCAGAGTGCTCTGGACCCGTTGTAGGATGCAGAGTTTATGAAGCGGGAAGCGAAGCTGAAGGACGCTGGAAGCCAGTGGCAGACAACAAGAGGGCAACCAGCACGACTGAGCAAAGCAGTCATAAGAGTTCAGAGCTGCAGGTGGAGCATCGGTGGGTGAGAGAAGCCATGGGAAGCCTTTGGGAGAAAGAGTGAGGTATTGCATGGGAACGAGAGAACCCGTAGCAGACGAGGGCCTTGCCGAACAGCCGTAGGATCCAACCAGTGAGTGAACCAAGAAGGGAGAATACTTGACTGGCACGCGCATATGAAAAGCAGGCAATGAATATGGATTCAATATGAAGCAAAGGCAATTATAAGTACTTTAGAATACCAAACAAACTAAAAGCAAACATAAGTACTTTTGAATACCGGACAGAGCGGATGCAAGTGTTGAGTATTCTTGAACATTGAGCAGACTGAAAGAAATTTTCGGAATGCCTGATAAAAGGAACTGTGCATTATATGAGAAATTACATGAGAAACAAGCATTGGCAAGAACCAGGAGAATGCAAGAATGTGTGACAAATGCATAGTGGCCAAATAAGGCACGACATAGTGTCAGGAGAGTGTGACACAGGTGAAGCAATCAAGCATCACTGTCAAGTTAAAGCAGTGGCATAAAGTTGATGTAAAAGCAGCCAAGAAGGGATATTGGTTGCGTGACCTGTAATGGGTGGACCGTGTGGTCCGACAACTGCACCTAAACCCATATATGGAAATGCCACTGAAATCACCTACAATTAAGCTTGTGTTTTACAACAACCTCTTATGTGGTTTTGAGGCCAAGAAACTGAACTGTGTGAACAAGTGAAAAGTGACAGTATCATAAGAGCTGGGAAGTGCCCCAGGGAAGTGTGTTGTTTTGAAAAGATGGAAGATTTGAACTCTTGGAGAAGGGGGACCCCCTTTTGAACTATTTTGAACTTGGTGAAGGGAAGCTGATTGCAAGTCAAGAGCTGGAAGAAGCTCTGAACTTTACTTAGAACACTGTTTATTTTGTTGCTGACATCCCTACACATTGTATAGAGTTAGACGCGAGGGCAAGTATAGGTTTTGGACACAGACAGACTTTTGTTTTGAACTTCCTGGCACAGACTATCCTTAGTTTATTTAGGTAGGGAAATCCCACCTCAGTATAGGGCATGTTAGGCCTTATCCAACCCTACATTTCAAGTTAATAAAAACGTGTGGACCACACTTGAACCCATTGTCTGTGTTTGCTTCATGATGCCTTCACACCACCAGAAAGCAGCCAAATTGGCGGAATTACTGCCAATGGTAATTCGGCCGAAATCCACATGGAGTCCTATAGACTATGATAAATAGGGAGGAACACGGAATACCACCACTTGTAATCCAGCAGTAATTCTGCCGGCCTAAGTGGTGTTAACAGTACATATGTTTGGTGGTATTTCAGTGGATTTACGGGAGAAATTTCACCAAACTTGTAATGAGGCCCATAGTATAATTGGATGAAATGCAAGAAATTGCCTCTATTAACTTGCATGAAATATCCTCAATGCATGTTTCACCACAAAGGCTCAACAGGGGGATTATAATGAATGAATGTTTGTTCACTATCTATCAGTCTTTATTAATACAGTATTTTGAACCTTATATTGTTTATGAATACTGTTCCACCACAACTATTTAGATCCAGAATAGTTTATTGGTGATAAATTAATTATTTCCCAAAAGAGTTTCTATCTATCCAGCGTGTACGATTGCACGTTGTTTTCAAATTAAGTCTAATCCTCTTGTTTTGTGGCGAAACATATTGAAGATATTTCATGCCAGTTAATAAAAGACATTTCATGCAAGTGAATTCATTTGAAATTGGATTGAAGATAGCCCATTAAATTTAATAGATATTTCATACATGAATACAGGATGGATATGTCTAAACAGGATTGAGGATATCTCATACAAGTGAATACATATGAAACTGTATTTTGACCAAATGTATGAATTTGTATTTGGATCTTGAATCTTGAATTTCTCTTAAGAAGATGAATGACTCATAGGAGGGTATTTCATGCAAGTGAACACATTTGAAACTGGATTTTGAGAATATGTATTAATTTGAAATTGGACCTAGAGTTACCCTTAAAGAAGGTTAATGACTCATGAGGATCATTCAGAAGGTGTATAATTCTGATACTTAATTTTTGAGGATATTTCCAGCATGTGAATGAATTTAAAAACACATTTTGAGTTATCTTTAACAAAAGAATAATTTAAGCAAATATAAGATGTTAAAATGTGTGTTTGAGTTATGTGTATGAAGTTTGATGAATCTAAGGAATGTGTCCCTTTTCCCTTGGGGGAGATGCCCCTTGTTAGACTAGGAAGGTGTGGCTGTTATGCAATATGCTCTGTAGGGGATTGGGCAAGCAAGATCTCACTGGGGTGATTTCGCCTGTGAGTGAGAAGATCTGTAACATCTCCCTTACCAGCCATATTCTAAAGAGTTGATGCATACATGGACATTGATAGCAATACTGTGGAAAAGGGCCCTTTAAATGTGCTGAGTTATGTTGCTGAACCCTTCTGGAGGCATGAGTAGCAGAACACATTCGGTGGTGTCTCTCGTTATAGGGAGAGGATTAAAAGCACATAGATCCTTACCTAGAGGAGAGAAGTTGCTAATGTAGAAGGCATCAACCGCTTGAATTAAATATAGCTGGAAGGTAGCCACCCACAGGAAACGCCACTGTGGCTGTGTAGAGAATTTCTCTCACAAATAAACAGGGCACGCCTGGTAAAGCCACCAGGACCCATGAACAATTTAATGAAAATTCTAACATAGACAATACATGTTATAATTCATATAGGTCAGTGATTTTCACAGGTGAGTGAATCCAAAAACATACCAAACATTAAACATACACTAAAATTCATAATCATAGTGACTCGTAGTACCTATTAGGAGCATCACGTATCTCATCAGTACATCCCGTTTTGATTGAAAAGGGAACTCTATTGGTATGACATCAAATACACAAATGAGTGCCTGGTGTGTGTGTGGCAAAATGTTGACATGACTGTATTTCGGCCTTTAGCCTATTCCGTTGCCTGTAAGTAGGATGGCCTTCATCAGGACAAGGAATTGCGGTCTGGGCTCAGACAAACTCTCCTGTGTTGAAATTCTATAAAGAAAAATATGGTCTGCTTAGTCTGGGTCTCTGTCCGTGATGTTAATTACAGTGCTAAAAAAGTAGCTAGAACAGTGTGCCCCAATGGGGAAAACTTACTGTGCCTGAATTCTTCCAGCACGTCAATTCAAAAGAAGTACGGCGCCTATGGCTGAAGCAATGGTGGTCCACCAAGGGTGGATGCGGATAGGGACAAATATTGTCCTAGATCTGTATCTAAAAATAGAAATACAGGCCATCATTTAAGGCCCACATTGATTTGACCCAACTCTTCAGAAAAACCCTCCTGAGGGATGGTGCAGAGCACTTATCCCCCTTATAAGTTGTCTCCCTTGGAATAAATCTTGTTCACGCACAATTTAAAGCAGGGTCCTTTAGTGATCCCAGTCTTCTCATCTGGTCAACATGTCTGATAAGGGGATAGTACAGAGGGTGAATCGGCATTAGGGTACCACAGCTAATGATTCATCCATTCATAAATGATTTTGTACAAGCTACAAGGAGGCAAATGTCAAAACAAATTCAATAGTTCTCTCCCCCTCTTGTAATGTAGACTAAAATGCTTAATGCTCACACATACTGTTGTTCAAGCAGTACGAAGTAACTAATTCCCCCGGATTGTTATCTAGTCTCATCAATCCCGTTATGGTAACGTACTGTTAAGAAATGTTGCTTTACCGCGGTGCATGAATGCCTGTAGCTGGAACAATCAGAGAATGCAGCGTAAGTCTTCTCTGCCGAGTGACCGAGGCTCGAATGTGCAGGCCGCCATATAGAAACTGTGCATATGGGGTGTCATGGCAACAACTTGAGTGAATGGCGTCTCGCCCTACTCGCAGAGGGTGGCCATCTTAGAGTGGACTACTCTGCTCAAAGCGGCGGGGCATCTGTCCCTAATGTGTTCGGGACCCAGCGAGAGTTAATCTTTGTGTGTACTATAGATCTGTATCAACTAGCAGAACTCATGAGGGGAAAAGTATTGATATTTCTCCCAGCTGACTTTAATTTTCCCTCTATCATTAGCGGTAGGGTCAGATAAATCAGTAGCGCAGGTTCAGACGGAATACGATAGCCTGAAGGGCACCCTTTTATCATTTTCTAGAAAAGTGGCTTCCACCATAGTAACAAGGTGAGCTGTGTCATTCTTCCTTACTTTAATTAAACTAAAGCAGTTTGAGCCATGTCTCGTTGTCCGCCTCCTCCGACTGTCTTACTACAGAAGAGTAATAAGTTATGAGGGTACTTCAGGCAGTTATATGAATTTGAAACTGGATTTTTGCATATGTATTTAAAAAATAAATGATGAACAACTTACTTATGGATGCTATCAATCTACATTTATATTTGAAATTGAGGATTTCTTAAGCAAATACATCAAAATAAGACAACACTTTGTTTTTGCATCTTAAAGCACAGAACTATTCCCTTTGTCGCGCTGTTTATATTTTGGAACAGGGTAGCCTGTTTACAGGTCTCGATCCCACCCTGCCTGGATGTTGTGTAGCTGTCTGTCTCCCTGGCTACCAGCTTCCAGACCATAGACCTGTTCTTATATTTAACAGCATGGTCAGCTTTCTCCATTGTCTGCACATAAGTACTTCTTTTGAAATAGCCATTTGTATTCTTTCTTTGCAGAGTACATGGCACCCTATGTCACCATGTTGGACTTTGACATCACATTGAAGTATTTTTTTGCCAGCTCTCCATTCCTTATCAAACCAAAGGAAGCATCTTCTCTGAGCGAAAACTCTGCGGGCCGTTTGTGCGAGAGATATCGTTAAATGCAGCTCCTCAAAAATGTCCTAGTATTCCTACAAAATGCCCTCGGTCTTCAGAATTCTGATAGTCATTTTAGAACGCAGTTGGCCTACCTTAGGTGTTTGGAGCACCCACTCAACCTGTTCCGGCTCTAATTTTGAATGGCACTATTATTGCCTGAACTTCGTTGGTCCAGAGTTCATCAGTTATCTCTGAGGCCCTATGATAAACAGATACCATACCGAGATAGTTCTAATTTGGGAAAGCTGGGATCACTCTTTGTTCATTTAAGAATGTTGAAGGACTTAAGCAAATTAAATGTGTAATGGTTAACCAATAAGCAATACATTAAATACGGCTTGTCAGCGAGATAGTTTGGCTTGGAAGCATTTTAACCCATGCAGCATCAGTTAAGTTTTATCATCGAGTACACATGCATACATTTTGCCAAAGAGCGTCCGCATTTGTCAGATACAGGATGTAAGTTACGTAAATGAGTTATGTCTAAGCGTTCCTCTAAAAGTCTGCATTCATTGCATGCCAGCAAATGAAGTGCATTCTTGCCACATGTTAAAAGAACAAAATGGTGCTAACGGACACCAGCAGAGTTTCTTTTGTACATTAATTAGTAGGAGCCTGTTTCCCAGCTGCTTCACAGTGTAACATGGTTTTATTCCCATCCCTGCTAGCATTAAAATATAAAAATGTTCACACCAAAGTTCTAACATCTCCTTTTAGTTGCCCTTATTTGAAAGTGTAGCATTCAAAGTAAATATATGGAACTCATCAAGCAGGAAGTCACCCGGCCTGGATGGCATTTCAGGTACAAAATATCTGAGGCGCAGGTTGTTTCTGGCATTAATATTCATGAAGGTGTTACTCTATTTTGCATAGCCAATGGATGTCACTGACATGGTTAGAAACATACATACATAATTCATTTAAAACCAAATAATGTTTTATTAATTTCAGTCATATAGCCCAATCTCCCCCGTTAAGCCCGATTCCACAATCCACATAAAATATTAGCAATCCATCTTAATGCAGATATGCAATGTTTCAGCAACTGACACAGCAATTACAAATCAGTCTCCATTAACCATTTTTGCTATTCGTGCTGAACTAGAATTACAGTGTGTGCTGGGAATATCTTTGGAATACTTTGTTGAATACAGGTATTGGGGGAAATGTATTGGTAATACCATACAGTAGTGTCTAAAAATGATCTCCACAGAAAGCACAGACAACAGAACCAGAACTGAAGTGTATTATTTTATTAAGGACAAAGGAGATTAAGGAACACCTGCCAGGGTATGGATAACCAGAAGAGGATTATTCTGCTGAGTCCAAAATACTGAGCTGTATTCTAGAAAACCAATGTTCCCGAGTGATCAAACGCAGGATTCCACCCAACAAATTAATTTACATTTCAGAGAGTTATAGTGCCCCAACGTACCTTGTTCTCCTTAGCTGGGTTCAGACCCCCGGGACCCTCAGCATTGCTCAATGTCTGTGCCTTGGCTGCCTCACCACCTGGGACATTAAGATGGCTTCTGAAAATGGTTGCACCCTGCGTGTCCTCAGGGTTCTGGTAGTCTCAGTAGTGGTCAAGGTGCATACTTCTAACTACTGCTCTAGGTGGCTCTTGTGATTGGTTGCTCCACTTGTAGCAATATAGCTATTCTCCTTCTACATGGGTTCTTATAGATAGTATTTTCTCTTCCTTACCTAAGTGCTAACTATATGGTGCTTGGGGTGTGCTGGTGCTCTACTCACCAGCACTATTTTCTGTACCCCAACCCAGTGTCTCTAATCACAATCTTTTTCTGATCTGTAGCTACAGCACCCCACTGCTCTTCTTATGTTATGGGAAATACTACCACTGATTTGCTTCTGCAACTTTTTGGGCTATGGCATCCCTGACTTGTTTAACCCCCTTTATTTACCAGTTTCTGTCAGGTGACTGTCAGCTTCTGTGAATAGGTGTTCAACAGGCCGCCTAGCCTAAAATCTCAACCCAGCCGCTTACTCGTGATTTTTTGGAATGTGGCACCCCTTATTCAGTGGCTTTGCAACCAATTGACCATTCTGGTCGACCCCACACACATCCTGACCTCCTCCTCCTCCTCCAAACCTGCTTTCCTTCCTCCTCACACTCCTGCTTGCACTCTTCTCACACTTTCACTACACTGGAACTCCTTTGTCTCACTAACATAGAAGAGTTCTGCTTCCTTTATTCTTGTTGATTATACGTGACTGAGGTGATAAGGGTTCTGATTTGTTGGTCTGTTCCTTCCAGGTTTACCCAGGTCCTGACTGGCCCTGGGTCTGTGAACTCCCCTCCTTTCCTTGTAGGTTTGCCGTACACCCCCTTATCTCCCTTAACTTCAGGTGAGTGTAGCTGTGATGCGTTTGATCCATGCCCATGGCCAGGTCACCATACTAAATTCAGGCTGGGGAATTGTGTTGCTGTCTCATGTCAGAATTTCACCTGCCTGGTTCATTGTAATTTGCCTCTTTATTTCTTTAATCCTTCTCAGTTTATTGAAAGTGGTGGTCTACGTTTGTGTACAAAGTGCATACACCTGACTGTGGACCTTACGGTGGACTGTGTGATATGGGCGTCCTGCGATCTCATGTTTGGGCTTTGCACTGAATCATTTAGGTGATGGATAGCGTTTGTAGCACTGACCTTCTATTCAACCTTTTGGGTGAATCTCTGCTTCTGAGAATTTTAGGCCTCTTGTGTGGCATGAATTACTCGTCAGAAATGTGTCGGGAGCGTTTTTTCGGCATCTCGGTTTTTGAAGTTTATTTAATATCTGTAGTGGAGCAACTTTCCATTCTATCTTGTTTTGCAATCTCCGCCTACGTGCCTTTTGTCCCTTGTGTGGGTTTGGATTGTTTAAATAGTATTGTGCATTCCCCTGATGAAGAGGTTTTGAACAACGGTACGTCGAGACCAGTTGGGTTTGGTTAACTCCAGGGCTTTCTAAACTTGCCTGCTAGTGAACCCTGGTCCGTTCATCTGGAAGATGTATTCATGAAGTTCCATTGAAGAAGAAAAGAAAAAATATGCTCTTCATGTTTGGTTTTTTGTAATGTAATTTTTATGAATGATTTTGAATGTGTATGAATAGTTTGGTTGAAACATTGTGTTTTCTTAAAATATATTTTCAGTGGTTTTGATTAATGCTCTTTTCTATTTAGTAATGTGTGGTTAATTTGTATACATTTAGTTTTTTGTAAATTACCTAAATGAGTATTCCTTGTTGACAGAATTGTTTGGTTTTATTTCTGTCGTTTCATTAAATAAGAACTTTTTGAATAAAATAGTGTTTTTTTGATTAATGATGACTTAGAATTTCATTTCAGTATCATTTTGATCTCTTTCCTGGCAGATGTGCATTTTGTTTTGAGACCCGATGAGTGACCCATGCTAGGCTTTGCCTCTCTGAAGAACCTGGCTCTGTGACACCTGCTAAAGGCATGGACCCACTGACCCAGACCAGATAATGGGGTGTTTCATTCTCTAATCAGCCAGTTGTGAACTGCTATGTGTGTATCTGTGAGCTATCTAATCTGACTTTGGTGTTCCCACTGGATATCAATCAGATGAAACATATGTTCCTGCTTTTCATTATCATCAGTGGGAAGACTAGGCAAAGTGACTTTGTCAAAAGTGCTAGGGCTTCTGTCAAAGTTAATAGCAAAATTACCTTTGTGAGTCTCTGTCACATGTCAAGGATGTCCCACAATTATTTGACCATATCATAGAACCAAATGCAACATTTGTGACAAGGCATCGCTTTCAAAGGGTTCTATCTAAAAGATAAAGCAATACAAATAAAGCTATATACAAATTCTAGGAAGACTTGGTTAATCTTAGTTATCCCATCTTTCAATATTTTGGTAGCTGATCCGAATACAAAATAAAAGGCAGTGAATATGAATTGATCACATGTAATATTAAAACCCACTCTAAGAAACCAAGTGTTGGCTTCTTTGGGAGCTTGTGTAACAGAGATGGGGATCATGCTGCTCCATGTGAACTTTCATATGTATCTCATTTCAATAATACTAGGGAATGTATCTTTCTCTTTGATAATGTGCCAGAATGTAATATCTAGTCTGTGGTCTGCAATAAGCACCCAGATGAATTTACCCTATTAATGTGGGCCCTTAGGAAACGTAATATGAATTGCAAATACAAATTATACAACCAAACATTTAGGCTACCAGCAATTTGGTTGCTGCCAAATTTCAGATTCACTTTTGAACAATATGCAAGGGCTCACAAAAACTTTTTGGGAAATCCACATTTAATGAGTTGATAGAAAGCACAGAGCTTTCCCCTTGACACAAGTAGACATCTTCTTAAGATCTCAGTGAACTCTTTGGTAAATCAGACATAGGTGATGGAGAAGAAGACATGTTTCTTACCAGAATACTACTGCTACTATTCTAACTCTACTTGTATGATGAGTTCCATATTCTGGAAAATAATAAATGGATGTCATGCATATAACACTGTTCTTTGGCCAAACCTACATTGCGCTACTACTAAAGAGAAAGGATAACGAAAACTTTAGCTTATGCCAGGATTACTTCTCCCTTAGGTTGATTGGTGGTGGCTGGTTTTCTGACCCCAACCAAAAGGTTCTCAATGTTCTCTAGCTCTAGGCCTACTATTGTAGTTCAACATGTCTCTCAGTCGTTTTTGTAACAAAAAGGCCTCTTTAGGCAGTTCAAACAGTTCCGCATCTAGCCTGTCTGCTGGCTTGTGCTCTCCCCCTTGAAGACAACACACTCTCCAAATCTGGGTTGGTTGGTATTCACAAAACTGAACATGTCTCTCACCCCAGAATAGGGCAATTTGTGATTTGTAGTGTTCTGGGTAATTGTTGTGCTCACCCTCGCTTGGGTTGTGTGACTTCTTATCCCTCGTGGAGTATTTTGTGTCTTGGCTCAGACTGGGCTCCTCTGCTCTTCTGCCTCTCTTTGTTGAACAATCCCCTCACCCCTTTGCAGGGTATTTGGATTCTCAGTCCTGGAAGAGCTATTGGCCTGCTCAGTCCTACTTTGATTGTCGGTTCACTCACCCCTTTGTGGGGCCTTTAGATTCTCAGCTTTGCATCGGCGATGGACTTGCCAGCACTGCTTTGGTTGTCACTTTTCTCACCCACTCATGGGCTATATGGAGTCTCTTCCCGGCGTGGGCTCTGTTGTGGCATCACCCTTCACTCACTCCTTGAACGATGCTACATACCTGCTTTCCAATGGTGGTGCTAGTTAGGGGAGGTGATATCTCTGGCCAGCACAGACTTTGCTCTGGCCAGCGCAGACTTTATGAAGCCTTCACTCAAGCCTTCGTGGTCGGGTCTCTTGCATTAGTTCCTTTTATCCTTGACTGACAGTACTTTGGCATCAGATAGACAGGATGCACAACACTTCTGGCATGGCTTTGCTTCCTGCTCCTCTGAGACTCCAATTTGCGAGCTGCAAGGTCTCCTTGACTTTGTCGAAGGGGCAGCATTGTGTGGGCTTGCTTGGTGCTCTGCCCACCACCCTTCCCATCCAGACTTCACCTGCGAGGGAGGCACTGCCTTCTGTGCACGTCTGGGGGATGGCATTTTTCACTCTCTCCGGCTGGTGCCCCTTTGTGTCTGGAACCCGGGAGCTTTATGTCTGTCCCTGGAACAAGATGGGAGGATCCATTGGTTCTGCTCTTTATGTAAGGATGGTAACAAAGCAGGTCAGAAACCAGGCCCTCCATTATTAAACGGCCCTGGACATTACTGTTTTATTCAATTCCTATATAACCTACAAACACTTGGGATTCTGAAGTAAGGGGAGGTTGTGTAAAACCAGACACCTCATTCCCTAAACAGGGTTCACCCCTAGTGGAATACTGTTTGCCCTGTCCCGTAGGGAGTGTTAAGCATAGCAGACCCACCTCCCTACTCACAAAGGGGTGGCTCCCCCTTTGGCAGAACGGACACATTCCCTGGATTCATCACAATCCCTTAAGCATCATATTTCATGCAGGATCATGCAACAGTAATTGTATTGTACCTTCTGGGTGATAATGCATAAACAGTTGTTAGCTGATGTTCTCATTACTTAGCACTCTGTAGGGTCATATTGTGGAAATGGTTGTTAGGTATCATGCAACATCATTCTTAAGCATCTCTAAGCACAGGCAAAGTGCTCTTCAAATTATGCCCTGGAATAGTGGGGGTCATTAATATTTCTTGCAGAAAGGGAGCCTTCAGATTTGAACATGTAAGAAGACATTTTAATTTGCAGGACTTTTGGTTGACTGAACAACTGGTTAGAATTACCTTTTCAGTTGAGCCGGCCATTTAGGATTGTAATGGTCGACCCAATGGTGGTCTTATTATTGGAGTAATTAAAAGCTCTTTGATGGTGGCAGACCTTTTGAGCGCTAATATTCTGGACACTGAAGCAGAAATTTGTAAGTTAGGCTTTCACTGTATAATTTTTATAGTAAATATGTATAATCTTCATGGGTTGACATGGACAACTAGGATTTGAAGACATACATGATGGGTTTTAGAATTTTGGTTAGCTACATAGCAGACAGACAGTAGGACTGTGGCTGGAAATCTCACACTGAGATGCCCCTACTCAGTGTACTTTACAACTGACAGTGGAAATATTTTGGATTGTGACATAACTGATTCAAAGGGCATCATTAAGAGTTTGATGGTATTTCAGTGATAAATCCATGGAAATACAGCAAAACCTAATCACTGGTGCCGCCACTTTGTCCCGCGGATTTACAGCAGGATTACAAGTAGTGGTAGGGTGGCGTAAGTCCCCATTTTGGTGTATTGGGGATTTAGTGGAGGATGAACTCCAGCTTTTTGCTGGACGTTTATCCTCCAATTTACCACCAAACTCATAGTACATCAGTGCAGTAATGTGGCAGGAACACAGCATGAACAAAATCACTGCCATATTTATACCATTTGTACTGCACCACTGTAATTTTAATGATGCCCAAAGTTACTTCAGTAGAAGTCAAGTAGTAAAGCATAATTCTGACATAGATGATTTGGATCTTGCCATGTTGAATGGATGAAGTACTAGAGCTATTCCGTGTCAATATGCTAGAGGTGCGGAAGAGCCACATCAACTATTGATTTTTTTTTTATGTAAATGTGAGTTTGTTTCATAATATGCTGTCCCGGCCGGGTCAAATGTCATAAATTAAGTGATCACTCTCCTCTTACTCTGTCTTGGTCCTCAGGATTTTATAGATACACACTGCAGTTGCATGTTGGAGGAAACAGCATTAATCCACTTGATAACATAGGTTGAAAATCACACAGCCATGCCAAATGAGGAGTTGAAAAGGGTACACAAGACCATTTTTATAGAGATCATGTTAGAAGCAAGACACCGTCCTTGCACTATTATTGCAGGTACAATAGCAAAATGGGTAAAGCAGAAAAAGGTAAAAACAGGAGACTGGCAAAGTGACTAACAACCAAGCCAAAGAGACTATAGTATGGTAAAAAAAAAGAGGCAGTTTAGCAACATACAACTGACTTTAAGAAACTGTAATAGTAGCTTTAGCAGATAAGTTTGGACATACGATAAAAGTGAAATATCATTATAAGTGCTGGTTATTTAATCATTAAAGAACACTGGTTAATTGTAAATGGCAGGTGATGCTTAATATATTATATCAAAATCAAATTCTTTAATGTGCTATAGGTTGAAAATAAATTCAAACTTTACACATATATTAATAAACATTAGCATAAAATCATACACATGAAAGCATACTCATAAAATCATCAATCGTAAATCAAGACTCCATATAACTTATAGTACAAAAATTAAAAAATCACAGAAACAAAGAGGAGGAGATCCAAGCTGGAGAAAAACAATAATTAGATGCATTCCTAATATTGTTTGTAGATACTTTTACAGACTTGCATGTAATCCTCCGAGACCCTTTAGACAGTATGTTGCGGTCCCACTATGACCCGTAGCTTTCCCAAATACAGGCCACTTCTGTTTGATTTAACAATCCAATTCCAACCCGAGCCTAAGTTCAACTCTCAATCATAATATGACTAGATGCATCTTACTACTATTAGTCCTGGGAGGTCACAGCAAAACCTGTGACTACGCTCGTCCTGTACACTTAAGAGAGCCCAGCTGGATCCTTAGCCTCTTCCATGTGAAATGTTAATTGGGCATGCTTAAAGCCCCAATCCTGGTTCTATCTGTTGCCAGATATTATAAAGTGCTATGAATAGGTGCATGTTGCAAGTGTTGGTACAATATATATTAATATATTATATGTACATGATACTATGTAGTTTTGTTCTTGAATTAATCAGGCTAACTGAACCGAAACATGTCACAATCAATAAAATATCTGCAAATATTTGTTATCATTTATTTAAACACATGTTTCACACTGGATCCAAAAGTGATACTATAACTTTATGAGTCCCAGGCATCATAATTCCACATTATCACAAATAAAGGCTTACATAGAGTCCCTCACATGTTTCTGGTCTCAGGGCTGCATTGGCTGTACAACATCTTACTAAATGTGCCCTCTTTTAAATAGACACTAATAAATTACGTTCACATTGTCCTTGTAGCTGGCATTGGCAAAGTTCCACCAATCTAGCAAGAACGTGTAATTAGACCAATTAATTAAAAGAGCAATAAATAGGCCCAGTAAGATCTTTGCAAAGGTAATATTGCATCAGCTCATGTATTGGGCTGATAAGGTTAATATCCTTTGTATTTACCAAACCATTTGCAATAAAGTCATGCTGGATCTTTCCGATTCCCACTATCTTAGCAAAAAGGGCTTTGCAAAGAAACTTATTTCATCGCGATGTGGCATGCTTAGATGACAGTGCCACTTATGATCTTTGAGATAGAGATATACTACGGAGAAAGTTATCAGCATGTTTGTGGCATGGGGTATAGATAAGGGTCTTTCAACAATAATCATTCTATTACCTGAACATACTTTGGTTGTTATCTGCCTAATTAATACTGGCAGAGTGAAAACTGAAATTAGAACATCTTTTGCCCTTAACTAGGGATGCATATTGGCACAATGTATATTAACTCTTTTTATGGCAGACATGGATCCTACTGTTTGACAGGTTTGATCCTTTCCCTGAAAACCCCAGAATGATCATGGATGGCATACACCAATGATTTCGTTTTATTTTACACCACGAAGGGTGACATGTAGAGATTATTATAGACTGATCACACATATTCAACTCTTAATGGGATAGAAATAAATTGACCCAATTCCAAAAGTATGTATTTTTTCAGTTAACAAGAAACATCAAAAACATAAGTAAACATTGGGTTGTAAGGGATAAAGTAATGTTGTTACTTGGGTGTACTTATTAAAAAAATCCATCCAAAGGCAACCTTAAGAAGATTCAATGTGCAGAGTTGGTGTTTTCTCCAATTACCTTGATAAAGGGCTATGCACAGAATGTATCCTTGTTATTCTTTTGGGGGTAAGGATGTGGGGCTATATGGAACAAAACGAACATGTAACTATATAGATGTGACATAGTCAGGAACCGTACAGTGTCAAGAATGCATGGGGCCCCTCTTAACATGGGTCAGTAGCCCTACTCGGGTGTTTACCAGAGCTAGTCCTGCCCCGGAGGTGGGGTGTGGGAGTGGGAAACCCCAGTCTTGGTCCCTTCTGCCTGTGCTTGGCTTAGTGAACTAAGCACCACCTTGTCCAGTCTCATACTTGTTATGTACCCGTTATGTACAATGCTAGCTAGTTTCCTCCTGTTTGTCCCAGCGGAATACATCACCCAGAAGAAGGAGAGAGAGCAACCCATCTTGGAATTGCAGGACTGAAGATCGATCCGCACAGCAAACCGCCAATCCATCTATTTTATGTGGCATGAACTGGGACATTGATTATACCTTTGGCAAGGCCACTGGGTGGTCTGTATGCACTTCAAACCTGCAAGCCAGCTACTCTGCTTAGTGCTGAAACTAACTCTGGAAGCAACTACCCTATAATGACGCATCATTAACAAACTCTGGCAGTCATACAAACTATGAAATAGACTATACTTTAAGGGAACAAGCATTACCGAATTCCATAAGACCTGGGTGCGAAAATGGGGTAGGGCCTAAAGACTTTTATATGTGTTTATTTTTATGTAACACAGCCACTAGGGAGAAAGAAGCCAGTATTTATCATGATTACCTAGGTCAGGGAAAGAACCAATTGAAGGAGAAAGGAGAAGATAAAAAGGGAACTGGGAATCAAGACAGGGTGGATTGTTCAGGTAAGATCAAGTGAGTAGTAGGAGAACCAAAAGGCCAAGCACAGGAAGGATGGTGCAGAGGGGCATGGAGGGGGATTGCTAAAAGCATGATCAAGGTTGGTAGGAGAAAAGTGGTGCTTGGGTCAGAGAGTGGAGGCAAGGTGAGTGAGGGAGACTAACAGACAGATAGTAGAGGTTGACTGAAATTAACTGGAAGGGTGAGTGAGAGGGTGAAAGGAGGGTGACTGAAGGAGAAGGTGTGGGTAGAGTGCAGTGTAGAGTAGTAGTGTGGACGGGAAAGAGTAGTAGTGTGAAGGGGAGATGGTATTGATATTGAAAGGAGAGGATAGAAGTGTGGAGATGGAAGAGTCATAGTAGAAAGCCAAGGAGCGTAGGAGTGAGAAAGAGAACATCAAAGGGACATAGAGGAAGAACAAGAGAGAGAGCTTGAGACACAGAAGATTGGGGGTAATAAGAGAGAGAGATGAGTAGAATGAAGGGAGATCAGGAATAGACCATCATGGTAAGGAGTATTACAACATGAAAGTAATTGTCCAAGTAACACCAGGGTGATTCGAAGGCACCTCCTCTTATAATACTTTATTGGGGGAACTAGGTTACAATTCCTAATAGATTGATTCCAGAGGGAGAGAGAGCGACTGGGTTCTTTCCCTAAGGCCATCAAGATGTGCCAGTCAGTTATTAGACAGTAGGGGTTACTGATCTCTAGGGACCATCCTGGGGTTTAGGGACACATGGACTAGGGAGATAACTGCCCGTGGGGGGCGAGAGAGAGAGGCCTGGTGCTGCCCCGAATGGGACACATAGTAATGGGGGAGGTTGGCGAACGTCTGGGCCTGGGTATTGTGTAGTGGTCCTCAGTGTTGTTGGAGGTGGTGTCTTCGATTGGGTTTGGTGAGGTCTTACTGGGAGCGTCTTTCAACCTTGTGGTCTTGTCATTTCTGTAGGTGCCCTGAGTGCTCCTCTGGGCCGGGGTGACTGGAAAGGGGGCAGTTTTGGGCAAGAGTGGGGAGGGGCAGGGGATCGGATGGTGACGTTGACATCCCAGTCTGGCTAGGCCATTATCCTTTGGGATGAATGCTCCATGTGAGCATGGTAGAGCGTTGTCTATGAGTCAGAAGGGGCTCATTTTAAAGGCATGGTCTAGTAAAATATTTCATTTAAAAAATAGATAGGCAACATAAAAAAAATACTAGCATTCTCTTTTTAAAACTTCCTATGTAAAATTTTGAGCTATTCAAGCTCAAAATTTGCAAAAGCAAGCACATGGGCGCATCCATTTTGTGAAATGGATGCCCTCCTGTGCTGGCTTTTGCTTTTGCGGCACTAATGAAGGAAAAGCCAGCCAGCTGTAGTAAACAAAAGCTACCGCTGGGTGGCTTTCCCTTCATTAGTGCTGTACGCGGAGGACGGGGACCGGAGACCAGAGCAGGAAAGCTGCAGCTGAATCTCGGTAAGTGCTGTTTTTTTTTTTTTTAAATAAGCACTAGCTGCGGTTTTTTTCCAAGTTTTCCGGGCTGGAGGAGCCCAGAAAACTTAGAAATAAAACTGCAGCTTTAAAAACATTGTATTTATGTTTGCGGTAGCTTTTGAAGCAACCGCAAACATAAATACAACTTTATTGTGTTGGAAAACGCTGCGGTTTTTCTTTCCAAGTTTCTCAGGCTCCTCCGGCTCAGAGGAGCCTGAGAAACTCAGAATAAAAAAACTGCAGCGTTTTCCAACACAACCGTGTTGTGTTTCTGCCTGCTGTGGCTATCACTTTGGGTCTAAGCCACAGCAGGCAGAAACACAACGCGGTTGTGTTTACATGCCGCGTAGTGTTTCTGCCTACAGCTGATTTCCCATTTGGGGCTCTCGGAGAGCCCCAATGGGAAATGCTAAATGCTGCGTTGTTTCTACCTAAATCTGCTTTCCCATTTGGGGCTCTCGGGCTCCCCAGCTGGCTGGCTTTTCCTTCATTAGTGCCGCGAAAGCAAAAGCCAGCACAGGAGGGCATCCATTTCACAAAATGGATGCGCCCATGTGCTTGCTTTTGCAAATTTTGAGCTTGAATAGCTCAACATTTTACATAGGAAGTTTTAAAAAAGAGAATGCTAGTATTTTTTTTTATGATGCCTATCTATTTTTTAAATAAAATGTTTTACTAGACCATGCCTTTAACGAAGCTCGGGGGTTGCATAACTAATGGAGTGCTGCAGTAATTGAGGTGGAGAGTGTGCGCTGACATAATACAGTGGTGGCAAGTTACAGGCACGTTGGTCAGGCAAACACAATCTATGTAGAGGGTGCAGCGTGAGTAAAACACGTTGGCATGAGTCAAGCTATACAGGATAATCCCCGTGGGGAGCCCGAGAGCCCCAAATGGGAAAGCAGATTCAGGCAGAAACAACGCAGTTGTTTTCCGCAATGCCGCGTTGTTTTTGCCTGAATCTGCTTTCCCATTTGGGGCTCTCGGGCTCCCCGTGGGGAGCCGGAGATCCCCAAATGGGAAAGCAGATTCAGGCAGAAACACAATGCGGTTGTGTTGGAAAACGCTGCGGTTTTCTTTCCGAGTTTCTCAGGCTCCTCCGTGCCGGAGGAGCCCGAGAAACTTGGAAAGAAAAACTGCAGCGTTTTCCAACACAATAACATTGTATTTATGTTTGCGGTCACTTCAAAAGCGACAGCAAACATAAATACAACGTTTTTAAAGCTGCGGTTTTATTTGTAAGTTTTCCGGGCTCCTCCATAATAATAGCACTTACCGAGATTCAGCTGCAGCTTTCCTGCTCTGGTCTCCGGTCCCCGTCCTCCGCGTACAGCACTAATGAAGGGAAAGCCACCCAGCGGTAGCTTTTGTTTACTACAGCTGGCTGGCTTTTCCTTCATCATTGCCGCGAAAGCAAAAGCCAGCACAGGAGGGCATCCATTTCACAAAATGGATGCGCCCATGTGCTTGCTTTTGCAAATTTTGAGCTTGAATAGCTCAACATTTTACATAGGAAGTTTTAAAAAAGAGAATGCTAGTATTTTTTTTTATGATGCCTATCTATTTTTTAAATAAAATGTTTTACTAGACCATGCCTTTAACGAAGCTCGGGGGTTGCATAACTAATGGAGTGCTGCAGTAATTGAGGTAGAGAGTGTGCGCTGACATAATACAGTGGTGGCAAGTTACAGGCACGTTGGTCAGGCAAACACAATCTATGTAGAGGGTGCAGCGTGAGTAAAACACGTTGGCATGAGTCAAGCTATACAGTATAATCCCCGTGGGGAGCCCGAGAGCCCCAAATGGGAAAGCAGATTCAGGCAGAAACAACGCGGTTGTTTTCCGCAATGGCGCGTTGTTTTTGCCTGAATCTGCTTTCCCATTTGGGGCTCTTGGGCTCCCCGTGGGGAGCCGGAGAGCCCCAAATGGGAAAGCAGATTCAGGCAGAAACACAACGCGGTTGTGTTGGAAAACGCTGCGGTTTTTCTTTCCGAGTTTCTCAGGCTCCTCCGTGCCGGAGGAGCCAGAGAAACTTGGAAAGAAAAACCGCAGCGTTTTCCAACACAATAACGTTGTATTTATGTTTGCGGTCGCTTCAAAAGCGACCGCAAACATAAATACAACGTTTTTAAAGCTGCGGTTTTATTTCTAAGTTTTCCGGGCTCCTCCATAATAATAGCACTTACCGAGATTCAGCTGCAGCTTTCCTGCTCTGGTCTCCGGTCCCCGTCCTCCGCGTACAGCACTAAGGAAGGGAAAGCCACCCAGCGGTAGCTTTTGTTTACTACAGCTGGCTGGCTTTTCCTTCATTAGTGCCGCGAAAGCAAAAGCCAGCACAGGAGGGCATCCATTTCACAAAATGGATGCGCCCATGTGCTTGCTTTTGCAAATTTTGAGCTTGAATAGCTCAACATTTTACATAGAAAGTTTTAAAAAAGAGAATGCTAGTATTTTTTTTTTACGTTGCCTATCTATTTTTTAAATAAAATGTTTTACTAGACCATGCCTTTAACGAAGTTCGGGGGTTGCATAACTAATGGAGTGCTGCAGTAATTGAGGTGGAGAGTGTGCGCTGACATAATACAGTGGTGGCAAGTTACAGGCACGTTGGTCAGGCAAACACAATCTATGTAGAGGGTGCAGCGTGAGTAAAACATGTTGGCATGAGTCAAGCTATACAGGATAATCTTGGTACAGAGTGTGAATGACTAGGTGCAATGACTAGACATGCTGGATAATGGCCTACTCACACATGGTGCTCATCATGTTCTAGCGTTGTGAACTGCATGGAAGAGCAAACATACGAAGTACAAACATGCAAAGTAAAGACTTGCAGGGTGCATACATAAAGATTAAGGCATTGGTCAAGTACTTTTAGAGGCAAAGGATTGTGCTACGAACAGATATATAGTGTCCAGAGTACCAGGATAGATGCTAGTGTTCTCGAGGTTGCGTTAGCAGTAAAAAACCATTAGCCTTTGGTACGGTGACGGTGCACAAGTGGTAGATTATAAATTTAATAAGGTAGCCCGAGGTGGGTACAGGGTAGTCATGGTACTATTGTGTATTAACAACAAACATCAGTTAGAAGTTGCCATCTCACTGCTGCTTAAGCTGTTACTGTGCACCTGCTCCAGCTCTGGCAGCAATGCATGATAAATCTGCTCCTCGATCCACTTAGTCAAAACATCCTCCCATTTAACTCTTTTTATGGAGTTATGAATGATTGATACTGGATTTGAATTATGATCATCGCTGGCACCCTGAGCTACCTTGACCCTGGCTACCAGTGGTCGGTGGTCACCCGCAATATTATCATTTACATGTATATCAGCCAATAAATGCCAATCCTTGGCAGAAATAAGAATATGATCGATATGAGATTGTTGCGATCCAGCTAAGAAGGTAGTTCCAGCTGGTTGGTCACCCTGCTTCCAACCAATAGCTGCCTTGAGCTATAAATTCACTAGGACACGTGCCATCCATGTGGCAGACCTATAGGTTTTAACAGGGTAGCTTGCCACTAAGTCTGGAACATCCCAAGCCATATCCTCTGCCTCAAACAGCCCTTTGGTGTCATTCAGTGGTTCAAACTGTACATTCAAATCACCACAGCCTCACCACACGCACTCTTTACTAATGAGTCTAATCTATTGCACTCCATATGGAGAGCATTTACAGTGTCAGGACTGTTCACTCTATCATAAATTTTAAAACGTATGATACGTTTCGAGGAAATATGCATATATATTTTGCAAACATCCGGGCTATTTAAATAGGTTGGTCTGCTTTCACTGCGATAGTATGAATCTATCCATGTGGTTAAGCCGCCTAATGGGCGGCCTGTAGGCCCTTTCTGTGCCAGGGTTGTATATGTAGAAAATCCCTGTAGATGACTATA
The DNA here is from genome assembly GCF_040938575.1 of Ambystoma mexicanum. Classification (NCBI taxonomy): domain Eukaryota; kingdom Metazoa; phylum Chordata; class Amphibia; order Caudata; family Ambystomatidae; genus Ambystoma; species Ambystoma mexicanum. Next base: position 654,937,517 of record NC_090932.1, on the reverse strand, counting down.
CAGCCCCAAGTTTCCTGCAGACAAATAAATTGGTGCAATCTAACAAAACTGCACGATTCTTTCTCCTGGAGACTCTTTTCTGAACCGCACTATTCTATGAGAGCAGGCTAGGACACTCCGTAGGTAACCCAGGGGAAGCGGCCCCACCTACTACAATCGTTAGTCAGTCATTGGCCCTCATTCCGAGTAGGGCGGTAAGTATAGGCGATTACCGGCATGGCGTAAAGAGCGTTTCCGTGCTGGCACAAGACCGTAAAAATCGGCCTATTCCGACTCTGCTTGCACGCGATTTGCGCCATGCCGGTAATGCACCTCAGCACCATGCCGTAAAAGTGCCCCAAAAGCCCTTACCGGCAACAAGCGCACCGTACATAACACTACCGACATAGAGAACTTAGCGGTAACCGTAAATAGCGGTCACTGCTATTTACAGTCACCGTTAAAAAACAGAACCGGAAAAAACGTCATCGCACAGGAACGGGAAGGAGCACGGCGGCCATCTTTAAAATCACAATCCATTGCCATCCTCTCCATACAGCACCCCTAGCCATACAGTGATCAGAGAAATAGGCTTTGGAGACCAGCATCATGCCCAAAGCATTAAAAACGGGTGCTGCACGCAAAAGAAAGGAGCGCTTTACCCAGTATGAGCTCCAGGTACTGGTCGACACTCTGCACAAACATGCAGACACTGTATTCAGCAGTGATATGCGGAGGCCCACCGTCGTCAGGAAGAAAGAGATCTGGGCCTTGGTGGCACAGAGGGTGAGTGCCGTGGGAAACATCCCCGCACTACCAAGGACTGCAGGAAACGTTGGGATGACCTCCGTCTCAGGGTGCGGGCCATCCTCTCGGCAAACCGAAGTCAGGCCCTGGAGACAGGAGGAGGGCCAGGTTCCCCCATCAAAATGATTCCGTGGGAGGAAACGTGTGCGGCCATGATGGGCACATAAGCCATAGAAGGTGTTGGAGAAATGGAGTGCGGTGCAGCGTCATCCGCTGATGGAGGTGAGTGTCATGAGTCAAGACAGAGCATGCATTCCTAACGTAAGTCACTGCTAAGGGCTGGGCAAGGTGTCACGTCATGGTTGGGCAACCCCCACCCAATGAAATCATGCTGTAACAAGTGGGACCCGGGCTGATGTCAGGTGCAAGGCTGTAACCCATATGGCCCATACCACACAAAGAGGCCGAATCTGTGAGGCACACAGGGCAGTGATTGTAAACATTGTGAATGTGAGTCATCACAGTACTCCGCCAACATGAGTGACCCAGACATCTGCATGCATTGACCATCCAAGCCCAGATCACTGTCCCACTCACCACCCAAATGTCAACAAACCGCTGCAATCCCATTGTGATACCATAAGCATGTAGAAATGCTGAGCCCCAAATTATTACTCATGCCGTCTCTCTCTTCCCCCCCCCACAGGCAGCGAGCATGACAGCAAGGAACAGGAAAGCACCCGGGCCAGTACCTCCAGGGGCAGAGTCAGGGGCCGCCGCATACCTGCAAGCAGGAAGACAACACAGGCAACACCACCTGCTCCAGCAACCCCCATGGAGGGTGCACAACCCCCACCCGCACCCCTACCCATGCCTGCAGTGCCGCTGGACACATGTCCCACGCTGCACTCTGAGGAGTCCAGTGTGGCTGGTGAGAATGCAGCCATGTGCCTCCTCGATGTGCCAGACAGCCCCCCATCAATATCGGGAGCCAACGTGGAGGACACCATTGACATTGGCCATACCCCTGACACACCATCATACAGCCAGGTGGCACACAGCCACTCCGGGGAGAGTGATACCCCAGGGCTCACAGGGCAAGGAGTACAACCTGCCTGTCCTGTATCCACTTCCCCTGCAGAATCTCCGCGAAGGCCTGCAGGCCCAATACCAAGCCTGCCAAGCACATCGGCCACATCGGGCATGGATGTAGTGCCCTCCCAGCATCTCATAGACCTCATTGAGGAGTTCATCAGGGACAATCGCGAATCAAGGGTGGAGTGGCACAATGACCTTCAGGCTCTGGGCGAGGTGATCACAGCGAACACAAGCCGGCTCTGCGACGTCCTTGGCCTGGAAGCAGCACACCGCACACCACAGCCCCAGCGGGAGGAGCCACCTTCACAAAGCTCCTCCACCCAGACCAGCCTGGTCCGTCGTTCACTGCGTACATTGCGCCGCCATGACATTGATCCCCCTGGCTCTGGGAGTGCACATTGACCATCCTGGCACACACATGTGGCCTATGTTGCCCTAATTGAACTATTGTGGGGTTGTTGTGGGGGGAGGGGGAGGGGGGTGCGGGTGTGTGTGGGAGTTGTGGGGGAGGGGGAGGGGGGTGAGGGTGTGTGTGGGAGTTGTGGGGGAGGCGGAGGGGGGAGGGTGTGTGTGGGAGTTGCGGGGGAGGGGGAGGGGGGTGAGGGTGTGTGTGGGAGTTGTGGGGGAGGGGGAGGGTGTGAGGGTGTGTGTGGGAGTTGGGGGCAAGGGGGAGGGGGGTGGTGGTGTAGGTTTTGCTGTACACGTTAGAACTTTATCATTCAATACACTGGTTGATCATCCAAAAAAAACAGAGTGGACATTGATCATTGTGCATGTGCCTTTTAATGTTCCACAGTGCATGGTGTACATGTATCCCCACACCCAGTGCCTGATGTCCTGTCATCCTCACACCCTCAGCTGACTAGTGAGTCAGAAATATTGTCCGATCAATGATTGCCGCACGGCACGTCCCTCCTGTGCATCGGCACCGTGGCGTGATCCTGTCCTGCCATTCCTTCATCCTCCCCCTCATCATCATCTGGTGGTAGCAGCTCCACGTCAGGGGGCAGTGGCACGTTCCGACGGATGCACATGTTGTGCAGCATTACACATGACATGGTGATCTTGGACACCTTCTCGTGGCTGTAGATGAGTGCCCCACCCGACCGGCTGAGGCAACGAAATCGTGCCTTCAACAGGCCGAAGGTCTGCTCTATCACCACCCGTGTACGGTATGGGATCTATTGTAGTTCTCCTCGTACCTGTTCTGTGGGTTGCGGACCGGGGTCATGAGCCATGGCTTCAAAGGGTAGCCAGCATCACCTGCATAAGAGTGGAATGAAAGTAAGTGTTTGTAAATTCATGGTGGAGAACTGTACTAGTCTTACATGGCAGCAGGTGATTACTGGCCAAACACACATGTCCCAGGATGCATTCACCCCATTACTGGCCCGGCTATGCATCCTGTGCAATGGAATGATGGAGGGGGTAGCTTCTTCATGATGGGTTATGGTGTGCACTCATGTCTTGTTGTATGTGCATCGTATATGCTTGCAGCAGTGTTGGACTGCATTCATTGATGTGTTTTGTGAGTTTTGGTGACAGGGTGGGTTGCCTGTAGTTAGTAGCATACTCATCATTCTGCACTGATCTGTGCCATGGTGACTTGCAGCAATCCTATGGGTGTGCAGGACCAGTCGCACGCTGTGGGATCCCTGTTGGACTCACTTCTATGCACTCCCAGGGATGACTGTCCTGTGTGGTGAGATGCAGGAGTCTGCGACATGGTGCTATTGCACTGCATGGTGCAGGATGCCCTTACGGTGTGTAAGGGCCGCCGCGGAGTGGTGCATGTGTTGTGGTATTTGGGCAGGTTTCCTGTTAGTCATGTTGTGTTAGGTTTCGGCTCTAAATCATCACTGTGTGGTTAGGTAGTCATGTGCCGTGTCACTTGCCTTGGGGCACAGTGTTCTGTGAGGTGCACATCGTGCACTGGCGTGAACATTCCCACACAGGTGAAGTAGGCATCTCCCCCCTCCCCCTTTCCTACCCAGGTGAAGTAGGCATCCCCCCCCCTTTCCTACCCAGGTGAAGTAGACATCTCCCCCTCCTTTTCCAGCCAGGTGAAGTAGGCATCTCCCCCCCCTTTCCCAGCCAGGTGAAGTAGGCATCCTCCCCCCTTTCCCACCCAGGTGAAGTAGGCATCTCCCCCCCCTTTACCACCCAGGTGAAGTAGGCAGCCAACATACTCACAGCCCCAATGCACTGCATTGGCCCATTCAGGTTACTCACCAAGCAGCCAGGCACGTCGTCCGGCATGTCGCTCCATGCAGCGTGGTAGTGTGGAGTTCCGCAGGACCAAGGAGTCACGAGGTGATCCGGGGTATCGGGCATTGCAATGTGTGATGGCTTTACTGGCATTACACACCATCTGGACGTTGATGGAGTGGTATTGCTTGTGGTTGCGATATGGCACCTCCATGGCATGCGGGACCACCAATTCAACGTGGGTGCAGTCGAGGGCACCTATGCAATTTGGCATGCCTGCCAGTGCATGGAAGGCAACTTTTGTATCATATATCTCCTGGGGAGTCCGGGGTAGGGATATGTAGTCCCTTGTGTGGTTGAGGAGGGCATCCAGCACTTGGTTGAGTATCCGGGAAAATATGGGCTGTGAAATGCCATGCATGTGTCCGACTGTATGCTGGTAGGTGCCTGTGGCAAGGAAGTGGAGCACAGACACTACCTTCAGTAGATGGGGGATGGCAGTGCTGATTTCTATGAGGCTCACTATATCGTCATGTATTAGGTCCACTATGGTGGTAATGGTGTCCCAGTCAAGCCGGTACAGGGTGTGGATCTGCTCTGGTGTGAGGTTGAAGGGGGTGGCTCTGATGCGGGGGTTTGGGGGCTGGTGGCGTGGTAATGGTGGCTGCACCGGTAGGGCATGCTGGGCCTGTCTCACCCTCCTTCTCCTCCTGTGTATCCTCTGTGGTGGGGGCTGTGGTTGTTGTTGTTGCTGTTGTAGTTGCTGCCTTGCAAGCAGGGCCTCCAGCTCCAGGAATGCTGCTACAATTCGTATAATCTTGGTGTGGGAGGGGGTGTGGTGTGTGGGTGTGCTCTTTTTGTGCTGTGCCAGACTCCATTGCCGCCACCTGTGCTGATTGAGTGCACCTGTGCCTCTTTGAAACAATGCTCATGGTTCTTAACACATTCTCGGTGATGTTGTTATTTACTCCATGCCGGTAAGGTACTTTGCGGCCTTGTGGAGGCCGTTTTTTGCATGTCTGCATTACTTGGGATCAGCTCCGGTTTACGCCATGCCACTGATTTCGGCATGGAGTGTCGGGCGCGCGCCACTAGACCGCTATTTATGACCTCATACTTTACGGTGCCGTAAATAACGGTCTGGTAGGGCAGAATAGTCCGTAATGGGAAATGATGATGGTAATCCTTTTCCCGCATCGTTTTCCCCTTACCTCCTAACTCGGAATGACCCCCATTGTCGTCCAAACTTGTGCCAGGTGTTAATGCTGGCAAGACGCCATGCACTGATGTGGCTATTGGATGTGTCACACATTTGGCCCCTCCCTGTAGGGAAGTATCTCTGAGTCTAGTCTGGATGTCTATGCAGTGATGGCCGTCAGTGCAAGTGGGCTCAATCCGTGGTGGCCTAGCTATGAGTTCTATATTGTAGGGTGCCGTAGGTAAACATCTAAGCTCCACGGATAACAATCCACAGGCTAAAGAAGAATGGGCTAACTCGATTCTAATATAATCTGTGCGCATCAAAGTTCCAGTTCGCACCTTATTACATAATAGCAGGTTGTCCCTAATCACTTATTAAAAACCCCTCACAAAACAGATCCAGTGTATACACTTGTTTGTAAGGCCGTGATCTGTCTCAAACTGGCCACGAGTCAGCTTAGGGTCCTTATGCAAATATATGGTCCTACCCTCTGAGGGATACATACCTCGGGACCCTGACAGGGATGGCCGACTACTAAAAGAGTCCTGTGCCACACATAGGGCCTCATTACACGTTAGGCGGAGGACCAAGGTGCTATCAGCACCTTGGTCCATGCCGGTAAAATACCGGCACCGCCTTGGTGGAATGGGGAATTACCGCCCTATTCCAAGGTTGGGGGGGCGGTAATTCCCCATTCCCCCATTGCCCTTCCCCATTCCTATTTTTGCCCCATAGGGCTCTATGGGAATGGGGAAGGCGCTAATTATGGTGCCCAAAAATTGCGGTACCGTAATTAGCACCATGGTCCCTTTGCGGGTTGGTTTTTAACGCCTTCTAAACAGCAGGCGTTAAAGTACCAACCCGCAAAGGGACCTCGTAGTAAGGCGGTAAGGGTTTCCCGGTACCGGTGCCCTTACCGGTACCGGTAAACCCTTACCGCCATCCGTGTAATGAGGCCCAGGGTCCTGGCACATCATTCGAAGGCCCATTAGAGGACCCTCCGCCAGAGGCTATGTGTATTCTAAATGGATCCATTTTCATCAGCTTAGGTACCAAAGTATAATCAGTCGTATTAGTACTGACCCCCAAACTCCTACCCCTTCCATGTGCACCCATGTTCGTCATGGGCTGGGTACCCTCACTACCCCCCTTAGAACTGGCTATGCCTTTCTCAGCCACTTGGTCAGAGGTGACACTAGGGTTTACAATGGGGCACTGATGCTTGGATAAAGTAACACATTTTGCCTTAAGAGCAACCAACACTTGCATCATGCTCTTCATCTGCTCCCTCGGCCCATTGAGTTGCAGCTGTAGGTCTAGCTTCTCCCCAGCCGGGCCTTGATCCCGCCGTGCATCCTCCCCCACTGAGCAGAATGTAGGTATTACTGAGGAGTTGTACAAAGGCCACAATACATATATTAATGTGGCATTGCTGGCAACGGGCAAATATGTGCTTTTGTTGGATGATTGTGTACTTTTGCAATTTATGTTTAATGAGGCAATGTAGAAACTGCCAATATCTGTTAAAAGGCAGTGTGCAAACTAAACAGTGCTTTGTAGATAACGAATATTATATTTGGGGATGTAGGCTAGTTTGTGGTTATACGAAATGTCTTCTATTAAAAGTTTCTTTTATAGTATCAGCAGATACTAGAAAAAAAACTTCTAAAGGAAGAAATATATCAATATATATTGTGACTGATCAAACCATTTTGTATATCATATACCATTGAGGCATAGGGCGATTCGCCGGCACCGACCAATAACGTGACCTTCCTAAACATGGCTGCAAATGCTGCATCATATGGAATGATGGCTGCAGCTTTGCTCTGTCCGTGGCTAATGAAAGGCCATGGAGCAATCAGAATTAAAATGCTGTCAGCTTTAACAAGGGCAAACAAAGTGAGATGGCGAGTTTGTGAGGATGCCATGTGTTGCTTTGGTTGGGTGTTGGGAAGTGCAAAAAGGTATGGGGGAGATGGCCATTCATTATATTGTGTATATCTCACTCATACTTCTCAACTTCGCCACATGCAATGATAGTCCATGGGGAGAGCAGAGGTCCTGAGAATTGGCAACATAGTATAATATTGTAGATGAGAAACTACCAACCATGAGGTGCATTGCACTTTGGTGTTCCATGTGACATCACAGACAGCTCAGCCTTCACTCTTGTCTATCAAATGTCACTTAGAACCACACTGTGCACTATATTCCTGTTGTTTATAATTAACCATCAATATGCACATATAATGGGTTATCACATGTAGTTCACAAAGACACCACTGATCTACTGTCTGCATTGCCTGTGTGCTGTAACTCACCTATATACTACAAACAACACCTGCAACACATGTAACGAAGTACAGTTTCAGAAAAGCTGTAAATAATGTAAAATAAGGATGTAATCTGTTTCCTTGCTGTGACCTATTTTTATTTCTTTTTATTTTATTTTTTTATTTATTAAAGGGCGTTTTTTGGATGACTCGCATCCTTTACGCACTGACATATTACAAAATACACATTTACAATCATGTTATTATAAATACATAAAAAGAACAGTTCCTATGACCGATCTCATATAGAAATAAAATTAAAACAATCTGAGTGACTATCACCATTAATATTCATTATCTTGTTACATGCAAACTCCCAAACATGCATTGCCACTGTAATTAATACTGCTAAATCAGCTCCAAATAGACCACTCCAAAATACATCAGAAGTTGGGTCTTTGTATTTTTCATACGCTCGCTTATATATGACTCCTAATTCTTCACATTGTGTTAGCACGTGTCTGGCGGACTCTATGGTCTTCCCACAGAGTCTACATAACATTTGGTGTTGAGGTATGCCTCTCCATGCTCCCATGTTTTCTAGCACCTTAATTGTTTGGAGCCTAACTGAGAGCATAAACCTAGTTATTACCGGGTATCATTTCTTTATAAGATACAATTTAGGGCTATTTCTATCAAAGGATTGTCTGACATATTCCTTAAATTTATTTAGCGCACCAAGGTGAACCAGCGCAGTATCTATATCCTCCACCCTTGATTTTACTAGGATCTTGGCCAGGTTGAATTCCAACCATGCACTCAGAGTTTGTGTAATTCCGATTTTAAGCATGCAGTTTGTTACTCTAGTCTCCAAGTCGCTAATCCATTTGCTAGTCTCGTATCTGCTCGCGTGTTGGGCAGTAAGCAAAAGTAGGCTATCTGGACCCGCTAGCTCAAACTTTATTTTTGCCCATAGATTGCATGAGGCTACTGACCCCAACATACCCAGTGATGCAAGCCCCATTTCTAATCTAATCGCCTGGACATGCGTACCAGAAGGTAGGCTTAACATTGATTGCAAGATCTTTCCTTCTAATTTACCAATTTCCTCTATCCATTTCCAGGGTAAACCTCCAAGGCATACATGATTATAGGGACAATGGATATTTTGTACGCTAACATTTTTTCTTCGAGGCATTTACCCCCTTTGGCATCTATCGTCTTCCTCAAAACTAGCCATCTCCCCCATGCTTTTTGTGTTACTTCCTCTAGGATGGCAGCAGCCAAAAACCTAGCCCTTATGGTGATTCCCAGGTAGTGATAGCTATAAGTGATTTCTAATCTTTCTTCCCCTAACCACCAAGCATTATATTTATTACCAACAGATGTTCCGCCACATACCATGATTTTTGGTTTTTTGATATCTGGCTTTAATGACAACTCCGATAAAAAGGTGGTCAAAGCAAGAAGTGAGTGCTGTAGACCCACTTTGGTCCTATCAAGGATCACCGCATCATCTGCATAGGCAATGCATACTAGTCCCTTGTTACCATATTGTGGTGGGGTATTGTGTACTTCCCCCAATCTTAAAAAAACAAAGGGGCTAATGAGCACCCTTGCTCAAAACCCCTTTGAGTGGGTATAATGTCTGAGAGGGCCCCATCGTGGCAGCATCTCCATACAGTGCTTTTATAAAATACAAGAGGGAAGGATCTATTTCCCAGTCCTCTCGCATGGACCACAGTTTCCCTCTGTCGACACTGTTGAAAGCGGATGAATAGTCCACGAAGCAGGCAAACAGAGCCAGCCCCGGTTTAACTTCTAGGTCAGATATCAGTGTCAGCAGGGTCTTCATAGCGTGAGTTGTTGAACACCACTTTCTGAACCCTGTTTGATGATAAGTGAGTATACCTTTTTGGGCTACCCACTCTGCGAGTAGTTCCAATAGGATATTGGCAAGTACCTTCCTACGGCAGTCTAACATTATCAGAAGTCTGTAGTTTTCTGGCCTGTCTCTCTGGCTTTTTCTAAACACAGGGATCAGGATGGCATCTTTCCATGTCTCTGGGATCACCCCAGTACGACATACCTGAAAGTACATATGTTTTAGTGTGTTAGCCCAGAGCTAAGGCTCACTTTTTATGGTTAAGTTGTTTAGGCCATCAGGACCTGTGGCACTAGAAGATTTTAGTTTCTTAATTCTAACTACCAGATCAATTGTTTTGATATATTCGCCCACTTTGCTATTTAGCATATCACAAGGGACTTGAAATGGATTTTCTTGGCCCTGAAAAGACGTTTTGATAAACTCTATCTAATTGGCCTCTATTACTGCAATTATTTCCTTTCGCTCTCCAGGGAGTCCCTGAGCCTTCCACCAACCAATACCAAAAAATGTTGGTGTAATTTACTCTTATTAGTTTGTTCAGGTATTTCCACCCTTCATCAATGCAGGACTCCCTGTGATTGCGAAGCCATGATTTATAATTGTTTCTTACAACAGTTATCAATTCTTTAAAGACTAAAGGGGATCCTTCATAATTTTTTCCCAATTTCCTAATAGCAGAGTTCTTGGGTCAACCCACTGTAGAGGGCATAGTTACATTTTTGGCACCACTTTGTTGCGTGCTACTGCTTCAGTTGTGACTCTACAAAGCACTTTGGCTATAATGGAGGTCATTACGACCCAGGCGCTAAGGGTTAACGCCGTTGTTAACCCTTAACGCCTTATTCCAATTTTAACGGCTGCTTTTAGCAGGCGTTAAAATCCATGGCGCTAAACCGTCTTGGTGCTAATTACGGCACCGTAATTTACGGTGCCGTAATTAGCGCCTTCCCCACTCCCATTATGCCCTATGGGGCAAAAATGGGAATAGGGAAGGGTAAATGGGAAATGGGGATTTACCGCCCCACTCACCTTGGAATGGGGCGGTAAATCCGCCATCCACCATGGTGTAAACGTAGTTTACACCATGGTGGTAAAGTTGGTGTACTTACCGCCTGGGTCGTAATGACCTCCAATGTCTTGCACCCTGGTCTCTTCTCTGGCCAGCAATTGGTTCCTAAGGAGAGCGTTTCATCTAGCCATCATCTTGGGGGTCCAGAGTAAGCGATTACACCAGAGTTGACCTCTAGACTATTCCTCAGGTAACCTTTTGCTCCCAGGATATTTTCATGTAATTTAACACTAAGCATTACATGATCACTAGCTTAAGTATCCATTACATTTAACATCAAAGGATTTGACTCTTCTTGATTATTCACAAATATAAAGTCGATCCTTGACAAGAATTTACCATTAGACCAAGTGGTAGTCTTTGCCCCAGTGTTCGGGTAAAAAGGTGTGTGGTCAAATTCTGCCATGGTTCTCGACCCACGCTGTTGCTCTCTGGGAGCCCTTAGACCCATAGATCGACTTTCCACCCCAATTTCCTGAATGGATTTGGCAACAGTCTACATTAAAAATCCCTGGTTATCACCACCACCCCATCCTAAGTTCTAATGAGAGTGTCTCTTCTTATTTTAAGAGTCCTGGCCCCTCCTGGGGGGTCACATAATGTCACTACCAAAATAGGTAAAGATCTATTATTGGGGCTGACAATGGTAGCTGCCAAAAAAATCATATTTAGAGGACCCTCAGTGTATTCCATCGTATTGATCCAAGTCTTAGCCCCTATGCACAGGCCACCTTTTGGCCTTCCCATTACTCGATGTTCTGCTAGTCGAAAGATCATTGTATAGCCGTCTAACACCCATGGCTCACACAGCCACGTTTCCTGCAAACAAAAACAAGACATTTCACTCATTGTCAACAGCGCATCCACATTGCGCAGAAACGACGCATGCCCTCTAGAGTTCCAAGATAAAATTGACATTCCCGTGGAGCCCATCAAGTTCTTCTGTTAGTGGGAGGTTGCCTGGATCTCTTCCCATTGGCCTTCAACTTTTCTGACTTCTAATTCAGGAACGTTTTTATCAGAAGCCCTCATTCTTTGCCTGTGTATGACTTCTTTGTATGCAGTGTGTTCCTGAGCAGTAGGAATGAATATCTGCATTTCAAATCCCAATTGGTGTAATGCTTCTTGATTTTTACATATCCTATCAGTCACCACGGGGAAAATGCAAGTCATTATCACCCAATTATCCACACTATCCAATTTTACAATACCTTTGGAGGATATCAAGGCCAGGTCCGGATCCAGATGCAACAACTCCAGCAGCCTCTTTCTATTAAGAAACAGGCTGTTTGCCGAGGGGTTTCTTTCCCCCAATGTCATGTGAATTAAGTTTTTGCACCACCGGTGATCTTTAGTTTGCCTCTCTTTGATGACCTGTCTTGGCCTTAACTGCTTTACTCACTGCTACCAAGTTGTTGTGGGATCTGAGGTCCTTACTTCCTCCATCCTATTTCGCCCTACAGACTGTTGCAAAAAAGTTGTTATCGCCAGTGGCCCTACTTCTTGCCCTTTACATCCTGAATTCTTTGAAAGATCAGGAGGGGCAAGATAGATTTGACTCGGCTGGTCTGTGGACACCTCGAGATGATGCTGATCTCTTATCTGCTTATTCCTAGCATTCAAGTCCTTATTCGAATGGGGAGGTTGTGGTTTAAAGATCCATCCATCCAGTGGGCCTCTGAGTTGGACTTGTCTAGTTTCCCCATCCAAAAGCTTATTTGTCACAATTGTTAGGACTTTGGTCTTGGGCAGACTTTGCTGTTTGGATCATTGCTCTTGGATCTCATTGTTATGTGTTATCTTTTGCTTTTTCCCCTGACCCACAGATGACTTAAACTGGCTGTATTTTCTTGGGGGATGTAAGTGCATTCCTAAGCGATATTTCTGCACATATGGCCTTTAGCATCCCACTGTCTGATTCTGCAACTACATAGGCCCTGTCAGGGCGCAGTTCTTGTTTTCTTGGTAATTATGTAAGAGTTTTAGTGTGGACAGGATCCTGCTTATCCAGCTCCAACGGGAGGGGGACCTTCAGGTATTTCAGTAAGAAAATAATTTTGGACGCATCCTCTCTCGCGACTTTTTGCTCCATTGCCATTTTAGCACATAATTGGAAAAGGGATTCAATCTTAGATTCAAGTTCCTCGATTCCTTTTGAGATGTCTATTGAAGGCAGTACCGCCCTCAAAGACTGACTTCCCCTAGCTGCTTCTTCTTCGCAAGCCATACTAGCTTGTTTATCGTCAGTCTCTTCCGTGGCCAGTTCAGAGAAAGTCATAAATTGTTCTAAGTCAGGGGAGGCTGATACATTTGATGTCAATAAGTTATTTGAGTCTAGGTCGCCGGGCATCAAGGAGTTCCATTTTGCCACATTACATAGTTTTATTAAAGACCCATTATTGTCGATGTAAATTAGCGATTCCTGTTCTGCCGCGCTAGGGCAAAGTTCCATAGACCGTTGGGCCTTCAGAGGTTCATCTTTTGGTGGGAAGAACGATTTTATATTTTGTTGTGCATTTGTAGATGGCATGGTGATAAAACACACTGGGCCTCATTACGACCCTGGCGGAGTGGGTTTACGCCAGCGGTATTCGCGGCGGACCCGTCCGCCCTACTACGAGTTCCCGTGGTTTTTCCGGGCGGAGAAATCCATGGCGCTACGGGACCTTGTTGTTAATTACGCCACCGTATTTTACGGTGGCGTAATTAACGCCTTCCCCACTCCCATTATACCCTATGGGGCAAAAATGGGAATGGGGAAGGGTAAAATGGGGAATGGGGATTTACCGCCCCGCCAAGGTCGGAATGGGGCGGTAAATCCGCCAACCCCCATGGCGCTATCGGCAGCTTTCCGCCGTGCTCCATGGTGCATTTTGCGCCACGATTTCCGCCAGGGTCGTAATGAGGGCCACTGGGCCTCATTACGACCCTGGCGGAGTGGGTTTACGCCAGCGGTATTCGCGGCGGACCCGTCCGCCCTACTACGAGTTCCCGTAGCGCCATGGAGCGTTTTCCGCCTGGTTTTTCCGGGCGGAGAAATCCATGGCGCTACGGGACCTTGTTGTTAATTACGCCACCGTATTTTACGGTGGCGTAATTAACGCCTTCCCCACTCCCATTATACCCTATGGGGCAAAAATGGGAATGGGGAAGGGTAAAATGGGGAATGGGGATTTACCGCCCCGCCAAGGTCGGAATGGGGCGGTAAATCCGCCAACCCCCATGGCGCTATCGGCAGCTTTCCGCCGTGCTCCATGGTGCATTTTGCGCCACGATTTCCGCCAGGGTCGTAATGAGGGCCACTGACTTTTTCCCCTTCGCGGTACATTTAGCCCGCCTTTGTTCGAATTTGGACTTCTAACCCTTTTTCCCCACGTCCTCATAATGCAGGGGGATTAGCTGTTAGTCTCCGACCCGTTAGTTTCAACTTCCACTAAGGTGGCCACAGGTATACGTTACCTACTAAGGGCAAGCCGAGACCGCACGGTACAGCGCACTAGAAATCCTCAGTGCTTTTATAAGTTGTAGAGGATCAGGGCGCTTTCCTTACTAGGTTCTAAGTCAGCTGCCTATTGTGGCCCTTAGCCGTCACTGGCATAAATACCAACCGTTGCCTTAGAGCTTCTCGCCACCCGCTTTTCCACCAAAACACAGGAATCCAACCAGCGTTAGCGTCTCTAATTGTTGTTAAGCTCCTTCTCCCTCCACAGCTGAGCACTTCTACCCCTTTCCATTAGGGTGGGCAGGTGTTAAAGGAGCCGTACTGTTTCTTCCAAGTTCACAGTGCGGTGCAACGTGCACTATTCGATGGAAAACTCACTGTCCAGGGAGCACAGAGCAATGTCTCATATAGCAGAGCCAAGTAAATACAGGACAGCAGGTAGTACACACTCTAAAAAGCACTTCTACCACACTTTCCACTTTATTTTACAGCATACGAGCTGGGGGAGACCGCACAATACAGAATTTAAAATGCAGTAGCATACAGTAGCAGGGGCAGCAGATAATACCTAACACCCGCCCAGGTCACACTGTAAGCGGTTCTCTCTGCGAGGACACTGCATCTAGCCTCCGCTAGTTTACGGCGCTTACCCTGTATGGAGCTTCGGTGCCCTGGAGCCTCATCGCGGCCTTCTACTTTCCGCCGGCCGCCTGCCACACAGGGTCGGTAGCCAATAGCCTGCAGCTCTGCGTACCCAGTACCAGCTAAAACAGCTGTTCTGCTGTACCGGCTCTCGTCCACCGGCTCTCGTCCACCGGCTCACGTCCACCACACTTTCCCCCAGGCACAGCAATTGCGATGGCAGAGATCCAACACTTCCTCCTTCTGGTTCTGTTTAGAGGAAAGAACCACAAAAGCATATCAATAGCTCTGACCTATATGGTTGTAACCTTACCATGCAAGTCCGAATGTAACCAATCTGCTAAGTAAAAAGTGTCTAGATGCCTATGGGCTTTGCGCACTTTATAAATGCCGAAATAAATAAATGAATATTTCCCTTATGGAAGGAACAGATTTTTCTGGGCCAGAAACCTGCAAAATGATATCATCATCATATACCAATGCAAGGATGCATTATCTGTGGCTCGAATTATATGTTGACCTCTCTGTGTTTGCCTCTACGGGGAGAGGGTAATGGATGCCACCAAGTTGAATGTTTTTTCAAGCACATGGTGCTATTGGTGGATTGCAGCATTTGTAGTAAACTGGGCACAATCTGCCCCATCCTGGTGCCTTTCAGACACCATCTTCTATCAAAGCATGCATTTGCACTGCATGGAATCATAGAACTGCTAACCATGTATTCAAAATGGGATATATCCAAATTGATATTGTGTTGCTTTTGTTTTATAGGGGATACAAACATGCCATCTAATTGGTTGTGACTTCCACATTTCAATGTTTGATGGATGTGGACGTGAAATGGAATTGGAAAAATAACACTGTGATCACTCCAGTAACAGTGAAATTGGTTTAAAATGTCACACACCTATTTCATGCTGCTGGGCAGGGCCATATGATAAATGTCATGGAAAGGTCACAGCACAGGAGGAGGGTTCCTTGCTGAATTGGAGTCAAGCAGCCCATAGTTTTCAGGGCTTCTATCAATTTTCAGGACTTAATGTCACAGAGCAGGCAGCATACAAATGGCATTTCAAATCTGGCTCTCCAGCATTGTAAATGCATAGTGAAAGGCAATTTAAAACTTCCCCGGCAGTTTCTAAGATAAAATGTTTTATGACATCTCCGCAGACTCCGGAGGAAACTTCTTGTTAAGCAAATATCCCCTTCAGAGCGTCCCGGGAGGGTAGCTCAGCGCAATGTGCTTGCCTTGGAAACAAGAGGGCACGAAGAAACATAGGTTCAATCCCTGGGACTGCGCTTAGATACCTCTGGGTATTTAAGCGCCTTATAAATGCACAACTAACAAAAAAAAACAATTATGCAACTAAAAAACAAACCATTCCTGTAACAGAGCCTTGATGCCCGCTGGCTGTGTGAGCGTTATAAGAATGCAAAATAAATATATGACATCCGTTTAGGTGTCTGAACGATGTAGGTTTTCATCTAGTAATGCAGTGGTGTGCAGTTTGTAGACAGAATAATCCGTGGAATGGTCATAAAAACGTGAGGAGAATATGTAGTTCAGAAGAACAGAACAGCATGGTAACAGGAATACTACGTTGGAGGGTGCACTTTTTAATTGATAGCTATGAATGCTCTATGTAAAAATAACACTCGTTTATAATAGACAGGTTTGGTGTAAGGATGTAAGCTAAACCAAGCAAAGTGGCAGTGTGAAGCCCACTCCTTTATAATCAGACAGATTACACAACTTTAGAGCCAAGGTGGCACCCTCTGATGCCCCTGTGCTGGCAGTGCCCAAAGCATCTGCTTCTAATTGCCTAATTGTGGCACTCAGAGAATCCTTCCCTGGAGAAAAGTGCTTAAAATGGGGTTTAGATTGAATTGTTCCACATAAGGAGCCGTTTTCGCAAAACACATACATGTTTACTTCATGAACATATATTCATCCAATTTTGGATGTCATAGTTTCAGTTCACTGATTTAAATGTCAGTGACAACATCTCCTTAAAAATAATAATAATTTGCATTCTTACATAGCTCTTCATATGCCGGAATGCAGTATTAATAACAAAAAATAAATAACGACAAACATTTTCAGTGACACCTGAATAACGACAAAAAAGTCACATTTTTTAGTAAAAGTATATATGGGGGTGGGGTCAGGGATTAAAAGTGCTGGGGGTAGTTAGGGGAGGGCAAAAAAGCTGTAAAACTGGGGATTTAAGGGGGACCCCCGAATTAAAAAAGAGAAAAGAAAATCGAATGTATGTCGCTATTTTGGTTGTCGTTATAAACCCTTCATGCCAGATTCCTTCTGCTTCTAAGCACTGTAATATCATGTGTTTTTATTACACTATTTAATGGTACCCAATTTAGCAAGCTCAGAACGATTAAAGGCTGATTCGACTTTCTAAGTACTGGCTGAGCCCATGTGAGAGGTGAACAGTAACTCGTGAGCTGTGCATACACACTAGCCACCCAGCTACTCTTTGATATGATATATGATAGGTTATTTATAACGCGCTTAATACCCAGAGGTTTCTAAGCACAGACCGGGGGATCAAACCTGTGTTGCTCCGGTCGCCTTGCTTCCAGGACGAGCATGTTGCCGCTATGCTATCCTCCCGAGACTTTATTAGAGAATCACCCAACCCACAAAAGCATGTGGTTTCCAAGTAATGATTTTAGAGCTATGAACACATTATACTACATTTCATAACATAACATAACATGGCATAGCAATACATCATGCATTTTAGCAATATTATTGGTATATTTGCTGGAATTCTGTAAAACGACAGGCCCAGTACTACTGATATCTTGGGGGAATTTAGGTCCAAGTTTTATGTATATTGAAAATTAGTAACAGGATACTCATCTAAAATAGGATTGTGTTGTTGTCTTTTGGTAGTTATTATTTACTTCTTGTGAAACAAGATTTTTAATATAGCATTAAGTACCTCTTCCATGGGTTATACTGGCGGTAATGGCAAGGGAACCCTGGACGTTTCCCCCGGTATAGCCCATGGAACGGGTACTAAAGGCTAATACAACCTGTCACTGGAGCCAAATAAAGTTTTTAAAAAAAGGAGAATAAGAGATTAGCCTTACCATGACCAGCATCAGGACTCAGGGCACGCGACAGGTATCAGGACCCAGTGGCTGCAACTGAAAATGCTGGGCAATCGAGCACTAGACTGCTCATGAGAAGCGGGGCGAGGGGAAGGTGGCAGCCATATTGGAAGAAGTAGGAAACAGTCAGATATAGAAAAAGCACTTTAATAATGAAAGAGTGCATTAATAAACCAACACAGTGAAATTAAAAAGGAGTAGTACAGTGCATTCAAAACGGGATATAGTACAGTGAGAGAACTTGAACAATGAGCTAACATTTTACAAGCAAGTACAGTGCATTGAATAAAATGAATTGAAACTGCATTAAAACATTAAAACTTGCACCAATGGATGCAAAGAAGTGACAAGAAAAACAATGCAGTGCATTAATAAAGCGGTTACAATAAACATGCACCAATCGGTGCAAAAAGAACTGCATATGCGCTTTAAAAAAGAGCAATTGAAGGGGAGCAGAAAAACATACCAAGTGAAAGTGGACTGGGGGTGCATAAGCAGAGCAGGGGTGAGCTAGTGTTCTACTTGGAATTGAACTGTACGTTTCCAAGAAAGGAGATGGAGCAGTTGTTGAAGTGGGAAAAGGATGGGACAGTAGAGGGGACAAAGGAAAAGGTGGCCATAGCAGGAGGGGCAGCATGTGCAGGTGTAGAGCTGGGGATAGTAGAGTTGGCAGCTGTGGATTAAAAAGGCAGATCACTGGTTGCGTTGTTCGAGGAGAGGATTCAAGTAATTGCAGATCAAAGTTTCTGAACAGTGACCACTGACTGCCATCATTTTACGACTTTCAAGCCCTGCGTTGGCGAGTAATTGAAAAGCTGTGGGGTGGATACAGTGATTTGTATAGACAGTAGGGAGATTGGCTTGTTGCAATATAGCTTTCATACGAGAGCCCACAGCATTTTTACCAAGGGGTCTGCTACCATACCAGACAGAGGAAGTTTGCAGGTTACTTTTGGACATTTTGAGTGGCTACATAAAAAAGTAAGGAGCGATGGAAAACTATTTATCAGTGTACAGTTCTAAAGAATAGAGGGGACCTGAGGAAGAATCAGGTGTGGCATACATTGCGCCGTGGAAAAGAATGCAGGAGCGGTCAGTCGGGGTGGAATGGTTTTTGGTGGGTTCATGGAAGGATCATGAGGCACATTTTTGTCCATGTTCATCAGACACAAGGGTAAAGGCATTTTGTGGTAAGATGCAGAGTCCTTCACAGCCTTCGTCGTGCAAAGTGGAGTATCACGTCGGACCACACTTTGTACTGCAAAGTAACAAGGTCGTCACAATTCAAAAGTGGAGAGGAGTGGAGAATTTGCAAGCGGGCAGATGAAATGTGCAGTTTATGCACTGTGATGTCCATCCCAGATCTTCTGTACTGCTTACTAATGGCTGTGAAAATGTCATTGGTTGAGTGGAATACTTAACTATGCATGAATGAAAACCAATGTTTGCGGATGATATGGCATGCCATTACTGTTGCACACCTCAGCATGGAAATGGCAGAGAAGAGTGCACAAATCTGCCGGTAGCATTGTTTCAAATTGGCAGATTGTTTTTTCTCACATAGACAATGCCTAAAAACATTGACACTCCATTTAGTTGCATATTTGGTCGTTTCGGTATCATTTTGCTGGGCTATATTATTGAGAGTTGCTTAATAGAGGGAGTAATGACGTTTTTTTTTGATGGTGCGCCATCTACTGGCGAAAAACTGCAATACATGTCTGTGTCATCTTTCAGCCAGTCAGAAAATGTTGACGTGTCAAGGAGATGAAAGCGGGAACGGTTGGAAGAGAGGACAATGCAGTGAATTGCCACATTTTAGATGCCGGATTGAAGAAGGCTGACAAATGTGGAACAAGGCGCTCGCAGGAGAACTGCGTGAGTAACAAACAAATGGTGGAAAGTAGAGCATTCCACAATGAGGACAACAGGTAAGAAGGCATTTGGAACGCAGACTGAGATCATCCATTTCAGGCTGTGGCTCTGATGGCCTAATTGGGTATGGCACCATTCCAGGGTGCTAATAATTCACAAGGCACGTCCAATATGTTTTTGTTATACATATATATATAGAAAGAGGCAATTGGGGCTCTGAGCCAATGGGCCTCATTCTGAGTATGGCTGTAAGGGATAGCGGCCACCGGTAACGAGACCAGAGGCGGTAATCCCTTACCGCCATACTCCGAGTTCCCTTTGCACCCTCGCCCATAACGCCTGCTTCGAGCAGGTGTTAAAGTCGAGGGCGCAAAGGGGCCTCCAAGCCAATAACGGTGACCGTAATGAACGGTCACCGTTATTTGCATCTTCCCCATTCCCATTGAGCCCTATGGGGGCTCATTTGGGAATGGGGAAGAGCCTTGGTGAATGGGGAACTACTGCCCCGCCAACCGTGGAATGGGGCGGTAATTCTGCCATCCACCAAGGCGCTGCCGGTCCGGGTACGGCGTCAACCAGGGCGTTAATAGCGCCATTGGTTAGTGCCGTACTCGGATTGAGGCCCAATGTGTGGTTCCTGCATCCTTTCCATTGTCCTTAAAGGGGGCTCCCAGCTCCGTAGCCCAGGTTATCTACTCAAACAGGTATGGTGGCATCACTGATTCCCTAAAGACATGTGATGCCTACGCTCTAGGCAAGCCCTTCTCTGTATAACTCCTTCAAAGACTACCCAGGTGAGTAAGAAGGGTTGTGATATTGCCCTGGCATTCTTCCTTCGGATGACAATCTGTCAACCTTTTCTTGACTCTCACTTCTTGCTTCTCTCACACGCCACACACAATCTCCTCGTCTTCTCTCTCTTTCTCCCTCCTGCCTCTACTCTACTGTTCCATCGTAATTGTATATGCTTCCCTCCGGATCTCAGGACTTTGTACACTATCCCTAACTCTATTCTCCTACACACAGACACATTGGTACAACCTTTCACTGTCAACACCTTACCTTCACTCTCTTCAAGCATTCCAAAAGTCTCTTTCAAATCCTCCTGCAATGGCTACACCCTCCTTTCTGGTCTCTTGGTCTTCTTTCAAACTCACCCAAACACCTCCCATTGCAGACTGTGGTTGCTGTCTTTTTATAGCCCTCCTCTTCCTGCCTAGAAGATTCTCTGTGCTCCAATTGGACATCCGATTCAGCTGATTACCTGGCCAAATTGCTCTCTAGGCTACCCCAGCTCCTTCTGGTTCCTTCCCTATGATTTCCTGATAAGGTTTTCATAAGCTCCGTTAATCATGCTCACTTTTCAGTCTCCTTTTCCTTCCTCTCAGCAAATACATGGCAAAGGTTCTTGTCCACAAAGGCTTTGGGGTGTGCTCCCTGGTCTCCCATAGTGTTGTGTCGGACTCCCCTGGTTCCAGCCCTGCTGTAGTTGCACCCTAGGATATCTCAGGGGCAATGCGTTAGTCTTAGAAGCAAGACAACACAAAGCAACACAGAGCAACACAGGTTTGAATCTGATCCTGTGCTTAGAAACCACCTGCTGGTATTAAGTATGTTATAAATGAATAATAAAATAAAAAAATCTCCTCTGTAGCATGCCTGGGCAGTCTGTAGTGGGCTTTCAGTCCTTCATTCAGCTCGAGCATGGAGAAGCCTGCCCATTCCCATTCAGGTACCAAGACCGCTCCACCTGTCCCAGTCCAATTCTTATCCTTTGGCACTGGTTACATTATGGTTCTTGTAATTTTTTGGATGGGGTTGTTTCCTGGTAACCACCATAGAGAGAAGAGCAAGGGACCTGGACAGAACAGAGAATTTTACATTTCAGTGCTAGGGAATTCATGCACGATTCCATGCAGCCTGGGGAGCCAGTGACAGGGATCATCTCAACTCTGGTTCTGGTGTTGCCATGGTAGGCCGCACACGCCCCACCCTCCCTTGACAGGGTCAAAGCCATGGTCATGTCACTCTTGTTAGTTTTGTTTTTAAACTTAAACGTTGCAAGATAATGCCAACGACAGAACCACGGAAATACTAACATACTAACAAAACGTGCAAATTCGTTGCATGAATGTTGTTTTGAAAAGAATGCTGCTAAAGTTCTTGGAGACAATTTAATGCCTGAGCCCTGTACTAATGTATTGCTCGTCTGCAGCACTCATGAGAGTGCTGGAACCACATTTCACAACGATGGGCTTTAAAGGAAATGCTGAACAAAAGAAAGAGATCTCTACCCCTTCGAGTTGAGCAGTTCATCTCGAATTCAGAAAAATGACATATTCTTCAGAAATGACACCTGCATTCACTGGGCATTCACCCTGCAATAGCCCGCAGGGCCTCTAATGATGTCAAATGGCATTCTATTTCTAAACTAGCTGGGGTAACCGGCATTCCCTGTGTCCTGATTGGAGGATGTTGCTCTTGTCCTCATGTCAGAACGTCTTGCTCAGTTTGCTCTGCCACCTCATTTGCCCTGGAGAAAGTTGCTCTTGTCCTCTGGTCGGCAAGTCTTGCTGCTGTTTGTTGTTGTGTTTCAGAAGCTCTTGATATTGATTTTCGCCCTGCATCAGATGCAGCTTTTCCAAGTGATGTTCGTATTCTTTCTGGCATGTTTCATTGCCTGTGTCCTGATTGAGTGGTATCTCATGTGCCCTGGAGGATGTTGCTCTTGTTCTGTTGTCTGCAATTCTTGCTTCAGTTTGCTCTGGTGTCTCATGTGCCCTAGAGGATCTTGCTCTTGTCCTCATGTCAGCAAGTCTTGCTTCAGTTTGCTCTGGCATCTCATTTGCCCTGGGGAAAGTTGCTCTTGTCCTCTGGTCGTCAGGTTTTGCTGCTGTTTGTTGTTGTGTTTCAGAAGCTCTTGATATCGATGTTCGCTTTGCATCAGATGGAGCTTTTCCAAGTGATGTTTGTTTCTTTGCGGCACGTTTCAGTCACTCAATGGCTTCAGCACATTTGAGAAAATGTCCAAAAAAGATGTATTGATTGTGTTTCCTTCTGGTGAATGAACTTAAGTAAACAGTAACCTTGCCATTTCCCATATTTGGAGTGGCGTGATAAAAAAGTAAAACATTTTGTTTTTAATTCCCTTTAAAAATGCTTTAATAAACACTTTTGAACGTTATACAGTAGTAATACATTTCAAAGGAATAACCAACACATCGAACATTTTGCTTCAGACACTTTTCCAAATGTTGCCTCCTTCTGCTTCCTACTGTTGTGAGTCGGGTGAGCATCAGTAAATGAGGGTGTCTACGGAGTGCATTTTTTTAATCCAAACATAGACTACAATCTTGCCCCAGACAAATGAGGAATCCATGCAAAATTTGGAAGCAGTGGGTTCAACGGTATGGATTTATATAGTCCTACTAACATACAGACACACATCCCACATTTTTTTGCATATAAGATTTATGCATCCAAACATAGACTACGATCTTGCACCAGTCAAAAGAGGAATCCATGCAAAATTTGATAGACATGTGTTCAACGGTGTGGATTTGTATAGCCGGACAAACATACATGTATACAGCCATTCCGCTTTATATTATTATTTATTTATTTGTTTATGGTTTGTTTAAACCTTTACAAAAACAATTCATCAGAAAACACTACAACATTTAAGACAATTAAGTTCAATAAGAATTCATACAAATATATGAAGAACAACATTAAAATGATAATTTATGTAAAAACAGAACATAACGATACATCAAAAGATAGGACGATTAAGATAATTCATTTCAACAACAATTCATACTTTCAGACCTATTAAAAACATAGTTAAAAATCACAGTTTATGTGGAAGGGTGCAAAGCAATACATCTTGTTGATCAGAAGATTCCTACAGATCATTTAAGATAGGTCACAGAAGTTCTTCAGAAATGCCATTATTTTAAGTTTTAAAACAGTGGAGCTATTATGCCTAATCTGATACCATAAAAATTCAGTGTCAACAGAGTGCAGGTGTACTACAAATTGTTCAAAGTATAGAATACGCTGCTTTAGTAGTGCTGGACATAGCAATAGTAAATGTAACAGAGTTTCCTCAGTGCCTTCATTCTTACAATGTCTACACCAACCCCATTCATCGTTCAGGAGTTTCCATCTTTTCAAGATATAGTTTGTTTTCAAAGTATCGAAACGGAACCTCATGAATGTGTTTCTAAAATTCCAGGAAGGATATTTTTCCAGGTAAGTTTCAAGAACAGGATAAAATTTCCAACACAAGTCTATCTGATTAACCATTTTGGATTGCTGGATCGAATCAAGAGTCAGTTGACAATCATTACATTGAAGTATGCTCTTTACTTTCAAAGGATTCCTTATCAGCATCTCTATAGTAACACCTGCCTTCAACAAAGTTTCTTCAATAACCATTTTCAATTTCAAGCAAAAAACGTTAGATTGGTCTTTCGCTGCAATCGTATAGAGTGATGTGGCATTATTTATCAAACATTTCCTCCACAGCAGCATCTTTCTCCATAAAATAATTGATTCTAAAGACTGAAGGCCAATATCTAATTGCTTGAATTGGAATACACTTAGGAATGAAAAACAAAACACCTTTCCACATATTGCGTTCAAGTTTTTTCATAAAATCCGTACTCTCAAGCTCATAAAATTCTAAACCATATGTGAGTTTTGGAATACCAGAAATAGTATAAAAACATTTCAACGGAGTAGCTCTAAATCTACCGAACTTAGCATCAATTTTCGACATCTGTCTCTTTATCGTCTCCGCTTTCACTTCTAACTGCCTTTTGATCATTGTGGTAGCACCATTAGCTGCAAAGTGGTATCCTAAATATTTCAGTGCCACCTGACTTTTTAAACGTTTACCTTCACAGAACCAAGTTAGAGAGGATTGATTTTTCTTTGGCTTTCCCATTCTTATAATTATTGTTTTGGAAGCATTCATTTTCAAGTGTAAACCAGCAGTAAATACAACACATGCATTTATCAATCTCTGCAAGCCCATTTTTGTGCAGTCTTACAGTAAGAAATCATCTGCATATGCTAACCATTCTATCGCAGTTTCTCCCAATTTGGGTGATACCAAACCTTTGCCCGCGATTGCACCAGCAGCTTTAGAAACATATAAGTTAAATAAAGTGGCAGCTAACTTACAACCTTGACTTAGGCCATTAGAGATTGATATTTCTGAAGAGAGCCGCCCGAGTGAGTAGAGTGTGACCTTGATCTTTGTGCCAGAGTATAGGTCGATGATCATTTCCAATAAATGTTTAGGAATCAATAGGTCTCTCAAGAT
Organism: Ambystoma mexicanum; assembly: GCF_040938575.1. Lineage (NCBI taxonomy): Eukaryota > Metazoa > Chordata > Amphibia > Caudata > Ambystomatidae > Ambystoma > Ambystoma mexicanum. Next base: position 654,912,622 of record NC_090932.1, on the reverse strand, counting down.
CAACCATAAAGTATGTCTATCAACAAGGTCAAAAGCTTTAGAGAGATCCATCGAAGCTACAAAGATAACATAGTCTTTTTTTTTAAAGGTTTTGTATTGTAAGCTTTTCAAGATAAGTCCGCCACAATGTGTTCCTATCTTTTTTTTTAAAGCCTATCTATTTAGCATCTAATATATCATTGCTGGTGAGCTAATCATCAAGTTCTTCAAGTACAATAGCGGTATAAATCTTATATTCAGGATCTGAGATCGCAATTGGCCTTCAGCTTTCGGGCAAGGTTCTAGGAGCATGTTTATAAATTGGGATCACAATAGCCAATCTCCATGAGTGCGGGTTAAGCTTGGTTGTGAGGATGTCATTAAACAATACATGCAAGATGTTTCCCCATAACTGAGCATCAGTTTTTAGAATTTGGTTGGATAGATTATTGGGTCCCGGTGCCGCTGTCTTTTTGGATTTAGCAATAATTCTACTAATATTAGTAGGAGAAATATCCAGAATCCATCTGGAGTTTTTCGCAACCGGGAACATTTCGTTATCACTATCGTCACAATACATCTTAAGAAAATGATCTTTCCAAGTTCTTTCACTGAGCAGGGTAAGCAATTTCTCTTTTTGTGTAAGCTGAATCCCATTAATCATCAGCCAAAAGTTGGAGATATCTTTACCTTTAATCACAGCGAGAATTTTTCCACCATCTAGTTGGTCCCTGGCCACTCTGTGAGAAATTTGCCAATTCTTATATCGTTGTTTAATACCTCTTAGCTTCTTATCCCTTTCTGGTACACTACCTGTTTCATTCAAGGCACGGCGAATGTCTCGTCTTAACTGTTTTTTCCAATTTAGAATGTCAATATCGAATGCATGTACATGATTACGGGTTTGTTTCGTAGCTTTCTTATACTAGAAATCTTGTTAATGTAATTCGTAAAGGAGGTCGATGCGAGATGATATGAACTTTCTTCATGCGTCATATTCATATAGTTTTTTAGTAAGACTGATGTAAATCTTTTTGTATTGGAATAAGACCAACGTATACGGGTGCCAGTCATTTTCGCAATCAGGCCTGGATTGTAAGTTACATTATGTTCTATTTCATCAGTATGTGTTATGAAAATCGACAAGAGGTTATGGTCGCTGGTTGACATTTCCTGCACCAAAAGGTTGGATACATATTTATCCAAGCCATTAGTGACAAAGATGTAGTCAAGGATTGAGCTACAACCTCTAGCGTTCCATGTATGAGCAGAGTTAGGTATTTTCACTAGCCCCATAACTTCAAGGAAATTCAGCCAAATCGATCCTCTTAGCTTAGCATTACCATTCGGAGCTCTAGGTAACTTGCCATCCAAGTTTATGCCACACATTAGGGCGTCAATTTCCGTACTATCTGTATCACAATCTGCATTAAAATCACCAGCTATCATAACCAACCCGTTGACCTTTATAGCACGCCAAGCATCGATTTTTGCAGTTACTTCAGCTAGTTCTTTAATCAGCTGCATTTCATTGTGTTTCAAAGGATTCCAATATACATTGATAATACATATATCAATGAGGTTGGCTCCAATGTTCAAAGTACATGTCACTGCCAAAAAGAATTTCAGGGTTGACGATACATCAGTGTTCCCTGCCTCCAACGAATGTTTACATGCAGTTAGCAAACCCCCCCATCGGCCTTCCTTTGGGTCCTTTGGTGGCAGGTAGTTGCCAAGTATCGTGGTCTTCCCAAATTAGATTAGTTGTATCCCACGTTTCTTGCAAAAAAATCAAGTCAAAAGATAACAAGGTGTCTGTAACGGCATTATTACATAACAAATGCACATGGCCTCTAGAGTTCCAACATGCAATAGAAGTTTTACCAGTAGTGCTAAAGTGGTTTGGCTAGAGCATGGAGCGACGAGATAGCCTCCCTAAGAGCAAGTGTCAGTCCTCTCCACTCCTATTTTTCAGTGTCAAAACCTTCCGTATTATTCAGATTTGCTTTAATGGGATCATTGGTACCGGTAAACCCTAGTTTCATTGTTACACCATTCCTGTCCTGTTTTGGGTCAATGTATGTGTATGGGTAAATGTCAAATCCTTTGCACTGCAAGTTCTCAGCTTCCTTCAACAGCAAGTTTCTAACAAGCGGTGAGGGAATTACTAAGCGCACATAGTCCAAACTTTGTTTGTGAAAGAAGTCTACAAGAACAATATCGGGTGATGAGATCAATGCCAGTGCGGGAATGGTGGCAAATAATGAAAGAATGTAAGGGCGATTCAGCGAAATCTGTTTGCCTTCAGTAAATAATGTGGTCATTATCAGACTAAGTAAATCACTCAATGCTGGTTTCTTTAAATCTTGCCTTTCATCCACCACTTCAGCATTTTCGTACACCTTTTGAGTTTGCCTTACCCCCTCGTGATGGGGTTCCTGTTCATAACTATTGTTTTCCCTATTATTAAATTGATCATGTAATAATTTTCTCACAATAGTTGCAATTTCATCTTGTTTAACAGAGAATTCACTCTCTACACCCATAACCCTCCCATGTTTACCAGGTTCTTCTTTATGCAATAAAGTATCAGTACCATGTTCGACTATAACCGTCGAGTCGTGAACCTGGCCTTTGACAAGGTCAGCCTCGGACCTACGTTCATCGGGTGGAGCTGAAGGTACATTGCTACATGGCTCAGGTATCAGGTGACTAGAGTTGGATATTTCATTGTTACCATTCCAAGCAGATTGCACAATGTCGCCCCGGGGAATATTGGAGGTTAACTGAAATGCTTTCGTTTTTAAAGTGGGGACAAGGTTAGCTGGTGGTTTCACCATATTGTTTTTCGAATTAGGGTTATTACATAACACAGCATCCCTAGTTTCTTTAGATACAATTTCAGCAGTTTTTCCTGCAGCATTCGCTTTAAAGATCTCAAAAATGTCAACCAAGCCAGATTTTAAGGAAGACAGCTGTGAGGCAATATCAATAATTTCCATTTTCTTTTTCATGGTGTCAGCAATCCGGTTTTCCGCTTCGGTATACCCATCCTGCAGAGCAGATTTAGCTGATTCCAAAACATCATTCGGTCCTACAGCTTCATCTGTTCTGCAGGGTACCTTCCCTTTGCTTGTCTCATTATTGCCAACCAACCCATGTCGATCTTTGTCAATCATATTTTTAAAGTTTACATCTCTTAGGTATTTCCGTGACGTTTTGCACACATTTTTCTTTAGGTTTTGATTTTTTAGTTGTGCTTGTCTTTTTTTCTCTTTCTTTGATATATTTGCGGTAGGCAATATACTTACAGAGGGAATAAGGGATTGATTTCCCTTTATGCTACCCGAGGTATCTATCCCATCAAGTTTAGATTTTGGCACATCTACATTGCACTGTGAGTCTTCTATTGTAATTGTCTCTGCAGCAGAGATCTTTACTACATCCGCGGAGACACTTAAGTCAAAAACCTCTATACCACCTTTATCAGTGCCTTCATTGTTCATTACAGCTGAAGGCTTGGTAGAATTGTGACAAAATATATTGTTAAGTTTCAGAGGGACCTGAAGAACGGACGCATTTATTTGGGTCAACAGCTCAGTGTGCCTTCTTAATTCACTCAGAATCAATCTGTTAATGATTCCCATCAATGTACATAAGTCAGTATTGTTTGATTTATCAATCGCAATCCCAATCAGAGTATCATCAGTCACTTCATTCGAGAAGTTAGGATTGCTTTCAGGTTGAAAAGTATCTGTATTAGCCGTTTTAAAGACAGTAGGAGTGTCATCAAAAGACTGATAGGCCAGATCCGATTCCACATGGGTCACTGATATTTCATTCCAAAGAGATTTCAAAATATCTTTTTGTGGGTGAATTATCAGATCTTCTGCAAACAGAGATTGCGAGCTTTCATTGGGTTGCAAATAATTATTTTCAAGCTCGTCATTTATCTTTAGCTGGTTTGAGCACGCTTGCGCACATAATAACAACTCCTCATCCTCCATACATGGGGGCGGGAGAGGGAGTGCAGCTGCACGCGCCAGGCTTGCCCTGCGTGTCGAGACTGCCGTAAAAAAAGTCAGCACGGGGATCTTTCATCATGTCACCAGATTTCACGTTCTTGCCTTTCACCTTGGTGCAAGAAAAATATCAGAACAAGTCTAACCCGCTATACAGGGTGAACTAGAAGTGTACCCGTTAGTATGTGGTTAGCCAAGAGAGAACAAAAGAAGAGAAATCCACAATAATATCAGAAAGCACACTATCTCAAAAATCACTCTTACCAAGCAAAGCCCCAACACTGCAGCTTGTTTCACTACGGGTGACCTGCGGAGGGTTATCGCTCAGTGAAACCAGTAGAAGAGGAAAATAATTGGCCAGCACCATGCACCGTGCACTGCTCACTGTGAACAGTGAACAGTAAACAGTGCTTGCAGGTGCGCGCGCAGGTGCGCTGCACTGTGGGTAGATGTAGGAAGTGGTCGGGACAACCTGGGGGCAGAGTCGGTGACGCTCACTAAGAATCAAAAAGAGATTATATTATAAGTAAGGTTATTTGGTTTCATGAACAGACTAAGAGCCCGTAGATAACAATAGGCGTGAGTCTGTGAGTCCAACATGTCCAATGATATCAGTAATATCAACATAAGAGCCAATTCAGCATGCATTCACCTCCAGGCAACAACGGTGTTGCATTCAAAGATGTCCTCTTGCTCGTGGTCTTGCTAGCAGCAGCATACAAGGGAGTTCATCGAGCCGGTCTGCACAGTAAATAGTGCGCGCAGGTGCACGTGCAGGTGCGCGCGCAGGTGCACGTGCAGGTGCGCGCGCAGGTACACGCGCAGGTGCGCTGCACTGTGGGTAGATGTAGGAAGTGGTCGGGACAACCTGGGCGCGGAGTCGGTGACGCTCACTAAGAATCAAAAAGAGATTATATTATAAGTAAGGTTATTTGGTTTCATGAACAGACTAAAGAGCCCGTAGATAACAATAGGCGTGAGTCCAACAAGTCCAATGATATCAGTAATATCAACATAAGAGCCAATTCAGCGTGCATTCACCTCCAGGCAACAACGGTGTTGCATTCAAAGACGTCCTCTTGCTCGCAGTCTTGCTAGCAGCAGCATACGAGGGAGTTCATCGGGTCGGTCTGCACAGTAAACAGTGCTTGCAGGTGCTTCGAGGTGCGCGTGCAGGTGTGCTGCACTGTGGGTAGATGTAGAAAGTGGTCGGGACAACCTGGGGGCGGAGTCGGTGACGCTCACTCCAAACAACAACGGTGTTGCAATCAAAGACGTCCTATTGCTCGCGGTCTTGCTAGCAGCAGCATACGAGGGAGTTCATCGAGTCGGTCTGCACAGTAAACAGTGCTTGCAGGTGCTTCGAGGTACGCGAGCAGGTGCGCTGCACTGTGGGTAGATGTAGGAAGTGGTCGGGACAACCTGGGGGTGGATCGGTGACGCTCACTCCAGGCAACAACGGTGTTGCATTCAAAGACGTCCTCTTGCTCGCGGTCTTGCTAGCAGCAGCATACGAGGGAGTTCATCGAGTCGGTCTGCACAGTAAACAGTGCTTGCAGGTGCTTCGAGGTGCGCTTTATATATAAAGAAGATATGGGCACATTTTCCCATGCAAATAAATGGCTCTTCAGCCCCTACATTGTGCAAATGGACATGAGTCTTCACAAAGGGTGACTTTCCAGCATCCCTTCACTTACAGCAAAAAGGCTTTGTGAATCAGGACCACTATATATAGACAGTTTACCTGTATTGGTGATAAAATGTGTTCTCTTAAGCCTTTGCTTCATAAATTCATCCTTAAATCTAACATCCGCTTGCATCCAGGTGGCACAGGCAATAAGGCTGCTTGGAAATCTGGATTTACTTCACTGTAGAAGCCTGTGCTTTGAGTGCGTCTCTGGATCTCTATGCTCCACACTCTGCCCCCAGCCTCCCACCATTCGCCTATCAAATCAAAGTAACTTACCTCTCCCCCATCGCACCTCATCATCCATCAAATTCTTGCCCATGGAAATGGAAAAAGGGGCACTTCAAAAAGCCATGGGCAGCCCTTTTCATCGTGGCCATTTTACTAGTATATTTTATAGCAGACAAATAATGATATACTCTCATATGCATTGCCTTTTTTTCTCAACCCCAGATGTTATCTGTGGAGTAAGCTCAAAACGCCGAAGAGATTTGTGCTCTTGCCCAGTCTGATGTTGGTCAGGTGGATCAATTTGCGGTTGCCTGATATCTTTACTGCCGAAACAGTAAAAGGGTACCCTGTCGTCGGGTTGCAGTTGCGCCCGTGCACATTCCTTTTGTTGCTGTGATGAGGCATTAGGCTGTGATGGAACCAGTTCTAGTTGCTGTGGGTCTATCTATTTGGAGATAAATCTGACAGATGTTGTAAGGTCCTCAAAACATCCATAGAATTCCTCACCTACACTGGAGCTGAATTGTGCGCATCTGAGGTTCTGCGTACAGATGTGAGAGGTGTTTGCATGTGTATGCCTATCGCTAATTCCTGCGATATACGGTGACGTTCTGTCCCTAGCTAATACAACAATGCACAATACCATTTTTATTCAATTAACTACTTATACATTCAACAATACGCATGTAAAAACAACACATACTCACAATCAGATAGCACACGTTACTGAACCTGTCATTGATGGGTCTCCCTCCGTTGTTCTTAATATGTGGGCAAAAGCATACTTCTGGTATGTTATGCAGTTACATTAGGTATACAATGCTATACCTTTAAGACTGCTGCAATGTGCTCTTTTGCCATATATGTGCTAAGAAATGCAGTTCGTCTGATGCTACGATAAATAAAGTTCTAAACATAACTACTATACATGTACTTCCTTGTCTCCAGAGACGAGCAGGAGGGGAAATTGCATGTACACTTTGTGTCCAGAAATCAATACTAACTACTTCTGTCAGTGTCATAGTGCTCACTGTTTACAAATAATATTTTTGCTACTAACTCTACTGTGTTGTTCCCTGAGCTGAAAAATATGTGCTTTCCCTGTGTGCTGTGCATTTTTCCACAGCCCTGTCTTTGGGCACTGAATATGCTTCTATTAGTTTTAATAATAAAGCTCCATGTCCCTTTTCCGGGACATGCAGCTGAAGCACATAAGACATGAGCTGCAGCCTCTGTGGACCACGAGGCTCCAACCACCCTTCCAGCAGAATCTTACACAAAGGTAAGCCCAGTAGGTCTTTCTGAAGAAAATTGTACGTTACAAGAAAACAGCAAAGAATTACTGCATAATTTCCCCGCATTGCATGTGGGCACCCGATATAAGGTGACTTGACTTTTTCGGCTTATATGCACTGGACCTCTCATTTCTGTCTTGCGCAGCCTAGTGGGACTGTGTAATCACTAAGGCCACCAGCCTCTTCCATCATATTGATGCAATTTCTGCCGATGACTTGTCTCCTCAGCCCACCTGGCTTTAGCACTGATTTTCCATCTCAATCTGCATTAGGCCAAACCGGAAGCTGGCATGCTTAGTCTCCCTCCAACAAAGGCCCACCATTACTTGCACCCCCGAGCCAGGCGTTCTCCTCAGGCCTAACGCAGCCAGAACCGGTCTGGATAAAACCTGCGAGAACGAACACATATCCCTGATCTGATCTCTCAACCACCACACCTACCGCTATGAAGCAGCTATTACACAAATGCCACACCAGCTGCACACATATCCGGTACTCACAAGCACCTTTGACTCTCTCTACTCTCTCTACTGACTTGAACTTCGGTTCCCGAGGGCGTTCAACCTACCAGCGCCTTCAGACCATACCAATGGTTCATAAGGCGCTATGTAAATGCAAAGTAACATAACATAACATTAAGGCCCCTGGCTGAGCTTGTCTAGGCCTGGAGGGCTCAGAAGGCCCACTCCTTCTTTACCTCTACTAAGCATGGAGCAGCCTCCAGGTGAACAGCCCATTACCACATGAACTTGGGCCCTTGCATCTTATATACCAGAGAGTGATGACTAACTGCCTCTCCACTAATCCCCAGAAACTGCTGAACCAAGGTGTGCCTACACCACTCTGACTTCCTTACCTTACTTAATCTCACTGACGCGTTCCTTCGTACATCACATTTTCCTTTGAAAATTTGATGCCTGGTCAAAAAGTTTCTTCAAATGTACCCTCCATCTGTACTGCGAATTGTGTTTTATGTATTTAGAGTGCCTGCATCAAAAATACATTTTTGGTAACCTTCCATCTGTCTGCCAATTCAGTTTTATGTGTTTAGAGTTCCTGAGTCAAAAATCGAATTTAGGTAACCTTCCATCTGTGCTGCCAATTTCATTTTATGTGTTTAGAGTGCCTTGCATCAGCATCAAAAATCGAAAGAAGGTGTCCTATATATGCTTTGTGTGCTCTGAGTGCTACTCCAGTGCATGTGCTTCTTGCTTTTGCTTGGCTACTAGGCTGCCTGGTTTGTGATCGTGCTGTACAGTTTCTCTCCTTTATCTCCCATCTTAACTCCCCGCCACCCCTATGGCACTCACCATCTCCCCTATCTCCTATAACTGCTATACTATCACCTAAGTCTCTCACAAAGTCTAGAAGAAAACAGTCTAATAAAGATAATCTGACCACTAATCCCGGCCTACCTATTGCAGACACCTATGTCAGCACAACTTCCAGACAGATCTTTACTGATCTCCTTTTCTCTGTCACCTCTTCAGATCTTTGGTCTCCTCATCTCATCTCTACTCTCTCTCCTCTTACACCCTTAGCCATTAACTAGAAATGATTGATTTATTTGAGATACATATAGCATCAAGGTTTTCTATAACACATGACATACAGTTCATATACAAAAATTACACAGTTCACATAAAAAAACTGCGGAAAAGAATTCCAGAGTTATTCAAGACATTTAAAAATGTCTTCTAAGTGCATGAAAAATCGAACAATAAAATATATTAAGTTTATATAATTTCCCTGGATAAAAACCAGCCATAAGGAGGATATTTCATTTATAATGGTCGCATTATCATATGCTTTAAAGAACTTCAAGCGTAGTGAATCTAGACTTTTGCATTCTATAATCAAGTGAAAAACTGTTTCATTAACCAAATTTGAACATAGGCGACAAAATGTATGTGGATAATAAGGTTATTCCTACACTTTGATGATAGAACCACTGTCGCATTAAATTTAATTAAGAGATAAGTACGAAAGACATGCGGATTTGGATAAGCAGTGATATACATCGCAGGAGATGTTCGTGACATTCTATCATTGCAAAAATCTATGGTGGATGACATACTCCCAACATGATGCATGTTTTCCATGAATGCAACCTCACGTAGTTTCATCTTTAACCAATGTTTTACATAGCACGATAAAAATGTATTACTACCCTCATGTAACCATTTCTTATGGGTGCGCTTTAGAGCACCAATAGTGCCTATTGATGTATAGTCCTCTAGACCTAAGAAGGCTTTCATGTAGGGGACAATAATGGTATCTGTTTGCACTTTGAGTAGTCGTTCAAAAAGCAGTACACATTGCGCTATGTAGACATTCCAAATTCCCTTTAAATTAAATTCAAGATATAAATATTCCACACTGATGCATTGGGGGAGGTGAAATAGCCTTCCCAATAATTTTGCTTCAAAAACAATGATGCTTTTCTTGAATTTTAAGCCCCCAAATTGCAACAGCATACAACAGCATGGCTGAGATCTTAGCATTGTAAATGGACTAAACAGCAGATGCACAATACCCATTATTACGTCCAATGAATGCACTTAGTGCATTAACTGATATCGCACATATTCTTTTCTAATCAGCCCAATGTAAATTCCATTTAATTTTCTCAACAATAAGACCTAAATATTTGTAAAATGATACTTGCTCAAGCGGTGCAGAGGATAAAGTCCATACAAATCTTTTGGGTCTGTATTTCTGAGTGAAGACCATAGTTTTGCTTTTGGCAATGTTGATCTTAAGACCGTTAACTTCTGATTATGTAACTAAGGCGTTCCACATCAGTTGAAGGCCTGCAGGAGTATAGTCCAAAAGTATGAGGTCGTCTGCATATGCAAGCCAGCCTATGGTAACGTTCTTAATTTTTGCAGGGTTTGCGGCTTGGATGTTGAATGCAGCGAACATGTTGGCTAAGTATAAATTAAATAGGATAGCCGCAATCATGCATCCCTGTTTTACCCCACAGTGGGTAGCGATAGATTTAGATAGTCTACTCACTGTGCTTAGGCGCACACAAACAGTGGTATCTGCATGAAGAATCATCAGCATTCGAAGTAAGCCTGGAGGAATCCCCCAATCAACCAATTTCCGCCACAGCTGATTCCTGCAAACAGTATCGAAGGTGGCAGAAAAATCAATAAATGCACAGTGTACATCCAGTTTACGCCGCTGTAGCAGGTTATGTGAAGTGCTTGAATTATCTCTAAATCCTCTTTGGTTTGATGGCAGGATCTTATTGTCAGTGATCCAAGTGTTCAGCTCGGCTAAGAGGACTTTTGTAAAGATGTTAGAGGTTGAGTCAAGCATAGCTAACATACGGAAATTAGATGGGTCATCCCATGCTCCTTTCTTGTGTACTGTCAAGATGTTGCTGGATTTCCAAGATCGAGGAAGTGTACCATGTTGGCCAATATGTGAAAATAGTACATGTAGGGCAGCGCCCCATAGTGGGGGGTCTCTTTTAATTACAAGATTGCAGATGCCGTCAGGGCCGGCAGAACGTGAAGATTTTAATCTTTCTATGATGTTTATAATATCAAAGTCTGAAGCTTTACATTCCCAAGGAACTTCAGGGATCGGTAAGGTCGAGTCGGTGGATTCGGCTCGACCTACGGTTGATTTTATATATTTCGGCCATGTGTCCTCATTGATACAGTTTAGGGTCAATTCACGTTTACTATTCTTCGCAATCAGTTTCCATATGCCATCCCCATCACCCGATAAGGCAAGTCTTGTGATTTTCTGCCAAAGATGCAACTCCAGTTCTTTTTTATGAGATTTAAGCCAACGTCTGTAAGAACCTTGCAGAGCCTTGATTTGAGCTGTAATCGAACGCTTGGAAATCATATCATGGGCATGGTGCACTATGCTTTTAATATAATGCTGCAGATTTCTTTTTGCAATTTGGGTCATTTTATCATTTCCGACTCTTAAGGGCAGAGGGAGATTAGCTATTTAAAAGACTGTTTTATAAGATCTTTGTTCATTGGCCTTACTTTGAATTTTATCCATAATTGATGAAAAATTGGTAATCATTACATTATTGAAGGCTGGATCAGAGGCACTGGAACGTATACAGTTAGGGCTATAGTGTGTGCATCATGGGTGTTATACTTTTTTCTCAAAATACGAATGAGGCCTTCATTGACGGATATCTGCCCATTACTATCATATTCCGATGTTGGCATATTTACATGCTTAGTATTAATGAAGAGGCATAAGGGCAAATGGTCACTCTCATCGCAACCAACTACTCCCATATCAACGATGTGCTGCATGCCCAATTGGTTAGAAAAGATGTAATCAATGGTGACAGCAGAATGTCCCTCAATTCTCTTAGGTGCTAGGTGGGAATCACTCAGTGATAAACCATTTAAGCGCACTAGATTGTATGATTGTAGAATCTTGTGCCATTTATTACCTTGGGCATTAAACGCAGGCTTGGTTGCCTCAGATTTATTAGAGTGAATGGTCAATTGATCAATTGGGATCATCTCACCTATCTTGGCATTGAAATCACCAAGTAACCATATAGGTAGCCGATGCGAATAAAGCTTTAGGACCATTTCAACAGTCTTCGTGTTCTCTGAAATGGGTAACATCTTTGGTGGATCATATATGTGTATTATAATCGCAGCCTGTTAGGCAGAAACCTGTGCAGTTCCCTTAGGGAACACTGCAAAAGATTTAGGACTACAGGTGTTAGCAGTAAACCCAATTAGTAGCAGTCTGTACCACACAGATTTACCCGGTAGCTGTTGCTGAGCAGTCAGACTTCCCTCAAGAAGAGTTAGGCAGTATGCAAAGTATACAAAATAGGCACTCAGACACACCAATACAAGCAAACACTGACCAGAGCTTTGGTATCAAAGTATATAATTATTTATTTAAAAACACACTGTTTGAAACACTCCAGCACTCTTATTGTAAAATATTCTAAACACAGTTACTATTGTAATATATACACCCCTTTTTCCTTATCATAAGTCACAGTAAAACACCTCTTATTTTCATACAGAGGTGAGTGCTTAACTAGATGGCACTCCAATAAATTTGTGAGAAAGGGAGGGAAAAAGACAGAATATGGAAAATGTACACCACTCTAAGGTTCAGGAACACTGTTAGCAAGGCAGAAGAGCAAAAGTCACTGGTGAGCCAAAGTCCAAAGGCTGGGCCCACACTTAGAGAGAGCACAGCACAAATGCGCCCAAGATCACACAGTTACACTAGGCTTAGAAAGTCATGCAGAGGGTTCAAAAAGAATTTAGAGAGGCTTAGGAAAGTTTAGCCAGGGCGTCCCAGGCTAAACCGGGTTCGAAAGCCGGGGGCTAAATCTACCCCGTACAGTCGGTAGCAAGGGAAGCCAGGCGGGACACGGTACCTTAAGTGGGAAGGATCCTCCAGCGGTGGCAGTTGTTCCTGGCAGTGGGTGAAAGTCACGACGTCGTCCAGGGGAAGAGAAGATCTCAACTTGGAGGAAAGATGAAGGTCGTTGCACTACCAGGGAAGAAACCAGCTGCGGAGTTTTCCGGTTAAAGGTGGTACCTTTGTTCGCGGTCGTGGTAAAACGTGGTATCCCAGTTGCCGGGGTGCTTGGCACAGGCAAGGCAGCCATGAGGTACGTCGGGAAGGCGAAAAGACGGTGAAACTGGTTATCCCCACCAGTCAAAGGAAGAAGACTCTCCGGCGGGAGATCTCCTCTGTCGTTGGGAAAAGTGGTGAGATGGTCCAGCAGGGCTCCACCAGTGGTGGCGTCCTGGCAGGTGGGCTCAGCTTCTCCCTCGTCAGATTCTTAGGTCCTGTGGCGACTTCTGAAGTTCCAGTCCCCAAAGCCCTGCTTTTATGCAGAAAACCCCCATTCACTCACCCTAGCTGTCACTCAAACATGCTAAGTGGTGAGCCGGCCGGCTCACCACTTGGGCCAATCAGGACGGAGTGCAACTTGAGTTGCCTAGGCAACTCAGTCCAGGGTGCCTAAATTCCCCTCCACCCCTCCTAAGTACCCCAGACAGAGTGGCACCACTTTGGAGGGCTTCTGTGGAGAAGCCCGCCAAAAAGTGAAACAAAGGGTTTGACTTGGGTTGGAGTCACAGAAGAGAACACAAACGCCATTTTAGAATCAAGTTTTGGCAAAAAATACCAACCGGAGAATTAATATTAATGAAATAAACCGACGGTATGTTCGAGGCTACCGTAAATAATTAAATAAAGATAGTAGCCTAAAACAATGGGAACTCCCATAGGAAAATATTTGCGGTTGAATATAAAAAGTAGTATCCACTGCCACCAACCAAAACTCGATCAGGGGGGATGGAGACGTGCCCCCTTGACTAACAGACCCCGGGGCAATTGAATTGCCCCAGCCAGTACGTCCACAATATGATGGTTTGTACTGGTTCTGTTCAGAATTTAAGACTAGTAAAGTCAATGGTGACTTAACATGCCCTGGGAGACAGTAGTCAGTCCCAGGGTATGGAGTCTATACTGGGGGGTCACTATGACACCCCTGTGTCACTGCAATGAGGGTGCTGTGTAACACACCTCACAAAAACACATGAAGCCCTATGGAGTAAAAGACCCCATAGCCCATTAAACACATCTAGATTCAAAGAAACACACTCAAATCATGCCCAAGAGTGAGGGTAAAAGAGTCTCACTCTTGGCAGGAGAAATAAATAAACCCCAAAAATCCAGCAAAGCTGCTGGGGGACTCACTAGGTTAGGAAATTCAGCCTAAACAGAGAATTCTCCCTAACACTCGCCCCCCCCCCAGACTAAGGGACAGGAGGATTTAATCCACTCCTGGATGAACCTCATACCTCTAGTCGATGACATACATCCTAGAGAGTCCATCAGCATTTTGATGGTGACACCTTGACCTATGTTCTATGGCCCAATCAAAGGTTTTCCTTTGTAAGCTATATGACCTACAAACCCTTTGAGGAACATCAGTCGTTTTAAAGTTATAGGGGATCTGGTTGACCAGTCCCTCAGAAGTTGGTACAACTTCTGAACCTGTGTTAGGCTTTTTCAAGGGGTCCTTATAAAGGATTCCCTCAGATCTAGAGTGGCCTCCAAGGTTCCTCACCACCTCTCTTGTGGGAGCAGGTTGGGTGTTAGGCCTCTTGGTTGGAGAGGTTGGGGTTAGGCAGGAGGTTGGGGTTAGGCAATGTACCTGCTTCCCCTTCCTCTTAGATCTAACCTTACCTACTTTAGGAGTTTCCCCCCTAATACTAGGTTCTGAGTTGGGGTCTTCAGTAGAAGGTCCAACAGTCTGAAGGTTTTTGGCCTTAGACTTTTCTTTCCTGGTTTTCCACCAGCATTGGGAATTACCAGTTCTCTCAGGCCTAGGTAAGGGTCCAGTAGGTCTATCCTGCTCTTCCTCAGAAGCAGGGGGGTCACAGACTCTGTAACTGGGGGAACAATGATGGAGCACGGTTGGGGCTCCCATTTCCCTAATGTACTAGTCTGAAATGTGCCTGGGTTAGAGGTCAACTTACTAACACCAGGGCTTGTAGTGGGGGTCTCAGTAGAGGTTCCCATAGGCTTAGAGTGGTCCCTTAAGGTGGCCTCTCTAGCCAATTTGGTTAGGTTTTGGTTCTCCATACTGGGAGGCCTGGGAGTATGTGACACTACTCCTAGAGTTCTCAGGTCATTCCCCAACAGGACTTTCCCAGGCACCTCAGTCTGAACACTGAGGTGGATCTTCACTGTCATGTTGTTACACTGAATGAGGGCTGGTAGAATAGGAACCATCTGGACAGGGCCTCCAGACATCTTAGTGGGACCTTTGGGTGCTCTTGCCACATCCTCAGGTTGAAAGAAGCATTCATCCACTACTGTTCTGCTTTCCCCAGTGTCTCTCCTGGCAGGAGTATCCTGGCCATTGACAAGAACGCTGTCCACATAATACACCTTAGAGTTAACAGGTAGGGAGTTAAACACAACCCTATTCTGGGGACTAACCAGACCCATAGGCTCTAAGTTTACAGTTGCTTGAAGACCTAAGGGTTCTTCAGCAAAGAGTTCAAAGTGGGCACTAGCCATCTGTACTTCATCCTCAGGAGTGAAGGCTAAGGAGACTGTGCTGATCCCTGCAGGTTTACCCTTGCATCTGGGATCCCCTTTGATATGGTCAGTAGCCTTACAGATATAGCATTGTCCAAATGCTCTCTGAAAGGGTGGCTTGTTCTGACCTCCTTCTGGTTGTTGACCAGAAGGTACACTAGCCTGATTTGGTTTACCCTGGGGCTTACCCTGGTATTTTGTTGTTTGTGGCCCTCTTTGGTATGGGAGGTATTAGAATTCTCTGGATTCACTTTAGGTGGCTGCTTTCCCTCATCCTTTTTCTGCGTGACCCCTGAATCCTTGTGAGTGGCCCTGTTGGCAACCCACAAGTCAGCAGCCTTAGCTAGTTTTCTGGAATCTAATTCCTTTGAATCAGTCAAGTGCTGTCTGAGCTCAGGAAAGCACGCATCATAAATTGACTCCAACATAAAAAGATTTTTCATACCTTCATAAGTGTTCACTTTGTAACCCTTAATCCATCCCTCTAAGTTTTTCAAACATTCACTCACCCAGGTAGCCCAAGGGGTACCATCATTCTTTTTGAGGGTCCTAAACCTCTTAAGATACTGGGAAGGGGTCTTCCCAAATCTAGCTATCAGAGCTAGTTTCACACATTCATACTCTTTCCTATCCTCCTCCCCAACTCCATTACCACATCAGTTGTAACAGGGGGAAGCCTAGAGAACAACCAGGTGAGTAAGTAATTTCCTGTGATGTTCTGGAGCCCATGATTATATTCAAACAGAGACAACCAATCCAACACATCCAACTTAGGCTCATACATACCAACCAATTCTTTAGGCATCCAGGGTCTTTTAGGACTGGAACTTCTAGAGGAGCCAGAGATAGAAGCATTTTCAACAGATACTTTCTTCATGTCTAGCTCATGCTTGAGCTCCATTTCCCTTAGCCTTAGTTCTTGATTCAGTTCCTGGTGTCTCTGTTCAGCCAGAGTATTCAGTCTCTTGAACTCTAGTTCAAGTTTCATTTTCTCTAATTCAAGATATTGAGGACTAAGTGTGGGACTTGGCAAAGGCCCAGTAGGTACAGCAGGTAGAGCAGACAGAGGCCTAGGGGGGACAGTCACAGCAGCCCCACCCTCCTCTTCTGACTCTTCCTCAAGATTATCAACATTTTGATCAATATCAATTTCTATACTGTTATCTACATTTTCTGGCATGGTAGGTTCCTCTGAACCATCATCCAGACTTTGGTTAGCTAACAACCTTTCTATCAATTCCATTTTCTTGCCTTTAGTCAGGAGATTCTTATGCTTACAGAGAACTCTTAAACAATCAGCAGTTTTTGTAGCAAAGGACTCTTGACTATAATTTTCCATAGTTGACACGTTAGAAAGATTACTTTTTCAGTGCTAAGCTTTGTGGTTAGTTGTACTAAGGTATCCTAAAGCACTCTAAAGTGTATACTCAATACAAATCCCACCGCTGTACACCAGTGTTAGGCAGAAACCTGTGCAGTTCCCTTAGGGAACACTGCAAAAGATTTAGGACTACAGGTGTTAGCAGTAAACCCACTTGGTAGCAGTCTGTACCACACAGATTTACCTGGTAACTGTGGCTGAGCAGTCAGACTTCCCTCAAGAAGAGTTAGGCAGTATGCAAAGTATACACAATAGGCAATCAGACACACCAATACAAGCAAACACTGACCAGAGCTTTGGTATCAAAGTATATAATTATTTAAAAACACACTGTTTGAAACACTCAGCACTCTTATTGTAAAATATTCTAAACACAGTTACTATTGTAATATATACACCCCTTTTTCCTTATCAGATATGTCACAGTAAAACACCACTTATTTTCATACAGAGGTGAGCGCTTAACTAGATGGCACTCCAATAAGTTTGTGAGAAAGGGAGGGAAAAAGACAGAATATGGAAAAGGTACACCACTCTAAGGTTCAGGAACACTGTTAGCAAGGCAGAAGAGCAAAAGTCACTGGTGAGCCAAAGTCCAAAGGCTGGGCCCACTCTTAGAGAGAGCAGAGCACAAATGCGGCCAAGATCACACAGTTACACTAGGCTTAGAAAGTTTTGCAGAGACCAGAATGACCAGAGGTATTCCAAGAATAGAGAAATTCCAAGTTCACGGGTCAGTGGCGAGTGTCCGAGAAATGTTCTTTGAACGTTAGGGGCAACCATTGCCAATAGCCTTCAGGAACATCCTTAAGTGAATTGTTACCATTAGTAATTGGGCGCACACCATCAACATTTGTTTTAATAGACAGTGGCCCTCATTACAACTCAGGCGTTAAGGGTTAACACCACCGTTAACCCTTAACGCCTGATTCTGATTTTAACGCCTGCTTTTAGCAGGCGTTAAAATCCATGGCGCTAACCCGCCATGGCGCTAATTACGCCGCCGTAGTTTACGGCGGCGTAATTAGCGCCTTCCCCACTCCCATTATGCCCTACGGGGCAAAAATGGGAATGGGGAAGGGAAAATGGGAAATGGGGATTTACCTCCCCACTCACCTTGGAATGGGGCGGTAAATCCACCATCCACCATGGTGTAAACAGAGTTTACACCATGGTGGTAAAGTTGGTGCACTTAGCACCAAGGTTGTAATGACCTCCAGTGTGGTTCGACAGCAACATGATGTAACTACTGGCCCAGT
This sequence comes from Ambystoma mexicanum, assembly GCF_040938575.1. NCBI lineage: Eukaryota > Metazoa > Chordata > Amphibia > Caudata > Ambystomatidae > Ambystoma > Ambystoma mexicanum. Next base: position 654,894,680 of record NC_090932.1, on the reverse strand, counting down.
TTTATTTAGAATATGCTGCCTGGATTCAGATGCCAAGCTAACCTTATTGGACAATGGTTGCACAGCGGTGCGTGGAATTACAGAACGCCTTTTTGTAACTGGAATATTAACTCTTTGGGCGACATAACCAAGTTGAAGAAGATCTTCAAACCCCATGATGTAATTGAGAGTGGCATCTGTTTTAAAGCATATATTAGATGTATAATGGTGGCTGAGCTCAATTTGGTCTACTAGCCGAATGTCATTTGAGGTAATAACTCTCAGTGGTACGATTGCATGAAATATTTTCAGTATCGCTGATCTATTGAGCGGATTTTGCGGCTGGTCTACAAGAACTTGAGTAAGTTGTAGGGCTGCCATCCTATCAATCTTAGTTGTGTTAGATGTGTCAATACTCTGAGGAGGGTTATGTTCCACATTGCCAACCATTCCTTAGGTAAAGTTGATTGCCAAATTTCAGCTTGACTGCCAACAATAGTTTTTTTTCGTTTCTTACATAGGGTGTTTCTTTTATTAGTATTTTTTGCAACTACAGAGGTGCTGTCTATAGTCCCACAAGATGGTATAGTAGACTGGTCAGGCTTAGATACAATGACATTAGGCTCAATGTGCACTGGGACAATATTGGTCATCTGAGTCTTGGGGGGAGAATGCCCATGTAGTAATTTGCCTTTTCTTCTAGGCGCAAGTCTATTCCCTAACATAAAGGCATGATGGACACGATTGAAAAATCTGGACTTGCGCTTGGGTAGTCTAGAGCTGGGGACATTCAGAGTGACCTTTGTAGAGATCAGTTTGCTCTGAGGAGGAGTAGTGGACGGGGCAGAAAGATTCTTTGCTATGCACTGTTCGCCACATTTCCTCCTTAAGCTAGTGTAGATTAGTAGTGATTGGATATCAATTTCTGTCTCTAGAAGGGTACATTTAGCCAATAAATTGGACAGCAAATTTTCTAGGGCATTAAATTTGTTGTCAGACGTCATACTCTCATCATGTTCACCATCGTCCTTCACATTACCGGAATCAGTGGTAACCTCCTTAGTGGGAGACATATGAGGAGGATGGCGTGTTTTAGTCGAAGACTTAAACATAAAGGTGGATGAAACACTAGGATTTGGGGCCAGGAGAGCTTATGGCATTCGCAGTCACAGGCTCAGGAAGCACCAAGAATGGGGCCTTCAGTACTAAGTTTCAACAACTTTGATGGAGGGGTGAAAAACAATGGAGTAGTAATAGGCTCCCTGATCGAACGATCAAGATCTTGACCTAAATATTCAAGCTCCATCTCTTCCAACTGAGGGTTTGATAAATCAATTACTTGTTTCATGGTAGTGTCCTCGGACATACAAGATGACAAACATGCAGGCAAGACTGGTTCAGCGTGGGACAGGTTAATAGCGCCATCAGTTATGTCAATCAATCCAGACACAACTTGTTTGTTATCAACAGCTTTCACCACAATGACAGGTATTGCACTGGGGTGGTCGAGGATCTCACCCAAAGCTAGCTCTGGCTGAGAAAGTGACGTTCTGCCTAATACATCATTTAAGAGTTTCGAGCTCACGCAGCCCAACTCACTAGATAATTCCATTATCAAATCCCCAGTAGTCTCAGCTATCAACGGCATATTGCTCGCAATAATAGCACATTCAGAAGCATAAGATTGTACAGATTTTGGGAATTATGCAGTAATGGGATTACCATTGTTGGGGAGTTTACTGGGACGTGTGATAACCTTAGGTTTGCATATTCATCTATTTCTGAGTTTTTTATGCATCTCCAACTCTTTCAGATGGTCAACCATTGCACTATAAACAAAGACTTTAGGTACGTGAGTACTTTAGTTCTAAAACAGTATACACCAAGGGGGTACCAAAGGACGTAACTTCACAGGGCGCCAATTATGTACAAACTACAAGCGCTGTGAACAACACCCTGGCACATGCAGTTCACAATACAAAAACACGCTAACACACAAACTCTCACAGCAAAAGCTAAAGAGACAGTACAAGGCAACTCAAAATAACACCAGTGTGAAACGTATGAATCTCACAATTAGAACAATAGGAGCAGCAGGCGTAGTGTCTATAATCACGGAAGCAGGTGACTAGAGCACATTGCATACACAACATACAATACACATTAGCCACATTAACCAGGCCTTTACCACCAGCACATCCTTTTGACATAGGTGGCAGCGCTCTCCTTTAAGACGGGAGCGGTTTGGCAGAACAGAACCACATTATAAAATAAGACAGAGTTGATGTATTCACAATCCAACTGGAAACATGTTCACTTCAAAAATGAAATAAAAATAATCGCGGGTCAAGTACTCGTCAAGTACGTGAGTTACTCACATGCTGAGCACATAGTAGGGACAAGAACGAAAAGCCTTCAAGCTGAAATAACAAGGTGGCGTGGCGCGGCAAGTATGGTTGTCACGCTGCTCCGCGGCGAGCAGCGAACAGCCAAGCAGCCACTTCGAGCCACTTCAGGAGCGCGCGCAGGAGCGCACAGGGGCTCAATTTTATGATGCTCCAGGGGCATGGCCAAGCCTACAAAACCACAAAAACAGTGGATTTAAAATGTAGAATTGCTTGCAGAAGCACGTAATTATTTTAGAAGAGTCTATATAGTCTGGTAAGTCTAATTAGTCCAATAAAATGCAAGAGGCACTCCGTGGACTGTGTATTGAAGCTCGTATCAGTAGCAGAGTATGCCCTGCCGAACAGCCACTTCGAGCCACTTCAGGAGCGCGCGCGCAGGAGCGCGCAGGGGCTCAATGGTATGACGCTCCAAAAAAGGGGCGTGGCCAATCCTACAAAAACACAAAAACAGTGGATATAAAATGTAGAATTGCTTGCAGAAACATGTCATTATTTTATTAGAGTCTATATAGTCTGGAAAGTCTAGTAAGTCCAATAAAATCCAAGCGGCACTCCATGGACTGTGTATTGAAGCTCGTACCAGGATCAGTAGCAGAGTATGCCCAGCCGAACAGCCACTTCAGGATCGCGCGCGCAGGAGCACACAGGGGCTCAATTTTATGATGCCCCAAAAAAGGGGCATGGCCAATCCAGGATCAGTAGCAGAGTATGCCCAGCCGAACAGCCTCTTCGAGCCACTTCAGGAGCGCGGGCGCAGGAGTGCGCAGGGGCTCAATTTTATGACGCTCCAAAAAAGGGGCATGGCCAATCCAGGATCAGTAGCAGAGTATGCCCAGCCAAACAGCCACTTCGAGCCACTTCAGGAGCGCGGGCGCAGGAGTGCGCAGGGTCTCAATTTTATGATGCTCCAAAAAAGGGGCGTGGCCAATCCAGGATCAGTAGCAGAGTATGCCCAGCCGAAAAACCACTTCGAGCCACTTCAGGAGCGCGCCTGGGAAAGACAGATTGACCAATGGAAATATGTCACGATGCTCTCAGCCATTAATGGTGGCACTAAATGGGAAGTCCTCTTGATGGGATTCGCATCATCCAGGTGTATCATTAATGTCTATCACACTACACTATCTTGATTCAGGGTCCTCAACCCAACCTCCTCCTCTATGACCGGTGCCTGCCATCCCTTATTAACTTCCTCCCCACTCCTGGCACTCCTTCTTCCTCTCACTCTGTCCCCCCAATCCAACTGGTGTACCACACCCCTGTACTCCTCCTCAGAAAACCTTCAAAGGTGGAGATGTCTTGAATCTAGCCACACTTAATGCTCGTTCTGCCATCTAACACTCTGCTGACATCTGCCTCCTTCTTGAAGACCTTGATGTTGATATCTTTGCTCTCAACAAGATGTGGTTGAAGGCCATCTCAGTCACTGCTTTTAACTCCCTTCTCCCTGATGGCTATTAGATCATCTCCAAGCTTCGCCCTAACCATGCAGGCTGTGGGGTTGATCTCATCTTCCCTAAGTGGGTCCCTTCTGCCCTCATACCCAACCAGCCTTACTCTTCCTATGAGAGCCAGGTTTGAAAGTTGGACATCTCCCCACCTCAACACCGATCATTGCCACAATCTACTGGTCACCTGGCTCTACCACTTTTTTCCTCTCTGAATGGGCTGATTTCTCCTCCTCTCTCCTCACCACTGCTAAACTCCTTTCCCTGTTCGATTTTAACATCCACTTTGACTCCTCAATCACGGCTGCCACTATCTTCCATAACCTCTGCACCTCACTCTCCCTCTCCATTGTCACTTCTGGTCCTACCCACTCAACTGGACACACTCTTGATGCCTTCATCCACATGATCTTCACTCTCCCTCCCCGCAGACCATCCCACTCGTCTGGTCAGACCTCTCTCTCCTCTCACCTGGGTCCTCTCGGCCCTCTGACTGCACCTCCATCAGCGATGCCAACCTTGTTAACGAACATCCATCTGATGAAACGAGTGTCAATTGCTGCCTTGATATCTACCTTCAGCCCCCCCTCTCTCCCCACTACATACTCTATCCCTGACTCCACTCTCAGCAACCTCCATCTTGCCATTATAAATGCTCTAGACATTCTTGCCCCAGTCACGAGAATCCGCCTGAAACATGCCTCTAAGCATGACACTTGGTATGACTCTGAACTTGCAGCCCTAAAATGCAGGTGTAGAGCTGCGGACAAACCGGCATTTCGCCTGCTTCAAAGACAATACAGACTCTCCATTCGCACCAAGGAAAGTGCTCACATCCAGGCCCACATCTCTAGTGCATCCAACAACACGGCTGAACTCTTTAAAATCTGCAGGGACTAGCCAACCCCTCTGCAGTCTCCTCCTCACCTCTTCCCTCCCAAGCCCTCTGCAACACACTTTCAACACACTTCACTGTGAAAAACCCAGGCCATCCTGAGCCCCCTTGCATCACTCTCCCTCTCCCCTTCACCCACCACCCTGACTCCTATGGCCTCCCATAGTCCCTCTTCCTTTCTCTCCTCCTTCTTTCCTATCACACCTGTTGAGGTTACCAGAGTTGTCCGCTCAACAAATGTCTCCTTCAAAGAGGTTTCCCCCTGCTCCTCCAGAACCATTAAGGACAATATTGGCTCCTTTGCCCCTGAACTCACTGATTTATGCAACCACTCTTTTGCTGCTGGATCTTTCCCCTCCTCCCTCAAGCACTCCCTTGTGCAGCCCCTCCTGAAAAAACCTTCTGCAGACCCATTTTGTCCAGCCAACTACCGCCCCATATCTATCAGACACTTCCTTGGGAAACTCCTGGAGAAGCTGGTCCCTCCCAACTGACCCAGCACACTGAACTTGTTGGTTGCCTCCATGACCATCAATCTGTATTCTGAGCATCCAGAAGCATGGAAACTGCTCTTCTGAACACAAGTGAGGAACTGTTTGCATCTCTTTATTCCAAATCCCAAGCTGTTCTCATTCTACTTGATCCCTCTTCTGCATTTGATACGGTCATCTATCCATCCTCATAAAATAAAACGACTCCATGATACACTAGGTATCTCAGAGCGGGCACTGTACTGGATGACCTCCTACTTCAGTGACCGTCTGTCTCAAGTTATTCTGAGCTCCTCCACCTCTCCCACCTCTATCTCCACCAGTGGCTCCCCCAGGTCTCCAACCTTTCTCCCTGGCTCTTTAACAACTACTTTGCTCCGCTTGCACACCTCATTTCCACCTTCTCCCCAAACTTCCAGTGTTATGCAGATGACACACATCTCTTCTTCAAACTTCCCTCTGAGTCTCTTCTTACTTCCTCCATCATTCCTGACTGCCTATCTGCCATTTAGTCCTGGTGTACTTCCAATGATCTCTACCTCAATGGCAGCAAGACCGAGATCCTTCCTATTGGGACTCCTGCTCCCACCTTGTGTCCCTCACTCTGGCCATCTTCTATGGGCTCTCCCCTTCTCCCTCAACTGAAGCCAGAAACCTTGGAGTCATCTTCAACTCATCTCTTTCCTTCATCCCTCACATTCAGGACCTTGCCAAGAAGTCCCACATTCAACTCCACCTTCTCAAAGGAATTATTCCTTCCCTCACTTTCCCCCATTATCTCAATGTCTCTAGAGCGCTGGTTCTCTCTAGTCTTGACTACTGCAATAGCCTTCTCCTTAATCTACCCTCTTCGTCTCTACGACCCCTCCTGCTAATCCAGAATAAGGCTGCAAGACTTATCCTTGGCCTCAAGCCCAGGGACCACATCTGTCCAGCCCTAAAACCTCACCACTGACTCCCGCTTGCTTTAAGGATCAAATTCAAATCCCTCTGCATAATCCACAAGTCTGTCTGGGGCCGGGGACCACGCTATCTACAAATTGCTCTCATTAAATACTGTCCCTCCAGATCTTTACGTTCCTATGGCACCAACTATGTGTGATAAATGCTTCGCTAAACAGTAAGCTGGTGGCCGATCTCTCTCCTCTGTAGGTTCCCTCTTCCTATGGAATAGCCTCCACCTTACTCTTCGCCTTGAGCCAGACCTCCTCAAATTCCAGAAGCTCCTCAAGACTTTCCTTTTCACCTCCTCCTTCCCTTCCTCCCTCCTATGTTAAATCCCACAGTTACTGAGATTTTTGACCAGAGGCCTTATGTGTCCTCCCGGGTACTGGCCTCCCACACCCAATCACCTACAGCCTCCACCCCTCCATCACTTTGCCTTGCACCCATTGGCATATGTCACCACAGGCATTGCACTTACTTATTTATTGGTGGCTGACCACTCCGCCGAGGCACTTGCAGCTGCTCACTCCCTAGCTCTTGATACACCTTGCACTTACCCCCACTCTCTCATGCCTCCTCTATTCTCTCTGCTCATGCACGTTCTGAATTCTCACAAGGCCTAGTATGTCCGCCTCAATCTTTAAATGTTGTATTGTTTCTTCATTCCCATGCCCCCTCCCTGTTGCCCCGTAGGCGCTTTGAAACACAATTTACTTGATCTATAAGCACTTTACAAATGCACAATAAGTAAATAAATAAATAATATGTGCCACCTGAATGCACTGTGGATGTGATGAGTGCTAAGTTTGTATATGCTATCTCATGTGTTTACAAGAAGTACTCCCATGTTTACAGTGTGACATCTAACAGTATTGTATACGTTTTACTAAGACTGTCCTACACTGTTCCTTACTCTGGTTGTACACTAAAAAGCTTTTCACATACTGTATGATGGTGCTCTCAATTTGTATGTTTCCTAAATCCATACTCATACTGGATATACTGATACTTACAATACCCAGATGGCCGTATTCTCATACCCTGCAAGGGAATGATGTGAGATGCTGTTATTCTAGAGGCAAGAAACACCGTAAAATGTGTTATTTCTGTTGGAATGCTACAAATGATGGTTGCCTTGTTTGGCACCACTGGGACTATTGCATCCACTATGCTGTTTAGACGTCAAAAGCCTTAAGTAATAATTTAATGGCTATATTATGCCCTGTTCCCATAGTGGCATAATGGCCTGCTACATGCCCGCCTCTTTTGCCTTTGCCATATGGTACTTTCTTACTCTCTATATAGTGGCCACTGGCTTCAATTTGATCTTCACTGCTCTAATGATTTTCAAAGATCCCTCATTATGCAGATGACTTGTCAACAAATGTGATGCCATTTTAAAGCCGTCTTCCTGCTGTTGGGGAGTCATTGTTTATGATTAAAGCATGTCACAAGGCACCACTCTATTTTCTATTGTTGTCTGTTGTGGTATCTAAACTCCAATAATTATGTTGTCTGCTTCATCTGGTATGTCTCTCCATCTGTGTCAATGCTCGATGCACAATACAGTGTGCCATTCAGTGTTGTGCTCATTTGTTGCAGATAAGTGTACCGGATCTGTTTGATAATTACTTCTTCACTGTGTACCGTTATAGTAATTCCCGGTACTCTGTCTACTGTTACTGCCAGTCTAAAAGAAACTCTATTGGTGTGCACAATATTTAATTTTTGATGCCTAACTCCTGTACTATTGAAGTGTTCACTTCGTAAAAAAATTAATCTAAGTGAAGGGGTTAGCTTATCTGCAGTGAATGCCCACAATGTATTTCAGTTGCTGCACATGCGATGGAAAAACAAATGCCTGAAAGCTGGGCACCCCCAGATTGTTGAATCCATAACAATCCTTTCAACATTGAGTACAATAGAAAAATATAATATTATATCAATGTTATATGCATCACTGCCACTTCAAAAAACTTCCTCCAAACCTGCCGCCCCACTTTTACAAGCCACGACCAATCCCTTGTGTACTTTAACTTTCCGTGTGCATCTGAACTTCACCCCTTCACGACATTAAAAGCCCAGACGTGGGCCCTGTTGCCCAACTGCCAAAGGTATCGAAAATGCTGCTTCCATTCTAAACAAAAACCCCTGACTCCCAGATTGATCTCTCGCATGAACACACCTTGTGCCCAGTATGTCATCCAATAATAAAAAGAGATCCACTGTCTTTAATCAAATCTCCCCCAGTCCTATCTTTCTTCTAACTTCCATCAATGTCTAATATCCTACCCTAATTGTATTCCTATACCCATCAAATAAACATACATTTTCTCACCACGCTCTAAAATAAGCCTATCAACTAATAAAAAAAACAATTGTACCTGCGCCAGCTGCTATCTAATTAATTATCTACCAATAATTTGCATTTAAACGTGCAAATATTAAACTATTCCAAGCCAATGCAACTGAAATCTCTGCTAGTGCCCTACTTCCACTGCATCCAATTGAACACACTATATCTACCATAAAACATGATACATCTATTTTATATAATATGAACTGCTCTCTTTCTGCGCATTTTACTCATTTATAAAAGACAACTATATAATGCACTGCGTTCTCTCTGTGTTCCCTTAACCAACTTGTGATAATATTTCAGTGTTAATTAATATGTACATTACATGGGAAGCTCTCCCCTTAAGATCCAAATTAAAAACTATTTATGCTACTTTCTATCCCCTCAATACAACTTCTGCCCTCTAAAACATATACAAATACTCTTACTACATTATCAAATATTACACTACAACACCCTAAATAAATATTCCTTCTCCATGCTCCTACAAAACTACTAGTATGATATACAATGTGTCTTCATATTTATGCTGGTGCTGTTTACTTGCGCATACATGGGTAATCATTGGGGCAATGGCCCTATCTTCATAATACCCTTTTCTCATGTGTTATTCACGTGCACTTATACTACCAATTTGCAAGAATGTTGAAGTTGCCAAAAATAATCCTTGAAACATGCACTATTGTACAAGCTTAAACCATGTTTTAGTACCAAAGAATTGTATCCCTGTTTTAATTTTACTGTACCTCATAAATACATAATACTCCCCAAAAATATGAAACCTTAAAAAGTATTCTTTTCACTGTGCTATCTTCATTCTCGCTCTCCGAGACCCCCTCCCTCTAGGGGTTTGTAAACTTAAACAATAAACCACCAAAACACAAAGCTACAAATAAACACAAGGAGCCTCATTACGACCCGTGTGGAATGGGTTAACGGGTTCCGCTAATGGATGCGGACCCGTTAACACCATTCCGCATGATTACGGGGTCCCCTCGCGGGACACAGTAAGGACGCCTGGCAAAACCAGGCGCCGTTATCGGGTCCCGCGAGGGGACCAGGGAGCTAACAACGGGCCGGTCGTAATCGGCCCATTGTTAGCTCCCTCTCTCATTCCCATTGAGTCCTATGGGGGCTCAGATGGGAATGGAGAAGGTCCGGGCCTGGGTTCCCAGAGGGAGGAATTACTGGGCCCTCCAAACTCAGAATGGCCCGGTAATTCCCCATTCTGGGAACCCGGACCCGGTTTTGGTGGCAGCCATGCTGCCAATAGCGGCATGGCTACCGCCAAAGCCGTAATGAGGCCCCATGTATCTATAACAAAATATCCCTCACTCATACAAACCCTCATACACTACCACACTCATAGCCATACATTAATCAACTCCTTCAACCACTCAATAAATAACTCCAGTCATCCTTCATTCCAATACCATATACAAACAAAAACTATGCGTCTTCCTATGTATACCCCCTCCAAGTGGTACTTAATTATTTTCTCCTTATATTGTGGGAGTGCCTTACACATATGAATTAATGCAATATCCATGATGTTACAACCCTTTTTACTTTACTTATTAGGTAGTTGTGTCTCTCAAAATACCCTTTTCCTCATAATTAAACCAATTCCGATAACTTCAATTACCTTCCCAATTTAAATTTTCTACACAAAACGTTTTTAACACACACACAACAAATTCATACCTTTCATTTCCAAACATTTTTGCAATGCCAACAAATATCTAATAACGCATACACAAGTACAATATACACACATTTGAAGTAATAAACCCTTTATACTCAACTAAACAACAATATAAAACACATTTTGCTATTCCATTAGAACAATAATAAAAATACCATAAAACATAAAACCACACTTATTTACACAATGGTGTAGACCCTACATCTCTACAGGAATATACTGACGCAAGAGGAAAATTGGTGCTAGACCTTAAAAGAAAGAACATCAAAGAAGCAACAATTACATTAAAAAGCTCAAGATCTCCAGGGTCTAATGGTCTTTCCGAAATGGTCCTTAAGAGTGACTCAGACAACTGGTCTCATTTGTTGCAGATACTGTTTCCCGGGAATGTAGGGAGTGAAAGGGTGGCATCCACATGGCAACAGTCTGTTTGTGTACCTATATATAAGAAAGGAGATTGAATTGATACTAATAATTACAGACTGTCGTCCATGTTGGACAACACCGGTAAACTTTTTTCGCTTCCTTGGTGTTGAAGGAGTTACACAAGTAGGCGGAGATTAACAACATTATACACCCATTTCAAATGGGGTTTCTCGACCGGGCTTAGTGACCATCCACAATATCAGGGTCACTTGATCATCTGATGCATGGTGCTCATAGTAAAAATGGTTCAGCATTATATGCCACATTCACTGACTTTTGAACAGCCTTCAAACGGTTAACAGAAACATTATGTAAACTAAAATGAGAATGTAATTGGTTTCTATAAATATTCATAGAGCTGCATGCTGACACCTGGGCATGTGTACGCTTGGATAACAAAGGCATCCTTACAACATTGGTGAAAACTAACAGGGGAGTCAAGCAAGGGTGTGTCTTGGCTCCCCTGTTGTTTAATCTGTATATAGAGGGCCTGCCCCAACAGCTACAGAGCAGCTCTACTTTTCCGCCGAAGATGGGTCGCCATGCTTTATGCAGATGACTTAGTAAATTTTGATAGGACTATCACAGGTATGAAAAACAAGCTTGGTGAACTATAAAGATTTGCAGTGGAGCATGAGTTACCTTTAAATCTGGATAACACTTACACCATGCTGATTGCGAATAAAAGGATTAATGGGATGAAACTAAATATTGACCTGGGAACAATAAACTATGCAGTAACTTACCAATAACTGGGGCTGGAGTTAAGTGGAATAGGTTATGACAATGTGACCACGAATAAGATACAAAGGGCTAAACAGCTTGCACGTCAAATAAGAAAAGTGGCTTATGAACAGGCCGGTTTTTCATTTTCAGGTATCATCATGCTGTATAAACAGTGTTTTTGCCCAACCATTTTATATAGGCTGGACGCGTGTCTTATTCTAATTTATTTACTTGAGTTGGGTCTGACAACGTTACGGGCAATGGCATTTAGAAACAGAGGCTTATTATATTTAAAATCACATTTAAGACATTTGTGTAAGTCATTAACAATCCTTAGTGAAAATGCTGAAAAGGAGGATATGCCTAGGGATTTAAATTATGCAGCCCTGAATAAGGACCTCTTTGAAACGATTGAGTGGCAACAGTTAAGCGTTATGAGTCGTTACTGTAATGTGAAATCTACTTTTGAGAAAGAACTCTATAGATGGGACTGGTGTAATAACTATTCCCATCTAGCGAATTTAAAGAATTATAATTCTGTAGCCAGTGTAATACATTTATATAGGAAGATGAAGCCATACTCATTGCTTTGTCCGGATCCTGTACTAAGACAATTTATACTGAGACTGAGATCCTCCTCATTGGCACATCTTCTCCATCCTTTCCGCTCTCTCTCTGGCCGGCCTCGCTTGGCCCTCCTCCCATCCCCACCTGCAAGGCTAAGAACCTCGGGGTCATCTTTGACTCCACACTTTCCTTCTCCTCCCACATCTCAGAGGTCTCTAAAAAGTCAAACTTCCTACTGCACCTCCTCAGAGGTACTTTTCCTTTCCTCTCCTTCCCCCAGAAGCTCACTGTCTCCCAAGCTCTGGTTCTCCATAGGTTGGACTATTGTAACAGTCTCTTTCTAAAGTTACCTGCCTCTACTCTTTACCCTCTTCAACTAATCCAGAACAGGACTGCGAGACTTTTCCTTGGCCTCAAGCCCTCAGATTGTATCTCTCCAGCTCTGAAATCTCTCCATTGGCTCCCAGTGGATGCAAGGATTACATGTAAAACCCTCTGCATTGTCCACAAGGCTTTCTGGGGCCTGGGCCCAAAATACCTTCAGCTATCCCTCCGCAAATACCTCCCCTCTCGAGCCCTTCGCTCCTCTACGTCTAACTCCCTCAGGGTCAGCCGTTTTTCAAAGAAACGAGCTGGGGGGAGATCTCTGTCTTTGCTGGGGCCTCTCTCTGGAATAGCCTCCCCGCCACTCTAAAACTTGAAGAGAACCATCTCCGGTTCGGAAAGCACCTCAAGACCTTCCTCTTTGCATCTGCCTTTGCTTCCCCTCTGCCCTGCTGATCCGCTCTCTTGGCACTGTGCACCTGGCCACCCTCTGTCCCCCGTGCCCAGGTATCGGCTCACCCTGCCACCCTTCTGCACTGCCTCCCGGCCACCGCTCGCACTGGGGACTGTACCTGTAACCCCCACAGTCCCCCAAACCCCATTTTTCTTCTTTTACGCACTTATCAGACTTAACCAGTTCTGCTGCCGTGAACACAGCTCTTGCCACTTGCTGACTGCACTACCCATGTTATTGCTTCATTATCTATTTATTTGTATTAATTATTATTTATCTGTTCTCCTCTGCTCTGTACTTTCCACTCTCCCCCTTCCATGCACTTTTCCCCTTTCCCTTTCCCATGCACTTGCACGGTCTCAATGTCACTGGGTCTAGTAAGATTGTTGTTTTTGTTCTCCCCTGTTTCCCCCCCTTGCCTTGTTGCGCTCTGAAACACTTGTGTACGAGCGCGATACAAATAAAATATCACATCATATCATACTTTTATTACATATAAATGAATTGCCACTTTTAGCGGTACGGGGTCACTAGTTGGGTTTGGCCACAGAGGCTTGCTTTTGTCGCAACTGCAGGCAGCCACAACAAAGGGAAACTGTGAAACATGTGCTTACAGAATGTGCTAATTTGGGACCGGTCTACATGTGTAATTTGGGAGAAATGGTCGACTCAAACCAGTCAATTAAATCTAAATCCTTTTCAGATTATTGCCTTAATATGACACCAACCTCATCCCAGGTGGCTCTGTATCGTGTATGGTTACATGTCAAAGAACGATGGCGTAATATTGATACTACCCCGAGACAGTAGTTATCTCTATAAATAGATATCCTGTAAAGGGGAAAGAGTATATTAAGGTTGGGAGGCTATACTTGTTAAAATGAGTGATGAAAATGAATGATAAATATGGATCTGAAGGTGTATGCAATTTTTAATGTGACTAAAACAAATGCTCGGTATGAGTCTAGTGGATAATTTGATGTTTAGTGTGTATATGAAACATGTATCATAATAGGTAATCAGAAATTAGATGTGCTGTGAAAAGTATTATTTCTAATAGCCTTTTAAGAATTTTCATTTGTGTTAAACTCTGTTATGAGTTATAACACAATAAAGATTATTATTATTATTATTATTATTATTAGTAGTAGTAGTAGTAGTAGTAGTAGTAGTAGTATTCAGGAAGAGAACGGGAAATCACTCAACTCTGTTTCAGTACCCATCCTGGTAGAACTTTTAGAAGCTTATGATGCCATGGATCACACCACACTCATTAGCAAAATTAACTCCACCATGGGCGTCAAACAACCTGCCCTGAAATGGATCTGACATTTCACATCATCTGTGTTTAAAAAGATGATTTTAGGTCTAGTCCATCAAACGTAGGCATCTAACAGAGATCACCATTGTCCCTGGGGCTGTCCAACCCTTGCACAAGAGCCCAGACATTTCTCGTCAATCATTTGACTCTGAATTTCAAGGGCTATGCTTGCGATGTTCAAGAAACCTTCAACCTTAATAGTAACCTTAATAGTAACACACCTCAAGATTTTCACCATAAATGGAACGCAAAAACTAAAGTAAGTGGTCTTGAAAAGTTGCACTGCTTCTTCAAGTGTGACACACATGTTTCAACTATAGTACATGTTTGAGAAGACTTATTTTTTGAAGTCTGTACTTTGCTCATGCAGTTTTGGTCTAATATATGATTTTGATTTTGATCATTTATAATGTGCTCAGAACGGGCCAAAACTGTATAAAAGCACAGAAAAAAATATAAACAAGTCACCAAATAACCGTACAGACGGGCAAACCTCCTCACAAAACAACATGGGCCCCTGCCCATATCCACGTTCCCTTTGTGGCGTCTTATCTAAAAAGGAAGATCTTAAGAGCTCGGAAAAAGTGATATAGAAATTCAAGGGCTCTGATATCTCGAGGGATGCTATTTCATAGCCTCGGGCCAAAGACGGCGAACCTTCTGTCTCAACTTGAGACAAATGTCATCGGGAGGACAGTCACCAACAACTGGTCTGCTGATTGCAGCGCCTAATAAGCTGATAACAACTAAGTGTGTCTATCAAATAGTCAGGGGCAGGTCCATTTAAACATTTAAAAATCAGGCATGCTACCTTTAATTTTATTTTGTCCTCTACAGCCAGCCAGAGAAGGGATCGGCGAGCGGGCGATACATGAGCAGATCTGCTCAATCGGCAGACCATTCTAACAGATTCCTTTTGTGCTTTTTGAAGCCTTTTAAACTGTTTGGTTGGGATGCCTGCCAAGAGACTGTTACAATAATTTAAAGCATTAACCATGGCCCCCACCACAATGGTATGGTCTTCACCTCGAATAAAAGGCAAGGCTTGGCATAAGAGTTCACGGGAATAAAAAATAGCCCGCACCTTGGTGCTTATATGTATATGTCTATGTGGAGGTAGGGGTGTGCGAGTGAGGGTGTGATGATGTGGGATAGGGCAGGGCATGAGTTGACCCCACACCTTTAGAAAACAAAGTATGTTGTATGCATCAACAAAACTGCACAAAGTGCAGACTTTAACAAAGTAGGCTATGAAAATATGTAGAACTGATTATACATGTAGTATTGAGAAATACTATGCCAGAAGAAAGTGAATAGGTGCTGCCTTATGTAACAGAGGTAACGGAGAGCACCTTCAACAAGATATGAAGACTGCTTCAATGTAAAGCGAGTGGCACTAACATAATGCACTGTTTTATTAATTAAAATTGTCACCAGTAGACAATACCTGACAAAATGGCACAATGTTTGCCAGACATCAAGAACATTTGGAACTAACCACAGATAGCAGTGTTGATAACATTAATAAAGTAAAATTGTCTGCAAACATTTAAAGTGGTGCCTTGTCACATTGGAACAATGCACTAAAAGCTAAAGAAAACCTGCACCAATCGCAAGCTTGGAAAACATAAAGGTTGAAGACAACACTAGCCTATCTATTCATGTGTCATTTTATAGACTGAAATGTAGATCTGTGTTAAAAATGAAGCATCTCAGGGGCCTTTTTTATATTATCTTGCAACTGTTCAACTTGCAAAATGAGTCTGATTTAGGACATGTTAAGCACAAAAAAATGAAATGTTGTTTGATGGGAATAGCTCACACTTTGCCATTACAAAAGAAGTAAGTAAGCTCTTCATGCCTATATAATTATATGAGGCATCAACGTGGATATTCAGGACAATAGAATAAGCAGATTTTAACTTTCGATAACCTAGGGTGTAGATTTAAGCCTGGCTGTCAATTGACATTCTTGACCTGTGGGGAAGGCTCATTCATCACATCAGAAAAACCTTTTAAATTTGCAGAAGAAAACCCTCTAAACAGACCTTCTGACATAATGTGTTACGCTCACCTGACTCCCACGGAGGCGCTGGCCTGGTTCGCGCTGCTGTGACCTCTTCTAAGGTGATGCGCAGGGTTCGGAAGACGGACTGGACCGGGCCCCAAAATCTGGCTTGTCTGGCTCGCGGAAGTATCCTTCTGTAGGCGAAAATAGGGGATTAACTGTCTGCGGGGTAATGCAATCGGCCTCCCACTTTCCCCTCTCACCCTCCTTGAAACCCTTCTGTGATTTCTCGTAGCGTCTCACCTTAGGGTCTGGAAGGACGAGCTCTCCATCCTGCTGCTGATGCAGGGGCGCGTTGGTATCCAGTTACTTCACTGGATTTTCGGATTTGTGAGAACCAAACTTGCTTGGCTTCCAGGTAAGTTTTATGAGAAGAGGTTCCCCTTGTGTCCATGCATTAATGTACTAATGCTAGTGTCTTTTTCCCCATAGGGGCCGGGGTACAGAATGCCGGGGAACAGGCACCGACCCGAGATGAGAGGTGAAATCCTTGTAGAAGTCAGGTAAGTCTTTAATGAGCGTTTTTTGACAATGTCTTTTCATTCGCTCATTAATGCTGATGTCTCTTTTTCCCCTTAGGGGCCGGGGTCCGGAAATGCCAGGATGCGGCGCGGACCCGAAATGAAGAGGGAATGAATCAACAGGTAAGTCTTAACATGGAGATTTAGCTTTCCTTATTCCCTTCTATCTGTCAGCTTTTGTTCTGGTCTTTTTCTCCCTAGGCGCTGGGGCGTGACTGCGAATCCGGATGATCGCTGCTGAACATGGAGGCGCCCTGTAAAGGTGATTGGAATGCGGCGCTGCAGCGATCGACGCGATGAGCTTTTAAATTAAAGTCTTCCTTTTCAGGATTGTCGGCGAGATGTCTCCGGGATGCGGATTTAGCAGGTAAGGACTTTTCCTTCTTCTGTTCTCTTCTTCTCTTCCTTTGCAGGTGATCCAGGATGCTGGCAGGCGTGGCAGAAGTCAGGATGCAGGAGCAGACACGGTGAGCGTCCAGCTGCTAGATGCAGAACAACGCGAAGCACGTGTGGCTGTTCGGATGGGGTTCAAATAGCCTTGGAAGAAGTTCCAGGTATGTATCCTTCCTCCAATCAGGTATGTATCCTTCCCCGACCACGCCCGGATGGTAAATTAGTCCCACGGGTAAAGTAGTTCCTTTCAGGCCTCAAGGAGGCCGGGATCCTGCAGCATGGTCTGCATCAGGTAAGTGCACCCAAGCACTCCCATAATGAGCCTGGCGCCTATGGCGCCAGGACTGATGTCTTTTATGAGCCTGGCGCCATAGGCGCCAGGACACTGTCCAAAGGGCCCCTATATGGGGTTGCTGGGTCCTTCCTTGGGAACTGGATGTCCGCTTTCGGGGACGCAGGGCTTGAACCGGCTCCCCGGGAGCGGGCATCATGACATAATGAGCAGTCCCCTTCAATGCAAATCCACTTAAGGTCAAGATATTCTTATAAATACAAACTAAAATATCAACAGAAATGAATTTCATGGTGTTCAGAGAGATTAAGATTTGAAGGCACTAGAGAGTCAGGGCTGTGTTTGGATTTCAAAGAACACATTATTGCATTTAAAATAGTCACCTGTGCACCCTGTCCTGCACTAGGTAGGCCATATGGTTGATCTAATGGAATTAGACCAAAGGGCCCTGCCATAAGATTCAAATAAAAAATTGACTGAAGAACCAGCTAGCATCATGAGTTTCATCAATCCAGAAAATAAACTAAAGCTTGGACTCCAGAGAAAACCATTTGCCATTTAAATTGGCATGACGTTTGCATTTAAACATGATTTGTATGATGACTCAAACCATTAAATTTACAAACAAGCTTTAGTACCCGGGGAGGGGGGTGTGGTGACCTCCCAGCCAATGAGGAGGTGTGGAACAGGGTCCATACCACACAGGAAAAAACCTCTCCAAACCTCTGCCATCATCTCTCACCAGGACCAAAGGTATCTGCACTCCCTGCATCCCCTGCCCCTTCCCCCACCACACTCTCCTTCGCTACATATCCAAACCCCTCACTACAAAATCCCCACTTACCTGTTCTGCCCTGTCCCTCACTGGCACTGGGAACAGGACTTTTCCCGGTGCATCTCCGGCACTCGATTAGGACTGTGTAGTCCCTTCTCCCCTTTCCATGGCACCATTTTGTTTGTTTATATTTTTTCTTTCATTGCAATGGCTGCCATGGAAAGGGAGAAGGGACTCGTGCAGTCCTTTTTTTTCCCTTTTCATGGTGCCCATTTTGTTTGTTTATTTTTTTCCATTAATTTCAATGGCCACCATGGAAAGGGAGAAGGGATTACGTGTAGTACCTTCTGTTCGATCCATAGAGGCCCTTTTTTTTTCTCCAGTCGATAAACGGTTTCAATGCCATTTCTCAGCTCAAGAAAAAAATGCTGCTAGTACCCCGGTACAATGTGCTGGGGGACTAATAGAAATAGAACCCTCAGAGGAGGGCATTACTAGTCTGGTAATGCCCCCTTCCTTGGGTTCTATTGCTTCAGAAGAGTCTGTTTTGATTGTGAGATCACTCTCTATCTAAGAAGTATTCATTTGAATCTCCTGCATTGATTGCAATGTACTAAAATGATAAATATTAATATGTTTATAAAAAGTTATTGTGCAAGTGATTCACAAATGTCAAACATGCATCTAAGCCGGGAGATTACAGAAATCCATGTTTTATTAATATGGCATGTTGCCATGAAAAAATATAAAAGAAAACATTATTTAGAATTAAATATTACTGAAGTAAATTGGCCACCACCTTTTCTATATTCAGACATATGAGCATCCAATGGAGATTGAGGGGTGTGTTAGGGTAGGAGTGTTTGACTATCAGGCAAGGCAATGGAAGCACTAGACAAGTCAAAAACTGTGACATAGTCATGACATAAGCATGAGAATATTGCACATTTTAAAAATCAGCAAGAGATAGAATGAGGGTCTCAGGAATTAAAAGCCACAGTAAAGATCACCTTTCCTATTGTATGAGTGCTGAAAATGGATATCATATAGAGATGACAAGGCCTTATCCATGAGGGATTTGTAACTAAGCGAATCTGAGACAGATCTGCTTTCCTGAAAAAAGGAGGAAAGGCCTGCTGAATAGGAATTAGCAGGGAACATTAGAGTGTTGTTGCTGGCGCCACACCTTGGAAGAAGTATTCAATATGAGTATAAAAATACACAAATGTTGTTATATAATATCCCTAGAATCACTGCCCCAGCTCGTCCCTGGGGTGCGAGGGAATTGGGATGGTGTTTGCCACTAGGGGTCACTCTTTACAAATAGAATACTTTAATATTATAGTGGAAAGATATACTGTGCCTTTAACTACACAAAGGGCAATTTAAATTTGACTTTGTGTAGAAAACATAGCATGTCTGTGTACAGAGTGCAGGGGCTAATAAAAATGATTGATAGAATGACAAAAGAGTATTATAGTTGCTAGATCGAGTTATATCTTTTTTCTCATGTGTGTCAAATAAGCTTTATTCGGATTGATCCTTTAGCACAGAACAACACAATCACAATCACAATTAAAAGAGTTGCTTTCAATTAGCATAAAACACAATAAATCACAAACAGCAATTCCACAAGAAAATAAAACCATGAGCTTGGTAAGAGAAGATAATACAAGTTAAAATGAGCAACTATGGGATTGGATTACAACCTTAGAAGAAGTGCAAAGCTCGCTGCCTCAATACTGCATTATCAGAATCTAATTGGACTATAAGCGGAGAGCGCAGCTGGCAACCTCTATGTAGCCTATGAGTGGTTTAAATTGTTGCCTGACAACCTGCTTCTTAAAAGCCAGGCTGTAGTATCTCATTGTGTCCTATGTGCAGATAGCTATAGAGATGGAATATGGAATGTTGTAGGGTGATGAGATGCTAGAATGAAGGGGAGTGAAGAATGATGCAATTGAGAAGTTCAATTATGTAGATGTTTCTGATGTGTCTGGTGGGTTTAATCCCTGTACTTAAATAAACCTTCTCTCTGAACAAATTGGTGTGAGAAGATATTTCAGTGGCGACGAGGATGGGATTTCACTGAGAACGGCAACCCACTGAGTAGCCGTTACTTATGACAACCTAATAATTGGATGGAGATTAACCATATTAAGAAAGGAGAAAGTGTATCTCACGAGGTTGAAGATTGGACTGAAATTGCAATGCAGTGTCATGTCATGAAGCAGTTTCCATAAAGAAAAACAAGGCAAGAAAAGGAAATTACTTATCACATAAAAGCAAGTCAAGCGCTGTGTCATAATCTGTGCTGGTGCCTGATTATGGCTATGTGTGTTATGATGGTGTGGTGATGTCACTGACATTCTATGTGGAGTGTTGGTGTGGTGATGTCACTGACATTCTATGTGGAGTGTTGATGGATGTTTGGAGTGCTGGGTTCTAGTGGTGTCAGATGGACCTAATGTGCTGGGCTGGATGGACGTCCCAGTGCTTTCTCTACTTTATATCTAAGAGAATAAACCTACATGTAAACTACTTACCGTCTGGTGTTCCTGATTTGGGAAGGAGGCTTAGTTTACTACACTGGCGACGAGGATGGTTCTTGTGCTGCTGGTAAGGGGCAGCTGGTGAAAAGCGCTGCCTTCCTGGGAGACATCCATCATAGCAGGAGGCTGCAGGCCAGGTGGTGCAGTGAAGGTTCAAGGCTGGGGACCTGTTTTGGCGGAGCACACAGTGGCTGGTCCATAAGGGGGGACTGCCAGGCGGCGCTGGGCTGAGGTGGCCTACTGTCTGGAGGGGTGGCCTTTGCGCGGACTCCTGGGGAGCTGTCCAGGCATTCAGCAGAGGTGCTGGAAGAGGCTTCGGTGGCTCCTGTAGAAGATGAGGGCTGGAACGGCCAGGTGGCGCCGTTGAGACCGTTTTGTCAAGCGGTCCATCAAGGGCTGAGGTGGCCCATTGTCTGTTGCGGCCGGCGGTGTCACGGGCCCTGGTGGAGGGGTCCAGTTGTACTGTGGAGGTGCCGGAAAGGGCTGCAGTGGCTTTTTCAGAGGTTGAGGCCGCTGTTTGGGCTCTCACCGGGTCGTCATGTAGGAGAGCACAGAAGAGCGTTGGGGATTCGCCTGTTTTGGTCCGAGTAAGGACTTTTGCACTTTCACGTGTGTGTGCACTAGTTAGTGGCGTTGTGCTGCGTCTCCGGAGCGTAGGACTGCCTGGGGGGCATGGCAACAGAGGCGCAGGGGGGGCATGGCTGATGCCAGCGGAGTAGAGGCGGCGTGTGGCGTGTCTTCCGTGGAGCTTGGAATCAGATTTATGACGTATCCCAGCTGATTCGAAGAGGACATTCAGAGTGGGCTGGAGCGCGGTGCACTGCTTTTAGTCTCAGGAGCAGTTGCGATGACGTCGCTGGGAGGAGGGCCGGCATCCCAGTGTGTCTTGCTGGAACGCAATGTTGAATGTTGCAGCTACGTTTTCTTGGGACGCAACGTTCATCATGAATGTTTTGCCGGAGCTGGAGAAGGAGCTTGTTATATTCCAGATAAGCACAACTGTAGGTTTGGGATACATGCTAAGGTTGTGTGCTCTCCATATAGACCGGGCGGTCCTGGAGTAAATGATTTTTCGGCACAACTGGAGGGTGCTGAGTTTATGTCTGCAGGAAGACGTTTGTCATTGGAGCTGGTGGGAAGCACAGTGACCGTGTCTGGAATAATGGGCATTTACTGTGTGCATGCTGGAAGACGGTGGAAGCAACAAGCAGGTGATTTGACAAGAAGGCTGGCATGGTGGCGAGCGCTGGATCCAGACCTCTGGCGCTCACATGGCATGGAGGATCTATCAAGTCCAGAGGTTCTGGTGCGGTAGGTGTCGGGGGAGGCCTGTGATGATCGTTGTGTGCATGTAGCGGCCTCGGAATAGTGTGTCATGGGGTTAGGTCCTGTGGCAATGTTAAGTGTTTAAGGCCTGCTTATGTACTGCTGTTGTGTTTATATGGTGGCCTGCTATTTAGGACATTCCTCTAGGTTTGCAGTATGGACTCGTGGGTGGGGTCCATGGACAAAGTTTTTAATGTTTACAATGTTTTTTCATTTGCAGGTGGGGTTGACTTGGACATGTGGGTGTGGGGATGGTGCAGGGACTTAAGCGTCATGTCATTTTACTTGCCCTGCTTTTGTTCGCCTTGCATTTTGGGGACATGTTGACGCAATAGGACTTTAGCGCCATGTTATATGCAATTGTTTTGCATTCATGGCTGTACTTTCATGGACAGGTTGGGGTTGGCACAGGGACTTTGGCGCCATAGACTTTATCGGGTTTGGTTTTTGTAGGGTTTTATGTGTTGTCCTATGATGTTTTATGTTTGTTCGTAGGGGCATGTCCCCTGGTCATATTTCAGTGGTTGTATGGGGCAGTGAGGTGCTGTTCGGTGCTTCAAGGGGGAGTGAGGTGCTGTCTGTGGTGGGGTTAATGGCAGTGAGGTGCTGTCTGGGGGGCAGTGAGGTGCTGTCTGGTTATTTTAAGGGGCAGTGAGGTGCTGTTTGGCGGGCAGTGTGGTGCTGTCTGGTCATTTTAAGGGGCAGTGAGGTGCTGTCTGGTGGTTTTAATGGGCAGTGAGGTGCTGTCTGGTGGTTTTGAGGGGCAGAGAGGTGCTGACCATTAAGGGGCAGTGAGGTGCTGGCTGGGGCTTTAAGGGGCAGTGAGGTGTTGTCTGGTCATTTTAGGGGGCATTGAGGTGCTGTCTGGTTACTATAAGGGGCAGTGAGGTGCTGTCTGGTGGGCAATTAGGTGCTGTCTGGTCATGTTAAGGGGCAGTGAGGTGCTGTCTGATGGTTTTAAGGGGCAGTGAGGTGCTGACCATTAAGGGGCAGTGAGGTGCTGTCTGGTCATTTTAAGGGGCAGTGAGGTGCTGTCTGGGTAAGTTATGGGGATACTGTGTTTTTATGAAGTTTGGTGGTAGGATCAAAGTTTTGGTTGGATTTTTTGGAGTGGGACATAGACATGGTGGCCACATGTCTGTGTGGGGTTTATAGCTGAGTGGGGTTCAGGCTTTGGGGGAGGGCCTGTGGTTCGAGTTAGTTTTTGTGTTTTCCATTTAAGATCTTGGTTAGATGTTGTGGTGTAGCGGTTTGGCTCAGTGGAAGTTGAGATGGATTTCTGAGCTGGTTTGAGTTATGTATTTGTAACTTTTCTTGTAATATTGAATTTGTGATGGGTCTCTATCATGGGTGTAGTGTTGTGTCAGTGGAAGGGAGGGAGATGTGTTATAATCTGTGCTGGGGCCTGATTATGGCTATGTGCGTTATGATGGTGTAGTGATGTCACTGACATTCTATGTGGCATGTTGATGGATGTTTGGAGTGCTGGGTTCTAGTGGTGTCAGTTGGACCTAATGTGCCGGGCTGGATGGATGTCCCAGTGCTTTCTCTACTTTATATCTAAGAGAATAAACCTACATGTAAACTACTTACCTTCTGGTGTTCCTGATTTGGGAAGGAGGCTTAGTTTACTACATGCTGCTGTGGCTTAACCATATCTCATGGGATTTAGCGAGCCCATGTAATTTGAACTAGAACTAATGAGGGTGCGCCAAAGTATTTAACTATATTCACTGCATTGATAAAGCGCATTAATCACGTTCAGTGTAAGTGTAAGTATCTATGCCTAAGCCCCATTAAAAGTGGACATAACAATATAAAATGGGTTAAGGTTTCTTCAGCTTTTTTACAGAGAGGGCATATACCAGTGTTTTTAGCGGACCAGCCTCCCGTATACCAGGAAGTATACAGTATACCAAGCCTGAAACTAACATATAAGGAGCGCTCATAAATGGGGGTAAATGCCATCCAAAAACGGTTTTCTATTTCCCAATGAATTGAGTAGGAGGAATACAGGGCCATTTTTATACATTTTGGATGATTAGGTTCCTGAATGTTTTGCGTTTAGCAGTTAACTTGAGTGTGGTCTTGAGTGAAGGGCAACACTTGCTGGGGATTTCCCAGATATGTCTGGCGCCTAGCCCACACAATATCTTTTTCACTTGTAGAACACAGCCCTGGTTTTTAGCTCCTTCCGATTGCAGGAAGTCTCTCAGAGCATTTTTGTAGGGGGCCCGGCTCATTGAAGAGCACAGTCTCACCCAATACAAGGCTGGCCTAAGGGCAATCAGATCTTCCATGGGCAGTATTTGAAGTTCTAGGGGGGATCAGCGCAGTTGGAGCATACTTAGGCAAGAGCAAACATTTCTTTAAAAAAATATTCTCGACGGGGGATACTGGTTTTGTAGAGGCAAAACCCCAGATCTCTGCGCTGTAAAGTGCTTGTTTGTCAAATAGTGCTAGTGCTGGTGTAATTGCCCCACTGCCATGGCTCGAGAAAAAAGACCGGATTGTCCCGATATATTTACTTAGGTTGGCCTTGGATTTGACCAATTGGTCCGTCCACCATCACCTCATTGAACCTAATCTCCAGGTACTGGGCTTGTAGTGAAAATGGCTGCATCATCGGCATAAAAGAAGGTGGGCCGTTTTTTTGACCCAATTTTAGGAGCATCCAAGGCGCCTGCCTCCAATGCGTCCACAATTTCCTGGATGTATAGCAAGAAATTGATTGGGGCCATGATGCATCGCGGACTGACCCCTTTCAGCGCATCAAACAGCTTGGTCAAGTCCCCTCCCAGGCCATATCGCACACTAGCCTGATTATGGACATGTAATAATTCGATAGCATCAAGCGGCTCTTTTGAAATGTTATGATTTTTTCAAGGTTTGCCACAATACTGCTCTTGGTACGGAGTCAGGCGCTGTTTTAAAGTCCAGAGAAATGACAAATAATTTCATGTTTTGCAATTTTGTGTATTTCTTGGATAATAAGAACAGTAGGAAACAATGATCCACTGTACCACAGCCAGTTCGAAACCTATCTTGGCATTACTAATATCCCTATGTTAGCTACCCATTTTTGGAGTTTTCCCAACAACACTTTGCTGAAATATTTTCCAATCCAGTAGGAAAATCGGGCGATAGTTTTCAGGCTGGTCTTTAGGCCAATTTGTGTGTACTGGTACTATTGTTGCCTATGCCAAATTTGCGGTACTTCTTTAGCACCATTGGTAGCCTTGAATACTCTGCATAGAATTGGCACCCAAATAGCCATTTCACACTCGAATTCGAGTCGTATCCTTCTGGTATTGCTTTTCTTTTGGGATTAATCTGTGGTTTTTAGATGGCTGAGTTTTTTCCTTCAAGGTTACCACACAGTTTGAAATGTATTTACTACGTTGTTTTCCAAATAAACAATTCAATCTTTATTTTCGTTTTCTGGAATTTACAACTGATTAAGAGTGTAGAGTATTAGACCTCAAACTTGACTAGTCAGGGATGGCTAGTCGTCATAGCTAACTCCTATTTGTTAAAGGGGATTTTGGAGATCTGTTTTGTGTATACAGAGACTCCGTTCCCCTGTTGGTGAAAAAAGAAATAATGATGACAAGCCCTTATTAGTGTCGGGGTCAAAAGAGCAATCTGATGTAGGGATCTTCCTGATCCGTATTTTTCTACTCAGGTCACATAAAAAGCCGACCGGTTTCACTGGTATAGCGATGAGGGTCACCACTTTCTTCAGGGCTAGAGATTTGCACTTTTTGGTGTGCGGTCTGATTTCTTCTGCTAAGGTGAATCTTGAGTATTCAGAAATAGGAGGTTGCCCTATGGAGTGTAAGGGACGGGGATGGAAGGGAAAAAAACACAAAGGGAATGCTGGTTAGTAACATAACCCACAGTTTTGTCTCACAGGGGTGGATAAATCTATAAACTGCATCTCACCCAATAGAGCTGCTTTATTTCCATCGATTAGGCTCTCAGAGTCGAGCAGGATATAATTTGTGCGGTCCCGAGTCCCAACACATTTGCTTATGTACCTATAGAGAAATTTGTTCTGTAAGTATACACATGTAAGCTTGAAGGATTAACATATCACACTGAATAATCATCCTAGTGTGCTGTCAACATACTTGCGAACATACAATGTTAAAAACTTTTTGATTAAAAACTAGCTCAATTATTACACAGATCAGCTCGCATGAGCTTGATCTGGAGTGCACTAGAGCCCAAGTGAACAACCTCCATAGGTTCTTCAACAGATGGCTATTGGCCCGCTTGTAATTATGTGCAGCTAGGCTCAACTGCCAGCAAACAGCACATATAGACCCCTCATTTCAAATCAAATTGCTAGCGTGAAACATGTGAGAGTAACGAAGCTGATGGGCAAGCATGGGGTGGTGCCTATGAATTACAAAGCGATTAGTGATCGCTTATTTCCAAAGGGAAACACAACTTCGGTTCGAGAGAGGAGAAGAGGAAAAAATGCCTCCGGCCAACCCGTCAGACCTGTATAAGGGATTGAGTATAAAGGGGCAGCATAACTAAGCGTGGAGAAGGAAAGTCCATCGAGGTGGGTTCTGCCTTGCTTACCTCCCGTACGTTGGTAGTCCGCAGTCAGAGTTCCGCGGTCCGCGTCTCAACAGACCAGAATGGATACGACTCGAATTCAAGTGTGATATAACGATAGGGAAGATTTGAGGTCTCGATTACCAACTCAGGTTCTACATTGTGGATACCCAAAGGGCCATTTCATCACGATAGAAATCTAGCGTAATGAGATCGGGCTCTGCTGCTTTCCCCCCTTTTTGGGAACCAAGAGCCTCTTCCACCTCCTTGTGTATTACAACCAAAACTGCCTCTAGGGGATTTGCGGCTGGGACCTCCACAGAGTGCTGTACAGCCTGCCTTTCCAAACTTGAGTAGAGATTTGAGAAATGCTTTCTCCAGGCTATGCCCGAAATGAAGCATTGAGGGGACTGTTCATCACCCAATTTACAGGGAGAGACCAGCTTCCAAAACCACACCATGTCCCCTTCTTCCATTGCCTCACAGAGGGCGCGCCAGGAAGCTTTGGCATGTGCTTTTTCTGATGCATACAGGAGGGCTATGTGGTCAGCCCTCAGTTTCTGCAGTGCCCCTTCATCCACATGATGTGTAGATCTGGCATATAGCTCTATGTCTTTTTTCGATCTGCAACATTCAGCATTGTACCAGGTTTGTTTTCTACACCCTAATTTTGGTCTTTGTATTTATTATGGACACGAAGGGTACCAAGTTTTTGCCCAGGGTCTCGAACTCTAAGATAATAATGGATGCTGAGGCACTGGGATTACAAATTCTGCCCAAGTTATCCACTATTGCTCCGTAAGCCTCAAACTTTAGGCCTCTCTCAATCCAACCTGGCAACTTTATTGATTTTCTGGTCTGCCCCTTGACCACTAAATGTTGGCTTACCCCTGCCTACATTGCCCCCCTAGTTCCACCAATCCCGATACAACATGAAAGGGACAGGGGTTTGTGGTCGCCCTCTATTTTATAAATAATAGACAGGTTCCAGGTTGTGGGCCGATGGCTGGCTGAGATAAATATATAGTCAATACGTGCGGCTTCCTTTGGACCACTAAATGTCATGGCTGCTGATTAGTCACCTGGCAATCTGCCATTGCATGCTCTAAGATTCAGACTAGCAATTATGCACACTGACTCAACCGTGACTTTATGGACTCTTTTTGGGGGGCAGATGATACTGGTGGAATCGACGATGCAAGGTCCTGGTCTTCCCAAAGATCTTTTGTTCTCACCAGGAGGTTCAAATCCCCTGCTACCAGTATAAACAGTTTTTTTTTAAATCAGAGGAGTGTCAATGTTGCACTGATTGGGGGCGTGGCTTGGCAGCCATGGAGTAGGCTGCATCTCTACTGAGCTCCGTGATCCGGCAATCGATCCTGAGAAGCGTGAGCTGCCTGACAGCAGATCATGACATTAAAATAGCACCATAGGTGCATGAAGGCGTCTGGAAGAATAAGCAAGAATCCGCGAGTAAATCGACCCAGGCGAGCGCAAGATTTGAAACTTTGTTGCACGGACCAAGAGCGGCAACAATAAATACAAGATGGTGGCATACTCGAGACAAAGGGACTCGTGAGGATGGAAAGAGAGAAAGCGGAACGGACTGCCAAATGAAGTACGATATACCAGAAAATGAAAGAAGATGTGCGCCGTGATAATATAAGCATATCCGCACTGGCAGCAAACAAAAGAAGACGGAAGGTGCAGTGCTCAGTGGTGAGAGGAGACAGCTGGAGACTACATGACACGGCCGTGCGCAACAAGGAAACAAAGACTATAAGGAACCCCGCACACAGACAGCAACAGGCGACAGCCAAACCTAAGCACAAAGAGCAAGGGGTGACACAGCACAACAATCGACGCGTGGGCTGCCTGCACTCACACAGAGGCTCAGGGATAAGCCGACAAGTAAGGAGCGGAGTGAGAATTGCTGGGAGTCGGGTGCGGACGGTCGTGTTCCCCCTCTCCCCCAGAGATTGGCAAAGACGGAGAACTCCTAGGCAGTAAACAAAGTGCTGAGATACGGCCTGGGACAATAATCACTGGAGAGCATTGGAACTCATATCATCAGATGGAAACATATGATAAGTTGTAGCAGTCAGCCCCGGCGAGGATAGGCCCTAGGGCACGAACAGAGCGGAGCAATGTCTGTGAGGGGCGGAAAAGTCAAAAGCAAGCAGCCCATGATGGACATCTTTGCAAAGTCACAACAATCTCCCAACACCCCAACGACAGATGTGGCCACTCCTGGGGAGGATAGCATAATCCTAACGGCCATAACAGAACTGAGAACCTCATGGGGGGCAGCGATGGCAGACATGAGAACTGCACTGGAGAACAAAATAGATGCAGTGGGAATTGAGGTCAACCTTTTGAGACAGGACTTGAGGGCCCTGGCGGAGCGAACGAGTGGCCTAGAAAGTGTGGTGAAGATTAACACGGACACTAGTGCGAATAATGCCAAAGAAGTCCACATATTGAAGCAGCAAGTGGCTAACTTGGCGAATCGAGCAGAGGAGGTGCAACAACGTACGGTTGGTCGGGCTCCCGGAGGGGGAGGAAGGGCAAGATACCGCGAACTATGTGGAAAACATGATATTGCAGGAGATAGGAGCTGGTGAGCTCTACCAAGGGTTTGCAATCGAGCGCGCACACAGGGCGCTGATGAGGAGAACGCAAACTGGGGCCCCTCCCAGAGCAATTATAGCAAAAATGTTGAACCACAGAGACCGAGAGAAGATATTGGAATTCTTCCGGAAAAGAGGGACGATAAAAAGAGGATCCACGATCAGCACTGCATATCCCGATTACACCATGCAAGTGCAGAGACAGCGGTATAGCTATGTGGTGATCAAGAAGAGACTACGCGCAGCTGGATACAAATACATGCTCCTGTACCCCGCAAAGCTCAAAATTTTCCACAAAGGCAAAGCTTTGTTTTTTGATACCATGGAGGAGGTGGCAACATGGCTGGACGCAAACGGCTGTCCGGAATGAGAAATGGAGCAAGATCAGCAAAAACACGATAAGTGACTATAATACCATGTAGGGTGGCTGGAGGGAGGAGGAAGCCAGTAAAGGGGTAACAGAATTGGGAAACAGAATAGTGCCGGGAGAGGTTAAAGAAATGACAATTGGACATGTTGGACTAGAATATAACTTGTGAAATGCATGACGGGCAGCAAAGAAGGCGCATAAACTGATATATTGAAATGGAGCTCTGAGCTGGAGAAGGCTTACCCCCAAGTAGTAGAATAGTTGGATCACCATTAGGGTGATATTTCCCTGCTGAGCCGTAAGTACAGCATTTGCTGGAAAAGGGCTAGATGTGGGGGTGTCTGAGATCCAGGGATGGAGCTGGGCAACAGTTGTGGGAGGGTGGGGGGGGGATTGCAGTGGAAATTTGGAGTTGGGGATGTTGAGGTGTTTGAAGTTGGGGGGAAGTTTGGGAAAGAGTTGGGGTGCGAGCCTACACCCCAAAAAAACGATATAAGTCATGGGAGACCTTAAAATAGTTACTTGGAACGTTAGGGGGCCCAATTGCCATTTGAAAAGAAATAAGGTTATGATGTACCTGCGCAGGCAGAAAATTTACATAGCCTTGCTACAAGAGACTCATTTAACGCAGGAGAAGCTGGAAGTGATAAGGAAGAAGTGGAGGGGAACTGTTGTGGGGGCAGCATATTCAGCCTATGCCAGAGGGGTCATTATTTGGGTGGGATATGTATTGTAAACACTTATGCCCCAAATCAGGACACAGCGGCATACTTCAGAACCCTATATGGCAAAATCAGTGGGAGCGTGGGGGGGGCAGTGATCTGGGGGGAGACTTCATTTGTGTACTGGACCCAAAAATAGATAGATCAGACACCAAGATAGACAGACCCACTCCAGCTGCGAGGACATTGCAATCACTATTAGCAGATTTTGGGTTGGATGACGCATGGAGATTACGCCATCCGCAGGACAGACAGTATTCACACTATGCAGCCCCTCAGAACCTACATACTAGGCTAGACTATGTGTTTGTTACACATGAATTAATGATAGAAATAGCGCAAGCAGAGTAAAAGGCGAGGGTCCTTTCTGACCACTCGCCGCTGATGCTAGTATGGCAATACCGGCCCCTAAGAGCAAGGATATCGACATGGCGCCTTCGAGCAGAGGCGTTGAAAGACAATGTATTTAGGGAGGACATGCGAGAGGAAATAATAAGTTATTTTGAGATAAATACTGCAGCGTAGAGACAGCAGGCACACTCTGGGAAGCCTTTAAGGTGGTGGTGAGGGGGATAGCCATAGCTAAGTCCAAAGGATTACAAGGTGGGATCTTGACCGAACTACAAGAAGCAGAAACAAACCTAGAAATAGCGTTGAAAAGGGGAGGTAATACCAAAGAAGACACTGAAGTAGTACTTGAATTGCAACAGAAATGCGCGAGATACTGGGAAAGATGCAACCTCAACTACAAAAAGTATATAGAGAGACAACATGCAGGAGGGGATAAACCAGGGAGAGTTCTGGCATGGCTATATAAAAACGAGACCCCTAGACCCACGACCAGAACGATAGCGAAGGATGATGGGAGCATAGTAGATACTCAAGAGGGGGTTAATCAGGAGTTTGTAGATTATTATAGGCTCCTGTACGGAGAGGAGGAAGGAAGCAACAGCAAATAAATAGGAGAAACGTTAGGAGATATTGGATCAGCACAGATTAATGAGGAAGAGAGAGAGGAGCTAGACGCACCGATTACCCTAGAGGAAGTGGAGGAGGTGGGGAGGCAGCTACCCACCAGTAAGACCCCGGAGACTGATGGACTCCCAAGCAAATTCTATAAAATGTACAAAAATGAGGTACTCCCCCCGCTCTTAGAGATGCTCAACGACGCATATGAGGTAGGGAAACTACCAGAGTCCCTGCGAGAAGTGGTTATTATACCACTTCCCAAACCTAATAAACCTGGCCGAGACTGCGGCTCTTACAGACCCTTGTCAATGTTAAATCAGGACAGTAAAATATTAACGGCGGTCTTGGCAAACAGACTGAGGAGGGTCATCAACAAGCTAATACACCCCGATCATACTGGCTATGTCCCCAATAGGAATATATCAAACAACCTCAGGCGTCTTCACAGAGTCATTGAATATGCGAACGGAGAAGCGGGTGAGATGTCGATAGTATCGCTAGATGCGACAAAGGCATTTGACTCGGTCAGATGGTCCTGGCTACTTGCGGCCCTGGCCAATTATGGCATAGGACCGGGATATCTCAAATGGGTTAAGCTATTATACAGCGCACCACTAGTCAGGGTTAAGACAGGAGCTATAATATCAGAGAGATGGCAACTCAGTAGAGGTACTAGGCAGGGATGCCCATGGTCCCCCATGCTGTATATTCTGGCCCTAGAGCCCCAGGCAATATACCTGAGGCAGCAGTATGACGTAATAGGCATCACCATAGAAGGGGAACCGCATCTAATTGCATTGTATGCTGATGATATGTTGTTGTACTTACGCTATACGGAAGAGAACCTCCAATACATATTAGAAGTGCTGGAGCGATTTGCGAAGCTCTCTGGCATAGTTGTGAACCCCAGAAAGTCCTGTGTATTTCCACTGGACAGGTACAGAGAGATCCCGTTAGAGCAGTTGCCGACCCTGCAGATACCATCGGAGGTCAACACATTCAGATATCTTGGGGTAGATGTATATCATACGGTAGAAGCAGAACATAAACACAATACGGAGGAAACAGTTAAAATAGAGAATAGTATGAAGTTTTGGGTGAAGCTACCCTTGGCAATGATGGGACGGGGGGGGGGCGATGCTTAAAATGGTGGTATTGTCCAGACTGTTGCACTGCTTTGCGAACATCCCATACTTTATATCTAGAAAATTCTTTGCCAGGTTAGACAGCCTATGTAGAGAATTCCTATGGCACGGGACGAGGAAAAGGGTGGTCCTGTGGAAGCTACAAAATTCATATGATAAAGTGGGCATAAAACTACCAAACTATGAAACTTACTATATAGCAAGCCAACTACAATATGTAGCTAAATGGCTCTCTGAGGAGCCGACTTTAGAATCTAGATTGTTCCAAAAGGACTGCGCCCCATTCTTCTTAAGAGAGGTGATATGGTTGCCCAAGTCGGAGATGGAAGGACGCCCGAGGATGATGATGCTCGGGTGGGAGATCTGGCGGAGAGCCTGTCAGTTAATGGAAATCCGTCCCTGTGCTCCTTGCAGAGCCCACTGGTCGCTGTGGCGGGAAAAGAAAAGCAACTGAGACTGATGATTAGAAAGCACTGGGAAAAGGTTGGGATAGCAACAATGGGGGATGTGTGGTAGGAGGGGAACATACAGGATTTTGAGGGGCTGGTGGAGGAAACAGGGTTACTTGTGGGGCAGTAAATCGCGTATCATGGTGTGGTGCAGCGAATCAAAGAGACCTGGTCTGAGTGGTACTAGCAGAGGAACCGGGCGCCACCATAGACACGATATATGACATAACAGAGGGAGTACATGAAGTATCCAGATTATATGAGATGATAATGACCAAAGTGGGGAAGGAGGTGGTGCAACTTAGACTGGACTGGGAGGAAGAAGAAGAAGTAGGGGCCCCGATGAGTGAAGGGATGTGCGAGCGAGCTCAAGGATATCACAAAAAAGTGTCGAGAAATGCCAGGTTACAAAAGATACAATTATATATAACTCACAGGGCGTATATGACACCCCAAAGAATAGCCAAATTCAAAAACGGAGGACATCAATCATGCCCCAAATGTAATGAAGAAAATGCGGGAATGGTGCACATGTTTTGGTCATGTCCAATAATAGAAAGATTCTGGGGAGAAATAGCACAGAAGATGGAGGAAAAAGGCATCAAAATGGGGGTGGATACAGCATGGGCTTGCCTGATAGGAGGGTTTCCCAGACCACGTAAACTTAAGCATGTGAGCAAACTGAAAGATCTAGCGTATGTTCTAGCAAAGAGAAGAATTGCTATGGGATGGAAGGCATGTTATAGACCAAGACTGGAGACGTGGTGGAAAGATCTACAAAAATGGGCAGAGGCAGAAACTACGGTGTGGCAGGAAGCGTGTAAAGGTGGAGAGGAAGAAGAGGCTGGAACCTTACTAGGTTGGAGGCAATTGATAGCTGAACTTTTTGGGACCAAACGCATGAAGAGTCAAGCGACTGAGATTCAACAAATAACGTTGAAGAGGAATCCCTATTGCAGGATGTAGTAACGGAAAATGTGGGGGAGTAGGCTCGGTGGGGGGGTGGAATGGGTGGAACAGTGGACTTTGACGCAGAAATGTATATTTGATTATTATTTGCACTGTTGGTTTGGTTTATATTGTTTGTTGAAATAAAATTAATAAAATTGTTTTAAAAAAAAAAACGGTTACACAGATCGTGTAGCTTCAATAGGGTCTCCATGCCAGACTTCACACTTGGCCTATTATATAAATTAAAGAGCAAGAATCTCCGCACCTCCACAGTCACAACTAACAGTTGTAAATCAGGGGAGCCCATTTCGACAGATGCCACTTTCCAGGCAAGCTTGGCGTCAAATCAGATCTGAAGCTCACCTATTCGACTACCTCTGAGGCCTTTGGTGCCGGGATTGTGGTAGTCACATAACCTTCAAAGGTGATTGTCTCTAACACCCATGTTTCCTGGAAAAAAAATGACCCGATGCTCTCTGATAAAGTTGCACCAGGCCAGGTCATTAGTAATTCGATTTAGACCAGCTACATCCCACAAACGATTTTGGGGTGTTGCTGATGTCTCCCCTGGATCGCCCTCTGGTAGTCAATCCAACAGGTCCAAAATGGGGGTAGAATCAGAAATCGGGGCTAAGTCACCTGGGAGGGGGCAGCGGGGCTCCTTCTCCAGCCACCACACCCATCGGGTTGGTCAAATGGGTAGGGGGCTGTGAGAAAGGGCACTCGTGCCTAAGACTGGATTCGAAAAATTGCTGTGAGCGTATCAGGACGTTTACCCCCTTAGAAGGGATGGCACGCAAGTCACTGCTTAGGATGCCCTAGGCTAGATCCCACGAGGGTAACTGGACTTTGATATAATCCATGAGGGAGTTAGTCAAAGAACCCCTACCACATTTTAGGAGGTCCCCCCCAGTTACTGATAGACACCCCCTAGTCTCCCTGAAGCAGTATAGACATTGGTTTCTGAGTGATTCAGCATCCTCAAAAGCCCCTCTTGCGAGCCGTGGGACATTGGTCAAGTAGACCTTGGGGACTCGCACGCCCTTCGGCGCACTGATCCTTGTGTAAGGAAGGGCTAGCCCTCTACTGACCCCCCAGGGGGAGCAAGTTCGGACCTGAGAGGGGGGATGAAGCCCACGACTTGGAGTACTAGATGGGTGAGCCTCATGAGGCAGAGGAATATCCTAGGAGGGTGAACGTGGGGCTCATGCACCTGTGACCGCCACACACACCCGTTTCCAGGGGGTGATTTCCAGCAATCACCAATGGGCTCGCCCCTACCCAAGGTGAGAAGTCTTGTCAGGCCTTTGGCATAGTCCAAAATCACACCTCCTACACCTCTAAGGGTAGACCCCGTACGAGTTGCTCCTAGAGCCTTCCAACAGCACCCCTATTGTTAACGCCCTTGGTGGGAAGTAGATTATCCTCCATGGTAGGCCTAGTGCCCTCCACGTTGTCACCAATGGAGGCAATCATTCTCCTGAGCACTCGTATTTCTTCTACAATAGAATTCAGTTGTTTGCCAAACGTTGTGGTCAAGACTTCCTCCAGGTTTGGGACAAACTGTTTGGCCAAATTGGTCACTAAGTTGTCTGGAAGACTATGGACATAGGGTCGGTTAGGGATTTGTGGCTGGGTCCTGAAGATCTCTTTGGGTATCAGGTCCCTAAGAGTAAGAGATCATTGCTCCCTCTTCATGGTCTGCTTATCCAATAGGGTTGCCCTAGGTTTCTTTCCATTGCCCCTTCCAGGAGTCACCATTTTCCATGGATTATACTGGCAATTTCTCAAGGGTGGGGGCAAAACAATTCTGTGATTGCACTTGTGGGGGCAATAGCATCAAACTTGTTGGAAAGCTCAATGGGAGTCTAGCGGGGGGGCGTTAATAGTTGGAGATGGTCGCCCTCCGCACTCAGCATTCACTCCAAGTGCTCCACTGGGAGTGTCAATAGCCACATCTTCTTTTATGGAGGCTGGCAGGTGAGACTCCACAATGCTTAACTGAGATGCACCTAGTTACCTACCTAATTGCTTCATGCAGAGTACACGTTTCCGGCCGCCCTCCTGTGTAGCAGTAAGAGGAATTTCAAAGGGCGCCATATGGTCCACCCTCAAAATATGCAGGTTAGGGCTGACCACCCGTTTCTCCTTATTTGGCGAAGTTCACAGAAAGTGATCAAATCCCCCAAATCATATGCCACGCAATTTTAGGCTGGAATCAAATGCGCCCCTGACCCCCCGTTTTTTATCAAGGCCACCGGATCGCCCTCAGGCCGCTAAATGTCATCCAGGAATCCCTTAATTTCTGTCATTAATAAGTTAACTTCATTTATGGGTTTAAAAAGCCTGGGGGTTATCGTTTGGTCCCCCTACCCCTGGTATCACTCCCTCGGGCCTTCCTTTACCCATGATAATCCAATAGCCTAGTGTTGCGGCTGCACAATGTATCACACATTTATCACAGGTTTGTCACTGGTTTACCGGTAAATAACAATATCATGTAAGGTATTAAATGTGTTCAATATGCGCAAAATGGAATTAAAAAAGGAAAAGAACATATAAAATCATCCAAAATCGTCTTTAAAAAGTTGGCAAGATAGTAATTTACAATTTAACTTTGTCAAAATGTGTCAGTCGCATGCGAGTAGCAGCATAGGTTCTGGAAAGGGGGATCGCTAAGCCACCGCTGTACCCCAGAGGGGTCTAGGGCAGTAGCAATGAAACAACAGTGGAGCAAATAGAGGGGCCAGAAGCAGTTCTAGTGGACAGTGCACGCTCGACAGCTTGGGAGGAAGCCAGAGTCCATCTCCTCCCCCCTGTTGCCACTTGGTCTCGATGTGAGGGACGTCGAGATAGCTCCCCTCAGGGAGCAATACTAAATTTAGTTACAATTAACGTTTAAAACATTTAGGACACAATGCTGTATGCTTTTAAAAACATTGTTGTACCACAAAAGTCACCTTTTTGAAACATTTTAAAACGTGTAGTTAAATAAAATGTATAATTTAAATGCTTGTGCTTTTGTTACTAATAGCTCACATGTTCACAGGCTTACACAGTCTCTGCTAACACTACCGAGGACTGTAGCAAAGTTCAATATAACCCTAGCGCATCAATCCATGCAGCCTCAACGGACAGGCTCTCAGGAGGAATACTCGTTCCAGATATAGGGGCGGGCAGGGCACGCCTCGACAGTTTAGGGAGCTGCCAGAGTCTGACTATCCCCCCCTGCCCCGCCCTGCCACCACACAAACACTCTCCACCAGAGGCAATGTCAATTTCCATGCCGGTGCTATCACAGGCGGTAGGGTCGTCAGAGGAACAGCAACAAGTCAACGCAAGGGATTATAAGGGTGTAATTAGAAAGAACCCTTACTTGGACGTGCCTTCCAGGTATGCAATGGAGACTGTTGGAGACAATTAGCCCGACAGCAGCCTGCAGCAATGGAGTAGCAACAATTTTGCTCAGGCACTCGACTGGCTGTAATATGCTGGTGGCAATAAAGGGACAAGGTGGGCCGTAGGAGCCAGCGTTTCATCGAGTGATAACATGTGCATATAGTTCTCAAGGCTCACACTAGCCTGATTATGGACATGTAATAATTCGATAGCATCAAGCGGCTCTTTTGAAATGTTATGATTTTTTCAAGGTTTGCCACAATACTGCTCTTGGTACGGAGTCAGGCGCTGTTTTAAAGTCCAGAGAAATGACAAATAATTTCATGTTTTGCAATTTTGTGTATTTCTTGGATAATAAGAACAGTAGGAAACAATGATCCACTGTACCACAGCCAGTTCGAAACCTATCTTGGCATTACTAATATCCCTATGTTAGCTACCCATTTTTGGAGTTTTCCCAACAACACTTTGCTGAAATATTTTCCAATCCAGTAGGAAAATCGGGCGATAGTTTTCAGGCTGGTCTTTAGGCCAATTTGTGTGTACTGGTACTATTGTTGCCTATGCCAAATTTGCGGTACTTCTTTAGCACCATTGGTAGCCTTGAATACTCTGCATAGAATTGGCACCCAAATAGCCATTTCACACTCGAATTCGAGTCGTATCCTTCTGGTATTGCTTTTCTTTTGGGATTAATCTGTGGTTTTTAGATGGCTGAGTTTTTTCCTTCAAGGTTACCACACAGTTTGAAATGTATTTACTACGTTGTTTTCCAAATAAACAATTCAATCTTTATTTTCGTTTTCTGGAATTTACAACTGATTAAGAGTGTAGAGTATTAGACCTCAAACTTGACTAGTCAGGGATGGCTAGTCGTCATAGCTAACTCCTATTTGT
Organism: Ambystoma mexicanum; assembly: GCF_040938575.1. Taxonomy (NCBI): domain Eukaryota; kingdom Metazoa; phylum Chordata; class Amphibia; order Caudata; family Ambystomatidae; genus Ambystoma; species Ambystoma mexicanum. Next base: position 654,856,604 of record NC_090932.1, on the reverse strand, counting down.
TAAAGGGGATTTTGGAGATCTGCTTTGTGTATACAGAGACTCCGTTCCCCTGTTGGTGAAAAAAGAAATAATGATGACAAGCCCTTATTAGTGTCGGGGTCAAAAGAGCAATCTGATGTAGGGATCTTCCTGATCCGTATTTTTCTACTCAGGTCACATAAAAAGCCGACCGGTTTCACTGGTATAGCGATGAGGGTCACCACTTTCTTCAGGGCTAGAGATTTGCACTTTTTGGTGTGCGGTCTGATTTCTTCTGCTAAGGTGAATCTTGAGTATTCAGAAATAGGAGGTTGCCCTATGGAGTGTAAGGGACGGGGATGGAAGGGAAAAAAACACAAAGGGAATGCTGGTTAGTAACATAACCCACAGTTTTGTCTCACAGGGGTGGATAAATCTATAAACTGCATCTCACCCAATAGAGCTGCTTTATTTCCATCGATTAGGCTCTCAGAGTCGAGCAGGATATAATTTGTGCGGTCCCGAGTCCCAACACATTTGCTTATGTACCTATAGAGAAATTTGTTCTGTAAGTATACACATGTAAGCTTGAAGGATTAACATATCACACTGAATAATCATCCTAGTGTGCTGTCAACATACTTGCGAACATACAATGTTAAAAACTTTTTGATTAAAAACTAGCTCAATTATTACACAGATCAGCTCGCATGAGCTTGATCTGGAGTGCACTAGAGCCCAAGTGAACAACCTCCATAGGTTCTTCAACAGATGGCTATTGGCCCGCTTGTAATTATGTGCAGCTAGGCTCAACTGCCAGCAAACAGCACATATAGACCCCTCATTTCAAATCAAATTGCTAGCGTGAAACATGTGAGAGTAACGAAGCTGATGGGCAAGCATGGGGTGGTGCCTATGAATTACAAAGCGATTAGTGATCGCTTATTTCCAAAGGGAAACACAACTTCGGTTCGAGAGAGGAGAAGAGGAAAAAATGCCTCCGGCCAACCCGTCAGACCTGTATAAGGGATTGAGTATAAAGGGGCAGCATAACTAAGCGTGGAGAAGGAAAGTCCATCGAGGTGGGTTCTGCCTTGCTTACCTCCCGTACGTTGGTAGTCCGCAGTCAGAGTTCCGCGGTCCGCGTCTCAACAGACCAGAATGGATACGACTCGAATTCAAGTGTGATATAACGATAGGGAAGATTTGAGGTCTCGATTACCAACTCAGGTTCTACATTGTGGATACCCAAAGGGCCATTTCATCACGATAGAAATCTAGCGTAATGAGATCGGGCTCTGCTGCTTTCCCCCCTTTTTGGGAACCAAGAGCCTCTTCCACCTCCTTGTGTATTACAACCAAAACTGCCTCTAGGGGATTTGCGGCTGGGACCTCCACAGAGTGCTGTACAGCCTGCCTTTCCAAACTTGAGTAGAGATTTGAGAAATGCTTTCTCCAGGCTATGCCCGAAATGAAGCATTGAGGGGACTGTTCATCACCCAATTTACAGGGAGAGACCAGCTTCCAAAACCACACCATGTCCCCTTCTTCCATTGCCTCACAGAGGGCGCGCCAGGAAGCTTTGGCATGTGCTTTTTCTGATGCATACAGGAGGGCTATGTGGTCAGCCCTCAGTTTCTGCAGTGCCCCTTCATCCACATGATGTGTAGATCTGGCATATAGCTCTATGTCTTTTTTCGATCTGCAACATTCAGCATTGTACCAGGTTTGTTTTCTACACCCTAATTTTGGTCTTTGTATTTATTATGGACACGAAGGGTACCAAGTTTTTGCCCAGGGTCTCGAACTCTAAGATAATAATGGATGCTGAGGCACTGGGATTACAAATTCTGCCCAAGTTATCCACTATTGCTCCGTAAGCCTCAAACTTTAGGCCTCTCTCAATCCAACCTGGCAACTTTATTGATTTTCTGGTCTGCCCCTTGACCACTAAATGTTGGCTTACCCCTGCCTACATTGCCCCCCTAGTTCCACCAATCCCGATACAACATGAAAGGGACAGGGGTTTGTGGTCGCCCTCTATTTTATAAATAATAGACAGGTTCCAGGTTGTGGGCCGATGGCTGGCTGAGATAAATATATAGTCAATACGTGCGGCTTCCTTTGGACCACTAAATGTCATGGCTGCTGATTAGTCACCTGGCAATCTGCCATTGCATGCTCTAAGATTCAGACTAGCAATTATGCACACTGACTCAACCGTGACTTTATGGACTCTTTTTGGGGGGCAGATGATACTGGTGGAATCGACGATGCAAGGTCCTGGTCTTCCCAAAGATCTTTTGTTCTCACCAGGAGGTTCAAATCCCCTGCTACCAGTATAAACAGTTTTTTTTTAAATCAGAGGAGTGTCAATGTTGCACTGATTGGGGGCGTGGCTTGGCAGCCATGGAGTAGGCTGCATCTCTACTGAGCTCCGTGATCCGGCAATCGATCCTGAGAAGCGTGAGCTGCCTGACAGCAGATCATGACATTAAAATAGCACCATAGGTGCATGAAGGCGTCTGGAAGAATAAGCAAGAATCCGCGAGTAAATCGACCCAGGCGAGCGCAAGATTTGAAACTTTGTTGCACGGACCAAGAGCGGCAACAATAAATACAAGATGGTGGCATACTCGAGACAAAGGGACTCGTGAGGATGGAAAGAGAGAAAGCGGAACGGACTGCCAAATGAAGTACGATATACCAGAAAATGAAAGAAGATGTGCGCCGTGATAATATAAGCATATCCGCACTGGCAGCAAACAAAAGAAGACGGAAGGTGCAGTGCTCAGTGGTGAGAGGAGACAGCTGGAGACTACATGACACGGCCGTGCGCAACAAGGAAACAAAGACTATAAGGAACCCCGCACACAGACAGCAACAGGCGACAGCCAAACCTAAGCACAAAGAGCAAGGGGTGACACAGCACAACAATCGACGCGTGGGCTGCCTGCACTCACACAGAGGCTCAGGGATAAGCCGACAAGTAAGGAGCGGAGTGAGAATTGCTGGGAGTCGGGTGCGGACGGTCGTGTTCCCCCTCTCCCCCAGAGATTGGCAAAGACGGAGAACTCCTAGGCAGTAAACAAAGTGCTGAGATACGGCCTGGGACAATAATCACTGGAGAGCATTGGAACTCATATCATCAGATGGAAACATATGATAAGTTGTAGCAGTCAGCCCCGGCGAGGATAGGCCCTAGGGCACGAACAGAGCGGAGCAATGTCTGTGAGGGGCGGAAAAGTCAAAAGCAAGCAGCCCATGATGGACATCTTTGCAAAGTCACAACAATCTCCCAACACCCCAACGACAGATGTGGCCACTCCTGGGGAGGATAGCATAATCCTAACGGCCATAACAGAACTGAGAACCTCATGGGGGGCAGCGATGGCAGACATGAGAACTGCACTGGAGAACAAAATAGATGCAGTGGGAATTGAGGTCAACCTTTTGAGACAGGACTTGAGGGCCCTGGCGGAGCGAACGAGTGGCCTAGAAAGTGTGGTGAAGATTAACACGGACACTAGTGCGAATAATGCCAAAGAAGTCCACATATTGAAGCAGCAAGTGGCTAACTTGGCGAATCGAGCAGAGGAGGTGCAACAACGTACGGTTGGTCGGGCTCCCGGAGGGGGAGGAAGGGCAAGATACCGCGAACTATGTGGAAAACATGATATTGCAGGAGATAGGAGCTGGTGAGCTCTACCAAGGGTTTGCAATCGAGCGCGCACACAGGGCGCTGATGAGGAGAACGCAAACTGGGGCCCCTCCCAGAGCAATTATAGCAAAAATGTTGAACCACAGAGACCGAGAGAAGATATTGGAATTCTTCCGGAAAAGAGGGACGATAAAAAGAGGATCCACGATCAGCACTGCATATCCCGATTACACCATGCAAGTGCAGAGACAGCGGTATAGCTATGTGGTGATCAAGAAGAGACTACGCGCAGCTGGATACAAATACATGCTCCTGTACCCCGCAAAGCTCAAAATTTTCCACAAAGGCAAAGCTTTGTTTTTTGATACCATGGAGGAGGTGGCAACATGGCTGGACGCAAACGGCTGTCCGGAATGAGAAATGGAGCAAGATCAGCAAAAACACGATAAGTGACTATAATACCATGTAGGGTGGCTGGAGGGAGGAGGAAGCCAGTAAAGGGGTAACAGAATTGGGAAACAGAATAGTGCCGGGAGAGGTTAAAGAAATGACAATTGGACATGTTGGACTAGAATATAACTTGTGAAATGCATGACGGGCAGCAAAGAAGGCGCATAAACTGATATATTGAAATGGAGCTCTGAGCTGGAGAACGCTTACCCCCAAGTAGTAGAATAGTTGGATCACCATTAGGGTGATATTTCCCTGCTGAGCCGTAAGTACAGCATTTGCTGGAAAAGGGCTAGATGTGGGGGTGTCTGAGATCCAGGGATGGAGCTGGGCAACAGTTGTGGGAGGGTGGGGGGGGGATTGCAGTGGAAATTTGGAGTTGGGGATGTTGAGGTGTTTGAAGTTGGGGGGAAGTTTGGGAAAGAGTTGGGGTGCGAGCCTACACCCCAAAAAAACGATATAAGTCATGGGAGACCTTAAAATAGTTACTTGGAACGTTAGGGGGCCCAATTGCCATTTGAAAAGAAATAAGGTTATGATGTACCTGCGCAGGCAGAAAATTTACATAGCCTTGCTACAAGAGACTCATTTAACGCAGGAGAAGCTGGAAGTGATAAGGAAGAAGTGGAGGGGAACTGTTGTGGGGGCAGCATATTCAGCCTATGCCAGAGGGGTCATTATTTGGGTGGGATATGTATTGTAAACACTTATGCCCCAAATCAGGACACAGCGGCATACTTCAGAACCCTATATGGCAAAATCAGTGGGAGCGTGGGGGGGGCAGTGATCTGGGGGGAGACTTCATTTGTGTACTGGACCCAAAAATAGATAGATCAGACACCAAGATAGACAGACCCACTCCAGCTGCGAGGACATTGCAATCACTATTAGCAGATTTTGGGTTGGATGACGCATGGAGATTACGCCATCCGCAGGACAGACAGTATTCACACTATGCAGCCCCTCAGAACCTACATACTAGGCTAGACTATGTGTTTGTTACACATGAATTAATGATAGAAATAGCGCAAGCAGAGTAAAAGGCGAGGGTCCTTTCTGACCACTCGCCGCTGATGCTAGTATGGCAATACCGGCCCCTAAGAGCAAGGATATCGACATGGCGCCTTCGAGCAGAGGCGTTGAAAGACAATGTATTTAGGGAGGACATGCGAGAGGAAATAATAAGTTATTTTGAGATAAATACTGCAGCGTAGAGACAGCAGGCACACTCTGGGAAGCCTTTAAGGTGGTGGTGAGGGGGATAGCCATAGCTAAGTCCAAAGGATTACAAGGTGGGATCTTGACCGAACTACAAGAAGCAGAAACAAACCTAGAAATAGCGTTGAAAAGGGGAGGTAATACCAAAGAAGACACTGAAGTAGTACTTGAATTGCAACAGAAATGCGCGAGATACTGGGAAAGATGCAACCTCAACTACAAAAAGTATATAGAGAGACAACATGCAGGAGGGGATAAACCAGGGAGAGTTCTGGCATGGCTATATAAAAACGAGACCCCTAGACCCACGACCAGAACGATAGCGAAGGATGATGGGAGCATAGTAGATACTCAAGAGGGGGTTAATCAGGAGTTTGTAGATTATTATAGGCTCCTGTACGGAGAGGAGGAAGGAAGCAACAGCAAATAAATAGGAGAAACGTTAGGAGATATTGGATCAGCACAGATTAATGAGGAAGAGAGAGAGGAGCTAGACGCACCGATTACCCTAGAGGAAGTGGAGGAGGTGGGGAGGCAGCTACCCACCAGTAAGACCCCGGAGACTGATGGACTCCCAAGCAAATTCTATAAAATGTACAAAAATGAGGTACTCCCCCCGCTCTTAGAGATGCTCAACGACGCATATGAGGTAGGGAAACTACCAGAGTCCCTGCGAGAAGTGGTTATTATACCACTTCCCAAACCTAATAAACCTGGCCGAGACTGCGGCTCTTACAGACCCTTGTCAATGTTAAATCAGGACAGTAAAATATTAACGGCGGTCTTGGCAAACAGACTGAGGAGGGTCATCAACAAGCTAATACACCCCGATCAGACTGGCTATGTCCCCAATAGGAATATATCAAACAACCTCAGGCGTCTTCACAGAGTCATTGAATATGCGAACGGAGAAGCGGGTGAGATGTCGATAGTATCGCTAGATGCGACAAAGGCATTTGACTCGGTCAGATGGTCCTGGCTACTTGCGGCCCTGGCCAATTATGGCATAGGACCGGGATATCTCAAATGGGTTAAGCTATTATACAGCGCACCACTAGTCAGGGTTAAGACAGGAGCTATAATATCAGAGAGATGGCAACTCAGTAGAGGTACTAGGCAGGGATGCCCATGGTCCCCCATGCTGTATATTCTGGCCCTAGAGCCCCAGGCAATATACCTGAGGCAGCAGTATGACGTAATAGGCATCACCATAGAAGGGGAACCGCATCTAATTGCATTGTATGCTGATGATATGTTGTTGTACTTACGCTATACGGAAGAGAACCTCCAATACATATTAGAAGTGCTGGAGCGATTTGCGAAGCTCTCTGGCATAGTTGTGAACCCCAGAAAGTCCTGTGTATTTCCACTGGACAGGTACAGAGAGATCCCGTTAGAGCAGTTGCCGACCCTGCAGATACCATCGGAGGTCAACACATTCAGATATCTTGGGGTAGATGTATATCATACGGTAGAAGCAGAACATAAACACAATACGGAGGAAACAGTTAAAATAGAGAATAGTATGAAGTTTTGGGTGAAGCTACCCTTGGCAATGATGGGACGGGGGGGGGCGATGCTTAAAATGGTGGTATTGTCCAGACTGTTGCACTGCTTTGCGAACATCCCATACTTTATATCTAGAAAATTCTTTGCCAGGTTAGACAGCCTATGTAGAGAATTCCTATGGCACGGGACGAGGAAAAGGGTGGTCCTGTGGAAGCTACAAAATTCATATGATAAAGTGGGCATAAAACTACCAAACTATGAAACTTACTATATAGCAAGCCAACTACAATATGTAGCTAAATGGCTCTCTGAGGAGCCGACTTTAGAATCTAGATTGTTCCAAAAGGACTGCGCCCCATTCTTCTTAAGAGAGGTGATATGGTTGCCCAAGTCGGAGATGGAAGGACGCCCGAGGATGATGATGCTCGGGTGGGAGATCTGGCGGAGAGCCTGTCAGTTAATGGAAATCCGTCCCTGTGCTCCTTGCAGAGCCCACTGGTCGCTGTGGCGGGAAAAGAAAAGCAACTGAGACTGATGATTAGAAAGCACTGGGAAAAGGTTGGGATAGCAACAATGGGGGATGTGTGGTAGGAGGGGAACATACAGGATTTTGAGGGGCTGGTGGAGGAAACAGGGTTACTTGCGGGGCAGTAAATCGCGTATCATGGTGTGGTGCAGCGAATCAAAGAGACCTGGTCTGAGTGGTACTAGCAGAGGAACCGGGCGCCACCATAGACACGATATATGACATAACAGAGGGAGTACATGAAGTATCCAGATTATATGAGATGATAATGACCAAAGTGGGGAAGGAGGTGGTGCAACTTAGACTGGACTGGGAGGAAGAAGAAGAAGTAGGGGCCCCGATGAGTGAAGGGATGTGCGAGCGAGCTCAAGGATATCACAAAAAAGTGTCGAGAAATGCCAGGTTACAAAAGATACAATTATATATAACTCACAGGGCGTATATGACACCCCAAAGAATAGCCAAATTCAAAAACGGAGGACATCAATCATGCCCCAAATGTAATGAAGAAAATGCGGGAATGGTGCACATGTTTTGGTCATGTCCAATAATAGAAAGATTCTGGGGAGAAATAGCACAGAAGATGGAGGAAAAAGGCATCAAAATGGGGGTGGATACAGCATGGGCTTGCCTGATAGGAGGGTTTCCCAGACCACGTAAACTTAAGCATGTGAGCAAACTGAAAGATCTAGCGTATGTTCTAGCAAAGAGAAGAATTGCTATGGGATGGAAGGCATGTTATAGACCAAGACTGGAGACGTGGTGGAAAGATCTACAAAAATGGGCAGAGGCAGAAACTACGGTGTGGCAGGAAGCGTGTAAAGGTGGAGAGGAAGAAGAGGCTGGAACCTTACTAGGTTGGAGGCAATTGATAGCTGAACTTTTTGGGACCAAACGCATGAAGAGTCAAGCGACTGAGATTCAACAAATAACGTTGAAGAGGAATCCCTATTGCAGGATGTAGTAACGGAAAATGTGGGGGAGTAGGCTCGGTGGGGGGGTGGAATGGGTGGAACAGTGGACTTTGACGCAGAAATGTATATTTGATTATTATTTGCACTGTTGGTTTGGTTTATATTGTTTGTTGAAATAAAATTAATAAAATTGTTTTAAAAAAAAAAACGGTTACACAGATCGTGTAGCTTCAATAGGGTCTCCATGCCAGACTTCACACTTGGCCTATTATATAAATTAAAGAGCAAGAATCTCCGCACCTCCACAGTCACAACTAACAGTTGTAAATCAGAGGAGCCCATTTCGACAGATGCCACTTTCCAGGCAAGCTTGGCGTCAAATCAGATCTGAAGCTCACCTATTCGACTACCTCTGAGGCCTTTGGTGCCGGGATTGTGGTAGTCACATAACCTTCAAAGGTGATTGTCTCTAACACCCATGTTTCCTGGAAAAAAAATGACCCGATGCTCTCTGATAAAGTTGCACCAGGCCAGGTCATTAGTAATTCGATTTAGACCAGCTACATCCCACAAACGATTTTGGGGTGTTGCTGATGTCTCCCCTGGATCGCCCTCTGGTAGTCAATCCAACAGGTCCAAAATGGGGGTAGAATCAGAAATCGGGGCTAAGTCACCTGGGAGGGGGCAGCGGGGCTCCTTCTCCAGCCACCACACCCATCGGGTTGGTCAAATGGGTAGGGGGCTGTGAGAAAGGGCACTCGTGCCTAAGACTGGATTCGAAAAATTGCTGTGAGCGTATCAGGACGTTTACCCCCTTAGAAGGGATGGCACGCAAGTCACTGCTTAGGATGCCCTAGGCTAGATCCCACGAGGGTAACTGGACTTTGATATAATCCATGAGGGAGTTAGTCAAAGAACCCCTACCACATTTTAGGAGGTCCCCCCCAGTTACTGATAGACACCCCCTAGTCTCCCTGAAGCAGTATAGACATTGGTTTCTGAGTGATTCAGCATCCTCAAAAGCCCCTCTTGCGAGCCGTGGGACATTGGTCAAGTAGACCTTGGGGACTCGCACGCCCTTCGGCGCACTGATCCTTGTGTAAGGAAGGGCTAGCCCTCTACTGACCCCCCAGGGGGAGCAAGTTCGGACCTGAGAGGGGGGATGAAGCCCACGACTTGGAGTACTAGATGGGTGAGCCTCATGAGGCAGAGGAATATCCTAGGAGGGTGAACGTGGGGCTCATGCACCTGTGACCGCCACACACACCCGTTTCCAGGGGGTGATTTCCAGCAATCACCAATGGGCTCGCCCCTACCCAAGGTGAGAAGTCTTGTCAGGCCTTTGGCATAGTCCAAAATCACACCTCCTACACCTCTAAGGGTAGACCCCGTACGAGTTGCTCCTAGAGCCTTCCAACAGCACCCCTATTGTTAACGCCCTTGGTGGGAAGTAGATTATCCTCCATGGTAGGCCTAGTGCCCTCCACGTTGTCACCAATGGAGGCAATCATTCTCCTGAGCACTCGTATTTCTTCTACAATAGAATTCAGTTGTTTGCCAAACGTTGTGGTCAAGACTTCCTCCAGGTTTGGGACAAACTGTTTGGCCAAATTGGTCACTAAGTTGTCTGGAAGACTATGGACATAAGGTCGGTTAGGGATTTGTGGCTGGGTCCTGAAGATCTCTTTGGGTATCAGGTCCCTAAGAGTAAGAGATCATTGCTCCCTCTTCATGGTCTGCTTATCCAATAGGGTTGCCCTAGGTTTCTTTCCATTGCCCCTTCCAGGAGTCACCATTTTCCATGGATTATACTGGCAATTTCTCAAGGGTGGGGGCAAAACAATTCTGTGGTTGCACTTGTGGGGGCAATAGCATCAAACTTGTTGGAAAGCTCAATGGGAGTCTAGCGGGGGGGCGTTAATAGTTGGAGATGGTCGCCCTCCGCACTCAGCATTCACTCCAAGTGCTCCACTGGGAGTGTCAATAGCCACATCTTCTTTTATGGAGGCTGGCAGGTGAGACTCCACAATGCTTAACTGAGATGCACCTAGTTACCTACCTAATTGCTTCATGCAGAGTACACGTTTCCGGCCGCCCTCCTGTGTAGCAGTAAGAGGAATTTCAAAGGGCGCCATATGGTCCACCCTCAAAATATGCAGGTTAGGGCTGACCACCCGTTTCTCCTTATTTGGCGAAGTTCACAGAAAGTGATCAAATCCCCCAAATCATATGCCACGCAATTTTAGGCTGGAATCAAATGCGCCCCTGACCCCCCGTTTTTTATCAAGGCCACCGGATCGCCCTCAGGCCGCTAAATGTCATCCAGGAATCCCTTAATTTCTGTCATTAATAAGTTAACTTCATTTATGGGTTTAAAAAGCCTGGGGGTTATCGTTTGGTCCCCCTACCCCTGGTATCACTCCCTCGGGCCTTCCTTTACCCATGATAATCCAATAGCCTAGTGTTGCGGCTGCACAATGTATCACACATTTATCACAGGTTTGTCACTGGTTTACCGGTAAATAACAATATCATGTAAGGTATTAAATGTGTTCAATATGCGCAAAATGGAATTAAAAAAGGAAAAGAACATATAAAATCATCCAAAATCGTCTTTAAAAAGTTGGCAAGATAGTAATTTACAATTTAACTTTGTCAAAATGTGTCAGTCGCATGCGAGTAGCAGCATAGGTTCTGGAAAGGGGGATCGCTAAGCCACCGCTGTACCCCAGAGGGGTCTAGGGCAGTAGCAATGAAACAACAGTGGAGCAAATAGAGGGGCCAGAAGCAGTTCTAGTGGACAGTGCACGCTCGACAGCTTGGGAGGAAGCCAGAGTCCATCTCCTCCCCCCTGTTGCCACTTGGTCTCGATGTGAGGGACGTCGAGATAGCTCCCCTCAGGGAGCAATACTAAATTTAGTTACAATTAACGTTTAAAACATTTAGGACACAATGCTGTATGCTTTTAAAAACATTGTTGTACCACAAAAGTCACCTTTTTGAAACATTTTAAAACGTGTAGTTAAATAAAATGTATAATTTAAATGCTTGTGCTTTTGTTACTAATAGCTCACATGTTCACAGGCTTACACAGTCTCTGCTAACACTACCGAGGACTGTAGCAAAGTTCAATATAACCCTAGCGCATCAATCCATGCAGCCTCAACGGACAGGCTCTCAGGAGGAATACTCGTTCCAGATATAGGGGCGGGCAGGGCACGCCTCGACAGTTTAGGGAGCTGCCAGAGTCTGACTATCCCCCCCTGCCCCGCCCTGCCACCACACAAACACTCTCCACCAGAGGCAATGTCAATTTCCATGCCGGTGCTATCACAGGCGGTAGGGTCGTCAGAGGAACAGCAACAAGTCAACGCAAGGGATTATAAGGGTGTAATTAGAAAGAACCCTTACTTGGACGTGCCTTCCAGGTATGCAATGGAGACTGTTGGAGACAATTAGCCCGACAGCAGCCTGCAGCAATGGAGTAGCAACAATTTTGCTCAGGCACTCGACTGGCTGTAATATGCTGGTGGCAATAAAGGGACAAGGTGGGCCGTAGGAGCCAGCGTTTCATCGAGTGATAACATGTGCATATAGTTCTCAAGGGCCGACAGGTTTACCATAGCAGTCCAGACACCAGGGCAATGCGGGCAATATGGGCAGTGCTGTCCTTAGCTCAGGCATACTCTGCAACATTCCTTCAGGCTTGAACTCCCTTCAGGCATCAACTCCCACGCCCTTGATTCCATGCAGGCTTCAGCCCTTGCAGGGTAGTACCAGTGATTATATTGCAAAAGGGGTGAGGCTTGAGAGCAACGACTCGCTGGATTGCTGCAGGCTCTCCCTTCAGGTGTCAACTCCTGGGCCCTTGATTCCCTGCTGGCTTCATCCCTCGCGGGCAGGTGCCGGTGATTTTATTGCATATCTTTTTTCATTGTACTTGAAGTTGAGGGAGATTACATGTAAATAAATGCCTATGTGCTATGTGCACTGTGTAAAATATGGCAATCTTCCCAGTGCTGACTGTACAGGATTGTATATGTAATACTAGCAGATAGACCCGCCATTGCACGGGCTACAAAGTAACCAAACCTTTAATATGGTTTCCATGGCTGCCCCGGCTGCCTCTATACGCTGAGCATCAGCTGCCTGCATTTTGTTTGGTTTCTCTCTGTTCTAGTGTTTCTTGCCATCTCCCTGATGCCTGCCTGCTTGCTTATGCTTGATGGCATTGTTAAGCAGTTTCTTCTGCCCCGGCTGCCTCTATACGCTGAGCATCAGCTGCCTGCATTTTGTTTAGTTTCTCTCTGTTCTAGTGTTTCTTGCCATCTCCCTGATGCCTGCCTGCTTGCTTATGCTTGATGGCATTGTTAAGCAGTTTCTTCTTCCCCGGCTGCCTCTATACGCTGAGCATCAGCTGCCTGCATTTTGTTTGGTTTCTCTCTGTTCTAGTGTTTCTTGCCATCTCCCTGATGCCTGCCTGCTTGCTTATGCTTGATGGCATTGTTAAGCAGTTTCTTCTGCCCCGGCTGCCTCTATACGCTGAGCATCAGCTGCCTGCATTTTGTTTGGTTTCTCTCTGTTCTAGTGTTTCTTGCCATCTCCCTGATGCCTGCCTGCTTGCTTATGCTTGATGGCATTGTTAAGCAGTTTCTTCTGCCCCGGCTGCCTCTATACGCTGAGCATCAGCTGCCTGCATTTTGTTTGGTTTCTCTCTGTTCTAGTGTTTCCTGCCACCTCACTGATGCCTGTCTGCCTGCTTATGCTTGATGGCATTGTTAAGCAGTTTCTTCTGCACCGGCTGCCTCTATACGCTGAGCATCAGCTGCCTGCATTTTGTTTGGTTTCTCTCTGTTCTAGTGTTTCTTGCCATCTCCCTGATGCCTGCCTGCTTGCTTATGCTTGATGGCATTGTTAAGCAGTTTCTTCTGCCCCGGCTGCCTCTATACGCTGAGCATCAGCTGCCTGCATTTTGTTTGGTTTCTCTCTGTTCTAGTGTTTCTTGCCATCTCCCTGATGCCTGCCTGCTTGCTTATGCTTGATGGCATTGTTAAGCAGTTTCTTCTGCCCCGGCTGCCTCTATACGCTGAGCATCAGCTGCCTGCATTTTGTTTGGTTTCTCTCTGTTCTAGTGTTTCCTGCCACCTCACTGATGCCTGCCTGCTTGCTTATGCTTGATGGCATTGTTAAGCAGTTTCTTCTGCCCCGGCTGCCTCTATACGCTGAGCATCAGCTGCCTGCATTTTGTTTGGTTTCTCTCTGTTCTAGTGTTTCCTGCCACCTCACTGATGCCTGTCTGCCTGCTTATGCTTGATGGCATTGTTAAGCAGTTTCTTCTGCCCCGGCTGCTTCTATACGCTGAGCATCAGCTGCCTGCATTTTGTTTGGTTTCTCTCTGTTCTAGTGTTTCCTGCCACCTCACTGATGCCTGTCTGCCTGCTTATGCTTGATGGCATTGTTAAGCAGTTTCTTCTGCCCCGGCTGCCTCTATACGCTGAGCATCAGCTGCCTGCATTTTGTTTGGTTTCTCTCTGTTCTAGTGTTTCCTGCCACCTCACTGATGCCTGTCTGCCTGCTTATGCTTGATGGCATTGTTAAACAGTTTCTTCTGCCCTGGCTGATTTTATTCGCCAAGTATCAGATGACTTTCCAAAAGTGGATCGTCTCTTCGGTGGCAGGATGACTGAATTACAAGTGCTTTGTCACTGGGGATGTGTACTTCTTGATTGTCGATTACTTGTACTAACATTTGTAGCTTTTATTGTGGTAATTTGTTAAGCACATTTCTAGCTTTTGTTTTGGTCATTTATTTAGCAAAATAGCTATTGTCGTTCAGCAAGCAACATGGGCAATGGTTGCAATGTCATCCACTAGGTGCACCACTTAACCACCTTCAAAGTGGGGAAGAAAGCATTTGTTTTTATTTTATCCACTAGGGGTGTCCTTTCAGCAACTTTCAATAACACTATAAGATCACTCGCACGGTGTTACCTCTGTCCCACCGCTTAGGAGCCTTCGAGTAAGTTCCCCCTCCATCTCTATAGTGGACAAACAGACACACTTTAATAAATACATATTAGATTTACTCAGTAAAGAGAGAGCATATATCAATCAATATATCTTACAGGGGGAGATCCCAAACTGCCTCCAGGCAGTACTTGATTGGCTGGCCAAAAAGGATCCCTGCCTCAACTATACAAAGGCTGAAACTCTCTTGTTTGGGTGTTCAAACTCCCACACTCTCCTCTTGAAATTGACAAACGCCTTTCAGCCCCTCCAGCTCCACCCAAGTCCCTAGAAAATGTAGTCTTCATCCTCAATGTTCTCACCCTCCACCCCTTCCAAGCCAAACACACACGTTCTCCCCAAACACACGCACACACAGACACAACACACACACACACACACACAATCACACAACCACACAACCACAACACACACACACACTTACCTCACTTAATGCTCCTTTCCTCCTCGCCTGCGTGCGCTTGTCAGCCCCTGCGTGCACCCTTTTGCGCCACGGCATGACCGTTGGATTTAGAAAGACTGCTCTGTGCGGTCACAGAACGGTCTTTCTAAATCGATCTTTTTTTTCCATTTTATTAAAACGACTTTTTCACTTAATACCATAATTGGTACTATATACAATTGTTTGAACGCCCTTCCCTACTCCTCCTTACTCTGCCGGTGGTGTCAAATGACATTGTTGTAAGATTGGGCATTATAAAAAAACACATAAAAAATATATAAATATATAACGAAATATATATCAAATTAAAAAGAAAATTACATGGCCAGTTACCCGACAGCCATTGATATGTATTGTGTGTTTTGGGGTTGCTCATTATCATATCAATGTTTCGGAAACTGAATTTCCCCGAGGTTGCAAGATATTATTGCCAATTTAAATTAAAAGAAAATGAATACAACAAATTGCACGTCCAATGTTTTGTACATGTGTCTGTCGTTGGCATCTTTTACATAAAATAGTTTAAATAAGTACTTATTGAACAATGTTAACTTGAAAATTCATAACCTAAAAAGGGTAATCCTGTATAAATGTTCTATTTTTGTAAGGATGATTCAATAATTGAAATGCATGTTGAAAGGCGACACAGAGAATGAGTTGTTTTTTCCAAGGACCAGCTGCTTCACTTCCTGCCGTGGCTCATTTGTTTAAACGACATCATCCGATGTTGTCACCATGCCCATGACAGATGCAAAGCTTACTTGTTGCAAACTACAATGGTGGAATGTCAAAGGCATGTTTCATGCCCGATTCCACCCTGGATGCCCACTAATTACTGTGCCTTGAAACGTCAGAACCTTCATCTGGATTTTCTATTGACGCTAGAGGAAGTCCCGCAATTCAGCTAAAAGCTTTAGTAAACTGTCACACAGCTGTTCTCAAATCGTGCAGTGAGTTTCTTCTTAGAATGTGGAAACAAGCATTGGCTAAGCCAGTACTTATTGCTGGCATTATGTTTATATGTTATGTAGTGTATAGATGAGTGTGTAGTTTGAGAGCGGATGGATGCTTGATATGGGTCTATCTTTTTGTGTGTCAGTGTTTGAGATTTGCTTGAATAGTTTGTATATGTGTGGTTGAACGATAAATATAGAGGTGGAGTTTTTGTCAAGTGGTTTTTGAGGGTTGAACGGGAAGAAAGGCGCAATGCAAGGTGCTAACCTCAAATACTAGAGATTCGGATAATATACTTGTCCTTTGGGTATTCAAATCACATGGCAAATAATAATAATTTGGCATTTATATAGCGCTACGATCCCTCAGGCATCTGTGCGCTGCTTATTATTACCCACGGTGTGTGGTGCTCATTTATCGACCTCGGAAGGATGAAAGGCTGAGTTTGGCCCTGCCGGGATCCGAACCTGCGTCAGCAGGCTCTGCACAGATGTCAAAGCACTCGGACCGGCTGGCACCAAGAGAGTGGCAAGGTACTCTCATGATATGCCTGTGTGTCTTCACGTGACCTGCTACTGACCTAATATGCTATGTAATTACATTTTATGGGAAGGAAGCCACATCAGATACACAAATGGCTCACTTAAATGCTACCTATTTTGATAACGTGTCCCCATCGAGGATGCACACGGGCACACACACACACGCAGTCATGTCTGCTGGATCAACAGAGAACTCGAAGCCAAAGATTAAGCTCACCATCTATTATTATGAGCAACAGAAAATAAGGGATTATTTTTCACTGAGTCAATGTAGTTGGATTCTTGCAGGCAACATTGCTTGCTTGGTCAGACGTCTTTAGTACGGTCGACCTCACTCCTTCAATATCACCTCTAAAGAAAACGACCCTCTAAAATTTAAAACGGCCACTCACAGTCTGTGGGTTTCTAGTACCCCACACTTCTTTTTTGGCTTCATGAAGAGTCTGTCTTATATTTTTATTAGAAGTGGCAGGATGCCTTGATGGTTCTCATGGGTTTGTGGTACACCTGGCACCACCACCATTGGTGCCTTAGGTCTTCTGTACTCGGGCCAGGCATCCGATTCTATTGAACCCCAAGGTTTGTAATCTTGACACCCCCTTGGTAGCTTGACTAGCTCTTTTATAATGTGCTTTTTCAGCACCTTATTAGTGTCTCTTGTACATTGAGTCTTAGGATAATATTTCACTTGCTTCCTTTACCTCAGACCAGTACTTGGCTACCTCTTCTTCCCTGTTACGTCCCCTGTACATCTTTATAGTCTCTGCACCTCTGTTCTCAATTCCTCCTCTTTTCCTCATGAAAACCTCATTCACTTTGTCGAATAACTATTCAGAAAGCTCTCCTCAATTTGGTGTTCTCTACAGATATCAGACTGCAGTGTACAGATAGGATCTTTATTCACTTCCAGCGAGACAATCATTTAGCACCAGACATTGGGCCTCATTCCGACCCAGGCGGTAAGGGGTTTACGGCAGCGTAAACAGCGCCGACCCTTACCGCCTGATTCCGAGGTCCCTTAGCGCCATGGAGGATTTAACAAGGTGTTAAAATCCATGGCGCTAAGGGACCTTGTTGTTAATTACGCCACCGTAATTTACGGTGGCGTAATTAACGCCTTCCCCACTCCCATTATGCCCTATGGGGCAAAAATGGGAATGGGGAAGGGTAAATGGGGATTGGGGACTTACCGCCCCGCCAACCGCGGAATGGGGCGGTAAGTCCGCCAACCACTATGGCGTAAACGTAGTTTACGCCATGGTGGTAAAGGTACGACCCAGGCGGTAACTTACCGCCTGGGTCGGAATGAGGCCCATTTACCGGGATACACTTCTTTGACCATAAACAACAAATCACATAAAAAGCCTGGCAGTTGAGCGAAATTACTTTTTAGGGACTTACAATAAGGGTGTTCTATAATTTGGACATTACTACTACGGAAACATGGCGCATGTTGGCAGAAGTCACTCGATGCATGAGGAGCGGAAATATTGAGTTTAAATGGGGGTTACCCTTCCATCATATTTTCACTTTGAAAGGACAGATAATGTCACCTCATCCGCTAGCAGAAGCAGGGGATATACTGGGTTTTGGTAAGCCCCAGGCAGAGGGAACATCTGGAGCCCAAGACAAAGATCATATACACCTTACGAGAAGAAGAACAATGAGGAGAACACTGAAGTAGACTCACACTGTGATGTCTATTGACAGAGATATGGTTGCTGTACAAGAAGAATTGTCAGGACAAGTCGTTTGAGAAGAAAGAGAAAATGGGGTATACCTCTAAGGAATTACAGAATTCGTGAGGTTTCCACCTCTTTCCTTTAGAACAAGGTTAAATGAGACAACTGGTAACATGCATGCTGTTGAATTAGTGACATTTGGGGAAGATGTGAACCGAATGGGCGGTCGAGTTACACCCATTGTGCAGTATTCTGCACTCTTTGATTGTTGGTTTTTCGTGAGAGATTTCACTTAGGCATTGAGACTATTTTATATTGCTCACTGAACTTGATGTATTGGCCATTTGAACCTTAATCCAAAACCACTTAGGTGTGGATGCGCATAGTTGAAGTTAAGTTTGGTTGCCGATGAAGAAGGTCTTTATAAATGTTTTCTCTCCTGTTGGAACTGGGTTTACTTTGGTGCTTTTTTAATATTTTTTTTTTCTTTCTGTATTTTTGTGCTGGGGGTTGTTATTGAATGGGTTGTACTCCCTGGAGAGGAAGAAGAAGATTGTCAGTGAAGGATTTGGGGGTGACAGTGTCTGACTGTGGGAGAGTAGGGAATCCTACTTTCCAACCAAATGAGTGGTGGCCGTATCTAGATTATTATATTTGGATTGGAAGGTAGTGCTCCTAAAGGAGACTTATCTCCTTCATCAGGATGAGTGGAGACTGCGAAAAAAAAAACGATTCACTAGGCAGTTGTTCTCATTTTCGGTGGTAAGCAATGGTTTGTGTCAATATTGTTCAGCGCTGATTGCCCATTCGCAAAGTGAAGATAAAGAAGGCAGTAGACTTTCTCGGAAATGGTTACTAGGGGAAATGAAAATGTCAATGGTGTTGGTCTATGGGCCTAATGGAGGATCGGAAGCATTCGACACAATTCACTGAAGGAGGATGTTGGTGGGAGGAGATTTCAATACCATTTTAAATTCAAAGTTGGACTGGTCTGGTAATAGGTTTATGACACATAGGGTTTGCCTACACAAGCTGGTGGAATGGTTCACTGATAACACTCTCCATGAAATTTAGTGGCAGTGCCATCACTCTGAAATGGAGTATAAACCTTTTTCAGAAGTGCAAAAAACGTGTGCCAAACTTGCCTTTTTTTTAACTTACTCTCCTGCCTGAAGGGTGTGGCTCAAATAGCTAAAATGTGCCAAACACTTCTTTCTAACCATGCCACCATTTAATTTTCTTTGAAACCCTTGAATGTCCAGCCTCTGACATGTGCCTCTTGAAGATTAAATTAGCATGTATTGCAGGATCCCCTTTTACAAACAAAATTGACAACAATTTAAGGAATATTTTGATCATAATCTCAGGGATGACCTGGCTTGGCCGGTGATATGAGAGGTCTGCAAAGCAGCAATTATATGTGAAATTACAGCCTTGAGGGTGGCCCAGCATAAGGTTGAAGAGGCTATATACATTGGAGGCGTATCCACAAGTTGCATAAATGGCGCAAAAACTACCTAGAGTTCAGAAAACATACTGTCAGCTTCAAAGTAAAAGAGCAGAGTTGTAATGCTCCGACTGGGCAAAGCTAGCCAATCGATACTGCAGCTTCAATGGTTTTATTATAATAATAGTAATAAGGCCAGTAGGCATTTAGCTGCAACGCTCTAACCTTGGCATACAATAAACTATATATTAAAACTAAAGGATGCTGCCAGACAAGACTGTTTTGCTGACCCTTAAAAACAAGATATTATTTCTGAATTTTTAAAGCAATTATACAATTCTGAGGCTCTACATTGGGAAGAAAAATGTGATTATTTACAGACAATCACCTTACCTCAGCTGGAAGTGGAAGTGAAAGGTGAAAGAAGCACTGAAAGGGATAATTACATCCTTAGCAGTTTTCAGAAGCAATCTAATCTTTTGCCTGGAAAGGCTCCTGGACAGGACACATTAAAAAATCAAATTTATAAATGGTTTTGTGGCCTTCTCTCAGGCAAATTTTCTATAGTGTTTTATATGTTTGTTGAAACAACTGGAGTTGCCCCCACAGTGGGATATTCTTAGGTTACTTTGAGTCA
The DNA here is from genome assembly GCF_040938575.1 of Ambystoma mexicanum. Taxonomy (NCBI): domain Eukaryota; kingdom Metazoa; phylum Chordata; class Amphibia; order Caudata; family Ambystomatidae; genus Ambystoma; species Ambystoma mexicanum. The sequence continues at coordinate 654,836,637 of NC_090932.1, read as the reverse complement.
CAAACCAGGTAAGGACTACAATTGGCATTCGTCCTTACAACCTAACGTCTTACGTAATCAAGACATGAAAATGATTACAAAGATTTATTTGAGAAACATGGAGGGGTTCTTCCCAGTCTTGGTCCACATTGATTGGTCAGGGTTTGTTAGAGTCATATAAGCCTTTGATAACATTTGGAGGGTCTTAACCTGATCAACTTGAGCAGTAAAGTGGTTGCTGGGATTGCTAGCTTTTCATGCTGAAACATTATTTGATAGGATTGAAGTCCCACCAAATATGGATTAGGCCCAAATGTATCAATTTGGTATTAACTAATTATAAAAGCCCCAAAATGCTAAATACACTGAATAGAAATTTTAGAGCACCCAGAGAAATAGAGGTACTAGATAGGGTTGCCTGCTTTCAATATAGGATCTTTATTTTGGCTATGGAACATTTAGCTCAGAAATTTGGGCTGGAACCTGCAATTAAGGGATTTGTTGTGGTAGGTAGAGAACATAATTTTGCATTATTTTCTGATGACATTGTTTGAATAATGAGAAGTTCTGTTACCTAAATTTCAGGACTAATAAACACATTTGTTTAATTTGGGAGTATGCACAATAAATGTTCTTCAGGCCCTCACTAATGAACACAAGGCTTCAGTTTAAAGATAATCTATAACCCAGCTCATCATCCATTTTAGACAAAGATGCATTAGCTAAGACTTCAACAGAAAGGTGAATGACACATATACATGGCAAACAGAAATCTGCTTTAATTTATAAAGGTGCAAAGTCATAGATAAGATACAAAACAAGAGCATTTTTGCTTTGGATAGTGGTAAAATGGAAAGGGAAAATTAAGGTGAAGTATTATCTCTGCCCTCTGGTGTAGATGAGCTGCAATTGCACACTAAGGAAATAAAAGCATTTAACATGAAGAATGCCTCACATTAAATGTGTTATCATGAAATCAATTGGTGCATCATAACCGAGGTGCTAATTGAATTGAAAATGTGAAATGTCATAGCAAGAAGTAGTTTCTATCAGATTCTGTAAAATAAAATGGGGGTCACCACATTTTGAACTGCCTGTAAATGGTAAAAATATATAACATTGTTACATTTCATCATACAATAGTCATTATTATCTATAAATGTTCGTCCTGACTTGTTGAATATAAACATATATGTTTCATTCATTTCACATATTTTAGTCAGAAATTAGAGTATGATAAAAAATGAGATGAGAATCTCTTCAAAAAAGAGCAGCCTCCCTTCTACCTTTTATAGTATGGTGGCTGAAAAACCAAACCTCTGAAAAACCAGTGGTGGGGTTAGAGGGAAATATATCCATAGGACAGAAGCGAAATTATGGAGCATTGAGCAAGGAAGATTCATAAGGTGAACAAACTGTAGATTGGAGAGCAGAATGAGCAAGTCTTCCCATTGACAGAAATACGCATGAACAGTCCACAGATGGATAACCAGTCTGCTCATGGAAATTTATTTGCAAATAAACTGCCTGAATCGAAGGTTTGCTGTAGGAATGATGTCCATCTGAATGGGTTCAGTGCAGGTTCTCCCAACTTTAGGAGTTACATTTGCAAACGTAAATCAATGCAAATCCCCAAATTGTCTATTTTGATTAGGGTAAAGGCTGTAAAGATAAAATGATGAGGAATACAGGGAGATGCAATTTGAAAACAAGGACACCGTGGCTAATATTCCAATGTTCTGTGTTCCTTATAGATATCAAATACAACGTGATATATTGTTCTTAAATGCCTAATTGACTTTATATTAAAGGAATTTGAAAACTGAATACATTTTAGTGCCGCTATAGGATCAAACTGTTTTTGTAAAGTGAAGTATTATTTGACAAGCAAGTAGTGGTATAAACCAGCGTGAAGTCACAGTGGGTCACAGTGTAATATGAAGTTCTATCACCTAGGATGATAAAATGATATGATGCATTTAGTAAAGCCAGGCAGAGCCATAGTTTTAGATTAGATTTGTATGCAACAAAATGTATGCGGAGCGAAGTAACTGTCTTCCAATGCATAGGCAGAATCAGGTATAATGGGGCGACTGAAAGCATTACATGTAAGTCCTCGTAAAACTGTGCATGCATTTGGATTGAAGGCAATACATTCATATTTAAGGGAAGCCACATGCACACACCACTCACATACACACACTCACCAATAAACACAAAGAAGCAAAGCCAGGTTTAACAAAAGTACATACACCCCCTATAGCTAGCTGCACCCACATATTTAACTAATGAAGTATACATGTGGATTCAGGACCGAACACATACATTCCTGAGACCATTACCAATGAATTCAAACTTATATGAGCCAATGCAAACAAGTAATCTTCCGCATGTACAAGGCTTAAATCGTACTCCTAGGCTAGCCGGTCATTGCCTTTATGTCAAGTGTCCTATGCATAGTAAATACATTCACTATCTCACACATGAATAAGGGGGTTGTAGAGTATCCTTGTATGTTGATTGTTATGTTCCCATTAACCTTTTCAAGTGCCATACAATTGTTTAAACATATTTGCATTATGTGAAAAGTTTTAGTTCTGTGTTTAAAATAGGCCATTGCTAAGTAGAAGGTGAGAATGTCTAGTGTATTTTAGAGTATCATAATATTTAGAGCAAGTCTTTGTGATTGAATGTGGATGCCTTTGTGGACTTATGTCAGTGAGATTCTTATAGGCAGGCACAATCTCGAATTGTATTTGTGTTGAATATATACTCTATTGTAGTGATTTCCAGGGTTAAGCTGGAGACCCAGTTATCTGAAAGTGAACTCTTCTTTTTAAATACATTTGGATTTTTGAATACCTCAATGTCTGTTGTTTGCCCTGAATTGTTGGATGATATTTTATAAATGGGAGTATTAGATTGGTTTGTCACATATGAGTAAAACACTACCCAAAAACATAGAATAATAATCAACAAGACCAAGTCTGCTTGCTTTAGAAACAACTTGTGAATTTGCATGTGAGGGTAAACCCCACCTATTCTTAAGAGTCTGCTAAATAAATCCTGAGTGAAGGCTGGGTTTTTCATGCAAGATATTGAGAAATATATTATTGTGTCACAATTAAGTGGACTGTTCAAATGGTGTGCACCAGCATCCTATATATGATTGTGTTCACACTGAAGGTTTGGAAGCGGGAATAGATTTCAAAAGTGACCCTCGTTACCTCTTGGACCAGAGTATTGGTACTAATGGACTCTCTTCAGTCACTGCCACAGTGTGGTACTGAAATTGAGCCTTTAGAAGATATCGACTTGTCTTGAACATTGCATATTTGAGCTCAGAGTGTTGGGATCACCCTTTCATACCTGGTATGCAGAAGATGGCATATACGACATGTGAAAGAGAGAACGTGTATGCAGTAGGACACCTATACCAGGGCCCACATTTTGTACCCTTATAGAAATGTTATATTGAGGAAAGATAACAACGAAGTTTATAAATATGTACAATTAAGGCATTGCTTTACCTCACAACGAAATAGACTGAAGTTGGCTGCAGACACAGCAGAACAGAGACGTAACTACATGTCTTCATGGGAAGAATACCTAGCAGAAGACTAAAATAGCAGAAGGTTTGTCATAGATCTGACATATCATATTTATGCACTCAAAATGAAAAGAATGCATGTAAGGTGTTTTACAGGTGGTACCTCACTGGAGGGCGTACCATATGTTCCACTCTACCATTGACTGTTGTTGGAGAGGATGTGTTTGTATTTTGGTCCATGGTCCAATTTTGATGGCATTATCAGAAACTGATTCTTTGTAGTGGGTGGGGTAATCCAATCATGTATTGCAGACATAATGACTGTTACACTTCCAGATAATCAAGACCTGATTTCATTGGGGGCTTAGGGATGAAGACAGTGGGGGTCAATACGAGGTAGGAGGTCACCATGCCGCTATTAGCGGCATGGCTACACCCTTCCCGGGTACCAGGTCCGGGTTCTTGAATGAGGAATTACCGGGCCATTCCGACCTTGAAGGGCCGGTAATTCCTCTTTCAAGGAACCCATCCCCATTCCCATTCGAGCCCCCATAGGGCTCAATGGGAAGGGGGAGGGTATTAACGGGCCCGTTAACAACGGGCCCGTTGTTAGCACCTTGGTCTGCTCGGGGGACCTGCTAAGGACGCCTGGTTTTACCAGGCGGCCTTAGCGGGTCCCGCAAGCAGAACTTGTAATGAGGCATTAAGGGGTTGACGGCTCTGGCACCTTTACTGGCGCCGTTAACCCCTTACTGCCTACCTCGTAATGACCCCCAGTAACTTTCCTATGAAAACATTGATGGGTCAATTAATTAAGAACCATTTGAAATCGGCCCATATAGCAATCATCCGAAAATAGAAAGAATTTCACTATCCCTTGCTTGGCTCAGTTGTGGGCTTGTTTTGTTTTGTGTGTATATAGAACGTAGAAAAATACAGCTTTGATTAAAAGATGTTGGAAGATATGGAAACTGTTTATGAAGATGGAGATTTTAGACAGTTTAAGTACTGTTAAACTGTGAACTGAATGAATGTGTTTGTCAGCGATAGTAATTTTAATATACTGCCTGGGATTGCTTTATAATACCCTCCCTGATGGGCTTTTAACTTGACTATTGTGGAGGTGGTGGGAGGCTCTAGGCAATTGTGAAAAATCCTAAATCTGCCTCTCTTGCACCCTGAGCAGATCTTGGCTTGGGGTCTGCCTAAACACCGCCCCTACCCACCTTGCCACACGGACAGTAGTTTCCACACATCACCCCTTACAGGGGGAACAAGATTGTTTTGTCTTTTGTTTTCTTTCTATTTTACTTACTTTTGTTTTGTTCAATATAGAAGAGCATAACAGGTTGATAAATGGGCGTTAGAGTTGGTGCTGATATTAGAGGAACATTTGAAAAGGTGTAGCTTGTTAACTATTCTGTCAAGAGACGGGCCCTCACTATAACTCTGGCGGTAGCAGTGCCCTTATTAAGGGCACGGCTGCCGCCGGAGTTGTTTTTTTTCCGGCACCCGCGAATGGGCAGTAACCGGGTCATGCCGAGTTTGGCGGAACCGATAATTGCCCATTCGCGGGTGCCATTAAGGCCGGCCTCCCGACCCCCATTCTGCCCCTTAGGGCAGAATGGGGGTCGGGAGCATGGTTGCACCGGCACTGTTTATAACGGTGCTGGTGCAATCATGAGTTCTGCTCGCGGGTGCCGGTATGCACGCCTGGTCAGACCAGGCGTGCAGTCCGGCACTGGCGAGCAGAACTCGTAGTGTGGTGTAGAGGTAACAACGGCGCCGGTAGCACTACCAGAGCCGTTGTTGCCTTTCCGCCACACGCATAATGAGGCCCATGGTCTCTTTAGCCATATTGAGGATTACGTTTGTCTTATAGATATTGAGATGTGCACAAAAGATCATGCAAAGGTAGTGAAGAAGAGGGTGCTATAATTTGCAAAAAGATGGACATATAGAGCTCTTTTTCAAACTATTGAATTATCTAAGTAGAAAAAAGATATTTTGCTCCACACCAAACACCTTTATTGGATTGAATCTGTGGGGACAAATAATGCATAGTTTAAAGTTACAGGGGTAATCTTATGAATACTCGTTCTTCATTGATAAAGGACCTCTGTATTGTTGGGGATTGTGCTCTTTTAAGTAAGGCATTAGGGTCAATGTTCTGCTGTTAATGCTCTTCTCCCGACTTCTATTCTACATTTAAAAATAAATCCACACATACAATCACCATACATGCACTGGCACGAACACACCCAAATAGGGACACACAACTATGCAGTGACACACATATCAGTTTGCATTAAAGCAGACACGTACTTACAGAAACATGAAGAAAACTATTTAAAAAAAACAGTTGGAGCTGAATGGGTTAATTAGTGGGTTGTAGCGATGCTGAAAAGGTCTGCATCTCAACATCCCATGCATGTGTGATGCAGGAAGTTTTCATCATGCTTGGGAGCTGCTAGAAGCAAGATGAGAGTATGTATGAGGAGATAGAGTATGTACCACACAGAAAATTGTACACTCATCATACAGTGACAAACACGCACACATTAAGGAACATCTTATTCCATATAATGATATCATACAATCCGGTGTTGTCTAAATAATGGTATTGGCATCATACGCCAAGACATTGCATGATGTTCCACAGAACTCTTGTCACTTGCCAGATTCTGACATGCATATCCGGGTACTTCAATTATATGCCTTTTAGCTTCAGTATCGACATATTACTCCCTTCATATGCACATGTATCTGAAAAGTGTTCCCAGTTACACCCATCATATGCCGCTAGAGGCACCCCTACACCAATTACAGACACAATTATACAGGCGTGCATTCATCCAAATGCACTCACACTCAAATACATTTGTGGCACAATCCCTCGTGCAGACCCCAAAACAGTATTGATGCAAGGCCACACAGCTACTCAAATGTATTTCCCATCATGCACGCTGACTTGCTCATTCTAAGAAGTTCATGTTTACACTAACACACCCAGGCATACACACATACACACACATGCAAACACCAGCATACTGTGGGATGTTGGGATTGAATAGGTGATGAATACCTGGCCAGAGAAGGAACTGTTCCAGGTCGCGGCAGAGGGGATGCCCAGGTACTGAAATGTTAAATATCGTCTAGGATGAAAAATATGTATTCCCATGGCATCTTTAACACACAGTAAGGCAATGCTGAAACGATGGAAAGTTACCTATCTACTGTATCAATATGTACGTATTAAGTGTTCAGATATATGTTGGGGAGATGGTACAATAGGCTGAGAAACACCTATTATGTTAAATAGGGTGCAATAGAAATGAAGGTAGACACTGATGGAGGAAGGATATGACAAGCTGATCCAATGCAAATCTGTTTGCTTGCCTCAGCCACCTCCTCGCCCATATGAGTTCTTGTCCAGAGTGTCAACAACCATCTTAGGATCAGGAACATAGAATTGCATCGGCACTGCTGTGAGCCCATGGCCCTACTCCCAGTCCATCCATGGGCCCAATCCCTAATGGACTTGCAGTTAGGCATGTTTTGCTATTGATGAAACACATAGTAAGAACAGTCGCTCAACAAACCACAAAACAAAGTTGTCGCGAAGCTGCTACGGATGCCTCAGGCCAATCAGAATCATGTTGAAGGATAGCCTATAAAATACATAGAAAATAGGTCTTATTGCAGTGTGCAGTTCATCAGCACTGAAGCCAAGCAATAGTCACATTCAACTTGACACAACAATCTTAATGTGCACCACCCACACACTTCATGCAAGTCAGACCCTTATGCTAATGTGGTCATTATGAATGTGTAATATTGTCACAGAACTGTGAAATCTTTCTTCGATCACTGATAGGCCAGAGTGCTTTACTCCTGTGAACTGACAAAACCCGTTAATGATAGTTAATAATTTATAATTTAATAAATGGATATCTTTCAATGCTTTCCTCCATGTTTTACAGTGTGAAGGAATAGTCTCCGAGGTGTGGGAAATGTGTTCAAAATAACATCCGTTACATTTTTGTGTTATACATTGCCATTGCAAATAAGCAAGTGGATCATTTTAAGGGCTATTAAAGGGCTAGGTTCCGATCAGCATCACAGTTTTCACACTTGGTCCCAATATTCCCAAGGCCTTTGTAGAATCATACCAACACAAATTTGCGAACTGATGAGCTTACAGAACAACCTGATTTGATGAATTACCTATGTTTTTAAAAGAAAATGGAGACTTAAAGCATGAGCCAAATAATATAAAATTGCAACAAATGATCTTGAAGAGATGATACCTTTGTTAGGATAACTCGTATCTTTGGTTGTTAGCTCTCAACTCACATTCTATATTAACCCCTTAACTGCTGAGCTTTAATCAAGTCTATGCAAAAAGGACGAGCATAGGCAACATTTCGATATGGCACTCATTGTATCACTTCAAACAGCTGTTTCAACTACACATATCGCCAGTAATTTGGCTGCAAAATATCCCCGGTACATGGCTGGTGCAGACATAGAAGTCATTGGGCCTCATTACAACCCAGGCGTTAAGGGGTTAACGGCGCTGTAAAAGGTGTTGGCGCCGTTAAACCCTTAACGCCTGATTACAAGGTCCCTTTGCGGGTTGCACTTTAACGTCTGCTTTTAGCAGGCGTTAAAAAACCAACCCGCAAAGGGATCTAGGAGCTAATTATGGCACCGTAATTTATGGTGCCGTAATTAGCGCCTTCCCCATTCCCATTGAGCCCTATGGGACAAAAATGGGAATGGGGAAGGGCCATGGCGGCATGGGGAATTACCGCCCTGCCAACCTCGGAATGGGGTGGTAATTCCCCATTCCGCCATGGCGGACACCCGCATGGACCATGGTCCTCCGCCTGGGTCGTAATGAGGCCCATTGTCTATTGTTTCATTAAGAAGTGTCTCATCGTCCGTCAACAGTGGTCAAATCACCTGCACGTGGATGCGCTGTCCACAACATGCACAGGAACATCTTTTGCAGGCACACAGGCAAGTGCAAAACATAGGCAGAGCATGTTGGAATAAAGGTTAGACCACTTACTTAAGGGAATAAAGCAGACAAAAGTGCCGAGTTGGAGACTCATCACTCACTGATTGTTCTCTTTTCATTTATATCTTCCACTTGACAAAAGGGATAGTTTTCTTACTCCACTCTCTCTTTGGAAATATTGAAATATGTCCAGTTTTCTTTAATACCACAGGCGGTAGCCATAGCGCTATTAGCGCCATGCCTACCCCCTTCCGCCGTCGGAGTCCGGATTCACGGAATACAGACTTACCAGTCTATTCCGACCTTTGCGGAACCGGTAAGTCCCCATTCCTGGAAACATTCCCCATTCCCATTTGAGCCCCCATAGGGCTCAATGGGAATGGGGAAGGAGCTAATAACGGTACCGCAATTTGCGGTACCGTTATTAGCTCTGAGGTCCCTCAGCGGGAACCATCCATAATGCCTGGGCAGACCACACATTAAGGACGGGACCCGCTGAGGGAACTCGTAGTAGGGTGGTAGGGGATTACCGGCACTGGTGCCCTTACCGGTGCCGGTAATCCCCTACCGCCTACCGTGTAATGAGGCCCATAGTATACCTTTTATTACCTCCAGTGCGTGCAGAGATTTTGCTTTTCTCTGTGGTATCTGACCGGTCTTGCATATAGGGATGTTTCTGGTGCAGAGTTTTGAAACTCCCTAGGGGGTCCCAGCAGCAGTCCTCGGGTATGAACTGGGGCAGCTTTCCCTAAAAGTTCAGGTACTTCGGAAAAAATCTGTCTATGCTCTCAATAATAATCTTTGCTGTGGAAAAGACCATTTGATGGGAATTGAAGAGATTCTTCGAGATTAAAACGTGCTCCCAACTGAAAAAGTGGCGAGAGGATAGTGCAACCTTTATGAAACTATACAGTGTAACTATTGAGGAAGTTGGTCTATTCCCTAGCAAAGCAAAAAAGAGACTTTGGGAAGCCGACTGGATCCACACTATGGAAGAGGTTCGTAAATATCGGCTATACAAAGAACACCTGATCGATGTTAGACCAATGGTTGTTATTCCAGCCTACCTGAATAGATTCCAAAGTGCGTTCTGGTGCTCCCAATTATTGAGGGTAAGGCTAAATCTTTGCCGAGCTGGCAAATTCTGGGGTCCTGGGAAACAATACAGAGAGAACGAAGACCTTCAGATTCTGTAACTTGTTGGGATAGATTGAATCCCTGGGCCATATCATTCTGGACTGTCCTGTCCAGTGTGACAGGCAGGTTTTCGGCTTTAAACATCTTATCACGGGCCACTGAAAACTAGACAGTGATATAGTCTGGCAAAACGTATTATGGAAACAGTTGGAATGTTTGGAGTTTTGCCGCTTTGCACTTTTTGAAGGAGGTTTCACCGCCAAGTGTTATGTCATATGCTGATGAACTACTTATTGAGTGATATTGTCTTGATAAGCACCCTGCTTTTAACTATTTAAAACAATTATTTTGTAACTACATGTTTCATCAAATGTGGAAATAATTTATTTTCTTCTTAACGGATTTTTAATGAAACATATTTCTTTCTCTATTTGTTAAAGATTAAATATTTAACCATATAACAATAAAACAAACATGTAGATTTTAATATGGGGATATGCAAAATGTTCTTTGACCCTGCTTGAAGTCCTGTCATTATCAATAAACATGCACTAGATGATGAACACATGTTACAAATATTCAGGCAAGACCCAGTTGAGCTAAAGAGTTGGTTGAGTCCTCAAAAGGTCATAATTAGTTGGAATTCGTAGATTTCAAAGATGTTCCCAGTTCAATATTTTTTAGTGAATCAATGGTGAAAGGTTGCTCATACTACAGAGGGAAATTTGAAATGCATAGATATTTCCTCAGTTCTGACCACTGTGTTCAACCAACACTCTTCAGTTAAAAACATCATGTCAGAATGGTTAGTTGAGTCCTTAGATACTGTGATGGGGAAGTAGTTGGGGAAGTCATGGAGGCTGGATGCAGAAACTAATCTGTGTTACTGGGTCCAGAGAAGAGATAAATGGAGAATTTCCTAAATATGCAAATCCACCACAAATATATGGTGTTCGTGTCATCTTCATAGCCCTGACATATTATCTCACCTTTCAAAGACCTTTCATGTGACTCAAGCCTGTGACAGGTTGCTCCTAAAGATATATATGACACAATACTTAATTTGGGCAACAGTCGGCATTAGAGGAAAGCATCCATTCTGGTCAGTCTCACTGCTTTGAGGAATTAATTGAATAACCTGCATACACAAAACATGCCAGAAACAGAGAATTACAAGCAATGTTAGCGGGATATTTGTGAGAGCAAGAGAATGTGGGGTACCACCTAATAAGAAAATGGAATATACAACAATGGTAAGGTTATGAAAGGCTCAAAGAACAATCATTAACTTCCTAATTTGAAAACAGAGAACTCGTGGGCGTGGAAAAGACGGTGAGCAATGAATTGTCAGCTCTCATGCAGTGAACGAGTGGTAAATGAAACAACATAGATTTGCCAGTCAAGATGATGGATAGCTCTTATGTGAGTTCAAAACACCTGCGAGAGAGAATTTAAATTTGGTGCACCAAACCCCTTGCTTGGCTTACTAACCTGTGCAGTTGAGCACAGTTTGGGTCGGGTCCATAGATGTCTCTAAGTGCACATTGTTCTACAGACGATGTTCATGGAAGAAAGGCAGTAGCCTTTTGAAGCAGTGAGGGTGGGGTGGGGAGAGAGACTTTGAAAAAAGGCAGGATGGGAGGAAAGATGGATCTGCAGGGTTCGACAGTAGGAGGGGAGAAAATATGAGCAGGAGGAGGAGAGTGGAAAGACTTGAGAAAGACACAAGCAGCCCCACAATACATCACAGCTAGATTCACTAGACAAACACCCTCTCGCCCCCTAAGAAAAGTTAACTCTAACCTCCTATTAGTACCCAGATTTAAGCTTACTAAATCCGGTGGGAGTAGCTTCCCTATTAAAGCAGCACAATATTGGAATTCCCTCCCCTCTGCCTTATGGGAAGATCTACCTTACCTACAATTCAGATCTAGTCTCATTCACTGACTAAAGGAACATGACGTCTGACCCTACCTCACTTGCAACCTTTCTAGTATCTATTGTATACATGTGACTTCATGTTTTTGTTATATATATGCGCCTCACACTTATTCTTGGTACTTACTGTATATACCTATTTGCCATGCCTGTTGTTCATGCATACAGCATTGTAACCTTAGCTGTACTCATTCCTGTCCACTATGTAACTTAAGCTTAACAACCCTCTTTATGCCTTCACGCCCGAATACCTCTGGGACTGGTGTTCAATATAAATAAGAAAAACAAACAAACAAACAAACAAACAAACAAACACAGAGAAGGGAGGAGGAGAAAGAAAGGAGGATGTGATTAAGAGTGGAGGAGGGAGGAAAACGTGAAACAGGCTTGGGGTAGATTGACAAGCAGGGAAGAGGAGGAAATGGTGATAATAGAGAGAAGGGAAAGAGTCAAACGAGGTTAGCACATCAGTGGTGTAATAGAAACTGGAGGCAAGAATTAAGGCTGAAACAGAGAAAGTTGAAGAAGGAAGAGGAGAGGGTTGGATACCAACAGTGTGGGTGAAGAGGGTCTAATCATTGAACATCATTAACGAGGAGAGAGGAAATGGGTGGAAAGGAGGTCATGGGACAGAGAATGGGAAGGAGAGGTACAGAGTGGCCACTAACCCTATCCATTGTGGGAAAATACTGTATCAGGTACTGCTAACAGCCTCCCAGTAACTGTGTGGTGCCATGCCAAAGCCTACAGAGGTCTGTCTCAGTATGACCTAGACATGGAACTGTGACCAGTGCCAAAAGACCCCTGCAATCCTGAAAGGTTGATCAACATACTTGCCAATCAATGACTGAAAAACCACCCTCAGGAGTCTCAGGAGAATAGCTCAGGGGCAACGCGCTTGTCTTGGAAGCAAGGCGATGTGGAGCAACACAGGTTCGATTACCGGGCCCAGGCTTAGAAACATCTGGGTATTAAACGTGTTATAAATAACCAATTACAATTACAATTACACCCAGACAAGCTGAGAAGGAAGTGCTGGGGACACCAGGGATCCCTAAAACTGTGAATGATGTTCATTAGTGTAGCACGACTTATGTACTACAATCCTTAAGCAAGGAGTAATTAAATGTTTGTCTGTGATTGCTGTGATAGTCCATGCAACAAAGTTCCCTTCCTGACTGGAGGGTATGCGGGAAGGGGACTAAGGGGGCCCAGTAACTCCTTGAGGCAGCGGAAAGCGCTGTTCGATAAGGGCTGTCAGCGGCTTTCCCGAATCCTGGTTGGACCTGGTTGGAGTTTGGATCACGTTTCTTAGCCCCGCCTCCATTTACCCACAAGCCCTATATGTTTGGGGAATCCGCGCTTTTGCGCGCGCGCTTTTTCGGAAAGCGCTGTTCGATAAGGGCTGTCAGCGGCTGTCCCGAATCCTGGTTGGACCTGGTTGGAGTTTGGATCACGGTACGATCTTGCAAACTACATTAGAGGATAAGAAAAAGACTTGAACCTTGAACCTTGAACACTCGAACTGATATATTTTTTTTTTTTCCCCTAGTTTCTTAGCCCCGCCTCCATTTACCCACAAGCCCTATATTTTTGGGGAATCCGCGCTTTTGCGCGCGCGCTTTTTCGGAAAGCGCTGTTCGATAAGGGCTGTCAGCGGCTGTCCCGAATCCTGGTTGGACCTGGTTGGAGTTTGGATCACGGTACGATCTTGCAAACTACATTAGAGGATAAGAAAAAGACTTGAACCTTGAACCTTGAACACTCGAACTGATATTTTTTTTTTTTTCCCCTAGTTTCTTAGCCCCGCCTCCATTTACCCACAAGCCCTATATTTTTGGGGAATCCGCGCTTTTGCGCGCGCGCTTTTTCGGAAAGCGCTGTTCGATAAGGGCTGTCAGCGGCTGTCCCGAATCCTGGTTGGACCTGGTTGGAGTTTGGATCACGGTACGATCTTGCAAACTACATTAGAGGATAAGAAAAAGACTTGAACCTTGAACCTTGAACACTCGAACTGATATTTTTTTTTTTTATTTCCCCTAGTTTCTTAGCCCCGCCTCCATTTACCCACAAGCCCTATATTTTTGGGGATTCCGCGCTTTTGCGCGCGCGCTTTTTCGGAAAGCGCTGTTCGATAAGGGCTGTCAGCGGCTGTCCCGAATCCTGGTTGGACCTGGTTGGAGTTTGGATCACGGTACGATCTTGCAAACTACATTAGAGGATAAGAAAAAGACTTGAACCTTGAACACTCGAACTGATATTTTTTTTTTTTTTCCCCTAGTTTCTTAGCCCCGCCTCCATTTACCCACAAGCCCTATATTTTTGGGGAATCCGCGCTTTTGCGCGTGCGCTTTTTCGGAAAGCGCTGTTCGATAAGGGCTGTCAGCGGCTGTCCCGAATCCTGGTTGGACCTGGTTGGAGTTTGGATCACGGTACGATCTTGCAAACTACATTAGAGGATAAGAAAAAGACTTGAACCTTGAACCTTGAACACTCGAACTGATATTTTTTTTTTTTTATTTCCCCTAGTTTCTTAGCCCCGCCTCCATTTACCCACAAGCCCTATATTTTTGGGGAATCCGCGCTTTTGCGCGCGCGCTTTTTCGGAAAGCGCTGTTCGATAAGGGCTGTCAGCGGCTGTCCCGAATCCTGGTTGGACCTGGTTGGAGTTTGGATCACGGTACGATCTTGCAAACTACATTAGAGGATAAGAAAAAGACTTGAACCTTGAACCTTGAACACTCGAACTGATATTTTTTTTTTTTTATTTCCCCTAGTTTCTTAGCCCCGCCTCCATTTACCCACAAGCCCTATATTTTTGGGGAATCCGCGCTTTTGCGCGCGCGCTTTTTCGGAAAGCGCTGTTCGATAAGGGCTGTCAGCGGCTGTCCCGAATCCTGGTTGGACCTGGTTGGAGTTTGGATCACGGTACGATCTTGCAAACTACATTAGAGGATAAGAAAAAGACTTGAACCTTGAACCTTGAACACTCGAACTGATATATTTTTTTTTTTTTCCCCTAGTTTCTTAGCCCCGCCTCCATTTACCCACAAGCCCTATATTTTTGGGGAATCCGCGCTTTTGCGCGCGCGCTTTTTCGGAAAGCGCTGTTCGATAAGGGCTGTCAGCGGCTGTCCCGAATCCTGGTTGGACCTGGTTGGAGTTTGGATCACGGTACGATCTTGCAAACTACATTAGAGGATAAGAAAAAGACTTGAACCTTGAACCTTGAACACTCGAACTGATATTTTTTTTTTTTTCCCCTAGTTTCTTAGCCCCGCCTCCATTTACCCACAAGCCCTATATTTTTGGGGAATCCGCGCTTTTGCGCGCGCGCTTTTTCGGAAAGCGCTGTTCGATAAGGGCTGTCAGCGGCTGTCCCGAATCCTGGTTGGACCTGGTTGGAGTTTGGATCACGGTACGATCTTGCAAACTACATTAGAGGATAAGAAAAAGACTTGAACCTTGAACCTTGAACACTCAAACTGATATTTTTTTTTTTTTCCCCTAGTTTCTTAGCCCCGCCTCCATTTACCCACAAGCCCTATATTTTTGGGGAATCCGCGCTTTTGCGCGCGCGCTTTTTCGGAAAGCGCTGTTCGATAAGGGCTGTCAGCGGCTGTCTGAGGGCTGATGAGGGTAGTGGGTGATAATTGGACGTACAGGGAAATTGCTGCACTAGTTCACACGAAGGTGTAAGTACTAAGCCCTATCAGCAAGCATTTAATTCACAGCAGAAGATATTAATACGCTGTGTAAAGTCACTTACATTCTTTAGAGCTGTTTCTGTAGTGATAAACTATTACACCTGTTAACATCTATATAATTGTTCTTCTATTGCTCACCTTAACGCTTGATTATACACCTAGTGTGACGTTTGACGTATGACACTTAAGAAATACACATTAAAAACAGGCATGCCTGAAATAACGGCCATTGATCTGCCTCAGTCAAGAGTACAAACTGCAGCAACGAAACGCTTCGTGGCAAAAACAGCCTCCCCACGTCTGGGGACAGCGTTGCTCCGTCGTACTGCATCTTCTTCAGCCGACATTCGCTCCTTTTACACAGTGGAGCCGCCAACAAGTGAACGATTAGATACTGATCCAGCACAAAACATCAATGCGGTAGAATCAGCCAGAACAGAACAACAAGCAGTTGACCAATTAACTAAAATCTCGAAACAACCCAGAGAACTGGCGATGCCTGATAGTAATGCACATCTGTGTAAAAACAGCCATAACGTTCACTTGAATAATAATATACCTAGCAACCTGGCTCAAGACAATAACCAAGACAATAATCGTGTGCTATCTGACAAAAGGATATCACCAAACTCTATGTCGACCGAGCTAACTAAGAACTCTATCGACCCAACGCCTAGACTGGAAGCACCTGAGTCTCCAACAAAATGAAGCATGCCCTCCTATACTCAAACTGTCAATCTGGACTATGGAAGCACAATAGGACAGAAAATTACTTCCGTCATGGGAGAAAACCAATGTATAAAGTCGATTCCAACACCTATTTTACCTTTACATGAGGAAGTGACGGATATTACATTAGAACTGGCGGTAACGTCAGGTGATCTACCAATGAGAGACACTGAGCAGAGTGTTTCTTCGGTAAATCAGTGTGGAAACGGACTACGAAGTGAGGAATTGCAGCATAGTAAGGAGAATGTCATTGAATCTATTCTCCCGCATCCTCATGCGTTGGAACCAGTATCCTGTTCCGTAGAAGCTCAAATAAAGCTACGAAAAGCCTATGAACACTTAACCGTAGTGGGTGAAATCGACCAGGAAACGCTTGATTTCTTGGATGCTTCATCAAGTTCAAAAAACATAGAATCTGATGTTCTATATATCTGCTCAAATACGGGAGATTTAATACAGCTGCATGATAATCGCACTAGAAGCATCACAGATGAATCAGGAAAAGTGATATCAACTGCACAAGACAATGCACAGAGTGATCTTGATGAGTCCAGCAAATCACGCTTACCAAATATATCACATCAAGATGTCCAAATAGAAGACGAATCGCCTTCATTCATCGCCCCCACCCCAAGGCGTACAAGATTTCAGAACGAAGCCCGAGACTTAGATTATTTTGTCCAAAGAACGCAAGTAAATCGATCTTCGTTTCCTGAAGCTCCGGCGCTGAATAACACACTGAGCGCCATGAACACTGCATTACTGGCTATTGCAAAACTATACGAATCTTTAGAAAGCAAAGTAATCCATCAAACGACATTATTGGAAAAACTGATGGATAATAGTTGCATAATAAAGAAGATATCATCAGATCAAATAGCTGTAAGACCATCAATAAATTCTAACAATGAGCACCTGGACAATATGGACCCATCAAAATGTGCACCCTGTGAAATTAAGACGGCCACAGTTAAAGTAGTCGACATAATGTCATGCGATTCTTCGACATTGGCGAAAAAAGAAACATCAAAATCTGTAACATTGGATTCATCCCTAGTGCTCTTGTCGACAAATAACAAAGATCCAACTATACAATCGCTCCCAGCTCAACAAGTGACTAATGATATTCAAATAAATGTCAATTCAAATCCGATGACAGATAGACTTCATCAATCCAAGTCAAAGAAAAACATATTTGATGCGTTTGAATCAAATGACATAGCTCATTTAAGAAATCTCAACAATTCAAATCAAGATAAGAATATGAAGCAACCGCAAGTTAAATCCAATGAACAATGCCTCCAAACAAAAATTCGAAAAGTAAATAAACGAAAATATGTAAAGATATCACACAAAAGACAAGATCAAATTAAGATAGCACAAGAATCAAGCTGCTCAGTTCAAGAACCAATTCCATATGAGCCGTTGAACAAACTAATAGCCTTGGCTGATCAGATCAACAATGAGTTGCCTTATAGAGATGTGCACAAAACGATTGCTCCGGCACCAAATACAACTATGTTTAAAGACATTACCGCAACCACATCATCGGACACACAGCCCCCTGCAAATAATAATCCGCCACAGCAAAAAATAACCATAGAAACGTTGCAAGATGAAATTAGAGAATCAATAAAAGCCTATCAGACTCAACATCCCGAAACCATCCAACAAGTCAAAACTAATGTAAACTCTGAAACCAGGATGGGTACCTTGATACAAGCTCCAACAGATTCCAACGATATGAAACCATCTACTCTAAAGAATCAGAGAACAGAAGAAGCAAAAGAATACAGATCAACTGTTTCAAAAAGCATCTCGGAGAACGTAAGTCTATCAACCGACTTATGGACACAACTCCAATCCCCATGGGAAACAACGAAATTACATACATCCACTACAGGAGGCCCTGCCCCAAACATGGCAACACAACAAGACCTCCGGGAGCTAATTAAAACCTCAATTGAACTTATCTAAATGACACGCGACCTCAACCTATTACCGCGCCGCAACAGCAAAGTGGATCGTTCCCTGATGTTGGGCGATTATTACAAGGACCAAGGTCTGAGACCAAATCTCATAATGATCAGACAGATGTATATTTAAAGCCCTTCACCCACACTCAACAGACTTTACAAGCACTAGCCAAATCTGAATGGTCGAATTCGAACAAACGTATAAGTTTACCTTGTTTGAAGTTGAAATGCCGGGATCATCCTTTTGAAACATAAGTGCTTAATCGCACGAGCATATTAAATATATGCACAGAATTACCAATGCTGAAAGAACTTACATCAGCAGATCTTGATCAAGTCGAATTTGTCAATTATAACGATACATCGGAAGTTAACATCTACCTCAAATCTGCCCTAGTATATAACCTAATATGGCAGGCGAGAATGACCCTATTTGATTTGGGATTCTTGCTTACACAAGTTAACCTGATTCCTGACAATCAAGAGGATAAACCATATGTGAATATTTATCAACCAAACAATAGAAAACAAAGTCAAGTAGCTCAACATATAATCAATGGAAAAAGATCATAACAATTCAATGCTCAATCCATTATTAAACTAATATCATGGAATACAAGAGGCAATAGCCATTTTATCAACTCAAAACAAAGTGCCTTGGAGGAATATGATATTGTAGCGTTACAAGAAACGTGGCTAGTAAACTCTCCAATATGGGATTCGCATATCATCTTTGATACCCTAGCCACGAAAAAAGCAACAGGTAGACCATCAGGAGGTCTTTTACTAGCAATCAAAAAAACAAGTAGCATTATGGGCAGAATACATCCTTCTCCATCCCCATATTTTCAGGTAGTAACTTTAATAGCGGTGCACATACACCTAACCATCATAAATATCTATTGGAGCAAACTCAACCTGACGTCTGAAGACTTCTTTGCCACTCTCTTATGGCATTTAGATAATATTGCATCAAACCAACAATCTGGATATACTATTATAATGGGTGACTTAAACCTACATCTATTATCATCTCAGAAATCATCACCCACGAGCGATGAAAATATGTGGAAAACCATCATGGAGGAACGAGGTTTAATAATGCTGAATGATGCCTACAATCAAGGCACTATATTGTCAAACACGTGGCAAAGAGGTTCATCTGGAGCTATTTTGGACTATATATATGTAAATAAGGAATTTCTACCACAAGTAGACTCTCTAACAATAATACCTACACATCTGAGTGATCATAATCAATTAGAATTACAGTTTCATCTAGCTACACCAAATCTTGCACAAGAAATCAATCGAAACATCACAGATATCGCCATTAATACTCAGGGCAATCGGCTGAAATGGACCAGCCAGAGCTTGAGGCACTTTGAGGGGTTGCTCTGTGAAATGTATAATGGAAAATTGGTTAATCATGATAATTGTTACGTAACTAAAATGCAATTGTTTAAACAATCCAAGTCTAATGAATCGCAGGTGAGAATCACCCATCGTTACCCTTTTAATGCCCAAATCCAACAAGCTAAGACTAGTCTAAGGAAAGCTATACGAGACCTAATATATCATCCTATTGGTCTCAGAAATGCGATGAAAAAACATCTCAAAAAATCATATTCTCAATGGTTAAAAGGTATAAAGATTAGTCAATATCAGCAAAACAGTGAATACATACTGAAGCAAATGATGGAAAAATCAACGAGTGGTATTTGGTCTTGCATGAATAGTACATCTGGCAGACCACAGCCTGCGGTCATGATTAACTCTGTGCCAAAAGAAACTTGGCAAATTTATTTTGAAAACTTGTATCGATCACCATTCCAGAACTCAGAGAGCTGGTTTCAATTGTACATTCCAGATTGTTCCTTTGCAATCAATTTATCTGACATCCTCAATTGCATAAAAACTCTGAGCAATTCCAGAGCTAGTGGACCTGACGGTATTCATAATGGAATGCTAAAAGCACATCCTCATCAATGGGCTGCCATTCTCATGCAAATTTATCAAAATGTATTCTCCACTATGCAAATTCCATCTTCATGGCAACAATCTGTAATAGTGCCGATCTTTAAAAAAGGAAACAGAACAGACCCTAAAGCTTACAGGCCAATAGCTCTTTTAGATTGTCCGGGTAAAATCTTTGGGCGACTGATTCTTAAAAATTTCAATGCATGGCTAGATAAGTACATCCTACGTGATCCTTTTCAAACAGGTTTTATTCCTGAAGTAGGAACTGGAATTAATATCATTACTCTGAATAGTATTATTTATAGATCCCAAGAGAAGCATGAACCACTTTATATTGCCTTCATTGACTTTCGTACGGCATTTGATGCCGTGCCCAGGGAATTGCTATATCTAAAACTAATGAACAAAGGCTGCCCTTGGTACATTCTTAAATGGATCATAGAATTCCACTCTAACACCACTATCCAGATTAGACTGGATAGCAAAGGTCTTTTATCTGAGCCAGTTAAAACAACACGTGGGTTAAAACAGGGGTGCCTTTTGGCCTCGGCTCTGTTTAACTTTTTCATTGCAGATATTCATGACAGATTTAGTCCACTCATATCAGATTCACCAAAAATAAACAACAGTGCTATCAAGCACCTATTATATGCAGATGACATGGTTCTACTTTCTAAAACGCCCAATGGGTTGCGTGCTTTACTCAAGACACTGGGATCATACTGTGAACAAAATCACATCTCTATAAATCTAGAAAAAACAAAAGTGATCCAATTTGGTACATCTAAGCAAAAACACCACCATTGGCCTTTGCAATTGAAAGATTTAGAATCAGTACATTCCTATGTATATCTAGGAATTATAATAACTCATCAGTCTAGCCTCCTAGATCAAGACAATCAGGTTAGAAAAAAAGCAATGATGACCCTGTCCCAAGCCAAATTAATCAAGTTCAAATTTTGTAAATTTTCGTTAAAACCACTCATAATATATTACAAGCAAAAATTTGTGCCAGTTGTCACATGTAGTAGTGAAACTTTAAAAACAAAATCCTATGCATATTGGACCGTGTTAGAGGGTAGCTTCTGGAAGCGACTTTTACATTTACCCATGTCTACTCCTATGGTGATACTGAGACATGAATTGGGCCTACTATCCTTGTACGCAATTTATAAATGGAAACTTTGCACACTATATAGGAAATGCTTAATAGCGAGTACTCGAGCCTACAAAGGGATGATGTATATTATATCTATCTATTTGCTACAATCAGATCATGGTTTTCCAACATTATGGAGAAGGAAGGCGCAGAAAGTCTTATATCACCTAAATATCTCTGATGCTACCCTGATTGCAAATCCAAATTTGGTTAAAAAACAACTTTGGAAATTGGATTGGATAAAATCAAGAGAGGCGTGCCTTAAGTACAAATCCTTTGAAATAAATCCCTTCAAATTAAAGCGCTATGGCATAATTGAACCATACCTGATTCTCTTTCCAAATGCGCGGCAAAGAGACGACTTTCTGCGTTTTCGTCTAAACATATGGCCAACTCACGAGATTCTATGTAAGAGAAAAATGTTATTACCGGAGGCGGTGAAATGTAGATTCTGTTCCACGGAAAGAGAAACTTTATTCCACCTATGTACCGAATGCACTCATTTGCTACCACGAAGAATTGTTTATTTTAAACATTTATTTGAGGGGTCAACTATTGATTCATCACTAGAATTTTGGAACTTATTATTTCACACAACCAGGAAATCAGTCAGATACGCTATTTTAAATTTTTTATATAGCCTAAAACTAAGTATAAATGGAGATATAGGGGAAAGAAAATGAAATTTAATCTCAACCTGATTTTACGAAATGCAAGAATGAAATTGTTTTGATGTTTTAAATCTTTCTTTCCTTTTAAACAAATAAGACTAAAATACACAGAATTAACAAATAGCCTTTTATAGGCTTTCGCATTCTAGTTACATTTTTATTTTTTTTCTTTCCTTTTCCCTCTTATGAAATCAATTGCTTTTGTATATTGCATACTTGTATTCTGTTGTTACTATAGAAAAATTGTATACATTTTATGAATTATGAAATTTTGTATAAATTACTGTTGAAAAATTCAAGTATTTATACTTGAATAAAACAATAAAAAAAAAAAAAAAAAAAAAAAAAAAAAGATAAGCCAGTGGTGGTATGGGGAGGATGCCATGGTCACCTCGCTTTGGTTGGCACATGGCCTGCCCTCACGTAGGCGTCCTCTCCTTCCCCACTGCACGCAGGCCAACCCAATCATAAAAGCCCAAACAATTTTTAAAAGCCGCAAGGTGTTGTAAAGACTACCCTTACCCAACTGAGTGAGCCTGACCCTTGTTGTGTCCAGATCCAAATTTCCAACACTGAAAGAGAAGACCCTTGTTTGTAAAGATTAAAGATAGCATGTACACCGCAAAGTAAGAATGTTCGGGAAGTGTTAGCTTCACTCCACTCTGCCCCCTTACCTTGTGCCCCTTCCTCTCTTGCATACATGTTGCTCCCCCTGCAATTGAACTCCCCACCCACAGGTGCTTGCATCGCCCCTCATCGTGCACTCCCTTCAACTCAGGCCGAGGGCGTTCTCCTGCAACTTCATGCCACCTGTGCTCCCTTGTTTCCCTAGCCGCATGTGCTCCCTCACATCTTAGGTCCCCTCATCCTGTCTGCGTTTGTGCGCTCCCGTGCAACTTGGCTGCATGCGTTCCCTTGCTTCCCTAGCCATGTGCGCTCGCTTGCATCATAGATACCCTCATCCTGTTCACATGTGTGCGCTCGCTCACAACTTGCCCGTGTGCTTTCCCTTGCTTCTCTAGCCACAAGTGCTCCCTCGCATCGTAGGTCCCTGCATCCTTTTCTGTTCCCCCCTCCTGCATTTCCCTTCCTTCCTCCCGCATCTCAGCCCTTCCCTCTTCAAATCTATTGCATACTATTCTGACACTGTTTCATGCTGCACTGTTTTTCTGGCATTACTTTGTGTTGCCTGCATTCTTCTTCTAGGTTCTGTGCCTCATTGAATATATTGACGTTGTATTTGCTCTCTACGGTTCTTGATATTGTGTTGCTATCCATGATTTGTGGCATCACATTGCAATTGCCTGCATTCTTCACTTCTAGGTTCCTGCTGATCTCTGTGTTTTGCTTTTGGTCCTGTATTACATCTACATTCTTTACTTCCAGGTTCCCTGTTGTGCTTTGTGCTTTGCCTTGGTTCCGTACTACATCTGCATTCTCTACTTCTAGGTTTCCTGCTGTGCTCTTTTCTGTGCTGATGGTTCTGTATTGCATCTGATTTATAGGTCTGTTGTTCTTGTTCTTTGTTGTGCCCCCCTCCCTTTGGTGCTCTTTGTCTCACTTTTCTTTTCTAACTGCTTTTCTTTTGACTATCCTATCCCTCTCACTAAGTCGGGTAGTTTGAAGCTTAGAAGGGACATCCTGGTCTCCTACCCAGGCCTCCCTATTGCTGATACCTATACCAGTGCTTCCTTCAAACAGACCCTTACCTACATACTCTTTGTTGGTCCCTCTCCAGGCCTATGGACCCCCCATATGGTCTCTGTTCTTTCACCCTTTTCCTCTTCTCCCATTAATGGTGGCACCCGGTGGGAGGCCCTTCTGGCCCCCTTCCACACCTCTAAGACCATCAATAACGTCTAATTAAATGGCACTGTCTTGGTCCAGGATCCTCAGGCCAATCTCCTCCTCTTTGATAGACGTTTCCTGCACCTTATCAACTTCCTTTCATCTCCTGCTATCCCCTCTTATCACTCTCTGGTTCCTCTGCTGCCTCCTTCCTCTGCCACCTCTTAGGCACTCCTTGGTGCTTCTCTGGCCATCAATTGCCTCCCTCCTCTGCCACCCCACTGGAACTCTCTTCTCCTTCTCTGACTAACCAGCCTTCTCTTCCTGCCTCCTCTTCCCATCCTTGGGCACCTCCAACACTTCCACAGGGTGCACCTCTGGCCTGTACCCTTCCCCATCAGTCCTTCAAATGTGGAAATATGCTCCACATCGCTACTCTCAACCCTCGTTCAGCTGTCAAACACTCCTCTGACATCTGCTGTCTCCTGGAAGAGCTTGATTTGGATGTACTCTGTCTCACTGAGACTTGTTTCACGGCCAGCTCTGTCATGGGTTTTGAAACTCTCCTTCCCGATGGCAACAAAATCCTCTTCAAACCCAGAACCAACCACCCCGATGTGGGTGTAGCCTTGATTTTCCTGGAGTGGATCCCTGCTTCTATCATTCCAATGCAGCACTACTCCTCCTTTGAATGCCTGGTCTGCAGGCTCTCTATCTCTCCTGGACTCTCTCTCACTGTGGCCACTATCTAAAGGCCACCTTGTCAGGCCACCCTCTTCCTCTCTGAGTGGGCTGACCTCTCCTCCTCGCTTCTTCCCTCTACCTCTCAACTTCTCCTCCGAGACTTGAACACTAACCTAGATGCTACCAGCCTTTCTTCAGGACTCTGTCACAACCTCTGCGATTCTCTCTCTTTATTCTTCTGCCTGGCCAGACTCACTCTGCAGGCACACCCTGGATGTTCTGATCTCCTCAGATCTCCACATACCATTATGAAAACCATGGGTTCTGAGGATGTTTCAAGCAAATTGATTTCTTAATACGGTGGTGGAACGATACAGAAAGCAAAGGAGGATAGTTTAGTGGCAACGTGTGCGCCTTGGAAGCAAGACGACACGAAGCAACACAGGTTCCATCCCCGGGTCCGCGCTTAGAAACCTCTGGGTGTTTAAGCGCATTATAAATACGCAACTAAGACAAAAACAATTATGCAACAGAAAAAAAAACAATTCCTGTAACAGCAGCGCCTCGATGCCCAAGGGCTGTGTGAGCGCTTTAAATTACAGACCCTCCAGCTTATTGCGATTTTGCGATCCCGCAAAATGCCGCGAAAACGGCCGTTTTGCGCAAAATGCCGCAAAAATGGCCGTTTTGTGCAAAAACGGCATCTTTAAAAAAAAAAATGTTCCTTTTTTTTTTCTTTCTTTTTTAAGTAATCTGCAAAAATTACTGTTTTGAAAAAAAGAATCCTCAGGGTGCCAGGTTCTCAACTTTTTTTTTTTTTTTTATTTACACAAGAAATGAAATCACTTGCGCCCCAAAAATTGCAGCCCAATCCACAAGGGACACATGAATGGGCACATTTTATATGCGCGCCCATTCAGATGGCCTTTTTCACCTCCTTGATCAAATAAAGTGGCGTTTCTGTCAATTTAAAAGCACATCCCTCATTTCCAAGCAAGATGCACTTTTAAATGTGCAGAAATTGTAGGCAACCCTACGCGCACGGGATGTGGGGCTGCCACTGCATGACAGGGTCTTTCCTGACCCTGTCATGCATTTCTTTTAAGGTATGAACCGCTGCTGAGTCGCTTGCATTTCTGTTCCTCAAACAGGATAAAAATGCATTTTTTGGGTCACATTTTACAGCGGCAGGCACCTAGAGTGCCTGTCCATGTGAAAGGCGCCGGGAGCTTGCAGAACACTGTCGGGAGAGCGATTCTATTCAAAGTACTGCCCATTTTGATGACAAAAATCTATCGAATGTTACAATTTGACCAATTACGTCCAGTACTATTCGATCGATTTTTATAAATACTGAACATGTGTTGCGGGGGTGTCACCCCCTCCCCTTGTTTAGTATGTTTGGTCTAGGGTGGTTGCAGAAGTGTTTTCCCCTTTTTCCTAAAAATTGGAGGCGGGGACAGAAAAAAAAAGAAAATAACGAAAAAAGGACCCTGCGGAGTCGGATCCGACCCACGTTAGAGGGACGGATCCGACCCGCGTTAGAGGGACGGATCTGGCACTGCAGGGTTGCAGGGGAAGCGGCAGCGACCAAGCAGTTAAGTAGGGGAGGGGGTCGGGTGGTGGTGAAAGGTACATTTTGGGTTGTTTGGCTGAAGTGCAAATCAATTTGCAGCAAAATTGACTACGGTCAATTCCGCCGCAAATAATTACACTTCGGTCAAACAACCCAGAACACCATTCAAGGCAGCTGCCAGCGCACAATTTGCGCTACAGCTCAAGCCTGTGGAAATGCGCCGGTCACCTTTGAGAATAAGGTGACCTGCTCATTTCCAAAAATGGGTTGTCTAAAAATAGCATATCCTCCGTTCTTTTTTTAAATGCCCCATCATTTGAGGAACTGGGTCAAAATCTACATTTAAAAAAAATGGTTACACTATGAGAGAGAGGGAGAGTGATGGGTGAGATGTGAAGTGATGGGCAAGAAAGCAGAGGAAGAGCCCTGGGTCAGAGGAGGAAGTGCTGCACAAGAGAGCAGAGGAAGCAGTGATGCGGTGGGCCAGAAATCTGAGAGCGAGCAGAGGTACAGAAAGTAGAGGAAGCGGTTGGCCAGAAAGAGGCAGTGAGCTGCAGATTGGGAAAAAGGATGAGGGAAGAATGTAATAGAATGGGAGAAAAGATGCAAGATGCAGAAGCAGCACAAAAGAATGAAGGACTGTATATTGAGGGAGGAATTGTAGAGTGTAAGGTGTGAGTTGGGAGTATGATTTGGAGTGTGGCAGGGGCTGGGCAGTGCAGATTGTGACTTGTCAGTGTGACATAGCACGTGAGTATTTGTATGACAGAGTGAGAGGTTAAGGAATGTAAGTTGTGATGGAGAGTTGGTGAGATGTGTGTGGGTGTTTGGGGGATTGGAGAACATAGAAGGGGAATATTTTCAGCATTACAATTGATAATGATCAATTTAGTTAATACTATTAAATAGGCATGAACATTAAACCAGAAATGTAGCCAAATCAAACACTGTTCTGCCAAGCCAGAGACATCTGGGACTCTTCCTATTAAATTAATACAAAAGACACATAATAATGATACCCTGGCTCTCTTCTAGCCTTGCACTCTACCTATTTCCTGCAATGTGGCAATCTTACACCCTCCAGTTAATACAAAATGTCCCGCAAAAATGCCGCAATAAATAAAGGTTTGTGACGCAAAATTTGCCATTTCATGCCGCAAAATTTGCCATTTCATGCCGCAAAATCCTGGAAGGTCTGTTTAAAAATGCAAAATAATTAAATAAATAAAATAATGGTGCAACTCCACTGTTTCCTGGCAAAGAAATCTCACTCTTGGGAAATAAAGTGGTAGGCTCCCTACCCGCCTAATGGTACAAGGAAATCAGAAAAGGTCAAACACTTAGCTAGAGTGTTTCCAACTTGTAATTCGCACACTAACACCACAGACCTCAGCCCAGTGCTGGTATCCTCAGGAAATGTTCAGAGAAAAGAACATTGAAATCAAAGATGGTGAAAAGGGCAGTTGTACACTTGGTCTAAACCAGTGCGTGAAAGAAGTACAGGTGCACTCAAGTAAGATAGCCAATCCAATCCCTCACCCAATTACAACTCACAGGTGCTGACTGTCAGTGAAAGATTCGCTCTGGCTGAGGAGGGAACACAGTAATAAATGCAGCCATCCCCAACTGCTGAGTGTAAGTTGCTGCAGTACACTGTGGCTAGTGATTAAAAGAGTTTGGAGTACAATACAAGATGCTTGGAGACAAGAGGTGAAAAAGGAAGCAGGAGCAGTAAGTAAGAGTCTGGGGGAGGTGGCTTTAATAGGAAGAGAGAGTTAGAGTCTGCAGGAATGATAACAACAGGAGGAGGTTGTAAAGTGTTGGAGAAGGTAAAAACATCAAGAGGAGATGTTGGATTGTTTGTTTAATGTTGTGAAACAGTACTTCAAACAACCTAGTACTTGTCCACGTGTGGCGATATTGTTAAGCACTGATCTCTCATTCACAAAGTATATGGCATATACATTTAAGGTAGTCAAGGAACTTGCTCTGAAAGTATTACTAGGAACAATGGTGATTTCTGTAGTGGTGGTCTACGGGCGTAATGAAGGACAGGAAGTATTCAGCACAATATGATGAAGTGAGGATGTTGGTAGAAGGAGATTTCAATGCAATTTAATCTTAAATTGGATAAACCTGGGAATAGGAATGTGACTAAAAGGATCTTCCGACCAAGCTGGTGGAAGGGGTTACTGATAACACTCCCCACATGTGGCAACTGGTACTTCTCTTTGTAAGGAATTAAACTGATTTTTCAGCAGTACACACAATTGATGCCAGATAAGACTATATTCTATGTATCCCCAAGTGAAGAATTTGCCTCAAATAATAAAAATGGATGAAACGCGAAATTCTGATCATTCCCCAGTTTCAGTTACATTTCACTTATAGAATGTGCCATCTCTAGCACGTCCCTCTTGGAGATTACATAAAAACGTATTAGATGGGGAGAAAATTGAGAACAAACTGAATAATGTCATGAGCATAATATCTAGGATGGCGTGTCTGGGCAGAAGATATAAGAGGCCTGCACCCAGTAAGAAGATGTGAAATTATAGCCATAGGTGTGGCCCATTGTAATGTTGCTGAGGTAAGCCGCCTCAAATTGGAGGCAGAAATACACGCTTTATAAACGACACATAAGATAACTGGAGACCAGAGAACTTAGATGGAGTTGAAAGCTCTACGACCTGAACAAGCTAGTTAATGGTTACATGCAATTTAATCGCTGGTACAAACATTGAGGGTGACTCGATATTTGTTTAAAGGCTCTAAACACCCTTCCCAACATATTTTAGGCCTGGTGCAATTACATAAATTACTCCAGTCCTGGAATATTTGTGGAAAGTATTGAATACTGCTTTTTAAAAAACATTGAGTCGCCCTCAAAAAATGTTTCCAGCGATTATATCACTGGATTCCTAGTTAATCAGTACTCTGGTTCAAATGAGTTTAACATAAAAATGGCAGTAAAGGTGGTAGGCGTTTAGCTGCCAGCATGTGAGCATGGCAAACTGTAAACTACATCTTAAAACTAAATGATGCTGCCAGACAATACTGTTTTGCTGAACCTAAAAATGTCTGACTTTTATAAGCAAATATCCAATTCTGCTGCTGTGCATTGGGAAGAACAATTAGATAATTTCCAGATAATTGACTTACACCAGCTGGGTGTGGAAGTCAATGAAGGGATGGATATCCCATGACAGGTTTCAGAAGCAACACAATATTTCGCCTCAAGAAAGGCTCCTAGGCCAGGCAGCTTCACAATTCCATTTCATAAAATGTTTTGTGATCTCCTCTCACGCCACTTGTCTACAGTCTTTAATCCATTTAATACAACAAATGGAGTGAACCCTCACAATGGGTGATCGTGGGTTACCCTGAGTCCCAAATGGGGTTCGGACCACAACTTGTTTTATCCTACTAACCTATAGCCCTACTTAATTAAGACATGAACATCTTTACAAAACCTTTGTTAAGAAGGCGGGAGAGGGTTGTCAGAGACTAGGTCCAATAGTTCAGTAATGGTTTTATAGAGGCAGACAATCCCTTGATAATATTCGGATACCTGACAGACTTGGCTCCACAGAATTGGAATTTCATTAAATTAGTAGTTAGAAATGATGGATTTGGCACTACATTTATGAATTGGATATTAGCCCATTATCAGTGCCCCAAGACACAAAATATACTGAATTGAAAATGTACAGCACGCATTGAATTAAATGGTGGTATTAGGCCGGGTTGCCAGCTTTCCCTTTTGATATTACCTTTTGATATTATTCTGGCCATGGAAACTTTCACCCAGAAAATTAGGCTCAAAACTGCAATTGAGGGAATTGTAGAGGGAGGTAGAGAACATACATTTGAATTTAATAATGAATAATACTGATATCACAATTGCAGCTTCAGTGTTAATGTTAATGTTAAGGGATATTTGTACCGCACGCTATCATCACCGGAGTGGTCCCCTGGCGCCCTATCAAGGAATCAGTTTACCTTGGGTGGCTGTTAGGCTTTACATTGAATTATCAGAGGTCTCAGGGCTTGGCCCTAGGTATTATTGGGTTCACATTGACTGTTGGAAGCAGGAAGGTATATTTAAAGTTGCCTTGGTTACCTCTTGGGGGGGCAGAGTGCTGGTACTATTGGACTCTTCTCGGTCATTGCCACAATGTGGTAGTGGAAACGGGGTTGTTGAAGATATTGGCCTGCCTCGAACATTGCATATTTTGCCCCAGCGTGTGGGAATCACGCTTTCCATCTTGTATGTGGAAGATGGCATATAAGGATGAGACTCAAATCTTTTACCCTTTGAGGAATGTAAAGTTTGGTTTGGAATAGATGACAAAGAGGGTTATAAATATATATAATTAAGTAATTGGCTTACCTTGCAATGAAAAAGCGAGAAGTTGGCTAAAGGCCTTTTGGGTTTTGGATTTTGAATGGATTGTGTTATGTCCACCTCCCCGCCTCCCGAGGCGATTATTCTCTGTAACCCAATCGGCACTGGGTACAGTTACAGCAGAATAGAGATTCCGCTACCTGGGAGAGAGACCTCGGAAAAATGCAGGAGGCTTTGCAGGGTGATGACGCTTCACATCTATGCACTCCACTGAGAGAAAGTGCCTTTTACAGGCGGTGGTACCTCAAGCCCCAGAGATGTGAACATATATTCTCATCTAGCCCTGACACTTGTAGGAGATGATTTGGTCAAATGGAATCCATTTGCCAAATTTGAGGGCATAATCGGAAATTGACACCTTATGGAGCCGGGGTCCACTCACATATTGCAGACATAATGGCAATTACACTTCCAGATGATGCGCTCGTGATTTTGTTGAGTACTAGGGATGAAGACAGCGACTATCTCATGAACACACCAATGTACAAATGATTAAGAGCCTTCTGGCCCACATTGCAATCCCCCACAAATAGAAACAAGTTGACCGCCCCACTCCTTGCTTGGCCCAATGGTGGGCTACAGTTTGGCATATATATAGGATGGAGAAAATTACAGCTATGAACAACGATGTATTGCCTATATTTTGGGAGATATGGCAATAATGTATAAGCTTTGTTAATGAAGGTGGTGTTTAGCTCGAAAGTTGAGGTACTGTTAGAATTGTGCATGGAATACAGGTCTCAGTCAATACGTAGTAATGGTATTTTCCTGTCTAGGATTACTTTATAATTCCCTCTCAGATGGGATTATAACTCTACTATTGTGGACGTGGTAGGTTGGCCTAGGCAATTGTGAAATATGTTAACATCTGCCTCTCATGCTCCCAGAGCAGTGCCTGGTTTGCAATCTCCCCAATAGCCCCCCCCCGCCCTACTTCCAGTGGTTTCTGCACATCAGCCTCCAGAGGAAAACAAATGAAAGCATGTTTTATTCTTTTAATTTCTTCCGATTTTTCTTACTTTTATTTTGGCCAACATAGAAGAGCATAACAGGTTGATAAGTATATTTCCGATTCGGTGCTGGTATCAGAGGAACATTGTAAAAGGTGTAGCTTCTGACGACTATTGTTCTACACTGAACATGAAAACAAAGGTTTTAAAATGCAAAATGCATGCACACAATGAACCACACCTGCACTGACACGCACACACTCATAAAGTGACACACAACCAAGCAATGACACACGCACCACTTTGCACTGGAGCAGACAAGCTCTTACACAAATATGAAGAGAACCACACTCAAATAGCTGTTGATTAACCAGGCCTCATTACAAGTTTGCCGATAAACATTAAAAGTGATGGTAATTCCGTTTACCAGCACTTTTAACATTCTGGCAAATGACAAGTACTCGTAAACACTGTTGCAGCTAATTCCGGCACTGGATACCGAAACTTCCAAAATTACCATCGCCAGTAATACCGGCAACGGAATACCGGCTGTCCAAGACCCCGGCACTGGTATTACCAGCGCAACTGTGATACTGGTAAAGTATGGAAATACCGGCAATAATTAGGCGGTATTACTGGCAAATCTGTGGCGCAGCTGGTAAATGGACACAGGTGACGTCAAACAGGCCACAGGTGCACCCAATACACCCAATGCACACATGAAGAGTACTAAAGGGCCACACCTGCCCCAATAACCCCTGCCAACACAACCATGCTGCTAACATGGACCAAGAGGTGATTTACAGCTTCAGGCGTTGGAGTAGCAGCAGTGGTGACAGGAGGCCAGGGAGAGAAGGAGGAGGAAAATGTTACAGATGGGAATGCAGATGGTGAGGAGGAGGAGCAAGTGTGTGGTGATCCCATGAATAAGGGCCACCCCATGCACCCTTACGGACACACAAATCCACACCCTGTACTTCCTTGGCAGGGAGACCATCAGAGAACTCCTCACCCACATCCAGGAGGACTTAGGGAGCAGGATCATCATTAGGACAGCCATACCACTGCTGGTAAGGCTGGTGTTGGTCCTGCACTTCCTGGCTTCTGGCACGTTCCAGCACTCTGTGAGCCAGCTACATGGCATATCGCAGCCTAAATTCTCCAGAGTGTTGGTGCAGGTGCTGGAGGCCCTCCTGCGCCATGTGAGCCAACACATTTCCCTCCTCACCACCTGGTACAACGCAACGCCACCAAGGCCCGGTTCTATGCCTTTGTGGGCATGCCCAATATGGTAGCAGCATTGGTTTGCATGCATGTGGAGCTGGTGCCTCCCCATGCCTCAGAGGAGTTCTACAAAAATCAGAAGCAGTTCCATTCCCTCAATGTCCAGGTGATCTGTTACACCAACCTGACCATCACACACTTCTTTGCCCGGTCCCCAGGATCAACCCATGACGCTATGATCCTGCGGAACAGCACCCTGCCGGCATACATGGCATGTCAAGAGGACAAAGGACCTGGATGTTGGGTGAGTACATGTACAACTCCATCTACCTTGCTGCTTGAGTGACAGCCAAGGGGGGTGTAACAATGTAACAGATGCATGTCCAGAATGTGCCCTGCACAAGCAGGACCCACCAGCACACCAAGAAAATTGACAGGCCACAACGCACAGGAGTAGCACATGACTTGAGATGTAGCAGTCATTGAGCAGGCTGCAACCCCACAAGTCATCCACACTAAATGCACTACAGGTATCAGGATGCAACCCAGCACCTCATATTTCAAAGGCAGTGTATAATCAGAAATGAACACCTAGGGTCACCAAATGCATATTCTGGGACAACACCCTGAGCAGTGCAATATGCATGCAAGGGCTGGAATTAGCACAATGTGAAAAGGGACATGCATGCACAGACTGACCATTGCCATGCCAACATCACAGGCAATACAATTGCCAATCAACACTACTGACACCTGTGTCCCTCCACCTTGTAGATGACTCTAGATACCCACTGCTTTCGTGGCTGATGACCCCTGTGAGGAATCCCCAGACGCTGCAGGAAGTGGCATACAACTGGGCCCATGTGAGGAGAAAGGTGGTGATTGAGTGGACCTTTGACCTCCTGAAGGGCCACCTCAGGTGCCTGCACAGGTCTGGGGATGCGCTTGTGTACAGGCCAGAGAAGGTGGAACAGATTGATTTGACCTGTGCAATTTTGCACAATATCTGCATCAGGCGCGACATACCCTTGCCCCCAGATCTGGACATTCCTCCCCCAGAGGATGATGATGCTGTGCCAGTCAGTCACATGCACCGGCGCTCAGAGTGCACTGAGGCCAGGGGTGGACGCATGACCTGGCAAGAACTCATTGATAACTTTTTCTTAGTTCCCCCTCCACTCAGCACTTGCACCTTACTATATACCATGCACAATCATAGTAAACACTTGTTTGAAGAAATTGAATGCCCAGTCGTTGCTTCAAATGAAAGCAATGTATTTAACAGTAAAATGAATGCATCCATACCCTCAACCCCCTCCCCAGGCACCGCATCCACTCCCACCCCAAACACCCCCTCCATCCCCTGCGCAAACACCCCCCTCCAACCTCTCCCCAAACACAACACACCTCTCTTGCGTGGTCCTTAGTCTCTGTGACCAGTGACATGGGCTGCCTTGCTGGGAGCCCTCAGTGGTAGTCATGGATGTTGGTGGGTCTGACCCCTTGGCCTGCATGTTGTCCAGGCATAGTTGGACGGCATGTCTCATGACCTCTAGCATGGAGGAGGTGATCTCATTCCACTCCCTCATTCTTTGTGCAAGGGTGAGGAAGGTTGCAGTTGCACTGCCTCAGGACATGGCACTCCTGTGGCTGGAGGGATGCATACGCTCCCTCATGAGTCTCATCTCATTCACCTGTTCATGTTCAATGGCAGTAAATTTTCCCTTCTGGCCCTCTATTGCACGCAGGCATGCATCGATGAAAGTAATGGTGAGAGGCGCTGGGCTAATGAGGGCCTGTAACAGACGGAGGGGTATGTTGTGTCATCGTTGTCCACCTCTTCCTCCTTGTCCACCTTCTCTGTGGCAACACAGCCACAATGTCCTTGTGGCTTTCTGTGCCTGTGGTGAATTGGAGGGCACAGGAGGGACAGTGTGGTCACTGACCACAGGTTTGGTGGTTGCAGCTGTGCCACATACAGTGGTGGGTGGCGATGGTGCTAGTAGTGGGGCTGATGGTGCTGGTGGTGGAGCTGATATTTTCTGTGATGTGGCAGCTGCATTGCCTTGCTGCCTGGGCCTGCTTCCCTTTGAAGGTCTGCCTGCAGCTGCTCTGCCTGATGACAATCCTGGGTCTTCACTATTGGAGGACTGTGTGCCTGTTGGAAAGAGATGAGCATGCTCTAGTAATGAGGCTTCCCTGGTCTGTTGGCTCCGATGCTTGCATCTACATGTGGGTGGAGGGAGTGCACATTGCATGTTGGTCTGCCACAATGGCTTGTTGTTGTGTGTGCCATGGGCCTACGATTCATGTCCTGTCCTCCCTTTGCACACATGTGTGGGACTTAACATACTGGCAACAGTGCTTGTGCATGGCTACGTCTACCCGCATCCCTTTGCATGTGTCTTGTATCAGGCAATTTGCTGTGTCTGACATTTGTTGAACTTTATGCCTGGAAATGCATGCATTTGGATGCAGGAATAGCATTGACATGGGTTTTTTGGTACTTAGCACCATCATCTTGGGTCCAGGCGACTGCCTCTGCCCTACCAAGGCCCTTGATGCCCTCCAAGTGCAGGATGGAGCTCCAACTTTCCTCCTAGGGCATGAGGGTGAGAGTGACAACATCCCTCCTCCTGTGGTTAAGGATTCTCTCCTGTGGGTGGTGATGATATTGCACACCTTCAGAAGCAGGCTGTCCCAGTGCTTGTGGCAATCCCTGGTTGTGTGAGGGACAATCCCCACGGCTGTCACGCTGTCTGCAACCTCCGACCATATAGCAGTCTTTCACTTTTGCCTTGTTTTGTGGTGTCCAGTCCCAAACAGCTCAATGGCATGCTGGACAACTGTGTACACAAATGAAGTAAAGTTCGGTCTCAGAGAACTTCGGCTTTTGGATGCCGACATCAGGGACACCTACCTTCTGTTCCTGTTACATGTTTTATGCCTCCTCTTGCACTGGATGTCAACCGGAAATGTGGGATTGAGAGTGGATTCTGTTTTTCAAGATGGCCGCCAGTGACCTTCCCGTTCTGTCAGTGACGTCTTTTCAGGCATAGTAATTCTGGTGCTGGCAACTCTTGTGCTGGTAATTCCACACCAGTAACTCTGGCAGCGGTATTTCTGACAGTTTGTATGCCGGTATCGCAGTTGCCAGCACATGTCTGCTGGTAATACCAGCAAATTGCTGTTGTTGCCACTAATACTGGGGTGCCAGCATTACCTTTGGCAGCGCTGGGATGTGCACAGGCCTGCAGACTTGTGTTATACCGATAATTCTGGCATTCGCCGCACCGGTAATGGTAATACCGCCATGCTGGTAGTACTGCCGTTTTACCAGCCTACTTGTAATGAGATGCAGTATCTTGACAACCCTAGGACTAGAGCAGAGTCGACCACTAGAGGACAACCAACATCTGATGAAGAAGATGTGACGAGACAACAGCACCACCCTCCTGGATTACAAAGTGCCCAGTGAAGCCCTGCAGCTATGCTGATCCCGTTTATGTTTTGACTTGGAAGACCTGCATGTTATGATTTCCTCCCTTGGGCTGGTGGGACAAAATGGCCTTATGACAAGCTTCATTTTGGCGTAATCCCTGACTTGCTGTGACTTTCCAAAGCTGCAGAATCCCAAAACCCGGGGACCCCTGACCATCATCAAGTACATTGTCTTCCGAAGATTGAATCTGGACAAAACTTCATGGGCCTCCAGAGGGCCCTACAGAAGCAGGACATCTTTATCCAGAGTCCCTCACCGGAGTCCATGACTGAGGGATCAAGTAACATCTAACCAGAGCTGTTCGTTCTTCTTTGGCACTGAAAAAAAGAACCCAAAGCCACAAAGACCCACTGAATCAAGGAGAATCCAATGCTGCCAACTCTCTCTCTTGAGTGCTGTCACAGGAGCCCACGAGACATCATCCCTTTCATCACTACAACCAAGAACCAGGAACAAGGGTCTGCTGCACTGCAACCAGAAAGCATACAGCTGGAACAAATGTTTCAGTTCACAGGTACTGTGGGTTTGGGATGCATCAACCTTTTGCCATTTGTGGTGCTTCCTACCTTGGGAAGTGCTATTTTACCCTCTTCTGAGTTTACCTCAACTCACTTGCACTGGCCTTTCAGTGTGTGCTTCTTCAAGGTGACACCTCTTGAGTTGCTGGGATTTTCTATTTAAACTACTGACTATTTAAGAACATTTTCTAAGAAGAGCGCATCAGAACATTGAACTTGCCCATTGACATTGGCTGCCCTGGCTTCCTAAAGGACCCCTTCTAACCCTATTGTCTTTGACAGTGCTTGTTCTCTTACAGGTTTTAATTGTTGAACACTATTATCGCTGGGATAAAAGACTTCCTGCATCCCTCTGGGAGAATCTAATTGTTTCTGTAGAATAGCAGTGTGTTCTGATCTAACCATAACCGTTTCCCTCCCTTATAACTCAATACTGCAAATGTGATACAAAATAAGTGTTAATACTGACCTCAAATGACATCACTCAGTGTGCTGGAAAATGTATAACATATGAAATAATGACTCACCTGCTTTATTGTTCTCTTTTTAAATTGACTTGGGATTAATGTTACTATTGGTCACTGCTTTTTAAAGAAAGCTTTCAATATATTTGTGTGTATATATATATACATATTTATATTATAACCTTTAGTGTCTAAGAGTTTACTTGGCTACCTGTATTTACTAATTTCATTGTACAGCTCTTCAGCTCACATTACCCCTCTTAAGATAAGCCTGGCTGCTCAGTCACACTACCAACTTGTGCAATACCGGCCTATATTAAAAGGTGGGTTACCTAATAACAAGAGATAAGTCTTGTGTAGTCCCACACCAGTTGGACTGCACCAATTCTTACCTAACACGATGCCAGCTGCAGTACTAGTCTGTCCGGAGGTGCTCCCAACACCCACCAACCTTAGGGAGCTTTTTGACTGCTGCCTGCTTGCCAGTCAGCCCACCTGCACACTAGCAGTCAACCCACCCACCTGCTTCCCATCCAGCCAGCCTGCCTGCTCGCAATCCAGCGAGCCTGCCCACCAGCCCGCCAAGTGCCCTCCTGCCTGCAGCCATAAGTAAGTTCTTATTTGTTTGGGGCTAATTGGGGATTGCATGTCATTTGAAGGGGGTAAAAGGGTGTGGGGTCATGACATGCCATGGAGTGGATGGATATGCCGTGAGGTGGGGGAACACAGAACATGCCATTTGGTGGCAGGTGGGGGTCAATGGGCATGCCGTTTGGTGGGGGGTTGGGGTCAAGGAACAAGCCATGTGGTGGGGGACATAGAGCATGCCATGTGGTGGGGGGACATAGAGCATGCCATTTGGTGGCAGATGGAGGTGAAGGGACATGCCCTTGGAATTTTGGGGGGTTAAGGGGCATGCTGTTTCATCAGGGTTGGGGGCTCCAGAGATATGCCATTTGGTGGAGTGGTGGGGGACATGGGGCATGCTGTTTGCTGGAGGGACATGAGACATGCTGTTGGGTGGAGTGTCAAGGGACATGCCATTTTTGTGGGAGGTGGGATGCTCAAGGGAAATGCAATTTTGTAGAGGGTGTAAGCGGGAATGAGATATGCTATTTGGTTGGGGGGGGTCAAGTGCACACCATTTGGTGGGCACTTAAGGGACATGCCAAGATACGGGGGCTTCTGGGGACATGGAATATGCCATTTGGTGGGGTATGGGGAACATGGGACATGCCATTTGGTTGGGGGTGGGGGACATGGAAAATGCTGTTGGGTTTGGGAGTCAAGGCACATGCCATTTGGTGGGGTTGGGGAACTCAAGGGAGATGCTGTTTGGTGGGGGCGTTGGCGGACATTGTATATGTTATTTGATGGGGGTACGAGGACATGGGAAATGCCATTTGGTGGGGGAACTAGATGGACCAGGGCCATGCTGTCCGGTGGGGGACAGAGCGGGGGGACCAGGGCCATGCTGCTTGGTTTGCGGGTGGGAGGCAGGAATAGGGACAAGTCCATAAAGAGTGAAAGATGGATTAAGAGAGTGCAGGTGAATAAGAAAGGAAACGCATTAAAACAAAAAAATTTTAAAAAAAGTAGAGAGCAGAAAGGGGCAAACGGTAGGGATATTGCTGGAGTGGTAGCAAGATAGCTGGTAGGCTTTTTTGCACAGTGGAAAGCACATCCCAAATTCACATATGCTCCCGACATTGATGTATTCAAGGGGGCTGCACAGTGCATGTTTTGGCTATTGTCCAGCCCACATTAAATACTTAGGTCACCTTTATTAATTTCATACCTAAGCATTTCGTCTAGGAGCGCAAATGATAGGAGCGCATTCTCTGCACTCCTTTCATTTGTGAAGATATTTGAAAATGTGGCCCCATGTACTTAAACTTCAAACCTAAAAACCTGTATTTAAATATTTCCTAGTGAATTAACTGACAGGTATTGTGATGTTCAAGTGGTCGTATGTGTGAGTGTCTCACCCCAGGCCTAACGACCAGCAAATTTACTTTTAAAGTGACATAGTCTTTGATTGAGTTGCTCAAGACTGGTGACTCATTATTTAATGTGAAGGCTTAATAGTTTGCACATTATTTTAGTACTGGCTCACTGGCCTACACAGCCTGATCATCCCCTCTTCTGTCTTGAGCCTGTCGTCTACAGCTCTTGGTCAACCATGGGACAGGTAGCTTGCTATGTAAAAGTGAGAAAGTCATTCTTTCTTTATCTTGCCACACTTTTTGGCAAAATTGTTGTTTTGTGTCTACAGGCTTAGTTTTGAAAGTGGCAGTCGTTCAGTTTGTGGAGCATAAAATCCTGGCTGTTTATGCATATGTTCTGAACACTGGCGTGTTTGTGGGTGTTAATAGAGCAAGGCTGACGAATATTATCCCAAATCTATTTGTGCATAAAGGACAACCATTGTTTCCGGCTGAAGGTTGCTCATTTAGGCAGAGAAAGTGCCTTGTGGTAGTCCATATTGTTCTCAGAATAAATGTAATCCTGCAAACTCTAAGTGGCATTCAGATTTCTGCAGCAGACACTCACACTAGCTAGGTAGGTTTGCAGCATGAACACACACTGATGCAGCTAGTGCTGTTCACAGTTTCTCTGCTTCTGCCCCTTGCTCCCCAATATCCATTAGAGAGTGTCGATGGGGGAAAAGGTAAAGAGTGGGAAGCAATGAGAGGCCCACACTGAGCACTAACTTTCCAGGGTATGTATATTTTGTGGCAGTTGTAATTTTTGCGACAATTACTTTTTTTTAGAAAGAAGGAACTTCAATGGTGCACTTGTACACACTTCTAATGTTTACACTCTGGGTCAATTCTAATTTCTTAGGTGCTATTTTTAAGGCACAGCTCTGCCACTTAAAAATTGCAAATGACTGCTGTAGTAGGGCCAGGAAATTCCTGCATTCAACACCTTAATCTATTGTATAGTGTTTTGATATGCTATGCAGCACGCTATTCTTGAAACAGGTAGCCACCAATAAGTACATGAAACGATTTGGCAGAAAGGTTATGTTCTTGATCTGATCATGTGCTCTTTTTGCTTCTAGGGTTTGAGACTAAAAAGTATACGATTTGTATATAATCTTGACTTGGACTGTCATAGTGGGAGCATAACACTAGAGTTCATATCTTGCCCAAAGTTTCATTGAACCCGCCCTTTAAGATTGGTACTTCATGTCTGTGCACAGACAACAGTGTTGATTGTTCTGCATCGTGGTTTGTGCACATGTGCTGTTGGAAAAATAGAAATTACCAGGAGCACCATCAGTTTAAGGTTGAATGGACAGAGATGTTTTTTTCATTGAGTCCAAACCTAACTTGTACTCAGGCCTTATTTGTTTAGAGTGAATTGCAGTACCTAAGGAATATATCTGCCGCCAGTGTGAAACCAAATATTCTAAATATAAGAGTTTGCAGGAGGAAGAGAGAGTAAAGAAATATGAGGAGCTAAAAACACAACTGATTCAGCATCAAGGTTTGTTGAACAGAAAAAGAGAATCTGAATGTGCCACCTTAGCTAGTTATAAATGTGGGCAGCTTACTCAAGGTCAGAACAGCCATTTACACACGGGTATTCTGTGAAAGACTGCCTGATGGAGATTTTCGAGGCAGTGTGTAAGGAACAATGATGCATTTAGAATGTTTCCTTTTCAAGAATGAGTATTCAACTGCATATTGGCGATATAGCTGACAATTGTTACAGCCAACTGAAAATGAAATGTGAGGACATTACATTCTTTTCAGAGGCCCTTGAGGAGAGCACAGATTCCAGTGACACAGCCCAGTTCTTAATTTTCATTTGAGTGGTCAATACCAAATTCAAAATATTTCAGGAACTGGCTTCCCTGGCATTTGTGCATGGCTGTCATGATGCCTACCCCTGGGCATCCGGATCAAGCCCATCAGCCCCGGGAGCAGGCATTCAGATATTTAATAAAACCCCAGCAGCCCCGGCTGGGGGCTGTCTGGGTTCAGTCCTGGCGCCTTAGGCGCCAGGCTCATAATAGAAATCAGTCCTGGAGCCATAGGCGCCAGGCTCATGGACTTTACTTACCTCATGCAGACCATGCTGCAAATGAATCCAAGCCAACGTGAGGCCTGGATGGGACTATTTTACTACAGGGACTATATTTTACTCGGGTTTGGTTCTAGGGACTTCTTTCCTGGAACTACTTTGGAGGCTATTTAAACCACGCCCGAACAGCAGCACATGCTTTGCGTTATTCTGCATCCAGCTCACCGTGCCTGCAGTCTGCATCCAGTCTTCAGCCACGCCCGTCTCGAATCCAGAGCTCCTAGCAATAGAAGAAAGAAGAAGGAAATCCTTACCTGAATTCCAGATCCATCACGTCTTCGAACTTGAAGAGAACATTATTCTACAGGTGTCGCATCGCCAGCTGCAGCGCCACGCCATACTCACCAGTCCTCACAGCATTTTTCGATCTGGCGCAGCCTCCATCATTTTCTTCGCTGAATTCCACCATCTAGGGGACAAAAGAAACATAAGGTGAGCTGAGAGAGCCAACAAATACAACTTCTCCACCATAGACTTACCTGATTAACAACCGGAGATATTATTCTGTAACAAACCGCAACTTCTTACGCCGCACCTGTAAGGAGAGAGAAACCAGCAATTTGAATACACGCATCTTTTACCGGACAGTGTTGGGTAATACAGACTCTTACCTGAACACCATCAACTGCCACAAGACAATCTTCCCTGGGATCCAGCTGCAACACAAGAAAGGAATGTACAAGAGTGAACATCGGACATATTGAACTCTTTGAACTTTATACTTACGGGTTCTCGCCTGGAACCTAGGAGTCAATATTCATCCGGAACATCTTCCAACACATTCACACCAGTGAAGTAACTGTATCTACGCGCCCCTGCATTCCACGCAGGATGGAGAGCTCATCATTTAAAAACGTAAGGTGAGCTTACTGAAAGTGAATATCGGTGGTGATCAGTGGGGAGAAGAGTGGGGTGCCATTACTAGAATCCACGGGTGGCTAAATCCC
Source organism: Ambystoma mexicanum (assembly GCF_040938575.1). Classification (NCBI taxonomy): domain Eukaryota; kingdom Metazoa; phylum Chordata; class Amphibia; order Caudata; family Ambystomatidae; genus Ambystoma; species Ambystoma mexicanum. The sequence goes on along the minus strand of NC_090932.1, from coordinate 654,794,629 downwards.
TTTCTCCACTTGCAAGAGAATACTTCTACGGGTCAAGCAGATGAGATTAGGCGGTCCAGTCTGTCATCTCTGCACTACGCTTCACGTTGGAGGAGGTCACAGCTGTCCGGGTCCGATCGATGCCCCTGTGGGAGCCAGGTGAGTGTAACAATGGCAGACCTACTGGGGTTGACATATTTAATGTTTTTCAAAAAGTCATTAATGATTTAGATTTTCTATGCAATAATCTGTTAGGCATGACCACTGATGGTGCCCTAACCTTTATTGGTGAATGAAATGGTTTCATTTGCTGCTTGAAAAGAGACTTGTGTGAGAAGGCTGTCCATTTTAAAATTATCTGTGTTCTAGTTTCTGCTATAAACAGATGCAGATGGACTTCAGCCACTTGTTAGTAAAGTGTAACATTTTATTGCTGATGCACCCTTAAGTGGTTCCTTTGGTCCATCTTGTCTGACGTTACCTTTATATTCTGCAAACTCTATCAACCCTTGCTTCCTCCTGTCTCCATTTATGTACCACATCTCTGGTCTGTCTGTAAGCTGTCACCACCAGTACATACCAATTGCCGGGAGGTTGCTTGCACCACCCTTCTTGATCTGCAGTACCTGCGAGCATACTCCCCCACCCCCTTTGTGTCTCCAAGCTCTTTGAATTCTAGACTCAGCAATCAGCTCTGAGCTTTCCACAAAACCTAATCCTGCAGAAGGGACTGGGGCCATCTTCATGTTTTCAATGGATGGGGTATTCAACTGTAAAAATGTAAAAGTGTGGAATGTTTTGATGAAGTTTCAGTGGCCGCTTGAGAGGTTGTTTCATACAGATCACCTTTTTGTCTTATGCAAGGCTTTTAGAAAGTATAAGATGTTTGTTGGTCATTGGACAGCTTATTTTGCCTGGTACAAAGTGTCTACGGACAGATTGTGTGAAAGTCAGGCTAGATCGCTTAAGAACTCTTAGTTTAGGTAAGAGAAAGTATGTCATATCAACTCTCATCACAAAGATATAATTGGGTATTTATAGCGCGCTTTATACCCAGAGGTTTCTAAGCGCGGACCTGGGGATTGAACCTGTGTTGCTCAGCATCATCTTACTTCCAAAGCGAGCATGTTCCACTGAGCTATCCCCCTTGCCGAATGTATTAGAGCATTACAAGCTTAAACACACTCGCAAAACAGGCCTATACCGAAGTGTTTCTGCAGACACTGTTAAAGAATCCCTTTCAGAAGCAACTTCAGCACCACCTGTAAACCTTTTAGATGAACTAGCACCATGCTCACCTCACCTAAGGGCCCGCACTTCTCCTTTTCTGCCCCCACCTCCACATGCCATGCCACCACCAACTGTCACATTCCCCCAACCCCCCATGCCACAGCAAGCTGCCAGACCAGCTAGAAGATGAAAAAGCAGATTTAGATTTGGCTTAGTCGTGGACATGTTCTTGAGCGACTCTTTGCTTTATGACAGGAAATAAAAAGGATTCATTGATGAGAAGGGAATGGGCACATCTGTCATGCAAAATGACTGACTGCTTGTCTAACTGACCTCACATGACATTTTAATTATGTAACTTTAAAGTTGCAAGGAAGCCAACATCTCATCTCTGATATGTTTGAGGCAGTGTGCATTTTGTAAATAAAGTTAAAACGTCTGACAGCCCAACAGGAGAAAGGGATGCTGTTACACTTCCCTGCATATGCAGAGGCTTTACCCCATGATACGTATGTAAAATGTAATTGACATGCGAAGGTCCTGACGGAATTGCAAGTTGTTCTTGGGAATCATTTCACACAACTTGAATCCCAGCGAGCCTCTTTTAAAAAAATGTCAGACCCTTTCTCTGCTGATGTTGAAAATGTTCCACTTGGTCTTCAGCTCGAAGAGACTGAACTTCAGTGCAGTAGTACCCTCAAAATAAAAACAGTGAGGTGCCTTTATGAGACTTTTACCAGTCCCTGAACACACCTCTTTTTCCCAATATTTGCTGGGAAACGTTACAGATGGGTGTCCATTTTTGGCAGTACCTATATTGGTGAGCATGTTTTCTCTCAGTTGAAATTACATATATCCACTCAAAGCACTCAATGGGCACCATCTCCACCACCATCTGCATGCTGCTCTGAGAGTAGGCACAACTGCTCTGGAGCGTGAGATCAAGGAACAGGCATTTGCAATGTTTTTCACTGATCAAATATATGTCTGGTATAGTGGACTCTCTGACAAACTGCATTTCCCATTCCTCGTGGTCCATTGCCCACTCGATATTGGCTTACAGCAGTTCCCAGAAGCTATGCAAGTGTTAGAGATTGTGACTTAAAAATTCAAAGCAAAATGGTGTGAAATGTGTTTGAGCACAGTGTTTCTTCAGAATGATTTGACTACTTTATCTGCTAATGTCTTACTTTTGTAATGTAAGTCAGAATGTTACCAATATGTCCTTATGAAACAAATAAATTATATAAATGGAAAATGTGTACAACCAAATGTAAATTTAAAATAGAAACAAAGACAAGTACACCTCAAAATTCATACTCTTTATGCATGGGTTTCATAAAATGTGGGGGTTGAAAGGCCTCCTAATGCCCTCCTCCCCCACCCACCTACTTCACCTATGGACACACATTTAGATTCCGGCTCACTTTAGGCAGCAGGTAAGGTTGTGCACCCCTGTCTAAGATGCACAAAGGCAATACTGATACTGGGGCAAATGAATTATCACAGGGCAATATTTACATATGAAGTGTACTGGTTTGTGATGGGGATGTGTTACACTAGGGTGACACACAACCATTATATTTTAGATCAAGTGAATGAGAAATGTAGGTAGAGAGTTACAGAGGAAGGACAGGACACTCCGATCCAATTTAAATCTGCGCTCTCGCTTCTGCTACCTTCTCACACATATTTCTTCCTGTCCTGCTTGTCAGCAAACATGTTAGGATCAGAGACATAGGCCTTCATTACAGGGTCTTGGGAAAACCTGCCGGTAGGCAGCGGTTTTCCGGCAAACCAGTGACACTGTTTCCGCCGCCTGACTTCCCAGTGGCACCGGGATATTATGGCATGCAGCATGGTAATGGGGGCACGGAAGCACTGGCACTGTTTCTAACGGTGCTGGTGCTTCAGTAAAAACACTGCCAGTAGGGCCCTGAATTCCCAGCAGGTCAGGCCTGACGGGAGTTCCATGTCCCTACCGTCATTGTTGTAGTGTGGCGGTCCAAAAAGGGAGCCGGTACGTTGCTATCAGCACCCTTATTTCCGGACTAGCATGCTTATAATGAGGGTCATAGAGTTGTGTCTGCATTGCAGTGAGCCCAGGGTCCTAATCCCAGTACATGGGTCTAATCCCTGAATGGACCTGCAGTTAGGCATCTATGCTATTGATAGGCAACATTAAAAAAAGTCACTCAACAAATCACAAACAAAAATGCAATGAAGATGTTATAGATGCAACAAACCAATTATGTTCATATTATGCTTTACGAATTAGTTGCATGATATCATTTAAAATACATTTGCAATAGTTCTATGTGCAACATTCCGGTGTGCAGTTAACACTGGAACAAAGCAATAGTAAAATGCAATTTGACACAACAACCTTAATTTGTACCACCACACACTTTATGCAAGTCAGTCCCTGATGCAAATGTCGGCATTCTGAATTTTTAATATCGACACTGAACTGTGAAATCTTTCTTCAATTACTTATAGGTCAGAGTGCATTACTCTTGTAAACTTACATAAACCATTAATGATGGTTAATAATTAATGGGTTATTCAAGCCATTAATTTTTCATTTAATTTATGGCTATCTTTCTTCGCTTTTCTGCATGCTTAACAGACGGAAGGAACAATTCCAAGTTGTGGCAAATGTATTTAGCATCTGTAACATTATTGCAATGCCTATTACCATTGCAAATAACTATGTGGCTCATTTTAACAGCTTTTAGAGGCTGGGCTGGAATCACCATCACCGTTTTCACCCTTTGTTCTAGCAGGACATATGCCAATGCCTTTGTAGAATTATAAGAACACATATCCATATATGAACTGGTGATTTTACTGAACAACATGATTTTATTATTTAGCTATGTTTTAAAAAGTAATAGCCTAATAATACAAGAATAGCAACATAGGATCTTTCAGAGATGATGCCTTTATTAGGCTAACTCGTATTTTTGGTTGCTAGGTCTCAAGTCACATTCTGTACTAAAGAGTGACATGTCAATACAGAGCTCTTTTTTATCACTTGAAAAGGCTTTTTCAATATCGCATATCACCATTATTTCATCTACAAAATATCGCTGATACATTTCTGGACCCAGCATACAAGATTGTTTCAGTAATAGGCGTCTCTAAGAATTCAGCACGGGTCAAAACACCTGTACATGCATGTCCTGTCCCACAGAAGCACACAGGCACCCCTTTCGCAGGCACATATTCAGGCTCACACCACAGACAGAGCATCCAGGGCTAAAGATTAAAGCAATTGCCCGAGGGGAATCAAACAGATGAAAGAGTGCTGAGTGTGGCTTCATCACCAATTGCTCTCTTATTTTTTATTCATGTGTTTACCCATTTAACAAAGACACTTATAAAGGGATACTATTTGTACTCCTTCTGCTCATTGAACATATTCATTTTAATATTGGGATATACAAAATATAGTTACAAGGGATCCAGCTCTACATCGCCATTGTTCTTCAGAAGGCACCGGATGGGGTCATTCATAAACCATGATCGTGACATGCCAATTACCTTACACCAACAAATATGGACTTTCAGAGCCACCAGCATGTTGGTAATTCTCCGGATCTGTGCACCCAATTGACTTCCACCCCTACTCTCAACCAAGATGATTTAACACCATGGTGAAGTAATCCAAAATACCCTGTATGAAAACATGCATAATCCGAGTATAAGAGAAAGCCAAGAGGCTGCAACACAACTGCGTTGGTGCATTTAATTTGCCTATAGTACTCAAGGGTAAAAATTGTCAATTCTGTGGCACTACCTTGCATGTCAAGTAATTTCTAAGTAGTAACACTGACACATTCAACTCAATTCATTTCTAAAATTCGAATGCAGAAAAACAGTTTAAATGTCTCGATGCTCTTCACATTGCAATATTTTACTTTATATCATTTTGCATTCCTGTACAGTACTTCTGATGTTTGTTACCCACTAAATGCAAGTAAAATAATACAACAGTGATGGATGCCTAAAAGACAGGACTTGTAGATCATCTCTTACCTGACATGGGTTACTCTGAGATTACTGTGAACTCTCCTCTATTTTACAGTTATAGACTTAAAATATTTAATGGAACACAAACAATGATTCATTGGTTGTGTTCCTTTAAAACTTTTAATCATTTTGCTAGAGAAAACTTGAAGCAGTAGAACCCTTGGAGGGGGAGCATTACCGGTCGGGTAATGCCCCTAGGCCGATAGTTAGAAGCATGGGCGAAGCAAGGGCTTTTACAAAGCCCTGGGGCATTAGCCAACCGGTAATGCCCCCCCCCCCCCACCGAGGGTTCTATTGCTATTAGTAACCTGGCACGTTGTACTGGATAGTAATAGCAATTTTTCTAGAGTTGAGACACAGGCCCTCATTACAAGTCAGGCATTAAGGGTTTAATGGCACCATCGGCGCCGTTAACCCTTAACGCCTGATTCACAGTTTAAAGCCTGCTTTTTCCAGGCGTTAAAGTCCAAGGCGCTAAGCGACCTTGGTGCTAATTACGGCACCGTAATTTACGGTGCCGTAATTAGCGCCTTCCCCATCCCCATTATGCCCTATGGGGCAAAAATGGGAATGGGGAAGGGCAAATGGTGAATGGGGAATTACCGCCCCACTCACCTTGGAATGGGGCGGTAATTCCACCATCCACCATGGCGGAATCCGGCATGGACCATGGTGCTAATAGCACCATGGTCCACCGCCTGACTTGTAATGTGGGCCACAGTTTTGAGAACGTTTCTAAACTCGAGAAAAAAATTGAAAGAAATTACCACCAGGGATCAGGAGAAGGGATTACACATAGCCCCTTTTCCCTTTTAATGGTGCCATTAAAAAAATAGGAAAAAGGTAAACAAACAAAATGGCTGCAATGGAACAGGAGAAGGGATTACACATAGACCCTTCTCCCTTTCAATGGCGGCTATTAAAAAATAGAAAAAAAAGATAAACAAACACAATGGCCACAATGGAACGGGACAGTGGACTACATATAGCACCTTCTCCCTTTCCACAGTGGCCAGGGAAGAAAGCAATGGAACTCTGGCACTCAGCGCTCTAAATGAAGCACTCAGGTAAGTCTTACCCGGCTCGGTAACGACCCGGCCCGGACCAATCAGATAGTTTGTAACAATGTGATTGTCCCTCGCTGGGTAATAATGGTTATGAATATCTGCATGCAGAATGTTGATGATACGATTAAAAAATTCAGTCCCATACAAAATAAGATAACCATCATAGGACAGGCCTCAACAACTTCAAAAGGGTTTAAGAAAACATGTTTGCCTAGTTTTTCACGGTAATAGCAATTTTCTTTAATGTGTAAGAATGTTTAATAGAGTAACTGTGATGTTTGGGTATTCATATACTAATCTCAACTCTAACCACCAAAATGTGTCACAATCACTGCTGTGATATATTCTATTATTGTTTAATCATTAAGTGTTTAAAATAAACAAGGAGAGAGTAAATGAAAGGCTGCCAACCCAGCCCCTGCTCTGCATATACCCTCTGCCCACTTTCAACAGTTATAAATATATCCGAGGGGATTCAGACCCACACCCATCGCCCCTGCTCTGCGCTACCCTCCCACTCCTAAGAATGAGACACTGGTCCTCATTACAGGGTTGCCGGAATACCTGCCAGTAGGCAGCGGGTTTCCCGCAACCCTGTAACAGACGTGCCGCTGCCTGATATCCCAGTGCCACTGGGATACGAAAGGGTGGAGGTAACGGTTAATCCCCATTTCACTGGAGTCACAGAAGCACGGGCACCATTGCTAATGGTGGTAGTGCTTCCGTGACAACCATCCAGATAGGTCAGGCCTGCCCGGAGATCCGTGGCCCCTACCAGCATCTTTGTAGAATAGCGGTCCAGAAAGGGTGACAGTACGTTGCTACCAGCACCCTTATTTCCGGACCACCATACGCAGAATGAGGGCCACTGTCTATGAAACATGGCAAGCTTGGAGGCCAAGACGTTAGCTTTACCATTATCTTTTCATGATTGATGGCAGCTGAGATGGGTTCTGTGGTAGCAGGACCCGTAGGATACCTAAATGCACTCTTGGTGAGCATCTAGGCTGAAGCACATCAAAATGAAACAATGTCTAGTGACCCCACAGTTCTTTGGAAAGTATTTTAAATATAGATGCTAATTATATCCTTCGGTAATTTTAATGAAATATAGTACAGAAAAGTATTTTAAATATAGATGCTAATTATATCCTTTGGTAATTCTAATGAAATATAGTACAGAAAATATTTATTTTTACATTTTGATGAGAGTGATTTTTACCAAAGAAATGTGGTGCAGCTGTAAAAGGTGTCAAACGCCATATAGTATGTGATAGATCAGTGTGTGTGCTGTTTGGTATAACTTAATTGGGTATCCAGATAAAATAGTGTTGGGAGTCTTTCTTTAGCCTTCTGCAAAGGTTTAGAATGTTGTCTCTTAGTATCTTGCAAAAGAGTGATTTTCTGATTCATTGTTTTCGGCTTGCTCACACACTCTGCTTTCTATTTTCTCCCTGGTTTTGTTTTGTTATGTTACTTGGCATTTATATAGCGCCTTATGGGTCATTGGTATGACCTCAAAGTGCTGGTAGGTTGAACACCGTTGGGAACCGCAGTTCAAGTCAGTAGAGAGAGAGAGTGTCGTATGGTGCGGGGGCGCACCGGATATGTGTGCAGCTGGTGTGGTTGTAGTATGAGAGCTGCTTCTTAGCGGTAGATGTGGTGCTGAGGAAATCAGTTGAATGTGTTCAGTCTGGAGGGTGGACACCCAGACTGAGTTCTGGCTGCGTTAGGCCTGAGGAGACGCCTAAGCTAGCCGGAATATGCTCAGCTGGCTGTGTTTTATTAGGATGATGAGGTGTTTGTGGGGTCATGTCAGTATGAGAACAGCTAGGTCAAATGTGTCATAATATAGATGTGTTCTAGTTGAATGATGGTGTATATGAGAGAATAAGCATAGTGGTGTGATATGGTGGTTATCTGTAACATCAGTAACCATTCCATCCATTCAATCTGAACCAGCCATTCCATCCGTAGCATCCGTTCCATCCGTTTCATTCACTCCCTCTGTTCTATCCACTCCCTCCGTTCCATCCGTTCCATCCGTTCCATCCATTCCATCCGTTCCATCAACTCCCTGCATTCCATCCACTCCCTGCATTCCATCCACTCCCTCCGTTCCATCCACTCCCTCCGTTCCGTCTGCTCCATCCGTTCCATCCGCTCCATCACTTCTTCCGTTCCATCCACTTTGTCCGTTCCATCCGCTTCATCCGATCCAGCCACTTCATCCGATCCAGCCCCTTCATCCGATCCAGTCGCTTCACCCGTTCCATCCGCTTCATCCGTTCCACTTGTTTCAACCGGTCCACTCGTTTCAACCATTCCGTCCACTCCATACGTTCTGTCCACTCCATCCGTTCCATCCACTCCAACCGTTCCATCCACTGCAACCGTTCCCTAACCCCCTAGAGACCTGTTTCATAGAATTTAAGAGATTGGGAGCTGTAATAGTGTTCTTGTTTAGTAAAGAACATGTTTGCCCCCCTCTCTTCATTAAATAGCCTGGCATCCCCTTATGTTAACGTGAAGGTACAGTCTGCCTTGCATCTTACGCCAGTGAAGGGAGGCCGGGACCTCCAGGAGGTAAGCAAGATCCCTCTCCTAAACATCTCCCAGGGATCAGAGGGAGATAATGACTCCAGAGGACCTCTAGCTGCTCCAGAACCAGTACCCAGCTAGCACACAGCATACCACGCTAGACTCTGCAGCAAGCTCCCTAGGTGGGAATGCCAGAGAGTCTCTGAACCAAACCAAGGACAAGGCAGCTGTCTGCAACACTACTCAGCTTTGCCATCTGCCTCAAAGGACGACAAGCCCAGTGAAGAAGCTAGGAGTGCATCGACTCAGTCAGGTCCCGATTCTTCTGTCCTCAGGTGTAATGCCCCGTCCCCCAACCATACAGCAGGCCCATATCGTATAACACTTTTTGTTGTTATAATGCATTACAGTGTTGCATGTACATGCTTGGGAGTGTACCAGTCAGCCGTGGCTCTGAAATTGAAGGGAACTTTCCCCACCTCCCGGTCTAGCTGAGAGCAAATTCTAGCACCCTGGAAGGACAAGGTGGAGCTACAGAAACTGAATTAGACAATGGAGAGTGTCTTTCCTCGCCATCATTCAGCTCTGATTGTGCCCTCGCTATGGTGTACATTCATTTATGTGGGCCTAGAGGTGTATCCCCTCCTAACCTCATTAGTCATCTGTTGCAGTACTGTTTAAATATCAAACCTTGTTGCTTGTAACAGTGTTCTACTTAATTCAACCAACTTAGCTACTTACTTATGCGCTCTCTAACTCTGCAGCAGTGGCGCCCCCGGAATATTTTTATAGGGGTGGCTTGGTGAGGCCATAGGAAATCTTGGGGTGGCACACAAATCTCTCCTTATCTCTCCTCCCTTCTCTCTTTCTACCCCCCCTCCCATTCCCTTCGATCCGCTGACCTTTTCCTTCTCACTGTACCTCCATCCCCCTGTGCCTCCTCCAGTTTCCGCTCCTTCAAACTCCTAGCGCCTCTGCACTGGAACTCCCTTCCTCTCGCAATCCGCTCCACCTCGACCTTCTCCTCATTCCGCACTTTCCTTAAATCTCTCCTCCTCTATTCTCCTCCTTGAAACCCCCACCCCCCTCTGCATCCCCTCCCTCCTTATTCTTTCCACTTGACTATCTCTCTCCCCTCTCCCACCTCCCCTCTCTCTCCCTTCCCTTTCCCTCCTCCAACTCATCATCACCCCTCCCCCTCAACCCAGTCCCACTCCCCCATTCCCCCTTTCCCCTTCAGTTAATTGTTCTTTTCACTGTTTTGTTGAATGATTCATATTGTAATTTTGCTTCCACCGTTATTTTGTTTATGTTTTTATGTATTAAGTTCTTCCACTGTACAGTGCCTTGGTGTAAGGCGCTTTATAAATCAAAAAATACAACTACAAACACATAACTGCACATAGGAGGGGGCGTGGTAATGATGTTTGTGGGCAGTGGGGGCTTCTTTGGGTACACTTCGACCATTGACCGCTAGCATCTGTACTCTATTACGCATCTAAGATAGATGCAAAAAAGGCCCAAACTGTCATTGACAAATGTGGTCCACTTTTTTTCAGGTTCCATGGCCTTTTTTTTTGTCACAGTTTCACCATGTGTCAAAAACTAAGAATTGCAAATCTGTTAGAAAAGAGTAACAGGTATGATACTTTCTACCCCATCAGGTCTCTCAAGTACAGGTCCTTAATATTAAAAACAGAACTGCTAAGCAGTGGCTGGCCATCGAGAACTACCCACTTAGACCGGTGTCTCTGGGTGAGTGGCTATGGGCCCCTAAGAAGTCTTTCCCTAATAGTATATTGCAGCACTTTCTGATGGGACCCCTTTTGAAACTATGGTGGAACAAAAAAGAGATCGAACGTCTTACAACCTAGCCTAGTCCCATTGAGCTGTATCTGGGCTCCACCCATCAGAGACAGAATTCATGAACAGTACCGGTATCAGGAATCGTATGAAGCGGGCTTAGAAAGAGTGGGGCAAATCCTAAAGCGAGATGGATGCATGTCAATCCAGGACCTGGAGGCAGGACTGCATATGAGATCCTTTGATGTGTTCAAATACCTGCAACTGAAAGGTATGCTCACGAAATCAGAGTGAGTGGAAAGATGAGCTTCAAAGAGACCTCACCAATTTTGAACGGATACTTAGCGACACCCACTCGAGTAAAGGCCTCACCTCCCGTCTATTCGGATCCATGATAGTGGAACAGGAAAACAACTTGGAGAATCTAAAAAAGAGATGGGAAAAAGATCTAGGTCCCCCACTATCAGACCAACTGTGGTCAAAGATGTGTGAAATGGTGCAACAAAGATCTATCTCAACGCAATATAAACTGCATGGTCTGAAGGCACTGGTGGCAGTACGACCCCCTCAGACTCTCAAAGATGTTCAGTCATGCTAGCCCCTTGTGCTGGAGGGAGTGTGGAAGCCCTGCCGATTACTGGCATATGTGGTGGGCTTGTCTCAAATCCCAAACATATTGGAGTGAAGTTCTGGCCTGGATAAGGAAAATAGAAGTGATTACCAGGGTCAGGGACCCAAAGCTGGTGTTATTCAGACTTGAGGAACAAGAAGGGCGCAGGGTAAAGTTCTGCATATGACTCACTGGTGATACAGACTCCTGCTGGCCGCCTGGGTCTGTATCACCATAGGCTGGAAAGAGAAGGACCTTCCGACAGAGAAAACATGGGCCAGAAAAGCCAGAGAACTCTACGCAATGGAAAACATTACGGGGGCCATGCACAATATATCCCCTAGCAGGGAAAGGGAATGGGCTCCCTACCTCGAAGCCTACAAAGGAATGAATGAATAGCCCGAGCCCCAAGTACACTCATTGAACAACTTGCCCGTGACCCAAGGACCAAAACTCACGGACTGTCTCGTCTCCATTGCGGGGCAAGGGGGGAATAAGGGAGGGAGGTGGGAGTTAAAATCAAGTTAAATTTTAAATGTTACCCAAACTGATACTTTTGCCGAGATTAATTTTTGAGCACTGTTCAAGAGAGGTGCAGTTACATACGCTTTGAAAACAATCAATAAAAGTAATTTTGAAAAAAAAAAACAGAACTGCTACAGCCTAGCTGCAAAAATTATAGAAAATACCCTAATCATTTATATGGGAGCCACGTTTCATATGCACATTCAAGAGACACCTCGCCTGACAGCCAGGGTAGTTTCTAGCAAACTTGGTGCCCAAGGTGAAACCTCAGAATGCGCCCCCACCCCACTGACTGGCACATGTCACTCCCAAACTACACCTCTGCTGTGCGACAAAACCCCTCCTCAATATGAATAAATAATGCTATATAAATGAAGCTGGTCTCATTACATTGTAATTCAAGTACTTTACAGAAGAATTCTAATGTGAAAACACAGCTGTTGCTGCCCAAGTAAATGGTTTTTCTGTCACCTGCTCTTAGGGAAGGACTTGCCTGAATGCAGTTTTAAACTGTCCGTACTGGCACACTGCGGTGTGAACAGCCTATAGGGGTCTGAGGGCCCACTGACCTGGCCCTGTGTTGCAGGTGTTGTGTTCGTATCACCTCACTTGTATTTTTCGCAAGGGGCAATACTAGACTAACCATATGGATTATTTTCTGATAGAAGGTTATAACTCCAAGATGGACAGTCTGGTACACTCTTATTGTGCTCTTTCAAAATACCTCTCTGAGAGTGGGAAAGGGGACAAATAGCAGCAATGAGTATTCCTGTATACTTTGCATTAAATCACAGAGCCTTTCAGGACTATAACAGTGATCAGAGATCTCTACATTTGATAAACAACTCTGTGATAAAAGGATTGTATGTGTGAATCTCTAAATGCATAACTGATGGATGTCTTGTTGCTCACATCAGGGTTCACAATACTCACCCTAACATTAAAATGTTTGTACCTTGAACCATACATGCTCATTTGGGCAGCTTACATTTTTGGATGCGAGTATAAAATGGCTGCACCATCAGCCACTCAAATGGGGTACACCATACAAGGGCTCTTTTGCTTCTTGTTTAAGTGTGGGGACAGTATGGCATGCTCGTCAGAGTCACATACACAAAACAGTCCGGTGTGCTCCTATATGGACATTAGGCACATCCGACAAAAACAGGTATATGTACTGTTGCATAAGGGAGCATCACATTGACACCATTAACCAACAGGGTCAGGGTGGTGACTTGTGCAGCACACAAATTATTGCTGCACACATCACTGCATTGATTTGCCATGGACTACTGTCTGCATGGTGACACACAATGAACTCCACTTTCCTAATCAAGGTGCCAAGTGACATTGAGTTGCCATCTGGTCTGTTGTGCGCCCAGGCCAAGAAACAGGGCTGCTGACAACCATAAATGGAAAGATTCCCAACTGACTAAGTTATGATTCTATTATGGGAAAAAAGGCTCGGCAGTCTGGCTCAGTTGGACATATATCATCCAATAAAGTAACAAAAGGTCAGGGTGCCACACAGACACACTCTGCTTACCTCAGCTCTGTGAAGTGTGGTGGAAATAAATCTCTCGGCGCCGCAGGGCAGCACAGGTCTCCATCTCCTTTTGCAGTGCCACCAATCCAAAAATATTGGCAGCATGTTAACTTTGCCCCCAAACTGGCACTTCAGCTTAGCACCTGGCACTGCGGCCAGTTGCTAATAGCTTTACTGCCATGGACCTGCATGGCTTCTGGGCTCATAATAGCCTGTGTAGCTGTGAGCAATAATGCTTAGTTATCAACAACTTGTGAAAGAAAGCCTAGTCCTACCATCATTAAAGAAGCACAATTTAGATCCATCCTGAGGGCCCATAAACTATAAGCTCATATCAATGTTTCATTTCACAGCTGCAGTTATTGACTCAGAGGTAATGGTTCTGAAGCTGTCATTATGGATGTGCATAGGACATGAGTATGTTTTAGGGGTAGAGGTCATCCGCAAAATAATTAGCATTTGACACAGTGGCATACTTACAGTAGTCTCCTTGACTGGGCGATGGGGATTATTGAGGCGGCAATGCCCTGGATGCACTGTTATTATGAACAGAGATCAGGGTGCCAGCTAAGTAGTTCTCTTTCTGCTTCCATTGGTGACCGCACCCAAGTCAGTATAGTAGGTTAGCCATGGAGGGTTACTTTTTGATACGCTTCTGCCATTGCAACCATAGGTACAGAGATTGGTGAAATCCTCCCACTGTCTGTCTGTACACCATGTCAGATCTTAAGTAGGCAGCATGGAACGTTCTAGTTACAGGCGGTCCCTTTATCTTGTGTTTTATACTGCTCTGCTATGTTCCTAAACATCTCCAAGAAGGCGAGCTTCCAGCTGTCCAAAATAGGGCTGTTTGCATTATGCTTGACCTCGAGAATTACAGCAATGTGTCTATGCATCGAAAAGCACCTGGCTAGTTACAGTCCCTGTGAGTTTCCAGATGCAGCTTCGGGTTGCCAACCTGGTCATGGTGTGAAACAACACAATATGTGCTGCACAGACGGCACAACAACCTACATGCAACCAGAACTTTGGAAACCTGGAAATAAATACAGCCTGGGAAGCACGAGCCAATTGCCAAAGCAGAAATGCGCGCCTCCAGGCTCAGGCTGTATTTATTTCCATGTTCGTCCACTGTGGGCGGCGGGCTTCGGCAAACCGCAGCAAAAAAGAAAAAGCAAAAAAATAAAATACTTTTTTTGTTCGCACTGAACTGCTGGGCATGCTACTTTCAATGCACAGTTCAGTGCGAAGAAAAAAGAAAAAACAGTTTTTTTTTCAAATTTCACAGGGTGGCCGGTGGGGGGGCCAGCATTTTTATAAGGGTGGCCATGGCCCCCCTTGGCCACCCCTTGGGGGCGCCCCTGCTCTGCACACACATTAATGAGGCTGTACCCAGCGCATACAACAGATGGAGAGAGAGAGAAAGGAAGAGAAGCATAATCAGCATCGCATAACACTTAGGGGGTAATTCATAGAATTCAGCGCACAAGTGGCGCACGCGGCTGGCGCACAGTGTGCGCGTGCGAATACCTGCGCCAGCCGCGTGCGTCAAAACCCATTTCCGCGCACAGCGTATTCATGGATTCCAGCTACCAAAACCAGCCGTGGCGCACAGTGGTGCAGCGACCCTGCAGCAGCGCCAGTTACGCACCCAAGAACGCCTCTCGCGCAGGGAAAAGCCATCAAAATCCCCAATCCAGCGCAAAGGGCTGCGCTAACCCTGTACCAGCATGGCAAGCGGCCCACACGCGAATGTCCTGGCTACGTGTATTTTGGGGTGCGCGGGAAGTTTCACACGCGATATCAGCAGGGTACGTGTATTCCAGGGGTGCGCGGGAAGTTCCACACGCGACTGTCCAGGCTACGTGTATTTCGGGGTGCGCGGGAAGTTTCACACGCGATATCAGCAGGGTACGTGTATTCCAGGGGTGCGTGGGAAGTTCCACACGCGATTTCAGCAGGGTACGTGTATATCAGGGGTGCGCGGGAAGTTCCACACGCGAATGTCCTGGCTATGTGTATTTCGGGGTGCGCGGGAAGTTTCACACACGATATCAGCAGGGTACGTGCATATCAGGGGTGCGCGGGAAGTTCCACACGTGAATGTCATGGCTACGTGTATTTCGGGGTGCGCAGGAAGTTTCACACGCGATATCAGCAGGGTACGTGCATATCAGGGGTGCGCGGGAAGTTCCACAGGCGAATGTCCTGGCTACGTGTATTTCGGGGTGCGCGGGAAGTTTCACACGTGATATCAGCAGGGTACGTGTATTCCAGGGGTGCGTGGGAAGTCACACACGCGAAGTCAGCAGGGTACGTGTATATCAGGGGTGCGCGGGAAGTTCCACACGCGAATGTCCTGGCTACGTGTATTTCGGGGTGCGTGGGAAGTTTCACACGCGATATCAGCAGGGTACGTGTATTCCAGGTGTGCGTGGGAAGATCCACATGCGATTTCAGCAGGGTACGTGTATTACAGGGGTGCGCGGGGAGCACCACGCGTGAATTGCACGTGTGGGTCCTCCCAGGTGTTCCCTCTACACCCTCCACGGCCCCTGCAGGTGGCTCACACCACAGGGGCCTACCCTGCACATGTCCTGCAGGCACCCCATCCACCATGGCCATGCCCCCCAGCCAACCCACATGTCAACTTGCACTACTGCCCACCAACGCATGTCCCCCTGCACCCCCAGCCACCAGGGGCACCCTCCACCAGGCCCCCACCCATGTCTCCCACCACCCCCACCCCCCAGCAGTGCAGGGGCAGCCTCCACCAGGCCCCCACCCATGTCTCCCACCACCCCCACCCCCCAGCAGTGCAGGGGCACCCTCCAGCAGGCCCCCACCCATGTCTCCCACCACCCCCACCCCCCAGCACTGTGGGGCACCTGCCAGCAGGCCCCCACCCATGTCCAACTCATGTTCCCCACCACCCCCACCCCCCAGCACTGTGGGGCACCTGCCAGCAGGCCCCCACCCATGTCCAATTCATGTCCCCACCACCCCCACCCTCCAGCACTGTGGGGGCACCTGCCAGCAGGCCCCCACCCATGTCCAACTCATGTTCCCCACCACCCCCATCCCCCAGCAGTGCAGGGGCACCCTCCACCAGGCCCCCACCCATGTCCAACTCATGTTCCCCACCACCCCCACCCCCCCAGCACTGTGGGGCACCTGCCAGCAGGCCCCCACCCATGTCCAACTCATGTCCCCACCACCCCCGTCCCCCAGCAGTGCAGGGGCACCCTCCACCAGGCCCCCACCCATGTCCAACTCATGTTCCCCACCACCCCCACCCCCCAGCACTGTGGGGCACCTGCCAGCAGGCCCCCACCCATGTCCAACTCATGTCCCCACCACCCCCACCCCCCAGCACTGTGGGGCACCTGCCAGCAGGCCCCCACCCATGTCCAACTCATGTTCCCCACCACCCCCACCCCCCAGCAGTGCAGGGGCACCCTCCACCAGGCCCCCACCCATGTCCAACTGATGTTCCCCACCACCCCCACCCCCCAGCACTGTGGGGCACCTGCCAGCAGGCCCCCACCCATGTCCAACTCATGTCCCCACCACCCCCACCCCCCAGCACTGTGGGGCACCTGCCAGTAGGCCCCCACCCATGTCCAACTCATGTCCCCACCACCCCCACCCCCCAGCAGTGCAGGGGCACCCTCCACCAGGCCCCCACCCATGTCCAACTCATGTTCCCCACCACCCCCACCCCCCAGCACTGTGGGGCACCTGCCAGCAGGCCCCCACCCATGTCCAACTCATGTTCCCCACCACCCCCATCCCCCAGCAGTGCAGGGGCACCCTCCACCAGGCCCCCACCCATGTCTCCCACCACCCCCACCCCCCAGCAGTGCAGGGGCACCCTCCACCAGGCCCCCACCCATGTCTCCCACCACCCCCACCCCCCAGCAGTGTAGGGGCACCCTCCACCAGGCCCCCACCCATGTCTCCCACCACCCCCACCCCCCAGCAGTGCAGGGGCACCCTCCACCAGGCACCCACCCATGTCTCCCACCATCCCCACCCCCCAGCACTGTGGGGTACCTGCCAGCAGACCCCCACCCATGTCCAACTCATGTTCCCCACCACCCCCACCCCCCAGCAGTGCAGGGGCACCTGCCAGCATGCCCCCACTCATGTCCCCACCACCCTCACCC